>NC_132934.1:176081000-181081000 GCF_034638445.1 Ciconia boyciana
CAGCAATTAATGTCCTTTAGGATATATTGAATTCCCTAGTTAAATTACCTGTCATTGTCACTAAAAAAATGATCTTCTGTGGAAGTCGGTCAAGTCTGCTTCACTTTCAAATCATACTACTGTTTGAGGAATGTGTTTTCAAATGAAAAGATTAAGTTCAAACATTTACATTCTCGTTGTCCAAAGTTATTATAGTTGCTTCTTCATAATATTGCCACAAAAACTGACTCAAGTCCAATTCTTCTCTATTAATTTTCAACATTTTACAGGTCATTGCTGAATCCCAAAATAGTTTGGACTGCTTTTTTGTTGTTTCTTCTTTAATATTGATGTAGAGCTCTAAATTTGCATGGTACCATCTGAGACCCAAAAGACTTTCTAAGGGCTTGTTCACAAAAGGAGACTAGTGTGCTGTAAACAAGGATGTGAATTTGAAGGGAACTGGGTATGCCATGCTTGCTCCTTGTTTGGGTATACCTGCCATGAGCTATGAGTGACTTTATGGGATATAATTATTTAATTTACATGATTTAAAGTGTTATTCTGAAAGTTACTGCTGAATACTTTGTGTGCTGTGTATTTATGCAGTTTCTTATGGAACAAAGCTCTCTGTATGGACAGATCCTATGATCCTATTTCTGAATAAACTCATATGTGTATGTGAGTAGCATTGCTAAGTACTTTAAACACATTGAGATGACTAATATCTGTAAAATTTCTCCTCTGTATTACATATGCAAAACCCAAACTGAATAAATAAGCAGACATTAGTAAGCTCAACATTGGGAAGGGGAGGGTAGTCACTGAAAAAAGGATAACTTGATGACATTTTCTGCTCGGGGGTTGATTAAGAATAAATATGAGAGAATTAACTTAGATCACATAGGGAATCTGTGCAATAGAAATCTGGCAAAAAAAAAAAAAAAAAGAAAAAAATATTTTCAAGGAGGAGAATGAAGATATTGGAAATAATGGAAGAGAAATCTTCCAAAGTGCAGGTACAGCATGAAGGAGACTTAAGTGAGTGTTTGTTATAGCCACTGTGCTTAACATTCATTTCTCACAAACTCAGGGGATTTTTGAAGGATACACCACCTTGGAGCCAGATGAAAACCTCTGAAAAAGAATGTATGATGATATAATAAGGACCAGAGAGGAATAAGCAGAAGAAAACATCTTGATTTTAAATTGGTTCCATGAAAGGGAGACTCAGGAAAATGAAGTCAGTTAGGAAAAGAAACGGAAAAGAAGAAAAAGGGGTCCTAGCAAAATACTGCTAAAAAGGGTTATTTCAGATATAAAATGTAAGTAAGAATCATAAACCCAAGACATTTTGGTTATTCTGCTTTTAGTTCCATATTAGGAGCTTGGTGAAACAAAATGCTAATCCTTCTTCCAAATGAAGGTTTTCAATTATAAAAGACTTTATAATTTTTACTTTTGAGTGCAACATCTGTTCTATAGATAGTTCAGGTTATTGGTATCTTTTGGTTATATCTCTTGTGTTACTTTTAATTAAATTTTGACAAACACAAAACCTTTTAAAATTTTCAGCAACCTAACATTAAAATATTAGATTCTGTAAAAGCAAGACAAACCAAAAAAGGCCATTTTCTTACATTGACTGTCTCAGGAGAATAAAACTCAGCTGGAAAGACTTCAGAAAAACTGTTTCTTGCAATTTCTGTAGTATCGTTCCTAGTGCTTTCATTGTAACCTCAATACCATTTGCTGAGTTTAAGCATACAGGGAATGATATTATATAATGCAAATGCTGTAATTAAATTAATATGGACATGTATTTACCTGCATGTAACTCTGTAAATAGAAACATGAGCGAGCTCCAAATGTATTTCAATAATACATATTTATATCAACTCCATAGGACATTTTTTGGAGAAAAAATCCCATCAGATCAGTTTCTTGTTCCTATTAAGAATAACTGTGAATCCTAGTAAATCAATCTTTTAATGTTATTTGAGTAAATTGGATGAAAACAAGTCTTTCATGACTTACCAATTGCAGAACTTGACAGTGTTAACCTTTGAAAGTAACAGAAAGCATTTGGAAGAATTTTCTTTGGAAGATTGGATTACAAATGGTAAGAAATTTACTCACATCCAGATTAATACATCTAATGAATTAATACGTATTGCATTTTCATAACAAAAACACATTGGGTATATGTGTAATTAGGAGTCCATTACATGATGTACAGATTAAAACTTGGTATTACATTGGTGGCTTTCAATTGATCATTGACATATTCTGGTTTGAAATGAATGCTTTTCAAAGGATGAAAAAAAAGCGCATATGTAATGTTTTTCTTTTTTCTATATCTATATGATTCCTTTAATATGGGAGTGTGTTTCCATTGTAAACACAGAACAATACATACCTTAAACTCAATACTTTCATCAATGGCATATTCAAGCCTCCCTTACAACCTCTGGAGCATACATATAACTGTCATAGATATGTAATTGCTGGGAAAAAAACCCAACAATACAGACTCTGTAGTGTCTGTATCTAAAATCATATCTCCACATTTTCTGCATTCACATAATTACTGATGACGCCGGTTATTTAACCTTTAATTTTATTTAGATACTTGCTCTACTACTACATGAGGAGCACCATATCATTAAAGTGTCTTATTACCTCCCAGACCACTGGGTGTGATTTTTGGGTATGTTACTCAAAGGATCTTGCCACTCTCAGGGAAGGTAGGGAAGCAACACTGCTACTGAATAAGATTCCTTGCCTTGAAAATGTGCTGTAGTCCAGTATTGATTTGGCTAGCAGCAAATACAGGGTAACAGCTAAACCATAGGTAATATGCAATTTGAGTGAAACGAACAATATAGCTACTGAAATGGATGAGAGGGATGCCTTGTATTTGGAATAAGAATTTAGTTTTTTAAATATATCACACTGTTTTACCAAATGTTATATTTTGAGCTTGAAACACTTTTTTCAACATGAGTTTTTTCTGGAAGTGCATATACTTACCATTTCAGTAGTGTGAAGTAGAGTTGCACTGTGCTTTACAGAAGAAATGATGAGGGTTGTCAGTATTTAATGGATATTGGAAGATATTACATCATTGATATAATCAAGAGAGGACCCTTAGTGTAAACATTCTTACACAACATGCACTTCTATATAAAGGTAACCCTTCCTTGTGACTTAAAGGTATCTGATCTAGGTAATCATTTGTAAAATGCTGGGATAAACAAAGTATGCCTTCTGGCTTTCAGGAAGTTTGTTGGACATTTCCGTAATTTACTAAAGTGTGGCCAAGTAGGAAGTTAGTGACAATTTTTGGATTGTTTTCTCCATTTAATGTAAATAATTGTTTTGTTAAAGAATATAAAGTTATAATAAACTTCTCCTGGCCACCTAGACTAACCTTCTGCCTAATTTACAACATGGAATTTCCACAGGTTGGCTCAATCTCATAACCCTGCTGCTCAGCTAGAACATGTCTTTTTGAAGAACAAACAAGACACACACACACATACCCACCTTTCCCCAAATACACACCTCTGTTTTAAAGAACACCAGACATGGAGAGTACTCTACAACCTATTTGAAAGTGTTCCAGTGGTGTGCTTTTTAAAACATTTACTTTTTAAACCCACACAGTGTATCTGGCTCCAATTTCTGCCACTGGCGTTTGTTTTTTTCATTGTTTGTTTTTTTTTTTAAAGATCTCTTCACTTGCTAATGTTGTCTCCATATGAGAATGGTGATCAAGTGATCTCTTAATATTTAGCACATTCAGTACAAATCGTGAAGTGCAAATTTAACATTTCATGTGCATTCAGGGGAATAAAACAGGATCTTCATGGAAGGAGACTAAGGGGACACCAAGAGAGCCAAGGTTAACTCATTAACAGAAGGGATCTAACATACAGAACTTCTAAAAATGTCAGTTTCCTAATGAAGTCAGAATACAAAGCTCAGTGTGACTCCAGCTTCAAGGTTCAGTGCAGGTAAATTAAAACATCTCCAATGATTTCGGTCCAAAATTGAATATGACCAGAAAAATACCATAATAATGAGAAGGATATAAATATGAGTGAACAAGCAGCAAGTATATTGATATTTATGAAATGATTGTGTGAAATATTTATTTGCAGAATGCAAAATAAAATAAAATAATCTCTTCCCTCAAAAACAGTGCTACATCTAGTAGTTTGTCGCCTCCTATAATAATGAAAAGAAATGAGTTTTCATTTAACATTAACACTGAAGGAACTTGACACTCCTTCATCTATAGGAGACAACAAAAGATTTAAACCATACAGACCAGATAGAAAATTTGATTTTCATGTATTAGCTTTGAGTATTCTTGATCAATCTGATTTTAAACAGCTGAGGATGTTGGGCCTTCATCACTTTTCTGTGCAGACTATTTCAATCCTAATAGTTGAGGTTCTATTGTAATAACTTTTGAAAGACATTTATAAAGAATGGATGTTTTCCAATTCCAACATGAGAGGGGGAAATTGAGAGACTGCAACTTTTGCAAGAAATTGTCTTCCTGTCTGTGGTCTTCCATCTCCTTCAGCTATTACTAGTTTCTCCAAACAGTGTGGTTTTTCTTTGGTGAAGGATATCACTGTGTTCTTTCTCCCTTTAAATTGTTCTGCTAAAGCAAAGAAGGAACTGCTTTGTATTTCAAAAAAAAAGGACATAGCAAGAGATACGGGTGCAATTTAAGCTGTGAAAAGTAAGAATGTTCAGCTCTTTATGGCTGCCTATGAGAAAAGCTTATTCTTTATCAGAAATGAAATGTATTAGTATACTTTCAGGATGGTCCCATATTTGTACAAGCCTGTGCACCCATGTTAGTCTGTGTACAAACCCCAGAAGAAATGTAGGAAGCAGTATTTCATCCTACAGTACTATTCATTAAGACCCCTGAATAAATTGGTATTATTTGTCTATATGATTTCTGCATACATACTCTAAATGATTTTAGTACCCTATATTATTTATTACAGGGCTATGAATGTGTACATTCCTACACATCCAGTTTCTGCCTGCTTAACTCACCTGCAAGTAGTATGAATTTTTTCTTTCATGAAAGAATAGGCATTTTTAAAGCATTTCAGGCTTTTAAAAATATATATATATATATATTTTAAAGAGATGTCATACATCCATTATCACTCAGCAAATAATTCTGTAGTGGCAAAAAGTAACATATCTTCATTGTTACCCAAATAAAAGATTTTTATTTAGATAACTCATATTTTTTGTAATATAATCCACTGAAAGCTGTAAAGCTGGTGTAAAGGTTTTGGGAATCAGGCCACAATATGATTGTCATTATATTCAGTAATTTAGATTATATTCAGTCCCTCAGGACTTGATTGTGCCTCTAGGCACAGCCTTCAGCAAGAAATAGTGTGTAGGCTGTGTCATCCCAAGAGGTAGTGTGCCTTAGAAATACACCTCTGAAGTACAATTGACTCCTTGTTCATACATGAATTCAGCTTGTCAAAAGAATTTTCTTATTCTCAGTGTTCTACACACAGTTCCCAATGACAAAAGGATCTAGCAGTTGTGGACATGTGGGTCTGAACTCCTGACACCTAAATTAGGTGCCTAACATAAGAAAAGAGCTATACTAGACTGTTTATATTGCTAAAAGGAGAAATGGAAAGGGGAAAAGTAAACTCCAGAAAGAAGGCTCAGTCCACGTCAGATCTGATTTGCTTTCTGGAGGTGCCTTTCACGAAGAAATTCCCACATTAACAGTGGGAAGAAAGAACTAATGCTGCTTGAAGCACCAGGATAGTCTCAGAAGGGCCTTTTGAGCAGAAAGCTGCAATGGCATGCAATATTGTCTTTTCTGAACCATATTAACTAATATCATTTACAATGACTTATCCCTTTCCCTAAGCTGGCAGCATTTGGGATCCCAGTACCCATTCAGCTCCAAACAGCCCTACAGCACCCATGGCTTTATCATGTTATAATTGCTTCCAGTAAAACTTCCTCCAAGGCTTCCTTTGTTATACTTGATAACTAAACTACTGTGATCTTAGAAATTCGTCTTATAGATGCTGTACCTTGCTGCCCTTTTCATTATTGCAATAGAATGGAAATCCTAGTATGTCTTATCAGCTGGTACATGAGAAAGAATCTTATTGCATGTACAGTGTCTGGCTGGGATGGAGTTAACGTTCTTCATAGCAGCTGGGATTGTGATGTGCTTTGCATTTACGGCTAAAACAGTGTTGATAACACACCAATGTTTTGGCTATTGCTGAACAGTGATTGCACGGCATGAAGACCTTCTCTCTACCCCAATATCCATCCAAAGTGAATAGGCTGGGGGCAGGCAAGAAGTTAGGAGGAGACACAGCTGGGACAACTGACCCAAACTGACCAAAGAGATATTCCATACCATATGACGGCATGCTCAGCAATAAAGTCTCAAGGAAAGGAGGAGGAAGGGGGAACAATCCTGGTTATGGTATTTGTTTTCCCAAGCAACTGTTACATATACTTAGGCCCTGCTTCCCAGGAAGTGGCTGGACATCTGCCTGCTGATAGGATGTAGTGAATGAATTCATATTTTTCCTTTGCTTATGCGTGCAGCTTTTGCTTTTCTTATTAAATAGCTATTATCTTGATCCACAAGTCTTCTGGCCTTCCTTCTATTTTCTTCCCACCACACATTAGAGGTGAATGAGTGAGTGTCAGGGTGGGTGTTTGGCTGCTGGCTAGTGTGAACCCACCACTTTGCAAAACAATGCCAAACCTCAAATACCTAAAATAAAAAGTCAAAACCAGGGAATTTAGTAGAGAACATTCGTAACTCTTCCTTTATATGGAGTTACCACTTTACTTAATGTTGAAAAACAAAGAAAGAGAAACCCAAAATATTTTGTAGTTTTCCTAGTTTTTTTGCCAAATATAATTCCAAGCTGGAATTGTATTTTGAATAATAATGTCAAATTGCAATGACTGAAAATCTTAGTGTTGCTACTGTATACTATAATTCTGTTTTGTTTCAACCTGATAATTATTACTATTTCATCCAGGAAAAAATTCAAACACTACTTCTGAGTATTGTTTAAGTTTGCATTGCTTTGTAAAAGAATTTTTCCATGTACGTGCTCTGCATTATGAAATACATGGCCACTCACCACATAATTCAATGACCAACACTAATTTCAAGTGAAAGCACAAGAAACTTGCTTTGCAGACTCATCATATGTGCCATTTCCACCTGCTAACTAATCAATACAATTCTGGTACTGTAAGTGATTTTCATCTGATTATTCAAATGAAATAAGCAAATGTAATGTGTGTTGCACATTTCATTTAGAGAAGAGAAAGTATGGAATAGCACCTTTGGCCATACCTCATTTTCAGATACAAAAAAGGCACTTCATACAAAAAGAAGAGTGCAGAAGTCCCTCCAAAGAGGAGGTCTAGAGACTGCTTATAGTTCATCTGGTACCCTGGGGAGAAATACAAGTATTGTGATGAAAAATATGCAAGCTAGAATCCAGTCCTGCTGTGAGATCTACGCAGGTACAACCTAGAGCATGTATAGAATCCATCTAAATCAATGCCATTCTGTCAGGGTACAGGAGAAGTCCCACATGGATTACACTTGAAGGTCTGGATCTGGTCAAAAGATCATGAAATAAACAGCTGAAAATGAACAAGAGGTGGCATGAACGAACTATATAATCAGCCTCCTTAAGAAAAAAGAAAAGTCTATATTGTCTATATTGTCAAAGAAATGCATTAAAGCTGCTATGAAGATGCCTTATCATTTCACTAATAAGAGAAAGAATGAAGGTGATTAAACTGTATAGGTAAATCTGTGCCATGCTAAAATGTGGAGCTGGTAAAGGAAATTCTTCTTTTGTTCTTCAAGGATGCATTTTATGAGGAAGCTTTTATTTACTATTATGTATCAGGGCTCAAAAAATCTTTTTAATATGTTTACCCATTTTAATTTCAACAACAGATGGATATATAAATACCAAAGTACTTTTTAAATATGAAAAATACTAAATAAGTTGCTATATGTTTTTGCTTTCATTGTATTTTTCACAGTTTAAAATTTCAAAATAAATGACAGAGTTGTTAATAGGCTGTAGAGGATTTTTTCCTGTCCTCCCTTGATTTATTGCTGCTGAGTGTAAACTGATCTGGAAACAAGTGAGAATTCCCCTGCGAAATGTTCTAAAATCCGAATTCCTCATGGAGAGGAGAAAAATATTTGAGCAGAAACAATCATCCCCACGTGTATAAGCTTTGAATAATAACAGCCTGGTTTCTACATGTCTTTTGTTCGTGATGTATCAATCCAGTGTGAAAGAAAACATAAAAACAGCACATATATAAACCAAATGTGCAACAGCAAAAGCTTTAACAAACCCTAATTATTCAGGTGGTTAAGGAACAAGCTAAATAGCAGCACCAGTACACTGTAAATTCTTGCGGCTGACACAGAAGTGGTTATGACAGCTTTCACATTATCTCATTGCAGTATCGAGGCAGTAGTCGCAGCTGGCTCATATGTCAAAATGTGTCAGGACTTAAATGGTAAAACAGGAGTGCAACAGCAATTGGCTTTTCAATCAATAATGCAATCAATATATTTCACAGATATTTTCCCATATCTAAATTACTCTGCAGAGATGAGGTAGCCTGACTGAGTGTTTATAAATCAATAAAACACACAGCTAAAGGACATCTGCTCCTGTTCTTTCACTTCAAGGTGCAGTTTGCCTTTTATTTTCAACTCTCTCTTATTTAAGAATGTACTTTTGTGGAAAAACAGCTCTCTTTTTGCACACAAATCAGTTTTGAGTTGCATTATGACTGTAGACTATTTTTGTTAATAATTGTTTACTTCAGTTTTAAATATGTGTAAAGGACAGTTTCTACAGGCAACAGAGCTGAGAATTAATAACATTAATTTCAAATTTGTAATATACATATAAACAGGTATTTTATATCACATAACATTTTTTTCTACATACAGTGCAATGCACACAATTTTGAAATCCCCCCAACCTTAGGCAATGCAATTTTTTCCCATGCAACAGAATTCCAGAAGATTCTTAGCAATATTTTGTAGAACAGCATCTTCTCAAAGCATCATTTTGATGATCTTCTTTCACTAATCTATTCCATTTTCAGCAGCAGATACATAAAAGGTGATAGCTCGTTATGATATTTTTATATGAAATTACAGAATTTGCCTTCTGGGTCTTTTTTTGTTTGTGAAGAAGTGACTACAGGTAAGAATATGTATTTCAATGCCTATCATCAGAATAATTCCATAAGATAATAGAATTTGATGATTTTGCTGTGTATGACTACAATATATACATATACTATACTTATGCATATATACAATTGTGTACTACATACAGAGATACACACAAATATGTGTGAAGCATTGCAATGCTGGAGTTAATTATACAAGTTAATGCATACAGGTGTTCATTATTGTTATGTGCACTAGACGTTTTATTTATACAGTGTTAAGAACTGAAAAATATGTCTTTAAGTGTGCACTTTTAATGTATAAAAACTTAATATGTTTTAGCCCTATTCCTATTCTGCTTGAAAATTATATCAGGCATGAAACAGAGAGTAACAAAAACAATTACATCTTTCTGGTAAGACAGCCATATTCTGTCAAGAAGTACATAAACTCAAGCAAATTGCATTTCCTAATCTAGGTGTTCCATTAAAAATAGATTGTCACGTTGGTGAACACCAACTAATCTTATCATGTATATCTTTAGCTCACATGCTGTGTTATTTTCTCAATATATGCAATCTCTCTCACAATTGTGAGATCCATCTCTGAACAACAGTTGCTACACAGTCAAAACACAAGCTAGGGGCACAGTGGTTCCCTGGTACTTCCTCTGTGTATTTTATTAAGATTTTTACTGAATCTATTACTATATTATAGCATTTTAGAGGATTTGTATTTGATTTCATATTATAATTTGAATATGGCTTTAACTGGAAAAGCTCCAGTTAACATAAAGTCCAAGATCTCACATATTTCATTTCCAAATTAGCAAAGAGATTCTGTCTTTGACTTGAATGGGAAGGCTGTTTTGGCCTCAATAGCTGACTGGCTCAATAGCTTTCAGCAACACTGAAAGAAAATTTGAAAATATTAATATTATCCTAAAGAACCAAACAAACCCCCAAATATTCTGGTACTTTATAAGATGGTTTCAGTTAAGCTGAAGGGGTTTTTTTACATCACTTCATATAAAAGGTGCATAGTATCCTTTTTAAAATTCAATTTTTAAAATTCTTCATCTTTTTGAAGATGCATCTGAATAATTTTTATGAACTATGAAATATTTTCAATATCTTGACAGAAGTCTTTAGCAGCCTCATTAAAGTATTAAACTCATGCAAAATAGACTAGCATAAGAAAACCTCTTTTTTCTCCTAGCAAAAACATTAAATGAACATAACAAGTGACATCATCATAAAATGCTTTTAGAGTATTCACCATTAATATTATTTTGATAAGGCTCTTGAATGACTGAAACTGCCAAGTTTTTTTTACAGCTTTTTAAAACACTTTACTGTTTCAGTGACTGAACTCTGTGGAATCCTAAGTTACAAATTCCTACAAGTGTCGTTAAAGCCATTCTCATCCATTGTATATAAGTGTCAGAAATATTTTGAGAGACCTGAAAATCTATTAAACTTCCAGCTGAAAATGTATCTTAAGCTGCAAGTCAAACTCCCAGCAACCATAAAGTGGTTAATATGTTTATATTTGAGAAGCTGTAAAATGAGAGAAAACTGCTGGGAACTTGAAATTGAAACTAGTTGAGGAATAGCCCTGGTGACATGAACTTTATTTTAAGTAAGTGCTGGTCAAAATGCAGTAGTTGAGCTTTGCAAAATATGGCATCAATATTATTGAAGGTGTTCTGTTTTGCAAAAGTTGCCCAGCATTTTATTTTGGGAATATTCATATTACTTGTCTTACAGAAGATGACAGAACAAATGAACCTGTAGTCCTAGGAAAAATGTTTGCGAAATCTTATAAATTGGTTTTGTGTGAGTTCTGGGTAGGCACCTCTTCATTATGCAAAGCCAGCTTGCTAACTTGAAGGTCATGTGCTTTGGCTTAATCACAGTATCTCATGTTTTCTTTCAAAATGATCCTCTGTCCTATGTGGCATTGCCTGAGGAACTCCAGTAGTCTGAAACCTGCATGAATGATCTGTAAATTTTCTTGAATTTAAAATTTGATGTGAGGGATTAGAAACAAAAAGAAAATATTAGGTTAGATGATGTGGAAAAAGCAAGTTACAATAGCCCCTCTAAGAAAGAAAAGAAAAAAGAGACAGAGGGAAGGGGAGGGAGGGGAGGGGAGGGAGGAGGGGAGGGGAGGGGAGGGGAGGGGAGGGAAGGGAAGGGAAGGGAAGGGAAGGGAAGGGAAGGGAAGGGAAGGGAAGGGAAGGGAAGGGAAGGGAAGGGAAGGGAAGGGAAGGGAAGGGAAGGGAAGGGAAGGGAAGGGAAGGGAAGGGAAGGGAGGAAAAAGCAGTAGAAATTATTTTACTAAGTAAAATAGTATTACCACACAGGGCTGTTATAAATATGAAGCTCTGAAATCCAAGAGGTAAACATGACAGTCAATTATAGACATGTGTGTTTGCTAGTTTCAAATGCGGTTACATTGGATTCAGATGGGTGTGAGAACAGCAAATGACCTTTTTTTTTTTTTTTGAGAATAGCCATAAAAACTAGCAAAAGTCTTTTTAGGCATTCAAATTTAGAAATAATTAAATGCAACATACAGACAAAAATACATTTATAAACTATACTTTCTCTGAAAGTGTCATCAGGTCAAATAATAACCAGGATCATATACAGTCAGCCCAGTTTCTAATTCTGTTCATACAGACTATATAAAGAGTAAAGGTTAACCTGTGGACTGTAAACTATATTCTAATTATATGAGTACATAAATCAATAAGCCTTCAAGGGTATAAATGATGGTAGAGGAACACAGCAGATGACAAGGCAGGAACGAGGAGCAACATAATGATTAAAAGGCCTAACAGCATCTTAGAGTGAACAAAGGGAGGCAAAATATTGCCCTGATCAAGCTTATTTTGTTGGCTAAAGCAGAGGGTTTGAGTGTGCAAAAGTGTAAGCAGCTAAGTAGTCTTAGGAACTACCAAACACATTTCTTTTATAGAACTTGAAGGTCTTGTAAATCAGGTTACACACCACCTCTGTGATATATATCACCAGAATGTATGGGAAGAGAGAAAAAAAAATCTGTCCTTGGGCTAGATAGCTTTGGGCCCTTATTCATCTTTAAATAAAAACAACTTGTAGGTTCATGTAGAACTTTATCCCAGCAGAGTGGGATACTATCTCATGAAAGTAAATGCTAAAGACGGAAAATGGTTTGAGACTGAAATACTTAAGTATCTTTAATGTTTGTTGGTTAATGGAGATCTAGACCCAATTCAGATACCCAATACAGGCATCAACAAATGCCTTTTGGGGCACCTTAGCCTATTCCTCCTGGATTTGAGTCACTGGTCCAAAAGGGCATGGATATCCTATAGGTCTTGTATTTTACCTGCCATCTTACATGCATGTTTTCAATACCTGGAGCATTTCAGATGCTACAAGTTGTCTTAGTCTGGGTAACTGAATTGAACCCCACAAGTTATTGGTGCCTCTTGGAAAAGCTGTGTTGTGTTTCATAAAGAATGTGAACTAGGTATAGAGTTGTGAAAGCTTGTTTTGTAAACCTATCCAATGGCTATTATTCTATACTAAATGATATATCTTTCAAAGTTATTTGAAACATCCCTTCTTTTGATAACAAGATCCTTAGTAACATCTAAATAACCCTTAACTTCAGAGTTTTTCATCCCTTGATCATATAGTGAATCTGATTTGCATTTTAGATTATGTCTTTTGGAAGTCAGACAATTTATTTGCGACAACCAGCTTTGAGAAGTTGCAATTTTTTTGCTGAGGGACCCAAGTTAAGAAAAGTGTGGAGCACAACCTCTGAGAATTTTTTCTACTCTCTCAGACCTAAACTACTGCATACAGTGAGAGATGGCCTTTCAGCTGTTAGCTGCTCAGTTTTAAATAGTTTGTTGATCTGGACAAAGAATGCTGAGTATTCTGAGATGCCAAGGCTGGCTCCAAGTGATAATGAGCACAAACTAAGGAATGTAGCTAAGGCATACATTGCCCTCTTCCTATATAAAGCTCCAGCTAAAGGGATAACTTTGCAGGACAATGAGGAAGCCGTTGAGTTGGATGTTTTTTTCTTGCAGCACTGAGGGAATGCATTGACAAGAGGGGTGGGGTAGCTGAAATCATTGGAAATAATTGTACAAGAGAATAAAAGATGAGCTCGCTGCATGTGGGGACATTATATCATGAGATAACACACATTCCCACAACTAGGAAAATGAACAGAATTATACTTGTAAGAATCACAAAACATGATTAGCAGTAATAAAAAAAGATTGCACAGGTAAAGTTGTTGGCCAAATATTAGATGAATAATTTAAATAATGAAAATGAAGATACTGCATATGCAGCTGTGACCAATGTGTGATAAGGGGATCAGCTATTTTTTCTGAAGTGTTAGAAAATTTATATGAAACTCAGGGTCTCATGGCAGTGCACCCTTGTGCACCCAAGGAGGCATTCCTGTGTCTCTTTGGTGCACAAGAGTTTCACCAGATGCACCTGCCAGGAAGCACAGAATATAAAGCATTCGCTTCCCTAAACAAAGGGAAATGCCATTTTAAAAGCTGAGGAGGTATCTCATCTGGTCCCCATCTGCTGCACTAGGAAAGTCCTGCACATTCTATACTATATCTTTGTCCTTGGACAGACAGAATAGATGGCATCACAATGGACTTTAGGTACCTCTCTTTGGGCAACTGAATCCTGGCTAGATAGTCATGCCATCTATTTTTCTCCAAGAATAAGCAGGGATCATTGAGAAACAGTCTTCCCAACTCAGACAGCTAAAGTTAGGAAGTGGAAATATAGCTCCGTATTCCTTAACTCTTGTTCAGAAGACAATGCTGGAAACCACTTGCATGTCTGAAGAACAGAAGAATGTTGTAAAGGCCACAGAAGTTGCCAAGATTAGCATTTATAATGCTATTTACCCTTGGCTTGCTTTAGAGTAAGTTCCTCATAGAACTGTACATTTCTGTTCAGGTCACATAATGTGAAAAATACCATGGAATTCCAGGAACATGGCAATAGCCTCTCTAAGCAGGATTCCACAGAGGTTTTTACAAAATCTTCTGGTACTAACTTGTAAGGGATAGCTATCCTGGATACCATTTTATAGGGATTTTTAAAAGTATAGAACAATTATACATTTTAACTTCTTTTTTTTTTTTTTTTTTTTTTCCTGAAGTACCCCAAAGTTTCAGTTTGGAGATTCCCTTTCCTTTCATTATTATTAATTTAGCTGTTATGATAAGAGCTATTGTCAGTCAGGATCAGGTACCTGTTGCTCTAGGGGTTAAAATCACTGAGAGTAAAGCTTTACACAGACTAGCTCTCAGCAATTGTCCTGACACATTTCTGCTCAGCCACCATAACTGTCAGTAAAATGAGAGTTCCAGCTGCAAATGGTAGCCTCAGGTATATTGTTAGAAACTTTGCTATTGCATTAAAGATTTGGGATCCATTAGGTAATGAATGGATTACACTGAGCAACTAGAGAAGATTAACTGGTTATTGTTTGTAAATTGCTTTGCAGATAGTAAGTCTCATATAAGTGCTCTGTATTACTGTTATTAATGGACTATTTTTATCTGTAGTGGATATCTCGCTTCACCATTGTTCATATACATAAAGGGAAACTATAATACTTTCCTTCAGACCAGTATTCAGAACTTCAAAAGAAATTACTTTTAAGCCCGAATAGACTGATTAATGTTTATAAAGAATGAGGTTATATGTGACTGTAAAGAAAGGAACAAATATGTACAAAAATGTATTTTAAATATTTAAAGAGAGATCTCAGCAGATGCTATGCTAGCTGGAAATTTTCAGGTATGCCTTGGCAATCCAGAAAACAAGAAGTCCTTAAAAATCCAGCCGTAAGCTTTTGTCATATCTTCTCTATCTCCTTAATTCTTCTAGAAATATACCCTTTCCTGACTAATATTTTACAGGATATTATCACAGTGCCATTACTTAAAAGTTTTAAATAAACTTTGTTTGAGAAAGAATAAGGAAAGGATTGACAACTATAAAAACTGATCAGAAATCTTAGTTTTAAGAAAAAATATCTTTTTGTATGGTTACAATTTTTCATCTGCCATGATCAATACAATAGCATCTCTATTATTGAGCTTAATTTCTGAAGATCTTGTGCCAGACATTAGAGAGTGTTCAGGTATTTGAAGGTGCAAACTGATATTTACAGAAAAAATGAACAAAAAAGGCTATTAGCAAACCTATGCCTAAATATCTTTTCACCCTTAGTCTCATGTGCCTAACATAACACTCTAGACTATTCTCACTCCTGGAAGATTACACGGATTCTTATATTGTCTGATAAGTAATTCCTAGAAAAACCCCAAGGTATGACTCGTGGCATGGAATATTATTATTGATAAGTTCTTGTGTAAACAACAACATAATTCAGAAACTTGGTAAACCACCACCCATATCTAGAAAGGAAATTAATATAAAGGATACATAGCGGTGCTGATAAAAGTACTTATAGCTAACATATGGATATGGTCCACCATAACATATGGATATGGTTTGCTTTGCCTCCCTTGCCACCTTAGTAATGTATAGTATTATTTTAGGCTCTGTTCTGTACTAATATGGCTGTAAGCCTTTTAGACTACAGTAGGCTCATACCTGGCCAACTAAGTACAGAGACTGGACATCTGTTTGCACCCCCTTAAGCAGAATATTTAAGAGATAAGACACGAATCCCCATTTAAGATATTATACACAAATTATTTTCTTCTAGCTAGCAGAAAGAAAACAAGAAATTCATTTAGATTCCTATCAGTGTTATCTCAGCATCATTTTGGGGTATTCATTATACACTTTTCAACCTTTTTCAAATTCAGATAGCTAGCAGAGCAGCCACATCACACTTAATTAAATCCTAAGCATCTCTAATGACTTCAGTAGATTCTTGCCGTTCTAGCAGTGAAATGTACCAAACGGATTTGTTGAGTCCATATGCAATTTTTTCACTAACTGAACAGAAGCTCCCATCACTCAGACTTAAGTGGGGAATCATATCTTACTGTAAAAGCTACATGTTTGGACACTATTTATTCCTAATGATGGGTCAGGTTAAAACTAGACCAGATATGTATCACAGAACAGTGTATTTCATTCTTTAAATGATTTAAAACAGTCAAAAACGAAGTGTATATTATGTCTTTCACTTCAGTGGTGCTATATTTCAGGTGCTGCAAAAGTGCTGTAACTTCATCTGTATAATCCAGCAATACATTTAAGTCAGATTCTCTGTATTGGATTTTTCAGTTATATAATTCAGTGTTTGGAAGAATCCCAATTATCTGATGTTGAAAATATTGATGAGGTGCTAAACTGCTGTGGTGGCAAAATTTGCTCAAGCCTTTTACAATATTAGATACATATCGTGACGCCTAATATTGCAGTGCCATAGGTAACTTTCCCATTACATAGCATGTTCCCATTATAAATGTGATTTGTGACATTTTTGCTAACTACTGTCAGAAATAATCCATCATTGAACATCTTTTAGATTATCCTTTGGGATTCCTTTGAGATTTTGGTGATTTAGCACACATGTAAATGTGCATCATATGATTATATTCATTTTAAGGAAGTTGTTTCAGGGTATTTTCAGTAGAAATAAATGTATTAACAAACAAGTACATTACTATTGGAAAGTCTTCGTGTGTTGAATGGGCTGGATGAAATTTCCTACATGAATAAAATTCATTAGCTGGTAGAAAAGCACTGACATTAAGTTTCTGATATACAGCTAAGCAACTCCATCCCAAATTTCCCCACTTCTACAGCTAAACAAACAAACAAAAAAGGTCTGATGTCTTAAGAATGTAAAATATAGGAAAAACATATGCAGATGGCAGTATTTTACTCCTTTTCTATGGGAAGAGTGAAAGCACTTCTCTGCTGTAAACACAGGGGTGAACAGAAGACAAAAGCCTGCTTTAAGAGAGTTTAGGAATAGTCTGTTCATTGCACCTTTCATATTAGTAATTTAAGCCTTAATTTTGCTCTGCACTTTGTGCTTGGGATTAAGGGAAATATATAGTCATTTTACTTTGTTAATGAGTTACTTTGGGGAAAGAGAGGAAAAGGTACTTTAAATGGGTGTGAAAGACTATACTTAGTGCTAAACAATGAAGAAAGATGGCTATAATGTCTGGAGGAGTGCAGCATTACAAAACATAGTGTTCTTAGCTCCTTATTTCTGTACCTGGTGCAGTCATTTCTAGCTGTGCAAAGACTGTCTATCAGAGTGTTAATATAGTATATTTTGTTTTAAATAGCAAGGAAGAAACAGACTTGATGTTTGCAAGGACGAATACAAAGATTGTGATAATAGTTGGTTTGTAATGACAATGCTAGAGAAGTGTTTTGAAAAAATTAAATGAAAACAAAACTCTCTAAGCTTATAGTATTACTCTTCCAGTCAATTGGTAATGTTTTTGGATCAGTGGTAGATAAACAAGTATATAGTTTAACTGTATTTCTCGTGTTATTTTCCCTTGCAGATCACCTAGACAGAGAAGAAATCTCGACATACAACAGATGTCAGATGTGAATTCAAGTATTGAAGAATTCAAATGAGGAAATAGAAAATAAAATTCCAGCTTCACTTTCCTTGAATAAAAGCATTGAGGGTGATGGGAAATTCATTGACATAGAGGAGGACAGAATTAGACCTGTTTTCTTGGTTTTTTTGAAAGCAAGTAACATGATCTTTGAGGACTGATTTTACATTACAGTTTGGGCTTAGTTTCAAGTAGTCACCCAGTTTAAAAGTTATGGTTATTATTCAGCCATTCATTGAGAATGACTTTTAATCATCCAAACAGACCCTGTACAATTCTTAACATATATTTGTCCAGAAGAAGGGTGAATGTACCTGCTAAAAGTTAGAAAATAACTGCTGAATTCAAGAAAACAAGGGAAATCCTCCAAAGACCAGTGTTCTGTTTTTTATCATGTTTTAGAAGATTTTGTCTGCTGTATCCAGAAAAATTAAAAACTTGTCATATCATAGACACCAATGATTTGTCAGAAGTATGGCACTAGCTAGTAACAGAATTTCTAAATAAGACACGTGTCAGGAGTTAAAGGAAATGTTTTGTGGAAAGCAACTTACCACATGTATATGAACTCCTAAGTACCTTGGTCTATGGACACTCCTGGCACTACGGTTCCTGGAGTTACATTATTTTCCATAAATTATAGAAACAACAGAACCTTTATGTCTCTATATCCTCTCAAAAGCTGTGGTAATGCTACGAAATTAAGTTGTTTTTAAGTGTGTTTCCTGAGAAAAATGCTTAAATATATATTTTAGTGGCAGGTTGCTGGCAAATTTATATTCATTCATATTTGTATTCACTAAATTAAGGTACAATGAAGAGGTAAATTTAAGTAAGCAGGATTTGTCATCTTCTTCCTAATAAGGATGATGTAGAAATATTATTTCATAAGAATGAAAATAAAAGGTCTGGCACCTATTAAGAGGAAGAAAGCATCTGACATTGATTACTCACTGAAATAAATACTTATTTAATTAATTTCAGTATATTCTATTCACTGTTTCCCAAGACCAGGAAATTTGGTTCTGGAGAAGAAATTGGTTAATGTATGTGCTTTCATCATTAGGAGTCTGAACACAGCACTGGCAAGTCCAGTGTAGGAATCTAGATGGATTAATAATGATCAGAGAACTTTCTGCTGTTCATATAGGTGTGTCTTAGAATAGGATGCAGAAATCAGTCAAGGCCGGACAACCACTCAGACTGATAAGCTGCTGTATGGAATTCAGGCATTCCACTCCATTTTAGAGTGCTAAATAAAGTGCTCTGGTGCTACGTTAACTACCTTGTAGGCCAAGATCATTTGGGTCTTTTGATGAAATGAGCCACATACAGAGACATACTAGGAAGCATTTGCTATCTCTTAGTCCACCACTTCTTCAGTCCTTGGTTAAACATTGTGTAGGACATACGGATTTGCATTTCCACGAATGTTAATGGAAAAATAAGCTCAGTTTTACTTTTTTCCTCTGTCTACAACTTTTTCTCAGTAGTGCTTTTACCTTATTTTTGTGGGGTGAAAATATTTGCTAAATGGAGTTCTTAAAACTTTTGATAGTGGTTTGCTATACATAATATTCAAGTCAGGAAATTGGACATATTAACCACAGGAAGTTTCCTTCCTCTTGGCTAGCAATTTAATAAGTATTTGTGAATGTGTACCATGTTTCAGACACGGAACTCTTAACAAAATAAAATAATTTGGAGAGTTTGTCAATTATATTATAAATATTTCAAACAGAAGAAATGTAAGAAGGGGATAAGGGAGAGTCTGTTCGCTAATCAGTTTAACGAAGTGGGTCTTCTGTCTGAATATCTTCCAAATATCAGTCAAGATATAGAAAAAAAGTATTTTTAGGCTTGGGAGAAGAAGCATGTTCTTTGTATGGACTGGTACGGATTAAAGAACACAATCTTTATTCCCACCTTTTTAAAGTATGAATTTTAGAGATTTCAACATAGGACATCAACTCATATTACTGTAATCATGCTAACACATAGAACATTGAAAATGAACCTTATTTGATTTGATGGCTCATTACTTGCTTTCACAAAAGTGCTCTGAGAACACAGCATATCAAATTAAAACACATGTACAATGCAGACTTCTGAAAAGGTCCTGAAATCATCCTGAGAGAGTACAGTCCATCTACAGCTAACTATTAAGTGTAAATATAGCATCAGTGACATCCATCAAGCTAAAGAGAAATACACTGAGGAATGTTTCTTAGATTATAACAAAAGGTGTGTGCAGGGGGCAGGGGGGGCTTCTCTTAATGGAATATGAAAGGGATTTCCCAATTTCATGGAGTACATATCAGCCTGTATATTGGTCATGTTTCCCACCCTGTACTACCTTGAAAGACTTGTGCACTACAGAGTGCACCCTGAGTACGTGCATCAAACAATATTACCCCATCCCCTCCACCTTTGTGCTGCATGCTGTTTTCCTCATGCAGTATTGCCATAAACACCATACTCCCACACTCACCATCTTCATCTCGCAGTATTATATCACAATCACTGCTTTCAGAAACCTTAACCCATCCCCATGCTCCTCCTACCTGGCAGCACTCCCTTACAGAAGGAGCATTTTTTGGGAAAAGTGCATGTATCCTCTAGGATCCACCACAGTATCTGTTTGAAGAATTTTCTTGTAAAAACATCAGGGTGACCCACTCGCTATCCAGGCATCTCTCTTTGATTTCAAATTCTACTTTAGAGACTGAGAATTTAAAATTTATGTTTTAATAATCTGAATTTTAAACACTTGTATCTTTTATTAGCTGCAGTCTATATTAATATTTCTTTACAAAAATATAACAACAGTTACAAATTGTTCTTGGAGGTGGAGACCAGATCTGTCATTGTGTTTGCTGTGTTCTGAGACCATCCACTGGACTAACCCAATTTAGAGTACAGGAATAGGATACCTAATTTCTCTCTCTGTTAAAATTCTGTTTGAGATGACCAGGTTCTGACAAGAGCAGAGCAATTCCAGAATGTAATGAGGTGCAACTCTAAGGATTTTAGACAACTCCAGAGAAAGGCTGAACTTTTTATTCCAAATGCATGATTTTTAGAATCATGGTTTTAATCACGGACACCTGAATTTTGCATGTGTGCCATTGGTTAATATAATTTTATTTCTAGCTCATCTGATTCAAGCATATATGTAGTACTGAAAATAGTACAAAATATAACATAAAAAGGAAAACTTCCTTACCACAAGAGTAGAGATCATTTTTTTAATTTCCTTTTGCTCTATACATTCTTGTGTTAAGACCCTCAAAACATGGTGTGGTTCTGGAAACCTGGATTGCTTGCTGAACATAGAGATTTTCAACAGAGAAAATTACATTCTTCAATTCAGAGGCAGATGATACTCTTGTGCATCTGCCCAGAGACTTCTGGAACCAGATCACTGGATTTGGGGAGTTACAAAATCCCAGCTAGTGTCAGTACTGTCTTTGTGATCAGTATGGAGCCTATGGAGCCTTTTCTTTCCACACACGCATATGAAGAAAACTGGAAAGAAAACATATAACAAGGCATGTAATACATAAAATGTCCATCTCTGATTCCTGGAGACAGGAACTCCAGAGGAAAGAATAGAGATCCACAGGGTTTCAAAGAAAATTAGAAATAGAAAAAGAGCCGTATGATATGACTATTAAGGGAAGGAACTAATTCATATATTTTATCAACATGTGCTGTATACATTACTTAAACTAGTGTCAGAAGGGTAGATATGGCATATTGATACATGGTGCTTTAGTAGAATACTTCAAACAGATCAGCTGACTAAAGGAAGTTTAGAAATTAAAAAATAAACAATAGCATGTAACTGATATCAGAGTGAGCTGAATTCTATTATTGATGAATTAATTATAGACTGGAATATGTATGAAGACAAGTGCAAATCAAGAAGCATGAGTAAGAATGAGTACCTATAAGTGAAAAAAGACTTTAGAAAAAAACCACAAAATAAAAAAAGGAGTTTTAAAGCCTGGAGGTACCTTACACTATAACATAAACAAACAGACAAACAGACATTATCTCCTGGTAGCATTCTATCATACCAAGGAAAATTCAACCCGCCATCTCTACCAGAAGTGAATTGAATTTATATTAAATAAGATGTGATATAGATTACTTGAAAAAGATTCTGCATTACTTAGGAAGCTGAAAAAAATAGAATACAAGTATGTGAAAAAATAAAAGACCAGTAATTGAGTATTTCTGAACAGATTAGAGGAAACAGACTGAGAGTGAGCCAGTTGGGGAGAATAGAGAACACTCACAAATAACAAATTTATTATAAAAATATTATTAGAAAAATTAAATTTACTTGGACTAGACAATACAGAAACAAGCAAAGTTTACACACTTGTGTGAAGCATGAAACATTCCTTGTTTGTGGGCAGCTAGGGATTGCAGTAAAGACAATAGAAGTCAACATACTAACCACCTTGTAGAATTGGACAGATGGCATATATTGTGTGCAGTTCATATTTTATTTAACTCTCTGGCAGAAGGAAAGAATTACAGTTCAAAATTTGTCAGGAAGTGCTGCAGCTAATGAGAAAGTAAAGGAGAATAATGTGTGAGCTTTTTACTTTCTTTTTACTTGGAAAGCTAGTGACTCTGTTAATTAAACAAATGCAATATATCCAAATGAGAGGTTTTCAGGCAATACAGTAACCTAACCCATGCATTTCTATCATGTTTATGAATGTCAGTGGTGATCTCACTGCAGAAAACTTGTTAGGTTTTAGTAAAAATACTGTTAATATTACCTCTTTATTAATCAGTGCTTATCAACAGCAGAGGCAAGCAATAGTAAAGGTCCTTGGGTATCTTCTTACCCTTGAAAATGAGACAGTGCCAGATTATCGCAGAGAAGCCACAGGCTATCATTCTGTGAATCAGCCATGGACTCTGGTTTCTGTCCACCTCTGATTGCCAGCAATGCAATTGTTTATGTGTCGCCAGTTTTTCAGTATGGCTATTCCCACTGTAGAAACATTTTCTCTTCTGCTCCTGATGGCAAAAGCAGTGTTTGAAGTGAAAATTAAGTATGTACGGCACCCTTATCTTTGACTTCTATTTCAACAAAAGTTTCCAAAAGGTACAGCTAAGATTCAATCTGCTTCAATGAGGTACCTAACTACTATCAAAATTTTGAGTGCCTAGGAAGCAGTCCCATTAAACTAAACACTTAAAAGTTACTAGTAGTCATAGGAGGGAAACAAAGGCCTGTGGGGGAAATCCTATCTGCTTAAATCAGACATTTAAACCAAGGTACAGAGAATCTCCTTCTGGAGGCCTTGGCTACATCTACATTCACAATTTGATACAAAACACTACTGCAGCTGTGAATCAGTGAATGCCCTGATTGTCCCAAGTTGCTGCACATTGGTTTGGTTCAAGGTGCGATTTTGGATTAAATGAATGCAGTTATACTCCTTGTGATGAAAGTCAAAGTGGAAACTCTGCTTCTGGTGTACACCAAAGGCACTCTCCTCAGTGTCTGTAATAGAAACATGAGGATTCAAACCAGAGATTGGTTCTTTGGGTTCAAACTGCATTCATGGCAACAGCTTCAAACCATACTCTGAAGCATGAACTCTGAGACTGGTGTAAATGCAGGAGTTTCAGCACTAATTGCTTTGATCTACTGATCCAC
Organism: Ciconia boyciana; assembly: GCF_034638445.1. Classification (NCBI taxonomy): domain Eukaryota; kingdom Metazoa; phylum Chordata; class Aves; order Ciconiiformes; family Ciconiidae; genus Ciconia; species Ciconia boyciana. The sequence goes on from NC_132934.1 coordinate 176,104,563, forward strand.
TCTTGTTGAGCCGAATTACTTGCTAATGTAACCACAGCCATCACCTATGTCTCTTCACTGACTGTATAAGGAACTTAGACATAGCAGGACTGCTTGTTAAGTAAATAAAGAAATAAGCAGGTGGACTATATTTCTTTCACACTAATGTTTCTCTCAAATAAGTCTAACTGTGAAATAGCAATATTTTAACCATGAAACACACGTTAGTTTTAAGGACTAGAGATTCAGTTTTACGTACGTGGGAAGATTGTAACCTGACATATGAGGAAATGATACCTCCTTGGAGTCAACAAATGGCAAAGATTTAATAAGAAGAAATAGCAATACCCTGCCATTTTTTCCCAAGATAGAAGATAATTCCTGCAAGGATTAATAGGAAGCTCAAAATTCTTATGTGCCTCTATAATTTTTTTCAAAGAATTTTGTGGCACAACTAGTTTTTAGGTTAGTAGATTTTATTTTAGTTGCTTCTTGTCTTTTCTCTTTTATTGTGTTCTAATGAATATTTAAACTAAATTTGAAATTAATTTAAAATGGCTAACTTTACTTCACTTAGATTTCTGTTACCTGTTGGTAACAGAACATAAAATAAAGAGTTCATATTTGAAACTGGGTAAGATTGCTAAATTTCAGATTTTGTACTAAAAGCTTTGATAGCTTGAAACTCTTCAGTGGAATGCTTATAATCTTTTTCTCCTCTTCTCTTCTCTTCTCTTCTCTTCTCTTCTCTTCTCTTCTCTTCTCTTCTCTTCTCTTCTCTCTTTTTTTTTTTATTATTATTTTTTATTTTTATTTTTTATTTTTTATTTTCCCAATTGCACTTAGAAACTCCAGCAGATTTAAAGAGAGATGCTTTGCAAATACAGAGCATGAGATAGCCATTGAGACAAAGAACTTGTAGTCTAAGTCGGCAAGACAAGATCTTGGAAAAGGGACATATAATTATTGTCATTTTATAGGTGGAAAACTAAGACAGAAGAGATCTGCCTCTGACCTTTAAGCAAGGAAGTGAGTAGCAGAAAGGAGACCTCTGTAACTTCAGAATGATTTCAGAGTTAAAGTTTCAAATACTGTATTCCAAACCCAATAAAACCAGAAAATATCAAGACTGGTGGGATTTGAATCAAGGCTCAGAATACAGTAATTGGGACAACAAAATAACTAGCTTCATAAATACCTCTGGGTTAAAAAAGAAGGAACCAGGAGGAGAATATAATCACAATAAGTTTACTAGCCTAGATCATGAATACAGACTAATATAGAGGTTGAAAAGGCTACCACAGTATCATGAAAATAGTAACAAACTTAAAAACAATCAAGAAAGGAAGAAAATATTCCCAGAACATGATAAAATTACTTTCTAATATTTTCCAAAGCTATTTTAAGTTAACCTGTTACTATGAAACCTTTTGGTAAGCTCAGGAATATAATGTGAAATTATAACAAAATATAATCCAAATTTTAACTCTTCGACAATAATTTTTCACTCACTCACATCTTTTTCTACCTTTCCTTCATTTTCTTTCCCACTTCCTCTGTATGTAAATCAAGGAATTATATCTAAGACACATAGTAGAGAAAGAAAACATCACCTTCATGCATCATCTCTCTGCATGAATTAATTTCCATTTCCACAAGAAAGAGTTACACACTAAACAATCAAATTTTGGTAGAATATACTGAGAAATGAATTGCTTATCCTGGTCACTATTGATTCGAAACTTATAGATTGATTCAAAACTCTACAGTATGTTATGGAGGATAATGTCTCTCACAGCACATCATTCCACTATTTCAACCTCAATCTTGGGTCAATTGATTAATCAGTAATAACTGCTGATAATCAGGTTGTAAGTAAATACATGGTCTCTCCTATTCAGTGTCAGTTTTGATCACATCAGATTTCCTTGTCCTGTGTCCTGTGTCCCATTACTGAATCAGCCAGCGTATATTTCTAAATGTGTGACCTCAGATAGCTATATTTTTGTGTGATTTGGAGTGAATGTATGAAGACATCTTAAAACAATCATTACTATCTTTTCAGTTTGTAAATCAAATCAATATGTGTTTGCTTGCTTCTTCCTTCCTTCCTTCCTTCCTTCCTTCCTTCCTTCCTTCCTTCCTTCCTGGAATATTCTGGACATCAGCTGCCATTTCAGATGGACACAGATCTCCCATAGGTACTGCGTCATATCTGCCAGCCTAGGATATGTCTCATATACCACAAAGAGTCTTAAATATCATTAGAAGTTAATAGCAGGCAAGATTGTGGCTCTCAGGATATACTGAAAATAATTTCTGAACACAAGGAGGGTAAAGTACAAACCCTATAGCTGTTCTAACACTGGTCTAGAAAGCAAAGTCCACTTGTTGAGGAAGTCACATCACATTCCACAATGACTAAAGACTTCTGTATTGCTGGTGAATTTTAATGAAGACTGTGGGTGTTGTACAGGAAGGTGTCTATAAAGTCCCAAAGACAATGAAGTGGGTCATGTGCTTTTCAAATTATTATTCCGTGTGCCTCTCACACTTTCCCTTAACCAAAACTTAATCCATTTTAAAATTACAAATATGATTTACCTTCTTTTTAGGCTTTTTAGGCTTTTTTACACATCAAAACAGCACCTGTTGATTCATATACAGCAGTTTCTTGGGGGAAGGAGAACAAGACAAAAAAATTTAAACTAAAAGGCAGCTACTGTAGTTTGCCTACCTATGATCCTCACCTATGGCTTTGTCCATATTTTTGAGTTCCAGAATTCCACAAGGGACTACTGATGATAGAGTATTTCCAAAAGATGTAAATATTATTAGTTAAGCCTGGCTGTCTGATGACACAAAATTGCTATTGCACAATATTGTCTTTGAAAAGTGGTAATTCTGAAAAAGGTAAAAAAGAAGCCATCTTTGATCATACCAGCTAGCAACTGGGCAAGCCAGTGAATTCAGTCTTTGGCCATTTTTAATAGTCCATTATTAAAGCAATGAAAGTATGTATGCAGTTACATAAACTTGGTGAAATTTTAATGTGGACATTTTGCATTAACTTCTTTTCCTTTAACAACAACAAAAATGAGAACAGGAAAAAGAAGGAAAAGAAAAAAGGTGGCCCCCAAATAAATGAAACTCAATTTCACGGCACATTATCTCTCTCAATTCTTTCCTCTCAGCTTTCATTTTCATTAAAATCACAGACAACCATAAATTAATAATTACTTCAGGTTGACTAAATGCAGGCCATATTATTTAGCTCTCATTTTCCTACAGTGGCCCTTCTTGTTCATGCTGGAAAAATGTTAATTTAGATAATGTGGCTTGCCCCTTGTCATATAATTCTGTTTTGCAGTTTCACTGATCTATAATGGTCTGTTCTTATTAGGTAGTATTAACTTTATCTTTTGTTCAATCAAGCTTCACAGTTTCCTCCGACAAGATAACTATTGTGAAATATCAGATGAAATGTTCTATTATCCGTATTTCTGTTATATTTTGATTCATCTCTATGTTGTAACAGTCTTCAGCAACATTCCTAATCTCTTCCAGTAATAAATTTATTGTCCATTAGCCCAAGCCATATGTAAGACTTTTTTGGCAGGAACTACAGAATATATACCTCAATCTTACTACTTTACAGTTTATGCACATTTCAAATTAGATGTTTTATCAACCTACTTTTCAATTAAGAATGGGTGAATAGGTTCAAATAAAATAAAACCTGAACTTTCACCCAGAGCTTGAACCCAATTGGTTTCTGAGGTTTGAAACAATTTAGTGTAGTTCAGTTATCTATAATTTTTTTGGCAGAGTATTCTAGTAGTGAATGAAGGAAACTGAGACATACAACAGCATTTATTTCTAATTGGCCATTGACTTGTTGCTACTGTCATTTTGATTAAACCATTCAACTTCTCCATGCCTCAGTTTACCCATTCTTATAACATATTCAGTTGAACTCAGATGTTTATCTAGAGGTCTTCAAGGGAAAACTATGGATATGGGAAAACTCCTCTAAAACTCCTTATTTCAATATACATGTATATTTTGATGAGGATTTACTAAAAAACACACACAGAACAAAATTAAACTTTTAAATTCCACTGACAATATGACATAACCTACATTTTTTTATTCATAAGTGGAAAACACCTGAAAGCTTCTAAGCACTTACATAATTTGTACTGTATTTTCATGATATATTACAATAGCAGTCAGCTCTTTGCTCTTTTCAGGAACCCTTTAGCAATTAGAATCTGTTTCTTGTAGCGTAAAGGTGATATTTCTTTCGTGCAATAACTTATGCGACATAATTAGATGAATATCAGTAGTGTTCCTATATGTGCAGGGAGATCCTGGATGTGTAGGTACCTTTGGCACCCACACCTATCTAAACTAAGTAAATCGTTGCAGTACTTATACCTGCAAATATGAGTGGGCAAATATGATTGTAATTTTCTTATGGATTACAGATCCCTGTTTTAATGAATGGTCATAGAATGTAGTATAATCAGTAAATTTATTTTAGGTAAGTTCTCACTTATTTTTACCCAAACAAATTTTCTTAAGACAAGACATGAGAAATTACCTAAAGTGACATTAAACACCATTGGTAACCATTTGAAAGTGATATGTAGCTTTTTTCCAAGTGTCAGGGTTCTAATTGCCATGGCATATGTTCTATAATAAGATATAGGTCCCCACAGTTTGAAATAAATGCATTTTTCCGAGTGAATGGCATATTTTCTTCCACCCTTGAAAATTGCTTATATAAACATTCTGGTAACAGGCTTTTGACATATGGCCTAAACTGATTCCTTGGATTTTTTGTTTGTTTTTAGGGAAATAACTAAAAGTCATGAGTGGAAGTTAGAAGACAAAGAAGAAGAATTGCCCCACAGAATTGTTTTTGTTATATAAAAATTGTTTTCTATCTCTCTGGACACTACTAATATATCTGAATCTGTTGTGACCTGCAGTAAATTTAAGAATATTTAAGAAAATATTTCAAAGTTTAAAATAGATTCTGTTTGGCTAATTGCATAATATATGAATGCTACTTTCCTAAACTAATAAACATTTATCAGCTACCACAGCAATATACTTAAATGGACCAAAGCAGCTTCTATCATCCAAGCGATATAGCTCAACAGTGATACACCTATTTCATAGGCTTCATTTTTGTTAATCTCTAAGGATGCATCCCAAAGAGAAGATATGTGATCTAGTTTACAGAGCAATACATGAGAAAACAAGATGTGTCTGTTTATGTCTGTTCTGTTAGTATTGTAGTATTGTAATCATAATATTGGTGTCATTGGCAAGTCAGTTCACCTCTGAAGTCCTTTATAGTTACATTTTCTTTGAAACAGAAGGATGAACTGACTTGCCCAATGACAAGTGGATCCCCTTTTTGCAGCCTGCGATACAGTACATCAACATCTGAGGTAGGATTATTCTTCAGAAAATACAGATGTCTAGAGCATAAATGTCTTCATTTCAGCTTGTCATTTAGATTCCCCATATAGTCAATGGAGAGGAACAAGCACTTCATATCATTCATCTTATCCTAATACAGACATTAAATATAGGTCAGGGGAACTGTACTTTAGTAGTGCCTGTTTCTGAACACTGCCTCTTAACAAAATGTAGGCAAGTAGCTCATAAGAGGATGTCTACATCATAGACAGCTGAAGTTGGGTGAATGAGTCCCTAAAATCCTTGCTTCACATACCCTCAAGCCACAGTGATTACCAGATGCTAATGAAAATACCTTTATGCATTTTGCTGATATCAACAAGACTTTCCTTAGGAGAGGAAAAGGGAGGCAGGTAGCGTATTTGAGAGGCGTCTTGCCTATGCAATATACAAAATATAGTAATCAGTATTTCTTGAAAAATATTCTTTTGAACAAGGAAGGCATAGCAGCAAAACAGAAGTTGTCTGAGTGATATCGCACAGTAATTTTAGGGAAGAAAAGACAAATTAAATTGTCACAGAATTAAGGTTTTCTAAAATACTTCCAGGGAAATTATTTTAATTAGTGTTTCTTTAAATAAAAACCAGGAGAGCATTTTCCTTTTCAATAATAATTCTTTTGTTCAGCCCCAATCCAAACATTGCAGCGCTGTATTAATGCAAGACAATTTGAAAAATGGAACTGACTAGTTTCCATTTGACTGAAATGAGAACAAGATCTAGCCTTAGGCAACAGGAGCATAACTAGCCAAAAACAAATGCCATTTTTAAATTTCATGAAGTGATTATTTCCTGTTAAAAAGTCAGTATTTCCCAACACATATAAGACAGTAATAGAATCTGAGCTCTCAAATGACCTTATGCTTACAAAGGAAATAGCTGTAATATATCAGCCATTCCTGTGATCACTGGAAATAAGGCTCTATCAGATCTTGTGTGAATTAAAATAGTATAAATTAGTACAGCACTACTTCAAATTGGAGTAGTACCATAAACTTCAACAAGCCTATACTGATTCAGATCAACAGATATATGATTTACTAATTGTACGGTGATGGATCTGACTCATCAGATTTTCAATTTGACTGATGAGTCTCTTTGTAAGTATTCCTTTTCACATCACTCTAGTGTAACAGACCCATATAAAACTGTGAAGGAAGGGAAGGGAAGGGAAGGGAAGGGAAGGGAAGGGAAGGGAAGGGAAGGGAAGGGAAGGGAAGGGAAGGGAAGGGAAGGGAAGGGAAAATGCAGATCTTAGGTGCCAGCAAACACTAGCCACTGAACTTCAAACAATTAAAAATTGTTCTATCATATAATGGTGTTCTTTCGTATAATAGCTGTGACTCAGTCTGTGGAGAAAACCTGACTGTTACAGTCACTGAGCAGCTTGTTGCTCAGTCAGGGAGAGAGAGAAAAAATGTTTCCCTTTCAGACTTAACTGGTGACGATGTTACTAAAGTTCCAGTGTAACAACTGGAGATGATGGACATTCGGGTGGAAAGCTAGAACCCAACCAGGATGAATTATCTATAGAAAATAACTAACCCATGAAGCTGTTTTTGTTCTTGCACAGGGTGACCCAACAAATGTGCTTTCAATTAAATCCTAGTTAAAGAGAGCACACTGTAAATCTTCAGAATCCCTTATTTTCGCATCAGGAAATACAGCTGTTTTTATGAACTATGACTCTGTCTTGACACTCACATGAACTCCTGGCTTACTGTTAAACCACTGAATTACAGGAGCCATAGTAAAATTTCCTCCAGTGTGGGGAAATGCGTGCCTGCCTTAGAGCAAGTATAACCAGCCACATCCCAGAATTTTCTCTGCTTTCTTTTGTATATCTCCCTGTGGCAATGTCATGTCTCTATAATGACTCCTCAGGACTGATTCTACGTGGACTTGAGGCTAAACTGCACACCAGCAGTTTCTTTAGTGATTTACCCCATTTGCTTTCCAATTGTTTGCTCCAGCATAACCCAGTAAAAGGGCTGGTCCACTCACAGATATTTCTTGGACTTGTCATAGTTGCAGCATCTGTGGGTATATAAGACTTAATTCACCCTGTATAGCTTTACAGTTTTTAAGACCGTCAGTTTCAAACTGACTATCTGAGATTTATTCTATAGCCAGTGGCAAAGGACAGTTACTTCAGAGTACATTTCAGATAGCCTAGGATCTGATCAGTTAAGGACCTGAAACACTGTCACGCAAATGATAATCCAAGTCACAGTCACGTGTATGCTATTATTATACATAGAAACACATACATTTATTTAAAATGGAGGTATTGGTTACCTCCTTTCCACATACAGGAGGACAGCAAACAGGAAATTTTATAAAATCCTTGAATCATGTGCTAAAAGCTGAGCATTAAATAATTTATTTTCTAATCCTTTCCAAGTACATACACCAATGCCTTTCCATATCTGTATACACACATAAATAGTTAAGTAGAAAATATAGTTAACTATACTCATATAGTTATACAGATAGTTAACTATATACTCCGTTTTTTAATACATTGTTCAAATAGACAAGAAATAAAAAGACACCAATATATAAATAAAACAGACTAATCATATCTAGACTTTAGGTGAGAACAAAATGCTGAATATGCTTTTTAATGTTAGGATCATGGTTTTGAAACCAAAACCAAAACCAAAACAAAACCCAAATCCAAACCGAAACCCTAAATCCCACTTTTTTACGTGTTTCTAGCTGCTGTGTTACACTGTGACATGATAGTGTCTTGCTGAGTTTCCTGGCTCATGCTGAGTTATACTCAGTGCAATGTTACCTGCAGGGAAGTATCCCTGGGATCGAGATATAGTATCAAAGAACTCACAACTGTGCAGAGCGTATGTCATTTATGTATTTTACGCCATACTCTTGTCACACTGAAAAAGCTGGTTCTGAAAAAAACAAATAGCAAGCGCTCTAGCATTTTATCATGTACAGTTAAATACTGCAATTATGTACTTCAATTCTTTACATCTCTATGGATCTATATGAGTGAACATTCATTCTTTGAAGGTTTCTGCTTCTCGGGAACACTATTATGAATTGTGATGCATAATTTTCTGTAAAGACATACCTTACAATGAAATGTTTCAATTACCTGAAAATTTACAGGACTAATAATGTTAATATGACTAGGGATGTAGTAAGTATTTTTTCAGAATCCCTGCATCAGCTTGCTGGAAAATCATGCTATCTAGCTTTGAGGAATAATTTACTAGGACTTTGTATTTTGTTATCTCTGAAAAGAATAAATGTGATTGTGTAACCCACTTTTTACTGTGTGTTTCAGGTCTCCTCCGCCCAATCCAATTGTGAAGGCCTGGGAGAAAATGTTTAGCCTTTCAATGCAACAATGATGAGATTGTACCTCACAAGTGCTGGCCAAGAAAATTCCCTTTGATTTCAGTTCTTGAGGGGAATAGTGACACATTACTTTTTCTAATAACCTGTGCTTTAAAGTAATGGAAGGTGAAGACTAAACGTTTCTTCTATCAAAATGTCAAATCCCCACCTATACAGTTAAAGGTCTGATTTTCTGGTCACAGAAATGTTTAAATCAGGTACATGTGTGAAAATAAAAGTAAAACACTTATCTAGTTAACTGCATGAGACAGAATGTACTTACACAGAACTAATTGTGACCAGGACAGTGGACGGCATTCTTTCAATATTCCTAACACTGAACAGTTAAAACCATTTAAAATAAAAATTATATAACTTAGTTGGACCGCAGGAAGATAGATACACTTTGATAAAGATCTATACACTTAGATATACATCTATACACTTTGCAAGGAAATTATGTTATATTTTTAACCCGCTTCTCTGATTTTAGTTTTCTAATACAGAAGGAAAAAATAGTACACACAGAAGAAAAAAAAAAAAAAAGAATTCTCACAGAATGGATCTTTGACTGTTCTCTCCTTCTGCCAGTCTCAGAGACAGGAACAAGCATTTTCAAAGCACTTAGACCCACAAATATACATTGCACTCCAACTATGCTTCTGAGTTGTTCATACATGCACTATTTTTACATCAATGCCCATTTTTTGCATAGATTAGAGACTTTGAGATGATCAGATCTAAGAGTCCCCTTTAACACTTCAAGTTTAAAGTAAAGAGTCTAGACTTTTCTGTAGCTGGTAAAAAAAAAAAGAAAAAAAAGAAAATCCTCTTATGTCTTCTATTGCATCAATCACTGCTCTTCTTTACTAGCTATTCCCTTCAGAATACTTTGAAATGAGATCTGTCTTTGGATTGTCCTACCTGCCACAGTTCAAACACCTTTCTAAAGAGTGGCAATAAAAAGCTCTAAGTGCAAACCTGGCAGAACAAGGAGTCATTAGGCCCCTTAGATACTGTGAAGGTGGTGATTACATAAGAATCTATATAGGTAGATGAAAGGTTTGGAAAAATATAGTATGTTAGCAGAACTGTAGGAATTTATCCCCTGCATGCAAATAACTTTAAATTTAGAAATCTTGCGTACTCAAAGGATTCAAAGTGGGACTGCAGTCATATACACTCAACATTTTTCAGTGGACAAGAAATTGCATTTTTATATGTAAATCTGACATACATCTGCATATGTTTTGCATAGGTAGTTACTTAAAATGCATGTAAAACTGTTGATTTCTATCCATTCAGAAAGAGGCCTCCATGCATTTAGGTAATAAACCTTCATCCGATGATTATTCTAAATTTTAGGTAGTAGGTGACTTACTGTCATGACTTGGAATTAGTAGATAACTATTTATAGCATTTTGTTTGTGAGGTGTATGAGTGCTGAAGGCTTTTCAAAACTTTCTGTGATTTTTAATTGGGCTTCACCTGAAGAATTCCTAGAAAATCAGACAAGACCTTCTATTCTTAGACAGTGGAAGCAATTGGGCTTTTTTTCCAAAATATTGACAGCATCAGACTATCTTGTCAGGTTCAGCCCCAATTTAGCAGAGATCTGCAAAGTGAATGGAGGCCTGTATCTTGGCCTCTGTGGACTTCCAGGGGAGAGAGGAGAGCTCCCATGACTCAACAAGCTGCTGCCCCCTCTTGGCAATTTTTGTATTTCAGGGCACTTGACCAGTTCACTAAGGTATTCCATGGATGGACTGCTGCCTGGTGATTGTTTCGGAAGCACTGTCCCTTCATTGTCTCACTGCTTTAGTTAAAGTAATTTCTTAGCTTTATTTCACTGAACAGATCAGCACCTGTAATCTAGAAATACATTTTCAAGCCAGTAGTTCAAAACCCTACAAGCTACTATCGTGAAAATTAGCCTGCAAAATCTTATTTGTGATATATAATTAATAATTTTTTTCAGAAACTTATATATATATATTGCTCCTACAGATTACTTTCAGTTGCTGCTTTTTCAACATCATCCTTCTTCCCAATTTTATACCCAAGTAATCTAAGATCCCACACTCACTGCCCCATCCCCAACCTCCTTCTTCCTTCCAGGTTTAGAAATGTTCTCAGGTGAAACTAGCACAGCAAAGCCTGTGGAATCTGAAACACAATATTAAATTCCTTACTCATTATACACCAAAGTGGGTTGTCCTTACAACTTCCTTTTATGTTTATATGTCAGCTGCTGTTGAGGCCTTTTATTACTCTAAATCCATCAACCTGAAGGTCACACTTTTATAGACCATTGATGTCACTGCATTTTGCATTTGGTGTAATGTGTGCTTGAAGATATAGTGAAGGCAAAAGGGCTTTTGGTTTCCTTGGGGAGTCCCATGCTATTACGACCATGACCAGTCAAATGAAGATTCACATGACATTTTCTTATAAAGTAAGAACTTTATCTGCAAGGTATAGATGTGCACTGAGTTGCATTCTGATATAACATGCTACTTATTTTCAGGTATTTTCATTTGTTCTGACAAAAAAAAAGCTACTTAATTTAAAGGGAAGCTAGTGCATGTGGATGGACCTCAGAGAGGAATATTTTCTTTACAATCTAAATTAGTTCCTGACTTGTAGATATATTTATTTCTTCAGAACACTGCTGTGATGTGCTCTGCATTTTGATGTGTGTAAAGTAGTGTATTACTTCTGTTCTTATGTGTTGCTTCAGTGTTTAATTTTTAAAAAAGGGATAATTCCAGAGTATAAAAAGATAAAGAAAAATTTCCCAAATCCAAGTACATATGGTTCTCTGTTTGTCGCTGATCATAGCTGTCAAGGCAACAAGAGAAATCAGTACTTTCTACAATACATTAATTTCTCTTTTTAGATGTAAAATTATGCAAAATGAAATACTGAAAAATAAATATTTAAAATTGAAATAACTTTATCTCATGCTAGGATGTAGCTGGAGGGAGACATGGATTTGAGGACAATATTCTAGGTGTAGAAAAATATATGTAATGACGTGTGTGGTAAGATAAATGAGAAATGAAAAAAAAAAAGCATTGCTATTGTGATTCGGTGGAGACACCTGATCTCTGGATGATACTAATTTCTTAAAACTTAGGTAACTACCAAGCAGAGACCAACCTTACCTGTCTTGAGATAAAAAATATCTCTTCCCTTGCAAAAATTTCAAAGCTTGCATGATTGAAAGTTACTAAAAACTATATCAGCAGTTTTCACACCTTCCTAGGTTTAACCTCTGTTTCAGACTGATCATTTTGTTTACTGCTAAATATACGCACAACTATTGTATTAAACTCTATTTCTGCCAGGTCTGTAATTTTATTCATAGTTGGTAGCAGTAACCATACCTCCTATATTGAGAATTACTTTTGTACATATTTGTCCCTGAGGGCAGAACTAAAACTCGGTGACTGGAAATGGAGGACTGCATAACATAAACTGATGGGATATACCCATGAGTGCTGAGGGAGCTGGCTGATGTCATCATGAAACCACTCTTGATTATCTTTGAAAGGTCAGGGTGATTGGGGGAGGTTCCTGAGGACAGGAAGAAAGCAAATGTCATTCCCATCTTCATGAAGGAAGGAAGATATAGGGAACTACAGTTTGGTCAACCTCACCTCATTCCCTAGGAAGGTGATGGAGGAACTAATCCTGGAAACCACTTCCAAGAACATGAAGGACAAGACGGTGATTGAGACAAGTCAACATGGATTTATGAAGGGGAAATCAACCTGATAGTCTTCCACAATGAGGTGACTAGCTTGTTGGATGAGGAAAGAGGGATGACAGTTGTTGCTTACAGAATCACAGAATCGTATAGGTTGGAAAAGACCTTTAAGATCATCAAGTCCAACTGTAAACCTAACACTACCAAGTCCACCACTATACCATGTCCCTAAGCACCTCATCCAAATGTCTTTCAAATACCTCCAAGGATAGCGGCTCAACCACTACCCTGGGCAGCCTGTTCCAATGCTTGATAAAACTCTCAGTGAAGTAAAATTTCCTAATATCCAGTCTAAACCTTCCCTGGAGCAACTTGAGGCCATTTCCTCTCGTCCTATCACTTGTTACCTGGGAGAAGAGACCAACCTCCACCTCTCTACAACCTCCTTTCAGGTAGTTGTAGAGAGCAATGAGGTCTCCCCTCAGCCTCCTTTTCTCCAGGCTAAACAACCCCAGTTCCCTCAGCCGCTCCTCATAAGACTTGTGCTCTAAATGTTGTCAAGACATTGACTTTAGTAAGGTTTTTAGTAAGGGTTAGGCATCCCATAACATCCTCATAGATGAGCTGACAAAGTACGGGTTAGATATGTGGACAGTGAGGTGGATTGAAAACTGGCTTAATGACTGCACCCAGAGTGTTGTAAGCAGTGGCATAAAGCCTAGATAGTCACCAGTCACTAGTTGTGTACCCTGGGGGTTGATGCTGTGGACAATATAGTTCAACCTCTTCCTTAATGACCTGGATGATGGGGCAGCGTGCACCCTCAGCAAATTCATATAAAAATCAAAACTGGGAGGAGTGGCTGATAGACCAGATTGGTGTGCTGCCATTCAGAGGCACCTGAACAAGCTGGCGTATCGGGCTGACAGGAATCTCATGAAGTTCAACACAGGGAAATGAAAAGCCGTGCACCTGAGGAGGAATAATCCAGTGCGCCAGTATGTGCAAATCAACTAGCTGGAAAGGAGCTCTGCAGAAAAGGACCTAGGAATCCTGGTGGACCCCAAGCTGACCATGAACCAGAAATGTTCAGCACTGTTGCAGCAAATAAGACCAACAACATCCTGGGTTCCATTAGGAAAAACATTCCCTATAGGTCAGGAGAGGTGATCCTTCCCCTCTGCTCAGCCCTAGTGAGACACATCTGAAGTGCTGGGTCCAGTGCTGGGCTCCCCAGTACAAAAGAGACCTGGAAATATAGTAGTGAGTCTAGCAAAGGGACACAAAGGTGATTAAGGGACTGGAGCATCTGTCATGTGAGGAGAGGCTGATAAAACTAGAACTGTTCAGCCTGGAGAAAAGAAGGCTCAGGGAGATTTTATCAATGTGTATAAATACCTGATGGGAGGGACTGAAGAAGAAGCAGCCATACTCTTCTCAGTAGTGCCCAATGACAGGACAAGAGGCAATAGGCACAAATTAAAACACATAAAATTCCAAGCAAACACAAGAAATTTTTTTTTTTTTTTCCTACTGTGATAGTGGTCAAACACTGGAATAGGTTGCTCAGGGATGTGGAGTCTCCATCCTTGGAGATATTCGCAGAATCATAGTATCATAGAATAGTTTGGGTTAGAAGGATCCTTTAAAGGTCATCTAGTCCAACGCCCCTGCAATGAGAAGGGACAGCTTCAATGACATCAAGTTGCTCAAAGCCCCGTCCAGCCTGACCTTGAATGTTTCCAGAGATGGGGCATCTACCATCTCTCTAGGCAACCTGTTCCAGTGTTTCACCACCCACATTGTAAAAAATGTCTTCCTTATATCTAGTCTACATCTATCCTCTTTTAGTTTAAAACCATTACCCCTTGTCCTATTGCAACAGGCCCTGCTGAAAAGTTTGTGCCCATCTTTCCTGTGGGCCCTTTAAGTACTGAAAAGCTGCAATAAGGTCTTCCCGGAGCCTTCTCTTTCTCCAGGCTGAAGAACCCTAACTCTCTCAGCCCTTCTTCATAGGAGAGGTGTTCCATCCCTCTGATCATTTTTGTGGCCCTCCTCTGGACCCACTCCAACAGGTCCATGTCTTTCCTGTACTGAGGACTCCAGAGCTGGATGCAGTACTCCAGGTGGGGTCTCACCAGAGCAGAGTAGAGGGGCAGAATCACCTCCCTCGACCTGCTGGCCACGCTTCTTTTGATACAGCCTAGGATATGGTTGGCCTTCTGGGCTGCAAGCGCACATTGTCGGCTCATTTCCAGCTTTTCATCCACCAGGACTCTTAAATCCTTCTCTGCAGGGCTGCTCTCAATCCCTTCATACCCCAGCCTGTATTGATACTGGGGGTTGCCCTGATCCAGGTGCAGGACCTTGCACTTGGCTTTGTTGAACCTCAGGAGGTTCACATGGGCCCACTTCTCAAGGTTGTCCAGGTCCCTCTGGATGGCATCCCGTCCCTCAGGCATGTCAACTGCACCACTCAGCATGGTGTCGTCTGCAAACTTGCTGAGGGTGCACTCGATCCCACTGTCTATGTCATTGATGAAGTTATTAAACAGTACTGGTCCCAGTATGGATCCCTGAGAGGCACCACTTGTCACCAGTCTCCATCTGGACACTGAGCCATTGACCACTACCCTCTGCATTCAAAACCCAACTGGACACAGTCCTCGGCAACTTGCTCTAGCTGACTGCTTGAGCAGGGGGCTTGGACTAAATGATCTCAAGAGGTCCCTTCCAACTTCAGTGATTCTGTGATTCTTCTGCAGTACGTGAACTTCATTTTAGATTAACTATTTACTTTATTTTTTTAATTTAAAAAATTTTCTTTAGCTTCCATAGGCAGGAAATTGGTTCTTATTTACCAGTAGGCACATATCTGCTGCTGTGCTAAATTAATATGATCACTGCTGTGTTTTCTAAAAAAAACCAAAACCCATGTTTGTCAAGGGACATGCTTTGCACTATAGTTACAATAGAACAATGTAGCTATCCTTTAAAAAATTTCATGAAATCGGAAGTGAACTTAACCCAGTGCTAGAAATCTTTACATTTAAATTGTTAAGCAATTGCTAAATCTTACTCCATGATCTCCTTAAACTGTTATTTTCTTCCCTGAGCTGTTGGATCTGCAATGTATTTATGTCATGCTGACCTTGGCTAATGATTGCAGCATTTTTTATTTTTCAGAAAACATGAAGTCATTCAATTCTCTAAATAGTTTTGTGTTGCTGTTGTTCTTTATTTTACATTATCATAAAGAATAATAACTTCACATCATAAACAAAGGTTTGGATCATCAGCCTGAGTATCAGCAGTGCTAGTGTTAAAAACTGGCTCTCACGCTCTACCACTAAGGCACAGAAAGCTTTCTCTCATAAACTATCCTCAACCATAAAATATGGTGTTACATTTGCACTTCCATGAAAAATCCCTCTGGTCCTTCCTGAATCAATTGTATCCTCCCCTGAACATGCAGGCAAAAATGCTATTATAAGAGGATATACATCCCAAATGACAAATACATATAAATAGTACCCTATTTAGCCATTTTATTGAGTGATTAATGAAGATATAGTTAGATAGATAAAAATAATAATATCTGATATTTTGCATGGAAAACCATTTAAGATTATTAATGTTACAGTATTTTACAATTCTTTTGTCAAATTTAAGTAAAATTTAAATTTCTGTGAACAATATTCAACAGCAATTTTAGAAACAATGGCAGGTTTTGGTGAATATTGCCTATGACACATAAAAGCTTTTGCCAGTCAGTAGGGAAGTTGATAACAAGATCTTAACTTAATTGAATTAACATTTTGGGCAAACTAAGTGGAATAATATAAACTTAAATTTTAACTGTGTACACATGAACAAAAGATATTGCCATACTGTTTCAGATTAGCTTCATTTGCGATTCTGCATGAATCTTCTATAATGTCAGTTACTGTTACTTTTGAAGACACTGAAATAAACTTTATAAAATGCTATTAAAAGAGCCTGTGAGGAAAGTGTTTTTCATGCCCTCATTAGTTAAAGAAACGCTGATAATTTGTATGTTACAAAATTATTTTTAGTTCTTAGTTTTATTTTTTTCATTTTTGTCATAACAAGATACTGCAGATAAAATGGTAAAGACAGAGAAGGTTCTGGCAAACACTGCATAAATCTCTAAAATAATTGCCACAACTAATCAGTGTTGCCAAGACTTTCATCGCCATCACGGAGGTGTCTACTTAATTTATTGTAGGTCATTTGTAAACCATAGTGATCTATGAAGACAAAGCTAGGCCTAAAAGCAGTTATTTTCATGGAAAGTGAATTTTTCCCCTGTTCCATTAATGTCAGAAGTCATTTCTTGTAACCATTTCCCCACCCTGAAAAGAGAAATACATTCTCCTCTCATGACAGGAGACAATGAACACTCCATGTTGTAGATATTACTTCCATATCCTAAGCCTGTGATCTTGACCTAAACAAATGATTCAAATCAATAGAGACTACAGTCACCCAGTCACCTGGAGGAGTGCAACAGTTGCCAGTATGGACTGGAAATCCTAAATTGGATTGAAAATCCTAATCATCAATACTGAAGTCAAAATCACCCAACAAATTCAAGATTGGGTCATATTCAGAGCTTGGAGAAAGCTGATCAAAACACCCAAAGGCAATTAAAAAGCTCTTACGGGCTTTTTTCAGGCTTTGGATTATTTCCTAGATGAAAGTTGAAGTGAAATTAACCCTATCTATTATATAATTAATAATTACAGCAAATCATGAAGACACAATAATTAGAACCACAGAATGTGAACATGTTAGTACACATACTGGTAACGTTTGACTGAAAAACTCAAAGGATTAATATCTCCCTACCCTGAAAGTACAGTTCCCTACTGCTTCTAGGCAGCAGCAGGAAATGAAGGTTAGAACAATAAGGTTAATAATTTGGATCCTATCCAGTAACAAATAATGCTTTGCACAGACATTAGTTACCTCCTTACACATTTGCAAGGCTATTAGGAAAAAAAAAAAAAAAAAGCAAAGCATGAATAAAAACAAATATCTTTCTACTTTATAGTATGAAAGCTTTTTTATCTTATTTTTCCCCAATGTATGAACAGGATTCTTTAGAAAAATGACTGTATGCAATGATTTATCATAGGAATACATTTCATGAAGCTAGTCTCCCCGCAAAAATATTTAAGTCTTAAGAATGCCCTGCTGATGCTGTGTACAAGAGAGTTCTTACATATAGAGTAGAGCTAATATTTTTAAAAAGCAGAAAAATGCTGAAATATTGAATCCACTCAATGCCCCAAATAGAGACCTTTTGAGATGTGTATCTATTTTCAAAAGATGATAGAAAGAGATGGGATTCAGCAGGTGTTTAAATCCTGAAAAGACATCACGAATGGTACTTTTTCTTCAGCAATGCTCCAATGGCATATATCAGTTTGACAGTGAAAGGCCACTCTAATTCCCTCTGTAATAACCTAGGGAATGACACTTGCTCAGAATGTCAAGTTCTGGAAACTTGCTGTTAATTACAATACTTGCCATGATATTTTCAATTTTATCAGCATTGGTAGGAGATTTTGTCTGTTTCTCCATCGTACAGTAACTGCTGAAAACTGACCCTCTAGTTTATGTTCTGCCCCAGCACACACAACTCACACCTTTAAAGTGACCTTTATGTTCAGCAGCAGGTGTAAGATTATATAAATTATGACTCCCAGTGTATTATCAATCAAAAAGCTACTTGTCAAGCTGCTTTTTTGCTAACAACAAAAAAATCAAATCTATCCTCAGAGGCTATAATCCTGTATAGGCGAATAAAATACCATGGGGTCTGTTCTCTTCTCAGTGCACATACGTAAATCTCATTCCTACTAACATTAATGGGGAGTTACATGCATGCATCAAGAGAAGAATAAATCTGCAACAGAGCACGCAGGAAACCATTCAGTGTGAAATGGTTTAAGGAGACAGATAGGGGAAAACACTGCATGGAAGGAGCCTATAATGCATTCATACAGTTTTGCTTACAACTCTTGATGAACTTTTTGAGACTGAATGCCATACATTTGTGTCACAAGGATTTAGAATGCTTGATAAATTATATTAGCAAATACATATTAACTGTAGCATGATTCAGGCGGGATTGTTGTCTCTAGGTCTTGTATTACAGATTGATGATGATACAATCCAAAAAGCTTTTAAAGAATTCATGTTAAATGTATTCAGGTCTCAGTTTTAACATGTTCAATGGTATTTTAAAGCAATTAAGGTCTTACAGTCTCTCCTAAAGATTTCAAGTTTCAATTTAAAACAAAACCAAGAAAATATATAATCTGCTACCTCAAATACATATTATTCTAAACAGAGCAATCAACACAGAACATAATTATTAGATGCTGCACTTAGTAACCTCAGGCATATACATCCTCTGCCTTCCTAAGTTAAATACAGTGTACATGGGCTTAGTACAGTCATATCTCATTAAGAATATCGTGAGAAGAAGATTTGGTCTGGGCTCTTGTCAAATGTCAAGCAGTCCAGATGGGGAAGCAAATGTAGCTGAACATAACAGTATCTATATAACTTCCTTACATGCAGTCAGGTTGAAAATCTGGCTTTCTATAACCACAGTGGCTGAATGGCCACTGAATCATCTAATTATCTTTGTTCTTAACAAAGAACTTAGAAGACACATGAAGAAATAATATATGTGTACATATATGTGTGTGTATTCATACCTACATATATAGTATAAATATATAAATTTGTGAAAACCGTGTCAGAAACAATCTAAGGTGCCATTTTGTTGCAATGGTAAATGGCAAAATAAGTGTCAAAAATGCTTGACAATTGCAAGGACAACAGGAAAATGTCCAAAAGAGTGTAAATATTGTCAGAAGCAAGTTCAGTTCCTTTCCTTCCCCATCCAGATCCTTTAAATTTTCCCCATTAAATTCAGTGGGTTTTAGGGGATTATGAAACATGAAGTATCTGAAGAAAGAATGCAGTTGGAAACTTTTTTTTTTTTTAATTTAAATCAGTCTGTATGTTCTCACTTTATTGTTGTGGTTTTTGGTTTGGTTGGTTTTTTGTTGGTTTTTGTTGTTGTTGGTGGTGGTTTTTTAAAAATTATTTTGTTTTAATTTTTTTTATCCAAAAGAATATAATCCTCCAGGAAAAGGGTGACTAGAAATTTCAGTTTAGAGGAGTTATTTTCACACACTGGCAGATGTATCATCCTGTAATTTAAACCCTACTTACTTTGCATTAGAAGTATAGATCTAAAATATTTACTAAACCAGTTAGGACAGTGAGATAATGGAAGAGGTATGGTAGCACTCAAATAAATAAACTGCAGTAGCATCTGCTATAGACCCTGAAGACTTGACGAGAGCAAGTATGAAAAATTCCTGGACCAACTATCATGGAGCTTGAAATCTCAAGGCGCTGTACTCATGGGAAACTTTAACTATGTAGCCATCTGGTGGGTGACAAGTACATCCAGCCATGAATCACCAAAGACATTCCTGAGTTAGGTAGGTAGAGGACAGTGTCATGATTCAGACAGAAGGGTTATCTAGAAAATAGAGCCTTTGTTGTTAAGGGAGTATTGATAGAAAAGATTATGAAAATAGTACTTGTTCAGATACTTGAATGTAAAGTAAGTGGACTATGAAGTGATTTGTAAAAAACAGTAGTATAAATGCATTCAATTTCAATAATGGAGAATTAAGGAACAGTCAAAATCCTTGGCCTACTAAAATCCATTTGAGTTTTGCTGCTGATTTGAGTGAGGTCAGGTTTTTATTTATGATGAGATAATGGCAATGAGAAGAAGTAGTTGAGTACATTGTAGAGGAGAAACTGACATATAAAAAGTACTAAGATTAAGTTACAAGAAAGTATTATTCTAATAACAAGGGAAAATGAAAGAAATTATAAAAGGCCAAAGTAGCTTTACAATAAAATTCTTAAAGGTTAAAAGAAGGATTCAGACAGCAATAAATGTAATAAAAAATATCAGAGCGTAACATTTTTGCAACTCTTTAGAATCCCTAGGATTTAGAGACCCCACAGAGATCTTTCTTTAGTTTGATTTTGATATCTTTATTCATTATCTAGAAAGACATAAAAAAACCCCAGGTAATAAAATATACAAGGATTTGCAGAATTTGCAGATAAATTAGGCTTTCCAAATAATTTTTGGTAAACAGGGCATTATTCCACAAGTGTAATTAAATATATTCCTCATTTCACAGCTGAAGAACATAAAGTTCAGGAACTGAAGTGGATTTCCTGAAAGTCCTAATGCTTCTGCCATTTTAGGTGTTCTTAGAGCATGGCTGTTGCACTAGACCCTGTGTGGACTTTAGCTGAGTCACCCCAGTCAGCCTTACATGCTAAACCAATGACTAGACGGCATTTCTCACATGGCAAAGTTCTGCATATGTCCATGTCTGTGCAAGCACTTGTAGGATTTTCGAGTCACGAAGGAGGTCACATACTGAGTTTAAGATTATATCTGAACCCCTCTTAGTCATGCTTTAGGTACCTCAGCCTTTTATTGAAATACAGCCCCAGGAGCTCACAGCAACTTCTTGTTTGGCATACTGGTGGACTAGATGTCTTAACACACATTCTCTTTTGCTTTTGTAAAATTGCTTTCCTCTCAGAAATAAGTCTTATAAGCTCTTGTCATTATTGGCATATAAACTATTTCATAACGCCAGTATTACATAGCTTAAATGATCAATATAAGGTTCAAATGTGGATGCTGAGCAGTGCAACTCCCATTTAAGTAAAGGCTAGAAATTCCAAAGTATTCCACATCCAAAAAACATAATTTGTTGTCTGTGGTGAGATTTTTTTTAAGCAATTATCTCATATATAGGGTCCTTGAAAATCTGATTGCTTATCTTCTTCTCTAACATGTCATTGAGCTACTGGAATGGTAGTCCCAAACGGGATGAGAAAACTTTTTTCATATGCCAAATTTTTGTTTGTTTGTTTTTGCAAACTTTTTCCTTTCTGTTGCCCAATTCAGGGAATAATTCCACAAAAGATCTCTACTCAGTTGAGTAATTTCATGTTCTTGGGATTATCCACATGAATAATATTCCTCCTGTGTGAAGATACTTAATCTCCTTATATGCTATATAATTTATGTTTCAGATTTAATACCCCAAGCTCACCCAATTCCTGCATGAAGGTAAACCCTGATAATCCCAGAGACTATATTTTTTTAATTGAGTAGAGGCCACTTAAAATAGAACTTTTAATTTAGATTTAATAACTCTATAAAAGATAAATCTAGTTGCCATGTAATAAACAGTAATTAATTAGTTAATATCAATTAAATACTAAAAATATTAATTTACATTTAACATCTAACTACTGTAATTTGCTATAGCTATCTTATTAAATGCTAATTAAATTCCTAAACATTCTTACAAGTTTAATGCATTAATAATAGGAACGTAAGTACACATTTACTGTATCTGCAGTTTTCAGTTCATTACATGGCAACTAGATTTATCTCTTTTACACTAATTAAATATACTAAGCAAACCTCAGTAACTTTTCTTAACACATACCATAACTGTTTTATTAATTTCAAATTAAATGCCCATTTAAGGCTTCTAATCTACAGCTGCCCTAAACAGTTTCCTGCTAACAGAGCAAAGGTTACTGTGATGTTATAACTAAACCATGACATTTCTAGGTGTTGGTTATGAGACTTATATGAGCAGTAAGGCTTTCCTTTCTGCTCTGCTTTAGTTTAAACGTAATGACTGTTTATTAATCTGCTTTTTTTCTTTCCAGCACTGTCTTGTCTTTCCTTTCTCACTTTGCCCTGTGTCAACATAATCTTGTTTTCTCTCTGTAATCACAGTTTCTCTTCAGTTTTTCTAGCTGTAGTGGCCGATTGTCTACCTAGGTTATTGTTTCAGTAGTCTTGAAATAAAAGCAAAATGCTTTCCATATGTATGGCTATCAGTGTTTTATTTAAAATATCCCTGATACTTATAAAATCATATTAATCTTGAGCAAAACCACTCAACATCATGGAAGTCTTAAGCAAATTACTGTATACGCCTCTGTAAGCAAAGAAAATCTGGTCAGAATGCCAGCTGAAGTGCTATGAATATGTCAGAGTAACATCCATAATATGATTTCTTTGGGAGACTGAGGGAGACACTACAGTCACATGTATCAAATGATTTAGAATCATGGGTCTTTTCACATATGATGGAGGCTGTCATAAAGAAAGGAGGCTGCTATACAGCAAGAAAAGCACATTAGCTATTAACCTTCCCCCAGCCGATCAACTTTGTTTTGCAATCTTTCCTCAGAACCATTAGAATACCCTGAAGAAATAACTTTCCAATTAAAAAGGATCTCAGAGAACAAAGCCATTTTATCTCTGACTCCTGGTGTTCTTTATTCCAATAATTTAAATTGGAATTGATTTTTCAATTTAGCCGTTGACTTGCTATGGACACACAGCTGAAAAGGCCGAATGGAATTGCATGGCTGAAATATTTGTCTTTGTGATGCACTCCTCATAAATTCACAGGAGCCTGCTTTTTTTTTTTTTTAATGCATTTTCTTCCTGCTGCTACTGCTTTAGACAACAGCTTTTTAGATCAGCATGAGCAAACTGAGAAAACATGTCCAGTATGACCTCGAGGGCCTCATACTCGGTTCTTCATAGGTCCATTTAATTGTTACATCTCTGAGAAAAATGGATAGATCCAGTGTAGCCAAAGTGAAAGCTGTTTTTCAAAGCCTGAAAATGTGTTCTTTAATTTTTGCATGTATTTGTGATTCTATTTCTTTAAAATAATAATAAATCCCAACAAAAACCCAAACACCTACCGTCAGTTAATTTTACAGTGTTCAGTACAAATATGCTACTACATAAATAGCTCGGGTATATTTTCTCACTGGCCTAGTGGCAGACTCACTTAACACAGTAATCGATTTACCTGTGGAACAGTTTTGAATTAAGCACTCCAGTTATTAAGGAGCCTTTTAAAAGATCAAGATCCGGTTCTGCCTGTAGTTCAGCTCAGTGTTAGTGCACCTCAACACTTCACTTAACTGGGAAGGGAGTTGTGCTTGTTTGACTGAGGGCAGAGTTGGGTCCTAACACTTAGAGTTTTGTAACAGCAACATCTAACTTTCCAGTGTTTCATGAGTAACTTTTTGTGGACAAACACAGCTGAACATCTGATGCTGAAAGCAGAAAGAAGAGCTGGAGGAGGAAAAGGAAGAGAGAGAGCAAACTGCTGGTGCAGCTTAACTAGTTATTTTAATCTATTATGGGTGGGGGTTGTGCTTATAAAGAAGACTGAGGGACGGTTTCTAGCTACACCTTCATCTTCGTGACCTTTCAGTCTTGTCTCTTTTCTTCTTTCCTCCTGCAGTGTAGCTGGTAATCATGGCAAGATATAGATTTCTCTGTCCTTTGAGTTGGTTCAAAGTGGCACTCCATGGTTTCCTCACTGGACAGGGGTGTGATGTGCTCTCTGTGTTCTGATCTCCCAGCGCAGAGAACTCCCAGCCTGAAATCCATCAAAAAATGTAGATCTTCCACATGGAAGTACTGAAACTTTTTTATCTATCTATCTATCTATCTATCTATCTATCTATCTATCCATCCATCCATCCATCAAGACACAGACTATCATTTCCATTCCTAGATGAAACTGGTCATCTAGCATTTGAAATATGCTAGTAGATTTAAGAAATGCAAGACAATGAGCTAATGATAGAAAAAGTGTCCTAATAAAGCATCTACTTTAATTTTACCAAAAATTTGTTTGCTCACATACGGAAATAGGCTTAAACACGCACAGAATAAACTAAAGGGGGATTCAGTTGGCCTAACATATAAAATGTCTTGACCACCATGGACATAAGCTGCTCTGCATCTCTTTGCCTAAGGGCCAAGGAGTACTTCTTCAAGTGCCTGCATTAAGCAGAGAAGCTGTAGCCACAACTGAAATAGCCAAGTTAATGTACTTCCTGCTTTAGTCCAGGGCCAAGATCTCTCCTCCCTACATGTTAATTTGCTCACTAGCTGCATTCTGGAGCAAAAAAGAAACTCTGTTAGTGAGGAAAACCAGAATGTAACAGATGATGGTTTCTAGGGTGCATACCCTACAAGAAGCATAAGTACCTCTTTGGGGAAATGATGTAGAAACTGAAATGACTCTGTTAGCCTGTTAGAGTGAAGGTTAAAATGGCATTAGTTTACTCTCCTACAAATATATAAAGCTGTAAAGATGAGAGAAGAAAAAATATCTAAGTGAACGGGTGATGCTGGGTCAAGAGTTAAACTATCAACAAATAGTGAAGTAACAAAATTAAGCTGGCATTTTAGTGACTTTTTTAATCATCAGAGGTAAAAGACATCTTGCTTGTCTTCCAACATGAAAAATGGATAAGTATTTTAACTATTTTTAAAACAGGTTTTGATAAGTTTATAAATTGAATCATGTATCACAGTGTCTTGCAACAATATTACCTTGGACCCAGGTGTCCATTCTAGTCCTGTATTGTCTCTTTCTGTTTTTATATTATGGGTCATGGCAATATATGACTGTTTCCTGGTTGCTTGATCCAGTTGTATCCAAAATACATGTTGGGATGAGATCCAGGCACATGCTAGATCTTCCCCATCCTCCTCAAGTTTTACTTTCCACGAAAAGCAACCCAAGACTCATAAACCAAACTGAAAAAAAAGGACAGTCTTATTGATCTGGTTGACCAACAGGATGACCAGGACTTCAAATGCTTTGCAGCTTGCATCAAACAGCAAAAGTGAGTGCAGACCCAACAGCCTTTCAAAAGAAACTTGGATGTCAAGAATGACATCGAAATTTCCTCAATTACCAGAATAACTTAAAACTTAAATGGACTTCCACATACATACATACATACATACACACACACACATACACACAGAGAAGTATGTCTGTATATATATATGTGTATGTGCATGTATGTACTTCTATATTTTAAAATACTTAATTTCCGTGTTGCATCATACAGGTCATCTCTATAACAAATTGACAAAACAAAAGACAAGAAGCTATTTTGGAGATGTATCAATAGCTAATGGCAAAAGATCATCATGGTGCCCAACTAGGCTATTGATAACATGCTGTTCAGCTGCCGAACTATAGTCTTCCTGAAGTATATTTGAAACTGATTTCTAGCCCTTACATACAGATGAGGGAACAGACTGTTTCAAGAGAAGGAAAAAACTTTTTTTTTTTTTAAAAGAGAAAAAAATGAATGAAATACTCAGCTGCTCATTCCCCAAAAGAATGAACTTCAATTCTCCCTTCAGAAACACAGATGTGCATTGACATTTATTGTAAGTTGTATTAAAAACAGTCAATGTACTCGCAAAATCAGTATTTCCATGTACAAGACACTGCATTGGAATTATTCTAGATTTTATACTAGTTTGAGAACAGATTTGATCCTTTAATTTTAGGGTCTTTAAAAATCCTCTGTTAATTTTGTTAATGTTATTTTTTTATTGCAAAGGAAATTATTTAGAAAGCTAATAAAAAATCTTGAATTTGTTTTTACTTCTTTGTCTTAGGATGACATTGCCTGAGACACCATCATCGGTCAGTCTGTTTCAGGAGCACATTTTCTCCCTTCCTTGTTAGAGTCATCCTCTGCAAATGTTATCTTCTTTTAAAAACTGTGATAAGATCCTGAGATCCTTCAACCAATATGTTTGGTCAGGAACATTTCTTTCTTTTTCCCCTTTTCTCCTCCTTATTTCTCCTTCATGATTACTATTTTCTCTTTGGTTTCCTAAGGACACTTAGAGATGTTTCACCTTTTACTGTTAAGAGAATCTAGATTATAGTGGGGGCTATTTTAAATTTGTAATTATGATACATTTTTAGAGGCTTTCATCTACCCCAGCGTTATAACAGGAGTAGCAATAACTGAGAAAGATTCAGAATAGAGTTTAAAACAACAACAACAAAGAATGCTCTAAGTGTTTAATTGCAACTGAACAGTTTGAAAACATTTATTTGTTACAGAGCAGTATCCAAAAGTGTTCTCAACATATGCAGGTAAATTATACTATTGACTATTAAGTGAATATATGGAGCTCAATGTCACATACATCAGATTCCAGACCGACATATTATTTTAGACAAATGAAGTTTCTTTGGCTGAGTACATAAACTAAGCCTTTGACATTGTACACACTTCTGAAAATGATCTTTCTAAATTATTGCTTTTATGGATGTCAGATGCTTGGCCACTTTAATTTCCAAGTATGCCAACTGTAATGAGTAAATGATGCAACAGGCCCCAGATTTATGTAGTGGATTTTGTTCTCTAACATCAGTAAAAACAGCCTGATTACAAATATTTACATTTCCATTAATTTCTATAATCAGATTTCTGTAGGAAAAAAACCCCAAACAAAACTAGAAAAACCAACAACAAAAAACCCCACAAAACACCCTATTCTCTCCATTAAAATGAATACTCCATAATCATATAAAACAGAACTTTATCACAGAATCTAAAAAATATACATTCTACAGTAATTGGTTGTGCAGTATCTAGTCAAGATGTCAACATCAGAACAAAATGACAGCTAAGGGAACTGTTGGCATAAAGTTCTTAAAGAACTTGAGAAGCAAAGAGACTTACTGAGTTTCTTATGCTATCTCTTGAGATTGCCAGGACTTCTTGAACATTGCCTTCAAGTGATTCTGATAGTCCATAACAAGTTCAGCCATATACAAGGATTTCACTGCAAAAAAAAAAATTTAAAAGAATAATAATAATTAAAAAAATTCAAAATGCAGTCTCGATGTCAGATAGTTTATAGTATAAAAGCTGGAGCCAAATTCAGATTATTGAACTGTAAGCAAAGATCTACTCTGGATACTTAGTCTCAGCAAGGTAATTAATAACATCCCATGTCTCCTATATAGTCAATGGACAGAGAGACAAAGCATCACTGGAGAAGAAATTCAGAGCACACAAGTTTTTCTCTCTTTACATGCAACATGAGATGTGTTGGTGCCTGTAACCTTACCCCTTAAGGAAAGCTTCTGTACAAGGGACAAGTAGAACGAGCTTATAAAAAAGCAGAGCACAGAGCACAGCCATGTATGAACTGTCGCTTATCATCTTAGGTGACTGGTTTATAGCTTTACATAGGAACTTCTGTTCAATCAGAATTCAGAGCTGAATCCACTCCTGAGGGAAAGTGCTTGAGAAAATTATGTTGGTTTTTTTGTTTGTTTGGGTTTTTTTTTTTTAAATCTTAACCAGGGTAGGATGAGAACCGAAAGTGGGGCATCTAGCTTGAGTGGTTTAGAAAGAGTCAAGGAGGGTAAGATTCAGTTATGCAAACTTAAGTATCTAGGGCTATTTTAGATGCCTTAGGAGTCCTGCTGCCTTTCAAAAGTTTACAGATCTCAATAGACACTGTGCAATTTCACACAAAGATCTTGGATACACTAGCACACCTCAAATATCACCTATCTTTAGGTAACTGAATTAAAGCCAATCTCTGTATTTGTCTATTTAGTTCTTTATCAGATGTAACCCTAAGCAGAAGGTGAGAGACACAAATAGACAGCTGTAAGCAAGTGAGTGAACATCAGGAGACACACTGGACTAATTTAACTGGAATGATACACTAGTACTGAACATACTAGGAGCCTAACCCCGATCAAGATTTTATCTGATTGGGAACTTTAGACGTGGATTTAGTCTGTCTTAGTTTTTCTGGAGCTTAATTGATTCAAATGGCAATAGTATTATGTGTAACTTTCATTTGACATGAAGACATTTCACCGAATTTCAATTTCAAATGTATTCTTATGTTTTTGTTATACATGTTGAACTTTAAGGTCAGTGGAAGAAAGCATGTGTGCATAACATTGTTTGATATAAACGAGAAGAAAATGTTACTGTGTTTATTATAGTAGTTAAGATTAAGGAAACACTTCTTACTGTGAGAGTGACCAAGCACTGGCACAGGTTGCCCAGGGAGCTTGTGGAGTCTCCATCCTTGGAGATACTCAAAAGCCATCTGGACATGGTCTTGGGCAACCGGCTCTAGGTGGCCCTACTTGAGCAGAGAGGTTGAACCAGATGACCTCCAGAGGTCCCCTTCAACGTCAGCCATCCTGTGATTCTGTGATTCCTTCTTTATACATAGCCTCAGAATATGTGTACGCTTGTTTATATGCGCTCCAGAAAATGCTATCTGTTGTGTAGTTCAAATTCTTAATAAGAGATTATAGTATGTAATAATATCTATAACTGAGTTTCACAGAAAATTTCTGAATTCTTCATGTACATGGTGAATGAATTATTATGTTTTGCCCTTCAACCTTTTTAAAGTTACTACGCTATAGGCTAGTACCTGTATTCATTAATTTAAAATGCTTTCTCTAATGCTTAGAACTATTTATTTATAAAAAGTTTCTGAACATGAAAGTTAAAAATCTAATTTTGTAATATATTTGCTATGGCAAATCACATAGTAGTCCAGGTGATTTTTATTTTCTAAAAGGATTACTTTTCTATATTTGTGTGATGGAGTTCTTTTGCAGTGCCTACTTGAATCACAGTAAGGGTGTTTTACTAAAATTTTCACTACAGAACATTTTTAGTGGATCAAAAAAGAGTGTGTGTGGGGTGTGAGTGTGTGGGCAGAAGGGCTTCAAAACTGCATTATCTGAAATGAATTACTAATTGCCTGCAGAAAGTATAGAAAGGTTTTCAGTTCAGTGTTTTTAACATTCAATCATTGCTCCAAATATATTTATTTAGGGACCACTTATTAAAACAAAATGAACTGATTCATTAAGTTAGCCTGTGTCAAAAAAGAGAAGAAAAAGAGAGAATGAAAAATGAAATTAAAGAGAATTTAATCAGCAGGTTTAAAAATTATAAACTTTTCATTGTATAGGAATGTCAGAGGTGACCTGGTCTTAAAGTTGCTGAGGTTTCTTGGGTATATCTAGTCTGTTGAAAGGGGACTAGGGAGAGAGCAGTTAGCATCTGATTAAGTACTTAACTATTCTCCTTGTCACTATTTTGGACACGCCAACTAGACATGTTACAGATGGGAACAGTTTTAAGCAGTGTGGATGCAAGCCAGTTTGCACCACATGGTCCTGTGGTCAGTGATCACCCTCTTTTACTTAGCAATGTCAATGAATTAGCTCATCTCTTTATGCAAAGAGAAGCAATATAATTTTATTTACTCAATTAAATGTAGCCCAAAGGTTCCATCAGGAGTAAGTACTTATTGAGCCTGAGTTTATTCTTTGGAGATGTAAAGGTGACATCTATGCTACAAAATAAAACATGATAGAGATTATTCTGGCTGGATTGCCAGAGGTGTCACACATTTTTGTTGATGCTTATGTACCTAAATGTCATTTATATCAAGGAACAGGAAATCTGAGTCCTAACTGGCTACATTTCTAGATTCTAACAATTAAACATGCCCGAACCAAATCTAGAACATTCGTGCTGAAACTTTGCTGGGGAGAATGGTAACAATAAAACAGTATGAATAACCATGGACCAAAACTAGAGATCCTTTATTTTTCCTATTTTATTTACTGGCATATACATAACTAGAGGAATGATGAAGGTTAAGGACCTGCCACCTCAATTATTTCTTTTTTAGACTGTAGACTGTTTGGAAGGTAAAGAATGTATGAAGACTAAGT
Source organism: Ciconia boyciana (assembly GCF_034638445.1). Taxonomy (NCBI): domain Eukaryota; kingdom Metazoa; phylum Chordata; class Aves; order Ciconiiformes; family Ciconiidae; genus Ciconia; species Ciconia boyciana. The sequence continues at coordinate 176,134,890 of NC_132934.1, forward strand.
GAAGGTGACGTGAGGACACATTTCCTGAAATGAAAGCCTCGTTAGAAATGGGCTAACTCCAAAAGGGAACTACTGAAAAAATTGTCTAGCATGTTGTCCAGTTTGGTGGATCAGAACGAATGAAAGCAGTAATGGACCTTCTCACTGGACTGAGAAAGAATGAGCTGCATAACGGCTTTAAAATAGTTTTAGGATACACTATCATAGTAAGACAATGTTTTTTTCTTTTTATCACACAATGTGTTCAAAGCACTGGGGTTATGGTTAGTAAAGGAGTTTTGTTTGAATATATTATATGTTAACAAGAGATGAGCTTTTAGAGACGTGCAAGAAGTAATCCGTTGACAGCCATAGCATCATATTGTTAGATTGGGGTTACCATAATATTTTTTAACTGAAGTAAACATATCTAGAAGAAACCGAGTCTATTCAATTCAGTTCAGCCCATTTTAGAGAACATACTTGTGCACAGATTCTGTCTGATGTAACATGTATTTGCTTACATGAGGCATGATAGTGCTGTGTTATTCTGTTGTTCAACAAAATACGTTACAAAGTACAAACTAGAAGACACACCGGTAATGTTTGTGTGGAAGAGAAAAACTACTTTCATATGTAGTTTGTGGGGGAAAATGATTAGTTTTCTGATGCTGATAGTCAGAAAACGTAAGAAATACTGTACTTATGTCTGGCACATCTAAACTCATAACATCTATTTGCTTTGCTTTGTCAAAACATATGAAAAATCATTAAAGTGTTTTAATAAATGTCTGGTTTTCTTGCTCATTCATCTTATAAATATTAATTAGCCATGGATCAGGCAATTAAAGTTTAATCAATTTGCACTAATTAGCACCACATACTTGCATAAAAAGATAAAACCAGCTCCTGCATCTGGCTGTTATTTGCAGTTTTTGCCAAGTGCTGATGAGTTTCATCTTGAAGAGAAGATTAAGAAGAAAAGAGGAAAATAAGAAAGTAGTGTTAATTTTATTAAATCTTCAATCAACCCCTCTGTTCATAAGCTTCATGGGACAATACCAGGTAACATTTCACTTTACATAGAAGTAGACATGAGTGGGCAAAAATTTAACACTTTTCTGTGACCACGCCCTTCCTAATTATAATTTGTAAGAAAAGATAGCTCTACTGTGCAAAAGTATAGGTTCTATCCTATAACAAAGCATTTTTATAAACTATATACCTGGAGCTGGATGCCCCAAACTTTCATAAAGAAAGTAAAGGAAGTAAAAATAAGCTTTAATCTAAAAATGTTTTCAGTTGTTTGATATATGTGAGTGGAAAAAAGACCCCAAAATCTAATATGAAATTCTCATAGAATTTCGATATTTTTGAAGATGAGTTTCAATGTTGAAATTATTCCCCTTTCCAATGGAATGATACAATTTCACAGGTCACCTTCCAGTATTCTGCCAGAGGTTGGACCACAGGATGGGATAATTTAACCTAGCTCCAATACCACTGAAATTAGTTGATAGATATGTTACTGGAAATGTGTCAGGCATCTGAAGTGAAAAAAGGATATTAAGAACTTCCTGCCCACCAGGAAATATAATTATTTGGTAATACTTCTCTCAGTTACTCATGTTTGGTGTTTGTGTTACAAAGTTTATTGCCTGAATTATCTACTCAGCAAAACCAGCAAAAGAAACAAACAAATTAACAAAATCAAAACATGCACACACACACACAAATCAATGTTTCTTTTCATTCAAGAGGTCTAGTTTTCAGGTGTTTCACTTTTACTGGGAAACAGTAGGGTAAATCTCATTCTAGAAAGCCCTAATCTACATTAGGGAATTAGACAAGTATTGCTCCTGGTTAAGAAGCTTATGGTGTCCTTTAGTATTACACCTTCACTTATTTTTAAAAAATGCACTCTGGCTATGCAGGCCAAATCTCTTACATGGTGGTCCATGAACAGATAATAATTCAGACCTTCCACACGTCAGTTCATTGTTGCTAGCTTGAAATCCAAAGTAGAAAAGTTTGCCCAAATGGATAGCTGGAGGACAATTATCTAAGTGCTGTTAAATAAAATTGCAAACTGCACATTTAGCTTATCACAGAACTGGTCACTGGTCTGTGCTCCTGTTGGTCATGGCTTAAGATAATTAAACTTGAATTTGGTTGAATCAATTGGACTGCCAATCTACCAAACAGATATTATTGAGTACTTCAATATGACTATTTTGACTTCTAATAACAAGGGAAAATAGAGTGTTCCATCCAGCCCATTTATGTGAGGGAAAAAGATTGCAGGGAATCAAAGAAGTATTTAATCACTGATGGAAATTTATCTTAAGCTTGGCAGGTAAAGCCACACTTTTAAAAGTGATTTAACACCGTAAAAAAAAAACAAAACAAAAAACCACCAACCAACCCATAGCATGAATCATAAAGAAGCTATGCACCATTTACATAGGGATTTTCATGTAGTTTATGCAAGAAGAGACTTGTGAATGGTTATTGATATTTTTCAAATAAAGTATGTATGAACCATTAAACTCCTCATTCCCTGGTGTACAAGCCATTGCTCTGTTAAACACTCCTTCACTAGATAGGCTATAAAAGGAGCAGAGGTACTTGAAAAGGTGTCATCTTTCAATGTTTGTTTAAAGATCTGATACATTTGGCACACAAAACCACCTGGTAGCTTAAACTCCAAATTGCTGATCATTGTTAAAGAATCTTTATAATAGGATATTACACAGAAGATCTATTGTTTTAGAGTGTAGAAAGACTGGATTTGACATGGTCTCTCTCCTGAAGACTTTTACATCATATCTGTAACTGAGGAAAATATCTCTGTTCAATAAATTATATTTAAAAATATGCTTAATATAAATGAATGTAATGTAAGCACTTTCCTAATTTAGGGACTGAAGTAAAAAATCATTACTAGGACAAATTCCTGCAGATGAAGCATTTTGTCTGAGAGATTTCACCTATGAGGTACCATATACATACATTGAACAATGCCTTCCACTGAAACTAGAAAACTAAGTTCAGTGGCATAGGCTACCGTAAACTTCAGTGGGCTTGGGAAGAAGCCAAAAGTTATTGTGTATTTGCAAATAATACATGCACCTGTGAGCAGTATAGATATATTTCCTAAGATATTAGAGAACTCAAATGTGTATTAAAGCTCAGTGTCCAAGGAGTAACCTGCAGCCCCTAATTAAGAATAGGGAGATAAACATACATAGGTCCTTGTTTTACTGTCTCGACACAGAAGGCATTCAAGGCTTTGTGAGTAAATCTGCAGAGGCACTGAAGCAAACATTTGAAACCATCCTCAGCTTGTACTGTCTGTTATTGTTACACTCTGAAAAGCCCTTTGCACTCTTGCAATACCAAGATCTCCTTTATATTATCTTTTTATGGTCTGGTTGGATGGCATGTGAGGCGAGGTGAGCACATCGAAACTCAACTCATCGACAGATATTCCAAACCTGACTCTTCATAAGCACTTAGGACTTTACATAACATTCGCAAGAAAACCCCCCAGAATTGTGCTTAAAATTGCTATGTGGTCTGCTTTTTCATAAGCTTTGGAGATCTGTCTTTCTTTTCATATTTTTGCTTCCTGAACTGCTGCTGTGCAAGGCTAAGACTTTTATATGAATAATACATAAAATAAAATAAAATAAAATAAAATAAAATAAAATAAAATAAAATAAAATAAAATAAAATAAAAATCACTTCCAGGTGGAGCATTCCTTAAATACCTATTGGTTTCATACCTGTTGCAACACAAAGACTTGAACTCATTTAATGAAATTTGATCCTATTGGTGGAGCTGCATTAAAAAATTAGCAATTTTTTAAAGATTGCAATATTAGTTTCTCTACTCACATAGCACTGGCAGACATCATTATGAGTTCTGAGTTTCAGTTCACCACGAGGGAATAGAAATCTAAGAGAGAAACTAAATTAGACTCTTAAGATGTCTGCAATGAAATAGCCTGAGTGGGGAACCTAGAATTTCAAGGCAGTGTTAAGCATGAAGGTGTGGTTCATTCATCTACTTTATATAGCTTTATACAGCTAGTCCTTATGCCCAAGGCAAAGGAGGGATTGTGAGTCCCTAGCATTAATTGGACACTCTCTCCAAATACCACTGCTGTGGCAAGTCTATGGACATTGGGACCTGAAATATGCTGTCATTCTTTTGTTTTTTTACAGATATGTTGGAAACATAAATTTATATAATATGCATTCAGGAAGAAACACTTTATTTTTTCAGAAGTATTGGTTTCAGAAATATTGGTCTGTGCTGCAGACCACTTATGTAAGTAAGAGAGCACATACCTAGAGATCCTTGAGTCTTGTCTGTTGAACACATTTTTCTGTAGCTTGAATCTATTTGACTTCATAGCATATTGTTCAATTTTCTGGTGAAGGGATTGTGGGAAGAACTAGAACAGCACTTGTGGAAGGTATTTATGGTTGACTAACTGTTAGTAGAAGAATTTTTTTTTAAAGAAGAGGGTCATTTTCAGAAGTGTTTTACTGGATAAATCTGTTAAGTTAAAGTGTTTTTTAACTCATACCAAGGAGATTAGTGAGAAATTATAGGCTGTCCTTTTAGGAGTTTGAAAACCAGAGCTGGAGCAAATCATGAACAATATGTATGTTTTGCATGAACTATATAGTTCATGCATTTCATATCTGACAGTTTTAATCAAGTCCTATTGGATCTCTATTGTCACAGTAATTTAAAATCTGTGCCAACTTTTTCCTCTCCTATCTTCTTCACACAGACCCTGAAAAATATATAATTATCATAACATGTCATAGTCACAGCCCTCACCTACCTCCAGGGACTTCTACTTTTCAGTGTTTGTTGTTTGTTTTTTTTTTTTTCTGAGATGGCTGTTTCTTTAAAAATCTCTACATTTTGCCTGAACTACCTTTTGCTGAGGTAACAAAGTACCTTGGAACTTGGCTCAGTTAGTCTTGCAAGCAGCTTACACTGGGGACTACAGGACAGTGTTAGAAGTTATTCACTAAATGTCAGATTATGAATCTCTTTCTGTCATTGGTGGTGTTACTCACATGAGTAATTTCATTGACTTCAGTGTAACTGCTACTCACCATTGTGAAGTCAGCAATTGCTATCTGATACTACAGGAGAAACACTATAGATGATGTGAAGATAGGTACACATCCAGTTTCTCTACCTTTGATCAAGATCAAAGTATGCTTTTTGAGGTTGGTGCTGTGTTAGATTACACCACCTACTTTACTATTTCAATTTGCTATTCTGTTTTTCTTTTGAGTGTATAAAAATTGAGTTGCTTTTGTATTGACAGGCATTGCACTGAGAATATCAATTTGGAATTTTGTTGTCATTTTAAGTCTGTGTTCATTTTTTGTAAAAGCACATAAAGATACAGTGATTTCCTACTTAATCTTGATATGTGCCTGGAGAAAGTGAAATGAGCACTCAGACAAATGAGTTCACTCTTGGAAGCCTTACTTCACTATCGGGAAGACAACTAAGAATTGTGTTGCCTATTTTGAGTTTATGAACAGTAGGTAAATATCCTAAGTCTCATCTGTTTTGCAACAACAATGGGTGCTTGGAATGGAAGGAAAAGAAAGTGGTGCACAGCATCTTTCTGCCACTTGCAGGAATGTGAGTTCCAGAATCAATAACAGCCTTTGTCTGATGATATATTGTGAGGCAAAGTACTTTGTACTGTAGAAATTGAAGAGAGATATGGAAGATTCATTCAAAGTGCGTGTGATAGCACAGATAATCATGCACACCATCACCTCCATAGGTATTAGATGAACTTATTTATTAAGTTCTGTTCTAACTTCTACAAACTCTAAATGTAACAATGCCTGTGGTGTTTTAAGTGTAAATTTTGCTCAGAAATCAGTGCTTAATGACTAATGAATACTTTGCTCCAAACGACTCACATTTTGAGGACAACAGATGGCTCAGCACAAAACAACAGAAAACAGCTAGTGGGTACTCATTGTAGTTGGAATGTATTCATCCATTCTGGAATTGTGGGAGGGAAGTTTGTATGAAGGAAAGATATGAAGGAAGCTGCTAAGAGTGACACTGGATTGAACAGATGGAGAAGAATAAAGTGTAGAGATAGGGTTTGGAGCCAAAGACTTATCATTATGACTGAATGAGAGTCATAGTCAACTTTAGTCTACATATCACAGGAGCTAAAATTGAGTTTTCTCAAGTATTTTATCTGAGCTTGCTTAAGTGTCATAACACTTTCATCTTTTGACTTTCATGTAGTCCCCCCCCTCTAATTACTTCCTCCTGCCACTTATCCACTGCAAAAGTATTCCACGAGGCACAGAGGTGCTTTCATTGACAAAATCCAGAAATCCTCTTGTGATGAGGCATTCAGTAAAAATATCTTGCTCAAAAATAGGAATATGAAAAGAAAAAATAGCATGCTAGTTTAGTTTTGTTATAGAGTCACAACTTGAATTAGATCACTACTCGACATTTACAGATTGGAACACAAAGTTCACTTTTTAGACAGAACCTTAATCCTTCAGGTATTCATAAGGATTTATTATACTTACTAAAGTTAACCCCGTCCTACCCCTGCCTCCTTACAGAAAGTATTGAAGCAATGGCTGTATTTGCATGTGACAAGAAAAGAGCCTGTCACAAGGAATACAGCTTTACCGAAACTGAACTACTGTTCTAGGAATGCTATCACTGATGCAGCATGAAGCTCAAACACAGTGTAACTCTAAGCATGTACTCAATCTGCTTAAACCTTGTTGGACTTTGAATTTCAGTGGTACAGGAAGGGGGATGCTGAAATGCCAAAGCCAAGAAAATACCTTTGTAGATAAAGATTAATTAAAATTATTTCATTTTCCTACTAACATAATATTTTTTGCCTTTAAATATGTATTATTAAGGAGCACTCCACAGGTGGAATTAATGCCTAACTTGGAATTTGCACAAGGCATTGCATGTAACACCAACAGATAGTCCAGAGAAGCGTTTCCCGCCCCGCTCCCAGATCTATCTGCATGATGCTATTGCAAAATACCATCTGAGAAAAACAGATGGTCATGCCTCTTCAATCTTGAATTTCTATATATAACTTTATAAAAATAAGAACTAGAAAAATTAGCTAGAAATGTTTCCTCTTTTATCTTGACCAGTGGATAAAATAAAGTCTCTGGAGTAAAAATCATAATGATAACCTAGGATTCCCTGTACCAAACTGAATGTGCTAACTAGAAGACAGCTTTCTCTTCTTTCCCCTCTCCTTCTCCGTCCCCCATCCCATGATATCTTGAGATCTTTTCTGCATAGTGATACAGCTTCAACAAGAGGGGGGGAATACATTTCCTTCCCTCCCACCTGCCCTCTCTCCCAAAAGATTAGAGCACTTTTCAACAAAGTGGGAGATGTGGGTGTCCCTCCCTGCCTTATATACACTGAGAATACATTAAGTATGAAATTGCCTCCCAGGGGAAGTGATGGAAATGCCACTTGTTCATTTTTAAACTGGATTTGAAAAAAGCTTTATAGAAAAAGAAATCTGCTGTAGCGAGGGAGAGATTACATGACCTTCTTGAGAAAGATTTTATTTTCTCGTTTCTAATATCTCTGATACCGTGGTTTACTCCCTTCAAATCTGTCAATTTTTCCATAGCATTGTGTTTTAGAAGATTTATTCAAAATGTGTGTGAGAAAACTAACTAAAGATCTTCAAAGCAGACAGACTATAGCTTGGTTTCATCGGCTGTTTGAACCTGAATTACTGTAATGACTGTAGTGGAATTATTTTCTTTTAAATGAGCAAATCTGACATGAACTTCAAAGAGGAAGTAAATACATGTAATAAAGAGGCTGTTTTTCTTTTTCTTTTCCTAAATGATTTATTTTATCCCCCGAAACACCAACAAATGTTCAAAGTTCTAGATATTTAAATAGGTACCAAGATGTCTGAAGCTGTAATCCTTGCTCTGCGAGTTCAATGAAAAATTGCTGACCTTATAAAAGCCTATGTTCCTTTTCACTTTGATAACAGCTTTTGCTTCATCAGTCCATAATATGTATTACAGCAGCGAATCCATGCAGGAACAACTAATTGCTAGTACATGCATTTAAATATAAGTACCCCAGAATTCTTATCACATAACCGTACATACACATTTTTATTTTAAGCAGAAATTAGAAAGTTTTTGTTCTCTTAAATTATTTTGTGTTATGGACCTTGTTCTAACAATTACATTTTACCAGTTAGTGCTTTATGAAGCATGATGTATTCTAACCAGCAACTAATATAAGAGCTCCAGTTTGCCCTCAGTACACAATCTTAAAACCCATTAACATTTGTGGGAATTATATGTGCAACGTGCAGGGAGAATATAACCTTAAGCAAGTGAAAACTGAAGATACTATATGTTTGATCGGACTAATGCAGTCTAGATTTTTCACAGCAGTGTGTTATATCAACTGATGTTTGTTAGACAGCAGGGAGACTAATAAAAAGAAGGATAGTATAAATAAGCCGAAACAAAGAACTGAACAAAGACCTTCTGCACTAACTAGGACATAATCTACAGATGTTTCTCAGTTGGTAGAAAACAGATTTCTACACAGCAGTTGCATACAATACAAATGTTTGCACAGAATCCAGCTGGACTAATATATAAAGCCATCTCTCAAGATTAGAAGCTTTATAAAAGAGTCACTAGCTGACTGGAAAGAAGATGGGTGACTGACATTGCTGTCCAAATCTCCTAAGCAATAGATCAGTCTAAATTGTCAGTTTCAGGTGGGATAGAAGCAGAAATTCCTTTTAGCTCTGCCATCCCTGACTATTTCTAACTTTCTGTTCAGAAATTCAGAAAAGATAGCAATCTAATGAAAAATTGCCGGCTGTTGTGAAGTTCCGAGCTTGATTTGTGGACCAAAAAGGTTCATGTGTGGGTGTGTTAAACTTCACATATGTAGCCTTTATTTTCCTTGCCTAGCCATGCTTCCAGTTATCTTGGGACTTGATCAAACTAATTTTAACTTTGACAACATAGGCAACTAGTTGAAACATAGAGGTCAGCAGAGGAAATATGAATGTTAAAACTAAAGAGATCTGTTTTGAATGAATGAATGTGAGTGAAAATGAAAGAATGAACACCAAAATCTTTCCAGTTTTATGCTTTTCCTAGTGATTTTCAGCAAGTTTCTTCATCTGAAAAAAGATTTTGTAGCAATACCCTCCTAATTTTTTTTTTTGTAATGACTAGTTCTGTATGCTAAGCAGTTATAATAAACAAAATTTGCAATGCTAGTTTTCTGTTAGATTCCCCTACACAATGGTTCTGGTAAAAGATAGCATCTTCTGTTTCGAAAACATGTCCAAATGCTTGGGAACAAATGAAATTCTGGATCTTTCAGTGTGAGACTCCCTGTTTTTATATTCTTATAGTTGGTCAAGCATAACAATGAGAGGTTTTCAAGATGCAGGCACCATGAAAATCATCTTGCTAAAGTTTGCTGTATCAAATGTACATATCTTGCCAAACCTGGTTGTCTTGGTCTCTGTCTATGTTCCCTAGGGAACCACCTCTAGAAAGCGATGAATTTTGTCTATTTTAGGTATCCATCTTCAGGGAGGGTAATTTACCTTCCAAAGGGGCCTGTCCTTTTAACATAGAGGGATCCCATGTAGCTTGCTTAGAATTGACACCTAATGCTTTGATGGATACAGTCAGAGAAGAAGAATCCACTGTCAGCATTCTGCACTAAATGCACTGAGAGTTTATCATGGTGTCAAGATGAGGAGAGTTAATCCACCTTGGAGCACTTCTGAAATTCCACATTTCTTTTGCAACGTTTTTAAAACATGCTATAATAATACAGTGGCCAATAGCACCATGCTGAGTTAGCAACATTCAGGGAACTGTTTTTATCTGATGACAGTTATGAAGTTTGAAAGAAGATGAGGTCACTGTTATGTATGTCATATCAAAACACTTCCTGACTACATCTTTCTATTTTGAAATAATAGATGTTCTCTTATCATAACCATAAAAATTTCAGTCCTTATTGTATTCTTATTTTTCATTAGCAAGAATATTTCAACATAGAGGAAAAGAATCTGATTTTGTCCTTGTAAGAGCTGATTACCTTCAGCATCTCTAGTCAGATTTTCTAGGTTACTTAATTTTTTGTTTCACTACTGTTGTATCTTGTATAATTACACCCTGGCTTCTTTGTACCTCTTTTCCAAGTTATATTTATACTTGCTTAAAGGTTCGACAGGGCTTGAACAGTTTGTGACTTGCCTGTATTATTTTCCATTATGGCACACTGTTCAAAAATTCCTTGATTGCAATAATCATAACCATTCAGCTCCTGCATTGTGTTCTGTGTGAGCTTCTTTGTCTGTCTTTTAAGATTTTCTTTCTTCTCTAGCAATTAGACTGACTTTACAGCAGTGTTGTTTACAATTAGCCTCTTGTTCATGTATGTTTATCAGCTCAGAAAATCTCCTCACTTTTTGTTGATTTGTGCAATTCATTTTTGACATCCTGTAAAAACCTTTTTTTTGATTTCCTTCTTTTTGCTGGTTCCTTCTTTCTTTTTAAAGGACAGAAGGCAGTAATTATTACTGCCTTTAAAAATCCAGCTTGTAATATCATTTAACTTCCTTGAACTTCCTTGAAATTCCTTATTTTTATGTGTTATCGTCAAGCATATTTTAAAAGATCTGTCCATAAGGTACCTTGAGGCCAGTGTTTTAATGCTAATTGAACTGCAGGTAGTAGTATGTGATTGCCTTTTTGTGTGTGTGAATGTGTGTCAAATGTGTATCCATCTGAGTGCCTGGTAGCAAGAATGCCTGTACCAATGAACAGCATCTGCTATTAATATAGCAGATGCTGCATTATTTTTTCCCACTACAGAGATATTGTTTTCATACTGCCAAATGACAATATATATGCAGGCTAATGCTTCTGATGGGGAATGCTTGATGTTGCTGTCCTGTGCCCTTACCATACTTTGAATATCTAGCTAATCAGCAGTTACTCTATAACTCAAGTGTTTTAAGAGTGGTCGCTTAATTTATGCAGATGGCAAAACTTCCATAATTTGTATACTGCCAACATGTATCATGGTGAATAATGTATATGATGTGTTAATCAACATGTTTTACATTTTAGGAAAATCTTTAAAGTTTTACACAATTTAAAATGTGTGAGAGGTCTCTGCAGTGGATGTCAAAGGGTAATAAATTCGGTGTAGTGGCCCAACTGGTAGGATCAGACATGACTACTGGTTTTAAATCCAACTGCTTCTAGCTAACTGCTATTTTAGCTAACCAGAAGTGTCATATGAAGACAGAGAGAATGAAAGCCAACTCATTTACATGTTTGTCTGTGGGCACTCCACAGTCCCTCAACTTTGGTTCTTCTCTGCTGAACGACTCTGCATACTAGACTTAGTGCATCTTGTGATCACAGGTCTGGAGGGGCACCGCAGTGCTCCATCGTACAAATGCTCCTCCGTTGCTGCAGAAGGTCATAATACTCAAGGCATTATATTTGACAGGTCTGCAGTTTTGGTGCTTGTAAATTAGCTGTAACCTCTGAACCTCAGCAGATTGTCAATGCTCTGTGCTCTGATGCAAACGTTGCTTGAGACGGTGGCCACACTTTGAATAAAGTTCAGTTCCTGTGTTATGCCATTAAAAGGCATCACAGTCTTCCTTTCTGAGTGGAGGCTACTCTTGCGACTGGTGTCAATCAAAGATCCATAGGAAATTTCCTATTATCCAAGTAGGGACCAGTCAGTACTTCCACCTCTGAATTTTTGAGGCCATATCAGGAAATGAAAATGGCCAAGATATGGGCTTGAGCAGGTGATTATCCATACTGTTTCACTGTGTGTTCCCTGACATGGTTTTGCCTCACCCCAACTAGCACTCTCTTGGATAGGCGCAGCTAGAAGATAACATGGCAGAATGACTGCTCCCATTGTGCATTCTGGAAAATCAACAGTAAACCTGGGATAGGATGCAGCCAGGAGGCACGCAGAAAGAATGGAAGAGTTTAGATAAAAAGACTCTACCATGGAGTCCATTGACTAAAGGAACTCTGGTTTTCTGCTCTACTGAAAGGGACTTCTTGGAAGTGAAACAAGGCATAGAGATCTAGCAGAGGAATTTATCATGCAGGGCTCATGCTACTGGAAAAGTGCAAGAAAATTGCAGCTTTCTGAAAAACAGAAAACTCCTAGATGCTGTTCTCTGAGACAGATTTCTCATACCTGTTATTTCACACATTGATAGAGGCCTTGAAACCACCAGCTTCAATATCTGATTCTGATTCTGATATTTGGGCAATAAAATGTTACTTTCCAAGAAAAATGTCATCTATTACGTGGTACTGGCAAATACGTCATTCTACAAGGGCAGAGTTGCTCAATGATGATGGCTTCTGTTTGTCCTGAGTCTCCTCAGTGTAATGCCTTCTCAAGGTGTCCAGTCCCTGCTACAAAATGGATCCTGTAGTCCACCAGGAAGATTCCAATTATAACTGGAGTTCAGAAAACAAAATGATGTTATGACATTTACACAGATGCATCTTCCAAATCATTGCAACAACTACATTTGCTTTACAGGTCCATTCTCAGTAGGAAAAAATGGATAATTGTAGTAAACACTTAAGAGACATCTCACCTCATGCAAGCAGGAAGGTGCTGTTTTTCATTGAGGTTGTTTTGCAGTATCAACAGCCAGAAGCCACAAATCTTGCAAGATCCCCTAAAAAGAAGCTTGTGTCATATTCTGAATATTCTGTTCCTTTATTCAAGGGTGCTAATAATCATTGTAGGCACCCTGAATTAGTTTTGTTCAACTACAGAAATTACCAGCTCTGTTCCTCCTTAAAAATAAGTAAAGACTTTCTAATGTTCATTTGACTGTATCCACTTTCCATGTCATTCTACAAGAAACATAAAGCTAACATCTGAAATGTGTGAGAAAGAAAGAAATGCTACGAAAATCTAAGCAAGATAAACATACACTCCTGACCTCAACTTATACAAGCAAGGATGCCAGTGCTAAGGAGATTAATGTCCCGTATACACAAAAACCTCACACAGTAAAGAAATATTAGTCTGACAGTGCAGTGTACAGACTGGAAGATAATACTAAAAGAAACTCACATATAATATGTATCTAGAATAACAGAAGCCGTTTACATCTGTTAGTCCTAGACTGCACTAAGTCAGTGGAAGAAGGAATGACTTAGTTACCTTGCTGTAAGTTCTAAGAAATGGATGAACACAGAAAAGGACATGGTTTTGATGCATGTAGAAGGGATTCAACATTGGGAGCCCTTTGGCTAAAACGGGCTAAATTACAGATAAATGTTAGTTGGATGTTTAGCAACAGAGGCACATTTTCAAAGAACGAACAGTAAATATACATTGAGGTCTAATACTGTTGGATCTGATCTTTACTTGGGAGGGGAAACTTGAAAATAATGGTACTGCAATAGGTTGTGTAAGTGACTGTATATGGGTCCTTTTTATTACAGAAACATTGCTTCCATATGTAGGTAGGGGACATTTTGGATGAATGTGTGATTCCCATTCAATACATTGTCAAAGGTATCACACTTCTTGCAAGAATTAGTAGAAAAATCTGAGAATTTTGGTTTGGGATTGTCAACCTAAACTACTTAAAGCATGACTGGATGAGGTTTCTTTTTTCCCCTTAAAAACTTAGTAATGTTTGTTTGCTCCATTATAATAGCTATTTAGCTTGCCACAGATACACAGGCCCAAGTATATCTCCTTTCTAAGTAAGAGAAGAACAAAACCCTTGGTATTGTGAGACAGCAGGTATTTTCCTCCAACTGTTGCTGGAGGTACCTTTTCACCCATTTGCATTTTGACCTTCAGAAAAGCAATGAAACTTGTTTACATTCTGGTCCTCCAAAGCCCAAAGTGGGAACTTTGAAAGAAAGTACATCCCATGTCTTCTTAAGGGGCTTAAAAAAGAAGCGTGCACCACAGCCCTGTCAGTGTAAAGGACACTACTCATTGTGTTGCAACACTGGTGTTCCATCACCCTCCTGACTATTGCTAGTCTGTGGGAAATGTCTTGGTAAAAGAAAGCATTTCATGTTGCTTTTAAGACAGCATAAAAGTAGTGGCATGATTTCCTCCTGCAGCTCAGGCAAAGGACTGTGTGTCACTCAGCTCCAGTTACTTTCTCATTTGGCTCATATAATGGTATCTTTAGAGCTATACTTCTTAGACAATCCAATCGTTAACGATATTAACAACATAAATGTTGATATTAACAACACAAATGTTAATATTAACAACAACAACAACAACAATACCTAAGGGCAACAGGAGCACTAGCTGAACTTTTAAGGCAGGAAAACTTTACATTCCCAAAATTTTGAGAAGAAATCACAGGGGATGGTTGAGATAAGTTTATTGGATTTTGCTGTCAGAGAACACAGAATTAAAGCAAAGAATAAGGGGAAGAAATTCAGCATTTTAGTAGAAGTGGCAAATTTATGATTTGAAATGAGAACCATGACATATAAAAACTTTTGGTCAATGTTTGCATTGAGTTGTTTGGGCTCATTTACATTTAAAAGTCCTGGAATGCAAACACGCAAGACAAAACCAGTTTCCAAAGACATTAGGGAAGCTTATACCACTCTTGTCACATCTGTTAGACTATGCTGAAAGGCCCTAATAGGAGTGAGAAAACATTGCAGATCTTTCCCCATACATGGCCCCCAAAGTACATCCACTTGAAGGGAAACGAAGTGTTCTATCCCACACTGGCCCTTGAATAGCAAGTTAATACTAGACTGAGGGTACATATTTCACATTGCAGAGAAAAAATGCTTTAATAATAAAACTCATACATTTATCAAGCATCTAATGGTGTCTAATCCTTAAACAACCTGATGAGTAACTTGATTATCAGCAGAACAAACAATCTGAAATTCATTGCCCCCAGTCAGATAACAAAAGCCAACAAAAGCAGCTTTCTGTGAATTTACCCTTAGACAATTAGCAGATAAATGCACTGTCTTGCTATGATTTCTCTTCAAAACATTTTGTCTCTGATTAACCTTTAATTGTTTAAATTTTAGCTGGAATTAAAAACAACGACAAGGAGCTGGGCTGAACACAGTTGGTTTTAGAACATATACTATTACAATTACCTTTTGTTAAAATAATCATACTCACTATGCAAAGAAACTTAAAGTGTTTTTCCTCCTGAACTTTCTTCAGGGGAAAAAAAAAAAGAAAATCTACTCTATACGGTTGAAATAATATCTTTAATATTGGTACCAAAATAGCAAAATGCAGTAATTACATCATTATTTTGTCAGTATCTGTCAATCCATTGTAAGAAAATATTCTCTCTCTCACCCTTTATCCAGGTCTTAACACCTTCATAATGTTGTTATCTCTATTGTCTTAGAGTGCATGCTTTTCAAGTCAGGGATATGTCTTTTGCTTGTCTGTAAAGTGCCTACATATTTACTGGGTTATATTAGTAAATCAATAAAAAAGTAGTAATTTGGTATCTTTTGTAGTTCTTAGTGACCATCATATTGCATTTACTTTGGCAAAGCAGACTATGTGGATTACAGATAGTTTTCATATCTGCTTCAGATAGTGGACATTTTTATTGACCCTTATTAAATACAAATCACACTCAAAGTTCACCCACCAAAAGAGCAAAAGGTTATCTTTCCTGTGCAACAGTAGTACGGGACAGCAATCTGCCTAGTTTCTACTCATAAGTCTTTTGGCCTGCATCTATATTAGAAAATTAAACAGGGCCAGAAAACTTTTTCTGGACACTGGAATGCAGTTGTCTATACTGTTAAGTTCTAATACTCCCTTGTGTGTTTTTTGGTTTGTTGCAAAAAGCACTCACAAATAGCTCCCAATGACAGTTTGAGAAAGGGACAATTCCCAAAAGACAATATGGATATAGCTTCTGGTTTTGAAGGGTATGAGTTTGTTAGTATGGATGTAGTACTAATAATGAATGCCAAAGAACGATCCCATTAGTTTGTTCATGAGTACACAGCCTTAGATGGTGATCAAAATGCCAAGTAATTTCTATGGATGAAAATCTAAGTTTCTATTCTAAAAGCTTGAAAAAGCCTTGGAGCTGGTAAAGATTCAGTAGTCTTACTTTGCGTTCCCCGCTGCATAGCCATGTGATGGTGATTTCTCACAAAGTCCCTCTTTTTTCTCCCCGGGAAAAATCTATGAGAAGAAAGTCACAAATGTTAAGTGTTCCGTACAACCTATTCTTCATTTTCCACTAATAGATACAGTAACAAACTAAATTTATATTAAAAAGTTGTATTCTGTGTAATACCACAAAAATCTTCAGAAATAGAAGAGTGACCATGACCATGTGCAGTATAGTAGATCTAAATATGTATCTTTCTTCATCTTTACATGCAGTGGAAAATCGAAGGATATTTAGCTAGTGTGTTATTAGGTAGTCCAAGATGCATAGTTAATTCCAGGATCACAGTTTAAATGGTCACAGGTCTTCCAAGTCTGCAGTTCATCCTGGTGAATTAACCAGATCATGAATCTTTGAACATGGATTCATTCTGTCTGCAAATTTAGAAAGACTGTCCCATATTCAGGAGGAGTTCTTCACAGATTGGTCTCACCCTTATTTTGTTGTGGGTTTTTTTTTAACAGACAAAGAATAAAATGTGAGAAATATATGTAGAAATATAAAAAATCTAGAGAGGACTTTATACCTTTTTAGTGACAAGTAATTTTTCTGGTATAGATTTCAAATAGCTCTGTTTACTGCAGGAACATTATTTGTATGCAGTGTTATGTAGTAAATTGAGAAGATGTGAGTAGTTTCACTAACTAACTGACTTAATTTCTTTACTTTGCATTAATATGAGACTCTGGATATTGAAATACCTGTACAAACTACACACTAAATAGAAACATAGTCAGATTTAAATAGAATAATATTAGCAAAAATATTTAAAATTATTCAGCTTGTATAGATAAATTTCAAGAAGTCTTCTCTTTTTTTCTCTGTGCAGTTTTGCATAACTGTACCTGGAGGTATTTTGCAACAAAAGTATATTAAGGTAAACGGAGAAATTCAGATACATAATATCTAGAGCTCTATGATTCCCACTGCAGAAATCTCCATAATTATAGAGATTATAGAGATTGCACACTAATAGTAATTCTCCACTAAAACTGATGCAATTAAAAGATAGTAGTAGTTCTAAATTAAAACCTCAAATTTGCATTGGAAAGATAACAATTAGATTAGTCAATAAAACTTTGTGAAGTAAAAATGTAATCTTTATTTTTTTCCCATGGAAAAACAAAGGAAATAAAGAACAGAAGAGAAAGACTGAAGGAACAATGTAATTATTTACAGCATAGCTTTGTTCTCCTAGTCACTGCAACATTTCAGTTCTGGATTTTGGGAACATCTGTTCACACATGTAATATGTATATCTATGCTGCCATAAAAGATAGATGACAAGTTAGGCTTCCAAACTGCTGTTGCTTGTATTGAGTTTGTCAGTTTACAATATCTTCTGGGTATGCATCAGCCAACAGTGATGGAGGAGGGAGAAGGGTGAAATGGCAAAGCAAACCTTTCAACACTGCGCAGTATCAGGATCAAAGTTCACTTTGAATTCCCTGTATAGGTGCCAGTATTGATTTTCTAAAGTGGTGGACAGCAAAGTTATGAAAACTTTTGTGAGAAAGAATTCAACATTAAAAAAGGGTTTGAACCATCACTAGGTTTAAAAAATATGTTCGAGAAAAACTTGCAGGAGAAGCTTTGGGAGAGTTCATAGGCTGTAAATGCTAGAGCTGTTTTTTTGTAAATGAAGCATGGAAGGTTAGGAATTTGATGCATGTGTTTGTTCTCCAAGCAACAGGGATATTTTAGCATTTGTGGCCTAATGTCTAATCCAAGAAAATGGATTGCGATTTTATTTAGTTATCACCTGCTGTGTAGAGACCTTGTTACAAATGCAAGGATCATAGGGGGTGTTGTGGGTATATGTATTTTTTCCCCTTGTCACTTCAAACATAGAGGAAATAGCTCTCTCCTTAAACCTTAATGAGTCAAGGTGAATTCAAACCAGATGTTTTCTGGTTTTATTCCCACTTACGAATTGCAGCTCCACTTGCTGTATAGAATGCCCTAGATATAATGACCAGCTAGTGTTCCCTCTTTTAGGAGTGAACATTCATGGGTCAGGCTCCAAGCTAAATGTTTATTTTTCTAACTGTTTTATAGTAGAGTTTGGTTAAAAGACTTGGCACGGTGCACTTCAGTTTAATTTTAAGCTTGACAGCAGCGCTGGCCTCAGAGTGTGCATGTATGTAATTTAGTTGCTGTGCTACTGGAAGTCTATGGAAGATTAATGAATGGTAAAGCTCTGTGGCAGTTGTGAAGAGATGCAGGATAGAGCAAACTAGTTACCATCTGTTCAAAATGTCTCTTACAGCTCTTTTAAGGAAAACCATTATCAGCAGGAGATAAAGGCATGCAATAATTTTAAATATTAATATTTTTCTGATGTCAGTGGGAAGTTCTGTTTCTGTACTTACCTTGTTGGGCCAGTAAGTGTCTCGTATACATGTATATGCACATGCATACATTTGTGTTTATGTGATGTACGTTTAACTCTGCTTTTAATGTGGTATTTTAAAAAACAGAGAAAAAAATAACACAACACAAAACAAAATGAAACACTAGACTCTTAATAGTTCAAGTCATTGGAAAAGCTACCATAAATGTTATTTTCCCTAAAGTAAAAGGGAGATATTTACTTCCATATAAACTATTATATGTATAGTGCATATTGATTGAAATAAAAGTTGGATGGGTGTATCCAAAATTTAAATCTATGTGATTTTATATAACCTCACCATGGGACATCCCCATTTTTCAGATGAACTTACTAGATGTAGTAGACACTTCATAGCAAAATTTAAAGTTAGAGATATACGTTGCCAGACCATAAAATGCTTATAATTTTATTAACCAACATTTTTCTGTATCTTGGTTTTCAGAGAAAGAGTATAATGAATGGGAATCATAGTTTTGATAAGGCTCTGAATCTGATTGGGTTGCTGATGTCCCTCAGCAGATAAATCTAGATGGACCTTCAAAAACTCTCCAAGGCTGTGAATGTTTTAACACATCCTATCATGTAAATATTTGATGTTCTGTATTATTTAGGGGTTAATTCTGTTGTTACCGACTTCATCAATAACAAGCAAGATGGAATTTCTATCAGTTAACTTCAGGGAATGGATTCTGCTCATCCTAACTCATTTGAGTTAGATTAACTTTCAGAATAAGGCACTTTAATTTAAATATTCGCACAAAAGAGTCTACCTCTAAGCAGAGTGTCTAAGCTTCCCTTACAACCAACACAATAGTCACTGAAAACTGGAGAGCTATACAGGTGATCAAATGTAGATGATTACTGTAGGATGAGACAAATAACTCTTCTGCACCTCATGGACTGCAGTGATGAGAGAAGCAATTAAGCTGGTGACACATAAACATCTAGTGCAATTTTATATACCATGAGGTTATTCCACCTGGCTTTTAACTGTTTCTTCAGAAGGGTTCAAGTCTCCTGCAAGTCTTGTTGGCTAAGCTCCATGTTAGCCAAGCTCCATGTTATTGCTTCAGAGAGCTTAGGGCATCTCAACCAGAATGAGAGACCTGTGTGGTTAGTTGAATCCCACCCTTGATTTCCATTGAGTTCAATAGGAGTTTAGGTTATCCAGATCACATGCAGCTGTAGAAATCTAAACATAGAAGAATTAAGTTCTGTTCAAACCAACTAAGACTTAGCTGATCATCTTGAGCTTGACTTCTATGAGAGTTTAGTACTACTTAAAATATCCAAGAATATCTGTCAAGGCTAGCAAATGTTACTGCACTCCTGGGAGACATGTCTGGAGCTGTTGATGGAGGCCAGAAGTAGAGTTCAGGACATCACAAAAGAAAGATGTGGACAGCTGAACTGAGCTCTTTGCCTCCCTTTACACATCGTGGAGGGAAATATACACCCTGGAAGATGTTGGTTTGCAAGTCATTTTAGATAAGTGTTAAAGAAACAGAATAGCAAACCAAAGATTGAAAGCTTTACCACTGGGTTTAACTTAGATAATTCCTGAAACAGGCAAATGAACTTAGAAGTACAAGTTATGCAAACCAGCAGTAAAGAAATAGCATCAATTTGATTCTAGGATGGCGTTCTGCACAACACCACTGAATCAGGACTCTGTGTCTTAGGAAGGGATAAAATGCCCTTCAGAGATGTATATTTCTCTTTACTGATTATAGCAGGAACCCAGAAAAATCAACTTAGATGTATACTATGTTTTTCACATACCCCAAAAAACTAGGTGGGAGACTAATCACATCCATATTTTATAAACTTACCCTGTTATTGTCCAGTTACCTTTGTTTACTCTTAAGAAAAAAAAAAAAAAGGTAAAAAGTAAGGATCTTTCCTTTCTGCTTTCATGAGGATAACCTTATTTTACCTTCACATGGCAATCCATCAACTACCACAGAGAGTGCAGAGATAATATAAAAATTTTTTTTAAACTTTCTGCACTTTAAAATAAGCCTTCAGAATTAGTGGTGCTGTAGAAATTGCATATTAAGCATGTATATAGATCTTTTAAGAGGCCAAAGAACGCATAATGCAATAAACATACTTACATTTTATTTCCTTCACTTCTTGTATAAAATTGTTGTGGTCTTTGATATATTTTAAGAATCTCAGAGAAGATAAACTCCAGAGTTTGTATTTGTCTTTTGTCTTTTATACTAAATAGGCTTGAAGATCTTACATCATCTCACTCAGTCCACCAAACATTTAATATTGTAAAATAAACCAACATTTAGTTTTTCTAATTAGCAAAAAAAAAAGTTTATTTTCTGTGACTTGTAGAATTTTAGGGTTTTTTAATCCTTCACACAAAGTGCATTATCACATTTGAGCAGAAAACTATATTTTTCAATTAGAACACTGTATACAGAAAATTCTAATCATTTATTATTCTTGATGAATGGTAAAATATTCTTTTGACATTAACTAGTCTATTAATTTTTTTCTTTGACAATGATTAGAGGCTACTAAGGAGAAGCATCTTTAGTCGAAAAAAATAGACTTTCAATTGTGTTTATCTTAAATTGTGTAATTGTTTTTGCAGTTTAACATATGTACAAAGTCTACTCTTTCTAAAAAGCCAAAAATCCATCTCTGACAGAATATTTACTTTTAATTAACTCTTTATATTCTTTTCTAACAAATGTAGTGTCTATAAAATGGAGATATCTCGTGATCTAGTGTTTATGTTCCTTTTTCCTTAGACCAAATGATACACAGGACACTAAAAGCCATCTTGAAGACATTGGTCCCAGTTCAAGAGCCAGACCGATGTATGTCATGAAATGAGATAAACTGCAGGCATCAGAGACATGTGATGAAGTAGCCATTCATGGAATGATTATTAAATTAGCCTGAACCTTTTAATTGTCATGTAGACAGGAGCTACTTTTACTAAATATTGGAGTACAGAGAGTTGCATCTCCTTAAAGCCCTATTTTCTGAAACCTGTGAAGATCAAGGGTATTTGTCGTGGGACTTGGAATCAGCCAGAGTCTTCTAGTGGATCTACCTCACATTTCCTTTGAAGTTCATATGTCAGAAGAGACAAAAATGCTTCCAAATTTATGTTTTAATACAATGCAAGAAGAAGGAAAATTACTTTTTAAATTGAATTAAATCTAGTCTGCTGCATAGGAAAGACACTCCTTTCCCTTTTGTCTTGCTTTCCGCTCAGCAGCTCCGGGCAGTTAGCAATACTAGAACGACTCCTCTGGTTACATTGGAAAGTCTCCTCCCTTCTACCACGATGGCTTGAGTTGGCTTCCCATTATATTGTCTGTTCTTGTCAGGAGTTTCCCGGGGTCTTCTCCTGGCTGCACTCACCTATCTGCTCACTAGAGGCATCTCCGCACTGTGTGTAATTAGCTGCTCAGAGGAGAGGAGAATGCTATTAGCAAAATGGTCTGTTCCCATCCTATATATGCAAAAGGGTTTAGGGCTTGGTTCATAAAAAGACTTCTAAGTTCGAATATAAGAACAGCCATATAGGACAAGATCCAGACTACTTGTTTCCAGAGCCAATTTAATTATTCTGACACTTAACGGAAAGTGACAGCCCCAAGATGTTTATTCAGATTTTATGAATTGAAGGATTATGTTCTGTATGCAATCGCTGGGAAGAAGTAAGTGTTTCTGAGGATGAATAGGGTGTAGTCAATAAGACTAAACAATATAAAATCATACGTACAGAGACATTTGCCTTTCTGCCCTTCTCTGCAGGTTAGCAATCTGATAAAGGTTGTGCTTATATAGTAATGCAATTAAGTTCTTGATCCTACATTTAATCAGAGCAGACCTGCTAACACATCAAATTTATGTCCATGTTTGATATGTTAACATACACTAAGCCTGTCTACACATAGTCAGTTATGGAGCCTAAGCTGGGAGCTGGAATCTAATAGCTGAAAGGCATCAAGGAACAGCTTCTTAAATTACTTTCAGTACTGAAAGGCTTTGTGAGCAATTCTAGTTAATTCAAACAACCCCCCCCCAAAAAAAAAAAAAAAAAAAAAGAAAGAAAAAAGATAGTAAAGCTCACAACCAAAATTTCAACTTTTTTTTTAAATGAACTGGGAGTTTCACCCCATCAGTTCCAGTGTCTTAGCTGGGAATTGTAGCTAACCAAGTAAAAACCAGCTTCCTAAACACTGCTCATCTGGAAGTCTTTGAAATACAGACCTGTAACAGTCCTTTATCCCTGCAGCAGGAAGGGTGGATTTAGTTTCTGATTCTGAGCGCTATCAGTTTACCTGCAGTGCTATGCTTACCTTTCAGAGAAGCTCCAAATTACGCCATGATACATTTTATTAGGTTGATGGTTCAGATGGTAAACCTCAAAGGGAAGATTTAGGGCCTTACTGAAATGACTACATAAACATGTCTTCAGAGCTGTTTCTTCCTTCTGGGGATCCAGACCTTGGAGTTCTCATGTGAAGGCACATGATTAAATAAACAGACCTTTTCAGTGTCAGAAGACAAGAAGAGGATAATGTAGTAGTGCCCACCTTTTGTATGACAACTATGGAACTGAAGTAGTGGATGCAAAGCTCTTACTAGCAGAAACTAGGGGACTCAAGGAGGCTAAGGGACACCTTCCATCTCTTCTGTTGAAGCTGGATCATGGTGAAGCCAGGAGGTAAGGGAAGGGGGTTAAGAGAAGAGAAAGAAACTGGAAAGTAACCATAGCTCAGAATTTAGTGTACTACTCTAAGAAAGAATAGTTGCAAATTCTTCTCCTGTTAGTTGTTCTTCATTTTTATTCAGCAACTGTCTAATATTAAAATGAATGTACATTTCAGGGAGCAGTGCTTTCTGTATCTAATCTATTCCAAATTCAAATATATTATACATATATACAATTATATTTTTATATATATATAAAATTGTGTGTGTGTAATACTTCAGGTTGGGTAGAATGCAACTGTGATCTGAGGAATGGTTTACTACTCCTGATCTTGCTGACTGAGTATTGATCAGTAACTGATCCACATAATGCAGCTGTTCACTTTTAGGTCTCACAAAGTAAATTTAGCAATATGAACCTTTAGGCCTTGAATCACTGGCTTCAGCTAGCTTACTTCAAATGTATGTGCCTAAGTGGCCTTGATGGTAATAAAATTACAAAGGAATATAAAGACAGGGACAATAGGTCAGTGTGACCCAGGATGTTCTCCCAGGTTGCTAGGGAAAGAGTACAGGAGCAAGGAAACTTCTTTCCTGGTTTGCTCTCCCAGCTTACATGAGTGAATGGCTTTGGGAATTCTCAAACTTGAGTATGAAGTCAGGCATGACATTTTTAATAGTCCCAGTTGGACTTATCTTCCACGAACTTGTGAAGTTCTTTTTTGAACTCATTTAGACATCTGGCCTTCAGAACATCCTGTGGCATTGCGTTCCCTAGTTTAATTACGCATTGTATGAAAAGAACGTCTTTTGAGAAATTGTATGTCTTTTCCCAAAAGGAAATCCCTCCTAAAAGAGGAAATTTCATAGGAAGGGGTAATATCTTTCATTATATCAATAACCTAGCTGGAAAAATAAGACTTCTGTGTGTCTGAAGCCCAGACTTTTTGTTTGTTTGTTTACTTCTTGCTAAATATATCATCTGGTTTAATTACCTTTTCCATAAACCTTACCCTGCATTTTCAATTTGACCATTGATTACATTTAACAACAATGCAACTGTGACTCCTAGCAAGAGACACTTGAAAATACTTTATTTCTGATGTTTGTGTCCTGGGATTTCAACAGATGAATAGAATTTGGTCTCCTATTCCCTGAAGACTCCCAACTTTAAATTGGCTTCATCAACTGTCATTAGCTACATGAAGTTAAATAAAATATATGTTTTAAATAGGACTTTTTTATTAATAAGATGCATTGAATTTTCATTCTTCTTTGCAATTTTATAAATTGGGGTCTATTTTTTTCTTGATCTTAGCCCTCCATTATCTCTTAGAAAACCATTCCCATCGCAACAGTATTGGCAAAGGCCACATGGTGTTTTGTAAACCAACCTCACTCCACAGCTATTCATTCACTTATAAGTACACTGGATTTAGCCCTGATCTTTGTAAAGGTATGAAAAGTGTAATCAAATACATTTTGTAAACGTCAGATGCTTAATCCAGTTCTGCATATTCTGTCCAGAAGATTTTGCTAATAAGGAAACCTTGCTTAGTGACTAAAATTGGAAAGCACAGATCAGAAACCCAACAGCAGCACAGTTCAGCCACACAGTCCATTATCTACTAAAGGAAAGGATTTTTAATGAGATTTCCTTGACACTGGTGTTCTTCTATCACAGCCAGGACTGCTAATGTACCAATCAGACTGAAGCAATGTTGCTGCCAGCATTCTTCCTTAAAGAATGCATTTTTTGTTATGCCCTGTTAAGTATTTAACAGGTTTGCATTGTACACAAATCCTTACAACATAGTTTAGTTTTTCGTATGAAATAAATCAGCCTTCAGATATCAAACGTGGTTCATTTCAATGAACATGCATTTTTTCTTCAAAATTTCAATATTAATGGGGATAGAGGTGAATGGGTGGCTCTAATAGTTTTCCTTTGTTGCCCTTTAGGAAAAAGCTCTTAGCTATGGAGTAATACAACATAACACCTTACTTTCTCCAAGTTATAATCCTCTCAGCCCAGGCAATTAGGGTAGCTAGCATAGATGAACGTAGCACATAGAATGTTGCTTATACAAACCCAATTTTAGTTGTTGTGTGGGCAATTAGGAGTTATGGCATGTTTAATTTATTTAGTTATCTACAGAATTTTAGCTTTTCTATTATTATGTGCTAGTTCTGAAATTGAACACAGAGAATATTGTGCTGGGCATGTAACAATGAGAACTCAAGCATAACTGTCTTGAGGAAAAGAAATATTTTAATTTTGTGTAATAATGTGACTCTAGATGTGGCATAAATTTTATACTGAAGTCTGTTTTAACAGAGTTTATGAAATATTTCCACTTAATTAGGTGAGTTCAATTTAATCTCAAGAATATTATAGAGGCAGCATGGTCTGATGGTTAAAGAATTACAGTAGTATAGGGCGTTACCAAATCCTGTTCTGCTATTCCTTCATGCTAGGATCTTTGGCAAATACTGAGACTCATTAAACGAGTTATGTAATGTTCAGCTGCCCAATTTACATTAAATACGTAGCAAACAAAATGTAGTCTTAGGAACATTAACAGAAGCTTTCCTCTTCCTATGTAGGTGCCATAGAATACAAAGGCAAAACCAAAATCAAAATAAAACAAACCCAAAAACCAACAGTGTGGACTTGTTCTCTATCTCTGCTCCTCTTTCAGTAACTCTTCATCTCTTTGCTGCATAGTTTATCTACCTTACTGAAAGAAGTGAAAATGCCTCTGTCTGATATAGCACAGTGGTAAATTCATTTTCATAAAAGGAAGAAAATTTAATTTTGAACACTAGGAGAAGATGAGGACATTAAAGTCATGGCTCCACCTTATCAGGAAGGATCTTACCTTATATTATTTCCAGAACTGTGTGTTGTATAACAGTGATCCTGAAGAGTAAAAGCTCAAGAAGGGCACAAAGGCCTTGAAAATACAGGTACAAGACAATACCTAAGGACACAAAGGTATAGAGATCACATACGGTCATAAAAGAATGAAACTTTAAGAGCTGGGTAGACCTCACTTTAGAGTATAACAAGGAGAACAAAAACCCATGCATCTAACATATGTAATGAATCTCTCATATGGTGAAACATGAAGGAGATAATATACATGCATGGAAGTCTGCCACAGCTTCTACCAACATGGGAAAAAGGGAAGCAGAAAGGAATTGCTGAAGTATTGCTTCTCTCAGTTAAGGACACTATGCCTGATCTGTATCACTGCTTACCTGCAGCAAGTCCTTGTTCCCCTTCAAGAGAAAGTGCTGCTCTTTCAATTGCTGTTTGCTACATTTTGCCTAAACAGCAGAGATGAGCAAGGGTGCTAAAACATGTGCTTTTACCTAGTTTTATTTAATAGTAGTTTGTGTCTAAATGCTCTGCCTCTGAAGTGAATAGTATGTATTTCTCTTACAGCTTTCCTCCTCTGACTAGACTGACAAATAGTGTTTAGGATTTGGAGATACTTTTTAGACAGCCTATATTTTCCTGAAATGCTCAGCTCCCAAATTAGTTATCTGACTATAAAATTTTCCATCCTGGAATTAGATATGAAGAAAGCATTCTGAATAATGCCAATATTTACCTAAGTTCCCTCTTAGGTGGTTAGATTCCGAACTTTGACCAGCAGATAGCTTTCCTCCCTTAGAAGATTCAATTATTTTCCACTTTCTTCTGGGAATAGGCATTGAAGCCCTTTCTTTGAGAGTTTGGCATTTCAGACCACTCTTAAAAAAAAGGAAGGGTGGGTGGCAATGCCCTGCCCCGACTTTTTCTAGTAACCAGTGGTTAGGACATTTACTTGGGAAGATTGAATTCTTTGCTTCAGTGAGTCTTACTTTATGCATAGCAGAGCAAATTGCACAAGCGGGAATGAGAAATGCCTGCCCCAGAAATACTTGTAGCCTGTTTTTTACTGTGTTCACCTGGGACATGGTCTTACATCCCACCTTGTAGAGGAGAGACTTAGGTCTAGGTTACCATTTTGGGAAAGTGTCCCAAACTTGTATAGGGAAGAAGAGTATTTGGGAATGACCTAGTTGTTTTCTTGGGGGGGAAAGTCATAACTCCGAGCATGTCTGTCAGTTCAGATTCAGTGCATGAGTTTGTGAACAATGCTAAAATGTAACCATGAAGTTGAGCATTCAGGTTTGTCAGAACATAGCTGCTGATGAAAATGCCTAGGAGCAGGCACTTACAGGGTTACATCAATAAATATCAGTATGTTTATCAGCTAAATAAAAGGGGATCAGTCCTTCAACCTAAGAACAAGTAACGCTTATTAACTTGCATCTACTCTACTAGGAGCTAGGTCCCTCTGTAACAGAGAAATATGTTCGGAACAGACCAAACCAGATACAAGGTAAAAGGAAAGAATTAAGTATTGTGGGTGATAGGGTCCTGTGTGGAAGTTTATTTCCTGGGTCCCTTTTTTTTCATAATGTAACTGTAGACATACATGCTGACCTTAGAGAGTTATGACTGTGGAGCAAACGTATTTGATTTAGCTATCTATCTGCAACCCTTTTGTGATTTTTTTCTTACACAATGTCAAATACCCAGATACTAGTGTGACAGTAATTCAGATCAGCTGCGGCAAAGGAGAAAACACTATGATTCTGTGGTTAAGGCAGGTGACAACTAACATTGTGGGCAAGCTGTCTCTCATGTTATGGGCAAATATCTCTTCACAAGTGTTTATAATGGGCCATTTTTAATTTTCTTGAAGGCAGTTTTGTTTTCCAAAATGCTTATTGACTCTGAAGTCAATGGGAGATGTTCTGTGAACATTTAGGAGGGGATTTTGTGATTCTGTGATTTACCTCCACTAACTTAAGATGTCTAATTTCAAGTCACTTAGGTCTCTAACCTAAAGTAGATTTAATCTACTCTGTTAAATCCTAAGGGCTCTGACAATCAGGTCCACGGTATCTCCACTTGGGCAGTCAAAATACACATATATGCCTTGGGCTCAATCTTTGCCTGTTAGAGTTGCTCATTTGTAAAATGAAGACTGCAACACCCCTCCATTCCACCAGGGAAAGTTGAAAAGTACTTCTGGCATCTCTCAACTTTTAAGTGCCTTCCTGTGTAACCTTAACATTCTTTCAACATGGTGTTGTGTGTAATAACAGGGATAAAATGTAACTTCTGCTACTGTAACAAGGACCTTGGAGTCAAACTTCTGCTGCTTGATCTCTGTCTCCTAGAGATTTGTTTGCAATTTCAAACTGCCTACAGTTCATCTCATAAGCTCAAAGTAAAAAACAGAGAAGAAAAAAATAAAAAAATTGCAGAGACTTATCACAGACTTGAATCTTTGCTCTGTGTATGTATCTCCCCAGAGAATACTTCCTGGATTTGCGAACCTGTCTTGAGCTGCTATAAGCTTCTGCTCATTACGACATTAAAAAATATTTTTTTTCAGAGCTTAGAGGTAAAGCTTTGGTTGTTCTTTTTGTTTCAGATATTTGTTTCTGCATTTTGGTTTAAAGTTTTTTAACTACCTGAAGGAATAACCTTGCTCTGACATAATATCTGTTTCATATCATTTTTATCTATTCATGTGTATGCCTCAATCTCCTCTTTTTGTGGCAATGTATGCTGAAATGCACTACGGACATTGTTAGGAGGAATCCATTATTTGAGGTTATATCTTTTTCATATTTTGAGAGCATGGGGAATATTAAGAGGCTACATATTCAATGTAGCAGCAATAATGGCCCTGCTGAATATGATAATATTTTGTGATTGTTACATGTTAGACAGGTACTTGAACACACACGACCTATTCATACCAAAAAGCCCCCATATCTACTATAATGCTACATCTTTTCACACTCCCCCTGCTGAGTTTCTAATGCAAACTATCACAGTGTGTGGTCCCCACTACTGTAAACATGAATTCCTTTCTCATTGTGACTTTATATCTTCTACACTGATTATAATGATTCCCTGTCAGCTCAAAGCTGTCAACAAGCTCCTGAAAGGACTGCTAGTGGCAGCAAGAAAAAAAAAAAAAAAAGAAAAAGAAAAGGTCTTGGATAGCTAAACAAAATAAAGGGTGACCATCATCAGGAAAAGTTCAAGCATCTTTTACTACTTAGTTTCATGTAAATGAGTGTATATTTATATATGCTGCTTCCTTTCCCTTTCTTTTCTTTTTTAAATTAATCTGAGTAATTTAACAAAGGGAGTAGTCTTTTCCCCTCCATTTCATATATTTTAAAGACATAAAGTTGTGTACCTCACACAGTCCATCTATTTCATCAGTTCCTGTCCTTGCCAACGTCAGTTTGCATTCATTATATTCACCCAGCCCAGTGTAATGTCAGAAGTGAAGCAGGTCTGCTTCCTTCTTTTAGAAAACTCGTGCATAGTTAGTATTGCTTAATTGTATGTATCATTTAGCAATGGTAAAGTACTGGCAAGCATGCCGCATTCTTTTTGCACAGAAGAGGACACTTTATTACAAGAAAGAAAATAATAATGTCACTAAAGTTATTGTGTATCTCCTTCATCAGCCACAGCAGGAAGCAATACTGCATGTGGTAGTTTAAATCTTCTTCAGTGATTTGACAGCTTCCAACCGAGTAAACGAGTCCACATGTTTAGATGGATTTAGAGGACTTGGAGCACAGCCTTTGACTTCAAGAACTTGGAGTTGTGGCACAAGCGCGTGATCTCATGTGTCTTTCACACAAAACCCATTATATTGTTGAGTTGTGTTATAACCATGTTTCGTGAGAAAGAAGTAACCATGTTGTTTTTCATGAGACAGAAGCAGTGTTTTCATTACCTAAAATACAAGGAATTTCAGGGAATCCAAGCATGAGCAATCTTTTTCTCAAAAATATTAAATTCTCTACCAAAGTTAAGGGGAAAATGTAAGCAACAATAGTGTTTCTTATACACTTATAAATAGTGTTTCTACTACAGACCTGCACCATTTCGCTATGAAAAGTTCTTAATGTACTGGTCACTCCAGGACCAACCTTGGCCATTTGCTAACATAGCCCATGCTTCAGAATAAGAAGTACAGGAGGTAAAGAAACAGTTATGTTGTTCTAGCAATGGTTAATGTCTACTTTCATTAATTATAGCAGGGACGGGAAGCAGACAGTTTATCCACTATTAACTGAAATAAGCAAATGATCAATATGACTGTTAATTGCACAAATAGCAACAAATACCCTGGATGCCCTCCCATAAGGTACCAACTAAAGAGAATTTTTGTACTGCTGCTTTCTTCACAGCAATCATACTTGTAGGCAAAGGAAACACAAGGTTGATGTTCAATAGACTAAATTTAATGCTGCTCTGTGCTAATCAGGGCCTTCAGATACCATACTAATAGTAACGTCAAGCACTATTATATTTTCAGATTTATGTGAAATGATTGAAATGCTATTTGGTATCATTTTTGTACAAGGTTCATCCAGTTGCTTATGCAGTATGTCGATATTGATCCTACATAGTAAAGTGCTTATAGCAGGGGCCCAGTGGCTAGTACATCTAACATTTCCAGTGCCAGCAGCAAGTGAGTTATGCCAAGTGTTAGTGGCAGCATGCCAAGCCATCCAGTACACAGTTCATCTTTGCTATGCTAGCTTGCTTTGTACTGTTGTGGTTTTTTTTTAAATCACTTATGTTTCTCCTGAATATTTTTTCCCTTTACCTAACACAGCATGCAAGAAAAACAGAGGCAGGGAAAAGTCTTTTTGAAGGCTCTTCCTCAATGAGGAAAAGGTACGTCTAGTAAAGATACCACTCTAGAGTCATTAGATGCTGTTATATGTGATCGGTGCTGTGTCATTTAGCAAAGTGTTGCTCAGTGGGTGCAGCAGCTGGTATATATGATTTTCTATACCACCTGCAAAAATATCCCATACCATATAATCAACCACCTGGATAAAAAAGAAGGGTAGCAAACCACTGTTTATTATGTAGCAGCACCCATATTTTCCCTAAACTTGTGAGTAAATAAACAGACTTTGATAGTGCAAACATGTGTACAGGATAAGGTTTGTTAAAGCTTTTCTGTTCAATAAAGCATATACTGCCTGCTGTTCAGATAGTATTGAACAGATTTGCTTTATTTCTAATGAAGGTGTTTGGGCAATTTTCTGGCACAAATGAAGTAAAATTATGTACTTAAAATGTTCATTAAAAAAAAAAAAAGCATTCAACCAGCCACCACCATTTTCCTATAACAGATTGGAAACTACAAAACATACAAACGGAACCTCAGTGATAAATTGGTGTCATTAGTACTGTCGGGATTACTCATTTGCTTAGAAAGATCCTGTCCAGTGGCAACATTTCAAACAACTGTTTTAACAACTTCTGATTAACAAGCTGCCCTCTAACATTCATAAGAGACATCTCGGATCATCATTGCTCAGCCAGCTCCCTCCCCACAGTCCTCATTGCTATTACATACCTTGTAGCCACTGCGATTAATTTCCACAAAGCTATAGCAGTTCAGTCCTGCTGAAAAACTGGCACTCTATCTTCAGCATCAAATCCAACACACCTTTTCACTGCCTAAGTAACAGTACTCTTTGTGTGGGCATCCACCTCTTCAGTCTATTATATCACGATTTAAGGGATGCAGGGAAAGATTTAGAAATTGGAGGTATCCCTTCTGCCCTGACTAATTTAATTTCTATTTTGGCAAATGTGGTACTACCTAATCTTTAAAGCAGTAGAAAAAATCTAAAATTTCATATGTAACAGCAACTGACATAAGTAAATGTTGCAGTCTAATAAATGGACAGACTAATTAGCTGGACCAGAGAAGGAATATCCTAAAAGACCATGGATTACTATGGATTCTGTAATATTTTGGCATTGTGGTTAAATTCTTAAGTTAATCTGTAATTTATTTCTACAAGCAGAACGTGGGTTAGACCTGCATTAACCAGATCTACACAAAATCAGAATGGAAAAATTAAAGGTCTTATATGAGAAACTAAAATCTTTTCTCAAGTAATTTCTTTCAGTTCAAGCATTGTGTGGACTTGTTTAGATATCTGAGTTAGCCAGAAGCAATCTTCCTGAAGGCTTTGAAAGACACCTAATCTGACTGCATGAGGATTTTATGCATCTACGCTAAACAACTGATTCATTAGGAACCCAAATTTTAGTCAAACATTACTGTCCAGATGAGGCTAAGGGGACCACATGGGAAATATTTGGGTGATGTCAGTTATCTGGTGCAAATGTTTGCAAATTTCTTGTTGCTTTTGTTTGCTTTTTTATGCCCAAATTCTCAGCATTCTTTACAATTGCTGTTTTGGAGGCAATATCATTTACTGAGCCAATAAAATAATGAAGTATCTTTGTAAGTAGACAAATTTTTATTTCACTTTTACTACTGTGATTGTTACATTTGGTTTTCATTTGCAAAAATTGTTTTGTTTATAATAAATAAATAAATTTAAACAGAATAACTAAATGACAAAGAAAAAGTGTAGAAGGATATGGAGTCTTTCAGCTTCAGGTAGCTAATTCATATGTGACCAAGCAATACGTAACTCAGATGTTTTACCATCTGTTGGTTGTTTGAAGCCCTGCATAAAATGAGCCGACAATCTCAGTCATGGTTCTGGTGGATCAGTAAAGTCATCACATGTGACACCAACTGACAGTTTGGTCTGTAAAGGCAAAGATTCTGTGAAAAAGAGGAAAAATGTTCTGCCAAGATCAGTTTGGTCAGAAGAGAAGGAAAGAAGAAACTCAGAGGAAAAACACGAATACAAAAATCATCAATGGAAATGGGGATAAAGGTTTTGATTAAGATAAACAGCATTTTCAGGACTATTTCTTTAGCAGTATTCCATTAGAACAATATACTTGTATGGGCTACAAACCTTCATGAACCAAAGACATGGGAAAACACTAAACATAGGACGTCATGGAGAGGAAAAGCATAAAAATACCTATCATCATCCCACCCTTAGGAGTAATAGCCCGTTCTTTTAGAACAGTAATGGTTTTGTCTGTCTGATTTGAGAGAGCTTAAAAGGTGTGCTTTTCTGAAAGCTCTTGTTTAGCAGTCAGTGTAGAATGAAGCCCAGATATTTACACATTTAGGAACTTAGAACAAGATCTGCCACAGCAGATCAACAAATAGAAAAAAAACAGAAACAAAACCAAAACCACAAAAAAAACCCCCTGCCCAGTAAACCTGTCTTGTTACTAGCCTTATATATACTCATTGTGTAGCTGCAAAGAGAGGTTGATTTTTCAGGGTTGTCAGCTCAATATCTTACCCTAGTGAAAAAACATCTCTTCAGGAATTTACAAAAATAAAAATAAAACAAAATGAATAGTGTTAAAACACTAATTAAGTCTGTTTTCCAATTATGTTAACGAAACTACAAAGAAAATGCAAATCTAGAAGTCTCCAGAAATTCTAACAGTTGTGGTGTAGCACCATGGCTGGTAGTCCCACAGCAATACTTCCACTGCCCCCAGGAGAATACCATATTAGTGGTTCACAAATGTGCATTAAATTAATCTGTTTGATCAGTAAGTGTTTTCTATTTTTTGGCGAACAGGGATTTATTTTGAACTCTATTCCATGGGATTCAAAAATTGCAAAGTAACGCTGCCATGTGAGGCACAGAAGTAAAGTGAGTAAAAATCTGTCACTATTTGTAACACTAATATCATTCTTCAAGCCTCATGCCATCAGCCAGCAAGATTCTCTTCATTTTAAGTAAGATATAAGTACACTTATAAGTAGTGCTATTTCAGCCCACTAGAAGTCTAAGAGGTCCCACTACAGCAGTATAACAGTCACAAGACTAGTGATGCAGCACTTTAGGAGCGCTTTGCCTGCCTAATCATATTATAAACATATTCATAGTAGTCCCATGGAAGTCCAAGACTGCTTTTGTAGTAGGGTACTTATGCAGTACAAATGAAGCTCACTTTGTCACTAAGGAGAGGCTTTTTAACATTTTCTTTGGCACATGGGACTCCTGTTACTACAAGTTTTCCATTATGTTTTTCCATACACAAACACCAACCATATACTTTGTCAGATTGACCTTTGTTTGATATTAATTTAACAACAAAACAAGCAAGAACAAAGGCAAGCATCCGTGAGAAAGCATGCAAGTGTGTATGTCTTTGCACTATACTAAACACAAGCAAAAATAAAACAGCAGCAATCTCTGAGTAGAAAGGGGACATTCTTTTCATGTAAAAGTGAAGAGAGAAAAAGAGATATTTTTAATGCATATTATAAATGTCTCAGTTGAACTCCATTTACATTCATTTTAATGGTTGTCCACAGCTATCTTAAACCTGACTTATCTTTATTCATTTACAGGCTCAAGAGCTCAATTTCTCTAATTTCTCAATAAGTTTGTTTGGAATAGATAGAAAGAATCGATGGCCTATATATCAGGGCCAAGACTTCTTTTCTCCTCGTGTCACTTAATCCGTTTACCCTTTTAAGTAATATAAAACTTGAGTTTAAATAGTCTTGGGTGCAACAGATGCAGGAAGGCCTCACTGGGGTACTCAAAAGTACATCAGGATATTAAATGCTGAAATTCTGTTGATACAGGTCTCCTTTAAACAACTAGACTCCCAAGTACTTTTAAAAAACCTATTAATTACTTCTTTAGGTACTTGACATGATGAAAATGGGGCTCTTAGTTTTTCAAGTGAGCTTTCTCAAACTCTAATTCCTGTTAAATATGCAGTGTGATTAAAGCTTCCTTGCTACCTTTTGCAGAAGTAGTGGTTAGCCCTTGGATACTTCTCATGACTCCTTTGCTAACTATAAGTTACATACCATCCATTGATTACTACCCTGAGTGTTGGTACTGGTTGCATTTACATTTCAGGACTTGGCCTATAAGCCATCAAGTGTTTGGGTTCTTTTATAGTTTTTAAATATTTTGCATACCTATAATACATATTTCTAAGTATACATTATATATGGTATGTGAGTATTACTAAGAATAACAGAATACACACATAGCAGTGCATAAACTAGAATGAATGAAATAACTAATATAAAAACTAATACTGGCATAAGGTATTTCTAAGAGTTATGAATTTCAAAGGGTGGGTATAAATAGTTGCTTAAAAATCAAGATCCTTTAAAGTCTCTCAAGTAAGGGATATTCTGGTCATTCTTTTCTATCTTTTTGGTTTGCTTTTTTTTTGCGAGCCTTTAGAGTAAGTGTCTGAATTCTGTAAAAGCTGGTATTTATTCTTCACAGCACAGTGGTAAGGAAGATAACAGAGACACATTTCAATTTTGTCCTCTGATTCTGCTTTTAATTTCCCATTCAAGTAACCAAGCCTGTGCCATTGGTTTTTAGCACATACTCCAGCATGAAAACCACTGTAGTTTTCAAATTCAGTAATCGAAGTGGGAAAATGGACATCTCTTCGCATGCGAGTAATTGCAGATTATTCACAGTACCTCCTACACTGGAGGTATAAAAGTCAGTGCTATTTTTTTTAAATGAGCATGTAATGAGTCCTTTTATGGTGTCTATCTACTACAGCATTCTTTTCTAGCTGTACGATGATTTCTTCTCAGATGCTAGAAATCTGAAGATGGAATAGGAAGGTAGGAGTTAGAATGATTTAGTTTTATGAGTGCTTTTTCAATGGCTTCTCTTATATGCATATATCACAGTAAAATGTTTTTGGAATACTTATTGGTTGTTGTCACATAATGATGCTTTTGAATATGCAGTAATGTGAAGTTATCTTAGTGTGCGTCCTTTCAGTACTTGAAAGTATACTTGTAGGAGTGTCACATTGCGACTGGATAAAGGTTGAAAGAATCATAGAAGTTACAAAAGGAAAAGGCATATTGTTCACTCCCCCCTCCCCTCACAGGCTTTATGTAGACAGTCCAGCTGGATTTCCTCTCTCCTCCACATAGATTCTAGACTAATATTTTTTCCATTCCAAAAAAAAGGATCACTGAAGTCCCTTATTTTTCCAATATTGCCTTTAAGTCCCTCTGAATTAAAGGTCAAAAATTTAACTGATGTAATGCATCAGAATTAATGTCCGTGCAAGCAAGACCATGGTTCAGAAAGCGGATGCTTAGGGAAAGAGTGTGGGAAAGAAGCTATCTATTCAGTGATTTTTCCTTAATGTACCACTGGAGCTTTTGGAAGCCATCTGTTAGAGGCTCCCTGAACTGATGATAGCAGCGATGAAGAACCATGAATGGTCTAATCTCTATGATTTTGTCCAGTTTCTTTCTGAACTAGATCTCTTTTTTGCTTCCCATTTATCCAGTGGTTCACACTTAGCCACAGAGTTGTTAACTCAGTAACTGTGCTATAGAATCATAGAATCATAGAATATCTCAAGTTGGAAGGGACCCATAAGGGTCATCGAGTCCAACTCTCTGCTCCTCTGCTATGTCAGAAGCAGAAGTGTAACTGATCAGAAAGATGGTTTTATACCATATCTTTACTACTCAGGATCTAAGACATGTCTGGAAAGCATGAGAAGTATTTGAAGGTGCAAGTTCTATTCAGACAGCATTGAAGGACTATTTCAGATGCTGGGAGACAAGCGCTGTACAGTTTTTGACATACTGCCTATGGTGTTTCCTGAAGTGCTCTCAGAACCTCATTCAGGTTTGCTTTGGAAGGAACTAGTTCAGTCACTACAAAAGGGAGAGCCCAATAATAAAGTAACATGCATGCTATGTAGAAGATAAGGGGTTCTGTATGCTGTAATGAAAAAGGGGTCTACATTATTTGGCTACATAGATGCATCCCATCCTGTGTATCACTGTATCCTTCTCAAAGAAGGATAATAAGAGAATTGTGCATTACTCAAGAGGAACATGTACCATGCGTTTATACAGTAGCATAATGGCATTTTCTATTTTTATCTGTATATTTGTTTTCTCATAGTTACTAAAATTCTTTTTGCCTCACCATCATGCTAATGGAGCAACAGGTATCTGTTCACAGGGGCTGCCAAAATCTCTTTCCTGAGCAAAGTAATACTTAATCTGAGTCCATCAGTCTGTTTGCAGAGTCGGGATTCCATTGTACTTACCAATGTGTATCACCTGCTATTTTATTGCTCATTCACTTTTTACTTGTGTTTTAGCATAGTTCTGGAAAATATTGTTTATTTTGTAAATTTGTCACCTCACTACTCACATACTTCTCCGTTGGTGACCTTTGTGAAAATCAACCACCTATTTCCACCTTTTAATCATGTAATAACCCAAGACATGAGTACTCCCCTGCCAGTTTAGTTTCTTCAAGAGTCTTTGGTGAGGAACCTTTTCAAAAAGTTTTGGAAATTCAAGGGCATTATATTGACTGAAGTATACTTAGACAGATGATGATTCACTGGTTCTTGTAGTTCAAAAGTCTTAGGTTATGTGATAAAGACTATCTGCTCCACGGAGGAGCTCTGAGAGACAATGGCAGTATGGGGAGCCCAAGTAATACCCTGCTGAGCTGATCCCAGGCCCATTATAGGGCCATGAGACTGTCAAAGGTCCATCTCCACAAACCCAGAGGAGCACAGGGCAGGCAGGACCCAAATTACAGACCTCCAAGGAGTGAAAATCTTGTCCATGCCCCTCCCAGGGCTGTCCCAGCAGAGCTATCAGCCCCATGGTCCAGGCATAAAACCCATCAAGACGAGTCATCCAGAACAGCTCTCCAGATCACCTTTCAGACTAATTGCTTCCTAGAGGTGAGACACATTGTGGGATGCAGGGGAAGAGCAGTTTGGGATTATGCAGGTTTTATTACAGGATGCTTAAGGGAGAAACCAAAGGTAGGAAAAAGGAGAGGCTTAGGTGAGGTGATTTGAGGAGGAACAAGTGTGGGAAAATAAAGCACTAAGGGGACAGAAAGGGCCAGTTGTGTGTAAATAGTTTGTTAGTCAGTACACTTGTCTGGCTGTGCCCTGCACCTGACCAGCACAATCTGTCTTATCATCTTACTAAACTCCTTCCTAACTCTTCCCTGGGTTAGAGGGGCTCTCTGTTCTGTGTACATGTGTGTGTATGAGGGTGTGAGCGCAGTGACTGGAGTCAGACCACAGGTTGGAGGGCTTGGGTGTCCATGGTGTCAGCAACTGTATCTATGGGTATATGTATATATGTAGTGTATACTTGTGCTGTGTGTGCATGTGCCTGCTAGGAATACATCATCAGCCTCACTACCGGTTGCATCTGGGATCACGAAGCAGCAGCAGTCTTGCCTCTCTTGTGTTGTTGGATCCACCATGATATATTTTCCTATAATGAAAAATAGCAATTTTGCAGCTTTTTTGCAGCTTACTAGTGAACGAAAGGAAAAGTAAAAAGAAACAAAAACTCTGTGAATGCTAGATTTTGTCCTGAATCGCCACTGTTTTTTCCTACAGCAGTCATTTAGTCCTCTGCAAAATAAATAAAATGGTATCATGTGGAGCTAGTAGCATTGTTATCTTCTTTTCATAATCACAGATGACTACTTAAGGTATACCACAAATAGATTTTTAAGAGCATTCACTAAATGTGTGAGCTTAATGAGACTTCGTTTAGCTAAATAGGGTGAATTTCTGTACACATTCATTGGACTATACCTGAATTAATCCTTTCAGTGTGGTGCAGTTTCTGTAGCAATGTTAGGACATAGCACTAATTGGAAGAATGCTTTGATGCAGAGTTCTTTACTTGACACATGGGATGATGCTCAGAGCCCATTGTGCTCTACACACCAGATACAGTAACTGTCGAGTCACTGAGCGTAAGCTCTTTCCTTCACTGTCTGGGGGGCTGCCTATGATAAATTTTAAACTCACAAAACATTTCTCTAATATAGTAAGGGACTAGCTCCAGTGTCCTGACTAGCCATTATCTTTCTCATTAAAATAATTATTGCGTCCAGTGTTGAATGTGAACTATTGTGTGTTATGACTGTGCATTTGTCTACAAAGTCATTGCGCTCTTGGAAGCTATTGTAGCTTATTTCTATAGGAAACCTTTTTATTATCTTGACTGTGAAGGGGAGTGGGGAAGAAGGGAATTCTGCCTTTCCCATATTCTGCATTTATTAAACATCATCTAAAATAAAGCATTTTAAACACGTAAAAGCTTTTACATGCACTCTGCATCCAAGGGAACACATTTATTTTTTCTGCTACTTTAGCAGTATGTATGTGGTGATGGTATTTAAAAAAAAATAGGTCAGGACCATTTTCAGCCTTAGTGAAGACAGAAACATTTCACAATATGCTGGGAAAAGTACTTTCCTTGTATTTTCTTACATTTCTTAACTACAAGGAAGTGTCCATGTATTTAGAAATCTCCAAACTGCATTATTTCCTATAAATGTTAGAATTGACTGGAGATACTTCAGATTGCTCTCATATCTACTGGCTGGGACAAAGTCGGTACCATAAAGCCCTGTTTATCAGATGGATTTTCTTAGGTGTTGTGCTACATTGGTTAAATTAAATGACCATGGCAATCACTTGCGGTCCTAAACTGATTATGTCTTCTGAAATATTTTCTTTTTTAATTTTTGGATTTGAATCAAAATTTTCAGGCTAAACGTATGTGCATATCCTCCAGTTACACATAAAGTAAATTCTTTGTACATAATATCAAAGTCTCCAACTTCTCCTTCCTACAAATCCTCAGAATTCCAACTTGGGCTATTTTGTTTATCAGCTACTCATGTGTGTCCATAATGATTTCAGTCACTCAGAGATGCTGTTTAATGTTGTCTTACATCTATGTGTTTCATTCACTTGCTGTCTTTTGCTAGGACTAGCTCTCTCAGATGAGGCTTAGCTTCTTGTGCATTTAACACAACATGAAGCCATTATGTCTGATGACATTTTCAGAGACAGGCAAGCTGAAAAAGAACTTTCCAGGCTCTTTTAGAATCATAGTCATAGAATAGTTTGGGTTGGAAAGGAACTTAAAAGGTCATCTAGTCCAACCCCCCTGCAATAAGCAGGGACGTCTTTAACTAGATCAGATTGCTCAGAGCCCTGTCCGACCTGACCTTGAATGTTTCCAGGGATGGGGCATCTACCATCTCTCTGGGCAACCTGTTCCAGTGTTTCACAAACTGCATTGTAAAAAATTTCTTCTTTATATCTAGTCTACATCTATCCTCTTTTAGTTTAAAACCATTACCCCTTGTCCTATCCCAACAGGTCCTACTAAAAAGTCTGTCCCCATCTTTCTTATAAGCACGCTGTAAGCATAGAAAGCTGCAATAAGGCCTTCCTAGAGCTTTCTCTTCTCCAGGCTGAACAACCCCAAGTCTCTCAGCCCTTCTTCATAGGAGAGGTGTTCCATCCCTCTGATCATTTTTGTGGGCCTCCTCTGGACCCGCTCCAACAGGCCCATGTCTTTCCTATACTAGGGACTCCAGAATTGGACGCAGTACTCCAGGTGGGGACTCACCAGAGCAGAATCACCTCCCTCAGCCTTCTAGCCATGCTTCTTTTGATGCAGCCTAGGATATGGTTGGCTTTCTGGGCTGCGAGCGCACATTGTCAGCTCATTTCCAACTTTTCATCCACCAGTACTCTCAAGTCCTTCTCTGCAGGGGTGCTCTCCATCCCTTCATCCCCCAGCCTGTATTGATACTGGGGGTTGCCCTGACCCAGGTGCAGGACCTTGCACTTGGCCTTGTTGAACCTCATGAGGTTCACACGAGCCTACTTCTCAAGCTTGTCCAGGTCCCTCTGGATGGCATCCCATCCCTCAGGCATGTCAACTGCACCACTCAGCTTGGTGTCGTCTGCAAACTTGCTGAGGGTGCACTTGGTCCCACTGTCTATGTCATTGATGAAGTTATTAAACAGTACTGGTCCCAATATGGACCCCTGAGGGACACCACTTGTCACTGATCTCCATCTGGACACTGAGCCGTTGACCACCTTCATTTTAGAATGAAGGTACTTTATTCCTCTGAAATTTTACTTCTGGATAGAGGATGGTGAGAGAAAAATCAATGCAAATATGCAATTTGGGATTGAGTCTAACAGTAGTGATATGACTGCCACAGAGAAACATAGCTGGTTAATGATATTTGCATGAATGTCAGAAGGCCACAGGACACCCACTGCCTAATTAACAGAAATAGAGGTTATAATGACCTAATGTAGGTTTCACTGCCCACGTCAAAGGTATTTTCTTTTTGCAAGGTCTGTATTTAGACATTTATAAATAAAAGGATCAAATACAAATCAAGATGAAAATCAGGAAATGTTATTTGTACATTTACAAATGGTATAGCAACACATGGGTTTATTAATAAATATAAATGACTTTTAAGACAAAAATTAAAAAACTAACCTGCACACGTAATTGTAATAACAATTAGAATCTGGATTTATTTAAAATTATTTTCTCACTTATATACTGGTGTTTCTTGCCAAGTTAACTTTGGTCACAGGATGTCCAACCACTAGATGAAAAATGTTGAATTATTTTATTATTTCATATGCAATATAAATACATAATTTATGTTATAAACAGTATGTATGTGTACATATGTACACATGTAACTCTATAAAATACACTGCAAATTATTTTTTTAATCAATGCACTGGGATGTGTAGTTGAAAAAGGCTTCAGAGATCGGATGGTCCAGCCTCCTGCACTGAGGCAGGCTCAAAAATACCTGTAATGATTTTCATGTATATTATTAAAATAATCAATATAAATCCATTTCAAATTAAATCAGAAATTATGACAGCAAGTATTTTATTGCCTAACTGAACAACAAGCCGTCAAAGTAATTTAAATTAAGAGAAAGAAGTACTGCCCCTAGTCTGCTAAGATGATGAAAGATACTGGCTAAGTACTTAGAAACAGTGTGTAGGAGTATTTAACTAAGTTTTAAGAGCAGTTCCTTTCCTCAAGTGAAGAAAATATTTTCTTCTTTTCAAGTTTAATGAGAAACTGATTGGAAGTTGAAGAGGCAAGAGTGCTTTTTCCTCTTCTGTTCTATGAGGGGGGAAAAAAAAAAAGAACAAGCTGTGTAGGATGAGAGGTATTACATGGTGATTGGAGAAATTAATCAGCTCCTGAAACACAGATAATACTTTGTTTTGCCTAATAAATCAATTAGTTTCCAAGGAAAAAGTAATCAAATATTTTGTATTATTTCCTGAGCACATTTAAGAGTTTTACTTAAGTAATAAAAACCATCTAAAATGGCATTTTAAACATGTTTAATTTATTTTTATTTTCATTCAAATTTAGTAACTGTAATTCGTAAGTGAATGAAACTTTCCCAATATTTCCCAGAATATTAAAAAAAAAAAAAATTAGAAGACTGAATAAATATTTACTGGACAATGTAACTGCCTAAATAGAT
Organism: Ciconia boyciana; assembly: GCF_034638445.1. Classification (NCBI taxonomy): domain Eukaryota; kingdom Metazoa; phylum Chordata; class Aves; order Ciconiiformes; family Ciconiidae; genus Ciconia; species Ciconia boyciana. The sequence goes on from NC_132934.1 coordinate 176,177,664, forward strand.
GTGAATAGGCAAGATATATATTCCTAGTTAGCAAGTAGAAATAAATTAGCCTAAACCTTCAGTAGTACCATCATTAAGACATATGAGGGTATGATTTATCTTACTTAACTTAGACATTTAAAAGTTGAGGTTTCCCATAAAGTAAACAGAGAGCAACAGGTCCTTCTGGAGGACATTTAATCTGTTCTATATCAGAAATCCTCTTTCTCTATGCTGAATCTACATGATGGGCTTTGATTTACACAAGTTATTCTTTTAAATATCTAAGGCAACTGAGAAGATTCCTACTTTCATTTGGTTATTGATATTGAAGGTTTTGAGGCTTGCAGATTTAGATAGAATTAAAAGTCACAGGCAAGTCTAGTTCCCTGCTGAAAACAGAGGAGCAGTGAAGTTGGTTTGTATTTGCCCTTCCAGCTATTGAAAAGTCATTTTCAGAGCTTTTCCATCCTCTTGTAGTGGGATAATAAAATGGAATCATGACTTCTCTTCCTCTCCCTCTTAACATCTGTAGTTTAGCTCACCCTCAAATGCTGCTTGTGGACAGTTTTTGGGGGGGTTTCGGTGTCTTTTTTAAAATGCTATTATGTGCAGTAGTAAGGACAAATCTTACGACACAGCAGCTGAAAGGAGCTTTGCTTACCACTCCTCAGTTAACTGATTAACCAAAGCCACAGAAAATAAAGACTTTCCTTATTGTAAAACTGTTGTTTATGACACCTGGCCCAAAATTTGACTGTCCTTTGAACCAAGCTGGCTTTAAGATATATTTAAGAGGCGAAAAAGCAGACACTAGCAAGAGTTAATTCCTGAAATCCATAGCTCCTACAATATGTCATGCTAGCACATATAGCACATTTGCACACTTGAGTGGACACTTTCTGGTGGTTGACAGAAACTAACACCCTTTTTTCTCTGTCTGATTCATTGCTATTAGACTGGTTAGTTCATGTATCTGTGTGCACACCCATAAATCCTCAATTTTTTTTCTCTCCTCCTAGGAAAATTCTTACTCATTTGATATAACTTTCAGTATATGTCTTATCATAAAGGCCTTTGTAAAAAGATTGTCTAATGAAATAAAGACAACTAGCTTTCACTGTTACTTAGTCACAGTTAAAAGGGTGAAAATTTAAAAAAGAAAAGTATTTTTAGCAGAAAGACTGAGGGCCTTTTTCAGAGGATAGATTTCTGTGATCTTTGTTTGCATTACTACTTGATCACTGTTGAGTACCCTCATTGAAACTATTAAAAATATTCAAGTTAAGTAGGGTACAAGATCAGGACTCTAGCCAACTGCTTCTATATATATTTGTTGAATCCAGTGAGTGACTCTTTGTTTGAGTAAAGACCAAGGAAGATTCTCACAATTTGGTGCCAGAACTGTGGATAATGGCTAGGAAGATTCCCTTGACTGAAAATAAAATGCATATTAGCAGTGTGGCACAGTGACTAGAAGTAAAATAAGCAAAATTTTACAAAAAGAAAGCAGACTTTTAGACAGAAAAACATCCTTCCTTTTGATTTTTTTAAACCAGTCTGTAAAATTTAATAGAATAAAATCCTCAGTATGAATTGTGCTGTTCATCAAATAATCCAATGGAAAAGTTAAGAGTGTTTCTACTGATCTCTATGAAATCGTTCTACAGGGGAAAGTTTATTTGTAATTTTACATATGCTTTTGCTATCATTTAGGTAGCAGTGAAAGTAATAATCATGTTTACTCCCTTGTATTGCAAATATTGTGTTTCATAATTAAAGACTTGTTTCTAAACTTTGAATGGAAATTGACTTTATAAGTGAATGCACCTTCTTCCTAAGAATGCTTATAAATGCTTGTAATTCAGCTTAGAATTATTTTTTTCTCCATCTTTTTTTAAACAATAAAAAATAGTCCTTGGTATTGAAAGGGAAATGTTAACGTCATTTGCCATTAGTCAGAAGTGTAACTTCATTAAAGCAGAAGGCCGCATAATTCCCTACAGGAGCTCTCTGCAGGAAATACTTTATTCTTATTTAGCATATCTGTGAATTCTATCAGCATTAGTGTCTTTCACAATGTTTGTTTCTTCTGAATATTTATGAAGGACTGTCCAGTGACCTGCTTAGCATCTCCAGGTTTGTTCTGCCTTAACAGTCTCTCAAGTAGAGTGCAATCAGAAGACTCATTCTCCCTCAACAGCAGCGATCGATATGGCAGAGGCCAAGGAAATGTCTGCAGAAAAGAGATTTCTATCAATAAAATGGAAGAAACAAAAGAAAATATAGGATTGGGCTATAACTCACAAAAAAAGCCAAACCACCTAAGAGATGACAGTCTCTCCTTTGTTAATCTTTGTGTAATCAGACCACTACATTACAACAGGTCACCACAAAAATTCTCCACAGAAAAAAGAGGTAGTACATTTTATAATTAATTTGGAGAGCTTTTGAGATCAGAGAAACAGTGTTTCATCATGGTTTACTGATACAATTTAATTAATAATTTGAAAGTTTGGATTACTTTAACTAGGACCAAAAGTTTTGATTTTTTATAGCTGTTATTTGGCATATCTAATTTTACTATATTATTGCAACTGTTCATGAAACGTAATAAAGTCAAGCACTCAGTCACTGTTAAGTTAATTGGTTTTGTTATCCTCCTGAAGATTATGCCGCAAATTCCCAAATATATAAATGTCACAGCCAGTGGCTGAGAATGTTGATGTAACACTAAGGTAGGTCTGTCACCTCATTGACTTTATAACCTCTCACTCCCAATAGATTAAGTCCCTTGTAACTGATAGCATCTTTACTTACCTTGCCAGATTTTTTGTTTCTAATTCCTCTGGAAGGTTCTACACCCCTGTTTGATTCAATGGCGGGGGGGGGTTGTTGTTGTTGTTTGCTTTTAAATTTCATCATGAAGAGCCATCCCCAGCGTTATGTGTGGATCCTCCTTAGATATGTTCACATAAATTAACAGATTGATCAGAATGCAGAGGTAGTGTTTTTGAAGATAACTACTATATGTCATGTATCTATCACTTGAATGCAGTTGATCATATCATTAGCATCAGATTTTCCAATGAAGAGGGCATTTTATATAATTTCCCAGGAACTTTTTTTTTTTTTAAATTTTGTAGATTAACTCTTAGAAAAACAGAACTAACTCTTCGGAAATATTTTGTCCTGTATAGAATGGCTAGCAGCACAAAAGATACAAAAATCCTCCCTAATTAAATCTTTGTCTTGGCTGTAAGTTTCTACTATTTTATGACCTTGCATAGATAAATTTGGAACTGTATAAAACTGGAAAAATAAGGAGCTGGGCAATTTTGAGGAAAACAAATGTATTCTTTTAAATTTCCAGGAAGAGAATAACAATCAATCAGAAGAACACTACTTCTTGTTTAAATCCCAAGCCCCGTTCTGGCCTCAATTTAGTCCAAATAGATTTTTCTTTTTTTTTGCTTTCTTAAATTATTATTATTTTTATTTGTGGATGGCATTAGTTGTTTAATATGCAAAATGGAGATGGATAGAGAAGGAATATTATTATGTATTATATAGATTATTATGAAAAACCTTTCACTTCAGGAAAAAATCGGAAAAACAGTGAGGTTCACTTATAAAATCAGAAGGCTAAACCAATAGTTTCTTTGACTTAAAGCTGAGGAATATTACTAGATTTCAAAACAAGTATACATTACTGTGGACAGGTATCCACACGGGAAAAAGCACAGGAGAATTAGCAAATGCAGGAGGCTGAGAAGTTTGCCTGAGAACTCTGGATAACATAGAAAGCTCTGAGTGAGAGCTAAGTGAGCTTAGGGCTGAAAGTAAAGTGCTTTTCTGCTGTTTTACTTTTGTCTTGTTCAGAGACACAGAATTTTGGTATTCTTTGTAAATAAACACAGTTTTGACAAAATTGACCTTGCTTCATCTTGTAATTTTCCTCCTAAGCATATCAGTTCCTAAATCTTCCTTATGCATTTGGACTAAAGTGCTTGTTTTCTGACAACATAGCGTATACAAAGCATTATATTATGGCATATTCGATCAATTTTAATATAATAAAGCTAAGCTTTTGGGTTGATAAAGCCAGTCATATAAATTAACAAAATAAACCAATTCTGATTCATTTAGAATGAAAAGGATCATATACTACTTTAAGAAAAAATGAATAAATTTTGGCTTTTCATGACCACATATGGTGAGACCTTTGTTTTCTGTAACACCCAAGGGACTTGCAGTTTCAAAATTGGTTTAAGCTGTTAGTCTGTGCTACTGCCAAAAAAGGTCTGTGTGACTGGAGGAAGCTCTGCTATTCTTCCTACCTCATCTAGGACTTACATGTCTGTTGTTTTCCATTTGACAGCTCTAGTTATCCATTATCTGAGTCAGCTTGGCTCAGTTTCTAGGGGAAGAGGGACATGCAAGAAGTTGGCTGGGGTGAAGGAAGACAGGAAGTTTCTTCATCACCATCCTGCAGTTAGGAATACTTAAGCTGTCTTGGAAACCCTACCTAATAGGGCTTTGAGAATTAGAATTTTATGAGTAGGAATATAAAGATTGTTCCTTACTTCTGTAAGTAGGCATCTAAATAAAGGGACTGATTTTTTTCAAAACCATTACAGAAAGTCTAGTCACAATAATTAATCCCTACAGGAAATTCCCTATGGGAGTCTCATACGGCATTTTGAAAATTGACTATTTTATTTACCTAACTATGAAGATGAAAGTCGAAATCTAAGACCCAGTTATTTCATTCTCCTTCAGTTTTGAGCAATATGCCTAATACCAGCCATCCTGACAAAATGCTGCAATGCTGGTTGAGTACTGACTCACAGGGAAGCTTGATATGTGGAGGATGATCAACACCACTTCCTACAGTAGTCTTTTTTTTTTTCTTTTTTTCTTGGAAGTCTGCCATAAAGGTATTGATCAGCTTTCATGCTGTTTAGCTTGTAAAAGCTGACAAGATCACAGCCCAAGGTTATATGGCTGCACTTCATATAAATCCTGCAGACTTTAGGTGATGCTACAGAACAGCCAACAAGCCATGTTGGGTTCTTCTAACAGAAGCCCACAATGCCCTTTACACCTTGCAGAAGCACCATACTGATTGAAACACAATTATCAAAGTTTATGAGGAAGGATAATATGATATAGTTGAGTGAATCCAAAATATTGGTAATAGTCCTTCCACATTAACAATTAAGTTTATGTAATTTTAGGACTTCATACTTGCTCTACTTTTACTGTTTACAAATACTGATGAGAAATTACCATTTGGAGTGACAGAAATCAAGTCTGGCATATTTTTGCATGTTTACAAGGAAGTATCCAGATAAGAAAAAAATCAACTTTGTAGCATCTAGTTAAGATAGCTAAATAAACAACTCTAACTAGTATCTTCATACAACTTATGGTAAGAGTTACATGATGAAGAGAAGGATGGCAAGAAACTGGTAGATTGAGTAATGCTTCTGTCTTTTTAGGTAACAAGTAAGAGATTTTGGGGAGAAAGTGTCTACAAATGAAATCTTGCCTTCTCTAGAGCCTAAGCACTTGCAAAGATTCTTTTTCCTCAATCCTCTTGTGATATTAGGAGACGAAGTTAATTTTTTAAAGAAGGATAAGCTTTCTCCTTTTATCCAGCAGTTCAGTGGTTAAAATTTTCCTCCAGATTGTAAGCATCCTGGATTCAGCTCCTTTTCTGCCTGAAGAGGTTTACATATTTCTCACCTGTTGTGAACATGCTTTTTCCTGCAGAGTATTTTCTAATGTACGGTGAAAAGGAAGAATGCACAGTTTATCCTAGTTATACTTAGTCTAAGATAATTTAATATTCTTTCAAATAAATGTGAAGAAGTGGATAGGATATTTACAAAGGGAGAGATGAGCACTGCTGGATGATAACTGTAAAAGCACAGAGGAAGAACGGAAACATAGGCAGTATCTACTAAATAGGTTATAAAGATTGCATATATTCTCTACCCAGTGACTGTACTCATATAAAATTATTAACATTTCTAATGGAGGGGCTGTGAGAATCAAAATATCATTCCATTTTCTTTTTAAGAAGAGACCTTAACATGTTCATCAAAGCATACTCTTGGGCAGCTTTGCTGGGAACTTGTCTGGTGGAAACTGAGGCAGAGGTGAATGCTTCAGCTATTATGGCAATATTAACACTGCCTCCTGATCTGTTATAGGAGCTCTGAGGCCGAGTTGTCCAACTGCCACATGGTTGAGATATACAGCAGACAGTGAACGACCTAGTATAAAAAGGTTAGGTGCATGGGGAAAACTTTAATACCAAAATACTTGGTCTTCAATTGTTTCAATAAAATTTTCATTTAGTCCTTGAAATCTTTTTGTGGATATCCTCCAAAATGTGTTGAAGAACTAGCAGGAAGTTCTCTACAGTTAAACTAGTATGTGGAAAAAGCACATCTTCGATGATTGGTATTAGAAATAATCCAATCATTTTAAAATAATTGGATTTCAAACTATAAATAACTCATAAGAGAAAAGCATTGTGTATTTACAAGTGACTAATATGACACATAACCAAATATTCTTCATCACACAAGTCATATTTTGTACAGCAATAGGAAAAGCTGCTTAAGTACAAAGGAGTGAATAATAATGCGAGAGACAGACAGTATGGAAGAATATTATATAGAATAAATGTAAAATAGTGTTCCAAATTGCACCTTACACCTGAGGTGGGACTTGCCGCTTCAGACATTTTGTATTAGAAATACATTCCTATCTCACGATTTCTCATCAGCTGTGTACTAAGGCATGAAGTGCTCCACTTAATACTACAGCTTACACAAATAAACATGTTTGATTTTGATGAATCCTGTGCTTGCTTTTTGATGAATACTATTGAGACAGCTCATTAAAAACTAGTTTTTTTCACTTTGGTCACATTACTATCTAGAACAAAGTCAGACTGCTCTGCAAAAAAAAGTTATATAATGACTTGGATTTCACCTCTGCTTATTAAAACAACATCACAGCCATGTGCTGCTTTTTCTAAGAAGAGGATTGATGTAGTCATGACAGACAATGCTGTCTAACAGATATTGTCAGAAGTTTCACTAGATGCTTTTCTGTTGGGGAGGGAGAGCTTTAGACAATCAATATGTTTCCAAGACTACATCTGTATGCACAACCCAAAGTGGTGTTGGAATTGCTGGTATCAACTATGAACAATCACGTTTGGGACCGGGAGAAGCAGTATAGCCATGGACATGGTGCTATGCCGAAACTCACAAACCCTGCAGCTCAGTACAAGTAATGAGGCTACATGGAGCTCTGCACCAGTGTGGCTATACTGCTCCTAATAAGGAATTTTCTTAAAGCTTGTATGAATAATTCTACTGCATTACATTTTTTGTGCAGCCTGAATTCACACTTCTTTAAAACAGAGGTTTTGATAAACAAGATTTGTCCTTTTTTCCCCTCTTTCTTATTACAAATATCATCTGAAATTTCTAAATGTTTGTTAAAGTAAGTCCTTTACTGTCTGACTGTATTAATTCTCTGTATTTCAGAGTCCTTCTTTACTAGGGTTTCATGGAGAAGGCCTAGGAGGTAGACCAATATAATTTCTCCCGTTTACTGTGTAACTAAGACAGAGACATTAAGTGACTTATTCGAAAGCTGTGATAAAAATGGAAATGATACCTCAATCTCTACCTTATTTACACAGAGTTTATTAGGGAAAAGAAAAAAAAAGTGATCTATGTATCAGTAAAGCTATTCCTAAAATGGACAGCTCCTGATTTCTCTCTTTTGTAGGCATATTTTATACATAAATAAAAATAAATTATCTCACTTCAAAACTTTATTTCTGGCAGGTATCATGAGTTATGAAACATGGCAAATGGAAAGGCTAAGAGATACGTGTGGGTACCGTGATGGGAATTTCCCAGGCCTGAAGATTATTTTGCTGTGGTCACAAGTCACTTAGTTTTCCTTTTATTTGACTAAGACTTTGAGACTTCTTTTCCTCCTTCGTAAAAACTTCAGGAATGAATTAAAAAGTTCAAAAACATTCAGATATTAACTGTTGCACCTTTGCTGTTGCTAATTCTGATAGCTGGTGTGGGACAGAGCATTGAAATAACCTTGTGAGCTTATTTCCTTGAAAAACAGGCATTGTTCCACTAGAAAGGTAAGTGAAAGGACCATCTTTATTTGCCTATAACCAACCACAATCAGCAAGGAAAGAAATAATCAGTCCCATCATGTCAAATCAAAACAGTTGTATAATTATTGACCAATAGTTGGTCATATTTTTCAATTATAAATTTCTATTTGAAAATTTGTATACATCGCTTATCCAAATTGGAAATTCTGTTTTCTTTGAAAGGCTGAATACAGTGATCCCTGCTGAGTTATTATTTTGGTTTTCAATATGTGACATGATAAGAACCATAGAAGGTTGAAAAGTGAAGCGGTAAAATACTGTTGGCCCAATTTTGATTTGACACTACTGGAAAAATAATTTCTTCAGTGGAACTGTCTTTCATAGACATTTCTATAAGTGTGACGCTTATGTTGGTCTGATTATATATCTTGCACCACTATAATGTTTAAGGAATGTGATCACCAAACACATAACAACTGAAAGCTATCCTCAGCTGGTGACTGTTTTTTAAGAATATAACCCAATATAGATAGGTATTGAAATGTCCATCACACTTAATGGAGAATCATAAATGCACCTGGGGATGTAAGGACAAGAAGGTGAGAACAGAACTGATGCTAGCCTATGGCTCAGCTCCAAACATTTAACAAACAAGAATGTTTTTGAGAAAACCAAATACTAACAATTAAAAAAAAAATTGAATCTGCCTTTACAATTTCTTCTTTCAGGTAGAAACAGAAATAGACGTGCTAAATGCTGCTGGCAGTTATCTGCTCACAATGTTATTATGTCTGTGAAAAGGTAGCATAATGAGGATTTCAAAAGAACAACTACTTTTGTGAGACTTACAGTTAAGTTTTGCAGATGATTTGCAAATTATTTAGATAACTGATGTTTATTTGACTTTTTTTACTAAAATGGCATATGTCAAGGTGTGTCAATGTCTCTGTTAAATACTCGTGTGACAATAAAACTGTCTTTCTCTTGTTTCTTTTCTGTCCTAGGAAGGGACTGTGTTTACCATGTTGGCAGGATTTTTTTGTTTGTTTGATCACTTGTTCATTTGTTTGTATAGGTACAGCTGAGGATGGATAGGTTCTTACTTACAAAGTAAAATAAAATAAAAAGTTTTTGAGATGAAAATAGCAAATTCCTAAGTATTGGTCAAGTTAATTCACAGGTGACATTTATCACTGAATTCCCCTTCATGGAAAGATTCGCTACTCTCACAAGATTTCCTTTGCAATATACTATTTTATTGTTCCAGTGGAAAGCGACCTAACAGAGTATTATGGACCACAGGAAGGCATGGTATCTTAAGCAGGTCAGTCACAAAGGACTTTGAATGGCTGTCTATAGTTAGTTAAGAGGAAGTGATGGGTTTGCGGTGACCTACATAGCTAAGAGAATTCTGGTGTTTATTTGAAGCAATTGGAGCTTTTCAGGATATGTGTCTCAGTCGCTAGAGAGAAGCTAAAATAATTAACTCTAAATCTTGTGTCTAGATCTGTGTCCAAAAGCACAGACCACAGTAATCTCTTAAGAATGTAAGGGGTAGATACTTTGTGTTTGTCTGTTTTTATTACTATGGTTGATACAACTCCTCACAGAACTAAGGAAACCAAAAAGACCAGAAGATTGTAAACCAACTTAATAATGCCCTCAGCAGTAGGGATTATCATAGAGAAGATAATCTCTTTCAAATGCTATTCCTAGTTGCAGCTATAGCTACCTGACTATGCTGTTGATTTGAAAGAATGACTAAAAAGCTGCAGTAGATATCTGAAATGAAGGAACATGGAGTTTGTGTTTCACCTCTTGATGTCCCACAGGCTTCCTGTATGTGTCTTGTGATAAATAATGTGAAGGTCTTGTGGTACTTGTGATACACTAAAGAAGAGCAGCCCATACACAACCATATTTAGTTTAAGGAGGAAAAAATGCAAAACTTTGAATCTCTCCTTACATAAAAATTTGGGTGCAAAATGCCTAATGTAATAGAATATTACAGAGAAATATCACTGCGCTTATCCCTTGCTCACAAACAAAAGCAGTTACCTACTAAATATCTTGTAGGTCTCTATTTCTTTACTTATGACTGCATATATATCTACTGATCCAAGATTTTGACAGTTGGCTTGTCATTTTTGCTGGTTTCTCTGGTATCACATATTAGAAAAGGAAGACCAGTTACAATATTACCCAGTACTTCCAAAGACATCCATATTATAGAACCGTAAGTGATTCAAAGTTGTCTTAGGAATTATTTTTATCACAAGTTTTAAAGAAGATCAAACAGGATCATTAACTAAAGATTCATAAAATATTTCACTTTAAATGAAACTTTTTTTGAAGCCATAATAATGGTGAATGCACTCCAAATTCAATGTTACTTAAGTTCGAGAGAACTTAATTGAACACAAATTTCTCTGAGGTTTGTTCTAACTTTGCAGATTGATAGGCCTTGCTTTATTATTCACATGATAATTTTGGTATGTTGTTGTAATCTTTATTATCCTTTATCTTTTAAAGGGCTACAAATAGGAATTAGAAAATGGGGATAATAACAAAAACTTGAAACATCTTAAATATAAAGAAAAGTTATATATTATGTTTCATTAGGATTCAAAAGTTAGTTACATTTATTTTCTTTCATTAACTTTCTTCCCCAATAAAAGTTGCATTCAATAAAATCTACATATGATTTCTTATTATTTTTATTCTTAACATTCTAATTAGAAGAGAAAAGGAAAATAAGACAGGTCACTGTTTGTTCATTCATGCCCTGAATGGCAGCTATTGTATGTAGTGTGTCTGTCTTTTGAGGATTCCAGAGCGGTTTGGCACAGTCAGAATAAGTGACCCTGACATTATCTCCACACTATTGATGTTTTGCATGGAACTGCAGGTTTTGTGAGAAAACTAAGCAGTGTGTAAGTGTGCACAGAAGTTTCTTATAGGATAGTTTTAACCTAAAAAATCTTCACAAATGATTTGTAGTCAGTCTTGCATGCTGTTTAAATCTGTGGATCAGGTGTCTTGGACCCATATTTTGCCAAGAGGTTCACAATAGTCAAAACTTGCTCTTGAAAGCTTTGTGGGCTTGTTGTTGAGGTTTTTTTTCTTTGATTTTTTTCCTCCTCCATTAAAAACTGGCTTTTGGATTGGCTTTAGCAAATGAGCTCTGGCTTGCCTTACTCATTTGGACTTGAAGACTGACTAAAAAGGTTAATATAAAGAGCAATAGCTTTGAACAACCATGGATATTCCCAATTTATTAATGGAAGGTGAAATGACTGCATTTTACCCACTGAGAACACATTTAAACTTAAAAACCAAACCAAAAAAACTTTTAAAATTTAAAAGATATATATTTATGTTACTGTTTAAAAATCACACAAGCTTTGAAATTCTATTAATTTTCTATTACTACCTTAAATTTACAATATTCAGTAATCTATCCCACACATAATTATTAACGTTTATGTGGGCATAACATTGATTCACACTATCTACCTGACATGTGTAGAAAGTAAATTCTGGGAGGAGAAAAAGGAAAAAAATGGAAGTCAATATCCATTTTTACTGATGGATTCAGCCAGCTGTGCCATTTGAATTGTATTTTGGATCTAAGGGGGCTATTCCATGGTACTTATGAAACTTCTGTGGCTCAGCCATTTTCAAAAGTCTCTTTAGTGCTGAAAGGAGTCCTTAAGCTTTACAATCCTGTTAAAGCCTTCATTTTCCACTCAGATTAACCTTTATACTTTGAATCATTGGGGTATTCATCCTCACTTGAAAGCAGACTGAGGAAGCTATGGAAAGTTAGAGACAGGAGTTCATAGTTTTGAGGTTTGGCTATTTTCTTTTAAATGTGAGGGAGAAATAAACCTCTCTCATCGAGCCCTACAAATAAAAATGCCTCATTCTAAGGAAGAGACATAAACTATCAAATGTAATGAAATGTTTTTGTTAAATAATAAGCAACAGAAGCATAAAGAAATAAATATTTTTCATAGAGGTAAAATATATACAACTATAAAATCATAAATATACTGGAGAATTATAATATGAATTTGTAAATTGTATGCAAATAGCTTGAAACCAGATCTACAAAGACATAAATAAAGCAACAAGACTGAAAGGTTTATATGTTGGCTTGTTTATAGAGTAGCACAAACATTTTTCTTTTTTAATTGGCAATTAATTTTCGGCAGCCATCTAGGTACTTTCATGTCAAATTACTTTCCCTATACTAAACAAGATTAGGCATCCAAGCAGCAAAGCACTTATGTGAAAAGTGAGAAACTGACTGTCAAGTAGATATTTTCCACATACAACCAATTAAAATGTTTCTTTTGTGATGAATGGATGTTGTAATTCCACATCTTGTATTTCCACTTTGGTCTGCACACCTGCCTACCTTCCTGGTTCCTAAGTCTGAGGATAGATAAAGGCAATACCGAGTTCTCTTGCTGTTCCTGTTGCTCTTTAACTCCAGGACAAATGTAGTGTACAGGCATCTGTTATTGAGGTCTGAGTTATAAATAATATATCCAACCAGTAATGCTGCCCATACATATTTTAGTTCAGATGAATATCCACAATACAATGGATGAATGCAAACTTTTTAGCAGGTCATTGCATTTATGACTTTTTTCTTTTGCCTCACTTCAATATTTTTTTCAAGATATCTCTACATTTAGAAGTTGGGCCACTGACACATAAGGTATAAAGTAATGTATTATTGATACTCTTCAAATGAATGACATAAAAAGGAAAATATTGATTTTTAAGAAGATGTCTCATTTTTCTTATTTCACAGAAGACTGATGCAGGTTCATGTGGCTATCAATATTATTTGAATTAATGCATATTCCTTACTATTGATTGTTTTAACAATGATTGTCATAACTGATTTATGGGCACTTACGCATGTTAAATTTTTAAAAAGGCAAATATCAGATTTGTATATATAGATGGATTGACTTGAATAAACAAGATTGCTAAATGTTAATGACACAGTGTTTGATAGAATTTACATTATAATACATTATGTTCAATACTTTGTTTTTAAAGTGCTAGTGAAAAACCTCAAAGATTTCTTGGAGAAATTTTACTGAAGGACAGATTCTGCCACTTTCATTCATGGTATCTTATTCAACAAGTCATACCTTTGATTTTAATGGGATTTATTATAAATAAATAAAATAAAAAAGCTAAACGTACCTTAAAAATCAATGGAAACATCCACATTGGCTTCAATGGGCTTTGGATCAGGCTCAAGGATGGTCCCTATTCAACCCGACCATAAACAGGAAAATATGGGTGGGAGGGAGGGAAACCAATACTTTTCAGGGGAGGTGACTGTCTTTAATAGGGAAATAAACCCAGGTCAAAAGGAATGACCAGAACAAAGTAGTTGAGATGAGTATAAGGAATCTAAGGTATATAGAAGAGAAATTTTGTATTTTGGAAGAAATGCCTTGAATTACAGAGAAGAATCCTGGCAGCACAATACAGTGACTTAAACTACACAAGTGCTCTGATATAGTGAATAAACCATTTGGGGAAACCTCTAGAAGGTTTACAAATTTGTCTTGCCGTGTGTATGTCTAAAGGACTGGTATTGGCTGAAAAAGGTGGGCTGCAGCACCTCAGCTCTCGAGCAAGTGCACTAGAGAGAAAAGTAGGGATTAATTTCATGTTAAGTTCAGTATCTGTAGGGTCATTGCCTGTTTTCTGAGTCTAGTCAAGTCACCCATACATAATAAATGGGGAAAAATGTCCAAAGGACAATATACCTAATCTCTAAATGGGTTTGCAAAATACGTTAAGTGAAACATACTTCTGAACTGCTTATTTCTTACCACTGACCGGAACGGGAAACCAAGATGATTACTTTAGCCTTAGTAGACTATGTGTTAAATATTTCAAGGTAGGTGAAATGAATTCCAGGTATTTGGAGAGTGCTTATTGAATACCCCAGTAAGTAAAACTGTCTGGATTCTGTTAGGACTCAAGGAAATTAAGGATGACCGGGGTCTAAGTTAGAAGCCAGCACAAGAGCCTGCTGTATGTCCAGCAAAGCAGTTTCACCAGGATAGTTACCACATTTACTTGACAGAAGTTAACAAATCTCTCTTTCGGAAGAAACCTTGAACTAAGCAGAGGAAGATTTAAGCAATGTTTTGTTCCATCCAAACCCTAACTAAGAAAATCACTTTTGAGCTTATCTTTAAGCATGTCAGCATTCCTTCTGACTTAATTGTATCACTTTGTATTTAAAGATAAGCATGCACTTACATTGCTGGTTTGTTTGGTTGGGTTTTTTTGTTGTTGCTGTTGGTTTTTTTTAAGGCGCCACACAAACTGGTTTGATCATGGGCAAGAGCATGTAAGTTTTTAACCATGCATTTTTAAAATTATAATCCCTTACCTCTTAAAACTTATGGGGCAATTATCCTAAATTCACATGTGATTTAACTGTAAAAATATTTATTGAAGATACTAATACACAAAATATCCAGACTGCCTTTATAGCAGAAGTATTTGGAGTTTTTTTTGTTTTTAGCATCTCCATTAACTACAACTACAATATTTCTAATATGTAATGACTTCTGTCTTGTCCCACTCGGTGGGTTGCGAGACGGGTGAATCTTTTCGATTCCCCGACGGTTTGTGTACCGACAAAAGCCGATCTCTGCTCGGCAGAGCCACGTGGTCAGTAGAGTCGCGACAATGACCCAGAAGAACAGGCTGGCCAGCAACTTTATTAACTGGCGAATTCCACAAACAGACAAACTTAACGAACTGGCGAGCTTAACGAACGAACAAAAGCGGTTTGGCAATGCAGCTGTTTTCTGGGCAACCCGTCACAATTTTTCCCAAACTTGCATACATATTGGAAGAGCAGAGGAAGAGAAAAGCAAGAAAAGGAAAGGAAAAGAGAGGGGGAAAGAGAAAGGAAAAGTATCACCACCCTTGGATCCCACGATGATGATGACAGACATGGCAATCCTCCAGTGGTGGGCATGCGCGCGTGGTTCCCTGGAGGGCGTGTCTTTTATAGGCTAATCCCCGCCTCCAGGTACGCCCCTTCAGGACTGACATGGTTCTTGTTCTAGAAAGTTCTCAATCTTCTGCGCAGGCGCTGGGGGAGGGGGGTGGTCGCGAGGGGTCTCTCGGGCGGTCGCAAGCCCCTTCCTCAGATCAACCCTGTGTGACCTCTGGCCATAGATGGTCAGGTCCGGCGGAACCCGGAACTGCGCATCCTCCGACGGGCTCGCCATGTCCTGCTCTCGCTCTCCCCCACCCCGTGCTCGCAGACCTGTCGTCGCCATGCAAATAGCGCCTCGCCTCGCCACAGTGTTTGAGACATTAACTCAGTCTCTCACAACTTCATATTGAGAACTCAATTGCTTCCCACTCTTACTACAGTTCCAACAAAGCAGCTGACATTTGATAATCCTTGAGATGCTTTGAATGCTGTCACTCTTTTATGTCTCAGATTTGGATTGGATAGATTGCAAACAGATATACAATTATTTTTTATTCACAACTTATTTACTATGTAATTGCATAATAAATACAATTACAAGAAAATCACATACCTGCTTATCTGAATTAAAAAAGATATTCTGCTGCTATTACTGTTAGAATAATATGACAGTTACACTACAAATGCTAAAATATTTATCATATAATTAAAAATAAGTACTGTAGGTTTTATTTGGTAGAAGAACAGACTCCCAAAGACTGCCACCTTAGCTTTGGAACCTGCACAGCACTTCATGCCATGATTAAGAAAATTGTATCTCCCTTTATATACACATACTGTACCTCTCCCGCACAAGGGATAAATTAGTCTTTGCAATGTAGTCAAAGTCTACACCAGTAAGATTATAATAGGCATTTGCAAAACATGTGTTTAGAAGACAGGCTTAAAAGATGGTGGTGTGATTCAGACAAGCAATTTGATTCCCAAGAAACATAGCTTTTCCCCTGTCTCTCGTTATGTTTTTGTGGCTACTTCTAGGCTAAGAAACCTGAAAGTGTTTCTTGTGTCCCATGATCACAGATACACACTGGCTGCATCCTAGGTCTTCGGTAAGACTTAGGTGTGTTTCACTGTTTTTTTAATTGTTGTTGGTGTTGTTTGTCTGTTTAGTGTTTTTAACCAGCTTCCACGAAGAATAAATGCTGAGGCATTGATCAGATGGTATCCATGGCCTCCTCCAAAACCTAGCCGATCTCAAGAGTGAGAGGAATGGGACACTGGGGTACAAGAATGAGGCTAGATCTAGTCTGAGACCTCGATACCACTATGGCTTAACTTTCTGACTGTGGAACAAGTTTTCACAACATGAAGATAAGTCACAGGAAGACGGCTGTATCAGTATTGGCTGTACTTATTCACAGGTTAGAAGTATGCAAAGCCTATTTATTTATACATGCTATTGCTCTAGTAGGGTCCTAAATGGCTACAGTAATAGAAAACCGGCAAGTCCCAGGGAGGCCTTCAGGATATCCATTGAACCAATCTAATTCTCACCATTAAATAGTCTTATCACTTTCATTTAAAATGTCTCGCAAAAATTACAAATCCATTACTGCCAGCATTTCTATCATGATACAGAATATGCTGCAGACTAAGCTGGTTTATAACTCCTCTCTGGAGCACATTTTGTCCCATCAGGCACAGGAACTGTGAATTTGAAGGTTTTCCACTACTGAGGAAGATCACAAAGTCTCATGGGAAATGTAGTTTCTCTATGTATAATGACTTATAAGGAAGAAGGGGTTTGTTAGCCCTTCAAATGCAAGCCTTCATGACTGTATAGGGAAATTAAATTTAAGATTGCTGTTAAATAGTGCAAATGTGAAGTAAATGGGATGGGTGAACTTTTCCTGAGAGTCCCCTACATCTCTGCTGTAAAATTTCCTAAAAACAACTGTGCCAAAACCACGTCATTATAAATGTAAGAAAATACTGCCTCCCTCTTCCTGATGTGACTATATCAGCAAAGCCTTCATACTTTCATGTGCCAGAGTAGCTTGGCGAAGAAACAGGGATATGAGATTCATTAAATTATCATTAGTCACTGACAAAGTGATACTGCATACTATTGTCTTAGCTCTGGTGGTGATTTAAGCTACTGTGCTTGGCTTTGTGCTGAAATAGGCTAAGAGTATCCATTGGATAAGTTACCACACTTCAGACGCAAGGGCAATAACTAGTTTATGAGGACTGAAAATTTTTTAGATTATATAAATTTGTCTGTGGTGGCAAACTTGTGATGGTTTAATTAGCCTGTAAGAAATCCTGGTCACAATTGATGGAAACCTGCATAGCAACAACATTTTGTCTTACAAAGTAGAAATACAAAATCAAAAAGATGAAAAAGACATTTTCTGAACATGAGTTCAACACCAGTTTCCACAACAGTAATGTATATTACACTTACAATACACATCCATTCTGATTACTAAAATGTGTGTCATTTAGGAAGGCTAGATGGATTCACGCACAGGAACAACTGTAACATTTTTAATCAGAAAAAAAAAAAAAAGTAAATCCATACACACTTTATAGCATGGGGAGACCTCAACATTGTCTTGAATGATGACATTAATACTTTTCTATTGCTGCTGGCACTTTGTTTAGTACACCCTATCTGTCCTGTTTGCCTTTTTTCACAGCTACATTATGCTGATGGCTCTTAGTTATGCCTATGGTTCTGATGCCATTCTAAAGACAGTTTTCATTGTAGAAACACTCAGAACAGTTATTTTTGTTTTGGGCTGGAGTCCATAATTATTTTCAAGCCTGCAAACACATTACGCTTTGCCAATCCAAGTGAATCTTTCTCAGCCATCCTCTACCAAATAATGCATGACCTCCTCATTTCACAACATAAGGATTTAACATATGTTGTTTACAGTTATATGTTACCTTCACCATTACAACACTCAGGGGAGTGAGGATTTTCCTAGTGTATGTTTTAGAAACACTGAAGTTTTCTGCAATTTCACCTTCTTAAGTAGCCTCTGACAAACCTGCCATGAGATTACAGAAGCAGCGGACTCTGGATCGAGCTCAATTTTATATTGCATTGCTTTCACTTGCAAAGGAACTCAAATAATAACTTCTAAATTAAACAGCTGTAGAGATGTTAAGGTGTTCTCTATGGACTCTGTGCTGTCGTCTGCAAGCTGATGATTCTGGAATTCTCAGGTATTGTCCCCATGAGGTGCTTTTTTCACTGACCTATACATCTTTTCTGTGTATGTCCCAGTTTCTTTGCACAGTGTTTGTCCTTGAACCAACAATAATTGGCACTGTGAGACTGTGTTTCATAATAAAAATATACAGTCTGTAAGTGTTCCTTACACTGTCCTTCCTGCTCTTCTCCTGGTATATTTGTTGATAAACAGATTTTCTGATGCTGTTATGACCCCTTGCCATCTTCAGTAGCAGTCCAAAATAAAATAGTAATATCTAATATACATTTTATCATGAAAGCAACCACAGTCAATAGCTTATTTTTGTTTTCTTAATTTTCCATACTACGTACTATATGTCCCTTTAGAATTAAGAATTGTTCCTTAACTCTTCATTGAAATCACCTACCCACTGGCAATGCATTTCTTTAATTCAGCCACTTATTAATGTATGTGGTTTTTGTTTTTGTTTTCTTAACCAGTCTGTAAACACTCTACAATCACCAGCAACTTCTGAAGTAAGGTAAATTTCTAGAATTTGTACAATGTCAGCATTTGTTTAGTACTGTGGTTTTGTGAAGCAGCAGATGATACGCAACAATTTATAGGTTTAACCCCTACTGCACTCAATAAAAGTGCTACCTTTTTCTCATCACTAATATCATTGTTGACTATATACCATTACATTCTCTCAGTATAGGTGCTTCAGTCCTCTACTAAGCTATCAAATGAAAATGTTTTCCCCAGGCAGACAGTTTTTCCTTTTCCTTCTATATTTGAGCTGCACGGCACCAATGCTGCAGGACGTGGTTTTAGCTTTACTTTCCATCACCAGATAATTTGTCTTTTACTGTATATGTGGAATAGGGTCTTGTGTTTGTCAGTAGTAATTGTGTCTTGCTGCTTGCTTGCAGCATAGAATCTTAAATAATCATATGTATTACCTGTGTAGGAGTGTACTGCTATCTCAGGGTTGCAATTCCTACAGCAGGTATGATGGGCAGATAACTCCATGGTTCTTGAAACAAGGCTGGTGCTTTGAAAAGAAGATGTTATGACATACAACCCAACAGATGTTTCGTTTGTAACTAGAAACAATCCAACCATTCTGAGGTTATAAGAATAAGCTATAAGGATGAAGCTCAACAGAAAAATAATTACCTACATTTTATGGATTGTGTTATGAAGGAAGAAGTTACCTAGTGGTATATTCTGCATTTATTTATCAATATGGAGAGAATCTATACAAAGCCTCATGCTTACTCACTTGTCAAGTTCTGTTTCTGAATGTGAAGGCACGTTTGGTTTTAGATAACAGTCTTTGAATTTTTAGTAACAATCTAGTTTTGTGGAATTGCTCTTTTACAAAGGATGTGTTAGCATGTCAGGTTTCTGAAGGAGGGGAGCCTGTGGATAATTGCTCACTTATTTAAGCATTTAGTACCTAATAGTTAGAAGAAAATCCTTTATTTGCTTCTCACAACATCAGCTTCTTTAAGAGCAGCACTTAGCTGGAAAAGCAAGAGGTCTAAGTGGACACTGCCATCAACTAACTAGGCTATCATTCTATGTACTACCATCAAAAATATTCGGGTCTCTGTATTTAAACAAAGGAGGCTAAATATGGAGAGAGCTTTTTCCCCCACTCTCTGTAGAATATATATGGGTCTAACTAACACTAGCTGTATAGTATTTCATAAACTTGATTCACATAAAATACATAGAGAAGAGGTCAGAAAGAAAAAAACCTTCTTTCTCTCTTCTTTCTTTTTATAGTTCTATTTTTCCAACTGAGTAGTCCAAGCCTTCATTTGCCAGAACTCTTGTTCATCTTTTTATTTATGCAAATGCTTTACACATTATTTACGCGTCCATTTTAGAAATGGACACTCAAAGTGGTATTAGTGACCTATTGATTTTTTTCATATTTTTGAGTATATGTTTTATAACTTAAAGATATTGTGAAAAGGGAACTTTTTCAGGATTGGCAAATGTTTTTTGTTCATGTTTGGAATATACCATATCAACTCACACCTTGTACATCTAGGCACTGAGAAACAAGTTTCCCAAAAAAGAGGAGGCAAACACAAAACATGTTTGATAGGTTAAAAGGCAGAAGTCTAATTTTAAACAATGAGTTTATCAGAGAAAAGAATTAGCACAGGAACTGCTTATATTTTTCTAGGGATCTGAGGATAACCTGGGTAAAGTAGTGATCTTTTTTGGGGGGAGGGGCTGCAACTGTCTTTATCCATTACGTGTTCAAGAACTAATTTCCTTTCTTAATCTCATTAGATATCAATCAATACTTTGTTCAAGGATTCATACACTAATTTATGTTTTTACATAAGGTGCACAATAATCCCAAATCTCCCATTTTAAAGGACAGTTACAACATTAACAGGCTCAGTCTTAATCTCTAATACTATGCGATAATGGTAATGGAAAACTTGAAATTAAAATAAAGAAATTTTGCAAGTTAATTTGTTTTACTTGTAACTGTTTTAGCCACCCAAGAAATCTCTTTCTATTCATTCTGCAGGGTTTCTCTATTTTAGACCAGAATGCTACACGAGTAGTTTTAAAAGTTTTCATGATCTCTTGTATATCTATTCAAACATCTCTGAATACTTCAGTTAACATGAAGACCAATCTTATGGTTGACCTCTCATTCATCCTTATTCCTTTTGTCTCTAACTGTTGATAGAGTGTCCATAGCTAGAGCAAACAGCAGTGACCACAATGACTATTTCTGATTATTTCCTTTTTTGGACTTACATAGTAAAGTGGTTTTAACTTTCTAATAAAAGAACAGATATGCAAATCCTCAGTTTAACTGAAACCAATTTTTCTTGCAGAGTGCCTAAATATACCTTTTCTATCTTGTCAAGTACATTTTTACATATCAGCATCTTTCTTGTTTTTACGTGCTATATGTGAGGTCCAATATATCCCTATTGTTACAAGTCTACTTGGCAAGTAGCCCAATGTCTTTCTTTTTTTTAGCTGTGACAACTCTCTTTGCTTCTTTCTAAGAAAAGACAACTTCTCATTGTGTGATCTCATTAAGTCTATTTCCATAGGAGTTAAAGATTGTTTTAGAGCCCTGTGAAGGCTGGCTACAAAAACTTTGGGCAAACTGTCTTAGATTTCTAATAACAATATCCACTTCCTCCTTTATAATGGAGCGAGACAAGAATTTCTTTTCTTTTCCCAAAGGAAGGACATTTCAAGATTGTTTTTTAACCTTTTTGGTTTATCTGTATCTTTCTTTATAAAATTATCAGAAAATGTCCATTCTCTCTTCTGAATAGTCATCAACTTCACCTAATTTCATTTCTTTTACGAACTAATGGGGTTGCTGTAACATTTTTTTCTCAACACTATGAGTATATCAAAAAGTGTCCTTTTTTTAATACAGGGGTGAAAGATCAGGCCAGCTTCTAAGGACAGTCTGCACCCTGATTTCCTACAGAAAATATTTATAGAGTATGTATCATTGGACGGAAAATGCTGGGGTCTATAATACTAACATAAATTAAGGGCTCATTAGCCTCAAGATCTCATTTTTTAAACCATGCTTTCAGTGGTTCAAAAAATCCTCCTTTTTGCAGTTCCATATGTAAAACTTTGACAATAAAATAGTGTGCTTGGGCAACCTATAAGAGAGAAATTCAACACCTATATTCACAATAGACCATTTATTTGACAAGTATGCAGTGTGCAACAAGGTTATGCAAGCAAGCATACCCTACTAGCAATGATTTTGCCTGAACTTTATTCCCATAATAGTATTTATTTCAGAACTTTACACTTATTTTATGTCATCTTTGTTGCTCTCAATCTCATGATTAATTATATTTTGCTATAAAACAAACAAAGTCATTAAACACCTGCTATACTTAAAATAATGTCACAAGGAAAATAAAAAAAAAGATAAATTACATATATAGCATATATTATTTATATAGGTAATGGTATATATGTGTCTATACAGCTATATACATATATATAGCTATGTACATGTACAGCTTTTATTCTTCTTCTTCAAGGCATATTCCTCATTATTACAGTGAGAGCACACAATGTCCTAGTGCTGTTTCCTAAGAATGACAGCTTCCTCTTTCTTTTGTAGTCCTTTGTACTCTAAACACCACACTAATCCTTTTATACACTTTACTTTCTTTAGAACCTCCTCATTCCATTAAATCTTCCCCTTACAAAATATTCTCCTGGTAGCCTGATGTATGTGAAAGAAGTACAGACTTAAATGAAAATATTCTTTCAATCTGTACCCCATAGCACCCTAAGGTTAGTGATACAAGGACTAACAATCTGAGTTTCTTTTCAGAGCCTTCCAGAGAAGAATATGGGCATTCAGTATGATGTCTCTGACATTAACTTTGTCTCTCTAAAAGTTAGTTTGAGTTGATCATCTAGAATCTCTCTGTCATCATGGAGAGAAATGGGATCCTCCAGAGCACAAGTTTGCTTTTAAAACAGAGAAGAAGAATGGCTTTCCATTGACTGCAGAGGGAGCCAGGAAAACTAGTTTAGGCTACACACTTAAATTTCAGATGACTTAATTTAGGTGAGATTAATCTCTTCCCACCAGTGACGGATTTCTTAATGACTCTTTTTAAATAGGGAAAAATAATATCTTTCTATGCCAGATATATTATTAGACCAAATTAATATTATTCAAGTTATTTTCATCTTACTATCTGGGAGGTATTGTCAAAATCCAATCTGCACCTACAATGCCACCAATGCAGTACTATGGTATGTTGGACAAATACGTATTATTGAATAAGTTGTTAATACATGAATAAAGTAAAAATTGCATATTATAAGGTTTATTCTTTTTCAAGAGAAGGCTAGATATCAGATAGTTAATAATGAACTACAAAGCTTAATAGCAACCTATATCTATGTCAACATTTTTATGAGTGGATTTATTCCCCTTCTATTTCTTTAAAATCTCTAATAGACTATATTATTCACAGCAATTTTTTTTTTCTATTAAAAATCCATGTGGGGCTGACAGATATGGCACAGTACCTGCAGAGAACCTGTACCCTTCCAAAATGGCAGCTAAAATTGAGGTAGCGATCTCAGTGCTTATGGTTAGGCAACTGAATCATGCTATTATGAACTACCACATGACTAAATTTATGGAAGAGCTGATGGAACTGCAAAGCCTTTTCTGAACATATTAAATGTGTCTTGTATTTGCACAGTCAAGCTTACTTTTTCACTCTCCTTTGAATATTCAATTAATATTTCCCTGGAAATTCAAAGTTAATCAGCAACACTATTTGGTTTATCTGATTAGCAACAATGAACCTCAATGGGCCAAAATGATCAGAGCACAGATTATCAAATACAGCCCAAAATTACTTTTTGCACATAGCTAATAAAGGTTCGCAGTAAAGGAACATCCACCCTTAAAATCACTGACCAACTATTTCTTTAAGGTCGGTTGTAGTGTATTTGCAAAGTTACATGATAGATACATGGCTGTAGAGTGCACATTCTCACAGACTGGACAGAATGTCATGTTCAGCTTCAAGGACAGGGCTGGCTGCTAATGCAGCTGTGCCTATGGTGACACAGGTCACCAACCAATACTCTTTCTGTGCCATCACCATTGAATCTAAAGAAATAAACAGATGAACAGTAGAAAAGGAAAGAGAAATAAAGAAATAACATTAAACCAAAGCAAAAATAAATTAAACACAGTGAAATGAAATAAAATAAAATAAAAATACTTTATGGGACCTAACTGGTCCCATATTCTCCCATCATGAATAACTTATTATTCCTTTCCTTAAAGTGACATTTTTTCCTCAGCCCACAAATATATTATTGCAGAACCCTGTCAGTTCTCCTCATCTTTCATCCAGGTGCCACAAACCTTCTTGCTCATCCCAGTTCCTTCTGAATAACTTTAACTTTGAATAACCCTTTGAGGTGCTGGAGTGCATCCAAAGAAGAGCAATGAAGCTGGTGAAGGATCTAGAGCGCAAGTCTTATGAGGAGTGGCTGGGGGAATGAGGATTGTTTAGTTTGGAGAAAAGGAGGCTCAGCTGAGACCTTATCTCTCTCTACAACTACCTGAAATGAGGTTGTAGCAAGGTGGGTGTCAGTCTCCTCTCCTGAGTAACAAGTGATAGGACAAGAGGAAGTGGCCCCAAGTTGCACCAGGGGAGGTTTAGATTGGATATTAGGAAAAAAAATATTCTCTGAAGGGGTTATCAAGCATTGGAACAGGCTGCCCAGGGAAGTGGTTGAGTCACCATCCTTGGAGGTATTTAAAAGATGTGCAGATGTGGCACTTAGGGACATAGTTTAGTGGTGGACTTGGCAGTGTTAGGTTAATGGTTGGACTTGATGATCTTAAGGGTCTTTTCCATCCTAAATGATTCTATGATTCTAACTCCTCACAAATACAGTGATTCACAGCTTCTCTCTCAGGGTATCCAACTATCTCAAAAATGTAGCTGTCTTCCAGTTTTTCCAAACTCTCATCGGGTATTCAGTTTCTTAAGTATTCCCTGCCCCATCCCACCCCCGAATTTAGCTATCAACTTCTTTGCCACCATTTGGTATCATCCAATCCAGCTTCCCTGGCAGTCTCCTCACTAACCCAGCTTCTCTATCCACTCTCTTCATATGAAAGCTCATGGCATTAGTGCTTTTCCTAATGCAAAATCCTGCTTTTGATGCGATAATTGTATCACCTAAAGAGAGGAAAGAGAATGAGCTTTACCTGAGGAGACATGTAAATGGCACTGATTCTGGTCCTAATTGCCTAATGAATCAATTTTTCATTGCAAAATTCAGAACAGATCATTTGCAGTATATTCTCTGAACTTTTGTCAAGTCATATCCTACTTTATTTACAATATTGTCCTGGGAAAATGATTTCATATACTGGCATCTGCAACAGAATATGTAGCCACATGCTCTGTTAGACAACAGCTACACTCAATCTTCTTATAAACTCTTATACTATATGTTGAAACACTGGTGCAGTCGACATGTTGCTTAATTGCTGTCTATGTCCTAATAACCTCAAAGAGAATAAGAGCAGCTACTGGCAATTTAACAGCACTAACATCACAAGATGAATCTAGGTAATGGATATAACATGTGAGGGACCAGTGGGCTAATTTACTTAAAACAAAATGTGATTAAATGATCTGAATACAAAATACCTTCAGCAGGTCAGGTACATCTATACCATGTGATGAACTGCTGGATGGATGCCCAAACCAGCTCTGGAAAGCTAGTATTTCTAAACTGTCAGTTCAGAAACCAAATGTATTATAGCCTGTAGCAAACTTTGCATTTTCTGAGGCAAAGGTGAGTTGGGAGTACTGCATTAAAAGTGCTGCTATGAAGCTCTGAGGAATGTGATAAAAATAAGTCCTAAGTGGAAAGAAATAGGAAATACTGAAGTACAATTTGTCTGATGTATGTAGATGTCTAACTGAGAAGAGATGAATTGTACCCTAGAGTGCCTATTTATTTCCTTGGAGTATAGGTGAACTCATGTGAAGATATATCCGGTTTGATTAATTTGCATGCAGAAAGGGCTTTTATGCCAGTTGAGACACTGTAGAGTATCTGAGAAAACAGTTCACAGATGTGACACACAACCTAGAAGAGCCAGTTCCCTTCTGCTATAGTAGCCATAGCCCGGATGGAAGATCTAGAGCATCTCAACTGGTATTACTGGCCTCTGTTATAAAAATGAATTGAGCCTCACAAGGTAAGTGTGAGAAAATGGGAGCAAAGGATTGTAGACACCCATATGTAGGCCTCTGAATGGGAATGTCTCCCTAAGGGCTCTATTTCTAAGCCCTCATTATAGTCTACTTCCCTGTAAGGAAAGGGAGTTTGTTGTCCAAGCATAGGCATTTTAGTGCCATTTCTGTCCTAGATTAGTTTCAGTTGCTGCTCCTCAATTGTGCTCTTACTCATTTTAGTTGATAGAGTTGGGAGAGATACTTCACTACCTATGGGTCTTTTCTTTAGGCTGCGCTCCACAGACTACATTGATTGCACTGACTATATCTCCATTGACTGTATCTCCATTGACTATAGTGAGAGCATGTTCCACATCTGGTCACCACCATTTAGACACCTGCATATAAACAAACTTGTTTACAATTTGGAAAGAAGTCCTACCCTGTAGTGTAAAGTTAAATTGCATAAATCCAGTGCCTTTTGCTGAGTCTCTCTTGGCTCCTACATCCTGCAGTGATCTAGTGTCTGGAAATTAACTTCAGCACAGTTTGCATTTAACACATAGAGACAGGTCAGGCCTGGAACTATATGAAAACTAATATACCTTCTGGTACATGTAGCACAGAGAAGCAGATGAAGAGAAGGCTGCCTTCTAGCTAGCCTTATTACCTCCAGCTTGGGACTGGTCTTCTCAGTTTTCTGCTAGATTTTACCTGGCACAATGGGTGTATCTACATCGTGTTTTTGAGCACTTTGATGGGATAGTTTATTAGACTGGCACAATGCTACGATTGAGTTATAAGCCTTCTCGAGTGAATAAAATGCCCAGAATTTAAGTGTAAAGGAACAGGTGTAGAATAAATGGCCTAGCTCAGGTCCAGCATATACAGAACTAATAAAACTTGTCAGCTCTGTGTAGAAATCTGGATTGTCTCTTCACTGAGTTGTTGTTTCTAGAAACTTGGTGCAGATGTTGGAGAACAGCACAAAGGAGATGGGCTGCAACACATAACTGTATATTTCATCCGTCCCACAGTGTCCAAGGACTATACATCCTTTACCTCTCTTTATTAAAACTGTGAAAAGCCTTTCCAATTCATAGACAATCAACAGTGGTGATAAGAGATTTTTATCTCTAAACTTTGACTTAATTCCATGTGAAAACAGTCAGTTGTACTTGGTGTATGCAGTGACAGTGAGCTGGGCAGGTGTCCTGTCCCTGTGCTAGTAATATTACAAAGCAGCTTGTGAATTGATTTTGCCTCTGTTCTCTGTACAATGCAAATAATAGTTATTTCTCTTCCAAGTGAGAAGAAACTGAAGATAAAGATTAAATTTTGGTTTTTGTTCAGCTAAAGCAAACAGACAATTCTTGTACATATAAAGGATTTCCCGTTGAATACAAATACACATCCTTTTCCAGTTATTAGTAAATAATGAGGAAAACTTTAAAAAGAATGAGATAGGATATAAAAAAATCACGATAGTTCTCTTGAGAAAATTATTCCATCTAGGAATGAAGTGTAATCATTAGTTGTTTATGTCAATCTTAATGTTGGTTGTGTGTTCATAATGCAATATTTCAACCTCCTTGTGTTTTAATTGCCATGTGAGAATACTGTGCAGGATTTTAGCTTGAGATCTACTGTGTTGCCAACATTTCCTTAATTTACTAAGGCTTATAAAAGTAAGACATTGTTAGGTTGGCATGATTTCTCTGTAACTACTATATGGTGCCTACTTTTTATCACCTAGCTTTCCTCTAGGTGCTTACACGCTGACTGCTTTAATAAATGTTCTAGCAATTTACTAGCTATTGAATTTAAACTTGCTGTTCTGTAATTTCCTAGATTGATTTCTCTGCTGTTTTAGTGGAGGCTATCCAATATTTTAGAGAACCCATTCTTCCCAGAAAGGAAAACTTAATACTCTTTGAATGCTTTGCAACATCATCTTTTCTATCTCAGACACACTCTCATGATCCTCTCATGTCAGTTTTAGAATATCTGTGCATGGTGTGAAC
The DNA here is from genome assembly GCF_034638445.1 of Ciconia boyciana. Lineage (NCBI taxonomy): Eukaryota > Metazoa > Chordata > Aves > Ciconiiformes > Ciconiidae > Ciconia > Ciconia boyciana. The sequence continues at coordinate 176,205,818 of NC_132934.1, forward strand.
CTCTGCTGTAGTTCTTGGTCCTTGGTCCAGTTTGAGTTACATTCAAATCCAGAAAAATTCCATTGAAATGCCTTCAGTCAGTCTGAATTGCCTAAACATCTGAGAAGAAAATGAAGCCTCAGGAGCTCTGGGCATCAAATTCTCAGTTCATCTAACTGCATAAAGTGGGATCACAAAACTGAAGTCTGACAGCATTTGCCATTCTTTGTGATGAACAGCTTCCTTAATTGCTTCTACACTGTATAGAATCGTGACTTTTAAAAATAATTTTTGATAAAAGATTTCTTTTTCATGGACACAGTATTTCTTTATAATTAATCTTGGAGATAAAAAGTTGTGGTTCAGGGAAATGCATCTATATTTCAGGTGACTGCCTCTTTTACACCTCTACTCCAGGGAGCAGAAGATTGTACCAGCTGCTGAGTAACACAAGATGACAGAAGGTTTAACACCAATAAAATATTTGTGTAAGGACATAACCTTAAAGAACAAACAAGCAAAAAAATATAGCCCTTTTAGGTACCTACTTATTTCTATATTCCATAACAGGTGTCAGCTACTGCTTAATACCAGAGCCTGCCAAGATTTCTCATGTTTTCACACACTCAGTAAACACCAAGTTCCTTAACTATGAACTTCCTTGAAATGCTTCCTGGGTTTGTAAGTCCTATAGAGCTGTGCTTTTATTTGGAAGTGGGTTCAAAGGTCCAACAGATAACGTAACCAAAACCACACACTGCAAGAAAAGGTTCCTTCAGAAAAAATTTCCTTTGCATAAAATCCTCCTTCACATTATCAACAAAATTAGAAAGGTTCAATAAAGAACCTTCAAAAAATAACAAAGAATTATTTTGATTTGTGGTATTACGCTTCATCCAGTTATATCTACCTTTTTCATCTCATTCACTAGTGTGTTAAAACACACGTGTATGTGAATACAATGGGAAATCTTATACAGATTTATTGTTTCTAGAACATATAAAATCAGAATGACCTGTCTTACGTGATTATTGAGTTTTAGGAGCAGTTTTGCTGCTGTATAAAATGCACGAAGCTAAAGATACATGTAGAATATTTAGGGACTGAAATCTGTGCAAGCACTAAGTTCATTTATTATCTGCTGTTTGTATTACAATTTGCTTTTGAGAATATGCCTTTGGCCTGTTTACATCTTCAGTGTTTCGATAAACATCTGTAACCCTTATGTCTTAGGTAAGAAATTGGAGGAGGGAAGGAAAATAAGAAAGTTTAGTACTCTCTCGTATGTCACCAAAACTCTCCCTCATCAGAAACAGCGAAAACATTATTTTTTCTCTCTGAGGAGCCTCTGCATGACAAATTTTTGCAGGTGCTTAGACTGCAAATACACGTTAGGTCTGAATAATGATGATTCTTAATGATGTCTAATTTGGAAATAAGAAAATCCCAGGGCCCATAGTATTAATTTACTAAGAAAAGACACAAGGAGGCTTTATTTTTCAGAAGTTTACAGATACACAGTTTGCATTCATCATAGTTATAATTACAAGGGAAAAAAAGGCATGTAATGAGTGAAAGATACCATACTTTTTTTTTTTACCCTTTTTTTATTTCAAATGTTCATGTCTGCTTGGTTTTGATGAAGAGTGTTTGAGGGAAGTGAAAAAGAGAGAGGCAAAAGTGAAAAATAATTTTGTTAATAAAATTTGGAAGGACATATTTTATTATATTTTTAAAAAGTGAAAGAGGAAATCTGGCTAAAACATGAACAAGAGAGTCTGATTTTTGTTTTCTCTAATATTTTATTTATTTATCCAAAGAGATGCCAGGATGAGACCCTGGGATAAACAGGAGGTTCCTGAAAGCAGTCACAGGAGCAGAACAAGCTCTGTTCCCTTCAGACTTTTTGTTAGGAATGTATTGAGCTGTTTTGAGAAGCCTTTCCCAGGCCTCAAACAACAAGCTCAAGCATACTGTTCATTTGTGAGGCACCAGAGAAATTTAGATTGGGACCATGGATCCCAACCATCTTAATTTGTGTTTATAATAATAATAGGGGGGGAAAAAAGAAAGAAAAGGAAAGGGGGGGGGGGGAGAGAAAAAAAGAGACATCGGGGGACTGTAAATCTAAGCTGCATGCTAGTGCCAAAAGATGCAGCAGCATCTCTCTCAACTTGCTATGCTTGCCAAATTCACTGGAGTAATGTCCGTTATAATAACATCTTCCAAAGAACAGCAGTACAGGGTTGCTGCTGTCTGCCAAAACAAGACAGCAAGTCCCTAGAACAGTATGACTCATATCTAGGTTCTTCCCCAAACAGACAAACAACCAACCAACCCCCCCAAAAAAAATACCATCCAGAAAAACAAAAGATGTGCCTGAAGTTTTTGAGTTTTCTTTATTTGTTTTCTTGTTTTTATGAAGCAAGATATGGTGGACGATTTTGGAGTTCCCAGCTATATGTGGGCTGAGATTAGAAAAAAAAAAGGAGCTTTTCCCCCCTGAAGTTTGCTTCCCAGTTCAGAGCGCATGCTGATGGAAGTTCTTAGCTGACATCATAGCAAGTATGTCAAGTAAAGAACTAGACCTTAGAGCCCACTGATACCTCTTTCAATTTTTATTCTGGCATTTGTAAGAACCTGCAAAAGTGTTTTAGTATTAGAGAAGATTTCAATAAATCAAAAGTACACATATAACCTGCAGCAATGTAATTCCTAGTGCTTGTGCCTATATAAAATGTTTAAGAAAAAATACGACCCTTGTAATGCATATAATGGAGATACTGTACACATATAGGATATTTTACTAAAAAAGATCTTGACACTTTATCATATTGTTAGTGGAATTTGGTGCTATGTAGATCTAAAAGCTGCCCTCTTAGTTAGCTTGCTGTAATTATACTGAGTAATTAAATGAGCAATTGACTGGCCATCACTCATACCAAGGACTCTTTACCCTATAGTGAGCTCATGCTTGTTGTAAGAAAACAGCTGGAATATACCACACCTATTCCACATGACAAGCGATTCTAATATATCCCATTTGACCCCAAACTAGAGGTCTAAAAGGACTCAGATTACATGCAGGTTCTCTCTTATTTGCATACTTCATGCAGATTTCTCAGGTACCACAAATGGCACCACGTACCTGAATGTTATTCCTAAACTGGACCCTAGAGAAGACCAAATAGACCATAGGTCTATTTCAAGGTGGGTTAAATAGTTGTCCAAAACATTTCCATGTGCTAAGTAGATCTGTGTTACCTATTACAGACATTTGAACATCTTGTTCAGATACAAAGATCTATATTTATGCATTTAAATTTAGATGTCTACAATCTGGAATTGAACCCCACTCTACTCATAAAAGCAATTTTTAATTCACCTCTCTCTCTGAAGTGGAAAAAAAAGAGACGATGCTGTTTCTTTAAGTAATTTGATAAAGAGATGAGATATAACTGATGCAATTGTATTTCTGTGTTCTTCATTAGTGAAGTCCTACTATCCTCAACACAAGAAGAGTCAAATGATACCAGATAATGCTCTGCTCAGAGCTCCAAGCTTCTTTAAATCAGCATTTTACCCACAGCTTGCTGATACCCATTTTTCTCTAGGGTCACACTGTCAGTCTAGCTGTGGCAGTCTTTTTTATTTTTCTCCTATATTTTTGTCAGACATCTGTCGTCTTTCCATGGTTTTACAGTCAGAATAAGACAAAGAATCAGTATCCTAATTTTCAGTCAGTAAGCTGTAAAGGAGGCAAGCTTTGATCATCTTTTTTTCCCATGATGCTTTTATGCATTTTGCACTAAATGGTAATTTAATAAAAACTAAAAACACTGGAGAGACTCGATCTCAGAGCAGTGATCTTCAGGCTGGATCCAGGACTGACAGTCTTGAGTTCACAGAGATGCAGTCCTGGGTGAAGCACTTCATTTTTAAGGTGTTCAAATGCTAAATCGTAAACACTTAACTAGGTAGGTCTCACTCATTATGATTTTAGTGATGGTAGAGCCTGGACAAAATTAGACTTAAACCATTGCTGTCTAGCTCTCGTGATACTATACTTTGTTAAGTCTAATGTAGAATTTATTTTTAATCTATTTGTCATTTTATGCTTGGAATGTTATTAAGAATTCTTAGATCTTTGATGTGTATGGTGAGATAAACCAAGAAAGAATGAGTTATATGAATAGTTTTGAGACTAGATGCTCCAGATTACAAGTAGAATATCACATAGGTTCAGTTTCTGGTTGAAGGCATTGTTCTCATTTAACTTGAAGAAAACTTGTTTGTTGATAACCAGGATTCAATTATTGTTCCAATTAAAGGTAAAAAAAAATAAAATTGTCACTTCCAATACGGTCAACATTTGGACTTCCTAGTATTAAATATATTTCTTTTTCTTAATCATATGGTCTTTTCTGCCTTTGCTTTGAGAAGAAATATGATTTCAATCCTCATGTGAAATTCAAAGCAGAAAGAAGGTTAAAAATGTGTAACAAATTGTCTTCTTGTTCAAACCAAACCCCACAATTTTTCTTGGTCTTTGACAAGAGCTTCTCACATCTATGCAAAACAAGTAAAAGAAGTTATCAAGTCACAGAGATATTAAGTGGGGTCATCTTGTGTTTACTTTGCATACACGGAAATATGCATCATCAGGTGAAAAAAACTGGGAGAGTAAAACAGACCAAATGCCCATGGATTAAGCACCCTGCTGTAACTATTGATGTGTATTTTTTAAATTTTTTATTTCTATCTTCTATTTGAAAGCATCTTAAAATGCAACTTACAAAGCTACAATTCCTACCCATTATAGATGTAGTAATAACTTTCTAATTAGTGAATTCATTGTTACACTGCATAATCAGCTCATTGAAGACATGCATTATAGTAAAAGAAAAAAAACCCCACTCAGTAGTAACATAGCTGTCCCATTAAAGTCTTGATTAACTTTATAACAATAATGCAATATCATTATACTTTCATAAATTAGAAGACAAATTGGATATATATCAAGTAGTGGTCTTTTATCTTTACAAAGAATGCATGTTTAATTTAAAGTAAAATAACTCCAAAGACATTAATTTCTTAAGTAGGGGGGTGTCATATATAAACTCAATACAAAAATATAAACCAAATATTTCAAAATCTCAACAGTATTATGTTAAAGGTTTCAAATAAAGCTATACAGCTCCTAGGCATTAAATGACGACATACAGCAATATTAAAAGCAATTGATGTGAGCAATGACAATTGAGATTATCGAATACAGATACGCTGACCCATCCAAGTTCAGTCCCACTGCTCCTGTTTGGTCAGCAGGCACTTTTTACTATCTGCTTTACTTATATTAGCTCCATCTTTTCTATTATTATGTAATACAGATATGGCTAGATGGCAATTTGGATCCAAAATGCAGTCTGAGAATCACAGAGTTTTCAAATTTTCCAGCTTTGGGAAACATTTTTTCATTAGTCAAAATAAAAGCTAAGGTTAAGTTTATAAGAATCTAAAAGAAGACAGTATTGATATCTAAATCTACAGTTTGTATGTATATTTATAAATAAGAAAGCAAAGTCTGGTTTCCATATGCCAGAATTTTATATCTAATACCAAAATAATGGAATGAAATGTTCATAGGCTAAATGGAACCTAGGGCAAAATTTCTTAAAGGTAAAAAAGATTCTATATATTACTGTTAGGAACAAAACTCCTCTCACCCCACAAACAAAACCTACACCATCATTGCTCTGTAACTATTCCAATAATATTATTGAAAATATATTGCATGGTATCATCTCAGAAATAGAGTGAATAACAAAGCATTTTTCATAAAATAATTGAATAACAATCAAACAGTCATTTAAAAGACTGTACATTGTACAGCCTCAAAGAACGATATAAGCATACAAGAAAGACAGTATATATGAAAGGAAGACTGGGTCAAAACCCCAATCCATATTGATACCCCTACATGGTGGCAATTTACTTTAAAATGTAGCTAATAAAAATTTGTCCACTCTTGCTTGTCTCCTCAAAACCTATTGCATACAGTTCTAAAATTTGATATACTTTCTATTATGTTTATATGGTACCTGATGGTGGAGCTTCATCCAACATTTATCTAACACTTCATTTATTTTATAAGGCATTTCTAGAAGTAGGATACAACGAAGATCCCAACTTTCATCTTATATATACAGTGAATCCTGTTTGAGGAGAAAATAAAGCAATTTATCAACAATTTCTTCAAAAAGAAATGTAAAATACTGGAAATCTGAATCACATTACAGTAATAAAATATCTATTAGCTATTATCTTTTTTTTTGTTATCCCTTTCCCAGATTGTTCTGAAAAGTACTCATTTTGTCTTATCCTTGGATGAATCATTTGGATTTTTTCCCCATTGCTTTCAGCTCATGCAGAGATCTTTGGGAGAAATTTTGTTGTTATTTAGATTTTTTTGGAAATGCTACAGAACAGAAAACATGAGTTAGCTAAAAGTAATGGGATTCTAGTGAATAAGATATCACATCAGTATCCTAATCATTTCACAGCCTAAAGACAACTGCAGTGAAGCCAACAAAACAGCAAGTAGAGACTGCCAATGAGCCAGATGCTACTGTTGGAAAAGAAATTTCTATGATTTAACATCTGGGCACTGTGAATACCTTTCGGAAATGAAGTCAAGAACCATTCTATACTGAGATACAGAGAATATTTATTAAAATACGTATCCCTAGCAGATACTTGCCACTTTAAAAAACAAATGTCATTAGAAGGTATTTACTTGTAGCTGAATTTGTTTAAAAAGGAAAATAAAAATGTATCCTCTAGAATATATTTTAAAGCAGCCCTTGTGCTCATTTTGAATTATCAAGAGTGGTTGATAGGAGTCTTGTAATCAATATGACAGCTAATGTGTGGGTGTCATTTTGATTCTATTCGACTCTAAATAAAGTCTTAGTTGCAAGAATGGTTTTACTTGTGATGTTATGCAGCTTCTACAGCTCATGTGGAGATCATTGTTTCCTAGCAGTTTCATTGGATATAAGCTTTATCCATGTAAAGGTGTTGAATAAAACAATTATTAGATGGATGCTGCACATGCTAATTTTGATTCATCTTTCTCTAAGGACTGTAGCTTGAAGATTTTTTCCTCTGTGTAGATATGGGAAGAGAGAGAATAAGATTGCAGGCATAAAGGTGGAGGGTACCTTGCATTGGCTATCTTCTCCAGCATGAAGAACAAGCAGATAAAAAAGATGTGAATAAAATAGGCTGATATGAAATAGAACTTAACATTTTATGTTGTTTTTCAGTCACAATTTTCTTGTTAAAATGAAAGGAAGCAGTAGGAATGGTCATAGTTTGTGCAAATAAAGAAGGGGAAGGCTTATGCACTAACATATCATCCTGTTTCTGAAACCTGCTCATATAATAAAATGGAAAAGATATGTGTCCAGGAATAATGGTACTCAACTAAATCCCTTCAAAGTCTAGAAAAGTGAGCATTGAATACAGGTGTACAGATCAGCTCTGCTGTGGCTCATACACTAGCCTTCAGATTGGACTGGGACAATACAAGTAGCAAAAATGGAGGTAGTAAAACTATGGCCAATTTAGTCAATGGAAATAATTCAACATACCTTTTTATCAATCCTCCTCCCCCCTTTTTTTTTCCACTGTATGAAAATAATTTTTGGAAATATAAACTTTTAAATGGGAGTGAAGATGAATGAGAATGAAGCTTGCTGAATTCATATTAAAAACCCTTTTCATGTAAATTTCCAATTCTACCTTTACCAGCAAATATTCGATTTGTTTTTGTTCTACTAAAGGTAGCATTATGTGCAATATTGCCTATCCACCCTCAGGCAGGATGATAAATATTATCTAAAGCATCAACATTGTTAATTTTGATAAAATATAAACATATTGTATATACTTATTACAATTCGTCTTTCTAAAAGAGTAAAATATAGTCACACAGAAAAAAGCACCTTATTATACAACTAATCTGAATAAGGATTTTTGTCAATGGGTTGCCCGTATACTTGAAATTTCTAAGTGTGTTAAAAGAACAGTTTAGGAAAATTGAGACAGGCTTTCCATTACCACAACACACACTTTGAATAAAACTTTTACAGAAATATAAAATCCAAACAAACCACAAATTTGACCTGATAAAGAAAAAGTTCTAATATGAAGTCCATAACCAACTTCTCATTCAGTGTTGATTTTATGTGGGAAGCACTCAGAATAATGGCAATGGATACCATTAGGAAATCCTGGTACAGCTAAGAGTCATACTCTATTCTCGTTGTTATGATGATGTCACCAACATTACCATGGTGTCTTAGGATACACAAACCCTGAAGAATATCTTCTATGGCTCTAGTTTTACCTCTAGACTACTAATACCTGTGTTCCATATCATTATCTAAAAAATAATAGTACTTAAAATTATGCATATATCTTACCACATAAAGAGGGTGCCTCATGAAGCAGACACTGTACCATTACCTTTTCTGAAACAAATAGAAATGTATCAAGAGTAAATAATGTCTAGTTTCCAAGTAAGAGTTTTATAAAATAGTGCCCAGGGAAAAGAAAATTTACCACAGTTCAGGAATAACGCCCATAGCCTTTATTTTCACATCATAATCACAGTTTCAGACCTCAGTAATTTTTTTTTCTCCCTTGGGTAATATTTTACAGCTATTGACCTTAGAACCAGTCACTATTTATTTGTTGCTTTTTTTTCTAGTGCAACACACACAATTTCATGTTTCCTGTAGTGTGTTTGACAAGCATAAAAAGAAGTAGAAGAATAAGAAAATGGTTCCCAAATGCTGAAAGAAGTTGAATAAATTTAAAAGCCTCAACCCTTAAATGGGCTGCAGCAGCTGATGTAGCCTGTGCTCAGGAATTTCTGTTTTAGGTCAGAGAGTCAAGTGAACCTCTTGTAAGACTATTGCTAGATGCTCAATATTTGAGAGAAAAAAAAAGTTGAACAACTAGCTGTGCAATGCTACAAAATTGTCTTTATTATGAAAAATACTTCAGGTCATACAACCCTATGTCAGCCCATTGAATTGTGCTTGGCTGTTAAGGTGATAGAATCCAGCCCCATACTTCTTGGCCTTGGTTTCAACACACCTTAGGTGAGGAATCTGACTCTGATATGGGGCAATTGTCTACTAGTCAGATTTTAGACTTATGTTACATTTGTGGCTTTTAATTCAATTACAGATCTTCATTAAAGGCTCTTAGAAGTGCTTATGATGGACTGGAAAGATCAAGTAAGAACTACATGATGCTACTTGTGTATGTATGAAAGAAAATGCAATCATTAAGATTTTATAATTTCTATAAGATTTGTTGTTGCATGAAACAATGCTTTGATGTACACTGTTTATTATATTTTATTTTCATAATTGATTGCACATATTTTTAATGATATTATTTTTTTGTCATTTACTTCTAAATGCTGCTTCCATTTTCTAGGCTCTGTCATTTGCAGCAAACAAGTAAATACACTTATATGACTTTGAAACTACCCCATTTCTGACTGCAGTTTTGTTACTACTATGAATGACTTTCACAACAGGAACGCAGGCCAATTTAAAGTCCAGGCACCAAGCAATTTGAGATCCACCAGCTTTATGCAGTAATATAATTATTCCCTCCGAGGCTCTTAATTGTATTCATCACACCATGATTTCTGCACAAATTAAGCATGCATTTACTGCTATATATAACTTGCTTTGCAGTTAACATCCTGGAAACAAATTTCAAGGAGATAGAATCTTGAACTTAGTCATCCCATGAAATCACTAGTTTCACTGCTTAGAAAAGTCACTTAGACTGTAAGGTCATTACATTTTTACATCACCACATCATATACATAGAAGCAGTGAAAAAAGAGTGTGATGAAAAGATCAACAAACTTTTATACAAATACTTTTTTCAGATTTTAATTGTTAAAGCCCCTTGTAAAAAAATCCTTAGATATATTTTTAAGACACAAAGCAAAAAATGAACATTCTCAAAAAACCTTGCAGTCTGCAGAAGACAAAATGTCTGAAATTCAGAGACAGAAAAATGACGGTTGATATATATGGATATATACACCTGTGTGTGTGCCATTCTGAGCTTTTACTTCACTAATTTTATAACAAATCCCACATTTGTAAGGAGCATTTCTAGTAAAAAAGGTAAGTACTTAGAAGATACTTCACATAATAAATTACAATCAATGTATCATTTTTAGGAAATAATTCAATGTAGAATACTTTTCCATGTATGGTTTTGAGCTTCCTTGTACAGGGATTTATCCACTCTGTTACCCAGGTAATTTTAAAATATGTAAGTTTTCATAATTACATCACAGCAGTGTTGGTATATGTGAATCCAGAATAACCCACTGTATTTTTTTCTTGATAAACTATTTTTTGGAGGGTGGAATAGAGGGATGGAAGGGAAAACAAAGTCTGATGCTAATAGGAGGATGGAAGGGAAAACAAAGTCTGATGCTATGCCTATCTTAATAACCCATAGATATGTGGGCCTAGGCATCCTTTTTGTAGTTCACTGGAAATTGTTTTCTTTCTGTGGACATTTCTCTATACCCAGAATTGTAGAAGATACTCATCAAGAAAAGGCAAAGAAGAAAGAAACAGGATACAGAGCTTGTGATCTATCTCCACCTTTCCATACTCATTCTTCTGGGATTTTAAATTAGGTAAATTGTTGTATAAATTGTCCAGTATCCCACAGTGTTAAGAATCAAGATTTTAGCAAGCTACAGAGTTGCTGTGGATAGTAGAAATATCCAGAGTTAATGACAGAGTTAAGGGCTAGAAACAATTAAAAAAAATGGGAAAAAATTTAAAGCTCCCTGGCTTGAATTGGCCTCTACATATTGAAGGTCAAACCAGAAAACATCTCTTGAAGTGTCAGAGGCTGGCGAGCATAGATAAAAGAATACTGGCCTAATCGTCTTGAGATGGCGACCCTTACGTCCTTGCAATATTATTTTCTATTCTTTCCATCCTTTTTTCCCTATTTTTCCTTTATTACGTGTAATGTTTTCTGGCTTCATAAACTGTTTCAGGGTTTATTCTATTTGTATTTAATGAAATTGGAAAGACCGATGGTTAGAGTTTAATGTTTGCCTCCTATCTTAATTGTTTGAGGTGCTAGTAAAATAACGAAAATATCAAGTGTATTCATAATCTACAGACCTTTCAGTAAAGACTTGGCTTGGCCTTGGTGTGTGATTAGACGCAAAGTATAAGGTCATAAGAACAATTCCTACTTTCAGGAACAAGCCTAATCTCCAGATGTCAATGAAAAACATCTATTGACTAATAAAATTAAATTGGATATTGCCATGTGTAATGTGAGCAGAATTGCACTGATATACTGAAAGATCAGATATCTCATCTCACAATGCACATATTACAATATAGAAATATTTCTGCATTTGTTGCATATATGCGGGAGAACCTTTGTTAGAAAACTACTTGGGAAAATTCCCCTGAAGATCTATAGGACATTTGCCTGACTAAGGTCCTAAATTTGAAGTTTCAATAGCCTACAGGGAGCACCTCCCTCACAATTAATATACCTAAGAATTATAACATGGGAATGGCATGGAAATGACGTGGAATGTTATATCAGGGCCAAGGGAGTCTTTAATTTAATGATCTCTTTTAGTTGCAGTTCACATGTGTGAATCCTCTACCCTTCAGTCTGATATAAGCATTCTCTCAGAGCATTGCATAGTGGGAATGAGCAGGTATTATTTCTATATTTACAGTGCAGAAATGGTCCTTCAAAATCTACATGAGGTACCAGGCATCCTGCCACCAACTAATAAAAAAATATAATCCCTAAGCATAGAACAAAACCAGCAACAAATTTTACTAAAACATAACAACTGATCAGCAAACATCTATTGGCAATGAAAACTGCCAGACCTTCCAGGTCCCTAAAAGAAACCTCTTCCGCAACAAACCTCAGCTCTCTGCATGCATCTGTTCAATATGACTGGCTTTGCAAAAATCTGAGAAGGGCAAGACATTTAGGTTATTCTTGAACAAGAAGGGAAAGAGCTACAGGAACATATAGAAAATTAAGTGTTAGCATTCTCTTTGCTTCTGTCATGGGATTTGGAATTCTTTCCTGATTAATAGTAGAATTGGAAAAGTGCCTCTCCTGAGTGCCTTGCTCTAAGCCATTTGAAGCCTTAGAAGTCAGGAGCAGTACCCTTGCATCCTCCTGGAAAGAGGAGACAGCCAGCAAAATTGTAAACTGGTTTCTTTATATTCCCTTAAAAATATTATCTAAAATATTATTGAACTCACTTCCCCCCACCCCCTCAGAAAAACATCTTCCAAATGGATTCGGAGCTGATAGTGAAGCATATTACAATAATCCAGTGCAGAAAATCTGAACATGAGCTATCAGAATCTTCTTCTAAGAAAGAACAACAGTCTCAGTTACTGTTGCTGTTTGTTTATGTAAAACAGCTTAGAGTATGCCTTGACCCCAAAGCAGTAAGATTTGGCAAATGACCATGAGTCAGGAGGTGTTGCAGGACACTTTCTTCTTACTCAGAAAGGGCAAAGTGGTAGTCATGCCAAGGTTTTATTCTTAACATCCTAACTTACAATAGTAACACATGAATGCTTCCTAAACTATAGACAAATACTAGCTTTTCCAACACAACAGTATGCCTTACTGACTTTTACCAGAATATTTCTTAACTCTTCATTTTAATCCAGTCTTTCCAGATCCAAATACCATCCTTGATTTCTACATTCCCTGCTGAAAGAGATATGGCCCACTGGTTACTAACATGGTAAAACTGAAACTCTAACATCCATGCATATATAATTCTTGGTTTGTGAGATATATAAATGTTCCTTGACTAGTTGGATTCTGAACTCAAACACTTTGTGGGCAATTATTGGCCTGCTTAGGGTACTGCCACTTCTGGCCAGATCTCCAGTTTGGATAAAGAGTTATGTTTATCTCTGATAATTTAGAGTACTTCAAACCTTATCAGAGCCTTTTCATGTCACTGTATAATATATGTTCATGTAGCAAAATGAAGACAAGATTTTAACATGTTCAGTAAATCTCTGTTCTCCCAATCTAATAATAGCATTTCAGGCATGGCGCCCAAGCCTTGACATCTACTATTGGCCAAAATACAGGCTCCCTGTTCTATGTATGCTGTTATTCAAGTTGCTACTAAGTGCTGAAGCACATGCCATCATCTTCATTTGTTTTGTTGCCCTTGTTAAGTAGACAATACCAGAACCCTGTTGTTTTGCTCCTTTGACAATTTAGCTATGTGAAGAAAATTAGAATTCTCTTAATTTTATACACCCTGAGTCCCAAAAGCCCTGCCAGATTGAAAGGACATTCTGTATTGGATAAAAAGAAATTAAAAACTTAGTTTTACCAACATATTAAAATCACTTTGGATCACTTCTCTTGAAGAGCCCAATCCACCGATCACTGAGGCTGGTAGATTTCAGTAGCCACTGAATTACAGAACTCTCAGATTTTTTACATGCACCAATAAATGTAGCTGCACATTTGTCACCTAATCAGTGTACATTTTATCTCAGTAATAATAGCAATCTAAAGCCAGTTACTTTTAATAGAAGTATGTATGTAAGGCAGAAGTTCTGAGCAATCAGACAAAGCAGCACAATTAATGTAATAAAAAGCTTCAACAGGAAGTCTGTTGTGTCTGTTTCCCTCTTAATCAAGGGTAAAATTATAAAGGAATTACAGGCACTATAAAGTCACACAAGAAATATGTCATACAAAATGAAACAATAGGCTACTGAAATATCAAGGGAACTGAGATTGTTAGCAGTGTTCATACAGCATCCTACACCATGGCATCCTGGACATGAATATTCATGCAGCTACAGTTAGATATGCACAAAAGCCTTAAAAAGTTCCCTGAGATATCACATTGTAACTATTAATCCCAGTTAATATGTCCTGAAAAGAATAAGGCCTGGGACTACACAAAAGGAAACTTTTACTAACAATACTTGGTTTATATAGAAAACTTTGTTATTTGTACACGCTGAGTTTTGAACCCTGGCATGAGGACGTGAAAGGTGTTTGAATGCTCGTGCCCTAGAGTAGTACTACATACTTTGTGTTCATATTGTGTTCAGCTTTCTCCCTTCCCAGAACAATGATCCTGTCCATAATTTCTGCCAGAAAGCATGCCAACCCATAGTACATCCTGGATTGTAACTGGGCACTGGTTTGGGTAAAAGCGTTCCAGGAAGCATACTAGAAGCCAAAAAGCAGGAATGATTTTGTGACAGTGTTTGAGTCTGGGCTCTGGCCTTGCTTGATCTACAAATAACCAACAGGTACATTCATAGTTCTAATGAAGAGAGCATGGATGTGCACAGCTGTAACTGGTTCTTAACAGGTTATTCATTATTGTTTTAAAATTCACTCTCTGCTTTTTTTTTTTATTTTCTTTCTTTCTTTTTTTTTTTTTTTTTTTTTTTGATGGCTCTCCTCAAAAAGATACTGGTACAGAAGCTAGCCATAAGCAATGTCAAGGATGCAAGCCAGACCTTGACACTCAGCCTGTAGATCAATGATTGATTCCTGTCCTCTTTTATTTAAAAGCATGGTTACAGATAGTAAATACTGCTTGGTTAGACACCTGTTTAACGAAAACAGTCTCTATTGGGAAAAGTAGCATAATCTCCAGAAAGCAGGGACAGCTCAAAAACATCCCTGCACTTAGCGCTTCTTATTGGCTATTCTTTAGGTGACTTCCCACTCAGTAATGTGCTTTCTGGTTTGCTTTTTAAGAGACATCTTAATCACACCTTTGAATATATAAAGAACATCGCTGCTCAGTTTATATGATCTAACACTTTTGTTCACAAATGTGTGCAAAAATCACAGAGTTTAGCATTTATAATTATAATATATAATAGACTCCTTCACTTTACATGAGAGTCCTATTACTGATGATTTCCAAATGCATTGTAAAGATGTATGATATACAATTATAAATCTGTATGAAGATATTTTAGCCAATGCTGAAATATATCTCATATAGATCTGCAGAACACTGAATTAAATAACAGTTACGTAGAAGATGGAAAAGTCTCCAGTTTCATTTTATTGTCTACGTAAAACATGCCCCCCCCTAAAATGACCCATCTGAACTGATATTCATGAGTAATATGGAGCTACTTTAAAAAAGGTGTGTGTCTTTGTGGAGTTGACATAATGCATATTTATTTATAGTTAAAGAAGCTCGGGAATTCTTCCTTATAAAATAATGTTCATAATCTTATTTGTAATAGAATCCTGCCATTATTTGAAAGACAATTCTACACAATAATCTGAGCCCAACAATACGCACATGCAAGACCCATTACAATTTTCTCCCACTTGCCTCATTAGGCTCAATGCTCAAAAGAGATCAATGACTCTGAGGTGAATTCACAAAATGTGTATTTTATCTTTGCTTGTGCCCTGCCTTAAACAGAGAAAAAGATTTAGTTTGTATTTATTTTCTGAAGCATTTCTACTTTCATTTCTCTAAGTATTACCACATTCAGCTGCTTTCACACTTTCTGTTTCACTAGCAATCTGTTAGTGATCTTTTCCTTTCATCTCTCCATATATATATCCTAATGAAATCATTATGGCTGAACTGTTGGTTTTCATCCTCCTCTGTTCCTACAGTATATGGTGGTAATGATCTCATTCTATTTTGATACGCTGACATTACAGCTGTCCTTTTCATCCCCCCAAATCTATTTTATGTTTATTTAAATAAATATATTTAATCATTCAAATCACACAGCTGTATAATCTCACTTGATGCAAAAATATTTGATTATCAGATATGGGATACTGACATGGCTGCTAACATTTGTTTTGTTGTGCAAATTACAAGTTGTTAAACAATAATACCCTGAACTGCTGTATGACAAAAAAAGAAAAAGAAAAAGGGTTTGATGATGGTTTGAAAAGTTTTGCTATTAAAGGGGGAAGATGTGTCTCATTTTGTATCTTCATGCATTATAATCCATTGTCAGCTCCCATCATCTTACATTCTTAACTTAGAGGACAATAATTCTTCCATGATTAATTTAGTTTACCTTTAGTCTTAGGAGTTAACTGAAATATAGAAGTCTTACCAAAGCAGGATTACAAAAATAGGCAAATATTTCTTAGTAGGCTGCTGTATGAATAGTGGAGCTTCACTAATTTCTATCTATTTCTGGAGAAAAATTTGTGCAGTTTCTGGAGCTTCGAAACAAGTGGAAAGTTTAATCACCTTTTTGGCCTTGTGCTCTGTCTGAAAATTTCTCCTTACCCACAGAATTACAGTTTTTGACTTGGTTCATAATGCTGGCCAGCTTTTCATCATGAACAACATATAATCAAGACCTAGGAAAAGGTTTTTTTATTTCTTTTGGTCTGCTCATTTTCCATGTTCCATAAGGCACCATTGAAGACTTCCCTAAAAATGCATGATTTCCCTGAAGGTATATGCATAAGGAATAGGGATTTTCTACCTCTCTCTTTCCCTTCTATACTTCCCCACATTGGATGACAGGAAGAGCCTGCTGTGTAATGGGAAAATTGTGTGGGTTGATGAGAACTAACTCTTCAGCTGTCATTAGCTGGAATCTATTGCTAACTGATATGAAATAGCATAGCTCATAGTTTTGATCTGAAATGTCTCAGCTGAGTCAGATAAAAACCCAACCAAACCATGTAGCTCACCAAATAACAGCAATAAACAAGAGAAAAAGGGTCACAGCTTTTGTTTATTAATGTATCTTCCTTTTCTTAGCTGTTAAAAAACCCTGCCTCTGCTAGCTGCTTCTGTGGCTCAGGGAAAGGTAAGGTAGCTTCCTGTAGTTCTTTCCCCACCACCAAAAGAGAAACTAGGGAGTCAGTGCTACCAAGGAAAAGACAGCATCTGCTCACATCCTTTGTGGTCAATGTCAGAAATGATGGAGTCTGCTAATAGAGACTGCTAAGCAGCCTCCTGCTAATCACCACCCTCAATGCCTCCTCTCAACTGTAATCATGATTCAAATACTTTAGTATAAAAATCCGAAGGAGAGGCTCATGGGACACTTTCACCTCATAACTGTACACAAATTTTGTCCTTGACATCCTCTCTCATGAGAGCCAAAACTTACTGTCTTGAGGATCAAAAGCACCCAAAGCTCACAGTTTGAACATCATTGATGCAGGTCCCTTTTACTCTCACATTTTAGCTGTCTTGCGTTAACATCACAGGCACACTATACTTATATTAACTCAGTTTCCCATATTAGATTTGCACAATGGTACCACTACCCCAAAGAATTTCCCTTGGAAAATGACATATTAAAAAATACATTTGAGGCATTTTTTCTAAAACATTTTGAAATAAACTGTGTTTTCAGGCTTTTCTTAAGAGCAAAATTTGTAGTTTATGCTTGAAGAAACTAAGTATCAAGAGACTTGTCATAAAATAGTAAGCTTTAGTTGAACTTGGTAAGCCAATAAGATCAGATACATAATGTGAAGTTTAGATCTATATTGCTGGGTGTTCTAATTTACCACATTAAGGTTTATCTTATGCATTTGGATCTAACTTAAAAAGCAAGTTTAAAAACCTGAATGTGGATTTCCATTTTTTATTTAGATGCAAGCACAATTCCCATGAAAATGTTATTAAGGAATAATGGATATGCACAGGATCTTCATAGGCCCCACACTAGAGACTCACATCCTGTGCATAAGTAAGAAGGGGAATAATAACTGCGAAACAGATATTAAAAATAAAATAAGCACAGAAAATTTCAATTTGCTTCCTCAAAATAAGGAAGACGTTTCAGAGCTCAGGAGGTTTCATGAATTACAAAGCCATAAAGCCAAGGTACAGGTGAGAATAAAGAAGTTTATGATCAGGGGTGGGTGCATAGGGCAGCTACTCTCATTTCAGACTCAGCTTTCTCAAGATGTTGAGTACTACTGTATATAGGAAAGATAATTAAATCAGTGTTTACAGTTCAAGGGTCTTGCTTGCTCAGATTCATACTTTGTGTGAGAAATATGCATTTTTCAGAGATCAGGAAAAGGTTCACATAAGAATGATATGTCTGTTTTATTCTGAAAGTGAGAAAAGGTTTCATTGGTACTTGAGTCTATGCTAGACTTCTGCAAAGGAATAAAACTTGTTCGCTGACTAGTATATTGTTATCATTGAAATTACTGCCTGAATAGATTACTATTCCATGTAAGTAAGTGGAACAGATCCAGAACTATGTTATTTTACTATCAATCAGTGAAAGAACTCAGAAGCTTTGCAGCTTTGAAGCATCATCATATTTTAATAAGAGAAATCTGGTGAAAGGATTAGAAGAGAGTGAGTAGAAAAAGAAATATAGTGTACATTGGAAGGCAAATATGTTTTTGGGTTTGATCTTTACAAAGTATTTTATGTGTATGTCAAAAAAACCAACAAAAGCATTACTTTTCTCATTTATGCAAACAGTAGGATGGTATATCCAGTAAATAAACTGATCTCTGTTTTCCTTTGAGGTCAGAGTTTTAAACATAATGGATATATGAATCATCTATATGTATTATATATATTTTTTATATATATAGGCTAAGATAAATATACGGATGACTGTACAAGTGCAACAGATTTTTTTATTTTATCTCTGATTTAGCTATTGTTTTGTGCCATCATCTAAACAGAAGGTATTGTATCATCTAAACTCTGGGAATGACATGATAAGAGCAATGTTGATCAGGACAAAATACTTTGCTGTATTTTCACTAAAGGGTATGAATATCTCACTGGTATAGTTTATACAGAGTCCCTTTCAGATATATTCCTCCTAGATAAATACTTTCTCTCAATCTTTCTTGTTTTTATGCTTTCCCATTCAATTTTTACTTTGTCATTTTACTCATATCTATGGAACTTTTGGAGTAGAACCCGTTCTGAAATTTACTAAATACATGAGAAGAGGTTACTGTTTGAAAAAATGACCGCTTAAAGGAGTGGATGGCAAGTGACTTTAGAAGTGACCTAAAATAAATCATTCTCTTCAGCTCTTTTCTGCCATTTTTATTTCTGTACGTATTATTTTTGATTCGTTCCTGCATTTTCTGCATATCAATAATGTGCTTGATTTCAGGAATTTATGTTCAATTACAATGAATTCATACAATTGAACTTCTCTTACTTCCAAAATTACACATTCACACACTCCATTTCTGCAGCCCCTGAAAGTAAATGGTTAAAAAAAGAGATGAGCTGAGTCCCTTTCGTAAAGACCAGCTGAATGGAACTCTTGCACATTCACAGGGAAGATGGAATTAAGAATCAAGAAACGTCATCTACAGTTGCATAAACATTTTAATTTCTGAAAGCTGCAAAAACTTTTAGAAATCCCACCTGAGGCTGGTTTAACTGTACATTATTTTGACTCTCAAAACTAATGAATATTACTTCCCTCTCCCCTTATCAGAAACTCTCTTCTCCTGTGCTCATCCATGTGTTTTCTCCCGATCCAGACATACAGTTTGCATTAAGTTCACTTTTATTTTCTAGGTCAGTCTTTTAATCTGTCAGATGTTTGAACTTCTGTTACCAAAAAAGTTCATAACTCTTTAAACCAACGTTTTAAATTATTTGCAATCAATAGTGTAAAGTGATGAACACAGTGCTCTCTGCTCAATGGATTTCTTGATATTTTTGTTACAGTATAGGACTCATAAATGTAGTGCTTATGGTACCTTCACCTTGGTCTTAGAGTTTGCAACCTTTAAGTCTCATCTGTCTTACAGTAGTATGTCACTGTGGTAGTTTAATTGTCTTTAGTAGAGGTAGTCTCAAGGGTATTCTTGAAATGTTTTGAGAAAAAAATGTTTCAATTGGTGAACACTATACTAGGCAATTCCTGATGAAATCTAGCAAGCTGAAGCTGCTAATGACCTGACTTTAAGTCTCTCTAAAACTATTCAGTGTGGAATAACCTTAAACTACCATTTTTTTTTACACATCAGTTATGACATACTCTCTTTTTTTCTCTTTCCCCTTTCTCCTTTCCCATTTCCCTTTCCCTTGGGATTATATTAATTCATTTTGCTTGAATTAAAGTCTCTCACAGAGTCAAGAAACAGGTTTTATTTTCTTTGTATTTAACTTTTGCATTTCCTCTTTTACTGCAAATTCCAGACAATTTTCCAGACACCAAAGAAAAGCAGGCTGATTTTCATTCCTTTTATCATCTTAGTGTATTTTAAAACTAGAACAACATTAATATTTTCCTAATCCATGGAACTGATTTTGGCCACACAAAAGTTGAATCAGTTCAACTAAATCAGTATGAATTTCATTTATTTAAATTGACTCAACCCTGTCATGGGATACCCCTCAATTATTGTAAGAGTTCTTTATATCAGTTTAGATTACATTTCCCAAACTATGCATTAAGTGAATTGTATATTTTTGTTATCAGTTTGACGACTTTATTCTTACTTCTTCTGATATTATAGCCTTTGCTTTCAGTGAATACTTTCTCATCAATCTGTACTTTTGTTCAAATATAGTCTGTTTTGACACACTCATCTCTTCTTGTAATGACTCTAACACCTGAAATATATTTGTACAAGGCAGATATGTAAGTAATATTATGATAAAAAAACATACAAATAAAAATTATTCACCTGATGTATAATGCCTTCTTCCATTCCAATTACTGCCTTCTACTTTAGTGGACTGATAGATTTCCTAGAAAACTTTATTATGCTTTTCTTGACCCTCCCATGCCTATTTTATATAAAAGAAAACACATACCTATGACTGCATTGTACAGTTTTTAAATAAACTTCACAGATTTCAGTTTCTTCTCCTTTGATGTCAGGGCATTTTGATAAGCTTCTTCATGTTTTCTAACCCTTTCCTAAAGTGTACTGTCTAAATTTAGGTAGAGTCCCTTTCCTGAAGATGTTGAATGCAGACGTACTGTTGCTTGTGCTGTTCTCTTATTCCTTAGATTACACAGAGTTCAAAGACAACAGCTATATGTTACATATATATGTAACATATGTAACATTACAGACATATGTTGTCTGTATACATATACAGACAACAGCTATATGTAGTATTAAGTCAAGAACAGCATTTTCTTTTCTTCTTTTTTTTTTTTTTTTTTTTGTAAAAGTAATTGTTTAGGGAACCAATTATTTATGTTAGCCCAGAAATCTGATCTTTTAAGTCTTGTTCCACTTGAGTATTTGACCAACTACTATGCAGATAGTTGAAGCAATCCAACTCTGTTTTCTATAGACAGTTCCATAATGGTCTTCATAGAAAAGTAGTCTAGGCTGAGAAATTGATTTCTTTTTCCAATTAATGCCACCTTAATTGGCAGAATTTTGGTGAGATCTTAAAGGACAAGTCAAAGGGTAAGATCTGGAATTGATTTTCATTCTGGGTCATGCTCATAGAAATTACAAAAATTGCTACTTGGTAATAGTGTAAAATGATTTCCTACACTTTCATCAGTCATTTCGTAAGGAATGGCAGTCTTGTTAGAACTGTCAAGTGAACTATGTTTCAAAGTATGGGAAAGTAAAGGGAAGAACAGGAGTAGTCTGATGTTTTGTTTTGTTTTATTTTTCCCTTTTCTTTCGTGGCGGTTAAGAGTCAGTTTGGGCTTCTGATCTGAAGGTGAGAAAGAGAAAAGTCTTTGCAAACTAGACTCTCATAAGGCTAATAACTCTAATGGGAACAGGATCTCATTAAATATTCTCTTCTTCCCTCTGGAAGTGTAAACTGGATTTGGGTCTTTTTTTTTCTATTATAGTGACCCAAGCCAGAACTAGTATTTCCCTTTCCTCTCTGTAATAAAAGTCCACGTCAAAAGATGAAGATTATACATACGATCTTTCTCACATAAGTTATTATGAAGATCAAAGGTAATGGGAAGGATGCAATGGGAAACTGTGTGTGTTTGTGGCAGGAACTGCAGCTTGCTGTATTCCCAGTGCATTTCTAGCCTGGTGCCCTTTTCACAGCAAACATGAAAACAAACAAAATCACTAACTGCTGTTTCAAATAAGTAACTCTAGACAAAAATACTTGGGAAAAAAAAAAAGCCTGTAACCCTTGATCTGATGTTATATTTCTTTTTCCAATATGACAATCACTAGATTTTACATTAGACCCCAGTTCTTGGGTCTCCTATGATTTTGGCTCAGTTTTGATTTACAAATTTAATTTCAGTCCCTAACATACTCCATAATTCCAAACAAACTGTGTTACCCACCTAAGCTATATGAAACTCACAGACCCTCTATATAATTTCTGAAACTAGTCACATGTCTTCAAAGCTTTAGTAATCAGTCATGATTATGTAAGCTGTGATCCCCAGAGACGGGGTAAATATATTCTCAGTGCATCCCTTCCCCTCTTAGTTTCTCTGTCTCCCCAGGAAACACTGATTCTAGTTCTGGACCCACCACTTCTCTTATCTCTGAATTCCCTTAAGTTAGAAGAAGTTTTTTACATAAAATTGCACTCACACAAGACTGGTGAAGTCTGTGTTTCAAGCCCTGATCAGGCAATTCTCTTGGCTATAAGTTCACACCCCCCCTACACTGTAGGAAGAAGATATAGCATTGCATTAATTAATTTTACTTGAATTAGGAAAAAATCTAATTAAATGAGCAATTGATTACCTGATTACTTTGCATTGTTAAAAATCCTAAGTTCTTCTTAAGGTCTTTAACTTTTGCTGAGTGCATTGATGAGATCATAGGTCTCCTGATGTTTGGTTTAAGATGTACATTAAAAGACAACAATAAGAATATAATGCTGATAAAAGCCAAATGAAGTTTATAAAAAAAATCAGCTTCTAATATAATATATGAATAAACAACTCCTTGGGGAATAACAAAACACAACAAAAGCCTTCTTTCATAAAAACCTACATAATTTCTGTATCGAAGACTTTTTGGTAAACAGTTTGGGAAGAGGGTCATAGAAGAACTAGCCTTTTAACTAATACTGTTCAGTGTCATTGTTACAAAGCATCTTTCATCTTATAATTACTTTAAATTAGGACAGATTAATTTGATTTAAATTCACTGATTTAAATGAACAAATTTAATCATTATTTAAATTAGCAAGCTGAAAAACTTGATTTTAAAATGACAAGGTTTTTTTTTTTTTTACTATTTAGCAATTTTTCTAAAGAAAGACTGAGTCATTGTCTATAATTTTCTATTTTTTTAATTGCCTTTTAGGATAAACAATACCTACATGCATTTAAAAATAACGAAGTTATTAAACAAAGAGATTATTATCTTTAGTTACTGTGCTGAAGTGATTGCTTCTGGTCATTGCATCCTTGAAGAACTTAAAACTAATAAAACTTGATTTCTCACATATAGGGTTTTTTATTGCACTGGAAAAGCCTTCCTGCTTTCTCAACACAAATTTTTTGGTTTTTTGTTTATTTGTTAAATTTAAATAAACTAGTCACTGAATATAACTAGTTCAAAAACTGAAACAAAGTATTCTGCTTGCATGCACAGAAGATGCTGGTTATCAAAAGCTGGTTTAGAACATAATGCAGTTAGACTACATTAGTGGTAGTTAAGTCACATTTAGATACATACTGGCCATTCTTCATTATATAAATATTTGGAAATTGTTTTTTGTGTGTTCATCTAGGCAGACATGATTATTATGAAATTGCTGTCCAGACCTCAGGTTGCATGGAGCTCCAGCAACTGAAAGTCCCTCTAGCACCTGAAGGCAGCAGTGGATGCAATAGCTGCTAGTGTGCCCAGCTAGAATAACTCTTCAAACAAGTAGCTGTGTTACAAGAGGGGCTCAACAGGCAGCGCAGTATCTGGGAATGCGAGTGGGAGACTGATACACAGTATTTTGCACTGTCCCAGGCTGAGTGACAGCCCTGCCTTAAGGCTGTGCAAGGGGAAACTAAGCCTAAATTCACCCTCAAGCTGACTGAAACAAGTAACCCACGAGATGAAGGAGACTGGACCCTTGTCTCTGCTTGGGGCAGAAGGAAGAACCTTCCCCCTTCCTTCTCCTAAACTGCCCCTGCATAACAGATCTGATGCTCTGGGGGTGGAGAATGAAGAGCACGTGAGTAATGGACAGGATGCAGGAGAAGCTAACCATGCAAAGTTGATCCAACTGCCCAACCGCATTAGAACCAGTGCTACCAGAAAAACACGTAAAGTATTAGTAATTGGAGATTCCTTACTGAGAGGCAGTGAAGCACCCATTTGCCATCCAGACAGTTTCTCTAGAGAAATTTGCTGCCTACCTGGAGCTTGCTTTCATGATGTCAGAGAGAGGCTGGTGAGCCTGGTGAACCCTACAGATTATCACCCGCTCCTATTATTCCATGTAGGGTCCAATGATTCTGTGATGAGGCAACTTAGAACCATCAAATGAGACTATATGTTCCTCAGAACAGTGTTAAAAGCATCTGGAGCACAGGTGGTGTTCTCCACTAGCTTCCCAGAGGAAGGGCCTTAGGAAGGAAGAGACAAACTGTACAGGTGACTGCCTGGCTGTGTGGCTGGTGCTGTACTCAAGGTTTTCGTTTCTATGATCACAAGTCTACCTTTGAGAAGCTGGCCTGTTGGGAGCTGATGAGGTTCACCTGACCAAGTGGGGCAAAAGGATCTTCACCAACAAGCTGGCCAGACTTACACGGTGAGCTTTAAGCTAGACTTAGCAGGGGAGGGGGATGGAGTTTTGAGCAACAGAGAACAGCCAAGGGCTGTTGATGTATTAGGATCCAACAGGGAAACACCTGGGATGTCCAAACTGGGAACAATACTATTTAATATTTCATCAATGACATAGACAGTGAGATTTGAGTGTACCCTCAGCAAGTTTGCAGATGACACCAAGCTGAGTGGTGCAGTTGATTTGCTAGAGGGAAGAGATGCCATTCAGAGAAACCTTGACAGGCTTGAGAAGTAGACCCATGTGAACCTCATGAAGTTCAACAAAGCCAAGTGTAAGGTCCTGCACCTGGGTCAGGGCAACCCCCAGTATCAATGCAGACTGGGGGATGAAGGGATTGAGCAGCCTTGTGGAGAAAGACTTCTGGATACTGGTAGATGAAAAATTAGACATGAGCCAGGAATGTGTGTTTGCAGCCCAGAAAGCCAACCATATCCTGGCTGCATAAAAAGAGGCACGACCAGCAAGGGAACTGATTCTCCCCCTCTAATCCACTCTCATGAGACCCCACCTGGAGTAATACATCCAGCTCTGGGGCCCCCAGCAGAAGAAAGGCATGAATCTGTTAGAGTGGGTCCAGAGGAGGGCCACAAAAGTGATCAGAGGGCTGGAACACCTCTCCTATGAAGAAAGGCTGAGAGAGTTGGGGTTTTTCAGCCTGGAGAAAGAGAAGGCTTCAAGGACACCTTATTGTGGCCTTTCAATATTTATAAGGGGCTTATAAGAAAGATGGAGAGAGACCTTTTACCAAGGGCTGTAGTGACAGGACAAGGGACAATGGCTTTAAACTAAAAGAGGATAGGTTTAGATTGGACATAAGGAAGAAATTTTTTATGATGAGGGTGGATCAGGTTGCCCTGAGAAGTTGTGGATATCGCATCACTGGAAATGTTCAAAGTCAGGTTGGATGGGGTTTTGGGCAACCTGATCTAATGAAAGATGTCCCTGATCATGGCAGGGGGGTTGGACTAGATGACCTTTAAAAGTCCCTTCCAACCCAAACAATTCTATAATTCTATGATTATTATGCCTGTAAAAGTAAATTCTTTTTTAGTACAATAGCTGTATTCAGAAATGAATGACCAGGATAAATTTTGATCATCTTGTGACCAAATATCAAACAGTTAAAAATACAAGTTAGCAATTTCAAAATCAGATGCATTTTTCCAACTGAGATTATTATTGTTATGAAATATCTTTTTCATAGTACTGAAAATTACCCACATGTACATATATATTCACACACACACATAGATATAAACTTATACAAATGAAGTGTTAGAAAGAAAAAAAAAGCTTTTATGAAATACTGTCCTGGTTTCAGCTGAGATTGAGTTAATTTTCTTTAGAGTGGCTGGTATGGGGCTATGTTTTGGATTTGTGCTGAAAACAGTGTTGATAATACAGAGATGTTTTAGTTGTTGCTGCACTAGCCAAGGACTTTTCAGCTTCCCATGCTCTGCCAGGTGCAGAAGAAGCTGGGAGGGGACACAGCCAGGATAGTTGATCCAAACTGACCAAAGGGCTATTCCATACCACATGACATCATGCTCAGTATATAAAGCTGGGGAAGAAGAAGGAAGGGGGGACATTTGGAGCGATGGCGTTTGTCTTCCCAAGTAACCATTACGCGTGATGGAGCCCTGCTTTCCTGGAGGTGGCTGAACACCTGCCTGCCCATGGGAAGTAGTGAAGGAATTCCTTGCTTTGCTTTGCTTGCGTGCGCGGCTTTTGCTTTCCCTATTAAACTGTCTTTATCTCAACCCTCGAGTTTTCTTACTTTTGCTCTTCCGATTCTCTCCCCCATCCCACCAGGGGGGAGTGAGCGAGCGGCTGCGTGGTGCTTAGTTGCTGGCTGGGGCTAAACCACGACAAATACCTTTCCCCTTTCTTCCAAATATGGAAGTGTTTCATAAAGTCAGCAAATCCAGATAAATCAGATACACTGCAGTTATCTCCGAGCTAATACGCAATAGATTAATTTATTAACTTTGTAAATAGCTTTTAAACCCTCTAAAGAGATTCTCATCTGTATTTTCGATGTCACTAGAACTCAACAAAGAACAAAATGGTCTCATATGTCTCCTACTTCTTTTTTACCGTGTTTAAGGTACAAAGATGAGTTCATCTAGCTTAGAAGTATAACTAAGTCACTATCCCTGCAAAATTGTAGTCTTCTGACTTAACACCCTCCCCTCCCCTCCCCCCCGCAAACACACACACAGAGTCTGAGTCAATGGAGAGAAATAGAGTTTCTCAATTGACGCTAGTATTCTGGAGAAGGTGATCCAATCCCTATGTTCAGTGTGTGCTGTTCTATTGGTATAGTGAGCAAAGCAGAAAGGGGTTGGTCCCCTCTGCTCATTTAGCAACCCATCAGTTGTCTCTAACCTGATGCTGGGTACTTAATACTTTTGATGAAACCCAATATCTCTATGACAGGTTCTGATGGGACTACCTGCCTAGGAAATGGAAGCTATGAATTCTAGGCTGTGTCCCCATTTCATGCATCCAGAGGCATATCTAATAGCCCATGGAATATATTTGTGGAGAACTTTATATTGGTTGCCTGTTAAAAATGGCCCACGATGAAGTCACATATGAGGTGATTAGGTAAGTGTTTGATGGTTCTTTTTTTTAACTTAAAACTATATATCCATGGGTTTTAGTTTCTGCTGCTAAGATATGTTTAAATTATTATTGTGGTTGTCATCCAGGGACAGAGATGTGGGTTTTCCAGTTTGACTCCTTAGTGCTTCATGTTTGTGTCTTAGGCAGCCTGAATTACACCAGCAACACATAAAGACCGAACAGGGCAAGGTCAGCTGCTAGGTAGTGGGGAAACCTATAGACTTTGAGAAATTACTTCTGTGACTGAGTAATGAGCCTTGGATTCTGCAACCTGGCACCTGCCATGAGTATTAAATTAATTGAAAAGGAAAACCCTTAGAGTCATTACAGAGGCATAAAAGCTGGTGTTACAGAGTGGTGAATCAAGCAGTAGCGTTTATGAATAGATACTCTGGTGCTTTACAATAATGATCAAAAGCACTATAGCTTGTAACACTATTACTGGACTCTTTATGGATAAGAAGCATAACTCTACTAAGTATTTTTATAGTTCTGAATCCACCAGGCTTTGTTGTAAGTGTTCCTTGGTAAAAGACTTCAAGTTAATACCAGTATTTTATGCTGTACTACCTTTGCTGTGAGGCCAATGTCTCCATTCATTTCTTTATTATATTTCAGTAGATGGAACTGTAGGGCCAGATCCAAGAAAAGGGATTTGACTGAGCTTAAGGTTTTATGCTGGAAATTGTGATCTAGAAAATCCCCTCTGAGATTTTACTTAAAGTATTTGCTGTCAAAATTTGCTAGGTGTCATTTCAATGAGTTCTCTGGGAACCTTGAATTCTTCTTCAAGGCATGTGTATAAGGAACTTGACTTTGGTACCTAATGAATAAATTACTCAGCTATGAGGACGGAGACCTATGATCTATTTTATGCCTATTTTCATCCTTTGACTCTTAGTATAAAATGCATTTTGGGTTTTAGAAGCCACTCAGAAGTCTATCACCTACAATTTACAAATTGTTGTATCTAACCCTATAATACTAAGCTCTTTATTGGATCTGGCCTTTATTAAATTCATAGCTTTAGCAATTATTGTGATCATATTAATCATTGAACTGGTAATGTCATTTACTGTTGTATAAATTACACACCATTCAGATATTCCTTCTTTGAAATTTGTGTGGTTCTAGAGGATATCTCCCTACAGAGAACCATGTTAAATATAACTAATATAAAGGAAGGTCTGGTGTAGTTATGGCATATAACCTTAGGATTATGGCCATAGGAATATATGGTTATATGGTTATAGTATTATGGTTATACATTAGGCTCCAAGTGGCAGTGAGGAAGAAAAGGCTTTCTGCATTTTGTTGATACGTAACTAACCATTTTGTCCTCTTTCTTTTTTCCTAGTCTTCTTAAAAGATTGCAAAACATCCTAGTTCGAGATCCTTCTGATAATACTGCAGTGAAACATGCCATTTAAGAGATAGCCAGCTGTGGATTTGGCAACATGCTACATACAGTTACAGAGTAAATATATAATGTATTGAAGACTTCTGGAATTCTGCTGCCAGCAATGAACTCAACAGGCAAGCAATACTACATTAATTGGGGAAAACCTATTTTAAAATCTGTTTAATTGCCACAAGGGGAATAAACCACAAGGATTCAAAAGAGTATGACAGGCTGACTTCTTTTGAAGCTTTAACAGTTTCAGGCAAGAAGTCCATTTATGCATTCACATTCACCTCATTGTGTTTCCTTTAACTGATGCTTCCCTGTTGGTTGTACTACCACTAGGAATTTCTGCCGAAGCATGTACAGGCTCATTTCTGCTGACAGGATGGGCTGGTTTTGGCTGCAGTAGAGTTAATTTTCTTCATAGTAGCTAGTATGGGGCTATGTTTTGGACTTGTGATGAAAACAGTGTTGATAATACAGACATGTTTTTGTTATCACTGAGCAGTGCCTACACAGAGTCAAGGGCTTTTCTGCTTCTCACCCCACCCCAGCAGCGAGTAGGCTGGGGGTGCACAAGAAGTTGGGACACAGCTGGGACAGCTGATCCCAACTGACCAAAGGGCTATTCCATACCATATGACGTCATGCTCAGTATATAAAGCTGGAGAAGAAGAAGGAAGGGGGGACGTTTGGAGTGATGGCGTTTGTCTTCCCAAGTAACTGTTACGTATGATGTAGCCCTGCTTTCCTGGAGATGGCTGAACACCTGCCTGCCAATGGGAAATAGTGAATGAATTCCTTGCTTTGCTTTGCTTGCGTGCGCGGCTTTTGCTTTCCCTATTAAACTGTCTTTATCTCAACCCACAAGTTTTCTCACTTTCACTCTTTTGATTCTCTCCCCCATCCAACCGGGAGGGTGTGAGCGAGCGTCTGTGTGGTGCTTAGTTTCTGGCTGGGGCTAAACCACAACATAGGATTAACAAAACTTTACTTAATCTGGATCAACCAAAGAATAGATGAAGTTGATAATGTCCTGTCTCCCTCATCCTTTCCCATCCCCAGATTCATGCAGTTAACATCTTTGTTGCTTATTTATATTCTAGGAGAACACAGTAAAATAAAATATAAAACATAACACAATAAAGACTTCCTGGGCTCACTTTATTAATTTCTTATGCCCATAGTGCTCATATTTCAATGCAATATGTGTTTTCTATGCTATGTGTGCCATGAAATATGAGCAGTATTCGAGTTTAAGACATTTTTAGCATTATTTTGAAAAGGCCTTTACTGGTCTTAGATGTAAATTAACCTTTTTCATATATGTGTGGATCCTTTAAAATATTTTTTAAAATCCTGTATTAGGTGAAATGGTATAAATGAATTTCACTAAATGTACTGAATTTTACTGACGTTAATACAAATTTTTGCTAAGGAATGCTGCAAAATTTTGCTAATATCATATCTTCCCACACAACTTCAGTACTGGGGAATGCTCATGATAATGCAGTTTTTCACATCCATTAAGACATTGCAGTAACTTTCAGTTTGCAAGCCCATATGGTACTAATCACACAGTTCTCTGACATTAGAGGACTCTGACAGCAGGCAGAATGAGATATGAAATGTCAAATCTCTTTCTCCAGTTCATGCTAGTTTGAAGTGCAAAAAGCTTGGGATACTGATTTCCGTATTGCTTGTAAATCTTGATCGTTCACTTCAGTGAGGTGGAAAATGTATCTTGAATTTCCAGGGTAATCAACACAAAGTTTCTGTCCCTTAGCTTTCTCTGTTCATAGAACATGGTTCTTCAGATGCATTAGGAAACCTCATTTTGCCAGGTAGCCTCAAAATATAATTGAATGGTGACGGTGATTCTAATGCACAATGCTGGAAATGAAAGTAAGGGAGTCTTTAAATTAAACCTTTAGCAAGATGCTTGATATTGCCAGATGTGGAGGCATCCTAGAGCCTCATTTACTGCCCCCAGATGAGGCTCTTGCCTGAACAGCTGATCTAGAAAATGTGTCACTCAGCCATGGAAATATATTTTCATGTCATGGAACTCCATGAAAATGCCTATGACAATATTTTACCTTGGAAAGATGCTGTGACAGCATCTAGTTATGTTCAAACTGAGGGAGGTTCCTCAGAAGATAAAATGTTCTTCGTTCCTCTTCCATGTAGATAACCATTTCCTCTACCTCTGTTTAAACAGAAGGATTATTTTAGGTTATGTTATGACATAATTTTTATACTATTTTTGCATAATAAAGTAGATATTAAAAAAATGTTAGCAACAATTAAGCATCAAAAAGAAAGACACTATTAAAGCAAAGTTAATCCAGTCAGGTGGTGAACACTACATAGATACCAGACATAACTTACTTAAGAAACAATTATTATTTTTTTTTTTTTTACTTCAGTTTCAGCTTCAAAACTTTAGTAATCATACTCACTACAATTCTTAAATAATCACATTTCAAAGGCAGAAATATACATCAGTATCAAAACCATAAATAAATATCCCTAAGGAAGAAAAAAATAAAATGCAGCATATTCAAAAAGCTTTCCTTTTCAAGAGTATGCCTCTATTTTGTGGTTGCTTTTCAGTCTTGGAGCTGCCTCCTCTAACCATTTTCTATTCACATTAGAGGAGAGAATTGTTTTTTGAATGTTGTTTTTACAGTTATAAAATGAAAAAAAAGATTAGTGCCACAAAATAAAAGTATTTACATAAGACTATTTTATACTTGAGTTTTCACAGTCATGTTTTCTCTTTTTTCATTCTTATATTGTGATCCACATTACTACAAAGTAATGCACAGTTTTTGCAAAAGACACCTTTACTCACAGGAAAATGGAAAAAAACAAAGACTGACTTGCCAGTTTTTCTTAGGCAAGGAAAATGGTGTCTGGAAACTATGACATAAAAAAAATTTATGAAAACATAATTGAATATTTTCTTATACACATAACTAATTTAAATTGTAGGATTTGCAATAATTACTTTGTACATACGCAATGTTATTCACACCATTTAACATTAGATATTTAACTTCACAAGCTGCATTAGAGGTCTGAACTCCCTACATGATCAATGAAACCTGGAAAGGAAGATTCATAGCATGTACACTAGGAGCTGACTTGTGCCATTAACCAGAATCTAATGCTTTAACCTGCTGCTTAAATACAGGGAGTGTATAACCCCTAGCAGTGTGAGGCAGCTTCCATTTTGTGACTTGCCTCTGCTGAAAAAGCCTGCAGTGATAACCTTTTCTTATGGCTGTACTAGAGTAATCTTTGTGCTAGAGTACATGAGAACATGTAGTACAGTGGATAGAGAAAAGCTAATAGAAGAAAAGGTGTTAGGATATGTAATTCCTTTTTGGCTTGGGAAGCTTCAGAAGGAATTGCATAGTACTATTGTGGGAGAAGGAGTATATCGAGAGGACAGGTGAGAGTGTTAACAGAGAAGGTATTCAAAAGCAGGAATTGTGATGGGGTAGACATAGGACAGCAATGTCTGGAGCTGCAGGAAAGAACAAGTTTCTGAGCTTCCAGGGTGTAATATAAACTCTTTTCCCCATGTAACTAAGGAGAAGGATTGTTATATCATTGGAGGTTTCATGGAGGCTTGTGATCAGTTATACGTAGTTGATTTTTCCTTTCCCTATTTGAAGTCCTTCACTGAGTTGCCTGTGTTGTCCACGGTAACAGATCTTACACAGCAGTAACTGGAGCTTCTGAATTTACAACTGAATTGTATTAGAGGAATAGCTGTTTCCATCATCAGTTTCTCACCCCAGCTGACACAATTTCCAAGGCATCTAGACATGGCTGGTTGGGCCAAACTGGGAAAACAAAAGAATTATAATTCTTTGGCTCTCAGTAGCCTAACCATGA
The DNA here is from genome assembly GCF_034638445.1 of Ciconia boyciana. Lineage (NCBI taxonomy): Eukaryota > Metazoa > Chordata > Aves > Ciconiiformes > Ciconiidae > Ciconia > Ciconia boyciana. Next base: position 176,238,586 of record NC_132934.1, read on the forward strand.
CATGTGCAAAATAAATACACAATGGTGTACATACATCTCAGATTGATAGATTTCTTTTTCATATCTGAGAAACTCTAGACTGTATAATCACACCAAAGATACTATCCCTATGATTTATAAAAGTATTTCAGCATGCTGGTCTTCTCCTGGGTAAATTTTTTTGAAACTAGTGTTCGAGCTGCTGAACTAAGATGAAGTATAAAAGAGCATTCAGATTTTTGTGAAGTATTTATCTCAAACGAGTTGTTGCCAAAGACACAGGCCACATGCCAGGCAGAATTGGGATCACATGAATTCTGCAGGGAAATCAAAGGGCTGAATTCTTGCAGTGTGGGGCTTGTGTATGTGTGAGAAAGAACCAGACAAAATAACAGAAAAGTATTGAGAGAAAGTAAGCAAGGAAACTCTAGAGATATCCATAGAAACAGGAGTTATTCTGTAATTGAATAGTCTGGAATAGCAGACCACATCCTGTATCCTTCATTCTGATTTATCACTTTAGTCTAGTGTTTGCAAGAGCTTCTGCTAGCCTTGTACAATAATATTGACAGAAGGTTGAAGAAGATTGCTTTTGAATAGAGAATGGTTAAGGAGAATTTCAGGTGCCTAAGCATGGTGCCTAAGCAAAACTAAGTTGTTCATTTGGGGCAGGCAGATGGGCTGCTTGGGAACAGCAGTTGAGAATGAGGAAAGATATCTCAGGACATCTCAGACGGCATTGCCCAGCAAAATTTAGGCAATGGAAAAATTCCTTGTATGTCTGAAGCTTTTGGCCTTGTTAATTTAACTACATAAAACTAGAGAGCCATTTGAAATAATCTATATATCTGGAATTGTGGGATTGTCAGGTACCTCTGTGAAGCCAAGACTTAATATAGTTTTGCAACAAATACAAAGAAAATGGACAATAAGACCTCTTCTACAGTATCCTCTGATCTGACAAAACCTTCTGAAAGAGATAAGCTAGGGAGAAATTCCTAAGGGAATCGTTCTTACAATTCCTGACATATATCCTATTCAGACTCAAGGTAGGATAACGATACAGATGAGGTACTCAATAAAATGAGTAACACGATAGAGTATGCCACAGTGCCATAGCCCAGAACCAGGAATTGGTTGTTAGGTGGCTGATGTTTTTCTGTGCTTATGCTTATGATTAGTGCACCCTGTTTCTCCTTGTTGGGCCCTTCTACATGTAATGGAAGTTATTTTGCAGCATCATGTTCACGTATTTAAAAACGTCATTACTTATTATTAGCTGTATTGATTATATGCAGCCGCCTGCATTCAGATATTTAGTTTCCACTGATGTTTTCTACTATTTATCCATTAACAAGTGCTAGGACTCCTCCCCTGCCTTCAGCAGCCTGAAGTTTACTAGGTCAGAGCCCCAGGGCTTTGTGAGGAAAAAGTCTGGGGGTTTTATAAACCAAATAACCTCAAGCTGTTCAATAAAATGTTAAAAATGTAAGTACTGTGCCACTAGTGTCATTAGGACCTCAAATGTACAGCACTGTGACTATCCTATTTCTAATACAATATGAAATTATAGATGTTTCTACATAATATTGATTTATGAGCCCTAGCAATAAAATAACATATGCAGATGGTTTCTAGAATGCACTTGGAGCACCTCAGAAAGATTCTCACAGTAAGCGGCACCTTTGCATAGTGGGATAAACTCCAGAGACAAGTGTGCTACATTAGTATCAGTGTCAAGCTGACATTTCAGGGTCAGTGAATAAATATCCTAAAGCCCAAGTGTTTATTTTTGAGAAATTTCATATATAATGACCTTGACTTTACATTGTTTTTTAGGTATGCATATGACCTCTATCGAAATCACAGTTTGCTGTGATTTACTTCAGGAATATTATTCCTGTGCTATTATAATGAATTAATCAAAGCTTGATACAGTGCTTTTTCTTTCCCATTTGTGCTTTTATTCTTTCTCATGTGTTGATGAAATAGAGTAAGGACTTTGAATTATTAAAGCACATGCACCCACACATACACACACACATATATATTCATACATATATAGGATTTATTTCCCTGATCTCCAATTTGTAACCATATGATACATAAAAAAGTATCAAAATAAGGAAGATCCAGTTCACTATCAAACCAGTTGGTAATTTTTCATGTGTGACTAGCGAGGTTACTTTCCTGCTTACTCTTCAGGGTGAAAGCAACTATGCAAAGAGATTGTTTCAGAATTTACCTTAGCAGAGTTGCTATGTAACATATGTTTGGCCTTAGAAGATATAGAGAATTATCACCAAACCCTACAGATTATTACCTTGTTTGCCTTTATCCTTGCAAGTAGAGTTTTCCACTACCTTTCTGAAAGCACAACCCTGCTCTTCCTTGACTACAAAAACTCATCACTTCTTTGGAACATTGTAACATAAAACAAGGCATACAGCTGAGCAATCGCCAACTGTATGAAATTTAACAAGAGCAAGTGCCGGATTCTCCACCTGGGATGGGGTAATCCCAGTTATACGTGGAAGTTGGGGGATGAGAGGCTGGTGGGCTGCCCCGCAGAAAGAGATCTGGGGGTTTGGGTTGATGGCAAGTTGAATATGAGTCCACAGCGTGGGCTGGCAGCCAAAAGGGCCAACTGTGTCTTGGGGTGCCTCAAGCACAGCGTAGCTAGCCGGGTGAGGGAGGTGACTGTCCCACTCTACACTGCACTGGTGCGGGCCCACCTCGAGTACTGTGTGCAGTTTTGGGTGCCTCAATATAAGAAGGACACCAAACACTTAGAGTGTGCCCAGAGGAAGGCAACCACGGTGATGAAAGGCCTCAAGGGCAAGGCTTATGAGGAGCAGCTGAGGTCACTTGGTTTGTTCAGCTTGGAGAAGAGAAGGCTGAGGGATGACCTCATCACAGTGTACAGCTTCCTCAAGAGGGGCAGTGGAGTGGGAGGTGCTGATCTCCTCTCTCTGGTGACCACTGACAGGACACGAGGAAATGGAATAAAGTTGCGTCAGGGGAAGTTCAGATTGGACATTAGGAAAAGGTTCTTCACTGAGAGGGTGGTTGGTCACTGGCACAGGCTCCCCAGGGAAGTGGTCATGGCACCAAGCCTGTCAGAGTTCAAGGAGTTTCTGGACGACGGTCTTGGTCATATGATTTAGTTTTAGGCAGTCCTGAGAGGAGCAGGGAATTGGACTCAATGATCCTTATGGGTCCCTTCCAGCTTGAGGTATTCTGTGATTCTATTCTATGATTCTAAGTTATTGAAATGGAAGTTTTCAATATGAAATGAAAGAACTAAAATCTACTTGCAGCTGTTACTAAGAACAGATAAGTGCACAGGGAATGCAATGGCAGCAGCTGTGTACCCCACTTATTACTTAACAACATTCTTAAAAGATGTGTTTTCCTGATGATTGGGGTAAAGACTGGGTGAAGGGAGAGATGACAGATGATGATTATTAATTATTCACAGGCATCTGGCTGTTACTTATTTTATCTCTGTATTGTGATTGAGCAAGTGGGCTTCCAACCCGAGTAGGGTTCTTCGTATTTTTATAAAGCTGTTGTTAATACTGGTATTGACTGCTATCTTAGAAAACATACTAGTGCTCAAGAAAAGATGACAGACCAATCTTGTTATAAGGTGAACATCCTTGTTTCTGCATTGAACAGAGTCCATGGTATAATACAAAGAGTAGCAGTTTAAGATACTCTGTACTGCCTATCCATGAGGGACATAGTCAGGCCCAGTTATGAAGAACATATTTGTCATGGATAAAATCTCATTAAATCATAGACACAGATCTGGACCTATGCCCTCTGTTGCTTTTGCATCACATTAATGTGTAGACTTTCCCCACATGTAATACTGTACCTGGAACCAGAAGGCAGCTGGTTGGACTCTGCATCCCTCTGGTATTTTCTAACTCCTCTGAAAAACTTCAGTGAAGAGTACAACAGAGAGCAGCCCTAATGCAGCTGTAAGGTATCCTGGAATCATTTGGCCAAATTACTCAATGGATTGATTTAATAAGACATATACATAAGAGAGAATGCAGCCTCTGTGGTATATACAATGACCTTGGCTCCTGTACTGACAGCAGTACAGCTGTGTTACTGCAGCATCGGCCAGGGACACAGAAAAACGTTTCTCAGTAGCTTTCCAGTGGCTTGAGGATTTCTGTACCGTGTTCATTTTACAACACAAAACATGCCATATGAAGACATGTTTGTGCTGCATCATAAATTATCTTACAGATCTAGGCTGAAACCTTAGTCCTTTTAAATCTGTGGGTGTTTTCCTAGGACTTCAGCTGATCTGCAATTTCATTTTGATATCTGTTTAAGACCTGACCTTTATGTTTCATGGGCAGTTTTTATTTTCTTTTGCTGGATTCATGATGCATGGAATTTTTGAGTTGCAATTTAATAGATTTTAAGGATTCTGCTCTCCCACACTCTGATTTGTCATAGTCATTTATTTTTCAATGAGTATTTTGAAAAACTGATTTTTTAATTGCAACTTGCTTTTTAACTTTTCACATGGTAGAAATTTGGGCTCTGTGATATCTGATAAAGATTAAAGAATTTTAAAGAAGAGAAAGTTACAGATATTATGTATTATTACCCTCTCTTATTTATTTTTCTTATTTATGCACACCCATAAAATACCTCTAAGAATCTCTTAAAGTAGTGTACCAGTTCTACTTAATTGTCACTGATTAGTTCCATATTTTTCAGCATTTGAGTACAATCTAGGATAAAGATTTTCCAACTGACTTCTGTTCTATGTCAAACATGAGAGCAAAGAGCAAGTCTTGCATAGGTTCATCCACCTGTTCTTGTTACTGTTGATACTTTTAAACATCAAAGGCTTCAATAAGAATATTAGCTTCCTGGATCTCTGCTTTTATTTGCTAGAGATATCTAATTCTACATGTTATGAGTTATATACTCTCTTAGTAATGGGTACTGGTGAATTCAACTGGAATATTTGGCTTGCAACTACCTTTTAAGCATTGGTAAATAGTTACTTCACAAAATCTCTCTTATTTATCCATCTTTTCAGATGGGAAAACACTTTTCTCAGAATTGATGACTACTTATTTTTCAGCTAAAGTAAATACAGGTCTATATCTCTTTTCATTTGTGCAAGAAGCTGACACATTCTGTCACAACATAGCATGAATAAATGGGAAAGTGACAGCTTCCTGGCAAAATTTTAAAGAGATAAACATCTATTTTTGTTTAAACAGCTACTAAAAAGAAATGTATAGAAGCTTTCCTAGCTGAAAGGCTGTGGAATATATGAGTGTATCAAACTGGCAAATGAGTGCACAAGATCCTAATGCTTATTGTTACCCCTACTGTTTTAACTGTATTTGTCTATTACCTAGTATGAAAAGTTTAAGTAATGTACAAGCATTATTAGCATAGGTATGTGAAATGACATAGCAAACACTGCATTTTATTATTTTTCAAAATAATAGAAACCAAATTAAAAAAAATTCTTCTAAGCAGGAATGCATTTTTGCATAGTTGCATGTTGTATTTGGTTTATGTGGCAAGGTTTTGGTAGTGGAGGGAGGGATGTGAAGGGTTGGCTTCTGTGAGAAGAGATCAGGAGCTGCCCCCATGTTGGACAGAGGCAGCTTCAGCCAGCTCCAAAACAGACCCGCCGTTGCCCAAAACCGAGCCCATAGCAATGCTGGTGGTGCCTCTGTGATAACATTTATGAAGGGGTAAAAAATGCTGTGTGGCACCTGTGAGAAAGATGTGAGAAAATGTGGGAGGAACAGCTCTGCAAATAGCAAGGGCAGTGAAGAAAGAGGGGCAGGAGGTGCTCCAGGTGCTGGAGCAGACATTCCCCTGCAGCCTGTGGAGAAGACCATGGTGGAGCAGGTTAACCACTTGCAGCCAATGGACATTCATGGTGGAGCAGATATCCACCCTGCAGCCCATGGAGGACCCCACACTGGAGCAGGTGAATAGGCCCTGAAGGAAGTCCACACTGGAGCAGGCTCCTGGCAGGAGCTGTGGTCTGTGGAGAGGAGGCCATGCAGGAGCAGGTTTTCTAGCAAGAATTGTGGCCTGTGGGCCACAGTAGTCCATTCTTGAAGGACTGCAACCTGTGGAAAGGACCCATGCTGGAGCAGTTTGTGAAGAACTGCAGCCCGTGGGAAGGACCCATGTAGGAGAAGGGTGTGAAGGACTGTCTCCTGTGGGAGGGACCCCATTCTGGAGCAGGGGAACAGTGTGAGGACGAAGGAAAGGCAGAGACAAAGTGTATGGAATAACTGCAACCCCCATTCCCCATCCCCCTGCGTTGCTCAGGGGGAGGAGGCAGAAGAATCAGGAGTGAAGCTGAGTCTGAGAAGAAGGGAGGGTGGAGAGAAGGTGGTTTTAGTTTTGTTTTTATTTCTCACTATCCTACTCTGTTATTAATTGGCAATAAATTAATTAATCTTCCCCAAGCCAAGTCTGTTTTGCCCATGACAGTAATTGAGTCATCTCCCTATCTTTATCTCAGACCATGAGCTTTTTATCTTATTTTCTTCCCCTCTCCTGCTGAGGAGAGGAAGTGATAGAGAGGCTTAGTGCGCACCTAGTGACTAGCCAAGGTTAACCCACTACACACAGTTATAGATAGAGTACTCACAGATTCTTACACCAATGGATTCAAAATAATTTAGACAGTTATTAGACTCTTTTTGCTCAAAATTAATAGGATGATGAGATATCAAAAGTTCTTTCACTGTATTTCTGAACTTAGAATTCAGAAATGGTAAGGAGAAAATAAAAGAAGAGATAAATGACACAGAAATCTCAAAGGAAGATAATTATTTGTACAGGAAAAAGAATGAGAGTGTAGGACTGGGTAAAGGATAAGTTTGGATAAGATACAGTAGCTGAGAAAAGGTCAGAAAAAGGACAGAAAATATATACTGTTGTGTGAAAGGAAAGCAGGAAAGACATTTCTCAAGGAAAGGAAAACAGAAAATGAAAGGCTCACAAGTAACAGAGAACTGAAGAAAGAGTGAAACACTGGTCGTAGGGAAAAAGCTGGGAGTAGGTGACTAAAATCACAGGAAAGAAGGTAAAAGGTCTGGATAAAGGATGAAGAATGATTCAATAATCTAGTCAAAGATCACAGAGATAAGTGGTGTGAGAAAACAGTGAGATAAAACAAAGTTGCTTTGTTTTATGCAGCTGGGTTTATAAGTTTCGTCGGCTTCTTCTTTAGCCTTACAAAGCTAAAAGGAAAATGTTTACAAGGATGGTTGTCCAGGACCTATGTGCATTTTCCTCCATTTTGAACACTAGATATCTCTGAAGATGACACATATTCCAGTGTTCTTTAGCTATTGGCCAGCACCTCTGAGCATGAAAATAGTTTTATTAGTTCAATTTTGCAAATGAGGAAATTGATGTAGGGACTGATGATTTTTCTGGGACTTAAGTGAATTCACAATGATAAAGCCAGGATAACTATATTCTAAACCTAGTGTTGAGATTTCAGACTGAAGCTGTTCTCATGTTGCATGTGTTGTTGAAATTTATTGCATTTACACTTGTTGAGATCAATGTAGAGCTCACAGAAGAAGGGGAGTTGAGCTTGGATTTAAATACAGTATATCTTCAATTTCCATCAGTGTTTCTCACTTAACACTAGAGGACAACTCTTCTGCAAGTATCTGCAGTGTCAGTAATTCCATTAACAAAGAAGCCACTGTATTATCAACATACTGTAGCTTCATTTTAATGTGTCATTTGCACTTCAAAGTCACATAACTTTTATTATGGTAAATCAATTAAAACTATTTCTCATGATAATTTATCTTCCACAGAGTTTATCATCTCAGAGAATGCAATATTTCCCAATTTAACTTCCAAGACAAAAGTGATGTAATTTGAATGCCTTTTACTGAGCTTATTAAGCATAAAGATCACAGAAATTTCAAACCCTGAAAGATAACTGTTTCATCTATGTGATAAAATGGAAGTCACATTTTCGTAGCTTACTGGAGGTAGTAGGAGACAGTATGCTAATTAGTAATATAACCTCATTTACTCATTTGGTATGTCTCTTGTTTTAAATGATAGCCTGTCTAGAATAGATATCCAGCTTGATACAAATATGAAAAGGAAATCAAGTGAAGCTACTGTATATTCAATAAAGCTGTGTGTAGTGTTCATATGATTATACTTTTCTTTGTGTGTTTATAATCCAGGAATCACCTTGAAATAAAGTAAACATTTTCAAAGATCTTGCAGTGAAGAATAAAGGTTTGTATAGAAACATTCCCCTTCAGAAAGGAGAGATGGGTCAGATCCTCAACTAACATAAATTGTCACAACTCCAGGGAAGTCAGGAGAAAAAAGTCAATGTACAGGAGTTGAAAACCTGATGATGTACAAGTGTTAAAAAAACCACAACAAAACAAAAAAATCCTAACCAGTATGCAGCCACCATAACCTTGAAATCTAGAAGCATTAATATGAAATGAAAAGCTCATCCATATCTTTAGTGCATGTATTTGAGTGTGACTGATTGTTTCTTTAGTGGCAGAAAGCTTGATTTTCAAATGTTTTTTTCGAATGTGCTTAGGGGCACCTGCCCCCTGACTTATGCTGTGATTTGTGCTCTTGGCTATTCAAAAGGTTTTGAAAATGCTGCCAGTCTCTAGTTCCTGTCTCTTCTTCATGTAGAAGTGCTGGGTTCACACATTACATTCTAATGTGGGCAAAACTAACAGATAAGAAAATAATAACCCTTGACTCTCTTAAAATTAGACCACGCAAGCGTATGCAGTGCAGCAGCAAAAATAGTCCCAACATGCAGTCAGGCCTCTGGCCCCTTTTCTTTGCAACTGCACTCGCAGTAAGTAATTGCAGTACCTAAGCCCTGGACCTTTGCTCAGCAGGGGAAGGGAGAGTTGTTACTGGGTAGTGTGTGTCATTTGATGGCCTGTGGCTAATGCCTCATGGCTCACCACAGGAGTCATTGGTGCATGGCTGCTCTCAACTAGAGCAAGTGGTTTTGGCTGGAGCAGGATAACTAGGAACACTGGGCTGCCCTTTGAGCTAAAGCAGAGTACATATTAACTATTTAGAGGACTGACATACACTTAAAATCCTTGACTTGGCCTCTTGTTTTTCTCTGTTTCTGAACCTGGAGTATAAGGAGGTGATTCTACTGTAGTTGGAGTTTCTGTTCATATTTCACACAGTGAGGACGCTTCTCTGGAACTACCATTTTGCACACTCGAAGACTAAACAGTTGAAAATATTCTGTCTCACTTGCTCTATAGCACTTATGCTTGGAAGAAATTTAATTTTGTGTCTTTCCATGCAGCCTCGCTCATAAATGTACAGTAGTATCTTATCAGTTCACTCTTTTGGATGTAAGACCTTTGGTGCTTTGCTGGATTTTATTAACAAGTGACATAAAAATAATTAATAAAAGGTGACGATACATGGAGATATAACTACATAAAAAGGATGATGTATATATAAAAAACCAAAATTTAGACTGAAAAGCTGCCTTAATGGTGTGATTTATTGGACTACATTACAGTCTCCCAAGGGAGGTGGTAGAAGCCCCATTAAATAATGGAAAAACTCACATCTCCTGAGGACCAGAACATATGGGAACTAAACAGAAGAAAACTGAACAGATTTTATCTAAGCTAGAACTGGCCCGTTTCTCCTGCCATTACAATATTCCCAAAGGAGCAGCAGAACAGATATACAGCTTTTTCCTATCATTTGTATTTGTATGGCATAAAGGGTATGAATTATGTTCCAAAATAATTTCCCTTAATGATGATTATTAGTAACTATGCAAAGTAACCAGTTTAACAGTAGGAATATTGTCCTTAAATTAATCATTTCGTATTATGGCCATTCACGGAAGCAAAGAATGAGCCATTCTTTTGTATAATTAGCCTGGAAAACGCTCGCTTAAGAATCATGTATTTAGGACTTGCTTTTGCACAAGTAAAAGGGAGTTTAGCTATTGACTTCAATGGGAACAGTCAAAGAGCCAGTTTCTCAGGAGGTGCTGAGGCCTTTTTGAAATCAGTTGTATTTGACTTTACTCAATATGCGGAAGAAAATACTTAGTATCTCATTGACAAAACCCATTCAGCCTAGGCCTACCCATTGCTGAAGTCATTAAACTCCTACTAATATTTTTAGAACAGAATTGCATTTTTAACCCATGAAAGACCCAAATAGGCCTTGCTTTGTACTTTGTTTAGTCCTCTGCACTTTTGAAAATGAATATAAAATCCTACTCTATCACTGCTTTAGTGTTTACCATGCAAGTACTCTCTTCCTTTGCTTTGATAAAAGGGGAGTCTCATCAACATTCTATATTTCAGCTATTGGAGAAGTAAAGACCTACTTATGCAAGGTTACTTATATGAATTCTTTTTTCATACACTAGAATTATGCATCAAGACATTTGGACTATAATGCAAAAAGCTGCCGATCTATTATATTACCACCTGAATGTGTTATTAAAATGTTACTGGAGTGCTGCACTTTGGTGGTTTCATGCAGTCAGAATCCAACGAACAGCATTTTAGAATCCCATCTTTGCATTACTATTTTTAAGGGTATTGATTTTTTTCTAATAGCCTTTCTGAACTGTTTCTTAGGTTCAATGAGGTTTCTTTATTCCCTAATTACAGAAAGCTTACTGAAGATAATACTGTTTTGAAAGACTTTTTTTTCAGTTTAGTTTTGTTTTGGTATGCTGACATTTATGTAAATAAAGACCTGTTTACTCAGTTTCAATATATAGTAGTCTTAAATCAGAGAAAGCTCATAATAAATATGAAACTAGAACATTCCTTTTTGTAAACACATCTGCAAGCCTGACTGCATCTCACTAAGCATTTTATAGGTTCATTACACTACTTGGCTCACATTGAAGTCACCTCAAATTTTATTTTTATTTTTTTCTAACCATCATATGAATAAGCTTCGTCTTCTCTTTAGACTGGAAAATATCCAGTATCTGCTTATAATCTACAGATTCAGGAAAACATAATGGTTATTACTGGTAGTAAGACATTTCTGCACACCTGTGTGTCACATACTAAAGTTTAGGAGGGGTCAGCAGAGGTGTCACTTACTAGAACTGCATGGTCTACTTTATGTAGAGATCTGAAGCTAAAATGAGTTGCCTTTCACTTGTGTAAATGTGAAATATTTGCAGCAAAGTTAACTCATATGCATAAGTATATAACCAATGGCAGTGAGGGATGGTTTCTAAACATCCTGTTATAGTTTGACCAAGAGCCCTGATAACAATTATAACAATTGTTTGTTTATTTTTTGTTTTCTTTTTTTTCCCCTTTACAGCTCAGATGCTTTTGGAAAGCTTCATTATTAGCTGCCCAAGAACTGATTTAAGAAGCAGTTTGGAACAACCTCAGCTATGAGTTCCCCTACCTGCAATGGTACAGTGCTCTAATAGGCTACACTGGACCAACTTCCCATGTGGTGCTCTTGCCATTAAGATTCTTACCACTCTACAGCATATGCCTACAGTGTACTCAAAGAGTGTAAGATTAGGTCCTTGTTAAGAAGTTATCAAGAGCTATTTCAGTGTTCCCAGGAAACAACATAGTGTTGTTATCGGTTATATAATCCTATAAATAGTAGGAGGACAAAGATACGTACATATGCAGTCATGGTTTCAGCATGTATAGTATTTAAGACTACATTAAGGCATTCTTGGGAATCCAAGAGCAAGTAGTATAAGGAGGGATATATACTATCAGACCAGAAAAAATACATTCTTCTTTTAACAGGATGCTATACTTGCAAACCCATTGACTTCCACATAAGCTCGCCACTTGTAACAATGGCAATGTCAGGTCCATCAATGACAATACTTGTATTGTAGCTCATGAGATTCTTTCATGCATAACAAATTATTAACTCCTTATCAGCATGAACAAAATGTTACTTGTGCTATTTAAATGTTATTATTGGTAGTTATTATAAGTTATTATCTGCAGCTAGCTAAGATATCAGCAATTTCTGGAGGACAGTGTTATAAGAATTGCATTTTCCAAGACTAATATTGAAACTTAGTTACCTGGTCAGCTGGATTGGAAAATTTTAATTCATCAGTGTGAATAGTGTTGCAAAAAGTCAATATGGTTAAGCTCAATCATGTCCTACTTATTTTTTGGGTGGATGTAGAACTGTCTAAAAGCTTGAAAAAAGATACACAAATAATTTACTTAATCTTGGCACTGCTTCTAAATCTTCAAGTAATAATTAAATTATTAAATGTTTACTTGAGGTGAAAATTAGACTTCAACAATTGAAAATAGATTCAAAGATGCTTGGATCTGTAAGGGTTTTCTTCTTTAAATTTAAACTTTAAACCAGTCTCTTGAGATTCATCTTGTTTCTGAGAGCCCTAGGGAATAGCAGGAAATTCATACATATTTAATATTAGTCAAATCAACCAATGCAGTAACCATGCTGAAAGAACAATTATGCAGGCTATTTATGTAAATATGGAATAGGAATTACGTATTTTTATTTAGAACATTGGAAAGACTTGTAAATTATTTAATTTAAGAAGATGTGCTTGGGAGTGATTTTGAGCAATTTATTTACTATATATATATATATATATATCATAACAAAATATTTTAATATATTTGTATTTTCGTATTCATTTCAACCATAAAAAGGTTAAGACTAGTATAATCTTCAGAGAACAGAATTGCTTTGTCTTTTATCAAAAAGATGTACAAATGTTTGTTTGTGTTAGAGATAATTTATTTAAGATTTTATTTAAACTTTTTTTAACTTAAGAGTTGTGGCAAAATTGATCAACTCTGTGTCTTCAGTAATAATAAAATAATAGTATTTTTCATGCATATAATAGCTTTAAAAATCTGCAAATACATTTTATATTTTTCTGATCTGATCTAATGATGGAGAATGATGAATATTTTAATAAGCCTGGAAACCAGTCTCCAGTTATCTTCTACCTCCTAGGATAGATATGCTTCTAGAGGAACAGCAGGAGGTATTCACAAAAACCATGAATTCAGTCTTTCAGAAACTACTTTCTTATTTTAGTATCATAGATAATCCTTGATTATTCATGTTTCTTGTGAAGTGTGTTATTAGATGAAGAAAATCTTGTGTTCAGAGGTATTTGCACTGAAACATGGGGTGAAGACCAATGTTGAGAGTTAGGGTCACAGAAAGATCTTTGGAAACTGTGCCATTCAAAAACTTAATGCTGAGAAAGGTAAGAGAATTCTTACTAATTTAGGTCAGCTCAGAACTTCTTCACAACCATCCTATCGGTTGCTTTTGTGCAAAAAGGAGATAACTGACTTGGCAGTAAACAGGTTGTCTATGTCAAAATGTGGGTTTTTTTATTATCAATTGATTTGACAAAGCCATTTTTGGGGTTTATTCTGGCCAGGTATAGATAATGGCAGTTGCCTAAACCAGAGAGAACTAGACTCTTTCAGTCACTTTTCTGACTCTTTTGATATGTATGCGTAAGTATAAAATGTATTTTACTCTAAACATGCAAGCTTTTCATTGACTATAAGGAGAAGCTAGAATGACTAGCTCAGCTAGTCACCCAGCTGACTCAATGGAGGTGTCTGTAGTGTAGACATCTGTATTTACTCCTGAAACTCACCATGCAATTACACCTCAACTTCTCTAGGTCTCTACTATTATATTAGCTACCTGAGCTGGCACTTCGATTGATTATGCTTTTGGTGTCAGCCAGCACTTTGGGTTGATCCCAGAATGACATAGCTGGCCTGCCAAAAAAGGGAAATTCAGGATGGGTATGATTTCAGTTTGAACTCTGCCTTTACAAAGTTTCAAGCCATATAGACTGGCAACGCTAGCTATAACTGTGTAAAGGCACTTAACAGTCTACTGTGCAAAAACATGGCCAGATCTAAAAAAAGATTTGGATGCCTGGAATTAGGTCCTTCAATTGAAAACCCCAGTTGAAAGCTGCAAATCTGAAAACTAAGTGTACACAGCTGCTACTTCTTTTGAGAGGTCATATCTTGTGTCATATTCCACCAGATTTCAGAAACCAATCCTTTTTACATCTAATCAGAAGCACAGCAGCTACTAGGGCTTCTTAAGAGAAACTCCATGTGCAGTTAAATACAATGGGGCTTACTAAACACTGCAAGTGTAGCTGCTTTCATTTAAGAGGTCAGAAGAAAAAGATCAGCCCTCATTTTCATATAAAAGCTCAGTGATCAGAATATTTACCTGAATTTCTGAGTACAATCCCTGTCTGTTCAAGTTCCTCTTTTAGGGTAGTGCACATATGACATAGGGGAGGAAAACAAAAAAGGAAAGGAACTCAATCTCTTGTTTTTTTAAGAAATTCTCTTTTAGCCTGCCTGCTCAGGAAGGCACATGCGGAAGCAGGACACTGTCTCCCAGAATTCAGCAGCATAGGTGCATTTACCTTTCTCTGTATCCAGCACAGTCATTTCTGTGGGGTGGCAGTAATGAATGGGATCAATCTGAACACAGGGATGAGGACATATACCTTGAAATTCTCTCTTCAGTACTTTTTTTCTGTGACAATTTTTGTTTGTTTTTAAGATTAAAAAGAAGTCATAAGATAAAAAACAGTCTTAGGGACAAGGCCAGATTCTCGTGACCATCTTTCTGAACTCAGTGTAGCAGTCAGTCTTGCAGTTCCAACTCCTGGGTTGTATTCATAAACTTCTGGTGTGGAAGAATTAAACTAACAAGTCGCTGTCTATTTCCCTCCATGGTTTCAGTGTTTCTCTTCCTCCTCACAAATAGAAATAACCCTTTTTCATTTATTTTGTTTAGAATAGGGCCAAGACACTGTCCTAACACCTTTTAGCTTTGCCTTTGTCTTTTCAGGGGAAAACCAAAAGATGTATTTGTGCCTCACGGGCATAGCGTTATGAGCCATGCAACTAATATGCCTGCCTTTACTGCTGCTTTCTGCCTCTGTTCTGTTTCACATTCTAGAAAAGCCTACAGTGCTAAAGTTAAATTAGAGAGCAGTACTAATTGAAGATCATCTGGAAGAAATCAATAAAGACATTACTATATATTAACTGTTACTGTTATCCTAAAAGAAACATTGGTTCATCGGTTCATTTCAGAAAGAAAAAAAAATAATTGATGTGATAGATTCCTGAACAACACAATGTAACATACGAAGCTTCAGTAACCGCAAAGAGTTGCAAGAACAATTTTACTTGCTGTGGACAAATGCTTTGCATTGTAATCCTGAGAAAGTCATGCAGCAAACTATGTTGGCAATTACAGTGCTGTGGATTTTCAAGCATAATTTAATTATTTCATAGCCAGTAAATCGACATTCATTTTTACATGAGCACCCATGGGGTGAATACTTTTAAAAGCACTATGTCATTCTTTACTTCCCAATATTCTAATTTGTTAATTTTTAACTGAGCTACAGCTCATACTATAGGATATTTTGATTTATAATGCATTTTTGACTTAAATCATATTATTCCATCATACCTGACCTGACTTTTCTTGTTGATGTTCTGTTAGTAGAGTAATAGTTACTTTTGAAATTTTTATCCTTTATGTGCTTTAATTTCTAACAAAGCAAAGTTTATAAATTTGAATTAGAAATAAATAGTTAGTGTCAGATCCCAGCTAGAACAAATGAGTTCTGATCCATTCAAGTTTAGAGTGTTATACTGATTTACTTGGGAATCTGGCCCAAATATCTCTTTTTAACTCTAATTTAGCAGATATATTTAATTACATTTTAAATTGAGGTAGGGCAAGCAATCCTAAAATATTTTTTTCCTGATTGGAAGACACTATTCATTAAAAGACTGTAAGAAACCCTGTAGGATCTTCAGCATATTTCTGCAGAATTTTAGTTTAATAATAATTCAGTTTGGTCTTACAACAAAACAAAACAAAAAATAAGATAATTACAGTGAGCTTTTGACATTAACTAAAATGATATTATCTTGGCAATTTCATTGCAGAAAGCAATGATTTTGTTTGTTTGTTTGTTTTAAATATAAATTATTATTAGTGTACCTAAAATATTGTGTGCATATGCACACATACATTGTGGTGGGTTGACCTTGGCCAGCTGCCAGAAGCCCACCCAGCTGCTCTCTTACTCCCCCTCCTCAACAGGACACGGGGAGAAAATAAGATGGAAAAGCTCATGGGTCAAGACAAAGACTGGGGATCACTTACCAATTGCCATCATAGGCAAAACAGAATCAACTTGGGGAAAATTGATTTAAATTACTAGCCATTTATTAAAAATAGAGTTGGATGGTGAAAAACAAAGACAAAAATTAGAAATACCTTTGGCTCTGCCCCCTTTTTCCCAGTCTCAGCTTCACTCCTTCATTCCCAATTCCTTGACCTCCTCCTCCTCTGGAGTGGTGCGGGGGGATGGGGGATGGGGGCTGTGGTCAGTCCATAACAACTCCTCTCTGCTATTCCGTCTACCTCATGTTTTTCCCCTGCTCCAGCATGGGCCCTTCCATGAGCTGCAGTCCTTCAGGATGAACCAGCTCCACCATAGTCTCTCCCATGGGCTGCAGGGGAATCTCTGCTCCAGCTCATGGGACACCTCCTCCCCTCCTTCTCCTTTGATCTTGGTGTTTGCAGGGTTGTTTCTCACACTTTTTTTCCTCAGTCCTCACTCTGCTGTGCAGCATTTTACCCTTTCTTAAATATGTTTTCCCTGAGGTACCACCATCTTGGCTGAGGGGCTCAGCCGTGCCCTGATGGGTCAGTCGTGGGTCCACTGGAGCCAGCTGGAATCGACTGTGTCTGACACAGGGCAGCCCCGGCCTCTCCTCACAGAGGCCGCCCCTGTAGCCCCCACTGCCAGCACATGGACACCTGCACCCAATGCAATACATAAATATAAATATACCTGAAGATATGTAGAATTTTTCTAATTTTTCCATTTGTGAACCAATAGCAGGCTCCACAACATGGCATCAGCAGGAATTAAACTTATGACCAATGAAACCAGTCTCCTTTGGCCGTACCTATAACTGCAGTACTCATTTGTTCAGTCAGTGCTGAAAGACCAATGTCCGAAGTAATTAAAAACTAATGATCCAGATAGCCTCATGATCTTGCTTTTACACTGGATATCTATATTGTATCCCCACTTGAATGACTAGACCACAAGAATATGATCTGCAAGTGTTATTGACAGATTGAGTTCCTTTATTTCCAATGGAAGAAACCTCATATTAAAGATTTCAGGTTCAATCTCTACAGGTAATCTCTGTTTAGGTATATTACATGTGCAAGTAATAGAATGGAACGAAAGGTGATATAAAGAATTTTATTAAAAATGCTCTTGCAAATTTATGCCATGTGAATACAGGAGTTTTTAATATACACATTCATCTTGGATTCTAACACAGAACGAGAAGCTAATTCTGCTATACACAATAGGGCTATTGAATCATAAATGTTACACTGATGACTAAAGTTTGTGACATCAAACTTCTGATCATGTGTCTTAAATCAGTAAGGTTATATTTTAAAATTAGGTTGTTAGATTATTAGCCTCTGTGACAAAATACATAGTGATTTTCTGCTTTAAAGACAAACTGCAAAGAGGGTAGCAGGATTTATTTCATATACAGGTTATCAAAATATAGTTTCAAAGGTTCTTTTTAACTTTTGAGACTATGCTTATTTGTATATCTAACTTTTGCAGTAAAAATACAAGGGAAAATTAAGACGCAGAAAGCTGAAGTACATTAGCAAAGACACAAGACTCATACCTACAGATTTTCCAATAACATCTAAATGAGGATTGAATTAATCTAAAAATCTGAAAGGGGTTGCTGAGCTATGGTTCTAATGAACAGAAAACAGCAGAGATGGGAACATAACTCTGCACTGGTGGCAGTAACAGATTTATCACAGAATTTCCCATGGTCATCAAACTGTATGTAATTGGTAGCCAATACCCCCTGCCATATGACTACTGAAGCTTTCTGAAATATTTAGTTTTCTGTTGATTACTGAGGGGTTTTATATGTGCATTTATCCTTGGAAATAATATATAGCTCTCTCTTTTCAATAAAATGGACTCCATTGATCTTGGAAAAATCAAAAGGTATTTTAATGATATAGCTGCACTAGCAATTTCTTATGGAACTTGCTTTACTGTAGGACCCTGTCAGAATGGGTTTTAGTTACATGGAAAGGTATAGTAGTTTGGGGCAACAATGCAAATTTTAGTTACTAGATGGTCAAATGTCTCCATAGCCAGTGTTAGTCTTGCAAATGACCTAAGCTGGGTTTTAAACAAAGTTTAAGTACTAGATTCTGGATTAAGGTGTAGATTTTGGCAGCTTGGGTTTGTTGTTTTTTTTAATTATTATTTTGTTTTGGTTTTGTTTAAAGCAAGTTTATTATAGACAGAGAACTATTAATACGTAGATATCTAAAGTCAAACTGAATTTCTTTTAGGATCTGCTTTGAAGGACAAATATACAAAATGAAACTAGAGAGAAATTACTTAGACTAGGAATCTGTACCATCAAATTCCAGCATTTTAATGCATATACATTTCTGGACTGCTTTTCTCAAATACCAAAGCATGTATATACTGGTTTATAGTGCCCCACAACATGCAGATACACAGGCACATCCCAGCAAACAGCAGAACTGTGAAATCTCTATACAGGACACATACAGGTTAATGGTGAGAATGAGGACATAACAGCTAGGGTAGGTGGATGTTACAAGTACAAAAAATACATGGGAAAAGGGGATCCATTCTTAAATCTCAGAAGTTATAATAGCTCCCATAATTTGTTTAACTAAGAACTTAAATTAACAACTAATTGGGTAATAAATGAATTAGAGGTGTATCCATAAGTTTCCAAAATCTTCCAGCCTCTACAGCTAGCCATCTACATAAAAAATCAACAGTAATTCCACATGAAAAAACAAAATGAAGATTTGGATGAGAACACCCTCCTTCTTAGTTCTGTGGTTCCTCAGAGAACTTAAAATTTGTTATCCTGTACTTTAAAAATGCAGTCAGACAATGTTGATTTCCTCTCCCTTTTTGCTAAAAAAAGTTTAAGACTGGCATGCAGTTAGAAGCTCAGTTTTCCTCATCTTTTTTTTTCATGCACCAATGTCATCAAGGGAATGATAAAATTCTTATTTAAATTTTTGATGATTACTGAAAGTTGATGATGAGAAAATACAAGATAAAATATGGATTTAAGCAGTCAGTATACTATGCAAATTATGAATGGTAAATTGGACAGATTGATTAGATCCTAGTAGGTGGAATAGTTTGAGAAACGAAGCCTGTCATCTAAGCTTTTTGACAGGTGCCAAGTAAACGGAACAATTTTTTTTAAGGGATATCTTTTAATTGAAATAGAATTCTATAGGAATGCTTTCTTCTGTGCTCAGTGTCCAGTTATCAGCTTGATGAATTCTGGAATAAACTGTATCTACTTCTTTCCTTCATTTCCAGGCATCACTCCTGAGTTAGGATCACTTGTTATTTTATATTATATATATGGGGGGTTTTTTGAGTAAATTAATCTTCTGAGAACCAATTAAAAATAAGTATTTTAAATAAAAAATGTTGGAGAAACTTTAATTTTAAGTTAAGATTTAAATTTATCCCTAGGAAGAAAACCCAACTTTAAAAAAATGGATATGGTAACTTTAAAGTACTTCATGAAGTTTCAGCCACCCAGCTGCTGCAATATCAAAGTGAAGGCATTGATAAAATTCCAAAACTCTTGGAAAATGTATCCACAAACACATAGTTAATCATTGCTGTTATGTTAAGTATAGTGAAGCAGTGATAATTTGCGTGGTAAATTACAGTATATTATGGAGTATACTGTAAACACACATATTCATATGAAATAATTATATATTTTAAAAGAGATAAAGTAAAACTCTCACTTGTAAATGACAATTCCTTTCACATAGATATGACGCAAAGACATATTTAACAAGTACATGTATGACTTCTAAATCAGTTTCCCCAGATTTTAGTGGCATGGTGTAGATATATTTGGCTAAATACATAGGTGTTAAGAAATAACTCTTAGTGGAAGCTTTGATCAATGGAAGTGTTCACAGTCAAAAAAAAAAAAATCTGAAATGAACCTGTTTTAAAAAGAAAAGTATTTCACCTTAGTGAATACAATACTTGCTATAGTTCTAAGTTTATCTATATGCTACAGGGTGAACATATTAAGAAACAATAATGAGATCTATGTACCTCTCTGTTTATATTTGTTCTCATGCTTGTAATGTCTAAGTGCCTGAAAATAAAAACTGGTTAGAAACTGGCAAGTAAGAAAAGTGAATCTGACCAGCCTCTTTTATTATCCAAGCCTAAAAGTAACGCAAGATTTAAACACAAGGCAAAGTTAAGCAAACTTCCATTTAAATAAGGCATGGCAGTCTTAGATTTTGTTCTAGCTCCTTTCTCTTCACCCGTTACATTCTACTGAACGCAACAGTATATGTTTTAATAAGCTTTCGGTTGCAGTATGTTTAGACTGGTTCCAAATTTAGCAAAACAGTGTATAAGAGGAATGGGAGTCTCAGGCCTGCACAATCAATATGTTGATAATTGAGGATACCAGTTACAGTCCATTTTCCACAAATACTTAGGTAGCTGCATGCGTATGATATGAACTCCCATGTGTATGGTTTGTTGAATCAGAGTATATGAAGAAAAAAAAAAAGGGGACAAATTGTGTCTGCTATTAGAGAAGGAGTGTTAAATTCAAATGAATAGGGGGCCTAGTTAAGTCTCTGATAAGGTCTTCCCCTGCTCTACCTCAATATGCCTGTCTCCATATTCCCTTTCTCTTTCCCTTCTGTCCCATGGCAGTGTCTTTACTCTCAAGTCACCACTAATCATCTTTCCTTTATTGAAACACACTATCTTTCTCCTGTCACAACCCTGCAATGTTGGACAGTGCCAGGTTGGTGGCGGAAAAATACTAGTTAGCTAGATGATTTATATCATATATTCCTTGTATCTTCACAGGGTACCAAAGAGCATATAGAGACACTACATTATCAAACAGGACAAACATACTGTTTGGTTGAATGTGTCTAAATGAAGAGTTACTTGAAAGATAGGATGACTACTGTTGGTTTATAAAGTGGGCAAGAAACATTTGCAGTAGTGACTTTAGGAAGCCAGTTTCAAATCTAATGTCACATTTGCAGTTGTTTGGCTAGCAAACTGGAAAGTTTTACTTTATAGATATTTACAGGTTGCCCAGGGAGGTTGTGGAGTCTCCATCCTTGGAGATACTCAAAAGCCATCTGGACACAGTCCTAGGCAACTGGCTCTAGATGGCCCTGCTTAAGCAGGGGATTTGGACAGGATGACCTCCAGAGGTCCCTTCCAACCTCAACCATTCTGTAATTCTGTGTTATATTTTATATTTTTATAGTTTATAAATATGCCAACCATAATTATACTTTTAAATTCTTCTCAGGTCATTTTATCATTCTGTAAAAATTTTAACTTGTAGGAATTTGTAAATCATTAACATGAATTCCTTTTTTAATCTGGTAATTTATTTCAAGTATGCAGTGTATGGAGCAACAACATAGAATGAAGCTATTGACATCCACTACTCTAACTTAATAACATTACAAACCACTTGATCTTCCCTTTTGTGCTTTCCATGATGTGGGACGACCTCCTTGAAAAGAGTCTCTCTCTTAAAAGGGAAGCTGTTTTTACCTTCCAACTCCAGTTATTAATCAATGCAAAACTCTTAGTTACGGATGAAACTTCTTATCATGATATCATAATTTTGCTCTTGAAATGTAGTTTTCGTTTTAAGATATTGATAACAGAAACTAGATAAGAAACTTTACTTTGCCTTCCAGCATTAGAAAATGTCTTGCACTGCTAATCAATTATCTCTTTGCTTTTAAAATAACTCTACTTTGGGAATAATAGGATTCTGTATATGAATATACAGTGTGCCCTTGTGTGCACATGTGTATGTGCATAGGTGAGTATGTACTCTGTCCTTTTTGTGAATGTAAAGGCAGAGTTTTAAATAACTCTCTGTTCTCAAGGAAAGGATATGCCTTTCCTCTCTTATGGAAACCAAGACGAAATCTTTTAAACACTAATGTCAAGATAAGTTTCACATCTGAACCAGGATTGCAGTCTTACAGTTAGCATATTTTGTTTTAATATTTATTTTTTCATGCTACTTTAAAATTAATGTATAGTTAACCAATATGCAGTCTGTTCACATATTGAAATGTCTTTTTAATATGATATATAATATTTGGAAAGTTTATTTTTCATTATGGTAAGAAGGAAAAAATAAAAGGTCTATATTGGGCATTTTTTGTATCAAGAATTGTAATTATGTAGACAAATAGTTCCAGCAATAGATGTTTTTCATATAAATGTTTATAAGCTCTAATTGTTTTCTTAGATCAGCAGTAATGTGGCCAAAACATAAAAGGTAATTTTCTTTGAAAATGAGACCTCTTCCTAATTAAAAAAAAAAAAAATCAATTAAAAACTACACCAGCCATGGGATTAAGATCAAGTTTCTCAATAATATTGGAAAATATAAACTTCTGTACCGAAGTCATCAATCCCACGATATGTGCAGCTCTGGTGTAAGTTTATTGGCTTTCCTATAGCACTGCAAAAAACGGACTACGACCTGATCAACATTTCCCGTTTTTCATCAGGAATGCAAGTTTTTGAAAAGTAACGTAAGTTTTTCAAAAACATACTTAGGGAAACAGTTTTTTCCGTAAGACGAGCAGGGGCTGAGGGAAATCCGAAAGGGGGAAAGCTCCACCTATTGGCCATAGCTTGCAATCGGATTCCTCGCTCTTTGGGACCTGTTGTGTTTAATGAGCACAGCCGGCATTTTAGATGCACATATGTGTTACAAGTTTCAATATTTTCAGGCTTCATGCTGAAGTGTTTCAAGAGTATATATTAAAACATAACTAAAGCCGAACGAATATTTTACACAGTAGTAATCCTGTAACATAGGAACAAAAAAAATTTTCTCTTTCCCTTTCTTTCTTTCTCTCTTTCTTCTTTCATACTTTCTTTCTTTCTTTTTTGATTCTTATTTCTTTCTTTCTTATTTCTTTTTTTTTCTTTCTTCCTCTCTTTATCTTTTCTTTTTTCACTTTATTGCATCTCTCTTTTTATTGTTCTTTGTCTTTCTCTGTCTTTCTTTTCTCCCTCTATTTTTCTCTCCCTTTCCTCCCTCCCTCTTTCCTTCCTTCCTTCCTTCCTTCCTTCCTTCCTTCCTTCCTTCCTTCCTTCCTTCCTTCCTTCCTTCCTTCCTTCCTTCCTTCCTTCCTTCCTTCCTTCCACTCCCTGTTTATCTCTTTTCCTTCTCCTCTCCTCTCCTCTCCTCTCCTCTCCTCTCCTCTCCTCTCCTCTCCTCTCCTCTCCTCTCCTCTCCTCTCCTCTCCTCTCCTCTCCTCTCCTCTCCTCTCCCTCCTCTCCTCTCCCCTCCTCTCCTCTCCCTCCTCTCCTCTCCTCTCCTCTCCTCTCCTCTCCTCTCCTCTCCTCTCTCCTCTCCTCTCCTCTCCTCTCCTCTCCTCTCCTCTCCTCTCCTCTCCTCTCCTCTCCTCTCCTCTCCTCTCCTCTCCTCTCCTCTCCTCTCCTCTCCTCTCCTCTCCTCTCCTCTCCTCTCCTCTCCTCTCCTCTCCTCCTCTCGTATCTCTTTTCTCTCTTTCTTCAAAAAGAACTTTCTTTTGTGAGGTACAGTACAGAGAACCTGGGGAACAGCTTTAACTAAATTCTGTTACAATTAGCAGTACAATCAGACTTGGTGGAGAACTTTGCATGCTGAATAGACATGCTCATATATCTTCCAGTAGTTAATGGGATAAACAATTCATTTTCACTTTGAGGAGGGTGGGGTTTGCTACAGCTATCAAAAAGTTGGCAACAAAGAGATTCTGATTTTATGTTTTAAATGTATTTCAAATCTTACCAAGATTTCTGGAATTTGACATTTTTTTCCAAATAGGGCATTAATGATGTACATATTGTGACTTTTAAATCACTGGGTTCAATAATGAATAGTTCATTGACTGCTGGTTCAATGAATTGTGTGGAAATTCATGGACCATGCAGGCAAAGAGAAAAGGTAACTGTTATTATTTCAAATGAAGATTTTATGTCTTAGTGGCATTGTGAAAGATTGACCTTCACATGAGATATTGCTGTTCTTGCATTACCACCCTGATATCAATAGAAAACTGCTTTTAATCTACACAAAGGGTCCTGTTATCCTCTCAATGCATGGAGGATTATCATGCTTAACTCTCCAGAACATCGACAGGCAAATAGACCCCACAGTATCTGTTGCTGTGAAGCAATTTCTTGAACATATTTCACATGTTTCTAAATTATGGTTTTGAAAAGTTCTGGGGTTTTTTTTGTTTTGTTTTGCTTTGTTTTAAACAAGGAAGTTGACATTTTGTTTTAAACTTGTACAAGAACACTACTCTATTTGTTCTGTGGTAAGTAAGGTTTTACTGAGTTCTCAATATTAATAATTAGATTAAAATATTCATGATCATCTCAGTTAACCATATGATCTCTTCTCAGTAATGCTCACTGTAGAAGCTAAGTACTTTGTGTTGTAATGGAACTGTAAATGTGATATTTATATAGGAATCTGGCAGAGGGCACACCTCATTTACAAAGAAAAACAGGTAATAATGATAATATATTTGTTTATCAGTATTTATTTTCATAATCTGCAATTGTGATGGTACTCTTCCTTGCTAAAATTACATTGCATATCTGTATTTTGCATTTCCAGATCAATAAGGTAACCATGGGTTACTGTGTTCTTATAAATACATATATATATAAAAACACACACACACATATATATATATATATGTGTGGGTATGTGTGTAGTGCGTCCGCACAGTGAAAACTTTTAAATATTAAAAAGAAGTATTGCATCCCATATTTCATCTATTCTTACAAGACAAGAATGACAGTATTAAGATGCACATTCAGGATAGCACTCTTTCTACTTTGAACGCTGTCAAGAACAAAGTGCTTTACAGACTTAAAATAAATCTAGGTACTAATCCATTGAATTTCTGACAACAGGAGCCCAAGGTTTCCATGCACTTAGCTGAGTACTGCATAAGAGCTTGTGCATTATTTATGTCCACTAATGGTGTTGCAATGCTCTTTGTGTGAAGCAGTGACAGTGCAATCTACTAAGATAGCTGCTGCTGTGGACAAAGCCATACATTTTCCTGGGCTTGAATTTTTGACAGAATACTCTATTAATGCCAATTCTGCTTAAGTAAATGCTGAACAGGGGTCAGTTCCTCCCCCCCATTCCCCTTATTATTTAAGAAAACAGTGCCATAAAACGGAAAATGATGTTCTGGGCTTTGCTGAATTTTGCAACACAATAGTAGCTGATAAAGGTCAGTCTGCTTTTTTGTCTACTTTTATGATTTTGTGTGATGGTCCACAGACTAAATAGGAAAGCTCTTAGCATTGGAGAAGGGAGGTGCTATTAATTCCAGTTTCATTGCCATTATACTCTTCAGTGGATCAATAGAATTAAATGAGCTGAGATATTAGGAAAATATTGTGAAGAGAAGTAGGGTGGTATTATTTGACCAAGGTTAGGATGAATAGAAAATAAAGAACCATTTATACTGGGATGTCAATAAATCATAGAACCCGTATATAAAATGGAATAGGGCATAACAATCATAAGCTTTCAAATGACCACAATATCTTTCTTTTTTTTAAATATGTGAAAGTTTGGCTAGCTATTTAAAGGGCCACTGCAAACATATTTATTATTTTTTAACTGGATGAATGTAAATAATAATAATAATGATAATTCTGTTTATATAGGAGGTCATGGTTAAACTGAGTAATGATAATAAGTTTATAATAATCCTTTTAAAACATCTGTCTTCTTTATTTGCTTCTCTAACCATTTAAGACCTGGAAGTTCTAATGGGGACATGGCTGAGCCCTAGGTATGTTTTCCCCTGTGCTTTCCTGTTTGTACTGCCTGCTGCCTCTGCAATTTCCATTTCAGCCTTGTAGTTGCAAATGCTTTTCTGGAGAGCTTGTAAAACATTGCGTACATCAAATAAATCTGCAGAAATGACTAACCCAAAGGACATGAAGTAGCTCCTTTTGGAGTCAACTTACACAGATGCCTGTGGGAGATAGACAAAGGACTTTCAGGTATTTGAGGAGTAAAAAAAAAAAAAAAAAGAGGAACAATGGAGATTAGCACATTTGTCTTTATTCTCTCTCAGAATCCACAGTATTAACAGTAACAGTTCTCACCATCTGAAGAGCTCAGTGACTATAAAGAAAGCTTTTCTCATTGTTTCCCTTCTGCAGACAGAAAAACTGAGATTATACACAGGTGAAGTTTTAGAGTAATAGACCTAAAGGCAGAGGTGTAGTCTTATCACAAGCTTCATGGTTACTTGTAAGTAATATATTTCAGCTAGAAGTGAATTCTTATGTATTTATTTAATTTAAAAAAAATCAGCAACAAACCAGGTTAACCTGTGTAATAATTTGGGATAAAACTGACAAATTGTAGATCTAAAGTTTTAGTTTAGCACTAGAATGATTCTATTTACTTTTCATGAGTCTAGTGAGATAAAATGAATCACCTTTCAAACTGTTGAAACTGAAGAAAATCTCATCTTCTTCGTGACCATGCTTTTCTTCACCATACTCTTCAGTTAATCTCTCACTCTTTCTGTCTGTCCTGTCTCTGTCTCATAATATAAGCAGTCTTCAAGTTTTTTGGTGTTTAAAAAGAAAAATCTCTTGACCTTTCTTAAAATCACAAAATCTTGGACATTTTTCCAGGACCTCTGGAAGTCTTTTGTCCAATGCCTTGCTCAAAGCATGTCCAGGGTGTAGCAGGTTGCTCAGGGCTGTGTCCAGCTGAGTTCTGAATGTCTCCAAGGATGGAGATCCCACAGCCTCTCTGGGCAGCCTGTTCTGGTGTGTACCCACAAGCAGTATTTATTTGTTTTTCTTTCTGGGGCAGAATTTCGTGTGTTCTGACTTGCTTCATGACTTTGTTCTGTGCACTGTTGAATCTGGCCCTGTCTTCTTTATACTTTCTCACTAGGTAGTTGTTGATGGCTGTAAAATCCGCTCCCAAACCTCTTTTGTTAAGGATGAACAAATCCATCCCTCAGCCTCTCATCTTGTCTTACTCTGCAAACTACAGAATTGGTGCAGTAAGCCAGTTGTGTTTGATTCATCAGCAACCTCCTCCAGTCAGTGGTTCTCTTCTTCCAGGAATTTAAGGAATTCCAGGAAGAAATTTGAAGAAGAAATCTTAGTTTCTCTCAGTTTACATAATCTGTCCTCCACCAGCTTTCCTCCTGCTTCCCCAGTCATTACTTCAGAACTTTGTTTGGGGAAACACCCATATCACTGCAATAACTTTTTGTGGGGTTTCTACAGAACTATGTTTCAGCCCTGTTCCTCTCTTCACTTTTAATACTTGGTAAAGTTATATACTCCACCTTTAGACCTCTACAGTGTGGAGGCTTGCACCTGAGATTATTGTCTAGGCTACCTTCATTAGCATTTATAATGTGTGATTAATCTTCTTTTAATGACTTATGCAGTAGCTCAGATTATTTTTTTTTTTTCATCTCCACTGGCTGTCATAAGGGAGCACTGCTACTAAGTCTTAGGTTTTATGTGAGATGAACACTGTCTGCAGAGAACATTTTAGAATATTAACTATGCTTTCTTCCTCTGTATTGATCATATGCTTGTCTTCCTCTCCCTCTCCTCCTTCTTATCTCTCTATTTCTTATCTCCAGACTAAAGTCCCTCTGAGCAAATATTGTGACACTACCTCTTTAATACCTCATTTTTCCTCTCACAGTCTTCTTCCACCTCTGCCATGATGGGTAACTTCACTATCCTGCTTGTGGGTTGGGTAATATCTTTAATTAACTTCCAGGATGTATCTAAATTTGCAGGTTCTTCTTGCACATCGACTCTGATTCATGGTCTGTGGTAGCTCCACAAAACTAGAACACTTGTCCAGCATCTCATAACTTTGTGTCACCAGAAATTTTTAGAAGATCTTTGTGAGTCTTGCCCTTTCTATCATATTAAATACCATCTCTTAACTTTCCTTTTCAAGACCGTTCTTAAGCTACCTCTCTCCTATATTCACTTCAGATGAAGCACTGTTTTAAACACTAACCTTTGAGTAGTGTGTGACATGTGCCATCACTGTCCATTTGTAATTTTATTTTGAATCATAAATCATTGTAAGGCATGCATTGTATGGCATATGCTTGCCATATTTCCCATGCATCTCCATGGGTTCCTTAGAAACGTGTAAGCCTACCTGCAGTCTTCCTTCACTTCTCTCCCTTAAAACACTGATGTGGATTCTTGATGGGGGAGGGGGGAGGGAGGAGGCAAAACACTTGACAGCACTTATGTCAAATATATATTCGGTACCTTTAGCTAATATCTCATTGCTTCCCTGTTCCTAGCTTTTTGTTTCTAGCTCTTATGACAACCTTATGCTGAGATCAGGCGTTGTATATTTGTTTCACCTTTGTGTGAAATCTAGTTGTTCCTTGACTACCAACTCTGAATGCTTATAGTGCAATTCATCTCACCTAAGCCTGGCAATGGAGATATCTAGATCGAAACTAATCAATTTACAATACCTGCAACCAATTGAGAAAATTAAACATGATTCATCTGATCTGTTTTTGATATCTGCATTTTGATAGAATGCATCACACTAAAATTACTTATTTAAGTGGCCTATGTTTGGTACAATTCTGTGTCTATATATCTGAGACAATGGAGAAAATGTTGTTGAGTCAGAGTCCTGAAGCAGACAATTACAATGACAATGAGTAGTGGGAAAAAGTGTAGGAGTCCCGCAAAATGCTCAAATAGTATAGAAGCAAGTCATGCTTCCTGTAAAAGATTAAGTTCAAAGGTCACTCTTGAGAGACAAAGATTAAATCATCTCTCTATTTAAGCTCTTATATAATTTAGTTTGCAATCTATATTCTGAACTATGGCACTGCAAATCTGAAGTAGTTCAACAGCCTTGCAAGGAATTTAAGTAGGAGCTGTGTCTGGTCTACATGTCTGGCCTTATACAGATAGATATATGCCTGTCAGATATGTTGTAAATTTCTATAGCTTTTCTTGATTTCGGTGACCAATTTGCATGTGTTGAGAAGCTGATCCCTTATATCTAGAATAGAAGGAAATAAAACCAAGCTTATTTAGTGTTACTATATAGCAGCTTCTCTATTTGTGCCAGCAAATCTGACATAAACCCTGATTTTCAGTAGTTTATCTCAGACATAAAAAAAAATCACTTCAGTTTAAAGCTGGGTGCACCAGGTCTCTGCCTGAAGCAATTTCATTTTTGTAAAATTTGAAAAGCTAGTTGAGCAGATTTTGGTTATAAAAGTGTCAAGAGAAGTTGCTAGTGGTTTCAGACAGTGGTACTCCCACAGCTAAAATACTTCAAACCTTTAAGAGCTCCATTCAATTACAGACATATTCTAGCTTCTGCAGAAAAGAATCTATGGAAATTTGCTCTGTAACCAGACAGCTGATTCAGCAAGAAAGAAGCAATAAACAGTAGAAGTGTAAGTTACCATTTATTGCATTTGTTTATTTCTACTAGGAATCTTGTATAGCTGTAACTTCTACCAGTATCCACCTCTACTATGACTGAGAAATCGTATGGGAGCTACCAAATCTTTTTGGATGCTACTTATGCTACTTCTATCACTACCAAAGACCAAGATTCCTTCCTACACCCACTTTTGTAGCACAACTTTGTATGGCACCACAGCACACCTGAATTCATTGACCATCTGTGCATATAGCATCAGGCCTATCAGGTCAGGAGGAAGGATAGAGATGGCAGCACTTGCTACAACTTGGTGCACACTGCTTAACGTGTCTCTGTCTCTTCTATCATGGTTGAACAATATGCCCCTTCTTGTTATGAGACATGTGGAGCTAGATGCACCCCATGGCATGTGACAGATTGTATTCCTGAGAGAACTGTGTGACTAAGTCTATGCCAGTATACTAGTAAATAAAACAGGGCCTCTGCAAAGGTTCAGTGTACCAGGATTTTCTAGTGGTTAATTGTGATTATGTTCCCTGGCACTTTTTTAGGTCTGTACCAACTACCCCCTTATGGACAATGTTCCCATCACTTTTATTTAGTAATGTAAATGTAGTCTGAGTGCCACTTGAATGAGCACTAATTCCTATTCTACATAACATAAGAAAGAATATATAGACACTTAAAGCTTTGGATAAGGGAACATCATTTAAGCCACTTGGGAGAGGACTAAGAACCATATACAATGTTTTCCAAGACCATCCTTTTAAAAGTTATCTACAGTAAAAGTTAGGCAGAAAATCTCAGCCCAAAAGCAATCATTTTAAGCAGTTTCTTAAAAATTTCTTTATTTAGGTATTGAATTGCAGTGCCAAAGATCAGCCATTTATCCTGTTTCATAATCCAGGTGCTATTATAATTTGACAGTGACTTTAAACAGCTAAGAGCTAAATTTGTCAAGAAAATTACCTGTGATACGTTCTGAATTATTTTAAAAATGTTCAGGGGAAAACAAATAAAGTTGTATAAATAGTACAGCATATAGCAAGCGGTCAGTGTGTTTGGTTCGCTAGTATTGTGTTCTGTCTATATGGCTATGTTTATAGTAGTTAAACAAAGATGCCTAGGACTGTTTTCTGTCACTGAAATCAGCTAGCACTAGATAACTTACACCCATACATGCCTTTGTCTCTAAGCAGGGTAGCCACAACCACCTGATGGAATAGTTCCTGTCCCAGGCTTATTCCTGAAATGTGTTCAGAATTATACTAGCTGCATGTAATTTTTTAAAATTTACTTATATACACATGAAAATATATGAGTCTGGAAATATTTCCTGCACTGATGTTGTACATTTGGTATAACTGAGTGGATCACTGAGGGAGGAGGTTGCCAAGACCACAGTAGCTATGATTTCCTACTTAATGATTTAATGGTGAGAATGATTGCAAAGGCTTTGAGGAGTATAGTGTGGGATTTAAGTCTTTCTTACTTCCCAGAATTGTGCCCCAGTCATCAATCTATTGGGTGGACACCTGGTGTTTCTAATTAATTCTGCTGAAGTAAATGAACAACAAGAAATGCAAGAGTTCTGGAGCCAGAAGGTGAGAAGGGGGAAGAAAACCCAGCTCTGTTGTCTCTGGAAATGTTAAGAGAATGAGGGGACGGTAGGAACAGCAAGGGCAGAGCACTAATTTTAGATATGGTGTGATTGCTGGAGTCAAGAAACAGTTATGAAACTTGAGCTCACATTTTGTTTAGGAAATTTTGGTTTAATTTCTTAGATGTAAGAGATAATAATGCTCACAGTAAAGATGAGAACATAAGAAATATCTTACAGGATCTGGCCTTGTCCAGATCTAGTCCAGACTGGACAGATCTGGCCTACTCCAGCTCCAGATCTAGTTCAGACTAGTCCATCTAGCACACTACCATGTGTCTGATCAAAGATGCTGTTTAGGAACAACACAGTAGTCTCAGCCCTTTCAGCTATTAATTCTGTTCTTATAGCATCCACATTTTTTATATTATAGGTTTTAGAAGGTACCTCCCTGCTTGGATCAATATACTGGTTCAGTTCTTGCCCACTTCTAAATACCTGTCTTTTCATAACATAGTTGTTCATAAAATGGCCAGTATTGACTGGTTTGGATTAGCCTCTCTGTTAGCTCAGTAACAGGATAGCAAGCTGATAAGAAGGAATAATGCTGGGAACAACCACATAGAAAGTAAAAGAACTGTGAAGAAATGCCTGTATATAATGTGATACTTTTTGTATTGAAATCCCAGCATGTCTTCCTAACTCTCCTCTCACTATGTTACTGTTGCTGAATAATGAGCCTATCAGCAGATGACTTGCTTGTGTTACTAAATGTTAGTTGTACTATTAGATGAACTGGTTTAAGATTCCAGACACGGAAACCAGAAACAAGAAAGCTGTTGAATATATCTTTAAGTTGTGTAAATTCAGAGATTTACATTCTTTTAAAATTTCTGACAGAAATCAACACTTCTGGTAAATATATAACAGATGTGCCATTTTGCCTTGAGATGAATACATTATGGACAAAAAAATCATATTTATTCCCATCACAATAACAGTTTGTTTTGATCGCCTGCTCTTTCTGGTTGCACCTGTGGCTTGTTCATTTGGTTGGAACATAGGAAAATGCCAGGATCAATACAGGCTGTGGATTCTTGCTCCCTTGTGTGGGTGTTTCTTTTAGTTATTCCCCAAATGCTTTTTGTGTACAGTCTTTAGGTATAAAGAAGAAAAAAATAAAAAGAAAAGAAAGAGAAAGACCTTAGTGCAATATTAAGGCTTGAGAAAATGAAGCAGTCAACCAGGGAATTCCAAACTCCAGAGTAGTTTCTAAACTTTATCTCAATTGTACCTTTAAAACATGGTGATGAACAACTCAATTTTCCTTGAAACAAAAAGCAATTGGGCAGTATTTACATATTCTTAGTAGAAGGGGAAACATAAATACATTGATATTTTGTAGCTGCAAAAGCAGTACTTTTAAAGTTCTTAAACAATCTGGGTCCGTCTCCTCTATGACTTTTGCCTGTATGTCATTTCAAATTTTTTGCTACATACACATGTAGCTTATACTGTACCGCTGTTATTCATAGAGCTGCTCTCTCCTCTGCACAAAGTTCTACTGACTTCAGTATAGTACATTGAAGAGGAAAGACACATCAATAAAACCTATACTGTTTGATGGACTGCCATCATAGTGAAAATAACTTTGTATTTTCCCTTTCAGAGAATCGTCTTGCAAAGCTTAAGCTATATTCTCTGAAAAAACTGTATTTTCACTCCTGAATTCTGGAATAGTGACTGTTCTTTGTGTTCAAGAGAGATCCGTCCTACCCAAAACAGCACACCAGCATGAGGCATTTAATGTAGGAGCATCATTATCTGAGAGTTTAAGTAAAGACAGTATAAAGTAGTGGGCATTTCCTCAGGGTAAGGTGCCTTTGAAAGGACGTATCTCTAATTATTCAATATAGCAGGAGCCTACAGTGGCTATGTTTCTGATTTACTTCAGTCAAGTTCCTAATATCAGTGAAGATTAAACCTAGCTTAAGGTTTCCAGACATCCTGAGACATCTGTACAGATTCAGATGCAATATAATTCTTTGAGTTATAACTTCTTTTGAGTTTTGTTTTACTGTGTGAATACACAATAAGTTTTATGTTTTTCTAGAGAACCCCAATGTACCTGTAAAATATCCAAAACCAGTTAGCAAAAAAAAATTTAAAAATCATATACAAATAGTCATGCATAATATGCTTTGAAAAGATAAATCATTTGAAAAGATGTATTATAATATGTTTATATAATGCACTTCAACATATTTGTCTCCAGGAGTTTTTCTTCTTCAGGTATGGTGGGAGAGGACGATTCATAGCTGTGAGTAGTAAGCAACCATTTCTGATGTTATTTTCATATTTCAGATTGGAATTGCTTTGCAATAAAATTACACCTGAAAAGTGATCTTCACATGTTTTAATGTTTTAATTTATCAGTGTTTGAAACGCCCAGTGCATTGAGGAACTCAGGAACTTGGTTGCTGTGTAATGATGTCTGGGTTCGTAACAACATCAAATCTGAATCAAGATGTTCCTAGAAATGTTATCAGTTCAGGTGAAGTACCATGATAGTGGGTATGTTATGCCAACATTATGCCATAGCTTTATTCTCAACTTTATTTCCAACTTTACACCAGAGCTGACTCTGATCTATGAAAATTAGGGTTCAGCCAGAGCATAAAGATTCTACCCTTCTGTGTAACAAACACTAACACTGTTGCACTAACATTTTCAAACTGTGGGCTGTATCCAAACTTGTCACTCTGAGCCAATTTCTTATTTGTAAGACATCATTCTTCTAAAACAGAGGAACACAATTCTTATTGATTAGAATGGACAGAATGCTTGCAATAGAATCTGAATCACCGAACCTGTTTGCATCTGGTATTACTGAATAAAAAACCATATCATCTATTTAGTAAAATGCATGGATTTGTGCTCACTAAAGATATCTGCTATCAGAAAGCTCTTCAGGAGATAAGCTTAGTTTCCTGTGCCGATATACTTCCCTGTCTGAATAAATAGTGAAAGAGGATAGCAGTCCTTGTGATTTCCTTTTCACATGCTGCCGAACTTTAATGTTCACAGAAAGAGTTAAAAGACTGCACTGATGATACGGCACCATTCGTTCACCAGGCATGCTATTATGATAGTATAAATTCATAACAAACCTTGCAGCCAGAACAACTATATACAGCTATTTACACCAGTGATGTCATATAGTCTGAATATGGACATACAGTATATCCCTCTTTTGTGAGAGCCTCTTAGAGATTTACTAGTTGCTGGAACTTTCCCCCAGATGTGCTACTCCTTTAATCTGTTACTGTTTTCTCAAAAACTGTGGCTCATTAGTTAACAGTAATGTTTTTCAATGTAAGATTTTCAGTCGTGTTCAAAGGCCAACGCATTCCAGCCCAAAAAGAAACATGTGCTTTTACACATCTTCTGTATTATAGCTTTCAATTAATTTCCAAATTTATTGATCTCAATCAACAACAACAACAGTAACCCAAAAAAGGTGTAGATAAACCTAAGACTGGAAGATAGAATAGATAAATACACACACAAACTTAAGCTGAACAAACAGACAGCTAAAATTTAAGGTTAACCAGAATATGAGTTTACAAGTCCTTTAAAATTCCTGGCAAGTTGAATTATAAGTAAAACACCACAATCCTCCTCTTCAGCTATTTTTTTTTTCCTTCTTTTTTTTTTTTATGTTTAAGAGAAGGAATAATTTTTCTCTGGCCCTCACAGGATATCAGTTCAAGCTTTTTAATTTTGTTGTTCAAATTCACATGACACTATATGAAAACCAAAAGTTGAGAAAGATGTTGATTAATCCTAAAATAAGGATTAATTATTTTCTGACAGATTTCTCTCTGATATTTTTGCATTTGTTCACAAACACTCTTCCAGAAGAATGTACATGATTTGTTAAACATTCACCATAATCCAAAATTTCATTGCTTTTTACAGGCAGAAAAGCTTATTTTGACTGGATTTTTTTGTGAAGTAGCATTCTCTTAATAAACCTAGTACACAGAGTGTAGAGTCAGCTCCAGACCTACTGAGCCTTGCTTTAAATGGCAGATTACAAGTTACTGAATAACAATTCTCTGGATTGCATTTTTTCACATTTATTATCTTTCTTTTATTGCCATATGTCTTTTTCTGTTGGCTAAGCAGACTCTAAAAATAAAATCAAGTTTTTAATAGAAAAATAAATAAATAAATAAATTATTCTTATCAAGTTTACAGTGAGGGAGAAGGTACTGTTACAGAAAGTCCTCTGTTGCAGATTGTCTGTTGATAATACAACAAAGGGCAAATGCATTTAAATAATTTGCTCATATCATTAGAAAGATTACATTCTAAGGGTAGCATATCTACTGGGTCATCTTGGTTAAGTGTTTTTTAGTTACTTCAGGTAAATATCATGACTTGTAGTCAACTTCATTTTTACTAGAATACTCTGACTTCTATAGTAAAGGGACTAATAATTCCCATAAGTATAGTATTTAATGCTGCTTACGACGTCCTGCATGTAACTTTACATAATCTGTCTTGACAGACTTATTTTGGCAGGCAACTTTGTTAGAAGTGGTTATGTGTTTACTACATTGCTGTTTCATGAGGTTTCCAAGAAATAGTTATAAGCTTGACTGAATCACAACCACTAGAATTTTATTGCCATTCTTTTCAGTAGTTTTAACTGGTACTTATCCCATAGGGGTGGATAGTAAAAGGCAGATGCTCGTTTATTCTTTTTTCTTACTTTCCTTGGGTTGGAAACTTTTAAAGATAATAGTGGAAAAGCAATTCTAAGTGACAAATGCCATTTTGAAGTCCTGATTTCTCTTCCTTCTCTTCAGTCCATTACTGAATGATGTCTTTGAGTTATACAGATGGGTTATTGGACTCCAAAATGAACTGCTAATTTAATAATGAGGATAGCAATAGGTACAATAGATAGGTGCAGTGTGATGCTTTCCTCCTAAATTCCTTATAGAATTCTCAGTTTTACAAAGTAAATAAAATTAATGGGAAATGACTGCCCATTTTTCATCTGTTAATTTGCAGTTATTGCTCATCTCAGGCAGGCAGAAAAAAAATATACAAGAGGTTTTTATGTCTTTTTAAAAAATAATTGTAGGTTTTTTTTAAAGCTTTTTCCATCATGATCTATGTACTGTTCACAGGGAAATAACCTATTTAGTGTTTTTTTTTCCATAGCTATATGTTTTAAGACTGATAATTACTTCCAGGCATAGCAGAGATCATTGAAAATATTTGTCAGCTGAATACTTTTTACAACTTGTGATGCCAAATTCAATGGAAACATTATAATGTAGAAAGAGATAGAACTGATTTATCCTGAATATTTTAAGACAGGCGCAGTATCTTCACTATTAGACCACTGCATTGTATTATATTACAGTATCGAGCAATTGACATATTTGATATTTTACATGTTTTTCAGTGAATGAAATGACGAGTACTCTTCTAGCTACTGGTGGGATTGCAACAGCTATTAGAGACCTGACAAGTGGAAGTTATGTGATATGCATTAGGTAGTTGATTACTTGTTCACAGTTAACCATTTTAAACTAAATGTTGGATGTTTAATATTCAACAATAAAATTCTGACATATTGGGAAGTCTAAAGTTAACTTCAGTACTAAGCCTGATTAAAACTAAAGTGATCTACAGTTTCTCCTCCTCTTTATGTACTTCACATTGTTTTTTATTACTTTTTCACAATTGCATTCATAAACACACATATAGAGCTCTGGATGTTAATCTTGCCGTGTTTGAACAGACAACAAGATATTGGTTTATAAGTCCCTTTGCATTCAGATGTTTAAGAAGTTTAATTCATTTATAAATGGTGCTTGGAATAAAAAATAACTTCAGTCTTCAAAGAGAAGTGCTTAGACCTCATGAGATAGTAAATAATGCCTTCCATTGTAATTTTCTTTAGGGCAAGCTTAGGTAGGACTTAAATGGTAATGTATCTGAATATGGTTAGTGGGTTTCCCTTCAGATTCCACTGCCTATGTTGAGTAGATGCTTGATGCAGTTCCCCACACAGAGCACTTAGTGTTGTCTAAAGATGCCTGACACTTTGCATCACCAAGCATTGTCAAGAAACCTTAGCATGAATGAGAATCAGGTGTTTACTTTCCTGATGATACAGATGCAGCAAATAGGGAGTATTTTATTTCCTAAAGGTACATTCTTCCTATCCTTTTCAAGCTTTAGCATGAGCTGATCCTAGCACATTTGGCAACACTGTGGAATATAGAAAGAATCCATCAAATCCAGGCATGTTGAGATCAGCAGAAATCTGTGCACATTATATTTACCATAAATGAGTAATACACTATTTCCTCTGCCTAATAAAACTAAACTATTTGCCATTTGTTACCCTGCTGGAATAAGATGCTCAAATTAAACCACATGAAGGACAAAAGAGGAACTAGAGTTTAAACTCCCTAGCAAAATCTCTTTACAAGTTTTATCTGCTGTACATCATACTCTTCATGCATAGTCAAAAATCAATGAACAAGGTTGCAACTGTTATCTTGTAAATATATAAGCCCCAAAGTTATAAAAGGGAAAGTGTTTCAATCCAAATGTTCGTGTTTGCTGCTTTTAGTTTTAACTCAGGAATCATTCCAATACACAGTAGCAGCCAGGAGGAAAAAAAAAAAATCAACAAAACTTCTCACAAGATTATATAATATAAAATAGAATAAATGAAAGGGCTTCTGATCACCCTAAGCAGCACCCAGGTTAATACCTCTAGCAGCTGTCCTGATCTCTGTGGTTTAAGCTTTTAACTAACTTTAATTAAATAGAATCTTTGGTGTACAAAGATGCATATGACTGGGATATGAATAAAAGAAATAAACAGCAGAGGCTGGCATATGGTTGAAGGCACATGCATCATATGATTTCTGTAATACCATTTTTTTTAACCTATTTTAACATTCATGAGCAGTAAAAGAGCTTAAAACAGAAATAGAATTGTCTCCCTGGATTTGGAACTTTGACTGTTAGTGAAGGTTTTCTTTTTCTATTATTTTTTCCATTGCAGAAAGTATATTAAAAAAACCCCTACCACTATAGGTCTTAATTGTCATATGCACAATCTGCAATGTTTAAATGGACCCTGTGGATTTTGGTCCAAAACCAAACCAATCAGTTAGAAGGTATTTTTCTTTTCTGTTAGATGTTCTCCTGCAATATTTGCATAAATGTAACCATGCTGTCCGTCTTTTAACTTTCACTCAATTAATTATGCTCCCAGCCCCCTGCTGATGGACAAAAATGAGACTTCATCTGCAAATAGCTTCAGCAGTTTACAGCTTATTAAATGCCAAAATCTAGTTAAGACAGTTTGAGAATTCTCATGTCAGGCATTTCAACATGCCAGTTTTAACACAAAACTCTTATTAAAAGGGAAAAAAGTGAGCCCACTACTCCAAGACAGGGGGAAGAAAACGCAATAGAATAAAAGTAATGGACAGATAAGAATTTTCTACAAATTATGTTCTTAGCATATGTGGCATAGTCTAAGTATGTTTTAATTGGTTCCTCTAATAATGAAAAACATTGGAAAAGACTAGCAGTTGACAACAAAATGGTCCCTGTAAATTGCAAACAGCTTTAGTCTACAGTATCACCTTTTATAATTGTTATAAAAGTCTGAACAAACCTTAGAATAAGCAGATTACATACTAAAACATTCTTAAAAAATAACTTTTCTATGACTCTTTTTGACAGGTTTTACATTTTGCACCAAGCATCTGGTGCTTTCATTTTTCAGTACATAGTGTTCTGGTATACTTTATACCATGCTGGGTTTTCTTGATTTAAAACAGAAATGGAGAAGCAGTATGGTATACAAGTAAACTGAAGTGTGCCATGCTCCAAAATAAATTCAATACATAGTTTCACACTATAACCTTGACCAGATCACTTAACCTGCTTGAACTTCAAGCAGTCTCTCTTTAAAATTGGATATAATCAAGATCTCATTGAAGAACAAATGTTATGCCTGAATGTCAGTTTCTCATCTTGAATGAATTATGAAAAGAGGACTAACAAAATTTTTATTCAATATTACAAGCTACATTTAATTGTTTCCATTTATTTTTGTTGTTAGCTTATAAACATTCCTTTAGCTGTCTGTTGTTAGTGAAACACATATAAAAATGCCAGTCAAAAAAAAGGAAGAGGCAAAAAAATTTAAAATATATTATTTCAGTTGCAGTTGTGAAGAATATAATTTCAATTATTTTCTTTTTTGAGGGAGAAGGATAATGTCCAAGCTGAAAGAGAAAGATTTTTTTCCCTAAAAATTTCTGACATATTATCTGGGTTATTGTGACATATTTTGTCATGTTTGTTGTCTCATGTTACAAACTCAAGTGACTGAGCTGAACATGACATGATGATTCATGACAGAAATGTCAAGAATTAAGATAAAGAAATATAACTCATGTCCAGTCATATAGCAATTACCAGTTCTCTTATAAAGTGCTTAGATTTTTCATGTTTAATATAATGGAAAAAAATTACAGTGTATACTATTGTATCAGTTTCCCCCTTTCATATTATCTTTAATTTCTGAAAAATGATTTCAAAGTAGTATGCACTAATGACCTCATCATGTAGAACTATAGTGAAATTTGGTGGTCTATAGCAAGAGATACATTCCTCAACAAGCAGACCCAACACTCAGGCTATTCCACATGAAATGCCCCTTCCACATCTGCTGCCTGGAGTCTAAAATCCCACTGTATTGGTGAGAAAGTATCAGCCTTCTCCTTTGCATAAATAAACGCACCTTCAAGCAGACTCCTCTCACAGTCAGAATAGAGGGCACACATGAAATATGTTCCTGTTTTGCATGATTCTGTTGTTGCTAAACTATTTTTCTTAGTCATTGTTTGTGCTTACAATATATTCAGTGGTTTCTACCTGCCCTGCCCAAAAGTGTTAAAAATCTCAGAAAAGAAGACTTGGATAAAAAGGATAGTGGAGCATCAATCTTTCATTATAATATATCTCTTTTATTGTGTCTCTCAAAGCTGTTTTTTTGTTAGCTTTCTTCTTTTAGGTAGAAGCAGGTACTGAGGACAATTTTAGAGATAGTAATGGCCTTACAGCCAACCTGTAGCAGGGCGGTTGATCACCACCACTTCTAGACACTATAGAAGGAAGTA
The DNA here is from genome assembly GCF_034638445.1 of Ciconia boyciana. Lineage (NCBI taxonomy): Eukaryota > Metazoa > Chordata > Aves > Ciconiiformes > Ciconiidae > Ciconia > Ciconia boyciana. The sequence continues at coordinate 176,279,160 of NC_132934.1, forward strand.
CAGAAATAACTGCGGGAGAAGTGGGTAAAAGAGAGATTGAGTCTAATACGGCTTGTAGAGTATCTTCGGGCAACACAATAAAAGACCGGACGTGGGATGTAATCAAGAGTGGCAGAAAAAGAGTGGGGGTGGTGGTAGTGGTGCAGAGGGCTCAGGAGGAAAGATAAAGTGGTCATTTTCCTGACATCTGTATTAACTCACAACTGGCATACAGAGGAAAAGTGTATTTTTACATTTTTAAATTTTCGGGTTTTAGCATCAAGATGGACAAACTGCCCTGGAGACCAAAGTCTTGTCCTCCATCCTGGGTAGTGACATTGAGTTCTGCTGCATGCATTCCACCTCTTCTCCTTTGGTATTGACATAGATGGACCACTTCTAGGCATGACATGGTAGGTTACGTTCTGCCAATCAGTGTGCCAATTAATGCCAATTATAGAGATATGTTTTGTGATATGAATATTCCTGGAACCTATGAATGGCAGAAAATACTGGAGGGCAGCACTGGAAATATTAGTGGATTTGGCAAAGTGTAAAAATTAGGATTATCTTGAATGCTTGTTAACCTGTTTTAAAAAGATTTTCAAGGACAAGGTGATTTCTGATTAAGTTACTTTGGGTTTTGACCAAATTTTCAATCAGAATAATGGCTGTGAATTAGATTCATTGAGGTCCATGGAAAGAAATGAATATTGAAATATTAAAAATACTTTTATGTTGCCAGATATTGATGCCCAGTAGTAATTTTTGTCAGATAAAGTGGAGTAGATTTATTCTATCAAGAAAGAAATTGAGTATATTTGAGGCAGGATGGAGGCAATTCTCAGGTTGGGAAAGTAGGAGGGACAATATGCAAAATATAATAAAGGCAGTTTTTCAAAAAAATTCCAAAGGAAAATGGGGAGAACATTAAAATTTTCCTTTTGTATCATCAGACTTCATGTACAGGATTATGGGATGCAGGTACAAGCCTTGTCTCAAAGTAGAAAGAGGTTTTCTCTACCTCATTCTACCTAAGTACTGTGTAGAATATGATATATCATGTTTCATACCATAAATGATCATTTCCTTTTTCCTAATCATTCCTGTTTGGATTTATGAGAGAAATTATGTGTTGTTTTCTGGCAATCCAAATTCATATGAATTCTCCATTTTACCCAGAACATTTTTATTCACTTTACACAAGGAGTCAGCTATTACAAGTAGTTTTGGTAGGTGTGTGTGAATTCTTTTTTGCATAATTTGCTACTACAGGAACAAAATATGTGCATTTCGTTTTAGCCTTGATAATTTTTCTTCTTCTATAGTTAAAAAATTATGTTACATATATCATTAGATGGAATCAGGTAAAGTGAAATCTTTCATTTAATTGGAGAGAAAGGACAATAGGATTTAGTCCATAATGACTTCTTAAAAAGTATTTTTCATTATTTTGAGGACCATATAAGCCCTAGAATACAGAAACTGCACTTTAAAAAAAATCTATTAATCGAAGAGGTTTTTCTCCTTTGTGTTTCAATAAGGTACAATACTGTAGAATTATGTAAACCAGGAAAACGTTTCCACCTGTAGCATGAATGTAGCAAACTTGATTGTTATTACAGAAGCAGCAAAGTTAAAACATATTAGAAGAGCAACACATGCTGTATTGCTATTAAAATTTCCCCAAGTGCTCTTTCTTTAGTGCTATGACTACAACGTATTCAAAGCAGAGATATGTGCTTCATTAGTTGTAGAGGTATTGGCACTTGCTGCTTTATAGCCAGAAAGAAATAATAGATCATAAAGAACAAGAATGTGTAAAGGAATGAAAAACAGTAATCAAATATATATGTTTATACACAAACACAAACCACAATAAAGATACACATACACCTGTTTTTAAACATATGTGTGTACACCCTTTATGTAGAAAGCCTCCAGAATGTGGATATACTTATTTTTAAATGTTCAGGTTTTGTGAGAATGTTGGACATCATAAGGATATAAGATGTAAACAGACATCAATTTTACACTTTGAACAACAGAACTGATTAACTATTCTATGAATACTATAGTCTGGAACCGATGATAAAGAACTGAAATTGTTCAGATGTTTATTATGCAACATGCTTTCAAAAAGGGCAGCTTCTTTCTATAAATCATTATAAACTGACTACCTAACTGTAGTTAGAATAAAATATTTTGATTCTGCCTTTCTTAGTGCAGAAGTGGTAAAAACACATTCTTAGACACTGAACGACAGCCTTTTCAGCAACTTACTCTGTTAGCATACAGAATGCCTAACTGAACCCTATAGAAATCTGGACAGCCAGCATTATTCCTCACACTCCAATCCCCTATGATTATTGTTTTTTACTTATATTTATAACTAATGAAAAACTAATCAAGAAGGGGCCCCATCTGCAAAAGAATGTACAAATACAAATATATTGTTGGTCCCACTCTGAGGAGCATGCAGTGGAGAGGTAACACTGAACAAAAAAAAGAGGAAGGGAGAGGGGGAGGAGGAGAGGAAGCAGAAGGAGAACGGGAAGCAGAAAGGAAAGGGGAAGGGGAAAGGACGGGAAAAAAGAAGGAAAAGGGGAAGGGGAAACAAAGGCAAACCTTAAGGTGAAGGCGAAAGCAAAAGAAGGATCATAGAAAGGGAGTTGGTAGAATTCAGGGAAGAAAAGGTATGAGGGCCAAGTAAGGAGAAAGATGAACAAATTATGAAGAAGAGAGTGGGAAAATTTTTTGGCAAGGAGCTACTTAGCAAAGGGTATAGAACATCTGGTCAAGATGCTGAAATACTCTGAAGAAATATTTAGAAGAAATTCATCTACCTAAGCTTTAGACAATGTAGTGAAGTAGGCACATCTTATGCATGATTCATCTGACCTATGTTAGATTACGTTCCTTGATAAAAAAGTATACAATAATATACTCGTTGCCCTATCAGTTGCCCTCCTGAATCAACAGTTTTTCTGAAAAACAGAGATTTTTCCACTCTGCCTCATAAACAAGCTTTTTAATTCAGACCTGTTCAATTGCTCAGCAGAGCCCTGGACTGAAGCTCTCAAAATGCTCTTCATATATGTTTACCCTAGATCTCCTTAGAAATGAGTTTGCAGATTTAATGCTTTTAGTCACAAGCCTGCAGGAAAGTACAGTTCATGCTTCTGCATGTCTAGAATGTCTTCATTGAGTGGTCCTGTATTGGAGTTGTGGATGTCTAATACCCATTGGCAGACACTGCTTTCCCAGAAAACCAGGAACAAGTCAAAAATTACATTATTTTTTTGTTCCAACTAACTCCTTCCCACTCTACTACTGTTAATATATCATGAGTGATATACCAGAAACTCCTAACTTTGGACATTAGACTATGCCTGAGATTTTTCACAGAATCAAATCTTCTTTGGATTTTTGTATCAACCACCAGTTTTGACCACTTCAAAATCTCTGGGATCAAATCTCTCAGAAATAGACTTTGCTGGTGAATTTTGTACTTCTTCTTATTCTGCTGAAACGTAACTAGTTGAACACATGTATGCTGAAGCCAGTGGGTGTTTTAAGAGTCATACTTTTACTCCCTCTTGCCTATAGTCTCACTTCAAGCCAACTAAAAATTAGAAGCATACAATTCGTATCATCCAACTTCAGCTGCCTGAAAGTAACCCATGAGTATAAATTAATCTCTTTGGATACTCAGTGGAATCTACAGCTGGTAATTCAGAACACCCTGAAATGTGTAAAATACTTGGATTTTCCCCTCTGGTGACACCTATTTCTTTTCATTGTTGTTTAAAAGTCAAACTTAAACTACAGAAGGTTAAGTACGATGCTTAGACTGGATACTTAATTTTTAGAAATTAATCCTATCCATAACTCTGTATCTACGAATACTGCTATTCTAATTTAGTACTATTTTAAATACATTTTGCACAGATAAAAAGATCAGATGAGCAAGGCAGCAGATAAGCAGGCCCTATGTAAAGCTGAAGGGAGTATAATTTGGTTTCAGGTTAACATTAACATTTTTTCTCTCTTTATTCTTTCCAAACAGTCTTTTCTATTTTCTCTGATCTTCTTACTTGCCTGTTAGATACTAAGACTGTTTCAGTGGTATATGACAATTGCAGTTGTAAAAAAGCCTAGTGAAGCATACCTGAATGCAAATATTCATCTTAGTGACACTAATAAAGGAATATAATGCAAGTGAAGCCAAAAATGTATAATGTGATTTTATAATACACTTTGATTTTACATATGTGTATTTAAGGACAGGGTGTATAATGAATGTACTGAACACTTTACCTTTAAGAATTTTCTTTTTTGTACTCATAATGTTTCAGCTGCTGAAATCTGAAATAGTGCTGGGTTCTCAGTGTTCTACTAAGCTTTCAATGAAATATTTCAACATAACATTAAAGGAAGAATGGTACTAGAATAAAAAGTGGGGGTTTTTGTTTTGTTTTTTTTTTTTCTTTTTTTAAAAAAAATTTATTTCTGAGCCACTCTGTGATGTCTGTGGGTAATAACACAGAGTATTTACATTTATTTTCTCTTTCAGAAGTACAGTGATTTGAATATTATTATTCAATATTTCATTATAGTGATTTCAGTGTAGAAAAATGCATCAAGAGGGAACCCTGAAAGAGGAATGCTCCTGACTAGTTTAGATGATGATAACTCACAGAGCACTAGCTGGGTTTAGTGACTGTTTTCATCCTGCCTGGAACTGCTGCCAGTGTCTATGCAATGGCAGAGGAGTGAATCTCTTGCATTCTTTCTAGAACCTACCCCTAGGGTAAAGTCCTTTAGGTTTGATCAAACATGTTTGAACAGCATGAGCAAGTACTTTCCATGTTATGAACGAGCATCAGACCCCTAAAACACAAACGACTTTATATGATACTTCTTTTTAGGTAGTTACACAACTAATTGAAATGTTAAACTTGAACAAGCTCACTGAACTGAATAATAACAACCTAAAATTAGTGAAAGTATGCCTAGGGCAAAATGTAGCTTCTTACATCAGTTTTAACTTTCAGCTCAGCTCTTTCTCTGAAAAGTATGTGACCAAGAAAGTCCTAACAAAATAACATTTACAAGACTATGGTAAAATACAGACTCATAAGATTGGTTTTCCACAGTGAGAGTATTTGTTTTTCCACAGTGATGTTTTTCTCTTTCAACACCCTTTCCTGACACTTATTATTGACTGGTTACTGAGAATCTGTCTGGGAATCTACAACTGTCCTGTTCTGTGTAAGTAGAAAATCTCTGGCTTTAAAACATACACACCTCCACCCAGTAAAGGATCTGTTGTGGCAATAGGTTATAATGTACCTAGGTTAAGAAAGACAGAAAATAGCATATGCAGTAAGTAATTATCAGGTAATTATAGTAGCAAGTAGTTATTCTCAATTGCAGCTCCAAATACACTGATTTTATGTCTGTGTCTTAAAGAGCTAGTATAGGTAGCTGATGATCTGGAAAAAAATGAAGAAATGCAAAAGAGAATCTTATAACTAATAAACTAACAGGAAAATAGTATCCTAGAATTTACAGCTGAACTTAAACCAGTGCTTAGGAAATGATGAAAATGCAGCTGGATTTCAGCATCCAGTGTATGTGGATTTAGATATTTCAGTGAAACTAAAGTCCAAAGATTAACTTAGTCCTTACTTCCTAATTTATTTTTGTTTATATCCCGTGACTTTCAAGTGCAGAATATATGCCAGAGGTGGTGGCTTTTAATCTTAGAATCCCAGTCACGATTAGTTGGAGAATGCCTGGAAAACCAACCTTAACCAGAATATTGTGGGCCTGAGATTTTAGGAAAAAGGTGAGTTTAGGAGACACTGAGTAGAATACTGAGTACAGTCAAAATAAATTAATCCAACAATATTGGAGATAATTAAATAGGTCAAGGAAAACTGACTAAAGTTTTGCATAGGCTCAATGGTAGACTCCTGTGTGGCAAAGTAACAGTTTTAAACCATGCACCTCCATGACATAATATCTGGAGGTGAAGAATCTGATTAAATCTAGTCTCTAAAATGGCATGCTATACCTTAAATTAAAATTGAGTGTTTGAAGTCAGAATAACTATACACATTGTTGCGTGTGCATTTAAGTGGTATTGAATAATTCCTTTACCTTATATTTCTGGTGGGTTTGATTTTGCCTACAATAGCAAAGGAAAGGAAGAAGGGAAATCTAGTTAATTCCAGACATTTTAATGAATTTTACTAACAGTTTTAAAGAAAAGTTATGTACCTATTTAATCTTTAAAAGAGAAATCTGATTTTGTAATGACTTATTTTATTGCACCATGAGACCAAAATGAGCAGTAGATGCTGTTGACTTTCTACGTCATTTTGTATTCATCATTTATAAGTTGTTACAGCCTTACTTCAGTATGGATAAACCTGCAGTGGAAGGCATCAGGGTTCTGCATATGTGGTGCTATGTGGGAATCACTTGAAGGAATAATAAATACTTCTTATGGAAACCAGAAAGCACTGGACAGCTTTTCCCGGGATTTTATTTGTGTGGTCATTGTCCTTCTCCATAAATGTTGTTTGCTCATGTATGAAAATTCCTTGAGCTTCAATGCTCCAGAAGCTTGTTTCATTCCTCAATTTAATCCTCTGTTCACAGCAACATCAAAATCTTTTATCCTGGGAGATTTTTAAGTTTTATTTTTCTAACTATTTGTTTGCCTATTGGTTAAGAGATGTTAAATGTAAAATTACTATATTTTAATTAGTAAAAAGTAATATCTCTGTACTGGAGACACAGGATGCCCTTATTCTACTTACTTTCATCAAAAATTGTAGTTATTCAAGAACACATAATTAGCTTGTTTTAATCTTATCATTTTCAGAGGCATACTACAGTAATTAGCTTTCTTTCCTCTCCTTTTTAGTTAGAAGATTGCTAAAGGATCAATGGAGAATACATTTTTCTATTCTGCAGCATCAATTACTGTGACCCTGGGTGTAAATTTATTGATTTTTCTTATTAGAACATTATCACCAGTTATTCACAGCATGGTGTTTATTAATTAGTAAGGAAAATAAAGATTCATTTGTGAAAAATCTTCCTTTTAAGTTCTCTACCTAGCACATTCATAGCTATATGAGATCTCCTAATTGTATTCTGCCTTTATGAACTACCATGCAGTATTTCATTCCCTATTCTGTTTGGTTTTGCTTATCATCCTGAAAAAAAGTTACAGAATTATGTCAACTATAGTTCTGAGGTATAAAAATTGTCCATTTTGACTATTGACTGGAAGCTGTACAAGCCTCCTGCATTCTATGCTTGTGATGGCTACTTTTTTCTGAGAGGAAAATAATGGGATGGAATGGAATGCGAAAACCAAAAACACACAAAAAAAAGAAAAAAAAAAGAAAAAAAAAAGAAAAGAAGAGGAGCAAACAGGCACCTATTGAGTTATCTCCTAGGCACAGCTCAACTTTCCGGTTATCCCTGTGGAAGGCATACCAGGTAGATAGAAGGAAAACAGCTTTTAATTTAACAGTCTGGCTAATAAGAATTATACAAGGCTGAGGGAGGAGACAGGAAAAAATCAGTAGATTATGATTTTTTTCATTGATCTTTTCCCATGATTTTGATACCTCCTTAGTATTTCAGATTTTTTAATTGAAATAAGTAGTTAAGTACAGCTAAGACCTGTATTCTAGCTTTGGGTGGGGGGACTTGGCACCTCAGTCCATGGCATATTAGTTAGTGGGTGAATGGAAGCAGATGAAATATTTAACAGAACATACAATGATATTTTTTTTCCTCTGGAGTACATGACTAATAACACGTTTAAGATGTGTGAATAACATTTGTATTAAAGTTTAATACCACAGTTGTGGGGCCCTGTAAGTTAAAACAATTCTGTTTAACAAGACAGAATGTGTTCAGAGTATTTATCAATTTATAGCAATTATAACAAAGACATTTTTGCTGGATTCAAGAGGTTGGATTAGAGAGCACAAAAATCTGTTCTCATTGGTCAGGCCCTGTGTTTCTATTTTCATGTATAGGAAGAGCAATAATTTGTAAAAGAAGAATTTAATAATATTTTGAATAGGATACAAATAAAATCTAGATATCCAAGAATTTATCAACAATTACAGGGTTTTTTGGGGGGCAAAATATATCACTATTAATGTGAAAAGCCTTTAGCTAGGTCTTTTTTACAATGTGAATTTTGAAAATAATGATCCTACCGCTATGTTTAAATAGGAACAATTAATTTCATTTAAAATATCCTGTTGAGCTAGTACAAATATTCTTCATTATGACCTACCTGTAAGGATTGATTACAACCAAAATACAATGCTGTTCATCTGCTATGAAAGCCACACTAGACTGTATGAGACTTCCACTTTAATATCAGTTAAATATAAGATCTTTAGATGATAGCCGTCTTTCTGAGGGCTATAAGCAAGTATGGCTCTAAAAAGCTGGCAGAAAGAGTTACATTGGGTGCACTGAAGGCAACTGCCTTAATAGCCAGAACATGAAATGACACAGGATTGAACTAGAAATATAGGATGTCCTATTTGCTTCAGATTAGGAAATGCGGCTGTTTTAATTTGAAAATTGAAAATTAGTTGTCAAAAAAACCCCAAAACAAAAGCAAAAATCTGAAACAAACACCAAAAATGAATACTGTAAAATAAAGCTGTTATTAGTTGATTTTTGTCTTACATAAGAAAAGCTGCATTCTTAATAATGAGAATAAAACAATTTCAGTTTCAATAGTTCAGCCTTTCCAGCAAAGATACAATATCTTTCTGCAGTTTTGCTTGAATAAAAGTCCCGACTAAAGCACAGTATAAACAATATTTAGTATATAGCAATAAACTGATCTTCAGTTGAATAACTGTATGTGAAATCCAATTAAAGATAATTTTTACAAGTGAGATATAATGAAGCTAAAAATCAGTCTTGAAGCGGAAACATAGTGTCTTACGTTCAATAGCAACAGGGGACACTCCTGTAATAAATTATCATTCTTTTTATCAAGTACTGAGATTGTAATTCAGTCCTGAAGGCAGTTTATGGTATCAGCAGAAGCTTCTGATGGAATCAAATTCCATATATTATTGGACATGTTAACATTAGGGTTACCATTGTCTATATATTTCCCACATTATGTTTTGCTCGGTTTACTAATCAGAATGAGTTGCTTGTGCAGAGCTCTGAGGGTCAAAGCTAGACATATTCTATTACATACATCATTACCAACATTATTGATTCTTGAAGTGGATTTTTATTTTTATCTTCTATTTAAATACATTATTATTATTGATGATTATGTGAAAAGCAAAAGGTAGATGTTGATTTCCCAAGTAGCTTTATTCATGCAATATAGTCAGTAGAGTTAACATTAAAATCGCTATTAACCTCAGCAGTATTACTATTGATGATCTCATAGAATATAATGGTAGATGTTGATTTACAAAGTACAAATTTGTTTATAAAATGCACGTGGAAGCATCATTGTATTAAAATCTCCTTAACTTATAAGTAAGCATATAGCCATATGTTCTTAAAGGCTAATATCCTCAAATGTTAACGATAGTTATGCACTGGAAGAGGACAATTAGAACTAGTGAAATCTCTTTTATTGGAGGAATAGATTAAAAAAAAATCAGTGTACATGTATTCTTGCTTCAGTTAAGAAAGATGAATATGATGACTTTATAAATCTTGAGGACCGTTCCAATCCTGCATTACTAGGAACTGACATGTGTTTTAGACTAATCAGTTGCTAAATCCTCATTAATTCAATAGCGCTAATGAAGCCTTTAATCCACTTCTCTGTCTCCATTTAGAAATAGCCTAGAGTTTTAAACTTCTCACTCTTAGTCTAGTAAATAACATATTCAAAATGAATTGCAAATTATTCCTGGACAGTACTCTATCTGGAACTGTTACATCAAGATGAACAGATGACATATTTTACAAATCTATTTATTAGTAATAAAGATGTAGAACTACTCTTTTCTAAGCTGTGGATGAAAACCATAGCATAAATGGTAACCAGAGTGTCACTTTAGTATCTGTATGGACTACATGTTTAAAATTTGTAGTGTAAGAAATGCTTTATTTCAAGTAAGCATAAAGAGATCTTGAAGTTACTGTAAATTCACCAGTTGTCTGAAGAATCTTCTCACTGATATCACAGTCTGGATGTCCAGAGAGGATCTTCACAATTCCTGGCTTCAAAGACAATAAGAATGGAAGAGAAGGATTTTTTTTTTTTTTGAGCAGAAAGTTCTATATTCTTAGTCTTGTATAAAAGCAAAAACATCAATAAAATTAAGAGGATATCTGTTAAAAAAAAAAAAAAAAGTCTTCCTGAGCAAAGATGGATGCTGCAATACCTCAATATTTGGTAGAATATACTGTGGTATGCAAAACACTTTTATTCAGGATTATCAGTTTTGTAGTAGTTTGGCAGCTTTAGCAAACACTGGCTTCTAGAAAATGCCAAGTGCCTAAGAATACATGCAGATATTGAATATATTACTCTTCTTTCTTTACAAATGATATGAAGATCATTTTGGAAGACAGGAAAATTTGCAAACAGAGGGAGAGATGAGAAAAGATGCTTCACTTGATCAGTTTCCTTGGAAATATAGATGTAATATTTTATTATTTCATGTACAGTAAGCTTTCCTAAAGATGACTGCAGTGTAGATTACACTTACAAGCATACAGAACTTCTCAACAGCTTCATCTAGCTGGAAATTAGGAAGCTCATAAAATCAATGACCATAAACTAAAAATACGGATAGTCTGCAAAAAAAGGCAATAAAATCACAAAAAAAAGTCTATAAAATTGGGTGGTCTTGAAGAGAGTATTCTTAAAAAAAAAACCCAGTTAAAATATTGAAATATAGTATTCTTTTCCACCTGAAAATTGCAGTTTTTTAAGTCAAAGCCCATAGAATGTAAGAAGGTCACATGTACTATGAAGCAAAATGATAGAGAAGTAAATCTGTGGTGAATTGTTTTGTGGACAAACAGATTTAATATATATAATTATGACAGTTTTCACCTATTAAGCCTCCATCTGAGGATGGCAGATTACTACAGAACTAATTAAAAAAATTATCAAAGGTACATAGGCACTTAACTCATTATTGTCAGCTACAGTAAGGGGCTTAAATACCTGTGAGAATCTGGGCTCAAGTGATAGGTTCCTATCAGATCTAGAAAAAAAAAATCTGAAACTTAATTCTTCTGATATTGTTCACATTAGTTTGTGCTTAGGAAGAGCTAATGCGTTCTTCATCTGATGGCATTTTGCCCTTTCTTAAATACATTTTCCCCGAGGTGCCACCGTCTAGTCCAGCCTCCAGCTTAAAGTAGGACTATCACTAACACCACATCAGGTCAGCCCGTTAGCTGGCTCCAAAGGTGGAGATGCCACAACTGCTGTAGGTAACCTGCTGCATTAAGTTCATTGAGAAACTGCTTTCCCAGCCAATTGGGCCTTTGGCCAAAATCCCCAGTCTTCCTGCACAATGAGGGTGGTTTGTCCCTGAGCTCCCAACACATCTTTTGAAATCAATTAGCTCTCCTCATTGCCTTTCTCCTCCCTCCCAGCAGCTTCCCCAAGGATTTCCTAGCACTTGTTTAAAGAGTTAGAAGTCTGTTCTTATTAAGTCCAGAGACCTAGCCCTGGTGCTTATCTTCCCATCTTTCCTCTAAGGAAGATAATCTAAGAGCCAGTGCAGCCCAGGTTGCCATCTCTGAGTGTATTTGTCACAACATCTTCCCTGTTTGTGAGCAACAGGTCAGGATCAGCATTATCCCTGTTTGGCATCCTTAGTAATTGCATTGTAAGTTGTCACCCACACGGTCTAGAGACTTCCCGGACCGCTGACACAAGATGTCAGCTGCTCTCTGAGAGCTAGCACAGGTCAGGAACAGTTCAGAACAGCTGCTTTGGACATTTGGCTGCTGGGGTTTAGAACGTAAGAGAATTTAATAATGAGGATGTCAGCCATATCAAACAAGTGACCTCATAACCAGAAAATGAATGCTTCTGGGCACAGCTATTTATTAGAATAGACTACTAATCTAGTATGGTTTTAGAGTAATTAGTTCTGATTTTAGAATAAAAGTAATACCATTCAAAACTTTAAAAATTTCTAAATTTTCTTTCTCTCCTGAAAAGCAGCCTAATGAAGAGTTAATACATTTACTATCTCTAAAGGATTAAATTGGTACTTAGATAAGAAAAGTATTTTCAGCTAAGCTCAGTTCCTAGAAAAGCAATTCAATATAAAAATAGATACTAATTTTACTTGTGCCATCAAATTTTGTAAAATTATAAAGGCCAATGTTTTGACCACTGAACTTAGTGATAGTTCTGCAATTTGAGCATAAATCTAGGAAATGCGTTAGATTTGTATTTTTATGAAGTCTTATAATTTAAATAACTGAATAAACAAGCCTATGAATACAATGTTAGTGCCTAGCACTTTTGAAAAAATATCATTCCTGGACTGCTGTCAAGGTCAGTTCCAGTTTGGATTATCTACTGTACATATGCCTGTAATTCAGTGTAGCCTCGTGCAGGGGTTGCTCTAACATGCACATTAGTCTGCTCAGAAAAGGATGATTGCTCTTGAATCAGTTTTGCTCTCAGAGTTCATTTATGCATTGCTAAGTTGTGCTCCTAACGGGGGTATGCTTTGTAATTGAGAATTACTATTTGTTGAATTTTACATTAGGTATTGAATAATAATTGTTATTATGTAGAAAGTATTCTTTTAGATGTACTGTCTGTATAGGTATCAGGAAAATGGAGCAAAGTAAGAAGGCTTGGGGAAGAAGAAATACTGAAAACCTTTTTTTCAGATTTCACATTCAGGACGAAGGACTTTACACAGCTGATTTCCAGTAGTAGAGCAAGGGTTTGATTGCTGTTTGGGTTTTCCTGTTCACATTCAAATCCAAGTGGGGATGAAAGACATGGAGTAATAAAGGGTACATTTCCCTGTAGCTAGCAAAGACTGTGAATCTTGGAGTCACAGTCCTACTTGAATTCCTACACTGATGCCAAAGCAAACCTTCCAGACACATCTGCCCCAATAAGTATATCACTGGCACACTGTCTTCACCACAAGACAAGAAAGAAGATACCTGCTGCCAAATTCCCATCCTGGGTTCAAGACTACACGAGTGAAATGCTTATGCTTCCTGAACAGTTATCAAGGGATGGATCCAGGATCCAGTCTGGACTTTTGGCCTGCTAAGCTGGGAACCACCTAGAGCCAGTCAGCAGGAAATGAGAGGCATAACAGTATTTCTGAAATCTCACCACACTTGAAAAGTAACTGCCTTAAAATTATATGGCTCCATCTATAATCGACTTTGCTGAGATTTCTTCTAAAGATAAGCATATAATTATGCAGAGTACCTTTTTCAAAATATCCTCACATTTTAGAGCATTTTCCTGGGAAGTAAAAGAGATATCTTCTGGACCCTATCTGCACATCTGTAGAGTACATTTAATAAAGGAAGACTAAATACTAAATACAATGAACTCTGCCTGTAGATCACACTACAGTAAATATGCTCAGAGAATTTTACCAGCTAAATAGCGACATTCATGTTTAAGAATTATCTTTGTGCCAGTGAATGTTTTGGGGATGCACTTAAGTACCTGCTGTCACTCTGAAGACTGAAGTCTGTTGATTTCAGCCATAGCTGCATTCTGGAGTTAATACAAGGCTAATATGTTAGTGCTTAACCATTAGCTTACGGAAGTACTCTTTTCTTTCTCTGGAAACATCCTGTATAGCAACTGTAGTGTATGCAAGGTTGAGTCTCATAATCCTATTTTTGGACACCCGATGGATGAGGGTTGCCAGTCAGGTTGCAAACCCTCTAAGGGTTCAGTAACATTAAGACGCAAACAGTTCTGGGCATTCCTTAAAAAGTTATCCTAAATAAGCCTACACCATGGCACATATGACAATATTTTCTGTTTGATTTGACTCCATGTGAATGAGTTTTCGGCATGGAAAAAATTTACCTGTGCCAGGGTAGCTCTTAGCGTGAAGGCCACATTAAAGTAACTACAATGCTTCTGGCACACTGCTTTAATATTCAAGGTGTCGCACTAGACTGAGTCTGAGCAGTACTAACACCCTGTACAGCCCTGCAGGGCATACTGTAGACATAAGTACCCAAGCAACCTCTAAAACATGGACTCCTGGAGTTAGCAACTGATCTACATTTTTTATTTTGGCAAATAAAGTGGCAAGGAGATGTGTAGGTCCTTTTACAGATCTAACTGTAAGTATACTGACATGAAGAGCAGAGTAGTGGACTTTAAAAAGTAACCAATGATTTAGAAGAAAGTGAAATTACATGCTATGAAATACCATTAAGGGTGTTCCATTTCAAAGATCCTTCTTTATTCCTTAATAATTATTGAAAGACACTTTAGGATTTAGAGTGTTAAAATTCCTGTTCAGTTTATCTTTAAAAATTATCTTTATCTTTTAAAAAGATTGGGAGTGAGATGATCCATATATATATATAATTTTTTAGTAATAATTGTTTAAAAGTAAGTGAGTTTAGGGGAGTCATTCGTGGCTTCGTTTTCTTTTTGTCTGTTGTTAATCACAGTATTATCAATAACAGAACAGAAATTGTGATTTTAGAGAAGAAATTGCTCTGTGCAAAATATTACCCTAATAAATGTCTGCTCTTTCTCTTTTGACAAGAGGAATGCCTTCAGCTGGCACGGGTAGTGACATTCCCAGAAAGATGGTTAAAATTGGTTGTTTTACTTTGGAGGAAGTGAAGAATCTTTCCTTATTTTCCTGTCAAAAGAAAAGTTTTTAAGAGTCTTCATATTGCCATCCTTTGGGTATATTCAGACCCTGCATAAATGGACAAAAAGGGGTTAAGTTAAAATAATGAATAAACTGAAGGTAATCACTGAATTAATGAGGTAATTGCAAATTAATTAGCTCAATAGAGTTCGACCATTTAAACCAGCTCTGAATTTAGCCTATTTTGTTTAAAGAAATCTTAGAAATAAATTTAATCTAAAACAAACAAACAAACAAACCCAAGAACTTTAATGAACAAATAAACAAACAAACAAGCAAACTTAATAACTTTGATGACAATAGATATCTATGGCAAGGCCCACATCTCTCCTTAATGATTATCTTCTTGGCATTAATGTTTAAGGATATCTGTACTATTTTTTTCTTTTTTTATTAGGCTTATTTATTTTCACTCTCCATACTCTACACACTATCATTTCCAGAATGAATCTGCTTGAATTGATCCAGGATGTCTCTGAACTTAGTTAAAGTATTCATTTGAAAAACAGGAGAGTAAAACTTTGTCTTTTACTCACTCAGTGTGTTCCTTTGCCTTTTAACAAACCAAAGCAAATATTTAAAGTAGGATATGTACATTCCCTCAGAGGGAAATAACATAAAAAACAACTACAGAAACCAAGGCACAAAGGAGAAAAACAATTTATGAATACATGCAAGAGCTTTTCCTTCTCCAAGTAAATTTCACAATATTTAAATGTGCCTTTCAGCATTAGCAGCAGACTAATTCCATTATCATAATTTATTAACCAGATCTTTTGTTCTGTGTAGTAATACACTGTGTTTCCATGCTGTGTATTTTTTATCCTGTGACCTAATTTGCGTAAAAGGAAACTCTTATAACTCCCTTGTTGTAATGAATAAAATGTTAATGAAGAACTACAGAGAAATCCCTTTTGCATTAGTTCCTTATTCCCAGGAACATCATCATAAATTTGTTTGCCTGGTTCTGACAATGGTAGTGATGTTCAAGCTGTGGAGAAGCAATAGTTACACTAAGTGGTTCTGATGGAAAAGTTAAAGATATTCAAGGCATTGTCATCAGGGATGGACTATAGGAAGTTATCTTTTGGAAGAGGAACCTGATGGATTTGGCCACAGTCCAATTTTTTTTTTTTTTTTTAAACATTTATTATCTGCATTGATAACTGATGAGACGCCTTTTCAGAAAATGTAAATTAAGAAAAGAGTTGCAAAGAAAGAGGTTTTTTCTTCAGTACACGGAAAATTGTAGATTAGTGCACTTCTCCACTGCATGTTGGTTATATTATTCAGTAATTTCTGGCAATGATACCATGGTAGAAGTATTAAATTTAAATAATATATATCATTATGTGTTTGCAGTGACTATAGATTACTTGTTAGTAACTGTATCATATTTACTTCATTAGAAATTACAAGGTGCTGTTAGCCTGTACGAACTTTAAGACTAGATGGAATGTTAAATCATACAGGATGATGGTATTCCACAAAAATAATTCAACTTTTATTAAGAAACAAAATATACACTACTTATAAATTGTATTCTGACTACTTTGTTAATATTTGTACAGAAGTTTGAAAATATGAATATCATTATAAATTCTACTAATTTATGGCCTCACTGTCTGACAGTTCTGGATTTGCTTCAGACAGCTCCTTGGAAATGAGGCTTATTCCAGTCCTGAGGCACTCATATCCTTAAATGTCAGAGAATTTGTCATTTACCCTTCCCTGTAGATTAACAAACTCATTTTAGCACCAAAGGGTTCTTTCTTGAGAAAGATCTGACCTACAGATCATGTCACTTGCATTGCTGCCATAATCATAAAAATACATTTGCAATTGTCTTACCACATTTTAAGATCGTCTAATTTGTAAACAATTATTCCTTCTGTTTTTTTCCAAGATGGAGAATTATGCGCATTAAGATTAAAAGTTTGATATGATGTGTACTTATTGTTTGATTCTGACATATTAAAAAGAAAGATTCATGAACAAAAGGTTATACAGAGTAAAAGCTGAAAATTTCCTACCGTTTTTCCTGAAGAGAGACAGTCAACACAGCTATTTTAGAAGAACAGGACCAGTCACTTGTGCTGAGTAAGCAAATCCATGACCAACTGAAGTCATGCTGTACTGGGAGGAACAGAAGCAGGCAAACAGCTGCATGCAAGCTGATCCATTTTGTCACTTATTGTGCTTATTATGTTTGAAGTACTTCTCATCGAACACAGACTAAGACCAGGAACTTGAAATGCTACCATACAACAACTGATAGAGGTTTATACCCAGTTTTTCCCATAGAAGCTTTTTTATCTGTCTGAACTGTTAAATACAAATATATTTAAAATTTATAGTAAATTAAATGTTAAAATAAGCATAGTATTGTTATGCTGTCATGAAGTTTTGCTTTAACTGCATATGCTTATAGACGCAACTTATATGTCAAGTTTTCTCCCACTTTTCTGACAAATTCTTTCCTCAGATTGGAATCATAATGAGTATAAAACATAGGTGTTACATGAAAATATGTAAAAAAGAATTTTCTTTATCTGCTTCTGAAATCCAAACACTCTTTTTAATTCAGTATCTGTTAAAAAGCCTGTGTTGGGTCAAGAGAAGTGTTCATCACACCAGCAAAGGCGGGGGGATATCACAGCACTGGTATGTATCCAAAACCTGTTTGTCAAATCACACCACCCCTCCTATAGCTTCTTAGATATTCCCGTAATAAAAGTGCTTAGATTATCTGGACTGATATGTTAGAAAAAAATATTCAGATTCTTAGCTAGTGATTTACACTGAGATCAGCAAAAATTGTGGAACAGAGCTCCAAATGCAAAAATGGATTGAGGCTTCATTTCAGCAAAAATTACAGTCCTAAGGCCTTAACTAACCTTTTTTTTTCTTTTTTTATCATCATCCTAAAGACCCCAGCACTTTGAAAAACTCTTCAGAAGTCTCCTGGGTTTCCTGTCATGCTTCAGTTTATTCCCTGTTGATCTTGAGAGCTCAACATCTTGAGCTCAGCACTTGTTTCTTCTCCCTATGTCATAGACTCAGTTTGACAGATAGTATCAGCACGTGAGTTTGGCTTCCACAAAGTGGAGCAGCGATTTCTACATTCTTTATGATATAGGATAATAGAAGGAAGTCCACCTTTTATCAGTAATTTTGTATAGGAACATTCACTTGGGTCTGGGGAGTTATAGGACCAATTCACTTCTCTATTTGGGGGATTCAGACCCTTACCTTGTGCCTCCTTAGAGATTGTCCTGTGTCCAGGTTGCTCTGGAATAGCTGACAGTTTCCCTATGAAGACAAAATGAAAGATTATTTTTTAACAAATATAAGGAGTAAAGCAATCTGAGGGGGAGGACGGGTAGTTTTTGTGTTGCGATCCAGTTTTCAAAATCTGCAACACAGCAGAGATAGTAGTTTGTGGTGGTTTAAGTACATGTGGATTAAATCTTCCAGACCTTTTTTTACTGTCCCTATTAATCAAGGTTTGTTTAAGAGAGATAGAGCAGAGAAATTTCAGGCATGTATCTACAACTTCTTAAGTTCTGATCTTGCTGGGATCAGTTGTGCAAGGGGAAGTTCAGACTGGACATAGGAAAAGGTTCTTTACTGAGAGGGTGGTTGGTCACTGGAACAGCCTCCCCAGGGAAGTGGTCATGGCACTAAGTCTGTCAGAGTTCAAGAAGCATCTAGACGATGCTTTTAGTCATATGATTTAGTTTTAGGTAGTCCTGTGAGGAGTAGGGAGACGTACTTGATGATCCTTATGGGTCCCTTCCATCAGATATTCTGATTCTATGATTCTATGAGTCTATGATTCTATGAGACTATGAGTCTATGATGTAGCTGGAAAAATTAATACTGAATTCATAGCATTTTAGTTGGATTAATGTTATTGCTATGAAATAACTGAGGTGATGTGTCCTGGTTTTGTCTGGGATAGAGTTAATTTTCTTCCTAGTAGCTGGTATAGTGCTATGCTTTGGATTTAGGATGAGAGTAATGTTGATAACACACTGACGTTTTAGTTGTTGCTAAGTAGTGCTTACACTAAGCCAAGGACTTTTCAGCTTCTCATGCTCTACCGACTGAGAAGGCTGGAGATGCACAAGAAGCTGGGAGGGTGCACAGCCAGGACAGCTGACCCAAACTGGCCAAAGGGCTATTCCATACCATATGATGTCATGCTCAGTATAGAAACTAGGGGAAAGCCGGCTGGGGGACCATTGCTCGGGGACTGACTGGGCATCGGTTGGCGGGTGGTGAGCAATTGCATCGTGCATCACTTGCTTTGTATATTCTTTTATCATTATCATTATTATTACTACTATTTTATCTTTCTCTTAAACAACTTCCCACCTCCCCCATTTTTGTGTCCATTTCCATTAGCTTTCATATACAAAATTAGCATATATGTTTTTCTGTATTCAATTTATTAGAATACACAAGCCAAACTCTCAGTATTTTCTTGTAGTAAGTTTTTAGTTAGGCCAATAATAATTCAGTTGGATTGTTTTTGAAGAAAGTGAGTTAAATAAGTATTCCAGAAGATACTCACTAGTATCATATATGAATAAATGATTCTCTGTCTTCATTGTAAAGCTTTTCTTGGTGCACCCTAAGTTTAGTTAATACACCTAGATCTCTATGGCTATGTCTCCAGCGTTAAAAATATCTCCTTCAAGAAATAAAGCCTTATGTCCACACTAAGGGTTCAGGGCTAATCCATTCTAGATGGGATTTAGTATGCACACATTGAAAACTCCTTAACCCACAGTGTATCTTTATTTTTCCTCTTTTTTTGGGGGGGGGGGAGGGGGGGGGATTTTTCAGCCCAAAGGACCTGAGTGTTAGGGTTATGTAATAGTCAATAAGATTCATGCTTTTAAAAGGTAATACTGGAGACATGTCACATGCCTCAAGAATTGATATGAAGGCATATAGAGTGCTTGATAGTGCTGCTGTGACAGCAGTGGAGGAGCATATATAACATGTGGTAAGCTAAATTTGGTGGCCTTATTCCGTAACAGTTCCAGAGAATAGCCTCTGGAGTGAGTTGAAAATATCTTAGCTCTTCACTGTCCAGACTCTCATCTCTTTTTGAGACAAGCTAACTGTTTTATGCCAAGCCATAAGCAATGCATTTTGTGATGTAGGTGAGCTTTATCAGCTGATGAACTTACTGCTTATAGCAGTCATTCTTGCTGTTAGTCTCTAAGTACTTTGAACTCTTCCATTCCATTTCTATTACTCCAATCTGATTTGTCATTATTTCATGCCATATGATATTCTGATCCTATATCAGCAATATTTCCCAGCTTTATACCATTGGCACATTTCATTAGGAAGCTCTTAGTTTATATTCCAATGAAATCTATGTCAACGTATATGTCAGCTTGTCTGCAGCCTGGTACTTTAAAAGCTCACTCTATCTCATCACAGGAAGGATGTTCCGTTTCGCTGTCGTTTCAAATGCTATGCTGACTCTTGTAGTATTTCTGGCTTGAAAGTGTGACAGAGCCTCACAGGGACATTTACTGGGCTGGAAAGTGTCCAGGTAGATTTGGCACAGTTACATACCCACCTTCAACATCATCAGTTAATCCTTTACCTCCACATTGCACATCACTGCCATTTCTGTAAGCTGAGGTAATGCATTTGTCTTTGCACCATACTTAACTTTCACTTCTAACTCATGTTCTCTGCAAAGTGACCACCTTTTTTGACTTCTTGTGTTTTATCATACGATGTGTTTTTTTTTTTCAATGGTTTAATTCAGTTTGCTTTTTAGCCGTTCTGTTCATACTTTTATATCTTGATTGCTGAAAAGTTTCACTCTTTGTAATCAGTTCTGTTTTCTATTTTTTTAAAGCTGTCCAAGGAGCCTTTACATTTCCTTTTATAGATGGTTTATCATCCGGTTATATGTAAAAGCCTTCACTGCAATCTTTTTCTCATGGTTTGGAGCCATCCTCACCTTTAAGTGTTTTGCCATTTTGTCTAGCTGATTTATAGTCCTCCAAGTTTCTCTATTTTTTATTTTTGGAAATTAGAATATTAATTACAGTTCTGCTTTTATTCAGCCTTCTAATTTAAGCAAAACTAATACCTGACTAAGTATGAATACAAGATTTTATGTCTAGTTTCTCTGTAATGTCCTCCCCACTTGTAAAAACAAGTTTAAAATACCATTAGTGCCTGTTGGTTTAGTGATTATTTACTGAAGAAATGTTGTCTATCATCGCCAGATTATCTGAACCCTACTGTTCATAGCATGTATTTTAGTTCTTTCTTCAGACTTTCACTGTTCATTATACCATTAACATTTACAACTACCTCAATACCTTTACTTTTATTGCTCCCTGACATGGACAGAGAAGGTTTTTGATAGCTGTGTTGCAGTTCTGCCTAATATTTCACAAACTTTTCAGTTTCACTATAGCCAAGATGGTTCTGTAGCATTCATTTTGCTGCTATAATGTGTAAATGACAAGTATAAGAAAGATAGTGAAATAGATGTGAGCAGTAAGGCTGATATTTATTATGTTTAGTACTTGTAAATTTTATTCTTCTGTCTGAAAATGTATACAGTCTCCTAGCTGTCTTGTTCATTTTACATTAGTATGCCATTCTTTTGCTACATTTTTGTCTGAAAATAAAAGAAAATAAGCTTCTTCCTCCTGAAAGCTTTTCAACTATTAGAACTTTCATGGAGCAGTTAAGAATTTTCTTTCTTTTTAACAGAAACTTTACTTTCAAAACCATGTATGTGTTAGTTTAACCTTGGTACATATGCTTAGCTAGAGGCCAAGAAAAGAAAGGTTCACTATTAAATGACTCTTATTAATCAGCTTTAAATCTGATGAATAATACTTTACAACCTCTTTGACATATGGTAGGGTCTGCAGCAAGTTTGGCATAATGGTTTCACTTAATAAACACCTGATTAGCATTGTTTAACAGGTTTGGATTGCATGAAAACAGTAAAATAGCCACATTCTGTCTAGTTAAGTCCTCATTAGCAGCCTTATATTCACCGTGTTTGACAGACTGTATACCAGCTTTGACACAAGGTGACCTCTTGCATGGGCCCGTTCATCACCTTCAGTCTGCATAAATGGAGTCAGTATAAATGTCAATATGAATGTGCCATCACCAGAGATTTTTGAGAATTAGAATCCATCTGGTATCATAAAGGTTATTTTTTCAACCTTATCATTACAGACATGATGAAATTATATCGAGTAACAGGTAAAAATGTAAGGAGATAAAGTCACAGTAAAATGTCTGGGTGGAGACTTTTATTTAATAGATGTTGTAAAAGCTTAAAGTTTGCAGTATGTAATTCATTTCGGACAGTAGAGAAAATGTATCCTAGCTTATAAATGCATTGTTCTTAAATTTTAAACAAATACGAAAATATTTATTCAGTTAAAAGCTTTGGGGAATTCTTTACTACTATGATTTGGATAAATGCATTTTTAAAATATATTCCTTTTTTTCTTTGAAGAGTGATTAGAGTTTGACAGCTCATTCACTCGATTTCCTCCCAGTGGGGGTTATCCAGGAGCTAATCACATCCAGTCCTGGTATGGGGACAAGAGGACTATTTTAAATTAAATGAGTGGAGAATCTGACCTAGTAAAGCTATTCTCCAGTATGAACTCATCCTAACTTCTTCCCTGATGAGTACTCCATCTAACAAAGCATAATGTGATATCAGGCAGTGCAGTGGTCATAGAAGATTAGAGTCACCACCAAGGGGCACGTATTATATCTACAAGGTAGGAAATATCCCCTGCAGATCTACTGACTGAAAGTCCTGTGAATTTGGTGAACAAAATCTTACCCCAGTACTAGTTTTTATCATTAAAACTCTGATTAAAAATTCTGTCATCCTTGATAAGTTATTTCTGAACTAAACATAACTGTTTCTGGAAATATGATGGTAGAATATATAGTTCAGCCCATTCTGCCTGCAGTACAAAGCACAACAGTTATGGCCACTTCCTATAGGAATTATGGTCAGCTGGTAAATTGGAAAAGACACAGTAGTCATCAGAAAAATCTGGTGGCAAAAGCAAGCACACAGGAAATGAAAGAATGAGTTCTGAGCTCTCCTTGGCTACCGAGCCCAGTTCCCAGAGGAGACCCCTACCTTCCATCCTATAGCTGTCTACTCTGCTGTCTCTCCTGAACAAGTGGAGACACCAAAGAGTGAGAGTAAAAAAAGAAAGTCGGTATCTAAAATAGGGTGATTGAAGACAGTCCTCTTGGAACTAGGGAAGAAAAAAAGAAAAAGAGCAAAACAAGTTATAAGCCTAAATCAACATTTACTTACTCAAATATTCAGTTCTTCTGAAGTCAATATTGTCATTCTTCCATTAGATATATTCAGACTTCTATCCAAGAAAGTACTTAAATATATGCTACTGTGTCTCACCTTTCTCAAATGTCTGTGTAGGAATCTAGAACAGCTGTACATAAACTAAAACAAGGGAAAACATCCCAATGC
This sequence comes from Ciconia boyciana, assembly GCF_034638445.1. NCBI lineage: Eukaryota > Metazoa > Chordata > Aves > Ciconiiformes > Ciconiidae > Ciconia > Ciconia boyciana. Next base: position 176,302,575 of record NC_132934.1, read on the forward strand.
AGGAAGTGAAGATGAACTCCATATTGTCTTATGAGGATTTCCTTCTGTTCTCTGATGTGGTGCTGTGTGCTCCAGAAAAAGGCCTGGATCATGTCCAAACTTAGAGTACACAATTTTATTTCACAACAGTGATTGCTTCAGCCCTGAGGAGCCTCAGTATCATTAATAATTTTCAGGAATTCAGCCTAACTAAGAGAGACAATGTCAAGAATGGTCATTAAATCCTGCTTATCTTTGTCTACATGATTATTTTAATTAATTTGATTGAGATTAATTATCTTAGTAAGGTGGATATCATGGCCCAAAACGTATGGTGAGTTTGCACAGCACTTTGCATTCAAGTTTGTATTATTTCTTTCTGTTTTGACTATCCATACCAATCCAGAATTGTTGATGATTTCCTACCGATAGGTCTGATATCAGAGTTAATATGTGCTAAAGTAAAAAATTAATTTTTACAAAAGATTTTGAGACAAGAGTTACCTAAGAATAATCAGTGCTAGAACATATAAAGTAGGATAAGTTATCCAATTTGAATCTGGGATACAAATTTAAGTATGGGGTATTGTCTTGGATGTCTGTTTTTTAATGCCACTTGAATCCCTGAATACAGAGACACAATTATAAGACAGGAAAGTAAGTCCATTTATATGGAATCTAGTGATTCTTCACAGTGCTGACCTTGCAATTTAGCAGTTACATGTGGGATTTATTACTATTTACCAATTAATGTGGAATTATTCACAAACTCAAACATAAGTTCCTAAAAATACTTTACAAAATTCAGAACAAAATAACATGGAGCACCCAGGCATATATGCCTTTGGAAGTACTCCTGAAGACAACTTTCCCGCAGTGCTAGCAAGAGTACAAAAAAGTTGCTGTGCCTACAGAAACATTATTGTTGAACACAGCCTGATAGTTTAAACAATTGTTTCTGACAGGTCATAGTAATATAGAAGAGTCACTTGAGGCATAAGTTCATTGGGTCATGTCCAGTTTGTACACATCAGACAAGAAGTTGACCTACAAAAACCACATTTCAATGGGACTTTGCTGATTTCCACCAGCTGAGGACTAGACCCCTGATTTTTAAAGCTTTTTTGTGATTATGTTTAGGAATGACAAAGGTTAACTCAATGATGTAATTTTAAGGGCAGAGATTTGATCTGACCTTGTAAAAAAATATATATTAAAGGAGATGTGCTGTTTATGATAATTACTTTATCACCTATCACAATCAGTGGAATCCAAGGTCCTTTTTAGTACACCATCTTACCAATAGCAAAGATGTAAGTTCACAATGGACTATTCCAGTCTTTGTTTATATAAAGAGACATGGAGCAATAGAAACTCTCTCATTATGCTATCTGTTGGTAAAAATTGGTAAAATAAGGTGATTCCATGTTCATTGCCCAGAATTCAAACTTGCTCAAACCCTAAATATTACATTCAAAGTAATTTTTATGGAATTGTTATGTTTTCAGAAGTTTTCAAAGTAATTTTCCGCCATCCCAAAAAATTCTGATGAAAAGCAATAAAAAGTATTTTCCATAAATTTAGGAATTTTAATATATATACATTATTAATATAGTGTATTATAATATTAATATGACAGTATACAAATTACAGTTTTTAGTTTTAGTCTTACTGTTGCTCACATGTTTCTATTTCTTCTTCTTGTTCCCATGCTAGTGGAGGAGCCTGACTAAAAAAGCAAAACAGAACAAAGCAAACAGTCAGTTTAGATTTTGGACTAGATATCAAAAGTTCAAAAGTTTTAAAATTGTTTTGGAAAGAATTTGGGAAATTATATTTTATTTTCGTTCTTTCATACTCTACATTTTTCATGTTCTGCTCATCAATATGAGAAACCACCATCATATTATTATACCTGCATATAATTACATTCACAAGTAACTGTCACTACAAATGATAATATTTGCATATCTGATTAAATTATATGTATCTACACTAATAAATCACACAATTAGTTAGCAACATTTTCCTATTTACACTAACACTGAATTGTACAATTGGTTGTGGGAATAGAGCTGCTTTTCTGATACTGGAGGCTATTTAAATATCTCACTATAGATAAATGCATAATCTTAAAATCACCTGCTAAAGGGAAATACAAAATCTTAACTATGGTCTAAAACTTGCACCAGTGACTGTTAACTATAAGAGGCAGAAAAGCTTAAATTAACCTTTTTGTACATTTATTTTTTATGATTTTCCTACAAAATATAAGCATAAAGTAGTATATTTTTACATTTAACAATATGCAGCATTTAGAAAATAATTTTATCCAGTGCACATGTATTTAAATGTGAATTTTATATCTATATTTTCTTTCTTAATATTAATTCTCTAGTATTCATCCAAGACAGAGGGGAACAGAATCATAGAATCATAGAATTGTGTAGGTTGGAAAACAGCTTTAAGATCATAAAGTCCAACCGTTAACCTAACACTGCCAAGTCCACCACTAAACCACGTCCCTAAGCACCACATTCACATATCTTTTAAATACCTCCAGGAATGGTGACTCAACCACTTCCCTGGGCAGCCTGTTCCGATGCTTGACAACCCTTTCAGTGAAGATATTTTTCCTAATATCCAATCTAAATCTCCCCTGGTGCAACTTGAGGCCATTTGCTCTCATCCTATGGGTTGTTACTTGGGAGAAGAGACTGACACCCACCTCGCTACAACCTCCTTTCAGGTAGTTGGAGAGAATGATAAGGTCTCCCCTCAGCCTCCTTTTCTCCAGGCTAAACAATACCAGTTTCCTCAGCCGTTCCTCATAAGATTTGTTCTCTAGGCCCTTCCCCAGCTTCGTTGCCCTTCTCTGGACACGCTCCAGCACCTCAATGTCTTTCTTGTAGTGAGGGGCCCAAAACTGAACACAGTATTCAAGGTGTGGCTTCACCAGTGCCGAGTACAGGGGCATGATCACTTCCCTAGTCCTGCTGGCCACACTATTTTTGATACAAGCCAGGATGCTCTTGGCCTTCTTAGCTACCTGGGCACACTGCTGGCTCATATTCAGCTATCGACCAACACTCCCAGGTCCTTTTCTGCTGGGCAGCTTTCCAGCCACTCTTCCCCAAGCCTGTAGTGTTGCATGAGGTTGTTGTGACCCAAGTCCAGGACCCAGCATTAACCTTGTTGAACCTCGTACAGTTTGCCTCGGCCCATCAATCCACCTGTCCAGATCCCTCTGTAGAGCCTTCCTACCCTTAAGCAGATCAACCCTCGTGCCCAAATTGGTGTCATCTGCAAACCTACTGAGGGTGCACTTGATTCCCTCATCCACATCACTGATAAAGATATTAAACAGAACTGGTCCCAAAACTGAGCCCTGGGGAACACCACTTGTAACCAGGTGCCAAATGGATTTAACTCCATTCACCGCAACTCTCTGGGCCCAGCCATCCAGCCAGTTTCTTACCCAAAGAAGTGTACATCCATCCAAGCCATGAGCAGCCAGTTTCTCCACGAGAATGATGCGGGAAATGGTGTCAAAGGCTTTACTGAAGTCTAGGTAGATCACATCCACAGTCTTTATAGGATCACCTCCTTGTCCTGTACGCGCTGTGTGATGGCACTCAAGATGATCTGCTCCATAATGTTCCCCAGCACCGAGGTCAGGCTGACAGGCCTGTAGTTCCCTGGATCCTCCTTCCAGCCCTTCTTGTAGATGGGTGTCACATTTGCTAACCTCCAGTCAACTGGGACCTCCCTGGTTAACCAGGGCTGCTGATAAAGGATTGAAAGTGACTTGGTGAGCACTTTTGCAACCTCCCTCAGTATCCTTGGGTGGATCCCATCTGGCCCCATAGACTTGTGTGTGTCTAAGTGGTGTAGCAGGTCACTGACTATTTCCCCTGGGATTATGGGGTCTTCATTCTGCTCCCTGTCCCTGTCTTCCAGCTCAGGGGACTGGGTACCTGGAGAACAACTGGTCTTACTATTAAAGACTGAGACAAAGAAGGCATTAAGTACCTCAGCCTTTTCCTCACCCTTTGTCACTGTGTTTCCCCCTGCACCTGATAAAGAATGGAGATTATCCTTACTGCTCCTTTTGTAGCTAACGGATTTATAGAAACATTCTTTATTGTCTTTTACAGCAGTAGCCAGATGAAGTTCTAGTTGGGCTTTGGCCCTTCTAATTTTCTCCCTGCATAACCTCATGACATCTTCGTAGTCCTCCTGAGTTGCCTGCCCCTTCTTCCAAAGATCATAAACTCTCCTTTATTCCTGAGTTCCAGCCAAAGCCCTCTGTTCAGCCAGGCCGGTTTTCTTCCCCATCAGCTCATCTTTCGGAACATGAGGACAGCCTGCTCCTGTGCTTTTAAGATTTCCTTCTTGAAGAATGTCCAGTCTTCTTGAACTCCTTTGGCATTCAGGACGGTTTCCCAAGGGACTCTGTCAACCAGTCTCCTAAACAGGCCAAAGTCTGCCCTCCTGAAGTCCAAGGTAGAAGTTCTGCTGACTCCCCTCTTTAGGTCTCCAAGAATCAAAAACTCTACCATTTTGTGATTGCTCTGTCCAAGACAACCTCCAACCGTTGCATCACCCACAAGTCCTTCTCTTTTCACAAACAAAAAGTCCAGCAGGGCACCTTCCCTAGTTGGCTCACTCACCAGCTGTGTCAGGAAGTTATCTGCCACACACTCCAGGAACCTCCTAGACTGTTTCCTCTCTGCTGTATTGTATTTCCAGCAGACATTTGGTAAGTTGAAGTCCCCCACAAGAACAAGGCTTAGCGATTGTCAGACTTCTCCCAGCTGCTTATAGAATATTTCGTCTGCTTCTTCATCCTGGTTGGGTGGTCTATAACAGACTCCCACCATGATATTTGCCTTGTTGGCCTTTCCCCTGATTCTTACCCATAAACACTCAACCCTATCGTCACCATCATTAAGCTCTGGACAACCAAAACACTCCCTAACATACAGGGCTACCCCACCGCCTCCCTTCCTTGCCTATCCCTTCTGAAGAGTTTATAGCCATCCATCGCCGCACTCCAGTTGTGCGAGTCATCCCACCATGTTTCTGTGATGGCAACTATATCACAGTTTTCCTGCTGCACAATGGCTTCCAGCTCCTCCTGTTTGTTGCCCATGGTGCGTGCATTGGTGTAGATGCACTTCAGTTGGGCTATTGATCCCACCACCTTTTTGGGGGGGAGAAGCTCTAATTCCTACATGACCATTCTGAGGCACTTCCGTGGTGCTTCATAACTCTTGTATCTTTGCTGCCGCATGGATCTCCATGCCCTACCTCCACTGAGACAGCAGACCAAAGGACCTCACTAGCACACCATCCCTCAAACATCAGCGTGCCACCCTCAGGCTTATCTCTAGCAAAGGCTGGTTTTATCAGTTTTCCCCTTCAAATCTAGTTTAAAGCTCTTTCAATGAGCCCTGCTAACTCCTGTGCAAAGATCCTTTTCCCCGTTTGAGACAGGTGTACCCCTGTTGGACTGGTTTCACGTAGACTGACCCACGATCAAAAAACTCAAAAACCCCAAAATTCTGCCTGTGACACCAGGCTTGGAGCCAAATATTGATCTGCTGGCTCTTCCTGTTTCTTCCCTCATCAGTCCCTGCAACTGGAAGGATAGAAGAGAACACTGCTTGTGTTCTTGATCCCTTAACCAGTAATAACACAAATAACACAAAGTGAAGTAAAATCTTTGGTCCAGATACATTTAACATTTAAATTCACATTGCTCATGCATTTTGGCTTCCTGAGATGCAGTTGCTGTATGCAAACGCATTAATAAAAAGGGAAATCCTAATGGTCTGTTGTATCTTCAATCAAGCATGAATAGAATGGAGAGAAAGTATTAACAAATACTGATGTGAACAAGAACACCAATAGGAACAAGAACAATTTTTTTTTAGTACTCCTGTTAAAAAGAACGTATGAAAATTCTTCACATACATAAACACATTTTTCCATCCTGACACCCCTTTACATCAACTATTTTCATATCATTAGCGTATGTAATTCAATTTATCTCTGCTCATTCCAGATCAGCCAAGGTACAAGCCTCTTGCACAAGTCTAGCTGTGTCGTTCCTTCTTCTATTACATATCCACAGGGTATTCTTTTATGTGTTTTGAGTTTGGGGTTTGCTTTTTTGTTTTAGGTTAGGTTTTTTTTTCTTTCTCTGCCATTGCTTATTTCAAGTTCTTCCTCTAGCCAACTTTTCTTTTAAAAGTTCCTGTTTTAACCATACTCTTTAAAGGAGATATCTTACTAAACATTAAGAATAGTTGCTGTTCCAGCACCTATCAAGAACACTTTTAAAAGCATTTTTATTCCTTAGTTACTTTTTTGCTTATACCTCAATGTTCTGTGGAAGTGCAAGAAGTCAAATGGTTTGTAAAATGCACAGTATTTTAAGCCAAAGATAATTGTTCTGATGTTAAACTTCAACAACAGGATAATACCCATCAATCTAGTGCTTAAAGAAAATATGGATAGCTAGTTTTACAAAATTCATGTCTTGTCAGTTTTTAAGTACCAGCAGTAACTTACAGTGCAGAAATTAGTTTTGAAAGTGTTAAAAACTTTTTGTATTTTTAATTTCCACACGTCTTTATCATTGAATCATCACTTTTGCTATAATTTACAGAATAAAACGTGAAATATAATCAACATTTAATAAAAATAGAGTTTAAGTTCTTACTGATGTGATATCTTTTTTTCCACGAAGTCCATAGTCATCCATCTTGAACCCAAAGCATGTAGGAAGACATAGGTAGAAGTATATTAAATCTGACAAATGACCTCCCATGTGCAAAGGAGGAAATAAAGATTCATTCTCCGTGTTTGTGAGATCATTTTGATGAAGGGAAGGCTAATTGAGGATGACATATATTCTAAATCTAATTCAAATCAGCATTTTTACATGAAGACTCATCACATTTCCAATGGTACACTCTACCATAAAACAGCTTAGTAAAGACATTCTGAATTTGATTCTGGAAATTTTTTTAAATGCTTCATCAGAACTGACATTTTTAGTGGTAATGAGTTTCCAATCTTAGTATTAGTACAAACGAGATACCTGAGGTATTTCACATCTCTTATAAGAAGAAGCATTTCTTCTTAATATAATTAAGTCTCATGTTTCAGAGAAAATTGCAACTAATATGTGATTATGTTTAGAAAACATGCGGGAAAAGTACAAATACAGAATTTCTTCCTGTAAAAACAAATCACCTTGAAATCATTATAATGTTGAATTATAGACTTTTTCTCTGGCATTCACAAAGTAATCATATTTAAGAACAAATAGTATTACTATTTCTTTAAAAATGAGAAATAGTAATATTAAGTCCTGCTTCTTCTCAACTTAAATAGTAAAAATTCTTCTTTGAGATCATTATTAACTTAACACTAACTTAATAGTTCCACTCCATCAGAAGACTCACGTTTTCTTACACTATTAATTTTGCTTTGTTAATACCGCAGATTACAGCTTGTGGATGTAATATATACTATGAAAAATCATGACAATTTCTCACAGAAATATGAAATTGCATCTTAAAGATGTTTATGAAATTATAATATAAAACTCTGTGTAACTTTGTGCAGTGAGTGAGCAGGACAGAACATTTAGGAGATTTGCTACCTTAATGCATGGGTAATACTTCTCAACCATTTTAATTAAATTTGCATGCAAACATTTTTATGCAAGAAATGATGGTGTAAACATAGCTGATAATAAGATATTTTTATTTATAATACTTAACTTTCACTCACATAATGATCATTCAGCCTTCTCTCCATCATGAAAAAATTAAAAATAACTTCAGGTTTCTCTAGCATAGCACTGCTTTAGAGGTAGCTGAGTACCGAAATATGGAAATTTTGTTATACTACTTGTGGAATACATTTCCTTGAAAATTCTAGCACTTTAAAACTGTGCCATAAAATCTGGGAAATTTACCATTCACGCATTGACAATAAAGCAGACAACAGTACTTAGAGGCTCTGACTTGCCATCTCAGGCACTGGGCATCACCACAGAAAACATACTACTTAAATATTAAAGGAAGATTGCTTTTCTTGGAATGGCCTCTTTAGCATTATGGGAGTTATATATGACTATAGCCTTACCAAAATTATTCAGAAAAAAAGACAAAATAAGAGTGGGACAGATAGAAATAAAAAAAATGGCAATTATTCCCACACTTTGCCAGCTTCAGATGACAGCTCTAATAGTGCTATTGCCCAGAAAAAGGGGCTCCAAGCCTTAGTGAAGCAAGAATCTCCTCAAGCAACAACTGGGAATACTCCAGAGAGAAGAGGGAGTATTGACATATGCTGTCATAGGTTTGCTTATGAAAGATGATTTCCATCTGGTGGGTGCTTAGTAACTGCTGTGAAATATTACTTTCACATTGGAATTCCAATTCGATATATGTTATATGCCATAGAAAACATGTGAAGATCTGAGATGACGCTTTTGGGGCTGCAACTAGTGCTATTTTCTTCTTCATCTTTATTTGTTGTCATCCCTTATGCAGAGGTATTCTTTAAATAAATAAATAAATAAATAAATAAATAAATAAATAAAATGAGCCTTTATTTCCTGAAAGTGGAAACAGAGTAGAGATATATGTAAGTCAGATAGGCATGTCTAAAAAGAACAAGGTTTTTTTCCATAAATGGACAGTAGTATTTGCTTAAAAATCATGTTACTTGACTCCTGAATCTCATCCTGGCTTAGCCTCTGCAGTGTGCTTCCACTCATGCTGAACAAATTAAATGGAAAGAAATGCTACTTAGTGGATATTCACCCAGCAACAGAAAGAAATTTCAGATTGCACCAAGGTAGTTTACTTGTGTAGATATTTTCCTGTGTAATCGCTTACAACTTCTGTCACCTTCCCAATCTGTTAATAGCAACTTTGCATAAAAGGAGAGCAAAAGGACCACTGTAGTATATAACTCAGGCTCTGTTGCTTGTAATGATTGTGTTCTTCTTTTAAGGCTTCATTTATTCCTGACAGAAACAATTATGTGGAATAATTATATCAAAAGGCAGGTGGTATACAGGGTTCAGTTTGGAAAGTAAAGAGCATTGTTTGACTGCTACCTAGAACATCCCCGATATGGAATAAAAGCTTCTATCAACAGGCATCAATATTACATCTTTGTAATTTATTATTTAATTCAGATATCATAGTATACACAGCTTAACTAGCCTATATGTAGAAACAATCCAACCATAACTCCAAAGCTAGGAGGTACTTTAGACTGAGATAATCACCTACATAAATGAAGAGATTCCCAGACATTTTCAGTCAGGCTAATTGTTGCTGTATAGGATTCTAGTATCATAAATGCAATAAAAAAGAACACAAATATATAAACTAGCTGATCTTGTACTCTGGAGTTTCCATATAACAAAAAAAATGGATACTTTTACCTGTAGAAAAAATAATTGAGTTAATACAATAAAAATTAGCATCTATATATACAGGTATATTAGAGAAGTGGTTTATTTTGGAATTAATTAAAAAAAATAGAAGAAAAATTGTTCAGTCTACCACCCTATTTTCATCCAATGTTATTTCACAATTTTTCATGTGCTTTAGTTGTAATAATGGTAGGTAGAATCACTGAAATGTTAAAACAAAGAAACTTCCCAAAAGTAATGCTGGTGGAAGTAATTTGCCTCTTTTGCAATGTACAAGGAATCAAAGTGGGAAGACCTGCTTACATTCACTTGAACTAAATATTAACAACCAAATTCAATCTTAATGTAAGCAAGAACAATTGTATTTAGTCTGACTTCATGGGAGTCGTGACAGGACAAGAAATAATTCCATATCTCCTGCACAATATCTCTAAAAGCATAGGAGTCAGGGGTTGTAGAAAAGAGGAAATATGAACTGCTTTTTGATTTCTATCTATAAAGCAGAAAAGCGGAAATCTCATTTATGAAATTGAATTTTCTTCCTTAATACCATTCCAATAGATTTGCATATTACATATAAGTTCTTGGCAGAACGTTGAATCCTGTGAAAAAAAAAGTGAAAAGAATTGGTAAAATAAAAAAGATTTTTAAAATACCAAGTAAAATTTTATGGCTTTACTAGAGCCATCTGTGAAATCAGGATAATTAATGTCTTTTTTTTGCTGATGTCTCAGTTTGAAAGATGATTTCTTGCTATTCAAGTGGTCTATTTGCCAAAGAACTAGTCTCTGGGTTGGAAAGTACAATTTTTAAGTTACAGTTTCTCACTACAGAACATCTGTTTCCTTTATAAAAAAAAAAAATGTTCCTTGCCACTTCCCAGTAAAGCCCTTTCCACTGTGATTTTTTCCTATGCTAAAATCTTTTTTTAAAATATGTCATTATTAATTATTAGTTATTAACTGACTTTCCCCTTCCCTGTCTGCCAACAAGAACTTCAGAAACGAATATTGTCTATTTAGCTACACAGCCACATTTGTAATTTTTCATGGGCATTTTAAAAACTGAGTGTCCAGGAAAGGTAGAAGGTTGTTTTATTTTTCCATGGGGCAAAACTTTAAATAGAGTTTGGCAGGAGTTGGATCTCAGCTCTGATTCTTGAAGCCATCCCAGGGAGTACTGCTTTAACTCACAGATGCTCATATCTAGCTGTATGAGGAATACCATACCTTATAGGACCCTACCTGTGCTTAGTGTGGAGGAAATTTAGTCAAATTTCAGTGGGTATTCTCATTTCGCCTTCAGTGAAATCTTAGAAGAATTGTGTAGAACTTAGCCGCATCTAGCCTATTCTTTTGGCACTTTTCTTACTCTCTTTCTTTACCTTTCAATATTTGTAGCTTTTTGTTTCCTTAATATTTCACTACGTTTATTTTTCTCATCGTCACTGCTAATGGTAATATAGCAGTTGGGATGTATTTTTTGAAGGCTCTTACTTTTCTAACACCTAAATGTACAGGGCATCGTTTCAATTTTGTTACCCTTTCCTCCAAATGTATGCTTCAAAATCCAAACATACTATGCTTTTTAGAGATGTCCATGGTAAATACAAGTGTTAAAGGATTTGAAAGTAATATTGCACAGTCAATTTCAACATCAATGAGTTACGTTGACATAAGTAAATCTGATGTTACTTAATTAAACATTTTACCTGTTGTTACAGTTCAATCTATCTAAGTTTACAATAATTCAATTGGTTTACACTCTGACATCTTACTGAATTACACAAATTTCTTTCCTCTTTATTGGAGGAAAAATGTACCATCCACAAGTGCTGGACATGTTTTGCAAGATCAAATTTATAAGACCCATTTCACCTAACATGTCTTTCTAATAATAATTTATAGAATCTTAGAACATCCTGAGTTGGAGATGACCTACAAGGATCAAGTCCAACTCCTGTCTCCACACAGGGCAACCTAAGAGTTAAACCATATATTTAAGAGCATTGTCCAAACGTTTCTTGAACACCGACAGACTTGGGGCCATGACCACTTCCCTGGGGAGCTTGTTTCAGTACTTGACCACCCTCTCAGTGAAGAACTTTTTCCTAATATCCAGTCTGAATTTCCCCTCACACAGCTTTAAGCCATACCCTTGTGTCCTATCACCAGACACCAGAGAGAAGAGATCAGCACCTCCCTCCCCTCACCCCCTCATGAGGAAGTTGTAGACAGCAATAAGGTCTCTTCTCAAAGTTGAACAAACCTAGTCTCCTCAGCTGCTCCTCTTAAGTCATGCCCTCTACTCCTTTCACCATCTTTGTTGCCCTCCTTTGGACACCCTCTAATATTTTTATATCCTTCTTACATTGTGGAGCCCAAAACTGCACACAAGGACTCAAGGTGAGGCCAACCATTGCTGAGTAGATTGGGGCAATCACTTCTTTCGACTGGCTAGCTCTGCTGTGCTTGATGCAGCACAGGATACAGTTGGCCCTATTGGCTGCCAGGGCACATTGTTGACTCATATTAAGCTTACAATCAACCAAAACCCCCAGCTCCCTTTCAAGGGCTGCACTCCAGCATTTTGTCCCGCAGTCTACATGTACATCCAGGATTACACCATCCCAGGTGCAGCATCTGGTATTTGTTCTTGTTTAATGACTACATATACATGTTTATTACATGTTTAATGAATATATATACAATGTATTGTAACTTATCTCTGAATACACCTAGACAGTCAGTTCTGAAGAAGAGAAGGAAGAAATTTTTTTTTTTTTTTTATCATCAGTAAAACTGCAACAAAAATAAATGCAGGAAAGGACCTGGAATTCTTTATGAATTAAACTGGGACTTTCCAATATTGATGTTTTCCAGTAGATATTGCCAATGAAAGCTTTTGTTTTCTGTATTCTAAAAACTATAAAATGCAATTCCACTAAACTTTATCTAAATAATAATAATAATAATAATAATAATAATAATAATAATAATAATGAAGTAAGAAGGATATTTATTTTCAGATGGGGAGTATGAAGCACATGATGGCTATATGACAAAGTTAAGAATTCATGATATTCTTGAAACTTTCATCCATTGCTGTACTTTTTTTTGAGAACTCTATTCTTATTTCAAGTCATTAGAACTAGATTCAAAGATGCCAATAGTAAAAACTACAAAATGTAGGAAATAAAATTCATAATGAAGTGTTTGCCCAGCAATACAGTCCCTTTTTGCCACCTGCAATCTAACAGAGATTTTTGAATCAAAAATAAATGTTGTTCATACTTCAAATATACTTTGTGGGTGTGTGTGTGTACTGTTCCTCTTTCCTCCCACATATTCTCCACCTACATGTCTGTCAGCCTGCTCCAGGCAGCATTAAACCATGGGTCTTTTTAAAAATTGAACTCACAAACACATAATTGTATTTTAATGTGATGCCTCACACAACATAAAAAAAGGTTATAACTAGTTCCTCCCATGCAGAGTGAAACAATATGAAGGAAATGGATTGCAGCAGTGTGGAAGTGTTGCTATAGGTCAGATGTATGTGTTTCCAGCAGTAAGATCTTTGACTCCCCACAGTTGTTACACAACGTCAGAGCGTTTAATGTCTTTCATCATTTTCTCATAGCTTTCAGTTTCATTACCCTCTCTCCACTTCTGTTCGGTCATTTTCCCATTAAATACTGCAGTGAGCAAGTTTGTTATACTTTTTCCATAGTCTTGCCTCTCTTGCTTTCTTATTACCTTTTTCAGGAAAGTGAACAAAAGACCGAAAAGAAAAATCACAGAATTTTAGACCGTATGAAGTGTTAAATAATACCACCATTTTGCAGATGTGTTTTGAATTGTAGGAATAGCATTAATGAATACATGCTTCCATTTTGTTGTTTTCTTTGGAGATTACTAGAAGACTGTCTACCTGACATCTTCTTACAAGAAATAGTTTTAAGTTCTATCAGTTTGCTTAAGGCTAGGAATATATTAAGAAGGCCTGCAATATTGGAGAAAAAAATAACCTAGTTTTACATATTAATAGCAGAGTATTTTATTTAAATAAATTGTATTGAGTGATACATTTGACCATATCTATTTTACTTTTCAAAAAATATTTGATTTTTAAATACCATGTAATGCTTTCCTGAATAACAGAACTTATTATAGCGAGCTACAGCTGTATAGATCTACTAAACTACTGAAATACTATGTCCACCCCGTTTTGAACAGGACTGATCTTTTTTTAAGCTATTGCTTCTCTAACTACAATTTTATCGTAACTGTTTATATTGTAGTGGCATTTAAAATGTGCTATTCACTGTGTAAACAATTAAATATTCACTTCTTATTTAATAACATATTCTGCCATCATTACATGTGCAGACCAGATCAATGGCAGGATATAGTTTCACAGTACTATGGGGAATTATGTTACAGTATGCAAAGTGCTAATTTCCTAACATTGTAATTAAAGTTTCTGAGTGACAAACTTTGGAAATTAGATGTAAGTCTCCAGTGTTTAAGAATGTCTGAATCATTCGCCATCATGCTTGAGTACCTTTTCTCCTCAAAGTATTCACTAAACTGACTCGGGGGGTAAGGGAGGGAGGGAAATTACTTGTTTATATTTCTTGGCTTTTCCTTTGGTGACTTAGAAGTATGTACATCACATGTCTCAAAGGCAACAAATTTGCTGCCATCTCCTGTGAATACTGTTGAAGGTACAATGTCTACATGTGTTTTAAAGACAGAAAGAACTGGGGAAGATCACTATGAGAACAGGAGTATTTTTTGACACTTTCCCCCCCAATATTTTCATGAAAATTCTGCCAACTACATTATTCCTAAGACTTTTAAGGCTTTTGGAATTTTAAGGTTGAATCTGAAATGTCCTGAAAATGGATTTACTTGTCATCTGGTTCAAACAGTTTTCAGTGTGGTAGAGAATTGAAGATTCCAGATTTTCTTTTTTCTTTTCTTTTTTTTTTTTTTAATTTCAGATTCATAAGAACTATTAGTATGTTATACCAGGGAAATTGTTCAAAACCAGAATACTTGTTCCTACCCACAACAGAGTTTTTGAGCATGATGCCAATTTTATCAAAACCAGATTCTCAACGGATAATTCACATAATGTTCAAGGTCTCCCTATATAAAATGGTGACTGTCATAAAAACATTACTTGCATATCAATCAACTAGGTCAGTTTTCTGATAGCTAGGACATCCAGTGTGTTGCCTAGGAAAGGAAATACTTTCCTTTGTATTAGTACTTTTTATTCATGTAGGAAGTAAATTATCTTTACACACTTCTGTTGTCAGGGACATCAAAAACATTCATATCCTGGAATGAAAATATGGCCTATAATTTTTGCACTAGTATTACAAGCAAGAATTATTATTGCTATTACAGAGTTCTTCCATGTACTAAAAAGAGGTCAGAATCTCTAGCATCTATTTACAGATAGCAAAATTTATATCTGACTTGCAATGATTTATAAGAGTTAGAGGAAGAAGCTTCAGCAGCTAAACCTCCCTGTATGGTGATCCTGGCCAGGGCCCTGTTACTTATGAGGCTACACTGTCTCTTTTGTAAAGCCCTAGGCAAATCTGAAACTCTCTTCTATTTTAACAGTGTCTTAGACTTCAGCTTATAAAATATATGTCGCAGTAAACAGCTCTCTTAGAGAACTGAATTACAATAGAGAGACGTGCTCATTCTCCAGGAACCAGTAACCCAGAAGCTTGCTTGGAACTGATGATACCAAAGTTCAAGTTTTCAGGTCTACTTCTGTAAAGCAAAAACGTTAATCTTGTTTTCCTAAATATTTTTCTTCATTATTTACTTTATTTTAGGAACAGAGACTGTCCTGATACAAGAAAAACATTATTTTCTACCTTTTACTTGTTTTGGAGAATTTAGTGTTTTCTGAATACAGAACTTTTTAAAATGCTGATTAAGCTTAAAAGGGATAGGGAAACTGTTTCTTTACCGCTCTGTTCATTTTTTTTGTCTGTTATGTGAAGGAAGGAATTGAGAATACTGAATAAGGTGCATACTTACAAGAGGCATTTCAATTTCCAGTCTAAAAATTAGGTATATATAATCAGATGGACTTTCATCTCATTCTAACATAGGTCAGCGTATTGCCATCCAGAAGTACTAATAAAGATATCAGAATAACTAAATACCTAACCTGGGGCAGATGATCCTACAGTTTATGTTGGAAAGGAATATTTGAATAAATTCCATCTAGCTCACTAATGTTTAATCTGGTTTCTCTCTCTTCTCTTCCTAATTTATCACTCAGCTTCAGCTACTAACCACCCTTTTGTCTGATTTCAACTTAGAATAGTTATTCTTAAATTATATTTACTTTGAAGTGTTTTGCTTCTGAAGAAACTTTTGAGTACTCAAAGCTTTTTAAAAGCTTCTGAAGAAGGTCTTGTGTACCCAAAGTTTGTTCAAACTTCTGCATCTGCTACTCCAAAAACATTGGCTCTCCCTACAAAACCTTGCTTCACTTGATATAATCCAAAACGTGGTAGGAACATAAAGAAATACGAATGGTCGTACTAATTGAACTATCCAGCCTAGTGTCTTGTTTCTAACAGTACCCAAAAGGATAACTAAGGAGGATTAAAGAGGACAAACAGATTAAAACTTCTAATACTTCTCTTCCTCAGGAGTAAATCAGCACATGTCCAGTCTCCCATTTCACCATCCTCAGCTTTTGGCAGAAAATGAAGCCCAAATATTTTAAGAGTTAATTAATATATTTACTTCAGCAGCATGAAAATAATTTGCCTTTTTTTTTTGTCATAAATGAGCAAAATTTAGATTTGAGGTATCATAAAGTTTTGGGAATATTTAGATTGAATCATCAATAGCCTTAGGGCTTTTCAGGAAAATGTAAGGAAAAAACATTAGACATTTATAACCTTTTTCCCTTTGAAACTCTAGAACAGCCTCTTAAACATTTCTTAATCTTTAAAATCTCCTGGTAAGATTAACTCTGCTTGTTAGATGAATAACTCTGGCAGAATGTTTTACCTGAAGACAGTTGTATTGCCTAAGCACTTCTAACATTTAGTTTAATTTACAGTAAGTGTTTTGTAAATTAAATTTCTTGATGTGCTTTTATCTATTGTGAAGTTTTTGTCTTTCTATGTGAAAGACAAATGTCTACCAATTTAGCAAGACCTGCACTGTGACAATTAGTTCTGGATTGCCTAAGAGGCAAAAATAAAACTCAAATATTTTCTCATAACACTAAGTTATATGAGGTTGGAATTTTTAGTTATAACTCTTTGTTAGGTTTCACATGGTGGAATTACACTGAGGTGAAAAGATACGTTAAGTTACAAAACAGCAATGGTTTTAATTTAAAAGGCTTTCGTGTTTCATTACTTTTTACTCTTCTGTGGATCTACAGAAGACTGGAAATGAAGTTGTAGGAACTGAGTGTTAACTTTATGCATCATATATTTAGGGTCTTACCATATTTCCATAAAGACCATCTGTAGGGGGGAAAAAACCCAACAAACCAAAACCATACAGGTTGTACAATGAAAGACATATATTCCACATTAAACAGTGGTTTTCACAAAAAGAATTTTCATTTTGCATTAGAGGCTCTTATTTTGATCTTTTGGAAGTTTATGAATGTGTTTTGTATGTTGCTATCCACTGTTTTGCCATTCCATCACCTGAAATGAACAGCCAAGTGATGTGAAACAGGCTTAGAGTTACATTCATTTTCAAACATTTAACAGGGGAATTACACATTGTTATACAGGATTAAGCAGTTGATGCTTCTAATTTGGTGTAAACTCCTAAATTATTTTAAACTCTAGATAAGCAAAAACTAATAGAGGTTTATTTTCTTTCAGATTTTTTATTTTTATTTTTCATAAGAAATATGTAATGATTGTTAACTTGAACTTTGAAATAAGCACAGGTTATCTTATGTAATACTTAAAAAAGAAAAATGTTGTTCCTTTTCCTCGGGCAGATATCTTGGAATATAATATTTATTTCCATCCTTATCAATGCTTGTGCAGTACCTATGCACAAATACAAAGCGTGTGTGCTTTGGGTTACATACGCTAAATATGCATTTCAGATTACACTTTTAAACAATAACAAATAAATAAAAAATATAGTCACACTGAGTAATAAAGTTTTAATTAATTAAAAAGAAAAGATGTTGTCATGAATGAATTAACATAAAAAATATTTTTCTTAATTTTCTCTATATTTTTTCATATCCACTAGTGCTTTTAAATTTTCTGATTTCAGGACTTGTCTTGACTCTTTCCAAGTCATCCTCTAGGTGAATTTAATTCTTCAAGAAGAGTAACCCTAAAACCAAACCAATAAATCCTGCCCTTTCATGGAAAATAATGTCTACTTTCTCCTTTTTTAAATACATTACCAAAACATTTTTAATTATTTTTCTACTGAATCACATCTAGAATGCCAAAGAGTTTGCTGTGATCTTGCTGTGGCTCAAAGCCTTGCTGCTGCAGCAGCTGCACTTCAGAGACAGATTTTTGGCTAGTTTTCATTTGTCCTAAATTTAGAAATCTCCAGTTAGGCATGAACATGTGAGGTCTTCTTCCTTATAGCTGCTTTCCATATAACGGCATGTAGAGTAATGAGTGCAGTTCATCTTTTTGCTAGGATAGATATTCATAATAGGAATAGACAAAAAAAGACCCTACAAGTCTCTATAGGCTGTGTATGAGAAGGAGACAGTTCAGTCGTACATAAACATTTAAAGATAGGTGAGAAAAATTCTGTTCTTTCTGCTTCAGTGGACAGGCCTATATAAAATAAAGGCTGTCTGAAACAAATTATTTTGATTTGGGTAGTTTACATAGGGTAGTTTTCTGGACGACATGGTGCGGATAGTTGAAGGAGTACCACATCTGTTTAAAGATAAGGATTTTTATCTAGGGTTCTGTTTTTTTCTGCTTTGTACATTATATTAAATGAACATGTAAACAGCATTTACAATAGCTCAGGACTGAATTTAGGACTAAGCCAGCAGCTAATACACAGTGAAATAACAAAGACAAGTTATATGCATTGGGAAGAAAAGTAAGATCAATGATGCACTCCATTGAAGAGAATGACAATTAAGATAAATCAAATGCTATGCTATTTAGCATATTTTCAACAAAATATATTATACAAAAACTTACTTACATTTTTTTTTCTCTTTGACAGTTTGTGACTGAGTGCTTTGTGAAGCCACAAACACTGTTGGCACAAATTCTTTGGATGTCCCCTGGGTTATTCTTAGTTTTTTTATCACATTGCTACTAAAGCACTCACACTAAGTGCTGAATATGTAACTTGTTTCTAATTAGATACCCTCTGTTTGCAAAATCTGTGACAAAAAAAAAAAATGTTTTTCTAAATCTAATCTGGATAAAGGCAACTCATTATGAGTAGCATGTGATATGTCTAAAGGTTCTATCAAACAAAAGGAGGTGTTTTCATGCATTCCCCTGGAGCCCTGCTACTCTGATGGTAATTTTAAATTTGAAATATATTATCATTTAAAGAGCCTGAAAGATGTAAAGAATTAATTCTCTCTACTAAAGTCAACAAATAATTATGAGTACAGGATTAGATTGATAGATTAGTGGCATGGTAAATTAAAAGTAAAACAGGAAGGGATATATTAAATCAATCTAGCTACTTTGAAATTCTTTATTAATACTCTATTTGGGGATTTTAAAAGGCTGATACTGATGACACAGCCACAGTGTCTGTGGGGATCCAAGTTTAAGAGATTTAAAAATATAGCTTTTTTTCCTTTTTTTTTTCTTTTTTCTTGATATGTGTGCTCTCTAGCTTTTTAAATAATATGCGTGTGCCTTCATTAGCTTCTCACTTTTGATCAGGAGTGCACTTCTGAAAAGAATCTTACACTTATAGGTCTGGTTCAAACCCCAATATAGTATCCCCCTACATGATTGGCTTCCTTTTGGATGGAAGTGAACCAAGAGTTGCACACTGGAAACTAATCTAATGCGATCCAAATACTAGTGGGTATTTAGTCTGCAGGACTATTCTAGAGCTAATTGGAAGTAAAACCTCCCAAGATGTGTACAGCGTGGATGCCAGGTCCTCAGTGCCGTCTGTTTTGCTTAGTGATACATTCTTGTTGTGCCACACTGCTAGCTAATTAGATGTAGCTTACATTCCTGGCACAACTGGGGACCTCAGGGAAGGAAGGATGAATCCAGGCCCCTACTCCTGGGTGCTGATGACCTCTGTTCTCCTTGTGGCTAAAACAATACTTCGACCGAGGCACTTTTCTGTACATCTTGTTTTAGCATTTAAGTGTTATTTAGCATATCAGAAGCAAAATTATGTGGTATGGAACCATGATTGGCATCGCTGATCAGGATTTCATACAGATTCACTGACCTCTAGTTCCCTTTGCATATTGCTGCTGTTGAGTGCATCTGCCCTGCCTCTCTTCATGTTTTGACTGAAACAATGGGGGAAAAAAACCCCAAACACAAACATTCTGACCTTGGCTGCATGTTTCTTGTTTTATGAGTTGTGAACCTGTGCAAGAACCAAAACTGTATCCATAACTTTGATTTTTAGGCTACTAGATCTTTTTATACTCTTTACAGTAGGAATAAGCTGTGGAATTGACAGAGCAGTCTCTCATTTTCCTCAGTCAAATGGAAGCCTTATTCATTCCCATGATGTGCTCTTGGCAGCTGCTAAAAGAGACATTATCACTTTGCCCTTTTAGTAGTTTGAGGTAAACTGGAGCTAGGGTATGGTGTGGATTAGCAAAATATGTGGGATGAAATACAGCACTGCTCAACAAAAGGCTTTCTTCTAAACTCTCGGATGTTAGAAAAAGACTGTGACAAAGAGAGGGTGCGCCTGAAAGAGTTGCTGAACGCTTGAGTGGCAGCTCTCTGTATGACAAGTCTTGGGGGATTGGGTACTTAAATCTTAATTACAAAAAACAATCATCATCAGGTATTAAAACCCTATAGGGAAATTGAAAGACTCAGAGAAGAGAATCCCAATAGTGGAGATGTGCTCTACGCAAATTTAATTGACTCATATTATACAAATAAACCTGATAAATTAAAAAAAAAAAAAAGTATCTCTAAGAAATTGTTGAGTGATTCTACTATAGACCAGATGCTGTGAAAAAGACAGGGGGTGGGATTTTCAACCTGAAGAAGCTCAATGACTGCTTAATGAAGAGCCAAATGCCACTGCTGACCAACTTTTTTAGAAAAATCTGTAATGCAGCTAAAAACAGAAAAACTTTTAGATCATTAAATGGCAAACATTTGCAAAACATACATTGATACAATTACATGTTATTTGCGGTTCGTCATGCTTCTATGATACAAGCATGTAATAAAAAACATCTTGAAGAAACCACATTGGTGGAAATGAAAGTGTCTTTAAAAAATGAAAGAGTGCTTTCTTGCAAAGGTGTAATAAAAAGAATGGGTTATACTATCATTCTTTGGAACTGAAGAAGAGTGGCAGTCACTGTTAGTGATGGATTTTGTGGTAACAGTGAGCAGGAGTGTAAAGCAGGAAGGAAATTCAATTTGAAGGAAATTATTTTCTAGTTAAAACAGTGGCCAATTTTAGATCTTTCAGAAACAGTAAGATAGTTCTGTCACGCTCAATTCACTATATAATTAACAATGGCAGTTTTTTTCTTTCATATTTACTAACCACTTCTGTTATTGTACGTGACTGACCTAGCAGGAAAACTAAAGTTTATAGACTAACAACATCAATAGTTCTGCTTAGGGTATACTGTATTTGTTCTGTACTTTCCTTATTAAGCCTATTATAACAGCAATAGTCATAGTGACAAAAACATAGTTGGTCACTTCTTGATAGTCTTTGAAGATAAAAATTTTCTAAATAAATTTCTATGGCATGAACAGCCATGGCACTGCGTGCTTCACATGTATCAAGTCATGGTTCAAATCTGTGTTTTCTCTAGTGACAAAGGCAGCTTAAGAGACTTCTTGGACTGTCCTGGCATTTCTGCTATGATTCACAGCTTCAGCTGAATTAACTGTTTGAACATGATGTAAACTGAACGAGGAATGATGAAAGTTATAAACAAAAGCAAACCTTCCTTGGGAATCCTCCCCTAAAAACTTAATTGAACACAGTTCTGAGGACCATAAATGGCTCTGTAGAACCAGGAACAAGCACATGAGGGTAGAAATCTTGTGTACCAGCTTTGACATTAGAAAAATAATATATCATGGAACTATACTCTCAGACTTTACCATTATATTAACTTTTCTAAAGTAATTTTAGAAGGGGGTCAATCTGCCTCTGGAGATTTTTTTTTCTCTTTCCCCAAACAGAATAAATTTAGATGAGAAGCTTAGACTAGATGGCTAACATTTGGACACCTAGAGGCAGGAATGATGAATGACTTAATGCATGAACTTTGAAATACTCAATATTTCACGTATGCCATGTTTCCTTTAAAATATTGGTGGCTGTTGTCTCCCCACCCTTTTATGTACATCACAGGCTTCAGGAACGTGTGACTTCAGTTGCAGACTCTCTGTGTATAAAATTCCTTTTAAACTCAGTGGGAACTCAAATTGTGGAATCTGTCAGATGAAATCCTCTCTTCTCTGGAAATGGAAAAAGAAAAGCATGACTGAATATGGGTAAGGTACTGTACTATCAGTCTAAGAAGACTGCTGTTCTTGTCTCTAGCATTTAGCTTGTTTAAAATGGCTATGATGCTTATAAATATAATAACTTAAAAAAACCCCTTACCCTTTATTTGACTAAAGCAAAATAAATAATTCGTCACAAGCTGTTGTGTAAATCTATAGATTTTTAAGTCATTCCTACCTCTAGGCACCTGAATGCAAAAGCAACAAAAAAGTCAAAGTGCTTCACACTAGGAAAAATTTTAATAAATTAAGTTGCTGACATTAGAGGCTGGCAAACTACAGTTATTAAAAGGCCACCCACTGACACAAATTCTGTAAAAAAGTTGGAATTTCACTCTTCAGGGCATCTTTAACAACACACACTGACTGTTTACTGAAAATTATAATGAACACGTAATGTATTATAAAGTATGTTTGGCCAAAGTTTGTAAACAATGGAATAAGTTTTGAAGAACAAGTAAACAAACAAAGTACCAGTCCTTTTTTGGTTCTCTGTTTCGCAAAATGCAGAGGTAATTTTTGTGTTGCGGTAATTACCTAACCTTTTTTCATAGTATAAGCTTTCCCCACAAGCCTTTCCTTAAATATACTTATTTGAAATTCTTGGAAACATTCCACAGATTGTTGTTAAATAAATAATTGTAATTTTTCTCATAAAATTATTCGGGATTGGATAGTGACTTTAGACATAGTTATGATCAATGAGTTATTTTCTGCAAAACTGTCCCATCAACTTTCAATGATAACCAACAAGTATGCTTTAACTGTCACGTGTTCTCCATCGGTGCAAAGATAGCCCTGTAGTATTACTGGATGAGAGCTAAGTAAGAATGCATAAGTGATATTTGTCTGAAAAACATATAAGCACAGGTTTATGACTCTACCATGCATTTCTTACTCTTATAAATAATGCCCTGATAAATACTTACAGACATGAATGTTCTCATTGTCTTTTCAAATCACCGTATCTCTGTATGCAGCTGACCATACTAAGGATTCTCAATGTTCTAATTAAAAATTACCTTATTTAAGGGAATTCTTTCCTGTTGTGATTCACATAAGAAATGGAAAACCAAAATTCTGATCTTGCTGAGTTAAGTTACATAAGCATTAAAGTTGCTTAGAGGAGTGCATACTACAGAAATATGTCTAAGTCACCCTTTTGTTAGCTTCTTACATTTCTGCCTGAGCCTGCTAAGTGGAGAGGAATAAAAGTAAGAACAGTCCATAGCTCTGTGTCACTGTTAGCCATGCTGTATATGGCACCTTAACCTAATAATAAAAAGCTTTGCTAAGCACTTGATTGACCTCATAGTGCTGCATCGTTGCTAGCCCTGCTTGATAACAGTTTTGATGGAAATCTTCCATCATGAAGTTCAGTTTCAGTGCGATCTAAATAATCTGCAGGGGGTCGTTAATTTAGAGGAGTTTTTGCAATGCAAAGTCAAAATATGAGGCTTTGATCAAGCCAAAATGCTTCATTTTGACAGTTCCATTTTTATTTATTTCATAATGATGATGTATGTGTACATTATGTTTGATATTATGTTCCTAAAATCTAATACTGGTTATACTACTATAATATTAGAACTTCAGTTCAGATATAAAACTGTATGAATTAAAATGATAATATTGAAAATAAATGCTTAACTGACTCAAACAAAAACAAAAATGTTGAGTTTCACTTCAGAAAAAAATGTTTCTCATTTAAACAAGAAGACAATTGGAAGGAAAATATTCTTCCAATATTAAAATTTTGCACAGAAATGGAAATTTATAGTTTTTAATTCTACTAATCTTGATTACTCCAGAATACTTCAATACTTTTCTCAAACTCTTTCTAGCCTAATTGAGAAACTTTTAACAAAAATTCTACTACTGTTACACAGTCTGGTATGGCCATTCAACAGAAGAGAGAAGACTATGTTAGAGTGCCTTGCAGTATGTAGGAATGGGGCATACTGAAAAATCTGGAGAAAGGCAAAGATAGAAATACTGATGCAAGGAACAGGAATATCATGTGAAGAATCCTTTTACAACTATTTGCAAAGCATCATTTCCTCTGTGCTTAGGATGGACAACATTACTCTTTAACATTATCCCAGCTCTGAATTTACCCAGGAGGAAGAATGCAATTTACTGAATCATCGTTAATGTAGTTTATAGCTGATTCTAATTCAAACATGGTTTTCAGCTTTGAAATGAACTGATAAAATGCTCCAAAGTGACTTTGAAAGAAAAACAGAGAATTTTTCTGTCATTGGATTTCCTTCTTTATAGATTTCTTCCTTAGAGCATTTTTAACAATGAGAGTTGTCAGGGAAGGGTTCTGTTCTGCAAATTTTTATTATTATTTTGTTTGTTTGTTTTGTTAACTCTAAAGGGTTTTTTTGGGGGGAGGGGGGGCTTGTTTAAGAAAACCTGTTTGCAGTCATAATTAAGAAAATGGTTAAACCTGCTGTCAATTAACTTAATTGATTTAAAAAGTTGATGGGCACCTGGAATGGAAGTATTTTGCCTGCAGCTGAGCTGAATACAAGAGCAATTTATTTTAATAATGAATGGTGGAGGAAAAATTGAGCAGAAATGCTGTGCAGGAAAGCCTCAGAGGGTTAAAATAAACATGCACAATGGCTGGTGCTAATGTTTCTGATAGTGGACTGAGATTTATTAAACCTCTTAACATTAGTGCAGTAAAAGTAGTCTAAAAATAATTGGGCAAATACATTTTAGAGTAAAAGGGATCATCTTCTTTAGAACTGAGTCAAATTTAGTGGTGATGCGGAGAGTGGCAGTTTACACAGTAAATGTCAGTTGATCAATAAAACACTATTTAATACAGGAAAATAACCTAATTGGCATAGATACGACATTTTGTGAGTATGCAAATTCTAAAGTGAATGTAATTCACTTGCCTTGAGACTATGGGGCTGTAGTCAAGTCAGTTTTTCACTCCCCACAGCTTGTACAAATGATCTAAGATAAACTGTGTTTTGAATATCTGGGGGCTCATGTTTCATTCAATTGTGACCAGAATATTGTGAGAGTTGTTTTTAACTGGAGGTGAACTAGAAGGAACATGTTTCTACAGATTACCCTAAATTTCTTCTAAATTTTGAATTAATGTGATTTGCACCTTTTTTTAATAACAACTTCATTGAGTAGCCATTTTGTATCCAGTAAGTATTGTATTGCATTTTTTTCCCCCCAATGAATAAACTACTTGGAAAAAAAAAAAAAAAAATCAGTGTTTGGCTGCAATTTCAGGCTGCTATTAAATTCAAAGAACTGGTTCATGAAGGAAGAGTTTGAAATCAAATGGGGAAGACAATATTAGTCTCAAATAAGTTGTGATTGAATGTGGTCTCTGCTTTAAAGGACTTAAGTCTTTTCAAATACTATGTTCCATAAATGAAGAAGAAACTATGGATCAAGAATTCAAGCTGATCACAACTTGTCTAAAAATGTCAAAAGGAAAGTAAATGCTTGTGATGAAGCGTTATGTAAGTTCAAGTAATTTAGCGGTGAAGTAAATGCTATAGACACTTACTAATAGAAAATTTCCCTACATATATTGTGAAAGATAAACAGGGAGTGAGCTCAATTAAAAAGTATATAGCAATACCCTAGAAGAACATGATCGCTCTATTTCTCTGTTCCAGTACTCTGAAAGGAAAGTATCTGTGTTTTCAAAAGTGCGGTATTATCTACAGACTTCTGCTTTAGTCAATTATGTCCTGATACACTATAAATACAGATTAATATGCTCAGAGGAAGACACTTGTGAAGCCAAATGTTGGGGATTCGGCACTTTTGAAATACATTAGTTCATTATACTCAGGTTGAGAAGCTTACCGTTGTTAATATATTAGGAAGTCTTCAATGCAGACTTCACTTTGTTCTCGGTGAATGTGATGATAATACAGTCACTCACTGAAATAAAAGCACATTTAATTAGTGGTAACTGTTTCCAAAAAATGCCATGTATGATTTTGAATGTTTTGG
Source organism: Ciconia boyciana (assembly GCF_034638445.1). Taxonomy (NCBI): domain Eukaryota; kingdom Metazoa; phylum Chordata; class Aves; order Ciconiiformes; family Ciconiidae; genus Ciconia; species Ciconia boyciana. The sequence continues at coordinate 176,328,764 of NC_132934.1, forward strand.
GCATTGCTTTACATTTGCCATGTGAATCACCCTTGTGGGTTTTAGAAACTGAAAGGAAGAGTTCTTTACCATAGCAAATAATGCCTTTTTACATTTTATTTCTCTTCAGTTATTTGATATATTAATCCAAATCAAAATCCAGTGAGGCTTTCTGACTATTAGATATTTCACATGCCATTTAGTATTTTAAATATTTATTCAGATATTTCCTTTCACAGTTAAGGTATTTTATCTCAGGCATCCAAAGCTGTAATATGTTCAAGAGCAAAAAAGAAAGCAAGTAATTGTTAAGAAATGGAATGATATTACTAAGGCAATATGTCTTTTCTGAATATAAAAGCAACACATTTTGAATCTTTCAACAACACCAAATAGGCCCATTGTGAAAAGTAGTTTAACCAAACCATATCTTAGCATAACGATGCAAAATGCACTGAGAGAAGGGAGCATTACCAGGCCAAATGGATTGGCTTAAACATTTTCGACACATGCCACAAGTTCACATAATCAGCCTGAGGCAGTAGGAAACTTAAAAGCTAGCCTGATAGTGTTTCTTACAAATATTCTTTGAATTTTATTACTTGTCTCCCACATGAGGCGTAATAGTTTCAATGTTCTAATTAGTACTTGTGTATATTGCTATTACTTTGTCTCTTTAATCACATTATTAAGTCTGTTATGGAGATTCCTTATAGAATCACACTTTATAATAGTGTTTCTAATTTGAATATGTCCTTTTTTATGTTGTCTGAATCTGAAACATCATAAACTCTTTTTATGGGTCCTTTGATAGTAGTCACTTTCCTGTTTTATGCTTGATTAGAACATACAGTACTAAGTAATAAAGAAACTTCCTGAAGCTTTGGAGTTTTAGTACTAGAAACATTTCAACTTCCTCAGGCTTTTTTTCCCCTCTCTGACATTAGGTCAAATAAATACATCCTTTTGTCCATATTAAAGTATTGAGCAGGAAATAATATGTAAAAAAGAAAACACTTTTGTTAAATTGTAGTAGATTTTATACAATGTGAGATTGATTTTCAGTCTGCTTTCAAAGAGGATATGTAATAAGAAAGTATCTAAAACATAAAAGGATTCTGATAATTTTGACAAATTGAAAATATAGATGCATATAATTATAAACATAAATTGAATCTGTAGAATTATGTTTAAATGCCAGTGAGAAGTAAGAACTAATACATAAATCCGTCTCTCCTTCACTCTGTCTTTCACTCACGCTTTCTGAAGAGATAAACATGCCATCAAATTCAGGGAAATTTAGTTCAGTTTTAAGGGACTTAATTATAATAACTCTCCTTAGCCTGATACTGAATTTGATAAAACAGGAAATTAAGTGGGATTTTACAAAAAATACAGAAATTAATACATTTGGTAAAACATAAATGTAATTGTACAGATCACAAATTGTAAAAGATATGCACAAATGACAGAAGGATTAAAATTATCTAAAAGGCTTCATATAAGTGAACAATGGTGAAATAAAGTTATTCTGGTTTACATAAGAAGAAATAGCTTTTAACAAAGTTTAAGGAAGCAATAGCCCCATTTGATATCCTCATTGGAAGCCTCTGAAGTCATAGTGAAGTGTTTTCTATCTGCACTGGGGTTTGGATCAGAACCTAATTGTCAATAGACTTCACAAAGACTTTACTATCAGCTCTTGTAAGCTCCCTTTGGCTTGGGAATGTAAGGAAATTGGTGGAATTCAAAGAACAGCATATGTGATGAAGGATTTATCAGTGGAGATTAAAACATTAAAAATATCTATTTTCTCAACAAATGATGAAGGCTGGGGAGGGATGCAAGTATTTACACTTGCTGACAATCATCTGAAAATTAGAAAAAGAGTGTTAGCTTAGTTCAAAACTAAAATCTGATCAAAGCAAAATAATGGGAAATAATCCCCTCCCTCAGATCTTCTGCAGTCTGCAGTTTCCTTCTCAAGTGAAGTAGAAGCTGTTTGCTCATTACAACCAGTTTGCAAACATGCACAAAATCCTTTTTCCAACACAGGTATGAACAGTAATTATTGCTAATTATTTATATGCAATATCTAAATGACTAGGAGTTATTTAATGTCAAAATTATACATATTGAAACTCCATGCCTTAAAATTTCTAGTGGAACTTCATAACTGCAATTTCATCATCTGGTAACATTTAGTACTTACTGTATTTTTGTTAGTGTGGTTTTTGTTTGTTTTGGTTTTGTTTGTTTTTTTTCTCTCTAGTACTATCAGTAGCATCACAATAAAAGTAAGAAAGGTTCAGCAACTGCTTTCTTCCAGAGTTCAAACTTGGTGTAAAACTCACTACTTCCACCTCATCGTCTCACAAAGTAAATTTTTTGCCCTGGCAAGACAAAAAAATGAAAAGTCAATCTATCTTTAACAGTACTTAGGAAATGCTGGCATTTTCAAGCATTCTTTGGGGATTTTCTCAGCTTTTTCTAAAATAGAAAAGCTTGGAAAACAAAAGAGGGTAAAACAGAGGAAGAGCTGTTCTGAGGTTTCCCCTCTCTTTTGATCTGATTTTTGAATGGTTTCTGAGGAAAACACTTATAAATTAAAATGAGACAGTCTTGTTCTGGAACTTTCTTCCAGTTTTCTCTGCTTATTGGAAACCTGGAGTTTCATCTGGAGCATTTCAGATCAGCAGTTTTGTTGGAGTGAATATACACAAAACATTCCATGCTACATCCTCCTCTAGTATATAATACAAACGTCTTTGGGATTCTTTTGCTGTTATTCCAATGTAGAAACTTTAGCAATGACAGTAAGGATCTAAATGTGAGAAAAAAACCCCATATTGAGATATCACCTACAAGGATTAAAAATTTAAATTTAATCCTTATGGGTTTTCTAAAGTGTGTTTGTGAGAAAGAATTATGTTTATTGACAGTCTGGAAAGTGAAATTTATTCTCACTTTTTGCTCTTTGTGTTGTAGTAAACACAGTAGCTAAATGTTAAACTTGCAAGTTTCAAGAAATATGAGAGTTAAAGTACCATAACAATTGATGGTAGTTGTCACTTTTTTTTGTAATCTCAGTAGAGAGAAGTAGTGAATAAATAGAGGATGATTTAGCTTCTCTGCTCCATAGAGGACAGTTCAGGAGTTGACTGAAGGCGTGTACTTGCAAACTATTACTGCTTGTGCTTTATTTGTTCTACAGATTTGAAATAATTTCCTGGATTATCAGTCCTGAGACTCTCCTTATGAAAATTAGTAATCTTTAGAAGAATCAATGTTTCTTATTTCTTATTTGGATTTGTTTAGAAGCCTGAGCACTCAAAGCATTCTCAGCTATAAGACATAATAAGACATTCTCAGCTAGAATATACTTATGTCTGTCTAGCTCAAAAAAGTGTCTATATCTCATCTGTTTCAATTGTAAAGTTTCTTACTGTAATTGCATGTGGAATAGTTTCATTTGCATGTACAACAACAGTAATTGTTTGAGCAAATCATATCATTGTTCAAAGTTCTTTAGCTGCACTACCAGGATAAGGCATTTTATGAAGTTACGTTGAAAAATAAGTGTTATGAAAGTGGGACAGAGCTCTTGAGTTTAGATATTTTCTCTGACTCTGCACAGTTCATATCAAATAGAAATATATTTGCCAGTTTCATATAGCTTTAGAATCTTTCACAGCTATTCCTGTGTTTGTACAAGTCAGAAAATCCTGGTAAACTGTGAAGCCGCTAGCATCTAATATAATTCAATAGCAGCAGTAGAAAGATTAACATGTACATACATAATCTGAAGTAAGAACACACTACACATAATGAGAAAGTAAAATATTTTTCAGTTCATCCATAGGAAAAAAAAAAAGGGAGGAAAGTGGTAATATGCTTGCTTTAATGTGTAGCAGCTAAAAACAAGGCTTCTGCTAAGACAAACTGACAATTTTGTGGCAAAAAAGTTAACTATAATTAAACAAAACCCCCCAAAACCAAGTATTAAAATAGTTGTGGAAATAAGGTACTGTCTTATGCTATCTAAGTATTTAAGGTCTGTCTGTTTTCGCACTGCAAATTATGATTAACTCAATAGGAAGTCACTTTATCTACAGGACTGCAGTGAAAGACAAATCATAATAAGATTCAAATATTGTAAAACAAAGGAAAAAAAGGAACTGTTTCAACAATTGTACATATTCTGGCTTCAGTAAGTGCTGGGTTAAAGCAAGTGTAAAAACACAAAGTTATCTGAGTAGCTATTTAGATTAAAATTTTAGAGAATAAATTCAGGCCATGATCTAGCTCCAAAGTATAAATAGCTAAATTTAGGTAGCAACATGTGAGGTAGGTGTCTAAGCTCCCATGACAGAAAGTAAAGATCTAAGTTTCTATTCACTAACTTAAACACAGTCATCCAATCATAGTTGAGATGTCTAGGATATTGAGGATATTCACACACAACCCAGAACAGTACATGTAACTTTCTCTTAAGGTATTATCTTGGTTTAGATTAGGCAGATGACATTATGAGATCTAGACATATATATAAATATGTGATTGATATGAGGAATCAGGTGAAATGAAGTATTCCTTTAGTGAGCCTGCAACAACCAGTATCAGCTGAAAATTGAGAAATCACTGGGAGAAAAACATGCTAAAGGAAACTAAAGGTTCTGCATGATGTAGAGCTACCACCAGAACTGTTTGAATGGCCTATAAGAAGATTTAGTCACTTTTTCTATGCCTCCATGATATTCATGTCTGGATCACCAGAATGAAGAATAGAGTTCTGAAGACCACAATGGGCATCTCATTTTAAATCATGGAAAATTTTAAATAATGGAAAACACCCAATGAAAGAGTACTTATGCTGCAGCTATTTAGTTGTTGATTGTTAATCATTTTCCATTGCAGAAGCTGACAAATTCCAACTTCATCCGAACACGTTAGCTGAATGCACTGTTCTGTCTGCTGGAATAATATTTTTAGTACTGTTACTCTGAGGGTGGATTTGTTTCCTTTGAGGACATCAGAAAAAATTCTGGGTTGTTAAAAGAATATATATGTTCATGTCACCATGTATGTGACTGCTAAGAAATGTTATTCAGACATGGCAGCTCATAGGGCATCTCTCTATTACCAATAGGTGACAGAAATGAAATTGTTCCTGGTTTGGTTAGTAATCAAGTTTTGCGATCAGCAGATCAATTTGTTGCAATATCCCTATGAATAAAGGACTACTGCACTGGATTTATCCAAGTATTTAAAGTTATTTCGTTCAGTTGATTGTTTTTGTTAGGTTGGGGGTTTTTGTTTTTTGGGGTTCTTTTTTTGTCAGCAATCCTTTGTTTCAACCTCCACCAAAGTGTAAATTCTGGTTAAGGAATGCAGCTAGGAAAAATAAAACTGTAGATAGTGTCCACAGTAGCTAGTATTCAACAGAGTTAGAAATCAAAGTGTGAGAAAGCCCAGACAATGAAAGATTTAGACAATGACCAGACAAAAAAAAAATCAAAGGAAAGCAAAGAAAGGAAGAAATTGGAGCAGCTCTTCCAAAAGTAATGTATAGTCCAAGAATAATGGAGCGCTTGGAAGCTATAATCAAAATGATATAAAGATTGTGCTTACACTTCCAGTAAGACCGTTTTCACACTGGATTCAATTGGCATGTCAGATAGCAGCAGAAAAGAAGCTCTGAAGGGTGGTCTTATTAAACAGTTCACGTTAGCTGAAATGTACCTTTGGTGTGACATAATGTAATGGTTCTTCTATCATTATGTTCTACTGACATCTGCACTTTTTTGTCTTCAAGAAACAGATGGACTTGCCTGTGGTACGTGAGCTGAATTACTGATAATCTAGATTGAACAGTACTTTCATATCAAAAAGAATTAGCAGCCTGGAAAAGCAGCTGACTCTGGCAGACTATTTAGGTCCTAGAAATTGCAACAGTGATAAAACTTCTAATTTCAAACTTATATAACTTTGGGAGGGTGAAGGGGAATTTGTATGAACTTCACTTTTATACAGACTGCACTTACATCCTTAGGTTAAAGGTGTATCTCAGATTTCAATTTAAATATAGATTTAAGTATGTTCTTTTTTTACACGGCCCTCAGTAGAACTAGAAGGAAGCTAAGTCGTCTGCTTGCTGAAGCTGTCACTTGCAGTGTTCTAATATGTCCTTTGATCACTCTTAAGAAGTATTAAAGTATTTCTCATTCAGTCTAATTTCTTTCTGATTCGTTGTATCAAAAAGAGGGCTTTAGGAGGGCCATTTTGCCTGATTACCTGCAGAAATGAGTTAGCAAGGTGAAACAATTTGTAACAATCAGGTCACTCATTTAACCAAATATCGTTTGTCCCATTCATCACAGAAGTAAATTATACTACTCTACGTTTAATGAATTGAAAAATCATATTGTTCTTGGTTGTTTTGGTCTGCTAGAGTCTACATAAGCATTATATAAATTTAGTATTAGCATAGGAACAGACCCCTCAAACAAAACTAATTAAAGAGGAAACTATGAAATCTCAGGCTGGAGCAGAATCAGGCTGGAAAGGGTAAAGCCTTTGCAAGCAGCTGGTGAAAGTACAAATCAGGGAGTAAACATTGGGCTAGAACAAAAGCAAACAAGAGCTTGAGCAACCGTTTTATTGTGGCCATAGCCTAGGTTTACATACTATTGTAGATATCCAGTTGTTTGAAGTCTCAGGGAAGTGGCTCCTTCAGGGAAGTGACTGCGGCAAGATGAGGTGACTGGGCAATACAAGACCAGAAATAACTCCTTTAGCTCTTTGGGAGAAATAAATGAAGAAACAGTGAATACGCCTGGAATAGTTATACTTTCTTGAGATGAGTAACAGATGGTGATATCTTTCTCTATACTCTAAAGTACATAGGACTAATTCAAGCTACCAAATTTGTATGTATTGGGAAAAAAAATCATAAAAAAATAATTTAAAAAAGCTTAATGGTTAAGCTTTAACCTATATCTTAATATAATTCAATGGATAGTGGGGTGAGATTGATCTCACCTTACTTCAAAAATTCAGCTCTCAGATAATCAGATAAATAGCCTATAATACTTTTAAAGCTGGTGGACAAAAAGAAGTGCTAGCAAAGAACAGTTCCTAGAGTACATGGTTAAAGCAGGTTACATGAGCTGTACTCTAAAGGTGCCTCTGTGTTTTCTGTGAGCACACAAATAGCTCCATGAAAAACTTACTCCACTTACTATGGGAGTAAGAGAAGTTGCGGTTTTACCAAACCCAATTGTAATTAGGTTTCTTCCCCTATATATCATCAGATAGATAGAAAAATACTTTGTAAAACTGTCTTCAAAATACCTCTTCTAAATTATCTTTTTGAAATCAGTATTTCGCTATATTTTATTTCAGTGATTATATATTACAATCAAATGTTTGACAGTGTTTGACATTAGCATTGAATTAAAAATACAAATAACATAAAGCATTCAGTGCTTCTCACATAACAAACATTAATTCTAGATTCCGTATCAATTTAGCTATCATAGTTCCCAGGTCAATTTATTTGCATATCCCAGATTCATCATGACTGGGGAATGGATCTGTTGCCTTAGTCCTTTTAGTTTAAAGACATTTAGTTTTAGTCAAGTAAGCAAAAGCCACACAATTATCAAGGACGTGATCTTTAACTGCAGCAGAGAAGGAGTGAAAACACAGCTCAGGAGAAGAGTGGCTGTGGGATAGCACTTGTTTCTTGGAAATTTGCATGATCTGGGATGTATTCAGCCACTACTCTTTTGACTGCAGAAACAGCATTCAGCATTGGTTGTACTGTTGGCGACTGCTTAGGAATGGAGAGTGGCAAGGGATGGCTGTCATACTGAATAATCCTGTTATTACCAACAGCTGAACTATGTCTCCTGTGTACCCTTTATTCACTCTGGCAACAGAGATCTCTGGGAGTAACTCAGTGGAGACTGGGGTCAGTAGAAGGTGTCAGAAGTGCGGGTATACCTCCCAGATACACAGCCTTCCAAATATATTTAGGAGACATGCTTATCATTAGTTCTTGAAATTGTGGTATTAACATCTCCTGAAGTGTGAATGCAGACTTCACCATTATAACGCAACTTGCATAGGACTCATTTAACATTATAGTTTATGCAATTAAATTGGATTTATCTAACATTTAGGCTTCACAATGCTTCTTTGACTAGGGAATAAGTCACTCAGAGAGTCAAGATATAGCTGACTGATGCATGGGCCAGACCTTGGGAGATTCAAGAAGCAGTGGCTCTTTTGCAAGTATTTCTTCATTAGAGCAGCCATGATTTGGCCATGAGGATTTATTTATATAGCTTTTGTTTGTGTGTTCACTTTATTGAACATGTAAAACATTGGATTAATCCATAACAGGGCTAAATTATTAGAACATGAGCTAGCCACAGAGGTTAATGAAAATATAATTAGTACTGCTTGTGCTACATGCAGTTGAAAAGAGGGTCATAAATCCTATTAATCCTTCTTAGTTCAGGAATTATTGACCTGAAAGACCATAATGGGTATGGTCTATAGTGTCAGTGAAGTTGAAGTGCAAGCAGACGATATGTTACTGATCTTCATTCATTTGATTCATTTTGAATATGGAGAGGGGAAAACTGAAATAGTTTTGCATCATCGTGATGCAGCATAAGCAAAGGAAGTGGAGAACAATGAATGTTTAGTATTCATTCTGTAGTGCCATACATGTGATTCATAAATAGACATGTAGCTAAATATCATGCATATTATTCAGACAGGCATTCATAGTTAAGAACTTTTATGCACTTCTATAGTGTAATGTAAAGGTAGTAATACCTTTATAATAACTTGCCTCACCCAAAAAAAGAAAAAAATAAAACAAAAAACACAAACCCCAGTATTCTGTGTCATGAGATATGAGTCTGCTAGGTATATCTAAAGACATTTGCTATACTTAGTTATGAGATTAGAAATGGGAAAAAAGTAATGCTTAGCTAAAAAAGTTCCAAATAAAAAAGAAAAGTTATAAATAAAAATAAAAATATGAAGCCAAAAACAATACAGCTCTGTCTTTAATTACAGTACATATGAATTAATAGTTAAATATATTAGTGCTTGCAGGCTTCCTGCATGCCTAATTCACAGCTAAAGAGTATTAAGGCTTCTCTGTCTTTAGACTTCTGCTGACTGCTTGCACCTATTTCTGCTTTTGATTATTTATTAAGAATTGTCTCCCGTAGAGTTCACTACCAGTTAATCTGAGAAAGCTAATACATTGTAAAGGTTAATCTAGGCACTACACTAGTATTTGTTAGGAACAATTTTAGAAACAAGTAAGTGAAACCGAAAATAATTTTTTTGAGTTCACAGTCTTTTTACAAGCATGCTAGGCAGCAGTGGTTCTCTTTAGTTCATTCCTGGACACAGCAAAAATAATGCTAACATGAAGCAATGACCCCCTTTGGAATTCCTTGCCTGCTTTAGAGGCTTCCAAATTTGCTTGGGCCAACTTTTCTAGCTATTTTACACAATTTATGAAGCTTTGTTCCATTCCTAGAAACAGACAGTTGTCTCATAATCCCCTGCAAAATCAGCTAGGTTATTAAGAAAGATGTAAAAAATCATGAAGTCATTAATGGATTTATGGGAGTCACGTTAAGAAATGCATTAGATAACACTTTCAACGAATACATTTAAATATTAGTGTAGATTGAATTTGTGCTTTTAAGGGTATTTGCTTGTTGTGGTCTGCCCTAGGGAGGAGTAAATAGTTAGTGAATAAAATCATCCCTATGAAATTTAGTAAAGGTTAAATATATTCCCAGGTAGTAGTAAAGTGTTTAAAAGTTAATGCTTTGTTGTATTGCACTGCTCAGTAGGACAAGAGCAGTACCTATGGTATGACAAACTGCAGCAAGATAGAGCACCATACACATTAGAAACCACTCCCTTTCCCAGACCCCTCTTCTTCAATGCTTTGCTTGCAATCAGTAATGACATAATAACTTAAATCATTATATTTCACATGCAGATCATGTGAAATTGATATGATGAGTAAGACAAATGCATCCATTCCTTTCCATACCTACATCCTTGCTGCAGGTGAGAATGTACATTCTAGTAAGCCAAATAGAAATTGGCCTGTGTAATTTAAGATGAAACTTACAAAATTTATTTTGTTATGAAGTATATGTTTGTCGTGGTTTAACCCTAGCCAGCAACTAAGTGCCACGCGGCTCCTCGCTCACTCCCCACCCACACAGTGGGATAGGGGAGAGAATCTGAAGAGTAAAAGTGAGAAAACTCGTGGGTTAAGAACACTTTAATAATTGAAATAAAGTAAAATAATAATAATAACAACAACAACAACAACAATAATAATAATAGAATATACAAAGCAAGTGATGCATGATGCAATTGCTCACCACCTGCCAACCAATCCCAGCCAATCCCTGAGCAGCGGTCACCCCGCCCAGCCAACTCCACCCAGCTTATATACTGAGCATGATGACATATGGTATGGAATATCCCTTTGGACAGTTTGGGTTAGCTGTCCTGGCTATGCTCCCTCTCAGCTTCTTGTGTACCTGTCAGAGCCCGGGAAGCTAAAAAGTCCTTGACTTAGTGCAAACATTACTTAGCAACAACTAAAACATCAGTGGGTTATCAACTTTATTCTCATACACCGGCTACCAGGAAGAAAATTAACTCTATCCCAGCTGAAACCAGGATAGTGTTTTGTCTTCTTGTAGTAGTAAGCAACAGACAAGTCTTGATTCTAGCAGGCATTCTGCACACAGAGTCTTGGTTGACTGGATAGGAATAAATGTTTTACATGGAGTTTTAGAGGAACAGACATCATCTCTACTGGGGAAAATTGGATGGTCTTAATTTGCAAAAATTATTAATCAGTGCTTTGGTTCTTGACCATCCAGCTGGTGCCTCATAGAAAAATGATGCTCAGTCATATTTAAAAGCTGGACTCTTTTTCAGCCAAAAATTGCAACCTACTGGTCACTTAAAAAAAAGAAAAAAGTTAGTGTGCCTTTAAGTTGCTAAAAATAAACAAATTTATCAACTAGAAACATAAAAGTGTAGAGGGAAAGAACAATACAGAATATTCAAAAATATCATGAGAGAAAACTTAGTCCATTCCCCTGCAGCTTTGCATGAGCTCCACTCATCCCAGCAGAGTTCCAAGGGAGCAGAGGACCTGCACATACGAATGCGGTTGCAGGATTGGGCCTTTCTACTGGGAAGTTTGCCTTCATTCCTACTGTAGTTCAGCACAGTTCTACCATGTTTAAAGGAAGTGACATTGGTAAGACACAAAAAAGGAAAGCTATGAACCTGGCAGAACCTGGCATAATGCTTGTCAAACACAATACTCTAATCTAAACTAAATTAAACTAGTTCCCAGTGTAAAAAAAGTGTGGGCTTAAAAACACTTTAGTGTAAGAAAAACAAGTAGCTGCAATTTTATTAAAATTCTAATAGAATTAGATGGTTTTAATTCCTCTATTTTTTTTCCTAATTTTCATTCTAATTCTAATAGTAAAGTTGTGAAAATGATCTTCTAAAAGGGAATTGAATATTTAATATCTCTGCCATCTTAAGCAGTCTTTTCTCTAACAAATGATAATACTACTTTTTATACCTATGTATTATAAACTTATGCTTTTCTTATTGCCTGGATAATATGCTTAAAAAAAGAGGAAAATTAATTCATTCAGAACTGAAGTTTATGCCTGAGTGAGCTTCTAAAATTTTGAAGACAACTTTAATGGTCTTGTTAAATGATCTCTGCTCAGAATAGATCCTAGGTGAGTTCACAATATTTCAGTTTGTCAGAGAACAGTTTCAATAGGTAATAAAATATAATTAACTCTTTTAACAGAAAATTATGTTAAGATCCACTTTACAATACAGGTGGTTTAAGATTTCTGAAAAAATTGTCTTCACAGAATAGAAGGTGGGCATCATTCTAAATTCTGGCAAGGTTTGGGGGTTTGAATGTCAGTGTAAATTTTTTTTTTCCTTAAAATATTGACCTCTTTACCTTGTTCCAGCACCTGTTTCTAGAAGTCTGGAAGAATGTGATCTTCTGTATATTCTGTGGTACTGTGAGATCAAATTCTGTGGCAGAGTTTGTGGTCTAAGTTCTACGTGCTATGCTAATTTACAGTATTTCCATTCCATTCCTCATTTTTATTTCTTCATGTAAACACATATATTGGTCTAGTCTATACCACAAATGTTTACCGATACCCAACTACCCAGTTTCAACAGTTGCTGTTTTTTATGACAATTCTGTCATGTTTTGCAGAAAGCAAAAATCCAAATGGCTTTATAGGTATAATATTATTTGTGTCTTGTAGTACAGAATGTCATTTCCTTGTCTCGTACATGTTGCTGAAAGGGCATGTATTCCAAGTAATTCTAACCATCATTTAAATAAATCAAGATTCTGGACTACAGTCTTACAGCAGTGGATATAGTCTGTAACAGATTCTGAAATCAGGGATTAAAGGAGGGCTCTAAGGGGTGGATGTTCTCCTTGCTTAATCTAAGAGATGGGATTCATGTCAAGATTCATATACCCAGATATAAGAATAACTCACATTCTTACAATTTTTAAATGGAAGAGCTTCATTCAGATGCACACACCTAGTGGTCTGATATAATTTGAGATGACCTAGGCCATCCAACATACCAGTGTGGAACTGGCAGGTATGACAAAACAACTAGGAGTGATTCGTGCCCCTCTCTGAGTGGTAGCTGGAGGCAGAAGGACACCTTAGTGTCTAAAGGCAAACAAACTGATTTCCGCTAGGTTGCAATGGGAACTTAGGCATCTAGTTCACATATTGAAACCTGCACTGTAGACATGGAGGGCGGGTTTCAGCTGCCTAAACAGAGGTGCCTGATGCTATGGGAGATGCTCTAAGGTAGATGAGGTATGCATACACGGCTGACACATATGACACAAGAGTATGAGAGATGTGTTCCCTTCTGAGAGGCAGCTGGATCCTAGGAAGGATGTATTATGTCACCTCCACAGGCACTAGATGGTAAGTTTAATGAACTGAATTGATCCATAGTTCTCATCACCTGAAGTGGAAGCTTAGATACCTATCTCATAAACATGCACATAGCTCAGCCTAGTTGCCTACGCTCTAGAGCTGACTGAATTCCCTAAAATGATGATCTTGTATTATAGGATGCTGCCTCTCTCTAGCTGCCATGCAGAGGTTTGCGTGGATCACCCCTAGATGTTATGTCCTATCTGCTAGCTCCTGATATATTTATAAATGGCACTATACAGACATTTTTAGGTAACTAGAGTGAAGACTCACAGGTTGTGTTTTGGTTTTAGAGGATTTCAGTATTACAAAAATATGGACCCAACTTTTTCTCCTGACAAATATTTACAGATATCTGAAATCTCTGAGGTGAATTTACTAATCATTAGGCATCTCCATTGCCAACCACATCCTACAAGTGGGATTTCCTGTCATCTTTACATCTGGAACTCTGTCCAAGTGATGAGTCAATAGTAGTTTCTTCTTACAGACACAACATAGAAGAGGCAACTGTGAACAGAGACAAACACCGCAGTATACGGAAACTGCCGTATACAATGCCCAAGCAGCTAGATACAGAATTCTATTATTTCCCTATACTTATTACAGGAACTTTCAGCTTTCTGAGCAGGGACAAAGGCGAGGAAACAGCTGTCAATGAGTATTGTGCTTTGTTGTGGAATTATTTCCAGTCTTGTGAGGGTTTTTTTTTCCGTCCTTATTTTAAATCAAATGAATTGTACTTATTCTTAAAGATATCTTGTACTTGATCTATGGAGTGGTTATACACATGTACATACACAGACACACACACACACACATATATATATGTGAGGTATATACAGCCATATGTGAAATAAATGTGTATATATATATGAGATATATGTAATGTAATGTAATGACGTCACAACGTATTGGTTACTTATTACTAACAGATTCTATGAAGTGTGATTATGATATGCTTTGTGTAATCCCCACATTTGATACAGTATCTCTGTGTTGGATAAAGATAGATGATAATTGAGAGCTGAAGGGAAGTGTTAATTTTCTTTGGTTAAACTTAAGGTTTCAGTGGCTGCTAAACAAGACTGCAAGTTGCAACCTAAACATATTTTGTTCTTAGTCTGTACTAAATGCCTGAGCAGGCAATTTTGTGTGTATATAGTTTTCTCAATAGTGTTAGATAAAAGTTTACCCAGCCTACGTTGAATCCTCAAAAGACTGATCAGCAGATTCTGCAGTCACTTCTTTCTCAATACATTATGCAAACTTTTTGGAAAGGAGATTAGTTTCTTCCCAAATAGCAATGAGATGTTGTTTCACTAAAACAAGTTAATGAATTACTGAAGCAGCATTTTGTGGGCAAAGTTTGAGAAGATGTTTTTCATGTTATTAGTGATTACAGACTAATATCTAAAGTAGCTTCTCAGTTATGAAACGCTGACTTTCCACATCTCTTTCACAGTTTATTGAAATAATACAGATCTAAGTCATAGAAATGTCACCCAAATGGAAGCATTTCCAGAAAGTGGAAATGAATTCGGACTATGCTTTGAACAGATGCAATAGAAGCCTAAACCCTAAACATATTCAAGTTTTCAGGTTTGACTTCAGGCAATACTAGAAAATACAGGTCTATATGCAGCCCTCATCATTCAGAACAGGACAGAATATTTGTATTCACCCATTCTTATAATATTCCATTCAATTATCTTTCTTTTTTTTACTGACAGTCTTATATTGTATGTTTCTTTAGCTATCCAAACTATGCTACTGACTATTACTGGGAAGCCTAATCTCTGTTTAGGCCTTCCAAATGAAATCATTAAAACTAAAGTTATGCCATGAGCTGATGCTTAAGGCTGCTTGCACCCAGGGCTGTAAGGAATGCAAGACAGAGGTAGATACTACTTGGAATCCTCTGATCCTCCTCATTTCCAGTTGATTTAATACATCAATGTTTGGGATCTCCAGAGAGAATGGACTCTAAATTTAGGATGAGATTTAGCTTGAAGCACAGACTACATGTTGTGGAAGATCAAGACTTTGTCATCTTGCTGTGCTCCAGGAGGCTGCTTTTAATTTTAAGGACCAATTGCATCCCAATTTTTGTTAGTACAAAATGCTTCTGTTTGTCCTAGTATCTTATTTATCCTACACACCAGACTTTTTATCTGTCCACTATTAAATAAATGCATCAACTGGCTTTTATCTTCTAGCTCCGGAGATAAGAAAGAACACTTACTTTTAATTGTAAGCAAACCTTCATCCTTTCTGTAATTGTCAATTAGAAAGTACCATAACCACACACCACCAGAAACAACGTATTACATTAAATATACATCAGACAGACAAAATGTAGTTTCTAAGCTTCTAGAATCTACAGCAGTTTGGATTATGTTTTGATAAAACATGTAGAGCACACAGTTGCAGTTGGCAATTTACCTGGAAAATATTTGGAGAAATAGAACAGCTTTTAACGAACTCCTCCATTAGACTGAGAAGAACCTCTGTGCACTCTCTTAACCTTCTGGGCTTAACCTTCTTTACAGAATACAGCTGATTTTTGTAGCATGAAATATAATTTTCTTTAAAAATTATAACTCTACCTTAATCAGAATCCTTGGCAATTAGAACCCAGTGGTTATGTATTACTCATATAAGCAATATAAAACATATGAACATACGTGATTTTTGAGATAGAACAAGGTGCTTAAAAAAATCAAAATATACTTGCAGTGGTAAATTCTGTTAGAAATAAGTATATTTCTTTTAATTTAGCCTTTAATTCAATTGGGATTTGAAGACTAATGTCACAAGTTTATGCATGTCCCAGGATGAGTTTTCACAGGACCTGGATGAACAAAGTTTAGAGAAGACCACTGCAGGATTCAGTGTGCTGATGCAGAACTGCAATTTAGAGCAGTAGCAAGGTCATTAAGGGCTATTCGTCAATCTTCCCTAATGAGCTGCTCAGCCTTTTCAGCATTCATGTATGTTGTTGCTGACACAGGTCTCCCAGATCATGGTTTGTCACAATTGCTAGTCTCACCTGACTTTAAACGTTTCAACCATCTGTACACATTTCTCAGTTTCATGGCTTCAACCTTGTACAGTTTGCATATTTATTATGAGTCTCTTTACTGCCTGAACTTTCACTTTGCAAAACTTCTTTCAGTACACATTGCTATATATGGTGCCAGTACCGCCTCTTACAATCTTCAGTTCACGAGCATTCAAACAGCTTTAGAAACCCTCAAAAGCTGAGAAGATATGGATGCGGAATCCTGAAAAAACTGAACTCTGAACACATTGAAAGATATTTTTTCCTCATTTTAATGTTAAAAGGCTTATGACACTCAAGAGATTTTAATAGATCTGTTTGCAGTTTGTGGTAATAATGGAGCTATTACCTAAGAATTTCTGGAAAATCTATTGATTTCTGAATTTCTGTATCCTTCAGCTGCAGATGATGAAAGCTGAAAAAATATACTCAAATGTGATACTATACATTTGCCATCTTCTTGTGTTCTTCTTTCAACCTTTGCTCTTGGATATAGTCAGAGACATGACTGAGCTAAGTGACCTATGATTAGACTTGGTGCAGCTGTTGCATATTTACCATGTTCCTATAAAATCTATTTTATAGAAATTGACCATCACAACCACTCTGAATTAAAATGAATATGAAAAAGAAACACTTGCAAAGTTTTTAGCTGACTTTTTTGGATGGGGAAAAGAATCAAAAGGTTCTTAGAAACCAAGTAAAAGAAAATAAGGAAAATAGTCCTTCTGGAACCAGATAAACCGAAATTAAATAGATTAATGAAAAAAGCCACAATAAATAAACAAAAAAATAAATAAAACAAAACCAAACAAAAATGCCCCAACTGTTGGCTTGAGAAGAAAAAAAAATATATTGAAGAGAAAGCATTCTGGATGTCGATTGGTTTCAGATTTGCACTCAAAGAGAAGATAAGAGAGAGAGGAGGAAGAAAACATCTAATGGATGCTGGAGACATTCAGAGGAGCTGATGTTACATATACACCTCAACTCATACATTTCCTTTTTTTATTCTTTACTGTTGGTGGTATATATGAAGACAAACATAATTTTAACTTGATTAGTGAAAATGGAAGAGATTTTGTATTTCCCTGGTGAAATGCATTATTGATTAAAAAAAAAAAAAAAAGAACTTAAATCCCAACATTCTTCATCCAACTCCAGCTGTTAAAATCCTGTGACCAGGGAACCAGAAATGCAGATATTTGTATATGCTTCCACGACTGTATACTGGTTTTATTTGTATGCATTCCTTTAATAGTATAATCCAAATGCATTTTACTTGATAAGTTTTTATGTAGATCTTACAACACATTTTTCTACCACATGTTGGAACATTTGTGCAAAAAAAAATCCCATCTTTATGTTTGAAATTTATGGGAACACAATTAAAATGAGAGGGGTCCAAAGGTATCAAGATAATTACATTTTTCTAATCTTACTAAACAAGATAAATTACCTGCAGGCCCTCTTATAAAAGATGAAATCTTCATAATAAGTGAATTAATCAAGCAGCAGCTTGCTACTGCACATGCATTTATAACAGGAATGATTCAAAGACTTATTTTATGGGGAAATTAATGGAAACAGGCTTTTCATTCTTCTGCACCAATTGAAAACCTCAGCAACCAGCTGCCCACTTGTCAAGAAAACAGAAAGAAGCTGGAAACAAAGATAAATAAAAACACCTTTTTCCTGGCACTTTTGAAGAGAAAAAGCAGCTCTCATTTACAGCAGCCATCTGTTTGTTATTTAATATGGGTGAATTACATGCTGTAATGAGTTTGTTTCTGCATCACTCAGTGCAATGGAACACAAGTTCACTCTCATAATGTGCAGCAGTTTTTAAAAGCTAATCATTTAATTGGACACAATAGTCAATGACAAATGGAGATGTAAAAACTCAGCCAGCTGTAGAGTGAATATGTAATCATTGTGAAATCATATTATTTTACATGCATGAAGACTCTTTAATAGTAGCTGATGTTGGTCAGCACTACAGACTCTGAAGAATGGAAGAAACATGATGAAAAGCAGCATTTCAAAACCATTCTTAATGTAATTGGGCTATATTCAGGCACATGCTGTAGCTGCCATTAGGTTTAGGTACTTTATCATCTCCAAATTGTTTAGTGGCCTCTCCCAATTTTTGTTTACATTTGCTTTCAACATTTATGGTTCAGTAGGCATGATCTACAGTTTGTTGGGAGTCATCTGATTAGTTTCTGTTCAGGCTGCCTCATAGTTCCCACTGACTTGCTGCTTGTTTTATTTATAATGCTACATTAAAATAAACAGAGAAAAGTGGAAGGAGTGAATCTCAGGGACAAAAATGGATTCAGGGAATCTAAACTTTGGTTTAGATGTTTTTTATCTTGTGGTAAGGGATTTATCTGTTTTCAGAACTTCATAATGAAGCAAATAAATTTGCACGTGTTTTTCTTTAAACATTCCACAGATTCAGCCAGTCTGTAAGCTTTAGCTAATTTCAGTAGAATGTAGCCTTTTTCTGTTGTACTAATTTTATGAATTCTTCACTTGTGAGGACTGACTGAGCATCCTTTATTTTGGCTTAAAAATAGAGCAAGGAAAGCAAATTTAATGTTGATATCATATATCTCTGGATAAGGCAGGACAGATCTGGTTTTTGGGTAACTATTAAAAGAAGCCAGCTTGAACCAGGGTTCAACTTATGTTAAAAGATTCAAAGGCCTAAAGAGATTAGATGGAGCACATCAGCTTTCTGATAGCATGTTTGAATGTGTATTTCCATCCTGTTTCTCATTGTTACATAAGGGCCTGTGTGTTTTAAGGTAAGATAGGCAGATATATCCAATAAGTTTTAAAATATGAAGAAGTAAGAAGTGAGAAACAATACTCATAGATAAAGCTGAAGCAATTAAGTTTATTTCTTCCATCAAAATTTTAAGGAATTAAAGACAAAGAAAAAAACCCACAAAGAATGAAAAGGGTCATCTGAACAGCTTTGGGAGAGGGTATTTAAAGTACCAACAGGGGTTTAAGTACCTATAAAAGAAGGGAGAAAGTGAAGCTACAGTGTAGAAGAGTAACAGATAGATTATCTCCTTATACATAAAGAGAAAATGTGGAAAACAGTTTACTCATGCCAAAAACATCCACCCAGGAAATAAGAGAGAAATACACTGCAAGTTGGAAAAGCTTTTCAAGCACACATCACCAACACAATCAGTAGGAAGGAAATGTCACGCAGTTCCTAGTGGATGATTAAAAACCATGTAAGGAGAGTAAATTATAAAGTGCTTTCTAATACGAGGGTTGGAATTAAAGTTCAGAAGGCCCAAACATGTTAAACTTATTCATGATGCACATAAGATGGAAGGCATAACCATTTGCATGGAGCAAGCGCCAGTTAGAGCAGCAATGTCCAAAGAAAAACTGAATCCATCATAAGCTCCCATGTGGCTGAATTTCTTTTTTTTAAAGACAACGAGGAGAAGTTTTTCAATTAGTGCAGGCAGGCTGAACAGTCACACAACTTCTCCTCCACCTATTGCAATCTGACACAGTGCTACACGGCTTCTGCTGCCCCTAAGGTTCCATCCCTTCTTCTGTCATTCTGTCATCCCCAGTAGCAGCAGTAACAAGACCCTAAACATAACACTCTTGGTGGTGGGCGGATGGAGGATAAAAATAGGTTGTATCTGTATAAAAGGAATATGGGGTTGAAGCTTAATCATGGAAGGAGAAAGGAGAAAAGTAACTGCATGAATAGGGGGTGAAGGAAAAGGCTGATTTTTTTGCATAGTGCAGCCTGCAAGATGGTGCCAAAGCTCAGATCTGAATCTGTAGCTGTTGTGTTGGACCACAACTTTAGAGAGAAAGTATGAATATCATATTGATAAGAGCAAAATTACCAATTTCAGAAAACCAAATTAAAGTGTCTTATGTTTTGGTTTTAATACTAGATCCCAAATTTTGAGGAAATAAATAATGAAATGTACAGAAATCCCCATGATTGTATACCAATTTTTTTTCTGCAAGAGAAATAAAGTAACATAGTGTCAGCTGATCTGATGTCCTCACCCAATCTACGTGGATGACACTAAGCCAAAGTCTGTGCGTTACTTTAGAAGGTTTGGCTGAAGGTTGAAATGCACAGAATGGGCATACATGCTCCATGAACACTTCATTTCAGAAAAAAACACCACTGATCACAGTAGAAAAATTCTTAGTAAGAGGGGTATCAACAGTTCTGTTAGGATTGCCCATTTTAATTATAATGAATATTGCTTACTGAAGAAACTATAAGGAATCGGTATCATCAAATATGGAACTAAACTTTTACTGGCAAGCTATCTGCATATGATAAATAAGTGTAAACAGTGGCAGATATCACTGAATCATATATTGACAGAATATAAACACAGCTGAAAGTACATGACTTTTCAAATGCAACTGGCAGTGCTAAGGCTGTGTAACTCCTAGGTCATAAGAAAACACTTTGTATCATCGTAACCTTACCTTGTTTTGTTCAGATAATCATGTAACGCTATTAAAACAATGGCATTTGTCAATGGACAATTTATTTCAACAGATCAATATAGACTTTATCAGAATAATTTAGTGTTTGAACTTGTTTCTGAGAATTTAATACTGAAGAAATATCCTATAAAAAGTTTCCAACAGCAAATTAAAAATTATATCTATTAATTTCCCCATTTCTTTTAAAATCTTCTTAAAATCAAAACACAACCTTTAGACAATTGTGCTTTTTACTTTTTCATCTCTCTATTTCTCCATTTTCCCCTCTCTTTTTTCTGTCACTTCTGTATGGACAAGGAGTCAGTAATAGAGTGTTTTACTCCCACATGCTTCCTAACTACTACTGGGAGATATCATGTTTGATATCAAAGAATGTAAAAATGAAGGTAATCTCCCTTGAAGTGGAATCTTAGAAGACCAAGATGTACAAAGTCCTTGTAAGCTGGAGAGAGCTGAGCACCAATGAGACTCAAGTGTTTCAACATTCTCCATTATAAACCTAAATAGGTTCTCTTGAGGCAATGTAGGGCATTAAGATTTCCTCACAAATTCTGATTGAAATCTCGCACATTAACGATACAGATTCCTCTGCTATTTGATCATACACACTTTGAAATGAGTCGTTTCAATTCTGAAGGGATAGAGTCTATTTATTCACATTTTTAAACAACCAGTTTGTTAAGAACAAGGTGCCATGACTACCAGTCACTTCCTGAAGTTACTTGTAGGTAGTACAGCAGACAGGAATGTATGGTCAAAGCTGTGCACAGATGCTTGTGAGCATCTGCCCCCATTGAAACTGACTTGAATCTACCAATATCTAAGTAAAGAGGATTTTATTTTCTGTCTCTGTTACTCGACCTTAGCACAGATATGTGGGGAGAATTATAAGACTACAAAGAGGTACAAAGGCTATTCCTTCTGTGCATCTTCAGATATGGCCCACTGGTGGGTAGCATGGCCTCTATATGAACATCAAAACAGACCATTATACTGTTGGGTGCAATTCAATGCAGTTCTAAGAAGTGGTGAGATATGTGCCTATCTTGGTGCTCATTTCTCACACTCAATAGTGTTTAAGTGGCTTGATTTATACTTACGTCAGAGATATCTTCAAAACTTAATAACAACATTTTAAACATGTTTGAGCACACATTCATGTGTTCTTGAGGATCATCAATATTTACAGGTAAATCTTTATCTTATGTTTTCTGCAATCCAGAAAGAAGAAAAAAGTGTAGACTGAAAGTCACACCAAATTCAAACATTTTTGTTTAAAAAAGATTTAAAAGACTGGCTTACAGTCAAAGTCTAAACACTTCTTGGTTATAGGAAAAAAAGAAAAGAAAAACAAAAGAAAAGGAAAAAGAATAAAAAGAAATGCCATAGACAACAAACTTAGAAGAAAAACCTTTTTTCACTTCCAGAACAAGTACTGGCCACAGAACAAGATCACACTTTTCAGCTAATTACAGGCTAATGTTACATCTAGTCATTCCAGAGATGAGGGTTAAAAATAAATTTATTCTGTTGTGATATTTGCAATAATATTATAATGGCATTTAGTTAGTAGGCTTTAGACAATAAAAGAAGGGCTATGTCTCAAAGAGATATTACTGTGACAATGTACTCCTGCTCATGTTGAGGTTTCCACCTACAGGTGAAAGGAAAAACTCACTTCCTTTCAAGGGAATATCTGAAAATCTCACCTAATTGATCACCTGTTAGTAACTCTTACTTCTAACTTGAAAGCTATAAAGAGATTCAAGATTTTTTTTTTCTGATAGGATTGTTTACATAAACTTTATATTATGCATCTATTTCACAAAATAATTTTACTACATTTTATATTAGTTAACTGTATTACTCGAGTAATAGTTTTAGTCAGGTTCTTGCAAAATCTTGTTTTAAATACTTTAGTATTCTGGGATTGCTGCCTTGAACTTGTTTTTTTAGTTCTTGCCTATGGATCAGAACTTTTTGTGTGAAGTTTTTCTTCTCAAAGTAAAACAAGTTTTCAACATTATCTTTTGCATTTTTAGATGTTTGCATGAGGCCCCTCTATAAGCTCTAGACTGGGCTTTGAAAGGTGCATAGAGGACACTTATAAGAACACAGAAACAGAATAATTGCCTAACTGCTACTCAAAATGCTAGTTTTAATCAGAGTTGGGTGCCCAACCTGCTTACACATCTTCCTGAATCATGCTAGAACCTGCCATTATGTTTAAGTGCCAAGATATTTTTGAAAACCTAAGCCCTGGTGACTGTGACAATAAGTACTTTAACAGGGAGAGAGACAAGAGAAATTGTCTATTATTTTAGATTTCAAATAATTTAAAATAATAAGTGGATGCACCGCCATCCACTATTTTACTAGTTCAAGTAAAACCTTCATATTACAAAAAGAACTGCACCATAAATCTGTAGGTGGCCAAGAGATTTCAAAATATTAATTTATTTGCAGCGATTAGTACTTTATTCTACACATTCATGCATTTACCTTTTATGGTGAGTGAGGAAAAGAACATTAGGTAATGTTCACATAAACCTAACATGAAAATTAGAGTAAAGCACCTGAAATTTACAACAAGTCTGAACACAATGTCACTAGTATGTTCAACAGCGTAGGACCAGTTCAGGCCAAAAAGAAATGACTAGAGATGAGCTCATATAGCTCATTCCTTGTAAACCAAATAGTTTTGGTTTTACTTTCCTTTTGTTACCACAGAGAAAGAGTAAAATGAATGGAAAGAGTTGGCCAAATGAAAGAGAAGCACAAGTTGATACACCATCAAGAGAAAGACAAACCCAAAAGCAAAATGTAGTCTGCAAAAGTGGAAATGTTTATTTATTACTAAAATATTGAACCATTTTTGCTCTAGGAAGTTTAACCATGCATCCAAGTATTGGAAATGATCCACTATGCTCTTTTTAAGAACTTCTGGAATGTAATTCTTCTGACCAAATGTGGTCATTGGCAATGCAGACGCTGGCATCACAACCAGTTTCCTTTTATAGTCAATGAGTGGTTAGTGCTCATCATTACTATTTGCTCTTTAAGAACTGCCAAAATATTCCAATTTATAAAATGGAGGTTTTTAAACTAGGTGCTATAGATATAATGAGAGAATCCTTCTTCCTGAGTACCTGAAAGCTAATAAAAACCCTCCTAAAATAAGACAAAAAAAGAGAGGCAACTCTCCATTTTTTTATTAGTCTAAGACTGGGACTGAAACAGAAAACTGGCAGCTAAGTCATACTTCTGAAAATGGGCACTGGCTCATGTCTTCCAAGGTCTGTTGAGGCAGGTTTTATCCAACCAAAGGTGGGAGTTTAACCTCTAGGCACCAACACATAAACCATTTATGCTAAGTCTTCTTTTTGTGGTCAGTGAAGAGGAACATACACTGCTAAGGAGTGATTTATCTTGAACCAATGTAAACATCTAAAATGTGTCAGCTGAATTGACCCAAGAAGTGCCTGTTTCTGTTGTCTGTCTATAAAAGCAGTTTAGACTAACTTAGAGGCAGATGTGTTCCCTGTAGATGTCAAAAGCTATATTAGAGAAATTCACACCATAGAAATTATATACCCCAGCTTTTAGCATCACTGCAGCGTTAAAAGCACTCAGCAAAAAGTGACAAGTGCAGTTCTTTCCCTAATCAGTGTGGACTGAAGCTCAAATCGGACGCCTCTGAAAGCAGTACGTTGAGTGTCAGGCTAGAAGCCGAGGTTAGTTGAATTAAATGCAAGGAATATTCTCCACTTTCCTTTCACCAGCTATGTAGCTAAGATGTCAATACACACTCTATCAAAAGCGAGGAGTTAGAGCAAGCAAGCTTTCTAGCTTAGTGAGGAGAGCATTCATGGTAAGATGATCAGAAACCTGTGTCTTGATCTGCAAATCCTATCATAGTCCTAATATTGTTTACATATTTTACCCAGTGACACCTGGAATGCAAAATACATAGCTAGTGCCTTTATGGATCTGGGCCTTACAGTCAAAAACAGAACAAGATGTGACAGGCAAATCTCAATACAAGGGTGACAGACAAAGATGACAGTGATGGGAATCTAAACTTTTGTACCCTCCAAGGGTTTATTGCTGTTGTATTTTTTTAGATACGAGAAAGTGAGATACTAAAGAATCACCAACAGGCCACTTGCCTAGAAAGACTGTTGCTTCTTAAGACTTGTTTGAGAAAAAAACTATCAGTAGAGAGTTTTATCTATGTATTAAAATATGTATCATGTTATATTACAGTTGATGTTACTGCATATTATGAATCTGTAAAAAACAGAACAAGCCTGTTCTAGATAGTCAGCAGTAATGTTTTATGGTATTTGAACTGACATTTTGCAGGCACCACAGATTCAATTAGATTAGCTATTTCAGTATCTGTTGAAAATTGTAAACATTTGCCCAAAATGTGCTCTATATATTGTACATTATGTGACATAATGTTACTTTATAAAGTCTGGTAAAATACCAAACAAAAATGATCCTTTGTTTAGGCACCAGTGTGTGCCGCTTATAAACTTTCATGCCACCTGCATGAATCTGAGAGCAGAATTCATAATGACATAGACGCTGCCTAATCTAGGGTAAATCTTTTACTCCCTTCTAGCGGGATCTTTATCAGCAATGACCCAGAATGACAACCAATCATTGAAACAAAAAGCTTGTATACAGAGACTGAAACGTGCAGCAAGTCTGTCCTCCTCCCACTTGATGGGTACGTCTCTATTCTCAAAATGTTTCCAACTAAATGTTTGGACATATTATGCTTAAGTCTTACACAGATGCAGAGAAAAGGGAGGCATTGTATTTCCATTTTCTGTGGCTTTATCTTTCTCTCTTTAGAATTACATGGTGTCATAGTTTAACCCCAGCCAGCAACTAAGCACCACGCAGCCGCTCACTCACTCACCCCCTGTTGGAGGGGGGGAGACAATCGGAAGAGTGAAAGTGAGAAAACTCATGGGTTGAGATAAAGACAGTTTAATAGGGAAAGCAAAAGCTGTGTGTGCAAGCAAAGCAAAACAAGGAATTCATTCACTACTTCCCATCAGCAGGCAGGTGTTCAGCCATCTCCAGGAAAGCAGGGCTCCAAAAGAGCTGCTTCCCAAGGTTACTTGGGAAGACAAACGCCATCACTCCAAATGTCCCCCCCTTCCTTCTTCTTCCCCAGCTTTATATGCTAAGCATGACGTCATACAGTGTGGAATATCCCTTTGGTCAGTTGGGGTCAGCTGTCCCAGCTGTGTCCCCTCCCAACTTCTTGTGCACCCCCAGCCTACTTGCCGGTGGGGTGGGGTGAGAAGCAGAAAAAGCCTTGACTCTGTGTAAGCACTGCTCAGGAGTAACTAAAACCTCTCTATTATCAACACTGTTTCCAGCACAAATCCAAAACATAGCCCCATACTAGCTACTATGAAGAAAATTAACTCTATCCCAGCCAAAACCAACACACATAGATTCTTAACTACTGTGAATCTCTGCAGCCCTATGAAGCCCACTGGGAAGCACCTTTCTCACTGTTATCTGCTCAGAGGAATTCTCATGTCTGAGAGTTTTTCGCATCCTAATTATTCTCTAGCAGAGTAATTCTTTTTTTTCATAAACCAGACTGCTGTAGACATACATCTAGCTATGTTCTTATCTATCTTGACAGGGCATCTCCTATAAAACCCTTTCAGTGCTGTAGCAGAAAATTGTCATGAGGTTACCTCACAGTATTTTATTTCAATATTATTTATACCTCTAGTCTTTGCCTCCAAATAGTGTTCATCTATTATTAATTTGGTTTAGGATCTTTATCTTTTAGTGTGTTGTGAAAACATCCTGAATTACATTGTAATGATTTGTTTTCTATCTTGTAATTGTATGTTACAGGTAAAACTGTGACTGACCTTAACTGAAACCACAGAAATGGATGAAGAACCATATACCAGCTGTCCTTCAACGCCAGTATAATGAACCTTAAAACATGGAGAAGAACAAGGAGTGGCAAATGTTGTATTTTCCCCTGGAGTGAGTAATTCTAGGGGGTATTGAAAGGACATGGAAAAGGCATATATGGAACCTTAATTCTGCCTTCTATAATATGCCAAATAGGGCAATTCACAAGGGGGAAGATAAGCCAAGTATTATAAAAGGCAGCAGTAAAATGACTTCCCCCTACAGCAAAGGGAAAGAAAAAAAAAAGAATTGTGACTGTCTGTCCCTGGGCTCCTCCTAGCACAGGACTAAGTTTTAAAGCTTGGTCTCACTCTATGCGAGTAGGGTTTTTAATCTGTTTCAGCTGCTTTGCCTTTGTAGTGAATTAATAAATTTTGCTGATGGAAATAGGATGTCCAAGATTCTGACTGACTAATGTGATCACTATAAACAGTGGTGGAAGTTTGTCTTAATACTTGTTTACCACAACTACAAAATAAATAAGGCAAATAAACAAAGAATAAGAATAAAAATGTTAAAAGACTACCGAAGTTAAAGAAAAGCAAGAATAACAAATGAAAATACCAAAAAAAAAAAAAAAAGCAGTAGAATCAATAGATGTGCTAATCTACTCAGTTTTATGATGGAACTTCAGGGGTTTGGACTGAATTTCTGCTATTTCATATGTCTCTAGTTATAATGGAGAGATGATATAGACTACAGTAAATTATGGGGTTTATCTCATACATGCGAGTGCTTCATAACTTATTAGTACCAGAAGCCATAATGAGTTATGTCACGCCTCTCTTACATAGCCTCCAAAGCTTGTAACTCACTACAAGCCATGAGTGCTATCACAAATTCAGCACTTTTTCAGTCTTAGAGATTCATATCCAGATTTTGAGAATTTTTCTTATACTTCACCAGTGATGTTTGAAAACTAGAAATGAATACAAGAATGTAAGGCTGACCTACTAAGGCTGACAAAATACTCTGACCTACCGTTCTCTGCATAGCCAAGAAAGTACTTCTCTTTCTCTTCCATTTAATTAAATCAAGGACTAAGAAAATCCAGAAGTTTACAAGATCTATTCTTAAAAGGGTAAGGTTTTCAAGATGTAAAGTATCCACTGTTTCTCAGTGGCTTTCATAAGACCTGGATGGTAGCCTGTGACTAAGAAATTGTCTTAATTCTTTCAGCAGCATGAATTTATGACCCAGAAACTTTCAAATCTAAAATCCTTTGATCTCTGTGAACCCTAACTCTGTGTGGACTTATCTTTTTTTATTTATTCTGGAGATAATATTTTTTAGGCTACAGTTGAAGATCAGACTGGCATATTATGAAAATTTTTATATGGAGATAACACTGTACCTTTAAATATAGTGAAATCTGATTTTAGAATACTTATAAGGAAGCTGGGTTGACTCTCTTTTCATTAGCACTCACTGTACACTACTGTATGTATTTAGCTACATCAGCTAATTGCTAAAGAGTAACCTCAGCGGAATAATTCACAATTTACAAAGAAGTAAATGAAAAAAGAATAATGACCAGTAATTTCAGCTTTTCTAAGGCTCTATGCAAGTAACTAGAATTTCTCCTCACCACAATTATAAGTATTTCAGTATGTTGGAAAATAAAGCCAAAACTTACATGGAATTACACAGGTAGTTATTGTTACTGTTGTTTTACTGTTGTAGTGGTGGAGAGTCTATTAGCATATGATTTTAGATGGGGTAGTCTAGTTACCAGTTCCTAGTTATCCTTTGTTGATTTTTTTTTTCCTAGTTCAGTAGTATAATTTAGAAAAATGATACATGCCAATTTATATAACTAAAGCAGTAAAAAACCTCTCTAGCACTTAAAAAAGTCATTCTTGTGCTATTTGAAATTTCCTGCCCTTCTCATTTTTATTATATCTCTGGTTGTGGTCATTTGTCCTACATTTCAAAGGGCAAGAGCTTATGATTGGTTTCTGGCACTGTTAAGAAGTACATTTCAAAGGATTTACATGATTTAAAAAATATATTGACACAGGAATAAAGAAGTTACATTTCAGCTCTTTCTTTGAAGAAGGAATACGTGACCTAGACAGGACAATGTGCACCTCAGAAATAGGGCTCTTACTTTGTAGGGTGCCTTGCTGAGGGTTCAGACAGGCAATCTAATAAGGCTGAAACTCTTGCTCAAGTACCTCCGCTTAATCAATGAGAAATATTCCCCTACGAGATGCAAAATGTGATTGTGCATGTACACAGTGTAGGTGTAACTTATACGGGCACATCCTGCATTAATTACAGTTTCATCCCAAGAAAGTCTATGTTCAAAGAACAACAACAAGATTGCAAAGTAAATCTTAGTAATTGTTCTTAGTAATTGTAAGTAATCTTCACGCAGAAGTAAAATATAACAGAATTCAGTTGGCTGCTACCTTAAATCTGCCACACAGGGTACATGCATTATGGTATAGTCTTTCATTGCAACCATACCAATAGAAGCTTCTCATAATGAATAAACTCATGAGGTAGATTTCAGATTGCTTGATCAGTCCTAATTCTGGTAATTCCTAGCTTTTAAGTGTTTGACTCTGAAACTTTAAGTTATATCTTCTTAATGTAATTTCTGTGGGATTTTTAGCAGACACATTGGTGTTTTATCACACAATTTTATCACACAATTACTTGATTAGTGACAGTCTTAAATGCTGCTCTCCTAGCACTTCAGCACAAACTCCTTGAACTAAACTAGTTGATGGCTAAGGGCAAAGTAGTTGTGTTCCGTGAATTAAAGAAGGATCATGTAACATACCAAAAGGGTGGGTATGATTCATAGAGAGTCTAAAAAGGACCAAATATGATTTAATAAATCAGATACCGACTATGATCCATTTCTATCCAGCCTGCCATCTTTCCTCCAGAAGAGATGAGGGAACTTCAGAGAGAGCTTTCTCAGCTGCATCTTCTTTTACATGGTCAACTCCAAGCCAATAGAAATGGGAATGATAAGGTCATCACTTTTCCCACATATGAATGACTGCTTTCCCGGATGGAGAACAAAAATTTTCAGATAAGATGTATTTTATCTGTGCTATGTCTGACCCCAGCTGTAAGTAGAGAAACAATAAGGAATAAAATCAGGCTTGCTGTGTGATTCTTGGCTCAGAAAAATCCTTCTCTTGGCTCAGAAAAATCCTTCAAGTTGCTCTTGTTTCTTCTGAAAAGCAAGTGAAGTCCCGTTCTTCAGCCTACAACACTAATATGACAGGTTTTTACTGAGAAGCTGGGGTAAAAAGGTCCAAAAGTTTGGTCTGCTCTAGTCAAGATTTGGGTTGCATTATTAGTTTTTGTAACCTCTTAGAGAAGCAGGAGTTTTCAGAAAAGAATATATAGGGGGAAAAAAAATTAGCAATATCACTAACTAGAAGAGAATCTAGCATGCAGCTGTCTCAAGTCAGTAGATAGACTAGCTTCATACATAGTACTAACTGACATGAATTATTAACATCCATGCGAATATTTCCCAAGAATTTTCTACAACTTTTGTACAACATAATCTAAAGCAAATGAGATGAGAAAATAAAGTGCATGCTCATAGTTCATAGCTAGATTTGTTAATAAGCCGGGAATGAGGTGCAGCAGGTAAAATACAAACCCTTAGGAACCTGGAAAATCCAAGTAGATATTTATAGGACCAACCAGATTCACTTTTTTGATCACAATATGATATTTCTGACACATTTCAGAGGATTTTTATTTACATGTAAGTAAACTTAACTATGGATAGGTATGTGAAAAAAATGTAATATGTCAAAGAATGGTAAAATAGGTACTTATGAATGGGTGCACTCTACTGTTGACTGACACTTTCAGAGAAGAATTAGAACTCCTGGTTCAGAGTAAGTATTAAACAAATATTTGAATATGCAGAAGCTAGTTTCAACTAATTTATATTTATACACAGTATATTTTCTCTGTTAAAAAGAGAGAAATAATTAACTTTCCATGCTAAAAACAATGAACCTAAGTCAATCTATTTATCCTATTTTTATTATTGTTAACTCTTAGTCAAGACATGAACTGAAGTAATTTTAGAGTTAGAAAACTTGGGTCATCTTGCTGGGTGAGCAGATATATACACACATATGAAGCTTGCCAAACCTGTGAGCCATGATGAAGGAGCTTAATTAAAGTTCATGGACAAATTAAAAGTGAGAAAAAAATAGAGCAGCAAGAAATACATTAATTAAGAAAACCTGTATCTTAAAAAGAGCAGACCCAAGGGTATCAGTACAGTAATAAGTAACAGCAGGGGTGACCATAAGGCAGAAGATAAAATGGAGTAATATGGGGTAAGAGAGCAAGCTGTCCAGGTGTAAAGTTGTTATAAAGTCCATTACACTATGGCTCAAGAGTAGCACTGAAGAGCTCCAGCTGAGTTGTTTGGGAAAAGCTATCCTTTACCTCTGTCAAGGAAAGGTCCCATGAAAGTATCTCCTGTTTGACATCAGAATGATTTTTGGTTATCTTTGTCACAGCAGTACTATAATTCTATGTTCTTGTATGCCTTTTCTTAGGCTTTCAGATCTGTTTAATAACTAAAAGACAAGGTGTGTATTTAATGTAAAACAAATAAAGAGTACTCTGTTGCAGTGAAGAGAATAGATTTCTGATACTCTGTGAGATTTTTCTTTAGCATTTATAAGCCTAACTTTCTAAGAAAGCAATATGCTTTTCAGGATACTTTTATACTTTGGTCTTCACAAAAACTGCTCTGATTTTTATTTTCTAGATTTCCAACAATTTCTTACGAACTTTTTGGAGGTTTTCTCATTTGTTTATGGGTTGTTGAGGTTTTTTCTGCTTCCCCTCCCACCCCGCCACCAGGTTCATGAGTGCATGACCTGAATATATTGGTCTATAACTGTGGGTAGAATCCACAGATAGTCACCATAGTTTCTCTCTAGAGAAACAGGTCCTTCTAGAAATTAGTTCATTTAATTTTCCTGTATACGTATTTCTGTCTGTAATAGGTAGTTCATTAGAGATGTTTACACTGTGCCTGATGCTCATTGAGAGGAATCTCATGCTGTTTCATGCTAATGGAAAGCTGATGAAAATTTGCTGTTTCAAGCAATTAATATTAACAATTTTTATCACAACTATAGTTGTCATTCTGCTCTGTGGTGACAGCAGCTGTAACAAGGCTGTGGTAAAGGCAAAATAGGCAGTGGATCAGAGACCATTTTGTAGCCCCTATTAATTTCCTGCCCTGACAACTACTGCTTTGTTTATGCACAGAGATGGCTATGATTTAATACATTGTCTAGAAATTTTCAGAAATCACTTGAAACTGTTATTGTTTATCAAATCAGGACAAGAATTCAATTTTAATTGTGGTACTTTTAATAATCTGTTTGATTTTAGACAACTAACCCTGTATCTAGTTAAAATTAATTGTTAGGCTGGTTCATGTAAAAATGATAATAAACATGTGTCACTTATTTCTCTTCCTCACATTCTTCCATGAAAGAGACAGGATTGGAGAAGATTGGAAATGTCACTCAGTACCAGCTATAGTCTGTTAGACTTTTTTTTTCCTTCATTTTTCCCAATTTTCTCTGATTCTGCTTTCACTTTTCTCCATTTCTAGGAATAAATATGAAACATTTAGAGAAAGAGAAATTAAAACTATTAAAAAGTGCAACTTTAACGAAATGAAAATAAATCAGAAAATTCCATTTTTATTTTTAAATATTTTGAATGTAAAGCCCACATTTATTGACATTATGTTCAACCTGTGGTTATCACATAAAACAGCTTCATATCACAATTCTGAAACAATTGAAAATCCAGCTATTGTGATGGTGTAAGTATAATATTCTTGTCAGATTTTCAGGATGTCCAAGAACCTATCTTAATGTGATATTTAACATTTTAGTTCATTATGTAGCTAAAATGAACAACGATATCCTTGCAGATCTAAGACAACTTATTTACTGGAGTTTTATTTTCTCATGGAAAGCACACCAAACAACCTCTCATTTTTTGAAGGCCATGTGACATTTATACCAAATAGGTATAAATATAGGTGATTTCTTTTTCAAATTGTTTCTAAACCTTTTCCCCTCCTCACTTAAATCCAGTATTTATTTTAACCTTGGGCTTCTTAAGACCCGAAGTAGGAACCTTCAAAGCGTATTAAAGATCATATCCTTTTTAAATCTTACTCATTTGAATGAAAGTGCCTTACAAGCTCAAACAGTGTTGGTTGTTCTCATTGAAGTTTATAATGCCTTAGATATTCAAATCAGCTTTATGCTTTCCATTTGTTATGCAAATTTGAAAACTTTATATATCACATGGTTTATCTACATTAATACAGCTTTCACTAACAGGACTTACAGGAATAGATGTATACTCTAAAGATGCACATTTTTAGTACCTTGAATTATCATAAAAACATAAAAATAGTGTGTATTGCTCTACTCTAATCACACTCATTTTTATGTGGTTGTTGAAAGCCCTTTTACATTCCATTCTGTGTCTGGAGGTCTGTGTATAAAACCAATTCAGAAAAAACCAAAGTGAAGACACCTGCTGGCTTATAACACAAATACTAAAATATCTTAGAGCCTGCTGAAAGGAGAATTGGAACAATATGTCATTACTGAAGGCTCACTTGCAAGTTCTAATGTATTATAATGAAAACAGTATGACAAACCTAATGAGACAGTGAAGATTTGGGTAATTGTTCCTACAATGTATGGTAACTTTTCCAGCCGTTATTGGCAAACATAAAACCTAATGAGATTTTATTAATTTAAATGCAGTACATCTGCAAAACATTTCCTTAGTTGCAGTCTCCTCTGATAATCTTCCTTCCCACATGTACTTGATCCTTTTAAGTTAATTGTTCTGCATAGTATACTTTCTAAACAAAACATACAAACCACTTACCATAAATGTGCATTAACTCATTTTGCCAGGCTTACTTTTTGTGGGTACACCTTCACACTGGTTGGATAGACTATAGCTTCTTTCCTCTCTGTGAAAATGTGTATAACGAAACTTGTATTTTTACTTGGGATTTGATTAAGACAGTATCTTCACATAGAGCCCAATTTTGCCACTGTTCTTCACATTATTCTTCCAGGAGTCCTATGGAAGCAATTCATATTTTGGAAGAGTAATATTTACTATGACTGAATAAGGTCAATACAGTCATACTTTAGAACTTCAATTATTTTTTCTATACAAGCTTGTTGATAACAAAAACATACATCATGTTTATTATCTGGCTTTTTATTTCCTCAGCTTAATAAAGCCAAAAAGTTTTAAGGAAGATTCCATAAATAATCTACCATCTGATGTAAAGTTTAATTGTGTACTTAACATTTCTAACTCTAACCAAGCATGAAAACATCAATAACTAAATTTTGCTATTATCATTTCTTTGAATAACTAGTGATTAAACTTCACTATGAAACTGTAATATTCATCAGGGTTTTCATTGAAATGTTGATCTTGGATCATTCTGTAAGTTTTATTTTTAGAATTGTGGTATCTCCTCATGGGAACCTCAGCAGCAGCTCAGGCTCAATGTGTCTGGAAGAGGTCTTTTTCTTTCCTTCCAGGTCTCCCTTCTGCCCTATTTTAGCCATCAAAATGTTTCAGGTCCAGAAATTGAATGTTGTCTTCAATCTGAACCTCCTTCCAGATTCTTATATTTAGCCTATCTATGATCTTTCTGCGTATTAGTTCTGAGACAAGACCAGTTTTATGCAGCCACATGTCTGAATTCATTTGTTAAATGTTCAGATAATCTTTCTTAATGCTTGCCTTGATATTTTTGCTATAAACACCTACACCACTACCTTCCTGGACATCTTTTCAGTTAGAACTACACAAGGCATCAGTGAAGCTGAACTATCCTTACTATGCAGAGACAATCACCAAGGATGACACTGCTCTTTGATGGTTTTTTTTGGTTGGTTGGTTGTTTTGGGGAAGTTTGGGGGGTTTTTTTTGGGGGGTGTGTGGATTGTTTGTTTGGGTTTTTTTGTATTTCAGTCATCTTTTATCTAATTTTGGGGTTGTCATTTCCTTAGGGTAGAAGCTGTCTGCCTGCCTCATGTTTGTGTTGTGTGTGTATTTAAGTGATACAGGTGAATTAGTCCATCATAAATAACCATGACATAGGTCTATAAATCTAGGCTAGTTATCTTATGCTTGTCGTGGTTTAACCCCAGTTGGCAGCTAAGCACCATGCAGCCACTTGTTCACCCTCCCCCCTCCCAGGGGGATGGGGGAGAAAATTGGAAAAGCACAAATAAGAAAAATCATGGGCTGAGATTCAGTTTAATAATTGAATAATAACAATAATAACAACAACAACACTACTACTACTACTACTGCTACTACTACTACTACTACTACTACTACTACTACTACTAAATGTAATGAAACGGAAAAATAACGAGAGAGAGAGGAACAACGAAAAAAACAAAAAAAACCAAGTGATGCAACTGCTCACCACCCACCGACCAATGCCCAGCAAGTGCCCGAGCAGCAATCGCTGCCCCTCGGCCAGCTGCCCCAGTTTATATACTGAGCATGACGTCATATGGTATGGAATAGCCCTTTGGCCAGTTTGGATCAACAGTTTGGAGTGCCCCCTCCCAGCTTCTTGTGCACACAGCAGAGCATGGGAAGCTGAAAAATCCTTGATTAGTGCAAACATTACTTAGCAACAACTAAAACATCAGTGTGTTACCAACATTAGTCTCATCCCAAATCCCAAACACAGCACTGTATTAGCTACTAGGAAGAAAATTAACTATCCCAGCTAAAACCAGGACATGCTGTATACTCAACAGAAAGCAATAGGCACCTCATAAGAGAGGCATCTAGGAAAGATCAGATTAATTGCCTTCTGAAAGCACTATTTCTCTCCACTACCTATAAAAGCAGACAATGGTAGCTAGCTTAGACCTTGATGTTACATTTCAGATATATATATTTCAGGTGTGATGGATCCTAAACATAACATTGCAAAAAGCTTCACTCTCTTACTTCTCTTTGTAATTCTATATACTTAATCTATTTCTGTAACCTAAAAGATACATTTCAAATAAATTATTTTAATTTTTAATATGCAATCTTTCTTTTAAAATTATGTAAAATACTGTTTGTAATTATTTTCATGAAAAACAAATGTATACAAAAGTGTTGCCCTTGCCATAACGACTAATTTGTTACTCAGTCACTCAGAATTAAATGCACTTCAGATAGTGCTGATTTCTGGTTCATTTTCTCTGTTGTATTTAGTGTTGTATCTTTTTCAAGTTACAATGTCATAAAAGGATGACAAGAAAAGTCTTGACTTTGCAGTCTTGGATGAAAGAGCATTTCTGGATGAAGGTGCCCATAACACACTGCCAAATCATGGCACAAAAAGCAATAGAGCTGTCATGAAGTTCAAAAATTATATTGTCTCTGCTAGAATAACTGGGAAGAGATCATATTCACTTTTCCCTTGAGTTTTGCAGGTCATTTTGGATTTATAGCATAGCTTTTTATTACAGTTTGTAAAACTTTTAGGGAATGTAGTCATCTTTATCAATTATTCTTGCACTTGGTCAGATAGTCCTGCACCACGATATCACAAAATGTGCTGAAATTAATTAAATAATTTCTCTTAATTGTGCAGCATACTCTTTCATGCCCTTGACACGCATCCTAAGAGACAGGACACAGACAGGACTCAAAGCCGAAGTGAGCTTCACACTTAGAAAGCACACAGCACCTGGGTCTGCAGGAGGCACTACTAACAAGAGACATCTTTCTTGTAGCCCAGTTCTTATTGGAACCATATCTGGCCATAGCAAGATTCTGATCTGAACCCTTCACTCATTTGGTGAAACTATGGAAAGTAACTCTTCTGCTCTGGCTAACTGAGACTTTCTCCTCGCTTATATGAAGACCAAAATTTATACAAAATGTCTGACTTCCTTAAGTAAGAATAATTCAAACTCTGCAGTTTGAATTGGGAGTGTTTGGGGATATGACAAAGGGTGAAATCAGGAAGTGTCTCTCTGCCTATGCTACTAGTAGTCCTAACTGCTACAGATCATGCAGATTAGTAATTTACTGCTGTCATGAACTTCCTAATAGAGGTGAGAGTATCTGAAGGCAGATACAGCATTATATAAACTCAACCAGTTTGCAATGGCACATCAATGCTACCAGCTTTTTATTTTTTTGCTGGTAGCAAATTTCTTTCTGTTTCTTTCCATTCCTGGAATATTTGAATATTAAGTTAAAATGCTGAATATTTTTACAAGAATTAGATCAATACATTTTTGTTATAATGATTCTCCTTAGTTCTAGAAACACTGAATATATCTGAAAAGGCAGCTTTAGAATTAAAGCTTCAGTAGAAGCTCTTATGTAAAGCTTCCCAGCAAAGTATTCTGGATTTCTCAGTTTGTAATCTTGCACCATTTGTATGACTGCATACAGCCAAAAGGGGGTGAGAGGAGTGTCTGCCTTTAGCAAACCCCTGTGAGCTAATTGTAAAGTAAAGTATATTAAATAAACAATAAGGAAAAAAAAAAAGGAAGGTAGTCTGCCAGCCAAGGGAGACTTTAATCAGCAAGTGGCAGCCTCCTTTTTACCCCAAAGACTGCATAAAATAAGAAAGGTCTTGGAGGCCTGCCAGGGAAAGGGAACCCTGAGGTTCGTAGAAGCATGACAGTTTTCATTTTTCTCAAAAAATACCCCAGAGATTCACAAGGTTTCCCTCCTATATTAGGCAGCATTTATTATTATTATTATTATTATTATTATTATTATTATTATTATACAGAAAGGAAAGTAGTGGTAAACCACACCTGAAAGGTTTGATTCCCAAAACCTGAGAGAAGTGAAAACAGAAGAGACTCCCAAGAAAAGGGATTCTTGCTGGAATTTATGGAAAATATTGTTACTTGTTACTTCCATAGCATCAGGCTAGTTTATGTTGGGACACATCTCCGGAGGTCTCAAAGCAAGACCAAATTCATTTTTAGGTCAGGTTGCTCAAGCCCTTTCTCCCCCATATGCCACTCTCATTTCTGCTCTTATTTTTAAATGAAACTCCTGTAGTCCCTTTCACCTGAGAGATGAATGTTACTTTCCTGTTCTTCTTCTTGTGCCTTGTCTGTACTCTTTATTGTATAATATTTAGTATTTTGATAATAGTGAATATACTTATGCTTTTGCATGACTGAGGCATCTGGTTAACACTGGACCTAGCCTTCGTACAGCCCCCCTTCACTGCACTCTTCATGACTGCAAACAAGGACTCCGATCTGTTTTAAACTCAGCAGTTTTCCAACCAGGGAAATCCTGACAGACTAGAAGCAGGTGCTCTATAATGTCCCATACCTATATATAGGCTAGATGTGAACAGCCAACCTTATTTTTCCTCTCCACCAGCCATGCAGAGCCAGCTGCCCAGCAAGTGAGGAATGTTCTCTGCTATCCCTGTGCAAGTCAGGCTAAATATGGCTATTGTCTGGCTTCAACTATTTGCATCTAAAAGTAGTAGAAGTAGTCCCAGTGGCAATCAATTAGTAGAGAGACTGCAGGTGAGATGATCTAAAGTGCATGATAAATGCAATTTGTCACTAAGCTCTTTAATTTATCACATAGATATCACCATCACTTACATAATGTGTATGTGATAATGTATCTCTTAGTGTAACCTTATTTTAAACACTAGGGACAGAGTGATTCTACTGTACACAGACTTTTGACTGTATTTGTAGTAGAGAAGTCAGATGTATTTAATACCTCACTTCTGGTTCCTTCTTCTTTCAAAGATTTTAGTCAGCATTTTGCCTGAGACACTAAGTCATTTCGTTCTTACTAAAATCCTCATCCATGTTCATGACATGTTATAAACCACTGAATACAGAGGACTCTATATTTTCTCCAACCCAGACAAAATTCTGAGTGTTATATGTATGCCTTTCTATATGTATCCCTATTCTGTCTCAATGATTAAAGTATGTATGTATATTTTACAGTGTGTTGTAATATCACCCAAGCCTGATTTACCTTTCATGCAAAATCCCCATTGGCAAAACCTGTAAAACACAACCTTACCTCTATATACCATATATTCTTTTTTAACATGTGAAATTTTGTAGCTCCTATTACTTAAAAATCTGACCTTTATTACAAAGTAATATAGTTTTGTACTTAAGAGGAATGACCTACCAAATCAAGAGCAGATGATCACATGCTACAACCAAGACTTCAAAAGGGAAACTAAATTTTCTATCAATTTACTATGAGACATGTCATACCTAATTCACATGCTGTTTTTATAGTCGTAGAATAATGTGCAATAAATTCATAGATTAAACACCACTCTATTCCAGAATAATCAATCAAAAATGACAGCTGATTGATTTCTTTTTTTGAATGAGAATTTACTTATTGTTTAATTGATTTTAATATTCTTCAAAAGGTGATTTGAAAGTCATATGTTTAAAGAAAGCTTATTTGCAAAGCTAGTGTATTTTTTAACATAAATACAGAAACATGACTGATTTTGACTGCTAGTGTTTCTTCCCTTCTTCCTAGAATAATGTGAGGAAATCAACAATTTCAAATTCACAGCCAGCAAGTATACCAATACAATTAGAGAACTTGTCAAGAAGTTTCAGTTTTAAAAGTCTGCAAACATTTTCCTGTTGACTACAACTTCTTAACTTCAGTTGACATATTTATTTTGAATGAAGTAGTGAATGCCTGCTATACCATGAAGAAAAAATAGGTGAAAATCTCCCTCGGGTCCTATGATTGTAGAACTCAGGTACTATAACTAGCAAGAAACAGATGGCTCCACAGCACAGAAGCATTTTAAAATAAACATTAATACAAGTTGGGATAAAATTCTTATTAGGAATGCAGTTTTAATCATGTTAACTGTTGTTGACATTGGTACTTAAAACTGTTTCATAGATCCTAACGGAAAGAAAAAAAATCTAATTAATGCGAGATATGATGAATGTATGCCATTAACTGTATTATTTACAGTAAATAGTCATCTCCTGAAAAAATGAGTATTATTTTGGTTTCATGAAACATAGTCTATAAATATTTTTAATTGCTTTCATGATATTTTCAGTCTGCTTGTTACTAATGTCTAGTCATTTACTTGTTCTAAAATATGTTTGCTGATTTATATGTCATACTAACCTCAAGTATCTTCTGTAAGGAAAGCTGTGATTCTTTGGCTGTGTAATCATAAGTGTTTAATTGACCATTAAAAAAGGCAGCCATTTCTTTATAGTCAACTTGACTAGACACAGAAAACCAGAATTTGTTTTTATTATTATATTCTAATAACTATACTACACTACTGGAGTGTAGTACTATAAGGGATGTCATTGGAGCACCACCTAGAAGGTCAGCTTTGAAATAATCTTTCAGTCTGCTGTTTCTGCTGTTTCTTCTGGGTGAGCAGCTTTGTCATGAATTCACAAACAGCACAAGAAATTTATTAATCAGCCTTTTTTCATAGGCTATGAAACAGATTACATTTTGGAGAATGCATTTCTCCTTAGATTTTTTTTTCCTCGTTCCATGAGGAGTACAGAAATATCATCCAACCTGTTCATATCCTTGATATGATATTTAAATTCCCAAGTACTGATTTTTTCAAACCTGTATTTCAGTTTAGACATATCCAATAGAACAATGGCAAATAAAAATAAAAGTGCAGACTCACTTGTTTAATAAATAAATAAATTTATTTAATACATGCAAACTCATCAGTTTGAAGTTCAGAGCTGGACAATAAGAAGTGAGTGAATTTGATCTTCCCAGTGGAAAATATCTGTGTGTTTGTGTATTTCATTTACCTCCGTTTAACTCCTGCTACACCTTTCCATGAGCCATTCAATTCATGGTTTGTTTTATTCTGTGTTGAGTCACATTCTTGAATTCAATGAACACCTGTGAAGTTAACAAGGATAGTATTGATTTCTGTAAGTAATTCATTTCAGTATCCAGAGCTTAAGAGCAATCCTTCCAAGATACTCCCATCCTGAGTGGAAGATTGCTTGAGTTTGCATGATTTTTCAGCGTGCCTGACTTCAGCATAGCTGCATTCTTAGGTTGGGAAAGGTTAAGTTGCCTGGGCTGTCAGCTCACCCACACGTTTGGAATTGCAAGGTAGTCAATAGGGAGGCTAACTTTGAGCTGTGGGTTTTGAAACACGAGGCAACCTGGAAGCCAATGTGCCAAACTCAGAAAGATAATTAGATATTTCAGGTTTAGAGAATCATAATTGTCTGGCAGACTGATTTTGCCAGAAAATTCCTTCACTTCTGCTGACAAGAGTCCTATTCATCTGAGTAAATGCTGATATCTACAATATAGATGTCCAAATCTCAACTAATCATGTTAGATACTTCCATATTTAAAAGGTAGCTTTAGGGCATGGTTCATCTCATCCTAGAATAGACATATACATTCAATCAGATAACTTAGGTTCTTGAAGAACTTATTGCTCTCCATTGACTAGAAAATGACCCTGTAATGACTAGCTGGAATGTAAAAGTCTGTGTTGTAGGTGTCTACATTTAGATGAGATTAATTTCTTCCCAAGGATGGCTTTCAGCTGCCTCATCACAGGTGCCATGTGAGATGTCTTATGTTTGCTGAGACACCACATGGTGCCACATGGTTCAGACATGAAACAGGAATGACCTGGAAAATGGCATGAGGTAACCTGTGTTTAAGCAACTGAATCTCTCCCCAAACTTTTGAATCACCTACTTAAATCTCTAGATGGATTTATAGTGTATAAAAACTAAAAGCAAATTGAATTTTACACAGCCATTCACAAATTGGAACAATACTGAATGCCAGGAAAATTCAAGCATACAAACTATCTTTGTCATCTGGCAAATGGCATGACTTTTTACAAACCAAAAGTTAAGGACTTTCTGGTGCTACCTTTCAGCCTGCAAGAAAAGATATTTTGTATATATCAACTAAAGTCAGTTTAAGGTTTCAACATAAACTACCATTTATAACAAGACTACTTACAAGTTTTTCTCGAATTTCACATTATAAAACCTTTTCAGTTCACCTATTCCCTTGTAACTTAAGACTTACGCAACTGCTTTCTACCTTAGATCCTAGAAAATGTTTCAGGCAATTTACTTTACAGGACCCCTTAGGCCTCTCACTGTGATACAGATTAAGCTAGATATCTCCCTGAGAAGTCAGCAGTGGAGGTAGTGGCAGTACCATTCTTTACAGAAAAACATTGTTACCGGGAGTTTAAGTCTGGGTTTCAAGTCCTTCTCACTTTGTAGAAGATTAACGCCACAAAGCCTACACCCAAGCTGAATGAATCACTCATGTAAACAGGCATGCATCATGAGGCTGAATAGAGGGAAGTTGTCTGACTTTAGTATAATGACAAAAAGTTGTCTGACTTTAGTATAAGGACAAGGGCACCAAGATATGACTGGGAGACTCCATATTACAGGGGTAGTTTTTGTTTCTGTCCTGAAACAGTCACTATGAATTTCATTATATTCCAGCAAAGCAGAAAACCTTTGTCTTTCATTTAGGATGAAGCAAATATCAATGCAAAAATTCTAGCCATCTAGGAGAAAGAAGCTGTTTTAATTAAATGCAGACAGAAAAATACATGGGTGAGAGAAAGAAATAGATGTTATGGGGGAGTCAGGAAAAATTGTCAACAAGAGGTACAAAAAAGAATAGTTCAGGAGAGGCAGCTGGACTATACTACTTTGAGTGCAAGTTCTTTGGGACAGGGACCTTATATGCTGTGGGGATCTAGCAGAGGCTTAGTCCTACATGATGATGTTTGCAGCAACAAATTACGAACTGCTCTGGAGACTTGGGGTAGGTGGGTGTAGGAAGGGAAGAAGAAGTACACAGACAAACATAGGTTCAAAAGGTAAGAACTATAAGTCATTTAGGGAAACTGAGATGAAAATTAGGAATTAAATGGGAAAAACTTTTCTGAAGAGTATAACACTAAATTTGAACCAAAAGTTACTCTAAGAAGTAAAAAGCAGAGACTTGAGGGGGGGAAAAAAGCCAGGTAAGAAGAAACTTCAGGAGATATAGATCAGATAAGAAGCTGTTGTGGAATACGAAAGACTGAGACTGCCTAGGAAACAGAACTAAGAAAAGAGCAAGGGTATCACAGAGAGGAGGGCCAACTATCCAAAAGTTTCTGCTTTTCTGGGGAAGCAAATAAAATCTGTATGACTCCACATGCTAGAATTTCAAACTCAAAGTGAGTTTGTCTTTTAACTAAGAAAATAATACACACAGGCCCACCTGTGTTGAAGGAACATTATTACATTTGCAAAGTTGAGCAGTAAAATTTAAGGAAATGCCGTAAGTAACATGCTGTCTAATTTACCACACCTGCCTTCCTACAGATATAATGAACAATGTTTCTAACTACATG
This sequence comes from Ciconia boyciana, assembly GCF_034638445.1. Classification (NCBI taxonomy): domain Eukaryota; kingdom Metazoa; phylum Chordata; class Aves; order Ciconiiformes; family Ciconiidae; genus Ciconia; species Ciconia boyciana. The sequence continues at coordinate 176,371,890 of NC_132934.1, forward strand.
ATGCAATTTAAATGCTGTTATAGCTATTACCATTGAAATCTTTTATTAGATTTAATGCCACAGGTGGAAAAACAGACAAGACCTTGGACATGTATGTACAAAGTTTGTACTTCTGCTTACGAGATCACATCCTAATTTTTTCATGGTAGTTTACCTGTAGGAACAGAAAGATGATCTCATAGCCCAAGCAAATAAATGCTACTCTGGAGAAGTGGATCCTTTCACCCTCTCTATTTCACATCTTCTGAGTGATAAAGGCAAATAATTTATATCAATATCTTAATGGTTTACCACTAATTATGTAATGCCTCTTTCCAGAGTGCTGGACTTCTGAGTTGGGGTTTGTCTTATTTATAGAAGTGTAGATGGCCCAGAATTTTGACTGAGGCTATAGGAAATACACTTTAAATATGTAATGCCCTACATGATGTTCAAAACCTGGCATTTAAGATGACAAATTCAGAAAAAGTAAATATTTTAACCTTTTTCTCTTTGCTTCAGTTTTCATTCACATGGTGTGAAAGCAAACATTAATATTTTGGAAGTGCCATCATTACAACCTTGCAGAAAAGCTTAGATGAAAATTTATAATACTGTCTTCAGAGCAAAATATGCAGTAAGAAATTCCTAGGGCCTAGGACCACACTTTGAATGATGTAGAGAAAGAAAATATTGAGTAGGTGCTAATAAATGAATGCCATCTCTTATCTGCATTAAATGAGGAAAGACTTGATTGAAAAGTAGTAGATGATTGCATAATTAAGTTCTGTTGCAGGTTATGTATATGACAAAAAGAGAAAAGATTTAAGGTATGGTAGAGCCTTACTGCTGGCATTCCTTGATTTTTAGGTGTTCAACTTCACAACAGCAATACTGTGCTATTAACAAAGTCTTTGTGTGTAATGACATAGACATAGATATAGATGTCTGTCTTTGATTTTAAGTAATGATATTAATAAAAATATTCATATTGAATATTCTACAGATTCATTTGGTGATATTAGAAACTACTGCTATTGCATTTCTTTGAAATAGGAAAAATGTATCACTGGGAAAAGCCGTGTTCTTGCAATGATTTTATATATATGTGTGTGTATGTATGTGTATATATATGTTGCATATGTTTCATACGCACATATATATAATCATTATATATTATTCCATATAATTATATATATAATAATTAATATACATTTACAATTATCCTATATCATCCTTTCTAACAATGTTATGTTTTTTAACTTTGAGTCATATAGTGACACTTTTATTTATGATTGCCGTACTCCCCTTGGAAACAGAAAAATATCAGTAGAACTATCTGGCTCTTCGAAAATTCAATGTCTATTTTTACTCAGCTCAGTTGTTGACATCTAGATATCCAAATTTAGATGTTTACAAAATAAAATCAAATCCACTTCAGTACAATAATCAACTGGGAAAGCAATTATGTACTTCTTATCTGGAACTACCTTGAAAATAATTAAAAGTAGAATACAGATATCAGCATATATTTTCTTTTGTCAGCATATTCTCATAATGTGATAATATAATAAAGTGAATTTCATAATATCGCAATATAGTATATGTTACATATCTATATAAGTTTATCTAGAATGACAAAACATTAAGTGATCTTCTAACTAGAAAGTAGTCAGACATTTATTGGGTAACTGATAATCTTTTCTTGTGAATCTTCCATTTCTAGCTCTACAGGAGACCAGGTTACATGACTTTAAAACTATGACAACACTCTGTATTTAAAAATTAATTCATTTCCTCTCAGTTGTAGCAGAGATTCCACCTCTTAATTTCATTGATTTTCAATTAAATATATTAATTTATGATAGACATTTGATTAGACCGGGAACTTGAAGAAGATTTGTGTCTGTGTTTCACACTGGTTTGGGCCTCTTAAAGTAAAAAATACTCATTTTTTCTGTTTCTTTTGTTTTGTTGGGTTTTTTTTTACATTTATTAAAAGCCAGATCAGAAAATCAGGTTGTATTTCACTAAGTTAACATCAGTTGTGTACACAGTCTTTGCCACAGTACCAGTTATATTTACCACTTTTCAAAATGGCCTCCGTTTCTTGCATTTTACAAGAGAATTAAAGATACTAGGAAAGAAACTATCTTCAGCCATTATTCGCAATGATTTGGGGATGTGGTAATAAGAGTGTCTCTGAGGCTTTTTTTCTTCATCATTTGCAGCACTGCTGAAGTCCAATCGTGAAAGTGATTACGTCTATGTAGAGAAAATATGAGATAATTTAAAGACATCAGTCAGCCTCAGCAAAGAGAGGAATACAGAAATTGGAGGGTAGGTTTATACCCATAAGGGTATAAAGTTATATACCCCATAAGGTTATAAACCACTGACAAACTGTTGTAATCTTATAGTATCAAGAAGAAATACCTTTTCTTTCGACAGAGTAGAGAGATTATGATTTTCAATAATTTCTAATGATTAAAAGGGAAAGTTTTATATTAAAATGTTCACGCAAAGTTTTCATCTGTTTTTCTAAAAAGCTTTCACCCAACAAAACTGATACAGAATTTGGCATAGTTTCTGAAGACAGTCATAGCTGTGAGGAACGTATAAGAACATGTAACATATCGTCCCTTTACATGTTTGTTAAACAGCCTTTTTGTCTTACTGTCCCCACACACCACCAGCTCCCAAGGTGCATTCTTGTCTCCTTTCAGACACTCACCCAGAAAACCTTTTAGAAAAGCTGTGAACTAAACATTTAAATGCGTCTTGCTTTATAAGAGGAAAAGCAACTCTAGAAGAATATGAAAATCAAGTTTCTATGTAGAATATCATTACAGCTCACATAAACCAAATGTGAAGATGTCCTGGTTTCAGTTGGAATAGAGTTAATTTTCTTCCTAGTAGCTGATACAGAGCTGTGTTTTGGATTTAGTATGAGAATAACATTGATAACACCGATGTTTTAGTTGTTGCTAAGTAGTGCTTATACTAAGTCAAGGACTTTTCAGCTTCCTGTGCTCTGCCAGGTTGTCGCGGATGGAGTGAGAGTGCACTTCTCTTGTAAGAGAGAAGTAAAAATATAGTTTATTGATACAGAATAGGGAGTTAACAAAGTTCATTGTGACAGTGTTTTAACAAGATTCGATGGCAAGGTACACTTGGTTATTTACTGCATAGAGGACAGGGTCAGACAAAACTGTCAGGGAGACCGTTCCATTGAGTCCTGAGGTTTGGAAAAGGACCCCCTTGCTTTCTAAACTCCTTCCCAGAGAGGAGTCTAGGTGCGGCTAGATCCAGTCCTAGTCCCAGACTTGGTCAATGGTTTATGTCTAAAGCATTATATGTGCACAATCAATCCTTTATATCACTTAGCTAAGGTTTCAAAGTTTAGCATGCTATTAGTCACTTACTGAGGATCTGTTGAGGCAAGGAATCTCTCAACCTTGAGGAATAACCTTGAGAGGCGTCCCTGCTCAAGGGGAGATCCTGGTGTGCAGCCCGCTGTTGTGCAGGAGAGCTCAAAGGGCTCTTGGGCTGCTCACTATTTATGAGGGTAAGATGATTGACCCATAGTCATATTTGCATGCTGACCACAGATTTCAGTTTCTTTGGTGGGCGCATTGCACAATAGCCCTAGGCTACTGTGTTGTTATCTGTCTCCTGAATCCACTTTGAGCCGATGCAGCCATCATGACCAGATGCATCCATTACGATCACCACTGGTGGTTATCACTTGGGCAGGGTGGCAGGAGATAAAGGTTGGGGGCGGAGGAAGCACACCGTTACACAGGTGCACAAGAAGCTGGGAGGGAGCATAACCAGGACAGCTGACTCAAACTGGCCAAAGGGCTATTCCATACCATATGACATCATGTTCAGTATATAAACTGGGGGGACTTGGGCAGGGGGCAGCGATCACTGCTTGGGGACTAGCTGGGCATCGGTCAGCGGGTGGTGAGCAATTGCATTGTGCATTACTTGTTTTGTATATTCTTTTATCATCATTATTATGAATAATATTTTCTCTTCCTTTGCTGTCCTATTAAACTATCTTTATCTCAACCCATGGGTTTTACTTTTTTTTTTCCAATTCTCTCCAGCATCCCACCAGGGAGGGTGGGCAGACGGTGTGCGAGGGGCTCTGTGGTGCATAGTTGCCAACTGGGGTTAAATCAGAACAGTCCTTTTTCATGCCCAACATAGGGCTTGAAGGGTTGAGATAGTGACAGATCTGACCAGAGCGTGTTAAAACAAATTTGTTATAAGCATTCATTATATTAGTTTAGTAGTTGCTGGTCACAATGTTGATATATTTGCGCTTAGAGTTGTTGTATTTGTTCTCAGAGTTCTGTTATGTAACACCTTACTTGCCGTATATACTGTTTCTAGTGTTTATGTGATGTTTATCACCTCTGGGAGGCAGATTAAGGTTATTGCTTTGGTGTACTATGTAACACTGGCTTATGCTATGATAAAATTATTGGTTGTGAGATCAATCTGGTATTTGAACTCAGCATTGCTGTCACCTCTGTACTTCGGGAGCCATCTATCTGAAATTATTAATAATTACACTTTTTACTTTTTCTTCTCGGAGAGGCACCCTATGGGGGAGTCACCTTCCTCCATCTTCCTCTTCTCCTCCAGGCTAATTACAATAGCTCTTGAGAATTTTGAATCTCCTTGGGATGTTCTAACCAGCATGGTCCTATTGCTATGTTTCCTGAATGTGTGTTGGGTCTTATGTCTCCTGAATGTATGTCAGGTCTTGCTTAGGGTTAACAACTATATAAGAATACTGTGGCTACTCCAATCCCCATGACAGGCACTGTGGCTACTCCAACCCTGGCAACAGGCACTGTCACTACTCAAACCACGGTGACAGGCACTGCAGCTGAACCAGAGAACCAACCCGTGCTCATTATCAGTCACCCCTATACACAAGAAGAAATCTTGGAAGCGAAAGTCAGCTTGTTTAGTAAGGGATGAAGAAGCTTCTCCTAAGAGGGAGCAGGAGGAAGAAGTATACTGCCCTGGCAGCAAGGAGGCAGACTAAAGCAGGGACATCATGAGAACAGGAGGAGGAAAAGGAAGAATTCCCGGTTCTCCCAGAGGAAGAACTCAGAGGCAGGGTTCCTCCTCTTCCTCAGAGGGAGAGGAAGAACTCATAAATGAGGCTGTAACCACCCAATCTCTATCCCTGAGTGAGCTGCAAAATATGCGCAAGGGTTTCAGCCGTTATCCAGGTGAGCACATTGTCACCTGGCTGCCCGATGCTGGGATAATGGGGCCAGTAGCCTGGAATTAGAAGGTAAGGAAGCCAAAGAGCTGGGATCCCTTTCTAGGGAAAGGGGCATTGACAAAGTGATTGGAAAAGGGGAACAAGTCCTCAGCCTCTGGAGGTGACTCCTGTCAGCTATGAAGGAAAGATATCCCTTCAAGGAAGATGTTATGTATCACCCAGGGAAGTGGACCACCATGGAGAGAAGTATCCAGTACCTGAGGGAATTAGCCATGCTGGAGGTGATTTATGGTGACCTGGACAACAAGCAATTATCCAAAGAGCCAGATGAAGTCAACCCATGTGGTGGAAGTTGGTACAGAGTGCACCATCATCGTATGCCAACTGATTGGCAGTAATGACCTGGAAAGATGGAGAGGACCACATGGTGGATGAATTGGCTGGCCAACTCTGGCAATACGAAGAAATTCTCTCTTTCTCTCTACAGGCCTGCATCTTGGCTGTGGAGAAACTGCCAGACATGCTAGCCAAGAAACTGTCCCGGGAGTTCCAGCAATTCAAAGATGATATGTTCTGCTCCCCACCTGTATGAACCAGTATCTCAGCTATTAGGAATAAGCATTCCTCTGCTCAAGAGAGAAGATACAATGGACATACACCATGGGCCACCCTATGGTTTTACTCATGTGACCATGGAGAGGACATGAGGAAGTGGCATGGAAAACCGACCTCGACCCTAGAGGCACGGTTACGTGAGTTGCAAGGAAAAACAAGCACACAAGGGGGTTCTTCCAGGAAAAGTGCTGCTCCGGTTTCCAATGGACAGTTCCCCAGACAGAGTAAAAGGGCTGATCCTACATCCGATCCTAATAAAGGGACTTTTGATTTGCATTTACAAGAAGTGAGTAACAAATACTGTGGCCAGGACTAGAGGGGCCCTGCCTCCAGCCAGGTGGAGGAAAGGGACAACCGGGTTTACTGGACGGTGTGGATTCGATGGCCTGGCACCTCAGACCCACAGGAGTATAAAGCTCTAGTAGACACCGGTGCACAGTCTGCCCTAATGCCATCAAGCTCTAAAGGGGCAGAACCCATCTGTATTTCTGGAGTGGCAGGGGGATCCCAACAGCTGACTGTATTGGAGGCTGAAGTGAGCCTAACGGGGAATGAGTGGCAAAAGCACCCCATTGTGACTGGCCCAGAGGTACCATGCCTCCTTGGCATAGACTACCTGAGGGTATTTCAAGGACCCAAAAGGGTACTGTGGGCTTTTGGTATAGCTGCCTTGGAGATGGAGGAAATTAAAAAGCTTTCCACCTTGCCTGGTCTCTCGGACGACCCTTCTGTTGTGGGGTTGCTGAAGGTCAAAGAACAACAGGTGCCAATCGCCACCACAACAGTGCACCAGAGGCAATATTGCACCAACCGAGACTCCCTGATTCCCATCCATAAGCTGATTCGTTGACTGGAGAGCCAAGAAGTGATCAGCAAGACTTGCTCACCCTTTAATAGTCCCATCTAGCTAGTGCAAAAGTCTAATGGAGAGTGGAGGCTAACAGTAGACTATAGCGGACTGAGCTAGTAGACTAGCTAGTAGACTAACAGTAGAGCTAGTAGACTAGCTCAGTGGGCCCATGACCCCTCAGGCCATCAAGGAAAAGATGCAACGTATAGATGGGCTTGTGATTGACGGGTGGATTTAACCATGGGCACTACTGTACGTTATCCATGAATGTGAAACATGCACTTCAATCAAACAAGCCAAGTGGTTAAAGCCTCTGTGGTATGGAGGGCGATGGCTGAAATATAAATATGGGGAGGCCTGGCAGATTGATTATATCACACTCCCACCAAGGCAAGCGCCATGTGCTTACAATGGTGGAAGCAACCACCAGATGGCTGGAAACATATCCCGTGCCCCATGCCACCACCTGGAACACTATTCTCAGTCTTGAAAAGCAAGTCCTATGGTGACATGGCACCCCAGAAAGAACTGAGTCAGACAACGGGACTCATTTCTGAAACAACCTCATAGACACCTGGGCCAAAGATCATGGCATTGAGTGGGTATATCATATCGCCCATCATGAACCAGCTTCCGGGAAAATCAAACAATACAATGGACTGTTAAAGACTACACTGAGAACAATGGGTGGTGGGACATTCAAACATTGAGATACACATTTAGAAAAACCCACCTGGTTAGTCAATACTAGGGGATCTGTCAATCGAGCTGGCCCAGCACAATCAAAACTTTTACGTACTGTAGAAGGGGATAAAGTCCCTGTAGTGCACATACAAAGTATGCTGGGGAAGACAATCAGGGTTATTCCTGCCTCGGGCAAAGGAAAATCCATTCGTGGTATCGCTTTTGCTCAAGGCCCTGGGTGCACTTGGTGGGTAATGCAAAAGGATGGGGAAGGCCAATGTGTACCTCAAGGGGATTTGATTTTGGGTGAAAATAGCCAATGAACTAAATGGTATAATGTTAATTGCTATATAATACTGTATGTCATCACTTTTGTGGTTGCTATATGCCATATCAACAGTATTTCAGTGAGAATCACCCAGATTAACGAAGAACAAACTTTGATGAAACCCAACAAAGTGCAGCACTGCTGGAGCCAGAACTGGCTTCAGCATACAACAATCCAACACCACACACCATCTCTCCTGCCCTGAAACGCTGTTGTGACAGATGGACCAGAGTCATGGACTAAATTAACTCAACAGACATTTTAGGGGGATGGCCCATAGACGAAGGGAATGATATCTGTGTGTATATATCAAAAGACAGGAAAAGTGGTTATTAATTAATACATTAATTGGAATGTATTGGAAAGTGTAGGACCTGGGCATGATGTAGATAGTATAGAATAAGGGGTGGGTACTGTCCTGGTTTCATCTGGGATAGAGTTAACTTTCTTCCTAGTAGCTTCCTAGAGTTAACACTTCCTAGTGTTTTGGATTTGGGATGAGAATAATGTTGATAACACACTGATGGTTTAGTTGTTGCTAAGCAGTGCTTACACTGGTCAAGGACTTTTCAGCTTCCCGTGCTCTGCCAGGTGCACAAGAAGCTGGGAGGGGGCATAACCAGGACAGCTGACCCAAACTGGCCAAAGGGCTATTCCATACCATATGACATCATGCTCAGTATATAAACTGGGGGGAGTTGGCCAGGGGGCAGCAATCACTGCTCAGGGACTGGCTGGGCATCGGTCAGCGGGTGGTGAGCAATTGCATTGTGAATCACTTATTTTGTGTATTTTTTTATCATTATTATTATTTTCTCTTCCTTTGGTGTCCTACTAAACTCTCTTTATCTCAGCCCACAGGTTTTACTTTTTTTTTTCCAATTCTCTCCCCCAACCCACTGCGGGGGGGGGCGGAGGCAGGGAGGAGGTTGAGGAAGCAGCTGTGTGGTACTTAGTTGCTGACTGGGGTTAAACCACGACAGAAAAGAAGGGGAATGCTGTGGCTATCTGCTCCCTTCATACAACCTGAATGCAGTAATTAAATTCTGGCACAGTTCAGCTCTGCCAGCTCAAAACCCTACAAAATTCCTTGCACAACAGGGATAGAGAAATGGAGCAGCAGTTAGGTGCACTATTTAGTTTGTACTCTTAAGCACATGATTTTTGCTATAGGCCCAGCTTAGGACAAAGCACTGAATAGTTACTTGAAACTGCACCACTTTTCCATCTTCCACCTCATGGTTATACTGGTTTGTTTATTTGTGTGTGATGGGCAGGAACTGGACCATCATGTGCCCATCTGGAAAAATGCAAAAGGTATTTCTCCTTTGAATCATAGAACGAAACATACAACAGAAGACAAAAAGAAAAAAGAAAAAAAGTTTTCTGGAAACTGTTTTTTTCAAAGCTTTCTGTTTAGCAGAGCTGAAAAGGTAAGTATAATTTTAATTTAAAGATAGATTAATTTGATTTCTTTTAAATAAACAGTTAATCTGTTGCCTATTTGCTAGAGTACTGGAGTTAAATGTTCCTTTCAGTACCTAAGAGGAGGCACACATTTGTGTATGTTTACTAATTAATTATTTATGTTGAATGCACAATGAATGTTATCCCTTGAAATATTCTTTTCTGTTCTTCAGAAACAATAAGGAATAAAGGAAACCAGGAGGGAAAGTCAGGAAGTATCATTCCTTTCATCTCTGTACTCATTCTTAGTCCTTAAGCTGTTGATAATGGCCAAAGTTTGGAAAAGGACATTGGGGTACATGGACATTTATTTTGATCCACTGTGTGCATTATATTCTTATGAGACAATGATAAAATCTGAGCTTTCAACAATAGTCACGTGTTTTACAATATTGAGGTGCACCATAGATTTCACCTCAATACTTTTATGGAAAGTAGTTTTTATGGAAAACACACCAAATATTGCAGAATCTCATTCAGTACAAAAGATCATGAAACGTAATAAAATTAGTAGTTTTGGTGCAAATCACTTGATTTGTATCAGAAGTAAGCCAGACAACTGAGCTCTTGTCTCATCTTGGATGTACAGAATTTCTTCACAAAAGACATACTATCAAATATTTACTACCAGATTTTTATGTAAGTATTATATATGCAGAAACATTTTGGAGACTACAGGAAAGATCAAATCCTCAGCTGGTATACACTCATGTTGTTTCTTTGTAATGGATGTTAATTTATAAGAAAATGTACAGTTTTGCAAAAATACAGGTTGGCTGGTACAGCTTTGCTGTGTTTGTGTGTTTATGCTAGTCCTATGTTCTTTAAAATTAATTCCCACTCCCCCAAAATTTTTCTGCTTCATTCTGTTTTAAACGGTGAATAAAATGTTTTGTGTCATTAGATGAAGAAAGTAAACACTCAGAATTTGTGCTGTAGGCTTTTTAACACAGTATAAATAGCCAGTACTGGTTAACTTCACATTAATAGATTTGTCACTAATAGCTTCTGTAAATTTATAGTAGGTGTACTTAGAATATATAAGATGATAGGTTTTGTGACACTTGTGATGTTTCTTATTGAACATGAAATGAAGTGAGGCAACAAACCTAGGTCATGAGAGTTAGAGGAAAATATTTGCTGGCAATTTATTTCTTTGAGGTATGAGATTAAGATTACAATTTTCATGAAATATTGAAGGCTTTTTGAGTCATTTTTGGACAATGAAGAGTTAAAAATGAGCAAGTTTTTTTCTTTTTTTAAAAATTCTGTATACATCCCAGGGTGACAGATATGCTTATATTCTGCAGAAATGTGTTTCTGAGTGACAGGAGCCTTGAAATGTTGTTTATGTGTTTAGCTCGGAATATCAAGGACATGATTTAGTAGGAAGCCATCATGTTAACACCATTAATAGCATTTTCACCAACATTTATAATGCTATACTGAATAAGACCATTTACTTCTAAAACAGACTGTGCAGTGTTTCCACATCTGAGTCACTACTTTTTCATATGCTATCAAAAGTTAAAAGTTTCCTATTAAAACAGTCATCCCCAAGTAAAGAAATACATTAATTGATGAGAGTTCTGCATCGTAAACATGAAGGCATATACTTTTTCGTTGTTGTTGTTGTCATTGCCAGAAATTCTGCTTGCCTTTTCTATTATTAAAATGAATGTCAACACAGAGGAAAGTATGTTCCTGCTGTCACAGGGTGTATGCTTAGACTACATCTGAACATTGTTTTTCAGGGAGAAGTGTTCGATGATTTGATCACCTGTCAGACGTGTCTCTGTGAAATGTCTTGTAGAGCCTTCAGTTCTCTTTCTCTTACCATCTGTGAAGCAAAGAACAAAGCCCCCTTCCCTATAAGCTATGCTGGCATAGAAAAATATCACAGGCATCCTTTTGGGGCTTTTGTTGTCCAGGTGGAATTCTTGTTTCTTCCACAGAAACATATAAAATCAGTATCACAATTTTTTGTTACTGTTCGTTTGCAAGCCAATATCTAATCATATATTTCTCTAATCTGTATAATTCTATAATATACATCTCTTCTCTGTTTTTTTTTTTTTCTTTCTTTAGAGTTTCCAGAATTCTTTGCAGAGGTATATCACTACAATAACATATAATGCATATTTCTGTAATGTAATGTTTTATATTAAACCACTAAAGTTGGAACGTCCTAATAGTTCTTAAAATAATGATTAACAGTTGAGTTAATTGAATTGTTCTTTCAGCAGAATAGGCTTTTCCTTTTTGAAACTAACAATGACATTGATTCATGCTTAGTCAAGACATAATAGGCTACTGTTACTCACCCTGATGCTCCATGCACCTGTATCATATCGCAGCTTGTCCAACTTCCTGGCCAGAAGAAAGTATTTCAACTGTATATTCTTATAGCTTACAAAGATCTCTCATGTTCTCTATAGTAAGAGAAAAGAAGCATATAACCATGTTTTGCCAACCCAGTGAAAATTCTATGAAGTTGTAAAATTCTACACTTGCTCTGATAGGACTAAGGGATATCTTGTTACTTTGCTAATATTAATAAATGATAATGACAGTTCTCAATAATAATGTGCTTAATATAATGTTCATCTGTATGTCCAAGTATCTATGGAAATCTGAAAGTGATGGGTAACAAGCCTATGCAGTCAACATTCATTCAATTTTTTGCTGTTTTAGACAAATACCTAGCAAATGCACTATCCCTCAACTACAGACTCACTCTGTCTGACTCTGTTAATATCTAAATATTTATTTCAAAATAGAACATTATTTCCTTTGGAAAACCATTAATTTACTCACTCTGCGTTCAGGAAGGTAATCCAAATTTCAATTTTTGCTCCAAATCAGACACAAAAGGGATATAGATCCTGCCCAGGAAATTATCCAAGTCAGTGGGTAAAGGATAACAAGCTCTTTTTGCTGAAATTCTTTCATGCAATGCCTGACTTAATAACCATATTCTGAAGAGTTTAATGACTGCTCTGTAGGCAAGACCACTTGGTCATTAAGGGCTTTCACAACAGACAGTGGCTCTTTTCAGAATCTTGACCAGTCTGTACAAGGTAGGTTGATGCTGTAAACTACAATTTAAAGAAGCAGCTAGAAATCAATTGTTTAAAAGGAGAACTGGAAAGAGAAAGAGAGCAGACGCGTCTATTAGAACAAAAAGTTGAGATCATGCTGGCACAAGTGAAAAGACCTGCAGTGTTGTCCAAATCTGAAAACTAATTGCAGGCGCAGATCCTGCAGGCGCCGAGTACAGGGGCACGATCACTTCCCTAGTCCTAGCAACACATTGAAGTGTTTGTTTTGGGGTTTTTTTTTGGTAAAGGAAATGCAACTGTCTGGGAGATTCCAGTGGCTCCAGGATTAGGCAGCAGGTGAAAGAGAGTGTTCAGAGAGCAATTGTTAGGTGCCTTATTGTCTTTGTGGCAATAGCCATAGACATGTAGATGTTTAAATTACATGAGCTAAATTTTAAAGTTAGGACTACTCCAAATTATGTCTTTTAAGAGGTCTTTCTGTGGAATTCTCTCAGTTTTTAACAAGGGACATTATACCAAAGACGAAGCCACATGCCTGCACCTTCTGAATACAGAAACCTTCAGGATTTCCAAATGTAAAATCAACATTCAAATAGGATTCTCTTTATTTAAATAGACTTATTAGAAATTTAAAGCAGATGAAGATGGTTTCAATGAAATGAATAAATAATTAAGGCAAATCTGTATACTTGTCAGAAACTCCATATTAAGAGTTAAGAGAAGGCAGACAGCCTTCTGACAGATCTGTCCCTTTTTTATAGCTAAAGGTAAAGTTATTTTTTTATGCTTGATATTCTTTTCAAGTTTACCTGATCAAACCACAAACTAAAAAATGCTGCCAGGTAACTTACACTGGTAATAATCATAACCTTTAATCACAGATAAAAAGAATGATACAATGCTGTTTATTTTAAAACAAATGTGGGCTTGGTATAAGAGGCAAGTTATCATGCTTCAAGCAATTTTAAACATTAATTTGACTGTGAAATACAATAACAGATTGCACTTTGCAAACTGGTCACTAGCAGTGCATTGTCAGCAGGCCTAGACAATAATCCCTGAGTGTTGTAGGACTGCTGCTGTTAATAACTGATCTTGTTAGTTAAAAGCTGGCAAAGACTTGAGTATTTAAGAGGATTACTGCTATAAACCATATTAATTTTTTTTTAAACATTCACGGCCTTATTCATTAAGGGCTTTTGCAACAGAAACAGCTACATCAGGTTATGATTCTGTTTTGATAAATGCCTAGGGCCTTGACCTTGCAAATGCTTTCAGCGGGCTCTTTGAAAAGTACCTATGGGAATCAGGTAATCAACTTCCATATACAAAGTCCATATTCTCTGTAGGGAGTCAACACACTACTCAGCCATCCTCAAGCAATGATGAAATTGCATGGATTGAGATTCTATGTGTTGGAGATCTTGGCAAGAGGCATGCTTCAAGAACTGTGCTTGTTAGGTAGTGATATATCTCATTCTACATTAGGCGGTGCACTTTCATCCATAGCAGAAGTATGCCTTCAGATCTGGCCTTGATAGAATAAGATCATGAAGAGTCACAAAGATGATCAAAGGGCTGGAGAACCTGCCCTATGAGGAAAGACTGAAGAAGTTAAGTATTTTCTCCCTAGAGAAGAGAAGGCACAGGGGGGACCTCATCACAGTATTCCAGTACTTAAAGGGTAGCTTGACAAAGAAGATGGAGGCTCTCTCTTCACAAGGAGTCACATGGAGAAGACAAGGGGCAACAGGTACAGGTTGCATTGGGAGAGGCTTCATATCAATACAAGAAAGAAATTTTTTACAGTGAGAACAATCAATCACTGGAACAATCTCTCTAGGGATATGGTAGAGTTACCATCCCTGGAGGTTTTCAAGATGCAATTAAACAGGTTGCTAGGTAAACTCTTCTAGGCTCCCTTTCCTATGAAAGGTTGGATCAGATGACCTTTTGAAGTCCCTTCCAGCCTGAGCTGTTCTATGATTCTGTGATTCTAAGACCCTACACTAATTTTTTTCATAGAAGTCCTTCAAAGCTTCTTCAGCTACTTCACTTGTTGTTTTTTTTTTTTTCCCTGAAGAATGACTTTATAAAGAACAATGGTGTCTCATATGTTCTCTCCCTAGTTTTATCCTGCTCCACAGGATCAAAGATGTCCATTTTTTCTTAACAAATTTTCAATGGTCACAAAGGCCAAGACCACTGGAAGTTCCCCAGTCATTCTGTGGCATGCTCGAGCTGTAGGTTTTGACCTTTGTGTTGCTCATACTGTGTGCTATGAAGCATTTTGTGGCATGTGTTTTTCAAGGTGAGAAGAAAATATTTTTATGGCCTTTCTGTATTTAATGTCTTTTAACAGACTGAATAGTGTGTAGAGAACTAAAAACAGTGTTTTAGGCAATCCCACCCAGTGCTTAGTGATAAGTTATTGGAATTCTATGTGATCTTCTAGCAAGAGTAGAAGGGAATTTTACTCTAGATACATTACTCATCCAAGACAGATGGCTGATGGATAGTGACAAAAATTTGCTTGGCTTGACCATTTCTATACCACATATCACCAAGACAATAGAAAGATGTCATAATCTGGAAATGAATTAAATATGAAATGAAAAAGAAAAGAAATGCAATTGATAATTGAGGTCTAATAGCTGGGATAGCTAAACAGAAGACATTCTGGATTTTATTCTGCCTTAAGTGTGAACTTCAGTCTTTGACCTTCAGGTCTTTTGTGATCCAGAAGATACTTTATCCTGTATTTGTCTGTACATTCATTATGCCTAAGTCTATATGTAAATTAATAGGAAAGAACCTTTTATTTAAAAAAAAACACAAACCCCCTAAAACCCCACCAAAACTTTAAAAATATATACATACACATTCACATAAACATGCACAGCTATCATTTGATAATAATGTAAAATGACACCATATTTAGATTTTTAGTCAATTATTTCCCAGAAAGCAATTCTAATTGCTGCTCAGGTGGAAGTCATGCTCAGAGAAAGTCATGCTCAGAGAAAACTTCTCGTACTTTGTATCTTTTCATGTTGGTATTACACGCTGCTTATCAGTAAGCATGTCAGAAGTGAAAGTACATCAGCATCTGCAGCATGTTCTTTTCATTCATCCTCAGAAGGATGTTGATCCTGCTTGCCAGGGCATCAAATTATCAGCTTCTCTATCACTATGTCTTTTTTCTTTCCCCTCTTCTGTTTTCTGCTCCAGGAATATAATATTAGGAAATGAAACACTGATGTTATGTTATGAATCAGCTGAAGTAACAGTAAAGTTGCAAGACTGGCAGCATTTTTAAAGTCTTGTCTTCCAGCTTTATGGGTGTTTTCTGACAAAGTAATCATAAGAATTTATAACTGGCCTGTGTATGACCATCTAAATGCTGCAAGAACTGAAAGAGATATTCCATAAATATTTCACATCATTTAACATCTTGAACCTGTTTTAAAAAATAATGATAGAAATGCCTAATTATATGTCATCACAACAGATCCAGAAGAACGAACTGAATATTTATTATATATCGATTAGATCTAGTTTTGATGGTAGTTAATAAAAGACAAGTACAATGAGACTTTTGTGCCAACATTATACAAAAAATTTGGGACAAAACAATGAAAGGGTATTTGAAGAGGCACTGTAACATTCCTCTTATATGTGATAAATGGCATGGGAAAGACAGAATACTTCCCATTTATTCCTTAGCAAAATGGCTTTACAATTACAAACAATTCATCCAAGAGAGATTTTATTTATTTATCTTTAAATAAATGAATATTATTTACTTGCATTACATGTTTTATATGCATATATATAAATATACATATATATTTTATATGTATTTTATATATATACTTATTTAAATACATATCAATTATTAATTCCTTTAATTTTTGACTGAATGTGATACATATTTCAGTCTAATATATAGTAATAATAGAATTAAAATAATTTTTAGCTATCTGGACCTGGAAGAATGTAAAAATGAAATTTAAAACATAGATTTAATTTAAAATTATAAATGTGAATTTGCTTTAAAATCTTCAGAAACATTAACTGGCTTTCATCAGTCTGACTTCATGGGATTTCATTCCTAAATTCCAGGTAAGGAGAATTCTGCTTGACTCCAGAGTTTACCTTGAAGACTTGGAGCAGATTGGTGAGTCTTTAATATGTAAAGCCAGTCTAATATTGCATACATTCAGTTCTTGAGTAAACCAAATGTACAGAACAACAGAATTTCCGAGATCTAAAAATCTTTTTCAGAATTGGGAGAGATTTAAAAATCACTGTAACTGGAATATCTTTCTGAACTTTGAAATCTCATTGACCTCATTAACTCATTGAGGAAAAAGAAGGTGATACATACTCAATATGGCAAGCAAAAACATGAATAAGATGAAAAAATTAAAAAGAATTGCAGTAGTAATGCTAGTTTTGTTTTATGCTTTCATCCTCTACTACAGTTCAATATCTGATGTTTTTATTATTGGCAGAATTTTCAGGTCAATCTTCATGACAAATACAATGAGTAAACATCAGTCAGAGAAGTTTGTGGTACTTTTAAATGGTACTTTAAAACCTGAGATGTTCACTGAAGTTCTAATCTTTTTTTCTGAAGAAAAAATGTTTATGTAAAGCTGATTCTTGAAATCAATCTTCATTCATAGCTGTGTGATAGAAAGATTCATAAAGCACTTTTTTCTTTCACCTGCAAAATCAAATCTATCACAGTATATTGATAAATATACTTAGATACACATTGCAAATGCAACTGGATATTTCGTTCCAAAATCTAATTTCAAAACTCATCGATACCTCCATTTAAAATAATATGTTCAATGGGAGCCAAAAAGAAGGGTGGACAGCATGAACAGAGAGAGATTGTGGATTAATAATGTGACCTTTCACTCCTTTATCTGAGGTCAAAACTGACTGAAGCAATGCTTGAATAAGGCATATGGCTACAATCCATTTTAATCTAAAATGTTAAAATGTTTTGCACACTATTTCTAAAGGCAGAAATCACATTCTGATGTAATTATATCCTCTTCCTGCAATCGTTCAGGAATGTGTTTTCTTGTACTAGAGCGGAACCACATTCTTTGCAAATCAGTTCCCAAACAAATCACATGGATGTGTCCTGAGAAAATATAAATTACTGAGAACTAGATTAATTTGAGGATGTAAATCCTCCCTTCCATGAAATTATTACGCAATATTTAGAAAGAACCCAGGGGAGAATCCAAAAGACACAGTTTGTTATTTGAATTAAGACACCTTTTCTCGATTTTTTATTCTTGTTTGTTCAAATACTCCTCTTTGGGTATGTATTCAAGACTTTATGCAATGCTAACTCATAGATTAGGGGACCACTAGGTGACATTGTTCACTTGTATTTTTGCAAGTGAACAAATTCCCTGTTTCTTCCCGCATTGTGGGAGTAAACAAAAAAAGAAGTATTCTGAAGATAAATTAGTTTTCTTGCTTGCTTTTAATGAGACAATATCTTTATACAGAATTTTTCAACCATAGATAAAAATACTCAAAAGATATTTGCTTAGACAGTACCCTGTTATGTCTACCAGACTGACTAGAAGATGGCTTGTTATTCCTGTTTCAGGTAGAACATTGGTGTCTTGTATTGCATGAATGACCTTCCAAGAAACAGAAAATTGCGTTGGAAAAGTGACTTCTAATGGTAGATTTCGCAAGATTAGTACGGTTAGGGAAACTCATTTATTCTGTATCTGTGTACCAGACGGTACATGAGCCTCAGTTTTTTAGGCAAGTTGTAAAACTCATTGGTACATATGCATGGACATCATACCACAGCTTTTAGCTGTATTATATATTTTTAAAATGGCCCAGGCCTCCTGACCAAAAGCAGAACAGTAGATTTCATCACATATGTACAAGGAAAATTGATTGCATTTTACACGTGCATGAGATCAGGAACCCATTAGTAGACGGTGACAACAAACATTTAGAATTTAGCAACTTGTTGGTGTGTTACACTTTCATACATACAAATCTAATGATAAATTATTAAGCCTGTATAAATGAAACCTTATAAAATATTAAATGTGATCAGGAAATGTCACAATACATATGTTGTAACTTCTATTTAGAAAATCATAATAATGAATAACATAGAATTAACACACCACTGACATAGAAGAGAACTAAAAAGTGCTTACAATGCAATGAAGTTCTGTATTTCATTTTTACTTCAACATGAAGATAAATACTGATTATAACTGGGGAAAAAAATCCAAAACCAAAAGCCTTCTCAGATCTTTAATGTCCATAAATAGATAGGACCTTGAATTAACGAGTTCTTTGACAGGAAGCACCTTTATCAGCAATTTCCCCTAACATTGGATCTGAAACAAAAGTCATTGAAGGCTTTTTTTCTTTCTTTTTTTTTTTTTCCATTGATTTAACTTGGCTGGCTGCCAAGGTGTAGAATCAGCATGGTAAAATCCAGTAGGACAGGAAGATGAATTAAACAATACACAAGTTAAAAAGACCCACTGTGCTGAGTCAGTTCTGACTCAGAAGGAACAGTACTGATACACCAGAATCACAGTGTGTTATATTATAGGAAGTTTCTCATTTTAAATATTGACAAAATTCAACCTTGCACAGAGATTAAGACATGACAAGATCAAAGGACAAGGTAATGTTACTGCAAGTCGAAAGAGATTAATATATATTAATATTAACTGAGAAAAGCCAACAATCTGGAAAAGTGGAAAACATTTTTAGGGCTTCAGAGGGGTTTGAATAGCTGATATCTGAAAATTTAATCTTCAAGGAAGAGACTCATTTCTTGGAGTATTCATAGGAGAAATTATTTGGTAATTATTTCCTAATTTCAGAATATAATAGTAAACTTCAGTGTTTCTTCTTCAGTTTCCTGTTTGGTATTTTTTTAGGACTTGCTGCTGTTGTTTCACTAATAGGCATACATCACACAGATCTGCATACATACATGTGTGCTCTCTCACTCTCTCTCTCATGCACACACACGTAAAAACAGGTATCTACAATCTCCAGATATTTGATAGGTTAGCATTAGTGAAAACAAAAAATCATGCAATATTTGTCTAATACATTTACCTTCAGATAGTTCTAGCTAACTATAAGGAAATAGGACACAAAGCCCACTGTCAAGGCACTACCACACACATAAGAAAAAAACGTTTTGTTCACATTCTTGAGAAATATTTAAGAAAAGTATATAGCAAAAAATCTATTGCAGAAGGCAGAGACAGATCAGGAAAGTGGAAACAACATAAAAAGGAAACAGATTCCTCAAGAAAATTAAAGCAGTAATGGATGGTACAAAAACTTTGGGAAAAGAAGGAGTAAATCAGGAATATTTTAATTCCGGAACAGGGGAAAGACTACAAGAGCATCTGGTATGATCAGAATAAAATCAACAAGCAGTGACATATGTTCCATAATCCTCAACTGCACAAGACAAGTTCATGTGAAATGTTTTCCTTTATGATTGACCAGCTAGCTTGCCCTATAGTGCTTTAGCATTCTTTGGTACTGAAACTTTTTCTTTCCCATTTGTGGGCTTGGAGTGTTGAATATTTCATATAATTAGTAAGTGTTGTCAAGCCAGAGCAAAGCAGTGCAGTAGCTGGCCAACTGCCCAGAATTAGAAACAGAATAGTAAAATCTTGCAAACAGGACAGGAAGAAAAGTTAAACAAGAGACAAATCCTCTATTTTTGGCACATACTCAACTTGGCAAACTGGGAAATTACAGTTGGAAGGTGAAAAAAATAGAAAGTTATGAAAAACAGATCAAAACCAGTTATGCAGTCAGATAATTTCACAATATTCATCATTCCATCAATCTTTGGATAG
Organism: Ciconia boyciana; assembly: GCF_034638445.1. Taxonomy (NCBI): domain Eukaryota; kingdom Metazoa; phylum Chordata; class Aves; order Ciconiiformes; family Ciconiidae; genus Ciconia; species Ciconia boyciana. The sequence goes on from NC_132934.1 coordinate 176,392,036, forward strand.
CAGATACAGCATATGACATACAATATACTAATGAAAATGAATCCCTTCAAACTAGAAGTTCCTGAGATAACTAAGCCAAACAGATCAGGGAAGACATTATCAGATACATTCATACTAAGTCAGCCTATTCAGGGAGAAACAGAAGTCAATTTGATTCTATGTTTACTGAGCAGCAAAAGAAGAAAAAGAGCTATGCCAGCTCAAAAATATAATTGCACAAACTTTTTTAACAAGTTGTGTAAAGAAATGAAACATTTGGAATATGTTTTTTTTTCTGGACAGCAGTATGGACATTGACATTCATATTAATATTGAAAAGCTTGGCAAAAAATAGTCTTATTTTGTCTATTTTTGTCACCTCCTTGACTTTCTCTATTTTCTGTAAGGCTGTGCACTCTTTTTCTTTCACTAAGAAGCTATCTTGTAGGCCTACAGCTTTTTTTTCAGATGTCCTATATCAAGAGATTTAAAACTTTAAGGATCAGATTCTTGCTGTTACTGTATCTTATCTGACTATTCTAGAAGTCCAAGGGATAAACATTGACTGTAAGGGCACTGGAAGGTATTTTCTTAATGCAAGGGCAGTGTAAGACCAAAGCACGTTTTAATAGCCTAATTTATATAGTCCAAAAATAGGAGTATGCCAGAGGTAAGAGCTAGTGTGTTGGCGACAAAAGTGTTCTTAATTCATAACCTGTGATACTGCTGTGAATGTCATCAATACAGTTTTGATAGCTGAAAGAGATTAAGACATTTACAATTTGCTGTACTGGACATGAACAGTATGAGAACTTCTGCTCTTATTTTCTCCCCAAGTGGTTAACCTTCCAGTAAAGATAGCATCCAAAAGCCACATGTGCCTGACCCAACAACACTATACATGTATGCTGGATTACTCAGGCTAGGCCTGCATGCAGGCCACTTACATAAATACACTTGATGTTTACTATGTAAACTCACCCATGTGATATTTTTAAAAAAGATTACAGATAAAAAAAGATATTTTAAACAGGTAAAAACATCTGTGTATGAATGACTGATCACCAGTGAGTGCACATGGTCCAGAACTTAGGTTTGTGTGATCTTTTCTGTGCTTGCTTGCGATACTAATGATCTCTGTGTCAATACTTTGATTTCTTAATCTCAAAAATTTTTGGTAGCTGCTTCTGTATATATACAGATTACAGCAGGCTGTAACACAAATACTGCTATGAATAAACTCATTTTAATCAGAAGTTATTCAAAACACCTGACAATTTATTGAAAAACTCCATCTGTGTCTGAAATTTGTGATTGAATTAAATCATGCATATTGTAACTTTAGAGCCTCCTGTGCTGTGAGGTGTATATTATCTGATTAGACAAACAACAAGCCAATATAGCATGAGAAGGGCCACTCATATTGTTTCCTAAATTGCTTAAGAGCTACTATAAATTGTGAAAATAGTTCCTCTTTTTTATCTGTTTTTTAATTAAAAGAGAATATTCTCCAAGATCACCAGCAACTTCAGAGAAAGGCATTTCTGAAATACTTGCAGAATCTTGGCATATGTTTTGATTCTACTCTGTCTGGTTACATTAGACTGTGTAATAGGGTGGAGGTTTTACCTACTATCACACTCAGGAGATTAAGCACAATATGGTCCTTCCATATGGTATTTGTGCCTAAAAACCAATGAGATTAGAATGCCTATGCTGAACATCACTCCATATGTTCATCGGAATAGCCCATAGGTCTTGATAGAACTAGTGATTTTTTAGAGATTTAAATTAATATCTTTAACAGTGCCTCGGAAAGTTCTCAAGCACTGCCAATAATTATTGTGTTTCATCCCCCCCTCCTCAATTATGCTATTATATGTTATGCTAATGGTTATTTTGTTTGTTTGCTGTATGTATTTTCATCTGTTAAATAAGCATAATTATTTCACCTCTATACTTGAAAATTTATATTCTATTTAGGAAAAAAATAATCTGTTTTGCACTTTAATATACAGTACACATAAAGCAGAAAAAGAATACAAAGTCAACAGTTCACATTGGTTTCTTTGCTAGGTATTTCAGCAGTTAGTAAATTGAATTTTTGCAATCACATCTGATTTCCTGCCTAATATTCTTCACATTTATTCTTGATGCTGAAGTCACATGGCAACATCAACTTTATCCCTATAATTTATGCAGTTAGAGAACAGAGAAATCACAAGTTTTGGAAAGCATATATACAACTCCAGATGTTATATCCACAGCTCTCCCACAGTTGAAAGTTCCCTCTCATCCTCCCAGCCTTGAGTAACTAGTGTATCCTGAAACATGAACATTATTTTCTTAACATTTTTTGATTGTCCTGCAATTTAAGAAAAAAATCCAACAAACCTCTCTCTTTTCTTCTGTCTTAGGTGAAACTCACAGTTTTTTTCCTTTCCAACTGGACCAGGGTGAAAGGATAGGAATACTAAAATCATACCCTGAAGGCAAGGAGGCTAAGAGTGAGGCTAGAACAGTAACAGTCAATGAAGATAGTTATACACCTTGCTCAAGAAAGGTAATCTTTGCATAGCTTTATCTTTGCATAGCTTATAATAAGACTTCATCTTATGCCAAGCTGTCTCATTACCCTTTGCAACTGTTTGGGTTTTTGTTTGTTGTGTTTTTTTGGTGAGTGAAGTCTGCTTTCTTGTTGGTCATGATTATGTGTTGCTCTTTTCTCTTAGTTGGTCCTTTTTCTGAGTGGATATTGGATAGAGTGGTGGCTTCTGTTCCACTATTTTTGCCTCTCGTTCTTCCACCATTATCTTTGGCTAACTGAATCACACACCACTTCTCTCTCCCTCTCTCTCTACCCGCCTCCACCTCCTCCCCGCCACGAAAAGCCAATACTAACAATATCTCTCCTGAAGTAGTAACTCTTTATTCTTGTCCCTACCAGGTTACGGAAGATGTTCTAAACCCTCCTGCAAGAGTGATGTTAATTTGCTTTGGACCAACAACCCAATACATAGTGCAATATCTTTTAATTTGTGAAGATCAACTTTAAAAATGTTTCAATAGAATCTAACCACAGAATGATTATTTGAAATCCTAGTCAACATGTATAAATAATGTTTTTTGCTTTCTAATTGTGATACATTTTGAAACTCACTTATGTCTTATTCACGAAGATTGTTTAGGATACACTTCGTTAACATTCTGTCACCTCATTTAACAAGGAGCGTAAATGTGAATGAACACAAGGAGCCACTGATATTAATAATGATGACTGTCACTCAAAATGCCTTTAGGTGTTTTTAATAAGATATTTAATGGTTCCTTGATAGACATAAAAATCTAATATTTAATTTGAATTATGGTTTTCTGAATTACTATATTTCAGAAGGAAATATCTCCACTCCATTGGCTTAAGGTATTTTTACTTTGCACTACTAATCTTACATAAAAAAGGGATTATTTTACACATCATTGCAATCTTTATAACAACCTAAACGGACTTCCTTTCGATATTGCTTGCAGCTATCATTTAGGAGTAATAACAGAGTGGGTTTAAAAGAGAATATCCCATCATACAGTATCTATCTAGTAATTTTCCTCCTCTCTCTTGTATCTTAAGAAGGATTTTCTTTTTCATTGACTGTTTCAACTATAAGAATTCAAACTTAAATTTCTCTTATTCACTTTAGCCCGATGACACAAAATTGGAGTTATTCATGATTCTGTTCAGCAACACAGTCATTTTATGATATTTTTCTAGCTCTGATGCATTTTTAATAGCGATATCAGTACAAAGAGATTGGAAGTAACACAAAATAACAGGGGGTGGAAGCCAAATGTAAAATCAATATAACAGATTCTCACAGAGTATTTAAGTAGAAGACAGTTATCTTTGTAAATAAAATAAACAAATAAATAAATAAACTTAATTTTTGCACAATTTTTTATTTTGTTTTTGATTATTCTATTTTTTAAAAAGACAAAATATGCCTGGTCCTGCTGTAGTGTGATAAAACTATGGCAGCTCTCTTCTTTGAGACCGTTTCTATTACTGTAGTGGGAAAACCCAGATTAATTAGTTACTATTATTTATTGCAGTTAAATTATGCATAAATTCAGGTTGCTCAGAATATAACCATACCTTTAGGAGCAAGAAGAAAGTGTCACACAGGTACCATATTTAAAAATCACATTCATACTTTGTCGACCACCTCAGTAAATCAGAAAGTCCACCACTTACTTACAAAATTAATTTGGAACCTGCAGGTATAAGTAAATCTGTAAAAATAGTAGTAAAGATATAATGGAAAAAATTTACAGTTTGGCCTCCCTTTATGTCACTATTTTGTGGTGTAATTATCATATTTTTCCCACGTAATAGGGAGTTAGGTATTCAAACGATATCAATTACACTTAACAACCTGATTTTTGCCTGATGTGTAGAATCATTTTACCTCCTGCCTTGGTTTACTCATGTGAACAGTGGAAATGGTATTTCAAACTGTTAGGACTGGGATTCACAGATCCAGAATCTTAGTTAAGGTATAAGGATTAGAATTTTGCTTTAATTCAGCAAGGCACGTAATCATATTTTAGTTTCAGAGACTTCTTTGACACTTCACTGGTTCTTTCTTTCTAAGCTTTTTAAGCATGTTATTTTCAATAAAGATCCTAACTCAATATACAGAGAAAAGTGGAGAGACTTGTAAAATAAGGTTTCGGGATCTGCTTTTGAGCTTAACAGGAGGTTTTTGGGGGACTAAGTCCATCTGAACAGTTAAAACTATTTTAACCCTTATGTAAAGGATACACCAAAATAAAGTACAAGGGTTGTGGTGCAGAGAAGTTTCGGCAATTTAAAAGGTAAACTTGGATATTACATAGACAAAAGAGCCTGGGGTTTAATTTTACTTTATGCAATGAGTCTGCCAGCAATTCAAGAGCTCAAATGCTCCCATAAAACCTGTGAAACCTCAGCCTGTTCAGGAAATGGGGTCAGCAAAGCTATTATAAGGAAAATTATCTTAGAAAAAACTTCCTAGCTGGAAGTTGGCTAGCCAAGCTTGTACATGCCTACATGCAGACTTTAAAACAAAAAGTGTTTTAGCTCATCTGAAGTGCTTAAGAGTAGTGACATATGTTTAGAACACACAGGATTTTGGATTAACATAAGAGGTAAGGCCAGGGTACATTTTCTTAACTAAAGGGCATGAGAAAATCAACTGGTTCCATCCAACAGCTTTAAAGACCATTTGTACCAAGTGTACATTCATTAACTGCCCTCAAAATTTGTTCTAGCTGTAGGTATTGATAACTAAATCCTTGCAGATAGATCCTCTGTCTCATCCTTAACAACATATGAATGCTATACATATGAACATAATAGACAACGCTAGATTTGCATGTCCCAGGACTTTGTTTATTGTTGGAATAGAAAGCATTTTTGTAACAGAATCATAGAAAAATAAGAATGGAGGGGAACTCTGAAGTCATCTAGCCCAACCTCCTGCTCAGAGGATGGCAAAATTTGAAGTTAAATTGGGCTGCTAAGGGTTTTGTCCAGCTGAATTGTGGCTGTCTCTAAAGACAGAGATTGCCTTTGTGTGCAACCTGCTCCAGCACTTAACCATTCTCACTGTGAAGCTTTTTTTTCCCTCATGCTTGAACCTGTGACTGTTGCCTCTCTGAGAGGACACGGACGCTGTATGCTATAATACCGCCTTAGCAAGTGTCAAACTGCAATTAAGATCCACCTTTGCCTTCCCCTTCTCCAGCCTAGAGAACCCATTTAACTCAGCCTCTCTTCATATGTTACATATTCCACACCTCAACCTTCTCCGTGGTATTCTGCTGGATTTGCTTCTGTATTTTGACATATGGTTCCTCTTTTTCTCTGTTGATTAAGTGCCAGTTAGAAGGTTTCTGAATGCTTCCTTTTTATGCAATCAGCTTCAAAACAGCAGTGAGAAAGGACTTTCAGGTTACCAGTGTAATTAAGAGTCATTCACTCACACACTCACATACCCCTCTCCCCACCACTGCATGCATGCACACAGACACACACACAAACATGAACAAATCCATTGGCTAGATTCCAGTTCTTTTCATGGAGCATTACATACAGAAACTTGACAACTCGTGATCCAGACTGGTTTTTTTGGGGGAAGGAATATTCATCTGTTTACATATCCATTTTTCTCTGACAGTAAATGAAGAGTAATTTGTTCTCAAGTGAACCTCGGTATTTTCATCAATTTGCAGCAGAGTTACTCTCTTTTCTCTGCCAGAATTATTGAGATAATATATTTCAATATTTAAAGTAGAGGCAACACTTTGCATCATCTGTTTAGTTTGACATATTTATTTGTTGATGTAACTTCTGTATAAAAATATGTAGTTACAAAAGGTTACATAACTGCCGTTGTAGGATCTGTTGAGATTTTATGAAGCATATTTCACACTCAGTGCTACAATTAAAAAAATAAATAAAAAGGAGGGGAAAAAAAGTTTAAATAGTAACTATTTATTCCATAACTGGAGAACAAGCAAATTTTCTATCTAGGAACATGGTCTTGATGGCCAAAGAGGTAACTACCAATCTTGTATACCTAAAATCTAAAACAGGACTATAAGGAGAAAATAAAAGTAAGATTTAAACCTCTTTCTGCCACGTCCACAGAAGCTTTGTTTTGCAGTTTATGAGACCAGCAGCCAGAAGTTTAGATTTAATCTATCCCTCAAGGGGCAGAGCAGAAGCCTGGCCTTCTATCTGAGCTATTATGCGCGGTAGTATATACAGCATTTGCCAAAACCTAAAAAGGTCTTCTGTCATGAAAAGTTCTCGTCAGAAAGCCTTGGAAACCTTACATCTATGGGCACTTTGTTTTTTCATCACAGTTTCAAATTAATTAGTGAGACTACTTCAAAAGCTTTAATCTAGGCTATGGTATTAAGAAACATGCATTAGACATTTCCTGTTTGCATTTCTGCATTGCTTGTTTAAAGAGTTCTTTTACTTTCATCGAAGACTGTTGAGGTCCTTAATGTACAATATTGACAGAGTAATAAAAATAGCAAATTATGTTTCTGGCTGTGTGCCAACTTCATTAAATTCTCAGTCATATCAAAAACAATATAGAGGACAAAGGAAAAACAGCCTTATTCAAGCTTAATCAGGATTGCAACTGAAATGTAATGAGGAATAACCAGTATGTTCCTTTTCCACTAACCAACTGCCCCCATATATTGCTTCCTGAGTCATGTTAATATTCTGTACTTCCCTTTTCCTGGATGCATGTTAAAATCATGACTGGCAACAGTCTGCTTCCTATGAGTTTGGTGGCCTAAATGTTTCCATTTCTGAAATAATGCAATACATTTCCATTCTCAATTGTAGTATCATAAGATCATATATTTTGAGGTATCACACATTAACTCCCTAAGAAGGTTTTAATATTGAACCTGTTGTAAACAACATCTGCAAGTATGACTTATTCTATCTAGAGAACATTTTGAAGTATGAAAATATGAGAGCAACTGAAAAAAGAAATCTTTCAAATGGCACAGCTTAATGTAGAACCATATATCAGACCAGGATAACCTTCAGAGGTAATATTTAGATTTCATTAAAGACTTCAGCTGAGAGATTCCTACACTAATGGCTGTAAATATTAAATGAACAAAAAAAAAGTATGTTCAATAGATATGAAATGCAGGAGAAATGTTAGTGTGACATTAAAACTTTAGAACTGTCTGAGTAAAAATCTGCTCACTGTAGATAGGTGCTCTGGCTATAAAAGTATATGTATTTTTTAATTCTCAGCAGTCACTTAAAATTATTTCTTTTACTGCATATAAGCCATGCATAAGTACAAAAAATATACTTTTCTAATGAAAGTGTTCCAGAAATAGGACTGATATTAAGTAAGATTTATGAAAGGGTTTTGTCAGCTGGCCCTTAAAATATTATCCATAGTCTGGACTCACATGTCATGCCTTCTTTACAATATTTTATGCTTTATAAAGACATCTAGAAAAATCAAAATACTGAATGGACAACTGCCTAAATTATCCAGGAGATAATGCAGAGGAAAATGTGCATCCTTCGGGCTTGGTTGCCTGAACTGTATAAAGCTACTTTACTCCTTATGGATTTGACAGCCTCATATTCCTCCTACTATACTTAAACTCTTTCTTCCAAAACTTTACTCATTTCATTCTTCCAGAATAACACTTCCTACCCTTGAAACTATTCACCTAAAATTTTGGAAACCTTGTTTAAACTCTTTAGAGGGTTCAAAATTTCCCAAAAGCTTAAGGACATCAGCCGTTCTTGACAAAGAAAGGAGGATACTCAGACCTTGACTCTGGGATGTCCCAGTTTTCGTTTCATTAGAATCATTTGATAAGGAAAAGAACATGTGTGGCTGTAGAGTAAAAACGTGCCACTAGAAGCTGCTTTCCAAACCCAGCTTAATTCCATACTTAGACTGTTAAAAGGAAGGGGGAAAAAAATCCCTTATGGGTTTTTGTTTTTTGTTTTTTTTTTAATCCTGTAAGGGATTTGAGACATACTTAGTCTCTCCATTCTGGTAGGGCTTAAGCATAAGGAAGGCATTCAACTGATTGAATATTTTCAGAAAACTTTATGGATATGTCTTGCTCACACCAGGGTTTGTTTTTAGAGTGTCACATGTCCAAATTCTCAGTCACACAGACTGGGAAACTGTTCAGAGTGTACCCCAGTTTTAAATCTTTTTAAAAAAATGGGGAAGATTGCATTTTCTTAAATCTCATCCTGACAGGGAATTGGAAAATACTTAACAATGGTACCCAGATCCAAGAGCTTGGAATAATTTCTGCATTCTAGAATTATATGCAGTATGTTTTCCTGTTGTATTTTGTAAAAAACTTAGCCTCTTTGAGAGTTATGTGGCAGCTGAGTAGGGGCTTTAAGTAGACTTGTGCATTTAAACCTTCCTTTCAATCTTGTTCTTTATAGCCAGCCCCTTCTAGTTTAGCTTAGTATGTTTTGTTTAATGCTAAGTGCTGTAATAGCATTGGAGTAGTAGTATGAAAAATTCTTTTGTGTTTAAATTATATTAAATTATATTTTAAGACATTAAAAATGTATTTTTTCTGTCAAAATGTTTTATCCTTTTTTCATTACTGGAAAGAAAGGTGAGTGAAAAGAACTAGTTAATTAGCTCATTAAAGGATAGTTTCTCTCCCACGTCTACAGGAGGAGACACAAAAGGCATGCAGACAGTATGTGGAGAAGAAACTAGAAAGATTTAAGAAAGCTGTCTGCATGGAGTGAAAAGATCCACGGGAGAATGAGTGCAGAGGTGTAAGCAAGATCAGCACTGCATGCAGCTTCAAAGCTGAAAGAGATTAAATTTCATGCACAAAATGATCAGACACAAAGCTACTACAATGTTAGTCACAAAGACTGAAACTGTGGGAGAGGAAGACAACCTACTATATCTGAAATGAGAAAACTGAACAGCAGGCAGAAGAGTTTCCTGTAATTGTGATAAGAATGATCCTGTCTTTAGGGGTGGGGAAGAAAGGACCAATTACATAAAAATGTAAGCCAAAAAGAAATCTATGTGAGCCAAAACATTACACAATGAGATGGAATAGCAGGAGTTGTGCATGCCTGTTAAAAGAGAATTAGAGAATGTAGATCCAGAAGTTGAAGAGAAAAAGAGAGAATAATTTACTATAATTGAAAAATTCATGTAGTGGCTTTGATCACATAAGGATATTTTCTAGCTAATTTTGGTCATTAAATTAAACTCTTTTTTTTGAAAAATGTTTTTTAGAAGACTAAAAAAATCAGATTGAGGAACAATTTCACAACTGTTATATCAGTCTCATCTGACCCTCTCTGATTAATACTTATTACCATTTCTAGTGCACTAATCCAGCATCCCTTTCTAGAGAAAAGAGAGGAAGTTTTGTGGACTTATACACTACTCACCTGCTCTCTCTTTTTAGAGAATACATTGCAGTGATAAGATGTTTAGGCTTATAACCAAATGGAGAAATTTTTTTAATAGATGGAGCCTAGTGGGAGGATGGAATCAAGAGAAAGCAAAATGGGCCTGGGCTACTAGCACTTGAATAATCTCATAAGAAAATTCCTAAACTAAATAACAGGAAAAACTAGAAGCTCTGGCAGACCCTACAATTCAGAACAATAATTTTTAGGAGGAATAAAGTCATTATTATCCACTGGGGAAAATAACTTAATTGGAGCAAGTAGCATAGAACCAAATAAATTGAAATTCTGTATTTATAAGGTTGGTATTAAAATTTTGCTATTAACTATATAAGCAAAATGGTGCTACTAATAGTGAAATTTTGAGAGAAATTATAGACTATGAAGACAAAATGAACACTATGTATGACAAACCATGATTATTCCCTGTACTGGGTCTGGCTGAGGTGGAGTTAACTTTCTTCATAGCAGCCTGTATGGTACTGTGTTTTAGATTTGTGACTAAAACAGTGTTGATGACACACCAGTGTTTTAGCTACTGCTGAAAAGTGCTGGCACAGCATCAAGGCCTACCCTATTTCTCCCTCTGTCCCCCCAGTGGGTAGTCTAGGGGCAGGCAAGAAGATGGGAGATGAGACAGCTGGGACAAATTTACCAAAGGGGTATTCCATGCCATATAACATCATGCTCAGTGACAAAAATGGGGTGTAGTTTTTCCAAAGTAGTCGTTGCTTGGAGACTGATTGGGCACTGGTTTGCTGGTGGTGGGTGGTGAGTGTTGCCTTTGCGTTACTTGTTTGGTTTTTTGCTCTTTTTCCGCCTTTCCTTTGCTTATTAAAGTGTCTTTATGTCTAAAAACTCAAAACCTATGAGTTTTTCTGGCTTTTGCTCTTCTGATTCTTTCCACCACCCTACAACAGGGCAGGGAGTGATCAAGTGGCTGGTGGGTGCTTAGTTGCTGACCAGGGTCAACCCCCCATATTCCCGTAGAGGCTGAATAAATCTTACACAGACAGATACAATACAGAGACAAAATACAGAAACAAAAGCTTTGTTCTTCAGGAGAATAAGCAACTCTTATTTATTACTGACCTGTACACAAGACATTGACAAAATGCAGACGTAATGTATTGATCACATTCAGTGTCCTTGACTTTACATAAAATCTGACTTGATAATGTTTAACTTAAAAAAAAAGACAAAAATGAAAGGGATAATAAAAGAATCATCAAGCTTATTCTAAGACAATGTGAGAAAAGAAAAAAAAAAAAAGCACATCAATATTCTGTTGTAGAAAATGTGCATGTGAACTTTCTGTAAGAGCTTTTGTGCCTTTAGTGGATTTGTCCTGAGGACTATGTTATACTTGAATACTGTTGGACTGCTTCCTTGTTAATATGGAAAATTTTTTGGTAAAATATTGTGTTCCTACGTATATTCTTGTCTATATTTGGAGCAGATGTTACTTAATTTACTTTTTGATTCTTTTAGTACCCCCAGCCTGGGAATAGCTCTGGGAGGATGTTATAGCCTTCTTGACAGCTGTGGGCACTGTGACTTAAGCCTTTCTGATGAAAACATCATCTTTTTCACACCAGACAATTGAGTTGGCTACAAAATAAATTGTCCTCACCTTTTCAGCCAAAGAATATGCCGGAATTGCGTGAGGTATTATTGCTATTGAACAAGACATTGGTGAAACTTCATCTAGAGTACTCCATAGAGTTTCCATGCTAGGGAAAGAGGAAGCCAAACTAGAGTAGCTTCAGAGAGGGAGGACCAGCAGAGTGGAGACTGGCTTTATTAGCATCTGTTAATGAACATTGCTGGAGACAATACACTGAGTTAGCTGAAAAGACCCTTGGTCTTACAGCCATTCTTATAGTAATAGGATACAAAAGATAAGTTCATATTCTAGGCATATTTCAGCTAGGTTTAGATTGCCAAGTAATGCAGATATTGCAGCAAAGAGCTTAATGCAAGATGCAATCTCTAGGGAGCTGGAGGAATACCTGAACAACTGCCCCTCTTGCATTTTAAGTTCTGTAGTGTCTGTGATGTCAACATGAAGTACAGCTTGCTCAGCCTAAAAACCCACTCTGAACAGTATATGGTATGTTTCTCTGGAAAATACTAGACAATAAAAACTTCTATTGCAACAAATGCATTTAAATTGATTAAGAATACATTTAAGAAAGGCGGGAAAAAAAAGAAAAAAAAGCTTTATTCCTCAGTAAAAGAGGATTTTAGAACTGCTTTCTAACGAAAAACAGTGGGGAAAAGAGAAGCTAGTCAGTTCTAAGATAGAATTTGACATGTTTAGTAAAAGTATATTTTAAGAGGCAAGGATGGATTGCCATGCAATGATAAACTGCATTACCCAGGAGGTCCTTTGCAGTCCTAGGTACCCATTTTAGGCAGAATTAATTTCCAAGTAATTGTTACTAAGCATTATTAAAACCCATTGCAATGACAGTTCACCTATTCACACAGTTCAAGACTTAACCTAGCCTGTTTTTCATGTAAGTTTTAAAAGCATTTTGTGTGTCTAGGTAAGATTAAGATTTTTAAGAAGTTCTCAAATTATTTTTATCCCAGAGCATGCTGTGAAGGAATTAAAGTAACTGTTATCTGAATATTAGTCATAATATTTTATGAGAAGCTACATCATATATTTCATTATGGCTTCTATCTACCTGGTTAAGCTACTCACTGGATTTTTCAGTCAAGTCATAATTTGTGCCAGAGATGAGTGACTTGGGCTAGGGTTTTGTTTCTGTATTCTCAAATTATTAAGAGAGATCACTCGTTGACTCCTTGAAATGATGGGCATGAAATAACTAGTATGTACCGAATCACTTGGCTGCATAGCCTTGGAAAGAAAACATTGCTGAAGTGATTGGTGAATCGATTTTGCCATTTACTATGGGTTTCCAGCAAACATTTCATCGATTTGATATGTAGCACTGACCCATATAAAGACTATGAGCTTTGTCCTGGATCTTTATCTCTGATTTTTTTTTTTTTTCATCATTTTAGAATTCCAAAACAGGAGCATGCATCATCACACATAAAGACCAGTGGTGTCAAATTCTTCTCAATACAGGCAGATAAGCAATGTTGTAGACAGGTTTTGAGTATGCAGCTGTGGTAAATTTGCATTCAAATGACCAGCTATGCCATTAATTTGAAGCTCTTGTTCCTGCAATTCTGAAAAGCCAGAGCATGAACATCGCAGTGCTTTTATGAGGTCAGGAAGTATTGTCTTAGAAAAGGGTAAACTGAGACACAGCATTTTAATGTATTTCTCCATGTTCTTTGAATCTGTGACAGAAAGCAGTAAAGTGCAATGATTAATTCTTGAAGCACCTATTTCATAGTGGTTAATGCCAAAAGGGATCACTGAGTCTACCCTGACCTCTTATCTATCAGAAAACACTACATTTTACTCAGCTATGTTCATGTTGGGCTCTGTGATTTGTTTTAGGATAACATTTCATTGTTCAGAAAACAAATTGGTATCTACCACAGGAAGGAGCAGGAGACAATGAAACTGCACCCATGCTAACAAATTAAACTGTTCCTGAGCACCAGCACCAAAATGTTGTTGCCTACCCTTGTCAAACTGTTAGAATGGTTAGAAGGCCAGGTTTTTTTTGCTCCAGGACATTTAGCAAGCTCTTACACAATTCCCAGACATTACCTGGGAGTTTCTATGGCAAGGGATCGTTGGCAGGAGGCAATTTGCCTATGGCCACTCTGTACTGGTGGAGAAGGGAGTTTAGTAGTGTGGATTTGCGCCAGTCTGTCACAGAGGCTGGTCCCAGGCACATTTAGTTTCCTAGCATATGCATAACATCTTCTATACCGCCTACTTGCAAGGAAATTGATCAAGTAGCCTAAATGATCCTATTAAGAAAAAATTGTCCCTGCAGTACCAGGAAGAAAAAAGCTCTACAGGTTGTTGTCTGTCTGTCTGTCTTTTCAATGACAAATGTGATGATCAGCATACTCCTACACCTGCACACACGTCACATAGAAAGAATTATTTGTAGAGAACAACACTGATTCATCCCTTGTCTTACTGTGGTCCATTTCTGGTTGTTCAAAGACAGCCAGCATAATCCCTAAATCCAAGAATATATCAATAGGAGATTCTGTGAGGGAAAAAAGTATATAAAGAAAAAGCTCGGATGAACGAGATGTGATTATAACCTCTATCATCATATAAATCTGGAAAAATTTTGAGATTAAAGCAGTTTAAAGATATTTGTATTTCTCAGATCTATGGAAGAGTACAGACATGACTAGAACACATTATCTTGATGACCCAGTACGGCCATCAGTACACCAAATAGAAAACTGTCTGGAGTTTGGCTTTTTTTTTTTTTTTCTTTTTAAGATGTTAAACTATATCAGAGGCCCTAAGCAACACTTAAGTGTCACCTGGTAAACTGTAACAATATTTAATTAGGTTTACCATGAAGAGCTTTCAGTATATTGCAAGGCCGAATTTGTCTAGCTATATCACCCATGACCTAAACAAGTATGCTTTTTTTCAAAAAACTGATCCCTGTTCCATTCTATGCATAAGTGCATATATAATGCTTCTCTCCTATAAAATACTTTTTCTGCTAGATCTCCTACCACAAAGCTATGATTTATTTATATGAACCTGATATATGTTTGAAACAGCAGTTAAAATACAGGTCCAGCTGGTATAGGTATGTGTTTTGGCTCAGGGAAGAGAAAGCAGTTACCATTTGGACGAAGTTAGTTCAGAACTTTGACCCTATGCAACAGCAATTTCTGTACTTTTGCAAAAAGCCTGTTATGGTTATGCCTCCCTGTAAGTCACTCAGATGTTCTCTTTTTAAATTCATAAAAAGTTATTTCTTTAGTTCATATTTCTTCAACTTTTTTAATAGTTTAAAGTATTTTAACACAAGGTTGTTTCTTTAAACAATGAGATCTAGGCTAAAGATATTTGTCCAAACAGGAACAGTAGCCCAATAACTACAAGGACAACCAGTTAAAGTCTGGGATATATCAAATAATTATGAAAAGTATCACAGTTCTTAAAGATGCAAGGTAAATTATGTGATAAAAAAGAGTCTGGTTTGGGTGATTGAGAACTCAAGATTTGTTTAACATATATATCCCATATAAATCGGTTGCCTTGTAGACTACCCCTCCTTCCATATGCACATAAAAGAGCCCCTCTTCTGTGGTTAGTCTCCCCGCAGAGACAACTGTGAAAGGAAACAGAGCAAGGATAGATAATGAATTTGTGCTTTCTTTCAGAGAAATATGGGAAATGGAAATAAGGAGGACTGGCCTGCTCTGCAGATCATCAGCAGTTACTTTGCTGCCTACCTATGTCACCTCTCCAAGGATTGCAACTGGGGCTACACCTTCTGGTTAACCTGAGGGTCTCACTCAGAGGCAACTGAGTATAAAATTGAAGCAAACAAATAAAGAAAAATGCCCCACTGTGTCTGTGTGCCAGGTGTCAGTTATCTCATTTCTCTCTTTACTGCTTCCTTCATTAATGTTAATCCAGGCCTTTAAGGAGACTGACACATTTTATAAAATTTGGGGGAACTTAGCTTACAGGAAAAGAATCCTTCTCCTGCAGGTCTGTTTAAACACCAGACTTAAAGGGATTCCCTAGTGCCATAAGAGCTGCTGCTGTCTGGCTCCAAAGTTCCCACCTGAATGTTCAGTGCACTGACAAGACCCACAGCAACACAAACCGACATCTATTAAAAATAAAACTTTCTCTCAAACTTCATTTTCTTTTTTTTCCTTTTTTTTTTCTTTTTCTTTTCTCTCCCCATTCACATCAGGCTTTCAGATGACTGTGTTTGTTTATAAAAAACTGCCGTGGTTTAACCCCAGGCAGCAACCCCACAGAGCTGCTCGCTCACGCCCCCACAGTGGGATGGGGGAGAGAATTGGAAGAGTGGAAGTGAGAAAACTCGTGGGCTGAGACAAAGACAGTTTAATAGGGAAAGCAAAAGCCACGCACACAAGCAAGGAAAGTAAGGAATTCATTCACTACTTCCCATGGGCAGGCAGGTGTTCAGTCATCTCCAGGAAAGCAGGGCTCCATCATGCGTAATGGTTACTTGGGAAGACAAACACCATCACTCCAAACATCCCCCCCTTCCTTCTTCTTCCCCAGCTTTATATACTGAGCATGATGTAATATGGTATGGAACTGCCCTTTGGTCAGTTGGGGTCAGCTGTCCCAGACGTGTCCCCTCCCAACTTCTTGTGCACCCCCAGCCTACTCACTGGTGGGGTGGTGTGGGAAGCAGAAAAGGCCTTGACTCTGTGTAAGCACTGCTCAGTGATAACCAAAACAACCCTGTATTATCAATGCTGTTTTCAGCAGAAATCCCAAACATAGCATCATACTAGCTTCTATGAAGAAAATTAACCCTATCCCAGCCAATACCAGCACAAAACCCTAAAGGAACCAATACTGGGCAAAGTAATAACCAATCCAAAATTATTATCTATAAGGTTTCAGTTCTCAGTGGAATTCATGCACATTTTATCTATAGCAAGGTTTGACACTCATACCAATGCAAATAATAAAACACAAGACATCTTAAATCTCCCCAAGCCTATGTTGTCAGCATTCATTTTCCATTTGTTACATTTTTGAACAATCATCCTTTGTGCCTTGGCCAAAGTTTTAACTAGACTTTCTGATGAATGTTTTTTGATCATGGTGATTATAGCTTCATATTTCTTATCTACCAGTCTGCAGACATCTTGAATGACATTTATCTAAACAAAATATAGATAACTGTTATGTAGACATCCAAGCAATGTATAACTGAATCACACCTTAAAAACTCTTATTTCTCTCCATTCACTATAAAGAGAACTTGAATTATTAGCTTAGGCATAGACAACTAGATAAGAGATACACAAAGTGAGGCAAGTGAGTCTGTTCCTTTGTCTTCTCTCTTTTTCTTTTTCACATTGACAACCATTTCTTTTGCTCTAGCTATGCACAACAATTTGTGAAATGTAATATTTATCTTTGAATGAAGAGGCTCTGTGCTATGTCATTTAAAAATGTTAGACACTTCCTGCTCTCTCATTTGTTTGGGCTGCAGCAGAGCAGGGACCGAAGGGACTGATGGGATTCATATTAAATAAAATACAAATAAGTATGTTGAGATTTGGCTGCTAGGTCTTTTCTGTTCTGGTCTGATTTAGTAACCAAAGATTTAGAAGGAAGAAGCATGCTTTGAATAAATATAATATTTTTATATTAGATTGTTAAATCAGAACATGACTGGACTTCAAGAATTAGATGTTACTTTTCATATCTCTGCAACTGATCTGCCTAAATTTCAGAAGTATCAGCAGTATTCAAAATCAGTGAAGAATGTTGAATTTCAGTTTTGAAGGTGTTCTCTTTAATAATGTGAATCATATTTATTATTATTTTAGATTTTTTTCTGTCATCAGAGGAAAGGTACTACAGACACAAATATAAACAAAATACAACTTTCTGTATCATAAACCAAACAGCAAGAATTCAGTGTCAATAGCTTACATAAATCTAGCAATTTTAAACTCAACATTATCTAGTGTCCTGATGCACAAAAATAGCTCCAGAGAGTATACATGTATAGCCTGGAACATAAATCGAAGAGCATTTACTACATCTTGAATAAGAGTCAGCCAAAACCCTTTGAGAAATGTGAGGCAATTGCAAAGATCATCTAATTCAGAATGAAGGGAACAAGAGGATGATTATGGATGAAATGAGAAGATTCACAGATTTCCAGGCTAGAAAGGAATTCATTTAACACAAAGCCTGTTACTGAAGAAACAACAAAGCCTGTTACTGAAGAAACAACAGAATGAACTCTCACCCAAGGTTTGCATTAAACCACTATGCTCTTGTAGCCCAGGAGGTCACCAGTTTCCTCTGCATTGGTCCTTGTCTTCCACAACAGAAACATGAGCATAAGATTTTAGGAATGTCTGAAGTGAGCTGTACTCAGGCTATACCTCACTAGTGTGAATTTGGACAACCTGTCTTAGTGTGAAGGAAGGCTGTGGCTGATATTCGTGAGGTTTTGTAGAGATTCCGGACATTTTTTTACTACTGCATTAAAATCTCTTGCCTTTTAGCTATTAAATTTAAATCTCTTGTATTGTAAAGCTCAACCTTCCAATTACCTAACCTTCCAACTCTTTCACAGTAAAATATTAGCATCTTGTCCTGGTTTCAGCTGACATAGAGTTAATTTTCGTTATAGTGGCTAGTATGGGGCTATGTTTTGTATTTGTGCTGAAAACAGTGTTGATAATACAGACATGTTTTAGTTGTTGCTAAGTAATGTTTGCACTAGTCCAGGACTTTTCAGCTTCCCGTGCTCTGGCAGGTGCAGAAGAAGTTGGGAGGGGACACAGCTGGGACAGCTGACCCCAACTGACCAAAGGGCTATTCCACACCATATGACATCATGCTCAGTATATAAAGCTGGGGGAAGAAGAAGGAAGGGGGGGACATTCGGAGAGATGGCATTTGTCTTCCCAAGTAACCATTATGCGTCATGGAGCCCTGCTTTCCTGGAGATGGCTGAACACCTGCTTGCTGATGGGAAGGAGTGAATGAATTCCTTGTTTTGCTTTGCTTGTGTGCACAGCTTTTGCTTTCCCTATTAAACTGTCTTTGTCTCAACCCACAAGTTTTCTCACTTTTAGTGTTCTGATTCTCTCCCCCATCCCACCAGTGGGGAGTGAGCGAGCGGCTGTGTGGGGCTTAGTTGCTGGCTGGGGTTAAACCATGACACATTTACATTCAAATTAATTTCTCTCATATCCTTATGTTATTCCTTCTATTCCACTCAAGGTCTCTTTCCAAGTAATGTTACACACATTTACCTTTTTCTTAATTTTTGTTTTGTCTGCTGTTTTTGGGTTGGGTTGGGTTGGGTTGGGTTTTTTGACAAAATTTTATCAGAAAAATTCAGCCACAATTGCCTGAATTTTGTAACTGCTAATGTGCTAAATTCTACATTACTATAAAGACTTAATATTGAATTAAGAACAGAGTCATGCCAATGGCTCCTCTGTAATAGGCTGAGAAAATAGTAATTTTAAGGATGCCTTAGCTTACCTTAGAGGTGCTTATCTTAATGTTAACTTTCTTCCACTGACTAGAGGGAGGAGTATATGATGGCTATGTTCATACTAACATTGGTAACATGAATCCACCTTTATGTCTTCAGAAAAGTAAAATCTTCATAACAGATTTTTGTTTTACATGCCTATATCACTCCTAGCCTAACTAGTCCACAATTTCAATCAATCTCTTTAAATCCTGCCACAACAGACATAATTCTAAGATTGCCCACCCCCACTGAGTATAGATACTGGACTGAAGAGACCGTCTATATGGATCTTTAATCTGTATTTCATTATGGTTTTCAGAGAAACCATTTATTTTAAATCTGTATATGTGGTTTGTTTTCTTTTACATTCATGTCTTTTGGAACAACCTTAAAGCAGGTAAGCCGCATATTAAGCATGTGTTATTTTGGTAACTGTAAGTTTAATAGTACTTCTAAATTAATCAGGAGTTTAGATACTCTGGGGAAGAATAAATAGTTAAGTGAGGCTGATAATATAATGCAATTTTATACAACCCAGAGAGAATTGGAGACTCGTACATTGATTATCTGTTGTTTCAAAACACCTTATCTGTTTTTTTTTCTTCTGTAATTCAAATTGAGTATTAGTTTATGCATAACGTGGCCAGTATTATGGGAAGATGTTGCGTACTTCAGAGGTTAGTCTCCTGGCAAGAAGAGCATGGCAGAAACATGAAAGTTTACAATTGCTTGGAAGCAGTGTAAACCTATGCACCACTAAACAATGTAACTGGTAGCAAGGCCATGATTTGTTGCAGGCGTGCTGTTCTCTGTGGAAACAGTCAATTAAACAAAAACTAACTTCGCACCTGGCCCCCCAGTAAAATACTTGTATGAAAGATAGGACAGGCTAACAGATTGTTTTCAGTATGTCAGGTTAAATGGGTTATTTTTGAAAGCAAAGAAAAAATGTTAATTCTTTTAGTTATTCTGATTAATCTGCACCTATTAAGAGAGCTGAGGTGAATAACAATGAGATTCCTTATTGATAGATTATGTTACTGGAATGATTAGGACACCTTGCTCTATAATATTTATCTGCTAAAAATTCCAACTAGTCCAAACTAAGCGGAGTTCATTTTTAGGTGTTTGGATTCTTTTTACACACATTTAACTGTATGGATGATGAGGAAAAAAATGTCATCACCTGAATTACTAGCAGTTTTTTGTTCATCTAACAATGTTCTGCTGACATATAATGAATTTTCCTTTTATTTGTTTGGAAACATACAGCAGTGCAAGAAAACTGTTACATGTCTTTATGGTGTGGGATAATGGCTGAGGTGACTTAAAAATTTGAACTTATATTCACACTTTTAGGTAAGGCACAGCATTGAAGAAGCTCCCCAGGTGGAATGCGGCTGACATGTAAGGAATCCATTCCATGGGAGTTCCCTAGGCCTGCAACCTTAGATGTTGGTAATGCCAGGGGAACTTGGTGTGCTGACTCTAAGAGGTGCTGCCCGGAGGGTTGAGCGGTGTGGAGATGCCGTGGCCAGGCTCTGCAATAATAGGGGAACTTAAAGGTGTCATGGAACTGATAAGCTGCATATTTACTACCCTGGGCCAACAGCCTGCCACGTTTTTGACAAAATGCTGTCCTTTTGGTGAACTTTGCTCATTATAACATCATTATAATACCAAAACACACCTCCATCCCAAAAGCTACCCGCCTCCAAGGTGCAACCACCCCTCACTGAGCTTGCGCACTGAATTTTTCTAGCTTATACTTTAAAAGCGAAGCGAGAAAACTTTACACCAATCCTAAACAAAGGTATGTATGACTAGAGTCACTCAAGCTCCACCCGAAAGGTGAAAGATAGTATAAA
Organism: Ciconia boyciana; assembly: GCF_034638445.1. Lineage (NCBI taxonomy): Eukaryota > Metazoa > Chordata > Aves > Ciconiiformes > Ciconiidae > Ciconia > Ciconia boyciana. The sequence continues at coordinate 176,413,047 of NC_132934.1, forward strand.
ATGGTTTAAGAGAAAGAATGTTAGGGAAGACACATCGTGTACCACTCTGACGTTTGGGATCAGCCGACGGGCTGAGCCTCTCTTCCCCCCCATCGGGACGCCTTTGGGTAAGAGTCGAACACTTGGTTATATCAAGTGCCTCCGCGGAAAACTTAGAAATCTCTATAGAGTCGCTTTCTTATTCTTTTAACATGTTTGTGTCCGGCCGTGTTACTTATATTCTTGTCCGGCCGTGTTATATACTTGTTCGTGTCCGGCCGTGTTATTCATACTCATATCCTTGGCATTTGTATGTGCTTTGCAGACAGTGAATTTATCACCGGTAATCCAAAGAATCTGTGTGTCTGTTGCTCCAATAAACTGCACTCTTCAATGCTCTGGCCGTGATAGTTCCTTCAACACGACCAGACTGGGGGGTGTAAAACTGATGCTGTCGCCTTAACGATGCTGTACACACAGTCCTTAGAAAATAAACCGTTGACCAAGTCTGAGACTAAGACTGGACCTAGCTGCACCTAGACTCCTCTCTGAGAAGCAGTTCAGAAAGCAAAGGGGTCCTGTCTGAACCTCGTGACTCAACGGGAGGGTTCCCCCCCCCCAGCCACTCCTCAGACTCCTATTTGTACACGACACTAACTCTTAACGCAACATATGGTCAAGCTACTTTGAGATGCAACTAAAATGATCATATGGAGAAAGACAGAATTAGTTTGGAAATTTTGTTACTCTGAAGATTTCCATAAGTGGAAATATGAAGATGAAAGACATCTATCACTCCAACATGTTATTTCACTTCATATCAGTGCATGAAAAAGCATGTTGAGTCTAAACTTAATTTTTCAAACTACAGCAGACAGCAGACCAAATAACTTTTCTCCCTTTCTGTAGAAGAGGCACATGATAGAGAAGACATTGTGGCATATATTTTTCCCCAATTGTTCTTTCTTTTTTTTCTTTCTTTTTTCTCCCTAATAAAATAATACAATGACTGAGATATAGATAACTAATCTACTAACCTGAGGTGAAGGATTACATTCCTCTCCTAAATGTATAGACTTTTGGAATAATTTTCCTTGAAAACTTACATTCCAAGTTATTTAACTTCTGCAAATTCCCCAAATTATCTTTTGCTCATGTAAATGCTTGTAGTTTTTGTCTTTGTTTCTCACAATCCAAATAAATTTTAATTGGGAATAAATTAAATTAATTTTCTAGCTTCTCACACATTTTTTCCTCACTCCTCTCTCTGCCATGCAGTTTTTTGCCCTTCCTTAAACCTGTTTTCCCCAAGATGCCCCCACCTTGGCTGAGGGGCTCAGCCGTGCCCTGGGCTGGGTCCCTTGGAGCTGGCTGGAACCGGCTGTGTCCGGCACGGGGCAGCCCTGGCCTCTCCTCACAGAGGCCCCTGCAGCCCCCTGCCAGCACCTTGCTACACACAGTCGATACAAATATATATATATATATATATGTAAAGTATACAAAGTATATAAACTATATTATTCTATGTGAGAAGTATAGTATACAAAAGTATATATTTGCTTGTGTGTGAGTGTGTGTGTACACACACATTGGTAGAGAAAGGCTGGGAAGAAGGATGGATGGACGCAACCATCAAACTCTATATTGGTATTATGCAACCATCAACCTCTATATTTAAAAGTATAATTAATGTTAAATGGAAAAAAAACAACCAACCAAACCCCAAGTAATGCTGTGAGAGTAAAAGAAAGTACTGTCCCCAATTTACAGATATTGTATTTAAGTGACTTTCCTCAATTTCACTACTTTAAGAGTTGGGTAAATTATGTTGAGAAGTAGGACAAAGTATGGGGCTTGATATAAAACCAAAAGGAATTAAACATGAGTATAAGAGAGATGTCCTTTACATCATTTTAAAAAAAAGTATATTCAAGGTGTCATCTAAATCCAAATCTACCAAAGGGAAGATGATACATAGTCCTGTAATTAAGTGGGATCATGTTAATGCCTAATGCTTTGTCTGAGAGTATGATAAACAGTTCATCTCTATGAAGATTTGACTCCTTAATGCCATCAGTATCAGGAAGACAGAATTGTCTCTGCTTGAGTGTGTTTCAGGTAAGGTAAGTAAGTTTTGACATTTCAAAGTGAGCGACCTAATAGTTGTTCTTGATTTACTTTACCTCTTTGCTGTCGATGTTTGTTTTTTTTTTTCCCCAAGCTTTTTCACTCATGTAACAAATTTCTAAAACTATATACCATATATATGGGTTATCTGGACAAAACAAAATATTAACAAAGCATAAATAAGTGAAATTTGTTTATTATTATATAATTTCATCTGTATAGTCTTGATTCAAAGCCTGTCAAAATCAAAGGAAAGAATCTAATTATCTTCAACTAAATTTGGGAGAATGCTTATATGTGATTGCAGCAGGTTTCCTCTTGTCACAAACCATTAGCTATGAATCATGATGCCTGCTGTTAAAGAGCAGACATCCGAGACGCACATGCTATTATAATCCAATGGGAAAAAAATATTCCAAGTTTCTTCAAAGCAGTAGAACTTCCTTGTACTGATTATTTTCCCCCCAAAAATTTACCTAAATTTTTGCAGCCTTGCCTGAAGAAATGAAAAACTCCATCTTAGAACACATACTATTCAGAAATTCCAAGAAATACCATAATATAATAAATCCCTTACAAAGAATGTCCTTATCCATGTTTAACCTTGGTTACTGAAATATCAGTGGAAGAATATTTTACCACATGCGCATAAAGAATATTTCCCTTAGCTCTCAATCATTAAACCAAAGTTGACTGGTCATTAGCAGATAGCATATTAGTTAATCTATATATGCAATTGGCAATTTTGAGTGGCTGGATCAATTTGCCCAAACCGAAATGCCTTAGAAGAGCTGAATTTTCAGAGTGGACCTTCAGAATTTCCTCCAAAAAGAACTTTTCAATGGTGTCTGAAGCTAAGTCCCCACTGTTGAAAGGTCATGATAACTAATTATTAGAAATAACTGACTCTAAAACACTTGCATAACTTATTCGAAGATCTTTTCATATCTAGATTTAATTTAACCCTATAACTTTTTCAGGTACATTATACTTACAAACATTTTCACATATACCTCCAACACATCCACTCTTCTCATTGTCCAACAAGTTTCCCTCTTACAGCTCCTGCTTTTCCAGATAAAACTTATTAAAGCATTATGCAATGCTTATTATGTTCTTTATCCTGGAAAAGGAAAAGAAGATACATGGAAAGTATTTAATGGCTCGAAGTTGTTCATCAGGAAATTCTAATTGTTCCAGTGCAAGCAATACAAGATTAAAACTTTGATTAAGAAAGAATATTTCAATTAATCTGATCTTATACACGCTATGCAGTAGCTGATCACTGGGGAATAAAGCTCTTTTGATATTAGTTAAAGGTAAAATTTCAAAGCAGTGCAAAGATGTTTTACTCCTATTGATGTTGACAAGAGTTGCCTGACCAAAGTCACATACACTATGTTCAAAATTCACCCTATTAATTAAGAAACTAGACTTCAGAAATACTACCTACATCTTAAGATGTCCTGGAGTAAAAAACATCTGTTTCTATAGAGTCACTATACTGTATGCAGTGTGCTTGGTTTCTACAAGTTCTGTCCTTGACAGTTCTTTTAATTTCAGAGAAACTGAGTGTCCTTAAAACTACAAATGGGTCAATTAACTAATTCTGCCTGGAAAAACACGGTATTTTAAACAAATATCATTAAACAGAGAAAAAAAAAATCCTTTTGAATGTATATTTTGGAAGTATGCACTCACAACACAATAAATTATGCATGCATTTTATCATCTGGGTGCCTATTTTCAACTAAAATTAATAGCAGAACATCACTTTAAAAGACAATTCTGGGGGGCGGGGAGGGGGTTAAGTTAAGGTTTATGGTATATATAAAAACACAATACCTTTTCACACACAGAAGCTGTGCTATTTCAGCTCTACAGGTAGTGTTGGGTAGCTTAATGTTGGTACACTTACACTGGTCTATATACAGTGATGTAAGTATGCTACTATCACTTTTGTCCTATTTAAGTATTTTTATATGGAAAAAAACTCCCCCAAGAACACACTAGTGCCCTCCCCCCAAAAAAGCAAGAAAACCAGAAAACCACAGAAAACCACATAATGTTATTATGATTTTTTTTTAAGGTTTATATAGTAATGCCTATATTTCTTTGTAATTCTAACTTAATAATCTTAAGTGCTTAAACTGTAAAATTATATGAAAAGATAAAAAATACAAGAAAAATAGTGGTTTAACGTGCAAATTTGCTTTTAATGAATATAATTGTTCCTTATTGAAATGGATGGAAGTGGAATGGAAATGAAAGTTTGATTTATATTATTAGAAAAACTAAATTATATTGCATGTTACATGAGGATGAGGAAACTTAGAGAGTAGAAAATGAGAGAAATATAGAGAAAGAATGAGGAGGGAAGCACTGCAGATGTAAAAAGTTTATGTAAGAATGAATATAGACAGAAAAGGGTGGAACTTTTGGTTGAAATCTAAGGGGAAAAAAAACCCAAAACATATGATAAAGATTAGGCAAAAGAAAGGCATGAGGAGCAAGCGGCTATTTGAACAGCTATGTCATCTCTTTTCTACATGACAAAATATCATTCTTAATATTTATTTTATTAACTTATATGGTCTTCATTATTTCTCTAATCGTTTTAGCTTTTCAATTTTTTGGTTTCATTCACATGCTTTCCTCTTGCCCTAATTGTTCATTTCTACACTGCACTTTTTTCTCACTGTTTATTGCCCTTTTATTTCAGTCCCATATTCATCCTCTTCCTACCCACTCAGTGATCATTCTAGAAGTGTCTTCACTAGAACCTTTCTATTACTTATGCTGGAAAAAAACAGACTACAGAGAGAAACAGATCAAGAGCATTTAAAATTACGTGAAGAAAGAAATGTATAACAATAAAATAAAAATGGCAGACTAAGACTTAGCCAAGATCATGACATTTGTAATACCTGTAAGGACAGCTTCAAATACTGATGCATTTACCATAAATAGATTTTTTTTTTAATGAGAGTATGTGCAATTAGCCAATTATTAAACAAAAACTCTCTGATTTCCTGGCAGTTTAACTTCTTCAACCTTTATGTATTTTAAAATGATTCTTTGCACATTGCAAGACATAAGTTTTATGTCTTATAGAGACATAAAGAAAGACTTATTCAATCTTCTTCTCAAATTTAAAGCTGCATTTTGCCCTTTTTGATTGGATAAGAATTGCCAATCTTGAACAAAATTTGGTTTAACATGGCAAATGCACAAACATCAAAGTTTTAGAGTTCCCAGAAATTACTTTTTTATTCTAGAATCCAGCACGTTTTCTCCCTGAGCGACATTATACCAATGACACACTGTGTGCAAGTGAATGAAGATGATAGCTTTGTCCTTCACATTTTTGTTTTTACTACCTGTTTAGGTAATCAGTACAGTCTGAATGCTATTGCTAATATCAATTAAATCAGGTCAAAAGTATAACAGCAGGAAAAAGAGATCAGTCAGTTACCATATGAAAACCCAAGACGCTGGGGCACCTTATGGTATGTGCAAACAATTCACTATACAATTTCTGGAGAGAGGAAACTGGCATACTGTTGAATACTGTTTTCCTTTGGGTAAAATTTTAATTAAAAAAGCAGCATGGATACAGGTTTTAGATCTTCACTATTCAACTAGCTGAGATAGCTGTTTGAATTTTAAAATCTTATAAGTATTTCATTAAAAAAAGACTTCTGTTATTTGTCTTAAAACTGTTTGCAATATGATTGACCAGAATTTATGACTCAAGTGAAACCTGAAGTACATCACAACAAAACTTAAGAAAGGGTATTGAAAAGATGTGATGACTCCTTCTGGACCAAACTTGAAAAGCAAATACCTGTTTTCCTATCTCAGGGATGAGGAAAGGTAGCTCCTGTTACACACATCTGCTGTAATTCACAGTGACCAAGAGTGTCCGGAGCTCTGCAATTTTTCTGCCACTCACCTGAGCGTGGCCAGACACATTTCTATCTTACTGAGGAGACATGCAGCTGGATAGTCCTATATTCATACAGCTTTATCATACAACAGGAACAGAGAGAAAAGGTTACAGAGGGGCCATGTGTCTGGCCTTTAAGCTGTATTTCTACGTAAGCAATTCTGCATGCCCTTTTACCACACTTCTGCTCTGCATTCAGGGGTGATCACATTTGTATTCGTATAATACATTTGTGTAAATAGAGTTCCATCAAGATATGCCGTAACCAAGGTTAAATGTTAAAAAAAAAAAGAGTACACATTTTCTGTAAAGATTATTTTTCCTTTCTCAGTTTAATATGGTTACTAGAGGCATATGAGCACTTAATTGACATCCTTTCAGTTTGTGAGGCACTATGCATTTGTGCAAAGGGTAAAAGCTTTGTTAACTCTGATTTCTAGAGCCTGGAGTTATAGAAGTTAGAAGGATTTTTATTTATTTATTTATTTTCAAACAAAACATCAGTTTGTGCTTACCTTTGGATATATGAAGATGCGACACCTGCTTAAAAACTACAGAAATGTAAGTACAAAACTGGAATAGTCTCAGTGGTAAAGGTCAAGCATTTTAAAAAATCAACATAACAAGACCTAATATAAGGAAAAAGGAATGACGTACCTTCCTACTTCTAAGAAATGATAAAAACAAAACCAGAAATATCCATGAGGTATGTATAGAGAAGAAATTAACTTGAAAAAACTTGCAACTCACTGTACTTCCCAAGTATTTTCTTTACATGAATTAGACTCTTAAGATGGATTAATTAGCCCTATTTTTGACATTTAAAAGTTAGACTTCTATTTCTCAACCAGTAATGTATGCTACATTTATAGCAGTCAGAAGCACAAACATGCGAGTAGGGAAGTTATTTCAGTGTTTAAACCTATGTTTAAATTTCAGCTTCTGGGAACACCTCTGAGACCTTGTGTGTGTCTGAGTTTGTGTCCCAGACATGTCTTGACTCCATGTTAGAATTAAGACTGATCATGCACTATTCCTCTTTCAGTTCCTTACTTTCCTATATTTTTATAGAAACAAGTATCAAATGCATGAATTGGAAGGGAGCTATGGAAGGGACCAGGGCCCTCATCTGGACATTTAGTGGATCAAGGTACTAAGTCACACACCCACATTATTGGCATCAGCTGCACATCACCCATGTGATCTAGACATAGCTGATAATAAGCTTCTGGAGGTACCTACCTTTCTTCATTGATTGTAAAGTCATAGAATCATAGAATCATTTAGGTTGGAAAAGACCTTTAAGGTCGTTGAGTCCAACCGTTAACCTAACACTGCCAAGTCCACCACTAAACCACGTCCCTAAGCACCTCATCCAAACGTCTTTTAAAATACCTCCAGGGATGGTGACCCAACCACTTCCCTGGGCAGCCTCTTCCAATGCTTGACAACCCCTCCCATGAAGAAATTTTTCCTAATATGCCATCTAAACCTCCTCTGGTGCAACTTGAGACCATTTCCTCTCGTCCTATCACTTGTTACCTGGGAGAAGAGACTGACCCCCACCTCTCTACAACCCCCTTTCAGGTAGTTGTAGAGAGCAATAAGGTCTCCCCTGAGGCTCCTTTTCTCCAGGCTAAACAACCCCAATTCCCTCAGCTGCACCTCATAAGACTTGTGCTCTAGACCCTTCACCAGCTGTGAATCTATTCTGACTAGTTCTGACTCAGAGGTCTAGACATAGTCATCAAATACCCTTTGAAATCCCCTAGGTATCTTTCCTGGCTGCCACGCGCTCCTTGAGGAAGACATCAGTCTTTTATCACATCTGAAAGTCTCATACAGCTGTTGCAAGTCATCTAGAAACATAAAATAGGTATCTGAGCTCCCATTATCATCAAAGAAGTTTAGGGATCTAGAAATCAGTTGCCCCATATAGATAACTAGTCTGGCTTGAGATACTTGGCTCCCATTTCATGCTTATCATACCTCCTGCTGAAAAAGAGCATGGTACAGCCATAGGTTTCTGTGTGAAGAAATTATGGCATATTAACTGCCATGTAGAGAATATATTTAAATATATACATATATATATGTACCTCGATATTTATATAGAAGTACATATAACCAAAGAGTTTGGCTAAATATATGCTTTTCAAACTTTTATCTGTGTAGTGATAGTAATTACAGAATTATAGCAATAATAATTATTTCATTCTCATAATGAAACCATGTTAAATATTTGATACCAGTAAGAGCTTATTTGGTTACTACTAGAAATAACCTTGGTAATGTGGACTTGAGGACTTCCTGGGAGGTACAGAAAAGAAAATTCCACCAGTACCTGTGGCAGATCAGGTCTCATATACAGTTATTCTGACACGTGTAGTATTTCCTTGTGCTTTTAATTTATAGGATCAAGTTTTCAAGAAAACAAAAAACTCAAAATTTGATCTTGTAGACAACAAGGCTGAATATCCAGTAGAGGGTCCCTTATGTACTTTCTTTGTTGTGTTCCAGATCCATCACTCCCTATTCTGAAGAGAAGTGGAGATAAGGAAAGCTTTAATTTCTTTTAGATGCCATTCAAAGAAGAGGAAAACTGTTCCTCCATATCTCTCACCCTTTTCTTGGGCTGTTTCCCACTCTAATTTTGTCTGGTACCTTTCTCTCTGCATTTTTATTTTCTAAAGTTCTGCTCTGCACCTATGTCTAAACCTTCTCCATAACAGCCCATAGTTCCTTGCCTTCTGCAACTATTGTCCTAAATTAAAATCTTTCTATACAGCTGTTTGCTTTCTTAAAGGGGAAGTTACTAAGCCCACCACAAACCTTTCTGTATGACTATCTTGTGGGTCACATATCCTGTTCACAATATATTTTAGTAAAAAAAAAGTTATTGGTTATGTGGGAATATTTTTTCTTCCACACCTAACCTAAAAAATCCAAAATGGGGAAAGATATAACGTGTTGATTTAGGGAAACTATTTGAGTAATGTAGGTAAAGTCAACACGTACACTCAGAATATGGGTGTGTTGGTTTTTGGAGGTGTTATAAATTTTATTTGCATCTATTGGTTGGCTATCACAATAGAAAGATAAACCACCTATATAGGCTTATATGTAACTTTCTGTATTTAAAAGTTTGGATTGTTAAGTTTCTCTGTTTTTTTAAATATTTAGCAGTAATTTCCATTATGATATTTCCAAGTGAAAGCCTGATAATGATTTTCCTTGGAGAAATTGTTCTGTTTAAAGAATGGCTTTAACAGAAGTATTTCTAACATATAGTAATGCACACAATCTTCTCACATGTCACATGCCTCCACCAACTGATAGAGATAAGTACCTTGCAAGGCTGTATCTAAAATACTTCTCTGCTAATAATAGTGAAAGGTGCTTCCGTGGGGTTCTAAGATGTTTAGTATGAGAAGGTACAGCTAACAAATAAAAGTAGACTTTAATTGTATTTTAGGGATAGCATAGGTATGCTTTCTGATTAAATTTTCTCACCATTATGTAAAAATAATTTTCCAGTTAAGTAGTGAATGTATATGGAATACTCTACAGATATCCCTTATTATTCTTTTGGGTAGTGCTGTTAACAAAAGCTTTTTCCACAACGGAAAGTGTACCTAGTCAGAACTTTGTCTGTTTCTATAAATTACACACACACATAAACTAAGTATACAGATTTATGTTTTGTGTGACCCTTTTAACACTCTGTACTTGTTGTTAAGTTGTATATTTTTCCATAGGAGCACTGTAACTCATAAGAAAATTACTAACGCTGAAAACTCAGTTAAGTCTCAAAAATAGACATTAGTTCTGAGGCCTGGCACTCCTTTTGGGAAATCAAAGTTTTTATTGCCAGATAAATTAGTGTTTCAAAAGTATGAATACAGATGCTGTTTGCAAATTTGTCACAATCTGTCTTCCAGCAGAAAGAATTTATACTGTATATAGTAATGGAAAACAGAAAACTGCATATTTCACTAAATTGCAGCTGTGTATGGAAGATTTATATGGTTGTTTTGTGTCAGTGAAACATGTAGGTCTTAGAGTATTTCAGTTCAGTATTCTATACAGAACTTTGGTATTCTTATTTTAAAATTATTTTATACTTTTTAATAGAATAAATAAAATATAGCATTTGTTGTAGACAAAGCCATACATAATAACTATGTTTATCAATGTTTTACTGCAGAAGACGATTGTGGTAAAAATCTTGTTATTCTCACTACAGGCTAGACAGACCATATCTGAGAATTTCCAGTCTGCAAGCCATTTTCATGATTCTTAAGTGTCCACTCAGTGCAGTATTAAATGTTTTAGAGGACTTGTATATCATGTTAGGTGGGCAATTCTAAAAGAAATGCCCAAACTAAGTGACAAAGTCACATTTTTATTCTTATTATAGTCAAGTTCATTTAGAGACTGAATATTCTCTAATAATAGAAAGCTGCACCCAGATGGCAAGTTTCTTTTTGCTTGCATGCCTTCACATAATGGAGTCCTACTTTTTCTTTTTTTTCTTTTTTTTTTCCCCTACTGTCAATTCCCTTACAGCAGCCAGCCTTCAAAACAGGAGCTAACATTTTTTTCAGTTGTGAAGTATTGGATCCAATTACTCCCAGCAACTAAAAACAGAGTTTATTTTAATAGGATTTGCAGTAAAACAAGGCATATAAAAATCAGATGCATAGGCAAAGAATTTTTCATCTTTAATCATTAAGCTACCAGTACAAATTGAGCCCTGCAGTTATTTCATTCCCAAAGGACACCAGAGATTTAAAGAATTCAGAGGATTAAATATTTGTGTTTGAGTGAACATGCTAAGTGTTTTTGTGGTTGCTATCATTAAAACTGTATTTCAATACTTTATTTTAAATGCATACAATGCTCATTCTCTCTAAATGATAGCTTGTAACTCTTCCTAGATATGGGGCATTAAGGGCATCTGTGTTATATTACTATCCTTCTCACAGATGCCCACACTTTGTCTGGTTTCTGATGTATTGTTACTCTTTGTCAATATAGGCAATTTAAACTTAGCATTTTTTCTTCAGTAGCAAAGAGCTACATACTACAATCTGTTATTTCTATGACAAAAAGATATATTGCTGGAGAAAAGTGTGTTCTTCCTCTGGAATACATGAACCCCTGAAAATCCAAATATGTTCTGTCCAAATTATTCACAGTATTTGCCAAATGCCAATGACTTGTTTTCCCATCGGAATGTAAACATGGAACAGGTGAAATTTTTATTACACTGCTGTTGAAAAAGAGCAAGCAATTAACAATAAGATAACAAAATACCTAAACATTGTGAGAGAAATGGGTGAGAACTTATCTCAAATATAAGTGACACACATGCAATGGGCCAAATGAAAGTCCGACACATAGGGCTTAACATTTCTCCCAGAATAAATGCTTATTGATGATGCATGTCCAATAATTTTTTGATTCCTGCATAATTAGTATATTTCTGTATGCAACAAAGATGTGCCAGGGTCTAAAATAGGTTGCTGGCTCCCCAGATAGCTATAGCACCTAGTGGTCTGTTAACCTAATGTTTTAATTTATGTTAAAGCCCATTCTTTACTTTCAAAATCTCTTTTTCCTCATGAATGTTTCAGCTGCTACTATGATCTATGTTACACCTCTTGTTACCTATAAAGTGTGACAAAGAGTCATAGTTTCCATGGTCTTGCTGGATCCTCCCTTTTATTCCCTTTTATTAAGGCTATCAAGTTAGAGAAGGAAGTTAGGAAATGCTTCCCAGTAAGGAGCTACATGTTTCAGTAGATTAACGAGTCTGGCTTTTTAAGACTGAAGATGGAATCTTCTGAGTTTCAGCATTTGGACCTTATTCAGAAGCCTTACAGGGATGCATTCATAACTCAGGATGTTGGGTTGTCACCTAGAAAACATGTGCTATTTGCCTTAACTATAGAAAGTAAACTAATGGAGATGTCAGCTGGACATTATATAGATCAACATTTTCTATGTCAAGTCTATACTTTATCCAATTTGTACCCCTCTTTTGTTGTAATAAATGTAAAACTGAGATGAATAACTTACTCCATATTTAAATTATTTTTGTCTTTTTATTCTTTATTTCTTATGCTACACAATTTTTATCTTGTTAGTAACATAGAGTAATTATAATTCTCTTATATGCAATGTTTTTATATGGCCTTCTCAAAAGCCTAGCAGGTAGACAGGACTATATGTAATGTCTGTATCTGAATAAGTGACTGTAGCCATTGTCAAGAGTAACTAATCCCATTTTAAAATAGCCATTCACAATGAGAGAACTAAAAAATACCATAACATTGCCAGTTCTGTCCAATGATTATAAAGGCAGCCTGGATGTGCCAGAAAATGTATCCCAGTGATATTACTAAACTGAATACTCTGTATAGGCTGCATATTCAGAATTGCCTTGCTCTGACCCACAAGGTTGTCTATTCAGGATTCCACATGCACTTCAGTTGTTCAGTATTCCCAGTATCCACAGTAAGGGGGCCCCAATAATATTTGGTGGTTTGGGCATGAGAACCCAAGACCTGACTAATCAAAATCTGGGGTGCTTTAAATTCCAATTCCTATATTAGAAGTTTAAAAGCTGGTTTGGAAAATATTCCCCTAAATGTTCACACACTGTCATCTCAGCTATTGTCTAGGTATTATGGACAAGAATCTCTAATTAGCAGATCTCTTGAAAAGCTTTAATAATGCATACCTGCATGGTATCATCCTTGCATGAAGGGAATGGAACTGATAGGGTTATCCCAATTCATGAGTATGAGTTTTGTATAAAGAAATCCAGACGGATTGGAATATGTACATGTGTAGGAGGGCAAGTGCAGGGTGTGCCTGAGAGAGAGAGGGAGGCTGCAGATGGTGTTTGACTGTTGAACTGAGAATATGTATCTGTAATTTATCTGGAAGATGAGGTAAACAGCACATTAATTAAATTTGCAGATGATACCAAATTGGAATGTGTTGCAAACACCATTGAGAAAAGATATAAAACAAAGTGACCTAGAAAAGGTTAGAAACATAAGCAAGACTTTAAAGAGTGATATATAGTCTGGAGAATATAAGTTAATATATTGAAAATACAGAGTTTAAATAAAACAGAGATAACTGGAAAGCAAGAATATTAAGACAAATTTAAAGCGTGATAACAGTCGTGGTATGACCAGTTATGAATTTTTCTCTTCTCTTCTCTTCTCTTCTCTTCTCTTCTCTTCTCTTCTCTTCTCTTCTCTTCTCTTCTCTTCTCTTCTCTTCTCTTCTCTTCTCTTCTCTTCTCTTCTCTTCTCTTCTCTTCTCTTCTCTTCTCTTCTCTTCTCTTCCCTTCCCTTCCCTTCCCTTCCCTTCCCTTCCCTTCCCTTCCCTTCTCTCCTCTCCTCTCCTCTCCTCTCCTCTCCTCTCCTCTCCTCTCCTCTCCTCTCCTCTCCTCTCCTCTCCTCTCCTCTCCTCTCCTCTCCTCTCCTCTTCCTTTTTGTGTTTGTTTTTGTACAGTATCTGTTATATTTTGGTTGATTGTATTAAAAGTGCAGTTTACTTCAAGTGCAGAAGATTTGTATCACAACCAGAGAGACACTGCCCCACATTGTTCTCTCACCAGCCCAAGAATCTAGTGCTACAGCTGTAAAAATCAGTGACATTGGATGAAAATTGTCATTGTCTTAGAGACTATAAAAAAAATTAAGTTCTTTATAACCCAAAAGGAAGATTGGGTTGCTCCAATTGACTAATAAGGATAAAAAAGTTATCAGAGCTGTACCACAAGATGTGTATTCTAACATGTGGACAAAGTAATCCAGGAACTCAGAATGGATTCTGAATCTGGTCTTATAAAGATAACTTTAGGTACTTCATTTTGAGAAAAAAACATTTCAGGACCTCACCTTGTTATTGCCTCACTCCCTGCTAACATCACCTCTACTGCAAGGGAGAGGGATACCTTTCCTTCCATTTGGTCTAGCCAATGTACATCTAATTAAACTCAGAGGAATTGTTCTCAGTTTGTATTTAGCTTTGAAGCTTGCTGCTTCTGTTAAAGAATAAAGAAGTGTTGTAAAGCTTGTCTTATATTTTTCTACCTGTACTACTTAAGTAATACATATCAACTCCCTCTACAAACACCATATTACCTTTTGTCATTGTGATTACAATAACCCTGTGACTGACAGTGAGTTAATTCATCACAGTGATTTAATTCCAAAACATCCAAAATATGAAGAAATATGCATCATTGCATGTAATAGTTACAGCCCTCATCCGGAAATGAGAACTTAATTTTACCTCTTCCTCTGACAGAGAGTTTGAGTCTATGGTTTCCATTTTATGGTCAAGTATGCAAATCAGTTTTGTAGGAGGGGGTTAAAAAAAAGGAATTAAATTAGAACAAGGACATGCAGTGAAGGAGGAGGTGGGTTTATAGTTTACAGGTAATGAGCCTTTTTTTGTTTTCCAATACTTATCCAGAATTCCTTTTAGCACTCCAAGGATTGCTTTCAGCTCTTGTCCTTTCTTCCTGAAAATAAATAAATAAATAAATAGTCCTGGAAAGTGAGATCAGCAGTCCTAGATACCTTGATTGCCAGGACACCCTTAACAGTTATGGCTAAATGGTACATTTAGCTGTATGGCAATATTTGATATACATTACGCTTCTGTTCCTGGCTGAAGAGTAGCTTCAGCTTAATAGATGAATTGCAAAGTACTCCCAATTAATTCAGTCTATTGCTCACAATTTTCAAAGGATACAGCAGGTTTGGTCTTTTCAGGCTCGGAAATAAGTACAGTCCTGGAATCTTACTAGCAAACAGGTAAGCTATTTTGCAAAGAAGATCTATAGTATCAGATGTTGTATGCAGAAAGTATATTTAGTGCTCAAATAATAAATTGTTGTGTCTAACTGCAGACAGGAATATGTGTTTATGAATCCAGTTTCACAGAAGCACCTTTCTTAAGGCTTCTTAATCAAAGTGAGAAACTGATTCAGAGTTACCTTTTTTTCTCAGTTTTGTCCTGGCTGATTTGTATATCCTTCCAGTCCGCAGACGGGCTGCTGAATATCCCATTGTTACATTCCTATTACAATCCTTAGGCAATCAACAGTTTCCCTTAACATTGAGAATGCACCTGCCTCTTTTCTTCTGCTTCCCAAAGAGAATACATTGGCTTTTACTTTGTCTGGTGAACCTTACTGGTTAAACTCTTAAACTGAGCATGGTGCATAGACACAGAAGCCTGCAATACCTCCAAGGTCCTTTTGTATGTCTGGCTGCAAAAAGAATACTCTTAAATTCCCAACCAAATGCCTATACAAATGACACCTTGATCGAAACTAATATAACCAAACCTCAGTAACAAACTCCAAGATTTTTTTAAGAGATTGGCAAACACTGAAAAAAAAAAATATCCCTGAAATACTGGCAAATTTTAAGACGAATATGCTTGGGAAACATTTCTGAAGTACATTGACTGCAACTTCTTGAGTAAGTAGTGGAAATGCATGTATCCATAGTTCAAAATATTTAGATTGCTTCCTAGCAGGAAGAAAGACAAAGATTTAGAATCCATTTTTATTTATTCTTTTGCAGAATGCATTTTGAGTTTTTCCTGTCACACATGCAGAGCAACTCCACTTGCAAGAATAAGCAAGTGAGCAGTCACATCAGGAGGCCATGCTTTCATGTTCCATTTAAGGAGACGAAAATCGAAGGTTCTGATTATGACTTTGTAGCCATTTATTCTCCTTTACACAACCTTCATCAATCCCTGTATCATGGAGAGGGAGTTTGGCCTCTGTAGCCAAAACAGAACCCTGTGACACCTATACATTAAAAGTGTATTTATCAGGTTATAATTAATATTATTTTATCTTGAACCCAAATAAAAGCATACTAAAATAGTGCAACTAACAATTGTATATAACTATATAATATTGTAATATTGTTATAGAATGCTCAGCTACAATGTATAGGCATTTTACAAAAGTATTTGATCAATGGGATCATGATGTAGAAAACACCTAAGTAAAAAATCCTGCCAGACAAAGGGCTAGATAAGCCCAAAGGACTGCAAATAGGCAGAACATCCTGCCCAACAAATCAAAACCAATATAAGCAGTAATGGGAGCAGAGGAGACCACCCCCTTTTTGAAGGGAGCAGGGGGAATTTCATACAAACACTGGGCATGAGTGAAGAAACTGGAGAAGAAAGAAGGTAAGACAACTTCAGCTGCAACTTGCCTTAAAGAGCTCTGAAACCTGATCACCATCAGCTCAGTGAACCACCACGGACCACAACCATCAGTGCTATCAGTGCTAAATAAATGTAAATAATATCAGCTCCACAGCACTGTATACTTGGATTTAATTTAAGAAGTAAGTCTTAAAGACTAAAGGTTTTGTGTTCATAATGGTGATGATTAATAAAGTATGAGAAGTAACCATTAACAATAAGTGCATTGTTAATGAATGAATTTAGTAAAGTTTAAAGTTTTAAACTGTCCTGATTTATCAATCTTATGACATCATTATCAATTTCTAACTTCTGGATACATATGTATGTATACATTTATTTAATGGCAACACTTCTCTCTCAAATAACAAACTCAACAAGGTTGTAAAGGTTGAACAATTTTACTTGAGAGACTGGGATTCTCTACTTTGTATCCTTATACTATTACTGTGTTCTCTTCCCTTTACTCTCATCACATTTTCACCTAAAATTCATTTACCATTAGGCAATCAAGTTTTGGTTAGTGTCTTCTCAGTATACCTCTGGTGAAAATTAAGCCTTGAGCTTTCTATTGCCATGCAGTATGCCCTTTCATTTTTGTGTGCATATGAAAGTTGTTTTTGAACAGAGATAAAGTCTAGAAAAATAAAGCCAAGATAATGTTGCAGAGATATATGACTAAACCCAAATCTTTCTTTTCTAAATGATTATCTGATTTAAAGTAACTATGAGATAAGTGCTGAAAACCTAATCATCATCAGTAATTTATAATCACAATCATAGCTTCACTATCAGTCTTCAGAGTGAGATGATTTAAAATTATTTTCTTTTGAGCAGTTAATGTCTCATGAGTTTTCCACAGTGTCTGATGGCAACAGTTTGCAAGAGAAATATTTTTTCTTGTAATAGACAAATAGACAATAGATTTTTCTCAGATGACAGCTTACACAGTGGTGAAAATAATAATAATAAAAAGATTCTATAAATCAGATAGGTCTCAAACTTTTTTTTTCATTTGTCTTTCAGCATCATTGACTATAGTGGAGTGATCTGGTTTTAAAGGGCTTTAAGCTTATGGATGACACAAAATGTTCCTAGCTTTTCATTTTTGTTTGGAGTTTTTTTGGTTTTGTTGTTTTGGGTTTTTTTGTTGTGTTGTTTTGTTTTGGTTTTTTTTAATCTGTGTACTTAGACCCTCTGCTGGTGACCTGAATGGAGTTATGCCAATTTACATTAACAGTGTTGACACATATTTGGCTGTGGATTAAACTAAAGCATTTTTCATCTTGTATATCTGCCCCAACCTGTATCAGAGGCTGTTGTCCCTATGGCAAGGGCAGATGAATGAAAACCTATTTCTTAATCAAGTCCAATGTGTTAAAGAAACTTGAATTCACCATTAGCTTACCTTAATGTGACTGGCTGTAAGTTCAAGAAAATGCTGAAGAACAATTTAGCTCTTCCTGTTCCTGTGGTGGCATCTTCCACAAGTGGGATAGGCAGCTAGGGGGTGGAGACAGATTCAACTGTCCCAGCTTAACATGGTGCATTTTTTTCTTTCTGACACAAAGTCTGTTTTAGGAGAAAATCTACTTGCAGTTGATAGGGATAGAAGGTTACTGTTCCTCACAGGTCTGCATTGTTCACATGTCTTTTCCCTTTTACCCATAAAAGGATCTGGGTTAGAAAGAAAATTGAGAAATAAAAAACCAAGCCAAAAAAACATATTGATGCTGAAAACATATTAACACTCTGTTAATGGAGAAGTTGATAATGGAAGGATGTATTCCAATGCCATGACTAGAGGTATAAAAAAGTTTAGTATTTGATGAGTCTGTAAAATGTGGTCCATTTTCACTTTGGCATCCCTGTTTGATGCCAGATGTTAGATGTTCATTCTCCTTTATAAACTGCATAGTGATATGCAGAGACATAAGAGATCCTTAAGCATGTGAAATATCTTTTTTAAAAAATGAAAATATGTATTTCCAAAAATAAAAGTTGGCAAATAAGGCATGGGAAGTTGTTCTGAGCCCTTGACAAACTTAGTCTGAAACATTGTGCGTACTTCTACTAATATCAATCTCATTAAAAGTTGACTGGTTTTGTAGAACCAGTCCTTATAGTATTCTAAATAAAACATACTGAACTATCTGAGAATGAGAGAAGACTCTGACTAATTCCCTAGCTAGTGAAACTACATTTTCAATATTAAATTCTCAAATATAGCTCAATGGAATTTTACCAATCTTTCCAAAATACTGTGTTGAGGGGGAGAACAAGCATGAGAAATACCCTCCTGACAGGTAGTGAAATGAAAAGCATTTGAAAAATGCTGCTTGGAATGAAAATGCCATTCCCCCCCTAACCATAACATCACATTACCAGCTCTACAGTCACTTGTTTCTTTCTGAATATCCCTCTGCCTTTGAACATAAGTCTTTTATTATTCATTCAGCAGCCTTCCCAGGATGTTTGCTAAAACACAAAGGGGAATAAGGATTTTAAACAATAAATAAGTCACCTCAATACCACTTGGTTGTAGATTAAGCACAGAGGTCGCTGAAAGTAGAAACAAGATTTGACCTTCGCTATTTCAGTACACATTCAGAAGACCAGAGTGCAGGGCAATGTGAGCAGGCAGTCTGAGCAGGTGTTAGGATGACAACTCGCAAACAGCAGAAAAAGGTACCTGTGTCTTAGCCATCCACAATTCTGCTCTAGTGGAGTAGCACATATATGTTCAAAATTAATTTTACTATTATGCTTCATGCATTATATTGGTGTATGACACTGTGAATTGGGATAGCTGAAGAATGGAAGTAAGGTATGGGTTTTTTTTTGTGGAGGGTTTTTTTTTTTGTTGTCTTGAGGTAGCTTTTTGGTTTTTTTCCCTGCAACTCTAGCTTTATGTCTGGTCACAGAGAGCTAAGGACACAAATATTACAAATAGTTTTGACAAGTTTGAAATGTTATTTTCTTACCTCTATTCCTTGTTCTACTGACAGCAACTACCACCCTTATGGCCATAACAACAGAGAATGGACAGCGTATCTGGGTGTGACCCATTCCTATTCTTGTTTCTTCACACATATTCCGTTCTCTGCCATTTCTGCTAACATGGTATGCATTTTTGCATCTCAGCTGCTACATTTAGGAATGTCTGAGAAACAGACAGATCTCTCTTTCATTGCCACAGCTGCCAGAGGATGGCAATTTCCACTGGAAGGATAAGTAAATATAGCTAGATAAAGAACTTTAAGTTCCTTATTAAAGGATATGTTTTGTTTTGCTATGTTTTTAACACAATAGAATGGTAACTGCAGACAGTTTGTTCCTCCCTCCCCCAAAGAAAAATTGTATCCACCAAAAATATTTGCAAATTGAAGTAAAATTCAGCTAATAGCTTCAGTTAGGGGGAACAAAAAAGAGGAAAATGAAGCTGAAAATCTGAATTGTTTGTCTTTAGCTTTTTGAAAGAAACATTTGAAGTCTTCAATTAAGTTATCTTTCAGAATCACTACTTCTTAATTGGTAGATAGAGGGTTGTTGAAAAATTAGCAAATATCTTATGTTTAACATAGTGGGTTTTTTTCCCTCAGTTCCTAGTTTTAGATACCAAGAATTTAATTAACTTATTTACACATTTGTAGTTCATTTCCATGAACTTTTTGTTGACTTTCAATGCCATGTGATTATTTGGGTATGCCCTAACCCAGTACCCTTCAAAAGCTTTGGTAACTTTGTTGTCAGTCAAACAGCAATGGTGGGAGAAACATTTCCCTTAAAGTCTGAATGATGACTGCTTCTTAATCACACTCATGTACAGAACTTGATCCACAGTAAGGACTACATTTGCTTGGAAGAGAATGCATTGCTCTTTCTCTTCTCTTTTACTTTTTCTGTGGTAGTCACCTCAAACCCTTAAAAATATAGTATGAATTGGAAGCCTACCACCCAGAATATACTTTAACAATTGTCATATTATACATATTATACATATAATTCTCATATTATACATATTGGTCTATATGTTATAAAGCAAATGCCATTGGGTATCCCCATTCAAAAAAAAAAAAAAAAGAAAAAAGAAAACTGACAATTTTGAGTTATAGAATTGGACAAATTTTAAAAAATTGCAGGAGATTTTATTGCATTGCACCTTCGTATTACTGAGCATGCAGATTTGGCTGCTTGGGGACAGCTGGATATCATGAAACTTTAGAAATATTTTCCTGTTTCTGTGGAGTATGGTTTGCCAATGTATCTTATCTGTTCCATAGCAGCTGTCATCATTGGGAACAACTGAATACACTTGATTTTTTATGTCAAACAGTAAATAAATAATTTATAATGAAAATGGGATAAGGCATTTACAATGTAACTGTATATCTTAAACCTGTGAGGTGCATCACGTCACTTTGCCAGTTGTTCGCAATCATTCTCAAATGGGAAAACAAACTGGTACCAAAACCAAATCCCGGATGGATAATAACTACTGAATTTACATCCACCAGTGAACACAATTCCACATATGATTTCTCTGTATAAGATATGGCTCTATTAGCCCTTTCTTCAGGAAAACAAACAAGCAAACACACTCAGTGGGAAGTTTAATACAACAGCATGCCTCATGTATGATTCCTTCTGGAAGAAAAAATTACACTTATGACACGAAATGGGAATGGAAATCTTGGTCATTCCCATTGAACTTAAAAGGCCTAACTTCAGCACACAAACTTCATCTAACTTAGAAGGCCACAAACTTCATCAACTTACACACCCACCCAAACATTTGCTCAAAAGTTGCCCTGTCTTACGTACTTAGCTTATGGTACATCTTATCGTACAAGATGAGGACACAAGACCGATATACATTTTGAATAATATTTAAATGTGTAGCTTCCTTAGGAAACCCACAGGACTACCAGTAAACAATGGTAAAAATTTAGCTGATGCTGTATTTTTACTTTTTCCAACTTCTTCCTAAAAGCCTGAGATAAAAACCTGATTGAATGCAAAGCCTAAGACAAAAAAATTGAGTTGGAAATGAATAAAATGCCCCATATGTCTGAGATTTATGAGATGCCTAGAAGTTCTTTGTCCATGCTAAAATAAGCAACTAGTAATTTTGAGACTGTCCTAATGGTCAATAGATACAGGCATTTGCAGAGACTAATACACCTTTGGTGTTTTAAACAAGTCATAGTCTGGTATGTATAATTCTTTAGAAGTACTAGTCTGTTTCCACTAACTATAGAGAGAGCAAGTACAATTAGCTTAAGCTAGCTGTTTTAGATAAAGTTAGTAAAATGAACATTAGCCTAAACAAATATTTGTCCCAGCTTTCAACAGAGAACTTAGAAGAGCCATTTGTTTGATGTTGTAGGAAAATTCTGGAAAGTGAATAATGAATAATTCAACAAGTTGAATTTATAGTTTCATCAAAGTAAACTTGTTATCATCAAAATAAAGATGTGAGGAATTATTAAATATGTACAGTATGGGAGTTACATCAACAGCAGAAAGTTGATAGAAGAAGAAAGCAAACAAGCAAGTTTAACGTTTGAGGGTTAAGTGTCAAAAGAAAGGCCATATGCAATAGCTGTGTTTCAGTGAGTGAAAGGGATATACTTTGTGAACACCACAGAGACATCCATTGTTCTATATTTTTGTGTATGTCTAATATTAATTATGATGTGGTTGTGTATCATCTAATATAAGGAGAATGAAGAAAAAAAAAGAGGGAAGGAGAGAAAAATAGAAAGCATCAAAATTATTTTCATACAAATAAAATGATAAAACTAGCAGTTTCCTCCAGCTTCAATCATTAGTAATGTAGATAGTTAGCGTAATAGTCATGTAGGTTTCCTCTGTGCTCCAATGTTTTACTAATCCCACCCTAAAATAACTACTTGGCTATGTGGGATGAGTTGTCCCTCAGGAGGGGCACTTTTTCCTCCACAGAGAGAAACCTAGGAGTTGAATTTGTTTGCTCAGTGACATACCTAGTGCCCTAAGGAAGTGAGACATCTATGTAAGAAGGGTAGAGATGAAAAAGGACCTATGGGAGATGCATGTTCCTCTGAAGCAGCAGCTGGATGCCAGACAGGATAATGGGAATCTCAAATGTTACTGGACACCTATGTTTAGTCAACTGACACTCACCTTGATGTTTTTTTCAGAGAGTTAACTGTGCTTCATTCAACTGCACACTCTGCAGGGGTGTCTCATGCCATTTACAACCCATGGAGTTGTCAAAGGCATGTGCACAGGGCTGACAGGGCAAGCATACAGTGTTATCTGAAATACCCTATGTTATTCCACCTGGCCTGAGGTTGCTGGTTCAGAACAGAGTGGATTTCCTTTTTGTTTCTTTTTTTCCCTTGTCTAATACAGATATTTCTGACGTCCTAGAAAGTTTCAAATAACACTAGACAGCAATAAATGACTGTATGAAGGTCTTAAATCTCTTTGACTTATAGTGGTCACCAGATTACACTGGACATATTAATAAACTCTCCATAAAAGCTTAAAAACTTGGCTCATAGGTGAACACCTACATTGAAACACCTAAATTTTAGGATCAACAATCTGAAGCTGGATTTCATCCTTACAGCTTGATTTGGTTACTTAAAGATAGGCATATTATGTGAAATGCCATAGGTTATTGAAGACATCCATATGTAATGGCCTTTCCAGCATTTACAGGTGAGATAGTATCCCTTAGAATGTCTCAAACAACAACAACAAAATCTCTGTTCCAGCAATTAAATTCAGACCTGAATTCTGAGTAACATAAATCTTTTGACTCCTTTGTGGCCAGGATTTTACATTAGTTTGTGAGAAGTTCTTGATAAATATTACTGAACTATAAAAGTATTTTGCAAACATATATGCAATAAGACTCCTTGTAATTACCTCATTAATAGTGACCATTTTTACATTAACTTACCCTTTAGAAATGTATCTAAATAGACACTCAAAACTTTATTAACATTCCATGCATTTCAACAGCTGAATTTGTTTTCTGTGTTGTATTTGTATTATTAATAATTTAGAAGATCATTATTTTGTTTACCTTTGTTGTTGTCACTACAGTCTTTGTTGTGGATAAATGTTTTGGGGTAATTCTGTCTTTTGAGCATCATAAACAGTAACAAATGCTTTTTGATTCACTTACAAATTATAAGAGAAGAGCCATGAAATTTTCCTAACCTTTTCTGCAGCTCAATAAATCACAAACAGACAAGAAAGTTAAGCACTGCTTCAGTGGAAAATCAGCAGACAGATGTAGCACACATTCCCCTCAAAATAATTCAGAACCTGTTCCAATTTATCAAATGCCTACTTTATCTGTCAAAACAATGTCCTTTCTCAAATAAAGGGCATTGTTTCTGCAGCAAGAAAAAGGTTCTGATGTATTGTTATCTGCAAATGGATGGTGGAATAATGGAACAACAGGCAGTGTTTCAAGCTAAGAGATCAAAGGGCAGAATACATTACAATTCTTGTTAAAATAAATTAGGCTGAAATCGTAATTTTAATAAAGACATTTATAACCTTAAACAATTTTTGGAGTTTGCAGCTCAGCAGAAACAATAAGAAAATCCCTTTCAATATATAAGTTGATGCATTTCTTCCCATTGTGAGAACTTCAAATTTCAGAGAAACCAAGATTTACAGAGCTGTAATGTACATTAGCCGGTATCTTGTGCTGACATTACACCTACATTTGTAGAGGAAATATTTCCAGCTGCTTTATTCATTTTTTAATGTATTTTCATATTATCGTCACGCTACAAAAATATTCATAGATTTCTAGATTAAGAATTTCCATAAACAAATTTATTAGCTCGAAATCTTCCAAGATCATTTTGATCTCTAAATGTTAGGTGATGTATTATAATGTTAAGTCACAATATTGAATCAAACTTCTCCTTAAAATTATTCATCCTTTCCAAATTCCACTAACAAGATTAAATTAAGAATGAAATAATTTTAAAGCCTTATCCTCTCTAGATTAAATTAGAAAACAAAAAAAGTAAACTGTTAATAATTTTCAATTAATTGAAAAAGCCTGGAAGTTTTAAGTGTTTAGCAAATCTGTACACTCAAACCTGGGTTTATTACCAAGTCGTTGTAATGCTCAGATACTTTCTTTAACCTCAACATGTCAGATATTTATGATGATTTCTGCAGCCAGCTTGATCCTGAGCTGAACTGTGACAACTTTGTACTGATATATCTGTCTCCTCCATGATTGCATGTGGCTCTTTCTTTCTTATATTCTTCCATTTTTCAATTCTTTTTTATGTAACGGTGACCTCTGTCAGTTATTAGGTTTTTTTCTTCTTATGATACATTTTTAATATCACAGTCCTCTAAAAATACATGATTGAATCAACTCCTTTAGAAAAGTATTCATTTATGATCAGATAATGACAGCTTCAAAAGTTAGCAATATTTCTCTTTTTTTAATAAACACTTTACTTACACCTTGATATTCATAGATCTGTAAAATAGGGTCTCAATCATTCTATTGAAAGAAACCCTATGATCAGAATCATAGCAAAGTAAAAAAAAGAACATTTTGCTAAATACCCTGTGATAAGAAGGTCGGATTTATCTCCAGCCATACTAGTTTTTATTTCAGTGACATTCCAGTGCAAGGCAAAAACTAGGCCCAGCATCTTGAAATTTGGACATCTGTTAAAGCTCAGTTATGCCAGCTCTTACTCAGCTGCATAAGTAGATGTCTGTGTTTATAAATAGTCCAGCTGAAATCTGTTAGTCCTCGTACAGTACAATACAGCTGATGGGGAATTCTAGAATTGTCCTAATTAAGATTAGACTAACTCAGAAAGGTTACAAATATCAAAACAAGGTTTGACCAGTGTGAAGCCAAGTAGAATCATGGAAAAATAATTGCATCCCCAGCTGCACATCACCAGTCCCTTGCTAGGGGCAGTTGCACACACACTTTTGCCAGCAGCACTGTGTGAGAGCACTCTCTTGTTTGTTGCAGGCTAGCTTGAACAGTTTAATTAAGAAATTTGCACGAATACAACTGATTTTGCCCGTGCTATACTAGGGACCACTCACATGAACAACACCAGTGACTGAAAAGCTGCAGGATGACTGCCAGCTAGTGGGTAGTGAGAAGAAACTGAGTAATAAAAATTTCCCCTCCAGCACAGCCCGAATGAGAAGGGGTTGTGTATTTAAGTCTCAAAGGTATGTA
Source organism: Ciconia boyciana (assembly GCF_034638445.1). NCBI lineage: Eukaryota > Metazoa > Chordata > Aves > Ciconiiformes > Ciconiidae > Ciconia > Ciconia boyciana. Next base: position 176,438,615 of record NC_132934.1, read on the forward strand.
GGGTTAGGCTCGCACATGCAGACTAAAATTCATTGAGAAATATCCAGAGACATTCTTTCACTGCTCTTTGCTGCTGGAAAAATTCTGAACAGCACTAGTTTGTCTTAACCAAGCAGTAGAGCAGTGTTCAGGATAGTTTTGTCAGATTAATCAAAACAAATTGAAACCAACAAATAAAGAAAGAATCCTGCTAGCAGAGTAAATAAACACTAATGTTCTGAGGAGAGCTAGACACACATAGTATTAGCAAATATTCAAGCATCACTTCAAAATCTTCATCCCACCTATTTTTTCAAGAAGTAGTTGACAGTAGTTACCACCATTTTATAAGCACAGAGCAGAAAATTGGGTTTCAAAGGTGACTCTATTTAAAGAATTATTAATATATACATTGTTATGACCGATATTTACACTAATGAGAGTGATGAAAAGTGAGAAGTGAGAAACTACTACAAATGTCATTTTAATTTAATAAAGATATTCTGTAGCTATTGACAAAAGAAAGTGGTCATTAAATAAAGATTAATGAGGAAATGAATTCAATTCAAAGAATGTGAAGATAAAATAAAAAATGTATCTGGAGAAAACAAACCTTTCTCTTCCAGATATTCTTAATCAAAATCAGACACAAAACCTAAATTGAAATAGTTAATTAGGACCCAGGCCTAAATCTCTAGGCAACCAAAATGCCAGCTGAAATTACTGAGGTTTTCAGATGCACAGATGATTAGGAATAGGATGATTGCAGATCAGTACGATTCATACAGAGGACCACAATCTCTATTGAAATCTGACTTTGGGTTGCTCTGGAAGCAAGCTGGAAGAATAGAAAACACCCAGTTTGAATATCAGCCGTAAATACTATCTGAAACCAAAGTCAACAGAGATACATCAATGTGAATGGCTGGCAAAGAGTAAATAATTTGCCATAATTCTCTGCAGAGCTGCACCAGAAACTTTTCCTCAGAGTCATTTCTGATGCTGAGAAAGCAAATTAGGACCTTGTTAACACCAGTTTTTGCTGCCTCGCCTATTACGTCCTCAGTCCCCTCCATGAAACAAACATAAAAGTGCGACTAGAAATGAATGGATAATTCTGATGTGATAGCACATTTCCCAGGGGAAAATGACATGACAAAGCACAGGAGACTGGGAATTAAACCTTCCATATTTAGGACATGCAAAGTACCCCATGTCAAGTGAAAAATATCCACAAAACCACTACTGCTGTCTGCAGAACTCTTTCAGATTAATGTTTCTATGTGACATTTTACACAAGGAAATCACACAGGATTTTTGTTTTGGCACTGTTTCCTTTCTTTTAGCTACATCTTTCTTTTGCTTAAGAGAGAATTGTCTCACCAATGGTTCAAAAGTATAGTGCATAAGAAACAAAGTAAAGAGAATAAGTTTTTCCTAGGTTTTTTTACGAATAAAAATTTTTAAATGAAAGTGATCAACACTATAAACAGTACCTTCTGTGTGAGAATGAATACTGACAGAAAAAAAAAAGATATGAAAAAAAAGTTTGCCTTCTTAAGGAAGTTAAAGTATTCAGGAAATGTTTTATTCACTGATAGTCAAAAAACAGGATCTCTCCTCTTTTCAATATGAAGTAATGGAAGAATAAAATAAATTATATACAACTGATTTGACAAAGCTCTTCCTGACTGTAATAAAATTTCACAAGGTGGTCAAAAACCACATTGTTATCAACGCTTCCCACCAATAAAATTCTGCTCAATTATCATTTTTGCTTTGAAAGCTAGATTCTCTTTTTTGCAGAGGTGAAAGGAAAATGAAGCCATGTGTGTCACTCTTTGCTTTAAAAAAACAAAAGTGGTTTGTGGTTCATATTTTCATCATCTTGTAACAGAAATTCATAGGAAATGAAGTATGAAACTGAACAGATACATGTCCTTATTTTCCAGTTGATATTCACATGTTGATCTTGTAATTAAGGAAAGAAAATCAAGACAGTTTAATCTGACTTCTCTCAGGAAAATTACTTGAAAAATACGAAGACCTGCATACAGTTACTAATTTAGGAGTTAATTATGACCAATACTTACATGAATACTCAGGCTTGTGAAATCTTAATCTCATCTGCTAAGTAGCTTTATAAAAGTTGGTCACAAATGGAGCTCCTTTTCCATATATCATTCAGTTGAAAAAGACAAACCAACTCATTTCATTAAAATTTCAACAAATTATGTTGACTCTGCTAGCATATAGTATCGAATTAAATTGCTACACACCATATTTTTCTCCAAAGTCAAAATTAATTGCGACATTGAGTAGATACTTAAACATACAGCAAAAATGACAATTTTAAAATGAAATATTTCATGCTTAATTAAAAAAGGTTATGAATGGCTTCCCATTTGGAGTGCTTTGCAGTTCTTCATCATTTGATATACACATCAAAACATGGAAATACAAACTATGGATCTTCCAGTCTAATACACAGCTTACAGTAAAGGCAACTTTGAATATCTCCTTAGAGATTTCGGCAATGATTTTCCACTCCATTACACCAATTTCATACTGGGGTAAGTCCATTGATGTCAATGGTGTTACATCAGCTTAAAAACAATATGACAGAATAGAAGATCAAGGTTATTCAAGCTCTTATTTATGGTTATGGAAAATTACACACGTCTGATGTACATGTACATAACAAGAGTCTGTGTTGTTTTGTATTTCTTTGATAATGAAAATGTCCTCGTATAAAAAAAGCAGAAAACTGAAGTTGAAACATAACAGGTATTTACCAGCTAAACATACATAGCTATAGACAGCAAATGCTGGTTATAAAATAACCATGCACGATGACAGCTGTTCAGCTACACTAAAATTAAATGTGAGAAAAGTTTGAATAGACTGAATTTTCAGAAATGAAGAAGTCCCAGGAAACTACAAATCAGGAAGCCAATAGCTTTGGAGTTGTATCTACTCCTGCATTAACTTAGTATTTTATTTTTATTTATTTTATGTTTCCAGAAATGTAACCAGACTCATTATTGAGAATTTCTGAAATATGTTACTCTTGATACAATAGCCACATAAGTAAAAATGCTGTCATAGTCACAAAATTAACTACAAAACCAAACTCCTGTCAGGTCCATAAAATTGATGCAACTGGCTGAATCTTCATCGTAGCTGAGACTGCACCTGAGAGCAGTCTGAATCCCTGGTTCTTTCCAACACACAGTCCTGGCCAAATACATCACCCAAACGCAAGCTGTTTACACATCTCATCTGTCCTGTGGCAGATCATGTCTGAGTTTTCTTCAAAAAACTCTAGAGTGTCTGCAGAGGGGCATCAACTTCTGTCTTCTTCCAGATCCTATTACCTTCCACAAGAACACATGAGATAGCTAGAGGCATAGGATTCTCCCAGTCCATACTGCAAGTAAATGAATGCTGGAAAGACAGTAAGCCCATAGGGACCTGCAGATATGCCCCCAAAACTTTGTGAGGAACATACACAGACAGGCAATGTGGATGGGTAGCTGTTTTATTCTCAGGCAGACCTGGGTATCGTGTTCATGGAATCCTGTGCTGCCTCATTTAGCTTTTCATTCATGTTACTTACAGATTTTTTCTACTGAAGTAATACCTCGTAGTACTTTCACTTATCTTGTATGTGTAGTATTTTTTGTCTAAGAAGAGTACTTTGCATTAGTACTTATTGAATTGGATGCTTTTTCCTTAAGACAGTTTGTCTAATTTGCTTAAATATTTTTGAATTCTAACCCCAAAAGCTCCTTACATCCCTTTCCTCTGCAGCTAGGTATCATTTATAGGGTAAGACCCATTAAGAATATGTGCTCTTTAACTGTCAAAATCAGTAATGGAAATACAAGATAGACCTAGATCACTCTCTTCTCATTTTTCTATCATCTCCTTCATTTTTCCAATATGATTGTAATCCTCTGATTAACATTTTGTCAGTAATTTTCCAACCAGATAAGTACCTAGACCATTTTTGCCATAGGAAAACATAACATGGGGTCATGTCAACAGCTCAAAATTTGTGGCATTAGCTGCCTTTTGCTTCTCACAAAGCCTTCTCTCTTGGAAAAAGAGAAAGATTATGTTGTTTAAACATAAATATATGGATTGTTTCTTGTCATTGTAATGTTATGATGATTTTGTATGTGTCTGGATTTTGGCCCAGTTGTTTTATTTACATTATGGCTGTAATCAGATGTTCTTATGAGGCTCAGAAGCTTACTATTACAAGGAATTGTGAGTAAGGCTACTCTATATAAATGCAGCAGTATCCACTGAAGCATTATTAAACATGCTAGCGGCAACATTTTCCTCTGGAATATTTTGGAGAAGAATGGACAGTGTGATGTCTGGCAGTAAGATACTTTTTTTTTTTTTTAAACATCACATTTCAGCACCTAAATTTAGGGGTTTACAGAGTAATTGTCTACTTATCAGCAGCAAACCCAATCTATTTGCCTAAACATATGTATATAATACCATCTGAAATAGCAGTCAGGGTATCACACTTGACCTTAAGCTTCAGAAGGGTATTTACTTCCAGTACAACCTGTGTCATATCTGCCTGTCCCAGAAGTCTTGACATATTTGAACATATCAAATTACACCAGGTACTAAGTATCCTATATCTCCTGAGTATAATGGAGCTTGGACCTGTAGATCAGATGTAGACAGCTATATTGTAAATACTAAATTTAGGTTTTTTGAATACACACTTGAATCCCAAACAAATTTCAGATTAATTTAATTGACCTATCAAAAGTAAAACTTAAATATTGTTAAAAAAAAAACCAAACGACAATCAGTAAACCAATACCTAAACATAATGACATAATGTATATAAACAGAGAAAAGTATTGATACAACCAAGAATGAGACAAGGCTATAGGAAACATACCATAGAGTACTTGAATATGAAGCTACATGTTGAAGTAAAAAAATCAGTTTGAGGTACTACAGTAGAATGGATGATTTCCTATTTCTCCTGTATAAAAAGGTAGATTAAATTAGGCAAGACACTCTGTCAGGTCTTTCCTCCTTTTACACACTTATTTCATGATGAACTGAGCCACCTTCTGGAAATGTCTTTCTTCTTTCATGTAGAATGAGAGTAGCCAAGTCTCTTACACTGCAGCTAACATTCAGATGGCTACAGTTAAGTGACATTAATCCCATCCTGTCTTTCTACTATGCCAATTGTTTGATAGAGTTTTAATCATCTTGTGCTTCAAATGTTAAATCAGTGGGGTAACAGTTGCTTGCCATAAAACAACTTCATTACTTCCTGGATTAGCTCATTGATCAGTGTTTTTATCAGTGATATATTAACACTTAGCAAGCTGTCTCAAAAAATATTTTTTCTTAGTTAGCTCTTTACAATCTCCAGAAGTTTGTGGGGTTTGGTTTTTTTATTTTTTTTTGGGGGGGGGTTGATTGGTTGTTGGGTTTTTTTTTAATTTATTTCTGTTGTTGGTCAGCTGGAGGTATTGGGAAAATAATGTTTTGAACATCATCCTGGAGTGAAGACAAGTTTGTACATTGTGGTGGATTGACTTTGGTTGGCTGCCAGAAGCCCACCCAGCTGCTCTCTCACTCCCCCTCCTGAACAGGACAGGGGGAGAAAATAAGGTCAAAGAGCTCATGGGTCAAGATAAAGATAGGGACATCATTTACCAATTAGCATCACAGGCAAAACAGACTTGACTTGGGAAAAATTAATTTAATTTATTGCGAACCAAAAATAGAATACAATGGTGAAAAACAAAAACTTTCTTAAACACATTTTCCCCGAGGTGCCACCATCTTGGCTGAGGGCCTCAGCCGTGCCCTGAGGTGGGTCTCTTGGAGCCGGCTGGAACCGGCTGTGTCTGGCAAGGGGGCCTCCTCGGCCTCTCCTCACAAAGGCCGCCCCTGCAGCACCCCCTGCCAGCACCTGGGCATCTGCACCCAAAGTCATGCATCTCCTTCTAAAAATAGATTATTTCCTATAGATAATATCCCACTTTCCTTACAGCTGAAAATATTTTTTTCTCTAGTTTTCACATACTTTATTTTGGGTCTCAATAAATTATTCTCTCCCCAGGGACTTGCCCTTACCAAGCATTATGTCTGCTTTCATTATTCCTTTCCTTTTATTCGTCCTTTTAAGTGGTTAAAAAAATAAATGGAAAGAAATGGAAAGCTGAGATGATAAATTTGTTTCAGGTCGAGCAGGACATTTTCTTCAACTATAAAATAATTTTAAAAAGGTTCTCAAATTATTGTTTAATTTCGCCAAAAAAACACACAATTTATAAAAGATTATCCCCTCAAAAAATAATTCTTCTTCTTCCCCAGTTCCATGAAACTATGTGCACAGTTTTTCTAAACCAGATTTTTTCTAACTGCTTTGCCTCATTACCACTTCTACTGGTATTTTCCTGCTGGTAGATTCTTCTTGTAGCTGCAGTAAATGTTGGCTCGCTTGAAACTGTCTTGGGCTCATTCTGCAATCATTGTTTTTCATGGAAATGGTTGGTCTTGTTCAAGGGTGACTGTGGAGATACAGACTACATCCCTAATGTTTCATGAGGTAGCTTAGGTGGTACAGGTATTCTCTGACAGCCGAAGGCCTCTTGACTTTACTGCGAGGATCAAAGAGGCAGAACAGATCTTGCTGTCTGGTGGATATAGGCATGACTACTTTGCAGTCATTGCTATTCATACTCTCAGGAAGTGTTATGCAGACAAAATGGCAATACAGAGAGGCAAACTGATGAACTCGGCCTCACCTCCCTCTTTGTGAATTTTCAGAACGACTGTAGACAGAGGATATTGTATATTTTGTTCAGAATAGGAGGAAAGCAAAGAAGTGTGCTTCTCATAGTGGTTTAAGCAGCAGGTGTCATTATTTTGCTGTGGACAGGAGAACATTTTACTGTTAGCAATACAAAAGTCACTTATCTTTACCATGATGGTAGGCAGATTTTGATATATGAGATCAAATGAATCATGATAAAAATATTTAAGCAAAATACATTAGGGCTACATTTACACTAAGTAAAACAAGGCCAGAGCATGGCTACAGGTGCATGACTGCCCAGGCTGCTTAATTGTTAACATGTTCCTAAGCACAGTTTCGGGCCACGGCAGCTAGCACTCAGATATTGCTCAGATATTGCTCAGATGCATCTCAGAAGAAAACATGTGCCAGTGACCACTCACATTAGGCGGTTTTGATATAGATACCCTGTTTTGCATGGAAGAAAATTCATCTCTGAGCCATGTCATGTGTCTTGGCTTCAGAGACAAAGAACGATCTCTGACATATTTATTTAGTAATGTTAAGGGCAGCCTGAGAGAACAGGAAGCAGAATAACACAGAATAGGGGTAAGGATATTAATGTTGTAGAATCACTGTGTGAAGCTTTTTTCTTTTTCTTTTTCTTTTTCTTTTTCTTTTTCTTTTTCTTTTTCTTTTTCTTTTTCTTTTTCTTTTTCTTTTTCTTTTTCTTTTTCTTTTTCTTTTTCTTTTTCTTCTTCTTTTTCTTTTTCTTCTTCTTTTTCTTCTTCTTCTTCTTCTTTTTCTTCTTCTTTTTCTTTTTCTTTTTCTTTTTCTTTTTCTTTTTCTTTTTCTTTTTCTTTTTCTTTTTCTTTTTCTTTTTCTTTTTCTTTTTCTTTTTCTTTTTCTTTTTCTTTTTCTTTTCCTTCTTTTTCTTTTTATTTTCCTTCTTTTTCTTTTTCTTTTTCTTTTTCTTTTTCTTTTTCTTTTTCTTCTTCTTTTTTTTCTTTTTCTTTTTCTTTTTCTTCTTCTTCTTCTTTTTCTTCTTCTTTTTCTTCTTCTTTTTCTTTTTCTTCTTCTTTTTCTTCTTCTTTTTCTTTTTCTTCTTCTTCTTCTTCTTCTTTTTCTTCTTCTTCTTCTTTTTCTTCTTTTTTTTCGTTTGCTTTTTCTTTTTCTTTTTCCTTTTTTTCTTTTTCCTTTTCTTTTTCTTCTTCTTTTTCTTCTTCTTTTTCATTTTTCTCCTTCTTTTTCCTTTTATTCTTTTTATTTTTCTTCTTCTTTTTTTCAGTATCCCTTGAATTCAGTGGGAGTAATGCCATCAACAGTATAAGCTAAAATGCTAACACGGTATAAGTTAATATGAATGAGATGGGAGGAGATAGCTAACCAAATATTTTTTGAAATGAAAGGGACTTGATGGCTGGCCTCCCCACATTACAATGACTCCTGTTCCAAAGCAATTGCAATTGCAAAAGCAAAATGAATAAGATTCGATAACTAACATAGCTATTGACATAGTTATTGAAGCTTATTTATTTCAATTGAGTGGTTTGCCATCTAACTCCTACTGGGTCTGTGTGAATCTGTGTTTTATTTAATCACATTTATTTAAAGTAGATTTTGTTAGCTGACAAATCTGATTAGTTTCTATGTGTACACTTTACTTACAGTTTATTTCTCAAGGAAGAGAGAGTTCCCGTAAATTTTCAAGATTTTGCTAAAATATTATAAAAATATGCTTCAGTTCTAATAACTCATTCATGGGTCTTCATCCTGCAAAAGGCACACTCACATGAATCTACACACATATGGATACCTACATCCTTCTAAATATAATTGCTGAACATTTTTTTTTAAATGTGTATTCCTTTTGAAATCAACGGAAATGCTCTCCTGAGCATGCAAGTCCACAACATGGGTTTTCACAAAGGATATGGGAAAGATGCTCACTGTGTATTGGTCCAGACTGTAAGTGGAAGGAGTTTTTAACCACTTTCTAACTATTGTGAACTGCATCCTCTAACAAATTAGCAGACCTACTCATGTTTAATCAGCTGCACAAGGAATCAAGGCTGAGCTAAGAAGGGGATGGTATGCAGGTCTTATTCCCATGTTACTAAAATAAAAAGGCTGAGAGTTTAAGACACAAGGCTGGTCTACAGTGACTCAGAGGATAATTCCACAGTTTAGGACTTGATAGGCATTAAGACAAAATCTGGTTCAACAGAATAAAAAGGAAAATAAAAAGGAACAAAGAAATTGTCTAGCCTTACACATATTATATAAAGAAAATGAAGAATGTTTTTTGCTGGATGAACACGTGATTTGACTTGATGAAATTAGATATCTTGTATTATGTAAAAGAGATGAGGTTAATTTATCACAGACCACTGGCCTTAAAATATCTGAATCTATCTACATATTCAAAGAAATATCCCTCTATTGACAGAGCAATGAATGATGGAGTTCAACTTTCATGTCCTTTGACTGTAAACAAAGCCACTGAAGTCAGTAAGAATATTCCCATTGACTTTGGCAGGCTTTGGATACAGCCTAAGGATCTCTAATGGGATTCTGCATGTTTGAAGGTCTTGCGGGAACTGCCCTTAGAACAAAGGTCCAGAAAGAGAATGAGTTCAATAGGCAATAAGGAGGGAATGTGATTCCATAGAAAGGTCTTTCAATCCATATGGATCTCATGGTTCCACACTGAGTATGAAAAATCTTCCATGTTATTTAATAATGAATTGCTGCCATATAATAAATGCAAAGGATTTAGTCAGTCCTTTAAATTAGTCCAAGTGGCACACAAGGCACATTAATTATCCGGAGTATGCTTTCTGATGTGGCAAAGGATTACTTACACACTTTGCAAAAGAGACTTTTCCAAACTTTGTGGTCTCCATTGAATGCTTTTGAATTTGAAGGAGTATTTCTGTTTTGTGGTCAACATTATTTTGTATAAAATATATAAACACTCCAGAAGAAAATAACAAAACTCTTGTATTCTTCTCCGAGGCGTGTGCCTTAACTACTAAAGTAAGAATCATGCCCTAACTTCTATGAGACTTTCGTTTTTCCCCACAGACCAATACAGCTTCATCAGAAGTGAAGTGGTCACCATGCTTCACATCTCCTCCTCCGTAATTCCTGCACTGTGCGATGGTAGGTAGCACACTCTCTTGTGCTGTTAGAACTATTGGTTTAAAATCCCACTGGCCACGCAGCAAATGAAGCCCCTATTTCTCACTTAATGAGAAAGAATACTTACCAGTAGCCTAGATGATCTTATTTTACTTTCTCTCTGCTCCTCCTCAGATGTGATATGGTGCTAGATGTTATTTAGATAACTGAATCCTGCTCACGCACTATTTTTGTCACATACTTAGTTACTCAGAAGCATTCATATGGAAAGTGTTCCACTAGTTTGTACTGTACAGTAAGTCTTCTTCTCAATATATTGATAGCTATGAGCTTTACACACTTTAGACACAAAAAATAATTCTGAAAGAAGTGGGAATTATGGGACAAACTGGGTACTTTCAACTGTCTTTTGTGTTCTGGTGCTTCAAAGTTTTCCTAAGTATTTTGTTCCCAATGTCTTCAGCCACTACACTTTTTTTTCTGAGAGTACAGCTAAAACAATTTTTTAATCCAGTAATAGATTTATTTCTTTCACACAGTTACAAATTGTAGGCTTGTCATTTGGTTATTTATCCAGACACTTAATTTGTTCCCTTAATCGGAATTCAGAAGAGGAAAAATACTGGTTCAGCTCAAATCAAACAGGAATGTTTTTGATTATAATTTTTACAAAACAGCAGCTGGAAGAATCACTTTGGATCAATTTTTACCTATTTTATTCTTGAGTTTTTAACCCTCTAAGGTTTATTGTATATCTTTTTAAAAGGTATTTAAAATTTAAAATAAAATTTTGTGTGGCCAAAAAAAGCAAGTGAAAGATTTAGAAATGTACTTTAGCAATGCCATATTTTGATCACTGTAACAATTGTTTGTTTGTTTGTTTCAGTCTCTGGAAGATTAACTCCTTTTCACAGAATTTTGACTATAAGGAAACAGGTAACAAGTATATTTTTGAGAGTTATCACAAATACTGCATAGACACAGAAACTAATTAATTTTACCCCATATTTTGGGCTTTTTAATGCTGCATCTAATGACAATTTTAAATTAATTCTGAACTGACTATCCAGGTATATTCAGTGGCAATTGTAAAGAATTAATCTGATCTACTGTTTCTGTTCTCATCTTTATTTCAGATCCCTATAAATTTTTCTCAATTAACCTGTCAAAACTGCAGCATCCTTTGGCCTTGAACGTGCTATACTATTTCAATGTTTCTATGTTTTCTTTACTCTCTAATTAAAACCCTATTACTCTACTAATATTACCATATTTTTCCTTGTAAAGTACTTCTCCCCTCTCCTCTTCTTTTAGGAATACAGTTTTCAGTAGCCTCCTTTGTCTCATTTTAAAAAAATTATTAAAATACTCAATAGTTTCAGAATGAAAGATTTTTAAAAATAAAAGTGTTTTTTATGTTCTCTTTAGCTGGCCCACATTGTTTTTGTATAAAGAGTGAAGTGTTTTCTAAATGACTTCCCATTTTTCTCTTTATGAGGTTACTGCTTCATACATCTCAAGGTAATTTTCTTAGTTCACAGTACTCCAGGTACAGTGTGTCAACAATTACTCAAAGCCAGGTACTCTTACGAAGGTCTGGCTGTGGGTCCTCCTAAGAACAGTTCATCTTCTCGTAAAATATGTTTCAGGTAGATGAGATAAAACCCTCTTGAAGAGGCTTCTTTTTTTTTATTCTGCACAGACAAGGCTTGATACAATTGCTCACACTTCAGCACGAATTGCCATTTGAAATCACCAGAAAGTATCCTGTGTAGTCCCATGTCATTCATGCAGTTTTGGTGTCATAGTTTCAGCCTGGAGCAAAAGTGTCAGACATTTTTCCAATGGCACTGGCCACATATTTTTAGGCTGCTTTATAAGGATTGTAGTCCAAACACCTGTTCCAAATTGGCATCTACCTTTGGCCAGGTTATTTGGCTATATTGACTAAAGGCTGGACTCAGTTTCTAGTATCACTTCTTTATTTTTTATTTTACAGTTGATTCTTAGTTGCTGCCTAACTGCTGATATTTAGCCAATATTCTTCCAATGTAGCTAAAAACAATAAGAAGCTCTCACAAACTGGGAGTAACATCCTGATCCAACAAAAGCCAATTAGGATGAGATTTCTACGTCTTAAAATTCAGCACTGCAATCAATTGCTTAAACATAAGTATCTAGTGACGTGTGAGTTATCTCAGGGTATCTAACCAGACCTGCAGTTCCTCACCAGAAGCACATAGGTTTCCCATAGATCCTGCGTCATATATACCAGCTGCATGCAGAACACCTCAGATGTCTTGTGGCATCTCAGATAGTTCTCAATACGTATGCTTTGGAAGCTGAATTACACCACTTAAGATTTGTAGGTAAAATCCACCTTCTGTGTATTTATTCAAACTCACCCAAATTGTACAAAATAAACATAAAAATTAATTCTAGAAAGTTTGTGTGAGACCTTCCTTAAAAGCAGCTCCTTATAGTTCAAGTATTTTTTATGTATTGATGATACAAAGGATAGTTTGGTCTGTACCAAAATTAAGTGATCGTACTCTTCATATTCTTCTTCAGGGTTCACTTATTGGGTAGATGTGAACATTTTGGTTTAAATTAGTACTTTTCCTATGCACTTAATCAGAAAGTGACTTGAAACAAGGGAGAGAAATTATGATTACCTTTTTTTCAAATTTAATTAGAAATCCCATGGAGTCAGCATGTCTGTACCTTGAGGGAGGGACTGACTCATATCTGTTAGCAACAAGCCATCTGGTTTCTTTAGAAGAAACATTGATAGAGTTTCCAAGTTTCCTTGGCCAGAGGAAGGGACTGTGGTTTTATTTATTTGTTGAGAGAGACACAAATATTGTTTTATCACTAGAATCACACTGTTTATGCAGTTTTGTTTAAAACTCCGTGTCTGAGAAAGAGAGACTTCTAACACTTTAATTATTAGCATCTTGTATCCTAAGGTTATTCTGAGCCTGGGTATGGCCTGACAGTTGCATAAAAAGGGAAACTCATGAGCAGGTTGTCCCCCTCCCAAACAAACACTGCCTTTGTGATGGTAACATCCACAGAGTTGTCACTGCTCCTTCGCCAATCTATACAGGGTTGTGAGCTCTGGCAGCAAGGAGACCGGGAATGTGGTTGGCTCAGGTCGAGGCTGAACTGGTGATAGAGACATGTGCCAGCTCCACTGCTGCCAGCAGCCTTTGAGGCAAAGGGAGAAAGCAATTCCTTGTGATTTGAGTGCTTCTACTTTGGTCTCAAAGGTGACTGTTAAGAAGGTAGTTTTTGAAGTCATATCAGCAAGCTGTATAGGCACGTTAGGAGAGAGGGTAACAAAGTGACCTTTTGGCCTGAAGCATTCTGTCTGTACAGTGGTCTGCTGGAATAATAGAAGTTACTCAAAAATGCTAATAGGCTTTTGATTTTTGTTTATTTTTTTAACCAGTGAAACATTTCTGTAAAGCTTTTGCTATTGTTTGACATGTTTCAGGCTTTGGTAAAATGGTTTGAAAGGAAATAAATGCTTCAATTCAAAGGTTATGACTATACTGCTAATAAAAGAGAACAAGACACCAATCCCTGCCCCTGAGGCCCAGTGGCACTAATAGGTCACATTCCACCTGATTAAGGATAGCACCTCTGTTGCAGATTTATCTTGCAGAGAGCTAGCTGAAACAATTCAAAGTTGACAATTCAATGGGGTGAACAATCAAGAAGTTTAGTATTCAAGCTTACTCCCTAGCCACCTTTTATGTAGTAGTGTGGGCTGGAACTGAGAGAACATTTTTAGAATTCCTTTCATTTTGTATTAGAGATGAATTAGGGAATTGAGATTTTCGTGTTCAGTATTTTGCTCTTTTTTTTTTGGTGGTGGAGGGATAGAGAAAAAAATAATAAGAAATTTTTAAAAAATATGCAATGCCATCAAACAAAATTTTGTTTTCCATTAAATGGATTTGAATTGTATTTTTTTATTTAACATTGTTTTGATGAAAAATACATAAACGTGAACTAAAATACTTCATTTCACTCTAAATTGTAAACGAAAAAAGTTCTCAGTAATACTAGTAGATGACTCCCTTGAAAAAGTGGAAAATACAGTCTTAAAGGAATTCCAGCATAAAAATCTTCCCTCCTAATGTATGTCTGTGTTTGTCAGGGTTTGGTATGTATTATAGACATAGACAGCTAAACAGTCACTGCATTCATAGGTAAAAGCAACATGAAACAATTTTTAAATGTTATACTTTTTTTTATCAAAACAAGCAATTAAACAAACAAGTAAGATCTCTCCAAAATCTTCTTGGACTTAATGTAACCAAACCCTGAAAAGAGGGAAGGGATTTTTGTTTTTGTCTTTTTGTTTTAATTAAGTGTTCATTCCTCTAGAAAAAAAATACCTCAAGGAGCAAGATCACTATAGAAGATCTATGCCTGAGTTCCTGTAAGAGATCTAATCTAAGTCAGAACATTTATAAACTTTATATCTTAGATTTGAATTCTTATTAAAACCCAGTAAAGAATTTGGTTGCTGTAAAACTGAGTGCTAGATTCAAATTTCACCAAAGCTAAGGCCAGGTTCCATCGAACTTTATGGCATATATCTATCTGTAGATTCAGCAGCAAAAGCTCCTTTACATATTGAGACATATGTTGCCATGTATCACAGGATAAATGAATTTCTTACTCCACTTTGCTCTTTTAAGTATTGCAGACCTAATACAGGTAAGAAAGAGTTGCTAAATTTCTGCTATACATTGTTATTTCTGCTATTTCTGTGATTATACTAGAAATAGTTAATCTTTACTTCTACATCCTAAGATAAAAACATATTCTTTCCAAAGAGAAGAAATATGCTATGAGAATCAGCAATAATAAATATAACATTGCAAAGGCAGTGTTCAGAGCAAAAGCCCTTTTTTATATTTTCATGCAGATGATTACAAAGAAGTGATCCATTGTCTTACAATGATTTTGTTTTCAAACTTGATAATTTGTATGAAAGTAGAGTTTTAGTTGATAAAGGTAACTACAGGTTACTAGGGTTGCTACAGTACATTAAGTCATATGACTGAATTCCCTGTGTCAAGCTGTTAAAGAATAAGCATGATGCAAACTCAATGTCTCATTACATGCAAACACAGAAAGAGAAAAATAAATGGGAAATCATTATCAAGTGATGTTCCTTCTAGAGTGCCATAAAGATCTGTTCTTAGTGCAGTACATGCAGAGCCTCTTTTCATGGTCCAGAAAGATGAAGAAATAAATACAATGATTGCTGGTAAAAATTTCTAGGTGGTTAAAAATTTACAAATACAAAACAATAAAAAGAACTGGCCAGCTGTGTAGACAAAGCTTGGATTGTTTGACAAAGAGGATCATATGAATCATAGGTATTTTAGTGTGGTTTAACAGGTCATAAACACAGGCGCAAAGAATGCAATCACATTCAACATTCAGTTCTGGAATTTACTGAGACTGAGAAGGATTTTAAAATCACAGCAGAGAACCACCGCAGCTAGTTATATGAGATCCCCATGCAAAGCTGTAGCCAAGAGAACAAACATAATCCTAAACAGAAATAGGATATCAGTAGTTTTACACCTGTACATTGTATTCATGAAAACACTACCAGAAAACTCTAGAGAATTCTACTGTTTAAAATTTAGAAAAGGATGTTTAGAAAGATTGGGAAGTTTCAGAAATAAATAAGCAACAGGAATAAGTGCAGCACACTGAGGCAGTTTGGCCATGCAGAAAGACATGCTAAAGCATGTGGGCTGCACAGAGGGACACAGCAAGGCACTGGGGATGTGCAGAAAGACACACCAACATACAAGGGCCAGGAAAAACAAACATAAAAACAAACCAAAACAAAAAAACCAAACCAAACCAATCAAACAAAAAATCTGTATATATCCAAGGCTCATCAGACCAGACAGAAGTTTGTAAAGCAGACTTACCCTCTGTGGGTAGACTTACCCTCCCTAACTAGTTAGGGAGTACTTGAACAAACTAGACACACACAAGTCCATGGGCCTGATGGGTTGCACCCATGAGTCCTGAGGGAAGAGGCTGATGTCATTGTGAGGCCCCTCTCAATTATCTTTGAATAGTCATAGCAACCGGGAGAGATTCCTGAAGACTGGAAGAGAGCGAACATTACTCCTGTCTTCAGGAAGGGCAAAAAGAAAGATCAGGGCACCTACAGGTGGGTTAGTCTCACCTCTGTCCCTGGGAGGGTGATGGAGAAAATCCTCCTGGAAAACATCTAAATACATAAAGGACAAGAAGGGAGTAGTCAGCATGGATTTATGAAAGGGTAATCATGTTCAACCAAGCTGATAGCCTTCTACAATGAAGTGACTAGCTTGGTAGACAAAGGGAGAGCAATGAGTGTTATTTACCTCAACTTTAGTAAAGCCTTTGACACTGTCTCCCATATCATCTTCACAGACAGACTGAGAAAATACAGGTTAGAAGAGTGGACTGTAAGGTGGATTGAAAACTGGATGAACAATCAGACCCAGAGAGCTGAGATCAGTGGCACGAAGTCCATCTGGAGGCCAGTAACTAGTGGTGTACCCAGGTGGCAATACTGGCACCAACACTGTTCAACACCTTCATCGATGACCTGGATACTGGGATAGAGTGCACCCATAGCAAATTTGCAGATGATATAAAACTGGAAGGAGTGGCTGAAAGACCAGGTGGTTGTGCTGCCATTCAGAGGGACCTTAACAGGTTGGAGAACTGGGCTAACAGGAATCTCACACAGTTCAATGAAGGGAAACGTAAAGTCCTGCACCTAGGGAGGAACAATCCCACACACCAATACATGCCGGAGACCAAACAGCTGATAAGCAGCTCTACAGAGAAGGACCTCAGGGTCCTGGTTGACAACAAGCTGATCGTGAGCTAGCAAGGCAACCTCACAGTGAAAAAGACCAACAGTGTCCTGGGCTGCATTAACAAGAACATTGCCAGCATGTGAAGAGGTGATCCTTCCCCTTTACTCTACACTGGAGAGGCCATGCCTGGACTACTGTGTCCAGTTCTGGGCTCTTCAGTACAAGAAAGACATGGACATACTGGAGAGAATTTCATGAAGGGTCAGGAAGATGAGGAAGGGACTGAAGCACCTCTTTCATGAGGAAAAACTAAGACAGCTGGGACTCTTCAGCCTGGAAAAGAGAAGCCACAGGCAGATCTTTTCAATGTATGTAAGCCTAATGGGAAGGAATGAAGAGAGAAGCAGGATCGTCTCAGTAGTGTCCAATGACAGGAAAAGAGGCACGTATTAAAACACACAAAGTTCTACCTGAACACAGCAAAACATTTTTTTTTACTCTGAGGGTGGTTAAAAGCTGTAACAGGTTGCCCAGAGAGGTTATGAAGTCTCCATCTGTGGAGGTGATCAAAACCCAAATGGACATGGTTGTGGACAACTGTCTCTAGCTGATCTGCTTGAGCAGGTGGCTTGGACTAGATGATCTCTAGAGGTTCCTTCCAACCTCAGACATTCTGTGGTTCTGTGAGTGAAGAACTGGAAATCTGCTTTACTAAGAAGCTGGATTTATTCAGCATATCCACAAAAGATTAAATTTATATAGTTTGTAGACACCTATCTGAGAAAAAATGTCTAAACGAACAATTTATTAGCTCACCAGTTACACAAAATTCAGAGTTTAAAAGCTTAACCAAAGTAAATTCTGTTTAGAAGTACGGACCAAATTTTAGCAGTCCGAATAATGAAGCTTTGGAACAATTTGCTTTGCGCTTTAAGTTTAAATGGCTATTTCTATAGGCAATACGAGAAAAATCAAACAAAAGTTATCCTTTCACAGCAGATGTGATATTTTTCCATCTATATGTTGTGAGGTAACCATAATGGTCACTATTTATCTAAAGTGCTGTTATTTAATATGTAAATCTAATCTATAACTAAATCTTTGTGGCTATAGAGATAGCAGGACATTTAGAGAGAAACATTCAGAACTAAACAGCATGTCTTTGTTGCTAAGACAAAGACAGTTTAATACCTCTCACATGAATGTTCCCATCTATAACAGTACACTACATTAAAATTTAGGTGCAGGATAGTCAATACAACCATCAAGTGAGTCACAAAAATGCTAGGATCTTACAGCAGTCCAGAGGAAGGCAAAAATTCCTCCTGCTCTGGGAGAATGAGACATCTATACAAAGACTAAAGCTTCTCCTTCCTCTGGAAGCCAGGAAAACAGAGTGCGTCTCTCCATAGTAGAGAAAAAAAAGAAGAAAAATAGAGAAGAATGGAAGAAAGAGTGACTGCACTCTGTCAGATAATGCAAGCACTGTCTCTAAATCTTCTGGCCAAGTATCACTACAAGATATTGTTCTAAAAGAATGATCTGTCACTATTTTAAATATTTCTGCCTTGACTGTATATTTCCACAGCTGAATATCACATGTAACTTTTGTAGCACTCTCTCACTGTCTTGCACTACTGAAATCTGAAGAAGTAAGAAAGAATTTGAACTTTGTTAGTAACATTTAAATGACATATATTGTCTGTATTTATAAATTAAATATATAAACTTAACTTTTGTTGTTGGTTGTGGTTTTGCTTCTGCCTGACCTGTGGAAAGTAGAAAGAAACTGTGACTGAAGATCCTCTTTGTTCCTTTACAAACTTCGTCATTTTAGAAGGATGAGTCCTTGCACCTAAGAGGTGTTGAATAGGTGGCTTCAAAAGCTCATAAACACATTTGTTGTTGAACTAAGAAGCTTTGTATGCTGAGTACCTCAGATTAGAATCTCTCCCAGTGTTAGCGTATTCAGCTTGCCAAGAGGCTTCATCATTTCCACTAATGAAAAGCAGATTCTTTATACATTTGTTCTGTCATAATTTTTGTGGTCTGATCCACACACTAACTGGAGTGCAAGGACATTTGGTTGGATACACTACTGAAACATTCTTTGTAGTGCATGTCATTATTCATTAAATAGGAGAGGATATCTTTTTTTCCTCTAATAGGGTGATAAAATAAAACACTTATATTTGGGGGTTGAATTACATGGTCACAGTCATCACAAAAGTAATTGCCATCGGGTAGCTGTGCCACTGAGGGTCTACGGTGATGAACAATGCACTTTAAGAGTACACTTTTGTCTTTTAAGTTGGGCTTCTTCCACAAGCCATCAGGAGAAGATCTTTAAACAAGTTATTAAGGTCAGGGTTGTTTTGAAGAATGTTCCAATGTTTCCCTGATAATTGCTTGGATTCCGCCTACCTATTCTTTAACCTAGTGACATGGCTAATAGAAAGTTATTTGTGTTTTGATGCGGAGTTGTTTCAATAAGAGCTCCACTCACGCTTTCCTAACTCCAGGTTTATTCTAGGCATGAGGGAATTGTACTTAAGAAAAGCGCCTATAAAATAAATAAAACTTCTCTCTCAGCCCATCAGACCTTTTCAATAAAGGCCTTTATGTTAGAGGATCTCTTGAATATAAAATGTTATTTAATCAGTAAGTCCTGGCTTTTATTAAAGCTAGCAATTTTTGTACTATTATTATTTTTTTGCTTGTGAATAGGTGTATTTTCTAAGATAGGCAACATTTCATCTTGAAACTTGTTAGTAAAACCATGTATCAAAATAATGTCCCTATTTCCCATTATGTTCAATATGGAGATGAAATATTTTATGAATTTTTCTCTGCAACTGTCAAAATAAACAAAATATAATTTCCAGGATAATTTGTAATGAATTTTAAACTTTGGATTTTTCTTAGCAAGCTATATTTTCATCTTTTCAATGTGGAAATAAGGAAGATTCATGTATGTTTTTCTTTGGATATAAAACATGTCACTTTGACTGGAATAAATGAGAAAGCTTATGGAGTAAAGTACTATTTGTTGCAAGTCAAAGTATCACAGTATGGCCCTCTGAATTTTGCTACAGTAAGGTATATAAGATCTACTAAATAACACAGAAATTATTACCTGTATACAATTTTCAAATGAAATAACTTGCATATTAATTACACTTCCCCATTTATTTAAATGTTATTGTGAATATATTTGGTTTTGTAAGAGAAACTCCATGTAAAGCCTAGACTTTAATTTATGAAGACAAAAAGCAGAAAAAGAATGATAAGTTTACCTCCAACAGAAACAGCATTTTATTCTTTATTTCAGTGCTAGAATTCTACTTCCTTGTTTGGGAGAGACCCCAGAGGTGTCCATGTGGAATGATACTCTTCATTCTCTTGACATTAAAAAACCCCCAAAGTACAGAAAGAGAACAATTGTAATTGAAGTGAGTAACAGTTATGACTAAAATGCTTGTGGAAAATATACAGAAGGGCGTTAAAAGTGCTTGTAAAGGATCTGAAAAAGTAAAGTTTTGAAAGAAGCAAATTAAAGAAAAAAAAAAAATCTATTTCATGATTTCTAAACCCCTTATTAAGGCTGAGACTGTCCAAGATGTTTGGATGTGTGACTTAACCCAAAGACTCAAATGGTGAGTTAAAACAATTGTCCAAACCATAGTGATCCTAGCCAGAAACTGATGATAAAGAAAATACACCCTCTAAATACAGAACTGGGAGAGGGTTTATCATCTGAAACCCAGAGCACAAATTAATCATTTGTATAATTTGAATGAAGTCAGTTGGAATTATCCCAGGAATGAATATAGCCCAATTGGTTAAAGATATGGTACTGTAAATACTGCACTGTGTCAGAGATACATCTGTTCAGCAACTGCCTCAGCTAAATAGATAAGAGACTCTTTCCCATTAGCTAAAAGCAACCTAAACACTTAACTTAGACTGACCCATTCTGTCAGGGTGCAGAAGTGGCCTTCAAATGAAGCATATCAGTATTTTTCACTTGGAGTCAGGTAAGGCATCTAAAATTGGTTTAAAGAAAAAAAAGAAAAGAAATGACCAAAGCTCAGAAAGGAATCAAGGGAGAAGGGCAGCATGAAGGGGTATTCAGAGTACAACATTCAGTCACTAACAGTCTGATCTTCAAAGGATTTCAACCAAGTCATTAAAATAGGAGGTTAGTTTTTAATGAGAAAGTATACAAGATGCCCAGTATAATTAGACAGTGGGCTCTGAGGATTTACAGGACTTATGGATTTTTGAAAGAGAAGAAATAGCTGAGCAAACTGAGTTTAGCAAGTACTGTCCCTAATATTTTGCACAACCTACATCTGCAAGTTGTTTTAATATGTATGCTTTGAACCTTGTGAGGCACTGTAAAACAACAGTTCCTTCCACACCAGCTGTTTCATCGGAAAATCTTGCCATGGATTGTACTGGATGCTTTCATGTTGTCTCCCCACCATTCTCCCACAATGAAAGCTATCCTTTTTGTTTACTAGACAATCTGCCATGTATACTTCACTTATGTACAAAACAGTTTAGCAGGGTCAGTAAGTGAAAGCAAGGCAATGCTTTCATGGAGGATTTTTTTTTTTTCCCCTTTGTTTACTACTACACAGTTAAAAGGCTCACAGTTTTGCACAAATGCATCTTTTACTTGAAATACTGATAATTCCTTCTAGTGAACAACACCTCAATTCTAGAGAGTAACAAATATTTATAGTGGAATTTAAAAAAAAGGGATTTTTATAGACAGACAGAAGCTTTAAATGATATTTTGCTCAGACATATAAGAAGCCTATTGCATTGTTTAGAGTTATGTTTCTCTCTGGATTAATCTAGTCACTGAGCAATTTGGTTTTGTTTTTTGCCTTTCTTTTTTCTCATGGGCCCTTTTCCTTTACTTCGCTTTTGTTTTCCGTGGCTAGATCTGGTGGCCTCCTTCCTCAGCTCCTTGTCTCTCTTTCTTTCTTTCTTTCCTTATGAGAAGGTTTTTGCATGTAAGCACTTACCAACCTTTTTTATTTTTTGGAAATAAGAGAGCTGAATGAATGTTTTAATACAATTTTAATGGCCATTGCTGACAGACAAGACACTTTGTTGGTATTGTCTTGCATTGCTATTATGTTAAAAGACTTTTATTTTTATCAATATCTATTGTGCCATCCAGTTAAAATGACAAAGACTCCCACGCTGAGCAAATTGAACGAGCTTTTCACTTCATTGAAGAAAAGGACTAGTTCTGGCTGCAATGGCTGTTTTTGGAGAGGGGGAGTAATTGTTCGCATTCTATTGACTCTATAGTTCCTGTTAAATAATGTTCATGTATTATTAAGAGAATATTCATCTTTAGTGTACAAATAACTGTCTTTAAACACTGTTCCATTTAGAGTATTTGTTCACGAGAACACTGTCTTCTGCTGCCACCTATAGACAAGATAAAGTATTGACGTGTGTTGTGCCTTTTATATAACATCAATGACAGTGGCATGCCTTCATTATGTAGTTTCAGAGACATTTCTCCAGTTTTATGTATCAGCATCATTTATTCTATAAAATACCTTGGAGAAATCCACGTAGAGAGACTATAAGAGAAATTGAAGAATTGGACAAAACGGTTCTTACTGTTTACTTGTACTCAAAAACTCTTCTGTGTAAGATGAACGCATTATAGTCATTATAGTCCATTTATTCCCTCTCCCAAAGTGAGAAGGGTTCTTTCATTTAACTGCATATGTCAGTTCTGTTCTGTGTTTGATCTATTGTTTGTAGTGCCTCTTGTGTTCGATGCAGCACTTAGTGATAGGGTTTTCTTGCATCTCACTCCAAGCTGGTGAAATACCCTTCTGTATGTCCTTCATGCTCATCGTTCTTTTGCTGTATCAGCCTGGAAGGAAAATTCAGAACAGTGGTTTTCTTCTCTCATTTGTAACACACAGTATAGATTAAATTCTGCCAGGGTGAAGGATTAGTGCACAGGCCTCCTGGAGCTGTAAATCCCACAGCAGGCACTGCACAGATGTGTGTCAGAAGGAATATCAACCTTTGCCACACTCTGCTGAACCTCTGTGGTTACTGTGAAAAGAACCTCTGCTAAGAAATTGTACAGCACAGTGAAGTGTTAAAAAAGGTGTAAAAATGAGGAAAACTCAGTATATTGCCATTTACTCAAACGTGGTGATCCACCAGCCACAGAGGCTTGAGATCAAAATGACTCTTCCTCACCTGTTCCATCTATGGAGTCTTCCTTGTCCCAGTGGCAGAAACAAGATCCTGCTACTCATTCAGACTGTAGCATATTGTAGTAAAATAGCTGCAGTACAACCTGGGGTAAACTTTCCTATGGAAAACAAACCAAAACAAAACAAAAGAAAAGCTTAGGCAGTGAATGCTAACAGACAACAGGTAATTTTGTGTGTGTGTTGTGGGGAGGTGGAAGGTGAGTGTCCAAAACTGAACTTTTGAATTCTCAAGCCAAAGTCTGCTACATGTTAATTGCAACTGGTATGGGCTAGTTGTAAGTTTTGCTATCACTTGGACTAAGCAGAAGTGGCACTTCCTGAATCTTACGTTTAATAAAGAGGCATGAGACAGAACCACCAGGTAGGACACTAAGCTATATGCACACATCGTGTCTGTGCATACAGATTATTTAGATCAGGAAAACCAGAGACTGGAGGTTCTGGAAAGAAAATGAGGAAAAGAAAAAAGGAGTTATCAAAAAGAAGAAGCGGCTTCAGGGAACAGGAGGTGGCCTGGAAGAAGGTGAAAATCCCTGCTAGAGGAAAGATCTGAGAAGCAGGTGAAGATCCCAGATATCAGACAGATGCATGGAGAAGGCGGCCTGGGAATGCCCAGGGACCTTGCCTAGCGACCCTCCAGACTGGTAACTGCCAGCAGCAGCACAGTGCGAAGAGACATGACGTTTGGCCTGGTCTTCCCAGACCAGCAGGAACCCCGCTGCAAGGAGGGGAAGCTGAAACCTAGAGAGTGTAACACTGGGGAAACCGAGCAAGTGTGTGTGATAAATGACCAGGGTGAAAGCTCTAATCTTTCTGGTTCTTAAATAAACCCCAGTATACGTATCCACTATGGTTGTCGTTTACTCTGTCTGGCCCCCATCAGCATGATAGACTGTCTACTGCCCAGGAGCAAAACAGTTACAAGTACACAAAATCCCTGGTGAGATCCCTACTAACTCAGTAGATCCCAGCTAGAGCTTGTTCTCTCTGTTGTCTTTGAAACAAAATCTGTTCACAAACTAAAGAACAAGCCCCCTTAAGTATAAGCACAATCCTTGAAATGAGCACTACAAATGAAATCAGTCTAGTCACTGTCATGCCAGATCAGGGAGCTTCTGAGGAATCTAGAGCTGAAGAATCTTACAGAGGCTACTAGGTGACTGTGTGCTTGATGGGTATAGAAAGACCTGAAAATATGGTGAATTCACAAATATTTTAATAAATTAGGGGTTTTTTTCTGATGAAAATATAATTGTTAATGACATCTTTTTCCTACTAGATCAAAATTTTTTTATTCATCAAAAAGACCCAAATTAAAAAATAAAAAACCTACTTTCATCTTCATTTTCTTCCTTGTTCACCTCCTCACTTTTACAGATTTCAGGGCCAGAAAGACCCATGAAATTTCTGATTGACCTCCTGCTTAGCACAATTTTTAACCCTGTTCAGTACCTTCTCACAATAACACATTTGCATAACTATGTTTATCAGCTACAGTGACCTTCCTCTTGCCTTCTACCAGTCATTGTAATTTAACACAAGAGGTATTTCATACACAGACTTTAATATGCATTTTGCTGAAGAAGGGCTCATTTGTAAACACAGCTAGAATATTAGTTTCTTGGTTAAATTTAGTCATAGATGTGAATTTTGTCTATCATTACTTCAATATTTCCATTTGGTGATTTTTGTTTCAAATAACATTTTTCCTACTTAGAAATAACCTTTATTTTTAGTAGTAAAATTTAAGAAAAAATAGTTCTAATCCAAAAATAACAGATTTGACACAGGAGGCTCTTATAAACGTAGGTCTTGTACTATTGTTTTCTGCTTAATCCTATACTCAAAGAACATGAAAGGATATGCAGACTCAAAGTAGAAACAAATGACACCAAAGAGTTGATAGGGCAAGACAGTATTTTCCAGATCACTTCTAGATATTAAAATGTTAACTGTGAAATAAAACATTGTTACATTTCCATAAATGTATCCTTCAAGTTTTCTTTTTTCCCCAAAATGATACCATTTGCTATAATACTTTCATAAACATATACTACATATTCCGATATTGTCATTTTGAAGTCAAATGAACTTCTAAGTGAGAATGAATAATGTGTACGAGGAGGGTCTGAACTTTTCACTTTGATGGAAACAACAAAACCAATGTTATTTTCATAGGCAATAAATATTTTGCAAATATGCAGTAATTAATGTCCAGACTCTGGTTATCTTTTCAGATTATTAACATAAATTCTTACAGACTCTTCAAGAAATGCTTAAAAGGTCAGGTCAAATATAATATACTTAAATTATGTTTGTTCCTCTATGAAATGAATAGTTTAAACATTTATTAAAGGTTTTGTTCCTTACCAGCCCAAATGCTCATTCATTACTCACCCCTCAATTGTCTCCTTTGCCTGAGAACTGGTATCTTTATTCATCTTAATGAAGGAGTTAACAGTATTTCATTGGCATGGATTGAAGTGTTCCTATCTACCATGAATAAGGTCTGAGAAATCAATCCTGGAGTAAGGACTGAAGGATTTGGCCCAACACCTATAAAATATGAGGAGATAATTCTTTCACAAGGAAGAAGAATTATCATCTATTGTCTGTTGATGAACTCTGTGATGACTGCATTGCACAGCACTCTGGATAGCAGTAAATGACTATTGTACTTGAGAAGTCAGATTTATTTTGCACATGTAAGACATTATTTTCATTCTTGGTCTTCAAGGACTCTTCATTCAGAATCTAAAATGTTTCATCAAACAATGTAGCATCTGTTAAAATGATAATCACTCACATCAAGAATCCATATCAAAAGATATACTGTACTTCACTTCCTTTGTATTTATTGCCCCCCAAAATAGGTGTCTCAACAATTTGGGAGATATATAGCAGGCTTATATGGTGGAAAAAAGTGTTCCACTATATTTTTTGTTTTAGTTAACATCAGAAGTGCAGTAATGTTAATTTAGAAAAAGAAGTAGGTTTTAACTGTTTTTATGGGCATTCAAAGACAAAGTAATAAAGCAAGCATGTGGGCTTTATTCATCTATTATGAATAGTGTTATTACTATGAAATATATTATGCAGACTTTAGTCGATTTTCATTGTGATTTGTAAGAAATTAAATGCCTGCTTGTTACTGTGAAGGTGGAGAAGGATCTTAAATTCTGCTAGGCCTTGCTGTTGAATATTGACTGTAGGTAAAAGATGCAGGAAGCAAAGAGGAGGTGAAAGAGAGAATCAAAGAATGCCAAAGACATCTACTACTGTATGGCAATTGCCATTTTGGCATCCAGTAATCATTGTTTTTTTAAAACCGCACTGAAGACATGAAAATACAAATATTAGCTTAATATTAGTACACTAATCTCTTTTTTTGAAGCTCTGAGTCTCCTTTTCATTTTCTTTTAATTGTTTGTTGACTGGATCATTCTGTGCATATTTATTGTTAACTCTAGGACATGCTAATAAATGACAAGGTAGGAAAGCAAAACCTGCTCTTTTTCACATTACTTTCTGTTTCTCATATATTTGTTCTTCTAATTTTCTCTAAAGGTCGTGAAGGTCTTTTAAGTTTCTGAAGAAAGCATAGTTTTGTGGCTTGAACCTCAGTGCTTTATGTACACAATCATGGACATGGAATATATAACACTTACAACGGCCTTTTGTCGTACTTGAGTATTACACAAACCATATTAGTTCATTCCATTTGGAACAGACCTAAGCATGGTGCAATGAGCTTGTACATGACCCTATGAAGTGATGAACTTATTTTCTGCTTACTCCAGATTGCAACTTTGATTTTGATTTTGAATGGTACGTGTCATATTAAAACAACAGGAAATGCATCCCAAGAGGATAAAAAAATCACAAAAGATTAGGGACATATTTCGAAATACATCACTGATACAATCAACAATCATTAAAATAAACAACATATCACCATAGGGAACCCTAAATTAAAAATCTTTCATACTTCAGAAGTCAGTACAGTTAGTGTTGCCAATTGTACACTTGGGATTATTTTAATGTACTATAGGATTTAGCTGTTCCGTTGATATGCATAGTTACCCCTTTGATTAGTTATAATTTGGATTTTCCCCTTTTTTATTTTGCACACAATGTTTCCTGAGATTTATCTTCAGTCCCCTATTTTGATGGAGGGATAATTATTTATTACACAAACTAGTTCTAGCTCTTAGAAAGAGAGAGGACTACTTTGTCATTCTTTTTTTAGGAACGGGAAGAGGAAGTTTGTCTTATTTCATATTGTCCAACTGTTGTTAAATGGTGAGGACATTTACCTGAAGATGCTTATTGGTGGCTACACTTTAACCAGCTAGGGTACAGAAGAAAACAAGCTTGATCCAGCATTGTACTCTAGGATCTTTGATTACCAGTCTATAGAAATATGAATGTCATTCAGTCCTGGCTTTACTAAACTCAAAGGGAACGTTGGTTAGTGCACTGAGGATTTAATCTCAATGTCTCCATTGCAGACACTGTTTCTGTGAATTATCTTTTTTTCACTTGAGCAGAAACTGGGCAAAAAAGAAGGAAGAATTTTCTGTTTTATTCCCATCTGATATATTTTTACTATAATCTTGATGTTACTGCAATGTAGAGCATTGTATCCAAAATACTTTGAGACTAATAAAATTTCCATAGGAGGTAACTTCACTGTCTGGATGAAGATTCAAGACTGAAATTACATAGATATTCAGAAGAACAAAAATCTACAGCACAACTGATACTGCATAAAAAATTTTGGTGCTGATACAGACTTTATAATACAGACACTGTAGCAAGAGAAACATATGTTTACAAAAATATTTTTGTAAATAATTTATCAAGCTTGAGAAATGTTCTCGAATTTTATTGTTTCATTATAAACAGGTAGTGCTGAAGGAGCTTTTGAAAAGAGTAAATTACATTAAAAATTATGTAATGATTTTTTGTAATAATCATACAAATTATGTATGATTTTTAGGAAAGGAAATATCTGATGTTTGTTTTAAAAACTGAGATTGTCTGAGATTGAAACAGTCCGGCCTATAGTTATTTTAAGTCATCAGTGATATGTTGGTGTTGGCACAGAAACATCTAGGTCTCTGTTTGCTATTATTGTGCCATTAAAGTTTACAGAAGAAATGCTGGAGCTGGAAGTAATTTCTGCTTGTGTTTCTGTTTTGATATTATGAAGTGCATTCTATGAAGAACAGGACTGCACCTACTGATACATACTAAAATAAACACTTAACACTGGCCTCTCCTGCAAAGAGCAACAATGATCTCTAGTGGTAGCAACTTTTATTTCAAGCTTAGTGATAATGAAAAGAACATGGTGAAGATATTCCATAGTTTAAGCTGATGTTTTTTAATTTTATTTTTTTTTGAAAAGCATTCAAGCAGCAGTAGTTAATGAAACTTTATTCCCCTGATTCAGTATTTCTCTCCCCTCTATATGTACTCAAGTTTGCAAATTTAACAGTCCCTTTGGTAATAACCCAGTTTTGCATATGCAACTGTCACTATATTTTTTTCCAAACTGTTTCAGATATATTACTTTCATAACTACTTTTAGCTGAGGCCTTTAAATCTCTGAGTTACTGTTGGTGTAAAAACAGAAAATGACAAAAGTCTAAATTCTTCTTTCCCTGTGCACAGAATAGCTTTACACTGCCTTTATACATTTTTAATTTATTTTCTACCAAATATATAAGGTTTTGGCCACCCCAAACAGCAATATTGTATTATCTCAGAAGGCGTATAATAATATAGCAATTAATAGTATGATTAGGAATTTTTGTAAAATTCTTATACTTAAGGAGGACCCAGGATTATGAAATATTAGGTTTTCTAGTAGTTCTACAAGAAAAAAAGAAAAAAAGAAAAAAAAATTAACTGGATTCTTTCCATATGCTGTCCTCATTCCTTGATAACTACTTCAGATTAGAAATTTGGGCCAATAGTGTTACTTGAACCTTATATTTACTTATATTCTGAAAACATTCTTCTTCCTCTCTTATTCTTTGTATTCTTTAAGAGGTGAGGCAAGGAAAGGAGATGCAAGCCAAAGCAAGGCAAAGCAAGGCAGTCATATGTAGGTGTAAGAAAGAGGCTCAATTATTTCTGTTATTGAAACCTGCTTACATAGAATCTGTGGCCATTAGATCTCTTGCCACAGATTCTATGGAGCCACATAAATCTGTGGCCCTTCAGTATTCAGAGCACAATCTCTATCATTTTCCTAGAGTCATCTTAAGTATTTTGGAGGACTAATATGTGTTAGATGTATAATGTCAGAGCACTGCCTGACCTACAATGAGCTGAGACCCTTTCAAATTCGCGTAGAATCACAGAATCATAGAATGGTTTGGGCTGGAAGGGACCTTTAAAGATCATCTAGTTCCACATCTCCTGCCATGGACAGGGACATCTTTCACTAGGTGAGGTTGCTCAAAGCCCCGTACAACCTGATCTTGAACACTTCCAATGATGGAGCATCCACAACTTCTCTGGGCAACCTGTTCCAGTGTTTCACCATCATCATCGTAACAAAATTCTTCCTTATATCCAGTCCTTGGTAAAATGTCTCTCTCCATCTTTCTTATAAGACCCCGTTATAAGCCATCAAGTTGGTTTGCACAGTAAGACATCAGGGCACTTCTTCAGATCATTTACTTGGCCAAAGTGAAATTACAGTATCATTATTGTTGTGTTTAGCCACTAGAGTAAGATATTCTCTTTTATACTGGTATACTAATGTAGTGCAGGTATTTACACTGGCTATATGATGGTAACCTTGATTTCTGCAGAGGCATATGTCAGAAGCAGAGCTTTCAGCATTCTTTTTCTACCTTAACTTTCCTCTTCCCATGCATTTCTTTTAGTTGGTTCTACTTTCCCCCCTTTTTTGTAGCATGATACATGGATTATTACCATGTTTCACAGAATTTATAGTACCCAAAAGATGTTTTTGCTTAATTGTTTATCTGACTTTAAGGGCAAAGAACTCAGGAATCTAAAAGACATGTCCTGTGAAACATATTCTTTAAGCATATCAAATGAAGTCCAACCCCCTGAGACAGGTGTTATTAATATATACAGTGCCAGACAAAGCACCAAGTCTCAAAAAGGGACCTAGAGCAGCTGGTAATCTGAACACTGCTTCCTAATGACATACTGCTGCCTGGAATTAGTCAGTGGAGAAACATCGAGAGTAGAGAAAAGTTTAATTTACATTTTCAAGCCAGAGATGTTTTTCCTATTCTGCGATGTGATGCTGTTCTTTAAAAACCTAGAACCTTTTCCTGAAGGCAGGCAACCCTGCTTTAGCTTATGCTCCCTCATTATATAGTAGACTAATAGTTAGCCTGCTTGCCAAGATAGTGAAAGGCTGTCTTCAGGCTACACTGCTGTAACCTGTCTGAGCAGTATTAATAACCTATTTCCTTTTTCTTGTAAAATTTCCAAACTGCAAGCTATTCTAGATAGGGTTTTACCTTTTATTTTTTTAAAATCCTACTAGTTTGGCATCTTTTGAGTCAGAAAGAAAAAGCATAAGATAGAACACTTTCTAGTTTAGCCTCAACTTCTTGTGACACACAGTTATAATGATATTGGTTAACTGCAAAAAAAAAAGTTTGTATCTTAGTCATATTTTCCCTCACTGACACTGTTGGTAAGAGAAATTTGTCTTTTGTGAGAGAAATTTGCAGCATTAAGGTTCTACTGGCTGCCTGATGATTTTATTTAGATCTAGATTTATGTGGATTTGACACAAATTCTAATAGCTACTCATTATATAAAGATGTACACAACCATTGCTATTTTTCTGGCTTTCACACTGTATGACTACACAACCTTTGCTACTTTGAAAAAGATGAGGAAGCTACAGCTGGTAAAGCAGCTGTTGTCTTGCTTTGAAGTTGTAGTCAAAACCAGCACATTACTGCAGGGCTTCCAAGCTTGCAGTATCTCCATATATGCTTCTGGGTGCAATTCAAGGTGTTAATATTTAATTGCACCTTAATATACTGCAAGCTTTAGGGCTTAGCTGCTTGGAAGACTCTTTCTTTTCCTTTGTATTAATACAACAATAGAGATCAGTTCAGGTAGTATGATTCCAAGTCCCTGGATATGCAGATTTTGGATGTGAAGTGGACTATTTCCAATAAAGATAGTTTGACAGATTTATATTTTCCTGATGAATCTTCCAGCCAGCCATTTTTATTCAGCATTTAGCCTGAAGCAGACTGTGACCTTTATCTATGCAATGTTTTATACTGGGAGAGTAGTTTGCAATACTTTTGTCAGCATGTTTGCATTTTTTTAAATAGTCTATGCACACACAGGTTACGCAAAAGGGCTGGGAACCAGAGTTGGGCAAAAGAACAGAAAGGGAGTAATATACTTTCCATTCACTCAAATCCCCCTGAAGCTTTCCTTTGCTTGGTGTGAACCTTCCCTTCCACCCCAGTCACCTCCTCTCA
The DNA here is from genome assembly GCF_034638445.1 of Ciconia boyciana. Taxonomy (NCBI): domain Eukaryota; kingdom Metazoa; phylum Chordata; class Aves; order Ciconiiformes; family Ciconiidae; genus Ciconia; species Ciconia boyciana. The sequence continues at coordinate 176,470,173 of NC_132934.1, forward strand.
TTGTAGTGGCAGGTGAATTCTTCACTTGCAGTAAAGACCTACTCCTTTTCCTTCTTAGCTTTTCTCTCCACCTCAGCATCATTACCTCAGACCCAGTAAACTCCTTCCAGCCTTCCTCATCCACCACCTGTTCTGCCACCACTGCCTACATCACTGGAAAGCCTGGAGCTGGCTCTGCCAATGGCTTTTTGACTATAATGATTCTACATAAACTTTGTCATTCTTTCCAGCATAATTGCTGATAATAACTGGTTGGGCAGGCACTACACACATGTGTGCATGTATTTAATTATACATATTAGTCAAGTATTGCTTAGATCCCAAAAGAAAAATATTTGAACATGGGCAGCATACTACCATATGGGATAACAGTGTGGAATGTATGACAGCCATTTCCCACTGGAAGAGAGTCTAAAGGCCTAAAGGGTTGTTAATACTTCAATTAAAATACTCTCCTAATTTAAACAAAAAGGCAGACGCCCAAACTCAAAATTTAACAGATGTTAATTCCCTTTACCCTGCAGAATTCTGGAGCTACAAATCCCAGTTTGCTACATCCAAGAACAGGCCTGCAGGTGTTGAGGAGCGGGCTCAGGGGAAGAATGGTGTGTCTCAGAGTGTTTTCTAAGTTTCTTGTTTGCATGGACCATAAGGTTGGGAATTTGATGCACCTGATTTCATAAACACTGATAGCAATGAAAAAAGTTACTTGTAATAATCCAGCTAGAGCTCAACTCGGTGATAATACTGGAGCATCGGTTATCCTCAAGGAATTTCTTGACTTATTTGATAACTGTATATGGTCAAATGATTTAGTTTCCCAGTTAATTTGCACAATGTTGAGCCATTTAATTAAATATATTAATCAATTACCCATCCTATGTAGATATTCATTCACTTTTTAACTTCATTTTCAAGTGAAGCAACTAGTTGCTCCTGGAAGAAAAGTTGGGTGGAGATTTAGTAATAGTTCACTGTAAAGGTTGCTCTCAAAGGACAGTATGAAAAATATTGGTTCAGATTTGGCTATCTTCACTTTACATTTTTCAACACTACCTAAAAGGTGTTGTGTCTTTAGATCTTCTCTCTGTCATCACAAGGCATGCAACATATACACTTTAAAACATCTTGGTCGTAGGGTGTGATGCCAGCTTCACAGCTTCTTCAGATACTTCAGATAGTTCTTCAGAGCTTCACAGATACTTTAATCTGAAGAAATAAAGATACAATGAAAATAATAACTATGTCTTAGGTCTATACCACAAGATACATCCCTGGTCAAGTGGTCTGAAATACCAGAGCCTCACCCAGTCGTCCTGCATCATGTTCATTTGGTAAGGCATGGATACACACTGCTACCAAAAGTATTTGCTAATATAATCCTGAGAAGATCCTGCTCTCTCTTCTGAAAATGGTACTTCGATTAGATCCACAAAATCTCAGATTCTTCCTATATGTTTTAAAGGCATAACCAAGGAAGTGAAGCATCACCAGTAATTTTGTCTGCTTAGGGACTAATGTTGCCCTCTGGAAAGTCCCATTTATTTCTGTTGACTCTGTAAGGACACAAGTGGAATCCAAAGACTCAGATTAGATTCCCATCTTTGTTCACATTGCATGGTGAGAGTTAACCATTAGGAACAGGATTCACACAAATCAGCAGGCTGAGCAGGGTACTGCCTAAGAGAAAGGTGAGAGCTATTATTATCGTCAGCCATGAACTCTCCTTGGAAAAGGCACTTAGCTGTGTCAGTCATTTCTCACAAAATGCACCTGCAAGATCCAAATTAAAATCTTCTTACTTTTGGAAAAGGGATTTAAAGACAGACCTCCTAAGCTGCTTCATTATTGCACTCTGTTTTAAAGTACTGTTCTCATAATCTTACCCAAAGTCATTCCCCTCTATAAATCATAGTCATTGAGACAAAGAGACGTAAGAATAGCTCAACACAGGTTTGTGCTCTGATGCATATTTGATTATTGCACAAAACAGCAGGAACCTGAATAGAAAAGAATGTACAGAACACACTCTAAATGTCTTCTTTGCAGCACAAGCATGTTCTGAGAATTGCCAGTCCCTACAGATAAGTACATGAAGACAAATGTAAAAGTTAGTTAAAAACTACAAATATAAAAAACAAGCAGTAAGTATAAATTTTGTAATTTACATGTAGTCAGCAGAAATATAGATAACTAGGGATTTAGGCATACAGGATTAAGCAGCAGCTGTGAGAGAAGGGGTTGTGAGCTCTTTCTGGTTCCTTGTGTTAAGCACTTGAACAATTTAACACCTAGGTACCAATGCTAAAATTACTCAGGACCTAGATTGTTTGAAATAGGAGCAACTAATCATAAGTTTCTCTCCCTTAGCAGAACTCAGGAAGTCATTTAAGACACATGAATCATAAAAATTGTGATGAATGTTCACCTTGGAAGGCAAAACATAGAAATCTGTGATTACTCTCAAAAAATAAATAAAAAATGAAGAAGAAAAAGGAGACCCTTGAAGACCACTCTACTTTGTAATCTGGGCATTTTTCTGAAAGCTGTTAGAAACATCTTCCTTCACTCTGGATTCTTAGTCAAAAGCCTTTCCTTCAAGTACACCTGAAATTCCTTTCTCAAAGACTGAGGTTGGTATATGAGAACCAGCTTGTAAAATATTTGATCTTGAAATCCAGTAACCTGCTAACAACATTAGGGATGAAACTCCGGCTGCCACAACGAATGAATAATAGTGCACTGAATAATTTTAGGCTTTTGATGAAGATATTATATTGTAATTTAGGCTTGGTAATCATGAAAATAAATCATTGAGCTAGGAATTGGTTTTGTCACAGACTGTAGACAAGGGACAATGTGCAGACTGTGAATTAAAGACTGTGTCTACCTTGTAGCCCTGTTCAAAAGATATGGATAAACTGCCTGATCTATAGCATGGATGACATCCCACTACCACAGAGGTAGGTAAGATTAGTTTATCTGAAAAGATGGGGAGTGACAGCTCCATATAAACTGGTTTGTCTTTACTCTTATGCAGCTATCACCATTATAGGTCACTGATAAAAAGGAGTAAAAATTTACCTTCCTTTAGCATAGGTGATTAAAAAATCGCTATCTAGTCTACTATCATTGGTCTACTGCAGCATTGTTTTCCAGGTAAAATAATGATGTCCATAGTTATAGGTTATAGACACCATCAAAAACATTACAAGAGTATCATTTGCAAAATCAAACAGTTATGGAGAAAAAAGAATTAATATTTTCCTGTTCAAACAGTTTTTAACAAGAATTATAAAAAAGAAATGACCACAAATCTAAAACATATATGCATCATTTTCCCCAAAGAATTTTTAAATTTATTTGTTCTTTATTCTGAACATTATACAAATATTTTTCTAGTTTTAATTTTATATTATTCTCAAATAAAATGATAGCATTCCCTTTTTCAATACTTGTTGCAATGATTTCAAATAGTGCTTAACTAATTGTATTGATCAAATTAAATCTTGGCTTTACTGCCCTAGTTTCATATCAAAAGCTCATCATTTTTCCATAAAAATTCTCTATTTTATTAAAAGCTCCTAGGTATAGCTCAGGAAAAATATTGCTGGAATGTCAAATGGAAAGCTTAAAAATTAATTTATTCCCAGGATCTAGACAATAAGCTGGATTTAATGAGGAAATGAAAGTAAGGATGATGTATTTAATCTGACCTTCATTAGATGAAGACAGTTAACTGTCTTCATAAGCAAAAATAGTGTCGACAATTCCACCCATTGAGATCTAGATGCCTGGAAAAGCTGGCTTATAACTTCTTAATATGGAATTGAAGTCACAGGAAAGGACATATATATTGTCCAGTACCTTATTAGTGCTAGTCATGAAAACTACATGGTTCTAAGAAATATTTTAAACAAAACCAAAAACTGACAGAGGACACTTAAGGAATAAGTTACACAGAAGATTTTTGTCTGGTGCACAGATGCAGTTGTTTCATATTCTGAAACTTAGACAAAATCCTAATCCTATGAAACTTTGGAGAAGGTCAAGATTTTACCTTCTATATATGCATTGAGTTTATGACTATGTGGTTCAATATTACACAAAAGTAATATGAGAAGACATAGACCAGTCATGAGTTACCAGGAGAAAGAGATCCAAGTATGGTAATGCAGTATGTATTCCTTTACCTCTAACCCCTAATTTATGGTCATTGGCTTGATCCTGAGTGGTGCTAAAAGTACACAACTGTTAAACTCATGGGGAAAAAGAAGGCAATTCAAACTCAGCTTTCTAAATAAGGCTGTGTGTTTATCCTACTGGAAATTCCACTCATCAAGATCATGTTCCAAATCAGACCCATCAAGCTGAAATTTAAGTTTCTTCCCATAACATTTTAAACCACAGGATTAGCGGTGAATCACACAAGGTTACAGGAGATTTAGCTGGGTGAAGCAACCGAGACTCAGAAGTTAAATAAAAGTCAGGAATCACTGTGGTAATATATGCAGGTGCCAAGCGTACTAATACTGAACTGCTATTTAAAAGTAAGAACAGCAAAACCACCGGTTGATGAGAAATCTAACCAAAATATTTCAGCTTGGATTAGTCTTAGATAAAAATATATAGTTTTCTGATTGGAAGTATGAGCTTTTGTAGCAATTGCATTTTTCTAGTTAATTATTTTCCAAAAGACGATTGTGAATGTTTTGTTTGAAGATATATTTGTGATAATGAATATAAACTCTTTAGTGCAAGAACTATCTCTTACCATATTTTAATGAAATAGAATAGCATTTGCAATATTATAGCAATATTAGAACAAGAAATTTATACATTAGGTGTAATACAATCCATTTGTACTGCACACTAGCAACTATCTTATACATTATGATAAACTTTATCATATGAAACAGTAGAATAAATATACACATTCATTTGCAGTTTTTTGCTGTTGACTTGCCACATTGCTACTTCTCTCAATTATTTTACTTTCTCTTGTTACTTCAGTTTTACTTTAGTTATTAATTTTTATGAGATAAGACAACCACTCTTCATGTTCTGAAATATTCTCAAAAAACAGGCATTACGGCAATATGATCATGTGGCAATCTTTTTCAACCATATCAAAGATAAGTAGTCTTGCAAAAGAAATATTGTAGTAAACAACTATTTGGAGCAACAGTTATTTCATATACCTAGTTTGACTAAGAAATAAAGGTTAGTCTTGTTAATTTTGGCATTATACTAAAATAAGTAACCTGTGTATCCTAATGAAAGGAGCATGCATTGAAAATATATTTTAGTATATGAAATTTAATACTACAACTTTAAATATTCATAGCAGAATACCTGTTGCTTATTTTTATTAAGATTTTTTTCCTCTGAATCTCAAAAATACACAATCATATATGAAAAAATAAAATTTACAATCCTCTCTTACCTTCTCAGACCTTGTGAAAAGCCTCTAGAAAAATAAGACATATATAAACTACTAAGGATGTAATTTTAGGAATTACCATTCTCAAAGGCCATTAGACACATAGGTGTTTTGTGTGATACATAAGGAAGCAGAAGAAAAGCAGAAGAAAAAGATTCATTAAAAAATGCTATATCTAGGTAGGAAAGAAATGTAACTGAAAGCATGAATGAGAGAGAAAAATGCCCTAGCTGAATTTCTAACCTATGGATACTACTTAAAATTGGGCATAAGGATTGGACATGAAGATTGGTTCTGCTAACAAAATGAATTTCTTAGGCTGAAATTGAAGTTATGTGCTTCAAACAATAAACTTGTCTCTTATCTGCTTATAGGTATTTCATTGTTTTCATGCTTTAAGAGAGTCATTATAAATATGATATTTATAAATATAATATGTAAATACCATCTTCTAACATATATACCATCTTAAATTATCTAATTTTAAAAAATGATGAGTATATCAACTTTTACTGAAGAACTTGGCTATATTGTCTGTCCCTTGTGTTTTATCTCTCTTCTGAAAGAGGATATCTGAAAGGTGAAACTAGGTTGATTGCTCATGTAAAGCTGATATCTATATAGGATAAACTCAATTCAGTACTTACAGCATAGGCAGTGGTAGGTCTCCCATATGATAATAATGTTAATCCACCTGCCCCTTATTTAGCTAGGAGTGTCCCCTTGGATAAGTGAGTTGGTCTTTTTATCTGCCATGGAAATTGGGTCCTGGACTTTTCTACTGAGAAGGCATACAGTGCTGATAATTAGTAGTAATCACGTCAGTTATAATTCAATCTGGGTTTATGTCTACTCAAAATTGCACAGAGATGCCTGTACCTGAAATAGCCATCATCAGAGAAAGACAAAAACTAATCGCTAGATCTTCAAAAGGGCTATAAAGAGGAGAATGAATGTAGACAAAAGGAAACAGATTCCTGTTGATATCTGTGATCTACTTCATGATCATTTTTATCTTGACATTTGCTAATGATATTTTTGGTGGGAAACTATTTTAATTCTTTTAAAGTTTGCAGTTCTGGTGTGGTGCAAATCACTGTCCCTATGGGAAGAAAGTTCACTGAAAATCAGAAAAATCTCTGGTGGCAGAGGAAAGCAAATCACAATGGTTATGGAAGCAATAACAGAAAGTTATGAGTGGGTTTTTACTATGCAGGAACTCCTATCTTATACTAGCTCAGAAAGCATAAACTTTCTGTTGAGAGGGTAACAAAATTTGTCAGGAAGCCCACAAAAAGTTACAAATGGTAAGTGGTACAGAGACACCAAAACCAGCATGCTGCCAGATAAGACTATGTCTGGGATGATGACATAAGAAATTTTGGAAAATATGGAAGAATATATCTGTGGAACTTCCACCATTTGGATTGTGTATACTACTGAAATACATGAAACCTAACGAGGACTGGTGGAAGAGAAGAATAAGTCCTGTTATTAAACCGATGGATAATATTTCACCAAAGTTGAACAGAACAGTCCTCTAAACTGTTCTGTTGTGGTGTGCAGCACAGGAGTATTGATTCTGAATTCAAATGAAACCATTGTGAAACTAGACATTAACTTAAACACCAGTAATACTGTAATGAAAGTGAAAGATTTATTTATATTAGTGTTACTTTGTCACAGTTTAATTATTAAGAATGAAATCCACATATAAATCGAAGTAATTAATATTGTTAAAAAAGGCTGGACTATTAAGTGTTCCGTTAACACAATCAATGATATGAAAATGAATAAACAGATTAAAAACCATAAAGCCAGCCTACCATCAAAACCAGAAAAGCACAAGAAATCAGATAAAATCAATCACCTCATAGCCTTGATTTATGCATTCTCACTGACCCTTTGTTACTGTTACTTTGCCAGAATCTACATGAACACAAGCAACTAACTGCCAGTAAATCCAGTGGTATACAGGGATGAAAAAAAGGTGGTGTTTTTAGTCAACATGATTTGCCTGTTATATATTAAAGTCCCAGAAGAACAAAACTGCCTGTAGTGTGTGGACCTTGGCTGATGCCAGGTGCCCACCAAGCTGCTCTATCATTCCTGCTCCTCAACAGGACAGGAGGAGAAAAATATAACAAAAGGCTCATGAGTTGAGATTAGGACAGAGAGATCACTCACCAATTACTGTCATGGGCAAAACAGACTTGGCTTGGGAAAATTAATTTAATTTATTACCAATCAAATCAGAGTAGGATAATAAGAAATAAAACCAAATCTTAAAACACCTTCCCCTCACCCCTCCCTTCTTCCCAGGCTCAACTTCACTGCCAATTTTTTCTACCTCCTCTCCCTGAGTGGCACAGGGAGACAGGGAATGGAGGTTGTGGTCAGTTCATCACACGTTGTCTCTGCCGCTCCTTCCTCCTCACTCTCTTCCCCTGCTCCAGCATGGGGTCTCTCCCACGTGAGAGAGTCCTCCATGAACTTCTCCAACATGGGTCCTTCCCATGGGCTGCAGTTCTTTCTTCATGAACTGCTCCAGTGTGGGTCCTTTCCACTTGTCCTTTCCATGGGGTGCAGTCCTTCAGGAACAGACTGCTCCAGCATGGGTCCTCCATGGGGTCACAAGTCCTGCCAGCAAACCTGCTCCAGCATGGGCTTCTCTCCATGGGGTCACAGGTCCTGCCAGGAGCCTGCTCCAGAATGGACTGTCCATGGCGTCACAGCCTCCTTCGGGTGCATCCACCTGCTCTGGCGTGGCATCCTCCATGAGCTGCAGGTGGATATATGCTCCACCGTTAACCTCCATGGGCTGCAGGGGGACAGCCTGCCTCACCATGGTCTTCACCACGGGCTGCAGGGGAATCTCTGCTCTGGTGCCTGGAGCACCTCCTCCCCCTCCTTCTTCACTGACCTTGGTGACTGCAGAGTTGTTCCTCTCACATATTCTCACTTCTCTCCCAGAGGTGCTACCACTGTTGCTGATGGGCTCAGCCTTGGCCGGTGGCAGGTGAATCGTGGAGCCAGCCGGCATTGGCTCTATCAGACATGGGGGAAGCTTCTGGCATCTTCTCACAGAAGCCACCCCTGTAGCTCTCCCACTACCAAAACCTTACCACACAAACCTAATGTATTAGAATATTCTACTACTCCTCATAATCCAGTAAATTAATATTAAGGGTGACTTCACCCCACGTAATACCTATTTTGGAACAGCTCACATTTAAGTTACTGTCTGATTTTCAGCTCATCAGCCACTTCCTGTTACTGTCCATGATGATCACTTCAACAATTAAGACTTTAGAGTTTTATTTGCTTGGTTATACTCAATAACTTTGGTGCCTTCCTTTTCATGATCCCACCATCAGGCATGTAGTATAGTACCCAAAGTTTCCTAGTTGTAGCCTGGGCAAAATGGACATAGTGAGTCAGGAGAATTAGCCAAAAAAAGGCCACCTAATTTACAAGGAACAAGTAAATTCTTAGTGGCATAAGGATTCTCATTAAAATTTCTTAACCATAGCTCTGATACTGCAGTACTGAACTGTGGCACCAGTTGGCGATGTGATTGGCTACATGCTTATTCTTCTACTTAATCAAGATTCATTGTTGGGCCTAAGCCTCTCTGAAGAGCTTGATTTGCTCTAGTTCTGAATTCATTACCTCCAGCCTGGGCTGAATGTGTGACTTCCCACTGAAACCTGTGCAGTTTCAAGCTTTGAGCCCAAGATTTGATAGATCTAAACTGTCAGATTGGCATGAATTAGTCTTTTTTTTTCTTCTTCTTTTTAAAATGCTTATTATAAGTCATAGTTCCTTCGACTGTCTAAAACAATGAAGTCCACTGGCTCAGAGCAACCTGTGTCCATCCCATTCACATCTTTTTATGCTGCAAAAGTATTGCTGCTCCCACATGACTTATTAGGCCTGGGCCCTATCCTGTGCTACTTGTAGATATAAATCATGTGGGAAAAAAGTATTTGTATCTGTTGAAGACACGCCAAACGCTGTTCCAACAATTCAACAATCTAAATGACTGAGTTCTAGATCCTGAGAACTTGCCCAGTATTGTTTAGTTTATTGATATAGATGTACGCATGTGTGCTAAAATGAAATTTAATGAATCTTGACATATCTGTGAATGCTACAGTGAACTGAACTAGTTATTTGATCTTCAAGGATGGCATGATTGTGGCACAAAAATGTCAAACCAAGTACCAGTTAAATTCTGTTGTTCTGCATGTAAAGGCTTTAGAAATACTGCTGGTCATCAGAGGTAACTAGCACAACATCACCAGCGTCTGAGTAGAAGTAAATGGACAGGTAGATGACCGCTAAGGACATGGCCACAGTCATCCCCTAGTAGAAGATCATAGACATGTTATTTACTGGAAAAAAGGGATGCAGTTTGTGTTACTGGTCACCTTCTTCCATAGTAGTCCACTATGGGTAGAGCACGTCACCTTTCAGGGTGTTTGTGAAACTTTAGATGTTTAACTTTTAGATATTTGACATAAATTGTCACAGATTAAGTCCACCTCAAAACACCTGTGCAAACAGAGGCATGTATCTGCTATATTATTTATTGTCTAAACAAAAGTTTCTATGAAGCCAGGATTCACAGCCTAAAATCACATTCAGGTCTTAGTAACAAAGTTGCCTTGCTTAAGGCAGGGACTCTGCAGTTCACTGTGTGAATGTTTGTTAATTACTCTGAAAAACATATAAAGCTACTGAATAAAAGTCTTCCTCAGAGAACAGTAATGTCTGAACACAGAGCTACTCTTTCTGAGCCTGGGCAGCTCATAAAGCACAATGTAGATATATGTGTTTGAGTCTAAATAAATGAAGTCAAGGAATGACCTGGAGAATTGGGCCTTTGATTATCCACATTGCTTGGCTGTCTTACTCACTAACTGTATTAGAACACTTACTACTGTTCCTTACAAAATAATGTTCACGCACAGTTCCAGGACAATAGTCCCACAAGGCAATATAGCCTATGTAAGGTCACCAAGATTTTTGTTTGATTGTTGAAAAAATGCAGAAGTACAGTTTTATAACAACTGTCCATTAAAACATAGTCATGCAGCAATACACATATCCATTTGGGTGGAATAAACATTGATCTGAGACTAAGAAAGATGTCTTCCCAGCTGTTCATTATCAAATATTTCAGCTCTGCAGTTCACTCCCACTGATAGTCTTCTATTGTCCACATTGCTTCAATGGTAGCTTGCCTCTAGAGTCTCTTTTGGAGTGAGCTATTTCTGCCCAATACAGCTCTAGAAACTGAGCTATGACAGGCCATGACTGTATCAGGTTGGGCTTCCTTCCTTTTACAGTCTTCTGATACTCTCCCAGCAGCTTTGTACCATCAAATGCATCCACATGACCTCACGTCTCCACACAGGGCATGCAACATACACCTTCAGAGTCTTACCATAAAAATGCCATTTTATGGCTGCAGCACAGTCCACATATTATTTCAGATAAACACTTGGAACACGAAAAAAAACAAAACCAAAACCAAAACCAAAATCAAAACCACCTAGGAGAAAGGTTCTGTAATAGTTCACAAAGAACTGTGAGGTGTAAAGATGACTAAAATGCTGGGACAGTCCTAGAGATTGCTATGCTTAAGTAAGGTGAATGTGAGCCACTCTATACAATTGATCTCAGAATCCGATCTCAGTTATTTCCTTGTTTTGCTTAACTACAATTAGTAGTTAATCAAGCTAAAGTTAGCCTGAGCTTCTGTATAATGCAGTTACAGGTGCTGAATATTCACCTAAGCAAAGTGATGCCTTTTTTATAATCTAAGCATCTCTGGAACCCATAGATTAAACGGTCCCATACATAAATGCACTGGCTGCTGATCCTGGAGCTAACAGTCCAATAGGCTTCCTGACACACGTGCAGATAGCACTGTTCAGCACATAGGCCACCACTCACAGACATTTTTATTAAAAATCACAGCCAAGAACGTTAGTCATTTTTCATGTGATGTCAAATAGTTGACAAATGGTTCTGGAACACTTCTCCAGAAAGTTAAAAATCTGGATTCAGTCCATTGCTCTTCATAAGGCTTTCCAAACCAATAGCTTTCATCTCCCATTTACTGAAGTTGTGTCATTAGGGCAGTGTGGAAAAAATGTAAGATTCATGGAATATGATTCTGTAGTGTGGTAATCAGGAAAATTCCCAATGAAGGGTGTTATTCAGGCTTCTGGACAACTAACTGCCAGAGCTCTACAAACATTTTATGCAATGTGTCTTTAACATGAAGTGTATGACTGCACGCAAAAATGTACAAACAGGGATTAAAACATAAGACTCAGCCACACAATCATATTGTCAGCAAGGCTACAGAAGTAGAGACCCTTTTTTTTTTTTGTCTTTTCCTGTTCTTACAAGTCTTATTATAGCTGGCCACACAGTGACACAGCTTCAATAGGAAAAATGAGAGGCAAAATTTAAGGCAAGTTCCTTTAGCATTACCAGTTAGTTGAATGAGGAACCTCCATTTCTGTACAGCATACTGGTTTAGGGTTTTGGGTTTTTTGGGGGATTGGTTGGTTTTTCTCGTTGTTTTGGTTTCTTTTGTTGTTGGCCTTTTTTTGTTTGTTTTTTTGTTGTTGTTGGTTTGGGGTTATTTTTGTGGTGTTTTTTTTTTTTAATTTATTTTTTGTGAAGCTAGTCCTAAAATACCCAGTTTTGTCCATATATTATCCAAGGAATCTGAGAATTTAACTTGGGTGTATGAGTTCCACCCCTCCAGCCAAATCTTGGCCTCTAACTGTGAATTTGGGCACAGAAAAATAATATGGAAGAAAGGTGAATAGGAAATGAACTGAGACAAGATGGTCACTGACAAGGAGACTATGCTAATCAAGGTATGAGACTGTAAACAGCATAGTAACACTTAAATCGATTTGGCAGCGGCTTACTGTTAGATTTTACTTGTTGGTAAATAAGGGAAAGAATTAGTGAATAGCAGATCAGGGAATTTTACTGAATCTCTGAAGCTGAAGGTCTTGTAAAGGAGCTACTTAGTCTTAAAGCATGAAAATTGCTGTACTGGATATGATTTGAGGTCCACTTTTCCCAGAATCCTCCTATGTACCATTGCTGGGAGACCTACATTTGCTTCATAGGACAGAAAGTTATATTGATTAAGACAGTTGTCAGGAAATCTGTGTCTTAGAAACAATTTTTACTCCCTAATTATGATCTCTGTAAGTTCTGAGGATGCAGTTTGAAAAACTGAGCTAGAGAAAAAAAACATTATGAAAGCTATTTTTCTGTTGGAACTCAACTGTGCAAAATACACAACTTTCATGCTACATCTCTTTATTCTGTCATACAACAGGCTATTCTTTATCGACCCACAAGATGGCACCAGAAGCTTGACTAAAGTTTAGTCCTGTGCATGGGGACACACACTTTGACATTTTGATGTTTCCTCTGCATCTCTTCCTCCAAAGTGGCAGAAATATATGTATGGCACAAACCCAGAAATCTGCATCTGCCAAACACTTGGAAAGGACATATAGTTTTTATAAAGAGTAAAGGTAGTACTCACCTCAGTTTAATTCAAATAGGTATTTTGTAGCATATTAGTCCAATACTTCAACTTAAAAATATACATTTTCTAAAAATACCTCAGTCATGATTTAAAAATGCAGGCTAATTCCAAGGAAGACCATTTCTTCAGTAACATGATTTGAGCTCACTACTTGATATTATTTTAAAGATAGAGTAATGTACATTTTATTAAACAGCCTAAAGTTTAATCTGTTTAAAAGATCTTTCAATTTTAATAGTGTTTAACATACTTTAAATGGATTTCCGTCTAAATGGGAAAAAAGTTTATAGTGTGACTACTACTGACGAACTTAGAGCTGATGATAATTTGTTTAGTTTCTACTTTTTTTTTTACTAAATCTTAAGGAAACTCTTAGTTTCAGCAGTAATATAAAGTGTACAATGCATGTTTGTATTACCCTCCTCTGGGAATCTTGCACATAAAAATTAGTTATTTGCAAATTGAAATAAGGCCATTAAGACTTATTTATCCATTAGTATCTGTAACAAAGGGATTTTAAAAAAAAGGATTCTTTTAAAATCTTCAAGAGGATTGAACTGTAAAAATTGTAGAAAAATTCAGCTTTTACAAAGGAGAAATTCTTTACCTTTGTAAAACCAAGGTAAATAATTTAGTTGCAAAAATAATCTGATTTACTTCAGAACTCAGATGCATGTCCTTTCCTCTTACAAAATATGCAGTTTACATACACAATAAAACCACTTAAAATGTATGAAACAGAAGAGTCTAAGAAGGAGAGAAAACATAATAATTTCATACTGACAACAAGCCAAGGTAATTTTGAACCTTATGTCACAGCACACTGCAAATGCCAATAATATGTAGATAATATTATTTGCCACAGTTGACAAAAGTAAAGAGAAGCGTATAGTAAATTAGAAATATGTTATAGTAAGGCCTTCATGCTGAATGAGATAATTTATCCTTCTCTTCCAAAAAACCATAGGGAAACACACAAAAACAAGTCTTGAATGCTCATAGATACAGTCTGGTGAATAGTATGATTTATTGTGCAAAGAGTAAATGTAAGTTATTATATAGCAACCATTCTATTTTCCTTGAAGTTGAAATAAGCGAAACTGACAGTGTATTTCTAGTCAGTTCAAGTACAATCTAAATGGTGCATTAAGTAAAAAAGCATTGGGCCCAATCCTCTAATCTGTTAATGTGTGACAACTCCTTGACTGCAGAGGTGCTGCATGTGAAATAGTTACAGACATGCTCTAATGCTTAATTTCAGTTCAGGAGAGCTCAAGAACATATTCTCAGACAAGTTACAACTTTCAAAATTTAATCTAGTCACATGTTAGTTTGCTGTCTTGAACTGGACACCACATCATGACTTGCTCGGTACAAGGCCTTAGTATTCTGGCATTGTTTTTTTCTTATTTTTAGTGACTGCATCATATGTCATCAACAGTAATTCTGTGATCTTAATTCTTTTTTCTGGTGTCTAAAACTACCGAAAAATCTTTCAGAATGAAACCTGGTTAGGTACTAATCTGATTTTAAGACTGTGAATTGCAGATAATTTCACTAAACTGAGGGAAATGTGTAAATTGCACTCAGAATTCATACTGGTGTAGCAGAAATCAGAATACAGACCTTAGTGCCAAATTTCTCTTTTGAACAGCATCTGAAAAAGATTTTAAGGTTAGCAGTATTTAAATACCCTTGTGAAGTCATAAAAATAATCTCACAAAGTTTCCAGTCTATATTTTTAAAACATTCATGCTCTAGCAGGGAAGTCTGGTGTGAATACATCTTTCTTTTTTAGACGCCAGCATCAGTGTAGTCAGCCATAAAGAGAGTTCATACATTTCAAATATGATCACCACAGAGTTTACCCATATATCATTTGCATGAATACATGCTGTTTAGCCTTTTTTATTTACCACAAAATGTGTGCACTCCCCACTCGGATGAGCAGTCAGTGTCACACTGTATGTAGGGAACTGCTCACTGGTGTGGTTAAAAGGTTCATTTCTGTTTCTGTGAAAGAAGCATTGTTTTTTACAGTGCTAGTTAGTCGTAGGGAATCTCAATCTTTTCACAGTTTAACTCAGCTGGGAGTTTCCTGATATGTCCCACTGCAAGGGATGTGTTGTAGAAAATAGTCAGCTTTGCTGCACATTTTTAAACAATGACAATGAAGGTCTGCAGAATGATATCATAAAGGGCATGTTTCTTAAGACTATATGTGTTTTTTAATTCATTGGTCTCTAGAGTCCATATAGGCACAGCACAGTAAGTGTCACCCCGGTCACTGTCTGTTGAATTTTTTAAGATAGATAGAAATAATTAAAAAAAAAAGAAGTGTTTCATCTTTCAAAAACTTTATACATAGCTTCAAATCCATAACATGTATAACATTATGTATAAAAACTAGTGCTAAACAATGAGAATGCAAATTCAAGCATAAAAAGCTATGCTTGAAACAACAGCATTAAGTTTTCGCTTTCCCTTAAATGTCCCTGTTCAATAAGATGTATATTAGGTGTATGTCTTTAACTGCATTCCATTTTCTTCCAGTACACTACTTCCCTATTTGGCACACAGGATGGATGGCAATGACAGGCTATTCCCAGTTCCTCCCTTGTTTAATGTATACCACCAATGCATAATTTCTACATTTTATTCAAGATACATAATGAGAACAAAATGGCTTATATCCTGACATTCCCACTCCTCCTTACTGTTCTTATTGTGAGAGTATTTAAATGCTTCGCATCTACTAAGGGGTGTAGTTATCCAATACCTCGTTGGTGCTGCAAGAAGAGGTTGTCAACCTTCCCCAGTGCAGCGAACTCTAACTTCCATTTGGAAATTTGATTTGGATACAAAGTGCTGTAGAATGAGATGCTGCTGTTGCTCATGATGGAGAGTTTCCATTTATCCTCTCTCTTTAAAACCGGAAATAAAAGCACATTCAGAATATTTTGTATATGATAAAAACTGACATTCCAGTATTGTTTACACATTTTTCAGTTTTCAAACCTGAAATAGTTACACCATCAGACCTCTCTGAGTACATGAGAAATTCACAAAATATCCTTTTGTTTAAATAACAAGTACCAGATGTCACAGCAAGTAAACTATACCTCAGCTGCCTGTGGGTTAGCAAATTCCCTGTGTTCAACATTGCTTAGATTAATTGGCAGGCCATTTGCTTTTGACATGCTGCTATTTGCACTGCAGGACAGGGCACAGGTACAGAACATCCTCAGCTGCACAATTGCATCAAAGACTACTAAAAATAAAGCTTCAGCTTTAACAGCTATAGTAATTAAAAAAAAAAAAAACAAAACAGAACAAAACCAAAAAACCAGCATGCATATTTATGGTTTATTCTTCAAATACATTTCTTCTGCATCTAATCAACAAATAAAATTGTCCTCAACAATGCTATCTTAAGATATTTTAACAGTCAAAAACATTTTCAAAACCTGTGATTGTTCATTTATAAATTGGAACTGGTATTGTGTAGTCTTATAGAACTTCTCATTCTCATTCAAGAGGACAAATTGTATAAACCATAAAAAGTTGAACTGGGAATACCCCTGGTAATCTGAATCAACTAGTAAAGTTTGATACCCATCTGTTTATTCTAAGTCAGGTTGTTCAAGGTCTAGAGGACTTAAATAACCTTTTTTCTCTAGCATCAACTGTAAAATGAGCAAGTAAAACTGTAGTCCCTATACCTTACAAAACATTAAATTGCTCATTTTTAGTAATAATTCTAGGGCATCTTCCTGTTTGTTAGGCAGCAACACAGAGTAGAATTGTAATATTACTTTATTGTTCTACAGAAAAATAGGAAAATAAATATAATGTTTATTTTCAGAGTCTGGATTGTATAACTTGAAATGCAAATAACTTGAAATTGCAAGGATCGTATAACTTGAGGTGCTATGCTAATTCCACCCCTTAGAAACATGGTGAAAAGCAGCCTGGAACTGGGAAATTTCTGTGAAAAAAATAAATAAAAAAGTAGTAAGCAAACATAGAATCTCTTCAGGAAGAAGGATTCTGATTTTTTTAATAGCTAAATGGCATTTAACTTTAGAATTATTTATTTATTTATAATCTTAGGAACACGAAACTACATCTCTCCATCACACTTTCTCCATCTTCTCCATCACTCCAGTTCACACTCCATCTCTCACAGTGTTTTGCTGCAAAGGTAGATGTAAATGCTGTGCCCATAATGCTTCTTCATGATAAAGGTGGGAAAAGACTCAAAAAAGGGTGTCTAAAAGCCTCAGAAAGGTTCTGCAGCCAGATGTTTGACAGCAACAGCTATCTCGAGGTTGTACACCGTTGCTCAGTCAAGCCCAGTTGGAACCTGACTAATACAGCCAGTTTTGGTCCAGGAAAGACTTATGTAAGGCCAGCTCTACTCCATTGTCCTAAAGCCTTCCCTCTGACTCCTCTGATAGGATGTGCTGGGTTTGGTACTCAGAAAACCACATAGGAGGCAGCCTTGTTGTTGTTGCTGGTAATGTGCATCTCATGAGCGAGAAGCCCTGGCATACACACAGGTCTATCAGGTCAGTGATACTATAGCTTCTTTGGCTCTAGTCCATTGCACTCTGGAGCTCTGGTCTGTCTGCCAGAGCACCTACCTCTGCCCTGCCACTGATGCTTCTCAAGCAACTGCTTGGGACAAACCGACTGCAGAGGGTAGGCAGGACTGATGTGGTGTCTTCCTTCTGCAAAGAGTACTGCTCATTAGCCAGCTAATCCTTTCCATGCTGTCATGCTCTCAGTACACATGTCCATCCTCTGTGAACCACATCCATTTCCAGAAGAAAATGCTGGATTTTCCCTAATAGGAGCTGTATTATATCTTCTCAAGGGTATTGAGTCTCCTCTTGGAAGAACAGGGACAAGGCCTAGGACACATACAGCCTGGTCAAATCTTCCATTTCAATGCCTTTCAGAGATTTCTCTGTGATACAGGTACTACAGTGAGAAGAATGCTGATATGTGTCTGCCTCCTCTAAGAGCTCAAATATGATCAGTAACCCCTTAGCACAAGAGGTTACCCTGACCAAGGGTTGCCCTTGTGTTCAGGTGTCCTGGTTTCAGCTGAGATAGAGTTAATTTTCTTTATAGTGGATGGTATGGGGCTATGTTTTGGATTTGTGCTGGAAACAGTGTTGATAATACAGAGATGTTTTAGTTGTTGCTGCACTAGTCAAGGACTTTTCAGCTTCCCATGCTCTGCCAGGTGCACAAGAAGCTGGGAGGGGACACAGCCAGGACAGCTGATCCAAAATGACCAAAGGGCTATTCCATACCACATGACGTCATGCTCAGTATATAAAGCTGGGGAAGAAGGAGGAAGGGGGGGACATTTGGAGTGATGGCGTTTGTCTTCCCAAGTAACCATTACGCGTGATGGAGCCCTGCTTTCCTGGAGGTGGCTGAACACCTGCCTGCCCATGGGAAGTAGTGAATGAATTCCTTGCTTTGCTTTGCTTGCATGCACGGCTTTTGCTTTCCCTATTAAACTGTCTTTATCTCAACCCTCGAGTTTTCTTACTTTTGCTCTTCCGATTCTCTCCCCCATCCCACTGTGGGAGGAGTGAGCGAGCGGCTGTGTGGTGCTTAGTTGCCGGCTGGGGCTAAACCACGACATCAGGGCATGTAAATTCTCCAATATTGCCAGCTCCCCATAGCCACAAACATGAGGGCACCCCTAGCTGAGCTGTGTTCCACAACACTCAGGTATCAGGCAGCAGAAACTGTCCCCCACAGCAGGGCATGCTAGACAATAATCCAGGTCAACATCACTAAAATGGAAGACCTTCCACTCAGCAGGACTGGATGGATCACTTGGTAGTTGCACAGTTCATTGGGTGTCCTACGTGCAACATCTTGCACCTTTTCTTTCAGGGTTTGAGGGACACATTCAATTCTGCAACTTTCTACTCTCTTAGATAACTCAGGAGAAAGGGTAGCCTCTGCCTACTTTTTACCTTTGAAGTGTCTGTGCCTTATCAGCTTCCCTGCACCTCCCTGTGAAACACTTTTGCAGGCTGTGTAACAACCAGCTAGTTTACCTCCAAATCTCACCTTGGAAACACATTTCTGAGTTCATGCTTGTCGTGGATGGAGTGATGTACTTCACTTGTAAGAGAGAAGCAAAAATATAGTTTATTGATATAAAACAGTGAGTTAACAGGGTTCAATGTAAATGCAACAGTGGTTTAATAAGATTCGATGGCAAAGTACACTTGATTATTTACTTCATAGAGGGCAGGACAAAACTGTCAGGGAGACCCTCCTGTTGAGTCATGAGATTCAGAAAGGACCCCCTTGCTTTCTAAACTCCTTCTCAGAGCGGAGTTTAGGTGTGGCTAGATCCAGTCCTAGTCCCAGACTTGGTCAATGGTTTATGTCTGAAGGATTATATATGCGCAATCAATTCTTTATATCACTTAGCTAAGATTTCAAAGTTTAGCATGCTATTAGTCACTTACTGAGGATCTGTTGTGGCAAGAAATCTCTCAACCTCGAGGAGTAACCTTGAGAGGCGTCCCTGCTCAAGGGGAGATGCTGGCATGCAGCCCACTGCTGTGCAGGAGAGCTCCAAGGGCTCTTGGGCTGCTCACTATTTATGCGGGTAAGATGATTGACCCATAGTCATATTTGCATACTGACCGCAGATTTTAGTTTCTTCACTGTGGTTAGGTGGGTGCATCACACAATAGCCCTTGGCTATTGTGTTGTTATCTGTCTTCCGAATCCACTTTGAGCCAGGTGCTGCCATCACAACCAGACACATCCATTACGACCGCCACTGGTGGTTATCACTTGAACAGGGTTACGGGATATAAAGCTCAGATGTGTGGGGGAGGTGGGGCACACCATCACAATGCTCCACTTCATTTTCTTGTCCTCATCATTTCAAACAGATGTTGAGTGGTGGTGCCCTCAGAAGGTAAGAAATCTCAGTGAGCCAGGGAAATCTGTGCTACTTGCGTGTCTACCATGAACATAAACTGGAAAATCTCCCATGGGTAAAAAAGGGAGAATGAACTGCATGGTTTAACACATTGTTCCTGCTGTGCTGAGAAGAATGTCCCTTAGCTGAGGCCTCTAGACTCAGTAAAATCATTGTTCCATTTCCACCCTGGACACAGTATTTCCTACAACTGCTCTTCACATCCCTGCCTAGATAAGCTGACTTGTAACCTTGACATGATTGTCTCAAGCCCAGGGTGTTGCTAATATGAACAGAGAAAAATCTGTTGCCATTCCTTGCTACTCCTGATTTTATAGACCTCTATCATATCTCCTCTAAGTAATATTTTTTAGAGTAGATGTTTTTAGCCTATTCAGCCATTCCTTGTACAGAAATTATTCTGCATTTTGCTGCCTTTCTCTGGATTTTTTCCAAGTCTGTTGCATACTTTTTTAGAATCGAAACTGCCTACGTTATTCAAGGTGTGAGAAAGTCAGCTAAAAGCATTATGGTGGCTTGTGTTTTGTTCTGTCTTTTTCTCCTAATAGTCCCTAACATTTTATTTGTTTTTCTGACCACTGGTGTTATTAAACTGGTGTTTTGGGGAATGGGTTTTTACAAACCCAAGGTATCACTCTTGGGAGGTAATGTTTAGTTTAGAGACTACAGTTTTATATGTGAAATTAGGACTGTTTTTCTCCCATGTACATCACTTTACATTTATTTACACTGAATTTCATTTGTCACTTCATTGCCCTTTCAGTCTTACAGTTTTTTTTCAATTCCTCACAGTCAGCTTTCATCCTTACTATCCTGAATAATACAGTATTGTCAGCAGCCTTTTTCTTTTCAGTGATCTCCTGCTTTCCAGGTCAATGATGAATATGTCTTACAGTACAGACCCCTGCTTATCAGCACTGATGACCTGTCTCCACTTCAAGAACTGACAATTTACTCCTACTTGTGATTTCTTTCTTTTAACCAGTCATTTATCTATGCAACAAATGGCTTTGTTCATGCCACCTAATTTACATAAAAGCTTTGTGTGAGAGACTTGGTCCAAAGGCCTTTTGAAATCTATGTAAACTATATAGTTTCCCCCTCCTTTTTTGGAACCTGTTAAAAAAATGGAAGTCAAATTTTACACCTTCTGATCTTCAGCATCTAAGGCTCTTTACAGTGAAAAGCTTCATGAAACTTAGTAACTCAGATATTTAATCTTTCAGTTCCTCTAGATCTTATATGTGAATAACATCTGGTCCTGGAAATTTATTATTGTTAATTTGTAATTTTTTTCCATAAACTCTCCTACAGTAACTCAGTTTCAGACAGATCCTTGGTAAGTCTGCTGCTGACAGTGGCTCCCTAATGGAGTGGCTCCCCTTTTTCTTCTGCAGGGATCACCACTGCTGCCTCTCAACAATGACTTTTTTTTGCTTGTTTGTTTTTAGTACTCCTTTTATATTCTGATCATCAACTGGCCATACAGTTCTTGGTCCTGACGTGTGTAAAAAAAAACAAAATTACTTTCGTTTCCTTTTGCCACTTGATCTTTCTTTTTAATTACCATTTTATGCTTTCACATTTTATAATCCCTTCTATTTTCTTTTGAAAGTAAGGATATGACTTCAGCTTTTTGAAGGATGCCTTATTGTTTCTAGAAATCTCCCTTATATTATTATTTGGACTTCCAACTTCCTTTTCTTCCTTATTCTTCTGTTAGCAGATAATCTTAATTGGACCTATGTTTCCCATTGTTATCCTTCAGTAACACCTATATTTCCTATAAAGATTTAATTCTCTTGGTTGTCCATTAGCTTTTTTAGAAAGCTTCTTATTTTTGCATAATTACCCTTTCTCAAGTTGATCAGAGCTGTACTGTTGGATATTTCAACCTTTGTTGCTCATATAGAGATGCTGAGTCTATGTATTACAATATAACTCTTTAACTATGGATTTTGAACCATTTTCTCTGCAGTATTCAGTGACTACAGAGAGGTTGTTTATCCTTTTACATATGTCTGCAACTAGCTGCTCCGTTAAACAGTTAGTGATAATAACTAAAAAAAAAAAAAAATTGATCTCTGTATTGCATGCCAACATGACATTTAGTCAAAACTGTTTCTGTAGCTGACGTATATTGTATGTCCTGTCCTTGCTATGTGTCTGATCTCTCTCACCATATTTGTCAGCGCCATCATGTTAATCAAGCCAGTGATATCTTCATTTAAGACTAGATATTCTTGTACTCCTACCATATTTCTTCTAAAATTCATGTAGATGCATGTCTATCATGCTTTCAGTTCTTTTCTCAATTTATTGTCTCTATTTAAATAACACCCACCAGTTCAGTTCATGTCTTAAGCATAAAGAATTTGTATCTTTATATACGTAAGCAGTAGAGTTACCCAAACTGCATGTTCTTCTGTACCTACCAACTTTCCCCCAGTTCTCATTTTAAAAGCTAACTTTTTATGTTCTTGATTTTAAGTACCAGGAGGCTGGCTTAATTATGATTAAATTAAGCTACGTTTTTCTGTACTGACTTCTTTTATTCAAGAAGCATTTTCAGTTTCTTACAGGGCAACACAGTCCCTTCTTTCTCTTCCTTTTATATCTTCAGGAGCCTCCAAAACTGCCTAGATATTTGGTAATCTTTAAGTTGTGGAACTGAACATCTTCAACTACATAAAGCTCTTAACCCAAGGCAACCACCCTGGGAGGGAGGCTACCCCAGTGCAAAAGAGGATGTCCTAGAAACCCTGTAATGGCAAGTAGCAGGCTACCTTAAAACTGGAAGCTGCAAAACTTGGGAGGTACAGCCTGCATAGTGATCCCTAATTTTCTGATATGCAAATCTAGGAAGAAATTTGTCAGATATATGTACTTCAGTTTTTATGATTTACTATTTCTGAAAGGAAAAGCAAGAAAAATGAAAACATTTTCTTGAAGACAGCACCAGCTAGATCTGATTTTTATGTTTTTTATAAATTTCTGTGTGCACACATGTGTGTGTGTACAAACACATACATAGTATTCAAGAGCTAGAAGAGGCTCCTGGACACCCTATGGTACCTCAAAAGTTGCTGTGCTCCTATATTCAGGCAGCAACTGAAGTCTTAGTAGCTGGATTTGCTCTCCAGTCTCCACTGATAAAAATATCTAGAGCACTGATGACAATAAAGGGAGCTTAAAAATAAATTTAGATATGTTGGTCTGTGAACCACATGTAGCCTACAGAACTTAACAGAGAAGTTAGTTATTCTGGAAGGGCAGAATAGGGAATGGGCTCCTATTAGAGAAGCAGTCTTATGTGTCCCGGTCTAAAGGTCCAGAGCTGGTCCCTTTTATGTTCTCTACCTGGGCATGTTTTTTCCTTAGCTGATGATAGGCAGCAAGCAGTTGCTTCACCTGCTCTGGCTAGAAACCCAACAAGAACTATTTGTGGGTAAATCTGACAATTACCAAGCCCATCAACCATAAAAAATCAAGAGTTAACAAAATCTGCAAGAAGCATAACTCCTCTGACTGGCATTTCAGCTTCCAAAAATATCCATCATACCTTTCATCTGAGGACTGTAAAATGTGTTACAAATGTCTTTTAATGTAATTTCACAGCACTTCTGTGACGCACAGGTATTAAACCTTAAAGCTAGGGAAAGAATAATTTATTGCCACAGGTCACAAAATGAGTCAGTAGCAGCACTGAAACCAGAATGGCAAAACCTGGAGTTTGAGGCCTGTATTCTGTTTGCTAGATTGAAAAGGATTGAAAATATCTATGAGGAAAAGCCATATCCAGTAAAAATGTATTATTAAGTACTGTTTTGCTTGTTTAAAAAAAAGAAAAAAAAATAGAATTTAGGCCTCTCTTGAAATGCACTGAATTCCTTCTTATCAATGGGATGCCAATCTGTTTACTGTCTTCCATTTTATTTTACCACATTAGAGATCTGCTATAGACAATTTTGCTTTATATCTCGAGGTCTAACTAGCTGCACAGAGATATTAAAAATATTGATTCTATTTTATGAAACAGGCTGTGTGTTGGTTTTTTTCTGTGGAAAACTGACTTTCTGAATTGCTATTGTGTTTAAAGGTGCAAAAATAAGAGGGAAAAAAAAGACATGTTTACTCTCTTCACTCTTCTTTACACTTTATCTTCTTTACACTTCTTCCTTACACTTCTTTACACTTTACATTTCTTTTCTCTTCTTTACACTTTCTCTTCACTCTTCCTTACACTTTTCTTATGGAAACCTATACACACAATTGGAAATGGTCTTCTTAGTAGGTTTATTGCTGTTGTTGTCTTTTTTGGGGGGAGATAATTAGACTAGATCAGCTTAGGTCTAATTTTAGGTCTAATTTTTCTTGCAAAATTTGAAATAGACAACAGAGATTTGAACTTAGTAAGAGAATGAAAGCCTAGACAATAGAAATGAATCATGGCATTTCTGGGCAAGCAGTTGGGGATAAACGTTATTAGTAACATGATTTTTCTTTTTAAAATAAATGGACTCTGTCTTCAGTTAACTCTTTCCGATTATTTTAATTTTTTTTTCCCCAGACAAAAAACTACTGAACCTAATAGAACCATCCTTTTGGGTTTCTGGTTAAATTACCCCACCCCCAATAAATTTGCTCAGTTTCCACTCAAAACCATCCTCAGTGCCCAAGCTGAAAATATTAAAACATTAGAATAATGAGCTGTGAAAAGACAAAAATATTTCACCTCTACCTTCATCATTAACATCACTTATACATTTGAGAGAATAATTTATAACAAGTGATGTTTAGTGAAGTGTTTTCTTTTTCTATTTGTCAGTTACCCATAACCACATTGAATTTAATTCAAATCTATGTTACTATAAAAAACTATTAGCCGACTAATTTATGTGAATTTCTGTTATCTTCCAATGCTTCTCCAAAGCAGCAATCAGTGGGCATATTCCACTTTCAAAATTAGAGATTCCTGCTCTTTTGATTAAATGCAGGCTTAGAACAATGAGAAAAAGTCTTTTAATCAAGTTTGAAGTTTGAATATATTTGATTATAGATTTGAAATTGTTATCTCTGTGCAAAAAATATTTAAATGACTTCTAATAACTGATCTATAGTAGAGCTGCAGAAAAGAAACAGAAATGCAGTGCAAGTGGTAAAGAAAGATGGTTTAGTGGTTAGGTTTTATTTTGAGTTATGGCATCCTAAAGCTGTTTTTTTCCTTAGAAATTTGTGTGGCTTTGTGAAAGGTTTTCTGTACATAGTGATGCTAATAATCGCATGCTGCAACATCAAAACACATTTGAGTTCCTAGGTCTCACTGTGGGGGGAGGAGAGGAGAAAGAGAGAGAGGTGTCTGTGTGCACATGTGTGCATGAGTGGGTGTTTGTATGCATATACTTCTATGTAGAAATTTGCAGTTCCATCATATATTGGAATATTCCCTTCTATAAAGGATAAGCCAATTGTTATTCTGGAGACAAATACAAAGCAATGTGTTTTCAGGTGCTACACACAGGTATAGATTCATAGATTAGTGTTATTAAACTATGATTTGATGCAGCTTGCAATTGCATATTAGCTTTAAATATTACAACACACATTTCTATTTCGTACATAGTTACCCATAAAAAAGCACTTTTAAACTGCATTTGCTTAATGTGAAGTGTTACTTCATAAAAAGCAGTTTTTAATATGAAAAGTGGTATTGCCCAAATTAGTTTTGAATTGAAATATACTGATAGTAACTATGATCAGAAAATGGCCCACCTGTGAATTTAACTGCTGATGACTCATTCAAAAACAGGTCTTCAGCTTACTTGAATGTAGATTATACACAACAAAATTGTTAAGATTGTAAGTCAAGCGTGCTTCCTGTAAGTTTTTGAGCATTATTTTCACAGTTTCTCAGCTGAATCTGATATGAGGAGGAGGTTGCACTAGGTGACTTCCTGAGGTCTTCCAACCTGAATTATCCTGTGAACCTCTGATCATACTATGCCTTACAGAAGGAGAATGCCTTACTTCGGTTATGCTTTTAAACTGCCTCTGTCTTCATATTTCCTGAACAACTAGATTTAGACAGTTAACAGTATTAGTATGGTTGATCATCTTATCAAAATAAGCAGTAACAAGTTTATTGAGATGAATAGCATCAGGAAAATTTTATAAAAGAACATCTGCAAAATACTTATTAACGATATTTTTCAGAGTAATTTTATTTGTGACTCCTGGATTGTTTTTCATGCTCTCCTAATATCTTAAAACAACTGAATTTGAGACAGGAAAGCAGACTATATTAGCGGGTTTTTTGCATGTATGACCTGAAAGCACAACACTTCTTGTTTTTTCAACTATAGGTAATTCAAACAAGTGTCCATGCCAATTATATACTTCTTTAAGGATACAGTATTTTTTATGATTGTGATTTCTAATGCTTAATGTTATAAAAAGACATATGCATTATCAAAAGATCTTAAATAAAAATAGTAATATCATATTGAAACATGAATGGTAGCATGGCTGTATTCAAACTGCTGTTTCAAAGATAGTTAGTGTAGAAAATCAGCGTTCCTTAGCAAAAGAAAGAAATGGAAGAAAATTTCATGTTCTAAATCCAATATTAATACAGAATAAAAGAGTTTAAGATGTTGTTAATACTATTTTAATGTTAATATCATTTTACATTACTAGAAATACAGAACAAGATTTAGTACTTTTCAGGATAAAGAAAACTCTTAGCTAGATCCAAATTACTTTGTGGTTCAAGACCATGATGGATATCCTTGAAAATGAAAAGAAGCAGATATGGAAAAGACTAATGCTACCTTGTGTGTTTTCCTTTGAAGAAAGGACTATTTCATAGAACAAATTCTCCTGTGCATTTTCCACTTGAACATTTGCTGTCAACTTTTTCAACATATGTTGTAGACATAGTCCAGCAGACAGAACAAGGAGAGGTGAAGCTCTTCTTTTTTCACAAAATCACAGAATTGTATAGGTTGGAAAAGACCTTTAAGATCATCGAGTCCAACCGTAAACCTAACACTACCAAGTCCACCACTAAACCATGTCCCTAAGCACCTCATCCACACACCTTTTAAATACCTCCAGGGATGGTGACTCAACCACTTCCCTGGGCAGCCTTTTCCAATGCTTGAAAACCCTTTCTGTGAAATAAAATTTCCTAATATCTGGGCTAAACATCCCCTGGTGCAACTGGAGGCCATTTCCTCTCATCCTATCACTAGTTACCTGGGAGAAGAGACCCACCCCCACCTCTCTACAACCTCCTTTCAGGGAGTTGTAGAGAGCGATAAGGTCTCCCCTCAGCCTCCTTTTCTCCAGGCTAAACAACCCCGGTTACCTCAGCTGCTCCTCGTAAGACTTCTGCTCTAGACCCTTCACCAGCTTCGTTGCCCTTCTCTGGACACGCTCCAGTACTTCAATTTCTCTCTTGTAGTGGGGGCCACAAAACTGAACACAGGATTCAAGGTGCGGCCTCACCAGTGCCGAGTACAGGGGCATGATCACTTCCCTAGTCCTGCTGGCCACACTATTTTTGATACAAGCCAGGATGCCATTGGCTTTCTTGGCCACCTGGGCACACTGCTGGCTCATATTCAGCCAGCTGTCAACCAACACTCCTGGGTTCTTCTCTGCTGGGCAGCTTTCCAGCCACTCTTCCCCAAGTCGGTAGTGTTGAATAGGGTTGCTGTGGCCCAAGTGCAGGACCTTGCACTTAGCCTTGTTGAACCTCATACAATTGGCCCCAGCCCATTGATCCAGCCTGTTCAGATCCCTCTGTAGAACCTTCCTCCCCTCAATCAGATCGACACTCTTTCCCAACTTGGTGTCATCTGCAAACTTACTGAGGGTGCACTTGATCCCTTCATCCAGATCATTGATAAAGATATTAAACAGGACTGGCCCCAACACAGAGCCCTGGGGAACATCCCTTGTGACTGGCTGTCAACTGGAGTAAACTCCATTCACCACCACTCTTTGGGCCTGGCCATCCAGCCAGTTTTTCACCCAGCGAAGAGTACGCCCGTCCAAGCCATGAGCAGCCAGTTTCTCCAGGAGAATGCTGTGGGAAACCGTGTCAAAGGCTTTACTAAAGTCTAGGTAGACAACATGCACAGCCTTTCCCTCATCCCCTAGGCGGGTCATCTTCTCATAGAAGGAGATCAGGTTGGTCAAGCAGGACCTGCCTTTCCTAAACCCATGCTGGCTGGGCTTGATCCCTTGGTTATCCTCTACATGCCATGTGATAGCACTCAGGATGATCTGCGCCATCAGCTTTCCTGATACCAGTGTCAGACTGACAGGCCTATAGTTCCCCGGGTCCTCCTTCTGGCCCTTCTTGTAGATGGGTGCCACATTTACTAATCTCCAGTGAACTGGGACCTCCCCAGTTAGCCAGGACTGCTGGTAAATGATGGAAAGGGGCTTGGTGAGCACATCTGCCAGTTCCTTCAATACTCTCGGGTGGATGTCATCAGGCCCCATAGACTTGTGAATGTCGAAGTGGTGTAGCAGGTCACTAACCATTTCCCCCTGGATTATGGGGGCTGCATTCTGGTCCCCGTCCTCATCTTCTGACTCGGGGGGCTGGGTACCCAGAGAACAATTGGCCCTACTATTAAAGACTGAGGCAAAGAAGTTGTTAAGTACCTCAGCCTTTTCCTCATCCTTTGTCACTTTGTTCCCTCCCCCGTCTACTAGAGGCTGGAGATTCTCCTTAGCTCTCCTTTTGCTGCTAATGTATTTGAAGAAGTATTTTTTGTTGTCTTTTATGGCAGTAGCCAGATTGAGCTCTAGCTCGGCTTTGGCCCTTCTAATTTTCTCCCTGCACAACCTCACTACACCTTTGTAGTCCTCCTGACTTGCCTGCCCTTCTTACAGAGGTCATAGACTCCCCTCTTTTTCCTGGGTCCTAGCCAAAGCTTTCTATTCAGCCAGGCCGGTCTTCTTCCCTGCCTGCTCGTCTTTCGGCACCTGGGGACAGCCTGCTCTTGTGCCTTTAGGACTTCCTCCTTAAAGAATGTCCAGCCTTCCTGGACTCCTTTGCCCATTAGGGCTGCCTCCCAGGGGACTCTGTCGACCAGTCTCCTAAACAGGCCAAAGTCTGCCCTCTGGAAGTCTAAGGTGGCAGTTCTGCTGACCCCGCTCCTCACTTCTCCAAGTATCAAAAGCTCTATCATTTTGTGATCACTCTACCCAAGATGGCCTCCAACCATCACATGGCTCACAAGTCCTTCTCTGTTGGTGAACAAGAGGTCCAGCGGGGCACCTTCCCTAGTTGGCTCACTCACCAGCTGTGTCAGGAAGTTATCTGCCACACACTCCAGGAACCTCCTAGACTTTTTCCTCTCTGCTGTATTGTATTTCCAGCAGACATCCGGTAGGTTGAAGTCCCCCACAAGAACAAGGGCTAGCGATTGTGAGGCTTCTCCCAGCTGCTTATAGAATAGTTCGTCTGCCTCCTCATCCTGGTTGGGTGGTCTGTAACAGACTCCCACCACAATATCTGCCTTGTTGGCCTTCCCCCTGATTCTTACCCATAGACACTCCACCCTATCATCACCATCATCAAGCTCTAGACAATCAAAATACTCCCTGACATACCGGGCTACCCCACCGCCTCTCCTGCCTCGCCTATCCCTCCTGAAGAGTTTATAGCCATCCATCACCGCACTCCAGTTGTGCAAGTCATCCTGCCATGTTTCCGTGATGGCAAGTATATCATAGTTTTCCTGATGTACAATGGCTTCCAGCTCCTCCTGCTTGTTGCCCATGCTGCATGTATTGGTGTAGAGGCACTTCAGCTGGGCTGTCATCCGTGTCTCCTCCATAGAGGAACACCCCTTGTGTGCTTTGAGGTGTTTCACTGGCATTTCCCTCTTGGCTCCTATTGCCTCAGTATCCCCTACCTCAATTCTGTACAACTTCAACTGTACCCCAGTGTACCCTGCATATCTCAGAGACACAGGCTGAGTGCCCTCACTAGCACGCGCTCCGTCTAACCATGGCACGTTGTCCCTCAGCTTTTCTTGGGCAAGCCTGATACTATCTGCCTCCGCCTTCAAGTCTAGTTTAAAGCTCTGTCGATGAGCCCTGCAAGTTCCTGAACAAAGATTCTCTTTCCCCTTTGAGAAAGATGAATCCCATCAGATGCCAGGAAACCTGGTGCTGTGTAGGCCATCCCGTTATAAAAAAAAAACAAAATTGTGGTGATGACACCAGCCACGGAGCCATGAGTTGATAGATTGGGTGCCTCTGTTCCTTCTAGTGTCACTGCCCACAACTGGAAGGAGAGAGGAGAAAATAACCTGTGCTCCAGAGTCCCTTACTAGCCATCCCAAGGCCCTGAAGTCTCTTT
Organism: Ciconia boyciana; assembly: GCF_034638445.1. NCBI lineage: Eukaryota > Metazoa > Chordata > Aves > Ciconiiformes > Ciconiidae > Ciconia > Ciconia boyciana. The sequence goes on from NC_132934.1 coordinate 176,500,594, forward strand.
TGATTGCCCTAGGACTTCATGTTGCAGCTTCATCGGCCCCCATATGGAAGAGCAGTAGGAGGTAATAGTCCGAGGGCCGTACCAGGCTAAGGAGTATCCTTGTGACATCCTTCACCCGGGCCCCAGGGAGGCAGCAGACTTCCCTAAGAGGAGGGTCCGTCTGGCATATCGGACCCTCGGTTTCCCTTAGAAGGGAGTCACCCACAACTATAACCCGTCTTCTCTTCCTTGTGGAGGTGGTGTTGATACGAGAGGTACGCTTTTCTGACCTGGGCGACATCTCTGGTGTAAATGGACTATCATCTTCATCCTCCATTGACTGGCCTTCCACCTCCAGGGCCTCATACCTGTTGTACAGAGGCACCTGGGAAGGCGAGGTGGGCAAGGAAAGTTTTTCTTGTGATCCTTCCATTTTTGCTCACTACTTCTCACAGTTCTGAAGCATACTCTAATGAAAATCAGTTGACTTTCCATGGCATATATATTTTTCCACATTTGCAGATTCTTTACCACATTCTCAACTTTAGTGTTTTACCACTCACTTAAGATTACTAATTACCTCATTAAAGCCCCGTATCCAAAAAGAATATAAGTGGAATTTAGGTGATCAAATCTAAAACAATGTCCTATAATATCCTATTCAGCTGCCACTAAGCTTCCTACAGAAACCCTTGCACTGCAGGTTTCTTCCCCTGAAAGTGTTCAAGGGACTCAAACTTCTGCTTCCTGGTCACCATGGAAATTCTCTAGTCTTTAGCAGGCTCTCCAGTCTGACACCTAATTATAATTATTGCAAACTAGAATGGAGGCATTCCACATAACGTCCTAAAGGGACTAATTCAGTGGATGCTTATGAAGAATATATAACAGACTCAACTTTGCATAAAATGCAGAGGAGCAACACTTAATTATAGTACTGTCTGCACAGTACCTGTCAGTGCACTAAAGAAAGGTGAGAGAAACCTTTGCTCTCTTTTTTCTACCTCAGGAAACTGGAACCTACAACAGATTTCGTGAACATGTTGCTTTAATATTTTGGCTATCCAGAAGTCATGTTAGAAAGGAGGGAAATTCTTGACTTCCCTATTTGAAGATGTGCTTTTCAGGAAATTTAAGCAGTAAATCAAAGGTAGAAAGCCAAAAATAGAAATGGAGGAGAAATGAGGAGACATAAAAATGGGGAATGACATAAAAAGCAAACCCAGCACTTGGACAGAGAATGGAATTCATTATTTGCTCCATTATGGTGTTTTGATTACTATAGTTTCTGAGGCCTTTGCTATGTTGAGGAAGTATATATTTTCTATGGTGAAATTTTAATTTAATCTTGCATATTAAAGCGCTTCAATTAGTGTGCTGGTTTTGGCTGGGATAGAGTTGATTTTCTTCATAGTAGCTACTCTGGGGCTATGTTTTGGACTTGTGCTGGAAACGGTGTTGATAAAACAGAGGTGTTTTTCGTTATTGCTGAGCAGTGCTTACACAGAATCAGAACCTTTTCTGCTTCTCACACCACCCCACCAGCGAGTAGGCTGGGGGTGCACAAGAAGTTGGGAGGGGACACAGCCGGGACAGCTGACCCCAACTGACCAAAGGGCTATTCCATACCATATGATGTCATGCTCAGCATACAAATCTGAGGGAAGAAGAAGGAGGGGGGGGCGGTGTTTGGAGTGATGGTGTTTGTCTTCCCAAGTAACCGTTATGCATGATGTAGCCCTGCTTTCCAGGAGATGGCTGAACACCTGCCTGCCGATGGGAAGCAGTGAATGAATTCCTTGTTTTTCTTTGCTTGCGTGTGCGGCTTTTGCTTTCCCTATTAAACTGTCTTTATCTCAGCCTGTGAGTTTTCTCACTTTTTCTCTTCTGATTCTCTCCCCCATCCCACTGCGGGGGGAGTGAGTGAGCGGCTGTGTGGTGCTTAGTTGCCAGCTGGGGTTAAACCATGACAGTTCTTTTTGGCACCCAACGTGGGGCTCGAAGGGTTCAAGATAACAACATATTTGATTGGAATGTGCTAGATCAAATTTATAGCTGTTATTGCTGTTTAGCTATGAATTGGAAGGTGCCTGTGGTTGCCATGGGGCTTGCTTGCCTTACTGTATATTAGATTCTAGTGCTCATTAGTGGCTGCCTTTTGCTGTTGCTGCTTGCTGTGCTGCTGTACCGCTGATCATCTGACTCTGCTGTGCCTGGGAACATTCTGATAACAGCAATGGCCATGCGCCTGGGCTGGCAGATGGCCAGGGCATCGCTGCTGTTTCTGTGCTGCTGTACCAGACAGGCTGGAACTTCAGTGTTAACTCGAGTCAAAGGGACTGTGCCCTGTGGATGAGTCCATGCGGGAGCAGCACACCCTGAAGCGTCTGTGGCCATGGATAAGCCCACGCCAGAGCAGGTACATCTTGAAGCATCTGTGGCCGTGGTTATGTCTGTGCTGCAGCAGGTATACCTCTGAAAGGATTGTGGCCCAAGGATAAGTCCACGCTGGAGACGGTACACCTCGAAGCATCTGTGGCTGTGGATAAGTCCATGCTGCAGCAGGTACACCTTGAAGCATCAGTGGCTGTGCATGAGGTCATGCTGGAGCACCTCAAAGCGTGTGGCCATGGATAAGCCCCGACAGAACAAGTACACCCCTGGAGGGACTGCAGCCGTGGATAAGGCCATGTTGGTGCAGTTATACTTCTGAAGGGACTGTGGCTCTGGGTAAGGCCACGCTGGAGCAGGTATATCTCTGAAGGCATTGCAGCCCATGGAGAAGGCCACGCTGGAACAGGTGCACCTCAAAGCAACTGTGGCTGTGGATAAGCTTATGCCAGAGCAGGTATACCCCTGGAGAGACTGTGTCTCACAGATAAGGTGCCACTTGGAGCAGGTACATCCCTAAGGGACTGCAGTCTGTGGATAAGTCCAAGCCAGAGCAGGGGCAAGGGGAGGAGTTCATTGCAATGTTAAACCCAATGGTCTGGTCCAAAGGGACCAGGGATGGAGACTGTAATGGAAATACTTTAAATTGTTGTAACCCATGGTTTGAGTTGCAGATTATAGGAATTACTATAGAAGGAACCACCTGAACTAATGGAGGACAAGCCTTACAAGAAGCAGTGCAAGCGCAGCAGTGACCCGACCTGAGGTAGTTTTGGTGCCCAAATAACTCCATGCAACACACCACCTCTCCTGTCCTGAGTGACCACCATAACAGATGGAGCCCAAAGTCATGGACTAAATTATCCCAGTGGACATTTTGTGGGCATTTGTGGATATTTATGGACATTTTGCAGACATTTCACAGGGGTTGTCCATAGACTAAGGGAATGATATGTGTGTATTGTATCAAAGGATGGGAAGGGGGGTGGTGGTTAATGAGGATGTATGGGATAGTGTGAGACCTGAGCATGACGTAAACGGTATGGAATGAGGGGTGGAGAATGTGCTGTTTTTTGCTGGAATAGAGTTAGGGATAGAGTTAATTTTCTTCATAGTAGCTAGTATGGGGCTATGTTTTGTGCTGGAAACAGTGTTGATAACATAGAGGTGTTTTCATTATTGCTGAGCAGTGCTTATACAGAGTCAGAGCCTTTTCTGCTTCTCACACCACCCCACCAGCGATAGGCTGGGGTGCACAAGAAGCTGGGAGGGGCAGAGCTGGGACTGGGCTGACCCCAACTGACCAAAGGGATATTCCATACCATATGACGTCATGCTCAGCATATAAAGCTGGGGAAGAAGAAGGAAGGAGGGGACATTTGGAGGGATGGTGTTTCTCTTCCCAAGTAACCATTATGCATGATGGAGCCCTGCTTTCCTGGAGATGGCTGAACATCTGCCTGCCGATGGGAAGTAGTGAATTAATTCCTTGCTTTGCTTTGTTTGTGTGCGCGGCTTTTGCTTTCCCTATTAAACTGTCTTTATCTCAACCAACGAGTTTTCTCACTTTTACTCTTCTGATTCTCTCCCCCATCCCACTGTGGGAGGAGTGAGTGAGTGTCTGTGTGGGGCTTAGTTGTCAGCTGGGGTTAAACCACAACAGCAAGGGAGTGGTGTATGTGTCACAGTTTTAAGACTGAATTTCTGAGGTCATGCAGTCTCAACTTGCAGTAGCACAATCCCTTGGGTGTCCTAGGATCTTGCTAACCGATTCTTACATGAAATCTGTAAGACCTGCCAGAGCTACAGCTACACCATTAGAGGAAGACATTCACTCTCATTTAAAAGCCTTGAACTGATAAACCACTTCATTTCCAAGTTAGTTAACTAATTCCATTAGTTAATTACTCTTAGGTTTTATTTTTAAGTTCTTTCAGTATTTTTCTATTTGTGCCTTCTAACTATGGATCTCATTAAGGCTATGGACACAATGCTAGTGGCAATATTTTCTTTCTGCAAATTGTCATGAAGATGTCACTCCTCTTAGATAAATTAAAGAGATCAAGCCTCAACTCAGTGGGGTTTTCTGCATGTTGAAACATTGCAAATCATTTCATTATTGTAAACATCTTTTTAAAAGAGAAGTGCTACAACTGGACATAGTATTCCAATAACTATTTTATCAATTATGTAAATAGATAGAATATCAACTGCCCACTTTCTATTTGGTATTCCTTGACTGGTCTACCCACAGAGCAGTTTTATTCTCTGAGACAGGTCAATGTACTTGGGGCTGACATTAAAATGGTTATTCATAACTGTAAGAGAAAAAAAAGGAAAAAGTAGCGAGTTCTATGTCAAATCTCTATGTTCTGTTAGCAATTCAAATTACAGTAGTGACAGAGTATTACAGAATGCAACAAGGTATATTTTATCTGATCTTTGAACTATACTTTTATTAAGAATTTTTTTTTTCCAGAAAGATCAACTTCTCCCCAAGCTATAACTTCAAAACATACATTTGTCACTAGAATTTGCAAGGTCCACATTGAACCAGCTGGTATTCTGTAAGCTGCTTCAGGCTTAAAAATGAAACAGTTTATACTGCAGTGTATTTATTCATTAAAGGCTGAAGTTAATGAACATTGGAAGACAAATAGGACACATTAACCAATAGAGACTAAATTTTGTTATTTGTTTTAGGTAATTCATATTTTAAACACACGCTTCAATATTTCGTCCTAGGACAAAAGGTTAGAAAATGTCAGGGATAACTCAGCTACTTCAAATTTTGATAATTCACAGAGGTCATAAGATTCATCCCTTGAAAAACAGTTGGAAAGAGATGTCTCCCTACTGTCTTGTGACCTTCTGTAGCTTAAATGTTCTGCACTGCAGCAGTCCTAAACATGAGCAGTTGTTGCTTCAGTTTAATGTGGTCTCAAACTGTATCTCAGCTGATCTAACTGTTGGCCTCCAAAGGCACACATGACTCTTCTCCTCAGGTCCCTTGAGCCCTGTGACAGGAAATGTGTATTAATTTTCTGCCTTGCTGTAGATGTCATGAGTGAAAAGCATAGCGAAAAGGATGTGTTCTGAACACTCCAGAATCAGTCCTGTATGCTTAATATTCTTTCATACAACCATTTTAAGTACCACCTACTTTGAACTACTGTAATTTCCCCAGGCTTAAATTGAAGTAATTTAAAAAAGAATTTGACATCCTTTTTCAAGGTTACAGGGTACAGATAAAAATACAAAAAGATCAAATTTTAGTAAGAACAATTAAGTAGAAAATCATATGTGATTAAGGTAATTGAAAATTAAAGTATTTTCCTAGAAAAGACTGCAGTTAGAAATTCTTAACACCCTTTCATATTGCAAGAACACTTTAACATCCTAGATCCCAGCTGTTTCTCTGGAATCACATTCCATTTAATTAAAAATATACAGCTGTAATTTTTGTCTTTTCTCCTTTATCACATAATTTTTTCATTCTTTGAAGGTGAGTGCCACTTACATTGTCTTGGAGTGTGGCTAGTATGACAGGTAGGAAGCCATTTATTATTTTATCAGAAGTTATGTGTTTCTAGTGACATACATGTCAACTGCGGGTACAATGAGGCCCTTCTGTTTGGGACCCTTTTATACTGCCACAACAAATAAAAAAAAGGAAGGAAGACTGACTAATAATGGACTACATAATATAATAATTATTATTATTATTTTTTAGTCTATATGATACACTTCTTTACAGTGTATTAGTTTTTACATTGTCTTGTCAAGTACTTTACTTTACAAAGCAGATATAATGAAATATCCTGATAAGCAGTTAAAAATGTGTTGACACTTGCTCCACTTAAAGTACTTTGACTTCAGTAGGGTCCAGGCTTAATCTTGACAGGCAGACTAGGTTCTGTATAAGCAGCTCATATAGTGGTGGAAAATGAAGGAAGATAGATAGTGCAATTTTTCGGGGACTGACAAAAGGGAATGAGTTTGGTCTTCTTTTCTAGTACTCAGAGGGGCATATTAGAATGAATATAATTCATTGAATGCAGTTTGTTGGTGTATTCTGACACCTCTGCTTCAGCTAAACTGAGTTTGATTAAATAGAGATTCAGCTTGAAGGCTTTCCTCACAGATAAAAAGTGTTTGTCACTTGCCTCTGGCAATGCAGTATGTTAGGGACTCAGCAAACACTAAAAGTGAGAAAATTCTTAGTTTCTTAGTCTCCAAACCTCCAAATTAACTGTGAAGAGTTACCAGAGAACCTTATCTGTACTCAGCTACCAGTTATGGCTCAAACTTTGCTGTGAAATCAAAGGAACATGTCAGAATATTCCAACCTCTCAAGTATTCTAATTAAAAAAGTGTGCTGCCTAACAACAGAATTTAAGAAATAATGAAATTTTCTCCTGTTAATATAAACATCAATAACAACAACAGTATGAACTGTAATGAGTAAAATACAATGTAGTTTGTCAGAAAATAATTGTTAGCTTTTGTGATGGATTAGCCTTGGCTAACAGCCAGACCACCCACCCAGCCGCTCTCTCACTTGTCCTCAACAGAATGGGGAAGAAAATAGGCTGAGAAAGCTCATGGCTCAAGGTAAAGACAGGGCGTTTGTTTACCAATTCCTGTCACGGGCAAAACAGACCCGAGCAAAATTAATTTAATTTCTTGCCAATTAAAATAAATTCATGTAGTAAGACACAAAAACAACTATTAAAACAACAGTTTTCTTCTTCCCTTTCCCATGGCCAACTTTGTTTTTTCACTCCCAACTCCTCCCCACCCCCGTGCAGTGGGATGGAGGATGAGTGATTAGGGTCAGTACAAACACACACCACAGAACCAGTGGTCTCTCTGGTACTCCTTCCTCCTCACACTTTTCCCCTGCTCAAGTGTGGGTTCTCCACGGGCTGCAGTCCTTCAGGGAAAAAAAAAACAACTGCTCCAGTGTGGTCTGTTCCATGGGCTGCAGGGGAATCTCTGCTCTGGCACCTGGAGCACCTCCTCCCTTCCTTCTCTCATCTTGGTGTCTGCACCAAGGCTGTTCCTCACACTTTTTTCCCTCACTCTGCAGTGCCATGCAGCATTTTTGTCCTTTCTTAAATACATTTTCCTTGAGGTGCCACCACCTTGGCTGCTGGGCTCAGCCGTGCCCTGGGGTGGGTCCCTTGGAGCCGGCTGGAACCAGCTGTGTCTGGCACGGGGCAGCCCCGGCCTCTCCTCACAGAGGCCCCTGCAGCCCCCTGCTGCCAGCACCTGGCCCCAAACACCCAATACAGATTTATATTTTGAATTAATTTCAGTGACTATTTAAAATCCCTCAAAGAATTCTGACTGTTCAAAATCTGATCTATTTTTTTCCTGTTCATCATAGCTTGTTTCTAATGGAGGGACTTGCTTACTTTCTTGAAAGAAGTGAACAGCCACCCAGGTTATTCTTTATGCCTTCTTTTTCACTCATTTTTTTCAAAATATTTTCAGGGTTATTTTAAAAAGATTTATAGATGACAAAAGAAAAAAACAAATTCAGAAACTCAGCAAAATTTTGCAAAATTAGGGAACAATGCAGGAAATATAAGAAAAGGAAAATGGACAAAATGGCAAATATGAAAAATAAGGGGAGAGAAATTTATTATAGCAGTTACATTGATGAGTTATAATTAACTTTGTCACTTAAACTGAAACATAATGAAATACCATTACATTTTATGTCAAAATCTTTCTTCCCAATTTGACTCAAATCTCTTAGAAGAAAAAAAAAACCATTCCATTGCCAGTCCAAACACTACTGAAGTGTTTAAGGACCGAGTTAGGGCACCTTTCATGTTTCCTAGAACTGGAATAGATTATTACTGAGATGATAAATTATAATTTAATTACAAGATTTCCAGTGTTTGGGTGAATGGTACAGTGCCAGCATCACACCAACTTCCCTCACAGTTCCATCTCCTGATTTTGTATGTTACATGCACAAGTTACAGGGAAACCCGTACAGTTTAATTTACAAGGAGAAAAGAAAAAAATTATTTTCATTACAGTAGAAACCAGAATAGTTGACTCAGAGGTGTATTCTGTTTTGCAATTTCCAACAAGTATAATGCGTGAAGAATTATTACACTCTGAAAACTAGAATGAGTCCTTGTTCAGACATTACAAATACAAAAATTGTTGCTTTAAGTAGTTCTGATATTTTTAAAAAAATTCTTTATTGCTATGGATGGGTTAGAAATAGGATAGTATGGAAAAGCAAAAGATTACTGTTTTTCTACTATTTCTCCATCCTTCCTATCACCTCTTGCAGGTATTTCTTAAATCAAATTTAAATTCAAAGGCCATTGGAAAAATACTTAGGGCACATGTTCTTAAGTATTAATTTATTTAAAACTAATCCTCCAGAATGAAAATGTTTGTGTTTGTTCTAAAATAGGTAAAGGTTATAGTCTAGCACAAACCAGAGGTATCACTTCTGTTATCCCAAAGTATACTTTTCTATTTGCTGCATTTCTGGCGTTGAACAGTTCCTGTGAGCAGGAGTATTTCACTAAGAAGTAATAAAGTATGTTTTGTCTGTTGTTGCAATTCTGAGTCTTTTAGTGCCCCATAATGTGTTGCTGTTCGTTCAATGTCAGAGTATAAGAACTGCTTCAATGTGTTTTATTTATGTCCAGTTATTTTTCCAATAAAACAGAGCCAAAAGCAAAATGATTTCAAGATATTTGACACCAAAAAGTTAAGAGTGCATTTAAAAAATAATCTATAACTTGATGCATTCATTGATAGGTAAAGATAGTGAACCAAAATGTCTTTTTTCAGTCATATCTTAATTGTATTAAAAGTTTTGTATGTACAGCATATGTAAAAATACATTTTTCAGATTAAGCAGACCATTTGCTGGTGTCAATTGCCACGACATGTTTCAGATGACTTTTATTACATATGAAGAAATGATAGCTTTTTATTTTCCTTAGTGTGTGCTTCGGTGTTTTATGCTTTATACAGTCGTGTGTTGTTACTGACCATAAATTTGTTTTTAACATTCTTTTCAACCTTTTAGAGTAACTATTATTGTATTATTTCATTATACAATAGAAAAAAATTCTCAACACTTATTTTTTATGAATTTTGTGCTGCATCAGTTTTGTTAAACATGTATGGGAGAACTGGTCCAGCCGTAAAAATGAGCAGCACCTAAAAAGATATAAAAGACCACCCTTTCTGAAATTTTAAAGGCCTTTTAGAACTAGATATATGGAAAGACCTCTCCTTAAATTTTATTTTTCTGTGTGTGTGTGTGTGTGTGTTTGGTATTTCCAGACCGGTACTCAAATGAAAGGATACCTCTTAGATAACCAGCTGAACTTCAACATATGTACCTGTTAACAAAGTTTCAAAACCCTTTAGATTTTATTTTTCATTGCTAATGATTTTTTCAAAGGAATAAAAAACGTTCAGAAAACTTCTGAGTAGAACATCCTTAAAAAATGCTGTTTTCCCAGTCACTCATGAGAACTCATGAGAAAGACAACAGACAAATTTTTACTAACATTTCACTATTAGCTAGTTAATCTATCCTGCTCACATAGTCAACAATGTCCAACAGGAAAGTAAAATCCAAATGTGTATTTCCTAGAACATGCTAGATATGATATAAATTTCTGTGAGTCTGATTTAAAACAAGAAATAGGTAGATTATAGGGAAAAATTTTTAGATTGACTAATTTGATATCTAGTTTTCATTTGATACATACAGTGCAGTTAAATGCTCCCACATACCCTTAGCAATGTTAACAAAGTAATATTTTAAATTTTAGTTACTATTTTATTATAATACAGAAAACATAATAGGAAAATGAGTTAATATATTCACTTATCCTAAAACTCATTAATGATAAATTAAATAGGTTACTACTTATGCAAAATTAAGCACCTAAATTTGGCCTAGACCATTTCAGACAGGTATAAGAAAACATTTGTAAGCATTTGAGAATCTGATTTAGGTTTTAGATTCACATATCAACTAATCAGACAAGACTGATTTGAATTTTAAATATTAATTTTTTTACACACTACTTTTAAATTGTTTACAGGCAAAAATAATTCACCAAAAATATTTTCTGGACACTGTGAAATGATTAATACATTTGAGAGTATTCTAATTTGCCCGCGGAGAATTCAAGAACAGGGAGAGGTGAAATTCAATGAATAAATTAGAAAAAACTTTCTCAGCTTAAGTTAGAATGCACAGATCAGCACATTTAGGGGCCTCTTTTCAGTGCTTATATTGATTAACTTTAATACATCATCCTAGCATTTTCTTTAACTATCATAGTCTTAGGGATGCTGTTTGTAGTTGTTAATGTGTGTCAGTCATTCCTATTGTATGTTAATGATTGTCAGACTCAGTTTATTCATTGAAATAGGACATCACAATTAAATTTTAAGCTTATCTTGCTGATATTCTTTATATCATGTAATATATTCATGTTATCCCACTTTCTAGATATGGCAGATACAAATAATTGAAAAGAATATCAATAAAAATAATGTTGTTATTTCCTAATTAAGCAATTCTAAAGATTAAGTAGAAAGACATCTAAAGAGCTGAACTGATTTCTGCACAAAAGAATTCAAGAAAAAAAAGTAATTTGCATACCCAGATAATACTTGAAGTGTTCCGTCTTGGGTAGAAATCTCCTTTATGCTGAGTGTCTAGCTGAGTGTCAGTTAAGGCCCATTTTTAGGTGGTAATTGGATCATATGAAAACCTTATGCTGAACTACTGCACAGGTAATTACACTTTTTAAAAGAAACAATATATTTCCACTGAAACAATTTTCACTTCCAACTACTGCAGTGGCTTTAAATTGTTAAGCAAATCTGAACATAGCCACACATTTGGGAGAAAGAGCATGCTTATTCTGTAAAAGTGCAAATTTTATAAGAATGCACTACAGCTTATAAGAATACAAGTAATATGGGTCAATTAGCAAGCACAGATAAATGAGTTAAGATGCTAAAATGGAATCTTCCTTTCATTGTACTGGGACATCCTTAATACTATTCAAAGAGAGCTGGTGAGAATCATGTTGTTTAAATCATAGAATCATAGAATCATTAAGGTTGGAAAAGACCTCTAAGATCATCTAGTCCAACCATCAACCCAACGCCTCCATGCCTACTAAACCATATCCCGAAGTGCCATATCTACACATTTTTTGAACTCCTCCAGGGATGGTGACTCCACCACCTCTCTGAGCAACCTGTTCCAATGCTTGACCACCCTTTCAGTACAGAAATTTTTCCTAATATCCAATCTAAACCTCCCCTGGCACAATTTGAAGCCATTTCCTCTCATCCTATCGCTAGTTACTTGGGAGAAGAGACCCATCCCCACCTCGCTACAACCTCCTTTCAGATAGTTGTAGAGAGTGATAAGGTCTCCCCTCAGCCTCTGCTTCTCCAGACTAAACAATCCCAGTCCTCTCAGCCGCTCCTCGTAAGACTTGTTCTCCAGACCCTTCACCAGCTTCATTGCCCTTCTTTGGACACGCTCCAGCAACTCAATGTCTTTCTTCTACTGAGGGGCCCAAAACTGAACACGGTATTCAAGGTGCGGCCTTACCAGTGCCCAGTACAGGGGCACGATCACTTCCCTAGTCCTGCTGGCCATACTATTTCTCATACAAGCCAGGATGCTATTGGCCTTCTTGGCTACCTGGGCACACTGCTGGCTCATATTCAGCCAGCTGTTGACCAACACCCCCAGGTCCTTTTCTGCTGGGCAGCTTTCCAGCCACTCTTCCCCAAGCTGGTAGTGTTGAATGGGGTTGTTGTGACCCAAGTGCAGGACCTGGCATTTGGCCTTGTTAAACCTCATACAATTGACCTTGGCCCGTCGATCCAGCCTGTCCAGATCCCTCTGCAGAGCCTTCCTACTCTCGAGAAGATCGACACTCCGGTGTCGATACTCCGATCTCGAGAAGATCGACCTGACCGGTACTGATGTCAGGCTGACAGGCCTGTAGTTCCCCGGATCCTCCTTCCGGCCCTTCTTGTAGGTGTCACATTGGCAAGCCCCCAGTCATCTGGGACCTCCCCTGTTAACCAGGACTGCTGATAACTGAGGGAGAGTGGCTTGGCAAGCTCCTCCGCCAGCTCCCTCAGTACTCTTGGGTGGATCCCATCCAGCCCCACAGACTTGTGAGTGTCCAGGTGGTGTAGCAGGTCGTTAACTGCTTCCTCCTGGATTATGGGGGGTTTATTCTGCTCTCTGTCCCTGTCTTCCAGCTCAGGGGGCTGAATACCCTGAGAATAACTGGTCTGACTATTAAAGACTGAGGCAAAGAAGGCATTAAGTACCTCAGCCTTTTCCTCATCCTTGTTGGCAATGTTCCCCCTGGCATCCAATAAAGGAGGGAGATTCTCCTTGGCTCTCTTTTTGTTGTTAAAGTATTTGTAAAAACATTTTTAAGTATCTCTTACAACAGTGGCCAGATTGAGTTCTAGCTGGGTCTTTGCCTTTCTAATTTTCTCTCTGCATGACTTGATGAGATCCCTGTACTCTTCCTCAGTTGCCTGCCCCTTCTTCCAAAGGTCATAAACTCTTTTTTTTCCTGAGTCCCAGCCAAAGCTTCCGGTTCAGCCAGGCAGGTCTTCCCCGCCAGTTCCTCCTATGGCACATGGGGACAGCCTGCTCCTGCGCCTTTATGACTTCCTTCTTGAAGAATGCCCAGCCTTCCTGGAGCCCTTTGCCCTTCAGGACTGTCTCTCAAGGGACTCTCTCAACCAGTGTCCTGAACAGGTCAAAGTCTGCCCTCTGGAAGTCCATGGTAGTGGTCTTGCTCACCCCCCTCGTTACTTAGCCATGAATCAAAAACTCTATCGTATGATGGTTGCTAAGCCCAAGATGGCCTCCAGCCACCACATCTCCCACCAGTCCTTCTCTGTTTGTAAACAGCAGGTCAAGCGAGGCACCTCCTGTGGTAGGCTCACTTACCAGCTGTGTCAGGAAGTTATCTTCCACACATTTGAGGAACCTCCTAGACTGTTTCCTCTCTGCTGTGTTGTAATCCCAGCAGAAGTCCAGTAAGTTAAAAGTCCTTAAGAGAACAAGGGCTAGCGACTGTGAGACTTCTACCAGCTGCTTATAGAATGCTTCATCTGCCTCTTCATCCTGGTTGGGTGGTCTATAACAGACACCCAGCAGGGATATCTGCCTTGTTGGCCTTCCCCCTCATCCTTACCCATAAGCACTCAACCTTATCATCATAATCGCTGAGTTCTACACAATCGAAACACTTCCTAACATACAGAGCCACCCCACCGCCTCTCCTTCCTTGCCTATCCCTTCTGAAGAGCTTATAGCCATCCATTGCAGCATGCCAGTCATGAGAGTCATCCCACCATGTGAGGTTCTGTGATGGCAACTAAGTGTCATGGTTTAGCCCCAGCCGGCAACTAAGCACCACACAGACACTCACTCACTCCCCCCGCAGTGGGATAGGGGAGAGAATCAGAACAGTAGAAGTGAGAAAACTCGTGGGTTGAGATAAAGACAGTTTAATAGGGAAAGCAAAAGCCGCACACGCAAGCAAAACAAAACAAGGAATTCATTCACTACTTCCCATCGGCAGGCAGGTGTTCAGCCATCTCCAGGAAAGCAGGGCTCCATCACACGTAATGGTTACTTGGGAAGACAAATGCCATCACCCCGAACGTCCCCCCCTTCCTTCTTCTTCCCCAGCTTTATATGCTGAGCATGACGTCATATGGTATGGAATATCCCTTTGGTCAGTTGGGGTCAGCTGTCGCAGCTGTGTCCCCTCCCAGCTTCTTGTGCACCTGGCAGAACATGGGAAGCTGAAAAGTCCTTGACTAGTGCAGCAACAACTAAAACATCTCTGTATTAATTATCAACACTGTTTTCAGCACAAATCCAAAACATAGCCCCATACCAGCCACTATAAAAAAAAATAACTCTATCTCGGCTGAAACCAGGACACTAAGTCATAGCTATCCTGCTGCACAATGGCTATCATAGTTTTCCTGATGTACAATGGCTTCCAGCTCCTCCTGTTTGTTGCCCATGCTGCGTGCATTGGTGTAGATGCACTTGAGCTGGGCTATCAATTTCACTCCCAACATTGGCATGCCACCCTTAGGCTCCTCTCTAGTGGTTTCGGAACTCCGCTTAGGAATAATGATTGCTGGGAAAAAAAAAAAACAAACAACAAAAAACCACAGGTGGAATGTCTGAATAATCTCAAAACCCGGTTTATGGGTGGATTTTTCTACAACATCTCATTAATACATGAGTATAAACCTAGCTGAAGGTTAAGAGACCTTGAGATGAAGAAACAATTTTGACAATTTTAGAAGAATTCTTCCATAAGTGCTCAACAATGCAACCATTTCTTAATGATACATGTTTAAATAGTAAAAGCTATGCTTCTATGTGATTGGTAAGAGTGCTAATATCCAAATCTGGTGTGTAAAATAGTTAAAACTTTTGTCTAGTTTACATGTATAAAGATTAACATAAGGCAACTATTTAGCTGATTTAGTAACATGATCACCTTGTCAGATATGAAATATGATTATAAGGGGAGACTTCGTGATAAATGAAAAGATCAGTTACTTGTAGAATACATGTAATGAGAGTGAAAAAAATTGTAAATTCATGGGCACACATGGGTATTATTTTGCTTGAAATATTTATGGGAATACTGTGTTGTCTAAATTTGATGATAAGTAGTTGTTGAAAAGCTGACCTGTCATTCTGTCCCGGTTTTGGTGCAAGACTATATTAACCTTGAATTCAGGATGATATTAATCCTTCTTGTGCTCTCCTCACACAATACAGAAGCGTGTCATCTGCAGCATGGATACATGAACAGATCAGCAGGAATTTCCATGGATATTGACATAAATGAAAAAATGAAAAGAAATCATCCGTTACAAAACATTAAGGTAACGGTGGTATGATTAGAAATAAAGCTAAAGGGTGAGTTCAGATTCATTTAGTCAATTAAAGAAATAGAAATAGGATCGTTTTTGTTTGGTTGAATTTTGTTTTTTAAAAAAAGTAGAACTAAAGAAGGCTTGGGGATATTAATCATTATATTATTAGGTTTTATTTTATTCACTTGAAATCTGAATAGGACTTAATAATAAGGTCAGTCCCTAGCTAAGCATACAGTAATAAGAAAAGCTAAAAAAAATACATTGTTCAAAACCAAGCAAGTTGAATACTAGCTTATATGGACAGATATTTGTCTCACTGAAATAAAAAAAGACAACTCATGAATAAGATATTTTAAATCAGAAAGGCTACCATAACTGGCCCACAGAAATCAAAGAAAAACGTGAAATTCCACTGCTGAAGCAAAAATTACAGCATAAACAACAGATGGACAGAACAGGAAGGAGAGAAAGAATGCAATATAGAGTTATATTTTAAGTTATATTTTAAGCATTTCTAGGATGTATGTCATCTATTCCCTTTTATTTTTATGGACATTCTTGACAATACTTTATTTGAACTTCAGATTATTCTGTGCTCCTTCAGAGACATACCAGGGGAGATAAATGGAATTATTTAATATGAAAATGAGAGCATTTTTTTGTATACATTACTGTTTTCTGGGATAAATATATACAGCCTCCAACATAGACCATAGTCTCAGAATTTCATGCTATTGTTGATTATTTCATTTGTGTGGGAAGATCATATTCGGAACAGGAGCACTTATTACAGCCAGCACATGGTAGGTTAGAATAATCTGACTGTTAATATCCAGAGTGGTATGGAGATTAGGTGTTCTTCCAAGTATCTTCCCATGGTTGGCTCACATTTTTCACCTGATAGCTAAATATTGTCTTAATTTATCACCTCCTCTAAGTTATAAATTTTATACCTTAATATGACATAATAGGGCACACACATCTACACAGATTTAGCTTGCATACCTGTCCCTAATTTGTGCAGTTATATCCTCCAGTAATCTGAACATATCTTTTCATTTCAAACAAAAAAAAATTTATCATGACTAAATACGAATTGATCCACATTGCCATATCTTTATCATCATTATATCTGAAAAGCCATGGCAGTCAGACAAAGTTCTCAGTGACTGAAAAAGGGGAAATGTAACCCCCATTTTTAAAAAGGGTAAACAGGAGGACCCTGGAATCTACCAACCAGTCAGCCTCACCTCTGTGCCCAGTAAGATCATGGAACGGATCCTCCTGGAAGATATGTCAGAACATATGTAAGACAGGGAGGTGATTAGAGACAGCCAACATGGCTTCATGAAGTGCAAATTGTGCCTGACTAATCTAGTAGCCTTCTACAATGGATTGACTGCATCAGTGGATAAGGGAAGAGCTGCAAACATCATCTATCTAGAGTTCTGCAAGGCCTTTGATAGAGTCCCCCAAAACACCCTTGCCATTAAATTGGAGAGATATGGGTTTGATGAATGGACTGTTGATGAATTGGCTGGATGGCCGCATCCAAAGAGTTGCAGTCAATGGCTTCATGTCCAAATGGAGATCAGTAACAAGTGGTGTCCCTCAAGGGTCTGTACTGGGACCAGTACTGTTCAATATCTTTATTAATTACATAAACAGTGGGACTGGGAATACCCTCAGCAACTTTGCGGATGACACCAAGCTGAGTGGTGCAGTTGATATGCTTGAGGGAAGGGATGCCATCCACAGGGACCTTGACAGGCTTGAGAAGTGGGCATGTGTGAACCTCATGAAAGTTCAATAAGGCCAAGTGCAAGGTTCTGCACCTGGGTCAGGGCGACCCCCAGTATCAGTACAGACTGGAGGATGAATTGATTGAGTGTAGCCCTGGGGAGAAGGACCTGGGGATACTGGTGGATGAAAAATTGGACATTAGCCAGTAATGTGCGCTTGCAGCCCAGAAAACCAATCGTATCCTGGGCTGCATAAAAAGAGGCATAGCCAGCAGGTTGAGGGAGGTGATTCTCCCCCTCTACTCTGCTCTTGTGAGACCCAAACTGGAGTACTACAGCCAGTTCTGGGGCCCCCAACCCAAGACATGGACTTGTTAGAATGGGTCTGCAGGAGGGCCACAAATATGACCAGAGGGCTGGAATACGTCTCCTATGAAGAAAGGCTGAGAGAGCTGGGGTTGTTCAGCCTGGAGAAGAGAAGGATTTGGGGAGACCTCACTGTGGCCTTTCAGTATATAAAGGGGGCTTATAAGAAAGATGGAGAGAGACTTTTTACCAAGGCCTGTTGTGACAGGACAAGGTGCAACAGTTTTAAACTGAAATAGGGTAGGTTTAGATTGGACAAAAGGAATAAACCTTTTACTATGGGGGTGGTGAGGCACTGGAACAGCTTTCCCAGAGAAGTTGTTGGATGCCCCATCCCTGGAAGTATTCAAGGCCAGGCTGGACGGGGCTTTGAGCAACCTGATCGAGTTGAAGATGTCCCTGCCCATGGCAAGGGGGTTGCACTAGATAATCTTTCAAGGTCCCTTCCAACCCAAACCATTCTATGATTCTATGATCATCATGCAGGAAAGCATTGCTGTATCAGCAAAAAGCAACAAATATTCCATGGAGAGATAAACAAAGGAAGGAGGAGGCTATGGTTGCCTTCAGACCCAGCTAGATGGCATTTCTTGGAGAATCCTACAATCATAGAGTCATAGAAACATTTAGGTTGGAAAGGACCTTAAGATCATTGAGTCCAAGCGTTAACCTAGTGCTGTCAAGTCCACCACTAAACCATGTCCCTAAGCACCACGTCTACACTTCTTCTAACTACCTTCAGGGATGGTGACTCAACCACTTCCCTGGGCAGCCTGTTCCAATGCTTCTATCCTGGTAGTGTGACATAATGACCTTTGTGATTCTGGTTTTACTGATATTCTTAGCTCTTAGTAGTTGATCCTCATTAGTAGAAATTATGACCAAAGACAGCCATAAAATGTTTACTGCTTTATGAATCAAATTATCTCAAAAACCAATTAAATTAAAGGAGAACTGTATGATTTGCTAATCAGAGTTACAAACTCATTATGAATTACGTATTCCAGATGTTTATTAAGCATTCTAAGTGCATTTGCATTTGAAGACATAAAATGCGTGGATTCATTATATACTAGATGCTACTTTTTCATTTTATTTAAGAACAGTTAATTTAATCTCCTGATTTAATGAATCCATTCACCAACATATTAAATTCTTCTATGAAATTTTCGGACACAATGCAATGAAGTCACCTTCAGTCTGGAGTTGTCAGACCACAAGTCAGCATAGTGAAATGTCCCCATTTATTCAACATTAAGCATAAAGCCTTTTAGTGAAATATTTGCTCTATGTCTTAGCTGTAGTAACTTAAAGAAAAAGTTATAAAGAACAAATGTCTTTTCTTCTGATGTAAAAAGTGAAGTCAAACAACAAAAATATGTTGCTCATTGATCAGAATTAAATGTTTGGATTTAATGAAAAAGAATGCTCAGGTTCAGAAAGAACTTTAAAAGTCTTTAAGTCACAATTTGGACAAAACAAACAAGATTTAGAGGAAAAACTGAAAAACATAAGAACTGATAAATGTTGGTCTTACCAGTATAAAAGAATATGTATGTAAATTTTATCTATGAAACACAAACACAATTTTTTAAATTAAAATGAAAACCTATTCACTGTAGTTACAGTAATATTTATTTAGCACTAATAATTGGAATATAGCTTTGCCAGATAATCTTGTCCTTATAACGGGAAATCCATACCAAAATAAATTGCACATTATGGTACCCTGTTACCATCTAATAAACTTTGTTGCTAGTTGTCTACCAAAAATATTAGGAATGTGGTCTGGTGATCTGAATAGTGGCCTGTGAAATTGGCATCTGTATTCTTCACCACTGGATGTGACCTTGAACATTTCACTAAAATATAAATCTCAATGTATTTCAAAGGCACATTTAATTGAAAAATAGGTTATAAATATCTTAAAAACTGAATGCCTTAAAAAATTATTCAATGAAATTAGTAAACATATTTGAAAATGTATGATGTGCATTAGTTTAAACATCAAATTATTATGAGTCTAATATATAAATAGGATATCAGTAAAGATTTGTGTAATGCAGAGGTCTAAAATGTGTTGGATGCTACATAGAAAAAAATTCACCACCGGAACAACAATCAGTAACATTGATCTATTAACATTACGTGAAAAATTATTATTTGAGATTTTGAGTTGCATGTCATATATCCATGTAAAATCTGTTACTGTGAAAAGTTATAATCTCCTATTTTCATCCTTTAATAAAGGAAATCCACAAAACCTTTCTTCTCACTGGTTATGTTTCTCATTTTGCAGATTACAGTCTTCTGTACCATAGAGTGCTAATCTCTTTGTTCCTTCCACTTCCTCTCAATTTTAAGTGCTACCTGTATTCAAGCACATCCATTATTTACAACATTTTTATATTATTTCAGATGAATAAAATTAGGACCACAAAGCCCAAGTAATAGAGGCAGAAAGCTGTGAACTGAATTTTCATTACTATATGAAACCACTTTTTTATTACTGCTCGAGTAGCACCTTAGCCTTCCAGCTTCCCATAGAGATTCCGCAGAATCCAGCAAAGGGACTTTGTGGCTTACAAAAAGATTTATAGGGGTGAATTTAATCTGAAGGACAAGTAAATTCTTCCAAATCTTCCTGCAGCCTGGCGTCTTTCTAATCATAACAGATGAATAAACAAATAATAAAATGGTTTAAAAGTAGACTCCCAGACATTATAAAGGAATACAATTATAAGAGAGTATTGTTTTAACACTTATAATCTGTTCTAGTTATACACGTGTGAGTGTACTGTGGCAAAATAAAGAGACTAAACTTCCCTGCTTGCTGTCAGCCTGACAATGAAGGTGGCTTAAAAGTCTATGTTGCCCACAATGGAAAGATAGTGGATAGATCTAAATTTTGCCTAGATGAGGAAATTAAATGCATCCAGGAACATTCTCCATCAGTGAGGTCAGCTAATATAGAACTGCCAGTATCTGTGGTGATGATTTCTTTTAGCCTGCAAAAGGGAGTGACGATGTGCAAACCTGTTATAAGAAGGAGACCTGGAATATTCTAATTCCTCATACATATACAGGAATTATTTAGGAGACTGCTGGTTTGCCCAGGCCAGAAGTATTTAACTTATCATCACTTTTTAAATTTACGAGCATAGATGTAGCTCTAGTTGCATTTACCTGTTGGAATTTGTAAAGACCTTCCATTTATACCAAAAGCATTTCAGAAACATTTAAGCACATAATCTCAGAAAACTGTGAAAGACATGTACCATATTCCTAGAGTAGCCTGTGTCACAGAATGGGAAACAAAATGTAAATGCATAAATGGATAGATTTAAGCCATCAAAGCTTCCCTGACATGGGAGTTAGACAGTATTAAAGTTCTTGAATTCAAAACAATGACTCAGCCAGCCTGCTTACAAGTTCAGGCTAACTTCAAGGGAATTTTAAATTAACTGACAGCTCCTTTTTGGACAGCACAGATCTCAAGACACCTGAACTTAGGTATTTGTGTTAGTGCTCCAAACTGAATTGCTAGAAACTCAACTCTTGCTTAAATATCAGAGCCATATAGAGACAGCACAAGGCATTGCCTAGATCCACAGGGGAACCTATCGTTCCTGTGTTCAGAGCATTCTTAATGTATAGTGACAGCCCTGAGTTCAGCAAGACACACAGCAGTCACAATCACTTTACAAAGTACATGTATTGGCACTGTCACCACCAGCCAGCTTTTATATAATGGTCTATTGTTGACATTAGTTACCCAGCAGGTAAGAGACATGGATTCTGAATCCTCCACAGCATGACAATATATAGTCAAACACTAAGCTCTCATCCTCCAGATAGGCTAGAATAGGGACACTCTCAGCTAAAGCTGCCCCATTTTGAGATTCAAATTTCATGTCAACCTCCTGGCAGGATGCACTGTAGATATGTGCTCCTTTTTCACAAAAGAAACTGAAAAAAAAAGGATTTGGACCAGAGAATATAATGAAGTAATTTCATCCCCAAATATATACTACTTACTCAACTGAATAATCTAAACCTTTTCCTAAAATTATGTCAGTGTGGCTCAATGCAGTAAGACTCTCAAAAGGATAACAAGCTAGTCTAAAAATATCTAGAGATCTCTAGTATTCAACATGCAGATATACATTTAAGAAATTTAGGGACAGAAGAACAAAACCCTAAATGTGATTAACCTGCAAACTCATTAATGCACGCTGAGAGAGTGAAATCACTGACTAGAGCATGGAAAAGCATGGAAATGCCTCTACTGTTTCGTGTTGTCTAGCCATAACTCTTAGAGGTAGCTTCTTGGGTATTCTCATGTAGGATTCACAACATCTCTCAACTGAAAAGACTGGAAGCTGCATGGATCTGTCAAGTTGCATGATGAAGCTAATATTGCAAGAACTCCATCAATGAGAGACACTGAACTCTTGATTCCAGAGCTCCAAACTCACTTCCCAAGTATTGAAGGATATCAAGGATAAATACATGATTAATTTTTAGGTTGTAATATGTTTTTTCCTACTTTTTCTCCTTTTTAGTATTTAGAAATAATTTTCAAGGACATATTCTGTTTTCCAGTTTGGGCAAAAATGTCATTTTTATATTTTATGTTTAAAAAAACAAATCAGGCTATTCCTTAAAAGAGGTGATGTCTTTAGAGATTCTCTTTTCAGTTCAGAGTTCTCTTTTAAAAATGTGAAGGCAAGCTGCAATATTTTTGTAGCAGATGTGTTTCACAATCTGGGAATACTTTCTACAAGTTTCAGGTGGTATTTGGCATGAAAATCTATTAAACATCTCAAACACCTCTGAAAATCGTTCCTTCCTTTTGAGTAGATTGTTTTAAAGTTTTATTAAAGCATTAGCAGGAGACTAGGAACAAAAAGTACCTTTGACCAGAATGGCTAGAAAGCCCCTGAGTTTTCTTTCACTGTATTTTCAATTTCATTGTGCAATTTTCAGATAGTAATTAGAGATGCCCAATTCTTTTTTTCCTGCAAGTTCTTCATATAAGATGTGGTTATAATAACAGGATACCCTGATTTTTATGGCCTGAAGGCAGAAAGATATCTATGGAGTTTAAATACTCATTGCTTCTCCAGTTCACAGGGGAAGTGTTTGTGTTTTCCATAATGCTTTTAATTCTGAGTTAGAAAGAGTATGGAGTCCTGTTTAGATTACTTACACACACATAAAAAAAAGCCCTCATATTTTTGCCTCCCTAGAGTTTCAAAAACCTTTTCCACTGGTTTAAGTTGGAGTAGTTTCAGATCCCTTGAGTTTTGGTTTAATAAATCCGGTTCCTTGAAAACTGTTATGAAGAAGGTGAAACACAAAATGGAACTCAATTAATAAACTTTATAGATTCCTTATGAGGCCACCAGTGCTTATTTCTTCAATAAATCACCACCTATTAGCTGTTTCATTTCCAAGCCAAAAATAGTTTTAAAGTACAAAGTCAGTCTTAGAAAGCCTGTGGCTACACAAGGGCAGCAAAAGTCTTGAAGCTACAAAAACTGCTTTGCCAACTCTGAAAAAAATTCTGTAAAACTTGCCTTGATTTTTTTTTCCAATTTTCACATTGAACTTGGAGAGTTTTACATGTTTTTAGCTTTTTTACAGAAACTTCTCATACCTATGGACTTAGTCTATGCGCATATCATTTTTAGGCATTTTGAACAATAATTTTTTTAAAAATTTATTAAAAATTGGACTATTTTTAAAAATTTATTGCTAAATGAATCAATGATGGGTATAAAGTTCTCATCACTGGCCTTTGAAATATTTTACATTCTCTTTGTCTTGGAGCAAAGGACTGTGGAAAGTACAGGCACAGGATTTGGGATGATAGGAGATTTGGGTAATACGCATAGTTCTTTACTCACCTTTTTCAGAAATTACTGTTCTCATCAGGTAATTCAGTGACACTAGAAAAGGTCAGTACCAGGAAAAAGAATGTCAGGATTAGTATAATGCAGAGAAACCAGCATTTTTGTACCTTACAGACCCCTTGCAATAAAAATAGAATGAAAAAGCAAAAATAAATTATCTTTTTGCGACACTTGCAAATACACATATAGTAGCGTGTTGGTTTTTTCAACAGAAACAAAAGCTATTCATACGTATGGTGGATATTAAAAAACTACAAAAAGATCTTAAATAATTTTTTCTATTATGGGTAATTATGGGTATCCGGTTGTTAGTATGGCTTACACAGATTCACAGAGTAACCTTTATAGAGGTCTGCAGCACTTGAAGGACTGGCCTTGCACAGTCCCCTGGGCATAACATTGTGGCTGGAAAAAAGATGAGGCACACAGTCTTCCAGAAGTCTCCTTTCATCAGTCAACAGAGTACTGGTGGAGCCAGCTTTCTGGGTCCATGAAGTCTGTGTGTGACTGTTGCTGGACAGCTCTTATGAAAATTTGAATTGTCAGCTATGTGTTTTCCTCTTCATTCTGTGGAGTACTTGGCAATTCTGAAGTGCCATGTTGTAAAATCAGGGACTGAAATCTGTATCAGTTAGTTAAAAAGACAAATTGAAAGCAATTCTGGATTGTTTTTCAATGAGTAGAAGCTAGGGTGCATTAGCTTTGTGCTAATGCTTTAGTTTGGATCACAACTACTGGATCTTTTGAAATAAAGCTCATGGCCATCCCCACATAATGTGTTTGCATAGTGTTTGGAGCATACGTTTGTTGGATTTATTTTACGTGAAACTAACCTGGAAAAGACAACCCAGGAGTTCACAGAATGTGCTCCAGCTGTATATGTCAGTCTCTGAGTCTCTGAGTATCAAGCTAGCCTGATATTAAACCAAAAAAGGTTTACAGTGTGGATATCAGGTCCTCAGTACCAACTGTTTTACTCCTCTGATTTGTTCCTGCCTACTCCAATGTGACATGACTTAGACATAAATCATCATTAAGGCTAACCAAAGCTCCTTAAAAATAAAAATAATAATGATGGCAGTTATAATAATAATAATAATAATCAACAACAATCAGAACTCTACATCTACATACTACTTAAAAAGAAGAAGAAAATAATAATTTTAAAAAAGGAAATAATAAAAATATATTACATCAGTAACTTTAGACTTTCTAAAACCTTCTAAAACACATCAACACTGGTGCAAGCCATTAACACCAGATTTCCCCTAGCTTTGTGCCCATTTATATTTACTCTGTGCTGCACTTCATATAGTATGTGAGGATTTCATTTGCCTTTTTCCTGAGCATAGTTGGAATTTCTGTAACAGAAAAGCAGGAGCAAGAGACCACCAGATAAAAATAATTTCTGAAGATTGATGTGCAGTCAGACCTGCAGTTCTCCACCATAAAAAAAGAAAAAAGAGGAAGGGTGGAGGGGGGAATTAACAGGAAAACAGGAAGATATGCATTGTTGTTGCATAATTCTTTTTCCTTCACTCTTGAGACATCAACCTTTTCTCCCAACTCCTTCTCTTCTTTAGACACTGAAGAAGACTCCTGGGTTAGAGGACTCCAAAGTGCGAGCAGATAGTCAGACGTTGTAAGATTGCCTCTCACCTATTTCTAAAACTGTCCATGAGATAAGAGCAGGTGTATTAGCTAAACACAGTAATTGTGTAGGTTTGTGTATTTTTCTGTTGCAAACTTATTAGTTATTCATATTTCCTTATTATTTCATGAAATAGTATCACTTGATTGACATTATGCAGTAGAATGTCATACAAACAGGCTGAGAATCTGCAGCTGCCTCAGCAGCCAGCAGTATGCAAGGATTAATCAGACAATTCCAAGTTGGGGAATAAATTTCTCCTGTCATCAGCCCCGTGACAGAAAAGGTGAAGGCTGTGATAGTTGGCAAGGAAGACAAGGAAGCTAGGTTCCAGGAGTCAGGCAGTTTATTGTCACACATTTACACTGTTTGATACAAATGCCATTAATATTCTACTCATATCATTATTTGCGCAATTTAGAATTCATAGTACTTAATTCTATTTTATTTTAAATTGGACTTCTTCATGAACATTGTAACAAAAGTGGGCTGTGAGTTATTATCCCATTAGATTTACAATGAACAATGACTTACAATGGATGATTTAGTAGGCATCTATCCATAATCATGAACACATTTTCTGAGGAGATTAATTCATATGCTTTGCCATTCCACAGCAAGCGAATTTTAGATGCTTGTGCCACATATACCTGTCAATGCATAGGAGAAAGAAAAGGTAACTTTCAGTGGTTAGAAACACTTCAAACAGGAAAATGCAAAATGAAGATTCAGTCACATAAGAAGGCAGAATCTGCATGTTTTCCCATTGACAAAAAGCAGAAGTCTTTCTTATGTTCCTCCTGTGTGGAAAGACATCCCCCGCCTCCCCTTTGAATCAGCTCTAATGCTTGTTCGTCTACATATTAAACTAGTTAAATTTGCTAGAAATCTACGTGATAAAAAAGCAATAACTGTATGGTCACTAAAGAGAAAAAGTAGAATTTTATATTTCATTCCTTCAAGAACGTGTTAATTCACCAACAACAGGATCACATCTGATTTCATAAAGTGATACTTGCTCACAAAGAAAAAGGACTGTTTCTTTCTGGTCAGGGTTAATAAGACAGATGGTTGGACAGAAAGAAAGTTCAGATTTAATCTTGTGTGCTGGTTTGGCTGGGATAGAGTTAATTTTTTTCATAGTAGCTAGTATGGGTCTGTTTTGGATTTATGTTGAAAACAGTGTTGATAATACAGAGATGTTTTAGTTACTGCTGAGCAGTGCTTACACAGAGTCAAGGCCTTTTTAGCTTCCCAAGCTCTGCCAGGTGCACAAGAAGCTGGGAGGGGACACAGCTGGGACAGCTGACCCCAACTGACCAAAGGGCTATTCCATACCATATGACATCATGCTCAGCATATAAAGCTGGGGAAGAAGAAGAAGGAAGGAGGGGATGTTTGGAGTGATGGTGTTTGTCTTCCCAAGTAACCATTATGTGTGATGGAGCCCTGCTTTCCTGGAGATGGCTGAACACCTGCCTGCTGATGGGAAGTGGTGAATTAATTCCTTGCTTCGCTTTGCTTGTGTGCATGGCTTTTGCTTTACTTATTAAACTGTCTTTATCTCAACCCACGAGTTTTCTCACTTTTACTCTTCTGATTCTCTCCCCCATCCCACTGTGGGGGGAGTAAGCGAGCATCTATGTGGTGCTTAGTTGCTGGCTGCGGTTAAACCACAACATCTTGTTATAAATAGCTTCAGTAATCTTACTATTCAGTTTCTTCTATTTTTTTAATCAGTGAAAGTTTTACCATAAGTATGATCATTTTGGTCTATTCTGGACATGGGGAACACTAGTATTTCTGATCTGTTTTAGCTCACCTGTTAGTTAGCAGTGATGTGAAGGAAAGAGGACCAACTGTAAGTCTCTGCTTACCAAAGCACTAACAATATTATGGAACGGGACACCACAGCAAATGCTTCACCATTTTAACACATGTGCAGAATGCTCAAGTTGGCACAGACTGTTCTGAAAGTTGCTTCACAGGGTCAAAGTAAGAAGAACCTCCTCCACTGGTAACCCAGAAAATTTCCTGTAACGCAGCAATGTATTGGTAGCATATCTTAATCCCCGCCAAAGGCAAATTGTTCCAATCAGGATCAAAAGAACCTAAAACTCATAGCCTTGTATGTTTGGATAGTTGTCATAAGCACTATCATTCTTTGCCTCATTGGCCACTTAGCTTTTGAGAATGTGCTATTCTCAAGGCATGGAATGGCAAACATTTTCTAATGGTTACCTATATCCAGCCAACTAGAACTTGCAGGAGCACCTGAATCCCTCTATTAAGTATTTAGAAAAATTAAGTAGTTATGCAAGGCAAACTAGATCACACTTCTTCACATTCCTACTTTTCAGTGAGGCAGCACTAAATCAGATGTAATTAATTCCAGCCTTCATTAAATCAGAAAGGTGAGGCATTTTGCATATGTAATGTTTCAGAATATGTTTTGTGATTTGAGAAATATTTATTTATTGCCTAAAGTGTATTCAGCATAGACAAGGACATCTCGCTCCATGTGCAAAACAATATTTATCTCACTGTTTTATGGAACTTCTAAAGTTACAAGAATGTTCTAAATTGTTTTTTAGAATGAATAGTAACTGCTGTGCTTGAGAAGTAGTCAGTCACCTGTATTCACGCTTTCATGAAGTGTCATTAAAAACAGTGAAAATAGCCCAAGAAAAAGTAATAGTCTGAATTTTTGCTACAAGCACTGTTAATTATGATGTTTAATGCAAAAGTTAGAAACACTTTCACTTTAAATTGTATACTTATTCTATTCTAAAGCAAAAAACCAATTATCTCATATTCAGGTTGAAATAAATTCAGTTTTCCAAAGTAATTTCTTGCTATCTGGTCTTCTTTAAATTGCCTTTCTGAACTGATTGAATTAACACTTGACAGTTACAACCTCTGCTTGTAGATTTCAACTGTTGTGATTGTGATTCTTCAGAAAAAAAAATGTGCAGCTAGGTTTGTCTTCTCCAGATGTTAAAAGACCTTGAACTCATTTGTGCAGTTTAGTAGATACTGCATTATATGAAAACAAAATTTGCAACTGATTATCAAGATGAGTACTTTTGCTATGTAAATCTTATCTTATTTACAGTGGTTTTTATTCTTTTCACTTTATTTGAACATGGCAAAATATGTTGTAAGCTATTGTCCTAAGTTTGTGAAAGACCACTGCATGCTTAATTGTGATTTATTTCTTATTTTTTCAATTAAATCTTAACTGAAGAGGAAACAATCACGTATGGTAAAAATAAGCTTTCTAGAAATGGTAGTTTTTTTCTAGCAAACACAGAAGATTAAACATCTATTTTGATTGTATGTGTTAAATTAATTTTAAAATGTCAAAATGTAATGTTTCTTGTTCTAGCTGAAAGTATATGCATTTAACTGTGCATCAGCATTACTGATATGATCACAGAAGGAACTTCTTCCTATATTGATTACTTTGCCCATGACATCAGCCTTTTGCTTATGAATGCACTAGAAATAACAGAAATTTTAAAATTAAAATAGCTGTTTGTGTATCAGTGTCCATTTACTACAAATTCTAACATCTTTTGCATTTAACTTTGTACTTTATTGCCTTATTTACTTTTCTTGCCTCTCAGTATCAACATGTATAGAGCAGTATATTTCTGCTGAAGCAGTAATAACACATAACACGAATGTTACTTTTCAGAGGTTTTCTATTTAGAATTATCTGAACTAAAAATGAAAGAGCTAGAATCTGATGCACTGACTAGAGGTTTCAGATTTCAGAGTTAAGCTATACACACTACCATCAATCCACAATAATGGTAAGTTTTGAGGGAAATCCCTCTCACCTAATTTTACTCATGTTATGTAAATGTGTATACCTTAGGTGATATCCTTAGGCTTCTGTTAGAGCTACTGAAGAGAAATAGACATTTTTAGGGTATGATTTATCCACTGTGTTAAATGTCTGAATGTCATAAAATAAATGATACCTTATAAGTGATACTTTCTCCTCATTAACTATAAAATAGCCTTGAGTATCTATTTGAGGTACATACATCTGTGCTACTTCCAAGTTCAACAAAAAGTATTGTATCCTAAATGTCAGTAAGACATTTTAAGAAAGTAGCATAACCTCAGAATAATATCACTGGTAATATTCTGTCTTCACTGTTGTGCTGGTTTTGGCTGGGACAGCATTAATTTTCTTCGCAGTAGCTAGTATGCGTCTATGTTTTATATTTGTGCCAAAACCAGTGTTGATAATACAGAGATGTTTTAGATATCACTGAGCAGTGCTTACACAGAGTCAAGGCCTTTGCTGCTTCTCACCCCACCCCACCAGCGAGTAGGCTGGGGGTGCAGAAGAAGCTGGGAGGCGACACAGCTGCGACAGCTGACCCCAACTGGCCAAAGGGATATTCCATACCATATGATGTCATGCTCAGCATATAAAGCTGGGGAAGAAGAAGGGGGGGACACACAACACATTCAGAGTTATGGCGTTTGTCTTCCCAAGTAACCATTACACATGATGGAGTCCTGCTTTCCTGGAGATGGCTGAACACCTGCCTGCCAATGGGAAGTAGTGAATTAATTCCTTGTTTTGCTTTGCTTGTGTGCGGCTTTTGCTTTCCCTATTAAACTGTCTTAATCTCAGCCCACGAGTTTTCTCACTTTTTCTCTCTGATTCTCTCCCCCATCCCACTGCAGGGGCGGGGGGAGTGAGTGAGCGTCTATGTGGTGCTTAGTTGCCGGCTGGGGTTAAACCACGACAACTGTCTATTGATTCACTAATAAATAATTTCAGTGTAGACTCGTGGTTTTTTTCAGTTCAATTTTTGATACTGCCAAGATCAAAATTAGGCTTAGAGCTTTATCCTTCCCCCTCTATTTTCAGGAGAAAGTTTGGGGATAAAGGGGATTTGCAGTGACTCCAATGTTGGCCAGAACTACAACTGTAAACATCTTAATGTAGATGTTTGCTTGTGAGCTTCACTTGCCTAAAGGTAAAAAAGGATTGCCATTTAAGTTGCCCAAAGGTATCCTTCTTGTTTTCAAGGTGCTGGTCCAGGAACAAGTGTGTCTCCTATAGTTCCTGTGCCACATCTAAAGGGTGCCACAGCCCTTTAGAGATGTCTTGAACATCCTAATAAAGCTAGGATGACATTAGTTACCTAGATGTAGGTAACTGATTTGAGTCCTACATATCATGTCTAAGTGCTTATCACAGTCAACACAGCCCATGGAATCACCTACTTACTCAGTTGACTAGCTCAGATTGCATTGACCAGATCTTTACTGACCATGAAGGAGTCTAAAAACCTATTACTATCTGTAGACAATCTGGGCCTGAATTCCAACCCAAGGACTCTAGTCAGATGCATAAACATAAGCATTTAGAGATCTTTTAGATGCCTTAAGTTGTCTAGCTTATTTCCACACGACTGGCAGATATGACCTGGACAATGGGATATCAAGTTTTCTGGGGCATTAGCTAGAAGTCAGGGTAATCTTTGACACTATTCAAGGATTTATGTTCTCAGAAACTTTACCTTCAGTATTTAAAAAAAAAAAAGGAAATTTCATAAAAACCCATTTTCAAAATTTCAGGAAAAGCATGAAAATTAATTTCAAATGTATGCTGAATGACTAAATGCGGTAGTTTGACTTTGGCTGATTGCCAGACACCCACCCAGCTAATTTCTCACTCACCCTCCTCAACTGGACAGGGGGAGAAAATAAGATGAAAAAGCTCATAGGTCAAGATAAAGACAAGGACATCACCTACCAATTACCATCATGGGCAAAACAGTCTTGGCTTGGGGAAAATTAATATAATTTCCTGCCAGTTAAAATAGAGGTGGACGGTAAGAAGCAAAGACAAAAACTAAAATACTTTCCTGCCAAACCCTTCCCCCCTTTTTTTCCCAGGCTCAACTTCACTCTTTCACTCCTGACTCTTCTACCTTCCCTGTCCAGAACAGCACTGGGTGATGGGGAATGGGAACTGCAAGAGTTCCTCTCTGCCACTCCTTCCTCCTCACACTTTTCCCCTGCTCCAGTGTGGGTTCTTCACAGACTGTAGCGTGGGTGTCTGCTCCAGTGTGGTCCTACCCACAGGCTGCAGGGGAATCTCTGCTCTAGCACCTGGAGTACCTCCTCCTCCTCCTCCTTCTCCAACCTTGCTGTCTGCAGGGCTGTTTCACATTTTCCTCACTCCTCTCTCTCACGGCTGCCATGCAGCATTTTTAAAATGTTTTTAAAATATGTTTTCTTAAATATGTTTTTCCCAAGGCACCACCATCTTGGCTGAGGGGCTCAGCCATGCCCTGCGGTGGGTCCGTTGAAGCTGTCTGGAACCGGCTGTGTCTGGCATGGGGCAGCCCCAGCCTGTCCTCACAGAGGCTGCCCCTACAGCCCCCCACTGCCAACACCTAGGCACCTTCCACCCAATATATTAAAAAATGAAAAGCTGATACTATTTAAGTCTTTTTCAGAAAACTGTGATTTTGGAAGACTGTCTCACTGTAAAGCTTGTTTTTGGCATTACAGTAGTAAAAATATCCCTGTGAAGTAGGTGATGCCTGATAAGCCTAAAAACCTATTGTTGTTGAGATCTAATTGGAAATACTTGTGTATGTTACTCAGATTAATTTCCCATTGTAATAGTTTAAATACATGCTGTATGCTTTTTTCTGTTTAGATTTGTCTGAAAGGTAGTGAGTGCAGGTCGGACACCTTGTGAAACATATCTGAGGAGGCATTGAATTGAAAAGTGGGAAAGAATAAAAGCAGCAGATGGAAAATTGCTAACTTCAAATGTTCACATATCAGACTCCAAATTATTCTTTGCCTTAACTAATTCAAGGTTCTGTATTTGAATGAAGGGTCTTAGCCTTTTAAGATTCACTGTTTTCATATTTTTAAGGGTTGGTATTTTTCTTTCCATTTAAATGGAAGCAGAGAGTGTTGTATTACCATTTTGTGTTGGAGCTGAAGCTTCAGGTAAGACAGTAAACATGTATTCATCTACAATTAAAAAGTGTGGCATTTGTATACAACTACAGAAAATCTAAGAGATTTTTTCAGCAGCAAAGTGTCAAAGTCTTGTGCACATATAAATTTTGCATTTATATGATATAAATATCACAACTAACTATAAATGATGGACAACTAAAACATCCCCAGAAAGTGACTGAATGAGATGTATAAGACTAGCAATATATTGACCTTCTTAATGTCTAAACATCATAAGAAAGTTTGTAGTGAATGAAAAAGAAAAAGTATTGAAAATTCTGTACATGAGAAATGAGAATGACAAAAAGTTCCCAAATCAGGATGTGCAAATGCTAAAGTGTATGTAGAACTCAGAGGAGAATTTGCATTGAGTGGAAGTGACGTTGCTATTTTGATTATGCCTACTGCATAGCAGGTGATTACTTCATGACAGAGGAGAATGATCCTTATATCTCTCATCTCTCTAGGTAGTTACATAGCTGTCATCACTTCAGTACATAAATGTAGCTTCCTTTTCCTTCATTTATACAACACATCATTTATTTACTTTATGTAGACCATTTAGAACCCCATGAAGGAAGTCTCTGTGACAACCTTTGGTTGCAGTTAGTTTCTATCAAGTTCATTTCAAAAGTTATAAGCCATCCAAGTTTCTCCTGCATTTTCTCACAACCACTTCCCTTTAGGATACTAAGATGCTCTTACAGAGAAATTTTAGTGCAACGTTCACTAGGCTGAGGCTATTCATTATAACCTTTGGCAACAGAAGAAAACTGATAAGTGGATAGTTAGAAGATGGAAAATTGTTGTCATTGACAGATGTTTGATGTTTCATTTTACAAATGAGTCACAGACATATAAAAAGGATAATAACAATAAAGATTTTAACAATTTTAACAAGAACAATTTTCAAAAGTCAGTCTCAAAATCCTAATATACTGATAGTACACCTAAGAAAAAGAGAAAGTTAATAGTATTCGTAACTATTTTTTATTACTGAACTAAATTAAGTCATTGGTAGGTATCATACTAGTTACTCTTGAGAACAAAGTAATTAAAATAAGTAAAATGTAGTAGGATTTACCATGTATGAAAGAATTCACTGGCTTTAATATTACACATTACTTTATGACCCTTTTTCAGATCCTATGTCAATTTCACCCCCCTTGCAAAATTCCATTGATCTCAATAAAGTTTTACAGCTTAAGTGAAAAATTATGACAACTACAAAGGCACCACTCCTTACACTTTTAATATTATATTTTTAAAACTCAACACCTCCAATTTTATTGTCATTTAATAGTAATGAAAGTATGCTTGCATTTGTGTAAGACCCCCTGAATTTTCCTATGATGGTATGAGACTGTAGGTAATATATTTTCTGTACTGTTATTAAAATTTACCACCTACTGGTATCAGGAAAAATTACAGTATTGAATAATTATTTTGCTTTGCTTCACATTCAGACTTTGTTCTGCTGTTTATCAACCCTGGTAACAAAATAAAGTTAATCCAAGTGTGAACACATAGTTTGTGAAAAACAACTAGAAGCAGCATGCTTCATATAAATGAAAATGTTTGTTCAGTGGTTTTTTTTTTAAGCATTTCCTATTCTAGCAATTAATCCTCTCTCCAGCTTTGTCAAAACCACAGTAGATATCATGGTTTCATCAAGGTTCCTTCAAGGTTTCTTTTCCTACAATTATTAAACATTAGTTTATGCATCCTCTTCAGGTCCTATTTACTTAAACAGGAATTGTATTTTCCCAATGAAGTAAAAACTAAAAGTATATAAGTATACATATATTTACATACTGTTTATACATCTGACATTCAGTAAAAATTCAGAATGTTAAAAACTAGGATTTGTGTCTGGACTAAGGAAAAAAAAAAGACACCTTTTAAAATTTATTATTATGAAAATGAAGAACCCCTTTTTGATTAAGCCACAATAATTTACAAAACCTAGCTGTGCTGGACCCAGGAGGTGAGCAACCTGCAGCTTTCTTGTACACTGCCTTTCAACTATTAAACTGTATACAAATTTACATCTGCAAAGTGTGAAGTCATTGATTTTCCTCCCTACTAGGCAACAGCTGCTCTGCTCACTCTTCAGAAATCCTCCTCTCCAGATGACGTTGGGAGTGTAACAAGAGATTTCATTACTGATGAAATAAAGCCTTGTACTACTCCAAGAAAATGCCCCCAAAATAAACTTTTAGTAGAAATGTACAAATGAAGCACAGAAGAGATTGGTGGGAGCAAATGTGGTACTTACTTGGAGTCCTAGGATACGAATATCAATTTTCTAATATACCCTCTATTATACAAAAACTTACTTTGTCTACTAGTAAAATAAAGACAGATTCTTCAGATATTGTGTTCACTCTTCTTTTGAATCTTAAACGATATTGCTAATACTGTCCCCTAATATGGGAATGGATGATTTTATCTTTGACCTGTTAACTGAAGAATTAAAAAAAAAAAGGGTAAATGTTGACAACACGCACAGATCCAATGAGTAGATTTACTCTGGCAAAGACTCTAGTCAAAAGGCTCATTTTTCATAGCCTTTTTATAAAAATTCAAGATAAATCCTACCTAAATAGGTAGGATCATGCCTAGATTGGCTGGTGTTTCTCAGGACTGTTTGGTTCATGCCTTAACTTATGTGAGAGACTGAAAGAGTTAATGTCTCAAGCATTGTGGTGACTTGAGGTGCTATTTGCATGGCGACAGCAGGTCGACGAGCACAGGGTGAGGGAGAACCAAGAGCAGGACGTGGAGAATGCGTCGGAGGATGCACGGTTCCGGGTTCCGCCGGACCTGACCATCTATGGCCAGAGGTCACACAGAGTTGATCTGAGGAAGGGGCTTGCAACCGACCGAGAGACCCCTCGCGACCACCCCTCTCCCCCAGTGCCTGCGCAGAAGATTGAGAACTTTCTAGAACAAGAACCATGTCAGTCCTGAAGGGGCGTACCTGGAGGCGGGGATTAGCCTATAAAAGACACGCCCTCCAGGGAACCACGCGCGCATGCCCACCACTGGAGGATTGCCATGTCTGTCATCATCATCGTGGGATCCAAGGGTGGTGATACTTTTCCTTTCTCTTTCCTTCTCTTTTCTCCTTTCCTTTTCTCGCTTCACTCTTCCTCTACTCTTCCAATATATGCGAGTTTGGGATAAATTGTGACGGGTTGCCCAGAAAATAGCTCCATTGCCAAATAGCCTCTGTTCATTTGTTGGGCTTGCCAGTTCATTAAGTTTGTCTGTTTGTGGAATTCGCCAGTTAATAAAGTTGCTGGCCAGCCTGTTCCTCTGGGTCATTGTCGTGACTCTGCCAACCACGCGGCTCTGCCGAGCAGAGATCGGCCTTTGTCGGTACACAAACCGTCGGGGAATCGAAAAGATTCACCCCTCTTGCAACCCACCGAGTGGGATGAGACGACTTATAACTTCCTTAATCAATGTAAGCAGTATTTTCGTCAGACCTTAAAGATTTTATGATTTATTTAATTAACACCCAGGTCTTCTCCAATGGAAACTAACAGGCTATTTAAAAAAAAAAATAAAGCCTGTACTTCTATATTATTAAATATATTGATAGAACTCCACCGTTTTACCAAAACTTTCTGAGACTTGAGTGCTTAAAGCTGTAGTAAGACTGGGGCAAGTTAATCAAATGGAACAGGGATTATAAATCTCCAGATAGCTGTGTAAAATTGTCTATTATTCTTTAATTAATAATAGACCACAAAAGTGTGTTCATACTTAAAAACAAAGTCAAAACAATGCTCATTCTGGAAAAAAGGAAAAGGAAAAAGAAAAAGAAAAAACAATAACTCCACAGTAAACATCTGTGTTCATCAACACGGGCAGAGAAAATGAAAATGTTAAGTAGAAACCTCTATATCCTGATTACATACTATATGTGATTACTTATTCCAATATTTGCTAACTCTTTCTGTTTGACCTAAAATTGTTTCCTGAAAATCTTTTCTGATGGCATGTCCGAAAGTACTGACACAAGGACCTAAATATTAGTTTATAAAAATGAAGTTTCCATAGAAAAGAGATTATTTAATTTCATTTGATTTACCTGATCTATTATCTGTTCTTTTGTGTTTTATAGTGTTTCAGAATTAGAAATAATCTTGACTTGTATTTAAAAAAGCTATGTTCATCTGGTCAGAATTTCCTGGAATCTGTTCTTATCCGTTTCTTCAGTTTGCAATTTACATCAAGGATTTTTAGGCTGATCACAGTAAAGTAAAGTAAAATCTCCAAAGGCCCAAAATTAATAATGCACAGTTTTATGTTCATATGCTGCTTATCATACAATAACAGTTTTTAAACATATAATTTAAGGTGGCATTTTGACAGCTTCAATGTTTTCTTTACTTCATTATTACTGCTATTTTGAGAAGAGTTAATATAGTTCCTGTGGGAGAAAGTTGTACCTCAGAAATTTATTAGGGTCAGTGAGCCTATGGATAAATATTCAGTTCATACCTGGATTGTCAAAAACTTTCAACGCTGTCCCTGGTAGTAGTGTCCAATGGAATAGAATGGAATATTCTCTCAGGATTATTAACAGATTAAAAAATGCAGAACAAACAATGGAGGGGGAAAAAAAAAGTTCCATTTTCAGAACAGAGGAAAGCTACCAATTGGATACAAGTTTTTGTACTTCCATGTAGCCTGCTAGGTAGATGGGGACCACGGAAAGTGATTATACTGGACCCTGGGCCAACTGTATATTGCTTAATTATGAATTCACTCCTTGACTGTTTTGGATCAGATTGCTCCATCTGGCTCTGAGAAAGTCTAACTTATGATTGGAAAACTTAACTTTCAACAGTGTGGAGGTCAGTCAGACAGCCATAGGCTAGAGGTCAAGCCAGGTCCTGTTTATTTTTGCATATAAATATAGTCTACATGTCTGTACTCTCAACATGTTAATATATGGAGAATTAGGAAGAAATTAGCAGAGTTTGTACACAGCATAAAATTATTCAAGGGTGTCCAATTTAGGTAAAAATGAAACACTATATAAGGATCTCATATTAACTGGGTGGAAAAAAAGAGGAAAATAATTTGAATATTCAAGTTTGGGAAAAACAGAGACACATGGAAAAAATAACCTTAGCAGTAGATACAAAGGGTAATAATTTTAGTTTCAGATTTAATCTGACTATCTTTAGTCAGCCAAGAGAGTTGTAGTTATCTAATATTCTAAAATCTTAATCAATATGTTAAGGTGTTTGTGTCTCTACTCTATAGGAAGATAAGAGTAAGATAAGTTCCTTACAAAGGCTTTTCATCCAAGACTAAAAGTGGACATCATCCTCAGGTAAAAACGATCTTTACGGAAAATTCTGTAATATGCAAAAATATTCTGAAATATATCAAATAAATGTAAGAATTATTATAAAATGAGTTAAGAACAGAATGAAACACATTAGCATGCACAACTCCATGTTGCACCTACAGTTTGAATATTGCATGTCCTTCTGGTCACTCTATCTGATAAAAGGCAGGGTAGACATATATATAGCAGCACAACCAGCATAAATCACAAAATGACA
Organism: Ciconia boyciana; assembly: GCF_034638445.1. Classification (NCBI taxonomy): domain Eukaryota; kingdom Metazoa; phylum Chordata; class Aves; order Ciconiiformes; family Ciconiidae; genus Ciconia; species Ciconia boyciana. The sequence continues at coordinate 176,538,230 of NC_132934.1, forward strand.
GAATCACAGAATCGGCGTGGTCAAAATCTTTTCAGACAAAGTGTTCATTTGTATGGAATTGTTTCCACATCTCTAATTTATCACATCTGCACTTATCCTTGGTGGAAAAGAATCAGGTCAGAGAATTCTTAAGCAAACAAGACATACATAAGTCCATGGGTCCTGATGGGATGCACCTACAAGTACTGATGTCATTTCAAGGCCACTCAGTAATGTTTGAACGATCATGGTGATTAGGAGAGGTGCCCAAAGCATGGAGGAAAGTAAATGCCACTCCTGTCTTTGAGGAGGGCAAGAAAGAGGAACCAGGGAACTACAGGCCAGTCAGCCTCACTTCAATCATTGGAAAGGTGATGGAGCAACCCACCTGGAAACTGCTTCTAAGCACACAAAGGACAAGAAGGTGATTGGGAGCAGTCGGCATGGATTCACCAAGGGGAAGTCATGCTTGACCAACCTGTTAAACTTCTGTGATGAAATGACTGACCTGGTAGATGAGGGCAGAGCAGTGAATATTGTCTAACGACTTCAGTAAAACATTTGACACGGTCAGCCTTAAGATCCTCATGGAGAAGCTGATTAAATAGTGGATGGATGAGCAGACACTGAGGTGGACTGAAAACTGGCTGAATGACCAGACCCAGAGGGTGGTGACGAGTGGCATGAAGGCCAGTAACTAGTAGCATGCTCCAGAGGTCAATATTGGGTCCAACCCTGCCCAAAATTTTCATTAATGCACTGATGCTAGCTTGTCGTTGAACACTAAGGATGTAAAGAACGTCATTGGTTTGGTTTGGTTTGGTTTTCCCCTGTGAGAAAACTCACATAACTATAGCTCATTAGGCACCAGGTTAGAGTTCTTGCATTGCTTTTCTGAGTATAGAATCCCACAATTAGATTCAACTCAGTCATTTTTAGACATCTCCCAAAGCTAGGTTTAGTTTGCTTCTTAAAGTCAACAGAGAGAAACAGACATATCTTAGAGAGTGATTTCTTTGATCTGTTTTAGATGTTTACATGAAGAGTTGATCTGTATACTGAAAGTGTTCCTTTCTCTTTACTGATTATAAAGAGAGGCAAAAGTATACAGTTCAGATGTCTGTACCTTAAGCCTCTATCTCTGGTGGATGAACATCAATCAAAACGTTTAAGTATGTAAGTAATTCCTTGGTCTAGTTGTACAGACTCAATATTTACTATGCAATACATATTCTAAAAAAAGTAATTTCTGTGAGCTAAAAATAAAATGCACAAAAATTAAACTATGTAAGTTTTTGATTAAATGTCATTACTTTTACAATGTAAAATGACAAATATGGTTCATAGATTAGGAAACTAAACAGAAGTATAAACAAAAGTTTATTTTCCATGTGCATCTTGTAGAGTTAGAAATTATTAATGAGTTAATGAATTTACTATGCCAGTTAAAATTATTAGTTTCAGTTTTGATAAAGTCACTTTTCAAAGTTTCAAAAAATGAAAGTACAAAAGTTTCAGGTTAAAATTGTAACCCCAAGACTTGTTATTCTCTTAGAGAATTTTAATTCCCACTAAAATGATGAGACATACATATAAAGAAAGGTGAACCTGTAAAGGATTAACATATTTTCATGACCAATGCCCAATACAGATTAATAAGCAGCAAATCTTCCAAAACATGCTTGATCTGTGTTCAGATAAAAATGAAAATTAAGGAATGCAGTTGATGAAATATACATTTTAAAAAAGAATGGTGTATACATTGTAAGAAATACTACTTGAAAATTAATTGTAATTACCTTATGCATTAAAACTGGTTCATAGATTGAAAGCTGTCTGAGGAACAGTAAATGAAAGAGAAGAACGAACAGCAGTATGTAAAATCTGGATATGCAGTGTAAAATTAGTAACTTTATTAACGTCTGGAACAGGCAATAAGCTGCCAATTAATAGCTACAAATTATTCTAAGCTGGAAAATACTGCAAATGATAAATACAGGGAAGAGAGAGAATAAGTTGTGAGCTAACAGATTAAGAGTGTGCTCCCCCAAAAAGTAAAATGGAGAGACTCTTTCAGATGTTACCTGGAAATATGTAATCAAATTTCTTTTTTTAAGAAAGCAGTCAGACTATAAAGTACAAGAGGTATCACTGACTGAGAATATTTGTATTACCTTTACATGGAAAAAACCCAAACAAAATAGAACAGACTTAGTAGTGCTGAATTACGGAAACAGAAGAATTACAGAATCTAAGTTACCAGGTAGAAAAAGGATATTATCCCATTCTCAATATATCTGTTAAGACAAATCCAAATAGGATGCAATTGTGAACAGTGAGGGAGTCGTGTTAGCACAGAATAGACATTTTGCGTCTTGCCTTCTGAGATGAGATGGGCAATATGCCTTTACCAAAACTAGTGAGAGAAATGTGTTGAGTGACAAATTCACAATGCATTTGAGGAGACAAATCAATTATATATTTATGAAGGTGAACTCTTTGTAGAGTACCAGATGCAAATTAGGTTTCTAACCCTTGGCCAGTCAGATATTGCCCTGAATTTCAAACAAAAAGCAAATGTTCCTCTTTATCCAAAACTGACTGAAAGAGAGTTAGGGACTTGTGCCACAAAAATGCCTGAAGACAAGAATCGCATTATATAAGAGAACTGTAAACACAATTCAGGCAGGACTTGGCAAGGTGACTAAACCTGAGCCCCTGAACTTCGACAGATCTTCCATCAACTGAAAAGCCTTCTAGAAATCTCATTAAGATGCTGAGGTTTACATTCATCTGGTATGGGCTTGAGCACAACCTTAGCATTGGGTTCAGTCCCAAGGGTGGATACCTTTGTTCTATTCCTTCAAATTTCCTACAATATTCATTAAGAATTACTTAATAATTTCTTCTTCATCTTAACTGCATATACTGCTGCACTCTGAATGAAACCATTCTAAAAACAGAGTCTCTCCAAAGAGCGATTCTAATGATGATTGGCCAAATCAAGAGGATGCTCAACAAGTATTCATGTTTTACATTTTTACATTCAGAAAAAACAAAGGGTTTGTTTTCTCCCATATTTCATGAACAAAAATATCTTTGTTAGCTAGTTCTGGCAATAAGGCAGAACATGCAAAAGCACCTTTGGAAAAAGATTTACTTGAGGAGCTTAATAGATGCAGTTAGACTGTCAACTTAAATAGACAAGCCATGTAGGGTAAAAGCAGAATCTGACTGCTCTCCAGTCTCACTAACCAATCAATGCTGAATAGATAGGTTTTAAAAAAGGGCCAGGAATGAGAGACATCTAGTGTCATTCTTATAAAATAGGGCAAGACTATTTTTCAAGTACTTCTGTAGAATTTGGATGCACAATTCCAGTTCTTGTTAGACTGTCTCAGGAAGTGTTAGCTTTCATTCCTTATTTCCCACTTCAAAATTGGCACTTACATTAGAGTCAGTTTAAATTCAATGAGTGGATAAAAATACTAGCAAAGGTTTGAAACCTTCCCTTAGCTTGTATCATTGGTAATAGCATGCAAAGTTTAGATCGAAAAATGTTGCCCTCTTGATTCAGTGCTTCTTTTAAAAAAAAGTATTTGAAATCTGATGTAAGCTAAATGAAAGGTTGCAGTCCCCTACATAACCTCTCAAAATATAAAGCTATAATAAGTTTACTTTAGTGATATCCTGAAATAAATACATTCAAAGAGATCTCATTAGATACAGACTTTATTTGCCTTTAGTCCAGTCAAGTACCTATAATTTTCCTTCAAGGTCAAACTGTAGGATGTTTGATCTGAAGCAAAAGCACAACATTCCTTTCTGCTAAATCTTGATTTCCTGAAGCTCCGCTGTGCTATGTAAGCACCAAGAGCTAAATCACAGGTTCTGTGTTCATTTATGAGTCCAGTTTAATGTCAGATGCTATCCTCTTAATGTCTAACTTCAGGAAGTTAACTAGAATTAGGCAGTTACTTAAAAGATTAGATGGTATCACATGGTATTAAAAGAAAAAAACAGTTTTAAATTAAGCAGCTAACACTCAGAGTTAGCAGAGGCTAACACTAAGATAAGAGAGATTAGGGCTATTTTGTAAATATAATCTAAGAACACAATGCATAGCATCAACTAAAGTTGCTATTAAATTTTCTATAGAACTTCAGAGTTACTATTCTGCTAATGAAATTACCAGATGGTTTATAACCTTACAATTCCATTGAAAAGATTTTCTTCCACAGTAGCGAGTTATTAAACAGGGCAACTTGGAGCAACTCGCTGAAAATACTGCAGACTCCTGGGAAAACCTAAGAGACCTTGTTTTTCACATTGGCAGTAGACTTTGATGAAACTCAAACCTGTAAATGTGTAACTTCTGAATGTGGCCAACAGAACCTCATACAGGCTCCAGAAGTTAGCACTAATGTGGAGAAACTCTTCTGTTGTATATAAGTAAGCAGAAGCTCAGTATTCAGATATGACCTATACCCACATTTTCAGTATGTTCTGTCAAGTATTATGGGCATAGAGACATCTAAAAAGGATTTTTTAGTATTTTACTCCTTTTAATCAAGCTTCTGAAACTTTGGAGAATAATATATTCTCTAATGAAATATTATCTAGCTCTATTTAAGACTAAAAGTACTCAGCCAAGCTTAGTCATGACTAGTTTTTAAATTGTATAATTTAATTGCAGTATGTCTTCACTACGATGTGAGTGAAACGCTACAAACACTGCATACATCTATTTCTTCCACAAACCAAGTTTTCCTGCATTGTTGTAAGAAACTATTTCACACAATAAACACTATCAAACAAAACATTTTTCAGCTGTGTCTGCCTAGTGGTATCAAGCATCAACAGCGTATTTCTTATACTAAGGAGACTCAGAACATATACTTTGCAAAAGCAGTGCCAGCAGTGAAGAATAAGGCCAGCAGTAAACAATGGATGTTTTTCTGTTATTCAGGTAAAGTATAATGATTGACAATAGATTCAATATATAAACATAAGCTTGGGAAATGTGTGTCAATTTAGTAATTAAATCTGAAATAACAGCATCATCCCAAGGGTATAACACTGCATAATGTTATCACTAGTATGGTGAAATTATTCTTTTGACAAATTCTCATCTAAGGTACATTTCAGTGCACAAATGAAATTTACATTTACTAAAGCACTTATTAAAGGACAAAACAAAACAATAAAACACGTTTTATGCTGTTTTTCAGACAGAAGGGGACCAATCCAAATCTGTTAATATTAATAGGATGATTGGCTTTGACTGCAGAGAACTCTCTCTCTCTCTCAATCAGGGTCCAAATTGATTGATTTTGATTCATTAAGGAAAAACACAGAAGACAAGTAATGTTTTCTGGATTGCCAGAATCAGCTATTTCCCTTTGCTTTTTTTCTTTTTTTTCCCTTTCTTCTTTTTTCCTTTACTCAAAGGCAGAATAAAATTATGACAAAAAAAAAAATTCTGCTCATCAGTAGAAAAAAGATAAAGCATCTAGAGTAAATGCTTATTGTTTGTTCTCATTATTTCAAACCGTTTCAATTATTCTGTGACATTAATAATTTAATATAGAAAGTTAGTAGAATAGGTTATGACGGTCAAAAACTGTTTAACAGAATAAACTGTATGTCACTTATTGCTGTGTTAAACCATTTTGGAAGAACTTTGTTATATCAATATGGGTAGATAGATATATTTCATTTTTGAGGCACTGTGTTAGAAATTACTAGTGTAAGTGTTCTTCATTGACAAAGTTATAAGTTAAAGCAATGGTTTTAGAATAACGTATTTGCTTTTAGTCCTGATTATCCTAAATCTTTCTCTGTATGTTTTGAATTTCCAATACTAAGAGACAGATATTGGAGGAAAAGGAAAATAAATCATTGATTCGTATAATATGCACATGGCTTATACTATAGTGAAGTCAAGATTCACACTGCAGGATATTAGAACCGCTTTTAATTTAATCACATTGCATTCCAAGGTGCTATAGATATGTTTTGTTAATAATATATATATAGTCTGTAGAAAAAAAAAGTATATGATGTGCTTTATTTGGAATTCCTCATTTTCAGTTTTTAAGCTGTGTTTGTATTACACAAACACAATATCTTCTAACATTTTAAATGTTCACTATCAAATGATATTATTTTTACAACCAAAAAGTGCTTTCATTCCATCTCCAAACCATGCAATAATTTACAAAGATTCTTGCTGGAAAAGGACTCATATCCTTGCTCAGCATGGATTCTCTTTCCAGATACATTTAATTAATCATATATGTTAACTTTTTTATACCATTGAATTGAACATTTTCATCTTAACATGATTTGGAAATAGAGTTTTATAGAATTCAGAGCAACAAATGCAGACTGTTTAATGTAGAAAACTTTTTTTTTATTCTTCAAATGGTATTCCCAGGGGTCCACAGGTCTATGAGGGTTAAAATCTTATTTAAATTTCATTTCATTTCTGAAAGGTTTTGCTTCTCTGCAGATTTAGAATTAATCACAGTAAAGAATAAAATAATGGATAACCTTTAGTATCTAAAACAGATTAAACAACATTTGTAATTAATAAGCATTACTTCATCGTTAAATGGCATCAAGGATGACTGCTTTATAGCCATATTAATACTAATGGAAAATGTCAAAATACCTAAATGTCAAGCCATTTTCTTTAGGTTTCAACCATTCTTCCATTATAATATGTATCAAATTGGTCAAGCAACACCACTTAAATAGCAGAAAGGTTGTTGAGACATCAGTATGGTCCTATTCTAACATATTGTTCACCTGGGTTGAATATTCCTGGTATATAGAGGTGTTAAAAAAAGTTGTTCAACTTGCAAAGCTGTGTTCAACTATAAATAGCATATCTGAGAAACTATAGATACTGTAGCTGGGCATAGATTGTACACATACTTCAATCTGGACTATTTGTACAGAGGATTTGAATCTCCACTCAAAAAAAAATTAAAATTCAGTATAATATTAGGCTGTAAATTAAATGTACAATGAAAGGAACCACTCATACTGGTCTCATTTCCTCCATTGTAACATTATACTGAAGAGATATGGAGCCATTTCTTCTTGTAAACCATTAATAATTCTTGTAAAAAAATTCCTAAGACCTATCTGCCCATGTTTTATAATTAGACATATAATTCTCAATTTACTATTAATTTTATAGGTAAAGTTGCTCAGATGTTCAAAGAAATGATAGTACAATATATCAGCTGGATGGATTCTCCATCCATCACCCCCTGGCACAGAACCTAATCCCCCCGGCTTTTTAAATATCTTTTAAATTACCATTTATGTAGACTTATTAATAGCAGGTATGATAATCACTCCAAAAGCCGTCTCCTCCAGCCTGCCCATTCTTTTCAAGTCAGCATCATTAGAACAGAAGCATTTCAACAGAGTCTGCTCATTCACACAACACATTTCCATATGTTTCTAGTCCCATAACATAGCCAAGGATATTATTTGTCCAAAACGTAAGTGCAAAGGGAAGATGCTAATTAAGAAGAATATGAAGCTATTCACTGGATGTTAAGGAACTGAGCATTCCAAGAGGCATACTGAAAATGATCGCTCTATGTCACTGTTTGTTTATATGTGAACTTTTCTTTTATTGCAGTGAAAAGTTGTTGTTTGTTAGTTCAAGGAAGATTTTATGGCTATTACGATGTTATTCTAATATTCAACAGCCTTTTTCATTTTCTTCTTTTTTTTTTTTTCTGTGAAAGTGATAGTAAAAGTCCTTCTAGTCTGCTCCTAGAACTTCTGGAACCTTTTTTCTTTTTTTTTTTCCTTTTTTATTTCTGGGGTGCTCCTGAGACATGAGGGTGCAGCTGCCTCCTGGTGTTGGACCTTTGAGTCCCATTCCTTTCAATATGAAGCAAAAGTCTCCCTCTTACAGAATGTGAGGTACAGCTGTTAGGCTATAAACACATTAAAGGATATCATGAACATTGTCTTCTGAGGCATCCATTCACAAGGAAAAATCTGGCACACTGCTTTTCAGTGGATGAAGATACTGTACTATTTTCTACACTATCTTAGGAGAAATTGGAAAACTGGCACCACTGAAAAGAGCCTGTCTCTGTCCTCTTTGCACCCTCTCTGCAGGTATTTATATACATTGATGAGATCCCCCCTAAGCTTTCCCTTCTCCTGACTCAACAGTCCCAGCTCTCAGCCTTTCCTCACAGGAGAGATGCTCCAGTCCCTTCATCATGCTTGTGACCCTTCGGTGGACTCTCTGCAGTATGTCCATGTCTCTCTTGTACTGGGGAGCCCAGAACTGGACACAGTAGACCAGCTGTGGCCTCACCTGTGCTGCGTAGAAGGGAAGGATCACATCCCTTGACCTGTTAGCAACACTGCTCCTAATGCAGCAATGTTAGCCTTCTTTGTGGCAAGGGCACATTGCTGACTGTATTGGGTCTGGCTGAGATGGAGTTAATTTTCCCCCTAGCAGCCCTCATAGTGCTGTGCTTTCTATTGGTAGCTAGAAAGGTGTTGATAACACACCCGTGTTTTGGCTGCTGCTGAGCAGTGCTCGCATAGCATCAAGGCTGTCTCTCCAACATTCCCCTGCCTCACCCGGCAGGCTGGGGGTGGGCAAGATCTTGGGAGGGGACATAGCCAGGACAGCTGACCCAAGCTGATCAAAGGGATATTCCATACCATATGACGACTGCTCAGCAATAAAAACTAAGAGAAAGGAGGAAGAGAGGGGGCATTCATCATTATGACGTTCATCTTCCAGAGCAACCGCTACACGTACTGAAGCCCTACTTCCCAGGAAGTGGCTGGACATGGCCTGCTGATGGGAAGTAGAGAATAAATCTTTTGTTTTCCTTTGCTTCCACATGCGGCCTTTGCTTTTGCTTTATTAAACTGCCTTTATCTTGACCCATAAGGTTTTTTTCATCTTATTTTGTTGCCCCCCACCCCATCCTGCTGAGGAGGGGAGTGATAGAGCAGCTTGGTGGGCATCTGGTGTCCAGCCAAGGTCAACCCACCACACTGACTCATGTTCAACTTGTTGTCCACCAGGACCCCAGGTCCTTTTCTGCAAAGCTGCTTTCACCAGTATATGCTGGCCCCATGGCTTCTATTGTTTGTTTCAACACTGTACCCAGAATGAAAGATACTAATTTCAGAGTTTTTTCATGTGCACTCTACCAACGTGTTTGGCTGTTAATTATAAGTTCAAGTTTAATAAAGATTTAAAAATCTAAGAGGAAAACTGTAGAAAGTTGGCAAATCAGTTCTTGAAATTTTGGGCAACTAACATTTAGCTGTTCACACCAATCTCATCTACCTACTTTTACAGTGTGCATTTCTGCAGCATGCTTGTGACAGACTGGTCTGATAGAAGCATATGACAGGTCTGGTGACTAAGGAAGTAAAAGCAACAGGAGCTGAGTGTAAAAGTTCTCCATGTTTTCTTTTCCTTTTTTCACTTCAGTCTCTCTGGGACAGATTCAGTTGCCTAAGCTTAGGTGGCCAGCAGCACTCAGACACTAATACCCTTACAGGGCTTGCAGGACTGGCCTTTGAACCCTTCCAGACCAGCAAGTGAAAGGCAACCAGGATATCCCATAGTGCCTGAAATGTCCCTGAAATTATTTGGGTTTACAAAACTGAACAACTTCCTCTTTTCTTGCACTTTTCAGTTATTCAGGTGGAGTAATCTAAAAAGTACTTTTATATATCTCCATATATGTAGTAAGTCAGAGAAAAAAGGGAAATTGCCTTGTGGTTTTCTAAGGAACGTCTCGGGGAGTTTAGAGCCCTCCAACATTTGCAAATAAGAGGTCTGGTACCCAGGAACATGAAAAAGCTTAAATCTATACACAATTTTGTTTGTTTGGTTCTGCATGATTTATTTTAACTTGTGCTGTGAACAAAATAGAGTAGTATTCATTAAAAAATCAGTGAACTTTAAGTAAACCAGATCTATTCAGATGATAAGATTCTAGCCCATCTCCAATTTAACAGTCAAGTGTGTTTTGGGTAAACTGAAACCACAAACAAATAGATACATTTAAAGAACACGTAAACTTGTGTTACCATGAATATGCTTACATAAAGAATGTGATCAATAAAGGCTTCCTAGGTATGAATACAAGCAGTTAAGTTCTTTAAAATTTAAGGTAAAGTAGGAGAGCTAAGAAATTAACAGTCGTAGCTCAGTATAGGTATTTTTAAAAGATGTATTGTTTCCTTGTGAAGATAACGCACTTGTAAGGAAACAGAGTCTGTATTGGGTACGTAACATTACTACTTTCTTGAAGAGGTATTTCATCTTTATGTTTTATGGAAATGTAATAATAAAAGAGGAACTGGTTATCTGGAAAGCATTTATACAAGTCTGCTGAGTACCTGTATTGCCCTAGAGTGTTCCTTGAATGTAATTGTACCATTTGTTTCACTACAAGACAAAGACATAAAATTGCAGCCTCATTAGGTTTTAGGATGTGGAAGTTGATTTTTCTATAGTACATCAACTTTCTTACAAGACAATGAGAGACAAAATTGGTATAATCATTTACAAATGTTAAGGAATAATTTGCTAATCCTTCTTGGCAATGCATTGAAATATAACAAAACCTTGAGGCCTAAGAAGTTAATGCTTTGCTAGTTATAGCATCTCTTAATTCTTCATAACTGTATGAACAAATTTGTTAGTGTGTAACGGGTTCTAGTCTATATAACAAAGAGAAATATGCTAAACTGACTGTATTGCATTTGTCTGTGTTGCTATTCACAGCACTTGTTCATTCAGATTTGTAAATGTATGTTGTAGAATTTTATGAGGATCATATTGTAATATTACTGTAAGCTACATGAAATTTCACTAACTGAGCAGCTAAGAGATTTACGTAGCTGGTTCAATATGGATATGAAAATAAAAAGTCAGTTATACTGCATTTTGAATATTCAGTGAACAGAGACACTAGACATTTAATTTGATATGGGCACTAGTTTAGTCTTCCACAGTTCCATATTGTTGAGCCATTCCTAGTGCCTTTTAAAGAACTCTGTGATTAATGAAATTAGTACTTCAAATACTAACCCTTTGAATTTCAGGGACCCATATCTGAGTCTCAATTCTACATAGACCTTTTACTGTTTTAATTTGGTTATGACTGCGATCCTTTCAGAGTAGTTTATTTTGAGTTCATCAGTCCAGAAGACTTGTATTTCTCAAGATGATATAATTATTTTGTTACCTGCAAGATTTCATTGTTTATTTTATAATTTATTTGTTTAATTGTTTATAATTTTTGTTTTGGCTTGGCTGTTGGAATGGTTTTAGTCAATTAGAATTTGTTTTTATATTTTTTGTTCAGTAGTCTAGCTGCATTTGCAATGGAAAATTTTATAATCTCAATGTTATGATTACTGCTTGGAAGTGAAAGACTGAAGAGATTACACAGACAGAATCCAAGCACAAACTTGCTTGAGGACCAAATGATAATCTCAGTCTGAATAAGAAAGGTACTTATTTCTTTTCCCTCAAGGAATGAGATCAGAATTTTAGAATTACATAATACTATTAGCTTTATATATTACTTTAAGATGCCTGTTCCAATTGCTCATGAACTTAGAAACTATAAACTTCAAGTATATTGCTTACCCAATTAAGGCCAGAACACTATTTATATATCTGAAGATAAGGGGTTCAAAGAGCAGAGCGTAGCCTACTGCTAATACTTGCAAGTTTCCTCATTCTTCTCTTGGACCATGGCAGCAGGCAAAGAATATGAATCAAAATATTACAAAAGTAAAGATCACATGAGATTTTCAAGGGAGGAACCATAAAGGAAGTGAGGGAATATTTAGCTTTTGGCAAGAAAGTTAAGAAAATATATGGACTATGCCAGAGAAATATAGGGTCACCTGAGTGGAAGTGAATGTGTTAAAGAATGGCAAAGCTGCTGAATGAAAGGTCTGGAAACAGCCTATTTGCTGCTATTATACCTAGTTTGCTTATTTTATTTGTACTTTTCCTTCAATGATTCAGTTGAAAAGTCAATGAGATAGAAGCTACTTTGAGATTTGTTTAAGTGAGAGTGTACTGACCTAGATGAGTGCGTGTGGGAGGCAGCTCACACATGACATTTGACAAGTACAGTATTAAATAAATGTCAGTCATCCATATAGCATCAAGGAGCTCCTCAAAGCCAAAATTAGAGTAAACCTTATGATTCAAAACTCCTTTGAAGGGTTCCAGGACAATTAAATAGCTGGGAGTTCACAATCTGCCTCATACTGTAAATTGCCTAATAAAGCTAGTCTGAGATCATTAGGAAAAAAATCCTAACTCCCAAAGTATGGAAGAGGCACTGGAATGAATATTTTTCTCCAGTTCTATGTTCCTTGACCTTAAACAAGTCTGAAAAAATCCTGACTCAAACTTTCTTCTAACACTACCTGCTACCCTACTATCACTACCCACCAACCTATTAACACAACCTGAACAAAAGTTATGGCAAGACTTACAAAGATGACAGTCAAATAATTTCAAATCTAGAAGAAACATGCCTCTGCAACAGTAGGCAAGTCACAATACAAACTGCAGTATTTCTCTTGTTAATTCAGTGTTCATTTTAAAAAATAATTAAATAGTAATTTACAGTTTAATAGAAGCAACTATAACCGCCTCATCTACACTTGTTTTTTTTCAGACTTTTGACATTTTTCTACCTATCTAATGTTTTCTGATGCCTCACAGCAAAGAAGAGAACTTGACCCAGTTTTAGTATATTATACTACAAACCATTCTAAAATATGTTCTTGAAGTTTTCCAATTTAATGATGATACATTTCTGAGAAAAAAACCCCACAAAACAACCTTCAGAGTCCACTTTGTTCTCCAACATTGATCAAATGTCTTCATATCATAGAGGTTATTATAGGAGATTTGTTTAAATTAGAACCCTTTTTCTTCACTACTTTTAAACATATAAATGGCTTAGCTTGATGTGAAATCAATAAATGTTTCATTTCCACTTCTAATTACCTCTGGTCCTGGTTATAACAAATTCCCTTTAAAATAGAGAACCTGACAATTTTTTTTATACAAAATCCTTCAAAGTGCTGGCAAGGAAGGGATAAAAAAAAATGTTCTGTGAAAAACCCAGTCATGCAGTGAATATTGTGTCTGAGTCCATGATCCTGGGTGACTGAAACTGTTTATTAAACTATCCAGAGTGAGTGTAATCATGTGCTAAGTGGTAGTTGAATTGAATACATGAAGACTCCAAACTATAACTTCGATGTTCATCTATAGGCAATTAGGAGAAATTTCTGGATCGGTAGCCCTTGTCCTTATGGGAGATTTTAACTTCCCAGACATCAACTGGGAACATTATACTGCTCTGATGAGTAGGTCTTGGAAATTCTTGAAGTTTGTAGGAGATAGATAACTTCTTGTTACAGGTACCCAGTGAGCCAACTAGGAAAGATGCCCTCCTAGACTTACTATTTGTGAAAAGAGAAGGACTCGTGGGGGATGTGATGGTAAGTGTCTGTCTTGGCCACAGTGATCATAAAATGGTTAAGTTTAAAATTTTCAGTGTAATGAGAAAAAAGGACAGCAGTGTTGCTACCCTTTGTTGTTGCTACCCAGTGTTGCTACCCTAGTGTTGCTGCCCTAGTGTTTGTTCTTCAGGAGAGCAAACTTTAAGCTCTTCAGGGAGCTATTTAGCAGAGTACCCTGGGAATCTGCTTTTGAGGGCTTAGGAGTCCACAAGTGGTCAGTTTTTGAGAACTACCTTTTAGAAGCACAGGAGCAGGCAATTCCACTGTGTTGTAAATCAAGCAAGTGGGGCAGAAGACCCGCTTGGCTGAAGAGGGAACTCCTCGTGGAGCTCAAGAGGAAAAAGAAGCTGTATGATCTCTGGAAGCGAGGTCAGGGTTCGCAGGAAGAGTACAGAGCTGTAGTTCATATATGCAGGGAGAAGACACAAAAGGCCAAAGCTCAACTAGAGTTGAAACTGGCCAGTGTTGTTTCAGATAACAAGAAGGGCTTTTTTAAGTATGTTAATAGCAAGAAGAGGTCTAAAGAAAACATTGGACTGATACTTGTTGAAGATGGTCATCTGATTAATAGAGATGAAGAAAAAGTGGAGGCATTCAATGCATTTTTTTGCCTTTAATAATACTGATAGACTTTGGGCTGCCCAGTCCCCTGAGTCAGAGGACCACAAGTGTGGGAATAGTGACTTTCCATTTGTGGACACTGAAATTGTAAGGGATCAGCTGTATCAGCTGAATGTTCACAAGTCCATGGGGCCTGATGGGATTCATCCCAGAGTTCTGAAGGAGCTAGCGGATGGTATGGCAGGACCCCTCTCTATCATCTACCAAAGGTCTTGGGAGTCTGGGGAGGTCCCTGCTGACTGGAAGCTAGCCAATGTTATTCCAATCTACAAAAAGGTTGTGAGGGAAGACCCAGGGAACTACAGACCTGTTAGGCTAACCTCATTTCCTGGAAAAATTATAGAGAAGATGATACTGGGTACTATTCAAAGGCATTTAAAGAATAATGCAATCATCAGGCACAGTCAACATGGGTTCACAAAAGGAAAGTCCTGTTTAACTAATTTGATATCCTTCTATGATAGGGTCACTCGCCTAGTGGATGAAGAGAAAGCAGTGGATGTAGTTTTTCTGGATTTTAGTAAGGCTTTTGGTACTGTCCCTTACAGCATCCTTCTGGACAAGTTGTCCAATTGCGGGATGAGTGGGTTAATGGTGTTCTGGGTGAAGAACTGGCTAAAAGGCAGGGCTGAAAGGGTTGTAGTGAATGAGGGTACATCTGGCTAGCGACCAGTCACCAGCGGTGTTCCTCAGGGCTCAATTCTAGTTCTGTTCAGTTCAATATATTTATCAATGATCTGGATGCAGGAGTTGAATGCACCATTAGCAAGTTTGCTGATGATATCAAACTGAGAGGTGCTGTTGGCTCTCTTGAGGGACAAGAGGCCTTGCAGAGGGATCTGGGTAGATTGGAGCATTGGGCAGTGATTAATGGGATTAAATTTAACAAGTCCAAATGCCAGATTCTGCACCTAGGATGGAGCAACGCTGAGCACAATTACAAACTGGGAGACAAGTGTCTGGAGAGCAGCCCTGCAGAAAAGGACCTGGGGATGCTGGTTGACAGCAGGCTCAATATGAGTCAGGAGTGTGCCCTGGCAGCCAAGAGGGCAAACTGTATCCTGGGGTGCATTAAACACAGTGTAGCCAGCCAGTCAAAAGACATTATTATCATGCTGTATTCAGCATTGGTGCAGCCTCACCTTGAATACTGTGTGCAGTTCTGTGCCCCACAGTTTACAAAGGATGTGAAGGTCCTTAAATGCATTCAGAGGAGGGCAACAAAGCTGCTGAAAGGGCTGGAAGGAATATCTTATGATGCCTTATGTTTCAAAGCTGATCAGGGGAGGTTTAGACTGGACATAAGGAAGCATTTCTTTATCAAGAGGGTGGTCAAACACTGGAGCAGGCTTCCTAGAGAGGTGGTCAATGCCCCAAGCCTGTCAGTGTTTGAGAGGCATTTGGACAATGCCCTTAACAACATGCTTTAACTTTTTGTCAGCCCTGAATTAGTCAGGCAGTTGGACTAGATGATCATTGTAGGTCCCTTCCAACTGAAATAGTCCTATTCTATTCTATTCTATTCTATCTAGTACTGTCTAACCAATGAGGCAAAATACTAACTGAAAGAAATATTTTACTTCCATTACATCTCTAATAATATTAAATGATTGCATACTTGAAAGACATTATAATTTTTTTTGTTTGTTTTCAAAAGGAAAAACTTTTTAATACAAGTAAAGAATTATATCATGTTTTATGTATTATTTGTAAGGTTGCATCAGGAATACTAATCACTTTACAGTGGTAGCAAAGTCTGTATAAGGACTACAATGTCATGAAAGTCTGTGTGATAATGTGAGAATGTTTGTATTTGGACATGGGATATTTTTTTTTGCTCATGCCTGCCTGGAATTTGCAGTGCACAGATACTATAGTGCACAAGACACTATTGGCCAAAGTTTTGCAAAAATAAACAGTAGAAGTTGTAATACTAAATCAAACCAATGCCAAAGGTATGTCTATATTTGATAACTATATTGGGTTTTTTAATTTCCCTCTTACAAAACTACTGTGTTACTCCATCAATGGTAGCTACAGGAAACATATCTGTACAAATAGTTTGCAGCAACAGAATTATTATGTCACCTTTCTATGTTCATAGTATATCCATAAGTACTATGGCAAAGTCTGGAAGCCTGTGAAAGTAGATTTGTCCTTTCAAGGTCCTCAACTATCAGTATTGACTTTATAGAACCCTATAGGCCAACTATATTCCTAAATTGTGCACCTTCATCAGAAACTTAGCTGAGCTAAATCTTGGCCTTTATCTTGTTCACCGAAGTGCTCCTGTTGCTGCAACTGCTGTGTTGCTGCACAGTATACCAACAAGTTCAGAAAAATGTTCATGTAGACAGAGTAGGAATCCAGTTCATCTAAATGTCGGTGTCTACATAAGACTAGATGTCTGAACATAAAATTATATGTCTGAATTGACATTGTTGTCACTGGTGATGTAATCAGAACAGTCAATGAAGCTTCACCCTACCTATTTGATCTATTGAATACCTCTCTAGAAACCAATAACTCTATTGACTTGATTCCTACCTCTGATAATGGGAGCTAGGATACCAAAACCACATATAGGCATCTATCATGTAGACACTGAGAGTAATGGTGAGATGAATCTCACCTGCAGAACTACAGCCTTGGTGTATTACACTCTGCAACAACCATGGTGGGAAAGCGCAGAATAAGGTAGTAACAGTGACCAGCATGAGTGTATGCTTAGGTTTAGATGACCACAAGAACTGGCAAATTCACTCAAACAGAAAAACAGAGAAGCTTCTTGCGCTTCTCTTTTTAAATAAGTTAAATGCTGATAATGATGATAATGAGGAAAAACATAGATATGAGGACTGAAAAAAGATAATTGTGATTTAATTAAACGTTTTTGGTATGAGCATAAGTAACACATAACTAAAGCAAAGTTCTTTTACAATAAGCATATGACAAAAATGTGAACAATACAGTTGAAAGAAAGAGGGTGAGGGGGGTTGAAATAAACAACATAATTTAGTATATGTATGATATGATATATGCACTTGCTTAGCATATATAAGAGGAAATGACCTACAAGCAGTTGGTGTTAAGCTTCTGGAGGATTATACTGCCTGTATATTGCTTAACTGCCCAAAGGAAAAGAAAATATTTTCATCTACCTATTATGGTTAACCTTGGCTGGCCACCAGGTGCCCACCAAATCATTCTATCACGTCCCCTCCTCAGAAGAACAGGGAGAGAAAATAAGACTAAAAGCTCATGGGTCAAGATACGGAGAAGGGGATCAACTCAAAAATTACCATCACTGGCAAAGCAGACTTGACTTGGGGTAAATTAATTTAATTTATTGCCAGTTAATAATGTAGTAGTATAATGAGAAATAAAAACAACTAAAACAACCTTCCCACTACCCTCCTTCTTCCCAGGCTCAACTTCACTCCTGACTCTTCTGCCTCTGACCCACAAGCGGCACAGGGGGACGGGGTGTCCTGGTTTCAGCTGGGATAGAGTTAATTTTCTTCCTAGTAGCTGGTATAGTGCTGTGTTTTGGATTTAGTATGAGAATAATGTTGGTAACACACTGATGTTTTAGATGTTGCTAAGTAGTGCTTACACTAAGTCAAGGACTTTTCAGCTTCTCATACTCTACCGACTGAGAAGGCTGGAGATGCACAAGAAGTAGAGGGGCTGATTCTACTTCCGATCTTAATGAAGGGAATTCTGATTCATATTTACAAGAAGTGGGTAACAAATACTATGACCAGGACTACAGGGGCCCTCCTTCCAGCCAGGTGGAGGAAAGGGGCAACCAATTTTAGTGGACTGTGTGGATTCGATGGCCTGGCACATCAGACCCACAGGAGTATAAGGCTCTAGTAGACACCAGTGCACAGTGTACCCTAAAGCCATCAAGCTATATAGGGGCTGAACCCATCTGTATTTCTGGAGTGACAGGGGGATCCCAACAGCTGACTGTATTGGAGGCTGAAGGGGGGTAGCAATCGCTGCTCGGGCACTGGCTGGGCGTCGGTCGGCAGGCAGTGAGCCATTGTATTACTTGCGTTTTTTCCTGGGTTTTGTTCCTCTCTCACTCTCTTGTTGTTTTCCTTCTCATTACCATTTTGTTGTTGTTGTTGTTCCAATTATTAAACTGTTCTTATCTCAAGCCACGAGTTTTCTTACTTTTGCTTTTCCAATTCTCTCCCCCATCCCACCAGGGGGGAGGGTGAGCAAGCGACTGTGTGGTACTTAACTGCCAATTGGGGCTAAACCATAGCAGTCCTTTTTGGCGCCCAACATGGGGTACAAAGGGTTTGAGATAATAACAGATTAACCAGAGAGTAGATAATAACAGATTAACCAGAGCGTATTAAGGAATTTAGATCTGTTAATAGTTGCGGGCCACGATATTGATTCATCTGTTCTCAATACTGGTTTACCTGATCTGCACCATGCTCATTTTTTTGCTGTAGACATTAAAGATCGGTGTTGGTTTTTGCAATTTGCTGTGTTTTGCAGCGATTAGTCATGTTTTGCCTGTGAGATTTGTTATTAAAACAGTGACCTTGAGTTTACTTTGGTATCTAAGTTTCATACTGAAGCCATTAATGTACATCAGGTACCACCTCATGGAGGCAATTAGCAATTATACTTCTTCCTCTGAGAGGTTCTTTATGGTGGAAATACAAAATGGCACCTTCACTACCTTCTTCTACAATGTTTCCTCCTTCATTACAATAACTTTTCAGTATCTCGAACATCCTTGAGTACTTAAGATACATGTATTGGTATTGCATCAGAATGTTGTTTTAGTTTTCTCTAAGGTTAGTAAGCAATTTAAGAATATCATCCAGAGATCTGCCTCAAGGCTGGATAGTTATGAGTGGCAGGGTATGTAGGATAGCATGGGCAAATGCCTAGGACGGTAGGCACCTCCAAGTGTTTTGGAACTTCACCCCTGAACAAGTGGAGAATCCTGAAAAATTTGTAGAATGTTTGGAAAAAGCAGGTTGTTACCTTGACAATTCTAAGGAGATATAAATCACTGCAATGTGGTGAGGCCTGGCCCATGCCTACTGAGCCCTGTCAACACTATTCAGAACCCTCAAGGATCTGGTGACAAAATGACAGACATGGCTACTCCAGGTCCCCCGCCTCGCAACAAGCACCATGGCTACTCCAGCTCCCTCTGTGACAAGCACCGTGGCTACTCCAGCCCCCCCTACGACAGACACTGCGGTTCAACCAGGGAACCAACCCGTGTCAGTATCAGTCGTCCCTATACACAAGAAGAAACCTTGGAAGCAAAAGTCAGCTCATTTAGAAAGGGAAGGTGAAAAAGCAGGGCCATCACAAGGAGAGGAAGAGGAATAACTTGTGGATGAGACAGAAATCACCTGATCCCTATCCATGAGTGAGCGGCGAGATATGTGAAATATTTCAGCCATCATCCAGGTGAGCATGTTGTCACCTGGCTGCTCCGATGCTGGGATAACAGGGCCTGTAGCCTGGAATTAGAGGGCAGGGAAGCCAAACAGTTGGGATCCCTTTCTAAGGAAGGGGGCATTGACAAAGCAATTGGAAGAGGGGCACAAGTCCTCAGCCTCTGGAGGCGACTCCTGTCAGCTCTGAAGGAAAGATATACCTTCAAGGAAGATGTTGTATATCACCCCAGGAAATGGACCACCATGGAGAAAGGTATCCAGTACCTGAGGGAATTAGCTGTGCTAGAGGTGATTTATGGTGACCTGGACAACAAGCAGTTATTCAAAGATCCAGATTAAGTCAAGTGAACATGACCCATGTGGCAGAAGTTGGTGCGGAGCACACTAGCATCATCCAACTCACTGGCAATACTGAACTGGAAAGACGGAGAGGTTCCAACAGTGGATGAAGCGGCTAGCCAGCTCTGGGAATCACTCACAAAGAAAGTATCTCGTCCTCCCTCGTCTTGGTTGTGGAGAAACTGTCACAGAAGGTCCAGCAACTCGAAGAAGATGGGTTCTACTTTCCACCTGTAAAGACCGGTATCTCAGCTATTAGGAGTCAGCATTCCTCTGATCAAGGGAGAGGATATAGAGGGTAAACACCACAAGGCACCCTATGGATTTACCTGCGTGACCATGGAGAGGACATGAGGAAGTGGGATGGAAAACCTACCTTGACCCTAGAGGCACGGGTATGTGAGTTGCAAGGAAAAACAATCACCGAAGGGGGTTCTTCCAGGAGAAGTGCTGCTCCAGCTTCCAATGGACAGTTCCCCAGA
This sequence comes from Ciconia boyciana, assembly GCF_034638445.1. NCBI lineage: Eukaryota > Metazoa > Chordata > Aves > Ciconiiformes > Ciconiidae > Ciconia > Ciconia boyciana. The sequence goes on from NC_132934.1 coordinate 176,558,682, forward strand.
CAGAGTAAAAGGGCTGATCTTATTCCTAATTTTAATGAAAAAACTGACTCGTATGTACGAGAAGTGGGTAATGAATAATATAACCAGGACTAGAGGGGCCCTGCCTCCAGCCAGGTGGAGGAAAGGGGCAACTGAGTTTAGTGGACTGTGTGGATTCAGTGGCCTGGCACATCAGACCCACAGGAGTATAAGGCTCTAGTAGACAGCAGTGCACAGCGCACCCTAATGCCATCAAGCTATATAGGGGCAGAACCCATCTGTATTTCTGGAGTGACAGGGGGATCCCAACAGCTGACTGTATTGGAGGCTGAAGTGAGCCTAAGCAGTCAAAAGTCATGGACTAAATGAACTCAACGGACATTTTAGAGGGATGGCCCATAGACTAAGGGAATGATATCTCTGTGTGTATATGAAAAGACAGGAAAAGTGGTGGTGATTAATTGGAGTATTAGAAATGATGTAGGGGCATGATTATGGGCATGATGTAGATGGCATAGAATAAGGGGTGGATACTGTCCTGGTTTCGGCTGGGACAGAGTTAATTTTCTTCCTAGTAGCTGGTATAGTGCTGTGTTTTGGATTTTAGTATGAGAATAATGTTGATAACACACTGATGTTTTAGTTGTTGCTAAGTAGTGCTTACACTAGTCAAGGACTTTTCAGCTTCTCATGCTCTACTGTCTAAGAAGGCCAGAGATACACAAGAAGCTGGGAGGGGGCACAGCCAGGACAGCTGGCCCAAACTGGCCAAAGGGCTATTCCATACCATATGATGTCATGCTCAGTATATAAACTACAGGAAAACTGGCTGGGGGGCTGCTGCTCAGGAACTGGCTGGGCATTGCTCAGCGCATGGTCAGCAATTGCATTGTGCATCACTTATTTTGTATAGTCTTTTATCATTTTTTTTCCCCCCTTCCTTTTCTGTCCTATGAAATTGTCTTTCAACTCACGAATCCTACTGTTTTTTTTTCTCCCCAGTTCTCTCCCACAGAGTGGGGGAGTGAGTGAACGTCTGTGTGGTGTTTAGCTGCCTGCCAGGTTAAACCACGACATGGGGAATGGGGGTTGTGGTCAGTTCATAACACATTGTGTCTGCTGCTTCTTCCTCCTCACTCTCTTCCCCTGCTCCAACATGGGGTCCCAACCATGGGAGACAGTCCTCCATGAACTGTTCCAATGTGGGTCCTTCCCCCAGGTTGCAGTTCTTCAAGAACTGCTTCAAGCATGAGTCCTTTTCATGGGGTGCAGTCCTTCAGGAACAGACTGCTCTAGCATGGGTCCCCCACAGGGTCACAGGTCCTGCCTGAAAACCTACCTCTGCATGAGCTTCTCTCCATGGACCACAAGTCCTGCCAGGAGCCTGCTCCAGCGTAGAATCTCCACGGACTGCAGCTTCTTTCAGGGCACATCCATCTGCTCCATAGCGGTCCTCCAAAGGTTGCAGGGTAGCAACCTGATTCAGCATGGTCTTCTCCAGGGGCTGCAGGAGAATCTCTGCTCTGGCACCTGGAGCACCTCCTCCCCCTCCTTCTTCTCTCACCTTGCTGTCTGCACGGCTCTTTCTCTCATACTTTTGTCACTCCTCTCTCTCACATTATTTTTTACCCTTTCTTATATGTGTTTTCCCACAGGTGACACCAGCATTGCTGACAGGCTCAGCCGTGCCCTGCAGTGGGTCCACTGGAGCCAGCTATAACTGCCTGTATCTGACACAGGGCAGCCCCTCTCGTCTCGTCTCGTCTCGTCTCGTCTCGTCTCGTCTCGTCTCGTCTCGTCTCGTCTCGTCTCCTCTCCTCTCCTCTCCTCTCCTCTCCTCTCCTCTCCTCTCCTCTCCTCTCCTTTCCTCTCCTCTCCTCTCCTCACAGGGGCCACCCCAGCAGCCCCTTTGCTGCCAAAACCTTGCCACAGTCAGCCAATACACCTATGTATTCACAGGACATAAGCAGAGAATAGTTTTCTGAGAAGAACCTTTGCTATGTTTCATACTATGTATTCCAATCAGCACAGTATTACAAATCTGTGTCTGAAGAGGCAGTTGCTTGTATTTAGTGAAGTTATCTCCTTTACTAGATGGCACAAAAAGTAAGTGCTGGAACAAGACACAGAGGAGGGTGAGTGCCGTGCTAGTGTATTCAGTCCATCACTGTGTAATTTTTGATACTATCAGAAAACTGGGTAGGAAAGGTTTATAAGAGCTGTTTTAATGCTATTGGATCTACTAGTAGTGGAATCTACTTTAGTATTTTAGTTTCAGATCAGGAGAATATTTTTGAAGTGCACCTCCTGATTGTCTCCTATGGTTCACGTGGTGGAGTGGTTTCAGACAGGCAGTTATTAAATTCCTTTTGTCCAAAAACTAAACTACTGGATGCATTATAGGGGCTCATGTAATGCACTCCAATTTCTGTAGACTTCACATCATAGGACCAAAGTAGAGCTGACCCAAAGTAAATGTCCCTGAAACATACACGGTGGTTGCCATTTTCTCATCTTCATCTGTTTGCTTTATAAGTCTGATAAAACTGTATTTCACCACTTGCTGATGTAGACATGGCCCTCATGGTCATGAGTCTGAAGATCAGGGACAACTATTAGCAGTAGAGCAATATTTTGAAACAGACCTATTGAAATCAGTTTTTAAAATACCTTCATTTAGTTTCTTGGAGGGCATGTCAGGGATATGAAATGTATTCCCTACAGGAAATGAGGGAATTGTGGGTAGTGATTCTCCTATTACAATGTCTCCATGTTTCAGGAATCCTAGAGCATTATTACAATGAGAGATCACATACAAACCTGCCATAAGAAATTCAGTGACTACAGCAGATTGCCATAACTATTAATTTCTTACTCTCTGAACTATTAGTATCATGCTGCCTTAATCAACCAAAACAAGATTTGAGCTTTTATTCAAGCAGCTGTTCAACACTGTTTCCTTTCACAGAACAATGCAAAAAGGAAATCTCACTTACAGAATTATTAACACAATTATTATCTTGTGGAACAAATGAAGAATGATCATTTGAAATAGCAGTTTGGATGAGAATATCACTTAAATCAATCACTATTTAGATTAATTTATTTCATAATTAGGAAGATCTTCTCTTCTGCATGAAAAAAAAGTGAATTGCTAGTACAAGAGATGTTCATGAAGTCTGACATTTTTGGTCAAGCATGGAGCACAGTACGAGTATAATCCTTATAAGCACAACTTAGTTTCTTGATTACATAGAATACAGTGAGATGAATGTAGAGAAAAAAATCATACAATTGTAGAATTATTTAGGTTAGAAAAGACCTTTAAGATCATCGAGTCCAACCATTAACCTAACACTGCCAAATCCGCCACTAAACCATGTCCCTAAGCACCATGTCAATATGTCTTTTGAATTCCTCCAGGGACAGCTTGTTCCAATGACTGATAACCATTTCGGTGAAGAAATTTTCCTAATATCCAATCTAAACCTCCCCTGGCGCAACTTGAGGCCATTTCCTCTTGTCCTATCACTTGTTACCTGGGAGAAGAGACAGACACCCACCTCGCTACGACCTCCTTTCCCTGATAAGGTCTCTCCTCAGCCTCCTTTTGTCCAGGGTAAACAACCCCAGTTCCCTCAGCCGCTCCTCACAGGACTAGACCCTTCACCAGCTTTGCTGTTCTTCTTTGGGCGCGCTCCAACACCTCAATGTCTTTCTTGTAGTGAGGGGCCCAAAACTGAACACAGTATTCGAGGTGCAGCCTTACCAGTGCTGAGTACAGGAGGACAATCACTTCCCTAGTCCTGCTGGCCACACTATTTCTGATACAAGCCAGGATGCTGTTGGCCTTCTTGGCTACTTGGGCACACTGCAGGCTCATATTCAGCCAGCTGTCAACCAACACCACCAGGTCCTTTTCTGCCGGGCAGCTTTCCAGCCACTCTTCCCCAAGCCTGTACCGTCGCATGGGGTTGTTGTGGCCCAAGTGCAGGACCCAGCACCTAGCCTTGTTAAACCTTCTACAATTGGCCTCTGCCCATTGATCCAGTCTGTTCTGATCACTCTGCAGAGCCTTCCTACCCTCAAGCAGATCAACACCCCTGCCCAACTTGGTATTGTCTGCAAACTTACTGAGGGTGCACTCAGATCCCCTCATCCAGATCATTGATAACGATGTGAAACAGAACTGGCCCCAATACTGAACCCTGGGGAACACCACTTGTGGCCAGCCTCCAAGTGGAGTAATTCACCACATTCTCTTCCATTCACCACAACTCTCTGGGCCTGGCCATCCAGCCAGTCTTTTACCCAGTGAAGAGTATGCCCATCCAAGCCATGAGCAGCCAGTTTCTCCAGGAACATGCTGTGGGAAACGGTGTTAAAGGCTTTACTAAAGTCTAGGTAGACAACATCCACAGCCTTTCCCTCATCCACTAAGTGAGTCACCTTGTCGTAGAAGGAGAAAAGGTTAGTCAAGCAGGACCTGTCTTTCATAAACCCATGCTGAGTGGTCCTGATCACCTGCTTGTCCTGTACGTGCTGTGTGATGGCACTCAGGATGACCTGCTCCATAACCTTCCGCAGCACCAAGGTCAGACTGACAGGCCTGTAGTTCCCCGGATCCCCCTTCCAGCCCTTCTTGTAGATGAGCATCACATTTGCTAACCTCCAGTCAACTACGTCCTTCCTGGTTAGCCAGGACTGCTGATAAATGATGGAAAGTGGGTTGGTGAGCACTTCTGCCACCTTCCTCAGTACCCTTGGGTGGATCCCATTCAGCCCCATAGACTTGTATGTGTCTAAGTGGTGTAGCAGGTCACTACCCATTTCCCCTGGGATTATGGGGTCTTCATTCTGCTCCCCATGCCTTTCTTCCAGCTCAGGGGACTGGGTACACAGAAAAAAACTGGTCTTACTATTAAAGACTGAGACAAAGAAGGCATTAAGTACCTCAGCCTTTTCCTCACTTTTTGTCACTGGTTCCCCCTGCATCCAATAAAGGATGGAGATTCTCCTTAACCTTCCTTTTGTAGCTAATGGATTTATAGAAACATTTGTTATTGTCTTTTACAGCAATAGCCCAATTAAGTTCTAGCTGGGCTTTGGCCCTTCTACTTTTCTCCCTGCATAACCTCACGACATCTTCGTAGTCCTCCTGAGTTGCCCGCCCCTTCTTCCAAAGGTCATAAACTCTCTTTTTTTTCCTGAGTTCCAGCCAAAACTCTCTGTTCAGCCAGGCCAGTCTCCTTCCCCACCGGCTCATCTTTCCGAACATGGGGACAGCCTGCTCCTGCACCTTTAAGATTTCCTTCTTGAAGAATGTCCAGCCTTCCTGGACTCCTTTGCCTTTCAGGACTGCCTCCCAAGGGACTTTCTCAAGCAGGCTCCTAAACAGGCCAAAGTCTGCTCTGTGCAAGTCCAAGGTAGCAATTCTGCTGATCCCCCTCCTTACTTCTCTGAGAATCGCAAACTCTATAATTTCATGACTGCTCTGTCCAAGATGGCCTCCAACCATCACATCACCCACAAGTGATGCAGGTGATGTGATGTAAACAACAGGTCCAGCGGGGCACCTTCACTAGCTGGCTCCCTCACCGACTGTGTCAGGAAGTTATCTTCCATATACTCCAGAAACCTCCTAAACTGTTTCCTCTCTGCTGTATTCTATTTCCAGCAGACAATGTACATTATCACACAGGGACAATCAAACTACAGAAGGTAAGTCAGGTCAAGTAGTCAGGGTTATGAATACCTCTGGGAGATAAGAGACTATGCATAGTCTGACTAGAGATGCCAGTTCTAAATAACACATCATCCTATAAATTAAAAAAATGTATTAACAATTTGCCATTAGTATACTAGTGTTGCATGAGTTGAAACTCTTTGTTAGCTGACTAATTTGGATTGGACTATTGTTTATAACTTTTTAATGCAATAAATAAAAGCAGAAATCAATAAGAAATGTCCAGAAACTTATGAGACTAGTGTATGTAAATATTTAAGAGTAAGCAAGCAAAAGAATAGTAGAATAACAATAAAAGAATTCTAACAATTATAGATAAATAAGCTCATAAACCTACTTATTAGCTTTTTTTCAAGCTAGAGTGTTGAACACAAATTCAGTGTCAATTTAAAGGTGGGAGATTTCAGTTATTCTGCGCTGCAAGTAGAGTTTTAGTTGCTTAGTGCAACTTGGTGTGTCGTCTTCACTTATAAGCAAGCACAAAGACTGTATGTGGAAATGTGCTGAAGTTGTAAGATGGTGAAATTCTTGTGAAGAAAATATAAATTAAGTCACTATTCAGGTGTATAAAAGAGCAAAACAAATTATTTTCAATAAAAACATGCATGAACACACGTGTATGCATGTGCCCTTGCAGAATTTAATAGAATTTTGCATACTTTAGAGGCAGTATACTGTAACATGCCCAAATAGTAGCTTATGACAGTACAGAGAAGTTGGTAAAGGTAGCAATTAGCAGACACCAAGTAAAAATAATTCTAATCTAGAAATCAATATTTTCATGCCATTTTTCATTATGGGCATCTCAACATTTTTTAATTGCTTCATCTGAGAACTCCTCAAGGAATTTTATTCACAGGGGGAGAGATGTTCAGCCTTTTTGAGAAGGATCATTTTGATTGTTTCAGGATGAGTATTTTGCATTCCTAGTTACTTTTACAAATTACCTATGTATATTTTTTCTGTATTACTTTTAGTTTTATTTAAATATCAAAGACAATACAAGTTTTTTGAATGAAAATAGAGAGACTCTTTAGAAAGGAAGCTTAGTATCTTAGTATTATACATATATTTTTATATGTTTATATCTGTATTCATAAGTTTTATGGTTTATGATGTCTTTAACATTATAAATTAAAGCTATCTGGGCAAAATTTTAAATATACGAGTAATTTAATAATGTTGATTCAGTGACCCTTTCTCATCTGAATATTCAATGACTTCTGGGTATGGACAGTAATAGCATTTTAGATATTTAGGTCCTATGGCATCAATATGTAAAACCTATAAAGGTAAACCTACACAGCTGAAAAAGATATACCTTGGATTTAAATACCTACTTTTCATCTTGATCTCGTGTGAAGTACAAATTTTCTTAATGAACATAACTTAGAATGGGTTGCAGGATTCCAGTCTTTAGCTGTAGGACATCAAACTGCTCAGTGGTAATTGGGAGAGTCAGTGAAATGTGGAATGTCACAGAGGTGCTTTCTCATTTGCTTTGCTTCATGTCTTGCAAACACTGTGTACCTGACCTACAAGCTGGCATCAAATGCAAAAATAAATTAATCGTGTTATGTAATAGGTGTAGATCAGGTTTTGTTCTTTTTTTATTTTTTTTTATTTTTTTTTTAAATTCAATTCACTCCAAATTGAATTTTGTCTGATTCCTTTGTAGTGCATTCTAAGAAGTGGAAACAGTGCAAAGAAATTGTTTCTAAAAGCTAATATAAATGTGAAATTCCTTCAGTTTTGATTTCAGATGGGGATGCTGGAAAATTTATAAGACAATCTTATATTCTGTCATATTTTATTTGCTTAATTTGTTTGATACCTCTTTCTGATATGGATGCTGAAAGACAATATTTTCCAATATGTATAAATGTATCCCATCATACTGTTGTGTACCTGTCATACCAATACCTCCACTAGCACCAGACAGAAAAACAAATCAGTAAAAGGCTATTCAATTATCATTAATCTTTCTATTTCTAACAATTCTGTAAAAATAATCAAGAAAATGGATTTGATTTTTTAATCAGTATTGGACAGACAATCTAAAGGACAAATTAATGCATTTATACTGCATTTATGCATTTGACGTTCGACTCACTCAGCTGCCTATTTTCAAAGACTTGTCCCACTTTTTTATAGAGAGAACTGAGGAACACTGAGAACTTCCATCAGTATTAAGTCTGATGTTTCAGACTGATACTGAGATAGGAAATCATCTTCTCATTACTTCTTTCAGATGCTGTGACTTAACTCCATTTAAACAAATCACTTTAAGTATTTGAGAAGAGATTGCCAGAGTCTCAGTTATCAGCTTGCGCTCATGTGCTTTGGTTTGGACATGGGGATGAAAAGTACAGTTAGTGTATTTTCTTGATAAGCCTCCAGAAAACCGGGATTCTTCTCTGAAACAGGAGAAGAAAGATTATGAGAAATTAATTTCTGTGTATATCCCAACACTGAGTGAGCACAATCTTGCCTAGTGGTGAATTCGCTGTTGTTTTCTACTGCATATGATATACTTTGCCTGCAGCAAGGGTCTAAGTGTGCAAAGCAAAAAGTCATTTGCTTGTGTTTAACAGTCAAATGACCCAGTCCTTTGCCATTTTTCTTTTCCATTGATTGTGCAGTTCCCTTAGGAGTGACACAATATACAGGACTTTTATTAAGGGCTGCTGAATCATCAAGAGTGTTCACATTTGTAGATCAGGTGTGAGTAATAGTAAGACAAATTGCCTGGCGCATAGTCAGTTGGACCTCCGTGACACTGTGCAGGTTATTTTTTGCTCATTTGCTCATAGCTTTACCTTTATTTAATGCTAGCAAATAGCCTAGCCTGATACATTCTCAGACACTTTTCTGTGCCCTTACTTTTTCAACTCCATGCATAAAAATGGGGCCTGCCCCTTACTCTGTAATTGTCATTAAAAAAAATAAAAGACAAAGAAAAAGGAACAAAGAAAAAAAAATAACACCCAGGTATACATTTCTTTCTCTGTCTGCATAAAACGCCAAAAATAAGTGGAGAGATGGGGAGAATATTACATTAGATTTCCATATTTTGTACAGACACCTAATACCAATGTCTGCTTGTTGATTATGTGGTATAGTTTTTACAAATAGTACACATTTTCTTTTTGGTAATAAGTTAAGAATTCTTATGAGAAATTGCAACTGAGACCTGTAACTGTTAAATCCAAACTGCTTTGAAACATCCAGATGCATTGTGGCTTTACAGGAAGAAGAAAGGGGCGTAAACTACCCAAAAGATGTGGGTGAGATATAAACCAGGAATTAAGTAGATTGTAGACATTTGAACTGTGTTTTGAAAAAGTCATGATCCAGAATCTAAACACCTCATATGACTGGAAAAGGCTTTTAAGCATCTGCTTATGAACATTCCTAAACCTGTTACTGCATAAGCAAATCTCCTTTTCCCAGGCAAGCCTAATTTTAATGTAGAAACTAGCTGTCAGAAACTAGATGACACTCTATTTCCATTGACCAGTCCATTGTGGTTGGCATTTTGAAAGTGCTCTTAGAACTAGCTGACAATACAGAAGCTTCACAGAAGAATGCACATGTATATCTTCATTTTTAAGTACAGTTTAAGGAGAAGATATCTCCAGTAAGAGGTAAAGAAAGGTTGCAGCAGTCATTCAAGGAGTGGGAGATCTTAAGGTTCACTGTAGCCAACCTTTTGTCTTCCACCAGTCAAGGAAATCTCACGTGAGGCTACAGTTTGTTTTCCCTCCTCCCACTGAAAAGAAGAACACAAGTTTCCTGGTGTGAGAAAAGGAGTGATAAATCAAAGAACATGATCTCTAAGGGCACTCAGCTGCAAAGGGGTACACCTGGCTTTTATCATTAACTTTCAAAAAATTTGTATAAAGTATATGTTTAAGCCACTTAATTTGAAAATATAAGTGATGCTAGAATAATAATAAAAAATAGCCACTCAGGAAATGGGAACTATCCTAGCTAGCATCTGTTTACATACGTGCACTACCTTCATTCAGAAACAGTGCAGTAAAATCAGACAGGCTGGTTAAAAATCACGTGGATGATAACTGTCTTTGGAACAGGAACTGAGGAATCTTTTCTTCTGAAGACTATTAGTATATTAATGTCTTTAGGAGTAGTACCTTAGCAATACCCCAATGAATAACCAGGAACTCATGCACTGATTTCCATAATTATTTCATAGTTGGTTTATGTATTCAATTTTAACCTACATGAGTTAAATCCAAGGAAGTAGAGAGGATGGAGGGCAAACAACAAACAAAAAAGAAAGCAGCACCAGGATCTATTCGCTGATTGATGTCTCCTATTTTTCTCCAAGGAGAATAGTAAGGTTTTACTTTCACAGATCTGGAAGGAGAGTAAGTCCAGTAGGTCCCAAAAGCCTTTATCGAAGAAAAGGACAAGACATATAAGGATTGAATGAGTTAAGTTAGCCACCCAAGGTGCCTGGTGAGTGGATTCTAAAAGAAATGCAAGGAAATTCTGACAGAAAGGCTGAAACACACATTTTTTCCTAACTGAGAGACTGAGAAACATGACTGTTACCCAAATGAATGAATAATGTTTTAGGTTATTTTGACTAAATTAATAAGAGAGTTCCTTTTTCTGTGCATTACTTCAATCCTGACATGATGGAACCTCAGTGAAAGGAAAAGATATCAATCTCAAATAGCCTCTTTCTTTGTCTTCCCCAGTACAGGAGGTTATGACTTCAATGTCATTGCTTGGCTCTCTATTACTATCAATGTTACCTGTATGCAACCCTAATACAGATGAGTACTTCAGAATTTTTTTCAGAACTTGTTTATTTTGGGTTGTCCATCTACTGTGCAGTTGGCCAATGGGAAATTAGGCCCAACGTGTGTGACTTGAGTTCCTTTAAAACCTTAGGTTTGTGCTTTCCTCTTTTTCAGTGTTTAAACTTACCATTTATACCACAACTGTACCTTTTCAGTTGCTTGGTTAGTTTGTTTTGTGCACGTGTGAGTATGAAAATAAACATCGGTTTAATGACTACATAATTTAAACAGCACAAAGAAATTATATACTTTTGAACCTACCTTACTGATAAGCTAGCATACACAGAAGTCAAAACAAATTCATATTATGCAGACTTTGAGAAGCAATTTGGCTTCTGAAGAATAATAAATGTCTCTAATGGCCTATTAGGCAAGGGTATTCAAGGAAAAACACTGGAATCATTCAACAAACAGTGATTATATAGCACAATGAAGAAAATGAAATACAGAGAAGGGAATGTGTTTTGACAGGCTAAATGCCCTTTACTCTTTCCTCAAAAAACTGTTTTGTTCTTATTTATGGATTTCCTTAGGGAAAATGTGTCCTTGTTGCATATTCCTTTTTAAATGCCCTGTAAAACGATTATGACACCTGCTGTAGAACAACTTGACTGGTTTATGCCCACACAGATAGAAACGTGGTGCTGTAAATCTAAGAGCTGCCAAACTGTCCACACACACTATGCTGGAATTGCCTGCGATCCTCTGTTATTTGTCTTTAAATATTTCACGCTCCTGACACAAATCCAATATCGCTTGCTTGGCTGGATGATGTTTTCAGATTCCAAGGTCATTTGCTCTGACCAGTAGTTCATGAACCCTGTAAATGAACATTTACTAGCTCTGTTTCTAGTTATATGCTATTGTATTTAAAGAAAGGCCTCTTTCTCAAACATAATCCGGAGATTCTGGCATGACCATGGAAAATGTCAAGAAATGAATGAAATGGAAACAGTCAGGTAACCCTGAATTCTGATTCCCATGTGTAATGCTGTTGCCTTTTTCACCTGTCACATGATTGTGTAAAAAAACTAAAGGTCAACTAGTGACTGTTTAGCCTTCTATACAGGACCCAAAAAGATCACCTGCTTCACATGCCAGTTTTCATTTATGTCACACCAGGTTATGTTTTAATTAAACCCTAACACCCAATCCTATCCCATTCCAAATATTAAAGAAATAAAGTGTTTTGTTTTAGAAGACTCCAGCCATTGGAAAATACTTTTGGCCCAGTGACTGAGCCTGAATATGAATCTTGGCCTACTTTTCCATCTGTAAAACACACTTCATAACAGAATCACAGAGTCACATAATGGTTGATGTCGGAAGGGACCTCTAGAGGTCATCTCGTCCAACCCGTTGCTCAAGCATGGACACCGAAAGCCAAGTGCCCAGGACCATGTCCAAATGGCCTTTGAATATCTCCAAGGATAGAGACTCCACAACGTCTCTGGGCAACCTCTGCCAGTGCTTGGTCACCCTCACCGTAAAAAAAATTGTTTCCTGATGTTCAGAGGGAAACCTCTGTGATTCAATTTGTGCCCATTGCCTCTTGTCCTGTCACTGGGAACCACTCAAAAGAGCCTGGCTCTGTCCTCTGTGCACCTCCCTTGAGGTATTTATATACATTGATGAGTTCCCCCCTGAGCCTTCTCTTCTCCAGGCTGAACAGTCCCAGAGCTCACAGGCTTTCCTCATAGGAGAGGTGCTCCAGTCCCTTCATCATCTTTGTGGCCCTTCACAGGACTCTCTCCAGTATGTCCATGCCTCTCTTCTACTGGGGAGCCCAGAAATGGACACAGCACTCCAGGTGTGGCCTCACCAGGGCAGAGTAGAGTGGAAGGATCACTTCCTTCAAAATGCTGGAAGTACTTTGCCTAATGCAGTCCAGGATATCATTAGCCTTCTTTGTGGCAAGGGCACAGTGCTGGCTCCTGTTCAGCTTGCTGTCAACCAGGTCTCCAAAGGCCTTTTCTGCAAATTTGATTTTAGCCAGTTGGTCCCCAGCATAAACTTAGAATCACAGAATCATATAGGTTGGAAAAGACCTTTAAGATCATTGAGTCCAACCATAAACCTAACACTACCAAGACCACCACTAAACCATGTCCCTAAGCACCTCATCCACACGTCTTCTTTTAAATACTTCCCGGGATGGAGACTCAACCACTTCGCTGGGCAGCCTCTTCCAATCCTTGGTAACCCTTTCAGTGAAGTAAAACTTACTAATATCCAGTCTAAACCTCCCCTGGAGCAACTTGAGGCCATTTCCTCTCGTCCTATCACTTGTTACCTGGGAGAATAGACCGACCCCCACCTCTCGACAACCTCCTTTCAGGTAGTTGTAGAGAGCAATAAGGTCTCCCCTGAGCCCCCTTTTCTCCAGGCTAAACAACCCCAGTTCCCTCAGGCGCTCCTCATAAGACTTCTGCTCTAGACCCTTCACCAGCTTCGTTGCCCTTCTCTGGACACGCTCCAGTACTTCAATGTCTCTCTTGTAGTGAGGGGCCCAAAACTGAACACAGGATTCGAGGTGCGGCCTCACCAGTGCCGAGTACAGGGGCATGATCACTTCCCTAGTCCTGCTGGCCACACTATTTTTGATACAAGCCACGATGCCATTGGCTTTCTTGGCCACCTGGGCACACTGCTGGCTCATATTCAGGCAGCTGTCAACCAACACCCCCAGGTCCTTCTCTGCTGGGCAGCTTTCCAGCCACTCTTCCCCAAGTCGGTAGTGTTGAATGGGGTTGTTGTGGCCCAAGAGCAAGACCTGGCACTTAGCCTTGTTGAACCTCATACAATTGGCCCCAGCCCATTGATCCAGCCTGTCCAGGTCCCTCTGTAGAACCTTCCTCCCCTCAATCAGATCAACACTCATGCACAACTTGGTGTCATCTGCAAACTTACTGAGGGTGCACTCGATCCCTTTGTCCAGATCATTGATAAAGATATTAAACAGAACTGGCGCCAACACAGAGCCCTGGAACTCCCTGATTCCCATCCATAAGCTGATTTGTCGACTGGAGAGCCAAGGAGTGATCAGCAAGACTCGCTCACCCTTTAACAGTCCCATCTAGCTAGTGCAAAAGTTTAATGGAGAGTGGAGACTAACAGTAGGCTATCGTGGCCTAAATGAAGTCATGCCGCCGCTGAGTCCTGCTGTGCCCGACATGCTAGAACTTCAATACGAACTGGTGTCAAAGGCAGCCAAGTGGTATGCCACAACTAATACCGCTAATGTGTTTTTCCCAATCCCTTTGGCAGCAGAGTGCAGGCCACAGTTTTCTTTCACTTGCAGGGCCGTTCAGTACACTTGGAATCGACTGCCCCAGGGGTGGCAACACAGCCCTACCATTTGCCATGGACTGATCCAGATGGCACTGGAACAGGGTGAAGCTCTGGAACACCTGCAGTACATCGATGACGTATTTGTATGGGGCAACACAGCAGAAGAGGTTTTTGAGAAAGGGAAGAAAATAGTCCAAATCCTTCTGAAAGCCGGTTTTGCATAAAACAAAGTAACATCAAGGGACCTGCACAGCAGATCCAATTTTTAGGAATGAAATGGCAAGATAGATGTCATCAGATTCCAATAGATGTGATTAACGAGATAGCAGCTATGTCTCCACGAACTAGCAAAAAGGAAACACAAGCTTTCTTAGGTGTGGTGGATTTTTGGAGAATGCATATTCCCAATTAGAGTCTGACTGTAAGCCCTCTCTATCAAGTGGCCTGGAAGAAGAACAATTTCAAATGGACACTGAGCAATGACAAGCTTTTGAACAAACTAAACAGGAGATAGTTCATGCAGTAGCCGTTGGGCCAGTCCAGGCAGGGCAAGATGTAAAGAATGTGCTCTACATGACAGCTGGGGACAATGGCCCTACCTGGACCCTCTGGCAGAAAGCACCAGGGGAGACTCGAGGCTGACCCCTAGGGTTTTGGAGTCAGGGATACAGAGGATCCAAGGCCCACTATACTCCAACTGAAAAAGAGATATTGGCAGCAGATGAAGAGGTTTGAGCTGCTTCAGAAGCGATTGGTACTGAAGCACAGCTCCTCCTGGCACCGTGACTGGGGTGGTGGTGGGTTGGATGTTCCAAGGGAGGGTCCCCTCTACACATCATGCAACTGATGCTCCGTGGAGTAAGTGGGTTGCACTGATCACACAACAGGCTCGAGTGGGAAATCCCAGTCATCAGGGATCTTGGAAGTGATCATGGACTTGCCAGAAGGCAAAGATTTTGGGATATCGCCAGAGGAGGTGACATGTGCTGAGGAGGCTGCAGTGTACAATAAACTACCAGAAAATGAGAAGCAATATGCCCTGTTCACTGATGGGTCCTGTCGTATTGTGGGAAAGCATCAGAGATGGAAAGCTGCTGTATGGAGTCCTATATGACAAGTTGTAGAAACTGCTGAAGGAGATGGAAATCGAGTCAGTTTGCAGGGGTGAAAGCCATCCAGCTGGTTTTAGACATTGCTGAACAAGAAAAGTGGCCAGTGCTCTATTTCTATACTGACTCATGGATGGTGGCAAATGCCTTGTGGGTGTGATTGCAGCAATGGCAGCACAGAGGCAAACCCATCTGGGCTGCTGCATTATGGCAAGATATTGCTGCCTGGGTAGAGAACCTGGTTGTAAAAGTATGTCACATAGATGCTCATGTACCCAAGAGTCAGGCCACTGAAGAACATTAAAACAACCAGCGGATGGATCAGGCTGCTCAGATTGAAGTGGCTCAGGTGGATCTGGATTGGCAACATAAGGCCAAGCAGTTAAACCTTTGTGATATGGAGGAAGATGGTTGAAATATAAATATGGGGAGGCCTGGCAGATTGATTATATCACACTCCCACAAACCCTCCAAGGCAAGTGCCATGTGCTTACAATGGTGGAAGCAAGCACCGGATGGCTGGAAACATATGCCATGCCCCATGCCACTGCTCAGGACACTGTCTTGGGCCTTGAAAAGCAAGTCCTATGGCGACGTGGCACCCCAAAAAGAACTGACTCAGACAACGGGACTCATTTCCGAAACAAGCTCATAGACACTTGGGCCAAAGATTATGGCATTGAGTGGGTATATCACATGCCCCATCACGCACCAGCCTCCAGGAAAATTGAACGAGACAATGGACTGTTAAAGACTACGCTGAGAGCAAAGGGTGGTGGGACATTCAAACATTGGGGTACACATTTAGCAAGGCCACCTGGTTAGTCAACACTAGGGGATCTACCAATGAAGCTGGCCGAGCCCAATCAAAACTTTTATGTACTGTGGAAGGGGATAAAGTCCCTGTAGTGCACAAAAAAATATGCTGGGGAAGGCAGTCTGGGTTACTCCTGCCTCGGGCAAATGCAAACCCATTTGTGCTATTGCTTTTGCTCAAGGACCTAGGTGCACTTGGTGGGTAATGCGAAAGGATGGGGAAGTTTGATGTGTACCTTAAGGGGATTTGATATTGGACAAAAATAGCCAATTAACTGAATGGTATGATGTTATATTGCTGTATAATACTGTATGTCATCACTTCTATGGTGGCTATATGCCATATCAACTGTATTACAGTAAGAATCACCCAGATTAACAAAGAATGAACTTTGATGAAACCAAGCAAAGTGCAGTGGTGATGGAACCAGAACTGGCTTCAGCAACAGTCCAACACCACACACCATCTCTCCTGCCCTGAAAGATGGTTATGACAGATGGAGCCCAAAGTCATGGACTAAATGACCCCAACAGATATTTAAGAGGGATGGCCCATAGACTAAGGGAATGATATCTGTGTGTATATATCAAAAGACAGGAAACATGGTGGTGATTAATTGGAATGTATTGGAAGAGGTAGAACCTGGGCATGATGTAGATGGTATAGAATAAGGGCTGGATACTGTCCTCGCTTTGGCTGTGATAGAATTCATTTTCTTCCTAGTAGCTGGCATAGTGCTGTGGTTTGGATTTAGGATGAGAATAATATTGATAACACACTGGTGTTTTAGTTGTTGCTAAGTGGTGTTTACACTCATCAAGGACTTTTCAGCTTCTCATGCTCTGCTAGGTGTACAAGAAGCTGTGAGGGGGCACAGCCAAGATAGTTGATCCAAAGTGGCCAAAGGGCTATTCCATACCATGATGTCATGCTCAGCATATAAACTGGGGGTAACAATCACTGCTCAGGGACTGGCTGGACATCAGTAGGCTGGTGGTGAGTGGTTGTATCACTTGTTTCTTTTCCTGTGTTTTGTTCCTCTCTCATTGTTTTCCTTTTCATTACTATTATTATTATTATTATTATTATTATTATTATTAAATTATTAACCTGTTCTTATCTCAACCCATGAGTTTTCTTACTTGTGCTCTTCTGATTCTCTCCCCCATCCCACTACGGGGGGAGGGTAAGTGAGCGGCAGTGTGTTGATTAGGTGCCAACTGAAGCTAAATCATGACAGCATGGCAGAGCAGGCATACCTTCCAAAGGAACTGCAGCTCAGGGATGAGCCCACACTGGAACACCCCAAAGAGAGTGAGTCCTGTGGAGCACATATGCTGGAGCATAGGAAAAGAATGGGAAGGAAGGAGCAGCCGAGAGGAGCTGCTACATCCTGATGGCAACCCCCTGTCCAGCTTATTTTCTTAGAATAACTAGCATATAATGTTGCTTTTCAGACTGTTTATGGAAAACTCAGAACACTTTTTAAAAAATCATATAATCCATAAAGGAGTGTGATTAAGTCAAACTGTTTATCTCAGTGTGCATCACTGCACCTACATACTATGAGATTCAAGGGCCATCATATAGTCTTTAAGTGAACTGATTGAACTCTGTCTTTACATCACTTAATGTATTTTTTTCTCCACTAATGCAAGTAGATACTTGTTCTCAACTTCCTCTATGTTATTTAGGGACTAAATGACCTGCTACACCACTTCGACATTCACAAGTCTATGGGGCCTGATGACATCCACCCGAGAGTACTGAAGGAACTGGCAGATGTGCTTATCTGGCAGATCATTTACCAGCAGTCCTGGCTAACTGGGGAGGTCCCTGCTGACTGGAGATTAGCTAATGTGGCACCCATCTACAAGAAGGGCCAGAAGGAGGACCCAGGGAACTATAGGCCTGTCAGCCTGCCCTCGGTACCGGGGAAGCTGATGGAGCAGATCATCCTGAATGCCATCACACGGCATGTAGAGGATAACCAAGGGATCAAGCCCAGCCAGCATGGGTTTAGGAAAGGCAGGTCCTGCTTGACCAATCTGATCTCCTTCTACAACAAGGTGACCTGCCTAGTGGATGAGGGAAAGGCTGTGGATGTTGTCTACCTAGACTTTAGTAAAGCCTTTGACACGGTTTCCCACAGCATTCTCCTCGAGAAACTGGCTGCTCATGGCTTGGACGGGTGTACTTTTCGCTGGGTAAAGAACTGGCTGGATGACCGGGCCCAAAGAGTGGTGGTGAATGGAGTTTACTCCAGTTGGCGGCCGGTCACAAGCAGTGTTCCCCAGGGCTCTGTGTTGGGGCCAGTTCTGTTTAATATCTTTATCAATGATCTGGATGAGGGGATCTGAGTGCACCCTCAGTAAGTTTGCAGATGACACCAAGTTGTGCAGGAGTGTTTATCTGCTTGAGGGGAGGAAGGCTCTACAGAGGGACCTGGACAGGCTGGATCGATGGGCTGGGGCCAATTGTATGAGGTTCAACAAGGCCAAGTGCAAGGTCCTGCACTTGGGCCACAGCAACCCCATGCAACGCTACAGGCTTGGGGAAGAGTGGCTGGAAAGCTGCCTGGCAGAAAAGGACCTGGGCGTGTTGGTTGACAGCCGCCTGAATATGAGCCAGCAGTGTGCCCAGGTGGCCAAGAAAGCCAATGGCATCCTGGCCTGTATCAGAAATAGTGTGGCCAGCAGGACTAGGGAAGTGATCGTGCCTCTGTACTCAGCACTAGTGAGGCCGTACCTCGAATCCTGTGTTCAGTTTTGGGCCCCTCACTACAAGAGAGACATTGAGGTGCTGGAGCATGTCCAGAGAAGGGCAACGAAGCTGGTGAAGGGTCTAGAGCAGAAGTCTGATGAGGAGCGTCTGAGGAAATTGGGGTTGTTTAGCGTGGAGAAAAGGAGGCTGAGGGAAGACCTTATCACGGTCTACAACTACCTGAAAGGAGGTTGTCGAGAGGTGGGGGTCAGTCTCTTCTCCCAGGTAACAAGTGATAGGACGAGAGGAAATGTCCTCAAGTTGCACCAGGGAAGGTTTAGACTGGATATTAGGAAATTTTACTTCACTGAAAGGGTTGCCAAGGATTGGAGGAGGCTGCCCAGGGAAGTGGTTGAGTCACCATCCCTGGAGGTATTTAAAAGAAGACATGTGGATGAGGTGCTTAGGGACATGGTTTAGTGGTGGTCTTGGTAGTGTTAGGTCTACGATTGGACTCAATGATCTTAAAGGTCTTTTCCCACCTATACCATTCTGTGATTCTGTGATTCTGTAATTTTGTTTCTCAGAGAAAATAGATCAGGCTGTATCATAAAATCAGGTACTTCACATTATTTTTTTTTCTCTTTCTTAGTTGTTCCTTGTATTCACTGTGTAGAGGTTCTGTTGAGAGGTTCCCATTCCTCAGATGTTCAGTTCAGTTTGATTGATCGATTGATTGATTGATCTGTCTGTCCATCTGTCTGTCCCACATGCATCCCTTTTTTTTCTGCAAAATTATTTTTCATTCTCCATATGTTCATCTAACATTTTACAGCAATCATTCTATTATGTATGTTAGCTATCATCTCATGAAAGCAAGTTTTTCAGAGTCTTGGTACTTTCAGCTGTGTCTGCTGAATGTCACATTCATAATTTGCTGTCAGTATGGGAGTGTCAGAAAGCAGCAAAGGCAGGGGAGCTGTGGGTGATAACATGGCTGGCAGGAGCAGGGCTCCATCCCACAGCACCCAAGCAAGGACAGCGGGACAGTAGCCAGATTCAGCAGAGAGTTCAGATCACCAGGCAAGTCCCTACTGATGGGACAGGTCTGGGATCAAGCCAGGAAGTGGAGCCAGTGGAGTCACGGTCAGGTCCGGAAACACCAGTTGGGATGAAAGAGTCCAGTGGTCACCAGGCAAGTCTTTAATGCTGACGCATGTCTGAGATCCACCTGGTCAATCTGCTGGTCAATCTGCTGGTCAAGGCCAGGGTCCGGACCAATGGGGTACATGGCCAGGCATGGCTATGACTGCAGCACCATTGCAATCTGGCTCAGGTTGGTATCAAATGTGCGAACCTCTGCTTAAAACCAGCTTCCAAGTGAAAGAATGGCAAGCTCTTGCTGAGGCTTCTTAGCAGAGCAGCTCAGTAGGGCCTTCGTGAGGCTTCTTCCAATTATATTTTTTCTCCCAAGGCCAGATGAGGCATCTAAAACAGCTCTCCCTCAGCAGCAAGCTGGCCTTGAAGCTGGCCAGCTGCACTCCTTACAAGGGTGTACTAGTCCTGGCTGGGATGGAGTTAACACCCACATTTTAGTTATTGCTGAGCAGTGCTTACTTAGAGTCAAGGCCTTTTCTGCTTCTCACACCACCCCACCAGCGAGTAGGCTGGGGGTGCACAAGAAGCTGGGAGGGGACACAGCTGGGACAGCTGACCCCAACTGACCAAAGGGATATTCCATACCATAAGACATCATGCTCAGCAATAAAAGCTGGGGGAAGAAGAAGGAAGAGGGGATGTTCGGAGTGATGGTGTTTGTCTTCCCAAGTAACCATTACGCATGATGGAGCCCTGCTTTCCTGGAGATGGCTGAACACCTGCCTGCCAATGGGGAGTGGTGAACGAGTTCCTTGTTTTGCTTTGCTTGCATGCATGGCTTTTGCTTTACCTATCAAGCTGTCTTTGTCTCAACCCATGAGATTTTCTGCTCTTGCTGTTCCCATTCTCCCCATCCCACTGTGGGGAGTGAGTGAGCAGCTGCATGGGGCTGAGCTGCCATTCAGGGTGAACCCACAACAAAAGGAGCGCACTCCAGGCCCTGACAGAGACTTCGTTAATATGTTTTATAATGTAAAAATGGGAATGTAAAAAGTTAGAATAAAAGTCTGAAAACATAAAAACACAGTCAACAAGTATTTGCAAGTATGCCACCTGTTTTACAAGAGCAGAGAGAATTAACGTGAAGAGGCAGAAGTTCAGTCTTATATATACTCATTCAACATAACACAAATACTTACATTCCTGGTCATCGCTTTTCACACTCCAAGAAGTACTTCAGCTATATGAATTAAATTTAGTAACAAAAGTGTAACTTACCAGAACACTTCTGAAACTAAATCTTTTTCTCTCATCTTGCATCCTAACTTGCCAGGTTGTGTAACATGTTTATACTTTAAATTCATATTAATAGATTCCAAACTCAGGTATGTCAAATTTATTTAATGGAATCTTATTTTGCAAGGCACTAAGACAATGCTTAAGTTTATCTTAAAGTTATCTTTATTAATCAGCAGCACAAAGAACTTCAGGTTTTTAAATCTCACGGATTTCAGGAATAATTTGTAGCTCAGGGTTTGTTGAGTTATTGCAAGATATTCTTTAACAGAAAAGAAATATGAACTAAAATAATTCACAGAATAATGTGAAAGCATGGCATTGCATGTATTAAAACTCATAAAATGGAACATAAGTCTCTATCATCTAGCAGCAGTTGAAATAAACCTGATTTATTTTCAGAGGTATCACCCTCAAAAAATGGTTAGCAATGCTAAGTAATCAGTCAATTCTGCTGAGGAGTCCTAATGACATCATAAACCATAACAGAACATTGTAGGTGGTTATTTAATCTCTATCATCTACAGCTGAAATTTCATAGTGAAGGAGATGAGGCAGAAGAGAGGAGCTAGAAGTGGTAAGGGAGGAAGGGTACAATGTCTCTGTACAGTCCCTCTGGAGACAGCAGGATGAAATAAGGTCATCCAAGGAGAGTTATACATTATTTTATACTATTTTTTGTTTCATTTCACCACCAATTTTAGAAGAAGCCCAGGGATATTTCTGAATATTTTGGCCCAGTTTTGTAATAAATCCACTGATTGTCCCCACTTACCACATTCAATTCATGGAAAGGTTTTGGTACATATGAATTAGATTCCTTTTGGAGGAAATGGAACTGCAAGCTCTTCTCCAAATACATACAAAATGTGCTCCTCACCCTAACGGAGAAAAAGGACTTTTGAATCAATGACTGGACTTCTGAATATCTTTGGCCAAGTGTTTGAGGAATGTTCAGTCCTACCAATCAGACTATAGTTTGACGTAAAAACACTAACCTAAAAATCAGGTAGATATAAGGACCTTAGAAGCAATTGTTTCAGTCTTCTGGTCTGTTTCTATTGAGCCAAATTACTTGCCACTATAGGCATTGCCTAGGGTGATTCTCTGATAGGCTAAAGGTACCATGTAGTCTTAAAGTTACAGAGCATAAAGGCTCTGCACTCAGTTCCATGCTTCTACCCTTTTCCTGTCTTTAGCTACCACAGCCAATAAAAGGCTCCCCTTTTTCCCCCCTAAATATTTGTGATAATATGCTTCCATTTTTCTGACTTATCTAATCACTTATCAGTTACCCTGTTAATATTTCTGCCAAGAATTTCTTTTATAAACAGACCTTTATGAAGCATTATTTTCCTCTACTAGAGCAATTCTCAACTGCCATTTTAGAGACTCCTGCCATCCCAAATGGCTACCTGCCATCTGTTTGCAGTGAGGGAGATATAGCATTTAATAATTCATAGGATGGATGACAAATACTGTTTGACATTTTTCCCCTGGTTGCAGTATACTTAAGAAAATATTTGTCCATGTATAAATATATGTCCATAGAAATGATTCTATCATTCAGTCAGTAGGAAAGTTTCACGTGTCACTCAAATACACAATAGCAATAAAATCAACTGAATAGCAGCCTTTCTAGACTTTTTTTTTTTTAGCATCAAAAGCCCTATTAATTCTATTAGCAGTGAACATTTTCAATCGATAACCAAATGCAATCAAACTTCACATAACTCAAAAGAAGAGGCCTAATGATATGCCATGGTCATGGTCAAATATACAGAGATTCAACATGATGAAGGGTTTATTTTCATAAACTGAAGAAAAGAAATCTGATTCTTTTATTGTAGCAGTAGCCTTGAATGGAAAGCAGGCAAAATGAAAAACAAATTCCAGTGAAAATACCATTTTTCAAATTCAAGCCTGTGGCAATAAACTGGGATGTATCAACTTTGGTAATTTTTCAGATCTATCCATAGATTTCATCTTCCAGTGGCTGTCAAATAATTGTGACAATTTAAAAGGCCTGGTATTACAAAGGGAGTCTTACTGGGGCAGGCAGTGAAATTAAACTACAGGACATAGTGGACCATGTCCTATATTTGCCTGGCTTATTACAAAAAAAGTTCCTGTTGTCATTAAAATCCACATTTACTAATGTCTGTCTGTTTAAAAGTATTTCTCTGGATCTTCTGAGGCTCTGTGTTTCTCCAGTTAGCAGCTGGTAAACTGGCTTGAAATAGGTACAGTGAATTGTTTCAAGCTTCCTCTTTTGATTCTGAGTTCAGTTCAGAAGTAACTTGTCTTTATAGTGAGAAGAAATCTTTTTCATACTCCCCATTACAAAATATAAATACTTCATATATACTAGTCCTTAAATAAATAATTTGTATTTCTTGTCTTGAAATGTATATTAATATTATTTGCAAAAATTTAGGAGAAAAAAAGACAAAGGGTATGCAAGTCAAAGCATACTTATAGTCAGCTATCATGTATAAAGTAAAAAGGAGTTTTTTTATTATTTTTTGTATTTAATTTATGACTGGACTGTAGATAGAATGGGAGATAGTAATCAACAAATAAATTAAAAAATAAAAACTTAAGTCAGTAGTAAAATGGATGGTAGATGCACCGATTTTCAAAAAAAGGACAAAGTAATCAAAAATGACTGGTAGGAAAAGATTTTAACCTGTCAAAGTCAACCATGCAGGTGCCTAAAAAGCTTTTGTTTAAGGATGAGGTGAGATTTTGAAATGCTTACAGGAAGATTGGCTGCTAAATGCTACCATAATTTTTCACTGTCATTTCAATCAGTAGCTTCTTAGTGATTCCTCTCAAAAGGTCAGGATAATCCAGAATTGTTTATGTTTTGTTTTATTTTATGTTCTTACAAAATAAAGTATTGTCAACTAAACACAGATAGTTTTCTTTAGACCACTCTAAGATTATTTTTAATTCCTTAGTTAATAAACATACTTAGTTGAAATATATTGTCAAAAAACATACTATAAATGAAATAATATTCAAAGAAGTCCTGAAACAGCTTATTATTTCAGATGTGGAAATGATTGAATTTGTATAATTCTAGGTATGGGCAAAGTTGTAAGGAAATTGCTACATTGTTTTGTTTTGAAATGTCCCGTTAAAAAAAAAAAAAAAAGTTTCTATTTTAAAGAAATGGGGATTTCTTTACCTGCAAATTTTTACAGACAATTTCAGCATACCTGGATTATTTCTTTTTTTAATAGCTTTGAGTTTAAAACTTTTTACTTCTAATATCACTAGTTGCTATGTCTACTGAAACACCTAATAATTTCTTATTGCTTTTCACTTTCTGTCAGAATCTATTTCTATGGGACGCTCTTGGCTGTTTTATCTAAATTACTTCAGCAAAGTTACAGTGTTTATGACCATATAATCCATACTCACAATTGTTCAGAATATGGCAGCAGACATGAGCCTGCATAAAGATAGAGCATATAGTAAGTGCAAAATTCACTTTTTTCCGATGGAAGACCATGGGGAAAAATATTTAGTCATACATCAAAGGATAGGGTTTTTTACTGTGGTTTAAGCCATGTATCATCTTCCTACTGAAAAAACTTTCAGATTAACAAAAGTCCATTTTCTTCCATGCAGTTTGAAAAAGATAACTCACCGGAAAAAAAGCATTTCTAGGAAAAGGAAAGATGAACAAATGAATATATTTTGCTTTCTTTATTCTTGTTGTTGTTAATATTAGCTGGCTCATGTGAGTAAATAAGTTTAGCCAGAGGAACTTCAAATTTGCTCATTATCTGCATCATCAAATGCACTTCATTTTGAAGAGTAAAACAATTGTATTTTAGGAATACAAACTAGCTGTTAAATGATCAAAATTAACAAGATTTCCTTTCTTTAAAGTTATTGAGGGCATTTCTGTTCTTAGGGGGATTTGCCTTTCATTTTGTAGCAGCCTGCTCAGGCTGCATTTCCCAAGCTGGATGACCACTGGATGATAACAAAGTTAAATGAGTAGAATCTCAAATATTAATAAATTTCATTTTGTAGTTGCCTACATGTTGAGGCACTGCTGAGGGGATTTTTTCTGTTTTTTTTTTTCTAAAAGCAAGTAATTTTTTTCACAAATCAATTTTTCCATTTTCTTTTTTTTTTTTTTTCATCTTTCGTTAGATAAATGATCATTTCCTCTGAAAATTTTTCTGATACATATATATGCTTACAATGTTTTTCCTGCTTTACTCAAATACTTATCTGATCTGATTAGGTCACTAATATGTATTGATTTAAATATTTTACAGTTTAATTCTTTTTTTTTTCATGACAAAGCAGACCAAGTTTTCATAAAAGAATATCAATGCTATCATTTCTCCAGAAGTGATTGAAAACCACTGCATTTCAACATTTGAAATTCACCTTTCAATAACCTGAAGGAAATAGAAAATTATTACTTTAGAATGTATACTGATTTTAAGGCTTTGTGAAGTGATAAATGAAAACCAGATCACTATTCACAGACTAACTCCATGATTTTAATGATTTTGGACCTTTTCATAAATTGATCACAGGAATTGGTAAAACGAAACAATATGGAGGCAAATAGTAATTTCAACATTTCTAAATTAAGAAGGCAGACTGTACTTGCATGATAAAGAATTCTATCTTAGAAATCAGTGGCTAGGAATAATATTTAACCACATATGGTAGGTAATTATCAGAATAACTAGTCAATGTCTGCTGTGGAATTTTGAAATATGGTTGGAATTTTTTTTTTTCCCCCCTGATTCAGGGAAGGTAGATTGTACAAAAACTAAATAAACTGTTCATTGTGTTTTCTTTATATTTAAAATTCAGAAATATAGCAAACATTTTATTAAAAAAAAGAAGAAAACAAACAAACAAAAAAAAACCCTCAGATGATATGCTGAAATCTTTTCTAGCAGTATGATTCTATATTATGTTTTGGTGGCTTCCAAATGTCTATTTTTCAGTTTAATCAAAGTCAATGAGAATACATTTTTGAAATTACATTAACCAAACCCTGTTCCTTATATTCTTCTTTGAAAGCATTTATTTTTTCTTATATTTTAATTGTATCATATTCCACTCTGGTGGATTTTAATATTATTTCCTAACATCCTTTGTGTTTTATATGCCTTAATTAAAACTTGATTTCTAAATGGTACAATTAATTTTCACTTTCACTGGGAAGTTTCAGATGCTTGAGTGATGGGCACACATTAAATTCATTTTCCTTCTAAAATAAGTAGATGTAAGATTTATTTTATTTTTATTTTATAAAAATCCAACATTATAGTTTCTTTCATGTTTCATAGTTTTCTATATTTACTGCCCAACAAATATGCATTTGTTTTTAAGTATCAAAAATGTCCTCTGTTTCTGTGCATGCAAAAGATAGTTTGAACTGTATTTGTTTTCTTTTTCTTCCCAACCTTATCATCTATATCAATCACACACTGTCATTTCTTTTTCCTTCCAGTCTTTGTATCCCAGTTCATAAAAATTTACCCTGGCACTTATCACTACTAATCTGTAGCTTTCTGGGATTGTAGATATTTTTTATTTGCTCCATAAATATAACTTTCCACCTTTCTTTTATATAGATTCTACTAATCTCTATTGACATCCCAGTTATAAGAATCTTCTCACCAGGCTTCAATTATGCCCACAAGATCACAACCACCATCATCTAGCAGCATTTTTTTTCAGTTCTCTTTGCTTGTTTCTCATCCTTCTGGCATTGTGTACAGGCACTCTAATACAGCTGTCTCTTGATTCTTCATGTTTCATTCTTTTGACAAATACATCTTCCGATTTACTACTGTGATACTAAAGGTGCCAAAAGCCTAGCAGAACTCAAAGGGCTAGATTTTTATAATAGTTAATATTTTAAGGATAATAAACTTTACAGTTATGTAGCGTAAAAAAAAACCAAAACAAAACAAAAAAAAACAAAAAAAACCCAACAAACCAAGCCTTTTTGCTGCAGGGTTTAATCAACTGCTAGCTATCTCTCATTAGGAATAAAATTCCTTTAACACAGAAGTATCTATTAGGGCATGTAAAATTCACTATTTCTCCTAATACAAGCTGTGGGAGTATCCCAGCACTTTTGAAACTAAGACTTATTTGGGTGCCCAACTTCAGGCACCTATTTATAAGGATTTTAATCTACAAGTTGAGAAATCCTGTTCTGAAATTATGCAGTGAGATTAACTGACAGGATTATAAATTACGTCATGATGTGGAAATACGAGAAACTAAACACTAGCATTTTCTTTCTCAAAAATATTTTGGATAACATTGTTGGCACTCCATGTGCAAGATTTAGTCTCTAACAGTAAAAGGTAGAACAAAATGAGCAAGACAGAAGCACAAATTCTGCATTAATAAGAGTTGCTCCTGAGCAACATCTAAATTGACCTTGCTCAGTGATAAGGATAAAGCTCTTATTTCTTTAATTATATCCACCCTTTAATTATATTTGCCCTTTGTTTACAGTTTTTTTCTCAAGTACAGTATGACAGTGAATTCATTCAAATCTGACTCTATCAAATGTCAGTACATATATCTATGTCCTGACTATCTCTGTCACTTCTTCTTCCACATAAATAAACTGTTTTCACATTTGGACCTTCTGTTCACTGTAGAATTTTTGTTTCCTGCTGTGGATGTCAGTTATGTCAAAATAAGTTTTCAGCTGATAGTTGGGGTTTTTTCCATAGTCAACATGTAGTAGCAATACAAACAAGCAAAAGCTTTTTCTCCATACGAATTATTTCATTTACAAGCTTTATCAGAGCCCCTTCATTTACAGATAAGGGTGTCAGGTATAGCAGTAAAATATTTTTAGTATAAACCTGAGCTTATTTTTTTGAGTATTTGCCCCTTATAATATACTGTATAACATTTACTATTTGTTGGAAATTTAACATTATCAAAGAAAAATATTTGGACATTTCTACATTGATTCTAATTGTCTCACATTATTCTGAACAAGAATTTTCAATTTAACATGTATTTGAACCAACAAATTATGATTTTTTTAATGCTACTTACAGATAAGAGGATTAATTTTGTCCTTCCATTATAAGGTAGCTACTAAACCATCTTGCACTTCTTTCTGCTGAATAGACAGTGGTGTGTGGTCATTCATCATCCTGTATTAGATTGAAGTTGATACTACCCTTTTCATTCTCCAAATAATGGATTGATCATTCATCTCTAAACATAGACAAAAGAACAAATCTTAAGCATAGCCTATGTATACACAGAAGGCTAGGGAACAGGATAAAAAGCCTAATGGAATATTGAAAGTCATATATTAATCCAAGCTGTGGAAAACCAGGATAACTCAGGCAAAATTAAAATATGTATATATATCTATTTATCATCCCCTGGAAATACTTATGTTTCTTTACTGACCATAGGGAGAGCTTATGGTAGCTAAGCTGCTAATTTTGGTAGCTTTAGATAGTTATCAAAGGATATCAAAGAGAAAAGGTGATAGAATAGGTGAAATGCATATATAGGTGGGTAGGTAAAAAGGATAAGTGAAATAAATCCAGAGTGCACAAAGTGATGATGCCATTTCTGCAGTATTTAAGCGAAGCTAAAGCTTCAAACTGTGTGTCTCTGGCTCTGAATACATTGTTATCCATATAGGCATACTTGTCTACATTCTCACCATGGTTAATCCAGCTGATTAATTACCAAGTGAAAGTTCGACTCCTATAGAAGAAAATAACTAAGGTTAATGCCTCCCTGGAGCCCAGGTTAAGGACATCACTAGGAAACTTCCTAGCCTGGTATGGCTCTCAGACTGTTACCCATTATTGGTAATAGTGTGGGTGGCGATGAAGCCGCAACATGTAGTCCAAGGGCAATCAAAAGAGACTTCAGGGCCTTGGGATGGTTGGTAAGGAAATCTGGAGCACAGGTAATTTTTTCCTCTATCCTTCCAGTTGCAGGCAGCCATATTGCAAGAAACAGATGGACCCAGTCTATTAATATATGGCTCTGTGGCTGGTGTCACTGCCAGTTTCAGGTTTTCAAATAATGGGATGGTCTACACAGCACCAGGCCTGCTGGTGTCGGATGGGATTCACCTTTCTCAAAGGGGGAAGAGGGTCTTTGCTCATGAGCTAGCGGGGCTCATAGACAGAGCTTTAAACTAGACTTGAAGGGGGGGGGGGGGAATAATATCAGGCTTACCCGTGGCAAGCTGTGGGGCAACACGTCAAGGTTAGAGGGATGGGTGCTAGCAAGGGCTGTTGCTCTGAGACATGCTGGGTACACTGGAGCACACTTTAAATCTTACAGAGATGGGCCAGGGGCTCTTGAGGTTATAGGAGCCAACATGGAAACACCAGGGAAATACCTCAAAGGAATTAAGGTGTGTTCCTCTAAGAAGGTGATATGACCAACAGCCCAGCTGAAGTGCCTCTGCACCAACACACATATCATGGGCAGCAAACAGGAGTTGAAAGCCTGCTAGAAAGGTATGACCTAGTTGCCATTACTGAAACTTGGTGGGACGAATCCTATGACTGGACTGCGGCTATCGATGGCTACAGGTTGTTCAGAAGGGATAGGTGAGGAAGGAGGGGCGGAGGGGTTGCTCTCTACATCAAGAAATGGATAGATTGTGAAGAGCTGTCTCTGAAGAATAGCCACGAGCAGGTTGAAAGCTTATGGGTAACAATTAGAGACTCAAGCAACAAAGGGAACCTTGTGGTTGGTGTCTACTACAGGACGCCCGATCAAGGAGAGCCTATTGACGAAGCCTTCTTACTCCAGCTGCAGGAGGCATTGCACTCGTAGGCTCTCATCCTGCTGGGGGACTTCAACCACCCCAACATCTGTTGGAAAAGTATCATGGCGAGCTGTAGGTAATCCAGGAGACTCCCGGAGTGCACTGAGGATAACTTCTTAAGCCAGGTAATAGGCAGCCCTACCAGAGGGGATGTGATACTGGACCTGATGGTCACCAACACAAATGAGCTAATCGGTGACATCAAGATGGGAAGCAGCCTGGGCTGCAGTGATCATGCACTGGTGGAGTTCGCAGTCTTAAGGGATATGGGTCAGGTGAAGAGTAAAGTCAGGAAAGCAAACTTCCAGCTGTTCAAGGACTTAGTCAGTAGGACCCCCTGGGAAACTATCCCTGGGGACAAGGGAGCAGAACAGAGCTGGAAGATCTTTAAGGACGCTTTCCATAGAGCGCAAGAGCTCTCGATCCCCAGGTGTAAGAAATCAGGAAAGGAAGGCAAGACACCAACATGGCTGACTCAAGACCTGCTGGTGAAACTAAAGGGCAAGATGGAAATGCACAGGCAGTGGAAACAGGGACAGGTATCCTGGGAAAAGTATAGGGACACTGCCCGGTTGTGTAGGGATGGGGTCAGGAAGGCCAAGGACTGGCTGGAGCTGAACTGGGCAAAGAATAATAAGAAGGGCTTTAAAAGTATGTCAGCCAGAAAAGGAAGGTCAGAGAAAGTGTACCCCCCGACGAACATGACTGGCAAACTGGTAACAATGGATGAGGAGAAGGCTGAGGTACTCAGCAACTTCTTTGCCTCAGTCTTCACTGGCAACCTCTCTTCCCACACCTCTTGAGTGGATGGACCACAAGACGGGGACTGGCAGAGCAAAGTCCCTTCCCCTGTAAGAGAAGGTCAGGCTCATGACCACCTGAGGAACCTGAACATACATAAGTCTATGGGACCTGATGAGATGCATCCCAGAGTCCTGAGGGAATTGGCTGATGTAGTTGCTAAGCCACCCTCAATGATACTTGAAAAGTCATGGCAGTCAGGTGAAGTTCCTGGTGACGGGAAAAAGGGAAACACTGCACCCATTTTTAAAAAGGGTAGAAAGGAGGACCTTGGGAACTACCAACCTGTCAGCCTCACCTCTGGGCCTGGGAAGATCATGGAACAAATCTTCCTAGAAGCTATGCTAAGGCACATGGAGGACAGGGAGGTGATTCGAGACAGCCAGCATGGCTTCACCAAGGGCAAGTCTTGCCTGACCAACCTAGTGGCCTTCTAGGATGGAGTGACTACATCAGTGGGCAAGGGAAGAGCTACAGATGTCATCTATCTGGACTTCTGTAAGGCCTTTGACATGGTCCCCCACAACATCCTTCTCTCTAAATTGGAGAGATATGGATTTGATGGATGGACTTTTTGGTGGATGAGCAATTGGTTGAATGGTCACATCCAGAAGGTAGTGGCCAATGGCTCAATGTCCAGATGGAGACTGGTGACAAGTGGTGTCCCTCAGGGGTCCGTATTGAGTCCAGTACTGTTTAATATCCTCATCAATGACATAGACAGTGGGATTGAGTGCACCCTCAACAAGCTTGCAGACGACACCAATCTGAGTGGTGCAGTTGACATGCCTGAGGGACGGGATGTCATCCAGAGGGACCTGGACAAGCTTGAGAAGTAGGCCCATGTGAACCTCCTGAGGTTCAACAAAGCCAAGTGCAAGGTCCTGCAGCTGGGTTGGGGCAATCCCCAGTATCAATACAGGCTGGGTGATGAAGGGATTGAGAAGGACTTGAGAGTACTGGTGGATGGAAAAGCTGGACATGAGACAGCAATGTGTGCCTGCAGCCCAGAAAGCCAACTGTATCCTGGGCTGCACCAAAAGAAGTGTGGCCAGCAGGCCGAGGGAGGTGATTCTGCCCCTCCACTCCACTCTGGTGAGACCTCACCTGGAGTACTGCGTCCAGCTCTGGAGTCCTCAGCACAGGAAAGACATAGACCTGTTGGAGCAGGTCCAGAGGAGGGCCACAAAAATGATCAGAGGGATGGAACACCTCCCCTAGAAGGAGAGGCTGAGAGAGTTGGGGTTGTTCAGCCTGGAGAAGAGAAGGCTCCGGGGAGACATTATTGAGGCCTTTCAGTATTTAAAGGGGGCTTATAAGAAAAGGGGACAGACTTTTTAGTAGGACCTGTTTCGATAGGACAAGGGGTAATGGTTTTAAACTAAAAGAGGGTAGATTTAGACTAGGTATAAGGAAAAAATTTTTTATGATGCGGGTGGTGAAACACTGGAACAGGTTTCCCAGAGAGATGGTAGATGCCCCATCCCTGGAAACATTGAAGGTCAGGTTGGACGGGGTTCTGAGCGACCTTATCTAATGAAAGATGTTCCTGTTCATTGCAGGGGGGTTGGACTAGATGACCTTTTAAGGTCACTTCCAACCCACACTATTCTCTGATTCTATGATTCTATGATAAAGGCAAACAAAAGTAGAAATTGACACTGGAATCATACTAGTAACTCTCACGTTCAAAGCCTTATTTCTTCATTAAAATGTACTATCTTCAGTGCTTGAAATTAGCACTTAACAGGCTTACTTTGCTTATTTAGTTTATCTAGCACATCTTTTTTCATGACATGAGTCAAATGCAAAATGAGGCATTGAGCCAAATGGCTTTGCTTTCTCTTGTTACACTTAGATCTCTTATAGTAGTTACACAATAAGCTTTTTATTTGTTTATTTCTTTTTTAAAGAATCTGCTAACTACTGTATGAAATATCATTTGAAGTGGCTAGCTCCGTTTACCCCATCATACACAGTGAAATCCATATTCTGTGTGTTTCCAGTGCTGGAAATTAGAGAAATAAGGTAATCTTTGATCTTGTAGTGCATGTAAGTTCACCAAGCCCTATAGATGTTAAAAGGCTGACACTCCCCTTGCTCCAGTTAGCTATGCTATTATAGGTTTCAGTGGTTTTTGCCACTGTTATTCTGCAGGTGACAACAATAGGGAAGATGGCCCCAATTTCATGATATCACATCTAATATCGACAAAAAAGGAAAACAAATTCTAGTTCTTTCTTAAAAAAAACCCCAACAAACCAACAACAAAACTATTTACTGTTTTGGCTATCAATTTCTATCCAACTGTAGGAATCTTCAATTTGGCAGAAATGAAATAATAATAACCCCCTTCTCTAAGAGAAAACAATTTTTTCCTGCTGTTCCAATCATTCAGCATTTCTATCTGGGAAAGTCTGTGCTTATTGCTTAATTTTGTGATTGTCCTTAGGATCATAGCCTTGAATCTAATCTGCATTTTGCCCTGCTGAGATCAACTCATATAGCAAAAAACTCAGGCTTTGAAAATAACACATTTTCATAATACACTTTTATCTTTCCAGCACCAAGAACTCTGCATCACTTTTTACAAAAAATTCTGATCAAGTGTACTAAGTAGTATAAAAATATTTAACTGCTTCTACCGAGAAATCAAATAATAAGATGAAAATTCTTTTTTTCTGTTTTGCTATGTGTAAAAAACTTTGTGCACACCCATCAGAGATAATCATCATTCACTAATTTCAATTCTGTTGTAACCTAGTTGATTTTAATGGGTTAGCATATTATCTACATTTCAGGAATTAATAAGGAAATATCATAGAATCATAGAACCATAGAACAATTCAGCTGGGAAGAGCTCAGGAGGTCTCTAATTCAACCTCCTGCTGCTGGCAGGCTCAGCTCTGAGGTCAGACAGACAGCTCTGGGCTTCATCCAGGTGGGCTTTGAAAATCTCTAAGGATAGAGACTTCATATCCTCTCCCAGGAGCCTGTTCCACTGCTTGACTCTCTTCATTGTAAAAATTTTTTCCTTATATCCAATCCACAGATGGGTCTGGTTCTCCTGCCATGCACCCCTGTGAAGAGCCTGGCTCCATCTTTTTGATAACCTAATCTTAGGTACATATTTTGGATGGGTGTCATTACATGTCCCTGAAGCAATCTTTTCTCCAGGCTGAACAAACCTAGTCCCTCAGCCTCTTCTCACAGGACAAGTGCTCCACCCTCAACCATTCTTGTGGCACTTCTTTAAAACTGCTCCAGCTTATTGACAAATTCCCTGTATAGGGGTGCCCAAAAATTTAACTCATAGGTATGATCTCATGAGTGCTGAGTAAGCCCTTCCCTTGACCTGTTGTCTCTGCTCCTATTAATACAGCCGTGGACATCGTTGGCCATCCCTGCTGCTAGGGTGCACTGTTGGCTTATGTTCAGCTCGCTGCTCCTGCAGGATGCCCAGGGCTTTTTCCGCAGAGCTGCTCACCAACCTGTCTGTCCCCAGCCTGTACTTCTGCAGGAGGTTAGTCCATCCTTAGCAAAGGACTTTTGCATTTGTCTTTGCTGAATTCCTGAGGTTGCCATCACCCATTCCTCCGGTCTCTCTAGGTGCCTCTGAATGCCAGCCCTGCACTTGAGCTTATCAGCTTCATTCACAGCTCAGTCTTATCTTCAAACTTGACTAGGATTCACTCCATGGTCTCCTTCAAGTCACTGTTAAAGATATTAAATCTGACCAGCTCCAGTATAAATCCTGTCAACAGCCTCCAAATGGAATATGACTCCATTATTAATTCCATTAAACTGATTCGATTGAATGCAATAATTCTCATCCTCTGTAAGTTTAATGGCCTTTCTTGGAACACAGTTACTGCTTTTTATTAAACCTTGAATGTGAATCTACCATACACTCCTGGTTTTAGTATGTGTATTGACAGTAATTAATTTCAGGGGAGCTTAGGTTCTCCCTGATCAAGCCCAGCAAGATCAGCAGACCAAGATCAGTACCTGGTATATGCCAGATCTATGAAGATGACTTGGATCCACAGAGCATATAAATTTGTTGTAGGTACCTGTATATAGCCAAGTCTTTTAATAAATTTTAATTTTGTAGGTTAAAATTTTTTAATCTCCATTATTTATTGGTAGTTTCACAAAGCTGTCTTGAAGTAATATTTTTAAGGAACACCTTATATTACTCCTTGGCAGTTGTCAGGAACTCCTTTGATAAAAATTAATTCTGCCTTAAATTCTCTTTTTAGTGTCATTATTTTTCTTTGTTGAGAATTAGCTTATTTCATTGAGATTTTAACAGTGTTACATCAGTATATTAACTAGAAAAAACTTCACTTATCTTTCATAAAAGCACTTACTCCCATTCATCTTCCTCATTTTTATCTTACAGCATTCCAATCAATTTCTATACCTATTTTAAAATCATCATTTGTCAATTACCAGATGTAACTAGTCCTGGAAGATATGTTTCAATATCAACTTTTTTTTCCCCTTTTCTTTCTACTTTAAAACAAAAAAAGATTTTGAAATACCATGAGGTAATATTGCTATTATCTTTATTTTACCTTGTTACATTGTCTATATCTACAATATACTCCCAGAGTTGCAGCATTAGCATATCACCATCAATATGATCTAATTAGTTTATGGAGTTCCACAAAGCTATGAATTCAAAAAGAAAGTAATAATTCTAAGGTAAGGAAAACTAATAAATTAATCTAAATTTGCCTATGTTGTTGAAACCATGACCAATAGTAAACATTTTATATTCTGCAATAAATACCAAATTTTGTTTGTTTTCTCCAGTCATTCAACTTTCTTCATTTATTTCCTTCCTTTCTTGCACTCCTGGGTTTTCATATCTGATTGAACCTTTTATTACAGGTAGTGGCTCATACAAGTTGTGTTATGTCTATGGCAATATAGACAGACTAAATTTCAGTTTTGTAAGAATCCAAGGTAACATACATTATGAGATTTCTCAAATTTTTCTCAAACAATTGATTGGTTATATATGCGTTCTATGTCTGTCTGATCTCTAGACTCAATATTCCAGCGCAAGTCCATAAATTATTTAACTACCTGTTAGTTTTGAATCAATTAGTTGTGTTGGGAAATTGTCTTGTTTTGGTTTTGTGCTCCATAGTTGCCTCTATTTTCTTCTTGTAGCATTGAATGAAGCTATGCACAATCCCATTTACATGACGGGGTGCAAACTTGAGTTGCATTTCCCCATCCAGTAGGCAACTGAATGCTGTCTTGTTAGCAGTCCAGCTAAAGGCATTGAAATCTTCATACCTATTCATATCCAATAGATAGTTACATCTTGCTTACTTGGCCTTCGGTTTTTGTTATACACAACCAAATAAAATAAGAAGGTTGTATTTATAAACAGTGAAGTAAACTGCTAGACCTTGAAAATCTCAAAAGGAAATAGATTTTTTTTCTTTTTTTTTTTTTTTTCCCTTTCTAGGTCACTTACTTCTCTGAAGTCCAATGGTTTGGCATGCCACTTTTCTAAATTTGTCACAGTCTAAGTGACAAAAATGTATGGTCTAGATCCTAGCAGGTTACTTTTTAGGTCATGTTCATCAATTATTCACTAGTTTCATTAATCACAATTATGTCAGCACTGCCATTAGCAAAAAGTGCATACACTTTTCTTTTCCTTATTGAATTAAAGCTGATAAAAGATAAACCTCTGAGATTTCAAGGCACATTGTTGTTATTCTGCTTTAGGTGTCCATTCAATACACAATAGTATCTCTTATAGATGTTTAATCCATAGATTGACACTCTTTTCCATTTTATGTCGCCATCATTTTGCAATTGTTTGACATAATCATTGATCAGTTTTACATATTCTCTCCAAGGAGTGAAGGATGCAGCTTTTATATCTTTTGTCTGGTTAACACAGTTCTGGCCAAATACTTGAAGAAATTATATTGGTGCATCTTTTAAATTATACATCTTTCAGATAATAATGTACTGTGTAATAATGTGTATATTATGTGTAATGCAATTTGTATGCAATTTGGACCTCAGATTTCACAACGTCCAAACCTCCATTTGTCTATTTTGTTTAACAAACTTTATTAGTATCATTCCTATAGATAAATGCCACATCACCCTGTGAAGCATTATTCAGTTTATTATATATTTGGAAATGCATGCATGTAGGTACATGTATGTGAATCTGTCCTAGTTAGAAAAAAATGTAAATCAGCTCTCCATCATGAATCCTGTGTAGAAAAGTTGTTTCTAATGCCCCATAGAAATTTGACAGCAATTATACTTCTCTGCCTTACTAACTTAAAAAGGATACTTGTTCTATTTTAACTTGAATTCTATTATCAATTCAGAAAAACACAGATGGAAGAAGAGAGTTAGCATGGGGCAGTTACAGAAGAGGAAGGAGGATTACCTGTAAAAAACCACAGACTTAAGACTTAAGTGAATGATGAGCATAGTCCTGCTATAAAGTATCACAGCAAGTGCAGGTTCTGGATGATGACAGGAGAGATATGAGAGACAGACTGTTGCATACTGACATGGTTTGGCACAGAGACAGTATTTTTTTTTAGTTTAATTGTCACTGATAGCTTCCTTCACTTGTGTTGAAATGAGAAGTCTATCACTGAAGGAAGAAGAAAAAGGAAGACTCAGAAGAATTAGAAACTATAAGGTTTTTGAAGGTTCAGAAGATTCTGATGATGTTACAGCTAATGATTTAATGAATAAAGAAAATAATAACTGGTAAAAATACATTCTCAAATAATGAAAGAATTCTACCAACTACATGCAGCTCAGAATTTAGAATAAAAACTTAAGATTCAGGCCTGGAAGTCTGAAGTAAAAAGTTATAGCACAATTCTGTTCACCAAGAAATAACATTTGGAAAGGAGAACATCCTTTCAGGTACTGTTTGAAAAAGGTAGTCTGTCTTCACCAATGTGTTCAACGATTCTAATCTTCCCTTCTTTTTATAATTGTTGTGATTTAACCTGGCAGGCAGCTAAACACCACACAGCCGTTCACTCCCTCCCCCCTCAGTGGGATGGGGGAGACAATTGGGAAAAATAAAGTAAAATTCGTGGGTTGAGATAAAGACAGTTTAATAGGACAGAAAAGGAAGGGGAAAATAATAATAATAATAATAATAATAATAATAATAATAATAATAATAATAATAATAGAATATACAAAATAAGTGATGCACAATGCAATGGCTCACCACCTGCCAACTGATTCCCAGACAGTTTCCCAAGCAGCGCTCGCCGCTCCCCAGCCAACCCCCCCCCAGTTTCTATACTGAGCATGACGTCATATGGTACGGAAAAGCCCTTTGGCCAGTTTGGGTCAGCTGTCCTGGCTGTGCCCCCTCCCAGCTTCTTGCTGGCAGGGCATGAGGATTTTAAATGTCCTTGACTAGCGTAAGTACTACTTAGCAACAACTAAAACATCAGTGTGTTATCAATATTATTCTCATACTAAATCCAAAACACAGCTACTAGGAAAAAAAAATTAACTCTATGCCAGCTGAAACCAGGACAATAATTGCTACTAATCTTCCTGGCACTGATGCCAAGACTACAGGCCTGTAGTTTCCCCGATCCCTGTAATCCTTTTTTGAAGATTGATATCATATTTGCTACCCTCCAATCTTCAGGTAGCAAAAAAGTGTAAAGTAGAAGGCTACCCATAGCTATTCAACTATTTTAACCCTGAGCTTTTAAAAAAAATTGTGTGTGTAATATATGCAATCCTGAGAGTCTGATAACATTCATTTTGTCTTTTTACACCATAGTCTCTTCAATAGTTACTTCAGGCAATCTGCCAACTCCTGCTCAAAATGGTTTACTAAAGGTATTTATTTGAATGTGAACACCAAAGCTAATAATTCATTTTGCTTCTGTTCAATGTCAGTGACACATCTGAATACCACCTTTTCACTGTGGTCAATGGTTGGATCTACAGAATGTCTGACAGGCTTTTGGTTCCTGATGAATTGGAAGGAATTATTAGTATTATTTATTGCATTGGCTAGTTTCTTGAACTAGTCACTTGTCTTCTGGCCAAGTATCTGATATCCCTATCATGAAGATTTCATCATTTAAGGACTGATATTCCCATTCCTCTATCCCTATCTATTAATCAGGTTTTCAGCATTCTTATAAATTTACTTTTTGGTACATTTCTTGTCCATATATTTAATATCAATCATTCATTTTGTTCTTATTTTCATATTTTAATGTCTCTGACTTTGCTTTTGTTGAGGATACTGAGCTTTCAACTCTTTCTTGTCAGAAATGATTTTACAGAATTCATCCCAACCCTTCACAGTGTCATGAAATTTGTAATGGTTGGCTGTGCTTTGAGTTTTAATTTCCAGCAAGATCTGTAATTCAAAGTAAAACACAGGGTTTGGAAACAAACTTTCATCAACATTGGGCTAAGTCAGTGGGGCACACTCTGTCAGTGAAAGTCACATGTACTACATGGAAAGAATTCATTGACTCAATCCCTTGTTCTACAATGTAACAGAATGCAAGTCTATCATATGCCTCTATATGTGCTCAAACTATCATGACATGCAATGTTCACAAAGATACTCTTCAGGACACAGACATGCATATGTAATGCGACCGGACGTATAGTAATCCAAGGGGAGAAACAGGACATATGACAAAGCATGTATGCAACTCTGACCCATATGACCTGCTTAAGAGTACTTGCAATGGATCTTCAAAAGAGAAGAAAACAGAACAGGTAGAGGATCTCAGATAATTTATCTGGCTTGCAGCCAGCTGCCTTGATGTTTTTGGGTTGCACCTAAAAGAAAAAGGCAAAAGGGAGTGTAACGAGAGTTAACTAAATAGTTCTGCCAAAGCATATCTGAGCAATGTACTAATAGCTGACTATTCCTGAATTTAAAGATGAAATTTGCAATCAAATAAAAATCATTTATATTCGTCATTTACCAAAGGGTTTGAAAGCATAGGTTAAACTGAGAGAGTTATTGTGTTGTTCCCACAGAGCATGGGAAAGGCAGTTAAAGTTTTCCCAAATAACATTCAGCTGAAGAAAGTAATTAGAATATTTTAGTACCATGCTCTATCATTTTAAGCCACCCAGAATCCTTATATGCTTTTTTAATTGCTCATGCACACTGTGGGCAGCCATTGATTAAGGAAGCAAATAGGCTGTTTGGGTATCTTAAAAAAGCAATGGAAGGTAATATAGAAAATATTATTTTAATATTGCTTTACACTTTTCAAAGCAACTAAACATCACATTCACCTTGTAAATGCATATTGTCCTGGTGTCAGCTGGGATAGAGTTAATTTTCTTCCTAGTAGCTGGTATAGTGCTGTGTTTTGGATTTAGTATGAGAATAATGTTGATAACACACTGATGTTTTAGTTGTCGCTAAGTAATGTTTACACCAGTCAAGGACTTTTCAGCTTCCCATGCTCTGCCAGGTGCACAAGAAGCTGGGAGGGGGCACAGCCAAACTGGCCAAAGGGCTATTCCATACCATATGACATCATGCTCAGTATATAAAGTGGGGAGAGTTGGCTGGGGGGCAGCAATTGCTACTTGGGGACTGGCTGGGCATCGGTTGGGAGGTGGTGAGTGGTTGCATCACTTGTTTTTTTGTTTTTCCCTGGGTTTTGTTGCTCTCTCTCTCTCATTATTTTCCTTTTAATTACAATTTTTTATTATTATTGTTGTTGTTGTTGTTGTTGTTGTTATATTTCAATTATTAAACTGTTCTTATCTCAGCCCATGAGTGTTCTTACTTGTGCTTTTCAGATTCTCTCCCCCATCCCACCAAGAGAGGGGAGGGTGAGCAAGTGGCTACGTGGTGCTTAGTTGCCAATTGGGATTAAACTACAACACATATATTCTACATAGCCACTAGTTAAAATAGTAAATATGATACTTTTTTGCTTTAGAAAGGAATATAACAAGTAGATCACATTTTGTATGCTGTCAGGCTACCTAATCTATGAAAGTAAATAACTGCTCACATTTATCCATGCTATTTATTAATTGAAGCAACTTGGAATCTCATTCAGCTTGCTTCACCCCTGAAGCACTACTTACGAAATGAAGTGTTCTTTAGCATGTGAAGAGACATCAGAATTAAAGAATACAACCCTCGTTTAATTATTGTGCCGGGTTTGGCTGGGATAGAGTTAATTTTCTTCATAGTTGCTAGTATGGGGCTATGTTTTGGATTTGTGCTGGAAATAGTGTTGATAACACAGAGGTGTTTTCATTGTTGCTAAGTAGTTGTGGCGGTGTGCTCCCCCCGCTCCCCCCAGCTCCCCAGCTCCCTGCACAAGCAGTAACCATCAGTGGGAGTCATCCTGATAGCTGCATCCAGTTATCCTGGACCTTGAGGACAAATGGCAACAAAGTAGCCATTGGCTGCTTTGAAGCAAGGATCTAAACCTCTTGCTGATATGCAAATATGACCATAAGTCAATCATCTTACTCCTTAAATAGTGGACAGCCCAGGGCCCTTTGAGCTCTCCTGCACGGCAGCGGGCTGCACGCCAGGATCTCCCCTTGAGCAGGGACGCCTCTCAAGGTTACTCCTCGAGGTTGAGAGATTCCTTGCCGCAACAGATCCTCGGTAAGTGACTAACAGCATGCTAAACTTTGAAATCTTAGCTAAGTGATATAAAAGATTGACTGCGCACATATAATCCTTTAGATATAAACCGTTGACCAAGTCTGGGACTAGGACTGGATCTAGCCGCACCTAGACTCCTCTCTGAGAAGGAGTTTAGAAAGCAAGGGGATCCTTTCTGAACCTCATGACTCAACGGGAGGGTCTCCCTGACAGTTTTGTCTGACCCTGTCCTCTATGCAGTAAATAATCAAGTGTGCCTCGCCATCGAATCTTGTTAAAACACTGTCGCATTGAACTTTGTTAACTCCCTATTCTGTATCAATAAACTATATTTTTACTTCTCTCTTACGAGTGAAGTGCACTCTCACTCCATCCGCGACAAATTGGCGTAGTCGGCAGGATGGCAAGTAGTATCACTGATTATTTACGGAGGCATGGAGTGAATCCGAGTCCCAAATTCTCAGCAGAATGGACTCGTGACAATTGGCATAATTGGGAAGCCATTGAAGAACACCTAAAAGTAACTAGAGGCCACACAAAAGATGGAAAAGGGAAAGGAATTATCTGCAAGATGCTAGGTGCCTGTTTAGAAGCTGCACATCAGGAAAGAGATAACAGAAATAAAAAGGAGCAGGACCTAGAGAAGGAAATAGAAGGTAGAAAGGCAACTGAGTTGTTACTATCTTTTAAAATTGAACAACTGCAGAAACAGTTACAGGAGGAAAAGGAAAAAAGACAAAAGTTGGGAGAAAAGGTTGAGATGATGCTTATACAGGCTCCCCGCCCCCCCGACATTGTACAGATTAGGAAACTAATAGTATCCCCTGAAGATTGGGATGGAGACATCTGGGGTGATCCCGATGATAGCGAGCCAGAAGACGACGACCCTTTGTTCCCCACAAATCCTCCTGAGTATGAAGCCAGACCCATTGTTAAAACAGAAAGAACTATGGGACCTCAGGGTGGTCATCCGCGACATACTACGCGAACCATCCCCTGGGATCCGTTGCAATTGACAAATTTGCAAGAGAGATATAGCAGAAAACCAGGTGAAACTGAAACGGAATACTTGTGGCGAGTATGCCTCAGTGGTGGTGACCGAATAATGTTGAGTGAGGACGAAGCAAGCGGCTATTGGGGTCCGGGAGTTTTCTTAAATTTAGGGCCTGACCCGACAAATACACCTCATTCTATCACCAGCCGAGTAGCTTATTGGGCTGGAGGAATAGACAGCATGGAGCGAGGTGAACCCTCCATAATTCCCATTAAATCTTTAAGTGAGCTCTCTACAGCCATCACAAAAGCTGCCTGTATACAAGCCATGCACAAACGAGGGTCCCATGATGTCCCACTGTCTGCTACAGTAGATTTTGCAATGTTAAAACCACTGATTAGAGGAGCCCCAGCAATTCTTAAATCCCATTTAGTTGCAAAACGAGATGAGATCAAGAAAGACACAGAACACAATGAGAGACTAGGTGACAACGCTCAAAATGCCCACAAGCAGCTCCCTACCTGGGCAGAATTGATGCACGGCATTGTTAACTACAGCCGTGAGATGGGCTGGGACGATGCACCAGCTGAAAAACAAAACCTGAAGCCCCGGGGAGGAGATCACAAAGTAAGACCCATAAAACAGGGAACAGAAACTAGATCGAAGGGAAACAAATTTAAAAACCCCCAAACAGAATCTCGAGAACAGAGGAATGAGTTGTGGAGGAATGCATTAGCTTTAGGCATTCCCAGAGCTGCGATTCAAGGTCAACCTACTGGCATTATTTTAAGTCTAATTGAAGCATTCCAGAAACGAGATAATGGTGAAAGGAAGGACCATATTTCAACTCCTCCTGCACCAGACCCCAGAAGGGGAGATAACCCCTTCCTCCCCCTTAGGGAGGAACTGCAGGACATGAAGTCAAAAAACGGGTAGTGTCCGGAAGGCAATTGGGCCTGCCTGTCCGGAAAGTGGAGGCTTATCAGTGGATAAATGATAACGGCCCATACATTCTAATTCCAGTTGGTCCTCAAAGACAATTGGTAAAGTTTTTAATAGATACAGGAGCACA
The DNA here is from genome assembly GCF_034638445.1 of Ciconia boyciana. Lineage (NCBI taxonomy): Eukaryota > Metazoa > Chordata > Aves > Ciconiiformes > Ciconiidae > Ciconia > Ciconia boyciana. The sequence goes on from NC_132934.1 coordinate 176,601,919, forward strand.
AATTTCACTATTAACACAACAAGATGCCGAGAAGCTGGGTGTACGACCCAGACGGCAAAGAGTTAAAATTACCGGCGTGAACGGAGTGAGTGTTCAGTGCCAAACTGCCAAGGTCAATTTATGGCTCCCGGGCGAGAAGCGCATGTCGAGTACCCGCTTTGCAATTAAAGATCACCATGAAAATATTTTAGGTTTCGATGTTTTAAACGGACGAACCTGGCGCCTGCCGAACGGCAGCGCGTGGTCCTTCGGCTCGAACATCGATCCCAACCCCAGCAGAAATCAGGAGGCTGCAGTGCAGGCACTGCGCGCAGCCCCTGCGCTCCCAGAATCAAAAATCACTAACGTACCGCAATATCCCATTTCTGCTGCGGCACGAAATGGAATTTCTGAAGTCATAGCTGATTTGGAGAAACGACAAATTATCTCCAGAACGCACTCCCCATATAACTCACCTGTCTGGCCCATCCGGAAACCAGACGGGAGGTGGCGTTTAACAGTCGATTATCGGCGCCTGAACGCCAATACAGCCCCGCTCACAGCTGCTGTGCCAAACATTGCCAACTTAACAGCTACTGTGCAAGCAGCTGCACATCCCTGGATGGCAGCGCTAGATGTAAAGGATATGTTCTTTATGGTTCCCTTAAAGGAGGAGGATAAAGAGAAGTTTGCTTTCACTTGGGAGGGAATACAATACACCTTTAACAGACTCCCACAGGGGTATAAACATTCACCCACGATTGCTCATGCTGCGCTTGCTGAACTTTTACAGACAGTCTTACTCCCCCAAGAAGTGAAACTGTACCAATATATAGATGATATTCTGATTGGAGGAACTTGCCCTGAAAAGGTTGGGGAAGCAGTAGCAGCAGTATGGCAAGCACTAAATAAAGCAGAAATTGAGATTCCACCCGGAAAATGTCAGGGACCAAGTAAAGAAGTAAAATTTTTAGGTACTTGGTGGATAGCAGGCAGTGCAGTGATTCCTCCAGATACCTTAAGAAAAATTGAAGAGCTGCAAATGCCCCAATCAAGGAAGGAGTTACAACAATTAATGGGAACTTTAGGATATTGGAGGAAACATGTGCCTGGATTTTCTATCATTTCCCGTCCCTTATACTCACTCTTACGGAAAGGCAAACCCTGGGAGTGGAAATTAGAACATAAAGAGGCAGTCAAAACTCTAACTGAAGAGTTAAAAACATATCAGTCACTGGGACCAGTACACCCCCGCGACCCTATTATAGCCGAATGGGGTTTCGCCGAACATGCTACTTACTGTAACCTGTTCCAAACTGGACCCGATGGGCCAAAAAGACCTTTATTGTTTAGCTCAACTGCATTTAAAGAAACAGAACAACAATACTCTGAATGGGAAAAGGGACTTTTATCTTTAGTCCGAGCAGTTAAACAAGTTGAGAAAATACATCAGGGACAACCTGTGCAAACTAGAGGACCATTTAATTTACTAGAAACAATCCTAAAAGGGACTGCTCCCCCAGAAGGAGTTGCACAAAAACCCACTGTCCGAAAATGGTATGCCTACCTAACAGGAGTTGCAGAAAATATGCAACTAACTGAAGGACACACTAAGGTTTCCAAATTGCAGATGCCCATAAACACAGACCCTTTAGCTTTACAACAACCTTTTAAACCTTCACCCATTCTGGATGCACCACCCCTCACTGAGGGTACACCAACAGAAAACATTTGGTTTACAGATGCTTCAGCAAAAAGGGTAAATGGTAAATGGCAATATAAGGCTGTTGCATTAGACATTACCACCGGCAAACAAGTAGTAGAAGAAGGTGAAGGCAGTGCACAAGTAGGAGAAATAAGAGCAGTTGTTTTAGCAGCACAGAATGGAGCAAAAATCATATATGTAGACTCCTATGCTGTGTGGGCCGGTGCCACACAGTGGCTCTGTCAATGGGAAACCTTGAATTGGGAAGTAAATAGATCCCCAGTTTGGAGAAACAAAGATTGGCAATTATTACTAGATATAGCCAGGAAAACACCTTTCAAGATGGGATGGGTAAAAGCTCATGCTAAAGATAATCAACCAGCCACAAAGTGGAATCAAAAGGTAGATGAGCTAACTAAAATTAGGAAAATCACCTTAAATCCTGAGTGGTATCGACTGGGAGAATGGTTACATCAAAACCTAGGCCACACAGGTAAAGAAGCACTTTACTTTGCTGCACAGAGTAAAGGCTGGCCTATAAATAGAAAAACTTGTGAAACTATTCTTACAGAATGTCCTCAGTGTAGATTGAAATTACAAGCAGATCATCCTGCCAAAGCACCACCTTTACATATCAATGAAGGGAAAACTTTATGGTCTACATGGCAAATTGATTATATCGGACCATTCAAATCCTCTGCAGGATATCGATACATCCTTACAGGAGTGGAAGTAGTCTCCGGCTTGCTTATGGCGACTAAATGTCGGAAGGCCGATGGGCGAAACACAGTGCGAGGGCTATCATTTTGGTTCTCAAATCTACCTACTCCTGATGTTATCCAGAGTGATAATGGCTCACACTTTTCTTGTAAGGAAGTGCAAGATTGGGCAAAACAAGAGGGAATTAGACGGGTTTTCCACACCCCATACTACCCTCAATCAAATGGGATGGTAGAAAGAGCTAATGGCTTGTTGAAAAGGAGTCTCAAACCACAGGAAGCTCAATGGGATACGAGACTTCCCAAAGTACTCCATCAATTAAACAATCGGTATGGGCCTACTGGAAGCCCTGTAAGCCGAGCATTCTTTGCAAAAACTGAGCTTAGCGCTCCACCTACTAGGAAAAGAGAATATCCAATGACATTACAGCCAGGACAGCCTGTGATGGTTAATTTACCATCTATCGGTACTGTGCCTATGACTTTAACTAAACCTCGTGGCCCACTTGCCTGGGAAGCTACTGATAGCAGTGGTGCAAAACACAGAATTAGTTCACGATGGATTTTTCCTTCTTCTTAATGGGGTAACCTGTTCGGACTCTCCCCACCGAAACAAGTCTCTATTTTCTCTTACAGCACCCCACAGGATGGCAGACGGAAATGCTGTGTTCATGTTACTATTCCAAACCCTAACAATGCTGCTCTTCTTAGCCTGTGGTCAAAGAACCCTAGAATGGCCATGGTCCCAAGCTCGTGTTAAGTACACTGGAAGTATGGGAATACATTCTAGTAAGGGAGATTTAAAGCTTTCCACCGTGGTCATGCACGGAACTGAAACATACTTAGAAAACGAATGGAGTTGGGATAAAGATGAAGCTGATGATAAAGTTCCCCGGCTCCGAGGAACAGCAGGGAAAGAAATTAAAATAGGATGCCGGATGATCAATGGGTCTACCCATGAGAAGGCATCTCAGATTTCTGTGTACAACATTACATCAAAACCAATAGCCAAAGATACGAAACTTTGCGCCTTTGAAAAACTGGACTGTTGGTACAATTTTACCTTAGTACGACCTGTTTTTGTAGTCTGCCTCTGGGCTCACCATCGTGTGGGATTATCCTTTAAATTTAAAATAGACATTATTAAGCCTAGCACAACATCCGCCCTGACTGTAAAGGATGAGACAATTCTATCCCCACAGGTTTCTGAAGTTGGACCATATGTGATCAAAAATACAGGCCAACAACAAGTGTTATTTAATCCATCATGGTCTCTTAAACGAGTAGAACTACTAATGCAAATTAATATCTCTGCAATCAAACCGACCTGTTCACCATTCCTAGGTACGTCCTATGCAGGATGGTTAGCATGGTTACATGGGCGAACCCTCACCTCTCCAAGACGAACAAGGAGAGATGTGACCGGTATCATAGGGACAGGATTGGGAGTCTTAAATAGTATCGATGCCGAAGTACTCGTAAACAAACTGAGCACAACAACAAGTGATTTGAACAAATTAGAACACCCATTACGGTCTTCTCTATTAGCATTGGGAACTAACCAATGGCTCTTATCTGATATATTACCTCAGTGGAAAAGAATTAATGAAAGGGACCACCAACTGATTGTGGATGCACTTGGTGTAGCCCAAACCAATGTTTCTCTAGCTCTTAGTTGTATCCAAGCTCAACTGTGGATGCAATCTATGGTAGCAGCAATTATAAGAGAAGGTGAAGAGGGCACCTTACCCACTGAAATTCGAAAGGTAATTTGGGATAATGCAACTAAATTTGAGAAAGAATTCCAGTCCTGGTGGTATTTAGTCAATTTCACTTATGACCCCATTAGCAATAAGGCCACAGCTTTTGTCTTAACAATTCACAATGCTTCGGTATATACCATATACCCAATCATTGCGCTGGGATTGAATCACAATGGAACTGTACTCTATCCATTAGAACATAGAGTATGGGCCCACCGAAATGGAAACAAATGGCAAACTGTTGATGTTAATGCATGCGTTGTACGGGAACAACAAGGATTTATTTGTGAGAGTAACACCCTCAAAGCCCAAGACATTTGTCTTGACACCGAACAAAATGTTTGTCATTTTGAAATACGACCTGATGAAGCCCCTGAAACTGTACTTGTGTATACTGGAAAAGGATGTGTTTGTATGAGAACCCTTTGTGATGTTATATTTGTAGATAACGTTACTGTAGATACAAGCAATCGCTCAAATATTTGTGTTTGTAACTTTACTAAAATTGTGGGATGTGACTTCAATTATTCAGCTCCTGTTACGTCTTATCAATTGTTACAATCTAACTACACATTGAGTCAAGATTTATTGTCTACCCCCATCGGAATGAATCTTACATTGGTGAAGAAACTACTACAACATGATGACCTGTGTCAACTGCTAGAACGCATACGAAACAATGGACACAAAACTCTAATCACCGTTCATCATGATGCAGAAGAAATACACCATGTCTTGGAAAGAGTGAAGAAGGATGGAGAACACCATTGGTGGGAAACTCTTCTTGGATGGTCACCGACAGCAACGGGATTGTTCAATCTTATGCTTCACCCAGTTGTCATTTTACTAACTCTAACATTAGTGTGTCTATTGCTTATAATTATATTGTATATAAAGGTTTGGCACATGATAAAACAAATAACCCAACTTCAACCACCCAAAACATACAAATTAACGCATAACAAATAGCAGTGCTTCACTGTCTACTTACCATGGATCTATAAGCGCACAAACCATCAGTATACTATTTATGGCACAGAGGCAAGAGGTGACTGTACCACCACTCTGTGAAGGTAAGATGAATTGACTATAGTCACGGGGTGGAGTGTGGCGGTGTGCTCCCCCCCCCCAGCTCCCCAGCTCCCTGCACAAGCAGTAACCATCAGTGGGAGTCATCCTGATAGCTGCATCCAGTTATCCTGGACCTTGAGGACAAATGGCAACAAAGTAGCCATTGGCTGCTTTGAAGCAAGGATCTAAACCTCTTGCTGATATGCAAATATGACCATAAGTCAATCATCTTACTCCTTAAATAGTGGACAGCCCAGGGCCCTTTGAGCTCTCCTGCACGGCAGTGGGCTGCACGCCAGGATCTCCCCTTGAGCAGGGACGCCTCTCAAGGTTACTCCTCGAGGTTGAGAGATTCCTTGCCGCAACAGATCCTCGGTAAGTGACTAACAGCATGCTAAACTTTGAAATCTTAGCTAAGTGATATAAAAGATTGACTGCGCACATATAATCCTTTAGATATAAACCGTTGACCAAGTCTGGGACTAGGACTGGATCTAGCCGCACCTAGACTCCTCTCTGAGAAGGAGTTTAGAAAGCAAGGGGATCCCTTCTGAACCTCATGACTCAACGGGAGGGTCTCCCTGACAGTTTTGTCTGACCCTGTCCTCTATGCAGTAAATAATCAAGTGTGCCTCGCCATCGAATCTTGTTAAAACACTGTCGCATTGAACTTTGTTAACTCCCTATTCTGTATCAATAAACTATATTTTTACTTCTCTCTTACGAGTGAAGTGCACTCTCACTCCATCCGCGACAGTAGTGTTTATACTAAAGCAAGTACTTTTCCGCCTCCCATGCTCTGCCAGGTGCACAAGAAGTTGGGAAGGGACACAGCTGGGACAGCTGACCCCAACTGGGTATTCCATACCTTTTGGTCACCCTTTGGGTCACCCTTTGGGTGACCAAAGGGGTATTCCATACCATATGTCATCATGCTCAGCATAAAAAGCTGGGGAAGAAGAAGGAAGGGGGGGGGACGTTTGGAGTGATGGTGTTTGTCTTCCCAAGTAACCGTTATGTGTGATGGAGCCCTGCTTTCCTGGAGATGGCTGAACACCTGCTTGCCAATGGGAAGCAGTGAATGAATTCCTTGTTTTGCTTTGCTTGCGTGTGCGGCTTTTGGTTTCCCTATTAAACTGTCCTTATCTCAACCCATAAGTTTTCTCACTTTCAATCTTCTGATTCTCTCCCCTATCCCACCAGGGGGGAGTGAGCAAGCAGTTGTGTGGTGCTTAGTTGCCTGCTGGGGTTAAACCATGACAATTATTTTCTAAATAGCTTTTTTCTACTAAAGAAGGGAAGGAAAACATGTTGATTCACTTACTCTGATTTAGGTGTTTGCACATTTTGAATCTTGAAGAGAATGCCTGGGATCACAGGTTGGGGGCAACCTTGGCTTCCGTGACCGTGAGATGGTGCAATTCAGCATCTTGAGAGAAGACAACAGGACAAAAAGGAAGATCAGAACCCTGCATTTCAAGACAGCAGATTTTCCCCAGTTCAGATATTTGCTTGCAAGTGTTAGGGAGCAGCAAGAGTTGGCTGCCCCGCAAGGGAAGGTGAGTCAGGAGCTTTTGTCATAAAAAAGCAGGTGCAAGCAGTGAGCTCACCAGTGCAGACCCAGGATGTGGAATGGCAAGTCAGGGTCAGGATCAAAGCCAGGGACTGTGATCAGGGTCAAACATACTCTACTGATCACCCAGCTAGGTTGTAGTGAGGAGGCAGGTCCGAGGTCAAGCCAGGAAGCCAAGACAGTTGGTCCTAGTCAGGGTCAGGTTTGGGGAGGTATGAGCCTGCGCACAGATGCAGCTTCTGCACAGCTGCTGCACAGCTGTCATGTAGCATTGGCAGGAGTAAGCACTACAGCCTCAGCTCAAAAGTGGTTCCCAAGGGAACAGGGGGACAAGATCTTGCTTTCTTCACAATGGTACTTACCAACAAAGGAGCTGACCTTGCACTCAACCAGCTAAACTCTTTAATTTAGCCAACTAAAATCCTAGAAGGGGGATGCACTACAGCACTGATAGCAAGAATCCCATGGGATATATCCTTGGAGAGAAGAGAGGCCCAGGACAACTGTTTGATTTTCAAGGGACACCTCCTTCAAGCTCAAAAATGGTCCATCTAGATGAGCTGAAAGGCAAGCAAAGGTGGCAGAAGGCCTGTGTGGATGGACAGAAAGCTCCTGACTAAAACTCAAAAAGAAGGAAGGAATAAAAAGGGAGGAATAAACTAAAACTCAAAAAGAAGGAATAAAAAGGAAGACGTAGAAACGTCTCCAAGATGTAGAAAAATAGACAGATGACCCAGGAGGAATACAGAAACATTGCCCAAGCATGGAGGGATGGGGTGAGGTAAGTGAAAGCCCACCTGGAGCTGAAGCTGTGGTGGGAGACCTGAAGGGCAACAACAAAGGCTTCTTCAGGTGCATCTGCAGCAAAACGAAGACTGGGAAAAATGTGGGCTAGCTGCTGCGTTGGGTAGGGGAGCTGGTGACAAAGGACACAGAAAAGGCCAAGATATTCAATGTCTTCTTTGACTCAGTCCTTAGTGGTAAAACTAGCTTCAGGAATCCCAGGCCCTTGAATCAGGAAACTTGTGAACAAGGAAGACTTACCCTCAATAAAGAAAGTTCAAATTAGGGAACTTATAAATAAACTGGAAATACACAAGTCCATAGAACCTAACAGGAGAGACATTCACGGGCAGCGAGGAAGCTGGTTGATGTCATTGTGACACCAGTCTTTACTGTCTTTGAGAGCTGGGGAGGTTCCTGAGGTCTGGAAATGGGAAAATGTCACTCCTATCTTCAAGAAAGGCAAGAAGGAGGATCCAAGGAACTCCAGGATGGTCAGCCTCACCTCGATGCCTAGGAAGGTGATGGAAAAATTAACCCTGGAAAACGTTTCCAAGAGATGAAAGACAAGAAGATGATTGGGAGTAGTCAGTATGGATTTACAAAGGTAAAATCATGCTGGGCCAACCTGATAGCCTTTTAAAATGCAATGACTGGCTAGGTGGATGGCTTGGTGGAGAGCAGTAGATGTTGTTTATTTTGACTTCAGTAAGGCTTTGGCACTGTGGTCCATAATGTCCTCATTGACAAGCTGATGAAGTATGGAGTAGATAAGTGTACAGTGAGGTGGACTCAAAGCTGGCTGAACTGCTGGCCTCAGAGCATTGTGATCAGCAGCACAAAGTCCAGCTGGAGGCCAGTCTCTAGTGATGTACTCCAGGGCTCAATACTGAAGCTAGTGTCTTTAATCTTTTCATTGATGATCTTGATGACAGAACGGAGTGTGCTCTCAGCCAGTTTGCAGAAGGTAGGAAAGTGGCAGGACTGGTTGATACACTGGGTAGGTGTGCTGCCATTTAGAAGGACCTCAACAGGCAGGAGAACTGGGCAGAGAGGAATCTCATTAAGTATAATAAAGGGAAGCACAATATAATACATTTGTGGAGGAATAACCCCATGCATCAGTACATTCTGGGGACAGACCGCCTGGAAAGCAGCTCTACAGAGGACCTGGGGGTCAGGGTAGAAACCGAGCTGGACATGAAGAAGCAATGTGTCTTTGCAGCAATGGTATCCTGGGTTGCATTAGGAAGAGTGTTGCCACCAAGTTGAAGGAGGCAATCTTTCCCCTTTACTCAGTGCCAGTAAGACACATCTGGCATGCTGGGACCAGTTCTGGGCTTCTCATTGTAAGAGAGACATGGATATATGGTGAGAATCCAGCAAAGGGCCACTGAGATGGTTAAGAGCTTTGCACATTTGTCATATGAAGAGAGGTTGAGAGAGCTAGGACTGTTCAGCTTGGAGAAGGGGAATCTTATCAATGTGCATAGATGCTTGATGGGGAGGGAGTAAAGAAGACAGAATCAGACTCTTCTCAGTAGTACACCCTGACAGGACAAGAGGCACTGAGCACAATATGAAACACATTAATTTCTATCTGAATATGAGATTTTTACTTTTTTTTTCTCTTTTGCCTTGTGAGTGATCAACACTGGAACAGGTTGCCTAGAGTAGTTGTGGAATTTCCATCCCTGGAGATACTCAAAACCCAACTGATCATGGGCCAGATCAGACTACTTTCTCACTTAGAGGAGGGGAGTTGGACTAGCTGATCTTCAGAGGTCTCTTCCAACCTCAACCATTCTGTAATTTTATGACTGTATAAGATCATGCCATAGTTCAGTAGGAAGGATCCTCCAAAGGTCCTCCTGCAGCCATCTATTCTCCAGGCTGACCAAATCACAGTCACTCAGCATCTGCTCATATGGCAGAACTCCAGCTCCTGCTTCAGTGGCCCTTCACTGAGCTTGTTCCAGTTTATTGATATTTCCCATTCTGTGTGGTCCAAAAGTGGATGCAGCACTGTAGATGTGGCCTAATGAGTATTGAATAGAGGGGAAATAATCACTTTCCTTGACCTGCTCACTGTTCTTTTGTTAATACAAGCAGTTGCACCCCCAGCTTGATGCTGTCTGCAAACGCCATGAGAGTGCACTCCATCTCCTGTTCCAGGTGATTGGTAATGATGTTAAACTGGAGAGGTTCCAGAATAGACCTGTTCCAGAACAGACAGTGGTGCTCCAGCTGTACAAACCATTAACTAGTACCTTTTGAACTTGACAATCCAGCTGCTTTTTCACCCATCTAGTAAATACTTCCATCTAGACTGCAATCTGAGATGTCAGCTTGGATGTGCTTTTTGGGTTAACTAACCCATTTCTGAAGAACAGAAATGAAGGCCACAAGAGAAGATAGGGACTTGCTCTCTCTACAGAGTTGATGAGAATGGGGTTTGCCATTCAGTTAGAAGGGCCTTGCAAGATCATGAATAGCCTGTGATAATTATCTTTGAAATTAGCTTTGATAATTCCTCAAGCACATAGAAAGTCCTTACTGTGAGGAGACTGTTTCACAAACCATACACTGTTCCTTCTTTTTCTTTCAAATCGGTAGTTTTGCATGATCAACACAAGACTGAGTTGCACCATTTTGGATGGATATAAACACTCTGTTTCAAGATTCTACAGAAGAAACCCCCTCTCCTAGAACAATGTTTTATGGTATCTGAACATACCTTTTATAATGCCTTTACAATCAGAAATTACAAAACACATAAAATTATCCAGTAGTGTGAAGGTGAGATTATATCTCAAAATGAACAGGGACAAAGATAAAAGAGTAATTTCCAGTTATTATTTTCTGATTATTTTGTGATGACAGTGTGTTGTAAGCAAGAGTTTCATTCTGATGCAGGGAACAAGCACTTTATATGCCTGTTCCAATAGCAGTGCCATTTTGGATAAAGGCTACAGATTTCTGTCTTCCCCAGTCACTGGTGACCATTTATTTAGTCCTTATCCTCAAGTCTGGATCTTGCTTGTAGAAGTGGATTCTTCAAACTGCTTGTTTACTGACAGGGTGCTGAAGTACGTTGAAGTAACTGAAATGAACTTTGCTTTTTGGATCAACTTCTCAGGAGGCCAGAAGACATAAAAGTGACACTATGAGGGAAGATAAATCATCTCTGAGTACATATTAGAAGAAAGTATTGCTTATATGTATCTGCAAAAGTGTAACTATAGTGTGGGTATTGTACTAAGATTTTTTATATGACAGTAATGAAAGAACAGTAACATTATTAACTCAGAATCTGATAGGGTTTTTTTTGTTTGTTTATTTTAACAGCTCTACTAACATTATTTTCCCAAATATTATGATATTCTATAGTATTTATCATGCACTAAATGTTATCCTAGAGAAAAGAAAAAAACAAACAAACAAAAAATAACTTGTACTTTATGTTTTAAAATGGGTCTACTAACATCTATTTCTATTTTACAGATATATCAAGATTTGATGTTAAACTGTTTAGTATTTCTTAAAATACAGAAATAAAGCTCTTTGGGGTTTTGGTTTTTTTTTCAGAGAAAAGTAAAGGCCAACATGTAGAAAAGAGGAGAATGTGATAATTATACTGAATAGCAGGTACTCCGGCTGTACTATTTTCTATTTTCCATTTTCCATTAGAAGGGCAGACATTTACCTAAAAAAAACAACAAACAAAAAAAACAACAAAAAACCAAATACATGGCCAATATTAGAGTAAAAATTAAGGAGGTTTCTAAACTAGATTTTGTGTTCTATGAGTGGTTGCAAGAGTACCTACTAAGGTTTGCGTTTCAAGTATGTAACTGTCCACTGATTATAAATCTGTCAGATATTGTCTTTCCCAATAGTACTTAAAAAATAAACAAAACAAATCAAACAACAAGAAAAGCAAGCAAAACAAACTTTCAGACCCTTTATCTGTTTCCTCACTGTTTGGGGGTTTTTTGTTGTTTCTTTGTTTTTTGTTTTTTTTTTTTTTTCTTTACTGAGTTACAGTCATAATCTTTTTATGTTTGGTTTAACTGAGTGATGTTTTATTTCATACTGCTTCTCTCAAGTACTTATAGGAGCATCCAATTGCTTTTGTGCTATTGACCATTCCCAATATAGTCCAAAATATTATCAAAAGTTCTTTCATCTCCAGGTAGAATCCCCAAATTAGAACCATTTCAGAATTTTTATTCTTATAATTTTATATTCTTCACTAATAGAAGAACGATATATAAGGCACCTATTTGGGAAACAGGAGGAATTTACTAGTTACAAATGCATGTGATCCACTGCAAATTTAGTGTGCGTGCATTCAATACTGCATCCAGTTGTTTAGAAGACTTAGTGTGTTATTTAATTCAGATGACTATAAAACTTTGAAGTTGGATGTTGCAGTGATCCTGACTAGAAGACCATTATACATCAAGGGGTTAGTGATCCACATAACGGTTAATCTGAATAGGTCTGGTTCTATCCTGTGCTACAGGTACTACATGGCCTTCAGGCCCGTTTTGTTTTGTACAAATCCCTTGGGCACAGGATGAACTCATCGAGCACATTTTAACACAGGAGACTGCAGGCAGCTCCCACTCGATACTGGTGATTACACCACCAGAGTGGCCTTGCCTTTATTTAACAATGGAGCAAGTTCTTGTGTGGACATTCTTCTTATTTGTCAGTAGAAATGATGAAGAGAGTTGTTTTTTTGTTCTTTGCTCACCAGCAAGAAAATCCCTTAGCAGCTCGAATGACCAGCCCTTTCTATGGATGGGGTCTGCATGGTGGTGTGCTTGTGGATTGGAGACCTGTTCAGTGTTGCAAAATTTGAGATTCCCAGCATCTGAAGGGTCATAGTATTGGTACTATCCTCTCTTTCTTTATAGTATTGAATCTAATAAATAACATTTTAAATGATATTTCACAGAGACTGGCTACCTTTCTTATTGGGATCATAACAGACCAGCACCTCCTGGTGCAAAACACATGTCTATGTCAGTGGTAGCACCTAACTTCAATGATAGTTAACAGATGGATGTAGGCATTCCAGCGGCTGTTCATCGGACCTACCTTAAATGGTTGTCATAGAAAGAGATGATTCTCCCTCTGAAGAGAGCCTGGGTTTTGACTGAGTAGAAATGCACGCTACCGTGGCTAGATCAGACATATAGATCAAACTCTTACAGTCTAAACTTACATGAGATGACATTTATCCGGGGTTAGTGCCACATATTCAAAGTTGTATGACCATGTGATCAACTACATCTGAAGATTATTGCACAAACTTGTCATGTTCTACACCAGTGAGTAGACTGAAAACTCCAAGGCTGGGGAAAAAAAAAGCACACAACAAACCAAAAAAACCCACTTTGTGAATTAGGAAAACTGTAACTCCATAATTCCATAATTTGTGTTGGAGTATTTTGTTAGACAATCAAAAGGTTTCAGATCACAGATGACAGGACAAAAAGGCTGAACCTTGCGTATCCTCTGTAGAATAATTACATGAGAGCTTGCTGTTGAATACATACTTGAAGTATTCTCCACTGAAAAAGGAATGCTTGAAATTTTTAGCGGGTTGTAATGAAACCAGAACTAGTACCTGTATAAATATTTCACAAATTCTTGAGAGATCGTATGAAGAAAACAGAAACTGTGCAAAGATCTAAGTAAGATTGCAGGAAATTATAATGAAATCACCATGGTGATATAAAATATGTCCTAAGTAAGAAAGTGATAACTGAATCATTTGTAAAATACAGCCACAGTTTACAAGAAATAGTAAATTGTACTGGATTGTTGCAATTGAATATATGTATGTATATGCACACATATTGATCACTTAAGTAAATGCCATGATGCAAATGTGTAAAAGACTGACAAATCAGGCCTGTTACAAAAGTCAAAATGAGAATTTACTGGATTGACTTTCGTTAACAGTAACATTAATTTGTCTAATAGTTAGTTCTTAGTCATTATCATTCATTATCACCAAATATATAAAGCAAGTTGTCCTTAAGCTTCTTGTAAATTATCTGAGAGCATAAAATGCCAGAGACAATCCTGTACAGTTAGCATTGATTTTTAGTCCTTGATGGATTTTACTCACAGAAGTCAAAGTGATTAGGCTTCAGAGATTTTTGAAGAGTGAAGCTGTAATTGAAGTGGGCACCTTTCTTCCCCATCTTCCCTCTCATCATTGATATCTTATGTTCCTTGGCCTCCTTCCCAAAAGGAAGGTGATCTCATCTATTCATGACATAGGTCTTTTTATTTTGGGGATCAAGATTTGTTCTGTTTCACCAAGTATCTCGCTTATTGTGGTGAGTTGACCCCGGCCAACAGCCAAACACGCATCCTGTCTCTCGCTCACTCCCCTCTCCTGCTAAATGGGGAGAAAATAGAAGAAAGGAGAGAAGACTCATGGATCAAGATAATGACTATTTAATAGGAGAAGCAAAAGCTGTGTGCATAGGCAAAGCAAAGAGGGGAATTCATTCACTGCTTCCCATTGGCAGGCAGATGTCTAGCCGCTTCCTGGGAAGCAGGGCCTCAGTGCACGTAACTGTTGCTTGGGAAGACAAACGCCATGACCACAATCATCCTCCCCCCTCCTCCTCCTTTTCCTAAGCTTTTTATTGCTGAGCATGACATTATATGGTATGGAATACCCCTTGGTCAGTTTGAGTCAGCTGTCCTGGCTCTGTCCCCTCCCAACCACTTGTCCACTGCCAGCATTCTCAGTGTGGGAGGTGGGAAAGAGAAACACTTGATGCTGTGCAAGCACTGTCCAGAAATAAGCAAAACACTGGCGTGTTATCAACACTGTTTTAGCCACAAATGCAAAGCACAGCACCGTACAAGCTGCTATGAAGAAAATTAACTCCATCCCAGCTAGACCCAGTATACACGCTACAGGATTACCCAGGTTCCATTGGATGTTGCTCCTACTTGTTCTACGTGTTTTGCTCTTATTGTGCATGTGTTGTCCTGTACCCTACTTATGCACTTACACCAAAAGTCTGTATTTGCCTCCTCACAGTTACATATTAATTAAAGATTTAAGCTCAGCACTGTTACAGAATACAATTAGTAGTGTAACAATGTTACAAAATGCTTATACACACTGACCTGATACTCTTGCACAGTCTGCTTCTACTTTGGGGGTGCAACAGGCTTTTGCTCTTGCTGTAGAGTCTACAAAAATCCTATGATAAATATGATAGAAGAAACTTCTACAAAGAACATTCTGACTATTATTAAGCCAGACGATAAGCCCAGATTCAACTTGGTTTCTAAAGTATTTAAATTCCCGTGGTCAGCTGTGTTCTTAGGTAACTACAGGAGCTTGGCAAGGGAGAAAGCCTCATCCCATCATTACTTCCCATAACGTGGTGGGGTTTTTTTTATTTTCAACCAAAGTGCATGTGGGCGTATTAAAAAATCAAACTTTTTGAAGACTACGTATTCATATATAGCAAACAGCTCAGCTTCCAACATAAAACAAAAAAAAAAAACCCCAAAACAAAACCAAACCCAACTGTTTTGGGGCTCATAGGCCCAAAAAATAGGATGTCTATCTCTGACCAACATAAAGAGCTTCACTGAAGAAATAATATTCAAGGTAATTACTCCATCTACTGCTTAAAAAGAATTGAAAAAAAGCTATTTCAACTTCCTATTGTTCTTAATTACCCCTAGCCTAAGGTTAGTAGTAGAAGTATTTGAATTAAATGGAAAAGATCACCTCTTGTAGTGACCTCCTATTAAACTTTTGCAGAACACATCAAGTAGCAATGTAATACCACACTGTATATCATACTTTGTTCACCAGAGTTTTCCAGATGGGTTAATAACAGTCAATGAGTCACACTTCATGAATAGCTCATTTTGACAATTCCATACACTGCTCAAATAGATAAGCTTTTGCAAAGAATAAAAAATAGTTTTGTAATAAGATTTGGAGACTTCTAGCTAGGTAGAAGCTTTGTTAATATATTAAAGAAATTTCATACTGATATTTTAGGATAAGCTGTTTACCTATATCTACAGGTGATAAAAACAATAATCTCATGGCTCATAAAGGTCATGTTTTGCATTACATATATTTAAAGTCAAATTAGTTTAGTGTAACTAGAAGTTTTACTCCAGGAAAATGAAATTAATCATATTATATTGTAAAAAAATCTAAAATAACTGTCTTTCAAAAGAAAGAATATTATTTTTAAAAAGGAACTTCATGGTATCCTGTGAAGGTAAGATATGTATTCCTAACTATACACCAGTGTCATACATCTAAACCAGAGTTAAGGATAATTTGTAAGGGCGAAACAGATAACTTCTGTGTTGAGTAAAGCTTTGAGTATATTGTATCTGTGGAGAACAGAGATGAGAAACTCTTAAAGAGTGACCAAATTATTCAACATTTATAGCTCTTTCTGATTTCATGGATAGTTTACATCCAGCTTTCATAATTGCCACAATTATGTGGAAGCACTGAGTTTCCTTAGAGAAATCAAATTCTACTTCTATATTGCTCATAAAGCATTATTGATACTGATGACTGATTACTATTATTCATGCCTGAAACTAGTAAACTACTTCCAATGTATGTTTAACATGACTGGTATGTCTGCCCTGGGAGATAAAAGTTTCAGAGATTTGTGTTCGAGAGATCCCCTGTGTAGAACTGTATACAGCTGTGTACAGAATTTGGCTTAAAGTAGCCTTTTAGCACAATAGTGAGAATTTACAATGTAAATGGCAAACAGTTTTGGTCTTAACAGCATGTCTGCACACATACTTAATTTGCAGGAGAAATTACCAGCAGAATGCAATTGTATAATTCTCAGTACCTTGCAGACCATACTTCTGCAGAAATCTGGTCAATACTAATGCTGCTCTATACAACTAAACACTTGAAAAGAGTATTTAAAAAAAATTAGACACATCTGCATTAGAAATTGACACTGAAAATACAATATGTGTTCATACTCCCATGTGCACTTTAATACATGCAGAAGAAAAACTGAAAGGAATTGGAGAAGGTATTTTCACCTTAATGGCTCAGTCTGTAGGCAAACCTTAATTTTCTAGAATAACATTAATACAAACAAATAAATCATCAGGGGAAAGAGCTGTCAGCTATTGTAATTTAATCCTGCTCCAGAGAGCATTAGAACTAACTTCTATTGGGCCAAGAGTCTGTGTTTACTAAGTAGTCTCCATAAGGAGACAAGTCATATTGTTTCTGTGACCCATATCAGTTTAGATGAGATACTCATTTCTGATTTGAAAATGTCAGTACTAATTTAATCACATCAACCTCATTCACACATATTTACATGAAATTTGTAACTTTTAATCAAAACTACTTTATCTACATCAGAATAGAAGATGAGAAAAATACATGTGTATAAAATGCTATACAGTTGAAAGTAATACATTCAGATAGTTCGAACTGACTACTTCATAAGGTAATGTATAACACTGTCAGGTTTGTCAACAGTATAAATACATTTTCTTTTATGCAAAATTTAACTTTGAAGAACTAATATAAATATATCAAGATAAGCATATCTAATCTGAAAGCGTTTTGCAGATATGGGTATTACTTTTCACCTGTAAAAAAGCAGTGAAGAGCTAATAGCTAGAGGGAGAGTATTACTCACAGCATCATTCAGGGTGACTCTTCTGTTCTCTGTTCCCATGGGTTGTTTTGTTGGTTTGGGTTTTTGGGGTTTTGGGTTTTTTTTTTTCTGTATTCAGAAAATCAGAAATTAATATGTAATGTCTTATGAAAAATGAAAGATCACAAATTACTGTAGTCATGGTCATAGAATTACAACTGAGCTTCAGATTAGTGAATTATGAAGAAATAATGCCACACACAGACTCTGCAGTTTTTAATTTATACTTTCACAAATTAGGAAATCAATACAATTGTTTAGGTTTAGATATTTATATTACTGAGCAACTCTGAGTCTAAAGTGGAAAAAAAAATCCCCCCTCATTATCTTTAATAATTGTTTGTAGATGACAAATTATTATACCAGCTTTGCTAAGTTTTATAGGGAGAACAATCACCTGACAGAGACTAATATTTGACATATAGGCTTTTATAAATTTCCTCATTATCTTGGATTCAGATAGTGTAACAGACATATCAGGTTTGCCAGCCTTTGCATATTTTCATTACATTTAAACAATGCAATAGATCATAACATAATGCTTCTCAGATGCCTTTCATTCATATTTAACTTATGTCTATGTTGGCTCACAAACCACATTTCTGAGAACCAAAATGAAGGACATTTATTTTAAAAATCTATATATCACGATGTTAAAAGAAACACTGGACATAATTGGATGGATACATTTCCTTCTATGTCAAATAAGACATATATTGCTATTTCTCACTGAGGTAAGGTATTAATTTTCAGTTGCATTCAAAAGCTAAAGTTTATCTCTTGCTACTCAAAGTCATCAAAATATGAAAAAAAAAGGGGGAAGAAAAAAAAAGAAGAAAAAAAAAGAAGAAAAAAAAGAAAAAAAAAAGAAAAGAGAACATTTATAGTAGGAAAAAATAGGATTAGCTGAATTAAGGGTGTTACAAAGAGTGTTTTCCTAGGTATCTTGTCCTATTGACAGAGTAGCTTGAATAAATAGGTTGTTTACTAAGCCAGAACATTTTTCAGCTTCTTTTATTTTTATATCAGTATCAGATTGTGCCATAATTTACTACTTCTTGGCACATAATTGCATGATTTCATTATAAGTAAAAGTAGAAATTGTCCAGAATGTTATTAAAACTTGAATCACCATTTCTGTTATATTCTCTTTCTGATAAAACAATAGTGGCTTTAGTGCATTATTGTGTGTTTTTTTTGTATTACACGTCATTTTTCTCCTCTCTAAGTTCTATTTCACTCACTGTTTATATCAGTCTGGCGCTCGATACAGACTGCCAGCACTGAAATTTCAAGCAGAAGAGCTTGAATATCATATTCTTGGAGTTCAGAATTTTGTTTTCCAACCAGGAGTTTCCAACACTGACATTTTTCTCCTAGACTTCAATTCCTTTTTGAAGAGACAGCATAAAACATATTTTCCTCTACATACCGCTGAATGCTAAAGCACTGAAAGCATCTTATTTCAAGAAATATAGGTCTCATTGTACTGTAGCTAGCTTGCCAAGATACACAAAATAATATGAATCTTGAACTGAAAAAGAAATATAAACCCAACATTAAATAATAAACCCTTTCATGCTCTACATCTGTCCTATGCAGTTTATACTGATGGTAAAGATCCATGTGGGCATTTGGTGCCGCCTTATTAAATCTCTAATGTCTTTTCTAAATTTAATAATTCAGTAGCAGAGATGAAACATTACTAAAACCCAACAAAAACAGTTGTAGAGGAACCCTGATCATTTCCCTGAGTTCAATATAGGTCACACAGTATTCACCACTGCTCAGAGACACTACCTTCTCTTTCCACAATCTCTCAAGGGAATGGAAAAGTAGAGACAGGTAAATATGTAACACTTCTTCCCAGTGGAAAACATAAGGAAATTGCTAAAGATTGGAAAGAAAATCTTTTATATTCGGTAGATGTAATTCAAAGAGCATCAACTATTTGATAGGACAGCTGAGCCAGGAAGAGTAGTATGGGGCCTAGAAGTCTAGGTATTTCCTGTTCTGTGTCATAACTGGCTTTTTGATTATGTGTCTGGGGATATCTTCAATGTAAAATTTATTGTAACTGTGACAAAAATCCTATAAAACTGACCAGTAAGTATTGCTCAACTCCTAGCTCAATGCTAGGTAGCATAAGATATCTGAAGGTGTATTTGGATGCTTATCCTGCCATAGTAGTATATCCAGCCCACTGTGAAGGTTATAGGTGTTTTCCAAGTACCATAGAATATGAGTAGAAAATACCCTGTCTTATTTGCTTCCATGGGACGTCTAGGCTATTGTAGTCCACAGATTAGAGACAAAACACAGCAAATGACCTATAGTTTGAAGTATATCTGGTGGTGTGTTCACATCCTCTTCTGTATTTGTAACCATCCTTAGAGAGGGAGTGTCTCATCTCAGATGTTATTAGTGTGATCCAAACAGTAATGGAGTCTGACAACACATTATAAACCAAGCTTTACTGAGGCAGTAAGAAAGGTGAGCAATAACACTCCCATACAGTGATTCACCTGATCACCGATAGCAAATACAGGATTAAAAGTGATGCCGTGGCTTCAGCAGACCGTCAGGGACACTTGGCGTGCAAGTCATCCGACAGTAAAAGCCAATTGCGCAAATGCTTTTTGGATGCTGGTAAGGGTTGTGCCACCCCTTGGCTCCACCAATGGTAGTGCAATTTGAGAGAATCAGACCTTGCACGGTGGTAGTGTGCCCTACACGTCACCTTGGATGATGTGGGTAGTTCCCTGCCTACATGATGATGCTGGTCAGGGGGCAGTGTGTTAGGGGAAGGGTGCCAGTTACTTTGGCCCTCCTGGAAATTCCTGTGCCTCTGTCTGTTCATTTGCTCCTGCAATTATTTGCTAGCCTCTCTTAGTCTAAATCAGTTGAGTTGGTAAGGTTCTACTATTTAAACTGCTGAGGATAACCTGGCTTGTTTTGAGTGCACCACGTTCAGTCAGTTACATGCCTGCCTGTCGAGTTTGCAACTAAGAAAGGCTATCATATATAATTGGGAGAGAGAAAGTACAGTGGATAGGCTGAGTTGTTAACCTCTTCAGCCCTATACAGCTGCAGCTGAAGAGAATGTGTAAACATCATCTATGGATTTTAGACAGATTATGGGAATTTTCAAAGCATTCAGCATTGAGCCAATTTTTTTTTTTTCAAAGTTGTAATTTCATCATCAACTCAAGGAATTAGAGTTGGATTTTCAGAGCTAGTTTAGAGTCTATTTGTTCTGATAAACCTCACCTCCAATATTTAATATATTAACAGTGAGAAATGTAATTTGAGAGAATGAAATAGTTTACCTAAAGCTGCAGCCTTTGTGGACATATGTCCTTAATCAAATTTCTTTAGCTACTAGTAGTCAAGAAAATGCAGTTGGAATACAGAGAAATGTTAAACTTCCTGAATAATTTGAACAGAATAAACTTAAATGAAAGCAAACAAAGCAAACAATTAAAAATTATGAGTAATGTCAAGATTTCTAAAAGGGCTAAAAGGCAGTTATGAATTGAAATAGCTACAGAGCTACATAGTGGACCTGTTCTGAATTGTGCAGCTGACATTATAATTTCAAAATGTGTTTAAAAAAACCCAGAAAAATAAACTGATTTTTATCTTTTTAAGCTGAAATATTATTTTCATAAAACATAATAATATCACAGAATCACAGAATTGCATAGGTTGGAAAAGACCTTTAAGATCATCGAGTCCAACCGTAAACCTAACACTACCAAGACCACCACTACACCATGTCCCTAAGCAATGAGCCAATGATGTCCCTATGAATGTCCCTATGATGTCCCTAATGTCCCTATGAACCAATTACCACAAGAAGTCAACTTTGGGGGCTAAAGACCATTCTTCAGAGGACATCATATCACAGAGGACATCATAATTGTAGGCTTTACTATAAGTATGTAAGTTAATTGCTTTCCCTTAGGCCCTTTTGAGGTCAATAGACAGACATAAGTTATGCCATAGAGCCTATCAGAAACTTGAATTTCATATTTCAGATGCTTCTCTCTTTCAATTCACTCTGTTGAATGCCAAATTATGTCTCTTAGTTATAGATTTAAAATTAATCAGTAGACTGATTCATGAGTGTATCTAACATCTCTTTCCTCATCCTCACTGCCCTACCATAACTTCAGTAGTCCTGATGGGACTCTTGGGTGGAAAACACGATAGTTTCCATCAGTATGTGAGTCTGAATTGTCTTTCTTTGAAAACCAAGAATTATGGGCTAGAGGAAGTCAGTGTCATCTTAGTGTGCTGCTGGGTCTTGTCTGACCACATATGTAGACATCTCTACTTCGGCAAAGACAACAGAAGTTATATTATGGTATTATACATGACTTTCAAAACCCTTAAACCAACAGGGATGCTGAGTGCAGACCAGAATAAAAGAAATACTAACAAGGCGATAAATATTTTCCCAAAGATTTTGCTGTTCAATGTTGTTTAAATAGCCCCCAGCAGAAAGAAACCCATGGAGTTCCAGCAGAGTCAGTTTTCTTTTATGTTTGAATTTCAAAGTAACACAGGTGGCCCTAGCAACTAAGGATGTGTAATTTATACTTCTGTGAACCTGTCATGTGAAATCACTCCCACATCTAAATTTATTGCATACACTGAAAGAAGGTTTCCTAATTTTCCACAAGCCTGGAATAACTGACACTAAAAACCTTAAGGCTAGAAACATAAATGTCTACAGAAACTAAGAATCTTAAGAAAAAAAATATAAAAACTTTTACTAGGTTGTTTTAAGAAGTATAAAACGTATATTGTCACTTATATCTGCTGAAGGGAAAGTAAATTATATGTGCAGAAGCATCTACCCTGATAAATTACTAAAAAAGTAATTTTCACTATGCCTTAAAGAATATCCAGTGCAAGATATAATTGGATGCAATGTGAAATAAAGGAAAATAATAGGATATACTTAGAGCTGAACATTTAATGGAGCTAGTGGGAAATCTTCCTAATGTTAAAAATTTGTAGTATATTCAGGATTATTTCCATTTTATATTAGCTTTCTTATGATAAGGCTTTTCTATTGTGCTTATTAAAAGTGTTGACAGGTATATACATGCATATTATGAATTGTTTATTTTACAGAATCATAGAGTAGTTGAGGATGGCAGGGACCTCTAGAAACCCTCTGGTCCAAACGCCTGCTTAAGTAGCATCAGCTAGAGCAGTTTGCTCAGGGCTGTCTCCAGCTGGGATTTTAATATCTCCAAGGATGAAGACTCCACAGCCTCTCTGGACAACCTATTCCAGTGTTCAATCACAATCATCAGAAAGGAGTTCTTCCTTATGTTCAGATGGAATTTCTTGTATTTCACTTTGTGCCTGTTGTTTCTTGTACTTGCACTGGATACCACTGAGAAGAGTCTGGTTCTGTCTTCTTTACTCCGTCCCATCAAGTATTTGTACACATTCATAAGAACCCCCTGAACCTTCTCTTCCACAAGCTGAACTGTTCCAGCTCTCAGCCTGTCCTCCTATGACAGATGCTCCAAGCCATTAATCATCTCAGTGGCCCTTCACTGGACTCTCTCTGGTTGTGCTGTATGTCTCTTGTACTGGGAAACACAGCACTGTACCCAGCACTCCAGATGTAGCTTCTCCAGGGCTGAGTAGAAAGGAAGGTTCACCTCCCTCAAACTGCTGGCTATGCTCTTCCTAATGCAACCCAGGCTGCTGTTGGCCTTCTTTAGTGCAAAGGCATATTTCTGCCTCGTTTAGTTTTGTCAACCAGCACCCCCAGCTCCTTCTCTGCAGATCTGCATTCCAGATGGTTGGTCCTCAGCCTGTAATGGTACATGGGACTATTCCTCCACAGATGTAGGACATTGCATTTCCCTTTCTTGAACTTCACGGGATTCCTCCCTGCCTGTTTCTCCTGCTTATAGAGGTCCATCTAAATGACAGCACACCCAACAGATGTATCAATCACTCCTTCCACTTTTGTATCATCTGCAGACTTGCTGTTGGTGCACGATGCCCAATCATCATTTCTAGTAAAACATTTTTCATGCCCTATATTGATGTTATTTATATGTAAATGCCATGTTCTTTTCAAATAAGGAAAAAATTTACCCAGTCTTGATGTATCATCTATACTCAGCAATGAAGGATAATAAACGACAAGTGACATTGCTGCAACTGAATTATTAATTCAGATTACATGCTAGTTTCCTGTCTCATATACTGGCGCTGATATGCATATACACATGCCTGCAAGTATGCGCCCATGCATACACACACAAACAAGCAAATCATATCTTTGTAATTTTTTCTAGGATGCTGACATCCTTGCCTTTGCCTTGCCTTTGCCTTTGCCTTGCCTTTGCCTTGCCTTTGCCTTTGCCTTTGCCTTGCCTTTCCCTTGCCTTTGCCTTTGCCTTGCCTTTGCCTTTGCCTTCCCTTCCCTTCCCTTCCCTTCCCTTCCCTTCCCTTCCCTTCCCTTCCCTTCCCTTCCCTTCCCTTCCCTTCCCTTCCCTTCCCTTCCCTTCCCTTCCCTTCCCTTCCCTTCCCTTCCCTTCCCTTCCCTTCCCTTCCCTTCCCTTCCCTTCCCTTCCCTTCCCTTCCCTTCCTCTTCCTCTTCCTCTTCCTCTTCCTCTTCCCCTTCCCTTCCCCTTCCCCTTCCCCTTCCCCTTCCCCTTTCTTTCCATTTCCGTCATTAAACTCTTCCCATTCACCTGACTGTACTAGATACAGAACTTCTTAAAGATTTTTTTTGGAAAACCAGAAGTTAAGCAAAATAAGAAATAAATTGAGAAAAAAATAACAAAATATATTGATTAAAAAATCATTATTGTGAATGTTGTAGAACTTGGGAACATAAACATCAACAGCGAGATTTCTTTCACAGATACTTAGACACATGTACAATGAGATGAATCACAGCCTAAAACAGTGTTTTTTCTAGAATTTTCTTTCTTTCATAGTTGAAATATCCTACCAGTGCTAACCAAGATGTAAATCTTTGTAGTATTTATGAGAAGTGTCTTTGGTGGATAGGTACCATTACCCCTGCTTTACTGATAAAGCAACTCAGAAATTGAGGGTCTTATTTCACGCCTCTAGACAAGATCATTTAGTCAGATTTTAAACTCTGGGTACGGGAAGTGGAAAAAAAGCAAAAAAGTTATATGCTGTGTTCTGACAAATTCCAATCTGTCTATATTCTTCTTTATCTGTTACAACCATGTCTCTATTTTTTTGGTTTATGTACATATAGTGGACAATCTTATATTTCTACTCTTTTTCGAACAGGACTTGTAGCTGAAATGTCACAATCTAGCTTTTACTATTTGTCTGTGTATGGATTCAATCTCAAAACTTTGATGTTTAGTGATGCTAGTCAACACTTGGACTGAACTACAGACCTTAGGAGGTAAAAGCATGTATCATTGCAGGATGAAAAGCAAATCCTCTCAAGTTAAACCTATAATAGACTCACAGCCTCCACTGATTGATCACAGAAATTCAGATGTGCACACTGACCAGTGGACTATATTTAGAGATAAAGTATGGGGTTAATGATAGAGACTGAAACTACCCATTAGCTGTAAAAGCAGTTCCAAAATAAAAGAAGATGAAATTGTGTGTAATTTTAATCTTCAAGAAAAAATTATTTTAGCCTTAATTAAGGAAAGACATTTCGGTACTCACAACAAATGAGATGAAGTGTCATAAATAGATTCTGGTATCATCCTGTTCTTTTGTTATGTCCTTATCAGGGGAAAAGATTTGTTCCCTGGAAAGCAGGTGACTTCTATAGATATAGGTTCATTTATATATAGTAAATTTCTAGCTATGCTTACATCTAATAAAATCAATACTCACTAAAAATCATAAGAAGCACATACACCCTGCAGGATAATACCTTCAATAGCCCCAAGGAAAGAGTATGATGAAAGAACTCTCTCTAGTATGTACAAAGAAAATCTAATCAATAATCTATCTTACATTAACAAAGGTGAGTTAATGTCTTAGAATGAAGAAAAGAAAGAGTAGCATAATGATTATGTATTTCAGACCCCCCAAAATATTACAAAGACATATAATAGTAGCTAATAATAATCTTTCCTCTGGATTTACATATTCTGCGTAAGCATGAGAAATCAAGGATAAAATCTTGCTGATATTTTCAATTTTAAGGGAAAATGTTTTTAAAATATTAATATGGAATGCCACTAGCACAAATGGACGTTAGTTGCAAAAAGATGTCTAGGAAAATATCTGTGCTGTATGGACCAGAAACTCTGGCACAGGACTGTGTTTTCTTCAGTCAGCCTTTGGTACTTTTCCTTTCCACTTTTGAGAACACGCTCCTGACCTTGCTGAGATAGATAGTGTCATATCATCAAACAGGGAGAAAGTACTCTCCTCCTCGAGAGTCCTCCTTTCAGCCATTCACGCAGTTCACTAACTGCATGGTCTTTTCCACAGTCACAGACTGGTCTCCAGACCAGGAAGACAGTCCTTGAGAGAGAAACTTGACAGAATTATTTTTGCCTCACATCTAGCATGTGGATAAAGTAGTTTGTGGATTGTACTGATGAGAACCTTGAATGAATCTTATGAGACGACAAAGTTCAAGCACTCAGTAACATGCAACACTTGTAGTCCAAACCCACAAAAGAGCTTCAAAATCTACATTATGAAGGCACCGCACATCACATGAAATCAGGCAGCACTTTGCTGGCTTGCAAACTTTTACCGACTCAGTAAAAATTGACACATAGTTAAGTTCCCAGTCCTAGCTGAGAACTTTCCTGCTCTGCTTTTTGAATACACCTCCAAACTCCTACAGCATTTTAAGCCACTGTGACTAGGCTGCTATGAACAGGTTTGAAAATACTTGAAGTTTAATATTTCCTTAGCCTAAATCCCATAAATAGCATATATCATACAAGGCTCAGTGCCTGAATTCATTCCTGGTGTTTGAGGGGGGGTTTTTTAGAAGTATAGAGGTACTCACAGGGTTTAAGAATCCCTTAAAGCTGCTTATAAACTAAGATTCTTGCATAGTTCTTCAATCAAATGTCAAACACTCTTTCCTGAAGCAAGTAATTTCAGGATAAGAATTCTTTCTGATTCTTGGTCATGTGCTTTTTCTAAAATCCATGTTTGCATCTATGCTATGCAATGAATACCTACAAGCAAGTTCTTTAAAGCATTTATGAATGGGAGTGTATGGTTTAATATGGTGTCCCAGCATCCATTACTTCTGAGGCAGAGATCAATCAAATGCAAAATATTGTCCTTGTCTTCAGGTAACAAAAGAATAAACTAATTAGAATAGTGATTTTAATGAGCATATTAGACATACTTAGCGGACATATAGCAAAAGTTTATTAGCACTTTTGTTAGGCTGAAGTATTAGGACTATTACAACTACATGTTGGATAACATGAGATGACTCAGAAGTTTAACCATTTGGCAGTTGCTTTTAAAAAGCATGCAGTTTTTGCCAGATCCTCTTGGCAGCAATAGTGCCTATGGATCCTGTTCCAAGTTTTATAAAGGAGTAGCTCAAACTTCTTCCTCTAGGTTAAGTTCATATTTCTAAGTTGGAAATGCCCTATGGAATATATTTTTTAGGACAAACTGTAGTCATTGAGAGCATTAAAATGTAAGTTCTTTACTTAGAGAGAGAAAAAGGAAAAGAACTAACAAGACTAGTCACAAGTTAATACTTTTTTTATCTACAAGAAACTGAGCAACCCAAATTAGCACCTTTAGGTTATGCTTATGATAGTAACAAGACCTGAATGCAGTCTCAGGAAAGTACAAAGAATTTTCATTTCTTTTAAAATTTTAAGATGGTCTCTGATATGGTGGTGATGCCTATCAGCTAGCACTCTTTGAATGATGGAAAAGCATAGCTTGGAAGGAAGTTTGAACTAGTCAGTGATTCCTGTGGACAGCAGGAGCAAGGCCATTCTGCTGCTTGGGGAAAAGACACCTTACTCACAGGGATGCAAAGTGTGCTGTGATACTTGCTCTCGGAGCACAGAATGGTCCTTAAATTCTTATTTGCTAGTGTCAATATCACATAAGAGTTCACCAGCTCCAAACAATAATTATCCAAGTATTAGAAGTTCAGTGTTTGGTTTTTTTTTTAATTCTTCTCATGTCAGACTCTAGTCTGCTCTAGTCCTGAAAGTACTACTTTATGATGCCTCTTTTTGAAGAATAGTTACCTTTTCTACATTGTCTGCTTAGCTGTTGTGGTTTGCAGTAGAGAATTAGGAGAGAAAACTGCCTCTGGCATAATTTTCTGCTCCCCATACACAAGGTTCAGCCTTTCCCAATAAGAACTCAGCAAAAAGTATGATTTTTAGTGGGTAAAACTGCTCACTTCTAAAACAAGGCTTTTTATCTTTTATTTTACAATCATTATGAAACAAGCCATTGAGAGCAGAGTTCATCTCACTTCATACTTTGCATCTACGTATAAGTCATCCAGGCTCCTCTACAGTCAGCTGAGAAAGAGAGATATCTCCATAACTAATTAATCAGAA
This sequence comes from Ciconia boyciana, assembly GCF_034638445.1. Lineage (NCBI taxonomy): Eukaryota > Metazoa > Chordata > Aves > Ciconiiformes > Ciconiidae > Ciconia > Ciconia boyciana. The sequence goes on from NC_132934.1 coordinate 176,629,808, forward strand.
TCTTTGCTAGAAGGTTAAAGCTATACCTCTACAGTCAAGGTTGTCCAGCGCTCAAGTAGTTACTATGCCATTTAATTATTTCAGTAGTAACAAAATCTGCTGTTTGTGCAGCCAGCATTTGAAAAAAAGTAAGAAGACCAAAATTTTAAATCAATGTCATTATAGTTAATGTTAAAGAACATATGAAGAGTCATTTTTTACTCTTCTCCTTTAAAGGGATTTCTTCATTTCTATGAAGCTTCCATGCATCTCACATTTAAGTAATATTATTGTCTATCTGTCTCCAAATTACCATTGCAGAAAGCCTTAGGCTTAGAGAACAAATCATTTGCCTAGGGCTTGCTAAGGATAATAATATGTGTTTATTAGAAAGATATGATATTTTGTGATTTTTGTAATTTGGATCATGAGATGCCAGTAGAATAGTTATGTACACTTTAAAATGCATAAATTCCAGATATCGACACAAGGATTATTGTTTATTCTCATATAACTCCTGACCAAATCATTACTGGAGCACATTCTATCTTGCACTTAAAGAATAATTCTAGGTATATGTTTCCTGTACACTGTACCAATGCAATATTTCACTGTACAAAAGAAGAGAACCTAGATTTTTCCTTCTGCTAAACCTACTTGACACACTCAGGTCTATGGGGCTGAATGGGATCCACCCAAGGGTAGTGAGGGAGGTGGCAAAAGTGCTCACCAAGCCCCTTTCAATCCTTTACCAGCAGTCCTGGCTAACTGGGGAGGTCCCAGTTGACTGGAAGTTAGCAAATATGACACCCATCTACAAGAAGGGCCGGAAGGAGGATCTGGGGAACTACAGGCCTGTCACTCTGACCTCAGTGCCGGGGAAGGTTATGGAGCAGATCATCTTGAGTGCCATCACGCAGCACGTACAGGACAAGCAGGTGATCGGGCCCAGTCAGCACGGGTTTATGAAAGGCAGGTCCTGCTTGACTAACCTGATCTTCTATGACAAGGTGACTCACTTGGTGGATGAGGGAAAGGCTGTGGATGTTGCCTTCCTGGACTTTAGTAAAGCCTTTGACACCATTTCCCACAGCATTCTCCTGGAGAAACTGGCAGCTCATGGCTTGGACGGGTGTACTCTTCGCTGGGTAAAAAACTGGCTGAATGGCCGGGCCCAAAGGGTTGTGGAGAACAGAGTTTACTCCAGTTGGCAGCCAGTCACAAGTGGTGTTCCCCAGGGTTCAGTATTGGGGCCAGTTCTATTTAATATCTTTACAAATTATCTGCATGAGAGGATTGAAGGCACCCTTAGTAAGTGTCACTGTTTAACCCCAGCCAGCAACAAAGCACCACACAGCGGCTCGCTCACTCCCCCTTGGTGGGATAGGGGAGAGAATTGGAAGAGTAAAAATTAGAAAATTCATGGGTTGAGATAAAGACAGTTTAATAGGGAAAGCAAAAGCCGCACACGCAAGCAAAGCAAAACAAGGAATTCATTCACTCCTTCCCATTGGCAAGCAGGTGTTCAGCCATCTCCAGGAAAGCAGGGCTCTATCACGTGTAACAGTGACGTGGGAAGGCAAATGCCATAACTCCAAATGTCCCCCCTTTCCTTCTTCTTCCCCCAGCTTTATATGATGAGTATGATGTCATAAGGTGTGGAATATCCTTTTGATCATTTGGAGTCAGCTGTCCCAGCTGTGTCCCCTCCCAGCTTCTTAAGTACTTCCAGCCTACTCGGTGGTGGGGTGGTGTGAGAGGCAGAAAAGGCCATGACTCTGTGTAAGCACTGCTCAGCAATAAAGAAAACACCTCTGTGTTATCAACACTATTTCCAGCACAAATCCAAAACATAGCCCCGTACTCGCTACTATGAAGAAAATTAACTCTATCCCACCCAAAATCAGTGCAGTAAGTTTGCAAACGACACCAAGTTGGACAGGGGTGTTGATCTACTTGAGGGTAGGAATGCTCTACAGAGGGACCTGGACAGGCTGGATCGATGGGCCGAGGCCAATTGTATGAGTTTCAACAAGGCTAAGTGCAAGGTCCTGCACTTGGGTCAGAACAACCCCATGCAACGCTACCGGCTTGGGGAAGAGTGGCTGGAAAGCTGCCTGGCGGAAAAGGACCTGGGGGTGCTGGTCGACAGGCAGCTGAATATGAGCCAGCAGTGTGCCCAGGTGGCCAAGAAGGCCAATAGCATCCTGGCTTGCCTCAGAAATAGTGTGGCCAGCAGGACTAGGGAAGCGAATGTCCCCCTGTACTCGGCACTGGTGGGGCCACACCTCTAATCCTGTGTTCAGTTTTGGGCCCCTCACTACAAGAAAGACATTGAGGTGTGGGAGTGTGTCCAAAGAAGGGCAACAAAGCTGGTGAAGGGTCTAGAGAACAAGTCTTATGAGGAGCAGCTGAGGGAACTGGGGTTGTTTAGCCTGGACAAAGGGAGGCTGAGGGGAGACCTTATCACTCTTTACAACTACCTGAAAGGAGGTTGTAGTGAGGTGGGTGTCCGTTTCTTCTCCCAAGTAGCAAGCGATAGAACGAGAGGAAATGGCCTCAAGTTGTGCCAGGGGAGGTTCAGATTGGATATTAGGAAAAATTTCTTCATGGAAAGGGTTGTCAAGCATTGGAAGAGGCTGCCCAGGGAAGTGGTTGAGTCACCATTCCTGGAGGTATTTAAAAGACGTGTGGATGAGGTGCTTAGGGACATGGTTTTGTCGTGGATTTGGCAGTGTTAGGTTAATGGTTGGACTCGATGATCTTAAAGGTCTTTTCCAACCTAAATGATTCTATGTTTCTATGATTCTGTGATTGCATGATTCTGTGATTTTTAATTTATCTTTTATATGGGAAATAATCTTCTTGAGTGTACACAGTCTGAGATGTGTATGTAAAGCAGAATCAGAATTATACTTTGCCTTCTAAATTGGAAACCTATGTCACCACCACATATAGGGACAAGATTAATTTAAATTCTCTTTAGACATCTACAATATAAATGTCAATACCTGAGCCAATTGGTTAGACTCTTTATAACAGATGGAGAAAAAATGGTACTGCTTGGGAATCCTTATCTGATCAATGTGAGAGATCTACCATAAGATTAAATAAATCTTTATTTAGAATTGCCTGTTTCTCTCTGTTGAGAGGTTAAATGACTGGTTTTGATATATATGTGTTCCTTAGAGATATTTAAAATTGATGTTCTCTGTTTTCTGGTGGCATTTGCTCATTCTGTTTCTCTGCCATTAAGAAGAAAAAGAACATTTTGTTTCAGAAAGTTTCATATTTTATACAGCCCTTTCACACTCACCATTAGTACGAAAATAATGACTATAATTTGCTGAAAAATGTGATTGTCCATAAATTTCATAAGTTCTTGCTGGCAAGTTATATTTCACTGCTTGTGACAAGTTTATTTGACTTTTCCACCCATCAACATATCTCTGTGCCATCTTTGACTTGAAAGTTTGTATTGGAAGAAGCAGAGTACAACCATATATTTATTTTCCAAGAATTCAGATAGGAACTCCCACTTTCTTTAAGGATATGACTGGCCATCAAAAAAAAAAAAAAACAACTGCTCTGTGGGGTGAGTGAAGATTCAGTATTTAAAATTGGTTTTCAGATTCCTGTCTGATAAACAATTAAATATCTCTGTATTCTAAAAAATCATGCTAAAACATCACTGATTTTGTACCTCATATGCACATTTTGCTGCTGTTTTACTATCAAATAGTACTGGCATATACTGCCTAATAAATGGATATTGGTATAATATCCATGTGAATTAAGTTAATTTGTATTAAGCTACATTTCTGTAAGAAAACAAGCAGGGTGTAGGGTGGTATATAAAGGGTTAACACTTTTCCCATTACAAATTTCTTCCTGTCTCATTACTGTGTATGTGTTACCTCTAACAGCACGTGAAATAAAGCCAGGATATCCACGTGGACTTAACCTCACTTAGTTTAGCAGCTGAAAACAAACTGCTGTCAGCCGAGACCCAGTGCCTATCATTCTTTTCTGTGTCCATGTGTTCCCTGAAGATACATCTCTTTAAATTCTATTCCTACCTTCTGTCTTTATTTCCTATATAATTATCACTTATGACAGCACCCATGCAAACAAGTACAGGATGAAGTGTGCTGGGCTAAAATATACCATGGCAAATTAGCAACATGCTGTTATTAAAACATATAGTGAAACTAGACTAATGATCAGCAATGCCATAAATCACTTACTTACCAAGTAGCAAGTTGCCAGGTTAATGTGAGAAGAAACTTCAGTAAGTAGCTACATAACATACCATTATAATGCCTAAAAAATTCTAATCTTTAGTAATTTGTCCTAGGACACCTGTTTTTTCTAAGGCCTTGTGGTGAGTTGTCTCTGGCCAGTAACTAAGCACCCACCAGCCACTCACTCACTTCCCCTGCCCCCAGTGGGATGAGGGAGAGAACAGGAAGAACAAAAGCATGGAAACTTGTGGGTCGAGATAAAGATTGTTTAATAAGTGAAGAAAGGAGAAAGAAGAAAGAAAGAAAAAGAGTCTCACCCCAAAACCAAAAAACCCAAGTGATACAAAGGCACCTTCCACCAGCGGACCAATGCCCATTCTGTTTCCAAGGAACTAGGAAAGACTACCCCACAGTTTTATTGCTAAGCATGACATAATATGGCATGGTCAGTTCAGGTCAGCTGTCCCATCTGTGTCCCCTCCCAGCATCTTGTCCACCTCACCATGGGGACAGACTCCAAACCAAAGAAGGTCTCAACACTATGCAAGCACTGTCCAGCAACAGTGAAAACATTGGTATATCAACACTGGTTTAGCCACAAATCCTAAATACAGCACCATACAGGATGCCATGAAGAAAATTAACTCTATCCCAACCAGACCCACTACAGTCCGACAACTTCTGTTCCAGTGCTAATAGTTCTGGAAAAAAGTTTGAAAAAATATCGACTAAAAGAATTCAAAACTGGGAAGCAGAATAAAATTCAGAATTTTCACAAAAACAAAATTTTATTGCTTTTTTTGTCTTTGTCTTATGTTTCTTTAACTTTAGTGTTCTGGTTTCACTACCCAATATTTGTAAACCATATTTTTGAGGAGCTTTCTTTGGAAATCTACTAGACCAGATAACTACAGAAAATTCCTATTAGATTATTATGCAGGAAAAAAAAGAGAGGAAATAGTGATAAAAGAAAAAAAAATAAAACTAAGACCTAGCAGAAAATATATTCTCATTAGCATTGTACACTGCCAGGAATTACCATACCACATCCAGCTGGTGATGGAAGGGAAACAAAACTGGTAGAGGTTATAAGGATATTTTCCCCAATTGTACTTTTCCTGTGCTGTGGGTAGTATGTACTGAGGATTAACAAGTAAAAGTATTAAATTACTTCATTCCAGGGCTGCATAGGATAAGTTATAATTTTTCCTGTGATAGAGCTGAAAATGAGAATTCGAAAGTGAATTCTGTCAGCAATTTCAGTGAATTCAGGATGTCAACATAAGACTGTATTAAGCCCCTGTCCTAAACTCTGTTACTTCAAAGAGGCAGAAGAGGGCTGCTAAAAGAGATGGTCTGGCTGCATGATATTGGTAACAGTCCAAAGGTATCAAAAGCACTGCTATGTGATATGAGTCACCAGCTAAAAATACCTTGGTTTTGCAAATTATTTTAAATCTATTACATGCATATATATGCATGTGTAGATAGATAAATGACAGAGATAAAAATAAAACAATCACATTAGAGAAAATATTCTTTTTCTTGTAGTTGTATTAATTCCCCAGAAATATACGTATTTTTCCTCAAGTTTGATATTTCTGAATACCTCAAGTTTGATATTTCTAAATAACTGAAGAATTCTTTTGCATTACTTTTTCTTACTTTTGTTTAGAAACTTGAAAGTCTATAGGGAGCATGAAATAGCACAAGAGAGTCCTGAACCAATATTTTTTTAGTATAAAATAACCTACCCAACAATTTCTCTGTGCAGCAATAGCACTTTACTAGAGCTATGCAAACTTTAAAGCAGCTTCACCAAAATAAGATTATACTAGCTTCAATGTTAATATTCTGAAACTATTACAAAAAAAAAACAACCCACAAACATAAGCAGTAGAAATGGCATTATAAACTGCAATTTTAAGGACAATGTCTAAATTTATCACATTTGATGTAGCAATGAAAGAATTCATTGCTCAGAAAAGCAGTTAATGTATAAGACCTGTCATGCTAACATAACAGGAAAACTGAGGCATGTATGCATCCTGTAAAGAATACTGTATGGTACCTTGCATGGAATTGCGAAGCTCTAAGAAATTCTTGTATTTTATAGTTATAAAAGCTCTACTTCACCGCAATTTGTGAGGTTATTTTTAAGTATATATTTATTTCAAAGTTCAAACTGAACTGTTGGTCTTTGCACATCTCAGCTGACCAGAAAGCATGTGATTGATTCATAATAGCTAAAGAACTTCAGTGTTGCTTGCCCAGATGTTATTTATGGGCTATAAAAGGAAGTCAAAGAAAAAACTAAGGAAACTTAAATTACCATGAGGGGAAATATTGTAATATCTGTGTTCAGTAAGACAAGTTTACTGCAGTCAGGAGAGATGTAGGGACATAGAACATCAGATTTCATAAGTTTCAGTACTCTTGGAGCAAAACGGTCATTGTTTTTTAGGGTTATGCATATGGTTTTAGTATTAAGCCAGACTTTTATACACATGTAGTTTAATAATAAATTACAATTACAAATCCTTTCCCTGAACTGCTATTATTTGTTAAATTACTTTAATAAAAATCTAAGTTAAAACTTTGTTTTGATAAGTTTCCAAAAGCAACTAAATGTTAAACCTGCTGTGTGCTTAGTGTAAGGGTGTTAAAGAGTGTTACAAACTACTAGAAGTAATATAATTTAATTTACAGTTATAATTTAATTTACAGTTTTAAATTAACAGTGGTCTGTATTATTTGTAGGAATCTGTCTCTGTTTATTGCTAGTGTACAGGACAAGTTTGAGTTATCAGAGCAGAACCGGGCTGTTAGTACTGGTGCAGTACTTTTATTGTCTGGTAGTTTTCTAGCATTGCAAGATAGGGATGGCAAAGAGATTGCTACAAAAAACCCCCAACAACAAACCAACTTCCTTTTTTAGTTAAGAATAGTAAAAAATACGAGAGCCAAGTAAATCAGTAATTGAAACCAAAATCTTGAAAGCACTTGAGCATTTGCTTTAAGATAAGCATATGTATGCTTAAAAGTATGGGAACCTCAATATTCAGTATTTCATCATTTTTTCCAGGAGTCAGAGTGAATGTTGAGAACAATTAATTTAAAAAGTAATTTATGACAAAATCATAATTTATGGAATTCACATATATCTACGTGTGTGCATGTATGTATGTATGTCTGTGTGGTTATAAATATGTATATATTTAACATTTTTAAAAATACCTGTTGTGGGGGAGTATGATGGTTTAAGGTCAGGATGAACTAAATATATTAACTACTACTCAATAATTGGGTCTGTGTCAATGAGTTCTGAAATGTATTGTGTCTGTGAAAGAGCGATTAATAATGAAAAAAAAACTACAAAGTTACAGAAAAGTGGTGTGCTCTGCTTCCTCCCTTCTTGCTCATAGGTGTTTTAGCCTTCAGAGTCTGGGAGGAGCCAGGAGCTGAGCGTGGTGGCTCTGGCTGCATAAGCTTGATCTCAGGCATCCCTGGAGGTCCTCCATGGGCAGGTGCCCCCTAGGGTAAAGTCATGCTGCCCCACGTTGGGATGGTGGAGGATGGATAAGCTTTATGAAGTGGGGAGCATCTTCCAGATTGTTTGGTCTTTATTTGTTGGTAGACTGCTTCAAGATGTTGCTTTTTGATGGGTGTAGCGAGTCAATGTGCAAATATTCTTGTATAAGTTTAGTTCTGCTGTTTCTACCATGTACATTTGGGTGGGGTTTTTTTCATAACACCTTCCTAATTGTGCTTTACCTAACAAAAGCTGTGTTCCTAACAACTACCTAGTGTCGTGGTTTAGCCCCAGCCTGCAACTAAGCACCACACAGCCGCTCGCTCATTCCCCTCCGGTGGGATGGGGGAAAGAATCGGAAGAGTAAAAGTGAGAAAACTCAGGGTTGAGATAAAGACGGTTTAATAGGGAAAGCAAAAGCCGTGCACACAAGCAAAGCAAAGCAAGGAATTCATTCACTACTTCCCATGGGCAGGCAGGTGTTCAGCCATCTCCAGGAAAGCAGGGCTCCATCACACGTAATGGTTACTTGGGAAGACAAACGCCATCACTCCAAACGTCCCCCCCTTCCTTCTTCTTCCCCAGCTTTATATGCTGAGCATGACGTCATATGGTATGGAATAGCCCTTTGGTCAGTTTGGATCAACTATCTTGACTGTGTCCCCTCCCAGCTTCTTCTACACCTGGCAGAGCATGGGAAGCTGAAAAGTCCTTGACTAGTGCAGCGACAACTAAAACATCAGTGTGTTATCAACACTGTTTTCAGCACAAATCCAAAACATAGCCCCATACCAGCCACTATAAAGAAAATTAACTCTATCTCAGCTGAAACCAGGACACTAGCAACATACCACAGGCCTCCAATATCAGCCTGATTACTCAAGTGGTGTCAACTCAGTAGGCCAAGACAGGCAGAAAGTCAGATGAGATTAATCCCATCCTGGAATTCCTGTCCTGTTTTCCTTAGAAACTCTAAGGTTTCTGTAATCCTGAACAGACTCACTTTGAAAAATGGTTTCCTTGAGAGAACATTGTGCATCCTTTTCTACTCTTTAAACCAGTGAGATCATCACTTTGCAGAGTTTGTCATAGTGAGTGCGGCTCCCTGTAAAAGGTCATTGTCTCCACATCCAGAGTAAATGAGATATTTCTTCTCCGTGTTGTATTACCTCCTATTCTTTTTATAACACTGCAGCTGTAAGACTGCTGTCATTAATACTGAAGTTTTGAAAGTCAGGGTTTCAGACCACAGCTGCCGTTTCCTTTACGATCTGCAAGATCCTTTTGAGCTTTTGTACTCTTGTCCCGGTTTTCATGTTCTAGTCAGCAATTTCCATTTTTTTCATGCTCCTAGAAACTAACTTTGGGGGACCATTAGTTTTCACCAGTAGGGATCACTTTATTCTTTTTTTGAGAAAAAAAAAGTCTGTCTAACCAGACAATATATAGAATTTTAGTCAAGTTAAATACTAAACATTGTATTCAGCTCTTCAAATGCATGTCTGGCTTTGAATGGGTGACTGTACTAAAGATGGAAATAATGAATCACAGAATCATAGAATATCCTGAGTTGGAAGGGACCCAGGAGGATCATTGAGTTCAACTCCTGAATCCACACAGGGCAACCTGAAAGGTATACCAAATATCTAAGAGTGTGGTCCAAACGCTTCTTGAACACCGACAGGCTTGGGGCCACAACCGCTTCCCTGGGGATCTTGTTCCAGTGCTTGACTACCCTCTCAATAATAATGTAAACACTGTAAATTCCTCAAAGTGACTAGCTGACTATATGTCCCCTGAAACTATCCACAGACATTTATACAGTGATTGCATAAGTACTAAGATATATGGCATCAGACTTTTTCCTTGCATTTCAGACTTGATAAAAATCAGTCCACAGTAACTCATGCTTCGCTGTTTTAATGCTGCCTTAATATAGACTTTGCTTCTTTAATAAATCTTCTTTTTAAGATGTCTTTCAACAATATTACAGAACATAGGTAAGTATTCTGGAATTCCAATCCATATTATGAATAATGTTTGGTTCGCCTACTCTTCTGTTCATAATATTATGTATAAAGTATATTTTTCTAAAACCCATTCTTCTTATACATCACTTGTTTAGTTATTCTAGTTTGAACTAAACTAAATCATTTAGCCTTTCTCAGTTTACACTTATATGAAATTATTTCACATATTGTTGAAAAAATAATGTATTTTCTTACCTGAAAATATTTAGAATGCCTTTTAGAAGCCACAGACAAGTCAGTGGTAGCTGCAGCTTTCAAAATTACCATATCATTTTGTCAGCAGTGCAGAAAGTAATCTGGAATTTTGGTTGCTATGGTAAATATCCAGCAAAATGAGACTAGTTATCAAAACTCAAAGAATTTGTATATATTTATTTTTCTGATTTTATATTAAAAGCAGATTGACTGGGCAATTTTATTTATGCTACTTGAAGGAAGTATAAATATCTCAGGGTATTCAAAGATACAGTAGAAATAAATTGAGGAGTGCCACGTAATTATAAATATAATTGAGAACAGGTGAACTGTTTGTTTTGTATTTTGTTTTATTTTAAAGTAAATAAGGTGAGTTACTAAATCTTCCATGAATACTTCTTTAATACTCTTCCATTTTTTACATAAAAATAATCAACATTATATTATGTGTGTTCAGCTTCAAAAAATAAATTACATATGAACTCTTTGGGAAACTACTTGGTCCCTAGAAGATATTTGTATACTCCGAAGTAGCAGCTTTGCAGGAAACACAAAAAATACTTAAAAAAAAAAAAGTGAACCATAATGGAGCCAATTATCACACACCTGTAGATTAACGACTCACTAAATGTAATAGACACTTCTATCAGCTTTCACTAACATGTGCACAGGTATCTTCTGATGAAAGAACAGCAACTTTTATGAATGCAGCAGAAATTTTTTTTGCCCCTCCCTCAGAACAAATTTCTCATATTTATAGAAAAAATATTTCTTCCTCTCAATAAAGAAGACGTTGTGAGGGACACTTGGTCTTGTTCATAAACTGGTGACTGCCATATATGATTTATATTTCATGAACAGATAACAGATGGCTCTGATCCTTTTTGTCTTAAAATTATTCAATTTGTCTTCTGAAAAAGCAGTAAATATATGAGAAGTAAAGAATTGTATCAGCATTAATCAAGTCTATAACAAACTCTTGCCTTAAAAATTTGAATTACAGCATTAGAATGAGAGCCTGGTTGGTTTTTCTGCTCTTCTTAATTATTGAAAAAAAAATAAAGCATTGAGCTCTGGATTATTAGGAATTTATTTTGTGTTACACAGTATATACCAAATTAGAGATCCTTGCACAGTAACTCTTTATTTGATATCAGTGTTATATGTTGATATTATTGGTTTTTGTTTTTTTTTTTTTTTTTTTTTTCTGCAACAGGCTGCTGGCAACTTGAGAAGGAAGAAGAATCTTGACATTGACCTTTAAGAAAATAAATTACAATATTAGGAGGAAATATCTGTCTTGTGATAGTATTGTTAAAATGAAATAATATTAAAAATATTGTTTGCTAGAATATAATACTATCCTATACAAATTTAAAGTATTATGCTATTTAGCATGCAATGAATCAATGCTGGGCTTGGCTGTATTCACAAAACAAGAGAAGAGTTGTCTGAAGAGGGCTTCTGGAGGTCATCCAGTTCAAATTTCACCTGGCAGCTTGATAGCCATGGTTTGTCTAATCTGGTCTTGAAAACAGGGTAATCAGTCATGGTAAAACATTGAAAACATGGTCATTAATGATCTGGGAAAAGGAGTGAACAAATACTTCTCCAGCTCTGCAGATGATACTAAGCTCTGCTGGATAGTCAAATGCCATGCTAATGATAAGGAACTCCACAAAGACATAACAAAACTGAGTGAACTAAAAGATGAGCTTCAATTTGGATAAATGAAAATATATGTATAGGTAAAGAAAATTATACCATGCCTGCATGATGCTAAACACAGAAGTAACACTTACAGACCTAAAACCATAGGCTCATGAAGAATCCCTGCATTTTTAGGTTTTCCTCATAAAGGCAAAGTAGTACTCAAGGTGTGGGCACGTCAAAGTTTTATAGAAGTAAAATCATTTCACTATCTTTTGTAGTTCTGATCTCCACATTCTAAGAAGGACATAGGATGGTTAGGGAAAGGACAGAGAATAGCAACCTAAGAAGTGAAGATGTTGCCTTGTGAGGAAGTGGTATAAAGGCTGCTACTCTTCAATTCAGAGCAAAAAATTGAAGAGAATTATGATGGAGGTTTACCAAGTCATTAAGAGACTTGGTTAGTTGTTCACAAACAGAATTGGAAGCATTCTGTTAAAGTACCAAGAATCTGATTTGAACAAATATGACAGACTACTTGACACAGTGGGAAATGAACTTCTGTAGCTTGCTGCCACAAGACACTATGAAAGCAGGCAGTATCATAAATTTCAAAAAATGGGTCAGACAAATTCATGGACAACAAGTCCATAAAGAGATAATAAAAATATTAGTCAGAGTCCTAATATGGAAGTTGCACTGGCAGCATGAGGAAAATCTACTGCAGAAAGTGGTCAAGCTAAACAGCATATCTTACTACCACTGTCAGAGATTCGAGTCTGGGCTAAAGGGAGCACTGGTTTGACCCAGCAGGGTATTTCTTGTGTTCTTCCAGCCTCTCCTGGACACCAGGGAGTTTCCAATTCTTGATAGAAAATACCTATAATTCTTTTTAACAATTTAAAAAATAGCACAATAGAGAAAATTGGCAAAGTTACAGACAATCCTAAATGTATCTACTGCCTTTTATTTATCTTCAGATCAATTTAATATTTTTAGTAATTAAAGGGGTTTGTAGGATTGTTTTTTTTTCTTTTATAAGTATACTACCTCTTCTCAATATGGGTCATACCATCACCACAGGCAATAAAAGTTTCAGAAAAATAATATCTTCCTGCTGTTAAATAAAGGATGAGAGAATCTAAAATGCAATTTAAACAGAAACTTCTGAGAGCTCTGTATCATCTGGCAACTAGTCCCAAATACCTACACTTGGAAAAAAAGTATGAGAACATGTCTTAAAGAAGTCTAGATTATAGTTCCAAGGTGATCAGAGAAGCCTTCCTTAAAAAAAAGAAAAGAGTATTTGTCTTTTTTTTTCTATTTGGAAAATAAAAGAAGGAAGAATATTCAAATTTACAAAACACACAAATTTAAGTTACATTAATCTGAAGTCAAAATTCTAAGAAATTACTTCAGTCTGGAAAACTCATGTGAGTTTTAATATCAGTAGATTATAACATGTAGCTAGCTGAGTCTGTGCTTACTTTAAATCTTATTTTTATTTTTTTCAGTAGCAACATATTCAAAATAGAAATCCACTTGACTTCACATAATAGATGCATCAAATTAAGCAATAAGGTCTTATTAAGGAATCTGTCTTTTGGTAAATTAAATTAAATTCATTGTGATCATCCATTGCCTTTAATCGTAACCATTTGATCTTGAGTATATTTTCTTCTTACAACTATTTTCCAAGCACACTTTTATGAACATTTAAGACATCTGATCTTAAAACTTCTCAAAACATGATTTTTTTTAGAGGAAATACATTTCTACAAACTTTATAGGTGGTAGGATTAAAATAAAAACAGACAATTCAGAAACCAAATATAAAAATATGCAATATAGAGGCAGGTACTCAAGTGAAAGATGTGTAATAAACATATATTTTAGTTATAACACCTTTTTATTTTTTAGGCAGAAAGGGTACTGAAATGCAGATGCACACCTTTGGATATTTCCAGAATTTCCAAAATTTTTGAAGGAAAGTTCATTGTGTCATACTTTTTTTCTGATCATATAAAATAAATTACCTTCCAGAACTTGCATTCTTTTACACATCATCATTCATTTTAAAGACCTTAGCACACTTGAGCACCATGTTGAAAATTCTCCTTTTTTTTAACTTCAGAAGAAAGCATAGTATCATGTTGTAACCAAAGCAGAGGCCTTTAACACCTATGCCTAAACCTACTAATCAGGATTTAATTACTAATAGCTATAACTTAAGAAGGCTGACAGACAAGACAAAACAAAACAATCAAGGCAGTATCAGGAGCAGGGGAGAACCTCCTTTTTTGAAAGGGGCAATATAATAAATATCAGGGAAAGAAGATGAGACCACTTTGGTTCCAGCTTCTTTCCTCAAAGCTCTCAAGCCTGAATGATCCTATGTGGAACAACCAAGGACTATACCCATAAAAATTATATGGTTATTGTCTACATGGTACAGTATACTCACAGACAACATAGAATATGTGTTAAAGACTAATGGTTTTGTATATGTCATTATGATGATGAATATTGTGTATGAAAGGAGAATTTACAAGAAATATATTGTCAATGAATGTAGCAAAGTGTGGTTTTAAGCTTTGAAACTAGCCTGATTTGTCAGTCTTTTAAATGCTCCCATCAGAGTAATATCCTGATCTCTCTCTCTCTCTCACTCTCTCTCTGTATTTAGTTGCAATAATGGATTAAGTAAGAATGTATGAAAATTATGTATTTGTATATATATATTAATCACTTGTTAATGGCTGTGTCTACATTAACATTTTGTTTCAGTGTGTGATTTTTTAATTGAATTCCAATATTATCTCCATTTACTTTATTTTCCTTTGTCGTGGTTTAACCCCAGCTGACAACTAAGCCCCACACAGCTGCTCACTGACTCCCCCCGCAGTGGGATGGGGGAGAGAATCAGAAGGGTAAAAGTGAGAAAACTCGTGGGTTGAGATAAAGACAGTTTAATAAGTAAAGCAAAAGCCGTGCACACAAACAAAGCAAAACAAGGAATTCATTCACTACTTCCCATTGGCAGGCAGGTGTTCAGCCATCTCCAGGAAAGCAGGGCTCCATCACGCATAACGGTTACTTGGGAAGACAAATGCCATCACTCCGAATGTTGCCCCCTTCCTTCTTCTTCCCCAGCTTTATATGCTAAGCATGATGTCATACAGTGTGGAATAGGCCTTTGGTCAGTTGGGGTCAACTGTCCCAGCTGTGTCCCCTCCCAGCTTCTTGTGCACCCCCAGCCTACTTGCTGGTGGGGTGGGGTGAGAAGCAGAAAAGGCCTTGAGTCTGTGTAAGCACTGCTCAGCAGTAACGAAAACATCCTTATATTATCAACATTATTTTCAGCACAAATGCAAAACATAGCCCCATACTACCTACTAAGTAGAAAATCAACTCTATCCCAGCCAAAACCAGCACATCCTTTCATTTTTGGAAGCTTTTCATCTCCACAGACTAGATTTTTTTAAGAGCAAACTAAACTACAAGTTCTTAGTAAGGTGCATCCTATATGTCCTAACACCTAGTGGACCCATAAAGGTGCTTATGGAGAGCTTTGAACCACTAATGTGCTGAGGACATTTGGTCCAGGGAACCAGAGGATACTGTTAGGAAGTACAAACCTGAGCCATGAATACAGGGTTTCAGCCTCAAACACATCAATGCACTGACCCTCTTCTATTCCAGTGTAACTTCTTACTTAAACAATATATAATATCTACTTAAATGTAAGCTAGTAATATGGAAGCTTCTATGCTAAAGGTAGATAATATACCACTAGTCTTAATCTTGTCCTGAATGAAGTTAATTCATTCATTCTACTTAAATTTTGAAACATTCAGCAAGCATGTTGTCATTGTGATAGTCTACCTCTGAACTGAAAACCAATAATGAAGATTAATCGGGGTGTATTTTATGAGGTGGATAGAAAAAGACTTGTGAATATTGCATACACAGAAACAGAAAAATAACCCTCTGTATTCACTAAAGCTGCAATATGCAGCTAGGTTCTGCTAGCCAGCACAAACCACAACAAATGAAGAATATGCAGAGCTCTGTGTTGGAGATGCGTATTTTTTATGAAGATAGTATGAACCACTGCATCACCTAGGAAAGGGAGAGAGCAGATAGCATATATTCATGAGGAAAAAAATCTAGGAGACTTTGAGTCTTGGGGCTTGCCCTAGATTGTCCTACAATAGTGGGACAGAACAAAGACAAGTAAGTGATGTGCAAATTCCCTGCATATGTGTTAAGTGAATGTATTTTAAAGAGATATTTTTTGTTAGAAACCACTCACTGGAATTTTCCACTGAATTTTAAGGGTCAAGAATTTAACAATGCATAAAAGTACTGCCACAGTGATATGAATCAAATTCTATGCTGCAGTTCCCTGAAACTAAAATGCCATAGAAAGGAATATGTAATAAATCCTAGAAACAGATTAGTATATAGAAATCAGCACAGAACTTGGTCTCATGTCTTTGCATCTGAGGGAGCGGATGTTATGGTCTGATGTACAAACAGCAAAATGAGTTGCTTTGATTTAAAAAAATTAATTTTAAATTAACGAGTAGAATAGGACAGAAAGAAGAGACTAGATATTCACTGAACATCTGCTATTTTTGTGTCATTCAGGTGACTCATATACCTGCATTTCCCCTGGGGATGCCTAATTGTTAAAACCAGGTTCTACTACAGGATTGGTGCCAGTAGAAGATGTGCATAAATTTGACTTTAGCAAAAAGTGTCATTTCAGTCATATTTCTTTTGCTGAAACCATAACACAAGGTTACATTCTCTCTCCTTCGCACTTTTTTTTTTTTTTAAATTAACCCATTACCACTAGTTCTCCAGACAAAATAAAATTATTTAATTACTAGCTATGTTTAGGAATTCCCCATTCTTGGACTGATGAGCCTATTGGGTAAGGTAAAGATATAATCTGCATTTTTGAGTTACACATAAATGGCTCAGCACCATGCTGAGCTACATGTAGCATATTTGAATACATGCCACTTTAGGCATCCACACTGCAACCTGGTACATTCAGCCTTTTCCCAAATTTTCCTTCTGCATGGTGGTTAAAAGCTGACATAAAATTATATGTAACAACCTGTAGCTGGCTAAAAAGTAATAAAGATAATATCACTGATTAATTTCTTGCTTTCTTGCATTTGTTGTCCCAATGTTTTGAAAGTGGCTTCTCTGTCAGCAACAAAACCAGAGCTCTTCACATTGTCCTAGTTACAATAATAACAATTGCTTTCCATTACAAAGTGTTCATCCTCTATGCTTTCAATGATCATTTTAGTTTTTCCATTCCAAGAGGGAAAGTGTCTCCAGTTCTTATGTTTTCCTCTTTCCCACTTTTCCTATGGCCAATGATGGACTTAACAATCACTTACATGTGACTGATGATATAATTTCATTGTCTGACTGTTTGATTTCGGAATATCTGAATATTCTTTAATACTAACTGAAATAATCATAAGCTTTTACCAAGTTGTGTAATTAGCCCACTGAAGGAAATCATATACATCTTGAATATACATTTGTATAACTAGACAGCACTGGTGATGGGTCAGCAAACTGGTTTTGTAGAGCCTTTTGCCCAAATTAATCCTTAGTCATTAAAGCTCTTAGAGAAAATAAAATGTTATTAATATATTTCAAATAATCTAATCTCTGAATAAAGCAAATAGAATTCCTTAGCTGCAGAAACACATCTTAGTACAAAACTCCTTACTTCAAAATGATAGCTCTTCATCAAGCAAAAGAGTTTCCTGCTATTATTTATCAGATCTTCTTTGTCATGACAGAAAGAAACATCACCACAGAGAGACAGAAAATAACTTTCCAACGGCAATGAAATCCTGGCTTCACCAGAGTGAATGACAAAACTCCCATTAACTTCAATAGGTTCAAGAAAAGCCTTCACTCAGATTAATTGGCATTGCACTGTTCTTAATAGCTTAAAGTGATACACAACTGTACCTATGCACCCAGGCTAGATAATGAATCTTCTCAAAGCAGTTCAAAAAGTAAAAAAAAAAAAAAAAGAAAAGATATTTTGGTGAATCTCATTTATACAAGAGAAGAGTGTTCATAGAACAGAAAAGCAATAAATAAAAAGTGTGCCATTTCCTGACGTAGAAAGAGATATCTTGGTGACCAAGAAAGTTGTCTCACTAAAATCTCACCTACCAATTTGAGTTTCAACAGCACAATCCTTAAAACATAAGTAGTGGAGATTACAAAGGAGCCTCAATCAAAAAATTCAAGGACTTTAAATGTCCACACATTATTCACTAAAAATCAGCAACCTGATTTTTGGTTGTGAGCTATTTTTCTTACTATATTGAGCATATCAGTGCCCGTTTGTAAAAGTGATGAGGGAACATTTAAATTTCCCTATGCTAGGTGAAATAATTTTAAATCTGAATGTTATTTGGGATGTGAAGATTTTTTGGGGGTTTCAGACAAGTAATATAGCCAACATTTAAAAAAAAAAAAAAAAAAGGAGCGAAAGAAAAAAAGAAAGAAACGAAGTAGAGTAATAAAAAGAGAAAGGAAGCCAAGACACAGTGAGAAAGGTATTTCTAGCTTGACTCTAAGGAAAAGTGTGAGAAAAACTAATATTGTAAAAACATATCAAAAAGAGAAGCTAGAGAAAAGAGAATCTGGAGAAAAGAAATTGTCTCATCTAGTTCAGTTTATCCTGTGTTAACAGAAACAGAATTGTGTGAATATTCTTGGTAAATATACCAAAGAAACACTTTATCCTTGTTTTTCCTAATAGTAAAAGCTGTCAGCAAGATAACTTTGACTAACAACTTTCTTGCGAAAGAGTATCACAGTTTTAAAGCCAGACAATATAAATTTACAAATACAGTGAAGTTTTTCCCATGAAGTTAATTTTCACATGATCCTTTTGTACAAGCAAGTCAAACGAAAGCTCTCAAGACGGTATTCCTGTACAACTTTGATGATGCGCAGAACAACATAGCTCTACGTATAGATAGATTTTGCCAAGTAAACATAGTCTGCAATTGTTTTATTGAAGTCATCCCTCAGAGAAGAAATAAAAAAATTAACATCCTACAAAATAACAAAGATTTTTTTAAAGCCATAAAATTTATGAAAAATAATGGCAAACTATCATGAATATTACCATAAAAGCAGGGTTATTTTCAAATCTTAAAACCTTATTAATAATACGAAAAGGAAACTTGAATTTATTCTGCTCCCCAGATCTGCATTCAAGGGGACATATTTCTTTCTCTTTTTGCAGGCTGCCCTCTCATAAAACGGTATAGCTGTGGTTTTTAATCTGAAAGTTTTCCCCGCTACTCCAGTGAAAGAGACTTTCTGGAGAAAGAAAAAGGCCTTGGCCACAGCATGAACAGAAATGGCAGTAGCCTGCCTCTTATGAAAACTGTGGAAGATTAGGAGAGATCAAAACCTGACAAAACCGCTAAGGTTATATTTCACAATTGTGGTTTTCTTTTTTTTTTTTTTTTTATTAGTGTGATATTTTGTCGAGAGGAATATTACAAACTATTAGCCTACTGCAGTAGCTGGGGACATGAGACTTCACTAAGGTATTAAACACTCATTAAGCACTCTTTGTATGAAAACTCCCCTACCTATCACCCCTCGGCAGTTGTCTTTTGGAAGATCAGGAGCTTAGGCACTGTGTTTGCTAAATGCTTAAGTAATACAATTAAATTAAAACTTGAATGTACCTGAGAAGGGGAATGATTCAGCCCTTCCATTACTTTATTCTTTGTTTATAGCAATAAATGCATATATCTGACAGGGTTGTGACACTGCCTTTCTAGTCCACTGAAGTGCTGAACGGTATGCAGAAATGGAATTACTGCTTCATGATAGAAGCAAACTAATTTTTCCCAATGTACTGTACCTTTCCCTACACATTACAGAACTTTCTGATATAAAACCACCTTGAAAAACACATCTTCTATTTGTTAGTGATTTCCCAATGCCTTTGACTTTTTAGAATCAGTTTATCAAGGTACAAACGATGTATAAGATGAAAGTTCCTGCTCATCTAGATTAAAATGCACATGGAATAAAAAGACCATTTTGAAGTTACTGAGGTTTGGTGTTACTTGCCTATCCAGAATCCAGTAAGACTGTGGATGTCCTCAGAGAAGATTATATTTTTAACTGATTTTGCATTTCCCTCTTATTCTTTTATTCTTATAAATGTAGACATTGAAGAACAGTTTGACAATAAATATTCTGATCATTTTATTCACAGTAAATAGCACTGTTTGTGCTATTTACTGTGAATAGTAAGTTTGTGCCTTGAAGTAAATAGTAAGTTTGTGCCTTGGAGAAGTATTCTCACCATAGAAGTTTCTCTGGTTACCACTAATGGACATGCAATGTCCTCTGATTTTAAAGAGACTTATTTATCTAGTTTAATTATATTTATTTGGGCTGTGTTTTTGGGACCTACAAATATCACATAGTATAAACAGTAATTTAAGTTCTTTTGTCTCTGCACAAATGAAACTCCAACAGATGTGGACCCAGTGGGAGGTTTATGTGTCCACAAGCCACAGATCAAGGTCTGGTTAACTGATCTGCATTTGAACTCAGATGATTTTTCAAAGGCACTTTCTGAATTTTAATGTCAGGAGTATAATACGTACAATTTTACCCAAGAAATTTAGGTCATCCTTTTTCTGGCACCTAAAACTGATGAAAAACAGCTTGTAATTGTAAAGCTGATGTCATTTTAGGCTATGGTTGGCCATAATTCTTTGGACTAAGTGCTTGAAACAGTTGGATTTGAAATACTGAAGCCCAAAGGAACACCTACTTAAAATTCCCCAGTGTAATAATTTCTGTGTTTTTGCATTTCCTCAGAATTGTCCCTGCGTGAGAAGCTAGAAGCTAAAAATAGAAACTAAGAAGAATGGAACTGAAATCATTTGGTGGGTCAGATACAGTGCTCTCAATTTTCTTTTCTACAGTTTTTAATATTATATGCAGGAAACCAGACATTTATCCAGTAAGTAGAATACCTGAATTCCTCCCTCAGCTATTAGGAAAACATAATCTCAAGGCTATCAGTTGTTCTCACTTAGGACATCTTTCTTAATTACATGGGTATGAACATCACATTAGAGGAGTTATGAAGTGTGCTGGTTTTGGCTGGGATACAGTTAATTTTCTTTACAGTAGCTGGTATGGGGCTATGTTTTGGACTTGTGCTGAAAACAGTGTTGATAGCGCAGAGATGTTTTCACTGTTGCTAAGTAGTGCTTATACTAAATCAAGGACTTTTCAGCTTCCCATGTTCTGCCAGGTGCACAAGAAGTTGGGAGGGGACACAGCTGGGACAGCTGACCCCAGCTGACCAAAGGGATATTCCATACCATATGACATCATGCTCAGCATATAAAGCTGGGGAAGAAGAAGAAGGAAGGAGGGGATGTTTGGAGTGATGGTGTTTGTCTTCCCAAGTAACTGTTACATGTGATGGAGCCCTGCTTTCCTGGAGATGGCTGCACACCTGCCTGCCCATGGGAAGCAGTGAATGAATTCCTTGCTTTGCTTTGCTTTGCTTGTGTGTGTGGCTTTTGCTTTCCCTATTAAACTATCTTTATCTCAACCCATGAGTTTTCTCACTTTTACTCTTCTGATTCTCTCCCCCATCCCACTGTGGGGGGGAGCGAGCGAGCAGCTGTGCAGTGCTTAGTTGCCAGGTGGGGCTAAACCATGACATGAAGTCAGCAGCAATGCAAGAAGGAGCCTGGCTATTAGTATACATGTGGAAATGATAGTTCAGCTTCCTGCTTTCAAGATTTTTATTTCATCTCACTTCATTTTTATCCAAAGACCCTCTGAAGCTAAATTTATAAGAATTCTTGGAGGCAAGAAAATAGTGCTATTACTCTATCACAGGCATTCTTAGATTCTATAGATTCTGGATTTTCAACAGGGGGTCTCATGTTCAACAATAGGAGAAGAAGGTCTCCTATTAGTACTAATTAGATAATCAGAGCATCTTGTATGCTCTTCTGAATTTGTTCAGGTTAAAGGAAAAGCTGGATTTTCTTGGTAAGTACCCACCCTTAATGGGAGGCATCACACTATCTACTTCACACCCCTAAACTAGGAAACTATTCTCTCTCACTCTCTCTATCAAGAAGTATATTGTTTATGTTCTTCCTGTTGTTTTTTCCCAGATTTAGAGCAGGAACATAACTTAGTACTCTGGGTAACCTGCAGGAGTCTCTTACTCCAGATGTAATACCTAAGGAAAGAAAGCTTCTAAAATTGAGCACCTGCAACAGAGGATGTAAATGCCCTTATATCTTAATATAGAGAATGCTAATTCCTTCTTCTAAGAGCACATTTATATTTCTATCCTCAGAATAATTTTCTGTACTGTAAATACAAGTAATTGAAACAAGCTTTCTTGAAATTCTGACTCAGTTTCCTAATCACCAGAAAGGGGCAAAAACCTGGTGGTTGTCATTTCTTTGTGATCAGCTGTATGTAACTCTGAACTCATTAAATTCCAATTATTGATCATCCATCTATTGATGGATGATTAGTAATCATTCCTCATAAAATGTCAAAAAAACCTAGGCATCTACTCTAAATTTCACCAACTTTACATTGCAGACATGCAGTTCTTTATTGGATCTTGCATTAATGACTTCAGATAATTTAAATGTATATCATACATCTGGCTTTCAGAAATGTGCTTATCACTTTCAAATCTCAACATATATAAGACATTAATCCTTTTTCATTAACTTAAAAGAAAAAATCTTTCTCTTTTTAGGTCATGGCATGCACTAATTGTTCATGGGTTTTCTTTCCTGTAAAGACTCTGCTTTATCATAAAACAATCACTAGCTAGATGATTTAGTGCTACCAAAGTAAGCATTTCATGATCACCCCTATCTTCTCACTTTCCGACATGTTCAGGCCCATCACAGTGAAAGAAAAGGCAGAAAAATATTTCTCCAATTTATTATTGCATTTGTCTGGAGGCAATTTTCTGACTGAAATGACACAAAATCCACTGGGAAACAAGAGCTATGGACCTTATAAATATGCACCCATCACTTCTCTGATCAAGCTTTTGACTGTGTTGCTATGACTGTCATAATAAGCAGAAATGCTATGGGAGAAAAATAAAAAGGTGTTTGTTTTAAATTCCTTGGTGCATTCCCTAGCACCCACAAAATTGCTGTCTATTGTAGGCACCACAGAGTCTGAAAAATTATTACACACACAGTTGGCAGCTGCTGTCAGCTGAGACGGTAGCTGTTATTCACTTCAGAATGTCAGAGTCAATATTTAAAAAATCATTACAGCTGCCTATTCTTCAGTGTATTATGTTAATTAAGATTATATGGGCAATTGTTTTTCTTTTGCTGCCTATCGGAATCTCCTGGTATACTTCAGCTTCCTCCTCTTTCCATTTACTATTTATCAAATAAAACACAGAAGAAATCTATCAGAGGAAGGAAATAAAAATTGTTTGCCTGGACAGAATACAGCAAGGACTATCTTCTGCTTGCCTGTAGGCTCATCATTACTACATTTTCATGTATCCAATTACAGTTTCTGTAAGCCAGGAGCCTCAGATTCTGCCAGCAATGTGCTGCAGCTGGCACATTGCTCCCTCCTCACCGAGTGCGACTGGGTTTTTCAGATAGATGCTATTACCATTCTGATTCGAGTTAACAGGAGTATGATGTGGTAAAAAATCTGTCAGCCAGTCCAAAATGGCTGAGAGCACTTATTTGGCCTTTTGAACTTCACTTTGCGATCTAGCTGGACAGGACTACAGCTGACTGCAGAAATGTCTCTTATTCGCTCTGTTGGGTAGCAGTAGATTAAATAGTGAACCCCAATCAGTCTGGAAACAGACACATACTTAGTATGAACAGACAGATGTGTGGAGGTTGGTTACTAGGGCTGTTGCCTACTGCATGAAGCTCAGGAAGCACTAAATAGGAATTGGCTCAGTCCTAGAGAAGCAGCATTTTGTTATTGTTGTTATTGTCTACATGATCTAAGAAGAAGTGAGTATGGATGAAGGCCTGATTCAGAGTGAAGCTTAGGGGAATACTATATAGTCAATTTTCTACAGGCCAGTAAGAAGAAAAAGGTCACAAAAAGGTCCTGAAGTCAAAAAGAAATATTATAAGTTCAGCAGAATGTCTCAGTCCATAAGCAAAAAATTCAAATGTGTAGGTATGAGAGCTCCCTAAACCCTCAGAAGCTCATCTATACATAAATAATAATTATGTTTCTAGCTCCTGCAGGTGCTGAACTTCACAGACTCAAAAAGGGCAGCTGGGGCCTGATTTGCCAGCTGGCCTGAAGGAGCACTAGTTCCCTATTTGTTTTCACTTGAACTGTTCTCCACTAAAAAACTTGGGTATTTTTTTCCTCTCTATACATGTACCTTTTCTGAAACAGGAGTCTACTTCTATTCCCAAAAGTGGAATTCATAATTTTAAAAAGGGCATTATAATTTCAGATTTGAGCAACTCAGTCCGCATATTTGTACATTCAAGAGATCTACCCAAATAAGAAGCATAAATTATTTATTTTGTTTTTACCTGGTACCAAGGGTCAAACACTCATCTTTGATTAGCTGATAGCTTTTTTTGGCCTCTCAGATCAATAGAAAAAAGTGGAAGGCAGCAAAAAAGTCTATGATTTTTATTATTCACAAGCCTTCTTTGTGTATACTGAGTATCAGTTGAACAAAGACACAAGCTATACTGTGAATAGTAATATAGCCTGCAAAAGCCACCCACCAAATAAGGAGCAGATAAAACAGAGAAGTGACAAGGCAAAGGGAACAAAGCATTATCTGACTTGCGTATTCAAATGTAAATATGCAAATTTAAAAAGTCCAGCTCTATTCTACTATGAACCACCTTTCAGCCTCTGATCCTGGAATTATCGTAAATTTTGACAATCTCATTTCTTCTGTTTCTAATTACACCTTCCTTTCCTTAAGTATAAAGATTGCTCTAATTTTTTTTTTCCTTTATATAACCATATTATATTAAATGGAATTTTTCCTTTGTGTTTTCTGTCCAGCATATTTTTCCTCTTTTATTTTCTGATTTTACTTGCTTTGCTTATGTTCCTGAATTCCCCATTCTCCCTACACAACCATATTTTCTTTTCTTTTTTTTTTTTTTTCCCCTGGCTTAGTGAAAAGGAGCTAAGAACAGTCAGGAAACTGCAGTTCCAGTAGTGTTGCCCAACAGAGAGCTGGCAGTGCCTTCACACTTTCTGGAGAGTTTTCCCTACCTTCTATGAACATAGTGTAGCATAAATACTTCAAATACTTCAGGTGGCTGGAGGGCACATTTTCAGTTCATTAGAGGAGGAAAAAGTTGAAGGAGAGATACTATCACGGAATTGTTAAAGGAAATCCAACTTAGCTCTTTCTTCCTCAGGTAATTTATTAAAGAAGAAGAGCAACAAAAAAGAGAGAGAGGGGAAAAAAAAAGTTCAGAAATGCCACTGCTGTGATTTGAAGGAGTTATGGGGTGCCTGGTTAGTTACCAGAGGCTTTTATTAATTTTTCTGACTCCCTGGCTGTATGTTCTGTCCTGTGATACAGCCAGCCTGTCCCAGTCTTACATGGATCTTCTGGATTGGGTCTGTGTCTGCAGTATCATCAGGGGGATAACATGAAAGACAGGTCAGCTGGGAAACAGAAAATGATAATCACCAGTAGCACGCAAGTCAGCATTTCCCCATTTTCAAAATATTTTGGCAAAACCTCAAGATTTCTATTAGATTCCTGTGATTTTAATGAAAACTTTAATTTAGGCTTAAACCCAAAATTTATCATTTTGACAGGAATTTTCAAAAGAAATCTCAAGGCAAGGTTTTTAAGTCACCTCTTTAAAACACATATCACATTCTTTTCTATGACTTATTTGACTGATTTTTAAGTTTTTTACATTCTTGTTTTTCTTTTTTTTAAATTTTGCTTTTTATTTCTTTTTACGATAGAATTGCCTAAACACTAGAGAGAACTAGGAGACATTAGCACTCCTTCTCCAGATGGAGACCACACACTCTCCATACATTTTCTGTTCTTAGAGCAAACTGTGCTCACTGAGCTGAAATAAATGATGTTTTTACGACATAAAACTATTGTCATGTAAAGCTCAAGCTCAGTAGTTTTCTTCTATTTATATATTCTGCCCTAACTAGCCACTCTTGGTTCAAAAAGGATTCCTCCAATTACATTCATCTTTCCCCAGACTACCATTTTGCTCTTCAAAGCCCTAAAACATCCTGGCTTGGTCAGCAAGCAAATGCTGTTAAATGACCAAATAGCGTTGGGATTTTTTTTTTTCCCTGGCCATTCAGTCAACTTCCTTCTCTTGGCAGGCTCTACTGGTGTTTTTCTTGGTATGTTATCTGTTTTTGTGACACTTCAGAAGTTTATCTGGCTGAATTGAATTTTCCATATGACATTTTAATATATTTTTTCTGTAGAGCCTTTGAGTCAGGTAATGATAACAGCAACAATAAAAACCAAAGGTATGAGTATAATGAGAACATCATACAAAAGAAGTTTTTATTATTTCGTTCACTCTCAGTGAATCTCACTTAATCTCATCAGATTTCTACCCTTTTTTACTATCATTTGACTAAAACAAAAACTTCCTTTAAGGGTTAGGATTTAAATTTTGTCCTGTATTTAAAAATAAAGTGCCTAATTTAAACCTTTAACCATATTAATTTCCCAAACATGTTTTCTTAAGTAATATCCTAACAAGTTCCTTTATCTTTTATTAATAACATTTTCCTTATAAACAGATGGTTTCTTCTCAGTTAATAGAATGCTTCTACTTTTTCCTGTTCACTTTAGAAGTCCTTTTCATTCTCACTCATTAGATTTATCTGAGAGCTTGAAATTTAAGAGTCAGTCCAGTAAAGGATCTAGAAGCCCAATTCCTGATTTTAAAATGCTTAACATAAAGAGGTATCTGAAGCACTGTGTTTGAATGCACAATTCATTAGAAAATTAGGTAGCTCAGGAAACAAAAAAAGGAAAAAAAAAAACACAAATCCAAACCTTTCTTCCTTTAGGCTCATAGAGGCAGACAATGATCCTAGCAAGGATCAAGCCAGACTAGCCATGTGTGAAAGTCTGTACCAGCAACTGGAGTGAGGCTGTGGCCTCGGGGTTCCTATGTCTGGTTGCTAGCAACTGGGAAGACTGGGATCCAGGGGCAGCTCCTGGACAGGCTGTCTGAGACCAGCTGCTGGGGAGATCCACCTTGTGCATATATATATATTCTTAGTAGTGAACTTCCATCCTGCTCAGCCAGAGATGGAGCAGGATGAGGCCATTGGTGCTGTTTGTGTTTCTGTGGGAGCTCTGAGTGTCTGCCTGTGATCTGTGTGGTTGGCCATGTATATAGGTAGTGTATGTGTGCACCCTGTGTGTGTGCATGCCTCATGGGAATACACCTTTTGCCTCACTACGATTGCGCCTGGAGGCATGGAGCTGCAGCAACCTCATCTCTCCCAAGCTTTTGGATCAGGTGTGATGTATTTTCCTCTAACAGCAAGTACTGTCAACTGCCAACAACAAGACCTGGCCAACATCAATGTGAAGCCATGCTTGAAAATCATTGAAAGATCATGGAGTTTGGGGGAGGTTACTGAGCCTTGAAGAAAGGAAATGTCACTCTGGTCTTTAAGAAGGGCAAGAAGGAGGATCTGGGGAACTACAGTCTGTTCACCATCACCTTGGTGCTTGCGAAGGTGACAGAGGAGATAATTCTGGAATACATATGAAGGACAGGGAGGTGACTGGGAAGAGCAAGAATGGATTTACATGGGGGAAGTTATTCCTTATCATCCTGATAGCCTTCTATAAAGAGATGATTGTTGTGGTTGATAAGGGGAGGGCAGTGGATGTTGTTTATATGGACTTTAGAAAGGCTTTTGACAGTGTGTCCCATAACATCCACATAGACAAACTCGCTAGATAAGTGGACAGTGAGGTAGACTGAAAACTGGTT
Organism: Ciconia boyciana; assembly: GCF_034638445.1. Lineage (NCBI taxonomy): Eukaryota > Metazoa > Chordata > Aves > Ciconiiformes > Ciconiidae > Ciconia > Ciconia boyciana. Next base: position 176,657,529 of record NC_132934.1, read on the forward strand.
GAACTGCTGGGCTCAGAGGGTTGTGAACAGTGGCACAAACTTCAGCTGGAGGCCAGTCTCCAGTGGTGTGCTCCAGGGACTGATACTGGGGTCAATACTGTTTAACCTCTTAATTGATGACACAGATGATGGGATAGACTACACCCTTAAGAAGTCTTCAGATGAGAGAAAAGTGCGGGGGGGTGATTGATACACCAGATGAGTGTAGGCCATTTAGAGGGACTGAGCAGTTGGAAATCTGCTTGGCAGAGAAGAACCTGACAGTCAGAGCAGACACTGAGTTGGACATGAGTTGGCAATGTCCTTTTGTGGCAAAGAAAACCAACAGTCTCCTGGGCTGCATTAGGAATAACATTGCCAGGAGGTCATGGGAGGTGATAATTTCCCTCTACTCAGCACTGGTAAGACACATCTAGAGTGCTGGGTCCAGGTCTGGGCTTCCAAGTGCAAGATAAACAAGGGCATACTGGAGCGAAGAAAAGAGGCACTGGACATAGGAACTTCCCTTTAAACATAAGAGAAAACATTTTATACCTTGGGGTGCTTAAACACTGCAACAGATTGCCCAGAGAGGTTGTGAGGTTTCTACTCTTGGAAATATTCAAAACCTGACTGGACACAGTCCTGATTAATCTGCTCTAGCAGACCCTGCTTTAAGCAGGAGAATTGAAATAGCCAGTCTCAACAGGTCCCTTCTCAATCACTCTTTGATTCTGTAATTTAAAATAAAACAATTGTCTCTACTGACTTTTTCTGCAGTGTAGCAAGTACTATTGAACAGGTACCAGCATGCTTGGAGGTTGAGTCCTTTTAAGAAAGGAACTGGAAAATTATCTGGTTTCTGAATACAATTGAATTGTGATGAATTAACACAATTCATCTTGGCCGGCTGCCAGATGCCCACCAAGCCACTCTCTCACTCCCCATCAGCAGAACAGGGGGAGAAAATAAGATAAAAATCTTGTGGCTTGAGATAAGGAGAAGGAGGTCATTAACCAGTTATGGTCATGGGCAAAACAGACACAACTTGGGGAAGATTAATTTAATTTATTGCCAATTAATAACAGAGTAGGATAGTGAGAAATAAAAACAAAACTAAAAACACCTTCTCCCAAACCCCCTTCTTCCCAGGCTCAACTTCTCTCTTGACTCTTCTACTTCCTTCCCATGAGCAGTGCAGGAGGGATGAAGTATGGGTGTGGCGGTCAGTCCATAACACATTGTCTCTTCTGCTTCTTCCTCCTCACGCTGTTCTCCTGCTCCGTGGCGGTCAGTCCATAACACATTGTCTCTTCTGCTTCTTCCTCCTCATGCTGTTCTCCTGCTCCAGCATGGGGTCCCTCCCACAGGATACAGTCTTTCACAAACAGCTCCTGTGTGGGTCCTTCCCACGGGTTGCCGTTCTTCAAGAACTGCTCCAGCATGGGTCTTTTCCATGGGGTGCAGGCCTTCAGGAACAGACTGCTCCAGCTGGGTCCCCCACAGACCACAGTTCTTGCCAGAAAACCTGCTCCAGCATGGGATCCTCTCCACAGGCCACAGTTCAGTCCAGGAGCCTGCTCCAGCATGGGTTTTCCACAGGCTGCAGCTTCCTTCAGGGTACATCCACCTGCTGCAGCATGGGGTCCTCCACGGGCTGCAGGGTGAATACCTGCTCAAACATGGTCCTCCATGGACTGCACTTGCACCCAATATGCAAATGTAGGCCCGAGAGCTGCTCAGACTAGGCAAAAAGTCCAGCTGACTGTGTAACATCAAATAAGGTTTAAAATTAAATGCCTTAGAAGTCAAATCTGAATTTTGGACTTAGATTATTAAGTATAGTTTAAATTTCTGCTCCCGGCACCTAAGTAGCTGTTGTCATCTAGACCTTAACCCTCATCTAATTTACCACTAATATGCAGTGCAGAGAAAACAGTGTGAGTACAGGTAGAAATGGAGTGTTGCCATTCATTTGCATTATTAGGCTTCAGGATTACAGCTGCACCAACATCAAGAGTTGACTACTCATAAAAAAAAAAGGGTTTTTTTTATAAGTTTAACTGTATCATTTTCACTTCTATTGAATTTGTTCGCCAGTCACCTGTCTTACAAAGCCAAGTAGACTTCAAGCTGTCATGCTGTTTTCAACTGCTATTTCAAATATGGCTTCCCAAGAGACAGAAGCTCATTCCAGTGTGTGAATCAGGTGTGCCTGTGAAGATGAGTACTAAGAACGTAAGCTTGTAGTTGTGGCTTTTCAGTTTCTCTGCTGTCAGACTTTTCTTAACTAAAATTTTGCACAGATTTGAATCTGTTTCCCTGGCAGCTGAAGGGTTCTAAATATAAGAATCTGATTTTGACAGTCATGAAATAAATAAGTCTAGGATTATTTTAAGTCCTGCTGTTTTATCTTTATAAAATAACGTTTTGACATGTTACTCGTATGTACTGAAATTATTTGAATTAATTTGCAAACACAACAATTATGTCTATATTGGTAAATAAAGACCAATCTCTGACCCCAGGAGAAGACGGCATAGCATGGTCTGTGTCCTCACTGCTTGGGAGTTTCTCCCTCCAGAGCAGGCTACCCACAGTCTCCTTTTTGTGCTTGGCTCTGGGTCTCCTTTGAGCAACAGCTGATACCCTATGAAACATGGTTACCGTGTGGCCCTCTGAAACATTATACATACATATATATTTCAACTCAAAGCGGATGAAACACTGGGAGTGCTATACTGTACCCCACCAGTAGGTCTGTTTATTTTATAACTGATGAATTCATTCCATGCCTTTGGGTGAGAACTGAGGACATTTACAGGTGCAAAGCCTGGAGTGGAGTCCTTTAGAGAACTTTGTAGTTAAAGGGAACCTAAACTTGGAGCAGTTTTCATCCATACTGCCTTTGGGGGAAGAATTTACAATTAAATAACCCCCCAAGTTATGCCCAGTCTTTGTCTTGGAAACAGCTAGATGTGGTGGTCCAAAATAGAGACAGGGAGAAAAACACGTAAGTGCATGGTCAGGAAATGATGAAATGATACCGTAGCTTACCTTCCAGCACTCTCTTACTTATACCAGAGATATTCTTGAAAGAAGATAGCAAGTTATTTACTACATAAAGCTACATTTTTTATCTTTGTTCCCTTTTTGCCTCTTGCGTTTGCATCTCAATGAGAAGTAAACTGGCAAGTCTCCACTCATTCATTTGTATATTAATGAAAATGTGTTAAGACCTTTCATCTTCATTTTAACTCAAGACAGAACAGTCATGTTCTGCATATCACCATACAGAAGAAAAAAAAGATTGTTAGGTGTAGGTATGGCAAAAGTTCAATGCATTCAGTGTATAATTTAATGCTCATAGGAAATGAGTTTATTCTTTATAATAGGAAGGTCAACTGTTTCAGTTTTGTTAATGCTGAAAAGACACAAAGGAGCTAGAATCCCAAACGAGAGAGAGAGATATAAAAAGGGAAAAAAATCCTGAAATACGCTTAATTGGGGTTGCAGACAATACAATCATTCATTCCCTGTAGAGAAAAAGGTATTCACATGTATTGTAGCAAAGTTTGCATGAAAAAAAAGAGAGCTATGTATCTCTCTATGCCATTGTGACTAACTCTTCCACAAATTTTCTTTTTCCTTTCTACACATTTTTGCAGCTGGACATAGAGGCAATCTAACAACAAAAGGTTTCTCATAATTTCTTTTTTACCATTTCAGCACAAATACAGCATGAAAAATCTTTTCCCAAGTGTTTAATTTTTGGTAGTTTTTGGCATAACAGGTGGTATTCATCTAATCTTAGACTAAACAGATTAATCTACCCAACTAGTAACTAACTAAACTAGTAGCTGAACTAGTTTAGTTCATCTCCTAGTCTCTCCTCCTGGGGATTGAGAAGAGACACCTTACTAACATGTAATTCATATTATCCTCAAAAGATTTCAAAATTATATAGGAAATTAACTAACCTGTAGATATCTCCAGTGTCTACATGGTAGATTGTCTAAATCTTTGAGATGAATCATACGTCCCTAATCCTTGCACATGAGAAAAGGCGAAATAAAAAATAGGAAGCATGTTATCTAACTCATCTGACCAGATGTCAGCATACATTTTAGGATTAAATAAACCAAATTCTTTTTCTCTTCTCTGATTAGGAAGACAGCTTAGCTTTACTAGTCCAGATATAGGGCATCCACATTTGGTCAATGTCAGTATCACACGAGCACTATTATTTGCCAAAATTAAGAAGTTCATAAAACATTATGTCGTTGGAAGAAAATTAGGGTTTGTCGGGTTTTTTTATATGGACTCTCAGTTTCATTCACTGAATTTCTATTGTGATACTTCTGGAGGCAATGCAGTATGTAATAAATTCCTGTAGCTACCATCAGGATGGCAATCTCTATCAGAAGAAGCAGAGCAATCCACTGATAAAAAAGTGTAATCAGAATTAAAAAATAAAGTTTTACACTTTTTTTCCTTCTAAACATAGAAAATAATAAAGGGCATTATTTTAGCTTTCTAGGTTAGTGTTCATTCTCATGAGTTCCCTCAGCATCCTTATCAGCCAAGTAGGCTTTGTTCTTCCCTAATTCCTTCCCAGTTAAAGCATGTTTCAAGTTACCTCACCAAGTATATGGAAGAACCAGACAATATATAAATCAGTCAGATCCTCAACTGAAATTGTACAGAATCAATTTTCACTGAAATAAAGGACAAAGAATGTTATGTGGCTAATTTTATTTAGCCTCACAGCAGTCCTGTCTTGGATAATAATAATTATATTCCCTCACTTTGCTAGGGGTTATGTGGGAGTATTTTTTCCCTTTGCACTTTTTTTGTGTCAGAAAGGTCATTTAAAGTATAGCTAATCCATTTATCTAAGATCCTCTGAGACAGAAAGTAAATAATGTAGTACCCTCATCCCAATAAATCTTTATCATCCCAGTTACTGCATTCTCCCTTCCCTTGGGTATCAATTGCTTTGTTGCAGTATTGTTTTGCCCTAACATTTCATCACATTCCTTGTTTATACACATTTATTAAAAAAGCTTTTTACTAGAATGAAAGTAAGAAACCTAACTGCAACCAAATTAGCAAATACTTAATTGACTGTCTGCCTAACCTCCTCCTATTATTCTATACAGATTTTTAATTTTTTTCTCTATTTGCTTTCCACATATACTTTTTACTTTTTTACTCATGATGTCTATATCTATTCCTTGTGATTTGTCTGTTAGCACTTCTTGAAAATATGTTTAATCACATAAAATCTCATATTTCTCTCTTTTTTTTCTTGTTATTTACAGGTGTATTAGTAAAGCTGTTTGCTTTCTGAAATCTGTATCTCCTAAAAATGGTTCTTTACCATATATCCATTTGTGGGGAGTGGGAGTTTCGGGATAAAAGCTTTTATCAGCAGAGAATAGTTGTCATATTTCAAAGTGTGTAGTTCCTTTGGGTTTGGTATTTCATTGCAGATGTCTTCCCAGTAGAAGCTATTTCTTAAGGGTACTCAGGTCTTCTAGTAGGCTGGAATTCTGATAGGCATTGCAGGCTAAGTAAAAATAAATAAACAAATACAAATTATTTTTCAATAATTTTTAAATTTCCAGCCTAAATGTTCCAATACCATGCAATTTATCTTCCTAAATAAAATAAAATTACTATATTTTAGTTAAAGACAAAAAATTAAATGTGTAGATTTGCTTTACTACAGGTATTACAAAGTAGTATTAAGTATGGTCCTGCAGCATTACAGGCATTGCAAATTTTGACACTGGCTCTCATGAGCATGCATATGAGTCCATCTGCTTGTGAAAAGGAAAAGCCTTCTTTGTAAATGCAAGGTGACAGTTGGAGGTGAAGCTGTCTTTTGAGAGCAAGTAGATATGCCTGTATGTAAACACTGTAAATAGATTTAGCTCAATACGGTCTACATATTGATGTATAAATTCTGTGTATTTGTAAAATACCATCTTAAGACCTCACCTGCTATCATCTTACTCCCTTTGTCAGTCTATCAATTTATTTCAAACAGGATAATAAGTCCTTTAAAGCAATATATTTCTTGGGATGGTATAAATCACTTGAATGATTATAACAAAACTTCCTTGCTTAGAAACAAAATTATCCTTTTCCCCAGTGGAAGAAGACGTTATGATTGCCATGTGAAAAAGAGACATCTAGTCTTAATTAGAGTTATCACAGACAAGTCAAAAAGCACATATTTTCAGGACGGTCTTCTTCACTCTCCAGCTGCTCATAGGAACAGAATGCCAAAAGCATTCCCACAGAAGAACATCAGGCAGAAGCCTGGAAAACTGCTCAAAACCTAGTAAAATGGTGTAATGCAGACCTCTGCAAAGTACATACAATGAAATTTTTCTACGACCGTTTTTCCCTGGATTTACTTCATAGTTATCCCAGACGTTACTAATTAATTTATAATGGTGTATTTTTCACAGTATATCTAGTGTGCAGTTCTTATTATTAAAGTATTACAAAACCATGCACATACAACTGTTGGAGTGACTGACATTACCTAAGTCATACACCTAAATAAACTTCCTATCTCTTTAATGTATCATCTGGATACACTTTCAAAACACTTAAGGTAGCATCCTGGTTTTTGAGGGTGGATTTTTCTGGCTTTCAGTAGATTCCTGTCATTAGACATTGTGAAAACCTTCCTTTAAGTCAAATGCAATGCAAAATAATCCACTATAAAGCCTGTTACACTGTTCAAAAGATAAAACATATATAGATATTTAGGACAAGCACAATATTTAGGAGGTAATTTCTCTACTAAAATGTCTCAGAACTGCTAAAACTTTTCAGTTGACCTATATTTCTTCCCTAAAACAGCAATTACTGTGTCCACTATATTTCACCTTTTATGTCAGAAATGACTCCTTTAAAATAATAAATGGATCAGTAGAAAAAATTTCATAAAATATAGAAAATATCCAAATGGAATATTTGGAATCTGAAAAAGAAGTATTTCTAAGCTATTTGATTCCTGGTTATTCAGGCAGGAATTTGTGTTCTAGTTTTCACAATTATTGCTAAAAATTACATTTAGGATGGAGCCATCACAAATTACAATAAAGAATGTCCTTTCTTATTACAATATTCAGCCTATTCTTTCAAAATAAGTGATCAACTGACAGACTATGGAAGTTATGATTGCTTTTGGCTAATAACAGATAAATAAATAATGTATAGAGCCATATGAACAGGCATATTTTCAGACCAAAGGTTGAACTAGTCTAATATCTGTCCTCCAAAAGTAGCTAAGAGCAGATTTTTAAGGAAGAATGCAGTAACAGATCAATCATGAAATTGTATTTCCTCAGAATATCTTTTTTTTCTGTAGTTCATGCCTCAAAACATCCTAAACCAGGAGCAGTGTGATTTTAGCTAACACAGTTTCATAGATTTTGTTCCCGTTTTTTGACCCTATCTATAATTTTGCCACCCACATTTTGCAAGAAGAAATTCTACATCGTAATTGCATATTATGAGAAGAACCACCTCTGTTCCTTTGTTCTGAACTTTCTATTTCTTAAACTACTTTGATTTCTTTACTCTTATAACCACATGTCTTATTGGGGGCTAGATGTATGCCTAGATGTCCTATTAGATGACTTGTCCTATTTCACTAGTGTTGTCTATGAGCATTTTCCACACTACTTATGACGTAAACACATTTATAATATCTTCTTTAGTCAATCTCATTCCTTTTTTTTTTTTCCTATTGAAGGGTTCTAGTTTATTTAATTTTTCCTCAGCAAAAGAAATTCTGTATTTTCTTTTTTGTACTCTCAGAGTTCAGATCATACAAATTTTTTTTTGAGATTAAGTGATCTAAACTGCACATAGAATTCTGAAAGAATATGCACAATGGTGTCCTGGTTTTAGCTGGGATAGAGTTAATTTTCTTCCTAGTAGCTAATACAGCGCTGTGTTTTGAATTTAGTATGAGAATAATATTGATAACACACTGATGTTTTGGTTGTTGCTAAGTAATGTTTACACTAGTCAAGGACTTTTGAGCTTCCCGTGCTCTGCCAGGTGCACAAGAAGCCTGGCCAAAGGGCTATTCCATAGCATATGACATCATGCTCAGTGTATAAACTGGGGGAGTTGGCCAGGGGGCAGCGATCACTGCTGGGGCATGGCTGGGCATCAGTCAGCAGGTGGTGAGCGGTTGCATCACTTGGGGGTTTTTTTGTTTTTTTCCCCGGGTTTTGTTCCTCTCTCTCTCTCTCTCATTATTTTCCTTTTCATTACAATTTATTATGATTATTATTAATAATCATAATATTTTATTTCTATTTTATTTCAATTATGAAACTGTTCTTATCTCAGCCCACGAGTTTTCTTATTTGTGCTTTTCCGATTCTCTCCCCCATCCCACTGGGAGGAGGGAGAGTGAGCAAGTGGCTGTGTGGTGCTTAGTTGCCAACTGGGGTTAAACCATGACAAATGGCATGTCCTGTTTTGTTTGTTTGGGGTATTTTGTTTGTTTTTCTCTAATTCTTTCCTCATAATTCCCAGTGAACTCTCTTTTCCTGTTCTTTTTCTTTTGAAATAGCTACTGATTGTAGAGATGAAGCTTCTACAGAACCATCTATAACTCCAAGATCTTGTTTCTGACAGCTATTAGTCAGCTCGGAGCCTAATATTTAAGCACAGAATTATTTTTTCCCATGTGTGTTATTTTACATTTATCAGTGGTGAATTTCATCTGCCATTTATATCTCAGTAACAGAGAACTGTAAGATCTTTCCGTAGTTCCCTACAGTCTTCACTACTTACCTGAATAATTTAATATAATCAGCAAACTTTATGATTTCATACTTCTCCTTTCTAGATTTTTATGAATAGGTTGAAGAGCTTAACTACCAACACAGACAACTGTGGGAGTTAAGGATGTTAAAAAGTAAGAAAAACCTTAATAGATAAATCAAAGACATTCCTAGCCTATATCTACTGCTTGGCAACGGGTAACATCAGATGCTGACAGAACAGAGCATATATGACATAATGGTATAGTCCCTTCATCCAGTGTCTTTCAGTACAAAACTCCTGATCCTGAGGTGATATTTTTACAGCGCTGGTAAGACTTCACTGCTAGGTCTCCCTCCACAGTGAAAACTTACCGCTTATACACTCTGTTATCTGTTGTTTAGCCAGTCTTTTACCTATGTAAATGATTTTGCCCCTCATAGTTTTATAGAACAGGTTGGATGGGACCTTGAAAGATTATCTGGTCCAACCTTTCATGGAAAGGGGAGCCTAGGTTACATTATTGGGAACCTAGATGAGATTATCCCAGACCTGCTTAGTTTATTGATCATCCTTTGGTGATGGACCTTGTCAAATGCCTTTTGGAAATCTCCATAGACTATATTGGAAGGATCACATTTATATCAGCTGGATTTCTTTGTGGCTACTGATAAACTTGCCCTACAGCAATAAATACTTCATTCTTCATTTCCATTGTAATGTTGAGTATAACTTTCACAGATATAATTTCACTCAAGCCTACTTAGCACATGAATGTATTTTTAAATGACAGTGGTCACAGAAATAGTAATAACATATCTGTGAGAGGAAGAACTATGTTTAGAGATTCCTTGATGGTCTGTCAAAACACCTTTCTAGAATTTTGCTTGGTTATGTAAAAAAATGTAGCTGGCTGAGTCCAAGCATATAAGCTACTTATTAAGTACTGTTGAAAAGACAGCTGGAACCAAGGGCTGCCCCTCCTTCCCTTGGGAGCTGCTTTGAAGCTAAGACTGTGCCCTTTGGTCCTGCCTATGCTCTTACCCTAGATGCCAGTCTTGCCTTCACTGCAGCCTGTTCTTGTTGCTCCCTAAAATGTCGCAGGTGGAATTTTGCTGTGTATATACAGAACCAGACAGAATATAGGGTGGAAGGGACATTAGGATGCCAACACTGGTCCAACCTCCCACTCAAAGCAGGTCAAACTTTGAAGTCAGATCAGATCATTCAGGTCATATCCAGTAGGGCTTTGAAAGTTTCCTGGAACAGAGATTTCATAGCCTCCTTGGGCAACAGATTCCAGTGCTGCACTACTTGCATTGAATCTTTCACTTAATTTTTTGAATTTTTCTTGAATTCTGTGCTTTTTTTTTTTTTGACTGTTAAAAAAACACCCTCTGAGATTTATGTTCCAGAGCCAGTTGTCTGACATGTAAATGCTTAAAATTTAGATTTCTACATATGCATTATTTGAATAGATCACGTCTGCTAAACAGCTCTATAAATTCCACTGGTTTGGATTAGTGACCCACGCATAAGAACCTAACGTCACCTAATATGCTTTAAGTTATTCACGGCATCCACATGAACTGGCAGTTTTCTCAGAGGACATATGGGGGATCTGTATTCATCTTCAATAGCAGGTGCTGGAGAGACAGTGTAGCTAAGGTGCTCTCAAGTGGCAACCAGTACCTTGTGTGTGAAAAACTGAATCCAATCCATTAACTGTATTATTGGTTGTCTTTTGACTATACTCAGACTTTATTCACCTAGCTCACTTGAAGAAACCTAGATTTAGACAATTAATTACAGGTGTCTACAACCTCGAGCTGAACCCCAACTTCAAAGACAGGTGTCTGGAATCCAAAATTTAGCCCTATTCTAGCAATCTGATTTCCCAATTGCTTCCTATTTTGCCTGAAAATAATATTATTTTTAAAATAAAGGTAAATATAAATTATAGGAGTAATCTGGAAGTTTGGGAAGCATTGACAGAAAACATAGGGACTTGTGGATCAACCAAGGCACTTAAGTTTCCTCTTAAAGTAAATTAAACTTCCTAAATATCTCTTTCTGAAGTAAATTCTCATTGCTTCAGTTAAATTCAATTTCAAAATTAAATTGAAACAAATTTTTGAAACAAAGAACGAGACAGCTTGAAATAAGCATAAACAAAGAACAAAAATTTATATTACCAAAAATGTGTCCGCCTTGGAGCAGAACAGTGTGAGCAGCTGCACTCTGGCGAGTGGGGTGGCACTGCGGGGTGCAATAGTCAGGGTGACAGTGCGGGGACCACACCTTGGGTGTGCAAGCTTGAGCCTGTGGGGTGCTTTCTCAGCAGCGTATCTATCAGCAAGATGTTGGGAGTGGCAGGGGTGCACTCAAAGCCAGAGCACCCTCAGCTCCCACAGGAAGGATGTGCATGGAGGGGAACCCCCACTCCCCGGGCAGTGGGGTGCTGGTGACCTGCATGACCTGTATCCGTGTGTGAATGAGTGTGTGTGCATGTGTCTGGGGGTGCGTGTTTGTGTGTAACAGAGAGAGAGAGAGAAGGTCATTAGCTACAGAAGGGTGTTTAGGAATATGTAGGTGTTTATTGACTTTTTAAAATGTCTAGTATTGTGGTTTATCTTCTGTATTGTTGTTATTGACCTTGAACTTGTAGTTCACCAATTGCTTGTTAATTACCTGTCATTAATAAATCAATAAGTCACTTTGATCATTATTTTGTTTAAATTGCATGAACTCAGAAATTTTTACCTGTGATAGATATCCTGAGGTATCCTCAGATCTTTCTTGTGAATAACTGGAATACCTATTCAATTTTTTGCCTCTAAAAATGTATTTTGATTTCATAGGATGCAAATATAAATATTGCAATATAATTGCCTGCCCTGTCAGACCCCAATATTTTAAAGTGTAACTCTTGATATTTCTGAAAACATTAGTTCCACAGATCTGTATTTCAATATTGTTAAGAAAGAATGTTATTCATTGTAAGCCTAATTCAATAGCCTGCCCTATGGCATCCTGCCCGGCCTCTAACTAATCCAGAAGTGTCATAAATTACAGGTCTATTTACATCTCTTGGAAACACTGTGGTATTTCAAATAATGTTAAACATCTCCATTTGGATGACTACATCAAGCTCCCTATCAGCACTTAAAATAGGACCATTTACACACAATGAGAAAGATTCCTGCAGAATGAGAACTCTCAGCTGGATACAGATTCATGTAAAGAAATTACTGAGAAATTGAGTCACAAATGTATGGTTGACACACCAGAAAGAAAATCAGCACAACCAAAAAAGTCTGCAGAACAAACCTGCTACTTAGGTTAAAAAAGAAAGAACAATAAAATGGGATGTTTTGTCATAAACATTGAATGATTTATAGGTGAATTTAATGTTTTTCTCTCTGTAGCGACATACTTCATAAACCAAGTATCAAAAAGAAAACAAATTTGTATTTTTAATTTGTAATAAAATTTTGATAGGTTGAAAAAAATCAGAGAAATATGTAGTACCCCCTGAAAAAGTAAGATCTTACTTATTCAATATCAGAAAACCCACAAGATACTATCACACCAGCAAATTTTGCAAAACCCTTTTAATCCCAACAAACTCTTTTATCAGGCCTATGCTTTTAGTAATTTCAAACTTAAATCTATCAAATATAATTAACTTGCCAAATTGGGAAATCCACCTGCAAGTATTTAGTCAGCATTTGAGGTACAATTCATTAAGTTTCATTTAGTATAAGAGACCTAAAGAGAAAGAAGATTTTGGGTAGAAGAAAATGGTTTAAATCCATACGGCAATATCTTTGCTTGTATCAGATTACATTACAGGTATCTGAATATTCATTTTTCAGACTCTGCAGTCACATCACATACTTTCATAAGTGCAAAGGTTTTCTCCAGTTTGAAATGCCTAAAATACACTTCATATCATGATGTATATGACAAAGGGGCATATTCTCTATTGCTTTTGTTAAGACACGAGGTGCAGAGAGGCACATCAGAGGGGAAAGAGAAGCAAAGGTGGCTTTTTGCCTGGATTTTGTCTGCTCTGTAGACTGGTGTAAATCCTGGTCCTCACAACAGCTTTTACATTGTCACTGAGCTGCTTTGCATTCCAGACTTGCTTTAAAATAAAGCACTTCAGCTACACTTCTCCCACCCTGATACGTTACAGTTGCTTCCAGCACACTGTTGGTCAAGACAAACTAGAGAGAGAAAAACATAAATTTTCTCTCCTATAGCTCTAGGGGAACTCCTATAAATTGCTAATCCCATGTGTGGGAATACAGTAATGAGAATCAAAGGTAAACAGTTTATAAACTTACTGTTTCAGCGACAAAATGTCCATTGATGGTCACCATCGTATCTGGAATGCCAAATAAAAGAGTTTATTTCTTTTTCTTTTTTTTTTTTTAATTCTATATGCTGTTAGTGACTGATAACACATTAGAACAAAAGTGAAATTGAAATCTGGGTTAATAATAACAATGACAAAACTCAAAATTGAATTCAAGTGTTTATATGGTCAGTTGTGAAATACTGATTTATGTAGGATATCATACCCTTGTAGTGCTAAAAACATCTTTAAAAGCGTTATGTCCAGGAGACAGCTTGAAAACACTGAAACCTTGGAAATGAGGCAGGATATAAATTCTTCATGGGCCCTAAGCAGACCTTCTGCATGTGGTGAATTTCACCTGTGATGCACTTCTGTCTAAATTATTTTGGCTGCCCCAAGTTTGTGATAGACTCATTTTGCTAAAAATTTTCCAGTATTGAAAAAAATTACATGGTTTACCCAATATAATTCAATGAATTTGTCATCTAAGCTGACAGAGGTTCTCTGTTTCCTTCCACTGGTATGTAACAAGAAAGGAAAAATAGAGTATTTCTTTCCTTTTATTTATTTTGTTATCTAGCATAAAAAGAAATTTCTGCAATGTTTTAAATATTGAAGATAACATTTTACTGCAATAAAATTATACTGATTTTTGCTGTTGAAATGACATTTAACAGAAGTAAAACAAAATGAAACAAGCATTAATTTTGTTAATTTTGTTTTTAGATCCTTAGTCAAACTTTGATATATTACTAAATAAAATAAATTTGAGGAGGTAATTTGGTTTCAAATTTATTCCAATATTTATGCTATTGGAAGAGTGAGATGGAAAGAAGAAGTAATATTTTTAATAGGCCAGATGATAAGATTGGAAAAGGCAGAAAGCTTTTGAGCACAGTCTCTTCATATATATTTTTATATCACTATGGCTACAACATATTGCCATTATTATATTATTTCCAGAACTAGACACAGAATGGTAGAAATAGGAAGAAGAAAGGCCTGAAAGCTCCAGAGTTACTCACATAAAGAGACTAATTTACAAAATTAAAAATAATTAGTTTAAGAAAATTTAAAAATATATATATATTCAATTCAGCAGCTCCAGAACTTGGGACTGAGGATCAATTTACTCCTGATCCACAACAAGTGCAGTAACCTTAATAATGCATTTTCATTAGAATCAAAAAACCAGCTCTTCTCATCAAGTACTTTCAAATCCAGGTATTTCAAAGGACACAAATACAAGCAATTAATCTCAGATTAATTCCTTGAGATTATTTGAAACCCTGTTTTTCTTCTTTTGTTCACTGTTTCTATATCTCATCCACTGAGTCAGGGATTCTGCAGCCTGCTAATTTTATGTCCATTTGCTCCATACATTCTGCTTCATTAATTCTTCCCTTCTTTTTACTTTCCTCTAAATCACGCACTTTATTTTCTCTGTGTCTCATGTCTCCCTTTATATCTTTATTCCTTCAGAAGTATATACTGCATATGTTAGATATATGCAGTATAGGTGAGTGAAATAATTTTCACTAGAAGAGACTTAGATACTGTGGTGTTGAAGCTGGTAAAAGAACTAATATAGAATAGAAAAAAAAATGCATAATACATTAAGGTTGCTTATAATTAAACTATAGACAATTTATCTTACTGTAATTTACTTATCAGATAATAAAACAATTAATTAGTACAATTAATATTTCCAATTGAACAAATAAAATCTTATTTGAATAAACAAAAACCCCTAAATATCCTATTTCAGAGCATTTGATTTTTTAAGCATTTGATTTTTACCGACATACCTTCTTCATTGAGATTCTATTGAGAGGTTTTTCACTAAATATGGCTTCCAATTATAAATTTTGTATCTGGATTATTTTAATTGCCTCCATGTTTTCACTGCATAAGAGTGAGGTGAAGTTAGGAATCAAGATGAGGAATATGAACCATGACTGCTAGACTGCAAGTCATGAATTGGGTAAGGAGTCTGAGCAGCTCACATTTTCAAATATTGCAGTCAGGCTTTCCTGTACCACAAAGATGTGCACATTTACGGTTTTGTAAAGAACTTACCTAGTCCCTTCTAAAATGAGTATTCATAACAAATGTAATGTTTTCTTAAAACACTGTACCCCATCTCCTCCCTCCCTATTTTACTTCATCTTTATTGCTGTTGGGAAGTGGAGAGCCTGTGGGAATGTTAGTAAGGGATGATAACAACAGTAACAGCAAAACAGTTAGTCACTGATCACAAAACTTAACAGAAAAGCTTCTTAAGACAAAAGAAAAAAAATAATATCCTAAGAGGTGAAACGCTCAGAGGAGAGCTGGAGGAAGATACATTTCTAAAAAATTGGATTGCATAGCAAATGCATAGGATTTCTCATTCTGCTGCTGTCATTTTCTGGTTTTGACAAAAAAGATGCATTTCAGTCAAATTGCTGAGCAGAACAAATAAGAACACTGACTTTGGGCATCTTAATGCAGCAAAGAACCATGTACAGAGATGACAGCAGGTGGTAGACTGGACAAATCATCTGGACAGATTGCTCTCTCTGCCCCTTAAATGATGTGTACACCCTTTCCATTTTAAATACACAGTGCCCCTTGGATTCAGGAATCGGGATGGATCCCTGGGCACCTTCTATTCATCTGTGATGCTGACTTTATCTCTACAACAGCTTCCTGTTGGGCTACATTTTGCATACTAATAAATAAAACGGATCAAGAAACATTCTCTGGCACTGAGATCAAGTGGCATGGACTATTGCATTTCATGCATTTGAACTCTCTCCTTCTCAGTAGGTTTTACTCTTCTGTACCACTATTTGGTAACGGTCCCTGTAATTTTGTATCCCTCAAAGCATGATGGGGTTCCTTAGGAAAATGCCGTGTGGACCGTGGGAAAACCATATTGTAGGCCAACTTGGTAATACATATGATCATGGCCCCCAGACAAGCACTGGCTATAGTTTCTTTAATGGTATCCATATAGCCTTAAGGGCCTTTTTCTCATGGTTTTCGCCTTGTATATAAGTTTGCCCCTGCATAACTTAAAAGCTGGAAAAGGTGAGGGCAAGGAATTAATAATCTTGATTTGTGGGTTGAATAATCTCAATTCAGTGCAGATCAGAAGTGGAAGAACAAACAGATACTTTTTATGACCTTTTTTGACTCCTCCCTACAGGCAGACCAGGCTGATCTCAAGGGCAAAGCAGATATGGGGTGACTCCAAGTATTATCAGCACCCTTTAAATCATTTAATTGAGCTGGGAACCTATGAAGCACAGGAGCAAGAAGAAAGGACTATGTGTCCTGGCACAGTTTTAATAGTGAAAGCTAACAAAAGAGACAGTGGAGATAAATAAGTCTGAGTTTTCTGCATCTTCAGTGCTTATTCTTGATTAACTTGCTTCTGTTAATCATTTATAGGTAGTATGCACTAGAGGAAAACACCAATTTCTCATCTAATAAGAACTTCATAACTCTTCTTCAGGGATATCACAAGTTTTTAAGGAGGTTTAGGTTGACAATAACATTGTTAGCTTAAATATAAGGCTTTTCATTGCAGATTTCAGCAGCCTGTACTCATCCACGGCCAAATGACATGTATTTAGATTCCTTCCTGATGAAGGAAAATACACTGCAACCTGTTCATCTGTCTGGTTTTAACTGAAGTGTTCCTTTAAAAATGTAAACATCTGATCAGCTCATCTATTAATAAACCAGAGCCTTGACATTACTGGGGGAACAAGGGATTTTGGTGTAGTCTAAATGAGCCTAACATTTAAGCTACTCAATCTGCTTTTCTCAGCAGACAAAATAAATAAATGCAAACTGATTTCTGTTACCATGTGCAACTATATATTGGGCTGGATTACACATTACTTTGCACATTGCTATCTATCCTTCTATTAAAAGCATAAAGTATTCTGAAACATATTATGCCGTATGGCACTTACAGCCGCAGAGCAGCTGGGCTAAATTATCAAAGGAGGATGCACAATTAAGCAGGATCTTACTAGTACAATCAAGCTCTGTAATTAAGCCTCTGTCTCCATAGACACATCTGGTCTCTGCCTCTTCACTGTGCTCTGGAATCTGAGATTTACTGTTGTTTGGCAATAATGCCTGTGTTGGGGCGGGTGGGGGTTGGGTTTGTGTATACACTGGGCACTATACACCTCACAAAGATCTGCGGGATCAAGGCTTTAGTGTTAATGAACTGATTTTCAGAGGAGGACTTAATTTATCTTCTTAGGATGTTTTAAAATTTCCAGTAGTCACATATTTGCCTGTATCTATTTGCATGTTTTTGAAAAAACATGGATATCTGAAAACAATGGAATCATAGAGTGCATCATACTTAAAATAATAGCACAGTTGTCTGTAGAACTGCTTGGGTTTTTTGAAATTATATGCATTATGTAAGTAATGTGGTAACACCTACAGGCTAAAAGGATTGTCACCTACAAGCTAAAAGGATTGCCCATTTCTATTCTGTACTTTATTATTAGGTAGAATGCATTTAAAATGTGTTATTCAGTATTGCATATATAAAATAAAAAATATATATATTATACATCATAGATTAAGGATCAAAATCACACAACTGTAAATTCAAAGCAAGCACATTTTAAAAAGCCTCTATTCTATTCTCATACTTGTATCAGTGCAATAAGAGATTATGTCACTTGTACAAGGAATCATAGAATGGTTTGGGCTGGAAGGGACCTTTAAAGATCATCCAGTCCAACCCCCCTGCCATGGGCAAGGACATCTTCAACTAGATCAGGTTCCTCAAAACCCCGCCTAACCTGACCTTGAACACTTCCAGGGATGGGGCATCTACAAACTCTCTGGGCCACCTCTTCCAGTGTCTCACCACCCTTATTGTAAAAAATTTATTCCTTATATCCAATTTAAACCTACCTTCTTTCAGTTTAAAACTGTGACCCTTGTCCTGTCACTACAAAAGTCCTTTTGTAAAAAGTCTTTCTCCATCATTCTTATAAGCCTGCTTTAAGTACTGAAAGGCTGCAATAAGGTTGCCCTGGAGCCTTCTCTTCTCCAGGCTGAACAAGCCTGACTTTCTCAGCCTTTCTTCAAAGGACAGGTGTTCCAGCCCTCTGATCATGTTCGTGGCCCTCCTCTGGACCCGCTGTAACAGGTCCATGTCTTTCCTGTACTGAGGACTCCAGAACCAGATAGAATCATAGAATTGTTTAGATTGGAAAAGACCTTTAAGATCATCGAGTCCAACTGTTAACCTAACACTGCCAGGTCCACCACTAAACCATGTCCCTAAGTGCCATGTCTACACATCTTTTAAACACCTCCAAGGATGGTGATTCAACCACTTCCCTGGGCAGCCTCTTCCAATGCTTGACAACCATTTCCATGAAGAAATTTTTCCTAATATCCAATCTAAACCTCCCCTGGTGCAACTTGAGGCCATTTCCTGTCATCCTATCACTTGTTATTTGGGAGAAGAGACCGACCCCCACCTCTCGACAACCTCCTTTCAGGTAGTTGTAGAGAGCAATAAGATCTCCCCTCAGCTTCCTTTTCTCCAGACTAAACCACCCCAGTTCCCTCAGCCGCTCCTCATAAGACTTCTGCTCCAGACCCTCCACCAGCTTCGTTGCCCTTCTTTTGACACACTCCCACACCTCAATGTCTCTCTTGTAGTGAGGGTCCCAAAACTGAACACAGTATTCCAGGTGTGGCCTCACAGTGCCAAGTACAGGGGCACAATCGCTTCCCTAGTCCTACTGGCCACACTATTTCTGATGCAAGCCAGGATGCTATTGGCCTGCTTGGCCACCTGGGCACGCTGCTGGCTCATATTCAGCTGCCTGTTGACCAACACCCCCAGGTCCTTTTCCACCAGGCAGCTTTCCAGCCACTCTTCCCCAAGCCTGTAGCGTTGCATGGGGCTGTCATGACCCAAGTGCAGGACCTTGCACTTAGCTTTGTTGAACCTCATACAATTTGGCCTCAGCTCATTGAACCAGCCTGTCCAGATCCCTCTGTAGAGCCTTCCTCCCCTCAAGCAGATCAACACTTCTGCCCAGTTTGGTGTCATCTACAAACTTACTGAGGTTGCACTCGATCCCCTCATCCAGATCAATTATAAAGATATTAAACAGAACTGGCCGCAATACTGAACCCTGGGGAACACCACTTGTGACTGGCCGCCAGCTGGATTTAACTCCATTCTCCACAACTCTTTGGGCCCGGCCATTCAGCCAGTTTTTTACCCAACGAAGAGTATGCCCCTCTAAGCCATCAGTAGCCAGTTTCTCCAGGAGAATGCTGTGGGAAACAGTGTCAAAGGCTTTACTGAAGTCTGGGTAGACAACATCCACAGCCTTTCCCTCATCCACTAAGCAGGGTCATCTTGTCATAGAATGAGATCAGGTTAGTCAAGCAGGACCTGTCTTCCATAAACCCATGCTGACTGGGCCTGATTACCTGGTTGTCCTGTACCTGCCATGTGATGGCACTCAAGATGATCTCCTCCATAACATTCCCCATCACCGAGGTCAGAGTGACAGGCCTGTAGTTCCCCAGATCCTCCTTCCGGTCCCTCTTGTAGTACCCTTGGATGCAGTACTCTGGCTGGGTTCTCACCAGTGCAGAGTAGATGGGGAGAATCACCTCCCTTGGCCTTCTGGCCACGCTTCTTGTTATGCAGCCCAGGATAAGACTGGCTTTCTGGGCTGTGAGCACATATTGCTGGCTCATGTCAAATTTTTGATCCGTCACTATCTCTAAGTCCTTCTCCTCAAGGCTGCTTTTAATCTATTCATTCCCTAGTCTTATTGATACTGGGGATTGCCCTGACCTAGGTGCAGGACCTTGCACTTGGCCTCATTGAACTTCATGAGGTTCGCATGGGCCCACTCCTCAAGCCTGTCAAGGTCCCTCTGGATAGCATCCCTTCCCTCAAGCACATCAACTGCACCACTCTCCTTGGTGTTATCTGCAAACCTGCTGAGAGTGCACTCAGTCCCACTGTCTATGTCATTGATGAAGATGCTAAATAGTATTGGTCCCAGTATGCACCCTTGAGGGACACCACTCATTACTGCTTTCCACTTGGACATTGAGCCATTGTCCATAACTCTTTGGACACAGCCATCCAGCCAATTCCTTATCCATCTAACAGTCCATCCATCAACCCCGTATCTCTCCAATTTAGAGGTAAGAATGTTGTGGGGGACTGTATCAAAGGCCTTATAGAAGTCCAGATAGATGACATCCATAGCTTTTGCTTTGTCCACTGATGCAGTCACTCCATCATAGAAAGCTACTAGATTAATCAGGCATACACATTCAATTAAATTAACAGTTGAGTAGGAGTAAAATGGGAAGTGAGGGTACACACAAAATCAAGCAGCACATACATTGTCATTGTAAACATGCAAACATACATATATCATTAACAAGAAGCATAAGTTCGTTTTTTGAAGGATACATGGGTTGTACTGAGTTAGTTCCTGTTGGATCACAGTGGCACGAGTATGAACAAGTCTCTGTACAGGTGTCACATGTGTGAGAAAAGATAATTATTTCTCCACTGCAGATATTTGCTGCTGACAATCAGCTTTATGTAAAGCCTATCAGAAACAATGAAAAGTTCTCAGCAATTTCAGTTGTTCTTATATTAAGCATCATGTGAAGAATTTGTTTATAATGTAAGTGGATAAATCTTTCCTTTTGCATCTAAATAAAAGATGTTTTGCTAATTATAGTGGATTAATAAATAAATCCAATCATTGTGCAACTAAACCTTGTAAAATTAAAAAGTTTAGGCTTGATCTTGTCTGTCTAGATTTCACACTCTGTTGTACCTATACAATGAATATATGCATACATACATACATATGCATTCATCTCGTGTTAAACTGGAGCCAGAATAAAATTAGTATTTCATATTCTAATGACAAAACCTGAATATCTTAAAACCCCTCTATTTTATAAAAGGGGAGAAAAAAGCTGAGCTGGTCTTCAACATTCAGCATAGTACAGTCTAATAGGCAGAAGTTTGCATATTCAGGCCAGAAACACACTGCTGACTACACCATTTTTACAATGAGGATAATAGTTCCCCTGTGCATGCGAAGAAGACTTTGTTAAATACTAAATGCATGAACTTACCCCGTGTGGGTTTTTTTTTTCCACTCTATTCTGCAGGTTTTATGAGGAAAACCTTCAAGACTGGGGATATGATATATTAAAGATTGGAGCCCTTTTCTGAGAATAATTTGAATCAGAGGTTGTTAGGGCTGAAAGACACTCATAACTTGAAGGTTTATTTATTTATTAATTTTCCTGACCCATGAGAGGTAGCTAGGATGTACTAACAAGCCATTTATTTTCACGAAAAAGGGAAGAGACTGGAAATGATGATGCCTACCCAACACCGGGCACTGGGAGTTTTGAAAACTGGATCTTTGAACTGGATCCAGTTTTACTGGTAAAAGTCTTGAACAGCATTTTGTTACTTGACTCTGTCTCAATAAATATGAACTACATGGTGTTCTGGTTACTGAGGAAACATGCTGCAAATGTCCTACCCCATTGCATTGTAAATGATGGCACAGTAGCCTTGTGCTGTTTGGAATGAAAGGAATGAAAAGGAATGGAAAGCCAGAAATCAAAGCCAAAGAACAGCAGCAAGTAGATAGCCAGCACTACACTGCTGAGAAATGCTAGAACTCCTTAAGCAACCATTTCTGGGATTTTCTTTCCACATCCAGAAAATACCTGTGGAGTACACAGTCTTTCCTTGAGTCTGGGAGAAGAGTAACAGAAACCCACAAGAAAAATTAGTTTCACTTTGTAGGTTTGACTATTGTATTGAATTAACAAACACTAAGTCCTATTTGATTCTAATTAATTGAGTATACCTGATATAAGTATCTGTTTTATGAACTTGTAATGTGTGATGATTTCATATTAACTGTATGAGCCATAAGTTATGGAATTGTAATTATATTTATACTTTTATTATTTATTATGCATGTATACATTTTCTTTCCAGAACCTTTAATGAAGTTTGACTTCTCATACTAGCTGTTTGTTTACCGTGGGGGAGGTATCAACAGCAAAAAAAGGCAGATGGAATGAATTTATGCTTTTTGAGAAACCCTTATCCTTCAGCTGAGTGACTATTACCCTGAGGCAGCATAAAAGATTTGAACTGGTTTTAGCTTTATGGAATGATACAACCTAAACCCATAAATGTTTGTCAAATGTGTTGGGAATCATCAGTGCCATGTTTGCCTCCACAGAAGCTAGTATTCAAAGAAATATATGATTTCACTTCAATACCTTTCCCTATCCACAGAGAGAGAGAGGGAGAGAGAGACTGGACCTCCAACCATCTATTTTTTCTCTAATAAAAAGGAGAAAAAGAACTTCTTACCGTATTTGTTCTAGACTACAGTAAAACAACAACTGATGTTATGTCATCTGGCTGAACATAAATTATATAGATAGTGTTTTTTCTGGACTGAAATAAGGTTTTAAACAGCATAATAAAGACACCTTACCTGATTTCAGAGAGACAAAAATGTTTAACCAAGTGGCATAGACAAAAATATTGAACCTTCATGGCAGTCAAGTCAGGTATACTTTGAAGATGAAAAGTAGAAACTTAACTTTCTCCTTCACTATGTCTATAATGAGGAAACAGTTGATATCACATTGTATTATTTCCTGAATGTTATAGAACATTCTAAACATCAAGAGAAGGGATGAATCTGATTTCAATATAAATTTCAAAACAGACAAGGTTTGGGCCTAGTGTGGATGTTGGTCTACCTGGCAGTATAGTTTGCCCTATATACGTAATGAAATGTTTGACCCTCTAAAATACAAGGGAATTTATTTCAGTGCAGTCTAAGAACTGCAGAAAGTAAGATAACTGTATAGACTGACACATTGTTTCATGATTAAAAAAGCCGCAGTTTTTAAGAAATCGATTTTGATGCAGTAATATGTTACTTTCTGCAAGTAACTATAGCAGGCCAGGGACACTTCTTTGGCCCTCAGGCTTAAGTGGCAAAGCCTTATTGTGTCCACTTGCTTAAACACTCTCTCATCCCCAGACAGGATTTGTTCTTCCATACTGCCTAGTGGGATGTGCTATCCAGGCCCAGATGCTTTCTGGGGAACAGCTGGCATATAGCAAAGCACTGTTGGAGATGGTGCTGGCAATTAAGCATGGATAATGACAAACCTTCTTCCTGGCCCTCTTTTAGTTATACATACAGACATAGCCTAAGCGTCTCATGGCTGTTTATTAATATCACTGGTGTTAGTATTATTCCTTATTTAAATATAAGGCACATCTTTAAAACTTTTATTGTTTTGAAAGTTGAGGTGCATAGCAACTATGTTCACTATAAATGAAAATAAATCACATTAGTTTATTTTCTATAGCTGGAAGAAAATACATTGTGTATGATTAAAGTATACACTTGGGAACAAAGACTCCTGTATTCTGGTGCTGCAGGCAGGTGTTACCTATTCAGCAAGTCACTGAGCTGCCTGTGTCTCGTAATACCCATCTGCAAAAAAAGGGGCATAGTCTACTAATTAACTCTAGAGAAATACTAATAGCCTACAGTTAAAAAAAAAAAAAAAGAAAGAATCAATCTAGAAGGGGAAAGAGGTTAAAACGTGGTGTTCCCTTTACACATATATATATACACACACACACATTTAAATATGAGTGAACTTTGTCTTTGAAGAAATCATAGACTTTGGTGAAAAAGAAGACATGTGTGGACAAATAGTCAAAGCAGTCTACGACAGAAGGAAGAGGCTATTCCTGTCTAATAGATAACCTGACAGGACACATATGATAATATTATTCCATCTAACTGAAAAGCATAATTGCATTTTAAGATTAATGGGAAGTATTAATATTTAGCAGTACATACTCCCATCTCATCCTCACTAGAGATTAATGAGCATTCAAAGAATGAACAAAATGTGCAATTGGAAATCATTTGTCATTTAGAAAGTGTCATTGATCAACACCCAGCTATTCAGCAGTGTACTATTTGATTTCTATTTAAAATTATTTAATTTTTATGCTTAGTAAGTATCCACAGAAAGATCCTTCAGCCCCTATTCATGTGCACAACCCATGATCATAGACCAGGTATGTGTTGTCTACTTCTGAGATCCTTTAATGAGAAAACTCACATAAGCATGTTTAATAATGGTGAGAAAACACTGTATGTTTGGTCTCCTAGGAAAATGTAGAAAATTCTATTACAAGCAGACCTACAGCACTGTTATCTAGCTATTCTGCTCAGAACATTTTCCATGGTCAGCAGACACACCCTAACTCTAAGCGTTAAGGTAGACTTTAGACATTTTGTGTGGAAGTGCAGCTGCCCAACACTTCTGTAGTCAATAGAGAGTTTCCAGGTTATGAATCTGAGCTGCTAGTTTATCTCCTTTGACTTTTTAGGGAGCCTGGGCTGATCATAGTTTCAGATATGGCAGGTGCCTAAAGTGAGGTGGGGAGGTTTCCACATTAGGAAACACTATGGCTACAACAAATGAATAGATGTTAATGTCACTGATGTCTTTCCACTTTTTCTGGGAGGAGGAAATATAAGAAATAGTGTTACTCTAACAATGAGGAACAATTCTGCCCCAACCCTCAAAGAATGGAGTGGGAGTATTCATAGACTTTTCCTCTTCATATGACTTGTGAATGGATGGAAAAGTATACGTTACCACACTGCATCATCACAAATCATGTTTATCATGACATAGTTTGAATGAAAAATTTGACACTTATTTCTTTGTTATTAAAATTAAAAAAAAACAAACCACCTCATCCAGATTCAACAAACCTCTTTATTGCTATAAGACAAGGAGATAAAATAGACATGTGTGAAACAAGCAAAGAAAGTAGTGTAATTAGATGTGCTGTTTAAGGAGATGGTATATTCGCTGAAGCAATTAACTTATGTTGCTTGAAGAGAATATAAACATTTTCACATTAACATGCCATTACTTTTGCTATTACTAACATTCAAAAAGACTCAGAGAGCCAAAAAAGCCCAGCAAGCCCTTTTGAGATCTTCGGTCTCACGGAGGAGTCTTTGCAGCTGTACACCAGTAGGGGATGCCAAAAGAAAATGTAAGAAAAGCCGTCTTGTCCCATGAGCATATAGATTAATTGTTCGTGGATTCCTTCGCATTTCATATCTTGGTCTTTCAGTTTTGCAGTCACAAGGATGAAAAAAAGAATACTAGTACAAGAAAAATCACAGAATAATCATTACAAAGTGGTAACACCAATCATTATACAATAAAACTTTGTAATGGACAAAGCAGGCCACTTTCTTGGTATGCAAGTAGTGCTGTGAAAAAGTTGAAGACTTTAGGACTATTATACATAATAAATAATAGTCGGGGTAATAAAGGATCCATCAATATAGATCACTGCATGCAAAATGTCTTTTGTTTTAAGGAAGTATCTAGTTTTGTGTTTATGAGTTTAAAATATCACAAGTATCTATTAATTCATTGACATTTCTGCCTGGATTTGGCAATTGATTTATAGATTTCTCTATGATTTATCGTTTATGGCATATCACTTCTAATACATTTCTCTAATTTAAGTTATATTTCTATACTGTGTGGTAATAACAGTGATAGATTACTTTTATTAAATAATGTATTGGATTGAAATGTCATTTTGCTTTATGAATTCATATTGACTTGCTTGTTGTTTTTAACATATTTTTTTCTTTGCAGCATTAGCATTCTGTGGCGCAGTTGCATTAAACTAACTGAGCTAGGGAGGCATTCAACCAAAGGACTTCAGTTATGTGATTCTCAAAATTGTGAAATGGAACTGCTCAGCTCCAGCAGTAGACTTTACAATGCAGGTGATTAAATTCCCATAAACTGGTATTCCCATAAACCACCTTGAACACTGGAGTACTCAAGACTGAAAACAGAAAATGAGAAAGGGATGGACTCAGGTGAGCTGCCTAAACTGAACTGTCATTTGATATTCTCCAGGGTTTATGAACTCACCTTCAAGTGCTCCTTAAGAAGGTGGAAGATCTCCAGTAGGTCCCATGTTCTATCTACCAACCCTGGGCATATGTCTCAGACAGACATCTCTCATGGCAGCAGATGTGAGAATGCAATTTATTGAGCCACATGTGCCTGAAACTCTTTCTTATTTCAGTTTAGACACCTATCACAGTCAGGATTAAGAGCTAGAGGGAAAAAAAGTCTTACTTCAGGTGTTTAGAGCAAAGTCAAGTCATAAATTGGGAGGAATAAATCCTGGGGATGCAATTTCTGCTGCCTGCATCAGTCGTTGCCTAATGTGAAGGACACAAGGAGTTTCTGGAGAGTACTCTGAAACATAACTGGTGGAATGTAAAAAGAAATTTCTCTGGCTCAGCATTTTGTTTTGTTTTGTTTTGTTTTGTTTTCCCCTTGCTCTGTCCATTTTTATTATAAACTAAACAGGGTCCCAATTTCAAGGGAATAGTTAGAGAGCAATTGCAAGCAAAATACCTCAGAGCATTAGTTTGCAATATAGACTCAATCCTCACGCTAACAAGAGGTAGAGTTCAGATCACCATTTTGGGGATGGGGTGAATTTTCTAATCATTAGGTTATTATGCAGATAGTTGACTTCTCCTTCAATGTGTTTGACAGAAATCAAATCAACTCGAATAAAGAAGGAGAGCTCTGAATATCCCTGTCAAATCAAGCTCCTCCAGAAACTTAGATGCTTATATGCTATTTCAAAGATTTTAATGTAGGAGATGGATATATCTACATTCTGATCAGCAGAGCATGATCTGAAGAAATGTTTGTTTCCCTCTGCAAAGAGGATTTCACGAGGTCTTGCTGTCCCTGCACATGAGGAAAGCCATCGTGCTGCTTTCTACAGGAATGGGAAGTGAAAGGTTTTGTCTCTTTCCATGCACTTACACTGGTGTCCATACCCACACTCCCTATGTACTAGTCAAGTTTTACACAGACTTCTCTCATCTCCTCTTCCCACATCTCTCTATACCCCATCTACTACACCCTGCAGATCCTGATTGCTTAAATAGATTATTTTTTTCTTCTCTAGTTTTTTTCTTCCCCTCCATAGTAAAGTAGTTGTTGTATCAATCTCAGCAAAATAAAGTTTTGCATGTAATTCAAGGTATAATTAAGTTAGTCTATGGATAGATAACTTACCTAATTTCATATACAATAATCTGTTCATGTAAATCATCACAAGAAATACTTAAGAAACATCTTATCATGAAGCATTAGTAAATTTTTCAATTTTATATTAAATCACTATTAGCAATAAATAGCAAATTACAGATCAATCTACTTTCCATTGAGCTCATAAGACTAATAATCTCACCTAACATCTACACTAAAAGTTATGAGAGATTAAGAGAAGATGTAGCCACAAAGAAAAGACAGCTTCAGGAAAGAATTTACAAATTAAAAAAATGAACTGTATTCCATATACATTGCACAGCTATGTTCACTGTGGCTCAATTTGTTCAGCAGACAGCTTTCTTAGTGTCAACTGACACTTTTTATGGCTTGTA
The DNA here is from genome assembly GCF_034638445.1 of Ciconia boyciana. NCBI lineage: Eukaryota > Metazoa > Chordata > Aves > Ciconiiformes > Ciconiidae > Ciconia > Ciconia boyciana. The sequence continues at coordinate 176,685,312 of NC_132934.1, forward strand.
ACTTAGTTTTCAGTGCTGTGCTAATCAAACCTTGGTGTCATAAATACCTGGCAAAGTGTGACAAATCTGACTTTGATAGAATAGAGTACTGTTCACCTTGACACTTCATCCACCTTATACATATATGCCCTGATACTGCCTTAAATTTAGCAGGGGAATCTGCGAAAATTACAGATTAATGTCAAACAGATTAAACTAATATGGTTATACAAAGGATACCAAAAATATTTTTTGTATTTTATGTAATAAATACTATCTATTTTTAGAAGCTCTTTAAAAATACCTTAAGTTATTAGCAATTATATTCTCTTCTGCACTTCAACAGGCTACATTAAATGATTATTTCTATTAAGTTTTAATTATATTTCTTGAAGAAATGTGTTGATTTCTTTGGATCTACAGAAGATTATTAATTTAAAATTATCCATTGCACAAATTGTTTTCAGCTGTGTTGTATTGCAGCATCACTTCAGCAAAATAAGAATTTATTAAAAATATCTGTCAGTAAGGGAGAGAGAAGTCCTCTAATCTTGAGGATTTCTGCTAGCTTTTATCATATTTAGTTTGCTTCATTATTCTCATCCTTTTCTTTCTGATTTCTTAGCAATAGATGAAGTAGAATACACAGAGTACTTAAGTAATAACAGTGCAGAACCTTTCTTTTATATAAATTAGCTACTGAAAAAGTTAAATAAATTGCAAGCTCAGTGCATAATTCCCTTCTTATTAATGCAATCTAAATCCCAGTTTCCAAACATACCCTCCATCAAGATACATTTCCTTCATTTTACCTCTATTTGTGGCTGTCAGTCCACACATTTACCCCAATTAGGTATTTTAAAAACAACTTTTTAAAGAGCTTTCCCCTGGACTGGAACTTATTGAAAATATTGCTGGTACATTAGGAAATAAATAAATAAGTAAAGATGTATTTTACCTCATTTGCATGGCAGCCAAGTCCCCTACCTGGAAAAAAATACTATCAAAGTGTAAAATGGATGCAAGCAATTAGGTTATTCAGGTGAAAAAGAACAGGTCCTAGGAATGTCTTTTGATGAAAAGAATTTATATTCACCTTCACTGATTCCCTTTTGAGATGCATTTAACTTCATTCTCCCTTTACATGTCGATTTATCTACTCCAATACAAGCACAATTATACCCATGGCACTCCTGACAGATATGAGTTCTGTAAAGCCTCCAGTGTTAGAGACTCCACAGACTTGGTATGGATTTTAGTAATGCTCTCCTAGTCATTACAAAATGTTATTAATAAGTAACTTGCTCCATAATTTCTTATGTAGTTCACCATGTATACAGGGTGCAAGTTACTGCATTTGAAATAAGTTTTTATGGATTTGAAGAGTATTTTCATGCCAGAGCCACATACACATACACACACCCTTTTTAATCGTCTTTAAATTAAAGAATTCACACAATACATTATCTCATAAATGTCTTGCAAGTTAGTCAGAGAAACATGGCAAAAATAAGAAGTGTAAAGCTACAGGGGATTTTCTAGGACCAGCATACTTTAATATTTTTAATTAGTATGTATGGATAGAGATTTTTTTTTCCATTACTGGACTACACAACTGTCAGTATTTTGGAGGACGGGGTTGGAATTCTAGATGACACTGCAAGCTAAGAGCACTGCTACATAGGAGGTGCTACTTTTAGACCAGAACAGTCAACTGCTTGAAGGCAGATAGGAGAATAGCTGATTAGTGACAGCTCTGACAGGAAGTGTGTGGGGATTGACCTGTGGGAACAATATTAACATATTGCAAAGGAAGAAAACATTATTTTCAGAGGATCAAACATCAGTAAAAATAAAAAGGCAGCTGAGGACATCCTTGTGCTCCACTCATCAGAAACATGTGGTCCTCCAGATTACAGTATTTGGTTATGGGCAGGGCATTCATAAGGAGACCTGACAGTTAGAAAACCTATAGGACTTCACATAGAATGATGCAACAAGCTTATGCAATATGCAGCAATATACAATATGAAAGGAATAAATATTCATTTCAATCTGCCATGGAATTCATTACCTCTATTTTGCTGGTTTAGTTTCAGCTGCTTAAGAATTAATTTTTTTTAACCAAAATTTATTAATTCAGCAAAACTACATTTTTGGATGTTTGCATACCTGTACTGATCACTAGAAGTGGCAGTGAGAAAGGCAGTGGAAGGGAACCTGGTCCATTTCCTCTTCCTTGTAGCTTCAGACCAGTGAGTGATTGGAAGTTGGGCACTTTTCATTTGAAATTAATAACTTTACCAAAAGAGAATATTGTCCAGCCTTTATCTTTCCTCTTGGAGCTGTTCCACTTTGTAGTAATAAATTATTAATTCAGCTGTTGGGAACAAATGGCATTACAGATTTAGAGGTTAGGGCACACAGCTGGGAAATGAAAGTTTCATGTTCAGGTCCCCGCTTCAGTGAATATTCAAAATTTTTATACAGAGCAGAAAAAGTTCAAAGACCAGTAATCCTAACCCAAATAGCCTAATTAGGATAATCTTCTTGTATGCACAAACTGACAGATTAAACACATCAAGCAGGTGCTCTCATCTGTTAGGGGAATACCCAGACAGTAGGTTATTGTCTATTTAGGAGGCAGTAATTAAGTCCATGGGCCCTGTTGGGATGTACCCATGAGTCCCAAGAGAGCTAGAAGATGTTATTGCAAGGACACTCTCAATAATCTTTGATTATGGTGACTGAGAGAAGTGCCTGAAGACTAAATGAAAGCAAATGTCACCCCCAACTTCGAGAAGGGCAACAAGGAGGACCCAGGGAACTACAGGCCAGTCAGCCTCACCTTGATCCCTGGGAAGGTGATGGAGCAGCTAATTTTGGGAACAACTTCCAGGCACATTAAGCATGAGAAAATCATCAGGAGTAGTCAGCATGGCTTCACCAAGGGGAAGTCATGCTTGACCAACTTAGTAAACTTCTATGAGGAAGCAACTGGCTTGGTAGATGCAGGGAAATCCATGAATATTGTCTACCTGGACTTCAGGAAGGCTTTTGACATTTATGGCCCAAAGGGCATCTTATCAATGTACATAATTACCTGAAGGGATAGTGCGAAGAGGAGGAAGCCATGCTCTTTTCAGTGGTGCTAAGTGAGAGGACAAGAGGCAATGGGCACAAACTGAAACACAGGAGACTCCCTCTGAACATCAGGAAATAGTCTTTTACTGTGAGGGTAACTGAACCCTGGCACTGGTTGACGAGGAAGGTTGTGGAGTCTCTATCCTTGGAGGTATTAAAAAACCATCCAGACATGGTCCTGGGCAACTGGCTTTAGGTATCCCTGTTTGAGCAGAGGGATTGGACCAGATGACCTCCAGAGATCCCTTCCAGCTTCAGTCATTCTGTGATTCCGTGATAGTGAATTATTTTGGAAATGCATTGCAATGATTGGCATTGCAAATTTCTCTACAGAACTAGATCCAAATCTACATGAGATTTAAGTTCCTATAGTGGACTTCAAGCAGAATGTAAAACACCAGGAAAATCCTCACTTCCATAATTTAATCTCTTTCATGGGAAAATTCCTCAGGTATCTAAGATAGTCTGATGCACGTGCTTAAGACTGACATTATCTTTTTAGGTTTGAGTAAATTGTTCCCTTTGTGACTCTAAGGCAAATTAAGTTCTTCACAGTAGATGCTGGCAGAACAGTCACAGAAGGCATGTTGAGGTCAAGTCTTATACAACAATGGGGCTATTTGTCCACAAAACATTAGAAAATCTATCTATTTGCATAAAAGTTGCATGGCATTTCAGGGGTTCCCCACATTCTCATTTCTCCATGTGGGTTGAAAATATGAGTATGTTTGAAGTAATATGTAACAGAGCATATGATTTATAGGACACAGTAAAATGGATTATTTTGGAATTAATCTCTTGTTAATGTTAAGATTTGTGTTCACTCCCTGTGAATTTTTTTTTTTTAAATTATAGAACTGAAGCATAATTCTGCTACTGCAAGTTTCCTACACTACATTAACTATTTCTTTTAGAAATAACACCTCTACTAAAATGTTCAAACCTATATTTGTACTAACTCTCCATTTCATGTGTGTTGATACTACCCCAGAAGTAAGAGTGCAGGAGAGTTTAATGTATCTATTTGGAAAAATGTTATAAAATGTATTACTAGTACCATAGAAGAATATTAATCAGAGTGATACTGAAGCACAAATAATATTCCAATTAAAGTAAAATAATATAAAATTATGGACAATGTAGTTTAGAAAACAAAACAGTGCTTTGACAAATACATGCCCACATCTTGTGATTAGGTTTATTACACTGCAGAATGCAGATATCTTTTTAATAAACATGTCACATTACAAATACATGCAATATTCCACTAGAAAATAGGATAAGCAGAACTAATTAGTTGGAATATGTAGAACAAAAAATTACCCTTAAAATATTTACAGCATTGATTTTGATATTCCTTTTGAATGGTTTATTTGCTTAAAGTAATTACAGTTTTACGGGAGCTTTCAAAAGGATAGTTGCAATCTGAAATCTTAAACATCAATTTTTCCACATAATAGAGTTGACTGCCTACAGTTTAAATTATTAAAAGAACAAATAAAATAATTAGCATGTTTGTTTAATAGAAAATGTTAATTTATAAATCAGAGCTTCATAAATATATCACTTTTAAAACTAACTAGAGACAATACTGGTAAAAGAAAAGAAATGAGCAGAGTTTAGGGAATTGTAAAAGAAGTACAATGAATAAAAAAACACAGCAGAGTTTAAATCTCCAGCCTCCAAGGTTTAGGTCAATAACCATGACATACTGAAATTAGAAAAACAAATTTCAACTTCCAAAACTGACATTCAAGTAAAGTTTCAGCTCAGAAGATTGACATTTTATTACATCTACTTCAGGGGAAAGGAAGGAAGATGACAATTCATATTGATGCAGTGCAGTAAATGGTAACAAATGGAAGACAAAAAAGAAAATTTAGAGGGGGTTAAGTAAAATTGAATATGTAAAGAGTTATAAATTATTTTGAAGATTTAATTACATTTAATATAACCTTACAAAATATTTATCTAAAAATAAGTATATTTGTTTCAGTATAGAGCTTTTGTCAGTACAATGTGTTGGACAGCAAAAAACCCATGGCATAATTATAATTCTAAAAAGATTTTTATTCATGCTCCATTCTTTATCTGAGATCAAAAAGACAGTGTAATCTTCCTGTCTGTGGAAGATAAAATATTTCAGCGTAACTGTATATTGTTAAGTTGCACATCTAATAGAACCAGCTATGTATTTGTTATTCCATTAACTAGATTAACAACATATGGTATGAACATACCTCATCTACCAGTTGGATTGCTTCGTACATCTTATGCATAGCTGCTGATAAATGGGGTAATAACATGTTAGCAATGCCGAAGCTGTCTATATAACATCACTTGAATGGCTTTTTCATCATTAATATTTAATAAATTAATTAATGTGGTGAAGAAATAAAGTCAAAGCATACTTTGTGTTACAGCAGTGGAGCAATATATTTTGGATACTAACAATAAAGTCACAGACAAATGTTTTTAGTAGGCAGCCTTGAAGAAAATTATATACACAATGCTTACACAGCACTTTTAAGAAAAAATGCAAACATTCCACTTTTAATTAATAAAAATACCTTAATCAGGCCCAAATTGGAGAAAACTTCTCCCTTATTAATTAATTTCAACTTCAATTTACAGTTTTGTCATTCTTCTTGTTGCCACCCTGGCAATAGTTTAACTCTGGCAAAGAGTTTAACTCTGTGTAAAATACTAGCACAAAATAATGGAGAAAGACACTTATCAGAAGATTATGCTAGTAGTGTTTCTTGTAGAAAAAAACAAGCTATCTGGCCATTACTGATTTAAAATAATTTATTTATTGAAGTTTCTTGACAAGGATAGAAGTTCTGCAATTGTTTGCTACCCATATAATAGGATGTGAAGACTACTAGATTATAAAGCCACGCAAGAAAATGCTAAGTATCTAAGGAACATAAAAATGTCTGTACTAGGACAGACCAATGATTTATCTAGCACAAAATCCTGTCTCTGAGAATGGCCAAGAATGGATGTTTAGGAAACAATATAACAAAAACAAATGAAGAGGCAGCAAATCTGATTAGGAAATTTATATTATACACATTTTGTAGAGAATTGGTATTCTAGAGTATTAATATAAGACATACGATCCTGATTTGCAATTACTTATACACAAGTAATAAGAAATAAGAGAGATACTTAAATTGTTATGAGTGTCGAGTGGTACAAAGACTGCACGAATCACTCATCTGCCTCAGCGGGCATTTGCTTTCTGCAAGGTCAGCAGACTACCTGACAATAGCAGAATGACTTGCAGTGTAAAAAGCAAAATAAGTATACAGGTCTTCATGTTCAGCCTTGAGTGTTCTCACGCTAAGGGAGCACTGGCGTGCAGTGGTGTGGGAGCGCTACTGATGGAAGGAAGAAATGGAAGACCAAACAGAATCAGAAGGTTAGACATTAACTTTGTGTGACTTCAGGCTACAGATCTGAATATGAACCTATACAGATCCATTTTCATTTGCATTATGAAGTGTGCTAAATTTCTCTGAGGAGATGATAAAATATTTGTTTACTGACAGTGGATTGATATTAAAACAAAACAAAACAAAAAAACAGTCCAGCTGTTTTGTTAGAAACTGGGAAAAGTATCTATGCTTAGGTGTTCCGCAGTAACTGTGCAATTCAGGACTAAACTGGGCCAGTGACACTTTGAAATAAAAGCAGGTTACAGCTTCTGTCTGTAGGCACTGAATTTACTTGCAAATGCAAAAGTAACCACTGTCACACTGTGACATTCTAACTTCTGGCTGTGTGTTTCTCCACGTCCTTTCAAAGTGCCCTAGTGCTGGGTGCTATATTTAACATCACATAGTATAGCAACAGTGTGACTCATGGCTTGTTTATTTTTCTACTTAATTTGGACTATGTCTGTGCCACACCCTGCTTTATGTTCCCTGCAGTGGTTATTCATGTATACAGTCTCCACCAATTTACTTAGGAAATAATGAAATTTAACTAGCATAAGGCATATGAAGCACCTGTGAGCCCAAAATGTGAATACAGTGAGAACAAGTGCTTAGTAGCTACTTGATGCTAGCAATATTTTTCTTAACTATTGATTATAAAGACATAAAACAAAAAGCTTTGCAGCTAAGAAAGTACAACAAATGGATGAAGTTCTTGCACTTTGGAACAGATTTGGAATCCTCCCTAAATTAATAAAAGAAACATCTTTTGATAGTCAAATTATCCAAAATCAGTTACCACTAATTTAATGTAAAAAAAGTCCTTAAGTGAATTGTTGTTAAAAATGGGATTTTAACAATGCTCTGACAAAAGATTGAACTTTTAGAAAGTACATTGACCAGAAAGATTAAGCTTTTCCTTAACGTCCTTAATGGCACCTGTAAGAAGCCTCCAATCAAAATGTTGGTGATAACCAACAGTAGTAAATAAATATTTTTTAACACTGCCAAACAAAGCATATATACATGCACATTTTACATATGTATGTGAACGGTGTGACCAACAAAGGGAAAAAGAAGTGTGCAGCTGTCTGTGGGAGGCATAGAAAAACTTGTAAACAGTGGCCCAAGTAACAGATATGCCAGACAGAGAACAAAAAAACAAGATTAGCACAAGGGACTGCAAATAAGCAAGACATCCTGATAAACGTGCAAGAAAGATGAAAGGAAAATGAAAACCAAGATAAGCAGCAGTGGGCGCAGATGAGATTCCCTGTCTTTGAAGAGCGGCAAGCAGCATGAAAACACTAGGTTTGAGCGAGGGAATCTTCTGCTTCAGTTCAACTTTCTTTGTTCTCAAGCCTGATAACCTTGACCGTAGCAACTAAGAATAACCAAGGACCACAGCCCTCAGTGCTAACTATATGGCACCAACTCCATGGTATTGTATACACAGTTAATTTGGGATATAAGTTTTAAGGACTAACAGTTGTGTATATGAACTGATAAGTAGTGGCAGTAACTTTCAAAGTGTGCTGCTAATAAAAGTCTGTCTAGTAAAATTTTATTTTAATATTTAAAAGAAGATAATTAGATGAACTATTGTCACAGTGATTTCTAATTCTGAGATATAATATGCATAGGTGTATATAAATATTTATATACATATGTGTGTGTGCTACTATGTTTGTGTTCTGTATATATGTACATATGTAAATATATTCAGCTTGAGTAATAAATATTTACTAACTCCAGCCAGTTGTGATTTTTATGGACAAACAGGGTCAAAATTGTTTTTTGAATAGTTATTGTGCTTCTTGCACAGTGGGTCAGCTGAAATCAATAGAGACTTTCCATTGACTTCCAATGAGTCCCAGGTAAGGATGTGGTCTCTGGGAGTTCAAAGTATTATAATAATTGCTTTTGAAAAAAAAAAAAATGAAGTATGTCAAAATGTTCCAGTTTTAAAGCAGGCTTTTTGATATTGATTCAAACTTTCAGGTCTAGTAATGAACTGCAGAGGGAATACATTAGTGGATTGTTGGCCTGTTCCACATGGAGCATAATGCCATCAGCTATTTCAAGACAGTATAGTCTACTAATGAACATGTAGCAAGATACATCAGTTCAGCAAATGTTGCTTCAAGTCCTGACTATTAAAACCAACCAACCAACCAACCAAAAACCCACTGTGTACTGGATATATTAAAAAGTTAAGTACACATAGAGATCTTCAAGTTTTTCAGGGTCAAAATGTATTAAGATATAACAGAGGTAAAATTAGTGGTAATTACTTATTATCTTAGTAATAGTAATAGTAATAGTAATAGATTTCTAATATCTAATAATGAATACAGTATCTACACAATAGTGAACGTAGACATTACAAAGGTGACAAGTAAATTAGTGAAACAGTTAACAATGTTTAGAAGTATGAGATTTTTTTATATGTGAAAAAAATAAAGGAGAAAAAATGGTTAGAATACAAAGTATGGCATGCCTTGTAATAGTAGGCTGTATTGATTAATAAATAATGAATGTCAGAATGTATGGAAAACATGAAGCTATGCAAATCAGCCAGTGTGAAGGGTACTGCTCAAATATATTTACCAAATTATTCTTCAAAGTTAGGTATAAATTAAGAAAACTGGAGAATGACTAAATAAATGTTAATCTAGTACTGAAGTTGCTGCTTCATTATTAGAAGAAAATTGTACAATTTTTTTGCTGCTCTTCTATTAGCCTTAAACTCTGTGCCCACAGTTTCTTTATATCTTTAACAGTTTCCCATATACTGTGTGCCATATAATCTATCCCTCCTGCCAAAAACTCTCTCTCCCTTCCTGGTTTTTAATCTATAATCTGTACTCCTTCCCCATGCCACTGAACAAATTCAAAACTTAGGTAACCTATACTACACAAAAGCATACCAAATACTTTAGCTATTTATAACTATAATTCAGTGACTGACAGATTCCGCATGAGACAGGGCTTGCTTCCTGCAGAATCTCTTTTCCATTTGACAGTGTACAAACTCGCCAAAAGCCTTTGAAAAACAATTAAGAGGCATTTGGATATATTAGATGATTGAAAACTAGCTAGTTTCCCAAAAGTTAACGAATGAAGCATATTATTCTGTCTTACTATTCACTCCTTTTCCCTGAAAGGATAGCAACAGACAAAATAATCTATTGTGTGTGCTATCTATATGACAGACTTATTTGGGAGGGCGCTTATTTTACTGCTATTTCATTGTAGGGGCAGACTACTGTTAAACAGCAACTGAACCTGAAGGCATGCTTCATTGAAATTTAAAATGAACTGACACTGTTAGTTGAAGGGAGCTGGACAGGAACGATTTATAAAGTAAAGAGGAAGAAAAAAAAAAAAAGGAAAAAAACCCAAATCAACAGCACTGTGAAATTGGTTCCCAAAAACTGCTGTTGTGAATATTAACACTAGAAAACTTGCTACTGTGTGGTGTGAAATTCATACTGGTTTGAGTATTATGGACAGAATTACAGAATCACAGAAAGGTTGAAGTTGGAAGGGCCTCTTGAGATCATCTAGTCCAAACGCCTTGCTAAAGTAGTGTCAGCTAGAGCAGGTTGCCCAGGACTGTATCCAGTAGGGTCTTGAATGTCTCCACAGATGGAGACTGCACAGCCTTTCTGGGCAACCTGTTCTAGTGTTTGAGCACTCTCACTATAAAAACGTGTTTTCTTGTGTTCAGATGGAATTTCTTATATTTCATTTTCTGCCCATTGTCTCTTGTCCTTTCACTAGATACCAATGAGAGGAGTCTGTCTCCATCTTCTTTATTCCTTTCTATCAGTTATAAATACTGATAAGTTTCCTTGTGCCTTCCTTCCTTTCTACAGGCTGAATAGTCCCAGCTCTCTCAGCCTCTCTTTGTACAACAGATGCTCCAGCACCTTAATAATCTTTGTGGCCCTTCACCATTATGTCCATATCTCTGTTGTATTGGGGAGCCCAGAATTAGGTCCAGCAGTCCAGATGTGTCTCACCAGGGAAGGATCATCTCCCTTAACCTGCTGGCAATGGTCTTCCTAATGTAACAGGAGGCTGTTGACCTGCTTTGCCACAAAAGCACATTTCTGGCTCATGGTCAGCTTGTGATGGTGACCAGGACCCCAAGGTCTTTCTCTGCAGTGGTGCGTTCCAGCTGGTTGGCCCCCAGTGTGTATTGGTGCCTGGGGTTATTCCTGCACAGGTGCAGGACTTTGCATATTCCTTTGATGAACTTCGTGAGATTCCTGTCAGATCAATTCTCCAGCCTGTCATGTCTCTCTTAATAGCAACACAACCATCTGATCTATTAGCCATTCCTCCTAGTTTTGTATCATCTGTAAACTTGCTGAGGGTGCACTCTGCCCCAGCACCCAGGTCATTAATTAAGACGTTGAACAGTATTGGCACCAGTACAGTACACCACTAGTGACTGGCCTCCAACTGGACTTTGTTCCACTGACCACAACTCTCTGGGCCCAGATATTCAGGCATTTTTTGATCTACCTCACTGTCTACTTATCTAACCTGTACTTTGTCAGCTTGTCTAGTACAAAATTATGGGAGATACTGTCAAAGCCCTTACTGAAGTAGAGGTAAAAAACACCCACTGCTCTCGTCTCACTCATCAAGCTAGTCATCTCATTGTGGAAGGCTATCAGGTTGATAAAGCCTGATTTCCCCCTCATAAATCCATACTGACTATTCCCAATCATTTTCTTGTCTGGATATGGTTTCCAGAATTAGTTGCTCAATCTCCCTTGATTGATAAATTGACAAGCCTGTAGTTCCCCAGGTCCTCCTTCCTGACTTTCTTGAAGATGGGAGTGTCATTTGCTTTCTTCCAGTCTTCAGAAACCTCTCTCTTTCACAATGACTTTTCAAAGATAAGAGTGGCCTCTCATTTACATCAGCCAGCTCCCTCAGCACCCATCAGGCTGCATGGACTTTTGTACATCCAGTTTGTTTAAGTGCTCGTTAACATGGTCCTGCTTCATGGGGAGTCTTTCTCACTCCAGATTTTATCTCTACTCTCAGGAATCTGGGATTCCTGAAGGCAAATTTATTGGCAAAGACTGAGGCAAAGAAGGCATTGAGTACCTCTGCCTTTTCCATATCCTTTGTCATCAGATCCCCTGCTCTACTCAGCAGCAGGTCCACGTTTTCCCTAGTCTTCCTATTACTGTTGATGTACCTGTAGAATCCCTTCTTCTTGTCTTTCACATCCCTTGCCAGATTCAACTTCAGGTCAGCCTTGGCTTTCCCAATCTCTTAACTCCATGACTGAACCCCATGGAACTCCATGTGTTGAACAGCAACTCCATACTCTTCCTGTGCCTCCTGCCCCTGCTTCTGCCTCTTGTACACTTCCTTTTTATGTCTTACTTCAGCCAGGAGCTCCTTGTTGATCCATGCAGGCTTCCTACTGCCTTTGCGTGACTTCCTGTTTGATGGATGAATGTTTCTTGAGCTTGGAGAAGGTCATTTTTGAATATCAGTCAGCTCTCCTATACTCCTTTTCTATCTAGGGACATATCCCATGTGATTCTTCCAATCAGATCTCTGAAGAGGTTAATGTCTGCTCTCCTAAAAACCAGGGTTGTGGTCCTGCTTTTTGCCCTGTTTCCTCCTTTTAGGATTCTGAACTCCACCATTTCACAGTCACTGCAGCCAAGGCAGCCCCCAGCTTTCACATTGATGATAAGTTCTTCGTTGTTTGTAAGCATCAGGTCCAGCAGAGCACATTTCCTTGTTGGTTCCTTGATCACCTGTGTCAGGACGTTGCTGTCAATGGATGCTAGAAATCAAGATTGCTTGAGCCCTGCTGTGTTGTCCTTCCAGCAGGTATCAGGGTGGTAAAGGCCACCATGAGAAACACGGCCTCTGAACGTGAGGCTTCTTCCAGTTGTTTCCCTTATCAATGCATCCCTTTTCAATTCCAAATGATTGTGGGAGAACACAAAAGTTAAACTAGGAAAAGAAAATGTTTATTGAAATACTTTTAAGACTTATATGTTACAATGTATTTCATCATAAACTAAAGTAGAAGGTAGTAGCTAATGCAACAGATGAAATTTTCCTCCCTTACAAAGTTTAACCAATTTAAATCTTATCCCCAAAGTACTTCAAAATTCTGGTCAAATTCACCTTTGATTAGAGTCAGATTAGCAATTTAGAGTTGCTATTTGTGCATGTCAACACAAAATTAACGTTTCTGAGTTAATATTTGAAGGAAGAAACATGCTATATAATCACAAAATTATTTAGATTAACATATTAATGTAATGTTGAATAAAAACTAATAAAATAAAAATAAAATATTTTAATAAAATTAACATATTAAACAGTGAAGGTGCAAAGGGCTCGGTTGAAAGTGATGAACAGTCACAATTCTTTTGAAATCAGTGGAAGTTCAAATTACTTTATGCATTCCAATTCACGCCTCATTAATATTAATATTGGCTAGATACCTAGGAGAGACAAAACTGAATGTATACTTCCCACTTGTCAGCTTTATCCAAGAATCTTTCTGAGAGTAAATAAAGGAGACTTTTTCCAGGTGATTCTTCTGATTTAATTTCACTCTTCTCTCCCCCATTCTGCATCCCAAAACTCTTTTCACTACTCTCCCATGTCTCTGACAGACATAGTTAGTGAGTAGGATAACGAAAGTCACAATCACATCTTCCTTCACTTCAGTACACAACTGTTATTTTAAATCACTGAGGCCCATGAAACACTTGCTAGATATTGTCTTGTCCCACTCGGTGGGTAGCGAGAGGGGTGAATCTTTTCGATTCCCCGACGGTTTGTGTACCGACAAAGGCTGATCTCTGCTCGACAGAGCCGTGTGGTCAGTAGAGTCATGACAATGACCCACAGGAACAGGCTGGCCAGCAACTTTATTAACTGGCGAATTCCACAAATGGACAAACTTAATGAACTGGTGAGCTCAACAAACGAACAGAGGCTATTTGGCAATGGAGCTATTTTCCAGGCAACCCGTCACAATCTATCCCAAACTTGCATATATATTAGAAGAGCAGAGGAAGCGAGAAGCAAGAAAAGGAAAGGAAAAGGGAGGAGGAAAGAGAAAGAAAAAGTATCACCACCCTTGGATCCCACGATGACGATGACAGACGTGGCCATCCTCCAGTGGTGGGCGCGTGCGCGCTTCCCTGGGGGGCGGGGGGCATGTCTTTTATAAGCTAATCCCCCCTCTAGGTACGCCCCTTCAGGACTGACATTGTTCTTGTTCTAGAAAGTTCTCAATCTTCTGCGCAGGCGCTGGGGGAGGGGGGTGGTCGCGAGGGGTCTCTCGGGCAGTCGCAAGCCCCTTCCTCAGATCAACTCTGTGTGACCTCTGGCCATAGAAGGTCAGGTCCGGCGGAACCCGGAACCGCGCATCCTCCGACACGCTCTCCACGTCCCGCTCTCGCTCTCCCCCACCCCGTGGTTGCCGACCTGCGGTTGCCATGCAAATAGCGCCTCAAGTCGCCACAATGTTTGAGACATTAACTCGTTCAGTCTCTCACAGATATCAACAAAATTTTGTTGCTTTTTAAGGTGTTATGGATTACTTTTGTGACAAAAGAACAAAGAAACATACAAGAGAAATCCCTATGGGTTCATTTCCACTTACAAAAGGGATTTGATGAAAAGAGGAATTAGTCTGGATGGTTACGAACCTGCTATAATATTTGCTATTTTCAATTAGAACAAATACATTACTTAATAAATAAACAAACAAACATCCCTGCACAAAAATGTTACTTTTTTCTGAAAACATTATTAATATTTATTGATAAATTAATATCTTCCAAATAATAGAAAAATATTATTCACATATTCTCTGTGTGGATTACACTGGCAGGCAAAAGGTAGCAAGAAAGGTTATAGGTTAGGATGTGTATACAATTATCAGACTATGACAGGAGCAAAAAGGTTAGAAATTCACTCTTTTTGCTAAACACATGCTTGGTCTTCCAATGATTGTACTGTACTGTAGAAAAATACATATAAATCCTTAGCAAGGGCAACATATCTATTCAGAGAGATCAACAAGATGATAACTTCTGTCTTAAAACATATACAATATTTCATATATTGAGGCAAAAGATGAAAATCATTGCTTTATTTTTGTTCTGTAGTGTGGCAAAAGCCAAAGTTCAGGTCAAAAACTGCCATCCAACAGCTTTGCTATCTGTGAAACAATTCCAGCAGCAATTGGAAAAAACAAAATTAGTTCACAAAAAAAAGCACAAACATTGACAAAAGGAAGACCAAAGATGATACTGGCTAAAGAAAGAAAGAGTTAAGAAACAAAAAGTCTAGAGATTAAGAAAACATCTTTGATATAAACATGGAAAATTTATAAGTGAATTAGGAAGAAAGGGATAAAAGAAGTAACAACCACCAAAATTTCAAACATGACAAGGAGGAGTTGCAAAATATTAAAGTAATGGCAGAACCTAGACTTCATACCTCACATTTATTTTCTCATAAGCTTAAATAGCTCCTCCAAATGACGAGCAGGCAAGTCTGGTCTTCTGAAATCTTACCCTTAAATTGTTTTTTATTGTTTGCTTTTTTAAAGCAAGTTTTTTAATATGAAAGAATAAATTTGTTAGCATAGCCTTGATTCAGTAAAGTACATTTTGTATCCAGTAACAGAGCAGAAAAAAGTCACTTTGAGAAGACTCCTAAACCAGTACAGGCAGAAGAGTAGCTTTGAAGTTGCTTCCACAAGAGAACTTCAAAAAAGTACATTGAACAACTTATGATGTACTGCTTGTGCCAAAGTAGCAACTGAGTTCTAGGGTGGTCTGTGTAATTCACTGAAAGTGTAAAAAAAAATCAGATGTGACAATCATTAGATTAGGATTGTCTTTCTGAAATTCTTTCTTGCTTGTGCATGTACTTCTTAACTTACTTTTAGTGTGACATCCTACTCATCTGTTCCTTTTTTATAGAGCATTCTACCTTGGGGTGGATTGATAAAGGGAGCTCATTTGGCAGGAAACCTCTTATGCAAGATTAAAGACAAAGTTTGCTTTGCTTTTTGTAGCCTCATGAAAAACTGATGTCGATGGGACAGAAGGGCACATGGTCCCAACGCTAAAGTTGTTATCACAGACCTTCCAAAGCTGTAGAGCATTTGAAAGTTTCACAAATCTGTTCTAAGGTTTGGAACTATTTTCTGACTAGAATATTAAGCCTTTCCAGCACATTATCTAATTTTGTTTACATGGAAATTGTAAGTTAAAAGGAGTGTTACATTAGGGATAAGGAGATGGTATGCTAGACTAAATTTTCTGTAGGTGCTCCTGGTGCAGAGATATCAGATGCTCCTGATATTAACTTGCCATTACTGTGGGCATTGTATTAAATGAAATTTTATTTTATAATTTTTGTGCAAAATGGCAGATTTTGTTAAAACAGTATGTAAGATTATTATAATTAACAGGGGAAAAAAAAACATTTTAAACTCTTTATGAAGACTCATTTGGCTTTCATCAGAAAATCAGGAGGGATTAATCTGAGGTTAAAACTACCATTTGAATTATCTGTTTATATGCTTCTCTTTCCATAGCAACAAAAAATGCTGAAACAGGACTAAATATATTCAAACAATCTGATGCATAGGGTGGTGGAGTTATCTGCTTCCTCTCTACAGTGGTGAGGGGCAGCACTTTCAGCTTTCTTATGTTAACTATTATGTTTTTTATTACATACAGGATATTGCTGCAAGCAGGTTTCATGATACAGAACCTGAGTTTTCACGGTTTGTCATACTGTGGCAACCCCAGCCCTAGTTCAGGCAGTTAAGTCCAGGGCCAGCAGACTATACAGTCAAAGATGTGATAATCCAGTCATCCATGGTAAGGAGCCAAGAACCTGAATGCCCTGAAGAATCAGTTCTAATGAAAAGCCCAGTGTCATTTTCAAAACAGGTATGATACCTCTGGCATTCTGAGAGCCCCAGCACTCAACATTTCCTTGTTTCTATTGCCATCTTGGAAAAAGAAGACTCTGGGTGCATTGGAGGTTTTAGGAACCCCAAACCCATTTTATGCCAGCTGGAAAGCCTTGTCAGATGACTCAGAGTCCACAAGGTTTCAGAAGCCACAAAGTTTTCTGGGATTTTGGGGTTCCTAGAATGGTCCTGGAAGTCAAGAAACTATAGGGCTATATATGTATAACAATTACTCTTTACGATCCCATATGTTTTTTACTGTCCTGACACTGTCACCTGGATTTGTGGATGTTGTTTACCTGGACATTAGTAAAGCCTTTGACACCTTTTCCCACAGCATTCTCCTGGAGAAACTGGCTGCTCATGGCTTAGACAGGCATACTCTTCATTGGGTAAAAAACTGGCTGAATGGCCGGGCCCAAAGAGTGGTGGTGAATGGCGTTAAATCCAGTTGGTGGCCAGTCACAAGTGGTGTTCCCCAGGGCTCAGGAAAGGGGCCAGTTCTGTTTAATATCTTTATCATTGATCTGGATGAGGGGATCGAGTGCAACCTCAGTAAGTTTGTAGACAACACCAAATTGGGTAGAAGTGTTGATCTGCTTGAGGGTAGGAAGGCTCTGCAGAGGGATCAGGACAGGCTGGATCGATGGGCCAAGGCCAATTGTATGAGATTCAACAAGGCTAAGTGCTGGATCCTGCACTTGGGTCACAACAACCCCATGCAACGCCACAGGCTTGGGGAAGAGTGGCTGGAAAGATGCCAGGCAGAAAAGGACCTGGGGGTGTTGGTCAACAGGCAGCTGAATATGAGCCAACAGTGTGCCCAGGTGGCCAAGAAGACCAACAGCATCCTGGCTTGTATCAAAAATAGTGTGGTCAGCAGGACTAGGGAAGTGATTGTCCCTTTGTATTCAGCACTGGTGACACCGCACCTGTGTTCAGTTTTGGGCCCCTCACTACAAGAGAGACATTGAGGTGCTGGAGCGTGTCCAGAGAAGGGCAACAAAGCTGGTGAAGGGTCTAGAGCACAAGTCTTATGAGGAGCGGCTGAGGGAACTGGGGTGGTTTAGTCTGGAGAAAAGGAGGCTGAGGGGAGATCTTATTGCTCTCTACAACTACCTGAAAGGAGGTTGTAGCGAGGTGGGTGTCCATCTCTTCTCCCAAGTAACAGGCGATCGGACAAGAGGAAATGGCCTCAAGTTGCATCAGGGGAGGTTTAGACTGGATATTGGGAAAAATTTCTTCATGGAAAGGGTTGTCAAGCATTGGAAGAGGCTGCCCAGGGAAGTGGTTGAGTCACCATCCCTGGAGGTGTTTAAAAGACATGTAGACAAGGCCCTTAGGGACATGGTAGTGGTGGACTTGGCAGTGTTAGGTTAACAGTTGGACTTGATGATCTTAAAGGACTTTTCCAACCTAAATGATTCTATGATTCTATGATTTACCATCCATTGTTTACGTCACACAACAAGCAGATAGAGTTCCTAGTTTGTCTAAGGAACACTTAGTAGCATTTAGATAACTAAATATATAAAGAATCACAATTCCAACACTAGCTTAAAACTCTCATGCATATTCATAGCACTCCTTTGCAGAGATATCGTGTGATGCCTCAGTACCAGAATGAAGTTAAGCATGAGAAACCTAACTTCAGTTCAACTCAGCATAAAGGCAAGCATTCTGAAAATATCAGAGTGATATTTGGGTATCCGATGAAACATTCACTGCTGCCCCTACAAGCCCGCCGTTCAGACTTTGTTAATCAGAGTGGCCACAGTGAGATCACCATCTTTGAGCAGATGAAGCACATCAGCACATCAGCACATCTTTTCCAAACTACAGAATTTCCAAAGACTTTTCAGGCTCTCTTTCCACTGAAATGATGTCTGAAACTATATTTCCAGACCCCAAAGCACTTCCAAGTCTGAATACACTTTCATTGTATCCTGATTGTTGCCAAAAATCCTTTAACCAGTTTATTTTGACTGCTGTATCCAACTGGTGAGATGAAATTCAGTCTATGAAAATTTTCCAAGGTTAAGGAACAGCCCCTCAGTCAAAGATGTGCTAGATGTTCAGGACAGTTTTAGTATTATTCCAGAAAATATGCAGAGAAAGTTCCTGATGAAAAGCCAAAGGCTGTGAATTCAGGAGAATTTCAACTTCTACATGTTTTAACAGATGTGGGTAAGCCATATCAGGGATCTTTTCCTGTCATTGAAACATTTCTTGGCCTAAAAGCAGAAGAGGATCCACTGTGTCATTCTTGATATCAGATGTTTGTATTAGTTTGCATTTCACAAGCAATAGTTTAATGCAGCAAATTAACTTAACAATGTGTGTCCCTTGGAAAAAAAAAAAGAAAAAAATTCCTCTTTTACTGCTTTGTACAGTTAGCAGTGAGCATGAGCTGATATGTTATTCTAAAATACGATGAGAAATTTAGAGTGCCCTTGCACTGTAGCAGCAACTTGGAGAAATGGGACCTCATTTCATGTCCTTCCCTGTCAAAATATTTGAGCATCAGATCTCGAAACCTAAACACTGCATGGCAGGGTAAAACAGGTATATTGGATGACCTGTGGAAATTAAAAATTCCAAAAGTGGTGGAGGAGTAGAAGCCAGACCATCATCAAAACTAGTAATGGACTTAATGTAAGAAAGAGGCTCTGCAGGACAAGGAGTGCTAACTATAATTCTAGGAGAAAAAGATTTTAATGAGATGGAAGAGTTCCTGCAACAGGGAGTCTTGAAGTAGATTTTTTCAGGAGCAGTAGGCAGATTTTTACATAAGCCTACATATTCTTTGATCCATGTGCTAAGACTAGTTAGAGGACAGTTATAAGCTCTTATTCGGATTTGGCTGACTTGCCAACAGCAGTTACACTGATTTTAGCACTTTAGTGCATGTTCCTTACATTCTGCATCAGCAAAAAAGGTGAGTGGCTTTTTGCAGTCTTTATTCTCCCAATAACTCCTGAAAAAGTTAATTCCTATGGCCATTCCCTTCAAGGGAAGAAGTAATAATAAGAGATACAGAGACTAAAGCATTTATTTAGCCTTATATCACAGTTAACCACAAGGCTAGAAAAGCCAAGGGGGAAGCAATAAAACAAGAGTGTAACAGTGAAGTTGGAGGAAGAGAAGATAACTATTTATGCTGCCTCTGACCTTTTAAACATGGCCTTAGAACATGGCCCTAAATTTTGCCCCATAGAAATGATTTGTGAAATTTATTTTTATATGGAGGCGTTTTTGTGTTGTACTTAGTCTATAATTGTTTTTGTCTCTGGTGAATTCACTGTTTGTTAATTTATTTAATATTCTCTTGTTTTGTGTATGTGTCCATGTCTTGTTATTGGCTTAGCCATTTTTACTTTCCACTTTGAGTTGTATTTATTTATTTATTTATTAAATTCTTGCCATCCACATTTAAGAATTTGTTCATGTTTTCAGTTCTCTGTCTGCTAACCTGTTGACTGTACTTGTTTACTGCCCATTTCCCATCATAAGGGCCTTGCACAAGCTTTTATTGAATTTCTGTAAAATAGAAAATAACACACCGTTCAGAATAGATGCACCATTTGCACAAACTTGCTAGCACGAAAATACATGCAATATATTAATACATCTGTTATAGTTCACAGTACTCTGGTAATGTTTTTATTTGACCAATTCCTGCATATCTTTGAATATTTTACTTGTTTATTTGCTCTCCTGTTAATGTGTGACCAAACAAGATGAATTAATGCTCTACAGTGCTGAACGTGGCCCACCATCTTCCTTGTCTGCTTCCAGCTGCCTACCCATAACAACAGCTTCTCAGTACTTTACCTCAGACTCTGTGAAACACCATGTTTCACATAATGAAGCCACAGTTATTAAAAAAAATAACAGCCTTTTTACAGAGGAACTTCTTACAAAACTACAGGTTCACATGTCATTTAAAGTACTGGATATTAGGCCTCAATTTCATCTTCAGGGAAGCGTCCCTGCTTGGTTTTCATTCTCATTAACAAGAAAAGAGGGCATAATTGTCCTTATCGCATCACTTTTCTGGTTCTGCCCTCCCCACAATTACATTTCTTACTCATTTTCGTTTTTACTTGCCCCCTCCCCACCATGTATCATTTGTTATGCAATATTGCATCATTCAACCTGATTCTTTGCGCTGACTGTGCAATCACAGTATCCTTCTGGACAAAATGTCCAGCATAAAGCTAGACAAGTCCATAATATATTGGGTGAACAATTGGCTGGTGAACAGGTCAGGCTCAAAGAGTAAATGGGGTTACATCAGGCTGGTGGCCAGTGACCAGTGGGGTTCCCCAGGGCTCATTTTTAGGGCCAGTGCTCTTTAATGTTTTTATAAATTATCTAGGTGCAGGAGTCGAATGTATATTAAGTAAGTTTGCTGATGATACTAAATTGGGAGGAGCTGTGGACTCCCTCAAGGTAGAGAGGCCTTATAGAGAGGTCTGGATAAACTAGAAAGCTGGGCAATCACCAACTGTATGAAATTTAACAAGAGCAAGTACCAGATTCTGCACCTGGGATGGGGTAATTCTGGTTATACATACAAACTGGGGGACGAGAGGCTGGAGACCAGCCCCATGGAAAGAGATCTGGGGGTTTGGGTTGATGGCAAGTTGAATATGAGTCCACAGCATGGGCTAGCAGCCAAAAGAGCCACCTTGCCCTGAGGTGCATCAAGCACAGCATAGCTAGCCAGTCGAAGGAGGTGATTGTCCCACTCTACACTGCACTGGTGCAGCCCCACCTCGAGTACTGTGTGCAGTTTTGGGTGCCTCAATATAAGAAGGACATCAAACTATTAGAGTGTGTCCAGAGGAGGACGACCAAAATGGTGAAAGGCTTCGAGAGCAAGGCTTAAGAGGAGCGGCTGAGGTTACTTGGTTTGTTCACCTTAGAAAAGAGAAGGCTGAGAGGTGACCTCATTGCAGTCTACACCTTCCTCAAGAGGGGCAGTAGAGGGGGAGGTGCTGATCTCCTCTCTCTGGTGACCAGTGATAGGACATGTGGAAATGTATGAAGCTACATCAGGGGAAGTTCAGATTGGACATTAAAATAAGGTTATTCACCGAGAGGGTGGTCAGTCACTGGAACAGGCTCCCCAGGGAAGTTTTCATCGCACCAAGCCTGTCAGAGTTCAAGGAGCATTTGGACAATGCTCTTAGTCGTATGGTTTAGTTTTAGGTTGTCCTGAAAGGAGCAGGGAATTGGACTCAATGATCCTTATGGATCCCTTCCAACTGGAGATATTCTATATTTTATGATTCCAATACTTCATGACTGACTGTACCATTTTCAAGCAATCGAACTGTTTGAATTTCTTCTTTTGTCTTTCAGTTGTGAGGACTGGCACAGACACTTGCTTTGCTGCTTCTTAGTTTGAACTCTCCCTTGCTCTGCCAAACCCTTGCTGCTCAGCAAGTCTAGATGGCAGTGTAGAATCCATTGCTCATCATGACACCTTGTCACTGTGATTTCCCCAAGTACAATAGTGTTTCTTTTGTATATCAGGCATTAAACATTCAGGACAAAAGGGCCTCGTACCATGGCCTGCACACTCATAAGAGTTTTACATGGCATTACAAAGGACAAATAAGAAGGCAGAATGAGATCATGGACATGTACATATTACTTCATCTGCAATCAGTTAACAATAATTAGGAAGGAAACTCAACTTTGGCCAAGGTAGCTGATCAGACAAACAGAAAAACAGCTTCCCAAAAAGAGGAGGGGGAAAGTAGGAAGAGTGTCCAAATTATTCCAAAGACTGTTCTGAGGGCTGTCATGGTTTAACTCCAGCCAGCAACTAAGCACCACACAGCTGCTCACTCACTTTCCCTGGGTGGGATGAGGAAGAGAATCAGAAGAGTAAAAGTGAGAAAACTCATGGGTTGAGATAAAGACAGTTTAATAGGGAAAGCAAAAGCCGTGCACTCAAGCAAAGCAAAACAAGGAATTCATTCACTACTTCCCATGGGCAGGCAGGTGTTCAGCCATCTCCAGGAAAGCAGGGCTCCATCATGCGTAACAGTTACTTGGTTTGTTCACCTTCCAAGTAGGGGAAGAAAAACACCATCACCCCAAACGTCCCTTCCTTCCTTCTTCTTCCCCAGCTTTATATACTGAGCATGACGTCATATGGTATGGCATATCCCTTTGGTCATTTGGGGTCAGCTGTCCCAGCTGTATCCCCTCCTAACTTCTTGTGCACCTGGCAGAACATGGGAAGTGGAAAAGTCCTTGATTTAGTATAAGCACTATGTAGCAACAACCAAAACATCTCTCTATTATCAACACTGTTTCCAGCACAAATCCAAACCATAGCCCCATACTAGCTACTGTGAAGAAAATTAACTCTATCTCAGCCAAAACCAGCACAGGGCACACAAATGTACATCATTAGTTCATTATGAAAAAAAAGAAAAAAGCAGTTAAGAACATTGCACTTTTACTCAGAATGCATCAGTTTTTATTTGATATAAGTTCCTTTGCATCAGGAAAAATAACTAAACTTTTATTTTTATTCAGATGAATAGTTCAATATTTTCCACTTTTCACCTCTAATTACAGACTACAGCTTTATTTCTGAATACAATAAATTACTGCGTCTGCCAACCAGAAGGGTGCAGCTATAACATAGAGGAATCACAGAATGGTTGAGGCTGGAAAGAACCTTGGAGGTCATCTGGACCACCTGCTCAAGCAGGGCCACCTAGAGCACCTGTTGGTGCATCCCAACAGGGCGCATGGACTAATGTATGTTCAGTTTGCTTAAGTATTTCCTGACCTGATCCTCTTCCAGCAAAAGTACATCTTCCTTGCTCCAACCCTTCCCCCTGGTCTCTGGGACCTGGGATTCCCAACGGCTCATCTTGCTAATAAAGACTGCTGCCCATTACCCCCACAGCTCTATTTAAGCTCAGGTGTGGACCCCCCAAATTCACCTAAGATTTGCTGTGGTGAAAAAACAGTGTTTTTTCCCTTAAAACAGTGTTTTAAGGAAAGAAGGCATTCAGGAATTCTACCTTTTCCATGGAGAGGATATGTATAGTAGGTATCCAGTCTTGATGTGAATGACAAAATATCCAAGCATATAGGAAGAAACAGCAGTCGGCCCTTCAAGGACAATATTTCCAGTAGATTAGGAAATATGTCACTGTAAGCAATGTGAAAAAAAAAAGATTTAACCCCCCCCGTATATCTACAGAATATCTATGCATAAATTATACACTTAAACCATGGAAAAGGAGAGAATTTGAGCTCAGAATACCCCTAAGAGTGTCTTTTATTTGCTGACACAAATGTTTAAAACACCCCAAGGGACTGAACTATGAGCAACATATATGCATACTTACACTCATGTTTTTGACTGAGGCACTGAAAAAAATATTTCTTAACATGCTTGCAAAAATCTTCTTAATAAGAGCTGTAGACCATTCCAAGAGATGATTGCTATCAGGAAACAAAACATGTTTTCATATGCTTTAAGATGCTCTATAGCAGATATGATGCAGTATTCAGGTGGTTCCCAGATAAATCAGACAGACAGAAAAGTCTCCTAGTGGACTTCACAGAGCTAAGCCCTTTTTTTTCCATCCATACTTGTATGGAATACTTATTTATTTCAGTACTGATTTTAATGTAAATTTTTGTCATTTAGATAGTGCAGACATAAAGAATTGCCATCAAAAGTTTTGCAGACCACGTGCATACACACAAACACCCCCCCCCCCATCTTCCAGCTAAACTGGAAATGCTTCCAGTATCTGGATCTCTTATAAAATTAGTTATCTTTTGCTATGGATTGGATATTATCTTTTTGTGGCTCCACTTTATGAGTTACATAGCCTCAGAAAAACACTGTAGGTCATACGTGGGGTTATGATGCATGAGATCTTGAGAGTCTCTGAGATGGGGGCCAACACTTGATCTGACAATAAAAATAGACTTAGTCAACAGAAGTGACAATAAAAAATATTTGTAGTGACTTATTCCAGTGAGGACACAAGCCATACGGACTCTGTAAAGCTTACAAGCTCAGCTACAAATAGAGCATATGCAAGTAGAGGTGATTCTGCTCTGGCTCTGTCCTCATCATGAGCAAGGTGTGATGTTTTCTAATGAGTTTATCAAAGATCAGTGATGTGGTGCTGGTTCTGCATTATTTAAGGGCAACCATAAAATCTTTTAGCAACCATTCCCAACATTTTTTTTTTTTTTTAAACTAGCATTCATATGTCCACATTTTTATGTATACTGTAAACTACTAGGAAAAAAAAATTCACATGCACTTTTTAACTGCTACAGTTCTTGGGGAAAAAAAAATACAATGAATCACAAATGTTTAGTATTTAATCTAAGGCTAAAAGGGCAAGAGAATGGAAAGAATTATATAAAAACCTATCATATCCTGGATATCTAATAGCAACATAAAGAAAAACAGCAGATACCTAATTGCCATCTTAACCTATACATTTAAAAGAGGTCTGCTATAAAAATTACATGTAATCAATATGAATGCAGCTATAAAAGGAACCACACACGGCACCCTGCAATTTAATTCTGTCCTTATTACTGCTGGGTTCCACTTTTATATTTATAGTATGCATAATGAATGAATACATTTTATAACTGATCCAAGGGGAAAAAAATCTCTTTGCTTTTTGACATATTCTGAATCAACTACTTGTTTTTCTTATATCCAAATTAAAATATATTTGGTTTGTGGCTGAGCTGAGGAAGAATTGAGTTTGTTTTGTGCAGTGAAGAAGCTATGTGAAGGAGAACATTTAATTAAATAAAGAAAAATATATCAGAGACAATCAAAAAGTCAAACAGAGAAAATAATGATTGAATTAGCACCAGTAGCAAATGCAAAAAGTTAAAAAGTGAATATATATTGTTTCCAGATTTGGAGTTATTTATCTGTCAATTACTTTTAAAAACTCTCTTCTGGCTTACCCTGACAATACCTTAGAAAGAAGTATTTACCATTTTAATATAAGATACATAATTTAACAGGTAATATATTCTGTGTAAGAAAGTATTTTTCCAATTATTTGTGATTTTGGGTGCCTTTCTATGATCCGCTTATGCAGCTCAACCTTAGTTAATTTTGCTTGAACACTTGGAGTCCAAAAGAAACTATTGGGGATTTATTTTCTCTCTTGTACCCAGTGTCCTGTGTGACTTCATCCTCTGCATTCAGACTTTCTGGTCTACATTTAGTGAAAAAAAAATTTAATAACCAACAGTTTCTATTTAGCTCAATGAGGAATTCAAATACCGGCTCACCGACTTATTTTTTAATAACTAAGTAAAAGACATTTTAAAGACAATAGAGCTTTCTATTAACATGAACCTTATTAATATCTAAGTCAAAAGAATTATCTAGTTTCATAGCAAAGGCATAACAACATTATTGTTACTACTTACTGAAGATAATGGGGTAAGAATGGATGTGTTGTATTCATTGAAATCAGTTGCCAATATCTTTGCTAGCTGGAAAATCATGAAGAAGCAAGCATTTTGCAAATATACATGAGCCTTTTGCTGCATGCCTAAGTGGGCAGGAGTGCATGCAAAACTGACAGAAGAGATGATTTTACTTTGCAGTCCATGCCTACGATCAGATCCGAGGTCTTTGAATGAGTCCCATAAAGTGTGCACAGAAGACCTAACCAATACCATACACATCAGATCTACTGTAATGTGTTGTGCTATTGTTTGTGTATGTGCTGTAGTCTCTATATGTGCTGCAACTCTGAAAGCTGAGATTTGTGCTTTCAGGAGTTTGCACGTGGCAGATATGCCCATCTTATTCTCCATGCCCTATAGAACCTCATCACATAGAGACTGAATTGCCCATGTTGCCATGCATCCTGGGGTCACCTTGGAAAAGCATATGCTTTTTCTTTCTTTGTTGTTGGAAACTACTAAATATTCTCCTGTTCAGACTCTATAGCACCCTTTTCCATGCCTCATCTACTGCTCTGACATAGCTGCCATTATAACAGATTTAGTACTTTGTATTCACAACATTATTATTCAATAACCTTGCTTTTCTGTTGAGAAACTGCCTTCTGTCCTTGTGTTTGACCTTTGAAATGAAGTCATTCTAACTAGAGGACCTGTCTTTTTTACGTATTTGTAAAACATCATCCACTTTTGCAAATTGCATAAAATCATTCTCACAGCACAAAGATATCACCTCCAATGTGGCCGAGGGATTGCTTATTCAAATTCAGAGTTCCTGAGCTCTAATTTTCTCTGTCATTGATTTGTTCTATAACCTCAGACAACTTTTCTGTGATTTAATCTGCTCAGTTTTACTTTGGGTTGATATTATCTAATCCAGTGAGATCCTTCTGAAAACTTATTAGAGCATTGTTAGTGATATGAAAAATGTTACATGATTGCAAAGTATTATCATGTTTAGATGTTTTGCACCAGCCTGCTGCTTGTTGATGTTGCCTATAAGCAAGAATGAATGACATACATAAACTGTATTTGACAAAAATGTCTTCAGCAATCACCAGAAGTAGTGCTATGAATACACTAAAAATTAATGACACTGTCATTGTACTCAGGCTGACAGGCTTTGCTAAGAGTCAAGGAATGTTAACTTAGGCTCAGATTTGTAAAAATATTGTATTCTGGACATGGCTGTCCTATGTTTGGCTGCTTTGGTGTGCCAGCAGGATGAACATCTGACAGTCTGCAGCAACTGAAGCCTGTGACCTCAAATATATTGAGTTGCTAATGCTAATACCATTTATTTGGCTACTGGAATGAAGCTGACTTATGCCAGGTTGGCTTACAGGACTAGAAAGCACTGTATAACAACCTGCATCTATCCAGAACTGTCCATACACAAAGCTTTATTCATTCACCACTCTTCAAGATCAACAGGAATCCTTTTTCATGATTTTTTTCAGATCAAAGGTCTACAGTTTTATAGCTCTGTTAAAAGTATAATTTATTTCATAATAAAGTAGTTTAATTATTATTAGACAACATAAACTCCTGAAGGTTTTACCTCATCAAATTCCTTCGTCCAGCTTGATATTTTAAATACCCTTTTCTTAAATTACAGAAAAAAGTAGTAATTAAAAGACTGTTCAACAACAACAACAACAAAAAGCAAGTTCTTTTGTGTAAGATTGTACTTACAAAGGGCTTAAATTCTGCTTCTGCTTTCAAAGGTACAGAAAAAGAAAAAAGGCAGAGGAAAGGCCACAGTTCATTCTCCTCAGAAACTACATTGAATAAAATATTATTTTCTGCAACTTAAATACATATTTTAAAGAAATATATCTATATTTTAGGTACTTACATAAAACTATGCATTCTGAGCACTTCACGATGATCAATCATTTCTTCACTAATTCCTACTGACCAGTTGTCTGGGAAGTATAGTCTAAACTTCCTAACTGTGTTTTTATATGTTTATTCTACAATGGCTTGTAGTATTTTGAGACAGAATAATTTGCTTGCTGTATCATCTGAATTCTACTTATGCTCAAAATAATACTTTTTTCCTTCCAAAACTTTAGTATAACTTCTGACATTTTATTATTCATTCCACTAGCATCCATTTTATGAATAATAAGGGTTCTGCTTGTGTCTAAGACAATCTCATCGTTAGATGAAGCTACAGCTTCAGCAGT
The DNA here is from genome assembly GCF_034638445.1 of Ciconia boyciana. Taxonomy (NCBI): domain Eukaryota; kingdom Metazoa; phylum Chordata; class Aves; order Ciconiiformes; family Ciconiidae; genus Ciconia; species Ciconia boyciana. The sequence continues at coordinate 176,713,586 of NC_132934.1, forward strand.
TTCCCATGAAAGATCTTCATCAGTATACACAGTATGTTTATACTTTATTTCATCTTTGATACTTCCAATCCTTCTTTGTGAGCTCTTGCAAAATAATTTTTTTTTTTTTCTTAGACATATATTAGTTCTGTCTGTTTAGGTTTGGTTTTGCTTCTACATCTGTTTCTGTTTTACAATTCTTTTTTCTTTCTTCTAAATACATAATGAAGATTTCATATAATTCTGTATCTTAGAAAATACAAATTTCTTTCTCTAAGTTTAAATCAAGTTCTTAATAGCCTTTCCCTCAGTTTTGGGTCTCAGATTACTATTACAGCCCTGTTTACTGGGATTCTAAGTACCTTCCAAAATTTTCTCACTAGTCACAGACTTGCTCTTAATTCTTTTTCGAATTTTTCACATAAGACTAATATAATATACAACCCTCGTTCTTTCTAAGACTTAAATTTCCTTAAGTATCTTTAAATTTCCTTTGCACTCTTCTCAACAGCTATGCATATAATGTAATTGATGGCTTGGAGTTTTTACCCGAGTCCCCTATTTAAAACTTTTCTTTTATTCCTTTGCTTCCATAGGTCCTGTCTTCATTCTAACTCTACTGCTGGTACGATATAGTGCCATATTGCGGTGTCATTTACAAATTATAATTATACCAAATCCTTAAGAAGATGACAAGAGAGAGAGATTTTTGTCTTCTCTTCAGTTGACAATAGGAAATTAGCTTCAGATAGACTAGGATGTTGCAGAGGTTGTTTCACTTCTAGTTTGAACAGTCCAGTATGTACAGGTTATCTCAACGGTGTTCTCCTTGACCACAATGCCTTTAAACTTTTCATCAGAAGAGATAGCAGGTGTTTTTTACAGCAATATCTATTTAAGGCTATATCATAGGCAGAAAAAATGACAAGCAAGTGCAGTAATAAATAATATATATATCTATAAAAATAAATTTAAGCATGAGACTTATGAGAATCAATTATATAGAAGAGCTTTAGGTTATTGTTTTTCCAAGGGAGAACAAAGGTGCTTGACCGCTGTTTATTGGTCTGCAATTTCTGTGTGATGGAGGACAGAAAAAAGTTGAGCATCAAAAGAGTGCCAGTAAGAAAAATGAAATTGTAGAGAGAAGGGGCTAGATGGAAAGCACTGATAAAAATTAGACAATGAAAGAAATCAGGACACAGAGTAGAAGAATTTTACTCAAAAGTCTATTTTAAAGGATGAGAAATGCTGCAATGTACTCCTTAATAAAGGATAAAATTCCTTTCTCCAATCTGCACTGCAGTTCTTAATAGCATATTCTGCAGCTGTCCTGTATACAGGACTCCCACTGATATTAATAAATGTTCTTTTCATAGAACTACTGCAGAATATGAATAGAAATCAAGAAGAGAAAACTTCTACTATGTTATGCACAGAACACAGAACACTTGCCATCCTGACCAGTGCGGACTTGCTGGCTCACTCTTTCATCCCTTGATCGCCCTAATCTGTCTGAACTTGACCTTTGTCTCATGATTATATTTAGGTGGCATGTTATTTGGGGCTTAACTATTCCTTCTTCCTATTTCTTTTCAGTATCCATGCACTCATATTTTTCTCCATGACAACTCTGAAATATAATGATAGTTAAAAAAAAACAACACAAAACCCCACAACTATTATAACCCTAAGAATATGCACAACACATTCCATAATTTCCAAAAAGACAACAAAATATCTTAGAATAATAGAGACGTTACCTTTTGCCATCTTCTCTTCCTTTGATTCACTGTTTCTTGATCAACATGATTCATATATCACAGAATCACAGAATGGTTGAGGTTGGAGGGGTTCTCTAAAGGTCATCTGGTCCAACTCCCCTGCTTAAGCAGGGACAACTAGGACCAGTTGTCCAGGATCTTGGCTGGACATTTTTTTAATATCTCCAAGGACAGAGTCTCCACAGCCTCCCTGGGCAACCTGTGCTGGGGCTCAGTCACCCTCACAGTAAAAAAGTGTTTCCTGATGTTCAGGAGGGACCCTCTTGGTTTCATTTTGTGCCCATTGCTTCTGGTCCTGTCACTGGGCACCACTGAAAAGAGCCTGGCTCTGTCCTCTTTGCACCCTCCCTTCAGGTATTTATAGACATTGATGAGATCCCCCCTGAGCTGTCTCTTCTCCAGGCTGAACAGTCCCAAGTTTACAATATCATTTTACAATAACAAATTAAGGAGTGTTATTAAAGGATTTATAGAACATAATGCAAATTACTTTTAAGAGTAATTTAATTTGAAACAAAGGATGGTCTCCGTTAAAAGAAGGTATGATATGTTAATTGACATCAAAGGAATTGCACTTAGACAGGTATGGTGCATTATATATATTTAGATCTGAATGAATATGTAGAATTTCTAATAAACTATATCTTCATTTTAAAAAGAAAAGCAAATGCAATATTTGATTGATTATTTTTAAGGCATTTCAGTAAGCAATCTGAATGATCCCTGCCATTTCATATATGACATAAAGTACTCGGTAATAGCAGTAAAATAGATTTTCAAATATGCATATGTAATTTCATTCAAATTGCAGATGATTAAAAAAGGTTATAGTTAAAAGAGTAAACATACATCTGGTAGACAAAGAAGGGGAATGGAGAGAAATAATTTTTAAATTTCAGGCTACTATAATCTAAACTGACTGAGTCTAAAATAGGTGAACAAGATGTTAGATATTTATGGGTTTTTTGAATTCAAACTATGATTAGAACAACAGAAAAAGAGATTGTAAGGAATCCTAAGGAATTTCTGCTCAGAAGCATAAATAGCTTATTTCAAAGCCATAGCAATTAGTGAAAAGCTTTCAACTTCTCATTTAACTTCAGTCATAGACAGTCTGGATATGTGTCTTTGATGTATTGACACTAGAATTTATTTATAATCAATATAGAGAAGCAGGTATTTTTAGGATGTGATTTATCTCATCTTAAGTAGATATCTTAGTTCAGATGAATCACATATTGTAATTGTCTGTTTTCTTTCATTAAGTATAAACAAAAGCTTAGAGTAACTATCTAAGATGCAGACTTCTCCATTTAATCAGATAAATTCCGGTCTCAATGACTTCAGTGGGTCTTGGATTGCTAGGAAAAAAAAAGATTTTTTTTTTTCATCATTATATAGTGCAACATATCCATATTTCAGATTAGTCCAAGACAACCTGTGAGGGGCAAGAAGATGATACCTAATAACATGAACAGAGGTGATTCCATTCACTCTAGGACTGGTTCTGCTAATTTCCTACTGAGACAAGTTGATTTGGGGATATTGAGCAGACTAGCTCATATTTTAGTTTTAATCTTAACTGAAGTTCTTGATACAAAAAGAATGCAAGCTTTCTGTGGAAAATTGCAATAAAAAAGCAATAAGTTATTGTCCTCAAGTTTCTAAACAATACAGTAGCTTTTGAAAGAGTTCAGTTTTTACACACGCACACAAAGACACACACACAGACACACACATAGGATCAGCATAGCAGAACATTAGCACCTTGGAAAAGAGTGAAACACTAAATAAATATTTTCCTGTGCAAAACATCTGATGCAATCATGGTAAAATGCTGTTTAATGTCTACATCATACTTAATACATGGGTTTTTATTTAATTTTATTTACGTATTAGTTTAATTTATTAATTAAAATGCCTCAGTTTTATTTCCCACCTTTTGAATGTCTGTTGTATTTCTATGAATATTTTCTTACTAAAAATGGAAAAGATTATATGATATATTTTCAGGACAAAATGTCGTTTGGTTTATACAACTTTGAACTATTCTGATATGGAAACATTTATTTGTTCCTCACTAAGCTGGAATAAGTATTTTAATCACAGGCCATTTATAATGCAAAACTTTACATTTATTAGAGGGGTTAAAAAATTTTGGTCCTCATTGCTTATTCATTGTAAACAGTAAGTTTTCAGTGAATGGAAAGTATGTGTGATATACTTACATTAGTTATAACACCAATTATTAGTAATGACAAAGCTGAACTATGGTAAATGATGCCCTGAATGTTTTACCTTCTTCTTTGTCACTTCATGAAATCCTAACACTATAAAGTGATAAAATACAGAGTTTAAAGTCTGACTTATTTTCCTCTTCAGATAGCCTCCCGTGTTGAAACCCATCCTACATATTTTATGTTGTAATTCATCTGTTACAGTAATGTAAATCACAGATAATTACATTTTTGTACAACTTTGAATTTACACCAGTACAATTGAGTGAAGAACTTGCTCCTATCCTTAAATCGGAGCTTCTTTTATATTCAAACTTTGTTTCAAAACCATCAAGAGGCTCACTTGCTGCTGTGCAAGTCAGCAATTTCAGCTCTTGTTGATTATTAGCTAAGCAATAATTCTCATTCATTCTTCAGAGGTCTCCTGTTGTCTATTTGGTCTTCCAGTCCCACTGGAAGACCCAACTTTACCTTTTCTTTTCCCTCAAATCACTACTTCTAAGGACTCATAATTGCCAAAGACATTATCCAGTGTTGAAACTTGTTCATTTAAAATCCTTTTGAAGGTTGTATGGTTTGGGAAGCATTGGTGGAAGTACAGTTAAACTTACTCAGATATTTTCATTCTGAAGTAATGAAACATATTATTTTGGTGTTCTTGCTAAAATGCCACATGGTTACTATTTAATGAAAACTCACGATATTATTATTAACTTCTAATACATGAAGATAGCTTCAACTGTATCTGTATCTCAGATTTCTAAATCAGATTTTCAGATTTGCCTCGGATTTTACTCTTTTGGTACTTCACCCAACAGCAGTGAAATGGAAAATAAATGAGTTTTGCTTGAAATGGGATCACCACTAAGAGTTCTGGAAAGTCCCATTCCATGGGATTAAAGGATCAGTGACATATTTTGAGAAGATCTGGTCCCACGAGAACACCAAGCAGTTAACACATGATGAGGTTCTTGGAGAAAAGAGTAGGATGTTCAGACCTCATGGTGCCAAGGAGGACCTGGAGCATATCTCTTTCATGAGGCTCTAGCCAAGAGACAGTTGTACCAGGAAGTACAGCAGGCTCATGCAAACCTCATAAAAGGACATGGATTTCTGAACCTTTAGTGAAAAACTGCATCTACTATGAAGTCCTAAGGAAAATATTTGTAGATAATCACCTGTTCTCTGTTGTATCCTGATTACTAACTCCAAGTACCTTCCAAACTTGGAATGAAGAATTGCTGTTTGCCCTATCAATGCTACCAGGCTTTATCCTTTACTTTTAAAAGAAAATATACATTCTCCAATTACATGTAAAAAGCTTTTAGAGATATCTAACTGATTATATTTGAGTCCTGATAACCAATATCTGAATATTAGTCTGAAGGACTTTGATAGCTGAAGCTGGGCCTCTGCTTTTAGGTACTGCAGCACTGAAATCAGGCACCTGAAGTAGATATTTTTCAGTATTCTGGAAGTATGCAAAAGATCTATTTTTACTCACAGTTGACAGCAGTGCTGAACTTGGAATAAATGGGCCTCAGTACAGACATTCACTCTATTAACTGTATTTACTCATTCATACTATATTGAGTGTACATTACCTGTAATTTAAATGTAATTTAGTTTACAATACTGGATTATTTTCCTTCTGAAGGAAAAAAAAAATGGAGAAATAATGTGGATGACTTAAAGTCCTAATCTCACCTATGAATCTCTTAGCAAGACATTGGAATAGAATGAGGTAAAACTGAATTATCTCCTGTGTGCTTTCTATTTCTCTTATATATGTTCATTAGCAAACTGATAAGGACTTTTCCATGGGTTTAGTAGCATCACAGATCAAGTACGGAAAAAAAAGGAAGATATAAGCTTTTCTTTTATTCATGCACAATACATAAAGTAGCTTTGATTAGATGGTATCTTTTCCATACGCCTCTGTTCTTCAGCAGGTATTTCTCCTATAATGAATATTTTGTCCATTGTCTGCAAAAGCCTTGCTTCGGCATCTTCAGTAAAAAGAGTGTTTTGCAGTAATAATGAGTTCCCATCAAAGTAAGAACTTTTTTGTATTTATGTCAGAAAGAATAATTTTGGGCATATGAAATTTGAGAAAGTTTCAAAATTATTTTTGTTTGAAACACATTTTATATTAATAATAGCTTACAGGTGACTGAAATACGCTGATGTGCATTTGAGCTTAACACTTTTTGAAAAGTGCTTGGATTTTAAACTTAAAAATAGTAAAATTACAAACATCTTAAAACTTCTTTTTTCCTCTGAGATTCAAAGTTGCAGGTGTCAAATCTATATGCTCCATACAAATCTCTTAGACACTCTCAGAAAAAGTTTTTATTTCAGACTACAAGATAGTCTCTGTAACATGTTAGTACCAGATTTTAAAAAGGAGACATTCACAATGCAGTGAAGTTAAGGGGGCAACATCTTCTCATTGGATTTGTGTAAACAGTACATTTTATCAAAACTGGGAAATCCATCCCAGGTATGTTATATTCACCATTCCTACTGTATCAGACCTCAAGATTCTGTGAAAATGATGCTGTGGACTTTGAACATAGCTCATGTGAAACAGATGAGAGATGGTGATGAAGAATTTGAGGGAGAAAATAAAGAGCATATGGTCCAGTGCAGAACCCAGTAAGTATCTTTTCATATGATCCACAGCCTGGCAAGTTGTTTAGCTTCATTTAAAGGCTGTGTTTGACAAACAGGGCTGAAACAGATCTTCAAAATATCTTGTAAATCAAAATCCCTTCAACCAAAGTTCCCTGGCCAGCCATCTTGCTGATGATGATTCACCCTTCATCCTAGCTGATCAGTCTGAACCACGTTGTTGTAAAAGGATTGTACAAAAAGTTGCCACATTTTCACAGATGCAGGGAAAAATCCCCTTTTGCCAAAGCCTGATGATTCTTCAGGAAATTGTAGCAAGTCATGTATCCTCACCTACTGAGCAATATGTAAGTTAGTGGTTTCTCCATCTGTCAGCACCACTTTAGAAAATAAATATTTGACCTACATTAAATGCTTCATATGTCCTACCTATCTTTGCTTCATTTCAGTCAATGAACAGGACATATTCCATTAGCAAAGTGTTTATGGTCATATGATTCTTTAAACTGTGATAATTCCTCTTTATTTTTTCTAAATCCAGCCACTGTCTATCCATTATTGCCAGATGTCTGTGGTAGTGGCATAAATAAGTTTCTTGTTCACTGGCTCAATTTCTCCAAGAAATATAATTCTGGTTATCCTTTTATAAAATTATAGCCTTGTAACATCAATCTGAGATCTGAAGAACAAACTTAATTCATTGTTTGCCAGGTGTACAGGTATGCCAGGTATATTCTGTGGTACAAATTCTACTTGATAAATCACACTCACACTTTGCCATATGATACTACTAGTGATGTCTTTGCAACCTTTTTTTCATCATTAGTTACTTTGGTGAAGTGAATGATTAAAACATAAGCAAAGGCATTTGTTCAAGATGTGCCAGAAAGAACTGCAGTCTGTTCACTTCTTCACTGCCCACGTTAGCACTCCACTGTAAAAAAGCAAGATTACTAGGAAAAGTGTTACTTTTAATCTAAATTTGTAAATTATATTCTGAATACCCTGTTCAATGACAAGATGCTATTTTTAAACACTGTATCTTAAAGGAAGAAGTCAGCTTTAAAGAGGCTCCAAGGCAGTTGCTTATAGGAGAAAAAGAAGATCTGAGGCATCTTAAAGGCTTTTGTCATGACATTTTGACGATTAGCCCAAAACACAGTTTCTTCATATAGGAGGAAAAGAGGGCAATAAATAAAATTCATTTCAAAATGGAACTATATATGTTTACAGATGGGATTACTGGACATAGTTTCTTGTAAAGTCAAGGGACTGCAGTTAAGCCTCAAATACTTTCCTTGCCTGAAGGTCATGTGCATTTGCTCTTATATCCGGGTTCTCCATTTATTAGTGATAATATAGTCCATCTATGCATTAGAATATGCAACTAGAATATGTGTCCAATACTTGCCACTTAAAATTGGCTGGAACTGAATCTATTATGCAGTATTTACAGTAGCTTATATTACAGTCTTTTTATTTTGACAGGTTTTTTTTAAACTATCTTTTAGCATTAACAAGTAGTACAACTTGCTGCAGCAAATACCCTGTAAGAAAACAGTTATAGTCTTCCGCTTTCTCAAGTTTCCTGTAGTTAAATGCATGCCAAAAAGCTTTTGCTAGTAGTGGTACTGCCTTGTAGGAATATTTGATAGAATTCTATCTTTGACAGAATTATTAATTGACTACTTTTCCACAAGGCAACAAATTCTATTTTTAATAATCAACCTACTGAAAGGTAGGTTTTCCCAACTCTGAGCTGGAAACCTGAACTTCGTATGCACCAGTTATGTAGAATTTACTACTTCATATTCACTTTCACAAACTAACTTTAAAAATGTCTACTCTGTTTGACTTAAAAGTCAATATCTTTGGGGTCTTCAATCTATTGAAGCAAAGTTTTGCTTTGTTTTGTTTTGTTTCATACAGTGCCATGTTATTTTTTTATATTAAAGTCCTTTTCACCAATATAAAATTTTTTTCATGCAACTGTGTAAGTATTTATGTTTACTCTATATTGCAGCATCAGTATATTGTTTATAACTATTTTAACTTTTAACATGGGCCAAAACATTTCTGACAGCTAGACAGTGGAGGTTAGTAGCAATGAATGGGAATAACGTCTGAACAATTTCAGGAGGTTTTCCAGGAAGTGCTGCTTTCTGCCACTGCAAATTTTCCCTGAGATATTGTCTGGTTAATAGCGGCATAAAAAGGATATTTTGCAAAAGGCTTGAGGCAAGTTCTGTCTGCAATTTACCAGTGAGTGCAAAGAGGGAAAAAGTTGTGCTTCATACCCCTCTGGGCTCTTTCTGCATCAGGGTGGGGACTGAGCCCAGAAATAAGTGTTTCAGCTCTCTTCAGAGTACAGGGCACATTATCACTTAATGTATCCTTCTCTGGGAGTCATTATAGCACCTAAGGGCTAAGTGGCACTCTTGCTTGCTAAAATGTGGCCAGTAAAAAAATTTGTACCATTACCAAATTTGAACATGACTAAAATACAGTCAATTCAAATGCTGGCACGGCAATGCTCTACACCAGCAGTAACATGCCAGCATTAGAAGACTATGTAACAGTATTTGTGTATGTGCCCGAGTTTTGGATTGTTTAAAGTCTTCACTCTAATGTGCCTTAAAATTTGCACATATAAAATAATTATAATAATCATACTGGAAATTAATATATCTTGCTGGCTCAGGACAATAAAAACTGCATCTCTACATCTGTCTAATTCATTGGATTTTGGGGAAATTGACACCATCTGTTTTCCCATAGGTTTTCTTTGAGACTAAGGAGTGGGAGAAAACTTTAACTTTAAAAGCTGAAGATCTGATTTTGCACTTCACAAGCTGATGGGAATTTTGCCATTGATTTCAATGGAAATCCATGAATCAATTCTTCCCTTGACCCTAACAGCCTCCTTTGTAATTCAGCTCCTGATTTTGGCAAAGAGTAAGGGATATTTTTACTTTCCTTGCTTGCTTTTTTTGAGGTTACATATATAGGCTTTCTAATTGCCTTACACTTGAGAACAAATCATATCTGACATTCTATCACAATCCCCATTTATGGCAAATTTTCCATTGCAAATTTTTGCAGGCTGCCTAGGAAGAGAAAACAGCTTCAAAGCCTTAGATAGTTTTGAGTCTCCTGCCAAATGAGTCCTCAGAGAAGACCTACTCAGTTGATTCTTCTTCAACTCTACCTCTTTTCTTTCAAAGCACCACAGATGATACATTATTGCGTTGTCAGCCACCGATTGCATCAGGGCAGTGGGAGACCTTTATTTCACTAAGCTCAGTATGTTCCAGGGATGTAAATCTGTAAACTGTGAGCTCAGGTACTTTGTTAGGTCTTAGGAGCCATGATAGCACACAGTTTCAGGACAGCCACACAGACCAAGCCCTACAGATCGCTATCGACACACTGAATCTCACTTGGAAGTACAAAGGTGAGACTATTATATCATTTTGCTTTGATTTTGTTCCAAGGTAAGAGAGCAACACTATGCAGCAGCTGTAGTTTCTCATGTGGAAGCTCAGAATAGGACTATGCAGTCTGCATTGCAGCTGCATTGCAGTCCAGAAGCCAAAGTTGCAGATAACCGTAGCAAGAACTAAATCTAAAACTTTTAAGCAGATCAAGGCAGAAAAGAAATGCTTATTCATCCGTAGAAGATTTTGAAGTTGTAGGATAGGGAATGCTGTGTATATTTCATATGATGGATTCAATGTTCCAGCACTGAGCCCAAGCAGACACAGATTCTGTAAAGAAAAAACACACAGGTACTCAAATAAATACTTTATTTGTAGGTACTGTCATTCTTTGCTAAATGCCACTGGGTCCAGGAGCAACACAGACTTTTTCCAGAAAACCTGTTTTAAAAGCTTCCAGCTTGCAGGTCTAGTCTGGGCAATTCCTGTAAACAAGCAAAAAGAGTCCTGGGAGGTCTGCGTGATAGGGGAAACTGTTCCATGAGTCATATACAGATCGTAGACTGTCCAGTTGGGGTACCCTGTAAAGCACCTTCAAATTGCCCATCTCTTGGACAAAAATAGATAATCTCAGCATGAGGAGCCAGTGAACTTTTGCTTGATATTTTCCCTTTTTATCTTGCATAGATTAAGTCTCACCTGAAACATTTCACTCAAACAGTGTCAGCCAGGAAATTTAAAAAAGCAGAAAACCTCTTTGGTTTTGATGGAAGAAGAAACTGTAGTTTAAAATTCCCCATTTTCTTTCCCAGTAAGTGTTACTGTATGTCTGACAAGAAAGGAGAAAGCAAAATATCTGAGAAAATCCTGAGAATAAATTTGTCTCTGAGACAATTGTCTTGAATCACCACTGTAACTTGAAATAACCAAAGAGGGAGAAGTAGGACTGGGGAGGACTGCACACTATGCAGAAAAAAATAGCAGCAACAGTCTTATGGACATCAGTTGCTGGTCTCAGTTTTATAAATTTTTTTAAAATTTTGTATAAGATAAAAAATATCATTGCAACTTTTTGGTTTGTTCATGTAATGTTTCAACTTATTTTCTGGTATATATCTGTATTCTTGTATATATGTCATTTTTTATACATATGCTATAGAACACAGTGAAAGTTAGCTATAAATATAAATTCAAAAGTTTATAATTATTTAGAATAAAGTAAGTCTATGGTGATACAATAACAAGAAGAAAGCAGCAATTTTATTTTTTTTTCTTCTCATGAAAAAAATTGAGGAAATTGAAGAGTGTAGGCCTATTATTTCCCTTCCTGAAGAACTGAGTAGGTTCACTATGGGCGATGTTTTTCATTAGGAAGGAAGAAATTCCTTTCAAAAAAACCTTCAAATTGACTTCAAATAATTGTTATGATGATTAATTTCACCAATCATGAGCAGAAGTTCTCATCACTCGTTATGGAAATCATCCTGGTCATGGAGCTAAGGATACTCAGCCCATGCATCAGGAACATAAGAAAGCATAAGAATGCAGTTAGGACTGTGTACCTGTACTAGAGACAAAAGAGTGCAACAGGGACATTTTCCTTTAAGAGTCTTCAGGATTAACAGCATAATAAATTAGTTCATGTGAAGTATTTATGAATATAATTAACCTTTAAAATAACATTGTTTTCAAAAATGTCAAGGTTTACAATATCTCTTATAATGATAGGCAATTATTACAGGTAGAAAAATAAAAAACATTTTTCCAAACTGTTATGCCTTCTAAACCAATTTACAATAAAAATGGTATTTTTCTCATGCTGGAAATTGTGTTAATTACAATAATGCCTTGTAGCACACTTGGCACTTCCGTCTCTTGTTTAGCATAGAATTTTATTCATCTAAGAATTTTCGCATTGCACTATTTTTCAAGTTTAATTAATGGTGCCTTTGTACTCATGCAGCATCCATGGAGAATTTCTTGGGTTTTATTTTGTTCTCGATCCTGAATGGCAGTTTCTGTATTCTGCCATCTGTCTAGCTTTCCTGCTTGATATAGCTTCTAAGAGGTATTTTCAGAGGTGAAGACTTCCTTCAAGAATGATATTAAATATGAACATGTATTTTACTTATTGGTTAATGCAAAACTGTTTTTTCTGTACAGCACAATAATAATAGGCAAATAATGATAGTAGATTCAATTTTCATCATAATAATACAGAGAGGACTATTAACATCATTAGAAACCAAGCAAGTCATATTTATTGCACACGCAATACCACCACTAATGCAAATTACCCTGAAAATTCAAAATAAATCTGTATCATAGGAATTTATTGAATTTTTCTATTGATATTGTGCTTAAAACAGAAGACAAATTATTTTGCCAATGATGTGATTTAACTATATTAATTATTTGCATTATTCCAGCCTAACTTTCAAATAGTATTTTCAAACAGCTGAAACATGTCAGTTTATAAAACTACACAATACAGTACACAATACCAGATCAGGTCATACACATAAAAAAAAATAATCAAAGGACAAATTCATTCAGGTCTGCAGGCCTTCAAGAATGCTCAGGCTCAAATGTCTCCAGAAAACTAGGCTGGTGGCACAAATTTTCTACCTTCGCAACTAGCAGAGGCAGCTGGCGTCTGTTATAGGATGCAGTCCTGCTTATATCACTCCCCAGAGCAATCTTCTGCACCACTGCCTCATACATCTTCTGCTCTTTCCTTGGACTTCACATATGCATATCTGCACACAGTCATGCAAACTGAGTCACTCATACAAAGATGGACAAAGTTTGGTTAATGGTTTTCTGAGATTTAGAATTGCTGTGTTGTTTATTTATTTCAGCTCATCTAAGCATACTGTAACTTTCTGTGACATACGTAGAGTATGTCACGCATGTATTTTGCACATTATTTCTCCTTCACATTAAAACTTCTCACAGAGCCCTGTGACACCTTACTGTAAAAATATGAAGCTGAAAAGAGTGGTTAGGTGAAGTTAGAACAGCAGGGAAAACATGTAAAAAAATTAATCTAACAATAGAGGCTTGAACTTCTGAATATAATCACACCATTTAAAATCAAAATGCAATATTTAAAATCTTTTCATATAATAATGACTATGGGGAAGTGAGGATCCAGGTATATGTTCTTTGAAACAATCCCAGGAAAAAAAAAAAACAGTATTAACTTTGAAGTATAAGATTAAATATTTTTAGACAACCTGAGTTCTCATTACTCAATAAAATAAATTGTACAAGTGAATTGGAAAACAGCAAAAAATTCAAGAACAAAGCTTCAGGCTATGAAGGATGTGAGGTTTCTTTCACAAGTAAATACTCAAACACTTTGCCCTCACTGGTTAAAACTTTCCTTCTATTCCAGGTTAAAAATATGGGGTGACTAAGTATTCATACATTGTTTATAAAAGCGTCTGGACATAAAAAGCACATCCATTTCTATAGGATTTGGATATCAGGTATTTCTAAAAAACCTGCATTTGACTGCTTCCCAAGCCAGATTCAGTCCACTTAAACTCACCTATATTTTAGATGCTCAGTGGAACAGTACTTCTAATGCATATAGTTTCACGTATAGTCTGCAGAGAAAGGTAGATAAATTTGAAGATCTTTTGCAGTAAATGGTATTTAAGTTATTTGCATAAACATATACAGATGAGATTGTCTTCTTAAGGCCCCTTCCCCCAGAGACCTCTCCATTAAACTTCTATGGTTCTTCTAAAAAGATTGCATTGTCAGATGTTTAAAATGTAGACTCCAACAGGGTACACCGAGGGTGTAGGCAGGGTACCAAGAGAGTGCCTGAGAATGTAAGCAGCTGAGAAGCCTTATGAAAGACTCAAAAGGCTACTCCTCTGATGAGCCCCAGTCAGCGGCAGGAATGTCCAGCTGCAGGTAATTACCATAAACTATAGTTGCACACTGAGGTTCTTTGTGTGTCAGCATCATGTGAGGCATATTAATGTAGACCTATTAGTATAAACTGAGATACCTCAGTTTATGTTGGCTGATGGCTAGACCTAATGGGACAAAGTTGTGCACTGATTTTGTAATGCAAAGCGTGTACTGAAGAGGAGGCTGGAGAATTTCAACATTTCTGCTTGCAGCTTAAGCAACACTAAATCTTGGTCTTCATCTGAAAAATTATGTGAATGAACCCCAACTGTCATTCATAGGCCAATAAAAAATGTGAATAAGAAAATAAGAACTGTCCATCAGTAACAATTGTAATCATTAACTTATAGCATGAATTCATTTGAAGAAATCAGGAAGGAGGACTAATCATGCAAATATCCTATCCTAAATATAATTCTGTTTATTTATACAAATATCTTCTTATATTCCCATCTAATGCAGTGGACATGTATGTTTGTGATGATACAAATACTTGCAAAAGTTACCAGAAAAACCATGTGCTCTCTTCAAACAGCAAACCATTTATTTATGGTTGGACTCGATGATTACGGTTGGACTCAATGATCTTAAAGGTCTTTTCCAACCTAAATGATTCTTTGATTCTATGATACTATAAATCACACACTCGGCTCTATAGAGATATGTCATCAGACTATACTAATAAAAATTTTTGGAACTGCTGTTTAAAATTCTACAACCACAATGAAGCATGGGAGGGAAAATGGATCACTACAGTTACCTTGTGGCACCTCAATACTCTTTTAAATCCTGATAAATAATCATACTTTTCATTTTTAAGTCCATGACATCACAGACACTAATTAAATATCCTTTGGGCAGGAAGGAAGATATCATTATTCTCATTTTACTGATGGCTAAACTGAAATGTGAAGCAATTAATCCAAAATGAATAGGTAATAAAGTCAATACTAGAACTAGAAATCCTTACTAAACCAAAACAGAATAGCCCAAAATACAATAACAGCTGTAAAATCCTTGTTACTCCCTATTAATTTCCATACCTACATGGCAGAGTAAGGGCTAGACAATTCCAAACAATGATAATCCACAATAAAGCATCCCTGATGTCATGTTCAGGTTCTGCACAGCAGCTCTTCACCTGATAAAGTTACTCCATTCCAACAGTTTTGGGAGTACAGTAGAAGGCTGGGTGTTGTTTGCTTTTAAACCATCTTAGCCATTCAGGTATTCAGTAGCAATGAGAAAGTTCAAAATAAGATAGTGCTATGGGTTGACTTTCATATATGACAGGCATACTTCCACAATACAGAAGGCTGACCTAACACTTTACTGCATGTGGGTGAAGTAGTATCCTGTTCCCTAGAGGTTTTTCTGTTCATTTTTTTAACTGCTTTCCCACTAGTTTAGTGAGCTGAACTAGCTCATCAAAGAACCAGACAAGTGCCAGAGCTTTCAAACAAAAAACAGATGCAAAATGGTGACTTTGAAGTTCCTTTTAAAAGATGCCTTTTTTCCTACTTTTCCTAGACATATGGCAATCTGCAGAATGATATTGCTCCAATATATTTTTTAGATTTTAAATTTTATGTATTATTTTGTCCATTTTAATAAATACATTTTCTCTGTTAATATGATCTTTCAAGCTGAAATTGGTTCTGGTAGATATAAACTCTCTGGTAGGTAGAAGTAGACTATAAAAGATAACATTCAGAATGCATTTCCCATAACTTCCCATTAAAGGATGTTAAGGAAGCAGGCAGGAGATCTTTAGATACTGTGCTACGTGAATTGAAAAGAATCTGTCCTTATTTGAAGCAACTGAGAAACTCATACACTGACATACAGTTCAAAGAGATTAAAGGGTCGCATATGATGTCAAATCTATACTTTTAAAGTTTGAACTAAACAGGGTTTCTTTAAGTTCAATTATATAAAATAAAAGTGAAATTGCAGAAGCAGTTGAACTAGGTCTGTTATATAAATCCAATGTTTTATAATTAAACTGAGAATTCAGGAAGGCAGTCTTGAAATTAAAAGGATTTAGGAACCTACAAATGCCAAGATTGGCAGTTCATTAGCTTTAACAATCTCTCAGAGATAAGATTTATTTTTAACTTCTGCTTTTAGTGGGTCTGATGCCACTGAGAATGCTGCAATTTAAAAAATACTCTGAAAAAGCTTTGAGAAAGCACAGGAAAGTATAGCGATTACATAGTCCTTTAAAAGGTATCCCTTGGAAAAGAGGTGAAAAAACTGTAATGTCTGTGGAAAAAAACAGGATATTACAAAAATGTAATGAAGCCTGTAAGGAGCAAGAGCTTGTAATAAAAACAGTATGCTGGGTATCATCTGTTGAAAGCAATCCAGAATTGTTGAAATTATGATTTATTTGTTAGGGATAAAAAAGAAAAATAAGGAAAAAAAATTCTTCTGAACCTACTTTCCCGTTCCAAGATGCTATAATGGTTTCATTTCATTTTGTTACTGAGGCTGTTTCATATCTTACGAAAAGTTATAAAATAGAGAGTGAGAGTGTTCACGCTTTAACCATACAAAGAAATATCGATGGATCTCTCTTACTTTATACAGCAGCAGATATGACTTAATAGTCCTACACAATTCAGTCCTCCAGATTCAATGAGCATGTCAGATTTAACCTCTCTGTCTAGTCCACCAGGATCCATAATTTTCTTTAAAATGCTTGGTTATCTCTCATTATCTGGACGTGTCTCCCTATCTCCACTTTGAGCTCCTTGTTCTTTCATCTACAGGAAACCCACTCCAATTTAGCCTACCAAGGATATAGCCTCTCAAAACCAGATACATCAGCTCTGTCTTCCTACAGGTACGTTCATACTGCAGGGAACAGTTTGGAAGACCCTAGTCTTTTTGTTTCTCAGATGTGTTGTTGTGTAACATGTCTGTTATTTTAATTTTTTCCTGTTAGAGTATATGGTCTGTACTCAAATTCTTGTGATGCTAACACCACTATCACATATTCTGTAGGCTTGGAGAGTAAGCAGCAAAGTATTCTGTTCTTCTGAGGACATTTTATTATTTTTATGAGAAATGCTGAAGGTCTGAATTTAGTTGCAAAGGTCACTGATTCACAGATCGTAAAACTGTTAAGTCTAGTAACAGCAGAAAAAGTATGCTGTTGCTGTATGTGTAAATGTCAAGTCAGCTGCTGTTGGGATAAAAAGCATGAATGTAATTGAAGATCTCTGCATAGGTATAAAAGAAACCAATTAGAAGACACTTATTGCAATTTCTTCACTAAGAAACAGGATGAGGCGTGTGTATGGAGTGCTAATTTCAGTGACTAGCCAGTATCTTGACCAGTGAAAGTATATTGTTTTGTCTCTCTGGATTTTCATCTATTATTGCTGGTTTCAGAATTTGTCACTAGTGATATTTTGTAGCATCATACACTGGGCAATGATATTTATCACAAAAGGATAGTGACCCAACAAAGACAAGTGCCATTTCTCAGCAGAAAGTTGGCCACTCCCACCGTCATCCTAAAAAAATCTTTTCCTTGAAACAACACTGTCCTATGCCAACTATTCCTCTCAGATCTTCAGGATAAAGAAGGCAAAATGAAGGCACTTATTGTAATGAAGTATTGGTGTATTTTCCAGTTCTTTAGCAGTATGTTTTTACTGCCACCACCTTTTTATAAAAAATCATATTTTTGTATAGTGTGTAATTTTCTAGCAAAACACATTTTACAACTGAGCCCATCAGCCAAGTGGTGGCGCCTCTGTGAAAACCTATTTAAGAAAGGGCAAACTACTTGAACGGGCAGTGATGAGTGAGGAAAAGTGTGAGAAGCAGCCCTGAGACACTAAGGTGAGAGAAGAAGGAGGGGGAGGAGGTGCTCCAGGCACCAGAGCAGAGATTCCCCTGCAGTCCCTGGAGGAGATCATGGTGAACCAGGTTGTTGCCCTGCAGCCCGTGGAGAACCATGGTAGAGCAGATGTTCACCCTGCAGCCCATGGTGGACCCATGCCGCAGCAGGTAGATGTGCCCTGAAGGAAGCTGCGGCTTGTGGAGAGGACCAGAAAGCTGTCCTTGACCTTTAGCACATAATGGAAGAGTATGTGCAAATGTCCAAGGGCTGCTAGCTCTAATTTACTTTCTTTCCAGTTATTATCATAGGTAAGTAAGAAGACAATATAGAATTTAGAAGCCTAAATATTTAGTGAAAGTTAGGTTGAGGCTCCCACTCTCCCCACCCCCCAAAAGATTTAGTTATATATGAAATAAAATTCAATATAAAGTTCTTAAGGCTTGAGGTTCAGGCTTTGTAGAAAATAGGGAGTACAAATAATTTTTGTTGCTTTAAAATTTTTTCTTTTCATGAACAAAAAAATAAAATTACTGTTTTCTAAGGACTTATGGAAATCTATTGGGAGAGGTGGTGAGAATGAAGAGTGTAATTAATCTGAAATGAGAATACCATTTAAGTAAATCAGTTGTGTACAAAGTCTTTAGCAGGAAAACTAGACTTTGAAACAGACCTAGGACACAATGCTTATCTCTGACAACATTTTAGCACATACAGTACACTTAGCTTTAAATAGCTCTATCTGCCTTATAGTTATGACTTACATTTTAGATTTTATTTGAAAAGCAATATTTAGGATTCAGATAATTTGCAATTCTGAAGCATTCCAGTTGTTGACAGTTTTCACTGTCTCCTGAGGGCAGGAAAATAGTCTTTGCACCAACACTGAAATAAATTACCTAGAAAAAAAGAATATTTTTCTTCATTATTTTCTGTCTATTCTAACAGGCACAGCAGCAGCAACACCACTGCTATGAATCTGATGTTACACTACCACTCATGGATGAGAAACTTGTAGAGGCTGGTAGTTTACTTGCACACATTTCTGATGCTGGTTGTTAACTGTTGTGCAGAAGAATCTGTAAACTATTTTCACAGGAGGACACTCCTGAATTGCTTCACTTGTTACTGAACCAGAGAACTAAGATAGCACTGAATTTTTGACATCTTGCTGTGCTATCCCCCAAACTCATTTCCTTCAAAATGAA
Source organism: Ciconia boyciana (assembly GCF_034638445.1). Taxonomy (NCBI): domain Eukaryota; kingdom Metazoa; phylum Chordata; class Aves; order Ciconiiformes; family Ciconiidae; genus Ciconia; species Ciconia boyciana. The sequence goes on from NC_132934.1 coordinate 176,732,648, forward strand.
TTTTACTTTAAACCAAAGCACTTTATTATTTCATGATACAAATCTAGTCTTCTTAATGTTCGGAATATTATTTTATAACTACAATAACATATTCCAGTAAGCAAGTATAACATAACTTCTATCCTAAGTTCTATCCAAAGTAGTTTAAATCACTTGGCTTTGGTTCATAATCGGAACATCTGCAAGGAATGTATTTTTCAATAAATGTACACAGTGGGTAACTGCCCACAAGCTTGGGATTTTTTCTCAAATTAATTTTGCTTTGGAATTTTGTTCTTGTTATTTCAAGTGTGCCATTATTAAAGCAATCAACTATTTATTACCTGCACCACAATGAAGAACAATAAACAGTATCCTGTGGTTGATCATTACACAAACAATTTTAATAGAATTAATGGTCTGAGCCCCTAGTGTAGCACATCATGCCTGTAATAAAGCCACAGTTCTTCAGGACAATATTCGTACTGTGCAGTAACAGTAAGCAGTTTTAGGATACAAAGAATGCCACAGGCTCCTGCATTAGGAAAACAGTCAGGGTAGGGGATTTGTATTTATCATAGTGCTATAGGTATTCTAAAATACTGCTGAGTCTATGTATAGCTATGCAAAAATACAATACAGTTAAAGTATTTCATGACCTTTGCTAGTCTTAAATTTGGGTGGCTTAAAGGCAGCTCAAAGGCATCTCATCTCCTCTTGGTCTGCGCTGTGTGCTACAGCTGTTGGAAAGCTAACCAGAGGGGCACCTTTACACATATCTGTACTCACAGGGCATTAGAAGAAAAATATATTATGAATTAGTATCCTAAAGTAATGAATTGGTGTGTGTTGCTTTATGATCTAACAGGAACAATCTTACCTAAAATAGGGAAATAGATGTGATACCATTAGGCTCATCATATGTCATAGAAGATATGTTAATAACTGTTTGATTCAAGGTCAAATGTGATGTAGCAGAATTAAAGGAGGAAATATTTGCAGTAGAAGTCCTCTTACTGAGGTCTAAATTTGTGCTAATATAAAAGTATTTTAAGATTTATTTAAGACTGAAAGTTTTTGATTGGTCTGCGTTTTTCAAAGAAGTCCAGGTTTGGTCTGCTGCAGGGCACTATACTTAAAACGTTTATTGGTGTAGAACTAAACTTTGCTGTTCGCAGGACTTTGAAACAATATGAATGAAAATCAGTTCCAGACTTTATCTGTTCATTTTAAGAATGATATTCAGCTTGCGGTTAAGACACCTAAATTTAGTGATGCCGTTCAGTTACTAGTTTTTAACATTTTGGTACTGACTGAGATGTTGTGAGTTATCTGAGATGTCCAGATGGGGCTAATAGGTATGAACAACTCCCATTCCTTTTTGATGAACTAGCAACAGTACTTGATTTGGGTTTGTGGGTTGTTTGTTTGTTTGTTTGTTTAATGACAGCTGTCTATAATTAAAATAGTCCTACTAGAGCCACATTCATAGTTTATAAAAACAAAAAAGTAAAATTCTCTCCCCCCACCACTCCCCCCCAAATCTCTGTGTTGGTGAAGACTGAGGAATGGGGTAAAAAATCAGAATTAAATATATTGATTTTGTGCAAAAGAAGACAATTTTAGGTTAGTAATTTTTTTTTTGTCTTCTTCCTAATCATATTTAAAAGAAAATAATGTTCCAGTTGTCCATTTCTAAATACATGCTTTAGGACAATATGGTCACAAATCACTGACTCTGAGTCCTTGCAAAGGACTCGGAAGAAGCCAAAGAATTTCCCAAATCTTCAGTTTTTCCCAGGGCTGCATTCAGTGCAGTCAAAGTACTGGATCTGAAAAATCACAGCCCATGGAGTTTAACTATTTTAATTTCATATACATGTTTAAGTTAGCATTATTATTTCTAGTGACACTCCTGGCACTTAAATGTTAGATATTGCAGGAATTTTATAATTTCTTAAAAGTTCTTTTGTTTGGGCATTTTTTTGTTTGTTTGTTTCTTTCTTTCTCTCTAATTTGACATTAATTTGCAAACTGTGAAGTAATGACAGATAATGACTCTTTCCTAAATATAATTTTGAAGTATAAAAATGGATAAATAATAAACTTGTAAAGATAGAGGCTTACACAATGCTTCTAAACTGACAATTCAGGTTAGATATTGACAATTCAGCAATACAAAATTAAAACCAGGGAACAGACTATTTTAAGGGTTTTTTTGTATTTCTGTGACACAGATTATGATCTCAATTTTTACAGAACGTATCTTCTGAAAATAGATATTGGAAGTTATTACTTTAGATAACAAAAATATTTCCAAAACAAGGAAATTAAATTATGCAGATGAAAATAATATATTCTAAATAGTCAACATCCAGTACAAAGGATTACTCTTACACATTTTAATTAAGCTTCATGACCCTTACACATTTTAATTAAGCTTCATGAAGAATTCTAGTCTCACAGACACATACAAAAGTTTTTCAATTGACTGGAAAATCCTTAAAAACAAATTTATCTTTGAAAAAATATTAATAAAAAATAAAAAATCATATACATCCACACTTACTATATGTTGATTAATAAACATGAGATCTGCTCTGTGGGTGAGCACACTTTCCCCCCCCCAGCAAACAGTTCTGTGATTTTGGGTCTCAAAGAAGGGGTTTTCTTTTTTTCTGTTCAATCTGTCTTGGTACTCAAACTCAAGAGGTATTCTTCCTAGATCTGATGTCAATATACCATAAATATATATGGCTTCTGTCTAGATAATACCTATTCATTTATGTAACCTGGAGATATAAATGTGAAAACAGAATTAATTTCATCAGAGTTTACATTTTTACAAATATCCTTATATAAACATCTTATAGACAATGGCAAGTTAAAGTAATTGAATAATGATACTGTTGGATGCTTATGTTTCTAAAGCTGATTCCATATATTTTGACTGCTAATAAGATAGGAAATCTATTATAGAAATTTACCTAAGCTCATTCCCTTCAGGAGAGCCTTGTGAGAAGTGAAATGTAGCCAACAACCTGGTGAGAAACGCATTCCAAAATTACCAATCAATTAGCTTAACATGACCTGATTTGATGAACTTCGAAAATTCTTAAGTGTTGTTCGTAAAAACACAATTTGATCAAACAGAGCTTTTTAACTGAAGAAAGACCAGGCTCGCTCATTTGTTGGATTTCTTGAGGTCAATATTGGAAGCATAATCACTACAAATACAGTGAAATATATTTATATTGATTACTCAGCCCCATAAAAACTTCCAACAGGGGCTTTGTTTGTAAGAGGTATGTAATAAATACACACTTAATTAAATTACAGACATATACCTTTGAATGGACAAATCATAAATCCACCCTCTTGATAATCAATACATCAATTGTAATAGAAATTATGAGAGTAATAAATGGAATAGCAAGCTGGTTTTAATTAAAAGGTAATAGTGCAAATGTCATATATATTTTTTCAAGAACATATTGCAGTGCTTCAGCCCACTAGAACTACCATCAGAAAAGCTGAAAATAAATACCTTTCATTGCACTTAGTTTAACTACAGCAGTTTTCACAGGAAACATTTAAATAACCAGCAGTATATCAAGATTCATATCAGGTCTTCTGGATTACTACTTATAAATTACTAAAATGTATGAACCATAGTATAATTTAAAGTAATTTGGCATGAAAAATATGTTGAGCATATATGGTACTCAGCCAATATTTTCTAGTCTGCCAAATAAGAAAATAGACATTATTATAACTATGCAAATTACAACATATGGAACATCTACGCAAAACATGCACCATAAATCCAGGTAGAATTTAGGATCTTTTAAAAATGAAAAGGCTGATAACTGAAGAGAACAAACCAGATGCTGGGCTGCAGCACATCACTACAGTTCCTTTGTCTTCATGCAACAGAAGAACTCTAACTAGGGAGATAGATGGAAGATCCACCTTTGACGATGATCTTCGTTCAAGTAGTGGTTAAAAGCACATACATTTGATTAACCTTCTCCAGGCCTTTCCATTTCTTCTATGTTATTTTAGAGTAGAGAGAACTTAAAGCTACAGGCTGCGGAGACACTAAGCAATGACTAAGGGAACTTGCCTATCAATTACTTAAAGATGAATGGTTTAAAATTCCCTCTATCCTTCCTTCCTTTTCCTTTGGAAAATTTGAAATGTTTTCATCAGACTAGCAAATTCCTCTGAAACAGTAAGGTCATCCATCACAATATTCAATACTTCCTATGAATTATTTAGAATACATATTCTCCATAATGTCCTTATTTTACCCTTCTAAAAACTTGCCTTTCAGTGGGAAAATTCTGCCTATACTTAGAATTAGTGAAAATTAAGTTCTCCACTTTTCAAAAGTAAATTGTTAGGAATTCATTGTGAGGGTTACTTCTTCAGCAATTTATTTTAAAAGTTATTGCCAAAAGATAGTAGTGAAATTTGGAGCACAGTAAGTCTGTAACAAATTAAAAGAAGCTGACCTGGCTTTTTTTTAGTAAGACAGTCTACAGCTGCATTACATATTACCAGAGAACATATATTTTTTTAAAAGGTGTGCACCTTTGATTTGGACAATAAGCCATTCATTGTGAGAGAGAAAGGTTATATTGTAAGTAAAAAACTAGAGTTTACTCTTTCTTTCTTGGAACCATCTAGTGCTAATAGAAAAAGAGGGACAAATAACAGTAAGTCTGAGTTAGGATCATGAGTTTGCTATGTATTTGGCAAGCACATTAAATCTCCATTACTAAAAATGTTTACTAAGATTTTTATTTTAAAGCTACAGCATTGTCTTGCCTATTTATTCAGCCTAAATGCAGCAATTGAAAGTAGCAGTCTGAGGTATTTAAGGCTGTGCTATTTTAAAATTTTGTCAGAAGAATCTACAAATATTTAAACTCCTATACCTTTGATTCTAAGTTCCAAATTCATTCTGATATGTACAACAGTGTATACACACAGACACACACATACATACATGCATATATACATTTTATTTCTGTAACCAAACTATGTTACACAATTTAATTTGGTTTAAACCATAGAAATAGTAGTAATAAGTAATATTTTAAATTACAACTTATAGAACCAAGCACTACTACTTGCCTAGTACAGAAAATTATATTAGTGACAATGTTCAGACCAAAATACTTTTAGAAGCAATATTGTTTCAAACAGACTTTAATACTTTCTCCTCCTTAAACTGCTACGAGCTGCCCTTACATTGTGGAAGATGAGTGAAAAAGTTGCAACTGGATAAACTGTTTGTTTGTTTCTGGGTTTGGGGTTTTTTGTTTTGTTGGGGAGTTTTGTTTGTTTGTTTGTTTGTTTTTTAAACACAACATATATTTATTATTTATAATATTAAATAACCCTATCAGAAGATATTTAGGATTTGGTTTGTATATAAAGTATATAAAATTTATAACAGTTGTCGTGGAAGTTAGTCGTTACCATGCAATGTGAAACAACTATCTGGAAACACATTTTTAATGTCAGATTTTCAAAAATAAACTATTTTACAGAAAGACGCGTCTCAACCTTGGAATACAGCTACAAATGCTGGGCATTTTTGTTTCCATAGCTCTAAGGATGTTTTGATTTGGAGGCACCCCTATTAAGGAGAACAGTGTTTCAGAATCCTTGGTTTTAGTAGAACACTATCATCTACATCACTAGAGAAAAACTCACTGAAATTAAATTTCTCACCTTTTTCAGATGTTATTAAGTAATGGTTGGATCCCTTTGTTTCTAGATACTTGGGACTAAACCTTTATTTATGTAGAATTCTTTACATTGCTTTGGAAATGTGGCAAATTTTTGCAAATTGTATTTTGTAAATACTTTGGCTTTTCTGAAGATTAAAGGAAACCAAAATCTATAACAATCAGTGTCAGAGCATTACAAATGAATGCACTAAGAAAAAGAAGTAGACAGTAGATGAACTGATGCACTTATTTTTTCAAGGCTTAGATTCTAATACGTGGGGGAACCGCCCTTTCAGCAAGATGGTGGAAGTAAATTTATTAGCATGTTGGTCTCAAAAGTCTGGATGAGAAGCTCTGCATAGATAAAGTGTGAGTGTGTTCTGGGATGCCGGAAATAATTCAAAATGGTCTTTGATCGATGGCTGGAGAAACAGTGTAAGCATAGTGGGAATACTGACTATTTTATTGTATGGTTTTGCCTTCTATACCCACACCACAAATGATTTCTAACGTTCTGCAAATTATTAGAGCAGGCAATTGGACCATTTCTGGAAATTTGTGCCAGTGTTAAAAAAAGCTTATGTAAATATTAATGAAAAAAAGTTTATCTAAAAAGCATTAAATTATAGATTGTAAAGGCAATTAAAAATGCAAAAATTGCCAATGGGAAGTTAATAGGTGGCTAGACATGTATCCACAGGGTACGTGCCTCTAAAGAAATCCTCTAACACTAAATGCCATTAATTCTTTATATCATATTTCTCATCCACTTTGATATTTTAAACATGAATGAAAAACATAATTAAGCACTCTGTACATATATCTGTAACAGATTCCTCTTACATATAAAGCAAATATTCTTTCAGTGATTCTCTTTAAGTTCTTCTGACTGCAGTACACATTCATTTTCATGCTTTTTTTGCTTCTTCCTGTAGTCAATACTGTGCACTTCATGCCATCTATAAAGAATATGATTCCTTCCACCCAAGTTAACGTATTTAATATTTAAGGTCCCTTTACATTAAATTGACAGAAAAGTAATTGATTTTTTCCTCCTAACATTGATTCTTTGTGTAGAGTTCACCTTGACAAAACTTTTTTTCTGCTAGGATTCAACTCAAGGTTTGAAATAATTACGTTGAGACAACTAGCAGGCACTGGAGTGTGGAGAGCCCTTCAGCCTCTGTGAATATATAGTATAGAATTAACTTATCAACTCTCTAAACTTAATTGACTGTACTGAACTGAACTCTCACTATAATCCACTTCACATGTAGATACCTACATTAAAGACACACGGTAAGATGAATCCCACCTCCTGTTCTTTGCAGATGTTTGTATTTCTATTGACTATTTAGGAAACCTAGATTACTTTCAGATGTCTAAAGTTAGGTGAAAGGAAGCCCATTCTCTACATCTAGAAAACCTTCCCTATAAACTGTAAAACTCAAAATGCAGCACTTCCGTAAAATTTGCCAAAGCAATGACTATAGCATTTACTGAGGTTGCAAGATACCTGCACACAGATATTCTTCAAGATATTCACAAGATATACTTCACAAGATATTCTTCATATAGGAAGATTTGAAGACACATCGTTCATCTCTTCAATGAATAACAAAACAAAACATATTACATTTTAGAATTTCTCACTCCTTCCTGTTACAATTATTTAACTTTGTATGGATTAATTAAAATAGTTCAAACCAGAGAAAGATGGCGTGCAGGTGGAGAATTCAGACGGCACAGAAAATCGGAAAGGAGATACTCAGAGTGTGAGTAGGAAGGCAGGGAGAGAATTAGAGTGAGGAAACTTAACAGAAGCAGCAGCAATGAGAGACATCCTGTGAGTTTTCTACTGAAATTATGTATTATTTAATCAGTGACAAAATTATAAGAGCTTGCGCATTTGATATCTCACCACAGGAACACAATAGCCATTGTGTATGCTCACAATTGTCAAAGCAACATTGCAAATAAACTGAAATACACAGAATAACAGAACTGAGTAATAAAACCTTCTAAATAATTGAAATTCATGTGGTGAATTATTCAAATAACCACTTTTATATTATAAAGCAGCAGATATAGACAATCTGGTAAACTGCATATATGTATTACTTGTACTCAGAAAATTATTTGTAGAAAACTACAGATTCTAGTTGTGATCAAAAGTTTCTGAATGTCATATAAGAAAGTATAAAAATGCAAATCAGAACATTTGGGTAGAGTACCAGGATCTAGGGATCAAGAAAGTTGTCAAGACTGAAAATGCACAGCTGAATCCTCACAAGCTAAGCCTATGCTAGTAAATTAAGTACAACTCAGACTTTTGTCTGTCACTGAGGGCAACTCTGTGGAACAACCTGCATTCATACTGTTAAATCACTAAACTCCCTTATGCTCCAGAACATAGTGGACATCCACAGTGCCTTTTGGAGGTCATCCATAGTCAGTGTTAACTCCCAGACTATCCCAAGAAATGCTTTGGGAGACTGTCACTGGCACAAGGCGAAAGGTTTTTGGGGACCATTCTAGCAGTCTGACAGAGTATGCAATACAGTGTCCAGAAGCATTTCCAGAAACTGTTTTGTTTACTAATATAGACATAACCAAAGGCTACACTATTGATGTTGTTTAGTGTTCCATTTACTTTTTTAACTCTTTACTTCAAGCTTAGGCAGCTAGATAATTTATGTCACATAGTATTGCATAACTCTGCTTTCAATCAGCCCCTCTACTCTAACTGGTCATTTCTGAGTCCTGTTCCCTTGAATATTAAATGTGCATCTCGCATTCATTAATAACTTTCATTTTGACATGCTACTTCTCTGTACATTAGGGTATACTAATTGGAGACCACTGCCTATCTGTTACACCAACCCATAACCCCAGATTTACTTGTGAGGTGTGAAGACTAAGGTATGGTTCATGAAGCCTACAGCAGAAATGCCTGCTAGTCCACTACATGATTTCCATTTTATGTTGCCTAGCAACCTTTCTCTGGTATCAATCCCAGCGTACAGATTGGCAAAAGGCTCTACAAAGGGAAAACAGATAATGAAGAAAAGGGTGAAATATCTGAAAGAAAAATCTGCATATAAAGGGATCCATTTATTAAACTTATTTTCATGAATTTGTGCGTGCATGTTCATTTGTGCACTGATTATTAGTAAAAGAGTAAAGATGTCATTGTGGTCAGGATGTGGTAAGATGATGTCAGGAATGAATGGATAAAAAAAAATTTGAAAAAGGATAAGAGAAAAGGACTTGTGTCATGACAGCTGTAGACTGAAGGATCTAAATGCAAAAATCGATCCTTTATTCCCTTAAACTTCCTGAAGTGCTATCTAGTTATTACTGCATGCTTTTCAGAAAGAAAATTTCTGAGAGTTAGTAATAGGCGCATTTGTAATGCTGTCTAGCTTTTCCACATTGGTACAAGTTCCATAAATAAGAAGTTGTGGAGTTCTGGACATGTCAGCCACTGGAACTGCTCTACAGCATAGACTCAGGTACATACCATACTCTTGAAATTTAAGACGTTTTCAATTTGTTCTAATTTGAATAGTTATATCAAAGACTCAGTTTTGTGGAACACCCTGCATATTTATCTGCAAGCGTATGTATCTTCCTGCAAGGATATAGATCCTGCATTGTGTACTGGAATATTATTGGAATTATCTACTTATGGTGATGTCTACTTACATCTGGAGTCTAGCAGCAGCACCAACAGAAGTACCATACCCAAGACAGCATATGATTATCAGCTGCTTCCAAACAAAGACCAAATGTCATACGTCTCTTTGACTGCCTTTTGATAAAGGCCATGTGTAGTTCCCTTATGGATTCATCTAGAGCCTTAATGATTTTACGTACAGTTTGCACAGGCATGTGTGCTGCTTTTGGCTGGGATAGAGTTAATTTTCTTTATAGTAGCTAGTATGGGGCTATGTTTTGGATTTGTGCTGGAAACAGTGTTGATAATAGAGAGATGTTTTAGTTGTTGCTAAGTAGTGCTTATACTAAATCAAGGACTTTTCAGCTTCCCAAGCTCTGCCAGGTGCACAAGAAGTTGGGAGGGGATACAGCTGGGACAGCTGACCCCAAATTACCAAAGGAATATGCCATACCATATGACATGCTCAGTATATAAAACTGGGGAAGAAGAAGGAAGGAAGGGATGTTTGGAGGGATGGTGTTTGTCTTCCCAAGTAGCTGTTACGTGTGATGGAGCCCTGATTTCCTGGAGATGGCTGAACACCTGCCTGCTGATGGGAAGTAGTGAATGAATTCCATGTTTTGCTTTGCTTGTGTGCATGGCTTTTGCTTTACCTATTAAACTGTCTTTATCTCAATCCATGAGTTTTCTCACTTTTACCCTTCCGATTCTCTCGACCATCCCACCGGGAGGGAGTGAGTGAGCAGCTGTGTGGTGCTTAGTTGCCGGCTGGACTTAAACCACGACAGCATGGGAACGGATCATCTGAATGAATGGTTCTAAGGCACAGAGAGCTTTTATCCAGCTTCAAACGCTTCCCTCTCAGTACGTGACTCCTGTGGATCTCCACCTCAGATGTCCATTCAGTGTACTCACTAACAGGGTGAGGACATTTAATTTGAATTAATCTCCCCCTTTTTATATTGTACAAGATTGAATCTGGCAACTGAAGACAGTGATCAGAACAAGACACTATACTCTCCAACTATCGCACTCCAAAAATTTAGACTAATGATATGGAAAGGATTGTGAAGCAGAGGAGAAAAGGTATAGAAGTATTAAGCTACTCATAAACCCATTTTTCTCTTTATTCTTTAGGTATTCCACACGCCAGAGGGATATAGATTCAATTACTAATAGCTACTGAAAGAAAAGGCATAAATTAGGGTTTACTTCAGTGCCATTTTTATTTCTAAGCCTTGTGTCTATGTCTCTGACTTTTACTTCTCTATAAATAAATCTATACCTTGTGTTACTATACATTCTGACTGTTTTTGCTGTAACACAAAGTGAACTCATGTAAACTTAGGCTCATGATGAAGGGTACATCCTGCTGGCCACCTGAAGCAAACACTTCATGCTTAGGATAGAATGATTCAGCATTGGCTTCTGTGGCTCATGGGCAGCCATGGAACTTGTTCCATATTTCTGGTTAGCCATGGAACTTGAGCAGTTTACCTGGTTGGAAGGATGCTGGCACAACTACAAGAAAGGTCAGGCATTGCTGTCAGATCTGTGAAAGGATTGTGTCACTGGAGAAATCTGTCAGTATTGACTTCTTGCAATACGTGTTTTGCATGACGGCATTTATTGCAAGCAGTATTCCTGGCTCCTATATCTTGATCCTGTATAGAGTATGAAGACAATAAGGAAAGTGGGGAACTGTGTCTACATATCTTCCCAGGCACACTCAGAACATCCTTTATATGTCCTTCTTTGACACCCCCACCTGCTCCTAGTTAGCCCCCCGTTGTGGTTTAACCAGGCAGGCAGCTAAACACCACACGGTCATTCGCTCACTCCCCCCTCCCAGTGGGATGGGGGAGAGAATAGGGAAAAAAAATATAATAATTTGTGGGCTGAGATAAAGACAGTTTAATAGGACAGAAAAGGAATGGATAATAATAATAATAATAATAATAATAATAATAGAATATACAAAATAAGTGATGCACAATGCAATTGGTTATCACTCACTGACTGATGAACAGCCAGTCCACGAGCAGCGATTGCCGCCCCCTGGCCAACTCCCCCCCAGTTTATATAGTGAGCATGATGTCATATGGTATGCAATATCCTTTGGACAGTTTGGGTCAGCTGTCCTGGCTGTGCCACCTCCCAGCTTCTTGCTGGCAGGGCATGAGAATTTGAAGTGTTCTTGACTAGTGTAAGCACTACTTAGCAACAACTAAAGCATCAGTGTGTTATCAACATTCTCATCCTAAATCCAAAACACAGCACTATACCAGCTACTAGGAAGAAAATTAACTCTATCCCAGCCAAAATCAGGACACCTCCCCTCCTCCAGTCTGTTGTCCTATATTAAAGGGGTCCTTCCACCTTATAGGGCAAAGTGGGAAAACACTACCATCCTATATGCCACTGAAAGAGAGTAATCTTCAGCTGCCCATGTCCATATGCCCTTATAGCAAGAAACTAAACATGTAAATCATCAACCACACTGCATTGCAGGCAGCAACTGTAATATTTATTGGATGAACATATACGATATCTGCATGATCTACCTGCTTTAGTTTTGGCTGTGACAGATGGAAACCATGGTGTCCAAGTGTGCCAGCTTTTGAAAGCTTGGTGCTTCTGTGAGACTAGAAGCTGTGACTCTTCTTTCAGAACTGTCTTACAGAGGCTATGTCTTTTTGTCCATGAAAACTGCCCCTTCTATTTTCTAGATAGTTCATCTGGGGTAAGGGGAAAGAGGTCTTGCTAGTAGAGAAAGGAAAATAAACCTCCAAGGTTTGGGGTTTTTTGCAAAACAGAGTAATGACAGATTTGAAGGAGCAAGACTGAGCAGAAATACAGAGGGGAAGAGTGGGAGGAGGGGTTTTAGTGTGATGCCCTGCAGCACTTTTCCTTCATGTTGCTGTACTGTCATCTTGATAAAGCTGAGTCACCTGAATCACTCCAGCTGAAGGCTGTCTAACCATAATATCTTCCATTGTGTAAATAGGGGAATAGGATATCTGCCTTTAGGCAGGTATCTCATGATTAAATGCAGTTTGGAAGAAGCATGAGATTAAATTTAGATCTGTATTATTAGGCATTGGAATTACATCCCAACAGAAAGAATTGTGGAATTACAGTGAGTGGTCATTGTGAGCCAAAGGATCACCCTGTAGTCCCTCTCTCGAATTCCCTGCAAAGAATATGAGGATACTTTATAGGATCACAAAAATATGCTATGGTTGATCTGCTATTGAGCCTTCAAGGAAAAGAATCATAGGAAAAAAATGGAGAAAACAATCATTATGACTTTAACAATTAGTAACTGATGGAGGAACTACAAAGCCTCTGAGCCCTACCTAGATATTGCATGTAAGAAATGTTAGAAGGCAATGTCAATTAATACATTATAGATGCTGTACAGCCGTCACATCTCTTACTATCACATTTTCATTTGCTGCATTTGGCTAGAGTCTGGAACACTGACATTTAAAACTAATCTATTGGGAGAAGTGCTTCCAAGACTAAAATTAAAATTGTGTGCATACGTTTCAGGAGTGCAGTTGGGAAGCAAGATATTTTCTAGCATCTAAATATGTGATTAAACAAAGGCTCCTTAATTATACTATACTCATTAACTCATACCTATAACAAATGCCCATCTTTAATTATTTATGTGATTGAATTCATGTTGCTGAATATTGTACTTCAAATGATTTCTTTTTAAAGCAAAACCATTATTGTGCATATTGCCATTGCAAATGTAGTGATGTGGTGATAACTCAATGGATTGCAGGGCTGAGAGCTGAGGGTTTTTTTAAGATGGACCACTACAAATTATATTAGTATATTAGGCACAGTTTTATATTAATGAAGATGACCAAAAATGCCCTGCAATAGGCAACCATGGGATTTATTTGAGGGGGACTGCTCTCATAAAAAAGTCTTTTGGTCCATGCAAGCCTTGTCCTCGCAGACCTGGAAACTTCTAGGCAGGTAGATGTTTCTCCTGTCTTATTTTTCAGTATATCCAGTCTTGTTTTCAGCTTCAGTGAGGAGATATATTCACTATAACATATTAACAGAGCATTTGATTCCAGTTAAGCCGTTGTCATTCTGCTATTCTCATGCCCACAGCATCAGCCGAAGACTTCATTTGTTAGTTCTCTCTTGTGTGGCAAAAGAGAATGATAGAATGCAATTTGCAAGTTAGATTCAAATTTATCCTTTAGCTATAACTGCCGTATAGCTGGGTATGAGTTCTGTGCCTTTGTGCACATCCAGTGCACTTAAGTCATTAATTCTCGGGGTGATCCAGAAATTCCCCATGAAGTTATCTGCATAGTTGAGATAATGGACTGGCTTGAGACAAGTTTATTGACTGAACTAGTCATCTTCCCAGCAAAGCATTTGACTAATTTGCAGAGGAGCTCTCCAGGTCAGAATTTCAAACTGTCCCTAAGATTTTCCCAGGCAAGCTGCTGTGCCCAGACCAGTCTGTATGTTCAACATGTTGATTGACACCTGGGGTGGAAAACCTGGCCCTTTCAGAAACTCCCCAGATCGTTTCTGTGGAGAACTGACCAGCCTTTGCCTAGATAAGACTCTTGTAAATAGGATAAAGTGCTCATGCAGATGCATAAATGGTTACATATGACAATCTTTTGCACATACTGAGGATAGCCAGATGTTTTGCATGTGGTTTAAGATAATCAATAGTAATGGATCATACACATGCCGGAGTGGTCATGTATGTCAAGGAGCAGCAAGAGCAGGGTTGCCCCCTGAGGCGAGATGAGCTGGGAGCTGAGGGTGATCCCAGCACAGGCCCCAGGCAATACAGTCATCGACAGGGTGCACTCCCACAGCACCTGAGCTCGGCAAGCAAAGCAGGGGTGGTGATAGGGTAGGTGCATTGCTGGAGGGGGCAGGTGAGGCTGTTAGGGCAATTAATGCTTATTGGTACACTCAGGACCCTGACAACATAGGAACACAGGCCAGCCAGATTATAAGATTTTATCAGAAGAACAGTTTGGGGAGTCTTAGCTGAAAATACTGTTACAAACACCGCTCATAATCTGAACAGTGACTGACCACCCTGTCTGAGATACTTGATTCCCCATGTCAGTGTTGCTTTATGCAAAGACCTCAATAATCAGTCTTTTTTTCCTTTCCATTTTCCTTTTTTCCTTTTTTTCCTTTTTCTTTTTAAAAAATTATCTATGACTGTTGAAAAAGGTGCTCTCTGATAAAGTGCATTATCAAAGACAGCAGTGGGTATTAAGGAAAATCCACTGGAGAAAGCCTGACATGCAATCAGTAAGATGCTAACTAGCTGTAGGTATAAAGAAGGAATCTGTCTTTTGTTTATGATGTATATAGATTTTCAGATTGGCTTCTAGGCACCCCCACCCCCCCCAACTCTTCTGAGTAGATTAAGATATTTTTGTTCTTTCTTTTGTTTAGATTTATTTGTTCTTAATAGCTATATTTTTTTCCTTATGTTTGTATTTGCTGATTGGTTTTTATACCTGTTATTTAATATTCAATGATTTGTTTTCCTTATTTTTCCCCATCCTTTCTGAGAATTAGTGAATATTTATTACTGCTAGGCTTTTAGCCTTCTATTTTATTTTTTACTAGACAATTTTTTTTATCTTAGGATAAAAGTATTAAATCAATTTCAGTCTAAATTCTGTGAAGCAATAAGTGAACAAATAAAGGATCCTATGAATGTATGACACACCAAAAAAAGTTATTTCAACTTCTGAAACATACATTGCTGGTAATATAATTAATTATATTCATAATTCATATTCTGAAATAAGTATACCATGATGAGCTTGTTACAGTAATATTGTAAGGTAAGATTTCAATAATGTCTAAATTATGTAAGGTTACTGGTATGCTATATTACTAAGCCTGTTATAAAGTTGTGCAAACAGAGCCCACATGGAAGTAGAAAACTGAACAGTAATCACTTAGCACAGCCAAATTTCCTCTCAAATTTACTCACTGAAGTTGCATGCAGGTATCAAAGACCAGAATGTATATTGCCTTCCAAGTCTGTTAAAGTTTTCTTCTTAATCCATAGAGTAAGAATAGAGTTGAACTTCTGAAAGAATACATTCAACTAACACAAACTCTATCTTTGTTATGATGTAAGCCTATCCTCTTTTGTCCTTTATCAGTATGGTATGGTATGGTATGTCCATAGCTGACTTCATGCTTACTTCTCTATTATTAGCTATCTTGTCTCACCATTCAGACGTAAATCATAGAATCATGGAATGCTTTGGATTGGAAGGGACCTCTATGAGTCATCTCGTCCAACCCCCCTGGCAAGAGCAGGGACATCTTCAACTAGATCAGGTTGCTCAGAGCCCCATCCAATCTGACCTTGAATGCTTCCATGGATGGGGCCTCCACTACCTCTCTGGGCAACCTGTTCCAGTGCCTCACCACCCTCATTGTAAAAAATTTCTTTCTTCAATCCAGTCTAAATCTGCCTTCTCTTAGTTTAAAACCATTGCTCCTTGTCCTGTCACAACAGGCCTGGCTAAAAAGTCTGTCCCTGTCTTTCCTATAGGCCCCCTTTAAGTACTGGAAGGCTGCTATAAGGTCTCCCCGCAGCCTTCTCTTCTCCAGGCTGAACAACCCCAACTCTCTCAGCCTGTCCTCGTAGGAGAGGTGCTCCAGCCCTTGGATCATTTTCGTGGCCCTCCTCTGGACCCGCTCCAACAGCTCCATGTCCTTCTTGTGCTGAGGGCTCCAGAGCTGGACGCAGCACTCCAGGTGGGGTCTCACCAGAGTGGAGTAGAGGGGCCGATATACAAGCAAAATACAAAGCCAAACTGCATCCTGTCTGGTTTGGGTTCTTTTTGTGGTTTGGGAGGGCGGGGTTTGGTTTATGATTTTGAGGTGTTTGGTTTTTGGTTTGTTTGGTTTAGTTGTTTTTTTTTTTCTGTCACTGAAACAAAACATAGTGCTTTTATCAGCAACAGATTGTTACTTGCAGTTGGCTTTAGGCCTCTAAGTACAGGCCTGTACTTCAACAGTGTTTCCCCATGAAGGAAAAGGAAACTATCCAAAAGTAATTAAAAACCAGATAACCTATGAGAAAGTAAGGACATCAAAATAGCTCACGTCCCAAGAGAGAGTGCTGTACCACAGCCAGAGTGCAGCACTGGGAGGAATCTCTTCCCTCCTCAGCCCCTGTTTCTGCACATACAGGAAGCTGTCCAACCCTCAGCATCCCATCTCCTTACACTGAAGCAAGCGCCAATATAAAACAGCCCATTTTTGTCTCACCAATTCTGCTATTAAAACAAAGTTCAAATTAACGTTATTCATAGTCACTTTACGCCCATTTGTTCTTGCACCAACATTTATTCTTTAGCTTCAATCACTCTTATTTTTATGCTCTACTTTTTACTACTGTCTTTTCAAGCTTCATTTTATCTGGTTTCACAGTGCTAGCTCTTGTAGCTGCTATTCCTAACATAAGCTTTATAGTCTCCTAATCACCCAAGTCACCTTTCTCTGAGTGTCTTACGAATTTATCTATCTTCTTCTTACGTGGAATAACAGAGTTATCAGTAGTATTCTAGACTATGACTCATAAACTGGGAGGTGCTGCTGACTCTCTCAAGGGACAAGAGGACTTGCAGAGGGATCTGGATAGATTGGAGCATTGGGCTATGATTAATGGGATGAAATTTAACAAGTCCAAATGCCAGATTCTGTACCTGGGATGGAGTAACGCTGGACACAAGTATAAGTTGTGAGAGGAGTGGCTGGAGAGCAGCCGTGCAGAAAGGGACCTGGGGGTGCTGGTTGACAGCAGGGTCAATATGAGTCAGCAGCGTGCCTGGCAGCCAAGAGGACAAACCACATCCTGGGGTGCATCAAACACAGTATAGCCAGCTGGTAAGAAGAGGTTATTATCCCACTGTAGTCAGCGTTGGTGTGGCCTCACCTTGAATACTGTGTGCAGTTCTGGGCCCCACAATTTCAGAAGGATGGGAAGGTCCTTGAATGTGTCCAGAGGAGGGCAACAAAGCTGGTTAAAGGGCTGGAAGGCATGTCCTATGAGGAGTAGCTAAGGACTTTGGGCTTGTCTAGTTTGGAGAAAAGGAGGCTGAGGGGCAACCTCATTGCCCTCTACAGCTTCCTGAGGAGGGGAAGTCAAGAAGGAGGTGCTGATCTCTTCTCCCTCATATCCAGTGATAGGATGCGTGGGAACGGTTCAAAGCTGCATGAGGGGAGGTTTAGACTGGACATTAGGAAGCATTTCTTGATTGAGAGGGTGGTCAAACACTGGAGCAGGCTTCCTAAAGAGGTGGTCGATGCCCCAAGCCTATCAGTGTTTAAGAAGCATTTGGACAACGCCCTTAAGAACATGCTTTAACTTTTGGTCAGCCATGAATTGGTCAGGCAGTTGGACTAGATGATTGTTGTAGGTCCCTTCCAACTGAAATATTCTATTCTATTCTATTCTATTCTATTCTATTCTATTCTATTCTATTCTATTCTATTCTATTCTATACCTTTGTACAATAATTTTAATACTTTCCTACCCCTACTAGGAATATTTTGCATGACACTTTTTAGACTTTCCCTTCACTTTTTCCATTTCTATATTAATTTGGCAGTGTACAGTCATGGTCATTGAAGTAATATTCTACTGACAAGCTTTTAGTTAATCTAGCAGAAACTCACTCTGTAAGTCCCTATGCACATGACCCCACTAAATTTTGTCCCATTTGTATTACTTTATCCTGGAAGATTATCTCATTATTCCCTTATGATATTCAGGTCTGGCTGTGTATTAATGATGTCTCCCAACTCTGCGTTATGAGAAAATTTACTTAGAATATTCGTATTTTAAGATTAGAATCAGTCATAAAAATATTAAATAAGCTTGTTCTCAAGACTGAATCTTAAGAAAATCCAACAGGAGCTTCCTTTAGATGCCTTTTACTCCTTGAATTTTATTGTCTCTTTTTTTTAATCAAGTTTTTTACCTTATAACTTGTAATTAGCCCCAGTTCAACTAATACGTTTTAGTTTCAATAGAAGTTTAAGTAGACTAGATCCACTAAAAACTATGTTTATATTTTGAGATTAGCTTGGCATGATCAACTTTGTTAACTGGTAGCAAAACTGCTGCAGATGTGCAGCACATGTGCTGGTTTTCCATATCAAATATGCGATATGTGAGTGCCTGTGTCCAAAAATAATCCTCACAGAGGACTGAATTGTCCATCGTTCCTAGAATTTGGAACTACAGAGCATGCTAAGCCACTCAGAGGCTACAAAGAAGATGCAGCCAAGCTCTTCACAGTGACACAGGGGACCATAGACATCTGTTGGAACAAGAAAAGTTCAGATTCTTTTTCACTTTTCACCAGTAAAGCATTAGCTTGTCTAAGAACTTTTTTCACCATGAGGACAGTCAGGCAGTGGAACAAGCTACCTGAAGAGGTTGTGCAGTCTTTACCCTCTGAGGTTTTCAAGAACATGAAAGGACAAATGCCTGAGCAACCTCATAGATGATTCTTCTTGATCAGGAGGTTGGATTAGAGACCTCCTGAAGTCCCTTCTCATCTGAACCACCATAGGATACTATGATCCTGTGATCCTATGACCTTTATTGGATTTTTTTTTAAATGTTATCTAAACAATAAGGTGAAGAATAGGAAACTGCTTAGGGAGGTATACACATAAAAAAAACCTCACCTATTCCTAGTAGTGGGAGTTTCTTGAAGCACTTGAACTAAAGAATCTTTTGTGGTAGAGGCTGAAACAAATAAGATGATAAGTTTATTTTAAGCATATTAAAAAAAGGGAAAAAGTGTATAGGTTTATATAGTTTCCATGTGTAGCATGGAAGAATAGTAGGAGAATAAGGATGTCCAGCAAGTGCTGATAAAAACATAGCAGAAGACTGTGGGCTAGATAACAAAAAAATGAAAGTGTTAAATTAATGAGATAAACTTGCATATAGGCAATGCAACTAAGAGAAATACTGCATCTACTTCAACGGGGAAATTGGATGTAGTCAGTAAGAAGCCTCTAGTGTTGTAAATTTCCTTTTCCATTAGGGGATCAGAAACTGATCATAACCAACATTTATTAGAACACCCTTTATTAATTAAGCTTTTGCTGTTAACAGAATCAAGCTGTTATTCGTAGTGGATAACTATTTTCACAGTGTATTCAATCATTCCCTGACAAAGTTCCCTCTCCCTTTCTCTCAGTCTCTCTCTTGCACACACACACAAACACACACTCATATTTACGTAGTTGGAGTAACAGCTGGGAGGCCAGCCCCAGCTCAGGAGTGGCGAATCATACTGATGCTCCGGTGGCTTCTAGGCAGGTGCTCAGAAAGCCCCTCAAGGGTTTCCTTGTTCCATTAGCTGTATATAAGCATAATTCTGTTGTCTTTGCCTGCATAGCTCTTTGATGTGGTCTGAGTTGTCCAGTCCGGTGCTGATACCAGGATGTGCTGGTGGCCTTGAATAGACATGGCAGATTCATGGTGTCCTGAGTTTTTCAGTTCTTGCAGGTTCCATAGGCCTGCTAGTCTTGGGAGACTTTCACATGCTACACCTTAGCACGTACTTCTCCTTTCAGCCAGCTACTTTCTGGTATCTATTTCTCTGTCTCACCCATAGGTACCTAAACAACACTTTGACAAAAATAAAAAAGAAGGAACTTTTATGAAAATGTAAATCCTAGATATGTTAGTTTGCTAAAGCAAGTAGCCTGGGCAATATACTGCATAAAACAGACACACAGGTAGAGGATCTGAAATTGAATATTATTTTACATCAGAAGAACTGTAGAAAGAAAAGCTAGAAGGAATTCAGAAAAGACAGAAGCATTGGCATATCTTTATATGTTAATAATGTGATAAGCAATACAGAAATAATAATGTTTAATAATAAAAAAGTCTAGTGTTATTATAAAGAGTATCTTTCCTTAATTTTATCCTTAATCTATGTTTAACACTCTGTCTCTCTGTCCCTCCCCCCCCCCAGTGTTAGGTCTGTTATACAGCATTTCTAAGGAGCACATGGCTTGCATTCATTCATTTCAGTGCTCTGTCTGAGGATACAGAATTATGATCCTTAGCCCCTTCCTCCATTACTTTTAAAATGATTAGTTACAGAGCATGAGTTGAAAATTCACATCTGAAATAATCTCTGTTCTTACAAATGCAGACTTGGGAGACTCCGCAGGATAGATTCTGTGTAATCCTTCCTAATGGATTTGACAAAGACGAGATCAAGCAGAGAGTCCCTTAAAGGAATAACCCTGCTCGGATAAGGGTTACAGACAGACTACAATGTGTTTAATGTACACATTATCTTGATTGCCGCCTTGACATCCACCCCACTTCCCTTCCTTATGGGGCAAAGCAGCAATCCATGATAGAGTGTGGGATATGGAATAGCCAAGAGATGGCAAATAAATTCTGTTTTGCAAGCAGACTGTTTTAGCACACAACTGATAAACAAGAAGCATCTTTATGTACTGTTATTCAATCCTAGGGCCTATGTTAAAAAAATTATTTAGGAAAGGTCAAGATACTAAAGTTTGAAAAATGGCTGAGCAGGCATCCATTAGCTACTCCTCATAATTTTTCTTTCTAATTTTCAAAAGCATTTTATGAGTGTTAGTAAAGCTATGTCCCTAACATTTTCTAAAATTCATATAAAATGTTATGAGTGCTCTATAACAGGACTTTTCACAGAAATAAAATGAGACTTACGAAGTTTTTAAGTTTTATTTTTGTAAATCTTTATAAACCTTTCACAAAATATTCATATGAGCTCAAAATGAATATGAATTCTCTTTAACAAAATATTTTTGGTGAAATCCAAGTTGGTAAATGCTTTCTACTATCTTTGAACAGAACTGGCAAAGGGATTTACATTGTTTCAAATTTTAGAGCACAGAACCAAAGGAGTGGTTCTTCCATAATATATGATGAACTGATTTTGTTATTATTCAGAAAGAATGTAGTTACCATGTTTTAATACATAACTAAAATTTAAAAATATTTATATCTAAGAATAACTTATTTTCTAAGGAAAAATATTAGGTAAAGTACACTGGTTTTAGGTACTACTCTGTTACTACTGACGTCAAATGAAGGTTCTGTAAAAGATTATGTAATACAAAAGGGCCCATAAAATCAAGTATTTAAGATATATAGGAACATCAGTAAATTAAAGAAAACATGATATTTTTCCTTGTTCATGGGTTACACTGGCTTGCCTTTAGCTACAGACTAATGTCAAAAGAAATATAAATCAATTCCCCTGTAATGCTTCATATTAAAGTACTGCAGTTGGATGGGATATGTTAATAATTATTTTGCATTTTGTTATTCTAAGAGTAATTGTGAATGCATTTTCAAGATGTATTTGTTCAATATGCACCTTGAATTTTGTCGTGGTTAACCCCAGGTGGCAACTAAGCACCACACAGCCGCTTGCTCACTCCTCCCCGGTGGGATGGGGGAGAAAATTGGAAGGGCAAAAGTGAGAAAACTCGTGGGTTGAGATAAAGACAGTTTAATAGGGAAAGCAAAAGCCGCGCACGCAGGCAAAGCAAAACAAGGAATTCATTCACTCCTTCCCATAGGCAGGCAGGTGTGCAGCCATCTCCAGGAAAGCAGGGCTCCATCATACGTAATGGTTACTTGGGAAGACAAACACCGTGTCCTGGTTTCGGCTGGGATAGAGTTAATTTTCTTCCTAGTAGCTGGTATAGTGCTGTGCTTTGGATTTTAGTATGAGAATACTATTGATAACACGCTAATGTTTTGGCTGTCGCTAAGCGGTGTTTACACTGGTCAAGGACTTTTTTTTTCAGCTCCCCATGCTCTGCCAGGTGCCCAAGAAATGGGAGGGGGCACAGCCAGGATAGTTGATCCAAACTGACCAAAGGGCTATTCCAAACCATATGATGTCATGCCCAGTATATAAACTGGGGGAGCTGGCCGAGGGGTAGCGGTTGCTGCTCGGGGACTGGCTGGGCGTCGGTCGGCGGGTGGTGAGCGGTTGTATCTTTTTTTTTTTTTTTTTTTCTTTTTTCCCTCCCTTGGGTTTTGTTCCTCTCTCTCTCTTGTTGTTTTCCTTCTCATTACAATTCATTATTATTATTACTATTATTTTGTTCCAATTATTAAACTGTTTTTATCTCAACCCACGAGTTTTCTTACTTTTGCTCTTCCGATTCTCTCCCCCATCCCACTGGGGGGGGAGTGAGCGAGCGGCTGCGTGGTGCTTAGCTGCTGGCTGGGGCTAAACCACAACACACCATCACTCCGAACGTCTCCCCCTTCCTTCTTCTTCCCCCAGATTTATATACTGGGCATGACGCCATATGGTATGGAATAACCCTTTGGCCAGTTTGGATCAACTGTCTTGGCTGTGCCCCCTCCCAGCTTCTTGTGCACCTGGCAGAGCATGGGGAGCTGAAAAGTCCTTGACCAGTGTAAACACCACTTAGCAACAGCCAAAACATCAGCATGTTATCAACAGTGTTTTCAGCACAAATCGAAACACAGCCCCATACTAGCTACTATAAAGTAAATTAACTCTATCCAGGCCAAAAGCAGCACAAAGTTAAAGAAATTTATAACTTGTTGTTATGGTTTATCAGACTTTTTTTGACCAGACTACTTTCAAGACAGAATGTCCTAAAGCTAAAGGGACAGAATTGCATACCGAAAATAGGTTTGCTCCAGAAAATACTTTTTAAAATAATGACAGAATTATTGAATCTGTATCCCCATCTAGGGGTTTTTTGTTGTTTTTTTTTCTTTATTTTGGGGGTTAATACTGTTCTCTATGATAGTGCCTGTGAAACACAAAGGTATTGATAACTATATAGTATCTGACAATAAAGAGCAATAACGCCAATAGAGCCATATATTCAAATCTCTGGAACATTGCAGTTTAAGATGACATTGGCAGATATAGAACACTTTAATCACAGATACATGTGCAATTTTACAAATTACATGACCTTGCTGTCTTGTGGGGTAGACAGTGCAGTCCAGGAGGAAGGTCAGATGGGTCAGTGCAGCGGTTACAGCTCTGTGGTGCACGATCAGGGGGCTGGGCTGTGGGGTCCCCTGGGTGTCACTTCGCTGCCTTCTTGTACAGTCCCATTGGTCCTGCCTCGGGTCCTCTCCTGCATGCCCCTGGAATCTCTCTTCTGTCACCAGCGTCTGTCTTTCTACATGTCTCCAACAGCACCTTGCACAACATCTACATGTGTCTCCCCAAGTGCCTCTCCCCACATGTCCCCCCAAGAGTCTCTCCCCATGTGTCTTCCCGGTGCCTCTCCTCAACATGTTTGGCCAAGAACCTCTCTTCACAGGTCTCCCAAAGTGTCTCTCCCCGATGTGCCTCCTGTGCCTCCCAGCTGTCCCTCTTTCCTAAATACATGTGAGCCTGAGCACCTGGAGCTCCCCTGTGTGGCTGCAGTCTGGGGTGCAGTGGGGTATTTACAGCTGTGTCAGAGCCAACTGGACCCTCAGGGACTCCTCCACCCAGGACACCCTGCAGCTCCCAGCTACCCAAACCTGCTACTTAGGTCCGATACACAGACATTTAGCATCAGATCTTCCTTTCTTTTTTCCTTCCCTCCTCACTTTTTCAGAGCTTCCTTTCATACTTCACTGCTAAGATTCAAGACTTTCTTAATGGACAATCTTTTTCATTGTTTCTACTATATGATGTGAAATATGTGCTTTTTCCTCCCAGTGGGCAGGTTTACTGTTTTTATTGACTTGTAAACTAGTTACTTCCTGATCTGAAAGGGAAGGATTTTTTTCTTGGTGTTTGTTTGTTGTTTTTTTTCCTTCCAAACACATAATTTGCCTTAAAAGCACAGAAATTTGCCTTTCTGAGGCAGTCTAAAGAAGTGCTGTAGAGCAAAGTGTCAGCAGTCAGAGCTAAAGCCAGGACAGGAGGTTGTGTATTGTTAAGGTTTCTGGTATCATTAACTATTTTGCAAATACTTGAGTGGAACGTCTTGGCTTTTCAGGGCTAAGATTGACCTGGACATACGCAGTGTTAAATTATATTTTTTAATTCCTTAATCATATCAGGTGGTTCTTATATATATATAGCTTGTGTGTAAGATGTATTAAAAAAAAGGAAAAAGGGAAAAGTCTTGTTAGGATTTTATTGGAGCATGATATAATTACTGGATAGATTTTTGGTATAACGTGTCTATCAATGTAAATAATAATCACATTTATGCATTTCTTGCTTATAATTTTATGAACAACAAACTCAAAGAAAATGAAAACAAAACAAGCAGGATAGTATGTGCATTTCTCAAAAGTGTCCTTTCTTGCTCCTGATGGTTGTTTTTGTACTGTTTCTATCATGGCATCTGTTTTTCTTTTCTTTTTGATGCTCAGCTTACAGAAGCTATAAATGGCTGACAGGTTCTTTTTACATCTATTTAAGTTCCAGTTGGGACTTTCTCTATGAGTTAGCTCAAGGCTATGATAGGGAATAAACCCATGAAATGTAAAGTGTTTTCTTAGCATCTTAGGCCTTCTTCTACAGAGATTATGTATAAAGCCAATTAAATGGACAACAAATGTTCTATACCTGTCACAAAGTTTAAGAAACTGTTATTGTTAGATGCAGTGTCACATGCATTGTGCAAAGATGTCTGAGTCCATCTATTAAAGAAAAACTGAATCGCTCTATGTGAAGTAGTTTTGCAATGCTTGTCTCTCTGTTTCCTGTCTTTCTGACTCACCCAAGTTACCTAGAGAGGCTTAAGACACATGAGCACATGGACTTTCCTTCATATTTGTGTAAAACTCTTATTTATATGTAAAATTCTTATTTATATCATGAGGATTTAAGCTGTGGATTGAAGATATTAGCTTTACATATACAGAAGCTCATCAACCTTAAAGAAAAGAGATTTGACAAATCCTCCCTGCAGAATGACTGTGACATTCTAGTTCTGAGGTTTTAGTCTAAGTGAAAAAGTCAGGAAGACATCTAATTTTTAATTAGTTCTCCCCATTTGGGAGATCATCTGATTTTACTGGCAGAATTAGCAAGTGAAATCACTTAAGAGCTGCCATGTAAATGTCCCCTACCCCTAGGGCCTCAGTATATTAAATGAGTACAGTGTTAACCTGGAAACATTATTATTGATTTTAAATGAGAGCAGCTCTGAAATTTGGAGGAAATCATTAAATTGAAATAATTATTTTGATTCCTTTCTTGATCACTGATAATGGAAATTAGACATGTAATCTCTTTTATGCATAAAAGAGGACAATTTCTGTCCCCTTCCCCATTTTACTAATTATAATAAATAATTTAAATTCATTCCAGACATATTTTATAGTGTTTTCTGACAAACGAGATGAACAACTTGCAGGATGTATCAGAGAACAAACAAAGCTGCAAGTCTTTTCCTCCTTGATTTTTATTTTATAACTTCTTTTGCTAACTTACACATAGTATGATGTTTTACTGAAACAATTTAGAAGAATACTCTGAGATTGTGTGGTTAATCTTTCAAGTACCATTTAAATAATAAAATCCAACCATATTTCTGTGTCCAATTTCTGACATTCAATTTGATTACAAATAAAGACTGTTTCTGTTGTATCAGCATGGAAGCTCATTTACTGCAAAATTTACAATACCCATGTAAATTGTGAATGACTGCACCCTGGAGCCATATAGACAGTTATCACATACTTAAAGCTCAGCCCTCCAAAAGTTCTTGAATAAGGGCCCCAGTCTTGACTGAACTGTCATTCTTATCACACATACCTTTTACTACTTGAAAACAAACAATGCTTAGAAATAAGCAGAGAATTGAGTATCTATGCTTCTCAGTCACTGTTACATGAATTGTACTGCTAATACAAAAGTCTCACTTAAAAAGAACTAAGCATTTCCAGTTAAATATTAAGACTGAAAACTAGTTAGTGTAAAAAATCAGCAGTAATAACATGCAATTTTTATGTGTGTGTATACATATATATACACACGCATAGGCATATGGATTCATACATAAGTTTTAGCAAGAACACCTGGAAGAATAATAAAAAATATATCCAGGCGTAATATAAAAGTATAGCTTTCCCAATTCCCTTCCATCTTTTACTGCAAAGAAAAAGATAACATATGACATCTTAAAATAATTACACATTCTTACATTTTTAAACATAAATTCCTGGAAAAACACTAGCGAAAAAGAGGTTTTGATTTCACAAATCCATTCAAAATCAATGGGGACTGCACCTTTTAAAATCAGAGAAGTGGTATACAAATCTATCTCAATAATGGAGAAGACTAGTTTTAAATGTAATTTAAAGCAGTCTGGAAAGGTAAATAACATAATAGAAAAAAATTAAATATTACATTTATTGAAATAAAAGAAATACATCAAATCTACCGGAAACTCTGCAGTCTTTAGAAGGATGGAAGACTAGGTACTTTCACCAAGGAGAAGCTCACCCATTTTTGACAGCCTCAGAGATATATTCCTTTCTTAGTCACTAAAGATTTTTAGAAGTAATGTATAGGAGCAACTAGGTTACAAAAATTATAATGAAATGGAAAAAAACCCAAACCCATGCATTTTTACTTAACATAAATATTAAGATTACACTTTAAAAAATCCAGATTCAGTTAGAAACTGCATCACTTTCTTAGACAGCTTTACTGGATATAGTCCCACAAATTTAGGGAACTGTGCTAATTTGCATTGCAATAGATTTTGGCCTTCTATTATTAATACATTATTAACACCATTAATATTAATAAAGCAAAACACTTGAGGGTATTCTATCAAGAAAACTTTTTATTATTATTTTCAGTAATAACTGCATCTGCTCTCAATGATCAAAATCCACACTTGTCATTATATAAAACTTTATATCTAAAAATGGAAATTTGCTTCTAAGAACTGTCAAGAAGGATATGAGAATTCATTAAGAGTTGAAAGACTTCTGTTAAACAAAAGCAAAGTACTTGAAAAATGCTTAGAAATCAGCCTAACTAAATGGAGCCTGGAAAAACATGTTAGTCAAACAGAAAGGGATCCAATTCTATAGTGTTCTTGATCATGTAGTCATTTGCACCTGCAGAATACAGGTATAAATCATTATAATTTTGATATTTCTAAGAATGAAAATATATACTCAAGTATACTCAAGAACAAAATCATTGGAATCTGTGAATTTTGACTTTTGACACTTGCTATTATTTCTTTCTGTTGTTGGATAAATGAGTATAAAAGCAGCTCCTTTATCAAATTACTAGATAATTTTGATTTGCAAATAAGGCCCAAAACTGTGCAATATTTGGATGGCCCACAGTAAATGTATATTTTCTTCACATTTCTCTAACAACATAGTCCCTTTTGCTGCTTCTGTCAGATTCTTCTTTATGGTTCTGTCAGATACAGAGCTTAAAGAAAGAAACCATTTTGGCAACTATTTTGCCAATAAGCTTCTGTGAATAATATTTTGCTGAATAATATCTTGGAAAAGATATAAAGAACTGATATCTGTTATATATACCACCCAAGAATATTCATTCCAGTACTGACAGCCACAATCTGCCTGATTTATAGGCCAGTCAATTTGGTTTTATACAGAGATGAGCAATGATTAGAAGTTAAGATTTTCCTTTTCACTCTCTTCATTTCAAACTTTTCTTGTCTTTGTTTTCTGTTACGATTTCTCACAAAAACTTACACCATATGTCCCTAGAAAAGAACAAATAAGAAAGTATTACTGTAATAGAAAGAGACATTCAGCTATGAAAGAAAAAAAAATCTCCAAGTAGTAGGAACTCATCAAAGTATAGTCAAAGAAATGTCTTGAGCAGAAGCTGTTTTAAACACATGAAAGGTATGGTACAGTTTGTCACTGTATGTCCTCCACCTTGCTACTCACCGGTTCCTTTGCTCTTTTGGGTTGCTGATTTTCATTCAGTTATGTCAAGTTCCAGCAGAAGTATGCTTTATGAACCATGGCTGTGTTGCAGGACACAAATTGCTATAAGGAGGCATATCATACTCACCTAACTACAGGCTAGCGTACTGATAATAACTATGTAGTGAATCTTGCTTTTTAAGTAGGTACAAACCTTATGATTCTCAAATATTGTGAATAAATCATCGAAACTCACTATGTGACTCTCTAGCTCTGAATTTCCCTAGAAGTACTTTGGTGCGAGCTCCTGGGGAATCTATTGGTAAACCAGCACGTACATCCCACAGACCTCATTAAAAAGTATGGTTATTTCCAAGCCAGTGGCAAGACTTGTGACTTTTTTAATTTTAAAGAACAACTGCTGAGAGACAAACTGCAGTCTTGTTTCTATTTTACATGATTTCCTTACAGTCAGAGGACTGGTCCAGGCTGTCAAAGACCTTCATTTAATTCACATCTTACACCAACAGGGTAAAATAAACATCCTGGACTTCCCAGGAAAAAGCCTTAGACATTACACTAACAGATGTTGAGTTGGAGCAGATAAATTCTCTTGGTTCCTCCTTTTGAAGCAGTGCTGTTATGTAATAAGCAAAACAATATTTAATGTGTCAGGAGAGATATCACAAGTGTGAAAATAAGTCCTATTTCTGAGAGATGGATGACATTAATTTGGTGCTTCTGAAATAGGAGGGATAAATTAATCATAACTTTTCCATTTCTTTCAGCATTTCAACTACTGCATTATTATTGTGGATTAATGAACTAATACTCTACTGATAATATTTTTTTGAGAGAGTGATTATTATTGCAATTATGAAGGATGAATATGGCGATAAAGTTTTTTTGTTTTGGTTTGAGATTTCTATATGGCCATTCAGAAGACACTGGCATGGTCACAGGATTCAGTATGCAGCAACGAGGCTCAAGACCTTCGTTATGCAAACAGAACAGAATGAGACTCCCTACAAGCATGCACATAAACAAAGCACAGTGATACTAGCGATTTTTAAAGTAAGTCAAACAGGGGTGAGCTTTATATATTTATTTTGGCATTACATGCCAAATCAAAATTTTGGGCTTGGGCAAAGCCAAATTTCCCAAACCCAAATTAAGAATCCAAAGTTATCTATTGGGTCTTGCCTGTAATCACATTTCAGGGGTAGCATTTGCTTCAGGTTGGGTCTATCAGTTACTCATGCAGTTATTATTAATTTGAAAAGGCCTCTGTAAAGCGTCAGTACTTTCCAGCCTGGACACGCGGACCTGTGTATCAGCTTGGAATAGACAAATCTATATGCCAGCATGACATCTAAGAGTTCTCACTGTAGCTAATTCCTACAGTAGATTTTGAGAAACATGATTAAATTGTGTTCAGTATCACAAAACATGAATGACTGAGAACATAACAAGAGTCTTACCTCTGCAATTGTAATGCAGAGAAAATATATCTACTTAATTAAAACGATCTAACTATAATCTGATGTGGACATTCATTTATCAAGGATTAATTATAATACAAAAATGCTGTTTATAGCTACAAGTACACTATTAAGAACAATGCAATATAAAATCCAATGAACATAGGGCATTTGCAGAACCAGCAGTGTCACAAAAAAGACATACCAGTTGTCATATTTTATTAATCTTATTTTGTGGTTTAAGCCCAGCCGGCAACTAAGCACCACAGAGCTATTTGCTCACCCTCCCCCCCTGGTGGGATGAGGGAGAGAATCTGAAGAGCAAAAGTAAGAAAACTCATGGGTTGAGATAGGAACAAGTTAATAATTGAAATAAAATATTATAATAACAATAGCAATAACAACAACAACAACAATAATAAATTGTAATGAAAAGGAAAACAATGAGAGAGAGAGAGAGGAACAAAACCCAGGAAAAAAAAAAACAAGTGATGCAACCGCTCACCACCTGCTGACCAATGCCCAGCCAGTCCCTGAGCAGCAATCTCTGCCCCCCGGCCAACTTCCCCCAGTCTATATACTGAACATGACGTCACATGGTATGGAATAGCCCTTTGGCCAGTTTGGGTCAGCTGTCCTGGCTGTGCCCCCTCCCAGCTTCTTGTGCACCTCCTCGCTGGCAGAGTATGTGAAGCTGAAAAGTCCTTGATGAGTGTAAGCACTGCTTAGCAACAACTAAAACATCAGTGTGTTATCACATTATTCTCATGCTAAATCCAAAACACAGCACTATACCAGCTACTAGGAAGAAAATTAACTCTACCCCAGCCAAAACCAGGACATCTTATGACAAACTATAACTGCATTGTAATTATATGAGCAAGACAGTCAGCCAACATCATTATCTGAGCTCCTGTTTTCTTTGAATCCCTTGGAACTTAGAAGTCCTATTATTTATGAATACTACATTGTTTTACTGAATGTGAATTATTGTAGTGATAGTGGGTTGACTTATTCTCCAGTAGTATTCCAATATAGCAATGATTTATGCTAGGTATTAATTCTGTCATGTTTCACATTGTATCTATTTATATATAGATCTTGGCAACAGTAAGTAGCCCAATATTCCTTAGGTAATGAGCTATTAGGTTCAACAAGTGAACTTACAGTGCCCTTAGAAATGAAGCATTCACATTTACCTCTCATTCATGTCAGAGGCTAATAATTTCACAAGTTAATAACTTCCATCTAACATAGGTAATCAATATTATTCTGTTTCATAAGTTGGAATGAACAAAAATTACCTTAGTAACAGATATCAGTAGCATCCAAAACTTAAAAAAAAATTCTTTTTAGTAACTGAGAAATAAGTAACTTTGTAAGAATTAAAATACCACTGAACAAGGAACTAAAAACTTACATGTTTTAAACAGATAGCTCTAATTACTTTCATTACATAGTTAAAGCCTGGAGATATAATCCAATAGCCAGTGCTATATCTTAAATGAATTTCATATTGCAGTGCTGACCACTGTTTGGATAAATAATGATTAAAATAATAATATCTCATTCCTATATTACCAATTTCTTCTCAGCAATAATAAAAATTCAAGAATCTTAAATCTGTCAGGATCATGTACACAACTTGAGAGTGCTCATCTTGCATCAAGGTGCACTAGATAAAAGACATTTTGCCTCAGAATGCCTTTGTTATTACTATTTAGACTTAGCTAAAGAAATTATAAGTCTATTCTGATTTTAAAAGTCAACAATAGCTCAAGTAGACACTCTAATTACTTACTCAGTTTAAAAAAAAAATAATCAATTTACCTAAAATGTGTTGATTGGTTTAAACAGAAAACTTATAATAGTTGCAAGAACAATTTACTACTAATTCCTGGGAGAAGTTGAGGCCAAACAAAAGAGAGTAACAATAGGCAAAATACTGAACATATTACATCCAAGTGGAAGCCAAGCAGAATTTTAAGCTTAGAGGATAGTCCTATATGTTCTTGTTCTCTGTTAATATATCAATATAAGCCAAAATTATATTTTATAAACCTCTCCATTAAAAAGTTACAGTCTACAATCTACTTACTAAGAGATCAGTACCACGAGAGATTAGTTCTCACAGCAGAATCCTTTCTGGAAAGGGCTCTGCAGAGGATTTGCCTAAAATGGAAGAGATTGTAGGAGAAGCTATGGCACATGCATAAATAAACAAGAACAAATCACCTCACGTGACTGAATCAGATAAATTTGTATCAAAGGCATGTGATCTTTTATCTAAAACTGCACTGATACCTGGATTGCAGAGGAGTAAACACGGCTAATTTTTAAAGAAGTTTTCATGGGTAGGCAGAGAACCATATCTTCATAACTCTTTGGCTTTTACTGAACAAATTAAGACACTGCAAAGGACAGGATTAATAGATAGGTGGATAAATAAGATCATCTTCATCCAGTAGCTTATTCATGCTTTTCTCTTTCTATCAAGACAAACAAATACTTTAAATCTTGTCTTCAAATTGCAGCTTTATTCGACAATAATCCATAGCCTGGAGGATAGGGCATATGCAAAAAACTCAGAAAAAAGTAGGTTTAAATCTTCAAGGAGAGGAAGGAATCTGAAACTCCATCTACTATATCCTAATAAACTGCTATGTGAAAGGGAAGCAAAACTCTTCTTGCTGTGTTCTGTATCTTAAGAAGAAGGACTGTTAACATGAGTGGAGAAAACAGCCTCCCTGGAGATCGGTATTGTCTGAAGAGTAATGGCACTGAATAGATACTTCTCACTATTGGCTAACTATCAGCTCATCATTCAGCACTCTAGTCTGCTAGTCAGTCTCAAATATAGAACTTTGTTTAGGAAGCTAATAGTCTAACAAAAATGACTGGGATTTCAGTCTACAATGAACACATCTGAAAACTAGACTTAAAAATGAGGTACTGCAATAATATGCTGCAGTTCCTAAATTCCTTTCTGGATCTAATCCCATATTAATTTCAGACACTTACACTGTTTGTTTCTATTAATGGAGTATGTTAATCAGACTGGAAACACTATTAATGGAGTATGTTAATCATACTGGAAACATATTTATTATAGCAATACTTTGTGAATAGTATTTTTTATTGTTTCAAAATGAGATATTCATAAACAAAGTATATCAGAAGTAATTATGTCAAACAACAAATTTTGAAACTACAATAGAAGAGATTTTGCTTTTAACATAGTTGAACTAATTTATGTCATGAAATTGGATTGACGTATTTTGGAGTACACAGCCTTAATTGCTTCTGTCAAAGCAAGCAAACAAACAAAAAATGAAACAAACAATCAAGAAAAATAATTCCTAATCTACCCAAGCAGTCTGGAAAAGAGAGAAGAGAGACCTAACAAATATGACTTACCTGGATGAGCGCATGAAAAGGGATTTGAGTTCTTTGAGACCTCAGAAGGCAGTCCTGAGTTCTTCTTTGGCCTATACAACTCTGGATAAATTATCTTTGATGGTCATAATGAGAAACATTTGTATGACAGAAAAATGTATTTATTATAATATATGTTAAATTGTTAATTTAAATTTGTATACAGGCAGAGTAAATCTTCAGGCAGCTCAAACAAGAATTGAAAAAAAAAAAATAGGATTGGGTGCATTTTTATAATTCTAGGTCATCTTATTAAATGCCAGGCTAACATATTACAAACCATTATCCTCTGTTTTTAATTAAAAAGAAATCCTGAAAAATACTTCTGAAACCTTCTGGCTAGAAATTTTTGTAGGTTAAACCATACTCTTTAAATTAAACTAAAATAGCAGGAAGGAACAGCATTCTATAAATCTTCATCAGTGAACTCATGACCAACTCTAACAGGAGACACACATGTTGTGAAAAGGTTTCTTCTCTCTCTCAAGTCTATTGACACCTTCTTTTCTTCTAGTTTCTTCCATCGTGTTGCCAGGGCACCATTCCTAAAAGTGCAGGAAGATCAAAAAGAACCTTTAGAATAACAGAAGGAACAAAACCATTGCCAAATGCCAAATCAAGTGTAGGATTGTTTGTTTTGGTGGTTTGTTTTTTTTTTAATTTAACTTCTTAACTATTCTCCATCTCAACATTTATATTACTTTTTCCTGTAACATCATTGGCTTTCAAACTTATAGGGCTTTTACTTCTCAGTTGCATTTGGCCAAAATTAGTCCATACATGATGCTCTGCAGGGCACATTACCAAGTTAGATTTCTATCCACGCAGCTAGATTTCTTTCAAGGAGGAATGATATGACATGGCAGTCTAAGGATGTTAGGTATTGCTTCAACAATTTATGCTGGACATTAACTTCCTTGAATTTTAAAGTAAGTTTATCTGACTTGTTTGGCTAAGTATTCTTTCTAGCATCTACATAAATCTAAACATACAGGTTAGTAAATTACAGGTAAAGAAGTACTGGCAAAGGAACGTAGTGACTGTGGTGCCATTCAACTTTCAAGCACACAAAGGACTCATATTTCTATCTGTCCATGTGCTACACTTAGTTCAGTTATGACAGCTAACACATTTAAGAATTTACGTTGGGTAAACACATAAACAGAATGCACAGGCAAATCAGAGATGTCTACAGGACTTGAATACACTATAGAAAGAATATCCTAAACCAGTACATTAAAAATTCCTAACAAATAGGCAATAGCTAATGAAATATGTCAAATATCAAAAAATAGTCATCAGTAGAAGACAGGCATCTTTAGGTATCTTATGCAGCTGTCACTTGAGAAGGGCACAGGGACTGTGTCATATCTTTCATATCTGTCATATCTCTTTGGATGTCAAGGCAACTGGATGGTGCCCAATCTTGCCATTGACTATAATGTAAACCATAGTATTTAGCTTTCAAAACCACGTTATATGTAAATGCATGCAAATTTTAGTATGTGCAGTCTGGAGCTAATTCCCACCTTGTGCGGCACTATGCCTACTTTATCCTATGTTCTTACCAAATTCATTCTTCTGGCCACAGAACTATCCTTAAAACTCTGTCTTAACACCTAAACGACATTTGAAAAGGGACCTGAAGACAGTACACAGGAACTAGAGAGCATAGTCTGTGCATTTGCTCTGTACGTGAGCAGCAAGCCCAAAGACATTAACTTTGTTATTGTGAGGCACATTCACAGGAGGATCAAGTTCCGGATAATATGTGTACAGAAAACCAGATCCACTGATGTGCTACTTCCACACTTTTAAAACATACAAATACCTTTTGGAGTTTAATGTACAAATCTGTAATAATTAAATTATCAAGTATGTTTCAGCTATGTTTTCTTTCAGAAATAAATGATAAAATGTAATACGTAGCTAAAATAGAGATATTAATTTTAAGTTCTCAAAGTAAAACTCCAGCAATGGGTGGTAATTTTCTGTATAGTTAAAATTGAGAGCACAGAAGGAATAATCAATACCTCTGAAACTGGAATTGACTTTGAGTACACTTTTTAATTAACTTTTAAAATCAGTTTGCTCTTAATAACATTTTAACATAGTGAAATCTTTTATTCTGTTTGTAGCGTTCACAAATGTAGGAAGAGAGGCACAAAAGTGATGGGCACTTATTGCTATTTCTGCTATAATCAACCTTTTATCATTAACATTTTGGTCCTCCTAGTGACCTGTGTTAAAAGTATAATAAAAAGTCTGTACTTAAAAGAAGTGTCCATAGGCATGACGATTGGCTTTAAATAGCTCTGAAGTTACATAAAAGGTGGAATCTTGTTAGGGCTGCAGGGCCATGACTAGGCTGTTGGCTAGACCCTGCCCTGAGATTACATTAACTGAGCAGGACATGACACAACATGGGAAACTGCTGGATGTGACAGGTAACAGTGTGAGAAGCCGACATAAATTAGAGAGAGCACCATGAGGCATGGCAGGGGTGCACAGGTGGTTAAGGCAGACCTATCTGAGAAATGACTGAACTTCACAGGTAATTGGAGAGAGTACTGGGGACCTTTGGGAAGGTAGTATCTTGCAGGCCAGCAGTGCCAAAGTAACCATATCGGCAATAATCTACAAGGCTGAGGTCACCTAAGTAATGGTAACAGAAATATCCGATTTGTATAAGGATGTAGCAAAACTGGGACCAATAGGGAAAAAGTAATTGAGGGCAGTTGGGAAGAGATTGGGGCATAGAAAGGGAGGTACAAGGGTGGCAAAAATAGTAACAAGGTATGCTAATTTTGAAATTGTTGCTGTCTGGGTATACCTGCTGGGCAGCCCTGCACTTGATCACTGTAGCCTAAATCAGGACCATAGATGAAGCCTGTTACTCTGAGCATAATCCAGGAGTCAACCCTGCAGGCAGGACAGCTTGGGCAGGGTTCTTTCCCTGACTAACAGGAGCACACCCGGACAGGCAAATCAATGGTATCTCCAGGTCAGGTCTTGTTCCTGACAGCATCCACGTCTCCCCATCAATTCTAATAAGTATAACATTTTGACACAAACCTTGCCATCCAAGTCATGCAACTCAGATTTCATTTTTTTAGCCGCTGCTAAATAAGTCAAAGGTACTCACTGGAAAAGTGATACCAATGTTTACTGATCCACAGAGGTCAAAGCAAGACTTTTCTTAAATTATTTTTAAAAATTACTCCTATTCATGGTTTAGGATTTCTCCAAGCACAATTAACAATTTGTACTCTAATAGTATCAGAATGCTTCATTCTTTGACTTCCAAACAGATGGAGATGTGAAACAGGCAGAAGGATATCAACAAAGCCTGTGCATGCACCTAGGACAGATTAAACTACTAGAAAAAATTTGCCTGAGATCTGAGACACTTCATTTCCAGTACCTGAGGAAGAACTTGAATTACTGTCTTGAATTTATTGTGCTTAAATGGCACTTAGTCAACTTAATATTTGGTAATGCATGCATACATATATACAACATTGCTGGACTGCAACTCTCTTTAATGGTATCAGCAAAAAGGCTATAAAACATAAATACATAAAATATACTGTAGTAAGAAGACAGAAAATTCTGTTCAAAAGTATTCATTAAATTCCTTATTCTGTTTTGGGTTTGTTTGCTTGTTTTTTTTTTCCATAGAGTCTTTATAATCTGCATGGAGAACTTTCAATATTCAATGCCTACTTTAAAAAAAATACAGAATAAACTGCAAAAAATGCAATTTATTGAGCCGAGAATCAAGTGCTACACGTTGTAGAATCTATTGCTTCAAGAAGACTAAATACTTACTTTCGTCTTTATTATCAAGTAAACTTCACTAGAACCTAAAAATATTCTGCATACCTTCTCTCCCTTGCTCTCTAAACCATGTACTTTCTGTACAAAATGCTTGTGTCCTAATTTTTTACTAATCTAAAACATTTTCACCTAATTTACCTTAGAATCCTACATCTAGCTCTACAGAAGACATTATGTTGAGGGAGCAACATATGATGTATGCAGAAAAGGAAGAACATAAACTTTCAGAAGGAAGCAATAAAAGTCTACCCCATTGATGATAATTTCTCTTCTTAATTAGAAACGATTAATAATGGATTTAAGAAAATGAAAGTTCCCATCTCAGCTTCTATAGATTTATCCTCCATTTGTAATATTATGAAGTTCAATGAAGAATTTGGTCCTGCAGCACTTTAGTATATTCAATAAAGAAAGAAAATGTATCAAAACATGGAAGACAGAATATTTCAAATTTCATACAGTACAGGACAGAGGGAAAAAAGGCTACTATGTGATCACATTATAGGGTAATATTTAATTGTTTTAAGACATTAAGAAAGAAGGGATAACATGCAGGCAGATTTAAAAAAAAATTGTTTAAGACATACAAACTCACTCCCAATAAAAAAAAAAGAATGCATAATCTGGTATGGTTTTAGTATAATGAATATCAGTTTTAAATGTATAGGCAAAGCACTCAGCTATCCATTACTGGTTTCTTTTTCCTAGTGACCATGAGTCACATGCATTAAAATTGACATATTTCAGCAACTCTGACATTGAGAGATCATTTTCAAAGGTATCTTTGAAATGGTCCCTTCTCTTTTCACAATGCCATGAAAGTTACAGCCTCAATGGCACTCTGCAGTCCGCTGCTGGAGACATGGATGGTGGCAGTAACTTTGGAACTCCTAAGTAGGCAATGCTTTGCAAATTAACTCATCGCCTTACAGAAGTGCCTTGTTCAACACTCTAGCTTACATTTGTTCAAAGAAAAGAAAAAACAAAGAAAATAATTTGATTATGTGGGAAAACCAAGAAATCAATAAAAAAAGACCTGGACTTACATGTAAATAATGGCTTTTAATGTTTTTCAGCATATTCCATCAAATTTTGAGTTTTGCATTTGTGTTCTTATCAACAAAAATATTCTAGATACTTTATGACCAGTTTAAAAAAAAAAAAAAAAAAAGGAAGGTCATACCATAAACTCCATTGCAATTTGGTCAAAACCTCACAAGGGGGCTTTCAGCTCTGAAACTCTCTTTCATGAAGATGTCTAATGCCTGTCTATCTTGATCTACCTCAACTCCTATAGATGACACTTTCAGTTAAATCCTTTTCTTCTTAGTTGTTATTTTACATTTCCATTGTCTTTAGATTTTCTGGCCATCAGGTGGTTGGGAGTCCTTATTTACAACCATGTGATACACTTATATATACTATAAATGTAACTAAGATGCTAATTTAACCTTAAAAATTAAATATTGAACCTGGATACCTAAGTGTTACAGTACTAAGGCTTGTAAAATTGTTTTTCTGGGTTTTCATTGCTTTGCTTATCAATTGTTTCGAAATGGAAAACATGAGAAAAATACATCATATTATTACTTTCCCTGCTATTTCTGTGAATAAAAATTAATGCTATATTGGGGTGTTTTCCAAGAAATGTTTACTGCCAAATGTTAATGAACACTAATTTACATTTAATCAGGACAGTATTTCACATAAATTCCAATTAATAGGAATACATTTTTCTATTGCCAAGAGATAAGTGGTATTCAACAAAGTTTAAAGTATATCTGAAATTCAAATTTGATTTTGATGCACATTTTACTAAATAAATATTAAAAAGTATATGAGCCAGTTTAGTCAAGAGTGACATACAGCCTACTTAACAAAGAGATCTAATTTACGATTAGATGTTAGGTGTTTTGTGATAGCACCTGTAGTTCCTAAATTTCCTGATGGTCTCTTGAGAATGTCAGCAGGCAGCTATCTTTAAAGGTACTAAGATAAATATTCACAAATCAAAAAATTATATTTAACATTGAAGAAATTATTTCAATTTTTTTATTTTGGAAAGTGAGTTATTTCTCTCTAAAAATTAGAAATTATACCAATGTTAAGAAATCAAGCTTTCAAAAATTTGTGAACACAAATTTAAGATAAATACTGAACTTGAAATCCACGTGTTTTATTAGGCTTGAACATGTGTTCCCTAAACGTTCTAATTACTTTAATTGACAATTATTACGATTTTAATACAATAAAAGTGATACTTCCTATGCAAATGTACACACAACAAATTACAGTACACTGGTGTAGCCCTTGCCCAATGGGTTCAGCTGTTTGTGATCCAAGGCTTAGTTTCCTGCAGCACAGCTGTGTGACTTTGGCACTTTTGCTGAGAAAATTATTTTAAGTGTGAGAAAGTAAGTGGTCTAAAGTCAAGGAAGATTAAAAAAAAGGGGGGAGGGGAGAAAGAAGTGTAGGTGTTGAGACTGTGATAATCAGCAGGTCAGAGATTCAGTATGAAAAATGCTGACAGGAAAAGGTATAAAATCCTGAGAAAAAATGCAGCAACAGCAAGGATCAGCCTGTTCAAAGAACAAGGAGGGTCCTCCCCATCTGACTACTAACTGTCCAGTCAACTGAGACTCATCAGGGATCAGTATTAGGGATGGCAAGCATACTAATGCTTTTTATCGTAGCTTATTGGTTGCAGCTATCTACCACATGCATTAGCCAACAAATAATTGCTTTCCAGTCCTAAGTTGTTCATATCTTCCTGACAGTCTCTTCCTTTATGACAGAAGAAGCCCAAATGAAGTGACCCAGAAAAAGAGGGTTACCCTTGGTACAGTAAGGCTAACCCAGCCTTCACAATCATTATGCCAAGGAAATCTGAAAGAAATCTACAAACAAGAATGAAAACTAGTTAAGGTTTTCTACTTTAAAATTTATTAACATAGTTAACATTTCAAGAATTGCAGTTTAAGATAATTTCAATTACAGAAATTATCTTGTTTGAGGCATTACTACAATGTGATTTAGAATTTAAAAGAGTTTTAAGTTCTTGAATATAGGTTAGTGTCATGGTGACGGATTTTAATTTGGAATAATTTTGAGTATGCTTCTATTTTGTTTTAGGTCTACAGTTTGTTCAGACATATCTTAAATAATATGAAACTTAAATTGTAGTAGTATAATTAATATTGTTTGAACTATGGTTTTATACCTCATTAAACAACATTTCATAAACTTATTTGCTACTACACTATGAAGAAAAGACAAAGCACATTTGATTTAATACCACTCAACAACATTTTTTGAAAGAATATCGTGTATCTTGCAGCAGCTTTTATACTTGTGAAGGTCAAAAATGTTTTGGGTTTTTCTATTCTTTAAGTTGCTCAGAATGTCTACAGTATACTTGATGTCAGCCACAATACTGTTAAAACAGGGATATCTGTATGTGGTTATTTTTCTTTTACTTTCCCTTTTTATGTTCATGCATGTCAGCATTATGTATTGACATTCATATATTTGCAAAAATACATACTGATAGCATAGGCAAAGTCTGCACAGTAACCCCCTTACCATTTTTCACTTCTGCATGTAAATTCATATGCTCAGCTGGTTTAAAAGGAGAGCGTCTGTCATGGCTTAGCTTCCATTGGCAACTAAGCACCACACAGCCCCTTGCTCACTCTCCCCCCCAGTGGGATGGGGGAGAGAATCGGAAGAGCATAAGTAAGAAAACTTGTGGGCTGAGATAAGAACAGGTTAATAATTTAATAATAAAAATAATAAAAACAACAACAACAACAACAACAACTTGTAATGAAAAGGAAAATAACAAGAGAGGGAGAGAGGAACAAAACCCAGGGAAAAACAAGAAAACAAGTGATGCAACTGCTCACCACCCGCCGACCGACGCCCAGCCAGTCCCCGGGCAGTGACCGCTACCCCCCGGCCAACTCCCCCCAGATCATATACTGAGCACGATGTCATATGTTATGGAATAGCCCTTTGGCCAGTTTGGATCAGCTATCTTGTGCCCCCTCCCAGCTTCTTGCATACCTGGCAGAGCATGGGAAGCTGAAAAGTCCTTGACTAGTGTAAGCACTGCTTAGCAACTACTAAAACATCAGTGTGTTATCAACATTACTCTCATCCTAAATCCGAAACACAGCACTATACCAGCTACTAGGAAGAAAATTAGCTCTATCCCAGCCGAAACCAGGACAGTGTTGCTCCAAATAGATAAAATAGCAATTTCTTTGCCAGACAAATTTGTCCATTTTTGTCTGTGTGTCATTCATAAAATTGTGATTGTAGGACATATCCTTCTTTGAAGACAAAGCAGTGGTAAAAATAATGTTGAGAAAAAGATGAAAAGAGCACCCAGACTTCCAGGATAAATAATTGAGTCATGGGCTACCACACTATAACTTCAAATGCCTTTTCTCCAAATATATAATTTTATTCAGATTTTGTACACTGTAAACCTTAAACTCAGAATATTACCTAAAATAATACATTTCCTGAACATCATCAGAGACTCATGTTTAGCATTAAAGCTAAATGAATGATGAACCAATATGAACAAAATAATTAAGTTGCTTTCATATTTAGCAAAACAGTAGAGGAATGTAAATTTAAAAATTTCATTTTCCAGAAAAGTCTTGACCAGAGTTAAGAATTGCAGCTCTAAGAAAACAATACCATTATTCACTTGAAAATTATTGTGTTGATCTGAAGTGATTGCAAAACAAACAAACAAAAAACCAAACCCCTAAACCACACAAACAAAACATGATTGGTTCTATTAAAGTCAGCAGTACTGGTTAAGTAATGACATTTATCAGACTTTTAAGACATTTTCAGACTTTCAATGGATGAGAACTGCTTGTTATTTCTTCTCCATAATTACCTTCTGTGTACAGCTGAACAAAAGCGTTAGCTTTCAATTACATTAAATTTAAATAAAAGTAAAAATCATAAAGTTGAAACTTTGGATACAATTAATTTTCTTTAACTCTGACATCTACACTGTAGATGTTTAAATAACAGCTCCTCACCTTAGTCTACTATTGCAGCTAAGAGTGATAACTTCCAGAGGTTGGTTCATATCACCCTAGACAGATGTTTGAGATAGCTATGATGAACGACCCTTTGGAGTTGCCATCTTCTTCCCACTGATTATGAAGAAAACTCATAGTGACCAGTTCAGACACAATCAGAAAATACTGTAACCTGGGTTGCATAGCTGAACAACAGTGTAGAATAAGCATCTTAGAGAAAAGTCAGAGGGCTCAATTATACACGTGCATGAAAGAGAACAAGGGAAAAACTTTTACTCTTGATTGTCTACAATGCTTAACTGCTAATTTACTACTGGCTCTTTTTTTTTGCATATCTGTCATTAGTTATCTTCAAGACTAATCTGTCATTAAAATGGGTAAGTTTACACAGTCTTCTTCCATTTGACCACTGGGCTAGTATTCATTCCCTTGCCTTCAATAAAGTTACAGTAGCCAGGGCAGCCAAGGCACAGGAAAAATCTAACTAGGAAGGCAAAACATCCTGTCAGTTTATCGGAAGCAAAAAGATAGGCAAGAAAGAGTTGAGTCATTACTTAAGGAGCACCAAACACTACTGATGCTGGGAAGGATGAAGTGTTTACACCTTTCCTGCTTCAGTTTTCGTTAAGGAGGTTATGCATGAATGGACATCACACTACCACAGAATAAAGAAAAAAAGTTACTTAGATAAGTCAGATGAAATTTCATCAGGTTGATGAAACTTTCTGCAGAGTACTTAGAAAAATGGCTGAGGAAATCTCATGTTAACATTATCTGTGAGAACACAAGAGAATAAATGATCTTCCAGAAGATTAGAAAAGGGCAAACATAATTATTTTTTTAAAAAGGAAGAAAAAGGCCAGTTATCTAGCTCCGGTTGATGAAAAATATGTTAGTACAAAGATATGGAAAATCAAAAGGTGTTTATTGTCAGCCAATAAATCATGCCATAACAAACAAATTTCCTTCAACAGGGTACCTCATCTCATTAGTATGTTAAAAATAATAGATATTTCAGATAGTGCCTGGTACAATTTTCTCAAACGACCTAGAAAATTACAGTCAAGAAAAATCTGCTGCAAGACGAGTGTATAAATGGTTGGAAAACTGTATTCAGCTGTTATTCATTGCTCACAGTAGAACAAGAAAAAATGTTGAGTGTGTTTACATATGTATTTGTCTTTACTTCAGTACTGTTCAGTACATTTATCATTTTATAATAGAAAACAGAGTACACCATTCAATTTGCAGATCACTTCAGACTGGACTAGGCTTTGGAGACCACATTAAAATTCAAATGATCTTGAGAAACTGAAGTTGTTTATCTTCCAAAAAACCCCCAAACAGAATGTTTGCTGACAGTAATGCACATTTAGCTTAAAAGAATATGAAAGATTGTTGTTACCTTCACTTAAAAACTACAGCCTGATTGTCAAACAGCACATGTGAATGTTTGGGGCAAGTAAGAACATCGCTCAAAAGATTACCAGAATGATTCTATCAATTAGGATTTTCTTCAGTCCCTGCCTTTAAATCATCAGAAATAATAAGTTTTCTTTTTTGTAGGTGTTGTGGTTTAACCCCAGACAGCAACTAAGCACCACACAGATGCTTGCTCACTCCCCCTGCAGTGGGATGGGGGAGAGAATCAGAAGAGTGAAAGTGAGAAAACTCGTGGGTTGAGACAAAGACAATTTAATAGGTAACGCAAAAGCCGTGCACGCAAGCAAAGCAAAACAAGGAATTCAT
This sequence comes from Ciconia boyciana, assembly GCF_034638445.1. Classification (NCBI taxonomy): domain Eukaryota; kingdom Metazoa; phylum Chordata; class Aves; order Ciconiiformes; family Ciconiidae; genus Ciconia; species Ciconia boyciana. The sequence goes on from NC_132934.1 coordinate 176,776,588, forward strand.
TCACTATTTCCCATGGGCAGGCAGGTGTTCAGCCATCTCCTGGAAAGCAGGGCTCCATCACGTGAAACGGTTACTTGGGAAGACAAATGGTGTAACTCCAAACATGCCCCCCTTCCTTCTTCTTCCCTCAGATTTTTAGGCTGAGCATGACATCATATGGTATGGAATAGTCCTTTGGTCGGTTGGGGTCAGCTGTTGCAGCTGTGTCCCCTCCCAACTCCTTGTGCACCCCCAGCCTACTTGCTGGTGGGGTGGGGTGAGAAGCAGAAAAGGCCTTGACTCTGTGTAAGCACTGCTCAGTGATAACAAAAGTATCTCTGTGTTATCCATACTGTTTCCAGCACAAATCCAAAACATAGCCTCATGCTAGCTACTATGGAGAAAATTAACTACCCCAGCCAAAACCAGCACAGTAGGTTTCTTCCTACTGAAGTTGAAGCATATCTAAAGATATTACTTTGTACTGCTCATGTAACTCCTATTGGACAGGTAACACATATTCTGGCAATCACAGCAGCCTAATTACTCACCTTCATTGTTAATTATGCCTCCTTATTAGTTATATGCTGTAGCAATTCAATTGCCAAATTCAAGTTATACCAAACTAAAGGAAATTATGTCAGTCCTCATTTCATATACTCGCAACTACAAACAATATATCATGTCTCAACTTTACATATATATTTAATTTATATGCAGCCTTACGTAACTGCTAAAAAGTACTGGAATAAATTAGGAAAAATGTGGACTTTCTATCATAAGCATTTTTTAAAAAACAGAAAAATATCTTTCAAAAATAGTTATAGTTCACTCAGCTTTGAGGAGAAAGGATTACAATTTTTTTTTAGGTTCATCTCTGTTCTCTAATTCTACAGTATACTTTATGTCTAGACTTTTCTTGACAAAGTGACTATACCGAAACATGAAGTTAGAACATACTTGCCATGTCAGAAGTTACAGTCTCATGACACTAAAATCTGTGTCATGCTGACAGTATAAAAAACTGTGGCCAAGGGATTAAAAATATACTGTAGTTCATTAGGTAAAATCAGAGAAAACACAGTAGGAAAACAATTCTGCATGCAAGAACAACTAGAAGTATGTGAAACATCAACTATATAATACTACAAAACATTAAAAAAAAAGTGTCCATACCCTTTCTGCTTTTGCATTATATAGTTAAAAAGAGGAAATTTCAACCAATTTGTGATCTTAAATTGTAATGATAACACTTATTACTGTAGGTGTCATGGCATTTGGATGGAAAACTATCCTCTCAAATTGTGCAAGCAATTACAATAATCTCATCTGAATCACAAGACATTTATCAAGGGCAAAAAACCACCATTATATTCTCTGGGACACTCAGTTCAACTGAAAGTGTGAATAAGCAGATTAAAAAAATTCTCAAATGTCTGATTTTTTAATTTGGTCAGACACTGAATGTAAACAGATGAAAGACCATATGTACACATAATCATAAACAAAGCCCCATCTTTCCTTTTCAAAAGGAAGGACAAGAGAAGCATACAAGAGCTTATTTTATTGCCTTATACTAAGTGTTGAATAATTCTTTTAAAGAAATAACACATTTCTGCAAGAAATACTGTGACTTCTTGCTGAAGTTTTGAATGTGTTATTTGATTGTGATGCAAAACACAAAACAATAGTATGCATCATAAATAAAGATTTCAGCATCATTAACAGTTACTTTAAAATTAAAATGGCATTCAGAGATCCCCACCAGCACTACTATATGTGTATTTCCTTGTTAGGTTTCCCAGAAAGGAAGATTCCTCTATTTAACCATGAAGTCAGAAGCTGCCCAAACATCCACCATTACTTGAGAATAACTGAAGCAATGTCTATTTCTCTGCAACGTAAAATTTTCAACTAATCTTACTAATGTGATGATAAGGCACTTGGTACCAGCAACAAGTATCTCAATTGCAACTAGAAAGTTTAATTTTCTTGGGAAAAAAATGTAACTTCCTAAACTGTCAGTATAAAATTTTTCAGAGTCTAGGAATCTGTCTACTGAGACCAGAAAATATGGGAAGTATAAGGCAGTAGAAGTTTGATGCCAAATAACAACTCAAGCAACAGAATACACCTCTGTGAGGACAAGGGTCTTACATACTATCAGGCACACCTGAAAATAGGGAAATGCTTCTCCTGTAAGTGCATATATTCATAAGCAATTAAAGCAGTATGGACAGGAAGCTGTACTCAAAGGGCAATGACACTCTGAGCTGGAGAAAAAGTGAGGAGACATCATGATCATCATATGTAGCTTGTTTTAATACCCAGTCTCAGTAACAGGCATTTAAAGAGCAACAAGATTTATCGCTTAAGTAATTCTGTGTGAATGAGATTTAGAGAAATTTCTAGATTATTTGATTTTACCTTGACGCAGATTAATTACAAACTTTTGCTTATACTTTTCAATGGCAAGGAAAAAATATAAGTTCATTTTTAACATTAATAGAAGTTAATTGCTGTTCTGTAGTTCCAAATATTTTACTTTAATTGTAGGCTGCAGGAGGAAAATACTCATTTAGAAATGCATACAACAATAACACTGTTAGATGGCAGTATTTTGTTCTTCACTTTATTTCTGAAATAGCAAAACTGTAATATACAATTATAAGATTATTACACTTGTTACTACAAGTGCTAATCTGAGCAATCACATGCTATTCACCTATGTATTCCTCAAAATAAAACTGTCTATATATAATGTAGTACAGTTGATATTTTCTACTTTCTACTTATCTATTTTTCTACTCTGATTACAAAGATTGTCATTTAGAAGGTAATATTATTGGACAAGATCCTTTAAAATAATCCACTGTCCTGTTACTTAGACAAAGCATTTTGATTTTTAAAGCTAAATTCTATAGGGATAGTAAATTTTCCTATAAAATAAAGCAATAAATAAAACTAAAAGTCAGATTTATAAAAAAAAGAATCATTTATTTTAAAACAACCTATCCACAGAGGGACATTACAAAATACCTCATATCAGTTGTGGCTGAATACCAAAAACATGCTTATTGTTCACCTCAACCAGCCAACTTCTGTCCTTCATACTCAGTGATTCGTCTGTATTCACTTTACTACATCCCAATGTCTTCTGACATTGATTAAGATTGCTTCTTATTCAGGTGCTGGAGAAAAACATATCAACTTGGAAAGAAAGTTACTCAAAAGATAACTTCTCCAATGATGTGAAATGTCACAACCTGCTGTTATCCTAACTGATCTTTGTTCTTTAGAGAAGTCTAAAAGTCTTTTGTTTTCTGTCAAATACTGAAAGGTTTTCAAGGGTGAAAACCCCCTGAAATCGTGGGTTTTTTTTAACTTCAAAAGAACCTACAAGCTGAAATACAAGCATCATAAGGTCATGTCTAGAACAGTAAACAAAAATTGCCCAGTGCCTCTTCTCTGCTCTGTTCAGGTTCTGGGACTTGGGACAAATGGCATGGCACAATTTACCTCCATATATGGCTAAATGCTCTTATCCTCTAAAACACTGGCTATATCCAAAGTGCCTATTGAGTATGTTTCCTGACTTATGCTAACTCCTGAACTAGTTTGCAAGATGCTAGTTTGTATAACCCAAAACCATTTTAACAATTGTGGTAATGCCTTATTGACCATCTTATGCCAGGTCCATTGGCTCTGTTTAATATAACTAGGTCTCATTTAATTTACTATTATATGTGTAGTGGTAAAATCCTAGATATTTCTTTTTTTATATAGCCTGTTTTGCAAACTATGGGTGTCTCCATTGTTGTGATTTGCTAATATATAATATTTGACAGAAGTTTTTACTTCAGATTGAAAAATAAACGTTAAATAAAAGATCAGCAGGAAACTGCATATTTTTTGAACAGAACATGAAAGCAAACCAGTTCTAATAAGGTTCTGAGTCACAGAAAAAATGACAGCAACTATTATTGAATCTAGCTGAGAAAAAACATCCTATTTTCTTTGCATCACCAGAATTTCCAGAGAAGAGAGATTGATAGGATATCACTCACAGAAGCACTGCCAAAAGTGTTAAATTTAAATCAAAACAAAACAACACAGTGATTTTAATATGAAATTCTATCACCTAAAATAGATAGGAACAGCTTCCATGTGAATCAGCAAATGGGATAGATGAGTGGCTTCCAAATGGTAAGGTCTAAGGATATCATGTGGTGTATGGCACAGGAGCACAAAGGTTTGTGCTCTGCCAAACCTGTACTAGATGGAGTCCAGCTGTTTCTCTTGACCATAATTTGGGAAAGAAGGCATGACATATTTTTCAAATAAGGGTAGTCCATAGCCAGCTTGGGAACTGCAAGTAAAAACTACGTATTTCTCAAGAGAACTGACAACCATTGCAAACAGAGAAACTGTGGGAACTGATTTTGGAATTAAAGAACCTTAACATTCTTTAATTTGCCTACTTTTCTAAATTTAATAATTATTTCTCTGGTTTCATAATTTTATGTTCTCTAGCCTTAGTTTACTTATGAATCTTTATCCATGACAAATCATGTAGCATTTACTCTTCTTAAGTCAAATCCTCTGACCATTTAAAAACTGCTGTAGGGTGTATTTATACAACTGCTTGTGATCATAGTGAATTGGTTTAAGAAGTGGCTGTCCCTCAAGCTAGTATAAGATAACAGACTGTGCTCTTCTAGGCTCCTGCAATGCAGAATAAAATGTATCCGTTCAAATCACCACTGGGAGCATTTCATACATTGTTATTTTATCCAGCATTACTTAGGAGGCAGTAAATAACAACTATGGAAGAGTAGTTTGTGTTACCCCCTGAAATAAATGTAGCTGGTCATGTCACCACACTTACAGAAATCTATCCTGTGCTGTGCTAACTCACTGTTAATTTTGAGAAATAACATCATTTAACCTTTTAACTTATCAGAAGGCAAACTCATTCTCAAACATTCAACCTCAGTTGAAAACTCACTACAAAAACTCACTACACAAGAGCTGACAAGTGTTTCAGTTCTGGTTTACTGTTTGACTGTTTCTGTTATTCCTTTCTTGCATTAGAAAACAATCATAGTTAATAAGTGTAGACATATTTATAGTATTTTAAATGTGTCAACGTATACTATTATGGGAGGAAAATCAGCTCAACAACTTGAAACTCCCCTTCCCGATTCACAGCAATGCCTCAGCATTATATGTATACATTATACACAAAATAACAGTTTAGTTTTTCACTACTACCATCTTTTCCCAGTGTTTCACAGTTTACTTATCTAAACTGATTCAGAATATATCCACATTTCATAAAGCTTGTTCAAAGGCTTTGTACACAACAAAAGTTTAAAGAATAAGTCTAATACATTATTTATTTGTTTATCACTTAGCACACTGCCACTTTCTTCAGTAAGTTTTGATCTCTCAATGAACGTTCAGTACCATCAATTTATTTCTCTACACTCTTTAGCTTGAGTATTCTATAGATCTGTTTCACAGCATCTTTTTAACACCCTCAGATTCTTGCTTCTGAATGTATAATTAACCACCTACAAAATCAGCATCTTTATAGCTGAAGTACATGTTCATTCATTCACGTAAGAGTTCCCACATTCAAGTGAGAATTGTTTTAAAGCCATTCATTCCAGTATCGTCCTTATGCAAAGCACAGTGATGTCTCTTGTCTTTTTTCTGCTTCTTTTCATCAAGATTTAGCATCTTCTCGATTAAAAATACATGACAGGTTAAAATTCAATAACAAAATTACCCCTTATCTTTTTAATTTGCTGAGAGGTATATCCCGTCTCTTATTAATAACTATCATTCCACAGTAACACATCAGACTCATTTGCTCTATGTCTTTCCACTATGTAAATGTAATGTGGAGACTCACATAGACTGGGAGTATTCATAACCCTAAGGGTACTGTTAGCAAATTACCTTGCATGACGGTTCCTCTATTGCTTGTTTTAGCAATCGATAACTGCAACTGCAACTTAACTTTATTCCTGATCTGCCAATTCTCCCTGGGGTACAGAGTACAACATGTAACCAGCTTAATGTAAAACATCTGAAACTCAAAAATAAATAATACTCCAAAGCTTTGCAATGGAAAGAAGGAAAAAAGAGGGTTAAAATTTGATCAGTTTGGATACCTACTTCAAGGTCCTATTCTTTGGAAGCGCTTTTTACTACTTGGAGGATTTATTAAAAGAATATATATCCCTAGGCCATTTTTCCTACAAAACATGAGCATGAGACTTCCTTAGGGACATGACTATGTGAATTTAATTCATTTGAAAAGCATTAGAAAGACAAAAAACACAAAGAGAAAGTGTCAGGAATCTGACTCATAACAGGGACATAAAGATTAACCACTTTTATCTGTTTGCCTAACTAATAGATAAAGAAAAAAGAGTCATGAGCACTTTCAAGCAAAGTCTGTGAAGTTATTCAAGATTTGAGTGGTTATGAGTAATTTGGAGAAACTACAACAGGCGAGGAAGTTCAGAAATGTGCTGTTTAATAAACAAAAATACAATGCCATACACTATGTTCCAGGGTGCAACCAACAGACATGTGACAGATTACCCATGTTTCTTATTACCTTGGCTACACTTCATGGGATCTGTAAGGTAAGGATGGAAGGCTGTTAAGCACCAAAATGTTTCCCTTCAACAACTTAGAGACACGTGTATTTTCACAATTCTGCTCATATGTTTATGTCAACTCCATATGAGTTAACTAACACATATTTGACTAGTGAACTAATTATTTTATTGTAATTCCTATGAGCAAGGTCCCTAGAACTCCAGTAGAGAACCATTTTTTCTTCTCCCGGATGGAGAAGCAAGTCTAGACAACCTATAGAGTTAAGTTAATCTTCTTATGGACCAGAAGTTTCAACGAAACTCAAAAGACATTTTGTGTTCATCTTGTCATGCGATAATCTATAATATGTTCTTTGCCTCACTGGCATATGTCAAAGGTGTTCACAGGGAAACACGAAGATAAGAAACTATGAAATCCTAAGTAAACCAAACCGTTTCATTCTTTTACTTCATGGTCAGGAAACCAATTTATTCATTAACTGTATGTAATGACAATGGCTACTTCACCAGTGTAGCTTTTTTTTGGGTAGCTCTTGTTTACATTGGCAAAATAATTGTGAATGTGATATGAACTAAGAAAAACAAGAGAGTTTTCCAGATTTCATTTTATGATAGAGAAGTATTCATACACCTTCATTCATGAAAAATCAGGTTTACATACCAAATTAATGCATCTCTTACTTGCAGAAAATGTTTATGTACTAAAATATGAGAGAATCAAGTAATATTAAAAAGCATATCAAAGCTTATACACGATATATTGAAGAGTTGAGATTTTAATTATTAAAAAAATCCAAGACTATTTATTTCAGTTATGCGAGTAACTGAAATAAAAAATGTATGAATAACAAATAACCTAAAATATTTTTTACTTTTTTTTCCCTTATAATTGCTTGCTAGTTGGTACTGGAAAGGTGATAAAAAACTGAATCACTTTCCTGGGTGATACTGTAAACTATTCATTGAGTGACCTCCAAAGTATATTTAGAAGAACAAATTTGTTGGAGTATATTGTCATTTATATTTATCTATGTAATAGAAGCAAAGCTAGAAAATCTAACCTATCAACTGTTCACATCAAATGATCAACTAAAATATTAAAGCAGGTTTTAAAATGTCTAAGATTTATAATATGGCAAGGAAATTATGTAATTCTCAAAACAGAGTATTTCTGAATTTTCCTAATCAGTTAAGAGGTATTAGATAGAGAACAGATAGCATGCTGCCTATCTATGTATTCATTAATTAAAGTTATTTTATAGGTACATATCCTCATCTTTTAGAGCTAGTAACTAGACATTAAGTAACCAGGATTCACTATAGAGGGTTTCACATATATTGTCATAAGAGATGCATTTCTAAAGTCTCTGAAATGGTGAAAGTTTCATCCGACCTATTCTAGATGAAGATTTTTAGGTTTTCTTCCTGCTGCTATCCCAAGCAGCACATATTCACTCAGATCAGTTCCTGGATAAAAATGAACTGTCTCTACTGCTTGCTTTAGAATGATTTTTGTCTTTTTTTATCACTGAATACTGAGAGCAAAATTGAGGCACTAGAGGGTTTGCGGTCCAGCTGTTGTGGCATAAATCAATATTTAAAATGCACAGTGGCAATTTTTCTTCCCTTGAAAGCAGGACTTTGTGTCCTCAATTTCTTGTTCTGTTAAATCCAGAACTTCATCAACATTAAAACACAAAACGTAATATTGGTTTGTACCCGGCAGCACTACTTCAGTGGTAAACTAAATAAAACAGTAATATACTTCAGTGATAAAGTAAATAGAACAGTAATAAAACTGTTAATTAATGTTTGACTTTTGTGCTTCTCTGGAGGAGTTTTCAGGCTATAGTGTTTTATGAATGAGGAGTTAAAACATTCCACCTTGAGGGAAAGAATTCCTTCAACTTTACTTTCTGAATTCACAAAGAGTATAACAAACTTTTGATAGCTCATGAGTGCATGGGTGAACCTGGCCAATGCAAAGAGTACCTGGAAGAAAATACAATCTTTTTCATCATTTTCCTAGAGACAAATCTTCTTCTAAAATACTACTTTCTAAGGTACGGGTGGATTGCAGGCATTCTGTATATTATTTTATTGCCAGCAACTTTTCATGCATGGGGATTTATGAGCTAGCAGGTGATGATATGCAGTGTAGTTTTGCCCCTGTATCCCTCTCCTACATTTCTCCATGAAGCTTTTAATTCTGTAATTATGTCCCACATGCACAGTGTACTTCGTAACACCCCTCCCAAGTGGGCAGATGTTCCTAAGCAGATCTCTCTGTTGTGAAGGAACCTCCCTTGGGTTTAGCACTGTCAGACTGCATTAAGACCAGATATAAAAGGTAAGAAGCAGATGTGTAGTGCTATTTCTGTTTGACACACTGTCCCTCTAGCCAGTGTTTTCTACTGGTACAGCAACACTGCGCCAACAGGCTAATGAATGGAGCCTGCAGAATAAATTGTTAACCTGTAACCTCATCCAGTCTGCATGCAGTCTATTAAGTTTGTACTCCTATGATTCATGCACTTGTGTTTACTGCTGGTGCTGCATTTGTTGCTTTGCTTTATTTTGCTCCCCGTATTACATCGTGGTCTCAGAACCAAAATACCATGGTGAGGAGACCTGCACTGGAGAGAGGGGAGGAGGAGGCTATGAGGGACCGTTAGTGGCCTGCCGACTTACTTGCATGAGGAAGAGCGAAGCACCTCTTTTTCCCTCTGACTCTTCACACTGACGGCCCCAGAGCACATCTGCGTCACATGCAGGGAGGGGGCGGCTGGGTGACAGGCGCTGAGATAGATAGAAAATTGTACAGTGAGGACCTTGACAGCCTCACGGGCGTGATTTTTTTTTTTTTCTCCTACGTACAGTGTATATAAAGGAGCCCCGATTTCTCTCCGTGCCAGCTCTCAGGCTTTGCCATCGCAGATAACTGCAGGCATGGGACTCCCCTGAGAAATGGGACGGGAAGGCGGGAGGTGGAGATAGGCTTCCAGGTGACTTTTCCCTCTCTGGCTGCACTCGGTCACGGAGCTCTAAGAGACTGAGGAAGAGCCACCTGCCTCCCAGTGTGGCTGCTGCCGCCGCCGCTCCTCTCCGCGCTGTAGCTCCGCTCGCTCCCCCGTTAATCAGATTAGCGCGTCTTCGCAGCCTCCCTCACCCGCTCTTCCCTCGCAAGTGCCTGTCTCCCCTGAGAGGTGTCTCTCCTTTCTGCCTCTCTCTCCTCCCCTTTCCACTGATCACCGTGCAATTCTCGTCAGCTCTGGGCATCTCTCCCCCTCTCCTTCTCCCTTCCCTGCTGGGTGTCTCTACCTCCTCTCGGCTCTGTGCATCGCTCCATCCATCCTCCCTCTCTCTCTGCGCTGCTGTGTGCGCGCATCTCTCCTCCTGGCGGCTGCCACCCCTCGCCCTGCAGGCGCAGCGCTGCCCGGAGGAGCCGGAGCCGCCGCCGCCGCCGCCGCCGCTGCCGGGAGCGGGGCCGCCCCGCGCTGCCGCCGCCGCCGCCCGGCCCTGCCTGGCCGCCGTGAGTCCCGCCTCAGCCCGCGCCCGTCCCCCGCCCGCCGCGGCACCATGTCCGGCTCCGGCAGGAAAGACTTCGACGTGAAGCACATCCTGCGCCTCCGCTGGAAACTGTTCAGCCACCCCTCGCCGGCGGGCGGCCCGGCGGGGGGCGGCTGCCTGCCGCCCGACAGCAGCTTCGAGCACTGGGGGCCCAGCCAGAGCCGCCTGCTGAAGAGCCAGGAGAGAGGCAACAGCGTCTTCTGGAAGAAATCCGCCTCCTCCGCCTCCTCCTCGGCGGCCACCACGGCCAGCCCGCCCAACGGGACTCTGCTGCCCGCCGGCGGCCGGCCGGGCGGGGGGCACGGGCTGGGGCACGGGCACGGGCCGGGGCCGCCGCCGCCCCGCACCGTCTTCTACGTGGAGTCTCTGGAGGAGGAGGAGGAGGAGGCGGAGGCGGCGCCCGGCGGGATGGAGGTGGCCCGGGAGCCCGAGAAGCCCCTGGCGCCGCCGGAGCGGGAGGAGGCGCCGGGGGGCTGCGCGGATGGAGGCAGCCGGGCAACAGGTGACGGAAGCGGGCACAGGTAGGGAAGCGCGGCGGCTCCGGCGCAACCTGCGCGGCGGCCGCGGGTCGGGGGGCCGCGGGGGGTCAGTGCCCCCCGGCCGTGGTGGCGGGCGCCCGGCCGTGGCGGGGGGTGACGGGGCTGGGGGCGCAGGCAGGCAAGTGTGCGGGCGTTGTTGCGGGAGGGTGGTGGGGCCTGGCGGCAGGAGGGCTCCTCCGTGTGAACGGGCAGGGCTTGGGGGCGGAGGGGCGCCCCGCTGCGCGGGAAGGGCGGCGGGGGGCTGCCCGAGGGTGCCGGGCGAGACCGGCCAGCCTCAGGGTCGGGGTGCCACGGGCAGGGGACGCTGCCCCTGCCCCTGTCCTGCCCCGTCCCTGTCCTGCCCCTGTCCCTGTCCTGCCCCTGCCCCTGCCCCTGCTCCTGCCCCTGTCCGCGGCGCTGGCGCGGGCACAGGCGCCTCTCGAAGCCGGCGCTCCGCGCTGGGGACCGTCGCCACCCAACTTTCTCAGAAGTTCATTGAAGTGCTAGCGGGAGGTGATGTTGTTCTGAGTATTGGGATGCCAGGTGAAAGCTCAAAAGTAAAAACGTCCGCTTTCCTGGAACTCGACAACTAAACCGTGTCATAGCCTACTTCAGAGAAAAATAAGAATTTGTTTTACGAGTCATCAACTGAGTGACACCTGAGAAGATGTAAGACAAAGCAAGACACATCCAGGTGCTTGTGTTTCATATGAAACTTCTTTTGATGTTGAATCTTTTCTTTCTCAGTTCCTGATTCCCACCACCCCCAGCCCAAACAGAAATTAAAATCATTAGGAGAGGGAAATGTAGCTAACATAGGGCTTCCAGAAATACTGTGATACAGGTAATCCTGAGGATAAAATGCTTCATTGGTTTAACTCTGCTTACCCCCAATGAAAATGAAAATGAAATTTTCATTGGGAAAATAATTTCATTTTCATTTCCCATTTATTACTTTTTCTATGGAAAGAAATATATAGTTCTATTTCTAAACAGAAAATAAAAGAATGATTTGTGTTCTTCATATTGAAAGTAAAGCATATGGTATTAAATATTTTATTAGGTAAAGAGACAGCACTGTGCATTTGTTTGGATTAATATGGCTGTAGATAAACATACATGTGCATATAACGTTGAGTATGTTAAGCTTTTTCATAGAGACCTAAAGCATACATTCTCTACTTGAAACTCTTGTTTTGTCAGCATAGTGTGGAATAGCTGATGAATGACTTCCGGTACATTTTTAAAGAAAAAGTCAGCGGTGCTGAAATTTTCATGAACGTTGGAAATTATTTTGAACAACAAAAAGATGCTTAGCGTAGGATTCAATACAAAATGTTATCGAGATACACTATAAAGACAGGTTAAAAAAAAGTATCTCTTCAAGGTTTCTGAACTGAATAGAAGAGGTTAAAATTGGTACAAATATAATCTCATTCTATAGATTCTATATTAGGTGCATCACTGATCTGAGAATCATCAGAGATCTGCATACTGACAGAAGCTTGCTGAATTTTAATGGCACCATTTGATTTTTCCATAAGAGTTGACTTGCTAGAATGAACTTCATCATGACATGTATACTCTGTGATAATATATATCTAAGTTATTCTTACCCCTCTTGGGTTTTTATAATCCATTTATTCCATGTTCTTTGTTCATTGCTACTGAAACAACACGTCTAGTCATCAGTAGCTCGTAGTCTTGTTGAAGGCGTGTGCTAAAATTTGTTCAGATTTAAAATAACTAAGGCAGGGAGATACCATTTTATTATTAATGAAAATGCCACCTTTTGTGATATGAAAATGTTTAAGATAGTTTTAGAGTCTGAGACTTTCCTTTCTCTTTTTCCATCTAAGAACCTTTCATTTACCTATATGAATTTTGAATGCTATGGCAAGAGGTGGTCAAGTGCTGCAAAAATGGCAGTGCTGTGCTTGAAAGCTCTGTGGTCCAACAGAGACAAGTGATGTCTCGCTCCTTCTGTAGAAATTAGTTTTTTTATAAATGGTGCCAACTTCTTTACTTTATTATGACTATAGGATATATAAACTACCATTCAGTCCTGAATGATAGATACTACCAAGTACGTAAACAGCCAAATATGTGGAACTTCCACCAAGCCTTTAGGCATACACCTGGATGTTTGGTACAGTGAGTATAAAATTGTTATTTCCTGGATCGCCTTAATATTTTGTCCTGTACATATTTAGCAACTGCTTCAATACTTTAGGACTGTTCGGAAAGCAATTATTTTTGTTTTGTGAAAATGGTGAGAATGCAACATTTGAATATGTTCCAATATAGACCATATCCACAATATTTCAAATGTTGTGAACAGGAGGTCTCTGGGCAGTATTAGCTAGTAACCCCCTGGTAGGATGTAACATGAGGAGCAGGTCAACAAGGCGGCTTTGGTTTTATGCTTGGGATTAATAATTTGTTGTTATTTCTACTATTAATATGTGTATACAAGTGAAAATTACAATTTTTTTTCCTTTGGTTTCTACTTGGGATCCTTGTATCCCCAAAAGAGGTGTTTTGTTTTGTTTTGTTTTGTTTTTTCTGTTGCTTCCCTCTGCTTGATACATGAATTCTGTACTGGAATCCTTTTTCAGCCCATCTCATGTGCAGAATTCATGGTTTTGTCTATTTGGGGATTTTTAGTTACTCTGTTTTCACATCTAAGTTAAACACTTAGCTGAATGATCTTGAGTTCTTAATTTTACTTTTAATATTCTGTTAGATATTATGGAATTTATTTAATGAGAGAGCATGGTTCGGTAATAACAAGTACATTCTACTTTATTAATTTGTTTTTGTATGCTTCTAAAGAACATCCTGTCATGTTAATTGTACAGGTACTTATACGCATAAGTAAGGTTGTGTGGATAGTCCCATTGACATTAATAAGACTGAAGGGTTAGACTTCATACATGATATAAAGTACTGACATAATTGTTCCACATTCCATATTGTATTTGTAAAAGGAAAAAAATGTTTTACAGTGAACAATTGGTGTTAAAACACTATTTGATTGCTTGAAATTGCTTGAAAACTTGCATATCAAATTGTTTTAGAGTTTGCATGACAAATTTGGCAATAACTGTAGTAGATATTTAAACATAGGTTCTATTTTGATCTTAATTTTGTAAGAAAAAGCTGTTAGAAAATAAAAATCTATATCATTAATTTAGAGTTAAGATTTATAAATTGACCACAAAACGCTTGGAAAATACCAGTACTAAGATTTTCTATATAGCCACCATCCCCTATGAGGTTATAATGGAGTTTTTGCATGATCATGATAGCTTTTTTCACATGACATATTAGTCAACCCTCAACATGAGTGGTATTGACTTAATAAGCAAAGAGTCAGTATTTTCTCTCCTCCTTCCTCAGTGAATGTTAGCATGTTTTGCTTGCTTTACACTGTCCAAATCCTGTGAAGACATAACTACTCATGAGCCCTCAGCACTGTTCACCACTACACTCAGTACGTGCCTCACAAACTATTCATGGGTTTATCTTTACAACAGCCCTATTTTACAATGGAGGAGTAAAACAGAGAGAGAGGTAAAAGCGAAAAAGAGTTGAATTGCTGGTTTCAGAGCACATAGCATTTTTCTCCTACTACTTTGTATGTCCTCAGTTGTACCTGTAAATGGTGAACCCTTCTACAAACCAGTCCCAGACTCCTTTGGCTGTGCGCAAGAGGAATGAGGAATACAGGATTCAATTAACATTTTGTTTAAGAGACAGCTCCAAGAAGGATATGCTAGATATGCCTAACCCACATAAAACAAGCATTGACAGTGCAGAAGTCTTTCATAAAACATACAAGTATTTGAAAATACAGCTTCTGAAAGAAGGTGGCAAGTCCTCCCACCATTAGATACTTTATAATAGTGTACTGTAAAGCAAAAAGTGAAGGGGCTGGGTTCTGTGCCCTCCTCACACAGCAGAGTTTCACACTCATATCTTGCTTCACTAGAAAAAATCATGAGGAAAGAACATTTTTTACTGTTTCTGTCGAATTTGTCACTGGGAAGTAAAAAATTCAGTATTAATGGGAGTCCAAAAGGTTAAAAAGTGAGAGCATAATTTTGTAATTCAAACATTAACTGAGCAATTTTGTTTACAAGTCTCTATGCTGAAAACTATTTATTTAAATTAAATAATTATTTGATAAGAAACAATAATAATGATCAGGGTAGAATCAGGAACATAAAAATGTATATTTTTAAACTATAGAATCAAAACTGTTGGATAAGCATTTCTTTTGTATTTTTCTGTTCTGACCCCACAAATCTTGCATTTTTATGCTTTTGCCGATTAGTCTCTCCCACTTTCAAGTCTTCCTCCTTTTCTCTTAGTAACTTACCACCTTGTGGTTAGCATGCTGTTATGAGTTTGAAACCTGTCAGGATGAGAAAGAATTTCACTGCAGCTTTCTAATTTAATGAGAAAATATTTTGATCATTTTAGAAAATGCAGATAAAATTGTAATCAAAATTTACAGCTTAAGTACTTGATGTACTTGTATGTATATGTATATGTATATGAAAATGTATATGATGTATACGTATCTAGTCTCAAGAGAGGATTCTGGGCTCTGGTTTGTAAGTAAATGGAGTTTCCTGCTTACAGCTTTGACTTCGGTACCTGAGCTTACAAAAAGAGGGGAGTTAAGGCACCTTCCCTTGTCTTAGTCTATCCTATGAGCTTTCACACCTTTAAGTATTTTCTCAGCTGAACATGGCTATGGCCTTTCTGAGATGCTACCCTCGATATTATTTAGTTATCAAAATATGAATAGTCGATACTACTGTGATAGCCAGATCCTAAAATTAGATACTATAGACGTCAAACTTATAGCTGCTTATGTTTTCGTTGACTTGGCTATGTCATATAGACTGCTCTGTTAGGAATGTAATTTAATGTTAGGGGTGGAATATAGAACACACAGCTCTGCATTTCGAGGTTATGGAATCAGAAGAGAATAATTAATTTGTCTTTACCGTGAGATGGTTTTCAACTCAATTATGAAACTTTTAAAAATGGTTGTATAACTTTTCTGCTTTTATACTTATACTTTTGACTTTCACAACAAAAAAGTCAGGGTTCATACACAACACACACCGAAGACCTTTCTCCTCCAAAGTTCTGATTCATTCTCAGAGGATATATATTCTGTGCATGGGATGCAAAAGAATCTGGTGATAAAAATAGTGCATAATCATATAGCTTAAGACTGTATGTATATACAGATGGAATTAAATTAAAGTTACAAGGAAGATCTAGTTCTGGCATTTCATAACTGTGAAGTCTTTGGCTTTGCTGCTTGTAGAACAGCATTTCTAAAGTGAGTTGTTTAGCAGTTTTGTTTTTTAACAAAGGAAGCAGAAAAACACAGAACTTCATGTGCTGTCATTTCTTTTGTCCACCACTAGGATGCAGGACTGAAACCTGGGGGTTCACTGTATATCCCACTGCCACTTGACCTGATAGAATAACCGACAGCAAAAGAAAGTTCTTATTTCCTGTGTGGATTATTACAATGGTGATTGAGTACTCTCTCCGCAGAAAGACTGGGGAATATGACAGCTGAAGGGATAGCAAGTCTTCAGAATCTTCTGCTGCATTTGAGATCCCAGTGGCAAGCACAGACTCATACACTTTTCTTCTTGGTGCTCTCAAACTTACTTCCTTTTGTTTCGTCCTCTTCAAACTCTATTTTGTCTTAATTTTGTGTTCTCCTTCTGGATCTTATCCTAGCCTTATTCTCCTTTCCACAGTCTCAAACTATTCCTGGCTGCCTTATTCAAATCCTAGGTTCCTTATCCAGACAGCATTACTTGATTTTACTGGCTTCTCTTACCATCTGCCTCCTTGGTTTACTCACCAGATTACTTACTCTAGTGCAGAACTGTCCATTCTTTCCTCTATCTTGTCCTAGATACTTTCACAAATGAAGTCCAATTATCCCCTAGTTCCTTAACAGCTTGTCAGACCTCTCATTCTTCTGTTTCTCTGCCACTATTTCCTAATCTTCAGATTTCAGTATCCTTTACACCTTCCTCCAGCTCCTTTGTCAGTTTTAATGTAATCCTAATAGAATTCCCATTCCTATATTTTCTCCCCAGCTACCAGTTTTACTGTGTTCCTCTGACCTGTTTCCTCAACTGCTGCCAAGTTGATGGTACCATTTGCTATGTTTAATGGGTCAGTAAGACACCTAAGTTTGACTAATTCATTCTGTCAGTGATGGGGATTTATCTTATCTCTTTCTTAGATGCACATTTTAGAATAAGGTGAATTGTCTTCCAGACATGCCTATTTCTCTTCATTGCCTGTAACAGTAGTCTAAAGTGGCTAGTTCAGATTTACATGTTCAATTTAAATGTTTAATGTCCAATTAAATTTGAGAAAATGAACATCATTTGAAGTCTACGTTGCAAATTCAAACTCTTCTAAAAGGATAGAATTAATTAAATCTTGGTAGATTTTGATAGCATTAGTAAAGAGCATATCTCTCATCCCAATAAATGTAAGGGTGCTGCTCTGAAACCTAGGCCCACTAAACCCACTAGAAAGCAAGACTTGACAGTTATTTTTGTTGTTGTTATCCCTGTACTTTAAACATTGGCTAAACCAATACTTTTTTCCTCCGGACTTATTTTCAGAAATGCTTGCACTGTTTTGCCAGAATATTTCCAAAAGATTCAACATGAAGAAAAGATTTGGCAATGGAAATATCAGCTGCACAGACAGTAGCTAAATCACTAAAATACCTCTGAAGCTATGGTTGTCTTAAGGGTAACATCAAACAGTATTAGAAAAGGAAAATGCTGTTCAACCTTTCCATAGTAAGAGAGAAAGCATGTACAGAGAAGAACAGCTATCTCTGGAAAATCTAACTGATGCTGAATCTTCATAGGTAAGCCTCCAGAAATACTGGTGGCTTGAATATATATATTTTTTTTCTCTGATAAAAACAGTTTTGTAATAATAATAGTATGGATATATTTAGGTCTATATGTGCACACAGACATCTAAATCTGTATCATCTGCATTTCTCTCTTTATATAAACAACATAATACATACATATATAAAAATGCATATATATATGTGTATTTTATATGTTTATGCTTATACACATAATCTTAATCTTTGAATTTCTACACAGTTATTAGTAAATGAATTATAGTTGGTTCTTCTATGCTATTTTTGTGAGCAGTGAAGTTCACTGAAATAGTATACGTGGAAAAAAATTAGAGCATATTGTTGGAATCTGTGCTAAATTCATAAGGGTGGTGTTGCTACATATAGGTTAACACATTCATAGCACGTGATCATTGCTTTCTAAAAGCTACTTCTTATCCTTGTGACACATTTTTTTTCATACCCTGTTGCAAGCGGCTTAAGAGATTGGTCATTCCTTTTATATCTCAAAGTTGCTTTTTTTAGGTAAAAACTGCTCCTTAAATATTATGCTATGGTGTTTTCGTAGAATTTCCTAGCATACAAATTTCCCAGTGTTGTTTGAACAATTTTTAACAATATATGATTGATGACCTAAAATAAACTATTTGCACTAGGGAAATAGATTGATGTATGCCATCAAAAGTTTCCAAAAGGAAGTCTATCCTGTAAAAAGTTGAGAACTGCTGCAATTTTCACAGAAAGATAAGTAACAACGTAGTCATCCCTAGTAATATTGAAAAAAAAAACAAACAAAAATCCCAAAACCTAAACTTTACCAAAAATATAATTCAGTAGTGCCTAAAATTTCAGATTTTTATTTAAAAAAATCATAACTTGCCAATAATTTAAGCCAAATACAGATCCAAAATATTAAAATATTATGATTTTTGTATTTTACTTAAGATTATAATTTTGTTTAGAACTTTTTCTATTAATCTTTTCAACCTTTGATTTTAAAATATTTTTAAAATGTTAATTATAACTGTAATAACAGATGAGAACATTATAATCATTTACACTTTTAAAATACTCTTTAATTTATTACAAAATAAGAAATGAAAGCGTTTCACTTCAGAATAAACAAAACAATGTAGGTTTATCCAAAATGCATGTTAAGATTTTTCTGAAAATTTCAATACATATTTTCAATGTAATCAGGTTGTTCTTGCCTGTGGTTTTCATTTATTTTATCAACTATGAGAAATACTATATTATCTGTAATGTATATAATTCCATATCTTCTATTTCCAACTTAAGTCTTGAGTATTTGTACTGGCAATGCTGAGAATTACTGTAAGTTTAGACCAGTGTTACAGTTATATAGTCATAAAGGTATATGTTCAGAGCATCACAGGTCATTGTCATGTGTAGCCTGGTTTTCCAAACTGCATTTCTAATCATACCTCCTATTTCTTCAGTCTTCAGTCCCTTACTGCGTATCTCCCTGCCACATTTTGGCTGTGTCACACATGCCTTTTCTAGCAGTTAGGATCCAGAATCCATCCTTTCACTTACCTAGGCACATCTCATCTCTAGATTTCCATTTTTGCTACTTCATGTGGAATTTGATGTGTTCTACTTGACCCAGCTGGGTTGATGTGTCTGGAGGCTTTAAAGTAAAAGATTTACGGTAAGTCCTAGGGCTAACTTAGAGAAATCAGAAGACACTCATCCTAGCCTACTGTCTGTACAGAAGCTGCTTTTACCTCAGACCAAAGACATCAGTTTACCGGAGTTCATGATAATGATATTTTTCACATGAAAAATATTGACTTTAGTTAATGAAATAAAATGGAAAATAAAGGATGAGCATGAGTATATAATTCTCAGAAACAAACCGACAGAAATGTGCAGAGAGAATTAAGACTTAGTTCAATGTGGTATGTATTCTAGAGTTTGGAATTATTTGCTTCAGCTTATTATATTAAAACCAAATGTTAGAAATGAAACATTTAAAAATAGATCTGGTTGAAAATAAAATATTTTTTTCTTTTGGTCTTTGGCATTGTTTCAACATTTGCCGTTATCTCAAGATGAGTTTGAAAGATGGAAATGTCTTTTTCAAAAGGCCATTTAAAAAATTATTTCTTGAATCAAAACCAATAATCTTTATCACACTGAACTGATTGTCTGAATTTACGGCACGCACTTTCTTATTGTCTAATAAATGTCTGGGTTCACTTTGTGGAATGTGTCACCTGCCATTCATTCTTTTTTAAACTGCATCAGTCAAGTTTTCTGTTTTACTACGTCTCATCAACATTAAAATTCTCAACCTTTTATAACGCTTGGATTTGCCTATCATCTGTTTTTATGGTTCCTCCCACTATAACCATAAGGAAAAAGCAGCATTGCTTTGACCCTGTGATATCCTTTTTGCTGCTATTTTGCTGTAGTGTTGCTTTGTGCAAAGCTCAAAGAGGAACCCAAAACCAAATCAAATAAAAGATCCTTTGATCTGAACAAGTATAATCACACACTTATACCCTCTTTGCTGAATATAGTCTTAGGACTGAATCCTGTTTTGGCTCCTAATTCTTTCTAGTGATTCTTCAACTGTGTAAATGATTCATACCTATAAATAGGGTGTAGAAATATGTAAAGAGTGAAAATACAGGATGCATACCTAATGCATAGGTTTGTTGTGCTGTGTGGTTTTGTTGAAACTGTCTCCTCCCAGAATATCTTATAGTTTAGTGATGAAGAAGTTCTTTCAGGGCATATAAATGGTCTTATGTTTCTTGGGCAAGTATGGAGAAAACACACAAAAAGAACACTGCATCTGTTATTTGCAAGAATATATGGCACTCTTAACTTCAGATTCTCAACTTTCTGTTCTTAGATAGACTTCTGGCTGCCTATGGAGATGTAAGTTCTTTTTGTGTTTTAGACAGGTTAGGTGCGTCACTAATCTAGGCCTTCAGGCTGACCTGGTTCAACACTTTTTCTTAAATTCCCTGTTATTTCTCTACTTGTAAACTGGAATCTGAAATAATATTAGTATGCATCCATTCATGATTAATCTCCACATGCACTGTTATATTTTTATGCATACAATTGAATTACGATCATTTGTGAATGTCTGAAAGATTATTTTTATAAAATTATTTATCACAGAATTTTATAGTACTACTCATCATGCTAAATGTACACCTTCTGTGTGCAATGTCTGGTGGCTCTGTTTATGCAAGTTGAATTTTTTTTTGTCAGTTGTTTTGTCTTAATTTTTATTATTAATTTATCCACAACAATAACCTACTTATATAAATTATCTGAAGTTCAGAACAAAAATACCCCCAAAGAAATAACCCCTCCCCCCTGAAGTAGCAATAGTAAGCATAACTTCAAAATATATATAAGATTCAAAACAAGGAAGGAGAGAGGAGAAAGAAAGGGAGAAAGAAATAAAGAATAAAGAATAAACAATTCTTAATATTTCCAGTTAGTGGGAACAGTTTTTTTAAATCTTTTTAGTCTTCTATTGACAGACATGAAGACTTCAAACTACTGCCACATTTCAGAAGTTTTTTTAGTAGAAAAAGCTTCAATAAGTAATTGTTTGTTAATCAACAATGCCTTCACCAACATATTTCATTATAATTAATCCTCCTGAATTGAGTTTTTCATATCTTGACTCTTGTTATTTTCATTTAGAAGATTAATGACTTCTGTTTGAAAATATAATAGTCTTTGAGAGGATTGAAATTTAGATGAAAGTGAATGCTTCTGTACACTGTTCATCTGGGGTGGAAATGGAATTTATGAAAACTGCTGTAAGAGGGATGCAAGAGGAAAGCCTCGTTCACATGCAAAATTAGAAACAATAGTTGTATCAGTTGGAATTCTTCATATGTTTCTTTTGGGCCTAGTACTTTCATTGTAGTCACTAATGACTAAATAATGAAATAAAGCCTATGCTTCTTAAAAATAAAGATGAAAAGAGTCTTAGAGGGTTCATCAGTATGTTACAGGAGAGAATTAGAATGCAAAATAATGCTGAAAAACCAGAGGCATCCTCTGAAAAAATGAATATGGAGTAGTTCAACTTGCTATCCTGTCACAAGAATAATCAGCACAGCTACCCA
The DNA here is from genome assembly GCF_034638445.1 of Ciconia boyciana. Taxonomy (NCBI): domain Eukaryota; kingdom Metazoa; phylum Chordata; class Aves; order Ciconiiformes; family Ciconiidae; genus Ciconia; species Ciconia boyciana. Next base: position 176,798,366 of record NC_132934.1, read on the forward strand.
GTGGGATCAAATGTCTAGGTAGCAGTTCTGCAGAAGTTTTGCAGTTAGTAAACAGCAAGTAAAATATGAGTCAACAGTGCTGTGCTGCTGCTAAAATGTAATCATAGGAATATATAAACAGATGCATAACCTGCAAAACAAATTAATAATTCCTCTTCTCTGATCAGTTTTGGTAGAGCCTCAGCTCTACTATATTGTCCAGGACAGTCAAGAAAGGTATGGATTGTTTGGAGAAATTCTAGGTAAAAAATCACTAGAATTTTAGGAAACGTATTATGCATATTACGCATAACCAAAATCAGTCCCCATGATGTTAGGCATCTAACATACACACGTACTCATATCTTAAAAAACTTAGAGTTTAAAGAAATTATACTAATTGGAAGTAAATGCCGGTACTATTATCTGTTTTTTTAAGACAGTACATTGAAGCAAAAATAACTGAATTACATGAGGAAACTTATAAACTGAAACTAGCTGTTTTGAGTCTGAGTCCTTAAAGGCAAGACCCCCCTTAAAGGCAAGATCTTCCTCCAATAAACATTATAGTAAAATAAATTAATCCACAGTACTCATAGAAATGATGTTAAAGTGTATAATCAAAACTTGTGTGTTTAGTTCCTCAAACTCTAAAATTTTAATTATGTGAAATTTAGTGTTTTCCTTCTTGTGCGCCATCTTCATTGATATCTCCCCAATGAGCCCATTTAATGTCATATTTCTCATTGTATAATCTTAAAAAGATTGTGGAAAATATCATTTTTTGCTTCCAGAAACAAATAGTGAATTAGATACAAAATAAAGACTTAAAAGTAGTTTTGTATCGTTTCCTAATAGCACTGAGTATTCTCTAGTACCATCTGTCTCACCACCGTCTAAGTTGTTAGGTTGATTTCTCTTTAGGTGACACTGTTTTCATGACAGGCTTCAAGCATTACTAAAGCTCAGAGTTGAAATTATATCTTTTTATGTGCTGGGCTCTTAATACTCTCATAATGAGAGAGTACACAGCATTCAGAGTGTAGCTTGCAGAATCAAACATGGTTGTCTAATCAAGGAGATTGCTGTCTGAAGTGTCCTGTTTCCTTTGTAGTGGTGATTGGGAATTACGTAGCAAAAAAGGCAGCGAGTAATTAAGAAAGGAAGGAATTTGCCTTGTCTTATGAACCCTCTTCTAAGAGACTTCCTTCTGAAGGAGAAATATTGTTGGAAGGTTTCTTTCCAAATTTCAGAGGTTGAGAACTGATACAGATGTTTCTTAAATCTTTTGTCTGGTGTTGAAATTAATTCCCCTGTGCATGATGCAAGAACATTTTGAAAAGATCAGTGAAAAAGTTCAAGATATAGAAAACTAAAAAGCAGTAAGATTAATTAATCTCAAGAATGAATCTTGGGAAGAACTGGGTGGGTTTTTTTTTTCCTGCAGATTAATTGTTATATTACAACAGAGGCGTATCTAGCCATATGTTATTTTGCAAGGTGAAGTCAAATAACTTCACTATTCAGAGGCTTGTTTTTCTCTCTTGCCTGTTTGTGTAGTCTAAACAGAGCCACCCATGATTACTGTGCTGTAGGAAAAGCTCAAATATACTTCAGGATTTTTATTTTGTTTTGCTTTTTATGTTAGCATATGAAAACAGCAGTTGAAAAAAAACCCACCCAACAGATGGTTTGTGCATTCTGTTACAAGCAGATGATAGGTGCTCTGACTAGTATTATGCAGATAACATTGTCTGCTAAAAGTTTTGAAGAAAGTATGATTATGCCCTAAATTAAGCAGAAAAATGTCAATGTGTCGTTTTTATGTTAAAAGGTGAAGAATCTATGTATTTCAACATATGCACATTTGTATGTTTCTGTATATATAAATATAGATAGACAAGCTAGGAAACCAGGAACAATACTAATTTCAGAAGTACTCCTACCTCTATTCAAATGTTATGTTTTGATTATATGTCGCAAACTTTGCTGTCAGGGCCACAACACTGTAATAAAACTTATATCTCAACATGTTTGAGCATATTGAAATGCCAAGTAGATGGGTCCCAGTTTCCTCACTAATTTGTATTTCTTTTTATTTTTTATATTTCTTCATTGCTTATTCCATTTTTTCCTGGAAAAAATACAGATAATGATATTGCCTTTTTGTCTTTTCATAAAACCACTACATTGGAGGAGACTCTGGTGGAGCTCAGAAAAATACATTTCCCCTTTGCACGCAGGTGAAACTTAATTTATCTAAGATTCCTTGTCATTACCATAACAGGCAATCTTTCTGTCAGAGACTGAATTCCAGCATCCTTTCAGAGTAAGCAGCAGTTATAATGACTCCTTTTCCAGTTTCATAGATGTTTTTTCTCTTCAGGAACAGAATGCTGTCTAAAAACGTAAATTAAAAAATGAACCAAACAACCACAAACCTCATGTCATGTACAGTAGACAAGCTTCAGAATATGAAAACTCAGTCTAAAGCTGATCTAATGTAAAGATAAGTGATCTCTCAAAAATAGGTATTCCTCATTACTATTTCTGTAAATTATATTGCGTGCCTTGTCTTTGCTGTGCAGAATTTCAGAAAATCTTGTAAGGTTAGGTGCATTTTTGTGAGTTTTTCTGTAACTTATTCCTCTGTAATATTAGTCTTCTTTTTTAAAGAAGTCTGAAAACTTTCCACACTGCACTGTGGAAGTTTCAGAACATTATTAGGAATTGTAAACATGGATGTAATTGGAAAACCAAAATACAACATACCAGAAATCTGAAGCAAGAGCTTCAGAAATAAATCTTTGACAGCTTCCAGTAATTTTATTCTTGATAACTGTTTTAAATACTTGGAAAGTTATTTATTGAGGCCAACCATATGTTATTAAGTTTAAAAGCATATCTCCTTTCAAAATTTAAAACTTATGGTTCATGTTGTAATAAATGATAACAGAAGATAAAAAACCCACAAAAAATTTTTTTTTTTCAGTCCCTGATTTGCTTTATCTTTCAATTTGCTTCTCACGCTAATTTGTATAATAATGTCTGATTTTTAAGCGTGCTTTTTAAATCATTCCTTCTTATAGGAAGTTCCTTTAGGCTTGTTTGAAAATTAATGGAGACTGAAATGTGTTAAAAAATAATCCCTGAGTATACAATGTGATCATTCTATTCTAATTCAGTTCACTGTGGAAGGGTCAGTCAAAGAAGATTTGATGTTTATTTTCTGTATACAAAAGCAGAAATGAACATGAATTGTCCATGAAAACATTTTTGTAAGAAAATACTGTTTTGTAAAAAAATAGTGGGAAGGAGTGATTCCACTGCATGATGTATTGATTTAATAATTAAGAAGATTTTCAAAATTACTGAATCCTGTATGGTATCTGAACAAAAAGTCTACAGTCTCATTTTAAAAAATATTTTTGCTTCAAATATCATAATTAGATAATTAAAAAGCCTGAAGAGTGTTACAAAAACTAATACTAAATGATTCAAATGAATGTGTTGAATTGAGCCAATTAGGACTTCTTATTTACTGATTTTTGGATTCTGGTTCATGATATCATCAAGGTTCTGCCTGCATTGTCAGAATCTTGGAAAATATTAATCTCAAAATCCCATCAAATTGTTGAAGAGATGGTTACAAGTTTAGTGTAAGAAGGAAAATATATTTTGTTATTAATTCTGAGATCACAGATCCTATTTTTGGGAATTTTGCCACCACATGAATGTTTTTAAAATGTGTGCTTTTTTTGTTGATGTAAGTTCTTCTCTTTGTATAGTTCTCTCACTTCAGTAATGCTTTATTTTGTAGAGTCTCCTACGTTTACACATACTTGGTATTTCATTGAAAACAGCCAAGGATTTAAATAACAATAATCAGCTTTAGATGGATAAACTTTACAGTATTCCTTGCCTTTTTAACAAATATACTCAAATAGTCTTATATTAAAGTTTATAGTTTACTATCAACATAATATTTCAACCTTATTTTCCATTACTGCTAAGTACTCAGTAAGATGTAGTGTCAAAGGGGAATGAGCCATAGCAGTCTTATATCAGAAATACCATTTTTGTTAAAAACTTAATAGGGGCAAACCCCCAGTATTATTCTTCTGCTAAGCCTTTCATCACATGCTGTGTATTGTCCCTGCCATTTTAAAATGGCATTTCTTTTTAAATCTCTACATTGTATTAGAAATTAATTTCTGAGAATAAAAGAACAATTCTTAGGTATTGTAATTAGAAAAATTAGAATAAATAGCATGGAAGCAAGAGGAAGTGTACTAAATTTTTAGTAACCCTCTTCAGACTACCACAACTTTTCTTAGTACTATTTTTATGTGTTGGATTGTCAGGTCCAAAACAATTTAACAGCTTTGCCAAATTTTCTTTGCTAAAACTGCAGGCAGTCAGCATTGATGAAGCTATTGTAGCCTTGTTTTTACAGTGATGTATTAGTTTACTAATAGGAGTTTGTCCAATTTAATTTTACTCATATAAAACAGAGACATCTAGTCCAGTAGTGATCTAGCCAACCTAATGGACTCAACAGTTAAATATGTCTTATCTGAACAAAGATGTGGCATATGCTGCACAAAATGAGTCCTCTGTGTGATGAAAGTACATGCAGTAGTTAAACAAGTGAAAGGAGAAATTTGTTACACAATCCAAAGATAGCTTCAAATGGTTATGCAAGTGCCAAAGTGTCTGACATTCAGCTATTTGGATGAACCTTGGTTACTAGTACTAAAAGAGTACTACTGTTAACCTGCTGTAGATGCACCACAGAATTAAAGGTGGCAAGATAAGTTTATGAGATAAAAGTATATGAGTGTAATACTTTAACCACTGAACATTTGTGTGTGCATGTTTTAAGTTTGATTTCCCTTCAGATCAGATTTTATACCATCTCAGTATAATTTTGTGTTGTACCTCTTGCATCCCAACCTTTTCTGATTATCACGTCAGAAAAAAAAAAAGATATATTAGGAAAAGTACCCAAAATAATTGTGTTCCTAAAAGTTTTGTAAAACACATTTGAACATGGCAGCCTACATACCACCAGCAAAGTACTTTGTGAAAGGATAGTGTATATATATCTCTGAAGAGATAACAGAAAATCTTGTTCTAATTCAACCCAAAGAACAAAAATGCATAAGAAATCAAGCCTCACTAGTTCTGGTGCTCACAGAATTATTTGATTAATTTTATTACAGTGTGATTTCTCCTGTATATAGAAGAGTTTTAACTTTAAATTAAAATGTTAACAAACGAAGTCTTGGTTAAAAACTAACCACCCACTGGTGATTGTTAGGACTCTAATCTTTTAATTTGTAATTGACTGTAAATCACTATAATGTTTTTTTAACTGAAAAAATAGATCTGAGGAAGTATAAAACAAAACAACTGAAAAAATAGTTGTATGGAGAATGTGAACTGTCATCATGGCAGTTTAATTCATTTTACTTTATAGCTACATCAATTTAGGAGCATTTGCAGGGACAGTTATTGTATGTCAGCTGAGAAACAGTAATATCTTAAGATAGGTCAACTTGTTCACTTGCTACCATCTGCCTATATCCTAAGACTGAAAATTTTAAATGTTAAGAGTTTCACTTTATTCAATAAAATAGAAGAATGAAAGATATTAGTTGTCTTGCATTATCCAATATTCTTGATTTACATCTAGGTTAGTATCCACAGACCTGAAAAGTTATCTGAAAGGAGTTGGGCTTGGAAGGGACAGATGATTCACTTTGCTCCAAAACTTGTTGTGAAGGGCTCCACACTATTGGTCTAGAATGAAACCAGGATTGTCTACAGATATTTATTATTTTGTTGCTTAGGAGATTCTCAGGTCTGAAGCAGAATATTCATTTTGGTAAGAGAAACTGAAACTTCAGTAGTGTGGTAGCAAGAGGCATTTTAGGTTCTCATATTACAAGGGAGGCAGGATCACAGTTCTTGAGTGAGAAGATCATCACTGAGGTAGAGTATCTCCATTCATTTTAGCCATTTACATTTAGATTACTTTTTTGGTGTGTCTTTCTACGCTCTATAGCCCATGGAGAGAAATATGTACTTTAAGCCATGGTTCAGCTAACATATGTCAGATGTCTACAATAATATGGAATGGATCATGCTTCAGAAGTGCTTAGATTTCTGTAGTGCCCATCCTATATTTCCATAAAGGTTCTCTATGTATAGAATAATGTGGAATAGACTAGGACAAGGCAGAATCTGAATTTTATCCTTCTAATGTACTTTCAATACTGGGAAGGCAGTCTAAGGCTCATCAGCTTAACCTAAAATGATAGAAAGAATGAATTAAAAGAGAATAAAAATTATTTTAACAGTAGAATTAAAGAATAATTTTAACTGCTGTCTTTCATATATAGATGTAGTTACTTGAAATTACAACTGCTGCTACAAAAAGGAAGGATTACATTAGGATAAAAATGTAACTCCGTTTGCAGAAAGCTCTAAGCTTGATAAGCTCTAAGATGATAGAAAACAAGAATTGCACAATACAGATCTTTATAATGAAAATTCTATAAACTACAAAAATTGCTATACAAAATTAAAATTTCAGAACATAAATACAAATTTTAAAGCTACTGTTGCAATTTAAAGTGATATTTGAAGTCCAGTGAACATATATATTTACCTATGGAGAAAGTAAAAAAAAAAATAATATTTTTTTTACTTTTTAACATGGCTGAAACATCTGCATTCTATAGATTTGAATTATTTTTAAATATGCTTAAGAGCTACATATAAGAATTTCATATAGAGATACTGTTTGGAGATACTGGACGAACATTTCTGAATTCAAAAAGAAGGCATTCAAATGGAGGCCCAGTCTTACAGAGTCCCATAGCTATTGACAATTCTGCTACTAATTTTGACTAAAAGACATTTGACCTCTAGTGACTAGTAGTGCCTGATCAAATTTTAGGATTGGTCAAGGTCAACTAATTAAAAGAAAGTTTGTAGCAATTTCATTTTATTGGAACTCAAAGGTTATTTTCCTTTTTTTTTTTTCTGTTATGCATTTACCAAAAATAAATTTAGGATGAGGAAAAAAAAAAGAAAAAATAATCGGAAAAGCATCTTTGTAAAGCAGCAATGTAATAAAATGTGCATTTCTTTCCTTTTCGGTAGATACACTTGTTCTCTTTTAAACAGAACTTATCACAAGCTCAACTCTTGTCTTAATATTTTATAACCTTAAACCTTATAAAACTTTAACTCTGATATAAAACTTTAATACATCAGCAGAAGATAGTTGCTGAATAAGAATGTTTTGAAAGGGGTTCTTTAGCACAAAGAAGAAAGCACTGAAGTCATTTGTGAATATTTCATGTTACAAGAACCAGCTTCAATGTCAACCTTCAGTTTTTTGACAAAAAGACCATCAAGAGGTTAGTTATAACCTTTGGAAAAGGTTACTTTAGTAATACCAAGCATAGAAGCATATGAAATATTTGCAAGCCTTTGTGCTTTTAGTATGCATGTTTCTCATGTCAATTAAAAATATCATCACTCAGGGATAAGTACATTTTGAAATAAGCATTGGTAAAAGCTTTACCTTCCAGAAAGTATTTTAAAAGAAAATGAATAAGGGGGAAATCATTGATTTGTATTTCAGATTGAAGTCTTTGCAAACCCCATTTTATCGTGGGAGTTAAATAGCATCAGTTGAACAAGTTTTCAGTTAATTCCAACTGACTATACCGTTTTACTTGGCTGCAGTAGTCTCACTAAAATTAAAAACCAAAACCACAAATGACGACAACAACAACAAAAAACTTCTAAGACAGTCCACCTAAAGAACCATCCCTGAGACCAAGAGTATTTGGTCACAGCTGGATGGGTTAGTCCAGTTATGCCAAGTCCTGCCAGCCACAAGTAGGCTACTTAAAGCTATGTTTGGTGGCCCTATATTAATAAAATCTTGCCTAAGTAGTATGATTGATGTCTATCCAATGTTTTCAGGTCCAATCCTCAACTCAGAACAGCTTCAAGGACTGAAATGAGGGACATTTTGTTTCGATCTGTCTTTTCTTTGCTTCCTCTTCCATGCTCCAGTTGTTCTGTAGTTTACAGCAGTGTGAAATACAGGTCACCTTTCCACTGACTATGCAAGTTGTGGCAAGCATTAATGTGAAGGAGAGTTGTATTCAGAACAAAGGAAACAGCTTCCCAAATGATCTTTCCTTCTTCCTTCCTCTGTCTCACCCTTTCTCTCCTTTTTCTTCTCATTCTACAGCATTGGGCTGTACTGTTGTCGTTGCCTCATGAAAATGCTACTTTATAAACTGCAAACATAATAAAATCACTAGGCATGACAAATGACCCAAGTCAGTCTTTCCTACTAAGTCCACATAACGGCTGCAGTATATACTGTGTTGTACTGAAGAATAAGAGTATAGCCTCTGCAGAAACTATACTACCAATTTTTCCCACAAGTAAATCAGACAACCATGAATTGTCTTCCTCTTTAAGAGTATTCATAAAGTCTCTACTGTGAGTTTTCTGTGGAGGCAAAAGTTGCCCGGATTGCTGGAACCCTGCACAGCTTCTGTGTACTAGTCTTTCTTTTACAAAGGTCTGGTTCTAACTTCATTGCATACAAATTTTCATGGGGACTTTCAGCAGATTTGATTCAATACAATTATATAAAATTGACTCTTCAGTTTACATCTGGAAGGAGTGGAGATGAAAGATATTATCAATAACTGACTTACTAAAGGAATACACAATGCAGGAAAGACAGAACGAGGGATAAGATGCTCGCCAAGGCATCTGCTCCGCATCATCTTAAATCTGTGGGATGTGATTCAAGAGATGATTATAAGAAATATTTCTTTTAAATACAACCAGTGTGGTGGTATGTTATGCATTATAGAGCACACACAGACACGTACAACAAGAGATGATTTTCCATTCTCACTGAATAAAGGTACTGAAAAACTCTCTGAAAGAAACTGTGCCTGTATTTTATGTTTTTAAGAAAATAATGATCTTTATTTAGAAAGTAAAATGTGAATGCTAAAACAAATAGGATTAAAATTAAACCACTATCACATCACTTTTTTTTAGAAGTTAAAGACAAAAACCTGCTGCCAGATCAAAGATCCCACCATCTGACTTAGGAAGTGTCTGCTAACATATATTAACATAAGGAAAGAGTATCAAATGCTTTACTGGATTTCTTAAGAAAATTATCCACAATGAATCCAGAGTTTTCTTCTAAGTGGTAATAGCCAATTTACAGCCTATTGTTTTTCATGTGTGGGAATTCTTTTCCAGTCTCCTTGAGTCTGCAGTTACCAACACTGAATTTAATCTACTTCTGTTAGCATTCGAATGTTAACATTCGAACTCAGTCATTCAGAAATGTGAGATCTTTCTTATACCTCTATGATCAAGTTAGATTTGATTATCCTTAATAATTTAAATAAAAGATTTTACATTCTCATTTTTCTTGGGTAAATAATTAACCACAAACCCAGCAACACAGTTTATTCAGGGATGCCTCTGTAGAGGTCTCTTCATTATGAAATATGACCATTCATTCCAATCCTTTTTCTGTCTTTTAGCTAGTTTTTATTTCATTTAAAGGAAGTCTTCCTCTTCCTTTAAAACAGGATAGGTTCTTTCAAGGTCTTTGATGGGAGAACTTAACAAAAGTTTTACTGGAAAACAGAGTACATATTGCTCATATCATATTCACATACTTGCTGATTCCTTCACATGTCTCAATTAAAACTTGTAAGGGCAGGATTTCTTCCATGGAAGCCAGTTTGAGACTTCCAAATGTATCTTATGTATTCAAGTGTATATGAAGGATGTTCCTTATTTATTTTTATATCAGTTTCCCTGGAACAGAATTCAGACAATGGCTAGAGCTATTTTTAAAGTTGGTTTCACACCAATAGCTTCTGTCCATTATTCTAATACCAAAGTTGATTTAAGTAATAGCTTATACTACAGAACTAACAGTTTAGCCATTTGCTATGTATTTCATAGAAAATTGGTGAATACCAAATTATCCAGACAATTTGTTATTTTCTATTTCATAAATATATTCCAGAACCTTTTATTTTAGCAATTTCATTTTGTGACTACTTGTCAGATTTTGTTTCCAGTAAAAAGAAGACATCTGGTCCGAGAACCTGCATGTATTCCTCTGTGGCTGAACTCTGTTGTAAATAGAAAATGAGATAGGATACATGAAAAAAAAAACACAAACAAAACTGAGTGAAGCATAGGATTGTCCATATTTCTAAAACCTTGATAAATGCATGTTTTTGTGCAGTTTCTTTTCAGGTATGATTCATTCTTTCAGTGTGTGGTATTACAATATTTCTGCTATCAATTTCTTGTTCTTTGCTAGAGGTATCGTCTTTATTTCAAATGAGTCTCAAAAAAAATGTTGCAGGCATCCAAGCACATAAAACTGAAAGGTTGTTCAGTTCGTACCTTCATTCTGTCAAGTTTTTTTAAATGCATCAGAAAATACCAGTTCATTATAAGAAAAAAAAAAGAATGGAAGTAAGTTTTTTTGTTTTTTATTTTTCTATCATAGTCAGTATACAAGGCAAAGTGAGAGACATGATAAAAATAATGACTTGACTTTTAGTAAGTAAATCCAAAGATTCATTTTTTTAAGAGAAATGCATAATTATGAAATTAATTATATTTAATTTCTCTTATCAAATGTTTAGTAATGACTGTTAAAAGCTCAGCAAATAGCCGTCTGCCTTCATTAGTACAAGGAGATATTGTGACATCTCACATATAGATCATTTGATGCTCAGTGAAGCTCATTTGAACTAATGAAGTTTTACCATTTGTTTACAAAAGGAAAGGATTAGCTTCCTCGTGATTTTACATTACTCATACATAACAAAGCATCTTTTGGAAAGGAAGAGCAGAAGGGAGGAAAACAGGAGTCATTTAAATGCCATTTAAATGTTCTCAGCATTTGGTTATTCTCCGCATGAGAGGCCTACTGAAGTATACTGTCTCCTAAGATAACTGCCAAAGTTCAGGAGACAGTCCAAGCCCTGGACATGCAATCAGAACATATGCATGCCTGTTACTGACTGGGTTGGGTGTCTAAATTCTCTGTCTTTTTTTTTTAATTTTTGTTTGTTTGGTTTTGTTTTTTATTTATTTAACTTCTAAGTTACTTAACAGAAAGAAATCTGCTTTAATGACAGAATTTTGATAGATACTACTATTTAACTATATTGGTTCTTGAGTCTTCTGGAAGCTTCTAATTTTTCTTACAAATGCAGGAAAATATTATGAGAAAGAGATTCTCCCTTTTGAAGATATCAGTTCAACTACTTTGATTATTAATACTTCGATGTCTGTGTTTGTATAATACAGTAGCTGATAAACAATTGCAGAATTATAAGAACTTGTAATATGGTGGTGAGTAAAGCCACTAATGAATTCTGTGACCAAGATTTTGCTGTGTCAAATTGAACTTAAAAAAAAATCTTAAATAGAAAGCAAGCCCCTACATTTTAATTTAATTTCTCATTTTTGGAAAGTTTGAAGGAATCTCTGAATTATTTGTGAAAGCTTGCCTTTATTCTTTATAGATTTTTAAAATATTATTTGTGCTGACTAAGGGATTGTAAACGTCTTCATAAACATAATAGACCAGATTAAAAGCCTAATTAGTCAATTATATAATCACAGCTCATTTCCTGCTGGCTTTTCAATGCACCTATTAGGAAAAATTAAGACTAACTTATAACAGACAGCTTACATGAAGCATGTATTCAGGCACAGGCAATCTCATTAATATAAATATTTTTTCTAGATTAGTTATATACATATAGGTATGTATATATATGTACATCCATATATATACATATGGTCAGATCATACCTTTTCACTCTATGTGTGGAAACTCTGGATGGAAAACAGGTTTGGATGCTGCTATGGTAAACGTTCACTTCTGCCACTAGTGATCCTCCCTCCACTGACAGGGAATAGAGGGCTGGAAGGCAGATGGAGAGGAGATTGAATAGCCCTGTCCAGTCCTGTGGAGAATACCTGAAAGTTCAAGTACATCCCATAAGCCATAACTTGAAAAAATGAATCAATTATAGTCAAAGCTATTTTTGAAAACTATGCAATGCAGTAATACTGTAAACTCTTTCTATAATTGATAAAAAGACTATTACATTCAATGCAAAAAGTCCCATGAGCCTTGTAAAGTTTTGAATTAAGAATTAATCTCTACAAAGCCTTACTTATTTCAAAATAGAGCATACGCACTGTTGTTTCAAAATCGATTTCATGTTTTAAAATATTTGTATTTTAAAAGAGTGAGATATATACATAAAATATTGGTAAATGTTATTTTTCTTTTTTTGTTGTTGTGCAGTACTTTATATCAGCATGTTTTACTGAATATATGAAAATACTTAAACATTTTATTATCATTCATCATATAATATTTATGACATTTTGAATAATTCTAGTTTAAATTAAATAATAAATTAGAATGTTTGGAAATAACACGCCAATTGTTTTAACTCTCAGAAAAATATTTTATGAATTTATGCCAGCCAAGCAATGCTATTGAAAGTACCAGTCTGACTTTAATCTGATAAACATTATGTTACCTCTACAATAGTTCTATTTTTAATTTTTTTTTTTTTAAATAATTATATTATTTATGCTGTATTAATTAGAGAAATCTACGGCAATTTTTAGGAAAACAATGGGAGAACAGACACATGCGGGTGCACCCAGGAGAGCAGTGACCGTAGATCTGTGGGCAACAGTGGTTTGACTGATGTAAATCTCCAGTTTCAAGGATATATTTATTCCTACCCAAATATTCAATAATTTCTCAGCCTAGCCACTGTTTCTTAGTTTAAAAGCGTATGAATTAATAGCGAATTGAACACTATTAACTTGGATAAGTCTGCACCACACTGTTCTGCACTGCATAAACAAACATACTGTGGATTGCTGAAGTGGATATAACCTGATTTTGTTTCTTAACTTCAAATTGTTTAAAAAAGGGAAAGTAATTTTTATAATTGTCTGTAGTCTGTAGATGTTCTTGTGTTTTGGACAGACTCAGAAGCTGTGAATTTCAATAAGTAAAACCTATTTTTCTTCTCTCTCCCAAAGAATATTTGCTTGGTATTAATATTAAGTACATATACCTTTCAAATCCATCACTGAAAATAAATCAGAAAACAGAAAAGTGCTGCATTTGCCTTCTTTCTGAAGTCTGAGGCTTCATTCAGGAAATGTCTTCCTGAAAACTTAATGTTTAAGTCCCACCAATTTAAATAAGAATGTATTTGCTTTCCTTAGTAAGAGCTTACATTAATAATATCTTAATTTCAGTTGCTCTTTACCAATACACAGGAAAAAAACAACACTTACTCTTTCTAAACAACACTTATTCTTTCTAAACGAGATTCTTAGAAAACAGCAGTAATGTTTTTATTTTTGCCATAAAAATAGCAAGTAAAATTTTACTTGCAACTTCTGACCACTGGACCAAACAGAATTGAAAAAGCCAGTCCTCTTCCTTCAGGAAAGCTCTACAGAACAGTGGTGTTAAAAAGTGAACAAATAATCGATTGCTTAATTTTTTTAATAGATACTAATGTTCAGAGTGCTCTGTAAACAAAATCAAAATAAGGCTTTACCAGAGAGAGCTCATGAATATATAGCTTGAAGTCCTTATCCTAAAAAGGTCTAGGAACTGTTAAAAGTTACCAGTAGTTTTCAGAGTTGTCAGTAAGTAAGATAAAACATGTGTGTAAGTTTGGGGGCCAAAAGCAGTGTTGGCGTTCCTCATTCTGCTAAATAGGGACGTGAGAGCAAAAGATGTTTCCCACCTATGTGCCTCCCCACTATGTTCACAAAGGAGCCCATACGTGGCTCTTAGCCTCGACTAAGAACACCTAGCTTTAGGCATCTAGTTGAGGCATAAAGATGAGGAACATAAGAACTTCCCATAATAGAAGTAGGAAAAGAAAAGTATTTCCAGGTATTCTAGCTCATTTTAGGTCCATTACATGCTGCTAATTCAGTGTGATGAGTTGAGCCTTTCCTCATTAGCACCTTCACCATTCTGACTCCTTCAAAGGGAGGTAAGAGAAAAATGGGGGAACATGTGGTGGTGTTGTAAAAGGTATGCAATCAGCCTTCATTTATGGAGATCTGGGAAATCACTCCGAGCACTCCCAGCAGACATTTACAAGTCTATTCCACTCTAAGCCCTTACTCTGAGGTCACTATTAGGCCATGAGATGGGACACCATGTGGAGTCCTACTTAAAGGAAGCATACTTGCATACTTCTGTAAATCCAAGATTATTCCAGAAAATTGGATTTGCTGTGGTAATAAATACCTTGTAGGCTTCTCTTCTCATCTTCCCTCTGTTCTACCTCCAGATTAAACTATGACATGAACATTAAAGGAAGGTGCAAGTAGAATTCAATATAAGGCAGATTAAATGGCATTTGGAAACAGCTTTATTTTTATTATCGACAAAAATCCAAATAGGTATAGATTTTTACCTTAATAATTTAGAAGCATAAATCTGCTGACCTTCAATGAGACTGTTACTCATAGTATTTCAAAAACCTTTTTGAGAAATATGTGGGGTTTTAGAAATTCAGAAACAATCATGTATTTTTCTATTAATTCAACTGAACAAATTTGGTGCATCAGCCACATTTAACTGAGAGTGTTCTGCTTGCATATGGGTTCAGTGCTGCAAAGCTGTCATCCATTATGGCGTTTATTCTTAGCATAATACTAGAATAAACTGAGTCAGTGTGCCTAATGTCAAAGGAAAAGGTATATAAAAGCGAACTGATGTCCTTACACATGAGCATATTCAAAGCATTCCGAAGAGAGACACTCTAAAAAGGCACTCTTTGGAGATGTACTGAAATGTTGCAATGGTTATTTCTTGTATAAACACGGGCTGGCAAAGAATTAAGTATTTTTAAACCAGAGAACAGGTTTAAGTAGACTTAAATATTACTGAGTTAATAAATCTAAACCAAGTAAATCTAAACTGCCACATATTGGAAAGCCTTGAACAAGGGCTGTCAATTCGTTTCTTAAAATTTGCTATACATGGATTGAGGCAAATGAACTCTACCTTCCCTCCTACTGTTTTATTTGCCTTAAGAATTGTTGGTCCATCGGTCAACAAGTATTGCAGGTACCTCCTTACAATAAAATTTGTAACTAAGCTCCTTATACTTGAGCATTAAGTGAAAATTGCATGGTGGTGTACTTAGCCAGCTACACATCAACATGATTTGCTAGGCAGGCATTGATACATCTAAGTCTCTTCAAACATCTCTACTAGGAGGCTTTAAAAATAGCATCACTAATATTTAATTCAGCAGAATAAAATACTTAAATGTTTATTGCTGTTCTTTTACTTCATGGGTTTTTTTAAGCAAGAGAATCCACTTTGTGATTCTGATACAGAGGTTATACTTTAAAAACATTCATTTATTTATCACTCCCACAAAGTGATGCATGGGAAATCATAATATTGCCATGTGCTTGTTATATGAGACAGCTGATGGTTTGTGTGCCACCGTCTACAAACTATATACAAATAACTGTTGAGGATGACAGTTGTGTTACTCCCACTTAGCAGCTTTGGTGGGACACTTTCAGCTTCAGCAGAGAAGACATCTCATGTCTTAAAGAACATTCATAAGATGTGAGCAGTTAAGAGAATATTTATCCATTGATTACCCTATATGTGGCTACTATAAACCCTATTCTCAGCAGTTTCCTTAGCTGAAAGGATGAGATGTGGAATTCCTTTTTGCAGGCTTTACACAAATCCAAAGCTCTGAGCTTGTATTTCATTATTTATAATTCCTATTGCATAGCTGGATGCATGTAGTGATCCTCTTCAATGCTGTACTTGTTTGTTAATTTTATTAAATATATAATAAAGAGTCAGCTGTAGCAATCTATCTGTTAACTCAAAGAATATAAAACCAAACAAGTGTTCATTTTGCATTTAATGGTCAAAACAATACCTACTCCAGTTCCTTCATTATGTATTTTTAAATCTTTTTACAGGGTTTTCAGGAGCAGACTTTAAACTGGGATTCATTTTGCCTGACTTCAGTGTCTGTAATGTAGATATTCAAATGCGGTCTAGCAATTGAAGCACACGTTGTCAGAATAAAAAACAGTTAAGGCATCCAGAGAGCTAGTCATCTCATTGCTAAAGTAAATTCCTATAAGTGTCCAGATGAATAGTTTTCTAGGCTCCAGTAATAGCCTAGTTCAGTTCCTCATGCATAGACATCTAGTGTCATTTGACATGCCCTAAGATGTCTAAGATATATCCATGGGGTTGACAGATACTACACTGGATCTAGAGGAGACCATGCTTTATGTGTTGCCATCTGAAGACCAGACAAGATACGTGAGAACATCTTAAATTGCTTCAAGATGCCTGTATGTGGGCAGCTGAACTGGTATCTTATAGCATAAAGAATGCCATAAAGTGACATCTTTATGTTCAAGGCATAAAGACTTTTGTCAGCGAGGACTAATTTTAAATGTAAAGATGTATCTTATGTTTACTTAGTGAAGAGAGAGTTCACAAGTGTACTGTAGAAAAGATAATTTCATAATCCTGAGTGTAACATTACATGCTTTACTAATTTCTCTACTTTAAAATAGCTTGATAATAGGGTAGCATAATTGCCTGTGATACAAAATCCTCATTCCTTAGTTAATACACACATACAGCAGCCTCTGTTGTTAATAATAATAAAAAAGGCATGTCAAAGAGAAGATGGACTGTACTGTAGTTTGTTTTTGACTATTGTAATTTCTTTTTGCGGAAAAAAAAAGTTACGGACCATGTTATATTCTGATTTATGCCCAAATAGCACAACTGTATTAACACAAATCCATGCTAATTACCAGACTTAGGTACAATGTTTCAGTAGAGAAAGACAAGTTATTACTGGTATTGGTGAGAAGAAAAAAAATATTCCTGAAAATATTTAAGATCCAAATATCACACATATTTCTATTTCTTATGTTTTGCCTGTATTCTGAAATCTTTTATGAAGTTTTGTGGCCAGAGAGCAAAGACATTAATTAATTTTTGCTATACATTTCTTTAAATATTCTAAGTTCTTCATCTTAAATTGGTCACTCCAACCTGAATGAAAGAATTTTCTTTCAGTTATTTGTGGGAGACTATATTGTACATTATTCATGCTATATATTCACTTAAGATGCCTTAAGATTGCAAATCTAAGAAACACAATTTTGATGGGATCCTTTCACTTTCAAGAGACACTGGACTGCAAAGGTTTATTTAATGGGACATGCATTGAATTTGTTGCTTGAAAAGACTGCTGTCCCTTACATCAGGAGTTTGAAAGCAGTGAAGAAGTGATGGATTTATAACAATTAAATTCAGAAGGGACCATTACATTGACTTAAGTCACATAGGGCACGTACACAGCATTTCACTGATGTACCTCTATGCTGAATAAATAAACACCAATCTTATAAGGGATTATGTAGGGATCAAGAGAGAAAACCTATCCTCCTATCATCAATAGGTGAAGAATAAATCATGTCTAATCAATCTCTTTGTTAGATTGACTGTCCCAATGAATTAAAACCTAGGAAAGATTTTGGTACTTAAGCACACTTATAAATGAACTAATGACATATGATGGAGGTATAATCAGCCTCTGGTGAGTGTTCAACTGCTTAAAAATCACTCATAGAATAGTTATTAAAGGCTTGTTGTTAAGCTGAAAGGACATTTAATACAGTTATGTTCTGAAGCCAGTTTCATTTACTATTTTAATTGCTTGAATAATTTAATAAAAAAACATATGCATACAATCTGCAGGTGAAAGACAAAAGTCTTCCAAAAATGTTTGCAAACCTAAGTCTGAGCACACATTGGTTTTGGATCATTTGGGAGGAAAAAGGAAAAAAAATTGAAATCTAGATGTTGAAACACAAGGCTCAGACACACAAGCAAATTACCCATGGGTACTGCTTTAATAATCACAGTTGTGTATATCCCACAGCAAATGCAAGGTAATTTGAATTAACTTATTCCTCTTGCAACAAAGCATAAGCTATTTCAGATTTGTATCTGTGGCTAAGAATAGAAATTTTGACCATCTGATGTGCACTGCCTTTCGGGAACATGTTTACCTAGAGACATAGTTACACACTGAAAAAGATTACCGTAGATACCTGTGAATCTCATTCACTGAAAAGTTTTGAGTTTTGAGAATTAGGCAGACATCTTTCAGTAATTGTCTAGGTGTGCTTAATTCTAACTAGGCAGATGGTTAAATAATTTTTCAAGATTTATTCCATTTTAATATTTACATCATCCTCTGGTTAGTTCTTCGTCCAGTTCTCTTGAATTTCCCTTATGAAATTCCAGAGGAAAAGGAAGCACAAAAAGACCTAGAAAACTGGAGTCTCTCCCTTGTTATTCAGAGATTTTTCTTTGTGGCTCCAAGCAGGTCATCACCTACAGCTGTAGCTGCACAGGTTCTCTTGGGCTTTTCCCGAGGGAACATTCTCTGTTTCTGGAACAACTAGTGTACACTGGCTTCACAGAATCACAGAATATTGAAGTTGGAAGGGTCTTCTGGAGGTCATCTGGTCCAATCCTCCTGCTCAAGCATGAGCACCTAGAGCAGGCTGCCCAGGACCATGTCCAGACACCTTCTGAATATCTCCAAGGATGGAGACTCCACAACCTCCCTGGGCAACCTGTGCAGTGCTCAGTCACACTCACAGTAAAAAAGTGTTTCTTGATGTTCAGGAGGAACCTCCTGTGTTTCAGTTTGTGCCCTTTGCCTTCTGGTCCTGACACCGGGCATGGCTCTTTGTACCCTCCCGTCAGGTATATCATCAGCACATGCTTGCCTGTGCTGATGATGGCTAGCTCTTTCTGGAACAAAACAGCTAAATTCACACTGTAGAAACAATTTATCAGTGTTAATCCTGTAAACCTTGGTGTGGACTCAGTGGCCCACAAGTGTCTTCAGAGATAATACTAAATCCAGCCCAGTCATTGCACATCTTTCCTTGTATATCACATGTATATCACCATGGTATTTCTCATCATGGGCTTTATTGTAAATTATTTTTAGTGTGTTTAGTTTTTAGTATTTGTTTAGTTTTTCATCCTCAGGATTATGTTTGAAACCCTTAGCATGCAGCTGTGCTATCAAGTTCCTGTCAATTGTCAAGTCAGATTTTTTGCAGCCATAAATTGAACTTGGTTTAAGACAAAACTATATTATAACACTTCCACAATAGGCTCAGATTAAACATTTAAGCATGTATAGCATTTTCTACTTTTAAGTGCTTAACTCTGTAATTTGGTATGCCTTTAGTATGGAATGCAATCTGATCAGTTAAAATTATTTCCTTTTTGTTTCTCCTCATGGAAACCTAAAGTCCCCCAGAATAATCCAGTCCTACAGTTCACTTTTTAGTCAGAAATCATTTAAACATTTCTAAAGTCCTTGGGGGGGGGGGCGGGGGGAACTGGACTAGAAAGTTGTCCCAGTCTCACACTTGCAATAGTCATGATGGTAACTTCTGAGTTTTGCTCTTGTTTTGGCACTTTGGCTATATCAGGAGAGTAGCAAGTCACGTGCACTGCTCAAAAAGTTGTGGCTGCATCTGTTTCTGTATTTTCACCTTTACACCATTTTTGGTAACTAGCATCTGAATAATTAAGGGACAGGCTGAATGGAGATGGCAGTATGAATTAGAACAGCTCTTAGTTTTGTTACCAGTAAGATGGGACTGAATGGTAGTAGTTGGCTTTTCTGGCTCAAGATGCCTTTCAGCTTTATTAATGTTTGTGTATTATGTATTCACATTATTGAAAAGCTAATAGGAAGGAATATTCAAGCAATCCTTTAATAAGCATATAGTTTCTCCCTTCTAAGTTACAATTAGATACAGTTGTAGCTAGACTGCCTATACCTTTCCGTTGTTAGCGTGGGGATTTGGGGAAATAAAAAGCAAGAAGAAAAAAGCTAATATATTTTCATAAAATCTTTTATGAGCAATAGCAAATAGAAGAGTTTTTTTCACTACAGTTTAGGTCCTCGTCCCCTATATCAGAATCATATAGCTTCCCACTACAGTTAAGATAATGAGCATATCTCATCTCCCTTGCTTGGCCAAATGCATCCGGATGATTAGCACTTAGCCTGTTCACCAGAACCCCTTTGAGTCACTCCTAAGGAATGCTCCCTCCCACCTTCATGCAGTTTACAGTCACAGAGTGCACCAGGAATGGGAGTGTCAGCCCTGTCACCCCTGCTCTGAATTTGTCAGACTATTTAGTGTGCAGTTAAACTAATCTGCCGTGTGTTCGTAAATGACATCTGTGTACAAATACTGTCTTGATGTCAATGTTATTTGAAAGATATAAAGTCCTCCGCTCCCCCCAGCAAGATCTGATGCCAGATCTCCTAAGCAACCTGCTATGACTCATTTACTCTACCCGTGCCTTCCATTAGCCTTCACGACCCGCTGTCCAAGGACATTGTGAGTGGTGTACTTCTAAAGTCGTACCTCCTGGTGCACAGCTAATGTGTGTGTATGTCTTCTTAGTAATCTCAGGTCAATTTAGAATTGTTCTGTTTACTGATAGTATCATTACACAAAGAAATGGGCTGCAGCAATATCATGTGTGAGAAAATAAGGAAACGGGTCTCGCAAAACAAATTAGTATCTTACTGTAGCTTGTTTTGAGATCACAATAGCAGCCTCCCTCTGCTACATGTCTTTTCTCATCTCCACATCCCAGCTAGCATTACATGCTAGTTCCGTTAGTTGGTGCTGTGAACATTTCACAAGAACTGATCCATGGTGTCAAACTCACAGCTGTCATTATTTTTATTAGTCATCTTCTGTTCTGACAAGTCAGCATCTGTCCTGCAGGCTCACCTTGCTCCCTACCTTACTGTCTGCTTCCCAGAATTGCAAGCTGCTACTCAGTTGTCCTCTTCAGTAACACTGGGTTTTTATGTACACTTGCCATTAACTGCATGAAAAGGAGGAAGAGCTCAACCTACTGAGCAGGACCCAGACATCGGAACCAGCTGGGATGAAAAGAAATGGTAGAAAAATATTTAGTATTGTTATTGTCAAGCTAAGATACTTCCACACAGAAGCTCAAGAAGGAAAAATGCATTCTCCTTCAAAAATTGTGCAGTCATAAGATCATCCTCAATATTCTACCATCTCTCCCAATTTAATGTGCAGTTCAGCACATATGCATATGTATATATGTACACACAAGTGTGATGCAGAGATAGCCTTGCAGTGTAACTGTAACTAGCTACAAACCGTCTTCACAAAAATTGCTATCTACATGTGGGTGAAGTCTGTATTCTTACGGATTATTTTTAAAGAAGGAAAAAAACCCTGAAATTAGATTTTTTCTTTAGGAGTTCAGAGCACTCTGATTATGTAACCAAGCTCTTTAGTGAAAAGCTTAAAGAAAAGAAACCATAAAGTGAAAAGCTTTTGCCACCATTTTGAGAGTAAATTTCTTCCTCTGCTCATCTGCTCTCTCATTCCATAAAGCAAGTGATGATGGAACATACTTATCAAGAGTATACTGAATTTTTGTAGTTAGTTTTTCTTATTTATTGACATTTTTCAGCTTTATTAACATCAGGGTTGGTTTTTTTGTTTGTTTGTTTGTTTTTTTAATCCACATCTCTCAAATCTTTGCAAGAAGCAATCCTTTAATAAGCATATAGGTTTCTTCTTTTTAAGATACAGTTAGATAGCTAATAAATAATCAGTCTCTGGATCAACTGTTTTCTCAGTTCAGTATATGTTCTCAGGAATCAGCATGATTCCTGCCATAACTATAGTTAATGAACCAGTACTTCAAAGTCCTTCTATTTATTGTTATTTTGGCCGCTGGTAAGTAGGCCATTGCAACTAAAGCTTAACTGGCTAAATCTATCAGAAGAAAAAAAAGTCCATATAGATGTATGTAGCTAGCAGTGAACTTTACAGAAGCTTAAAATCTTTTCTGAAAAAATCAATCACTGTGGGACAAACCTGTATTTTTGCTGTTGCTGCTGTTGTTAGATCTATGCTGAATATTGGTCACCAGTTGAGAATGCAGATCTCAACCAGAAATTCAGTTTCATGCAGTGTAAATGCAGTTTTGCTTTAAAATAGGTTATCATTTTATAACTAGATCATATTAACAATTGTAGGTAGTCATAAGTAATTTATGCTACTACTTGTCCTCATCAAACTCATTACTTGCAAAGTCTTTCATCCCTCTCCTTAACTAGAAGTATGAAAAATTCTCCCAAAAGGCCCTCCTCATATTTACTCCCTTCCCGACGCCCGCCACTGAAATTTTCCTATAGAAAGGTAATGAGAACAAGCTCACAAGACATGATGAGAACAAGCTCTGGAGAACAAGCTCCAGCTTTGAGTTGCCAATTGCATCTAGAGTGGTTACTTTATCATGGTCAAAACAGCATTTAAGTGTATGAAGTTCCCTGTGAGATAGCAACAGAGAACAAGGGAGAGTAGAATGTGAAGAAGAAAATAAAAATAACCTTTACAGAACATTTTTATAGAACTTCCAACTCAAACAGAAAACAACCAATGGACTATCTTAAAATTCTCACCTTACTTAATTTCATGAATGGATCTTTTACAAAGAATCTTATTGTGAAGGTATATCTCATATTTTTGGGAGAAGGGAGATCAAGGACTGCTCCCTGTTGGGAAGGTGATCGGGGAGTCAAGGGTGACCACAGCACACACAGCGTTCCCGCTGATGGGGTATAGCCCTACAGTATCTGAGCACAGCAGGCAGAGCCCAGGGCTGGTAAATGGGACTATTGACATCCCCAGCATGGCAAGCAATGAGCCAGGGCCAGAGTCTTTCCAGGGGATCAGGAGCAAAAGGCCAGAGACCAGACTGGAGACTAGGCTACAATATGGACAGCAGTGGAGTTTTCCTTTTAAAACAATTTAGCTTCCTCTTTAACTATTTTAAAATATGAACTATGTTCCTGTGGGCCTGCAAAATCAGAAATAACTCGGGAAACTCAAATCAAGCCTATTTGACCACCAGTCTCCATAGACATTAGAGGGAAGGATGTTGCCTTCCTGGTTTTTATTCCCCCATGGAAATATTCTTGAAAGGTGCTTGTGGGTCCTTCAATTTAGATATAGTCAGAGACAGTAGAAAACTGCAGGCATATAAAGGAGGTTAAGGATATCCATGAAAAATTCTGAACAAGATTAAGAAAAAAAGGAGACATTCTTCTAAAAATTAGGAAGAAATGTAGTTTGCTAACAATAGAACTTGTTATTGCATACTGAAAATACAACAATCTTATGCTTGATATGGTGCATTTGTATGTTTTTTTCATTGAAATGTTTTCTGATCTGGTTTTAATTTGTGAGGATGTTAATCATGAACTAGTAAAAGTAAATATTTAGAAAGTAGACATGTTAGCAATATACATGTTTATTAAAAGTACTAGCTGCATGAGAAGTTCCTTGAACAAATTTTTGAGTTAGTCTAACAAAAAAATCAGAATGTTGGGGAAGATCCAGTGGTCTAAGGAAAAGTTTGTTTCTTCTAATACTTAAAAAGGATTCTACAGACTAACTAGCCTCACATTAGTCCTAAGAAAATAATAGAAAAGTTGATATGGTAAGCACTATGAATGAATTAATGCAAAACAAAAGAGCTTCATGGAAGATAAGTCTTATCAAATCAATTCATTATCTTTGTTAAAAGCAGGAAATGGGTACAATCCTATAACACACTGATACATTTTGACACCTGTACGGTTTTATATTAGTCTTTCATAAGATTCTAATTAAAAAGAAAATAGGTTTTTTTACCAGATAAATGAAGCATGAGTTACAGTTGTTTCATTAATTTTAGCTACTCTAGACTTTATGCTGTCAACATTCATAAATATATAATTGGTCTTAAAATCCATAAATAATTTCTTGATGTAATCTGAAAATGATTCAGAAATTATAGAATCTTACATAATAATTACCGGTGATACAGATAAGTCGGCATCACAGCTATTAATGGGATACCGCAAAGAGTATCTTTTGAATACAAGCTATTACAAGGTATCCATGTATATCTGCTAAGAGTATAAAATATATTCATAAGATAGGAAATAGCATCCTGGAAGATAAAAATCATTTAAAGAGAGGGTCAACAATTTTTGAATGCAGAAAGAATAAAACATTAAATAAGAAAATAGAAACAAAGTAAATACATGGTGTTGATGAAACCATCACAAGAACTACGTGTCCTATGCTGGTATTCACTTTGAGCGAAGTATGGATCAGAAAACAAAACAAAGTAAAGCAAAAAACTATGGAAAAAATGGTCTGGTAATTCTGCTTTAGAGAAAGTTAATAAACAGGGTAATTTATTTTCTTTACTGAAAGAGCAGGTTGACAAAGGATCTGATCATGATCCAAATATATGTACACAGGCAAGCATTTTCTTATCATACCCTAGTCTTCAGTTAAGGCAAAAACATTAACTTGCTAAACGTATGATTTCTGACTTTCTGGGTTTCAGGACTGAGATTTGAGTTGTCCTGTAAATCCTTAATCCTTTCTGATCAAGCAAAATATATAGGAATATTATTCACTTCAAGCATGTGGGTGTTTCTACTAAAGTCAATGGAGTTCTCATGGATGTTTTTCTAGGTGACTGTGGTCAGCACTAGGCTGCTGCATCATGCCCTTCTGCATCATGTAATGTATTCACATATGCATGGCTGCATACTTCTTCATGTGTGCTGGGGTTGTTTCTGCCTCTGTTGCTCTCAGGCAGGATGGTAAATACATATTTAATGGCAGTCTCCTGTATCTTTGACTTAGTAAAAAGTTTATTCCAGGGATATTGGTAACAGTTTGGACTCTTGAACACATTCAAGGAGGCATAATCAAGGAGGCTGGTCTGAACCAGCTCAGAAGCTCCTGACAAACATGCACACTAACTACAGGTAGTGTGTATTAATAAATGTTTTGGAGATAATAGTGGTTTTTTTCCATTTATAGCTTTCTTTGCAATGTGGCAACAGTTTGGTTTTCTGTTTCTGTTGCCAACAAATTCCATGTATATTAAAAGTAAATAGTATTTTAATCCAATAAAGTGTATAAAGGGAGGGAGGAAATAATGTGAAAAGATCACATGCTTCCTTTTTTTTTTTTCCCTCATTCCCCCCCCCCCCATTCCCTCTGTCACTGTTGACCTACAGTCTTTTAGAGGAAGCCAGCAAGTTTTTTAACTAGCATCCCTTAAATAACATAATTATACTGGCTGGTAGAGGTATGAACTCTGAGTTGTATTAATATCATTCAATTCTGCCTTGTCTCCAGACAAACAAAGAAATGTGCAAAGGGAAGGAAATAAAAAAATAGAGAGATGACAATTTATACTTATCTCTGATTCTTGTTATTCATTTACTGGAAAACTCTAATTCTATTGAAAAGCATGGGTCTCAAGCCACTGTACTTTAATGGGTTTTACTTCTGTGACTCTAGAAAAATATTTAGCTAGGCTTATTTATTCTTCTTTGGGTTTAGTTAGCTTTGTGAAATACAAGATTTAGATGAAAAGAAAGGATGATTCTGTCATTGAAACGTTGCATTAATACACAGGTGATTTAAGTTCAGTTTTTAGCTTTACCTCAAGCTTTCAATGTAATTTTGTGGACAAGTCACTTAATCTCCAAGCTTCCACATGATCTGTAATATGAAGATATTCTCGTTTTCTTTGTGTTATGCTTCAAGGAAGGTATTATTCTTATAGTAAGTGATACTTGGCTCTTTGAGAATAGTTTTTGATATACCTATTATGGGAAAATATGTAATTCTACATCTTTGTATACTCTTTACATTTTGGTAAGCTGTTCTATTACTAAAAAAAAAAAAAAAGAGTTGTAAAAAAACTACTAGAAAAAGATAGTTCTGTAAGAAGCAGCGGCAAATTGATAGATCCTTCTTTTCATATCAGAGGATTTCCTTAGGATGCAGCCATGAATACCAATGTGTAGATGCAGTTAGGCATTCTTGTTTCTTCTCCAGCTGATCGGTTAAAACTTATTTTAAAGAGAGAGAGAATCCATAGGATGGTAACATCACGATATCTGAAGTACTGGTGAAAGTGTTAATTATTCAAATAAAGGATCTAACACTGAGAAAGATTATAAAGTCATTATGCAGCTAAAAACAATTTCTCACCATGAAGTTATCAGTTTAAGTTGCATTCTGTCATCTTTTCCTTATTTGAATGTGTAATTACTCTTTATAGCTTATAAACAAATTAGCAAAATATAGTAATTTTCAAATATGACAGAGAATGAAAGTCTGATACCAGTGGAACTGAGGTCAGTGATTAAATGTAACTGTAGGATACTCTGTCATAATTTTTAAGTGCTGTATGCTGACCTGCTTTTTGGCTGTGTAGTGTATGAATTTGTCTAATTAGTGTTTACCCCAAACAAAAACAAGCAAGAAAAGGAAAAACTGGTGTAACATAAACTGCGTCCTTGCTTATACTGGAGAAACAAGACAGAGCAATTCAAGACCCACAAAAAGATATTAGAAGGATATTGGGGGGGGAGGGGATATTATTTAGGAGGAATAAAGTCATCTGCTTGGATTGAGAGAGAGATGCTCGCAAGTGTTTACAAATCCTTTTCTTCCTCTAAATTATTGCTTCCTTTGTTAAAGTTTTTTGGTTGGTTGGTTTGTTTAACAAAATCCCTAAGGTTTTTGTTTGTTTTATTGTTTTGGTTTACAAAACTATTTTTTTTATTTAAAAAGGCACATTTCAACCAATGGGGAACACTGCTCAAACCTCACCTCCTCCAAAGAGCAGTGTTTAGCTCAGTCTGGTTTGTTGAACAAGAGCGCTCCGTAAAGGCATAAAGTCAGACACCCTGAGGTGTGCACTCAAAGAGATCATGAAGAGAAGAGATGCAGCTCTTCCGCTCAGCCATGTCATTCAACATTTATGCCAAAACATAACTGTCTAGTTTGTTTTTCTAGGGTATACACTAATGTATTAAAACAGAACTTTGAATTATTTGCATTCTGTCAAGGAACCTTAAGATTTTGAAATAGTTAATTCTGCAGTACTAAGCAAGTAAGGTGAGGTAGTTTAAAAAAAAAGAAAAGGAAAAAAAACCGATGTATGTGGAATGTAGCAGGTGTGCTGAAAAGTAAATACTGAAGCCATATCTGCTGAAGGGCAGATAGCTTTGAAGAAAAATAATTGGAAAAAAAGTGTCTATGGTTAAAGGGATTAAAATACATTTAAATATGTGCATTATATTAAACAATAAATGTGTCTTTCCAAGATTTGTAAAAGAAGGTGGATTAATTGTTTTCATCAATGTTTGCTGTTGACAAGATGGTACAGAACAGCTTAAAGAGCTTTCAGAGATTAATTGTGAATACAGGTTTGAATCCTTTAGAATATACAGCTCATCAGTATACATAAAATGAATGCCCAAAACAAACATCTGTTAAAGACACATAAAAAGCCTGGGGAAAATTAACCCAGTCAACTGATGGCTAAGGCTTTATTTCTACACAGCTTAAAAGTAGTGTGTGGGAGAAACAAAAAAAAAGAAGGCACACTGTTTCAGGTCCTTGGTCTTGAAATGAAGCATCCCAAAAAACATTACTCTTCCTATTTTTTGTTTTCTGCCAACAATAAGCTTGGCATTGTATACATTAAAATCTCAATACGAAATGTAAAGGTAGAGTTGGTGAAAATGCACTGTAATAATAGTTTCATTTAGAAACCTGCAACAATATGTTTAGGAAGGAGAATTTATGTTGACTCAAGACCATCTTTCAGGAGATTATGGTTGGAAATGTATAGTGAGAAAATGTGATGTGAAATACACTGAAATAGGCTTTATGCACTTTGCCCATTTATAAAATAGGAGAATTATGAATGAACAGCAGTAGAGGATTGTTTCACAGAACAGGTGCTGTTGTGCTTTTATTCAGATACATATAATATCACATATGCATAATACTGAATTTTGAGTTTAGGACTGTGTCAAGCCATTAACTGAAACTCTTTCTCCTACCTGATCTTCTGTAAAGCCATAATTGACACATTTCAGTTACATGATAAGGCATAGCCAGTGATGTGTAGAGAAGGCTTCCAGCTCAGAATAGTGTGTAATCAAATGAATAAAAAGCTTTCCTGGGCCGGACAGCTATAGGTACAGAACCCAGGTTTCTGGATACAGGACCCAGATCTCCCATTGTCTGAATGGATTCCTCTTTCCCTGAGCCATTAAGGACTGCTACTCTTCCCAAAGGCAAGTAAGTAGAAGAATAACTCCAGAATGAGTATGAGTCTCTTCATCTCTGTTTTATATTTGTGCTAGGCTGCAGTTGTGAGGAAGGCTTTTTCAGTTATATAGTATAAGGAAATTCAGTCTTATTCCTTTCATTGCTATTCCCTGCTGGCTCAGTTAGGTGTCCCAGCCTCCGGTACCTTAGCTGTTATGAAAAAAACAAGTTTTTTTGTCTTTTACCACTCCACCTATAGGAAAATTAGGTGCACTGTATTAATTTAATTTATGGAATGAATAGGCATTCTGTTAGGCATCTAGTAATATCTGTGATTGTACTGGACTCTAACTTAGGCTCATATCCCTTGGATTTTGTTCACCCTGAGGCAGATTTTACCTGACATTATTTTCTTCCCAGCTGTAGCCCTCTTCAACCAATCAAGGATGAACTGATAAAAGGTTCTGTTATCTGTTATCTTGGTTCTTAAAATCTGCTAGATCTGTTGTTTTACATGTGAATCGGCCTGCCTTGTTGCGCACATTTGCAAAATTTAAATAAGAAGTAAGTCACAGAATCACAGAATCGTATAG
The DNA here is from genome assembly GCF_034638445.1 of Ciconia boyciana. Classification (NCBI taxonomy): domain Eukaryota; kingdom Metazoa; phylum Chordata; class Aves; order Ciconiiformes; family Ciconiidae; genus Ciconia; species Ciconia boyciana. The sequence goes on from NC_132934.1 coordinate 176,827,372, forward strand.
GTTGGAAAAGACCTTTAAGATCATCGAGTCCAACCATAAACCTAACACTACCAAGACCACCACTACACCATGTCCCTAAGCACCTCATCCAAATGTCTTTTAAATACCTCCAGGGATGGTGACTCAACCACTTCCCTGGGCAGCCTCTTCCAATGCTTGATAACCCTTTCAGTGAAGTAAAATTTCCTGATATCCAGGCTAAACCTTCCCTGGTGCAACTTAAGGCCATTTCCTCTTGTCCTATCACTTGTTACCTGGGAGAAGAGACCGACCCCCACCTCTCTACAACCTCCTTTCAGGTGGTTGTAGAGAGCAATAAGGTCTCCCCTCAGCCTCCTTTTGTCCAGGCTAAACAACCCCGGTTCCCTCAGACGCTCCTCGTAAGACTTGTGCTCTAGACCCTTCACCAGCTTCGTTGCCCTTCTCTGGACACGCTCCAGCACCTCAATGTCTCTCTTGTAGTGGGGGTCCCAAAACTGAACACAGGATTTGAGGTGTGGCCTCACCAGTGCCAAGTACAGGGGCATGATCACTTCTCTAGTCCTGCTGGCCACACTATTTTTGATACAAGCCAGGATGCCATTGGCTTTCTTGCTCACCTGGGCACACTGCTGGCTCATATTCAGGCGGCTGTCAACCAACACCCCCAGGTCCTTTTCTGCCTGACAGCTTTCCAGCCACTCTTCTCTGAGCCTGTAGCGTTTCATGGGGTTGTTGTGGCCCAAGTGTAGGACCTTGCACTTAGCCTTGTTAAACCTCATACAATTGACCTCAGCCCATTGATCCAGCCTGTCCAGGTCCCGCTGTAGAGCCTTCCTACCCTCAAGCAGATCAACACTCCCACACAACTTGGTGTCATCTGCAAACTTACTGAGGGTGCACTCGATCCCTTCGTCCAGATCATTGATAAAGACATTAAACAGAACTGGCCCCAGCACAGAGCCCTGGGGAACACCGCTTGTGACTCACCGCCAACTGGAGTAAACTCCATTCACCACCACTCTTTGGGCCCGGCCATCCAGCCAGTTCTTTACGCAGCGAAGAGTACACCCATCCAAGCCATGAGCAGCCAGTTTCTCCAGGAGAATGCTGTGGGAAACCATGTCAAAGACTACTGAAGTCTAGATAGACAACATCCACAGCCTTCCCCTCATCTACTAGGTGGGTCACCTTGTCATAGAAGGAGATCAGGTTGGTCAAGCAGGACCTTCCTTTCCTGAACCCATGCTGGCTGGGCTTGATCCCTTGGTTATTCTCTACATGCCGTGTGATAGCACTTAGGATGACCTGCTCCATCAGCTTTCCCGGTACCGAGGTCAGGCTGACAGGCCTATATTTCCCTGGCTCCTCCTTCCAGCCCTTCTTGAAGATGGGTGTCACATTAGCTAATCTCCAGTCAGCAGGGACCTCCCCAGTTAGCCAGGACTGGTGGTAAATGATGGAAAGAGGCTTGGTGAGCATGTCTGCCAGTTCCTTCAGTACTCTCGGGTGGATCTCATCAGGCCCCACAGACTTGTGAGTGTCTAAGTGGTGCAGCAGGTCACTGACCATTTCCCCCTGGATTATGGGGGCTCCATTCTGGTCCCCGTCCCTATCTTCCAACTCCAGGGGCTGGGTACCCAGAGAACAATTGGCCCTGCTATTAAAGACTAAGGCAAAGAAGGCATTAAGTACCTCAGCCTTTTCCTCATCCTTTGTCACTGTGTTCCCTCCCCCATCTACTAGAGGCTGGAGATTCTCCTTAGCTCTCCTTTTTCTGCTAATGTATTTGAAGAAGTGTTTTTTGTTGTCTTTTACAGCAGCAGCCAGATTGAGCTCTAGCTCAGCTTTGGCCCTTCTAATTTTCTCCCTGCACAGCCTTACTACACCTTTGTAGTCCTCCTGAGTTGCCTGCCCCTTCTTCCAGAGGTTGCCTGCCCCTTCTTCCATAGACTCTCCTCTTTTTCCTGAGCTCGAGCCAGAGCTCTCTAGTCAGCCAGGCCGGTCTTCTTCCCCGCCAGCTTGTCTTTCGGCACCTGGGGACAGCCTGCTCTTGTGCCTTTAGGACTTCCTCCTTAAAGAATGTCCAGCCTTCCTGGACTCCTTTGCCTATTAGGGCTGCCTCCCAGGGGACTCTGTCGACCAGTCTCCTAAACAGGCCAAAGTCCGCCCTCCGGAAGTCTAAGGTCGCAGTTTTGCTGACCCCCCTCGCTGCTTCTCCAAGTATCAAAAGCTCTATCATTTTGTGATCACTCTGCCCAAGACGGCCTCCAACCATCACATGGCTCACAAGTCCTTCTCTGTTTGTGAACAAGAGGTCCAGCGGGGCGCCTTCCCTAGTTGGCTCACTCACCAGCTGTGTCAGGAAGTTATCTGCCACACACTCTAGGAACCTCCTAGACTGTTTCCTCTCTGCTGTATTGTATTTCCAGCAGACATCCGGTAGGTTGAAGTCCCCCACAAGAACAAGGGCTAGCGATCGTGAGGCTTCTCCCATCTGCTTATAGAACAGTTCGTCAGTCTCCTCATACTGGTTGGGTGGTCTGTAACAGACTCCCACCACAATATCTGCCTTGTTGGCCTTCCCCCTGATTCTTACCCATAGACACTCCACCCTATCATCACCATCATCAAGCTTTAAACTATCCAGACACTCCCTGACGTATAGGGCTACCCCACCACCTCTCCTGCCTCGCCTATCCCTCCTGAAAAGTTTATAACCATCCATCGCCGCACTCCAGTTGTGCGAGTCATCCCACCACGTTTCCGTGATGGCAACCATATCATAGTTTTCCTGATGTACGATGGCTTCCAAATCCTCCTGCTTGTTGCCCATGCTGCGTGCATTGGTGTAGAGGCACTTCAGCTGGGCTGTCATCCGTGTTTCCTTCATAGAGGAACACCCCTTGTGTGCTTTGAGGCATTTCACTGGCATTTCCCTCTTGGCTCCTATTGCCTCAGTATCCCCTACCTCAATTCTGTACAACTTCAACTGTACCCCAGTGTACCCTGCACATCTCAGAGACACAGGCTGAGTGCCCTCACTAGCACGCGCTCCGTCTAACCATGGCACGTTGTCCCTCAGCTTTTCTTGGGCAAGCCTGATACTATCTGCCTCCGCCTTCAAGTCTAGTTTAAAGCTCTGTCGATGAGCCCTGCAAGTTCCTGAACAAAGATTCTCTTTCCCCTTTGAGAAAGATGAATCCCATCAGATGCCAGCAAACCCGGTGCTGTGTAGGAAAAAATAACCTGTGCTCCAGAGTCCCTTACTAGCCATCCCAAGGCCCTGAAGTCTCTTTTGATTGCCCTAGGACTTCATGTTGCAGCTTCATCGCCCCCCACATGGAAGAGCAGTAGGGGGTAATAGTCCGAGGGCCGTACCAGGCTAGGGAGTATCCTCGTGACATCCTTCACCCGGGCCCCAGGGAGGCAGCAGACTTCCCTAAGAGGAGGGTCTGTCCAGCATATCAGACCCTCGGTTCCCTTCAGAAGGGAGTCACCCACAACTATAACCCGTCTTCTCTTCCTTGTGGAAGAGAGAAGTCACTGCTGAGACAGGATTTCCAGGAGTAAAGAGAAAGGATAAATTTATGTTCGTTTCGGCGGTTGCCAGGGCATGGCAACAAACAGTTGTTAAGATCATTAGGAGTCATTTCATATACTATGTTTCATCTGTGAATTACTATTCATTTGGACAGCATAATAGAGCTTGATGAGAACTTGCTCTGTTTCTGTGTCTCTTAGGTTTAAAGGGTTTAACGTCTAAACTAGAGCGTATTATAATTTGGGGTTAGGAATTTATCAGTGTGAACTGGAATTGAATTAAAGTGCGAAGCTAATCTTAAAATATAACATAAATGTACTCTTCTGTTGCATTTGGTTCCAACTGCACAATAGCTGATGGTTTGGTATGTAAGCTTAAGTACTATACCATGATTAATGTGTGTATGTATTCAAAACATTAGGACAATAAGCACCTTTTCATAGTAGGCAGGTTTGGTTTTTTTTTTAATTGGAAAAGACAAGGATTTTGTTTTGGTTGAGTTTTTTAATATTTTTTTTTCTTAAAAACAATAGCTTATATTTCCAAGCATTTTTTTTATTAGAAAAGCCACCAGCAATTGAATGCATATCCATTTTGTCTGAGAGTAGAAATATTTTGTGTATAATTGTTTTTCCATGACAAAACCTTTAAATAGATTAAGTGACTCTATCATCCTTTAAAAATGAAGTAAGATTCTTTTCCAAGATTACAAAGTGAATTAATTTTGAAAGTAGAATGTGCTTCACAGTAGTACAAAACTGTAAATGCCCCACAAGTTATCCTGCTGGATTTGCAACTCTGTTGTGTGTTGGTATTACAGTTATGCAAAAATCTGTTCTGAGTCTGCCGTCTTTAAATTATTCCATGAATCGACATGTAAAATATACCTGTGTTAATGATTAAGGACTGACAGTGAAAAGTGCATATTGGATTGCAAAGGAAAATCTTGCTAGATGGGTTAATGTTATGGGCTCTGAGAAGACAGGAGTCCTTCCCTTCCCCTTGCTAATAACTGTAGCATTCTCTTTTTCCCTTTCCTTCTTGGAGAGGCTCCCTGGGTGAAGAATGACAGTGTCCCTGTAAAGAAGTGTGAACACTCAAGTATCAGGCTATTTTTACCTAGGACAGAGTAAATAAACTAATCTAAGTCTTTTAATGTGATTTAAATGCTTTGATTTTTTTAAATGTTATTTTCCATACATTGTTTGTATTATTGTTCTTTAAATTAACTCCTTGACTTAATGTACTTAAGCTGCTAAAAGTTTGCTTGGAGGCTTTGAAGCTAGTTTGTCTGTAACTCAGAATAATCTGCCAGTGTTTTTGAACACATGGGCTTTCAAGAAAACACAACATGACAGTTCAGACAAATGCTTTTTCTTTCAGTAAAACACCCTCAAAGAACTTTCAAAATACAATCCATCCTGCTGTCAAAAAACCAAACCCTATTGCTTCTCACCTCAAGTCATGCTGAAACATGAAGTCAATGTTTTAACTATTACAAGGCTTTGCAAGGCAAGACAAATGTATTGTTCCAAATATAATTAACACATATAAAAGTTTAATACTATAATTATTAAATTTGTTCATCAAAATTATGGTAAGAAAAAGAGGGTGTCATTAAAAGAAACACCACATTTATTTTATTTAAATCTTTTTTTCAAAAGCATCAAATGCTAAATAAGTTAATTGCTTCTGGGATCTTTCTTTTAATATGTTATTTGAAAATCATGTTAAAATATAAAGGCCACTTCAGCAGACACCTTTTTACTTTCTGTGTGATCTGTGATGAATTTAGGGTTTAGAGGGGAATAATAGCATCTGGCTAAGTCTGTACTCTAAACAACACAGACCAAGACACAAGCTCAAGCATCCTTCTGTCACCTGCGCCATTTAGTTGCTAGCAATTTAATGATGTAGGTTTGTCCCAATGTCTGGGCACGATCTAAGAAATAGCACAGACCAGGGATGGTTCCTGATAGGGAAAATCACCATGCTTTGGGGTGGGAAGATTTAGCACAGTGGGTATCAGCTGTGCCAAGGACAGGTTCTGATATGTTTTGCTTACTAGTACGGATGAGGCTATTGTAATTTATTACATTTGATTACCTAAGTTAGATTATTTACAGAAAAGACAGACTTGTGCTGAACTCCAAACACCAACTGGTTCATTCTAGCATTTATTGCTTTAACTTTTATTGGCCAGGTAGTGGATTTTTGGAAATACCACTTCATATGTTGATGACACAGTTTCTCCATTAGTAAAATGCAGTTAATAATGACAGCATCCTTTTAAAAGCAGTGGTGCTGAATATGCAAAATATATCTAGATAATATTTGAATTTAATGGAAATATTAGATTGGTAAGAGTAAATTAGTAAGAAGGGTCATATAAAGTAATGATGTGCTACACTAGTGTTAATCTTTTACTCTGTTTTAGTTTCAAGCATAAGAAAATTAAAGCAGTCAGTTGCTTACATATTTATGTCCTTCCTAAATGTATCACGTATGAAAATGCGTTATATGAAATTAGATGCATTATTTTCATTTTTCAGTAATAGGTGAGCAAAAATCTCTGGTTGAGAATAGCTTGACATAAAATCCAATCTAGATAATGCTACCATGAGTTCATTAGCTGAACTTGGCTGAACTGATGTACAGTGGATTACTGGTATCTTCTAAGAACTAATATCCTAACCATACAATCCTTGAGATCCATAATAGCATCTTGAACTGGACCAGGAAGTCAATAGGCAGATGATGCAGTTCACAGTGCAGTTGGCTTACAATGTACTGTGCATCCTTGGAAGATTTTGCTTTCCTTTCAAAGCATCATTAAGAATAACTAATTACAGCTATCCAGTCTAGAGGTCACAAAGCCATGCTCTAATCTGACAGCTGTGGTCATGATTATTGTGCAAAATGCATGTGAAACAGGTGAACTTAGCCGTGAATCACTTGAAACTTCACAGATGATCACCGACCTTACTGAATTCCTCCTGCATGTGTAACTCAGCAATACTGCTAGCACTATTAACAGTATTTGATAAAATTTTACTTTCATTCCTTCTTTTAAATTGCACTGATCATCTTTTGCCTTAAATTTAAATTTAACAGAATAATGTGCAATACCAATGCTAATTAGAAAACAGAAATCTGATATGCAAAAACTTTTGCTGAGTCAATTGTATATATATGTCTGTGTGTGTATGTACGTGTGTGTACTTATGTACATATATGTGCATGTATATATAAATAAGAAAACACGCACATACAAAACGTATATGTATTATACACACACAAATATATAAACATACATGTTAACAACATATATGAAATTAACAACAAATGCCTAATGGATTAGCTCCAATGGAAAACACCAGAAGAGAAAGCGTTCAGGCTCACCAGATGCACCAAAGTCTGCTCTCTCTCCATTCAATGGTTTGTCACAAGTTTGGAAAATGAAGGGTACAAAGCTAAGTGTCTACGTTTCTTTTAGGAAAATGCAGCCTGTAGCTTCCATATCTCAAGACACCACTAAAGGACTGTAAGAATGATGTTAATGCTATATCGGTAAATCTTTTCCTCTATTGCATGAGGAACTTCATTAAGTATAATAGGAGGAAATCTGGCTTAGCCTGATGATTAGTGCATTTGTCCCTGAGGGAGAAGCACTCCTTTTTCCACTAAAGGAGTGGAAGGAGGATATTTTTTTTCAGTAACTTTTTGATGTGTCTTACATTAAGACTCTTTGGACTGGGGAACAGAATCAAGTTTCTGTTTCTGTGTGTGCGAGAGAGAGAGTGAGGGGGTCTCTATCAGCAACCAGAGTAGGCTGTGACCTTGGCAGCATGTACATCCAGGTGCCAGCAACTGGACGGAATGAGAGTCTGAGCCCAGCTGCTGGAGACATCCACCTTGTACATACAATTATGTGTATATATATTCTCACTAGTCAACCTCCATCCTGCTCAGCCAGAGAGGGGAGCAGGATGAGGCCGTTGGTGCTGTTCATGTGGGTGCTCTGAGTGTCTATATGGCTGGCTATGCATATACATATATATATGTATACATATATATAAGGTGTATGTGTGCTCTCTGTACATGTGGCTGCAGGGAATACATCTGCCTCACTACTGGTTGCACCTGGGGCATGGAGCTGCAGCAGCCTCACCTCTCTCAAACTGCTGGATCCACCCAGTATTTTTCCCTAACACTAAGTAAATAATTCCTCTTCCTCAGTGCCTTGTAACAGAAACACAACCACTACTGCATTTGTGAGTGGCTGCTTTTGTGACAGCCATTGAAAAAAAAAATCACCAGGATCAGGCCAAGAATACTGAAGAATACATGAATTCTGAACCTTGATGCCTCAACTGAGCTGGGTGTGCAACGAGTACATAAAAAAAAAAGAGGTTTAGAGGCCTAACAGTTTCAGCATGTGCTGTGTGTTTGGATGTCTGTTAAAATAACACTAACCAGCCAACTCCTCAACAAAATGAACAGCTGACAAACACCTCCATTGTTAGAGCCTTGCCCTAAATTAGTGACCACATAATCCATTTTTGAGTATTTTGTATTTACTCCTGTAAAGCTCTGCGTGTTTTACATGGCCCTAAAATCCATGAGCTGGCAGGATATAATTCTCAATGAATGGACTCAGTGGAGAAAATAGTATATCTCTGTCTCTGTTATTCAGGCATGCAGCTTGAGGCCTTACAGGTGTTTATGGATGCAAAGATCTTCTCATGAAGTGCTTATAAAGCGACTATCACGGTAGGCTTCTAGTTTTTGGTCGAGACATTTAGGGAGTATAATATAAACTATCATTAAAATCAAGCCTAGATTAAAAGAAGAGCCATCTTCATGTTTTTCATGTACTTACATGTTTAAGAATATTTAAAATATATTTAAGATAGAAGAAGAAGGAAAATAGAATCAAATTCTGTGAAGTTATTTTATAAAAAGACAGTTTTTAGCATTCAGGTTTAGGATGTCTAAGAAGGTGCTTATTTAGAAGCATTGATTGAACCCTGTATTGCCTTACTCTTTTCAGAGAATGACAGAATCATAGAAATGTTTAGGTTGGAAAAGACCTTTAAGATCATCAAGTCCAACTGTTAACCTAACACTGCCAAGACCACCACTAAACCATGTCCCTAAGCACCATGTCTACATATCTTTTAAACACCTCCAGGGATGGTGACTCAACCACTTCCCTGGGCAGCCTCTTCCAATGCTTGACAACCCTTTCAGTGAAGAAATTTTTCCTAATATCCAATTTAAACCTCCCCTGGAGCAACTTGAGGCCATTTCCTCTTTTCCTACTGCCTGTTACTTGGGAGAAGAGACCGACCCCCACCTCTCGACAACCTCCTTTCAGGTAGTTGTAGAGAGCAATAAGGTCTCCCCTCAGCCTCCGCTTCTCCAGGCTAAACAACCCCCGTTCCCTCAGACGCTCCTCGTAAGACTTGTGCTCTAGACCCTTCACCAGCTTCGTTGCCCTTCTCTGGACACACTCCAGCACCTCGATGTCTCTCTTGTAGTGGGGGGCCCAAAACTGAACACAGGATTTGAGGTGTGGCCTCACCAGTGCCGAGTACAGCGGGACGATCACTTCCCTAGTCCTGCTGGCCACACTATTTTTGATACAAGCCAGGATGCTATTGGCCTTCTTGGCCACCTGGGCATACTGCTGGCTCGTATTCAGCCGGCTGTTGACCAGTACCCCCAGGTCCTTTTCTGCCAGGCAGCTTCCCAGCCACTCTTCCCCAAACCTGTAGCGTTGCATGGTGTTGTTGTGACCCAAGTGCAGAGCCCAGCACTTAGCTTTGTTGAAACTCATACAATTGGCCTCAGCCCATTGATCCAGCCTGTCCAGATCCCTCTGAGAGCTTTCCTACTGTCCTGGTTTCGGCTGGGATAGTTAATTTTCTTCCTAGTAGCTGATATAGTGCTGTGTTTTGGATTTAGTATGAAAGCAATGTTGATAACACACTGATGGTTTAGTTGTTGCTAAGTGGTGTTTACAATGGTCAAGGACTTTTCAGCTTCCCATGCTCTGCCAGGTGCACAAGAAGCTGGGAGGGAACACGGCCAAGATAGCTGATCCAAACTGGCCAAAGGGCTATTCCATACCATATGACGTCATGCTCGGTATATAAACTGTGGGGAGTTGGCTGGGGGGCATCAATTGCTGCTCGGGGACTGGCTGGGCATCGGTCGGCGGGTGGTGAGCAGTTGCATCACTTGTTTTCTTGTTTTTCCCTGGATTTTGTTCCTCTCCCTCTCTCTCTCCTTATTTTCCTTTTCATTACAATTTATTATTATTAATTATTATTATTATTATTATATTATATTTTGTTTTATTTCCTTTTGTTTCCTTTTATTTCATTGTATTTCAATTATTAACCTGTTCTTGTCTCAGCCCATGAGTTTTCTTACTTGTGCTTTTCAGATTCTCTCCCACTGGGAGGGGGGAGGGTGAGCGAGCGGCTGCGTGGTGCTTGGTTGTCGACTGGGTTTAAACAATGACACCTACCTACTGTACAGATCAACAGTCCCGCCCAACTTGGTGTCATCTGCAAACTTACTGAGGGTGCACTCGATCCCCTCATCCAGATCATTGATAAAGACGTTAAACAGAACTGGCCCCAATACTGAGCTCTGGGGAACACCGCTTGTGACCGGCTGCCACCTGGATTTAACTCCATTCACCACCACTCTTTGGGCCCGGCCATCCAGCCAGTTTTTTACCCAGTGAAGAGTATGCCCGTCCAAGCCATGAGCAGCCAGTTTCTCCAGGAGAATGCTGTACTTCTAAGAAAAATGTGACATATTTTCTTGGTTTTTAATAAAAAATGTTACTATGTATTTCTAGTTTAGTCTGTTTTACTAACTATTATTTATTGTACTAATAATTAGCACTTTTAGCAGCAATATTAAAAATAAACTTACTAATATTTGTCTAGTTTTCAATAAATACCATAAGTACCATAGTGTATTAGCTTGAAATCTTCTTAATGAACTCAGTGTATATTGACAGCTTTCCATCAGAATTTCAGGCTTATCTGTTTACTAAGACTTACAACATAATGAAAACATTTTTCCAAATTTGTGTGCAGCAATCTGATCTTCCAAAGAGTTTTGAATGCGATTACCACTATCTTACCTTTAATTAGCTGCCTCTTGTGGGCAAATAACCTTTTGCTGATTTTAATTACTGTCAGGATTTTGTTGCTCTGAAAGCTAAATTTTTCATTCAAATCTTTTTAAACATTGGGATTTCTCCTAACAGTATTTGTTCATTTACAACTTGGTAATTTCTCAAGTTTCACAGTTAAAGTGATTAAATAATACACTAGTCTCCTGTGCAATATCCGACATGAATCTTTGGTTAAAAAAATATGATTTCTGCTTCTTTCAAATAAAAATATGCCCACTTGCTTTCTGGTTTTCGGTTCTATGTGGTAGGAATTATTTTCTTCTTTCAGTCTAAGATTTAAAACATGTTTTAGTATTAGAACGAGAGTGTTTTCAGATATTGCAGTTGTATCCTATACATAACAACACAGCATTAGAATTGACAAGCACTTAATTGAAAGCATTTAAGTATCAAGGTAAATTTGTGATGTGTGATTAGTAGCATAAGAACATGCAATAGTTACACTTTTGAGTTCATTGTTTAGTTTAAACTTAATCTGCTTTTCAGCAACAATGCAGTAGGTTTACTACAGAATTAAGATTTCTGTCATGTATAAGGGTGATTTCTTGCTAAATACATTAGTGTATTAAATGATTTCCTGAATATTTTTGTAGTCTGAAATGCTTGTGAAATTATGCACTAAATTGATTTTTCTTAATTTCTATTTATTTCAACTGTTTTCTGAATCCTCAGAAAAGGTATTCTCAGGGAAACAAACGAACAAATAAAAAACCCCAAACAAATACCCTTTTAGTCCTTTTTATTGTAAACAGAATGATATTGCACATGCAATTTTTTTAGTTATGTACTTGTGCATAGCCATACACATATATGACATAATAATAAATTTGCATTAAATTAAACACATAATGGTAAAGATATCACTAATTGCTTAAGGAAGGTCACTGTACTACTTTAAAAGTAAGGAAAGTGCTAATGAAATGTCATTTTAAGAAAATTAAATTTGATACAGAGACAGCATATAATGGCAAGCATAACCATTGTAAGTCAGGATGTTTTAGAGCTTAGGTGTTCTGATGGTGTTTTAGGGATGAGATTCTTCCAGACAAGCACAAGTAGAATAAGCTTGAATAAGCACAAGTTTGGTAGGAGCTCAGACTCATAGACCGGACTAGTTTGGTTTTTTTTTTGGGGGGGGGGTTGTTTTTTTTTTCCCAGCATAACATGTACCTTTGAAATAACCTCTGCTGATGTCTTGTCAATGATGGTGTTTTAAATAGGAAAGGTCTGTCCAGGAGGAATGCGTGGTATTTTGCAATCTCTTGCAATTAGATGTTATGATTGTGAGATTTCATATCATTGTAGGATAAATGAATCCCTCTTTTTGACAGTGAGAAAAAAAGATTATGTCAAGCACAATGGAAAAGTTTCAGTGAAACATAATTTCTTGGAAATCTGTGGCCCATCAATAGCATAATGCATACTTGACAGATGTCCAAATATAACAACTGAGAAACCCAGAAATTAGCATGCATGCACAAATTAACATTTTTAATTGAATACTCCATCGTAGCAAAGCTTGGCAGAAATCAAAATCATTAGCAGGTGTAGTTCATTAATAAGAGTCAGTCTCATACATAACTGTACTTAATGTCATGATATATATTAAGTAACGATTGCAATTATCCAACAAACTTTTATTAATAATTGCTTTATTATAGTCCCACACAGTCTACAGAGAAGATATACAGGTTCATTGCCTTGTTTACTAGTAGCTCTTGTTTTAGTTTCTGGCTACTAAAATGTAATGATAATTAATATTAGGATTGTCAAAATAATTTGGAAATAGAGACATACTCCACTGTAACATAAATCAAAAAATAAAGGTGTGCTGCCTTAATCTTTAATTACCGAGGAGTTAAAGATCTTCATCAACTAAGAAAAAAGGGTCTAGTTTGGAATTTACTGATGTGGGGTAAAGACTCTTGAATTTTCACTGAAAGTGCCAGTGTTTTATTGAGAAGCTGTGAAAGAAATGCATAATCAAGTAATTATTGTTAACATGGCTTCTTGTTGAAAAAAAATATTGCATGGTGTAAAGTGGTAGACAATTTATCTTCACTTTGGAATAAGAAGATTGGAGGAAACCTTTGTGTTTGTTTTACAGCACTCCTAATAAAACCTGAGGCATGCTCATAGGTATTGATTTATCTGCTAAGTTTGTGTATGTAAGTTGCTCAGGTGTAGGAAAAAAGCTGACGATAAAACTCTCTTAGCCTACAGACATCTTTGGCCAAGAGACTAAGCTATAACATTGCCTAATTGCCACATTCTGCCCTGAAGCATGTGTAGGATAGTTTGATGTATTCCAGTTACAACACCTTTTTATACAAGTTGGATTTTTAAGTGACAACTAAATGAAATAAATTCCACAATTAATGTCTTTGTAACTACACATTGTGTAAACTACTAATCTCAGGCAGCAATTTCACTAGTGAAAAATTGTCACATCTATATCATTTTTAAAGGTAGGCTAGTAATTTTGGCATTAATGCCTTCTCTTTGTCTTATAGCTGCCAAAAATATGCAAACATTCAATTGAGACTGGAAATGGCTTTTCAGCAAGATAATCTCAACCATATAAAGATATATGACAGCAAAGTGGTGGACAGGACTAGAAAGGCATCTATACCACTGATAGAGCTATTTAAACTATTTCAGACTGGAGGAGTTACCTGTAGTTTGGGTTGGGGAGTGGGTCCTGGGTTTTTTCCTTTTTTTTTTTAAATTTTTTAAACTAATGGCAGGAATTCCTGTTACATATAATGTCCTTCTTCCTTTCCTCTCCTCCCCACCCCCAACTTCTGATATGGAGGAGTACTCTGGTGGCAAAAATTGTGCCACACACCAACAAACCCTGAGGAGCTAAACCCACCATTTCAGGTTTGCTGAAATCAGATTGCCCTAGACCTATTCAAATTTAAGTACAGAAGTGAACAGTCCCAATGACCTTACAAATTAAAAGATTTCTCAGAGATAACCTACGCTACCACACTCTTTTGGGCTCTATATGAAACATGGTGAGGCCAGGCATGAAATTATGGCTGTTTTTGTTGCTCACACATTGTAATGAATGCAGTTTTATAGTACTGTTATGTCTGTAGCTTGACTAGATTTAAAATGATTGAAGAAAAATCTTAGTTGAGCCTCAGTATTGCTGTTCTATAGATTAGCATTTGATTTGTTGAAAAAGCAATTTTTATGTAGTTCTGTGTATCTCGTATACGTAGAATAACTATTTTTCATCATCACTTTGACAATTGTGAAGGTGTACTAGAAAACATAGGTGAAGCCAGTATATATGCATAACTTCCATTTAAACTAATGTAGGCAAAAAAAAAATTCTAAATATGAACCTAAAAGGCTATAGTACCTACTTGTTTGCATTCTTCCTGATTTTTGGCTGTTTAAGCCCAGAAGGAAGTTGGAGGCAGCTTCCTCAAGAAAGTCTGAGGCACAGAAGACATGCTTTTTTCAGTAGGTAAGGTTTTCCATACCTTCTGATTCACGTGAAGTAACAGCACTAATATATTCCCAGAACTTCACTTATCTAAGTAAGATTACTGTCATCTAAATAGGCTTTAAAATGTCATTTTCCATTTAATTCCGTTAACGTTTACATTATTTTTTAGTTTTTAAGATAATTTAGGTTGCCTTTATGCATTTTTTTTAATGCACTCAAGTGCTTGCTGTTGTATTTGCATTTTATCCAAAGAATGGCAAAGAAATTGATGAAAATCTTTCTTTCTTTCTAATCTGGTGGTGCAGATGTAGGCAGTGTTAGAGACATTTTTAAAGTAGCTTGATTAGAAGTACATTTCTATTCTCTATTTTTGTATTAATCTTCACCTTTCCAATGAATATTAGATTGATCAAGAAAGACTAATAAGTTAAAATATTCAAATGTACTGTTATCTTTCATAACATTATTATAATAGAATATAATTAATGTAATATATTTTACTATCTGGTATTATGATGAGAAGAACATTCCTGACTAACAATTGTGTCAGATATTATTACACATTTTCAGATCTTTTTCTTTTAGTAAGTTGTATAACTAGAGAAGTAATTAAAGATATATTCTACAATCAATGGTCATTTTTAAGTATGTTTCCACAGATACGGATTCTGATGGATATCACATTAATTATGTTGAATGAATAACCCATGATAAAACTATGTAATTGATTCCTGAATAATCTAAAGAGTTTGAGAAATTATTCAGAATTTGGCTTTGGTAATCATATGTTGATGCTATTTGATAGCTTTATAAAGGTTGCAGGGGTTCTTGAAGATGTAATCTTTTTAATCCATTTTTTAATGACTGATGTGAACTTTAAATTTTTGTCTTTTCAAGTATAGTTGAACTAGAATTGTATTTTTATCCGAAAGTTAAAGAAATATGTAAGCAGGAAAAAAAAATCTGCCAAATCACAGGTCTTTACTACTATTTGAACAATAATATAATTCACAGCTACACTATTCTGTATAGACCGAGTTTGATTCAGATAATCAGGGAATAGAAGGCTTGCAAATTAGTCCATGTGCACTGAAATTAGTTTGGCCTTTGAAGGCACACATTCAGAAAGCAAAAGCAAGCACATTTAATAAAAAAAATAAAGTAGACTTTAGACTTGACTAGGCAGGCACTTTTTGAGATGCAAAAAGTGACAGTATAGATTAGCCTGGTTTATAACAAGCCTGCTTAAAATAAATCTTATTCTAGCCATTAATTCTCAATTTTGAAGTGGTGTGGGGTTCACTGAAACTAGTTGGAAGTGCATGGTTACAATTCTGTAGACGTGAAGAATTAAGGGATTACATATTTTCTTACAGAAGTAGGGGTTTTTTTAACTTTTACAAGTGCATTAATATTCCATATGGAGTAAATGTAAAATATAGCCAAGTAATCATTGCTGGCATTCTTTAAAGCTGACCTGAGACAGTAGAGGAATTTGTGAATTTCTCTTACCTCCACAGTCATCAAAGATACACAAAAGGTGTGAATAGTTTTTATCTCTATATATATGACCTGCAGTTTGTTTCTCTTGTCTTCTATCTAAATAAAAAGTGGGAAAGAGAAGAATGAGAATGGCCTCAAAAAAATTTGCTGTGATATGACCGCCTAAGAAAAAAATCAGAAGCATAAGCAGGAATCTTAGTGTTGTTAAAAAATACTACTGAAGATCCCTCTTCATGTACACCAGTGTTGCATTAAATTGAATGTAGATACAAACATAGTTCAGAAATCTAGAAATTCCTTTTGTCATCCCTGGAGCTCAGCTTCCAAAGGAGACTTTGTTGCTGCAATGTTAAGTACTGGAATGCCTAAATATTGGGTACCTACAATTAAAAAAGACACCTCGGTTCCTTAAATGTTTAATGCAAAAGGCTAGGTACGACAAAATGGAGATCCATAAAAGCCATCATACTGAGTGAGAGTCCTCATAAACTAGCCAATGTAGAGCAGGTGAGGAAAATAAGTACCTTTCTTCAAATCTTGCTTTTCTTCCTATGTATTCCTGGAAGTACCTTCATCTGTGTGGGAGTCACAGGCAAGAGTGTCTTGTCCCTGTATCTCTTTAAAGAAGTTAAACAGTCATGTCTGTTGTAGTACCTTTACATATGCCCTGTGCAAAATGCCTGATTACAAAGGTTGGGCTTCTCTGTGCTTTTTGCAGTTAGCTCTGTGGCCAGAGCACTCGTGCTCTGGGCTTGATTCCTCCTCTGCCTGTGGAGGGGAAGGTCTTACCTACTTCGGGGTCTACAGACTAGTTTGTGGAGGAGAAAGAGTGCAAGTGTCTCAGCTACTTTGTCTTTCAAGAACAATTAAACCAAAGGCAGAGGGGTACAAAGAATTAACTTCCCTTTAAAGGAAAAAAAATATGAATTCCAGATTTTGCTTGTGTGTTTGTGTCACACTTTGGATAAAATATGTAAAAAATCACAAACAGTAACATGGAAAAATTCATGGTTTTTTCCTGTAGCTCTCTGTAACTGTATGTAATATTGTGGCTTTGGCTAGAGACTCCATACCTACAAGATTGCAAATTAAGGGCAGTATTTAACTTGGATGTGTGTGTACCTACCTTTTTAATTCAGTGGTCTAGCATATTACTCTTATTGCCTGGTTTTAGCTTCTATAGATAATAATTTTACAAATACCATGGTAGACCAAAACAATATTAATGGCTAGGTTTTTGTGCTACCATTCATGTGTATGAAAAATTCATTAAACCTTTTTCATATTGAACATACTATGAAGAACATAGCTTGGGTATGTGCAGGGTTAATGAGTGGTAGCTGTTAGGGAATCTGTAGTCCTTAACTGCTTGCCAGTTATGTTCCCAGGGTTGTAGTGATCCTGTAGTGTAGAAGCTGAATCTGTCACATTCATCTTAGACAGGAGTCACCAAATTGTCAATCTTAATTGCTGTTTTCGAGATTAGCAAAAAATGTATTGACACTTCAAAACAGCTTGGCAAAATGACCTACATTTTATTCCTTTATTTCAGATGTATCTTTCCCACTGGTTTGTAGATGCAGGCAGGCGTGTCAGGACCATGAAATTGGTGAGCATCGCCAAAAGATACGTGACACGATAGATCTGTAACAAATAGCAGGAAGAGATTGTATGCTGCTTGCTACTGAATGCTGTGCAAGCTCCTTAAAAGCTTGTCTTGCAACAGGACATGGGTTGAAGCATCATTCATAGAGCTTACTGAGTGGGGGTGTGTGGGGGGTGGGTGTGCATGCATGCGTGTGGTGATCTCCCACCTCACCAAGTGCAGTACTTAACTGAACCAGAATTTTAAGCTGGGATTTTTAAAGATTCAGCTTCCCATGGTCTTTGACATGATTTCCATTGCAGTCATAGGCTGTTTTAAACTCTGACATGCTACCTATGCTGTGGAATATCAGCGCATAATACAGTAACACACTGAAATTTTATTGAAGTGTATGCCAGATGCAATAGTAATAAAATTCTTGTTTGTCCTTTTTTGTATGCTGTTACCATCATTCACATATATGATTTCTGTTTACATAAAGTGCCTATATCATAAATTAAATGCTGGAAGAAAACATATCTTAATAAAAGAGATCTGCATGCTTGTATATATTTGTGCGTACACTCTGAATGAGTAACTGTGTCAGCTAATTCACTTAGTTTATCCATATAGATATGGCCATTTGTCATGACAAGATAGTTAACACATGACACTAGCATCTCTTAGGCATAATGCAAACCATCCATTCAGAAAATACAGCACTGTTGTAAGGAAGGAAGGAAAAGCAGCTGTAAAGGGATCGGCTGGGACTGGGGTGGAGAAACATTTCTTCCGTCACATAACATGAAGTGTGCCCTGCACCTCTTCTTTTTTTTTTCTTTCTTCTTCTTTCTCGTGGCCATCCCACTAGTAAAGCCAGCGCTGCTCTCTTCTAATCTGAAGCTGCATTATTCCTAGAGTAGTTATGGGACTAACATAGACGAGTGCTGCGATATTGGTGGCACTGGCATTGGTTTTATGAAGTTTACGAAGCAGCAATTGTTGGGAGAATTACACACCACTCATAGCAGCAGCTAACGGATTTACAGGCAAAGCCACCTGAAAGACATGGGAGTTTCCCCTCTGTTAGAGGAGTCTTCTGTTTGTTGTTTGCTTCAGCAATTTCTGAATGTAGAGTCTTCAGTGCCTATATTTGTAAAATTCTAATTTTGTGTGGCAGTAAGCGCATAAATGATGGACGGTGATAAAACCACAAGTTATTTTATGTGCACCACTTCTGAATTAAAATTCTAGCTGATGTCAGCTCCTTGTTATACTTAAGTTTGAAACCATCCTCTTTAATTGCTCTGCCTAAGTTAAAGTGAGTTCAGAATTTTACTGTTTTATGGTTTTGTCATGTATCTCTATAGTATAGGGAAGTAAACTATTTAATATTCATTATTTTAATTATAAAAATCAGAAAAGCAAGTCAATACAATACAGTTGCATTTATCATAATATTTTAATGATTTGAAATAATAAAACTGTCAATGAATGTTATTTTGTATGGTCAGTAAATATTGTTAAGGTCCTATTATCAAAGACAGTGTCCTCTAATTTCTAGCTTTTCACTTGGTATTTTGTATTCTCTCTATTCACTTACTTGACTTAAAACCACACTTAGTGAAACTCTGAATCTTATCTATGACTAAGTAAATCTGACTAATAAAATAAAAAAATAGAATCAGTGAATAAAGATTATGTTTTAAGATTTATTCTGAAATGCTCAGCAGAATTTCTCATTTACTAAATGACCCAAAGTTAGCCAATCCACATTAATTTTAATACTGCTGTTTTTTCTCTGTGAAAGTTTTTACAATCCATCAAAGTATCAATTCCTAAAAAAAAGAAAAAAATCTTTCAATTGTAACTAGCCTTACCAGAAGCTTATTTTTATTTGTGAGGAGCACATCTGGTATGAGGCATATGACCTGAGTCTCTTTGTAGGCCTGGAAGGATATAGTCTTTCCAGCTGCTCACATATTTTTCCCCTCTACAAAGGGTACTAAGACAGACTGTGCATAACTATATCCATTCACACTTATCTTCAGGCTCAAACTCAGTCGATTTTTTATAGCTGAGTTATAAAGTGCCAACAGGTTTGGCATTTGCCACCTGGTAAAAGGTGGCATTTGGGGGATAAGGGAATTATTTTAATGATATAGGAGAACTATTTCGATATGTTATGTTTGACTACTTCAGTAACTCGAAAAGGCTCAGTGCTGGTCATCATCTGGAATAAGCCATCATAACAACCTGACATCAAGGAAAATGTGACAGTCTGTCCTTTGTGAGATTTGTCCCCTGGAGTCTGTGTCTTTGCTAGTGCTGCTCCAGCTCATAGTGCACGGTGGTTCACAATACAATGTCAGAAATTTCTTGAGCTATTAAGAAAGGTAAAGGAATCACTTCTCTCTCATTTCCACTATGGCATCTGCTTTTTGGTTTTCTTCCTGCACCTGTCTGCTTATTGCCGCTTCTCAAGCCAGAGGAAGGAGTAATCATCACAAGCACTTCATATCTGCAAGAAGACAGGAAAATGCATCTGCAGCCTGTCACATTTAACTATTCAGGCCAGTAACATTAGCTTCCTTTACAACAGGCTTTACCCTTTGTCCCAGACTTCCCAGCTAATAACTTCCACTGTAAATGTCACAGCAGACACAAAGTTCTTTCTCATCCAGCTTAAACCTCGCTGGTGGCTTTGTCTGCCATGAACAGCTACCTCATGAACTTTTGCTATTTGCCTGCATTCATTAATGGATAGGATCAAATCTATTTTAAAGGAATTCATGTAAATTATTATAATGAAACAAAAGAATAAAAAAAACCTGCAGAAAATTGCATTTATGTCACGAACAATGGAGGAAGCATGTAATTTTGCTGTTACATTTTAGAAATGGGAGGACTTCAAATTTTGCAGGGAACTAGAGCTTGGGTTAAAACCACAGTTTTGGATTTCTGAGTCACAATAATCTTTTTCATTCAACTTTTGTTTGGTAGAAATGTGGAATCATATATACTAGAAAATATTTAACCAAAGTATTAAAAAAGTTTTATGATGACAATCTGTCTTCATAAGGAAGAGGGTGTTTCCCTACTGCATTACCAATTGGGCAATTAAAGCATGGATGTACTGTGAATGCATTACAAATGCTTGACTCTTATGTTAGGGTTTCCTGTTTTATATATTTGTTTGCCATAAGAGGCTTGTAAGACCATAAATCAACAATTTTTTTAAAAAATTCTTTTTTTTTAATAGCAGAAAGCAAGTAGTCTCACAAATATAAAGGATTTAATTTGTGCAGTGGCACAGATTTATTTATTATTCCTTCTTGCAGTCAAAATCTTCATTAACTGAAAATGTATGGTGAATGAGGGCAATGATTTTGGTGGGGTTGGGGAGGGAGGAGGAAAGAGCGCCTCTCTGAAGAAGTAGTAGCCTTACTCCTTGTCTGAGGCTAAGCTGATTCCTTGCGGTAGGAATTTTGTCTACTTCTCTGATAATAAAAGGAAAGAGAGGGGAGGAAGGCAGAACATGTGGGCCATACTTTAATGAAGGAGGGTCCCTTGAGTCTTGAAATAGAAATAGAGAACTACTGACAGTAACTTAAGGAAAGGTGGTTGTGCTTCTTGGTTGTTCTCCAATGGCATATGTATTTAAGAATTGAGGTCTCCTGTGACACGTTTCCTGGTTTCTGTTTTCAAGAAGAATGGCTTGCCTCCTTTCGGGAGGCTGATTCATTGTGTAGATTTATATGCACCTAGTATCTGCTCGTGAGGTTTTATACTTGTAAGCTCTCCTTTTCCTGTATCCTCCAAGATACAAAAAATGAATTCAGACAGCAAGATCCAATATGACAAAAAGCTCCGTTAGCAATGTGAATGTGGAAAATACACCAGTAAGTTACCAAGTCATTAAAATATGTCTATGTGTAGCTAGGAGAACTGGATGTTCATTGAAATTAATCATCAGCTTTCCAAGAACAGCTGGAACAAACTGCTCCCTTTATGTGAGCATGCAAAGCTGAAAAAGCAGTGGATGGACTATTAGCTGTGAGTGGAAGAGAGCAGTCCAGCAGATAGTCAGCATCTTTTCTCTGTTGTTGCATAGCAAGACTGTTTAGAGGCAGAAGTACGAAGGCTGTTAACTCGTGACAACGGTTTGTAGCGGTACAATTAGTACTATAGCTGTCAGGCGCCTGGTGTGATTGGGATGATGAACCTTAAAAATCAGATCTCCATCAAAAGTTTGCTCTGGATTTCAGGAAGTGATGGGAACTTGAAACAGGGTTTATAAAAGGTTCATCTGTATGTTGAAATGAGTTTCAGAAAGGATAATGACACTGATTTTAGGTATGAAAGAATTTTCCACTGCGATACACTGCAATAAATTGTTATAGTTTGACATGATGAGAAGAAAGAGTAAGAGGTCTTAGTTATGTTTCAAAGACATCTTAAAAAGCAAAGTATAGATTTGGAAAAGGAATGCATGTTTGTTTTTTTTTTTTAACCTTGAAAATGAATAAAGTAGAGTAAAAAAAAAAAAAAAGGTAGCATCTTGCTTTGATTGATGGAGGTTGTGCAGAACACAGACAAAATGCTCAATGTCTTAGATCCTGTGAGGCAAGTTGGCTGTCAGGAGGAAAAAAAAGTTTTATTTCCTGTTATCTATTATTTGTTAGTCATGATTTGGAGATTTTAGATTTGCTAGGGAAAGCAGAATCGGTACAAAATGTTTTACTATTGTATGGTGCAGGGTACGTGGTCTCTTTCTGCCTTTTGCCATTCAAAGGCTCTCAGGCCACCAGACCTTTCTTTCTTTCCTCTTACCCTGTCCCAGTCAGGCCTCTTGCAATGGACCGAGGAATCAAACTTTTCAGTCTGCACTTACCTGAGTGATTTGACATTTTCACATAGATTATCTGATAAATTTTCATTGTAATGGCACAATTGTTTTCTTTCAGTAGTTTTATTACTACAGTGTCTCTTTTTTGTATTTTTTTTTCCTGAATGGCATCTCATTTGAAGCAAAATCATTAACCTTCTAACATGTATGTTATGTGGACATTGTGTATATATGTGGACATTACTGAAAGTGTTTTTATGTCAAGGTCACTTACAAATACTTATAATTAATACTTACAATAATTATAAAATTATAATTACAATTGTTAAAATAAACATGCAGTTCTTATTTGCTGACAGAGAGGATTTGAAGAAAGATAACTTTTAAATTACCGTCTGTCAATTATTAAAATCTGAAAGAATATGTGAACTTGTAATCTCCTTATGCATCAAGTGTCTCAAGAACTGTTAAAATGAGATATGACATTCTTAAGTTAAAGAAAACAAAACAAACCCAAACATAAAAGACCAAAGTGAATAAATTATCATATGCAAAACTAAGTGAAGTCAGTTCTGCAAACTTGCTTTTTACTAAAAGCATGCTTGCTTGGGAATTTTGCGTAACTTGAGCCAAACAGTTGCTAACAAGTTTTTTTACTGGAAAGGATATATAAAATGGGTATTCTGTCAGTAATGACACCATTTCTGTCTGGGCTACCTTTCATTTTACCTCTCAGAATAGATACACTGGAAAGTAAACATCCCCATTAGTAGCACAGACATGTCATTTTTCAGTGGAGAACTTCTATATCAGAATACTTTTATGTATTAATTCTTCACAGAAATCTAATATATAAAGTTTTTCATAAGTGGATATAATTGAAACAAAGCTTTCCTTATAAGATAAATATTTTGGTATGCCTTTTAAGACAGTTTATAGTTATAATGTAAAACAATGATATCAAAATGAAACTTTCTAACCTTGTCAAACAAGAGCATTACAACACTGCATTTTTCTGTCTATAGGGGAACCCCCCCCATCCCACCCCCACCCCTCCCACCTTTGGCTTAATTAAAAAAAAAAAAGTTTACATATATTTAAATTTTCTGCAAATAATTTTTAATGGTATTTTAATATTTTTTCCAAAGTTTAATATCCATCTATTTATATTTGTGGCTGCTCAATCTCAGTCTTTATTTGGAAATTCCATTTTTTGATTAGCAGTCAGGGCTGTGTTAGACTGCTGAGCCCATTTAGTTGTTCATCTGTGGAAGAGCATCTAAATTGCTGGGAACTGCAAGTACTGGAGAGAGAAGCTGAAAGTAAAATTGACAGAAGGTAGGGCACAATATTGGTAGGCAGGTACTGGAAGTAGTAGTGAGGGGTAAGCAAAAACTTAAGTAATTTTTAAGACTGGACATAAATGACTGTGGAGAAAGAAGAGAAGAAATAGGAAAAGTCTGAAGTAATTGTTTAGAAGACTGTAGAGAATAAAAGGTGACAAAGTGAGAAGATAAAGGATCAATTGAACAGAATACTTGAAGAAACAAACACACTCCCCAACAGTTTAAGTGGTTCTAAAGGCATAGGACATAGGACAAACTCATGTCATTAATAACAGTAATGAATTCTGGAAAAATGGGGGAAGTCTGAAGGGAAGATAAAGCATTTGTCATTAATTTAACTGAATTCAGTCAGTAGTTTCTTGCAAAATCATGAGATTTTTCAGTAATTGTTCATTAATTGAACTAGCTTTCTTTAATCTTTTATTTTTACAAAAAAAAAGGCAAAAACAAGAAAATTTAAAAAGGACTGAATAACTAAAACCCAAGTATTTCAGGCTTCTATGGAATCTTTATGTATGTTGTTTTCTCACCAGTGACAATAGAGAGGTCTATGCTTCTAGCTTAGGTTAGATAATTAACTGGTGAAGAGTGATTAGATAAGAAAAATTCCAACTGAGAGTATTTTGAACTGAACCAAAACAGGAGTCTTGCTTTGTATGTTTTATTAGTAACCTGGAAAAATCATGGAGTGAACAAGCTCTTCCTTCTCTAACCCTACTTCTACTTTTTTTTTTCTATCAGCTACTGAACAAGAAAAATATTTCTTCTCTATAGAAGCAGTTTAGTATAGCACGGTGGTACCTTCTTATTGTCCTCCTTCTGTTTCTGAAGGGCTGCTCAATTTGTCTGAGGTCATATGATAAACTGGTACTAATATTTTGTTTATTGAGGCTGGTAATATTCTTAAGATGCACATATACATAGAACAACAGTGGAATAATGCATATTTTTGCTAGGCACACAGATGTCCTAATGATTGAATTTTGCCTTATGGTGTCCAGAGAATAAGTTACATTACAAATAGTTTGATCCCCAAATTACCTTTAGGAGGAAACACCATTGTACATTACACATTATGCAGATATATCTATAGAACAAGAACAACATGTTTATAATTTGCACTGGACTCCATTTAAAAATATTTAATTTTCTACATAGAAAAAGAATCTCTGAGATTCAGCAATAATGCATCTCTGAGCTGAACTGATGTAACTAAAAAGTCCTATTGGATACTTGGATTATGTTTTAATCTAGCACTTCTACCTAACTTTGTCTTTTATAAAATAAATTTATAACAACCTGCTGAAACTCTGGGTTGAGACTTTAGTTGCAGATATAATTGCTGGTAGCAGCGTGAAAAGCATACTTTTGATCACAAACATAACTTCAGCCCTACTGTTGCTGTAAGAAAATGGTTTAAAGTCTTTATAAAACTCTCTCTTGCATTTTTGCAAGTGATTGCTAATGAGAGCCATGACTTTTGACAGTCCATCTTAATTTGGTAAGTGAAATTCCACAGGTTATTTATTTCTAAGCATTCAGTGAGCAGGTTTTAGACAACAAATTGTATGAAGACTTTTTTCATTCTTACATATGGAATATTTCTTGTAAGTTTTTGCAAGTTATAAATAGCAAAACAATATTTTTTTAATTGAAGAACTGGACATATTTTGTTTCTTGACTACGTAGTTTAGATATGTACCCAGTAATATACGCTAAATTACATTGAACTGGTTTTGGATACGTTTGTGTGATCAATCCTGCATAAGTGAAAAGTGAAAAAAGTTAAATACAGCAGGATTTTCTATTCCAGTAACAATGAAATTATATGACATTTTCTGATTAAGGAGTTCTTTATTTGAGGCCAGGGTCTCGGTAGGAGGTATGAGAAATATATTCCGATTGAGTATGTAAATTACCTAAGTACTCTGTAAAGTACTCTGTTTTATACAGTGATGCAATTCTGCTGTTTTCTGCACCTCTACAACTATAATTTCCAGAATGGAAACCATTTCTAAATCTAAGCCTCTATTTACTTAGAGAAATGCAGTATAGTTTCAAGTCATATGAATTCTCTCACCTCTTATTGCAAAGTACTTTTTTTTTCCTTTTGAAACTTATTCAGGATATGGTTTTAACTACTGATGTTTGCTATTGCTGTTTTCAAACCTTTGCAGCTCAGGAGTGGCAGTTTTACTAATTACTTTCCCATTTCCTGAGAAGAAAGGTACAGGTAGCTAAACCTGTATGTGAGGTCCCTTTTTTCCTAGCATTTTCTCTTTAACTCCTGATAGCATTACTGTAAGCTAAGGGTTTTCATTTATCTATTCTTTATGTTATAGCTTATTTGTGTGTAAAGTCAGTGAGCAGAAATCAAATCTAAGTAGTATGGTCTTACTGTTTGTAAGAGTGAACAACTGTACAAGGTACAGGAGATGGTAGATTAGATATCTAAATAATTGTAGGGTACTAACTGGTCTACCCAAAATATATTCTGAGGATTCATCTGTGTTTGTCTTACCACACAAACCCAATACATACTTGAATAAATCTAATCTTGGACAAAAAGACCGAAGGTCTTAAAGGTGTCCCTAGGAGACCTTTGGCTGGAGTGCCTTCTCCTTCTTACTTACAGTGGGCTACCGTCAGTATTTAAAGGATTGTTAAATTGAGGGAAGAATCCATACACCCAACTTTATTGGGGTTTTACTGCTGTTTTACCTGTTTTTTCAAAGAAGTTAGGAGCAGGTAAAAGGTCGTTAGAGAATAGCACCCTTGGTCAAACCAAAGTGCTTTTTCTAGGAAAAGAGAACAACTATGGACTCAGATATTGTAGATCCTTAGAGTTAAGCTTTTATTTCTGTTTACACTGTTTTAAGATCCATAAAGGCTCAAAGGTTGAATTTCCTCATCAACACTTTTGGGCTCTTCTTAAAACATTTCTCTTTTGAGGACAGCATGATGTTCTTAACACTGAAAATTAGTCTGTACACAGTTGCTGGGGTGGATTTTTTCCTTTTTTTTTTCTTTTTATGCAATATGCGCTCTGGTTTGCCATTTCATAAAGAAACATTTGAGATTATTGGTTATTTGCAGTGTTAATAATTTTTGTGAGCCTTTTAGTTTTCTCATCTTGTAGTATCACCCTTAAGTATCATTGTCGTAATCTTGTGAAAGATTTCTGTACTATTTCTGTACTATTAACTAAGTCGTTTAAAGATAGAAAGTGTTCTAGTCTGAACAGCCCCTGAATGTTTGAAATTCCCACAGTAAGTTCAGGTTTTGCACTTGCTAACTGAAATAGATTATGGAAAAAGCCCATATGGACTCTGTCCTGTTCACTGATTACAAGATTTTGAGGTACCCAAGTGTTAAAAAGGGTTTTGAAAGACTCAGTGAATCTTCAGGTGCTGGAGTTCCTGCAGAATGCACTCAACAAGCTTCTCGCTACATATGTGGTTCAGATTGCCTGCACCTAAAGTAGAACAATATATGCAAGCAGAAAGTGTTATTTTCATTTTGCTAATTGGTCATAAGTACCTGTACATGCCTGTCATGAACTGGTAGAAAATAACTGGTATTTGCTGGCTGAAGCTCTTTTAACTAATTCCTATTTTAACAAGCTGCTGACTGAATTTAAAGCATCGATTATGCAGACAGAGCATTTGTAATGAAAACGAGGTAGCTCCTGAATAGGACAAGTAGCAGACTTTTTATCTGGGCTTTCTTAGAAAATAAACAAAAGAAAAATAAAATAATAAAAAAAATAACTTATTGTCTTCTACTAAGCTTGTTACTTACCAGTTTTCAGGGTAATAATTCAAAACATGCTGGGCCTTCGGGGCTTGCATTTGAGTAGTCATTTAATGACTTGCTAAGTGACAGATATACTGATGAGTTTGAGGGTGGAAAGTGTTACTTATAAATGGCAAGCAGGAAAGAGGGCAAAATTTGTGGCAAACACTTTCTAGGCATTCAAGAACAAAATAGACTAAGCTCATTTCAGCCCAGTCTAACTTTATAGGACTAGGATAAATCCAGTCAGGGTACTTCTCGTTTTCTGACCTGAAAAATACAGCATGTTTTGAATAGCCAAGAAGAGGCAGGATTAGTACCTTATCTCTTCAAATGTAAACTGACTTAGATCCAAGTTCTGAATTAACAAACAATATGAACCCATTCAGACCTGCTCATTCCTGTTATGTTTCTCAGAATGGCTGTTGTCACTTCTGAATTCCCCGGAGGAAGGGAAGAAATGTGTCTGTTTAACCCTAGCAACCTCATTTATTAGGCACTGATTTATTTCTTGTAAATTACTTGTCATTCTAATTCTTCAGCAATAAAACTGAAGAAGTCTGCGTAGGGCTACAATCAAACTGCGAGAAAAAAAATGAAAGAAAAAAGCTGAAATATTTGCTCACTACCCATACTAATGAGCTTAGCTCCATCATTACAGTTTTATGTGAAAGTATTTGTTGATTATCCAAAGATAAGAAAATAAACTTAGATTTCTGATCAACATGGTTGGCAGTCCAGGTTGGATAGGAACACACAAGCAGATTATGTCACTCACAGAATGAATATGGTTCTTTTGTCCTTTAGGAGGAGTTTGCAAGAGTTATCCAACATAAACTACTCGACTGTATAACAAGATTGACTATAAGAGAATTAAGGAAATGTTCCTTTCTAAATCACCAATTCCTAACTGTTTCTGTTGAGGAATTATGGTTAATAAAGTTTTGCCAGTTCAATTTCCTATAGACAGGCTCACACATATTGTAACCTTACCAGCATATAAATGACAATATTGATTAATTTAAACTGGCTGATGATTTCTCAGGATCCAATTTAATGCTATGCAAGTGAAGTTACTGTGTGCAATAATTTTAAAAGGTGACTCATTCCAGTAAGTTAGTACCTGTATATGGCACTGAGTAGATGGCAGGGTAAGATACAAAGGTAACTGAGCTGGTTCTCTGTAAAATTATCTGCAGGCCATCTTCAATTATGCAGTGTTCCAGCTACTTTAAAGGAATGCTGTGAAGCCTAGCAATTACTGTGACAGAAAGATGGACCAGCCTTTCCTCCTTTCCCCTGTGGACTATCGTACAATGATTGTAGGAGAGTATATGGAACACTTTTGGATAAAAACTAATTCAAAAGTGAATCACTAGTATATGTCAACAGGAAATACTATTTTTCTGAACTGTATTATAGTCTACCAAGAGTCAATAAAAATAATATTTTTTTCTTTTTTTAAGATAACAGTATTTCATTTTAATAGCTGAATATTTTTTTCTTATTATCTTTAGGCACTTTTCAATTTTTTTCAGCACCAGAGCACAGATTGTGTTATCTTAAAGGTCTAGTAATATCATTCTTAGATTGGTTTGAATTAATTGATGATATCATTTGATATGCTGGATTAAAATATGTCCTCGGATGCTCTTCTATTGATTATGTAAGCTGTTTTGTATCTATCTAGTTGAAGTAAAAAACATAATCAGCTTCATCTATGAAATCCTTCATTTTCAGCACCACAAGATATATAAAATCTTATGGCTTTCATTTGAAACCATCTCATTACATATATGTAAAATAAGAGGGTATCGTCTGTGTCATGAATTATTTGGAAGCACTAGTATTAGTTTCCTCAAGGGCTAGTACTTGCTGACACATTTTCTTATTTTCAGTAAAGGTCTGAACCAGAAATACTGAACTGAGTAAATCTGAACTAAGAATATATGGCTATAAATATATTGAAAAACTATTTGAATTTTTCTCCTCTTTCTATATATTTTTCCTGATTTTTTGAATTGTAGAAATCATTATCTTTGTAGGCTAAATTTATTTTGTATTAATGAGTCTTTTGGTTAAAAAGTAGTTATGCAATTTATCGTTGTGGAAATATTCCCAATGCATTACAAATTAAGTCAATTAGAGTTTTATTTTTCTTTCCCAGGTGGTGTAAAATGAATGTGAATTTGAAAAAGTGAACTAGAGTAAGCACTCTTAGAATCAGTGGAAAGATAAGATTGTTTTTTCCATTATTTCTTTATTTTGTGTGTTCATAATAATATTTAAGAAAAATAAATAGTTTGTTTAATTCTGTAAAATAACTTTGCTCTAAAATGTTAAAAAAATTAAAGACCCTGATCATAGTTTAATAATGAAGACATAGCTGTACTATTAACCGTAACATGAATATACTGAATTTTATTTGTTGCTCATATTTATATTTTCAATAACTTTATCAAAGAAGAAAGAAATGGATTACTTCCGTGTCTGTGCTAAAAAAAAAAATCATTTCAGTGTTAAAAGACTTACAACTTTAGTTGTCCCTCCCAGTGCAGTAAGATTTTTCCATATTATACTTCTAGTGATGAGAACTGGGAAAGATGCATTGATTACTTATATCAGATTCTAGAAGCCTGTGATGAAGTCTAGACAACTGGTCACATCTTATCAATGTGGAGTTTCTCTTGTGGTTTACAGACTGTCAGCAGCCAGCCACCCCTTGCCACCCCACTGTGACATGGATTCGTGTAGCTCCGAGGAATTCTATCAGGCTGTTCACCACGCAGAGCAAACCTTCAGAAAGATGGAGAGCTACCTGAAGCAACAGCAGCTCTGTGACGTTATCCTGATTGCTGGGAATCGCAAGATACCTGCACATAGGTAGGACGTAAATGTATGATATTGAAACTACAACAGTAAATGTTTTGGATATGCTTATTTCTTAGAACAGTGTCTTCTGTGGCCCCTTATGCCTGCTCCCCTCTTGCCTGAAACGCCACAAATGTAAGTAGCTGCAGAATGTGGTATTTGAAGGTTGGGCCTTTGAAGGTGGGTTTTTTTGGTACAGATTTCAAAAGTTCAAGTAGCACTCAACTAGCAAACTTTTTATCATGAGTGCGCCGAACATCTCTCCCTGCTGTGATACCATTCATATGTGAGGAGAATGGAAATTTCTGAAATGAGATGCTGTACAGCTACACTGAACACAGTGTCATTTTTAGGTTAAGATCATGATACTCTGATAAATATGTCACACAGGGTCTCTCAGGCACTTAGAGTAGAATAATACTGAACACTGACTTCCCATGAACTGTTCCTTTGAATGAACTGAAAAATATCTTAATTACTTTTAATGATAATTATTAGTATAAAAATTATGATGACATAATTTCTAAAATTCTATAAGATTATCTGGTATTAAAGCAGCCAATATATATGAAATTATGCTTGGGTTTGGATTGTAATTAGAGCTTAAAATAGTTATTTTTCATTGAGATTTTGGTCTTAGCTATAGCCTTTGATTTAGTGCGTGCAAATAAAAATCTAATACTAGAGTTTGGATTAAAATACAGAGAACACTTCTGAGTTTCCAGGTTATCAAGTCTTTTTGCATTTGAACTCTACATAAGGCTGCAAACTAAGGGTGACCTATTTCCTGCTTGCGCCCTGGTTTCTCTGCTGAGGTTCTAAATTCAGAGCAGAACTATAGTTCCCCAGCAGGAAAACCGAAAAACAGCCAATGTATTTCTGAACTCATAAATTAAGTTTCTGGTGTAGAGGAATACTATAAGGTCATCTTGGCAACTTGGACCTTACAAAGTTCCTTCTGCCCTAAGTGAAGATGGACACAGAGACTATTCTTTTTCCATTTTACAGAAAAGTTGGACATTCTATATTCCAACTCCCATAATAATAATTAAAAAAAAGGTGCGATATGCAAGACTGCAAAGCAAAAGCTATTGTTCAAATACTAAAAAGTAAAACCAGACAGAAACCTTCATTAAAATTTTTAAATTGCCCCAATAATTGTTATAAATAATAAAATAACTCCACTTAACAAGCAGTAACAGTTAGATTGACCTAGGTAGTTTGCAGCACACATCTGCTTGGTTTCAGATTAGCAGCTGTAATAAACGTAGAAATCTTTCTCCTCTTCTTTCAGCATTTTTCATTCTTAAGACTCTGTTTCTACTCTTCTGTCTTCTAAGAGCTGCCATTTTTACTGTTCCTCCCTTGCCTTCATATACTCAGGTTCCCAGATGCCAGCTGAGTCCCCAGTAATTTCTACCCACTGACTTGGCAACTGACACAACTCCTGTGTTCCAGGCTTTTTGCCACTGTTAAATGTCTTATGCATCTGGCACTTTATGTACCCCTGGTAGTTGTGGTCTGGTGCCATTTTTATCTAAATCGCCAAGATCTTTCCTTTATGGGTATGTCAAGTACAGAGGGAATAACATTAAACTTCAGTCCTTCTGTCCATCTGCATTTACAGTGTTCCAGAACTGCATGATTTGACTTAAGGCACCTCCCATCAAAAAGAAAACTGGAGGGATAATAACCTAAGGCCTTCTAATTTGTGTCCAATTTTACATCTGTATGTATTACTGAAATCAAATAAAAAGATTTTTTCAGAAATAATGAGAATTTTGTTGTTCCTTCTTGACAGTTACTTGGCCTATTTTTGCTTTTCATATTTCTCAACACAGGTGAGGTAAAAAAAAAAAAATTCAATGTCTCAATCTACATTCTTAAACTGACAGAAAAATACTTATTAGATACATAGAAATATTCCACAATTGGTATAATTTGCCCTGTTTAATATAGATGATATAAAATATACAGTTTTTATCAATATATTTTTTGCCTATTTTGAATATTTTGGTAAACTGCATAGTTTGTAGAGAAGGAAACAGGGGAAACTGTAAGGTTTTTTATTAGTTTAGTTCATTTTCCTCACTATTTTTAAAACAACTGTTTATATTTGTATGCCCACCTTTCCGTAGTAAATTTAATTTCGCATTTGTCATTTCAATTCTACAGTATATCTAAATCCTTCTGGAGCTGGAAAAATGCCTTAATAAGAAGATTTACCGTGAAATAATAGCTAAAATCTTATTTAGATTTTCTAATAAACCTTGAGACAACTTTACATTTGATTTTCTACTTCTCTGTAGTCTGCAGTCAAAAGACCAAATCTCAAAGAACTGGCAAAAACAACTGCTGAATTATGTAGAATTGAAATGATTCTTTTCTGAATAATTTTGTCCAACAGGATAAAATGAAGGGTGTTCTGAAAAATTTTTTTTTTTTTAATAGTGTTTATTCTATATTGTTTTAGACAGATGTGGTTGGACAAGCACAGACAAAGCTGTTTATTTTTACTGTGGCTGTTACAATCCTAGAATATAATTTAATTTGGAAGAGAACTTCTAGAGTCTGATTCAACTCCCGCTGCTCAAAGCAGGGTCAAGTCCAAGGTTAGATTAGGCCATTGAGGGTCATACCCAGTTAGTTTTTAAATATCACAACTTGTGGAGGTTCCTCGCTTGGCAGCCTGTTCCAGTTTTTAATTATCCTCACTGTCTTCAGTGATCCAGCATTTGGCTTCTAGGCAAATTTGCTCCATGATCATCTTGGTGAGGCAAACCAGTCTATAGTTACCCACATCTTCCTTCTTGAGGATGAACATGGAAATTGTCTTTTTCAGTCTTCAGAAACCTCTTGCAATTGTCATGATCTGTTAAAGATAAGAGAGAGTGGCCTTTCAGTGACATTGTTAAGCTCCCTCAACCATTGCTCCTTGAACATATCCTCTCTGGTCCCAAGCACTCGTGTATGTCCAATTTGCTTACCTGCAGCCTCAGTACATCTTCCTCTATTGTGAGTGATACCCCACAGATCGTGCCATTAGGCATAGGGACCTGAGAGGCCTGAAAGCAGACCATGCTAAAAAAAAAAGAAAAATGACTGAGCCAAAGAAAGCGTTATTGAGCAGCGGACAAAAATTTTCCATAGTCTTCCTTTTGCTGACAAGGTATTATAGAAACGTTTCTTTCCAACCACATCCCGTGCTAACTTCATCTGCACCTGACATTTGGGCCTCCCTAATTCCATATTTGCATGTTGGGACAATGTCTCTGTATTTCTCCCAGGTCATTCATCCCTGCTTTGACCTTCCATGTACTCCCTTTTTGCATTTGACTTTGATAAGGAGTCACTTCTGACATCCAGGGTTGCAATTTGCTATTCATTTTAGTAACTTCTCTCAGGATCCGTTGTCTTAAATTCCATTGTCTCATGGTCACTGCAGCCCAGTTTGCCATCAGATTTCACATGTCCTTTTTTTTTCCAGATTTGTCAGGAGCAGATACAACAAAGTGCCTTCTCTAATTAAAGTTTTTTACGAAGTAGGCTAGATAATATTTATTTTGCATTCCTGAGAACATATAAAAAGCCTGCTAGCAGAGGGCAATGCATGATCAGTATTTGAGGATTTTTTAAATTCAATACTTCATGATAGGTAGAAGTTTGGTAGAACATTCCCTGTACAAAGTTTATAAAATCTTATCCTAGATAAAATGAACCCTCATTTTCAAATCCAATTAAAACGTATTACAAGCTGTAGCTTATACTAAATATGTTACAAAATAATAAATACAAACTACTCAAAATTATTGCCTTAAAAAAATAACCATTTTCACATATTTTCTCTTTTTAATAGAATAATTTAAGAAAATGCAATAGATTTAATACGCTACAATGTAGTACAATAAGAATCACTTTCAGAAAACCAGGGCAAAACTTTCTACATTTTTCAATAAAAAGTATGAAAGTGATATTTTTCTTCATTTTCCTCTGATTTAGAACGAATCAAAACAAAACAATAGTGTAAAAACCAAGCACAGAAAAATGTTTTATGTAATAATGTAGTCTCAATGTATCTATTTCTATAAAAGTAAAAATTCAGTTAAGAAATGCCAGTATATTGCATTGAACAAAGTGAAAGACACCAAAAATAGTTACACTGCCATTGGTTCTTGTGCATCTCTCCAGACCTCTCCACAGTTCATAATCACTGTGTCAGTTCTGGTTTCATTCCTGATAGTACTTGCTCTTTTTTCCCCTCTTCTCCAATTACATATTTTGATTATGTCCTTTGATGATCTGTTTAAATAACTTTTTATCTGGAGGAGAAGTTATTGCTGTGCCATAAGATCTCTAAAACCTGGTACTTTTATAGGAAGAATGTCAGGTAAGCTCTGATCATAGCCTGAATGCTGCCAAGTTAATTTTTGTCATTGGTGTTGGTTTTGGGTATTTCATTATGGGTTTTTTTTCTCCCCCAAAATGGGAGAAAGTCAAATTAGAAGGGACATCATAAAACATAATCACTGAGCTCTAGTTCCCTCCTTGGAAGCACCAAACTCTCAATCTTATTATAGCTGCTTTTTCACTGTTCGGGTGACTCAAACAGATTTGAAGTTATAATGTGCTTAAGCTTTTTGTTGGCTCCTGAACATCCATTTTGCCCATGATGGTAACTGGTGAGTGATCACCCTGTTCTTATCTTGACCCACAAGATTTTTGGTTTTTTTTTCCTCCCCCTGTCCATCTGAGGAGGGGGAATGATAGAGCGGCTTGGTGGGCACCTGGTGTCCAGCCAGGGTCAACCCACCACACATCTTGATAAATTTAATAAAACTCTTTCAACAAACTGTAATTAATGTTCCCCTTCTTCAGTTCTGTACGGAGAGGAGCCATCTTTTTCAATGTATTTTGAGTGTTACTATGGAGAGGTGAAGTTTAAGAAAAAAACTGTATCAATAAAATGAAAAAAATGAATGGAGACAGTTAAGCTGAAAGGAGAGATGAAAGGA
This sequence comes from Ciconia boyciana, assembly GCF_034638445.1. NCBI lineage: Eukaryota > Metazoa > Chordata > Aves > Ciconiiformes > Ciconiidae > Ciconia > Ciconia boyciana. The sequence continues at coordinate 176,862,541 of NC_132934.1, forward strand.
TAAAGAACCAGGCAGAGAAGGAAAGACAGTTTAAAGGCAGGGGGTGAAAGAAGCAGAATGCACAATATACAGTCCTAAGATTCAGCTTGTTTTCTTGCATTAGTCAGTAACAGATGCTCGTGGAAAGCGCACAGTATAAGCAGTACATCTGCCCTGTGTTCACTCCCGGCTATCTATAATTAGGGTTTGAGGAACTTCCCAAGTCAAACATTACGTCTAAACTGTGGTGTTTAAGACAACCTACTGTCCATGAGTTTAAAAACAAATTATTCAAGTAATGTGGTTGAGACAGAACAACAACAACAACAAAAATTCTTGCTATCAGAGGGAAAGCAGCAAGGCAATTTAGATAAGCTTTTAATATTAACCTTGATTGATAACTTTTTTTTTTAAGAAGAAGGAGTAGTAGATGAATATTTCCTGATACTGAGAATGGGATTAATATTTTCAAAGGGATTTCTGTGATCACAACAAGGAACTCTTCTTGTTTTATTTGTACCTTTTTCAGATATAAAAGATCTTAAGTTCACACAATTGAGTATGTACCAGTTAAAGATTTTGCACATGCAGAAATGGGCCTTGAGTTTTGAAGATCATTTCTGAGAATTTGAAGTTGGTTATCCAGTTGAGTTTTGGTTTTGACATGGCCATGTGTCTAGTCTCATTGCAGTCGATGGAGATCCATAGCTTAAGTTACCTAAACACCTGTGTCTGGTTGTGGTGGGTTGACCTTTGCTGGATGCCACGTGCCACCAAGCCACTCTATCACTCCCCTCCTCAGCAGGACAAGGGAAGAAAATAAGATGGAAAAGTTCATGTGTCAAGATAAGGACAGGGAGATCACTCACCAATTACCATCAAGGGCAAAGCAGTCTTGACTTGGGGGTAATTAATTTAATGTAATGCCAGTTAGTAACAGAGTAGGATAGTTAGAAAAAGAAACAAAACTAAAAACACCTTCCCCCAATGCCTCCCTTCTTCCCGGGCTCAGCTTCACTCCTGACTCTTCTACTTCCTCCCCCCCCAAACAGTGCAGGGTGATGGGGAATAGGGGTTGTGGTCAGTTCATCACACGTTATCGCTGCTGCTCCTTCCTCCTCACACTCTTCCCCTCCTCCAGCACAGGATCTCTCCCACAGCAGACAGTCCTTCACTAATTTCTCCAGTGTGGGTCTTTCCCATGGGCTGTAGTTCTGTATGAACTGCTCCAGCGTGGGTCCTTTCCACGGGGTGCAGTCCTTCAAGAACAGACTGCTCCAGTGTGGGGTCCCCTGTGGGCCACAGGTCCTGCCAGCAAACCTGTTCCTGCATGGGCTCCTCTCCATGGGCCGCAGCTCCTGTCAGGAGCCTGCTCCAGCATGGGCTCTTCATGGGCTGCAAATTCCTTCTGTACACATATCCACATGCTGCAGTGTGGATATTCCACAGGCTGCAGGGTGGATATCTGCTCCAACATGGTCTTCCAAGGGCTGGAGGGAGACAACCTGCTTCAGCATGGACTGAATCTCTGCTCCAGTGTGCCTGAAGCACCTCCTCCCCCTCCTTCTTCTCTCACCTTGGTGTCTGCAGGGCTGTTTCTCTCATATTTTCTCATTCCTCTCTTACAGCTGCAGTTGCACAGCATTTCTTACCTTTTCTTAAATATGCTCAAAGAGTTATAGTGAATGGAGTTACATCAGCCTGGTGAACAGTCACCAGTGGGGTTCCCCAGGGCTCAGTTTTAGGGCCAGTGCTCTTTAATGTTTTTATAAATTATCTGGTCACAGGAATCGAATGTACATTAAGTAAGTTTGCTGATGATACCAAATTAGGAGGAGGTGTGACTTCCTCAAGGTAGAGAGGCCTTACAGAGAGATCTGGATAGACTAGATAGAACTGGGCAATCACTAACTGTATGAAATTTAACAAGAGCAAGTACCAGATTCTGCACCTGGGATGGAGTAATCCTGGTTATACATACAAACTGGGGGACGAGAGGCTGGAGACCAGCCCCATGGAAAACGATCTGGGGGTTTGGGTTGATGGCAAGTTGAATATGAGTCCACAGTGTGGGCTGGCAGCCAAAAGGGCCAACTGTGTCCTGGGGTGCATCAAGCACAGCATAGCTAGCCGGGTGAGGGAGGTGACTGTCCCACTCTACACTGCACTGGTGTGGCCCCACCTCAAATACTGTGTGCAGTTTTGGGTGCCTCAATATAAGAAGGACATCAAACATTTAGAGTGTGTCCAGGGGGACAGCGGAGGGGGAGGTGCTGATCTCCTCTCTCTGGTGACCAGCGATAGGACACGAGGAAATGGAATAAAGTTGCGTCAGGGGAAGTTCAGATTGGACATTAGAAAAGGTTCTTCACTGAGAGGGTGGTTGGTCACTGGCACAGGCTCCCCAGGGAAGTGGTCACGGCACGAAGCCTGTCAGAGTTCAAGGAGTGTCTGGACGACGGTCTTAGTCATATGATTTAGTTTTAGGTAGTCCTGAGAGGAGCAAGGAGTTTACTCAGTGGTTATTACAGGTCCCTTCCAACTTGAGATATTCCATTATTCTATTAAACCAGAGTACTAATGCTATTACTTTATGGAGTGCAAGTAGGTGCAGTAACTGAAATGGACTTTGAAGGGTGAAAGAAACAAGCATGAGATGTCTTAGGAAGAAAGTAAAAAGCAATGTTCGGCTGCCTAGTCTCTCCTGAGATGCCTTGGAGTACCCTGCCTGGTTTTCATCATGTGGTCTAGAAGGGTGCAAGGTTTTCCTAGGCCTGCGACAGGCCAATGCTGATGAATCAGATACTCCGAAATCTCTGAAACTGGCACTTAACATCTATGTTTAGGGGATTAATTCCCCTTTCAAATTGAATGGGTTAAAAAAAAAAAAAAAAAAAAAAGGAAGGGAGGCTAAATGAGACAGAATATAAAAATAAAACAAGCAAACAAACAAAATCAGGTAGGTGACAGAATAACAAAGGAGGCCATACAAGAGTAACTTGTGTCAGCAAGACCTCACAGCCCGCCATCAAAAAAGGGTTTGAAGATCACACACAAGGATTTGACCAAACTGAGCTCTATGGAGGAATGAGTTGTGAAGAAAAATTAATAATGATACTCTATTGTATCATTTTGTACAAAGGAGTTCTAGAATGAAAGAAAAGGATGACAAATATTAGATACTTAAGCAGTCACTTATTCTAATGGCTTCACAGATCTATCTCTGTACTTTCATCAAACCTGATCTCTGTGTTTATGACATTTCTGCTGATAGTTCAAAGGAGCTAAAATTGTACTTTTCCTTCTCCTGTAAGCTTCTTTCCCCTTTTCCTTGTGGAGTTACAGTGAATAAATAAAAGTATTAAGCCTGCAAACAGAGGATCACAGTTGATTGTGTTGTCTTTCTACATTCAAATATGTATGCTATGTCTCAATATGTGGTTTTTCTTCTGGAGAAAAATACTGAGCTCTTCTTTGTATTTGCAACGTAATGGATCTTCATCAGCTCTTATCTTCATCACTGTGACATTTTGCCTCTCCTGCCCATTCCCAAACATTGAGAAGTTGCTTGGATTCATATTTCTGTCTTCTCTTTTTTTTCATCTTTCTACTGGTTCAAAACAGTATAGAGTTCAAAATACTGGCTGCAATAGCAGGTATCTTCAAAACTGACACAAGGACACAAACTGACACTGACAAAATGTTTTGGACAATGGACTTTGTTATCAAGCCTGGCAGCTGTGATATGTACATTACTTGCGGTCTCTGGAAAAAACTATAGCTATGGTAGACATTGTGTGTTTGATGGAAATGATGAAGTCAGATTTATGTAACATTCCTGAAAAAATTGTGGCAACTTAAGAGATGTAATGAGATGTAAAATTGTGTTTCAGTTTGTACTGTAGAAGAGATAAGGAGCCACTTACTGTATTTGCACTTAAATGTCTCGGAGACAGTGGAAAAAATTAAAAGAAGATGAAACAAAGAAAGAAGAGAATGTAAACTCAAAAGGCATGGTCCTCAGGGCAAAGAGGGAATATCACTTAGTGTAGATTACTGGCATCACTTATACTTGTAGCTATGTGTTGTATAAGAGATTAAAATGGAAGAAAACTATGAGTAAAGACAAAAAATAAACTTTCTTGTTTCAGGCTTAATCGATTCTCTTCAAAATTCCGTCTGCCTGTCTATGGGTTTGGGGAGGGTTTTTTGGTTTCTTGTTTGGGGATTTTTTTATTATTATTATTCTGCAGTTGTTCTAGATGAGATTGCCTTTACAAATAAGTTAGTTTATAAATTTTACTCAGGGATATTTCCCTGACTCAGGTTAGGGGAAAACAAGTTTATCACATAGTTCTGTTCCATTTTTCTCCAAAATGAGAAAAGCACACAGGACAGACTGTCAATATTGACAGTTACAATGGGAAGTATGAGACAATTCTCATTAATTTAACTATTATATACTCACTGACCACTTTTTTACCCAATAAATGTGAATTTCTATTATGTTAATGAGCTAATCTGATGCTGTTGAATTATTAGCAAGATGATTGGACTATGATAATGGTTCTGAGTGGATGCTGAATCCCAAATTAACTCTAAGATTACCTCCTGTTTGTTAACTGCACAGGAACAGCTTTCATTTACAAAGACTGGGGGAAAAAAAAAAAGAAATATTTAGAAATTTGCCACATGACTTTTGGCAGATTTTTTTATTTCCTTTTTTCTCTGTAAAATATATATTTTTTTCCATTTGACAGATACAAATGTCAAAGTGTGCATATATTTATATACACTCATATATACGCATTTATAAATATGAAAATTTAGAAAAAAAATCTGCCATTTTAAGCTCCAAATTCTGAGAGAAATAAAAATTAGTTTTCACTGAATAGTGGAATGGTTCACACAAAGCATGTTTTTGAGAAGTCAGTTGAATGCATGTTACTATTGAGACTTAGTTGCTTTTGTGGACCACTCAGATGACTGACACGTGATCTGAGCTTTTTGTTGCTACTAATTGGGATCTATTATTCACTTAGAGCCTACAGATAGATTAAATTTGTGTACTAGATTAAATTTACTGTTAGCTGTATTTTTTCCAAGGTTCTTACAGCTTTTTCTGTATTTGGTAAGCTGGTGAGGGAGAGTACCACAATCATCAGGAAAGGTAATAACTACCTGGTGTAATCCAAAACAGTTGATCTGTTTCACAGCTTGCTCCTTTGTTGTATTTTACTCAGAAATAATAGCAGTCTTGACTGTACTGCCAAAATTATTCTGAAAGTGACAGCCACTGCCTGCTTCCTTTTTTTCCTGAAATTTTTTCAAGTGCATGCATGGATATACCTTAGTATATGTTGTGCAAGCCATATATACAGTAAACATTTGCCTGCTGTAAGAAGAGCTGTAGAGCACCACTATCAGTAAAGACACCCAGTGTCAGCTGGTGTCCTCTACAGAACAACAAATCACATTTAAAAGCAATGAAAGTTAAGCTCCTATATAAACTAGCATAATACGTGTGGCAAAAAGTTGTGTTATGCCTATGAGTTTTCAGTCCAAGTAACATCTGAGATTCTACTCAGTTGGCAGTAAAATATCATTAGAGCTTGCCTAAAGAATGTAAGTGATCAAGGTTTGTTTCTTTTGTTTGCTTCTTTTAATTACTAAATGCACCAACAATGTTAAGGGAATTCTGTATCAAAGGTGTATGTGAAAACAGTTGTGAAAATTGCAAGGAAATATTCTATAATAAAAGAAAATAAAATCTGATATTGTAGGATAAAATAAGTCACAACAGGAATCAGTTATATTCTATATCATAAAAGAAACCAGAAATATATCAGGCTGAATTTCATTGTAGTAAAGGTAGAGAAGTCCCTTAATCTAAGGAAAATCTTTCTGGGTCCACAAACTAATTTTTAGCCATGAGTTACCTGCTATGATTCTCAAGGATGAAAGAGTTTATTATGTATTCTCACTGACAGATCAGTAGTTGAAAAAAGGTGACATCCTGAGACACCTGATCTTTCATGATGAACCTTTAAACCAAGATTTAGAGCTGTTTGGAGCCTTCTGAGCTACAAAAAGCAGCAGATCATTACAAATTAATTGATCCCTCTGATTTCTCACTTTTCATTTTCTATCTCAACACTGGAACACAATTAAGATTTACGAAAGGTGTCACCTTTCAGAATTAAGTGTAATTAGCAAGTTCCTTTCACTTCACTTCAGCCTGTGAAGCACTTCCCAAGGTAAAAGTTTGTGTCTTGAAATCAGTTAACTTTTTGGTTATATTTGGTTGATGAAATAGCTGATTAATTATTTCTATTAACTATTGATTAGCATAAGGGAGTTAAAAAAAAATCCTCTTTCTTTATCATTCTGTTCAAAAACTTGTCTTGCTTGTTTAGATGAGCTGCTACTTCACAGAATCTTTCTGCTTACCTAAGCCAGCTTCTTTAACAGGTGGTGCAAACCAGTAGGGATAAATGTGTAAGTAAAATGGGTAGTGCTGAGGACCTGACATCTGTATGAAATATTTTTCAGGGTTTTGTCTCGTCCTGTAGACTGAATCTGCATTTGCAGCTGGAATCTATTAGATAGCTTCTTTGAATTTCCTCACCCCAGAATAATCCATGAGACAAATTGTGGAAAATCACAGATTTTTGTAGAAGTTTGTGGAAGAGATGTAATCCTTCTGTTATTTATTTTCTGTCCTCTCTCTGTTTTGTTATCTTTGAGTTGAGAATACATATACAAGAAGATTATATAATGAATTATGTTTGAACATAAATGATACACATTACAAATATAAGATCCTACTGTTTAAAAATATTTCAATTGGTCATTAACTGGTGTATTAAAATTCCTGTTCATTAATTTGTCCGTTGGTTTTGATGCAGCAAAGGATTTTGGCTTTGCTTTTAGCAAGTGACAAAGTTGAAGACTCATAGTTGAATTTAAATGGTGGTTAATAAATCTGAAGCAACAGCTGATGCAAAATGCTCTCAAATGGAAATCTTAATCACAGACCTAAATTACATCTCTGCTAGCTGTGAGAGATTGTATCTCATAGAAAATCATCAATTTGTCATGTTTTTTCCTTTCTGCTGTGATTTTTTTTTTTTTTTAAATCAAGCATCTAATAATGAATCAAGTCACTTATAAATAAGTGGTCAGAAAAAGTATTTGAAGAAGAGTTATAAGATTTTTAGTTATCTAGAATTGTACGGTTATCTTGGTTGACTAAATACACACTTGTGATACTCAGTTGAGATAATAAACAAACAAAAAACCATAAAAGTAAATGATCCTCGGTGAAAAAAAAAATAGTGAATTAGGAGTCTCTAGAGGTAGCAACAAAGTATATTTCTAAATTCATCTTTTTGTGGCCATCTATTTTTATTAATTACATGAATATATATGTGAACTGTTTATAAATTAGGAACTTTACTTCTAAAGTTCATAATTGCTGGAGTTGAACACAACACAAGGAGTGATAAAACTACTACACCTAATTAGTCATTGCCCATCGTTTGAGTCAGAGTAAAGATCATATATATGTTCTCAAGCTGCCCTACTTGCAGGTAGAATATAGTAGCTTAAAGCACTGTAAAATTATGAAGCCAATTCAAACTGTCATATTTTACCTTGCTGTTCGGATGAGCTAAGAGAGCAAAAGCAATCAATTACCACACCGGCTGATAGGCGGTAACTTGCTATTCTTCAGTATCTTTTTTTTTTTTTTTTTTTTCCTTGGACAAAATAGTTAACTATATACAAATGGCTAAATATTTTCCCTTGGTTTCCAAGTTCTCCAGTTGTGATTCTTCTGTCTTTTATCAATGTGTTTATAAATTATGTTTTCAAATTAAGCCAGAAATGTGACCATCTTTTATGGAAGCATGTGGTACACTATTTATAGCTGTACCACATTTCTAGCTCGAGATCATCTGTGAATATTCAGTCCTAACAAAATCATAATATTACTGTAGATGGTATTTAGAAAAATGCCTTAGCTTAAGGCCCCAGTAATGACAATCATACCTGATACTTGCTGTGGTTTTGATTTATCTGAATCAGATCCCCAGACAAGCCATGCACATTTTGTGAGAATTTTGAAATTATTTTCCTTTGGAAATGTTTTTTAACAAAAACATTGCATTACACCATGATTTATTTTTTTTTTTTAGTGAATAGCATGCTAAGCTACTAACAGTTTTACTGAAGGTTGAAGGATTGTGTAAAGTTACATACTGTTAATAAAGTTTATAAAAAAATAGGCCTTTAAGAATGAAGAGTATCTCCAGAGTATGAAATGTGTTTCACTAATAAGTTGTCTTTGATACTGAGAGGTTATCTTGTTAACAATTGGGACATCTGCGTGACTGGAAAATTATCAGAAAGACTGAGAGCTAATTTCTATGTCTGTTTTATAGTCATATGCTAATGTGCCACTTGGTTCGTATCACAGGAAGCAAAAACAAGTTAGAATTAAATGTCATGCTGTATTTGGCTGTCTACATGCATTGATAATATATAGCTCCTGGTAATTTATAATTACTATATAAATATGTTTTTTAAAAAGTTTGATTTGTTTTTTTATATATATTAAATTTCTAATACATATATCAATGTAAATGACACCAGTTTCTAACTTTTTTGCAGACTTGTCCTCAGTTCTGTCTCTGACTACTTTGCTGCCATGTTTACAAGTGATGTTTGTGAAGCCAAGCAAGAAGAGATCAAAATGGAAGGTATAGACCCCAATGCACTGTGGGATCTTGTTCAGTTTGCATATACAGGTATTGTACTGCATATGTTATACTTCCTATAGAGAAAGTTGTTGATAGTTTTGTTTGCTACATGCCAATGAATTATATTTATTTTCTAAATATTTTTTTCTTTTTAATCTCAGTCAATCAAAACACTTATTTACCATTTCTAGGGCTGAATTCAGATTGTTATCTCTTATTTGCAAACTGTTATATTTTTCAGGCTTGATAAGTACAAGAGGACAGTCTAGAAAACTATATATTTTTCTTGGTTTTCAAATACTTAAAAAGCGTGTCTCATATGCACAATTCAGATTACATGAGATCATTGAAGGAGTAGCTGTATTTTTTGAAGAATAGCCCTATATTACTGTCTTAGTCAAATTTCAGTTTAAATAATTACATAAATCTTTTAAAATTTTAAATAAGAAAACATTTGAGCTGGACGCTGTCACTTTCATTTCCTGTTATAGGCTGGTTCTCTGTTGTGTAATGTAAATTTATGAATGACTCATAATTCAGAGTTAATAACTCAGAACTTCCTTCTGAATAGTTATTACATTTTAATGCATAATAGATTTGGTTTTTATCCTTCTTAAACAAGCTGTTATGCACAATGTATCTGAAGTGCATTAATATGAAAGAATACTAAAGTTACAAAATAAAGTAATTAAAAGAGAGGAAATGCCAATAATAAGATTTGTAGTCTGAATTTGTCTCCCCTTGCCTATGAATCAGGTAAGTATAAAATATATGCTGTTTTCTATTTCTGTTTCCTAAAAGACATCCTCATATCGTTCAAATTAACAGTATTTTATCATGATGTTTCTATTGAATATTTGATTTTAGCTTCAATTGTAAATGGATATCCCATACCCTACAGTTTTAATCCTCTCTAAATACACATATATTAATTTAATCATACGTTGCTGTTTGCTTTGATATATTTAATCAGGATATGTGCTGTTTATTTTATGACATAATAAATTTACCACCTTAATAGGAAACAGAAACTGCAAATAAACATATTTTAAGTTAAAATAGTCTTTTTGAGAATCATGTTTGAGAAATTCAGGTTCTAGGAATGTCAGACCATCTTTGCTTATGTACTCTACATGTTCAAAGGGTAGTGCCTACTCCCTTTAGTTGTGGTTTTGCTGTTCAGGAATGTACATCATCCAGAGGGTTTCAAGCTAGAGATCCATTAAATGAAGAACATGTAAGTAGTTCTCATCAAGCATGAGAAGGGTACAATCTGATTACTAGGTATGAGTGTAAAATGAATGACACAGCAATACCGGGGCAAAATCGAGAATACCTTGGTGCAGAATAGCAAAAGATCTTATTGGTAGCATTAAATCATTCTGTAAGAGGAAGGTAAGAGGAAGAGGAGGTAAGAGGAAGATGAGGGACAGTGGTGTTCCCCTGGGAACAAAACTGGAAATACTGAAGCACTGCATGATTCTTTTGCCTCAGTTTTCACTAAAATATCACATGCAAACACACAGCACAGTTAATATTGACAACAAAAGATAGCCTGTAAGTGTAGATTAAGAAAAGAAAGAGATACAGAAGGAAGCAAAAAAATACTTAACCATTTTCAATATGAATGAAGCTATCTCAGAACTTTATTGGTTATCTCTGGGAACTTTGGAGACTGGATGAGGTAATGAAAAACTAGAAAAAGCAGACTCCTTCCACTTTCTGCAAAAGATTAAGATTTTCAGCTGCTTTACTCTCCATGATTTGTCTATGTCTTGTGATGTAGATGTCTCTGTTTATTATACGAGGTGGAAAATTTGGAGGTGTCTTCTTGTGGTTAGGTAATTAAGGACCAGCCTTCGCAAATGGATGAACTCTAGAGGTAGTGTAATGTCAGTGTTTTCTAATTTGCCTCATATGAATTTGTATCTGTAATGTTCTTTCATTTAAATGGTAACGTAAAGCCCAAACTACCTTAAAAATGGCAACATTATGTGCCATATGTGTAATGTCACCTTGAAGAATTAGAAACTTAATGTGATAACAAAGGTCTCTAGTTTCTGTCACTTGCAGTGGTAATTGTCCATTATCCTTTTAGTTCTAACCCATTTCAGAGACCAAATAAGACTTAAAAAATGTCTACTTAAGTTCACACTTGAAAAGGAAGTTTCACAAGTACTCGCTGACAAGAGAAGAGTGCTGAGATTCAGGAAACATGAGTCCATTTTGCATGCTAAAAGAGAACATGTATTGAGTGCCATGGACGATTCTGGTTTTGATTACTTTGTCTTGCATTTCTGTTCCATCAGGTTCTTTGTCCTGACTTATTCTGATTTATCCTGATTTATTCTCAGCTTGTGTCCTTATCTCTTGAAATTCATGTTAGATTATTTCTTTCTCTATTCCTTTTCTCTGCATCAGGTGTCTTTATCAAACTGCTAAATTTCCCAGCTACAGTTATGATAGTAAATTAAACATTTGCAGGCATTGGAGTTATCTATATTGATCCTGGCAGTTTTAGCCAAATCCAACTAGCAGTCTCTCTAACAAACCTTGTGTGTAGCCTGGATACACAGGCTTGTCATAAATGTGGCCGTCCTTGTGCAGAGGGCAAGAGCATTCAACGGCGCTATGGACAATTCAGTGATAACTCACAGGTGATCAGAGAATTCTTAGAACATAGTGCCAAGCTTGTTCAGTTTACTGAAATTAAACACAGTCTTTGCTCCTTTGTTAATCGTTCTATTTTCCCATATTCTTTGCCAGATCAAAACTTGTCCCCTCAAATGTTATTTTTTTCCCTTCCCTTTCCTTTCCACCACCTCTCATGATTTATCTAGCTTCATAGTTTCTTATCTCTTTTCTTGCCCTCTTACCACCAGTCTAGTTCATGCCCCCTTTTCTTTTGAGTCAGTTTGCTTCCTTCTTTGTGCTGCATGGATGTGAGCAATGGGAACACTGGAAAGTAAAGTAAATAGGCACTGTTCTGATACCCAGCAGCGTAGCAGCCAGCAGAAATTCCTGGTCAGCCTTTTAATCTGTAATCTAGAGCATACATAGTCTGGACAGAATAGCTGGAGAATTTGTCTGCCAAATTCCAATTACTGACTGCACAATATGTGAAAAGGTTTTCAGCAACTCATGTCTGATCTCTTTATTCTTTTACCCCAGGAATAGCAAAATATTTTGACAAATGGGCAGTTGTTCACTCATCTTCCATTTTCTTTTTCCTGTCACTACCTTCTTAAAAAAAAACAATAAAAAAATTCACATGCAGTTGCTGCTGTTAGAGAGAAGTTTTTCCCTGGGGGCAACTGAACATTTCAGGAAAATACAGCTGAACATGGGCTTGTTTGCAAAAACTTAGAAGTTAAGAATATTACTCTGCAAATATTTTTAGATGTGATTTAAAAAAGGGAACCATTTCCACATTATATTAACTGTAATTCAGTCAGGTTTATATTTTTTAGATTCTAGTGAAATTATTTCATTTTTGCTGTGAGTCATGCATATTCAGTAGTAGTTCAAGAAGGGTAAAATATGCATATCTATGAAAAGTATTACTATAGATAAAAGTATTCCCATACAAGACCCTTCAGTTCCAGCAATAAAATCAAATACTGTTGCAAAATATCAGAATTAAAGTTTAGTGAAGGGGAGGTTTTGTACATCAGAGACCTGAAGAAAGATAGGTATATTTATCTGAAAGGAGAGTTGTTAACGTCTGCTATATACATCAGTACAAAAAAAGGGAATAATATTAGTTGGTAACTAGTTACATGTTGGTCTTTGTATCTTCAATTTTTCCTTTTAACTCCTGTTAATTAAAATAGTTCTTACCTGTGTTTCCAGAAACATCCATATGCTTCTGAAGGGACATGATTTTCTGGACAGAATTTCTGAAGTCACTGTTCAGTGCCATTTCCTCTAAATCATTGAAATAGGTGATAACTCCAGTTTGTTCAAAACAACAAAATATTATTGTCTGCTTTTTAAAAATCATTAATAAATGTTCTTTCTTTTGTCCCTTTCTAAACACATTCTGTAACTGTGGGTAGATGAGCCTCTGTATTGGGCCAGATCATAAATGCATTAACTCAGAGACGTGCCAGTAATACCTGATAGTAGATATTTGGTAGCATGTTATGAATAGTCATAATTTCTCTGGCATGTCTTCCTAGCTTCCAGCTTTATGGAACATAAGTTCATCTACTTCGGTAGTCAGTGATCAAATGTGAATTTGTCTAATCCTTTTGAAAGCATGTATAGTTTCAGCCTCTACAGCATACTGTGGTAGTAAGTTAAACTCTGTAAAATATATTATTTCCTTTGGTATTTCCAAATTTGCTGTCTGATAATTTTGTTTGTTTTCTCATAGTTTCTGCTTCTGTGAGAAATAACAAATAATCATTCCTTTCACCTCATTTGTGCAAATCATTACTTTATCTGTTGCTATTGTACACAATAAACCCTCATTTAGCAGATTTCTTACTAATATGATTGACAGCATAAAAACCAAGAAACTATGCAACACGAAGAGTAATGTTCATCCATTCCAAAATCAACATTTATTACCACCATATATAACATATTCTTAGACTCCCTTTGGCATAATTGATCTTGGTTTGGGCCAGCATGGAAAGGTTGGTCACTGCTTGACAACCCCTTTGATATTATCTTTTGTTATTCCAAGCATTCAGTAAGAAGAAACAAACAAACCAAAACCGAACTAAACCATCAGTAAGATAGTTGGACTTTTATAATTTCACTTCTGCAACTCAATGCATTTTGAATCTGGTCAGAAACATCCTAAATATTATTAAGGAGGTGAACATTTTATGTTAGAACATATTTTTATTCCAGTTTTAAAGGAAGAGAAATATAAGGGTAAAAATATATTTTTGGTGTGAATGTGTTTTTGAAGCTTTTCTAAAGCTGGTAGGTTTTATTATTATAATCTCCTTTAAATATGTAATTTCTGAATACAAATGTACTTTTCCCAGGAGTTTTAGAGTATGGGATATGAAAGCTGCTTCCCTTTTTCAGTAACAAAAAAACCTAAAGAAATCGTGAAAACTATTCATGATTGTAGGTCTCAATTGTTTAAAATAAATAAAAAAATTAGTTTTACTGAAAATGTAAAAGAAAGTGAATAGATCTGACTTATTTCAAAATTAGGCTATTTTCCTATGTTTATTTAAAACTTACATTGGAATTTAATTACATTTATGATAAAGCAGAATTCTGATATAGGAGAGAATCAGAATTCCTTTACCCCATGAACTAAAGATAATATTTTGCTACCAACATATTAGGTTCCATAAGCCTTTCTATCATTCTTCGTTGTTTATTTATTAGATTTAAATCTTTTAAACAAACATTTTTTAAGGGAAAATGTTCAATCTTCTTTGACCTAATTAAAAAGTAGCATTTTTTCCATATAATTATTTTCCAAATAATTCAAAAAGTTTTCTGTTACAATAGGTCCTAAATAATTTTATTTATCTATATAGATGTAAAAGATATATATATGTAAACAAAGATTATATGTAGAGATCAAATATATATGCATATTTTTAAAAATAAACTTCTTTGCTGCCCTACAAAATAAAGGCTACATTTATTTTCAATATGTCCCATTTTCATGGTGACATTGTGTTCGTTTATTATCAAGAACAATTTCTTGTATACACTTTGAGCCTTTAAAAAAGCTTACCATGTAAAAAGTAACTTAATAATATCTCAATGGGAGACAAAGAAAAAGTATCCAGGTAGGAACACTAGTGAATTTAATTTAGGGGGGGAAAAAAAAAAAAAAAAGTGTATTGTCTCTTTGCCAATTGTGTGAAGTCAGGATATTACTTACTTTACAAAGGAAAATTAATATTTTAAACTCTAATCAACTTCAGGAAGAGCTTGCCATCTATGAGAATTCAGCATATTAAATAAATCCAGTCATGTTTTTGAGGCTATACTTATGAGTAAAGTCGGAAAAATGCTTAAGTAAGATACAATGTTAATTTTTTTTTTTGCTTGCTTCACTTTTTTAAAAACTTTTTTTTCTTCTTTTAAAATAGGCAGTACTTTTGGACTTTTTTTTTTTTTTTTTTTCTTAAAGAAAACACTACTCTGTTAAATAAAGGAGTCACAGTACTTAATTATATTATGAAAGGCTTTATACAATGGTAAATTGTCCTCTCTGTATCTCCTAAATAGGTAGATTACAGAGTTATGACACACTGTGAAGCTGGACTGTGCTCACTCATTTATAAGCAAGTAGCATTCTAAGTAATTGGCAAGGTAGAATTACATGGTGACCAGCAGAGCATCAGGTCCTGTACAGCCTCGATAAGAGCTGCCCCTAAGTGAAGGCAGCAGTCCATCTAAGAGTAGTAACAGGAAGACAGAAAATTAGACTGCCAAAAATACTGATTTAAAGATAGTAAAAGGTGTTAAAGTTTCTGTGAAGAGGCAGCATGACTAATTATAAAGTTAATGTGATAGATGTACCTATAAACAATTTGATTAAAGCTGAAAAAATTGAGATGCGTAAAAATATGTACTCTAAACTCTGTGTTAGATGGGCTTGGGGGTTCTTTTGGAAGTGTTTTTTGTTTTATATATAAGGAATATAACTGAATAACAATTTTGTAAATAAATTAATAAGGTAGTGGCTGCATATTGTTTTATCTGAAATAAGCACAAAGTTTTCTAATTACATAAGCTAAATTAGAATTAATTACAAGTTGTGTAATTCAAATTATATATATAAATGATGTAGACTTATTAGTAAAATGCTGTATCAAAATTATGTGCTTCTTGTAGTTTGCATAGATTCACAAGGGCAAACCACAAAGGTTTTCCCACTGTGTTTTTGTGAAGGATATATTTAACCAGTAAAAATATGCAACTTCAATACAAGGTACAAGTTTAATCTATCCACATGTTGCTGCATTTGATTGGTTTATTCAAACAAAGTACAGTTCATCTGTGATATAACAGAACTATAACTTAAGAGGAAACAAAGCTTCCTCATTTGCATGTCTGTTAAATGTCTCAGGTGAGCCAGCTGAGGAACTCTGAAGCCAACACTTACGTGCAATGGCTATACAGAAAGTATGTCTCATTTTTCAAGCACCAAGATGATGTATAGCAGAAAATCTAGGATTGAGATCCTAGTGCCCTGGGATACATGGATATGTATTCTTTGATCTTTTTAGAGTTCAATACAAGCAGTAATGCGGAAGAGTATTTCTTTACCTCATTTTCTTAGGTGATGCTTCTTTCTTGATCTTAAAACTTGAGTTTTCATTATTTTCAATTATACTTAAATATTTTAGATAGGACTGGAAGTAGAGATTGAGCTTCTGCTATTTTGCTGCCATTGGTGACTCTGGGAGCCTTCCTTTGAAGTTACAACAGAGCTGTGAAGTTACTATAGATTTCCTTGGACCGCATTGGTCTATCTAATTAGTATGCATTCCCAACAGTGATCAGAAGAATAGGCTGGTGCTTTCATACTGTTAATGAAACTAAAAAGCAAAAAGAAGTTAACTAATAGAAAATAAAAAATCCTTGATTTATTTATGCACATCTGAAAAAAAGAAATAGAGCGTGGATCGTACATGGAAGAGGTTCAAGCCCTGCTGCATAGCTTTTAATTAGATTTTATTTGGGGGATTCTTTAATTAAAGGACTGTCAAGTGTCTTCTCTGTCAGTGTTATATCTAATAACACACACAGGGCAGACAGCAGGGATGTAGCAAGAAAGAAACTGTCTTTAAGCCCAAGGACCCTTGGGTTCCTTCAGAACAGAAGATTTATTAATTAAATATCCCAGAGAAGTTTGGTTTGGTTTTTTTTTTTGGTTTTTTTTTGGTTTTTTTTGGGGGGGGTGTGTTTTGGGTTTTCTTGTTGCTGAAACTCAGTTGTCTATACAAATAAACAGTAAGAATGATACTTAGCATAGTTTTGGCCTGTGCCAGTTTGTAGTTTTCATACAGTCCAGGGGTTATCACAGCCACAGGGTTGTTCTTCAACATGCAGTCTGAATGTGACTACCATGGTTTGGAGGATGACAATTTAGTGTATAACTGAGGCCATTTCATTCCAGTTAGTCTCAGTGCTAGAGGGAAGTCCTAGACAAGCTTAACATAATAGATATAATGTAAGGCTGTATGTATATTAATTAAAGGCATCTGCTCAGACAAACAATCCTTGGCTCTTAGGTGATGGTAGCTTGTTTACAGTGAGTCAGGCTACTCCCCTCTAGGAGATACTCATCACATTGAGGACTGGAGTGACCCCTGATACTGTGCATATCATGAAGGTCTTTGCCTCTACCTCTGTGACATATTGAGGAATTTCAAGATTTGTTTGTTCTGTGGTATCATGTTAGAGACCCCTGTGAACATAGACCATCTCTATCTAGCACTTTTTGCAGGAGACTATTACCTGCTGTTGTCCCACTACATTTGCTCTACCATGTACTTGATGGTTGACTTTGCACTTTCACAGAATAAGCCCTTGTGAATTTCCATTCACTTCAGATGGGAGATCAATTGTTCCAGGAGCTCTGGGATGAGTGATAAAAGGACAAGTTAAGGTAATTGAATTGACCTGGAAGACTTTGTTAGCCATTGTGTAATGGTGAGTACAGAAAAATGGTCATAAGTCATACCGGATGGTGGTAGACCGTGAATAAACTTAAATTCTGGATATGGAAGATCTCCTGTGAGGTTCTGTTCCAGGAGCAGATACTTGCCATAAACTCTTTTTTTCAGGAGTCAATAAAGAGAGAGTTGCAATTATCCAAAGAAGCCTTGTTTATCAGGGTTGCTCCAATTTAGGAATTGGGAAGGGGATAGTGATCTGATGACCTGCAAAGCCATCATTCAGATTATCTGTCCACAGATGTCCTGCATTGTCTACACTTCCAAGATCATACGTACCTTTGGTCTAGTTAACTTTCTTACTAGTGCCAGAGCTATTGACAAGATTCACTTTTTCATATAGTGATCCTCATTAAGTTCTTGTTTATGCATCAGCAAAACCTTAGTGCAACACCAAGGATTATTTCTGGATTGAATTATCAGCTATATTATCTATATGTACAATGCAAGAATCTTCCAAAGTTCCTCTCTCTAACTGTAGAACTAGACTGACGTCCTCCTCCACCCGTGGATGTCAGCCTGCTCGGAATCAGATACCTTTCTACACTGAATGTCTTTCTGATCCTGAAACAAACTGTGGGCTTTCATGTAATTCAGGACTGTGGGAAAGATCTTCATAGACCCATTTAGCTTAACCAACTGCAGAGACTGACTGTCTCCTTAATCTTTTTTTTTTTTTTTTTTTGAGCGATCCCTGCTCTGAGGATCTTGTGTCCAGCTGGAGCAGATGTTTTCCATTCCAGTCACTGAAACACTAAGTCCTTGCTCCTTTCTGGAGTTATACAGTAAAATGAACTGTTACTGTTCGTCCTTTTACCCAGGATACTTCATTAAGGGACAAAATTCGCAATTACGTATTAGGAACCAGCTGTTTTCTCATTCTTTTGATGCAGAATATGAGAATAGCTTGGAAAATAGCTCTGAACTGGATATCCATAAATTTTGAGTATTCAGAATGATCAAGACTGTTACAGGGAGATAGCTAGTGACTGTCTCCTTGTACTGTGCTGAAAGCTGCTGCTCCTGAGAAGTCAGTAAGAATAAATTCAGGAAGCGGTAAGTATGGAGGGCGAGAATGGTTAGACTGAGTGCTTTTCAAGGTGCATTTTTAAAGTTGTCCCTTGCTGTGTTCAAAGTTCTCCATCTCCAAAGAGAGAATAAACCAAGCACTGAACATTAATATAGGACATGCCTGAAAAGTGAGAGGGTTCGTTTGAGTGGTGTGCCATCCCCTTGCGTTGTCATCTGGTGCATGCCATGCTGTTGCCTAAGCAGCATCAGTGAAGTGATCAGACAGGCTGCTATAACACGGACTACCTCTTCAATGTCCTTCTTTCTGGAGTTCCTGCAGTGGACACATGTACCTGTATCCACTCTGCTGAGCCCAGCTGCCTAGCTGTGTATCCACAGTTCCGAAAGAAAGCAAAAAATTCAGGAAAATCACAGTGGCAGTTTGTGAAAGAGGTCCTCATCTTTCACGCATTTCTCTGCTCCTTTCCCTGCATTGTAAAACGTACCTTCATTCCCTTTCTGTGGGAGTGGGCAACTGGAATCACACAGTGACTGTGCTGAAATGTACCTACAGAACAAGATGCAACTGAAATACTCATTTCTTCCAGCAGTGGAATCCAGCCCAAAGCAAAGCAGATTTCATTAGGCTGTAAGGAGGACTCAAGAAAAAATCTTGTGTTGGCAACTGATGCCTCCATATCTGTAACCTTTTGTTCTTTAAGCGTGGATTTGAACTGCTCTGTGCTACCATAGCACAAGCTGCCAAATCATCGCCTGAGAAGTTGAGAAGTTTATTCTGGCAGAGGCGTGTATTCCTGCTTCTGAGCTAGCTTCAGATGTGGAGAATAAAATACTGCTCCTTCAAACCTGAAAGTTGAGCTCCTTTGTCCTTGAGACATTTTTTCCTTTTTTTCTTTTTGTTTCTTTTTCCTTTTTTTTTTCCCCCAGAGGTCAGGACTTGATTGTGTTCAGTGTAATAGAAAGGCTGTATCTGACTGAGATATAGATACTGAGAGTGCGTATTGTGTGGTTTTGAGAGCAGCAAAAAGACCTGTGCGAGGCAGGTCATTTGGGAGAGCTCTGGAAGCCTGGGCAGCGCGCTGGAAGCTAAAGGTGGTCCACTCACCTTCATACCATCAACAGAAAGTGACCATTGGAATAAAATCTCCCTGAAATGTACCTAGTATTCAGTACAAGTCTTTTGGACCAAGATTTCCCCACCCTCCTCAGTATGAAGTTTGCTTTTGTTTACAAAAGTAAATTCCCAGAGTGGTTTTCAATGTGTGCAGCATGATGAGCAGGACCTACAGTCTGGAAGCAAACCCAAATATTGAAGTCCATTGACTAAAAAGAATTAAGGGAAACTAAGGCTTTATATCTGAAATGAGCTTTTGGGAATAATTTTTGTCATCTCCCACCCTATTTAGTGTATGACTGCAAGATTTGTGCTGTTGGAAATTTAGTTAGTCAATGCTGTTTATATTTGTGTATTTTTTGAGGTAAACTTTATCTTGGGATTTTTTCTTTGTTTGTTTTAACCTGTGAGTTTGTATTCCTCTCTATAATAAACACTAAGCTTAAAATTTCCAAATATAATGACTGTATAATAGTTGAATTATTGGTGCTGTAATTATTAATATATTGATCATCTATGCAAGTACAAACTAGTAATATTTAGCAAATAATACCAGCAACGAAATTCATATTTTAACAATTTTTCTATAGCCAATGGAAAAACATGTCTTCAGGTGTGTTTCAGAGCACTAACGTATCTTTCTTCACAGTTTATAAAAATTATTTTTTATAATATAAAATACAGCTAAAATTATTGTTTTAACTCCTAAACACAGCTAAATTATTTATTTACCTATAATTATTTATAGCTAAAATTATTTATTGGTTTTACTCCTGTTATTTGTATGTATAACTTACAGGTGACTAAGTTCAAATATCTTAAGGTGAGCTAAGGCATATGAATGACAATTGCTTCATAAGGAGAAAGTAGCATCTTAATGCCTCTCTCTAAAAAGCTGATATTTATAAGTCAGCAGACAAATTTTCTTTGAAAACGTAACATTTCAATTATACAAGAGAGGTGTTTTGAGGGGTTTTTTTTCGGATCAGGAGGTGAAAAGGTACCACATCATGACATATTTTGGCTAATATACTTTTCTGATCTTTAGCCAGACATTTGCAAGAAGGTTCCTGCTCAGGGGGGATTTTAATTTGTTAATAGGATTTCCTTATCGCTCTGCAATGTTCTAATTTTCCACGCCATTGAAATACAGTGGACTTTGGCAGTACTCACAAATTACCACGTGATTATACCAGTTTAGTCAGCTTACTCAAACAAAGATGTAGCAATATTAGGGTGTAAATAATCGTACAGTTTTTTAAAAGGGTGAAGCTATTTAATTTATAAGGATTCTCCTATTAGTGTGATGGAGGCATTTTCATTTTTGGCAAACTACATATGTTTATGGCTGCAGAATTATTTATGAAATTATTTTTTACACATAATAATACTTAAATATAAATTCCATATAAAAATGTTATTTAAAATGACAAATTCCTATAATTTTGAAGTCATGTTTGGTAATGAAGAGTTCAAAAGCTAGCACCATAACTGACGATGCAGTCGAGTATCTAATCACAGTCGAAGTTTATATATCTGAATCAAGTGAATGCTTTCCTGATTTTAACTTTAAATGTTTTTAGAGATTATTTCATAGAAATGTAAATTAAAATTACTTTAAAATATATATTTTAAGTCCCCTGTGTGAAGAGGAGTTAAAATTAGTTTAATAGTTGAATTTTCAATAGCTTTTCAATAGTTGAATTTTATCCACAGGGATTAAAAAAGAGATGTTGTATGAACAGAAAATCAATCTTTTCCAGTAAGATCACTCAATTTAGTTTGGAGTTGAGGGGGATTGAAGTTGTTCAGGACAGGAAAAATTTTCTGTTAAGAAAATTTTTTTTTCCCCAGGGGAAAAAATAATTTTCCTAGTGAAGTCATATGGTTTAACTAGTCTTTTATTTATGGTGGCTGATACCAGAATGGCTGCCAAAAAATCAAGTGATTCATCAGCACCCTCAAGTAGACACACCTTTGGGTCATACATACTTTTGGGGTTAATTTGTATTTGGTTTAG
The DNA here is from genome assembly GCF_034638445.1 of Ciconia boyciana. Classification (NCBI taxonomy): domain Eukaryota; kingdom Metazoa; phylum Chordata; class Aves; order Ciconiiformes; family Ciconiidae; genus Ciconia; species Ciconia boyciana. Next base: position 176,884,120 of record NC_132934.1, read on the forward strand.
GTTTTGGCTGCTAGTATGTAAGATGAATAGTCAGATAAAAGGGAATGGGCAGATCCTAAGTTTATTCCCCAATTTAAATTGCACTATCTGTTTGTGTAGGAGACTACTTCCTCTTGGGGTAGTATTTATTTGTTTACTTGAATATCTACATTAAAAAAATGGCTGCCTTTCTGAATAGTCACTGATGCTAAATGCCAAACTGTGAGGAAATAAACACAATCAGCCATAGAGTGCCTCTGTCTTCCTCACCTGCAGCTGATGACCATGGTCTGCAGCAAATAATTAATAGAAAATAAAGAAGAGTTTGATCAGGAGAAGCCTCTGGAAAGTGAACATACTGTCTGTTATGTTTTCTTTTCTGAAAACAACTTCACCTTTATGAAAGGTGTGGGAGATCATACAATGTAGAATTTATCTTGTAAAGCATAGGTCAAAATCAAAATCTTAACATTCACTTCAGAAATCAGCTGGAGACTAAAAGATGTTCTGCTACAGAGAAAATACTTTTTATTGCGTTCTTCATTGGCTGCTATTCATGGATGGACATAAGAGGTGATTACTACACATTATGTCATTACCAGGGGTTGACAGTAACAGAGAGAATGATCATCAGAATTGGAACCAAAGAGTGTTTAAAGGGTGTAAAGCTTTTCCAGACACTTCATAACCTGATACCTGATGATTCCGATAATTCCGGTACTGTATGTTTGGGAGCAGATGAACTTAATTCATATCAGCAAATACAAACACCAACAGTGTCTCAGTAAATCATATGAAGGTGCCCCTTTTATAGTTAAAAGCAAGAAATAGCCACTCATAGGGAGTGACTAATCTCATGCTAAAGCAGATGACTAAAACAGGGCAGGTGAAAACTGCTGTAATGCCTCATATTTCTCTCCATTGACTGCAAAAGGAGATCTCAGATGATTTGTTCAGGTGGCTAGCTGGCAGATACTTAAAATTTGGTAAGATTAATGATAAGCAATGCCAAAAAGGTCTGTCATAGCAATAGGAAGCATCGCACCTTTTTTATAAGCTTTTTCTAATCTTCACTGGAATTTGATTCTGTTTCAAAAAAGCAATTTCTTCATGTAACCATAATTGTAAGAAATTCATCTACTATGCAAAATCTGAATAAATATTATCTTGATACCATTTACTGCCTTTATTTTAAAAAATGGAGACCTAATAGAGAAGCTGGTTCATATAACTGGTTAGCCTATGGAAATAATTCCATTCAGAAACTCTTCAAAACTGCAACACAACTGATCAAGAAACACGAAATGGAAATGTTAAAAAGATAAATACGTGATTAAAAGGAATTAGTTCTAGCCTTTGTTTCTAATTCCTTGACACCTCCCATGGCTTCACTGGTGCACCTTGCTCACAGCTGTCTTAGCAATGTTGAAGAGTCTTGCTATGAATGGATAAATATGTAATTACAAGAGAGAAAAAAATTACTGTGCAGATGAGGTAAAATGATATTACCGTGTGTTATGGATCTGGGTTAAAATTTGTTGCTTATGCACAGAGCATGTGAGCAGTACCCGCTAAGTGGTCCCACCATATTTGTATTGATACCCATTGGTCAATAGCTGGGAGGCTGATTCCTGAGACACACACTGACCTTATTAATGTCATGCAAAGGTGGTCAAAGATTCAGTGATTCCCTATACACAAAATTAGTTGTAACAGTGTAGCCTAAGGAGTAGAAGAAAGAATAAAAGCAAAAGATAAGATTTAAAAAAAAAAAAAAGAAGAAAAAAATCCCAAGACTGTCCCTTAACTTGGAAAAAGATTTAGCAAAAGAATAAAGATATCAGGGAATTTTTATATATTAACTCTGCTTCACATTTGGTAATGAGGAAATAAAATTTATGTATTCATTATAAGAATGCATCCTAAAGACAGGCATTTTAATTTCTGCATAAGCAATACACATAAAATTTGTCACAAATAGAACTATAATTTAGAATAACAATTAGAATCCATTAAAGTTCTTTTGATTGTTTTTTCTCATATATTTTTTTCATCCTAATTAATGTAACACAAAATGAGATTTTAAGCTTTGGTTAATCTGTTTTGCTCAGGCTGAAGTACTTGTGCATGCTCCTTATTGCATAAAAATGTGAAGGGGAGGCGAATTGAAGAAGCAGTAATATTAATGCCCCCTTGAATATCCTATTAAACATTTTTTAACAGATGCTTGGATCTTCTAATTGTCGATATGAAACTGTCTGAAAAGTTGACATTGTATATACTGAGCCTCTTAACAGCTTTTTTTGTAAACTTTGACCATGTTAAACACTTGATATCCCAGAGAACTTTGCATAAAAATGTCACAGCACCCTTCTGAAAAGGTGAATACAGCCCTTGTGACCAAGGTGTCTTGATGTTTAAAGATGAAGATAAGTAAGACTTGGAAAGCATTTAGATGGATTAGATGCTTATCTACTATTGAAGCTAATGCTTTGTAAAAACGGGATCCTGGAGAGCCCTATCCTACTTCTTATAATGTTTGTGCAGGAAAAAAAAAAAACAAAACCAAACAAAAAAGGCAGGATAAGACAGTACTGAAAGAAAGACACACAGTAAACTCCTCTTTAGCTCAAGCTGAGTGTAATTTTCTAGCTCTTATCCTAGATATATTAAGTAGTAAATTGGTGTTTCTGAATTTAGTTAAAAATAAATCAAGCTGTAATATATTCATATCCCCAGGTATCCCAGAAACCATTGTATGTTTCCTCCCTTGATTAATATGTAAGGCAGAAACTTCACTCTCTTCCATAAAAATGTGAAGGATCTCCTTCAAAATAGTCATGTTGGTTACATAAATAAATAAATAATTTATAAAGCAGATAATAATTTTTATTGACTTACTTAAACTTATTTTAGTCCTACTAGTACCCAAGTTTTCCTTACAGATAACAGAAAATGTCTTCAGTTTGAAAATAAACAGATTGATGTGGCTTCAACTGTTTCCTTTGGGTTCTTCTCCTAAGACTACATTTAGTGATAAAAAGCCAAACTGTGACATTATTACCTTTCTTCATAAAGGGAGGTGATTCTTTCAAACCTTATGTCATTCTGCAGACGTTATCTGGATCAGCTTTGTAGGGCTAGAGACTTCGAGCTTGTCTTTGAAAAATAAATAGCATATAAGAAAAGGAGATTTAAAACTCCATTTTTCTAATTTTGTTTCCACCAGCACATTTCTCAGTCAATCTACTTTTCACAGCTGTTTTGCACATTTTTATTTTTCTTCCTTCTGGTACTGGGATGATCAGTTTTAACCTGAAAACAACTATCTTTTGATAGCTTCCACATGACACAGTGGAACTATATTCTAGATAATGAGTACCGTGTTGAGCCAGTGGTTACCTGCAAGCGTGCAGCAAATGTGGGAGTGTCATTGATAAATATATGGGTCAGCCAATGTGCTTTCTGACCACATTGCATAAACACGTGGTGGACAGAAATGATGAGAAAAAGTCAGATAACATGAAGAGAAACTCTTATGACATTAATAGATGCATAAAAATAAGCAGAGGAAAACCACTGGAATCATGCTGTGTACTTGATCCGATGCTTTAACCTTTGCAAAAGGGTGTATTATAACTAAATATAGTAAAGTGTAACTTCACAGTTTCCATCTTATATTAAAAGCTTCAGATACAGTGAAAGAAGGAGAAAAGGTCAGATCTTCAGTGTTATGGTTATTGTATTTTGGGTTCGGTATTGCAATATAAAGCAGCTTTTCTTTTCAATGGCATTCTGTTGTGAAGTTGAGGATTTTAGAACTGCTCAATGCCATGTGATAGAACTATTAAGATTTGTAGATTTCTCTTTATGTGACAACAAATACACATTTTTTTGTGTGGAAAAGAGTGAGTTTATCTAACAGTTGAACTGTATTACTTTGAACAGAAAGATCAATATACACTTAATCCTCTTATAGTTTGAAATTATTTTTCCAAGCACAGCAAAATAAAACCAGAAGTGTTAGTTTCTTATAATTTATGTTATATTTGCACATTTTAATTTTCTGTTCTTTTTTCTGGTTCTCGAAGACATCCCTGTAATCTCTAATTTATAGTTTCTTAAGTTATTAATGTCAGAGATTTGTAAGAGATACTAATGTATTAAAAAAAAAAAATTAAAATGACAGGTTGGAGGGGAGCACGATGACAAGAATGACACTTATTCTTCCCTAAAATAAATTATTTTTTAATTTTATTTTGTTCTGTTTTACCTTTTATTAAAAGGTCTATCAGTCTGCAAGACAAAGATAATGACTTGTGAAATTACAAAATTAAGTGCAATATAAGTATTAATTAATGGAATAGAAATATTATGCATCCATATATGTTATTTTAGGTAATATAAAGTCTTTTGGAAGAATTATATGCTATGAGAGTCCTGCCATATATTACTCAGATAAAATTAATCCCAGTCTCAGGATTAATAAGTCAAATAAGCAACACGAAGTTCAAAGATTTTAAGCCCTATTTTGAAGGTATCTTTATGGTTTTAGTCATACTAAAACCACATTAGCCAGTTACTTCATTTTTTGCAGGGAGGTAAATGCTTGTGAGTTTTGCTCTGTACTACTGAAGATAATGCAGATTTTATCACCAATTTCAATGAAAAAAAAAATAAAATCACAACCTGGTTGATATCCAGATACTTACTCAGATTTTAGTCTCATTATAGAAACAAAACTAGTATTCCTAAGTCTTCTCTTCCTTTCCACACTTTACAGTCTCTATTTGTATCCCTATTATATAGCTGAATTAATAGCAGTTTAAAAATAAATGTTTCTAATACTGTAATGTTCAGGTCACTGAGGAGTCCAGTCAGAGAGACTAATCCTCCTTCTCTTCACCTTTTCTGTAGAGCTATTTATATAGAACTAGGATTATTTATAAAATATATTTTGATACTGCATGTTTTGTAAGTACCAAGTAAATAAGTTTGCATGCGTTATCAATCCTTTTTTTTTTTAGGCTGCCTGGAATTGAAAGAAGACACCATTGAAAACCTTCTAGCAGCTGCCTGCCTACTCCAGCTCCCACAAGTAGTAGAGGTTTGCTGCCATTTTCTAATGAAGCTTTTGCACCCATCCAACTGTTTGGGAATACGAGCATTTGCTGATGCACAAGGATGCACAGAGCTTATGAAGGTGGCTCACAACTACACCATGGTAAGGCAGTTTTAGAAGACCTAAATTATGATCTTATGAATCCTCTGTATCTTCTCTGAGTAAAAATATCTCGTTACTTTTCTGCTTGAAATAGTTCTGTACTTGTATGGAACTTTATTTCATAAGTGGCCCTTTTGAAACCATAGGAGTGGTGATTCCTCTCAACTTCAGTGAAGTTATGAGAATTGGCTTGCTATGATGAATGCCCTGTCTGCTGAGTCAGAACAGTATACACCTTAACTAGATGCATGTTCACGTACAGGTGATAATAGTAACAAGTATATGTAAGTCCTTAGGATACTTTTTAATCACCATTCCTTTTTGTTTAGCTTTAGGGAAGCTTTGTCATTGTCATTGTTCTGCATGGGAACAATATCAAGGGAAGTTTTGTGGGGTTTTTTTTGTCAAGAATTATCCCGTCTTTTATTCATCTGTGAAGTAGGTTAAGACAGAAAGTTGAAGACACAAATAATTTTATCTCACAATATTTTAAATTTTTCCAGTTATACCTGACAGAACAGGTATGGCATTAATATTAAAAATTAATCAGAATCAATGAAGCAGAAATATGCTACTTATTCAGAAATGAAATCATATCAGTAGCCATTTGATTCTGCATAATTTGACAAAATTAAAAACATGGCTTATGAAATTAAGCTTACATAAAGAGTAGATTACATAATTTTTTTGAGAAATAATGGTCCCTTAAGGTCTATACTGAAATCATTATTGAAGTAATACAGCAGGTTTCAATGAATCTGCTTTGCTTGTCCAGCAGTTATGTCCTTATTTTATTTATTCTCTTCTGTAACTAATAACATATTGTAATTCACAGGTTTAACTGTGTTTTTCTTACCACTACAGCTCAGGTAGTTACATCCATTTTACACTTCTGGAGCTAGTTCTGTGGCTGGTTTTAATTTTATTTGTATTTAGACATCTAAAATGTAGTTTTCCAGGTCCAAGCTAGTCAGTTTAACCTTCTTCTGTCAGTGGAAAGAAATAAGCTGTCAGAGCAGAATTCATCTGATCTAGCTTAGAATGAGATTGCATTAGAAGTGAACAGGTATGGGTTGAACAAATTAAATCTTTTTAACAATATATTTTTTAGACTTATGTATTACTTTTTTTTTTTTGAGTGAAAAGCAATATAATGAACAATGAAAAAATTTTCTACAAAACCTAATATTGAAAAACCCTGAGTTTTAAAAAAAATCTCCTTATTCTTTAAAACAATTTATTGAAAGATTTTTGGGGTGAATGAAATTACTCATTAGAGTACATTTGAAGACTTGTGACTGATACATATAAGACGTATCACAAAGATCACAAAGATCTGTTCCCATTTCTAAGATATTAGGTATATTATATAATCTATTATTGTTTTTAATGCTCAGGTCTAAAATCTGAATTATGTGTAATGGGAATATTGTCAACAAAAGATGGTGGATCAAAAAGGAAGTCAGTTGTAATTAATAAGCAAGCTCTGATGTAACTACAATTACATTTGCAAGCATGCACAATAGTCACACTTTCTCTTTGTTAGAAATACAAGTAATCACATCTATTCAGCTATGCAATTACAGTATTTTTTCTGTACGTGATTAAACTTCTGACCCAGTGAAAACGTAATCCTAAAAGTTAAGCTTCATAGTGCATGATATTTTCATAGACATCGTGTTATTGCATTTAAGTGTGAGGCAGCTCACATCTATTTGATCTACTGATTTGTGTTAAAGAGTGTGGACGAGCAGTTGTGAGTGGGGGAAGGGTGCCTTGTTGCCTGTCTTGACTACAACACTCTTCATTGGAGAGAATCTACATAAGAGAAAAGTGATTATTTCTTCTACACACATGCATAACCGAGAAAAACTTCTAGAGTGTAAGGAAGATACCCTGGAGAGTGTGATAAAGGAACAGCAGAGACCTTGTAATGTGAAGAAAGGGTAGGAAAGTGATGAGCAGAGCAAAGAGCAGATGCATAGTCTCTGAGGTGACGGAAAGCATTATTTTTTCCTTCAGACTCCAGGGAAATAGTATGAACTGTGATGAGAGCAAACCTAAATTAAGGCAAGGAGGAGTTTGTTAACAAACTCCTCCTATCTTATGCAGAGGATTTGAGGGGAAGCCCTCTTTAAAAAAGGATGGGGAAATCCTTGTTTTAAAAAAGTTCTTATGCTTTCAAGAGAACTTCAAGGCCCTTGCTTTAAAGCTTTTCAGGGTGCTTTCTTTAAGAGTGGCAAGTGACGTATCTCAAATTCTGGCTCTGTGAATCCTCTTCCGAGGTATCGTTGCAAAAGCTCATTTGCTGTGAATAGGAAATAATGGTACTCCCTCAATTCTGGCATATTGCGTGGTTGTTTGCTTGTAAAAATTTACCATTCTTTGAAAGCTATAGAAAATAAATACCTTAAGAATTTTCTGATATGAAGGCAGAATAATGGATTAGTGAATGCAGCTTTCAAAGTTTGGGTATTTCTGCTTTCTAAGGAAAAATCGTTTTTCTCCATGAAAATGTGAAACGTAAAACAGGTGAAATGAATTTTCCTTAGCCAATTCTCTTAAATATTTACTTAAATTATTTCTTATATAAATAGTAGAATTGTCAGAAAATTAATCTTTCTGGTATATGAAAAGCACTTATAGGGAGAAAACTTAGGGGAGGAGAGGGAAGCTTTGACAGCATTTGCAACAACTCTAACGGCTTTTGAAGAGTGCAATAATATGATTCCTTTTTATACTTTTTTCAAGCTTCAGAAATATTGAATTTCTGGATATTTAGCACTATAGCACCAGAATCTTTTAGTAATATATCAGTTCAGTGAATAGGGTATTATAACTGACTATCTGAATAGCCAGTTCTATAATGCTGATTGTCATAACAAATATTTTTTTAATAGAGTACAAATAACGAAGCTAAATGAATTAGATATACTTGTCCCCAAGGTAAAGAAAAAATGAAGGCAATGACTGAAATTATATACCTTTCATCTTGTTCTTTGCATCTACAAAAATATCTACTCTATATTAAGCACAAGAAATTATTTTTGACCCCATCATATCTCTTAAATATTGTAGCCAACAGTTATCAAAACCAATAATTTTTATTCTACTAACCATAATGCTACAGAGAAATAAAGCTAGTCCTGACCAGAAATAATAGTGCTGTACCATGAAGTTTTTGAGATAAAAAAATTCAAAAAACAATAATTCTACGCTGGTTGTGGGAATGGGGAGCAAGACAATGTTTTTCAAATAATCTTGCAAAAATAGATATGTAGACATGGTATATGCTATAGAATGTGTAATAATTTTGAGATATGACTCAAGTTAAATCTCATCTTGGAATAATTTTGCTTCTTAGTTAATTACATAGGTGAAATTAAATATTAATTGATTCCTGGGGGAAAAAAAAAAAAAAAAAAAGACTAATTCTCTGTAGCCCTTAGTTGAGGTACTCGTTTAAAGTGCTGGAACCTCAGGATAACTGCATCATACTTGGCAAATGTCATACTTCCACCAATTAGTTTTAATTAGAAAGTTATTCACAGTTGTCGTCACAATAGCATTTTCATGAAAATCAGTATATTTTCATGAAAATGGTTTGCTTCATTGAATCTCCATAAATGTTTTAATCTTCATTTTTCAAAAGCAATTTCCTTGCCTAGCGTCAGATTTGATATTTTATAAGTTCTAAATTACAGCATTGTTCATTAAAAAAAAAAAAATTATGCATATATATTCAGTTTGCTTTGGGCTTCACGTAACATGTTATGAGGACAAGATATTTGAGCTTTGAAATTTCTTTATATTGAAGAAGAAATAGCTGCTAAAGAGCAAACCACTGAATTTAAGAGTCTTATTGACTTCAGGAGATATGTCATTTCCAACACATGTTTTTTGTCACTAGATAATTGTTCAATTCCCCTCAACCACAAAATCTGTGGAAGCCATGAATACAAATTTTTATTTGCATAGTTGACACAGGTATGTCCAGACTTAATTCAAATGTGACAAACTTTTTTCAAAATGCAAAGAGTCATTGCTGAGCCTGGAGAAAGCTTGTAATGGAAGTAAAGTTCATTAACTTTATGTACAGTTATATATCCCTTTCCATTAGCAGAGGCATAATATCCCTGGTATTTTCTGAGATATTTAGTCTTCAGTGCCAAATATGAAATTGTTCTTTTGAAATGCAAAATCTAAGCAATGAAAAAAAAATGTATGCATGGAGGAGGGAAAGCAGTGAGGAAATTAAGAAAAGAAAAGCAGTGAAGGAACACCAGAGAACATTTGAAAAATCTTTAGAAAATACATTTGCCAATTAACAAGTTATGAGGGTAGTGGGGCAAGAGGGGAGAGTAGACTTCATGAGAAGTTAGTGAATAATGAAAGCTGGAGATTTCTATCTTTGCATTCCCCATACGTTTTATAAATGGAACATGGATAGCAAGATTTTAAATTAAAGCGTTAGAAGCAAGAAGTTAAAAATAAGAGGAAAAAATGCAAAGTTTCATTGGTTTCTTTTTTTAGGCATTTAGGTGTGCTGAGGTTTTTTGGGTTTTTTGTTTGTTTGTTTGTTTTTTTAATTAATTTCCTAATTTAAATGGCAGCACAAATATGCATATCTCTCGTTTTAAGACTTCTGTACTTCTTAATTACAATCTGGGTTTTTACTAGCTTGTCAGTTTCTGTGAATTTTCAATCTGCAAAGCCATATGTCTGGTAACTTTAAATTCCTAATTTATTGTCAGAATTATATGATAGTACAGTGGAATGCACATGATGTCTTTTAAAAAAAACAAAAGCAGCAAAATGGAAAACATCAATAAGCTAAAGCAAATGCATTCTTCTAACACATTTTTAGTGACAGTTCTTTATTCTTCTAGTTATCAGGAGTTTCATACGTAGGGAAGCTAACCTCTAAAGTCAGCAATTTATCCACTTGTCATACTTGTCAGAAATTAGAGTCATAGTGTATGGTCTTATCTGTCTCTTCATAAAACAGAATAAAGTCTAATTCGAAAATGTGATGGCAACCTTATTGGGATGCAATTCTTTTTGGAATATATGACTTTTTATAATGTACTTTACTTTGTACCATTATATGTTTATTGATGAAAGTTTATAATAAACCATGCTAGTTTAATGAACCCTGTGGCCTGATGTACCATGAGCCCTTCTCATAACAACTACTTTTCTACATTAGTAAATATTAAGAGATGAAAAGTTTGTCATATTTTTCCTTAAATAGATAACTGCAGTTTGTTTTTAAAGCATGGGGAATTCTTAAAAAACTTTATTCATACTTGGTAAGGTTTTGAATACAACTGTAGTTTGCTTTCTCTCTCACAGTAAAGAACATGGTTCTGTTTGTGTTATGACAGATAGATAATACTTAGAAATTAAGTGTGACATTCCAAGTTATGCTACCAGTTTCTTCATCTCAATATCATGCCATTTGTCTGAAGCCCAATTGTTTCAAATGGAAAATTGAAATATCTCTTAGATACAACTATTTAATCTGTCAGTGCTTTACCTCTCAGGAAACTTCACTTAAAGCTCAGTGATCATTTTGCATCTTGAAACTGCAGTTTGACAATTGAGATGATAGAGCTTGTTCCACCTTTTTATTTCACCATATTCCAACGTGAATTGCTAAACATAAACTTGGAAAATCTTCACATTACATTGAGGCACTGAGTAGGAGGATGGCCATAAGCAAAATTTCCATGAGCAGAAGAATGTATATGAATAAAGTGATTGATGTGTCTGTAACCCAGTCAAACTGTTAGCAATGTAAAGGACCCTAACATATGTTACAGTTCCAAGCCTGGGAGATGCAGAATGTTTGCAAGTGCGTTTGAATGAAGTGGTAGAAGGTGTTCAGTCTCTCATAGATGCAGTTCTGTGCTTCACACTGTAAGGGTCATTAGTCCCAGCACAGCAAAACATTATTCAAACTTCATTATAAGCACGTAAGTAATCTCAGTGACACATACGGAGTCTATATAGACCCTTTAACTTACTGAGAATTCTGATTATACTGCAGACAGAGCAACCATTTCATTTATGTGAAGTGTGTGCCTTATGCAAAATTTTTAATAATCTTTTATGGTGAAGAGCTTCAGTGATCATGTTATTAGTTATGTTTATTATCTAAGCCACAGAATTTCGCAATTAAAACTTGGTGGGGTGGAGTGGGGAAAGAGTGATATGTAAAACCTTTCCTATCCAGTTCCATTTACAACAGCTCATCCTGAAGCATACTGAAATATTGTAACAATACTCCAAATTAAGAAAAATATTATCAAGATATTGATAGATGGGGATGACAATTGTTAATGAGTTGTGGTTGTACATTCAGACATCAGTTATTTATTTCAGTGTTAATATGACTTTAACTAAGGTCAGATAACAAGTGAGGCAAGCAAACTCTCTAGTAGTGTAATTTAACAGTTCTTTAACATATGCTGTTTAACATGATTTATATACAGGGTCATCAGTTGGCTTTCTACTGTTTAAAATAGCTGACCAGATACTGGTCAATAGATACTGACCAGATAACAGCTTTGTTAACTTCATATCATACTTTGTTTTGATGACTTTGACCTCCTTATCACCACATTGGTGACATATGGATAAATAGACAATAAGATGGGTGGAAAGCTGACTGGACTCAGAGTTGTGAACTGTAGTAAAAAGTCCAGCCTGTGACCAGTAAATAGTGATGTTCCTCAGGGATCACTTCTGGGTCCAATACTGTTTTAACAACTTTATTAATGACCTAGGTGATAGGATGGAGTTCTCTCTCAGCAAGTTTGCAGATGTCACCAAACTGGCAGGGGGAGATGATCAATACGTTTGAGGACAGGGCTGCTATTTAGAAGGCAGGCTGGAGAAATGGGCTGGCAGGAACATCACAAAGTTCAGCAAAGGGAAATGCACAGTCCTGCAATATGGGGCCAAATAACCCCATGCACCAGTACAGGCTGGGGAGCAACTGTCTAGGAAGCAGCTCTGCAGAAAAGGATCTGGGGGTCCTGGTGGACACCAAGTTGAACGTAAGCCAGCAATGTACCCTGACAGCAAAGAAGGCCAACAACATCCTGGGATGTAGTAGTGAGAGTGAGCAAGTTGAAGGTGATCCTTCCCTGTTTGGCACCCATGAGACCACATATGAAGTGCTGTGTCTACTTTTGGGTTCCTCAGTACAAGAGAGACATGGGTATACTGGAGTGAGTCCAGGGGAAGTCATCAGGCTGGCTGGATGCTGGAGCACATGGCGTATGGGGAGCGTCTGGGGGAGCTGGGCCTGTTGAACCTAGGTAAGTGAGGGCTAAGGAAGACCTTACTGCGCTCTGCATCTACCTCATTGGAGGATACAGAGAAGATGTTGCCAGACTGTTGTTGGAGGTGCAGAGTGATAGGCAACAGACACAAATTGGAACATAGTAAATCCCAACTGGATATTAGGATTTTCTTTTTTTTTTTTTTTTTAACCATGGGGGTAGTCAAATACTAGAAAAGCAACAACCAATGGAGTTTTTGGGATCTGTTCTTGGACGTATTCAAGACTTGACTGAAAATGTTGCTGAGTAACCTGACCTAGTTAGATGTGCACTGAGCAGGTAGTTGACTAGATGACCTCCAGAGGTCACTTTGGACCAAAATTATTCTGTGAGGCTATTTAATGTATCTCCTGTACATTTTCCGTGGTCTTAGATATGAGCTGTGTATCCAGGGACAACACGAAGCAAAAGTTCAGATTTTTTTTTTTAATTTTATTTTTTAAGCAATGTGCAACAGATGGGATTACCAGAGCTAACATTTAATTGACTTTTATTAGCAACAAGCTATTAGTAACACGTTAGCAACAAGTTATCAGTAACACACTGAAATTTTAAAGCGTTCTGCGACTTTCTGTTTCTTATGCTCTGTCAGGCATACATGTCCAAAATATATTATTGTACAAAATGTCCTACTTGCACTGTAAATAGCAAATATAAATCTGCAAGAAGACCTGGGCAAGCTGTGTTCAGACTTTATGGCATCCTATACTTAATGGATGATCTGTAAGGTGTTTTTTCTTAGGATAGATAGTGTTCATAGAAAACTAGAGTGACTCCAGACAGCAACAGAACTTTTTTTCATTTGTTTGATTTTGTGTTTTATTGTTGCTTCTTTAAAAGCCCTATTTAAACATTTGTCCAGCCACCTAAGAGGATATTGTGATAGATTACAGTACTTGAGTGACTATGGAAGAGACTGTGTCACACACTGGAAGGTGACATTGTTACTCATATTGCTGAACATTTATTTGTCTAAAAATGCAATATATTATGTTCTTAACACTTGGAGGAAAAAATGAATAGTTTTGAGGAAAATACTTCAAGAGAAAAACTTTTAAAATAGGACATTTCCATCCATAGCAGGTTTGTGTTTTTTTTAGCTTGGAAAAAATTATTGCTTACTCAACTGGAAATATTGCAGCTACTGTAGTGTAATGAGAACATTTGTTTTAATGCACATTGCATACACTTTTAAAAGTGAATTGGTGTTGTAAGAACTGTTTAAGTTTTTGAGATTTTTGACTCAAGTTTAATATAATTTAAGTATGTGCAAGAAATGATCTTGGGACATGCTGGGGAAAAAACCAGTGTAATTTAATTGGAAAATAAAACTATTCCATACACCTATGACTAAAATGAACATACTAATCCATTAAATGTATTTTTCAAGGGGAGAGAGGATTGGAACCAGACTATAGAAAACTGTAATTGTTCTGGTTTATGCTTTTTACCTTGTGGATTCTAATCACATGTTTGGAATATTCAGTATTAAAAAGATCATGTACTGTAAAAAGTTACACATATTCTTTAAAAATTACATAGTTGTACACATATACAACTTACTATTTATTCTTGCACCACTGACAACAGAAGTGAGAAGACACTGTGTCAAAACCTTGCTGAAATGTCACTGATCATTGAATCTCTGGGACTCTTTCTAAATTAGTAATTCTCATTCTTCTCTTACACATGGCAGGGTGTCCCTGGAAAAAATGTTATGTGTCTTGTACATTTTGACATATGGACATGGAAAAGTATGGCTTGCTATATTCAAATTGCTTATATATTTTCCTTTTGAAGGAGTTAATTTTAAGTACACTAGCATGGAGTAAAAAGTTGAATTATGTCTCTACTTCTTAGGTCTACACAGAATGCTAATTAAAGAAATCACATCCCTTCACTTTTCTAGTTAAGTTCTGATTTTTAAAGTTATTTTGACACTCCAATTGTTTGGGTTTTTTTAAGCTCTGTTCTCTCTCTAACGTCCTTTGGACTAGTAAAATTAAGTTGAAAATATTCCAAAGAAACCAGAATAATTTAAATAAATAATAAAACCAAAGATGCAGACATGAAAAAGAAAAACATTTTGGAACTCACTGTATCACTTATGCCTTACCGGGAATTATATTTTTTTGAGGTTTAGAATTTTCTCCATTTTACCACTTTAAACCCATCCTAGCAATACACAAAAGTGAAAAACACTGAAGCAATGGAACCAGAAACAAGAGTCCCAAAATGCTTGTGATTATCTTACTTTCAACCAAAACAAAAAATCTGATCTTTATGTACAAAACTAAGCTTAGACTAGTTTATTCTCTTGATAGCATGAGTTTCTTAAAATATTACAGTATCATTTTTATTATTTTCTTTTTTTAAATTCATGACATTAAACTTTTATTATGACTATTATTATGACTCTTGCTTCCAATTTCTTTTTTCTTCTTTTCTTCTTTGAGAAGAAATTGTACTTCATAGATCATTTTTCACACTTCTGGTATTTTTAAGATGCTTGTTTGAAGGTAATAATCAGCACTTAGCACAGTGTGCTGCTTTTTTATAAGTTCTCCTTAATACAGCTGTGACATGGCACGTTACAGTACCACTCCATCAAGACACAGTAGGAGAAGAGGAAAGTAAGAGCATTTCAAGAACTAGCATATGGACAACAAGATAATTAATAGGAAATAGAGAAGACAACTGCTGGTAGTAAAATGCTGTGAAATCTACAGGAAAATAGTTAAGCAAATAGTCTATAGTGCATTAATCACAATTTGATGCCTTCTTTATCATCAGGAACTTCCATTTTATTGCCTAAATGCCACATTAAAAAGGTTAGTATGGCAGAATGCTGTATTATTCCTAGAGAATGCTGCTATGAAAAGTAGCTCTCTCATCTGAATGATCTTTTTACATTATACACAGGACTCAATAGTTCCTATGGTTTTAATTTGTTTTTCAAGTTTATTCTAGTTCCAGAAACCTGAATATTCAGCAGCAACATTAGTGTCCCATGGAACTAATACTTGCTATGCGTCAGAGTGCTAGCAGAAATATAATCTCATATTAAGGGTACTCTGATATGTCTCTTCTTTCTTCAGTGGATCTGGTGATGGTTTGTCTGTCAGGTCAGCAGATCTACATGTCAGTCTCTTGAGTGAAGAATATATCAATTTATAAAACCTGCTTCATCTTACTGAACTGTAGGCATAAATAAATTACTGTCCATAGAGGTAGCTCAGGGCAAGCAGACTCTTAACCTAAAAAGCATTGGTGGGTGCCTAAAATAAGTTAGCATGAATCTGTGTCGGCACATACAGAACTGCAAATATCACACTAAAAAAGCACGACAAAGACAGTGAATTTTAGGGGATTTTCTTGGCATTCATGGAAAACAGTGTTGTGGTTTAACCCCAGCCAGCAACTAAGCACTACACAGCTGCTTGCTCACTCCCCCCGCAGTGGGATGGGGAAGAGAATTGGAAGAGTAAAAGTGAGAAAACTCGTGGGTTGAGTGAGATAAAGACAGTTTAATAGGTAAAGCAAAAGCCACGCGCACAAGCAAAGCAAAACAAGGAATTCATTCACTCCTTCCCATCGGCAGGCAGGTGTTCAGCCATCTCCAGGAAAGCAGGGCTCCATCACACGTAACGGTTACTTGGGAAGACAAACACCATCACTCCAAACATCCCCCCCTTCCTTCTTCTTCCCCAGCTTTATATACTGAGCATGACGTCATATGGTATGGAATATCCCTTTGGTCAGTTGGGGTCAGCTGTCCCAGCCGTGTCCCCTCCCAACTTTTTGCGCACCTGGCAGAACATGGGAAGCTGAAAAGTCCTTGATTTAGTATAAGCAGTACTTAGCAACAACTAAAACATCAGTGTGTTATCAACACTGTTTCCAGCACAAATCAAAAACATAGCCCCATACTAGCTACTATGGAGAAAATTAACTCTATCCCAGCCAAAACCAGCACAAACAGCAAAGATGAGAATCAAGACAGCTGAATTATGTAGCTGTAAATTCAAAGCCTTTGAATCTGCAAACTAGTGTGAAATCAAACCCCTGACATTTGTACATGCCTTTGGCAAGATTGAAGGATATGTCCCAGTACTGGGGATAAACGTTCTTTGTTTGTTTTCACGAAAAGGTATCCAAGACTGGCTAAATACAAAACCCCTCTAGAATACTTAAATAGTATACATAGTAGAAAATTAGAAGTTGAGGGCTAAATTATCTGAAAATGTATTATGTATTGAAGTTCCAATTCAGGAGTACCAAGAAAGCATTGACGTAACCTGTAAATGCGTCTTCTGTCTGCTGTTCCCAATACTTTAGGATTGAGAAGACATCCTTTAGGGCAGAAAGAAGACCCACTAGTGCTTTCTGTGGGCTTCTCACATAACAGAGAAGAGGAGATAGTCTAAGTGGAATACATAGCTCATGGAAGGGGACAAGGAAATAACATTGGACAGGGTGACTGAACTGAAACTAACATGGGGTGCTCTGGTAGGAAAAACAGAGGAAAGGAAGATACAGGAGTGGGACCTGATAGAAAAGTCAATCTTAGGCATTAGGCTATGATTGAGAAAGTAAACAGAATAGTATATGACCAGTAGAAATCTTACTCTGTAGAAACTCCATCACCAAGATTCTTGTCTTTAGTCATTGCTCTGCTTTCTGCAATCGTCAGTGACTCGCATTCTTAAAATAGTGCATCGTGAGAGCTTAAAACTTCGTTTTAATATTATTTTCATGAAGGTTTGATATACAACACATACCATTTAGAAGATTGTCTCTTAAGCATTGGATAGTATACTAAGGAGTATTTGTTGACAGTCAGGATGAGGCTGTGTGGTTTGTCTTTCAAAAGCAAAAAGACATCTTGAATTACTGATTCAGAGATGGTGCTCCTCATTTCCGCGGGTAAGACATACCCAATGGCTAATTTTTGGTGATAACAGCGAAGAATTGGGAGTGATGGAGTATTCATTCTGATCTTGTCTGGCAATAATGTTTTCAGTATAATGCAGGGGAGACAGCTTATTTATCTGTTGACTAAGTCAAGAAGAATAAAGACAATAAAATTTTAAAGAATGATGTCTCTTTTGATGCTTTGAGTACTGGGAAAAAAAGAGAACAGTTCAGAGTAAAGGTTAGCCCTGCTCTTCCCTGAAGCAGTATCAGAAACTGAAGCTTTACAGTGTTCTGTCAATGTACAGGTGCCCTTCAATACAATAGTGACAGATGTTAGAGAATCATAATACAGAGATACTGGGAAAAAAATAATCATCTGCAAGTATTTCTTCCTAACTGAAGCCAGGGGAACAGAAGGGTGTATGTTCTCACTTACTCAATCTATATTAAAAACAATATTCGTTATTAATAGACAAGACATGGATGTTTCCATCTCATTGGCATGTTACTCCACCCTGAGCCTTAAAATTGTTGTGAATGCTAGTTCATAAAATATTTTATTTTATTCACATTTAGAACATTTCTTGTGGTATTGCAAACTTTCAAAGAGTTTTAACTTTTGTCATGGGAGCATCACAGCCTTGCCTTAATGAGTTGGGTGACTGAATATAATAAGCCATGGCTGACAACACAACGCAAACAAAGGCAGAGCGTTACAAGCCCTGGTACAGGCTATGGGTCAGCAAGCAAGAGGAGAACAAAACCTAAAAGTGCTGGAAAGGTACATAATATCATCATGGACTGATTTTATTGGTGGCCTGTTTGACACCTCCCCAGTAATAAAGATTGGGACCAGAAGGTCAGGGGAAGGGGGATATTGTGCAGACATCCAACACTGAGTTGAAGCAAGTGTTGCATTTCCCCAGGCTCCACTGTGCCAACTCACATTTAGGGCCAGCTTCAGTAACTAGAACTGTGTGTAGGTTGTATGTGTGGGAGTGTGAAGTTTTTCCTGACACAGCTTATCCGCTGCTTTGGTTCAGTTATTAAATTGAACTTTGCAGCATCACACTGTCTGGTGCTTTTTCTCCCTGCACCTTCCCCCTTGACAACTGTTCATCATGCTTTTTTTCTTGGCACTAAGAAATACCATATTGTCTTATTTTGACTGGAAATGTTCCTTACCAGAAATAAATCCTTTCATTTTTTTCTTTATGAAAATATATCATATGAAAACTGTTACATTCTTATAACTTATTTAGACTTAAAGTTGTTAAAGATGTTGTAATAGATGATACCTGCAACAGAGGGCAATATGAAAAAAACATATTTTAAAGTATTCTGAACCTTGTACTTTTATTTAAAAATCAGAAAGGTGCAATTACATATTTATTAAAAAGCTCATCAACTGCATTGGATCTGCTTTCTTCTTGCAACCTGTTCTGAAAAGGAAACAATGAATGTATACAGCACCAATAAGATCAACATGTGATTTTTTTCTATAATGAACATATAAAATACATGAGAAGGGTAGACTAAGAATTGTAGCTATATCTAATGAATTACGTAATTTCATTTTTTGCCTCTCCCTGTCTTTCACAATATCATGAACTTCATTCACTTTTCCTCCCTCCTTCCTCCCTCCTTCCTTCCTTTATTTCTTCCTCTCCCTCTCCCTCCCTTTCACCTTTCCACTGTCCCTTTCCCCTCCCTCCCTCCCTTTCTCTTCCTGCTTTCCTGCCTTCCTGCCTTCCCTTCTTCTTGCCTGCCTGCTTTCTTTCCTTCCCTCCTTCCCTCCTTCTTGGTTTTCACTCTTACTGTGATTCCATACATCCTGTATGGATATTTCTCCTCTTGGTCACTTTGAAGTAGCAACACATTTTAATAATTGTGAGTAGTAATTGTGTGTTACACAGAGAATATATAACTGAAACCTTAAAAATTAAGCTGGAAAGGCAGAAAATACAGAGAAATCAATAAGGATTACTGGAAATGACAACGTATGTTAGCTTCACTATTCAGGTATGCTGTTCATTCATTGCCTCCTCTCCTTTTCTTCTGCTCTTTATGGTATGTTTTCATTGCCTCCATCAATTTTGTTGGGACTCCAAATGAAATTAGTGGGATTTTTCAAATATCTCACAATAGCAATGATGGTTTATTTGGAGATTTTCTGGGCAAGTATTGATCTTCATCACTGTTTGCAACTTGTACACTTAAAAATAAATAGTATTATAAGCAGGTGTTAAATAACTGCATCTCCCTATTATAATTGAACTCTATTACCTAACACCCTTAATAGTACTTAGTAAAAATTCCAATGAGTTCATCTAAATACAAGTGGGTATTTTTATCTCCAACTTAGTGAAGATGAAACCAAGATACAAGTAATTAAAATTACTTGACCTAATCCCATCAAATACTAAAGAATTCAAATCTTCTTTCTATTGAAGTCCCACACACTTTGACAGATATGTGTTTGTTTTTATGAAAATACTCTCATTCTACTGTGACTATATTCACCTGTTGTGATTTAACCCGGGTAGGCAGCTCAGCCCCACACAGCCACTAGCTCACTTCCCCCCGGTGGGATGGGGAAGAGAATCAGAAGGGTAAAAGTGAGAAAACTTGTGGGCTGAGATAAAGACAGTTTAATAGGGAAAGCAAAAGCCGTGCACACAAGCAAAGCAAAATAAGGAATTCATTCACCACTTCCCATGGGCAGGCAGGTGTTCAGCCATCTCCAGGAAAGCAGGGCTCCATCACGTGTAACTGTTACTTGGGAAGACAAACGCCGTAACTCTAAGTTTTCCTGCCTTCCTCCTCCTTTCCCCAAGCTGTTGTTATTGAGCCTGATGTCATATGGTATGGACTATCCCTTTGGTTAGTTTGGGTCAGCTGTCGTGATTGTGTCCCCTCCCAGCTTCTTGTGCATCTCCAGCCTCCTCGCTGACAGGGCAGTATGAGAAGCTGAAAAGTCCTTCACTTAGTGTAAGCACTGCTCAGCAACAACTAAAACATCAGTGTGTTATCAACATTATTCTCATTCTAAATCCAGACCACAGTACTATACCAGCTACTAGGAAAAAATTAACTCTATCCCAGCCGAAACCAGGACAATAAGGAAAACATTACCAAGAGCAAGATGTAGAGAATTGTGTGGATATTTCTTGGGGCTTTTCTGTGGGATGAAAATGTTAGGGAAATCTGCTAGTTAGCACTGATGGTGCTAAAACCAGAACTTGTGAGGATATTCTGTACCACTGCAGTGCCCATGATAAAAGACTGGCAGTTGACTCTTATGGTTAAATTTAATTTACTTCAGTAATTACTCAAAAATACTCATGCCACCAAAGATTAGAGTTAGTATCAAATAGCTGCATTTCATTCTCCCCTATACCAGTGTTTTGGAACACTGGAAATTTCAACATCAAGTTAAATCCATAGTTAATAAACTCTTATTTTCTTGACATAAGCTTGACTAAAAATTTTAGTGCTCAATGAAAAATGTAAGTTATGGCAATTGCATATTTAAACTCTTATTCCAAAGGTTCATGTTTCTTGTCAATATTCCTATTTTATTCATAGAACTCCCTCTGGTGGATTATTTAAAATATGAACATACTTGGTTTATTGTTTAACCAAAAAAAAAAATCTCTAAAGAATATGACTCTAGAGGCTAATTTTATGACTTTAAGTACTAAGAAGATTTCAGTTAGCATCATATGTATATATATTATTTATCTTGATAGTGGTTATATATTATTTACCTTGGTAGTAATTCTCAGAGTACATCTGGTTTTTTTTGCATATGCGTAATATTGGTATTCTCTACCATGCAAAGGAGAGTTTATTTAAAAACAAAATAAAACAAAAAGCCACCCAACCCCCCCCCAAAACCCAGTTCTAATGAATTGAATAGTCTAACTTTAGTAACCTAAAAGTAAACTGAAGTACTCTTGACTATGTTTAATGTTGATGTTAACGATTTGTTCTAGTTAAGGAAAACAAAGGTTATGCTTACCCTTTATGCCAAATTTCTGTTTCTCTCTGTCCTTTTCCCATCATACAAGTTTCATCTCCATTCTCACCTGATTTGACAGATAGCAGAGCATTGACAGAAAGATTATTTCTGTCCATGACATTTTTAAGTGATTCTAAGGTCAATAGAGATCTAAGTTCCTTGAGAGAAAGTCCATCTAGTTATTCTATGGTATTATGATATTATTATATTGATTTTGGTTCTAGTCAGTGTTTTCATCATCTGCAATTTGGAAGAAAATTAAAATCACTGCTGATAAAGTCTATGGATTATACAAGATTGGCAGGGCAATAAATAATCATGAGAAAAGCAACCATGGAAAACTGCCTGGATTGATTACTTAACACTAACAAACTAATTATTTTTTAATGTGCCCACAAGTGAGTTATATACCCTAGAGCAGAAAGATGAAGAATGAAGGGTCTGAATTTGAAATGGAACTGTAGGTAAGAAGGGCCAAGAGAAGAAAGCTAGAACACAGGGAACTGTAATAACAGGAAACTCAAATTCTAGTGCTATGTAATTATTTATGTACTAATCTTAAGACAGAACAGCTAACTGGAAAAGCTTTTATTAGTTCATGTGTGAGACTAGATTTTATACAGGTAATAACAACTTGATGATTGTGCACGTCTTCCACAGCTGTGAGAGGATATGGTTTATTCATTAAAGAAAGGAAGTGAGAAGTAAAAGTGGTAAATGGAGTGACAGGCAGGGAAATAATAAGGGATAGCACCTATAAAACAGGTTCTGATAAACTGAAAAGGGAAGAATATTAAAATAAAGTGTCTGTTAGAGACTAACAGAACTAGATTTGTAAATGGATGCCGTTGTCTGTTAAGCTGAAAAGGTGAGAGCTATTACTAGGGGTTGTCATTATGGAAGATTTGAACTTCACTAACGTACACAGTGTAGGACATGAATATTGCTAATAAAAGTATGAGCCAGTCATTTCTGGATGTAGTACCTTCCAGGTTTCTTTACCAAATAGTTACTAAGCCAAAGTAAATTCATGACCTCATGATGCAAGAGCATCATTGAAACACTAGTTGTTGAAGATAGAATTGATTCATGTGATGATGAGCAAACTTTACTTAAAATGAAGAGTAAATGAAATGTGCGTGGTACTTAACATTCTTGATTGCAAAAGGAAAAAAAAAAAAGTTATTATAATAAACTAGTCAACTGGACCCAGCAGATTAAGGACTAAGATCTTGAGGAGATTTAGATCTTTAAACTTTGTACATATGTATATATACACATGCTATATACATATTTAGATATGTGTATATATACCTGTATACATTTCTACATATATATACAAATTACATGTACAAACACACAAGGTTTGCCACGGTAAGATCATGTCAGATGTATCCCACATCTTTCTTTAATAAGAAGATTGAGATTTCTTGAAAAAGGAAAAAGAATAGTGCTAATACATTTGCATTTCAGTAAAATGTGATATGTGCTGTCTGGACATTTTAGCTGCAGAAGATCAAGTGTGGTGCTAAGGCAAAAAGGGGCTTATCTCGGGATGTGACAGTGGATTTTGGAATACATTGTGTAGTTCTCAGGTCACTATTTTTAAACAGTGCTTGACATTTGGAGGATGGGAAGAAAAGAGACACACAGGATTACAGGACAAGAAAAAATGTCTTGCAATGAATGTCTTAGAGTGCTCAGGCTATTTCAGCTTATTAAAAAGAAGAGAAGTTGATGTACTTGATTACAGTGTACCTCCACAGGGAGAAACTACTGGGAACTAAAGAGCTCTTTAATCTAGTTGAGAAATCTTAGCAAGAGCCAATTCAGTTTAGATGGATTGGAAATAAGGTATACTTTTCCATCAAGAAGAATGCTTAAACACTGGAATGTACTGGAATAGCTGCAGAAAAAAGTTTTGAATTCTCCATCTCCAGGTATTGTCATCTCAACATTGAATGCATTTGAATAAAATCTAGGCAAAGCAGATTCTTAGTCCCAGGGTAATTGGTGAACTGTATGTACAGAATACATTAGATATACAATAAATTAGATTAATGATCTAACTGGTCATCTTGGCTTTAATTCTAAATATCTGTGACATGCTAATCTATTTGTTTCCTTGTTAGTGCTTGATATATCTTATGTCCTGTGAAAAAGGTGCAACAGAAAAACAGGCTGCCTTTTTGTTAGTCACGAATACTGAAAACTGAGTAAAGTGGAATTGTGTGGGAGGAAGGCCAAATTCTCCTTAACAGGTAGCTCAGTAAAGGGAACATTTTGGAGTTCAGGGTGTCATTAGAGAGATTTTGCTAAACAAGGAATCCACAGTATCAGAGAGGATAGGAAATTCCTTAGCTGACTAGGAAGCAGATAGTCATCCAAAACTTAGAGGCAATGGATAAAAGACTTTTTTCTCACAGGAGATATGTAGAATTTGTTGCAGCACAGGAGTATGTTGCAGTTCAGCCAACAGGAGGATAGTTTGTTTTGGTGTGTTTACTAAGGGAAAGATGCAAGGAATTTAACTCAATGCTCTGTTGATTCTGTAGCCTTTCTTAGTGTATAACCATTCTTTTGAAGCCCTGATTGTCAAGTTTTCAAGTACCATGAAGGTATGACACTTACACATATCTTATGTAGCCCTAAATAAACTAAATATCTTATTTAGTTTGAAGAATAATTGGAATAAAAGACTAATATGGAAGAATAATATGGAATAAAAAACTTCTGTACAGCAGTATGTAAATTCATAGAAATCCATATAAAGAATACTAACTCTGCAGAGAGTAAAGGATTGAATTATATAAATAAAGCATAAGTATTTCTAATAATGGAGAAAAGAACTACTTAGATGTTATGTATTAAAAACTATCCAAGTTTAAATTCAGATAGTTAGTAGTTTACCTGAGATGCAATACTTTTAGCTGCTGCCATTATACCGTGGTGACACTAAAGAACAATTTCCTTTTCACTAAAGAAAGAGTTGCACTGTTCGTTTACAGCTAAAATGTTTCTAAGGTATATTTATAAAAGAAAGTGCTAGCAAATGGTTTGCTCTAAGAATGGCAAAGCCTGAAACTTCCTTTTTTCCTACATGCTTAGGAACTTATATTTCCATCCACAAATACAGAGCCAGGTAAAATGTGTACAATGTGCAGCATCATTTAAACAGAACTTCAATCCTGCTGCAGAATTCAGATGGTAAATTTAGCTTATTATTATATTAGAAACAATACTAGAAACTAATAGAAACAATGATGATTCTTTTTTATGTTCTGCTTTTATTAATGGCTTTACAATACTGTATCTGTAGCTGAAAACCACCATAGAAAAAGATACATTAGACCTGCAAAATTTACTGCCATTTCTAATATGTTTAAATAAATGACTTAGCACTAAAAAAATCCATACAGCCTACATCTAATTTTCAGTTTGCATTGCAAACGTAATTGTCAGTAATGAATACCTTTCTCCCAATAAAATAAATATCAGGTCATCCATAAATTCATACTTACACCACTGCAAACTTCATCTTCACCTTTTAAAATTCAGAATATAAATGAAGAGTGAGAGTTAGCTTGCATGTTAACTCTATTAATGTTAGTTGCCTAGTCTAAGCTTAGTGTCCAGTCTTCCTCTTTCATCAGTGGAGAAATAGAAGCTTCTCCAAAGGACATTTAAATGCCATCTGTCTTCAACTTCAATCTCAGAACAACAACAGCTACTCAGAGATTAAATATGAAAAATTTATTTTTCATGTTTAAGAAATAAAGTGCAATTTCATACTCATCATTTCACATTTTTAATTAACAATACCCCAAATTCATCTAGCTGTTTCTGTTTTCACATACTAAAGTTTTGCAACATTCTGCTAGTCATAATATCTTCCAAGCCAGGTATCTGTCTGATGCATATTTTTTTTTCATGGAAAGATGTCAACAAAAAATAGGTCAGATATTTCTAAGAATAAATATAGGGAATTTCTTTTTGCCGATTTTTTTGAAAAGATAATTATATGTGAAGTAATATGTTCAAAAATATTGTAATACAGAATTAAGTATTCAGAAGCCAGAATCAAAGCTGTGTGTGCAGTCTTAATTTGGAGTGCTTGCACATATACATTATGATGCAATCTTTAATTACAGAATCATGTATAATATTTTCCGTGAAATCTCTTCTTTTTCTTTCAACACACAAGGTAAATAGAAGCAATTTTGTGTAGCAAAGGACTCTCATCCCATTTTTAATATGCAATTTGTAGGTATCCGGTATGATGGAAACTGAATATTACCTTTATTTAGATACACTAGTTTTTTATCACATTTCTTTCTGTGTAACATTAAATAATTTAAACTATACTTTTTCTACAAAAGTTCACTAAAATAATATTTCTTGCTTTATAGTTACCTTGCTTGAGACCTTGGATGAGAAATCATTATATGGGAAATGTAAAAGCCTTTATTTTGGGATTCTTGAAGTGTTAGTAGTGCATTAAGCAATGTAGTCCCAAACTTTTCAAACTGGACTTTTTGGAAAGTTGTAGCCTTTTTTTCCACTGCAGATTCTCAGTGTTTCTTTTTCTGATTTATACAATTGAGATAATAAAACTGCTTAATCTCTAAGAGAAAGTGTGAAGATAAATAAAACTTGGCGAAATACTCATACGTGGATGGATGCTGTATTGCACCACAGAAAAGTTAGTTAGGTAACTGATTAGGTTTTTTTCTAATACTTTATTAGCTTGGAATAAATTTTGCTTGGAGAAATGTGTTTCACAATAGGAATAAAACAGAATATTAAACACGTTGTTGTTTATTGATCATTATCCATACAGAACACTGAATGTGATTGATTATTTAAGGTTTGAGGGTTTTATTATCAAATGTAATAGTAATACATAGCCATAGTTCCAGAAAATGAGCATACATGTCAAGTGAAGAAAACCTTGAGTTATCCAATTCTTTTAAGCACTTAAGAAAAATGTAATGTTCTGTAATTTATTTTGCATAATTAAGCATTTAGGCAAAATCTTCAAATACCAAGCCACACAGAATATGTTTGGAGTTTTGCTAGTTTTCTTCAGCTGTCTTGGGTGCAGTCTTAGAATTTGGTAGGTGTGGATGTGAAAGCACAATTAACATTTAGTCTCCAAGATCATCAATGAATACTCTAATGATTATATAAAGGGCGGCTTCCACATCCTCATTTATGGAGAATAGTGAGCACTGGTTGTTCCTTTCAAAGAGTAACGCTCTTGTGAATTGTTCATTCAACTCCTGCGTCCAGATCATTGATAAAAATATTGAACAGACCTGTCCCTAGAATTGAGCCCTGAGGAACACCACTGGTGACCAGTCGCTAGCCAGATGTAGCCCTATTCACTACAAATCTTTGGATTTCACTCTTTAGATTGCCTCATACATGTAGACATCCTAAGCACAAAACAGGCTTCTGGATTGCACTCCAGGGCCCAGATATTTAAGAAGTTGCCAAAGTATTTAAGTTCTTTGTAGTGGTTTCAGATTTCAGTGGAAAGTGTCATTCTTTGAAACAAAGACATTACATTCTAGTGGTGCACATAGTTCTACATAAACAAGGACAGTTACTCCATTTTCATTAGTTGAGTATGCAGCGATTTCTTATTTGCTATTGTGATTTAATATTTATTCAGCACATGTATTTGTTCTGTAAGAGAGCTGGTTATAATTTCACTCATTCATTTCTTTTATAATAGAAAAGCTCTTGTGGATTGATTTAAGAAAAGTGAGGTATCAACACTGTGATGTATAATACATTTTTGGTTGTCAACAGCTGTGTATAAAGACTGTATATTGATTTAGCTTAGAACAAAAAATATCCTTTTCATTTGGATTATATATGTCTATACAACAAACTCTAAATAAACAGAAATGTTAGCCAATATCTAGAATACAGTAAACCTGAAAAATGTACAACTATTTTGTTTCTTTCCTTCTTATTAAGAAGTCTTTTTTTTCAATATGACAATGTTATATGCTTTATAGTTATGCAAATTTTATCTAACAGGTTTCTAGCATGCTGAAATCAGAGACACCTAGGATGAGAAATCTAGGAAGGAGGTTTATGGGTTTATTTAACTAATGAATGCAAGAGACAAAACATTCTGCGTTTGTTAATGTAGATTTAATATATAAATGTAAACAAGAACTTATTTCCTAGTTGCTCATCTTCATAACTAACTTTATTATCTTTTAGACTGTGATCTGTTCTATGTGGTGCTGCTTCAATGTGATTGCACTACCAAAATCTTTTATTTTTACATTGCGCAATGCTTATTTAATTCTCATTTCTGAATTGACACCAAATAGAATTTTAATTTAACCAGATTTGTGGAGTATTCTGAGCAAGATTAAGGGTGTTAATTTGTAAATAGAGGAATTCCGTTCAAAATTTTTCAAGTCATTAATTCTTTTTATTGTGGATCCAATCTGCAGTCCTGGTGCAGAGCTTAAGCTTCTGTGTCCACTGGAATATTTCATCATTTTTAGAGTAAATATGGAAAAAGGACTCTAAGTTCTACTACCTTATTCTGTGACTACATCTTCATTAAATTATTATTTTTGACAAGTACTCTTTTTCAGGTCACAATTTTTTTTTAAATTTATCTTTTTATTTCAGTTCAACAATTATTTAATCAAATCTTTATATTTTTGCAAAGTTAATCATGAAAATGTATATCAAACTCAACTCATCTTTCTGAACCTTCTCTGAGCAGTGTGTTTCCATCAATGTCTGTTGTGTTTTATTTTCTTACATCTGCGGTAGAATTCTGTAGTCTTCCCTGCTTACAATGAGTTGCCTAGACAAGGCTGCTCAAGAATTTAACCTGACATGATTTATAAAATAGATCCTACTGTGAAGATTCGGATACTGAAAATCAAAAGATTTTTCATCTATTTTAATTCCATTATTTTGAGGTCCTGTTAATTCTGACATGTTATTTTATACTTCTGATCATTTAAATTGGTCTTCCTAAAGGCAGGAGGTTTCACTGGTATACTCTAACTTCTGGCATAAGTACTGGTGTTCCAGTACTTATGTGCAAAACTGCATTTTGGAGAGTATCAGGAAATTCGTTTTACTCACTGTGTGAGGGCGCAGCAAGGCAGGGACCTGTTCCAAAGTGGTTTCGGAACTGGATAGATTAATGGAATTGCAGAGACTCTTTTCCATTTATGAAATTAAGGTATATCTGGCCCTTTTATGTATCACTTCCTATTGCAATTAAGGAGTTGAGGTACAATTTCTGTTTATGTTAGTTAACTTACAAAAGAAATCGAAGTGATGTAAATTAGCAGGATGTATTTGTTTAGATCTGCAGTTTCACAAAAACGAATTGTGGCAGTGGCAGTGATGGATTAGTATAGCCTAGTGCAAAGTCTTCAATAGGTCTAGACCTGCCAGGTTTTTTTATTATTGTAAGAACAATGTTTTATGCTTGACAGCAATATAATTGTTCAGAAGGTGAAGTGCTGTGCACTGCTAACATTAATAAAAGAAATATCCCACCCTTCAACCCCTTTCAGCAGAGTTATGTCTAGACAGTGTAGCTGCTGTTTGCAGTAGGATTAAACAAAGCGGAGCAAAGCCTTATGATGCTGCTATCACAGTCAGATGGGTAAGAAAATTGCTTTTCCCAAAAATACAAAGGTTAAAGGGAATTAATAGTTTCAATTGTGTTTCATTAAAGATTTCCCTACAGGTAATATAGTCCAATCCCCTTCTTCCATATTGTCGTGGTTTAGTCCCAGCCAGGAACTAAGCACCACGCAGCCGCTCGCTCACTCCCCCCCGGTGGGATGGGGGAGGAATTGGAAGAGCAAAAGTAAGAAAACTCGAGGGTTGAGATAAAGACAGTTTAATAGGGAAAGCAAAAGCCGTGCATGCAAGCAAAGCAAAGCAAGGAATTCCTTCACCACTTCCCATGGGCAGGCAGGTGTGCAGCCATCTCCAGGAAAGCAGGGCTCCATCACGCGTAATGGTTACTTGGGAAGACAAAACGCCATCACTCCGAACGTCCCCCCCTTCCTCCTTCTTCCCCAGCTTTATATACTGAGCATGACGTCATGTGGTATGGAATAGCCCTTTGGTCATTTTGGATCAGCTATCCTGGCTGTGTCCCCTCCCAGCTTCTTGGGCACCTGGCAGAGCATGGGAAGCTGAAAAGTCCTTGACTAGTGCAGCAACAACTAAAACATCTCTGTATTATCAACACTGTTTTCAGCACAAATCCAAAACATAGCCCCATACCAGTCACTATAAAGAAAATTAACTCTATCTCAGCTGAAACCTGGACACATATCATACCCAGAATTAGTTTTTCGAGGCTTTTAGTTAAAAGTTCAAAGCAGCAGAATCCATTGCAGTAGGGCACATTCAATTGTTTACATAACTATTTAATATTTTTTAATGTACAGAAAACACTGAGGACTGCTTCCTGGGTTGTATATAATATTCCCAAAAGAGGCCATGCTGATATGGATCTTTTTACAAGCATGTCTTTCTGAAAGTATTCTAAACCCACTACTAAAGTCTGAAATACTACAAACAGCAGTAAGTGATTGGAAAATATATTAACTTATAAGGATAAGCTTGATAAGCTCTCCTTACCCAGCACACCAGAATTTCCTTAAGAGGAGTGAGGAAATAATGACAAAGAAAATGAAAGAAAATTGTAAGGTGGTTTTCAATGGCAAGCCATCTTTTAAGCAGCCCTATGCATGCTTTAGGTGCGGGTAGCTCTGAGATCACTCTAATGGCCCAGTGTTAATTTGGCATCTGAGACCTGCCAGGCGCAGTTTCTTTAACTTCGCTCATTTTAAAGGAAGGTTATTCTTTTAAAGTTTTTGGTGTTTGTTTCCTTATGTGAATGTGAAGTTTGAAGATGTTAGGAAAAAAAATCAAAATAGAACAAAAAATGAAATACTTGGGAAAATCACAAGAAGCTTTTTCTTACAATATTTGCTGCTTTACCTGAAATTTACCATTTTATGTTTTCTTTTAAAGATATTTCTTGTCATGGGGATAGCAGAAAGGCCAAAAGATAATTTAGTGATATTGTTCACATTACTGATATAGAATAAAAGGGAAAATAAGACAGAAGAATACTGTATGATATAGGTAAATTAATAATTGCAGTGCCTTAATCTTGGATTGGTTTAATTTCTATCTGCATACACAGATATGTATTTATATAAATATGTAAGATATGTATAATCTCTCCTGTTATTAACACAATTATATCCTTTTTTATTTTAACATTTATTAAACTTTGAGTATGTGCCAAGAAGGTGCTGATGCATCACCTCCCCCCACCCCCCCCATATAGTTAATTCACACAGCAGGACTGTTAATCAGCATGCAATAATGTTGTAGTTTACTATGAATAAATTCAAGGTGATTCAAGGCTGTTTTTCTTTTATTATATCTCAGGTATTTTTATGTTGTTGTGTTGTTGTTTTGGGTTTGTTTGTTTGGTTTTTTTAACCTAGGATACTCTGCATTTTATGGAATACTTCTAAAGGTTAATCAGTGTTCCTGTTTGTCATGTTGGTGAAACGTACCAGAATTTCTTTTTTGGGTTTATCTTAATCTATTATTACATTAACTATTTTGCTATAACTTTTGATTTAACATAAAGTTATTATACAGATCTTTATGTTGCCAAATAGAGAGCAACACACAGTCTGCAGACCATCTGAATGACATGTAGCTCTAGTCAACATTATCAGTTTTTAACTGTGTAGGTTCAGTACTGAAACTATTCAGAATTTTTCTTCTGATGAAATTTCATACTGCACCTGTATGAAGACTAACCATATACTCAGTTGCATTAGTCAGCGGGTTGAAAGAAATAATTATTTCCCTCTACCCAGGACTCATGATGACTTAACTGGAATGCATTTTCCAGCTGGTGGCATTTCGATTCAACAGCAAATTGAACCAGGTATGAAGCTGAAGCAGGAAACACATAGTATATGAAGAGAACCTGACATTCATGAAGAAAAGAAAGCTAAAGCAGACTCAGTATTTTCAGCTACCTATCAGGGATTATAGAAAAGATAAGATCATTCTCTTCCTGAAGGTGCACAATAAGATGACATTGGACAACAGTCCCAAGTTGCAGTTTCCAAGTGAAAAACATTTCTTCACAGTGATAGTAGTACTCATTGTAGCAGTTTTCTCAGAGAAGCTGAGGCTAAAGAATCTCTGTGCTTGGAAATATTCAAAGCTAGACTCAACAAGGCCCTGAGCATCCTGACCTATGGTTGAAATTAGCCTTGATTTGAGCAAGGGTTGGACTAAATGACCTCCAGAGGTTTCTTTCTGCCTGAATTATTTTATGATTCTCTTTTGTAAGTCAACCTGACACATTAAGTCTAAATTTACTATATTTCATTTCTGTCCAATGAAGGGAAAATGTAAGATTCAGAAAATAATCAGATGTAATTCTTTTTGTGACATTCTGTAATTTTCAATTTTCAGTAGAATTTATTCCATCAGTAGTGATTCTGTTTTTGTTGTTTATTTTCATGAGATTAGAGCTGTGATTCAGATCAGATTCAAAACCTTACGGTAGACTGCCTTCAGTGTGGGTATATATGTGTATGTATATATATACACACACACATATACACATGCACTTGTATATTTATATATGCATTTGTGGTTTTACTGTCCAACCTCCCATTACAAAAAACACAGCTTAATCAATAATATCCATAATTTTGGGCATGCTATTCATGTCATTGAAATGAAGATAATTTCAAAGAAATGCAGTAATTCTTGTAAATTATGACAAAATAGTAGCTGCTAGACAGGTGACTTTGTAAACGAAGTGCATTCCGCAGGTGAATTTTTATGTTCCAGTTAAAAAGCCAAAGCTCTCAACATAGAAATGTAACTAAATTTTACTTCATTACTATATAGTGCAGTTCTATAATGGGCAAACTGGGGAGTTAATAAGTAGTGAAGCACATGCAAAATAAACTACATATTTAGAAGATAACAACTTGTACATATAAGCTCTCCACATAAGGGAAAGCTGTCAAAACTGTGGAAATCACTAACTACTATGAAACATTTATTTGTATTCTGAATTGGACCTCTGAGAAGAGGTATCCAAAACCAATCAATCTTCCATCAGTCTAGTGCTTTTCAAAAACACTGAACACACTGATCATTTTGATTCTAAAGAGAGGAGCCATGTATTGACACAGAGAGCAAGCACTAAAAATAATGCTAAACTTCTCTGTTAGACTTCTGAGGATCAGTATTTTAGAAATATCCAAACTTTTTCTTGAAGCCAATTTAATTCAGCTGTAAAACCTGCTCAGAGTTCATTCTGATGGTTGTTATTGCTTTGCTTAGGTTTAGACAAAATCTGAGATAGAGCTGTGAAATTCCTAGGGGTGGTTAAAACTTTATATTAATTAGGATTTCATTATAATTTTTGAAAAGTATGCTCTAAGAAGTTATTCAGAAGTACACCTGGTTGTTTTCCTATTTGCTGTAAATCTTAGAAATTTATTGCCATGAATTTCTCATAAAAGTTGGTATCAGAATGTGCTTCCACAGAAAGGATTTTGCAAGCATGTTTTTAAACACTTGGTTTTTTCTTATTACAAATTTCAAACATATCAGTAGAGATTAATGAATTCTGTAGAATAAATTCCCAAATTAAAATTCACTTTTTTTTTTTTTTTTGGTAGTTAAATTACATTTGAATAACATATATTATAATAATCTTAGTTCTTAACATTCTTAATCTGTTATCTCCATCAGGGCCTGCTAAGATGTATTGCAACTGACTTACTTATTGTACAATTGGTAAAAACCTCTTCCTTTTTAGAAGTGATTGGACATATCTGGAATATATTTTGGAAAGGCATTACTTAATTCAGTACCTCTTAAAGATTTTTGTGAAGTGCCTCCTGGAAAAAGTAAATGTATGAAAATATAGATACTTTGATGCTTTTTCATTCAGGATGTTGCTGTACAATGAAGTAGAAATGCAGAATTATATCTACTGCTGTCTGGTTTTATGTTTAATTAAAATTGAGAAGGGACAAGAGCAGCCAGAATTTATCATCACCTTCAGCTTTTCAATAAAATAATTGAATGTTAGCTGAAAATTTGCTTATCTTAAATAAGGTTGTATTTATTATCTTTCTTAGTAGGAAGAAAAAAATTGTGCTTGGGAGAAAGTGACAGGTATGAAAGATCATTTTTTTTTAATCCTTTATCCTTATCCTTATCTTATTCTTGCTCCTATTTCTACTCTTACTCTTACTATTTCTTTTGAAGCCGTATACAGAAAGAACCAACATAGGGTATGTTGCAATGCGTGTTTTGTCCAAGCTTGAGCCTTGCATCCTGGCTCAGAGAGATTTTTTCTTGGTGTTGTTCACAGGATAAAAATGTACAGTTAGATTGTACTATGTGTATATCCTGTGTTCCTGTGCTGAGAGGAATTAGCAAATTTAAGTCAAAATGCAAATTCCCCAAAGTTATTTGGAGGAGGGATTAGTCTGTGACGAAAAGAATGGGAAGCACAGAACTCAGAGCCATATAGCACGATTGCACCACATTTAGTTCATTGAGTGGACCCAGTTTAGTCCACTTACTACTCTGTTCTGCACTGTCTATGCCACTATCTTCTGTCCATACAGAATTAAAGCAGTTAAACCTTTTTTGGTCTTTTTTTTTTCTGACTTAATAAGGCTGGAATGATGATTAGGACCTCCTCCTAAGAAACTATCCCAAAGAACTAGTGTTAGATAAGGTTCTAAATCCAATTAAGAGAACTGATTTAAGATTTGAAAATTTTAATATCCCACCAATTGTCTTGATTGAATAGTCAGAACAATATCTATGGCAAAAATGTTGACACACAGAAATATGTTCAAAATCAGCTTCAGTGGGAGTGCACTGAATAATGTCTTGTTCATAAACACTTTGAATATTTTCTTGGGAGCTGATTAAATGGATTCATTCAGAGTGAGGCTTGTCTTATGCCCTAAAATTTCTCAGATAGGTATTTGAATTATTGAACTGTTTAAAACATCGACATCATACTACTGGTACCACATATTTTGTGAAGATTTTGTGGCTTTCCTTCCACAGAGGATTTGCACTCCATAATCTGAGTATCTTCACTGCAGAAAGAAGGCAGGATTTTAAAAATGTCACTAGATGCCTTGTTTCCTTTTGGCAGGTTCAAAGTAGCATCCTCTTCACTACACAGGATTTTGGCTTGCTGTTTAGTGACTGACTTTGCCCATGCACTATGTAGGGAGCCTGAGCAACCAGGTTGGCTTTTAGATTCTATTCTCCTCAAAAACATTAAAAATAAAAATCTTGACAGAGAATCTGTAAGGCTGAGATAAAACAGATCTAATAGGCATCTTCAAGGTAGATAAGGCGAGAGACAGACATTTAAATGAGTTGCTTACATTCATCTTTGCTACCAAGGGTCTTAGACCATAAGTTAACTTTTTTTTTTTAAAGTATGTAAGTCAGAATAATTATCTCAAAATTATATGAATGCTGACAGATCACTAGACCATTTGATATTGACCCAAGTATTCTGAAGGAAGTGTTATCTGTGATATGTAACCTAACATCTAAGTTGTCCTTGGTAAGAGAAAAATGGAAGCTGATAAATGTGATAGCAGTGAGAGAGCAAACAGAAAAAAAAGAAAGAAAAGTCCCACAGAGAGCCAGATACCAATTAGGTTGATTTCTGTATAAAATGGTTAAACCATAATAAAGGAGAACAGGCAGAAAGATGGATCAAAAAATGGAAGAGTAAAAGAAATTTTGGTAAGGCAAACCCCATTTCACAAGTCTATGAGACTCTGTAGACAAATTTTCTATTGTGTACTTGCATTTCTGAAAGTCCTTTGATAAGTCCATTATTGGCAACTCTTAAAGACATATAGCCTTAAAGGCATGTGGGAAACATTCTTCTCTGGATTACTATCTCTTTAACAATTAGGAAACAAAGGATTAGAATGAATGTACAGATGTCACTGTGTAAAAAGTTACCAGTAAGGACCACAGGGAAGTATGTTGTGAATTACTCGATTAAACATTCTCATAAATTGTATGGAAAAAGAGTAAATAATGAAATAAAATGGCTTTATGGACAGTATAAAATTACTGAGGATAGTAAAAGCCACAAACTGTCTCTAAGAAGTTGCAAAACGATCTTGTGATGCTAAGCATATAATGCCAAATAAAATTAAATATTGATAAGGTAAAAGTAGTGCAAGTGAAGGAATAATCTGTATACATTTAATGGTGGGATCTTAACTAGCTATCTCTTATCAGGGAGGGAAAAAAAATGCAAACAACTTTTATTAATTGAGATCGGTTGTCTGCTTATGAGAAAGTTTGCTGAGCACTTAGGGTGGTTACAGAAGAAGGGGAATGCTAGGGAGTATTAGGAAAGGAACAGAGGACAAAACAGGAAACACCAAATCCTACTCCACTCCATGGTTTGTTTGCACCCTTAATACTGCTTGTAGCTCTAGTTATCTAATCTCACAAAGAATATATGAAAACTAAAAAACACTAAAAAAAGGATTAGTGATGATTGCATCTAAGTAGACCTGTCAGTATGTGCTACAGAGTGATCTGAAGCCTGAATCCTCTGCCATCCAGATCAAATATAAATCCTGCATCTTAGTTTTCCTTTTCATGGGAAGAAGCATGCGAGGTGAGGCTGGTTGGTATTCTTCTCTTCCCTTAGATCACTTGGAGTAAAGTCATCTTGGAAGGACGTTGCCAGGGCACTCTGTTTATTTGCAGATAAGGATAATAATGGAATAATAATTGAAAATGTGGGAAAGCCCCCTATCTCCATAAGAAGAGAGGTGTTTTGATGGTGGTGGTGGTTTGGGGTTTTTGGTTTTGGCAACGGGGAAGATATGACTGCTGGAGAGGCTGTAATAGACACATAAGACAGAAATGGCATGGAAAATGAGAATAGGATATTATTTCCCTCAATTCAAGAATTGAATTCAAATCTATTTGAGCAACAGATTTAAAAGCAAACAAAAGGAAATACTTGCCTCTTACAAATATGTGCTTAAGTTGTGTAGTTGACTGCAAGGGATTCTATGGAGACAAAACCTAGATTCAAAGTGCTATTAAATAAATTGAAGAGAAGTCCACAAAGGTCTTCTAAACATCTCATACAGGAAATCCCTAAAATCACAAATTTCTAGAATCTGATACACAGAGAAGATATAACATTTACCTTTTAGAGTTCCTTCTAATCATTGTCAAAATTACATCTGGTCACTGGTCACAAATGGACCTTTGCTTGCTCTAAACCCATACAGCTCTTTTTATGTTCTATGAGCACTTAAACACTAAGTAACATCTAGATACCTAAATTCTGTGCAAGGCTGTATCAGCTATCAATAAGCTTATCTGAATAAATGCCATTTTTTTAAATGTAATTAGTACCTTCTAAAGCATTAGGGTATCAGGAGATCCAATCCTAAAAGTTTAGCAATCCCCATGTTGTTTTAAATTCTTTATCTTAAAGAATGTTTATAACTGTTCTGCTTTAAAGTCAGCTGTGTTAGACAGCATAATTCCAGGTGTAAATCTCATCTAGCAGTATTCTGTTTATTTCCAGAAAAAAAAATCTGTTTATTTGTGTTGATAAATAAAAAAGACAAGAAAGAAATGTGAAGCTTTTAGATGAGTGATAAGAAATCTAGAAATCTTCTTTTGTGTTTTATAGGGAGTGTTTAGTTATGTAAGGAGCCACTGGCTTTGTAGTAAATAGCTTGGGAAGTTGAGTTTGGGTGCGGTTTCCTCAGATCATTCTTTTACAGAGTACAGATTATTTTTTAAGTGGTGGATTTTAAAAAGAGTGGAATGATAATGAATTATGTGAGAACTTGAACACAAGATAATGAAAAAAAAAAAAAACAAACCAACCAACAGTGAGACACAGCTATAAAGTTCTCTTTGCCTCCTCCCCCTTCCCAATAAAGAACTGATGCTGAGAAATTACTGCATATTATAGTTAGTTGACAGCATGAGATTATTTGATGGTAACATGCAGTCTTGGAGAGAGTGAAACATAATGTCTGTTCCTTCCAAATTTGTAATTTCCAAAGCACCAATAAAACAAGAATAACTGTCAGTTTAATCAATATTATGTGCAGAATGACAAATGTTTTACAATTTCATTTCAGTCTGAAATTTGTCTTCTGGGATTCACACAGTAGGTTAATATATTTTCAGCATTCATTTAACAGGTTTTTTAAGTGCTCTGTCAAAGACAACAACTTAATGTGACAAGTTTTCAGCAGCCTTGTATCTTGACAAACCACTTAAGATCTAAATACAGTGTTTATTTTACATTATAATGTATACCATTATTTTGTTGGAAAGAGTATGGAAATCACCATTGTTAATGATCAGACATCTTTGTGTGAATTATTCTACTTTCTGAAATACTGTGGAGTACAAAAAGTTTCTGTTATCTAGGGGAGGGGTATGTGTGGTGATTTTAATTAACTTTGTACCATAACACTGTGTCTTTAGAATTAATCTGGATTTAATAATGTGCTTGAAGGCTGTAAGTGTGGTCGGAAAGTAATTACCATATGACTTTCTTCAAACCTGCTTATGGAGTGGAAGTCTTTGGAAGTCCCCTTTACATAGAGAGGTGGTTCTCTCTCAGAATCCTTTTTGTGTTCCAATGTTTTTCTAATTTGGAATATATTCTCTTCTTTCATACTAATTAAGACTCTCAGGAATGCTTCAAATTATGCTGGATATTAGTTGAAAGGTAGGTTAGAGTCTGACAATGAAAAACAAAGTGTGTGAGAGAATGATTCAGGCACATGATTCAGGCATTTCCTGAACATTATATTTTCTGTATGATGGGCTATTTGTTTTCTAGAATGCTCTTGGAAGGTATGTACTTTTTCAATACAGTGATTTGCTATAAATTAATCAGAAATGCTAAAGTTTTCATATGTCTCTGCTGTGATTTTTTAAACATTTAGTTTCAGTTAAAATGACTACTGAATCTGCAATATTAACATAAACTACTATTTTTAAAAATTTTTCTCCTCAAACAAAACTGTAACTAAAACATTCTCCAGCAACAGCATATATCACATGTGACACAGAACACATATGCTTTGAGATAGCTAATGAAGACAGAAGAAACACTGTTGTTGCATGTCTTTATAGTGTGGAAAGGAGAGTAATAGAACAAGGCTTTTTTCCTCTATGATCATGCAATTCCCCATGGTTCATTAGATGCATTTTCATTTTAATGGCTACTTATTTTTAATTCAAGTTTGGAGTACAGGCATATGAGAAAATATTTCACTCTAATGCTCTGACTGAGGTTTCAATTGCTTTTTGGAATATTATCTTAATTACAGTATTTATTAATCATTTATGAAAGTAGAAGCTTTTTTTATAGACATGATCTTGCATATACCTTCAGCCTTTGCTTTGTGCTGTATTCCATCACATTTCACAGGCTACGGAGGGTCAGGATAGGTCAGTGAATGATTATGAGATTACCAGTGAATTTGTAGGTGCTACCACAAGAAACACTGTTAATGATTAAGTATCTTGTTTTCACTCCTGAACATTACAACATGGTGTTACAGGACACATTACTGTGAATGAATTGTAAAAGCAAGGCCATAACCACTCAAGTCCTTTGAGTTATTAAAGACCCAAGAGATTATTTTGAGTTTTTTAAGTTTTGGTGCTAATGGGCTCATTAATCAGAGTGAGAAATTAATAATAAGAACTCGTATGTATGAGTGGAAGACAGATGAGTTCAAATGGGAAATTAGACACCCATTTTAATGTTGAGGATGATTACTTCTGAAAGCTACTGCAAAAGTGGCAAATTATCCATCTCCAGAAGTCTTTGAGATGATGCCTTTATAGGAAGCAATCTTCAGTGGATCAGATGTTATTAGGTTCAACACAAGGGTTAAAACAAAACTGAAAGGGATTCTAAGGCAGTTCCCTGCTGTCCGGGGAAACCAGCTCATGGTAATCCCTTTTGTAAACTCCATCCTAAGTTATTACACTGTTCTAACAGACCTATTCCCTGCCCACCCACTGGAAATCTGTTCTAGAGCTTGATGCTTTAACAGCAAGAAATATTTTTTTTCTGATTTCCAGCTTTCTTTTAATAAGATTTGATTTAGGTGAGGTTCCTGTTAGGCTTGTTACGCTCCATTTTCCTCGTTTTCCTTTTCTATGCCTGTAATAAGAGTAAACAAGACAAGGGCTTCATTAAGACATAAAAATATGTGCTTACCTTGACATAAATGTTGAAAGGTTACGCTTGTGCTTTTCTGCATCCAGACTTAGTTTGCCTTATGGTTCAAAGGCCAGGTTACACAGATTGAAGCACACCTCTGTAACTGAATACCAACATCCTCCCTAGTTGTGGATTCTGCATAATGAGTGGAGTAAACTATGGCACAGTGGCTGAAAGAATTACTTACTGGTTTTATTAATCCACAGGCCTCGGTTCTAGCATACACCACAGTCATGCACAGCAAGTTACATTAAATCTTGAGGCACACTTGTAACCTTTGCTGAGCAGCCCAGTGCCTAACTGCTGCTTTTGAGACTTCTCTAACACTACTTTTGTCTTTACTAATCTTGCTTAAGATGCCATAAGCTGCAATTCCAACTCTTGGCCACAGTCTTGAGTGCTCCAGTATGGTGTGGTACCAGGGCTGATTTGATCAATAAGGGCTAGTACTTGCTGTACCTGCTACAGAATGTGTATGCATATGTGTTCCCATCCTGAGTGAGTTTTAATCTATCCATGGATGGAGTATTCCAGCAATGGCCAGAAGCTGTGGGGAGTGTTGATGGGGCTCTTAGTGAAAGACATCCCTCTTGCCTAAACTCATTATTTTACCCTGGTATTATCCTGTCCTGCATGACGTTGTAAGTGATGGTCCTTATGTCCTCCTATCCTACAAAATGGTTCTGTTCCTCCTCCCTGGGGTGTACCAGTTATGGAGTGGTTTATCTCCAGTAGTTGTCCCAATGGTTACTTGACCATTTTTCATATAAGGACAGACTGAGAGAGCTGGGACTCTTCAGCCTGGAGAAGAGAAAGCTCAGGGGGAATCTTGTCAATGTGTACAAATGCCTGATGCAAGGGATTGAAGATGAGGGGGGCAGACTCTTCTTAGTAGTGCCCAGTGACAGGACAAGAGGGAATGGACACAAACTAAAAAACATGAAATTCCATCAGAACACAAAAAAACACTTTTTAACTGTGAGGGTGTTGAAACACTGGAATACATTGCAAAGAGAGGTTGTGGAGTGACCTTCTGTGGAGGTATTCAAAACCCAACTAGACACAGTCTTGGACAACCTGCTCTATCTGACCCTGCTTGAACAAGGGCATTGGACTAGATGATCTCAAGAGCTCCCTTCCAGTCTAAATGATTCTGTGATTCTGTGACCTACAGGTTAGGGAAGCCACTGTGGCCAGACTGTAAATTGGATGATAGTGCTGGATTGGGGCAGCAAACTTGTACCAAAGCATAATTACAGGAGCAGGGAAAGGAAGAAAGAAAAGTCAAGCTAGGAGAGTAAGAAAGTGAGAGTGTCATGATG
Source organism: Ciconia boyciana (assembly GCF_034638445.1). Lineage (NCBI taxonomy): Eukaryota > Metazoa > Chordata > Aves > Ciconiiformes > Ciconiidae > Ciconia > Ciconia boyciana. The sequence goes on from NC_132934.1 coordinate 176,925,314, forward strand.
ACTACTTCCATGGAGTTTTATAATTTAAACTCAGAAACTTGTTCTGTTATCTAGGTGAGAAGGGTTGCATTCCTGCTGTGCAAACAGCACAATTTAAAAAGTTGGGGCAGCTTATATTTTCCGTATTTGGGGAGTGCTAAGGGTATGTCTTATACAAGTAAAAGCAAAACAAGACAGTCACCAGAGTCATTACAAGTGTGTATCCACACTTTATAATACTGCACCAATGTGACAGTTTGCACTGTGAGTCTCTATTTTTGCCACTTTTAGCCTTTTCAGTCCAAAGTACCACCTCTAGATGATTCACAGTGCTGATCTCTTTTGCTATTTTCTTGAAATTGTGCTGAGAACCTTTCCAATGACAAATATATCGATCTGGGCCAATTCAAGTCACAGAAAACAAACATTCCAGTTTTTTAGGTCCCTAGTTTGTGCTCCCTGGTTCTATTAACCTTATTTTGGAAGGGTAAACTAACATTTAAAAAGACCTCAAAAAGGGGGGGGGGTGTGAAGGAAAAAAAAAAAAAAAAAAAGAAAGGTGGAGTAATTAATAAGAAAACTGTTTTACAGGCTACTAGAGTTCTGTTTTTCCTAGCTTCCATGCTAGGAAGAACATATTATGCATGCACTGGGGCTTAGCACCCAGAAGTTCCAGTTTTTATGGGATACAGGACCTTCCAGAACAGTGTTGGAAGACTGTTTCAGTCAGGGGGAGCAAGATGTATAGATGTCCTCATCCATTTAGCAAGTTGTGACTGTTTCGTGTACAGGTTAGGCTTCTTGGATCTTCTTAGATGTGAAGAAGAATATGTGCAGCATGTGTGAGCTAAGATCCTTCAGCAAAACAGGAAACAAATATTAACCATTCTGGCACAGTTAAGAAAACATGCAAGATTAAGGCCCTCTAGCTTGAAAGTTTTAACGAGTTTATTGTGATGAACTGGCGTATCAGCAAGCGTCTATGACCAACTGGTTATGAACTACATTTAGATTGTGAAATCCCAGAATGCTGCATGATACTGGTGATGAATTAGACTATACTGTGGCTAATTCTGCAGAGTCATATCCTAAAACCTGAAAATTTTGGAAAATAAAATAATTTAAAAGTTGAAGTAAAAAAGGAAAATATTTAGATCGTGATAGTCTTAACTTTGTAATCTGTAAGTCTCTATTAAGATTTCAGTATGCTGTGTGAGCTGGTATCCATAGTCACAGTCTCTTTGATCCTCAGCTTGCTGTCTGCTCTCCCCAAAAAGCAGCAGCTGCTGATCTCTCTTCCCACTGACAAAAGTTCAGAGAAGCATACACCTACATGATCTCTTTCCACTAGCTGCCTATCCTTTGAATGCCCCAGCCTTTATATCACTTTTGTAATGGTGACATCAGGCTGGCATCTAGTACTGGAAGAAACATGTAGCTATTTGGATTACATAGGGCAGATGGAGCTTGCTTTCAGATAAAATCTGGGATTTGGGTAGAGAATCAGACCATAAGCATATTAATAAGTGCTGGTCCTTTGTCTAATGGGGGTTCAGGAACTTGAAAAGCCCATTCTCCTTAGGAAAGAAGATACACGATAGGATAGTTTTTGCAAAAGGGATGTAGTCTTGTATGATACACAGCTGATAGGGAAAAGTGGGCGTACAAAACAAGAGGGCTGAATTCAATGTAGCACAGCAGCAATAATTCCAGAATGAAATAGTTTGGGGCTTGACCAAAATCAAAATTGGCTTTCAGGTCTTTAGCACTTCAGAAAGTATACTATATGATTTAATATGGAAATCAGATGCACTATTTATTCATTTATTTAAATGTTTGCATGAAAACTTAGGTTCTAAACTAAAAGCAGTGTGGGCTTAAAATATTCATTGACACCAGTCATTTGCTATTTAAGTAAAAGGCTAGTGTACGGATACCTTTTTTTCAGCATTATTTTATGCGTTTCTCATTTTCGTATTGGAAAGGCCACAGCATCAAAATCAATAAAATGTAAAACTTCTTAAATAAGACCCCTACATCCAAAACCAAAAAACCTGCTAAGCATTTTACTGCCACGGCAACTCTGATGTAACAGGTTCTAAATAGCACTCTCAGAACATGACATTCTTCGTCAAGGTATTAAATTACTTCATATTTTTTATAATACTGAATAAATTATTCTCAGGTTCTTCCTTACAACTGATGCATGCTGATTAGTGAAATCAATGACATAAACATCAATGAGAACTAACTTTTGCAAGATAATTTGATTACATGTGAAATAATGTTTGTTACAAGTCTTGATTAAAAAAAAAATCAAATTCATTTGTATTGATAGCATCATTATAAGGTTATATGTAGTAGAATTTATTTTTATTACATTCCATTTGGTAATAGTTTAATTTCATTAGAGCAGTTATGTTCCTATGATGCACAATCTGTTAGACTCAGATACTCAGGTGCTTGCTTATCTACCTTTAAATACAGATATGTTTTGTTTACATGACTACTGTGCTAATACTTTATAGTCATTTAATTCTAATCCTGTGTGCTGCTGAAAAGGTTTAAAAGTGAAACAGCTCTGCCGTGGAAATGCTATGACCCCACGGCAATGATTATTGCATGAGCATTTTGAGAAAGTGGAAGGGCAACCAAGTGAGACATAGCTTTCTCCAAGTGGGTTCAGAGACTTTCACACTTTCTACTGTAAGTTACCTTTTCTAATTTAAAAGCAAAAATCCACTACTCTACTTAATTAAAACATTACAATTCTTGCTGAAGGGAAAGGCTAAGTGAATGACCCATGCAGGAGAGGCATTAGTCACAGCCCAGTTGATCTTATGAGACTTATGAGACAGTGAAGACCAGATCTACAAAGCTTCTTAAGTATCAGAGTCAAGAGTTACAGGTCCTGAAAACTCATACACGTCTGTCACATAACCCTGGACTGTCACGTAACCCTCATGCTTAAACGCTGAGTACCCTTATTCTCAAAATTAAGGTTTCTCAGCCCGTGAGGACCTAAGCATTCCTGAAAGCACTTCACTAGAGCGGGACTGAGTAGCTCAATTCCTATCTTGCACCTTAATTTCAGAAGAATTTAAAATTTATTTCATTTATCCAGAAAATTTTAACCAGTAGATTGCAGATATCTTTTGTATCCTGTTCCCCAAAGAAAGGCAGATATTTTTTCCACAATAAGCACATAATAAATTATTTCTGTTGTCATAAAACAGCAAGGCATTGAAATAGCAAGGCATGCTTTGAAATGAATGAAATTAAATTAATCTCAAGAAATTAAAATGAAATCTAGGAAGTTCTAAACATTCAATAGTCAATTTAGGAAAAGCTAAATACTTAAAGGAGAGTGTTTTTAGCTCTGAAGATCGAGAACCTGGATTTTATTGCTGTTTTATATATATAAACTATATATAAATATACCATATCGAACAAGGTATCTGTTTAGAAGAACAGATTTGAGCTCATATGTTTTGTCTGAAAACTTTGTTAGATTCTACTTTCAGTCAATGGTAAATCAGTACAAAGGCTGGAATAAGTTCTCCTTCAGCATATATCCAAATGAAAAGACAATTAAAAATGATAAAAAATCTTAATCAAACCTAAAATTATTATTCTGAATTTAGAGCCCCTACTCTGAGTGTTATTCAAAATTAATTAAGTTCTGTGAGTTCATAAAATGTATTCTACCATTGCAATGCTTCTCAATAATATTAGGTCTTTAGATTAATATGCTATTGCAAAGTTTGAAGTTGGTTCCTATTAAGAAGAAGAGTTATATTTTTTTCATAATGGGATTTAATGTCAGTTTAACCAGCCTTAATTAAACTTTGGCTTATAAATAATTTTACTGAGAAGTGCAATGAAATTTTCTGAGTTTTATGGCTTTTTAATTAAAATGAATTAAGCCAACTTGTGGTTAAGTGCCTGCAAACTAGTTCCCTTACATTTCCAAGCTATTGTACAATATTCTAGTCACACAATTTGAACTTTATCGGGAGTCAACGGATTAAATCGTTAGGCCATAAAAATCTAGGTTTTTAGGTACCTATTGACATTTAATCAAGCAATTTAAAAAAAGAACTGAGTCATGTTTTGATCTAATTATCAGTTATGTAAAGATAACTTAACAGCACAGTTAATACAGACCATGAGCATATATATACCTTTGATTGTCTGTTGTGTCAGCACCCTGTTTTGGGTGCATATGTAGAGTTAAAAAGTTACTTATCGGAAGTTGAGTTTTACATGTTAAAGTATTCACATTCATAATAATAAGCATCACTTTCAGCTTCAGCTAATTTATTCTATTTGCATGTATGTATTTCATGTGTAATTATATTACACATTTCAATGACCATCTGTCTGTCATGGTTTTGTCATGTCTATCTCTGTATTATTCATCTCTGCTACCTTATATAAAATAATATGCAGTTAGTTTTTAATAGATTCTTTTAAGAAGTAACTTCCAAAAAATATTATGTTGGAGAATTAAAATAATAATCTCCTTGTATTGCATGGGGCGGGGGAAGGACAATATTTGACTTACTAGGGCCAGAGTATAATTCTGATGTTTTAAGTCTTGCACTGTTTTTTTTCTGTATTAGTTATATTGTCTCAGTAGTACTGTGTTACTTCTATTTCAGTTCCTGATGACCAGTTAATCTTTCCCCTGGCCCAGATCCAAACAAGCAATTATAGAGAGCATTAATTTGAATTTTGATATGCTAAGAATTGAATTGAGTGGGTGTAGCAGTGGAATTATCCACTTCCCTCAATTTTGTTCTTACACTTAAGTCCTTGACTGATGTTTTGTCATTCCTTCCCTGCTTCTCATCTTACTTTCACAAAGTCTATCCAAAATACCATTACGAAATTCATTATTATCTTTTATCTATCCGATTTTGTAACTTACTTCTCCCTCCAACACTTTTTATATTTTTGTTTTATATCAAAAATTAGATTTTTTCTAGGAGGAGGGTCTTGTGCCTCCAGTCTATACCTACTTCACTTATAATTGTCTATGAATCAAGAATATGAGAACACATTTGCAATTTCTCCACAGAGATCAAGCACCCTAAAAGAAATATTTGGAGAAAGATACCCTGCAGAACTGTGCTTCTCTTGTGTCCTGTTAATGTAGGGTAGGTAGTTCAGAGAGCGCTTAATTCAGTTCTTAGGATTCAGTCAACTAAATGAAACATTTTTGTTTAGTTTATATAGTTTATATCTATATGTTTTTATATAGTTTATATAGTTTTTGTTTAGGTTTTTATAGTTATTCCTATGTGTATTATAAATTCCAGTACTGTGAGATTTTAATTGCTGTATACATTTTGCATGTTAGCTGGATGTTAACAACCTGTTCTAAACAAGTTCGAGAAATAATGCTAAGTTCATGGTGTTGATCTTCCTCTCAGCCTTGTCATATGTATAGACAGCCATCATCTGGATATTGATAATATAACTGTATATGACTGACAAGTTATTTAAGAAATAGATCAGATGATAGTGAAAAAATACAGGAAAAGGTAGTATGTGCATGTAAAGATTTACAATATATTGAATGTGCTCAATTACAACTGAGTTTATAAAAATTTCAAACAATATGCAGACCTGCCCTAGCCTTTACTAATTCTGCCAATTTTTAATTACAATATTACCATATAATCTTCATATTGTTTTCTGAATATATTCATATATGAATTACAACTATAGCTGTTTAATTCTAATCATCTTTGGTTTATTTCTCTCACGACTGGATTTAAGAAAGAATTTTTTTACAATAAGGGTGGTGAGGCACTGGAACAGGTTGCCCAGAGAGGTAGTGGAGGCCCCATCCCTGGAAACATTCAAGGTCAGGTTAGATGGAGCTCTGAGCAACCTGATCTAGTTGAAGACGTCCCTGCTCTTGCAGGGGGTTGGACTAGATGACCTTTAAAGGTCCCTTCCAACCCAAACTATTCTATGATTCTATGACTCTATGAGCTGTAAGAGGGCTGGGTGTGGCAGATATTGACTAATCCTATGGGTTTATTAGCTTTAACAGCTGCTTTTATGTTCTTCCAGTATTACTGAATCTGAAATACTTTCTGCTTCTCAGGAGAATATAATGGAAGTTATAAGAAATCAAGAATTTTTACTTCTACCAGCTGAAGAACTCCATAAACTTCTTGCTAGTGACGATGTGAATGTTCCTGATGAAGAGACCATTTTCCATGCCTTAATGATGTGGGTGAAGTATGATATGCAGAGGCGATGCAATGACCTAAGTATGCTACTTGCTTATATCAGATTACCACTGCTTCCACCACAGGTATTTTTAAATTATTTTATTTTAATAACAATAACAACAACAACAACAATAATAATAATATCACTTTTATTGTGAAAACTCTCACTGATTTATAATCTGTAACTGTTGAATACTCTGGGTGTTTAAAAGCAAAACTGTTCAGAATTAGAAAAAATGAATGGCAGCCCTTCATCCAGAGTGACATCAATAAACTCGAGGATTGGGCCAACAGATAGTCAAGAAGTGCAGAGTTCTGAAACTGAAGAGGAGTAACCGCAGATATCATAACATGCTAAAGACAGGCAGAATAGTAAATATTCTCAGAAAAAAAACCCCTGGGGATTATGACAGATACCAGACCGAGTACAAGCCAACAGCATGAATGAGGAAAACTACATATTGGTCTACATCAGGAAAAATTCTGTCAGCAGGCCATATGAAGTTATTATTCCCATAATACCTGGTGCTGCTAAGGCTGCACCTGGAATATTGTTTCTAATTTTGCACTCCACAATTTGAAGGCATAGGAAGAAACTGGAGAAGGTCCAGTGATGGGCTACCAAGATGGTATGTCAGCTAGAAGAGGAGAGGCTGAGGAAGCAGGCTTGTTTAGTCTGGTGAAGAGGAGGCTAAGCGATGACCTAATAGCAATTTAAGACTTCTTAAAGGGAAGATCATGGAACTAAATTCTTCTGGGGAGCACCACAAAATATAAGAAGGGGCAAATGCCCCAAGTTCTAGCGTGCACAGTTCAGGTTGGATATTTGCTGGAGGGGGAATCAGTTAGAACACAGTGAACCACTTCGGCAAGTTTTTCAGAGGCTAAGCAATCTTCTTCATTGAAGGTTCTCTTGAATTAGGTAGACCAGGTGATCATCAAATCCAGTGTTGGCATTAGCCCTGATTTGAGTGAGAGGTTGAACTAGTTGACCACTGGAGGTCATTTGGAGCTCCCTTCCTGTGAAAGCTTCTATGATTCTGTGATTCAGGCTTCAGTTCCCTTTTTTTTCCAGAGAAGTAAATAGTAATTTTATTCTGTTTAGTGCTTCCAGATAATCATTCTCCTTTCAGCTAGTGTACTGGGTCTGACTGGGGTGTAGTTGACGTTCTTCATCGCAGCCTGTATGGTGCTGTGCTTTGCACTTGTGGCTAAAACAGTGTTGGTAACATACCAATGTTTTGGCTATTGCTGAACAGTGCTCACACAGCATCAAGGCTTTCTCTCTTCCCTACCCCACTAGCCTTCCAAAAGTCAGTAGGTCGGCAGTGAGCAAGAGGTTGGGAGGAGACAGTCAAGACAGCTGACCCCAACTGACCAAAGGGATATTTCATACTGTATGACACTGTGCTCAGCAATAAAAAGCTCAGGGAAAGGAGGAAGGGGGAGGACGATTGTGGTTAGGGCGTTTGTCTTCCCAAGGAACTGTTACACGTACAGTTTTCACCAGGACGTGGCTGGACATCTGCCTGCCGATGGGAAGTAGTGAATGAATTCCTCTTTTTGCTTTGCTTGTGTGCACAGCTTTTGTTTTCCCTATTAAATTGTCTTTATCTCGATCCCTGAGTCTTCTCACCTTCCTTTTATTTTCTCCCCATCCCACAGGAAAGGAGAGTGAGTGAGAGGCAGGGTGTGTGTTTGGCTGCTGGCCAGGATAAACCCATCACAGCCCTTTTTGGCACCCTGCGTTGGGCACCACAAAGGACTATTTATGGAGAAGGTCAGAGTACTGAGAATTGGGCAGTGATGAGTAAGGTCAGAATCAGCTGCCATTTCAGTCTTGTTTTTTGATGGTGACTTTTAGATAATTCCATAATTGTGCTAGCAATAATATCAGATCATATCAATGTCTACAGGAGTTATTTCTACATAGGAAGCCAGAGACAATGTTCTCACATATCTAAATCTCTTCATGTTCATTTGAGCATACTTACTGTTCCTTAGAGATCAAATCCTGAGCTGAGGGTCCAATGAATGAACAAAGGAGTCACTGATACAGCAAAATATGTTGTTGAGCTGTTTCTTCTCTGAGTCTGCAAAATTTATTTCCTTCAAACCATGAAAGAAAACAAGACAAAAATAATATGACAATGGCAAATACTTTTGGTTGTGAATCCCAGTTGCTATTCTGGATATTGACCTTCCAGAATGACTCACTTGTCCAAAATCAAGAAAGAAATCCAAGTTCAAATCTGCTTAAAAATCAAGTAAATATTAATACTGGAATCCCCAAATGACATCCTGAGGTTCCTTCATATTGGGTATATGACACTGCAAAACAAAAAGAAAAACAGGGAGAGACCTCACACACCAGATCTTGGTCACCCTTACTGCTCAGTTGTTAACTCAGTCCTTGGCTCTGGTTTGAACCACTCCCGTTAGCTCTCTGCCAGACAAATATGCCATAGGGGATTGTAGCACTAACCCAACTGGTGTTACTCAGTTGTTTCTTGCCATGTTTCCTTTATCAGTATAAGCATAGCATATGATTCTCTGACATGCTTAAGTAGTTATTCTGTTTCAGCTAATATTTTGAAGAATACAGGAAGAAAGATGAAGGTAGGCTAAGAGTGGCAGCTCACTACATGACCAGATACTGGTATTGTAATGTCTAAGATGTACAAAAAATATATCCACTTTGAAAGGAATCAAGAAAAGAATGCTAGGAAGGAGCTGTTTAAAACAAGGACTATCATAAATCATAATGCTAAGATCTACAGGCACTTTGTGTCATACTGAGATCTCAGAGGGTTGGGTGGGGTTTTTTTTGTTTTACTTTCCAATATATAATGTGCTACAAAGGAAACAGTCAAATGTGGCACTTAAAGATTTCTTTGTCAGAAATGTGAGCTGTTTATTTTTCAACATCTATGCCAATTGAGAAGCTAGCACACAATACTGTGCATTACTGCAGTCTTTGAAGTGTTCTTTTTAAATCTGCCAAGCACTTACAAAAGTTAACTTAAACTGTTCACACACCAGCCTTACCTCTAGCTCTTATTGTGTAGAAAGAGATCATGCAGGCTTTGTTGGTTACTGGTCCCTGCCCTATTAGTAATTATTAGTAAAATTATTAGTAAAAATTATTAGTAATAATCTTCTTTATAATTAATATCTGCAAGATCTACCACTACGGAGTTAAATGAAGCTATTGACTTAAGTCAGACAAAAGGAATATAACTATTTTTTGTGTTCTGTGAATTGCTGAAAATGATGAAAAATAGACCCAAGATTAAAAAGATTACTTTCCTTTTCATTAGCCTAATGCAAAATACCAGGTAACGTATGTATGTGTGTAACGTATGTAATTGTCTCATTCCCATCTAGACTCCCATTCCCATGAAAGGCTGGACCAGAAGATCTTTCAAAGTCGCTTCCAACCTGGGCTGTTCTATGATTCTATGATTCTGTGGCATATAAAGTATCAGCTGAAATAATTTAGAGGCAAGATTTCAAACTAGTTTTATGTTTGGAATCTTCTAACCCCACTACAAATTCTAAATGTATGGCTCTTAAATTTAGCTGCATTCCTCCAATCAATAGGGATTTTACCTCATCTAGGCATCACATACTTTGCTTACCTCTGCACTGCTAATTGTATGTAAACCAGTGATCCCCACATTACCAAGCTGAGTGTTGTAGCCCTTTATCTATAGTGTTAAAGGCAATTCCCTGTACAATTGAGTAGCTATGTCCACACTCCACAATACCTGCTTCTGGGTTTCCTTTGCTGTCTCTGTGGCCCTAACACATAAGGATACCCTGAGACACTGCCAACAGCACTAATGTCCCTCATTTATGCAACTCAGTTGTGTCCACTTTGTTATCCGTCATCCTCATGAGAATATCCTGGATACCTTAAGTTACCTGAAGTATCACTATATCCCATGTTTAGCAACTGAATTAAATCCTAGATTTCCACTGCCTGTCACAGATAAGCATCACAAATGTAAACATGTATCATTGGTATCTTACGTCATTGAGACCCACCTATAAAGTCCTAAAACCATTGTGTTAACCTCAAACTTAATTCCACTGTGTATCTTTTAGAAAGTTTCTCATAAAACTTCTTTCTTCAGATTCAAGTCCATCTTTTAGAGAGAACACGTTTCTTTCTGAAGGAAAGGAAGCAGGTGACCAGTGAGTAGGGACAGTTTCAAAATGGTTTGTAAGGAGGTTCAAAAATAATTATTTTAGAGTGATATACTTCTGGCAATTCTCTGTATTTTTTTGTTCAGTTTAATCTGAAAATTAACCCTTATGCACTGGTGCTTGTCTATAATTGAGTACTGCATCATATAAATGTTTGCTGTAATGCTAAAAATGTATTTTAAAATTATTTCCAAATTAAAATTAGATATAACAAAGTTTCAACAGAAAATTATTGAGAGCTGGAGGTGAAAATTTACTTTTTATTACCAAAAGGTGAAATTTTTCCTACTATGGTTTATACTTAGGTATAAATCAAATAGAACATGCTATCATTTTCATTGTACTGAAAATTAACTTAAGAACTCTCTGGAGAGAAGCCAGGTCAAAATTAAAAACTAATCATTGGACCTTTGAGAAAAAAAGATTTGCACTCCTTACTTTTAAATTCACTAAAAAAGATGAAGTCATAGACTGCAAAGATTATTAACAGATTGGAAAGATTGTATTGAGATCCTCTTAAAATGAAGGCTTAAATTTATAGCCCGAGTTTTTATGACACCTCATTTCACTTTCAAGGTGCAGTAATTATATTGGCAATGTAGTCAGACTTCAGTAATAGGATATCAAACGATGTAATTCAAAATTCAATAGAAGAATTTAGGAGAAGCCAATCAGTATTAACATATTAAAAGGAAAGTATCATGAAACTGAAAATGAAATAATAGAACCTGCAGTGTTGTCACAGAACTTTAGTTTAATTTTGCTCCTTTGATTTGCCTGAAACCATCTGCTAAACTAAAACAGTTCACATTTCTTTATTCAAGTCAAACTAGAAAGACTGGTGGCTTGACCAATATAAGAAATTATTTCATGTTATAACAGGTAAGATTTAGTTACTTCCTTTCAATAGGTGTTGCAAATATTTTGTGTTGATCTGTACAGAAAACATAACTTAATTTATGTTCATTTTCACTCTTAAAGGATTCAGGGAGAGTAAAAATTTGGTGGGATCCTTAAACCTTGTTAATACTGAAGTATTTTAGATTATTTACTTGAATTGTTCATTTACAAGCTTGTCATAAATATTTTTTCCTGTGATTTTTAATAGCATTCTTCAGAAAGTAAGTTAACAAACAAGTTAAGAAACAAACAAAAAATGTCATTAAGCTGACATTTGATTTTGTCAGTTGCTCAAAAACTCTAAGAAGCTACTTTTTGTGGCTAAAAGGTACCACAGTTGCCCTCAATTTTCAGCAGTATTTTTAAATTAAATTTGAATAAAACCATTTTAAACTTTTAAAAAATCAAACAAAATTAATACATGTAAAAGAAAGCAAAAACACTAAAGACAGTTTGTGGTTATGTCTTTTTTGACATTATATGATAAATGTATACATAATCACAGAATCACAGAATGACTGAGGTTGGAAGGGACCTCTGGAGGTCATCTGGTCCAACACCTCTGCTCAAGCAGGGATGCCTGAGCCAGTTGCCCAGGACCGTGTCCAAATGGCTTTTGAATACCTCCAAGGACTGTGCCAGGGGCTACTCAACCTCACAGCATAAAAGTGTTTCCTGATGTTCACGCAGCACCTCCTGTGTTTCAGTTTGTGCCCATTGCCTCTGGTCCTCTCATTGGGCACCACTGAAAAGAGCCTGGCTCCATCCTATATGCACCCTGCCTTCACGTATTTATGCACATTAGTAAGATCCCCCTGAGCCTTCTCTTCTCCAGGTTGAACTGTCCCAGCTCTCTCAGCCTCTCCTCATAGGAGAGATGCTCCAGTCCCTTCCTCATCTTTGTGACCCTTCATGGAATTCTCTGCGGTATGTCCATGTCTCTCTTGTACTGAGGAACCTAGAACGGGACACAGCACTCCAAGTTTGGCCTCACCAGTGCTGAGTAGTGGGGAAGGATCACCTCCCTTGACCTACTGGCAATAGTTTGTCTAATGCAGCCCAGAACACTAATAGCTTTCTTTGCAGCAAGGGCACATTGCTGGCTTCTGTTCTGCCAAGCTGCTTTCCAGCTGCGTGGCCCTCAGCATATATTGATGCATGGATATACATACACATGCACATGCACATCCACATACACATTTATTTCATTCTTTTATAGTAAAATTTTCTCGTGAACCTTTTAGTTAGAGGTGAAAATCTATAGCTGTGGAAAGATATACCCATTAAGGTCTGGCTAGAATAGCTAAAGGTGTTCTCACCTGGTTCCCTGATGACTGTCCTGACCCATCATCTAATCATTACCTTCCCCATGATGCATGATGCAGTGATTACCATCCCCACAGCTCAGGGAACAAAATGGTTCATCTGAATCCTCGCTAATTCTGTATAGGCAACAGTCTAACCTCATCTGCGGTTGAAGCTAAAACATTAACTTCTGGCCCTGAAGGCAAACAGTATAGAAGAGTTTATATCATGGAATTCTCCTTATTTTTCTCTCCTTTCCCAAAACAGAATGGTTTCTTCTCTGCTTGTATCTCCCATTCCTTGACTCATGCTGTACTTGGAAACATTCAATGCAATTCATCAGCATATTTGAGCCTCTGCCTAGCCCTATTTTGTTTACTAGTGCTGTAATGGCATTTACTAAGATGAAAAGCTTGTTTTTGTCTGTACACAGTGTAATGTGTCTGTTAATGTTGAGGCTACAGCATGAGCCAAGAATGTGTGCAGCTTCTATTGGGCAAAACATTATTTTCATGGTATTTCTTAAGAGTGTGAGAAGTTGCTAATGACAATTGGGCTGCTAAAGGAATTTACAAGCAAGAGTTAGGAGTTAACACATGATACTGAGTGCCTAGAATAGCATGACTAGGAAAGAATGAGGATGTTACACTTATTTTTAAATGTTTCTTAGCAAAGATGTGCATGATAAAAAGAGCACGAATATTTACTTGCAGAAATGGTTAAGTTAAAGATAACTTGTACTCCACCAGTGTGCTGTTTTTATAATGGAAGGTTTTTGCAACTGCTTGTAATAGTAGATCATTGGTTAACTATGAAAGCTAAAAAATAGGATAGGGTAAAGCATAGATATTATTGCGTTTCTCTCTGCAACACTTTTAATAATATCACTTCCAGAGGCTTGCAAATCACATCAGTAGGATAATGCATAGTCTTTCAGTATTAAATACACTGTGGCTCTGATCCAGTGAAACTAATATAGGCATCTAAATTAGGTTTCTTGCCTAGGGGCAGAAACAATCCAGTCCTTATAAAGTGAAGTACTTAAATACCCTGTAAGTCACTGGAGAGAAAGTGAACTGATCCACCTGGGTTCTGTTCTTATTTATACAGAGATGTTATAGGGAACCTGTAGGAAATGCTAAGCCTCTAAATCCCCTCAGAATGCACACATTACATCTGGCTGTACACGATTTTAAAAGTGTATATGAATTTGCTTATAATAATCGAGTAGAAACCCTTTAAATCCTAGCTTGCATAATTGACGTCGTGAGGCAACCTTGTAAATTCCTTCCACAGCTCAGCTGGCATTTGGCAAAGAGGTATTTCTCTGTACTGTTAAACAACCAATTAACCAGGCAGTCATCAGACTGAGGTTCATTGAGTTCTGAACTTTTCGATGTATATTGGGCTAGATGAAACAATTGAAGGATCCTTTGCTTAGCAAAAATGGAGGGTATCACTGTATGTCAGTCAATCTCTAACTTTCTCCTTCAGAGCAGTGTGATTGATAATATGAAGTGATAACCTTTTTCAGTTCTCTAACCATCTCTAGCATCACTAAAGAAGTGAGGCTGATATGAATTCACACCTGACTAGAATTCCAGGTTTTTTAGTTGTTCTCACCTACTGTCTGGGCTAAATGCTAAGTATGTGTGTATAGCCAGTCATCCTCTACAACATTTGGTGAATTCTTTCAATCATTTCTAAATGATTTGGATGGCAGGAGATCATAACTTGCATCTGAAAGGACTGAAGGTATGATTCAGTTTCTTATTCACCTGTGTGTGCAGGCTTCTCCACATCAGCTAGATTCCTGACCTCCCACTGTAGTCAATGAAGATCTAGTGCAGTTCCCAGCGCATAGGAACAAACCTATGTGCTGATTTGAGAGGTGCCATGGATTATCGTACTGCCTGGCTCCCAGCAGATTTCTGGAAGCGTTCCCTCATAAATCCAATGCCATATTTACTGGCCTTGTGTGGATTCTTAGACACCATGTGGCATCTCAAATGGTGCTAAATGCTTGTTTTTATGCAAGTGAATTAAGAAATCACTTGATTTGAATGTCAGCTTGTATCAGAATAATATAAATTTGGGAATGTGAGGAAGTTTGACAATATTTTTAATGTAATTTTTATGTAACTTCAAGTAAATAAAAATAATTACATTAAAAATTAATACATTCTCAGTCCATAAAAAAGAAGGTTTCAGGCAAGCTTCTGGGATGGTCTCCATATTCCTCTATTAGCTTATCAATATAGGAGAAATTTGGGCCTGAAATTTCACTTGCCTGTGAAATGGCAGTTAGCTGATTATACTCAATAAAGGCAGAATATGCTCTCATTTCTCTACTTTCTTATATAGATCGTGCAGTAAAGCTAACTTTTTTCCTTTTTTATACCAACTTCTCTGGCTGTGGAGGTGTCTTGTCAGCTGATATTTTATCTGAAGAAAGATGTGATAGTTCAATGCAGTGTACAGATATGATCCAAAGGGTTCTTTTTTGTCTTTTAGCTAATTCTAAAATTGTCCAAAAGTTCTGTCAATATGGCATTTCTTGTGTAGATAAGTGTCAGCGTGAAAATTTATAAACAGTGAAAAAGATAACCATTCAACACAGTTATGTGTGACATTCATTTCCAAATATGGTTTTCTATCAGTAAAGTTTAGTAAATACCAGTAAATATCAGTAACGTATCAGTCAATGCTTTGAAGCTGTCATGAGCTGCTGTTCAAATAAAAAGTTGTGGCAACATAATGCTATAATACTATTTCTTTATCCTACACACCAGCAACTTACTTACCTGACTTTTTATTCAGTGTCTTATGATATACTGAGCATATGGTTTGTTACTAAATATGTTGGGGTAAATTTATTTAGTGGAAGAGTAGATCTTCACTCGGTAAATAACTTTTGCACTTGGTCATAAAATTATAGGGTAATGATAATGATGAATAGAAAATACAAACCTTGCCTCTCTTTATATTAATTCTGCATTGCCAAAGGTTCAGAACAATGTTTTGATAAAAATATTCTACTTCTGTTGCTCATTCTATGCGAAACATTTATTCTCATAAATGTACCCATTAGAATGTATAGAGTGTGTCCATGTGAAAACATGTATTTATTGATACATGAGATTATATTAACTGTTCAAATCAATTATAAGCTCTGGTCATATAAATAAGAGCATATCCTTCCTTGATCTTCAAAAAAGCACCATTTTCAGTGCATACTTAAATGTGTAATACAGTTTTATTTGCATAAAATGATGTATTTAGTTTTGAGAAGACATGTTTTGCCTGTTGTTTATGTTTTTACAAGGTCATATAATTTATATTCATTATTTAGCACCTTTCTATCTTTTTCTGTCTTAGTGACTGTCAGATTGTTTATTATATCAGATTGTTGCAGAAATTGCTCAATGTGTGTGTGGCTATTCAGTCATCCTCTTTGGAAACATATTTTTAAGTTCTTTCAATAAATTTTAACTGATTAGGATGCCAGGATATAATAACTCACATCTGAAAATCCTGTATGTTCAATGAAACTAATAAAAGTAAATGCAATGGGAGTGGATCAAATAACAGGTGTACCCCGTGTCGTTTTCCAGTTCGAACTCTGGTTTACACTCATTTTTTAATCATACAAATAAACTGCATCATAATACCCTGCATGGATCTCAGCAATGAAAATTAGCATAACTTTCAGCAAAGCTCCACTGTCATTTAGGCATCTACTTGATACGCTGAGACTTGCCAACATGCTTAACACCCAGCTGTTCATAGCAATTTTAATGAAAATGGATAGGTGCTAAGCACTTTTAAAAGTCTACCAGTGTAGTTTATGTTCCTAAACGGAACTGCAAGTTGCTGACCACTTTTAGAAATCTTGTTTTGAATACCTTTTCAGATACCTGTTTCCCTTAGACCTGTCCCGGCTGTGTTTTCATCTGCAAGCATACAACATAACAATTACCATCAGATTCAAACAGTACTGTATGTAATGAACACTGTTGTTTCACTCTCCAGTAATATGTTTTGCTCATGAGTGGCAATAATAGCAAAAATCCAGTGCTACTGGATTTTTAAATGATTTTGTGGAGTTTATCATGTAGTAATGGGCTCTGTTTTGATTAATGAGAGCAACAAAGAAATTGGAGAGAGGAGTTTTATCACAGGAGAAAAACAAGCTTTCTGCAGACTTCACAGTTCTGTTGGGATCCAAACAAGGTAGAAGGACCTTTCAATGTGGGCCACAAATACCCCCAAACCAGAATGACATTAAAATCTGTCAGTGGAGTAGATTCAGCCTGTCTGCTCAAGAACTATGTTGTAGCTACCTGGAGAAGAGCACGCTGTACAGTCCCTGGAAGGCACAGCTTAAATTGCACACCTAATTACTGTGAAACCTTGACTGAGTCAAACCCAGATGTCTAAGTTTACCTTGTTATAACGTGTAACAATTGCATACCTATTTAATGCAAGCTGTACTTATTTTCTACTTACAATCACAGAATCACAGAATGGTTGAGGTAGGAGTGGAACACTATAGGTCATCTGATCTAACCCCTGTGCTTAATTAAGCAGGGCCACCCAGAGCCAGTTGCCCAGGACTGTGTCCAGACAGCTTTTTAATATCTCCAAGGAGGGAGACTGCACAACTTCCCTGGGCAACCTGTGCCAGTGCTCAATGACCCTCACAGCAAAAAAGTGTTTCTTGATGTTCAGATGGAACCTCCTTGTTTCAGTTTGTGCCCATTGCCTCTGGTCCTGTCACTGGGCACCACTGAGAAGAGCCAGATTGATAAGATCCCCCTCTTCTCTACACTGAACTGTCCCAGCTCTCTCAGACTTTCCTCATAGGAGCGAGATGCTCTGATCCTTTAACCATCTAAGCAGCCCTTCGCTGGACTCTCTATTCTTCCTTATTTCCCTTATCTCTCTTATACTGGGGAGCCCAGTACTGGGGACACAGCACTGGGCCCCACCGGTGCTGTGTAGAGGGGAAGGATCACCTCCCTCGGCCTGCTGGCAATTCAGCAGTCCAGGACACCCTTAGCCTCCTTCGTGGCAAAGGCACATTGCTGGCTCACGTTCAACTTAGTGTCCACCAGGAACCCAGGTCCTTTTTTGCCAAGCTGCTTTCCAGCTGGGTGGCCCCCAGGTGTTTGAGGTTATTCCTCCCTAGGTGCAGGACTTTGCATTTGTCCTTGTTGGACTTCATGAGGTTCCTGTCAGTCCCCTTTCTCCCCTCTCTGGTGACCTCCCAGTCACTGTCAGCCACTCCTCCCAATTTTGTGTCATCAGCAAACTTGCTGAGGGTATACTCTGCCCCATCATCCAGATCAGTAATGATTTCTATAATTTATTCTAGAGGTATCTAATCTAGCTTGAGAGTAACTGGTTTATCAGGATAGTAACAGGGTGAGAGTTGACCCTAGCAAAGATTAAGCTATCCTTCTATATGGCAAGTTTTGCTGCTAGTTGTTGGTGTTCCATAGATCATGCCTCCAGGGGTCATGCAAACATAACTAGTTGAAAGTAGTGAAGGTGAAGATCAATCACTGCTCTCAGCAATTATTAACAACATGTGGTTTTTTAAAGCAGAAACCTTTATTACTCTTGACATAATTTGAAATCTGTGACTTTTAACTAAAGAAGGAAGGAAAAAGGGATAGCAAATGCTTGGACCAGTACAATGGGGTATCTTGAATGGTCTTCCTGGAAAAAGGGTAATGAGAGGTCTAAGAGATGGGTTGGACTTCCCTTCCCTAATGTTAAATCCCTGGTTTTGCAGTGTAGTGCTGTTTTCTGCATCCTTCCTTCTCCCTTAAATTTATTCTGCATAATAGACAAACACTGTTGTGGATTAACCCCAGCCAGCAACTAAGCCCCACACAGCCACTCACTCACTCCACCCGGGTGGGATGGGTGAGAGAATCAGAAGAGTGAAAGTGAGAAAACTCATGGGTTGAGATCAAGACAGTTTAATAGGGAAAGCAAAAGCCGTGCACACAAGCAAAGCAAAATGAAGAATTCATTCACCACTTCCCATGGGCAGGCAGGTGTTCAGCCATCTCCAGGAAAGCAGGGCTCCATCACGCGTAACAGTTACTTGGGAAGACAAAAGCCATCACTCCAAATGTCCCCCCCTTCCTTCTTCTTCTCCAGCTTTATATGCTGAGCATGATGCCATATGGTATGGAATACCCCTTTGGTCAGTTGGGGTCAGCTGTCCCAGCTGTGTGCCCTCCCAGGTTCTTGTGCGCCCCCAGCCTACTCGCTGGTGGGGTGGCGTGAGAAGCAGAAAAGGCCTTGACTCTGTGTAAGCACTGTTCAGCAACAGTTAAAATATGTCTGTGTTATCAACACTGTTTCCAGCACAAACCCAAAACATAGCCCCATACTAGCTACTATGAAGAAAATTAACTCTATCCCAGCCAAAAACATAATCAGAAATGTTTTATTTTCTAGTTCTAGTTGAGCCATGAACATTTCATGTATTATGTATGTACTAGAAGAATTCTTCATATTAGACATTTGTAACATTTATCCTTGAAATATACTATATGGACAAGGAGTTTAAATAGACAGTTCCCTTTCTGTGTGAGGTTTTCTTAGATATCCTTTCTACCTATTTCTAAGACCTGAAGATTGTATTTGAAACAGGATAACATTATTTAGGGAAAAGATGCTTCTTTTGTATTCCATTTCTTTGTACTTATTCTCTTACAGGAGTTTTATCAAAATGACATCAATTTTGTTAGACTACAGTTAACTACAGTTAACAGGTAACTACAGTTAAAAATAAAAACCCCAGTAATTTTCAAATGTAGCCTATTACCTGTTATTGACTGAAGAACTTTTGTGTTCCATTTGTTGGCATCTGTCATGCTTTTACCTAATCTTCTATTCAATTTATCACTTTCAGAAGAAAAAAAAAATAATTTGATTCAGAAGATCTTCAGATAGAAACATCTGCCTTTGAACCAAAGGAGACCAGACAATAAGAATGCTTTGTTGTAGCCCAGCCTTTTTGTTGCTTGTAGTGTTGGGGTATTTTTTTTTATTTTCTTTTTTTTTTTAATGTGTTTTTTTTGTTCATCTTCCTTATGAATGCAATTTGACCATTAGAACTTTTCTTATTCCTTATGTAGTATTTTAACACTATTACAAAATATGCATGGGTCTCAGAATTATGATATTACTTTTTTCCTCAAGGTTCAGAGAAGAAAAAATAGAAGGTACTCTAAGAAAGATTCATCTCACCTAACTTTGGATATCTGGAAAGTAAATATCTAACATATGAGATAGGTATTTTTCTTTAAGAAGGGATTTATCTTGAAATAAAGATTTTTTTTTCTCCATTTACTGGAGAGAGAGCCTAGCATGATGAGTTTAAATGTACATCTCTGCATCAGTATAACTAAGTGTGTAGAAAGCTTACATCTTAGATTTTGCGCTCTTTATTTCAGCCACTATGTAAAATACATAGATTAATAAAATCATTGTGAAAAAACATTACTAGAGGCAGAAGCTGGGTGGGAGGGGAGTAAAACAATTACTGTTTTCCTAAACTGAATAACATTTGAATCAGTAACACATCAGAGTGATAAGTAAATTGGTCAAATTAGTACCAGTTTCAAAGATAGACGCAGTAGTACTAGTAGTCCAACAAAAGTCAGTGTGTGTGCCAAAAAAGTGTGGGCATATTTAAAAATTAAGTTAAAATTAAAGTTTGAACAGTGTGATAAAAGATAACAAGGGACCACTTATAGAAAATAATATTGAAGATTTTAATAAATGGGCTCATTAAATCATAAGCTTTGGGGAAGTGTTAATGTTGTGAAAGTGGTTTCAACACCACAGTTTAATTACTTACCACAGATGCTACCAATGAATATTCCAATCCCATTACTTAGTTTATTCAAGAGTGGGGGAAAAAAATCAGTTTCTTCATTTTTATATCAAATGTAAAGCCTCAGAGAATGTGTGTCTGTGTGATTGTTTGTTTATCTAATATATTCTTTTTGGTAACCTAATGATAGGTTAAGGAAAACAAATGTCAACTATGCTGTATTCTTTTTGTTTTGGTTTGGGGTTTTTTTGTACCCTGATGTGGGGGAGGGATAGGGAGGACTCAAGATTATATCTGAAGGGTAGAAAGGCAGTTTAAAATTTATTCTGAATATGAAATTATTTTTAATGTGTGGGGAAAAAGTTGGAATCACAAATCAATTAAACACTGAACACATTTCCTCTGCCAGTGACTGCGATCCCCCCAAAATACCAGCTTAGTAGATGTCAGACTTCAGTTGTTACACAAAAAACACAATTAAATTTCTTTCCAAAATTCCAGTCCGAGACTGTTCACTATTATTGCTATGTGATTGATCTCTTTGCAATATATTATCACCTGCATGCATACACAGATCACAGACTTAAGACAGACTAATGAAAGTGTTGTGTCTAAGCAGTAAATCTTAATGTAGGTTATTTGTAATAGAAATGATTAGTGGTATGTTTCAAGAAAGAACTGGTCTAGAGTTTCTTAAAGAACCTTAAGTCTGCTGCATCTTATTGCTGAGGAGAAAATAACCTTTCTCGGAGAATACAGAATTCTGAGGGATTTAGTATAGTCTCTTTCTTTGTGAGCTGGTTGAGCAGTTGGCTTGACTAACTCACACATTATGAATAATTTAGTCCATGAGCAACATAAATATTGAATTTCATGTACTGAATATTTGTGTTACTACAGAAAAATGCCTGGAAAATGTCTCTGAGCTAAAACAGGTTTACTGAAATCATTATTTAAACATGAATAAGAAGGAAAGGATTCCAAACAGATCCAGAACGTTCGATGAGCTGAAAGAAAATGGTAGGAAACAAAACAAAATGAGACATGCTAAATTAGAGAAATTATTAATTGCAAAGATATTTCATTATTTTATTTCTAAGACAATATATTGAAACAGTTGTTCTAAAAACAAGTAAAAACTCAAAAAGATAAATTAGTTTTAAGGGTTTTTTTTTAAATTTCAGTTTAAGGCCCCTAATTACAAAATAGTCAAGTGAGTAAAGCAGATGATTGTGTTGGATTTAGTTTAATTCATTCAATTTCTAGCAAAACAAAAAGGTCTTTAAGTGATATTGCTAAGGTTCAGTTGGATAAAATGGGATTTAGAAATGGAGTTTAAACTTCAGGTCCATACATGATCGGTTTGTGATCTTGTGATCTCTACATTTAGGAGTCCAGAAAAGATAACAACGTTTGTAATTTTTAAAAGACTTAAAGGAGAGAGCGAGGGAATGTTTAAGTGTTTTAATCTACTTTAGTTAAAATCTATTTGCAAATCAGGATCTGGATAAAGAATGACACTGTTGGTAATATCTTAGCAGATCCTCAAAGTGCAAAAATTGGTGGAAAATAATTTTATGACTGCAATGCGTTTTTATTTTCCTTTCAAAATATAGTAATTTAAAAGTAAGAGTTAAAAGATGTGGTAAAATGTATTTGTAGTAAATTCACAGTTATGTGATTCCTGAAGCTGTATCTTCTGCTATGCAAAGTGCATTCTTTATGTACAAAACTGTCCCAATTTTCAAATTAATATATCATTTCTGATGTGTTTTTCTAAGCACTATTCTAAATTTTAATCTAAATTTTAAAGGTTTTTTTTACTATATTGTTCTTCTCTGAATGTAATTCTTAAACATGTTTAATAATGCATGCTTAAGGAATAGCCCAAAATACTTTCAGTTTCTCATGTAAACAGTGCAAACATGCTGCTGTTCTCATTCCTGTTGTCTTAGTATTTTTTCATGAATAATTAATTTGGTATGTATAAAAATAAAATTTGCTGTGTATTTTTCCTTATTAGAAAAAATTACTGATTACTGAAATATCATGCTTATTTTACTTGAGAACAGTTAATAATATTATTAGTGGAAACCATTTAAAGTTCTAATACAAGCATTTAAATGAATACCTTGCATCGTCAAGAGAGCCATAGTTCTCTCTTACTTAAATCTGTTCTTTTCAAGTATAGATTTTAAGCAGGAAATTCACTTAATGTTGCAAGAGCAAAAAGTAAAGTGAAATTGAAAGAGGCAAGCCATACTTTAATTCCATTCCCCAGTACCATTCTGTAATTAATTTCATAATTATCTTCCATTTTTACCTTGGACAAAGGAAGAAAATTATTTTAGAACTAACGCATAGTATTGGAGAATTCTTGATTTTGAGATGCTTTTATCCACTTTTTCAAGCGTGTCAGCACTTTCATACAAAAACTATGCAGTAAGGATGTTTAAGATTGGAGAAGCTGGTCAGAAAATGGGCTATAAATTTTCAACTGAAATAGGAGAAGTAAGAAAAATCATAAAGAACTGGGATATATTTTCTGCAGAAAAAAAAACATGTTTTGTGAAAAGTTTTAATTCTGAAGATATCAGTCAAAACCTCAAAAACTGTTAATTTGGAAGTTCTGTTTTTTCATGGAAAATGCTTTCTATCTTGGAGAAGAAAAAAATTCATCATTATTTCTCTTTCTTTTTTGTAATATATAGAGTATTAGGTATGTGTCTTCAGGGCTGTGTCTGTGAAAGAGATCGTAGAAGAAGAAAAATAACTTATTTTATTTTGACATACAAGGGAAACTAGGCAGGCAGAGTTTGATAATTTTTGTTGTGTCTCTTGTCATTGAAAGCCTACTTATGCATCTTTTTGAGCCCCACAAAGAGTGTTTGCATGTACGCTTTCATTCTTGGATATATGCCAGAGAGTCAAATAATTAAATTGAATCTCCTTGTAATGCCTGGTAGATAATCAGCATAAATGTGAAAAACTTACATGGCCTCTTAAAAAATGCCTGGTTTTGAAAACTAATTGGCAATTGGTTAACTCAAAATTACTTGCAACATCATACTTCCTAGTAATAAGTGCTAAGTATGAGTTTCGTCTGTTCATATTATATTCATTTTCAGAATTTTCAGTATGATTTTCCTACTATACTTTGTGACACTAAGTAGATAAAATTATTTAGGATAAAATTTAATACAGTGAAGTTTGGGAATCATCTGGAATGTGTTAATCTAGATTAAAAATTAGGACTCTGCATTGGAAAATCAAGTTGATTTGAGCAAAAACTATCATGCCTTCCAGAAAAAAGGCAACGCCTTTGGTATGATGTTTCATTTCTCAACCTTATTGGACTTATAATAATAATAATAATAATAATAATAAACTTCCATCACTTCTAGAAAATAAAGTTAGTTAAAGTGCTTTATTACCTAGATCATGAAAAGCAGCATTCTTTCTTTTCTAGCTAGATTTTAACAAGATTTATAATAATATAAAATCACAATTTATGTGAAACCCTATTATTCCTGATTTAAACCTTCTTAGTGAGATTAGCATTTAAATTATCTGCCATCAATTTTATTTAGGTTTTTAATAATGGCTGATGTCTACTCAATAACTGCAGACTAAACAAAAGATCTTGTTCATATCAACCATCATTTTAATCCCAGAGAAGACGTGGATATGTTCATTCAGGCAGAATCCTGAATTAATTGATGCATGACCAAATGTATTCATACAGAAGTAGATCCATTTGGTATGCTGTTAATATTAGCTCAGTATACTGTTGTTTCTACCTGTAAGCTCTAGTTTAAGTGGAAATAATTAAGTTTGACATCAGGCTGTTTTTGGAAAAAGAAATAACAAAACTATTTACAGTCATTGCAGAATTGTCCTGAAAAACATACTGTCTCCAAGATCAATTTACCTATGAAAAATGTAAATGTCAATTGCTGTTCAATTGCCAATTGCAGAACCTATGTTCAGCTCTCTCAAGGAAGTCTGCATAATTTTTTTTAAAATGGAGCATTTCAACAAACTCTTAAGATGAAACAAAAAAATGAAAGTAATAAACTCACTAGTTTATTTATCTCATAGGTTCAAAAATTTTTAAATAAGGATATGAAGTTTAAACATTATTTAAAAATTAGTCTTTGTAACAAGAGGGTTTGTATCCAAACAGAAGTAATAGTATTAACAGAAGTAGCTCAGAGATTATTGATTTTGTAAAAAAGAAGTAGCACTTTGTGGGGGACATTTTTTTTTCTTTCATGTTTGAAGTGGAGCATGAATAGCCTAACTGATATTTCTTAAAATGGGTATATACAGTTTTAATCAGAATAACAATGAATTAAGTTGAAATCTGCAGTGATTATAGTATTTACAGGCATTTCTTGCAGTTGTCTTACAGACAGAAATTACAAAGTGTCAAACAATTTATTCCTTTCACCTCATTAGGCAACTGAAATACTTCCATTCATATACCAACACAATGATCTAGGAATAATGACTTCTTTTTCTACCAGCTTTAGACAGATAAAAAATTCTTCTAATTGGAGTTTTGTCCAAAGATGCAGTTTCCTAACAGCTAGAGCAGCATAAGCATGGTAAGACTTTGAAAGTGGACTGAGAACTTTTTTTTAAAGAAAGTTTTAAAACAGTATTTTTATACTTTCCAGGAATTTATACGAACCCTTTATTTGCTTTTCATTTTAATCTGTACAAAGAAAAATCATGACCTTACATTTCAGAAGCCTCTATTCTTTCCTGGTAGCTGCATTACTATGATCATCAACAATAACCAGCCATAACAAATCTGTACATGGAAGAAGACACATAAAAGGACAATGATGGCTAATCAAATATCTCTCTTGAAAACCATTCAATATGCAAACTCTAGGTCATTCCTTCTTCAGATTTTTATTTCATATGGTAATGTGTTTCTCTGACTCAAGGTTGTCAAGTGACTTCAGATTCATTTTGGATCAAGAAAGAGACTCATGGGCTTTGTTAAAAAAATGTGCCATAAAAATCCATGTTTCATTTACTCACAGTTCATTTAAAGGATTTTAAGCTTTTTGTTCTTCTGTTATGATTATTAATACTATTAAGACAAGGCTAATCTTGTGTTCTGTGTAATTGGCACATAAGTTTCTGAGAGCACAGGACTCTTTAGGGTTTTTTATAGGGAGAGTGTATCTAGATACTGGGATAATTTTTAGACAACTGGAAGTTGCTTTCTGCCTACCATAAAATTAACATGTTTGGGTATGAAATTTAATACTCTTCAGGGTATAGAATAATTATGTGTTGTTAAGGACTGTTCAAGATTCTAAATCACAATACATAGACATGGGCAGATAGAGACCACATAAAGCATAATTTTGAATGATGCTGTGCCCCTTTTGGCAGCAACTATTGCTTGGAAAAAAGAAGATAAAAACTTTTGCATGTGCTTAGTATCTTACTTTGGCATGCAGGGAACCCTTTCTCATTTTGTTCAGTTTTATAGCCCTGATGCCTGTCCTGGAGGAAATATACAAGTCTTTCCTACCATAGGATGGTAGGAATCCTATGTTTTTTCCACGTCTGCCCTGTTGGGTAATTACTGTATCTAAGTGGAAATTCCACCACCACAAGGTAGTGGAATTTGAGGTTTAGCTCACCCTGACTGAGCAAATATTGTCACATCTCACACTTTTCACAAGGTAGGAAGCTCTACCTAACTAACCAGGGCATGTTCTGTGCCTCTTCAGAAGGAAGAGGATACTATGAAAGTTTTGGCGAGGCAGCTCTCTGGCTCTTTTGTTGTCTTGTAATCTCTTCCGAGAGTGGGATGCAGGAGAGAGGAGGGTGACTATTTCCTTCCCAGGCAGGTGGCACCTTCTTTTTCCCTACTAGTGGCTGAATTTCATCCTAGATGCCACACATTCAACAGGGGAGAATGGGACCTGTCCCATCTCTCAGATGATCATTTATCTCAAATATGTGAGATTTAACTTAATATCATTCAAATCAGCTAATCAAATCACTAATACTCTCACCTGGATCATAGCTGCAAATCAATGGGATAAAAGAGAGGCTGGGGGAGATCTGTCAGGGAGCAGCAAAAGTAGAGCTGCTCCCCAAGGAAGGAAGGTGGGATCCAAGGGTGACAGCAAGGCAGGCAGCAGTAAGGGCACAGTTCCATGGTGCACCCACTGTCAGTCACTGCACCAGTACCAAACTCCTCCCTTTGTGCTCCTTAGACTTGACTTTCCTTTTGGCAGTACTGGAGTACTTTTCACTCATGATCTCAAACTGAATGTGCTTCACTGCGATGAAGCATGCCTGCTCTCTGCTGCATTGTGTTGAAAGTAATTTAGAAGTACAGCTGAGAAAGGACTTGGTGGGGTTTTAACTGGGAAAAAAGAGAAGCGTGATGGCACAAAGTTACTAAACATTCTCAGGATATTGCTAGTCTGAGAAGTTCTAGCAATGCTAGAAGTAACCATGCTGAAGTAGTACTGACACGGGTCTTCTGAGAAGCAACAGCTCTTAGTTTCATATGTTACAAAACCCAGAAATCTTCATTTAATGTTAGATACAATTCTCTCTTAATGAAGTATGTCATAGCCATGAAATAGCAAGCTGAACATAATATGGTTTCCAGTGAAACATCCTTATTAACTGAATTTCCTGATCAAGTGCATCCTGATTTAATAAAAATATATTGATTATTTTGATGTAATAAGGAAAGATGACTATGGAGTAGAAAAACATTGAAGCAGATTATTGAAATGTAGACAACATGAAACAGTTAGCTTTATATGACTTTTGGTTTCTAAACAGTAGCTTTAATTTCAACTCCCCCCCCCCTCACAGGGTTTAGCCATTAGGACAGTCAGAAATACAGTGTTTATCACAAGTCAGCCCATGTGCTAAAATAAATGGGTAGGAGGGAGGAATTAATAGTTTTCTCAAAATTATTTTTCCCATATCTTCACAGTTGTGAAAAGGTCTATCTTTTACCCCATAAGATTTTTTTTTTTCTTTTACTGTTACTTCTTTAGTTAGTTAATTTTTTGTTGTTGACAAAAAAAATTATTATTTGGCCATTTAGTAAAACTTTTTTTTTTTTGAGGGAAATAAACGCAGGTTTCTGTCTGCTTTTAAAGTTTAATTTAGAAATGTTTTTTTCATTTCTAGGATGAATTTCTAATCAGAAAGAAAAAGAGGTTCAACCTTTATTTGTGGTTGGTGCATGAAATCTCAGAATTTTGGGGCAGGGCAGGACAGTGTTCACTGATTATCACTTCTTTATTTGAAACACCTGGCAACTGAGTTAGAAGATCTCATAGATATAAATATTTACTTTAAGAGCCTAGGCACAGGCTGGAACATCAGAATAAAGAAGTAGCTGTCTGATAGGAAGTCACAAAATATGATTGTTAGACTTTGATCCTTACTGATATAATAAGCTTGCCATAAAAAAACCTTGTCATCAATTCCATTAATTCCATTAAGCATTAGAAAGTATAGGTAAC
Source organism: Ciconia boyciana (assembly GCF_034638445.1). Lineage (NCBI taxonomy): Eukaryota > Metazoa > Chordata > Aves > Ciconiiformes > Ciconiidae > Ciconia > Ciconia boyciana. Next base: position 176,953,351 of record NC_132934.1, read on the forward strand.
TTAATATATTACCTCAAATTTGTGGAGAGGAAACTGACAATTTGATTTCTCAGCTTTGTTGTGCCTGTATTCTGTTAAATTAATTGTTGACAGAGAACACTGTTTGGTTCAGAATTCCTAAATGTATGTTAAATCATTTTGCAAGAGAAGACGTCATCCTACCTAAACTCTGAACATGATTTGTCTTCAGATCTTTGATTTTTGATCTACTAAGTAGTGTGCTGAGAACTTCAAAGGGAAAAAAAACACAAAAAAGGATATATTAAAAATCTTAATATTATGAAATATAAATTAACCTACTGTTATGAAATATACTGACTACCACTTTTTCTTAGCACACTTTAATATTCTTATTTAGTAACATTAATTGTGTAATACCCAACACCAGAACATGCACACACACATATACATACAAATCCTTATCATATCTTACATACAAAATGCTGCCTTTTAATTTCTTGACAATCTAAAGTTTCTGAGCCCTTCCATTGATATTGTGGGTGCCAAGATTATAAGGATACACTCTTTAGAAAGTTATTAAAAATAATAACTTAAATACCTTCCTAAGAATTACATTTTCCTCTACACACTAGGGATGCTAAATACATTTGAAAATAAAATGGACTCTAATTATAGAATCACTTTTCTTGTTGCTCAACTTAGATTAAAAAATACAGTAAAAATTCCAGTGATTATTCTACTATTCTTGTACTGACCCTAGGTCAATAATATTAAATGTAAAAACATATAGAAATGCTGTATTTTGCATAATACCATTACAGTCAATGTGAAAACACTCACCAGCTATGAGGGAAGAGAATAGAATCTTGATATTTAAATTCATGAGGTTAGGTGTGAAGGTAGTATATGTTAGATCATAATACAGTTCAACAAATATGTCAGAGTGGTATACATTTTAATGCACGTCCTGATAAAATTTTAATGGGTTGCCATTTTGATTGAAAATAGCAGGCTTTGGGAGCTGGCCATTTTCCTGTAAAAAAAAGAAGTCAATATCAAAGTTTAAGAATATTTTCAAGTATAATTTATTTAATGTTCAATTTATTTGCAAACATTTATATCAAGCTATTAACTTAAACGATGTATAGTGACCCCTTTTAAAAATACTTCCATCAAGAAACACAAATGTCTCTGCTGTTTTTCACATGTGTCTATTTCTGTTCTGCCTGTAACTCATACTATTTTAATAAGACTCTTGACAACCCAGCATCTTGAGCCTTCAGACACAAAGCACTTATATTATAGATGTAAGTATACATTGTTTTAAGCTGACCGTAAACATGCCTGTTTAGTGAACTTGTTTTTCCAAAAGAGGCTTTTTCTTGTTAAAATTATCTGAAATCTAGACACAGGCTGAGGAGTAAATTTTCAATATAAGACAATTAGGTATATGATATTGGCTCCCTCTTACTGAATTTTGGTGGTCATAGGCATATGGCCTTGGAGTACATAGATCAGTAGAAACTGATTAGTTTAAAAGATACATATATGCTAGGGAGATGCCAGAATCGGAGTTTGTGACAAATTTAAAAGAGCAGCAGGTTTAAGTTCAAATATTTTTCGGTAACATTTCTCTGATACTGGATTCATATTAGCCAATCTCAATATTTTTCTTGTTTTTCCAGTCAGTTATTTATTATTCTGCTGCTGCTGTTTCAATCATGTTTTAGTAGTTTCTTATTACAATAATCATGCACATTTATAAAAATGAATATGATACATACTGTTCTTTTATTAGAAAATAATAGCAAATATAGTTTTGGAAAACAAATATATGGAGGGATTTCTATGCCTCGTTTTCCATGTAATATGAGAAAAGTGCTTGTCCTACCAGACATAGAAAGTTGATATGACAATTTTCAAAAATCTAATCTGCCTAAATGAAGGAAAGCATGAGAGCCATTTGTTATTGATTGGGAGGAAAAACTTCAGACCTCATCCCTTCACTTGTTGTTACATGAATCCAGATTTGACACACTGACAGAGATTTATTCAGAGATCTTGAAAGATATTTGAAGTCCCCAAAATATATCTATACATACATTTTCAGCCCCTTTGTATCTTATCTGTCTTTTCCTTTCATACATTTATTTTTAATTTTGTGATTGTGGGATGATTTGTGGTTGATGCATAATCTGTTTGCAAACATTTATATAAAGCTATTACCCTGGACCACTTTGAGTGATGTTTTCTGAAAACATTATCATCAAGGAACATAGCTGGCTTTGCTTTCACATTTTCATTCTTTTAACTTTCTTGTATCTTAAGTGGTAAGGCAACACCATTGTGTTTGTTCCATAGGTTTAGTGACCAAAATAAATATTTTATGTTTGGTTTAGCCTTGTTAATTGTAATTTGTGATATAGCATATATTCATTATAGCATTTACTTTCACATCCTGATAAGGAGAATACATGAATATTAGGATTACTACATTTAAGATATTGTAAATTTATTATTTATGCAGTCCTTGTGCAAACTAATAAATCCCATGGTTTCCTTTGTATTACCTGTTCCCTTGGCAAGCTTACTACTTGATATGACCCTAGGGGCTTTGTATCTATTGATAGCTTTCCTATGCTAAATTATCACACTTTTAGTCTTATTCCTTCTCCCTGAAGTCAGCTCAATTACTTTGTGGTAAGGGCTCTTTGTACCTTTCTGTGTCTCCTTCTACTTTCTCTTTCCCTCTTCCATTTTTTTTATTCCCCACCTGTTTTTCTCTTTCATGGTATCAATACATGGACATTTGATGATACCAGATATCCAGGAAGATGGGCAGAGCCAAACATAATGTGTACTGTCATATGAAATGTGCCAGAGGTTTTCAGTGCACAACAGACAGCTTAAAACTATCAATTTTGCTAACTAGAGGCTAATGTTTTAATAATGTAAACTCGATTTAATCCATTTTTGCCTAGAACTTCACTGAACATCAGTGTGACTCAAACTATCCACAAGTTTTTTCATTCATGATTAGCCCATGGAGAACACCTTGCTAGTATCCTTGCTAGTTCAGGCAGCTAGCTTTAATTAAATAAAAATAAGAATTTTTAAAAAATCCTTTCATTTCTTCAGCTAAAATATATGGAATTTGTGTTAGAACAGAAAATAATGAAATACCCAGTCTTCCACTGCAATGCATAGTCTCCTCAACTTAGAGTTTGCTCTGCAATGTAATAATAGAATCAAACTTTCCAGTTATACCAACTTCCCCATGGACTACAGGTACCTAAGTTAGAGACCAATGACAAATGAAATCCTCCTTCACTCTACAAGTCCATGATTATTAATAGCACAAATCTTGCTAATCCTATAGTAAACTTTCTGCATTACCCCATAGCTTTTGTGCATATATTAAAGATGATACTTTAATTTTCAATACACAAGATGTGAGTAGCATTTGACCCACTCAAAATTCCCAATAACTGCATTTCTACAATTTTAATATAGATAAATTTAATATAATGCACCTGGAGAACAAACATTAATAGTAAATAAATAAGCAAATAGAAAAAAGCCAACCTTAAATTTCAAATTTAAAATCGTAGGTTTTGTGTTGGCCACTTCCATTCAGGAGTGAAATTTTGGGTCTATGAAATACGAATTTCTGGAAAAGTCAGCTTGAAGCTCTGTGGTAGTCAAAAAGACAAAATCAAAATTTACAAGTTATTAGGAAAGAAAAAGATAACAAAGCAGAGCACATACTACCATAGTAGTTCACGGTTTACCAGTATCTTGAATACTGTGTGCAGTTCTGCTCCCTTCCCAAAAAGAATCTAACACAACTGAAAGGTTCAGAAACAGCCAACAAGGGAGATAAAAGATATGAATCTTCTTTCATATAAGCAAAGATTAGCTAAGCTAAGGTTCCTCAGTCTAGAAGACAGTCAACTAATGGAGAATATGACTGAAGTCTAGAACATTAAAGGAACTTGGTATAGTAGGGCTCAATTATTCATTTTCTCTTTCAATAGAAGAATTGAAGGGTACCGAATGAAAGAAATGAATGAAACAAATTGAGTGAAAGCAAATGAAGCAACAAGAGCCAGGTTCAAAACAGAGGGAGGTCAGCCTTCATATAAAGCTAATAATAGGCCAAATTTGTTGTGAAAACATACTGTAGATGCAACAAATTTACATGAGTTCAAAGGAAGATTGAACTAGTTCATGGAAGATAAGGTCCCTGAGAATTAAAAAATGCATAGAAAAGACATCCACCTTAGAATGTCCCTGATCTGAAAGTTGGACATTGGGGGAATATTAAAGGGAATTACTATATATTTGAAAGCAGTCTTATGGCTTGCTCCCTAGGCATTGACTTATGGCCACGGTTGGAGACATATTTTGTCAGGCTAGATGAACCTCCTTATTAATTTCTTTTAATAAGCAGGTCTATTGTCTGTTAGGTCATCAGCCATGTAAAATAAGAGTTCTGGATCACTAGTTGAGATACTGCAGTGTGTAATGCCTTTCTTTGGACCTGAATAGATTAATTTCATGACTGACACCTAAAATCAGAAGCAGGAGCCTGCTGTCTACATGTACAAGCGATTAATATTTTAGATGTCACAGAACATGTGTTATCTGCAAAAGGCTGACAGATTGACAAAGGACATTCATGCATTCTTCAGCAGCCATTGAAGTCCAGATGAAAGAGCTGAGAGTCCTTAAAAGGAATCTAGCTGCCTGTGTTCAGGCAACTGCAAAGCAGTTTACATACATTTGCATATATCTGTGAGGGAGGTATCTCCTCATAGACTCTGGGAACTAAATTCTCCTGCTTCCTGGCCTTCAGCCACTTCTCTGAAAATGATTGGGTCTCCCAGATAGGTGTTCTATCAGATCTAGAAATCTACCAGACTGTACAGATATGCTGCCATATGCAATTAAAACCTGCTCTAATTTGATAGTCAGCAGAATATAGGGATCAGCATCTACGCATAACACTCAATTGCCTAACCATAAACATTGAGAGTTCAATCGACTTCAGATGCCTTAGGGTATCTGAGATATCTACATGAGTCTGGCAGATACGGCACAAAATCTGCATAAGCATTCCACTCTTCTAGCCTGACATCAGCAAGATCACAGAATCACAGAATGATTCAGGTGGGAGTAGACCTCAGCAAGTATCTAGTCCAACCTCCTGCTCAAAGCTGGGTCAGCTGTGAGGTTAAACCAGGTTGCTTAGTCCAATGGGATCTTGAAAACTTACAGGGTGATTTACAGCATCTCAAAAGCTAGTACGTATGTACGTACAGGCAAGTGAATCAAACACTTAACATTCACAACTTGTAGCCTTCTTCCTTGGAAACATAGTAGAATATTCTTTCAGCTGTATGCACTAAGCATCTGTTTTGGTAACTACTATTATAGTTTTTATGCCAATTGTAAAGATCGTTACATTACCTGGATTATTAATCGTTAATTTTGCCAATAATACAGCAAACCAATAGATTCAAAACTTGCACAAGCAAGTTCTTTTGGTTTTGTTTTTGTTTTGGTTTGGTTTTTTTGTTGGGTTTGTTGTTATTTTTTTGTTGTTGTTTGGTTTGGTTTTAAAAATAAGGGATGTTCCTGGAACGTATTACATAAAATACTGTAGAATGTTATTATGTTATATGACTGCACATTCAAGATGCTTGCAAAGAGATGCCATCTGGATCCTTTCAGTGTTATGTTGGAAACCATTAAAAATAAGTCAGGCTGTAGCCTACAAGAGAATACTTAATTTTCTTCAGTGTCTTCAGTAAGAGAGTAGGTGATAGTGAAACAGTGATCTAAAAGTTGCCTGTAGTCTTTTAAAAATCAACTAAATACTTATTTTCCTGTCCCTCTTCCAAAAAAAATAGCCCTGCAAACCCCTGTATTCTACAATGAAGTGATATACTTATGACATCTGTTTTGTGATCTTCTCTCATTGCATGGTATTGCTTTTCTAGGAATTTCTAGCATTTTTGATTCATGATCGTGTCATTCACAGATATTGGCTGACCTAGAAAACCATGCGCTTTTTAAGGATGACCTAGAATGCCAGAAGCTTATTCTGGAAGCCATGAAATACCATCTTTTACCAGAGAGAAGAACTCTCATGCAAAGTCCAAGAACTAAACCTAGAAAATCTACAGTTGGGACACTTTATGCTGTTGGAGGAATGGATAACAACAAAGGTATTAGAGGATATTTGTTACTTTATAAAAGTTATTTTTTGCATTTTCTTTATTAGAAAACAGTGAAATAACTTTCTATTTCAAGACTGGGCTGGGGGTGTCTAAGTCAGTCAAGAAATGCTGCCAAGATTTTTGGTGCAATGAATGTCTACCAATATTTAATGAAAAATACAATACTGTTAGACAAAAGAAACTGAGTTTTGAGTTCATTCTTTGTTCAAAATGATTATAATTTCCAAAAAGAATTTTAACAAAAAATCTAGAGTGACATTAATTTACCTTAGTTTTAGCTTTCTAGAAATTATGGTTCATTTATAACTAAGTCAAATATGTAAGCACCTTTTCTAATCAATTAAAAAAGGCAGTTTAATATGCAGTGTATTCAGTCCTTAAGTAGTTTTCTGAAATATTATGGATGATTCATATTCTTCTGATGCAGAAATGTATTGATTGTCTAAAGAAAAAGCCTAGACAACTAGTTTAAACTAGATTACTACTTTGTCAACAGCTAAAGGAAGGTGAAATTATCCCCATCTTACTGTGAAGAAAAGTAGGAAGCAGTGGAAATTTTATTGAAGTATTTTATTGTTATTTGTTGGGAATAGGAATGATGATGATGTGTTTTTATTTCTGCTAAGTGGTCTAATCCACTGATTTATTGAATGGAATGAAATAAAATATTTGAAGTAAAATCTACCTGTGTTATAAGACTATATACTCAGAAAGGTTTTTATTATGATTTTTTCTTTAAATTCACTAACAATTCCACAGTATCTTACATTTTCATGTCCATATTTATGGACGGAAAAATATACCTTCAGAAACATTAGTTCTAATATAAAATAAACTACTTCTTAAAAAAAAAAATATAGTATTAAATTAGAGCTTCAGTATTTCACAACTCTATTTCTAGGTGTAGTTATTGCAGTTGTTTTACTAAATAGCTGTGACAAAATCATCTGCAAAAGGACATGGCATTTTTTTCCCATAAAATGCCATTTTTCCCATAAAATGCCATTTTTTACCAATGAGAAAGATGTATGACATCTGTGCTTGTGTGAAAAAGAAATGTGGAGAGAATAGAAAAATGTTGAGGAAAGAACCAATAAGTATGTTTTCTTATTATAGCTGTGGATTATTTTTGTCCTTTTAACATTTATAAATGTTTGTGTAGCTAAATGTTAGGCATGGTTTTACACAGAACATTGCCTTTGGATCATAAAATATCTGAAATATAAATTTCCTCTTAGGACAAATAGCGACAAACACTTTAAGTATTCAGGCAGTGGAAATGACCATAAACCCAATTTAGGTGCAGCTGTATTTGTCCTAGCTTACTATACAGATTGGTTCCTGGTTCACATAGCGCATCAAATACAGAAATATTTAGGAAGAGAGCACAGAGCGTAGCACCGTCGCAGCATCAACACGCGGCCTGTTTTGCAGATTCAGGTCAGGCAGAAGCGGTTTATTTCAGCCTCTGTCGGTACAAACTCTGACTGAAACCAAAAGTACCAGGGCTTATATACATTTACAGCAGATGATAGATAAAAACTGCTTTGAGAAGGGGCCTGGTATGGCAGAGCAGCATCTGCATAGTAGGAGCCTTTGTTACAGCCAATGTAACGTGTATTCCCAATAACTCAGGATCTGCAGCTGTGCAGCCTCGACTTGCATCTGCTCAGCTCATCCCTCTTGTGATGCTGCTGTGTCCTTGTCTAGTTTTTAGGACCAGCAAGGCTTTTCTTCCTCATGTCAGTTCAGGACGCCTGAGTTTGCAAGTTTTGAAGAGTCACTGTGATTTCCTAAAGCACGCCTCAATATTTGGGCCGTGAGATGGTGCTGATACTGTATTATTTCTCCTCAATAATTTTTTTTTTTTTTTTCCCCACAACTTTCTCCACTGAAATGCTGACATGGATGATTGCAATTCACAATGATGTATTTTTAATGTCTCCTGGTGTTTGCTACCAAATATGAAACAGTTACATATAAGAACTAGATGAGCTAAGCAAATTAGCAATTTATTAGCTAGCAGATAAAACAGTGGGCAAGTGCTAGTGTTATGAAAGTATTTGAAGGTTATGTGGCCCATCACATAAAAAGTAGCCTAGCATGCTAAATCAAGTTTGTTTTGAATTTCTTCTATAGTTTTTTTCCTTCCCATAAAAAAGAGGTGATAATTAAACTGAAAGAATCAGTGACTGGAATTATGCCTGACGTGAAAAGTTAATGCAGCATAGTACTAACTGGATAGAATTAAAAGGAACAAAGTTAGAACATTTTGTAATTTTAATTTCCTAAATGTACAAAACCTCATTTAAATCTCTGTTTCCACACACCTTTGTTTATTTATTAATTTAATTTGAAAGGCACACATCAGAAACAGATTCTTTCTATATGTTTACATTAATAGAATGAGATGTATTAATAGATTAGAGGTATATGCTTCTGACAGTGTTCCATTCACCTTATCCATTCATACCGTCACACTGACTTCTGTAATTTGGATTAGCAGGATTTAATAATCTAGTAGTATACAAAAGCTGTCTAGGTGCACATATAAAGGAGGATACTAGACTGAAATAAATGAGTAAATGCAAGAAGTGACCATACAACAATTTGTAAGAATGGTAAAACACTGACTTCTTGCAGCTGTCTTGGAATCCCAAATGCAGAACAAAAACCATGTGATAGAATGTGATATATGCGGTCTGTGTTAGATAGTGCCATGGAAGATTATGATGAGGAAAATATGCTTGCACAGTGAGAGGAGACTTGTATAAATAATTGAGTAGGATTATATTGATGGCAGAATGCTGACTGATCTCTCACGAGGTGTTCTAACCTGTCTCACTACCTAGCAGGTAGAATAATAAGGGACAAGGAGAATCTGCAGAAAAAGAAAACTAAAGAAAACAAAAGTGTCGGGGTAACCATGATCCAAAAACATTGGTATATATTACTTTTGGAATAGTCCTAGATTAGTTCATCAAAGTGCTAGATTAGTTCATTATTTACTGGATCACAGTCTTTAAGTAAATACAAGGGAAAAAGAAATTTAAAAATACATGAGCAAGAATGTGACATAAAAATGTGACAGGTCATTAACAGAGGGAAAAGTTGATTTACTGAAACAATGATATTAAATGTGTGTTTGTCATTAATCTTGTGATTAGATATAAAACCTATCACAAAAATTGCGGTGATGCTACATAGGTGAGGTACATCATTAGTCTGTATCAAGCAATATTAAAAGCCTTTTCATTATTATTTAGATATTTTTAAGAAAGATTTTTGATATCAACAGAGATGTATTTAAAAATGAATCTTTCGAAATGTGACATTATGAGGTCTCCAATCATTGTTCTTTAAACTCCCATGTTGCATATTTTGCCTTTTCTTTAATGGTTTTCAATCATTTGTAATAATGCTTATTAATTTACAAATATGGTTTATCACATGTGGTTTATTACTTACATATCATTATTTCACTGGAATGTCATCTAACATGGCTACGTGAAGTTACTCTTTTGCTCTGGTGAACTTCAAAGATGTCCTTGTTTTTCTGGGCTTTTTTTTTTTTTTTTAGTTTCTAGCAAGACGTTTCTCACAGCATACTTCACTTAAACCTTATTTATTTTAATCCTATATTTTTCATTCTCGTATAGGCATACTTTTTTAAATAGTGAAAGAAATATTGGACAACCTATTGTAAATACTGTAAATAAAGGCAGGAATAGGGAAAGATCACGTTTTTCCTCTTAGGTAATTCTTCTTGCTCTTTAAGATATGTGTCTGAGATGTCTATAACTTGAAAATCTATCTGTCTATCTCCTTCATCTTCAGTTTAGTAGGAATTATTAAAAAAAAAAGTAAAATCCATCAAGATTATTTTGTGGCACTTTGCAAGTTGTGGAAATTACTACAAACCACTTTGTCTTCACATACATAAAACATTTGACAGCGTTCATTATCTATTAATTTGATGTACATAGCTATCTTAAGAAAACATTTTATCTTCATCTTACTTACATTTTCATTCAAAATATTCAATGCACAGTAACTGAGTTTGGTTTTCAGAATGTGAGTCCTTGTAGTCCTTGTATTTGTATAATAGACAAACAGCAAAAACCTACTTAAGAAAGTATAGTATTTTCTTCAAAGAAAAGGAAAAAAAAAATGTCCAATGTGTTTATTACAGAACATTTCTCCCTGGTATGCCTTTTGAAATATTTTATATAAATATACATGCTTTGTAAGTATACATAGATGTATTTGTATATATACTCATATATACAAGTAATGTGAATTATTGAGGTGTTCTCTTAAAAGTTTGAGACTGTAGCATGGTAAAATACCCCACCCTATCTGTTGTACTTAAGCCATTCCTTAATCCAGCATGCAAATGGATTCATGGCTAGGGCTTCCTGCCATGACAATCTATTAATGATAGATTGTCTTCATAATATATTTTTGTTAAGGTTTTTTTTTTTAAGAAGAACTTGCTACATTTTCTTATTCCTATTCAGATATTAGAATTCAAGTAAGTAGTCGCATGCTTGCAAACTGTTAAGGAAAATTAGGAATGGGCACTGGCTCCAGCCGCCCCAGCCCAGGACCCTCCTTCCCGGCTGCTGGAGCCCAGCATGATGCCCCCAGGGACTCAGGGTCTCTGCTTGGGCTGAGGGATGCATCTGCCTTTTTCCCATTAGCAGGGTCAACCAGTAGCGAAGGTAAGCATGTGTCCCAGAGACAGGCACAAACACACAGACACACAGAGAACATGGCCATGGCCGGTCACACAGACGGCCACAGGCAAGGCGCTGCCCCCAGCAGCACACAGATTGAGGACCCACACCAGACACAGGCACAGGCAGCCACATCCCCTCCTCATCTTGGGCTGGCAGAGGCAGAAGGTCACTGGTGCAGCACACACACCAACTCTCCAGGTTCACAAGCACACGCACATTCGCGGATCCCCAGGTACCAGCCCCTCTGCCCTCCTCACTCACGCTGGTCCTCCCCCATAGCTGGTTTTCGGGACGCAGCCCCAGTAGCTGGAGGTTAAAGACCCCACTGTCTCCAGTAGCTGAGACCACAGGCCAGGGGCACCCACAGCCCCAGTCTGACTCCAGGAGCTGCCCCTGTGAAGCAGGAACATAAATGTGCTGTTATTACTCATGAGATAAGTAGATGTTTACAAAAGATGAACTGAGAAGTGAGAAATGGACTGTCCGTTTTGCAGTCCTACTCTTTTTATTGATAACATCATATATCTGTCCTCACCAGTCCTCTGTATGAGTTTCTTCTGCCTTTAGTGCTAGTTTGTTTTCACCTGTATGTTTTCCATGAGGACATTTGTTATGTTAAGTTGAAGAATCATGTAGTCATAGCCTTAAAATACCTCGGGAGGATGATAAGCCAAAATAAATTTTGCCTCTGACATTCCAAGCAGCTGTCTGCCTACCACTTTTATTCAGACATCTAAAACTGTCTTCTGAAATCTTGCCTGCACTATTTAAGTAACAGTTCTGCCTCAGCCACACAATTCCAGTGTTTTCAAATATTGTGAGTAATTTTACTGAGATAATGATTGTAATGTGATGTTTACTCAGTTCCATGAAATATATTTTAGTAATCTTTCTTATAATCTCTGGAGTCCATTTTTTTCCAAAAAATGAACACGTAGGCTTTTTTTTTTTAAACATAAAAATATGTGTTGGTATAATCCAGTGTTTTCCCAGTCATTCTCTAGCTAGCAATGGGAAACAATTATAGCATAATTTACCTTAATTGTAAAATGCACTAATAAACAAGTAAAATTCCATTAGCTTTAGGTCAACACTGTGTACCAATGACCATCTCTGTTTTCCTTTTTTTACCCTTTTTGGAAGATTTAGCAGGGAAAGAATAAAGGAATATATAAATAGGAACAACAACAAAAAAGTATGTCTCATCAGAGTCATCAACCTAGCATAGTAATGAGGTTGTCATCATGGTGGGGTTTTTTGAGAAAATTAGAATACCAAAGTAAGAGGCAGGCAGGCTATGCAGAATGAACAGCTGAATTTTTCAGTGTCTATATTGCAGATGTGCATCAAAAGTTACTTTTCATTTTAGATTGCTTCAATGGAACAGACAGAAGTTAGCTGTTTGTAAAAAAAAAGAAAAAAATCCACTACTTTTTAAAACAGAAAACAAGGCAACTGATTTTAGGAGCCTTAGTGTATCTATTGCAGAAATTCATATTTTCAGTCATTTTAATATATTCCGAGAGTTCATCATTGTATATATGTTTGATAAACTGCAAAGGGATTATGATTTTTAGTTTTATTCGCACAATAATATACTGAAACTGAAATGAACTGTTTCAGTTCCTAAGAAATATATATGTTCTGTTTAGCTGGCAACACAACATTCTGGACAGAGAAATCATAATTAATTAAATAACATTAAGTAACCTCATAAAGTCCAACAAGGGGAAGTGCAAAGTCCTACGCCTGGGGAGGAACAACCCCAGGCACCAGTACATTCTGGGGGCCAACCAGCTGGAAAGCAGCTTGGCAGAAAAAGCCTTGGGGGTCCTGGTGGACACCAAGTTGAACATGAGCCAGTGTGCCCTTGCCATAAAGAAGGCTAACGGAGTCCTGGGCTGCATTAGGCAAAGTACTGCCAGCAGGTCCAGGGAGGAGATCCTTCCCCTCTGTTCAGCACTGGTGAGGCCACACCTGGAGTACTGTGTCTAGTTCTGGGCTTCCCAGTACAAGAGTGATAAGGAGCTGCTAGAGACTTCAATGAAGGGCCACAAGGGTAGCGAAAAGACTGGAGCATCTCTCCTATGCTGAAAAGCTGAGAGCGGTGGGACTGTTCAGCCCAGAGGAGAGAAGGCTCAGGGGGGATCTTATCAATGTATATAAATACCTGAAGGGAGGATGCAAAGAGGGCAGAGACAGGTTCTTCTCAGTGGTGGCCAGTGACAGGATCAGAGGCAATGGGCACAAACTGAAACACAGAGTTTTCCCTCTGAACATCAGGAAACACTTTTTAACTGTGAGGGTGACTGAGCACTGGCACACGTTGCCCAGAGAGGCTGTGAGTCTCCATCCTTGAAGATATTCAAAACTGTCTAGACAAGATCCTGGGCAACTAGCTGTAGGTGGCCCTGCTTGAGCAGGGACCTCCAGAGGTCCCTTCCAGCCTTGACTGTTCTGTGATTTTGTGATTCTATAACAGCATAATTGTTGAGTAAAGGTGGAGCTTGGTTAATTACTTCACCAGAGGAATATGAAATACACTGGCTAATGACTGATGAGATAATTAAATGTATAAATCACACTAAAATTCTCTTCTCATCCAGTTCTTGTAAGTGTTAACAATATTATTTGCCTCTTTTCACTCCTGTGAATTTTAATGTGTTCCAGAACATTCAGCCTCATAGGCTAATTTGCAGTTACAGTACTTTGATTTACATGTGCATTTCTGAATAGAAAAAATCCAGATTGTAACACCATCTGGTAGTTTTTCAGTACTTATTTTGCATCACTTAATTTCTGGCATGTTTTCAGTGTAGTTAACTTCTGAAATTGCTGATTCAGTTACGGTTTGAAATAAAGAGAAGAACCTAAAGCAATCTATTCTGAAGCCTGCACGGCTTCAAATATAAGGAAGAGCCAAAGTTATCACACAGAAGATAAATTTCATCATCCCACAAGCTCCTCGCCTTGCCAGTCTGTTACCCTGATATTCACACCTGTTGCTACAACCCATGGGGTCAAGCAGACAGCGCAAGAGGCTGCTGCCTTTTTGGGAATATTTAGGGGATTATTCTCCCAAGAACACTCCTGTGTTGCACCTCATTACTTCCCTGCTGCTTACTGACTTTATTTTCTGACATTTACAGTGCAGATATTTTATCACTGATTCATAGAGTCATAGCCTCATAGAATCATAGAATAGTTTGAGTTGGAAGGGACCTTTAAAGGTCATCTACTCCAACCCGCCTGCAATGAGCAGGGACATCTTCAACTAGATCAGATTGCTCAGAGCCCCATCCAACCTGACCTTGAATGTTTCCAGGGATGGGGCATCTATCACCTCTCTGGGCAACCTGTTCCAGTGTTTCACCACCGTCATTATAAAAAACTGTAGATATATGTAGTCTAAATCTACCCTCTTTTAGTTTAAAACCATTACCCCTTGATCTATTGCAAGAGTCCTTGCTAAAAAGTCTGTCCCCATCTTTCTTATAAGCTCCCTTTAAGTACTGGAAGGCTGCAATAAGGTCTCCCCGGAGCCTTCTCTTCTCCAGGCTGAACAACCCCAGCTCTCTCAGCCTTTTTTCATAGGAGAGGTGTTCCATCCCCTGATCATTTTTGTGGCCCTCCTCTGGACCCCCTCCAACAGGTCCATGTCTTTCCTGTGCTGAGGGTTCCAGAGCTGGATGCAGTACTCCAGATGGGGTCTCACCAGAGCAGAGTAGAGGGGCAGAATCACCTTCCTTGACCTGCTGGCTACAAAGTACACAGAAAAAAAAGATTAACATACACAGAAAAAAAGGAAATCTTGTATATGATCTAGAGAAGACACATGCATGGCAGCTTGGTAATTTAGAGAACCTCTATACTGTCAGAAACCTTAACTTCTTTCATACACTAGCCAATTTTTGTTCCCTGATCACCCAAGTTTCATTAATGGTTGTTACTACTGGGATTGGCTTTGGAGTAAACCGGATAGTTTGTTCCAGCAGAAATCCTGGATGTTGTTCTGGAGTCAGTTCACTGCTGGAACCACCCTCAATAGCCACTGTGGATAAGACTTAAAAAATGTTGACATCTCCTGCCCTGTGCAGTCCTCTAGCTCTGTCTTGCACTTTCAGCCACCTCATAAATAGTCACGCTGAATTCCAGGAAATGCTCAAAAAAGCCATAGTTTCAGGCATGAGAACATCCAAGTAAGCTTCAGTACAGCTCTCACCTTATGTTTAACACTCTGAACTGGAAAAACAAATAAACAAACAAATTCATCTCTTTGGACTACAGAAGGCACCATATAGAGCCCAGTGAATACTGAGCAATAGCTGGCTCCTATCCATACAAGTTAGCAATAGCACCCTTTACAACAGGTTTACCTTAGAGGGAAGTAATTGAAGCAAAACAGAGCCTCCCAGGAACGGAGCCAACAGCTAACCAGTGCAGATGAGCATCTGTATAGCTATAATGATAAATAATAAAAGAAGGCTGAGGGTAATGGCAAATTGGTGCTATTGCAGCACCAAACTGCTCAGTTCACGTAGTTTAAACCAAATTACTATCAAAGCAGCTTATTGATTTACTTATGATACATAATTAACTGGCAATCAGATGAACTATGTGTTTGAGATCAATCTCAGTCATGCAGTAGATAAACTGCAATACCAGGCACTTACAAAATATGAATTAACTTCTTCAAATTTCTGAACACCCTTCTTGAGCAAATCCCCAAAAGTTCTAGTCACAGACACACACGTGCACACACGTGCGCACACACATACACACACACAGATACACGCAGCCCCTCTCTCACCATTTGTGCAGGTCACCATCACCACCTCCCCAGCGGTGGGAGCTCCTCTGGGTGCACACCTCTCCTGCAGGAGATGCAGTTGCCCCAGCATTTGCTGCTGTCGACATGTAGAACTTTTTATTGTTAACACCTTATTTACACAAGTTCCAGTGGGAACAGAACTGCTTTTAAAGAAGAGTCATTTGTTTTGTTGGTAAGTAAAGGTAGACTAGCGTACTGCATGATATAAATCATTAATAAAAAGGACTTTTGTAAGGTCGAGACTAGTGTTGTGGTTTAGCCCCAGTTGGCAGTTAAGTACCACACAGCCACTCGCTCACCCTCCCCCCCGGTGGGATGGGGGAGAGAACTGGAAAAGCACAAGTAAGAAAACTCATGGGTTGGAATAAGAACAGTTTAATAACTGGGGGGGGGGCGGGGGGGAATTGTAATGAGAAGGAAAACAACAAGAGAGCGAGAAAGGAACAAAACCCAGGAAAAAACAAGTGATAAAACTGCTCACCACCCACTGACCGATGCCCAGCTAGTCCCCGAGCAGCGATTGCTGCCCCCCAGCCAACTCACCCCAGTTTATATACTGGGCATGACATCATATGGTATGGAATAGCCCTTTGGCCAGTTTGGATCAACTATCCTGGCTGTGCCCCCTCCCAGCTTCTTGTGCACCCGGCAGAGCAGGGGAAGCTGAAAAGTCCTTGACCAGTGTAAACACCACTTAGCAACAGCCAAAACATCAGCATGTTATCAATATTATTCTCATACTAAAATCCAAAACACAGCACTATACCAGCTACTAGGAAGAAAATTAACTCTATCCCAGCTGAAACCAGGACAACTAGATAAAAACATAAAATAAAACATGAATATTTTCTGTTATAAAACATAACACTATATTATAAAACAAAACACCCAACACTAAAAGCATTACCTAAAATGACTGTCTAAAAGCTGTCATTTCTGATTCTCTTTAAAATAGAAACATTAGTGGAAAAAACTTGTGTTAGTTTTAGGGAATTCTGGTCATATGGAATAATTGAATATTCCCAAAGGTTTTCTGATATTTGTTCATGTCACTTTATGGCAAATCCTATGACATTTTAATATTTTTTTCCCACTCCAAAATGTAAGAATTATTATATAGAAGTTATATATTTTTGGAGTGCTTAAAGGAATTTTTTACAGTCTAACTGAAAAGAAGACTAGTGAACTGCTACCCTGTTTTCTGTATAGCTCTTTCCTTACCAAGAGATTCTCCTTGATATTTGCGTCAGTTACCTATTTAGGTCACATTCGTTCCACTTGAGTAACCATCTTTTCAGTTCAAAATGTAATGTTGCAGATCGCTAGATCAAGGTCATCATTTCGCACCTACTCATAGCAGCATCTCTAAATCTTGGACAAAATGGTCAGAGTACACCTCAGCAACAGCTTTAGTAACAGCAAAATCAGCAGAAAGTCTTACAGGGAAAAAAAGTAGAAATTTTGTGATGATCAATGTAGAACTCCTAACCTTCTTCATGGGTTTAAATACTGAATCATTCTAGCTATCAGAAAAGTACCTTTACTATGCAAATGTCTACACTGAATGCAAAGGTGGTGTTTGGGGGGAGGGGGAATGTTTAGGCATTTGTATCTGCTTCTGCAGCAAATTTCACTTTGTTTATGCCAAAATCTCCACACTTATACATAACTGAAATGAATATATCGCTCTCGTAGTCTCAGACGTTCTTCATGAAGTTTATCTGACTTCATGTAGCCTACATCAGGTTGTTAAAAAATATTTACTAACGTCTTCAGAAGACGGGCTCTAGATATTGCTGCATTTGACTTAAAACATTGAGTTACAAACAATCTTGCAATACATTTTTTCTTTTTCATGCAATGACCTTGCTACATGATTAGTCTTCAGTCATCAACTATGCCAAAAAGATGAGAATGGCAATCAGCTTTATACAAAATTCTTGATTTACAAAACATTAGCAAGGAAATGTAATATGCTTAACTTCAGAAAAAGAGTAAGTGTAATGGAAAGATAACTTTCAAGATTACTTGAAAGGGTTTCACCAAAACAATTTCACAATTTCACAAGCTTACAAAGGATAACTAAAACATAAAATAGAAATTTGTATTGTGCAATGGTGTACTGATTTGTAGATCAAGGTAAAATTGTAAGATCTAGTACTTTATTGTTTCATCAGAAACCTTGGATGGGAGACTTGCATACACCCCTGCTGTGTGTCCATAGGAGTTGTCAGCAGCAGTTGGGCACTCATACAAAACTATCCTGATCATCTACAGTACTTTAATTTCTAAAGTTTTCTTTCTCTGTAGTTCTCTCATTATTTCATAAACCTTGATTAATTAAGGCTTATAATGCCCATGAAAGTATGCACAATACACAGAGCTAATCTCATCCAATACCAATCCATAAGTAGAATTTAAGTTTAAAAAAAAAAAAAAAAGTTTAAATGTATCCAGAACATCAAGAAAAATCCTTAACTTCTTATCTGAAATCATTTATGCTGCCACAGTCATGGTATAGGTTTTAAATTTACCACACACTGCTGTTTATCATGCATATAGCTATTAAATGAATTATATTTCACTTGTCTGTCTTTTTCATATATTTTGTCTTCAGTACTAGTCACTGAAATAACTCAGGATTTTTAGAGATGCTTCCATCTGAAAAATAGGGGTTTGTGTACATGTGTGTGTATAGAGGAATTGCCTGAGTGCATAGTATGTTTATTATAAGATCCTCAATATTCTATGTATTTGCTGTTCATTTATCATTGCAGTTTCATACCCAATATCTTAAAGACAGTCTAGTAAGTCATGTTTTTCCTTTTTACCTTTAGATGACTAAAAAAACACTATAGTGATACGAGTGAAATAAACTATAATTGAATACATTTTAAATGTAATTTCACATATTTTTTTATACAGTTAGACGTATTTTAATTTGGTCCTGTGTGTGTTTTACTTATACTGTGGTATTCCATCTGTTTTGTTACATAGGAAAATATGTCTGTCTCTGCATAATCAGCACATATACTGCAGCCAAAAATGAATAATGATTTTTTGCTGTATTTAGTTTATTCGTATCTTCACATTAAGCCTGTATATCCCATATCCTTAAGAAAACATACTATAGTATCTTCGCAACTGCTTCCTTCCATCCTCCTATTCTTGGGAAATTGGATTTTCTGGTTTTCTGAAACATTTAATCCTAATTACTTTGGTTTGTCCATGGGGATTAGAAAAAAGTAGTTGTCTACAGATTTCTAACATTGGTAAGACATCCTATCACAGCCTGTATAGACTGGGGTAGGCAGTATTAACCAACATTGCTCACTTCTTTGAGCTGAACAGTTTGGAAGTTGTTAGGAATTGGCTTTGCTGACTGCCATCTACTACTAATGGCAGAGAGGAGAAGACTTTCTGATCTTAGCTGGGATGTGATGCTGTTAACTTTTGCTTGTCACTGGAACCAGCATCTCCCTGAGTCACTGTTCCTCCATTGTACAACGCCATGGTGGTTTAAAATAAGTTGTTTGATTCTAGGTACTGATCTCACCTCAGAAGCGGTGAACGTGAATGAAGAGAGCGTTCCTTCCCTCTTTCTGCTATCTGTCCAGGGGATACTGTATAGTGCCTCCAGATCTGGTGGCAAAAAGTGACTCACAGCTCAAGGATTCATACCACACCACAAAGCTAGCCTTGTGGCCCTACAGTGTAATTATTAGTTATGTATGCAGTCGTTCAGAGTTAATGAAATAATGTGAGGCCTGTGTCACAGACAACTGGAATGGTGTTTTTCTATCAGGTTTTGGATGTTTAAAATTGTGTAGAGGTTCTTGAGCTTGGAAAGACTACTAAAATCATTTTCAAAGTTACTGCAGGATGGAAGGAATCAAACATGCTGCATTCTCATCCAGTCTGCCACTGAGGAGTGGACCCTGAAGTGAACGCTGCACTCAGGGGTTTGTTCCATTTCGTATTACTACTCCCCCTAGAACCTACTAAGGAACAAATATGTATGAAATACAAGCATTCAGGACCAGGGATTGAGCTGGATGCCATGCTATTTGGCAGTAGAGATGCACCCTGTTAATTTGATTACTCTTAGCTCCTAGCTAAAACTGATTAGACGTAGACACAAGAGCAATGCAACAGTCTTACCAGCCCAAAATCCAGGACTTAAGTACAGGTCAAGCACACAACTTTAAACAAGTCTTTTATGTTGTAAAAGGTTATAATACATTGCCTATCACAAGTACTTCACAAGTATCACAATGCTCACAAGTACTTCAGTCTTTAACATGTTATCCTTTTGTGTACAAAAATATTGTTATCTCTTTTTATTTAGGGGGAAATACAAGCACAGAGAGAAGAAACAAAATCCTCATATTGAATTTAGATACCAAAATGTTAAGTGTGAATATACTCTACCAATAAGTGGTTGCTTCCTAGAGTGGATTCCTATGTGAAGTGCCTTGCTTTGATTTACAGGACACAAGGAGAGTAGGCTTAGTGAATGGGAACTGTGAACATAAGTGCATGCATCAAGATGCTGTCTAGGGCTAGTCAAAAGGGAAATGCAGAAGTCAGAGGTGTCTTAAGTCATACGCACTCTGCAACTTTTGGACTTTGCTCATGGTTCCTATCCCTCACTTTCTCCTCCTCATTCTGCTAAAACTGAAAATAAAATACACAGGTCTTCTGCATAAAAGATTGATTGTAAAAAGTATTCATATGGGAACCGTAGGATAAACATTCTCAAACTGTTGAAGTTTCTCCCTGCTCCAGAAGATCTTAAATTCCTCTGTGAAATAATAAATGAATAAATAAATAAATAAATAAATGAAAGATATAAAAGTGACATTTCTAGAATAAGTCCTGTAAGGTCAACTCTTCATAGACAAGGTAGGATTCAAACCTCTCCAGCTCAAGAGCAGACAAGAGAAAGACATGTTAGGATAATGGTAAGAACACTGCTATTTTTGTCTTATTCTATTCCCTGCAACATCCTGTCTTTATGTCAGCATAACATTCCCTATTAACTGTTTAAATGATGTCAGTCTTAGACTTTACATTAAAATGTGTTTTCTTCATGGACTACATACAATCTTTCCTCTCAAACTCACGTCTCTTAATCTCCTATATATTATCCCATATCTTTTGTCCCTCAATTACATCTTTGGCTCCATTTTTCCTCCTCTCTCCTTTGACTTCTATTTCCCCTCTAAACTGTTCTGAAAAAATTACAAGTAACGTATGAGTAGTGTGAGGTGGTGCTGTTATTTTAGAGAGTGTAGACAGAGAAGTTCAGAGGAGAAATAATTGTCTGCAAAGTTCCTTTTTTTTTTCCTCACAAGAGTCTGAGGCAATTGCAAAGGCTGCTGTAAGAGGGAAAATATGTAGGGCAGAGCATGTAAAGAAACAGATGGGAAGAGAGGTGAGATAGCCATGTACAATGTACAGTTATATAGTTTTGGGACCAGTAATTAATCAAACCACAGGGATTTGCATAATTTAAAAATTATCCTACAGCTGTGGGTCAGTAATTTATGAAAAATCTCTATGTGCAGACTGTGATAATTTTATTTGGGGATAATTTTAAGTAATGTTTAAAACAATGTTAAATTCAAGGCCATATTTACTTTATAGCATGAATACAACCATCACTAGGAAGGGTTAAAAGTGATGAAAAGATAAGCTGAAAGTAGAAGAATTGTGAAATATTAACAAATATGTTTTAAAATGTTTTATGACTCACGCTTTGCGAATTGTATACTTGCTTTAAAATTTAGGAGTTATTTTAGTCACCACTCAGATGGCAGGGTTAAACTTTCAGGAATAACAGCTTTTCAGGACAGCAAGTTTATCTTCAAGTTCTTTATAATGCACCTTCCAAATGCTCTGTGCGGTACTGGGAATGAACAGTCCCTTGGCCTCTGGGTACCTTGGCGAATGAATCTGGAGAGGATACTACAACCAATATATACAAAATATAGTCTGGAATGTTTCAGTTGTCTAAACTGAATAACTATCCTTCCTTAAAAATTATGTATTTTGAAGGTACACCTTTATATCTTATTAATTTTTCAACGGAAGTGTTCAACTATAGTAGCACAGGAAGAGGGAACAGGGTACAATAGCAGGCAGTTAAGGAGCTTGACAAAAAAACATTTTATTGTCACTATATCTGTTTCAAACAAGAAAATGAAAATCTGCAAGAAGTGCGAATAATAAAATTATAATGAGTTATGAATACTGAAAGAAAATGTTAAGTTAGTTACTTTAGGGAACATACAGCAGTGGTACTGCATAAAAATGTTATCTAATAATTTGTACTTTGCAAGCGTTTAATCTGATTCTTCACATTAACTAAAATGAATCAGAATTCTAGAAAAACAAAAGCATTTGGACTACAGTTACTGAGATATGTTATGTATGGGAACCAAGTTATGCCTGAAAGATGAAGACTGAAAATAGTTCTTGCCTCCTGAAACTTTTGTTTTCAAAGTATCTATTATTTAAAATTATTTTTAAAATGTCAGCATTGTTTTATCTAAATTATCATAGAAAACAAATGCAATAGAAAACTTGCCTGGTGTCCATTTCCTTGTCTTGAACTGCCATAGCCTGCATTACCGAAACCTGTATGGTCTTTCCCCTTTCACTCTAATATAGGACGGTACTAACAACTGACACTAGAACTAGAATATGGTTCACCTAATTTTAGTATTTACTCTATACATGTCTACACATAAACTATACACTTACTGCCCACTGTAGTCAATACAGATGGTGTATTGGGTCTGGCTGAGGTAGAGTTAATTTTCCCCCTAGCAGCCCTCATAGTGCTGTGCTTTCTATTGGTAGCTAGAAAGGTGTTGATAACACACCCGTGTTTTGGCTGCTGCTGAGCAGTGCTCGCACAGCATCAAGGGTCTCTCCAACATTCCCCCCTCACCAGTAGGCTGGGGGTGGGCAAGATCTTGGGAGGGGACATAGCCAGGACAGCTGACCCAAGCTGATCAAAGGGATATTCCGTACCATATGACGTCTGCTCAGCAATAAAAGCTAAGAGAAAGGAGGAGGAGCGGGGGGGCATTTGTTATTACAACGTTTGTCTTGCAGAGCAACCGCTATGCGTACTGAAGCCCTACTTCCCAGGAAGTGGCTGGACATGGCCTGCTGATGGGAAGTAGAGAATAAATCTTTTGTTTTCCTTTGCTTCCATGCACGGCCTTTGCTTTTATTAAACTGCCTTTATCTTGACCCCTGAGTTTTTTCCATCTTATTTTCTTCGCCTCCCCATCCTGCTGAGGAGGGGAGTGATAGAGCAGCTTGGTGGGCACCTGGCATCCAGCCAAGGTCAACCCACCACAGATGGAGATAGTACAGTTGGTCTAGTTGAGACCAACGTTTGCTAGACAGAATAGCTGTACAGAATCCATTGGCAGCACTGACCAGGACTACCCTGGAAGCTTATACAAACACCTCAAATTGCAGATACCTACATTTTCATGACTGAAGCTGTATCCCTCCCCACTCCTGATTGATAGGATGAACTGAATCTATCCTAGTTATCAAACACAGCCAGGAAACTGAACAAAGGAAGAAACTGTGTCTGTTCAGAGAATATTATAGCACTGTGGCTGTAGTGGGATATCACCACTCTATTCTTATTGTTTAAATTCATCTTCTACCTATCTCTGTGTGTCTTCATTCCTGCTCTGCAAAAATATTTGTCTGTTTCCACCATCATCTGCTTCCCATCATCTCACCTTCATCTTACTATCTGCTTTTATCCTTTTCCTTTATTTTTTTTCAATTAATCTACCTCTACCTAGTTAAATCTAGCGAATAAATATATGGCTGTAGAATGAACCAATATTTGCTGCTATCCCATTATTTATTTTTGTATGCCTTACTTCTGCCTCTATCTGTTTTTCAATCTAATATATATAGTTGATTTTTACATTAATTTTTCAAGTGCCTAGCACAACAGGATGTATTTGTGAGTAGTTCTTTACATGCTACCACAATAAACATGATTAATAATGTAGATTTTTCTTGCCCTGAAATCTACAGCCTGTTTAAATCCTGCATTTATTTGTTTTTATTTACTTAAAAGTAATAAATTTATGACTATTCACAGTTCTAAGTGCACCACTACATTGTTATTAGCACAATAAAGTCACATCAACATTACAGTAAATTGAACAATAAGCTCTTCATTGATCATTTTGGTTTCCTGCAGCTTCAACACAGTTTAGAACCTCTCTTTTATCTTACATGTAGTGTTGAATTTATTTATTTCTGTTTCTTCTCCTTTCTGCTCATTTTATTCCTATACTTCTGCAGTTTTCTGTGGCATCTGAGAAAATCATAACTTCCTGAACATGTGAAACAGAGGCTTAATCTAACACCATGAGGCCTCCAACAGAACTATCACTGTTATGTGTGCCTAAGTTATTTAGCTATACTATGAAAAAAGTCCTGTGAGATCATATATATATGTATGTTACTGTGAAAAGCCTACAGAGAAAAAAAAGAAAAGTTATAAAGTTGGTTAGACAATTATAGACCTTTTATGACCTGTAGACAAGTTAGACCATTTATGGTCTCTCTGTTTCAGTAATGTTTCCAGTTTCCTGCTTTCTTTCTGATATCATACTAGATTAACAAGGGACTTGCTTATTTCTTCTTTTTCCAGTCATGTAAATATTTTATCAGTTTGTAGAGAACAAGTATGGTAGTTAATATGACAACTGAAAAAAGGACGTGGTTTCTTCTAAAAACAAAAAAAGAAAGCAACATATTTAAAGATGAATGAGGGACTAAAATTACATCAACTTTCTACTGACAAGTAGAGAGATGGAACATCAATAAAAAATTGAAGTACATACAAAGGTTAAGTTTAATGTGACTCATAATTTACTCTTAATTACTTACTGATTACCTTCTGTAAAGATAGACATCCATCATAATCACTTTGACCTGCATAATCCTGTAATACTTATAATGCCACTGACCACCTAAAGTCAGTGAGTGTCCCTTTTTGAGAATATATATGGAAAAATGTCCCTCACCGTAAAATGATGCAATACCTGCCATGTTTCATATTTGTCTGAAGTTCTTACATTGTTTTTACTCACATAAGTACACTTGCAATGTGTGGTTACTGTCCCCACTACTCTTATAAGTGAAAAACTAGTGTTTTATAAACAACTATTAGTTTATTATTATCCAAAGGTTTTTAGGAGAACAAGTTATACTTTCATACATGATGACAAAGACTATGACTTGGCATTTTATTATATGTTTAAGGATGTATTTATGACTAGTATACTTTCCCAAAGCTTTGTGCAGTGAGCTTTTGTTGCAGTGTTCTGCTGCAATTTGACAGTCAATTGGATTGATGAGTCACTCCTTTTCTGTCTGTTCATCTTATTTTGATAGCTCTAGTCACTCCAGTACCTCAGGGACTAGGCATCAACACCCACTATCAATTTTGGAAGAAAAAAATCATGATCAGGAATTACTCTTATGACATTCTCTTTTAGGAACTCTTGTACTCCCTGTTATTATATTATTTAATTTATTTATCTCTAAAATAGAGACTTAAAGATAGACAAATACTCTATTCTACTTTCCCTGTTTTATTTACAGATGAAAAATTGACACGTCTGTTTAAAAATATATGCATGTATCTCTATATAGAATGTACACTTTATATATAAACATATGTGTGTATATATATATATAATATTAACTTGAACTCATGCTCGCATTCAAGTTCAAATTCTGACCTGCCTGCATGTCTACACCAGATAAGAAAATGTAGTGATGCTAGCCAGTGATGCTAACTGATGGATTGAAATGGTATGCCTCTATTTTGATGTTGCATTTCACCTGACCATCACTTTCTTGCTCTCAGGGTCTACCCTGGCAAATGTCCGGTGTCCTACGACAGTGGAATGCACACTGCAATTCACAAAGCAGCTCTCATTTCTTTGAAATCTTTTCCTGACAGTATGACAGGACTATTGCAGGGGCTTGCTGGGCACAAGAGGGCTGTCTTTACAGCAGCTGGTAGCCACAGTCCAATGGAGCTGGTATTAGAGGCTTAGCTGGACAGTCTCATGGCTTTATTCCAGTCCATAACCTAGATTTCTTTCCTTTAGAAAGAAAGGTTTGTGGAAAAGGTTGTGGATAAGGAAGAATCCTGGTGCTTATCTAGTTCCTACCCAAGTAGGGGACTGGACCATGAAGAGAGGTGAGAGATACATCAATATGGATATGACCAAAGAAACAGTCTAGTTAATCACCATCAGGAAGAAGATTTGCAGGACAGAGTTCAGGCTTATGCACAAAATGAATTCTGCTGTCTGGCAGTTGCCCAAAGTCAATGTTAACAAAGAGGCCAACTAGTATGAGAACAAAATGAAGATGAGAAGTAACCTATTCTAAAGCCAAAAGTGGCCTTCTGCAGCAATGAGGCAAAAACCTCTGTAGTAGGATTTTCAAGAGGTCCCTGAAGTACAAGCCTCTGGAAAAGCTCTAACTGTCACAGTGCACTACAGCAAACACCACAGCTTTTCTCACTGAAGCAGCCTATATGTAACCTACTTAGGAGATTAATCTGGCAGAGAGCTCCTGGAGCCTTTTTACACCTTAAGGTATCTTCTGCAGTCAAGCATGCCTGTGTCAGGAATGAAAATGCAGTGACTATGTTTCTCTGTATACTTTGAAAAGATAACAATGATCTCTGCATAAATCTCCAACCATCTCTCCACAAATCATCCCCCTTATTTCCCACCCGCCAGGGGACCGTGTGGTGTCAGGTCCAAACTGTTGAGACTGACGTGCAGAAGAAGATATAAAATGAAGTTCAGGATCAAAAAAACTGCAAGAGTGCTGTCTGTTGTGAAATCAAAAAATGCTTGCTGACATACCCTTTCACTCCCACTACAGTTCATCTGGGTTTTTGCTAGTCAAGCACTGCTTACTTGCCAAATTCCCAGTCCCTGTAATTTTTGACACCTCATCAGCCTCATCCTTTTCTGCAAGCTTTGTTTCCAAAAGATAATCACACTCCCCCAAATAAAATAAACTTTGGAGAGGTTTCTCCATTATAAGGAGCTTAGTCCTCCGTATTCTAAAGTCAAGAAACAGCCAACCACAAGAGAGGATATGGAATAAATAGAGTTTTGCAGAAATTTTGTCTAATCTTCATCCTTGATCTGGAGGCAAGCTATCAACTGGCAGTTTTGTCATGTAGGAGAAGTACTAGACAGGAACCAGGAAAATAGCAACAAGGGGAGACTTTGCTTCACCAAAATTTCTCGCAACGCTGCAAATGTCTTAGTCCTGCTAAAACAGTCTTTTCATTACCCTTCAAACATAAAGCCCCTTGGAGTGCAAATATTGGCAAATTTCTTATAAATTAAGTACTCAAAATAATCTAGACCAATTTGAATCACCTGTAGTGATGGAAACACTCCCATCAGTACACTAACCCAGTTGACTCTTGTGTGTATGTAGCCCAGTCCACTTTCAGATGTGTAGGGAGCATTATTGTGTGAGACGATACTTCTCATTTAAACTTGGCTCCTGCTATCAAATGTCTGTTCCGTTTCTCAGTAGGCTACTCAAAGTAACAAGCGGGCTCACTCCATTTGTTGTTTGTGTCAGAATAGAAACACACAGCGATGGGACATTGGCAGATTGTCTCTCATATAGCCAAGACCATTTAGCTCCTCCCCTTCCTTCTCCTATTGTTTTTCTATTACTACTTGATTACTGGTTTAAGAAGAGCAGAGTCACAACTCCTGATTCCCCAAAGCAGAGGAGGATCTTTAGGGCTCAGAGGAGCAGGAAAGGGATTTGATCCACTTAGGGTCCTGGCAATGGCAGAGCTGCTACCTGAAGTCATAAAACATAATCAGTTGCTTAAATATATGTTAAAACAGAATTGCAAAATATTTACAAAAAACCTTGATGTTTATGAATTATTTAGCTCCAGTAGCCTTAAAATAAGACAAGAGTTTGAGGTCATTACAGAATCAGCAGAAAAGGCTGTGAGAGAAACTGAGAATGACATTGCTGCCCATCTGAATTGAGGTACTTAAAATAGGAAAACAGACATATTTTCAAAACAGTCTTCACTCAGTGACAAGAGTGTTCAGCAAAACTAGCTCAAAGCTGTTATCATCAAGATGAAGTGATGCCCTTGTTGCTAATGAGATTAATGACATGCCCATCAACAATGATGCAGAAGATGATACAATCAATAGGTTTCAGGAAATCAACAATACAGTAGGGAATATACTTAAACAAAGAGCTATAGCTAGAAGAGATGATTTAAGCATTGTGTTAAATCTGTGCATTTTTTGGAAAGAAGTTATGCATTATTTATTTCTTTGTATTAGCATCTTTAAATATTTAATACGAATAAAATTAATATTAAGACTCCAATCTTTAACAGAAAGTCTTTAAAGTAAGATTATCATAGACAGATCATGCCTGTTGTCCTGATTGTCCCATTGTCATTCACTTAGCAGATGAGATCTTTAAGTTCTCAGAGTGATACTTTAGAGCTTCTGCTTTTATTCTTTTTCAGAGCAAGTAAATTAGTTCTTAGCATTTTTGTGATGTTAACATTTGGCAATGTAATAATACTTTCTTTCTGAAGTATATGCAAACCATAAAATATATGATGGATGAAAAATCAATATTCCGATATGTTATTGATTTTATATACCCAGAGGACCTGACATTTAAGTAGCTAAACTGATTTGTCTAGTAAAATCTCCTTGGACTTAATCAGGATTTTGCCTCTTCTCCTCTCCTAGAAAATCCTTTTACTTTCAAGATCAAATCAGTTGAACTAAAGAAAATAATCTATTGTTTTGTCAGAAATAATCACTCAGTTTTCTTCCTAGGAAAGGTAGAACATTGTTCTCTTTTTTAATCTAAGCTGTCCCAGTACTTCTCTGTTTGTATGGGAATGAAGAACAGTCTAAACATTATAAAAAGAAGTAGGCTTAAAATGCAAACAAACTTAATATAATTCTCATTGCCTCCATCTAGGGTAAATTTAAGGAATCATGGGCTGCAGAGCTGTAAGAGGAATCTAAATTCATGTATTCAGATCCCTCATGTTGTAGGATTAAGTTGAGTATGATTGAAATATGTTTGTTCTCAGTAATCTCCAGTTAAAGATATCCTAAAATCTCTGTTGATAACTTTTGGTGGTTCCACCAGCTTTTTGTTGAAAGATTTTTCCAGTTTAATTATTACTTCTGCAGAGCCATTGCAGTGAAAACAGTTTAGAACAGGACAGCACTAGGGAAAGACAGGTTTTTTTTCTTTAATTACATTTTTTTAGGGTTTTTTCCCATGACAAGTACCTAATCAGAAACAATGATCAGTGTGTCATTAAAACAAATGTAATCCCATTGGACTTGAATTAGGAATGGCTTAATGCTCATTAAAACTATTTTGTTTGTGTTCTTATAACCTATTAAATTTGAGAAAGTACATTCAAAACAGTACTAATGTCTGATGTGTGGGGTAAATTTTCCTCTCTTCAAGGTAAACAGAGGACTTCATGTAGTTCTGTTGGCAAGGAATTGTTAAGGTTTTAATTCATGACTGTATATTTTTCACAGATAGTTGTTTACGTAAATAATAAATGAATAACAAGAAATTCAGAGAAATAGATAACATAGTGGAAGATGAAGAGGATTGCAATGGTCTTTTATTTACACAATATTTCATTTCACAATCTTAAATAAAACTGTATCATATGTGAGGCTTTCTCTTACTGAAAGTTAATCGTGCCTAGGAAAAGAAACTAATGGCCACAATCTCCATCCCAGATCATGCAATCACAGAATCACAGGATAATTCAGATTGGAAGGGGCCTCAGGAGGTCTCTGGTCCAACCTCCTTCTCAAAGCAGGGTCAGCTATGAGATCAGGCCATATCAATTTGGGTCTTGACAGCCTTCAAGGATGAAAACTGTCCATCCTCTATCGACAAACTGTTCAGTTTGCTTGACTGTCTTCATGGTGAGGACATGGCACCATTTTTAAAAATTTATTTGTTTGTTTGTTTAGACAGGCCCACATCTAGCTGTATACTAAGACTGCTCCATGACAGGACTGATGTGTTAACGGAATAGGAGATGTTACTTGATTTTGTGGTTGGGGCTATAAGCAGAGGTCACAGCTGCTTCACTATTTACTGCAGGAACAGGGGAGAAACTGTAGATGTTTTCTACACAGCTATTTTCTGTTTAGACTTTGTTGTGTACAGCTGCAGCTGGTGCATTGGTTGAGATATTCCGTTAAGTTTTACTCACTTTTCAAGTTGCAGGCTGATCATCCATGCTGAGAATCACTAAAGTCAAGGAATGAGATTTTTAACTTGGCTCAGTGTTTTTTGAAAAAAGTCTAGAGAATGCAAGACTGCTATGAAATGATGCAGCTGGCCTGAATGCAGTGAAGTCATGTACTAAAACAACCTATAGTGACTAATGATTTCTGATAAGAAATTCTAGGCCTAGAACTCTTCCTGTAGGAAGACTGTCATCAAACAGAGTTAAAAAGACATCACTTCCATGTTCTTCATTGCAATCTTAGCATCCACGGAGAGTCTATGGACATTCCAATGCTGAGAACTGAACTGACTGGGTTTCATGAAGCAGAATTCAGCCAAAAAAGACTAAAAGTATGCTTTTCTGCCCATTGACAAGATATCTATAATATTTTAGCTGTCTCAATTATCTCTTCTTCATCCATGAGCTGATTTCATCCAAGGACTATGGTAACTTGAGAGGTCTTCTGTTCTTGTCTGCATTGCAGTCTGGAATGTATTATATTCATGTTCCCAATATTGAAGACTGTTTTATAGGACCAGTACCTATTCCACTTTGTATTATTATTATTGTTGTTATTATTATTATTATTATTATTATCATCATGATCATCATCATCATCATTATTACATATTAGCAAGGCACCTTACTGGATAAACAGAATTCAGGCACTCCAGGCACTGCTGGATTAGATGCTCAATATGTAATTTAATAAAACATTGTGGCAAACTTAGACTTAACCAATATTAGAAAATATGTAGCTGAGCATAATTCAAAGACTGTATTTGATATGTTAGTAAGATTTTCTGAAATCAGAATGACAAAGCTTTTAAACTATACTCTTTACCATGAAAGTAGACAGCATCATAGAACTCATGCTACAGTTCTAGGTTTTAACATGAATAGATTCCACATATAAAAAGTTTCAAGCATTATAACATAACTTTATTAATACGTATCATTATAATATGCCCTGCAGCACTACCAAAAAACTGTATCAGATAATCTGTATTTTTGTTCTTTCTAACCTAAAGATTAATGCCTTTACACAGTTCTCAATTTTAAATTAGGGGGAAAAAGATAAATAAATCTGTCTCTCTCAATTGAATGCAAAAATTGCTTCATATATCTTATGACTTCATAAAACTAGCAGGGGATTTAATACATCCATTTGAATTGTACATTATTGCTGCTCTGCTACACTTAGATACAAACTGAATTTAAATTATATCTTTTTTAGTTCAATTAACAAAAGTATTGCTTTCATGATGTTAGTTTCCACTTGGTTCATTGCTCTTCTGTTCCAAAGAATGAATGAATCCTAAAAGAATTATTTCCCATGGAATTCTAACCTTTTATTATAATCCAGAGAGTTAGTTGGTAAAATTTAATAATTACGTTGATTCCTTCTGTAGGGATATTTAAACTTTAGAAATGAAACACTGTTATGTGTATGTAAAAATAAAATGTTGGTTACATTTCAGATGAATTATCAAGTATCTGTCTTAAGGATTAGCTTAAACTCATCTGTCATTTAAATATTTGTGGTTTTGCTTTAAATTAACCTTTCCCACACTCATATTACAATTAGTAGGATGCATTACTCTTTCACTTTCTGGAATCTAGTTAAGTTAATTATGCTTCCTTTATCGCTCTGGGTGGTAGGTTGACCCAGGCTGGATGCCAGGTGCCCACCAAGCCGTTCTATCACTCCCCTCCTCAGCAGGACAGGGGAGAGAAAATATAATGAAAGGCTCATGGGTCAAGATAAGGACAGGGAGATCACTTACCAATTACCATCACAGGCAAAACAGACTCAACTCAGGGAAATTAATTTAATTTATTACGAATTGAATGGGAGTAGAATAATGAGAAATAAAAACAAAACCTTAAAACACCTTCCCCCTACCCCTCCCTTCTTCCCAGGCTCAATTTCACTCCCGATTTTCTCTGCCTTCTCACCCCCTGAGCAGCACAGGGGAATAGGGAATGGGAGTTGTGGTCAGTTCATCACACATTGTCTCTGCCGCTTCTTCCTCCTCAGGGAGAGGACTCCTCACACTCTTCCCCTGCTCCAGCATGGGGTCCTTCCCATGGGAGACAGTTCTCTACAAACTTCTTCAATGTGAGTCCTTCCCACAGGCTGCAGTTCTTCACAAAGTGCTCCAGCGTGGGTCCTTTCTACAGGGTGCAGTCCTTCAAGAACAGACTGCTCCAGCATGGGTTCCCCATGGGGTCACAAGTCCTGCCAGCAAACCTGCTCCAGCATGGGCTCCTCTCTCCATGGGTCACAGGTCCTGCTAGGAGCCTGCTCCACTGCAGGCTTTCCACAGGGTCACAGCCTCCTTTGGGCATCCACCTGCTCTGGCATTGGGTCCTCCATGAGCTGCAGGTGGATATCTGCTCCACCGTGGACCTCCATTGGCTGCAGGGGGACAGCCTACCTCACCATGGTCTTCACCATGGGCTGCAGGGGAATCTGCTCCGGCGCCTGGAGCACCTCCTTCCCCTCCTTCTTCACTGACCTTGGTGTCTGCAGAGTTGTTTCTCTCACATGTTCTCACTCCTCCCTCTGGCTGCTGTTCCCCCCAGCAGTGTTTTTTTCTTAAATATATTACCACAGAGGCACTGCCACCATCACTGGTTGGCTTGGCCTTGGCCAGTGGCTCTATCGGACATAGGGGAAGCTTCTAGCAGCTTCTCACAGAAGCCACCCCTGTAGCTCCCCTGCTATCAAAACCTTGCCACGCAAACCCAATACACTAATTTTTTGTTAATAAACTCTTCATTTTGTATTTCATCTTTTTATATTACATACAAGTTACTTCTAACAGCAGAGGCTTCTTAATGACTTTTTCATGATTAACTGGTAAGTTTTTTTATACATAATGCTCTTTATAGCATTTGAGTTCTTCTGCAAAAGTAAATCAAATTACTAAATTCAGAAGGAAATGGTTTTGACTGTATATGGAAACATTCTTTAAATATTTTGTTTGAGATTTTAAGTACAATATTCTGTACTTCCAGAGGAAACATGCCTGAAAAAAACCTACACATGAGTACCTAAAATAAGAAAGAAAATGTGAACCTAGATTAAAATACGAGTTCTAATCTTTGATTAAAATGTCATGTAATTTCACAGGCTTTTTTTACACTTTATGGAAGGTTGGAATGAAGTATAACAACATTAGTTATCTTAGATAGCAATACCACTGAACTGTAAAAAAAGATCATAAAGTTAGAGCATACAGTGATTCAGACTTGCATTACTTTGATTCTATAGGGGCCATTTAGGTTTTTTTTTAATTTTTCACTTTTCTTGGGGGAGGGGGTGGGGAAGTAATATATATATATGTATATACACACACACATATATATAGTCCAAGGACTGCTTTATGTAAGGAAACAGAAAATATTTGTCAAGATGTTGGAAGTAATCAGAAAATAATATTAATGTTTTGACACTTTTAGAATAAAAAAAAGACAGCCAACACCAATTTTGTATACATTTTGTATACATGATCCTATTATTATGTCTCATCAGGTGCTACAACTATTGAAAAGTATGATCTCCGAACAAATATATGGATCCAGGCTGGAGTGATGAATGGCAGGAGGCTTCAGTTTGGTGTTGCTGTCATCGATGACAAGCTGTTTGTCATTGGAGGCCGGGATGGTTTAAAGACATTAAACACCGTTGAATGTTACAATCCAAAGACCAAGGCTTGGACTGTGTTACCACCAATGTCAACACATAGGCATGGCTTAGGTAAGGAAAAAAAATGTTTTAAAAAGACACCACATTTTTCAGATATGTAATTTGTAATGGAAAACTCAGTAGTTTTAAGCTATTGTAGCAGTCTAAACAGTAGCGATAACTGATTACATTGTTCTTGTTAGATTGCTAAGAATATATAGAAGGTTTTTATTATTTATCAAAATAATACTGGGAAAAAGAAAATAAAAAACAACAAAGAAAAGGCAGAGGAACAGGGAAAGAAACCCTGAAACTTACATAGGTTAGTAAGAAAATACAGGTTTCTATGCACTGATTTTGAAAAAGGACATCTTTATTTATCAAAAAATCAAGGTATTATTTATTTTTAATCAAAGCATTATGTGTTTTCATTTATCTGGTATGACAGGAAATAAAGGTTATAAACACTGTGTCAGTGATGGACTGATGGACTTTACAAAGTATTTGTAGCAATAGTTTCATCATGACTGAGAGCATATTTTCCCATAGTCTGTTTTCAGATAAGTTGGGGTTTTTTTGTTTGTTTGTTTGGTTTTTTTAATAGTATTATCCATACCACTGTCAGCATTAGTCAAGCCACATTGTATCCCTGTTCTCTACTCAAATAAATATATATTTGGTGGGGTTTTTTAATTATTTTTTTAAATTAAGCAAAAGACAGTTATATTGTTTTCTTGAAAAAAAGGTAGTCTTTCTATTATGTATATCATATATATACTGTAGGAAAATGCTCTAATTTATTCAATTACATAAGAAATTTTGTGATGTTTCAAAAATATCCTTTTTTATTCTTAACTGTAGAGTGACAAGATTTTCTCACTTAAAGAAAGGAATTTAGAATCTATAGGACATACCCACCAGAATATAACTTGTATAAGGTATAGAAAACTGAACAGTTCATTATCTGTTCTGCTAAAATCACCCGGTGTGATAGAATCATTACAACGTCATGAAAAGTAGAAATGGAAAAGACATGCTAGGTTATCACGTCCATTCCCCTGAGTTACAATCAGCAGCAAGTCCTTCAACGTACTACTGTATCAATATCTCACAAAATGAAGGTGCTTTTTTTTTCCCCTGCCATTTGACACTTATATCATAATATGCATTTG
Source organism: Ciconia boyciana (assembly GCF_034638445.1). NCBI lineage: Eukaryota > Metazoa > Chordata > Aves > Ciconiiformes > Ciconiidae > Ciconia > Ciconia boyciana. The sequence goes on from NC_132934.1 coordinate 176,988,376, forward strand.
TACAGTGGCTGGCATAATGCATTTTTGCTATTAAACATGTCTTACAATAAAAAGTCGTGATGGGAATCTATGTCAAATGGCATAATAACACTAAACAGCTCTGTGATTTGAAATTGTTTCCTAAGTTTAAATTTAATTATAATGCTGCAGAAATACATGTAATGTCTTTTTTACCAGTGTTCCAGAATTTTTCAGAATCTGTTATTAGTTTCAGTGCTGTTCCAAGGGTGGTAAAAATGCAACAACTTCAGCTATAACACAGGAAAGTATTAATAAAACATTAGGCAATGCTTGATAGAGGAAAAACTTTTCCCAGTGACAAGAGAAATGAAGCCATGACTGAAAACCTGTTGTGATCAGTTAAAAAAATATGTATCATTTTGGATTGATAATTCTACAGATACTTTTGGTCAATGGATTTTAAAAATACCTTTATAGTTTAAATAAAGCTGTTCAGGAACATTGAGGTTATGACTGGAGAAAAACTGGTATATTTTCTACAGGAGAAAAAAGGGACACGCAAGGCATTTGACCACTTGAGGGTTTTTGGGTTTGTGTGGAATTACTTTTGAATTTTTGTATTGCAGGAATCGGGGCTTTTTGCAAACAACATGTAAAATGAGGAAAGAAGTATAAACTGGGATTCTATTGGTGATGATGAAAATGATTAAATGCAGTTATTTGGGAAGCAGTAGAGATGTGCTTTTTTTCTTTATTTGGAATTGCGTAAGAGTCATGATATATTATTTCCTGAGAGGCTTAGCTAATAGAATTTAATTGCTTTTTTGTTTGAATTTTTTTTTCCAGAAATCCCATAAAGTTATTATTTTAGTAAATGTCCTTTGTAATGAGAAATTAATCTGCAGTAAGAAATCTTTTTTCATTTGTTTTCTAAAATATGTGTTATGTTATACCCATATAGTGATAATGCTAGAGCTCTTTGAATTGGATTTTGTATACAAGATCAGAAATAGGCACCCATCCTTTAGACTGATGTCTTTTTGTTGACATCAGCAAAAAAGTTTCAGATGTACCTCATTGTAACTAAAGTCACAACCAGGCAATACAATTCACTTTATTCTGTCTTCATATAATCTTCAATAGAGCTATGTGTGTAGAAGTTAATATATATAGAAATGAGAAATGAGAAAACGAGAACTGACAGGTCTTGTAGTGAAAGTACATAGTGTAGGAAGTCATATGTTAGGCAGTTTCAGCACTGTCAATGGAAGATGAGTGGAAGCTATCGTAGTGGTAGTGTCTGGAATAAGTGGTGCTAAAGTACAAAAAAGAAAGGGTAGACTGTGGGTTCCCAAACTATTATTTCGACTAACAGTGATTCTAATACCCCTGTCAAGTAGGCCATAAAACAGTATGGAATACAAAAGACTAAGATGAAGCCAGAAAGACAGTGGAAAGCACAAATGAAATATGGGAAAGGAAAACTGAGAAACAGAAAGACCAAATCAAGACCCATATAGAGAAAGCAGAAAGAGACTGAAAGAACAAAGAGGGAAAGAAAATGTAAAACAGATTGTGGCTTATAAATTCAGCAAAGAATCAGGAAAAGTGGGTACAGAATTGCTTCATAAAAGGACTTGAGAGGCTACATAGAGGAGGAGGAGGAAGAGAGGAAATAGGGAATCAATGATAGACTAAATTTAAACTTTAGATATCAAATCCAGTGGAACCATGGTTTAAAAAAAAATAAATACAGGAAGGACAAAAGAGTAATACTCAGCTTGCCTTTCCAAAGTAAACAATTTAAGTGCCTCAGGGAGAAAATTAGGCTTCCAATATAGTTAAGGAAGAAGGGCAGTCATTTCAGGTCTGTGTCCTAAATTGTCTTGCCCTTTCCATGAACTATGTAAAGTGCCTAAGCTCCTATTTTAGGCTATATTTACACTGTTTGTTAAGCCTAAGACTTGAGGTTTGGATTTTGGCTTTGTAAATATACTGATCTCACTGTCCATAGTCAAACATGTATTTGCAAGACGATCAGCATGGGAGGAAGGATAACAGGGCATGGTATTACCTAACAAACTCCTACGCAGCTTAGAGTGGAGGCAGGTTACATATTTTTCCTCTTCCCCTCTTGGAAGAGACAATTTCGCCAGCTGGAATTGTCTAAGTGAAAATGCTATGAAAATATTCACTGCTGATGGGAAAGCCTTAGATTTATTTATATAGCATATAGGCCTAGGGTAGATAGAATTCACTCTACCCAGGCTGAATGGTCCCAGAGGACCTAGAGTTTCAGAGTCTGTTTACACAGTGGGTTATGGCTTCAACCCATTGTTCTGAACCAGCTAAATACGTAATGTAAATATATTCTTAAGGACCTAAGGGGTATGCTTAAAGTGAGACAGAGTGAATACCTACCTATAATGTGATCGTCATGAAACTGGTATGTGCAGAAATGAATACCTAAAAGAGTAAGTTCAAGAATCAGAAGTGGAAAAAAAAATACAGGAAGTTAGGGAGTTGTAGGAAAAATATCCCGGAATATCTTTGATGGTGATGACAAAAAATGTCAAATGGCATTATGTGTTTGCACAAATGTCTATTTCTATATTTCACTGAAAGAGGATGATTCACCCTGCTTCTTAGACCCAGCTTGATTTTCCACTTCCATGCTTACTGCTCTAGAATCCAACACATGAGGCAGAGAGAAGGAAAATAAAAGATTAGCTGGGAAAAAAAACCAGGGAGAGCTCTGTAATTTTTAAGTTGTAATGAGAACTGTTAATAGAGGAAAAAACTGTGGAGAAACTTAAGTATCGGTCAAAAAGCTGGTTAGTAATATAATAAAGGGAATAGGTAAAATCAGAGCTAACAAATCAAGAATAAGATAGGACTTCCTATTTATTTTAGCCAAAATCAAAGACATGATTACCCTCTTTTTGATCCATAAATAGTAATGGTACATAAATGCATATATATGCATTCAATTCAAATATATATTATACATGTGTATATATATGTATACATGTATATATGTCTGTATATATCATATATATCATGATGATCACACACATATCTGGTTAGTCTAAACTTATTGCAGTTTTTTTTTCTGTGGACATTGTGATTCATAGCACTATCAGTGCTTTGGCCCATAATATAGAACTAGTAGCATTTTTCAGCTTGTAAGTTATAAACTACCCTCAACTTCACCACAAAGTAAATAAACCAGTTTACCGGTGTTAGTAGCATTCATTTATTTCCAGATCTGTGTGCCTTCTAGAAAAGCTGTGGGTCCTTTCCTTGCATTGTCAGCAGTTATAATGTATGCAATGTCCAAGCATTAAGAAGTTTAACTGATAGCTGAATTCCAAATGCAGCTGCATACTTAAGTCATTACATTCCTGAAACTGATAATAATAGGGAGGCTTGAATGTTTATTGAATACTGGATTTCTCTTAGTAATTTTACTTTGCATAGAAGACCATTTTTTAAATAATATAAAAGCTCAAAGTCAATACTTCTATTCATCTAAATTTTCTCCTCTGCAATTTAAGTACAAGACACTGAATAAAGTAGTATTTCCTAAATTATGAGATGCAATTAACTTTTTATGGATGTAAATTTGCATTAAATGCTAGTGACAAAAATGGTAATCCAAAACACTGACACCAGTCAAAGTGGAAGTTTGCAATACAGGCATGGAACTATAGATTTATAGAACTATTGTTGTGATTCTTTAAAAGGACTATACATATTAAAATTTATAGAGAATATAAATGCCATTAAATGTCTTATGAGTTTTAAGAATAATAAATGTTACGTAAAGTTTAATAAAGTGAATTGCTTACCCAGCAAGATATTTTTGGTTGGTTGCTTTTTTGGGGGAAAGGAAGGTTATTTTCCTTTGTCTCAACCACCATGAATTATCTAATAATGATAATTAAATTCTGCCTATTCAAAGACAAATTTTGAAGCTTTCTTGAGCATTAAAGACAATAATTTTCTATTCATTCTGAAAAAGGTCTACAAATGCTAGGCCTAATTTTCATCATTTCATTCAGATGATTATTTCTAGTGATTTTCTATATCCCACAGAAATAACTGTAAGATTCATGTGCAGACTTGGACATAACAGAGTTGTGTCATGAAATCACCGTCAATGAAATGATAGTGAAAAATCTTAAGATCTTTTGATTATTTATGCCATTTTAAGTTCTTAAGATTAAAACCTGTTGTTAATAGAAAAAAATCAATTACTTGGCAGTAGATAATTGTACTGAGTCTTTCATTTTCATTAACACAATGCTTATTATATATTAGAGTCCTTATTAACTGTTAAGAATATTCTCACTTTTTCTATCTTTATTTTAATCACTGTCCATAGCTGTCTGAGATAAAGTGCATTAAATCAACATGTCATAGGAACATAGTGAATAATTTCTTTCTTTATCAGAAACTGCTTAAAGAGCTCATTCACCACAAGAAATTCATGATCCTGATTGCCGATGTGTCATGACCTTACTGACTGATGAGTCAACAGAAGAAGATTCTGACTATTAATAAAGAAAATCAGGACTGAAGTGCAAATTGATGTAAATTTAACTTTATGTTTTCATTAATGCAAAATGTCACAAAATTTATCTGCTGCATAATTAATTTATCTTGGCTTTGATTTTATTCTTACATGTTAAATCTCAGAAGGAAAATACATGTATAAATATAAAGACATTAATAAATCTAAGCTTATACATTTTTAAAATCATTAAAACATAATTTATAAAATATTTTAACTACTTTTAAAAGTATTTCATTGTTGTCTGTTTCAATGATTTAAAATTAATAAGATGCTTTCCAAAGAATTTTTAGGTTTTCAAAAAGTCATTATTGTTTATAAAATATTTTTAACCTGTGTGATGGCTTAAGGCATATTTACAAACTCTGTCTACAATTTTAGAGAACTAAAAATTTAGGGTAGGATTCTTCCCCATAAGTAGGAATATGTAAAATGGAACAGAACAACTGAGGTGGCATATTCCCGTTTCCATGGGGGAAAAAAAAAAAAAAGCATGCTTAGAATTAATCAATTTGTGGCTTGGGAGCAGTTTCTGCCTCTCAAGGTACAATGGATATTATTGAGAAGACTTTGCAAACTGAAAATCTGCTTCCTGAATCTTTTTTTTTTTTTCCTTAAATAAAAAAGCCTACATCAGTTTTATCCATATTGGAAGTTGATTGTAAATCTATTACCATGAGTTTTACTACTGAAAGGAAAAAAAAATATTAAAAGCTAACTTTAATTTTTTATATTCTATTTTATATATATCACTGAATTAATAAATAAAAAACCCTTTTACATTGGAAGATACTTCTTGTGTAATTACCAAAGACCATCTTGACTGATCTCCACAGTTAATTCTTACAGTAATTTCACTAATGGTCTGTCGTGTTTGCCATATAAGTGTGATTACGCTGCTACTGTCAAATTGAAAGATCTTTTGGACTTTACAACATGCTCATGAACTCCTTATTAGGTTAGAGTGAATCTGTTGCTGTTTGTTTACTACTTTTTGACTGAATATTAGATAATGTTATGGCTAGCAACCACAGTTCACTCACTTCACAAAATGGCAAGAATGCAACAAATAATAAAGAACAGTGAATTGTTAAGAAAGTTTAACCTAGAACTGGGATATTTTCCAGGACTTAATATAATCCTTTAACTTCTAATTTATTTATTTTTAAAAAATCTCAAAGTCACTTCTGAAAATAAAAAAATTCCAAAAAAATGTGAGAAATATTCTAGAAGTTAAATACATCCTCAGCCTGAAAAATCAACATGGGTGGTATTACTTTAACGAAATGTAGGTATCTGCATCTGAGTAAACTCCCTTTATGGTAGCAGAGAAAAATAAATTACTCCAAAATGGATGTCATCTTAATCTAATATATGCTAGGGTAAAAGGTCAAAAATTAAACGACAAGCATAAACAAGGACCCACACATCATATTCACACTTCAGATGCAGATAAGCTTTGCACAACACAGGACTGTCCACTTACAAAGTTGGCTACTATCATTCAGCAAAGTGTTGAATTACATCAGTTATATTCCATTGAAGCTAAGTTAAAGTCTGAAAATAAAACTATAAATCTTTTTGTTTAGAATTTTTGTGAAGCAGAATGTTAGTACCAATATAAATTTTTTAATCTACAAAGGTATTCCCAGAATCAAATAATTATAAAAGTGATGACACTTGGACAGTCTTCTTCCTTTTAGGTAGGCAGAAGAGTCTAAATCCTTTCTTTATAAGGATATTTCAATCTAGAGCCTTAGAGATATGATTTGGGTACCACAGCTTAAATTACTTTTTATCAGCTGTACTTGGCAATAGCAAACAGCTCTTTTTTCCATTTAGGTGAAAAATTAAAACTAATAGCTTGAGATAGCTTTAATCAGTTATACAGAAACTAAGAATCTGAATTTGTACACAAACAGACTCAAAGCAATGACAGTTTCCTATAGCTCAAATGTGGCCATAAAGGCCACTGATTTTGAAATGTCATTTTACACTTCTTGCTTAAGATGTGATTTTTGCCTATAAAGATGTGGGTGAACGAAGCAAATGCACCAAGTGTAGTTGCAGCATCTTGATTGAATGTTTTCATTTTTCTTTGAAACACAGAAGAAAACACTCATAAATAACTCTTTCTTAGCCAAATGAGACAGAATATTCCCAGCCAGTCCAGTATAGTCCTACGTAGTTGCAATTGTTTACGTATGTCCAAAAGAAAAAAAAGAAAATATTTTGCAAAAGAATTACCAAGCATTGCTTTCCAATAAGTAATCCACTTCTAAGAAACAAGACTGAGAATTTTTTTTTTTTAAATATGGGTATAATTTGTCAATTGCAGTTATGTAGGGACATATAGAATCAGCTTATTCCTAGCCTTATGTGGCTCTTTATTCAGCCTTAAGTATTAATTTGGACATAACAGCATATAGCCAAAATCTTACAGAGAACTCATTGCATTTAGTCCTGGACCAAAGTGCTGTCTAGGTAAGACTTCATTGGTAGATTCAGCCATTACATTGGTCCTGCAGAGAGGATTTAGACTCTCTGCCTAGCATTTTTCTTAATATCAACATATTAAAATTCATCTTCAGATGAATACAAGAGTTTTCTTTCAAATATGACTAGAATAAAAGACTCAGTGTTGGCCTATGAAAAAAAGAAGTGTTCTTTTTAAAAAAAAAAAAAAAAAGTCTGCATTTTCTCCTTTATAAGCATATTTTTAATGTTGTTTTCTGTGTTAGCCAAGTATAAGAAAAATTGAAAAATTATAGTTAAGCATAAATAATAATATTTTTCCATGTAGGTAGATTAGGTAGTTTATATTTTGGACTTGTTATCTTCAAAAGTGAATTAACCTAGAATTATCTATGGAAAAATAAAAAAGCCAATTGTAACTCTTGTAAAGCAAAGATAACTTAGATTCCACTAGTGAGTTTCACTACAACTTTTAAAAAGAAATCCAAAGGTATTGTACTGAGTATTTAAGCATGTGTGTATGTATGATACGAGAGATGCCAAAAATACACATTCTTGAAAAAACTGTTTAAGATACAATACTAAATAAAAAATATAGTAAATGTGTAGGAAAACTTCTATTTAATTAAAATTAACAAAGTAATGAAGTATGTAATGTCTTAAAGCTAGAGGTAACGTAGTAGGATAGTATTAATGGAACCCCTTACCAGTTCAGTTATTTTGTGGCAGAATTATTCCTTCATAAAGTAATAAATTGGGGGAAAAAAAAAAGAAAATAAACCAATTATTAAATTAATGTATTCTACATAATAAGAGTTCCACAAATAAAATATTGTCATAAAGCAAATATTTTTAATTCCTTTGCTTTCACTTGATGAAATAAAGAAAAAAGTCATATTTTAACAATAAATGTCGAAAATTTCAGCGGATTTTTAAAATACGCATTCAGTGCAAATACCAGAAAGTTTCAGATACTAAAGACCTCAACAGATCGATAATAGCAAAACAATACCTGATCACATTGAAACAAGTGAAGGAGAAACCAAAGGTAACAAATAGGTTGATACCACAAATTTATAATGAATAAGGCCATTACAATAAAAGTTATGCAGATTAAAGATGCAGTTTATGAGGTGAATATGGAGAGTGATCACCTTACTTCATTTTATGCCAAATAAACTTTGTTTGGAAACAAAGCCTTTAAAGAATGGGTGTTACTAACACATTTTTTAAATATTTTGACCAGGAAAACACAGGCTAGAGGATTCATGAGCAGAGTAGATGAGATACACAGCAATGTAGCAAAAACCATTAGTGTACAGGCTGTCTGAGTTTTACTTATTTCATAAAATGCTATGAAACATAGATTATTGCTTGTTCAACACTGAAAATCTAATGATGAATGATACGACCCCTTAGACCTAGATTGAAGGATAGTTTTCAAGTCAGTGAGAGTTTAACCTTCATCTTCCATTTTAAAAACATTTGCTGTGGCAGTTAAGCAATGATGTTATTTCAGATAGCTCTTAAGCCCCAATAAATACACATTTGTCTATGGAGTTACTAGTCTATCAAAAAAGCATTCAAGGCAAAGCAGAAACCAGTAAAATAGAATAGGACTATAAATAAAAGCTTGATATAGCCTTAACAGTTACATCCATGGTAACTGTAAAATAAACTAAAAATGTAGAGAATAAAGGGAATCCTTTTTCTTCTTTCTTCACTAGCTTGCAGGATAGTATCTTCTTTTTATGTACCACCATTGCTGGGCTACAGAGAAGGCAACAATGGAAAATTCACGTCTTTCATTAAGGGACAAACAAAAATAAGTAGGGGTTTGTTTTGTTGTTTTTTGGTGGTTTTTTTTTAAGTTTTAAAGCAAAATAATTCAAAATTTTATGTATGTTGTGTATATGTGCAAGAAACCACTATGAGGAGAGAAAAAAGTACAGAGGTGAATAAACAGATGCATGAGAATCTGAGATTCCATTATGGATATAAGGGCAGGTACGAACTGCAGTGTCCTTATGGACAGAAGGCTAGAGATGAAAGGCTGGAAGAAAGAAATGTCAGTAAAATGGGGAGAATTAAATCAGCATTGAAACCAACAGACTGATCTTATAGTACCTTATACCCTAATGGTATGATAAACCTGTAATTATTTATGATTAATTCATTTTCCCAAAAGTGCTATAAGCAAACCAACTATTTATAAAGAAAATAACTCTTGAAAGATATAGTCTTTTTTTTGCAGAATGTTTGCTGTAGTGTCAAAAGCTAGAACACTGGGTAAAGAAAACTTTTCCAGGTACTAGTTTGTTAGAGCATACTGGTATCTATGATTTGCTCATTGCACATTGTTTATTTTAAAACAAGCAATCGATCAACCCCAATAATCCGCCTGAAAATAATACAGCCCTTCATACAACCACATATGTATAGTACCAAACAAATTCTACTGCATTAGGCAATGACATTCCATATTTCCAGATGTATTCAGCTCAACTGTTGGATATTTAGATACTCTGAGCAAACGACCATGATGTCTGTTCAAATCAAGCTTAAAACAACAGAGCTGTGAGTCTGATGCATTCTATACATGTCAGATCTGTGGTATATTCTGCTCATGCAGGAAATTTGAGATGCTTTTGGACCTTGACATATTGGCAGTCATAAACAATACTTTCAGGCATGAAGAACACATTCATATATTGTATATGTGCTTCATGAGTACAAAGAAAAATGTCCACCACTTTGCTATTTGTGTAACATGAAGAAACAGTTTCCACCTTTAATCTGTCCCTTCTTCATTTACATTCTTGTACAAAAGATTATTCACTAGCATTAATTTGACAGTATGACTGGGATGGAAAACAGAACAGCTCAAGGAAAAAGACTCATGTCATGTGTCCCAAAAAGGTTCTTTGAGTCAAGATCTTGTTGGAAATAGCTTGATTTTGTGCAATGGTAAATCTTTCTGGGTGCATCAGCATCTCACTATACCAGAGGTGTGTGTTCTCCCTCTTTATGTGGTGATATCTGGCTACAGATTAAAAACAAAAACAAACAAAAAACCCAACACACCCCCCCCCCCCGAAAACACAAAACAAAACCCCCAAACCTATAACCACCTACCTAAGCATTAAATAGAGTGTAATAATTCTTCAACAGGCTAGCTTACCAGAGCACAGCAATGCTCTGACATAGCTGTATTGTTTACCCTTTCAGAAGCAGCTCTTCAGAGATTAGTTTGAGAATCTTTCTTTTATGCAATATTGACTAGTACCATGTACCCCTATGCAGTTAAAATATTGTTATTTTTTAATGGTGAAATCTCAGGGGAAATATGTCATTCTAGCTTTCACTGTTTGTTGACAGAAGACCTGAGCCTTTTAAAGTATTTTCTCTGTGATATTGATTTGCATGTATATTAGATTTTTGCTTTGGATTTTTCTCCTAATCATCAGGAACATTACAGGGATATTTTTTTCTGAATTATTAAGTACCTTGTCATTGTACTTTGCACCCTTAATAAGTAGTAGTTCATGACCCAATTCACTAAAGAGCTACAAATCATAATGGCAACACTTATAATAATTTCTAAGTCAGGTTCTCAGGATAATAGTGTGGCAGAGTTGAGAATCTGGTGTCTCATCTACAAAACTGCACGTATATACAGAGATGGCAGGCAGATCTTTACTTCTATAAATTTGCATTATATTAACATGTCAGTATAATAACTTCTGGCCCAAGGGGGCAGGGGTATTTTTATAATTCTTTTAATCAGCCTTGATACCTGCCTGTGAATAAACACAGGAAGAGGTATTTTCAACAATGTGTCACTGAATATTCACTAAGAAAGGTATGTCAGGTCTAATTCTCCAATTTATCATATACTAGATTCCCAGCTTGGCCTATGGTAGTCCTATATGCAGCATCCAAAGAACTATACTTATATTTTGTACCCAGTTAAGATTATGGCTGTGAAAATTAAATATCAGTTTTAATTAACTGATGCATAATTTAAAACAAATTGGACTTTAACATCGTTACTTTTTTTTATGTTGACACCAATAGTATGGAAGAAAAGTGGTTTGAGACTTAAGAGGGCAAGAACAGAGTAAGGAAAAGCAACAGTATTAGTTACAATTAACACAGAATTGTCGAAATATGCTTCTGTGGATGTGGATGAGAAAGGAGATTGTTAGGAATTTACAGCTACCTGGAAACTAAATAAATGCAGAGCTTAAAATTGTGGAGTAAAGTCTGGGTGTTACTTAATCAAGTTTAATACTTGGATAACAAGTCACTGATTTATTTGTCTCCTCACCTTCAATGTCATGATACAGCATATGTCTGCCCTCTTCTTAAAAGATAATTTCCTTATTTAAAAAATTAGTTGTTGGATGCATGTTTATCCTTCCAGGTTAAAATTCTGTCTCTACAAATATAGAAATGCAGAGACTAGAGTAAAGCTAACAACATAGATAATTTTTTCTTTGCCATTTTGTATCCAGAAGTGTCAGTATGAAACTATATTTCCTGTTATTTTATAAAAACTGACACTTTTAAAAATTTCATTTTGTGAAATTAGGTCTATATGCAGATAAGGAAAGGCAGAGTTAGAAGTATGATAGGCAGTTTTCCATTATTTTGTAACATCACAGAAAAGCAATTTAAAAATCCCATTCCAATCTCCAAGTATAAATAATTGAAACTGTACAGATCTCAGCACCTAATTAGACATAATAGGTTTTTTGCTACATAGCTTTATGAAGGCAATCAAAAGGAAAATGCCTGCCATTGCCCACTGGACAATATTCATTTTTAGATCTCATTTAGCTAAAAAATAACACTATTTGCTTTCATAAATCTCTAAGTCTAAATGCTTAGGAGAATTATTTTCCAGGTAGAAAATTGTTCTTCCCAATATATGGTAACTAACATGGTACTGCAACATATTATCCTTCTTCCTTGTACTTTTTTTTTTTTTTGTCTGTATGTGCAATTTAACTGCAAAATTTATTTTAGTATTTTCAAAATTTTTTTTAGTTCAGGAATCTGTCAGTTTCAGATTGTACTGATGAACAGCAATATGATGAGACACAATTTAGCTAGGACACTTTCTAATCAAGACCATACATATTCCCCAAAAAGCATCTTTATTACAGGAAATAAATTTCAATAGATACTGACTTCTGTATGACTAAATAAATAACAAACATCGAGTTATTAAGGTTTTCATCATTTTCAGGGAAATATTAAGATTTCTTTCTATTGTACTTACTGCACCTAACTGCTCAATATATTACTGAAAACATATCTCCTTTTAAGAAAAAAGTTGTTTCCTTTCCTAAAAGAAATCCTCATAGTTGGGTTTCTAGTCTCAGCTGTCCAATAACTGTATGTGAACTAGCAAAGCCAAACTGTTCAGAATGTCATGAAAATGAAGGTAATGCAGCAAAAGATAGATAGGATAAATTAGTCTCTCAATGCCAGAATTATTCTTTTCTACAAATTAAAAAAATGTAAGATCTGATTCCAGCAATTTGCAGTTTCTTTATTCAGATAAATAATAACCTTGATTATTTTTAATGTCATTCTCCTACAATAAAAGCTTCCCTTTCTGGATGTATCATTGTTTTTCTCAGTAAACAACAACAGAGCAGTAGTATCATGTGGAACATTAAGCCCAAGAGGATTTATTCTTTTTTTTTGTGCCGTAAACTATTTTTGTCATATTGTTGAAGATGAGATGCAGGAAGAAAAGCTATGAGGGCCTTGTGTCCTTTCTCTTATCTTAGCAAACAGTCCTGAAAGAGTTGACGGTATTATTCTTGTGTGCATTTTGCTTAATGACAATAAGACTTCAAGTGTCAGCTGGAAATTTTTATTTTCTTATTTAGGAACAGGAAAAGCCCATTCTATATAATATATTTTCATAAAAACATTTTCTACATTCTGACTGTAAATCTAGATGGGTGTTTATTATCTAATAGGCATAGAACACAGAAAATAACACATTTATGTACTCTGATGTCACTTTAGTGTAGGACACTTATAGTCAACATGAAAACCCGCTTCATAAAATCAAGATGAACTCTGATTTTCCAACACACTGTTCAGTATCTTGACTACAAAAAGGTGAAAAATCTCATCTCAAGACACCATGCAGAAATTAGCTGCACCATTTAGAACAAATAAAATGTATATAGAGTTCAGTACCTTTGCTCTTTAAGGAGGAATTCTACAGTGTGCTAATAGGATTGGAACTCTGACATTTCAACACAGACTACTTAAAATGAATTTAATTTTTTTTCTATTAAAACAAATGACCTGGAACATTCAGAAAAGAGAATAGTCTTGTTTCATCAATTTTACTGGAAAATATTTTTCTTTGTGATTTTGGTAGAAAGTATCCCTTAAGATTTCGATTGCGGTATTGTCATTTGTGGTTATCATGGACTGTTCAGTAACTTCAGGATAGATTTTGATACAGAGGTGAGATGTACTGCACTCCATTCTGTGTGATGGGGAGGCTAAAAGCAACACCTTTGCGACTACCTTTTAATTCATACGTGTGATATAAAAATCACCTAGAAGTTCTGGCATCTAACTCTGAGAGCAAACCATAAGAACCAGTAATTCTTGACTATTGAATTCCTCATATATGACACAATCTGGTCCAAAATTCTTCATATATGACACAGTCTGCTGTAATGTAAAGGGTTTATTTATTTATTTGCTTGGGAGTGGGGGTAGTACCTTATCACTACTACTCAGTATAATTTTTTTAAACATATGGGGCAAGCACTGCCTAATGGTGAAAGCAAATACTTCTGCATTGCTTAGAACTTTTCCAACTTGGCTTCTTAGAAAATATAATGCAAGAATCAGACTGTGGGGTTTTATAGATAGCTGGGTCTGAGCACAGGTAATAGAGGCAGCCAACAAATGCAACAGTTTGTGCAGCAGCTTCCACAAAAGGGGGCCAGAAACTCTACTGAGGGCAGGCTATGTGTGCTCTGCAATAGTGGCTCCAGGGAATATGGCCCTGGAGAAAAGAGGAGCGCAGGAAAGCTGATAGATTTTTCAAGGATCAACTCCTTTAAGCTCAAAAAATTTCCATTTTGATGTGCAGGAGATCAAGCAAAGGCATTAGGAGGCCTACATGGATGGATTGCAAGCTCCTGATTAAAATCAAAGAGAAAGCATGTAAAAGGTGGAAAAATGACCCAGGAGAAATACAGAGGCAATGTCTGAGCTTGTAGGACTTGGTTAGGAAAGCCAAAACTCATTTTGAGTTGAATCTGATGAGTGACTTGAAGGGCAACAAGAAAGGCTTCCTCAGGTCTTTCAACAGCAAAAGGAAGACTAGGGAAAATGTGGGCTTGCTGTGACTGGGGCAGGGGACTTAGTGAGAAAGACCACAAAAAAGGCTGAGCTACTCAGTGCCTCCTTTGCCTCAGTCTTTAAGACTGGCTTCAGGAGTCCCAGGTCCCTGAAACAAGGGGGGGGAAGTCTGGCACAAGGAAGACTTACCCTCAGTGGGGGAGGATCAAGTTAAGGAACATTTAAGCAAGCTCGACATGTACGAGTCCATGGAACCTGACAGCATGCACTCACAAATGCTGAGGGAGTTGGCTGATGTCATTGTGAGGCTCTCAATTTATCTTTGAAAGGTCATGGTGATCAGGAGAGGTTCCTGAGGACTGGAAGAAAGCAAAATGCCACTTGTATCTTCAATAAGGGCAAGAAGATGGGTCTGGGAGGATACAGGCCAGTTAGCCTCACCATGATCCCTGAGAAGGTGATGGAGCAAATAATACTGGAACCAGTTTCAGTCCATATTAAGGACAAGAAGTTGACTGGGAATAGTCAGCATTAATTTATGAAAAAGAAATCATTCCTGACCAACCTGACTAACTGAACTGCCAAGGTCAGAGGGTTGTAATCAGAAGCACAAAGTCCAGCTGGAAGCCACTAGTGATGTTTCCCAGGGGCAAATGTGTTCATCATTAATGATTAATTTCATTAATGACCTGAATGATGGGACAGAATGCACTCTCAGCAAGTTGGCAGATGACAAAAACAGTGAGGAGTGGTTGATGGTTATGTTGCCATCAGAGAAACCTCAACAGGCTGGAAAATGAGCTGATGGAAATCTCATGAGGCTCAACAAAGGCAAATGGCATGTCCTGCAAGTGGGGAGGAATAACCCCATGCACCAGTACAGGCTGGGGACTGATTAACAGGAAAGCAGTCTGTAGAAAAGGTCCTGGGGGTCCTGGTGGACAATAAGTTGGACAAGAGCCAGTAATGTGTGCTTGCAGCAAAGGCGGACAACAGTATCCTGTGTTGTATTAGGAAGAGTGTTGCCAGCAGGATGAGGGAGATGATCTTCCCTGCTACTCAGCCCTGGTGAAACACACCTGGAGTACCGCATCCAGTTCTGGGCTCTCCAGTACAAGAGAGACATTGACTTACTGGAGTGAGTCCAGTGGAGGGCCACAAAAAAGATTAAGGGCCTGGAGTATCTCACACATGAGGAGAGTCTTAGAGAGCTGGGACTGTTTAGCCTGGAGTAGAGAAGTCTCAGGGGACTCAATGTGTGTAAATACCTAATGGGAGGGAGTAAAGAAAATGGAGCCATGGTGTCCTCAGTGGTATCAAGGGAAATACAGCCTGAAATACAGAAAATACCATCTAAATGTAAAGAAAACCAACTTTTTTACTGTGAGGTTGGTACAGTGGCACAGATTTCCTAGAGAGGCTGTGCAGTCTTTATCCTGGGAGTTATTTATAAGCCATCTGGACATGGTCCTGGGCAACTGACTCTAGGTGACCCTGCTTTGAGCAGTGGGGTTGGTTAGACAATCTCCAGAGATGCCTGCCAACCTCAGCCACTCTGTGACAGATCTACTCTAAGTGATTCTGGGATTCTGAAACTACAGTAGGACAATGGGAACAGAATTACAGCCCATTGAACACCTTGTTTTTCAGGTTTCAATCAGTTTTCTTTAAAGCCTGATGCAGGATCAGATGACAATAACGCAAGGTACATTGCCAAGTTATTAATTTTTTTGTCAGTTTTAGCACTGTATTTAAATAACTTCAGCCATTGCTTGATGAAGACAATTGGTTAACACATTTTATAAATCCTTAGTGGTTGTAACTCATGCTTATCAGTTGTGCTTAAATAACTATTCAATTTCTAAGTATACTATTGAATCTACAGTCGGTTGCTGATTTTGCAATGAACCAATTTGTTTTCTTAAATAAATGTCATCAGTAATATCAGGATTTTAATTTCTGCATCGCTTCATTTCACTGTTATGGTTTTATTTAAGCAGTTCTATACTTAGATTAAAAAGGCTCATCTTATTTAGCAATTTTTAAAATGTATTTATTTATAATTCACATTTTGGTGTACTTACTGTAAAGTGTTAAACACAAAACCAAAAAAATATGTCTCACTAAATCTGTGTAGCTGACTTTGTAAAATTTGAAGGGCTTGTCATCTCATTTAATCATTTTAAATGAAAACTGATTCATCAACTGAAGCAAAGGTTAGATGTTGATTTTTTCAGTACTACATGTTCATCCTCCCAGAATGAATTTTGGATCTTGTCAAGTAATGTGTCATTATCCAAAAAATGTGTAGAAAAATCCCTTAGATGATATGGATGAGAGAAAGATGATAGAAGAGAGGTGAAATAAAAGGAGTGGAGAGGCTGATGGTGGTAACAGATCAGGCAGAGAGATTTAGAGAGAAAATACAGATTTCTTTCAGCAGCCTTTAATAGTCTTTTCATTTTCAGCACACTCTTTCTTTTTAAGACTAAATTTGTATCATCTTAGTATTCCCATATGATATTTGTATTGAAAAGTAAGCTGAAAGTGCTTGATAGTAAACAAGTTGCTGCTGCATATAGGAGAGAGAAAAACTGGTCTGGTCAATCCAGTCTTTCAAAATGTAACTGCCTAAAGTGGAGATGTTTTACTTTCTTAACTAGAAAGCTGAATGTATTAAGGGATTACAGCCAGTACTTCTCCTACTTCCTATCACTATCGTGCCAGGCAAGATGGTGAATGTCATAGCTGGTCTCTTTCTGGGGATTCTTCCTTTTAGGAGAAATCATCAGCAAAACAGAATCAGCATCATCAACTTCACAATAAGAAAGGGTGAAAGTCAAGGAGACTGTTGTGTCCTATAAGACAGTATATAGTCCTCTAAAGGTAAAAAGTAGTTGAAGAAATTAACGATGCTTCATAGCATGACTTACAAAGAATACAAATTTTTATATTTTGTAAATCTAGCCTTCCATGTTTCCACTTTTCAATACTGTGATTAATGTTTTCATACATAATGTTTTAATAATTGTAAAAAACAAAACAAAACAAAACAAAACTATATAGTATGAGTACCTAGAAAAAGAAGAGGAAAAAACCCCAACATTTCTATAAAAACAAGTTGCTGATTGATGGGAATTTGTCTGCTTATATTTGCCTTGGGTATTTGCTTTGGGCTTGTTTTCTCTGGCTGCCTTTTCTGTCACACAGACATAGATGTCTCAAATACATATGAAGTGGGCTTTTTTCCACCTCTAAAACTATATATACATCATTGTGTATTGTTATTAACAAATATTGAATATCAGTTTAATTGTGAGAGAGAATTAAAGCTTTTTATTGGCATTGTATCACAGAAGTAACAGCCTTTATCAATTTGATTTGATTAAAACAAGTTATTTCATAAAATTATTATTACTGTGGTTGAAGCCATGTATTTTATACATGCTTCATAAAGCAAATTATTGGTTGTTTAAAGGAATGAAGGCATCTATTAGGGAAGTAACACTTTTCTTGAACACACAACTCTACTTTCATAAGTTCTAATTATACCTGTATATGCCTATCCCATTAATAACCAAAATCTGTATACATTGAGCAAACTCTGCAACAGCTCTGCAGTAGCAATGACCTGAGAAGGAAATATTTTGAGAGTCATTATTCACAGTTTGCATGGTCAAAAGGAAACATTCACAAAAAAGCAACTTAAAAATTAATGGAAAATTTATTGAAAACATTATTTTGGCTACTCCCAAAATGTTGTAAAGTCTAATCAAGTGTACTTACAGTATTGCAAGGTGCATATTTATTTATTTATTTATTTGACTCACATAAGGTTGTCTGGGATTTAAGTGCAATTTTTTTTTTTTTTTAAGCATTAGAGCTGCCTCTATGAGTCACTAAGTTTTCCTGTATTAGTAATTAAGTCCATTACCTGGACAGTGGGATATCTAGGGTCCAAAGATCGACCTAGTCAGTAAAGGACTACACTGAAAATGTGATCTCTTGCCTTTCAAGGTAGCTGTCAAGCTCTGGGTTAGAACTCCTCAGATCCTTCTGCAGGAGCTATTCTTATTATATGTTGTATTAATACAAATTAATAGAGGAATAATGGAATAGAGGAAAAGTGAGAAGAAAGATAGGGCCTTGATAGTTGTGGTAACTGAGTGCCAGGTCCCACTCCTTGAATATTTTTAATTTCAAACAATACAGAGCTATGGAAGCAAGAAAAAGGAAGAGCACTCTTCCCAGACTGGTAAGTGAGGCTCTCCACTGCGAGCAGAGTCCAGCAAATTAATTTTATTATTAATCTGGTGTTAGTCTTGTGCTTTGTATTAGTAAACTTCATATTATTCTATTATTTTGAGTTCATCCAGTTTTGGATGAATTTTTAAATGGCTTTTTTTCATCCCAAATAACTTGAAATAATATGAGGAAAATGTCACAGAGTTGTAGAAAAGTGTTTAATGATGTACTATTGAAGATAGCTTCTGTAAGTTCTGGTGAGTGATGTGAAGTTATATTGGCAATGAGAACACTGAGCCTACCAGAATCATCTTTGGAGGACTGATAGAGCAAATCTGACATAGTCCTATCCATATGTAATAGAGAACTGTTTCTGGAGCAAACTATTCTCACAAGAGCATCCAGGTTTTTCTGCAGAGGAAACTATTTGGTTTGCCATGGCTCTCTGGAAAGAGGTATGATTAGGAAACCAAGAATGAGTATTCAACCAGTTTGCTCTTACTTGACAGTGCTATTTGAAGACCAAATCACCAAAAGGTCTCTGATATATCATAATAGAGTGGTGAATTTTCAGTAGGTGACTTTCTGTTGCCCCTACACCATAATATCTCTGCTATGCAATCTCTGTTAAGCAATAGATGAAGAATGGATGGAAGATAAGGAGACTTATCTGGAGTGGGAGGAGAGTGCATGAATGAAAAGTAGAAGAGAAACAATAGATTGACTGTTAAACAAGAAGAAAGAAAAAACATATTATGCAATTAGATTCACTATAGAGGCTAGCTGCTTGTCCCACAGATGTCTGTCCCACAAAGCATCTCACTCTCTGTCATGGTATGTTAAATCATGTGCTAAATCTTACATTTCTGTCATTTCAACCTGTCATCAGTAGAACTCCTGCAATTACCAATTTGACAGGTTTGTCTAGCCAAGCCTTCAGAGTTATTAACTTTGGAAGAGAAGACAGATTCCGTCGAGAACAAATACTGAGAGAGACAGAGTCTATACCAAAGTCAAAGGGACTGTTATATCCATGCCCAAATTTACCAAATTTTTATAGACTCATGGATTTTATGGCCTGATGTTACTGCTGTGATCATGTAGACTGACTTTCTGCAAGAGGAACACAGAATTTCTGCCTTGAGGACATGCCATCTCAAGGAGTTTGAGCATGCCTGTCTAAAAATGTATCAGTGTAGATATGAAACTTCAAGCAACACAGAAACTAGGACATTCCTAAATTCGTAATTCCAATAAATCATTAGCATCATTGGTTAAAATATGGAATATTATTCTTAGGCTTAATTTAACAGGTTACTAATTCCAGTCATTAGATCTTATTATTCCTCTAACAGTTAGACTCTTAATCATACAATCTTTTCTTTATGCAGGTACTTATATGCTATGATTTGATTACCTCTTGGAAAAAAATATCTTGATAAACCCTACATCTTTTACGGAATTTCCAGCAGGTTTTCCAGATTTTTAATGGTTCTTTTGTAATTCTTTCTGAAGTTCCTCCATACTATTTACATTATTGACATATATAATATCTGCTTCCATTAGTTTTCATGGGGGTACCGTTAGAGGAACTCACTACCAGCTGTGACTACAGGCTTGTCAATCTGTTCCACTTTGCATTTATGCTTCTCAGATATCTACAAATATCAAAGCAAAATTTTAAAAAAAGGAGACAAAATACTTAACATAGACATAATACTACCTTAATGGAATGCAGCACCTTGTTTGTTTTTTTTATTTACTTATTAGAGAACTGGACTTTGAACATTAATATATTGAATTTACATAGTCCAAAATGATGATTTGCCCTCACATATACAGCCATAACTATACCAAAACAGAAAGAAATTAAATATTGCAGAATGTATTTGTCAAGTATTTTAAAACATAGTGAGCCAGAACTGAACCAGCTCTTAAGGAGCAAATGTAAGGATGTCAATGCATTTGGTATTCTGTGAAGAAGAAACTTTAAATGTGTAAACCCATAGCAAGTTAGTATGTGCTATAGTCAGCAGCATGGCAGATTACTTTTGTACAGAAGCCCTTCTGTCTTTGTCCTGTATGGAAAGAATAATTTTCCTATAGCTTTGCCATTACATTTTTCTATTATATAAGCAATGCAAACTGGCAAACTAAACAGGCAATCTTGTATCGAATCCCTTAAAGTTCTCCAAGCAAAATGAACGTCCAGATTTCTTCATTGGTGTAGCTGTAACTATATTCACACCTTTTGGCAGAGGAGCGTGACATGAATCTCACACCAAACCAACATTTTTATTTTGGCAGTTTTCTAACTGCAACATTTCCCTGTGTCAGTGTGAGATTAATTTACATGGAAATGGAATTGAACATCATGATAGCAGAGTATGTAGAAGTTATTCAGTAAGGTCAGACAAGTTCAGAGAACACTGATGAACTTTAAAATCCAGTTGAATTCACAACACAACAGCAAGTGGTAAATGCAAAGTAAAAGACATTGGGGAAAAAAATCTGAAGGAATTGTGCATCTCACAGGGTTCTACGTGCATTGTATAAGCCTGGTAAAGTTCTCATTATAGAGAAGTCAGTGAAGACTATTTTCTGTATAAAGCCTGGTTAAAGAGTACGACAGGAAATGCAGAGAGAAAATCCATTACATTAATGCAATGAGCTTATCAGTTTTCATTGTCAATTAAAAAAAAAGGCTAAATATCCATGAAAATGCGGGAAGAACAGCATTTTGATTAAGAGGAAAGCAAATTTTCTGCAAAAAGTGACTTAAATAATTGGGATGGTTTAATTTCCAGAAGGAAAAAAGACAAGAATAAAACTCAAATATGAAAGGACATGACAGAAAGTATGAAATAGTGAATGAGCTAAAAAGAGTAAATTGATGACAACTCTTTATGTCCTAATGAAAGAGCAAATAAGTTATTCGAGGAAGTAAAAGGTAGAAATTTCAAAACTGATGAGGTGTTTTGACATGCATCATAGTTTCACTGTGAAATTCACTGCATAATAATACAACTCTGCTTATGTACGAAGGTGAGAGAGGATTTGTGTGTTTATCTAGACACTGATTATATATGCATGTATGTATATAGAAACATTCACACACCTAAACTTTCTTTGAATATGATTAATTTTTTATCCCAACAAAAATTTGATTTTCTATTTAACTTTGCATTAAGTGAAGATTATATGCATGAAAAGTTAAAGAGTACAGTGGTTTTAATAACAAATTATAGTAAATACTTTTTTGACAATGTAAACCTGTTTGTTCAGGATTTAAGAACGTTTATAGCTATTAGATATTAGGGTAAAAACAAACAAACAAACAAGCAAACAAACCAAAATAAAAAGCCTCCACAACTACAGCATATTATCTCCTGATTTTCTATGCGAACACTGACACATCTTCCCACATGTTTGATACTGGTTGCGTTCTGAGATAAGATATTGAGCCGTACGAATCATGAGTTCAATTTAATATCCACTTTAATATTCTGGAAAAATTATAGCTGAAATATGTGATTGAATAAAAAGCATTTATAAGCAAGACTATTAATACCAGAAGAAATTGGAGAATTAGTTCACAGAAAGTTATACAGAAAAAGACAAGGCTCAAACTTTATAAGAAGGAAAATTTCAGCAAGAGTTAGTAGGGTTTTTAAATTATTTTTTTAAGTTTAAAAAAAAACAAAAACAAAAAAACCAAAACAAAACCAAAACCAACATCCAAAGTGCAGGAACACTTTCTGTGAACAGTGAGATGAGAGTTGTTCAAACTCATTGATAAATATAGTTTTTAATGTCAAATTAAGCTTTGAATAAATTGCTTTTCTGAAATAGAACAAAACACAGTTCTACACAGCAAGTGGAAACTTTACATTGTTTTAAATGAAAGATAGACTTTTCTACAAGAAAAAAATAAGCCCATTCTCTGAAACTTTAATGATCCACTGTTTTCTGACTTTTTGATGAGCTCAAATCATGTGAAATGGAGTGGAAAAAAAGGACACTGACTTAGGATTGGATTTAGGCTGAGATTTTCAGAACGATGCTCATTTGGGATCATGGATTCATAGAATGGATTTACTGAGCTCACTGTATTGTAACAAATGGTGCTTAGCTATAACTTATCTTCCAGAGCCTTCTAAGCTTAACTGAAGATACTGTGAGACAGAGAATTCATCAGTTCCTTTGAATGGATGATTAAAACCCCTCATAGTTAAAAATTTGTTCCTTATTTAAATTTTTCCTACTTCAACTTCCATGCTTTACATTTTGTTTTACTTTTCTTCACTAGATAAAAAAAATCCTTATATATCCAACATTCCTGTGAAGGTACATGTTCTCTTGTGATTTCTTTTTTTTTGATGAAGTAAATTGATGAAGCAGCTTCTCACTGTAAGTTACTTGCTTGAGCCTTTGAATATGTTTTCTGATTCCGTGCCAGTCCACCAAGCTTCCTGCTAGTGAAAAATTGTATATTTTCTTCTACATAATTGACAAAAATGCTGAAAACATCAGAATTCTTTCCCTTCCCTGTGGAACCCTGGTAGAAGCAATTCCATTCAATCAAATCCCCCTTAGGTTGACAATAATTTGAGATCTATCAGGTATCCAGTCCATAATTTATTTATCATGTGCCTTACTGATATTCTAAAGAGCTAATTCATGATCAGAATGTTAGGAGATACTAAGTTAAACAGCATACAGAAATCTAAGACTGTCACATCATTGACAGGTTATTCTATGAAGCAAACGGTCTTCTCAAGGAATGAAGTTAGGTTTTTTTGACAAGATCAATTTTTCATAAAGCCATGTGAAGTGGCATTAATTTTATTCCTTTTTTTTTTTTTGCTAATCCTTAATTAATCAAATCTCAAATTGGTGTTTCCATTTTGATTTTGAATATGCAAATTCATTTGTTAGGTGTTTTGGAAAACTTTTTTTTTTTTTACTATTGATAAAGCATACTTTTATCTTCTCTCACTCTCTCCTCCATTTTAGGAGTTACGGTGCTTGAAGGGCCTATTTATGCAGTGGGAGGACATGATGGCTGGAGTTATTTGAATACAGTTGAGAGATGGGACCCTCAAAGTCAGCAATGGACATTTGTGGCAAGTATGTCAATTGCCAGAAGCACTGTTGGAGTAGCAGCATTAAATGGCAAGTGAGTAGGGTATTCTTATATGGTTGAAACACATTTCTTAGAGGGATGAATAACTGTGACACACTGTAGTAAATAACTTCTAACATATTATAATGTGTGCCTTTTAAAATAAATGTAGACACAGTTGTGCACACCATCCTCTATCTCATAGCTCTTACATTTATTTGAAATAAGTAATTTATATATTTTTTCTATATTATTTTTGTTTAATATTTATATCAAATGCTTAAGAACATAGACCTGAAATTTCAGCGTGTATGGTATAAAACAATTCAGGAGAAATTTTCAGTTGACTCATCTGACTTTTATATGTTGTATATGTCAGTTCTAGTTAATCAGCTGAGTTTATCCATCTAAGATGGTCATGTACCCAGTGATAAGATTTGTCGTATATGCATTTTGTACCTTGCTTCAGCCAAACATTGACCCATGAAACCTTCTTTGTCTGAAGGCAACTACATTCACACAGGAAGTAAACAGAAATTTGATTATTGTCAAACCAGTCAGACTACATTAAACCTGTAATTCTAATTGTGTTCAGATTCTAAGTTTCTCTTTTATAACTTTCACTTTTTAAAATTTTAAAGTGGCACTTGTTAAAACTCATTTTACAGTAACATGATATTGTGTATTACTTGTTGCTTATCACTTAAAGTACTTGCTTTTAGCTATGTGGCTAAAAAGAATACGGTGTGAACTGTAATAATTTAGAGGTGGGGGAGGAATTAATCACAGCTAACTTCAGATATCTTTGTATAGACATCTATAACTGAGCCAATCATCCTAAGCTCACTTTATGGTCAATGGAAGAGCTATGTACTTTTAGGATATCATTTGTCTCACTTATTTTAGACATTTATGTTAGGACAGCATGAATTGTGCTCTGTAAGTGCCCGTTTTTCTCTACTAACTATATATGAAACCTGAGGACTCTGTCTCAGATTCTGACTTCTATGTTTTTGATATCTTAAGTGGGGAAGATGAATCCCACTGTAGACAACTGAACATAAATAAAGAGCAGTCAGTAAAGAATCCCTTGGGAATGGTGGAAGCAATGGAGTAAGGCAAATTTCTGGAATATTATTTTCCTCGTACTTTATTGCTACTGAACTGCAAGGAAGAAAGGATGAGAAACAGCTGCAGATGTGGGATGGAATGAGAGAGTAAACGTTGAGGACATGCAAAAATGGTTAATAAAAGTTAGGATAAAACGTATACAGAGAAAAAAAAGACATATTAAGGCTGTTGGGTTTCATGGTAAATTATGCTATTGCATAATTCAGCAACCCACTAAATTTTCCCCACCCATTTCTTCCAGTTGCAAATCATTCAGTTTTGATTATACAGTTGGATAAACTCTCAAAAATCCTTTTTATTAGGTTGTGCTTATCACACCTAAGATACAGGCTTGAGATAAGTAGGCTGAATTGATTTCTGGGATTGTCAGACTCTTTGCACTGACTGTAAGAGTCACTGAATATAAAAGTCAAACAAGGAGCTTAATTTAGCCCACAAATAACTATGTTACAAGACCTATAGGAGATAGTGTACCTTTCCGTAGCAGCAGCAGGAGGCCTGACAGAGTACCCATAATCCCATAATTATGACAATATGCAGATATATTTTTTAAAAATTATATCTCAAATTAATTAAAAATGCAGGCTTTAAAAGTGTTAACTAATTTTATGAATTTGTCATATTACAGTTGTGTCCTATTTGCAGAGTAACTGTGGATTAAATAGGCTTTATTGGATGCATTCATTATTTATATTATATTATTTAAATCATGGTATCATATATTCAGATGATCTATTTCTCATCCATGACATCGAGAGTTAGTGTTATGTTGTGAAATCATCTGCAAACCACTGAAGCTTAATTGTCATTGCTTTTTCTTACTAAGTCACAGTGGCATTGAAATTTTCCAGACTAGATCAAATGGACAAAGCTGCTTTAATAACCCTGTTACTCTAAAAGAATCTTGTTTCAATAGCGTATGAGCCATGCAGCAAACTAGGAGAGACAAGATCTAGATAAATAACCCTGCAAATATAGATTTACAATTATGAAGAGCTGCATACAATTATGTATATATATTCCAGGTATGTTTCTTTTGCACAGCTGAGCATGTATTTAATGCTTCTCAGTTAATAAATGCTCAACTGGATTTTGCATGAGTTATATAGAACACTTTTAAATGAAGAGATATCTGTCTCGGAAAGGTGGAATGGACACCACTGAAAACTGAAAAGCAGTGGTCTCACTGAAAAAAATAGCAAATATACTACTGATTTTTTTGGTTTTGGTTGTTTTTTTTTTTTTTTAATCTGAATAACCATCTTTAAAAAAAATCCCATACAGCAAGAACTGAAACTTGAAAAAATATGTAAGGACCAAACCTTTCAACTCTCTGGTGCTATTCTTACTACACTGCTGTTCCACACAACTGACGTATGCTGCATTCCTCATCTGAGCTTTTTGCTTTGAAATAGGCAAACATTTATGGATTTTTATTTTTTTTTTAAGAAATTCTGGGGATATTAGAAATTGATGTCTCTGTGAGAAACAAGATGTTGGCTTTAACATTTAACAAAGGAGAAACTGTTTTAGTATGGAAGTTCTGAGGAGTCTTTTCCTGGTTATTCCTTGTGTTTCTTTTCTTCTGCACTGAATTAAATAAGTAAATATATAAAATGCAGCAGGGTTCATTGAAGTGAGAGAGGTAGAAACTACTCTGTGTGTGTGTCTCCCACACTGCTTTGGGGACTTCACATTAAAGGGAAACTGTCTGCTAAAGATCTCAAATGTGAGCTTCTTAAATACTTGAAAAAAATAGAGTCTCTTCTTTTGTGTTTTAATGCTGGAAACTATTCCATTTGTGATCTTCCATACCGCTATGGTCTGCTTCATTCATTTTCCAGTTAAAGTCATCTTAAGGAGAAAACAATGGTATATTTTAACATAAAATTGGATGAAAATTGTATTTTTTTTAAGCTTAAGGTGGAAATAAAAAATAAAAACTTTTAGATTGTGATCTCCTTAGGCTCTGAGATGATTGATTTGTAAGTAACTCCTTATTAGTTCTTAATGTATTGAACCTTTTAAAGCTTACCTATGTTTTTGAAGCTCACTTTTATAGTCTGTGTAAGTCAATTATCAATTAGTTTGCTGCTCAAACAAATTGAGAGCGATATTATCTGAATTTGGCAAAAGAGGGCACACAGAAATGAATGTTATTTCACTGAAATAATACATTTTTAAATTTAAATTGAAAATGGTATATTATATCAAAATCTTTCCTAAAACCTGAAAAGGATTGTGTCAACATGTGCATCATAATCCAGTCTGAAAAAACTTTTAATTATTGAAGTTATAAAATCTTGCTGAATATGTCAGAAATTGGGAAAAATAAATATCTGGAGCACTTTTTTTTTTTTAAACTTAGTCCGGTTGACAGGGTTCTTTGGTATAACCAGGTTGCATTATTACTTTTTGCGGTCACAATGCTGTTTCACCCATGAGGGCTTCACCCATCTTTGTCTCTAAGCACGAATGTCACCTGCTTGTTACCCTCAGATTTCCCACAGTAATAGGATATGGTAGTTGCTATCCTTCAATTTGGAACACAAACAATATTCCTTTTCTTAAGAGACTTCCTAAACCTAAGGTGCAGCTAGAACAAATAATAAAAGCGATAGGTGGTTTTCTAGATAAATACACACAGTAGATTTATTCTACCAGAATTTCAATAAAGCAGTTTATCTGGTGTTACAAAGGAAATAATTATTGAAGACGGAAAAAGGATGAATAGTACAGGGATTTTAAGAAGAAAAGAACTGTATGTGCCAACTAGGACATCACAAAGTTATTGTTGGAATCTTTAAAGATCAGCCTTGGGGTAAAGGAGTGTAAAAGCAGGAGCATGCTAGTTAAATTATCAGATCATTCAAAGTGACACTAAAGGGAACATTACCATATGGGACATGTTGGACTATTCTACAGAAGTATTTGGATGACCCTAAAAAGCAACACAAATGGGATATTTAGTAGTGTATATGTGAATGAACAAGTCTTGTGTTTGAAGAAAACTCATGGCAGAAAGTGGTAGAAGAGGGAAAAAAAGCTCTGTACCTTGCTAGTACAGAAAAACCAGTAGAAGAAATCTGTGAAAAAGGAAATGCAACTGAAGAATCCATAAAGTTTTATTCATTGTGAAAATATTTATGCTATTTGGATTACTGTGTTCAATTCTGGTCATGCATACTGAAGAAAGTTTAACTGAAAGTGCAAAGTTTGAATAGGGGGTACCATGATTATCATGAATGCTTGTCATACCAAAGGAAAGCAACAGAAGTATTACAGTTGGCAAAGGAACAGGTGGATACAAATAGATAAAATTCAGATGGGAAATTCAGAGATAGAATAAAAATGATAGGGAGATGTCCTGGTTTCGGCTGGGATAGAGTTCATTTTCTTCCTAGTAGCTGGTATAGTACTGTGTTTTGGATTTTAGTATGAGAATAATATTGGTAACATGCTGATGTTTTGGCTGTTGCTAAGTGGTGTTTGCGCTAGTCAAGGACTTTTCAGCTTCCCTTGCTCTGCCAGGTGCACAAGAAACTGGGAGGGGGCACAGCCAGGATAGTTGATCCAAACTGACCAAAGGGCTATTCCATACCATATGATGTCATGCCCAGTATATAAACTGGGGTGAGTTGGATGGAGGGTAGTGGTCGCTGCTCGGGGACTGACTGGGCGTTGGTTGGCAGGTGGTGAGCGGTTGTATCACTGTTTTTTTTTTCTCCCTTGGGTTTTGTTCCTCTCTCTCTCTTGTTGTTTTCCTTCTCATTACAATTTATTGTTATTATTACTGCTATTATTTTGTTCCAATTATTAAACTGTTCTTATCTCAACCCACGAGTTTTCTTACTTTTGCTCTTCTGATTCTCTCTCCCATCCCACCATGTCGGGGAGGGTGAGCGAGCGGCTGTGTGGTACTTAATTGCCGGCTGGGGCTAAACCACAACAGGAGGCAACAAGAGGGTGTACACAAAACTCTCATTGAGTTCTAAATGTGTGTTTACCAGTTCATAGAAAAGGGTAATGTTATCTGTTTTCATGCAACATCAAAGACTGGAATCCAAGAATTTTCCTTTTCAGTAACATGCCTTTGTTTTCCCAAATCAACAGTTGGTGCTGTGTAGCAGTAATGATCTGTATTGAGGCTTTGGAGATTCCATCTCCCTCATCCTCATATCTTTCTTATAGTTAAACAGTAATGGAATTGTGGAGGGTGTTAGCCTTAGTATATCTTTTGTTTGTTTGTTTGTTTTTTACTTGATGCCTTTATCAATTTTTAACATACTTTGGTAACTACTGTAGGATTTGCCATGACTATAGAGTTTCATGGGATGAAACACGGCCAGTAGTTCCTCCTGATCTGGAAACAACATTGTCTTTTCTGTCTTGTTACTGTTAACAACCCTGTTGCACAGACTGGAAGAGTGCATGAACTCTCTCACATCAGCAACAGATGTGGGTGTTAAAACATTAAATGTGAAATGGAGACTTACACTAACTTAGAAGTTTAAAAAAATCAGGGAAGGACGGTGCTTTTTATATGCAGATAACGTGAGAGGTCAAAAGTTGGGATGATTTATTTGAATTGTTCTTTGGGGGCTGACATAAGTAACATGTAACTGGTATGCAGTATATACTATGTAAGACTAGTATTCTATATTTTACAGGAGATAATTCTGAAGCCATAGTAGTCTTCTACAGCGTAAGTTAGAAGCACCAAGGAACCAAAAGTTTCCAGAAACTTTTGAAAATTGTCATTTACTGTTTCAAGATTGTGTATTAATTTCTTCATTTTTTAAATCAAGAAAAAAAAAAAAAAACAAACCTAGTTGACAGTTTCCATCCAATAAATACTAATCTTTTCAGTAACTTAAAATGTAGTTGCCTCCAAGACTACAGTAGCTAATTATTAGCTTTCTGTTAACAAGTCTCTAATATATGAAGCATACATTCCCCAAGAATACTGAACCTTTCCACTAACTTTTTTCATGTAATTTAATTTCAGAACAAATTTTATTCTCATGGGGAAACTGTAACTAAAAATGAAATTAAGTTTACATACTTTTCTCTGGAATATATATCTAAAAGAGCCTCTCTGTATCATACAGGTTTATGTTATTCCAAATAATTGTGTGACACAACCATAACTGAAAATTTTCTAGATTTTCCTATTATATGGCCATAAAAATAACATCACAAAAAATATTCCTGAATTTTTACTTCCATTTTGGAAATTATCAACATTCTTTTTACGTAACTATAGCTTTCATGGCAAAAAGACTGGCCCTTTACTTTTGTTCTCTTTAACAGATATCAATAAGTCTGTGCTACAAAAGGAAAAAATACTCAGCTGTTAATATGATCTGCAGATTGACTTTAAATGGTAGACCATCACAGCAGTACACTGAGTTAAGCATTAAATATAATGACTTTGGCATGCACTGGGAAACAGTTCATTCACATGGTAACATCTTGTAGAACCAAGGAGAAGGGAGTTCTGCCCTTTATTGATTGCCACATCCTCAAAGATGTGCTTTGGTGAACTTGATATTTCCATCTGCTGCTGTTGTTTATATCAAATATCACACACTACTATTGATCTATGATAGGTGACGAAAAGCAAGGAATTCTCTAATCTTAACTTTTTAAAATAGAACTATTTTAAATGTCTTTTCAAATAATATTTTATTTGAGAAAAAAAGGTCTTATAAATATTTTTTTTCTCTGAAGAAAAATAAAAGAGCAATGAGAAATACTGCAGGAGAATATTATTCCCCATCAGTATCTATTTGACTTGTATCTGATTCAACAGAGAAGCAGCAATGTATTTTTTATTATTATCATTAGTATTAGTATTAATATTTCTATTACATTTGTTTTTACAGTCTCCATCTGTGTTTAGGTACCATACACTGAGGGAAGGAGAAAAGGGATGCTGTGAATTGGGAGTTACTTATGCATTACTATGGTGGATTAGCCTTGGCTAACAGTCAAATGCCCAACCAGCTGCTCACTCACTCTCCTTCATCAGATGGGGGAGAAAATAGGATGAGATTGCTCATGGGTTGAGATAAAGACAGCAAGATCACTTACCAATTACTGTCACAGGCAAAACAGACTCGACTTGGAGAAAATTAATGTAATTTATTGCTAATAAATATAGATTCCAGGTAGTGAGAAACAAAGACAAATTTTAAAACACCACCTTTCTTCCCCCCTTTCCCAGGCTCAACTTATGTCTTTCATTCCCGGTTCCTCTACCCCTATCCCTGACCAGTGCAGGGGGATGGGGAATGGGCGTTGCGGTCAGTCCATAACTGCTCCTACCTGCTGCTCCTTCCTCCTCACACATTTCCCTTGTCCATCATGGGCTCTCCATAGGCTGCAGTCCTTCAGGAAATATCCTGCTGTTCGAACATGGTGTCCTCCACAGGCTGCAGCGCAGATATCTGCTCTGGCACATTGGAGCACCTCCTCCTCCTTCTCTGACTTCGGTGTTCCCACTGCTGTTTCTCACTCTCTTTTTCCCCTCCTCACTCTGTCCCTGTGGCATTTTTGGCCTTTTCTTAAATACGTTTTCCCCAAGGCATCACCACCTTGGCTGAGGGGCTCAGCCGTGCCCTGGGGTGGGTCCTTTGGAGCCAGCTGAAACCGGCTGTGTCTGGCACGGGGCAGCCCCGGCCTCTCCTCACAGAGGCCGCCCCTGCAGCTGCCCGCTGCCAGCACCTGGGCACTTACAGCCAGTACAATTGCAATATTGATTTTTGCACACTTAAGCATGAAATAATTGCCACATACTGGACATCTTTGTGTTGAGTTAGGAGATCAGGTTTCCTATCAAATGTTGTCTAAATGGAGTTTGGAAAAGAAAGGATTATTAGAAAGCAGTAAGGAATCCATTTAAATTGGGCAAAGATGAAAGATGAAGGATGGTGGTGGGCTTCAAGTACCCAAGCAGCAAGTCTATCCTGGGGCAAATGACCAGCTCTGGCCATGATTCACCTTTTTTTCATAGCAGTTTGAAAAAAGCTGACTTGAACATTTTTAAAACATTTGAGATTTCAGGAGGTTGGTGCCAAAGCTTTATCTGTGGTTCTTGTTTCATAAGTTCGGTACAAAAGGAAGTAACCAAATGCTCAAAACACTCTTGAGGACATGAGTCACAATTTATAATCTCAAGAAAGACGTCAAAATTATGACTGGTGTTATTTTTAAGCAGGAAAATGCAATACAAATACTAAGGGCAAGATGCTTAAACTGACCCAGAGATATTTTCTTTTACAGGAACAAACCCTTAAACATAGCTCCTCTCAATCCAGTCCAACATCTTTAACACTGGAGTTGTTTGGAAAGCCTTTCTCCATCAATTATGTTTTCTTCCTTTTTCCTGTTTATCTTAGTCACTGATATTTGAATGTATTCCCTTTTCATTTTTTTAGTGAAAGACAGTCCAATATAAAAATGTGGTTTTGTGGTTGTGTCCTTTATGAAATTATTTATTATCAATCGGCAATGTCAGATTTTGTCTGTTGCTTGATTGTAGCAGGTAGAATTTAGAATGGCTTCCACATTCTATTAATTCTACTTAAGCATTCACAGAAATAGAGCATACTAATGATTTTTTTAAAATGCATATGTATATACTTATTTACTATTTTGTCCCTTCACACCCATGCAAATTCATTTGTTACATTTTCGATTTTGTTTGTTAGGTGGAGAGGCTTTCTTTAAAAAAAAATGTTTTTTATTTATTTATATTCAGTTCCACCAATTCTGAAAGTTGGATTCACTTAGTAATGGATTTCCATAAATTGGATTATTGTCTTAGCAGTACTTTTCCAGCTTTTGTCTTTTGCATTTTGAATGGGAAAAACAGAGAGCTGGCCAATACAGACATTGCCATATGTAGAGGGGAATATTTTTTTTCAGGTCATTTAATGAAACAAAGCTGGAATGAAACTTGTGTTATTTAGATCAATATTGTGCCTGTGGTAAATAGCAGTTGCTTTAGTTTTATGTGTCCCTTATGACTATTATGCATTATTACAAAGTGAACATCAGAAAATTTAGTTTGCTGAACCTTCATTTTCAATAAAATAGCAAAATTCAAACCAAATTAGTATGTGCCCAAGAAAGGTTCTCAAAACCGTCTTGTAGTTAGTCATTCACAGGAATATATTCACTGTGTACTGACCTCGGAGAGGCATAGGTTAATAATTCCACAAATTCCTTAATAGCAGTTCAATGGTTGGCACAAGAGAATTAGCAATGTATTACATTCATATAACCACCTACAAAACTTGATTGCGTGGCTGATTACAACCTCCTCCAGGAGTTCTGCTTCTTTGCCTTTCATGCATCATATAATAAACTATCTGTGGCATTCTTTCTTAGCAGAATCGTTAAGGCTTATTACTAATTCAGTGCCCTGGTCTGATCTTTTGTACTTTTGCACACAAATTCATATTTCCTATGTGAGGGTCCCATGCAGCTCAGTGAATGTGCAGTTCAATTCAATATGCATCATATTCTCTCTTTTTCAAGCAAGATTTAACTTGGTATTTTACATCCAGTCTGTAAAATAGGAGTCTCTGCACAGGCATACTTCTTTTTATGTGGCTAGGCTAGCCTTAAAAAGGGCTAGAACAGATACAAGTTAGGTAATATATGTGACTCTTAGAAGAGGACAATGAAAAATCATGAAACTTTACAGTAAACCCACTTTTTTTCCTACAGTCCAAGGGAGACGCATATGCAGCTAGGATATATTGCTCTTTAGAACCCAAGTGTTTGTTAGGAAACATGGCAGTTGCTAAAGGCATGGCTACATTGCAGGGTGGGAACTCGATGAGCCTGTTTTCTCTTGATATGCTATGGTCAGGCTCCCAGATGCTTAAGCCACATTTCTGTTTTGCATATTTACTGCACATCTACATCCTTTAGTGTGTACGCTGTACCATGCACTTCTCTTCATCCATCAACCACACGAACAAGATTTTTGGACTAGCTGACTGTTGACTGGTATGCAGCTAGCGTGACTGTCATTTGCTGTAAGGTCTGCCATTAGGTTTTTGTAATAAGAAATATTTTGTCTTTACTATATAGTTCTTTTTTTCTGTAAATTTTGTAATGAACAGCAAATTCTACATAGATTATGAACATAACATAGTATCGTATGCATTAATTTGGGCATGTAAGGGTACTTGACCAAGCAGACATGGTCAGTTAATTTACTTATTCCTAATACCTGACAGGAAAAGGCAATTGGGTCGCTCCATCTAACGTAAGCTTTTAAATGTAACATATGTATCAACCTAGACAGCGGGAGGCACTGTGGATAACGCCTAGAGAGATTCACAGCCAATTTTTTAATTGTGCAGCTTCCGCAATTAAGCACAGACTCTTAAAAAGCATTCGGCAATTACTATCTTCTCTCTCATGGTCAAAACTGAAAAAGATATTAGCATCCCACATTCTGGATTATTCTGAAAGTCTGGCTTTTAATTATTATCTTTAGTGGGAGATGAAGTATGAGAATCCAGCCTGTCTCAAAGAGTACTTAGTGCCTATATGCTGGGACCTGAAGGAAGCCCTTTTTCAGTGCAGTTGGAGAAGTCTAGAGATATTCTGCTGACCAAATGTAGGCATTTACTTCAATTATATACACACATGTATTTGTGTGTGTATATACATGTGTATAAACATACTTTCTTATTTCCACATATGTGTAAATCTGGAAGGATATTTAAACGTCTAAAGCTTCCTGAAATTAAAGAAAGCTAAATATCTAATTTGGTACTCAACTAAATATCTTTATGGGCAACAGCCCTTACAGCAGCTATCAAATATCTACTATACTCAGCAGAACAGAATACTATGCCATCTCCACTGTTAACTGATATTTCTATTTTTCTAATTTGAAACTAGATTAACTTCTTAATAACTAATATTGGAGTAAAATGAAATGTCTTTTGACTCGGTAGACCAACTTCAGCTGAATCTTTCATTATTGGTTGTATTCATTGAATTGAGAAGGACTTGTTCATTGTGAAGGTCACAGACTAAATGATCTAAGACTTTTTTTTAAGTCATCCATATAATTGCAATGCACTGATAATTTTCATACTTCAGTAAAAACTAGGGAACTAGCTCAGTATTATTAAATAAATGAAGTATTAATATGCTGTAATTGTGATTTTTAAAGCTGAAGTAACACTTTAAAATTTCATGCCAAGCTAACAAGATAAGAAAGTATGACTGAAACAATTGTATTTCCCATCAGAGCAGCTTTTTTCGTGGCTGTTTTTGCTTGAGGGTTTCTTTGCTCTTGTGCCTTATTGATGATTCAGTTATTCTTTTACTAATCCGTTTGAACTAAGAAAAATATTATACTTGGCATACGTAATTACAGTCATATAAACAGGAAAAATACGTTTCATACTGCATGCTTTCTGCCCACAATATTCTCAATGACTACAAACAAATACTTTTAAATCAATATTTTATGAATGGCATGAATATTTTGCCTGATACTGAAATACAGCTGTGCTTCTCGTCAAAAAATTCATGCTTTCACATGTCTGTTTCCATAACAGATCTACCTAACTAGAGAGTAAAACAAAATTTGACTTAGGATGATATTAATTACTTATTACGTAGTTTATAAATGTAACTAATTTTACAAAACCCTTTTGCAATGGGAAGAATGACAAACATATTTCAAAGACTAACTCACAAGATATCAGCCTTAGAATTTTTTCATAGAAACTTTTTATATCGTCTCTTTTCTTACTATATTTTACTCTAAATGTACTTTGATCTATAAATAAATGTATACTTTAATTTAAATATTGTAGAAGTTATTTCAGGTTCTTTTATGACAGTTTTGACACTGCTAATGTTTTATAAATGTGCTGTTTATTAACTGCTGCTTTTGATCAAACTCTTTTCTCAAAAAGGCAATTATTCTGCCTCCTGCTATAGGGAAAAAGGGACAAATGTTGAAAATATTCTTCCTTAACTATAGAAACTACAAAAAGGTGTAGGTATTTTTTAATATTTTAGTCAAAATCATACAATAAATAGATACTGAGACAGAACAAAATGGAACAGCTGTATGGTCCAAAATTATTAAACTCACAAAGAAGATGAATATCATAAACACATTAGCTCAGTCTAGCACAAAGTAATTCTGTGAATTCAATAACAATTTCTTATTTAATGACAGAGTCACTGTATTTTTTTTTAATAAATAAGAGAGCAAATAAAGGGCCTTAAGCTCACGCTGTCGTAAATGATTAATTTACAAAGACCATTTTGCTTAACTATCTTACAGCCTGATACAGTCAAGAACATTTTTAACTGGTGGAATCCGCATTCAGTCTCTGGTCTTGCAGAGATAATGTAGCCCATATAACTTTGATTAGAATTAAATTTACTTGAAACACGTTCTTTATATTAGGAAACTATACTTTCTAGTGTAGGAAGTAGAACTTTTCCGTAATGATATTATGCATGCAAAGTGTGTTTTTCTCTCAGTATTTTCTCTCAGTAGTTACTGTTTCTTTAATTGCAGGCAATTAAATTTCTTCACTTTATTTTTGATCAAACTGTATGTATTTTTAATTTACACCACTACTGCATTACTGCACCAAATACATGAAATACCATTCCAAATTTACACACAAAAATAAGAATTCATTAATGCTTTCCATTCAGAAAATTGTTTTTTCAACTTCTGCCAGTGAACTACAGGTCATTGGCATAACCAAGGCAGCATGGATAGATACCTTTCCTCTCCTCTAGTCTGATTCCTAGATCAGGTATGGACTGATTGAGCAATACAGAAGTCCAGCACTGATGAAAATTATTACCTTCCCCTCACTTCTACCAGGCAGATATCCTTTGTGCCAGAGTAATTCTCTGTTGCTCTTTCAGGCACACTGAAAGGGCAGAAAAGGGTACAAAGGGGCCTAAGCAAAAGACTGGATATGGCCTTTGATATTCACAGTGAAAGAATTTTGAAAGGCAAAACCTTGTTAAGAAATGCAGCAAAGGCATGATTCAACTGTTTTCACAAGCCATACTACCTCACATCAAAGGCAGTCTGGTCTTTTGAGGTTGGCTTGTCAAACTGAATTTAAAAATGCCTTTTCTGATTAGTTATCAAAGGTTTGTAATGGTAGCACTGAGATAAATGCTTTTGATCCATCCAGTCATGATTTCTCCTAATGTCTTCTACTTTGAAATCTCTACTGCATTTTCTAGCCATTTTATACATATATATACACACACACACAAATGTTTAGGAATCTCTAAGCATCTTAATACAAAAAGAAGTAACCAAACCCTGAAAAGATAAATTTCCAGCTCAGAGGAGACTGAGTTTGGTCTAAATTCATATCTACACACAATGTCTGAATAAGCTGAAATATAGACCATTGGGGAATAGAAATCTATAACATCTCCACAGGCAAAACTTTCACTGTGATCAGTGGAGATAAAAGTACTTAGTACTGGATGCTTTTTTTGCCTTGTCGATCTTCCCCTCTAAACAGTAATAATTATAATAGAAACCCCAACAAGTTTGATGGGATACACAAGGAGGTGCAATTCAGTTAATAGAATATTCCCAACTCAAAAATAAATGAAGATATGACTATTATGTGATCATGATTAGGCTTATTTCTCAAGCTTTCTTTTTCATTGCACAACATTGAAAATAAAAGTCTTACAATACTGTAAGGTACTGTACTGTAAGTACTGTAGGTACTCAAAAGCTATTAAGAGATATGACATCTACAAGGAGTCTACAGACACCAGTAATCTGAGAGAAATAGAAAAAAATGAGCTATGTGTTTGATGCCAGTTGAAGTAGTACGTAAGGTAAGGTAAAGTTACTGAGATAATATTATAAATTAACAATGTGAAATTTTTGAAAATTAACAAACAAAGCAAAATTTGAAGAACTTGAATTTGCTAAATTCAGAATCATTGGATTATCTTTTATCTCTGAATTCTGGAAGTACTTGCACATGAAAATGAAAGTCTACTTACACGTATTTTCAACAAATCATCCAGAGTAGAGGTGGTACCTGGTAACTGAAGTAATAGAGCTGAATATAGTTAAGACGCATAAAAGTACCCCTTGCAATTGCAGGACTGATATCTGATCTCAGTAGTGCCAGGTTTTCAGGCTTTTTAGAGAAATACATTATACTTTTCCCTATAGAAAATTTTACTCTAAACTGTTACCAAGAAAGACAAAGCTCCAAAAAGGGATTAATCCTAAGTCATCTAATAAAATAGGACTCTAAGCACTAAGAAGGAAGAAAGACTGCTAAATATCTTGGATATAAGTATTGCAAAAGTTTCAGTTAGCTGTACAGTATCGTGAATATTCAGCACTGGTTGCAGAGTTGTTCTGCAGTCATTTGGGGCCTTTGTGACTATGGATTAGGCAACTCAGGTGAAGAGTGGAAGCAATTCCTGACTGAGTTGTTCAGGCTCAACCACAACCAGAGCTTTAAAACAATTACTTGATTTCCAACTTTTATTTGTCTGAACTAGACCTTTGTGAAATTAAATTTTATTGTTAGTCTTATGAACTATTCCTTGCTGACATATAAGCACAATCAAACCCTAAAATGATAGTTCCAAAAGCTGATTTTGGAAATTAATTTTGTTTTGTTCTGAATAGCATAGAGCAATTTAACAAAAACTAGGTAGTCCCAATCACTGGTTGAAACTTTTATCAGTTACTTATGAACAGCATTTGCTGTCTCTTTACCAGCAACTCAGGAATGCCTTTAGGTATATTTTACTAGCTGTCTTAATTGAAACAGAGGAATGAAAAAGTGTGCTTCTCTTTCAGTGTGAAAATATCAGCTTATGGATTCATTTCAGTTGAAAGAGAATGGAATAGATGAGAACTTTTCATGACAGAAGAAATAAACGAAGTGGCAGGTATTTAGGGGAACACATGATTACTCACACTGAACTCTGCAGAAGTGTTGGTACTCTGCATTTTTTAAAATTGTGTGAAGTGTTTAGGTGTCCAAATACTTACTTAGAAAACTATTTGGAAATCTCAGGCTTGTTAACCATGGTCTTAATTTTTAGGGATTAATTCACTTATCTACATGTAATTGTCTACCTCCATTTGAATTGCCTCAGGATAGCCTACTTGACCTCCAGCAATCATGCATGTTTCTCCTATGTAGTCTTTGTCATATCTTCCAGTCTGCAGGGAGTATCATCGTACCCTAGATGTCACAAATAATGTTTGATCACTGTCTGTGGGAAGCTGAACCAAGTCCCATCTTTGAAAACAAAGATAACATCCTTGCAGACACCTACATGTAAATGCTTATATTTACATTTATATTAATGTAAATTTATTTGGATCACATGTTTAAGTTTTTTTAGTGCTGTTCTGCAGTTCTTATTCTCTGCTGAAGAAAAAAACTGTGGGTGTGGCTGGTGAACCAAATTGTTCTTTAGGCTCGGCTGACTACCCTGAGCATAACAGCAATTTAGACACTGTAGACACTCACAGATTAACACTTTCATTTACGTGTCTTAACCTTGAATTGGATCCCACCTGTAGATATCTGATAATCCTACGGAAAGGTAAATGTCTTAGGGCTGGATCCACAGACATAGTTGCAAAAAAGTGTTATTTGCTTTAACATCTCTCATAGAGGAGCATGGATTCTCCTGGCTACTTTTGTCAGAGCACAAGTATATCTGTCAGGCAGTACCAAAATGTTCTATGGCTTCAGTGACATATTATTAGTGGTATTGTAGTACCTCCTGATTCATCACCATCCATGCCAATGAAACGTAATGGTAAATGCACATTTAAGTAGCTCTGAATTCATGGAGCGCTTAGGACAGTAAAAGCTTCCAAATGAATAATTGCTTCACACAGATAGCTTTTGCATCCTGAATTGTTCAGTGGTTGGACTTTAAAATAGCCTGTGTTTCTATTAGTTAATCTCCTGGCACTGTAGAAAAGGCAACAGACTGCAAAAGGATTCATATAAGAAATGAATGCAGCATGGTAATAGTGGAAGAGAACAATCAGAACTCTTTCCTCCTGGGAACCATTATAAAGGGAGGAAGGAAACAAGTTTCTTGCCTGCAGATAGTTACAAACACAACATATTTGTTAGACCACATTTTTGCATTTTTATTTTAAAATATTTTTAGAAGTTTTCCATGACTTCCCTACAGAACTCAATCCTCATAATATATTCTGATGAAGAAAATGGACATACAGTGCCTGGGGGGTATCATTTTCTTACTTGCTGAGTAGACATGTTAATGTTAGTGTGGGCAAAACTTTTCTTCAGTATAACAAAGTTCCTTGAAACTGAGGTATTACTTTTTAAAAATCCATGTTTAAAACATAATGCAATATTATTTTCTGCAACGCACTGCATATTTGTTCTCTACTGTATTGTAAGTGTAAAATTCGTTCTGGACATGAGCCTTCCATTGACACTTTTGTATGTGGAATAGGCTGAATACTAGATCAAATACTGACTACAGTTTTCCATATGGTTTGTACTTTAGCATACAGAGCTTATGCAGTACTATTTTTTTTTCCTTTCTT
Organism: Ciconia boyciana; assembly: GCF_034638445.1. NCBI lineage: Eukaryota > Metazoa > Chordata > Aves > Ciconiiformes > Ciconiidae > Ciconia > Ciconia boyciana. Next base: position 177,028,864 of record NC_132934.1, read on the forward strand.
TCTTTTTTTTTTCCCAAGAAGGGAGAATTAGAAGTTTGTGAATCTATTCAGTATTAAAGAATTATACAAGATAAAATATTAAAATACAGGACAGCAGTTGTCAGACTAATCCCACTACTTTGCTGCACGATAAAAATGCAGAGAAATTATAATAAAAGGATTGCATATTTCTTGTTTGTCTGGATTACCAATTATAAGTTAGCACTTTCACTTCCACCTCACAGATGATGAGCAGTTAGGCAGCAACCCTGCTTACATGATTTATAAATCTATAGAGACAAATCTGCACGTCACTTATGGCACTCTTGGCAGTATATGCTGTAATCGAAGAATGAAAATATCCATTAGTAGAAAGAAAATATCTTCCTTTCTATTCAGGTGCGCAAAGCACTAAGTAGTACATGAATTTGGTGATAATATTAAAATCATCTATGTTTGCTGACCATATGAAATTTGTATGATTTTGAGAGATTTTTTTTTTTCTTTTTCCTGTTTGCTGATGTCAGATAAAAAAACCAGATGCTCCTTGTTTTTATTTCTACAGTTCTGAGCTCTTGTTTTATTAACATTTGTATTTGTATGGACTTTCTTAGGTTATATTCAGTTGGAGGTCGGGATGGAAGTTCATGTTTGAGTTCAATGGAATATTATGATCCTCACACAAATAAATGGAACATGTGTGCTCCTATGTGTAAGAGAAGAGGAGGTGTAGGAGTGGCTACATGTGATGGCTTTCTTTATGCAGTTGGAGGCCATGATGCTCCTGCTTCTAACCATTGTTCCCGACTGCTGGACTATGTAGAAAGGTATCCAACTATACATGCATTTTTTGAATACAAAATAATGTCCAGTAGCATCATTTTCTTAGCTAAATGATGGGAAAATTAAACAGATGTTTTTACCCAAAGAAATGCCAACTTATTTACTTGAAAAATTCCATAGAGTTTTGTAGAAGACAATTTCTTTGAAGGTTATTTTCTTTCCCTTTTTTTCACAGTACTATTATATATTATCATGGAAACAAAACTCAACTCTTTTCACACCTCATTTAAGAAATCTTTGTTTTTAAGGCATGATATTACACATTGCAGAGTCATAAACTAAACATTGTAGAGATAAAAATTCAGCCTTGAAATAATTTTATAACACCAAATTGTGTTTAAAAGTATTTTGTAACTCTAAAAATGTAGCTGAGCAAAGAGGAAGTATAGAACTGCTTAAGTGATGGATATTTACAGTACATTACATTGCTTCCTTTAGCAACACTGCTACTTCCTGATGTGTTGATATAAGCCTTACACACTGTGTTTACAGTACCCTGAATTTTGCAAGTGGATTTTCTGGAAATTCAAGAATATCTAGTAGGGCAGTAGGGTAGAGTTGGAGTGATTATAGCATTCAATTTGAAGGTAGTCTTCAAATGTTTCATGAAGGTTTGACTTTTTTCTGTTTCTGTATGCTTTAAAATAGAATAAGGAAAAATACAGTCTCAGAATATGTACAAGTTGCAAAGGTTAAAGTAGATATGTTTGAGTAATTGGTTTATCTTAACATACAAGTAAAGATAGGCTCTGGGAGAGATTTATCTATTTATTTATTTTCTGAAAGGGTTAAACTTTAATTAAATGTCAGTTATTCCTCCTGCTGAGTCTGGCTTGGCATTTACCAGTTACCCAATATGTAATCCAAAAATTATAAATTAAAACTTACCCCTTATGTTATCCATATGATTTTGCTCAGTCTTAGACTCATTCCCATCTCTACTGTATGTAAGCAAAGATCACAGACTGCCAAATACTTTACTTCTTGTCTCCAACACATGGAAAGTTCATCAGAGAAATCCCATGATGCCTGTACTTACAGGGCCTATCCTCACGGGCTTCTATTTATAAGGAATGATAACCAGAATTTTCAATTAAGTACATTTATATTGACTACTAGTGACAATATTAATAAGTATGAAATCTCTCCGACTACTTCTGCTTATTGGTACTTGTAAGGGAGCTTTTCTTTCATTTTTCAGTCTCTGAGAAGAAAACCCTTTTGGTGTTGAAGACAAACCACATCCCGTTACATTTGTCTTTCTCAGGGGAAATTATAACAAGAAACTAAACCACATATTCTTAAGCTGTTTTATGTACTGGTATCTGAATGACATTATACAGTGTTCCTTGTCTAGTTATTTTTGCACTGATAGCAAAAAACGTGGATAATGTACTTCATGGGCAGTTAGCTTCCAGACTAAAAGTTGGGACTAACAAATCAGAACTTGTAAGGCTATTAGCTTGCATAAAGTGGATGTAAATTAACCGATAGACTCCACTAAGACATGAAAAAACTCTCATGGCCCTCCCTGTGATTGATAAGTTTATAAGGTGGCTGGGATGTGATTTAATGTGTCTATTTTTACATTCAAAAATAATGCATCATCTTCAAAAAATAAAACCATCTCAATAACTTAAGAAATCAAAGACTAGTAAGTGATAATGAGATTTATTATAGTAAGTTATTTTATATCTCTCTCTGAAAGTTTTACTTTCTGTAAATATCTAGGGCATGAATCTTCTTCAGGAATGAGTCTCTGCTTCAGTCATTTTGCCATTCTGATACAGTCTGATAGGATGTGCTTTGTTCAAATACCAGTTTTCTCCTGGAAGATTGTCAAACCAGACATAATGTTTTAAAATTTATTTTTGAGATTATGTAAATCTAGTGAGAGCAGATATGTGTTTTTTAAATGCTACTGCTAAAATCCTGTTCAATAGTAATTAGGATTCCCAGTTTGAACTCTTCTAAGGTTGATGCAATTGTAAAGGATTTCCTATGGATTCAAGCATTCTAAACCAAAATAATAGTTATGTATGTTTGCTCTTCACAAGCTGGGAAACTACAATGTTGTATTCCTTTTTAAAGATAAAATAACTAGTTCCTATTTAAGAATTATAAAATTTTGGAGATATTTTGGCAGATTTTATAAAGTAGGTGTCTTTTCAAAATGTTACTCCAAACCTGACAGCTATTAAAAACATAAGCAAGTGACCTATACTTTTTCCCCTTCGTCTCACCTTGATTTCAAATTGATTTCTTTCCACATTCAGGACTTTTCATCATAACGCTTCTCACCCTAGGGCATACCTAGTTATTATAAAGATGAAAAGTACAGTTGTTTTTAGCAGAGGAAAGGATATAAGAAATCTCAGACATTTTCCTGGCAATTACAAAAAACAAGTTCTTGTGCAGTTCTATTTTGTTGACAGAATTGAGTTATAAGAATTCTGTTTGGCCCTTGCTTACCTGTTTATTGAAAAAAAAAAAAAAGTCCAAAGTTGTCAACTATATTTAGTTTCCCTGCTTTTGCATCTCCTCACCTTGGCCCTTGTAATTCAAAAGTAGTGTACCAAAGAGTCTATTAAAATTTATTGCCTTTAGGCAGGTGAAGATACAATGCACGCTGGTGCATTTCACTGGTTGTGAAACTCTTTCAGCTAGGGGCATACAATGCTGTTGCTGAAAAAGTCACAGAGTCTTTGAAAAAATCCATTCAAAATTAATTTTTTTTTGGCTTGTTACATGTGCATTTCCCTTCCACATATTAAAACATTGTTTTAAAGTATTTTCCTCTCAAGTTTTAGAAGACATTTATCACATATCTACATATTTAACTCAAAACTTCTTAAGGAAAGATAGCAAAATGAAAGAATGTGAATAAATAGAATTTAAAAAAGAAAGTAAAATGAACAACATGATCAATTTAATGGTATTTTAGACATAACAAATTGAACACAAGATTTCACCATTTTATTTTCTGAGAAGTCCCAATAAAGCCAGAAGGATTAGCAGCCAGTAGATACATAGAATTTTTTCCTAAAATGTTTTTAGCTGTCAAGAACAATTTAATCAAGGTTAAAGACAATTCTGTTATTGTCCAATTTGAAGGTCATATTTATGAACCAAAAAGCAGTTACAAGCAAAGCACTGTAAAACATTGTTGTTGCAATATCTATATTAAAAAGGTTACAAAATTTCCATTGTTCAAATATAATATGGGATGGCTAACAGTATTCCTACTAGTTGCTTATTGAACATGTGAATGACTGAAATAGTAACAGGTGCTCTTATAGTCAGCCTTTGTAGAAAAGCCTAGAATTTTCCTTTTTGTAAAGCATATATATATATATATACAACTTTCTGTAGGGTTATCAACTTCTAGTTAATAAAGTTTAGACTACAAGAAAACATGTTGAAAGAACTTGACTCCCCCCAAAAATGAACTTATAGCTAATACTGTTTCTTAAATGTGTAGGAGAAGGTGGTTTGATGCCTAATTTTATATAACAATATAGTAGTTAGAGGACTTGTAAATAAATAAGATTTTTAGCCATTATAGAGTTCCTTTATAATTATTTTAGAGAAATTATCATGCCCGAAGCTTGATCTACCTTACACATAAGCAAATGACTAAAGTCAGTCAAAGTATTTGTAGCCTTAAACTGTTTATTTTTTCCACTGATTATCAAGTGATTCTACTACATAGTAAAGAGCTTAAGGACAGATGAAATTAATTCTATCATACTGTGATATAGTATTCTATTTTAGTAATATTTGTCATCTAAAAATGAGATATCTGGTTTAACCTGATACTCCAGACATCCTTAGTAATTAGTTTTACAAATGTCTAAAATAGATACAATGGAATGGCTTCTGAAATTAACTAATTTTTACATTGTTAATGAATATCTAAATTAATGGCTTAGGCTAAATGTTTAATTTTTAAATGTCTATCGTTATAAAAAAGGAATTTTGCCCTCAGTTTTAAAAGTTCTGTGGTGATTAATGTCTTAAAAATGGTACCATTCTCTTCACTTGAGCAAATATCAGGAGGAGAATCTAACTCTAATGCAGTTAAACATATCCCCTGAATTCTTAGGGAGGTTTCCTGTGAACATTGTGTAGTATAATTTTAGAAATTAAAATATAGTGTAATATAATTTTAGAAAGAATATGTTTAATATGCTACAAGAAATATCCTATTTAAAATATATACATAGAAATATACATACATTCAGATACTGCTCTTATATCCTTCTCAAATCTCTTTTTATGACACCTTACCCCACAAATACCTTAGTTTATTCCTAAAGGTTAGCTGAACAAAAGATCTTAATCAACATTTAGAGGTTTGAATTGGGAACACAATAAATCTGTATGTTTTCTTTTTGCTGTTAGGAAGAGTATTTTGGATAAGATGCTAAAGGAGTTTTTTTTCCAGAAAAAGGACTATATTTCAAGTGAAGATCAGCATGAACTGACACTTATCTTCTCCCTGGACATTCAGTTTCCTTTCTCTTTCCTCAGGTATGATCCAAAAACTGATACATGGACAATGGTGGCTCCACTGAGTATGCCTCGAGATGCTGTTGGTGTCTGTCTCCTTGGTGACAAATTATATGCAGTAGGTGGCTATGATGGTCAAACATACCTGAACACTATGGAAGCATATGACCCTCAAACTAATGAATGGACACAGGTAATCATAAAGTCTTTATTTTTTTCATCTATAACATATTTTGATAGTTGTACATAAAAACATTACTTTTCTGAAAAAAAAGTATAGTATCTCAGGTTGTCATAACTGTAAATATAGACCTAGTATTTTATCAGCTATTATGTCAGGAGTTTCCTCTGAAGACAGAAAAGAGAGAATTAAATCCTAAGAAACTGGCAAAAGACAGAATAAGCAGTCATTAGAGATATTATTTTGTTATCTGTCAGACAAAATTCTCATTCTGACCAATTTCTATAGCAAATTATTTCTTCATGCAGAAGAAATGTCATAAAAAGTATCAAAAAGGACCTGAAATTTTAATTGGTGAACCAGCATGTCCTGAAGTTCCTTCATATGAAAATTTGTTTATTTTATGTAGAGAGACAAATTTTCATTTCATTCTTCAATTCCATTTTCTTCTGGTTGATGGATATTTTGAAATGTTGAACTGTATGTATGTTCCTAATGTTGAACCATATAAGAATTAATAGGTATAATAGAAATAGTGGTATAATGCAAGAAGCTAGGGACTGGTGATTTGGTTGTAGAAGGAATGTATTTTATTATGTCACAGTAGTGCTTGGAAAGATTTGTATTCATAGCAAAGCATTAAAAAGAAACAAAGGATTATTTCAACATTTTCTGTTCTTAATTCTGTTTTAAGACTTTCTGAAAAAGTAATTTGTTCCACCAATGTAGGTGTTTACATCTGAATTAGTCACTCTAAGTTCCCTTTAAAGTTAGTGAAGAAAAGTACATACTTCAAAAGCATGATCTTATCTTAAAATAAGCATCTAAAATAGGCCAGATGTATTATACTCAAAAATGCCTATTTTTTTTTATGATTGTAAAGGGGAGCTTCTGTTGTCAAACTTAAATGTAGATGTACATGGTGTAAAGTTAATGCAGAAGCCCATTTCTTTTATTTACTATTAATTAAATTACAAGAAAGCATTTTTATGACATTCTGTAGGAAATAAGAAATCAATTTGGAAAGATCGTTTTCCCAAATCCACCAGTCCACATAAAAAACCCATGAATAACCACATTTGGACAGATAGGAAACATGTAACACCTCTGCTTTGACATGTACAGTACCATTAATTACAGTGTATTATCATTACTATTATTACATAGCATATAAACTGACTCTACTGTGTTAGTTTCAGCAAGATTCAGTCTCCTAAAGTTATTAATCCTTGTGTTGTCTTGAATAGTGTCTAAAGCTGCTAAACTTATTCTGAAGGACACTTGAACCTGTTTAGGAATACTGGAACCATACAATTTTGGTATTAGTAGCATTGACCTTGCCTCAGGGACTAAAGTGGAAGCATCAGCTACAGTCTACAGATTATAGAAACTCCTTGCATATCGACAGTTCACAAAATTGATGACAGCTCTAAAATCACTTCTTTTTTCTGTTCTCACACTTTCAAGTGAAAGATGTCAGATGTGAGTAAATAACTGTAAAATTACAATACTAGGATATTGTTGGTTGTATTTATTTTTAGTGGTTTGTACTCCCATTAGTTTTGACCATTTCAGAATAATATTGACACAGCACTTTAGCAATCTCCTGCATGGCTTGTTCCTGTTCAGTTAATTTGTATCTTTTTTTCTGCAGATGGCTTCCCTAAATATTGGAAGAGCTGGTGCCTGTGTTGTAGTCATCAAACAACCATGACATTGTCAGCACTGCTTAGGATTTTACTGACTATGAAATGATTATTTTTCTATCAGACAAGAATGATAACTTCATGAGAACAAGGATTTACACAGTGAATACTCTGTTGATCACAAACTTGAAGAAGTTTGGAATTGAGAAAGATTAAGTATTTATGCCCTATAAAATAACAAAAACTGTTCACAATCAGTGAACAAGAAAAAAAATCAGGCTGTTGTAGGCATAAATATGTGAATGTGGAGTAGTAAGTTCAGGTACTGTTCTCATGAATGTGTCCTGGAGAACTGGATAATCAAGAGACAGCTCTACACAAGGAGCAGGAGGGAATACAAGTACAGTTTTCATGGCCGCAAGAGTTTTAACTGCAGAAACATCAAAGTACATTTAATCACTTTTAAACTGTGTTTTTTAAAAGAGAAAAGTAGATAGTAATATAAAATCTTTCTGTTCAGGTCTTGTCTTCAAATGGATTACGGCCTTGTCATTTAAACAGGCAGTTTGGTTCTTACTGAAGGGAAGAGGTAGAAAAGTCTGGATATTCAAGTTTCATTCATAATGACTGAGCTGTTGCTCTACAGTAGGAAGAAGAACAAAACTAAAAGCAAACCTCCAAGATGACTTTTTTTTTTTGGTAACTTCAGATTGTACCTCCTTGCCAGTGTTAATGCATCTTATGAGTGAGTCTATTGAAGGGGAAGCCTGTGTGTTTAATCTAATTATACACAATGCAATCCTTTGGCTGCACCAGGGCTTTGTTGCAAATATGGGAGTCAAAAGAACAGTTTCCTAATTATTTATTAATCCTATATTCAATTTAAGCATGTGGGCTCTGATCTCATTGTTTAATGGATCTTCTGCATGTTGGAAGCTCATGAAAAGCTGGAAAATTGATACTTTTCCTTCACTGCATCATGTAACAGATGAACCATAACCAGAACAGTCTATAGAGCCTCTTCTAACATTTCAGAGGGATAAAAATACTACGTTTTATTTCTTTCTGATGCTCGCATATACACAACTTTGCCTGATTAGAGCTGCCAATTTATGACTTTCCACTTATGACTGAGAATAACTGCAAGTAGGGAATTCAGAATAAATGCAGGTGGAATAAAGAAAGAAAAATAGACCATTTGATCTAATAAAGTTCATATGGTAAATATACTAGTGTCATCTATGCTTCCCTTTAGGGTTGATCATTTCCAGCAGTAATGATACATCGAGCTTTTGCCTTGGCAGTAGATCTGACATTGATGCTTTCTATCTGCTCAGCTGAATCAGAATCCTAAGGCCACTAACAGAATATGAAATTCTGCTATTCAGGGAGGCACAGGCTCTGGGAACAGGACTACCAAGTATACCTCTTCTTTAAAGCCTTGCTGTTCCTTTAGGAAACATTTCATTGTCCAGAAGCAGAAACCTCACAGTCCTCTGTCACTAGCAATTTTGGGAAGGAATTCTGGTTGTAGTTAAAAGAGTTTTTCTAGTGGAAACCTTTGAAACCATTTGAGATGAAAAAATACATACAGCCTCCTACATGGGACATTTGATTTGAAGATGTGTCTTTTCTTCTTAACAGCATCAGTATGCATGGAGATCTTTGTTTCCTGACACAAACTGAACCTCAGTTCTGAAGCCTAACTATACTGGTTTAAATCTGTTTATATGCTTCTCTGTCTTAATTAGAAATCAGTTGCAAAATCTTTAATATTTGTTTTCCAGTCAGTTGGCTTTTGAATTGCAATTAGTCTTTTTTCCACAGACAAGCATGAAGCATGTCTATTTTTCCCCAGCTAAAACAACTTGTTGAATAAAAGATGTTACCCTTCTACAAATTTTGCTTCACAAACACATAAGCTTGAGACCAAACCAAGAAGATTCTAGAATTATAATTGCAATTAAATACAGATATTAGCATTCAGTTCTCCTACACAGATGCCTAATAAACTTAGAAATTGAATTTCAATTCTATTCACAGAAGTTCCTTTTGATTACAGACACAATAGAAATATGATTCATCTACCTATATATTGACCTTCAAAAAAGGATTACTTCTATTAATTGCAATCCATGACAGATTTGTTTTCTGTGCCTTGATCATTTTTATCCTCAATTTATCCTCAGTTTTAATTTTTATTCCCAATTTCCTTTTACACATTTTCAATTGGCCTTTATTTATCCAAAGTGGAACATTATTGTAATGTGAAATTTTTCAGACTACTCCACTTCTCTTATGCTGAAATAATAAAAATATTAATTTGTTTTATTTAGATTATGTAAAATCTAGTCACAATATGAGCCAAATTTGGCTTTCAGATTCTTTTTATACACCTACATCAACATGTTCTGGAGTTTCTTCTAAAAAGAATTTAGGGAGAATTTTTTGATTAAATTTTAAGTTTTTCTTACCATTGTGTTTACTCTGCTCTTATTAAAAGAAATAATAGCTTTACCTTTGACTTCAAAGGGAATGGATTTAAATCAAAATGGTATATAATCTTAATCTTGGTTTCTCTAATCCATTAAGATTCCTTTTTTATGTATATGAGTTAAAATTGCTTCTGAGTTAAAATCGCTTCTGACAAGCTGAGTTGTACTAAACAATATCACATTTACAGGAAAAGCAGCTGTCTTCTCAAAAGCCAGATTATTTCATCATTATCTCATCATTGTTAATCTAGCAGGGGACCTGTTCTCTAAAATAATTCCTTTGATTTCACAGTATGAAAATCACAGTGGAATCAGATCTACAACAAATACTAATTTCAGTGAAATCAATAATTAAATTCCTCAAAATGCTGCTTGTAAATTTTGTAGTTTAATATTCTAAGTATGTTCTAAAATGTTAGCATTCTCTCTGTCTTTCCAATTCTTTTTTATTTATTGTAGCATGCTTTTTTTTCCAGAATGTCAACCAGTTTTACTAGAAAGTTTTTGTTTCACATTAGCCTGTATTTATATGTGGGAATTATACCCATTTTTTTCCTATTGTTGCCCATCCTTATATATGAACATCTTTTGTATTAATCAATCATAAGTAAAAGTAATTAAAATTAAGATCCTCTGGGGTAATTAAAATTAAGATCCTCTGGGACTACTTTGAAGCCTTGCATTTCTCTGTTCTATGTGTCAAAAAGTCATTTTGTTTTGTTTTTATTGTTTATTAGAGATGTTATTTATTTCCTTCTTACTGCTACTGGTTTTGAGATAGGAGGAAGGTCAAGAACATGAGTGCTAGAAAAGCTCTTTTTAAATTGATGAGTCTATACAGATTTTTATATGAAGATAAAGAAAACACTACTGGTAGAAAGTGGTCATTCTTGTGCCTGAAGATTTATATTCAAAAGCTTGGATGGACACAAAGAAATCAAGTCTATGCTCTTTCTTCAGTTTTCCTACCCAACTCTTTTCAAATCCATTGGGACATTATAGATCAGCAACAATCAATTGCGATGCAGAATTTTCTTTTCTGTTTTTCCTTTCATTGATTATTTCTCTAGTAAGGATAAAACATTTGCTGCTCAAAAAAAAAAAAAAAAAAGGAAAAAGCACAAGAGTTGATAGTTATCTTTGAAGTGCTTATAGAAGCAATACCTAGAAGACAAAATAAGTAGGTTACCCAGAAAAGGGAATAAACTCATCAGTGTTATAGCTGTGGCAATGCTATTAATGTCTATTAATACAATTATTAAAGAAATAATAGAAAAAAAATACAATTTTGAGGGTTTTGATTGGTTGTTTAAGCAAACAAAATCAAGAAAAATACCATAACATTATGTCTCTGTTTTTCAAATTAATTACTCTCCTGATTCAATTCCTCTCAAAATGCTAGATAGTTAAACTCCAAGAATATATTTTCTAGAGGCTTTAGAGGCTTTATAATTATGGAATAATTCAAGTCGAACTCAACAGAAAAACTGATCAAGCAAAATAGGTAAATTTTTTCCTATGTCTCTGAGGGTGCCATTTTTAATTTGTTTCTACCAATATAGTAGTGTTAAAAAATCCATTTTGCAAAAGAAACACTAATCTTGTGATCCTCTATTGTTTATTGAACTGTTGATTGCCTTGCAGTTTTGGACTTTTCCTTTAAGTTATTTTTTGCATTTACAGTTTTTATTATTGACAGTGGGGGATGCTAGAAATATAATCAGTATTAGTGAAGAACTACACAGAAAAATGTCATTTAATAGTCACTATTTAGTAGAGCTGTTTCTTATTGAACTTTTGTGGTCCAATTTTATTGAAAATTTGTGCATTGAAAGCAAACCCACAAATAAGACAATAAAAAGATCTGAAGGTAAGAATATTGTTAATTTGGCTTTAATTATAATTGTTCAATACATATTTGTATATGTGTTCTTACAATCAAAATATTAATGTTTAAAAGCAAAAGTAAATTTTAGAAAATCCTTTTGCATATAGAACAGGCTTTTAATGATATGAAACTGGTCAAATTATTAAGGCAATTTAAGGATGCTTTCACGGAGTTGCCTGTCTCATAACATTACTCTGTTAAGCTAACATTAATTGACATAAGGGAACCATTTTGGCATGGACAAAGGACGATTTCCTTGAGTATCATTCTCTTCTACAGAAAACTGCCATCAATTGACCAGTATTTTAAAAGTACTCATGTTAAAATGTATCTAGAAAGCTCTCTATATATTATTCAGATTGTTTTATACGTTTAAAAGGCCCGAATAAATTCCCTTGAATATATTTGTCAATGACTTAAACACTTTTCAATGACTTCAGTAAAAATAACTCACAAGTGAGTTTCAAGTTATGCAAGTTTTAATGGCTCAGACCTTGATGTCCATGAGCAAACACCAGAAACGTTGTGCACTGTGATTATGAATTAAATACAGGTTTTTCATAACAGAATTCACACTCTAGAAGTCTTTCCTTATCACTGTGCTCACAATGGACTGGGCATAACAAAATGTATCTTGTTATCTGTGACTTTGCATTAGTTATTTCATTAGAAATAAATAGAGAAGGCATTTCTGCAAAGGCTTAAAAAAGCTCTTGTAGCTGTTATCAAATAGCAGTAATAAATTACATGAATAATTCTGTAATATTGTGGGAAACTTAGACATTTGACTATGTGCATGTATGGAATTTGATGGTACAAAACCAAGTATGAAACTACTTACCTATGTCAAATTCACAGCCTGGAACAGCAGATGGTGCACTTTTTTGCCATTAGCATCTCCCATACATACACCTGTGTTTAGTTTTATATGCTCACAATCCCACTGCACATTGGCTCTTTGTACAATACTGCTTTCTCACTTTTCTCCCCTCCCCACCCCTAGTTTCTGTTTATGTTGCAGAGGCTTTCTACCATAAGGCACGTTTTCCCACAGAATTGTTTCTGATGAAAGCAGCAAGTATAATAGTACACCATGCTGGTAACCAATTCCTTACCACTGTATATGCAAAGTGGATGTGTATGACATAAAAAAGAAAGGTTCATTTTTCTTTTCCAAAGTAAAACTTCTTTGATAAGTCTTCAGTCTTTTAAAGTTCTACACATTGAAAAAAGAAATGTAAACATTTTTAATAGAGAGCTTCCAACTATCCGCAGACTCCAACTTTAAAAAGCTATGTGTTTAGTCATGCACAATTTATCATGATCCCAGTGCTGGCAACCAGATCTCTTGTAGATGTTCATGTTTATGAATGTGTCTCATTGTCTCCAGATTTTTTCTAATCCAAAGGACATCTCTAGTTGAGTGAATAAAATATCAAATGCAATATTTATAACTCACATTTGAAGCTTCTGTGTGGTATGCACAAGTCAGAAATCAGGATCCCAGATTGCTCACAGAGCATGTTTCCAACCTTGGTAGAAGTTTGATTGAAAGTTAGCTTTCCTACCAAATATAGCATCCAGTGTAATTGGTATAATTTTATAAAAATATCAGAATAGAAAATATTGTGTGAAGGATAACACAGTAGAATAACAGTATCTCAGAAATGTAAAAAGAATATTAGGGAAAAAGATTTTTGTTACTTGCGAGAAGACATTCCCCAAGGGTGCTACATTTTATTCCCAACAGAAGCAATTTGATTTTAGGGAAATAACTTTGCAATGAATCTACTGGCTCATAAATTGAAATACTATTTGAAAGCAGTCATTTCTTATATTCCTTCTTATAAAATAGGGACTTGACTTTGTACATTCACTATAAAAGAAGAAAAATTGTTATTTATCCCAAAGTAATACTTAAAATCTCAAAATTGAGAATCAATAGCTCAAATATATCTTAGAAGTCAATAACTAGTTACATACTTTAAATTCTGAGAATATCAAGTTCTTGGACATTTTTGCATCTACTGTACCAAGCAGATGTACATATACTAGGTAATATAGGCTTGCTGCCAACTCAGAAGAGAATCTCAATATGTAAAAGTAACTTCAGAAATATTTCTGTTTAAAAATAGATTATCCATGCAATATATCTGTTCTAACTTAAATGAGAATGTATAAAATATTCAGCAGAATAATTATTCATCAGCCTTATTCTAAATCCAGTGTAAAGCTGCTCAAACTGGCATAACCTTACATTTCATTACAAATTCCCTCATTATAGTTCTGCTTCATAGTACATGGGGATTAGGTACACTTAAGGGCAGAGAGACTGCTCAAAATCCTTAAATCAGCAAAACTTTGATTTCCACGTGCAGGACTGCAACTGTTGAAAATTAAAGCATAAAGAAAATTACTAGCAAAGGTAAGAAATGTAGTGGCAGGGAACAATACAGCCTGTAATCACTGGCTACCCACAGCTTCCCCTCAGGGATCTATGGAACTGCCAAATCCGTCACCCTCTAAAGGTTTGAAAAGCAATCAAAGCTGAGGTATAAGCAACTTACATTTCTGTCACCCCATATTTCCTCAGATTTTCCATGAAGATATGATGCTTAAAAAATAAAAATTTAAAAAAAAATATTAAAAAATCCTCTCTTGCAGAAGTCTAGTACTCTTCAGAATTAGGTCTGTGAACCAGGATTCAGTCTTCTTCACTTAGCTAGGTTATGTGTAAAGTTTGGTATCCTTAGTGAAATATTTTTAATGTAGAGGCTGTCTCCAACAAAAGTCACTGGACAGGGCTGCCTTTGAAGGCCTCCAGGAAGAAATATTGTTCCAAAGGTGAGATATTTAAATTAAGTAGATGAGCATTCAGTTTAGTTGCCCCCACAGAAGTGTCTAATACCATATGAGATGCCCAAAATTACCTAAGACATCCACACCAGGCTGGCAGGTATGAGACAGATGAAGTTTTGGAGTGGCAACAGAAGTTCAAATGGGAAGCGCTAAAGTATCCCAGATTATATTAGCTACTTATGTGTAGGCAAATAGAATCCATGATCCCTCAGATATATGTATACACACACATACATATATAAATATATATATATATATGCACCCAGTGCCATTAGTTGTTTGAAGGTGGCACCTTGCAACCCACCTGGGTGATAAGGCTGAATTTAAAAATGTTTTACTTCAATTGCTTAAGCTTGAAAATATTAACCTTGATTGTCCAATGAATGACACATGCAGTGAACAGAGGTGTGAGAACACAGTCAATTAATACTCATTAATATTGGCATGATATGGTTAAGTATGGGAAATGCTAACTTGGAGAGATCCTCTTTATCATGAAAATTAGCTTTTGTGCATCACTTCAGTCAAAAATTTGTTCTGTAAGCAAGTCATGAGTAAATCACCCTTACTCAGAAGAGTTATTAAAAAAATCACCTACAGTAGTTGCTATTGCCTAATGTAAAGTTCTTGGTTTTGTTTTTCTATTTAATGGTAAAATGTTTCCGAGTGCAATTCTGTAAAGATTTGGACAGCATATTTCAGTCGCATAGTGGAAAAATCTCACGCGTAGGCATAGTGTGGAAACAGAGTGTATCGGGGTTTAGGGTTTTTTTTCTTGTTTCTACATCTGTATATTTTCCAGGATATCAATGAACTGAAAATGGCCATTTGTCCCATGTGAAGGGAAAAAGAGAAGACTTAAAATAACATCCTGAAAGAAAAAATATCCAGTTCTTTATTTCATTGATATAGAGTGTTGTCAAATATAGATATCTACTGTGTAAATGTCCACATCAGAATTATACATCCTGAGCTTTTTCTTATAGCTGGAGTAGCAAAATCAGTATTTCTAGGACATGATTCATTTCATTCTAAAGGTGAAATAAATCACACTTTAAAAGTGTGTTTCTCTCCATTGACTGCAAAAGGTGCCTAAAATGACTAGTTCAGATACATACATTCACACTGTGGACACCTACATTTCTTAAGATAAATATTTAAGTTGGGTGAGATGAATCTTTAAAATCTGATAAATGCCTAGAAGAAACTGGCCACACAAACATTTATTTCAAATAACTATGACAGGAATTCCATTTACAACATAACTGCAATATTCAACTACATACTGAACAAAAACAATTTCCCTGCTCTGAAATCAAGCACTGTTATGATCTTCAGAGAGTGGATAATTTTGAGCTGACAAAGGACATGCAAAAGAAGTAAAAGATACCTCTTCATTAACGTAGAAGGAGAAGTAGTATTCAGAAAATTGTAGCTGCAGCTCCTGGTTACCTAAGGTTTAGATATCCAGCTAGATTTCAGGGATAAGGGAACAATTTAATACAGTAAGCTGCAAAACATGTCCATATAATTAAACTTTAGAAGCCTTCGGAACATAAAATAGTATTATTTTAAAACATTAGATTCATTAGATTGCTGTAATCAATGGGTATTAGTTATTCCAGGCCCTTGTGTAGGAACAGAAAAACTGGAGAAAAAACAGATACCTCCCACTGGATAGTTAATCTCATCCAAATACAGGCATACAAATAAATCACCCGCCTGAGATGCATGGTTTTCCTCTTTGATTTATAAAGGTGCCAACATGACTAACCCAAATTTAGGCATCTAAATTAGTAGAAATCCCAACAATAAAGTGTAGAAAAATACCAAATACTATGATCTGTCTGAAGTTTTACAACTTGACTGTTTGACAGCTCAATCTGCTTGACTTTTTTATAGATTTATCCATGTTATTGTTTACCTTGTGAATAGTTTACACTATACTACATATTCTTTACCAACTCTATGTATATAGACATAATTTAAGAAATACACTTTTTTGTGATTAAAGACAACTTTTGAAATAATGGCTCCATTGTGCAGCTATTGTAGATAAATTGATTTGTTGTTTTTATGTGAGTTCAGGATCTTTCTTTGTGCAGTTCTGAACCAATGGATTCATTGTTCATTTCATTGTAAACTGTGAATGTTTAGCACTTCTTAAAATCACAGATCATTTTCTTTGCTCTTTAAATTCAGATGCCTATTTTTTATTCCATTTTTTGAAATTGTGGCTATATTTTATGTAAGAAGTTTATGTAACACATGTTTATGTGTGTGGAGCCTTGCAGAAAAATACATGGCAGGATTCTACTGGAATGAGATTACACAACACATAATCTTTTAAAAACATATTTTATATGGCAGGAAACTAAGATATCTTTGGTTATGTTTAATTGACATTAGGGAACTGACTTAGAGTCATAAAAAAAATTATAAAGAAAATGAAATGAAGGTCTTCAATTAACTTTACTTGCTTGACTGCTGTTTTTCCCTTCTTCCCTCTTAAAAAGCAACCATAAAGAAAACCAAAAAACCCTCCAAACAATAAGCAGATAAGATCTATATCCTTTTTAATTTCAGTGTATGTTCACTACTTTATATTGTTATAAATTATAATTAATTGTAAAGTTAGAATTAGACAGAGGGAGAGCCATAAGTAAAATGGCACAGAAGTAACTGTTGCACACAGAATGGAGGACTTTATTAACTGAAAAAAAAAATCCAAAACAAAAAAATGAGTAGTAATTTTTCTAGAATGGTCAAATCAACATACAGTGTCAGCAGATTTATGCTAATGGATGACTTATTCTTGACCTATAAAGCTTCTGCCTTCACCTTGCATACCAAAAGAGCTTGTATCAGATTATGGCTGCTTGCTCTGTGTAAGAGACTGGAAACTGAGGGCTGAGTCTTCCCTGCAAGTGGGACATAGTTGAAGTAGGAGTTATGTGGTTAGCAGTATGTCATAAATATGAACTTTCCAGTGCTGTCATATGGGAGTGCAACTGTTTGCAGACGTATGTTACAATTTTTGCGTCAAATTGGTCCAGTCAGAAGTTTTGGAAATTTTAGTTGAAAACAAAACTAGTATTTAAGAAGTATCTTGGGATGTTAAGGTATGAGTATATTTAGTATGGTAAGGAACTACAGAGCAAAATAAGTGTACAGTGCTTTGGAATGTAAGAGAATAAATACATTATTGAAATGTACAAATATGTTTGTAAATACATTCAATTAAACTGTCCTAAGTTTTGCAATATTTGCAGAGCAGTTTACTGAATGTTATGCTTTTACCATGATTCCTTTATATCTTGGACATGTGTGTATAGAATGCAAGTGAAGACATAGAGCACAATGTTAAACTCGTAACCTGGCTTTGTTTGACACAACTTGTTTTTTAAGGAATTTGAATTCTGAAAATGTCACTGTGCAAAAATAAATATGCCTGTTTTTATGTGTTGCAGACGTGATTCTTTTAAGTAGATAAGATAACACAATTGGGGTTTTAGCTTGTATGTTTTAAACTTGTCCATACCCTTTATGTAAGTTCAAAGGGCAAGAATCTTAAGACTCTGATAAATGTTAATATTTAAGTCTTTTATCCTTTTCTTAAGTCAGACTATCAAGACTATAATGGAATGACACATAACATCATCAACAATTCAGACTTTCAACTTTTTTGATCTCCTTTTATTGGAAACATAATGAAAGAGCTCCTCCCCCTCAAAAAGAAAAAAAGTCTACGTGCACAGCTGTGTGGTGCAGGATTTAATTACAGTAAGAGACATGAACTGCAAGTGAGTCTGAATGCTGTTTAATATAATGATCAATAAGAAAATAAATTCTCAGTGGCAAAAAATATACCTGTCCAGGCAAAACAGCTGGCTTGCATCACACATAGTTGGAATGGTTTAGTGTCTGAAATGTTAACCTGGGATATAAAACGAATCTGTGTTATAGGATCTAGGAGTACTTCGTATTTCTTGGGTCCACCTGTTCATTCCACATTTATTGTGACTTCATCCTACAGTGACATCCAGCTGCACTCTCTGCTGTATGGGTAGAGAGTTCAGATGGGTGGACAGTTCAGATTGACCAAGATTCAATCCCTTTGTTTCCCCAGTTTTCATGTATAACCTGGGAGAATTATGTATTCCCTGTTCTTAAAATCTGTGCCCCCGCCCATGCCCGTGAAACATGGATCATACTAAATACTTAACATGCACAGCATTTTTGAGAAGATATAGTAAAATATGTTGATGAAGATATGGAGGGATGCATTACAGATAGGTTAAAAGTTCTGCCAAAGCCAAATTTGAATAGAGACTCCTGAAGTATGAAGAATGCATATACTATAATTTGCATTGAGTGATTTCAAACTCCTTGGAGAGACAAAGGAGGCTGTCAAAAGTGGCCATAAGCTACATTCTACATCCTGTTAACCCATGTAATTTTGGATCTGCCAATAAACTACACGGTCAAACCTGTCTGGTATGCTAACATAACTTTCCAAAGGTAATATGATGGGTTTTGAGCCCTGATTGCTGTATTGCAGATCATAAATAAGATCATATACCAAGGGTCTTAGAATCAAAAATCATGCTGTTATAGGAGGAGAGGTTTTATTTATTAAACAGAGATATTGAATTATTTAATACTTTGTGGTTCAAGATTCGGTTTTGAATCCTTGCATGGAAATTTAAGACCTGGAAAGAAACTACGTTTATGCTTTCTTACTCTTTTATGCATATTTTTCTCCTTTTCTTTATCCATGTTTCATCCTGTTCTCATTTCCAGTTTTCTGTCCCATTCATATAATCATTTTCTTCCTTCTAATTAAGTTATACTAGCTTCTATTTACCTCCTTTTTCCAATTTTCTTCTTATTGTTGCATTCTACCTAGCCTTTAGGAACTTAAATTTTCTTACTGCTTCTTTTCATGGTGGGTTTCAATGTCTCCTTCATGCCACATTTAGCTGGAGCTCATAGTTTTCTTCTTCCTCTCAGTACTTTCCCTTCAACTCCCTCTTGTTTGTGTGCATATACTTCATCAAGAAGTCCTGCTGATGTTGTATTGGAAATGGCTATATTACAGCTATCTGTCCTTTAAAAGCCTTTCATTTTGTCTTATTATAAGCATTGGAAAATTATATTTATTTTGATGAAGATGAATTATAAGTAGTCTTGACACCCCAAAAATGAAAATAATTGCTAATTATACTATCATAAAGGCTTTTTTTTTTCTTGTACTGTCCAGAGGCCAAGGAACCAAACTGCACAACACATTGTATAATTTCCCTGTCAGAAAGATTTTATGTGTGTAAAGAACAAACAATTATTACTGTATCTGTTCAATTCCCTCTTATCATTCATGTTCAATGAAGTATTATTTCATGCTGGATCAGTTGCAAGGGGATGGACAGGAGGATTCAGAATCTACTGTACAAGGAGTCATTGTTGAGCACAATGAAATTAAGAATGAGACAATGACCACTGACTGCAAAGTGAAATTAGGAAAAATTGATAAACAACAAAGAGAAAATAATTATTTACAGGATCATATTAGGCAGGGAAAAAATACATTTAGAGTGGTTACGAATAAACTGTAGACAGAAACTAAAATAAGATGTTTAAGTAGGAGAAAACTAAAGTTATGGAACTACCTTCTAACAAGAATGCTTAGAAGCTAACTAAAAAATTGATTCATAAACTCCAAAGGATATAGAACATATATTATTCCTGTCTCAGATCTCCTTACTCCTGATACCACGAAGCCAATTTCTTACCACATTTTGGCCACGCCCCCAATTGTCCTGAGAGGACTCCTATCACCTTTCAACTTAGAAAAGTAAATAATGAGAATGGGAGGTACCTAAATCTGATGTCATTCTTTACAAATTGTAAAATTAAATCAAGATGCTTAAATTAATATAATAGCAGCTTTTCTAGTAATGTCCACAAAGTTCTCTGTTGTCCTCTTTTCTTTTCACAGCAACATATTAATTCTGCTTGAAAAAAGCAGAAACAAATCACATTGGTATTTTGATCCACAATTTCCTTTGGCCCAAAGACTGAAAAAAGTGTTACTTTGTCTATTTCTGATATTATAGTCTCTGTAGCCTCATGTTTAACTTTCACATTTGCTATACCCATGAGTATAGCATATATTTGCTATACCTTGCAGTTGGTGCCCAAACTATGACTACGGGATTTCATAGAACACAATCTCCACATTGCTGCAAACGTGTCATTAGGCAGCAAAGAATGAAAAGTTCATCGGGCCAGAGAAAGAGAGCATGAGCACAAGTGTGAAAAGGAATATGACTTTCTAATCTATTAATCTGGGCATTCATCATACAAAATTTCTGGTTTTGACTCTGCATAAGATGTTTTATAGATTACATTTTGTAGTTTATGATCCTTTAACATTAAAAAGATATTAGGCAAAATAGCCATCAATGAAATGAAGTCCTGGATCCAAGACTTCCCATTTTCAGCATTTCCTCTCAGCTAATTTAGATAGTTCTCACTTGCATGCTGATTGGTTTTGTACACTGCATTTGTAGCTTAGATTCCTGATCCTGGGCAGTTGCAGGTGCATCGGCTTATGTTTACACCTGTCTGGACAGATATGTTCTTGCTCTACCTTCTCTACAAATTACTTGAAACAAGTTGATGAACCTAAACCCAAATATTTAACTTTCAGGAGATTTATTAATAGAAGCTCTAAGGCATTCTAACACAATCCCACAGACCTGCACTTGATCAGAGGAAGTTCATGTATACCCAATACATCTTATATAAATCTATTCCTAGTAACATCCAAAAATTCTATGTCTTTCACAGTAGATGTGAAGTTTAAAGTTGGTATAGTATTAAGTAGCCTGACAATTTCATAAGTGGATGACCACAGGGTAACAATAGCAGCTTAGCAACAAGTAGTCCTGTTATGAGTGCAAAGAAATTTCCAAGAATTTTGAACGCCTAAGGAAAGAAAACTGTGGGTAGATTTCTGAACATAAAGATGCTACTTTGAAGTGATGGAAATAAATTTCATTGACTTTATCCAAACTGGATGAAGGTAAGGATGTATTTTGTGCTGAGTATGTTTTCATGCATTTTCTAGCCTACGTTACTAGGACCAGGAAACTGGTAAATCTCTAAAGAACAGAAAGATTGTTTGAACTATAAAACCTGGGTAACAGGTGAAAAAAAAGTTACCGAAATGGAAGTTATTAATTTCTTTGTATCGAAAGCTATGAAGTCTCTTATTTGTAATGGCGGCCTGTGACTCTCAGAGAGTCAGAGGGCTAAAAGGCTGTAGGGGTTATTTATGATTTTGTGTTGTGTTCTACATAGCCTAACTACCTATGTTCCTCACTCATGCAGGTATTATTGGTGTTGGTTTTAAAACATACACAATTCTTCTAATTCAGAACATTAAAGAACATAAAATTAGTGTGGGTTTCTTCTCATTTTTTGTGGTTTTTTTATTATATTGCAAGTCAAGAACCTTCATCAAACAGGCAGGTGTGAGAGAGAAGCTGTCTGACCACAGGCAAAGGAGTGCTCCAGAGCCTGACAGATGCCTTTGTCTGATGCTGGGTACCATTGCACCAAAATACATTTGTGGGATAAGTTACAAACACAGTCAAAGTTCAGGTTGCCTGAAACTGCTTTTGAAGGGTTTGAGGAATCCCATAGTTGTATAACATAAATACAATAGTGATTGCTAAGATATGTCAGAATTGCTCAGTATGAAGGTAGGAAGGTGTCTAGACCTTTACTAAGTAACACGGGCCTGCATTGGACAAACATTTTACAATAAACATCGGAGTCCATCTGCTGCTGATACAACATCTGTATTACTGGTAAAATACAGTAACAACAAAATTTCCTTTACAATGGCTCCATTGTACAAAGAAGAATGAAATGGAGGCCTTCCTGTTGTTTCAGAAATAAAAATATAGGTCACATACTGGAAATTAGTTGGAAACACACCATCACAGGCCTTCAGTGATTTTGAATGTTTCAAAAAAGAACAATAAAAACTGCCTGTGAGAACATAGAAATGGATGCACCAGTTCTGATGAAAGATCCATTGACCCTCAAACTTTATCTTTGAAACCAACAGCAGTTTCAGAAAAAAACAAGTTTATAGGATTATATTGTCACCTACTCCTGCCTAACTTCTGCCACTGCCTGATAACTTCAGTGGGCAACTCAAATTCTTGTATTGTCATAAAGAAAGAATTCCTGTATTGTAATAAAGAAAGAATGAATGATCTTTCCTTGTCCTCTCAATCTCTTTTCATTTTACAGCACTCATTATTTTACATAATTCACTATCTTTCATCCCTGGTATCTTTTTCTTAGCTAAAGAGATATATTTTCTTTGCATTATACAGTAGCTATTCTGTAACTTCAGTTATCTTTGTCAGCCTTTTACTACTTTTTCTAAGGACATTTTACTATATCATGTTAGATATCATAGTTCCTGAACTGTATTCAGTATTCAAAATTTAAGTATGTCCTGGAGGCTCACAGTGGCATCAAAATGTTTACTATTTTCTCATTTATTTTAGTAGGAAGCTGTAACATATTTACCTCTTGCCTATGGCTGTGTGTTATGATGATGCTACTACAGAATTATTTATAAAGAATACAAGATCTCTTCCCTACAAATAGCTAATTTGGAAACTTTTATTGTTTGTGTGTAATTAAGGCCATTTTCTGTTCATGCATTATATGTATTGACCTTTAATTTTATCTGTAATTTTACCAATTTATTAGAACTCTCAATAGTTAGGATTTGGTTTTACTGTCCAGAATAATTTTTTATCAGTTGAAAACATCATCATCATTCACCCATTTTCTGTCTATCCCTGTCAGGATCTTGGTTTTATCCCATGATGGCTTAGTTTCTCTAATAAGTTTTACAAGATCATCTTAAAAGATTTTGGAAATGTGGGTACACTTTATTAAATAAATCTTTCAAAGATTTCTAATTGATTGTCTCATGTGATTTCCTCTAAAAAAAGCCATGTTGACTTTTCGTCATTTTTTATTAATCTAATAATTTTATTCTTCAGCACAATTTTTAACAATCACAGTTATGTAAAGCTCAGACCTAATGGTGTGCAGATACTCATATGCCCCCAAATCTTTTTATTAACTCGTGTTTTATTTTCCACACATCATTCCCCAAGGTCAATTAAAGCCACAGTTAATACTTCAATAATTTTGTATCTGTCTTCCTTTAACACTCTTGGGTGAATACCACTTGCTTCTGGACATCTGAGTATTTTATTTTATTGATTAGCACTTACTCTATTCTGAAGACCCTTGTCTTCAATGACAGTTCCCTCCCAGTAAAGGAAGAATTCAATGTGGCAAATTTCCAGAACTCCTCCACAACAAATGTAAAACACTGAAATAGTTCCTTTTTCTACAAGTTTGGGGTTTTTTTCACACTTCTTGTATGGTTCTTTTATACCATGATCATCTGTGCTCCCAGTAACTTATTTTTAACACTTTTGTCATTCTTACTGATTCTGAGATGTTTGAATTTGTGTCTATTAATAGTTTTAAATTTTCAGCAAGTACTTTCTCAAAATCTCTTTTGGACACTTTCATTAAGGCTTTAGATTTAATTGTCTCTTCTGTTTTCTCTGTTCCATCATACCTTTTACCAATTGAAGATTTATTTCACTTCACACACATACTTCATTCTTTTGTTTCACTAGTTTAGATTTTTTGAGTTGGTTTTGATGGGTGGTAAACATTTCCATTGAGATGCCAGTGTAGTGTCTCTAATAATATGTTTTACTTACCAATATTTTATCCTTTTGTTTGCTCCATTGTATTTCCTTTTATCAAGCCTCATTCTTTTTTTTTCTTTCCTTCATATTTGGTTTGGGGTTTTTTTCAACAGAATATTTCTTTTTCCTTTCAAGGATGTTGACTTTGAGTTCAAAGTGGTCATACTTACATAGCTGTTTCTCACTAATAATATATTATTAGGTCATTGCAAAGTCATATATAAAAATATTTTTTTCTCATTCTGCCATAAAGGGCTGATGAATGCCAGGACTAGTGGATGCGCCTTCATATGACCTATGAGATACTTAAGAAATGTCAACAGAAATTAGATAAAAAGGTGATTTGTATATTCATTTCCTGAGGATTACTCAGCATGATGTAAATTGTGAAGTCATATAATAGAGTATTTATGTCCATGTTAGTGCTTTTCCTTTTCTTTGCAATTGTGTGAAATTCTTCAGTAGCACTAAGAAGCTACTGTTTGGTTCAAATTGGTATGATACACATTTGAAAATCTTGTATAGCTTCAGTTATGTAATCTTTTACACTTAAATTATGTCATCTTTTACACTTGCGCTTTACTTTACAAAATGTAGTAAAACATATGTACCAATTTAACTTTAATGACATTACTGCTAGCAAGAACAATTACCATTTCAAAGGAAAAAAAATAATTTTCAGTAGTAGGTCAAGTGCATGTTGATTTCAAGGGACAGAACACTATAATGGCCACAATGGTTTCATAAACCATTGGATCAAAAAAAGGAAAGTATTGCATTTCATTTAATCAGAAATTATTAAAAATATGTCAACAATGTGAGATAAATGGCTGAAGGCTTTTAAACCCTAATACAAAACAAATATTGTGGCATAGTTATGGTAGACTTTGCTATCAAATTTAATAATAAATCTTGAAAAGGCTTCTGATGCATGAATTACACAATATATGGAATTTTCATCTCATTTCAGTCAGTTGACTTGAACGAACAAAAGAAAACTGTAACTTGAGTAAGACGAGCTCACTACTTACACTGTACATGAATATGAGCTGGGTATGATAAGTTTGATCAGAATCTTTTCAATAAATATGCTTACATAAAAACTCATAAGACCATAAAGATGAGCTTGTGCTTTCAGAACTTCAAGACCAGTTTCTGAAAATGAATAGTAAGCTAATCAGATAGGGGTATATCTGGTACTACCACAGTAGAGGAAGAGTCAAATGTCTCATATTTTTGGCCTGAGAGTGGGTCTGATGGATCAAACAGAAGTCTTTGCATTAGAACAGTTACTAGGTACTTTTGTGGAAACCATAGCAGATCTCACAAAAACAAAATTCTTTCTTCAAAGCCTTTTTCTTAAGAATTTCTGAGTCTTTCTGAAACATTATATTGACTACAGACAGTAGAGAAAGCATTATAGGAGCTACAGTGGACTATCAGGAAATGTGGTTATTTTACATAGTTATATATTAAACAAATTCATTCTTTTTTTAGACCTTTGAGACCTGTTGGCCATGGAGTTCTGCTTTTTTTAAACAGAAAAAGATTTAAGGAATTAATATAATAAATTAAGTATTTTAAAATGTAAATGAAAAGTTGCATTGATATGTGTGCTTGCCATTTTTAAAATTCTATGGTGAGAGTCCCATTGAAGAAGAAAAAGAAAAATGAGTATGCAAACAAATTAACTTAAATTATTTTATTCAATGACTGTCTTTCTTTCCACTCCCTACACAACCCTCAGCAGATCACCCCTTTTCACAGTCCCTTAGGTCTTCAGCCTTCCCTCCCTTAGGTCTTCAGTCTTCCATTCCTTCAGTCCCTCTTTACCACTAAAGGTAAAGTTCCTGTATTCAAATTCCTCCTACTTATATTCTCCTCTGACACTCCATATTACACAGTAATGCCCTATTCTTTTCCTGTTCCTTTCTCTAGTGTTTCACTTTAACTCTCTTCAGCAATATTTTAGTTCATTAATGTTAAGGCATGGAGGGAAACTATATTCTTCAAAGCAAACTACTGTTTTAGGCTGAAAAGAAAGAAGTAATAAGAATATTTCATAGGATCTAGCCATGTCTGAAGGCTGTCTGAGGATGGTTTGTTGCATTAGGTGAATTAATTTAGATAATTAGGGAAAGAGGAATAATACTAGAATTCTTTATTCCTCTCTACTGTTCATAAAGGGACCCTAATTAAATAGCTCAGATACACACAGCTATGCTGTAGACAACTAAATTTAAGTAAGATGAATACTCCATGAAATGTCAACTTTTATCCTAACGTTAAAATTTAAAAACAATATAATGGCTATCTTTAATAATTAAATCTGTTAAATTTGATAGTGAATCTCTTGACTCAGAGAAGCTTCTGATTTCAGAGTCATTTACAGTAATGAAAACTGACAGTCATAAAATTAGTCTCCAGAAATGTTCATACAGTGAGATAATGACAACTTGAAATTTCTGTACAATAATTTGTAAACTCATGTTTCTGTAGTGATATGAGTTGTACCCAGTACAGCTCTGTCCTTGTTGTTACTTCCTCTTCCAAGCAATGAATGGCTCAGCTGCTCCACTTGGAGGGCAAGTACTCCCGATGAAAAATTTTGCCATAGCAACAAAGTTTATTACGTGAAAAAGGAGTCTTTAAAATAGAAGACATATATTTTTAAAAAAGACTGAGCATAAAATTATTACATTTCCATAACAGGGACATTGTGTGGTATCTCTTTGTTAGAGAAAGGATCAAAAAAGTCCTTTTTTCTTGCTGTAAGAGGGATACAAAAAGGCAGACTCCTTTATGGAGAAATTCTGCATTGGTAGAGACAGCCATGCAAGGAGCAAAAATTAATCCTATTGGGAAGAAAAAGGAAGGACATTACAATGTTTAGGACTTGCAAGTGAAAACCTAGAAGATGCAAAGGTGTGAGTCCCCCATAGGTTCTGAAGAATCAGGATATTATTTTATTCAAGAAAGGAGAGACTAATCTGGAAACTAAAAGTTTTCTTTGGAGTTTCAGTTTAGACTATGGTTACCACAGATTAAGTTTTCACTTGGAGAGTTAAGCTGACAACCAGCAAGGGAGGATTTAAAGCATGGCTACTCATCCATAATAGAGACATGAGATAGCTGTTATGTGAACCTGTCTGAAAAGGAGACATATAACTTCTATACTGCTCCTGTAATAGTCTCAGGCATTCTCCCCTCTGCTGTAATACCATGGAGCCTCACAAGACCAGAACCCTGAAAAACTTGTTCAACATAATACAGGAGCCTCTCCTTGCTATGCTTTCAGTAGGACCTTGAACTATTGGTCAGATGAACACTCTCTGAAAAGGCTAAAAGGTCAGAAATGGTGTTAATTCAGACACTGGTCTGAAATTATCTGGAGTTTGCTAATATCCCCAAAACCCAGCCTAACAGCAAAATGTTAAAATAAAAAATAAGTAAAGAAGTAATGTTTGCAAAATTCAAATGCAAATCCCAGAAATACGTGTTTTTAAGTTGGATGCAAGGGTATATGAGAAAAAACATGCTTATATTTACCTATACTTTAGATCAATGCCAAATATTTCATATTTCATAAATATTTTTTCCTAGTTAAATTCTGGTGAGATGAGTCCCATTTTTATTGTATAGATATACAAAATATTTAAATGCAATTTTTATAGACATATGTTTGTTTTGTATACAACTCCTCTTTATACGTATATAAATAAGGATATGGATGATACTCATTCCAAGTTGCTGGCTGAAACTTGAATAGCTGCAGATGTAGTTCCAAGGTAGTCTCTTATGACTCCTTGTGTCAGCTTTGAGGGATACCATGCACTAACATACACTGTGTGATGAGTATGGCCATGAAACTGTCCTGATTAATTTGTCATGACTCCTAATAGGCATCCTTATAAGATCTAGCACAGAAAGTCATAAGTATTTAAGGATGGATGCACTATGTCTATTTCTTACAAGAATTTCTTACACAAATTCCATCAAGTAATAGCTAATGTTTGTGTTGTAAGAATTTTTTAAGGGAAATCTTCAATGTTGTTGTCTGTATTCCCAGAAACAAGTGAAGATGTTCTGAGATGATCCACAAACACCAACTCTTGCTTATCTGGGAAAATAATTGATTTCAATTCTATGATACCAGGCTTCATCTAAAGATAGATTTTTTCTTCTTGGCCTTTTGTTTGGCAAATTAACTGACAGATTAACATCTACTATGAAAATAGTAGTATCTTCTATATTAATTTGAAGTGTCTTTGAAGCCTTTTAACTCAGATATATCATATAACTCTAAAATATCTTGTTCAGCAGGTACTTAATAACTGGGAATATTTTTATAATGCTACATTCGTCTTCTGGGTTCACATATACAGAACATACAGTAGTTCGATTAACTTGACAACAGCTGTGCAAATTCCAGACCCTCTAAACTCACAATTAAGAAGGCAAGTAAAACTTGTAAACATTTTGGGGTTTTTTGTTGTTTGTTTTTCTTCTCTAACTGCCTGAGATAAGATGTTGTATCTATATCACATAATATCTGAAGATTAATGAACTCAGGAACAGCACACACAAACAATGAAAAATTAGGCAATGTCAGATAGGAATACTATAACTCTGTGTGACTCAGAGAAAACCAAACTGTGATAATTACACTGAACAGTGCCTACATGTCATCCAAAAGTTGTATTGAAGCAAGTAAGGCAACTGCTAGAGTAATATACTTCTCACCATGAATACTTGATATTAAGTTATGGTGGTGTTTATTTTATGGACTCCCCTCTCCCTTCTGTATGTATTATGCTTAGCAAGTGCTCAGAAAGAACTACACTCCATAGGAGAAGAGCTCACAAATAGATCATATTTTCAAAGTCAAAAATAGTGAAACCAGTGCAACTGCAGTGGAAGAGTTCCCTGTAGCTCTGTCCTCATCCCCCTTCATTTGCTGCCACATAAATTTTATTAATTTTACATTTTATTACCTTTGTCCTTCAGACCCTTTATCTCTGTAGAGAAGCACGTTCTCCTTTAATAAGGAGTAGAAATTGAATACAGTCCCTGTGAGTTCCTGATCATCCTGGGCATAGCCCTACATGTAAATGTGGATTTAATACTGCTGCAGTTCACTGAACATCTGAAAAGAAAAGATAAATGTTCCCTGCATAGACTTTGACATTGCTGGACATACATTTCCTCAGTAGTGACATTCACTGAGGAGACAAAAGAAGGATTAAACATTATAATTGTACTTTGACAAGAACATATGACTTCTGGGATGGATTAATACTCCTGCAGAGGATTTTACTGCTATGTCTGACAATACTTCCTCATGAACTTTTATTCTGGGTGCCTTTTTTCTTTAGCAGTAAAATGACGCATGGAGTGCTCTGAACAAACATTTATCTCTATTCCAAGGAAAATATACTGTAAGTTCGTGAAAGGTTATCCAGACTTTTCCACTCCTCATCAGAATTTGGTCATCTCAGCTGACCTTATAGCAGGTCATAGATTCTTGCTTTTTACCCTGGGTGACCTCTTCTTCTGACTATAATCTCGGATAACTGAAACTTAGCTTTTTTTCTTGCTGTATAAGTCTGAGTTGCAAAAATCCATGATAGGGTCCATTTAGATGGTTGGCCAATCTATGGGTAAGCGAAGTCTTTCTGGGCATAATAATCTTTCTTCTGAACTTTTCCAGGTGGTCAGATTCATATCTTCCAGAGTAGCGACACTGCCTTGAGTGATTTCAATGGGACCCTTATGTAGCTGGAGCTTTGAAACAGATCAGTCTAGATATTTTCTTAGAGAAGTACTCCAAAATTACCAAAAAGGCTTTTAAACTGGAAAAAAAAAACAAAAACAGAAACAAAAAAAAACCCACAAAAAAAACAGAGCAGAAAGTCTAAAAACCAATTTTCTTTTCACTATATAATGGGAAGTCAAATCTCTGTTTCCAGACTAGCTTTGGGGTTAGGGTTAGTCTCTCATTGGCTTCCTGAATGGAAGCTAACTCTACACAGTCCCACTTGGTTCCCTTGAAACCATCTTTCGTTTGTGAGCTATTCTCCAAAGCCCAGTTGTCTGCTCTCTTCCTCCTCACCAGTGTCTCAGTCTGTGCCTTATGGCCAAACTCTTTGCTCTATGCTAAAATCTCCCCATTTCTTCTTTCACTGCTCCAGGAAACATCTTTTCCTCAAGCATGCTAAAATGTCTATAGAAGCAAATTAGGTGTTTTGGGACACCCAGGACGTCCACATGATCTTCTCATTCCTTCCTTAAGGGAACACAACACGACACAAGGAGAGCAAATAAAGAAATCATCTGTCATATTGATACTGCAACAGCGCTGGTCTCTCAAAAAAGGTGTATATAGGAGTAGCACTAAGAAACCTGACTGATACCTTTTTAATTTCATGGAAGCAGCTAATACATATTTCATGTCAGTAAAAAAATATTATCAGCAGTTCCAATATATTCATATGTTAAATGGTACCTACAGGTAATATGAATTGGAATCACAGTGCAGATGTTGAAAGATGCATTTCTGTCTCCAATTAACTTCAGTTTGACCTCATCTACTTTGCATAAAAGGGGATTTTCTCATTTCTATCTTGGTCTGAACTTCAACAGAATTTGTGGGAGGGCTAAGTAAGGGGCCTGGTTGTATTATTTAAGTACTTAATTTAATTGGGATGAATTTGAGGCTTATTTTATCTATTCAGCTCTAATCCCATGCATTTCTGGTGCAACCATACAATTATGTCTCATTGGAGAGGCCATAATGCAGTGTTTCATAAATTTCGTTGTAGCCTCAATAGTGTGCCAGAATAAAAAAAAAAAAAAAACAATTGGCCAGTGAGTCTAATACACAGGTAAAATTGCTAGAAATAAACCTTTACAAATAACAAATTTGCCATTAAAGCACCTTACAGTGTTCACTGATCAGCTTATTATACAATTTTTGCCTTCTGCATATGTATGCAGTATTACATTTAAATTGCCACTTCAATAATTTCTTCTTTTAGCAATAGAAGGGTTTCAAACTATTGTAAGTCAAGGTGATTCTTAAAACATCAACACTTACCTGATATTTCCTAATAAAACCCACTGACTTTATATCAGCAGTTCTAAGTAATAAATACTTGGATAAAGCTTACCATCCACTCTAAAATACCACATGAAGAAATGGTCTTACTAAATGATGCACTAAATGGACCCAGTCAATATCAGAACCCAAATCTGTGCTTCCAGAAGCTTCCAAAAATGAGTGTCCTGAGTCATAGCCCTCAGATCAATTATCTAATGTTAAAAGAATCATTTTTATATTCTTTCAGTGCTACCCCTTAACCTCATCTCATTTTTACAGAAAACATACTACTGATATATGGATCTGTTTTTTTTAATTCATCATTATCTAATTTTTGTAAGCCTTTTTAATATTGCTTTATGTGTGTCTTCATGTCTTCATTCTTTGAAGCAAAATTTATTCTTTGATACCGATGGACACACTTTCACTCCACTGTGAAGAAGATCATCTTGTTCAATACCCTTTTTGGGAGGTTGTACAGCTGGATAACAAGAGACATGCTTTGGCCTGAGTGAAAAAAAGAAATCCGATCCAGCCTTGCTCGCTTCTGCGTTTCTCCAAGAATAATAAAATTCCTTCTTCTTCCTTTCCCCCCCCCCACATTTGCAGAGAAAACATTTGCAGAGAAAGAGAGCAAAAACTAACAGGGATACATTGTGCAGTGGTAGTAAGGAATGCTGGGCTGGGCTACAAGAGAGTTAATTTTCTTCATAGCAGCTTATATGGTGCTGTGTTTTAGATTTTGCTAGCTTTTGCTGAAGTGTTTGCATAGCATGAAGTCCTTCTGTTTCTCATTCTGTGAATAGATTGGGGAGCGCACAATAGGCTGGCAGGGCACACAAGTGGACAGATGACCCGAGCTAACCAATGAGATATTCCATACCATATAACGACATGCTCAGCAATAAAAAGGAAAAGAAGAGATTTTAGGAGGGTTAGTCATCTTTTGCTCAGGAACTGGCTGGGCATTGATATACCCGTGGGAGGTGGTGAGTGATTGCCTTTGCATCATTTGTTTTGGGTTGATTTCTTCTCTCTTTTCCACTTATCCTTCACATAATAAACATTTTTTGTTTTGTTTAGTTTTATCTTGACCCCCAAGTTTTCTTGCTTTTACTCTTACTTTCCTCTTCTTCTGTCCCACTGGGCGTTTGGGGGGGAAGCGAGCAAGTGGCTGTGTGGTGCCTAGCTGCCCACTGAGCTTAATCCACAACATAAGGGTATATTCGGTACTGAGCATTTCAGGTCTGATAAACAGGTACAATCTTGTGGGCACTTATTAGTCTATATTAGGGACTCTTTTAGTCTCCTAATTTACACTTATGACTCAGGTTTCTGTTAGATATGGCTTATGATTCATTATTTTCTGCCCCTTTAATGGTGAGACCTGACTTAGATTAATAAAGTTGGGATAGAAAATCTTAGCTTCTGCCAGTGAACATCACAATTAAAAGTAAAATAGACAGTCTGTCCTGTCATGGGATGACAGGATGATGGACTGTCATCCAAATGATCCCCACTTTCCTTGATTCATTGGGAGTGTAAAAATTGACTAAATTTGTAATCCATGGTTTGATTTCTGCTGACGGTGTTTGTTAAGCTGCACAGTGTCAATACATCTGTTCCTTTCATGGATCTCTATTTTTCATCATATTCAGCTGCTGAGGATACAAATCAATATCTGTTGAAAGGTCTGTGTGGTTTACTTGCAGAGGGATCTAGATAGATTGGAGCACAGGGCGGTGATTAATGGGATGATATTTCACAGAATCACAGAATCGTATAAGTTGGAAAAGACCTTTAAGATCATCGAGTCCAACCGTAAACCTAACACTACCAAGACCACCACTACACCATGTCCCTAAGCACCTCATCCAAATGTCTTCTTTTAAATACTTCCAGGGATGGTGACTCAACCACTTCCCTCGGCAGCCTCTTCCAATGCTTGACAACCCTTGCAGTGAAGTAAAATTTCCTAATATCCAGTCTAAAACTCCCCTGGTGCAACTTGAGGCCATTTCCTCTTGCCCTATCACTTGTTACCTGGGAGAAGAGATGGACACCCACCTCTCTACAACCTCCTTTCAGGTAGTTGTAGAGAGCAATAAGGTCTCCCCTCAGCCTCCTTTTCTCCAGGCTAAACAACCCCCGTTCCCTCATAACACTTGCGCTCTAGACCCTTCACCAACTTTGTTGCCCTTCTCTGGACATGCTCCAGCACCTCAATGTCCTTCTTGTAGTGAGGGGCCCAAAACGGACACAGTATTCAAGGTGCGGCCTCACCAGTGCTGAGTACAGGGAGACAATCACTTCCCTAGTCCTGCTGGCCACACTATTCCTGATACAAGCCAGGATGCCATTGGCCTTCTTGGCCACCTGGGCACACTGCTGGCTCATATTCAGGCGGCTGTCCACCAGCACTCCCAGGTCCTTTTCTGCCAGGCAGCTTTCCAGCCACTCTTCCCCAAGCCTGTAGCGTTGCATGGGGTTGTTGTGACCCAAGTGCAGGACCTGGCACTTAGCCTTGTTGAACCTCATACAATTGGCCTCGGCCCATCGATCCAGCCTGTCCAGGTCCCTCTGTAGAGCCTTCCTACCCTCAAGCAGATCAACACTCCCGCACAACTTGGTGTCGTCTGCAAACTTACTGAGAGTGCACTCAATCCCCTCGTCCAGATCATTGATAAAGATATTAAACAGAACTGGCCCCAACACAGAGCCCTGGGGAACACCACTTGTGACCAGCTGCCAGCTGCATTTAACTCCATTTACCACCACTCTTTGGGCTCAGCCATCCAGCCAGTTCTTTACCCAGCGAAGAGTAAACCTGTCCAAGCCATGAGCAGCCAGTTTCTCCAGGAGAATGCTGTGGGAAACCGTGTCAAAGGCTTTACTGAAGTCTAGGTAGGCAACATCCACAGCCTTTCCCTCATCCCCTAGGCGGGTCACCTTGTCGTAGAAGGAGACCAGGTTGGTGAACCAGGAACTGCCTTTCCTAAACCCATGCTGGCTGGGCTTAATCCCTTGGTTATCCTCTACATGCCGTATGATGGCACTCAAGATGATCCGCTCCATCAGCTTCCCTGGTACCAAGGTCAGGCTGACAGGCCTATAGTTCCCTGGACACTCCTTCTGGCTCTTCTTGTGGATGGGTGTGACATTTGCTAATCTCCAGTCAGCAGGGACCTCCCCAGTTAGCCAGGACTGCTGGTAAATGATGGAAAGGGGCTTGGTGAGCACTTCCTTCAGTACTCTTGGGTGGATCTCATCAGGCCCCATAGACTTGTGAATGTTGAAGTGGTGTAGCAGGTCACTAACCATTTCCCCCTGGATTATAGGGGCTCCATTCTGGTCCCCGTCCCTATCTTCCAACTCCAGGGGCTGGGTACCCAGAGAACAATTGGACCTACTATTAAAGACTGAGGCAAAGAAGGCATTAAGTACCTCAGCCTTTTCCTCATCCTTTGTCACTTTGTTCCCTCCCCCGTCTACTAGAGGCTGGAGATTCTCCTTAGCTCTCCTTTTGCTGCTAATGTATTTGAAGAAGTATTTTTTATTGTATTTTACGGCAGTAGTCAGATTGAGCTCTAGCTTGGCTGTGGCCCTTCTAATTTTCTCCCTGCACAACCTCACTACACCTTTGTAGTCCTCCTGACTTGCCTGCCCCTTCTTCCAGAGGTCGTAGACTCTCCTCTTTTTCCTGAATTCTAGCCAGAGCTCTCTGTTCAGTCAGGCCGGTCTTCTTCCCTGCTGGCTCGTCTTTCGGCACCTGGGGACAGCCTGCTCTTGTGCCTTTAGGACTTCCTCCTTAAAGAATGTCCAGCCTTCCTGGACTCCTTTGCCCATTAGGGCTGCCTCCCAGGGGACTCTGTCGACCAGTCTCCTAAACAGGCCAAAGTCTGCCCTCTGGAAATCCAAGGCAGCAGTTCTGCTGACCCCCCTCGCCGCTTCTCCACGTATCAAAAACTCTATCATTTTGTGATCACTCTGCCCAAGATGGCCTCCAACCATCACATGGCTCACAAGTCCTTCTCTGTTCGTGAAGAAGAGGTCCAGCAGGGCACCTTCCCTGGTAGGCTCACTCACCAGCTGTGTCAGGAAGTTATCTGCCACACACTCCAGGAACCTCCTAGACTGTTTCCTCTCTGCTGTATTGTATTTCCAGCAGACATTCAGTAGGTTGAAGTCCCCCACAAGAACAAGGGCTAGCGATTGTGAGGCTTCTCCCAGCTGCTTATAGAATAGTTCATCTGCATCCTCATCCTGGTTGGGTGGTCTGTAACAGACTCCCACCACAATATCTGCCTTGTTGGCCTTCCCCCTGATTCTTATCCATAGACACTCAACCCTATTGTCACCATTGTTAAGCTCTAAACTATCCAAACACTCCCTAATATACAGGGCTACCCCATCACCTTCTCCTGCCTCGCCTATCCCTCCTGAAGACTTTACAGCCATCCATCACCACACTCCAGTTGTGCGAGTCATCCCACCATGTTTCCATGATGGCAACCATATCATAGTTTTCCTGGTGTACAATGGCTTCCAACTCCTCCTGTTTATTCCCCATGCTGCATGCATGGTGTAGAGGCACTTCAGCTAGGCTGTTGTCCATGTCTCCTTCACAGAGGAACACCCCTTATGTGCTTTGAGGTGTTTCACTGGTGTTTTCCTCTTGGCTCCTTTTGTCTCAGTATCCCCTACCTCAATTCTGTACAACTTTCAACTGCGCATCAGTGTACCCAGCATATCTCGGAGACACAGGCTGAGTGCCCTCGCTAGCACCCGCTCCCTCTAACCTTGGTACATCGTCCTTCAGCTTCTCTCGGGCAAGCCTGAGAGAAGATTATCCCCCTCCCCCTTCAAGTCTAGTTTAAAGCTCTGTCGATGAGCCCTGCAAGTGCCTGAGCAAAGATTCTCTTTCCCCTTTGAGAAAGATGAATCCCATCAGATGCCAGCAATTCTGGTGCTGTGTAGGCCATCCTGTTATAAAAAAACCAAAATTGTGGCAATGACACCAGCCACGGAGCCATGTGTTAATAGACTGGGTGCCTCTGTTCCTTCTAGTGTCACTGCCCACAACTGGATGGAGAGAGGAGAAAATAACCTGTGTGAATAACAAGTCCAAATGCCAGATTCTGCACCTAGGATGGAGTAATGCCAGGTATAAGCATAAACTGGGAGACAAGTGGCTGGAGAGCAGCCCTGCAGAAAGGAACCTGGGGGTGCTGGTTGACAGCAGGGTCAATATGAGTCAGCAGCGTGCCTGGCAGCCAAGAGGGCAAACCACATCCTGGGGTGCATCAAACACAGTATAACCAGCCAGTCAAAAGACGTGATTATCATGCTGTATTTAGCCTTGGTACGGCCTCACCTCGAGTCCTGTGTGCAGTTCTGGGCCCCACAATTTCAGAAGGATGAGAAGGTTCTTGAATGCATCCAGAGAACGGCAACAAAGCTGTTGAAAGGGCTGGAAGGCATGTCCTATGAGGAGCGGCTAAGGACTTTGGGCTTGTCTAGTTTGGAGAAAAGGAGGCTGAGGGGCAACCTCATTGCTCTCTACAGCTTCCTGAGGAGCAGGACTGGAGAGGGAGGTTGCTGATCTCTTCTCCCTCATATCCAGTGACAGGACGTGTGGGAATGGTTCAAAGCTGCATGAGGGGAGGTTTAGACTGGACATTAGGAAGCATTTCTTGATTGAGAGGGTGGTCAAACACTGGAACAGGCTTCCTAAAGAGGTGGTCGATGCCCCATGCCTGTCATTGTTGAAAAGACATTTGGACAATGCCCTTAATAACATGCTTTAACTTGGTCAGCCCTGAATTGGTCAGGCAGTTGGACTAGATGATCATCGTAGGTCCCTTTCAACTGAACTATTCTATTCTATTCTATTCTATTCTATTCTATTCTATTCTATTCTATTCTATTCTATTCTATTCTATTCCAAATATGGCAGTAGGTTTCTCAACTACTTTTCTTGAGTCATGAGTGGACTGGACTGGTGTTTGTTTTTTTTTTCTTGAAGGTTGTCCTCGCAGAATAAAGGAGGTTGTTGTCCATGGGATCCTGATTTTAATTTTTACTAGGGCCTGTAGTGATAGGACAAGGGGCAATGGTTTTAAACTAAAAGAGGGTAGATTTAGATTGGACATAAGGAATAAACTCTTTACTGTGATGGTGGTGAGACACTGGAACACACTGGAACAGGTCACTCAGAGAAATTGTGGATACCCCATCCCTGGAAGTGTTCAAGGTCAGGTTGAATGAGGTTTTGAGCAACCTGATCTAATGAAAGATGTCCCCGTCCATGGCAGGGGAGATTGGAGTAGATGATCTTTAAAGGTCCCTTCCAAACCAAACCATTCTATGATTCTAAGGTTCTATGATTCCATTATTCTATGATCACTTGTTGTTTAGTCATGCTGGAAATGAACCGTTGATGCTTATTTACAAACAGAATTGTAGATAAATGTTTGCATACAACTTTGTCATTTTATGTTCCTGTAATTTTGTGACTGGTATTAAGAAAAAGATATTTCACTGGATTTTCACATACTTGTTGTTTTTCCTCTTCTCCATAGTATTATAAGTATTACAAAATCTTATTAAAGAATCTTGAAAATTTTAACAAGGTTAATTTGGAAAGAATTTTCTTAATTAATTACATTTCTGAAATTATCACTTTGCTGTCATTATTAAAGCTATTCAAACTCCTATTAAACAAACACAAAAAAAGAAGTCAGCATTCCAGAGTGCAGTTTGATTAGTCTGAGGATTTCTCAATAGATGGTGCATCAAAGCTTTCAAACATAGCGGCTGGAAAAGAAATCTCCAGATCACAGAGGAATACACCCACACCCATGCCTCAGGTCTGTTTGAAGGAGATACTTTGAGAGTCATACACTAAGAGAAAAAAAATCGTTTCAGCTATACAACTTCAAAGTTTCTTAATATAAATCAGATCTTCACAAGTACTGAAGTCCCAAAAGGCAGAAAATGCCCATTTAAAAGGGATACTTTATCTCCACCTTGACAGATGCAACTAAAAATAATAAAGTTTTATTTGTTAAGGGGCAATATTATGGTAGTGCCCCCTATATGCAGACTGATACTATATTAAAAATAAATCATTTATTTAGAATAAAGCAGTATTTATGGCAGGTTTGGGTTGGTTTTTTTTGGGGGGGAGGTCTAAAAATTTCACTAAATGGTAGATGTGTATGTGTAAACACTCACCATATACATCACTCAGACCACCATTAGCTCTTAGGAACTAATTATGTCATTATGTGATTATGTACATGGATGATACTCATTGTTATCTAGCAATCCTAGAAACAAATTATTTTTCTGGAGTATTGTTGCAGATTAAGATTCAAGACAATTTCTAGCATGTTCAAAGTCCACTTAAAACATTGAAAAATTGGTGCGTAGTTCAATATGTTACTGACTATTCATATTTAAACACCTTATTTTTCCATCTATGGGGACTGAAGGAAATGGAAAAGCCAGCAAGATACTAAACCTTTTTTGAAGCAAAGATAAATGAGGTTAATATACCCATGTTTTGTTCATGTTACAAAGGGAGCAACTGAATTGAAAAGAGGTTAGATATTTTCTTAAGGTAATATCAAGACGTCAGTACTGTGCAACTGTAGGGCTGCAGAGCACTTCCTAGCACCTGGGGTTCAAAAACTCACTTCCAGCTCACACATCAAAGATCTGTATGGTTACTATTCCCCCTGATTTTCACTGCTAGCAAATGGGCAGATAGACAGAAAGATCAGCTCTGTCTTCCAGCATTACAAGATTTTATTGGTTTGGATAATCAGAGGACCAAAGTACAGAGGAGACTCACCAAAGAATTAGAGTTTGGAACAGGCAATGTCCCAATCCCATACTAAAGAATCAATAAGAGCCACTTGTTGATGCAGCAGCCATAACCGACCAACAGCCCAGACAACTAAAAGCCCTTGTAGATCCATAGAAACCAAATGCACACATTATATACAGCTACTCTAGCATAAGCACAAATGGTTTCCACCCAGGTTTTACTTACACTTTGTGTTCCACAAGAAATATTTCAAAATCGGTTTCTTTCAAACTTTTCAGTTACTAGTGATGTTAGTCTTAAGAAACAAAAATTTCATTTTTTAGTAGAACTTGTTGACACTTCAAAGCTGAGTTCTGTATATGCAAATATTAAAGGACATAACCTTTAATTAGGGTGATAAGCTACATCTCCTCATGCTTAAACAACTGCAATTTACTTAGGAAAGAAGGTGATTCCACATGAAATAGGGCACCATGTTTCTCAACTATTTTTCTGGAGTTGTCAATGAACCAGACTGGTGGGGTTTTTTGTTTTGTTTTGTTTTTTTTCTTTCTTGAAGGCTGTCCTTACAGAGTAAAGGAGGTTGTTATCCATGGGATCATGATGTTACTTGTTGATGCTGGAAGTGCTAAGATCATAAGGACATAAGTTATCAGCAATGCCTTTGCAACACCCAAGACCAACAGCATCCTGGGCTTCATAAGAAAAAGCATTACCAGCAGGATGAGGGAGGTGAT
The DNA here is from genome assembly GCF_034638445.1 of Ciconia boyciana. Lineage (NCBI taxonomy): Eukaryota > Metazoa > Chordata > Aves > Ciconiiformes > Ciconiidae > Ciconia > Ciconia boyciana. Next base: position 177,068,764 of record NC_132934.1, read on the forward strand.
TCTTCTCCTCTGCTCAGCTCTGGTGAGATCCATTTGGAGTGCTGGGTCCAGGTCCGGGCTCCCGAGTGCAAGGAAGACATGGACATACTGGAGCACATCCAGCGAAGGGACGCTAAGATCATTAGGGACTGGAGAATTTGTCACATGAGGAGAGGCTGAGAGAGCTGGGACTGTTTATCCTGGAGAAGAGAAAGCTCAGGGGGGGTCTTATCAACGTGTATGAATAGTTGATGGGAGGGACTAAAGAAGACAGAGCCAAGCTGTTCTCAGTGCTGCCCAGTGACAGGACAAAACGCAAGGGGCATAAAGTCAAATATAAGAGATTCCACTTAAACATGAGAAAAAACTTTTTTACTGCAAGGATGGTCAAACATTGGAACAGGTTTCCCAGAGAGGTTGTGCGTGTCCATGAGTTGCCATGGGTAATATTTTGCTGCCTTAGTCATTTGTATTCTCTCTTTCTTTGGCCACATATGAAGCAACTCAGTCCAGACTTTTCTTAATCGATTGTCCCTCATATAGTGTTCTTTCCTTTCTGGAAGAGTCTTTCAGGTATGAATCCTGCCCATTCACTGCTATAACTGCTGAAAGCTGCAGCATTGATGCATTCAATTCAGTGTGGCCGGCAGGAGTAGGGAAGTGATTGTGCCCCTCTACTGAGCACCAGTGAGGCTGCACCTCAAATACTGTGTTCAGTTTTGGGCCCCTCAGTACAAGAAGGACATTGAGTTGCTGGAGCATGTCCAGAGAAGGGCAATGAAGCTGGTGAAGGGTCTAGAGCAGAAGTCTTATGAGGAGCAGCTGAGGGGACTGGGATTGTTTAGTCTGGAGAAAAGGGGGCTGAGGGGAGACCTTATTGCTCTCTACAACTACCTGAAAGGAGATTGTAGAGAGGTGGGGGTCAGTCTCTTCTCCCAAGTAACTAGTGATAGGACGAGAGGAAATGACCTCAAGTTGCGCCAGGGGAGGTTTATATTGGATATTAGGAAAATTTTTTTTACTGAAAGGGTGGTCAAGCATTGGAGGAGGCTGCCCAGAGAGGTGGTGGAGTCACCATCAATGGAGGAGTTCAAAAAACGTGTAGACATGGCACTTCGGGACATGGTTTAATAGGCATGGAGGTATTGGTTTGACGGTTGGACTAGATGATCCTAGGGATGTTTTCCAACCTTAATGATTCTATGATTCACTACTAAATAACAAATGTGCTGAAAAAATAATGTCCTGTTTGTATCGAATCTCACCCAAAGTGAGTAGAAACTCAGGAATGTAATCTTTCTGCAGCTCTGTTTCCACTCTGTAAAATGAGATTAACATAATTTCAGGAGGATACATGACTGTTTTTAAGATATGTTAATAGATTCTAATCATATGGTGATGAAGGCCACAGAAAAACTCAGAACAAAATTTGCAACTTATTTTTTGAACAATTTCTATGGGAAATTGGGACTGGAAAAAATTCTATGAAATTATGTTAAACATTAATCAGTGTGACAAAAAGGAAAATATGAATTGTTAATTTTTAAGTGAATACTACACTTCCATCTGCTCTGAATGTGTTAGGATCTGTCTGAAGAAATATAGTCAATTAAGCAAGCAAAGACAGCATTTTAATGCAAAAACACAAGGTTACTAAAACAGTGAATTAAAGTTTCACAGGCTTTCATGTTTAACATTAATTTTGGCATTTCATGTCTATTAAGCACTTGACTCTACAAAGTAATTTAATGTTCATTTAATGTGCTTCTAAAACGTATGCAATCTGCAACAAACCTACTTCCTTAAGTTGTTTCTGGTATTTTGTAACCATTTCAAAACTGGACAGTGTTCCTATTTCCTGCTTTAATATCAACCTGATTTTTTTTTCTTTCTCTCTTGTTTCTTTAGTTAATTTGGATAGGAAATTTTTGGGTTTTTTGTTTGCTTGTTTCTTTGTTTTTCCTGAACTGCATACCATTTGTATATCTCAGAATAGTCCTTGGTTAATATATACATCTTCTTTGCATCTGCAGTAAGCTGGAAATGCATATAAGCAGGCTATCAAATATAAAAATTAAGTTTTATTTTCTCAAATATTTCAAGTTTTATAAAATAAATAGTATTATTAATATTAGTAAATCTTAATTTAATAAATGTAGTTTAGTAAATTTATTAATATTAGTAATATTAATAAAAAATAAGTAGGGAAAACAAATAGTAATACTTTTAAGATTTCTTTCTAGCTTTGGAAACCTAGTGTTTAAATTTGCAGATCTCTTTTTGCCATTGTTAGAATTCATTTCCACAGCTATATACTTCTGATCAGGATTTTATCTTCATTTAATAATGGAGTTCTTGCTTTTTTGAAATAACAGTAATAATAGATGATATTATTACTATTCTTAAAATGCAAAGGGTAGCCATAGAAATTGTAGGTATATCTTATTTATATATGTATAAAGATACAGCCATATATAAATCACATATATATCACATTTTTAGAAATGCTTAGCAAACTGTAAAGCTCCAATCTTTTTTCCTTCATTGTTTGTGTGGAAATCAACAGTCTTTCAGGGGAAGCCAGTGATGCATGCAGCAAGAAAGGCTGAGGATAGAAGAGACTTGCTGTACTAGCCCATATTAAAATGTGATGTAAAAGGATATGCTATCTCATTTCACACCTCTGTGCAGTGGCTTACAAACTTGGGATTGGTACATTTGGTCTTTCTGGATTTTTTTTTTTTCATCTCATTGCTATATACTTAGTGATAGAATTTTTAATTAAATAGTCACTAAGATAGTGAAGCCCATAAAAGCTCAGTGGGTTTCACTGTCATGACTACAAGTTTTCTCCGTCATCTCCTCATCAAAATGTACCTGTAAAAGTAGTGGGTGAACAACCTTAACAAGATATATTGCAAACCAAGTCTCAGAAGGCTAGGCTTTTATTTCTTATATCACTTAAGCTTACTATTTCTATGCAAACATTCTGTAAAACATTGCCACTAAATATAATAATGTAGATTTCACAGTATTTTTTAAGATTATATTGATTTAAATATAATAAGGTATTACCTTGCAAAGCTACTATCTTTTCTTCTTAGCACTTTAAACTAAAACAGAATATAGCATCCTATCCTGTATATTCTATAATATTATTTTTAATTCATCAGTTGAATCACGTTGTTTCAGTATACGCATGGTTCAGTTTACATGATGCAAGTGACCTATGGTGAGGCTGATAAACCATGCACATCAGTAAAGCAAAAGGTACTGAGAAAATCATTATTGCCTCCTACAGTAATGATCAGAAATAGGTGCTACAAAAGGAATAGTGAAGATACCAAGTCAAATAACCTGTCATGAAGATTTTTCTGATACACGTTAAATGAAGTTGTGGTACAAACAACATGGAGAGAAAGGATGATAAGCAGGCACAGTGTGGGCAGTCAAGAGCAGCAGTACCTCCTAACACATATGCCCAACGTAGCAGCTCAGGCTGATATGCAGAAGATTAAGTGTTTCTTTTCTGTGAAAATAGAAAGATACTGTATGAAGTCCCAATTAAGGGAAAATCTGAAGGCTGGACATACAGTATTCTAGCCTCCGTGGCATGAATTTGAACTTTCCATTCTTTGAGCTGTCAAGAAGACTGAAGTTCCCATCTACTTGGTTAAAGCCAATCACAAGTGACAAAAGAATTATTACTATACATGCACTCCTGTCTGTGTCACAGTCACTGCAGAGTATTTTGATGTGACCATATACCTTTTGTTTGCAATCCTGATGGAGCATTAGACTTTTGTTTCACAGTACTTCCCTTTCCAGGACAAGTATACATCTTGGAGAATTACCCCAAAAGACATAGTTTGGAAAATCTTTCAGTCAAAAAGCCTTGCTTTTTGTACAGCTCAAGAAATAGGAAAAAGTACATATCCTCGCCTCATTACCTGTTCTATAAAAGAGAGACTCTCAACCTCTTGTTACTGCTTTTTATTGTTTTTTTAACCCCAGGCTTTAGTTTTGCAAATTCTTCATCCTTACTATGTTGCTTCTGATTTTTACAAAGCAGAATGAGAAAAACTTGAAAATGATCTTGAATAATCTGGGAGCAAATATGGTTTCCAGGATATTTCAAACTGCTGAGTTGCATGGAAGTGGCTGGCAGAATGAGAAGAATGCTGCCTTGGAGAGTCCAAGCTAAAGAAGAACTCTACCAGCCTTTTTCAGTCTTAGGACAATAAGAACAACGATAACCATTGTCCTGCACCAAAAATGATTACTGCCATGTTTCTTAATGGTTGTTTGCATACTCATTCATTTTGAGGGTAACATGGAAAGATATGAGGTTCTAAGCCTACTGGTCAGGTGAATAAGCATCTTGGAATTATTAGTCACAGACTTTTTCCTTCCCTCAGAAATATTTTGTTTGATTCTTCCTCAATTTTAAACATTATTTGAGAGGTTTACTGTAATATCTGATTGCTTTCATGCTGAAAAAATTCTCCCCAATGACAAGGCATTGATCCCAGTGAAATGTTACCTTAGGTCAATAATAATTTATTTCATTAATAAATGTCACAAATTTGAAATCTAGTACTTTGCTAATTGGTAGATATTGGGGACCAGCTCTCTAAAGAGAAACTACTATTAATGTCAATCTTTAGTAGGCCTTGAAATAGTTATCTCTAGAAACAAATTATTTTTATTTTGAAAAGCTATCATTTGTTCTGGATTTCCTTCAAAGTTTTACCAGTTAGGGCCCACTGTCCTGGGTGTCAAAACTGTTGTCATAACTGAAGATCTATCTCCTTCCAGTGGTGGAAGATTATGTGAAACAGTTGCAATTTCAAAACTAAGTAAACAGTTGCTAAAATAGAGACTCAGTGACATAAAGGACATTTACAGAATACAGGAACAGCACCTATTTTTAGTCATATATTTAACCACCTAATAGGGATAAACTCTGCTATTACCTGATACATTTTAATGGTAAAGCCCTGTCATGTAAAGAAATGCCTTATTATTCTTTTGAGTTCATGTCTTTAAAACAATGAGCTTTTGTAACTTACAGCTTCTTTTTGGCACATAGTTAACATATAAAGTACAGTTTCATCACATCTATACTAATTATCCCCCAATGTTAGAATATAAATCAATAATAATATATAGTAAAATCATAAGGTCTAATGTGTGCTGCATGAATCCACCAAGTGATTTGTTAAATTAGAGCAACGCAGCCAATTCAGTGAGCTTCCCTTACTTACAGAAAGAGCTGGAAGCAACTGGGCCAGTATGACTATAACTTTGTAGAAAAATAGTGGTTCATTCTCATTTTGCTTTATCTATGCTTTCCAGATAATACTAAAAATTAGATGGAAAGATCCTCTTGCTTCACAGGTTCCAGTTCTCTGTTTTTGCAGTCAGTCATATAATCTGAGATAATTGTCAATTAATTCTGGGGAAGTTAATTCTAAATTACTTCAGAGTATATTATTATTATATTATTTATTTATGTTATTTTTATTTTTAATACTTTCGTTGAGGTTGCTGAGCATTTTTTGAGATGAAGAAACCCCGTCAGAAGATGCTGTTGAAATTAGAGCAATTGAAAAAGAAAACAATTAACAGTTTTCATTTTACTGTACTGTACACACCTATTTTTAGGAGAGAGATATATATAGTGTTTATAAGAATTATTTTTTCCACAATTACAAAACAGTTCTATGAAAATATGTATAGAGAAATAGTTGTCTTATTTTAAGACACAAAGATTAATTTTTAATTGAAGATAAAATAACCAAATTATTTTTAAACTGCATATATTAAAGGAAAATTACAAAAAAAACCCCAAAACCTCACAATGCTGTTGTGGATTTTAGCACCCCTCCACCCTCAAAGCCCTGCATTATTCTAAATTTTATTCTTTATTTGTAATTGGAATTCTCCATTCACAAAAGATTTATAAAATTTGACTCGCATTTGTAATTATCCAGCTGAAACCTGGTTAATTAAAATGATACAATGAACTGAATAAATTCCCCATTTCTGAAAAATGCCATCAATATTGTCATGTCATCCACCTTTTTGCTAATCCATACATTCCTTGTTCATCAGTCACTCCTTTTGAACTGTGTTGAAAAATGGCACTACAAATTATGTTTTCTATAATTCATACAGGGAACCCCTCCTGCATGAGACTGATGCTTTTTGCATTTTAGTAAATCTCCTTAGTGCCTCCCAATAGAGACTAAATTTCACAACCATGTTGCATAACTCTTTCTGTAGTAAGCAGTGATGTTCCCTTCACTGTCTGAGGTTGCCGTTGAGCTGTACCACTGCTTCCCATCCCCATGTTATGAGTTACACCTCAGTCTTCATTGTATTTCACAATTTGGGAATAAACTGCTCCAAAACCAGTGGATGAGTCAAAGACATTGCTTGTAACATCCTAAATCTCCTCTGAAGTACATGTTAGCATTTACTTTGTTCTCCAAAAAAACCCCCACACCCACATTATATCTTGCCATGTTCTCAACTTAGCTGAATGCAAACATATATACAAATGCCTTTGCTTTTCTGAAAGCAACTTGAATGTTGCCAGCTTCACAAGATCTTTAGTTTTGAATCAAAATATAGTATTTGAATTAAAAAAGAAAGATATATGATAGAGGAAAGATGTCATAGAATCACAAAATCACAGAACAGTTGAGGTTGGAAGGGACCTCTAGAGGTCATCTGGTCCAACCCCCCCCACTCAAGCAGGGCCACCTAGATCCAGTTGTCCAGGACCATGTCCAGACAGCTTTTGAGTATTTCCAAGGAGGGAGACTCCACAATCTTCCTGGGAAACCTGTGCCAGTGCTTGGTCATCCTCAGAGTAAAAAAGTGTTTCCTGATGTTCAGACAGCACCTCCTGTGTTTCAGTTTGTGCCCATTGCCTCTGGTCCTCACTGGGCACCACTGAACAGAGCGTGGCTCTGTCCTCTTTGCACTCTCCCTTCAGGTATTTATACACATTGATGAGATCCCCCCTGAGCCTTCTCTTCTCTAGGCCAAACCATTCCAGATCTCCTGGCCTTTCCTCACAGGAGAGATGCTCCAGTCCCTTCATCATCTTTGTGACCCTTCATTGGACTCTCTGCAGTATGTCCATGTCTCTCTTGTACTGGGGAGGCCAGATCTGGCCACGGTACTCCAGGTGTGGCCTCACCAGTGCTGAGTAGAGGGAAAGGATCTCCTCCCTTGACCTGCTGGCAATACTTTGCCTAATGCAGCCCAGGACACCATTAGCCTTCTTTGCAGCAAAGGAACATCGCTAGCTCATGTTCAACTTGGTGTCCACCAGGACCCCCAAGGCTTTTTCTGCCAAACTGCTTTCCAGATGTGTGGCCCTCAGCATATACTGGTGCCAGGGGTTGTTCCTCCCCAGGTGCAGGACTTTGCACTTCTCATAGCACTGCCATAAACTGTCATCGCTAATTCTCACTATTAATATATAAGTAATGCCATAGGAATTCACAATGTTGGACAGTATATGAACTGAAAATAGAAATTAATTCACAAAGAAATTAAAACATTAAATGCTACTTGGCCCAGCATGGAACAATTATACTGAAACATATTTTGAGAAAAAATACAAAATATGAAAGACTTCTTTGGGATAAGACATGTTTACTTGGTGTAATAGTAGTGAATTGCAAACTGCTGAATCCCTACAAGTGGATTCGTGTTGCTTATGAGATACACATAAACTTGACAAAAAGTTATCTTCAGTGTCTAATATTATGTGTTATGAATTAATTTATTTCTGTTAGTATTTCTGTTTATATCATAAATCAAATATTTCTGTATTGAGACATAATTCTGTAATGACAGAGATTGCAATTTAAGTACCTATAGCTATATATATAGACATATATATGTGTGTGTATATAAATGAAGCATTTTAGTAATGTAAAGAAAAGCCTGACACAGGACATGCCTCCAGAGATTCCTTTTTTCCTCAGATAATTTTCCCCTTCTTTGTTCTTTTATAAATTCAAACACCTCCCATGACTCTTCACCTTGCAAAAAAATCCCCCAAAACAAAGCAAAAAAAGCCCTTGTGATCAATGTTGCAGGTCTTCAGCAGCATCAGTTAATTAAAACTTCATTCCTAGCTCAACTTGCATTGGAAATCAAGCTGAAAATATAGCCAGGTTAAGCCTTTCAAAAGGTATCTTGCATTCCATACAAGGGTGAAGATTTACTATACATTTAAAATATTTAGTGTAAAGTTTGGTGCAAAGAAAGTTAAGCTCTAGACAGACAAAAATAAACTGATAATCTTTTCTTCTATTCTGTAACAAAGAGAAAAAAATTAGAGAGTATCATGACATGATAATTAATATGGAAGATTATGATTTTTTCCTGCTACTTAAGTAGAATTATTGGAGCCTAAATGTTAACAGACTGAATGCAAAATAAATTATTTCTATGTTGGAATTGACTCTTTTTCTTTGAAGCACACCCTCATTATTTCTCCCAAGAACATACACAGTTGTGTGCAATCGTGCCGTACCATTTTGTTGAAAAGAATCAGTTCGGAGGGGATCACTACAGAAGCTTACAGTTACACTAGAGAAGGGAACCTAGGCTTATTTTGAAGAGTTATCAAATCCAAACGGAAGACAATATAAGCTGCAAAAAGAGTGAAGCTGTGTTCATAAGCTTGCCTCAGGCAAACCAAATGTTCGGTTCACATTGACTCCTTATTTGCCACAGAAAGGAACTGTAAAAGCTAGAAGAAAATCTTTGATCATATTTTATTCCTGGGGGACCTCACTGTACCTAAAGCAGTATGATCTCTACTCTTTGTGATGGGAAGAATGATGTCTGGAAAGCATGAAGTCCATTCAAACCTCCTGAACTGAAATTTTAGAATAAAATATTTTGAAGATACAGCTCCATTGGAAATACAGATCCCCTAGGGTACAGCTAAGATTTAGCTATCGCTTTTTTTAAGCAGCTGGCTTTAATATACTTCAGCTTCTACTGGAGAGGGGGAAAAACATGTTTTTCTTAACAAAGTGTCTTCAGAAGTGCTCTCCCTGATTCTTGGGAGGAGTTAGAACCACATAACCCCTTAGCAGGGATCTGTTATGTTGACTGAAATACAGAGCAGTTAGGAAAAAAACCAACAAAAACCCCTCTCTTCTTTTACAAGCCCACTCAAAAGCAAATCACAAAATAACAAAGTTGCATGATTTGAAATATGCAATAAATGGACATAGATTATTTTTGCAGTCAACCTTACTATGATTTTCCCCGTCATGTTTGCAGTGCAGGCAGACAGAGAATGAGCGCAAGTGCACAGTCTGCATTTAACCTCTTCTGTTATCCATTCTGCCAGTGAGACAGCTGATTATAACAGGCAGCAAGTGAAATAGAAAGGGGAGGGAAAAGAATGTGGCAGGTGAAGATAATATTGTTAGAGGTAGCATGACTGCATAGCTGTTAAATGAAAGCATACCCTGTAAGTGAGAGAAGATTTTGAAAGCATGAAGTGTGGTAAAAATGCATATTGCCACAGACAAGGACTCCTACAGCCCTATACCCTCTAGTAACCTAGCATACAAGCCAGGCTGTAGCTGGCCAGTTCAGAGAACATGCCCAAAGTTCACCATCTGAAGCAATGCTGACAGAAGAGTATATGATAACCAAGTCTGAATAGCCAATGGGGCAGCCAAGTGGATTTCTAGTGAGATACTTGTATCTACAGTGAGATCCCTCTAGCATCTGATGGACCTGGCTGTATTTACAGGCCTGGGTGATTTACGGGATGGTGATAGATAGCAGAGAATTAGTAGAATTGAGAGCCATTTGAGGAACTTTTCGGAGATCAAATTATTCTTCCTGTATTTGAACTCAGTCTACCTCTAATGTTGATAAATGAGCAACTGTCTCCTTGCTTCACCAGAAGTATAAATTGATGCCACATGTTTGCTGGCATAGACGTATAAGAGAGGACTAATTCTCCTGAAGATGAGGTGTCTGAGTTATCAGAGAGGCCATAACTGCATGGTCCAGAGACCAGGGGTCTGATGGCCAGATACTGGAAGGACAGACCAGAGGTCTCAGCCAGACACTGGCAGGACCCATGCTTGTGTATGTGTCTTGGGGGGTGGTGACATCTGCTAGCAGGCTTTGACCAGGCAGCAAGTAAGAGCAAGATCAGGCCATTTCTGTTCTTCACACTTATGTCAGTGGTGTTTGGGTGTAATGTGCTGTCAGTAAAGGCACTGCTATTTGCTAATCTATGGGCAGTTGACTTTGTCTATAGAAGGTATACACGTGTGCATGTATGTGCCTGGTAGCACAACAGGAAGGACAACTCCCTCAGGTCCTGCAGTCCATTGGATTCAGTCAGACCTTAAGGATTTACACAAACATTGCTCTCTGCATCTGCATAATTAGGTCAATGAGTCAGAAGTGATGTCAAGCTAGATAGCAACAGCTACTGCAATCCACAGAGACAAGTACAGCATTTAGATAGTACAATAGTATTTTAAAAGTATTTTAATAAAGTAAAAGAGCCATAATTTGAAGATAAAAATGTTTTTGGAGTTAATAATGTCTTTCCTGCAACAGATACAGACTCTTACATCCCCAACTGTAACAGTGCAAATGAAATCTTGTGACAAAACACTTTCATTGGCTTAATACACAATGCAGTAAATATAAATGTTACCACTTCCATTGGGTGTTCATTTTTCATTTACAGTAATCAAATATAGAAGTACATTATGTAGAAATATAATCTGGAAAACCAAATTTTCCTGTGAAAATAGTGTGTTCAATTGCTATCATAGCTTTTATATTTTCAATGTTTTAATAGGATCATGTGTCAAGATTTTCAACAATTATTCAGGTTTTCAGTTGTAGAAGTTATTTTAGTCTAGGGTCACTAGTGATAAATCTTAAGCCAAACATATTAAATGTTTTGCTTTGTTAATAAGGAAGGTAATATTAGCCTCATTTACTAGATGAATCTGGAAACGAAATGTATTACTATTGGTTGTTCCTGTCAAGCATGATTAATTCTCTCAAACAAATAATTAGTTATTTCCATTTCTGTGGAGATATTACATGCAGAATGCACTCAGCTCATTTTAATTCAGTATTCTCTATATTTCAAGAAGTCTCTCAAATGAAGATAACAGAATATCTTAGCAGACAAAACCCATCTGTGCTAAAATGTATTTGAGAGTAGTATATTTTAACACGGCAGTATTCCTTCTAGAGTACAAAAGAGCTGTCACTGCTCATGGCACCTGGATTTATTTTTTTTTTACTGTAGTAATGATTGTGAGGTAAAATAGCAGATACATATGGCCCAATGCCAATAACATACATGCAAATTTGTATTATTTATTGCAAAAGATTTTTTAATGTCCAGAGAATAGAATGCCATATAAAATGTAATAGTTTTAAAACACAGAACTTTAATAGGTATTGATATTAAATAGTATGTCAGAAAAATAAAATAAAAGATACTTTCTTTAAAATCAGATGCTCAAAACCCTAGCAACTGAATCAGACGTTTCTTTAGTTACTAGGCAATGACTACCAAAACTCCATAAATACACTTTTTTCATCACTAGCATCAGCTACCTTATATCAAGAGTCTTTTGTATAATATTTATTTTGCTTGCTAGGTTGCTTACTTGCTTGCATCTAACAGCATAATTTAATAGTGTACTTTAGGTTTTGGAGTGATAGGTGTCATCAGATCAGGCTTGCCAGTAAATGAAGAAAAATCTTGTATTTCAGTTTCATTCAAATTCACTTCCTTTATACTTTGAGAAGAGAAATGACAACCTTGGAACAATTTGAGGATTTTGGATATATATCTTGTAATACCAGAAACTTGTAAAATATGAGTATTTGACTGCAATTCAGATGCCAGCTATTTCACAGCTCAGTTTTTAATGACATAAGGTTAGGTGCTAAATTTCCAAAGCAATCCAAGGGGATTTATTGGTATTATTACTGGATTTGAAGGCAAGTCAGAGGCTTAATCCCTATGTACTTCTCTGTTAAAAAAAAAAAAAAAAATCTATAGAATTCTGAACAAACAGGATGTCTATGTAACAAAATTTAACCTTGAAAGAAAATAGAACAGTCCTGTCATCTTGTGTGTGTGTTATTTTAACAGTATATCTTGTTTCATCTGTTCATCGGAATATGAGCTGAACAGAGCTGGCAGCTCTTTAAGGACATTATTCTGGGAGTGCAAGAGCTCTTGATTCCCATGTGTAAGAAACTGGGCAAGGAAGGCAGGAGACCAACATGGCTGAGTAAGAACCTCTTGGTCGAACTAAAGTGTAAGAAGAAAATGCTCAGGGACATGTATTCTGGGAACAATATAGGGACACTGCCCGGATTTGTAGGGATGGGATTAGGAAAGCTAAGGCACAGTTGGAGCTGAATTTGGCAAGGGATGCGAAGAATAGGAAAGCAAACTTCCAGCTCTTCAAGGAGTTAGTCAGTAGGACCCTCTGGGAAACGGTCCTCAGGGACAGGGGAGAGAACAGAGCTGGCAGATCTTTAAGGATGCTTTCCATAAAGTGCAAGAGCTCTCAGTCCCCAGGTGTAGGAAATCAGGCAAGGAAGGGAAGAGACCAGCACGGCTGAGTCGAGACATGCTGGTCAAACTAAAGAGCAAGAGGGAACTGCACAGGCAGTGGAAGCAGGGACAGGTAACCTGGAAAGAGTACAGGGACACTGCCCGCTTGTGTAGGGATGGGGTCAGGAAGGCCAAGGCACAGATGGAGCTGAACTTGGCGAGGGATGCAAAGAATAACAAGAAGGGCTTCTACAGGTATGTCAATCAGAAGAGGAAAGTTAAAGAAAGCATACCTCCACTGATGAACAAGAATGGTGACCTAGTATCAACAGACGAGGAGAACGCTGAGTTTCTCAACAACTTTTTTGCTTCAGTCTTCTCTGGCAACCATTCTCCTCACTCCTCCTGAGTCAATGGACAACATGTTGGGGACCAGGGGGGTAAAGCCCCTCCCACTGTAAGGGAAGATCAGGTTCATGACCACCTGAGGAACCTGAACATACATAAGTCTATGGGACCTGATGAGATGCATCCCAGAGTCCTGAGGGAATTGACTGATGTAGTTGCCAAACCACTCTTCATGATATTTGAAAAGTCATGGCAGTCAGGTAAAGTTGCTGGTGACTGGAAAAAGGGAAACATTGTGCCCATCTTTAAAAAGGGTAGAAAGGAGGACCCTGGGAACTACCGACCTGTCAGCCTCACCTCTGTGCCTGGGAAGATCATGGAACAGATCCTCCTAGAAGCTATGCTAAGGCATGTGGAGGACAGGGAGGTGATTCGAGATAGCCAGCATGGCTTCACCAAGGGCAAGTCCTGCCTGACCAACCTAGTGACTTTCTGTGAGGGAATTACCACATCAGTGGACAAGGGAAGAGCTACAGATGTCATCTATCTGGAATTCTGTAAGGCCGCTGACAGAGTCCCCCACAACATCCTTCTCTCTAAATTGGAGAGATACGGATTTGATAGGTGGACTGTTCGGTGGAAAAGGAATTGGTTGGATGGTCGCATCCAGAGGGTGGTGGTCAATGGCTCAATGTCCAGATGGAGATCAGTGATGAGTGGTGTCCCTCAGGGGTCCGTACTGAGACCAGTGCTGTTCAATATTTTCATCATTGACATTGACAGCGAGATCGAGTGCACCCTCAGCAAGTTTGTGGATGACACCAAGCTGAGTGGTGCAGTTGACACGCCAGAAGGACGGGATGTCATCCAGAGGGACCTGGACAAGCTGGAGAAGTGGGCCTGTGTGAACCTCATGAGGTTCGACAAGGCCAAGTGCAAGGTCTTACACCTGGATCGGGGCAATCCTCAGTTTCAATACAGGCTGGGGGATGATGTGATCAAGAGCAGCCCTGGGGAGAAGGACTTGAGGGTACTGGTGGACAAAAAGCTGGACATGAGCTGACAATGTGCGCTCGCAGCCCAGAACACCAACCGTATCCTGGGCTTGCATCAAAAGAAGGGTGGCCAGCAGGTTGAAGGAGGTGATTCTGCCCCTCTACTCTGCTCTGGTGAGACCCCACCTGGAGTACTGCATCCAGCTCTAGAGCCCTCAGCACAAGAAGGACATGGAGCTGTTGGAGTGGGTCCAGAGGAGAGCCACAAAAATGATCCGAGGGCTGGAGCACCTCTCCTACAGGGACAAGCTGAGCGCGTTGGGGTTGTTCAGCCTGGAGAAGAGAAGGCTGCGGGGAGACCTTATAGCAGCCTTCCAGTACTTAAAGGGGGCCTACAGGAAAGACAGGGACAGACTTTTTAGCCAGGCCTGTTGTGACAGGACAAGGAGCAATGGTTTTAAACTAAGGGAGGGCAGATTTAGACTGGATTGAAGAAAGAAATTTTTTACAATGAGGGTGGTGAGGCACTGGAACAGGTTGTCTAGAGAGAGGTAGTGGAGGTCCCATCCCTGGAAACATTCAAGGTCAGGTTGGATGGGACTCTGAGCAACCTGATCTAGTTAAAGATGTCTCTGCTCTTGCAGGGGGGTTGGACTTGATGACCTGTAGAGGTCCCTTCCAATCCAAAGCATTCTATGATTCTATGATTCTATGATTCTATAATTATAAGAAGGGCTTCTACAGCTATATTGTCCAGAAAAGGAAGATTAAAGAAAATGTATTTCCCCTTGGTAAATAAGACAGGAGAACAAGTGACAACCAACATGGAGAAGCCTGAGGTACTCAACAATTTTTTTGCCTCAGTTTTCAATCGTAATCTCTCTTCCCACATCTCTCAAGCCCCTGAACCTCAAGGCAAGGATTGTGGCAATGAAGCCTCTCCCGTCATAAGTGAAGATTAGGTTTGAGACCATCTGAGGAACCTGAACATACACAAGTCCATGGGACCCAATGAGATGCATCCCGGGGTCCTGAGGGAACTGGCTGATGCAGTTGCTAAGCCATTCTCCATGATATTTGAAAAGTCATGGCAGTCAGGCAAAGTCCCCAGAAACTGGAAAAAGGGGAACATCACACCTATTTTTAAAAAAGGTAAAAAGGAGGACCATGGAAGGTACTGACCAGTCAACCTCACCTCCGTGCCTGGTAAGATCATGGAAGAGATCCTCCTGGAAGACATGTGAAAACATATGGAAGACAGGGAGGTGATTAGAGGCAGCCAACATGGCTTCACAAAGGGAAAAATGTGCCTGACTAATCTAGTGGCCTTCTACGGTGGAGTGACTGCATTAGTGACTCCTCGCCCCCCTCCTCTTTATCTAGTGAGGATATATCAAGCTGTAGCCCTATATGTAGTACTGAATTACGATGGAGTGACTACATCAGTGGACAAGGGAAGAACTACAGATGTCATCTGCCTGGACTTCTGTAAGGCCTGTGATACGGTGTCCCAAAACATTCTTGCTGTTAAGTTGGAGAGATATGGTTTTGGTGGATTGACTGTTATATGGATAAGAAACTGGATAGGTGACCGTGTCCAAAGTGTTATAGACAATGGCTCAATGTCCAAGTGGAAACCAGTAATGAGTGGTGTTCCTCAAGGGTCCCTACTGGGACCAATACTGTTTAATATCTTCATCAATGGCATAGTGGGACTGAGTGCACCGTCAGCAAGTTTGCAGATGACACCAAGCTGAGTGGTGCAGTTGATTCGCTAGAAGGAAGGGATACCATCCAGGTGGCCTTAACAGGCTTGAGGAGTGGGCTCATGTGAACCTCATGAAATTCAACAAGGCCAAGTATAACATCCTACACCTGGGTCATGGCAATCCCCATTATCAGTACAGACTGGAGGATGAACTGAGTGAGTGTAGCCCTGCGGAGAAGGACTTGGGGATACTGGTGGATGAAAAATTGGACATTAACCAGCAATGTGCGCTTGCAGCCCAGAAAACCAATTGTATTCTGCGCTGCGTAAAAAGAGGGGTGGCCAGCAGGTCAAGGGAAGTGACTCTCCCCCCTCTACTCCACTCTTGTGAGACCCCATTTGGAACATGCGTCCTGTTTTGGGGTCCCCAGCACAAGAAAGACATGGGCCTGTTAGAGTGGGTTCAGAGGAGGACCACAAAAATGATCAGAGGGCTGGAAACCTCTCCTATGAAGAAAGGCTGAGAGAGTTGGGATTGTTCAGCCTGGAGAAGAGAAGACTCCAGGGAGACCTGACTGTGACCTTTCAATATATAAAAGGGGCTTATAAGAAAGATGGAGAGAAACCTTTCACCAAGGCCTGCAGTGACAGACAACAGGCAATGGTTTTAAACTGAAAGAAGGTAGGTTTAGATCGGACATAAGGAAGACATTTTATATGACAAGGGTGGTGAAACATTGGAACAGGTTGTCCAGAGAAGTTGTGGATGCTGGAGTGGAATTGTGGAAGAAGTTGTGGAATCACTGGAAGTGTTAAAGATCAGGTTGGATGGGGCTTTGAGCAACCTAATCTATTGAAGTTGTCCCTGCCCATGGCAGGGGCAGTTGGACTAGATGATCTTTAAGGGTCCCTTCCAACCCAAACCATGCTATGATTCTATGGTATAATAATAATGGTTATGGACTCTATAATTAAAACTTTAAGGGCAATTTTTTCTTCAGTTGTTGGGGAAAAAAGCCCCATAACAAATGTACTGAAAGATATTTAGAAATTGAAGCACTTTTGTTTTACTCTTTCTTTTAGCAATGTATTTTCAACCACTATAAGAAGGTGGGTTCCCCTCCGTGCACAACCTTCCTGTGGTAGATGAGGGTGCTCTGTCTTTGAGTGCACCTTTGCCACTCTCAACACCTTACTGATGCATATACTGCTGAGAAAGCACCCCACGGGCTCATGCTTGCACAATCGAGGTGTGGTCCCTGCACTGTCACCCCGAGTATTGCACCCCGCAGTGCCACCCCACTCACCAGAGTGCAGCTGCTCACACCACCCCATGGCTGCTCTGTCCTGCATGGGCAAGGGTTGGGGCACTGCAGGGTGACTTCCAGCAATGTCAAACTAAGTTTGACTGTTGCTGTTTCCTTGCAAGGTCTCTGACCTCTTGATTTCTTTTCAAGTTGCCTCCTTCTTTGTTTGAAAAGTCTCTTGGTAATTCCCTGGTTACTGTTTAATTCAGTGGATTGGTCATCTTCCTTTTTCACATGTAAAAGCTTGTCTTTGGGCAGACACCCTCCAGAGAGTTTTGAGTGCTTCATTCACACCCCATTTTTTACCTTCATTTCTACCTTAGCAGCTGTTTTTGCCAGTTATGAGCTGTGTAAGCTGCCCTAGAGATGCTGTCCTATACTGCAGGAATACCAATGAGATTGTATTAAAAAATTATTTTTCAGCTTTTTTAAATGGTTATTTAACATTTTGTAAACTCTTTTCCATAAGATCACTGGACCATGGATAGCTTGATTTGAAGTTATATTCTTAGAAACAATATTTCAGTAATGCTTGTAAGAAGTATTTTTGGGAAATTATTTAAACTTAGAACACAATCACATTGTGGTTTGTATTATCTAATTTTCACTGTGGCTTGAGTATGTACAGAAAAGACATCTTTAGTAAAGAAAATAACATCTCTAGTAGTTGTGCTTCATGAAGACATTTATTGATACCTGAAGAAAAAAAAAAAGTTTCTTATTTCACTTCTTTATAAGTCCTGGATGATTCAGCAGCCTTTTGTCCCTCCTACAACTCTGCTCCTCTGATCATAAGTTTTTCTGGTGTGAAGGAAATCTTAAAAATCTTTTAGGGAACTCCAAGAACTGTTCATCAATTTATTTCTGAGTTAGTTACAGGACTAATTCTGAATGTATATTCAAATCACTCAACCAGTGAAAACATGTGTTGGATGATAATTTCTCCCAAGGTGGCTGTCAGTGCTGGAAAGGGGTGTGATCATATTTTACTGTAGTCTTGTATTCTTTGGTAGGATAAAATTAGTATCTTCCTAAAACCTCTGAGCGACCAACCTAAAATGAAAGAAGTGTTGCCAATTCTTATCCTACAGTCCTGTTCCAGGAGAGGATAAGCACCCAGAAATCCACTATATTTCAATACAATAAAATACATTAAGTTTAATTATAGTTTAGTCCTATAAGATTTTTCTTAGATGTCATGTGTTTCCTCCTCAGGTAGTTCCCCTTGATTTCTTCATTCTCCAGCAAAAGCAAAGGTGCAAAAGCTGTAAGGTTTTGGCCAGCATTACTAAATGAAAAATCACCTGCATTAACCTCACTCCAATTTATTTTCTGGCTCTCCCTTGAATATACCCACACAACAGACATCAGTCCAAATAAATAGCCCTTGTCGTTATTCACATCTGTCTTACTCCATTTGCACAAGTGGTCAGTATCATATCTGTTTTGCAAGTGAAAGCATATTTTTAGTGGTTAGGATGACTAATATAACATGACTGATGTATTCAAAAGTTTGTAGAAAATATTTTCCCTTTCACACTGAGTTTAGAAGTTAGTGACTTTTACTGTTTTGTATTAGAGATTATAAGGTTCATACCAATTAGTTTTAATCATCCAGTTGTAGTATTCTGACACCTCTGTTAGTAATTCTCTTTCACTCTAGTAGCTACATAGGGAATTAAGAACTAATTTCCAAATCTCAATCACATCTCAGTTACATGTTTAAAGTAGCCCAAAGCAGATAATGTGAATAACCCTTTCAGTTATGTGTTCCTGCTGCCACTCAAGATATGAGTTATCATAGGTTGACATTTGCCACTCTCCTCCACACATTAAGAACAACATTGGTGCTCAGAGACATGGAGGAATTACTAACCTTTTCTTTCAGCTGGTGCTTTCAGAATAGACTTCTCAAATTCTGGGATCCTCTGGAATAATAATACATGATGATATAATACTGTTACTGTGGGGAAGATAATGTAATCAGATAACAGAAATTCGTTATGGATTCTGTTTTTAAGGGACTAATCCCAAATAAATTATAATCCTTTCATTTGAAGAAAACTACCCTTTCTCTTATTTTGCCCTCCATCTACGTGCCAATGAACAAGCTTTTACATATTGCCATACATGCCATCCATCCAAGTAACTGGACTCTGGTCATCTGCATCTCCCAAGCAAACAAACACCTAAAATATAAGCCTATTCTTTCAGGTTTAGATCTGCTATGTTAGTACATTAACAGAGCAGGGGAACATTTCTGGGAAATGTAATTCAGTCACCTATACTTTGGGCAAAAATGGAACAAACCCTAGCATGGTTTTGGACTGGGCAGAGCTCAGGAGCTGCTATGGTCCAGGATCATCTTCCATACTCAGTTTGGATGTTGTCAAATTGTTTCTGAGGTGAAGGCAGTTTAATAGTATGGATATGGGCTGTTGGCCTCAGTGCCACAAAACAGTTCTGGGCATGTTTAACTTACTGACAGCTGAAGTACTAATTTAGGTGGATTAAATCACCCTCTGGAGGTCTTCAAAGTTATATATCTCTCTCATAATCTCACTACAGATGTGTATGAGGAACACAGCTGAAGAATACCATAAAACCAAGTAAGGAGTTGCATAGTGATAAGCAGATTGTAGGTAGAAAAGAGAGGGAAAAGTTTGCTGGAAGGTCAAAGATGCAGAAGCCAGAAATGGTAGAAAGGTAAGTATAGGTCACCTATAATTGTACATTTTAGTTCAGGATTAGCCTTAACAGAAATGCTTAAAAGTAGAGATTCGTGAATTTCTTTTTTCTAGTTTTCACAAGATAGGTAGGATCACATGTAGGATCTAGACTATGTCACAGAATTCTCATCAGGTAGTAATCCTCTGTATTTTTCATTTTAGCCAGTGTAGGTTCCCTATATAAATCAGAGTCAGGGATAAAATGAAATTATTCTTTAAAGTGAAGAATCATATTATAGCTTTATTACTAATTTTCTTACTGATATCTGAAATGTTATTGCTACAATTGTGGGGATTTTGTTTTCTAATGCTCCATTTTAAGTCACGTTGAAATTACTGGGCCTTTGTTCATTGATTACAACAAGCTTTAGATGAAGTTCCCACTAAAGAGAGATCAGCTTGAAGAAAAAATTTTGTATGACTATGATTAGGATAGGCACTACTTAAATACATTAATATATTATTTCACAGGCAAAATAATTTAAAAAAAAACCCTGGTATGCAGAATTTACTATCAAGAGCTCTAAAACAATAAATTTAAAAAAAAAAATTCTGTGTTCAATAAACTGCATTTTAGCTCATTTACTATTTTCAAATACAGGTATAAGGAAAAAAAATTCAAGCTTCTCTGAAAGAATATTTGTAAATTCTCACTGCTAGCTATTTATGAAAAAAGACTTTTTCAAAGTAATTCAGTTTCTCTAGCTTTAGTCTTCATTATAATTAATATTTCTTATTTTAGTCAAATGATAATCACCTGTAATTTTTTATTTCAATATATTTTCTCTTTCTTGTTTATAGAGAAATTATTTATTACTTTTATTTTCCATTCTAAAGCAAAGCAGGTAATACGGTCCCATTTGTAAATAAATTCTTGGGTTAGTGAAATTTTTACAGAACATTAATGTTTTCATACCATTGCAGTCTTCCTGACTTTCAGAATGTATTCCCTATTGCTCCTACTTGGCACTATGTACACAGCAAACCTGAATGCTGTTCTTTTTCATTATCCACATTCCTCATATTTATTGATTTTTTCTTTAATGAGCCACTGGGTTTTTTGAGCCTTCAGGCAGCTCAAATGACACTCTAGTATTTAAATACAGAATTTTCTTAAAAGTATTTTCATATGAAAATATACTACTGAGTTGCAAATTATTTTGCGTCCATATAATCTGCATATTTGAAGTTTGTTATGCAGTTCAGCTCACCCTCTGGTTAAGACTGGGAATTAGCTCCAAACTCAGACATAAAGATGTATTTGTCCATGAAGTCTAAAATGACCAGGGCTCCATTATAAACGATAGAGATCTGTTTGATACAATAAGAGGAATCTGGAATGCTATTCAGTTCACAGTAGTCATGTACATTTGGTCATCTGAGAGGCATGTAGCGCCATTTCCTATGTCTTATTAGGGTAACTACCACTCCACAGAGCACACAACTTCTCTAGGTTGTGTCATATCTCCAGTCCTATGTGGTAATCTCCTATGGCATCTTAAATGGCACTAAACATCCATGTTTATGCAGCTGAAATGAGGCTCAGATCACTATTGACTACAGACACTACCTCATACTTACAGGCAACTTGAATTGTCAGTCTCAGTTTGAATTGATCCCTCTCACAATTAGCAATAAATACCATCAACAAGTGTCTGTTTCTCTGGTGCTACTTCACACGTGCATATTTATCAAAGGATCAGCTACGCAAAATAAAAGACATTTTTTCTTTTTTCTTCCTTTTGCAGAATGATTATTAACAAGAAAATTGCCCATGGTCCCAAGAGGTTTAAACTTTCTCTGCAATCAGAAGCAACAAGATGGAAAAGCACTTATGGCATACATCCTTGTAATCCTTTGGATAATTATTTATTTTTCCTTAGCTAAAGAAAAAGATGAAGACAAAATGTTCTCAACTGTTCTGGACCGGAACTGTTATGACCAAAAAGGGGAGCGAAGAAAGATATCAAAGTTCTGAAGTTTAATTTTAGCTCTTATGTAATTCCATCTGACACATCTTTCCCCAGACAATAACAATTTGCAGGAATAAGTTCAGAGATTGCTTTCTTCTTAGTGGAACAATATTCTTATGAGAACTGCTGTGCATATGAAATGTAATGTGAAGTGTAATCTCAGTCAGCATTCTTAAACAGAAAAACTAAAGTTGTTTAAACACAATGGTGAGCTGTATCTGCAAAAATAAGATGATCTGCCGAGGACAGCAGCGAAGCTTATTTGAAGAGCTCTTAGATAAACAACACTGTCAGAAAAAGTGGATGCCAGCTGTTTTGCAGGTTGGATATTTGGTTGCTCAGAAGTGTGATAGCCTTTAGATCAATCAATTATAAGTAGAACTGAATGGAAAATGGTTTTCCATGCTGAGATAATTTTTTGTAATTTGAAAAATAAAAGTATTTTTAGTGAAAAAATTAAGATGTTTCAAAGCACATTCATGTAACAGGAATACACTCAATATTTAGACCCATGTTCAAGTCAGAGCTCTGAGTGAGGCAAACTATGGATCTAAAGGTGGGTTTCCCGTATCATAAGTAGCATAGCTGTATGTTATTGGTTATTCCAGTTTCTCTCTATGATTAGTTCTAAACAGAAACATTGTCATAGCTTTAGTAATACTTTTCCTAAAGTTTAGCTGCAGCTGATATGTTTATGAAAAGCATGACTGATTTAATGAGAATTTAAAAAACAAACCAAACCAAAAAAAAACACCCAGCATCTTTTCTTCCCACCAAAACATCTTTTCAAAAAAGTACTTTGCTCCAGTAATAAGTGTTAAACAATGCAAATTAACCATGTTGTGGAGAAATGTAGTGAATAGTCATATTTAAACTGGTCTTGGTCAATGTGTCTTCATCTTTTTCAAAGTTTAAACGAACTTTGTTTCCTTTAAAGGGTAAGTCATACTTATGAATTAAGAGCTACATCTTACATGTACATGATCTTTACTATGTACATGATCATACTCCTTTTGAATGCAAAGTCAAATAAGGCTCATATCAGTACTGAAGTCAGTTTAAACTAAACTTGTTCTAAAAGAGGATACTCAAATAGTTGTCTGCTGCTAATAGGCAATTTAAATAGTTCCTTTCTGTTTTCAGCTGCTTATTTACAATATGTGAGACTTCATGTTATTTCTAGCACTTCACCTGCCTGACCAAACTACATAAGGAAGC
Organism: Ciconia boyciana; assembly: GCF_034638445.1. Lineage (NCBI taxonomy): Eukaryota > Metazoa > Chordata > Aves > Ciconiiformes > Ciconiidae > Ciconia > Ciconia boyciana. Next base: position 177,091,631 of record NC_132934.1, read on the forward strand.
TTAAGGTTATTTAAGGTGGCTTGTTCTTACATGGCTTCTAAGCATGATCAAAAATGTGTCATACAAGGACCAGAAAGCCTAGGAGTTGTAATTATCTGAAAGGAGAAAGTATTTGAAACAAGGAGATTGTATACTGAGAGGGAAGGATGTAACACAAAGAGATAAAGTATTTCCAGAGGCAGAAAGAGATGGCACCTGAATGTCAACTAGATGGATTAAAATTACTTCATTGTGTGGCAACCCTACAAACAACTGTAGATATTTGGTCAGGTAGCTGAACATGTGTGAGTGGGTATCAGTGCTTCCTTAAGTCACAAGAATGAGGCGTCTTAGCTTACTGAATTGGCACCACTTGAGTAATAATGCTGATGTAAGAGGCCCACAGTGTGGCCTTCAATATGTTGCTAAGTAGTTGTTAAGGATATATAACTTCCGTTAGATAAAGCATAACTAAGCAGGTGTTATGGGGGGAAAAAAAAAAGAAAAAAAAAATTGGTAGATATTGAAGAACGAAAGTTATACAAGAATATTTGCCTAACAACTTGGAGCAACCAATTAGAGAGCAACAACTCCGAGTGGCCTCCAACTAGCAAAGATCAGCCTATCTGGAAGATGCTCTCCACTTCATAAAACTCATCAGTCCCAGCCCAAAAGGGAGCATCATGACTCTACCTTCGGGGACACTTGACTGTGGAGGACCTCCGAGAGTTCCCAGGACCAATTTCTCATGGCTGGAGCTGCCTCATGTTCTCATGTTCAGCTGCCTGCTTCTCCTGGCCTCTGACATCCACCGCTTCTGTCGGCAAGGAAAGGGGAAGTAGAGATAGCCACTTTTCTGGAACTTTGCGGTGTTCTTTGCATTATTAATCACTCTGTCGCAGCGGCAATAAATACCCAAACTCCTTCACACAGATCCAATTATTGCATAGCAATTAATGCGTGTATAGTTTGTCCTGACCTAAATCACAACAGAAAGGTAAAGCATATGTTATAAATTATTACTGAAAGATAATTGTATGATTAATAAATGGCCATACCTTCTAACCGTTACAGTTGTGTATGTCTAGCCTCCATATTTTACTTTTGTTCTTAAATAACACATTACACATACCAAAAAGGTAGTAAATATTTAGTCTCTTGATATATTTATATTTATTCCCACTCCTCAGGGAAAAAAGTTTCTTTGGGTAATTTTTTGATAATGATACTGTAAAAATTGATGAAAAATCATATCAAGATCATTGGTTATGACTATACTATCTCATACTTGAACTTCGACATTTGTACAAGTTTAAACTATTTTGCATACAACTTACTAAAATTTACGCTTTTTGTCTGATTTATAAGATTTTGTCCTAAAGAATATGAAATTAAGCCAGTGCTACTTATCAAATACCTAATCAAGTATGAATATTCTAATTGCATTTTTGAGTGGATGAAATTATTATTCACAATAAGATGGCAATTATAATCAAATACAGGTTTTCACCACACAAGGGAAAGGTCTTGGTAGTGTTAAGTATAAATTTAAATAGAAATAATGCTATATCAAATATTATACTTCATGGACACTTGATTCTTCACCTTTAGAAGAAAACAGAAAATTCAAATATACCTGGAGAGCACTCAGGGTATATTAACTTTGAATTTTTTCAACATTCAGGAGGAAAAACCACTTAGGTAAAGATGGGATTTCTCTCATATAAATTTATTTAGGCAAAAAATGAGTTCTGTCTCAGAATGGGAAAAAAGACCTACTAAAGGTTCCTGTCCCTGCTTAAACAGACCTTGCATTTCCAGGTTTGAACTAGATACCTAACCTTTAAACAGTGGCTAAATGAATCCCTTTTTAAGGACATGCAAGAAACTTCCAAAGCTTTGGTAGTAAGCCAGGACTTCTTTAAAGGCAAACAGCTAGTAAATCGCAATACTAAACACAAAATTTGTCAGAGTGACACTGTATGGCAACCTTTCTTGGAAAGAGAGTGGTGGCTGAGGTGATCTCCTGAAGACCTTTCATCCCTCTTGTACAACCCCCAGTGCTGAGAGCACTGGGGATATAGCCACTATGAAGAAGTGACTTGGAATGCTCCTGTGCAAACTGGTTTCAACATAACTGAGGTATTTAAAAACATCAATTTCTGTATCTTTATCTGTATGTCCAGAAAAAAAGGACAGAACTGTGATCTATCAGCAGTCCAGAGCAAGATCATTTGACCTATACCCAAATCTGAGCTAAAAAACTGAGCATTAATTTAATGTTTGTGTATTACATGTTATGTTCCCTTGCTGTGAATCTCTTTACCATCTAGTTATGGTAACCATCTAGGTAACCATCTAGTTACCATTTCTCTACCTTTGGAAGAAAAGACCTGTTCTACCCCAGCATTACAGAGGGAATGCAAATGGAGTAGAAAACAGAAAATTCCATTTTTCCAGAGAAACAAATAACAAGAAATGAGGATACTGAAGAGACCTGTAGGTTAAGTAGTTTGTGCTGAAGTTATTGCACCATCCCTTCCTGTTGTACTGGAAAACTGTGAAGAGGACTTGGTATTCTGCCTCCTTAAACTGCCTCAAGTGAGCATCTTGCTGGGAGTTCTAAGAACAGAATCTTATGTCCCTTGGGTACAAGAAGGCCTTGAACAAAATACTGGTCACCCATGCCATGAAGGAGCATCAGGGACTTTCCAGTCATGGAAAAAATAGAAAATGCAAAGAATAAGTAAAAAGGAGTATTGCAATAAATCTACAAGATTTTATAAGGCAATCCCCTTGCCATACCCACCCTAAAACCCCCAATATATTGGACTTGAAGAATGCAACATAGGCAAAAGATCACATTAAGATAAGAACATATTAATTTTCCTTTTCCTTCCTGGTAAAGACAAATCATAATATTACTAGAAAAATGCCTTTGTATTTCCATTTAGGGTGCCACAGATGCACCTTCACAAAGAATGTCTGCTGGGAAGGAACTCTTCCATGTATGCACATATTTTGCGGTCAGAAAAGTTGGGACAGAAGATGAAATTGGTACAAAGTGGAAAATGTCTGCAAAACATTCAGAAAATAAAAGATCGAGTATACAGAGTATAATGTGAAGACAACTTAAGAATTAAGCCCACAAGGCATAGACAAGAAGTCAGGAAGAATCAGAGACATGATATACGCCATGTTTAGATAAAATAAAACCACAAGGGACAAACTGAGAAAAAGATATCTCTCCTTTACATCTAATTCTTTCTTTTTTAACTGATATTCAAAAAGACAAAAATAGATGAACTGTTGTGAGACATGCCCTTTTCTCTTTAATCGCAAAAACATCAGTGGACTTATCTAATAGAAAGAAAAGCAAAGTGACATAATTTTCTTATAGTAAAGGCTGGATACAATTTTTATAGATTCTTTTTTTAATTAAATGCAATTTCATTTGAAGGAGAAAATAAATATTTTGAAAACCCAATCATTAGGTTTGTCGTACTATGGCTCTTTCATCATTTAACGTCTCCTTCTTTTTCCAGTCAATAGCCAATATTCTCACACTGAAAGTTAAGCAAATATTTCAGCATTTCGCATGATTATTCCCTGCGCACACAGTACTTTGGATGACCAAGTCCTAAAATTCATGATGGAACTGCTTTTATGCAAAGTTCACTCCAAGTAAGACGACTTACTGTTGTATCCAGCTGTCTATCTGTTTGTTCTGTCTACATGAGAGATTAATGGTATACAGGTCTTTAATCTAACATAGACCATCAGGTAAATGGTTCTTCATCACGTAACAACCTGTTGATTTTCATGGGCATTCAACATATTCTATGAAAATAAAGTCTTTCTTTCAGTTCAGTGAATATTTAGGGCCAAATGACCTCAACATTTCTCATTAGTGAGGAGAGAGATCAATGATCCTACAGAACAGAACCAACAATTTTTAAAAGGTACCTGACAAAGCTGCAGTTGTGCTCTTTTGAAGCACAAAAGAAGAGAGAAGCAGAGTTTTTACTTTTTTCCTCTTTTCTTTCATTTTTCATTGATATGCTGTTCTAATTTGTCAACTTCTTTGTTAAGTGTAGCTATTTCTGCATATGTTTCTATGTGCATTTTCCCAGTAACTCCGAATGTGTTATGCCTCCAGATCTTTAAGAAGGATACAGTACATACAGGCTGCAGCTTAAAATAACTTCAGATAGACAATAGTTTCATTGGTAGGGTCTTTATATTCCAAAATGAGTTAAATTACTGTTGTCTTCATGGTTTGAAGAATTCCCTATAGCGCTTATTTCACTGAAGAGTTTTTGATTACCTTTTTGTAAATAGCTTTATCTTTCATTTATAAAGCATGCAGGAGGGCTACCTTTTCCAGGTGATTTGCCACAGTTCATGGTTTTTTAAAATAAATTCAGTCACTTCTTTCACTCATATCTTTGTAGGATATGATTACCCTTTTTTGAAGACTTTTGAGAAGTAGTGACAAAATGTCAAAAATGCAGACATATCTTCAGTAGATTCAAATCTATGTAGAATTTTATTAAAAACAAACAGAACAAATTATGTCTATTTTAACCTTGATGAATTATGAGTACAAAAAATTAAATAAAAATAAAATATTGCATGCCCATACCAACCTAATTGTTTATCCCAGGAGAAAAACTAGCATTTTACTATACTGTTTCCATTATGACATCTCACAAATGTTTGAGTTGGAGCATTTAAGACTTGATCCAGTGCCCCATGTAGTTAAAAGTTTGTAGTTTAATTAACTCAATTTCTGTTCTAAAAGTCCATTTCATTTGACCCTAACTGTCTCTAAAACCTATGATACAAAATTAAAATAGGTAAGAAGTAAATAAGGCAAGTTCTTCCATTAAACGCTGTCAAAGACACCTACCTCTCTCCTTTGACTATATAGGCAAACTAAGCATTTTTTTAACAGACTAAATGTTTGTACTTAAATTAGTCATACTGTATTTCATCCTATTTTTGGAGGAAATTTCATGGATTTTCTAATCTTTTTCTGTATTTCTATTGTCAGTTACAACTGTCAGATAAGCATAAAAACCCCAATTCTATGGGACTAGAGAAGTGCCCTGTTTGCAGTTAAAGTTGAAAATGTGAAATGAACAGAAAGTATTAACATTTCCCAGTTTCTGTAAACAAACTTGAAAATTATCTGAATGATATGCATCTCTCCAACAGAATTTTTCAGATCATATTCATAGATGATAGATAAACATGCAATGGGCTGAATCCCCAAATAAAACTCTCATGTCTCTGCAAATCATGTGAAAACTCTTGTTGCCATTAACAGAGTCAGGAATTCTACCCCAACTAAGAATAATAATGTTCATGACATCCTTATGTGAACTATCTGTGCTACAGTATAACAAAGTATTAGAAAAAGACCCAGTGCCTTGTAATGTAAATTTCAGTAATCTGCTGCAGCACAATAATTCATGTAAATAGTCTGACTAAAATTGCATTATTCTCCAAAAAAAATTACTTCATGGTGACACTTTCACTCCTTTTCAAGTTTAATATAGTATTTTAGAGTAGACAGGGATAGATCTATAGTATACACAATTCTTAATATTCTAAATATCTATATAAATAAAAAGCCTCCATTTTTTACTTTTAAGAACTCTTAGAGATAAGTGTAATAGAAGCTTGATCTGCCTACTTAATCTTTGGGGTTTGAATCTGAAATACGAAACAGTTGACTTTTCATCCTTCCTCTTCACATGTAACTAAAAATATTGCTACACTATCATGTCTGTAGATATAAACTGAAATAATTAGTACAGAGCAAATTATCCATGCATCCTTGTGTCTGTAAGAAAGTAAGTAATAAATCATTACATAAAAGTTCATATTGATACTGGTAAACAAAATAGCATGTACACATGATCTTTCTTCAGAAGATGGTGATGCTAATCTATATCAAGAGAGAATAAAGCCAATAGAATAAATGCGTTGTCACTGGTTCTAAAGAGACATTCTAAAGAGTGGAAAAAAAAAAGAAAAAAAAAAGGTTGAGATCTTCCTGATTTAAAACTGAATACAAACTTACAGTTGCTTTATCTAACAAGCATCTTGATGTAAAACTTCACTTGTAGAAATTTGTAGTGAGCATGCCTTAGCTATGCAAAGATAAGTAGTTTTTATGAAAGAATGTTAATGTCATTATGAAATCTACATGATAACAAAATAAAAAGAATACTTGCAAATTATTTAACTTTAATTTCCTTTATAGTGAACATTTTCCAGACAAAATAGGCTCAATTTTTCAGAGAACTACACATACTGTGTGTAACAGTCCTATAAAGTCTGCATATATGCATCCCACATGCATCATAGATTCAATGACGAAGTAGTTCCTTTCTATATTCTTCACTTTTCTTCTTTCTACTGACACCGAAAAGGAAGAAAGGTAAGTTTTTAAAGAACTATTTTAAAAACCTATTACAAAAAAAGCAAAAATCAATGGTTCCCTCCATAAAAGTCATGCAGGCAAACAGAAAACTAGAATACTTTGTGAGTGACTGTACATCAGATGGCAGAAATCAATAGTTTCCGTAAAGAAGGTGTCCTTAGGGATAGAAAGCTTCAAGGTATGAATAGAACAGTAGCTTCAGTGCCTGGCATCTGCAGAACTGATAATAGAGTTTCTAATCCCTGCCCAAGAGTGGGTAAGAAAAATACACTGTTTCCAAAGTTTTAATGATCCAGGGTGAATACATTACGCTATCTTTCCTGCTGAGCTGCTTGAGCCCTTCTTTACCTGAGGGATATGTTAAAAGACCAATCAAATAATTCAGAAAACTATGCAGCTTAACCAGTAATATTGGAATGATGTTTACCCTTCCTTCTGGGTCCCCTAATGGCTGCTGAAATCTCAAATACTTACCTCAGACAGCAGCTTGATTTTTCAGTAGCAAAGATTATGTTGGTATGAAGGAAGAAAAAGATTTTATGTATTTTTTGTAGATCTGTTTTGTGAATTAAGCTCACCTTGAAGTACAAAAAACCCAAACAAACATAGGGCTTCCTAGTGTCTGGGATTAAGTGTAGTCACTCCCTGGTAGTGTCCTGACTCCACATCTTCATTATCCATTTCTCTTTTCCCATGTTCCAAGTTCCATGTAAAGGAAAACTATATTTTCAGAGTAACAGTGTGCCCCAGCTGATAACACCGTGCTCTGCTGACAGGGAACTAGGGTGGAATGACTTTAGACACATATTCACCATCAAGTTACTTGATTGTGATTGTCTTTCAGGTCAATGTCAACCCAGCATCCATACTGCATCCATGTTAGTTTGCTTCTGGTGTCTCTTTTGTAGTGAACTAACTAATTCCAGACAAAACAAATCCCAAGAAGATGACTTTGAGGGCATGTTTCACACCAAAATTATTGTCTAAAATCAGTTTAAAAAGAGTTCAACCTGGTGTGGGCTCTTTCCCCTCTACAATATTACCCACAACTTCCTAGAAATACATTAAGGACAGTGACCCAAGCTGACCCAAACTGACCCCCGGTCAGCTTTTCCCCCAGTTTATACACTGAGCATGACATCATATGGTATGGAATATCCCTTTGGTCAGCTGGGGTCAGCTGTCCCAGCTGTGTCCCCTCCCAGCTTCTTGTGCACCCCCAGCCTACTCGCTGGTGGGGTGGGGTGAGAAGCAGGAAAAGGGCTTGACTCTGTGTAAGCCCTGCTCAGCAATAACGAAAATGTCTCTGTGTTACCAACACTGTTTCCAGCACAAATCCAAAACACAGCACTATACCAGCTACTAGAAAGAAAATTAACTCTATCCCAGCCGAAACCAGGACAGACAGTCATTAAGACAAGAAACAAAGGAACTGCCCCAGGACATTAAACACATGCTTTACCTCTCAGGCAACAGTGCTGTGCAGAAAGAAGGGAAGGAAGAACAGAAGGCAGAAGAAAAGGAAGAAAGGAAGAAAGGGACACAGACAGTCAGGCAGATTAAGAAAGGCAGAAAGACAAGAAAGCAAGATGGAAAGAAAAACAGATGGAAATAGCAAGAAAGATGGAAGGAAAGGGATGTACAGAAAGGCAGATGAGCAGACAGAGAGGAAGGAAAATAGGAAGGCAGGTGGGGAGGGAGGAAATGTGTTCCATTATTTCAGACATTTTTAACTGAAGAGGTTATGCCTTAGGGTCCCAGGAATTCCATGAGGGCTGAGAGGACTCAGGACCAAATTTTCCATAGTTTGATCATCTGATTTTAGAGACTAAACCTGAGAAATGTGTCTGGAAACCATTCTGCTCTGCTAAACCTTGAGGGGAGGGTGTGCCCCCTGTGTTCACTGCATTTATCAGTACAGATGTAGCTATAGTGCATATTGCATAGGGATAATTATTAATATCCAAAAATATTTTAAGATATTATTTCAACAAATTAACTTAAGAAAGACTTCCCTTAGAGATTTATAGATTGCTGCTTTTTAACCATAAAAGTAGTGAAGACAGAGATGATAGTCTTTGAGGGGAACAGGTTATCAGTCCTTCAGATGTACTTACCCCAGCTTGGGGAGACAGAGAAAATCTTCTGTCTCCAAGTTTTAAGATGTACTTCTGCCAAGTCTATTAGATATACAGAGGCAATATCTGTTCAACCTGACTCTTTCGTCATGCCAAAATGAGAAGCATTGAAGAAATTCCTTACATCTCCAAGAGGCTCCCTGCTGATTTGAGAATTGCAAGGAGCTGCAGGTGTCAAACAGAATGGTTAAGAGCTCCAGAGCATTTTGAATTTCAACTCCTTTTTTTCTTCCATCACTGCAAGTAATTTCATATTATCCATTTCACTATGGTGCTTAGGAAAGAAAAAACACATTTGACACATTGCATGTAAATATATGCTTGAAGCTATAGTCTAACCATATAATATGAAAAGATCTCAGAAAGATCTCAGGGTTGCACTGGAAAGGTTGAATAAATCAGATTTGTCATGTATTTGACACTTCCCTTTTTGATACGGTTTGTATAAACTTACTGCTACAGCCTAACACTTTCATATGATTTAGCGTGCACGATAACTCCCAATCCTTATCTGGAGTTCTTGTCGTGTCAAACAATGTACACAAAAGAACTAGATAAGCAAATATTGATGTATACCTTCCAATCATTCTGAGGGCTGTATTGGGTGCTTCTTATGTACTGTGCTACTTTTGCAGGTGTTATCTATAATAGGCAGGCTGATATAAAATTCAAAAAAATGGCATTATAATTTTCACATTTGTCAGTTTGAGGCATGTTTTTTTCAGCTGGAGAGAAAATCAGTCTATGTTCCAACACTACATTTTCTGCCATGTCTTTCTGAGGTACCTATTTCTCTATTTTCAAAATATGTTTGGTAATGTTGCTAGCACTGTAATTGATTAAGTGACTGCAAGGCATACTGAAATGTTTGTCATCTTTTTAGTGGGAGCCTTCAGAAGCTTTCCTGCTCTATACCTCCTGCTGTGGTGAATAATGATTTGACTTTGCCAGATGAATGTGATAATGATGAATCTTGTTGAAATTCCTTATGGCTGTTTATTTAAGCAAACGGAAGGGAAAACCCCCTATGGCTATTTAAAATTTTAATATAATGTTGTCAGAAGAAATAGTGACATAATTAAAACACTAAATAACATCTAAACTTGCAATGTAAAAGTTTGATAAAATTCATGTAATGTGTTTAAAAAACAAAATCTAATTTCATACTATAAGGTAGCATTTTTTTGCTGAGTTTTCTTAAGAAAATGCTGAAGTTAAATAGCAATTTTTCTTTCTGTGATGCTGAGTATTAATCTCAGAAATTTAAATATTTTCAGACATATATTATGAAACCCACCAATTAGTCTCAGGATACTTTGAAACCATCCTCCTGTATGGTGAAACCTGAAGATTGGAAAAGTACAGGAAAATACAATGTAGTAAAAATAATAGTCTTCTAAATAATTTAACTGAAAGTATATATTATTTTATAGTGTTTAACGGAAACAGATAGCATTTCTATATTTCTTAGTAGTTGAATTTTTCATGAAAGAAATTTGAGATATTCTGGGTGTGTCTATACCCTCAGATAACGTGAATCTACAATCTGCTCTTGGGACCTCATCTCCTGATCAGCTCAGTGTATGCTTATTTACTCCAAGGCTGTCCTTTGGACTGAAGCAACACATTATCTTTAAAACACAACACGATTGCAGTTCTCAGGAAAGTTCACTCCACAGGCACTCCCCATATAAACAATATGGATAAATTAGCCCCAAGTTATTCCCTTTACCCTACAGATTAGCAAGCTATGTACCCTTAGGAACCACTACATGCTCTCAAATGTCACTTCAGGACATGTAATGTACATCTTTGGAATGAGAATATTACCCTAGTGAGTTGTGATATAATCCTTGTATTTTTTCAGGTACTCTTAACTAAAAAGGTACTAAAAAAATAATGATTGTTGCTGAGGGTGCAGAAAGACTCTGGGAAAGTTCTTTGTAGTTAAATGTGGCCAGTCCACCCTGATGGACCTTCACTGACAAACACAGACACAAGAAATTCTATATTATATGGCTGGAGGACCAGGGGTTTATCTACCATGCCTTTAGTTATGAAGTCATGGACTGTTTTCTGAACTGTTCTACTATACCTGAGAAAGGTTCATGCATTTCTTATTAGTTATTTGAAGAGCTACAGAAAGGCAGCTGTTAGCGAATGATTACGTTAGGTATAGCTTCTTCTGTACAGATACTGTTGAACAATCTGTAAAGCCATCACAATTTGAAGTAGTATGGGGAATAGATTAATTGTAAAGAATGCCAACGCAGTACATTAAATGCTACTGTTAAACGATTCAATTGATTTCACAGTCTTTTCTTGGTTTTCTTATAAATATAGGAATGCTAGGGGATATTACTAGCTCTTTTTGTCTAGTAACTATGTGAACAATTTATGTTATTGCTTGAGAAAGGATAAGCCTTTTTGCACTGTGTCAACATAGCCAATTTTACTTACAAACATCAATAGTCTTGAATAACTAGAAAGTGGAAGGAAAAAACAAAGAGAAAGAGAGACAGATAGAACTTGGATGATATAAATTACAGGATTATGTAGGCTGAACTGAATTCATTATCTCAGAGTGATATTGTATAGTTTTGAAGGAATGTTAGTTAAATCTTAAAATCAGAACTTGGAAACTAAAATCATATGAAATTACTAGACAACATGCAGGTATGCTTTTAAATAACCAAATAATTAAAGGATCATGCTGTTACTCTTGGTTTTATTTAATATAACCATCCAGAAAACTACAAGCTATAAGAATTTCTTGGTTTGCATTTCAGTGTGTAACAAATTATCACAGTAATATTTTTTGTTGTGATAGTGTGGTCTAGTAGAGCTCTTTTCTTCAGTGAGCTGTTTAAGGCTGTAGTTTCAAAAGGAAGTGAAAAAGATATTAAGTTGTCAAAAATAATTATAGGAAGAACACAGAGATACAGACCTATCATAAATTAGCAGAACATTTTATAATGGTTCTCTCTATAAAATCAGCTTCCACATATTTTGTCTTAGTCAAACAAGTCAAATATGAATTAATTCTATCAGATACTTTTTTCTTTATGTTATTATTATTTAGATAAATTCTGAGGTCTGCTTTGTACTACCATTTTTGTTAATGGCCTTTTAAAGGAATCAAAAGAAAAATGTCCATGATAAAATAGTCAATTTGTTATCAATCTGAAAAAGAGATACAGTCTTTTTTTTTTAATTCAAGTCCTACTCCCTTTTCTAATTCAGAAGAGTTTTTCAAAGAGGAAAATTATTATGTGCTACCTTTTTTGTGTTTTGTTTGAATAATGAGCTCTGTGTAAAAGATACATAAGATAGAAACTTTGTGAACTCAAGCCAAGCTTTTTTGCAAGTGGAGGATAATAAGTGATTATAACTTTTACACCAGATTTCTTTTTATGTTTTCAGTGTGAGAACAACTTTGGAGGACATTTTAATGGGAGAGACTTAGGCTTCCCATAGTGTGGGGTCAGAAAGCAACTCTCTTGTGCCCCTCATAAATCTCCTGTGTGCACATCTATGCCAGTGGTGCATCTCACCTGATAGAAGTATGAAATGAAGTGTGTGTGATATACACCATGCCTGAATTTATATGGAAGAAAATTTTGAAATACTCTGTAATGAATGTAGTTGTTTTGTGTTGTTTGATTTTCCTAGCTGTGGAGCTGAGCTTGACACAGCTAGACTGACACACAGCTAGCTCAAAGTGTTTACACAAGGTAACTCTTCAGCAAAGAAAATCTCTAAGCAGTAAAATTATCTTCAAAAGGACAGTCCAAGTGATTAGGGAGTAAACAGAGTTAGAAGAAAAAATATTTAGTGGTACAGCAAATCCACTTTCCTTTAGAAAATTTGTATTTTAAATAAGCTTGAGAATGGATGTATATAATAAACTAGTTTGAGGTTGCAGTCTTTCGGTTGTCCAGATAAAGCATCTGACTTCAGTAATGTAGTTATCTCTTTCCAGCCTTCACTTTTGGGCCTTTTCCCCACACAAATTAAGCTGTGCATAAGGAGGTACTTCCTAAGTCTCAACCTGCAATAATGTCAAGATGCAGCAGTTCCCAAGCATGGAAGCTCAGAAGTGCACAGAAATTCACCAGATTAGAAGATATTTCAAGACAAAAGACTTTATCTCTCTTTTTACTTCAAATTAGTTATTTAAATCTCTAAAAAGTAATCTGAAATGTATGTTTATAGAACTTTTGGTTCTGTCTGAAGTGAGTGAGAGCTTTGGGGTACAGGGTCTCAAGAGCAGGAGATGGCAAAAATATCTGTCATGTTTTGTATCTTTTACCCTAAGATTGTATGCTTTCTTTTCTGATTTCTTTGGTACTTAACGCCACTGGTGACTAAGCCTATTGTATCTGATTTTGCTAGCACTCCCACACACTCCTCCCACCACCCAAAAAATAGTGCTTGGCTTTTTATATACTGAGTCTGAATCTCAAGGTCAATTCTTTACGGTTTTACAAACTGTGGTGCTTTAAGTTAAATTAAACTTTAATTTAACAAACACTTGAAATATTTGGCATCCTATTTATTTAAAGAAAAAAAAAAACCACAAAAAAAACCCCAAAACCCATGGCACAGTCATATAAGATTTTAATTTAAAACATATCTTATACAAAACAGAAATAAAAGGATCTTTGGCTTCTTGCTTTAAGCAAGTTAGTATTAGAACCTTTCTTTAGTACTGAATAGTCAGTGAACTGACAAAGCAAACCTTGTTTTTTGTGATGTAAGAAAAGCAGAAAGCTTCTTTGAAGGTGATGGGGCCATTCCTGCTTAATAAAGAAATGATATCACATTAATTCTTATCAGTCTTATGTAGTATATAAGTACATCACTATACCAGACAGTGCAGCAGTATACCAGCCAATTATTTTTTTTCCTAAGAAACCAACTTTACTGAAACAACAAAAATATTTAGTGTGTCTATGCTGTACTATATTACAAAAATAAATCCCAAACAAATATCAGGAAATATAGTATTTATAATAAGGGATTTTTGTTCTGCTAAGTTAAAAATAAAAGGATGAGGATATTTTTATTTTGCAGCACAAAGGGTAATGTATTTCAGTGAGAATAAAAACTAATTTTTTTTAACCTGAAAATGAATGGCAACATCTTGTTTAGGCTTTTATGGATTCCATATTTGTTGTCTTTGCTCAGGGTTAAGAGTTCTACTCTATTTAATGGTTGTTTTCACAGAAATTAAATTTTCTTTGCTACTCTTTATACTTTTTTCATATCTTCTGGATCCTATTCAAGATGGGGGATCACAACTGCATACACTATAGTATACACCAACATAGACATATAGTTCACACAGTAGCATGACAATATTTATTCTACCATGTTTGCTATTCTTTTCCAAACATTTTATTTCCTTTGTTTTTAAGTTTTGTCAACCTTGAGCATAGAGATGACATATTCATAAAAACTTTTTTTTACCTTGGAAAAGTCATTTTTCAGTGGCAAAGGCCTATTCAGAACTCCACACTGTATGTTTAGGAAAATAGGATCGTATTTTTCAATGTGAATTGCTTTGGAATTATCTTCAAAAATTTTGTCTCCATTTTGTTTTCTGATGAATCAGTAGTATAAGATCCTTCAGTAACTCTTTAACATTTGGCAAAATATGTGAATTTTGTCATTTATTGCCCTTTTCCACATCATAAATGACAAAATTCGCATATTTTGCCAAATGTGTCCATATTTATCAAGGATGCACACAGACATCCTCATGGGATTCCACTGGTGAATTTCTTCCATTGTGAAGCTTCCCATCTACTCCTGCAAATTTGTGTCCAGTCTTTTTACTAGTCATTTGAGAACAATTTTCTACTTCACCCTATCATACCTTATTTTCTTCAAGACTTGTGGTAAGGGCTCTATCCAACATGCTCACTAACTCCTTCAGAGAGATCTGGAATATAGGAGAACTGCCTTCCATACTGTTTGTCATAGATTTGAACAGAGACCCAGGCTTGCTCAAGGTAAGATTCAGAATAAATTGATAGGTTGCATGATGTGGAAGTGAATTCATAAAGATTGATACTGTTCTGGTAACAAGTTTCCTTCCACATCAGTCATATCAGCACACTTTCTAGGCTACCGTAGCCCAAGCAATGCTGATCCATAAATCTCTGTTCAGTATGTCCTATGATTTATTGATTCTGCTGTCTACAATAAATTTGAAAATATGTTGCCAAATAATTTTTTGCCAATCTTTTTAGAAAAAAAAAAAAAGAAAAACAAAGTGCCCACATCCTCTAGTAGAACGATAACATCTCAGGAACATATTTGCCATGTCTGCATCGTATAACTCTTTTCTTAATCCCACTACCTTCTGCAATACATTTTGCATATTATTAATAGTTCTTAACTACTTCACAATTTACATTATGTATAAAAGCATTATTTTAAAAAAAACAAAACTAATGAGAAAATTCTTTCTGGTTTCTTTGGTTAGATTTTGGGTCTACACTTGAATGCATCAGCTGAAAGCAGCTCTACCTGATTATCAAGTCTTAAATTCCTGACCAGTTCTCTGGTAACCAAATGTAAACTGCTACAAAATCTGGGTCTTTGCTGGACCTCCCAGGATCTTTCTTGGGCCTGAGACATGTTTCATGGAGAGTTATTCCTTTTTTATAATGCACTCAAGATAAGAAAAAGGTTGTTTCCAGATAAAAGCATTTGTGTTTTCACCCACCAAAGAAGTGTGCTCCATGCAGAGAAATGTTATGGGAGGACAAGTGAGAATATTAGTGCTACTGCGATTAAGTAGACAACTGGAGGAGTGCTTGAGACTTTTCCAGTACCTATTGGATTAGTTCCTGTTATGATCTAGTCTCCACCTTCCTGGCATGTTTTAAGAGGAAAGACCAAGTTGTTCTGCTACAGAGGTAATCCGACATTCATGAAAGGCAATGTGAATGGCGTTCCTGACTACAGTGTATATGAGTCTGAGAACAAGGAGAAAAAAATGTCAACATAAACTGAGAGACTTCAGGAACTGATCAATTACTTCCTAGTACAAAATGTACACACCATTTGAGCATTAAAAGTGGGGCTCAAGTGGTGACTATTTCTTGTCTTGACTTGCCGAGGTTCAAAATTGCACCTTGAACCATTAGATCCCTCTGGTATCCCATAAGATGACATTCTACAAGTAAGCTGAGTTAGATTGTTTTCTGCCACAGCATGCTGCAATATCAAGCTATCCATCAACAGATATAAATTTTTCTGTATCGGAAATGGTTCAGTACTCTTTAGCTCACCATCCTTGACTGACTAGCTATAAAAACGTACCATCATCAAGTTATTTTAAAATGAGATGAAGATGTGAAATCTATGACTTCAAACAGTTTGGATTCCCTCTAAAGTTCAAGGAGCAGTTCTAGTAATTGACCCAAAATTCAGTACTCTGTAGGGTATAAAGGTGTAATGGTCCTTCTGCTCGAATTAATACTGAAGTGTGCCTTTAAACTCCAATGTTGAACCTTGATCCAGACAAACTTTCTCATAGTGAATGTCCCTGCAATGTTTCTGAAAGCAGCACAGACAACAGCTTTTCTCTTGTGTGGAGGATTGTAATATGTTACAAAAATTATTTTTCATTCTGAATCAGAAAAAACCTCCCAGATGAAGAAATTTCCAATGAACTACAAATATTATTCTTGGTTCTGTTCTACGTCTTTTTCTCCAAATCTATGCACTGGAATCTCAGAGTGCTGAGAAATTATATTTATACTAATAAAATAAAAAGTGTCAGGGAACGGGCTTGAGAACAGACCTAAAGTCATCCATGCTGCTTATCTCCAGCACTGCATGGCTCTTCTTTGCCAGCTAGCACTCTCACAGATGATGCTTCAACCCAATTTAGGGGGCCACAGAGGCCTGGCACTATTACCAAGAGATAATACAAGAAGTATGGGGAAGAGAGTTTAAATGTAGAGATTTGAGCCACCCTGTGCCATTTGCTGTCAAACCTGGAGAATAGACCCTGGAACATTTTATTTATTGAATAGATGTGGCTTGGAAATCTAGGTGTCCAGGAAAGTGTCAGATTCTTAATACGTCATCACTTTGCAAAATCAAGGACCTCAAGTGGTTCACTCTCTCATGTTTCACCATTTTTGCCCCATTATTATTATTATTTCTTCTATGATAGCAACAATCTAATTTTTAACATATATAAACAAATGTAACATATTTTAATAGATCCTGTTTGAACTGCTTTTCTTTGCCTGTTATACCACTAGTGCTATTTATTTTAAAAATTATTATAACAAAAAAATCAGTTCTAATTGAATCTTATCTCCTGCTAAAGCATCTATTTTCTTTCTTGTATTTTAGCTGATAAAATGTTTATTTTTCAAAACAATGATGCTTCACACTTAGTTACAAGTAGTTCATATGGAATGAGTGCACTTTTCCAATTTAAGTTTTCATAGAACACTGCAGTTTATATTATTACCATAAATGTGGGCACTGCTGTTATTTACATTCACATTTGCACATTTACACTCACCATTGAAGTCAAGGTGGATTTGTAAGTGCAAATAAAAGCAGGATTTGGCAAAAAATACCTGTACAATTGTATGCACTGTCATAAAATGAGCATGTCATTAGAGATATGACACCTTCCTTTTTTGAATTTCAGATAATGATGGTTTTAATTTTACATTTTAGATTAAGATAATGGCTCTCTGGACCCCTTAACTGTTGATTAGTGGCTCATTTCAGTTTCCACACTTAGTTATTTAGTATTATTTGAGATGCCTTGGGGTATCCTGTCTGGCCTTCAACTGCCACTTGAGAAGGCTACGAATCCAAAAATAACTCCACTAAGTCCTGCATTACAGGTGGTTACGAATATCTCAGATACCCTAGAGCATCTTAAATGTCAATATAACCCTACACGAGGACAGCCATACTGATGTCTAAAATTTTCATTGACTATACATTTGACAATTTATGAGCTGAATCCCACCCCAGATGCCTTACACAGGCAACATAAGGTCCTTTTATATTCAATGGAGAGCAACAGAAACCTCTGGAGGACAGTTCGTCTCATTCTAAGGCATCACAGAGAAAATAATAATATGGAGTTTCTATTTCTAGGCCTTGGCTGTAAAGGTTACTAGATCAGACTTAGATGTGAGATATCTTAGCTAGACATATCTAAAGCCAGGTTAGTTATGTTTGGCACAGAGGTGAACTTCAGTCTGTATGAACTGTATGGCAGGCATTTCCATTTCCTGCTTATTCTTACTCCCCTCTTTGTAGCCTCACTTTGTTGCCTGGAAAAATCATGGAGCAAATCCTCTTCAAACACACTTTGGGGCACATGAAGAAGAAAATGACTGAGAACAATTTGTATGGATTTACCAAGGATAAGTCTGACTAACCTGATTGCCTTATATGACAAAATGACTGTATTTGTGGATTAGAGGACAGGAGCAGATATCATTTGAAAATCAAGACTTTCAACACAGTCTCCCACAATATTTTTCTGTGTAAATTAAGATGTTAAAGTATGGATGGATGAAATTCAACAAGGACAAAAGCAAAGTCCTGCCCTGCTCCTGAGAAAGAAGACCCCCTGGCAGCAATACAGTCTGGGGAAAGACTGTCTGGGGAGCCACTCTGTGGAAAAGGCTTTTGGGACCCTCGGGAGAGAACGAGATGAGTGTTAGCCAGCAGTGTGGCCTGGCAGCAGAGATGGCCAACAGCATCCAGGGCTGTATTAACAGGAACACAAGCTGCAGATCAAAGGAAGGGATTATCCCCCTACTCAGCACTCATTGGACAACATCTAGAACACTGCAACTAGTTCTGGGCCCCTCCACTATAGGAAAGACATTGGTAAAGTTGAGCAAGTTCAGCAGAGGGAGACCAGGACGGTCAGGGTTGGAGCACTTGCCCTGTGAGAAGAATCTGAGGGAGGGGGCTGGTTGAGCTCAGAGAAGAGACCGCTGTGGGGGGACCTAACAGCAGCCCCCCATTACCTATAGGGAAGCTACCAAGAAGACAGAGCCAGGATCTTCACAGCAGTGTATGGCAAGAGGATGAGTCACAAAGGGCATAAATTTAAATGAGAGAAGCTCACACTAGATATAAGGAGAATTTTTTTCCCCATGAGGACAGTCAGGCAGCAGAATAGGTTGTGCAGAGAGACTGTGCAGTACCCAGCCTTGGAGAATTTCTAGATCTGACTGGATAAAGTCCTGAGCAACATGGTCTGATCTCACAGCTGACCTGCAGTGAGCAGGAGGTTGGACCAGGGACCTCCTGAGGTCCTTTTCTGCCTGTAATCCTAATGTTCTACGTCTAGACTCCTGATACATGTTTTTCAGATTTATGAAATAACATGACAAGAACATTGTGACAGCCAACCATTTGTTTTCTGATTTCTCACTTAATTTCAGGAGCTTTCGATATAAACGTTTACACCTGAACTTACTACCTTTTTTGATTTTTATAGTCAAAAGAGCTAAATATAATTCCTTTGATTCTAAAGTAGATTAGATGAATCACATACCAAAATGGCTCCTCCTACTCAGTAACTCTAAAGGAAGCAAAGAGCAACTGATTTAAATGTAGAATATGTGATGAAAATATTTAAGGTCGTGAAAGATTGATTCCTATCCAGAAAGATCTAATTTAGTCAGCTGACAATGTTTTAGAAGTTATCTGTGAAATGAATGGTCAATAAAATTGGACTCACTCTTTGGCTGGAGTCAACAAACACTGATCTATTGTTCTCAATTTATTGAAAGTTCAATTTCTGAAGGACTTTTGCTGTTTTACTCAAGACTGAATCTTTCATGAAATTAATAATTAATAGTATACTATATTTTGTGAGAACAAAGAAAAGATTGCTGCTATGAAAGTTTTGCTTGTATGACTTAGAATTATCACCAAATTATATAAATAGCTAATATCTAGTTCACAATTTAGTAAAATGTGTAAAATGACAAACAAAAAGAAAAATTTATTTTGTAATTCTCATTTAAATGGACCAACCTCTAATACTTTGCTTTCATTGCAGGTATGATTACTATTGAATACATGGATGATGCAGCATTGTGAATTCTTGTCTGCTGAGTCTTGCAAAATGAATAGATTGATAAAAAAACATTTGCAGTGAAGTGCAAACACATAAATGAAAGAATGTGACTTCATGAGAAAACCTGCCATTTCAGACAAAAATGATTGGCATCTTCATTGTGAACAAAACACTCATTACAAGGAAGATTTCTGCTTAGCAATGAGGAAGAACATAATTTAAGTAACAGAATCATATAATTTAACTAGAGGAAAAGATGTATTATGTCATATGGTTCATCAGTTTGGTGATTCATAATTGCTCCTTGTCATGTTTTCAACAGAGTTTTGCCTGATTTAGTTTTAAATGTTCAAGTGAAATAACTCTCTTCATTTCCCACAAGAGACAACTTCCCACTTGGCTGTGAGAGCTTACTGCAAGGAAGTTTTTATTAAGTTCAGTCTAATACCTGTTGTTTCTATAAATCACTGAGAGGAGTTTTTTATTATTATTATCTTAATTTCCACACTTTTCTCACTTGATATGCTAAAATGCTGTTTCTCATTTAACCCAGATATATATTTATCTTTGAAATAATTCCTCTGTAAGTGATCTCTCCAACCTCATGCACTTATCTTCTAAGCTGTCTATACTTATCTGGTAATGAAATGATTGGAACTCAGTATCTTTAGATCTGTCTCAGCAGAATTGCTCAGCAAAAGAATTATATTCACAGAAACTAAAACTGCGTTCATAAGTTTTTGGTGTGATTCATTGAAAAGTGATTGCTATTTCTTTTACTGTTTCATTTCTCATTAGTCTTTGCTTGTTACACAGCATCAAAGAAATATTTTTACAGGTCTGAAATAGTAGAGGACTTGTTAAATGAAAATTTATTAAGTGAAAACCATTTCTAATGCTTCAGTGAAGACGAAGAATGAAAAAGAAGTGTTAGCAGACAAGTTATACAGCAAGTAAGTGTGTGAGAACCGATGGTGTGGACATTATTATTGCGTTTCATAAGCAATCAAAGCACTGATAGGTAGAGTTAGCTAAAAATACAAGTAGCTCTATTTTAGTTTTATCATTATGGGTTTTTAATATCCTTTTGCATTAATATTTTTGCTTATTTTTCCCAGGTTGCAGCAGTCCCAGATCCCACTGAACAGGTACACCTGCATTTGTGTAATGTGCCAATTAAATCCATAGACCCACATGTGAACTTAGAGGTATGCATGTACATATATCCTTGTGAAATTAAAGTCTCTGCTGCATTTTTCTGGAATGAATGTTATTCTTCTCTGGTCCTTTATCATATATCTTTTTTCTTTTCTTTTTTTTTTCTTTCATATTTTTTTCTTTTCTCTTCTTTTCTTTTTTTTTCCTTCTTCTTTTTTTAAAAAAAATTAACTCATTTATAGCTATATCCAATCTGGTATTGATAAATCCTATTTTTATTACATGTAACTGCACTTAATTTTCTTTCCCCCTTTTCCATATAGTATGAATGTTACTCAAATGTTTCCATTTCATCCTCACCACTCTTTGGAATTCTGCTGAAACAAAATGTGAAATAGAACAATAGCTATAAAATCACTTCAGTGAGAAACAGTAAATGAGGGCAGTCTTGTAGCTGTTTCCATAGATCTAGAAATGAAAATGAAACCAGTGAACTTTAAAATGTCCTTTTGACAGGCTGTTGCTAACATCAGTAAGAATGACCTCACACTTTTTTGCTTTCTGTTTAATGATTACAAGGTTTTGATTAATACTTGATATTATACAGCCTGAAGGAAACCAGAGCAAACAAATGGAACAATGCAGGGATGCTTTGGAGGACACACTGGTGTTTAGGAAGACCTTAACTTTGGTTGCTATTACAAACAGTCTGCCTGCCTGGAGGACCTAGAACCTGATATTTTGTTTTGTAAGCAAATGCTCCAGTTATTATGTTGTTATACACTTGGAATCCTAATGAGCATGATGTATTATGAAACAATATCATTTTTTTCCCCGTACTGTCCCAAGAGTAAGCATGTCTCACTCCAACCTTCAATCCCTCCAATTACACAGGACCATTTAATTAATTCTGCAGAGTTTTTTAAGTAATGGATTCCCAGCTTTCAACTGTCTGTTTCACAGATAGGCTTAGGGGAAACCCAAGATGAATTCTTTGCTGACCCTGAATTAAAATTTGAAAACTGATTGTGCAAAACTGGTCTAAAAAAAAAATCACAGAAAGAGTCACAGGCAGTGCCAGGAAACTGCCATGCTTTTGTCCTGCAGCAATGCTCACTGTGTACTGCCAACATATGCCTTATCTACTGTCTTGAGGTATTTAAAACACAGGAAGCAACCAGGTTGAAATAATTTCTTCTAGACAGTGTGAGCCCTCAAGAATATGAAAAGATTTAAGCTTGCCTGGAACTAAGTTTAATTTCTTTTATACTACAGCAAGTACTTTTACATCACACAGAAGGTAGTCTTAATTCTGAGTAACACATTACAGTTGGTGGGGTTTTTTAATGAAAAAGTAATTAAATTTCTTCTATAAAAATGTGGACAAAAGGGAATTCTGAATGGAAGAAGTATTTTCTGCATCATACTTATGCGAAACACTTTGGTTAATCCTATAATCTGCAGAAGGTAAATGCATAGTGAATATAGAGCTTATGAAAAAATTTTGTAATACTTGTATATATTTGCATATTAAGCTGAACCCAAAATGTCAAGATTTGAACTAATTTTTATTAAATTCT
This sequence comes from Ciconia boyciana, assembly GCF_034638445.1. Lineage (NCBI taxonomy): Eukaryota > Metazoa > Chordata > Aves > Ciconiiformes > Ciconiidae > Ciconia > Ciconia boyciana. The sequence continues at coordinate 177,114,038 of NC_132934.1, forward strand.
TTTTTTCTTTTTATTTTTCTTTTCTGGAAGAAATACTTTGTCAGGAGTCACGCATAATAACTTAAGTAAGAATTCAGGACAATGGAAGACAAAGAGACGAGACTGACCACAATCAAATAGTTCCCTTGTGCTTGGCATTTTTAAAACCTGGGGGCATGTTTAACATGAAATATTAACACATCTGGTAATAATGAATATACTTCATTTAGATATGTAATTCAAGGATCTTCTGTTATGCTTTTTATAAAGATTTGGTAGACAAAGGGAGAAAAGTGACTAAAAGTGCATAACGTGTATGCACAAATTTAAAAGGTATTAGTCTCACAGAGTTAATAAAAAAAAAATCCATTAAGGGCTATAGCTGTGTGTTTGTGCTGTTAAAGCTGTCAGATCCTTCAATGCTCTTGTAATTTCTAATGTGGACCTAATGGATTTGCTTGGGAATAAAACAGAAAGAGAAAAATAAGTAGAGGAGGAAATAAAACCTCAATATAATGCTAGATGTGAGGACATACATACAGTAGGAAATGAGAAATGAAAGTGCTTTCAAATCTAGGAAAGACTGAAAAGCTGTATTTCACTTTGTTTAACCCAAGAAAATATTCCCTTCTTTTAGATAATTGCAAGATTAAATGGAAGTAACTTTGGAATTGTTTTATAGAATATTACTGTTATACAAGGAAGCATCTCTTAGTTTGTGTAGAAAACAAGATTAAATTCATAGAAGTGGACCATCATACAAGCCTTGAGCCTGTCTGCTGGTTCTGCCCATGTATAGAAATAGTTATGCTATGTATATTATGATGCACTCTGATCATTTGTGTTGCCTGCAAGGTTTATTTGAATGATGCAGGTAAACAGATGTGTAGGAGTTTTGTCATCAGTAGGTAAAGGACTTACTTTTGGCCTCAAGTTACACTATGACTCTTGTCACTGAAAGTAAGTCTGCTTTATATACCTATTTTTCCTATCTGTAAAATAGGGACAATGGAACTGACCTCATTTGATAACTGCTTTGAGACATCTTAACAGAAGTATGTACTTATGTTAGGCAGCACTTGCTTGGGGGGGAAAAAAAAAGAGGAAATTTTTATATATTTTGAACATTCAAAATAAACTTCATAAATACATTGAATATTTCCCTTTATGAGCCTCAGTGCAATGTCTTGCTTAAACATGCATAACCAAAGAGCACATCGATTACAAGTGACTGATATCAAATCACCCCTTAAAGATTGTTAAGGCAGTTCTGTGGACTGAAAAAGACTTACTGCGGAAAAATCCCTGTTGATAGAGGATTACTGAAGAGTCAAGGAACTGAAAATATTAAAAAATGTTTTTCACTGTTTCTGGGTCAGATTCTTTGTTGATAAAAAAAGGAATTAAACAAGATGGAACTTTGATTCATTCTATAACATAGACTTTGGAAAATTTGAAAATATTTATTATTTCCCATGAATTTCAAAGTCCTGTATGTGTAAAGTCTTCTATTTCAGTGCTGCATTGAGAACACAAGGATTTAAAGCTCAGGGAGGCATCAGCCAAAAAGTAAGACATGAGTCTGCAGTAAGACACTGCAGACCATTGACTAGAAGGAATAAAAGAGCTTTTAGAAAAATGTGTCTGAAACTTCTAGTAGAAAGAGCAAAAGATCTAAGCATGACCATTAGAAAAACATTTTGAATTGCTATGAGTAGCTGTTTGGAAACATTGACTGAATTTCTGAATCTCTTCTTCACATTAAAAAAATGACAACTATATTTTGCAATATAGAGCTGAACAAGCAGTTACCTAGAATTTGTGTTCTTATCCAATTTTTTGTAACCAAATATTTTTAAAGTCCTGAATACCTAGCATTGCTACTGCCATCAGCTTGTAGACATAGTAACATACACAGGTGTCATTTGCTGTTATTTATATTGTAATAGCACTTTAACAAAAAGCCCTGGTATTTGCAAGCAATAGTGAATCTTGATATGTTTAGTGGAATCACATTTCTAGTGATATAAAACTGATGATGAACTGATGATGAGTTTTTATTACAAGATATTATCTGGAAGACAAGTACAACCTTTCAAAACAGAAGAAACTTCTTAAGTGAAACTATGGAGATCAAAGCACTAGATCTGGTAAAGAGGAGACAATGAGTAACATTACCAACTACTCACTCCTCCAGCATTCTGGTGCAACTAGCACATAGGAACTGATTTTGTTATTTTTTTTCTATTAGTGGATAGTAGCTTGCACTACCTGTCATCCTGTTAACTTTGGAAATGAAACATGGAGACTGTCACAACCCCAGAGAAACCCCTTGTAAGTGCCACAAGAAAAAATATTACTGTTTTGACATGTGCTATACTCCTGTATTTGCATATATTTGTGTAAATGTCTCCTTTCAATTTCATGTAGGCCCAACAGTCACTAAGCCTCCTGCATCGTAATCAGTATTCTAAGCAAAAACCTGAAGCATCAGTCTTCCTGCTTTCCTAACTTGCCTTTTGCTTTCTTTCATCAAAATATTGTATTAGCTAAGTCACCAGTTTCAGCAGTCAGAAAGCACAGATTTGTTTTATTTTTACACTAAATGACATTAAATCTCATGCCAATAAAAAATGCCTCTTAGTCTTACTTCAGAATGCAGACACTTTTTGTTTTCCTTACATTATAGAAAAGAAAACTGAGAGCATTATGTTGCCCTGGAAGTTTTCAGGTTACTATCCAATCTAATAACAGCGTAAGCCCATTTCTCTTTGACTTATCTATACTAATTCTCATAATGTATTAATAAAATTTTAATGTTTTGATTAGGCTATTTTATTGAGTATAATTCATTTCACATAAGTGCTAAGAAATACACATATTATTTTTACTGGTAAACACATACAGGTTGTACCTATGTGGTACAAGGTATCCCTGAAAACCAATAAATATTCCTGTACTTCACAGTTTAGATGTTTGTCTTTGCAAACGTTGTAAAATTCTTCAATGGAGTTTCTTTTTGGTAGAAAATAAATATATTGCAGATGTGGTTATATTTATAAAATAATAAAAAGGAAATAAAAGCCTCGTTATGTGGCAGAATGCTCTTGGAAACTGTAAAGGCAAACTGGACTGAAGTAAAAGATAGGCAGATTTTGTAGAGGCGTTTCAAACAAAAACTGTTATATCTCCAGGGTAAAACAAGGAAGTAGACTGTGAATTGTTTATGCAGATAAGCAGAGATGGTGAAAAGGCTGGAACACTAATCATACGGGATTTCAATTATCCTGATGTTGAAAACAATGAGAACTGTGGAGTACTTAAAAAAGCAAAAGACAAACACAAAGCAAAAAACCCGCAACCAACCAACCAAAAAACCCAAACACCCTTCCCCCCACAAAAAATAAAATGTGAAGACCCAAGCCTGCTTCTTCTGACTGCTGAAAAATTAGCAGACTGGCTCTAGCTGGAATCCTGAGGAGCAGAACAACATGATAAATGAGATAAAATGGTTGTCATCTCATACCACACCAACAGGGACCCATCCTTGTGGGGAAGCAGGCTCTGGTTTTGTTGGGACACTATCCTAATACCTACAATTTTTGCCTAAGGCTTGCAAACAAAAGCTGCTAGACTCTGAATCAATACATCCCTGGAGTACAACACACTCTGTTCTCAGTCAGCATTAAACATTTTGACTGTTATGCTGAGCAGCTTTTGGCCTCTATGGAGGAAAACAGTAGCGGGCAATACTGCAACCATCCAAGGGCCTCTGTGGAGATTGCTTTGTGCCTCCAGGGATCACCATCAGAAAACGGTATATCCCTTCTATGAATCAAACAAATTACATTATTATTTTAGAAATAATATGCAAAATGCATTTTCCATTTCTTTCTAAAAGAAAGTAATTAAGATTTCTTTTACATTTCAGTTAAGGGTTGTGTATCTGATAACCTTCATTTTGGTTAGATCGTGGTTTTAGATCATATAAGGCATTGATAAATCTTATGGGTAAAATAACAGCATTCTTGTAAGAATGGCACAAAACAATCATTCAGGAAAATAAATAAAAATCAAACCAAAACCAATAGGAATGTTGTTGCCAAACTTCTTGGGCCACACACTGCTGTTTTCAAAGCCATGAAAAATAATTAATATTAGTTTGTACCTGATGTATTGTAAGAAATACGGAGGATGATAGGGATCCATCATTCTGAAAACTTGGGAAATGATAGGAAATTAATTATATTCAGAATTAATAATATCCAGAATTTTTATTTTTATCTGAAGAATTTTTAAGAGTAACTTGGCAAAAAAAATAAATGGGAATGAAATTATTCTGTAATACATTCATAGATTTTTCAGAGCAAAATGTATTCGATCACTGTTAAGTATCCACAGAGTCATTCTCATTAAAACCTTATTACACTTTTTAAATTGTTCTCATTACATTAAGTGAAAATATCTGTTTATTTAAGGTAGATAGTAACTTCAGGCTTTTTTTTTTTGTCATGTGTCAGTGTATATTCTTAAACTCTTCAAACAAGGCAAACTAGGTCCTGAAACAACTTCCTAAGTTAAGCTGTAGTTAAAAAATAACTGGATTTATGTAGCCTATTTAATACTGTGTCAGGAAATAACACAAATTTGTCAGTTTTATAATGAAACAAAACCAAATGATTACACTTCAAAAGCTAAAGTGTCACTGAGAAGAGTTTACATGATACTGATTTTTGTATGTGGAGATACCTTATACAAAGAAATACAGAAAGTCACTGAGGCATCTCAGTGCAGCTGCCAACTGCCTGAGAGGAAAGAAATATCTGACTGTGATAGGCAGGAGGCTTATTTGCTTATTTTTATAAACTATCTTTAAAAAAAAAAGTCTGCCAGCAGATTGGAGCCTAATGACATTGTATGTGCCTTAATGTATCCTGCTTCTGAAACATTACTGAAATAAAACCAGGGAATAATTTCAGTTAGAGAGGACTTCTGGAGATCATCTGGTCCAAACCCTGCTAGACCAACTCTGAAGCTGGATCTAACTTTGAAGTTTGATGAGGTTACTCATGATCTTGTTCAGCTGATTTTTTAGTATCTCTGAAGACAGACTCCACAAGCTTTTGGGTGACCCATTCCATCATCTGATTACTTTCATTTGTGGGTTGTGGGTTTTTTTCCTGGTGTCAAATCAGAATTTTCCTTATTGCAACTTGTATCCATTGTCCTACATCCTATAGCTGTGCTTCTCTGAGAACAGTCTGAATCCTTCTACACTGTAACAACTTATTAGATATTTGAAGGCAGCAATAAAATTATTCCTTAGCCTTCTTTTATTAAGACTGAAGAAATCTCTCTCATTTTTTCCTGATCTCTCATATTTAAGAATCTGAATGGCCACAGTTTACGGTACAGTTCTCCTCCCCGTATTTTCTGTTTTCACAAATAAAAACTTAGAACAGTTGTAACTAGCTAGTAGCCAAATAAGTGCTAAATATAGAACAATACAGAATCAAAAATCTATTTTTTTGTCTGTCATTTATAAAGTATGAGGATTTTCTTTGCACTATTTTGCACTTTTTGGTAGCACCATCAGTGATATGCAACTTTGCACTGCTGTGTTATGTATTAGAAGGATCAGATGTGCGTTAGAAACATCTTTGTGACACAACCTAGACGATTCTGCAAGTATGTACTGACATCTGGTGGATATTTAACCAAACACTCAAAGGAAACAGTATTACTACATGCTGGTGTCCTGTTCATTCAAAGAAAGTACTTGCAGTGGTTTTCATAGCATAACAGGCTGCCAGGGAAGTGGCTGAGTCACCATCCCTGGGGCCGTTTAAAAGACGTGTAGATGTGGTGCTTAGGGACATGGTTTAGTGGTGGACTTGGCAGTGCTAGGTTTATGGTTGGACTCAATGATCTCAAAGGTCTTTTCCAACCTAAACAATTCTATGATTCTATACATTCTGAGTCCTCTTTCCAACAACACCTATGGGAGAAAATAAAACCCGAGTAAAGATTTCATTGACAGGATTTCTGTTTCTGTCATGCCATTTGGGAAGAACAGTTTTCCAAAGAAAGTCTAATTATTTTTTGTTTTTCATTGTAAAAAAATGCATCTTTTAAAAGATATACAACAGCAGGTCAGACCATTTGGAGACATATGACTATATTTACATATGTCCATCTGGCAGTATACGACATAGCTTAGCCCATCTCTAGTTCAAAAAACCCCCACATTATAGCATTTTCTGGCTGCTAGTCCATAAGACTGTGTTTAAGGAGTACCTGACCATGGAACAAATGCTATTGAAGAAAAAATGGGTGTGCTGGTTGATGGCAGGCTCAATATGAGTCAGCAGCGTGCCTGGCAGCCAAGAGGACAAACCACATCCTGGGGTGCATCAAACACAGTATAACCAGCCAGTCAAAAGAGGTGATTATCCCACCATATTTAGCGTTGTTGCAGCCTCACATCAAGTCCTGTGTGCAGTTCTGGGCCCCACAATTTCAGAAGGATGAGAAGGTCCTTGAATGCATCCAGAGAACGGCAACAAAGCTGGTGAAAGGGCTGGAAGGCATGTCCTATGAAGAGTGGCTAAGGACTTTGGGCTTGTCTAGTTTGGAGAAAAGGAGGCTGAGGGGCAACCTCATTGCTCTCTACAGCTTCCTGAGGAGCGGGACTGGAGAGGGAGGTTGCTGATCTCTTCTCCCTCATATCCAGTGATAGGACGTGTGGGAATGGTTCAAAGCTGCATGAGGGGAGGTTTAGACTGGACATTAGGAAGCATTTCTTGATTGAGAGGGTGGTCAAACACTGGAACAGGCTTCCTAAAGAGGTGGTCGATGACCCATGCCTGTCAGTGTTTAAGAAACATTTGGACAACGCCCTTAAGAACATGCTTTAACTTTTGGTCAGCCCTGAATTGGTCAGGCAGTTGGACTAGATGATCATTGTAGGTCCCTTCCAACTGAACTATTCTATTCTATAAATGCGCTCAGCTTGCAGCAGTTCAAAGTTATAATCCCCAAAGTGAATTGCAGCTATCATTTCATTTTGCATATTCTTTTATGTCTTCTGTGTTTGTTTGTTTTCAAGTTGTTTCTTACTCTAAAAGAAATTTTCTTTTTAGTCTTCCATTCCTCACTGCTGAGTTTCTCTTTTCTACTCTCATTCCTTCAAAGCTCTGTCTTTTTTTTTATTTATTTTTATTGCTGCTATGCTCTGTTGTGCACTGATAAAATTAGTACTACATCCACCATTGATGAAGCATAGAAACCTTGCTTCCTATATATTTTAAAGACTATTAATATTTTGGTATTAGAGGATGACAGATGATATATATCACCACAGACTGCCCTGTGAACAGACACGCTGTATAAGCTGGCTGGGTGTTTCAAAAGTTGTGTGATATCAAGAATACGATGGATAAGAAAAAAAAAATCTACTGAATATTTGGTGAGAAAAAAATAATAAGACAATGTGAGAGGAAGATGGGCTATGAAACTGGAAAATGAACATTTTTATTTCAGTATGTACATCTTGACTGGATTTGACTTCTGATGATGTTTCATCTTTCAAGATATTAGTTACTAAAAACATAAGAGTTCATGGAAGCCTTTTTTCAGCTATGTAACATGGAAGAAATACCTAATCACTTTTAACAGCTTCACTTGTTATGATTATTTTCACCTTTGTAGCAATAAGAAACAGCTTTTAAAAGATAGTTAGATCTTATAAAGATTAAAAAAATGAATAGGACCTAATCCATTATTTAGCCCTGAAAACATATATTGCTCAGACCCTGAGGTAACTTAAATAATAAAAAAAAAGTTTATTGCATTTTCATTCACAGCATTTCAACAGACTCACAAACCTTTCCTTTTTGCCAGATTTTATAGTTCGTTTCCACAATAATAGAGGAGACTGGTTTTGCAGTTTGATGTGTTAAGTTGCAATTATACTGTTAGTTTAGAAAGTTGACATTCCTGGTTTTAAGTCATAGAATTAAAAGGAAAATATATCTTAGGCTACTAAAGGTGTTATGCCTTTCAACTGTCTTAAATCAGGCATGTTACTTTTAAATTCTGTTCAATATTCAGAATAATTTAAGGGGGTTTTGTTGTTTGGGTTTTTTATTGTTGTTGTTCTGTTTTGTTTGTTTGTTTTATTAAATGGAGGCTAATAGAGTTACATGACTTTTAAAGCAGAAGATTTCAGTGAAACAATACATATAATGGCATTAGAGAAAAAATGTTCTGATTTAGTAATACAACTGTTTGATTTGCCATATCTTCATTTACCATTCTATGACCACATTACATGACTAATGCTGAAAATAAAATGAAACATGATTTTTAAACTATGGAATTACAAACAGCTGGTGCTTTGAAGATAGAAAACTGGTAAACTTCATTTTGCACATGGAGAGAAAAAGCCCACATGTGAATACCTAAACCAGAAGTGCCAACAATCTGTATGTTTCATTTATTATTGCATTTTTATTTGTTATTTTTCATGCTCAGAAATTAAATGGGAGTACCTAGAAGATGTGGAACCTACAGAAGAGGACCTACAGGTCCTCTGCAAAATAGGGCTGTCAAGGTAGTTGCAAATGACACAGAAGAGGCTGAGGTATCCAGTGTCTTCTATGCCTCAGTTTTCATGAGTAAGGTCAGTATCCATCTGAACAAGGAATGACAAAGCAAATGACAAAATACCTTCTAGGAGGAAAAAAATTTCTGAGTGAATAATTGTTTATTTGACAGAGTGTCCCACACAATCATTGTTGACAAGCTAGTAAAATAGGACTGGAGAGATGCACCATAATATGAGTGGAGAGCTGGATGAACTATCAAGCTCAAACCAAGCTTAAAGGGAGGTGGTTAATGGTTCAAAGTTGAAGTGACAGCTGGTCACAAGTGGAGTTCCTTAGGGGTTGATACTAAGTCTCCATGTTTTTGAAATTATCTGGGCAACAAGACTGAATGAATCCTCTACCAAGTCTGTGGATAACACTAAACTGAAAAGAAGATACACCAGAAGGAAGAGCCACCGTACAGAGAGACCTCAACAGACTAGAAGATTGAGTCAACAAGAATGGCATGAGGTCTGAAAAAGACAAATGTGTTGCCCTGCACCTAGGACAGAATAATCCCAAACAGTAATACAGGCTAGGGTCCAATTGGCTAGGGTGTAGCTCTTCCAAAAAGGACCTCAGGATCCTAGTGGACAGCAAATAGAACATGAGTCAACAGTGCACTCCTGTGTATCCTCCGTGGCATCAGTAAGCATATAGTGTAAGGACTTAAGGCTGCCCTAATGAGTTACAGGCTTGGGATATGCCAACGGACAGAGACCAACAGCTTCAGGAACAAACAATTTATCTCTAAATAATAGTACAGCAACAAATACAGATCAGTAGTACAATTATCCAGGTGAAAACAACAGTAATTCACCAATACTGGGCTAAACATAATATCCAGACATGCAAAGACTTACATGACCATGGCTTTCAGGCAAGCAGGCAGGAAGCAGGGCATAGCTTCTTATCCAGGTAAGCAACTTGGACCAGACGATGGGCTCAGGGAATTCTGAATTCCCTGATCAGACTGCCCTTTTTATTGCTGAGTCATGGAAGCACTACCTGGACTACAACTCATCTCTGCTCCCCCTTTGTGCCAGCTCTGTCTTCAGTGTGAACTGAGGACAGAAATACCATATAAAGCAATTCTAGCTCCACATTCCTTTGTGTACATATACCTGGAAATTTGTATATGGTAGTACAAGCCTTACACCTCCTTTGGTGTGCATGGGCCCTGGAAATACTGTATAAGGCAATAGTAGCCTTACATATATTCAGCAATTCAAAGGATCTACTTCAGCATTTGTTAGGCCATGCCTGGAATACTGTGTCTAGTTTTGGTCTCACACAGTTCAAGAGACACATCAAAAAAATTGAGATGGTCCACCAAGGGGTTCACCATAGCGATTAGAAGTCTAAACAACTTGACATTTGAAGAAAAGTTGAAGGATTTGGGCTTCTTTGGCTTATAAAATGTTAAAGTAGAAGGCTCAGGGGGATTTAATCACAGTCTTCCAGTATTTTAAAGGTAGTTATAGAGAAAATGGAGGTGCTCTTTTCACAAGGATGATCAGTGACAGGACAAGAGGCAATGGACAAAAGTTGTTCAGGGGAAAAAGGTCTGAACATGAGAAAAAAATTCTTCACCATGACAACAAGTAACGCCGGAATACGTTGCCAAGAGAAATGGTGGAATCTCCCCTGCAGGAAATACTCTATATCTTTATATCATCTATTTTTTTTATTTTTTTTTTTAATAGATCTATTTATAGATCTACAGGTGGCCTCTTTTTTTAAAAAAAGATTTTCCATATTACTCAGAAACATTTTAATACATTTGGTATGTAGAATTGCATGATAAAGTTGCAGATGGATGGTAAAAGCCAGAATTATTAACTGATGGCAGCTATGTTTCATTGCTTTCAATTAATTTTTCTTCTTGATAAAACTAATTTATTTTTAAATAAAAAAGAAAGTAGTGTAAATAAGTAATTTTAACTAATTTATAATGTATCAAGACCACACTGGAAGGAGCTAATTAAAGTTCTATTTAGATAGTGCTGAAAACCTACTATAGAACCACAAGGTCATATTTGAACATGGACAAAAATTTCTCTAATATTGTTGAGGAAGTGAATACTATTTGCAAGTACATTAAGAAAGAAGCATTTATGTTCCTAGTTGTGTGCTGAGAATTTCAAAAATATTACAATTAACAGCAAAGCTGTGGATGTGTTGGCCCATACATTCAGTAGTCAAAGACTTTTTGATCAGTATTCAAAAATTATGGAAATGACATTTCTTTTTAGATTTAGTTTGGAAAGTAAGGAGAAAAATATAGAGCGGCTGATCTTATAAAATAGCTTTGAATTGAAGTAGGAGTTTATTTACTCTAAATTATACTGTGAGTGTATAATTTCTGCAATTTTTACTGCAATTCTGCAATTTCTGCAATTATTACTGCAAGCTTCAGAGTGGATTTCAGTCTCTGTGTGCACTGAGGAAGCTGAAGATACTGTTTAAGGGCTATTCAAGGCTGCTTATTGCCTGTGCTTCTTACCTTCTCAGAAGACTTGGAAGACGATACGAGATTGTCTGTGTGCGTCCAGTGTGTCATCTAGACAGCTTCAGCATTTCTTGGAATAGGTAATCCTGCAGAGGAAGCATAAATGTAGATTAAATTTCAACATTCAGGGTATCTATCTGAACTGATCTGATCTGGTGACTACCAACTTTCCTCACCATCATGGAAGAGTAATAGATAACACTGAACATGAGTCATCTCATCCTAAAATAAACATTTGTGTTTGGGCAAATGAATCACAGTTTGAAAGTGACTGTTGTTCACCCCAAGAAAAAAGGAGGCACAAGGTAGTTAAGTAAGACTCACATCTGCAGGACAGGCATCAAAAGTCAGATGAAAAGGCTCCCACCCATACTGTCTCATGCAGCGATCAGGTATTCACAGGTCCGAGAAAGCAAGAGCAAGAAGCAGGATACAGCATCTCCAGACAGGAAGCACATTTCTGAACTTCAAAAAATCTGTCTAAAATGTGAAAAACAGGCAGGACTACTACTGACCACCATTGACATGGCTTAAAATCTTGGCATGCATTTCACATTACTGCATTTTCAGCACTCATGGATGCATCTCACCAGGCTGCATGGATTTGTGTATGTCCAGTTTGTTTAAATATTTCCCAGCTTGATCCTTCTCCATCAAAGGTAAGTATTCCTTGCTCCAGACTTCCCTACTGGTCTCCATTGCCTGTAGTTCCTGAGGTCAAATCCTACCAGTAATGATGGAGGCAAAGAGGGCATTGAGTACAACTCTTATCACCAACCAGAAAAATCAGCTCACGCGGTAAGAATTTTTAAAAGGTGTGGCATATATTCTAAAATGAAACTCCAGTGCAATCTCATAGACAACACCAACAATTGATTATTGTGTTTTCATGGTATAAACTTACTGAAAATGGCAGTCATGCCACCTCCCTTGCTGAGGCCTGGCACTCCTTTTCTCTGTTTTTTACTAAGGATGTAGCTTCAAAATGTACATAATGGCTTCACCACAGAAAATGCCCATTCCCAGTTCTTATTCCCTGGTTTATGGTCCAGTTCTAAACTGAATCAGAAGCACTTGTGGAAATAGAGAAGGTCAGTAAAAAGTTGTTAGTGCCAGAAGAGGGGCTTGGCGGAATTTGTTGCCATCCTGCAGAGAATGGGACATCAAACGAAATATTTCCCCACACCAAGCAGGTTCCTGTGAGGGACTGAAAGAGTTAATGTCTCAGACATTGTGGAGACATAAGGTGTGATTTGCATGGCGACGGCAAGTCATCTAGTATGGGATGGGGAGAGCTCATCGGAGGAGAGACTAAAAGAGGTATTGTCTTGTGAGACACTGAAAGAGGTACTGTCTCAAATGCTGTCGCGAGATAAGGTGCAGCAAGTTGGAAGAGCGCGTCTGGAGGATGCACAGTTACCATATGTGGCCAGAGGTCACACAGAGTTTTATCTAAGGAATGGGCCTGCAACCATCCGAAACTTGGAATGAAACTTCTTGCAACCAACCTCCTCCCCCAGCGCCTGTGAACTTTTGAGGACCAGAACAACATAAATCCTCCAGGGGTGTGACCTGAGGCAGGGATTAGAGTATAAAGAGACACCTTCCCCAGGGAACGGCACGCGCCCATCACCGGAGGATTGCCATGTCTGTCACCGTCATCGCGGGATCCAAGGGTGGTGATACCTTTCCTTTTCTTTATCCTCCTCTCTTCTTTTTTCCTTTTCTCACTTCTCTCTTCCTCTACTCTTCCACTATATATACATATATATATATATATATATATGGGTATATGAGTGTTGGATGAATTATGATGGGTTGCCCAGAAAATAGCTCCATTGCTAAATTGCCTCTGTTCGTTCTCTGAGCTTGCAGTTTGTTAAGTTTGTCCGTTTGTCTAGTTTGCTAGTTAATAAAGTTGCTAGTCTGACTGTTCCTCTGAGTCATTGTCGTGACTCTACTGGCCTGCGGCTCTGCCAAGCAGAGATCGGCTTTTGTCGGTACACAGATCCTGGGGAATCAAAAGATTCACCCGTCTTGCAACCCACCGAGTGGGACGAGACAGTTCCACATATAGAAGAATGATAGATCAGGGCCAGAGGGTGGAGTCTGAGAGCATTGTCCTGTAGCACAGTAAATACAGTCATGCCATTGGTAGTATAGGCCATGGGCTTCATACGGAACTTGCATAGCCTTGGGACTGAGGTTTGTCAGTCTTATTTTTTTAATGTTTTAAATCCATAGACATATAGCCTCTGAAGTCAATCAAACTACTCATTTGAATAAAGGTACTGACAATTTGCTATTATTTATTGTGAAATCACAACATATTTTGAGAATTATGACATTTATTCTATTTATTTTGCATACAATTTTATCTATATTGGGAAACTCAACATTAGTTGGGTTTAACTCCATTTGCCTCTTTCTCTCCAACTTTGATAAAGGAATTATTTTAAGCCAAGAGTGTAATGATGTGTATTTTCAAACTAGTTTGATAAAGCTTTAGTGGTTAGAAAAAATATTTAAATCACACCATAAATTCCTTCATCTCTCTTTGCTGACCTCAGCTTTTACATCTGTTCCATGCACAATCACTTTGTAGACCACATCTATGTTAGTAACTTGAACAGATCCAGGCAGGCAATGCTCTCAGGACTGAAATGCAATTGTCTGTATTTTTAAGCTTTTAGACCATTCTCTGGAACAATTTTGACTTGGGCCAACTAGCAAGATCTTAACTAATTTATGGATATGTTTTAGGAAGTCAAATATTCCAGCTACTGTGTCTAAATGTCAGACGGCAGTTTGTGTGCAGCCACTCTCTTTCTGTGGCTAAAAGCATTTACTAATAGATATGGGTCATTTCATTTAACCCCGTGCCCAGGAAGGTTTCTGAGTTCTGTTTAATTTACTACTATTGACATAGCTTTAGCTTCTGAGATTGAAGATTTTCATTTATCGTGTTCTTCTAGTGATATCCGAACTACAGATTGGTGTACTTTGAAATGAGCTTGACTAATTTGAAATAACAGATTTTTGGTTTCTAGTGTCAATTGTTGCCCTTTTTAGGAAAATCTGTATTAGCTATATGGAAACTTACAAGCACACTAAAATCAGGAAAGGTTTTGCAGATATTTTTAACTTAATTTCTTCAGATACCTTTCATGAGACAATAACCTGTTTTGATATAGCATCTTCCATCTGAGGATCTCAAAGTATTGCTAAAACGTTAATAAATGAGTCAGTGAAACCTTGTAACGTATCAGTGAGCTAGGGAAAACTGAGAGCTGGTTTTATCATTTATTATTTGTGCAACTACATATCAGTACACAGCTCTGTGAAGCAGAAAAGCCATGTCAAACAAAAAACCCATAGCCTGCCTGAAGAGATTTCATCACCCTTTGATGAGAGCAGGTTAGTAAAGAGTAATTAATCTACTTGCCAAACATCGGTGAGCGTAACTCCCATTAGTACTAGACTCCAGACTATCTTCTCCCTATTAAAGAGCTTTAGTTCCCATTATTCATATGTCCAAGTTCTGCATTAAGGATGAGGTGTCTAATCCTTGATAGCAATCACAGTTCCTTTATGGCACCATTTCCCAAAGCTGTTTTCCTTTGTACTCTCTCCTGATGAGCAGACTTTACTATTGAAAATCCCTCCGTTCCAACTGGAAAAAGGACATAGTCCAGACACCCAGACCAGCAAGCAATTCCCAGAATACCTCTTCTATGGAAATGAGGCAGTTGTCACCCCAGTGCAGGCAGAAGGTTTGGGTCAGGCATGAATGCAATCGGAAGACAGTGTGGATCAGGGCCTCAGCATAGTTCACTTTAATGAGTAGCAGCTATAGGATGACCACTACCAAAGACAACATCAGAGAAGCCACTGGACAACTTGCCTCAAACCCCTTTCTGAGTATCTCTCACCTGCTACAAGAATGTTCTTGTATGGAGAGATACAGTGGATAAACAGAGGTATATCACTGCACAAAAGAAGCAGAAGCAATTGCATCTTTGTCATTTTCCTTCAACATTGTTAAAGAGTTCTCCAGTGTTGTGTGACTACAGACCAGCCCTCCTGCCCATATGTTACATTTATTTTGATTATCCTATCTTTGCTTTTGCAGCATAGTGTTCTGATTATATTTGGTTCTTGCCATCTTTTCTAGGCTGGCTATCGTTTTAAGCCTTCCTATTAGATTAAAATATAGGAATCTGTTTTCAACAGTCTTTATGCCTTAGAGAATAAACAGATTTTTAGATGATTTATTGAGATTTATAGTTATATTATCATTATCTGATGCATGGCTGGACAGAGTTAGGTTATTGCTTTTCCTATTACCTTAAATTGCAGTATAAAATTCTTTTTGAAAATGTCCTCAAAATATTTGAACTCGTTACAATGCAGAAACTGTTATAGCCACAAGAGAGTGCTCTTGTAAAAACATTAGGCTGCTTGAGAAATAAGTACATTTTGCACTTCAACAATGAAAAATAGTTTTAGTAAATAGTGTTTACTTTAATTATTGTATTTCAGGAAATTAAACACTGATGTAAATTAGCACAGTATTCCCAATTCCATTTATATTCACCTTTTTATTTGTTTTTAATTAAAGCCAAGAACTAGTAAATAACATGTATGTAGCTACATTTCTTTCGAAATAACGACAAAGTTTTGTTATGCAATCATATTTTCTCTAACATTTCATCCCTCACTCCTCACTTACACAGTGCAATGACCCTTAGAGATAAAATATATCTGTTCTATATGAAAATGCCGCTCCAGCCCCAATAATGTTTCCTTTATAGAAAAGGGTTTATATTACATAAACTCTTCCTCATGCCCTTTGTGCCTTTTTAGGTGCTTAAACGCAAGCTTACGCCTTTGAGACCTTAGAAGGACCTACCTCTCCACAATGTCCTAGCAGAGGATGCTTTGTAAATGCAGAATAGAGCATGATACATGTAATTATGTAACCCAATGGAATTCTGCAATTTAGCAGTATCTTAGTGACAGATACCCTGCCTTGTTCAAAAACAAACTGAACTTTGTAGAGAGATCACAGGATCACAGGGGAGCTAGATCTTCCTTCTTGATTTGAGCTACCTATATTTGTTGAAGATCAAAGTACAATGCTGCCCTAGTTTATGTCAGTGACTGAACCAGTACAAATGAGTATTTGTCTCTGTCACATCCTGCCCTCATAAAACTCATTTAAATCCAAAGGAATGAAGCTACTTTTGCTAATTTTTTCCCAGAGAACTGTTTCCCTGCCTAGAGGACTTGGCCAGTGGTTATGTTTAGCCCCTTGAAGTCCAATTTGTGTTTATAAAGCAGAAAACTGCATCAATTGGAGAATGTGGTCTTTTATGTTTAAAATATTTTCTCACCACTTCTGATGACATACTTTATTCTACTGTCATTAAAATCAATGGCAAAGCTCTGTTTATTTCAGTCACTGCAGGATCTGGCCATGAATATGTTAATTTCTAATCTTCCCTTCCAAATTCTGCCATCTGCTTTTTTTTTTTTTTCTGTTTTGGATAAAAAAAGTGTTTAACAGACATATTTTCAGTTACTAATGTTATTACTTTCCTTATGCATGATTCTCTTCAGCTGAACTTTCCAGATGGTATCCAAGATCCAAGCATCTTTTCTTTAGATTCCTCATTTTAAAGTTGCTACTGCATGATAAATATTGAATTAGAATAACAACCTTTCTCAGGTACCAAAATAGCTCACCCTTCTGATCTCATTATTTTCTCCCATTCTTCCTCTAAATCTAATAGCTTTCTGTCCTCAAATTGCAGTGCTTAAAATATCTATGATTCATTAATTGTAAAAAAACTGTCTTTTTATTCATTAGTAGTAGAGCTTTTCATTGAATGTCCCAGCAGTAGCCCAAGACAATTTAGATAAAAACCATTATTTCTTCTGTCTAGACAGGAATTAATTTGTAGTTTTGCCCTTTTGCACGGGAATGATGGAGAATTGTTGTCATTTAATGTAATACAGAAAAGACTTTTGCACCTTTAATCTGCAGATCAGATATTGTCAACATTCCCTTTATGGGTGGCCACAATTCAGCCAAGTACTTAAACAGATGCTTTTCCTTAATGATGTAATTTCACAGTAATTATGAATGTATTTAAAGTTACACTTGTGTTCAATACATTGACTTCTGAGGGCTTTATTATTTGAATGGAAAAACTTTACTTTTATTTTTCTTTCTTTTAAACAAAACATCACAGGACTTCACTTTCCCTAATAGAGACTTCACACTAAATACAGATCACTAAATTCTAAGTCTAGAAATAAAATCCTTCACTCCATAACTAATATAATTTTTTACATTAGACAGAATCACAGGACCAGAAAAGACTTCATGGCTTATGATATTCAGTAACTACACTAACTACAGACATCAATAAAGTAGATATTTAATTAGAAGTATTTATAGAACAGACATTGCATAAACCCCAAAAGACATGTACATCACTGAATACATTACTAAACACAAACCCCAGAATGCATGATTTATTGACATCAAACTTACAGTGTCTAGACAAATGCAGAAGGTATTGTCCATATAAGTCCATGTCCAGACAGCTTAAAAACTGTCCGTATTTCAAGGATAATGAGAATCTGCTGCTGCCACTAAACCCAAAAGTTAGTAGAAACTCAATGTACCTGTCATCAAAATTGCACAATTATTTGCCACAGTATGCTTTTACTGTTCATTAACTGTGGTCTCCTTCTCAGAAATTTTGGCCATATATGGACTGTTCTTATCCCCTGAAGCTGTATTATAGGTTTCCTGTCTCTTCCCAGAAATGTTTATGATACTTTCTTATACACAATTAATGCAAAAAAAAATGTTCTTTTCATTTAGGTTTCAGTTAAGGAAACAACCTTCCTTCTTCATAAATGCAATTACACATTTGCTTAAAGTCTCCTAGCATGAGTATAAGCCTTCTATAGATCTCATACTGAGTCTTAGAAATCTTTGAAGCTAGTCAGGCTAAACCATGGTAACTGCTAAAATTTGTGCTGAAAATGATCAGTTACAGGATATTTAGTTCATTTTTCTAGTCATGTATTTTGTGCCTGGTTTCAAGGTACTTTTTCAGCTCTAGCAGCTTTTCAGAACACTATCAGTCAGGCAAGCTCCTGCCTACCCACAAAATGTGTGCAAACATACTTGTAGTAATGCTAAATAACATCGGTGCATTTTGTTTTCATTAATTCCTAGCTATGGCCAGTCTCTGGTATTTCCAGCCTCAATAGGTGCATCTCTGCTGGCTTGTTTTCAGGTGTGCATGTGCCTTGCACCTGTTATGTGTAGTCCTACAGTAGGTGTTTGAGCACAGCAGTGGTGCACTCAAGTGATTTCCCTCCTGGTGGAATCATGATCGAAGTCACTTCTGGGGCACATCTAGGGCATACCACCACTAATGTAGATGCAAGGTCCTCCAGCGCTTAGCTCTTTTGGATGTGTCCGTCATTCCTGGGAGCGATACAACTGACACAGACTGCATCCTGGTAAACATGCCACATGAATGTATGGTCCTAGAACTGTAATAGATGATATCAAATCAAGTACTGGTCCTTCCCACTTGGCAATGTAGCAGTTGGTTATGTAAGTGCAGTAAAATAGAAGCCAAGTTATGCACTTAGGTAAGGAGTAAAAAACCCTCTTAATCCTGTTTGGTAACCAGAGAATCCCCAAGGTATTAGATATTAAATGCAATATAAATAACAAGAGCATTTACGGGAAGTATATCTAAGGACTTTTGTGAAGCAATGAGTTCCTTGCTTCTAATTACCCTGGCTGAAGGGTCACTGAGTAATTTTAGTCATTTTACAGTGAGAAGTGTTTTTGTAATAATTGGTAGTAATTTATTTATGAGCAATGTACGTCCACAGATTGTGTACTTAAACAGATATCCTTCACTTCTATTTTCCACTCAGATTAATCATATTTTTCAACACTTATTTTGCGTGGCCATGCGTCTGGGCTGGCAGATGGCCAGGACATCGCTGCTGTTTCTGTGCTGCTGTACTGGAACAGGGTGAAGCTCCGGAACACCTGCAATACATTGATGACGTTGTATGGGGCAACACAGCAGAAGTTTTTGAGAAAGGGAAGAAAATATTCTAAATCCTTCTGAAAGATGGTTCTGCATAAAACAAAGTAACATCAAGGGACCTGCACAGCAGATCCAGTTTTTAGGAATGAAATGGCAAGATGGATGTTGTCAGATTCCAATAGATGTGATTAACGAGACAGCAGCTATGTCTCCACCAACTAGCAAAAAGGAAACACAAGCTTTCTTAGGTGTTGTGGGTTTTTGGAGAATGCATATTCCAAATTACAGTCTGATTGTAAGCCCTCTCTACCAAGTGACCCGGAAGAAGAACGATTTCAAATGGGGCCCTGAGCAACGACTAGCCTTTGGACAAATTAAACAAGACTTAGTTCATGCAGTAGCCCTTGGGCTAGTCCAGGCAGGACAAGATATAACAACTGTGCTCTACATGACAGATGGGGAGAATGGCCCTACCTGGAGCCTCTGGCAGAAAGCACCAGGGGAGACTCGAGGTCAACCCCTAGGGTTTTGGAGTCGGGGATACAGAGGATCCGAGGCCCACTATGCTCCAACTGAAAAAGAGATATTGGCAGCATATGAAGGGGTTTGAGCTGCTTCGGAAGTGATTGGTACTGAAGCACAGCTCCTCCTGGCAATTCGACTGCCGGTGCTGGGCTGGATGTTCTAAGGGAGGGTCCCCTCTACAAATCATGCAACTGATGTTAGGTGGAGTAAGTGGGTCAAACTGACCACACAACAGGCTTGAATAAGAAACCCCAATCACCCAGGAATCTTGGAAGTGATAATGGACTAGCCAGAAGGCAAAGATTTCAGAATATCGCCAGAGGAAGAGGTGATGCGTACTGAAGAGGCCCCATGTTGGGCACCAAAAAGGACTGTCGTGGTTTAACCCCAGCTGGCAACTAAACACCACACAGCTGCTCACTCACTCTCCTCTGGTGGAAAGGGGGAGAGAATCAGAAGAGTAAAAGTGAGAAAACTCGTGGGTTAAGATAAAGACAGTCTAATAGGGAAAGCAAAAGCAACATGCACAAGCAAAGCAAAAGAAGGAATTCATTCACTACTTCCCATGGGCAGGCAGGTGTTCAGCCATCTCCAGGAAAGCAGGGCTCCATCACGCGTAACGGTTACTTGGGAAGACAAATGCCGTAACTCCGAACGTCCCCCCCTTCCTTCTTCTTCCCCTAGCTTCATATGCTAAGCATGACGTCATATGGTGTGGAATAGCCCTTTGGTCAGCTGGGGTCAGCTGTCCCAGCTGTGTCCCCTCCCAGCTTCTTGTGCATTGCCAGCCTACTCACTGGTGGGGTGGTGTGAGAAACAGAAAAGGCCTTGACTCTGTGTAAGCACTGCTCAGCAGTAACAAAAACATCCCTGTATTATCAACACTGTTTCCAGCACAAATCTAAAACATAGCCCCATACTAGCTACTATGAAGAAAATTAATTGTACCTCAGCCAAAACTAGCACATTAAGCTAGCCATAAATTTTTACTCTCATATTGTAAAATAGATTCTCCACTCATCTTCACTTCTTCCAGTTCAAACTTGTGCTTCCTGAGTGTAGGTGACCAGAACTGGATGCAACTACACATAGAATAACAATGTTTTCTGCAAAGATATTACTAAGACTTCCATGCTTTTTCTTTTCTTTTTTTTTGTTTTTTTTGCCTGAAGTTCTAGAACTTCACTGAGAAAACTGCAGTACATGGGCAGCTTGTTGTCATCACAGTTTCTCTTATTCTGTCATGGCCTCGAGAAAATAAGTCCCTAGTTTACAGTGATCTTATGTACTTCAAATTACACCACAATTTCTGTTGTATCAATTCTCAGCTTAATTTGTTTCTTCCAGAGTCATGATCTGCTCTCCACAGTATGGGTCAACATCTTCAACCTTGTGTTTTACATGGATTTCATGACCTATGCCTGGCAACATAGCCAATTACAAAAATATGAAATATTTATTGCAAGACTGAACCTAAGGAACACTACAATCTCCCTTTCATTTCAGTAATATGCATTTAATACCCACCAAAAAAGTCTCTTTATCCTTTTTATAATTCTTTTATTAACTCATGGAAGATCTCCAACTTGAATAATATTTTTTTAAAATAGTATCATACTGTTTAGATCTCAAGTCTTTTGTATTAACCTGATCTCAGAAATTATCTTATTAGGAAAGATATTTAATAACTTTAATGTGATATATATTTAATAAACCCATTTGTGTTTTATATCATTGTCCATCTCCTGCTGTCTCTGATAATACTGATGTCTTTGATATAAATTCTGTCAAAAATAAATTCATGATCCTTAGAATAATGTAACAGACTTATACTTGTCTCATTCTACTTAATTCTTTTTTTTTTTCTGAGCAAATTTTTTTTCCTATTGTCTTACTATATTGCTGGGGTCTGTTAATGTGTTATTTAATATTTTTTTTAGTAATCCGGATATAATTTTTTCAGATATCCAATATAATAATTGCAAGCAGCCCAAAGTTTACTCACAGCTTACGTATGATATTCTAATACCCTTTTCTCATTGTCTCTAAAGTACTTTTCCATTGGTGTTATATGCATCATCATCCTTATTGAAAACAGAAGCAAAACCTGTATTTGGCATGTTGTCAACACCTATGTAATTCCTGATTTCTATCTTTCCCTCCACAAACTCTGGTCCATTTCTCTTTTAATCTTCTTTCCATAGATGTCTCTGGAGAACCTTTTTACCATTCACTTTATTTTCTTTAGTTTTTCCTTTAAATTTTACTTTTTGAACTTCTGAGATACAACGGTCCTGATCATAGACTCAGGGAATCACAGATTCACAGAATGGTTGAGATTGGAAGAGACCTCTGGAGGTCATCTGGTCCAACCACCCTGCTCAAGCAGGGACACCTAGGGCCAGTTGCCCAGGACTGTGCCTAGGTGGCTTTTGAATATCTCCAAGGATGGAGACTCCACAACCTTGCTGGGCAAGCTGTGCCAAGGTTCAGTTACCCTCACAGTAAAACAGTGTTTCCTGGTGTTCAGAGAGAACCTCCTATGTTTCAGTTTGTGCCCATTGCCTCTTGTCCTGTCATTGGAGACCACTGGAAAGAGCCTGGCCCCGTCTTCACTACACCCACCCTTCAGGTATTTATATACATTGATAAGATCCTCCTAAGGTGAACCCCTTCTCTAGGATAAGCAATCCCAGCTCTCTATGGCTTTCCTCATAGGAGAGACGCTCCAGTCCTTTGTCATCTTCACAGACCTTCTCTGGCCAGTTCTGTCTTGTACTGGGGACCCCAGAACTGAAGAGGGTATTCCAGGTACCCTAGATAATCTGTGCCTTTTATCTTTTCATTGCAGATTGTCTATTTTAATTCCCTTTTTGAGTTGTTTATTCCTCCTAGTAATCCCGTAAACAGTAAATTCTGTATAGATTTAGTGATCTCTATGAAGACTGTTACACATACTAATAAAATAAACCTAAGTTAGACGCAGTTTGAAACCCTTGAAGGTTACAAGGACATCCCAGGTATTAATTTTTTTCCTACTGGGTTGGCTGAGAATGGACCTAATTCCTGACTCTGAATGAACCCTGCGAAAACTTGGATGCAGACTGAGTTGTAAACCGGGTGAGAGAAGCCCATAATTTCTAAATGCAGTTATGTTTTGTAAACTGTTAAGCACTCATGACTCTTAATAACTTTTTCTTAATGGATGGATATTGCTCTTTCTTTCATTTAACTTAATAATGAGCTAAAAAATGAACCGAAACCCAGAAAGATATGTTCCTGATGGCTAGCTTGTTCCTTTAATAGTAAATTTACAACTATTTAGTATAGTATATATCTGAGTGACTGAAATGTTTTAAAAGACTCAAGCTTTGATATTTCCACAATTTTCATTACAAGATCAATTCTCTAGGCATATTCTAATTTGGAAAGTTTCCTGGATTTTTCAGCTTCTGTTTCCCACTACTCAGTTTCATGCTATTATTCTCAGTCTAATCTCCTTGAACCAGCTTACTAAAAACTCTAGGATACACATCATTAACCTGCTGTATACAAATATAATAATTCAGTGTTTGTCTGATGGCTCATGATTATTCTCTTGATCAGCACATTGGGGAATGAACTGGATACCTTTAGAGCTAAAAGCATGAATTTTCTGATCTCAGTGGTGAAGACAAAAAAGACAACAGACCATATACCCTGTGGATGAAATATTGAGGGAAAATCAATAAGCACTGTACACTGGATTAAACTGCAGTTTACTATGAAAATGACTTTCAAGCAAGTGGTACAGGGACGTGATCTAGAGGAAATCTCTAATCACTTCAATCTAGAATGATCTATCACCTAAAATTTACTCCAGACTGGTCTGTTAGTCATATTTCACTCTGGAGGATTTTACCCTGTCTTAGAATCTGTGTAAACACCGATACCTTCTGTGAGTATTAGGATTATTGTAATTTTTTCTCCAGTCCACCACTCTGAGGAATCTGATCATGCATGTTATTGGTTATCTTTTTTTCTCTTCTTGTTCCATCCTCAAACAGTTCTTTATATAGAGAGAGAGCCCAGATGTCCTGGGTCTGTTAGATATTTTTCTCATCAACCTACCCCTCCTTGTGCAAGAGAACTGTACTTTTAAAATTTTCTACTCTCACACAGGAGATCTAAGAAAAAGTATTTCACCCTATGGGCAGCCTTAGACTAAAGCACTCTTTTTTATTTTTTTTATTTATTTATTGATTTATTTATTTTTATTTTTCTCAAGCAATATGAACTGCATGTGACCAAACTTTTTTTATTATTATTTTATTTATTTATTTATTGATGTATTTATTTTTATTTTTCTCAAGCAATATGAACCGCATGTGACCAAACATTTTTTTTCTTTTATTTTTTTACCATTTTTGTTTTTACTTTAGCTTGCTTCTAAACAGCTTTCCTCACTCAGAGATATTGTTAATATTATGCTTCAGGTAAAGTAACCAGCAAGTGGAAATCCAGTGAAAGCTACTCCAGTCTATTTTGCCATCTTGCTAAAATTCTGCCTAAGATATAAGAGCATGCCTTTAATTCACGTCTATGTCTACAAACTCCTGGCTACATTGAGCTGAAGCATATCCAATGTCTGTAACCGTAGGGGAGAAACAGAAGAGTATAAGTCTCTGGCTCAGCATATTTTTGAAGCTGTACTACTATGCCAACCAAGATATGTCCATTACCTAGTACAAAGGCTTTGTATATTAGATTTATACATCAATAGTCTTCATTCTATTGACTTTGAATATTTTGACCATTTTAATAAGCATCAAAACTGTATTTTAACAGCTAGCTCTGCCTCCTGGAGCTCCTGTTGATTTTATATTTTATTTTATATTATATTTAATATTCCAAATCAATGCTATGAGGAGGTTTGAATAAGATATCTACTTAGTTGAAAAAATTCCCTGGAGCAACTCAAAATGGAGTATTTTCAAAGGTTAGAATTTTTTTTTTTCACACAATTAACACAAACCCATATTTTCATAGATTTGCCTTAAGCTGGCACAAACTTTCTTAAAAGACTCCTTTGTAGGAGCTAAATGTAGAGCAAAACACATTTCTGTTATGGTAACTTCAACTTTCCCTAACATCTGACAAGAATAGAGGGTTTCTTTTGCAGTGCAATGAAAGGCATATAATTTTTATCCCAAAGAAAATTTTCCTGCTTACCAGCTCATATTTATTCCAGACTCTTCCAGCAATTATTTTTCACTTTTGGAAGATTCTGACTTTTATTAGATTCACTAGTGCATGGCAAACACTTGACAGAATTAAGTCTATCCATAGTGGGTACCATGCTGAGGATTCTGTTTGCTCTTCTGCTGTTGGAACCAAGAGAGTATTGACACTGAGTAGCACAAGGTTAAAATTCACTAATGTGCCTAGATATGGCTTTTAGGTAGAGCCCTACTGAGACTGAGGATTTCCTCCCTACAGCCTCATCTCCTGCGTCATCTTAGCGATGTACTTTTCCTGTAAACTTCTTGCAAGGCACCTACAAGACCTCCTCTTCAGCGCTGTACTTTCATCTTCTTTGGCATGTTTGCTCCTTCAGTAAAGTCCCAGGGATGTGCATTCATCTCTCTGCATCTTTGCTATGATTCTGCTAGTAGCAGTATGCTTTCCTGGGACCTAGAGAGACCTCTGACTTTCCTGTTATGTCTCAAAGGGTTCTGGACAGTGACATAATTTCTGAGCTGCTAAGACTGCTTCAGGAGGTATAACATTTTGTTGAGATTTGAAATTTGGTCTACTCTTCCTCTCATTATAATTATTTTGTTCACAATACAATCCTCAAATCTGATGGTTTTGATGCTACAGAAATGTTTGTTGTCTGGAAGCTTTCTCTGAAGATGTATTTAATGATGAAAATGAATCCAAAGTACAAACACATGTGTTTGAACATTCATAAAGAAGATTTTCATCTTACACTTCACCTTTACCTCCAGTGTTAGCATTTGATACTGATCCTCTTGTGTCCTATACCCACAGCGTATCTAGTTCTGTTTCATGTGCCTGCAGTCTCTACAGCTAGCATCCTCCTCTACACAGGTCATGCAATGCGTAACCAAAAAAATGTCCCTCTTGTAAGTTAGAAGTGTCTATGCAGGTAACTCCAAATGTTCATGATCACATACTCATTAGTCATTTACATGCACATTCAAAGCTTAGAGAGATCAAGGGGAAAGGAACTGAGCAAGACATTGAACTTACCTCCCTGAAAAGGGAAATTGCAGTATTATTACTCTGCAGTTACTTCCCTGGTAACTGCTCTTTTCTGTCATTGTGGCAATAGAAATATGTGACCTGTGTTGTTTACCTTTAGGTTTGGAGAGTTCCCAAATGTTAAAAGTATCTATTATAAGGCAGATTCAATTTATGCTAGTTACCACATCTTACACTTTTAATCATATTTAAAGGATGATATAGAAAAAGATAAGGGGGATAGAAGGGTAAGGGATAAAGGATGAAAGGATAATATGGGAAAAGATCATGTTAAAGGGTTTTTATTTTCAAGAGGTCTTAAGACTGAACATCTTACTTACATATTATAATTGCATTCATAGACTTTTAGTAGTATTTATCTCTTTTTTTCCTTAATTTTAAGGGTTGCAATTTAGTCAGATCCCATTTGGTTAGAGAGATGTTAAGTGCCCAATGGAAATGATCTTCAGAAAAAGTTGTTTGGGATTTTTTCCTAACCTTTATCAGAACTTAATTATGATGATGATGATTATAATAGTAGTAGTAGTAGTAGTAGTAATAGTAATTAATACCCTCTTTTCTCTAAGTATATTGTCTGTACTTCACTGTAAAACTTCTGTGTTTGATGTTCCTGAGACTCTTCTGTTTGCCTTGTTACAGAAGATTTAAAGAAACCCTACAGAAGGAAAAGAAACCTTGATGTAAGGTTAGAAGTGGAAGGTACTTAGTATTCATCAATGGACTTCATGTCTTGTACAGTAAGCCAAAGAATCACAGAATGGTTGCAGTTGGAAGGAACTTCTGGAGATCATCTAGTTCAACCTCCCTGCTCAAAGAAGGATCTGCTAGAGCAGGCTGCCCAGGACAGTGTCCAGTCAGGTTTTGAATATCTCCAAGGACAGAGACTCCACAACCTCACTGGACAACCTATTCCAAAGTTTGACAACCCTCACAATAAAAAGTTTTTTTTTCATTCCTATGTTTAACTGGAATTTCCTGCATTTTAATTTCTGCCCATTGCCTCTTGTCTTTTTACTGGATAACACACAGAATGGTCTGGCACCAAATTCTTTACAGCCCTCCTTCCCCTCCAAATCAGATATTTATACACATGGATAAGATCCCCCTGAACCTTCTCTTTTCCAGGCTGAACAGTTCCAGCTCTCTCAGTCTGTTCTCATGTGAGAGATGCTCCAGTGACTTAAACATCTTAGTGGCCCTTTGCTGGACTCTATCCAGTAAGTCCATGTCTCTCTTGTACTGGGATGCTCAGAGCTGGATGCAACACTTTAGTTGTGGCCTCACCCACAGTGAGGGGAAGGATCACCTCCCTCGACCTGCTGGCAACACTTTTCCTAACTTAGCCCAGGATAACCTTAGCCTTCTATGCCACAAGGCCACACTGCTGTCTCCTGTTCAACTTGGTGGCTGCTAGTACCCCCAGGTCCTTTTCTACAAAGCTGCTTTCCAGATGGTCAGCAACAAACATTTATTAGTACATGAAGTTATTACTCCACAGGAATTTCCCTGGGGAAACGTGCATTTCATTTTGCTGAACTTCATTAGATTCCTGTCTGATCAAGTCTCCAGCCTGTCCCTCTGAATGGCAGCACACCCATCGGGTGTATCAGCAGCTCCTCCTGGTTTTATGTGATCTGCAAACTTGCTGAGGGTGCGTGCTGTCCCATTCTCTGGGTCATTAATGTTAAACAGTATTGGCCCCTGGCACACACTGCTGGTGACTGGCCTCCAACAGGACTTCATTCAGCTGATCACAACCCAAGACCTTCAGCATCACACAATAGTCTGTACAGCTGCTTACATACATTTAGCTGAAGCTTTATCATCACTCCTAATGCCACAGTGGTGTTTAATTTTTCACAAGAAATAAACAGCTAATTTAAAATATTTTGAAACACTGTTAATCATACTTGAAGTATCTAACTACACACAATAATTTTGTAATGTTTTAAACATAGCGTATTTATGGAATAATTAATTTATTTGTGTATAAGTAAATTTAATCATATTAATGCTATAAAGACAAATTAAAGCACCATATTTCTTCATTATATAAATATCCAAACCAAGAATTGAAAAAAACCCTAATGTAATTAGAAGTAAATGCAGCATTTTCCAAAAGCAATAATACCATCACTAGCATATAATCTTGCCAAGTTATTATCATAGTCCCTAATTCTAAGTAAATACATCACAAAATTCCAAGGGAACCAAGGGAAGAAAAAGATTAGAGAAAGCAGGTCTAGGAGAGCAGCCTCGTATACTTCAACGGACGTCAGAATATATCAGAATATCAGACTATCAGAATATAAGAACTCCTTTCTCTTCACAGATATGGGGAGCTATGGGTTTAGGCGCAAGTTCTGCGTGAGTGCACTTAATAGTGCACACTCATAGCACACTCATAGTGCACACAGCAAGGTGTAGCAAGTTACCATGGGGGAAAGTGGTGGTTCTCCATCAGCTGGTCACCACACAGGTAGTAAAGAACAAAGGTAGAGACTTCCTCCTGCCTGACAGCAAACTCTGTGCTATATCTGCATTTTCTCCTTACATGTCCTGTCTGACAGCCAAAGCATAGGCTATCACATAAATTATACGTGAACCTGGGCTCTCTAACTTGGACGAGTCTGACATTTGAGTCCGAATGCATGTCTTAACTACCCCAACATACTGCCCTGATTCCTTGTCCAGAAAACAGTGTTTGGCTCTGCATGAAAATTTTTAAATTCTTTCCACTGCAGTCACAAACTCTGTGGGAATCAGCCCTTAGAATTTCCTACTGCAGTGCAGACAAAACTGTGAGTTGTTGAGCTTTACAAATCATGGTCAGAAGCATTGTCCAAGGAACTAGTTGCACTTCAACTCTGAGTGGGCAGAGTAGGAGAAAAGGGGAGGTGGAAAATGGCAACTGGAAGTCAAATGGCATGGAAACACTAATTGTATATCCAGTATGGAAAAAAATGTAATTGAAATGTACCCACATACCCATTTTATACCCAGCTGCATCAGTTATCTGACACAAGGTCCAGGCTCAGGGACAGAATCATGCACTCATACTGGTGATGTAACAAAGCAGCTACAGGAACACTGTACTGGGTGTGACTGGTAGGCTGGCTGGATAGCCGGTGGCTGCAGAATGCCCTCTGTGGAGAAGGCTCTGAGCTGCTCTGGGCCAGTCACAGTTGGCTTTGTCGGGCTCTGACACTGCTGTAAACACCCCATCTTGCACCAAAGCTGCAGCAAGGCAGGGGAGCCTCCAGTGCCCTGATTCATACCTGTGTAGGAAAGAGCAGCAGTTACTGGAGGCATGAGAAAATGAACGAGAAAATACCTCCAGAGAAATGGAGGGGACATGTGGAAGGAGACATCGTTGGGGAGACAGCTGGAGCTGCACTACTGAAAAGAGGCACTCCATGTCAGAGGAGGTACCTCTGAGGGACTGCAAGACTGCAGGCGACCCACGTCAGGGCAGAGACACCACCAAGGGACTACAGCTATGAGTGATCCATGCATAGAAATGGGGAAGAATCAAGGACTAGCAGAAAGAAAACATGGCTCACTGACCCCACCTTCCCACATGGCCAGAAGGACTGGAAAGGGACAAGTGCAATGTGAGATGAAAACAAGGAAGATTGAGATGTGGAAGGGGGAGGACTCAAGCTGAGCACAAGGAGGAAAAGTATTTCCTTATTAGTTTATGTTTTCTTTTTTTTCTCAATACTCAAATCAATAATTAAAATTTTTAATTAATTAGCAATAAATTAAATTAAGTAAAATTCCCCCAGTTGAGACTGTTTTGCCCACAACAGCTACCACATCATACCTGAAGTGCCTGGCCTACCTTGGACACTGCAGAAGAGGAGACAAATCTGGAAACAGCTACAAGACTGTTGTTGAAAAGACACCTAAACTCGTAGAAAGACAAACTGTTTTGTTCAGTAATAGGAAACTTTCCAGTTTGCTTCCGGTCCTGAATATTCTTTACCAGTGAGGCAAGACCAGTCATAGATGGAACCAGAAATTAGCAATGTGAACCATCAGGTGGCAGAATCATTCAAGAAGACATGGAGGAACACGAAGCTGTACAAAATAATGCACTACAGACCTACATGGGTTGGTGATCTGGTAACATCTGACTTGTCCAACACTGGCCAGATGAACCAAGCAGGGGAACCAGGCAAATATGAGACAGAGATGTCTTTCCCCCATTTTAATGTAACCTTACCTAAAGTTTCCTCTTATCTAAGGTAACTTGAAATCTGTCCTTACTTTCAGGACAGATGTGACCAGTTGACCTCTAGAGGTCACAACCCACCTAAATCATTCTATGGTTCTACAGTTCTTTTAAATTTTTTAGCCCACATCGTATTCAACAATTATTATATGATATTTACATATGTAAATGTAAATTTACAAATGTAAATTTACAAATGAAAATGTAAAAGTCATGTGATTTAGCCAGAAAAAAGTTCAAGTGCTGAACTGTAGTCCACTTTTCATGTCTTCTTAGCTCTCTCTGAATGACCATAAAACAAGATCTGTATGATAGATGTCTGCTGAGAATGCTTCCAACATGCAAAGTACCTGAATGCAAAGGAAGGGTCTGAATCCAAAATCTCTACGTTGAAAACAAGGTATATCAGGGTTCTCATCAGGAAACCATCTGTACAAGAAAAAAATTCGTAATGTTTCTCCAGGACAATATGCCTTCCAAATTGCATCAGTTTTCTCAGGCTATATGTCCACCAGTACACCACTGTGCTCAGATTTCCAAAGCTTACCTGGCCTTTAAAGGCCAGAGTTATTAATATCAAGAGTTTAATATTTGGCAAAAGAAAAGAAATATTAATTTGTTTGACTCAGGTGCTATCTACACATGTCCTCGCTCCACTGCCTGCAATATCACTTCTCTTTGAGATTTTGGAGCCATGACTAGAGAAATTTATTTTCTAGTCCTTTTGTTTCTACACTAACAAGTATTCTGTATTTTAATATATTTTGTTGTTAACTTGATTTCCTGGGTGAACAGGAAATCTCTTCCAGAGACCTGGACCCAAGGTCAAGTGTCAAATATTTGCTTGTGTCAGTCTGCTTATGGCTAGACACAGCTAGAATGGACTGGCCACATCCACACAATGAGTTCTTGTCCCTGATTTCCTATGTACACCACGTAGTCCTAATGTGCTGGTTTTATTCTGGTGTGGTTTTACAGTTCCAAGCTTTTGAAATAATATCTTTGCACACCACAAGGTCAGTGTTTTTACCATATGATAGTACAATTGTTTTATGGGTACTGGAATGTGATACAAATGCATGTGCAGGCGTCCAAGGGTACAAAAACTTATGAGGCTGACGTTGGAGGAATGTATAAAATTACAGACAAATCCTGGCACATCTAACCATTGCTTTTGGGAGTAATCGTGCATATCCATTGCATTTGAAATTGTGTGTTGCAGCTGCACAAAGCAGAAACAGAGAAAAGTAGCACTGTGGATGGTCCAGGAATACAGTATTCAAGCTTGCTTCCTGATCTTCTTTCTTTAGTAACACAGACATATTGAACTTTTTTCTTAAAACCCATATTAAAACTGGATCTTTGAAGGAAAACCTCTGAGGCAAAGGATTCATTAACATATTCTGGAAGTGTTTCATACCAACTATTTTCAGAAACATTATTTTACTTGTTAAGTCTAGGTATAAAAAGTGGAAGTCTGATGCAGTCTCCTTTTTATATGACTTCAGTGTTTATTACATCATATCCTGGTTTCGGCTGGGATAGAGTTAATTTTCTTCCTAGTAGATGGTATAGTGCTCATTTAGGATGAGAATAATGTTGATAACACACTGATGTTTTAGTTGTTGCTGAGCAGTGTTTACACTAAGTGAAGGACTTTTCAGCTTCTCATACTGCCCTGCCAGCGAGGAGGCTGGAGGTGCACAAGAAGCTGGGAGGGGACTCAAACAGGACAGCTGACCCAAAATGGCCAAAGGGATAGCCCATACCATATGACATCATGCTGAACAAAAAACTGGGAAGTTGGCCAGGGGGGCACAGCTATTGCTCAGGAACTGGCTGGGCAACGGTCAGCGGGTGGTAAGCAATTGCATTGTGCATCACTTGTTCTGTATATTCTTTTATCATTATTATTATTTTCCTTTCCTTTTTTGTCCTATTAATTTGTTTTTATCTCAATCCACGAGTTTTACCTTTTTTTCCAATTCTCTCCCTGTCATGGAGGCACACAAAGTCAAATTAGGCAGGTGATAAAACAAACTTTATTTGAACCAAAATTGTTTAGCATAAAACTAACTAGAAACAAGACTTATCAAAATCGTTCAACACTCTGACATCAGTAAACCACAGGTTCAGGATAATGTACAAAGGAATTATTACTTCACAGCCGGCCTTGGGAATGAGGATCCAAAATGCGTGCAATCACTCACCTATGAGATGAGGGCTCTCAACCTCAAACCAAAGGGAGAGTCCCAACCCAAAGGGAGAGTCCCCAGCGGCAGACCCGCTACTGTGAGGAGGACCAACTCCATTTTCCCTATCCGTCAGGGCTCCATTTTACATCCCAGTCGAATCTGACCTGTGGTCAATTCTGTTTGCCTGAGGGCCTCAACTTCTTCTCCTCGCCCAAGGTGTGTCCGTGCTGGTCAGCACAGGTCTCAGTAAAGGCACAAAAAGTAAGGACACAGTGGTCCTAATGCCCACGGTCTTCTATCAGGGTGGGTGCACCTGCCACACTCCCCCACCCCACTGCAGGGGGAGCGAGCAAACGTCTGTGTGGTGTTTAGCTGCCTGCTGGGTTAAACCATGACACATCAGAATCCATTTTTTAAAAATATCCTCCAATATTCTATCGTAAAAAAAATGTGTCAATCTAAACTTTGAAATACTATAATAAGAAACTTGCATTCTGTGGTATTCAATATCTCAATAAAGCAGGCATCTGCAGATATGCCTTATGTATTGCTAGCAGTAATTTATAAGGCTTCAGGGATCCAAGATACCAACACCCTTGTTTCAGAGCTTTCAAACTTCCTAGGCTTTTGCACTAAGCCTAACAGACTACTTTATGCCTGGTTTTATCCTTTAGTTGCTGCTGGTGTTCTGTTATGAAGACTAGACCATAATATCTGGCTAACAATGAAAATTATTGTCTTTGTAAACTCTTTATTCCTCCTGCTAAATCTTCCTAAACATCTGATTCTTTACTTGTATTGCTTTATTCCTCCTCTTGAAGTATCTTACTCCATTCATGGAGGACTTTCTGCTCTTCTTGGAGAGCCTTCTCCTGATTTTGTAGGGCCGTTTTCTCATCTTGAAGGGCCCTGTTCTCTTGGAGGACAAATTTCTCCTCACTGAGGGCATTTTTTTTCTCAAAAAGAGCTTTTTCCTCTTCCTGAATGGCTTTGTTGTCCTTTTGAAGAGCCTTAAGCTGCTCCGTGAAGGCCTTGTTTTCCTCCCATAAAGCTAAAATCTCTCGCTGAAGAGCTTTTTCCTCCATTGCAAATGCTCTTTCTTGTCTTTTGAGAGCCTTAATCTCTTCTCTGAGGGCTTTATTTTGTTGTTGGAGGGCCTTTTACTGTTTCTCAAGGTGCTTTGTTTCCTCTGAAGAGTCCCTATGCTTCTCTTGAAAGATTTTATTCTCTTCCCAAAGGACTTTGTTCTCTCTCTGGTTACTCTGATTATCCTGATAATAGTCTTTGTTCTCCATACGAAAAGCTCTGTTCTTTTGCTGATGGTTTTGATCCTCTTTCTCGAAGGGCCTGATTCTCCTTCCAGAGTGTTTGGCTAAATTGTGTCATGTGAGAGGAGATGGCAGATGGGGGCAGCAGAGATAAATTGCTGATCTTCCTTAAAGAATCTTCATCCTCTGAGTCAGACATTTTGTCACTTAGCTGCACAACTCAGGGGCTGTGCTGTGATCCAATGGGTGATTCCACCTTTTGTATGCAGTAGTCATGGAACTGAGAATAGAGGTTAATTGTCCATAAGACCCTACTCAGAATAACATAGAAATAAGTAAATAAATAAATATAGCAATAAATGTGAAATAAAAGTAATGGTAAAACAATACTGATATTTGACAAGTATTGTATATTTTTGCATGTGTTGAAGTATGCACAGCAAATTAAATTTCACAAGGCTGAGTTAATTATAATGAAGAAAAAAGAAGGCATATTTCCTTTTAGAGTCTTAAAACTTTGGCAATCTTTCGGATGGACATATAGCAAGGTGATATGCATTCATGGAGGAATCCAGATTGTTAATATATATCTTTAATTTTAATTTTCTTTGCTTTTCTTTTTTACCTTTTTTTCTTTATATTTTTTATTGTGTGATTAGGTATTTCTTTTTCTAGAACTATTGCCTTACTTACACTTGAATTTGCTGTTAATACTGTTTCTGTTATAACTATCTTGATCCAGACCAGGGACGGCTTTGAATTTGAGCTTACCTTATCATTCAGAAAAATAAAGACCAGTAAAATGTATATATAAAGTGACAAAAAATATCTATAACCCTTTCAGAGGTAGAGCTGGTGAACTCCTCTCTTCAGACTCAATTATATAACTGAGATAAGGTGCACTTAAACACTTTTTGTTGTTGTTTATTCCTTATTCTACCCTGCTGGGAGAATGTTACATTTTTTAGATTGGAGAAAAAGTACAGTCTAAGTAGGATTTTTAGGAGCTTAGTTTCTATATGTAGGACAATATTGTAATATCAGACACGTTTTGGATATATGCCTGGTGTTTGCTAGGAAGCACTAAACAATTAGCCTCTATGCCACTTAATCATATAATTCATATATACAGCTAAATACATATACATGTATATGTATATAAAGAAGAAACTCCAAGATGTTCAGAGAAACTATATTACATCTGTGGAGTACCCAGCAGGAAAATTATGATAAATTAAGGAAATCATAAAGTATTTACTGTTGTGTTATCCTTGAATCAGTCTGCCATCTGGCAGCTCATGGCAGAGCTGTCAGGTGAGGCTATCCTCAATAATGTCATTTCAAAACGCATAGCATCAGTGACACAACAATGAATGACACTGGTGATCATAAAAGTTGTGACCATCTGAAAGTAAGTATACCTATTTGTAGGGTTAGGATTCTCTAGCAAGACAGTCTTTGTATTTCTCAATATTTTTTCATGTTTCTTCATCCATTACGTTAGTTCAAAACATTATTGTCCAGGTGGCTGAATAGTTCTTGCCACTGGTATTGATGGCTGCCATGAAATATTTTCTTACATAGACTTTGAAAGTGAGCTTTTACTCCTAGCTACCTCAGCACAAATTTGGGGTAACTGTATTTGGAGTTATTACAGAATTACAGAAGTTCCACAGATGAATATATATATATATATATATATATATATAAAAATTAAAAGAATAGACTATGATTAGTATTTGGAATTACAAGTGTTCGAGTAAATTTAGCAAATGTACATAGAAAGTGAGAATTAAATAATAAAAGAGCATGATGGTAGGCTGCCTGCAATCTTCATTGCCCCACAGGCAAAATTCTTGTTTTCCAACTCAAACAAAATCCATGCATTCTATGACAACCATTTTGCTTTGTTTGAATAAGAGTATGAATTACTTAAGACACATGTACATCTTAGATTACACCAGTAACTTGTCTAGTCTTTATGAATTTTGGAGGGCAGAGAAATACTGTATTCCAACTAAACTATAAACCTGTTTCCAATATTTGTTATCCGATCGAAGCAACCGATATGGTTTTTTTTTTAATCATACACTATGTGCTCAGGATATTAAAAAAAGAGGTGGACAAGGCACATTCAAATCCAGTGAGCTTAAAATAAGATTTGGTAGTTTTGTTTAAATCACATCATCTCTTTGTGCTGGCTCTCAGCTTTGTTCTGTATGTTAATTAGGTAGGGAACTGAAATACAGCATGTAAAATGCTCAGTAGTCCCAGGTTATTAATATATGCAACTCCCACTGAAAATTTTGCAGGACGATCAGCCCTCTGAATCCTTTTCTCCAGGATATTTGATTCCACTGCCTGCTCAAGCAAATTAAATAGGCAAAGCAGATGAGTATACTGAAACCTGTAATATTGAACAAGATCAGTATCTTGGGTTCATGTGTCTTTCCCAGTCCTTTTCCTCACTTTTAGCTCCTCAGGAACAATTTAAATCTTATTTCTTCCATGCTTATCAGCAATATAAGTCTGAACATTATAGCTCAGTTAATTTTCTCTTCCACTGCCTTAAAAATGTCATTATGATTAAGCAAAAATAGTTTGGGTAAGTCAGTACCTGTTGTAGGTGTTTTCGTGTTAAAATGTAAAGTTTAAAATAACACTGGTTATTTTGACATGTACGCCACTTACTTTTATAACTTAAGAATATAAGTAGTAGGAAAAAGCTGTCAATTTCAACAAGTAACAAAGAATAAGGCAATATTTCCTCCTCAAGATCTCCTGGGTCTTACACCCCTGATTTCTCAGGATCCTGCATAGGAAAAGAAAGGATAATCTGTGGTTGGAAAAGAAAGAATTTTATGAACCCAGTCCATAGTTGGAGTAAAACTATGCAGCTATAATTACACCAATAATGATTTACTCCACTAGAAATTCTTAATATTATTTTCCCATTAATGAATCAAAATTACTAAAATATTAGGTATACCAATAGTTAACAATATTTATCAGAAAATATAGAAATGCAGGCTAGCTTGCAATATTTTAAAAAAGTTTTTAAAAAAGGGGTTTTAAAACCTTTTTTAAAGGTTTTCCTCGAACATTCTTGTATGATGCCTGTATGATCACGTTGCTGTTTGCTAATCATAGGAGATGTGAAATATAACAGAATTTGAAGATAACTCAAATGAATAAAAATATTAAAACCAGTTTTTATAATCTTTCAGACACTACATTTTACTATTAGAAGTAATTCTTGTAGTGAGCACTATGAGCGAAGGCAATGGGAGTATATCACTGCAATGTAAGGTGCAAATGCTGATTTCAAGGGGACAATGCATGCAAGACCTAGTATAATAGTGAAAATAATGGCCTAAGGAAACTATGATTTCAATCTACCAGTTCTTAGTTCTCATTGTTCTGACTAGAAAGTAAAAATTATCGTTTTAAAAATAAAGGTTTAGTCTAGAAATTTTACATTACAGTGAAATGCAACCATCCAGACTTTTTTATGAGAGCCACTCTGAGTGGATGTATAGCACAACAGCATGCATGGCATCCACAAAAGATGTAGAAAAAAGATTTGAGTTCCTGCTGTAAGCCAGGCAAAAACTCAAATACAAACCAGTTTCACTTACATCCTTTTTGAATGCCCCCACCACCCACATTTAGCTATAGTGCTCAGTGGAAATGAGTAGCACAGCAGGTATATTCTTGACTTTTCAGGTGACACTAGCTAACAATTCTGATCAATCTCTCACCACTACCTCAGAACAACTAGGCCTACAAATAAGTCAAGTATGTGCAAAGAAAAACAGCATAGTTCAAAAAAATAAGCTTCTAAAATCAAAATAATGCGCATTTCTTAGCTTCTAATACAGTTGCTGTTGGATAAAACTAAAAACTCAGACTGGAATCTAAAAACCTAACTAGCGTATTTGGTCCATCTGGCACTTTTACTTTTTTGGGATAAAATCAGACTTGCTAGAGATAAGACTGAGGGCAGCATGCCAATGTTTGAAGGACAGTGTGCTAGCGAGGTCCTTCAGTCTGCTGTATCAGTGGAGGTAGGGGATGCAGATCCATGTGGCAGCAAAGATGCAAGGGTTACGGATGTGTTAGAAACCAGAGAAGTGCCTGAGAATGGTCATGTGGCAATTAGGGCTTCTCCCCACAAAAAGGTGGCAGGATCAATACCCAACTGAAGTGCATCTACACCAATGCACGCACCATGGGCAACAAACAGGAGGAGCTGGAAGCCATTGTGCAGCAGGAAAACTGTGATATAGTTGCCATCACAGAAACATGGTGGGATGACTCGCACAACTGGAGTGCTGCAACAGATGGCTCTAAAACTCTTCAGAAGGGATAGGCAAGGAAGGAGAGGCAGTGGGGTAGCCCTGTATGTTAGGGAGTGTTTTGATTGTCTAGAGTTTAATGATGGTGACGATAGGGTTCAGCGTTTACGGGTAAGAATCAGGGGGAAGGTCAGCAAGGCAGATATGGTGGGAGGCTGTTGCAGACCACCCAACCAGGATGAGGAGGCAGATGAACTATTCTATAAGCAGGTGGGAGAAGTCTCACAATTGCTAGCCCTTGTTCTTGTGGGGGACTTCAACCTACCAGATGTCTGCTGGAAATACAATACAGCAGAGAGGAAAAAGTCTAGGAGGTTCCTGGAATGTGTGGAAGATAACTACCTGACACAGCTGGTGAGTGAGCCTACCAGGGGAGGTGCCTTGCTTGACCTGCTGTTTACAAACAGAGAAGGCCTGGTGGGAGATGGGGTGGCTGGAGGTTGTCTTGGGCTTAGCGACCATGATATGACAGAGTTATCAATTCGTGGCGAAGTAAGGAAGGAGGAGAGCAAAACCACTATCATGGACTTCCAGAGGGCAGACTTTGACCTGTTCAGGACACTGGTTGAGAGAGTCTCTTGGGAGCCAGTCCTGAAGGGCAAAAGAGTCCATGAAGGCTGGACATTCTTCAAGAAGGAAATCTTAAAGGTGCAAGAGCAGGCCATCCCCATGTGCTGAAAGACAAGCCAGCAGGGAAGAAGACTGGGCTGGCTGAACAGAGAGCTTTGGCTGGAACTCAGAAAAAAAAGGAGAGTTTATGATCTTTGGAAGAAGGGGCAGGCAACTCAGGAGGACTACAAAGATGTCATGAGGTTATGCAGGGAGAAAATTAGAAGGGCCAAAGCCCAACTAGAACTTAATCTAGCTACTGCCATAAAAGACAATTAAAAATGTTTCTATAAATACATTAGCAACAAAAGGAGGGCTAAGGAGAA
This sequence comes from Ciconia boyciana, assembly GCF_034638445.1. Classification (NCBI taxonomy): domain Eukaryota; kingdom Metazoa; phylum Chordata; class Aves; order Ciconiiformes; family Ciconiidae; genus Ciconia; species Ciconia boyciana. The sequence goes on from NC_132934.1 coordinate 177,153,058, forward strand.
TCTCCATCCTCTATTGGACGTGGGGGGAAACATAGTAACAAAGGATGAGGAAAAGGCTGAGGTACTTAATGTCTTCTTTGCCTCAGGCTTTAATAGTAAGACCAGTTGTTCTCCAGGTACCCAGCCCCCTGAGCTGGAAGACAGAGACAGGGAGCAGAATGAAGCCCCCATAATCCAGGGGGAAATGGTTAGTGACCTGCTACACCACTTAGACATTCACAAGTCTATGGGACCAGATGGGATCCACCCAAGGGTACTGAGGGAGCTGACGGAAGTGCTCACCAAGCCACTTTCAATCCTTTATCAGCAGTCCTGGTTAACCAGGGAGGTCCCAGTTCACTGGAGGTTAGCAACTGTGATGCCCATCTACAAGAAGGGCCGGAAGGAGGATCCAGGGAACTACAGGCCTGTCAGCCTGACCTCGGTACCAGGGAAGGTTACGGAGCAGGTCATCCTGAGTGCCATCACACAGCACATACAGGACAAGCAGGTGATCAGGTCCAGTCAGCATGGGTTTATGAAAGGCTGGTCCTGCTTGACCAACCTGATCTCCTTCTATGACAAGGTAACCTGCTTAGTGAATGAGGGAAAGGTTGTGAAAGTTGTCTACCTAGACTTCAGTAAAAACTTTGACACTGTTTCCCACAGCATGCTCCTGAAGAAATTGGCTGCTTATGGCTTGGACAAGCATACGTTTCTCGGGTAAAAAACTGGTTGGCTGGCCAGGTCCAAAGAGTTGCGGTGAATGGAGTTAAATCCAGTTGGCGGTGAGTCACAAGTGGTGTTCCCCAGGGCTCAGTAGTGGGGCCAGTTCTGTTTAACATCTTTATCAATGTTCTGGATGAAGGGATTGAGTGCAGTAAGTTTGCAGACGACACCAAGTTGGGCAGGAGTGTTGATCTGATTGAGGGTAGAAAGGCTCTACAGAGGGACCTGGACAGGCTGGATTGATGGGCTGAGACCAACTTAGAGATTCAACAAGGCTAAGTGCAAGGTCCTGCACTTGGGTCACAACAACCCCATGAAATGCTACAGGCCTGGGGAAGAGTAGCTGGAAAGCTGACTGGTGGAAAAGGACCTGGGGATGCTGGTTGACAGCCACCTGAATATGAGCCAGCAGTGTGCCCAGGTGGCCAAGAAGGCCAATGGCATCCTGGCTTGTATCAAAAATAGTGTGGCCAGCAGGACTAAGGAAGTGATTGTGCCCCTGTACTCAGCACTGGTGAGGCTGCACCTCGAATACTGTGTTCAGTTTTGGGCCCCTCACTACAAGAGAGACATTGAGGTGCTGGAGCGTGTCCAAAGAAGGGCAACGAAGCTGGTGAAGGGTCTAGAGCACAAGTCTTATGAGGAGCGTCTGAGGGAACTGGGGTTGTTTAGCCTGGAGAAAAGGAGGCTGAGGGGGGACCTTATTGCTCTCTACAACTACCTGAAAGGAGGTTGTAGTGAGGTGGGTGTCGGTCTCTTCTCCCAAGTAGCAAACGACAGGACAAGAGGAAATGGCCTCAAGTTGCATCAGGAGAGGTTTAGATTAGATATTAGTAAAAATTTCTTCACGGAAAGGGTTTCAAGCATTGGAAGAGGCTGCCCAGGGAAGTGATTGAGTCACCATCCCTGGAGGTATTTAAAACATGTGTAGATGTGGTGCTTAGGGACATGGTTTAGTGGTAGACTTGGCAGTGATAGGTTAATGGCTGGACTCAATCACCTTAAAGGTCTTTTCCAACCTAAATGATTTTATGATTCTAAGATTCTATGAAAATTTTATGCTTATGTGGCTTCTTTTTTAGGTCATTCAAACTCATGATTTTCTTTCCCAAGTGGATATAAAATTTATGCTGTTGCTTCCAGGAGACTGAAAACCGGGACTAAGACAGATATTTGCTCTACCTGCCAGAGATTAGCAGAGTACCACAGAGAGCAAAAGTTGATGCTGTTGTACATCAGTGCATTCAACATTCAGTGGCACTAAGCCACTAGTCTCTTTTCTGCATGACCAACTGACTAATTACTGTACTTGGCCTTTTTGAGTCCCTTCAATTAATGGAATGTGCAGTTGCACACAGTGATGGAGTCACCCATACAGAACAGAATCTGGGCCAGAATTAGGCTCAAAGTCCCAGAAGCACCTGTTACAAATACAAAATGTCCAGATGGTCTGGTCTTTGTGGAAAAGTGTCAAGAATTGAATTATCTGTCTTTCTTACTTTTGGTTTAAGGTCATAAACATGATTCTTTTGAAGCAGAAAGCCAACCACATTTAGGGAAAAAGAAAAATGAAAAAAAAGAAAGAAAGAAAGGAAACTTCGGATAAATGAAAAACCCACTCCATTTGTAAATCTTAATAACCCAATGGAGCTTGTTGTTATCACGTTCTGGGCAAGCAAATGGGATTAGCCTGTGATTACAATGCAGCCTTCAATATAATTAGATAGATTTATTTAAACACAGCTGTAAACCCTAAAAATGTGAAATATTTAGTGACCGTAAATTCCACAGTTTGTAAATTCAAACTTAGATCTCCAATCAGCTATTTTGCTTTGGTTTTGTTTAGAAACACTAGAAAATATTGCTCTTCTTTTACTCTCTTTTTTATGGATATCAGTTATTTGAGTTTATAACAGTGAAGAGTGTTCCTGAATGCTGATTCACTTTCTAAAAATGCATTGCTTCATTCATGAGTGTTTTTCCTCCTTTGAAACAAGACATTTGAAATCAGTGACTCCATTGGCAATAACCATAGAGTTTGCATCCTATGCCTTCTCAGCTGCATGAGATGGAGGAAGAAATACAGAGTTTTATGTCAGATCCTGAAAGGTGTGCAGATATCTCAAACAATAACCAGGAACAATGGCAGTCATGGCTTCCTAATAAGACTGTATTAATAGAACAAATAATGGACAATATTAACAGCACTAAAAGTAATAACTGTCTGTTTTATGCATTGTTGAAAGCTCTTCCTTTCCTGCTTTATGTCTCTGCTTCTTTCCTTCCTTCCATCCATCCTTCTGTCCTCTTTCTGCCTTTATATAGCCACTCAACATGAGAGAGAGAAGAGAGAGAGGTAAGAGAGAAAAAAAGAACGAGTGAGTTGAGGAAGGGAGACATGAAGCTATTTCAGTAGAAGGAAAAAGTGAGAGGGTAGTAAAAGATATTTTCTGCCCACCAATCATTTGGCTTGTATTTTTTCTTCTATTTAGTGTCTGTAAACTTTAAAAGCCTTAAACCCAGACCACTGTATCCCTGCATGTTCACTTCACACAAAAAGAAAAACATCACAATTAGCTTTCTGAGTTCCTAACCCTAATTTGAACAGTAGTAGCTGAATTCATGTCAGTCACATTGGAACCATGTCTATTTTTATTATTCATCAGTACTGAGATAATATTGGCTACCATAAAATATGTAAGTGACATCCAATGTTTTTAAGCCTAAAGTACAGTGCATAACAGCTACCACCAATAATTATGAATTGGTTTTATTTGGTAGTTGATGCATTATTTTCCTTGGATTTTGGGGAAGCTATAATGTATATTGAACAAAATCTCTGTATTTTCAAGAGCTCAAGAGATATATGCTACTTGTAATAAATCTTCTAAGTGAATTGATACACATGATGTTTTCAAATACAAACATTAATCAATATTTTACTGGATTTTGGAAGAATCTTTTCACACAACCAATATTTGAATTTTAAAATGTGAAAAGAGCACGGAAGTGGCACGAGGAAAGGATACTTTTCATATATCCTGAGAACAGAAAATACAGTATCTGCTCTTAATTTTAAAAAGTGCTAGGAAATCTAAGCTGCTATTTTTGTTAAACTTGTGGAAACACAAGACAGGGCAATGTTGTTAACATGTCAGAAAGGCTGAGCCATGCTTCATTATACTTCATTCGCACTTTATTTACTTAGAAAATTGATGAAATGCTACATACTGTAAATTTTATCAAAGAACAGTGGATCCACCAGTGAAGGGCTAGAGCTGTTGGCATTTACGTGGGCATTTTCTTCTAATAGCATTTCTATGCCTTCACCTGCTTGTATCTGAGCAGTCAGATGTGGGACAGAGCTGGACTTCAGAGCCACATATGTAGGCAAGTGTGCATTGTAAGGGAAAAATATTGGGCCAGATCCAACAGCCTGGCAGAGGTGAGGCTGCTGCAGCTCCATGCTCCCAGGTTTAACCTGTAGCGAGGCTGAGCATGTATTCCCAGTAGGCACATGCATATAGAGCACAGATATTCACACATATCTACATACATATATGGCAGACTGTACGGACACATTCAGCCCTCATACACAGACACCACCAGCAGACTCATCCTGTTTCCTTTCTTGGCTGAGCAGGATGGTCCACTAGTGAGAGCACATGTATCTCTACACATATGCACAAGGTGGATCCCTCCAGCAGCTGGGCTCAAAGACAGTCATCTCAGTAGCTGCCCCTGGATCACCGTCTCCCTGATTGCTGGCATTTGGACATATGAATCCCTGAGGCCATAGCCCCACTCGTGTTGCTAGTACAGACCCCCCTACTCTCTCTCACACATACACACGTGGTCAGGACTCTGTTGCTCCCCCAGTAGTCAGCCTCCCATGGTCTTGCTCTTGGAGATATGCACACATCCCTGTCTACCAGACCACTTCACCTACTTGCTGGCTAGTCCAGCATGATCTTTGCTACTGATCACACTCACTTGCACACTCACACTCTCTACAGGTGCTGGCCCCACTAACACAGGGGCCTCATGATCCGAGGACCCACTCCAGTGGCTGGCAATTAAGTCTACTCAGTCCAGCCACATGGGCCACATGGGCCCTCCAACATGTGATCTGACTCCAGTTGCTGAACTAAGACTCCCATACACACGCACACACGCACACACGCACACACACACACACGCACACACAGAGTCCCTCACCCAGGAAAGAGGTAGAAAGGAATTTAATAAGAAAATAAGGGCAGACTGTGCTGAGCAGGCACAGGGCATGGCCAGACAAGTGTACTGACCAGCAAACTATTTATACATGACTGGGCCCTTTTTATCCCCTTATGCATCTATTTTCCTACTCTCGTTCCTCCTCAGATCACCTAAATGCATTTTCCTTCTGTTGGTTCCTCTGCAAAACATCCCATAATAAGTCCTGTGCACTGCTGAAATGCTCTCCCCCTGCAGCCACAATGTGTCCCACACCCCCAAGCAGCAACCGACATCAATCCAAAAGGAGCTCCAACATTGTTTTATCCTGGTAGGTTTCACACATGTGCAACCATTCACATTAAGTGCAAGGTCCTGCACTTGGGCCACAACAACCCCATGCAACGCTACAGGCTTGGGGAAGAGTGGCTGGAAAGCTACCTAGCAGAGAAGGACCTGGGGGTGCTGATTGACAGTCGCCTGAATATGATCCAGCAGTGTGCCCAGGTGGCCAAGAAAGCCAATGGCATCCTGGCTTGTATCAAAAATAGTGTGGCCAGCAGGACTAAGGAAGTGATCGTCCCCTGTACTTGGCACTGGTGAGGCCGCACCTCGAATACTGTGTTCAGTTTTGGACCCCTCAGTACAAGAGAGACATTGAGGTGCTGGAGTGTGTCCAAAGAAGGGCAACGAAGCTGGTGAAGGGTCTAGAGCACAAGTCTTATGAGGAGCGTCTGAGGGAACTGGGGTTGTTTAGCCTGGAGAAAAGGAGGCTGAAGGGAGACCTTATGGCTCTCTACAACTACTGAAAGGAGGTTGTAGAGAGGTGGGGGTCGGTCTCTTTTCCCAGGTAACTAGTGATAGGATGAGAGGAAATGGCCTCAAATTGCTCCACAGAAGGTTTAGATTGGATATTAGGAAATTTTATTTCACTGAAAGGGTTGTCAAGCATTGGAAGAGGCTGCCCAGGGAAGGGGTCGAGTCGCCATCTCTGGAAATATTTAAAAGACATTTGGATGAGGTGCTTAGGGACATGGTATGGTGGTGGTCTTGGTAGTGTTAGGTTTACGGTTGGACTTGATGATCTTAAAAGTCTTTTCCAACCTATACGATTCTGTGATTCTGAGGCTCTCCTGGGACAGCCCCGGGACAGGGCCAGACAAGTTACTCCTTCCTCTGAGTCCTTAAGTTGGGTTCCTGACTGCCATGGTGCCCTTGCATTCCTCTGGGCTTGTGGAGGTGGGCCTTTGATGGGCTGATGGCTCCTGTGATGGGCCAGAGGTTAGCCAGGGCAGAGTGTTATTTGGGCTCCCCCTCCTGCTATTGTCTTTTTGTGCTCTGTTCTGGGCGTGCAGACAAGCTCTTACCACATAACCAAATATGTATATCTGCTAGCACACCCACACATTCTGCTTAGTAGAGTCTGCTTCTAGAAGCCAGCTTTCTCAATTTAAAAATACTAACTGACTGAGCGCAACTGTGAGTAATCATAGCTGTGAAAAATATGCATTTTAAAGCCACCAGTTGTATTGGACAGGTGTTATTCTGTTGGAAACTCATATTCATGTCATCACCCATACAATTGTTGTAGAGCAAGGAATATTACAAGAATTTAGCTGTACTTTAACATGACTAATTATGGAAAAGACATCTATTTATGTTCCTAAATAATAACAGGTAATAACTTTATCTTCCTAGTTGCTAACTGCAACCTATATATATCATAGAAACATATCTATATGTTTATATATATCCTATTTTATATACACTATAATACACATACACACAATGTAATATACATAGATGTGATTATAAATGACAAATTAGGTGGTTTCATGTCAATTTTTTTTGTTTTAATCTCCCACAGAGTGAAATTAATCCCCACTAAATTCTGATGTCTAAGAGCTAAGCATTTAAATCCAAATAAGTCACATTAGACTTTCTTCATAGTCCCTCCAGATAAATACATACCTCCAGGGGGAGAGACATCTATTATCATAGGCATCTAAGAGAAGTAAAATGAATCACTACTATTATCTAAATGTGCTTACTTTTGTTCATTAATGCAAGCTGACTAGCTAAGACTTAGATATCTGTATTTCAGGTAAATAAAGTAGTTTGAATCCAGCATCATGTAAGACAAAGGTAGAAAACAGCTGTCAGAGAACATCTCCACATCCTTCTCAAATGCAAAAGTTTCTTTTATTACATCTTTTCCATAAGACGAAATGTAATAAAAGATCAAGAAATTAAATGTTGATAGCATTTTTCATTTCCTTTGAAAATGACTTTGTGAAATTCATAGTCATGGGCACGCAGGTCATTTAAGAGAAAAAGACTTAATTTACTGGAACATACCAAATCAGTATCTGACAGAGAAAAGACATTTTTACAGTCTCTTCCTAACTTGATCCGACATAAATATGAAGGAAGAATTAACATCCTGAAGCATGTCATGCCTCCACTCCTACCTGTTCAGTGACAGGCTGAAACTGTAGGTCTCCTCATCATTCTTAGTAATAGCGTAAGATCCTTTGCTCAAAGACGCACCTGAAATCAAAATCCTCATTTAATAATACTTCCTAAAAAGACACATAACTGTTCTAGGAATCATTAACAGTTTGCTACACTCAGAGCAGATAGTACCTCTTCATTTGTTTCTGCCTTTCCAAATAAACATGACAGAACTTGAAGTCAGATAAATACCCTACATTTGGATTAGTTACATAGAATCCTTTCACAGTAAAATGCGTACTTACAAGATGTAATTCATCTCATCCTAGATTTGGCATCTAAAATAGACTGCATCAATTGTTCCTTATTAATTGTTCACCTTTGAATACAGAAGCCTAAACTGACATGCTCAGTTGTAGGTATATGCTTGGAATCTCGCCCTAACTGTCCTGAATATTCTCCTTTACTTGGTATAAAAATCAGTATCAGACTTTCTGTTTCCTGAATTCAGTATTTCACTGAACATTTCTTCAGATGACATTCAGTCATGGGACCAAGAAAATACAGGCTTGGTTGTATACAGCAGACCAAATTTATATGCTGTGTGCAGACAGTATAGAAGTCTAACTAAATTTTATTAGGAAAGTTTGTGGATGAAGATTTTCTACAAGAAATATTTGAAAGAAGTTTCAAATTTGATGAAACATAAGGGAAACTGCTGGCAGACAATTCAAGGTCACTTCTAAAAACTTTAACGAAGGATGAAACTTATTGGATTTGTAAAGGTGATTCCATGTTTTGAACTCTTCTGTTTTATACTGGATTGATATTATAAAAACAAACTCATATGCCTAAACCCAGGGTAATGGCGTTCAAATCCAACCTGTACTACTTACTGCATTGCTTTTATGTCCATACTCCAGTTTTCCAGTGCTTTTTATTGCTCACATCTAAGAGAAAACACAAAGGAGCATTATTTAGCTTTAGAAAAACCTATGAAATTTATACGCACGAAGTCATATGTATAACTAATTTGCCTGCAACTGCTGCCTTAATTCATGTATATATTTTTCTCATATCAAACTGTTTAAAGGAAGGAAAGTTTAGTTCTGAAACTGGCCCTTTCAATTCATCAATGCTTCAATTAAAATTATGGGAAAAAGTAGTATTGAATTCCTCCATCAGGTAGGCTGTTTTCTATTAAAAAGAGTAACAATTTATAAGCTGTCAGTATTTTACAAGATCTTTTAGCATCACTGACTTTCTATGACTTGTACATTTTGAAAGCACTTTCGGACATTGAAATAATTGAAGTGGACCTTCTCTATTCCTGTTTCCTTCCTCAATAAACAAACAAAACCAAGCAGAAACAAGCAATCCCCCTTTCCTTTAGTTAAGGATCTCTTCTTCCATAAATCTTTTTTGAAAAAAAGAAAAAAACCCTAGTTCTTATTTACTCTTTTTTATAAAGGACTTAGCTTTTACAGAATTTTTTTCTGTAGTGATTTTTTTTCAGCTCTGCAACTGTCCAGTTTCTGGAGAAATCAGAGCTGTACATCGAAATAATTTAATAGCTAACCTGTGACCTTTATTCTCCTGAGTCTTTATATTTTTTTCTACAGTTTCTTTTTACTGCTGCTGAAGAGAAGGCAACCCTCTGCAAGTGTTGCGTTCCAGAGCACCTCTTTAGTTGTCCCAATGTGTTAAGGGCTGTAGGCATCTAATAAGTCACCTACTCCCGCATAAACAACACACCTTCAACATAATAACAAACATCTGAGAAAGGCTTTAGGTCATTTCTGAAAAGATTTTTAAGTGGTTAATGACAACCGAGATACATTCTTAAATCTGTAGTTTGTACTGGAAATTTTAGAAAGATACAGATACTATATACAAAAAACCTTTTGAAGTGTGAGGGTATTATTAAAGCAACTTGTTTTCCAGAACAATTGTTTAGATTGTTTTTTAAAGGTTCAGAACAAGTATCTGTGTATGTATTCAGAGGCCTGACATCAGTTGTTTCTCTTTGGCTGGGGATGTGATTTGTCTTTAGGAGGAAGTACAATACAATAATTACAAAGGTGAAAAGGAAAAGACTGAAAATTCTGTTTCTGTTCCTGCTCCTGTGTCAGGCTCAGAACTTGCAGCAGACCGTTCCCTCTGTCTCTGGGGTGCTCAAGTATATTCAATGGGATATTTCTGAGGATATTGCCAGCCCCCCCAGTGTGTCTCACAGGAGAGGAAGATGAAACACATAACATGAAAACTGGAATTTTTTTCTTACACAGCTTTTTCTTAATTTTACCATACTGGAAAACACAACTACATTTAAAATGTTCCCATGTATTTCTGCAGTCCAGCCCTGCAGGCTTAACATGTTTGTGGCCCTTTCCTGTGAAGCATCAGGTAGCATCTCATACACCATCCTGAGTGCCACATGCAGTAGCACATTGTTGTGTGTACCGCAACTGAGGGAACTGGTGTTTACAACTGCATGTGGGGGAAGGTTGCAAGATGTTGGTAGCAGGGGGCTGCAGGGGCCTCTGTGAGGAGAGGCCGGGGCTGCCCCGTGCCGGACACAGCCGGTTCCAGCTGGCTCCAATGGACCCACCCCAGGGCACGGCTGAGCCCCTCAGCCAAGGTAGTTTGGCTGGGATAAGATGCTTGATATGATATCTGTGGCACTTTTGATGTCTTTTTCACTGGAGATGTAGTCAAGACTGTAATTCTTTCTGTGAAACAAGGTTTACTGCACCGGGGTGGGGCTGCAGTGTGAGAGAGAGACAGTGCAGGGCTCTTCCTGAATCTCAGAAAGAGATCGGGAAAGGTCCAACAACAAATGACTTAATAAAATAGCCACTTTAATAAGATAGACTAAAAAGAGGAATGCAGATAGTGAGTAAATCTTACGTAGAGAGTGAGTAAATCTTATGTCCTTTCCCATGCTGGGAACCCCGTGTTCATACAGCTTCAGACAGACCCCAGATGGATTCACCCATGGCATGCTGAGCAGATCCCATCCATGGAGAGAAGCCCCTCCTTTTTGGTATTTTGAGCTATTTTAAGATTTTATTATAATAAAACAACTCAATTTAGCATTCCTGCTGTCAAATAGAAAGGATGTTTACATGATAACTTCTTGCTGGACTTTCAGACAAAGGCAAGGCCTTGCAGGTGGCTGGCACAGTGCAGCGCAGCACAGACCTGGACTTATTCAGGATAAGTGCTACGTGGATCACTAACTCCGCAATACACAATGGTCTCGTGATCAGGATCACTACACCAGGTATCTATGCTCATACATGCTGAATGCTAGGTAAAGTAAGATCAATCATTACAATGTGAGAAAGGACTGAAAAAGTCATGAAGTCTAATTCCAGAACAGGATTCACTGTTACAGGAGTTAAGACTATGCTTACAATTACCTGGTATCAAAATTAAAAGCCCCAAAATTTAGTATTTTAGTAACTAAGGTATTTCTGTACTCATGAATTAAACAGTGAATAGGAGTCACAGACAGCTAAGCAAAAGTTATGTTATGACAAGGAATAGTATAATATTCTAGTGAAGAATTGTTTCCTTTACTCTTTCAGACTGAGTTCCTGCTGTTAAAGATGTTTTCCTTATGATTTACTAAATGGGGACTGTGTGATAATTTTGAGATTGGTCCTAGCTTAGGCTAGAGCAAATAACGCACCTCCAGAAGAATATTAATATCATTAACTCATCTAGGATAGCTAGAAAACATCTTGGCAAACTTCTCTGATTTTCTTTGTGTTCTTTTTGTTATTCTAAACTTTTCAGTCAAATTCAATCTTCAAAGGCATTACTCTAACTCTCCTGGGAAAACTAGTGTTTTAAAAAGGAGATATCAAATTGATGACATTAGTAGCTCGGGCAGAATAGACTGCATCTGATTATCAAGATTGAATGATAACATTATCTAGATGACATAAAATGCTTGGATCCAAAAGTAGATCTATTGCCAGTTGAAAACGTTATACATTTTGTTGATATGTTATTACTTTTTTCTTGAAGAATATTCATCATCAGAGTGACACAATATATAACTAATTAGTTATTTTGGGGTCATATTTTTCCTTATTATACATAGTTATTATTCCATATTATACATAGCAAAATATAGTTCTGAACATGGAAAATAGTTTGTTTAGTAATACATTCATTACTTCCTCTACTAAAGGGAGTACATGGGAATGCATGCAGAGTCTTGCTGAAATCTTGAACCATGTGCAATTTGTTGAGAAATATTTAACTTGGAAAACAGAGGAATAGCAATTGCAACAGAACTACTGCTTTTACACAATTCACTTCTTTCCTGTTTCTTTTTTCTTCTGCCAGTGGCTTGGATCTGTGTGACCTTAATAATTTCAGTGATATTACTCCTAAATTACAGTGCAATGTGATAAGTCATGTCATCATCAGTACAGTGTGCCTGTCTGAAAGATTGCCTTACAGCCTTTAGAGCTGAAGTCCAAACAGCTTTCTAAAGAGACATTTTCTTCCTATGAGGTCCTTGCAGACAGCAAACAAACACCCTGTCTGGGCATAATTTATGGTCTTAGTACTATACTGCAGCATGCTTATCTTCTGGCCCTGCTTGTGCACATGAAATACAAACACAGAGCCATCCTAGCATAGTCACTATTTGCATGGACAGAAAATCTAATCTTGAGGGAGATTTTGGGGAGTAACTGAGGCTAACAGCTGTTGCCTGAGTGATTCTTACTAAAAGTGAAGTAAGATTCTTAATTCTAGTGCCTGAAGATGGTGACATTTTAGATACCATAGGTTAACACATGTTAACCTGCCACCCACAGATGACCAAATTCTCCTGCAGGTCCTGTGTCATATCTGCCAGCCCCATGGGTATGTTAAATACATTTTAGTAATTTCATTGGTGCTATATGACTACATGACATCACCCAAATTGTTCCTTTGATTTGCCATGTGAAATAACCTTGAGTTGCAGACATGGAATCAACATAAAGAAGTTTAAAAATCTATGGGAAGAAGAGCATTCAAGCAGTGACAGGTAATATACTAACATTTCACAAGCTCCTTTTGGTTTGGAAAAGCCTGCCAAAGTTTGAATATTTTAACAAATGTTATCTCAGCTCTGTAAGGCAGAAGAGCAGGTTGGAAATCTCAGTGGCAGTCTCCTCTAAAATGGCTTAACATATCAAACTTAACCTGACTGCTGCCAACATGGTTGTATTTATTTATTTATTTACTGAAACTACTGAACTGACAGTCTCACTTTCCTCTTTGTGCTGTTATCAGAAGCAGAAACAGCAAATGTCTTTATCTTCCTCCATTCCCCTTTAGTCTTCCCAAATGGCCAGAAGCTGTCTTTTATCAACTGTTTCATTTACAACCTGTTCTCTCTCCTTTGGCTTCTGATTTTTTCTTCTTTTATATATATATTTAATTTTATTTTATTTTAAAATTGTTTGACCTATTCGATCTTTCAGTGGCAGTCCTTGTCAGCTATCATTCATTTTAGCAGCTAAAATTTGTCTCGTAATGCTATTCTCATTGTGTCAGCTGTCTTGTCCTTGAATCTATAAAAATGTGTGGTGTAAGCACAGGATTTTTCCTATTATCACACTGAACAAAGGAGTGCTGTTTAAATTGGTACTGCAATAGAAAAGGCACATATGTACAAAATATTAGTGGATCTCAGTACTCTGAATCTATACAGTTGTAAATGAAGCAACACAGAATAATGTGAATCTGCTTTCCTCTTCAAACTGTTATTACACTTATCTCCAGCAGCCTCGCATTTCATAGCTTCTTAAGAATGAAAATGTGTTAAACAACAATGCATGTGCAGTAAAAATAAATGCATTTTTTTTCTAGTTAGTGTTTTTAAGATTCTGCTATAGCACAAAAATATGATAAGGATCAATTTGTCTCAAAATGTTCAAAATGTGATCAAAATGTTCTTAAAGGAATTGATATACCACAAATCCCATAAAACACGCTAGGCCATCAGGATCTGGCTTGACTTCATTTACAGTCTGTACTGGACATGGATTCTGGGCTGCTAACACCCAAACACAGCCCATGTGGCTGCATTTATGACTGAAATACACACAGACATCAGGATAACTTATGAACATCTGAATAACTTATGAACATCTGAATATTTGATGCAAGCCTAAATGTTTAACAGACTTTTTATGAAGAGTTTGGGATTATTTTTTCATAATAACAATTGGTGTGCTACATATATTGTAAAATGCAATTATTACACAAGTTAACTGGGATAATTAAGACGAGATTTTATTGTATTTTGGTATTGAATTAGGAAGTACTTAAATGTAGCAGATGATTGCCTCATGTTATAAATATACTTTCAAGGTATAAAAGATGTGGCTTCTGACACTTTCAAAGAAAAATAAAATAATATTTTGCAAAATCTTTCCTTCCTGCTCACAATTGTTGTATAGTAGCACAAAAGTATAATATTGTGTTGCTCTGCGAATGCAGCAAATTCATTGCTTATAAATAGCCCTGCACACCAAAATTCTTCTGTTCAATTGATAGGTGTTTATACAGCTGCAATTTTTTTTTTTCATTTTACAAAGGAAGGAATTGCAAATTACATAAATAGCATATATTTTTATAGGTTTAAAAAAAATCTTTATATTCCTCTAAACCATGTAAAATAGTTTTGAATGGCAGTGTACTGAAACAGTGGTAGCAAAGCAGAGTCACTAACTGATGAGAAATCATTTGTATCCAGAATTTCAAAGTATCCAACTCTGATCTTTAAAGCAGACATAAAATCTTTTTGCAAAAGTATGAATACTTGGTAATATAACTTTAATGTAATACAAGAAATGTAAGGAACTATTATCTACAGATTACATAATGCATTTATTCTTGTTATTTTTGAGTGAGTGAATAAGACATGACCTTTAGTCAGGATTTTTGACAAGTATTCTTTTTCCTGCAGTGCTTATTTTAATTCTTCAACATACTATTTTGGAGGACTGAGAAAAATGAATAACTAAAATTTTCTGAAAGCTAGAATCTTTTAAAAATATTTTACATTGGGAACTCTTTACTTCTATTGGCAAATCTCAATAAGCAAAAGCTGTTAAAATATTAAAGCTGTTAAACAAAAGCTGTTAAACAAAATATTTTGTTTTCATAACTTGCAGCCCAGACTTTTATTTACTTTTGTGTAAGATTAATGTAAAAAGTGAGTGGATCACAATGGTAGACTTTAAAATAACTATCCAATCTCTGAAATGCTAGCCTGTCATATCCTAAAGCGTCTGGATAGATTTTCATCATCTGGGATTGGCATAGAGATCTCCCTGTCTTGGGATATTGGAACAGCTTGTACATGAACAATTAATGCAACACTTATTTACCATGTAAGGTAAACATTAGCAAATAGTAGACTTAAGAAAAGTTTATATGTGAAATGCAAAATGCAAAGATCAGATAACGATTTGATGTAATCTGCCATTTCTTTTCTAGCTACCAACTTTTGTTGGGAATCTGTACATCTGGCTTCTTGCATAATAGGGCTGTAATTATGTACAAAACATCAGTAAACTAGAAGAGAATGACGTAATCTTAGCCAACAGGAAAAAAAAAATCCAGAACATAAGTAGGTTTGAAATCTGCATTTTTCTGGGACTTATTATGCACAAGAAAGTCACCAAAAATGTGGTTGATACAGTGCCAGAGGTATGGAAGACTAAGACCTACTACAGTCGAAGCTGACAGCCAGGTGGGATACAACGATACCTCTGAATATCTTATTGGCTCTAAATACCTACAAATAGGCAAACAAATTGTATTCACCTTGTCAATACATGTTAGGGGTTCTCTGATGACACTAAATAGAATCACCTTCAAGGGATCAAGTGGAGAAGCACCTAGATAGGCTACAGAAGAAGATTTTGTGACTATATCAAGTTTAGAGCACAATATTTAGATTGTGGTCTAAATAAAGATAAGCAGAGGTTTCCTACATAAGTAGAGAACTTTTGAGTTAAATGGGAAGAGGTTATCACCAAATAGTGGTGGCTACTCAGAAATTACTGGTTTTCAAACTTTGAACTAGATACTTTGCCTGTACACGAGCCTTTCTTTAGTCACTTACAGCTCTTCAGACCACGTAAACGTTGATGTCCAGTGCCATTCAAGGTGCTCTAGAGCTAACCAGACACATTGGCATGGAAGTGGGAGAGAGAACGCAGGGCCCTGGAGAGACCCTTGCCTTACTGGTGCAACTGCTGAAGGTCATGGGAGGTTTACAGGGGAACCTCAAATAACACTAGACACTGGTGTGTGGGCAGCTGAATTGAGATCCTACTAGCTGTTCAGCTGAAAAGCTAGCTAGGTTCTTCCGTGGATGTTAGCGATAGTGTCACATTGGGATTCAGCTGAAGAAGGGGAGATGTCTAGTGGTATCTGAAAAGACATAGCAGTATCCTACATGGCCTCCAGAAGCTTTTCCACCTTAATGTGAGGTAAACAATAGTCCAAATAAAATGTTACAATTATACCAAAGATAAATTGAAAAATCTGTGTGTATATTTGAAACCTGTATTTTTAATAAAAAATGAATCAATCACATGAGAATAGAAGCCTTTAAAGTGCATTTATTAAATCTTATATAATGCCTTGCCAATATTTAATCAATACCACAGAGTTACAATATTTTAAACAGTATTAATTGCGATGTAACATTGGGGGGGGGGGTGTGATTTGAGGTGGCCCAGTCACCCGACATGTTAATAACCTTACCACTTAATAACTTAATTCAATCTACATGGGAAGTAGATATAAACTAGCAAAATACCAGAATTACTGTTTTTATTCAGAGCACGTATCTGTGACTTCAAAAAGGTGTAAGGAAATGGAAAACTGGATTTTGAAGGTCAAATTATTCCACAGAATAACTCCATTGATGCCAGCGGAATTATTATCAGTATGCATTTACTTTCCTGTCCTAAGTGGTATGAGGAAAAGAGAGAAACAGTTTTACAGAGCTTCTAAATTAGCTCCATCTCATCTCTCCCATCTATTCTGTCCCAAATTAATTCACCCTGTCTTCCTTTGCTGCAAATAGCAAGAAATGAAAAACAACCCAAACCACCATCGTACTTCCTGAAATGCATTTGTCAGTGGCAATTTTGAACGGAACATTTCCTACCTAAAGAGGTAGTTGATTAATTTGTTCATGTTTAAACAAGAACTCAAGAGGCAGAACCAAAATACGTCTTTGTTTTTCAGGTTGCCCAACGTGGGTTAGACATCGTCCCGATCTAACTGGGAAGGCTGAATAGACATGCAGCCTCACCTGCATCATATGACATTGGCATGCATGCCTCAAGAGCCATGGGGAAGAGAAGGAATGGTGAAGAACTCTCAATCATTGTTTTTCCCTGCATTGCCTTAATGCAGATTAAGTGAGCTACATCTGCATCTATCTGAGATATCTCTGTTAAAATTAAATTAAAAGATTAAAGTAGTGTAATTTGAAGCACTCACTGGATTTGGTAAAAGGCAAGCTTGGGTGACAGAGAATTTCTGTTTAATTTCTCTGAAGAGCTAAGTCTAGTCTACCAGCTCTCTAAATGCTCACACATTGTGATCAGGCATTGGACATGGCCAAATAGGAAGTTTGATACAGTTTAGTGCATTCCTCTTGCTAAGCTGTTTTGTTTGCTTGTTTCAGTACCCAGCACAAAAAGACACTTGTTGAAACTGCTTTCCCCAGCTAGCTCAGTGCTTTTGGACTAAAACTACCTGTTGCCAAGAAGAGCCCAGCCTGCTCCAATGACAATACCTATATTTTTTTTCAAATGATCTGATATGAAATGTTTTCTAGTTTCTCTTACTCTTATGGCTTTGCATATGTGTTCTGATAGAAGCAAAATATTTATTCTGACAAAAAATACAGAATTTTTTTTTCTGTATTTATCTATGGACCAGTTGTGAAAGTCTATCTAAATGTACTCATTTTGGAAGATTGTGAGAATATTACTGATGAAAATAAACACACATAAAAAGTATTTAGTAAACTCTTCCCTCGTAGTATTTTTTTTCCTTAGCTGGGAAGAAAATTGCTGTCATATTAGAACTGAAAAGAAAGAAATCATAAATCCAAATACACAGAAACACATAAAACCTGAAGGAATAATAATTTTCTCAGAGAAAAGCAATGCCATAGGAAGTGAGCTATTATTTAAAAATAAATCTGTGAAGTACAATGCAAGTCAAAGCCAAAATCTATACGCAATTATTTTGTATGTGCAATAGAACTACTTTTAAAGGTTCATTGGCAATTGTCTGTTCAATTAAGCTTGTAGTACTGCACACCCAAATACCTTGTGTCTAATCCTCACTTGGACTAATAGTTGAAATTGCTCCTGAGGTAGTATTTCCATGTGTTTGCATTTATGCAATTGCACATCAGTGTGTCTTAAAATTCATGCTTTAAATGGAGTATAGCATAGCCACAAGATAGTACTCAGTCAAGAGGACAAAGTAGTCAGCTTGCTTTCTGTTAAGGAAGAATAAAGATAATCCAGAAGAAAATATAGGAACTAATATGAAGACATGTGTAATGATATAGAAACTGAGACACCATAATAGCCAGCACAGTCTGGCACAGTCGCTGAGGGTTTTATTTTTCTTTTTCTTTTACATTGGAAAATTTTAGAATTTTAGAAAACATCTTGTTATAGAAGAGTTTTGATTGGGAAGTCAATAGATTTATCCTGGAATAAATGAAGTCAAGATGTCTCACAGATTGTTCATTCAAATATTTTATGTTCACATTCTCCACTAATCTTGAGACCTGGTTAGAATATGTCCTATACCTTTTTCATGGCAAAAAAAGTAGTGGTAAGGAATCATAGAAACAGTGAGTTAGCAGATGTGGCACATGGAGTAAAGTATAGAAAAAGACAAGAAATTACAACATGTATTACATACTTTTTAGCAGAATTCATGAAAAAAATTTGGAAATTACTGATGAAAAATATAGATTTTCAATGGACAACAATATTTGCAGTTTTTTAAAAAAAGATCTAAATAACAGAAATGTCTCCTGAAAAAGCTATTTGAAAGAAGATACATAATTTGTCTATTTTCTCTACATTTAAGAAATTAATTTTCTGAAACAAAATGTATTTTAAACAGACTTGAGGTTTCCTTTTGTTTTAAGGGCTTTCAGTTGAAGAAAAATAAAACAAAAATTCATGTGAAGATGGGTTTTATACTGTGAAAATATAACTTCCAACTAACTTTATGGCAAATGAAGAAATCACTTGAAGTAAATACACAAGCAAAGCAGATGTTACTTCACCCTGATTATTTTCTGTATGTTCACGATTAAACTAACCTGAAGTTTAGCTGCTACATATTCATATCGTTGACCTGTACTAACTACTGAGAGACAGTTAGTGAGAAAAAGAACGAAGGAGCTACTTCTGAAGAGTGGCTAACTTTGCGCAGTTGAATGCTTTGCTAGACATCAACTGATTACAGAAGGAGACTACCTGCTTTTCTTCCACCTGCACTTGAGAACTAAATTTAAGTGTCTATGATTTGGAGCTGAAATCCACTTAAAATTCCTAGTATTCAAATTTTAGAATTTGAATTTCAGAATTTTAGAGTTGGCTTCTGATTAATATATGCTTCTTATCAGACAGTGCTAAAAATGTTAAAGTAGAAGCAAACTCTCCATCTGTGGAGGTAGCCTGTATGAAAAAGTTCTTTTTTGGTTATAGTTCATACTGGTTCTTTGATTTTCTGCATTTAAAAGACTTAAATTCAATGACTGCCATTAACCATAATTGCCGCAGTAGTTAATCCTATATTCAAGCTGTAAATACATCTAGGAGTTGTGGGTACTGAATGAGTAATAGTCTACTCCTTAGGCTCCCAGGCTGTATCTATAAAAGATTTTTTGTTAGAAGCCAGATGTGTACATCTGTATTTTATCAGTTAAATACATACATATACAATATTTTATCAGTGATATAAACACTGTCTATACACAAACACACACACACAAACACTCACACACATATTTACACTGTAAATATCCAAATAGTTAAATAGTTACTTCCCACTGGGTGATATAGAGCTCAATAATATAATTTGAAGTGTTACCTTAAATTTTACAAATACTCTTTTGACAGGCCCAATTTTTAATTTATAAGCTGAAGGATAATCAAGACTAATTTAATTTATAATTATTCAGTATAATGTCTGGAATAGATATTAACTTCCCAGAAAGTTATATTTTTAGTAATCACCTTTTAGCCTATTTAACAAAAGTAGCAGGCACACTTTGTACTATGCTATCCAGCAGAAGGTGATACCAAAAATAGTATCAAATACCATGGAGGTTTATTAAAATATAGTAAACAGAGAGACTGTGGGTAAAAGGACACTGATCTGATGTCTCATGGCTTTTCTGTTTTATGTCTACTTTTCTGGGTGCAAAGAGATATAAAAAACCCTTAAGATTTTGAATGAGAAAAGACTACCTATCTATGAAAACTAGCAAAATTGTACGTGTTTGGATACTGTGTATGCTGTGAAGATGAGGTATTCATTTTTCCCCAGATGTGTTTCAGCTGTAATTTCAGCAGAATTTTCTTAGGGTTTCTCGCTTTCAGTGTTTCTTGCAAGTTTTTCTTATAGAGGGATAATTATAATAGCAAATCCTGTTTCAGATATCAAAATGTAAACTTATTTAACTGCATATCAGCCTATTAAAAGCAGGTGGTTCTCATTGTTAATACTAAACACACCAATTATGATTATTTTTAGATTTGGTACAAGTTAATTTCCATGAAACCTTTCCAATGCAATACTCTTCTTGTGCTGAGAAAGAGATTTATTGTTTTTCCAATACCCTTTTAAAAGTAAATAAAATATTGAGAGCCTTTTTTTTATAGCATAAGGGAAATCTAGCCACATGCATTTTCTTTTACTCAGTTTAAGATGCGTCCTGATGGAATTTCTTTCTGCTGAAGAATATGTCATTTTTGCCTGAATTTCAGAAGTCATAATGAGATTGGTGTTCAATGAAAAAACATTTTATAAAACCTCTCACTCATGGTAATATTTGTACTCTCCTTAGCAGTGTCTCTGCTGAATAAATCATATTTCTAAGCTGATTTTACTGGTTTCTAATGCTTATAAAATGAAAGTACTGATGGATATCAGTGTTATTCAGTCTTTCCATGCTCAGTTCAGGAAATATTGTGGCTAGACAAAAATTATACAAAAGAGGAAATATACACCACATCCCTTTGCAAGGCCTGATGATGGCAAAATGTTGATCCTGAGCTCATGGCAATAGTAATGTATTAAGCATTATTGTTATATTTAAGCCAATTACATTGTTATTTTAGTTTGTATTTTACCTTTTTCTTTTGCATAAACTTAAGAAAAGAGGTGAGATTATTATTCTCTGCGCCCTTTGCTAAAAGTGTCAATTATACCACAATTCTAGATGTATTTTCTTTACAGTAGTGCCTGCAACATGCTAGGTGATAGCCAAACAAATTAGAATAAAACCCTTCACTTTAAAGACTTCTGTTCCTAGCCACTTTCAATCTGGTTAGTTAGTTACAGAATAAGGCAGAGTAGAGAACTTAATATATATATGAATGCAAAGAAATAGCTTTGTAGAATGAGGACCACTAATTTTACTGAATGGTGTGTTTAGCTCTGGCATTATACTATAAATATCAAGTAGAAGCCTATGAAGCTTTGACTCTCCAATTTATTAAGCATTTTGTCTATATATCAAAACTAAATGAAAATGTATAAAAGAAAGGGAAACAGTGTAGTATTGCCTTTCTTTTAGTATCTCAAAAGTAGTTGTCACTGACTTATGTCCTACATATTTCCATTTTCATCCCTTGAAACCTGATGGCCTAATTCCATCTAAGCAGAGATGAATTTTACATTCTTCTCTGGAGAGAAGAATTCATGGAGTTCATGGCCTCAACAAAGCCCAAACAATTTGGAGCATTTGCTGCTCTTCACATGTTATCAACTAATTGTAAATTTGAACTCTGAAACTTAACATTGTGGTAGAAGTAGGTTTAGACATGTACCCTGTAGAGAGGTCATTCTTATTCTTTGAATCTCAGTGTTTACTCTTACGCTAGTTTTGCTTATGCTGTTGTAGAAAGCAAAATAAACAACATATTAAATGCTTGGCAGTAGTCATTGTAAAATAGTCTGGAAGAGGGTAGCTAATACTTGCTTGTAAATTGAATAGTGTCACCATCATAACACATTTAACAAGGAATTTGAAAAGAAAATCCATATAATTAATACTGATTATTTTCACAGAGTTCGTAGAATAGTAGCAGTATAATTTGCAATGAATAACAAAAACCTATCTCCATGGGAACATCAGTTCTAATAAACTACATGAAATTAATAATTCAACATTTCAGGTAAAGTATTCTTGTAACTTCCAACTATTGAATTCACAGGCAAGATGGGCACAGTTTAAGGAACTGTCTTAATTCATAGTCCCCTCTAAAGTTGGGCTAAGTGAACACTTAATAATTTCACTTATATAGTAGCCACAGTTATGCCTTCAATTACTGTTTCCTGTATTTATATTAGAGAAACAAACAAACAAAAGTTGGTTTTATATAGATTGGTACATATTAGTTATATCACCCTTCAGATACCAAAGATGGTGTTCATTTGACAGGACAGCTACTGATCCAGGAGGATGCAAATATCCTTTAGTTGAGGTACCATGTCTATCAGTCTCATGCCAATGCCCAAGACTCTCCAAGAACTCTTAGATGGCACCGTATGCAATGACTGAGTAGCTGAATCATGCCCATAAGAGTGAAGGAGATACCTGGAACTTCTGATTCCACATGATCCAGAATATTTTCCTGGAAAACTCTGCCTGAGGTTGCTTGGAAACTGATTCTGTAAGAAAGAGGATATCTTAGGCTGAAAATTATCTGGTGGGTACCTTTACCAGCCACAAAATGAAGAGTATTTGTTACAGTCTGCTTGAAGTTATCTCACAAATTTAGGGCAATGCTGTGACCTGTGGACCAGCTGCATCTGATGCATGGAATGAAAGAGTGATTGTGTCACTTTGGTGTAATCAGAGATTGTGCTACTTGGTGAGGCAGTCCATCCTGAAAACAAAATCTACCCAGATAAGCAGAGCAGTGTTATTTGTCCTTCATCACAACGTCCCGAATTCAGACACAAGTCAGACATGTAATCTTGTGGTTTTGAGAGAAATTAATTTAAAGAGCCTTTGACAGTTGCCTAATGGTGACAGAATCACATCCTTCCATTGTAATTTTATTTCTTTAAATTTGGGGACTGCTAGCAGTGTAATTTTTGGGGGAGGCTATTATATTTAAATGGTTTATTTGTTGGTTTGTTTGTTTGGGGTTTTTTTTAGATCAGTCCTATAATATTTTCCTTCTACCTGTCCCATACACTCTCCTATCTATTTTGTTCTTTTTCTACTCATGGTGACATACACTGCCTCATCTGCTAGTATGAAAATTGGAACAAATAGCCTCTGATGGCAGAGCCATAGCATAAGTGAAAGTTTTTTGTAATCTTTTAGACTATTCTTCACATTTCACATTTCTCTCATGACAGCTTCATTTAAACCTTATGCAATCTTAGGGGAAAATGGAAATAGGTTATCTTTATTTTTTAAATGATGTGACAGGACTAAAATCAAGGAAATGCATTCCCTGACTGCAAAATCATATTCTCAAGAAAACTTTTTTTATTATAGCAATATCAGCTGTATGTGAAAAGTTTGAGATGTCATTTCAATTAGATAAATGAAAAATTAAATATAAGACATTCCCTAGCTGTCAGTATTTACTTGAAATTCAAGCTTTCTGTGCAACTTGTCTGTACATTCAACTTTCTGTTATAAAATGTACAGAATGGTTACAATATTTTTTAATCCAGTGAATGAACAAAGATATATAAATAATAATATTATACCAATGGGAATGATAGAAAATATAAGAAGATAAATTAATCCTCACGCACTCTCCATATTAATGAATTCCATAGTGTATGTTGGAATATATAACCTGCCATGCTTAGGATCATATACAAAGAACATAATTTCCTACTGCATGTTTCCAAGGGGAAAAAATGGTGTAGGTTGGCTTAATGTAATATAAGTTTCATAGTGCTCTTGGAAATTAGTGTAAATTCAATGTGGAATATTGCTGACAAATTAAAATTTGGAATTTAAATAAGTTTGAGGCTATTCAGTATGAGATTGCATCTGTGGTATTTCATTAGTAAGCAGAAATGTGGTAATGTCTGGTAAGGGAGGACAGTGAATGTCTTCTGCATTATGAATCAGATGTCTGCTACATGGTAGAATTTCAGCCTGATTAATAGATAAGGCTTGTTTTAATTTGTTTACATGCAGTAACATTTATGGGGAAATACATTTATAGAAAAGCAGCAAACTCATCAGAAAATAGCATGGCTTGTACTATACTAACTGGAAATACCTTTTTTTAACCCCTCTAATGTTAAAGAGAAATTCCCACCCCAACCCCATACTGCTTGGACGGTATTTTTGTGACAGCTTAGTCTCTGAAATTATGGGTGAGACGGAGGAAATAAAATTATATATTTTAAAGGAAAAATCCTACTCTAACATAAATAATAATAATTGCTGATTAGATGCTATTACAGGAAAGAAAAAAATATTCATGTTTTTTTAACTGGTACTAATCCATTCAGTCCTCCCTTCAGACCTGCATTCTCCAAAGCTGTCAATGAAATTCTATTTTAAATCTGGGTGTCTCCAATGAAGGCAACTGCTTTATTCCAGATTTACTCTGTTGCAAGAAGAAAGGACATATTACAGACTTCTCAGGGAAGACTCTAATTTGGCCCTGAAATGATGCAGTGTCAAAGCAGAAACATGCAATTGTAAAATAAAACAACCGCATTCCAAATCATGTATTTTGCCTGTCTCTACCTTGTCAAAGTGGGACAAGAAGGTGTACTATCAGCAGGTGTAAGCCTACAATTTATATTATCTGCACAAGGTATGAGCAAACTGTTTCAAATACGATAATGTATAGATTCTGGTTGCAAACTGTAATGGAATTTGTCACAGTCCTCTTGGAGATGCTTGACTAGAAACTCAGTAGATTGCTGTATTGAGATTCATTGTTCTGGGATAGGAAAGAATAATTTGCTGAATTCAAGCAGGCTTTCTAGGTCTGCACTCAGATCAGAGGTCAGTCTCCTGTAATTTTATGGAACTGGTTCCAGTGGGCATGTTTATACTGCTAAGTAAGAAAAACAACCAGGGATTGACCTTAACGACTTGGTTTATGCTTTGGCTCCAATTTGGACAGTGCTAACCACTTGTTTTCTGTACAAATTTTGCTCAGGAGCAGATAGTCCTAAGCAGTGTGGATACGAGTGTCATGGATGAGATAGAGTAAATGACAGCCTATAGTGGATCTGGATACTGAGGTTTATTTAAAAACTGATGAGAGTAGAGCTTTTACCCTACCTGATTATATCACATGCAATTTCTCAGTTGCTTCCCCCCTCAAAGTCACATTCACTAGGTCTCAACTTCCCTTCTATCAGGGAGATCATTGCTGGTCTAGGGAAGTCAGACAGAAAGTCATGTTGGTTTGTGCTGCACAGCTGCTTGAGGTTACCAGCCTCAGGGATCACCCATGATGTCCCTGGGTGATCCACGACATTCGTCTCCATGGATCTGCCTCCATTTCCAGGACATTTTTTTCTAGACCTTTTCTTCTCCATCTAAATAGTCTATATGCAGAGGCATAATGTGTGATCAGCCTCCTAACTGGTGGTCTCATTATTAATTGGACGTCTCAATATGTGCCATTTCTGCATAGTCTAGGTGTTACCAAAATTTGCAGCCAGGCCTTCCTGGTTGCAGGTAGCAAGTGGAAGGCTCATGCTTGAAAGTTCAAAAGTTCAATTTTCAACATTCACCAACACCCACAATTGTTTGCTGTCTGTCAGCATTCATGATCTAAGCTATTGCTCATCTACCAAAGTGAATCAGTCAGAGGCTGGTCTGTGATTCTCCGTTTTTTGACTATGGAGACATGGCCTTGTCTGTATGTCTACATTGACTCTGACTTTTTCTAGCACAACAAACTTCCGGGTGCTCTGTTCTTACAGACCACCTGTTCTGTTAGGTGAATCATTGATCTCACTGCCCTTGGAGAAGTTTCTGTCACTATTACACCAGTATAAAAAAGGAGCATAGTCAGACACAGCCATCTAACTTCTATATTTCTCCCTGCCTCAGTTTCCTCATCTCTTTAAACAGTCTCTGGAATTTACTCAGTCCTCTAATATCTAACATTCTCCTGGGTATAGCCTCTCCTCCAAATAATAAAAAATCCCTCTTCATTGCTATCTTCTAGTTTGTTTCTTTCTCTTTTACGTTTGGAGAAAGACATTGTGTCCTCTTACTATTAACTCCTTTGTGAGCAGAGCTACTGGTTGGCTTTAGCGCCTAATTGAAGTCTCTACTGTTTACTCCTTTGCTCTCTGATGATTCATTACTTTGTTACTCCTCTACCCATCTTTTGTATTTTCATGTCACTGGTGGATCATCACAGTTTTACCATCTTTCCTTGTCAGCAAGACATAAGGTTTGTATTCCCTAAGTAGGCATCTACAACTTACACACCTAAAGCCAGTTAACTTATCTCCTATTTATACACATAAGAGAGAAAAATCCACCCCCAAAATGGGATTCATATTAATTTAAGATGGGCATCTAGATATGTAGATAACAGATTCTGGTGGTGACTCTTTTCCTCCATTGACTGTATATGAAAGTGTATTTGGTGAGCACTTCACACTTAAAACACCAAACTTACGCTGTTTACCAGCTAGTGGCAAAAGATTCTCTTATGTGAAAACAAAAAGGAGTCCTGGCTTATCGTGGCATTTTAAAGCACTAATAGGTGGACACTTTATGTCTCTTATCCTGTTTGTGACATTATTATCAACTAGTAAATAAATAAGACTACAGTTAAGCAATGTTTGATTATGTCATACATTTCTAAAATAGTTTCCAGGTTCTTGTCTTGTTTTGCCACTCATTCTGGTGTTCCTTGCTGTTTGATGCTGATCAATGCTGTTAGGTCAGGACCTTTTATTTTTTCCTCCATTTTCCTGTCCCTGTTAGTCAGCCTTTTTTAGTCTTTTAGGAGCAACTTAGAGTTATTTTCTACTGTCCAACCGGATTTCAGATCTGCCATAGAAAGTCAATCCTCAATGTACCTTTCCATCAACTTATTACAGTTTTCAAACTGCCCTGACTCAGTTTATGTTGTCATTGAGTACAGTTAAATGTCTTTGTTATAAGGTCAGCTTTTCCTCAGTTCCTTGCATGGGAACTAGCTGGCTGGTTGTTTTGGGGCATATAATGCTGTTTGAATAACAACAACTTACTGTGATTATGTTAATAGCATTCAGCTTGTAAAACACTGCAAAAGACTTATGAATCTCTGACTACAGGCTAATCAATAGCCATTACCTTCTGGAATTTTGACACAAACACCAAAAATCATAGTAAAATCAGACAAATTCAGAAATCAAATGTATTTTATATTCTAAAGATTGGCATATATACCTGTACATTACAATAAATACATTATATAAATACTATGCAGAACTCAGGTTGTCACAAGTGCAATGCTTCATGCAGCTTGTAATGTATATAGGCAAATAATCTAAAGTTGGTGCAAATTAAACAGACTCTGAATCCAGCCATACTAGAACTATTTTCTGTTACTTTTTTAGTGGTTAATCTTATTTGTTTATTTTAACACAACATACAGTGAAATCCAGACAAAGTCATTTCGTATTACAAAAAAACCACATGTTTTTGAAGGATATTTAGGTGAAGATCAGCTTGAGACACCAATTCGTGAAATATTGTTCAACTGCAAAGAAATGTACAGGGTATATTCAAAATGCAGCTGAAGTCTGGCAGGCAAAGGCAACTTTTGTGGAGGTTCCTTTGCATGAGTGTATTTTTTCCTTCTTCCTGTCCTAATGGTTCTAACATGCCTCAAATGGAGCTGCCCCTTGACACAAAAATAGCTTTATGTGTCAAGAGTAAGAACCACAAAAACAGAAGTTCTGTCCAGTTCATGTTCATAGAGGGGAATTGGTATATTTTTCCGAAATGAAGGGTGTGATGAGGGCAAAGAATCAGTCTTATAAATTAGTCTACAAATCACTATGGTTTACCTGACAGACAACAGCTAACCTGCAGTCTTCTTGCGTTTCATAACCATAATGTCACCACTGGAAGAGGCAAGGAGTGGATGTTTGAGAAGTGACTGCAATCCACAGCTGTTATGGTTGGACCATTCTGCTCTCTGTTATTAACGATATGTCCCTATTCCAGTTAAGCTTAAATCCTAGTTCAGTGAGTTCCTTTTGGCACATGGGCTCTCAAAATCCCATGTTATTCACTCAACATGAACAGTTAAATAAATGTTCTAAAGTAATGTAAGATTTCTCATCTTCTTTTTGATTAGATTTTTAACCTAGTTGCTTATCACATTATTTTCCAGTTTTAAAAAATGAAACAAAAGCAAAAGGAGCTCGTATGAGAGGGGGAAAAAAATCCATTATTCTGGAAAAAATCCATTACTAGCAGGGCTTGGAAAGTAAGAGCCACAACAAGATGTTCACTCCTTAAGATCTCAGAAACCAATGGTAGTAGTAGGAAATTATTTTCAATATGAGGTAGCTTTTAGGTAAAAGTAACACCTTTTCACTCATCTGTAAAAAAGAACTTGCTTGCTTTTCTTTTCTTCATCCATCTCTGAATTCAGCTGGTTTTTTGATTCTGAGGAAAATAATCAGTACTTACAGCTGTCATAATTACACATACTTTTGATCTTGTGCTGCCAGCTAGCCTTTTCCATTATCTTTTTCCTAACACTAAATTCTGTCTATGGTAAATTAAACTCCAAAAGATTTTTTCTTCCTTGCTGCCTGCACTGTCTTCTCCTTAAACTGTCTTCTCCTGTCCAGCACTTTCAGTTGTAATCCCCACTCTCACCCCTTCCCTCAGACCTTCCCAGTAACCATTATGATCTGTAACTATTTTTTAGAAGCTTCCTCTAAGAAGGTACCATCTTCCTTCCTTTTTTCTCTGTTCCTTGCTTACTACCCCCCTTACATTTCATTCAGGATTTTTCATCTTTAAGTTAACTGCCACCATCAGAAGGGCAGATGGAGGTATAGGACAGAAAACCTCACCTGCTTTTCTGTTTCTGGTGTTATTCTCAAAGCAGATATTGTTTGGAAGGAAAATCTGTCTTAGTCCTTCTTGGTCAAGTAGGCTTGTCTACTTTTTTAGTATCCTACACACCCTTTAAACAGCAAATAGGAATTGTGAAGGGTTAAAGTATGAGTACTGCAGATGCAATCTTTAGGATGTTTATCTGCCAAATCCTGAAGTAAATCTTCTCTGAAAACTCCAAAGCTTATCCCAATATTTTTAATTTGGCCAAAATTACATGCATTAATAGGTAGACTACAGAAAGTCTGTCACTGGTAATTGAATGCACCCTCCTTTCCTGCCACATCAAGCATCAAGATCTTCAGTGAAAGTTACTGAAATTCTGCTTACAAATGTTGATAATTTATTCCCCCCCCCCTTTTTTCCCCCTTCTATTTATTCCCCCTTCTTTTTTCTTCGTAATAAATTCAGCTGGAGACTTCCATGCAAATTGGAAATTTTCATTCTGAATAGCTTATCCTTAGCAAAGTTACATATGAACCTAGCTTTTGTTACAGGAAGAGTTCAAGAATTTCAATTATAGGTCCAATAACAACTCCACATACAAAATTTGCTTATTTGGGGAAGTTAAAATCTTTTATTTTCTTTGTTTTAGATGAAATGAGTAACCAAAAAACTTATATTGAAAACATTTACTATTCTTGGTTGCATTCATTAAAGATAATTTATTAAGAAATAAAAGAAAAATCTGCAAACAACTTCCTATTTTATAAAATGCACAAAATATTAGTAAAATTTATGATTGTTACTAACATCTCTGCTAATTTGTCCACATATATTTTTCTCCATTGCAACCTTGATAAATGTTATGGTTCTGAATATAAAAGTAAGCTAGCCAATGTTTGTATTACTTTTCTGTTTTATTAAGGTGTTTAGTACCCTATATTATATTATTTTATTGCAATTCAGTTTTCCCATTTGTATTACTTTTTTGATCTATCTGGCTCATAGGAAATATGCATATCAGAGGATATACACTTCACAGTCAAGTTCTTGAAGTTTTCTAACATAGTTTTTGAATTAGCAAAGCCAGCAGCAATTATTCCAGTAGACCATTACTAAATTGAACACAGATGCCGGTAAGAATGTTCTTAGGTTTTGGTTGTTGGGTTTTAGGTTTCAAATTAGTGATTACAAAACTGTTGATTACAAAGTTTTTAGCTGAGTGGTGGGAATTGTATCTTCAAATAGCAACAGATTAAGATCTTTTTAGAGATCTGTATTTTATTGAACACTTCAGTCTACTTTATTAAGACTGAATACATTAGCAAGCACAACATGAGTGCAGCATAGCTTTTGACCTATGCAGTGCATGCCAGTTTAGTCGTTATCTGGCAACCACCTATGGAAAAAAATAGGACACACAGTCTTGCTCCTAAGATATTGCCAACTGTTACTGAAGAAGACACTCTACTTATGAGCAAATGTAAATGTTGAAACAGGTGGTAACAATCTCGTATCCATAGTGAAATATCTCACAACTATATTAAGCATCTGCTAGATTTCAAGTTTAGCTTTTTTCCTTTGCTTTAACTAAAAAACTTTAAGACTAATAAGTATATGAAAAGTTAGACCTAAAGCCCAATAAATCTTTTGTGGCTGCTATCTAAGGTTTGGAATCTAAGAAGCAATCTTGCAAAGTTTATCATGTCTTCGCTCTCTTTATTATTAGTAGATATGCTTTTTCTTGGAAATATTTATACATCATGCAGTTCAGAACACTAAGGAATTGCAAAGACAATAAGACATCTGAATGTGAATAATACTTAGATTTATATATTTAGCAATTCTGTCCTTGTGTTAAGAACTGGGTACAAACCTTGATCTAATATTGTGAGTTATAGCACATAGTCCACACATAACTTTGCTTAAGATCGGGAGAAGGGTGGGGAAGAAAAATAGGTATATTTGGGACTTGGGGGATAGAATAGCATATTGAATTGTGCCTTTAATTAAAATACTGTCATTTATCTAACAGTAGCTATCTGATACTCTTCAGATATTTCCTTCAGATATTGTTTTGCTTGGGGCTGAAACAGAGGATACAATGCATGGGGAAACCCATGACAGATCATAAGATAATGAAAAGACCAACTTCCAGAGTGGAAGCTATTTTCCTTCTGTTTCCTTGGTATTTTTCAGCTATTTCTACCAATTTTCTCCTCTGGAAAACTTGAAAATTTCATGGAATCATAGAATGGTTTGGGTTGGAAGGGACCTTTAAAGATCATCTAGTCCAACCCCCCTGCCATGGGCAGGGACATCTTCAACACGATCGTGTTTGTCAAAGCCCTGTCCATCCTTGAACACATAGACAGCTTCTCTGGACAACCTCTTCCAGTGTCTCACCACCCTCATCATAAAGAATTTCTTCCTTTTGTCAAATCTAAATCTACCCTCTTTCAGTTTAAAACCATTGCCCCTTGTCCTGTCAATCAATTTTATGTTCCTGCTCTGTTTTTAAAATGCCATGCACATCATAGTATTTTTTCAGTAAACAACAAGCAAAAGAGGGCCACTGAAGGATCAGTAATAGCACAATCATCACAGTAGTATAATCCAGAATTTGTAAATTTTTTCAAATTAGAGACATGGCTCCTGTCTGCAACGTGATCATATGTGTTGGTCATATATAATCAGTATACTTGGTATGTGTTGGTGGTGTACAATTAAAGTAAAAAATAGGACAAAGAAATTTTATCCTGAGCGGAAACATGACAATTTCTGCTTATGTAAGTTATGAAAACTTCTAAACCAACTTTAGTTAATATGCTGGTTTTGTCTGGGATAGGGTTAATTTTCTTCATAGTAGCTACCATGGGGCTATGTTTTGGATCTGTGCTGGAAACAGTGCTGATAACACAGGGATGTTTTTGTTACTGCTGAGCAGTGCTTACACAGAGTCAAGGCCTTTTCTGCTTCTCACACCACCCCACCAGTGAGTAGGCTGTGAGTGCACAAGAAGTTGGGAGGGGACACAGCCGGGACAGCTGACCCCAACTGACCAAAGGGATATTCCATACCGTATGACGTCATGCTTAGCATATAAAGTTGGGGAAGAAGAAGGAAGGGGGGGATGTTTGGAGTGATGGTGTTTGTCTTCCCAAGTAACCGTTACATGTGATGGAGCCCTGCTTTCCTGGAGATGGCTGAGCACCTGCCTGCTGATGGGAAATAGTGAATTAATTCCTTGTTTTGCTTTGCTTGCGTGCATGGCTTTTGCTTTACCTATTAAACTGTCTTTATCTCAACCCACGAGTTTCTCTCTTTTACTGTTCTGATTCTCTCCCCCATCCCACTGG
The DNA here is from genome assembly GCF_034638445.1 of Ciconia boyciana. NCBI lineage: Eukaryota > Metazoa > Chordata > Aves > Ciconiiformes > Ciconiidae > Ciconia > Ciconia boyciana. The sequence goes on from NC_132934.1 coordinate 177,185,134, forward strand.
AGAGGAGTGAGTGAGTGGCTGTGTGGTGTTTAGTTGCCAGCTGGGGTTAAACCATGACAGTTAATGTGATCTGTCGCCTTTTAAGTCAAATTTAGGATAAGCATAAAGTTTTGGTTCTGTGGTCTGAGACTGAAATGCTTGCTTTTGTTGTGCTTTAAATTGTTCATCCAAATTGTGCTTGATTTGAGTTTGCTTAGTCTCAAGAAAAAAGAAATCAAAGATGTAACTATTGAATTTCATGTAGTTCTTTGTGCTGAACAAGAAACTTTAAGCAATGCTCCTCCCCGCCTCTGCCCCATCTCTCAAATGTCTACCTGAACAACTCAATCCCAAAACCAGCATATATTCTAGAAAATTCAGTTACTACAATATAATAAATTAGTACTAGTTTTCAGTTTGGTGGGTGATTTTAAATTTTAATTCAGTGTTGGAGGATCCAAATACTAATACATTCTGTTATTATATTTGGGTTTAAACAAGCTTCCCATAGCTTATAAATATTGCAAATACTTAAAAGGTTCAGTAGTCAACATGGACATGGTACATGTGACTCCTTGTATGTTGTTATTGTTTGCTTGCTTTCTAATTTCATTCATATCACTGCATTAGAAAAGACAAATTTGTTATAGTTTTTGACACCACATATATTTTCCTGTCATTTTTTCCATAGTGAATAACCTTCTGTTTAGATGAGATGTATGTGTTGTGTCTTGAAAGCAAAAGGGAAACCAACAGAAAAATTGAATGTTAAAACTTGAGTTTGTTTTAGTCTTTCAAACAAACAAAAATACATTTTGAAAACAAAAAAAAATCTTCTCCCTGAAGAGCTAATGCATAAGTACTGAAATATTCCCAACAGTATTTTGTAGCTTGTTGTTGTCAAATGCATAAGAAGTTTGTACTTTCCAAACACAGGTAACAAATTCTTATCATTTATAATTTTCCATGTGACATGATCATCTGAAAAAAGATCAATTGTCCTAGAAGCTACTTGCTCAATAATCCTGAAGAAGGTTTTCATAACTCAACCTATGGTTATCTGACTCATAAAATGATTACCTACTTCTAACAACTTTAGACATGTTGACTAACATTGCTTAGAGATTAGTGCAACTTTGCTAGCACTTTTTTCATTTGACAAGCTTTATGCTTCTCTGTATTTTTTTCTGTTGTAACTGACAAAAGGGTTTAAATCTCATTAATGGGTCTTAGATTACTTATGTTAAATGTCATAGCTATAAATCTATGGGATGTCATCCCAGGATGTGTATATGGCAAAATCTAGTGGCTATATTCCTTTTCCTTCTTGTTTCATACTTTGTTATGCTGTTGATTGGATAACAGATGGATAGCTGCTTAGGAAAGGGACTTGCTGCTTAAAGTTGCCTACTCCATTGTTGGATTTCTAATTGATTTTACCCTTTTCCATGTTTGTTTTGTTTTGGTTTGGTTTTTTTTACTTGAGGTTATTCCCTTCACAAGCATACGAGCACTATTTTCCCTGAGGTGCCTAATCTCTTGTAGTGCTGTGAAGACCTTTTGGTTTTCTCAAAACACTGCAACTTCCAGATCTACACAGGACAGTATCTTCATAGTGTTGCTGATTGCATGGTTCTGTACAGTACTATTCCTATGTTTATTACTCTGGTTTACATTTAGAAGGACTTCCAAAACACGTCTTCCAAATACACAACTTCAAAATCATAAAAAAACCCAAACAAACAAACCCCCCTGATGGTATTTTGAAGCTTTTCACTTTGAAATGAAAAGCAATTAGTATAAAATTGCAGTCTGTTTTTTTATTTTCTTGGTCTTCACCCTATTCCTTTTTTTTTTCAGACAGCTCAAATTTAGAAGCTTCTTAAATATTTATCTTTGGCCCCTAATATACATCAGTTGTATCTGGAGAAAAATGCAAGAATTGGGAATTAAATATTGGAACACAGGTATCCTTATTATTATAAAGAAGACAATCACTGAACAAATGCTACTGAACTAAGAAAGAAAGAAAGACAACAACAAACCCAATCTGGGGCTCAGTTTACAATGACAGAGTAGGCTGAAGTAGAAAGAAAGACTCATAATAAAACACATAACTGTAATATTTGACCTTGTAAAAATTAATCCTTAATCCTACTGTTACCTAGTCACATTACCTTTAAAAGAGATATTTTTAACTGCAAATTCCTCCTGTTTGTGTCCTCAGAGCATTTGGAATCCAATCACTTTATATATTAATTTTTCTCTTCACAGTATGCACAGTGAGGGGGGGTTCAATTTGGTCTGGGTTTGAATTAGTGATTTGGAAAATTCATTTTTGTTAAAAAAAGAAAGACTGCTGTATATGTTGGAATAATAAAAAAAGTGTATTTTTATTATTCTTGAGTAGGACTGCATGTGAGTTACAATGATATTTGGTAACCAGAATTATTTAGCACCTGAATGAATAAGCCAGGAAAACCATACAGTGTAAGAATACCTGGCTCATATCTAGCACTTTTATTATATCTTAAAACACATTACAACAGGCCAGTGAAGCTCCCCAGATTTTATGGAAAGTAGAAGACAGAAAAAGAGACACAAAGCAGTGAATGGATTTTCCCAGGGGCATTGCTGAGAAAATACCTATTGCCTGAGCACTAATGCAGAGTTGTCTGTGAAGAAAATCAGCAGGAAACTTTTTGCGTTATTACTTTGTTAAATAGAAAATGATGGATTCATTTCATTTTAGTTTAGCCAGCTGGAAGTTAAATGTCTCTTCTGTTCTTAGATCATAGAGGAGTGGTGTCTTCAATCATATCATCTATATTAGATACATCTCAGGATAGCTGATTTTCAGTCCATTGGCTAAATTAAGAACAAACCTTAGATTAAGCACTTTAATGACAGGTTATTAAATTTAGCTGTATCCTATATTTGTGTTCTTGTCTCTTCATTGCAGTGTGCCAGCAACTGCATAAATTTTCTATATTCAAAATATCTCTAAGGTTTATTCTGGAATGATCTTCATCAGTGTCAGTGATAACTGGGAAGAGAGTAATACATTTTAAATACTTTTATCAGTCAGAGCTATCATCAGAGCTTTACTTAGTTTTCATCAGAGATTTATTATCAGACATTATTACCAGAGATATACTGACTTATAAAGATTATGTTCAAATAATAGAGAAAAGTCAACATAATATTTAGTCCTGATTCAGCTTCCTTTTTGACAATGATAACTTCAAATTAACATGTATTAGCATATATTTTGTAACTTGAATCTTTCTATATGGGAGAAATTCAGACCTTCCTGGAGTACCGTTTAGGTGATACAGTTTCCTATTCCTTCATCTTCAAAACCTAAGACCACAGCATCTTTGTTCTTTGTGTATGAGTACTTTACTCCTATGGTCATAGTATAAGCTAATACATGTTCCTTAGTATTTACGAGTAGAACAGCAGGGATCCATAGATCAATATAATAAGTTCTTGTTTTTCTGGAATATTATGAGAGACATTAAGAAAAAGTGTAGAAGTGAATGAGGAAGGAAAGTAACATTGTCAGAATCCTTACTGAAAAAACCAGATGAAATAGAATTAATAACAGATAGCAGCAAAGTCTACTAATTTGCTTTAACTGGTTGAAAAATTGTAAGCTAACTAGGAAAAGATGGTACTCTCCCATTTGGGAGGATTAGGGAGGTGTCTCACTGAATGCCAGCAGCATGCTCAGTGCTCCTTGGTAGCCAGTCAAGGAGACGAACACACTGCCCATTGCCTGCAGTCTTCACAGCCAATATAAAGGCCTGGGATTCAGCCTTTCTGGAGGTCTTGAGACTGAGCATCTGCTGAGATAGTAATGTATGAAGCAAGTTTACCATTATTTTTCCTTCTCGTGTTGTAGTCCAGCTCTCTGCGGTCAGCTTTGAGACACTAAAGTCTGCTCATATAAAATGCACGTCAGAGTGGCCCTGAGCCTAGAGCTAGCTGTTGTGGATTCCACTATTTTTTGTGTTTTACCCGTTTAATTCTCCTTTTCTTAAACATGTGGTCTGTTGAGGTTCAATTAAGGTCCTGCATAGGTCAAGACACAAGCCAGTTATGTGATGGGTATCCCAAGTCTATCCCTTGTTAGCCAGATTATTGTATTTCTGAACTGAGTCAGAGACTTTATGTTCCCTAACTAAACCTCTGTGCTACTGTTTGTGGGATTAGCTGGAGCCTGTTTTTTTAAAGCCTCTAAAATAGCAAAGTATCATTTGGATTTCACAGGCTGTACAGGGACATAGCTGAAACTGGCATTTGGTCTTATCATGATCATTCCCATTTACAAATAATCAGAATATATAGCCAGTATATCTAAATTATCTCTATTTTCAGATCAGCAAAAAAAGTAAGATCTGTAAATACTTTAATTAGTGGACTAATTGCAATAATTTATTGCAAACATTTTCCAAACACTTTTCCTTCAGGTATGCGATTTTGAAGTTCCACAAATATCACTATGGATTTCAGTTTCTTTAATGACATGTGCTCTCAGTAGTCTGTGATAATTACGGATATGCAATTGTAAATGAGATGTGTTCTCTAGTTATAAAAAAAAGGACATTTTCTTTTTAGATGAAGATCAGGTCAAATGTTTACAAAACAAACATGAGTTTGTCCAAGTGTAACATAGCACAGAAGCATTTTGGTACCAAATGCTTTCATAGATTGCTACTTAATCTCTGCACCCCATTTTCCCGTTCTGAAAATAGAAATAATAACACTTTCTGGACTCATAGAAATATTAAGGATGTCAAATCTTAACAAAACTCAACCTCAACTGGCTTATATGTTGGCATCTTAGGAATGGAAGAGGCAGTTCACCTCAACTGTTAGAGACATAGCTGACTAACTGCTCTTCTGAACTCTGGGACTTTGAGACTCTGAACAGTGAAATAGGTATAGGGAAGATATCAATAAGGATGTGAAACTGATGTTATCAGTTTGTAGACTAAATTAAGAGGCTGCTACCAAAGATACCATTGCATATCTTTGTTTTAATTATTTTAAAATACATGGTTACTGCTGTTTACTGTTGGTAAAAGTTAATGATGTGTGCCCTATGTTGAACTGGTACTTCTGAGGAGTGTCCTAGGGGAGACACTTAGTTCGTCTTAGATTCCTGCCAGATTTCTGCATTAGTGAAGTGTTAAATTACATTTCATAATTTTAAGAGAAATGCAGCAATCACTCAAACTTAGATTTTGTTGTCAATAATGTGCACTTGTGAAATTGTATGTGAAACAGAGAGCTTTGGGGATAACTGAAAATAAGAAATTTACCCAATAGGGATCTGCCTGAATACAATGAAACAGTGTGTTGCTGTACTGAAACAATATGAGGCCAAATGCAAATCATTTACAGCTGACTTGAAGAAAACAAAAATCCAAAATAAAAGAATAAATTAAAATAATGAGACTTAAAATTGAATAGGTGTGGGAGTTATTTTTTTATTTGTTATCCAATTGTCCTGGTTTTGGCTGGGATAGAGTTAATTTTCTTCCTAGTAGCTGATATAGTGCTGTATTTTGGATTTAGGATGAGAATAATGTTAGTAACACACTGACGTTTTAGTTGTTGCTAAGTAGCGCTTACACTAGTCAAGGACTTTTCAGCTTCTCATGCTCTACTGACTGAGAAGGCTGGAAATGCACAAGAAGCTGGGAGGGGGCACAGCCAAGATAGTTGATCCAAACTGTCCGGAGGGCTTTTCCATACCATATGATGTCATGCTCAGTATATAAACTAGGGAAAAGCTGACCCGGGGGGGCTGCTGCTCAGGAAGTGGCTGGGCACTGGTTGGTGAGTGGTGAGCCATTGCATTACTCAATATACTTACTCTGTATATTCTTTTTCATTATTATTATTATTATTATCATTTTCCCTTCCTTTTCTGTCCTATTAAACTGTCCTATTACCTCAACCCACGAATCTTACTTTTTGCTTCCCCCCCCCCTCGATTCTCTCCCCTGATCCCACTGGACAGGGGAGTGAGCGAACGGCTGTGTGGTGTTTAGGTGCCTGCCTGGTTAAACAATGACACCAATTCAATTTCAACCAGTTTCCTGAATTTTGTTCAAATGTTTGCTCTTTTGTGTTTTGTTTTGTTTTGGTTTGGTTTGGGTTGGGTTGGGTTTTTTTTGTTTTTTTAAGTAATAATGAATATTAGGATATATTGTTTGAAAACAATTTTCCTTTAGAATCCAAAATTTGTAATTCAAGTTCTGTGACTGGACACCTTCAAAACATGAAGTTTCAGCTTATGCCATAATGGTTAAATTGCTTTCACCATCATTTTCTTTTCTTCTTACTGTCAGATTGAGGAGGTTAAAGTAGCAAAAATAATAATTAAAAAACCCACTTTTTTTTTTTTTACTGTGAATTTACTCAAGGCCAATTTTCCTTGTGTATATTGTACAATACCATGTCAAGCTACTTTTTTTTATAGAAGAAACCTAAATAGACAAATAAAAGGACAAACGTTGCACTCCTCCCTCGGATTCCTAATTACCCTTATAAATAAACCTAGCGCATTTCATACTGCATGCATGGCACTATATACATTCACATGTATATACATTCACATACATACACGTGTAAAAGCTTGCATCTCAGCCAAACCTAAGTGAACTTTTCTGATACAAATGGCTGCATTTCTTTTAATTTGAAATCTCTTCCTCAATGAATGGCACAGGATCTGTGAAAACAGCAAAGTGAGTCATTATAGAAAATTTCACAATATTTTACAAAAGGGATTGATAAGCATTATAAATGTGGGAGCTGCAGCTAGCTCACGCTAAAATGTGTATTATTTAAAGTGCTGCTGCATAACAAAGCACACATTCATTTTATAACTAACATAAAATGCCACTGTTCCTGTCCTTTCCCAGTGCAAGTTTCAGTAACCGCTGTGCTGTTTGTTGTGGTTAGTACATGTTTGACCTCATTAAATATTTTCTTATGTGTCTGTTCCTCAGCCCCAGTTGTCAGCACTGCCTCCATCTAGACTCGTATGCTCTTGGGAAATCTCTGCAGACCTATAGCCATGCCAAGGAAAGAGACTACAGACTTTGGCTGCCCTTCAGTCTTGAATCACGGTGAGATGTTAACTGTATAAGCTTGTGGAGTTTCAAGCATTTGGAGTTTCATGTGGCAGAGCATCCTATCTTTCACTAAAGAGGGAGAAGAACATCAGCTCTTTTTCTTTCTTCATCTTGATTTTCAGCATTGCAATATCTTTTTGTTTATAGATCCATCTCAGAAGTAATTGGTAGCACATCAAACAAAATTTGTAACACCACGAAAGGTGGCGGTGAGTCTTGAGCCCTAGTACTTTTAGTGACATTGCAGTATGGACTGAAATAGAGTTATACATCAAGAAGAATTTAGAGAAAATTAGACTTCAGAACTATAACACTTGATGACAAATATTCTTTCCTGATGAAAATTTTATTTCTCACCTTCCGAGGATTCATTCTTGTTCTAATGTAAAATAAGAAAACATTATGCAAATCAGAGCTAATGAGATTTTTTTTCCCCTAAAGGGTTAAATGCAGATTGTACTCAACAGAAGTAATATCAAATCTGAAATATTTGATGTTACTTTATGAGCTTCATGAAATAAAGCATGATTCAAGCAAAACAGGAGGCTGTGTGTACAAGCACAAAATCTAAAGAATATATTTTACTGACAAAATAATAACTGGCATATGATTGCTATGCTCTGGTTGTTACTCCTTGCTACAAAATATTTTGTGAGTCCATCCTAAATGAATATTAACGAATAAATACCTTGTCACAGTTTCACTTTGCAATGTCTTTTTCTCCCTCTTAGTGAATCTAACATTTACATCAGAGCTCAGTTTAGTCATTCAGAGAAAAAATAAATTATAATAATCTTTAAAGTAAAAGAAGAATCAAGCATTACCAGATATTCAGTTTAATTTCATTTCTAAATAATGTGTAATTTTAATCCATAAGTCAAAACAATACATTTTGATAAGGAGATTTTTGTCAACCATGTTGGGCCCTAGGTAAATGATCCTTTGGTATCTTGCTTTAAAGTTACACACCAAAGGATCAGACACGTTATGAATTCAGTAACAAAACTCACTTCATTATAATTTATTGCCTATCAGATACTATAACCTATTTTGGAAGAAATTTTGGAAGGGCAATCAATTATGGAAGACACCATCTGATAGTCTGCATACTGTATACAACATTAGACAAAATATTATTTCAGGGCCTGAAGTCAATTCTTTTTCAGAAACCACAAGTTTGGATCAAAATATTCCAAAGCTCTATAGGAACCTGTGATATACCAAAATGTGTATGTATAAATATATATATACACACACACACGTACTTTGTTTTCCGTTAATTATTTATATATTTAGTCATGGAAAATAAGATCCTTTACTTTTGATTTACATATTAGGAAATGTATATTCTAATGCAAAAAAGGTGGCTACTTACATGTAGGAAGTTTGAACTATTGTAGTTTTCATGATCTAATGATGTAGGGCTGTATCTGTGATGATCAAAGGATGTAGGGAAACAAAGTTTGTAAGTATGAGTAATAACTTTTGTTTGTTCAAGTACTAAAGCTGGAGCAAAAAGCTTGCATTTCTGAAATCTTGTCTACTCTTCCAAACTAATAAGGCTGATACTGAAATATTTATTCCTCAGAAGAGAAATAAAAAAAGAGTATGACTTCTTCTGTGCTCAGAAAGTAATGAAACTCCAGTCTTTTGTTTTCTTTGTTGAATAATAATGGATTCTTCCCTGAAAATAGTTTCCTTTCTGCCATAACACAGGACAGGCTGATCGGTATACTCCAGCAACAAGATTGTTCTGGCTGAGCTCAGAGAACATATAGGGGCATAATCAAATAGCTGTCACGAATTAGTACCGTGATCACGATCATTCATGACAGTGATATACTATTATTTTTGTAGATTTTTCTCATTCATGTACATTTTATGATTTGGGAATAATGTAAACCTAGAACACTACAAAAACTGCTTGAAAGCAAAGTGAAAATTTCTAAAACAAATCAATATTCTTCTCTGTCAAATTTTAAAGTTTACAGTTTGTCCTTACAGTTGCTTATACTGAATTTGAAGAAAACATATTTTTATTATGAACCAAGGGTATTTCCAAAGTGATGGTGGTAGTGGTGGTGATGAGAAACTTATCACTAAGGAAGAGAGAGTAGTATTAATAGATATGGTCTGTAGGTCTATATTCTCATGATATTTAGAATATATATACACATATGTATATTGTTTATATAAATATTTGTATAAAAATACGTATACATAAACACGTATACAAATATGTCTTCCTTAATTCCTAGCTTCTAGAATTATTTAGTTACAGAAGCATGTCTGCTGTCATGAAAAAAGAGTATGGTTTCTAGTGCTTAGGCTAGAAGAAGTGAACCTTTGAAAATACAAATCTTGAAGGCTCAAAACCATTACACAAACACAGAGAACTAAAAATGTATTTTTAAAATGCACGTTGTTGACAATTCCAATTCCTGTAGTCATATGTGCAGCAGGGCTTTTTCACAGAATCCCATTAAAAAGATTCCCCTCATGGGAGGAAAAGGAACTTTTAAGGCCTTAGAACAGCACTAACTCTAATTTGCAATAGAATCTTAGGACATATTCCTCTTCTATCTTTACTGCATAAAATATATTGCTAGCACTCAAGAAGTGCTAGCAATAAACCTACCTAAACCACACAGTAAGAGCAACAGGTCTATTATTTAGACTGAATCGAATATATGCTGAGAAGTGTGGCCATGCAGCATTTTATAATTAAAAGTTAAATTGTTTAACTTCTTGGACCAATGGTTTTGGTAAGTAATATATTCTGTGATCTGTCACTAGGTTATATGCTGTGTAAACTGCATACTCTATGAACATCTACAGTATAAAAACATGGTTATCCTCTGAGGAAATTACTTCTTAAAATAAATAAGTAAATAAATAAATATGTGTGTATATATATACACAGCATCAGAGTGTGAATATATATATATATAAAAATATATATTGTTCCATACTTTTTTCTTTAGCACTGATTTTCCTAATAGAATCTGTAGGGTAAGTGTTTGCAAAACAATATTTGTACAAGTAAATTTTTTTCAGAAAATTTTTTATTCTTCCCTCTCATGTTGTCATATGTAACTTGGACAATCACTAACTGAGCATCTGACTCATTAAAAAAATGATTTGGTGTTGCATAAGGTCCAGGAAAACATCATTTCTTCTACTGAATATAGAAGTTGGTGGGAAAGTACATTGCTGCAATGTGTACCAAGCTGTAGCTTTGTCAGTTCAACATTTTAACTATTCAGAGGAGTGAGCTGGCTGTTGGTGAACAGTGGAGTTACTCTGAAGATAGATAGCTGCTTGATCTCTCAGCCTCTGGAAACTTTTCTGGTTTTAATAAGCAGAAAAGGAAACAGTAGTTTTGGGATTCTTCAACACAAAATTGTAACAAGGAACTTATTGCAAGTAGCAGTTTTGTGATTAATGCACATGCCAGAATAGTGTTCAGCCAATTCTTTTGCAGCTACATTAGCCTAGAGGTGCTATATTGTAGCGAAAATCCAAACATGACGTTTTTTCTATTCAGATCAGGAGATAGTGGAGTGCATAGTCAATATCAAGACCCAAAGGAGGAGGAAACTTATAGAAAGTAGATAAGAATTAATCCAAGATGATGAACAAAGGTATCTCACTCTTTACATAGAGTCCTTGCACAGGTATGTTCAGAAGTTTTCTGGGTCTTTTTGAGACAAAAGAAGTGATGCAGCAGGAAATTCAGGCCACTGAATGGAAACCAGGCAGAAGCAGCAGTGGTAGAGTACCACAGTCAGGGCTAACCCAGCAGCCAGACAGGGTCTCAGCATGTCCTGTGTTGGCAGGAACAGTAACTTGAGCCAGCATCTGATAGCCCAGCAGGTCACTGAGAGGAATCAGTACAGCAGCAGATGCGTGTTAGGAGAGACCTGGCAGGCTATGTGAGATTCAAAAACTGGCAGGAAAGTTCACCGAACAGAGCCAGGACTTTGCCTGGGAAAGCAGTTAAAAGATAAAGAGGAAAGAGGTAATATTCAGACTGTATAGTCAGATTTGAACTGTTTAGTTTTCTTTTACTCTCTGTGACCATAATAATTGAACCAAGGACTGCTAATAAATTACTAGTGAAAGAGAATTCTCCAGCACATACCAGAGTCTCTGGCCCTCTTTATTTTGGAAATAAAAGAGGCGTGCTGTAGATATAGACACATACATTTTTAATGCATGGTAGAATTTCTTTACTTGCTAAAGGGATTTCTCACCGTTATGGGGGAAATGTTTGCTTCCTAGACGTTTAGTGTTTGTCATGCTAGAAATAAAACCAGCTTTTGTGAAGAAGAAACACTACTAAACAAACTACTGCACTTCTTCCCCCTTCTTGGCTTACCTAACTACCTGTTCTACAACATTATTCTCTCTCATGATTGCTTTTCCTCCTGGGACCTGTGCATATCAGATATTTGCTGTCATACTGACCCAACTTTTATTTCCCAGAAATTTTCAAAGCTATCATATTCATAATATTTGCTAAAGAGATCAGAATATGTAAGTCATACAGAAAGAATGTAATTAAAAACTGTTCCAGGAAGGTCTGATAGGCACCCCCCACCCCCCGGAAAAAACAAAAACAAAAAAAAAAACCACAGACCAATTTTTTTTTTTTTTTTTTAACTCAAAGCCTCAACTGATCTTCTTGCAGTTTGTATTGTCCTAAGGGAGCACAGAAGCTGAAAGGGTCCGTCGAACAAATTTTGATTTGAACATAAATAAAAAAATTTGGTCTCCAGACAGATAACTACATTAATCTTACTCTAAAGGTTACAGATGCCTTATCTCAAGGTCAGGATTTAGCCTTTCCATAAGAGAGGATGATTCTTTGCTACTTTCCAGTCACACTATAAAATATAGATATAAATCTATAAAATATACATCATACACTGTAAATAGAAAGTACTGACTCAGTACCCAATTGAGTTTTTTCAAATTTTTTTTCTTCTGTCTATCAGAAATCATTTCAGTTTTGCCTGGAGTCAGCTGCTCTTCATTCAGAAACTGATTATTTGCACCTTGGTAATGAAATTGGTTAACTCATTGGGAAGATATCCTAATTTATAGTTTTTGAAAGTAATCATAGAGATATCTTAGACACCCTCAGGTATCCAGTTTTGCCTATAGCTACTGCTAGAGAGACAGTGTGAATCTTTTGTGGCCCCCATGTCATACCTACCAACAACAGGGAAATGTCTTGAATAGCCTCAAGTGTCTCTAGTAGCATTAGCTTTAAGCAGATAAATCAGTTCCTGTGTGTCTGCCGGAAGATAACTTGATTACTGCATGAGGTCATGTGTCTCAGGGAAAAAAAAGAAAAAAAAGAAAAAAAAAACCTCTTTATTTTCTGCTGAGGTTTATGAAATAGTCCCTCTGCAAACTGAGATCATTTTGGGAAGACTAACAGTAGTTTAAGAGATTATTTTTTCAGCTTTCATGAAAATAATTAATATCTCAATGTGTTAGTAAAAAAGAAAGATTTTTTTTTTTTTTTTCAGTAGGCATTTTATGAAATGTGGGGTTACCTATTTATTATTCTTCTCTACTGAGTTCTGATCAGAGGAAAAAACAGGAAACCTACATGCTTTTCTCCTGCTTTATAGATATTTCCTTCAGGAGCATTTATGAAGAGTTTGAGGAAGCTGAATCTTAGAAACACGAATAGTTTAGAGTTTGAAACTCTCACTCACATATGCCTCTGCCTTTATGGCCATGTTCATTGATATAATGATTTATTAATAAATCATTGGTAATAAATAAATGCTTTATTCCTTTGTTAAGCCTATTTGATATGGCTATTTTTTTCTCTTTCCTAAATAGAACCAATCAATTTCACCTTCCTTCTCCTGTTAAAGAGGTTACTATAAAATCAGCTGTTGTTATCAATCGTAAAGGTATAGCATGTTCAAATGTGGCATTTTTACATATGTGTGTACTTGCTATTTACAGTACTAAAGTCATTACTGTACTGACTTAGTCATTTAGTCACTTAGTCATTACTGTACTAAACTAAATCAGCCATTTATTTGAAAAAATATTCTTATTTATTTATTTCCAACAGGATGAACAGTTAGTAACCAGTGGACCAGAACTATCTTCTGAAATATTTGGAATGCCAAAAACTACAAAAATTCTCTGTTATTCAGTTGTTTTATCTGATTCAGGTTGTCAGCATCATGGGTGCTAAGCTATCTGAGCTGGTTCTTGTTTTGAGTCAGCCTGTATTATATGGTTTTTAACAGTACAAATATGATGGGAGGGAAAAAAAAAAAGCATGCTATACAGTCCTTTGGCCAAACTTAGGTTCAGAAGCAGTATAGATGCCATGGCAAAGGACCTGCATCAGCAAACACTGCCAGGGTGAAGTTAGCCATGTTCAACTTCTTACCTGTACTCTGCACCACAATTCTTCATGTTCCAGGTCCCAGAGGATTTCTTGACTTGTCACCTGATCCAGAAACACCGAGACATCAGCTATAGTGATGTTTCAGAGTCAATAAGCACTCCTAAAATCCAGAGAGTTGAGGAAGCTATAGAAACCAGCTCTGGTACCCTTAAGCTAGCTACAACAACGATAGCTCATCCAGCTGCTACTAAGCTGACATTTGGGACATTTTGTTTCTTTTTTCCATGTTTCTCAGAACATTTAACAGTATCCACATTATTCTGGGTTGTGGGTTTTTGGGGGGAGAAAGTTTTATGTGTACTTAGACAATGAAAAGTTGCTCTGTAGTCACCCTCCAAATTGATGGTGGAGAGGAGGTTTCTCCCCAGCACACAGAGTTCATCTGTTTGTGATTTAGGTGTGCACTTCCAGATTTGGCTTATGCCTCATCACATGGCTGAAGAAGTTGGAATTTACTGGGGAAAGATTTTAAATGGAAGAGCTGAAGATGAGGCTGTGCACTCAGCGATGACCAATGTGGGACCAAGACCACTTATCTGTGAGGTTCTGTCCAGTTCCTCTACTTTTTGATACAGAGAGCAGATTCTGTTGCATCCTAGAACCAAAAAGAAAAAAAAAAAAAAAAATTCAGAGGCTATATTTGCTGCTGGTTTTAAAACTCTACTGTTGCTTTATTGAGGATACTGTAAAGCAGTTAGAGGGAAACCAAGAGGTTGCCATAACAGTATGTATACACAGAAGCATAATAGAAACTAACATACTCACATATGTAAAATTTTGGAAGGAAAGCATAAACAGAATATAAAGATTCTGAAATAAAAGAGAAAAATACTCTGTTCAGATGTCGAATTAATTCTATAGAGGCTAATGTGTATGTATAGTAATATAATACATAGTAATGTATAATAACATGGAGACAATCTTGACAATGTACACATAGTATTCCACAATAAAGCATGTATATTTTTGGCTTTCAGTACTGTCAGTACAGACAGTACAGACAGTACTGTCTCAAAGGTTACTTATGAAGAAATATCAAGGTACTCACTGGCAAGGTGTAGCTGAGGGCACCTGGAACCAGTTTTTAATTCCTGCTGTTGGCTGTGTCCTTCAGACATTTCTAGCTTCATAGTAAGGAGACACCCAGGTAGCACTAGCCACACTGCGCAGTCTCATTTGCATAAAAAGCCTAAGTGTGTGGTCAGATAGGCCAAAGTGATATCCTATCTGAGGGTAGGGTCATTTTGAGGGTAGGGTCATGGGACAAATCACTGTGTGACAACCTGTTCAATCAACGGAGTATTTTCAAAGGTGTTTAAATTCAACTTTTTTGTTGTACAGCAGCCCATACCTTAACTGTGAGGTTAAAATGTATTCTTTTTCTTTCCCTGTGAAATGTCCTGAAGATCTACACCTGTTTTATGCTTCCCCAGGTAAATGAGGCAAGGTGTGGAAAAAAGGTAAACTTTGAAAAACAACAGCAAGTATCAAACATTTTTCAATGGAACTACAGATTCTTTTTTTAGGATCATGTTGTGGGGTGCACCAGTGGCCACCAGGTGTGTTTTCTTTTTTAGTGCTTTTACCTAGCAAGGCTACTTATAACCATATGCTGAAGACTGAAGTGGTGTTTCTCCTTGATACTGACTGGAAAGGAAAATGCCTTTGAGTTTCAGTCAGTGCTGGAGGTGAGGTACCTCTGCAAAGAAGTCCACATATGTGGAGGTCTTGCCTTTTCTCTGGTAATCTAAATAGAATTGTATGGAAGTAAGAAATTAACTTTTCATGAAACCTGTGATTTCTCAGAGGTCTATTCTATTTTCATGCAATATTTGTTTACATACACTACTGAAACCAGAGATCTTGGTTAGACTTATGATACCTAAAACCTTACTTGACCGCTAAGATTAAGTTGCCTAAATGTATACAGCTAGTGCACTCTGATACTTCCCAGGGGATAGAAAGTCATTCACGTAGAATAATGGATATGACACAGGACCCATCACTAATGTCCTCTTGAAACAGCAGGTAGAGGCCGGGGGGAATACCTTGTGCCATCCCAGACATTACTAGAAAGATCTGTGTGGGCATCTGAAGAGAAAAATAGGTGTTTTTAAGAGTGAGCTGAAGCTCTAAGCTATACTAACTACAATGGATGTATGAAAATCGACTTGTAGAAGTAACTGAATCCCATTTTTTGTGACAGCCTGCTTTACCTTTATACAATAATGTTAAGAAGATCAGAAGGGAACCCAAGTCTCTGTGTGTCTACTGTTAAAGATAACAAAGGAGTGCTTGTATTAATGATACAATACTGTGTTACAGGTACTGTTCATCAATTCATACGTACATCTTTTTTTTGCCTGCGGCTACTCATATTCACCCAGTATGGTGCTTGTAACACTTGTATACATATTGCAATGAATAGAAGAAGCCATTCCTTCAAAGTAAGTGTACAGAAAGAGTTTGCTTTGTAGTATTCTCAGAACATATCTTCTTATGCATTTGTGATTTTTGAAATAGATTTTTCTTTATAAAGGCTTTTTTTTTAAAGAACAGTTATGAGAAATCAACAAGAAAAGAAACAACACAGGAGAAAATATATAAATTAGAAAATCAACCTACAATACCTGCAAATGAAATAAATTCATGTGCTGAAATGAATATTGAAGAGAAATAATTATTTTTTACTTCTGATTTAGTTTAGAATGTGTTTGAACTTAGAATTAGTATGTGTTTCTGTGATACAGAGATCAGTCTGAGTTAATTTTCCAAAGCATAGAAATCAGAATGTCCGCTGCATTTGTATAAATGCTTATTTTAATGCTTTCTGTTTCGGTTTCATTGCTGAGATTGAGAAATGAAGATGTCCTGTTCATTTTTGTAGGCTTAATTTAGACACATTGAAAATAATTTGACATGTAATTAACATGTTGCAGTATTTATACACATAGAAATTGTTTTTGCTTTTCCTTTGATTTGCGTACCACTGACGCAGAATCGCCTGCATTCCTGTTGCAATTACTAACAAATATTGTTTTCTTACTCAGAGATTGATTTCCATAACAAACAGACTGAAAACCAGCAGTCTTTCATTTTTCTGATTCCAAACAAACACGTATTAAATATAGTTAAGGTCGGATTGTAGTATTTTTTCTTTCTAAGCAGTATACGGGGTTTATAGTGCATATTAGTAACCTGTTATGATTGATTACTATATTAGTTTTCAAAGAGGACCCAAAAATGAATTTTAGGCATTGATTTGTGATCATCAATTTGCAAAAGTTGTATGAACTGTAGTTTTTATTCTGAGAAAAACCTTAATGTTGAATTTCAGTGTAGTTATGCCACGTAGACAAAAATATTTCATGTCCGTCTGGATTAATAATGTTACTAGTTTGTTTAAGTGGCTGGGTCATACCCCATTCTGAAATAAGATGTCTTTGGGACTAGTTGCATTCATTAGTCTTGTACTGTAATATACTACACAAATACACAACAGCAATCAGTTATGACAAAATTTTAAAAATACTCAGGTTGTACCTTAAAACTGGTTGATGGGCCAAAACTGTATCTTAGGGTTGAATTTTGTTTATTTGTTTACTGAGCACTAATTTCTATTTGTGGTTTCTTTTATTTATTTATTAATTTTTATGTCCTTGAGGCCTCTGGTGTCATACTGTGCCTGTGCTCTGCTAAAACCTTGTTCTTAAACTATTGGGGTTCCTGCTGTAACCCCATTTTTCTTTAAAACCCTTCAGGATATGGTTTGCCAAATGTAAGTAATATTTTATAACCATGACCTAGTCAGGCATATATCATTGTTGTGGTGTTATTGAATATTTCACTATATGAAAATAACAGTACATTAGGAGATATATATCTAGGTATAATATCATGGTAACTACTTATTATTAATGTCTTACAATAATATAACCATTCATATCAACATACCTTACAACAGAGAGGATGAGGCATAAAAACAAACACACATAGTCTAAAGGAAATTCTATTCCATAAAAACAACCTGAGGATGTTAGGCTTGTAAGGTTTGTACAATGATAGGCTCATAACTAGCTGAGCATTAAAGTAGATTATCAGCTAGATAATAAAGGAATCTTGTATCTGATGTAAAATGTAGAATTTTTTGTTTGTTTTACTTCATTTTTTTTCACCTGCTATAAAAATATGTGTATCTTTTCTTGTTTGTATTTGAATTTTGCATACTTTTCTTTGTTTTTCCCCTTATCTGATACATGATGAGGATGATTTCAAAGCATTCCATCACTCTGGATGTGGAGACCCCTCAAATGGAACTGCTTTTACAACACTCAACCATGCTGTAGATTGTTTCAAGTATCTAAAAAAATATGATGGTCCAACTTGGGTCATACTAGAGTTTTTTCAAAAGTTTTTCCAAAAGTTTTTCAATGTACTGAACAGTAGAATATAAAAATATCTTAAATATTTTAAATAAATAACAAATATTTTGAACAAACTTGCTTCACTCTTTTGCTAAATCTGGATGACAGAGGCCTTATGTCAATAGCTATGCTGTAAATATATGTGTGAAAGCAAAATATTCTTCCTATCACTGATTACATTAGGACTTTGGCATATGAAGTCATATCATCACAGCTAGAAACGGATAATGTGAGGTATTTTTAGTTCCAAAAGCTGCACACAATTATTCTAAAATCTATGCATTACTTTTGTGTAAAAAAAAAATGGGTTTTGGCATATATCTCTTGTAAAACTACACAGGGACACTTGTATTTCTTTCCTGCCTTTGATGAAGTCATCTAGTTTATTCTATCAGATATATTGTTGGGAAAACAGCATTGATTCAGATAGTTTTTTAATATTTCCTTCACTACAACCATTGCACTGAATTTTCCAGCTGTTCCAAGTATCCATTAGGTCTCTACATTATAGTCAACAGCTTTTGATCACCAGCACCAAGATTCTTTTATTTTTCTGCCTCTAATAATAATTTTGATATCAAGAAGATCAAGTGTGGCTTTTCCTCTGGCTAAATTCTTTACCACCTTGTCTACTAAATAATACAGCACTCTCTTTCATAATTCCTGTTGGCTGCATTTATTACTGAGTAGGTCAGAATTTAAAGCATACATGCAGCTAAAATTCAAAAAAATGCCCTGAGGATTTTTCAGAAATGCATAGGAACATATGTCTGAATATCACATACATATTTTGGGGTGTAAATAATTTTAACAACTTTAGCATCCATTCTTTCCTTCTTTTTTTAAGCTTTACCGTATGAGCAATGTAATTTCTTCTCTACTTTCTCAAATTCCAGTTCCACTGGCATTTTAAAGCTTTAGACATAAGTGTTTGCCCTAATCTCTAGCTTTTCCCTGTTTTTGTCAATTATGTATGGATCTTGCTCTCTGATGATCAAGTGATGTGAAACTTCAAACTAAGTTTTTATTGTGCTAATGAGATAGAACTATCTGACATCTAATGACTTCTATGTCTCCTTGAATTATTCTATATCTCACTTCGTGTACAGATAATTTAGCTGATTGATAATCATTCTTCATTATTTTTGCATTACAAAACCCCTTCTTTCATTTTGTCTGTAAGTAGAAGTTGATCATTGAATTCAGTGAAGTTCTCTTCTTTCTTCCTTTTTTAACCTACATTAAGGGATGTATTAACAAACTCAACTTATTTTGAATTCATGTATAGCTTGAGTACCATTCAAATTCTACTTCAAGTACGCTAGCATTATACAACTGATGCCAATGCTCAGTATGAATTATATTTAATCACAAATAGAAATATTTGAAAGAATTTAAAATTGAAGGATAGTTTTCCATGTTGTTTTTCAGATATATGAATGTCCTTTACACATTGCAATTGATCTCAAATGAACCAAGAACACAACCTGAGGTGTTTAATCTTGAGTAGCATGCTTTATTTTGTCCTGGTGATGTGGTAAAATATAAGGTAAATACCATACTGGAAAAGGGTGGCAGCTGCTGAAAGGTAAAGATGAAAGGATGACGGATTTGAACTAGAGAGAAGGGGAAAGATAAGTTGAGACGCCAAGATTGTTCTAGTCAGAAATAACATCATAACAATAACTGGCAAATGAATCTTGAAGTTTAGGTTCATCTCACCCAACTTTATCTATCTCACGGCTAAAGTTTAAGTTAATTGGTTAGGTCCCTTTTAATACAGAGAAATTACTACTTGCACAGGCTTTTTACAAAAATATGTTAAGAAGGAAAGAATAGCCCTTTGGAAGTACTTGTCTCCCTTCACTGACTGAAACAAAAGTCCAGATAAATGGTTGTGTTTAGGTGACTAATGGTAACCTTAGGTTAGATAAGACAGAAAATTGAAGGAAGAAGTCTGAAAAGCACAGGCAAAAGAAAATGGAAGGTTTGCAGTTTTGATTAAAAAAAAAAAAGAAGAAAAAAGCAAAAAGAAAAAAAAGCAAATAATATGTTTCCAAAGCTAATTGCAAGAAACCTGAATTTCATGCATGTAAGAAAGTGGAAGCTGGTAAAATGAGAAGATTCTGAGAAATGTGAAAAGAAGTAGCAATAATACTGTCAGTATTTCATTCTCTGACATCTTCATCCTCGTTAAACAAAGCTATTTTGCATAACAGCACAACTTCCCTCAAATAGAATAGGAATATAAATACGGGCCATGCTCTTTTCAAATAACTGCTGCAGAAGTAACAAATTCTGCCAAGTGCCATCCACTTTACCACTATTTACATTAACATGACAATGATGATACTTCAATGCAATCTTTTGTTCTTCTTATCAAACCATTCTGTGAATTGCTTATTAGGAAGGTTTACAGCTGTTAATGGAGGGGAATGAGTTTGTTTAAGAGTTTGTTTAAGTGTAGGATTTTCTGAATGCCTATCACCCTCCTCAGGCAGTCACAACAATGATTTTTTTTTTTTTTTGGTCTTTTGCTCTATTCATTTATCAATATCAATTCAACTTTACAAACTATGAGGAAGAAATCTTTCATTTAACACATTCACAAATAAAACTGGTTTTGATTTTTCTCAATTTAAAATGTTTTATAAATAAAATTAAATTGTCTTTTTTTGAGGTTAAAATTATTTATTTAAAACTCCTCATGATTAAAATCTTTTATTTGGTCCAAGGTAAGTGTCTTCAAGAACTCTGGATTCTTTGAGTTCTATTAGCAATAGAAATAGTAATAGTAATAGAATCAGTAATAGTAGTAGTAAACTACTATTCAATAACATTTCTCCGCTTGCACTGGAATCTTTATAAATTGGAAAGAACACTAATTACACAGAGACTGCAGGGTATAAAGCTCTTCTAAGATTTTTCAAGAAGCGTTGATTTAGGTTCAATTAAAAAAAAAAATCAGAAAAAAGGGAAAACATTCTTAAAAACAAAAACCTTGGTTTTTCAAAGATTCAATGTTGTTCAGGAAGGATTTTTCTTCCTAAAAATTGATGCATCACTGGCCATTATTATTCAGGTTTTCTGTAGGTTTGTGTTCGCTTTTTGTTTGTTTTACTGAAGCATCAAGGATTGGCAATAGCTGGAATTGAAGTAGTGGGTTCAGGACATGATGCTCAGATGGGAGATGGAATTGTATTCCCATTCCATTTCTCTTCACATGCCATAGTGATTGCAAGGTTTGTGGGGAAATTCCCTCTCCCCAAATCATCATTGGCATGGTATTGGCAACGACTTCGATAATTTTTTGTTTCACTAGGGCCTGTGAGAACTTTGAAGACTGTCTGGCCATATCTCATCTAAGTAATTCCTTGCCATTGCAGACTCTGCATGTGTCTGTGGCAGCTTGATTTCCCAGTTCCAAAGACACGTAGCAGTTTAGCCTCTTGAGAACTGAAGTGTTTTGATCTCTTCACTGGCTTAGCATACGGAATCAGAAATAAATTAGTGTCTTCCTTCTGACTTTAACCCTAAAACTGAGATTGACACTGTCCAAGGAAGGAAGAGGCATGGTCAGGCAACTGTGGAAAGGCATTCAGTGATCATAACGTTCCCCTCTCCACAGGAAACTGTTTCCCAGTGGGTGTTCCAGAATGTCTACGGAAGAACAGCCCTTCTTTAACCATTACTGTAAATGAAATTATATTACATAGCATTCATTTCCTGTTATAACAATATAATGCAGGAATCATAACAATGTTCAGTGACTAATGCTTCTTGAGATAAATCATATTTCCACATAAAATAAAATGCCATGTATTTTTATATCATGAAGTAATAAAGCTCTACTCATGTCTTTACCTTGTAGACACCAGATTTTACTACCTGTAGCTGGAATCTTAGCTTTAGAATTTGTTCCTACATTTCTGAAATATACCCAAAATTTGCTGTTCTACAGAATACAAAGTCTTTCTACAGAGATAACTGGGTGTTAAGGAATGACTGTGTGAAGTTTGTTTCCCTATATTTTGAAAGGAGTATTACAGGTTGGTGCATCACTTCTTCGCCTGTTTCTGATTTTAGATACTTTAGACAGTGATTATTCATAATTCTTCCTCACTTTATTTTGCCATATTGCTTGTCTTGCTGTGGCTATTTTTGAAATCCAGCTCATGTAAGGAAAATGCAGCTTGTTATACAAAATGCTTAAGTTTCTAATTAGGAAAAATGAATTGCAGTTATAGTATGTCCCTGGATTGTATTAATATTTCATTTCTTAACTTCCTACATCAAGGATTAATCAGAGGAAAACTTGTTCTGAATACTAATGAGTCAAAATAGGAAATATTTCAAAGGTATTTCTAAATTACTTGTAAGAGTTATATTGCCATGCAAAAAAACCCCTGAAAAGTAGTGTATCACATCTGTCTGCAAAAGAAATATTTCTAATTTTCATTTCGCTGAACCTCACTGATAAAAAAGGTCTTTGCACTGCAGCATTCTAGGTTGTAGTTATAAACAAATACAAAATTTCTGATGAATTCTTTGTCCTCTAGTTGATATGGCCAACTACAACAGGAATGTCTTCACTTTTATTTCTTCATAATCTACGCTGGCAACAGTTCTGAAGTAGCAAAATTTCCTTTACTATGGCTTCAACATGGTAGACATAGTCATAGGAATTTTCCAGTTTACACAGTTCAAGTATTCCATTGAGAATGTTTGATTTCGATCAGTGGGCAATGTAATCCATGAAGATGTCAGAAAGCTTCTTTCTCACTGTCACCACACCTCTATCTCTTAAGAGTTGTCCTGGAAGACTGATTAGGCTGGGCTGAGCTTCTAGCTGTAATAAATTTATGATGCTGATTTTATGTTTCAGAGTACCTGGGGTAATAGATTTCTTTGTTGCTCAGGAAATATAAAAAACTAGATTCTACTTGTAATTAACTAGATGAGAATTCATTCATGTAAAATTCATGTCAAGCTGACATTCTCTAATGAATCTTCTTTCAATATGAGGATGTGGGAGAGAAGTGTAGCCAGGTGATGTAATTTATAGGTGCTTTAATTTAACCCTGTGGCAGCAGATCTGTCATCTCCCCATGATATCTTTCAGCTTAAGACCTGAACTTTAAAAGAAGTTTAAAGGTTTCGTTTTCTTTCGTTTTAAGTTAAATTATTTGTATCCTCTCCTTCAGTTTTCATCACTGTAAGGACATCATTTAAGCTTTTGTAATGTGTTCCCTACATAGTCAGAGAGAATATTTGAAGAAGACACAATACAATAAGTTTTGGCACTGCATAAATAATTTTTTTTTTTTTTTTTCTCCTCATCTGTTTCAAATGTACTAAACAACTGCTGCCCAACTGTTGGACATCCATTGCTAGGTGTCCTAATTTTTAAAGCTCATTTTATTTGTCTGCTGCAATTTAAATTAAACAAGTGTTATGTCCAGTTCACACGTGAGTTAGAAGAGGCTAGGCAAATATATCAGAATGGAGGAACTGAGGAAGAACACACTTTACCAGATCAGTTTGATGAAATAGCAGTAGTGAAAATTGGTTCAGCCTATGGATTATTCAGTCTCCAGATAAGAAAAAAACATATGGAAGTATAGATTTTGTATATAAAACCAAAGATCAAATAATAGCCCTAACAGTACTGATTTTGTCAGCAAAAGAAAGGTAGACACAATCAACAGATGGAGATATTTTTTAATTAGATTCTTCCTATTACAAACTTAAGTGCTGTGAATTCTTTTTTTTGTCTTTCACAGTTAGTATTTTCATTCAGAAAACAGGAAGAAGGAATGGAAAAGTCAGATCAAACACTGTAGAATCAAGGATTCTGCAAAGCAAAGGACTACTATGATGTGCATGATGAATGACAAAAACATTTTCTGTAATGTTTTAAACAAATACTCATAACATGTAATTAAATTACTTTTAACACACAGGGTCATCACAATCTGAGAAGTAATGGAATTCTATTACTAACTTCTAAGATAAGATACTGTCTATAAAGGGGAAGGTGACTGACTTCTCAAACCCACTGTAAGGATTTGTATTTTTATGGTGGTGTGTTGAAAAATGACTGTTTTCAAAGTTCTGTGCCCAAAAAACCTGCTGTAAAATAACAGGTGACACATCTGAAAGATCATTAGTTCATAAATTCCTTACGGAAGGTCTAGATCTCCTTTTAAGTAGCACATGTATTTTGAGGTGAGTTCATACATATTTTACAGAAATAACTCTGATCATCTTGACCATAAGTTATGCACAGCACACCACAGGACTTTCCTGAATTTGTTCTGATTCAAATCAGGGAAGAGGATATTTGATTAAAAAAGCAATCCAATGTTATGGGAATGCTATTATAAATATGATAGTAATGGAGAGGAGCAAGTTCTCTTTAACTCATTAGTTCCAATACTGTCAGTGTGTTAACTGTATTTCTTTTTTGTTTTACACAAACAAGTTTTATCTCAATAAATTTCAGCAGATTTGAGAAGTTGATAAACGTAGTTACCTTTGAATTTTTAGCAACAGGTTTTGGGAGATTGTGTTTATTAGCCTTCTTTTGGTCTTTCATGAACAGAGCTACAAAGACTTAGCATTTTTACATGTATCAAGGCACAATTGTTTAACTATACAGAATTTAGCCTTCAAAAGTAGATATAAATGTGCAAAAGACAGGGAAAGATGAGGCCCTAGAGTGTGTTCTTTCTGTTCTTGGAGGATTTATTGCATATAAATTGCTGAGTTGGACAGCAAAAATTATCACAATATGGTTTATTGGTTAACTCTTCACAGTTTCATATATTTTAAGGCCAGAAGTTCCATTAGATTGTCTAGTTTGACCTATATCACAAGAATTCTACACACTTATTCCCACATTGAGCTCAATAACTTATTTCATTAAACCTATATTTCAGAAGGGCAGTTATCTTGATTTAAAGATGTGAACAGTTCAGTACTTTCCATATTAATCTTTTGCAATT
Organism: Ciconia boyciana; assembly: GCF_034638445.1. NCBI lineage: Eukaryota > Metazoa > Chordata > Aves > Ciconiiformes > Ciconiidae > Ciconia > Ciconia boyciana. The sequence continues at coordinate 177,210,143 of NC_132934.1, forward strand.
TTTACTATTAATGACTACTATTATCTCAACACTTATCAATATCCTTTTTAATCTTTTTTTAGTTGAAAGTAATCTTTTTTCAACTGTCAATCACTGCTTTCTGTTATGTCCTTCCTCACTAAAACAAAGATTAATTTTATAGTTTATATTTTGTCTCCGTTAAGGTATTTACAAATTGTTATCAATTTACTTATAAACCTTCTTTTTGTGCTTTGTCAGAATTTGACTGTGAGACATTTTTTCTAATGTTCATATAATTCTATTAACCTTTTCCCACACTCTTTCCTACATTCCAGTAGCTGTTTCTTACAGATATATTAGAGAAGCATAGCACATTAGAAACAAATAAATTGTCAAGAGTAAAAAAGTATTACTCTGTAAAACAGTAATGCGACTTGGAAAATGCATGCTTGAAGATCTTGGTAACAGAGGAACAAACTGAAAGAAAAAACCCAAAACACTGCTTGTGGGTTTTCAAATGTTTATTATCTCTGTTAAAAATAAGTAAAATCTGAGGTCATAGTAGTGTGCGAAGGAATTTTCTGGTATGTCAAGGGGAGTTTTAAGCAGCTTCTCTAAGAAATGAAGAAAGGTATATTACAGTGGTCTGGCAAGATGTCACAAAGCATGGAAGAATTTTTGGCAGTTAGAGGAAGAGAAGCCTGTGAAGAAAGCCCATGTATTTGTCCTTCCTTTCTTTTCACCACTAGTGTAGCTGAGGTTTTATAGACTTTCAAATAGTTAAAATAATAAATCTAGTTCACATACGTATATCAGACACTGCACTCTGCAAGGTGTGATTCTTTTTAGACAAATTAACTGTTCAGATTCCAAATAACTCCATATTCTTTTTAGTTGTCCTGTTGCAAAATGGCATTAGAAGGTTCAGAAACTCAGATTATTTAATTGAATAACCTAACAACAGTGTTTAAAAGAATGTCCTTGTGTATAGGAATGACCTCTAATATCTTCTTTTTACAAGCTCTCAGCCAAGGTCAAAACACTGAATAAAATATTAAGAATATTTCTGCCTGTAACTCATTGCCTACCACAGTATCATTGCATTCTTATTTCTTACAGAGGACTTCAGAGTGATTGACTTTATTTATGTATTTATGTATTTATTTATTTATTTTACTTTCTTGAATTGATTATCTGGCAACAAGCTAACAAAGAGAAATCATGCTTTGACACCTCTTTATTTAGAATGTATATACCCAGAAATGACTAATTTTATATTTAGAATATTACTGGTTTTGTAGTTTTGACAAAGCAGAGCTACGTGGATTTTCCTGGCTGTATTCTTGAGCTATGGACCAGAAAAGCAATCTTTTATAGAACCTTTCAGTTTTCTTTATTAAGTCCTGGTTTCAAAGACATACCTTGAACTGAAGATGACTCACTATCAAAGATAAGTGAAAATATTTCAGCATGAGTGAATTTAGATTTCTCTCCTGTTTTCATCCTTGAAGCATAAAACGAGTTGTGGATTTTTAAACTTCTTATAGCTATTCATTTAAGCTACTCTTGTGACAATATATATCTATGGTAAGATTTTTTAGTTAGTCATTGGTTAGATAGAAAAAGGTGTTGTTTTGGGTAAAAAAAAAAAAATTTACAAGGTAATGAATGGGAGAACACTTCCTATGCCAAACTTAAAATCCTTATAGCTATTTGAGTCTGTGCATGTGTAAAGATTCAAAGTTCATCTTAATGTCAACTCTGCCTATTTTTACCTGTGAGATGATAAAGAAAAAAAATCTTTTTGGATTATGACTACCTAATTAGCCACGTTTTTTAAAAAAGACAGTAGACCCATTCACTATTACTTAGGAATATTTCCTTTCTTTGGTCTAATTTAGTCTGACACCCAGGTAAGTCAGTGTCAAAGTATAAAAGTCAAATTTTAAAAAAAAAATGTAATCTGACATGTGGACAGTAGGTTAGTTGTAGCTAAAGGGTCTTGCTTGTCCATTACCATTTTGTAGCTTGCCTTTTAGATATACAGTGTTGTCTTACCAATTTGTTTCTCATGCTTGTGTCACAGCGAATGTTTAAAGGTGGTATTTTGACAGAATTCTATAATTGGAATTAACTTTAAAATGTCATGCTATTTATTTTTTTTTTTTAATCTTGGACCTATAAAAATGTAGAGCCAATCAAAATTCATATATTAAGAACAGGATTTTCAAAATCTTTTAACAATAGTCTAGCAGCTTTCAGTGAAATTGCTGGCAAAGCCAGTGATTGCTTTCAGGTGAAGATGTTATTAACACTCACAATTTTAACACAAGGTTCATGATACTGGGTTTTTTTAATGTTGCAGCACTAACACAACACTGATGTCTATTAAAAATAGACTGTGCCAGATTATCTGATTTTTTTTCATTGTCAGCTGATTGTTTTGTCTAGAAGATCTCCCTGAACTTCATTAAAAGTGTCTGAGGAGTGTCACAAAACAAACAAGTGGATAAACTGCAGGAAAAAAAATATTTTAGATAAAGGCTATGCAAAAACATGAATAATTAGTGTGCTGTGAATTTACTAGTGAAACTCTGCATGTGTGGGTGCTGAGGCTATACTTAATATTTTAGGTAAGGGACTAGATAGACAACATTGATATCAACATTTTCAGAGAACATGGAGTTTGAGATGGTATTGTTTGAGATAGAAGAGGATTCTGATGTCATACAGAAAATGGAAATTACTTTAAAATTGGAGAGATGATATGCTAGGTCACAATATAGACTTAAAGATTGTGTTCTGAGGGCTTGATGAAATTCAGTTGCTCAATAAACTCTAAGGAAGACCTTGTTTAGTTGGAAACAGAACAAACGTTGGCTGTTTTAGTTATCAAAAGGTGACTATGAATAAAAAACCATAAAACTGAAGAAGCCTATAAAAAAGACATATGAAGCCAAGCAAGGGTCTGGAATAAGCTTTAAGAGAAGAAACAGAAAAGAAAAGAAAAAAAAAAGATAAATTGCTCTGTAAGGAAGAGTGATTCCCAAGGCAGTAATGGTGAGATTGCAGAAAAGGGCACTGAGGTGACATCCAGCAGACCCCATAGCCCAGCCCCAGGATGCTGCACCTCATGCTATGACCGCTGCATTAGCTCTCTTAACTTTCCTCCTGGACAACACAGTCTTTGGACAATGAAGTCGTGTAATTTGTAAAACTGCATATATCTGCATATATCTTGTATATCTGTGATTAAAGTGTTTTGGTATCTAAATCCATTTAATCTCTGCACTGTCATTTTGGTTTTTAACTGTGATACATGTTTTCTTACAATAAAAGAATACTGACTGAATAAGTCTCTTCCAGTTCTGTTTTCCAGCAGTGTTCCACTCTCTGCTTTCAGTTTGTTCATAGTCTATGTGGTTGCAGAGAGCAGCTTAAAAACCTTGGCCTTAGACTGCCAAAACACAGTAAATATGCAATTTTTGCCTGTTTTAATTTGTATTTTTCATTGTGTCTCATAATGCTCTCTTATACTATTATACTTCATTCAATTCCTCCTAATTAATATTAGATTGTAGGAAGTTTTGGGCAAAGAACTGGTCTTTTAGTCTGTTAGATGTTCCTATTGCACTTTTTAGTATTGCAAAATACATCTGTAAGTTGCTTCATCTTATTTTTTGTTTTGAAATATTATTTTGAAAGTGCTAGAGCAAGAAAGAGGTTTTATATATCTACAAAACAGTTTATAGTACTGTAATGTGTTTATGTCCATATCTTGAATCTTGACTTGCTTACCATTCTTGGCTCCTCTCCAAATTCTCTGCATGGGTCTTTTAATTTGCATCCATCATCCACAGAGGGACAGTGACAAGACAGAGAAGACATCTGTGTTTAAGAATGCCACTTTTCTAGACTTCTGTTTTGAGAATCCTTATAACAGTGTAATTTCAAACTGTTGGTATACAAGAATATAGTAGTGAGAATTGAAATTTCCCAAATCGGTATTAACAGTTCACAAGAGACGACAAGAGATGGAATATGAAATAGAAAAATAGCAACCAAAGCAACACAAGTATACTGTTATTACCAGCTCAAACAAAATAGAAGGCTTATCATTTGGGAAGAGGTGAAAAACTGTTTTAATACACATACTGATAATATGATAACCTTGAACAAGTGCTATATGTACTTGAATTTTAATCCGATCAAAACTTTTTAATAAAGTTTTGATTCTTTTTTTCATCTTAATTCTGAGCTGAGATGGAAGAAATATCTACAAAAGTTACAAGAGCATATTTTAAAGTTCCCTGAAGAAAGATGTGGAGCATGCTGTTGATTAGCTGAATGGAAAATAGGGTCTGGTCAAAGAGAAAATCCCTCTGGGACAGAAGGTCTAAAAGGGTAGACTGATTGTTGACAACAGAAAGTGGAGAGCTTGGAAGGATGACAAATAGGTATATTTAATCTGGGAAGGTAAGAGCAGAGAAGAAAGGGAATTTCATTTTAGAGGCTTTTAAGTGCACAAAGAATGAGTGAGATACAGGACAAATTATTATTGGTTTTGGTAGCAGTAATATGAAAAATGACATGAAAAATGAAGGCTAGGGACCGAAAAAATATATATAAAATAAACACAGACAGAAAAATCCCATCTGAAGTACAGTAGATGAGATTTGATTTTATTGGGTTCCAAGGCAAGAAGGGAGGACAGTGTTTTACACATCACCTCCCCAAGGCCTCACTCCCAGACAATGCAAAGCCTTAACATATGTTTTAAGCATGCAATTTATGGTTACAAGGTCTTCTGCTGTAAGGCAAGGATAATTGTGCTGTTACTGGGTCCCTGATTTGTCTATATTTATAGAGTATAGGGTTTTCTTTATTATGTTGGATTAAAATTAACTGTATTCCATCATTTTTATTAGAAATAGAGGTACCTTGACCAGAATATTTTTACCAGAGTTAGTAGAAATTGCATGTGTATTTGGAAGGGTGAATAGTTAGTCCAAATTATTTTTCTTGAAAAAATACTTCTAAGGTTCTGGAGAATGTGTGTGTAGAGTGTGGGTGTGGTGTCTGCCTCAGAGGAACATATAGTTTCATATTCTAATAATCAGTCATTTGCTTCTCATATAGAACAGGCTGAATAGAGCAGAGGATTCATTTTAAAGTTTCAGACAACGATGAGAAATAACAGTCTTATTTTATTTTATATTTTGTCAAAGCTTATCAAGATAAAGGATTAAAACTTTTTAAAACCAGACAAAGTTGGTTCTTTTCTGTTGAGAGAAGGTGACTGTTCAGATTGTTTTAACCCTTAGAGATTGTACAACTCCTTATAAATCTGAAAGTCTAAACTCTGGCTGATTATTAAATTCACACTCCCTAGGTCTTTGTATAGAAAAGAGTTTGTACAGGTACTACTAACTTTCAAACTAGCATAGACAAATGAAAAGGGAAATATAGGGCAAACAGGCAAGAAAACATCATTAATCTTTAACTAATATTTCTTGTGAGACAAGGATAAAATTGAAATAAGTGTAAGAACTATTAATTCCAGAAGATGGCACTCTTATACTGTGTATTTTTGAGCATAAGTTTAGTCACTATTTGTGACTGTATATGCACTTCCCTCTTTGTCTAAACTATTTAATTATTTATCTGTACATAAAAGGTAAGGTAAAATGTAAAATATACTCATCTTCATGCAGCCTTTACTCCAAGAAACATTATTTATTTTGCCAGCAAGAAGCATCACTAATTGAAATGAATCATTGTCTTTAACTAAAAAAAAAATATACCTGGCCCTAAATATGTTTTTGGTGGTTTTTTGTTTTGGTTTGGTTTGTTTTTTTTTTTTTAAAAAAAGAAGATCTTACTCCTAAACTGATAGGTATATTATTTCTCTCTTGGGGGTGATGCATAAAAGCAGATAAAAATATTGACTATTGGAATGATACAGCAGCAGTTGCAGTCTTTGAACAGTTAAAAATGAAGTAGCATAGAGGCAAGATGGTTATAACTATGCAATAAATGACAGTCCAGAGTGTGATGACCCATGAATAGAAGTTTCATTCCTTCTTCACTAGTACGAATTAGATCTCTCAGTTCAGACTTATATCCTTAAACAACTGTATTTATTTTCAGTTATGATAAATTTTCTAAATTATCCAATCTGATATGTATTTTCAAAATTAAAAGAATTGGATAACTCTAGTCTTTTATCTTTATCTGAAAGATCTACAGCCGTTTTTCCAAAATCTATGTCAGACAAACTTCTTATGGTGTTTACTCTAAAGCTAATTTTTTTCTTTATGTATTAGATTCTGTGATGTTATAACCAAGGTGCTTAAAAGAACATAAAATAAAGATCTTAGTGCTATGCATAAGGAGTCAGACATTGAGCACAGCAATTAATATAAAGCCAGCAAAAAGACACAATTTTCCAGCTATGTATTATTTAAGCGGAATAGGCAATAGATTTAAAGACACATATTTTTCTAGTTAATTAATGTATTCTCATGTAAATTAGGAATATTTTTGTAAAAAATATTTAACAAAAATCTGCTACAAAGTAGACCTGTATGAACTGAATTGGAAGCCATCTAGCTGAATAACATCTATCCCTGCATTATACTTTAGATCTGTTAGATAGTTTCTGATGTAATGTTGTGAAAGAACCAGTTAATGCTATATGAATGTAGCTCACTGATAGTTTTCTCCATTTTTGGACATTACAAGCTATTTAGCTGTATAAATTATTTTTGAGGTGTTTACATAATAATTATTTGTGCAGAATCCCTGCTGCTTTTCTTTTGTCGTTGCTGTTGAGCTTGTGTTCATAGGGACACTTATCTTTGTTCAGTTAAAACTTTCTGATCTGGAAATACGGCTGTGGAACACAGATCTAATCAGTATTTGTGAGACCGTGTTTTTTGGGGGTAGAATTGTAATAGATCAGGCTCCTATGGTACTACTGCATTATTTTTATTTCTAAGAGTCTAGGAGACCAAACCTTAAAAAAAATAAACAAATATGTAAGCATAAAATTCTACAAATCGTGCTGGTTTTGGAAGTAATGGGCTCCAATGAAGAGTGTAGTACTTTGAGACCTAGGAAACCCTCAGAGTTTTGCTCTGTAGGATACATGAATACATCTTGTCGTGTTCTGCATGGCAACGAACAATGAAAGCACATTGCAGACTCCCCCCAAGAGGTGGATGTGAGCTGATTCAGGCTTGAAAACTATGTAGCCGTGTCATTTTTGTTGTGTTAGTACAAATGTAATTATAAATGCTGTTGGAACCACATAGATAATTGCACAGGAGACTGTACTATTTTACATGACTCACTGGTTTAGACAGCACTTGTTCTGGGATGTGTGCATACTTGTGCTTGTTCAGTAAAAACAGTTTTATGAGGCTGCACCATTCACGTCACTCCTCTGAATCTCTTTTAAATCTCACTATACAAAGATCATAAATGCGATAAGTTCAAGGTTAACAACATCACAGAGAATTGTAAGGCCTACAGGGAAAAGAAAGAAAGATCCAGTATCTTCTGTGTGTAGTAAGAAGAGTAATCTTAACTTCTTTTTTTGCCGGTTTAGATCTAATTTAAGTTTATCTATAATATTTGAATCTCATACTAAGTTTCATCCTGTTTTATGCTGATTTAAGCTTTGAAATATGACAAACATTTCCAAATTTCTGTTATAACAGCAGTAGATATTTTTACAAAAACTACAAATTTTACAAATTTAGTACTTTTTACAAAAATACATAGTTTTTCTTGACCCATGATATTTTTTTTACTTTGATGATTTCCATTGCCAAATTGAATTCTACAATGAAATTCTATGCTTCATTTTTTAAATTGCCACGGCTGAACTTTGGTTTACGCAATTACATTTGAAGTTTTTAATCCTGAATAACCTGTGCTATGGATTTTTACCGTACTTTCTGTGTTTCAAAGAGTGAATAAAACTTTTTTATATAATTCAAAATGCAAACTTAAGATTTTTTGTATGTACAGAACCCTTAATTTTTTATAAATATTTTTCATATATATTACATATATAACTGTATAGAGACTACATATATACACTTAAAATATCATAGGTTTATAAAATTTATATAGTTTTATAATATAAACCTACCACATATTTTATATAAAATGCAGACTTCTACATACATAATATGCACATTTACATATATATCACTATAGTAAAAGTATGAATTTCTATGCATAAGTTTTAAAACATGCAAAAAAGTAATTTTTAAAAAAATGTAGAAGTTCAGCTGAAGATATCTCAGTTCAAAACTGTAGATTAAACTAGACTAAAAATCTTAGGAATTTTCCCTGATCTTATCACTGATGACATGCATGGCCATTCAGAGTAAAATGGATTTGCTTGTATCACTTTAAACACTTCTAGGACCCAAGGACTCTCGTTTTCTGATGGAATACTGCAAGCACTGGGGTGACTCTGTTTTCTTCCCAGTGAGCTTCACAATCTTCCGTTGTTCTATGCAGGATAGAGAAACTCCAGGGAAAAAAAAAAAATTAATAACTCCTTTTGCTCACTTTTTCTTTTTTTGTAAACACATTGTAGTCAGGAGCCTGGTATTTAAGGCTTTATTTGAGATTGTGATTGTTACAGATTGAAACTCCTTTAAGTGGAATGTGATATGGCATATCCTGTGTAAATCCCCTCTTTACTGATCCATGTAGTCTTAGGAAGCAGAAATATATCCTAAATCAACTTCGCTTTAAATGAAATGAGTGGTCATGCAACTCCTTTTGTAGCAGTTCATTTAGTTCCTATCTTCATGAAAGGCATCCATCTGTGAATCCTACACAGGTCACAGTTACCTAAGTAACACAAGTGCTAAAGAAGCAGAGGGAAACAGAATATAAAATTTACTGTATATCTGTGTTGTTTAATGTTAGCCAGCTCCCTCTTGATCATATAGGGTATTGTAGATCATAATATAACTTTCTTTTTGCATTGTAAGTCAGGCAATGCAGCAGAGAGCATCCTGAAATCTAGTGCTTCTGTCAGAGAATGGGAATTTCAGTGTGAAATATTAATTTCACTTTTAATTAAAAACAAAACAAAACCCAACACTTGTTCATTGTGTATAGTTCATTTTCCCCCTAAAGACTAAATGTCAGCTTTAGTTTCATGTTGTTACTGCAAATCAGTTACTATATCCACATTCAAAAGAGGATTATTAATTTATTCTTTCAAGCTTTCTTTTGCAAACCAATATTGTCCATCACATCTTGTGATTCAAATATCCTTCTGTTCTTCAATTACCTGGTGGAATTTTGGGGGTAATTACAGAAGAATTTTGCTTGGTGTAATTCTAAACTCTTCATACTCAGAAAGATCAAACCTTTAGAATAAATCAGTCATCAGATTATATTAGTTCTACTGGCAATGTAGGGTAATACTTTCTAAAGCATTTAAATGACTTCAAAATGGAAGTTGGAATAATTTTGGAATACCTTAAGGCTAAGAAATAAAACAGTCATCTTTGAAAATTCGTCTTAGGTTCCCATTGTTAATTAGAAAATCAAGAAGTGTCCAGAGTCAAAATATTAAGACTCCACACTTAACTTTTATACATTTGGCAATGAAAGGAAGGAGCCTAAATTAAATATCTATGATCCACATATGTTTCATGCAGGTGAATATCTTACATCTGGCAAAAGAGCCTGAACTCTGAAGAAGGACATGCCTAGAATGTTATATTTTCAAACGCTAAGTATATAATTTGGCCCAAACCTGTTATTTTGGGGTTACAGGAAGGTGCCTTTGGAAATGTTAGCTCCCAGACCTTGAATACTCTCCTAAAAGGTGCTTCTAAGCACCTTCTAAAAAAACCCAACAGATTTTCTTCTTAAAAAAAGGAGGAAAAAAAGAAAAAAGGAAGATACAACAAACTACAAAATGTTAGGCCAAGAGGGATAATGAAAAAGCATCTAATAAAACCTTCTACTGATTAGAGAACTCATCAATGAAAGGAGGAGAACCATATGTTATTTATTCCTCTATCAATATTCATATCTGGATTCCTCTACTGCTCCCAGGAGAACATCTTAAATACCAGTGTGCAAGGTATTCCAGGTGAAAATATCTGACACCCTTCTTGGGTGTATGTGACTATGCAGAAATAAATTCAGGAAACTGAGAACTAAGATGTCTGTTCATTATTACCTTACTCTCTTTACTCCATTTGCTGCTTCATCTCCCTGATGCATTTTTACTGGTATCTAGATTGGGAACTATTTAGAGCAGAAGCTTGCTTTTTGATTACTTGTCTTTACAGTGCCCAGCACAATAGAGCCCTGATCTTTGATTGAAGTACACATAAAAGAAAAATCAGAACTATATAATGGTCCTGTAAAATAAGCCTCATGGTCTAGCATTCTCTAAAATTACCCAACTCCACTGAAATCAGTGGGTGTAATTGTAGTTAATGTCCTAAGCATAAGTAGAGGTGCCAAGATCTTTCCTTAACTTGGGAGGAGGGGGGTAGTTTTCAGGAAACGGTAATTAGTCTCTTAGCCTGATGACAGCTGTAGTCAAGGATTTAGAACTCATTTTCCTGTCAAGCACCAGAACTAGTGTCTTATAGCATTGTCTTTCACATTTTGAATTAAATAATGAATTGGACAATATGCTTATTGGCATATAATCTTTGTTCAGCATTCTGTCATGAGTAACTGCTTATCAGTTTATCAACTTTAATTGTAATGTTTTGTAAACAACAAGTACACTGCAAAATAATTTGAAGAAAACAGTATATTTTTTTAGTAGCTAGCCCTGAAATGGCTTTATGTGATTTCTTTCAATAGAACAATTTAAAACTAATGTTGTTACTCTGATATGATGCTCTGAAAATACAATGTAAACATTTATTCAATAATTCTCAGAACACCTCTCTGAAGCACTGAAGTGTTAGGATAACTGATTTACAAATGAATGTTTATTCACACAAGTGGAATGACTGATCTAAATTCAGATGTTGAGTGAGGGGCAAAACTAAGAATAAAGCAATGGATCTCTGAAAAAAGATTGGAGTAATTCCTGAGACCCATTGCCGTGGGACAGTACTCATTCCATTCAAATCATGTGGGGACACTGACAGTTGAGATGTATATTCCTTTTTTTTCTCCATATAACACTGTCGTGGCCAAAAAAAAAAAAAATCTTTTGGCTATTTTTGCTGACCCTTAAGCTTACAACACATCAATTGAGTTTAGTAAGGAGAACAAATGTGGATGTATTTCAAGTATGATCAAGTGTACAAGTAATGGCAGCTGAAGTATTTCAATTATACTTGCAATTATCAAGGAATGGCAACAATATTTTTGTGTCAAAGATCCTTTGCCACTTGCTTCCTTGCTGCTTACTGCCATCACAAATTTTCCTAGAAGATGTCAATGCAATTTTACCACAGACCACACTACAATGTCAAATCTTCTGTTAATCAGCATGTGAAGATGCCAAGGGTATGGGTATGCTATCAAGACAAAATGAGATGATGTCAGTAAGACTTGACATTATCATGTCAAAACAAATGGAAATTATATATAAGTTACTTGGCTGTTAATAAGAATATTTAAGATACTGACATTTATGGCATGTTTTGGTGGGGGTTTATTTCTAAAATGGGATATTAAAAGAAGTAGTAAGTGAAGTAGTCTGATCATAAAACCTCAAGGACATAAATGTGTTGGAAGTTTGGAATAAGTTAAGTCAGAAAAAGTAAGAGACTATTTGCAATTTGCATCCCATGAAAAGGGACAAATCATCTTTCAGAAAATGTAAAAGACTATTTGCAATTTGTATCCCATGAAAAGGGACAAATAATCTTTTAGAAAACTGTTCCAGATGTAAGCAGATGGATAATTACTTGAAAAAAGTATCAAGAGTAAGCAGTAACCTTATCAAGAATGGAAAGAGTACTGATCAGGTAAGACAGCTGTGTCCAGTCAAAGATAAAGGAAGAATTATAAAAAAGCAAGATGAGTTGGACTTTGCAAGGAAGTTAATAACAATAATCAGAGTACTTTAGTCATGTAAACTAATTTAAAACAAAAAAAGAGATTGCTATGGACGAAATAAGGTATTTAGATTAAAGGTTATCTAGGTGCAGAGTAAAATTAAATGAATGCTTATCCTCAGCTTTCAAAACTATGATGTTTCTAAGCACAGGGTCAGGGAAAAGAAAATGTAGGTATGCAAATATGAATCACTGGAACTGATACGGAAGAGCTCCTTGTGGTCAAATTCTGGGACCATAATGTTGACTGAACTAGCACGTGCATTTGCAAGTTTGATAACACGGATTTGTGATGTATCTTTTAAAATTGGTGGTGACTAGATAACAACAAATAGTGTCCTCTGTTGCTTTGTAATTTTGTGTCTTAGAACCTTTTTTATAAGGACAATCCTACTTTTTTACAAGGTCATTTAGTCCAAATTCTGCTGAAAACAGTGCTAACTTTAGATTGCTCAGGGCTTTTCACTCAGTTAAGTTTTGAACATCTCAATAGAAATTCCACTGTCTCCCTGGGAAATGTGTTCCAGTGCTTAACCACTCTTATTGTGAAGATTTTTTTCCATATATTGAATTGTAATTTCCCTTTGTGCAATTTGTGATAACTGCTTCTTGTCCTGTTGTTGTGCACATCTGAGAAAAGTCCAACCTTGTCTCCTCAATAATCTGAAGACTGAAATGAGATTCCTCTCTCTTTAGCTTTTTTCCCACTCATCTAGGCTAAAAAATCCAAGCTCTCCAGCCTTGTCTCATATGCCAGGGGCTATAGGCCCCAAACATTTAGTAGCCCTCCTTTGATCTTGTTGCAATTTGTCAGTATCTCTGAGAGAGACCCTAAACCAGCCACATTATTCTCAGTGCAGTTTCACAAGTGCCTAGTAGAGGGGAATAATTACTTCTCTTGACCAGATTATGTTTTTACTAATGTGCCCAATATATGATTAGTTTTCATTGCTGCAAGGATGTACTGGTGATCTATGTTCAGTTCATTGTGCACCAGGACCTCTATATCCTTGTTGTAAAGTTGGTCCTTAACTAGTTAGTCCCCAGCCTGTCCTACTGCATGGGGTTTTGGGGGATTACATAGGGGACTTTGCATTTGTTTGCTGAGTTTTGTGAGATTCCTGTCAGCACAGATCGAGATACCTCTAAATGGCAGCCCTGGCCTCCAGTATACTAATTGTTCCCCCAGGTTTGAAAATAATTCATGAATTTGATGAAAGTGTATTCTATCCTGTTGCATAGATTACTGAATATATTAAACAATATAAGTATTAAGCCCAGAAGAATGCCCCTCATAACTAGCCGCCTGCTAGACTTCAAAGTGTTGAACACTACCTTTTAAGTCTGCCAGTCCAGCCAGCTCTTCCCCCTGCTTGTGGTGCATCCGTCCAGTACATATCTCCCCAGCTTAGCTACAAGGCTGATGTAGGAAACCAAGCCAAAACCCTTCCTAAAATTTAGGTAAACTACATCCATTGTTATCCCCTTTTTACAACCAGTCATTTCATCTTAAATAACAATCAGGGTAGTCAAACATGATTTGGCCTTGGTAAATATCCATGCTGGCTATTCCCAATCACCTTCTTGTCCATAAGATGTGTAGAAATAACTTCCATGAGGACTTTCTTCATAATCTTCCAAAGGACTGAGGTGAGGCTGACTGCACTGTTCCCTTGTACTCCTTCCTCCCTTTTTTGAAGATGGGTATAAACTGTCTTTCCCAGTCAATGGAACTTGAAGTCAGTGAACTTCCCCCAGTTTCCATAACCTTTCAAACATGGTGGAGAATATTTTCATGATGACACCAACCAGGTTCTTCAGCACCTTTAGGTACACTGTGCCCAGTTTCATGCACATTTTTAGTTGCGGTTCATGAAGTAGTCCATAACTCATTCTTTCTCTGCTTTTGAGTAGTATCTTTTTCTCCCTGAAAAGGTATAAACGTGTGGGACGCCTGGGGACAAACTTTATCAACAAAGACTGGGGGAAAGGGTGCATTTAGCACCGTAGCCTTTTCCATGTCCCTTGTTATTTGCTCATCCTCTCTATTCAGCAAAGAGCTCACATTTTCCTTGGTCTTTCTTTTGCTGCTGTGGTGTCAATAGAAGTTATTTTTATTGTCATTCATATTCCTCACTAGCTTAAACTTCAGTCAGACTCCAGAACTCCTAATTCCATCCTTGCATGTCTGGAAAATGCTTCTGTATTCCTCTCAGATGGCCTGTCCCTGCTACCACCTTTCTTACACCTCTTTTTTGCCTTTGAGCTCCATCGGGTCACTCAGCCAACTCCACTGCCTGCTCCATTTCCTGCGCATCAGTGTGTACCGTTCTTGTGCTTTGAGGAGCTTCAACCCCTTTAAAATGTATAGCCAGAGCTGCTTGTATTTATGGGATTAAATGCCCTAACCACATGTTACGGTTAGACCAGTAACCCAGAAAGCAGGAAACTCGTTTTGCACCTTGCCGCAGGAAAGAAGTAAGTGTGTTTGAGAGAATACATTTTTAGCTTAATTCATCTGTATATCTCTTAAACTTGAGAAACAAATTATTTCAGTTATGGGGCCTAGAAAAATTCTCTCCTTCCATCTATTTCCCCACCCTTTAACTCCTAAATCATAGTAATCTAATTGATAGATCTTATGGTCATTCATATTTTCATGCTACCCTTCTGTTCAAAAGAAATAATTTTCTGTATGTTAGCACAGATGAAGAAGATTATTCATTTCCTGCTACTCTAAATTATCTGTAGAAAAAGTCTTTTGTGGAAAATATGAGTTTGAATCTGCTTTGGCAGAGACAATAAATTTTTTTGTTTGCTTGATTTTGCTCAATGTAGGTATACTACCCATCAGACTCTATGAAATTCAATGCAAAATAAGTAGGGACCAGTTTTTATCTTTCCTATTGGAGATAACTGAGTTATAGGATAAAGGGAAAAGCAAATAATTTTTTATGGCCTGATAGTTCAGGGACTTCTTTCAGATGTACAGCTGTGTACTTATTTTATAGACTGAGTTTTTCCTTGTTTGTGTTGACTTTTTTTGTTGTTGTTGAACTGGCATAAAGACATTAATAGTAAGAAAACAATAAATTTTTAAAAAAGAAAAGAAAAAAAGCATAACGATTAAATTAAACTTAGTCCATTTTAAAATAGAAAGTAAGTAAAACACAGTTATTTTACTTTTTTCCATGTCTTTATAAATAGTTCACATAATTGTATTAGGAACTGATAGTCTCAGCTGTACAAAAGCTCAGTAACAAACTTTTGCTACAGCACATCAGAACAGGAAAATGGGTGATTCTTTACATAAGTGAGAAGGTTTAGAGTTTTAGATGACTTTTTACTGAGTAGTCATCTACTTTGCTTTTTTTTTTACACTTTTTGCTGAGTAGTCATCTTATGGTAGTGCTTGTCAGTCCTAACATGTCTTCTTTACTTTGACCAGTTCTCCAGGACAGACACCTAGCTTTGTATTTGTATTTGTAGCCCTCAGTCAGGTTAAGGTCTCTAGGCCCTGGAAGAATAATAATGCCAGTATTGCCAGACCTCCAGATGTACTCTTACTAAAATTCTCTATGAGCGCAATTACTGTAGCAGTGCAGCAGGAGACTGAGATAATGGCATAAATACCATTTCACAGAGTAACTGTGCACACAATGTGCTTGCTTCATGCCTTTCTGTCCCGTCCCACTTGGTGGGTTGAGAGATGGGTGAATCTTTTTGATTCCCCGAGGGTTTGTGTACCGACAAAGGCCGATCTCTGCTCAGCTGAGCTGCAGGGCTGGTATAGTCACGACAATGACTCAGAGGAACAGTCTGACTAGCAATTTTATTAACTGGTGAATTTGACAAACGGACAGACTTAACGAACTGGCGAGCTCAACAAATGAACAGAGACAATTTGTCAATGGAGCTATTTTCCAGGCAACCTGTCACAATTTATCCAAAACTCATATACCCGATTATATACTGGAAGAGTAGAGGAAGAGAGAAGCGTGAAGAGGAAAGGAGAAGAGAGGAGGATAGAGAAAGGAAAGATATCACCACCCTTTGGATCCCATGATGATGATAACAGGCGTGGCAATCCTCTGGTGATGGGCACGCACCGTTCCTTGGGGAGGGGGAGGGTGCCTTTTATACTCTAGTGCCTGCCTCTGGTTACACCCCTGGAGTACTTATATGGTTCTAGTCCTCAATCAGTTCTCAATCTTCTGCTCAGGCACTGGGGGAGGGGGGTGGTTGCAAGAATCACAGAATCACAGAATCGTATAGGTTGGAAAAGACCTTTAAGATCATCGAGTCCAACCATAAACCTAACACTACCAAGACCACCACCATACCATGTCCCTAAGCACCTCATCCAAACGTCTTTTAAATACTTCCAGGGATGGCGACTCAATCGCTTCCCTGGGCAGCCTGTTCCAACACTTGATAACCCTTACAGTGAAGTAAAATTTCCTAATATCCAGTCTAAACCTCCCCTGGTGCAACTTGAGGCCATTTCCTCTCGTCCTATCACTAGTTACCTGGGAGAAGAGACCGACCCCCACCTCTCTACAACCTCCTTTCAGGTAGTTGCAGAGAGTGATAAGGTCTCCCTTCAGCCTCCTTTTCTCCAGGCTAAACAACCCCAGTTCCCTCAGCCGCTCCTCATAAGACTTCTGCTCTAGACCCTTCACCAGCTTCGTTGCCCTTCTCTGGACACGCTCCAGCACCTCAGTGTCTCTCTTGTAGTGAGGGGCCCAAAACTGAACACAGGATTCGAGGTGCGGCGTCACCAGTGCTGAGTACAGGGGCACGATCACTTCCCTAGTCCTGCTGGCCACACTATTTTTGATACAAGCCAGGATGCCATTGGCTTTCTTGGCCACCTGGGCACACTGCTGGCTCATATTCAGGCGGCTGTCAACCAACACCCCCAGGTCCTTCTCTGCCAGGCAGCTTTCCAGCTGCTCTTCCCCAAGCCTGTAGCGTTACATGGGGTTGCTGTGACCCAAGTGCAGGACCTGGTACTTAGCCTTGTTGAACCTCATACAATTGGCCCCGGCCCATTGATCCAGCCTGTCCAGATCCCTCTGTAGAGCCTTCCTCCCTTCAAGCAGATCAACACTCCCGCACAACTTGGTGTCCTCTGCAAACTTACTGAGGGTGCACTCGATCCCTTCGTCCAGATCATTGATAAAAATATTAAACAGAACAAGCCCATGGGGAACACCACTTGTGACCGGCCACCAACTGGACTAAACTCCATTCACCACCACTCTTTGGGCCCGGCCATCCAGCCGGTTCTTTACTCAGCGAAGAGTACACCCGTCGAAGCCATGAGCAGCCAGTTTCTCCAGGAGAATGCTGTGGGAAACCGTGTCAAAGGCTTTACTGAAGTCTAGATAGACAACATCCACAACCTTTCCCTCATCCACTAGGCGGGTCACCTTGTCACAGAAGGAGATCAGGTTGGTCAAGCAGGACCTGCCTTTCCTAAACCCATGCTGGCTGGGCTTGATCCCTTGGTTATCCTCTACATGCCATGTGATGGCATTCAGGATGATCTGCTCCATCAGCTTCCCCGGTACCGAGGTCAGGCTGACAGGCCTGTAGTTCCCCGGGTCCTCCTTCCAGCCCTTCTTGTAGAAGTTTCATTCCAAGTTTTGGGTGGTCTCAGGCCCATTCCTTAGGTAAACTCTGTGTAACCTCTGGCCGTATATGGTAACTGCGCATCCTCCGACGCACTCTTCCCATCCCGTGCTAGCCGACTTGCCGTGCCTTATCTCGCCACAATGTTTGAGACATTACTTCTTTCAGTCTCTCACACTTTCAAATATGCTAGTTTTCAATGTATCTACCATGCCACAGCCAATATTGTATAAAAAAGAGCAAGTTTTCTTCACCAGCAGATTGGTTTTACATTGTGTTCAGCTTTGTGATATGTCAGGTGTAACCTCATGCCTCAATTTTAAATTACAGCTGTTTAAAAAACCCAATCTGGTTGCGAATAAGAATGTTGGAACCTTTTGGTCCTCTTTTAGTTAATTCCTTAATATCAGAAAAATGAAGTGAAGTAGCAAGGAGAAAACATTTATTTCCCCAGCATGGGATGAATATGACAGCATATAGAACTATTTTACTCATTCTGATGCATTGAAATATAATATTCTGATCACATTTCAGTTCCTTGCTGGGACCAAAATGGTTAAGATGTAAATATTTTTCACAGGTTTTCTCACACACTTGTAGACTCAGCACAGATTTTATGTATGGACATTTGATTATTTACCAGAGCCACTAAGCAGGGGAAATAGCTTTATACCTTGACTGAGTTGCCAAGTAGAGCAACTTATTACAAAGATAAAACAGAAGATGTCCATTTCACATGGATTCAAGGCAGCCCTGGCAAGTTCATGAAACAGACATAAATGCAGAAGACCCAGAAACTCCTTCTAGATGAGGAAGTCCTTGAAGTAAAAATTGTTAGAAGTTGTGAGTCTACTTGGAAGAAGCATTTCTATGTTTGTCCTCATCTTATACTCTTTTTCCCTGGCATCTGCTTTTGAATTCTGTTAGAGACAGGACACAGTGGGCTGAATGGACCTTTGATCCAAATTGGTAAGCCTCTTATGTTATGCTCCTAGCTGGAAGCCAGAAAATGGAAATGGATTTCTAGCTTTAACTTCCATTATGGAAATAATTACATTTTTTTTAAAAAAGAAACCTTGAACCTCCTGAATGTTCTCTCATGTGTACCTTACAATTTGTGTTCCTTACAATTTTCAACAGAAAATTTCTCATGTCAGCAAAATGAACTGTTTCTGTGTTGTAAGTGTAGAAGTCTAGTGTAGTGGAGTGTAGCAGTTAGCATGACTTAGGCCTAGTTAGCACAACTCTTGGCATAAGCTCATGAACTTTACTTTTGTTGTAGTAGAAGTAGATGAAGTAGATCAGCTACTTGTCCCAAATGACAGCATAGTTCTAGTGTGTTCAAGGATATAGCTAGCCAAGCTATGCAAACTACCTGTTGATAATCAAGAAGTGCAAAAATGTCAGAAGGGTCTGGAAAAAGCAGGTTCTGAGTGCCAACAACAGGGACAGCAAATGTGGAAGTGGTGACACCATTTGAACAGGCTATCCTATAAATAAGGACACTTAAGAATACTGGGATAGCCACGAGTTTCTGGAAGAGACTCTGTGGAGGGAAACCCCACAATCCTGCACCAGGATCCAGGATCATCCCTGTAACCTCCAGGGCATACAGGGAACCGAAAAGAGCCCAGTGGACCCCATGGTCCTGCCCCATGACTACGCACAGTATGGCTGGTACTGATGCACTGACCTGTGCAACCTCTCTCCAGGACTGTGCCATCTCTCCTGCAGGACAGGAAGAACATTTAAGAAAACATTGCACTAAACCTCCTGACTTCCTTCCCTCACTGCACCATCTCCCCCATGGCACAGGAAAGTAATGTTATTTGTAAAATTGCATGCATCTGTGATTTAGCTTCCAAAATGTCATTTGGTCTTAAACCATGACAAGTAGAAATAAATGGCTCCCACAGATCCTCTATATGCAAAAAATAATATAGATCAAGGGAGCAGACTATAGACTGTAGTTATCAGGTAACAATGTGGAATGGACAGGAGGAGAAATTTAGCTCCAGCAGGGCTGTTTTTTTACATAATACCAGGCTAAAAACTGCCCATGTGTCTTCCCTGTATGCTATTTCCATAACAGTTTTATGTATGTCCATTGCATTACTGATCAAAGCAAAAAATTCTTTACCAGGCTACAAATGGTTGGAACAAGGTTTATGAAAATTGTCCCCAAAGTATCACCAAAGTATAACCACCTTTTAATTCTAAAATGGATTCCACTAGCAATTAAGACAAATCAAGCTGCTTTTGCCTTACTACACCAAATGTTTATGTTTGGTTTTAGCTGTGCTATATGTAAACTAAACAGTAGTAGACAGTCTAATGTACCATACAGAAAATTGCAGCTGAACAAGTGGGAGGGAAGTAAAACTGTGTGAAACTCAGATGCTTTCTGTGCATGTTTCATAATATTCACCAACCCCCTCCCCTCAAAAAACAAACAAACAAAACCACATGGTCTTGGCTAACATTTTGCTTTGCAAGTTGCAGCTAATTCCATGCAAAGCAACATGATCTAATCCCATAGTTCTCATTTAGATAAAATCCTATTTAAACACTTGATCTTTCTGTGTATTGATTATTTGTGAACACTTTAGCATCTATCATAGTCAAATAAAATACAAAGTAGTTTGCAAGACTGGGTATTTGCATCTTATTCAACCTTCCAGATCTACTGGTTAATGTATGATTACTTCAAGAACTTCCTGACTATCTTACTCCTCATGGATATACTAGGAATACGAACTGCGTGTATAGCTTTTGGGGGCACTGAACTCAGTTTGCAAGCAATAAACAATGAAGAACTGTGGAAGGGGTATTCTTTGGCGTGTAAAATCACCATATTAGTTTGGTATTGAGCTACCTGCGCTTCTGCTAGTTGCATGCACATTCAGTGCTTTGGTAACATAAAGGCATTTGTCAATACCTAGTTCTTGGGAGGGAAGGAATAAGGCTTAATTGGTATCTTGTGGATAGCAGCAGTTTGGGCAGGGCAGGTCTTGTTCTGCCATCCTTAAACAAAAAGAGAATAAAGGGACACAGTCTGCATTCTAAAGAGAAAATAATTTCACCAATTCATATAACTAGTTAATCTCTGTTGTGCTTATTATTTATTTTTATTACAATTTCCAGTGGTGGTTGGATATTTTACTTCATTTTGTGGATTTTGAAGATGTCTGGGGGAAAGCAGGAAGGGTAAGAAAGAGAAGTTGGAGTGTGGGATTTCTGTAGGCTGCATCCTGTACACTGGTAACAACATCATTCTGAAACAAAGTAATTCCTTCAGAATGATGAGATGGTTTCTGTCCTCTAGAAAGTCCACAAAATAAAGTCACAGCAGCTACCAGACACTCAGTATAGCATAATCATCTTCCATTTTTCTTATGCCAGTCAAATTATCTGTATAAGCATGTCCTTATTTTCATTGCAGTTTTTAGGTTTTCTGGTTACTTAAAAAACATCGAAAACATGAAGACAATACAGCTAAGACATTTGCAGAATATCGAATAACTTTGGAGAAATGTTATTGTCCCATCCGCTTCAGTGAACTTTTCTCTGATACCTAATGGGAAAAACAAACAAAAAACCCCAAAACAAACAATCAAACAAAAACCCCACCCTGTGACTCACATCAAAGAACCTGAAAAAGAAGGATAAAGAGGATATTACAAATATCTGTGCTTGTGGTGAGTGTGCTAGCTCACTTTAGCCTTGTATTTGGAATCAGCTACATCACTTCATCTGAGAAGGACCCAGAGCTATGGGATACGGGGAAACCAAAGTGAAGAAATCTACTTCTGGTGTACCAACTTCTTTACCAAACATGAGCCTGCTCAGCTCATAAGACATCCAGCAAAACCCACTGAGGACAAACAAAGCTCCTACAAAATCATAACCTGATGTGTAGTACCTTAGGCATGGAACTTATTTTACAGTTGAAGATTATTGCTTCCCTGAGTCTCCTGATGCCTGAATAGCATGAATAAGTGAGATATAATATCAGAAAAGGTTGTGTAAGTATTGAATTTCCTTGCTATGCTTACCCTGACACTGTAGTAGATTTCTTTTTAAAGTTTGCTTTAGACTTGTTTGGTGTGGGAGATTTCAGTGCTTCTTTGTTTTCAAAAAAGTATGGAAAGATATGAAAGAAGGGAGTTAGGTACTGAAAATAATTTCTGTATATACAAAAAAAAAAAAAAAAGTATATGTTTAACTGCCTCTTCAGCTAATGCAAAGCAACAGATCTTTAAATTTTACATAGTTCCCAGGAGAGGGACAAAGACGTTCAAAAAGGAGTTAATTTAAACAACCCTTTTGTGTTTCAGCCTTTCCTAGGACTGACACTAGAACTGTTTATTCAACATTCTTAATATGGAAGAAAAAATCTCATATATATAAAGTTAATAGTTTAATATACAATAGGCTAGTAACATTTAATATGTAAGCTTTAACTTTTTTTTTTGGTATGAGTAAATTGTGGTGTTTTCAGAAATTTTTTTCATAGTTTCTTGGCAGGAAATACAGATTCTAGCAGAGAATCTATTCAATTTACTTAGTAATTTTACCCGTAAGAAGATAACACTTTAAAATAACTTTACCCATCTCCTTTATTAGGGTTTCAGTTTTGGTGGAGGGTTCTAAAACTTTACAACATTTTTAACCACCTAGCTTCATAGATGTTATTGCTGAGTTCTTATATTGTGTATAACATACAGACCTTCAGAAAGATAGCAATAATGGGCTGCCTTTAAGCTGTTTATTTGAAATTATGCTGGGAAAGAAAAAAAGCTTCTTGATTTAACCTTCAAAATCCTTTTAAAGAACTGTCAAAACACCAGAACTTTTAAAGGGTTTCTAATCTATTTTTAACCTCACAGAATTTCACTACTTAAATGCTTGGTGAGCACACCAAATCACATGCCTTGTGTCACCTTGTAGCCCCCTTGTTAACTTTCCCTTTTTCAGGGAAATTCTTTAGTGGATTTTTTTGGGGTCTTTTTTAAAAAAAAACCTCAGTAAAACTACTTCTATACACTGAAGACATAACAAATATATTTAAGTGCACCTTCAGTCAGCTTTGTACGTGATATATAAATGAAATCACAGCCTTCACAATTACTGTTTTTCTAGATGGCTCAGTGTATGCAAGTGTCTTGCTGGGGATGCTCTGGGGATGTAGGTTGTAATATAGACAACTAAACTTTAAATCCTGATCATGTGGACTATTTTAAGATGTTCATACCTTGCCAACACATTCATACACATTTCATTGCAATGTTCTGCTTTTACACACACTTTAGTATCATAATATTAATCCCATTTCATCTGGGGTATTTAATAGGATAAAAGATAAAAGAAGCAGCAAAGTATTACAGCTAGATAAAAACACTAGTGCATTTTGCAGATGGGGTTATAAAATGTTCTCGGAGGATCTTGACTCAAAGTCACCATCTGTTTTTACTGAAGCTTAGTATGAACATATTATAAAGTCACTTCACAAATAAAACACAAGACATCTTGCAAGTTTTCCATGTTCAAAACAAAGTCACACAGCACAGTTCATCTCTAGTTACAATTCACCAAGAAAACTCATAGTAGTCAATATCTCTAAACTTGCAAATCATGCAGAGGGCAACATTTTAAGGCAAATTTTTGAAATTATGTGGGAATCATAGCCAAATTACTCCAGTTATAAATAATGTGAGTTGTTGTGATGGATGATAAAGCCCAAGGTTTGATTGGGCTGGATAAAACACAGAAAGCATGAACACTCTGTTTTAATAATGTTGTTATTCTCTCTCTGCAATCAGCCTACCATAGCTCAGTTCTCCTGGCTGGTGTATTACATTGCCTATTATGCAACAGTTGCTAGCATTCAGTGGTGTTGCCTAAAGAAAGGGAATTTTTTTCCAAAAAATCTACAACACTCTCCCTTTTCTCAGCATAACACTAGCATTGAATGATCATTCTCCGATGCTTATTTTTCTCTTCTGGCTTTTCTACTGGAAATGTCTTCTTTCTCCTATATCTTTCCTCTTTCTAGAAAGCAACACATAGCTTATGTGTAGTCCCACTAGTTACAGTCAGACTGCACACAAATTTTTACCCTGCATTAATAGAAAATGGTAGAAAATAACAAGACACTCTTAAATAGCAAGGGGAAGACATATTTAAAGTATATTAACTGTTCTTGAAAAAAATACTTTGTGAACTGACCACAGGGCATTGTGATCAAGTGACGGTTAGAGTCATGACAGGCACAGCACTGAACAGCGGATTTAAAAGCTCAGTCACAATAAAGGTGAATTAACCAGGGGATAGCCTCATACTTCTTTCAGAACTCAAGCAAAAACTTAACTGGTGTTGCACTGGTTCTGCAAATATGAATTGTTAATAGGTTGGAAAACAGTTACAATATGAAGATCTTCAAGTCAGAAAAGGGGAAAAGCTAAATAAAAACCAGAAAGGGCTATGACATGCAAGCAGAAGATGTAGGAGAATACAGCGTATTGAATATTACTTGAGCTTCTCATAACTGGAATTAGTTTTTGTCATGTGTTGGTAGAAGGGAAGAGGGAAATCTTAGTTATGAGACAAATGAAGGGTGCAGAACAAATGAAGCAATGGGATTAATTATGTGACATGTACCAGAAGAGTAGAAAACCACGCTAGAAGGAAAACAAGGAGGAAGCAACCTTGAACAGTCATGTATTCTCTCTTGTTGCCTGAAATTATATTCCTGCATCAGCTATCTATATTCCCTATAAATATTTGTGCAACTTTTTTATAATACCTTCACTACTGGAGATTTCATAACCTAACCAGACAACCTTATTACATTTAAAATTGGAAAATGTGTTCATTAATGCTTGTGTACCTTTTGCTGTACTTTGAGATCATTACTTTTTGTTCTAATCAAAATATACATTAAATATGATTTATTCCCTTTCTCTCTGTAGTTCCCCTTAACTCATTAAAATATCATTGGCAAGTCATTGGCAAAACATTAAGGAAAATATTAAGTCATCTAGGCAATTAGCAATAGTAGGAATATTATTCTTAAAAAATTAATATTTTCAAAAATCTTGAAAATGTCAAGAAATCTGAATGAATAACCAATGGAAAGAAAGGATTCATAAAGAAAGAAAAAGAAATCATCTGGCTCAGATGAGACTGGCAAGATGTATTTTATTGGTCTGAGGCAGTATTGCAGCGCTGAGGCTGACAACAAGCTTGGAGAAAAGGAAGTGACATGGAGGAGAATAGGTCCATAAAGAAAAGATGATTGAAACAGGAGCTGTGGGAAAGAAAGGGAACAAGAAATTAGTATTCAATCAGTTCTGAACAAGTTAAATTTAATCTGATAGCACGAACCAAGAAGACATGACAGAGAGAGGCTAAAAGAGAAAGAGAGGCTGAGAGCAGAAAAATCTGTGTGGGAGATATTACCATAACAGCTGATAGTCAGAGACCTTTAAGAAGAATTAATCATTCTCAGAAAGCATTCAAAACAAATGCAGGTGCCTAAGAACAGAACCTTTCATGTTCTTTCATTATCTGGTTACTATTTTTGAATGTACATTTTTGCAGTACAAATGGAGAAACTGAAATTGTATCTTTCCCTGTAGTGTAATTAGTTTTATAATTTAGTACCTTTCCTTCTCAGTAACTCCACTGAAACAACAGGTAGCTGTTTTATGAAAATAAACATATGATTATTCATGTAGTACCTGCAATACATAAAATTAAAAATTTTAAGGTTGTGGACTCCCAACATTTGCAGTCTTTGCTTCAATATGATTTTCTGTCTAATTACCAGAACAAATGACGATTCACCTACACTGATCTTCAATACAGCCCACTTACTGTTTGCCCTTAGACCCAGTTGCCAGCATTAAAAATATGATTTTAAAAGAGGATATTTAACTTTTGTTAATAATGACGTATCACTCTCTTAAGCAGCCTTTCAAACAGGCAATATAATAATGAGTCTTAATTATTTTTAAGCTCCTGCTGATTTTTTGCAGACCTTACTAATGCCTTTAAAACAAGATAGATTTGTTCCTTACCTTACAAATGTTCAGTCTATTATTTAAAAGTACATCTGGTTTATTGTCATAATATTTTGGCAGCAAGGACTGTATAGATTCTTGCTGCTTTTGATGGCAAACTAACTTTTCACTGCTACAACATGAAATGCAAAATACTATTTCTGATTTACTGTTGGTGATTGCTTACTTTGTGCAATCTGATCATGGTTGGGGGAATGGAGCCTGAGAAAAGACAGCAGGATTTTTCCATTAGCAAATAAGTGAAAATTAACTTTTAATTGCAGGAACAGGACCTCTCAGAAAAGATATTTTGCTTTCTTCGTATCAGCTTACTGCTACTATGATAAATGATACAAATGTTAAGAGGTTTTTATCTATCTAACCATCTACACCTCATCAGCTAATTTGTGGAATAGAAGCTACTTTTGGAGTATGGTGTCAGCTCTTCCCCATGCCCACTGGCTCCAGTTAACTGCACTGAACTCCCACAGTTCTGCAGTCATGAGAGAAAAAAGCAGCCCTGGAAGTTAGTTGGCCAAGAAACTATAAAACAATACCTATAACACAGTCATGAATTTTGTTCCTTGAAAGTATAGGAACTTACTTAATAGATAAATATCTTATAAAACTTGTCAGTCTGTATTAGGCTGATGTAATATATGTATTCTCCTTATGTTATTATCTTGAAAGTATTGTTAAATTGTTCCATGTTCATCTTAGGAAACTGACACCCAAAAGATTGTTTCATTATCAAAATAAAGTTCCATTACAAGGGCTCAAAGGAAGAAAAGAAAATCAAAATCCTTCCCCTCAACTTAGCATATACCTATATATGTACATGTACATATATATCGTGATATATATCGTAATACCCACACATGAGTGGATATCACCTGTAAGAACAAATCAACATGAAGTAGAAATAAAACACAGTGTGTTGAGTAAACAGTGTCATTGTTTTAATAATCAACCTCAGAAATGTACTTTTTCACCTTGTTTCACCTTCATCAGTTCCTTTGCAGCAGTTTTATCTATTACCTCTTCTCTTCAGACTAATATTTACCTCAGCTGTACTCCAGAAGGGAATTATTTACCATTGAAACTAGTGTGATAGGACACAGCTCCACAAGTTTATTTCATCCTTGTCCATATAGACAACTCCTGTATTTTATGTTAATTCCCTGTCTCTCTGTCTTTGTACTATATGACCATGCAACAGCCCCAGGGGGAGGAAGGGCAGGAGGCAGAGGAACAACAGGAACATTTCTTGTAATGCAGGTGTTACCCATGTTGTGCCCTGTTGAGATAAGAAAGATGCAGACATTACATAAAGCTGTGACTATGTATTCCTTCCAGAAGTCAGCACTTCATCTTCTTATTGCTTCTCATCTTTCAGAATTTCCCGGTAGTAAACAGGGTAAGTGTGGAATAAATTATTTCCTCAAGTAGTGAAGAATGAAACACAGAAAAGATAGTATATGCACAATTTTTACCTTTTGTTGGAATTTGAAGTCTCCAAAAGGACCTCATGTTCTAATGTAATTCCTGAGATATTATATTTACTCCATATCCTTATATTATTCACATATCACACTGGAAAAAATTACACTCTAAAAATACGTATATGTAGGTATATATTTTCTTTCTCACCCCTGCTGCTTATATACATGAGAAGGATATTGCATGTTAACAATTGTCTTTAATAACTACAATAACGTAATAATTTGTATTGGCTTTTTCCTGAAAAGGCATATTTAGTAGAGCTTTTTGACCAATTCTTATGGGAATGTGTTAGCTTTAACTGTAGAAAAGGAACAATTCCATCTTTAACTGCAGTGGTGTTTGAATGTTCTCCTAATACAGTGTGTTTCCCTGATGTATGCTGAATCTACCAGAACATTTCATTTAGGTTGTCTATCTGAGAGCCACACTGAGGAATACGTAATTTGCGTTTACCACATCAAGGTGCAGTAATTCAGTAAAGCATAAGAGCACAGATAACTAGTATATTCACAAAAAACCCATAGGTCCTGTGGTACAAACAACTGCTTACAGACTTTGCAAGTGCATATTACTGTCCAGGACAATCCACATAGAAGAGGCAGAGTCCCAGCCATTTTGTTCTGTTCCACATATTAACAAAGCCATCACTTCCATAATCTTGTATCTGTGGAGAGGAACAGAACTGGATGTTTTGAGTTTATCTTTTGCCTTTTTCACAACTAAGTAGAAATATAAATACATAAATAAGCAAACTTTTTTTTCAATTATGAGAAACTTTTGTCCCATAGCTGGAAGAAGAAACCACACTTTCACAAAACAAACTGTCTCCTTCCTATTCAGCTTTTAATGCCACATTTCATTTCTTCATTCAGTAGGAAGGAAAAAAGAAAAAAAAAAAAAGAAAAACCTAGTCACCCCTTAATACGCAGTGATGTCTAACTTTAGAAGTTAAGTCACTGTAACTTAAGTGAATGTCATTATATAGATAGTTATTCAAGCTGAAACTGTCCTTGGCAGCACTGTACAGGGCAATCTTTCCATAAGAATAAACAATTCTTGAACAGTTTCTCCAATCTATTAGGCACAAACATGTTTTTTGTCAGCATGAGGCATGCATGTTTCTCTTCCAATTATTTTTATTCCTTACACAATTCTTTATAAATGTTTATCAAGGACAAATCTGAAGAAGTCTAATTCTGTGCTGTATGAGTGATCTCCTCTCTCTCTTTTACACTATTTCAGCACAGTCAGTTGTTACTAGTTCCTCTAATAACCTGAATTCAAATCAAGTTTCTCCCTGAGCCTCTAATGCCACAAAAAAACTATTAGTATTTATGGACTTTCAATACCAGCATATTACTGCTCTCAATGCCAAAATTTGATGTCTCACATATGCAGAATTAGAGCAACCTCTTTCCCAAACGGCGAAACTGGGTAACAGCAACTCTTAGCATAATCAGCACATTTTCCTCTGGCATAAGCATGGGTGAAATGTGTTCAGCAAGTTTACCCCACTGCAATGTGGTTTTCATTCCATGCACCTTGCACGAGACCAGTTGTTGTTAAATGCTGTATAGACCACCTCTTAAGCACTCAGGCCAAACATTGAGATACATATAAAGTTCCCACTAAGCAGACAGTGTGATTTCTTCTAATTTCATTTAGCTTGATCTTTTGTTGTGTGGTGTGGCCTGGTTCCTACCTCTATTGCTAGAGTGCACCTCAGCTCCTGTCTGGACTGGGACTCTGCATTTCTTCTAAACAGCAACCAGGATGTATAGGGCTGCTATCCATCTCAGTGCTCACCCTAGACTAGGCAAGACACAGGAAATAAGTTGAACATGTAGGTAATCTAGATGTGGTTTAAATATACATAAACAGAATCACAGAATCACAGAATCACAGAATCGCAGAATCACAGAATCTCCGAATTGTATAGGTTGGAAAAGATCTTTAAGATCATCGAGTCCAACCATAAACCTAACACTACCAAGACCACCACCATACCATGTCCCTAAGCACCTCATCCAAACGTCTTTTAAATACTTCCAGGGATGGAAACTCAACCACTTCCCTGGGCAGCCTCTTCCAATGCTTGATAACCCTTTCAGTGAAGTAAAATTTCACAATCTAAACCTCCCCTGGTGCAACTTGAGGCCATTTCCTCTCGTCCTATCATTTGTTACCTGTGAAAAGAGACCAACCCCCACCTCGCTACAACCTCCTTTCAGGCAGTTGTAGAGAGCCATGAGGTCTCCCTTCAGCCTCCTTTTCTCCAGGCTAAACAACCCCAGCTCCCTCAGCTGCTCCTCATAAGACTTGTGCTCCAGACCCTTCACCAGCTTCGTTGCCCTTCTCTGGACATGCTCCAGCACCTCAATGTCCTTCTTGTAGTGAGGGGCCCAAAACTGAACACAGGATTCAAGGTGCGGCGTCACCAGTGCCGAGTACAGGGGCACGATCACTTCCCTAGTCCTGCTGGCCACACTATTCCTGATACAAGCCAGGATGCTGTTGGCCTTCTTGGCCACCTGGGCACACTGCTGGCTCATGTTCAGGCGGCTGTCAACCAACACCCCCAGGTCCTTCTCTGCCAGGCAGCTTTCCAGCCACTCTTCCCCAAGCCTGTAGCGTTGCATGGGGTTGCTGTGGCCCAAGTGCAGGACCTGGTACTTAGCCTTGTTGAACCTCATACAACTGGCCCCAGCCCACCAATCCAGCCTGTCCAGGTCCCTCTGTAGAGCCTTCCTACCCTCAAGCAGATCAACACTCCCACACAACTTGGTGTCCTCTGCAAACTTACTGAGGGTGCACTGAATCCCTTCATCCAGATCATTGATAAAGATATTAAACAGGACTGGCCCCAACACAGAGCCCTGGGGAACACCACTTGTGACTGGCCGCCAACTGGAGTAAACTCCATTCACCACCACTCTTTGGGCCCGACCATCCAGCCGGTTCTTTACCCAGCGAAGAGTACACCCGTCCAAGTCATGAGCAGCCAGTTTCTCCAGGAGAATGCTGTGGGAAACAGTGTCAAAGGCTTTACTGAAGTCTAGATAGACAACATCCACAGCCTTTCCCTCATCCACTAGGCGGGTCACCTTGTCGTAGAAGGAGACCAGGTTGGTCAAGCAGGACCTGCCTTTCCTAAACCCATGCTGGCTGGGCTTGATCCCTTGGTTATCCTCTACATGCCGTGTGATGGCACTTAGGATGATCTGCTCCATCAGCTTCCCTGGTACTGAGGTCAGGCTGACAGGCCTGTAGTTCCCTGGACACTCCTTCTGGCCCTTCCTGAAGATGGGTGTCACACTTGCTAATCTCCAGTCAGCTGGGACCTCCCCAGTTAGCCAGGACTGCTGGTAAATGATGGAAAGGGGCTTGGTGAGCACATCTGCCAGTTCCTTCAGTACTCTCGGGTGGATCTCATCAGGCCCCATAGACTTGTGAATGTCGAAGTGGTGTAGCAGGTCACTAACCATTTCCCCCTGGATTATGGGGGCTCCGTTCTGGTCCCCATCCCTACCTTCTGACACAGGGGGCTGGGTACCCAGAGAACAATTGGCCCTACTATTAAAGAGTGAGGCAAAGAAGGCATTAAGTACCTCAGCCTTTTCCTCATCCTTTGTCACTGTGTTCCCTCCCCCATCTACTAAGGGCTGGAGATTCTCCTTAGCTCTCCTTTTGCTACTAATGTATTTGAAGAAGTATTTTTTATTGTCTTTTACGGCAGTAGCCAGATTGAGCTCTAGCTCTAGCTCGGCTTTGTCCCTTCTAATTTTCTCCCTTCACAACCTTGCTACACCTTTGTAGTCCTCCTGACTTGCCTGCCTCTTCTTCCAGAGGTCATAGACTCTCCAGTTGAAAAGTTGAACAGTTGAAAAGACAATCAACTGTTTAAACAGCCCACCGAAATGAAATATTGTGGATTAATTTGAATGTACACAACAAACTAAGATGAAATCAAAAAGCTTTCTAACAATTTTCTTTCCATTACTATCAAATAATTTATAAAGGCCAAATAAATGTAAGATGCTTTCAGGATATATGCATCTAATACGATCTTGGAAAAATATGTGACATACCATTATTTTCTGTATATTCCTTTCTAAAAGGGAACGGCCAGTTGCAGTTCAAAAGTGAATTATGTGTCAAATAGTCCTAAAATCCAAATATGAAAAGTTTTCTGTTCAAGAATGCATTTTTTAAGGTTCTTTATACTTCTTAAAGTGCTTGGATTTTCACACCATGACTAACTGAGCCCAGGTTAAGACAGGCTACAAATACTAGTGTAATCCAAACAAAAGTAAGAAATCAAGGGAATACTGATATATCACTTTCTTACCTCATAATAAAGCAATGTTATAAGAAGCAATTCAGATATTCCAATAATGATAGAGATACAGAAAAAGAAAAATTAAAATGATATTGTTAGTTGTCGTCTGAATTGATGGTGTGTCTAAAAGCGTGTAGACATAACAATAAAGGGAGAAAAAATGAAAGAGCCTTGCTTCTAAGTGTTTTTGTTCACCCAGAGGCAAAGGCAATTATTTTAAATAAAGTATTACTTAAACAGAATTGAGGAGAGTAAATAAGGGACATTTCAGTAAAAAGTCATCAGATTGTGAGTTCTTTCTTCAGATTTCTTTAATGAGACCCAGGTTAACTCCTTATCCAACTTAAGCTTTAATTCGGTGAATCATCTTCATGTGGTTAAAGAGCCAAATCAAAATTACTGTTTGCTGTCTTTAGCCTTTGCTCCCCTCACGATGTAATCTGCAATACATTTCCACTTTGTGAACAGCTGTTTTGGAAAATAAAAATTGCTTTTTACACATGGCAAAATCTGTGACACTACACTGAGCAAAAAAGGTTTAAGTCTTGCCCTTTCATGCATCTGTCAGAATGGAAAATTTTAAGAAGTATTCATTTTTAATATGTATTTTATTTTCAAATGCATACACACACATGCACATACTGCAATAAAGAAAAAAATAGTCACAGGACAGAATAGTGCAAACCTAAGCACTGATATTTATAAAATACCAGAAGAACCGAATTTGACTAAATAGAAGAATAAATAAATTCCTTAATAAGATATCTTTCTTTGTCTTTCTGTCTCCTGCCTGATTTACTATACTCATATCTACTATATGCAAGTTCTGAAGAAACAAAGTAGGTGCTATATAAAAAAAATGACCTTAAACGTTTAACCTTGATTCACATCAGAATGAATCTTAATCTAAGTGAGGCAAAGATCCTGTGAAAAATTAAACAATGACCACACATAAAAGCTTAGGCACAATGACAATATTGTTGTGTTTGTATTTCTGTCTCTTCTTAAGTTTTTTAAATATACAAACTGAAATAAAAGAATCTGAATTTCATGGAGTCAGACAGAAACTCAGATTCATGTTGAGCAAGATTTGCATTCGTCTTCCACAAATTTATCTAATTGCTTTATCATTCATGTAAGCTGCTTTCACAAGTGCCTATGGCAATGTACTCCACAGTTCTTACAATGCACGAGTAACAACCTCTCTTAGATTGTTTTGGAACAGACTATACCTTCCCATTCCTAATTTTACTTCATGAATGATATTTCTCATATTTTTGAGAATAAGTGACTATTTCCTAGTTCACTTTCTTGATGCTACACATATTTTTATAAAACTTTACCATTTCCCTCCTGTGTTTTCTAGCTTTAAGTGTCCCCATCTATCAGTTACTCCTTATACAATACATTTTTTTCCAATGCTTTTGGGTATTTTGTTACTTTTCTGAGAAGCTTATATAGCCCTACTAAATGTTCCTTGACATATGAGGACCAGAAATGCACAATTATTTAATATATAGCCATAATAGAATTTGTAAAATGGTATAATAATATTTTCTGCAGTGTTCAATATTATGTTTAACTCTTCAGTCACTTTCATTTTTACTGCTTTGAATATCTTTGTATCTTTAGAAAGTTTTTGTCTTGTCTTGAGGAGAGAACTGGGAGGAACCTGTGGAACTTCTGTTCTTGCCAGGCTACTGCTATCTCAATGTTAAAGTGCTCTCTATCCTTACAATGAAGTTTCCTGTTTCTATTCATGTAATACCCAGTGTTCACAGAATGATAAAAGCACACAGTGAGCATAAATAGTGTGGAGAACGGTGTTAATTTCCTGAAAACATCTGTGCTTGTGCTTGTCTTTAATACCACGAGTTTTTCCACTAATTCCAATGGATATATGAAAATGCTTGTAAGGACTGGTCTCATGGGGGTCTCTGCATATTCTGAAATAACAGCTGGAAAGTACGATGTCTAATCCCATACCTCCTTTGTTTGTTTGTTTGTTTTCCTGTAAGATCTATCACATACTATTACATGCAGTTTAAGAATAACTTCAATGAGTATTGGCAAATGGGAAGAACAAGTCAAGGGCCCCTCACAAGTTTTCTTTACTGAAAGGCTTTATTCCCTTCTGTGTCCAACAGTCAAGGGCCTAAGTTTTTTAAGGTTGATTGTACTGAAGTTCTCTCAAGTATATTTACTTATGTTACACATAAACTTTGCAATTTAAAACAAAATGTATTTAAGCAATCCATGTTCTTTTCTGGTTATAAGATTTTTAAGCTAAAACACCATAAGACTACTAAATCTTATATGTAAAGCAGGATTTCCCCTACCTGCCAGTAAAAATGCTAGACCACTATATGATTTGATGAGACAAGATAGACATATGTATATGGTATGGAAGAATAAAACCATTCAGGGGAGCAATATTGAAAAGAAAATATTTCTAGAGCAGACAGCCTGGAAGGTTAAAGCAGTTAAATCTAATGGAAACATAGAAACATTTAACAGTATGTTAGGGGGATACGATCTGTTTCTAGTGTAGTTTAATTTGAATGTGTAATAATTACACAACTGGTATTTAACATACAGAACTCCAGCAGAACAGAAATGATGAAATTAAAACCTGGATGAACATTGTAAAAAAACAAACAAGAAAAAAATTACCCCTCCCCCCAAACAGTGGAAGACTTTTCAGCAGAGGATAACTCTTTGGCTTCAGTTTTGCTCTTAAAGTTTTATTCCTTGTATTTTCCAAAGTTCATAATTTTCTTGTTGAAATGAATATTTTTTTCTTTTCTTTTCTTTCTTTTTTTAAATGGAGAAATATAGTTAAAGATTTTCATGTACTCTGAAATGCACAAACTAAAATTTCTCTTTAAACCTCAAGAACAGACTGAAAAGCCTGTAGAATTTTTAGCACAATTCCCAATGCTGCACTATTGAAGGTGACAGATTCCTAAGGAGTAATAAATCAACTTAAAGAAAACTTCCAAGTCATTTTAGTTACTAGGGCCCTGGTCCTTCTTGTAAGGTCAATGGGGAATTAATATAGACACTTTCACTCTATTCAAATCTAGAAGTTCTAGAGCAAAATCCTCCAGCATTTTCTAATTTCTTGAGGGATGGAAGATGAGTAAAATTAGCCATATATGGACTAATGTGACCAGGTCAGGGGAAGGATTTCCATGAAAACCCCAATCAGGCAAGGAGAAATGGTGTTTCCAGTGTTTCTGCTGCACAAGGACAGAAGTCTCTGGCTCCCCTGCTTGCATGTGATTCAGCGTGGGCTACAATCCATGTTTCTATTCTGAACTGCTCCTACTGGTTACAAAAGCAGTCTTCTAGGTCCCATTCTTCTTTGCAGGGAGAAAGTAGAGAGTGATGGTGGTGACCAAGTACTATAAATGGCATGCACTGGGAAAAGTAGTTTATTTTAAACTTGCAAAAGACAGAAGGATAACTGAAAGAACTGTGGAAAGATGACCACTACTCAGAGACTAAATAAAGCTTATATGACCATCATTATGACAGCTGAGTCTCTGGACTGGGCAGGATTTCCCCAAGGACTACCAATAGATATGTATGAGCTCTATTCAAGCTTTGAAAATTATGCTACTTGAAATCAACCTGCAACAATGGTTTAGTATCTCAGGGAGGTGTAAGTCATGAGGTAGAAATGGATTTTCCTTTTGGAAATGGAGATGAAGATACATCAGCAATGGAGATAAAGGTCTAATGCCAAAATATTGTGGAAATTACTTTTTTTTATACTTATATACAGATATTTTTTGTGTGTTTATTTCCCAGGCTGATGTTATATCTACTTTAAAACACTTTATATTCTCTCTTTTATTAATAGTCTTTTATACTTCATACAATTAATTAGATAAGATTCACTGATCGGATAACATATTTTTAAGAATCCAAGAAAAATATTTAAGGTAGGCCTGAACCTCAGAGATTCAGATAGCTAAATTTATATATCCACTATATAAGTATCTATATAACAGCTAAGTGTCTAAACTTACCCTAGTCAAAAAATGTCCATTCAGTACAGTTAATGAATTCTAGACATATTAATCACATCCTAGAGCAGACATCTACATTTGGTGAGCTGAATTGCTCTGTAGAATGAGTGTATTCACTACAAGGGGGCTTCAGTTTCCTAAACATGAGACATTTACTGTCTTTTTAGGTGTCCTGGAATATCTCACCTGGCTAGAAGGTGATGATGCATGCGGTGATCCAAATGATGTTCTTTAGAGTTGTGTCAAACTTTGCCAGCCATTTGCAATGTTTCAGGTGTCAAGAAGAGTCTAAAATTACAATAAATGTTTATAACGGGGGTTTAGGTGTTTGAATCCCAGGCTGAATCCTATTTCTAAGTCTTAATTCAGCTGTACATGCATAAGGGTCTAGTGTCCTTTGAGTTGTCCTGTGATGTCCTGGCTGATCTTCAGGTGCTTGTACAGAAAGATCTGAGTCTCTTGTAGGTCCAGTGTACTGGAGTAAAGACTACCCAAAAGCAGAGAAATGAGTCCTTGCCTACTTCTATAGCTAGCTAGGTTTATGTAGCAGAAGCTCAAAAACCAAAGAAACAATATACTAATTTTCTTTTGTTATGTAGCTGTTGTTAACATTATACTTCTGTAAGACATTTAAATCAATAGCCCTTGGGGACTGGGAAGGGACACATATTCAGGGATGTGTAGAAAGCTGATCTCTAGGTAGAGGTGCTACACACTTAAGCAAGGCTGA
Source organism: Ciconia boyciana (assembly GCF_034638445.1). Classification (NCBI taxonomy): domain Eukaryota; kingdom Metazoa; phylum Chordata; class Aves; order Ciconiiformes; family Ciconiidae; genus Ciconia; species Ciconia boyciana. Next base: position 177,246,493 of record NC_132934.1, read on the forward strand.
CAGCCACAACCTGACACCTTGCACAGTCAGAATAAACGTCCTGTTCCCTTAGGTCAATGGTGCTGGTCTGAACTGGAGCAGAGGGGCTGAGGCCTTGATTGCTGTTAGTGTATTTTCTGTGTGTTGTAGAATAGAAATCTGAGAACAGAAACTGCTATCCACCTGCTATCTATATCTGCTTAGTAGATAAGTTTTAAATTATATGACATTGAATGGCATGATTCAGTTCTTGTGACAACCCCACCCAAATTTCCCACGACACGCCTATATAATATGTTTCAGCCGCATAAGGATGAACATCCTAAACATCCTTGAAAATCCTGGAGCATTTCAAATGGTGTTAAACACTTATATGTGGACAACTAAACGGAATCCCTACATACCCTCAATATTGTTGACAGGATATGCACCTCATAGTGCATGTTAACATTTAGTGAAACTTTCCTCAAAATTAATTTGACACTTTTGACTGTCAATAATAGCACTTTGCAAATAGAAAAGAGAACTGTATACCTACATTCTCAAATATTTTTTTCTAGTGGTAAGGAACATACACTACATTTGGGATGCTTCCTGACACCTTATGAAGTAAGATATAACTTAAAGTAAGATGTAAGTCAAAGAGTGAACAAATCTGTGTAATTCCTCTGCCTATGTGAGCCAATCAGAAGGTTAGGGCTTTCCGAGGTGAAAAAATGGATTTCTGTCATGAAGGAATGTCAGTAAAAGTCATTCTTTTGTTTTGATCTTTTAATTTTCTACAGACAGCTTTAGCAAATATGGAACTTAACCCTTTTGTTTCCTGTCTCATTATGGATGTGGTTGTTTCTTGTGACAAGCTAAAGAAAACCAACTTAGAGTACAGACCAAGGTACTTTAAAAAATTTTCAAACATAATCAGAAGTTGATGTAACTCTTTGAAGCATCAAGTTTGTCAATTATTTGTGATACTATTAAGTCTTTCACAATGTATCTAAGTTAAGGCAGTTTTCTTAAATCACCTCTCTTGCTTCTTCATAGCCAAGGAAGCAATCCAAACACTCGCCTACAAATCTAAAACAAATATTAACTTCATTTTTTTATGCCTCTCTTCAGCTAGAACTTTAAGCTTTCCTTTTCTCACCTTTCCATCACGTTGCAAATTTGAGGTATTTCCCTGTAGAAGTCAAATGAGTACATACTGAATCCAAACCCTGGAGATGTGTACTTTTCATTTTAACAAAATCTTTTTTCTTCAGGGTTTCTAGGATCTGTAAATTAATTCAAAGAAACTGAAGGGCAATTCTTTTTACATTTCTACACTTCTGTCCAAGTCAAGGCCTTACTCTAAAGTAATTTTAACATTTGTGAACACTGCAATAAAAGCTATCTTGAATATACAATTTTATTATGGATAAAATAATTCTTGGGTGACAGAGTGTTATCCAGTAGAGATGTGGCATTTTGCATTAAGCTGAAGTGAAGAAATACTTATGTCTAATAGAAACTGCTATGCTGATCAGGAGAAGAGTGTTTCAGGAAATGGTAATGAAAATAAATTAGAGTTATAGAAAAAAATATGAGAAAATGGATTGCTTACCTCACAGAGGATGAATAAGGGCAGATGTCAGGAAAAGTATACACAATGGAGATAATATAGAGAAAGTATAATGGATCAAGAGCTTCTGGTTTTTGTTTGTTTGTTTGTTTGTTTGTTTTTAAGAGAAGATCAATGGGACTATTAGTGAAATGAAAATAAACAAATTAAATACAGATTAAAGGGCACTTTTTTTTTCTTTTTCTTCACATTGCATGTCATGGAATTTACACTGAATGACCTTGAAGTAAAATGTTGTTTAGGCTAAGAGAGGACTTAAACATGTAGAGGTGTGACAAGAATATCCTAAGCACTTTTAGTTAATGCAGGTTTTGATGTTTGGACAGGACATAAAATCTCATGTGTTCAAGTGAAAAACAATTTCTAGCAGGTAGAGAGTTCAAATATGAATGCCACGAAAAAGAGGGAGTGACAAGAATGTAGATTATTCCATAACAATTGAATATAGAGCTCCATGTATCTTCATTGGAGAATCTAATCCTGGTTACTCCACTAGATAATGTCATGTATTAGACTTGTGTTTTATTACCATAATTATTCATATGAGAAAATAGGAGATGAGGCTGGAAATATAATTTTTTAGTATTAGTTAGGTTGCTATCAGAGATTAACCTTTTTAGTGCACAGCTATATTTTTGTAAAGCATGTTCTTACTTTCATAGCAATTTTATGAGACAGATTCAGTTTCACATTCAACAGATCAGTTTGTCGAGCTTCTGTGGATAGAAACCACAGGTCTATGAGTAACTTCAGATAATTTAAAATGACTTATAATTAATTCTTCAAAAATATAGTCCTTTTTTGTTTACACTATTTTTTTCTTTTCTGTTTTTTTAAACAGAAATAGTAAACATTAACAATGTCAACAGACAGTATAGAAAGTCAAAAGTATAGTTAAACTAATGCTTTAGCTTCTTGTACTGTTATGTAATGAAAATACATAAGAAACTGAAGATCTTAGGTTTGAAACAATTTCTGAAACTTTGTTGGTATAAAAATCCATCAATTAACAGTGGAAGCAATTGAAGGGTACAAATATGTTATTCAGATTGAGAAACCTCAGGTAATACTAAGGCAAACATACAGAGTAAAAGTCTATTCATTTTTAGAATCATAGAACTCCATTATTCTTATGAATCATAGAAGGTCCTGAGTTGGAAGAGACCCACGAGGATCACTGAGTCCAACTCCTGACTCCACACAGGGCAGCCTAAAAGTTAAGTTATATATCTAAGAGCATTTTACAAATGATTCTTAAACATCAAAAGGGTTGGAGCCATGACCACTTCCCTGGGGAGCTTGTTCCAGTGCTTGACCACACCCTCAGTGAAGAACTTTTTCCTAACACCCAATCTGAACTTCCCCTGACACAGCTTTAAGCCATACCCTTGCATCCTATCAGTGGGCATCAGAGAGAAGAGATCAGCACCTCCCTCTCTGCTTCCCTTCATGAGGAAGCTGTAGACAGCAATGAGGTCACCCCCCCAGTCTCCTCTTCTCTAAGCTAAACAAACCTCGTAACCTTAGCCGCTCCTCATAAGTCACGCCCTCTGGTCCTTACAATATCTTTGTTGCCCTCTGTTGGACACATTCTAATATTTTTACATCCTTCCCATACTGTGGAGCTCAAAACTGCACACAGTATTCCAGGTGAGGCTGCACCAATGCTGCATATAAGTGGGGCAATCAGTTCTTTCAACCACTGAGTTACACCACGTGCTTAATGCACCCCAGGATACAGTTGGCCCTTTTGGCCACCAGGGCACATTGTTGACTCATATTGAGTTTACCATCAACCAAACCCCCCAGATGTCTTTCTGCAGGGCTACACTCATGTCCCCCAGCCTATACATACATCCAGGATTACACCGTCACAGTTGCAGAAGCCAGCACTTGTTCTTGTTAAATTTTATATGGTTGGCAATTGCCCAGCAGTCTAATCTATAAGGATTTCTCCATAAGGCCTCTCTACCCTCAACACCATCAACAGCTCCTGCTAATTTAGTATCATTGGCAAACTTAGTGTGCACTCAACTCCTGTGTACAGGTCATTGATAAAAACATTAAAGAAAAGTGGCCCTGAAATTCAGCCCTAGAGAACACCAGTGGTCACTGGCAGCCAGCCAGATGTTACCTCATTTACTACAACTCTTTGAGCCCAACCATGCAGCCAATTGTTCAAGTTGTTTTAGGAAAAACAAATCTCTCCAAAAGTTAATTGTATCTTCTGAACATCATTGATAAACTGACTTGTACTGATTCTCAGAAACTTCTGAAAATCAAAGGAGCTTCCCAAAATGTCTAATTTTTGTCTGCTTGCAAATGGTCTTCTAGTAATACAGCTCCTCAGACATAGCTTTCAGTATAGAGAAAAAAGAGATTTCTAATACCTTATTCACTATTCCTTTTCACTGCAGAAGAAAAGTGGGAAAGAGTATCAGTGAGAAACTTACAATTTGTTTTTTTCTTATCCTCTTTCCTTTCTGTTAAATTGTCTGACTATTAATGGTCTACTAATAAAGACCATTTGGGTTTTCTGGACTCTCTCCTTGTCATTTAAGAAATAAGTTGGGAAGAAGGAATGAATGAAGAAGAGAGTCAATTAACTAGCTAAAGATCAGTTGAAATATTTTGAATAACATTGGAATATTGATATAAGTAATTTGAAAAATGAATAAATGTCATGCTTTTGTGAGGAATATCAAGGCTTTTCTGGAATAGCTGTACATCTGCACTTCAAAAATTATAATTTTCAGTGTTAAACACTTGTATTGTAGAAACTGACCATCATTTTCTCCAAAGAGGAATTAAAAAAATTATTTTGTCCTCCAGTCAGCCCAAAAGTCTTAGAGTGGGAAGTGTTTCTTTTCTTGTTTCTGACAGTGACATGAAGTATGTGACATGGAATTGAAGATAGAACATGACTCCAGAGTATTGGTTGACATATGTCAGATATAAACATTGTTCCTGCAATGTTTTAGTTATCTAAATACTACTTTCCTGTTCTTGAGCAAGACAGTGAAAAATGGTATGCTTGAAAGCTACTATAGTTTCAATATATACATATATTTCATGCATCTGTCTTAAAGAATAAACAGAATAAACTGTAAGGCTCTGTTCATTTTGATGATTCTTTTGTTAACCTCATTTTGTCTCTACTTTGCATCTTGAGTACGTCCAAAAATTTAATTTGAACATTCATAAACAGCTTGGGCACTGCCAGTGTTGTCTGCAAACTGAAAGAAACATATTACACAGCATAATTGACTTAAAATAAATGAAACACAATTGGATTTGCCTTATTGAGTTTACATAAAGTAGTTAAATTCACCTAAATCTGTATAATTACAATATGGCACATTTTGAAGTACAGAAATTAAATCTGCTTCACAGATGCCATTTATTTTAGATTTTGCATATTTCTTTATCTTTTAATCTGTTCTTTTGAACTAATTTTTTTTTTTTACAAAGTTGATTACATGCAGTTGAAGTCAGTTCATGAAAAATAACCCCCCCAAACAAATGCAAATGCAGAAATCCTTCTGTAAATTGGCCATTTGATACTGAAATCAAATAAAGCAATCAAATAGCCTCACTCAGCCAGGTAGTAGGATGATTGTATTTGAAAGAGTAAGCAGATGCACATAAAAACTAACACTAATTATTAACTTGCTTATTAAAATGTGTTTGCTCATAGAGTACACTGCAAAAATGGATACATCTCAGACAGAATGGTCTTGGTCCAATAATTAGAATTTGATTATTTCTATTCCTTAATTGTTGACTATAACCTTGTAGTTGTACAAAGAGGATTCTCATTAAATGTTGAACATGCAAAAGATCCAAGATTCCTTATTACTTTATAGATTGTATATTCTGGTTTTTAAAGAACACCATGTATGCCTCAGCAGCTATGCTAAACTGAACTCACGTAAAATTTAACCCTCATCCATCCCCCATGTTAAGCTTAATATCTCAAAATGTATTCACATAACCCAAAATATTTTATGTTCTGCTCTATGTTCTGCTTCTTCCTTTCATTTTTTCCCTTCTTTTTATGTGTCTTTGTTTTTGTGACTTTTTCTTAAATTAAAAGTCCTATTTTCATTGTATTCTGAAAGCCAGCAAAATCTAGATCCTTCTGATCCTCTTATTCTTCTAGATTCCAGTTCCATACTTGAGCTTTACTTGTCATTGCAAAAAATAAAATAAAATTCACCATTTTCAGTTTAAGAGCTTAAGAGCATGGGTGGTTTAGGAGGCTATAGTTGGAAACTATAGCATTTTGGAGAGCCAAAATATTTCCTGAAATTGCAACATAATCTGGAAACAAATAGGACGTAAATTAAGTACACTGAACTCTACTATAACATGCAGTTTGCACAGCCTTTCTAGGTGAAAAGGTTCACTTGAGTGAATCATGTAATGATTCACTTGAGGATTTGGTTATTACTTATGCTTGGATTACATTCTTCTGATTTCCTACATTTGAGATCTGACCTTTACTATATTGCTTTTAAGCATTCAGTATTTATTCACCTGGAAATACTGAGAAAATTGATTTATTATAAATTAGCACCTGTTCTGTTACAATTAAAATATGTTTGGATTAGTACTGGATCAGCCTCTATTTCGCCAGCAGCTGGTTAATTATCTTGCTCAAAGCCCAATTACTGTATCTCAAAACTATTATTGCTAATCAGCAGCTTTACCCAAAAGTTAGTAGGAGATTTTCCATTGGCTTGAACAACTTGAATGGGTTGTTTTCTATGAAATATATTTATTGTTGCCTGTTGGCATCCAAACAAAGCTTTTTGGAAACTGAAAATAAGAGTAGTAGAGACAGTTATCTATGAGAAAACATTCTGGTTTACTGAAATACCTAACATGAAGGCAAAAATATAGCTGATGTGGAATGTTTGAAAGATGAGATTTAAGAAGAGGTGTTAAGTGTTGGACCTGTGTTCCACACAGTGAGAACCTGGCTCACATTGTACTCAAAATCTAAAATCTGACCTTCCTGAGCCAAAATAATATATAAAATTAATTTGATTTGGAATTTTATTTTGCTTAGAAATGCACAACTATTATATTTTTATTGTTGTTGCCAACAGCACCAAGACTTAAATGATTGTCAATAAACCTGTCTGGTGGAAAGAGAGTACTACTGTGCAGTTGAAAGAAAGAAAAACAACTTTAGATCTTGCCAGCAAATCAAAATTGGCACAGTTCATCTGAAGCTGTATAAAAGACGAATTTGAAGATAGAATACAGAGCATACTGTGGTGCTCCAGAGGTGTTCTTGAATCATATTCAAGGAGACTTGTACATCAGCAGGAATTCTGATGGCCTTACCCCAGCCTTATTCTCCCCCTCTTTCTCATTTAAAGTAAGACCCTGGTGTAAAATGTCCTAGTAAGCTAGAATCACATTAATCATTGCCAGGCACGAAGAATAGATGGAAGGAGACAGGATCCTCTCTTTGTGTAGCAAAAATCAGACATTGCAAGATCTTTGTAGTCAAAGAGTATCAGTAATATTATTGTAATGCAGTTGCCACAGAACTTGGTGCAGGGTCATAAAGATCCCATCACAGAGCGGGGCTAGAAGGAAATTGGAGACTGAAAATCTGTATTCACCTCTGTTCCAATGGCAGACAAGCTTGCTTGTATAGGGAGGATATGTTGCAAAAAAGTGTTTGTGGATTTTGCTGAAGGTCACTCTGAAAACACAACATAACAGTCCCTCTCTTTAGATGGTAGCTTGATTATAATGAAACAAAGGTAGTTACATGTAAAATCACTCTAAAATTAGCTAATAAACTTGTCTGGCATAGTGTATATATTTAATCATGTTACTCAGTGCTTCATCTTTATTTTAAAAAAATCTGTTTAATGTTTTGAAGTAGTTGTATGTTAAAATAAATGTTTTAGCATTCATTAGTACAAACACATTTGTCTGTCCATTTCCCCAGAGTCATTTGCTCTTTATTTATTTTCCTGTAATTAAAGTCACATGTTATGAAAAGTAGTTTATCTGTTATTTAAAAAAAACCAACCACCACAGGGCCATGTATGAACATCTGTGAATTAACTATAAAGCTAAGACCCGTTTTCAGTGTTCTGATTACCACCAGCCCACTTGATGCATACCCCTGCATCATGCCATAAGCAAATAGCTTTGTGTCGTCCTCTCCCTCCACAAACTTAAGTATCCAGATTGTCTGTAATCTTGAAGTGTCTTGTAAATAAACATTGTAAAGTATTTATATTTACAAATCTCTAAGAATCTAACCTTAATATCTACCCAAGAAAATAAATGCAGAGGTCAGGGACAGAATCTAGAAATTTTAAGTGTATCCAACAAAAAGTATCAGAAGCTTAAGTGTATTTTTAAGGCCTAACCCTTGCTACTGCCCTTGTGTTAAGGGCTACAGGCCCATAACTGTTATTGCTCCATTTGTATTATGAATCCACAAAGGTTATAAAATTACTAGCATGTCATAGTTCTGCTGCTGTAGGAATTATTCTCAATTTTTTTTTTTTAAGAAATTTGACTATTAAAGAAGTATAATGACCTATTATGACCTATAATGACAGTGAATGAAAACTGAAAGGGAAGTTTGCGGGACTGGGGACATTCATTATAAGAAATAATTCATTATATCTGGAATTATTTTCACAGAAGAATGCTCATTATACCTTTAAATGGTCAGTACTGATAATACAAGCAGATATAATGATTTTTATCCCTTTAGGTTTAGAGTGTTAGAATAACATGAATTTCAAATAATCTTTGACAAAGAAATATGCTGTTAAATGATCTAACTGCCATCAGAATGAGAAAAGAAGTAAACATGTGGACATGCTGATAGTGATTTCCCACAGCCTGATCCTTTATGGATGAACTAGTTCTATTCCAGACTGATTACTCTGTCATTCGCTAGAGCCTATCTTGTCTGCTGCTGTCACGCTTGGTCTTTGACATTAACAACAAGATTAGCACCAGCTCTGACTGTCACAACACCAGCCAGAGCCTAGAAAGATACCGGAGAGCTTGCTTTGGTACAATTAAATTTAAAGACAGACCTTTAAATCTGTGCCGCTGGGCAATGATTCTCAACCTAGGCCTAGGGCAGAATATTGAATTACATTTGGATAGGAGAACATCAGTGTTGTTTTGGTAGCTCACAGCTTAAATCCTTGAGTATGTATATAAATTGCGTGATTGATCTTATTATGTTATTATCTACTGTGATTAACATGTATAAAATGCATATTTGCTTTTGACATAATTGTTGTCCTTCACTTTATCAGTGTGTAGTTCTCCCTTCTTATGCAGAGTACTTTTGTAATTTCAGATTTTCATTTACTGTAATTAGACTGTCAATAGATGCCTTCCGTTTCTCAACACTTACACAGGTGTCTCCTTTAGGAAAGCAAAGCAAAGAATATATGCACACAGTAAAGGTCCAGGGCAGAATTGGTTGCTTCCTTAGATGTCTTAAGAAAGTGATGTGGTGTTGAAAATTAAATAGCTATGACAATTGGCTCTCAAGCAAAGAGTACAAATGAAAAACAAACTGTTAAAATAATCTGTGCTGAATGTCATAGTCCAAAAATTTGTTTAATTATAGCTCCTATTTCAGATATTGCAAAATCTGATTTTCAAAGTATTATGCATTGACATTTGGCATATGGAGGATTTAATCTTTATCCAGTGAGAAGGAATCAGGTTAAATGTTGCTTTTTAGTTATGTTAACCTTTTTGTTTATTACTTAGATTAGAAATAACTATATGACTGACTTGTGTTTCAGGGTTCAGCTTAATATACTTGCAATTCTAGAACTTTTATGACTAAATTCTTCTTTTGTCTTGTCATAGACCCCCCAGTTCTACTCCACTATGAAAAACAAACACTACAATAAAAATGTTTAATAGTAATAAACTGATGATCATAGAAACACAAAAAACCATTACATGCGTCGAATAATAGACACATAAGTAGTCCATGGTATCCTTCTTTCTCAAAGTGAAGTTTCTAATGATCCCTGTATGCCTTCTGTCAAGTCCCTATGGCTAATAATCAATTATTTCTCAAGCAACACTTACAAGCTTAATATTATCTGATACCTCACTTTCTAAAGAGATGTACCTGACTGAGAAAAGTGGCCCCTCATGGCACAGAAAACCGATTTTTTAAAATGCTTCACTTTACCAACTTTCCTTTCTTTTTGGTTTACAAATGTCCAAACCCTACACAATTCTACCCCTTATCTCCGCATCTTCAAACGACAATTTTCAAAGCTGAAAACTTACAATTTTTATAACCTAAATATTAAAGAAAACTCTTTGATTCGTCAGAAAAATATATCTTGTACAGGAGCCTAGAAGTACAGCATCGATCTTCTAATTTTAAATATTGAGGGACTGAGGTTAGCTTAAATAAAGAAGATAAAATTTTAATCCCATCTTTGAAAAGATTAAAAAGTTTGGGAAAACTCAGGAAGCATCTTTAATCTTCAAATAAATTGCCACCAGTGCTGTTTCTGAATACAAATCTAATTATTTTTTCCTATGTAACTTCACTGGCAGCTTTTTCCCCCTCAACCTAAAGGATTGTTACTCATTCAGAGATTCTACCTGTTAATCAGCTGCCCTTATATCTTGCTGCTATATCTGTGTCTACTTTTGCTGTATCTAGAATAAAAATATACACAGCTAATCAGATTTATTTTCAAAATAAAATAAAATAATTAAAACAAAACACAAAAGTAACATAGGAGAAACTACACAAAGTGAGGTCTCTTCCTAGCTCTTTCAAGTAAAAGTTTAGAGATTTCCAGAAATAGTTCCTTTTAACAGGTTAAAATGCTTTTCTCATTAATAAGAAAAATGTTATGATTTGGCTACAAAATGAACCCTTGAACTTGACTCAGTGTGATGTGCTAAGAAATTGGAATAATTATATTTTACTGAGAGTTTTTCTGAAAGCTACAGGCATTCAAATCCCACAAGTGGTACCTCATTTACAATCTGATATCCTCTAATTATAGTATATCTTGTCTTAAGAAACTTAACCTTCCTGAGGCATAGAAACTAGGTTTCAAAGAAAAAAAGGAAATCTACTCTTTAAGCATGAAAAAAATCAATACTGCAGGTTTTTCAAAACAAACAAAAGAAGTGAAAATATAGTGCTTTGCAAGAAACAAGAGCGATGGAGGGCTTTTAAGTGAACACTTTCAGCTCCATTTGGCTTGTTTCCTGGTTACTGATACCTAACAACTTCTCATCTTAGCAGCTATGGTAAACACACATGTCACCTGCATCATGTAATCGTGCCTAGTTATCATGATGATTCATTGTAAGTAATTAGCTACCATAACTCAGATGGCTGAATTCTAATGCATCCCTCCATTGTGACAGAATGTATTATATGCAGTAGGTAAATTCATAGAGGAGACCAGGATTCAGACCCTGTATCTCTGGCTTTAAGTGTCTAAAAAATCCCTTTAGCTTTGCCCTGAAGGTAGATCATTTGTACAATGTCTGAAAAGTTCAGCATGTTTCCCAGACAGCTTTTGGAAAGCTAGTTCTGCACCATTCCTTAGTAGATATTCTCATTGCAAAAATATGATTAAGATCCTTTTAACTCTTTCTCTTCATTCTTGAGGATTTGCTATTGCTGGCTGCACAGTGGAAAAACTAGAACAGACAGCCTCCTAATTCTTTACCCAAGGATAGCCATTTCTGTTCGGTAGCAAAAGTTGTTATAGATGTTAACGTCTATGCTGGCCTCACACCACCCTGCCAGCGAGTAGGCTGGGGGTGCACAGGAAGTTGGGGGAGGACACAGCTGGGACAGCTGACCCCAACTGACCAAAGGGATATCTCATACTCATGCTCAGCGATAAAAGCTCAGGGAAAGAAGAGGAAGGGAGGATGTTTGGAGTTATAGCATTTGTCTTCCCGAGTAACCATTATGTGTGATGGAGCCCTGCTTTCCTGGAAACAGCTAAACATCTGCCTGTAGATGGGAAGTAGTGAATAAATTTCTGATTTTGTTTGCTTGCACACGCAGCTTTTGCTTTCCCTATTAAACTGTCTTTACCTCAACCCACGAGTTTTCTCACTTTTACCCTCCCAGTTCTCTTCCCTATCCCACTGTGGGGGATTGAGTGACCGTCTGTGTGGGGTGAGCTGCCTCCTGGGGTTAAACCACAACACTATGTTTCTGTTTAGGGGTAAGATTAATGTTTAGACACTGAGCTCGGCCATCTTGGAAGCAGTTCCATGCCTAGAGAATGATCGATTCTTAGAGGAATCAATAATCATATGAAAGCAAGAGAAGGATTTATAGGTTATACTTTTGGGTGTAGATACTTAAGTTTTCTCTGTCTTAGGCATCCAAATTCTTCTTGTGAGATACAAGATAATGAGGGAAACTTCAAAGATCTTGGAATAGTGTGTACAGGAGTACGTACTGCTAATACCTGCCAGAAGGCCCAGAGCAACTGTGAAGCTCGCAACACTGAGCAAGAGGTTGCATTAGACAACCTCCAGAGGTCCCTACCAGCCTAAATTCTTTGGTTATTTTGAGATCCAGTGAGTATTACAGCAGTTGTTCCCTACATGTGTTGTGATTAATAGAATTTGTCTGAAGTAGAGTGGTAAAATATGGGTAATGGCAGAAAGAAACCGTCCTCTACTTCACATATCCAAGGAGCATCAGTTAAGACACCATGGTCATCCTTGGCTCCCTGTATAGTTGGTAAAGAGTGACAGAAAATTACAAAGGATCTATCTACTGAATAAAGAGGCCACATATGACAATGAGGTTCTTATCTCAAAAGTTCAGTCTGGTGGTGAAATTTAAGTGAACTGAAGATTACAATAGACTGCTGTGTCAGCAGTCTTCAAAATGGAAGTGTTGCAGGGAAGAATAGATTTAGACAAAATAGTTTCCACCGAGATCTATCTTTCCATCTCTACCATAACTGCGCTGAGGGGAAAAAAATTAGTAAGGCCATGAAGCTGTGAAGAACCCAGCTGCAGTGAAACTTCATAGAGGCACACTGAATTCATAGCAGTTTTGTGTGAAGGAAATTTGGTCTTTGTGTACTCTAAGGTCCTAAATATACAGTTTATACTCAGTAGATTTAGCGATGGAAATTGACTTTTCCTCCTTACATTCCTAACCCCTGTTGCATGCTTTTCCTGTTTCTTCAAGTCCTTTCTATAGAGCATGTTTACTGTTTAGTTCAAAGCAGCTCATGGATAATAGAGCTATAAGAATACTCAGCAGGAGTTCATAAAGGGTATTTGCCAAAAAGCTCCAATTTCTTTTCTTACAGAAATATATATTTAGCACATGGAAGAAATTAGTAGATGTTTGCATACATATGTATGATGATTTTTGAAGGACATAACCATTTGTAATCTGCTTCTGGAGTACTTTGAATCAAGGAAGTTCTGGAGTACTTTGAATCAAGGAAAGAAATTTTTTCTATGGCTAGTACTGCCAATCAGAGAATGTCTTCAAAAGACAAATCGTATTTTGTTTTAAAGACTTACTTCCCTGTTAATGTGAATCATACTGTACCTAGATGCTCTGTGAAGAAGGAATGGCAAATTTTGAAGTATAGACTGAGCAAATAATTATTGAATAAATACATTTGATTAATTTTACAGAATGTCACCAAGCTTTTGTCATTGTAGTAGCTGCAAATCAGTTATATTCAACAGTTGCCTAAACTGAGCACAATCTTAGATCTAATATAACCTATGTAGTAATGAATGGGACAGTGTAAAAGAAAAGCCTCAGTAAATGAACAGATATATGTATTATTTTACTTAGCTAAAGAGAGCGGGGGGGGGGGAGAGGCTAAAGGGGCAGGGAAAAAAGTTTAAATATAAATTATCACAGATTTAGAAGAAATAGCTTCTGAATAATCTTTCTAGTTCAGCATTCCAAATATTTTATGGTACTAGCAAATTTGTGCATCAGTAGAATTATTAAATATATCTACAACACATGAATGCATATAAATCAGAAATCATTTACTCCAGAGGAATTTATATACTGTAAGCATTACTGTAATTGCTTTAGAAATTGACCATTTGTAGTCTATATTTTCTGTTCTTAAATATGCAATATATGTGGTAATCTATGCTTCTAATGTACCATAAATAATATCATACTTTAGTTAACAAGGTACCACAGTCATGCAGTGTTAAATGTCAAATAAAAATTCTGTCATTTATTTTCAATTGCTGTGTATTAGTATTTTGAAATATTAAATCTTCTATGTAAGATTGTATTCACTGGTTACTTAAATAAACAGGTTTCAATGTGATGAATGGTTGGAGAAGAAATCAAGGACAGAAACTAGATCTTATGCAAAATATTTAGATTTTTCTTTTCTAAATTCATAACGCATAATGCTACCTCTGGAAAAAAAAAAAAATCCAATGGCAGAATTTGATCCTAAGAGTCAAGTTTTCAAAAATAGCTTGTAGAGTGTAGCTGTATAAAATTGTGAGTGCATCTATAGAATTAATCAAGTCTAAATTTGAACAGGAAAGATTGGTATTGTGTTCATGGATGTAAAACATTGAATGACATTTCCATACTTTAATGAATTTGTAAAATATTCTAAAAATAAATAAAAGATTGGGCAAGTCCATGATCTCAACTTTTCCCACACGTAAGCTAGATCTCCCACAAAACTTAAATACATTGACAAAAAGCTTTTGTGGAAAAAGAAGTGCAAGATTCTCAAGGCCAGATGGAGATGATTTTAACTAGATGAGTGTATAATCTCTTATTTTTGAACTAATGCTGGTAAAAATTATGAAAAGGGAAAACTAATGAAACCCCAATCTTACATTAAGAGTTATAATACAATTATTGTTTGCATTGTGATGCCACTACCTAAAAGGCCAGTCATGGACTTCATGGGTTTTAGTTTTTTTAAAAACAGGGAATAAGAAACAAGTCTTTGTCTCAAAGACCATGCTATCTAAGTCAAGAAGCACCTAAGCTTGTAGACAGATAGCACAATACCCATAAAATGCAATTAGTTTCTTCATTGGTCATGGAGTGACAATATCCTAATGCTACCATTTTGACTGGCTCTTAACATCCGTAGCAATAATAGCAGAGCATTTGAAGGACAGTTGGAAAGAGCTTTGTCCATCTTTACATATCATTGTGTTTGAGCATGACGGGCACATGATTTGTCTTATTTGAAATAATGAACACATTGCTTGCAGGTTGAATACTAAGATTCAGCTTTACTACACTTTATGAACCAGATAGTTATAATGATATTCACTGATAGATATCTAACAAATTTGCAGACTTTCAAAAGCTTTGTAGGCACCTATCTTTATTTTAAATCTAAATACACTTAACTTTCCATCAAAATAACTTTCTGAAGTGACATAGCTATCCTTTAGCAATCTGTTCATAAAAGTAATAAAAAAGATATGCAGAGGTTTGACATAATGATTTTTATAAATGCATAGGAAAGTGCCTATTATTAATTCTTAGAAGAGTTAAATTGCATATGCACATTTGCCTATGCTTTCACCCTTTCAAAGCCTGATGTTTAGCAATGCCAGAGTAGGACTTGACATAATAGTAGTCATGAAGACTTTATGTAATCTTTTTATATAAAAAGATTCTCTAGTCCTGGCTATTCTTTATTTTACCTCATACTATTTACGTGTACAAGGCCTTTCCAATAGACTAGAATTATGGTAGTATAATTACACTCTACAGAGGATCAAGGTCTGTTATGTGGAATTGCATCAAACTAAGTACATATGTTTCTCTCTATCTTCTATTTTGCAAGAGCTCTTAAAGAATTCTAGTAGGCATAATTCACCTTTCGAAAGCCATTACTAGTTTCTCCCTAACGTATTAGGTTAGCTTAGGTGCTTTATGACTCCTCCATTAATGGGGTTTTTGTTTTGTTTTGTTTTAGAACATTTTCTCCTAACACCAGGATAAAGCATATCAGGCAATAATTTCTTGGATCATCTTTAGCACCTCTTTAAAAAGAACTACAATGTTGTCAGCTCTCTCGCTCTCTGGTCTAATAGCTATTTAAAGATGAAAAGTCTAATCCTGATTCCTTTGTCACTAGTTGAAGACTCATTAAATTTAGTGGGAGCAGAATACAATTTTAATTGCATAGTTTTCCTACTAACGCTGTTGATTTGTTCTTTGATTTCGTTGGGATTCTTGGACAAATGCCATAGGTGATTGGTGACTTATTTTAACTTCATTTCTCACATTGCAACATCTCTTCTGATTACCTATTCGCACTTAGCTCCAAATAAAGACTCACGTTTTCAACAGTACATTAATTAATTTGTATGGGGTCACCTCTACAAGCTTTAGTTACAGAATGGATGATACGTCTTGCCTGTCAGGGACCCCCTGTCAAAAAAAAAAAAAAAAGTCAAAATTTGGCCCAAACTATGATTTAGATTAATTCCCAGAGTAGATCAAATTCAATTCTTAAGGAATATCAGTAGATTTCAAAACTTGGTAATTTGTCCTTGTGTATTGAAGTATATTTTAAGAGCCGAGGTTAATCTTCTCATCACATGACATGTCTCACTGAGTCAAACATCAGTCACTGGTTACACTGATACTGCTGAATACATGAACTCCAGACAATAATCTGTGCTTCCAAAGTCAAGCAGAAAAGACTATTCTGTATTCATACTGCACAGTACTTGATCTAAATGTCCTTTGGGCTTTGTGTGATGCCTTTTCTATTGTTAAGTTGTAGTTGCCATTCTGTTCTTATATGGGTGGTTTTTGCATTTTTTGTTTTACTTTTCAGTCTCATAAATAATATGAAGGCTGTGCTGCAGCCCACAGTATTACCACAGCATTGCAACACAAAACTGAGAATATATGTTACTTTTGTGGGATAGGAAAACATAAGGAACTTAAGCCAGTTGCCTGTTAGAAGTGAACCGTCACCTGAACAGAAGCCAGGCTTTGTTTTGAAGTCAATGAGATGGTGCATCCCAGAAGAAAACTTCAGATTTAACCAGAATTTATGCAATGTGGTCAACCAAAAAATGTACCTTGCAGTGACATGGAAACATGCTACTTGACAGTGTAGACATAGCCATTGTCTAGGGACTGGATAACTCTTATGTCAGCAGATTTTAAAGTTTGATTTGATTAGAAGTATGCTAGATACAGACCTGTGAAAGTAAAAATGAACAGACGTTTGATTTTGAAGAAAACCTATCAAGTAATACATTTGAGAGGATCCGTTGCTGAAAGCAAAGCTGGATAGCAACAGTCAGTGTTATGTCACTGGGAGGGAAGAAAGATGACATTGTGCTTGGCATTGGATTATGAGGTCATGCTGGAAGCCTGTGAACACAGCCAACCTAGAGCCTTCCAGAACTTGTTCAGCTGCACTCACAAGGTATTCTCTATTTAAATACCAGTTTCACATTCATCTACTCACAAATTCTTGAGATAATCACATAAACGTAAACAACAACAACAACAATAATAATAATAGACACCAAGCAGAATCGTTCGCATCTGACCAAATCCATTATCAATATTTTACAAGACCTAATGAAAATTTTTAGGTACTAGAGAAGCAATGTCCTGCAATAATGAGGGAGAAGTAAAACAAAACAAAACAAAGAGTTACTGAGACCAGAATCTATCAAGATTACTATTCTTTTTTATATATTCTATGCATACTTAAAATTAATGTGGGCATTTAATCTTACTCATATGATGTGGATAGACAGATAGATTAGTTAATTCTCTGTGCTGCTTTTGCGTTAAAACTGTGGAATCTGTGGAAACTGTGATGACTTTAATGAAAATAAAGAGTTACTTCAGAATTAAACAACCTGAACAGGATCTTCAGAGATGTAGGTACTTTCCCAAGTCTGTCACTGATTTCCTTTACAACTCTGAGCAGTACACAGAGGCTAATACTATGTAGTCCTTGCTCATGAACGTACAGAACAGCTTCTCAGAGGGCTTTAATAGCACTCCTCAGGCAAGTAGCTACTCCTGGGGGTTCATAATATATTCCTTTATCTCTCTTACTCTCATCTTTTCTTGGAAAAATGGAAGCAGTAATACTTCTGTGAACGATAAAAGCCTCAAACAAACATTTGGGAGTTTCCAGACAGTATTTTAGAAGTTTGTATTTGCATCAAAGATGGAAGCTTATTTTGTTAGGTTTTGTGCATATTTAAACAAAAAGATTGGCCTTATTCCCAAAGATCTTACAATTTACAAAGGCTACAAGTGGATACAACCGATGCATACATCTTACTGAAAAAGTAACAAATAATCTAATAAGCAGAGGGCATTGTACTGTCACTGCATAGCCATTCATCTGGGCACCTGTGAATATATGTACAAGTCTTTTAAACAACCTTGCACTTAGTATAAAGAAAAATATTAAGGAAGTTAAGGAAAAAAAAATATAACGGCCCTGTACATTTTTAGAGGGAGATGAGGGAGTGATATAGAAAGTATAAAGGCATGAAATAAAAGATAAAAGCTGTGTTATTGCTGCAACATCAGCAATTGTCAATAGCTTAATAGTGTATATAAGTTAAAAGGTAGAAAATGTGAGCAGCACAAGGGGTGATAATCTTGTAAATAATAGAATAAATGCCGTATTGGATGCATTCTTGTGACAATTCTGGCTCAGCTCTATTCATTAAGTAAATATTAATTTAAAATAAATCAGTATTAATTCACTGAAAAAAAAAAAATATTGTCTTCTATACACACTTTTTTTTCTTCCAGATTGCTTTCTGGGGCTATAGCTCAAACCAAAATTGGAACCAAAAAAACTATTTCTGACAAAATTCTGTTAAAATAAATATCTCTACGTATAAACTATATGTTTGGTGTCATTTTGCATTAATCTGATCCACGTAAACATTAAAAATTCACCTTGAACTGACAGTAGCCTGATATATTTTGTGATTTAGCAACTATTTCCCCAGTAGTTTCTGAGAGAGGATGAGAAGTGAATGAAAAGTTCAAGTGAACTCAGTAACATGTTTCTGCTGTTTTCATGCCTACTGGAGAATTATTTATCCACTTACAAAGAATAAAATAAAATTGGCTTCTTTAGCCATTCTCTGCTAGACATCTTTAATTTCAACTTCATCTAATTTGCATACATTATTTTTATCTTTTATACACAGCAGCCAAGCAACAGCACTGTGCTAGTCAATCTATAAGCCTTTTATTACATTACAGTTTAATTTCTTATTTGCTATGCTTGCTAAATTATATTTTTGAACAAAACTGGCAGCTACTCCCTCAATTGACCAGAATGTTGTATTTTTAATGATTGGAGCTGGAAACAGCTGGAAGCTATTGTTTTAAACATAACCTTAACTTTGTTTGCATGATAAGTAAATGGCTATGCTGACTGGTAACTGAACAAGATTGAAGATGGTAGGTAATAACAAGATACTGACATGAACACCCTGAAGACATATAGTCAAGGAAGCCAAGTTAGAGTCCTTTTATCTTAAGAATTTGCTTCAGGAAAAAGTAGATCCAGAATATTTATTTAGTGAAGTGCTCTGTACTGACAGCTGAGATGGTATGGAATAGTCAAACTGATTCCAGTTTGCGGGAGCTAGAAATTAAAAATAATCACTGTTGGAGGAGATGGTAACAGAGTACCCCAAAATGTTCATAATGTAGGTACATTGCACAAAGGTATATTATTTCCTTGAAATCTGTTACTATTATTGTATAATTTGATTATGACATTCTGGACTACTCAAGAAACAGAGTTTGATGAAGATCTCAGCATTGCTTATGAAGTGTGAAGTTAAGAATGCTAGAGTTTTTAACTTCAGTCTGTCTCTGTTAATTTCTCTGAGTGACCGGCAAATGGTAGATAGGTTCAAGGATGCATCTTGATTCTGTCCAACTATTACATCCCACAATAAAATAAAATAAAAATTATGTCTTGCTACCACTATGTTTGACTGTAAATATAAACTGAAAAATTAATCTGGTGATTTAATCCTCTGAGAGTTTGTTTGCCTTTAACCTACTGGATCTTGGATCTTGCTGATGGTTCATTTACTGACATAATTGTTAAAGCTACAGTAGGTTCTGGAATTTTGGAACCCCCTCCACCAGACAGAGATATATAAGGTTGAGTTTCTTGCCAAAAACTACTGTAGTTGAAATAATTCTAAGTATTTGTTTAAATCCTTATAATTTTTGATGTTTTTATAGAGTACTTATTTTGTTACTTATTTTTGTTAATCAAAATACACATATCTTGATTCTAATATTTCTAATATCCTCCTCACCTTCATAGGGAGTGCCCAGTTGATGCACATAGATTCATTTTAAAAGCTTCAGGAAAGCAGGTTTCTGTATTTCTACAAGTCATGATTCACAGTCAGTGTTCCAGCACAGAACTATAGTTCAGGGCTGGGCTGCTGCTGAAATAACTTTCTTCAGTTTGCATAATTTTGTATTTAATAAACTTTATTAATTCCAATGATGGTGATTTCTGGTGATGGTAGAAACTCTTAAGCATTTTACTTACTAAATGAATAAAAATAGAATCCAAAGTAATCAATCTGGTGACTAATCTCATCTAGATGTAGACATTAGTACTGTAATTTTCTATGTTCTGAGCTGGCCATCCTATATTCATATGAAAGTTAATGTGGAGAAAGAAGCACTTTTTGGGTGTGATTCATCTGACCTATTTTATGTCTACTTTAGAATAAGATAAATTACTCTCTAGAAAGTGCCTAGTCCTTTCCATTTGCTCTAAAGGGAATAGGATGACTAGCTTAGGAGTCAGTATCTGTTTTTTGGTGGGTGAATACCATCATCGGTGTTTGTCACTAAGAAAAGAAGACGCATATTGTGAGAACATACATAAGAGTAAATGTTCTCCATTCATACACAACATTTACAGAAACAAATACAGTGCAAATTTATATTTCCTTCTTAATGATTTTCTTTGCAAATCTGTAAATTTACATTCTTTATGGATTGGTTTTGGAAGAATTTCTAAGAACATTAGAAACTACAGAAGTGAAAGACAGGAATATAGCATAAGGACAAACTTTCTGAATTACTGAATTATTTCATGATCATTTCATCTTGAAATTCTTGTTTATTTAGTCCATGACTCCAGCTGTAATCATCTCCTAGAACTGGACTTTGGTAGTTAGAAACCTTCTAATTTCCACTGTTTTAATTTGTCCCCATTTTTTTAGTCATCTTTATATATTGCATGACATCAAGGAGAGACTTAGATAGCTGAGATTTCTTTACAGAAAAATAGTTTACAGATGCCAAATATGATCTTATTGCAATTTCTTTCTCTAAACAAACAATAAAAATTATCTAGGAAATATATCTGATTAGTGTAGAATGCTCTAACTGTAAGGAACTAACCATACATTTAATCTCCCTTTTCCTTTCCCCTCATATTTCTATTACTTTTTTCAACATCTGTTTGAAAGCTTTCCTATTTCTATTGGTCTATATTTATCATGGTATTTCCTCCTTCTCCCTTTCCTGAGAAGATATATTTACATAGAATTATTCTGATTATTGATCAGCTATTTTAAATTAACACCTCAAATTTTATAATAGTCTCTACAAAGCCCTGAGCCAACATTTGTGATTTCAATTGTATCTGAAGTCTGGAATAGAGATTGTTAGTTGTATGGAATTTAGTCTGTCAAAAACTTTGGGTTTTGCCACTATCTAAAATGCATGTTCCTTTTACAACATTAATTCTTATTATGAACGTCACCTTTAGCATGTACTGCTCTATTACCATTGATTTTTTCCTCTCTTTGGGACATCTGTAGTGCTGAGTACCACATGATCCATTCAGTTTTTTAATATTAAAAGAGAAGTCACATAAACTTTTAGATTGACTTGCCTGGCACAAGAAAAAAAAAAATTATCATTACAATATCATTACAATTTTTTTTTTGGTTGTTGTTCCAATTATTAAACTGTTCTTATCTTAACCCACGAGTTTTCTTACTTTTACTCTTCTGATTCTCTCCCCCATCCCACCGGGGCGGGGAGGGTGAGCGAGCAGCTGTGTGATACTTAATTGCCAACTGGAGCTAAACCACAACAGTCATGCAGCAGAAGTCTATTTTGGATGTAGTATGGAATACTCAGAATTTCTGAAAAAGACAGAAAAAATATTGCATATAAATATACTGGCTGCATATGAAAATCTGATCCATATAGAGATGTAGGGATAGTGTCACAGAAGGTAGCTATAAAAATTATCTTTGGTATTTGAAGATGTAAAAACTCTTTGATTTGTTCAAAGACTAAATTTCCTGTGACAACTCTGACATTTTCCTCTGCATCACAACATGTGAGAGGTACAAATTAAGGTAGGTGTTAACATCTCAACAGTGGTTTTGTGGTTAATTTCTTAGATTTTAAATATAAATGATCTTTTTCCCAGGCTAGAGATAATTGATTTGATGGTTGAGTGACTGTACTACTAAGGTCATGCAGGTGTAAAGGCCATCTGGCTGTAATTCTCAGAGACTGAAGTGGCACAAATAAGATATACGTTCATTTAACTCAGGTTGACCACAATGATTCAGAAGTGATCCCAGTATTTGGTCCAAAAAAGGGAATTAAAGGAAACAACTTTCTTGCCTGGTTTCTGTGAAAATATATGTCTACAAGAACTTTAACAAACCTGATTTAATCACGGTTTAACTAGCTTATTATATTTGCTTCACTACCGACTTTTGATTTACATAAATGTTCACTACAGTTTTAATTGCATTTTTCTTCATGTTACATTTTACTGCTACAATCTATGGCTGTAATTGAAAAGGACTTAATTTTTAATCAGGGATGTTTTATGTAGAAAAATATGTATCATTTTAATGTGATAAAAATTTACTGTGTTGGATAGAACTTCTGAGATGTAAATGCAGAGACTGTGTCTATAAAGTATTAGCCTGGCAACCAGTATGGCTATAGGCAAATGTACAGACAGACAATCCTTTTAGCTTGATGAAGAAATGTTTGCTGAAAAGATTTTACTCCCAAATTTTAAACTGAAAGTTAGGTCATTGCTCTAACAGGCACGCAATTGTAGAAATACTTAAACAATTTTGTATAACTCGACATATAGTTTATCTAAATGGCACCCTAAAGGGAAATCCCTGAACTCATATAGGACAATGGAATTACAGTGGTGTTCTGCATCACAAATAATTGCACTGGATTAACCTAAAACCAGAACTGTTAATAAGTTGACACTAGATTTTTTTTTTTTTTTTTTTTGGGGGGGGGGTATGACTCCCTAGAATTCAGCTGTCAGTGCCTTCCTCCTCCATTCTGGACAGTCCCAGTTGTACTATCTGAAAACATACTTGAATTTCTGACAATGCCCTGAATTACCTATCTCTGTATGGAGTCTTATATTCAGTATTTTGCATATACTGTCTAGAATATACTTTCACAAATAAATCTTTGGGTTTTTATTGATGATCTTAGCATTTTAACCTTATATCTACATTCAACATAAAGGTATTATTAATATTTCGCTTAAATACTCATTGAGTTTACTAATGTTCAGTATTAGTCAAGATTGGTTCAACTGAACTTCCTTTTATGCACTGGCTGTTTGTGTAATATAAACATTTATTTTATAGCTTTGTAGTCATTTATCCTTTGGCTCAAATGAAGCCATTTTAATCTAAAGCACCTTCAGAGTACTTTTAAAGAAGCAGCCATAAACTGAAGCAGAACTACCTAATACAGAATTTAGCTTTCTTACTGGTTAAAATTATTCTAATGTGCTGCATATGATCATTAAAATAGGGGAAAAAATCATTTACAGTTCTCTGAAACCACTGCTTAAGAGATTATAGAGCAACTGCAGTGAAATAGAACTGCACAGAATACAGTTTCAGTACTGTGCACCATTTGGACTACTTTTTGATTTCATAAAGTTATATTTAATTTATAGTGTTTGGAGGGGGTTTATTCCCACTTATGAAATGTATTCTGTACTCTTGGGGCCTTGTGAAGGGAATTCTATTTACTAGCCTGATATGTGAAACATGCCAAGAGGAATAGCAACTAAATACATCCTTAAACAGATCCAATAGCTCAGACACAATAGACTGTCCAATATTTCAATTTTTAGGTGAAAAGGAAAGACTCAGGAGAATCTACTAGCATGCAAGTGCATCACCGTAGTCCTTCCACTACTCAGAGTACCCCAAACAAAACCCAACTATTAATGTTTTATATCCAAAAAGAGGAGTTTCATTATAAAGACTGTAAGGCAGGCAGATGTGTTATATTCATCATTTAGAATGAGAAAATGAGAAACAGAAAGATTGAGCGGTGACTGCCCTGAGCAAATTGAGAAATTGATTGCATGTCATGACCCCCCTCTACTTAAGCTGAAGAGAAGAATGAGAAATCACCCTTATGTATAGATCTATTTCATATAAACAACCTGAGAGTCCTTCCCTTTCAGATAGAAGTAGCCAACATTAGTCTTGGATACTAAGCAGCTATCTTTCAGGTATTCAGATTTCAGATGACTACATAACTCATGTAAGTAGCAGGTATATTGACTGCTCCAACACCTTTGAGCAGCAAGGGGAGCTGAAGATTTTACTGAACAGACCTGAGAACAGAATATTGCAAAATGTAATTTGGGGATGGTTCCTGATCTGCAATACTGTGGGAATTAATTTTCAAGTTGTCTACAAAACATTCATCTTTATCACTCTACCAGGCTGCAGAGTGCATAATGTCTGTAGTGCCCATTACTGATCTCCCTGAAATGTTAATAGACATCCATAGACCAACAAATTTGGGTAACAGAATATAGCAGTAGAGCCTAAGGAACACAAGGAAACAATTGGGGGGGGATGACCCCCAAACCAACAAAAAAAAACCCACCAAAAAATAAAAAAATCCAACAACCTTTGTTTCTACACTGGAGCCTTTAAAACCTGAAGCTGATATACAGTATTTCAGAAACATAGTTTAGGGAAACTTCTTTAGCCTACTTTCCTGAGATCCTCCATTTAGTGGGGTCATGGATGACACATCATTCATATGTAGGCCAACATCTAGATGGTGTGTGCTTCTCCTGTATATTCACGAGTACAGAGTACATTGGTATCGTCAGGTCTACAAGGAAGCAGTCTAATGAGGTAAGAAAAAAACCAACATCTTTGGTATAATTATGTAAGATCTTATATATGATTAAATCAATGTTTTATTTTGCATGATTTCTTTACATTCCTGAAGGTTAGAATTACTAAGCTAACCATAAGAAACCTAAATACTTTGAAAACAGGGTTATCAGAGTGATCCAAAAATGAAATAGTACATTTCAGCAGATCATGATTACACTAGTGAGAAAGAAAAATTAACCAACAGATTGGTGAATCAAATTTTTATGTTCAATTTACTGAAAGTATTGCTAAGATATTACTATTTGAGAGAAAAAGAAAAAAAAAAAAAAGGAGCTATCTATAAGCATCATAACATCAGTTTGCATGAGCTGAACCCTGTGTGCTTTCTGTGCAGACAGGCAGGAGTAGCATCCCACACCTTGTGCGTAAAGAGGTTTCTTTCCAAGCTTTATGCAAATCCCCTGACCCTCCAGCCACTGCACATTCTTCAAACGGACACCTACCTTCAAAAGTGACAGCAAGCAATAATGTGACAAACGAGCCTGCAGTCTGCACATGTGCAACATACTTTACCTAGAATATTTGGATGTGATAGAATTAAACTGACCTCTGTGACAAGGACACGTTAATCAAAAGAGCCAGAATCAAAGGGTAGATGAAGGGAGGGAAGCAGTCCTGATGGGTCCTGTGTTCTACCTTTGCTGCCTGTTGGGTTAGGACATTTCTTAATCATTCTGTCAACATTTGCTGTGTATCTCTTTACTTTCATGCTTCCATTTTCTTGAGGAAAGAATGCTAAAATATTTTCTACGATGCTTATATAAGGAGAGGGAAAAAAAAGTTGAAGAATAATCTTATAGTCTACCATGATTAGCCTTTAGGTAGACTGTACAAAACTTTCATGAATATTGGTATTGGAATTAAAAATGCTTTGCTTAGTCTTCGCTTTTACATACCACAAAGTTTAGCCTGGCTTAGGTTTCTTTTTCTTTTTAAAATGAGAAGATAAATTGTGCACCTCTTACATGTTTTTGTTAATGAGAGAATTACTGAGGAAAATAATAATTAAATCTTTCCAACTGTCTGGCCATTACAGGTAACGTAGAAATGTATTGTTTCCTGTTCACTTTTACATGAACACAGTCAACACCCTGTGAAAGCTTGATGGTTTCTTAATTGCAGCAATAAACTTTTAGAAAGCGCTACAGAGTACTCTTTAAATTTGTCTTGATAGACTTTTGGCAATGTCTTTAAATTAAAGGGAAAAAAAAAGAAAAAACAGTCATCTCATAAGGAGATAAAATCACCAACTGATGGAAATACAACCTTCTTGCAAATATATATTTAAGAGTTGGCCTTGGTGACTGAGAAGGTATTGAAGAGCTTAATTTTGCATATTCAATGTTTTTCTGAAGTGATTTGGTAATTCAGTTAGCACACCTTTGACAATTTATTTGGTGAAAGTGTTCAAGAGAAACTTTTACAATAAACACAATATGTAAGGTAAAATGTAGAGACAGTTAATATGCAGCTCAACTAGTTTTGAGATTATGGTTCAGAGACAGAAAGGGAAGTCAGGATATCAGAATTATGCTCCAGTTCTGGCTGCTAGGTTGCTCTGAGACTTTCTGAAGTCCCTATGGGTTTGCTTCAGTCAAAGCCATATTGATGAGGCATACAGGAGCCATAGAAAATTGCATATCTCCTTTGTTTAAAAAAACCTTCAGTTCTGTGTCTAAATAAAGCATTATTCTAGCAGATAAAAAACATAGAGATTTAGCACTGCTTGCTTTGAAAACAGTAGTTTGTGTGATATATGTGTATATACCATATACGTTTGTGGGGTTTTTTTTCCTATTTGATATATTATATTTGATGAAAATCAAAGTATTAACATCAGTGGAACAAGTTTCACCATCTATGAAAAGAAATATCAGCTGTACTTCATGCTTCTCCCATGAATATTGAAAATCATACAGTGAAACCAGGAAAGATATGCACACTTTAATGATGATACTAGGAGGAGTTAACTAGTTGATGAATTGTTACCGTGGTTATGTAGTTAAAAAAATGGAGTAAATGTAACATTGATGAGTAGTATGGTGCTTCAGTTTTTTATCACATAAACAGTGTGCAGCTGAAAATTGTTACTTTAAATTATTAGAAACTGTTCCAAGACATTATTAGAAATGAACTATCTCTTGTATTTAATCCCCTCTTTTACTTTCTAATTCTTTCATATCTCATACCATCTTAAAAACTGAAATAAACTGTATCATCTTTCCTCTTAATCTTGTTCACCCATTAAACGGGTGAAGCACCATCAGTCAAGGGATCTACATACCCACAAAAATGTCTGTTGTAGGAAGGTATTCCTCCTGGCAGCCAGATATTTAATAGTCAATTCTAAGCATTCAAAAGCAACATATTGCCCCTCAAAGTCAAATGATTTTCTTAAAATAATTTTTAAAGTGTTTTTTCTTCTCTTTGATTTTTATGTTCTGAGTTATCACTACTCAACTAGGTCCTAATATCTTGTTGTTCTTTGCAATAATGCAAGCCAAATCTTTTTATTAAAAGATGAATTTGTCACATTTTCTGTTGAGCCCTGATGTAGAGATTCAGAGAAAAAAACACAACAAACTTTCAGACATAATACTATGAGAATTCTTAATAGATAAAAAGCTAGTCATGATACAGAGATGTTATAAACACCAAGTGTTGTAAATAGCAAATGTGAGAAAACAGGTCTGCATGTGATTAACCTGTTGAATAAACAGGTTTGATTCTTCTGCTTGTAGAAAGGACATAAATGTGCCTAACAGTTCAAGTATGAATTTAGGAATTAATTTCGGTTTTCTAGAGTTATTTATTATGGTGCAATATAGTGCATTTGTTCTGAAATTTGACAAGCTCAATTATGAAAACTGATCCTAAAGAAGAATAACAATATGGGTAAAAACAATGCAGAAAAAAAAAAATGTATTGGGAGATTCTGCTGGTGGGTAACATTGTGCCCACTGTCACAGGCACAAAAAAATGAATATTAGCTATCTTGGAAGTTTTGCCCTTGAAAAAGTCTTCTGGGGAAGAAAAAGTAAAAATAACAGCAGAAGCATTAGGGAAAGCAATTTCATTTGGGGAGGGTTTCTAAAACTCTTGTTTAGATTCAGTTCAATTTAGTGTTTCACATTAGCAGCTGCTAAATGCCTACCATGTGTCAAAGTATTTGGATTTAATTTAATTTGAATGTCTATCTCCCTGCAATAATTAAATGAATAGCAAGTTAACTTAAAGGAACATCGTGCAGTAGACAAAAATCACAAAAGAAGTTTAATTGCATTAAATAAATTATAATATTGATCAACATAAAACAGTATTGAATTTAGTATTTAACTCCATGACTCATTGGTTTAGCTTTCTTTATTAAGCCTGTAAATAGATTGCAAAGTATTAGAGGAGTTAAAATTCCATTGAAGAATATAACATTTTAGTTTCAGAACCTTGTTTCTTGTTTATTTTGGCACTGTAAGCTTTATTCCAGCGTTATGCCATCAACTCTTGAAATTATCTTCCTTTGGAAAGTGTGTACTAGTATTCTAGTGTGTACCTAGAAATACGTTGGAATAGAAGTGATGAGCCACTTCTAGAAGTGCAATAGAAGTCCACGAGTCAAGTGGACTTGACGAGTTTACTGTTTTTGTTGTCATATGGACTGATGCCATCTTATAGAGCTGTGGTGGTGTCATGAACATTTGAAAGAGGATTCTTTAATACAGAAGTATTGTTTTATTGTATCTCTAAGGCCTCTTACTGATGACATTTTCAGACTCTTCTTCTAACTTAATCATAGAGAAAATACTGCAACTTGTTTACTTAACATTAGGTATTGCACTAATGTACCTGTGGTAGCATTTCTTTTACTGATACAGGACTGATTTTGTATATTGAACACTGTCAATTCTCTCAATTTTGTCATGAGTCTTGAATATCTATTGTTTTCCTAAAAGTTCAACCTCTGGAATAATTTGATCAATTAACAGCACCACCTTTATCTAAACCAAAATACCTAAAAAACCCTTCAAAAACCCCAACCACCCAACAAACAAAAAACCAAAAAAAACCCCCAAAATAACCTTAAATTTCTAAAATTCTAGTGAGAATTTGTGTAAGTGAGCACAGATGTGTATGTACATGTATGTGTATGAGTGTGTGTGCATCTGTGTGAAAACAGAGAAATGTCATTTATAAATTGGTGCTAGAATACTATGTTCATTTCTGGCATGTGGAATAACTGAAAAAACTGTCAAAAAGAATAACAGCAATGATCATAAACATCTAACACGTGTGACTTGCTTAAACACATCAGTGTTTAAGAGGTATTTAGTCAATGCCCTTAATAACATGCTTTACCCTTTGGTCAGTGCTGAAGTGGTCAGGCAGTTGGACTAGATGATCGCTGTAGGTCCCTTCCAACTGAACTATTCTATTCTCTTCTATTCTATTATTCTGAAGAAAAAACAAGGTTGCTTAAGACATAGGGGAAGGCTAACGATAAGCAAAAAATACCTTCAAACAAATAAACAAACAAAGACAAGGGCAAAGTGAAAATGAAAAAGGTATATTTTTTGTCTTCTGTGAATAGACTGAGAAGTTACAGGGTTAAAATGCACTGAAAGAGACTTATGAAAAAGATATTTTAATGATAAAGGCAGTTAACTTACAATTTCACAAAAGTTGTGAGAACTGCATTGATTACACTTTTTAACAGTAATTTAGAAAAATATCTCTCAGAAATGGTTAGATATAGCTGATCTTATCTTTGGGTAGGGGGTAAATTAGTTCGCTGCCCTGAATTCCTTCCCAGCCCCACTTTACACCAATCTATAAATCAACAAATAAAAAGACCCTGAATAAGGCAGAGTTTTGGGTGGATCTGACTGGCTCTTTTACAGTGCGTTCCTCAAAAAAAACCCAAAAGGCATTTAAACTAGAACAAAACAAAAAAAAAGAAACTCTAAAAAAAAGGAAGGCAGATTTTATGAGCATACATACTAAAAAAACCCAAGACATTTTTAAACAGAGAAAGCTTGAGGAGACTAGATCAGAAAAAATGTAACTGAATAATTTATAAGTTTCTCTGCCTATTGTGTCCTTGCAATGTGGGTCATACTTTCAGGCTTCAGTATACTCTGTTATTTCTAGCTTGTGGAAAATTCTGCCAAGAGAAAACTCTGGTCCTTCATTACCTTCTCTTTCCATCCCCATGATAGTTGGACTGTGTCTTTGTCCTGTTACTCTCTTTCAGTCTCCGTGCTCTGCTGCTACTCCAGACTCCCTGGTGTTACTGAGCCCTTTTCACACTTTCTAATAATTGTATTTTGCGTAGTTGCCACCCTCCAGGCTCTGGAACATCTCTCCTGGGGCATGCCTACTTGTTCGCCAAGGAAGAAGCAATTTCTCCAGATGTTTTCTCCTGTCCCAGCCACTCTCTTTTAAAGGAAAATAATACACAAACCAAGAACAATATTAAAATAAACATTATTCATTTAAAAAAACCCAAACAACTTTTAATTTCTGTATTTTACAGTTCTTTGGGTGGGCACTGTTAGCAGCTTCTATGTAGCACTGCTTTGAAAGATCCTCTTTTCTCCATCAAGTTTTAAAAGAAAACACTGCTTGCAGTGGGTACATGTCTGTATTAGGAAACTAAATATGCCAAGGTCTGTTATCTGTGTGGAGGCCAGCTGGCATGGAACAGACTACTTTCATGCTGTTAAAATCTTTTACCTTCAAAGGCTGCACCACCCAATAAATTACCTATTGGGAAAAGAAAATGGAATCAGCCAGTTTCCAAACCAAGCCCAGACATCGATATCTGGCATGAGCTAAGGCTATGCCAGGGACCGTTCCAACAATTTTTTAGTAAACACAGATGAGTTCCTGTGACTGGAAATATTCTCTGGCACTTGGCAATTTAACAGCAGTAATCAGTCTGTCTACATTCTGCATAAGCTGGGACTTAGGCACCCAAATTCACAAAGCTCATCAAAGAATTTCTTAACACTTACTTTCCAGGGGCCTAAATACATTTCAACTCACTCCTCTGTTTAGGCTTAGCCTCGGATTTCCCTGAGTATTTACTTTCAGGGACACAGGAGAGTTGAGAAGAGCCTGTTCTAGGAAAAAGAATGTTTTTCTCTCTTTTGTGAACAAGATTAAAGGAGCAGACCTGAATCTCAGCAAACTCCATACAAAACTATATGTGATCAAAATGCAGAAAATGTTGAGAGCAGTGCTGATGATGCACATTTTTTCTACAATAGTCCAGTTGTTAGAGCAGTTGTCCAGAAAATGTATAATCATGGTTTCTAGGTCCCACTAAGTGTGAGGGGACACCCCCAAAAATTGTCTTGAAAGAATCAAAAGATACTATACAAATCTGGGAGCAAAGATTAATAAATCTGGAACTTGAGCTGTGTTTAAACTACCCAGTTGAGGGTTATTCTCAGAGAAGAACAGATGCACATGGGTCATACAATATTAGCATAGCTGGCTAATATTGAGAGCTTTTCCTCCTTCAGCCTGAAACTTTGGCTTTCTTACAACATGAGCAAGAATAGATCCCACTTCAGAATAGTGGAATCTTTAAAAAAAAAATAGAAAATTAACAAAAACGCTCAGATAAGCATAAGCTACAACAAACTCTGAAGTCACCTGAACCTATGGAGTACAGGAGTATTCATAATAAGTTGTTTATAAGAGAGAAAAGAGGATAACAGGCAGATTTCCCAAATATCTTGGATATCTGTGTATTTTTCCAGGAAATATATTGAATGATTAGAAAGAGCTGAAGGTGATATTAGCTGATTATGACTGAAATGAAATAACAGATTTGGTGGTACAGTTCACATGATTGGAACAGTAATTTTTTTTTCATTTCTCAGGATGATGCAACAGTGGAAAAAGAAGGAGTTATTGTATATAGTTGGAAAGAATTGCTCTGTGGACTGGAAACTAAATACATCTAAATCTGCTGAAAGACTGTAAGTATATAAGGGGAAAATATCACACCTTCTAACACAATGGAAATCTACAAATTACCAAAATGAAGTCCAGATGAAGGAGATGACTAATGACAGACACCAGAGCATAAGTTTAGGTCAAAAAGGATATCTTAACTATTTAAAATGGATAATTGGAAAACACACCTAGTAGAATACACACTGTTCAGCAGTTTCTTAGAACACGTTAAGAAGAAATATTTCGATAAAGAAAATGAAAGAAAAACCCACAAAAAAAAAAAAAGATAAGAAAGTTTTTCTGAACTGAATTGTAACTCATAGGGGGGGAACTTGTGAGAATAAGAAGGCAGAGAAATCTAGGTGAGAATATTAATGATATATTCATTGCAATCCTGCTTTCCTGGATAAATTTGCCCTGTTATGCTATGGGTCTACACTACCCACCATTACAGTTTGTTTGGTGTTTATATTAGTGAAAGAAAGGGAGGCAGACATAATCATGAGTGGTTGGATCAATCCTTTGGAAGCATCTAAATGCTTTTTAGAATCAATAAAAAGAAGAAGGTACTAATTTAGATGCAGTAGTTCTCATTATGTAGGTTTTAAAAAATGTTTACATATATTTAAAAAAAAAAAAAAAACAACACAAAACCCCCCAAAACCAGGATGGTTTTAGGCAGATGAAGTTTCTCCTTCTGACTAATCCAAAGCTAAACAGAGAAATTTTTGTAGCGCTCAAAATAAGGTGGGCTTCATTCTATTCTTCTGTTGCATTTTTGAACAAAGGTAATGAACACTGTTTTCAGCTGGGATATGTAAGTGGGAGGTCAAGGTATGCAACTGTGGTAAAATAATAGCAGAGAGAATGATGCCACAGAAGTTAAAAAAGGTCCATTTGTGTTTATTCTGAGAGACCTTGTAGAGGTTTTCACTTCACAACCCATCTTTATATCTGGTTCATCAAAGGATCTGCATCAAACTGAAGTGGTAGTGGAAAAGATTACAGAACAAATACACAAAGTGTACAGTAAGAAGCTGCCAATTAATTTGTAAACAAATCTGCAAAATAACTACAAAGTAGGTGTTTAAAATTCTTTGTAGTTTACACATGAATGTGAAAATTAAAAAAAATCTTCTAGAAGGTTTAAGTCTAGGATTTAAATTGAGTGATTATTAAAAATGTGCTAGAAATTATATGTGTGATTACTTTATAATCTTGGAAATTACTTAGTCACTGTCTACTATTTTTTACTAGTTTAGTTAATCTAAATAAAAGTTATGAGTTATCCCCAAATATAGTTTATTTTGTAGTAGCAGTAATATGGACAGGGTGGATGAACTGTCTTTGAAACAGTTCAATAGTACTAGTAATGGCAGCAACAAGAAGAAAATAAAAAAGCCTTTGATCATTAATAGAAAAAAGAGAATAAAGTCTTTAGGTTTTAGCACCACTTTGACCCTTGTTTTGGAGAAATGATAATTAAATGAAGTAAAAAAAAAATATTCCTTCCTCTAGAGTTACAGTTATCTTAATCCATTTTTTAGTAGTTTATAATTTCAAAGAAATATTTCAGTAAACCGGTAACCTCTTGTTAAAACACTACAGATCTTCTGTCCAAATTACTTGTATGCAACAAGCTACTGAAAATATCAGAAGCAGCAGCATCACAAAAAGTATATGGTATGTATACAACAACATTTGTACTGTTTTTTTATTTGCTTTTTTAATGAAGCCAAACAAAAGAGAGAATTTGAGCCATTGCTTTTATCTTCATGAATTTAAATGAAAATTAAAAATTCACTGTAGTGAAGTGCTAGGATAATAGGTTAATTTTGACACTGACTGAGAACTGAATGTCATCCAACTTCTCTATAACTCAAATCTTTAATGTAAACTTTAAGTTACAAGTTAAACTGGGACAAATGCACATATGTATTCTTCTACCCCGCTGCAAATGTGAAATAGTTTACTCTCCATGGTGTGTTCTTCCTATTGTCTCTTCTTCTGAAAGATAAGCTATTTTACTTTCTGAGGAACATTATAGGAGAAATATGGACAATTAGTATGGAGGGGCTGATTTTTGGTAATTGTTACCTGTCAGGAGCTTTTTTAATCAAATACCTCAGTTATGCTAAGATGAAAAATAAGCCTGTAAAAAAAAAAAACAAACCAAAACCCACCAACCAAAGTTATTCATCACCAGAATATATTTAAAAGCCTAAAACATTAAAACCTGTATATACATCTATCTGGAGTGAACTATGTCTTTAAAACTGTATTATTAAATGAGCCCATTTATTTTAAGACTCCTATGAAATATTCATGTGTTCTCTCAATGAGGCAGAATGAATGAAATACTTGAAAAAAATACTGGAAAACATTTAACTATTTTTTATAGTAAGAAGGTTAATGTTTTGTATGAAAAAGTGAAGACTTGAAGTTTTTCATGTAGGTCTAATAAAATCCAGAATCTTCAATCATCTGAAATTCTTCAGTGCTGGATACTTTAGAATAAAGTGGACAAAATTATGCCTTAGTATAAAATTTCTTCGCTTATTATGCATGTCAGTAAAGTTTCTTTCCAATCCCCAGATGATACACACTGGTTTATAACTACAAACTTGAGACTTAATTTCCTTCCAAAACTCATCTTTGTTGAATTGTCAATATTCACCAGTATCAATCAATACGCATTTAAATTTATAAAAACAAAATTTTCTTCTAGACTGTTTCAAGGCCCCACTCAACTGCCTATGCAATCATTTACTTTAGGAGGATTTTACTAAGTGCCTAAAATTTAGAAGTAAATTAAACACCTCAATTAGATAGATTGCATAGACTGTACCCTGCTCAGAATGACTACTGATGGCTGTGGTAGCCCTGATTCCTCTCAAGCTCAACAGCGCTTTTCATGCAATTGTGTGATTGAACTACTACTGCTAAATAAATGAGAGGTCACCTCCTTCTAGCTGTATCTCAGAATTCAAATTTCTATGTGAAAATTCCATATTTTCAGTACAATTGTGGCAAGCAGTTGCAAATTAAACAGTGGATGAGGGATTTTCATTTTAATGAAAATGCTCCTTTATGAACATATCACCTGTGTACAAATGTAGATAACTTTAAATGCATTTTCTGTACTCGGGGTCTTCATCTCATCATTTAAAATTGTGTTCCTGAGTGGATGAACTTGTTTATAGCTTTCAAATACAGTGGTATTTGGCATTAAAACTTCCTTATGTGTATAAATACCCACTGCTGGTGACCTGAAATTGACTGGTGCTCTCACCAAAATCTCTCTAGTCTTTCTAGATTGTTTGGCCAATGTAGTCAGTCTCCAGGCAACCAAACGTGTGCTGTAACTTTCCAAGGATGACAACAAATGATGCATGCCATCTCTTTTATACTTGAAGCACATATCCTTTATGTGCAACTCAGTTTTTTTCTTTTATTACTTCCTTAACACAGCATCTTTGTGGAAACCTAGCCAATTATACAGTGAGATTTTACAGTTTAATCTACCTTCTTATGCAGTGATGACCAATCTAAGTGCTAAGCTGTGATTTATGATAAGATAAAAATACATTTACTACTATCAAAGTGTTGGGGGATATAGTCAAATAATTAGAGAAAATCTTTCTAAATGATATATATTCCTACACTTAGTGCTTGATTACTTTTTAATCTGTAGATGCACTCAGCACATCTTGATTTGGCATTAGTATATTCAAATTCTCTTTTTCTTTATAGGGCATGCCCACAATTTATTTAGAACTAGATCATAATTTTGAACAAATTAGATTCTATGTTTATTAATGTGAACTCTATATTTCTAATAAACACACTCCAAAGTTTCTAATATTAAATGGAGCACAAAAACACCCCACAAAACAAAAAAGGATGTTTATGAAATTTGCCACTACTTGTCTGTTACTAGAATCTGTTACTGTGAAATGTCAATTGTTTGAATGCTTATTAAATAACCCTGGAATTAGCAAAATGGTTATCTTGACATAATTGAAAGGACATATGCAAAGGTTAGTTCATCCTGCTGAAAGACTGAAGAAGAGAATTAATTTCCAATCAAATGCATGTTGCATTGTTATGCAGTTTAGTTTAGGACTAGAGGAGACAGAAACAGCTATACAAAATTCCTGTTTGGAATAAATTGGCCAGTAGGAATATCAGAGAATATAGTTGAAACGCATTAATTTGGAATTTGCTTCTGGGAAGGTTACACTGCCCTCTTAAAAGCAAAATTCAATATTTCCCTATCTAACAATGAAGGGAACAAAGCTAAGCTGCATTGCCAGACTTAAAAAAAAATAATAGAAAATTATGTCAAAATTTTGGCTTTATGTTTGCTGGGTATGTGTACATATTCAATAAAATTTGCCACCATCTGGAAGATCCCTGCACAGTAATCCATGTGACAGTTAAGCTCATGCATGGAATTTAAATGATACATAAATCCTTCAAAATCCTGAATGCATTTCATCCACGCTAGCTCAATTCAGTGGCAGTGTTTCTATTTTCCATAGATCATCATTACTACATCATAGAGATTCATTGGTTAGATCCCAACACAGATTTGGAGAGGGGGTGGTGTTTGTTTGTTTTCTGAAGAGGTAATATAAACGTTATATTTGCTTATCATAAGGTTTTGGTGTCAAGCAATTCTTATTAAATACTTACTACTGAATCACCTGCTGTCTTACAAGCTCGGATCAACTCACACTAATGTATGCAGTATGGGGTATAAACATGACAAGTTAGAAATCTGTGTGCAGTTGCAGGGCTATGATCTTGTTGGGATCATGGACACATGGTGGGATGATTCCCATGACTGGAGTGCTGCAACGGACAGGTGAAGGCTCTTTAGGAAGGACAGGTTGGGAAGACAAGGAGGGGGCATTGCTCTTTATGTGAGAGAGCAGCTGGAGTGCATCGAGCTCTGCCTGGGGATGGATGAGGAGCCAACTAAGAGCTTATCGGTTAGGATTAAAGAACAGACAAGTAAAGGTGACATTATAGTGAGTCTGCTATAGGCCGCCTGACCAGGAAGAAGTGGATCAGGCCTTCTACAGACAGATAGGAGCAGCCTCACATTCGCAGGCCCTGGTCCTTATGGGGGACTTCCACCACCCTGATAAGTGCTGGAGGGACAGCACAGCAGGACATAAGCTATACAGGAGGTTCTTGGGGTACTTTCATGACTTCCTTCTCCAAGAGATAGAGGAACCAATGAGGAGAGGTGCTCTGCTGAATCTCATGCTCACCAAGAAGTATCACCAACAAGAGGTGATCCTTTCCTTTTACTCAACACTGGTGAGGCCACACCTGGAGTACTGTGTCCAGTTCTGGGCTTGTCAGTACAAGAGAGACATGGTCATACTGCAGAGTCCACCAAAGGGCCACAAAGATGATTAAAGGAATAGAATCACCTCTCATGTGAGGAAAGGCTGAGAGAGCTGAGAGAGCTGTAGAGCTTCAGTGTAGAGAAGAGAAGGCTCAGGGGCGATGTTATCAATGTATATAACTACCTGAAGGGAGGGTGCAAAGAGGACAGAGCCAGACTCTTTTCAGTGGTGCCTGGTGACAGGGACCAAAAGCAATGGGCACAAACTGAAACACAGGAGGTTCTGTCTGAACATCAGGAAACACTTTTTCACTGTGAGGGTGACTGAACGCTGGCACAGGTTGCCCAGGGAGGTTGAGGAGTCTCCATCCTTGGAGATATTCACAAACTGTCTGGACATGGTCCTGGGCAACTGGATTGCCTGCTTGAGCTGGGGGGGGTGGTTGGGCCATATGACCTCCAGAGGTCCCTTCCAACCTCAGCCAACCTGTGATTCTGTGATTTGCAATATCACTTGAAAATTTATTTTAGTATGTTTTACTAATTTTCTTTTGGATTTTTTTTTCTTTTACAATATGCATGTCTTGGTGTATTAATTTATTTTAACTGAAAGTAAGAGTGACAGATGTTTGTTGGGTTTTGTGTTTTTATTTTTCCGTTCTATTGGCTTTTTCCCATGCATTAAGGATCCACGTTTGAAATGTTTTACATGTATGTTTAATATCCTGCACAATACAGAGATAGTTTTTGAAAACATTCAGTGTTCATAACACATAGTAACTAATTTTGGGATTTTGAAAAGAAGAATGATTTTTTTTCCTTGGATTATGCAGCACTGAGGATGTAGGTGAAGGAAAACAAGGAAGGAGGGGACTTTTATTTACAGTAATAACACAACTGATTGCTTTTGTGTCAGGCTAGGTCTACCCTTCAGAATTTTCTTTACATATTTGCATCAGGACAGGGAATGACACCATGTAATGACTAACCATCATAGTTTTGGCAGGCACAGTCAAATCTTGAATATTACTCATTTGTCAATATTTTTTATTTTCATAAGAACAGGTGGAATAAGCTATGAAAGCAAAAATAGAAATAGAAAGTTCAATACTGGATTTTTTATTTTTTATTTTTTTTATAAAATACTTTACAGTTAGATAGATTTAAAAAACTTCCGAGAGTACATCTTACTTAATTATCCACAACAGAAACTATTGAGTAGGAAAACAGGTGAATGAAAGACCAAGTACAGATGAAAAAGGCAGTGAATCCAAATGAAATTATTAATACTTTGTATTCTTATTGACTTCTTATATGTGCAATTCAAAGCTGTTACTCAAAAGGGGTCAGCTTTATCTTCTTTTTGAAGATGTTACTGTTATTCTTTCTGTGTGCAACATAAAGAGCTGAGGTGACCTCCACAGACAGGAGATATCCACAGGGAAAATAGATTTGTCAATGGCTACTTTATATGGATCATGCTCAGGACTGATCACTGACTGCACAGATAGAATTTATCTCTACGCTTTATAGTCAATGCAGATGAATAGGCACCTCCAAGGGGGGCAATTCACCTGACTGACAAAAGAGGACTAAGCTGAGTAACACTGACTTATGCACATATAACTGTAGGTGTCTAAAGATGAATTTAAAGATTAAATTAAAGATGTAGATGAATTTCAGCTCAAATGTCCATGACTGTCAACAGTGAGTATGCTTAAAGATAAATAATTAAAAAAAATAATTCCTGTGTACTAAAAAATCACACACTGCTGAAAAAAACATGCTGAAAAACTGTGTGATTTGATTCTTGAGTGACATAGACCTTGTACTTTCTCTTCGGAGTTTTAGAGTTTTTGATCTATGGATAGAAGACTATTCTAGTGAGAGGGACTATTTTGGCAGTTATATGACATCTAAAACAAGTTAAGCATTTAAGCATCAATGTTTTAAAAAAGTGCAAAGAATAAATATGCTCTGCATGCCATTTCCCTAAAAAAAAGAAAGTATAATTTTAGTAAAACTACCAAAGAAATCCCGCATAACTCAGCAGAAAGAGCAGCCAGTATGCAAAACCCCCCCTTCAGTTACACACTACAGAACACGAGCCAGAAGAGATGACATTTAATCTTTAAAATGGCACTGTATGTACAATCTGAAGTTAGAATCCAATAAGCACAAGATCAACAATTTAACTTTGATGATCATCATTCATCAAAGGAAGTTACATCTACAGTCCTATTTACTCTCCAAGGCTTCATAGACAAACAAATAAATATATTTACACTATTCATGTGATTCCTCTAATGTGGCAAATTTTCCCCTAATTTCATGCCGGATGGAACTACTATCAGCCACTTCTTTTCGTCCAGTCTGGAGATTCTAGCTCAACAGATGCTTAGTGATAGGACATACCAACTCTCTCAACCATTCCTTGCTTAAGGTTATATTGCATAATTTATTCTGTCAGTTAGTATGGTGTAAATTGGACTAAATGGTGTGACAGGAAGGTTAAATGAGTGTCCAGTGAGAGATGCAGACATGAGGTCAAAACTAGCAATTGAGACATTCAGTGACCTGAATTTTGACTTTTTTTTTTTTTTTAATTCTTAGGCTTCTACAAACATATACTTCATGTTGTTTTCAGTACATAAATGGGAGGTTTATGTTAAAAAATACTCAACTTTTTTTTTTACTTCCATCTTCTTCCCCTACATACACCTTCTCTACTTCATGTACCTGATTGGTGCTTCTGCTTAACAAACAACTTTCAGGGAATTGTTTGAAGACTTGGGAATGAAGCTTAATCTGAAATTTCTTTAATCCCTCTAAACTTTATATCATTGGGAGGAAACAAGCACAAGACCCCCAACAACATTGAGATGTTCCTTAGATTTTAAATTCCCCCCAAAGAGTAATGCACTGCATATGGTTTACATATGAACCACCATCTCCTCAAAAACCAAAACCGAAAACAAAACTATCATTTTCAGTAGAAGACTGTAAAATATTCCATTGGAACTGACACACCACTTGGAATCCA
This sequence comes from Ciconia boyciana, assembly GCF_034638445.1. Classification (NCBI taxonomy): domain Eukaryota; kingdom Metazoa; phylum Chordata; class Aves; order Ciconiiformes; family Ciconiidae; genus Ciconia; species Ciconia boyciana. Next base: position 177,286,756 of record NC_132934.1, read on the forward strand.
ATAAGAGTACTGTTAATTTAATGACTAGCAAGTATCTACGTGGCTCAGTGGGGTACCATAATACAGGACAGAGCTCTGAAAGAGTTGACTAAATTGCTGGAAGCAGTGCATCTGAACAAGCACCCTACGTGCCTCAAGATAAAATATCCGGCTTCTTATCAGGGTCAATTAAGCCTGTGTTGAGTGCTGTGCTAACGCATTTATTCTTCTGTTGGTACCCAGACTAGCCTATTTAGATCCACCTGAGGTATCCCTTTGTAACAGGGCACTGGGCAAGCAGACATAGGCTTGATGCACTTAACACTCGTTGAGACAAAGAGCACTTTACTCGATGGAGAACCATTTCCTTCTCCAAAAGCCACATACACACCTTATTGAAGCAGATGTTAAAACTCCTATTGACTTAAAGGGAATGTGAACCAGACTTTGCCATTTTCCAGCGGTGGGTATGAAGCTGCGGAAGGAGAATAAAATCAGGGCACAAGCAGTGCAATGGTGGAAAATGAAAATAGGCAAATACTGAATATTTTCTTTTTATCTTCTCCACAAAAGAAAGATGGCCCTAACATAGCTATTAGACTAGCAAATAGGAAACTCCAGCTTCCTCAGCCACTCATTGTTGTCACCAGGCATTTTAATGACTCCATTTAGCACTGCAGCATTTCTTTTTCTCAACACTGACTAATAACATGCTGAGATAGTTACACTCTTTGCGAATTGAGTTTTATTGAAGAATGGAAAGGTGAATGCCTGGGGATTTTGCTCTTAAAACTGTAGAGGACACATTTTGGATACAATGTTTAAAGAGGAAAAGAAAATTAAAAGAAAAGGTTAGTGAGGGAGATTAAGGGTGAAGGAGAGAAACAAGGGGAAGAGCTAATAAAGGAAATTAAATGGATTGAGAATTACTTTGCAGAACAACTAGTAGCAGATAATAAATCATGGTGCTGTAAGCACACAAAAGCTGAACAATAAAAATAGCGAGGTAGTAGAAATGTCACAACACACTTCTGGTAAATGTAAAATGTAATCTGCAATATGTTGAATACTGCAAAGATTCCACTATTTTCAGGTAAATTGCCCAACTGTACCTTTCTTTCTGTTCTCTTTATACTATCACAGTAAACATGGTTCAGTGACATTAGTGCATCTGTACAGTTCTGGCTGCAGCTACTGCAAATTCAGGCCCTCAGCAGGTTTACTTCTGTCTAACCTATCAGATGCTGACTAGTTCCTTACACTTGCTAAATATATATGAATCTGTCCCCAGTAATATAAGAATTGTATTAACATTGTATTAATATGCACCATATGTTACTAATATATAAAGGTGCCTTTATTACAGACTTAAACCACCTATAGATGATTTATTCACCTTTTTTAATATTAATGCCTTAGAAAGGGAAAATGGCCCAGGGACCTTAAAAAATATTTGGACTTTACTGAAAATATACATATTTTTTTTAAGAGTACATTAATATTTTAATATTTGCACTAGTCTGCTGTGAATAGTTTTTGAGTTTCTTCATCTGTATTTGATTCTCTGATGGAATTTTTAAGATTAATAGTTCAAACATGAAGAAAAACTTTTTAAAAGAGCTCATTTTAGAAAATTGAGAAAATATGGTATGCCTTTATTTCTTAGCAAAAACAATTATTTTTCCCTGATAATGAATGCATGTACAGGTAAGTATTTTTGTGTACTGTTGCACCTGAGAGATTGGTGGGTGTAGTAACATTTGATTCACTCTTAATGTTCACACTAACTCAGTAGGCATGCCAACAGTTTTGCAAAGATACAGAATATTGTTAATCAGCAGTCTGCTCCTGAAATATTATTCTGGAATGTCTACTTTTAAACTCTCTCTGTCTTTGTGTATACATAAACATATCTATATGTATTATGTGTACATATATATGTACACATATGTGCTATATGTTCTATATGTATGTTAACTGAAACATTCCCTTTGTCTTGAAGTACATAGATTTAACTAGACTATCCGCAGGCAAGTAAAATCTGATTATGTCCATATTCAACATCACTATAACCTGCTAAGGGGTTTCAATATTATTTATTGATCATTTATTTTGCTGACAGGGTGTGGAGAAAAAATAAGCCAATCAGGCAATCAATTTATCCTTCTTTGAAAATAATCTCAGCAACAAAGGAAGGGATGATGTCTTATTTTGAGGGGAAGAATTCTACCTAACCAGCAACAGCTGAGCCATAAACATTATGATATCTGTGAGTAACAATAACTTTTTCGTTTCAGGATATTTCTTTTTTGTTCATTTGTTCTCCCCTTTCAGTCACCTTTCTTCCAGATGCAATGATAACTGCTACAAACTATGCAGCTGCAGATGGCAAAAGAAGCGGACCTGAATCGTATGTGTTCAGCATATTGCTCACAACAAGCAGTTTCTTTAGGAGCCATGGGAATGACTTTTCCCAGTTTGTAACTAAGGATTGTGCTGCTCAAATCTATATATTCTGTGGGATTGAGTCCATAAATTTTAAGTAACAAAATTGACAGCACTTTCTTGTTACAAGAGTTATGAATATATTCAAACCCACTTAATGTCATCTTAGATTTGTCTCAGCATTTTTTTGACATTATCTGAGATTTCCCCATGTAAACTGACATTTCCCTCTGATAAATGAAATCTCCAAAGATGAAAAGGGAGACTGTTTTATTTTTTAGAGTTTTCTTAACAGAAATGTTTTAAATCCTTGTTCCATCCTGCAGATGTTAATATGTTGCACAAACAATGCAACATGAATGAAAGCATAAAACAATATTATGTAATTAATTAAAATTTGTTTTGTTAAGTTAATTAAAAACTGGAAAACCTGACAACACTGTGTGCAATAACTGATGCTCACAGATGTTGGAAGTAGAAAATCTGTTGATATTATGGACAATCTTGCATCCTATTTACAAAGAAATTTTCATTTGTTTTTTATTTCTGTGTGCAAAATTTGTGTTGAAAAATTTGATTGGATATTGCCAGTTGTACGAGCAAAGAGATATATCTCAGAACTGCAAATTCATTTATGCTGTAAGCTCCTGAAATAAGCACACATGAAATATGCATATGGAAAATTTTTGTTTCTATGAGCCTAAATCAGTGACCAGGTCTTTTTAAAGCCAGACTGAAGACACATCTTTTCAGAAGCTGACACTAAAAGGGCAATGGATTAAAGTGAATCAATGTTATAGATTCCAGTTTGTTAGTGTCAGATGGTTTGCTGAAGAGAGAGCAAACAACTTTCAAGCTAAGCATTTTCTACAGACATTAACTGAGTGAAATTGTAATAAAAATTCAAACAAACTCTCCAATTTCAGTACCTTGCACTGATAGTAAGACACTTTCTGCTATAAATTCTGGCTGCATTTTTAACTCAGTTTTGAAAAGAAGAATGTTTGGAGCAGACTTACTTTCAAGTTCAGCATAATTGGTTAAAAAATTATTTGCAAAATTTTTCACAACCTATTTATTTTCAGCTTTTTGTCTCCTAGATCAGAAATCTAGATTTTTATTTGCTTTGAGCAAATATTTTTTTTTTTCAGTAAAACAATAGAAAGCTAAAATATCTGTTAGAATACTAAAAAAAACCCCCCGAACTCCCAAAAATCCGAAATAAAATGGCAGTAGCCACCAAAGTCCTAGGAATTTGGAGGAAGTTTTTGAGAAGCATGTTTTTGTTCATGTGAAACATGAACATTTTGTTCATGTTTGCAGAAAAGAAGCTTGCTTTTCTTCAGCTTTTTGCATTGATGCCTGGTAAATGCCATAATCTGTTTAATAAAGCAGAATTCTGTTAATTATGGATTGATTTTAAGACTAACTGTGCTCTGAAGAATTCAAGTCCATCCAAGAAAGAATTAGGTTGATGTGTAATGTTAAAGATTTGGATTCATCTTTACTGATTTGAAAAATGACATAATCTTTTTTATTAAAGGAAGTTTTCAAAATTTCATGTAAGTTAATTTATTCATAAGTCATATAGCTATAAAAATGATAATAGATCTGATTCCTGGAGCATAGTTTTGAGCTTTCAGCAGTAATACTGCTCTTATGGCCAAAAAAAAAAAAAACCATACCCAGAAAACCTCATTCTCTTTTACGTTTTTTCAAAATATATTGTTCACTAACACTTCACTAACACTTCCTTTTTGTGAAAGCAGTTTTCAAGAAAGTTATGGGAAAAAACCAAAACTCAGCATACCATAATATCTTTTAATGTTGGTAAGCAGCACTTAATAATAAGTGATTATCAGAAAAACATATACCTTCCCAAAAAGCTGATTTCCACCTTGCCAGTCATCCATTGAAGAAAAAATGAGAGAAAGGCAGTTCCTCACTTTCATTTGCAGATATACATGAGCAAACTATTACAGCCACATTCAGCCTTCAGCAGAGATGTTGCTAGGTGACTAGTCTCCGGCTACAGATGAACTACAGCAACTACGTAAATAGTGCTTTTCAGAACATAAACATTTTTCATTACTTATTTTCATTTATTTAATGCTGTTAGTAGAAATGCTGCTTTTGGAAATCGTAATGTGATTTGAGTCATCTGTCCATGGTTTAATATTGCTATAGATGGTTACAACCATCTATAATACATTCATTTATTATGTATTCCATCTGAGAAATGCACTATACTCTTGACAGTCAGGTGTGAACATCTTCCCATCCCAGACTGCTCCATAAAGGACAGAACTATGACTGAGTGTAACAAGGTGGAAGTGAATAAACAGTGTAGTATAGAGCACATACTTTAATTCTACAATTTCTTAGCTCATAACATTTTTAGAGAGGGTTTGATTTGTGCTTCTTCTAGACATATTGGAAAGAAAGCTACTGCATTATTAATAGGATTTGAAGTTCTGAACATTGCATTTTCACTACACTACTATTTATAGTTATGGACTTGATTTTTATGGTACAACATATCGAACATTATTTACAAAAGTATTATTTTCTGATTTTTCTTGGCTTAGTGTACTAATATGTTTAAGTATTTTTGCCACCATGAATAGATTAGTAAGTGAATAATAGCTACTTCTATTTTGTAAAGCTGCATTACTGTCTCACCTGGTAAAAAAGGTTAATTTAAATGCTGATCCATCAGATATTTCTTGTATTCATGTATTCACTATGAATAAGTGATCTGGTGGGATTTCAGACAGCATGTATGAGAGCCCTGAGGGCACTAACAGACCTTAGTGACCTTGACCATGCTAACCTGGGACCTGCATCCACACAAATGAGTCCAGGGTTTCATTTAAGCTCAGGCCTGGGCACCCAGTCTTGCCCTGAGCTAGGCTGGAGAAATGCCTGTGCTCAGCTTTGCTTCTGGACCTGCCTCTTGGATGTATCTTGGTCTTATGTTTCAGGTAGCTTATCTTGTAGATGGGTCCCTTGGACCTATGTTGCACCTTGTCTCAGGTTTGGTCTCCTGGGTGGACTTTGTACCCACGTTGCAGCCTTATCTCCACTCCTGTCTCTTGTCCTGTCTCCTTTGGCTCCTGACCTCCTGGAAGGATCCTGAACTTGGCTCATTTCTTGCTGTGCTTGGGCTGTCAGTAGTGCCCATTACCAGCCCTGGGCTCTACCTACTGTGCTCAGACGCAGCAGGACTGTGCCCCATCAGTGAAGACGCTGCCCATACTGGGGTCACCCTTGGCTCTGGGCTTGCTTGCTGTTAAAGAGCAGCCCTGCTCCTGCAGCTCCCTGATGGTATGCTGCTGTAGCCTGGCAAACATGGTTTTGCATTACTATTAAAAGACCACAGGCCTGGTAGTTCAGGGCCTCTGGAGTTGTTTGAAATTGTGGTAAGGTATGTGGAATATGAAAGCATCTGCTTCATTAAGTTCTCTGGTTAAGGTCTACTCAGCATAAATGAAATAACAAGTAAAAAGGAAAGTGATAAATTAAACACGCAGATATACAAACCTAACAAGCATGTGGTGACGGAGACAGTAATGAAGACCTGAACCCTTCAGCCATTGACAGATAGGCCATTAACAAAACTACTCAGGCATAGCTTAGCCTTGAAGAAGGTCAGCTTGAACTTTGTAAATGATAAGAAGCGTGAATCAAGATTAGCATTAATATTATGAAGTACTTGAGTAAGGGCCTCTGGGCTGGCAAAAAACTTATTATAGGATGTTTAGGGGAAAGGCCAAAAAGGGAAAAGGGGTGAGTCAGGGAGGAACAACTGTAGGAAAATGGAAAGGGGGATGAATAAAAGGGACCTGTCATGCACAAAGAATGCCAGTCAGTACATTTGCCTAACTGATCACTATGCCTGATCATTGCAATCTATCCTATCTTCTTACTAAATGTTTTGTTTTTTTTTTTACTTTTTATGTGTAACGTTTCTCTCTTTTCTGTGTGTGAATGCTTCAAGGTCTCAGTGTTGGCAACTGGAGAAAGAGCTGTGGTTCACAGGGTCTGTGGGTCTTGGTGCCAACAACTGGAGGGAGTGTGCACCATTGGGCCATAAGTCTGCATGCCAGCAGCTAGCAAGATGAGCATGCAAGAGAGGTATGTGTGTACGAGGGACAATGGGCTGCAGGGTTTGTAAGTCTTAAGTGTCGACAATTAGAAAGGGACAGGTATGTGTTTGTATGTATTGAAAGGTTTAAGTACCATCCACTGGAGAAGAGTCTACGGGTCACAGGGCTCTCAGGTCCAGGTGCCAGCAAGCAGAGTGATGGACATGCAATAGAGGTTTGGAGGGTGAGCAGCTGGTGAAGGAGCATAAGCCTTAGGGTTCATAGGTCCAGATGCCAGCAATTAGAGCAACCCAGTGTGTGTGCTGCCATGTCTAAGTGCCAACAACTGGAGAAAAGACCATGGGTCACAAGGCTGTAGGTCTCTGTGTCAGCAACTGGAGGAACCCACATGGAAGAAAGGTGTGGATGCCTGCAATTAGAGAAGGGGCTACAGTTCACAGAGCCCTGAGGTCTGTGTCAGCAACAGGAAAGGTCAGGGTGTGTATGTGAAATGACAGCAACTGGAAAGATCTAGGTGTGTTTATTTTTCCCCAGTGAACTTCATCCTGTGTGTGTGTATGTGCAATTCACTAGTGAATTTCAAGCTGGACTAGCTGGCAAGGAGGAGGAGACCTGCATACTTGATAAGTGGGCCTGGGGTCTGGACATGGATATTAGATGGGCTGAGGGCCCATGTTGATATTCAAGGGGTCTGTGTAAGTACGAGTGTGCTTGTGAATCTAGATAGTGTGGAGAAGTGTGTTTCCACTGGTGAACATCAATCCTGATCAGCCAGAGATGAGGAACAGGACTTGGCCACTTGTACTTATGCTTTGTGAGCTCTGGTAGTACCATATGTGGGTGCTGCTAAATTCAGTGCCCTGTCTGCAGCAGTCTGTGCGGCTGCTGGTATTTATGTCCTGTGTGCATATGCCTCTCTGGGGTACACACTCAGCCTTGATACTAGATGAACTTGCAAACGGGAAAGCAGCAGCCTCATCTAACAGCCTGGGATGGAGACCTTTGCATGTCAGGGTGCACCAGGCTGGGCTCCAGCCACCAGGAAGGAGGAATCCCTGAGCCCTGGGGTCTGCTGCTTTCAGTGGCTTTCCTAATATCCTTAATACTTGTCCTAGATGGAAATTATTTTAGCTTGCCTTTTTGCAGTCATAGAGACTGTCTAGCAGTCAGGTAACTACTCCCTAAATTTATTTTAGCTTTAATTTAACTTTGTGTAATCATGTGCCGTAATTCTCATTGTTAGTAGATAGTAATTACAGGTAGCTATTATGTGTGACGTATCTGTCTACTATTGCAGAATAAAATATCATAGCCTTGTTTGATTGTATCAAGCTTAGGTAGAAGGATTTTGTGTAGGAACACTAGAAGAACAGAAGCAATTCGGAATGAGGATGGAGACAAATTTTATGTTAAAAATATACCTTTCCTACCTTCCAGAAACATGGTGTTTGAAGACAACTCCTGTGACTTCCTGAGTTCCCTCCTGTGAGAGACTGAAAGAGTTCATGTCTCAAACATTGGGGAGAGATGAGGCGCGATTTGCATGGCGACGGCAGGTCTGCTGGCATGGGATGGGGAGAGCTCATCGGAGGAGAGACTAAAAGAGGTATTGTCTTGTGAGACACTGAAAGAGGTACTGTCTCAAATGTTGTAGCGAGATACGGTGCAGCAAGTTGGCTAGCACGGGATGAGAAGAGCGCGTTGGAGGATGCACAGTTACCATCTATGGCCAGAGGTCACACAGAGTTTTATCTAAGGAATGGGCCTGCAACCATCCGAAACTTGGAATGAAACTCCTCGCAACCACCCCCCTCCCCCAGCGCCTGCAAACTTTTGAGGACCAGAACAACATAAGTCCTCCAGGGGTGTGACCTGAGGCAGGGATTAGAGTATAAAGAGACACCTTCCCCAGGGAATGGGTGCGCCCATCACGGGAGGATTGCCACGTCTGTCACCGTCATCGCAGGATCCAAGGGTGGTAATACCTTTCCTTTTCTCTATCCTCCTCTCTTCTCTTTTCCTCTACTCTTCCACTGTATATATATATCTGGGCATATGAGTTTTGGATGAATTGTGATGGGTTGCTCGGAAAATAGCTCCATTGCCAAATTGCCTCTGTTCATTCGCTGAGCTTGCTAGTTCGTTAAGTTTGTCCATTTGTCTAGTTTGCTAGTTAATGAAGTTACTAGTCTGACTGTTCCTCTGAGTTGTTGTCGTGACTCTACCGGCCTGCGGCTCTGCCCAGCAGAGATCAGCTTTTGTCAGTACACAAACCTTTGGGGAATAAAAAAGACTCACCCATCTCGCAACCCACCGAGTGGGACGAGACACCTCCTAACCTGAATTATCCTATGAAATAATAGACTTATTCATAGCTAATTAAATAGTACAAACTGATGGAAAAGCAGTATGGAATAATTTAAGGTGTGTAACTTATTCTCTAAATTGTTTTTTTAGTTGGTCGAAGCAAAATACTAACTTGGGGCTGTAAACCATCACAGTAAAATTAGTTAAAATCAGGTTCTCAAATATCTGAGTAACTCTGTGGCTTTGCTTCACTGAGTGCATGCTTCCTTTCATTCTGGTCATGTTTATATATGTTGCAGAGATTTTCCAACATTCTTTTTTCTTTTGCCTTCTGCATTTGCAGACTCATGCATTGTCCTTTCTGTTTGAGCTGAAGAAGATTTGGGCATACATCATTTGTGCAGGGCCGAAGTGGTGTCACCTCAAGTGTATGCACATAAATCAGGAAGTGTCTACAGGACAGCGTTATGGAAAAAGCTCTTATATCCTTTCCAGGAAATTAGTATGACTGGGTATCTCTCTGAAGTGCCTGTATGCTAATGCACACAATGGGGAACAAACACGGGGAGCTAGAGATCTGTGTGCAGACCAAGGGTTGCAATCCCACTGAGTTCACAAAGACATGGTGGGATAGCTCACATGGTTGGAGTGCTGCTGTGGACAGGGCACAGCTCTTCAGCAAGAACAGATCAGGGAAGGAGGGGAGTTGCCCTTTTTGTGGACTGAGGGGACAGAGGGAGTACATGCAGCTTTGCCAAGTTCAGACAAGGAGCCTCACGTTTGCAGGACCTAGTCCTCATGGGGTAGGTACTTCAACCATTCTGCTGGAAGGGCACTACAGCAGGGCCGAAGTAATCCAGGGTGGGGTCTAAATTTCACTGATGAAAACTTCCTAACAGAGGTGATCAAGGAACTGATGTGGGGAGATAGTCTGCTGGACCTTATACTTAGAAACAAAGAAGATACTTAGATAGAGATATGGAGGTATTGGAGAGAGTCCAGCAAAGGACCACTAAGAAGACTGAGAGACTGAAGCAACTCACACACGAAGAAACACTGAGAGAGCTGGGACTGTTCAGCCTGGAGAAGAGAAAGCTAGGGGGGATGTTGTCAATGTCTATAGGCAGGGAAATGGAGAAGGTAGAGCCAGATTCATATCAATGAATGGACAAGAGGCAACAGGCACAAACCACAATACTAAAAATTCCATATAAACATAAAACTTCTTTTGTTTTTTTTCTTTTTTTCTCCAGCCTCTCTGCCTTTTTGTCTCTCTCTGTCTCCTGTGAGGGTGATTAGTTTGCACAGAGATGTAGAATCTCCCTTTTTGGAGATATACAAACCTGACTGAACAATATTCTGGACAACCTGCTCTATCTGACCACACTTTGAACGGGGGGCTGGATTAGACAGTCTCCACAGGTCTCCTTTCTCCTCATACGTCCTGCGATCACTCCAGTAGAGCACCCCCAGCCTGAGCCTGTTTGAAGACATAGCTGTCTAGACCCTAAGCACATCCTCTCAGAAGAAATGAAGACCCTTATGCCTTGAAGGCACTCCTCAAAATTATAGTTCTTCTGACAGTGTCATGATTTTCTGGAGTGAGAAGGAAACTTTAAAGATAAATCCTTGTTCCTTCTTTTGTGAAGAAATTGACTACATAATTTCTCATTCATGCATGGCTCACAGCAAGTATGCTACGTAGAAGCTATACAAGTTGCATCCTTATGTCTTCAGTTAATGAAACATTTTGTATAGTAAATCTTAAATAATTTTCTCCTCTTTTTTTGTTTTATTTTGTTTTGTTCCCCCACATCATACTTAAAGCTTGAAATTGATGTGTTCTCTTGCAATAAATTCTATGGAGTAGGTCAGGAAAACACATTTAATTTGAAGTATTTGGAATTTGTTCTCTCAACTTGTTTTACAGTGCTATGGGGCTTTTTCTTTGAAGGAAGGCTTTTGCTACAATGTTAGGACTGTTTACACACACCCCCACACCCTGGGAACATTCATTTAAAGATAGAATCAATGGATTGTTTCAAAGATGGTGTAACTGAAGACTCCTCAAACTTATTTAAAATTATTCATACACTGAAGTTACTTTAGGAAAGTAGTTATTTTATTAGGTTCTAAAAATACATTTGTTTTCCTGTCCAACCACATGATCAGCATAATAGGTTCCAGCAAACGCAGCAGAAAGCACTGTACATTCTGAGGGTGACTGAAGACAATGCATGGGTGGGAAGATATGTAATTATGGACAAATTTGGTTACCATATTATTATTAGAAAGTCACTTCATAATAGTACTTAAATTTACACTTCACAAAGTTCTTGAACATCCTTGCAAAGGAACAAAACCAATATATCTGCTACAGTAGTGACTAATAACAGAAAGGAGTTATATAACAATTAGAAAGAAATGAAGAAGGGTCACCAAAAGGGTAAAATCTATCAGGTACTGTAGAGACAGTTTTAAAAAGTCACAGCAGAGACTCAAATAAATGTAGACCACCTTTTAAAAACATTTTGAAAGATAAAAAGAAATGTTTGAATTCTAGGGTAAGGAGGTTATTGGAGGTTGACTGTTAAAGTGTACCACCTTGTCCAAGTGTGGAAAAAGAGAAAATGATGATTTGAATACAAACAGCTTAGAATAGAATAGAATTTGAGGCAGGCTTGCAAAAGACAAAAAAATACATCCTTCTCCAAATACATATGGAGGCGAAAGTTTGCTAAAAAGGCTAATGGCTTAAGATATGGTCAAGGAATAAAATGAAGTTTCAGAGAAAATATATATTCCTCATAGGAGCTTCTCTATTCCAGAACCCTTTTTTTAACAAGAGGGGTGTGAGAGTTTCTCTGGAGGATATGTTATATGCTTTGTTTTAATGTGATGCAGCAAGGTAAGTGTAAGAAATTTCTTGGAATCCAGTATTATTTACTCAAGAATTCTAGCGAAATTCAGCTTTGAAATAGATGAAATATCAATGGAAGAGCCTAGCCTCTTCATTAAATCCATTTCACTCCAGGAGGAACAGAAAAAGACAAGTGTTTTGTTTTGTTTTGTTTTGTTTAAAAAAAGGTTATGGCAGTTTCCAGGAAATCATTGATAAATATGGTTGACATCTACATTAAGCAAATTGGACTAAACTATGTGTGGTGGGTTGACCCTGGCTAGACGCCAGGTGCCCACCAAAGCCTCTCTATCACTCCCCTCCTCAGCTGGACAGGGAAGACAATATATAATGAAAGGCTCGTGGGTCGAGATAAGGACAGCGAGAGATCACTCACCAATTACTGTCACGGGCAAAGCAGACTCGACTTGGGGAAAATTAATTTAATTTATTACCAATAAAATCAGAGTAGGATAATGAGAAAATAAAAACTAAATCTTAAAACACCTTTCCCCTGCCCATCCCTTCTTCCCAGACTTAACTTCACCTCCGAACTCTCTACCTCCTGCCCCCCAGCAGTGCAGGGGGATGGGGAATAGGGATTGCGGTCAGTTCATCACACGTTGTTTCTGCTGCTTCTTCCTCCTCAGGGAGAGGACTCCTCACACTCTTCCCCTGCTCCAGCATGGGGTCCTTCCCATGGGAGACAGTTCTCCATGAACTTCTCCAACGTGAATCCTTCCCATGGGCTACAGTTCATGAAATGCTCCAGTGTGGGTCCTTTCCACAGGGTGCAGTCCTTCAGGAACAGACTGCTCCAGCATGGGTTCCCCATGGGGTCACAAGCCCTGCCAGCAAACCTGCTCCAGTGTGGGCTCCTCTCTTCATGGATCAACAGGTCTTGCCAGGAGCCTGCTCCAGTGCAGTCTTCCCACAGGCTCACAGCCTCCTTCAGGCACCCACCTGCTCCAGCGTGGGGTCCTCCACAGGCTGCAGGTGGGTATCTGCTCCACTGTTAACCTGCATGGGCTGCAGGGGGACAGCCTGCCTCACCATGGTCTTCACCACGGGCTTCAGGGGAATCTCTGCTCCAGTGTCTGGAGCACCTCCTCCCCCTCCTTCTTCACTGACCTTGGTGTCTGCAGAGTTGTTCATTTCACATATTCTCACTCCTCTCTCCAGCTGCAGTTGCACAGGTTTTTTTTCTTCCTTCTTAAATATGTTATCACAGAAGTGCTACCACCATCACTGATTGGCTCGGCCTTGGCCAGCAGTGGGTCCATTTTGGAGCCGGCTGGCATTGGCTCTATTGGACATAGGGGAAGCTTCTAGCATCTTCTCACAGAAGCCATCCCTGTAGCCCCCCCACTACCAAAACCTTGCCATGCAAACCCAATACACTATAATAAAACTAGAAGTAGTGAATATGTAGAGAAATACAATCTCTCGTCACAGACTTTTCAGAAAGCTAAGCAAACATAAGATAAAGTTTATTACATCTGTACATAGCTGGTTAGTAGACATGAAACAAATGCTTAAAATGGTTTGGAAAATCTACTTTACAAGAATCTGTGCTGGGATCTGTATGATACAGAAAAAGGCAGGAATTGTGATGTGATGACGTTGCAGATGATACTACGTTATTCTGAGTACTAAATAGGAGGGCCTACTCTGAAATGTTAGAAGGACCCCATGAAACTGAACAATTAGTCAATAAAATATCAGATTAATTTTGAAGTAGATAAACATGAATTGATGATTGATGTCCATTAGAAATAACAATCTTAACCTTACATATAAAACAATGGGGTTAGAGGTGGCTGTTGAGTTTAAGAATTAGACATTTCGATTTATAATAGAAAGTTTTAATAAAATTCTTACCGATACTCAGTAGCTTCCAAGAAATGAAAACATAATTTTCGTAATGTTTTAGGACTGGAGAAAAAGAATTGCCTTCAGTATTCCCTTCAGTAAATAGGATATGGTCACAGGATAATTCAGATTGCAAGGGACCTCAGGAGGTCTTTAGTCAACCCTTCTGCTCAAAGTAGAGACAGCTATGAGATTAGACCAGATGATTATTCAGTGTTTTAGCCAGACAGGTCTTGAAAACCTCTGAGGACAGAGAATGCACAGACTATCTGGGCAACCTCTCCAGTGCTTGACTGTCTCCATAGTGAAAAAGTTTGTCCTTAAATTAAATCTGAACTTCTTTGGTTTCAAATCCATGTAGTGCCTGCATTACTGTGAGCAATTCAAATCCTTCAACAAAAAAGTATGTGACAGAAGCAGAAAAGGTGAAGAGGATGATTAGAGCAACAGCATAATTTCCATATATGAGGAACAGCTAGACTAAGATCAGAACTTCAGTGTTGAAAAGAGGCAGCTGAAGTCTATCAAATTATGAGTGGCATGGAAAGGATGAACACACGGTGACTGTTCTTTGCATTTCCAAAGTAAGAGCTAGCTGAAGCTGAACCTAGCAGGTGTGGGTTCAAAACTTCACCGAAATAACATTGTGCATTGTGCGAAGTCTTTCAGCATGAAGAAACTTGTCCACCTAAATGCCTCAGCTGAGGTCCATGGTACAATGAGGTCCATGGTACAATGAGCAGACATGTTTCATCATGGCAAAAGGCATATGCCAAGTGTGATGGTTAATAGGCAGAGAGGACTGTGGATGGACGAAGTGAGATGGACTGAAAGAACAGCTTCAAGATACCTTCAGGCACAAAAAGCTTATTACAACCTGGGGACCAGCCATCTGAGCTCTTAGCCACTAATAGCAACAGGACAGCAAGGTGAGGTAGGGGATGAATATATCTGAACAACAAACACCATGTGCCCTTTGGCAGGAAAAGCAGGCAAGGCAAAGGAGGCATCAAAAGCTGTGCCTACAGCAATAAACAGGCTTACACACTGAGTGCTGATGTGAAGAGTGTGATACATTTTTACTGTGCATAGACCCCTACAGTCCGCATGCTGACTATGCATAACACATCACCTTCCAGTATGCTGTAGTCATGGTCATATACTAGATACTTCATAATGATATACTTTATATATAGAATTTTAAGCAAGTATCCTTAGGTTTGTATGCATACCAATTATTAAAAGGTATAAAAAGATTGCATAATTAGTTGCATAGTTTAAATGTGATGTATTAGCAGTCAGACTTCTTTTGAAATTATTTTTTGCCTTAGGATTATAGATTTATCTTTCTCCTGTAATCATTTGGATGACATAGCAGCCTTTCAGTTCAACTTAATGGTAGGGTTTAAATGAGGAAGAGTTTTCAGACATCTTGATTGGCTTTTCAGCTGCAACAGATATATTTCTGATGGTGGCTGTCTTTTAACATCCTTGTGTAATATATTAAAAAACAAAAACCAAAACAACAAAATGTGAGACAGTTACCTAAGCTGTGAAAAGATACCATCAGGATATGTTGTCGCCACTTTGAGAAACAGCAATCAGTAGAGCAAGGTTTATGGGATAGCTTAAATAACTGATCTTTAAAGAGTTTGCTTCAAGCACACAGGCTCCAACTTCATGGGTTCTTGAATTTCCATCATTCTCTCTACTTTTTCCAGCTGCTCTTTCAATGAATTACAGAAATTATCTCCAGGGCAGAGGATTCTCAAGGAAGATAACAACAAAGAAAGAACATTTTCTAGTGTGATAGTAAAACTGTTTATTTCTTAAGAAAAATAAGTTGTAAAAATAAGTTTGACCTTTCCAAATTTCAGGGTTTAGAGAAAAAAAAAAAATTGCCTTTCTAAATTATATGTTTCCTCACTGAATTGCTCCATATTTCTGAGCCTCAAGTTCTCTTTCCTTTTCACTTCCCTACAGGGATGTTTAGACTCATACTGTAGTCCTCAATGCCTCACTTTACTGGTGGTGGTGGTAGGAAGAAATAAAAGTCTTTCCATGGCAGCACTTTCTAAATATTTCTGTGGCTTCTGTGAAACTCACTTTAAAAAAATAAGCTACACAGATCCTTTTTCTATAACCTTAATTTAGAACTATTCACAGAAATGACTGACAGCTAATAGCTTTAATGTTTCCATAATTTTCTGGTACAGTAAATGTCAGTGTAATTCAGCCAATCACAGCAGCTTTTTGCTAACATTTTTTAGTCCTTTCCCTGACGTTTCCCCCACCCCAAACACACACACATGCATACACACACACCAAGCTGGGACATTAATAGGCAAACACTTATGCTAGCTGTAGGATCTGACTGTAAGTTTTTAATGAATTCACTTATATTCTTTTCTATCCCAACTTTTATGTTCATTTCCTACAGTTAAAAATTTTAATCAACTAATTTTAAATCTTTGCATAAAAATACATCCTCTGAGAGTTTCATTCAGGAAACTTAAATAATAGTACGCAATTTAACCAATTACAAGGGACACAAATAATAAATTTTGTGCAAATACAGAATATGTTCACTTTCAGTAGGTTTCACTGCTAAGTAGCAGTTTAAGAGAGAAATTTTCATAACCAGCAACCATAAGAAAGCATGGCTTAGGTACCCTGCTGTTGGAAATGGTGCAAAATTGATTTATTATGAATTGATTATTTAGTTTAAATCAATATTTTTCTTTCATATATTTTAGGATTGCTACAGTAGATTCATATCCAGATTACTGAAGAATATTTTCATTAACACTATCTATTTTTCATTAGTTTACTTAATTCCATTGCATGCCAAACTCTCGTTTTAATCCTTCACTTTCTTTACTCTGATAAATATTCTCTTTTAATTACAATTAACTCTAATTATCTGTTGTGTGCTATGGGAGAAAGTAAAACATCTTCTAAGTATGTATTGAAAGTTAGATTAAGACTGATTTCTGGAATCTGTTATCAAATTCTTCAGTTGTTATATACCATCTAGATACCTTCTTCAGATATATCGCTTAGAATTGGAAAGGCAGATGTTTCCAATAACTAGAAAAGTATTATTATTATCATCTTCTGAGAAGCAGCAGTACTGTGACAGATGATGCTTATTAGAATATCAGATAAACATATGGTCAAGATTCCTTGTAAGACTTACAGTAAAAAAAAATATACCTTGCAGGACAGTGTACTTCAAAAATTATATCACCACACTTTAATGTTTTTGTGATAGTAGCAACAAGAAAAACTTTTCCCATTCTGTGTTTCTTGAAGCCTGGTTTGTAGTGTCAGCAAAAAGAAAGAAACAATGTACCACTGTGATTTATCTTTAAGTCAACACAGGAAAAGATGAGAGTGTAGGGAAGGAGAATCATAGGGAATAAAAGGCAAACAAGAATGTTAGTGTTTATGGATTACTGTGATAGGTGCCTTAAAAATACATAAAATTGGTAGAAAGGTGTCTTAGATTATTTATTTCCACAAGGAAAACGCTTCCTATAGCCTATTTATGGGAAACGGCTTTTGTTTTTACTTTTAGTTTATGTTCACAACATTTGTTTACCTTGCAATTCTGTAATAAATGCTACATTTCCTTACTACAGCAGGTACTCTGACTAGATGCCTGTTCTTGCCCTATACAGTTAAGTTACCTTATCTACTTAACTAATCCTATGGTAGTTAATAGTGCTAGAGAGGAGAAATTAATGTCTTTTACATCACTGATTTTCTTAGTTTTATAACTAATTATTTGCTGAAATTAAGTTGTCCATTAGCAGAAGCTTCAGAGTTGAGAAGTCTTTTATGTTCTTTATATATAAAACTGACTCATGTTCAAATGTTAGCTGAAGATATTTCCTAACAGTTGAGTTTTAAGCTGATTAATGACTTCCAAGAATTCTAGCTAGAGAATTTCTCCCCATATTGAGGGTGATATCAAGCAGGTGTAGGCTCAAGAACTCTTCATTGTGCACTCCTCCAACACTGAAGAAGCATATTCATGCTAAAGTATAAACAGGAGAGATAATACAACACTCCAGCCTCAATTAGTAAGGGCCTACCTAATGATTTAAATGAGTTACACAGGAGAAATATTACAGTTTCACTTACTTTTTTTCCTCTTCGCTAGCTGCAAAATGATAGTCGCTAGCTTAATATGCTTCTAAATAGTCTAGGTCTGGGCTGGGTCCACGCATGTTTTCTAACTCTGGAATATTTAGTGTGTTTGTTAAAAGGTATTTTTAGGACTGCTCAGTTAAAATCATTTGGGGAAGAAAAACTATTACCTTCATCAGTACAGACAGAACACAATGCTTTTTCAGAAAAACAAGTTGGTTTGTTCTGCTTGGGATTTTTTTTTTTAATTTTGTGGAGCTTACAAGATTGAAACTTGATGAAACATTTTGCTTTGTTTTGTTCTTTTTAGTTAAAGGTGACCTTGATAAAAATGTCATTTTGATCATATAATTTCATCTAAATTCACAGACTATTGCTGGTTAGGGAAAAAATAAAGGGCTATATTTTCACAAAAGTACTTATGGTAGCATACATACTTTTTCTCTAATTGCTCATTGCTTAAAGTGACAAACAAATGGCTATTTCACTTTTTAATAAAGAAAAAAAAAGAAAAAAGAACCATTATCCTTTCTCCCCATTTGCCTTCTAGTTTGCAAAATAATCTATACACAATCCTAGCTGAGACACTTTTGAGAGGCTCGCTTTGCAATAGCTGGTGTATATTACATTCTAAAAAGTAGTAAGTTAAAAAGCCTAAAGAAGCATAGGTGTAGTTTCCTGCTTGCATATACATACATGTGCAAACATTTCACACACAGAGAATACAGTGGCTAGAAAAAGAGAAATTGCTGTGAAATTCCTGTATTATTCAGTGTAGTTAGCATCCCAAGGTTCCTTCATTCTTACTGCACAAGCACTAGTCTGGAAATAAGTATTTTTCTCTTTCAGGAATATTTACAACTCAGTGAAGAAACAGGTCAGAAATATTGCACTCAAACCATGTCAAAGGATATAAAAATTTTTGCGTACCCTCTTTTGACTTTTAGTCCAATCACATGCCCTTATTGTCCATCAAGATTATGTTTTCCCATGACTTATATTTGCTGTTTCTTTCATTTTAGCTAATGGATCCACTTGATCGTTCACCAATATTGTGAAAATTACTGCAATGTTTACCAGTAATTCTAGATTCTGACAGATATAGTGTGTTGGAATAATTAAAAAAGTGGTTCCCAGGCTTGCCTTTTCTTTCTACTATCTTCCTCAAACAGACTTTTGTCTCTTTACTTGAAGTGAAAGAAATAGATGTAGGAAAATACTGTGTATGTTAGAAATGTCAGGTTCTATCACACCATACAGGGTTTTTTTCATGTTTAACAATGGTGTTTTTAAAAATGTAATAGTGTTAAAGAATTATTTTGTTTATAATCTGTAGTTTTCACAATTGCATTAATAATATAGATGCTTCAACAGATTGCGGTAAATCGTTTGGTATTGTTAAACTTTGGTGATGATAAGTTATATCAGCTATATTAGAAATCTTGAATCCCAGAATCATGAGAAAATGATGGGTCACTTACTCCAATTTTTCTCACACTACACCAGGTTATGTAATCTGCTGTCACAGGTTTCTCTTGAGGAAGAAAAAACTGTAGGATTCCAATGTTTTGGTTTGGGGTTTTTTTTGGGTTTTTTTCTGTCTTGAAAAGCTATTTTTCTTTGAGAACTTAGAATATGTCTTGTCACCAATGGAGCAGGACAAAGAAATCCAAGTGTGCATTGACTCAGAATACAGCATCTGTGTAGATTTCAAAACAATTGTCTTGTTCTTGGCACATAACTTGTTTAAATCTCCTTTCTTCTATAGAATACTTTTGTAGGTCTTCCTGCCTACTATGATGAGGCATTAAATCTGTGCAAAAATCTCTGTAGAGCTGACATTATTTTTATTTATTGTATGTGTGTAAATATATATACACTCACATATATATGCAAATGAGGAAATTATTTTATTATTTCAATTTACTATGTATTTTCAACGTATCATGCATACTAATTAGAGAAGAGATAAAAATTCAGAGAGGTCTCACATTAATCTATTAATGTCGTATGCAGTTTCTAATGAACATAAAAACTGTTAAAATAACATTAGGTTTGTGAGAAAAATATTTACTAAGGACAAAAAAAGAGATTATTGTGGTAAACAGATGCAGTTAGCTAAAACAGAAAAGAAATATACTGAAGAGAATCTAAGTAGGAGTAACTAAAACAGATGGATCAAGTCTGTTTGTAAATACTTCTTTTAACTAAAAAACCCCGAAGATTTTATTTATTGCTCTTACTAATGCTAGGTGCAGGGCCTGTGTGCTCTGGAGAAGCATAATAAGTGTATATACATTTCTGAAAGATCTTCTTAAAAAAAACCAAAAAACAAACACATAAACAAAAAACCCCCCAACCTACAAAAGTGGCATAAAACAAGACATAACTGGCAATTTTCCATAATCTCATTCCAAACGTGTTTTGCTCCATGCTTCATTAAAGCATTCTGTGAGTTATTTTTCTGATGTTACAGGATTAAAATAAGAGTTTATCACTCCTTTTTAGATGTGTAATATGCAAACCTTCGGATGGTCTATGGCAGGCTTAACCTTGAATGTTCCATGACTCCATTTAATCTAAGACACTCTGATCCTTGGCTAATTCTCACATAGACGGGTAGATACATAGATAAACAAAGAGATCACTAGCTATAAAAATCTGTGCTGGTTTTAGCTGGGATAGAGTTTATTTTCTTCATAGTAGCTAGTATGGGGCTATGTTTTGGATTTGTGCTGGAAACAATGTTGGTAATACAGAGATGTTTTCATTATTGCTGGGCAGTGCTTACACAGAGTCAGAACCTTTTCTGCTTCTCACCCCACCCCACCAGCGAGTAGGCTGGGGGTGCACAAGAAGAGGGGAGGAGACACAGCCGGGACAGCTGACCCCAACTGACCAAAGGGATATTCCATATCATATGACATCATGCTCAGCATATAAAGCTGTGGGGAAGAAGAAGGAAGGCGGGGGTGTTCAGAGTGATGTCCTTTTGTCTTCCCAAGTAACCATTACGGATGATAGAACCCTGCTTTCCTGGAGATGGCTGAACACCTGCCTGCCAATGGGAAGTAGTGAATGAATTCCTTGTTTTGCTTTGCTGGTGCGTGCATTACTTTTGCTTTCCCTATTAAACTGTCTTTATCTCAACCCACAAGTTTCTCTCTTTTACTGTTCTGATTCTTCCCCCCCATCCCACCCGGGGGGAAGTGAGCGAGCAGCTATGTGGTGCTTAGTTGCTGGCTGGGGTTAAACCACGACAATCTGTTCTTGAAAAAACAAACAAACAAAGAAAAATCTGGTCTTATTCCAGTACACTAAAGAAACATCTCATCTGGAACAACCAGAAAGCCTCTCTAAATGATAAATACGTAGTCATTTTCTATCCAGTAGCTGACAGTGGTACACAGAACAGTTACTATGAAAGAAATTTACATTTAAGCCAGATGTCATTCTTAGTCCTGGCAGTAGATCAGCTAGGTCAGAAATGATCTGCATGTTTCTTGCTATATATATCAGTATATAGGTACCATTACTGTCAGCAGAAGAACAACTTATGAGATTTTGTATGTTTATATACATAAGTATACATATTTACAAAATTCAGACATATTTGTATCCATAAACACAAAAAAACAGATGATAACAGAAGTCAAGCCAATATTTGACTGACCACTTAGCCTTATTCACCAAATGAGGAGAAAAGATAATTCAGTCAAACTGGAGTGCAAAACACAAGGTAAAATAATTTTTTTAAACTTATCACCAAGATACCACCCAAACTAATTTTGGCAAGCAATGTCAAGACATATACCTTCCTTTGCCTGGACAGGTTGTGGAGTCTCCCTCTTTGGAGATTTTCAAAAGACATTTGAACATGTTCCTGGGCAACTGCCTCTCGGTGGCCCTGCTTGAGTAGGGGCCCTTGGACCAGATAACCTCCAGAGGTCCCTTCCCACCTCAACCATTCTGTGATACCTCCAAATAGTATGAAGAAGTGGGCGAACATTGATTCAGAGCTAATATTAACTTTTGTAGAGAATGCTTTGTAAAAATTAATCTCTGTTAAGAGATAATACAGCCTTTTGTCTGTTGCTGTCCCATGGACCAACAACAGCAAGAAAGGAGTAAAATGACAATACAGACATGCATTTCTCCCCTTTGCATCCTGTGAAGATAATATATAGTAATCTTATTAATTTTAAACTTGGCCTAGAAGATTATTTATTTTTTCTTATTATTTTTCTTTGTTGGTGTCTCTGGAGTTTGGTAATGAGAACTTGTAAATACATAGAAGCAAACCAACACACATGCAGACCTTGAGACTGTAGAATGAATTATATTGAAGCAATTGCCTTCAAATGCCAGGTAACTAGTAAGTCATATGCAAACCGTTCTATATTCTTGACCATTGAGTTCTATAAAGCAAAAAGCATATTTGATTCTTCTTACCTCTGCTATTGCAGGCAAAAAAACTTTTCAATAAAATATATAATAAGAATAAATATGAGGAAAATAATATTTTTATGCATTTATATAAAATATTTCAGATTACTATTTCTGAGAAGAATGCATAAAATATAGACAAGCTTGTATAATGAAGCTGAAATTTTGACAAGGAGACAACTTGTCTCCTGTGTTCTCCTCTGGAATTACAATAATATAATCAACAAAACAGTATTGAATTTCAAAATATATTTTATAATCCATCATACTATTTGTAGTAAAAGATTGTGTTTCAGATAAAATGAGGTTTAAGAAAACTCATCTGTTTCATTACACTTCTCAGAAAGTGGACTTTCCCTTTAATATATATTTCAATCTGAAGAGCGACATACTGGCAAAATGAAAAAAAAAAAATTACAATGCTAGCTCCAAAGAGACAATGTATTATTTCAAAATGTATGAAAAAGCCCTTGCTCTGCCCTTATGACAGTTAAATGCTCAAAGTGAGACAGGCAAAAACCATAGTTAACTCATTCAAGGAGACATGAAAAGTGACCCTCCTTTTCTTCAGTGTGGAGAGAGAGACAGAGGATGATGGGGAGTGAGGAAATAAGTTTGTGTGTGTCTGTGTTTATGTGTGTGTGTTTTGTTGAAGCCTCTCTGTGGTATATGAAAAAAGAAACCAGCAGGTCTGAATCAGAAAAGACAGTTTTGATTTACATTATGTCCAAATGCCAATTAAAAGAAAAAAATACTGACTTTTAACACCACTCACCTCATAAGAGGATGGGAATATAGCTAAAATTAAAATGCGAGTAAAAGATAAAATAATCAGATTAGATGATGGTCACACCAATGATGAAGTCAGTGAATAGGTGCGCTGTTGTCCAATACGATTACTTATTTCAGGATTGAAATCTTATTTGAAGGCACATATTTACACTAGAATTAAGCAGAAACTTTTTTTCATTTTCAGTTTGGGATCATATAATCTTTTTCTCTGTTGTTCATTTTTTCAATATTTAAATCTCTCTCTTTTGAGTTGTTCTGAATAATCATGCATTAACATTTGAATATATTTTGAGATCTTTGATTAGAAAGTGCTATGAAAACACCAACACATACTCTCCTACAAAATAAGGAAAGTGGAATTGATTTAATAGCTTGAATAAAAGATGCAGCTTGTCCTGCTTGTGACAGTGATCTGGTATCAGATGTTTCAGGGGAAGTAAAAATCCCACAGAAGACATTTGTGTTTTAGAATCATAGAATCACAGGATTATAGAATGATAGAATTATTTAGGTTAGAAAAGACCCTTAAAATCGAGTCCAACCATTAACCTAGCACTGCCAAGTCCACTACTAAACCATGTCCCTAGGCACCACATCTACATATCTTTTAAATATCTCCAAGGATGGTGACTCAACCACTTCCCTCGGCAGCCTCTTCCAAAGCTTGACAACATTTTGGTGAAGAAATTTTTCCTAATATCCAATCTAAACCTCCCCTGGCACAGCTTGAGGCCATTTCCTCTTGTCCTATTGCTTGTTACTTGGGAAAAGAAACTGACATCCACTTCTCTACAACCTCCTTTCAGGTACTTGTAAAGAGCGATAAGGTCTCCCCTCAGCCTCCTTTTCTCCAGACTAAACAACCCCAGTTCCCTCAGCCGCTCCTCATAAGACTTCTGCTCTAGACCCTTCACCAGCTTCGTTGCCCGTCTTTGGACACACTCCAGCACCTCAGTGTCTTTCTTGTAGTGAGGGGCCCAAAACTGAACACGGTATTCGGGGTGCGGCCTCACCAGTGCCGAGTAAAAAGGGAAAATCACTTCCTTCATCCTGCTGGCCACACTATTTCTGACACAAGCCAGGATGCTATTTGGTTCCATCCAGAGTCAAAACTTTACAATATGCTTTAACAATTGAAGCATAAATGCTGCTACAGAAGTTTTGTCTAATTACATCATAAAAAGACATTCCTGTTAATTATTTGAAAATTCGTATTCATTAATGTTAGCATTTACAATACCTCCTCTAGATTCCACTTCTTCAGAAGTAAATGGAAATTTTTTCTTGATTTTATTAGTAGAAATAATATATTCAAGCATTTCCTTTGCACTACAAATACAAGTCATTCACTGAAGCATTTGTTTTAATAAAGTATTAGAAACATATATGTTACCTCAGGTCCTAGAGGTGTCATGTATGTATGGAATA
The DNA here is from genome assembly GCF_034638445.1 of Ciconia boyciana. Taxonomy (NCBI): domain Eukaryota; kingdom Metazoa; phylum Chordata; class Aves; order Ciconiiformes; family Ciconiidae; genus Ciconia; species Ciconia boyciana. The sequence goes on from NC_132934.1 coordinate 177,311,188, forward strand.
AAGCCCTTGCTTCAAAGTTATAGAATGCCAACCTCATTGTCTTTGGATATGTTTGCTAGAGGTCTGATAAAAATGAAGCACTAAGATGAAGTAAGTAATTCCCTATTCATATTCATCTTAGAATAGTAGTTCTGTGATTTTCTAATACACATCATTCTGGAATTGCACTGTATTCTGTAGAGAGGATTATATCTACCTCACACACTGAATACCCAACATCCTAAATAGTCTTATTAATCTGTTAAAGTAAATCCCTACAGTCTTAGAAATGAAATGTACTGATAGTTGCTGGACAAAAGATGAAAACACAAGTCAATACCACAAACATTATAAATTATAAGAAGATTAATGATCAGTATAGTGAAGAGGAAAATAAGCACCCAAGAATGGGCAAAAAATGTTGAAAACTAAGAAATGACAAAACTCTACTCTCTATCTGCTAATACAATAACATGTATTAGGGTAACAATAATTACTCCAAATTGGTAGCAGAATATTTTAACCATCTCCTGCTGATTTGTAGTCCTAACTGGCCTAGAGTTTTTCACAGTTTCTGATGAACTTAGTTTAAATTGAATGAAAGGAGACAGCTTACACTGTACTGTATATTTTATATACTGTATATTATATTGTATTTTATATACAGTATATTATATATATATACTGTCATGGTATGCAAAAATGAGAAGAGGAAGCTAAGGCGTGGACAAGTTGTTCACTTGTGTAACTCAAAAAGCATGAAAATAATGGGAAGGAAAAGAGAAATGGGGAGAAAATAGAAGTGAGGAAGAGTGATTCTCTAAACTTTAATGTTCAATTGTAAAATGAATGCTTTATAACAAAAATTCTAGTTTCACCCCAGCTCCATATTAGAGCAAGATCTATAAATGCACCATACTGCTCTGTGCCTTGGTTTCTAGGAAAGAAAGAAAGGAAGATGGAAATCTGCTTTTGTAAACAAAATTAAGTCATGGAGTACAACCAAGCCAGTCCAGATGATGAGGATATTATCTGTAAGTTAATGTAGAAGAAATTATAATCTATCTCTTTTGGACAGATGGAACAATTTGTAGGCAGATAACTTACTCTCTGTGAAGAGTCAATGCTACAGAATTAGTCTGCATTCTTTGAATGATTGTAATAAAATCATCATTTCCCCCAGTGTGAATGGAGTATTAGAAACACTATGCTTGAAACAGAGTAATATTTGGTGTCCATTTCCCATAAAGAGTTGTGGTGGTTTTCTTTCTTTTTAAAAACTAATCTCACGAGACACCTATATTTTGCAGCTGTACAAGTCTGTACTTAAATATTTTTTTGTCAAATAAAATATCAGTAAGTCAAATCCATTAACATATGAATACATTTAAATGATTAGACAAATTATACAGGGCCCCTGTATTCAGCAAAAAACATGGAATTCCTTTGACAGTGGTATTGTATTTTTAAAACTGCTTTCAATATTCCTGTGTCTACATAGCCTCAATAAAATAAAAGTACAACATTAGAAAACTTTCTTAGTTTATAATATTTTGTAATAAATAGATTAAAACAATTAATTTCAGTGCTACACAGAGTGCACTTAAACTAGTTTCAAGAGCTAGGCACTTCATAGGTTGTTGGGACATTATTTCAATCTAAATCACAACACGAAGCACCGTAAATAGTCATATTTTTCTGTGCAGACTGAAAGTGTGAGGTGATTGTTTACAATGTGTGGAATGTTTGTGACATATAATATGTGGATGTGTATCTTTTCAAGAGCTGAGTGACAAGCATGAGAAATGGTTCTCAGTAGTGATGACTGTACTCGTAGCCCAGATGAGAAGGCTGTGGGTATTTCCCTGGAGGGCAGTTTGAAATTGAGAATCACAGTAGTGACTAGAGCTAAGGTAAAGAAGAGCACTGCTATTACCTATTTTATGAAAACCATACTTTCTGTGTAATCTGGAAATAGATACTTAAACTTTAGATTGATTGCATTTATTTTTTACAAAGATCAAGAGACAATACTAGCATTTCAAAAAAGAAGTTATTCTGAAATGACACTTATGGGGTTTTTTTTTCTTTGTTACTATACTTCTCTTTATGAAACATTGTGCTGTTACAGTCTCCTGTGGCATAGATGCACTAAAATTGTGATAATTCATCAAAAAGTCACTGATTATTTTAAGGATAATGTCTTTATATCTATACATACATACTTTTTCCACATTGAATTCTCATTTCATGATGAAACAGAGCCCTATATTTACTTATTCAATGCATTAATCACTCTTGCAAACCATCCTTTCAAGTTAGTGAAGATTTCTTTACAAGTCATCAACATTGCCATGTAAAAATATTCAAATATCACAATTATGAATTAAAGTATCTGTTTTGTTCTTAAAAACATATTATTTGCACATATTATGTGCAAACATGGATGCACAAAGGAACTCCCATAGTTTCTCCATGATAAGGATTACTGTAGAATTCCCATATATACTGACACAAGTTTGATGAGCAGCTGTTCTTTTTTTCTTTCTCTCCTCCTTGTCCATGTTCCCTTACATCCACCTGTACCATAAAGGTGCTATTGTTGTGCGTGTAATTCTCTTTCTTTCATTCTTTCCATTTGCCTACCATTAACACAGGATCACAAAATCACAGAGTAACTTAAGTTAGAAGGGACCAGCTCCAAAAGAGACCCACAGCAGGACACAGTGAGAGCAGAAGGAGTGAAAATGAGCCTGCAAAACTGAGGGTGAGGGTACAGGGGAAGGTGTTTTATTTTTTAATCCTTTTTCTCACTACCTAAGTCTATCTTAATTGGCAATAAATCAGTTTTCCCGAGTTTGTTTTGCCCATGATGGTAATTGGTAAGTGATCTCCCCATCTTTATCTGGACCCATAAGTGTTTTTGTCATGTTTTCTCCCCCTGTCCTGTTGAGGAAGGAGAATGAGTGAGAGGCTGGGTGGGCATTTTGCTGCTGGCCAAGGTTAACCCATCACAAATCCACTGCTCAAAGCTGGGCCAGTTCTGTCAAGTTGTTGAGGACCTTACCCAGCCAAGGTTTGCGTATCACCAGGGATGGAAATTCCACACCTCTCTCAGAAACCCTTTCCATATTCAACCATCCTTGTGGTAACTCTTTTTTCCTGCATCAAGTGAGAATATCCTGTGTTGTAACTATTGTCTATTGCTTCTTACCCACTCGTTGCGTACCTCTAAGAAGATTCTGGATCCACCTCTCTAAGCTCTGCTGTTAGGTATTAGCATTAGTATCTCCCTTTTCTTTTCTCTTTTTAAGTTTGAAAAAAAACCAATACACTTAGCCTTTCCTTGTACTTTATATTTTCCAGTCCCCTGAACATTTGGTGGCTCTTTGCTGGATGTACTCCAGTACATCAATCTCTTTTTTTCTTGTTCAAGAAAGTTCAAAATTAGATGCAACACTCCAGATGTAGCCTCACAAGTAGTAAGTAGAGGGAAAAAATAATTTCCATCAGCTCACAGACTGTCATCTCACTAATGCAGCCCAAGATGTTGGTAACCATCTTGCTACAAGGATGCATTACTGGCTTATGTTTCAGCTCATCTACCAGGGCCCCAGCGTCCCCTTCTGCAAAGCTGCTTTATAGGCAGTCAGTCTCTACCCTGTACTGGTGTATTGGATTATTCCTGCCCAGACACATGACTTTTCATTTGCCATTGCTGAACTTCGAGATTTCTGTCAGTCCTTTTTCCAGCCTGTTGTAGTCCCTCTGAATAGCAGCCCTCCCCTCCAGCATACTGACCACTCCACTGTATTTGGTATTGTCTGCAAAGTTGCTCAGAGTGCACTCCATGCCATCATTCAAGTCTTCAGTAAAGGGATTAGTCAGTGGTGGCTCAAGTATTGATCCTTCAGGGGAAGCACTAGTTACAAGCTAGACTTCTGTTAGTTACACATTGTAGTAATGATCACCACACTTTGAGCACGATGGTCTAGCTAGTTTTCTGTTTATCTTATTTTCCATTTATCCAGTCCATGCTTCATCATTTTTGCTATGAGGATAATATGGGATATTGTGTAAGTTCCTCGCTGAAGTCAAGTTATGCGACATCATATACGACATCCTTTCTCTTCCACATTATATTTTGCATCATCTTGTTATGCAATATTTTTCCTATTTCTTCTTGTTTTATAAGCATTTTGTTCCCTATATGTCCTTTATTAGATCTGTTTCTCTATTTCTGCTAGTTTTCAGTCCTCTTTTGTAATGTTCTTCTCCTCCTTGTTTATTCTGCAAGTTCTGTGCTTGGCAACTCCATATTTTCAGTCCTTTGTTCTGCCCTTTGAGTAATAAAAGGGCCAGAACAGGTTCAAACTCACAGCTAAATAGGAATAATATTAGTTTTACTTATAGAACATGCAGGAACATGTGTTCACATTTCTCAAGGCACCCTGCACCTTTGAACCCAATAGTATGTGTAGAAGACAGCTATTTCTGATGTAAACTTGTAATCACTTCTAAAGATCAAACAGGCTTCCCAATTGGTCTATTGAGTGCAACCTGCCATTTCAGGTCCATTCACAATACCGGGACACTGCATGTTTGAGCCAAGGCAATCTGTAGCAAATTAAAATTGCAAAAAACATTGCAAAGATTGAGATGCACAATCAAAGGGAAAGAACTGTAGCAAGTGGATTCATCAATCTCAAAGCCTTCAGGAGGCTTGAAACATTTTTGTTTATCACTTTCTATCTAGCCATGATAAATAAAATGAGAATTGGCTTCTGACATTAGTGTGGTTTATTGATTAAGTGGTAAAGGAACAATAATGTTATAAACATCTGAAAGAGAGTCCCTTATTATAAAATTATTTGCAACATGTTTGCCTACAGTCCTTAAAAAACTGGTTATGTGAGATACATGGAAGTCTGGGAAGGGCAAGTTGTGCCCTTGGTTTTGGAGGAGAGCTTCAAATTGATTTTGCTTCAAAATTTGTTGAATAGTAAACATAGGGTATGGTCTAAGAATTTTCCTGCATTTTTAGCTTGCATGTGTTTGATTTCTCAGCTATACTTTGTATAATTTCCTCTGCTTAGTTGAAAGCAGTATACTCATTTAGTTTGCAAGTAGAAAAGATTTATTTTTACACGTGTATCTAATTCCTTACAGTAAGGAATTAATTCACTACCTGTGGCTGAGAGGATAATTCTGTGTGTAAGGAGATTTTGAGCTAAGCTAAACTGTAACAACATCACTTAAAGGAATGAGTAAATACATATGACCAGAAAAAAAATGTATAGTTGTAGAGTGCAATGCTATAGAATGAGGTTTAATGTAACTTTGCTCCAGTTTTCAGGTGAAATAGACTGTCACAATTCAAAGTCTTTTCAGTAGCAGTCATTTCACTCTGGAAATGTGCTAGAGGAGGAAGAGCAAGATAATTGCAAGAGTAATGGCGAGCAAGATGAACACGATAATTGTCACTGAGATTAAGGATTTCTTGGTTTTTGTTTATTATCAGTATTGTTGCTATAGTTACAGACATTGATAAAAAGTTATGTGTTCGCATTAGATTTTCCAAACAGAGAAAAAATTGAATTATATTACTCTTGCTTTCTCTTTGTTGTATTTGTGACATCACCAAATCAAGGCAAAGAAACAAAAACCACATGGTTTCTTATATTTGCAGGATGTAGTGATTTTGTCTAGCAAAAGTAATGAATGAATTTTGACGAAACAGATATCAACCCAGAAATTATTTCTGAATTTATATTTTTGCTAAAATAAAAAATGCTTTTCTTGAGAAAACAAATTTTAAAATCAGTTACTTTTCTAATTACAGAGCCAAAGCTAATGATTACACAGACAGCTAGTGGTTGTAAAAGATAATTTTATATCTGCACTATATAAATTTTGGGAATATCAGACTACAATTTTAATATCAGGATCTAAACTCTATCCAATCCTATGTCTAAACTTTTGGATAAAAAATGTATAAAATACATATCTATATATAGTATGTATATATGTACACAAATTCTATATTTATACTTCTTTTCAGGTACAGAGATTTTTTAATTTAATATTCCAAATATAAAATAATAAATAAGTTTCTGGTTCCTTGGGGAACCTGGATATGTGGAAAAGGGTAGATTTCCAGAAGTCAAAGATCTGTTTTCCACTATGAGACAGAGTTACAAATATAATTGCATATTGTCTTTGATTTCATCAAGGAAGCTTGAGTAATAGATTCAATCGCAGAAACATTTAAAGTGACATATTTTCCTTAAAATACAGTTGAAAATGCACCTCAAATCCCATTTTAGAGATCTCCCATAAAGATCATCAGCCATGATAATGTTATGAAAATTTTCAAGGCCTACAAAAGAACTAATGAAAACTGTCTGAAATGTAAGTATTTATCAATTCATTTGGACCCATTAGAAAAAAAATAATAAATCTTCTGTAATGCTTCATTCTCTTATCTGCAGTGGAAAGGAAAACTGGTTGACTAGTATAGCAGCTAGCTCTCTAGGAGTCTTGAGACTGTATTAGCCACAGGTTATATCTATAGAAAACTTTTATTAAGGACTTAAGATTCTAAATACTTATGTATACCTTACTTTACCTTACGTTATATATATGAATCTGAAATTCATGACCACAAATGCCTCTTCAGCTCATATGTTCCTCTCTAACTAAACAAGTTTTACACAGTTAGGTTCCCTAGATATGTATAGCAGATGTAATAACACTTAGTCCTTGACCATCTAAGGAAACTTGCCACATATCTAACGCTTAACCTTTTTTGGTTTCAGAGACTGAAAGTTCCTCTGTCTGCTCAGCCCACTAGAGCAGACTGACATCCAGGCTATGAGACCATGGTTTAAATTTCTCCTCTGCCTGACACAATTTGGATCCAGGTATGGGTTAGGAAGACAACTTCCTTGAAGCTGTCGCTTTAAAGAGAATTATTAATTATTCTTTTTTTTGGTCAGAATAAGGAAATAAGGATAAGAAATCCCCTGAGATATTTGAGACTTTGGCTCAAATCTACAACTTTTACGGTCCTATGGAAGGAAGGAGGGACTTGCACTCCTCTTTTTCAACTTTTAACTTAAGAGTCTGGCCTATGAATCCTGAATCAACATGAGAAATCTACTGAAGCTCCATTAGGCACCTAAACCCTGGAGGGAAAGGCTTTAAGACAAAAATTTTCTTCAGTGTTTCTTACTGATGTATTATTTTTAATGCAGATTATTGTGAATGCCTTTCTGAAGTACCCAGCTTTCCTTCTGCAAAGCATAGGTATATTTATTTACAAAACTACCGTGATTACAGGCATTTACAAGACTACTGAGAAACAGATGAAAATGCTGGGGAAAAATTAAAAAAATTCTTAGCCAACTTACCTCAAATTCAGATGCATAAGATCTCTCTTCTTCTTCATATGTAGCTCATAAGACAATAGGTTCATGGTCAGTGTCAGTCTTTTTGTGCCACATAAAACCTCATGAGGCCTGGGTTTGGGCAAGCAGTCTATTTTTATGGCTTGGCTCCACCTTGAGAGTTCTTTGGGGCTTAGAAAGCTGTCAACAAGATGTTAATTGACTGTATATTAGAATGCTCCTTTCTGCCTCAGTGGGCATTATTCACATTTCATTTTCATCTTTTTCAAACACTGAACTGTGTATTACATTCAAAACATAAAACTTCACATTCATATACATTTATATTAATGAGATTAATGCAAGATGTTTGTTACTGGCTTTAATTTCAGCCATCATATCTGAGCTAGCAGACATCACGCTAACCAATTATTTTGTGAAGAACTGAAATCCAACCCTGTCAATGAAAAAAACATGAGAGGACACATTAGGAAAAAAGATCCCCTCATTAGAGAAAGTAAATACTTTTGTTCTTCAGCAAGTTTATCCTAAATTTTAGATAACTTACTTTAAAAAAAAAAAAAAAACTGAAAAAAATAGGTAAAGTGTTTAGATGTCTTCAAGCTAAACAGAATTCCCTGAACATTCTCAGTTATACATGGTGTATTTTATAGTTTAACTATGATTTACTTTGGATAAATTAAAATATTCTAAAAATGTCTTCTTGCCCGTTATTTCTACAGAAGTAATTCTCTATGGATTAAGACATATTTTTATCCTTAAATACATCTTATGCACCCAATGAATGCTAAAAATGGTTTTATTTGCATAATTCTGGAGTTGGGAATACAGTTTCTTTAATCACTCTCCAACAGCCTATTCAGCTTTTCCTTTGAACTGAAATGACTCTACACAGTTATACCAGCTTTTGTTGAAAAAGTTTGATGTAAATACCACTGCTAAACTAATTTCCCCCAATTTTGAAGCATTTGGGCCTGATATTTCTAATTCTGTGCTTACTGGAAAGTTACGAGGGTTTAGAACAATACTTCAGTAGTGTTCAGTATCATCACACTGCAAAGTAGCCAGATGGCGTCTCCTTTTTCCTGCCTTCTGTTGTTTGCATTCAACTACAGAAAGACACCTGCGTATCTAGAAGAGAGAGCCTACCAGACATTAATAATTGCTTGGACTGATTGCTATTCTCCATCTGACTGCTGTGCAAAAGTGAACACTGTTTTCTTAAAAAACGTAGTAGAAGTGGTACAAACTAACCTTTGCCAAAGCTAACATTCAGTTCTCTATCAGCAACTTATTTACATGTTTTTCTCCAGTTTTTGATTCATATATAATTGAGAGGTTTCTGACTTGTGTCTCAGGCAGTGCTTACAGAAAAGGTCACGCTGCAGGTACCTTTATGTTTTTTGAAAGTCCTTTTTTTGTTGATTCTGTGATTGCAGTTCTGGTAACAATTAGAACAATGTGAACAACATAGTAGCTTTTTAGAGAAGAGCTAAACTAAAACTTTATGTTTTCTTTCAAAGCTAGATATGTGTTATCAATTGTTAACAAACCAAAAAGCTTTCTGAATAAAAGATCTATAGCTGTAATGAACAATAAGTGACACTAGTTTACATGTCTAATGATTTAACTTAACACAAAGTATCATTCAGCTGAAGGTTCTGAAGCTTCCATATGTGTGAAGAACTGGACTGAAAACAGTGGGAATAAATTATAAATGGGCTGCAGATTTGAGCAAGAAGTTAGGTACTAGAAGAGGAGTTCAATCTGAGCCTAAATAGCTAAAAGTGAATTATCCATTTCTGGAAACCAAACTTTGTCCATGCTGACTTAGATTTCTACAAGTAATGCATCCTATATTACAAAGATGGAATAACAGGTTTGAGATTTGTAATACACAGCTTATTGTCTGCTGAGATATCTACACTAGCCAAAATGCAAACAAAGAGATAAAAAAGACTTGTATGCTTAAAAATCCAAGATCCAGAAAATAAACCATTTAATGAGATTTCTAAACCTGCCTACCACTGCAGATGCTACCTCGTTTAGCTTGAGAATGATAGGATTCCCACAGTGTTTAGAAATGTCTTTCGGTCAAGGTAGATGTTAGTCTGCCATGTAAAACCAGGGTGCTAGCTGGTAAGGGTGATGTCCACCTTTTTAATGACAGCTTAGAAGTAAGATCAGCCATGACAAAGTGGGTGTACTTTTCCTGTATTTTTAGAAAACTACTAGAGAAAAATCCAGCAACATTTCAAAGAACGAAATGCTCTTTTGCATATTTCCAACCCCTATTTGTCATCCTAGCTGAGCAAGCACTCAGAACTCGATTACAGTTAGTTTACAACTTACATATTACTCTGCTGGATCTATTTCTGACAGTCCAGTTGTTTAGCTTCTAAAAGAATTGTGAGGACAAGTTTTATGCAGAGCAGTCTAAAGACTGAGACTTATTTTTGCAAAATCAAAATCATCTTAAGGTGAGAAAGACTTAAACCCCTCACTTCCTGAACAAGTGCTTTGATTATTATTTTTTTACTATCTTACTATCTTGGCCAGTAGCCTGAATGAGTGAAGCATGTTCTAAGTTTGGCTAGATATTTGGACTTTTCCAGCAAGCTATGTGAAGGGAAGACTATTTTATGTATTTTCACAGAAGGCAGCTGCTGTTCTAATCTGTGCTATAGACAGATGGGTGTGGTGGGGATTTACTACAGTATAATTTTATATGCCAGAAAAATTTTAATTTGAGACCTCACGTGTGATGGGGATCAGTGTCACCTTAGTAGGCTAGAGGAGACTCCTACATGGCATTCTTGAACTTCCATATCCACAGAGCATTTTGAGACTCTAAGAAGTGCTTTGCTGGATTACACTCTGTTTTGAAATGTATACTGATTTAGCCATACATTGTTCATTGTTTTGCACAGTGTCATAACTGTAATTTTGCTTACATTTCATTTATCTCAGTATTGTATAAAACAAGCAGGAACCAAAACCAGAAATTGCAGTTTTAAACCTGTTCGCCATTCAAGACTGATCTGAAGAAGAAGTCCCCTGGGGTGGCTTAGATAACCTAGTTCAGCACTGACACCTTTAACTTCCTTTTAAGTAGATACAATCTGGTCTCTGTTCTCAGCTTGCTGAAAAAGAATGAAAAAGAGTGAAATCTGCAGTTTCACTGCACTTCTCTCTTCCTCCTCAATGTACTTAACACTATCACAGAAACTGCTTATATCACACACAGTAGTCACAACGGGAATAAATCTTTTTTCTCCATGTTTATTGTACAGAGCTAAACATTAATCAGTTTATGTATGTCCCTGGATTGCCTAGAATTCTCCAAATTGTTGAAGATACTTGAGGCTTAGAATTTATCGCCTGGTTTGAATTTTCACAGCTATGAACTTGGAGAAGTTTTTCAACTCAGTAACATGCATTTTTAAAAAGTTCTAAATAAGTAATGCACATTTGAAAAAGATGGTGTGGAGCCAAAATAAAAAAGAAAACTCACACAGTCTGACAACCTCAGGAAATGCAAATCCAATGACAAAGCCCCACATCTGTTTCACACTGCAGTGCAGAGCTATTTCAGGGACAGCTAGCCAGTCTTCCAGTAAGTAGTATTTGTAAACAAAGTTCAGAGAAAGAATAGAAAACCTCCAAACTTCTGGTTATTTCTTCAGGTGATTTTTTTATATTTGCATTATTTTGAATCTTTTAATATATAATGACTATGTATGATTTTTAGCTATTTTGTATTGTTCATGTATGGCTTTCTGAGGCATTTTACTTTTTTACCTGACTGTATTATACAATATACTTTAGGGCAATAGCCTGGCTTTAAACTCATGTTCTCCTGAATATCTAATTTCAAAGTGGAGAAATGCCAACAGAGAAAGAATTTGAGTTCTCCTGCCTCTAGGATATTCTAATTTTTTGTGCAAAACACAAAAACTTGTTAAGCAGAATGCTCTTTACAGAATAATTGTGCCATGGATGTGAACTGTGTTGAGAGAAAATTGGAATTCTATGTCCTGGCTGAATAAGCTAGCCACAACATGTTAGTTAAATAAGCTGGATTGTTTCTTTCTTTCCATGTGATTCTGTACAGGGTCTGCTTTTCAAGATGTGGTCTAACTAATGATGACCAGATCAAGCTTCAAGGCCACATACGTGAAGAAATACTTTGTTGATCTCACTGTAGTTGTAGATATGAGCAGAAACTGAACTGTTCTGTGTAGCTATTAATAAAATACCTCTGAATGTGCCTATAAATGAATATTTTGATCCCTAAAGGACTCCAGTTCTGAAAAAGTAAGAGTTAATAGATTTTAGCCACCTTCAAAACTAAACTGAAATTCCTTGAATAACCGTTTTGATTGTAGACACTGAAAGTGAGAGCTGGTCAGCTCGTGAATGCCCCAATACTTTTGTTGAACTGAGCTGTAGGGACTGATATTTTTTAACATCTCAGGTCAGCTTATTTTCTGTTATCCTATTCAAGCATAACTGTAATGCTATTTCCACTACTCTAAGCATGATACAACTTTATCCCCAGATATGCCATTGCTTATCTAATTTGCATAGTAGTTTAATAGAAACATATTCCTAAATCAGATAGCTGTCCATTTTCACAAACTAAAAATACTTGGGGTTCATAATTGTGCTAATTAAATCGTTCTTACAAAATATTTATATGATTTAGAAAGTCAAGTTCTCCTTAGTTTTGTTTTTCTTTAGTCAGGGAAGTAATTGTTAAGTACAAGAGACATCTTAAGGAAAGGTTGCTAATATTTTACACATTATGTTTCCTGTATCTTGACAAACCTTCACTAAGGAAGGTAGCTCTGATGTGTTCAAACAAGTCAGATACTGTAATAGCAGAAAAAAAAAACAGGAAACTTTTTTTTTTGGGGGGGACACGTAGCTATTTCAATAAGGAAGGGTTTTAAAACTGGACTTCTATTTATATTCTATGAGTTCTGTAGGAATGTCTGCTTACTCAATATTGATTACTCTGTGGTTGAATTGTGAAGAATTTGCCCTATCATGTGTCTTTGGGACAGTAATGCAGAAATCCATTTACCCTATGCTTAACTTTTCACACAGCTCCTGATTTTAGTTATTGCATGTCTGGGGCTTGGGAAACAAGTATATCCCCACGGGAATAATGGAAATTAAAGAAAAACAGGTACTGCAACAAGCTTACAAAAGCAATGTCACCTGCCATATGTTGTATAAAGTTCAAAGTTACATCATTTTTAAAACTCGTAGCTTTTCTAATATATTTTAACTTTCACTAGCATGTTCAAATGGTATTATCTGTTTGGCTTTTCAAAATAACAACTGCATTGGCTGAGTTTGTGTGATATCATGAGATACGCATACTTATGTATCAGTGTGGTGGTCCTGCAGCAACATGCTACGATTGGATTAATTCTTGGATTTAAAGCTAGACGAAGCTTCCAACAGACTCAGAGCTGCAGCAGCAGCACTAAGATAAGCCTCACCATGGGGGAAAGGGTGCACCCCAAGAGGCTGGCAAAGGAACCAGCCATATACAGGATGCTAACAAACAAGAGACTGCTGGGAAGTATTTGACAGCATGAGGGAATGGCAAATAAATAAGTGCCAAGGCTCAAATTAATCTAAATAAATATTCAGACTTTGATATCTATTCAGTTTTCACCATTTTCTTGAAGCAAAATAGTTTTGATATCTGGATCTAACACACATGCCTTTGACTACAGTTGAGCTTATATAATTACAAGTTTTTAAAAACCTCATTCTTATAATAATCTTATCATGCAAAACCATTAATGTTTATTAGCACTATTTGATGTTGTCAGTACAATATTAGGAGTAGTTGAGTACGTTAATAATTGCTACAAAGCACAAAGAAAGTGTGCAATATTTATATGTACATATATATGTATGTGTATATATGTATGTATATGTATGTATATATATTTGTGCAGGTTTTACCATGTGTCTATCTATATGTAATGCAAGAGAAACAGAATGGGAGATTTTTTTAATTTTAAAATGTACCTTTCAATATAAACAAAATACTTGAAAAGTGTTTTGATCCTCCTTTGGAAAGGGAATTGTCCACAGAATCTCTTGGGAATCTTTCAAGATTTATTTATGTCTTTCTATGATCTTTTAGACAAATACTGGATGAAAGAAAACAAAACCTGAGGAAGACTAACTGGATGAAAAAAAGGGAAGTAAAAACACACATCAGGCTATCATCTTTTGACCTTCCAATAGCAACCTAACTTGAATTAACAAAACACCTCCTGAGTGGATCATTTGCAGCTTTAATCATTCACTGGTAATTCTTCCACGTGCAACTATTGCTATCATGAGCCAATGTCATTGTGAGAAATAAATGTCAGCTTTTTCCCTGACATTTTAAGATTTGCATCATCATAATGCATCCCAGAGCAGCTGTGACTTTCTCTTGTCTGTTCAAAGGCCTTTTGAGTCTATATCCTTTGTCCAGTTTATAGGAATGTAATGCCCTCAGTTCTGTTTCTGTATAGGAATAACATGCAGCCATATAACAGACTTTAAGGCATTTCTGTCAGTTTATAATCAGAGAGAAATTTTATTAGTGGTAAAGAGGCTTGATCCCCGAAAGTGAGCTTTATGCATTACGAGACCTTCCAATGTTCTCACAGACATAGAAAAATAACATAATGTTCATGAAGAGGAGATGGAAATGGAATCTGTTTATGTACTTTTTTTCAGTGGCTGAACAATTTTTCAAGCACAACAGATGGTGGATGTAGCAAAAATCTGGAGTCAGAGGAGTGGATTAATTTCACCTAACTTTGCATGCTGTACTGTTATTACCTACATCTGAGCTGACTACTATAAACTCTTTTTTAATTTATTGCAGAAAAATTAGACTTTTGGAGTAACATTTATCTGACCTATTTAAATTTCCACTTTAAGATGAGAAAAAATGCATGCTGAAATGTCATTTTTCTCTCTGTTAATTCTAAAGGTGACCAGTCCTGCTGTATACCTCTGCATCGCAAAAGTTTATTTTACCTAGTTGAGCTCTATTCTGAGTAACTAGGAATCGTGTTTTTATTTGGAAGAATATAAATCGGACCCTGGATAGTTTTCCAGTTGTGAAGTATCTTCCTTCACCTGGTGCTAGAACATGAAAGAAAAGTTTTTCCCATTTCAGCTCCTAAAAATCGCAACATATATAGTTCTCAGTTTTCATAAAATGGAAAGAGTTTTTGCTGCCATGGAGGTGGACAAGCAAATGCTTAAGCTTCTGTCCTTCCACAAAGTCCTATTAACAATGTCAGAAGGTTTTCTTCACTTCCCATCTTCTATATTCAATAAAGTGAATGCAGAAAGGGCTGATATATTAGTAAATTATTCTACTAATAAATCACTGTTTTCAGCTTTGAAACTATGGAAATGAAAATATATCTATGGACCTCCCTTGTTAATAAATATTGCAACTGTATAGGAAATTTCCTACTAAGTTCTTAAATCTTTTTAATTAATATTGGATTTAAACTTTGCATTTCTCTATACATGTGATGATATTAAAATGTCCCTGATTATGTTATAGAAAGCTTTCATGGGAGAAGCAACAAATGTAGTGGAACATCCTTGGGAATGATTTTATGATAATTGTTTTGGATATCTTGTTAGCAATTTCAAATACAAGAAGTGAGCAACTCTGAATGTATTCAGTATCTACAGATTTTAGATTTTATAAGAACCAATTCTCTTTAGTTCTTTGGACTGATGAAGAATGAGCATTAAATATTATCGATATTAACTGGGTCCATTTTATACCCTTTTTTAACTTATATAGATGATTAGATAAAAGGCGTCATTCTCTTACACTTCCAAAGCTGGCCTAATTTTTGCTCCCATCAAAGTCAGCCATGAAACATTCTATGACACTAATTGGAGTAAAACCAGGCAAGTGCAGGGCCCAATGTGGTAGACAGAGAGTTATCGCTGGAACTTTTATTTGAAATAAAGCAGGAGCCCCCACCTGGTTGCAAGGAACAAGGGCTAGGCATTCTCTTGACAGTAACTAGTAGGCAGTGTGAGTATTTTACCTTGCCATTGGAAGTCACCACCTTTAAAGTTCATCCAGGAAGATGATTGGAAGACTTTTTTCTGTTAACATTAAGTATAATTAATTCAAGGGGAGTTAAACTGCTGTGGACATACATACTTAATCACTTCTGAATCATGAATTATTCAAAATAATCTCACTTTTAGATAGGGTTTGTATACTTAAAAGGTAATTTAAGACATGCTTTCTTAGGAATTGTTGAATGCCTGGTGAGATGGGACACTTAGAGTCCCCTGATTCCCTTTACCTGAAATGTTGAAAGAGAACTCTTGTCTTCCTTTTCAAGTCTTCATACAAACATGACAGCTGAAAGTAGTGAGATGTTTATTTTGCTACAGAGTTCACAGGAGAAACCTTACCCTCACAGGAGAAACCGTCATCTGTATGGTTGTAGAAAGACTGAATTTGTCAATTAAACACTAGCACATAGCGGAATGTGACACAAAAATAAATAGTTAAACAAATAGAAATCTGAAATCAGTCCCCAAAAATTGAAAAAAAACCTGAGCTTAATTACAAATAAAGAATTGTAAACCACTTTAAAGTTAAATATTTACTATCATTAACTCTGCCTTTGAGAGCTTCTACATTTATCTATGCTGTGTACAATTCCCTTTAAAACGCATAACTAAATGTATACAACTACAAGATATTGACCCATTTTCAATGGGAAAACAGTTTCCAATGTAGTCTGGGGGCAGGTAAGTCTGACTTTTAAATTAAAAAAACCCATGTGATTACAGCTTTATTATTTTTTTCATCTTTAGAGTTTTAGGTAGAAGCAAGAAAAAAAATGCAGTCATTGTTAGACACGTTTAGGATGATCATATCACAGTAGCAGTAGATGAGTGAAACATTATAATAACAGAAAGAAGTAGGGCTAGAAAGGAAATTCAAAACAGGACATATCTATTCTTTTCTATGTCTATGAAGACAAAATAATCATGCTAAATGGTGTTGGAGTTGAGGCTTGCAGATACATGTTTAAATTCAGAAGGAACAGAAGGGTACTTCGAACGGTCTGAAATATTCTCTATAATTGGCCTCTTTCCTTATCAATTCACTAGTTATTAGATTATTTTAGTAAGTGGAAAAAGGTATCTCTGTCCAAGGGTTAATTTTTTTTTTCTTTTTTCTTTTTTTTTCTTTCAAATTTAAGATAAAAATTGAAACCAATACATTTTATAAGCAAGTTTTCTTCCCTATACTGTTCCACATTTCTTTCCAATGTGAATATTAATAATTAATGAAAAAAGAGAGGAAAACATCTGTATGAGATCTGGTATATCTTGAAAAAAGCTATTTCATAATAATAGTGTTCTTTTATGTTCTTTAAAGCAGAACTCCTCTCAGAATCCATATTCCTATGTGTAGGTCTCTATATGAAAATTTGGTCAACATTTTTGACTGATTTATTTTTTCTTTGCTTTTACAGGATATTTGTCAAAATCAATTTTGTTTCCATAAAATATGTCTACCTGAACCAAGTCAAGAAAAATAAAAAGCTCTGAAAACCTTTAGACTTCCCATAACTCATTTGCTGAATAAACATTTTACAGATATTTAACTGTAGCCAAATGAATCTTAAAGTATACACATACTGCAGTCTTGAGGAAGGAATGTCACACATATGCACACATACATATACACACACACATCTATATCTATGTATTTATTACACATGAAATGAAGAAGAAAGTGACAAAACACATTTTCATTGTGCCTGAAATAAAAGTCTGTGTGACTGACAGAACAGGATACATATTCTGCTCTTCAGTTTAGTTTGATAACAATCTGAATTTGTAGGATAAAGGTTTTACTATTTGAGTCTCTAGCATATCTTAAAACATATTTCTATTGGTAACATTCTCTGTTCTGTGTATCATGATTGAATTCTGAAATTCATAAAAGAAGCATAAAGACCCAGTTCTGATCTCAATGTAGATTTTCACATCCATCTACTTCTATTTTATTTAGTTTGATTTAAGTGTCATATAGATCTTCTGCTTTCCTAAGTGATCTGACTGTGACAAACACTGTACAAATATTTTCCTGCAGAAATAAAACTGCAATATTGTTTTTAATAATGTAAAAAATGTCTGTGAGGAAAAACAAATAGTGGACAGGAATCCAGTGTCATCATTATTTATCAATGAAAATTCATAAAATAGTCGTACAAGAACTGGAGTGGAGCATACACTCCAAGAATTATCAGCATGAGAGTTTTATCTACCATCAGAAATGTTGGTTTAGAAACTGACTTGTTTCTATGGTATAATGTCTTTCCATAGCTGCACTCAAATACTCAAGAAAGTGTGCTCAAAATGTGTACTGATTTTGGCTGGGATAGAGTTAATTTTCTTCATAGTAGCTAGTATGGAGCTATGTTTTGGATTTGTGCTGGAAACAGTGTTGATAACACAGGGATGCTTTAGATACTGCTGAGCAGAGCTTACACAGAGTCAAGGCCTTTTCTCCTTCTCACCCCACCCCACCAGCGAGTAGGCTGGGGGTGCACAGGAAGTTGGGGGGGGACACAGCTGGGACAGCGGACCCATCCAGCTGGGATGGCTGACCAAAGGGATATGCCATACCATATGACTTTATGCTCAGCATATAAAGCTGGGGGAAGAAGAAGGAAGGGGGGCACATTTGGAGCTACAGCATTTTTCTTCCCAAGTAACCATTACACGTGATGAAGCCCTGCTTTCCTGAAAACAGCTAAACATCTGTCTGTTGATGTGAAGTAGTGAAGGAATTTCTGATTTTGTTTGCTTGCAATCACAGATTTTGCTTTATCTATTAAACTTTCTTTATCTCAACCCATGTGTTATTGTACTTCTACCCTTCCACTTCTCTTCCCCATCCCACTGTGGTGGAGTGAGTGAGTGGCTTTGTGGGGCTGACCTGCCTACTGGGGTTAAACCGCAACAAAAAAACCCAGCCTTTAAAGATTAAAATGGTATGTGAGATCATTTGGAAGATATAACTTATAGAAAACAGAGAAATGTGATGGATTATCATATTCTCTAAGTTAGAAAACAATAACCAATCAGCAACATGAGTCTAATTTGTGTATCAGAAAGAGGATAATCAGTTCTAGACTTTTGTTTCACCTTAACTCAGGCTTATGTTCCAATGGTGGATGTAACAAAAGAGAAAAATGAATGTTCATTAATGTAACAGAATGAAAACAAGTCCTCCAAAGATAGACGTGGTCTGGAATGTAAACTGAAGCATCTGGGATACTGAGGGCAACAAATAGGAATGCAGTAAGCACTCTTCCATATATGAGATGGATGAAGAAAAAGGAAAGTTGAAAGCAGCTATTGCGTTAGTAGGACCTATTCATTGCCATGAGTCAAAGGCAATGATCTAATCAAACGTAATGCAAATGTGTGGTGTAACTAGGTGTATGAGCTGGAGAAAGAAAAAATAAAGAAAAAACATTTAGCATGTAGAAGAGTGAAGAAAGGTTTTGTGTGTGTGTGAATTTGTAAGTGATTTGGAAGATTATACCAATTGCAGAGCAATCTCAGCAATCATCAGAACAAAATTACCTGCTCGTGATTCATCTAGAAAGATGACCTTGGGAACATAGAGAGATGAAACAGAATACCTAGTAACCTAGTAACCTAGAGGTTGATTACAATAACTTGAAAGAGATCAACAGGGAGATCTTAAGATTTTTCAGTGATACAGTGTAGACAGCTGTTTTGAAGGCACTATGGATAAGAAGCTGCTAGGCATCCTAAAAACTGTTTAGGAAAAGACAAGGCCTAAAGTTCTGCTCAATAGTTTAAGGTAACAGTAGGTAGTAGAGGATAATCTATCATACAGCTCTGAGAAAGAAGACAACACTGACATAAATGGAGTCAAAATGCCAATATATGTCATCTTGAAAAACACCTATATGACAGGATAAAACAAATTAAGTTCTCAGTACCATTTTTTGGACATAGAAAATACAGGCTGACATCATCAACTCCAGAAGGTTTGGACAAAACTTAGGCTGCCTAGCCATATGAAAAGACTGTTAAAAGTTTTGTCCTACAGAAAAAGGACAGAAAGGCAGAAGGAAGCAAAGGTGGATGGAAGGGCAGAAAGGAGGAAAGGGAGGGAGGATAAGGGCAGACTGTGCAGTTATCATTAGGGGTAATAGACCAATGTGTAGAGTTTCCTAGAGGGCTTCATCACTTGAAATAATATAATTCATCAAGGATGTAAAAATTTTGCATATCAAGTTGCAAGATAGAGGAAAATAAAGAATTAAGATTGGGATTCAGATGCCTAAATGCAGACACTATGGGAGATCCTGCCAGCTACTGCTTCAGAAGGGTACAGATTTCTAGTAATCTGGTGTCATCTCACACGCCACTAGACACCAGTGTTTATGCAACTGAATCCCCCATTAGATTATTGCATATAGCTGCTCACTATCACACCTTTTTTGTTAGGCTATAAGGAAGAAAGGAGAAAGGATTTTTTATTTGCCTTTTGAGAAACTTGCAAAATTAGCTAGGTAACAAAGCAATGCTGTTAATGGGAACTGGACTGAGCTATTAAAGGCAGTACTACCTTTAATATTACCTTCAAACAACAAAGAACTGACATCATCTGAGCCATTGATCTTTCATCTTGTCCTCTAAGAAAAATATGTCCTAAAATCCTTTACATTAAATTATCAATCTCTAAGCCATTCTCATGACAGAAACAGACTTTGGCAGGACATATCAGCTACCTCCAAATTTCTGTTGCCATCAAATCACAATTCACAGCCACTGGCTGGAGTTAGATTTAATGGCTAAAAATCCCCCTTTAACCATCGATGTCATACAAACATTACAGACTTGTGGTGAAGGTTGTTATTACTACTGATTTTGTTTTCTTATATTGAGAAATTTAAGTGACTCTGCTTTTTCTTCACCATTATCTATGATTCTGACTACTTATGTAGATGCTAATCTAAATTCCTTACTACAAAAGTACAATGTTTGAGTACTTCAACTAAAGGAAGATTCTTTGGCTTGTAGACAAGGTCACCTGCTAAAGGGAGTTGGTTAGCTCTTGGATTTGTTTCCCTTTGCAGGACAATGTCTTTCAAAACAAAGGACCACTGGGTGCCACCGTGAAATTTAGTCATGATAAAGCCAAAAGATAAAGCATTTCTACTCCTTTAATATTTACAATTCTCTTACAAATTTAATACATATTTTTCATCTTTACTCTCCAGACTTCAGTTTAAAACAATATATAATTTACTAGTTAAGATAATGATATTCTAGTGTTTCACTGATTTTTGCTAAGCTAAACAAAATATATCACTGATTAAATATTTAATCAAACTATGTATTCCCTAAAATGTTAAGAAGACAGTGCTAACTACAGCCTTTTTCACATTGACAATCTGTTTCCAAGAGATGTAGAATTTATGTAGAGCAGTGGGTAAATACAGCACATTTTTCTTTATAAAGTATTTGAGAAAATGTTCCAGTTGCAGAGTTGGACACTAGCTCCTTGTGAGACTAGGCTGCAGTACAGATGTAGTACAAATGATACTCTCCTCACACACCTAAATTCTTCCTATTGCACCATTCTGTCTTCCTAACATCTGCTTTGCCCATGCTGCCAGGTTAAGGCTAGTGGAACTCACTCAGTTTCAGTAGTCTTGACAGCCGCACAATGCTTAAACTTTCTCTCCAACAATATATATATATAAAAGAACTAGGTTAAAATAAATTATGATGGGGAAACAGCATAAGCCTTTATATTCTGTCCTTAATTTATAGGTCAAATATATTGTATAAATGTATTGTATAAATCAATGGAGGCCTTGTGTTTTCCATTGGTGGGTAGATATAATGGTGCAGCTTCAGCTTTTTGCAGATTAAATTATCCTATACTGACATCTGTTTGGCCATGTCTTAATGATACCAGTAGCCAATCTGGTCAGTTTAAAATTGTTTGGGAAACTCTACACGACATGACAGCAATTCCAACTTACCTAACTTAAATATCAACATGTTAAAAGTTGGCCCTTTTCTAACACATGTTCAAGGAAAATTACTTTTTAGTTCCAAAATGTAAAACCAAATATACTGCTGTAAAAGTTAATGTACACCTGTTTTGAGAATTGTTTGTTTAATTCTATCCGTATCTCAACAAAATAACAGAAATAGAAAATAAACTCAGAACACAGATGAAGATGATCAGCTCCTAAAGCATAATTCACTTCCAATTTATCCTATGGCATACAATGAAAGGGATCCATGAATACAAGAATGTGAATAGGGAATGCTTGTTCTCTGTTTTCTTAGTAAAAATATTACAGATGACAAAATGTCAGTAGTGGGTGGCTGGGTCAAAATCAACAAGAAGTGGTAGTGTTCTCATAATGCATAGTTACAGTGGAGACCATTGCCCCAGAACATCATATATGACAGAATGCTATAGTGGTTTAGAAAGCAACTATCATATCAAACCAAGGAGAAGACTACTGTGAATATAAGATAAAGACCTCCCCTAAAATAATGTTATACAAAAAACCCCTTTTAATTACTTACCTGTTAACAATATATAAACAATTTCCCTGCAGTTAGTCTGTTTTTTTCTCTTGAGCTCTGTTACTATTGTCTTTACATTTTTATACCTCTTCATCATTTTCAGCATTGTCACTTTATCTTCACCATCTTCAAATTCTTCCTCATTTCTAAAATCCTCAACGTTTTCAACTTCTCTGCTCAAGCAAACCGATTCCAGTTCCATCCACAGGACCCAATTACAAGATTTCTCATGCTTTTTAGCCACACTTTCTGGATTTATCTAGTTCCATGCTTTCTTAATCCCACAATAAACCAGTGTTACACAAGGCTTGTTCATTTTCCTTGTATGGACTAGAGACATGGTGTTCTACCAAAAGCCATTCTAAGTTTTTCAGTAGTCTTGGAATAGGGTTTGTTCACTACTATTTCAAATGCCTGCAGTCGTGGCAGCTTTCCTCCAAGTAAGAACTCAAGATCAGTACTCTTTTTTTTAACAGTTTTCTTTGCCCATGTTAAATGTCCTTTGGCTGCATCTAGGGCAAACATTTATCTCTTTTCTTAACAGAATAACAGATCTCCTACTCAAAGCAAAGTTCAGACAATTCTTTGTTAAGCAGCTAGACATTCATTCTTGGTTTTGATATGTAACAGTTATCACAGTAGACAGTTTTTTCTTTAGCTTTATTTTACACTACAAGATCTCATATGGCTGCAATTTTTATAGTAAGTGTAATCACTGTCAACATTACTGTAGTATGTATTTTTTCATTCCCTGAAGTTTTTATAGTGATGAGCTTGCACCTACTTCTTCAACAGTGTAACTGGATGGCACGTCAGCCTGCAGTGGTGTGTCATTTGCGTCACCCATTTAGTTTTGCAGATAATTGTGATCTTTAAGTAAACCAGTCACATACTACTGGAATTCAGGGAGTATGCAAATTAAATCAGAAGGTAGATGCCAGCAAAGCAAGTTCTTCCTTGGGGACAGAAAACATTATGATGCATGACGTATGAGTTAACCAATACTGACTTTGAACTCTTGCTTTAGAATGTTTTGTGGTCATACTGTTTCTTGGATTTTCAGTTCAGAAATTTCCCTTAGTAACTGTTTTTCCAACTCTTCTTTCATCATGCATAGAATCTATAACTTGCTCTAACTCTTGAAAACATCCCCTTTTAGGTGCACTGTTTATGTGTTGAATTAATATGTAAAACCTTCCATTCTGATTAGTTTTGTCATCACACATTTCCCCCCATCATGATTTGATTCCTCCCAGGTCACAACTGCCTCTTTTTTTTTTTTTTTTTCCCCTTCCAATCCCCCGCAACTCCCTGCATAGAGCACAAATATATATCTAAAATATGCAGTGTAACTTCTCCTGATATTTGCTGATAATTCGCTTTAATTCGCTTTAATTCACTTTTGCATTCCTGCCTCTCATCTCCAGATGATCTGCCATTTCACAATTCATTTATAAGATTCAGGGAGCTCACACAACTACCAAAAATCACAATAGTTCTCTCTGAAATTCTGACCATCGCACAACTTTACAAGTGAGTAGGAAAGGCAGAAGTAATCAACTTCTGGAATATTTTCTTCCATCCTCCCTAGAAGACCTTCCACACCACAAGAAATAAGGCAATCTCAAATTTAAGATGACTCCCAATTATCCAGTTCAACTACCTTGAGGAAAAAAACTCATCTTCCTTTCAAGTAGAGTAAATAAATTCTTATGGAAGACTCCATCTTTACTCCATTTGGTTTTGTGTTCATGTACCTACATGCAAGTGAAAATGCAAAAAATGTGAAAAAAAAAAAAAAAAAATGGAAAAAAGCACGCTATTTTTTTACCCAGGTCTGCTATGCATATTTATTTCACATTATTATTTTATTAACTGTTGGGAAGTGCAAAACCATGAACAGAAATGAAACCAAAATTACTAATTACATATGTTTCAGAAGCAGCTTTTCATTATCTGTCATAATTTTATAGCATATTAATGATTTTTTTTTCTGGATACTGTAGTCATTTTCATCATTAGAGTGTATAAGAAGCTCATTAATTACCTTGAACTGCCAAGTTACTTTCTTCCTAAATTACGTCTGTTTCCTATTTTATGTGTAAGACTTTCCTTTTCAAGATAAAATTTAATCTTTTTTTTTTTTTTACTCTTTAGAAGATATACATAAGCAACATGATCAACTTTATAATTAAATGTTTTGACATGAAAAAGCTTATCTGCTTTCCTGAAGAGAGTGGGTGTAATCATCCAGTTATACAAGAAGTCTTTATCATCAAGTACAGGAAAATGAATCCAGGACAGGTTATAAATACTGAAATTGTCTTTTAAATTAACAATTTAAATGCTTTTATAGAGATTTGAAATAGTGATGGACAAGAGAATTTAATATTTCGTTTTCACTTAGTCACAAAGCTATCTCCCACCAGACAACAATGAGCACTACTACCTTTAGTACTTGATTTCTTTGAGCAGGCAAATAGAAAATAACTGCAGGGTAAGCAAAGGGCCATCAACAAAACCATTTCTAGTTTTGAATTAACATTTTTACCTGTTCTAAATTTATATGCATTGTCTGCTTTTTGACTGAATGATAGTAATCCTGTAAGCTAAGTAAAATGAACAGTGTTCTCACAGCTGGGTTTAGTAGAACTTGAACTCCACACATCCTTCTACTCTTGCAGATGAATTATGAATTATCAAGTCATATTTCAGAGATGAGTGGTTTGCAGCCTCATATCATTGGGTCTTTCGGGCCCACTCTTCAGCATTTCACAAACTGGTCACTATACAAGATAGAAGTGCCTTTAGGTTGCTCTAATTTCTGTTTGTGGAAATGGACTTTGCTGAAGTTTTATACCACTGATTTTCAGACCATAAAATGTTACTGAAACCCCTTCTACCATTACTCCTATATGAGGGATCTGGAATGAAGTGACTGTTTATGCCAAAGTAACTTTCAACTGCCAGACTTTGGAACAGTTCTGTTCTCTGCTGTTCTGTCTAAAGGATAGGTGTGGGAGAAAATAAATCTTTTTTGTTTCCTTCAGAAAGATCTTTTGCTTTTATAAAACTTGTATGCAACTGTGCATGATATAGATATTAACAAATTTTAAAGCACTTTATGTATTTTATATTTCATGTTTTAAGTGTTATTTTGTGTAGCCATAGCATACTCAGTACTTCTTAATGAGTGTTCAAATGCCATTCTGAAATAACTCAGTGCACCACAAATTGCATTCTTCAGCAAGGAAGGAGCAGCCTGGAAAGCAGGCAGGTAGATAGTTAAAGCATAGTTTCCCAGAATCATAAAAATAGTCTTTTTTATCTGAGTATTTTTCAACATTGTAAGAGTCTTAATTACAGGCTTGAAGCTCCTTTAACTGACTGTATTCTTATGTATTTAGGAGGGTCAGACATATTTTGAAGAAAAGAGGTGTCTACTTAGCATTTTCTACACAGAATTTAAAAGAAAAAAACCCCACAAAAAACACAAAATACATACTTTTCATGATCATACATGGACTCACACCCCAAGATATTCAGCCATTGAATCTATAGATTGACAGACTTGAATTACCGGTGAAAAAAGACCTTGATTATTGTATATACAGAAGGTCACAGGGAATGAAATCTAAAATGCTTTTTACTTTATCAGGGAAAGTAATATTAAGAATGAGCTGACTATAACTAAACTGAAATTCAAAATTACAGTTTTTATGGGAGTGTCAAAATAGAAAAGGGGCATAAACTGCCAAGGAAATTGGAGGATTCTTTATTTCTGATTGTTTTAAAAAAATAGATTGGATACATTTCTAGAGAGATATGCCTTAGGCAAATTCTAAAAGTTAACCTAATAGTGTTCTATGGGTTTGAGATACTCAGGAGAACAGATGAGATGATCTAATCTCTCCTGGTCTTCAAATATAAAAATTTGTGAAAACTGTAACTGGCTTTTGAACTCAAAATATAACTTGTGAGATAGCTGTTTATAGAAATACATTATCAGCTAATGGAAAACCAGCATGTTCTGTGAAATTCACATGTCAAAATTAACTGAACAGACATTGCACTTGCCTTCATTAGATATTCTAAATTAGCCTCAAATACAGTTTATTGTAAATAAGTTTCAACAATTCAGCCTGAGAACTTAAGGATATTGATGTCTAGATAGAAGTTCTATACAGCATGCAACGTACGAGCTATGAGGGACAGGTACCCTTTTGGACTGTCAACTCAGGGTCAGGAATGATATCCAAATGCATCTAAAATGTCTCCAGGAGTCCAAATCAAATCTGAATTCAGCCTTAATGTCCCAAACCAGCAAAGCATGTAGACATATTCACTTCCAGTGGATATAACTGGTAAACATTTGAGATTCCTGTGTTACTCACGATGGCTAAATTTAATCCCAATTAAATCACTTTGGCTGAGTTTAATCTTACCTTATTTTAACCATCTAAAAGTTGGTTTAAAAATGGTGCACAATCCGGCTACCTATAGATGGACAACCCTTGTCACTGTGGATTCACTAGGGTATACCAGGCAACTAACTGCAAAGGGCTGGCAGATATGTTGTAGGATTTACAGGAAACCTGTGCCCTTCTGGAGCAGGCACTGGAGGCCAGACAGGATATCCCAGGTCATATAAAATAGCTATAAATGTCTGCTGTTAGGGAACTGAATTGCACTTCTAAGTTAGGATATATCTCCAGATTGTAGACATGTAAATGTAGGGATCTGTATTGCTGATGTTTACACATCTATTAAGTGTGAAAGTTTCTGTGCCATCAATGGAGATCTAGTAAATCCAGTCACAGAGTCTATATAACTACTGAGCTCACAAAATATTCATTTCTACACTAGGATAAACTGTTAAGTTCTGCAGATTGTATATGAGGCATCCACAGTGGGGATAGCAGATATGACAAAAGACCAATGTAGAAGACCCAAGACCTCCAGACCAACAGTTGGTATCCAGGCAGGATATCCTATGGCATCTCAAATGCCATTAGCTGCTTAGGTATGAAAAGTTGTATAGAATGACAGATTTCCTTTGACTGTAATAGGCACTTAGATACCAGCTTTCAATAACAAACCCTAAACATAGACAGCTGACTGTGTTCGTTTAGATTTACAATATGGCTCTAAATATTTCATATAGTTTAGGTTTCTTATATATACTTACATAGTCACTGGAGAGAGATATTCATGTTAAGAGAACCATTCATAGTATAGGTGGGATGTATCATCTCCTAGGGGTACCACTAAATGCCTACCCCTCTCAATTGATTAAAAGCAAGTAGAATAACAAGTCAAATCAGACATATAACCATTTTGTTAGAAGAAGTCTTAGTGAATCTTACCATACTAAAGCAGCAATTAACTGAATTTTAAGAATAATCTGAAATTTACCAGGAAATAATTTTCTATGATTATAGCAAGACTTGTCATCCTTTTATGTCACTATTAGTACTATAGGACCATCCAGAAGCATTAAATGTAGCACGTATTCTTTAAACATGAATATAAATACCATTTCTGCCTATGGAGCCTAAAATCTGATCTACAGCAAACTATCTTCCTGAAACAAGAGAGTTGCAGCCCATTAAGAACCTGAATGACTGAACTGAAATTTTCCTGAGCATTTTTTATGCAGTATCCTTTCTAGTACTCAAATGCCAATGGTAAATTTCAGCACTAAAAGAAAAAGGAATTATTTTAACAGATTTTGTACTATTTTCACATCTCTTTAGTATGAGTTCTGGCTATGGATTCTATTTCACTATTGGGAGGACTTTATTATTCTCTAGCCATAGTATCATGTAGCTTAAATAGCCTTGTTTTAACAATTCAGCACAAGAAAGCACTTACACATCTACAAAAAAACCCCAACAAACAAACAAAAACAAACAGGATATTTTCAAGAAAGAAGTTCAACTGAAATAGTCTTACTGTTAATTTTAAGTACGGAAGCAGATTTTGTATATAATAATTTAATAGGTTTTCAGTGATGGGATAGTAAAAGCTATTTTGGCATAGCACAGTCATTTGGACTTAAAGTGCTTTGGACTTGAAGGTGGATTGAAAACTGAAATGCTGGGCTCGGAGGCTCATGATCAACATCAAAAAATCCATCTGGATCCCAGACACTAACAATGTACTCCAGGGGCTGGTGCTGGGTCCAATACTTTCTAACAGCTTCATTAATGACCCAGATGATGGGACAGAATGCACTCTCAGGAGGTTTGCAGATGATGCAAAACTGGGAGGAGTAGCACCGCCAGATGGGTGTGCTGCCATTCAGAGTGACCTTGACAAGCTGGAGAAATGGGCTGACAGGAACCTCATGAAGTTCAACAAAGGGAAATGCCAAGTCCCACACTTGGGCAAGAATAATCCAAGGCACCAGGACAGGTGGTGAGGCCAACTGACTGGAAAGCAGCTTGACTGAAAATGGTCTGGGATTCTTGCTGGATAAAAAGTTGGCCATGATGCACAAGGGAAAATGAAAAAAATTCATTAAGATCAAGACAACAACTTGATATCTAGTTAGCTGTATTATGCATTTTGACTCTGTGTGCTGTGCTAAAAGTGCTCACATCTGATTGTAAACAACAATAATAATATTAACATTTATTATGGAAAAAGCCATTTGTGCAAAAGCTTAGGCAAAGAACAACGTTCAAAGTTACCCTTTTGTTAATAGAGATAAGATTATAAAATACATATGAAGGCCAGAAATTCTTTATAAATATGAGAAGCCTGTGAAATCCCAAGAATACAACCTAAAAAATTTTGGGATAAATCAGCTACGGACTAGCATAGTCTAGTTGATTACTAAGAAGCAAAAAAAAAGAGAGTTTAGATCTCTCCTAAGGGGAGAGATCTAAAGTGTTAAGGGGAAAATGCTTTGCAGGAATTTTCTTTTATACTTACTTTTCTTTAAAAGTACTAAATAGTAAAGTCTGTAAGTAGGCTATGAACAACTTTAGTCATAAAGTACATAGTTTATCAGCTACGTTACAAACACATGAATTCTAGTAATGCTGGTTAGCACAGCATGATAGTTTCTTGTGCTCCGTGCCAAACCAATTTTATCAGTACTGCTCCTCAGAAATTTGACCTTGTAAAAGAAAATGTAACTTTATCTTTGTAATAGAAATAAGATGTCATATGGCTGAGCAAATGCAGTGTGTTCTGTGAGTAACCACTGAAATTAAAAGTCAAGCTATCAAGTGCAAACCATCACACAGCTTGGTGTTAATTAAAATTCTCTTTTCCTGTACCTCCAGAAGGGATTTATACTTTTTTTTTTTTTTGACAAGAGAAACGTCTCAAGAGATATGTCCTGTTTCACAAGGAAATGCACCTCCTATGCCACATGGTGTTAAAAATTGCATATAAGATTTTTTTCTGATTTTTTAACAACTGTATTACTTCAGAATGCACCTCCAAAAATATTTCCTTATATTTCCAAGTTAGTACTAATGAATCTGCCTTTTGAGTTATACAGTAATTTGATTAACTTTTGATATTTATTTTCTTTTTTTTTTATTATGGAAGATGTTTAGGAATAATTCAGCTTTCCTAACTTTAGTCATAAAAAACATATATTTTGTCTAGGCTAGTTCTTGACATACCATCTGCAGTAATGGAGGTAAATAGGCATCTCCAGAAAGAAGTAATCTCATTTTACAAAGGGCGTACAAGATGAATCTCATCCAGAGTGTTCGAGGTTGGAGTGAAAATTACAAAATAAGAATAACTATAGCAATTACAATAATATTACCAGTCTAATAAATAAATTACCTAAGCTTTAACAGTCAGGCACATTTTGAACGAAAATATTAAAATGCGTGTAAGTTAGCCACCTTCTTTAAAACTAAGTGTGTACATATATATGTACACACACACACACCCCCCTATGTTGCAAAAGTGACTAAGACCACTTGTTAAGGACCAAATATCTCTTGTGGAAACTATCATAGAATCTCAGAATGGTTAAGGTTGGCAGGGACCTCTGGAGATCATTTAGTCCTGCCCCCTTGATTAAAGCAGGCTCAGCTAGAGCAGGTAGGTCAGGGCTGTGTACAGTCAGGTTTTGACTATGTCCAAGGATGGAGATTCCACAACCTCTCTGGGCAACCTGTGCCGGTGTTTGATGTCCCTCACAGTAAAAAAACAAAGTTTTTTTTTCTTATAATTAAGTGGAGTTTCTTGTATTTCAATCTGTATTTCACTGGGCACCACTGAGAGGAGTTTGTGTCTGTCTTCCTGAATCTCCCTCCCATCATATATTTATACACATTGATAAAATGCACCTGAGCCTTCTCTTTTTAAGTTAAAATGTCCCAGCTCTCTCAGCACCTCCTTACGTGTTAGATATTCCAATCCCTTAACCATTTTACTGGCTCTAACTTTAATGCAAAACACAGACACAGTAAAAGGCAGTTACTGCTCAAAGCTTCCAGGAGGAATATCTACCAGAAAGATGTATTAAACTAAAAAGATGGACAAATAACTGGATTAGATAAACAGAAAGACATGGGACTAAAAGGAGAGCAGAGATGATGTCAGTGCAGCAAATTGAAGCAAGAGATCATCTTACTCAGCTATTGTTTTCAGACATCTAATAAAATAGAGTGTAAGGAGATGGAAGAAAGTCTTTCTCACTCATAAGAATCTGAATGGTAAGTAAAGTTGTAAGCATTTAAAATGTGAAGACAGAAAACTGGAAAGAATTTGGAAGCTGGA
Source organism: Ciconia boyciana (assembly GCF_034638445.1). Taxonomy (NCBI): domain Eukaryota; kingdom Metazoa; phylum Chordata; class Aves; order Ciconiiformes; family Ciconiidae; genus Ciconia; species Ciconia boyciana. Next base: position 177,342,024 of record NC_132934.1, read on the forward strand.
ATATAATCTGTTTTAGAGTTAGCTGAAAATTGCCAAACTTTTTCCACAGGTAGCTGCTGGGCTATTAACAGGAAAAGTTTGAGTATGATGAAGTCTTCCTAAAGTTCATAGTCATACGTGTTCAGCTAAGCTGAGAACAATTGGCCAGAGGTTGGTGTGATGGATCTTGCCTATTCAGTAATGTATCAACCTGCATTGTCACAGTTCAGCTCATATGCACACATACAAAGTCTCTGGTAAACAGAGACGAAGGAAAAATGCATTTAAACTTAATTCAGTGTAAAGATTTAGCAGTAAGATAATTCTTGCTCTGAATTAATGCCAGACATCACGTGAGGAGATTTAAGATTTTCCATTTCTAATTTAATTTTATTATGTAAGTTTATCCTTTACCTGCTTGTTTCCTGAAACTGCTTACAGTTAACAGGTCCTGTGGATGAATTCTGTTAGAGATGCTTTAGTAAATATCAGTTAATAGTACAACAGTTAAAAGGGAATCTATTCCCCAAAATAGTTTGCTTACAGATTGTACTGTTCTGGGGACTGTAAAAAAATGCTTTCATTGTGTCATATTCAGAAGTCTCATGAGAAAATATGCTTTAAGGCTTTACTGACATGCTATATAGTGTATTAATTTAATTTTCTATTTACTGTAGTAACTAGATATAGTTCTGAATTTTACCTTATAAGACAGCAAGTGGTGTTCCAACCACTTTTAGAAGAAATCCAAATATAGCTTAAAGACATGCTTACAGAACAACAAGAATCAAATCATTTTATAGTAGAATAAGTTTCCCAAAATAGTAAAATAAAAATAAGGTTTTCACCTTCAAGAGTTTTTAAACTTTGGTTAATCTGACTAATACATCATCGGAGTGTTTCCATTGTCTTACAGCAGTCTTCCAAAGCTTCAGCTCCTCTCCTTCAGATCAGAAGGAAGTACTGATTTTTTTTCAGTCTTGGTTTATCAAGGATATATTATCAGGTGCTTTTTCATTGCTGTTTGTGCTTTCTTTTTTTTACAACACCTGTATCTCTTGAACCTTAGAGAAAGCAAAGGGACATATATGGTTTACATTGACTAAATTAAGTAGCATGTTCAACACTCACTTCATTTAACTTTGTTTGTCTATAAATTAAGCATCTAGATTAAGTTAGTTGTCTAGATTATATACATCCATGATAGATGCTCTTCTATGGGACAGATGACAGGCTGAGTGACAGCTAGTAAGAGGTTTTGCAGAGTCCTTCCTTGCAGCTTGGATCAACATTTAGCTGGCTAGTTTCAGGTTGAGAGAAACCTATCCACTATGCCTAAGTTGGTGACACTTTCTAAATAGAATTATCCTTTGCACCATCTTAAACATTGCATGCATTTTTCCTATATTGCATTAATTCTTTATTTTCTCTATCAGCCATTTTAAACTCATGCCATTTTATTTTGATGTTGAAGTTATACAACTCTCCTAAGTAATCTTTTCAGTGATCACTTTATTGGTTTCATTAATTAAGCTTCCTTTCAAAATAATTTATTGTATTTATTGCACTATGGTTTCTCAGCTAGGAATCACAGAATTATAAAATAATTTAGTTGGAAAGAACTTCTAGAGGCTACCTGCTTCATAGATCTAGATACAGAGATACAGAGATACATATGAGTGCAACGGAGAATCTTTTCTCTGAAATCAAATCACATGAGGACCAAACAAAAATTCAAGAGGTATTTTGCTCTTGCTGCCTGGGTGGCACAAAAGGGGAAAACAGAAAGAATGTTATATCTTGATTTGCTGATCTAGCCTGTCATAAAAGGTATTACTCATCTTCAGAGAGGTAGGCAAAAGAATCTCATGTTCAAGTTGTCCAGTGTTCCCAAATGTGCAGTGAGTATATTGCATTGACCAGTATCATGATCTATGCCTTAAATGCCTCAAAATATTAATTTATTAATTTATTCTTACACAAACAGAATCATGTCTAAATCATAGCAGGAAAGTGTATTTATTTAAATGAACAGAGTTTTTGCCTTTCAGTTTATAAAACCTATAAATATTATACATAAAATAAACTTTACATATTTTAGAAACAAACCTTGTCTGCATATCTAAAACACATTGTTAGTAGGAGCCTGACTAGGGAATTTAAACCTTAGAATTTATTATCTGTGATTACAATTTTTTTTTTAACAAGCTAGTTGGAAACAGTCAGAGTCAAACCAAATAACTTGAAATTGCATTCAGCCTATGCCTCTGCTTTTTGGCAGATACCCCACAGCTGTCAATGCAGCAATTGGATGAAGGTGATTTAATGGTGTATATTTCAGTAAGAATCCCAAAAGAGAACACAGTGTATGAAGCAATAAATGTCTTCTATAGCTCCGATAAACATGACATCTTGCTGAGTACACCACAAACTGCCCTGAGATCTCTGCCATTGGAATTATCAGATGAAGCTTTAAAAAAGAAAATTATTTCTTGGCTCAGGAAATGTTTATTTTAAGAGATCCCTGCTTATAAAGAGAATAAAATCTGGTCATTTGAGCCTGAGAAAAGTTTTCAGCATCTGTAAATCAAAAACTTCAGACTGGCAAGAGTTTTAGCTACTGTCTAAGCTGGATTTTTGGATGTTAGAAGTTCTGAAAGTTCAGGTCTGTATTCTTGTTTGAAAAATGGAAGATTTGTCTGACCTTTAAATTATGCAGTTCAGATAAATGATGTAGTTCAGACTAAAAAGATTAGACAATGTTAATGAGGATTCCATTTCTTAGTATTTGCACCTATAAAACAATTTTCTCCCTCTTCAATACTTGAACTGTGAATTATTGCTTGAAATTGATTAATATGTTCACCACTCCTATTATCTATTTGATTCTTCCCCAGAATAAAAATTACTTTTATCATAATGTATGCACACCATTGCAGGATCATTTATATGCCTCAGGCAGAATGATTATATAATTTTAGCCAATTCAGATTATTATTCAACTGCCAATTGATACAATTGGGAATGCTATACATTTCATATGTGATCAAGTGGATCAAGAATAGAGCCAACTGTTCCCTGCATTGCACTGAAATCATCAAATGGATAATTCAAAAACAAAAAACCCCAAACAAATAAACAAACAAAAAAATCTGTGCCAAACAGTTATATCTGTTGCTTCAAGAAGCATGAGTTCACAGAACTCATATTTTTGAAAAATTAAAATATACAGGGTTAAATGTCAGATTTGATAGAGATAAGCATTTTTTCCTTCTCTCTGCCATCTCCTTTTCTGGCAACGGATAATGGAACTTACCTGCAAGTACACCAACTGCCTAACAATATGTTAGGTGCAGAGTATTGAATAGTGGATGGATTCACTGGAGCAGTTTGCCAGAGCTGTGACTGTGACAAAATGATTAAGGACAAGTCAGCAACACGTTCCTTTAGGAAGGAATGAACCCTTTCCCTATGTGTGCAAGATAACAGATGAAGGTACATATGTATCTTAGTATCATATAGTTTCACACCAGTTCTGTGTTGCATAGTTTTTGTCAAGAGAGTGTAGAGATCTTGACATGGGGACTGGCAGAAAATACATATGATACGAATGAGGTCTGGGTATTTAATCATGATTAAGAGAAAGTGCAGTGTTAGTACTGAATGCAGAAGCATGATGAAGCAGAATGTAGCAAAATGGTAATCCTCCGGAGTTGTTCAGCACTCAAATAGACTGCACTTATAATACAGACATAGACTGAAAAAGTGCATGCTTTAAGATTGCCAGCACATCCAGTGAAAATGAACAAAAATCAGTCTGTGGTTTAGGAACCTGGGATTTCCTAGTTTTGAGGTCTTGCAGTTTTGCCAAGCACAGCACAAGATGTTTGAGTTAAGAATAAGCTTTTGTAATTAAACATTTGTTATTTTAATTGGTTTTCTCTTTATAGAAGTTAAAATCATATATATATACCTATCCTTATCAGCTGTCTTTGTAGTTGACTTGTTCCAGTTCTATGCTATGATTCTTAAGAGTTTCTTTTTCCTTGTGTGCTCTTTTTTTATGAAATAGCTTTGAAGGTATAATGAATAGACGTTAATGTAATATAGGTATGCTAGTAGGCTATAGATGTTAATATAGCTAGTGATAGCAAAGGCAAATACGGCTTCATGACTGATTCAGTAGACGGTAATTACAGTCATTCTAAGAACTCTTGGGAGCAATGGCATGAATTTACCATTTACTACACATATACTGTTCCTTTTTTATATCCTACTACACACACAGTTCTCTCTGCCACAATTTCCAGATCACTTTCTTCTTTCTAAACAAGTCGTTGACATTTTAGAAGCTACAAGTACACAGAGAAGCTGTAGCTTTCTGTCTGATACCTTCCCTGGAAGCTGCTTATCAGAAAGCTATATTAAATAACTTGAATTTTGCTCCAAATGGAGCTCTACTTACATGATATCTCTACAACTTCCAGTTTCACCTCCTGACTTAAATATTTCACACTTCCTGTCAGCCACTCTAAACCACTTTTGAATTCTGGCTAGTTTCTTCATAAATCTAAGTAATCTTCATTTTGTGCTCCTGGCTTTCAAAGTGTTATATATTCACCTGCAGGGCAATAGAAGTCTTTAATAGTAGGGCCAATTGTTCTCTGGGCACCCAGGCCCTGAGTCGGAAGATAGGGACGGGGACCAGAATGGAGCCCCCATAATCCAGGGGGAGATGGTTAGTGACCTGCTGCACCACTTAGACACTCACAAGTCTGTGGGGCCTGATGAGATCCACCCGAGAGTACTGAAGGAACTGGCAGATGTGCTCACCAAGCCCCTTTCCATCAGGTACCAGCAGTCCTGGCTAACTGGGGAGGTCCCTGCTGACTGGAGATTAGCTAATGTGACGCCCATCTACAAGAAGGGCTGAAGGAGTATCCGTGGAAGTACAGGCCTGTCAGCCTGACCTCGGTACCGGGGAAGCTGATGGAGCAGATCATCCTGAGTTCCATCACATGGCATGTAGAGGATAACCAAGGGATCAAGCCCAGCCAGCATGGGTTTAGGAAAGGCAGTTCCTGCTTGACCAACCTGATCTCCTTCTGTGACAAGGTGACCTGCCTAATGGATGAGGGAAAGGCTGTGGATGTTGTCTATCTAGACTTCAGTAAAGCCTTTGACACAGTTTCCCACAGCATTCTCCTGGAGAAACTGGCTGCTTATGGCTTGGAAGCGTGTGCTCTTTGCTGGGTTAAGAACTGGCTGGATGGTTGGGCCCAAAGAGTGGTGGTGAATGGAGTTAACTCCAGTTGGCGGCCAGTCACAAGTGGTGTTCCCCAGGGTTCTCTGTTGGGGCCAATCCTGTTTAATATTTTTATCACTGATCTGGATGAAGGGATCGAGTGCACCCTCGGTATGTTTGCAGAGGACACCAAGTTGTGCGGGAGTGTTGATCTGCTTGAGGGTAGGAAGGCTCTACAGAGGGACCTGGACAGGCTGGATCGATGGGCTGAGAGCAGTTGTATGAGATGCAACAAGGCTAAGTGCAAGGTCCTGCACTTGGGTCACAACAACCCCATGCAACGCTACAGGCTTGGGGAAGAGTGGCTGGAAAGCTGCCTGGCAGAGAAGGACCTGGGACCGTTGGTTGACAGCCGCTGAATATGAGCCAGCAGTGTGCCCAGGTGGCCAAGAAAGCCAATGGCATCCTGGCTTGTATCAGAAATAGTGTGGCCAGCAGGACTAGGGAAGTGATTGTGCCCCTGTACTCGGCACTGGTGAGGCTGCACCTCGAATCCTGTGTTCAGTTTTGGGCCCCTCACTACAAGAGAGACACTGAGGTGCTGGAGTGTGTCCAGAGAAGGGCAACGAAGCTGGTAAAGGGTCTAGAGCACAAGTCTTATGAGGAGTGGCTGAGGGAACTGGGGTTGTTTAGCCTGGAGAAAAGGAGGCTGAGGGGAGACCTTATTGCTCTCTACAACTACCTGAAAGGAGATTGTAGAGAGATGGGACTCAGACTCTTCTCCCAGGTAAGAAGTGATAGGACGAGAGGAAATGGCCTCAAGTTGCGCAAGGGGAGGTTTACATTGGATATTAGGAAATTTTACTTCTCTGAAAGGGTTATCAAGCATTGGAAGAGGCTGCCCAGGGAAGTGGTTGAGTCACTATCCCTGAAGGTATTTAAAAGACATTTGGATGAGGTGCTTAGGGACATGGTGTAGTGGTGGTCTTGGTAGTGTTAGGTTTATGGTTGGACTCGATGATCTTAAAGGTCTTTTCCAACCTATATGATTCTGTGATTCTGTGATTCTGTGAATGTAGAGCAATAGAAAACTGCCTTGTGTAATTACTTATGCATATGCATAACTAGACTGTATAAATACTGTACCTGCATGACCAAACTGTGTGCTAGCTTTGTGGAGCTACTCATGTCTGTGCAGGCATGAAATAGCCTGCAATATACACCTCTGCCCTGTGTGTATATTGACATCTCGCACACGGGGTAAACTACTTCACACTTGTGGGTTAACATGGTGGGCCCACAGGCAGACTACAAAACCAGGTTGTACTAAGGTAAAATTGTACCAACAGTCCAGTCTTTCAGAGGTGCAAAGTTTTGTATCTTTGGCTATCGGGTTTGATGTAATGTTGTACACAGAAATCTGAGATGCCTTCTCATGGGTAGACCCACTGATCATCTGATATCCTATTTTAATTTTTGAAGTCGGGGGACTTTATCATCAGCTTCATCTTTATCCCAGCTCTATCTGTTTTCTAAGTATGTTTCAGTTCCATGCATGATCACAGTGGGAAGCTTTAAATCTCCCCTACTAGAGTGTATTCCCATACTTCCAGTGTACTTAACATGAGCTTGAGACCATGACCATTCTAGGGTTCTTTGACCACAAGATAAGAACAGAAGCATTGTTAGGGTTTGGAATAGTTACACGAACTTAGCATTGCTGTCTGCCATCCTGTGGGGTGCTGTAAGAGAAAATAGAGATTTGTTTCAGTGGGGAGAATCTGAACAGGTTACCCCATGAAGATAAAGGAAAAATCAATCGTCCAATAATTCTGTGTTTTGCACCACTGCTATGAGTAACTTTCCAGGCAAGTGGGCCACAAGGTTAATTAAAGTCATAGGCACAGTACCGATGGATGGTAAATTGAGCATCACAGGCTGTCCTGGCTGTAATGTCATTGGATATTCTCTTTTCCTAGTAGGTGGAGAGCTAAGCTGAGTTTTTACAAAGAATGCTTGGCTTACAGGGCTTCCAGTAGGCCCATATCGATTATTTAATTGATGGAGTACTTTGGGAAATCTTGTATCCCATTGAGCTTCCTGTGGTTTGAGATTCCTTTTCAATAAACCATTAGCTCTTTCTGTAGTCTAACAGTGTAGTCTAATAGGAGCTGGTGGAAGGCCAAGGCTTACGTAAAGATAATAAGGGGGATTCAGGTTGGAAAGCAGAACATCTAAACAAGAATTACTGTCCTTGGGAGAAAAGCACATCCTGGAGAAATATGTAAGCTAATTAGGATGTTTTGGGAACCATCTGAAACAACTAGTAGAAATGTGATAAGAAGCACCCTCATGCAAACTATCCCCATTATAATACTAAAAGTCACACCCCTCGAGCTGGAGACCCCAGACCAAGCAGAGACCCCTCACCTTTGAGTGTGTGCAGGATATTAAAGTAGCACTGTAGCTTTAAGTTGAAATAAGAGGAATGTAGAGCAATAGAAAACTGCTTTGTGTAATTACTTATGCATACGCATAACTAGGCTGTATAAATACTGTACCTGTATGACCAAACTGTGTGCTAGCTTTGTGGAGCTACCACCTAGCACCCATCTCTGCACAGACATGAAATAAAATACCTCTGCCCTGTGTGTATATTGGCATCTCGCACACCAGGTAAACGACCTCACACTTGTGAGATAACATTTCTATCATCCCATTTGATTGAGGGTAGTATGGGGTGTGGAATACCCATCTAATTCCCTCTTGTTCTGCCCAGTCTTGCACTTCCTTATACGAAAAGTGTGAGCCATTATCACTCTGGATAACATCAGGAGTAGGTAGATATGAGAACCAAAACGATAGCCCTTGCACTGTATTTCGCCCATCGTCTTTCCGACATTCAGTTGCCATAAGCAAGCTGGAGAATACTTCCACTCCTGAAGGATGTATCGATATCCTGCAGAGGATTTGAATGGTCCGATATAATCAATTTGCCATGTAGACCATAAAGCTTTCCCTTCACTGATATGTAAAGGTGGTGCTTTAGCAGGATGATCTGCCTGTAGTTTCAATCTACACTGGGGACATTCTGCAAGAATAGTTTCACAAGTTTTTCTATTTATAGGCCAGCCTTTACTCTGTGCAGCAAAGTAAAGTGCTTCTTTACCTGTGTGGCCTAGGTTTTGATGTAACCATTCTCCCAACCGATACCACTCAGGATTTAAGGCGATTTTCCTAATTTTAGTTAGCTCATCTACCTTTTGAATGCACTTTGTGGATGGTTGATTAACTTTAGCATGAGCTTTTACCCATTCTGTCTTGAAAGGTGTTTTCCTGGCTATATCTAGTAATTATTGCCAATCTTTGTTTCTCCAAACTGGGGATCTATTTACTTCCCAATTCAAGATTTCCCATTGACAGAGCCACTGTGTGGCACCGGCCCACACAGCATAAGAGTCTACACATATGATTTTTGCTCCATTCTGTGCTGCCAAAACAACTGCTCTTATTTCTCCTACTTCTGCACGGCCTTCACCTTCTTCTACTACTTGTTTGCCGGTGGTAATATCTAATGCAATGGCCTTATATTGCCATTTAACATTTACCCTTTTTGCTGAAGCATCCGTAAACCAAATGTTTTCTGTTGGTGTACCCTCAGTGAGGGGTGGTGCATCCAGAATGGGTGAAGGTTTAAATGGTTGTTGTAACGCTAAATAGTCTGTGTTTATGGGCATCTGCAATTTGGAAACCTTAGTGTGTCCTTCAGTTAGTTGCGTATTTTCTGCAACTCCTGTTAGGTAGGCATACCATGTTCGGACAGTGGGTTTTTGTGCAACTGCTGGGGGAGTAGTCCCCTTTAGGATTGCTTCTAGTAAATTAAATGGTCCTCTAGTTTGCACAGGTTGCCCCTGATGTATTTTCTCAACTTGTTTAACTGCTTGGACTGAAAATAAAAGTCCCTTTTCCCATTCAGATTATTGTTGTTCTGTTTCTTTAAATGCAGTTAAGCTAAATAGAAAAGGTCTTTTTGGCCCATCGGGGCCAGTTTGGAACAGGTTACAGTAAGCAGCATGTTCGTGAAACCCCATTCGGCTATAATAGGGTTGTGGGGGTGTACTGGTCCCAGTGACTGATATGTTTTTAACTCTTCAGTTAGAGTTTTCACCGCCTCTTTGTGTTCTAATTTCCGCTCCCAGGGTTTACCTTTTCAAAAGAGTGAGTATAATGGGCGGGAAATGATAGAAAATTCAGGTACATGCTTCCTCCAATACCCTAAAGTTCCCATGAATTGTTGTAACTCCTTCCTTGATTGGGGCATTTGCAGCTCTTCAATTTTTCTTAAGGTATCTGGAGGAATCACTGCACTGCCTGCTATCCACCAAGTACCTATAAATTCTACGTCTTTACTTGATCCTTGACATTTTCTGGGTGGAATGTCAATTTCTGCTTTATTTAGTGTTTGCCATACTGTCACCGAAATTGGGAATAAACCTCTTAACAGCAATGTAGCATTAAGAAGCAGGCATTCTCTTTATTGCAGTCCTGGATGCACAGGGTATCCTTCCACCTAACGTGCATACCAGTTTACACAGATCTAGGTTCATTTATACAGTGTATCTTTCCATATGCATAGGTTTTCAAACTACTAGGCAGGACTATGTTAATTAGTAGCTTACATAATGATGATTTAGCATAACGCATGCTCATTTTTTTACGTGGGGGTCCTCTGGTGGTCGCTTGTGGTTGTAGACCCCCAAACCGTGCTTTTCAGTTCATGAATTAATTGTCATTCTTCCTTTTAAGGCTTAATTTTCTCCGTGGTTAAATATTGCATGCTGGAAGATCCAGTTTTACCAGGATATGCTTGGGTTTTCATTTGTTTCTTCTTGGTTGACCCTTTGAACTTTATTCTTTACATGTTCCTCACTTATTTTCCAACAATACTGCTTCTGCTGCTTCCCCAACCTTTTCAGGGGAAGTTCCTCCAATCAGAATATCATCTATATATTGGTACAGTTTCACTTCTTGGGGGAGTGAGACTGTCTGTACAAGTTCAGCGAGTGTGGCATGAGCAATTGTGGGTGAATGTTTATACCCCTGTGAGAGTCTGTTACAGGTGTATTGTATTCCCTCCCAAGTGAAAGCAAACTTCTCTTTATCCTCCTCCTTTAAGGGAACCATGAAGAACATATCCTTTACATCTAGGGCTGCCATCCATGGGTGTGCAGCTGCTTGCAAAGTAGCTGTTAAGTTGGCAATGTTTGGCACAGCTGCTGTGAGCGGGGCTGTATTGGCGTTCAGGCGCTGATAATTGACTGTTAAACGCCACCTCCCGTCTGGTTTCCGGACGGGCCAGACAGGTGAGTTATATGGGGAGCGGGTTCTGGAGATAATTTGTTGTTTCTCCAAATCAGCTATGACTTCAGAAATTCCATTTCATGCTGCAGCAGAAATGGGATATTGCGGTATGTTAGTGATTTGTGACTCGGGGAGCGCAGGGGCTGCACGAAGTGCCTGCACTGGAGCCTCCCAGTTTCTGTCAGGGTTGGGAATGATGTTTGAGCCAAAGGACCACACGCTGCCATTCGGCAGGTGCCAGGTTTGCCTGTTAAAAACATCGAAACCTAAAATATTTTTGTGGTGATCTTTAATTGCAAAGTGAGTACTTGATATGCGCTTCTCGCCCAGGAGCCATAGATTGACCTTGGCAGTTTGGCACTGCACACTTGCTCCGTTCATGCCAGTAATTTTAACTCTTTGCCGTCTGGGTCATACGCCCAGCTTCTCAGCATCTTGTTGTGTTAATAGTGAAATTTGTGCTCCCATATCTATTAAAAATTTTACCAATTGTCCTTGAGGACCAAGTGGAATTAAAATGTATGGGCCATTATGACTTATGCACTGATAAGCCTCCACTTTCCAGACAGGCAGGCCCAGTTGCCTTCCGGACACTACTCGTTTTTTGACTTCATGTCCTGCAATTCCTCCCTAAGGGGGAGGAAGGGCTTGTCTCCCCTTCTGGGGTCTGGCGCAGGAGGAGTTGAAATACTCTCCTTCCTTTCACCATTATTTCATTTCTGGAATGCTTCAATCAGACTCAAAATAATGCCAGTAAGCTGACCTTGAATTGTGGCTCTGGGAATGCCCAAGGCTAATGCATTCCTCCACAATTCATTCCTCTGTTCTTGAGATTCCATTGGCGTGTTTTTAAATTTGTTTCCCTTCGGTCTAGTTTCTGTTCCCTGTTTTACGGGTCTTACTTTGTGATCTCCTCCCCGGGGCTTCAGGTTTTGTTTTGCAGCTGGTGCATCGTCCCAGCCCATTTCCCGGCTGTAGTTAACAATGCCGTGCATCAATTCTGCCCAGGTAGGGAGCTGCTTGCGGGCATTTTGAGCGTTTTCACCTAGTCCCTCATTGTGTTCTGTGTCTTTCTTGACTTCATCTCATTTTGCAGCTAAATGGGGTTTAAGAATTGCCAAGGATCCTCTAATCAGTGGTTTTAACATTGCAAAATCTACTGTAGCAGATACTGGGACATCATGGGACCCTCGTTTGTGCATGGCTTGTATGCAGGCGGCTTTTGTGAGGGCTGTAGAGAGCTCACTTAAAGATTTAATGGGAATTATGGCGGGTTCACCTCGCTCCATGCTGTCTATTCCTCCAGCCCAATAAGCTACTTGGCTGGTGATAGAATGGCGTGTTTTTGTCGGGTCAGGTCCTAAATTTAAGAAAACTCCTGGACCCCAATAGCTGCTTGCTTCATCCTCATTCAGCGTTATTTGGTCACTGCCACTGAGGCATACTCGCCACAAGTATTCCATTTCAGTTTCACCTGGTTTTCTGCTATATCTCTCTTGCAAATTTGTCAATTGCAACAGATCCCAGGGGATGGTTCGTGTAGTATGTCACAGATGACCACCCTGAGGTCCCATAGTTCTTTCTGTTTTAACAATGGGTCTGACTTCGTACTCAGGAGGATTTGTGGGGAACAAAGGGTCATTGTCTTCTGGCTCGCTATCATTAGGATTACCCCAGAGGTTTCCATCCCAATATTCAGAAGATGCTATTATTTTCCTGATCTGTGCGATGTCAGGGGGACGGGGAGCCTGCATAAGCATCATTTCAACCTTTTCTTCCAACTTTTGTCTTTTTTCCTTTTCCTCCTGTAACTGTTTCTGCAGTTGTTCAATTTTTAAAGACAGTAACAACTCAGTTGCCTTTCTACCTTCTATCTCTTTCTCTAGGTCCTGCTCCTTTTTATTTCTGTTCTCTCTTTCCTGATGTGCAGCTTCTAAACAGGCACTTAGCATCATACAGATAACTCCTTTCCCTTTCCCATCCTTTGTGCGGCCTCTAGTTACTATTAGGTGTTCTTCAATGGCTTTCCAATTATGCCAATTGTCACGAGTCCATTCTGCTGAGAAATTGGGATTCAGATTCACTCCATGCCTCTGTAAATAATAGCGATAATACTTGCCATCCTGCTGACTACGCCAATTTGTCGCAGATGGAGTGAGAGTGGACTTCACTCATAAGAGAGAAGGAAAAATATACTTTATTGATATAGAATAGGGAGTTAACGAAGTTCAATGCGACAGTGATTTAACAAGATTCGATGGCAAGGTACACTTGATTATTTACTGCATAGAGGACAGGGTCAGACAAAACTGTCAGGAAGACCCTCCCATTGAGTCATGAGGTTCAGAAAAGGATCCCCTTGCTTTCTAAACTCCTTCTCAGAGAGGAGTCTAGGTGCGGCTAGATCCAGTCCTAGTCCCAGACTTGGTCAATGGTTTATGTCTAAAGGATTATATATGCGCAATCAATCCTTTATATCACTTAGCTAAGATTTCAAAGTTTAGCATGCTATTAGTCACTTACTGAGGATCTGTTGCGGCAAGGAATCTCTCAGCCTTGAGGAGTAACCTTGAGAGGCGTCCCTGCTCAAGGGGAGATCCTGGCATGCAGCCCGGTGCCGTGCAGAAGAGCTCAACAGGCTCTTGGGCTGTCCACTATTTAAGGAGTAAGATGATTGACTTATGGTCATATTTGCATATCAGCAAGATGTTTGGACCACTGCTTCAGGTAGCCCTTGGCTACTTTGTTGCCATCCACCTTCAAAGTCCAGCAGAAGCTGGATGCAGCTATCAGGAAGACCCCCACTGGTGGTTACTGCTTGTGCAGGGAGAGGGGGAGCACACTGCCACAATTCTGCCTGTGATTTTCCATTGATTTGGGTCTTGTTTATACCTTCTTTAGGTGCTGGGTAATGTGATGAATTTGCCACCTCATATTTCAGTAAATAACTTTTTGACACAGTCATCTTCAATAGCAAGCGGCAGCACCAAGGAGGACTTTCCAATGTTCCTTTTTAAGAAATGGTCACAATACACCCTTTTCACATCAGATCACCAGATGCAAATAGATGTGTATCGTCTTCTTGCTTTCCTTGGGAAGCTAAAGATTTCAAGGCAATTTTATTCTTAAAGTATGTAAAAATGACAATGTAGTCTTAATAATTTGATAAATTATATTCTGTTTTAAGCAATTATGTAAAAAATGATTCTACAAGGAACAAATATATTACTCATTCTAGCTCTAGAAAGGCTTAAGGAAATGATTATGTCTCATTTTGTTCAATTCATGACACCTTTTCTTTCACATCACCTTCTCTCAACTGATATTAACTGATATTTGCCAGTTTTACCAAAATAATGAGAAGTTATTTTTAACCTAGCCAATTCAAAACTGAAGTCTCAGTATGCATAAGAAAAATTAGGCTGAAGAAGGCACTTGAACATAGGACTGGACGAGTTGGCATCAAACTTAATAGTTACTCTTACAAATCCATAAGGTGCCAAATGGACAGTTATAGGTAGAAAATTACCTTTTCTCTTGTGTTTAAAATAGATTGTGGCACAGAAAGAGAGAGGGAGAAATACAAACAAACAAAAAAAAACAAACCCAGAAAAAGACTTCAGGTTTTTTGTCATTACAATTTAAGGGATAAACTTTATTTCAAATTAGTTTTATGAATAAAAGAAAGTATGATAAAGTATGTATAAGCTGTTTCTGAAATAAAACTAAATGGAAGGTTGATTAGTTGGGGAATAGGCATTTTTCTCTTAATTACTTCAGTTATTTATGTTAAGAAGTGCTGTCACTTTTTTGAATTGCCTTAGTAAGTGATAAACTTATTCAGATAATACATTATAAAATATCTAATATTATCTTAAGTCAGTTAATGGACATCATATTGAGTTAACTAGCTGAATTAATGCTGAGGATGTGTCTGTGAGGGATGAATCTCATTGCTTGTACTTGAACTTCATAGAATCATAGAATCATTTAGGTTGGAAAAGACCTTTAAGATCATCAAGTCCAGCCATTAACCTAACACTGCCAAGTCCACCACTAAACTAGGTCCCGAAGTGCCACATCTACATATCTTTTAAATACCTCCAGGGATGATGACTCAACTGCATCCTTGGGCAGCCTGTTCCAATGTCTGACAACCTTTTTGGTGAAGAAATTTTTCCTAGTATCCAGTCTAAACCTCCCCTGGTGCAACTTGAGGCTATTTCTTCTCGTCCTATCAGTTGTTACTTGGGAAAAGAGACCAACCCCCACCTTGCTACAACCTCCTTTCAGGTAGTTGTAGAGAGTGATAAGGTCTTCCCTCAGCCTCCTTTTCTCCAGGCTAAACAACCCCAGTTCCCTCAGCCGCTCCTCATAAGACTTGTGCTCTAGACCCTTCACCAGCTTCATTGCCCTTCTTTGGACACACTCCAGCACCTCAATGTCTCTCTTGTAGTGAGGGGCCCAAAACTGAACACAGGATTCAAGGTGCAGCCTCACCAGTGCCGAGTACAGGGGCATGATCACTTCCCTAGTCCTGCTGGCCACACTATTTCTGATGCAAGCCAGGATGCTATTGGCCTTCTTGGCCACCTGGGCACACTGCTGGCTCATATTCAGTGGCTGTCAACCAACAGCACCGGATCCTTTTCTGCCAGGCAGCTTTCCAGCCACTCTTCCCCAAGCCTGTAGTGTTGCATGGGGTTGTTGTGATTCAAGGCAGTTAGCCCTGGGGAACATCACTTGTGACTGGCTGCCAACTGGATTTAACTCCATTCACCACCACTCTTTGGGCCCAACCATCCAGCCATTTTTTTACCCAGCAAAGAGTATGCCCATCCAAGCCATGAGCAGCCAGTTTCTCCAGGAAAATGCTGTGGGAAACTGTGTCAAAGGCTTTACTAAAGTCCAGGCAAACAACATCCACAGCCTTTCCCTCACCCACTAAGTGGGTCACCTTGTCGTAGAAGGAGATCAGGTTAGTCAAGCAGGACCTGCCTGCTTGATGAGTGAATATTTGCCCTTTAGACTGTACAAATGGCTAGTATCTGATAATGCCTTCTCCAGTATGTTTATGAACATAAAAAGGGACTAGGTGTGGAGCAAAGGTTTCTACACAAAATCTAGGAATCTTAAATCAAGTTATCAGCTTCCTTAAGCATTGTTCTTTCTCCAACAGAGAGAAAGAAGTTAAGAGCTGAGCAATGTTTCAATTTCTTCTTCATCTCAAAAGAAAAGAATGCCTTAGATTCAAGAAAGAAATATTTTATGTCCTAATATCTGTATCAATTAATAAATAAGCTCTTCCATTCCTTTCACCTAGCTCTGATGACAGGTAAACAACTAATCAGAGAAGTAAAGATTTGGAATATTCTTCTGTCTCTTGCAGTGATCATGTGATTACACAATGTACAAAAGTAGGCTTGTAGTAAGGGAAGGACTTTAAATATGTTGGACAGAAAAATAGTTTTTAAAAAAGTTATATGTTAGCAATTTTTTGTTAATGTGCTTTCCCTTCCACACTAACAACCAAATTTTCTGACTTGGTGAAAATTTCAATTCTGAAGGCACCATATTTAACGCAATAGAATTTTGGTGGGCAAGAAGGTAGATGCTATAAGTATGGTAATTTTGTTGTTGTACTGAGTCTGGCTAAGATGGAGTTAACTTTCTTCATAGCAGCCCATATGGTGCTGTGTTTTGGATTTATGACTGAAGCAGTGTTGATAACACATCAGTGTTTTGGCTATTGCTGAGCAGTACTTGCACAGTGTTGAGGCTTTCTCTTTTTCCCATTCTGAACCACCAGAAAGTAGGTTGGGGGTGAGAAAGAAGCTGGGAAGGGACACAGCCTGGACAACTGAATCAAATTAACCGAAGGGATATTCCATGCTTAGCAACAAAACAGAGGGGAAGAGGGATGGGACTGGTCTTGCATTAGCCACCACTCGGAGCCTGGCTGGGCATCTGTCTTCTTGTGGGAAGTGGTGAGTGATTTCCTTTGCATCACTTGTGTTTTCCCCTCTTTCCTTTCACTTAATAAACTGTCTTTATTTTGCATCCACAAGTTTTCTGTCTTTTTTTTCCCCCTATTTTCCCCTTATCTCACTGGGCAGGGGTAGTGAGCGAGCACCTGTATGGTGCTTAGCTGCTGGTCAGGGTCAACCCACTATGGTTGTACAGTAAGTGTCTTTAATTATACTGTAACATACTTAGAGACTGGTAAATGTTTTTCAGAATAGTATGTGTAAGGGTACATGGAAAGAGAGAGTCTGCTTCATCAAAAGGTTATCTGATCAAGGATTTTGTCAAACAGAATGATAAGGAAAAGGGGGAGGCAGTAACAAAACATAGAGAGACATAGTTCTGACAAACAAACAACAATGGAGACAAGGACAAGGAACCAACCTTGTCAGTCACACTAACTAATGGGCTATCAAGAAATTGCAGACATCACTTCAAAGAGGGCCAACCTGGACCTTGCAACTGATAAGGATGAAAACCTGGGGGTCCTGGATATTTGTTGAGGTTGGTGGAACATCTGTGGAACTGTAAGCAGATGGAGGAATGCACAGGGGAGGGGAACTGGGGAGGAACAAAGAAAGGAATAGACAGAAAGGGGCATAAAAGGGTCTGGTCACATGTCAAATGCAGCCAGTCAGTAAACTTCTCTGGCTGAACCCTGGGCCTGATCATCGCATTCTGTCCTATTTTCTTATATCTTCTTATTAGATCTTGTCTTAATGATGTCCCTGTATAATCTCATTCGCTATCCCATGTGTGTCAGTGCTGCATGGACAAAGTGGCAGCTATGGATGGGGGGACCGGGGTGAGTGAGGTGAGTGAGGGGCTCAGCACTGGAGCGGGACCGCAGGTCACAGCCCATGTGCTGGGTGCCAGCTGCTGGGGGCGAGTGTCTGTACCTTCCCCAAACTGGGTGTGCGCGGGGTATGCGTGTGGATTCACTGGCAAACTCCAAGCTGGACCAGCTAGAGAGTAGGAAGCCCAGGTCCGGGCAGGTGTATCAGGTGGGCAGAAGGTCTGTGCTGGTATTTGAGGGGAACCATGAGAATGGGGTGCCTGTGGGATGAGTGTGTGAGTACTATGTGTTTGCAGCGAGCACCCAGCTAGACCAGCTGGTGAGTCAGGGACCTGTGGGGCTGGTAATGGGGACTGGAATCTGGGCAGGGGTGCCAGGTGGGCAGAGGGGCCATGCCGGTGCTTGGGGGATCCTCAAAAGTGCGTGTGCTTGTGAACCTGGAGAGTGTGGTGTGTGTGCTGCACCAGTGACCTTCTGCCTCTGCCAGCCCAAGATGAGGAGGGGACGTGGCTGCCTGTGCCTGTGTCTGGTGTGGGTCCTCAATGTGGGTGCTGCTGCAGGCAGCGCCTTGTCTGTGGCCGTCTATGCAACAGACTGTGGCCATGTCCTGCATGTGCCTGTGTGTGTCTCTACCTGTCTCTGGGACACATGCTCACCTTCGCTACTGGTTGACCCTGCTAATGGGAAAATGGCAGATGCATCCCTCAGCCCAAGCAGAGACTCTGAGTCCCCGGGGGCACCATGCTGGGCTTCAGCAGCTGGGAAAGAGGAATCTCCAGGCCTGGAGCTGCAGGAGGCAGCAGCCTCTCATAACATCCCCTAAAAATGAGCATTATTAATAACTATTACTTTGTTACAAGAAAAAATTAGCAGATTTCTTAAAGGACTAGGAACTGACAAAACAGGTTTGCATCAATCAAGCCCACACAATTATATTATTTTCTTGCTGGAATATTAAGAACAAACTAATAAAAATCACTAGGTATTGTCTAGTGTATATAATGGTATCTGATCTTACTATTGAGAGGGTGATTTGATCTTTTCTGATAAAAAAATAACCAAGGTAATGTGTCTAGCTGTTCTTGTCGATTAGGTAGCAATACCTCACAGATTTTTAATTATTTGTTTATCATTAATGGCAAAAGTGCTGTGGTTCATTTTACTGAAGCCACAGAGTGATGGTTTCCTAACACACACATGTACCAATTTAAGGGCAATTTGGCATAATTCTTTCTCTATACTTTGTATAACTGCTTTGTTGTTCCTGTTATTATTTAGTGCTCCTCATCCATTTTTATTCTGGAAATTCTCCATTATGGTACAGACACTTTACCAGAGTATTTGACTAACTCAGAAACTGTTACTTAGGGTAGAGTGGGGAAGGCTAGAACTATGTTTTCACAAACAAGAATAAAATAGCCAAAAAGCAAAAAACACAAAACCGTCATAGAAATTGCTTTCCCTTTTTCATCCTTCCAAGCCTAAGGTAGGTCAGTAACTTAGACTTGATCATGGTTTCATAATTCTAACCTTCTTCCTCTAGTGCTTCCCATTTTTAAAAGAGGCAGGAAAAAACAGTGATGGTCATCAGGAGGAACTACTTGTACAAAAAAGGCTCTAAAAATCCATCTGTTTTTTCTTGTAAAAGCCTTTTACCTTTTTAATGAAATGGAGCTTATCTTTTAGATAGTGTACTTCAGTCTGTAGTGTGGATTGATTATTTTAATTACCCAGACTATTAAGAATGCAGTTTTCTATTTTCTGCTAGAATTTGGCCTCCAGACTAGATTCTACAGCAGATGTGTTATTATTAAATTGAATCTAAGTCATGATAGTAAGGCAGAACTATTGTTAATATATTTCATTGTTGTATTTTTTAGAAACTAAGTCAGAACTATAATACTTACACAATCTAGCAAAAAAAAGAGAGGCAATAGTAATAGTGCCTCTGTCGTTTACACAGTTCGTTATGGGAGATGCAAGCAAGCAAAGCAAGATGATGTGGATATTACATTAATTCCAAACTTTGTCAACATACTTTTTTATGTATAGATAGTACTTAACAACCGCTTGACCTGGTTTACCTTTCTAGATTGGGATTAACCCCATGTGAAGCATATGGTGATGGAAAATATTATAAATAGTTATGAACATTTTTAGGATATTACTGTTTTCTGTCCTTGCTATCATGGTGAAGACTACTTCTATTTATGACTGCTCATTTTTCACACATTCATCTGACTTTCTACAAATGTCTATTACTTATAATATCAGTAGGAACGTTAAAACTTTGGAATGAGGTGACCATCCATTTATGAGACAGATGACTAAATGATCGTCTTTCTTACACATTATATTTAATTTATTTTTAAGTCTTGTTTGACTTCCAGCAGAGCAAAGCTGTATTCCTCTGTGTAACTGTCAACAGAAGATATTCAACTTTGACTTAAAGCCTTCCAACTTTCTCCCACATCACTTGGTAAACAGCCCCACTTGTTACCTCACACTTACTCTTACAAAAGTATACTATATTCCTGAATTTGTCCAAAATGTCTACTAACATTTGATAAACTTTATTTTTCTGAGAACAAATAACAAATCATACAGAATTATAATAAAAATGCTATGAAGAAAAATTAATTTATCAATTTAACTGAGAATTTGTGTACACTTAAACCATAAATCTTCTTAGACACAACCAATTATTTTTTTTCTTAGGGGAAGAGACTCCTACATAAAGTGCAAAACTGTTTCACTTGTTTGCTATGATGCCCTCCACAACACAGGAGAAAAACAAAGGAGTAATCTAGCCCAACCTCTGCTCTGACACAGAATTAAACGTACTAAAACAGTCTAGAATATATGTTTCTGATATGTCCTTTAATAGCCTTTCTTTCTATATACCTATTCCATTGTTTAGTTGTCCTTATACCTGATTTTTTTTCCTAATGCCTATTTTTTGTTTCTCATTGCTACAAATTAAACTGTATCATCTGTATTCAACATGATGAACAATTCATCTGTCTATTTTAAAATATTTTTAATGAATTGAGATTCGTTTTTTAGAAAGTATAGAAATCTTTACAGTTCTGCTGAATTCCCTTATAAAATGTATCTGAGAGTTACCAGTATATATTCTGAACATAATAATGAACACAAATATTTTTTTACATACTATTTTAATGCATCACACCTGATGAGCTCATCAAGGTTATAAATTATAAAGTGATAGCTACTTTTTGAGTAAAGTTTTTAATCCACATAAGTGCTACTGTTATATTAATTTACTGTACATGATTTCTCTGCAATTTGCTTATGAGATTTCATGTGGGTATATTCCTTACTAAGGTAAAAAACGCAGTCTTCTTCAGCCCCTCTTCTGCTTCCTTGGTCAGTTATCTAGAGTAAAGAGGAAATTAGGTTTGTTTGACATTATTTGATCTTGTTAAATCTCTTAGCTGTTTTTTACAACCTTATTATCCTCTTGGTGTTTACAAATGGATTGTTTAATAATCTGTCCTAGTATCTTCTCAGGTACCAAATATGGCTGTAATTCCCAGCAGTAAATCCCCCGCATACACTTTATCTTTTTACAACACAGGTACTACATTTGCTGTTTTACTGTCTCTTGAGATTTCAATCTTCCTTCGTGAATTTTCCATAATACTTGTCAATGACTCAGAAATGGTTTTGGTTGTCTTCTTTAAATATAGCAAATTTCATCAGAACCTGTTATCTCAAATACCTTTATCTACATAAACTTTAATCTTTCTTCATTCAGGCCCATGTTTTTACAGTGATTTTACTTGTTAAATGTTTCATCACAGTCAAACTCTTCTGTCAAGAATGATGTTAAAAAGAAATTGACCTTTTCAGTCTTCTCTTTTTCATCTGCTATTTATTTTTCCTATTAAATAGTCATGATATCCTTTTCTGACAACAATTGAGAAATCCTTTTACTGTCGTACCTAGTACTCACTTACTAGCTTTAAGTATTTTTTTCCTTTGCATATCTGACTTTTTTTCCCTTTAAATTCATATTCTGCTTTTAATTTCATCCTGCTTTATACATTCTTTTTTCCATTTCTGATGGTATGATTTCTTTTTAATGTCAGGTCACTGAAGATTTTTTATGCAGCCATGTAGATATGTACTTGTCCATATATAGCTACCTTCCTTCCACATCCATTCTTGCTGTTGTACATGTTGGAAATTGCCAGCTGTCCTGAAACTTCATTTTTTATTTTATATTTTTCCTTAAAAATCCTTCCCTTGGGACCATATCAACCAGTTTCCAGAGTTTCCAGAAGTTTTTCTTTTTTGAAATCCATTGTCACATTTTTGCTGCTGTCACTCCTTTCTTATCTCACAATCAAACTATCATTTCATTTTCACTTTCGACTTAATTGCCTTCCACTTTCAGATTCTGAACCAGTTCCTCCTATTAGTCAGAATCAAATCTACTGTCAACCCCAAAATGCTAAAAATGCATAAGTCAGGCCCACAAAACTTGTAATATTCTTATGGAAAAAAAAGTTTTAGTTTCATTACATTTGCCTTCTGTCTTTTCAGCCCCAAGAGTGCTCTTGGGTTAATTTTTCATGCATTTCTCTGCAGTCATGAGGGCTAGCAACCTGCTTTTTTAGAAAGTGAAACTTGAGATTTTAATCTATTCTTATTCTTAAACTGCAGGGCTTTAATACTGATCATCATGAGACTCTTCACAAAATGAGGATTTTCTATATTAGGTCCATTGACCACTTGTGAAAAAGTAGTATTGTATGAGTATTTGCAATCTCCTGCTGCTGTGTTTGCAATATTTGGTTATTGAAAAACTCCCCTTCTTCAGCTGTTTTTCATTTCTTACACTGAAAAAAGTTGAATCTCCTCTTCCCCCACAAGTAGATTTTACTAGATGATGTGTCCTAAGGCTTTCAATAAGCTCAGATGGTGAAGGCAGTAATAATGGCATTAACCTTTAACATAGCATAAAACACAATGTAATGAAATGAAATAAAACACACAGAATAGTAGTAGGGACTAATTTGCTGTTGTGTATAATTTCATAAAAATCTGTTTTGTGGTCTAATGAATAAAAATATCTCTATGTTTTAGTATGATGGTATAAAAGTAATTGTCCCCTAAGTGCTCTTAGAGGACTTTATATTTTTAATTGTATGCTGTAGTTTTAATAGTTTGTGAAACAGTGAATTTGTCCTACTCTATAAAAATTCTAACCAACAATTTCTGTTGAGTTTGATATTCACTTTATGTAATGGATTTTAGCTTTATTTTAAACTAGTAATCAAACATTTGAAGGCTTACATTCAATAATGAATCTATCAGTTGGAACAAAATTTTGTTGAAAATTGATTACTTTGTAAAGGTTAAAAAAATATGACTAGCCTGCAATTTTTATGTGAACAGTTACTACAGTATCAGTTGCAATTAACACACTAAATGCCAAGCAGCTGGACATACAGGCTCTATCTTTACTTCCTTCCTTCCAAGTAAATATTGGTATTTCCATTATGTTTTGTGCTCAGTCAGGGGGTTAAAATGTAAGATACAGTCTCACGTCATTCTTCTGTGTAAACCCAAACTGCTGCCTGTGGTTTGTTCATCATGTTTTAACGATTTGTTTTACTCTCCATTTGTCCTATGTGTTGCATCAATATTAAGTCACTTCAGCACTACACTGCTGGTACTTCTTAGTACACCTTTTTTATTGGCAAAAGTCGCAAAGTTGGATGGGATTTGTATGCAGCCTCTGATTAAGATGCTTGCAGAATGCCACCATTCCTGCAATGATGGCAGGAAAACAGCCATCAAATTATCAACATTCTCTGTAGGCTAAGATGGATTTTTTCAGCCAGTGAAAGGCAGCTGGCTGGAGACAGAGACCCCTTCCTGGCCCAGAACTTTTTTGTCAGTATACATGTGATTAACAAGGTTTCACCAGTCTGGTGATGCAGTGCTAATTTAATAATGAAAATATAATTATATAGCCATTTACAAACAGCTTTTTATAAGGTGCAATGAAATGTAATTCTACAATCTAAGTCCAATGAATGGGCTAACTAGTACTATACAACTCTATATTACTGTATTCCCTAGATCTTTGAGTTATTTTGTTGTTTTCATGCACAAATTCAGAGAAATTTTCCATGTAAAAATGTAACAAAAAAGTAAAATAACAAGGAATCAAACAATTATCCTATCATTAAATCATAGAATGCTATGAGAAGAATTTGGTCCTCCAAAATCCAAAGCACAAAAGTGTCATTAAGCAATAGGTGCAGTGCAGTTGTAAGCATTGGATATAGGAAATATGTATCTTTATAAGACTATCAAATGAAACAAAATCCCACAAACGGATTTATCCTGCAGGGATAAGGGTTTGTAAGAAGTGTGAGTACAACTCAAGTAGAAAATGTAGAAGTTAAAACTTTCTCTCTCTCTCTCTTTTGCCTTCTCGTTCAGGAATAACTTTGAGTTACAGATTTCACTTACAATATATAACTTAAAGAAGGTTTTTGCTTGCACACAACAGTAAAGAACAGACTGTCCTGATTGACACTTCCTTGTGTCTTGCTTATCTCCTGGCAGCTCTTTCTACAAGTGCTGCTTGCCTGCTGACTCCATCCTTTCCTAGTGAGAATCAAAGCCCCATCAAGCTGAGTTATGGCATGCCTCCTGTTTTGAAAAGCCAGGTCAGGCAAATAGACTCAGAAAGGAACTGTGTGATTCATATGACTACTTTGGGGGCTGAATGATACTTCTAGGTACTTCATATACTATGGAGCAATAATAGTTCATTTGTCTATCAAAATGAACTCATAAAATTAATTAATTTATGTAAACAGTTTATTTTATTAGAGTCTGTTAAGATTAAAATAAGAAGGCTGTTTTTGAATTCTGAGTATTTTTCAATCATCTCTGTTAAAGATATTATTTAACATTGTTACTTGATAACCTGTAAGATTAACTGTGGAGATGTTGAAGAACCTTCACTTAATGAAGGATAGTTCGGGATTTTTCTCCAGAAACCAGATATCTTTTAAAAAAATGCTGAATTGGAACGATCATACTCTTTCACAGTATGGCTGTTGTATGAAAATACAGAATCATTGCTTTCACTTATCCCATTGAAACACTGGAAACTGTAATTCTCCACTGAATTCTGAATTGTTCTGAAGAGTAGGTAAATACAGCCTTGAATTGTTTTAAAATGGGGAGTGTACCGTAAGTTTTCTCCTAGACCCAGAAGGCATTTTCAGAGAAGTCCTAATACACAGTGACTGTGCACAAGGAGAATAAGTGCCAGATATACCATGGGTCTATAACTCTTTAAGCAACCTTGGAATGAAAATATATTAAAATCTCCTAGTCATGCAACAGATCACCAGTAAGTTGTTTGCCAAGTGTTAAGGCTGTTTTAGCTTATATTTTAATGTGCCTAACTACCCAGTGTTGCACTCAATATAGACCTGAATTGTTTAAGAGTTTAACAGAAAATCTAAGACTCTCAGTGATAGTAAAACTTGCATACATAAACAAGAGGGCATTAAAGTTTGCATGTATAGCTGGAAATTACTTCTGAAATTGGAACCCAGTATTGTTGAAGGTAGCCATGTTATGACTATGTAGCTGCAGACTTGTGTACAGCTTTAGACCTCCCATTCAACAACAACAACAACAAGTATTGTAAGGGATTCCATGATCCTGGGTCTGTGTCTTGGAAAATAACAATGTATGGTTAGTATTCCAGATATAGGCTCTATAACGGCAGAACAATGTACTTTGCAGAAAGAACTGTCTGCGTGAGTATAGCAAGTGGACCAATGAAGTGTAAATGACTGTTGTGTCAGTCCTTACTGATTTGGGATCACAGATCTTCATGCGTGTTAATAGTATCTTTAGATTATCAATATAATATTAGTAACCACACTCACAAGTAAAGACAGCTTGGTGGCTAGTGACAATCCAAACCAGAGTATTCACAGAGACGTTTAGATAAGTAACTTTCCTGAAGTACCTATTTTGTATGCACATGTATGAACTGAAGAAGTACTACAAAGTTTTTAAATTTGTCTAGGAGAAAAACATTTGGTGCAAACACATGTGGCTATGTGTCCTTCAGTAATCTGAGGTTTTGAGAACTGTCATTTAAAAAATACTGTAGATCCAGACATATATTTAAACCCTTAGGAGCACCATTAGTGCTCTTGCAAAATGCAAGAGCTCTTGCTGATGATCTTGCAAAAAAGCGTCTTGCAAAACTAGAGCATGAAGAATGAAATAAATTCTTTCTACAGTGACTGATTCAACTGAGAAACCTCTAGACGAGGTAAATAATAACGTGAAGGGAAACTAGAGAGAGACAATGTTGCAAAACAGATTAGTCTGAAAGAAGTTGCACATGGTATGCATTCTGTCTGAAAGAAACCATTCAACAAACCCATATTAATGTAGAAGTACTGATACCAGCTAAATGTTGGGGATTTTGTTGAGTACTTTTGGTCTAGAAGACATGACTTCCAGCTTTTTCTGAAATACGGAAAAATACAACAAATGCAGTCTGGCCAGGAGTGCAGGGATTGTTTGTAATTATACTAACATGAAGCAGTGTCATTATATCAACTTGAAGAAGTGTCAGCATCACACTGACACCACACAGGCTCTGCGAGTCAAAAAATGATAAGGCATAATTCTTTTCAAATGCAGCAGGATCAGTGGTCAGATACAATGGTCCATGAACTTCCAGCAAACAATGTGTAAGAGAAGAAACCAGAGGAATTCCTGAAAATTAATCATTAAGAGATGCTTTAATGTCCTGGCCAGAACCACAAAATCTTGGGCACTCTCTCATGACAATGGAGATTTATTGCTGCATGGATTATGTACCATAGGACATAAACTAAAATTTTGTGTTTTTTTTTTTCTTTTTTTCATTTCCTGTTGCCATTCACAATCCAAGTGCTCTTTAACAAAGGAAGATTATATGAGTTTAGAAATATATGTGGAGTTAACAATAAACTTCCAGTTGAAACAAGTCATGCTTGTACCAGGTCCAGCTATGGTGTGAGGACAGAGTCTATTTTGTTCTAAGTAAAGCATTAAAGTTAGAATCCACAGTAACTGGATTCATGACATTCTTTCTGTGTGGTTGATCTACCGATAGCACCCTTCTGCTATGCAAGCTGTCTCTGCTGACATCTGATCGGAGTGCCAGATATCTTCCTGAGCAGATTTAGTAGTCTGACATTTCTATTTCTGACTCTTGGTCACAGCCATCTGAACCCCAGAACTGCAGATAGGACAGGATCTAGAAATAAAAAAAATCTACAATCCCATAAAATGTAAAAATAACTGCAGATAGTGTTGCTGTTGAAATATGACGCTTGGTGTGTGTGACAAGAAGTAAGAGGACTAAGTGCCATTTTCACCAGGTGTTTTTGATGAGATGATGTGGACTTGGTAAAAGGTGGTGCCACATTCTACTTCTTCATGTCAGTCATACTGTCTATCATAGATTTATCTTCTCTAGTTCAATGGATATTTAAATGTTATCTTTCTGTCTTACTCTAACAGTACCTGTCACTGAAGGAGGCTAGCCACACTTGAAAATCTTGGCTGAAATAAACTTCTTCTGCAGCTTCATTCTTATAGTTCATAGGATCTGTTGTTTCACTCAATTTATAGCAGCACACCAACAATAATAACTGTTACCAATTTGAATTACGAAATTAATATGCTTTTCCACATTAACTTTCATTTTCAGCCTTTCTTATGATTTTTAAGAATGTAGTTTTACTGTCTACAATGAGCAAAACTTCAGTACATCTGGGCACATTAATATAACTTATTTATTATGATTTCACACGATTTAACCTTTATTTTTCCCATGTGATTTTTTGTTGTGCATAATGCCTAATAACTCTACAATTGCTATGTAAAATGTGCATTACATTATACGGTCCTAGCTACAGCATGTAGATCTTTTATTCACAAAAATGAACTCAAAGAGTTGATCCATACTGGTATGTTTTTAAGTCACGGGGCAATACGCCACCTTTGTACAGATAATGGTGCACCATTTACTTTTTCTTTGCTCTAAAATATGTGCATACTGATTTAAAAAATCCAAGTTATGCTCTCTGAGTTCTTGAAGGAAGTTCAGGTAGTGTCATTATTTATTTTATGGAGCTCCTTGTGAGCTTAGACAAAGTATTGAATGGGCAGTCATCTGGCTTCCTGGGAGCAATTAAATCTGAGTTCACTCGTAGTTTCTATTGTATTTCTAATTAAAATCACTGTGAGTTTTAATCCAGTCTTAAGGGTGATCAACATCCATGACCCTCCCTCACCAACCCCTTTTTCCCTTCTTCCAGCCAGTAGATTCCTACCAGCCTCTGAACACTTCCTTCAGCAGCTGCTTTAACCTGTTGCCCTAGATGATGCATCAGCAAGTGGTAGCACTGAGCATATTTGTCTCCAGAGTTGTTTTTCCAGCTTTAGAGTAGTCTGAATATTTCTGTTCTTTAGGTGATTACTGCAACAACTGACCAGTTCATAATAGTGCGTGAATTATTTCCTTGCAAGATTGAGGCCTCTATCTCCCTCCCTCAAGAGAACTGAGATTTTATTAGTACTGTAATGTATTGACATGCCTCAGCAGAAAGTGGTCACAAGGCTGTGGCGTGTCCCACAGATTATTCCTTTTCCCATTAGCTCACCTGGAAAATAGATTGTAGACATATATTTCAAACATATTTCAAAGAAGGAAAGCAGACAATGGGTAGCAAGGTTTGGCCTAAGATTTGTGGATGAAACAGCAAGATTCTGATGCAAAGGACCACTGCATAACAGGAATAACTCCTAAAGGTTATAAGTGATTTGTCCAAAAATTGGTTTGCTGTCACCAAGAAGGATCTCAGAAAGGCAATGAGGACTCAATAGCTGGTGTCCCTTCTCTTCTGTGGCAAGAAGAGGTGCTGGCCAGACCATTAGACATATATGCCTTTATACGTGTGAGTATGTGGTTACAAGAGACTGAGTGCATGAAATTTATGAGGAGAAGCACCAGTAGAAGCAGATTACTTACTTATAGTCTTGGTAAATAAATATCACTTTCCCCTTTCATAAGATCTCATTAGATTTTGTTACATTAATTTCCCAGATTGGGACATTTAGGGATCTATAAGGAAAGTGTTCATACGAACTAGGTCTCTAAGCACCTATGACAGTCAGTTCAGGTCTGATCATTATGGACCTAAAGAGGTATTTAGCTCATTCTAAATTAGGAACATATTGTTTGAATAACTCTCTAGACTCCAGTCATTATATTGACTAATACTGCATTGGCTTAATTCAGGTTCCCAAAAGTAAATGTTTAATATGATCTGAGATATCTTAAATTGTCAGAGAAATGTGACAGATATGACATTGGAAGATCTACACTGCTGTAGACTAACACCTGGAAACCAAAGGAATACCTAGACCGTATCAAATGGTATGACATATCTATGTTTATGCAAGTGGGTCAATCTGATCTCTTTTAACTGTAAGGGAAACTGACATAGCTCCCTTTTAGATACCTACTTATAGCTACATACTTAATTATTTATGGAGACTAATACAATCTCAGATCATTGATCCTAAAGTGAAGCAAGAGCACATCTTTCCATAAAGAACTTGAAAACACTTGAAAACAATATTAAAAAACAAACACACAAACTGATAGGAAATTTCATTAGGGTACAGGTTTATTTTGGTTTTACATGCATTATCACATTATCACAATAGGTACTAGACAAATGAGAAGACAATTCATCATTATTACAGAAAAAAAAAGATTAAATATGAGCAAGGCATGTCTCCTCTGTTCATTTTGAAAGCTCTGAAAAGATAAATTAGTGCCTGCACTTTAAAATTTAGATTTTGGGGGAAAAAAATCCTCTAGAACATTCAGAATGACATAAAACCTCATGGTCTTAAAGTAAAAGTTAAGCCTAATGGCTATAACTCAAAATCCTTAGATATAAAAGTGCAGCAAAACAGGGTTTTCCTTATGTGTCCATTTCTGCTTTACAATTTGAATGTAATCCCAGGCAACCATTTTCAATGGATAAAACCATCTTTTTGATACAACTCTGCAGTATATAATTTATTTTAATATGACAAGTGATTTGATAAGAAGAAGTCACAATAGGCTATATTACAACACTATGGTCATTCAGAAGAAGGTCTCTTCTGCTCTGATTAAGACCTTAGTGACCATAAGCATGAATACAGGACTTTTTGTCTGATATTTTTGCTACCATATGTGGAAATAGTTAGAATTTCTGAAAGTGAGATTAATATCTTGGCTGTCGATATCTGAGTAGTTGACTAGACACATAAGTGATTTGAAGGAATTTGTTAAAAACAGCAGCATAATTTGCACCTGCTTTTGAACACTTTCACCAACATGTAATAAAAGCTGGGAAGTTGAAATTCTGAATGTAATTAATGAATTACAGTAAAGAGGTTATTCTCTAGATCAGGTACTATCTCGGGTCTTCCCAGGTAGGGAATTCCAGATCTGACTGAGGAGAAAGAGAAAAAGCCAGTCAAGTAAAATACTCATGATCAGTGTAGCTCTGAGAGAAGATGCAGCAGAGCTGCGAGCAGCATGTGACAGGCATTTCAAGGATCAATTATGATTTTGACTGAATGAAATTGAGAACAACTTCAATGCAGCATGAAACTGGTAAAATGGTTCCCACAATCTGTATTATTGTACAAATCTCTTTGTCTTTGGTGAAGATCAGTCTGTCTTGGAGAGACAAGAGTTAACCCTGAGAAGGAACAGCAGTGTAATGTAGTCTTAGTACTGGAGCTGATTCTAGGAGGAGACCACTTACAGGAATTAAATACAGACCTCCTCAGCAATGTAAGTACAATACACCTAAATAGATAAAATAGACCTTTGTAGCCCAATTAGGATCCCAAACAGCAGGGTTCCCCCTCATTATTTCAATCTGGATAGGCTCCATTATTGTGATACTGCTGTTTTCATCTGTGCTGTTCTCTGCCCTTTCTGTTCTTTCCCTTTCAGTACAAAGTGAAACAGCATTCAGCTGTAGTAATGGTTCCATTAGCTTACAAACCAAGAAGATCCTACTGTGACTATCTGTTTTGACACCCTGAATTAAATCCTGCTTAAATGAGAGCAATTTTGTTTTTTCTTTGAACAAACACATTGCATAAACACAAAACAATACCTTGGTTCCAACAATTCCCACAGTGATTTCTGCTTGGAAATTCCCAAGTGATTGCAAATAGTTACAGTGATTTATCATTCTTGTCTTATTTTCAAACTTGTTTCCAGTTGAATTTGTCTGCCTTCAAATTCCATCTATTAGATCTTGTTACTTTCTGAGCTTCTCTCCAGCTTCTAAAAGACAGTTGGCCTACAGCCAGACTAATAGTTTTAGGTACAGCTCTCAGTTGTAGTGTGACACCCCTTCCTCTATGAAAGACCTAGATTGTTCATTCCCACTTTGGGGTCCGAACAATAATGGAGACTAACAACAGATGATAATACAGAGCTTTACTGACACAGTAAGAAAGATGAGCAACAACGCACCCATAAGGTGACTCACCCAATCACTGATAGCAAACACAGGATCATAAGTGACGCCATGGCTCCAGTGGACTATCAGTGACACTTAGTGTGTGGGACATCTGGCAGCAACAGCCAATCATGCCAAAGCCTTTTGAATGCAGGTAAGAGTCATGACACCCCTTGGCTCCACAATGATAGTGTGCTCTTATAGAATCATACTTTACATGAATAATGTGGGTGGCATCCTGCTTACGCTACCAATATCAGTCAATGCACAGGGTGTCAGGAAGCAAAGTGATCTGCTAGGAGTCTGAACTTAAAAGGATAATTATAATTTTTCCCAGACAATCCACTTTTTCAAGGATACAGTACTCTAATAAGAAAGTATAGGATTCTTCTTCACATGCTGAAGCTTGATCTTGAAATGCTTCAAGTGGACTAAGAGATATTTAATCACTGAAAAAATTAAAAAGATAGATTCTTGAATGACTTTCATAACAATGATGATGACTTGAATATTAGTTTTTCCCCTTCAAGAGATATTTTCAACTTTCTTTACGAAACAGTAATTGAATTGATTATCTTCAGGGTTCTTAAGTAGGTTTTTGGTTATTTTTTAATACAAACTCAAATTATTTACACATGCCAGTCCCATTCTGAATCATCATGAATGCAGCTACTGAAGTTCAGAGGAGATTCAAAGACTGAGCAGATGCAAACCCATCCAAATACCATAGCCATCAAGATACTAAGAAATTGTTTTGTGTAGCACTCTTTATCTAAAAGGTAATTCAGGAAAAAAATAACAACCAAGCAAAAATAAAGGCATTTTCCTCTTTTCATGCCCCAAGATATCATGTCTCATTTGAACTAAGTTAAAATTCAAATTTATTTTAGGTTCTGTTGCCTCCATCCCAAAAGTAGTTGCTTTTGCTCATGCCATACCAAGTCTTAGGTGTTAAACTGAAGTTCTATCTCTATCAAGGAAAGAAAAGTGAACATTAGCCAAGGCTTATTTTTCATAAGACATATTAAAAAGCAGAAACATCTTTATAAAAGTGTAATATATATTTGATTGTAGGCAAGTTAAGAATGATTCCAGTGGCAAAATTGCTCACAAACTTTCCACACAAAATGGACAACCTTTGCAAATTAAAATAGGAAAATTAAAGTCACAAGTAAGTGTCTGCAATTTTCACTGCATGGGCAGCATAAAAGAAAATGTTTGAAAGTGTAGTGCAAGTTGTGTCACCCTTAATCAGTAAGGTCTAAACAATATTTTACAGGTGCAAAGTTCTAAATGTGATCTCCCATGTCTTTTTGCACCCTGTGATGTCAACTGTCATGCTTTCAGTAATAGGATCTACCTCAAAGCCTTTTTAGCACCCTAGGATTTCTTTCTGCCCTACTGGGACTTCTCTCTGATCTTGGATAGCCTTTGGATCACAGTAGGGATGAAAGATCTTGAAACAGAATGAATTAATGAACAAGCAAACTTTAAAGAATTCAGGCCTTTGTGTCTTAATATGACACAAACTGCTTGTTCTAAAATTGCCCCGTGACATGAATAACTTTTCTGTCATTTCCCTGTGCTACAACCCAAGGATCTATGCAAACTCAAAGGCTTATGCTGATAAATTACTGCATTGAGTTCTCATAAGAAAACATATCTGTCTTCAGAACTTCATAATGCCTCATGAAATCTGCGAAGTCTTAACATTTCTATTCTGTGAAGCCCAAATGGGGTTTGCTGTTATCCATAGATATTTCTCCCCTTTGCTTTTAATATTTCTGACTTGAAAGTACAGACTTGTTTGGCACTTGAACTGTACAGTTTGAAGCTGGCCTGTAAAAACGCCATTTGTTGTGGTCCAGAAGTCATTCTCAATGAAGCATCCAATACTCATGAAACCACAGTTCCTATAAAATGACTCTGTAATAGACAGCTTGAGGATTTGTAGCTCTCTTGTGACTCTTGTCTGAGATCCTTTGCTAATAATCACTTATACATAATCAGATGGACTTTATACAACCTCATCCAGTAAATGGGCCGTGTGAATGTTTCTCTGTTATTGCCTCCATAGCTCGCAGACTACACAACAGTTGATAGTAATTCTGTGCAAAAACAAATTACTGTTCTAACAATAGACATCTCAGTGGCCTCGACATAAGTAATTTAAAAATACAGTGGAGCCTAGATCTAAAGGAGTGCTTTAGGAACAAAAAAATTGTTTGTTAGACTGGTTTCCCACTAAATTGGTCATTGCACTCTTTGTTCTGGGAAAAAAAAAAGAAAAAAAAAAAAAAAGAAAGGAAATTAGTTTGATAAAGTGGTTAGGCTTTTAAATTTATGCTCGTCAAATAAATCCTTTACTATATTACTTTCACAGCTGCCCAGAAAAAATATTTTTAATTTGCATCTCAATATCAAGTGAAAAATGTTTTGTCACACTGTTTATAGAGGGCAGCCAAATATATCACACTGCTTTGAATTACTTTAGGGAATTAAAAACTATGTCTTGTACTTATGAGAGTAATATGGATATGTGTAGTCCTGGTGTTAAGTTGTTTTGTTTAATTTTGCATAGTGCAAGGTATTTAGTAATGATTAAGTAGATTTTTTTTTCTTCAAATCTTGTGTCCATCGTACTTAATGGCTGAGATATCAAACAACAACAGCACATAAACCAAACAGTATGCAGGAATCAACATAGGTTTTGTAAAAAGACAAAATGAGCTGTCACCCCATCACACAATTTATAATATTCATTGCTGTTAAATAGACAAGAGTTGAATACATGTTTTCTGATTCCAAATTGTCTGTAATTTTAGGGCTGCATTTGTTGTTTATGGTTCTGTGCTCAGAATCAATTGGCTAGTTATATTCACTTTTTTGTCATTCTGTCTTCCCTCAGCTTGGCCTGAACTTTAATTTTTGCTATAATATGATTTTTATCTGTAGAGTTACTGAAGTTTAGAACGTTAATTTGTTTTCATATGGTGATTGAAAAAGCATATATCATACCATGTGTTTTCAATAGCATGAGGCAGGCTTTTGACAGGAATTATTGTTCAATGTTAAACTTTATCCACCTTCAGTGAGACACAGAAAAGCTTTTTGTCTGTTCACTCAGCTACCAAACTAATGCAGTTACAATACTAAATATTTCCTAAGCTTGTGAAGAACAGCATGGGACCAAAGCCAGCTAGCCAATATTAAATTTGAGAAAGATTAGTCAGTGAGGTTTGTCCTATTACATGATTGCTATCTGCTATATGTGATTTTAAATTTTTGTCAGTAGCCAGTTTATTAAATCTGTGTGTACATAATTATTTTTAAGACTTATATATTAATATTGACACACATTTAAATTTTGACAATCACATTACATGAATTTTCCCAGGTTGCACTCTATCACAGACAAAAAACAAAAACCCTTAGATGATTTATGATGTTTGGATTTCATAGATTAAATTTCAGCCAGTCTCCTGCTATTTACATTATGTAAAATTATATAAACTCATGTAAATTTTATCATATAAGCTTTCCAGGTATGTCAAGAAACCATGCCATTTCCTTAGAAAGGACCATACTTTACTTTTTATTAACCTCGAAGTTAACAAAACACTAAAAATAAACTACAAAGAAACTAAACTCAACATGTTATAGTAGTGCAGATAACACCTACACCAAAATATAGTGCTCTGTCTACACTAAATACTACATGGCTGTTTTGCTTTAATTTTATGATGTTGTTTTGGAGAAGTTAGAAACTGAAGTAAGCTAAGCTGTACTTACCAGTGCTAGAGTTGTCACTTGCAGTATTGCAATACTTTACATATTACAAATGAGTAGTACAGCGCCACTTATGCACTTAGTTCTTGCTCCATATTTATGTCATTGTGGGTCTTTCTGTTTTCTTAATTGACCTCTGATAATAGATTTTAGTTCAGTTTTGAAATACAGGTAGCACTTTGGTTCCAGCTGAATAAAATGGATTTCTTCTGATATCTGTATCTCTAACTTACTTGCAATAAGGCATGCAGTCAGGTGTTTCATTCAGTCAGGAGCCTCATGTTTGTGTGTCTGAGTGACTGGTAAAAATTCCATCACAGAGAGGGAGACAGAGAGAAAGAAACAGGTTTCCTCTGTTAATTTCACTATCCCACCTAACATCATCTTTTGGGAAATCATGTTTGCAGTCACGCTTCTCAGGATATGTGAGGGCTACATACTGAGAATGCTACTGCTCTGATTAAGCAAATATAAATGTGGGTTGAGTAGCACGACATCATTAGCTTTTGGTGTGAATGATGAAAGAAACAAATGGAACGTTTTATATCCTATGATGTAAAATGGTGAAATTAGTACTTGTAAAAGTAGATTTTAGGATTATGGTCAGTACATAACAGTTTGCCTCTGCCTCTCCTTCCTCCTCACACTTTTTCTTTACTCCACCATGGTCTCCTCCACGGGCTGCAGGGGGACAACCTGCTTTACCGTGGTCTTCACCATGAGCTGAAGGGGAATCTCTGCTCCAGCACCTGGAGCACCTCCTCCCCCTCCTTCTTCTCTCACCTTGGTGTCTACAGGGTTATTTCTCTCACATTTTTTTCCTCACTCCCCTCCTTACTTTGCAGTGTTTTGCCCTTTCTAAAATATGTTTTCCCCAAGGAGCCACCACCTTGGCTGCTGGGCTCAGCCGTGCCCTGCAGTGGGTCCCTTGGAGCCGGCTGGAACCGGCTGTGTCCGGCACGGGGCAGCCCTGGCCTCTCCTCACAGAGGCCGCCCCTGCAGCCCCCACTGCCAGCGCCTGGGCACGTGCACTAAATATAGTATGTTATATTACAGAAAATGTAACTAAAATATGCAACTTACAATTTTAAAATTTATGACTTACAAATTTAAAATTCTAGCAAATGAATTTTTAAATTAAGCTAAAGGAATATTATGTGTATTTGAATACTATTATTAACCAAAAAAGGTTTTTTTTCTTTCTTTCTTTTTACTTTTTTTTTTATTTGGTAGTATCTTCATCAAATTGCCTTGACTTATCTTATTGTGTTAATTTTAATTAATAAGTTATATTAAAATATTTTTTCAAAATATAAAAAAATACTAATGAAAATATTTTGAAACGGACAAAATATTAAAATTATAACATCACCAGACAAAATACCAGCTATATATCTTTATGTTATATTTCTGTGTGTGTGTGTATTTATAATTATTTAAAGTCACCTTCTGAACAAGTAGATGGTAAATATTATTGATGAAAATAACTCGAGGACAATGACTCTAACTGGAAAACAAAAAGAGTGAAAAACAAAGTCTCAGAGGTTGATACCTGAAACTTGCAGAGTTCAGGTAAAATTACGAGACCTGTAAATAGTTAAGTAGCTCACAGGACATTTGATTGCATGTTTTGATCTGGCTCACCTATGCTAAACGTAGAGCTTACCCAACAGAGTCATGCTGCACCAAACTTACACTCCTTGGGGTTCTTTGGGACAAACCAGACTCTTGGCACTATTTAGGCTATCGTCTCAATTTTTATAGCTGTTTACAACTGGAAAAAACCATAGCAAATCATTGACGTTACAGAACACCATGTGGTTCCAGCTGCATGTTCTTTCTCCCAGGAGGGTATTAAGTGCCTGCAGTAACAAGAGTTGCCATAGCAATTTAAGAAGGATGTGAAGGTCCTTGAATGCATCCAGAGAACGGCAACAAAGCTGGTGAAAGGGCTGGAAGGAATGTCCTGTGAGGAGCGGCTAAGGACTTTGGGCTTGTCTAGTTTGGAGAAAAGTAGGCTGAGGGGTGACCTCACTGCTCTCTACAGCTTCCTGAGGAGCGGCAGTGGAGAGGGAGGTGCTGATCTCTTCTCCCTGGTATCCAGTGATAGGAAGCGTGGGAATGGTTCAAAGCTGCACCCGGGGAGGTTTAGACTGGACATTAGGAAGCATTTCTTTCTTGAGAGGGTGGTCAAACACTGGAACAGGCTTCTTAAAGAGGTGGTTGATGTCCCATGCCTGTCAGTGTTGAAGAAGGCATTTGGACAATGCCCTTAATAACATGCTTTAACTTGGTCAGCCCTGAATTGGTCAGGCAGTTGGACTAGATGATCATTGTAGGTCCCTTCCAACTGAAATAGTCTATTCTATTCTATTCTAACATATCCTGGGTTCCCTATGAGGCTTTTCCTCTGAGTAGTAAATTATAAGTCACCAAAGTTTGCAATACTGGAGGGGTTTTTTTCCATTGTTGGCACAATGCAAAGCAGCTAGGAAGAGAAACCAGAACATGGTTGTCTCTATTTATTTTGAAATGGAAGATCAGGCTTTTATCATAATCTTGGAGCAGAGAAGATGCATCTTTTAGGATAATTTTGCCTGTCATCTTCCTTTCATCTGTTGAGTATTCATTGTTATGTCCAAAAGCTGATGATACCTTTGCTTGTTCTTCAGTTACTTGTTTTTTTAAGCTTTTCGCACATGCAAAATAGAATACAATGATAAAATGTTGTTGTGTATTTGCGGATAAATTGCATATTTATGATAAGAAAAAAATATCTCTGGTGTGGACTGATTCAAAGAAATAAATGATGGAAGTGTGAAATAAAAATTACATACTGAAGTAGTTTTGACTCAGAATAAGGGGGATAATAGAGACCCAATGGTCAAGATTGTGTGATAATGGAACTCTCCATTACCACTACTTAGACAAGTCTTCATACAAGCTACTTTAATAAGGGACAGATAAGTAAAATAAAATGTTTCTTCCTTTATTTCAGCAGACATTGGTTCACATCCTGTACATTAAATAATTTATAACACTATATTATACTTAGACTATATTATTACTTTTAGTCAATGCAGCTAATAAGAGATTTGATTGTGTTGTTTGGATGATTTTATTTTTTTTTCATAAACTCATTCAGTATTTATATTGCTATAACTGGGATTTATATCTCAATTGTAAAAGAATCCCAGCAGACATGAGCCCTAATTACCTTAAAGCTTTACACAACATTTTGAAAGAAATCCTTGTTTACAGTGAAATTATGCATTAACCATATAGAGAATGTACATAGGTTGGTAATATTTTTTAACAGTAAGAATTACATATTTCCTCACCAGATTTTACAAGCCTGTCTATGGCCAGCTAAACTAATATAATACACCATACTCAGGGTCTACTTCACACTTGAATAGTCTAGGTTGTTACAAAGGAGATGCAAAAGCAAAAGATCTTTTAACAGATTTGCCTGCAATTGTGTAAAATTATAAATAATTAGTAACCAGTTCCGTAATGCAAAATTTCCAACTGAATTAAACAACATAATTAAAGGATATAAAAGAATATTTACTTTGATATTTCAGTGTTAGTCTGTGCACAGACAATGTCAACAGATTGTCAGGATAAAAGAACCATATTTCTTGTGGGTTAGTAGTTTTTTTATCTGAAGGATTGTTTATAGGACTCCATCCAACACATAAGGAAATAACTTGCAAGGAAAAAACATGTAAGAAGTTATACACTGTATTTCTAGTAAGTTGAGCAATTTGTTTTGTGTGTGCGTATATAAATGTGTATAAATATGTATATGTATATGGATGTACGCACATAATTTTTTTTTAGATAAAGCCATCTGGCAATATTAAAAGATAATTATTTCAAGGTAAAAACAAACTTATTTTGGGGAAAAAAAATTAGAGACTTCTCTAACATTATAAATATTACTAATTTACTTCTTCATCTGATTCTCTTCTCCAAAATAGGAGTGAACTAAACATCTTTAGAGGTAATACAGCTGAAGCAAGCAGTTTGTCAAGTATGATTTATTTATTTCTATTTTAAACAACACCTATACTGTGCTTGGAGCACATTAAAACTCTGATAAAATTTAAAATAAAGATGATTTATCTTTCTAGATTTTTAAAGCTACAACTCACACTTATATGCCACTTGATAAATGCTAGCCAGAAGATGCTCAATATTTTTCTAAACTTAGATGTCCCAATAGTGTTCATTTTTGAAGAATTTTAGTCCAGAATTTGATTTGCTCCGTTTATTTTCCTTTCTTATGTGTGATTCATTATTGATTCCTACACTTTATTTTTTTTTAAAGCATGCATACTGTAATAATTTAATAAATACAGCAAAAGTAAATAAGGAAAAGTCATTAACAGTTAACCTGGTCAAAGTTCAAGTGTATTCTTATAGACACAAATTGTCCATCTTGCCGTCCTTTCTATTAATTCGCGCATACAGATCATCAATGGCAGTATCTGATTCTTGAGCATACACCTACTAATGTATTCTCTCTTTTTAAACTTCCTTATGTTTACATTGGTTACCTTTCCAAAACTTGATTTTAGTAATGAATTTTTCCTCTGTCATAGGTTCTTGCTAACCTAGTTATGCAGTATCTGAACTCCTCTGTCAAATATGTATCGAACAATAAGTAACATTTTCACTACCATTCATTATCCCTAGATCTGTGAAGATATATTAGCTGTGACAGAACCTTTCAGTCTGACAATTCAGTGGAAGAGGAGATTTAGGGTGACAACAGACAAGCGACATGTCTGAAAGACCATAGACTGTAATAGCAATTGCATGTGGGGAGAAAAAAAATGAGATGTTGACACAAAGGAGAGTTGAGAAGCAAATTATTGGGAAAGAAAAGATTGACAGTATAGGCACAGCTTGAAATGAGTGTAAAGACTTTTCTAAGGTGATGTTTTGGAAGAACAGCAATGGACAGCCTGGAGAATTGAGAGTAAAAAAAGAATCATTACGACCTTAAGAAGTGATTACCTGAATAGACAGAATTAAAAGGGGAGGACTGGGAAGAAATATTTAAATCAGATTACTTTCTAAGTTCAAATATAGGAAGACCTGAAGGATGCAGGGAGGTGATGCTTTGTAGATGGTTGCCAAGCAAAGCATTCTCAATATTGATGAAAAAAGAATGGGAGAAGTGGTTGCACAATAGTATTATCATTGTGTCAGCTTGTTAGTAAAATAGTCTGAATGAAATGACCGCAACACAGACAACCCCTCATAGTTAATAATATTTTTTTAAGCAATTAATGCTAGTTTTTTGGTGAAAATGTTATCTACCAGGATATTCCTGCTAAAATATAAAGATCAAGCCTATTCATTAACTAATTAAATAAATTAAATTAATTAAAGTAATGCCTACACATATAGTATATTAAGGTAGTTTTACAATTCTTATCTGTCATGTATTTTTGTTTGTACCTGTTGATAGAGAGGAGTTTCTGCACAGTATAAAATGAGAGATGTTATTGGCTTTATTTCTGAGATAGTAATCTGGGTTCTAAACCTCGCATAGGAGAAAATGTAAAGGTGAGAAAAATTTTCTGAAAGGCATGAAGAATGGCAACACTATTATAAAAAAGGTGGAGTTTTTTTCCAAAAGAAAAATATACAGATATTTTATTTTCATTGTCTGAGATTTTATAATGTTCATGATGCAGTTTTTCTTTAGTACTTCAATTGTACTTGCTATGATGCTGAATAAACTGCAACTCCTA
This sequence comes from Ciconia boyciana, assembly GCF_034638445.1. NCBI lineage: Eukaryota > Metazoa > Chordata > Aves > Ciconiiformes > Ciconiidae > Ciconia > Ciconia boyciana. The sequence continues at coordinate 177,382,608 of NC_132934.1, forward strand.
AGTCCTAAATCCCATAAATCTGCTGATAATTCATGCAACTAGTAATGCACCATTTTCTTTAGAGAGAAACAAAGGGTAGCACCAGCTAAGTGATTATTTGTATGCCTGCCAGAATAACAATGTGCTATCTGCTTTGGGCATACCAATAATGTGAATGTATTTCAAATAGTTAGATAAATGTATTTTAATTCACAAGGATTTACCACATTTTTCAGGTCAATTTCTTATTCAGCTGGTGATTTATCAGGCATCTCAGAAATGCTTTCTGTGTGTGATTCCTTTGCAGTTATATTTTCTCATAACTATCTCTTTTTTTTCCTCAACTATTTAATGAAAGTGCACATTATACTGAACGGTCTTACTTATACGCTTGTAATTTTCTCTTCAATTTTTTCATTTTTGTGTCTCTGTCAAAGTTTGCTTTTTCCTTTGAGATTAATACTTTGAAGTACTGTTCACACTGACATTCTGCAGATCATACTTACGTTAAAAAATATTATATTCCTCAAGCAGTCTCATTATACTGAATGGTTGGGTAGGGTATTATTTTTCTCAGCCTAAGTAGGAAAAGCAGATTCTCGACTTAAATTGAAAATACTAGGCAATGCTGGAAAAGACTGAGTTTTTGCAATACTGAGTTCTACTTTCTCTTCTTCAACACTGAAGAACACCAGTTATCAACCTTTCTCATCATCTATGCATTCTTTAAAGATTTTAGAATTCTTTTGTGTACTTTCACGTTAGTGAAGTAAATAATGTTCTTAATATATGTGAAATAACTGACACCTAGAGAAGCTAAGGAGGAAGTATGTCTATATGCTTATACAGACATACAATATTTATAATATATACTATATATTAAAATATATAAATATAAGGTATAATATTTATTATAATATAATAGTACATATGTTCATATAGGCATATTATATAAAAATATTTAATATATACTATAGGAAATGTTACAACTATATTATAAATTTACATAATATATAAATATTATTTATTGGAATATTACAGCTGACTGGAAAAAGATAAACATAATGCCCATTTTTAAAAAGGGTAAATAGGAGGACCCTGGGAACTACTGACCAGTGAGCCTCACCTACATATCCAGTAAGATCATGGAACAGGTAGTCCTGGACGATATGTCAAAATATGTGGAAGACAGGGAGGTGATTAGAGACAGCCAACATGGCTTCACCAAGGACAAATCATGATGGAGTAACTGGATCAGTGGACAAGGGAAGAGCTACCAATGTCATCTACCTGGAGTTCTGTAAGGCCTTTGACACGGTCCCCCACAACATTCTTCCCTCTAAATTGGAGAGATATGGGTTTGAAGGATGAACTGTTAGATGGATAAGGAATTGGCTGGATGGCCACACTCAAAAAGTTACAGTCAATGGCTCAATTTGTAAATGGAAACCAGTAATGAGTGGTGTCCCTCAAGGGTCCAAACTGGGAACAATACCTTTTAATATCTTCATTAATGACATACATAGTGGGATTGAGTGCACTGTCAGCAAGCTTGCAGATGACACCAAGCTAAGTGATGCAGTCAACATGCCTGAGGGATGGGATGCCATCCAGAGGGACCTGGACAAGCTGGAGAAGTGGGCCCATGTGAATCTCATGAAGTTCAACAAGGCCAAATGCAAGGTCCTGCACCTGGGTCAGGGCAATCCCCAATATCAATATAGACTGGAGGATGAATTGATTGAAAGTAGCCCTGCAGAGAAGGACTTGGGGATACTGCTGGATGAAAAGCTGGACATGAGCTGGCAATGTGTGCATGCAGCCCAGAAAGCCAACTGTATCCTGAGCTCCATAAAAAGAAGTGTGGCCAACAGATGGAGGGAGATGATTCTCCCTCCTCTACATCGTTCTCCGTGAGACCTCACCTGGAGTTCTGCATCCATCTCTGGAGTCCCTAACACAGGAAAGACCTGTTAGACTGGGTCCAGAGGAGGGACACAAAAATAGTCAGAGGGCTGGAACACCTCTCCTATGAAGAAAAGCTGAGCAAGTTGGGGTTGTTCAGCCTGAAGAAGAGAAGACTCCAGGGAGACGTGATTGTGGCTTTTCAATATATAAAAGGGGCTTATAAGAAAGATGGAGAGAGGTTTTTTATCAAGGGCTGTAGTAACAGGACAAGGGACAATGGTTTTAAACTGAAAGAGGGTCGTTTTAGACTGGACATAAGCAAGAAATTTTTTATGATGAGGATGGTGAGATACTGGTCCAGGATGCCCAAATAAGTTGTGTACACTCCATCACTGGAAATGTTCAAGGTGAGGATGGATGGGCCTTTGGGCAACCTGTTGTATTGGAAGATGTTCCTGCCCATGGCAGGGAGGTTGCAACTAGATGATCTTTCAAGGTCCCTTCCAACACAAACTATTCTATGATTCTATATTTATCATATATTCTAATATAATATTTATTATAAATATATGCCATATGGGCATATAGGTATATATAAACCTAGTTGACATCTAAATTCCAAGCCCCACTTTAGATGTTTAGGTACAAAGGTCATAGTCACAAAAATCCACTTCTCAACAGCTATCTAGTCCCAGAGGTATTTGTCTTCATAGCTGTCTCCCTTTTTAACCCTAACCTTCCATGAGACATTACAGTCTGTTTCTGCATATATCCAGGACCATCCTTATATTGATAGGGTTGAATGTTCTTTTATCTTTCTCACCAAAATTTGAAGCTGATCTATGAACCAACCTTCCTCCTCACATGATTCTCTGAAAAGGTTTGAAAATGCTAATGTATTCGACCTCCACACGAAAAATAAAGGAAATATTACTCATGGAGCAGGTGCTCATCTATGCTCATGGAGGAGCATAGATCCTTCACCCTATACCAAATATATACCCTAAGAAGTAGGGAATTCCCATTAAATATTGAGTGAAAAATAAAGAAATAGATGTCCAGTAAATGAAATATCAACTGTTTTGGTTTAACCCCAGTGGGCAGCTAAGCACCATACAGACACTTGCTCACTCCCCCTCGACAGGATAGGGAATTGAATTGGAAGGGCAAAAGTGAGAAAACTCATGCATTGAGATAACGGCAGTTTAATAGGTAAAGAAAAAGCTGTGCGTGCAAACAAACAAAATAAGGAATTAATTCACTACTTCTCATTGGCAAGCAGCTGTTCAGCCATCTCCAGGAAAGCGGGGCTTCATCACATGTAATAGTTATTTGGGAAGACAAATGCCGTAACTCTGAATGTCCCCCCTTCCTCTTTCCTTCTCCAGCTTTTATTGCTGAGCACAACATGATATGGTATGGGATATCCCTTTGGTCAGCTGGGGTTAGCTGGCCTGGCTGTATCCCATCCCAGCTTCTTGTGCACTCTCAGTCTACTTGCAGGCCAGGCAGGGTGAGAAACAGAAAAGGCCTTGATGGTGCTTAGCAATAGCAAAAGCATTGATATGTTAGCAACACTGTTTTTGTCACAGATCCAAAACATAGTACCATAGGAGCTACTATGAAGGAAATTAACTCTATCCAAGCCAAAACCAGTACACAAACACAACCCACAGAGACCAAGATCTGAATCTATCCCTTTTCTGTATTTTCTAACCCTTGGAATACAGAAGCAGGGTCACTCTTGTACACGGAGAGTTGATTGCAGGTATCATGTGTATATGCAAGTAGGTAGCTTACATTTTGTGCTGGTTTGTGAACCCAGCAGGATGTGGGAGACTGCAGTGGAGCTCCTGCAGAGGCATGAGATTGATGATATGTGAAGGAAGCATCTCCCAGCTCCTACTGAGCTCCTACCAGCACGCTTAACTTTAATTTTTTTTTGGGAAAAAAAAACAACAAACCAAAACCAACAAAACAAAACACATTGTCTAACATCCTTACCCTTTCAAAAGTGCTAAAGCCTATTATGGAAACTTTGGAAAACCCAAAGAGGTACAATGAAGTAAAAAGAAATCTTGTTGTGAAAAGTCTTAAGATAATAATTGATGTTTTCAACCATAATATTATATTCATGTTTGTAGACAGGTAGAATATTCTAAATATAAAGAATTTCACATTTAACAAGCTATTTCTCTACTTCCTCTTTCTCTCCCTCCCACCAAGTGCTAGTGAACATCTTTGCAAGAATATTGAAGTCTCAGTGTATTATTGTAAGAGTCCTTCTAGCAAAAGGCTGAGACACTTCAAATAAAAACATAACCACATGAAGGAGTTTCTTAGGGCATAGCATAAAATTGTTCACTATCAAAGACTGGTGAGAAATGGAGTTACTGGAAGAAAACAAAGCAAAACAAAAAAGTCCCCAAACAAACAGCTATAAACTGACCTCTTTCCTTTGTGGAGTGTAATGTCATTGCACAGGTAGTTCTCTGGTTTTCAATAGTCTATAGTACTGAAGAAGATCTGAAGTGTCACTTAACACCATAAATGAGAGGGAGAGATCTATTCGCATTTCAATTAGAGCTGGATAGACTACTTTAATTAACTTTTCAGTTGCCATCAAGTTCTTATTACAGACCTGTGACTCCCTTCTTGTGTACATTTATTATATAAGCCCAGTCATATTGCTCTTTGACAATTATCTTTCTGAAGTGACTTATGTATTCAGTTACCAAAGCAGGGCATACATACTCTTCCTCCAGGAAAGTGCAGGAACACCTTTCTGCCTTTCCTGTCTCCAGAGATCTAAAATGAAATGCTAGAGTACTCTCATTCATTGTACAGTACTTTAAATAAGAAAATTGTGACAAAGTATTGGAATGCAAATAAAATAGCAAAACCCCTTCAATATTTTGCAGGTGTTTCTTCTCATTTCTTAAAGTGTGAGTGAAGAACACTGAGGACTAGACTGTGTCTTTAGTTTCCACTGTCAGTAAAAGACAGTCTATAACTAGGGGTGCAGAATGATGTAAATACCTAACTATAGATGCTACGGTTTGTCTGGCTATAAACTGACTCCAGCTCAAAGGCTGAGGAACAGCACAGACATGATCTGGTATGGGAAGTTATCCCCACAGATTGTCAGAGAGAATAAGAATCCCCCCAGCCACATAACTTCTTGTCATTAGAAGATAATTATGAAGTTGCTATTCATCCAAAAAAAAGAGAGGTGAGAAGAAGAAAAGTACCCTTTAACTCTCCCTCCCTACAGCTCTACTGCATGATATTTCCTATGGATCTTGAAGGACTGTCTTGCCCTTGTCATCTTTAGGGCAATAATAACCCATTCCCTAGCACTGGTCGACACTTCTGAGAACCATTCTGAATGCTCTGTTTCTCCCAGAGCAGCATATTCTTTACTGGCCTCAACCTAAAGAAACATCCAGTAACCAATAGGCAACTTTAATTAAATTGGAATTTATTATGAGACCATATTTCATGCTCAATGGCATATTACAAATAGAGGTGGCAGAAATTAGGCCATCACTGAGTAAGATTCAGTTTTCATATGTATGTTCTGAATTTGGTCCATTATAATTTAAATTTTTAAACTTCATAAAAATTGTAATTTATTGACTTAAATGAATTCATTAGAAGAGAAAATCAGCATTCCAAGGTTAGTGGGAGCTGGTGATTTCACATACTAATAGATTCCTGCAAGTAATTAAAATACTCTTTTTTATGAAGATCAAGATTTAAAAGAAAATTATTTGAGTAATTACTTTTCCTAATGAGTGCAGTCTGTGTTTTTCCATTGTTAGAAATGAATAGACTTGATAACACAGGGGTATGCAGGATACCTCATATATTGACAGCTGCTATGTTTTCATTAAACAGAACTTTAAACTTTTAGAGAATATTGTACTTGTTTTCTAATCCCCTCTTTCAGGAATATTAAATAGTGTATAGGTTAACTATACTTTATTTTAATGAGTTAGCACGGATCTTGCTTTTAACTAATGCAGCTACAGGGAGAAGCGAGTCCCACATCTTTTTTTGCTGCGACTATGCAGTCTTGCAGCTTGATGCCTTTGGGGAATAACCCTAGATGCTCTGTGCAGACAGCACAGAATAAAGAGGCAAAAATTGGGACTGTGCCCTGGCTGCTTATCCCCTAAGCCCTTAACAATCATAAAGAAGTTGTTAAACTCTATCTTTTAAAAAGGAAACTGAATAAAATTTCCCTTCTGCTCCTCTAGGACAAAAAGAGAATTTTACCACTATTTTTACTCATGAGAAAGTGAACTCAGTACGTAGTGGTCAACATTGTGACTGTTTGGCAGCAGCAATGAGCTCAGAAAATATGTAGAGAAAATACAGAGGTAAAATTGAGAAGTTGTTGGGCTATTAGACCTCTGTGAAATAGAACCCAGTGAATATAGCACAAAGTAAGGCCAGAACAGCCCTTGGTGCTTCCTACCAATTTCACAACCTTTTTGTTCTAGAGCATACAAAGATTATGATTACACCTGCTCTATCTTTGTCACATCCCTTGTTGTCTACTTAACATCCTTTTTAGCACTAAGATTGTGCCAAACCATAGCCAAACCCTTAATATTTGCAGTCAATATTTTTTTTGTCAAATATCTTTGCTTATATTTTCATAACAGTAATGACAAAATTATAATAATAATCCTAGCTTAAATACTGGTGGCAAGAAGGAAGGATTTTTTTAGGTATGTGAAATCTACTTTAATTGCTTTCTTGTATGACAAAGTGACACTTGCACATTTCCAACATTTTAAGTTCAAAAAAGCAAACAAATACTATTCTGTTGAGTCATAATCCAGTAAAATATACACTTTTAGAATTTGTTTATGGTAATGTTTTGTCCTGGTTCCAGCTGGGATAGGGTTAATTTTCTTCCTAGTAGCTAATATAGTGCTGTGTTTTGGATTTAGTATGAGAAAAATGCTGATAACACACTGATGTTTTAGTTGTTGCTAAGTGGTGTTTACACTGGTCAAGGACTTTTCAGCTTCCCATGCTCTGCCAGGTGCACAAGAAGCTGGGAGGGGGCACAGCTGGGACAGCTGACCCAAACTGGCCAAAGGGCTATTCCATACCATATGACATCACGCTCAGTATATAAACTGGGGGGAGCTGGCCGGGAGTAGTGATCAATGCTCGGGAACTGGCTGGGCATTGGTTGGCAGGAGGTGAGCAGTTGCATCACTTGGGTTTTTTTCCTGTGTTTTGTTCCTCTCTCTCTCTTTTGTTGTTTTCCTTTTTATTACAATTTTTCTTTTTCCTAATTATTAAACTGTTCTTATCTCAACCCATGAGTTTTCTTACTTTTGGTCTTCTGATTCTCTCCCCCATCCCACTGGAGGGGGGGAGGATAAGCAAGTGGCTGTGTGGTGTTTAGTTGCTGACTGAAGCTAAACCACAACATGTTTAAAAATATATTTAACAAATGGCAGTCACTTATTGACTTGGTGTCCCTGAAGAATTCTCATTCTGAGATTTGTGGGCCATAGTAGAAAAGCTCTGGAATACATGAAATGTAAACATCCCCAAATTAAAGAACGTAATATGAAATGTAATACACTTGAATATTTACATTATCTAGGAGGAAGAATCTCATTAATTTTCCAGTAAACTTTATTTTATCAAAAATATCTACTAACTCTCCTAAAGATATCTACTAAAAAAGGATGGATAGGAATTAAAAAATACCACTTTTTAAACGTATATAAAGTTCTGACAATGTCTAACACACTTGCTCCTTCTCATCACATTTTATATGCTTTTGTTCCTCACCCAAATTGAAGACCTAGTTGTTTTTTTGTTTTTTTGTTGTTTTTTTTTTCCTGACTGCTGAAAGAGAAATGAAGAGTTAATATGCCTCTTTTTAGGTTTGGGCTTTTTTTTAGCTTGAGGAAAAGGGTCATTCACCTTTAATTGTGACATTTCCTGTTTGGTGGTTGATTTGTTCTGGGCTTTTTTGCCTGTTTGTGATGGGGTTTTTGTTTGTTTTGTTTTGTTTTTAACAGTTATCTATGTAATCTTATTATTCTCTCAGACAGTTGAGAGTGAAATAGCAGTTGTATGAGGTAGACTGGTTTTTTTTCTATTATTTGACGCACAACTGGAAATATTTTCAGTGGGCATGTTTATTAAAGTCCTTAAAATGTTTCCATCTTTTCTGATCAGCAAAAAAAGTGTTAAGGGAACCAAGTGAGGAAATAACTTAATTCTTCACTGACATTTCTAAAGTTCACACCACTCAGGAGAGATTCCTAAGGATTGAAAAGTGTCAAAGATAACTTCATTATATTCCTTTAAATGGTCATGAGGGAAAACAATGAGCTGGGAGAAAATACAGGAACTCTCACAGGAAATGTCCAAAGTAAAGTAAACCCACATAGTTTGATTAAGGATAGCCAACATGGATTCGGGCAGGGGAGGTCATGCTTAACTAACCTGCTGGAGTTCTTTGAAGATATTACCGCCACAATAGATAAGGAAAATTCAGTAGATGGTAGTATATTTAGATTTTCAAAAGCATTTAACAAGGTTCCACATCAGAGATTAATGACTAAGGCAAAAGAGTCGTAAAATTGGAGGTAAAATGGAGTAGTAATGTAAATGTTTTCTTTGATACAAACTATTTTTCAACTTGGAAGTGCTTACATTGGGGCAGCCCAATAGGTCATTTTGCAGTCTTTCTGCTCATAGTTTCTGTCTGTGTGTTAAGTGGTGCAGCTGGGAGCAAAATCTGAGTACAGAGGTGATGCTCTGACTGGAGTCAGAAGAAATACATAAGGAAGAGTGAGAGACAGTTAAACCAGATCTGAAAAGGATTTAATATTTCAAACAATGACATTTAGGGTGCTTCTACACAGGCAACTATAATACACTTAGCTGTGGAAAAGGTAGATATTTGTTTATTCAAAATTCTGTTTGCTGGTCCAGTATAAAATAATGCAAATAAAACATTTTTTTCTAGTTGCATACCTCATGTAAGAATAATTATAGATTCTTCTCAAGTTGTGAATAGCAAATTGAGGTATATGCTTGCCGTAGAAAGTTTTGAGGGCCTTAAGGAAACAGGCTACCTGATGAGTTAAAGATCAACTGCTTTCTGTTTTGCATAGCTATTTAAGTCAGTGTAGAGTAGTACTGCTAGCAACAAATTCTAATGAAATTGTACTTGCAAATTGTCCTAGAAAAGACTGGAGAGAATTTAACTAAAGTTTCAGATGTTTGGCAGAAGAAAGAAAGAGAGGAAAAGAGGAAGAGAAGAAGAGAAAAAGGAGGATGGGAGGGAGAGAGGAAGGAAGGAAGGAAGGAAGGAACTCCACATATCTGAGAATATCCAGATCAAACTACCATTCATTTATCTTGAAATTTTCCAGTGGCTCTCAAAGCACTATGGGATAAACTGAGTGCCAGTTAAATGTTACTGGATGTTGAAAGCAAAATATCAGTAAAACTTCTTGAATAGAGGTTCAAGAAGTGTGGAGTTCCCGCATCAGCCTAGCCAAGGCAGCAGTTCTATACAATTAGAAATGTGAGATGAGTTTCTGTACTGCTTTCTAAATTATACCATTATGTAACTTACCTAAACTCCAATTATGGTTTTTTTTCTTTTTTTTCTTTTCCTTCTTTCTTTTATAACTAATTGGGTAGTAGCTCAGTTCATAAATAATATACCCTAAGTACTCAAATTCACCTCCTATACCTAACTGCAAATTGTTTGCAATCAAAGGTGAGATTAGAGTTGCAATAGTTTGTTTCCTATTGTAGTATTACAGAATACTATAAACTGAAAATTATTTTCAGTTTTGCAGTTCTGCCAGTAGGTGGTACTAGCAGTTTCTATATTTGATAATAAATGTCTTTACCTTGAGTATTATACATTCCTGTCATAGCAAGTAATGTGTTTCTACTTGACTGAAAATAACATATTTATATTTGATGCACTTGCACTCAAGGGCAGATTTTAATTCAGTTAGTATTTCTTTCAATGGTTATGTCTGTAAAGTATCCTTTACAATATACAGTTTAGAATCTGTGTGATAAATGATTACATCTATTAGTCAACTTTCAATTTAAAGATAATATTTTAAAAATATTTTATCAGTAGTTTCCCCAGTCTTACAGCAGCTGAATCTTCAAGATACAGCTCACAGTTCAGCTTAAAAATTGTTTTTAGCAATATTTGCTGTCAAGATTCACTGAAGTGAGTCATTCAAGTAGTCTTACTACTTCTGTTTAACTCATTATACAAGCTGTTAGGTCTTGGAAAATAACATGTTTTGCTGTGTAGGTCTTTTTAGCATATGGGTATACCTGAAGTAAAATGCCTTTTTTTTTTCCCCTACTTGAGGGACAGTCGGACTCAAATAACTGCAGAGACACAAAAATAATGCCTACAGAAAATATTAATGCAAGGCAAGAAAATATCTACATAAGGCCAGAATACTTGAAGTGTGGCAGTACTAGCACTTCTGGCCTTGCTAGCAGATGAAAATAGATGTAAGAAAAAAATATATTTTGCTGCAAGCTAGTTGCTCTTAATGAACTGAGATAAACAGCTCTATGAAACAAAATAAATTAAAGCAGAATGTGAAGTTTCTTATCAAAGGTTCTCTGATTTCCGAAAAATGAGGGGACAATGCTAATTTAGGTATGAGTGAAAGATATTTTCCCTTGGAAATGTCAGATAAAGATTAAAAAAAATAACCAAAACCCCCTAAATCCCAGAAATTGCATAATGCAATTGCATGTTACAATAACCTTAATGAATGCATCATCTTCAAAAGGTTGATTTGACTCATAGATTTGTGGCCACCATGAAAAGCTATTTGTCAGTTTTTCTCTCATTGTCATATTCATATGTACAATAATAAGTAAAAGGAGAGAAAGTGATCTTATTAACCTGTACCCATAGTTGTATAGTCAGAATTCACTGCCACATTGTGAAGAAGTTATGGATACCTAAGTGGAAAGACAAATAAAAGCTTATGTAATTTTGTCACAATATCCTTAATGTCTTGATCAGGAGATTTACTTCCAATGTTGGATAGCTTCTCTTAATAGTTGATATCAGTTCTTGCTGTTATATAGGTTATGGCTTTTTTGTAGATAAAATCAGATTGTGTTCAAGCTGTTAGTTTCTACAGGAGTTTGACAAAATCAGGAAAGGATATGTACTAAATTTTTTATATTCTTTGGTTTCCAAACTTCTCGATTGATTGTCATCAAGTAGTATAATAAGTAGTAAGGCTGTTAGAGGCAGAAGTTTCTCATTGTTAATTTTAGGGGAGTAGCTCCTTCAGTGATTAACTGAGTCAGAACCTGAAGGGGCAGTGCTTATGTTGTGATGGTACAAGGATTTAAGCATGACAAGTAACTTAAAAAAAAAAAAAATTCTGTCCTTTCTATGACAAGATTTCAAACGGGCAATGTGATATGGAAACATGTAAAACGGAACATCTGAAGGAACTTGGAGACAGACCCTCCCCTAGATAAGCGCCTATCAGAGGTATTCAGGGAGCAAGGATTAGTAGCCCTCTAAAAGCTTCTGTGCTGCACGGTCAGAAAAAGAACAAGAATCTTGAATACTGCCAGGGCACTGAGGGCACTGCCAGCCCTGACTGCCCCTGCCCAGCCTCCTCAGGGCTCCCCCTACCCTGTCCATGGCCCAGGACCCCATGTCAGCCCCCTGGGACTGTCAGCCCCTGCCCCAGCAATGCCACAGCAGAGCTGGTCTCCAGCTCCCCCCTGCCCTGCCCTGCCCTGCCCGGCCACGGGCTGCGCTGAGCCAGCACCCACGAGCCCATGTCCCATCCCAGCCTTGGCCTGTCCCCATCCCCATGGAGGTGCCAATGCCCAGGGCTGCCCAGGTGCCCTCTGGCTGCCCTGCTCCTGGCTGGGGCATGGGACAGACCCTGGCTGCCATGTCCTGCTCTGACAGACCCCGGGGGGCCCCCCAGCTCCTGACCCCCAGGGAGCCCCTGGCCCCTGCAGACCCCCAAGAAGTGCTGAGGGACAGGTCCAGAGTCTCCAGCCTGGGACTGAGCAGAACTGTTCTGAAGATGAAACTGTATTTATCAGCATATGATTTCACTCCAAGTTTTTAATATCCAATAAAATATCATTTATTAAAAATGTAATTTGTGGTGGAAAAGCTAATTCATTCTTAGCTTTCAAGGCTAAATAACTGAAGATCTCCAGAACACTTTTTTTTGAGGCACTGAGGGTGATGTGATATCTGGATCCTATTTCCAAGTCTCATGCTATTCCAAAGTCATGCCAAAGCTGACTAAATGAATCACCACTTAAAGATAGCTGGCAGCAACAGAAATTCAGGCAGCAAGATTCATTTAACACATTGATCCATAATAGCGATGCAGACTGAGTCATGCTGACTATTATATTACAGCAGAAAATTCCATTATCCATTTGGTTATTTGCTGTTTTTCCACAAAAATCTGATATATCTATATTTATATCTATACCAACATATGTATAAATGTATGTTTATATAATATATGTATGCATGCATATATACATATATTTGCATTTATATGTTTATGCATTGAAATATGTATGTGTAATATGTTATAATATATTATATTAATATACAATATATTATATTATAGTATATATTTTAATATAATATTATTATATTATATTATATTATAAGCCTACTATATGTATTGATATATAGTAATTTATACCTTTAGAGTAAAACTATAACCTAAATTGTTTTTGTTCTAAATATGTAGGAGATTGCCTCTGTATTTATAGCTAGATATACACATCTGCAAACATAAAAGTAGTTAAAAATATTGTGCATGGGCTGCTATTAATTTAAGAAGATACTTGGTGCACCTGAATCTGCTGCAGAAGGGCTGTTATTCCATGCAGCCTTTAGAGGAGCTTCTAGCATCACTAAATACTGACGTCTGTTTTAGAAAGGAGTATTGCTAGGACTTGGTTTTATTTTGATTAGATGTGTTATTTGGTTAAAAGGTGAGGAAGATTCACAGACTTCATTTCTAAATTGATTTGAATTTTTTTGTTTTTTAACTTTAGGCAGGGTACTAGAAAATCAGAAGGCTAGCAAATTTCTGATAAATAGGAATGCTTTAAAAATCTAAACCTATCTTTTTCTGGAGGGTAGTCATAAGTATGTAAAAATGAACCTGATATTTTGTAGAAAATCACTCATAGGAATACACATAACTAAATCTAAGATATCAAGAATGTCATTGAGAATAAGGTCCTGCCCTCAATAAAAAGATTTATGCACAATTCCTTGCTTAATCGTTTAGGAATACTTCCACTGGCTCTAAAGCCTAAATTTTCTTAAAATGTTTGCAAAATTCCAGTTGTAGTATTTAAACTGCATTTTACATGAATAAATTAAAAGGCATTTATATCTAAGATGTTTTTAGTAGAAACATTTTATGTGTCATTTATACTTTCTGTAGTTCTGGCCTATGAATTTGTTCTCTAAGGACTGCTACTTTAAAATTTTATGTTCACTTATTTTCTTTTATCACCCTGTATTCTATTTCCCCCCCTCTCTAAAAAAGAAGAAACATCAAACTCTTACCTTGTTTTCTGTTAATATATTTCTTGCTTGTCACTTTCACCCTAAAAGTAATATTGTTTCAGTTGTTTAAGGTTACAGTTTAGAAAGATATAGTATATATATTTGAGATAAAATGTAAGATATTCATAAACTTTAGAAGGATAAAGCCACACTGGTTTTCAGAAGAATATTTAAGTTGAAAGCTACACAACGAATTTCTTATTCCTCAAAAAGAAAATAAAGAAAAGATGGAATAATGCAGCCCAGCTTTGCAGTAGTTGTTTACATGTTAGATTTACTTATGTAAGTGATATCATTGGATAAAAGTTATCTGATTATGAAAAACTGCAGCAGGGCTTGCATGTTTAAATGCATGTCCAATAGTTTAGGTAGTGTTTGTAAAAAAAAAAAAGCTTTAAATGTTTTTTGGTTTAGTTTGGATTTTTTTCTTTATAGATTGCAATATTTTTTAATATTTCTCACAATATCAGTTAGCATCAAGTATTTTCACTATCCTATAAATGGTTTTCCCATGTTGTAATATCCTATTGTAGGGTATATTTAAAGCCAGCAAAACATGTAAGCATGCACTTAATTTTTAAGCATAGAAGAGGTCTATATGGTTTGGATTAGTGAACACAAGAGGTCTAGTAACATGTTTGGGCTTAACTGTTTGCTACATTGTGGAGGTTTGTATGTAGTACACCTATTATGAGGAGACCAAAATGTCCTTTGATCATTTTTCCATAGCATTTCTCTATTACTTTTTACTGTATGCAAGTTTATTTTTGTTTTGTTTATAGAATGATTTTTTGCTAGTAAGTTTAAGTAAGAGGACACTCGTTAAAAGAAAATCTTATTATATTGAAGAGTTACTTAATAACACAATTTTTCACTTTCTTATATAAATATACTCTTGAAAATCTTGAACATAGTAGTAAGTTATGAAAAACGGTTTTATTTCAGTTTAAAGGTTACTTAACTCACTTAATATTAAACTGGTTGGTACTAAAGTTAATTTTTTTCTACCTAACTGTAGACAGGCCATTAATGTGTGATAGTGAATCAACAAGAGCAAATAGCATACGTTCACTGTTGATCACAATTATAAATGTTTTCCTTTTGTATTGGATTTTGGTCTATGACTAGAAAATTCTTCTTGCTAAAAAAAATAAAATGTTTTTGTCTTCTGCCTTTGAAAAAAGTAAGAGAGGGCATGGCAAGCAGATCTGACAAACAGCTCTGGCAGCTCTAGAGCTTAGGAAAGCAGTTATATTTAAATCATCACTATAAATATTTAAACAAAATTAGCATCCCTTTACCATTCCTGAAAAGTCACCAAAGATTAATAGACTGAAAGTGCAAAAAACACTCAGCAAAATAAGAGCATACTTTATTTTGGACCTGTGCTATAGAAATTTTATGAGGTAACCATGTTTCATAATCTTGACTCTGGCAGCTGACAGACAGTGTATTGCTGTCAATGACTACTAACTTGAAGAGGACAGAATTAAAATCTAATTATATGACACAAAGGATTTTTTGACTTTTGCTTTTGCAACAACAGAACTGCCAGTTTGCATGTTTTCATCTTGCCACCACTTAGATGCCAAAGCCAAATTCCACTTTGAATAGTCAATAATTCTGAAACACCTTGCATGCTGCTTCTCTATTTGGCCAAGACAGATCTAGGGGGTTTTGGGGTATGGTTTTGGTTTTTTATTTTATTTTTTCCTGAGCAAGATCACACCCAAATTCAGATATTTTGACAACTGTAATAATTGTTAGATGTTTCTAATGAAATAATTAATTGACATAGCCTTTACTAGAAAACATATATAAGTACTACTGTGATCTTAGTTATTTTAGGAAAGATCCTCTCTA
This sequence comes from Ciconia boyciana, assembly GCF_034638445.1. Taxonomy (NCBI): domain Eukaryota; kingdom Metazoa; phylum Chordata; class Aves; order Ciconiiformes; family Ciconiidae; genus Ciconia; species Ciconia boyciana. The sequence goes on from NC_132934.1 coordinate 177,397,993, forward strand.
CCTGCAGGCTTAATGTGCAGTAATAGAATGTGTCTTTCAGTAGGTGCCATAAACACTTGGACATTATTTAAAAGTCTGTAAGTGTAGTGGTCCATGTGTAGTGAAATTTATTGTTAAATTTAGGCAGCCACAGAGACAACTTTCTCAAAAGCATGAGTAATGAATTAAGTAAAATCACAAATAAAATAAGAAATTAATGAGGACAAGTAGTCCAATTATTATACATTAAATGTTAAGCTCTTTAGGGTATGTATACTTGTACTGCTTATGGGGGGGGTGGGGAGAAGAAAAAGTAAAGAAACCTGCATTTTTCTTCCTGGGAGGCATTACAGAAGAACAAGTGAAGCATAAAGTATTCATGCTGTAGGAACCACATACTGTGGCAAGGCATAGAGAATTCTTAATTGATTGAAGTAAGGAGCAAGCTAAAACAGTTAAAAAGCACAGCTCTATCCATTTAGCTCATGTTTTTCTGCCTTTTTCAAGGCATTTGAATTTTCTTTAAGTACATAACAAAAAACTGCCAACACCTCATTTAATGCTGCATTTGTAAACGACTCCTTTAAGGCCAGAAGTAAGTAGTTACTTGCTAGCAGAAATCTCATTTAGCTGTCAGTAGAAAGGTATCCTAAGAGCATCTAATAAAGTAATAATATTGAATACAGTGTTTAGAGCTTCTGCATGTGAAATAAGATTGAATTAGGCACACTGCTTAGTAATCAAGCACTCAGTACCTTTTCAGAAGTTTACAAATGGGTTTAGAAGAAAAAATCTAAGCACTCTGTAAGTAAAAAAAAAATATGTAGACTATGATGAAATTATGGAGATTAAAGATTTTCTCATAAGTTATTACTGTTTTGGCAGAGACTTCTTCATATTATTTATTAAAGACTTGTCCTTAAAGAGCAAAGTTGTCTAATGTAATTACTGTATTGTATGTTATTCAAAACCAGTATCATCTGCATTATTTTAGGTATCAGGTTTGTATTATTATTTATTTATTTTCATTATTATTTTAAGTAAGTTTCAAAATAAGTTTTCTAGCATGGTCATGTTAAAGAGGTCATGTTACAACTTTTTTGTCCAGCTAGGATTCACCTGATTTAGTGTTAGATGCCTTTAGTGTTGATATAAGTGTCTATCACCCTCCTTTATGGTCAATAAAGAGAATCATCCAACATTTTCTGGGCAGCTACTGCTTTCTTCTTGCAAAGGTGTTTAAGTTGATGCTTGCTGGGAAAACTTTTCCATGTGTCTTTGCATATGATGATAGCAATTCCTGCGTTAACCATTGTAACACAGTGGAAATTCACTCCAGTCCCCCAGATTCCCAAATCTAATCAAGGATACAGGCCGATTTGGGGTTTCTTTGAATTACTTTCTCTGTCTTTTTCGTGTGAGATAAATAGAGTACCTCATGCTTGTCACCTTTACCTCAGGTCATTTTGAGCAGCTGGTTACTCTTAAAATGAAAACAAACACACACACATATATGTATATACACACAGAAAGAAAATGGCTAAATTACAGATTACAAAATTAGAAACAAAGTTAAAATTAAACAAAATTACAAATCTTCATAAAGGACAAACTTAGTTTACTTGACATCAATCTCTTTTCTCGCTATCTCTTGAGATTTTTCTCTGTCATAGAAGGCAAAGAGACAATTCAGTAATGCTATGTCCCTTGAGCTTTACTTGAATGCCTACATGATACCCTTTTATATGTGACTATTACATTTCAAGGAGGGAGGGACTTTCCAGTTGCTGCTAAGTGTGAATGAAAAAATCAAACAACAATAAGGGAGACGGAATAAATCTTCCAGTCCAGAATACATACTTGTTCAGTTTTAATAGAATGAGAGTATAAGCATCTTTCAAATCCCTAGTTACATTAAAAAAATGTAAAAATCTATACTTTTTGAAACAATTTATTTTAGCTCAAATAAAACCAACCTAAAACTAGGTTGAAACTTAGCAAAAACCAAAAATTATTTTATTTTGTTGAATATGCTGGCCCCTGTGGTTTAACATTTTTTATCTAAGTATCAGTTGAATTTTAAATTGAAAATGCTGATTTGAGGGAAAACATAAGTCTTGGAATATAGCATTTCTATATTCAGTGTTTGAAATGAAACTTATCAACATTTATTTCAGTCCTTTTCTTCAAAATCATGAATAGTTTCATTCTTCAAAAATAGCAGGGTTCAGACTATTTGTTATTCATGAAGATAATTTTACCCAGCAGTAAGTTTGTGGTTATTCCAGGACAGAACAGGAACACAGTTAAAACTTCAAGCTTTACCATTTTACCAAAACTACCAAGCTTTATACCCAGCTGTACCATTTACCTGTAGAGTTAGAGTCTTATCCAATTTCTGATCTTATGAAACAAACATCATCTTCTCTAGTCATGTTTGATACAGATGGACACTATTCATAGTTTAAATCTTTTTTTCTTAATGTTTTTCCTTGAGTATATTATTCTTCTCTGCACCATTTCCCCTTATCTCTTTTATGATGTGTAATAAAAACATGCTTTCAGTTTCATAGCTCTTCAAAATTATTCTTATACCACATACTGTCTATTATTGAGATTTCACCTCCTGCTCCCAGCTGGTTGATCATGGTCAGCCTCCATCATTGTGACAGTGTGCTTCCCCTGCCCCCGACCTTTATCTCCTGTAACCCTGCTTAGGTGATAACCACCAGCGGTGATTGCAATGGATGCATCTGGTCACGATGGCTGCATCAGCTCAAAGTGAATTCAGGAGACAGATAACAACACAATAGCCTAGGGCTATTGCGCAATGCGCCCACCGAAGAAACTAAAACCTGTGGTCGGCATGCAAATATGACTATGGGTCAATCATCTTATCCCCATAAATAGTGAGCAGCCCAAGAGCCCTTTGAGCTCTCCTGCACGGCAGCGGGCTGCACGCCAGGATCTCCCCATGAGCAGGGACGCCTCTCGAGGTTACTCCTCGAGGTTGAGAGATTCCTTGCTGCAACAGATCCTCGGTTAAGTGACTAATAGCATGCTAAACTTTGAAATCTTAGCTAAGTGATATAAAGGATTGATTGCGCATATATAATCCTTTAGATATAAACCGTTGACCAAGTCTGGGACTAGGACTGGATCTAGCCGCACCTAGACTCCTCTCTGAGAAGGAGTTTAGAAAGCAAGGGGATCCTTCCGAACCTCATGACTCAACGGGAGGGTCTCCCTGACAGTTTTGTCTGACCCTATCCTCTATGCAGTAAATAATCAAGTGTGTCTCGCCATCGAATCTTGTTAAAACACTGTCGCATTGAACTTTGTTAACTCCCTATTCTGTATCAATAAACTATATTTTTACTTCTCTCTTACGAGTGAAGTCCACGCTCACTCCATCTGCGACAATCATCTACTAGTCAAAATATAAAATAAGAATCTATTACATTTCTCTTTTGTTAGTTACTTAAACTTAGGAGGAACTATCTCATCGTCCTCCTTCAAATTTCTACTTAAAACTTTCCTTTGCCTTGATGCTTATAATAAATTTGTCAACATCCAGATTTCTAGTAAGCTGATAACATTGACTTTCATAATGTCTTATTTTACTATTTAGCCCCTTCCTATCTATCTCTGACACAGTCCCACGTCAGAGAGTTAACAGCTTTCGTTTTGTGCTTATAAAGAATTTTTCATAAGATTTTTCATTCTTTTTGTAAAATTATATTTATTTCAAGGAAAGCAAGCATAATCCATAATGAAAATTTTCATACTTTCATTCTCTATTCCTTTTCCTCTCTACTCCATTTTTCCCCTTCTCCTCTACCCTGCTAAAATGTTATCATTTGAAGATAAGTCATTACATATAAAATTTTATCCACATAGCCAGTCTGTAATACAAAAAACCTCTTTGAAAAATATTACTTTTCATCCAGAAAACATTATGTGTGTCAGTAGCTCATTTTTATGTAAGAAAAAACAAAATTGAAAAAGAAAGAATTAGCGTTTAATGTACTGTAGGTAAAATGCCACTTAAATGAGTTATGATGTGATCCTCAGCTGAAAGCTGAGCTGAAGCATTAAATATGTTAATAAATTGCTTGAATAAATGTGGATATGACTGTTTTCACAATATTTTGAGGCATTTATCTTTCATATTCACAGGAATATCTGTGAATTTCTATACCACTTTGTCATCCCTGTTCCCACTAGTTTTTGAAGCTGAAAACCTCCAAACAAAATTTTCATGTAGTTACAGCATGTAAGTATGGGTCTGGATTTCTTTCAAGTTCAGATATGAGATGCCTCATGTTCTTTCTGAGCCTTATTTTTTGTTCTTCTTTGACAGCAAAAGTCCAGGGGACATGGGAAGAGACAGTGGATCTTGTCTGCTTCTGTTATCAGACATAAGTCCTTGTACAGAGAAAAACCTAAGCAATCCTGAGAAGCGGGAAAGGAGGAAGATGCCTAAATTTTTTATGGGTAGCTGAACCTTCAAGTTGTTTGGCAGACCACAATACCTCTTGGAACATTAGCTGAATTTCCTTGTTTAATCTAATGTGCAAGCTAAACACAGAATCATAGAATCAGAACAGCTTAGGTTGGAAGGGACCCTGAGAGATGCTCTGGTCCAACTTTTTGTGGGAAAGGGAGCTTAGTTGAGATGATCTAGCACCTTGTCCAATCACATCTTGAAAACCTACAGTGATGGGGACTCTACCACGTCTCTCAGTAGGTTGTTCCAGTGAATGATTGTTCTCACTGTAAAAAAAATCTTTCTTATTTAAAGATAGAACCTCTCCTTCTGCAACTTGTACCAGTTTCCCCTTGTATTCTCTGTGACTCCTTGTGAAGAGAGAGCCTCTGCCCTCTTTGTAGCCACCTTTTAAGTACTGGCATACTGTGCCTGAGCCTTCCCTTCTCCAGGGAGAAAAGACCTAACTCCTTCAGTCTTTCCCCGTAGGGCAGGTTATTCAGCCCTTTGATTATCTTAGTGGAAACATGAAACTATTCAGACTACCAAACTATAAACACCTATATACTTGCTGATCTCCCTAGGATTCCCATTTAGTCACCAAAAAGAGATGGATATTGCCCCAGAGAGCAGTTCAGAGGCTAATGAGGCTCATATCCTGAACTGCCTTCTGAAACTGCTGCTTTCTTGCTATATGCATGTACAAGGGAGATTCAAGTGAAATTACCATGATCCCCTAGATCCTCTCCTGCTCTTTTCCAAGTTCTTCTATTTAATGCCTGTTAATGCTTTAACTCCTTGCTGTTATGCTGAAGACTCATCATAAAACTAATCTATGACTCAGATGCCTCAGAAATTGCTGCCTGAGAAGGGAGGAATGGAACAGAAATTTCATTTACAAGCAGAAGAAGAGAAAAAAGTAAAAACTGAAAAGCATGGTGTTGCCAAAATTGTCACTGTAGCTGGAGCTCTCCAGAAATGAAAAAGATATTGGCAAGAGATTTAAGAAAAGTTATTTCTTTTTGTGAAGGCAATTGAATTTACTGAACGGAAAGTTGGCTGAAAGATAGATGTTTCTAGACATAATACATAAATATTTATGTATATGTGTAAATACATACATATATATATACATATAAACAGTGAAGAGCTATCAGATTGTACTAAAGAAAATTTGAAAGCATTGTACTTGAAGAAATATATCAATTTCATATATACATTTTCAAAAAGAATGGGAAAAATGACTGAAGCATTAGAAAAAATAAAACTCCTAATTCAAGCTGACAATTTTGGAGGGCTTGTGGAATGCATGGCCCAATTCACCGCAGCACACCTATCTTGAGTGTCTAAATATTGATTGTCTAGTCTAAACTAGCTGCCTAGTATATTATTCTAGTAAATGGAGACAGGTACTTTAAGACAGATGGCACGACTCACATTTTAGAAATATATGAATGCCATCCCCAATTCAAAATTTTGTTTGCAGAGCACTGTAATTTTATAAGCATTGCTTCAAGTCCAAGCTATCCATAATCTACATGATATAATAGCAAATACTAAAACTGTTAAATGAAGAGGCCAATTCAGAACCCAGTTCAAATATTTAGTACTACAAAGTAGTATTACTAAATTACAGGTTATTGCACATTACAATTAAATTGCTACCAGTTGAAAACCTGATCAACACCAAGCCTAGACCCAGACAAATAAACTATGCTAACAATGAAAATGGAACAATTTGTGAGTTCTGAAGAACATAATGAAATAAAGATATAAGCAGATATTCTGGAGCACTTAAAATATGTTACAAAAGATTAAAACAGTTAAAGTTTTGTGGGTACAATACCATTATTTATGCATAATGGTGAAGTGTGGTCACAAAAGGCAATCTTGTTTCATGGAGTTACTCCTACCTATGAAGTGTTTATTGCTCTGAACAAAGGCAGAAAGTAAGGGACAAATACAGCTTCCTCCCAAAAAGGATTAAAAAAGATGGCATAGACAATAATGCTCTAAATACTTAAACAGAACAGGCAATGAAATTTCCAAAGGACAAAATGGTATTCAGGGAAAGAGTAAAACTGAGATATTTGGAAAATCTGGATTATAAAGACTTAGTTGACCTACTTCTAATTGCAAGGTAAGAACGCTTGACTGATGTTGTCCCCAGTTCTGCTGTCATGATTATGTATTCCGTGGGACCTAGTCGCATATGCCATCATTTGCTTAATTTTCTGTCTCTTGTGCTTCTGCATTTCAGTTTCCTTCCTACCAGAGTACCGAGGCAAGGATGGATAGTAGACAACTAAGTTTCCCTTTGGCATGTAAAAAGGAAATAACAAATGTGGTGTATGTGGGACCTGAGAAGTACCTATATCTTAAAATTTAGATGTAATCTTTGATTTTCCAGGAGCTGATTGGCCTCTACAGACAAAACTCATCATTGATACTTTTCATCTGTTATTTTCTTAGGGTTTTTCTTTCACAGAAAAATAATTCATTGAAACTTGGACAGTTTTTCTAACTTTCAACTAAAATTTAGGAAATTCAGATAAATTTCCTAACTAAAATTAAGCTATTTCAGTACTCCAAAGGTGCCTAAGCCTGGTTTTTAAGCACCATTTCCTGATCTGAGATACCTAACTTCTCTCTGATAACAAACTGTGGATACCACAAATACAGAGGCATTCAGTGATTCAGTTGTATATAATCTCAACAAAATGTAGAAATTGATAAAGGTCTATTCCAAGGTGAAATTCCACAGTGAAATTCTACTTAACTCTGTACGAGAAAAAAAAGAATCTTATTTTTTATTAAAATGTATAAGAGTATCCCATAAGGACACACTCATATGGATTGCATGTTTACTTCTATATTAACGTTAACTATATACGAAAAAAGAGGAATGAGGCCATAAAACACATCCTGGTGAGTACAGTAACAAAAATGTCCTGCAAATAAATTGGGGCACAGCAGGAAGGACTCTGTGTGTAAGCAGCAGGCTCTTAAAATTGATCATCTGTCTTGCTGAAAGTTAATGGAGCTCTCTCAATATAGAAACAATATAGTCAATCATGCTTCATAGTATAATTAACTACTGACTAAAGTTGGAATTAGTTGAAAATATTTCATGGATGCAGCAGAAAGACTAGCAGAGTTGATGATCTTCCTGGTTTTGTAATACCAGTGGGAGATGTTGAATGCCTGTATTGAGATACTGTGTACCTAAGCAGGATACAGTGTTAAATTATTTTTACACTGTTACGGAATTTGAAAATATAACTCTGCCTTCTACATATGTTGATACTATGGGAATTTCAAATCATATATTATATCATGGATGTTTGTAAAATCCAAATCTGAATTTTAGTTGTGTTACTTAGTCATGAAGAGTAAACATAAACCTTCAGAAGTTCCATTCAAATTATTGATAGTCTACCTCCTGATAATTTAGAAACACAGGTGTCAGCAATGTCAGCAGAAAATCAAACAACAGGTAATAATGATGAGGTGAACTTGAATGAATATAGCTAGAATTAAGTTTAAAAATAACTTAAGGCAGTGAATGATAAACTGTTTTGATGACATATGCAAAGAAATGGGACTTCATCCTGCAAGCATCAAGTGCCACTGAAAGAAGCATCAAATCCAGCAGGAGAAAACTGTAAAGTCACTCCTTTCAGCACGTGTCATGAAGTTATTCCAAACATGTAGAAAAGATGTTTCAGTACTGTTAACTGGACGAAAGCCAGGCTGAAACTGATTACAGAAACCATATCTATATGTTTCTAAGTAAACTGTAGTTCAGTGGCAACCACTTTTGAGTCACCTGTGATAATAACAGTAGTTTTGGAAATTACATAAGTTTTCAGGGTCATCTCTTGACCTGGTTTCCCAGGGATTCGGAGTAAAGGTTTCTTTTCTCTTCTCTTCTTTTTTTTCTTTTCTTTTCATATTTTAGTAGCATGGGACAATGTTGTGAAGATTTGGAGTCTTGAAATAGTGATAAGTGTTATTAAAAGAGTTCAGGATGAGGACAGCCAATAGACCAGAAAGAAGGAGCCTGCATCAGTTTTTTTAGTTTCAGTGATTAACAGCAGGGCTATATCACAGATATCAGTTAAAAATGCTGAGAATTAAGAATAATTAGAAAGGCCAGCCCAGAGACATTGCTGGTAACGCACTGGAACAATGTTAAGCTTCTATCAGGAGCCAGTACTGTGAGGGCAAAAGTGCTTTTGATTTCATGGCATAAAGGTCTGCTTTATGTTCTTCTGGTAAGAAACAAAACTGAAAGACAGGCTTAAAAAATTCTACTGTAATTTGATGGACCTGAGGCATACCTTCCTTGTAGTGGCACATACACCTAAGCTATGTGTGAATCATCAACATTACATAGTGTATTGGTTGATTAGCCATGAAAATGTGAGTGAGTCTGAAGTTTACTGAAGTAGTTTAATGTATTTTCTAAGATATTGTTTCTTGCTGTAGAAACAGTGAGTCATCTGATCTTCTCACTGCACGTGCCTGTGACTGAAGCAGGCAAAGATATTTGTTTTGTAACATCAACTAATTACAATTATGCATCATAGCTTTACAATAAAAAGGAAACAATGACAGAGAAGAAACTTTATCAGCCAGCAGATTGCATTGCGGACTTGAAGAGCTCAAAAGCAAATATAGGCTGAAGCTGCATAAGATATGGTACAGAAGTGTGTTTCTGACATATAAAGATTATATATTATGCAGTCATCTTCATGTTAAGAACCAAATAGCTGAGACTGAATATCTAAGAAAGTAGGAAAAAAGCTATCTGAAGGCATAACAATACCTACAAAGCATCACAGCATTACAGATTATTTTCTATATAATTTTTTCTAGATCAGTATTCTTTAAGCTCTTTTGATTATCAAGTCCTACAAAGTTCCCAATGAAAGAGCAAATTTAAGCCACTTGAAAATATATTATTTTTTTAGTTATAGACACTTACAGATCCATAAAAAGATGGGAAAGATGTTCAAAAGGTAACACTTCATACATTGATTACCACTGTATAAAGCATTCTTTTTTGTATGGCTTGAAAAAAAGGGTCATTAGATGAGAAAAAACTAAAGATGTCTAATCCAATTTTGTAATCTTAGAGAAAGCTTCTAGTTTTCATCATTAAAGCAGATTTTATTCCTGGATTAAGGTTTATTTTATGAATGGTAATAGAAATTTTATTATTGACAAGGAAAAAGTGCTTGATAATGCATGTAAAAATGTTTTTTTCAAGATACGGTGTGAGTTTTATTCTGTAGAGTTAAGGAGAAGTAAACATATTCTAGGTTTTGGCAGTTTCCTTGTTCATTCATTCCTCCTGGTGAACTTGATGCACATATTTTTGCAAGGACTTCTTGGATTTGTAATATCTCTACCAACATGAAACTGTAAGTCAGAGCCCCTGGAAGTTCCCAAAGGACATATGGAAGGCATAACTGTCTGAGAGGATACATGGGAGAAAATTCTTAGCTTTTAAGTTCCTTTTCCTTGACTTCAAAAAGAAAAGGAGAAGAAACCCAACAACTTTACATATCTTTGCCATTAATAAATAACACGTTGTAAAATAAAATCTGGAGGAGGCTTTGGTGTTTTAAGACCATCACAAAGAATTTTTAAGTTTCCAATAAAAAAATTGGTGTCTGGAATTTAGAAAAACATTTTCTTTCACTTTTCTCTAATTTTCTTCATTTTTAAAGTAAAGATTTTAGGTCATGAGCCAGCAAGGTCAAAGCATGTAAACTGAAGAGTTTCTTTTTTTCCCTTTAATAACTAGTATTTCATGTTTAAATGGCCTTGTGTAGTACTTGCTGAAATCAGAGAGGGTCTTTTCATTGACTTCACTGAACAATGTTTGGGCCTTGAGTTAGAATAAAAAGTAAAAGTGACAGTGTATTATAGGAACAACCATTGTATGGAAAACAAGAAAAAAAAAAGAAAAGATTTTTCTGTCAAGGTGGAGCAGAGAAAATTATAAAGGTGCTGTTAGAAAAAAATCATTGCTTTATTTACCTTTCTCTTTCATTTCCTTCTGTTCATACAAGCATATTGCATATGTTCTCTAAGTCTCCATAGGAATACTATGAGACTAATTATGTCTTTGCATTAAATAACCTAAAAATCAGTATGATGACCTTAAACATATACATAACAATACATGTCTTATTATGAATACTGTTTATGTAATAGTTTGCCTTGAAGTGTGGAACTTCAGTTATACAGATTTCTAGGTCATTTAAACTATGCAATTCTGTCAACAATTATAATTTTAGTTTCACCACCCTTGAGGCAGTGATTTCTTTCAATTCTACACCAACTCTTTTTTGTGTTTTAAGGTACTGAATTTGCATTAGAATTGTTAAAAGGGATTAGGAAGTCATTCAGAAGCATATTAAGGACAGCATAATGTTTTTAAAACCCTTTCATACTAAAGCCAACTAAAGTGTGTAAAGCTTTAAAATTTGAGTGATAGTGAAAGAATGAATGTGGAATAGATAACAGGAGGGCTCTTCCATAGCTAAGGCAGTGTCGTGTTTTAACCCCAGCCGGCAACTAAGCACCACACAGCTGCTCACTCACTCCCCTCCCGGTGGGATGGGGGGGAGGATCAGAAGGGTAAAAGTGAGAAAATTCATGGGTTGAGATAAAGACAGTATAATAGGTAAAGCAAAGGCCATGCATGCAAGCAAAGCAAAACAAGGAATTCATTCACTACTTCCCATTGGCAGGCAGGTGTTCAGCCATCTCCAGGAAAGCAGGGCTCCATCACATGTAAGGGTTACTTGGGAAGACAAAACACCACAGCTTCAAACATTCTCCCCTTCCTTCTTCTTCCCCAGCTTTATATGCTGAGCATGATGTCATATGATATGGAATATCCCTTTGGTTGGCTGGGGTCAGCTGTCCCAGCTGTGTCCCCTCACAGCTTCTTGTGCACCCCCAGCCTACTTGCTGGTGGGGCGGTGTGAGAAGCAGAAAAGGCCTTGACTCTATGGAAGCACTGCTCAGCAGTAACTAAAGCATCCCTATATTATCAACACTGTTTTCAGCACAAATCCAAAACATAGCCCCATACTAGCTACTATGGAGAAAATTAACTGTATCCCAGCCAAAATCAGCACAGGGAGTTCCTGGGGAATTATTTTTTCACTCTGCAGAAAATGCCGTTGGAGCATAAATGAGCTCCAGAAGCAGCTATGGATGCTTGAATCCACTTAAGTACAAAGCCACCTTTACATGCTAACTGTGGATTTACATGATTCATTTGAGGTGTTTAGGTAGTATCTTTTAAAGTTTAATATCACAGACAAATTAGTTCTACTGAAAATAGCTGTGATTACATGGTAAATCTGGACACAATAGACTTTGTGAAGTCAAATTAGTTAATTAATCACCATTCATAAGTTCATGATTACAGCATACAAAACACATGGTTACAGTATGAAAATTCTGTCGAATGCCTTTTTAACTATAACTGTCTCTCTTCTTAATAATAAGCACCTATTTATGGAATTATCATAAGTTTCCTCCAAAATGTACACTGGCTGTGCAAATTAGTCACGCATCTTGGCAGGAAGAATGAATTTGGCCTTTGGTGTTCATATTTATTCTTCAGAGTACACCTAAGACACCATAATGAATATGTCCCTCACCATGGCCTGCCTTCAAATGTAAAAATCATTAATCTGGGGAAAAAAAAGTCAATTAACACAAATGAAATTCAGAGAAAACAGACTGTAGCCTATAGGTGGCCAATCACTGCAACTGTGAGGGAAATGAGAAAAGTAAAGTGATATACAGCTGTTCAAGACAGGTCATTTTGTAAACACATAAGGCCAGAACTCAGCATCTTCTCTCAATTGCAACAGATGTTCTAATGTTAGAAAAAAGCATTTAAGTGTAACAAGTTGTATTGTCTCACACTTGACTAGAAGAAGAGAGTTCTAGGGGTTTGGGTTAGTTTTCAGACTTGAGCCTCTGATGCCAGCTAAGCCATGCTACAGTATCCAAGATTTCTGTATGACTGACTGTGATGACGCCAGATTGGTGGAAATCTGAGACTTTCTGAAGTGGCAGCTGGAGGATACCCTGTAGCATCTACAGTTTCATTAGATGCCTAAGCTTAAGTGACTGAATCACGCTGTGGTAGCCAAGCATCTCTGTGGTAAGAGATGTTGTTTTTCCTAGTAGAGGATGAGGGGAGACAAGGTCTCTCCATGCGGTCTGGAAGAGATTTCATATCCCAGGAAAAGAAGAAACTGAACACACAGTGTGTGACTATTCACTCCTTGGAACAAACCTCCCTACCTTGTCTTTGCTAAGAATTTTAAAAGCAATAGGTTTGTTTACCCAAGGTGTTACCAGGGCCTCTGTGGTGTTGTATACTGTGCTGTGGACGTGAGAGACAGGGCAAGTACATAGAATCTTCACAGAGATACCAAAGCCTTGGCGTACTCTCTGGCATAGGCAAACTACACTATATACTTAATCACCCATAAAATTATTTGAAAGCTCTTTTACAGGACAGGATGTTTCTATGCAAGAATATTCTTATTCCTCTGTGGTCAAGAAATTGCTTAAACCAGCCTTGAACCTAGTCATTCCACTTTAACATAAATTGAGTATACTAACATGGAGTAGAACAGTGTGATTGTGTTTTAGTTCACACACACACACACACACATATATATATATATAACAATTTGCTTAATTGGAAAGCTCTTTTTGTTAGGAATTTCTACAGTGTAAAATATGAGTAATTAAAAAATGTTATCCAGGGAAGTAAGAATCTGATGTAGAATGTCTGTCAGTAAAATGTTATTAACCTCTATAGAAAAATGAAACACCCAAACCTACTATATTTAAAATCATCAGTGTAATATACTTCTTTGCTTCCTCCTATCCTACTTCCAAATTATGTTGTTACCTGTTGTCATTTTATTCTGTCTGTGTTTGAAATCTCTTCATTCCCACTCTGTACATTTACCTAATTCTCCTTTTGTCACCCATATACAGATCTTTCATAGAAAAACAGCATGCCTGTACGATGTTGCTGCCAGCTGGCTGGGAAGGTTCAAAAGACAGCTTCAAAGGACTAGGGAGGGGGTTTTTTTGTTTTGTTTTGAAGCACCTCCAGATTGTTTTATTAGAACAGAAACACAGTAGGGTTCCTCGGCTTACAAAATAGCCAGACTAAATACACAGAATTGTGTCTGCAGACACAGTGGGCCTTACACCATTTTCTTATGTATGTAGCTGTTGACTTCAGCAGAATTTTTCCTGACTTAGCTAAGTGTAGCTGAAAGCATATTCCAGCCCAGTGAGCTTATGAAGCACCTAAGGAAAGAAACACAGGCATCTAATATTCTCGCAGTTGATAATTTCTTTCTTCTTTTTTTCATTTTCTCTCTTTGTCCATTTTGTTCTCTTCTCTCCCATCTCCATGATCACTGTGATTAAGCAAAATTTTATTTAGGCTTTTCATTGTTGTAGCTTAACAACAGCATCTCTTTCCAATAAGAAATTTTGTCTGCATTTGGCATTCAATCTCATAATATTGTGACATTAAGGATTATTATTGACATTTCTTCAGCAAGTCTTGATCTAAGACTGCCATCTTGAACAATCAATCACGAAACAAATATGTTAGTGGGAAATAAGTTTTGGATATACATTAATTTGAAAAGACTACTTTGATCAATATTCAATTTAAACATTTCACACTGAAATTATGTTATGGAGAAACATATTTTGATGTTTTTCTCCCAGAGAACTTGCATAAATCTGATACTTTAATATAACTGGTTGTACAAAACTGAATTACTTGAACTGATATCTCAACTCTCCTAATAGCTTGAAGTAGATGCTGAGAAGAGTATTAGAAATAGCATAGAGAACATCCCATTACTTCCAGCCTTCATCAGTCACACATGGTTTTCCAACCGACAAGTTTCATCTGGACCATTGTGCCTAACTGCAATCAATTTATGTGTCTTATATGAATTTCCTAATCACTTCCTGAACCATTTTATACTTCTCAGTAACCAAACCCGCCCTGTGACAGTGAATTATACTATTTAATTATGCATCGTGAGAAAGGAATTTTTGTGTTTGTTCACTCTCTTGCTTTAAAATTGCCTGATCATTCTATTTGATTTCAAGTTCTTCTTGCACTATGAAAAATAACAGATAGTCATACTTTATTCACCTTTTCCATATAATCCCATAACTGATAAATATGTCTGTCATACATATGACCACTCACATATTTTTTCAGGTAAATATGTTCTAAAGTAACAGAAATTTGAGTCATGATTCATTATCTTGTGAAGCTACACAAAAGCCTTTTCCTCTATGATGAAAGAACTGTAGAGCTACTGTTTCCAGGATCAGATGTGGACATAAATATACCTCAAAAATCTTACACGATAGTACTTACAGACCCTGCACAACATTGGGTGGAAGGATTATTCAGGAACAAAATCAAGTCTCAAACCTCATGAAATATAAGAATGGTATAAGACAAGGAGTGGATCTGAGCACTTAGGGAAAAATGAGAAAGATATTTTCATTTCACGGTAAAGCTGAGAGATAATATTAACACTTTATTTCAAATATCAGACATTTTTCTCATTCCTAATTTATTAAATAAGCTTTGTGGGTATTTAATTAGTTTTCATTTTTAGGACTAATATCCTTCAGTAAATTTATTTAGGACAGACTAGTTACTAGTCTTGTGGACAGTCTGATTATGACACTACCATTGTAGAGGCTCACTGACTTCATTGCTTCAGTAAAGAATTAGTGCTTTACTCCAGCATCGTATTTCATAAAAACATCATCTTTCATATGTCTGACTTTAGGTAAACTGTTGTTATTGTGTTTTGGTTTGGGAATTTTTTGTTAGATTTAAACTTTTGTGGTTTTTTTCCTTTAAAAAATAACGACTGTGAAATGGATGATGTATGGCATAACATGCCACTTCTCAGCAAAAGTAGATTTTGAAGATGAAAACTAATCAAAACGAATCCATTTTGAAGTTATTTTAGTCATTCTGTATTTTTTGTAGTAGTTGTAGTGAAAAATAATGTACTAACTTCAGAAGGAAAATATAGAGTACTGGTGAGTTAATTTTTAATTAGTCATATTTTATTCCCATGTATTTTTATTCCTTCCTTAATTAAGTCTGGTTCCAATCATTTAAACCATATGTCAACTCCACAAACCTGGACACCACTTCAGGACTGTTCTTCAACTGTGTTTGGTTAAATACGGTCCCCAAAAAACATATCATTAGCTAGGCATGGCATGATATTATGGATTCACAATCACACACCTTTTCAGCTACAAATAGGGTTGGATGAATCACCATAACTGTATCTAACTCAGGACACATGCTGTCCAGCAGAACATTCGTCTGTGGAGATTTACCAGCCATGTGATCTATTTACCAATTTCTGTTTTGCAAATACAATACAACAAAGCCCTTCAGCAGGACTCGGGAGTGTGTCTTGAAGTGCTATTACAGATTTACTGCTCCTGATCCTTGACTTACACAAGGAGTAAACATCTTCTGCTTATATATAATTCCTTCTTCACATGTATGTATGTACATAACTTGTCATTCACACTATACTGGCAGATTCGTATATGACCATATTAAAGATTGGTGTCAGTTAGCTTTGGTGCACATAAACATAGTCAGACATCAGCTGCAACACTCGTAATTCACAGCTCAGCTGCATTCCAGAAGCTATAGACAGATGCTTTTTTTATTACTCTTCACCTAAAACAGCCTGTTCTAGTGATTTTATTACAATGCACACGCACACACAAAACAGGGTTTCCATGGCAAGGTTTTTGCTAGCGGAGGGGATGCAGGGGTGGCTTATGTGAGAAGACACCGGAAGCTGCACCCACCTCAGACAGAGCCTCAGACAGCCAGGCTCCAAGACAGACCTGGACCTGCTGCTGAAAAAGCTGAGACAATTAGTGACATTGGTAGCATATTTAAGAAAGGGTAAAAACTGCTGCGCAACAGCAGCTGAGAGAGAAGAGTAATATGTGAGAGAACCAAGTATGCAGACAGCAAGATCAGTGGAGAGGGAGGGGGAGGAGGTGCTTCAGGCGCTAGAGCAGAGGTTCCCCTGCAGCCTGTGGTGAAGTCCATGGTGAAGCAGGTTGTCCCCCTACAGCCCATGGAGGTCCATGGAGGAGCAGATATCCACCTGCAGCCTGTGGAGGACCCCACACCTGAGAAGGCTGATGCACCCAAAGGAGGCTGTGATCCTGTGGGAAGCCCGTGCTGGAGCAAGCTCCTGGCAGGAGCGGTGGCCCACGGAGAAGAGCCCACAATGGAGCCGGTTTCCTGGGAGGATCTGTGACCTGGTGGGAGACCCACACAGGAACATTGCATTTCTGAAGGACTGCACCCCATGGAAAGGACCCATGCTGGAGCAGTTTGTGAAGGACTGTATCTTGTGGAAGGGACCCCACAGTGGAGCAGGGGAAGAGTGTAAGGAAGAAGGAATGGCAGAGACAAAGTGTTATGAACTGACCAGAACGCCATTCCATGTCTCCCTGCGGAGCTCAGAGGGAGGAGGTAGAGAAGTTGTTGGTGAAGCTGAGCCTGGGAAGAAGGGAGGGGTGGGGGAAAAGTGTTTTTAGATTTGTTTTTATTTATTATTATCCTACTGTGATTAACTGGCAATAATTTAAATTAATTTTCCCAAGTCAAGTCTGTTTTGCCCATGATGGTACCTGCTGAGTCATATCCCTGTTCCTTATCTTGACCCACAAGCTTTTCATCATATTTTTCTCCCGCTGTTCTGTTCAGTAGGGGAAGTGATAGAGCAACTTGGTGGGCACCTGGCAGCCAGCCAAGGTCAACCAACCACAACCCCCCAAAAAACAACAACAAAACCCCTACCTTTCTGTGCAATATCTGCTGGTTTATGTTTATGTGTGTATATACATACACTTACATACAGAAAAAACAAAACCTGCTGAGATCTTTACCAAGGCTAAAACAGGAAGGCACTGTGAATAATTCCTTCTGATGAAGTAGGCTTGTGTTATGGTTTAGCCTCAGTTGGCATCCAAGCACCACACAGTCTCTCACTCACCCTCCCCCCGCTCAGTGGATGGGGAAGAGAATCTGAAAAGCAAAAGTAAGAAAACTCATGGGTTGAGATAAGAACAGGTTAAGAATTAAAATAAAATAAAATAATAATAACAATAACAATAATAAATTATAATGAAAAGGAAACCAACGAGAGAGAGAGAGAGAGAGGAACAAAACCCAAGAAAAAGAAACAAGTGATGCAACTACTCACCACCCACCAACGGATGCCCAGCCAGTTCCTGAGCAGTGATCCCCATCCCACAGCCAGCTCCCCTCAGTTTATATACTCAGCATGACATCATATGGTATGGAATATCCCTTTGGCCAGTTTGGCTGTGTCCCCTCCCAGCTTCTTGTGCACCTGGGATGCTGAAAAGTCCTTGATTAATGGAAACATTACTGAGCAACAACTAAAACATCAGTGTGTTATCAACACTATTCTCATACTAAATCCAAAACACAGCACTATACCAGCTACTTAGGAAGAAAATTAACTTTATGTCAACCAAAACAAGGACAGTATCCACCCCTTATTCTATACCATCTACATCATACCCAGGTCCTACCCTTTCCAATACATTCCAATTAATCACCACCACTTTCCCTGTCTTTTGATATATACACACAGATATCATTCCCTTGGTCTATGGGCCATCCCTCTAAAATGTCTGAGTTCATTTAGTCCATGACTTTGGGCTCCATCTGTCATAACGGTCCTTCAGGGCAGGAGAGATGGTGTGTGGTGTTGGATTGTTGCATGCTGAAGCCAGTTCTGGTTCCATCACCACTGCACTTTGTTTGGTTTCATCAAAGTTCATTCTTTGTTAATCTGGGTGATTCTTACTGTAATACTGTTGATATGGCACATAGCAACCATAAAAGTGATGACATACAGTATTATGTGGCAATTAACATCATACCATTCAGTTCATTGGCTATTCTCACCCAAAATCAAGTCCCCTTGAGGTACACATCAAACTTCCCCATCCTTTTGCATCACCCACCAAGTGCACCCAGGTCCTTGAGCAAAAGCAATCCCATGAATGGATTTGCCTTTGCCCGAGGCAGGAGTAACCCAGACTGTCTTCCCCAACATATATTTTATGTGCACTACAGGGACTTTAGCTCCTTCTACAGTACATAAAAGTTTTGATTGGGCGGGGCCAGCTCGATTGACAGATCCCCTAGTGTTGACTAACCAGGTGGCCTTTGCTAAATGTGTATCCCAATGTTTGAATGTCCCACCACCCAGTGCTCTCAGTGTAGTCTTTAACAGTCCATTGTCTCGTTCTATTTTCCTGGAGTCCACTGCATGATATGGGATGTGATATACCCACTCAATGCCATGCTCTTTGGCCCAGGTGTCTATGAGGTTGTTTCAGAAATGAGTCCCATTGTCTGACACAGTTCTCACTGGGGTGCCATGCCAGAACTTGCTTTTCAAGGCCCAGGATGGTGTTCTGGGCAGTGCATGGGGCATGGGATATGTTTCCAGCCATCTGGTGGTTGCTTCCACCATCGTAAGCACATGGCGCTTGCCTTGGCGAGTTTGTGGGAGTGTGATATAATCAGTCTGCTATATTTATATTTCAGCCATCGTCCTGCATACCAGAGAGGCTTTAACCGCTTGGCTTGCTTGATTGCAGCACACGTTTCACATTCATGGATAAACTGTGCAATAGTGTCCATGGTCAAGTCCACCCTTTGATCACAAGCCCATGATGGTATATGTTGCATCTCTTCCTGATGGCCTGAGGTGTCATGGGCCCACTGAGCTATAAATAATTCACCCTTATGTTGCTGGTCCAGATTCACCTGAGCCACTTCAGTCTGAGCAGCCTGATCCACCTGCTGGTTGTTTTCATGTTCTTCAGTGGCCCGACTCCTGGGTACGTGAGCATCTACGTGAGGTACTTTTACAACCAGGTTCTCAACCCAGGCAGCAATGTCTTGCCACAATGAGGCAACCCAGATGGATTTTCCTCTGCGCTTCCAGTTGTTCTGCTTCCACTGCTGTAACCACCCCCACAGGGCGTTTGCCACCATCCATGAGTCAGTATAAAGATAAAGTACTGGCCACTTTTCTCAGTCAGCAATGTCTAAAGCCAGCTGGATGGCCTTCACCTCTGCAAACTGATTCGATTCACCTTCTCTTTCAGCAGCTTCTACAACTTGTCTACAACTTGAAGTTCTATAATGTCTAGCATGGCAGCACTCAGCGGCAGCGTGACTTCATTAAGGCCACAGTAGTCTACTGTTAATCTCCACTCTCCATTAGACTTTTGCACTGACCATATGGGACTGTTAAAGGGTAAGCGAGTCTTGCTGATCACTCCTTGGCTCTCCAGTTGACGAATCAGCTTACAGATAGGAATCAGGGAGTCCCCGTTGGTGTGACATTGCCTCTCATGCACTGTTGCGGTAGCAGTTGGCACCTGTTGTTCTTCTGCCTTCAGCAACCTCACAACAGAAGGGTCCTCCAAAAGACTGGGCAAGGTGGACAGCTGTTTAATTTCCTCTGTCTCCAAGGCAGCTATACCAAAAGCCCACTGGTACCTTTTTGGGTCCTCAAAATACCCTCTCCTCAGGTAGTCTATGCCAAGGATTCACGGAGCCTATGGGCCAGTCACGATGGGGTGCTTTGCCACTCATTCCCAGTAAGCCCACTTCGGCTTCCAATACAGTCAGCTGTTGGGATCTCCCTGTCACTCCAGAAATACAGATGGGTTCTGCCCCTTTATAGCTTGATGGCATTAGGGTACACTGTGCACCAGTGTCTACTAGACCCTTACACCCTGTGGGTCTCATGTGCCAGGCCACTGAATTCATACAAACTAGTAAACTTGGTTGTCCCCTTCCTCCACCTGGCTGGAGGCAGGGCCCCTCCAGTCCTGGTCATAGTATTCATTACCCACTTCTTGTACATACGAGCCAGGAGTTCCTTCATTAAAATCAGGAGTAAGATCAGCCCTTTTACTCTGTCTGGGGAACTATCCATTGGAAACTGGAGCAGCAATTTTCCTGGAAGAACCCCCTTTGGTGACTGGTTTTCCTTGCAACTCACATACCCGTGCCTCTAGGGTCGAGGTAGGTTTTCCATCCCACTTCCTCATGTCCTCTCTGTGGTCACGCAGGTAAAACCCTAGGGTGCCCCGTGGTGTGTACCCTTTATATCCTCTCTCTTGAGCAGAAGAATGCTGACTCCTAATAGCTGAGATACTGGTCCATACAGGTGGGGAGTAGGTTCTATCCTCTTCAAGTTCCTGGACCTCCCAGGACAGTTTCTCCACAGCTGAGACGAGGGAGGAAGAGATACTTTCTTTGTGTTGCTGGAGCTGGCTAGCCGCTTCAACCACCGTTGGTCCCTCTCTGTCTTTCCAGGTCAGTATTGCCAATGACTTGGCATATGATCCTGGCGCACTCCATACCAACTTCCGCCACATGGGTCGTGTGCACCAGACTTCATCCGGATCTTTGGATAAGTGCTCATTGTCCAGGTCACTATAAATCACCTCCAGCATGGCTGATTCCCTCAGTTATTGGATACCTGTTTCCATGGTGGTCCCTTTGCCTGGGCGATATATAACATCTTCCTCGAAGGTCATGCCTGACAGGAGTTGCCTCCAGAGGCTGAGGACTTGTGTCCCTCTTCCAATCACTTTGTCAATGCCCCCTTCCCTAGAAAGGGATCCAAGCTCTTTGGTTTCCTTACCCTCTGCTTCCAGGCTACTGGCCCCGTTATCCTAGCATCAGAGCAGCCAGGTAACAACGTGCTCGCCTGGATGACAGCTGGAATCTTTTTGCATATCTCACAGCTCACTCAGGGAGAGGGATTGGGTGGTTTCTATCTTGTCCACAAGTTCTTCTTCTTCCTCCTCCTGTTATCTTGATGGTCCTGCTTCTTCATCCTCCCTTACTAAATGAGCTGACTTTCGCTTCCAAGATTTCTTCTTGTGTATATGGGCAACTGATACCGGTATGGGTTGGTTCCCTGGTTCAGCTGCAGTGCCTGTTGTGGGGGTTGGAGTAGCTGCAATGCCTGTTGCCAGGGTTGGAGTAGCCGCAGTGCCTGTCATTTTGTTGTCAGATCCAGAGACCTTCTCCTCCCCTTGAGGGTACCGACTAATGTGGAACAGGGCTCAGTAGGCACCGACCAGGCTCCAGCACATTGCGGTGATTTGTGTCTCCCTAGAGTTGCCAGGGTGACAGCAAACTTTTTCCAAATATTCTACTAATTTTTCAGGATCCTGCACTTGTTCAGGGGTCAAGTTCCAAAACACTGGACGTGCCCACTGTCCTAGGCATTTGCCCATGCTATCCCACACACCCTGCCACTCATAACTATCCAGCCTTGGGGCAGATCTCTGGATGATATTCTTAAATTGCTTATTAACCTTAGACAAAACCAAAACAATATTCCCAAGCAATACCAATAGATGTATCTTAACTACCCAAGGAAGCTCAAGATACTGAAAAGTTATTGTAACGAAGGAGGAAACATTGTAGAAGAAGGTAGCGAAGGTGCCGTTTTGTATTTCCTCCATAAAAAACCTCTCAGAGGAAGTATAATTGCTAATTTTCTCCATGAGGTGGTACCCAACGTACAGTAATAGCTTCAGTACAAAACCCAAATACCAGATTAATAAACTCAAGGCCAGTGTTTTAATAACAAATCTCCCATGCAAAACATCACTAATCACTGCAGAGCACAGCAAATTGCAAAAACCAGCACTGATCTTTAACACGTACAGCAAAAATATGAGCATGGTGCAGATCAGACAAAATAATATCGAGAACACATGAATCAATATAGTGATCTACAACTGCTAACAGATCTAAAATCCTTAACACTCTCTGTTTAATCTGTTATTATCTCAAACCCTTCATGTCCCATTTTGGGCACCAAAAAGGACTGTTGTGGTTTAGCCTCAGTAGGCAACCGAGCACCACACAGCTGCTCACTCACACCCTCCCCTCAGTGGGATGGGGGAAAGAATCTGAAAAGCAAAAGTAAGAAAACTCGTGGGTTGAGATAAGAACAGGTTAATAATTGAAATAAAATACATTATTATTATTATTATTATTATTATTAATAATAACAACAACAACAACAACAACAATTTGTAATGAAAAGAGAAAAAAAAAGAGAGAGAGAGAGAGAGAGAGGAACAAAACCCAAGGAAAAAAAACAAGTGATGCAACTGCTCACCACCCACGGACTGATGTCCGGCCAGTTCCCGAGCAGTGATCCCTGTCCCACAGCCAGCTCCCCCCAGTTTATATACTCCGCATTACATCTTATGGTATGAAATATCCCTTTGGCCAGTTTGGCTGTGTCCTCTCCCAACTTCTTGTGCGCCTGGCAGAGCATGGGAAGCTGAAAAGTCCTTGACTAGTGTAAATATTACTTAGCAACAACTAAAACATCAGCGTGTTATCAACATTGTTCTCATACTAAATCCAAAACACAGCACTATACCAGCTACTAGAAAGAAACTAAATTCTACCCCCGCCGAAACCAGGACAGCTTGCTGCTTATTTGCACTGCTATATCAGACACAGAGAAATATTAGATTCAGTCAAAGAAAAAACAGAGTCTGGTATTCATGAAGAAACCAACATTAGTTTAGAGTAAAAGAAAATGTTTTCACTGGGGGAGTATACTTCTGTGAGGTGTTGAGAAGGTGCATCAGTTTTGAGTTTCTTTCATATTATCATTGTTTTTGTTGTTGTTGTTGTTATTGTTGTTGCTGGTTTTATTAATTTTACTCAAAATTTGACTGTCCTCTGGACTTTGAAACCAATAAAATTAATGGAATCTTTGAATCCAAGCTCAGTTTTAGGAAAGTTAAAATCTAGGAGAGTTATTAAATATCATGTTGCTGTCGCCTTATGTCTTCTTCTTTTTGGCTCTGTAGCTTCTGATGGAACCAGCTCACTTTCAATGTAATTTCAATTTAAAAGACAAGCTGAAATCCTGAACAATCCATAAAAAATTGTTATCGTCAATATAAAGGAATTTCTTTTGAGCTGGTCATGAGGAGATCTGAAAAAGAACAAAATACTGTCATTTTCCTTCCCTACCTTTTCACCAGGATTTATATATATGGAAATACAAACATTAGCTGAACTGCACAGTTGAATTGCAAAATTTTAGAGTAGTAAAGATATAGTTTCATTGTTGATTTCATTTGCTTCTTATCCTAAACTAAATAGTTTTGAAAAGTCAGTGGTAATGAGGGGGAAAAAAAAGAAAAAAAAAAGAAAGAAAAAGCACATAAAACTCTTAAACAAGCCTTAAGTTGTATTGTGAAAGTGTCCAAAAAGGAACTATAAGAATCAATATATAGATTATTATTAACAACAAAAATATAGCAGGAAGAATAGGACATTGAATTTTAGTTTTTAATTAAATCCTGTGAAATTTAAAATATTTTGAATGAAGCATTTTTAACAGGGAAAAAATAAAAAACATATAAACCAATGAACAGTATGTTTGAATATAAAATATCATGAACTATGTAATATAAAAAGAAATATATCGAATGTATTCATATCAAATGCAGATTTGGGGAGGCAAAGCATAAGAAAATAAAAAATTCTTAATTATCACTCTGTGACCAAATTAGTCATTTGCTTTTGACTTGTCATCACACTTTCTTTCATTATTGCCTTCTCTCACAGTTTTATCATCTTGTAAATCTCCTTTCCAATAGCCTCAGGTGGATAGTAAAGTGTACAATGTCCATACTTGCTCAAAGCAAATCCATCTAATTCAGCATTTAATCTCTGAAAGTGACAAATACACAGATATCTGCAGTGGATACTCTGAGGCTGAGAGATCGGGTTTGTTCATCTTTAAAAAGAAAGCTAAGGGAGATCTCATTGGTGCCTTCATGAGATGGTACGAAGGGCACTGCCGCATGCTTTTCTGTAAGGCAAAAAATAGCGGGACAAAAAGCAGTGGATACAATTTGGAACATGGAAAATTCCAATCAGATATAAAGAAAAGGTTTGTTTGTTTGTTTTGGTTTTATCATGAGAATGGTTAAACAGCAGGTGACAGCTTGCCCACAGAGGCTGTGGAATCTCCATTCTCAGAGAAAATAAAAACTTGAGTAGACAAATTCTTGGCTTATCTGGTCTAATAGGAGCTGCTTCAACTGAAGGCTTGGACTAGAGATCTCTAGGAGTCGCTTCCAACCTATAATTATTCTATGAATCTATGATTCTGTGATTAGTCAAGAAGTTTTACAGTTCTACCATCTAGTGGTGAAGAACCACTTTATTTAATTTATTTTCATCTTTTCTCCTAACAGTTTCATCCCAAGCCCCTGGATTTTCTGTTGTAACAAACAATCCATATTCATCTCTTCTGAAATTCCTAATATCCTTCTATGCTATCTTTTGTGAAGGTTGAAGCATCCTGGCTTGCTCGGATGTTTATCACATGGAAGAAGTTCCCTTTGATCATTTTTTGCCATTTACTGATTTTTTTCCTTCTCATATGCCTTTTTTTCAAGTGAAAGGTATTAGAAGCACACAAAGTTTGCAGGGTGTAGGTACTACTCTGAGTCTACTCATTGCAATAAAGATGTCTCTGCATTATCCAAACCTTCAGGGAAAGATAACATACAAGATTTAACCACTTAGAGGGTGCCTTGGGTAAGACCTCCCTCTCCTTTTTCTTGGTTTCTCTTTTGTTTAGCATCACTTAGTCATCTTACTTTCATTTTTTTTCTTCATTTCCCCAGGATAGTATATTCTCACCCAATAATTCAAAACCTAGCCATATCCTAGCTGCAGCAAAAAGAGGCTTGGCCAGCTCAGTAATTTTTTCCTTACTTATCAATGGTTCTAGACAGATATCTTTCTTTCCCATGGAACCTCTGACTATTCAGGATGTTCAAATAGAGCTATGCTGCTCTACTGAGAGATTTCAGCAGTAGCGATTCTAGTCCTCTTATGGCTTCAGACCACAGACTAACATTCATTATGTTAACTGATAACTACATTATCATCAAAACACATGCATATGAAAGGACTACAAAGAGAGCTTACTACTGTGTCTGTTTCACTGTGTTTTTTCTTTCCGCTTTTATTTTCTATCATTTTCTCTTTACAATAGTTACATTTAAAATAATATTGAATAACATATTTTTCTGTGCAATTTCTTATTTTATTTCTATGCAGACTTAATTTTATTCCTACTTAACATTATTTAAAATTCTTGATAACATTGTTTCATCTATCAAAATTTTTCCCATATTAAAGTACTTTAATTTCCTCTCTTTCTACAACTTTTAAGATGCATTCTGTAAATTCATGTACCCAGAAAAACGACGATTCTGCTCTTGGCATTTAACTCTGAAGAAAAAAAAAAATATTGCTTTTCATTCTTTTGATTGCATGTTATCACCCACACTGCATTGTGGTGGCAAATGTTAGGTACATCTTAAGTTCAATCTGTCTGTTTCTTTAACTTAGTGTTTAGTGTTTATTTTCAGCAGACTTCCATTATTCTGTTTTGAGAGACAGTTTATTATTGAACTTTTCTTTGTTAGTTTCATAAATGAAAATATCACCTTTATCCTTTTGGAATGTGTATTATCTACTCACCTTTATACATCAAGAATTTTTTTCCCTTTCCTAAACATTCTATTATCTCTTAGTTCAAGTCAATCTCTTTTCCAGATCTAGTTAGGATGATGTTTTAATTGTAACCTCATTTCCTTCATAGATATCTATATTCTATAGATTAATTAAAAAATACTAGAACAATATAAATCTGAAATAAAAATTCTACCTTTTATGTTTTTCCAAGGTGAACCTGACCTCAAGCAATGTTCCTCCTTCTACTGAAGCTCTTATATGAACTTTGAACATGTTTGTGAACTGACTTGTGTCCACATTCCCTTTTGTTTAGAATTTATTAGTGACCTAGGAATTATGTTCAACACCACTTCTGTTATGACTGGTAAGTCTAAACCTCATCTTAAATTTTGTCTCTTAGCTGTTGGAAGTCTTATGTTAAAAACCTGAAAACGTAAAATGGGGATGTACTGTAAATATTCTGCTTATCAAATCAGAATGGCATAAAGAATTTATTTTTTTTTACTTGAGACAAGCATTTAATTGTTGCTGTCTGTGTGTAGTTATGTTTTTAGCTAAATGAACAAACAAAGTTAACAACTAGATAAGTAATTAAGAAGACTTAATGTTATGCATTGAATCAAAACGTCTGATCTTTCACTGTGGAGTTGATGGTATTTTTACAGAAAAAATACCCAGAGAAAAAAAAATGAAGATCAGGTTCCTTTTGTTTTCTGAATGGAACAAGAATCAGTGCTATGTGAGAGATATTGTAGGGACAGAAACAGTAGGGTCTTTGGATTACACTAAACTATTAAGAAGCCATGTGCAAGAATCAAAATGTGTGACCCTTAGTCAGACAGATTGGCCACTTGGCTGAGGGAACTGTAGATCAATCAAATTATCGTGTCAGTAATTATGTCAGATGCTGTCTCTTTTTCACAGATTATTTCATCCTTTCTCTCTCTCTCACTCAGTAAAATAATATAAATCCATAAATATAATAAGTCCCAAAGTACAACTATAAATAAAAAAAATAATGTAAATCCATAAATACCTTTTCAAAACTTCCTAAAATAAAAACATTCCCAAGAGCCAGTTGTTTCACTTATTCCAAAATAAAACAAAAAAGTCAGGATTTTTTTGTCATAAAAAACCCAAAACCTGTTGTTGATTGTTAATAAGATGACAGAATTGTCTACTGTTATGAAGAAAGAGTATTGGAGACCAGAATATGCCAGAGGCTGAAGATGTTTAGACAAAGGTGAAAATTTAGATCCCTTTATTTTAAACCTGAAGAAGAACATCGATGCAAATCCTGCTACTTCAAAGTTTTTCAGTGTAAGTAAAAAAAATAGGTCTAATGGAGAGGAATTGTCAGATCCAAATTTAGGTTTGTACACACTATAGACATACAAGTATGAGCTATCTAATAGTCAGCTGGGGAAATCTAGCACTTCATAATGAGATGCACCTGACTATGCTAGATCTTCACTCAGATGTCTGTATAAAAAAGGTAGCTGTCTCCATTTGGTCAGATGAATCCCACCTAAAATATTGATTATAATGACTGTATTTTAGGGCTTCAAAAAGGCTAACAAATTTTTTAGTGAATATCTTCCCAATATTGTAAAGGTAAACTATTATACTGTCTATGTTACCTCTGCTTATAGTAAGCCATGAACTTATTAAATATGAGTTGTTTTTCCTGTTCATAGTATCATAAATTGTTCTTGTTTAAAACAGCTATCTTCTCCTCTGACTTGTGTGCATGACATTTCACCTACTATCATAGAGAAAGTTCATGTGGTAGTCTGTGGGTAGGACAATAGTGTCTGAAAATTTTCTAAAGAAAGAGGCTATATCTTCAACATGTTTGCAGGCAAGGAGTTCTGCAACTATGCACAGGCATTTTCTATATAAAAAAAATATGTTCTAAGTGGTTACATCAGCAATGATTAATGTTTCATGTCAGGGAGTGATCCCTAGTCCCAGACCAAGTTACGAACTCTAGTTCATATTCTACTGAATATCACCTGACTGGGTGTAAGATGGAGCCTAGCAACACCTAAGACAATTTTTTTCAACGTATTAATTTTCCAGTTCAAAGTGTCTGAAAAACTCTGCAGTTCACTTAGGAGTTTGCTGGTTTTAGTTTTTTGTTGTTGTTCTTGTCTGTTTCTATGTACTATGAAACTAGGACTTGTAAAACCTGGTTTAAAGCATAAAAGCGTATTTTGCAGGTGAAAATACCACTGGGATAATGTTGGAGGGTATTACACAGAAGACACATACATGCTTGGTTTTACTGCCAGTTAGAGACTGTCCCTAGAGCATTCTCTTCATTGAACTGAATCTGGGATATGCTTCAGGAGGAAAAGGCTGGCGTCCTCCACACAGAAATGTAAGAGTGAATTATAATTAATGAAATGTACAAGATCATAGAACCAAGATCCAGGACTGATTTGGAGAGGTTAATTATATGAGACTATAGAGATATCCAAGGAGAATAAACATATTTATAACTAAAATGACAGGATTTTTTTTTTTTCTCTACCATGGAAGACAACTAAAAAAAAAATTTAAAAACCACTATACTGAAATCTTAAAATACTCAGAGAGTACACAGGTATATTTATAAATATTTTTTATTTTCTCTTAATTTTCTCTAGTCTTTTGCATACATGATTATTTGCTACTATTACCTTTTTTTTTTAAGATATGCTACCATACTCCTAAAATTTTAGATGTATATTAACTCAGACTCGTTGGTTCTTCAATGTATGACTATATTTCCACTGTAGGCATTTTTAGATATGCTATTATTTCTATAGTTGTAGTGAACACTTGTTTTAAAGCAGTGTATAATATTATTTATTTAAAGTTCTGTGTATTTTTTTGTTCTGTTGTGTTTGAAGGGAAATTTTGCATTTACACAGGCCCAATTTTGTGACTTATAAAAAGTCCAAATTTAGCAGAAACCTTTTTTTTAAAAATAAAATGGAAAAATAAGACACTGTTCTATGTGGGATTACCTTTCACACTAGGAATTTATTTTCAGATCAGGCAATAAGAAGCTATATTATTAAATCCTGAGATATTAATAAATGACATAAAACTTTGGTAGAATTGTGCCCTGAATACTTATTTGCTAAAAAAATTAGACCATAGCCATCAATTTACTACCTTTTAATCTTACAGATTAAAGTCTTCACAGTTTGGTAAATTGCAACAGATAATGTTGATATTTTATATTAAAGTAGAAATTATTAAATTGTTAGATTTTTTGGGGTTATTTTTTTCAGTTTCTGGAGTACCATCAGTACTTGCAGTTAGTATAATCTAAATTTAATTTAATTTAATAGGAACATTAGGCCTAAACTCTCCTTTGACTTGCATAGAAAAATGTTTTAGTTTTATATGTGAACATACTTTATCTGATTCTCTTATGGGTAACTTTATATTATCAGCTTGCTTAGTTGAAAAACAAAAATATATATTCTGTCATAGTTTCTCCTCTAAGATTTTACGACCAATCTGCATTCTTTAGTCCTTGTACCTCATCACCCATAAATAATGATCCTGCAGACAGGACTCCAATTGCATGTCTTCTAATTATAACCCTAAGGCTACGATCCTCTAAACTGACTTCGGTGTGAACTGAAGTAATCTTGCAGGGAGCACAGAGAAATACAGCAGGCTAACACCAAATACATTATCTCAGAATCTTATCCTGCTTTTTACTTTCCTGATTTTCTTTGCAAATGAACTGATTATTGTATGATTAAATATTCACTTAATAATATTCCTGAGTGATTTTCCATACATGGAATAATGGGGAAAGCTTACTTAACAATTCACTAGTCGGTATTTATGTGTATGTAACCATTCCCCCTGACTAGGTGACTGAAAATATTCAAAGAAGAAGAAAAATTAATATTGAGTAGCAAAGATTTTTGCATGATTGTCCTTAATCTCCAATAAGAGTAAGACGGGTAACCAGCCAGGCAAACATTAAGGAACATAAATATAAGCAAATTGATAAGGCAGCAGACATCTGATAAAATATAAAAAAATAACAGTTATTTCCCAAGATTCAATTAGTACACCCTATAGATGTGACCATTGAAACAGTCCAACATACAATGTTATATAGGTCTAATAGGAGGTGGAACTAGTCCATTAGTGCAGCACCTGGTTTCCAGCTTAGTTATCTGTAAAGGAATCATTCAAAAGAAATGGCTTTTTAAATAAAATTTTCTCATTGGTGCATGATTTGCAGAATAATCATGCAAACTACAGGACATCTGAACAGATGTGGAAAGTCACAAAACCCCTGCAAATCTGGAACCATATATCCTTTGTTCCAAAGTTCATCTACTGCTGAATGAAATACCCATGAGAATTGTATTTTGTCTTTTTTTTAATCTTTTGTTTTTGTTTCCAGACATAAGTGTAATTCCTGACACTTTAGTGTTTTTATATCTTCAGAATTAAGATAATACAGCACCTGGAAAAGTATTGTGAAGGTTACCTAGATAATTTTCATATTTTGAAATTGGAATATGTTAATAATAAATGACCCCAGCTGATGAAAGCGGTATCCCATACCATATGATGTCATGCTCATCAATAAAAGCTGGGGGAAGAAGGAGGAAGCGGGGGAAGTTCGGAGTTATGGCATTTGTCTTCCCAAACAACCATTATGTGTGATGAAGCCTTGCTTTCCGGGAAGTGGCTGAACACCTGCCTCCTGATAGGAAGTAGTGAATGAATTCCTTATTTTGCTTTGCTTGAGCATGCAGCTTTTTCTTTCCCTATTAAACTGTCTTTTTCTCAACCCACACGTTTTCTCACTGTTATCCTTCCAATTCTCTTCCCCATCCTACTGGAAGGGAGTGAGTAAGTGTCTGTGTGGGGCTTACCTGTACTTAACCCACAACTATAAATATTATTGTTGTTACTGTTATTGCTGTTGTTATTTACAGAGATCCTACTGATGCTTCAATGAACAGATGACATTCAAAGCAAAACTTAAATTAAAAGAGAGAAAATTCTGATCAAGGGCTCTAGCTTAGTTTTCCTGGATAGGAAATAGCCAGAATAATTGGATCTAGTTTCAACATTGGAATTCATTGTTTAAGATTTGCTATAAACATAAATTTAGTCTAAATTTCTGACATGTGTTATCTAATTTTATATACAAGTCCTGAGTAGTTCAAACTTTTTTTTACTGTTTTACTTCATAAACAACAAAATCCTGTTGTAACATCAGTTGAAAAGTCTCCAGTTTGTAAATTGATCAAATGAACCCTTTTTTTAATGTCTCTGTTGTTCTGAGATAAAGCTTGGAAAGCCTAGTTGGAGTGATTCATTGTTCTCAGAATTACCTGGAAGCAGGTTTTGGAAGGGAATGGCTATAGAAATTTAATTATTGAAAGTGATAGAGGAAAAGCTGTGGCTTGTGAGGTCAGTGAGCAATAAAACACTGAAAGGCTAATGTTCTTTCAGGTCCCTCTTCTTCCCCTTTCTTCCATGTGCTCATTTCCCTTTCTCCTTCCCCAGCAATTTGCTTTTGTTCAGTGGTCTGTACTGACTGCATTGAAAATAATTTGATCAAATTTGTGTTAAACTGAAGCGCAATTCTCCAGACAATGTTTTCATAAACCTATCACATTCTCCATTATTTGGATGTTCAGATGGAATCCACTGATCTCTGTAAGAGTTGATGACAAGGTGAAATCAAAGAAGCATAATGTCATCTCCTCTCCAAACAAAAAATACTGTCACTGTGAATTAAAGGATTATGTGTGCTCATCCCAATAACCACTATGCTTGCTAAGTTCCACAAAATCATAGCAATTTCTGTGCGGTAGCAGAACTTGGGAGAAGTGATGAAAAGTTTTTATTACTGAAGGTGATTTTTACAGTCTCTTCTCCTTATTTCTTTGGAGAATTTAGCATTTGAGAAAATACAATTCCTCATTATAGCTTATAGGCTACCACACAATGAACTTCACAATTTACAACTGGCTGCACTGCTGAGTTTATACTGCTTTGCATCCTATTTGTTTGAACTGTCAGAGCAATTCAGAACTATTGAGTTATCTGTGTACATGTCAGCACCCACATATTTATATTGTGTTCAGTGCAACTCATTTCAACCCTGATGCTCATGCAGTGCTCAGTTCAGATCTCTAGATTTAAACATTTATACTACATTGTCCTTTGCAGTCAGCTGAACTTTAACACATTTAAATTCATTTTTTTAGGGAATCCTTGGTCTTAGGATTGAGACATCAATACAGCCAAATTGAGGACAGTTAAAAATATAAGATCAATTTAGAACTGTCATATTCAACATATATTTTGAATGTGTTTATTGAGATGATTCAAAACTTAATTTTAGCATCCAAAGTAAAGGAATACCAAAGGAGGAAATTTAATTATAATGTTAGAAATGTTCTTCATTATAAGGAAGGGAAAAATTCAAAATGTTTAAATTGGTTTATAAGAGCAATATAAACTGTAGTGCAAGGGTTTATTCCAATAATCTTCTTCCAAGGGAGTTGTATGCTGGGTTGGAAATCTTAGGGAAAAAATGCCTTTTTTGGTAAAATCATACTGTGGTTCCCTTTTAGCTTTATATACCATGAGAATTTAATTGTGTTCTTCTCTGTATTTTAATATAATTCAGAAACTATCAAATTAGAGGCAGTTAACGAATGGAACCAAGCAATGTATTATCCAGCTGATAAGTAAAAGATAATGACAGCAAGTACAGCAAAAGAAACTGGTTGAAAATGATTGTCAGTTTGGGTTTGCTAGAATGTTTTCAGAAACTTTTTTATTATAACTCCTTAGCTCCTGCTAACACCAGTTTCACATTATTATTAGGCTTTCATATATAACTCTAAATGCTGAAAATATATGCCTTAATTTTTTTACATTGAAAACAAAATTTAGGAACTGAGGTACATGATTAATTCTATACTAACACGTCTATATGCATATCACACAGTTTGTCTGGCAAATTAATCTCCTGGTACTTCAAAAACATTTTGGAAAGCCTTCAGGTGAGAACCGGTTTTGAATAGGATAATTAACCTTGACAGTAATTTCTTCATATCAGAGCCAAATAGCGGTTGGAAAGACGTATTCCCTTTTTACAGAGCGCTAGGTACTTATGGCCTGGAAAGAGGCTATAATGTGTTCAAAGAAAGTGTATTTCAAACAGGCATGGAAAAGTGTTCCAACAGAGACTCATCCATCAAAATCCTGGAGAAGGACATGATTCACACACAAGGTAATAGAGACCCTGCCTGGATGTTTACAGCGGGTTATTTTCAGTCCTAAACCAGTGTAAGTGATTGTTTCCTGAACTAATATGATCACACAGTATAATTACATTATCCTAAACACTTCTTTTCAGATTATTGCAAAATTAATCTGCATTTCTTTCCCCTTGAGGCTAAGAAAATTGTGAATAATTAATTAAAGTTTTATCAGATCTATATCAGTAATTGTGTAGGTAAATCTGCTTGCAATGCAATCTAACAGATACATTTTTTGGTTTTAGCAAGTCAAAACCGGTCTAAAAGGCTCTTTCCATGTTTTTTGTTCCTCATTTTTCATTAAGTAGTATTCTTCACTGCTTATATTAGTATTTCATTGGTCTGCATATTTGTTGCTTTTGGATTCAGATGAAAAGTTCCAGTATGTAAAATATTGGCATATTTTGTCAGAAGAAAAAAAGGGGTGGTGGTGTAACTATTTAAGTTTCTAATGTTTATATTCAAACTCTTTGTGTACTTTGAGCTGAAAACAGCTCTCATACAAAGTGAACTGAGGCTTTTCAAAAATTGCTAATACAAATGTCAATACAAAGGACACATTTCAAGTTTTCTACAGGGTGTTACTGCTTAGAAATTTTTTTTCTGAGGCAACTTGCAAATATGTAAAACAGAATTTGATTGGAGCAGAGCTAGACCCAGGGCTAAATGCTTTTGAAAATCTTACCCATCATTTGAATGAACATTTTTGTTTAAATTATTCAGTTTTCTCTAAGGTGCTCTACTAACTGGCTTCTCAGGCAAACAGTGGGTGAGATTTCTTAAGATTATTAAGAAAGCTGATATAAATTAGTTTTTGATCTACTTACAAATCCTAGCTAAGTAGAAGAGATGCACAGAAGGTGTAAATTTCAAGTTTATTTTGAAAAAGATATAACTTCAGGTTGACCTGACCCGCTTTATCTTTCACGTTTTGCTAGTGGATCCCAGTCATTGAAGTCTTGAGAGCTACATAGCAAGGAAAACATCATGCCCTCTACATCAAGAAATGGATAGATTGTAAAGATCTGTCTCTGAAAAATAGCCACGAGCAGGTTGGAAGCTTATGGGTAACAATTAGACACTCAGGCAACAAAGGGAACCTTGTGGTTGGTGTCTACTACAGGACGCCCAGTCAAGGGGAGCCTATTGACGAAGCCTTCTTACTCCAGCTACAGGAGACATTGCACTCGTAGGCTCTCATCCAGCTGGGGGACTTCAACCACCTCAACATCTGTTGGAAAAGTATCATGGTGAGCTGTAGGCAATCCAGGAGATGCCCGTAGTGCATTGAGGATAACTTCTTAAGCCTAATAGGTAGCCATACCAGAGGGGATGCGATACTGGACCTGATGGTCACCAACACAAGTGAGCTAATCAGTGACGTCAAGATTGGAGGCAGCCTGGGCTGCAATGATCACGCACTGGTGGAGTTCGCAGTCTTGAGGGATATGGGTCAGGCAAAGAGTAAAGTCAGGACGCTCTATTTTAAGAAAGCAAAATTCCAGCTGTTCAAGGATTTAGTCAGTAGGACCCCCTGCAAAACTGCCCTCAGGGACAAGGGAGCAGAACTTTAAGGATGCTTTCCATAGAGCTCTCGATCCCCAGGTGTAAGAAATCAGGAAAGGAAGGCAAGAGACCAGCATGGCTGAGTCAAGACCTGCTGGTCAAATTAAAGGGCAAGAAGGAAATGCACAGGCAGTGGAAGCAGGGACAGGTATCCTGGGAAGAGTATAACGACACTGCCCGGTTGTATAGAGATGGGGTCAGGAAAGCCAAGGAACCTCTGGAGCTGAACTTGGCAAGGGATGCAAAGAATAATAAGAAGGGCTTCTACAGGTGTGTCAGCCAGAAAAGGAAGGTCAAAGAAAGTGCACCCCCCTGATGACCATGACTGGCAAACTGGTAACAATGGATGAGGAGAAGGCTGGGGTACTCAGCAACTTCTTTGCCTCAGTCTTCACTGGCAACCTCTCTTCCCACACCGCTCGAGTGGATGGACTGCAAGACAGGGACTGGGGGAGCAAAGTCCCTCCCACTGTAAGAGAAGATCAAGTTCATGACCACCTGAGGAACCTGAACATATATAAGTCTATGGGACCTGATGGGATGCATCCCAGAGTCCTGAGGGAATTGGCTGATGTAGTTGCTAAGCCACTCTCCATAATATTTGAAAAGTCATGGCAGTCAGGTGAAGTTGCTGGTGACTGGAAAAAGGGAAACACTGCACCTATTTTCAAAACGGGTAAAAAGGAGGACCCTGGGAACTACTGACCTGTCAGCCTCACCTCTGTGCCTGGGAAGATCATGGAACAGATCCTCCTAGAAGCTATGCTAAGGCACGTGGAGGACAGGGAGGTGATTCGAGACAGCCAGCATGGCTTCACCAAGGGCAAGTCCTGCCTGACCAACCTAGTGTCTTCTAGGATGGAGTGACTACATCAGTGGACAAGGGAAGAGCTACGGATGTTGTCTATCTGGACTTCTGTAAGGCCTTTGACACAGTCCCCCACAACATCCTTCTCTCTAAATTGGAGAGATATGGATTTGATGGGTGGACTGTTCGGTGGATGAGGAATTGGTGGGACGGTCACATCCAGAGGGTGGCAGTCAACGACTTAATGTCCAGATGGAGATCAGTGACAAGTGGTGTCCCTCAAGGGTCCATATTGGGACCAGTACTGTCTAATATCTTCAATGACATAGACAGTGGGATTCAGTGCACCCTCAGCAAGCTTGCAGGTGACACCAAGTTGAGTGGTGCAGTTGACATGCCTGAGGGATGGGATGCCATCCAGAGGGACCTGGACAAGCTGGAGAAGTGGGCCCATGTGAACCTCATGAGGTTCAACAAGGCCAAGTGCAAGGTCCTGCACCTGGGTCAGGGCAACCCCTGGTATCAATACAGGCTGGGGGATGAAGGGATTGAGAGCAGCCCTGTGGAGAAGGACTTGGGGGTACTGGTGGATGAAAAGCTGGACATGAGCCAGCAATGTGCGCTTGCAGCCCAGAACGCCAACCGTATCCTGGGCTGCATCAAAAGAAGCGTGGCCAGCAGGTCAAGGTAGGTGATTCTGCCCCTCTACTCTGCTCTGGTAAGACCTCACCTGGAGTACTGCAGCCAGCTCTGGAGCCCTCAGTACAGGAAAGACATGGACCTGTTGGAGGAGTTCCAGAGGAGGGCCACAAAAATGGTCAGAGGGCTGGAACACCTCTCCTATGAAGAAAGGCTGAGTGCATTGGGGTTGTTCAGCCTGGAGAAGAGAAGGATCTGGGGAGACGTTATTTCAGCCTTTCAGTACTTAAAGGGGATTTATAAGAAAGATGGGGACAGACTTTTTAGCAGGGCCTGTTGCTATAAGACAAGCATTAATGGTTTTAAACTAAAAGAGTGTAGATTTAGACTAGATGTAAGGAAGAAATTTTTTATGATGAGGGTGGTGAAACACTGGAATAATTTTTCCAGAGACTTGGTAGGTGCCCCATCCCTGTAAACATTGAGGGTCAGGTTGGATGGGGCTCTAAGCAACCTAATGTAGTTGAAAATGTCCCTGTTCATTGCAGGGAGGTTGGACTAGATGACCTTTAAAGGTCCCTTCCAACCCCAACTATTCTGTCATTCTGTGATTCTATGAAACATCTTTGTACTTCACATAAAGCTGAAAAGTCTTTTAAATTCTTATGACTGCATTATTTTTTTCTTTATAAAACCATAAGGAGAGTTTAGACATCACTTAGACAGTTGTGTTTTAGACTCCTACTCTGTAGGAACTTAATTTCAGCCTAAAAGTTTCAGTGTAATAAGAGCAATTATCAGTGGGTAAATTGTGCAAATTAACTACAGCAGTATTTTTAGTAGTATAAATGGGAGCTATCCCAAAAGAACAAGATCTATTTTCAGATTTCTTAACGGATAAATGTAGTAGTCTTAAATGACTTGTTACAAGTTGTAAACTGCCCTACTGATTTATCATAATGCATAAATTGTCCTTGGAAGCTAATGGAAAATTCATTCCAGTCTGTTGCTTGCAGTATGACATTCAATGGAATATGGTCTTCCATGTTTCTTTCAACACTTCAGGGACATACCTCACAAATGGACAATTCAGACACTTGAAAGAACATGTGTTTACAGGTATGCTTTTTTTGTAGGAAAAGTGAGATACTACTGCTCTTCAACTGGCTTGTGATGTACCCTTTTGCCTCTATCTTTCCTTATATGTGCCAGTATCTAAGGAGATATGTTATTGTAAAGGATGTTAGTGTAAAGGAACTACCTAAACAAGCTTAATTTTTAACTAATTAAATTGATTAGATATTGTGAGGGACAGCTTTTTATACTGTGAAGAAGAAACACACTTAATACTTGGGAACAAAATAGAAATGTGTGGAAACTGAATTACAAGGTGGATGGCATAATTAGTATGCAGAACAGACATTTCTCTCTTGCAGTCCTGGTGATAACAGTGGAAGGATGCTGAGCACAGTATCAAGGAGCCCCAGAATGTGCTCTGTGTCTTAAGAAGAAACAAAGACAGGATAAGAAAGACAAAGCTTTACTGGACTTCTTAAACATTTCCCTCTTTCTCATAGGATTCAGGTTTTCTAGTAGAATGTACATGCCCTTTGTTAAGAAAATAGCAAATGTCCTCAAGGAATGATCTCACTTAAACTTGAAAATTTCTGGGGAAAAAAAAAATAAAATAAACATAAATAAGTAAACAAATGATGTGTTTAAAATTCCTTCTGCTTATGTGAAGATATTCTATCGTGGAAATCACCTGTCCCAGACACTTATAAACTCCTGTGGCTGACACATCATAATTACAGCTGTAATCTCTAAAGGTAATTCCAGGAAAGTAAATGAAGAGTGGGGCACAAAGTATGCAATATTGTTAAAGCTTTTATGTTCTCAGCAAATTATTAAGTTTACCTTACAATTTCAGGACCAAAGTATATTCTTTGTAAATCGAAGCTAGATATTTCAGATTTGTGACAGTCTACCAGGAAGGAGATCTCGTCTTATCTATCATTCTTTAGAAGACTATATCATGCCTGAATGCTGTACTCCCAAATCCCTAAATGTTCTTTAGTATATAAATAAATAAACAAACCTGTGAGGAGGGATCTGAGTGGTTGATAATTTTCCTGATGCTATGTTTTCCACTCTCAAACAGGATCAAATTTACTCTCTAGTTCAGGAAAAAAAGAAGTATATGCAATTTCAGGTGTATGTAAGTAAATATAACTGATATAAGTGACTTTGACACATAACAAAATACTACCTAGGGTTTCCTCATAGCTGAACCAATGCAAAGTGATATCTGCTGATGACAATTTTTTTAACTTAAATTTTAGTTTTCACAGTCTGTATCTTGAAAACATGCTTTTCTGATTGTATACACACTAATATCTCAGTTAAAAGTGCACACTTTTCATAGTAGTGTGTATCTGGTACTCCAGACTACAATCAGAAAGCCTTGATAGAATGTAAACTTTTGTTCTGTTTCAGAAAAGTTCACCATCTTTCTTCATCATGAATATGTTCTTCTTGATTGCTATGTTCCAAGAAGCAATAGGTCTAGAGTTGGGAGGAAGAACATATGTAGTCTTCAGGATAAATTGTTTATCTTATAAGTGATTGCAACAAATGACCTTAATTGTTGTAGGTTGAAGCCATTTTAAAATCATTACTTACTGACAGTTATCAGTCAGATACAAACAATGGTTTTCTGTAGAACTGCAAGAGTGGTTCCAAAGAGACTTGTAGAATTTTAATTATGTCTGAAGCTGATAGACAGTCTTCTACTGAATCAAGATCCAGTCTACTTTCTTCCCACAGTTATTTTCTATGATGTTTTTATCATTATTAATAAAAATTATTGTTAATCATTAATAATATAATAAATATTAAACTGCTACTGTTATTATAGATGAAAGTATGCACATATTCATGAGACATTCAGAATAATTAGCCGATCTCATTCTATTTCATAAATGCCTCTGCAATTCTGTGTTTTTCATTAATCTCCTGGTAGTGACCAGAAACAGCTTTCATTCACCTAGCAAGAAAGATAAAATTAGCATTATGCTTTAAGAACTGAAGGATGTTGTGTCGCTTTTGAAATAGAAAGTTTTATGTGGCATTCCTACACTTGCTCTCCAGGGCTTCTGAAGGGTGGAGCTGAAACTGACTGTAAAGTGGTGACACAGTTCATCTTTTACATTGTAAGAGAGAATGTTTCATTACTGCATAGAGTTGTCATGGTTTAACCCCAGCCAGCAACTAAACACCACACAGCTGCTGGCTCACTTCCCCCTCAGCGGGATGGAGGAGAGAGTCAGAAGGGTAAAAGTGA
This sequence comes from Ciconia boyciana, assembly GCF_034638445.1. Classification (NCBI taxonomy): domain Eukaryota; kingdom Metazoa; phylum Chordata; class Aves; order Ciconiiformes; family Ciconiidae; genus Ciconia; species Ciconia boyciana. The sequence continues at coordinate 177,437,905 of NC_132934.1, forward strand.
GTAAAATTGTGGGTAGAGATAAAGACAGTTTCAGAGGTAAATCAAAAGCCATGCATGCAAGCAAAGCAAAACAAGGAATTCATTCACTACTTCCCATTGGCAGGCAGGTGTTCAGCCATCTCCAGGAAGGCAGGGCTCCATCGCACGTAATGGTTACTTGGGAAGACAAAACACCACAACTTCAAACATCCTCCCCTTCCTTCTTCTTCCCCCAGCTTTATATGCTGAGCATGATGTCATATGATATGGAATATCCCTTTGGTCAGTTGGGGTCAGCTGTGCCAGCCGTGTCCCCTCCCAACTTCTTGTGCACCCCCAGCCTACTCGCTGGTGGGGTGGTGTGGGAAGCAGAAAAGGCCTTGACTCTACAGAAGGACTGCTCAGCAATAACAAAAACATCCCTGTATTATCAACACTGTTTCCAGCACAAATCCAAAACATAGCCCCATACTAGCTACTATGAAGAAAGCTAACTCTATCCTAGCCAAAACCAGCACAATCTTTCACATTGTAAGAGAGAATGTTTCATTACAGCATAGAGTACAAATTGTCACTGCTGTTTGCTTTTTCTATGAAAACAAAAGATTTCATTTTCCAGCAGTGAGTACAACATGTCACACAAATTTTCACAGTCATGGCAGAAGAGAGATAAAATGCTCGTAGCCTGATTTGAAATGTTGGATACTAGGTGTTTGTTGTTAGTGGTGGTCTTTGTAAAAAATAAATAGGTAATATAAGGCACAATAAACATGAAAACAACATTGTTTTCATGCTAGAAAACACCTATTTATGTAGTGTCCTTTTAGGAATGCTACTGAGATGAGTGATGTGTCCTTCAGTCTGTCACAGGGTGTGTACAGATAGATGAAGAATGTCTAAATACCTAGTGTCCAGTGATATTATTAAAAAATTATAAGCTGAGACTCAAATCAAAAGATCAACACAGCAGGACATAAGCAATCCTGGAGGTTCCTGGAGTGCATTGATGATAACTTCCTCCTCCAGATGACAGAGGAGTCAATGAGGAGACCTCATACTCACCAACAAGGAGTGGCTTGTTGGGAATGTCAAGATTAAAGGCAGCCTTGGTTGCAGTGACCATAAGACAGTGGAGTTCAGGACCCTGAGGACAGGAAGGAGGGTGAAAAGCAAGATCACAACCCTGGCTTTCAGGAGAGCAGACTTTGGCCTCTTCAAAGATGGAAGAATCTGCTTGGAAGAGTCCCATGGAATAAGGCCCTGGAAGGAAGAGGGGTCCAAGAAAGCTGGTTAATATTCAAGGATCACCTCCTCCAAGCTCAAGAGAGCTCCATTCCAATGAATATGAAGTCAGGCAAAAATGCCAGGAGACCTGTGTGGATGAACAAGGAACTCCTGGAGAAACTCAAACACCAAAGGAATCATACAGACGGTGGAGGCAAGGATGGGGAACCTGAAAGGAATATAGAAACATTATCCAAGCATGCAGGGATGAAGTTAGGAAAGCTAAAGCCCAAACGAATTTGAATCTAGCCAGAGATGTCAAAGACAACAAGAAGGGCTTCTATAGGTACAGAGACAACAAAAGGAAGACTAGAGAAATTGTGGGCCCATTGCTCAGTGAGACAGAGGACCTGGTTACACAGGACGTGGAAAAGATAGGAATGCTGAATGCCTTTTTTCCCTCAGTCATTACTTGCTAGACCAGCCTTCAGGAATCCCAGGTCTCAGAGACCAGGGGGAAAGGCTGGAACAAGGAAGATGTACCCTTGGTAGAAGTGGGGGTCAGGGAATAGATAAGAAAACTGGACATGCATAAGTCCATGGTCCCTGATGGGATGCACCCACAAGTGATGAGGGAGTTGGCAGATGTCACTGCAAGGCCACTCTTGATAATCTGAAGACTGGAGGAAGGTAACTGTTACTCCTGTCTTCAAGAAGGGTAAGAAAGAGGGCCAAAGGAATTACAGGCTGGTCAGCCTCACCTTGATCCCAGGGAATGCAATAGAGTAACTAATCCTGGAAACCATTTCCAGGCACATGAAAGACAAGAAAATAATGAGAAATAGTCAGCATAGCTTCATCAAGGGGAGGTCATGCTTGACTAATCTGTTAAACTTCTATGATGAAATTAATGTCCTGGTAGATGAAGGGAGAGCAGTGGATATTGTCTACCTAGACTTCAGTAAGGTAGACACTGTCTCCCATTAAGATCTTCGTAGAGAAGCTTTTGAAGTATTGTCTGGATGAGCAGACAGTAAGATGGACTGAAAACTGGCTGAATAGCCAAGCCTGGAGGGTGGTGATCAGCAGCACAAAGTCTAATTGGAGGCCAATAACTAGCGGTGTGCCCTAGGGATCAACACTGGGTCCAGTCCTGTTCAGCATCTTGATTGATGATCTGGATGATGGGACTGAGTGTACCCTCAGCAAGTCTGCTGATGACACAAAACCGGGAGGAGTGGCTGATATGCCAGAAGGTCATAATGCCATCCAGAAGGGCATCAACAGTCTGGAGAAATGGGCTGACAGAAACCTCACAAAGTTCAACAAAGAGAAGTGCAAAGTCCCACACCTGGGGAAGAATAACCTCATGCACCTATATATGCTGGGAGGCACCCAGCTGGAAAGCAGCTTTTCAGTAAAGAACCTGGAGGTTCTACTGCACACCAAGTTGAACAGGAGCCAGCAAAGTGCTCTTGTTGTAAAGAAGGCAAAAGGTATCCTGGGATGCATTAGGCAAAGTATTGCCAGCAGGTGGAGGAAGGTGATCCTTCCCCACTACTCAGCACTGGTGAGACTAAACCTGGAGTTCTGTGTTCAGTTCTGGGCTCCTCAGTACAAGGGAGACATGGACATAGTGAACAGAGTCCAACGAAGGGCCCCATGGATAATTAAGGGACTGGAGTACCTCTCATATGAGGAAAGGCTGAGAGAGCTGGGAATGTTCAGCCTAGCGAAGGGTCAGGGGGATCTTATCAATGCATACGAATAACTGAAGAGAGGGTGCAAAGAGGAGGGAGTGAGCCTCTTTTCAGTGGTGCCCAGTGAGAGGACTAGAGGCAATGGACACAAACTGAAACATAGGAGGTTCTGTCTGAACGTCAGGAAACACATTTTTATTGTGAGGGTGACCGAGTCCTGGCATGGGTTGCCCACAGAGTTTGTGAAGTCTCCCTCCTTTAGAGATATTCATGGCCCTGGGAAACTAGTTGGCTTTAGTCAGCCCTTCTTGAGCAATGGGGTTGGACCAGATGACCTCCAGAGGTCCCTTCCAACCTCACCCATTCAGTGAATCTGTGATTCTGTGATCTGTCTTGATGTGGAGGATTCATCTTCATATTTTAGAAACCTAAATGAAAATATCTAAATATAGGGTTTGATTTAATCATCTCATGCATTTGAGAAGTTACTGGATACCCACTTGACTTCCAAAAGTCACATCATATCTGCCAGTTCTGTGCAGATGTCTCAGATGCCATAAAATATGCAAAATGACATTATATGAGAACACCTAATTCAAGAGAGCACCTATACCAAGACTGAGAGAGCACCTATACCAAGACTGAGAGGTCTACACATATGATAGCTGTTAATTTTTTAATGAAAGTCAATAGAAGAAAATCTCTATTGAGAATGAGTTTGAGGAATGATTCAGTTCACCCTGGAAGGGACATTTATTTCATCAACCAAAGTTAGTTGCCTCCACTTTGGAGGTAATTTTACTTCTGAAAGCCATTATATATTCTGTATGCTATTTAAGAGCTTCCACAAAGAAATTCAGGATTAGGGGGTTGATGGCTTGGCTGAAAGAGGGTGACAAGAATGGTGTTCAAATGAAACTTCATATCTTCCTGAACTTGCTCTAAATGCTGTGCTAGGCCTCAGTATAAATTAGGACAAACATGATGTCTTTCAGTCTGAACATATATCTGTTTTTCTTCCGTTTCTTATATCTTTATTTCCTGCTGCTTTTTTTTTTTTTCCTTCTCCTTTTTCAGCATGGGCCTCAACCTCACTTAATCTCATTCCAAATTTCAAGTCATTCTAATAACTTCATTTTCATCTAGCTGTAGTCATATAAATGGACACTCCTGACATAATCACACTTAGTACATATTTTTAGATAATTAGAAAAATTAAACATAAGATACTCAGATCCATTTAATAGAAAAACCCTCTTGCCTTTTTTATAATGTTCATGACTACATTGTTGAAAAAGACAAGTATCTGTTAGAACGAGTGAACACAGCCAATTAATTAGTGTGTCAAAACATAGAAATAGTTGCAACAAGATATAAAATTCCATCATATTTTTCTACATGATGATTTGAAACATAGATAGGATAATCTGCTTTCTCTACAGGCTGGAGTCAATCAAACACTTTTACAGTCCAGAACACAGTATCACTTCATCAAAGTATCATTTTGCCTGAGGGGTCAACTAGACATTTAAGAAATACCAAGAAATGGTCATGTGGTAACCTAAAGCAATATTGGACCTTGCATTTTTTTATTTTTGACTTGAAGGCCATGGGCACACAGAGTTACTTGATTGGATCTATTGACTGAAGTAAGCTGCTAATGAAACAGAACAGAAATTCTGCCCTGTGTAGTATCAGTTCTAAGATATACTCGAACCAGTTCTCCCTTGAAATTAAGTGGTTTCAGAAAATCATAACTTTTTTATCTATAACAGCAAGGTAAGCAGTAAAATATTAATTCTTACTAAAAACTAATAAAAGCGTCTTGCCTATTTTTCAAGGACAAGAAAAACACCTAAAACTTGATGTCTCTGTTTTTTCTCCCTTTAAATAACTTTAGGGACTACATACCTCAGTGAAATCTTGGTTATGAAAAGAGTAATTTTCATGATAACCTGACTACTTGAAGAAAAGCATGATAAGAAATGAAATGGTTACATGCAGGTTATGTTAGATGCTGCTTTAGAATTAAAAAAAAAAAAAAAAGAAAAGTAATCAAATGAATGTGTCAAATAATACAAAGCATGCAAGAGCCAATTATGGAAATGAGGGCCCAAGGTTAGCTTGTTGTAATATTTTTTAATTTAACAAATATTAAAATCAACTTATTCCTTGTATAATAGATGGCTATGACAAGAGTTAAAGAGCTCAAAATGTTTTTGTAGTCCCGTCTAATTAACATTTCTGTTGTGTGACCTACATTCCCCAGAACTGTAACTGCAAAGACCCCAAAAAGTCTGCTTTTTGTTTGAAACATTTTTTCGAATGTGTTTAAGAGATCAAAGGCAGAGCAATCAGCATTTATACACCCTCTTCACTTGGAAATAAGTGACAAAATAAAGTCATATTGCTGCAGCAATTTGCTGAAGAAAATATTTCCATGCTAGTATATCTCACTTGACTCTAATGGAAGCCTACAGATGCTGTGCTGTAATTACACGTTTAGGCTGTAAATCTATACAGAAAATATTCTGCCTGAGTCGCATTCTATTTATATTTTTTAATTATCTTTTCCATCTTAACTCTCTTTTTTTTTGGGGGGGGGGGGTAACACCATATAGAATGAAAACAGACTGAAGTTTTAACGTTAATGATGTCAGCTAAGTTTCAGATATCAGAGTCTAATACATTCTAGGTAGACTTACTACCAGAATAAGATTATGGAAAATACATTATTGCATTCAACAAGAATTTAAATATTTATTTTAAGGACAAATACTAGATTCTACTTTACCAAGCTTTTTTGAAATTCCTCTTTATTTTTCATCTGTGTTTTGACATTAAAGTTTTTAGTGGATGAATTATACCAAAATGTACTTTTTGTGGTTTTTTTCCTCAAGGTGGTAATGGAGTGAAGCCTGAAAACACTGACTCCAGGACTAGGTGAGTTCAGTCTTGTCACTTTCTGCTTAATATAGTAATTTGTGCTGCAAAAATGGTACAAATGTGCCATTTTCAAGCTAAGGAAAAAAAAAAAAATGAAGGATAACTAGCATGGAGCTATTTGAGATTTATGCTTCATATAAATGTAATGATCTGACTCAATCTCAAATGAATTCTGACTTCCTCTTTCTGTTGAGAAGATGAAGAATTATATAACCCCAGACTACAGATAGTGAAAAAAAAAGGTCTTTGTTTTGATTTGGAAAATATATGGGTCCTGCTCTTGCAGACATGACCCTTAAAAATAACACTTCTTCACAAGCATTGAATGATGCCAATTATGCAATTCAAATAACTGACAAATGGCATACATGAGGGAAGGGAAGGGAAGGGAAGGGAAGGGAAGGGAAGGGAAGGGAAGGGAAGGGAAGGGAAGGGAAGGGAAGGGAAGGGAAGGGAAGGGAAGGGAAGGGAAGGGAAGGGAAGGGAAGGGAAGGGAAGGGAAGGGAAGGGGAAAAATAACTGAAAATCTACATAGAATACATTATTATATTGCCTTTCTTGTGCAGAAAAAAAAAAGAAACAGAGCACTCATATTGCACATGAATAACCACAGAATTAGTTTTAGCAGTATTATTTTCTCAAATTATTAAAATGTATTGAACAGACACTAGAAGATGAAGATCTGTAAATACCATTTTAAATACCATGAGGTAGGCAAGCATTTACATGTCTTGTTTTCTATTGCTTTTTTACAAAAGAAATGTGCAAAGATCTGACAACTGAATTTAGAGTTTATCAATTTACGATTGTCTTTCAAGTGTAGAGTTCAAAAAGGAGCAATTTCCCTTACCAACAATACACCAAAGGGAATCATTCACATAGTCACTTGGAAACAAAGCTGAGCTGAAAGAAAGTCTTTCATGTAGCAGTTGATGGTAAAAATGAAGCCACAACAATTGAATACAAGGAGATTTTGTGTGGAACAGAGATCTTAGCTGATTACCAGAACAAGCATTGACTTCTATGTATACTCAGGATTTCAGATGAAACTGAGCTCAGGTCTATGCAGCCAAATCTTGTCATCTTTACCAATTTAATTACCTTTTACAGTATAATACTGGCCAGATCTTAAAACATCTTCTGAAGTTTTACGTTTCTCCAAGGAAGTTTTAACTACCATGCTTCCTTACTTAGTCTGAAATTTTGTCGCTTGTAAGGAAGATGACCTTGTATTTGTATTTCACCATTTAGAAGCAAATGCAAAAAGCATATGGAATTGGCAAGAGAATTGCAGAAAAAGAAAAAAATCCGTAAAGCTAAAGGGAGAGAAACTTCTAAATTATGGCATCAACAGCAATATTTATGGGTTTGGTGAAAAAAAAAGGTCTTTGAATTCTCTGAGCTTGTGAATAGTCAATGAATATACATATGCTATACTACATATTAAAAATATATATGCATCATATAAGTTTATTTCCAAGGTAATTTTTATTTCCAAGGTTATTTCCAATTTTCCAAGGTTATTTTTATGGTAAGCACCAGAAGAAATAATTTTATTTCATTATAAATTTTTTGTGATTTTAGCATGTTTAGTTTTATTCCGATGGAAAAAATAGTGTCTATTCATATATTGTAGAAAAGAGTTATGGTTACACATAAAATTTTCCTAGTTAATGAATTCAAGACAGGAACTTGAGGGATAGACTTGAATGGAAACAAGTGTCTGCTTGGGACAGTGGAAGAAGCATTTCCTTGTCTTCCCAGGTGTCCTTATACAGCAGATATAAGGCTCTGGACCTGGAAGGACAGGGACATCCATCTATGCTAGAGGAGTCACCAAGGTCAGGCTAGCCTATCCCCTGCATCATGACCACCTCCAACAAAGATGGTGAAAGGACTAGAGGGCATGTCTTATGAGGAGCGGTTGAGGATACAAGGTTTGTTCAGCTTAGAGAAAGGAGACTGGGGGGGTGACCTCATTACTGTCTACAACTTTCTCATGAGGGGGACCAGAGAAGGCAGATTCTGATCTCTTCTCTCTCGTGTCCAGTGTCAGGGGACACTTAAAGTGGTGTCAGGGGAAGTTCAGATTGGATGTTAGGAAAGAGTTCTTCACTGAGAGGGTGGTCCAGCACTGGAACAAGCTCCCCAGGGAAGTGGTCATGGTCCTAACCCTGTTGATGTTCAAGAAGTGTTTGGACAATGGTCTTAGAAATATAGTTTAACTTTTACGTTACCCTGTGTGGAGTCAGGAGTTTAACTTGATGATCCTCCTGGATCCTTTCCAACTCAGGACATTCTATGATTCTATAATTCTAAATTTCTGGGAAATTGATTGTATGGCCAGGCTCACAGAGCTCACGTCTCATCTTGTCAACTTTGTAAGCTGGGTAAGTGAACCCATTTTGTCTCTATGCCCTCTTTACTCAGTAGAAACACAATAGGTAATACGCATATTTCTTTTGCTTCCTTGATTGAAGTCATGGCTAGAAAAGAAAAATGGGTAAGAGTTTAAAATGTGTTAGCTGATATATTGTACTTATCTTTATCTCTGTGAAGGAAAAAGGTTTAATATGGCCACACAGGTCCACACCACTCTGTTGACAGATGGTGGCAATCTCATTTTAACATCACTGGGAACAAGGATCATTTGCATCCCAAAATCTCTGTTTTTGAAATAGAAGCTATAGTTTGGAAAACAAATTAACAAAAAAAAACCAAAACAAAGACAGCCAAGCACTTTTTTAATAATAAAAACATTACCTTGAAAAATATCCAGAATCACTTTACATTACATTTTGTATATCAGTAGGGGGAAACAATGTTCACTACCATGTTTAGAATATTCTATATATTCTCCTTAATAGACTTTTCAGACTCTGCTTTTATTTAACCTTTTAAGTAACAGTCCATCATCACTTCTGGTTCCACAAGGCAAATAATAGACTACAATGGGAGTGATGTTGCTTTTTCTCTCCCATTAACCCAGACAATTTGTCTCATCATGTCCATTACAGAGGGAACTGTCTCACACTGCTGATTAGCTCATATCTAAATTCTTTCTTTCCCACAGCTTTCTGAACAAAATATATACTCATCTTGCATTTTCCTGTTTTCATTTAGTGCTTCTTATGATAGAAAATATTTGAAAGGTCCATTAATCTTCATGCTTCATTGGATAAGATTAACCAGAGCTAAGGTCAAAAAGATGTTTCCAGAAATGGTCTGACATTAACTTCATTTGAGTTACTGTCATTTAGTTATTGGTCTTGCTCTGAAGCACACGATACAACACCGCAGGGAAATAAGATAACTACTTTAAGGTGTCTGAGTGATATTATTCTTTTTAAATTATAAAGTAGGCTTCTGAATACAGATATTTGATTAGTTTGCTATACACATTGAGGGCAAGGGCTCTTTATATTGTATTCTTGTAATAAGACAAGTGTCAATTTTATTATCTTCTTGCTTCCTAAGCTGGTCTAAGCTAACATTTGCTTTAATGAAGAAAATCACATTAAAGCAGATGAAGGCCTGGTCTGATGAGTCTAGCTAAGACCAAAATGCAAAAAGTCTTTCCATACTAAACTTACTTAGGTGAGATAACTAGAATCTGATCATAACTTCCTCTCATTCCCTTTTTAACCAAAGGAGAAAACCACAATTTTAAAGGGCTATTTATGGTTGCAAGGCACTTAGGTTACAAGATTTAGGCACTTGTAATACTTAGTAAAGCACTAAAGTCTGGAGGTAGGGATCTAATTGCTATCTTCAGATGTCTGTGGGAGAGTTGTAGAAATTACAAAGACTTTTTTGGAGAAGGGCACGCCAAAGTCCAGGAGGCAATTAGCACAATTTGTGGCAAACAGGAATCATGGATCATGGAGACTGGTGGAGATCCTTGATGGCAGGAGAAAAGGCAAGTATTGCATTCATGTTCAAAAAAGTAAAAAAAGTGGTCCAGAGAACTACAGACCAGTCAGCCTCACTTCACTTTTTTTGGAAAATCATCAAACAAGTCCTCTTGGAACATATTTCTGGGCACATGAAAGAGGGTTAGTAGTCTCTGTCCTGGGAAGCATTCAAAATATTTTTAGAAAACATCCTTATCAGAGTAGTTTGACCTCATACTTGAGCCTGTTTTCCACAGGAGGTTGGCCTAAATGATCTGCTGAATTACCCTAGGATCCTATGATCCTATCTTATGAACTGGGTATAACGAAAAAGACACAACACGATGACCATGGTCCAGTACTGGAACAACTTCTAGAGAGGCTGTCAAATCTCTATCACTGTGTATATACAGAAGTTTACTGGATAAGGATGTAAGCAACATGATCTCATATTGAAAGTAACTGCACTTTGATCAAAGAGTTAGATGAGATGGATTTCCAGAGGTACCTCCCAACATGAATTATTCTATGATCCCATGATTTAAAAATAGATATACATCTAAACCATTACAAAACCCGCACTTTAATAAGAAAAACACCCAAGTTTAAAACTAATATTCCAAAAACTCCAAATCAGCAACAACCTAATCCTGGAAATGCTGGAAGTCTGAATATGCTTTTGAGCTCCAAAATTTCTCAAGTACCTAAAGTTTCTATGGATGCGTTAAGTCATGAAAGAGCAGAACAGCTCAACACCTCTTCATGATTCAGTCCAATCAGAAAATAAAATTACTTTTACCTCAGCTATATCACATGAACAACTCAAACTGACAGGCATTTTTAGGAAACAACCATTGGAAGAGGTTATAAACAAAGCACAGAGGCAAAGCTCACTTTCTTGTAGACCGGACAATGGACTTTCTTTTCTCATTTATCTTCCTTCTACTTTTGTCTTTAAGAAGGGAATAAGAGATGCAACTTCCTTCTCAGGATTCAGCCCATCTTCTAGAGATTTTTTTTTATGAAAGTTTATTGACTATCCCACAAAGAAATAATACCTTCTGAATAACTGTTGAAGCTGTACTTCTTTACATAAAATAATTGGAAATTCTTAGGCTAAAGAAAACAAGCAGAAGGGTCAGAGAGCTCACTAGTTAATGATTACAGTGATACTTGAGAGTGGGGAGACACTGTCTGTGAACTTTGACATAAAAACTGTTGTAGAAAAGAGGGGTTTGAATCTTTATCAGGTAAGGAAAGGGAATGATTCCAAATACAGCTTGTTGCTCCGACCACTGGATTCTTGTATACACTGGCAATACCACTGCTGGTTCTTCTGCCTTTTGACATTTTCTAATGAAATTGAGGTGATATCAATATTCAGGAAAGGTTTCTGGGCAATTAATTTTACGCAAAAGAAGACAGCAGGTAAGATAACCTTTGGAGGGGAGTGGAACGCTAATATCTCCAGGCTTATAATTTCTCATATGTCAAGTTTAGGGAGATCCCCGCTTGGCATAATTATCTGAAGTGGTTTCCTGACCAATGAACTGCTTTGATTTTTTTGGTTGTTTTTTGGTTTGGGGTTTTACTTTTTGTCCCGTCTCCCCCCCGCCCCCATGTGGATGGTTTCCAACAATGTGGATTACATCTTTGCATGAACCACATAAAAATTGCTACAGAGAAAATGTAATAATAATAATAATAATAATAAAGAAGTAGTAGTAGTAGTAGTAATAGTAGTAGTAGTAAAACTTACAACACTATGGTGTAATTTGTAATATTACAATAAGTACACAGTACACTGCGTACTATGCAGAGTGCCACTGAACAGTAGTAATAATATGCACTGAAAGATTTTAACCTGAAAGAAGCTTTCCCAGAATCTCATTGCTAGCCTTCATGATTCCCAAGTCTCACCAAACTCATTATCAAAGCTCTCTGCAAAGCAAATAAACTCTGAATAGAATATTCTGAATATACAATAAATGCAAAGCTTGCCAATAAATCTCCATAATCATTGTAATTGTCTCCATTTCTTTAACAGATCTGTCAGAATCAGTAGATAGTACAAATAAGTATCCTGGAACATAAAACTTCATCCAATGTGTCAACAACCCTTACTTTTATGCAGTTGAAAGTGAACAGCCACTGCACACCAGGAGAAACTCAGGAAGACGGTCAGTAGAGAGAGGAAATGTTTTTCACAGACCAACTGTTCCACTTCTGACCTTAGGGAGTGATGTGAAACACATTCAGAAGGTAAGCTTAAAAAGTTAAATTGATAACTCCAGAAGATATTGAAAATAAAGGATTCAATTTAAAAAATGATTGTATGGAACACAATATTTTTCTTCATAAGCAATTGCAAGCTTGTTCCTCTGTGTTACACAAGTGATAATTACTTGGCTCTGCCTTACAAGAGCTAACGATCTCCTTACCCCCCCCCCTTCTGCAAACAACATTCTCTTCCTGTTCTACCACTCGTTTCTCTCAAATTGTCTATTTATTTAATATAGTTAAATGAAACTAAGAACAATCATTCTTATCTTGAAGTTTACTATTTCTGTTTCAGATCTGAGGAAGGGCTCAGGTACTGAAAGCTTGTCCTTTTTTTTCTAGTATCTGTTATTTATTTTTACAAAAGACAATAACCTTCCCTACTGATCTTGTCTGATTTGTATCTTTGGGATCATCGCTGCAACACTACCATTGCAGCCACTCTCCATGGAAATAACTGTGTCCCTAGCACAGCACTGTAGATTCTTACCCAAGGCCAGGAAATGAAAAGTGGGAATCTGCAAAGCTCCACACAATGGGACTGAAGGGATCTGGTCCTAACCTTTTATTTTCCCATTTTTTTGGGAGCCTAAACCTCTTTTTCATCACTGTGTATAGATAACATTATAAACTGGATACTCCGCATTAACTGTCTGGGACTTTGGATGGATACTGTTAAGAGCTAGTTCTAGGTTGTGGTTCTAGATTTTATCCGCTACATTCTAGAAGAGAGGAGAAGTTTCCCTTCTGGCAGTAAGTAAGTTTTATATTACTGTTAGGTATATATTGGCTAGAGCTGTCATTTAAATAGCTGGATGAGATTCATTACTACCGACTTTCTCTTTATGCACTTAGTTTTCCTTGGGACAATGCAAGATAGTAGCCCTTCCGTAATGATAGTCAGACTGGATATAAATCACTGTACTACTACAGTAACTCCTAAAGAAATTCCCAGCTGAAAAAATTGGGAGAGTAGATGTTGCTGCATTTAAACACAAAAGAATGTGGAAAAAAAACTGTAGGAGAGAGTTTAAAATCAGTCAGGACAATAAGATGCTAATAAGAATACCCTGCCCTTCTGCTATATCCCAAGTACTAAGAATTAATATCTAAAGAAATTTAAATAGCTGCAGTTTATATGTTAGAGAAAGAGATTTTAAAACAGGAAAGTATTTATTCTGTATAAATAAAGCTTTTTTTTTTTTTTTGCTATTGCCTCTTGCCCCCTTAAAAGCACTCTCAGTCATTTCATACAACCACACATTTGTCTTGTTTTGACTTTCTAAATTTGTTAACTACAGCAAATCACTATATTCTGAATAAGAAGACAGTTTTATACTTTGTTTTGGTTTTAATTGTTTAATAATAGGGCTCAAAATCTTTAATGCTATCATATCTGGTGATTCAAATAATTATTCACTTGTAATGTTGACTTCTAAAAGAGCAACATTCATATAAAGTAATGAAAAAACAATTAAATTGGAAAAATATTTTTTTCCCAAGAAACCTGAATAGTGATGACCCCTATTTCAATGTGAGCAGAACGAAGCTCTCCCTTTGACCCGAAACATTTTTTAAACTTATTTTATGAATATGCTTACTATTTTTTATCCCTTTGTTTGAGTCTAAAATACAAACTTAATTTAGGGAAAAAAAATGCTTTCAAATGTACTGTACTAAAGCCAAGTGAGAATTAACCTACCATCTGAGGACTTAGGAAAAAAAAAAGTAAAAAGCTAAGCAGAAGAGTATCTACTTGAACTGTGTATAATTAAAAGCTCTCATAGCTTAACGTCAAGTAGTAGTATATTGTTCCACTGCATCCAGAGTTTACTGGAACAGGACCAGGTTTTAGACAGCAGATGTGTTTTACTGAAATGTTCGCACTCAAGAACCAAAAACCCTGAGTAAAAGGATTAATAATATGTGATGACTAGAAAAAGAAAGGTAAAGCACTGTCTTCAATTATTATTTCACCCCGTACAACTGGATCTCCTGCTTAAAACCTGATGTATTTGTGTGCTGCTGATGTCATTTTTGTGTACTGCAACATTCTCTGATACAGGCAATTACAAGAATGGGTCAACCACAACTTTTATGGGCAATGCTATGGCTAAGTAGAGAGTTGAGAAGTTACCTCTCTCCTAGTTAAAACTTTTTAATATTTTAGTATTTAGTATTTTTGATCAGCTGACAGTTTTTGCATTTAAAGCCTGACTAGTGTTGCTTCCTGTACATCTTTCTGTGAATTGACCTTTTTACTAGACGTAGTTACTAATAGTCTAGTAACCAGACCTGGTTACTAATAACTGAGGCTTAGTCATCTTTAATTTTTCTGTCTACAATGTAGAATAAAGCACTGCTTATATTTTTAGCACTGTAGCTTTCGTTATTGCCTTTTCTCTTGTCTTACTTGTAACTTGGCAATAATGCTTTTAAAATAGGGTTTAGAGACTTTTTTTTAATAGGAAGCTTGTAGCATAACACACTAAGATGGTTTTATGTTTCATTTCTTTCTTTATTTGTAATTTTTGCTCATGTCTGTAGGGTATTCAAAATTGGAGCTGTTTTGGCTGGATATGTAAGCTGGAGGGATATATGATATGCTTCTCTTCCCTGACTGGATGTGCAAATACTCATGGTTACAAAGGTGAAATTAACCTTCAGAAAACAGTCTACCACTTTCATGGAGCATAAAGTACTTCACCAGTTGTAAAGTCTTCAATTAACACAAAGACAGAAAAAATTCAATTAAAAGAAAAAAAATGTTGTGACTATTTCAGACTTTTTTCTAACATTATCTTTTTATTTTGATTAATATTCATGATGATTAATTCTACTGGTTCTGTTGCTTACTCTGTCCGTAAGATTTTTTTGCTAGTCTTTGACGGGGCTCTGCAGGCTTTTCTAAGGTTGATGCCCAAATTCTTCCTACTTAGTAGTAGCTACCTGATCAATAGTAGCTAATCCTATGTTAGGAGCCCTTCTCCCCCCCTATATTCAAACAATTAGTCTTCTCCAGGCAGCAACTGAATCCACTTAAATACAAAATCACCTTCTTGAGTAGCTAAGTACAACTTCTAACCTACTGTTACAAATTGTGTGAAGTTTCTAATCTTGCCTGCTTCTTTCATATTATTTTTTCTTAATGACTATTGCTTAGTATCTAAACATTAAGCAAACATGCATGTACACAACATTCAAGTGTACATTATTTTGAATACTTGCTATCTATAAAGTCAGATGTAGTATTACAAATCCAAATTTTATGCCCATATCTACTTGTTTGTGCAGCTTGTCAGTGCAGTGCAGGCTTGCAGGTTCTCAACAGAAAATCTGTATTCAGTATTAAAAAAATAATCAATGTATTACTGGATTCCCATTATGACTTTTTCTCTTATCTGTTGCTGGGGATGGTTGTGGGGTTTTGTTTATTTGTTTGTTTCTTTTGGTATTTTAGAGTCCTATTTTTCAACAGTCAATATTAAAACAAGGCAATGTCTTTCCATAACCTAAACAAAATCATGACTGTCAATGTTACAATTGTTAAAAAATAAATAAAAATTCATAGAAGTCTTTACAGGATAAGTAGCTGTCCTCCTTGGAAAGAATAATATTTGGATATACCTGTGTGGCTTATTCTGTTAAAAATTAAACAGACATATCCTATTTTCACTAGGTTTTTTAGTTTGTTCCTGGCCATTGAAAATTATAGTCAGGTATGGAAATTGGTCAAGTGTGGAAAAGTTTCCTTAAGCCGAAAAAGGTCAAGTACAGAAGCTTGTGTTTTGGCAGCTTGATAAAAACAAATAAATAAATTTGTCACCTGAGATTGAAGGAGTGGAGTTTTGTGATAAGACATTGACTAGATTTGGATCAGATCAAAATACGATTCTAACAACTTATTAAATCACATTTCATTAAATTTATTGTGAAATCCAGATTTTCAATATATTCATTTACTGAATATATTGAACTATAATCATAATATACAACTGGAGTATTCATATGGGTGGGCTACTGTTTTGATTCAATCCAGTTAGGAACAGAATATGAGTTCTTTTGACTTCAGAAAAGTACTGTTACCTGGTCTTAGGTACCGAATTATTCAACAGCTTATTAGTAAATGTTTTCTCTGAGGATTGATACAGTCCATCAAAAAATAATAAAAAAGACTATTTATTAGTTATACACAGATGGGAAGCGTAAAATTTGCATTATCTGAAAAAATTTCACACCAGATAGGTTTTTTGGGGAGGTTGGGCTTTTGGGAGTTTTTTTGTCCTTTTTGTCCAGGAAATAAAAGTTTAACTTAACCAGAAGTTAAAGTTTGATTCAACCAAAAAAAAAAAATCTCTCTTATAAAGCAACAGTAATAACATTGATTTAATCTATAAGGTGCTGTTTTATTATCCTAGGTGAAAGATTAACTCCAGTTCTTCCAGTGTTGGGCTGTTTCCCTCTATTATAATAGATCAGATATCCTCCTTATGTTTTCCAATGTTTGCTGCTATTTTTATTACAGGCTTAGCAATTTACTTTCATTATAAATGTATTTTGAAGTCCTTTCCACAGATAAGCTTTCCCCAGCTTTGAAGAAACATGAATCATCTCATCATGTAATTTAATATACCCAAGATGCATTCAAAAACCCACAACTGCATAAAACCAGGATTATTTTTTACTTAAAACACTCAATCTGCCGTACACGATTATTTTTAAACTAGCTATTTTAAAAAAATCTGAGGGCATCTCAAGGTTATATTAAGAGCAAAAAGACCAGAAAAAAAACCCCCACCAGGCTACACACTTATCTATTCTACAACACTATAAGCCTAGAATATCATAATGGTATCACAGTATTGATGCAAATTTACCCTGTTGTTACTGTGTCCCACATTAAGCCTAATATTTTCTCTGTCAGAACAAGACAACAAAGAGCTATATTAAAGTCATAATAATAAACTGCAGCTTTAAAATCTAGGGAATCACTACAGTTTTTTAATTCATCTGTTTCTCTTAAAGCTCTGTTATATTCAATTATAAAGAACAACATTTAAAACCAGCTTGGTTTAAATTTTTTTTTTTATTTATTTTTTTTATCTAAGAATGTCTTTGTATAAAGCCCTCTAAATGACATGTAAGGATAGTAACCCATCAAAGCACATGAGAACAATGATACATAGATATCAAGTGAATGAATGTTGAATAGATATCAATGTGTGGAATAATCTTATTCTCTGCCTTAATAAAAATGTTTCAAGCAGTAGTTAACAGAGCAACTTAAAATTGCCCTATCTAATTTTCTTATTTTCATCTCAAATTTTGCCTGAACTCCTGTATTCTACATAATTGTAAGTAGCTCATTGAGGTCTTCTTAGTGCAAAAGTGATTCAATGAAGAATTTGGGGATTTAATGCCAACCATCACAGTGAAAGTTACAATACCTTGAGATAAATTTGTTGCAGTTATGGAAACATTAGATGCCTCAGAATGAATAAGTAACATGCTAGGTAATTGTGTATATCGGTATTCTTGCAAATGCCAAGCACAGGTCAATAGGGAATGCTGAAAATGAGTGACACTTTTAAATAATTCCTAATTCAATACCTCATGTATGGATATATCGAGTAATCTCAGTTTACTAAGTGCTTTTCCTAGCTTTTCTTCTTTCTCAAATATATATATATATATATGTGACCACTAAATACTCATTTGGAAAAAAGAAAAATTCTAATTGTGAAACGAAACATGTGATTGTTCAACTAAATCAGTTTTAATGTCTCAAAGCCAGCTAGCTATGCTTACATTTTAAGATATCATATATGAAGAACTTAATTCCCATACTGTATTATATCTAACCAAAGATATATTCCTTGTAGTGAAATTTTATAAGTAAGATGTGTAGCCTAAGGTTGACTTGTACACGTGAAGGAAAAATTTAAACATCTGCACTGTTATTATTC
Source organism: Ciconia boyciana (assembly GCF_034638445.1). Taxonomy (NCBI): domain Eukaryota; kingdom Metazoa; phylum Chordata; class Aves; order Ciconiiformes; family Ciconiidae; genus Ciconia; species Ciconia boyciana. The sequence continues at coordinate 177,455,893 of NC_132934.1, forward strand.
AATTGTGGTGATGTAAAATTATACATATTTCAAGACTTTTTCTTCTTCCCCAACAATACGCTAAATAAGGCAGGAAAATAAATATAGAAACATAGAATATCTCAAGTTGGCAGGGACCCATAAGGATCATTGAGTCCAACTTCCTGCTCCTTGCAAGACTAACTGAAACTAAACCATATGACTAAGAGCATCATCCAGACACTCCTTGAACTCTGACAGGCTTGGTGCCGTGACTACTTTCCTGGGCAGCCACAGCTTGTTTCAGTGACCGAACACCCTCTCAGAGAAGAATCTTTTCCTAATGTCCAATCTGAACTTCCCCTGATGCAGCTTCATTCAATTTCCTTGTGTCCTATTGCTAGTCAGCAGAGAGAGGAGATCAGCGCCTCACCCTCTGCTGCCCACCTTGAGGAACCTGTAGACTGCGATGAGGTCACTCTTCAGCCTTCTCTTCTCTAAGATAAACAAACTAAGAAGAACAAACTCACCCGTTCCTCTGAACTCTCTTCTCAAAGTTTGAAGTTCTATTTGGATGAATTAACCAAAAATTCATTTTTATAAATAGAGGTAAAATTTATATTTGTGCAAAATCTTGTATGAGGCTTTTTGATACATAGTAGTTAAGGCGATATTTTCACTTGGGCAAATTTCTTCCCCAAGAATAACAATAAAAGTTTTTAATTGTTCAGAATTTCTGCAATAGAGCAGCCAATATGACCAAAATGCAAAGAGAGGAGTTTATCCACTTTTTACCTTCATGTCTCCTTTCCTGCCTCAATTTGAAAATAAATAAATGAACTTGAGTGCTGAAAAGATCAGGAGCAGAGGAAATAATTTCAAAGGCAGTAAATATAGTCAGGAACTGTTGCCCATGTATTTTTGAAAATCATGACTTAAATTGTTTTATTAATTGTTTATGTCACACTAGTTCAGATTTTATATGTTGGTTGAAGACACTTAAAAATCTTATTTTTAATTTTTTTCTTTCTTCTTCTTCTTTTTCAGAGGCTAAAAAAGGCAAAGATTTTTCATATGTTGCCCTTCTTTAAAGATGAGAAAATACATATGGGTAAGCTGTTGTTAATTTTAGGTTTCCAAGAAGAGGTGGTATCCAAGGTGTCTTAAAGAAAGTAGATTAGTTATTCATTTGTTTCTTTGCACGTTATTCATTCTCTAAGGAGTGCCAAATCTAAAAGAAGAGGTATTATAGATAGCACCCAGAATGACAGCAGTGTTTTGGTCTAACACAAAAACAGAATTATAAGCTGTTGATGAAAGCACTGTGTAGTACATGTGCTCATTTCTACTACAAAAAAATAAGAGATGATAGATTTCCATCAATAGAAGAGAAACAATGCAAGGTTTAAATCTGAAAAAGATATTCTTCATAAAGATAAGTAATTTGATTTTTTTTCACAGGTATGACAAATAAATATTTTGCAATAGGAGACCTGAACATATTGTGAAGAATGTAGGAAAGAAACAACTTTTGTTTATTTGTTTTCCTACATTACAAATCATTTTTTGTCTTCCCAGGAGTACCTTGAAGATCAGATTGTCGGTGGCTTTCCTTCTCACTACCCTGTGCCTATCTAGCTCATGGGGAAAAAACCCCAGATTTTTCTTTATATTTCACTGTCTCCACTGGTGAATATTAAGGTAATTCGATTTGATTATCTTCTCAGCAATATGCTGTTGCAAAAGTAATCTTAAAATTAAAAGGGAAAATGAATTTGTTAGAAGAACAATCCAATGATGATGTAACTGGGCAAAACTCTGAACAGAGAATAAAATTATTTGTCCCTAGAAATGCACATCAGCAAAGGGTTCAGCTATGCAGTTTAAGAACAAATAACACTAAAGGCAAAAATTGTTCATAACTTGTTAGAAACATGTAGTAAAAAACTGACATGTGTCCTCATGTTGGTTTTTAAGTCAAAATGTTATTTTTAAATACAAGTAAATGTGATACAATGAATATCTTCTTTGTGTCAAAACAATATGGAGCAAAATGACAGCTGTATCAACAATTTTTCCAACATGGCAAAATAGATTAAATCGAGTAATTGTTATTGTTTCAATTAATGGAAAAACATCCAGGGAAGACGATCATTTATTTGGAGGAAAAAACATTTAAAAAATCTCCCAGTTTCCTAACTAGGAGCTCAAGCCTGACAACATCAAAGTCAGATACAAAATTTTCCTGGAAAAGAATATATGATTTTTTTTTCCTGTTTTCTAAATATTTCCTATTTTCTGTCACTTTTCAATGTATGATCATGGTTTCATAATTAATGCATTAATTATTTAATTAACTAATGCATTAAGAGCCAGGACTTGTTTTCTTCGGGGTTTTTTTTTGACCAGAATCTAATCCCATAGGTTTTTTTTTTAATTAGTTTTTACTCTTATAATTAATTTTCCAGCATTATTCCCTCAAACATTACTCAAACCTCTCTCAAGTGTCATGAACTAAAATTCTTCTGAAATCAGTACCTCACAAACACAGGCCTTCTCTATATCTTGTATCACCTTTTATATCCCTCATTAAAAAAAGTACTGATTTTAGTGAAGTACTTATTCTGGGGAACCTTGAGCACCTACTGGTAAGTTAATTATACTTCTCCACATCACACAAAAAGCAACCTGCATTTATGTTTAGCTTTTTATAAAAGGGCAATACAGCTGTTCAGAATTTGTGTAGTGTCCTGTAAAAAAACAATGATAGCTAGATTTTTAAAAAAATCAGTTCCTCTTTTCAAATACTTTGCAACTCTGTTTACTCACTCGACTCCTTTAATTTAAAAAAATCAAGTAAGTAGAAACCTATACTGTAAGCATCATTATGCTTTTCAAAATTATTTATGTAAAGAATGGAGCTCTAGAATCCAACCTTTATTGAAGAAAAATGAGTTGCATCAATTCTTAGCATTGTCAAATTACATTAGGAATAAGTGAATAGTGAGCTCCTGCTACGTACACGGATAATAAAATATATGTAATTATTCCTTTTATCTCACTCTCTTATTACTTAGAAAGTTCAGATGAAAAGTTCCATAATGAATTAATTTTACACTTGGGTTAATATTAAGGATTTTGGTAGCATCGTATGTGGACACTATAGGGAAATAAAACCTTCCATAAAATCTGATAGTGAACATTTTTCAAAGAGAGACAAGAAAACTAGAGCTATACTTAGGAAAGCATTGTATATTCACTCCAGAAGACAGCTAGACAGAGGTCTCACTGCTTCAGTGAGAATTCAGATGATAACTGTAATGGAAGTTTTAGGGTCAGATATATGATAAAGAAGATAAACAATACCTGTTTTTTACCTCTATGTTTAGGGGTAAGGACTTTAGCAAAGACATTGTATAAACAATATATAAACATATATAAACTTGTGAAAAGATGTATATGCATTTGAATAATTGTAGGCAAAGTAGCTTCTTTCTTTAAAAAAAATAAATACTAAAATAGAGAGTTCTGCTCTAAAGCTGAGAAAATTAGATTATGCGAACCAATCAGCCACAAACTAAATATACATCTGAGCTAAACTGCTTCTACAGTTAGTGAAGAGAAACTTCTACTTATTTCAGATGTCTATATCAGTTGATACGACTCCTGCACCGAAAGTATTCCCAAGGGAGATTCAGAGAAAGAAGTCAGATCTGACACACATGCTCCAAACTCCCCTTATAGCATGTTTATAGCAATAATAATAATAAAGAAAAAAATTGTGTCAAATGTTCTGATGACTCTGTAAGCTTAAATACCATGTGATAAAAGAAATACAGCTAAAGAAAATAAAGGACTTGAGCAAGGAAACAGTGAGAGAAAAAGAACCAAGACTGAAGTAATCAAAAATCCTTAGAGATCTAAAATTGACTTAGAATATTACAGAATCCTACAGAAAAATATAATAAAGTAAGGATTTAATATCTATATGGAAATTCTGAACTTAAGGAGAATGGAAACATGTTAGAGCCTTTCTTTAATTACATAATAACAGAAGCTTCTACTACAACATTACCTTCTTAAGAAAAGTCAAAGTTCAAAGATTCAAGTGTAGAAATACTTAAATTAATTTGACAAACAATTAGTTAGAGTAGTTTGGAGATTCCATTGTAATAGATTCATTGTGATAGTAATTGGATTCAAAGAACCAAAATCACAGAAAAGTTCCCTAGATGACTTAGCACTCCAAAAGCTTTTAGATATTGAGGGTACAATTAAAACTCTGTAAGGAAAATAAGACAGTCCAGACAAAGTAGGCTAGTTGGAAAGGAAGCTTGAAACTGAAAACTGCAACAAAGAGAGAGTTAAAATGGATTGAAAAGATCACAGGTCAAGCACTTTCAATTAAAAAAAAAAAAAGAAAGAAACAGAAAAAAGAAATAAGTGTATGGTGTTGAAGCATCTACAGGTACAAATAGACTCCAACATTTGAAAATTTCAATTAAAAGTGCAAAAGAATAAAACATTTTGGGCAAAAGATGAAACCAAGAGCAGGAGAAACAAGAAAAAACTTAATTTCTGAAGAAAGCACACAGCAATGTACAAGAATTCCATTTAGAGACCAAATTAGCAGTAGCTGGAACAAAGGAATATCTTTCACGAGATATTAATGTAACACTTCAAAACCATAAATTGGTGCACAGATAAAAGTTACACAGGACCATAAACTTAGCCTGTCAGTAGCTGAAATTTATTTTGACGAAAGTTAAGAGCCAAACTGTATATTATTCTGCAAATCAGGAAAAAAATCCTTTTTCAACTCCCGTAGGAAAGTGAATTTTCTGTTGGTTCAAGAAAATCGGTTGATTTTAGTTCAATAAATTATAAAACAATACGTGTTTGTTCCAAACCCAGCCAAAATGACCTTTTAAAGAATTCCATAGTATTGCGTTTCATCTGTATTGCATTAACATATTGTTTATACTGTCTTTATATATTATTTGCTTAATTTACTGGTCCTTTACAGTATGTCGTAGTACTTCATTCAAAAGAAAAAATTCAACATCATACGACTCACATAGTTTGACTATGAACTTCGAACACTAACAAAGATTAAGGATGAGTTAATGATATCTGCTCTTCACTTCTGTAGTGTCTCTCATCATTAGAACTCCAAGTGCTGTATAGGACTTGTTCATTCAGCCTGTGAGAATTCAAGGTGATTATAAGGTTCACTTCACGTACCACTGAAATGCAGCAAGTACTCAACAACACACATGAACATTACATAACAGATTGAAGCAGCAAGTCTAGAAGAATAGCACATCCAATTGAAACCCCAGGAAATGCAGGTAGGCAGCATATAATTGCCCAAGCTGGAATGAAGCCATGACAGCAGGAACTAGTCTAATGAAGTGTACTATGGTATCTTTAGTGGCCTGATTCTGTGTGATTATACAAACAACGACGCATCAAGTGGCACTAAACACCTTACCAACAAGGGACTGAGGGCAAACTTGTGTCTGCTACTGAAATTCAAAGTCAAATGTAGGGAAAAGGGTATGAGAATCTTATAGTTCCCACCTTAGAGCAGACCAGATTTTACTATTACATTCTTGTTAACTGTATCTCAGTAGCTTTGAGTCGTCTATAAATATTAAAACTTTCCTGTGTCAGGCACTGCACTAAACTATTAAGGAAGGAATTCATCACATCTAACTTCAGCCATTTGAGGTATAGACACCTAGAATTAACTCTCTTTATTCAGTAGAGGCATCTCTCTCTCTCTCTCTCTCTCTCTCTCTCTCATTCCTCATTAAAGCTGAATATCTCACTAGATAGCTAGCCTTTAGACGGCTAACATTAGAATAAAAGAACTACCTGCCAAGGGACTGACCTATTCTGAAGGCTTTGCAATCTAAATTCTAAAAAATTGAAAAAAAAAAGAAAGGAAAAAAAAAAAGGGCAAGAGGCCTAGAGTACCAAATAACTAACTTCAAGTCATCTTTGTGAGCTATAGAAAAGCTTAGATTACAGTTTAGACTGCCAATACAGTGTCTTGTATCTTGTATGCTTCAGTTTTATTGCATGGGGGTTGAGAGAAGGGTGAGTTTCCATGGTTAATCCTGTTTAAAAGGACAGCTTCTTTGTTCCTAATAACTTCATTTTTAATAATTCATCACAGTGGCAATAAAACGTGCTCAGTGTGTATGTGTCTTGGAACCCATAGGCTCAGGAGCATTACTCTTCATATACAGAGACTATTGCTTAGTATTTTATATATATAAAAAAATCGTTTATCTCAATTCTGTGTTTGCTGTACAAAAGTCCATATCAAAAGAAAAAAAAGCATGATTAAATGTAATGTTCATCCTTATAATATGCAATATTCTTACAGGGAGAGAGGTCAACAAATAAATGGGCATGGTACTTACTTGATACCACTTGATACTCATTCCTTGAAATATGATCCAAGAACAGAATGAAGATACATGTATTACTGTTGCTCAGACTGCATTTGTTGGCAAAGTTGTGTTAGATTTCATAACAAGAGAAATTATTACAACATGTAATGTAAAGTGAAGTACATGGGAAGAGAGATTCCAATTTCACATTTAAACTTCATATTTCTTTAAAAATTATGAACTCTAAGCTACTATCCAGTAGCAAAATGTTGGAGTTACTGATAGTTACATGAAAATGCCATCTGGAAGTATTGGAATCTAAGAGGATGCTCATACAGAAGGGTCATATATCCTTGCCCTCTTCCTGTACTCTTACTCAGGTATTCGGTTTTGGCTGCCATGTCAAAGACAAAATGCTAGGCTAGATGGGTCTTAGCCCCCTGGCCCTTTTTATGTTCTTAAGAACTTAAACCTATTCTGTATCATAATTACTACACACATTCAGTTCTGAAAAATCTGAAAAGTAAATGTAACTTGTTCTTGTACAAGTTGCTACAAAGAAAGTGAACATAACTGCAGACATTTCACATACCTTTGAAATGCTTATGTGCAAAGATAAAAAAAGAATAAATATGACATTGGTAACATTAAAACAGGAACTAAACTAAACTAATAACAGAACTGATGCTAAATAGAACTTCATTTATGCCAAAAATACTGACTGTGTTTCACAGAAACACTCATCCCATTAGAGATAATAGTATAGTTACTAACACCTCTACTTGCAATGTAACTTGTGCATTACAAGTGAACTTTACTTATGTTTTAACAAATTTTCATCTCAGAAAGGCATTTTTGTCCAATTAACTGACATATTTTAGAAATGTAGTTCTTCTCCCTCTGTGACCCTGAACATTACAGAAGGTGGTGGTAGATAAATAGAGCAAGAATGGATAAACATTCTCTGTAATTATATAACAATAAATGAACTATGGCAGTTCAGTGTTATGATATGAGTCTCTGGAGAAATTTTATTTGCTTAGTTGTTTAATATGAACATCTACATGATAAATTTCTTAGGCATATGGACAGAATGTGTTCAAGGAGTTTCTATGCTACAAAGTCATTCAATATTTAACATATTTATGAAATAAAAGACCAGATTCAATATAAATATTTTAATTATAAAACACAAATATTTATAATAAAGTGGCATTGCAAACAGGGAATTCATCCAAATACCATAAAATTTCATTAGTTCTAGTGTTAATAATCAGAGTTATGCGAAATATTGCCTATATTTTTATTTATTGTTATAGAAGTGGCTCTGCAAAAAAGATAGGTCCAAAAGGTTTAACTGTTATGATTGCATTTAGATTTCTCAGTCATAGCTTTGATGTCTAAATTTTCTTAATTTTTCAGATGAAACAAATTAATTGGAAGGCCAGATATTCTTAATGTAATTTACAGTCAATGAAGATAGATGAGTAATCCAGATGAGGATGAGGATGATTCAGCCCACTAAACTACCCTCTTTAGGTTTCCACTGGTTTCCACTGATTATAGAAAAAGTCTGAAGTGAACGTGCTCCCAGTTTGGGTACTTCAGTGAGGCCCATAAAGTTCAATAGCGTACATCTATATTTTTTTTGTGTGTTTGTCTTTAAGCATAGATGACAGGAAATTTTTCAAAGACAAGTTACATTTTTCTTATGTGTTGAAATACCAAAAAACCTCAGAGAGATCAAAGATCCATGAAATATGTACAGATTTAGTGTGTATCAGTTCCTAATGCCCTTTGACCTATATTTTTGCAACTTGGTTCCTGATGCAGAGATATTGACTTTTTCGTAGGGACACAGCTTCATGATAAGCATTTAAAAATGATTGGTTACTGGAACTGGGGGAACTACTTATAGCATTAATAGTGAGTTAAGCTGTTTTCTTTTTTTTTTTTTTTTAATTTTGAATTTTTGTTCTATTCTTCCCTGATATTTTCAGGATTCAGTAAAACTGACATATTCCAATTCTTATGTACTATTTGTTCTTCTTAGGTAAGAGAAAATACCATAATTTCATTTTTTACTTATTCCGCTATGTAGTATTTAGAAAAATAGTCAATGCCGAATCCTCACTGGTGTGAATTGACAGAACTCCAGCTTAAGTTACTACTGAGAATGCAGGCTACTGGGATCTCATATATTTTTGGTTTTCACCACAACTATTAACAAGATTAATGTAAAAAAACCCATAAAATGGTTATAACAAGTAATCACTGTAATAACAGCACTGTAGAAAAGCAAAACATGGTAAATAGAAATATATTACAAACAGCAGGGTCATCTATGTGAAAATCATATGCTGTTTCTTATAAGTTATCTTGTTTGACCTAGAACATAAAACATATTCTTTCCTTTGAAGCTAAGTGTAACAGTAGCAGGAAATTATTTAATTGCTCAGTTAGCTTTTAATTGTGAAAAATAAATACATAAATAACTGCCAGATCAGTAAAAAAAAAGGAAAAAATGAAATACGATTAACTACTGTGGGCTGAATATAAATAGCTGACAATAAAGCAATGCAAATACAAATGTTGGAACTTTAAATAAATTGGTCATATAAATGTGACCTTTTGCCCTGACATGCATCTGATGGGATAAATCCATGGGTTCTGAGGGACTTTGCTAACACCATTGCAAGACTACTCTCTGTTGTCTTTGAAAGATAAAAGTATCCTGGTGACTTGAAGAATGAAAATGTCACACTCATCTACAAGAGTGGCAAGAAGGAGAATCCAGGGCCTCATTTAACTTACCTGGGCATTCTTTAGGCATTAATATTGGACCTGATGTTGCTTACCATCAATTATCAACAGCCTGAGCATCAGAAGAGAATTCATCAGCAGGTCTGCAGAAAATATTAAACTGCTAAGAGTATAGAGACAGATATTAAGATCTCTGTTTAAACAATTATGAATTTGAGTTGATGCATAAATATATGCATGAATGTGGAAGATATATTCATGGGGTAAGAAAGAGATAATTCTTTAATAGATGGACAGAAAGAAGAGGATTCTCTAAAGAACAAGTTTAAAGAACAATTAGACAGTGAAAGAAATAGGAACAAACACAGTAATGGAAAGAAAAACAGGGATATATTTCAATAAAAGGACATTTAACAAGGTTGAAGGCAGCTAGCCAGGAAAGGAAAGGATGGAGTACTTGAAATTAGAAAGTAATCACTAAACAAAAAATTACTTTGGACAGAGTAATTTGGTTAAAGCATAAGGTATAGAATTCACTTCTGGGAAGAAAGCAGATATCATTGACCAAAAGAAACTCAATATGGACAGCATGACAAAGCATTCAGTAATGATAAAAAGAATTTAAATACAAAAAGATGTAAAACCAAGTATGAGGTTTTAAGATGGCGAAGAGTATAATATGTTTTCAGTTTGAGAAAGACTCATTGGAGGAAGCAAGTGGTAAAGAGTGGCAGTTGATTACAAAAAATAGCTGCATCTGAATCCGTGGGGGAAGAAAATTATAGAAGGCAAACAGAAGATGAGTTAAAGAAGAAAAGATGGTCATAATGTTTACTGTATATTTAGAAAGACAAGTATCTGTGAAAAAGGGCAGGCAAAGGAAATCTGAGTCTGAAAAACAAAAAAGGTGGAAAAAACGGCTGGAACAACTTGCACCATTTTATTAAGTTGGAGCAGCAGGAATATTGAGAGAAAAATGTGACAAAGAAGAAGACGAAAACAAGTACATGGTTAACAAATCAGCCTGTTTTTATAATTTCTAACAGAGATCCTTTTCAGCATATGATTTTATTTAAAAGAAATTGGTATAAATGTTCAAAATTGAAAAAACCTATCTGGACGTGTATCTATTTAGCACAGTTGTAGATGATTTCTGTGGTTCAAGAAACCATACAGTTCACTATTGAATCATATCCACATACAGGCACAGTATTTGCAAACCCTCTAAGAGGAAGATTTCTAAGAATGATCTGTGGTCATATTCCACTGACATTGCCTCTGCTCATGGTTGCTTTGTTCTTTACTTCTCTTGAAGATTATACAGGTGTATAACACTTCTGTGAATGCATTCTGAGTGTTATCAAGAGCTTCTGATAAGGAATTAGTGTTTTGATATGATTTTGAAGATATGTTTCATGGAACTGAACCAAAAAAACCCTAGAACAAAACTGAAGAACTCATAAAATTCATTTTAAAATGTTATAAATTTCATCTGTTTTTTTTTCATAAAGTAAATTCAGTGTTTAAGCACATGCCAGAAGTCTGACACTCCTGCTTAGTATAAAATGTTGCTTACCTTAAAACAAATTCTACCTAGCAAAAAGAAGGTGTAAATACGGTCTTATAGAGTGAATGTGACTTAATTCCCTAGTATTCATACCATCTGCAAGAGCTGAATGACTATGAGTGTTATGTGTGTATTGGGACATTGCTCAAAGACAATGAGGGTCAAGTTACCATGCACATAAGTCTTGATTCCCTAGTTTTCAGAGTTTGATATTTCTCTAGACACAAGGTTCCCAAAGGATGTACAGTGCACCTTCATTTTGCACAAACAATATTTTTTGTTGATTAGTTCTGTTTTAATGTAGAGGCTAGACTGTGAATAAAATTGTTCATGAATTATTCACAGAAAACTGTTCACAGAATTAGAAATGTACTAATTCAGGGCAAGGAATCTGACTATATCTGTGTTGTACAGTGTTAGGTCAACATATGGTGCATGGAAATTAAATGCAATGTTATTATTATTGTTTGCTGCTCCTTCTTGAGGACTTTGAGTCCTACAATTAAACTTGACAATACAGATAAAATAATAATAATTTTAAAGATTCGTTGACTTGAAAGGAACTATGATAATTATATCAATTGAGAATGTGTTTCCTCTTCTCCCAAGTAATGCTAGTACTAGATAACTGTTATATTCTTCCATCCCTAATTTCTGTTTTCAGAAATACCATCTGTGTTGTCATTGTACACACCACATTTAGCATCTTTTACTGCTTTCTGCTTAGAAGTCAGTGAGCTGAAAGAAGCTCAAAAAGGTAATACAAAGAATCCAAGGACAGAGATTAGAAAAGCAAGGAAGACTAAAGGGGTGTTTGTGTGTAAGTGTGTGTGTGGGAGGAATCTTCTTAGAACAGAGTTGGAGATGTAGAGCCTTTTCCCAGTGACACCACAAGTGCTGCACAGATGCTGTTATGCAGCAAGGTGAATCCAATAAAGCCAAGTTGCAATGGTAATGGCTGCATCACCCTAATAAATCCTAAGACCTTCAGACTCATACTCAGATAATGATGTTACAGCTACAGTTATGGTTTATTTATTTAACCAAGGGCAAAGTTGTTGAGACACAGTTTCATTTTCAAGAAAGGCCTGACAAGGCAGGTGGCAGTAATGGCACAGGACAAATGAACTTCTTTGCTAGCCAGTCAGTACAAAATAAAGCACAGCTCAGGAGGACAGAGTGTGTGCTCTTAAGAGGAAACATAAACCAATGAAATGAAATACCTACTGAGCATTAATAAACCCATTAGTGAACATTAATAAAATAAAAAGGCTCACTCCTTTACAGCCGCGGGAGTCAGCAGCTCCAGTCTCCGTGAACTGTTTAGCAGGGCTGGAAGAATGATTTGAGGGGGAGAGCTGGGAAAAGAGTAAATCAGCAGGTACATTTTAGTTAATGGGCAGGGACTGGATATAGCCAAGGGCTGAATCAGCTGAAGTGAAGGTTGGAATGAGTCTATGAGGAAATTAATAATTCTGTATACAGAGAGGAGTTTCAATAGCATGCAGTAAATAACGCCTAGGGACACACACTGAACAATGAGGATGAAACAAATCATTGAATAGCTGCAGTATCCTGAGTCACTATGCTTCCTGCCTGGATGAGGTGGGGGTGAATTAGAAAAAAAAGCCTGTAATTAAATACCATATCAGAATGAAACAGTATCAAGGTTGTGTGGCTGTTTATTTGGGGTTCCCATCCCATTCTATTTGTCTTCCCAGTCCTGACGATTTCCACCATGTTAGACTTACTGATCTCTCTCTCCTTTATTTCTCCTTGCCTATCTCCAGCCTCTTCTCTGTTCTTTTTAACTCTCTTCACAGAGTTTGTTTCTCCTACTATCTAACTCAGGCACATCTTCTCTTTCCCACATCCAGCTGCATGCAGTCCTAAGGGACTGTATCCATATTTCCCTATTACTCTTCTAACTTCACATGCTCAAGACAGGGTTGTACAAGAAATTGCACAAAACTGATCCCATTCATTCAATGAATGAGTTCTGTTCCCCCCTGCACACCAACCTTTCATGATTCCTGTAGCAGAAAATAGGACATTAATGATTTTACAAACAGCACAATTTTTTCTTGTACTCTTAAAACTTTCAGTCAAATATTAAGTCTCAATACATTAAGAAGCAACGTCTTGGCAGGGTTGAGTTGTTTCTCCAATATGCTAGTAATGACTATTGTGCCTCAAAAAGGGAATGTAAGAGGCAAATCCGGGAGTAATCTGTGTACCTAGAGAAGTTTTGAATAACAAGGCCTTGAAGAATAAGTCAGGATAAATCAAGAAAATGGGGGGGGGGGAAGGTGCTTTTTATTTATTTTCTGAGTTTAAATTCTACATATAATTTCCAAATTTTTATGTAAGAAGAAAAAAGTATTCCATGAAAATATGTCTTTATTAAATAAAATCAGATCTGGTGGTGGTTGGGTTTTTTTTTTTCTGAAAGAGTTCAAAATAAATCATAAAAGGGTCCTTTAGATGAGACTTAAAACCATCTTCAAATTATTTTTATATATTTTGCAATGTTCTACTTAGTGAATACAAGCTATTAGCAGGGTTTTTTTTCTGTAGTATTGTTGATTTTTTAACTTCTAATTCAACAAATTTTGTAAAATGCCAGTGATTTTTTTGAACAGTAACCAAAAAAACCCCATCTATAAACTTTCTAGTAGCAAATATGTATTGTTTCCAACCCTTACAAGTTTTACTCAGTGGAATTATTTAAAATACATATCTTACATCCATGTTTTTCCATTATGTTCTAAATTATTTTTTTTTTAATTTACCAGGTGATACAAATGGTAACATGCTGTTACATCTACTAAATCAAGACTGGGTGTAATCCACTGCAAATATTATTTTGTAACTTCATCTTTTTAAAAGTCTCATATATATTTTATTTTTACTATAACAACATTCATTTGTTTTTATGTAATTTATAAAAATGCAATGAAATATCTTAGGACTGATTTAAAAAAAAGAGGAAAAAAACTCCCAACAACAACAAAAAAAGGGAATAAAACTAGCATTGTGGTAGGGTATTTGAGTGACAGATATCCAGACAGACGAGCATAAACTAGTCAGAAATCTGTTGATCACACAGAAAATAACTTCAGGCTTTCTGGCTGAGTGACAGAGGCCCAGAATACATTTGTGGTAAGTAGAGTTTCATTTTATAAATGGAATTACCAACATCGCCTGTATTTCTGCCTACAGTAATGTAAAATTTAAAGTGTGTACAAAATGACTTTGTATAACATACTCCATGTGAAATTGTTAAAAGCATGCTGCAAAGCTTCTGAGTGTGTAAAAATTTCTGTTCCTTAGAATAAAAATAGGAAATAAAAATAATTAATTACTGAGAAAGTAGGTGTGATTCTCATTTTGCCTACATCAATGTAAATGCAGTAGATAGAGTTAGCATAAAAACCTTTATAAGAGAAGAGATATTCTCACTTATTTCAGCTGACATATATCACTGCAACAGAAGCCTTAAAGAAAAAAATACTTTATTTATGTACTTTTTCCAAATAAACTCTTGCTATAATTATTTAAATTAAAATTATTTGTAGAATTGCTAGTTGTTACAAAGAGTCCATTTTTAGAAGTTAGTATTTCAGCAGTTTCTTCATAGATTTCTATCTTTTGATTGCTTATGTCAAACAAGTTTGTGAGTCTGTAACATTGGCTGAAACTCAAAATTATCTTGCTTTGTGAATTTAAATCTTTTGTCATCCACTCAAGCTGAAAAAATATAGAAATAAATTCACTATACTCCAATGTTTATATTCAGCCATTTGTCTAGCAAAAATATAGGAAGGCACATAAAACCAGACACGTATGTGACTCTATGTTAACCTCAGGAAACATTTTTAATAGCACTTGTATTCTCCTCGTGGGTGAACAAAGGTAATTCCAAGGATCTTTACAGGGTTATCTTATCTGAAGATCTTCATAATAAATCTACAGGCCATTTAGATAGATTTTGTGAGGTTAAGTTGAAGTAATGATTCAAAAAAATCCCAACATACCCTGCTTAAATGTAGAAGCCATGCAGACATCTAGGAAAAAGGTCACAGGATTTTTGTTATTATAAATCCTTAGTAGCATATCTAACTTTGATAAATTTACTTTTTTGAGACTTATATCCTACTTCAAGCTACTGACTTGATGAGATCAGACATTCCATACAGGCTTTCCTGAACAGTTGGCCAGGAACTATGAGTTCCTAGCTCATCTTTCTCTGCAGAGTATTGAATACTTCTTCTCCAGGGAAAGCGTTCTCTTTACCAGGCAATGACATAGTCTAAGAGATAACACTCTCCCTCTTTTATTTCATTTAAACCAGAATTATAGAACTGGAATTAATGAAATCAGAAAAATATGATATTTAGCCTAGGTCTAAAGTAATGGCTCCAGACGCAATCTTAGCTGAAACACTCAGCTTTATAAGAAAATTGGGTTGGGATTTTTTGTTTATTTGTTTGTTTCTGTTCTTTTTATCCCTGCATTTTATGTCTCTTAGTATAATTTTTTTCCTGTGATTGCATATTGAAAAATAAAAGACATTCTGGGAGCAGAACCTCTCCCAGCTGAGGTGTTGATAAGAATTATGACTAATATATACATTTATTTTGCTAGGTCTTATAAAATGATTTTTATTTTTTTTAAGTTAAAAAAATGTTAGTTCTCTATGTGATTTTAGTGAATCTTTTTTGCAACTGTTTGAAATAATCTATCTTAAGTATGATCATAAAGTGTATCTCATTTACATTTAGCTGGTGAATGTTTAGTATCTAAGTTAGGCCAGCGGGTTATTTTTATGATTAAAATTTTATGATTTATTGATCACAGTGATCTACTTCTATGGGCTCCAGGAAGAACCTGAATGGTGTTTATACCATTAATATCCTGTTTCTACAACTAAAACTGCTTAAGATAACACAACAGTGTAACCAGAACTTACTTGGTGCTCCAGGTGAAACTAATTACATTTTCATTAAATGGGCTGTTTCTAGTAGAAATAAATTTTCAGATACATTGTAGGATCATTTGTTTTATATTTCTGTTATATTGACTATTCCCTGTAATCAGATAACTGTCCACGTATTTTCTCATTTCCAGCAAATGTCAGGGTGATTGAAGTCCCTCAGCAGGATCAGAGCCTGGGAATGTGATGCTTCTTGTAGTTGAAGTAAGAACGCTTCATCAACAGGCTCCCTTTGATCAGGTAGCCTGTAGTGAACACCAGCCATGAGGTTTCCCTTGTTGGCTTGGATCCTCATTTTTACCCATAAGCTCTCAACCTGTTCATCACTGGTTTTCAAAGATAGCTCTGTGCAGTCAATCTGTTGTTTTATATAGAGGACACCACCTCCTCCCCTGCCCCTCCTTCCTTGCCTGTCCCTCCTGAACACTTTATAGCCATTGATTGCAGTGCTCCAGTTGTGTGATTCATCCCACCACATTTCAGTGATAGCAATTAGATCGTAGCTTTGTAACTGCACAGTGGCTTCCAGCTTCTCCTGTTTGTTACCCATGCTGCATGCATGCATTGGTGTAGAGGTACTTCAGCTAGGCTATCGACCATATCACCTTTTTAGGGGAAAATGCCATAATTCTTTTGAGGCTTTTCATGGGTTTTTCCCTGTCGGTTCTTAATAAATCAGCATGCCCTTCCCTATTGCTCAAAACTCCATCCCCTTCACCCACTAAATCTAGTTTAAAGCTCTTTGTATAAGTTTGGTCAGCTACTTGGTCAGGTGAATCCCATCAGCTCCCAACAGACTTGGCTTCTCAAAGGTAGATCCATGATCATAGAAGCCAAAACCTTGAGAATGGCACCAGCCATGCAGCCAGGTATTCACCTGTTCAATTCATCTCCTCTTTCCTAAAATATACATTTATGTATAAGTTTATTTATATTTATTTATTTATTTATATTTATAAATATGTATTGTTAATATATGAACAATAACTAATGTACATTAGTTTAAGAAAGTTATCCTCAAAACAGACATACAACATACTGAACAACTCTTAGCTATCAGTACTGAATATCTTTTTTAAAAAAGAGTTTATCTTCTGAGCAGAATGTCATTTATCTATGAAGATAAGAATTAGTCTCATGAGCACACAGAAATGAAATGGTTGTCTTGTATGTGTGCAACTGTAAATGTATGCTCAGTTCTCATTAACATTTCACTTCTTGTCTACCCAGAAAACAGCTGGTGTAAATAATTTTTCATGTAATACTACAGTAAGAAATCTGTTCTATAAACAATCATGAGGAAACAACAAGAAAACTGAATAAAGCCTGAGAAAGTTAAGAGGTTAAATAGTGCAGATTATATAAACTGCTGAAAGGTTTGTGATTCATCAGAGGACAGTGGAACTAAAGAAGGACTTTTTAAATTTTTTTTCCCCCCCGACTTTATTGGTCAAACCTCACTCTGATCAATCTTACTTATTCCACAAATGGTTTTGTTAATAGACACTTTCAGAGCTATCAAGGATCAACAAGACAGACTGATTTTTAAATTGAAAAATTAAAAAGAAAGGTAAAGGAAAAGAGGTTAGCTAATCATAGATACAAAGAAATAAGGAAGGTATCAACTTTCCACTGAAGTGGAGATGTCTCTTCAAAAGTTTTATTGCACAGGTATATCTTTTTTATTATTATTTGCTAAAGAGAGAAAGATTTTTTTTTTTAGTTAGTTCAGAGTTTCAAATTAATTCTGCAGTTAAAATATTTTTTATGCTGTGTGACTGTATGCTTCCTCTTTTCCATCAAAGAAAAGTATTCAAGAACTCATGCAGTTATTTTGAACTCTATCAGAGTTCAGAAGATTTGAAGCTTTCATGCAATTCTCTTCATATGATTTCCAGTGGATTTCCAGAGGATTACACTGCCTTTTAGAAGCTGTAGGTATAACTTTTTGAAGAGAAAAACTTAAGTTGCACCTATGCACCCACTAGAAGTCAAACAATGCATTGCACAAAACCGAAGTAATAAATATCTATTTGTAGTTGAAAGTTTCTTGTGGCTCAGGAAATCCGTGAAAATCTGTGGTATAAATAACAGTATAAAAGCTGGAGCTGTACAGTCCAGGTAATATTCTGTCATGATATAAGGATCATCATAAAAAGTCTACCAGATTTCCTTCTCAAAAATAATACTGTGTATTTGCCAACTGACAAACTAGCACGGGAAACTTTCAAAATCCCAGTCTATATTTAAGCTGCTAAATTCATCCTCTCCCTGGTCTGATTTCTGGATTTCAGACCAAGAAATGCAGACTGATTAAAGGATCTAACTTCAAGTTTCAAATAGCATTAATGTTTATACGTGGTCAAACACTTGAGCGTCACACTTCAGTGCCATGTGCTGGTTATCTGATCATGCACACTGCATAAATAATAATTTTATCCTGAGTGATCGATGGAGTAAGGTCATCCCCTGATGTTTATACAGCTCTGCTGTGGAAAGAATACAGCTGCAAAGTTCTGCATTTTGATTCCCTGCATGCTTTGAAACAGGAGATGAAATAGTCATAGAAATATAGGGATTGGTATATCAGAGCAGAACACTAATCTGCCTAACCCAGAGAAACATTCAAAAAGTTTTGTGTTTTCTTTTTTTTTTTTTTTTTTTTGGGGGGGGGTGTAGGAGTTTTCTCTGAACAAATATTAATGCTTTTGAAAAAAAATTACAAAAAGACACAGATATAAAAACCACTTATTTAACTGTTAAAGAACATTACATTTACTAATGTGAGTGTTCCTGTCTTGATAACCGCCCTGCATAACTTTCAGGTATACACTGAATGGTTTGCTTCTGTATTGGGTTTACATGGCAAGGTTTTGGTTGTTGGGGGGCTACAGGGGTGGCTTCTGTGAGAAGATGCCAGAAGCTGCCCCCATGTCCAATAGAGCCAATGCCAGTCGGCTCCAAGACGGACCTGCCACTGGCCAAAGCTGAGCCAATGAGCAACGGTGGTAGCACCTCTGTGATAACATATTTAAGAAAGGGTAAAAACTGCTGTGCAACAGCAGCTGGAAGAGACGATTGAGAAAATGTGAGAGAAACAGCCCTGTAGACACCAAGGTCAGTGAAGAGGGAGGGGGAGGAGGTGCTACAGGTGCCAGAGCAGAGATTCCCCTGCAGCCTGTGGTGAAGACCATGGTGAAGCAGGTTGTACCCCTGCAGCCCATGGGCATCCATGGTGCAGCAGATACACAGGCTGTGGAAGACCCCATGCCAAAGCAGGTGGATGTGCCCAAAGGAGGCTGTGACCCCATGGAGACCCTGTGCTGGAGCAGGCTCCTGGCAGGACCTGTGACCCCGTGGAAAGGAGCCCACACTGGACCAGGTTTTCTGGCAGGACTTGTGGCCCCATGGGGGACCCATGCTGGAGCAGTCCATTCCTGAAGGACTGCACCCTGTGGTAAGGACCCATGCTGGAGCAGTTTGTGAAGGACTGTATCCTGTGGGAGGGACCCCACACTGGAGCAGGGGAAGAGAGCGAGGAGGAAGGAGCAGCAGAGATGAAGTGTTACAAACTGACCACAACCCAATTCATCATCTCCCTGCACTGCTGCGGGGGGAGGAGGTAGAGAAATAGGGAGTGAGGTTGAGCTCAGGAAGAAAAGAGGGATGTGGGGCAGGTGTTTTAAGATTTGTTCTTATTTCTCATTATCCCACTCTGATTTGATTGGCAATAAATTAAATTAATTTCCCCAAGTCAAGTCTGTTTTGCCTGTGATGGTAACTGGTAAGTGATCTCCCTGTCCTTATCTCAACCCATGAGCTTTTGGTTATAACTTCTTCCCCTTGTCCAGTTTAGGAGGGGGAGTGATAGAGAACCTTGTTGGGCACCTGGCCACCAGCCAAGGTCAACCCACCACAGTTTCTCACACTAGCAAGCAATTTTCATTTATCTGGGCTCTACTCCTATGTATTGTAACAGGTGCCCATTTTAGACTTTACTACTTTTTCGCTGATCATGGAAGGGAACCATATTCAAATAGTCCTGTTGGTGGGAGGTCTGCATTTCCTATTACTTTCTTTTATTTACGTGCAATAGTGGCAGTGATACCTACAATTCATAAAGGCTCTTGGAAAACATTTTATATTTTATAGCATTTATAACATTTTATAATAGTTTATTAGAGGCAGACAATATCGCCTCACTAAGGGCAAATCATGCCTGACTAATCTAGTGCCCTTCTACAATGGAGTGATTACATCAGTGGACAAGGAAAGAGCTATAGATGTCATCTACCTGGAATTCTGTAAGGCCTTTGATACAGTCCCCCCCAACATTCTTCCCACTAAATTGGAGAGATATGGATTTGATGGGTGGACTATGAGATGGATAAGGAACTGGCTGAATAGCTGCATCCAAAGAGTTACAGTCAATGGCTCAATGTCCAAATGGAAACCAGTAATGAGTGGTGTCCCTCAAGGGTCCATATTGGGACCAATGCTATGTAATATCTTCATTACTGACATAGAAAGTGGGATTGAGTGCATCCTCAGCAAGTTTGCGGATGACGCCAAGCTGAGTGGTGCAGTTGATTTGCTAGAAGGAAGGGATGCCATCCAGATGGACCATGACAGGCTTGAGGAGTGGGCCCATGCAAACCTCATGAAGTTCAACAAGGGCAAGTGCAAGGTCCTGCACCTGGATCAGGTGCACCTGGACAGTCACCAGTATTAGTACAGACTGGGGGATGAAGAGATTGAGAGCAGCCCTACAGAGAAGGAACCTGGGGATACTGCTGGATGAAAAACTGGACATGAACTGGCAATGTGAGCTTGCAGCCCAGAAAGCCAATTTGTATAAAAAGAGATGTGGCCGGTAGGTCAAAGGAGGTGATTCCCTCCTTCTGTTCTGCTCTTGTGAGACCCCACCTGGAGTTCTGCATCCAGCTCAGGGCCCTCAGCACAGGAAAGACATGGACCTGTTAGACTGGGTCCAGAAGGGAGCCTTGAAAGTGATCAGGGGGCTGGAACACCTCTCCTACGAAGAAAGGCTGAGAGAGTTGGGGTTGTTCAGCCTGGAGAAGGCTCTGGGAAGACCTTATTGTGGCCTTTCAATAATTAAAAGGGGCTCATAGGAAAGATGAACAGACACTTTTTTACTAAGGCCTGCAATCATATGGCAAGGGGTAATGGTTTTCAACTGAAAGAGAGTAGGTTTAGATTGCCCAGAGGTTACCCAGAGAAGCTGAGGATGCCCCATTCCTGGGAGTGTCCAAGGTAAGGCTGGATGGGGCTTTGAGCAACCTGATATGTTGGAAGATTTCCCTGGCCATTGCAGGCAGTGTGGACTAGATGATCTTTAAAGGTCCCTTCCAACCTAAACCATTCTTTGATTCTATGATTCTATATTAACGAAACATAACAAAAACACTATAAAATACCACACTTTCATCATTAGCTCAATGGTTCCATAATTGCCACTCTAAATGCAATGGATTCATTGCATTCATACAGTTAACTAACTATAACTCTTTTTTTGTGTCATAATAAAGGTTTAATTTTCCCCAGGTGAGCATTATAAAGATTTTTCTCTGACCCTTTCATCCTTTGATCTTGGCAAAGGTTTCAGAGAAGGCTGCCCTCAGCTTTTCAGTGCTTGGGTTATGACTAAAATGTGTAAGGAAGCCAATTTTTCATTAAAAGAATGTACTGTGATGGCACAATGAAAAAAGTGTTATCTAAGTTAACACACTGTGGAAAATGTGTAACTCTAAAATACACATCTTACTGTATTCTTCAGCTACAGAGTAAAATCAGGGAAATTTCATGAAAGTACAGTTACATAGTGTAGATAGGCAAAAATTCTGTGAAATGGTATGGGTACAGCAAAAATACTTGCATATACCATCCAAAAGAATCAAAATGCATATAATCTAAATTGGGGAAATTTAATTTATTTATGTTAGAGAATACAATTTCTGGTAAATTACTGAAATATTTCACAATACTAGAACTTAAACAGACCTGCTTAAGAAAGCCTACACAGCTACTTTTTTCCAAAATTGTGGAACTCTTGTGTCTGAATGAGAAGTTTTATGAGTCTGTCTACTTTCTCTTTCTTCCTTCTATCAAATGTTTTTTTCTTTATTAATGTAAAGAAAATGACATGAGGAGTTACTGAAAAATTGGCCACATGATCCTAGGCACACCTATTCGTAATGAAGGTCTTTGCTGGATTAGTACTGTCTCTAGCCATCTGTCTACCAGTCAACAGGCTGGTTGCCTATCCTGTGTGAGTATGTAGTGCAAATTCCCTACAATTTACATCTGCTGCTTTTGCCAGACTTAGTAAACAGCCCATGACAGATGCTGCAAAAGTCAGCATCTGCTTAGTTTCCCAGATCTCTCTTACTGCTCTTTCTCAGCCAAAACAAGGGGGGAGATATGAGGAAACTTGATTTTGTATGCCTATTGCATGTGCATGCTTACTAACAGAAGATCCAAAGGAAAATATTGCTGAGCACTTAATCTTTATTACATTTGCTGTTAGCCAATTTCTTTGCCCCTTCTCATTTTTTGTAGCATGCTTTAAATACAGTTAGTGGTCTCAGTAAGAAAAAGTCAAGATAGGGGACCTGAACAGCATTTCAGGATAGAACTGGGAGTATGTTTAAATTATGGAATGTGCTAACTATTAAAAATGGCTGTTAAAACATCAAATACACAAGTAGATTTCCACTGTTCTAAGTATTGAAAGAGATCAGTTCAAACTTGAAAATTTAACCAGACCCTGTTAATTTTAACAAATTAATATTTCTACTCATTCAATTGAAT
Organism: Ciconia boyciana; assembly: GCF_034638445.1. Classification (NCBI taxonomy): domain Eukaryota; kingdom Metazoa; phylum Chordata; class Aves; order Ciconiiformes; family Ciconiidae; genus Ciconia; species Ciconia boyciana. Next base: position 177,478,412 of record NC_132934.1, read on the forward strand.
GTGCTCTCTAGGCCTACTTTGGAGCATGAGCAGTTAGTAAATTGTACACACAAAATTTAATAGAATGCTTAAAAGGTGCACATTTCTAAGATCATCTCTACACATTTCTAAGATCAGGCTTTTATCTCTGAGAGGAGCAGGGAAGAGAATATTTCTTAAGGTTACTCTGTTTTGCCATCTACCATCTCCTGTTCCAATGTCATTAAAAAACAAGCAAACAAACCCACACTAAAGCAGAGTAGTAGAGAAAAAGCCTTGCTTTTGGGGGATTTTATTAAAGTGTTTCCACCAATGATTTGTTAATGCAGCTGTTCTGATAGTCAGGGTGGCAGGAGTGGATACTGGAAAGAGGCGTTTTTGTCATTATGTCATGTAGTTCTTTGAGTGGGATTATGCAAAAGCACAGTAGTAAATTTTAAAAAATAATAGTATTTAAGAACCCTCACTGGTAAATTAAAAGCAAGCAAACTCACCTGATTAAGTGTTTCCAGATGGACAATGAGATATATCTGGCATTACTAAATCAATAAACTCCACTTATTCCTATTGGATATTCTTTTTGCAGTAGTCCACTAGAGTTTCTATAGTTTTAAAAAGTCACATTTTTTTAAAGAAATATTTAGAAAACTGGTAAAACACAAAATTTTCAGGTTAAACTATCTCTTTGGATGGATGGAGTCACCAGCAAAGCCTGAGGAACAGGGTGCATTAGCCTGATGATCACTGCATAGGGAAACCTATGGATGTCTCAGTTGGATTAAGTTCCACTAGCAGATAAAGTGTTGTTATTTTAGATGCCCCAGAGTATCCAGCCTGGCCTCTGTCTGCCACTCCAGAAAGTCATAGGCCTTGCATCATAGTTAGTAACCTGACATGGAAGTCTCAGATAGTGTAAAGCATCTGAAAAGAAACTAGACTTCTAAGTTTGGATAATTGTATCACTTCCAGAGAGACAGGTTTTTATCTTTGTTTATTATCATGAGGCGTACTTATTGTCTGCAGAATGTAGTAGAAAACACTCAAACTCCTTAACACTTCTGTTATTAATAGAAAAAGATTGCAGTCCCCAAGGTAACTTTAAAGCATTTTTATAATAATTTATACAGTGCTTTAGTAATTCCTATATTATAATGATGTTTAATGGGTTATAGTTATAGAATATCAATCTAATCTAAAATGCATTATGTATGTACCCTAAACAGGCTTTCAGTACCATTATACAACAGATGTCATGACATTTCCTGTTATTAATTGTTTAAAAGGATTAATACTTTCCTGTTTGTTCCATGTGGCCACGGTATGTGCAAATTGCAACTCTTAGCATTTTTTTGATTGAGAAATAGTTACTATTTCCTAAATTATGTATGTATGTACTTTCTATCTATGGAAGTTTTAACACAACATAGCAGCCTTACTTCTTAGCACCCATGATAAGACCACATATTGGTTACCCTGTCAGAACTCCCTGGAAATGTATTCAGAATTTTAGAGCAATAGATTTTGTGAATTACATTAGGCTCAGCTCTCAGCCAACACCCCCCAATTACCTCTCACGGATGGTACTTTACCTTCAAATGAACCCTATGAAGCCACTAGTAAAAAAGCAGTAGAAACTTAAAGCATCAATTATCCAGCACTACAAAGTACTTAAATGCAACTTTAATACCTAGATAGATCATTTAGAACTGAAATTTAAAGCACAGTGTGCCCAATTTAAGCAAAATGTAGTATAGATTGGGAAGAAAAGGCACTGCGGATGATACTGAATGGTCAGAGATTTAGATTAGAAATAAAAGACATACTTAACAGATAAAGTACACTATGTTTCTGCAGGTGGAAGTGCCTTTTCAAAGGCAAATATTCTGGAAGAACTGAAGACACCTAAAAGCCCTATGTATGGGCAGATATATGGCTACATATCACAAGAATTTAGCAGAATAGAGTAATTGAAGAAGCTGGATTATTCCCTTCCTCAAATTCATTAGCTCCTCTGGGTACTCAGTAGACACCAAGAAATGCGTGAAAAATCCTCAGAACAAGGGCAAAGCAACTGTAAAAGTTCTTCTGCAGCCTCAGGGAAGCAGCAGTCTTGTATCCTCTGCTCTTCAGCATTGCTATTATATTCAAGATAGCCACAAGCATTCTCTAACTGAACAATTCCCCTTCCTCACCGTGCATGGCTATGGTGAGCAGTGTTAGTAAGCTTCCAGCTCTTCAGAGGAAGAGGGAGGATCTAACCCCACCCAAAAGGCTGTATTAGCCATTTGTTCCAGTGCTGTCTTGTTCTCTGTTAACTGTAAAATAGGAATTATTTTTGTAGATGTGTTAATTCATATATTGATGTGACTGAAAGTCTTGTGTGTTTGTATTTTTTTGGAAATACTTAGGAGCAAAGTAAGTTAATATGACGCAGCAGATACATGTACTAAGAAAGAGCAGTGAAAGAAGAGGTGAAAGGTAAAGCTATTATCTCCATCTGAAGATAGTCACTTGAGTGTAAAGGAACAGAAAATTCAAATGTTCTTTTCAGGAACTTTGGTTAAAAGCAACCACTATTGATTGAACTCTGCTTCTTTTATCAGGGGTATATTAAACATAATAGAATGCACAGGGCAGTGCACTAAGAAAAGGTATGTATTTTCTGTCCAGATAGATCTCAGTAGGTCATCATTTTATATTTACTCTTTTTTCCTCTGCTGCAAAAATTTGCTTTTGGAAAGAAATCTTCTGCATTGCTCAGACAGTAATCTTTTTGGGATCTTCAAAAATACTTTGGACACTGGCACCATCTAAAAGTGGGTTTGGAGAAAAAATTTGTGAACACCTTTGAATAGGTGTTTCTTGTGGTCTAATTTTAGCTAATAAAATATTTACTTAATATCCACACTGCACATCCCTGTTAGTGGAAATGAATGACTAGATGACATGCAAAAAGTATTCCTATACTAATTTTACTCATGGATCTACTTTAACTGTGCACTACGAAGAAAGTTGTCTCTTCAGAGATAGCTTTGTAACGTGGCATTAAGATTACTGAAAAAAAGTTTCCTTGTCTGTTTTGGAAATGTACTAACAAATTCTGTTTTTCATGATGTCCAGAAAATCACAGGGCTGCAATACCAACCCATGAAAGTACTGGGTGAAAGCCTTTGAGACATGAAGAAATTAACTGAACATGGTTTGGCTTCTATCCCCTTAATAGCACATTTTACAATGTTTTCAGCCCTCATGTTTTCTTCTTTCTCAAGAGGATAAGACTCCAAGCACCAAGCAATATACTATCTTCTCACACCTTCTTTACATACTAGACTTCAATATCGGCAGAGAAAACTCCTAGTGCATTCAAAAAGTCTTAGCAAAATAAAATATTAATAAGCTTCATTAATGTAAGGATATCTTTTACATATGAATTCTTGGACTGAATTGTCCTTGCAGGTACTTTCCATTTAGTGAGCTTGCTACTTACAAGAGATTTGGCAGGAAACTGTAAAAGAATCACTCACAACAGGATACTTGCTGTCATTTGAAAGATCATTTTTTGCCAGGTGTCAAAAGAGAAGTACACATTTATTTGTATATGAAATAATGGAAATTGCAAGTGAATTTGACCCTGAATATAGCCCAGGTCCAGGTCAGTATTGTTAATTAAAGGATGTGTAAAAGCAAGATTATTATTCTTTTATTTATTTATCTATCTATTTATTTTTATTTTGGGAATTTCTAAAGAAAAGTGACTTACAGTGTGAAATGCAGTATCTTATATAAGTGTTAAGAATTTCACAGCATTATGTTTATGTGTGTATGTTTGGGTAAATTCTAGTTATTGTTTGAAATGTCTTTAAAAAAAAGTATGTTCTGGAGGAGTTTTTACATAGAATATTTCAACAGAAGATTACTATTTGACTGGAAACCTAGCTGTGTTTCCAGTGCCCTCCAAATGCTGCTAGTTTAGGTTAGATTTATTCACTGTAAGTGGCTTTGATCAGAATTGAATTAGTAATGAAAAATAGAGATCAGGCTTCATGATTCAGAATGAGTCAATGAATGATTGACTCATTCTGAATGATTGACTAATGAGTCAGAGGAAAAGGAACATTCCTGAACCTGACATTAAAGTTAGGTTCTCCAGTCAGTTGACCAATAAATGTTATTTTGTAAGGTGTAGATGCATCAGCATTGATGACCTAGTTTCTCTCATACTCACTGTTTTATATTGCCATATTGGTGATCACTATTTCAGATATTCTTGGATGGTACTAACGCTATTGTACTTGATATCACAGAGGTTTTTATGAAAGTCAAATAAAACTGGCCATGAATTGAAAATACTGGGAAAGATATGTTATTATTATTTCATATTCAAACACATTATTTTTCTAAATATATACATCAGAAATACATTATTTATTAAATAAAAAAATAAATTAAGCAAATCAAAGAAAGCTAAGCATATTTTGTTGTTGTTTAAACTGCTAAATATCATTAAATCACTGAAGTCTTTGGGGACAAAGTTATAGAAAAATGAAAATAAAAATAATGGAATACCACTTCAAGAAATATTAGATCAGAGGACTGATTTTTATAAATGGCTCTTTATCTTTTTTCCCACAAAAGAAATTAGTAGGGAAGCCATTTATGTAATAAAAAGTAATGTACAGTTTTAACACTGAAAATGAGCAAGAGATAGGAGACCAAATGGAATAAACAGAGTAACTAGCCAAGAGATAAAATTTTAAAATTGATCACAGTCATATAGATCAGTTAAAACTAAAGAAGACTATAAAAAAGTTTTAAAGACCTGAAGGAAATAAAGATAAATTAAGAACTTATTATCTAGTTAAATATAATCTATATATGAGGCAAAGTACATTGACAGATATAATTTTAGATATAAAATTATATATTTTATAAAAGTATATTGACATATAGTTTTTTATTGACAGATATAATATAAAAACTACTGAGCTTAAATTCATTAGGTTGGCTCAGAAAAAAAAAATCGGTCAGCTTAGCAGAAACCTGTCTTAGGCATGCAGCAATATTCAAACACTTAAACATGCTTGTAATGGTTAAAAAAAAAAAAACAGGTTATTGAATTGTCTCCACAGTTATACATTCTGTAACACAGTCTATTAAGGGTTTTCGTCATATAGAGATCATGCATATATTAGAGCATGAACCTGAATATTTAAATTTTAAGAGATAATTCAGAGTGACTAATCAGGCAAAATGTGAAGCTGGGACGGGGAGAAGCTCGGATAACAAGTCCTGGGCCTGTGTTCACAGAACCACAGAACTGTAGAATGATTGGGGTTGGACTGGACCTCTGGAGGTCATCTGGTCCAACTCCCCTGCTCAAGCAGGGCCACCTAGAGCCAGTTGTCCAGGACCATGTCCAGACAGCTTTTGAATATCTCCAAGAATGGAGACTCTACATCCTCCATGGGCAACATGTTATTTGAAGGGAGTTCTTTGTTCCAGGATTCAATTGAAGCAATCAGTCTGCAGTCCCTTCTGTGGACTCTGAGGGCTTTTCACAACTTCTGAGGCCAAATTACCTGTTCCCACTTCTCTCAGCAGTCTTTCAAACCTGCCTGACTTGCTAGATAAAATATGGGCCCCTGAATTTCCAAATTGTTTATTTGTTAACTCTTTTCTTGGTCCTGTTTGGCCTCCTCTAACTAAAACAAAGTGCAGGTGTTATTCTGGGGAAAGTTCTTCAAAGGACCAGCTCTCAGAAGGCACTGTGAACAAGAACATGTCTGGATGATTCTCTCTATCCTATGAAATCCTCCAGTACTGGTCCCTGACCTTGTATGCTCAAGGACAACCGTGGACCCTTATGCCACACACCAGAGTGTGCACTATATCCCTCAGGTTCATGCTGCAGAAACACTCCTCTGATGGGCTGCAAAACAAAAGCCATCACAACCTTGTGTACAAGGTTGATGTACAGCCTTTTGTACCTGTGAAGGGGTACAAAAATGGACAAAATTAATCGCCTTGTCCCGGAAACTGGGGTCCACTTGGGACTCTGAGGAAATTGAGGCCCAGGTGCTATATGGTGTGCATGCAAGCTGTCAGTTTTAGAGGGAATTACCCCCAAGAAATCTGGCTGTGGGCCAGTCTATACCCTTGGTTCAAGACTGTATAGTAGTATATAGATAAAGCAAGTAATTCCCCATTTTGTAGCACCAATATGGATCTGGAAATTTTGCAGCTCCACCCAAAATGTTTTATTCTTCATTTCATTGTCTCCTGTTCTTGGTTAGGTCATATGTAGACAGACTGTTTAATCTGCACTGGTGTGAAGACATACTTATAAGCATAGTGAATTGGATGGTTTACATTAGACCACACAGGATGACAGAACTCTATGTCTCCAAAGATCCAGTTTTCCCCTATTATCCATTCTTTGTCCCTAAATAAAAAGAGATAGAAAAGATTAATTCCTTTAAAGATAAATAGAGAGTACTAAAATGTAATTCAGATGTCATGTACAGTTTCCAAAATAAAAACAGTGGAATCATAATAACATCTGCTCCCAACATCTCTCACAAAAAATTCTCCTCTTGTTCTATAAAATCCAGTTTAAACAGATTCTTTTTCCAGTATACTTGAAGGGTCATCATATGCCCTGGTTTCAGCTGGGATAGAGTTAATTTTCTTCCTAGTAGCTGGTATAGTGCTGTGTTTTGGATTTAGTATGAGAATAATGCTGATAACACACTGATTTTTTAGTTGTTGCTAAGTAGTGCTTACACTAGTCAAGGACTTTTCAGCTTCCCATGCTCTGCCAAGTGCACAAGAAGCTGGGAGGGGACACAGCCAGGACAGCTGACCCCAACTGACCAAAGGGCTATTCCATACCATAGGACGTCATGCTCAGTATATCAACTGGGCGGAGTTGGCCGGGGAGCAGTGATCGCTGCCTGGGAGCTGGCTGGGCATTGGTTGGCAGGTTGTGAACAATTGCATTGTGCATCTCTTATTTTGTTTATTATTATTATTATTACTATTATTATTATTTTCTCTTCCTCTGCTGTCCTATTAAACTGTCTTTATCTCAACCCACAGGTTTTACTTTTTTTCCGATTCTCTCCCCTATCCCACCCGGGGCGGGGGGGGGGAGGCAAGGTGAGCAAGTGGCCGTGTGGTGCTTGGTTGCTAACCGGGTTTAAACCATGACATCATATACAACCCTTTTGACTACAAAAAGGATTCATTGGCTTGGGCACTTGGTTTGTTCACCTTGGAGAAGAGAAGGCTGAGGGGTGACCTCATTGCAGTCTACACCTTCCTCAAGGCGGGCAGCAGAGTGGGAGGTACTGATCTCCTCTCTCTGGTGACCAGTGATAGGACACAAGGAAATGGTATGAAGCTGTGTCTGGGGAAGTTCAAATTGGACATTAGGAAAAGATTCTTCACTGAGAGGGTGGTCGGTCACTGGAACAGGCTCCTCGGGGAAGTGGTCATGGCACCAAGACAGTCAGAGTTCAAGGAGCATCTGGACAATGCTTTTAGACATATGGTTTAGTTTTAGGTAGTCCTGCAAGGAGCAGGGAGTTGGACTCGATCCTTATGGTTCCCTTCCAACTCAAGATATTCTATGATTCTATGATTCCAAACCCACAGGCACAAAAATTTTATACTCTCCCAAGAAATTTTATACTCTCCCAGAATTTCACACACGTGGCATTCCAGCTGATCATAGGCACTGAGATAAATAATGAGGAAAATGTTTTGTCTGAGACAGCTGACTCCCAAACATTTTAGAAAAGAAGTTCTGTATTTTTAAAAAGGAAATTGGACAGGAACAGTAGTATCTACAGTAGCCTTCACATGTTGATTACTCCATGAGAAAATGACAATCCCTTTATTAAATATGTGTAGTGAATGTTTTAAAAATATTTGATTTCATATCTTAAGTCATTTTTTGATCTGGATCTACTGAAGGCTAGTTTACTATGCATTTGTGTCTCTTGGCTGATTGACTTCTTAACTGAATTACATTTTCATTTTCTGTTAGCCCTGCTTATACCCACAATCTCTATCTGCAGTGTATTCTCTCAGAGACGTGCAGGTTGCTGTGTTCAGCTGTGAAACCAGCAAGAGCACAAGTTATTAGGGGTTTTTCTCCTTTATCTAGCCGCCTGCTATAAAACTTTTAGAAATATATATATCTCAGAGACATCAATTGTTCTGCCATTAGATTGAAATCAGTCAATGGACCCAAAACCTACGGTTAAGAATGAGATACTTGCATTCACAGAGAGTAAGTAATTACATCAGCCTTGCTTTGCAGGAAACCTGGCTAAAATTCTTATTTTCCTTGTGTTCTACCTAATATTTAACTAGATGTAATCATATAGAGCATAGCTGGGATATTGAATGGGACTCTCATCCAGCCAAAATTTATTTTTATGAAATTTGTAGAAATGTAATAATCCTTGAGACTTCTACAGCTCTGTCAAATTCAGATGTTATACAGAAAGATTAAAAATTACAACCATACAGCATAGCAATATCAACTGGAACAATTAAAATTACTTCTGTGCAGAATTTCAAAAGCTACATGGACACACACACAAACAAACAGAGATTAAGTTGCTTCTAAAAGAAACAAAACTAAACATACGCAAATGTATATATATTAGTTATATTGGTGGGCCCCATTAAAATTTTATTAATATTCTATTGGTTAAGTAAAGTTTAAACAATTAGTGAATTGAATTAGTTTAAAGATAGCATTTTAGCTTACTGTAAAAGTAAGTTTCTCTCTCTCTAATATTATATAGTATTTATTAGGACCATTATTTGCTCCCAAGAGAGAAAAACACTGTAGACAAGAAAAAAAAAGCTGAAGTGGATTACTAGGACAGAAAATGAAGGTCACCGTTCTCTCTATGTAAACAAGTCTTTAAAACCAGCTGCACCTCACATACAGTGATTTATTTATTTCTTTTTAATTGAGACTTTTATTAATATTGTTCCTCTGAAGCTCCCGCAATTCTGATTTATGTTGAGCTAGACAGGAAACAATCTTTACACTGGCATTAGTTTTGACATGTACTTATCTGCTTGGCTAGCTTTAATAATTCTTCAATATCATAAGATATTTGTTTACAACAATGGTGTTTCCAGTAATCAAGTAAATATCATACATTCTCTCCAAAGTTAGACCACAGGTTAGTTCTAACCTTTGGAATAAAATAAAGGAAAAGGTATGGTTGCTTGTCAAGAAGTCCCAATAGGGCACAAATGCCAACATTTACAGCTGAATCCAAATGTTCAACAGATGGTAAACTGAATAAGGTATACCTGGAACTATAGCACTATGTAGGGAAAAAAGTACATGACAGAGGGTGCAAACACAAATGCAAAAGAGGAATATTAACAAGGTATCTTGGAACAATAGTGAAACAAGGTCAGCCTAAATCATACTATTCAGGTTTCCAGCTGCAGAAAATAAAAGGACCCTACCGAAATAATTTTGTCTAAAATTTATGACATGACCTTGGATACATAATATGACATTTTACTGCAGGATGTTCCTTTGCTATTAGTTTGATTAGTTCTGGTGTAAATTGTATCAAGATTATTTTTCCATGACTATTTATTTCACATTCCTTCACGCATAGTGTAAAAATTGCAAGATATGAAAACATAAAATCTTTTTATTCACTTTTTTTAAGGTGAACTGTGTAAAATTAATTTAATCATTAAATATATATACATATATATATGATTTACAGCAGATTTTAAATTTTATTACCAATGAGAAACAACTTGAAATAATATACAAAACTTAAGCTGCCTTGCCCAAGATTAGTGTTACAGGTCCATGTTTTCCTGTGTTTCACATTTGGCGCTAGAAATAATTTTACATCTTCAGCCGTAAGGTCTTACATGTGCTTTAGTAGCCATCAGATGGATACTTTTCCCAACTTATTCTTGCAAAAAGTGAGGAATATCTTTTAAAAAATGGCAAGAAAAAGAAGTAGCAATATGATTATTTTTTTTCTTCCGGCTCTACTTTTCTTGCTCTTCCAGAAATTCCAGTATCATGCACTAGCTCTAGCAATCATGCTTAGGAGTGAGAGTGGCTTGTAGGATAGGTTGTAAAGAGTCAAACAGCAGCTATTCTCTATGCTTCCTCATGAACTGGACTCAAAGGAGTGAGTCAGGCTATAAACTTACTCATATAGTTCCCCATTGCTATAATAAACTGCTAAATATATCAAAGCTCTACACAGTCAGAACACAAATAGCAGCACAACATGGGATCTGATCATCTTACCAATGAGGAGGAGAGCCTTCAAGAAAGCCCCTCATCTTGTGCAACGCCATGTGAGGCAAGTGGATTTTAGGACTCTTGCTCTGGATCTTTCCACTGTAGCATGAAATTTGCCTGACTACAGATGTAATATGACATAAGCACTTAAATAGCTCATATAAATCAGGGTAGTGCCCTTGAAGCATGGTTATAATTTACACCCACTGTACATCTAGGCAGCTTGCACAGACTATCACAATTTGTCATTATGGTTGTTTTTATTGTTATTCAAATGCCAAAAATGTGCTTAGTATTTTGCAAAACAAAAGTACACAGGGTTGTACTCAGAGCTGTACTTTCACATATGCAACCAAATAGTTGGAAGTGAAAATACATAGATTCATTTCAAAAGTATGGTTTCAAATTTTTCCACTGTGGCCTGAATCATTAAGTAGAGTCTACTTTTCTGAAATTAATACAGTAATATGCGATTAAATCAGAGATTTTAAAGGTGATACAAAGGATCATGTATTCTTTGGTAGGAAACAGGGAAAGCACAGTAGTGTTGCCTCAAATGTTAGCTAATGTTAACATTAATGTTACCATCCTTTAATTTGTTGCTGTATCATGAGGCCCCAGGCAAATATGAGTATTAAGTCAGGCGTCTAGCAACTCTACAGGAAATTGGCAGTACCTGTCCTTTTAAAGATAACATCTCTGTTAAAGATATGATGGAACACGTACATGAACAAAACAAAATCACAAAGAATCTCAGAATGGCTGAGGTAGGAAGGCACTTATCATGATCACCTAGTCCAAACCCATACTTAGAACAAAGTCAGCTCAAGAAGTTTGTTAGAGCTTTGTCCAGTCAGGTTTTGAATATCTCCAAGGATGGAGACTCCACAACCTCTCTGAGCAACCTGTTCCAGTGTCTGATAACCTTCAAAGTAAAATCTTTTTTTTCTTACTTTTCAGTGGATTTTACTGTATTTCATCTTGTGCCCGTTGCCTCTTATCTTTTCACTGGGCACCACTGAAAAGACTTTAGCTCTGTCTTCTTTGCTGCCTCCCATACACACTGAGAAGATCCCTCCTCAGCCTTCCCTTGTTGTCCAACTTGTTTTTCTTCAGGGCTCCCCATGTGTTTTCTGCAAGCTGTTTTCCAGGAGGTTGACATGGCATTATTCCTCCCCAGGGGCAAGACTTGGCATTTCCTTTTGTTGAACTTCACTAAATTCCTCTCTGCCTATTTCTCCAGCCTGTTGAGGTCCACATGAATGGCAGCATCTTCCACAACCATATGTTGTACACCCCCCCCGCCCCCCCCAGCTTTGTATCTCATCTGTGTACTTGATGAGGGTGTAGTTGGTTCCACCATCCAGGTCATTAACGAAGATGTCAAAAAGTACTGGCCCCAGTATCGAACCCTGGATACACCACTAGTGACTGGACTCCATATGGTCTTCATCTGCTGATCATAACCCTCTGAAACCAGTGGTTCAAGCTCACTGTCAATCTACCTTACTGCCCACTTATCTAGACCATACTTCATCAGTTTGTCTGTGAGTCTGTTACTGGGACATATTGACAAAAGACTTACTAAAGTCAAGATAAACAACATCTACTGCTGTTCCCTCATCCACCAAGCCAGTCAGTTTCTTGTAGACTACCAGGCTGGCCAAAAATTATTTCCCCTTGGTAAATCCATGCTGACTCCTCCCAATCAGTTTCTTATCCTTCATGTGTTTAGAAATTTTTTCAATGATTAGTTGCTCCATCACCTGTCAAGAGAGCAAGATGAGACTGACTAGCCTGTAGCTCCCCAAATCCTCCTTCTTGCCCTTCTCGATGATAGGAGTGATATTTGCTTTATTTCAGTCCTCAGGAGTGTGACGGATGCACTCAACCACTTAACCAAACTAGCAGTAGTTTGGTACAGGCTCCAAAGGAGGTAAAGGCCTGAGCTGTTAACAGGCCAAGAACTCCTCTAGTTTCAATCTGTTATCTGAAAACCCACAAAGGAGCAGAGTGACACAGTGAGCATCGATGCATGTGACCTTGGAACACTATCATGTGATTAACACATGACTAGCAGCTGGCTTTTCCAAAACTTATTTATCAAGGAACAAAGAAAGTTGTGGGTACAAGGAGACTCATGCATACCTTTCCCATCGCATGTAATTTGACCACAAGCCAACCAGTTTATTCCGTAAATACGACAGCCTAAGTGAGACTTCTTTGAGCTCTCCCGGCTAAGCAGCCTGGCTGCATGGTGGTGATCTCCCCTTGAGCTGGGATGCCTCTCAGGGTTGCTCCTTGAGGCAGAGAGACCTTTTACCAACAGAAGACCTTTGGTAAGTGATCAATATTGCACATAACCTTGTAGTATGGTAACTTTGATTTGTGACTTGGTAACTTTTATTTGTGCCTTGGTAGTTTTGAATCATTGTTCAAATGATTGTGCCATATGGCAATAGAGTGAACCTTGCTATCAAACTTTGTTAAGTTGCACTTTTACAACATCATAAAGCCACTTTTGTTAATACCTTTGACAGTGGTTCTTTAAGCGATCTAAATCACCCATTTCTGACAAGGAGCTTCCTCTGATTCCCATGACCTTTCAAAGATAATTGAGAGTGGCCTCACAGTGACATCAGCCAGCTCCCTCAGCACTTGCAGGTCCCATGGATTTATATATGTTCAGTTTGTTTAAATATTCCCTAATCTGATCCTCCTCCATTGAAGGTAAGTCTGTCTCATTCGAGATTTTCCCATTGGTGTCAGGGGTTTGGGATTGTCTGATCGTACATGGGATACCTGGGATACATGTCTGGGAGAGGTTAATAATCTTCATTCTGTGCCAGGAGCTACTTAGCCAAGGACATAAAAGAACTTTAACACTATGTTATTTCAGGGAATATCTTTTTTTAATGCTATCTAATTGTATGGGGTACAAACCATGTAACAAAGGAGTGCTTGAATACCTAGCACTATAAAACCCCCATAATTTCTTTAAAGTGAAAATACCTGCTTGAGAAGCTATCAAAATCCATGAGGTGATCAAGGAGGATTACTTTATGACCTTGTTTTTGTCTTGGCCCAGAGAGGGTTTTACAATGTGTTTACATGAAAATAGGAACTTCCAGTTGTTATTTAGTTGTCACAGTGCACTTAGGCTGAGTAGGCTTCAAAAATTTTCATAGGCATCCTTGGTTTGGCAAACTTATTCAACTGAAACTCCAAATCCATTTAAAGTTTTCCCATCACTAAATCTGTTAAGTAGAATTTCATTCATTTGTAGATGTTGATGGGAAACTAAACACATGCAAAAATAGTTGATTTTTAAAAAAATTATATACCTTTTAAAGAGGGTTAGTTTTACAGAAATAATAAAAAACCATTAAAGTTTAAAGTATTTTGGGTGGCTTAGGTTAACATTTCATTAATGTCAAAGTACACAGTGTTTTACATACAAACAGGTGTTTTGACAGAGTTTCATGGTAAAGTTTAATAAGTGTCTTCCTGAATTGTTCATCTTTTAAGCTAGTCTCAGAAAAACTATATTAATTCAAATTCTTAACAAAAAAGAAAAAGGATGTATTTGGTGTAGGTGTCCAGGTGCTGGCAGCGGGGGGCTGCAGGGGCGGCCTCTGTGAGGAGAGGCCAGGGCTGCCCCGTGCCAGACACAGCCGGTTCCAGCCGGCTCCAAGGGACCCACCCCAGGGCACGGCTGAGCCCCTCAGCCAAGGTGATGGTGCCTCGGGGAAAACAGGTTTAAGAAAGGGCAAAAAATGGCACACAGGTAGTGAGGAGTGAAGAAAAAAGTGTGAGAAACAGCCCTGCAGGGACCGAGGTGAGAGGAGGAGGTGTGCCAGGTGCTGGAGCAAAGAGTCCCCTGCAGCCCCTGGAGGACCCCATGTCAGAGCAGGTCGATACGCCCTGAAGGAACTGTGGCCCATGGAGAACCCATGCTGGAGGATATTTTTTCCTGAAGGAACTGCAGCCTGTGAGAAGGACCCACACTGGAGGAGAGGAAAAGAGTGAGACGGAAGGAGCAGCAGAGAGCTGTTATGGACTGACTGCAACCCCCATTCCCCATCCCTGCTGCACTGATCGGGGAGGGGGAGGTAGAGTCAGGAGGGAAGGAGTGCAGTTGACTCTGGGAAAAAAAGCAGTGTGATGGGGGAGTTGTTTTAATTTTTTTCTTTGTTTCTCACCATCCAACTCTATTTAATTGGCAATAAATTAAATTATTTTTCTCCAAATTGAGTCTGTTTTCTCTGTGATGGTAATTGGTAAATGATCTCCCTGTTTTTATCTTGGCCCATGAGCTTTTTAATCTTATTTTCTCCCACTGTCCTGTTGAGGATGAGGACTGAGAGAGCAGCTGGGTGGTTGTCTAGCAGCTGGCCAAGGTCAACCCATCACAAAGGGAAAATAAAATTAAATTGCTCATATTGTAAACTCCAATAATGTTATTTCACCCTAGAGAGTGCAATATAAGGTTATCTAAACTCAGTGACAAATTGTTTCTTCCACTTTAGTTTTAACTGAAAGGAGGTATATGTTAGCATTCACCAAAACTTTTTTTTTATCTATCATAATCAATATTTAAATGGAAAACAGGAAAAGCTGTTTAATTATAGGCCCCACACTATTGGTTATTATATACTGTAGGTGGATTTGGAAAGAAGGAGGATTGTGAAAGAGAGTGCTAGACAACAATCTCAACAAGTCAGAAACTTGCTTTTACCTCTGGACTCTCTCTGGTGACCATGAGCAAAGTAATAGTATCTTTATATCACTTACAATAGGAATATAAATACTTTTTTTAATTTTTTAATACTAAACTTCTGCATCTTAATATGAAAAGAACCTTATAGATACTAAATAGAATTATGATAATGTTTCCTTATGCGCTGAGAACTCTTGATGCTATGACAATTTAATAGGCAGTGAGAATAAAGAGGATCCTTTTTGTCTGTTCTGTCCAGTAGATTCTTCTGGAATAAATTTCCTGTCCTGGAGTTTTTGAGGACTGCTATTCTACAAGCACTTACAAGGATCAGTAAATCACTTATCTTACTAATCTAATAGCTGTAAACACACTGGAAGCAGCAGACAACGCAGAAAGGCATGACTATACAGTTTCCTTTAGTCTTTAGATGAGACAGATAGCAAAGAAGGAATTCACAGAAATAGTTACTGAGCAGTGAATTGCATAAACAAATGAGTGGGAAATGGGAAGAAGGGGAAAGTCAAGGTGATACACAAGTAGTAAGTAAACTTTTTGAAACTACTGAACAAAATATTCTCTTGCACCCAGACCCCAAACTTTGGGCTATATTTTATCATGAAAAAAATTGCAAAAAATAATTTATTGTAGTTAATTAAATACAGAATATTATTGGGAAGTAGATATCTGTCATTTTACCTTATTGCCCCAATAGATTTGAACACAGATTCGCTATAGGACAACCATCCTAATAGAATTAAAAGTTAATCTTTTTCGCTCTGATAAGTGAAATTGATATTCAAATTAACTAATACAAAGAGGACAGGTTTATAAGCAGACAATGAAAATATCTTATTCCAGAATACCCAACTGACTGAAATCAAGCATATTCCTCTGGGATAAGACTGACATGAATTCCTACTCTAAATCACATGGAGGATAGGATTTAGTTCAGCTAATTTTAGGTTTATACAGTGTAAGGGTGTGATTCAGCTACCTGAACATAGAACTCTAAAATAATCCCATGTCATTTGGTAATTTGAATAAATCTTTAGATAGCACTGATTGTAACAACTAAAACATTAATTCAGTTGCACACACTGTCCTGTCCTGCCTCTACCCCCAGCTGTGTGGTGGTTTACCATCCACTTGTTCACTCCCCTTTCTCAGTGGAATGGGAAGGGAGAAAAAAAACAAGAAGAACAAGAATGAAAAAGCTCATGGGTTCAGATGAAGACAGGAATATTGCTTACCAATTGCCGTGGCACATAAAAGGAGCCACATGCTTTTCTGATTGGTTCAGAGGTGCCAACTCAGCTGAGGGGTTCAGCTGTGCCCTGTGGTGGATCCGTTGGAGCCAACTGGAACCAGCAGTGTCTGGCATGGGGCAGCCCCAGCCTCTCCTCACAGCTATACCCAATGCAAGCTATTATCACAGAAGGCCAGATTTTCCCCAGACACTCAGAGTTGTAAATGCCAGCTCCTTTGGAGTATCTTGGATTCTTTAGAACATCTCAGTGAGACTAGATACCTGTGTAAAGGTAACTGAAATTAGCCCTCAATCTCCAGCAAATTTAATGGCACTGCTTACACGTAGACTTATACATTATAGGTCCCTAAAGTTGAGAGAAACAAATCCCATCCGGAAAGTTGCAGCATTTCTCAGTGCCTAATTAGACCATTACATCAAAAAATCAAGGATGCTACCAAGTAACCTTGAAAACAAAATATGAATGCTGCTAGTCTGTTCATTCACCACCGCCCTACTCTTCTTTCAGACAATAGTCATAATTGTCTACCCAGGGCAGTACAAGGAGTACATAGCTCAGGGACATTAAGCCTTAAGTTGATAAAAGGCTCTAAGGTGTCTAGAGGAACACCATTTAGAAAACATTTTGGTCACTTTCTACATATTCTGCTGTTTGAACTATCACCTGGGAAACAGCATCTGCTTCTTTATTGCTTAAATTTTAAGTTCAGGACAAGACTGTGTAGTTAAATTCTAGTTACATTCACAATTTTCACAGAAACCACCAGAATACTTTAAATGGTGAAAACTTGTTCTTTCAAAAAATAGTTGAACAATTCATTGACATTATCTTTTCTCTTCAACTCAGTCCTTAAAATCTCTATCTTCACCTGTGATACTAGCTCACCAATCTCTCTCTTCCTTTACGCTGAGTGTTCTCATTTGAGCTGCAGGCCCTAGGAATAAAAAAAAAAAGGTGGAACTATGAACTGAAAGCAATAACAAATTTCCATCATTTTTGAGGGGGGAGTAGGAAAACAATTTTGTGTTAGGAACTACATGCTCAAATAGGCCAAAATTTATGTCACTAGTTTTAATTCACTCCCTAAAGAGTCACAGGTTGGTTTGGTTCTTTTGGGGGGTGGGGTTTGTTTGGATTTTTTTTTTTCAATCCAAATAATCCTACATATAATAAGGCCAATGAAGTAATTTTAAACCACATATCTTTATGTTTTTACATAGCTTGTATGGAATTTAATCCCTCTAGATTCCTTCTGTAGGCAGAAACACAAGCTTTTAGTGATTCAGTCTACCTACAATGTAGATTATTCTTTGGAGAGGCCTTTCTTATTTGTCTGACAAAACAGGGGTGCCTAGCATAAGTAGGTTCCAAACAAAGTGCATTAGCTAAGGTTTGGATTCATACCCTTAAGTTGAGACATTGAGAGCTTTTTCTTAGGAAAAGTTGAGCTCCCTCTTTGTGTCAGGTTGCCCATTTCTCCAAAGAGATCAAAAACTCTGGGACACTTAGCTCAAACACTGGAAATCAGATAGTATCTATATTTGTTTCGGTTCCCCCCTCCCGTTATCTGGGTGAGATGTACATGCAGTACAACACATTTCCTGACAAACATATATCAATATCATATTTGTGAAAATGAAGATACAATAAGGGGATTGTTCATGAATAGCTTTTAGCTGGAATATAGCTGGAATATAGTGAGCAGATTGAACTTCAGAAATCCAGAAGGATTCCCATGGTAAATGCTTAAAATAAGGCAATTATGCCTTATTTATTTACCCCTTATACCCAAATGCTTGGGTATTAACATTAACATGCATTAACATGCAGGCAGTTCAATGTGTGTATTACACCATTGTTTGCACTTATTTTCTTACCCAGTGTAACAGCTGCCAAACTTAGCACCAAAGCAGACTAGCTAATTCACTGTGCATCACAGCTCACCTTTCCAGCTCTGCTTAAAATAATTCATTTTCAAACACAAACATTCTGTTAAATACTGGTGCTTTGACAGTTCAGCCAATGTGTGAAACAACGTCATTGAGGGCAAACTAGTAAGACCCAAACTCATTGAACTGTCTCTGCTGCTCTGGCAAGAAGGATACTGATATGGAATTATATCTTTGTGTGCTAGGGAGTACAAGCAAGGTACTCCGCTCAGTACGCTGCACTGCAGTACAATGCCAGACTGCTATCTGTCCTTTCTCTATGAAACAGAGGACTTGACAGCAGGAAGTGAGTTGTTCTGCCATAATGAGGTGAACCGTGCCCTAAATAGAGTATTAATCAGTTCACCTTTCTTAGATGAAATGCAGTTTTCTATTTCTTTTTGATTTGATGTCCGTCTTCCAACATTTTATGGAACCTTCAGATCTATGGCCAGAGCAAGAGAGATTGGCCTATAAGTCTAAGCTACACTTGCACAAAGCCTCATCCTGAGTACTGGAAATGATCGAATGATTCAAACTGACATTAATTCCCCATTTCCTAGACAAATAAATAAAGTGCATTGCTCATCAGACAATGATTTGCTACTGTTTTAACTCCACGATTAGAATTCTTAGGTTTTCCTTATAGTGAAGTTACACCAATCCCAGCTTCTTTTCTTTCTAAAAATTGGACACAATGCCAAATTCCCCTCAATCTCTTACAGAGAAATAAAATTTATACATAAAACCTGTCCTAGTATATCTAGTGTAGGTTTCTTACAAGGAAGTGTTATTTTTGCTGCTTTTTGTGCTAAGGGTTTAAATTATATTCTATGCAGTACTGACAGCAGTTTCCATTCAGTAAGTATCTGTATGCTTTATATAGAAAGACAGTAACTTACCTATCTTGTAGAGATGGGAAGAGTGAGGCACAAAAAGAGGAATGGCTTGGCCAGTGTTATTCAACTTATTCACCACCTCAACAGTACGGGCAGAGCCCAAGTGCGGTATTATGCTTCTTATCTTGATGGAAGCAGTTGCTTAAGCAAACAGCTTAACTTCTTGCAGTCCCATAGCAAAACTTCCAGTAGGAAAAAAAAAAAAGAAAAAAAAAAGTTTTGGAGCCCTTTTATATATAGCATTATTGAAAGAACACTATCGATACCAGTTAACTATTAATCAGAGTTCTCACAGAAAAACAGCTTTTTTTTTTTCAGTCAGTACCACTGCATTATAATTAAATACTAATTAGTAATTAAATTCATAGTGGCAAATAAATTATAATAACCATTAAAGTTTTTGTTCTTTATTGTAATATTTGTACAGTCTTATCTTCAGCTTTGCAAACTTTTTTGCTGGGCATTTTTTGAAGATTAGCGTAAGCATCTTCATAAAGTGTCATTCAAAAGGAGATGAATGTGGATGGCTAATGTGCAAAGGGGTAGCAGTAGAGTTCTGTTGTCAAAAGCTGAAGCTCTCAAATTTGTTTAAAGAATGCCTGTACTATTTTTCCAAATTAAAAAAAAACCAAACAACCAAACCTGAAAAAACAGAGCTCAGCTATGTTCAATTTTCCTAGTTTAAAGGGAAATTCAATTTGAATTGGACAGCAGTTCATAATAGCTTACAAGTAATAATTCTTCTGATTGCTGTACTGTAGAAATGACAGTTAGAGATTAAAAAGCCATAGAAGAAAGCCTCTGTTGGTTCTTTGGATTGGTCTTTTGTTATGTATATTCCCAATGCTGTCATACTCTGTATAGAAGATAGGTCAGAGAAGCTAGATCGGTTTGAAATACATAGAAAGCATTTGATCAAACAGAGAAGTTAGATGGCAGTAAGTCATCAGAGCTGCACAGCATCTGCCTGAGATATCTGACAATCATCAAATGTGAAACTGCAGAACTGGTGACCAATGGGTGTGTAATTTATCATTAAAAAGAGCTACAGTTAGACAACACAAATTTCAGCCACACTGTCACCACTCTGACAAAAGGAGTGACCAATATAATCCCCATTTCTATGAATGAGTCTAGACTTTTTCAACTAAACTTCAGCACGAATAAACACAAATCAATGCAATTAGGGAAAACAATAACTAAAAATTACTGAAAAACACCCATGTGATGTTGAAATCAGATCAGGCAGCTGAAACTGGGGAAAGAGATTTTGGACACCAACAGAGGCAGTGCTCTGAAATCAGTCTGCAGTGGCAGGAAACAAAGACAACAAATCATGGGAGTCATCAGGAAGGGTACAGGGAACAGCATATAGCATAATATTTAATCTTGGTCTAGCCCAAGGCTTGAGTGGGAAATCTGAGACAGAGAATGGAAACATTGTGAGGTCTCTGCAGCCTTTAGTTCCTGGAGCAGAAACTTAACTGCTGGCTCACATTCCTCTTCTTCTTAAAATATGATCCACTGAAAAGGGATAAAATGATAATTATGGTGATTAAAATGAACTGTGGGTTTGGAAATGTTTTAGTGTAGCATGAAAAAAGTAGGACATCAAAAGAACACATAGTAGCTGTGCCAAATGATTATAAATATTTTCCTAGTTTAAATGCCAATTCAAAACTCAGTTTTCACATGGAGATATAAACATCAGTAAACTTACCTAAAATCTAATAAGACTAATGAGTATTTTGCCAGTTAAAAAAAAAGTATCTGTACAGGAAACATTTTTATTCTGACTCTAAATATATTCATAGGACTTTCCCTTAGAAACAAGTTGTTTCTAGACATTTCCTGGTATCAGGCCATTCTGAGAAGTTTTGTACACTTTTACATTCTTTGCTGTCAATACAAAGCCTCTAAACCAACAAACATGATTCCTGTACATACTGAATAGGTTTTTTGAGCATTTAATGCACAACCTGAAGGTAGAAGATGATGGCAAGCTACTTTGCCTATGATCAGGCCCATACTGAAATGATGTAAGACCAAGCAGAGACCTGTAGCTTGTTTCCTTACTCCTTTAGAACAAATTACCTAGCCGAAGAACCATCCTCTGTACAAATAGGAGATATGCACCTAACTACCTTTATAAATCCAAGGCCCAGTCTTTACCTCTACAAGTCTCAAATGCAGCAGAATATTATGTTACCAAGATGTCAGTTAAATATGTAATAGCTTAAAAATGGGAAACATAGAAGACAAAATAAAATGTTCCTTTATTCTTTTTCTGCAAGGTTTCTGTTTACTGGCTGATAGTTTTTTGTCTTTTAGTTCCCAATGAAAAACTTACTTCATTAAACATCCAACAAAGATTCTTCTCTTGCCCTGACATAAAATTGTCATATGCAAGAGATTGTTGTTCTTGTGACAAAGTGGACCTGTCTATAATAAATCACTTGGAAATTCTATCTTTTTCTACAGATTCTGAAACAATTTTTACAGGAAGCCTTTCTCAGGTTGATCTTTTAATTTTTTCTGACATGTATAGCTACAACTCACCTACGGTTATCACCTGATGGCAGCTATTTCAGACAAAAAGTGATCTAATCTCACAGCCATCTTACTGGAAACAGTGAAGAGATCTGCCTCTCCAATTTGTTAAAAATGGAACAAGAAATTAATTAAATAAGGCACAAAGCCAACTTTAAGTATGTCAGAGTTTAGTTCCAGCTTAAAAGTGGATCAAATCAAACTTAGAAGCAGAACAGTTTAAGGAATTAAGGGAGATGATAATGATTTATAGAAAAATTATGTGAAAGAAGCAGCAAAGAAATTACTGTACTGTAAGTTTAAATAAAGAGAAGGAATGTATAATATATGAGGATTGTATAATATTTAGAATACTTCTGAACTGCCATAAGATTAGAGTGCTAGAGAACTCATCATTTGAACTGCTAGAAATCAGCTTTTCCAACCTCCATTCCTCTGTCCCAGAACAGTCAGTCCACAAGACAGGCAAGAATTTTTATCCCAGGATAGGTAGTAAAAAGGTTATAGCCCTTTGTATCTTCCTTCTTCTGAGGTTAAGTTTAAGATTCGGTAGCAGCAGTTGAAGGTAGGGCAGAGGTGAGTTCCAATACATAAGGTGGGTGACAAGCAGGAATACCAGTCCCAATGCAAGAAACTTGTTCCTAGAAGAAACTGGTAAACTGCATTGAGTGCATTGAGACTTGTGGTAGCTGAGGTCTCTCTTGTATTCAGGGACCCCAGTGAAAACACTTAGATTTTTTTCAGTCATCAGAGAGGTTAAATAGCAGTCAATCCAAATTGCTGCAATGTGATGAAATATGTGTTACTGAACCCTAATACATATTTAGTGTGTTGAATATGAGTATTAGATAGTTGTCTTATAACTACAGTAATAAAATTGAGGTTTGGCGTTTAAATCATTCTCTGCATCTTATTTTCTTTGTTTACACTTTTTCTCTGAGTCTCCTAATTAGTGTCGGAACTATGAAACTGTATGTATATCTTGTATTGACTATGCTCACTATACTGATTAGCATTATATAATTATTTAAGGTATGATTGTGCACATTCTATTGATTAGTTTTGTGTGTATTTACATTTTTTCAGAGAGAATATGTTTCACACAAAACCAGTAGCTGAAGGAGTCTTTTTTATAAAACATAATTGGAGAATTTGAATAGCCTACAGTATGATTTGGATTTTTTTCTTTTTCTTTTTTGTTATAAGATTGATAGGAACTAAACAAAATGTAGGGACTTTACACCAGTTTTGAAGCGTTACTATGCTGTAGCATTTTTCCAGTGGTACTACTGGAAACTGAAAAAAAAAAATTAGAAGTAACATGTGTTAGAATATTTTTAAGGGAAAAAATTGTTATAAATTTGAAACTGAAATAAATTCTGCTTTTCTTCTTCAAATCTATTTTAAAATATTGATTCTAGTGATACTGGAAACATTTATTCCTTTTTCCTAGTAAATCTCAGTTGCAGTCCTAGGTCATTTGGGGACTACTGTTGAAAAGACTTTAGATATTTATTTGTGTCACACTTGTGAACCATATGCAATACATTTTCTTCTGTGTTTGACCACACAAGTATCTACCCTTAGAAACCAAATATACTCCAAATGTTATATTATTCTACATCATAAATCACCTTTTAGGTTTTTAAGTACATAGACTTTAAGGCTATAAGTAATCAGTAGACTAGGTCACCTTTTCCTGGTGAATAAAAGTAAAATTGAGTATAAAATGATAAGACTCTCCAGAATGGTGTGAGTGAACTCTGTAATTCTTTCTTTCTACTTCTGCTTTATCCATTCGTTTAAGGAAGCTCTAAGGACTGCAGTCTATTTTAAAATATTATTGACTGAATCAGGCTTGATGTTATGTGGTTATCTTGTTAAAATGTCTTTATTTTCACTTCTTTTACTTATTTTCATTTATTTTCTTAATTTTCACTTCTAGTTCCACAATATAGAATATATGAATCTGTTAATTATAAATTTATAACTATACTCTATGTTTTTCAGCATGGCTGTAGAAATAAGAAGTGCATACAGTATCTGACAGGTTACACTCAATATTTTTATATGTATTTTTGATTAATAAATAAGTTACATTAAAGATATTTACTGCTTATTCAGAATTTCCATAATTTGCTGCTATGTATAACTTTTTTTTATTAGCATCAGATAACACTATTCACAAGTAAACACTGTTGCATTTTGTGCTCATCAAACAGAAAGCAAGCAAACAACAGAAAAAGTATCTAATCCCAGAGTATTGTGAACTGAAATGTGAGAAGAAGATACCAAAAGGCAAGCAAGAAGTTTGTGAAAACTGGGAAGGAAATTTTGGTATTATAGTAGAAAGTAGACTGTAGTAGACAGTTAAGTTAGTATACAATTGTTTTTTGCATTTTTGGTTTTCAAAGGAGTGAGGTCATTCTAGATGCTTACAAGGTGCTTCCTTCACTGTTAAGGGCAGCATAAAAAGAAAATTGTGGATGCCATTTAAAAATCTAAGTGAACAATGACAGTTGGAATTACTGGCATATAAAAGGTCAGCCAATTTTTTTATGACTCATGAAGGGGAGGATAGGAATAACAGCCTTGTATTCATTTCAATTCTATGTATTATATAAAGAGAAGCTAAAGGTGGGATGTACTGCTATTGTTAGTTCTTGTTGGTTATTATATTGTCAATTTTCAATTTGTTTCCATAAATTCTGCTAGAAGCAGGAACTTCCATTCAAATGAATGCAATATTTTGTGTAATTGGAAGTAATATCTACTCTACCTTGCCATATGTCTATAAAAAAATTAAGGAAAATGGAATGAAATGGCTGCAGAAGGTTGTATTTTCTTGTTCTCCCCCACTGCTAGGACTGCTCAGCAAGAAAAAAAATGTGAGGATGTCAGACCCATTTTCTCATTAGCCTACTGAGAAACAGATGTGAAAGGGTTCAGTTGGTTAATTTTTCAGCCAGCAGGCATTGATACAATTCTACTAGCAGGCATAGAAAATAACAATGAAAGAATTAATAAATATAGATCAGCTCTGTTGGCTAGAAGGTTATCAGTATGCTGGGGTGATCAGCAATACACTCTCACAGGAAACTGACAGAGTAAGTAATTTGGGGTTTATTTTATTGTAGTAAATTCAAGTCAAAATAAGAAAAATCAAATTAAAAAGAATAACTTGTTTCCATCAGATGGCATTTTTTTTTTAAACCAGAGGTATTAGATGGTGTCCTATGCTAATTAATGGTGCTACTCAAATATCTAACTGTCATGAAAGACCAAAAAAAAGCATATTCACACAAATAAGTCACTTCAGTAGGGACTTAAGTATCTTTGTACTTATTGATTTGTGAAGATCATGAAGAAGATTTAGAAAATTATTTCTGATTCTTCCATTTCAAATCTACACTAATCTCTACTGGAGTAACTTTTAAACATCTAAAACCAGAAATAAGTTTTGTTTTCAAGTGTATAATAATATTCTAAATTTCAAGGTCTGACAATTGTTTTCTGGAGATATCTGCACATTTGGACTTTTTTTATAAGGAAGTGCAAACACACAGTTTTAGGAAACTGCAGAATATGACTGGACTCTCTTATCTGAAGATGAGCTGGAGGTAGATCTTGTTAGGTTCATAACCTCCAGCTTTCTTTGTGCTCAGTTCAAGACTTAGGGGGAAAGAAGAAGGAATCTTGATGCATGCCTATGTGTCACCCCAGTAAGGTCAGGACAAGGTCAGGGCATGTACTCAGACCAGACCAGAGAGCCTGAAGCTATTCCAAGACAGTAGGAGGGAAGTACCCTGCATTTATCAGTTCCAAAGATCAAGATGATTTTTTGTTCACTTTGAAATTATTATATTTCTTTGCTAAAACTTTGGAGTTACAAATAGATCTGAAAATATATTGTTCTTCTATGAAATTAAGTACAGCAATGAGCCTTTTCATAGCTTGGAAATACAGTATGCTGAGAGTAATAAAGTGCATCAATTATGTAAGGCACTACTTCAAAGCATTTCATTAACATTTCATCTACTTCTAAAACTGCTTTTACATCCACTACCAGCATTAAAAAATAATAATAAAACCTGTACCTGTTAAATT
The DNA here is from genome assembly GCF_034638445.1 of Ciconia boyciana. Classification (NCBI taxonomy): domain Eukaryota; kingdom Metazoa; phylum Chordata; class Aves; order Ciconiiformes; family Ciconiidae; genus Ciconia; species Ciconia boyciana. The sequence continues at coordinate 177,504,181 of NC_132934.1, forward strand.
ACATATTCTCAATTTGCTCATCTATTAAATGATGCTGAAATTAAAATATCTAATACAAAGGAAAAAATTAAAAGGAACCATTCAAAAAAATTAAAATAAAATCCACATCCTCAACCTGGCTACACTGAAGACTTGGCGAACTATTTTGAAAGTCAACAAACTCAGATTCTAGTAGACCATATAAGTAAATGCATTGTAAAATTAAGGACCTGTTATTTAGGAAAGGTGAACTGTAAAATACTAAATGCACTAAAGCACACTAGTATGCTTTGGGTAGTTGATCCAGGGCAATTAGTTTGATGTAACCAACTTCAAAACTGTAAGACAACTAGATCTAAACTAAGAATAAATCTGGAGCAGCTATACAATGAATAAATAATTTGCCTCTAAATATTACTTGTGGTAGTATTCTATAATCTTTCAAAAGAAAAAGAAAAGTTGGAAAATTGAAAGGATAAGTTCCATGATAGAGAAAAAACAAGGTATGCTGTTAACTTACAGGTAAATTGGGTTTTTTTCTAGGTAAAAAATTTTGATCAGTGCTACAGAGATTAGACCCATGATTTTTTACCAGTTCTAAATTTTCTAATTTGTAGAAGATAAAATGATTAAACTTCATATTTGCAAATACGTTCCTTTCTAAATATATTTAAGGCTACATCCACAATGTGACTACATGGTTCAGTGACTCAATAAAAGCTTGGTATTTAGCATCTTGCACAAAATTATGAGTTCACTGTTGTTGTCTGAATTAAATACAGAATTTAGTTTTAACCCTCCCTTCCATGGATTTCATGTCCTATTTTTTAGGGTTTTTATAGGTTTCTGTTTGCTTCTAATCTTAATTGATTTTCCTGATTGTTTTCCATAGCTGTAATTGTTCTAATTAAATCCCTAGCCAAATAATCATGATAATCTAATTAAGATGTTCTAGTTAGTCTCTATCTGTAGTAATTGTTTTCTTTATAAAGGTACTTTATGTAAGAAAGCTTTAATCATTTGTAGGCTCTCATGGATCCTGATCTCTGCTTCATCCAATTTAATCTTCCGCCCAGACTATTTTTCCTTTTGACTTAGGCTCTCAAAGTACTAAAGTAATTTATAGTTTCTGTTCCCTGCTCTTCAAAGACCAGCAATTGTGTTCTCACAGCAAAATTCCCCCTCTGTTACAACAGCAGATTCAGGGTTTTGTGAATGGAGCTTTGGTGAAAAATTTAGCAAGGATTCAGTGTTTAATTGTATTTTAAGTGTATATTCAGGAAGCTTCAAAATTTCTTAGGTCTGAAATAGGCTTTAAATCACAGTAGTAGGTTAATTTTTTTTTTTGCTTTTTAAAATTAATATTAAAATAATTTAAGAACTTTTTGATGTGGTATTTTTATAGTACAAGAATGATTGTGACAACTGTGCAAACATTATGCTTCTATTTCCACAAAGAAAACCCATAGAATAAAAGAAGTGAATAGCATTCAGTAAAATAATTCTTGAGAATTTCAAGTCTATATCACTGGTTAATAATTAATCAAACAGAGCACTACCTCCGCCAAACTCATATTACTGCAATATGATTGAGTGGGTGGCCAGGGCTGGGACAAGTACAGTATTGTGTAAACATTGGTTAGCACTTGGGTTCCCTTTTGATCTGAAGTACCTAATCCAATAAGACTCAGTGTAATTCTAGAGATAGATCACTGCGAGCATCACTTTCAAAAGGCAACATTAGTGAAACTACACTTGATGTTGCATTTTCCACCTTACAAAATCTTTAAAACTGTCTTCCAGCACTATTGCAACAGTTGTGTCCTTAAGATCTCATCCTCCCGAATTCTTTTGCCACATACCGGGAGACAAAGACATGGCTTAAAGCTGCCATCCTTGAGGTTTTCAGCCAAATCATAACTGAGTCCTGAAACACTCATGGACACAAAATAAGGCCACTTGAACTGTTATGTAATAGGTATACTAGGGCCTGGGAGTCCCAGTTATAAATATTATGTATTATGAATTTAGCCAACCTGCTCTAAAGTGGATGCCAGGTACTCTGTACCTTTTAGCCTGAGGACTGGGGATCTTTTCTTGGGGCAGAGTCATTTAGCAGTGTGTATCTGGACTCATTTAAGCAGTGTGTTTCTAGACTCATTTATGTACTCTCCCATAAGAACTACTTTTATATCATTTCTTGACATAACAGAAACGCTTGCATTTTAAGGATAGAGACTTTCTGTCACAGAAATGCTGAAAGCCACAGTGAATTAGAAAGGGTATACTATACGATCTGAGGAAGGGGCTTGATCTGAGGGTGTGACCACCCCCTCCCCCAGCGCCTGTGCAGAAGATTGAGAACTTTCTAGAACAAGAACCATCTAAGTCCTGAAGGGGCATATCTGGAGGCGGGGATTACCGTGCGCACGCCCACCACTGGAGGATTGCCACATCTGTCATCGTCATTACGGGATCCAAGGGTGGTGATACTTTTTCTTTCTCTTCCTCTTTCCTCCTCTCTTTTCCTTTCCTTTTCTCGCTTCTCTCTTCCTCTACTCTTCCAATATATGCAAGTTTGGGATAAATCATGACGGGTTCCATGGAAAATAGCTCCATTGTCAAATCGCCTCTGTTCATTCATTGAGCTTGCCAGTTCGTTAAGTTTGTCTGTTTGTTGAATTCGCCAGTTAATAAAGTTGCTGGCCAGCCTGTTCCTCTGAGTCGTTGTGACTCTGCCGACCACGCGGCTCTGCCGAGCAGAGATCGGCTTTTGTCAGTACACAAACGATCAGGGAATTGAATAGATTCACCCCTCTCGCAACCCAGCGAGTGGGATGAGACACCTAGGATAACAGGACTGTTCTTCAGGTGCCACTCCAGAGAGATAGGGATCATCTACTGGTCTGAGAGTCTTAAGCAGAAGGCTCTGATATCCTATGGCATCCTGGTTGGCTTTGGTGTTTAGACTATGAATCAAGTCTTCCTAGGCTCTGTTGGCAGCAATGAAAGTTTATATATCTAGCTATCATGCAAATCTGGCATCTCTACATTTAGATTTAGGTAGACACATTCTGGAGTTGAATCCTACCCTTGGTGTTTTCCACACTGAAACCATATACTTTTGAAGATACTGAATTAAATTTACTTTGGTAAAAAGTAAGTTGCTGTGAGATTGTTTATAAAGTATGGTATAAGCTAACATTCACTATGAGCAACAGAAGCATAATATGGTTAATAATTTTTTTTAACAGTAATGTGGGTTTTTTTCAAAACAGAATATAAAAAATAATTAAAACCCATTAGATATTCTTCCCTTTTCCTTATAATACTGTAGTGTATAGTATTGTATAATATAAAGACTTTATACAAAGCATTAAGGAAAGCTGGTAAGCTGGTGGGGATGACAGATAGTTTCAATATGTCAATTAACAGTAGTAATACACTAATTGTAAACTTAGAACAAATTACACCACAATGTGCATGTATGTAGAGCCATGAACCTATGATTGCATGTCTACTGAAAACTCTGTACCCAATCTAGAAATGATATGAAGATGCAAAAAAAAAAAAAAAAAAAAGGAGACAGTATTCCTCAGGTCAGATGGCACAGTATCACATGGTGCTTTCTTCACTGGATAGACCAGATTGGCTTCACATTCAGGTACTGTGATTCCAACCAGCCTTCTCATCTGAAGCCCCATGCAGTGGGGCAGGATCTACTGATCATCTTAATTTCATGGTTTTCAGAATGTCTGTAAAACAGACACTTTCTGTATTACTAAAATGCATGGTCTGTTTCTGTATGCTTTCCTCTAAAAATCTCTCTGGTTTTAGATATTAACAATTAAATGAGAGCATGATTTTCATCTGCATAAAATTATGACACTTCATATTTGCTTCATCTTAAATAGCTGTTATTCAGAAAGGAAATTATCTGAAATTCAGAAAGTATGTCTTGAATTTCATTTTCTAGACTTACAAAGAGGTTTAAATATGAAAATGAAACATGGGAGAGCATTATATATATATATATAAAACTTATATGTTAAAAAGTTGTTACAAAGTTGTTTCCATAAATCTCTTCTGCTTGAGAAAAAAAAAAAGTAGAACTTTGATATATGTTACTATCATTTTAAATGTTAGTGTCAACCTTCATATGATGTTAATAAACACTTGTATTTATATAGTATGTTTATAAGAATCCATTCATTCACTGAGCTTTAGATCTAAATCCAATGTAAAAAAACTTTCTGTTGTGTAGAATGGATAATATGCAGGGTAACAGAAGAAAAGTACCAGCTGAAATTACTGCAGGAATTTTACATTTGTGTGCAACTACCTCATCATTTACATAGTAAATTTCCAAAAAGTTACAGATGGTCTCTACCTGGGATTTAACTGATTGGTATATCAGACTGATACACTGAAAGAAACAAGTCAAAAGCATCCCAGACATTGTAAGGCATAGAATACCTTAGCCAGTTGGGGTCAGCTGTCCCAGCTGTGTCTCTTCCAACCTTCTTGCTCACCCCCAGCCTATTTGTTGAGGGGACAGAGTGGGATAAAAAGAAAGCCTGTTCAGCAATAGCCAAAACACTAGTGTGTTATCAACACTGTTTTAGCCACAAATCCAAAACACAGAACCATATGTGTTGCTCTGAAGAAAGTTAACTCCATCCCAGCCAGACCCAGTACACTCATGGTGAATTAAAATGAGAGGAAATAACAAGCATGAATCACAGAGGACAGAGCCAAAGAGATTTGGCTATGACAAGAGTGGAACTAGTCTCATATAGTTTTAGTTGCTTGTTTAGGCTAAGGTAGTTTTGTAGAGTCTCTTTTTAATCTAGAGAGAGGCAACACCAAGGGAAAAATCATCATAGCCTACGTATAACAAATGTTATGGCTTGTCCTCTGGACTTGGCTATCTTTCTTCATTTATTATACATGTAGTCAAATGGAAGAATTCATCTCATCTAGCATAGACAACTAAGCTCCTTATGCTTTCTCTAAAGTCAGTGGAAAGAAAAAATCACTGCCACAGAGCGAGAATCCTATTTATCTTAGATACCATTTTAAGAAGAGACGGATCACATCCTGGAATAATTTATTTAACTGTTATATAAAATTTGACTAAGAGAATTTAAACTTACACAATTAATTTGTATATGTTTGAAATTTGAAGAAATTATTCCCACTCTAAGTAATTACTATAGACTATAGATTTCAGATAGTTATCAAGCCCCAGTGTTCCTGCTAGTTCAGTATAATAACTTGCTAACCTAGTCTAAATAACTGGTGAATTTATGGAAGAAAAATCCCAATTCATTAGTATCATATTTGAAATATAATGGCTTGACTTTGCAGTAACTGAAGCCCCTGTTTAAGTGTGAGGGATCACCCATAAATTACTAAACCACGTGCATGTATTTTTGCAATATCTTCCTGCCATAGCAAATTTCCCTATAGAAAATCAGTTTTTCCATAGGAATTAATTTTCAACCTTTTTTAGGAAGAGATATGCAGATGAAACCTTGACTGTGTCAGATCAACGGCAGTTTTGCCTCTGACTTCTGAAAATCTATATAATCTGCATAAAGATGAGAAAACTTCAGTCCAGAAGAGTTCAGCTGGGGGGAGGGGAGTCCTCATAAAGTATAAATCATGTCTGATCATCCTGACTGTCCTATGTGATTAAATTACCAGGTTCATAGGTGAGGGGAGAGTAGGCAATGTCTTTTGCTTCAGTTTTAGCAAGGCTTTTGACACTGCCTCCCACAACATCCTTGTATCAAAGTTAGTACATTATGGACTGGGTGGGCAGACAGTCAGATAAGCAATAAACTGCTTGGATGATCAGGGTCAGAAGGATGTGGTTAATGAATCATTCTCCGTATCTGGAGTCAACCAGAGCAGTACTGGGTCTGCACACACGGGTCTGTAACAACAGGCTAGAGGAATGAGCTGATATTAAACTAATGAAACTCAACAAGTACAAATGCCAAGTCCTGCCCCTGGGAAGGGAGACCCTGGCATTTTTACAGGCTGGGGGACTGAGGGACTGGGGTGCAGCTCTGAGAAAAACTTCTGGGGCCTTGGGGGACAGCGAGCTGAAAATGAGCAAGCAGTGTGTCCTGTCAGCAGAGATGGCCAACAACATCTGGGACTGTGTTAACTGGATTATAGCCAGCAGATCAAGGGAAGTGATGATCATCCTCTACTGAGCACTCATTAGACCACATGTGTAATAAAGCACCCAACTTCGGGCCTGCTGAGTACTGAAAAGTCATAAATAAACTGGAGCAAGTTCAGCAGAGGACTACCAGGGATAGTCAGGGCTGGAGCACTTGTCCAGAGGTTGACAGACAGGGGCTCGTTCAGCCTGGAGAAGAGACAGCTTCAAGGGGACCTAACAGCAGCTCCCCAGTAACTAAAGGGGGGTGACAAAGGAGATGGATCCAGGCCCTTCACAGCCATGCATGGTGGGAGGATTAGAGGCAACAGGCATAAGTTGAAACAAGAGACATTTAGACTGGGGATAAAAGAAACTTTTCCCTAAGAGGACAGTTAGGCTGTAGATCATGTAGCCCACAGATATTGTGCAGTCTCCAACCTTGGAGGTTTTCTAGACATGACTGGATAAAAACCTGACTAAGTCAGTTTGACCTCACAGATGAACCTGCTTTGAGCAGGAGGTTGGCATAGATCTTTCCCAACCCAAATTATCTTATTATCTATGAAATACTCTTATTTGCTTCTTTAGGCGCAGTTCTTAATAGAGTTTCTCCAGAGATTTTTAATAGCATCCAGAGGAAATGTTTATATGTGCGTAATTACTAGTAATTTTCTACCTCTCCTTAGAGAGAAAGACTAAAATATTTTTGAGAGACAGAAGCTGTTATATCTTTCTATTGAGTAAAAGTTATTACAATGAATATCATTATTCCTCTTCAACTGAATTGCTTGCTAAACAGGTTATTCTTGAGAATATCTGGGGTTTTTTTACAATATTTGATGAAGTGTTTGTATATTTTTACTTCTAGTTGTATAAAACCAAGCAAAACTACCAATGAAGTCATACATTTCCCAGACTATGATTTTACACCATTACTTTTCTGTAAATTTCAGTGCTATGTTTTGAGTTATTGTATACCAGTTTTGTAGATAATTGAAGTGAGCTTGAGGATTCAACTCTTCTCAATGTAAAGTGGATGACTACTTAGTACCTATGTTTGAGATAACTCACATTAAAAGTTACCAGCCTAGGATGGGTAATTGTAAGAGTAATCTAGCCACAAGAATATACATTGCAGATACGTAAAATCAGCTGAGATTATTACAATCTGAATGCTCTTCTGCTCTTTAAATTTTAGTAGCATTGGAGAGCACACAACTCAGTGGCAAAATTAGAAAATACTATAGGATGAATTTCAGAGAGTTTCTAGTTCCAGTAAAAGGTGGCATATTTTTAGTTATGATCTGATCTTGGGAAAGAAAGGGATTGAGTGTCTTGAGTAAGTTTACAAAGTACTGCAGGGAGAAATATTTGAAAAACGTAACCTAAAAGCTCTCTTATCTTTCCTCAATAATCCCCTTTGTCACAAATCATCTTCTCATTTTCCTCATGAGAATTTGTTTGTGTGCCATTTGCAGCACTGAAATTAAAACTAAGCAAGGACAATAATTTCCCATAATGTGCAGTATCCAGTACAATGATGCTCCAATACAGCGTTTGTCCTGTTTGTGGCACATGACAAATAATAACATACGTAGCTACTAATAATATGTACAAGAATTACTTATTGACACTTTTTCATAGATATACTGCAAGCTGCTTTGTTGTTGTTGTTGTTTCAATAAAATGCACAATTAAAATAGCTTTCTGAAGACTAGAAGCTGAAAAGTTAGACCGTTTGAGGAAAATGTTAACATCTTTTACTAATATTAAACTGGTATCTAATGAAAATTAAGAAACAAGAAGTCAATAATAGCACAAATTTACAAAGGCTATCCACTTCCTAAACATGAGTATGAGTGTATCTTGCAGATGTTTTTCACAATCTAAATTTGGAACTTTTTTCTAAATGAGAGTCTTCCAAACCATTAGTCTACTTAGCACATTAATTATATCATATATATGTCAAATGCAAATTAAAAATCTGAAAATATGTTTTGTCTCCAGTTTCACTATTTATATTCACATTATAATAATTAAGGCATAAGAGCCAGACTTAGATTTCATTGCTTTTGTTGCTATGTGTTAAAATTTTAAGTGTTAGCACTACAGAAATGTGTTTTTGCCGATCCTAATATTCAGCGACACCACAGCAATGTAATATCTGTACTTCTTGAGCTTAACATCATTAATGAGGGTAATAAAAACATTTCATGCATATCTTTTGATTCTAATGACACAAACCCAACCAATCAGCATCATGAAAGCATCAGCATTAAATATCATGTAATTAGATAAACTCTTTATCGTCCCTTACAGCTTTGAACTGCTATCAGGCAGTTAAAATAGATTTGCATATAAATTTATACAGCTTCAATAATTTTAGTATGTTAACTTGTTTAAAGCTTGTGAAAGAAAATAATGAAGACTGGGAAATTGGATATTGTGAAACCTGGCTGATTTGTTTGTTTCAATAATATTAATGATGAAAAATAGCTTTGTGAGGAGCTGAGGTATGACAACTTCCTGTTTATTTATATCAGCTCTCATATAGCTATATTATATACCAACCTTAAGAAAAACTGTGAGCTAATTGCTAAGGTATCTTAAACAAAGGATATATTACATTTTGCTCAAAAATTATTACTGCAGGATATTCTACCCCCCACTCCTTTTATATAAAACATTTGAAAAATACAAATATTGCACAGTTCTTTTTAAATTGGCTACAGTTAAAAGATGGTTCAACAAGGATTCTATGGATTACCATTAGGTTTATTCTAATTCTGAGACTAATTTCCCTAAGATATGTAGAAATAATGAAATAAGGCTTCTCTTTCGTGCAACTGTCCAATATATTACTCTATCATTTAAAAGGTAATTAATTTTTAAAATAAATCCATCATTGTACAAAAAAGAGCTTTGAAGGAGAAGTATCTGCCAAATGAACCACACTAAAAATATTTAAGAAAGTTACTATGAAATCACTTGAAATCACAGTTGACAGAATTGACAACTATGGAAAGCTGGATAAGTTTTAAACCTCATAGATCTGAGTAAGAAATAATGAGAAGTGGTTGGTATAACATGGAAGAAAAGGAATCTACTTGAAAATCTATTTAAATCTGACTTTGATAGCCTAATTCCCTAGTTGGATTTGACCCTTAAATGCTGTGTCAATTTGATTGTTTGTCATTCCACTATATAGGAAGAATTTTTAATATATTCATTCCTTCTGTGTGTCTAAGAATCCGTTCTTTAAGTTTTTTTTTTCTTCCTAAGGTGAAAAGTCATTATTATGTGCATATGATCGGAGTTGCATATAAGTCATTATTGCTGCTAGTATAAATATCAGACCTTGTATCGCTAGCTACAGACTGAAAATTTGAATACAAGGTTAGTGCAGGTTGTGAAGATAAAAAAAGACAAACTTGCTACTGAGGACTGTCCTCTTATATAGGGTTTTGGGGTTTTTTTTGGCTAGCCTTTTTTTTTTGACATTTATCTTTTTCATACCCCCTTTTCTTATGTTGAATCTGCTAGTGTGGTTAGCCTTTTGTATCTGTTAGGGAAGTTATCAAAAGGGAAGCTAATGTTTTGGAAAAAAAAAATAAAGAAAAGGATTTTCTTTTTGAGGTTTTTTTTTTTTTTTCCAAATAATTATCAGGTCAGACTCTTGAGACCTTCTTGCAACCATTACCATACCCTTCATATTAATGAATCAACCTGACACTTGTAGCCATGTATGCTGCAAAATACTCTTTTATTTGAGACAGTGGTTGCAGTGAGTGTTGATAATTAGCTGAACAAGTGATTCTTTTGCCCAGATGATTATTTATATGCACAGTGTTCTCATTGAATAATTTATAATAGCTCATTTTGTTAAAACAAAAATATTAATGATACTTTCATACACTGAAAAAGACAAAACTCTTTAATAAATGATGGACTCAAATCATTTGCTCAGTCCTAATTACAGTTCTAAGACTATGTCTAATAAAGTGCAAAGGTCCCAAGAGAAGGACTAAAGCAAAGCTGAGGTGTCCAGAACTGTAATTCAAAAATTTCCTATATGAAAACCTAAAAATTTTTAGAAGCTGCCTGAATTTGTCAGGGCATAATTCACAAAATCTTCTTTAATGTCAGAATTCGACAGATACAGAGTCCTAGCTATGTCTAGATCTTCTAGGGGTCTTTGTAAATCATTGCTTACTTTCTTCCAGAGCCCAGTAGGGATGTAGGAACTAAGCAACCCTCTAACAAATACCCTTAGATGGACTTAGTTATTGTTAGTTACTGTTAGTTAGTGGCCTTTGTTAGTAACTATCAGTTAATGGTAGTTGCTGTTATATTGTATAACAGCTCAAGGAGCTACAGAAGTGGCCAATAAGTGCAAAACCAAACTCCAGAGCTCTTCAGACTGAAGTGTTTGCATATACATCTCTACCCTAAGACCTTCCTAATCACAAGAAAAACTTGAAAATTCCCAACTCTTCTTGAACACTATATCATTAAAGATTCACTGAACTAGAAGTAGAAAACAAATAACTTACTGATTAGGGTCTTCAACTGGAAAAAGAACATCTAGTGTTCTGGTCTTTGTTTCTAAAGTTGTGGCTTTCTTGTATTTAACTATTGTGTAATGTGAAATACAAAAATATTATTGGGAATAGGTAACAAAAGGCATGCCTGATACTTTCCAGATGAATGGCATGAACAGGAGCACTCAGTTTTACAACTTTTTTTATTATTTTGTTTTCATTAGAGAAAAACAGATCTTGTGAATTGACAGGTCAAAATTAGAAAGAAAATTCAAAACATAATTTAGGAACGAATGATCAAATCAATAATAAAAAATTAAAGTAAAGAAAGATATCAAATAAATTCAATGGATGATGTCACATAAGAATTTAAACCAATGACAAAGATGTAAAAGGGGTACTCATGGATTAGAAGACTACAGCAGATGAATTTTCTGTGAATGCTATGGTAGGGATATTCTGACAGATTTTGGCTCCCTTCCAGAAGATAGGCCAGAGGAACTAGAAAAATAAAATTGGGAAAAAAAAAAAAAAGGCAGGAAATACTAGACTAAATAGAGAAGTTAGAAGCTAGTAAGTCATCAGGGCTGAACAGTATTCACCTAGGAGATCTGACAGACTTTGAACATTAAATTCTACTACAGATGTCCAAGAACCTATCACTACAAAAAACTACAGTGCAAGAAGGGTGCAGGGTTTTGTAGATTTTACTGGGTTTTGGGTTTTCTGTCTTGCTTACATCAATTCTGTGTTCAGTTTGCAGATTTTTCCATGCTTTAATGTCTTCAGGTGTTTTAGTACAAGAACAGAATTCCCTTTCTTCTCTATAAGGAGAATGTTGATGCCTAATTCCATTTCATGAACCAAGCTCCTAAAATAAAGGAAGGAATCATTTGAACTCATCTATCTAAACAAATCTGAGACCCTTAAGTTGAAAAAAGGTTAGTCACCTTCAGCTTTTCAGATACGTAATATGGAAAAAGACACAGCCATCTACAATCTGAATGGCTCTCTGGTATTCCCTGGATCTCTACCTTGGGTCCAACCATGATGACTACGCTTCTGTTTTGCTGATGTGCTTCTATGCCTCTATCTTGCTCATCCATGCTAGGGGTTTAATATTACAGTGAATCCTGAGATTATTTATCTATCTATTTGTCTGTCTGTCTGTCTACCTATCTATTTATTTAAACCTGGAATTCATTATGGGATTTAGTCACAAGCAACTTTAGCATGGAACCTCTTTTCTAGGCTGTTACCCCTGTTTTCATAGCTTTTGTATTTATTTATCTATATTTAATCAGTTTCTTTAAAGGAACTTTTTTGTACAGATATGAAAAAAAAAAAAAAAGAGGGAAGGGACTAATTTATTTAGTACACTTAGAGGAATTTATGGAAGTTATTACATAATGTTACTTCAAGAAACAGTAATAAACTCTATTATACTCTTCAGAGTATATGATCTTCAGTGTGAAACCTTAGTTTCATGGAGATCAGTGGAATTTTAATGCTAAATTCAACAGCATTTACCCTACAGTATTCAGGAGAATGCAAAGAGCAGGAGAAACTGGCACAAAGAGCAGGTAATATTTTTTGGTTCAAAACCTGCATCGTTACATTCTAACACAAACTCTTAGGCAAATGTTTGGGGCAAATGTTTTAGGACAAATGTTTGTATAATCGTGTTTGGCCATGTCACATCCTATACAACATGCTCCATGCTGGGAATGAATATTCAGTGGTATTAGATGCAGATTTGCCAGGCAGGCAAAGAGGAAGGCAGCTCCCATTTAGCCCCACCTAATAAAGTAAATGCCTACTTACTTCATGTGATACAGTCCACCTTAATTGCCTTTGCTCCTTCACCAGGTTGGGCCTGAATGCACTTGTTCTATTTTATGTTTGTTTTCCTTAACCATTTCTACCAGTATAAGTTTAAATAAACTTATATTACCATTAGCTTGAATATTCATTGAAGGCAAACACCATAAGTTTTCTAATATAATCAAAGTAGTGTATTTTAGGGAAAACTCCAGAACTTTTTTTTTTTTTTTGCTTTACGTTTGCATTACCTGGTTTAAAGTTATCTTGGTATAAAGCTGCATCTAAATTACAGCCAAGGTTGCTTACAGAATCCACTAGTTGTGACATCCAGTGTGGCAGGTAAGTCTGAGAGCGTAACCAAACCAAGCACTGTCAACAAATCCTTCAACCAGACACAAACAATTCCCTTACCTGACAATATGACAATACCTACGTTAATAGCAGAATGATGCAGGATATCAGTCTGGTCAATTATGCATAACAGCTCTGAAGAAAAAGGGGACTTGTACAACTCAGTGGTGTTTGGTTCAGTCTTGTAAAGACAATCTAGATAGGACCTAATTTATGCTATTATTTATAGATAACTTTGATAATTCTCCAAATAGTTTAAGGTTGTGATCTCTGTATAAAGTTTATTGGTTTTCCCATAGGGGGGTTCTCTTTTCTTTAGTTTGATGCATCAAGGTATTTTTATTTTAGATAATCTAGTCATCAGTGAACCATTAATCAGGGTATATTTTTCTTCAGATGCAGGTTAACACTTTTAGGATATGGTACTTTTTGAGTGATAAAATATGATTCTCAAGTTTTTCTTGTGACAGTCTTGATCATGCATACATTCTTCTTTCATTGTTCCCAGATTTCAGAAATTCAAGTTGGACAGCAAAATCAAAAGTGCACATACACCTGCAGACACACCCACACCCAGACATAGACATATATATATATAATTACCCTTCAACTTCTGGTTAGTAACGTCTGTCTAACTTTGACATAATAAATAGCAACTATCAAACTTCTTTACTTAAATTTGTTGCACATCTGTATTTTCCCCAGTCATAATATATAATACTGAAAATACAGGTGATCATTCCCACAAGATAAAGAAAAAATACATAAAAAAAAAAAATAACGTACATACAGTTTGATTACTGTCACCTTTCATCATGACACATAACATGTTAAATCAGGCTTGAATTTCTAATGGTAATCAGTAGCTGATTTGGTAGGAACATACAAAAGAAAAGAGCACTGACTTATTAGCACTACTATCGACTTAATTTTTAGAAATCACACAGTACTTTCTTGTTAAACAAGAAAAACTGAATCAAGCAAAAAAGTTTGGGACATTATCTTATTTTTTCCTTATATGAAATTATTACTACCAAATCAGAATAGTAGTGTATTTTGAACACTTTTCACAACCACAGTGTTTCCTTATCCCTGAAGCACCACAATTCTGATATCTGTAAGTAACTCTGAGGCAGGTGCAATGGCAGTTGCGACTATAAAAGTGAATGGATCTAACCTCATAACTGATTTCACAGAATTAATGACAGTGATGGCCACTGAATATAAATCCTGCTGACACAACTATCAAATTTTAAAAGATTCAGCTCAGAAAACTTAATATGCACAAACAGAAGTCACAGCATGTGACTGTTTCTTTACAAATGGTGAAACTCATCCAAGCAAGCTGCATTAGTTATGAAGAACAGTGTTACAAATGACTGTGCCACATTATCGCAAATCTTCTCCCTGGGGTGACAACCAACATGACTTCTAGTTTAAATAGATCCAAGTAAAGACTGAGGCTAAGTGAGTCTGATTTAATCATACGTATCTTTGAAAAATAATAAAACTGGATTAAATGTGCCCTTCTTTTCCCTTGTGTTTGTACATTGGTTCATCTGAATATTTCAGAATGGAAAGAAGTCATGCAAAGGACAGCACTACATCATTTTTGGCCTATGTTTCAAGGAATAAAAGAAATGAAAGGCTGTCAGTTGCCATCAAGACCTGTACTTTTCTCCATTCATGCTCCTTACCAAAGTCAAAGGCCAAAGAGTGAAAATACATTTTTAATTGAATTTTAAAACTATACAGCCTAATAAAGTCAGTGGAGTGCATACAAATCATATTATCCAATGCTTCTAGAAGCTTTAACTTATTTTGCCTTACAGCTAAAGAAAAATGTGTGCTCATCGTAGGAGTAATAAACATGGGTAATTATGCATAATTGTAGAGATTAAGTTCCAATTAAGGTTCAGTTTCTGTAATAATCCTATCCAAAAGTCTTTTAAGGTTTTTGATGGCACTAATGAAGACCAAGGTAACTCAAGGTAGTACAGATTCTCATGATTATAGGCAAAAAATGATTGTAGATCTGGGTGGTTTGAATGCATTGACATGCTTTACCAGCATTCAGTTTTCAAGTGCGTATTTCCTTTTGCTTCAGAACTTTTAATGTTTCCCTATAGCATCATCATAGATCAGAAGAATGGTTTTTATATCATACAGGAATACTCTGCTAGCCATATTGAAAGAGGGTTTGTTTTTTGTTTTGCATTTGATAGAAAAAAATGATGCATATTTGTATCTCAGTCCTTTGTACATTTGCCAGTTCTGTTATGCTAAAAACACAGTTCCAAATCTTGTTCCACCTAATTCCTTTATCTTGTAGCATATTCATTACTTTAATGAGCTTGAAATATTTAACATCTTATTTTATTAATAAGGAAAATAATCTCAAATTACAAAAAAAGAAACTAATACAATTAACATTTCCATGTGATATTCTGCAGAAATTGTTCCATAGTAATAAGAATCCATGGGGAATATAAATATCACTCAACTTTTCATTATATAATTTCACATACATTCAACTTTTTCTAATTTTATTTAATAAACAAGAAACCTATTACAGCAATATATGCAATGCTTTAAATTAATAGTCTTGTGCAAGACTAAGTAACTGTACAACTCCAAGTGAAATCTTATTCTAACTTTTACTTTCAAAATTTCTGAAGACGGTTTCTCAACTACAGAAGACCCAGGCCTCAAGGATAGCTTGGGAGGTAGGCAGGGCCAGATAAAGTGATATGACTACAAATGACATGGGCAAATAAATGTGCATTCAGGGCAGCTGGAGGCAGTAGTTTTGTAGTTCATTAAAAATAAAGAACAGGAATTAACATGCATTAACAGAAAATATTTTTATATATTAAAAAGAGATAAGTTCAAAAGTAGCCAAAAAAAAAATACGTTATAGCTCTTGATAGGAAGAAGTTCTGATACTTACGTAAGTATGACTCACTTGGTAGATTGTGCTCCTTAAGGCTCCATACCTACAAATCAAAAGGAAACCTGCAGCCCTACTAAAGGAGAATTCACTCACCACCACCACCAAAACAAAAAAGAGTAGGGAACCCCATACTCACTCAGACCAAATGCTTATTTGCTGATCTCTTCACAACTGTATTCCATGGCTACAGATTTAGAATCCATATGGCTTGATCCATCTACATCTTTTACGAAGCAGTTTCAAATGACAGCTCGTAGGTAGTTTTGACACTATACTTGACTGAAAGTTTAAGCTTTTGCAATCACAAGGTCTTACAACTTTTTCATTAAAGGGAAGACTATTCTATTGCTGTTACAACTACAGAAGCTATAACACTAGGCATGAGCCTATTCTTCCCATTACTTAGTCAAACTCTGGAGATCTCAAAAAGGACATAGGAAAATTTTCTTTGTTATCTAGCTGACTGGGGACCTAAAATGTTGGTATTTATCAGATATTAAGGAAAAAAGAAGAAAAAAATGTTGATTTCAGTGTTTTCAGTTACCTATATGCATAATTATTTCCATTTTGATTTAAAATAAAACATGACTTTTCATATAAAATGGAAATTTCTGGAAAAAAGATTGTTCAGCATAAATCAAAATGTTTAAATTTAAATGATTTAACGTGTTTAATTTTATATCTATGCATACATAAGTACATATCTATGTACATTTTTTAAATTTTTGTGCGTATTTATATGTGCATATATGTAATTTGATACATATATGTATCTCACACATAATTGTATATATATGTATCAGGGGTCTTTGTTTAATTATAACAGGTTTTAATAACATAAAACCTGGTATTTCCTTGTGGAATATTTAGACTGGATTAAGATAAAGAAGTTATTGTAAAGTTTTTATTCATCTGTCGTTTCTGTATTAAATTTGTCTAGCAGTGCTAGAAGAGTTTCTTATAGTTGTGTGACACAGATACAGTCAATACTGTACAGGGTCATATGATACAGATGATGTTAAATTGTTTTACGCATACAGCTACAGCTATAGGAAGGTATTCTGGTTTTACATCCCTGGGTATTATCTATATTTAGCAGTAAGACATGACACTGCCCTCTTATGTTTGAAGCTAAACCCAAAAGGAACTCCAAAATATGAACATTTTTGCCACTACCGAACATTAGGGCCATAATATACTTGATAATGTAAACAAAGCCATTATTGATAACAATATTCACAACGGGATATAATTAACAAGAGTCATAGAATCAACATATTTATGCAAATGTTCACACAAATTTACTTAATTTAGGTCACTAAAGATCTGAACTGCAAAGCTTTGAGAGAGGGTGATTTCTTTTCATACAAGTAAGTAGCATAATTTATCCTTTACTAATATGTTCATTAATATAATGAAGAGTTAAGAAAAAAGCATATTGCTTGCTTATTTACCAGTAATGTTCAGGTTGAGAACAAATTTTTTTTTTCCTTCTCATTCTCTTACTGATTTCTCTTGATGCCACTTTAAGATACACTTATTTTAAAAGATCATTGCCAAGAGATTACAGCTTCTCCCTAACCACTGAAAATGGATAATTCGAAAAGGGTCCCAGGTGGGATGTTGGTGCTCATCCTGAGTACTACTCAGCCATTGTATGTTTCAGCAGATGGTTATGTCAGTGTGCAGTGAATCATTAAATTTCCACTGTGGGTTTTTTTGCTGCTTCCTCTCCAGAAACAGTCAAACTGTATCAGATACAGCAGTCAACCATTCTAGTTACTTACAGTAACAAAGATAATGGTTATGATTGCTTGAAATAAACTCCTTTCCTTCAAAGCAGTTCTTTTTTGACCTTGTCCTTCAGAAATTATTTTTCTATCTATTGCCATAACTGTGTTAATATTTTCAGGTGTTAACATGTAAATGTGTAACATATAACATCTTGAAAGTTATTATAAAGCAACATAAATTTACCTAATTATATTCTGAATGTTAACCAAGTGTAATTACCATCAGATACACCATTTTTTATTTTTAAAATACCTATGCAAATTACATAAAGAATAGTCATAAAGATAAGAGGATTATTAGATAAACATTGCTTTGCACTAGCAATGAAAAAAATGGTGTGGTTTGAGGTTTTTCATTTAGCCTAGTTGTGGCTAGAATCAGTGTTTCTACACTGAGCGAAAATGAGTCTGTGTACTCACCTTCCCTTTTCTTGCTTAATTCAAAGATAATTGGGATTCCTACTACTTTGACTTTTTCCAGTTTTAATAATGTAATTGTTTGAAATTATGGTACAAATTTAGAATGAGAAAAAGCTTCTGCCGCATTGCTATTGGAAAAATGAAACTAAAACCCCCACACCATCAACTAAACACCATATATAACAGTTCTTGAAAGAGTGAAACATGTAGAAGGCATTTATCAGACAGACAGATGCAAACTAAACTGAACATAAATTCACTGTTGATCTTGAGGTATGTTACTGAATTTGCATATTTCCTTTAGCCACTAATTCATAGTACCCTGGCACAAACTAAAAAGAAAAGAACAGATGAGAAACACCACAAATGGAGGAAAGTAGGAAACAGTATTGAGATTACATTAATTTATTCATAGTCAATGTTATGCATCAGACAAATCTGTTAACATCTAATGTCTTGTTAAGGGAAAATTTTGTTTCCTTCTTTATAGAAGTGGTAGACATTTTTTATACATATGACAGAAATTCTTGTCACCATTATGAGTCCCTCATGACAGGAGATGATTGTGCCATAGTGACACTCAGTGATGAAGAAACGAAAGTGTGAAAAGGACTTTAAAGTCTGAGTACATTCAGCAATTTTTATGAAATACTATGTAGTCCTAAGCAGCAAATGACCTGTTCTGGTGCTACTGCTGCTGGTGTATCATCTTGCATATTTTTCAATGAAACACGGGGGGCATTCTGTTTCTGCTCAAAGGGTCCTAGGACTTTTTATCACCTCAGCATTCCATTGCTGCCTGTTTACAGCTAAGAGCTCAGAAGAGTTGGTTGGTAAATTGTACTCAATCACACATAGCCTTAGGGCGCTCTTGAAGCGCTTTCTTGAGTCATCATGGCTCTTTATACACTCCAGTTAAAAAGTACAGGACTTTTTTTTAAAGACTCTCTTCTTCATCCATCCAAACCACCATTTCTATTAGTCACAATCACAGAGAATCTTGATGGATGGTGAGTACAAAAAATGCTTGCACTGTGCCCTGAAATATAACAATCCATCTATTTTAGATCAGTAACAGATTCATGATCCCCAGGCTAGAGTTCTGTGTGGAATTCCATGGGCTACTGATAGCCAGCTGTTACAGATAGCAATGTAAGATTTAGAACAGGCTGTAATAGTGCTAAAAAGGAACTAAAAAGAAGAGTGAAGATGTAGAAAAGTTCTGCCTCTTCAACCTGTAATACAGAAGAGGCCTGGTGAAAATAGTCTGTAAAGCAGTAAAAGTGAGATCATAATGAACATAGAACTTTTTTAGAATTTGTTTATCTTTTCCTGGTAAACATATTCTGACTCAATGACTCAATCAACTCTGTACATCTTACCTATGATGATTATTTCAGTTTTTTGGCCAGTTGCATTACAGTGTTTTTTTAAATACATCGGACATCTTTATAGGTTCATTACAAGCTTATTGTAACGGAGTCAAATTATTATATTTAGGATCAAGAATGTGGAAAGTCTGTAATACCTTATTAACACTGTGCAGCAATGACTGTTAACAGCTCACTTATTGTTGTGAAGGAACACATGGATAAGTTATGCTCTAGTTTGTGGTACAATGTCTTTTAATTGTGCCCAAAGAAAACTAGCCTGCTTGTGTTATTAAACACTACCAAATAGCTATTTCTTTATATATTGAACACAATTTTAAAAAGTAGAAATAAAATACTGTGAGTAGAGGGAGGGCTGATGACTATTGCATGAATAAACCCAGCATGGATATTGTTTCCTGCAGCATGTCTTGCAGAAATATAGACTCTGAGATTTGAAAGATTCCCTAGCATATTAATCTTTCAAATTTGACTGTGTTGGAGCCAGTACTTGGAAATGATCAGTCTGCAAATTCTCATGATCTGAAAGTGATCCAGATATAATTATTGTCCTTGAATAGAAAATGCACTGAAAAAACGCGTTAGATCTCTTTCATGTTTGACCACTAAATAAGAGTAACAAATAGTAGAGGTGCCATTCTGATATTCTGAGCAGAACTGTGAGTTAAACTGTAGTGATTTATTCCCATAGATGAAACCTTGTGTTAAGAATTTTGGAGACATTCCTCCCTTATATATTTACCTCACAATTATGTTCACTTCTAACAAATTTAAAAGCTATTTGCTTAGTGTTCAAAAGGGCTGGGTATCTCCAGGCCAAGTAAGATTAGACAGACAGATTCATCTTTTTCTTTTTGCCACATGTCCTGGCTTGCTTGGTCTCTGTGGGTCATGGAGCAAGCTCAAACATTGCAATGCTGATGATCAGTACATCTTAACTGATACCTTACTTTCCAGGCTCTGTTTTGGACTACTCCAACTTGCTGTCTCAAAGAGAAATGTGTTCTGGAAAGACTAACTGTAATCGATATGAAAGCAAGCCAGCTGGTATAAAGTAGTCTCGAGTCCAGGGTTTGGTCCGAGGTAATACTTTATTTAAAAGTATAGAAGTAGCCTGCATATTCCAGTGAAGAATATTTACACAGGGAGATTGTCATGACCTAAAGGGTTGCCTGGCCTGTGCGTGTATAGAGATTGTGACCATGGGCTCAAAGGATTCTGTAACACACAAGGACATGGAAGCTTTATCACCTAAATTTCTCTATTACAGATTACCACAAACAGAACACAAATCACCACTAGCAAGTATAATACCACAAAAATCACCACTAGCAAGTATACCTATGACTAATAAAGCAAATAAATATATATATCAAGCTATTACAAACTGCTGTCAGTAATCACTAATATAGGATCAATCATTATTATAGTAACAACCAATATTATAGCAACAACCAATAACAGCAACAACCAAGTAGGTATATACTTGTACAGGCTACTACAAACACATCATTAGTGAAGCAAATTTAACTATATAACAGCAGATATATTTATGATAGATTACTTATATGGAGATATAATACCAGTGTCAAGTGAATCAGACAGATTTTAGAAGGCATCAAACCATCTCAGTGGGGAGGACAAGCAAGTCCCAGAGAGGGACCCAACCATTGCAAAGAGGAGGACAAACGAAACCAACCACAGAAGTGGTCCCAGAGTACCAGTGGTCCAGAGTGGCCAATAAAGTAACGACAGAGTCTCACTTCAAAAATGATCTGTGTCACAGGGTTTAGAGCCAGCCAGGGATCCCCAGACAGTCCAAAATCGCATAGAAAGTTCATGTAGAGAATTTAACCTGTTTAGGAAAAGTGCATGCAGCATGATAAGATCTCAGAGAGAGACGCTAGTGCTAGTGCTACCTGTGATGTCCTTACAGGAGTGGACTATATTGTAGGTCATATATAAGGTATGTTTCTTTCTGGAATATTAACTGTAAGGAAAGCAGGATACCCCATAGAGCCTAAAATTAGGTAAGATGCCTATGTTTAAGAACTGAATCTTGCTGTAGTAACTCAGCAAAAAAGATTGGGATGTATTTTTATATTAAGAACCTTGAGGTAATATCTACAAGGAGGTGTAAACATGTGAGCTAGATTTCTAAGCCTCCATTACATTCAAGCTAGCTCTAGGACTTGATTTGGTTATACACTAATAGTTATTTAGTGTAATTTCACATGCCATAGTGTAATCAGGACATATGTGGAAGATTGATACACATGAGACTGGATTTAGAGCTCTGAGAACCAAATCCTTCTAGAATAGGTGTTAGAGGCTCCACAGTGCCTAATATAATAGTAAACAGAAATAGGCAACTGAATCTTGCCTTTTATGTCTATTTTAGTCTGAGCTGAATAGCTCTTCAGGTTTTTTGGGCTACTCCTCTGTTTGAGGTCCTTCTTCTGAACCTTCCTGTAACTTATCTGATAACTATTAAAACAGTATCGTTCAAAATAGTTATTAGAGTAAGATCACAACCCAAACTTACCCCTAGCTAGATGGGTGTCTTAGCCATAAGGCCAGGTTCCTTTTGTGTTTTCATCTAATGTAAGATTAATGACTTCTTGTCTTCTCCTGAGATACTACTTTTCTCCATTTTCCCTCCAGAGGGAAGTAATGGCTTTTGAAAACATTTTCACAAGGCACTTTTGAATTAAGTTTTAAATTCTTTGTGTTTAAATTCAGTAAATTATTTGTGGAGCTCACGTAGTTGATGGACTACCTTGTTTGGCAATTAATTGTTGTGGACATTGAATGGTCTGTGGACTACTTTTTATGCATCTGCAAAAGATAGCTAGGAAGATCAAGTTGGATTTAAGTTCTCAACAAGAGGATTTCATTCCTCTAAAAAGTTGAAATCTCTTGTAGTTAAAGTTAATGCTATTTATATTATAAATTATTTCAATTTTCACCAAAATACTTCTCAAAATGTAGCTCTGGTATGTTGAATGAAGAAATTTTCTCTGTTAAGTAAATTTCTGTTATTTTGTAAAAGCAACTGAGCCCTCAGAACTTTTTTCACATAATCTTCAGGTCCTATTAAAGTAAAATAACAGTAAGTTCTGTGGCTTGCTTAAAATATGCTATGTTCAGACTATTTACTGTACTTTTTTCAAGGGAGAGACCTGTGGTCAGCAGGCAAATTATTGTGAGTAGTTCACATATACATTGTTCTGTGCTTGCACCTTCTAAAGCAGATTGATTAGATTTTCTCCCCACTTCACCTAGCCCTGGATATCCTCTTGAGTCAACAAAATATTATTATTTTTCTGTATTTTTTGTGTATTTCCTTCAGTGTAAAGGATCTGATATGATGTGAAAGCTTTGTTACAGGTTTTCAGAAGTGTGTTTTAAAACATGGAAATGACATTTGAGGTTGCAAAGTACAAGTGTGCAAAAGCTTCTGGAACACTGTTGAAGGGCTGAATAGACTGGAATAGTCAAAATGCTTGCAATTTCATCTATACTACCTAGTGTCAATGGTACTGGAAAACTACACTTTCCAAGCAGTGTACCAGATACCAAGAAGTATTGGTTTCTATCAACATGTTTTTATCAGTCTGGAAATATGAATTTTATAGAAATGACATCACAAGATCAGGAAAAACAGAGTGGATGACAATTCTTCAGTGACCTAACAGTTTCATTCTGAAAACCAGAAAATTAATAGACTTTAAAACAACATCTAATTAGAGTTTTCATAACCCCTGGAAAACATAATACAGTAAGAGAAACTGAAAAATATAGAAACATCAAAGAAAAACATACAAATTTCAAACAATTAGAGTGACTTTTTTATACAGAAGTGATATTATACTTTAAACATTTCTACAGAGACATGTCAATGAAAACAGAGCTTTGTCTTAGCGGTAAGTCAACAAGTTCCTTTAAAAGTATACAAATCAAATAGTTCTTTTTAGATCAAAAAATCCCATTTATAACTTTACAAATAAATCTATTCAGTGTATAAAATACAATTGGAATTTTAAATACCTGTAATATTTTAGAAAGAAATAGAGTTGTTACACATATAAAGCTTTCCTAATAATCGTTATTTATGTTTTACTCACAGCTCTCTATTTTGAAGTTGACTGAATACTTCTAATTTGATGTGAGAGTATTTTAATGGATAAAAATTATTAAAAAATCTGCTGTGATTAAAGGGGCACCATTATGAATAGGTAAGCATCTAGAAGTCTTGAACAAATAACAAAGATGACTTTATAATTTCCTTTATGTGCTTTTTTCCCCCTTGTTAATATTTAATGCAAGTCATCAAGCATTAAAAGTCATACAATACTGGCTAAATGACCAGCCAACACACTCATAAGACTCATGAGGTTTTTCAGTATCAGAGAATCAAGTTTCCTCAGTTCCTCTGTAGTGTTCTCTGCAATGGATTACAACTATTGATTACATTAAATGTTCCATAAAATGTCCTAGGGTGAAACACTGAGACAAGATTTTAAAATACTGTATTCCTCTACCAACTGCAGTGATACTAGGCAAATACACAAAACCAAACTATGTTTAGTTTATTAACCAAATCTGTGCCAAAAATGCTGCAGACTTAAAATCAAACCAAACCAAACCAAACCAAAACTGCTGAAGTGCACAAAACTCTGTTTTGGTGTCTACTTGTCCTGAATGAAATTTCAGCAAACCCAGACCAAATTAAACCATAATTACAAGTATGCTATGAAATGGACAGCTTCAAATCCTAATCAAAAGGTATTACATGTGAATTTCCTTACAGATAATTACATCTGTGAACAATGAATTATTATCAAGCTAACAGTACTACAAAAAACCATAATGATTCCCATCATGAGTTACACATTCAGACACCTAGTTCTAGGTCCTTCCATCCTTCAGCATTAAGCTATCAGTTATCTGCTACTGAATATTTGCTATGAATATTGGATAGCAATTATTATTTAATTTCTGTTTAAAGGAAACATCCTGGGACAAATAATTGAAAATACATTTTTAACTCCTAGTATGCTGTACAGATATAAAGAGTAGACTGGAAAAAGACATTATTAGGAATTTATAGTTTCTTATTAAGATTAAATTGCAGTAAAACTGTGTGCCCTCCTTTTCTCTGTCTTGTTCTTTTTTGGTTTCATTTACAAAGTCCCAAATATTGATGAATCTGCCTGAGAAAAGGAGATTACAGTTGCTATTCTTGCATCATGCAAATTAATGCACTTGAAAATCTTGATGAAATGAAAATTTGGCTACATTAATTCTGTGTGTCATAGATACCACTATGACTAGGATTATAATGAGCCTAGGCAAAGACAGTACTAAGTTCTGGTTACTTTGCTATTAAGTGTTCTAGCAATTAAAAAAAAAATATTTCAATACAACTACATATAATGTACGCTCAAATACATATAAAATAAAATTAATTTTTACATATTCTTTTCCATCAAAAAAGCAGTTCAAACATTCTGAAATTGGTCCAAATACATGTGACTAATTAAACGAGGTAAAAAATGCACAGGCCTGAATTCCTGAAAATATTAACAACTTTTTAAAGTAGATCTGGCTCTAAAGGTATTTTGTAGAGATGTATGATGTGTAATGTTTTACTTTGTCATCTTCTGTAAGAAGAGCAAGACTCTCATGCCTATGTTTGCACTGTATATTCATAAAAGCACTACTTACTTATACTAGTAATGCTATTCTTTTCTATGTATGTTAAGAATCTGCTCTTTGATTTTCAATTTCTATTCTAGCTCACAAAGGGCAAAAATCAATATTTACATAGTTTACACTTAATATGGAATGCATTTTAAAGTATTTATATTA
Source organism: Ciconia boyciana (assembly GCF_034638445.1). NCBI lineage: Eukaryota > Metazoa > Chordata > Aves > Ciconiiformes > Ciconiidae > Ciconia > Ciconia boyciana. Next base: position 177,529,485 of record NC_132934.1, read on the forward strand.
TTCATCATTAACTTCTTATAACCAGGGAGAATGGACATTGCCAGCAAACAGTGTGAACAACATGAAGTGTGTGAAGTTGCTGATACTAAAAATGGAAAGTCTATAGTACACAAATACTAGGGATCCTTTTGGAAAGAGAAAAAAAGGAAAAAATAAAGAGAGGAAAAAAAAAGAAGGAAATTGAAAAAGGAAAAGAGTAACAGGAAAAAAAGAAGGAAGAGAACTGAAGCTATCATCCAATCAGCTTATGCATTAACAGTTATGCAGTACTAACCTAGATCTATTACCTCCAATTTCTGCACATACTACACCATAACTGGTCTAGATAAGTTGGCCTGTTCTTGTTCTGCTTCCCTTCACAGAACTTGGGCTCTGGTGGCTAATTTATAAACTACTTCAGATGCTGTTTTTACAAATACGAGAATTTAACCAGGTTTTAAGTTTCTTCAAGGAAAAGATGAGAGTTTCTGATGTTGTATGTTTATGTTTTGTCATCACTTCAGTAGCTGAAAACTGAAAGGAGTAGATGGGATCCTGGTAAGTAACGGAAGCCTACACTTGTATAAATGTACAGTTCTTGTCCTAGTAATCAAACATTTTCCCTACTGTGCTTTAGTACAGGAGTATTGTAGTTCTTCATAGATATAAGCATTCCAGCTAATTTTAGGCAGTTAAAATGTCAGGAAATTTAGCAGAAATCATTCTTCCTCCCCCAAAAAAACCCACCCCACAAAACAAACACAAACAAACCAAGAAACTTGTAAGTAGCAAAGATTTCAATAGAGTTACAGTGATTTGTCAACTTTTTTCAGTGCCTCAGTGAATTACAAGTATCATATGATGATTTGTATTATTATCTTGCACTCTGATGCCGACTTGTCTGCAAGATCTCTTTGATCCCAGACTTTTTTATAATCATCTCTAATTCCATTCTGATTTTCCTAAGAAGTTTTCTTCACTCAACCTTTTTCTCCTTTCTGATTTTATTTCTGTTGACATTGCATTACTGAGCCCGGGAGCCTTTTCTGGGTTAATTGGTCCAGGTGGATTAATTTGGCATCTAATTACACAACTGTTTTTTGATACCGCTGTGAGTTTTTCAGGGTCACACTAAGTGAACTGCATTTGGATACTTTAAAAAAAAAAAATCAGGAATACTTTTTCATTATTTATTTTCTTAATCTGATGATGAGCTCAGTCCAAATTCCTTTGAAATTAGTGGCTAAATTCTCATTTACTTCCTTGGGTGCAGAATCAGGTCTGAAACACATATATAGATATATGTTAACCGGCATATTTTAGAGAGTGCATTAAAAAGCATATTCTGTCTTTGAGCCTTTTGAAATACTTGCAGAGCAGTCACATTCCTTAGTCTCCCTCTTTTTTAAAGCATACATAGGCAGATACCAACACATATACACACATAATAATGTATACACATTTAGTTTCTACAATTTCAGTGGGGCACTACTCTTCAAATACATATAAAGTCACCTTTTTCTAACCATTACGACAAATATGTATGGTCCTACATGTGATAGTCCCAGATTTTGTGAACCGATAAAGGACAGTTTTTGTCCTTAACATATATGCATAAAGATTAAGTACATGCATTGGCTGAATGTGTTTCATCAGTGATAGATTAATCAGATGTGTTTTATCTGCTAATCTGTCATCCTTGAATTTGTGGCATTGTTACTGTTGTGGTTTAGCCACAGCTGGTAATTAAGCACCACACAGCCACTCGCTCACTCCCCCCTGGTGGTGTGGGGGAGAGAATAAGAAGAGTAAAAGTAAGAAAACTCATGCATTGAGATAAAGACAGTTTAATAGACTAAAGCAAAAGCCATGCACGCAAGTAAAGCAAAACAAGGAATTAATTCACTACTTCCCATTGGCAGGCAGGTGTTCAGCCATCTCCAGGAAAGCAGGGCTCCATCATGCATAACAGTTCCTTGGGAAGACAAACGCCATCACTCCGAACGTCCCCCCCTTCCTTCTTCTTCCCCCAGCTTTATATGCTGAGAATGACGTCATATGGTATGGAATAGCCCTTTGGTCAGTTGGGGTCAGCTGTCCCAGCTGTGTCCCCTCCCAACTCCTTGTGCACCCCCAGCCTGCTCGCTGGTGGGGTGGGGTGAGAAGCAGAAAAGACCTTGACTCTGTGTAAGCACTGCTCAGCAGTAACGAAAACACCCCTGTATTATCAACACTGTTTCCAGCACAGATCCAAAACATAGCCCCATAGTAGCTACTATGAAGAAAATTAACTCTAACCCAGCCAAACCCAGCACAATTACACGGAATACTACACTTGGAAAAGTAGGAATGAAATGCACAATTCATTCTTAAATCTGCACCTGATGCTACATACATATTTAAAAAATCTAAAACACCACCACAAAAAATCAGGTAAGGACAACAAGCAGTCACAGTTAATTATTATTCTTACCACTTTCCTCTCATAACCACATTATTTTGTAGATACTTTTGACAGAAATTATAGGAACAAGCTATGTATTGTAATATTAGTATTACAATATTGGTATTGTAATATACTAATTCTCTAATTAGAGAGATAATAAATGCCTTAAATAGAGCCATACAAGTCAAAGCAGGATGAAGAAATATTGTGACAGGAGAATGACAAAAAATAGGAACAGAAATTATACTAGTCCTAGAGAAAGAGGACAGAGAAAGAAATGGACATACAGGAAAGGACTAAAGGGAAAAAAAGGACTACTGAAATATGCTTCTGGGCTACCAATAAGCCAAATGAAGATTTTATCTGCAACCATTCTAAAATGACCAACAAAATCTAGGTGCTAGTGATATAGATGAATCTATAAAAGACTCCGAGAAGATTTAGATCTTCTAAAAAAAGGTGGTTTAAATGCTTGAGTTTTGTTTCTTGGCTTGGGCTTTTTCACATTTGGAAATTTCTTAATGACTCAAAAGCCTTTAAGTCAGAACCATTTCTATAGGTTTCATTTTGCCTGTACATCTACTACGCAAAACAAAAAGAAAAAAAAAGCCCAAACCACTTGTAAATTAACATTTAAAATAGCTTGGCTACAAATGCTAGAATTCTCAGACCAGAGATTTTTTGTGAATGTCTGCGAAAAAGCCAATATTGCTACAAAATGTATCACAGTAGTTCATGTAATACATTGACTATTTTTAGAGAAGTCTGATCCTTGGGCATTGAAAGTGGTACTTTGTATACTGTGTAACTAACAGTCAGTTCAACTGCTATATGACGTTTCTCCTCACTGACCTGACCATTCTTAACATTTGCTGTCTTCTACATCATTGGGTAGATAAATTAGAAGTATTTTTGCTCACAACAGCTCTTGAGCATAACAGTCAATCAAGAAAACATGCTCATTACAGCATGAGAGCCCAATTCCCTGTCTAGAATGTCCAGACTTTAGTCTGTATGTAGACAGCTGTGGTTAATATACCTAATGTATCTATAGATTTTAAAGCATTTGTAAAGCTCTTGATATTATACTGAAGTAATAATTTAATGCAGGATCTCTGTCAAGTATCATGGTTTCTATGGTGAAAAACATGTCTCCATCTATAGAGTCACTCTTCTTTTTTTTTATTGCCTGCATGATGAAATTAGGTCTTTCTGTTAAGAGGACTGGCTCACTTTAGAATAGAATAGGAATTAGGCAACTATATTAAGATGGGCAGGAGTCATCCTTAATAAACAATGTGCAAAATGTCACTGTCGTGGTTTAGCCCCAGCCAGGAACTAAGCACCACGCAGCCGCTCGCTCAGTCCCCCCTGGTGGGATGGGGGAGAGAATCGGAAGAGCAAAAGTAAGAAAACTCAAGGGTTGAGATAAAGACAGTTTAATAGGTAAAGCAAAAGCCGTGCATGCAAGCAAAGCAAAGCAAGGAATTCATTCACTACTTCCCATGGGCAGGCAAGTGTTCAGCCATCTCCAGGAAAGCAGGGCTCCATCACGTGTAACGGTTACTTGGGAAGACAAACGCCATCACTCTGAATGTCCCCCCCTTCCTTCTTCTTCCCCAGCTTTATATACTGAGCATGACGTCATACGGTATGGCATAGCCCTTTGGTCAGTTTGGATCAACTATCCTGGCTGTGTCCCCTCCCAGCTGCTTCTGCACCTGGCAGAGCATGGGAAGCTGAAAAGTCCTTGACTAGTGCAGCAACAACTAAAACATCTCTGTATTATCAACACTGTTTTCAGCACAAATCCAAAACATAGCCCCATACCAGCCACTATAAAGAAAATTAACTCTATCCCAGATGAAACCAGGAGAGTCACTGAAGAAATTTTGATATATATGTACAGAATATGCTTTCTAGAATAACTACATAACTATGTAAACATAGCTGTATATATAACTGTGTAAATATACATATAACTATATATATGTAAAGACATATGTGTATACATATATATAAACCCACCTGTTTTGCTGTAGCTATATAACTCCTCTAACTATTTAGAAAACAGCTTTGCAGTAAAGGAGCTGGAGTTCTGGTGGACAGCAAGCTGAACAGGAGCCAGCAATGGACCCTTGCTGCAAAGAAGTATGATAGTATCCAGAGGAGGAGTGTTGCCAGCAGGTCAAAGGAGGTGATCTTTCCTCTCTACTCAGCACTGGTAAGGCCACGTCTAGAGTACTGTGTCCAGTTCTGGGCTCCCTAGTATAAGAAAGCTATAGACTTACTGTAGCTAGTCCAGCATAGGGCCACTAAGATGATTAAGGGGCTGGAGCATCTGACATATGAGGAGAGGCTGAGAGAGCTGGGACTATTCAGCCTGGAGAAGAGGAGGCTCAAGGGGGATCTCATAAATACCTGGTGGGAGGGAACGAAGAAGTGGCAGCCAGACTCCTCTCAGTAGTGCCCACTGGCAGGACGAGAAGCAATGGGCACAAATTAAAAAGCATGAAATTCCAGCTGAACACAGGAAAAATCTTTTGTACTGTGAAGATGGTCAACTGTAATAGGTTTCCCAGAAAGCTTGTGGAGTCTCCATCTGTAAAGATATTCAAAATGCAACAGGACATGGTCCTGATAAACGCGGTCCAGTTGATCCTGTTTGAGCAGGGAGGTTGAACTAAATGACCTCCAGAGGTCCTTTCCAAGGTCAAGCATTCTGTAATTCTCTGATTTTCTGATTCAGAGATTCTTTGACTGCACACACAGATTTAAATTACCTGAGGCAGAAGTCAGGGAGAGGGGGAGGATGACATATTTCATGCATCGTGAAAGAATGCTTTGATAACTGATATGTTCAGATCATCTCTTGCTCTTGCTGTGGCTATAACTACATAATACTAAAAGCCCTATCTCTACTAGCATATACTCTGCAGATGATTTAACAATGATTCCAGAATGCCTGACCATTGGATCTTGGCTGAGTGACTGTGAGAGAAACTCCGACTGTCTCAGCAGAATTAAAATTAAGATATATTTGGCCATGAACTTCAGGTGTCAGGGTAACTGAAAATACAAAATTGATATGCCATTATAGCTGGTATCCAAAATTTGTTTGCCAAAATAACCAGTAGGTTAAGTAGCAACCGCACAACACTTTTCAGATTATCAATTTGGATTTAGATTCCTAAATTTCACCTGTGAACTTTGTGGGATCACAGTTAGAACATCATTTTTTTTTTTTTAAATGAAAAAATTTCATTTTATTTTAATTTTACCAAATTCCTTACATTATCATTAACTACAGTCCGTGTCTTCTAAATATTTAAGAGCTATATGAGTCTTGTGCAATACAAGCCTGAGAGAGTATGAAAGTTAATATGAATATCTGACCCAACTCTAGAGGCATGCCAAGACACTTTATTTATCACATTACATTTTGGATTCCTTGCAGGGTTTTCTTCAGGTTAGTAATTATTTTATTTTGTTCTTGGGGCATAGCACTTCTCACTGACAAAGCACAGAAGTTAATTATATTGAACTGTTTGTACTTTTATAATGCATTTGCAATAAGAAAGCTGTAATAATAAAAATGGAAACAGAAGTGGCATCCAGATCTAATTCACCCCATTGCCCTAGGTTGGAAAATTCATATATAACCCTTCCTAGCAAATAACTGTTTAAACTTTTCTTAAAGTCCTCCAAAGGTGATGACTTAAAGTCCTACCTTGGCAAATTAAATGAATTTGAAACTTTTCTGGCGGTTAATCTAAATATTCTCTGTCGTAATAGTGGACATGGATAACATACTGTCTTCCTCTCTGGTGTTGTATTTTATGTATTTAAATCTCCAGTCTTCTTTTCTTTCAACAGTACAAATTTGCTTCTTTTCAGCTTGCCTTGGAAGTCATGTTTTCTAAAGATATAACCATTTTTGTATACTTCCTCTGTGTTTTAATCAATTAATCCATGTTTTTTCCCTGAAATATGGTAACAATATTGATAGTTTCCCTGTTAAGGCCTTATTAAGGCTATACAAAACATAAAAATTACTTACTGTTTTAGAGACAATGGTTCTATACAAAATATTTTGTATTTTTAATATAAATTTATGTTTATTTTATTTATATATGTACCTACAACACATATATTTGTTCTAGATACTCTTTGATAACAGATTTTCCTGGACAGGCAAGTAAATTATTCTAGTCCCATTTTGAAGACTGGTATTCACTGTAAAATTAAATCACTCTTAAAATACAAAATCAGACAAAAAGTCTGGGGCAGAATAGGTTAGGATCCCATTTTCATAACTGTTTCCACTTTCTTTCAAAGTACTATTCTCTTTGAACTTAGCTGAAGGATACATAACAAAACATTTTCTACTTTTTTTTTTTTTTAATTTTTGAAGTACATCACCCTAATACATCATCCATACCAAAAATATTGTACACCTTTCACTTTCCTTTAAGCCTAGAAGTGTGGAGGTAACTGTATAATCTATATCACTTAAGAAATTAAGTGCAGATAAGTTTCAAAGATAGACAAGGTGTAAACTTTCTATCAGGACTAAATTTTGCCTTCTGTTTGACCAGGGCTGTCCTGGTTTCAGCTGGGATAGAGTTAATTTTCTTCCTAGTAGCACTGAAGAACGTCAAAGCAGGTGGATCAGGCTACTAAGACTGAAATGGCTTAGGTGGATCTGGACCGGCAACATAAGGGTGAATTATTTATAGCTCGGTGGGCCCATGACACTCAGGCCATCAAGGAAGAGATGCAACATATACGTGGGCTCATGATCAAAGGGTGGACTTGACCATGGACACTATTGCACAGGTTATCCATGAATGTGAAACATGCGCTGCAATCAAACAAGCCAAGCAGTTAAAGCCTCTGTGGTATGGAGGAAGATGGCTGAAATATAAATATGAGGAGGCCTGGCAGATTGAGTATATCACACTTCCACAAACCCACCAAGGCAAGCGCCATGTGCTTACAATGGTGGAAGCAACCACCGGATGGCTGGAAACATATCCCGTACCCCATGCCACTGCCCGGAACACTATCCTGGGCCTTGAAAAGCACATCCTGTGGCAACGTGGCACCCCAGAAAGAACTGAGTCAGACAATGGGACTCATTTCTGAAACAACTTCATAGACACCTGGGCCAAAGAACATGGCATTGAGTGGGTATATCACAACCCCTATCATGCACCAGCCTCCAGGAAAATTGAATGGTACAACGGACTTGTTAAAGACTACACTGAGAGCAATGAGTGGTGGGACATTCAAACATTGGGATACACATTTAGAAAAAGCCTCCTGGTTAGTCAGCACTAGGGGATCTATCAACTGAGCTGCCGCACACAATCAAGACTTTTACGTACTGTGGAAGGGTGGTATGTGCTGTACAGTGTTGTACACTGTACAGTCCCTGTACTGCACATAAAAAATATGCTGGGGAAGACAGTCTGGGTTACTACTGCCTCAGGCAAAGGCAAATCAATTTATGGGATTGCTTTTGCTCAAGGACCTGGGTGCACCTGGTGGGTAATGCGAAAGGATGGCGAACTCCAATGTGTACCTCAAGGGGATTTGATTTTAGGTGAAAATAGCCAATGAACTGAATGGTATTATGTTAATTGTTACATAATACTGTGTGTCATCACTTTTATGGTTGCTAAATGCCATATAGTAACAGCATTACAGTAAGAATCACACAGATTAATGAAGAATGAACTTTGATGAAACCAAAGTGCAGCAGTAACGGAACCAGAACTGGCTTCAGCATGCAACAATCCAACACCATCTCTCCTGCCCTGAAGGACTGTTATGACAGATGGAGCCCAAAGTCATGGACTAAATGAACTCAACGGACATTTTAGAGGGATGGCCCGTAGACCAAGGGAATGGTATCTGTGTGTATATATCAAAAGACAGGAAAAACAGTGGTGATTAATTGGAATGTATTGGAAAGGGTAGGACCTGGACATGACGTAGATGGTATAGAATAAGGGGTGGATATTGTTCTGGTTTCTGTTGGGATAGAGTTAATTTTCTTTCTAGTAGCTGGTGTAGTGCTGTGTTTTGGACTTAGTATGAGAATAATGCTGATAACACACTGATGTTTTAGTTGTGCTAAGTGATGTTTCCACTAGTCAAGGACTTTTCAGCTTCCCATGCTCTGCCAGGCACACAAGAAGCTGGGAGGGGGCACAGCCAAGATAGTTGATCCAAACTGTCCAGAGGGCTTTTCCATACCATATGATGTCATGCTGAGTATATAAACAGGGGTGAGTTGGCCAGGGAGGAGCGATCACTGCTCGGGGACTGGCTGGGCACTTTTTTTTTTTCTCTCCGATTCCCACCCAGGGCAGGGAGGGTGAGTGAGCAGCCATGTGGTGCTGTTGCTGACTAGGTTTAAACCACAACAAGGTCATACGCTACTGAAATAGTTCCAAGGAAACATTTTTATCTTTATTACTGTTGTGATTATTATTATTATTGTTGTTATTAATTTTAGTGAGAAAGAACAAGAAATACATGAAAACATGCCTTGAAACTGAAGAATATATATATTATGTAGATTAAACCACCTTCAAAATATTACAGAATTTGCCAACCATGTTTTCGTAGGATACAATGTGAGTACTCCTCTGTAAGGAAAGAAGTCTGATATCAGTCTCTCCTTCATTGTCCGACACTTTTTTCCTATCTTTTTCCTGTCAACATTAACAATCTCTTGTTTTCAAACAGTATCTCTTCCTGTCAAGATCTAGAGGCTCATACAGAGCTTACATCTGGGTAATTCAAATTCTGTAATGATTAATCCATTATGCTTTGCTGTAGTTTCACTTTGATTCTAAATTTATCAGAAAACAGTGGTTTTGGTTTTAATTTAAAATGCTTAGTCATAAAATGAGACATATCTTCCTTCTGAATTGCATTTTATGAGTACGCATATTAGAATTTCTTCCACAGTTCTCATCATCACAAATGCCAAGCTAAGTATCCCTCTAGCAAACAGAATATATAAATTTCTCAATTACAGTAAAATCTAGAATTTTTTCATGGCAAAATTTTAATAGTGAAAAAATTTACAAAATAAGAGTTTCACATTCATGTTATACTCTCCAATAACTTAATTCCTGTTTAGTGTTGCTAGTTGTCTTAATAATATTAAAGCCCAAATAAAACTTCCTTACATACTTTTAACCAGTAAACCTTTAAAAATGTCTGCTTAGAAATATTTATAAATACTAGTGGTACTTTTAATTAAGAAAATGTGAGTTGTAATTTTAAAGTAAATTATGCCAAAATGTTAGGAGAACACTTCCCAAATCTTCTGTAACAATACACATTGATTACAATCTTTCATCTTGCTTCAGGAACGCTATCTCTGAATTCAAAATATAACTGAACTGTGTTGAAGAGAGGTGAACATCTCCCCCCCATCCCTCCCTCAACCCAAGCTTTCTTCTCTTAAATTACTCTTTAAATACCATGTATTTTACCAAACTTTCTATTTTTTTCTTCTTTTTGCCACTGATGGCATCTCCACATTATTACATTGCCAAACTGCAAAACCATGTTTCAGGACTACGGGAAGTAAATCACAAGATTTTTTAATTGTGAACTATTGTTTCTGTCTGTGCATGTATAGTGCTGTGTAAAGAAAGTATAATTACTCTTGTGAGAAGGAATATTGTTTGGGGAAATAAGCTCATATAAAGAATATTGTCAAACAATACCAAAGGCTCAGAAGAGAAACAGGTAAAATAAATACTTCATTAATTAGCCACGATACTATAGGGATTGAAGGCAGTTCCTACTTTATCTCCATCTGAATTACAAGTTGCTTAAAACTACTTTAGTTCTTTGTGGTTGGGGTTATGCGTTTGGAAAAGCTTAACTCATAAAATAAAAAATTTATTGAAAAATATTCTTTATCAATCCTGCAGCCAGTTTTGGTTTTGTAGAAAGCATGGAAGGAGTTCAGCCCCTTAGAGATCCACTATTTTTAAGTCTACTGGAATCAAGCTAAAGTTGACTTTGGTTTACATCAGGGTCTTTTAGGATTCGCACAACTACTGGTAGTTTCTTGATACAAAGTTCCCTGAAGCACAATGTTTTCAGTTTCCAACTGCAAATTCTTGAGTCCTATGAATTTTTGCCAGCATTTCTCCCATGATGTTTTACAGTTACGTGTCTCATGCTAGTCTGAGGTACATACATGCAGGATCCAGTTTGAAGCAGGGCCTGAAAGTGAATTAACTGTGTTTAAAATGTTTGTACTAATTCAAATGCATATATCCTGCATGGCTGATCTGCACGTGTAGAAGAAAGTCTGGTGTGTTGGACTTACTACACATATATACAGAACTCTGTATTGTATGTAATATAAAGTGTCCAGTTCATGAGCCCATGATGTTTCCAGTGCCTTCTTGGATCTTAAAATCGCCTTGTCTTTTTTTTTCTCAACCCATTCTTTCTCAAGGCTGATAAACTGACTTAATAAGCTCAGTTATGTAAAATTATCTCTTGTTATCAGCCCATGGGACTAAATGTTAGGGGTGAACAATTTTGGCCTTTTCCAAGAAAAAGGTTAATTTATTGTTCATAATGAAACGGACCATTTGTAGCAATACTTTTTAGGAGTTAGTCTTCCACCTTTTGATTTTCTCCTTTTCAGGCAAGGACATCATGGTGTTTTCCCTCAATTTAATTTGCTCAGAATTACTCTAAAGTGATCATTGCTTCATCCCCCACCAGCCGTTCTTTGTAACGTATTATTTTATACTCCTTTTTCTAGCTATGTTGTTTTAGATCTGGTTGTTCAAATAAGTTGTATGCTATAGTTTGTATTCTTTGACTGAACAAAAATACAAGTATTTCCACCAATAATACTTGCACATGAGACTGAATTTATTTTCTCTGATTATTTGTATATGTAAAACTCAATTGCTATGAACATCTATGGAAAAGAAAGACAGGAGAGGCATGAAGCTAGCCAAGGCAAATGCATTTTAAAAAGAGTTGACAAGTATTCACATTTTTTTTAGAATTATTCTCTCACTGTACCTTTCCAAGAATCCGATATCCTACTAGTCCCTTCACTGATTCCAACTAACATTGTTCAAAATAATTTCTAACTTTGATATCCAACCCAGTTCAGCCTATTGAGCCAATAAAAATTATGTGCTAGTATGAATAAGAATAAAGCCATTTTCCCATTTTGTGATTGTGACTAAAAATTCATCAAAAAGACTCAAAAAGACAAAAACTCACTTCTGTCAGCAAAATCTTTGTTATTTATTTTTGGTACCATCATTCTTTTGAATATTTCTTTTGAAAGTGCCAATTTGGAAAAGAAGTAGTAGATTCTTTGTCATTTAAATTCAACAGTCTTTAGAATTCTGTGGATTTGAGATAATTTTTTTGTTATTTTTGTTGTCTTCTGGGTGAGAATTAAACAGCTGGGTGGGGTTGTTTTCTTCTTTGGGTTTTTCTGACACGGACATTGTTCAATTAAGTATGGCATTGTGATAATATGTATTACAATGATCTCTTATTTAATCAGTGTGTAGGAAGAGCTGATGATAACATATGTTTTATCATTTATTACTTTTTATTAATATTTGTTCTAACAGCAAAAGTTAACTTCAGTGGAGATCAGTACAATTTAGAGTCTAGAGGACGATGATTGTAACAAAAATGTGTTTCTTAAAAGATGAATGCTGTATGTTGGGGGAAAAAAGTCTTGTAATAAAGAATCTACTAAATTTGAGATAAGGGGATAATAAGATTTACTATCTGGAGACTTATTTTTTCCCTATTAACAGTGAAGGTATGAGCTTAGATAATTAGTTAATGTCTAACTTTTAATATGTTACTTAAGCTAGGTGAATGTCATCCCTTCTGCCCATTTCTTTATCAGCTGAATCTGCAATAATGCAGAGTCACAGGGACACAATAAATTAACCTTAAAATGGATAGCCTGGATATCAGCAGCTTTCTAGCAGTGATGTCTTAGAAAGGACTTCAAAATCAGACCAGGAAACAAAGTATATTTGGCATTGTTAAGCTAAGACGTGTTATGTCACTCGCTGTTATCCAGAAAACTAGATTCAAGGTAGCCCAGTTCCATCGGTACTTTTGTAAGCACAGTGTAGAAATCTATGTAGATTACAATATACTGAAAAAAACAACCACAAAAATATTATCATTTTCTACAGACAGTAAAATTTCCATAATGTTTTCCCAGTATTATGTAAGTTCCCAATACCTTTAGATTGTTGGCCATATCACTTTCCTCATCTTTATTACTACATTGGATCACTGAACTGGGGGAGCATTCTCAATGACTACAGAACATTCTAAATGTTACATTATTTCATAATGTTAGATTATTTCATGTGAAACATACTGAAACTGCTGTCAAACTGACTTTATCTTCTAGGAAATTAAGCTGCATTATCTCATACAATGCAGACTTCTTATAAAAACAGCAAGGCAAATCTAGTGGGTAGTTGTCAGGAGATAATCACCCCCCTTGGGAATTATAGATACTCTGCTAAATCTTGTATCTTTTACAGCCTTAGGGATATGATTATATTATGACAAAAATACCCCTGTTGCATCACTTACATTTTTCAGTCAAGGACTACCTGCAATCATCTAGTTGAAATACCTCAAGAGAGCATTTCTTTATGCTATTAAATTTCAAGTTTTAAATAACCACAGGAGAGAATATCCAACATTCAGCTACAGAATTCTAAAACTTTTAAACTTTGTTACTGAAAAGTATCAAGTGGTTTCTGTAAGAATATTTTATTTAAGTTAATATTATACAAAGAAATTAAATAAGACCTATGCATAACAATAATCATAATCATAAAAACAATTCAAACAGTACTGATAACAACAATAATATTTAAAAATATAAATTAGAAACAGTATTAGAATCAGAAATAGCACTATTTATTTTCTATTTTCAAAGCCCTAAGCATACATTAACTAATTCCAAGATCAATGTTAACATTGCCTCTGAGCTGAGTAGAACACAATGACAGGAAAACCAAATTGTGGCATTCTGGTATCTTTTTGACCATGACTATGTAAACAACACCCTTCATCACAGAGTGATTATATTTAAATTTAACCTTAAAAAATACTCAGCTATGGATTTGGTTTAACATTTGATGAATATATTTGTGAAAATCTTGGGATAATTTAGTGATTGCTCACTTCAGCAGCCTAAAAGAAGAGCACTGGGGGGGGAAGAAAGAGGCTTTTCCCCTTTTTTGTGGAAATGAAACCCTGGGTTTATCGTTTTGCTTAATTTCAATGCTATTTGAAACTCAAAGATAATGTTTCTTTCAGGTATCTGTGAAACAACACATGGAAGAAGGTCTTCAAAATGAAAAGTTGCCAGTGGAGAAATAGACATCATCATTTATTTAACAGCCTACGGGGTAGAGCAGCTAGCCTTCAGGGCCTGAACCCACATTCTCTTTTTCCAAGTCAGGCTTGAACCTTAAGACTACACATTATTGTGGCCTTATACAACAGCTGTATGTCTAACTGTAATTGAGCACCAGTTAAAAATATCTAAACTAGCTTTTAACAAGCTATTTTTTGTATCAGAAGTACATAGTGGTGTAGTGCTACAGCCAAGGCAATTTGTCTGCTATTTGAAACATTTAAGATAAATTAGGAGTACAGACAGAATATTAAGCCAAAAAAGTTAGGCTACCCCTTGTTAGTTCAGGTATCCCATTGTGGTATTGAATTCCGATTGTTATAGACAAGCTTTTTAACAGCAATTTAAAGTTTACATGTATTTATATATAGTAGAAACAACAGAAAGGAAACATGCTTACCCTATAGCTTTGTGATTAGAACAGTCTTTATTTCTGAGTTGAAAGTCCAGGTTAAATTTAGGTGAGAGTAAGTTAATATAGACATTTAGACAAATTTGTCTAAAAATAAATGCATCAACATGCAAACTAGATTTCTAGGATCCCATTATATTTACTAGAAAACTAGTGGAGAACTAACACTTCATTCAGTTTCCTTATGATTTACTTGAGATTTGGGAGCTTGCTTTTCAGAGGAGGTAGCAAGGAGGTTAATCCGTGTCCTTCAAATGGAGGGAGAAAATCTCACAAGTACCTGAAAGGGACCTGAGCGCAGTAATGGGCTTTAATGGCCTGAGGCTTCTCCCACCCTGTCCACCGCCCAGGACCCCTTTGTAGTGCCCCAGGGCCATCAGTCCCTGCCCCAGAGATACCACAGCAGGGCCGGTCTCCAGCTCCCCACAGCCCTTCCTGGCCAAGCCGGGCCCAGCCACGGGCCCAACAGCCCGGCCTGGCCTTGGCCTGGCCCCACAGCCCTGCCTGACCATCTCAGGGCTGTGTCTGACCCTGGTTCCCCTCACTAGACCCTGACCCCAACCTCTGGCCGCCTCTCTGGGTAACCTGTTCCAGTGTTTGACCACCCTGACAGTAAAATAGATTTTATTGTTTCAATGGAATTTATGTTTTTTTCAGTGTGCGCCATAGCCTCTTGTCCTGTGAGTGGGCACCAGTTAGAAGGGTCTGGCTGGGTCTTTTTTAATCTCCCCCATCAGATTTTTGCACACATTTGTAAGATCACCCCAAGCCTCTCTTCTCCAATCTGAATAACCACATCTCTTTCAGCCTGTCCCACTATATCAGATGCTCCAGTTATTTAATCATCTTAATGACACTGAAGTCTGGTCTTAAGGAAAGTGCTTACGTAGTTGTAACAGATTTCTTAATATTTTCTGAAGTTTTAAGTCCAAATGCTACCATGAAGGTTACAGGTTTTTGGATTATGTCCATTTTGACTGGCAAATTTAATTCAGCATTAAAATCAAAATTGCTTAAAAAACAAGAAGTCCAAATGGTGCAGCGTCTTTTCCCATTACATTTTCTTACAGTATTACAAGCAGGATCCAAAATTCTTAAGGAACCTAGAAAGTGAATTGCCATTAAAGCTTATAAATTGATCAGAATCTTGCCACTTCAATTTTTTGCTTGCTGTCTATATATCTGATAAAGTGCTAGATACTAGATTAGCACTGTTACCTGGTGAAAGATGATCTTGTGTCTCAGTAGCAAGAAGTGGGGAGCAGAACGAAGCAGCATCGGAAGAAACAATGAGACCTTAACAGTGCAGTAATGCAACTCAAGCAATAGCATGAAAAACAAAAAAAATGTAATAAAGAACTAGAAGCTGTACCAGACAGATTATGTAAAGTTAGCCTCTTCAGAAGTTTTTTTATGCTAAATTGAAATTTGGCAAGAGATGGAATAAGTGCTGATGGTGTCAGCACTGAAGATATTTCAGTAGCAATTAGGATGCTGTCATCTATTTTTTATTAATACAGATTGAGGAATTGAACTGACTTCCAAATGACAGATACCTACCTTTAGTTATCTGAATGTAGTGTGTAAATGAAAGCCAGTTTGTTTTAGCTGCCTGATAGTCAACAGAAATCCAGTCAAAAGTCTGGAAAGCTATTCAGCTAAGTATAGACCTCTAGATTGTTACTTCAGCTTGTCTATCTACCTCCACTGTAGAAAGTGTCAATGTTTAATAACTTTATTTAAGGCACCCTAAAGCCTAAATGAAGTCAGTAAAAAATCACAGGAACAGTGGTAGAGATAAGGTGTACATGAGTTAAGGTATTATAGGCATTGTAAGACATTCTACCTGAAACTTCAAGAAAATAACTTGGGTTTGAAATTGCAAAAATTATGTGCATAAATTGATTGACAGGACTACAAACTGTCTGTGGAAGGGAAGTGAATAAAAAACCCAAATCTCTTATCTGTTATACTGGCTAGGATAGAGATAATTTTATTCATAGCAGTTCATATGTTGCTGTGTTTTAGTTTTTTGACCAAAATAATACTGATAAGACACTAATGTTCTAGCTTCTGCTGAATGGTGTTTGCACAGCATTAAGGCTTTCTCTGTTTCTCATTCTGCCCTCTCAGTGAAGAAATCAGGGGTTGCACAATAGGTTGGGAGAGGACACAATTGGGCAGATGAACTGAACTAACCAAAGAGATATTCCACACATATAATGTCATGCTCAGGAAAAAAAGGGAAAATAAGTTTTAGGAGGGTTAGCCAGCTTTTGCTTGGGAACTGGCAGGGCATCAGTCTACCCGTGGGATGTGGTGAGTGATTACCTTTGCATCATTTGCTTTGTTTTGTTTTCTTCTCTCTTCTTCCACTTATCCTTCACTTACAAAACGTTTTAAAATTTGTTTTTAAATTTTGACCCCCAAATTTTCTTGCTTTTATTCTTCCTTTTCTCTTCCCCCACCTCACTCAAGGGGGTGGTAAGGAAGTGAGTAGCAAGTGTGTGGTGCCTAGCTGCCCACTGGGGTTAGCCCACAACAGCTGTCAACCTGAATGAGATTAATCTATCGCACAAAGTCTGAGTAATTGTTTCTTTCTTGAAAGCTATGGGAGTGGCAAGAAATTCAGCTTTACAGTTTGTAATCAGGATTCTATCATATTTTCTCCACCAGTGCTATTCTAGTCTGTGGTGTGGCAACTTGTTGTAATAAATGGATCCACAGATTATAAAACCTTAAGGGGGCACTGTGATTATTTATCCTGACTTCAGCATAACACAATCACAAGAATTCTTTGAATCAATCTGATTCTGAAGTAGAGCAGCTTTTCCAGGAAAGCACACATTTTCAATGATGGATTTTCCACCACAGCTTTCAAGAACAGCAGATTATTACCATTACAATTAAAATTATTTTCCTTATTTCTAATGTAAATGAAACTATTGTCAGCTTCCAGGCACTGGATCTTATTATACCTCAGTCTGTTAGTCTGAAGTGACAGGATACTTGTTAGAGAATGTTTTATTCCAGATCAGTGTGGGTCAAGAAGGGTTTCAGGTTTAAAAATGATAATGCGATCAGTTATCATTGTAACTTCTTTACTCTTACTTGCTATGCTCTATTGCTGAATTTTAGAAGTATGTTAGACTGTTGGCCATAGTAATCTGTCTATATTCTCAGCCTGTGACTTAACATTTGGCCTCATTAACTGGTATTGATTATTGGTTTAAAAGTTGGTCACCCTAATATTAGCAAACAGTCCTGTTCCTCATTTGCCACTCTTTCAGTGTTCTTTTTAATTTTTGATTGTTAAAAATTTTATGCTTTCTTGCATATTATTGATACTATCACAAGACCAGAATCAGGACCAGAATCAAGCCCCGTTACACACATGTGGTCATTATCTATGGAAGTTCCCAGTTTTGACACCAACAGTGAGTTGTTTTGCACTCCATTTAATATTTACCACACTCATATAATTCTAGTCCCTTTATTCAAGTGTTCCAAAACACTAAATTACATACATGACTTACAGTATCTAGTTATACTCTATCTTCACCATTATTTATATCAAATTCCCATAATATCTCAGTTAAAAAGATAATAGACAAACCTATTTTCCATATACCTATCCGAGCTGTCATTTTTGAAGTTACCCTGATTTCATTTTTTAAGTTATTGTTATTAAAGTCCTCTCTAAAGTTTCCCTATAGGAAACTGATTTTGCTCTGATTGTGAACAGGGAGGAATCCCAATTGCTTACACTTAACTGATAATATCAAACTGTTTTTAGCTTTCTCATAAACAGAATTTTAGGCATATAAGCAACTTCAGGATGAAAGGGAAGGTACTTTAGCTGTCATCCTCTTATTATGAGGTACTTCAATGAGAACCTTGAGGTTTGAAGATTTATTCTTAAGAAACTGAAGTTACTCATCTGAGTCTTTCATAAGTCCCTTTGCAATACTAGCTCTTAGGGCAGTTATATCATGAGCATATGATGATATCCATGCCTACAGGTTAAATGGGAGGCATAGCTTTAAAAGAGTCAGTGCATCATATCATAGCACCTTTGATTTTTTATCATTCTACTGAGATTTACATGGTACACTTAAACTCTCATAGGACATGGGTGAGACTGTAATGAGTAGGTTTTTTGTTCCATAGTCACCTTTCAGCCATGTATATACACAATGGAATTTTCATAGCAGAAGAACATGATCAAAAAAAAGCTCAGGTTTAACTATATTTGTGGAATTCAATGTGCAATATTTTAAAAGAACAGTACAATCCTTTGCAGACAAGATCAGGACAATGGTAAAAGTGTTTATGTAGCTTTCTATTCAGAATTAGTTTGGAAAATAAATGCATTAGCCAAGTTTCATGTGCTTTAAATTTAAACTGTCTGTATATCTTTACTACTCTTACTTCAACACTCTCTGTATATTGAGGAAGGCTGTTCTATCTCCAGACAAAACATAGTCCAATTTTGCAGCATTATTAATTTATAAAAGTTTGTAGCTATTAACACCACGTATAATTTAATTCAGTTGCTATAGAGATCTCTACAGGGACACAAAAAATAAAAAGAGGCAAAATTAATCTGCCTTATAGTCTAGTTGCCTAGAGTGCACCCCCTGTAGGGAGAGTGCAATAATTAAGTCTTGTTTACCATGGGTTCCATTAAATCTTTGCTGCTACTGAATATATCAATGTCTGATTGATTTTTCAGGTGTGGAAAACAACAAAAAATTAATTGCCTTAATCTTCATGAGCAAATGACATGTACATTGTGAGCTGTAACACAGAATTCTTCTTGAACAGCTGGAGCTTTTCTACTTGGTCTTTATTTTATTTCCCATTGTATCAGTGAACTCATTTTGAGGTAGGGGAAATTGCTTCTATCCACAGGTTTGGATTTGTATATAATCAATGTAATAGAGAGAACGAAAGGATTTGTTCTTAAATTAATATAATACTTCCCTGTTACAAAATAACAGCAGGAAAGAAAATGTTTTTCATCACCAGGAAATGTGTTTAAGAAAAATGGTGGGATAGATTTTACACTGTATTAAATTCCAACTGGTGGTAATAAATGAATCAAGCAAGATAACAGATGAATTTCATAATCTATTTTATTGCTTCATTAGAAGTATTTTACTTACATATTTACTCAAAGAAAGGGCATAGATTCTGTACCTCAGATATTTTTTTTTTTTTTTTTCATGCTCGACTGTTATTTGCAATATGAACTTTATTACCATATAAATATTTGATTCAGACACTAAGGGTGGATATATTGTTAGTTTATTTAAGGACAAGGCATACATACTTTTAGGGGATTTGTACAAGGTGTGAATATTGAAAGTACCTGAAATGTAGATTAAACTGAAAGACAATACTAGTTTCTGAAATTTAATTATAGTTCAGTTATTGGAAAGCAACAAAGGGAAATGTTTTATTTAATGAAGTACAGTCTGATATGTTGTGTACTCTGTATTCTGTAGGTAATACACTGAGTTTTCTACTCTTCAGTAAACACAGTTATGCCTTTCCACTACATACTGGTCAGGAAAAGCAGTACATGTGTGGTTGTGGGAGAACCAGTTTATCAGATTTTGCTCACCTTGACATGCTTGATCACAAAAATTCATATCCTATATTATCTGCTGTTGCTGCAGCTGTACTTTACAGTCAAGGATATGCTGTGGATTTTCACAACAAGAACTTCAAGGTGATAAAAATAAATTCCAGCATTTATAAAGACAAAACTGCAACTGGTCACTTGGTCACAACAAACACATCTACAAGCAGTGGCAACTTAAAGGAAAATTACATCATAAGATACATCTGATAGAATATTTCAAAAGCTAGAATTGTGAATTCAAATATGAGTAGAGGTTATGCTTTTGTTACAGAGGATCTCAATTTAGTAAAATCGGTAAGCTACACTAATACTCGTATGAAGAACTCTACTTCATAAGTAGGGACCGTTTAGAAATATCACTGCTTCCTTTTCAAGAATATTATGCTCTTTACATTTGAAACCTTATAACTTTAATATTAGATTGTTATGAAGAAGTCATTTGTGTTAATATTTCCTCAGCATCAAAAATAAATTGATCTCCTAGCTTTTCATGGCAAATGTATTAGTTTATGTGCATTTTACTTTCAGGCTTGTTGCATCAAAGGTTGGCAAAATGCCATGAGTAGATATTGTGGTTTAAGCCTTTGCTCACTCCCACCCAACGGGCTGGGGGAGAGAATTGGAAGGGTAAAAGTAAGAAAGCTTGTGGCTTGAGTTAAAAACAGTTTAATAGGTAAAGAAAAAGCTGTTCATGCAAGCAAAGCAAAATAAGGAATTCATTCACTGCATCCCATCAGCAGGCAGATGTTTAGCCATTTCCAGCAAAGCAGGGCTTAATCACAGGTAATAGTGACTTAGGAAGACAAACGCCCTTCCCCCCTTCCTCCTTGCCTGTAGCTTTTATTGCTGAGCACAATGTCTTATGCAATGGGGTAACCCTTTGATCTTTTAGGGTCAACTGTCCCAGCTGTGTCCCCTCCCAACTTCTTGTGCACCCCCAGCCTACTCGCTGCCAGGACAGTGTGAGAAATAGAAAATGATGATGTGTAAGCACTGTTCAGCAATAACTAAAACATCCCTATGTTATCAACACTGTTTTCCACACAAATTAAAACATAGCACCATAGGAGCTACTATGAAGAAAATTAATTCTATTCCAGCCAAAGCCAGTACACTAGAAAACCAGAAAAACATTGACTTTGATATATAATTGTAATTTGGAAGTGTTAGCTGTTGTTATATCTCTACAAAAGACCCTTCTAAAAAAAAGTTTTTTAAAAAATAAAAGTTCAAGATACACCTTATTTTGTACCATATAATAGTTAGCTTAGGTAAAATGCATTTGGCAGTGGACATTTGGCTTGGTTAGAAAAAGAGAAAAGTAAGATTTCTGACCTCGATATTTCAAATAGTAACTTCACTAGTTACTTCAGGCTCTCTTATATTGTATTTTTGTGTCCTTTTAATATAACACTACAACACAGATCTAATCAGATCTGTATGAGTAATACAAATTATAGTGAAACTGGGATGAAACAGTAGATAGAACTAGGGGTAGGAGATCTCAGAGTCCAGAAGGGTGGAAGAGATTGTTTTTCACCAGAATGGCAAAGTTAATTTTTCCCAGAAGTAATGTTAACATTACTTCACTTTCCTTGGAATATTCCAGTAAAATATTATGTTTATGTCAGTGATAGCACTAATAGATGTAGTTTTCATTAATTTTAAGGACTAGAAAAAATTATGTTTAGGCCAATCCAAAAGATTCTTTCTATATTGTATTTGCCAAAAGTTTCAGCTGAAGAAAGGAGTTTACATACTTTTGCATACTATGGGAGCACTAGTCAGTGGACTAGATGATCGTTGTAAGTCCCTTCCAACTGAAATATTCTATTCTATCGTGTTAACTATTCTACTATTTATAAATATTAAATTGTCCTTTGTAAGAAGAGCTATGGGACACAAAAGTCAGTACGGTCTAGACTGGATTCACATAAAGGACTCATGGCCATCAGTTACGTGTCTACTGTAAGGGAAGTTGTCACTTTAAGAAGGATGGACTACAAATTGGATCATTTTCATATGCATCAAATATTTGTTAGAGTATGTTCAGGTCTGACTGAAAAAGATATGCCTCTCTTCTTTCACAAGCTTTTCCTTCTTCTCCTTTATCTGCCAGAATTGGACATTGTGCATTTAAATATGCTCCAAAACCCTCAAGATTCCATAGAACACAGTTGTCATAGTTTTACCTGAGTATGGAGGAAATAAGTGTTTATCAACAGTTTATCAATATATATGAATTAAGTAGCCCCAGGTGAAATTCCCAAACACTGTTTGGGGACATGTTTGCTTGTACTCTCACACTGTTAGAATGCTTCCTGGTCAGTCTAGCACATCGCACTCACCACACTCCCAAATAACTTTGAGGCACATTTAAGAAGGTAACAGATGTCAGAGGCCATGTGAACTACTTGGTACGGGCAAGGACATATCTATAAAAATAGTAGATGATATGTAAGTTTCCTCAAGTGAAGAGTTCTACATCATTAAGATCCAAAACAGAACAGGTAGTGGGGAATTCAGTAGGTCAGGCATCAAGGTGTTTTGTAGAAATACGTAAAGACTGAGCAGAACAATACAGATTCTAAAGGTCATACGTTACTTCACAAATCTACAAGACCAAGTAAATTCAGAGACCTATGCATATATTATTTTATCAAAATTTTGTATAATTTTGGGGAACAGGGATGTTAAGCTGCAGTTACTGTCTAAGCGAATAAAGTATATCTCAAGCATCATAAAGCAAGCCTCTTAAAAGTAAGTTTTCAGTCCAGATACTGTCTGACTGAAACTCTTTGGTCTGCTTTTTGTTATCTGCTTTTTGTTAAAGAAACAGGTGTCACTGCTCCCACCTGATCTGAGGTGATTTAACACTTAAGAATTTAAAGTTAAATCCCCATTGTCCTCATGCTTTCCTTATCTCATGTTTGCACTCTAAATCCTGAGTTGTTCAAAGACAGAAGATGCCTTGTCCATGGAAGCCATGTAAGTTAATTTCATTTGCTTGCCTTACTTATATATTTATTTTTACTTTTTTAAAGAGAAAAATTTAAGAATTTGTAAAATTCATTAATTCAAATTTAATTTTTGTACTTCATTTGAGCCATAAAACTCCCACTTATTTTCACAGGTATAAATACTAAATTGACTCTTGAGCTAAGCAATAATGAGTTATAGACTGGACAGTGACTGTGACTGAGTTCCAATATACCACTTGGAAACAACTAACAATAACAAATTTCAGACATAATGTGTAGCATCTAGTTTTCAATCATTAGACTAGAAGCAACAAACTCTATATTCTATTTCCTGTCCCCAAGCCTAAGCCTACAGGAAGGTAAAATTACAGTTGCCAGGTACACTTTTTGGAAGGATGACAATTCTGCTAAGTAATTCTGGAGTACTTCTGAGGACATTTCAGAAAATCTCTGTATAAGTACCATACTCCTTAGTAAACAGGTTTCCAAGACTCACATATATCTTAAAGCTCTGCATGAATGCTCAGTGAAGAAAAAAACATTCTTCCTATTATAAAAAGACAGTTGTTTTACACAAAAATTGCTCAGAGACTCATTCAGAATACGAAATGAAGAAAAGACACCATGATATACTTGCCAAATATTTAGAGACAGAGGCCAAGTGATGTGTTACGGAATTCAACACTTGCTAAGTGACAAAAAACAAATGAGTATCTCAGGGTGGTGGTGGTGTATGAATTTTTCTAACCTTTCAGCTGCAGTGAATGCCTATCCTTCATGTTATGAAATAATATTTTAATAGCTACACATCATAGGTAAAATACAAATTGTTGTCATCTGGTTTTTTGTTTGTTTGCTTGCTTGTTTGTTTTCCGAAAAACCATATCAGATAGGATTCTTCTCATCTAAATTCAGAATTAGTTTGGATGTCTGTAACGGAACTAGGCCTTGTTCTGTCTCCTCAGTTCTCTTATACTTAGGAGTTAGATGTTTCAGGGTGGGTGTGGGTTTACTTACAGGTTTTAAATGTTTATAAAACTAATTAAATTTTATTTTGATTGCTTGATCTTTCTTTTGTACAGAAAATCGATAGTTTTTTTTACCTGTGTACAAAAACATATTTGACATAAGGAACGGCACTATGTGCACAGACTACATACCATACTGAATAATAATAATGATGATAATAATAACAATGACTAAAAGCAAAATCTGTCGAAGTGCACCTGACACAACCTAGTAGAATTTCATTCTTAACTGTAACTTCTTATACAAATATAATGCGCATTCCTCATTAGCAATAAAATATGAAGATGCTTTTGCTTAAAAGCTGTTTTGTTTTACATTATGTTCTGTTATGCAAACAGTGTTTTTTTGCATAATGTAAGTTCTATCCTTGAAACTTCTATTGCTTCAAAGAGAACTTTAGCTGTATGATGAATGATCAACATGCCTCCACTATTCTTACCAAGCCTTAAGTATTTTGTTATACTGCCTCTGTTCTGATCTTGCAGTGTCCTCCAGTTGTGTGCCAAGTTGACCAAAATGCATTTTGTTGAAATGTCTTACGGATTTTGAAATCTATAATTTCAAATATGCATCCCACAATATAGCTAAAACATACTGACATTAGGCTTTTGTTATACTTTTCATGCGAGTCAACTTATAGCACAACAGACTAGAGTATTAATTCTGTTTTTTCTCTCTAAAAATACATCTCACAAAAGGCACTAGAATAAATTACACATGAACTTTTACTGTTTGCTCAGATTAATTTTATAAACATAAGAAAATATGAAAATGCTAATGAAATAAGCTGCTGGGCTCTGATAAGTGACTCAGAGCAACTTCAAATGTTTCTATTAAAGTAAGTCACTGTACTTCTCACTGTTGACATGTGTTATCTATTCAGCCACTGCAACATGGTGCCCTTTCTGTTCTATGGCATGTAGTACCAACCTGTAGAAATGACAATTTTTTCTGGTAGTAACAATAGAAACCAGGAGCTAAAAGTTGCACTAGCAAGCAACTGTGTTATCTTCTGACGATGCAGAAGTGGTATACATACTCATTGTGGCAATGAGTATTTGGTGGTTAAAACAATTAAAATTACTATTTGCATCATATTATTTTATAATTACTAATTAGAGATTAGTGTCTAAAAATGACCAGCACAAACCTAGAGGGAAAAAAACAACAGAAAGAAGTGGTAAATTAACAGTATAAACTGAAACAGCTAACAAATGAAAACAATTTAAACACTTTTCAGTGTATTCAGCTAAAATGAAACAAACATAAATAAAATTTGCCCTACATTTCCTTTGTAAAAAATGGTTTTATTATACTGAATGCTGGAATAACAGATCTGCTGCTGTATAATCCAAATCCACTGACAGATAAGAGAAATGAGCATTATGAATATGGAAGTCCTGCAGAAACCTTACGCAATATTACCGGAAAGTCAGCTTATTGAAGGTCTCTTTCTGCATAGCTCAGCTCTTACATTCATGGGGGTTCCGCTGCCTGTTTTCTTACAAGTTTGCTGCCACTTACCTGACAGTTACAGTGTCCATCATATGATTGTTGTGATGTTGAGTTTGGGCGTTATCAAATATATTTAACTTTTAATGAGCCACTGGATCCATGCTTTACTAGGCTTGTGCTTACAAAAATGTAAATTTAATACCTAGTTATTTTAAAGGTTTCCTGATTTATATGGAAATGTATTAATCACCTTCCAAGCTCAACTACTTGCATCATACACTGAAGATTAGATGGATAATTTGACTATTTAAAGACAGCAACACCATTACAGGAAACTGCAATAGATTTGTTAGGTATAATAGGTAAAGTGATATAAATTACAGGAACCAAAAGCAGTAAAGGTTGTACAGGAATATTCATGTGGAGGGGTCTGTTTGGTCTTTGTTAAATGACTAGTGGTGAGTTTATTCTCTCCTTCACACAGGAATAGTTAACTCCAGAGTCCTCAAATGGAGAATCAGAATCAATCCCACTCTTCTAAAGAAAAATTGACCCTCATGTGGAAATACCATTTTGTATTGTGACTACAGTGGCTACAATTGTTTTCAGCCTGGGTTACTTTTGCTTGCAGTTTTCATAGGTACAAAGAAAGCCATCTATCTGTTCTGATACAGCCTTGATTATTTTAGCAGTAAACTGGAGTTGGAGGGCAATTGTTGGATGACTTTTAATTTTTATGACATGTAACTACCTTTCCCTCTCCCACACTATATTTTCTTGGTTAATCCTAGATTTTCCCTCAAATGGTACACCTTAATTTCCAGGAAGTCAGTGGATGTATTAATTAATTACTCTTAAACTCCATCTGGACTTGTTATTTTAGTGTTTAAACTCACTTCTCTTTCTTGATGTTCTTTTATATCAGCAGCAAGCCGAAAAGATCTTATTTTGATCTCAATAACCTGCATCCCTTTTTCTTAATTTTCTTTCAAGAGACATTTTTTATGAAATTTGTTCAAGAGGTGACTCAACCTCCTTGTAGATGTTATAACCCTTATTAAATAACTCCATCATGTTTAAAAAGTCACGGCAGTGAGGCGAAGTCCCCAGCTACTAGAAAAGGGGAAATATCACAACCATTTTTAAAAAGCGTAAAAAGGAGGACCCTGTAAACTACCAATCCATCAGCCTTACCTTGTGCCCAGAAAGATCATGGAACAGATCCTCCTGGAAGATACATCAAAACATATGCAATACAGGGAAGTGGTCAGAGACAGCCAACATGGCTTCACCAAGGGCAAATCATGCCTGACTGATCTAGTGGCCTTCTGTGACAGAGTGACTGCATCAGTGGACAAGGGAAGAGCTACTGATGTCATCTACCTGGACTTCTGTAGGGCCTTTGATATCGTCTTCCACAATATTATTACCTCTAAATTGGAGAGATATGGGTGATGGATGGACTGTTAGATGGATAAGGAATTGGCTGGATGGCTATGTCCAAAGAGTTACAGTCAATCCTCAATGTCCAAGTGGAAACCAGTAATGAGTGGTGTCCCTCAAGGGTCTCTACTGGGAATAAAACTATTTAATATTTTAGAATCTTAGAATTATAGAATCATAGAATGATTTGGATTGGAAGGGAGATTTAAAGATCATCTAGTCCACCCTCCCTGCCGTGAGCAGGGATATCTTTCACTAGATAAGGTTGCTCAAAGCCCCATCCAACCTGACCTTGAACACTTCCAGAGATGGAGAATTCTATGATTCTATGATTAATTAAACATAAGTTTCTGTGCAATACCCTGAAGGTTATTTAGCCAGTGTGAAAAGTAAGTGTTAAATCACTCAGAAGTGAACCTTAATTCATTCACAACAATATTTGCAGTATTTCTTATTATAAGTATTGTAATAAAATTATGTAGAGTAATGTGATAAACACAGGTATTTTAACTGATTTCTGGACTTCTTTTTATCTTGATTTATGCTTTATTTTATTTTTATGTTTTTCCAGCATTCATTGACTGTCATTAATTTATTCTGCTTTGAGGAAACATTTTGGGTCATATTCAGTTATAAGTAATAGAGACAGAAATGTCAGAGGCAGGCTGATATGTGAAATCACTGAAGAAATCAAGAACATATTCAGATTTAGTGCCAAATCTGAATCTCTGAAAAATCAAAGTAGAAGTTAAACTGATAATGGCCCCCCAAGAGTATGAGAAGTTTTTGAAGGATGGACCTCCTTAAAAACACAAAGGAACAGAGGGAAAGAGAAGACTCCCCTCATAAAGCATAATCAATCACAGTGGCAGAAGAGACAGGAGAGAGAGAGAAGACCTGAAGTTGTAAGGAAAAGGTTTGAAGAAAGATTAACTATCCAAATAATGCATGAGTTTAAGGAAGAGCTAGATTAGTGAAGAAAAGATTGTTAGAAAAACTTATTACCCTTGATCAATCAAGAGAGGAGAAAACAAATGAAAAAGGTATTAAATGGATTTGGAGAAGAGGAAGTAATTTCAGGTAATAAATAAAAGGCGCATATAAGTGAACAAGATTGCAAGGTATTTTCTAAGGACTAATAAGACTTATCTATAAAAGACATCTACAGCTTACTGTTTGCTACTTAGCTTCTTAATAGGTTTGGAATGACAAAGAGAAGACTAATTATAGATATGTTTGTACAGCAAATGATTTTGGAATAAGTTTACTTCCAAATAAAGAAAACTATACAGTGTGGTTAACATTTTATAATTAGTATATAAATTTTTAAACAATTGAATGGTAAACAATGATCAGTAAACATTAATAGTCATACTAAAGCAAACTTTTTTTGTAATATGAATACTGATACTTAAAAACAAACAAACAAACAAACAAACAAAACCCAACAACCTGTGGTAAAATAGAAACAGTAGATGTTAAACAACAATTCCACCAAAGACAACATGATGTCTGTCTAGGCACAATTACTCATTTTCAGAATAAAAATAGTGCCACTATAGTTTAAGTTAAATATTACATTTTAAATTCTCTAAAAACACATGTATTTGGAAATTACTATTACTGTCATTAAAAAAAAAAAAGAAATCAACATCAGCAAAGACATCAGATAATCTTTTTCTCATTAAGTGGTCAGTCCGAGTTTAGAATTACTTTTTGCCATCCATGATCCTACTGGGGTGAGAAATCTTCAGCATATCAGAGACTAGAAACATTTCTTTAATTTCTAATTTAATATTACAGATGAACAAATTATAAACAAAACTCTCTTAGCCAATTTAAATCTCCATGTCCTTCATCACTTTTGCTGTCCTTCCCTTCACATATTCCACATATTTCTTGGTTGTGAATGCACAGAATTTCAAATGAAATCTCATCTTTCTTTGTATACTGGCACTAATATTTCTCTAGCCCTACTAAAATAGATAATTTGATGTAATCCTAAGATTATGTTTCCCTCTGGTGGTTGCCTCTATGTTTCTTTGGTGGTTTATCATCATCTGCAATTGTCTGATACACCCAGAAGATAAATCATGACTTCAATAATATTGTGGGTGTGATTCATCTAACCAACATCAGATGTTCCCATTTGACAGAATAATTCAAGATTCCTGGTAAGATCTAGTCAATATTGTCAATTTGGTCCAAAGCATGATTCATCTCATTCTGAACTGACATTAATTTGTCCCTGAAAATGTCTATTTCTTGACTACAGAGAGTCTAAACTACAATGTAGACTGCTGTAGCTGTCTACACTGCAGATGTCTTGAAATAAGATGAGCTGAATCTCACCTTTTGACACAGTATATTCTGTTGCTTAATTAGGTGGCTTGACATTTCTAAATGTTACACCTTTCATTTGGTGGAAGTTTGTCTTACATACAGTTATACTGCAAAAGGAGAAAAATAGAAATTTGTTGTATGCCCTTTTAATTGTCAGTAGTTTTTCTGCAGCACATCACAGTTGGAGCTGGCCAAATTATTCGATCTTTCTTTCCAATAAGCATATGAACATAGCAGGTATAAAATTAATTAAAACAAATGAAACAAATATGACTTAATCTACTCTGATTCTCTCCAATTAAGATCCAGGAAGCGCCAAAGCCGAACTTTTCTCATGGATCTTTAATGCCTTATACAAATTAACAGTGTATATTCTGTCTGTTAGTTCTTAGCCAAGATCAAATGTGAATTCTGCGCAAATAGATAACAAACTGTGCAGTACTGGCTGTTTTGATCCAGACTTTGAATGCCAACAGTGGCTGTTCTGACTATGCACTTTCAATTCAACTAGAAAATGAAAGAAACATATGACTTGTAGCTCAAAAAAAATTTAACTTTGTTGGTCCCGCTTTCATTTTATAGAACAAGTAAATGCATTTTCCACCATAAACAGAAAAGTGATAGCCAGACTTCTACCTAAAACAAGTTTAACAACGTGGATTTCTTAAATGACTAACTTTGAGGTACTGTAACCTTTTTACTGTATGTATTTACACATTTAGCAGATATGATATGTCTTCAGGTGTAACGTGTGGACCATGGGCGCTGCGACCAGGATGGGCAAACAGAGCATGGTGCGTTAGCCAAGGCATGGCATAGCAGTTTGTGCAGAAGGGTGTGCAGCAAGTGTGTGCAGGGAGGGTGCCTCTTCAAAGGAGGGGCATTCCACTGGCCAAGTGGAAGACTTGAAGTACACATAACCCAGCAACCGGGCACTGTTCTATGGCCATCTGCACAGGTCAGTGGGACTCATCCTACCTGACCCTCAAGGTAGAAAAGTGGGCACTCCTCTGAGAGCAAAGGCTGCAGCTCTGGCTGGGGGGGTCTGCACCATCTACCCCAGCGGTGGCCGATCCCTCCAGCCAGAAGGAGTTGTTGAGGGAGAGGCTGCAGACCTCAGACTGCAGGAAGTGTCTAGACCTTTCTCCTGGGGCAGGGACAGGTGGCAGACCTGCCTGCAAAAGGTGTGCCCAGGTGGAGGACCTCCTGCAGTAGGTGGCTGATCTGCAGGAGGTGGTGAGAAGGCTGCATAACATCAGGGAGGCTGAGAAAGAGTTAGATAGCTGGTTCCAAGCGCAGTCTACAGTGGACCCACAGCCCACGGTCAAACAGCCAAAAACTCTCCAATCAGCACACACAGAAGGGAGGGGGGCCAGTAATTCAGAAGAATGGACAGTTGCAATGACAAGGACCAGCAGGAGGAAGAGACTTACCCCAAAGCCTGTGGTGCCCTTGCAGAACCGCTTCACCGCTCTGCAGACTGAAGAGGAAAGATGTGTCACACCAGGATAGACACTGGAGCTGAGTAAGACAGTCCGATCTGCTCCCCGTATAACAACTAGAGCAACTAAGAAAAAGCGATGGGTGATAGTAGTAGGCGACTCTCTTCTGAGACGTATAGAGGCGCCCATTTGCCAACCTGACACACTCTTTAGAGAGGTATGCTGCTTACTGGGGGCTCGCATCAGGGATGTCACTGAGAGACTACCAAGCCTCATACAGTCCACTGACTGTTATCCACTGCTGTTGTTTCACATGGGCACCAGTGATACAGCCAGGAGCAGTCTGAGGAGTATCAAGAAAGATTACAGAGCCCTGGGAGCAGCAGTAAGCAACTCTGGAGTGCAGGTAGTTTTTTCATCAGTCCTTCCGGTCAAAGGAAAGGGGTTTGAAACTGCCAGGTGAATCTGGCAAATCAACAAATGGTTATAGGACTGGGGCCACAGCCAAGGGTTCAGCTACTTAGACCATGGGACTCACTTTGAGAAACCTGGTTTACTAGGGGCTGTTAAGGTCTATCTGAGAGAAGGGGAACAGCATCTTTGGTCATAGGCTTGCCAAGCTGGTGAAGAGGGCTTTAAACTAAAGTTGCTGGGGGAGGGGAACCTCCATCCATCCCACTCCTACCAGTTTGATGCCAGTGCCAGCAATAGATGCCCAGAGCCTGGAGAAGGGTCACAGGTCAGCAGGAGAGCACTTGAAGAGCCGCACAAAGGAATTCCAGCCACTCCAGCCAGTAAGTCAGCTTCATCGGGGCCCAACTTAAATGCCTCTATGCAAATGCACGTAGCATGGGGAAGAAACAAGAGGAGTCAGAGACGTGTGCACGCCTGCAGGGCTATGATCTTATTGGAATCATGGAGATGTGGTGGGATGGCTCCTATGACTGGAGTGTTGGAATGGAAGGATAGAGGCTCTTTAGGAAGGACAGGCAGGGGAGATGAGGAGGGGGCGTCGCCCTCTATGTCAATGACCAGCTGGAGTGCGTGGAGCTCTGCCTGGGGATGGATGAGGAGACAACCGAGAGCTTACGGGTCAGGATTAAAGGGAGGGGAGGGACAGGTAACATTATAGTGGGGGTCTGCTACAGGCCACCCGACCAGGAAGACCAAGCGGATGAGGCCCTCTATAGACAGATAGGAGCAACCTCACGTTCACAAGCCCTGGTCCTCATGGGGGACTTCGACCACCCTGATATCTGTTGGAGGGACAACACAGCAGGGCATAAGCAATCCAGGAGGTTCCTGGAATGCATTGGTGATAACTTCCTTCTCCAGGTGATAGAGGAGCCGATGAGCAGAGGTGCTATGCTGGACCTTGGTTTCACCAACAAGGAGGGGCTGGTGGGGAAGGTGAAGCTCAAGGGCAGCCTTGGCTGCAGTGACCACGAAATGGTGGAGTTCAAGATCCTTAGGGCACCGAGGAGGGTGCACAGCAAGCTCACTACCCTGGACTTCAGGAGAGCAGACTTTGGCCTCTCCAGGGATCTGCTTGGTAGAGTACCATGGGATAAAGCCCTGGAGGGAAGAGGGGCCCAAGAAAACTGGTTAATATTCAAGCATCACCTCCTCCAAGCTCAGGAGCGATACATCCCAACAATGAAGAAGTCAGACTAAAACACCAGGAGGCCTGCATGGATGAAGAAGGAGCTCCTGTGTCCAGGAGCTCCAAACTCAAACACAAACAGGAAGCCTACAGAGGGTGGCAAGGACAGGTGGCCTGGGAGGAATACAGAGAAATTGTCCGAGCGGCCAGGGATCAGGTTAGGAAAGCTAAAGCCCTGATAGAATTAAATCTGGCCAGGGAAATCAAGGGCAACAAGAAAAGCTTCTATAGGTACATCGGTGATAAAAGGAATACTAGGGAAAATGGGGGGCCACTCTGGAAGGAAACAGGAGACCTGGTTACCCGGGATATGGAGAAGGCTGAGGTACTCAATGACTTTTTTGCCTCAGTCTTCACTGGCGAGTGCTTAAGCCACACTACCCAAGTCACAAAAGGCAAAGGCAGGGACTGGGAGAATGAAGAACCACCCACTGTAGGAGAAGATCAGGTCTGAGACCATCTAAGGAACCTGAAGGTGCACAAGTCCATGGGACCTGATAAGATGCATCCACGGGTCCTGAGGGAACTGGCGGATGAAGTTGCTAAGCTACTAGCCACCATGTTTGAGAAGTCATGGCTCATCGGTAAAGTTCCCACTGACTGGGAAGGGGGAAACGTAATGCCCATTTTTAAAAAGGGAAAAAAGGAAGACCTGGGGAACTACGCCAGTCAGTCTCACCTCTGTGCCCAGCAAGATCGTGGAGCAGATCCTCCTGGAAACTATGCTAAGGCACATGGAAAATAAAAGGTCATTGATAACGGCCAACATGGCTTCACGAAGGGCAAATCGTGCCTGACAGATCTAGTGGCCTTCTATGATGGGGTTACAGCACTAGTGGATAAGGGAAGAGCAACTGACATCATCTACCTGGACTTGTGCAAAGCATTTGACATTGTCCCACATGACATCCTTGTCTCTAAATTGGAGAGACATGGATTTGACAGATGGACCAGTTGGTGGATAAGGAATTGGCCAGATGGTCACACTCAAAGAGTTGCGGTCAATGGCTCGATGTCCAAGTGGAGACCAGTGACAAGTGGCGCTCCTCAGGGGTCGGTATTGGGACTGGTGCTGTTTAACATCTTTGTCGGCGACATGGACAGTGGGACTGAGTGCACTGTCAGCAAGTTTGCCAATGATATCAAGCTGTGTGGTGCGTTTGACATGGTGGATGGAAGGGATGCCATCCAAAGGGACCTTGACAGGCTTGAGAGGTAGGCCTGTGCGAACCTCAAGAAATTCAACAAGGCCAAGTGCAAGGTCCTGCACATGGGTTGGGGCAATCCCACACACAAATACAGGCTGGGCAGAGAACAAATTGAGAGCAGCCCTGAGGAGAAGGGCTTGGGGGTGCTGGTTGATAAGAAGCTCAATGTGACCTGGCAATGTGCATTTGCAGCCCAGAAAGCTAACTGTATCCTTGGCTGCATCAAAAGGAGTATGACCAGCAGGTTGGGGGAGGTGATTCTGCCCCTCTACTCCACTCTGGTGAGACCCCACCTGGAGTATTGCATCCAGCTCTGGAGTCCTCAACACAGGAAAGACATGGACTTGTTGAAGAGGGTCCAGAGGAGGGCCACAAAAATGATCCCAGGGATGGAACACCTCTCCTATGAGGAAAGGCTGAGAGAGTTGGGGTTGTTCAACCTGGAGAAGAGAAGGCTCTGGGGAGACCTTATAGCAGCCTTCCAGTACCTGAAGGGGGCCTACAAGAAAGCTGGAGAGGGACTTTTTACAAGGGCATAGGACAAGGGGTAACGGCTTTAAATTGAAAGAGGGTATATTTAGATTAGATATAAGGAAGAAATTCTTCACTACGAGGGTGGTGAGGCACTGGAACAGGTTGCCCAGAGCAGTTGTAGATGCCCCATTCCTGGAAGTGTTCAAGGCCAGGTTGGATGGGGCTTTGAGCAACCTGGTCTAGTGGAAGGTGTCCCTGCCCATGGCAGGGAGGTTGGAACTAGATGATCTCAGCGAAGCCATCGACGCGAAGGGCTCCAGAGCGGAGGATCACACTGGGGGACCCTTCTTAAGGCAGCAAAACCGCGGGAAAAGCGCGAGGGCAGAAGTGCAGGAAGAGAGAGGGTACCCCAGATCCCCAGAGTGGGAAAGAGTGAGCTCCTGACAAGCGGCAGCTTTGACTCAGTGTGGACGGGGACACAAGTGACGGTGGCCAAACCCCCTCACATACAAGAGCTGCCCCCAGGGAATGCAGCAACCAGTGCAGGCAACCAAGGCCAGACGCATCAGAAGGGCGTGGCGTGGCAGTTTGCGTGGCAGTTTGCGTGGCATTTTGCGTGGGTAGGATGCAGTCCCCCTCCCGGCCCTAAAGGGTAACTCAACTAGTGGTTATCGCCCTCCCAGGAGAGGACCTAGCTATGGTTTCCACTCGCCCGAAAGCCATCACCAGAAGGAATGTGGCGACCCAGACAGAGCTCCCACGCAAACATACAGCTGTCCAGGTCTCCAGCGGCAGGGAGCCCCTGAGCCTGTCACTCATACCGGAGGGCAGCAGAGACAACAACTGGTTTTGGTGCGACCAGGTGGGTGATCTGCTCCGCCTGGTGGCAGAGCTGAGAGGAAGTGGAAAGGTTAAGGAGTATCAGGGAGTGTGAGAGGGAGATAGATTGGTGGAGCCACACCCTACCATCCCTGAGGCCAAGGCAGCAGATGGAGGCTCCACAAGAAGCAGAGGATCCCCTACACTCTTGCCACCAAGCAGAAGGAGGGGACCTAGGAGATGGGGGGAGTGGAAACAGGTCCCTGCTCGGGGCGGCAGGCGGACCCCGTGGCCTCCCTCACCTTCCCAGTTGCCCTTACACAACAGATACGGGGCTCTGGAACTTGAGGGCCAGGCAAATGAGGATGTAGGTAAAGGTCCATCCAGGGGGTTGCCTAGGGTAAGCCAGCCAGCCCCACATATTACGACTGTCTCTGTTAAGAAAAAAAGGAGCGTAATTGTCGTAGGGGATTCCTTTCTGAGGGGAACAGAGGTCCCAATATGCCGACCAGACCCATCCCACAGGGAAGTCTGCTGCCTCCCTGGGGCCCGGGTTAGAGACATTACTAGGAAACTCCCTGGTCTGGTATGGTCCTCTGATTATTACCCACTATTGGTTTCCTCAATCCCATCAGCGGCAGGGAAGAATACTGAAAGGAACAGGGAAAGTCACCTGCTCAACACGTGGCTCAGAGGCTGCTGCCTTTGGTGGAATTTTGGGTTTGATGATCATGGGGACGTTTACATGGCACCAGGCCTACTGGCGACGGATAGAGTTCAGCTATCTCAAAGGGGGAAAAGGATTCTTGCTCACGATTTGGCAGGGCTCATCGAGAGGGCTTTAAACTAGGCTTGAAGGGGGAAGGGGATGTAACCAGGCTCACTAGAGAGGAGCCGAAGGGTGGCATGCCAATGTTGGGAGTGAAATTGATAGTCCAGCTCAAATGCATCTGCACCAATGCACACAGCATGAGCAACAAACAGGAGGAGCTGGAAGCCATTGTGCAGCAGGATAGCTATGACTTAGTTGCCATCACAGAACCTCACATGCTGGGATGACCCTCATGACTGGAGTGCTGCAATGGATGGCTATAAGCTCTTCAGAAGGGACAGGGTAGGAAGGAGAGGCGGTGGGGTGGCTCTGTATGTAAGGGACTGTTTTGATTGTGTAGAACTCAGCGATTATGATGATAAGGTCAAGTGCTTATGGGTAAGAGATGAGGGGGAAAGCCAACATACTCAAATACTGTGTTCACTTTTCAGTTCAAAGTGTCTGAAGTAATGTGAAAGCATAAAACATGTTGTATGCTCTGGGATGTCTCATGAAGGTTAGTGGAGGTGCTTCAGGATGAGAAGCTCATTGGGTTTGTGATGACTTTGGAAGACGGCATAGGGTGAAAGGAATCAAACCTCTTGCTGTTTTATTCATGATACTTAATGGAGGATAGTTCAAAACTTTTCTCATTCTGGCCAAGAGTTCTAAACAGTAGCTATAACATAAATTGGCCATCAGCTTTTCCTTTGGTACATTTGAAAGGATAATAATGAGCCTTGCTCTTCAGAAAGCATATTGAGTTTCTGGATCTAAGTATGTATGTAAATACTTTCCTTTGATCTTGAGTTCCACTCTTAAAACACTGTTACAAAGTGGAGTTCAGACAACTTTCTCTATTTAGCTGTTGAATATTTCTTACTGGCTAACTCTAGGAGCCGTCCTGTTGCTAGTTGTCCACAGTTGTGACTAACACTTAAAGCTTTATTCACAGACAACCTGGCATTTAACTGTGAAATTTATCTCCAGACAGCCAAGACATCTAAAAAGTAGTTTGTTTGCCCTCAATAGGTAAATGGTTACATCCTGTTTTGAATTTATTCTTTAGGTTTTTGTTTTACTTCAACCAAAATGAAGCAGGAAGTTCAAGGTCATATAAGTTAGTCTTAAAACTCTTTTCCTCACTCTTTCACCATCTAAATTGAGCTGGATTCTGTGAGATAAATAATTTTCACAGCTAAATGGGAGGTAAGTTTATTCTGTGTTTACTAGACCTAGAATGTATCTAAAATAAAAAAAAAACAAACAACCCAACTTGTTATTGCATTCCCAAATGAGATTTGCTTATTTTGCAGCAGTGTCACATTGTTGGCACTTATTTTATGTGTGATACATGGTTACTCCTAGAACTTCCCTCTGCTATATTGATGCCTACCCAGATATTCCCCATTAGTATTTGTCCTTCTTCAGAAATACAGCATTTTGCTTTTGTCTCAGTTGAATTTTGTCTTCCTGATTTCAGATCCTGCACTAATTTGTCAAGACCATTTTGAAGTCTGAGCCTCTTTGTCAGACTGCACCCGCTTTCTGTTGGATGTCATCTGCAAATTTTAGAAGTTACACTCTGTTTTCTATCATGCCATTAATGAAAACCTGACCTTAGGAGAGACCCTTTTTGAGTTTAAGATGCTTCACAATTGTACACCAAACCATTGATAACTATTCTTGGAGAATCATTTTCCAGCAACCTTGAACAGCTATAAAAACTAGACTTTAGTTTATTTCTGAGATGTTTTGTGAGACAATCATTCTACTGTAGTTTTGATATGTCACATCTATTCCTACAGTCCATAAGAAAAAGAATAAATCTCCATCCCCCTGCAAAATAACATAGACAAATATATTCAATTTCCCTGCCCTCTATGACCCCATCTATTCTCTCAAGTTCTTAGAGATACTGGAGTGATTCTAAGTGACTTCCCCCAAGTCTTTTGGCATGCTCCGGTGGATTATTTCATTGGGCCCTAAGGAACAGAACACAGATGCCATACCAAGACATTATTTAATCTGATTTTGATGTGTGCATTTTCTTTTTTTTTTTCCCCTGAACTCCAACTTGAATCCCTATCTCCTTGCTAAGCTTAATTATGTAATGTATCTTGTCATAGCTTACCTTTTCATATAAACCTAATCTAAGAATGCAATGCAACATCCCCTAACTTTTCCAATTTGAAGTAGGTCTGTTTTCCTGTGTATTAAGCACTTATACACTCTTTTCTTGCTGCTTTTCCTGTCTCTTGCTACTTAAAACTGATTCTTTTTCCTCTTGATTTTCTCTTTATGCATTATTGGTATGAAGCTAGGAGAAAATAGAGCTACGCAAAAAATACATCTCCCACTTAATCTTACTTTGCGGCCTGAGAGAGAAAGTAAAACAAAATTGTTGTTATGTCATTAAGAATATATCCCTTGGGGTAAAAAGCTGGCTTTGCTTGCTAAAGAGTAGTACACCAGAACGTAAAGTAAATGGTGAAATAAATTTTATGCTTCTCTAAACTTAAAGAAATCAAAGGAGTTTCATCAAGAGTGATTTTTCACAATCAGTTTAATTTTCCTTAATATTTACCTAATTAATTATTGCTATTTTTTGTGGTAATTTGATGCATTTTTTAAATATTCAGCATGAAATATAAATATAAGGAAGTTTTAAATTGTGAAATGAATTCTGTGTTAAAAATAAAGTATATTTTGCTTAGTACATTTGTAAAATAATTTCATTTTATTTTGCTGAAATGATCCAATCTTTTATAAAAACACTAGCAAAATGTATTTGAGAAGAAATAAACAAATTTTATAATTATTTATGGCATTCTTTAAGTCCCAGTACAGCAACTTAAGAGATTTATCTGAAGCTCAAATACAAACAAGATGTTCACAACAGGATGGATGAACTTCCCCTCTGAAGCACTTAAAATATGACTGTGGTTAATTCACAATAACAATGTGCAATGCTTAATAAGGACGGAATGTCAGTAAATATCTCTTACTTGGAGATTCTCAACCGAGATTGACTGAGTGAATCTGAGTGTGTAATTAAATTTATTCAGGCAAAGAAACAAGGAATTTTTATATCCATATACAGTGGTTGAAAGTCAGCAGGAGAGGACCATTGGTTAAGGTCATTCTTTAGTTTGCAAAAATGCCAACAATTCCAACTCTGAAAAACAAGTCCTCTTAAAAATGCAGGAGCCTTTAATTTCCACATGATTTTTAGAGGAATATAGAGCAAAAAAAACAGTAAAACAAAGATAATGAATCATAGGGGAGGAACCAAAGGAAACTCTACTATAAAAATGTGAGAACTGATTTCTTTGTCAAGGAATTAAAGTCAGAGAAGGTAATCCATTGTTGAGAGGTGCTGAGAGAAGCACCTTTATTGAGTTAGAAGAAGGGAAAAGAAGAAAACAGTGGGAAGTACCAAAAAGATTTACTTTCTAAAACCATTCGCTTTAAGATACTTAGATTTAACATCTACAATTTCTACTACAATTGCAACTTTTGTGTCTTTCTTTGTATTGCTCAAATAATGATCATTATTCATGTTATTGAAGAACTTTCCAGTCTGTAGCTTTTAAAGCATAATCCATTGTTCTCTGTCAGGTTTCCTGTGTCTGAGTCAATCTCCTCAGTATTTGTATCCTCCTTTATTTGTATCTAATTCAACAATACATTAGATTTTATTTAAAAATGTCTAATAGTAAAAGAGCATTGACAAATTTCATAAATGCATCTCAATGGACTTTATATTCACATTGATTGAGATTCTCAACAACATTTGCTGAAAAAAAACAGGAATTAGATACATACATGAAAAATAAACACATAAAATACCTCCAGTGACCTAGACTGTTGTGACTGTTTAGCTCAAAGTTTAATGAAACTACTTAAAGTTTCTGTTCCTTGGTATCTTTAAAAATCAGTAACAAACTTCCTATGTATAGATCAGGAGCTCAGTCTTCATAAGCATTTTTCATCATTTGGCTTAAGGAAGGTAGAACAAAAAGATTTAAAAAATACGTACTTGTTTTGCTCAATCTAGAAATATCTCATTACCTATGGTCATGTGCTATTTAAAAATATGGAACCTAGACAGAAATATCACTAATATCTTTAAAAGTAAAGGAGAAAACTAAGGAAAAAAAAAAAGGTAAAACCAATTTTGACCAAAAACTTTTTTTTTTTTTGTGAAAAAGATTTTTAAAAAGCCTAACTTTGACCCCTTCAGAAAATGACCCCCTTCACATAGGCATTCCAGGATAAAATGACCTCTGGAGATGTTTATTTCTGCCCATATACTAGAAGATTTTGGTGAGTGTCTCAGAGTTATATAAGTATATATGCATATATACATATTTATAAACATATATACATGTGTATATATGTATGGTTGTAAATATATTTATATTATTCCACATCTAAAGTTAGATGACTAGAACACCATTTTAGGAGATTAATTTCCTAATTAATATAATCCTGGAAAAATTGTTTTTCCTTACATGGAGTTAAATGTTTTCTTTTGTAAAATTCTTAATGTGAAATGCTCAATTATTTTATTGACTCAGTTGAATACATTCTTGTTAGTAAGTCAATGTTTTTACATTTTTCTTCAAAGCACAGGATATCAAAATACATGATGAAACACAAGTTTTCAAAGTATAACATAAATATTAGCATCAATATTCTATGCAAAGCACAAAATTGTATATCATTGAAACATCAGCTACAGGAATGATGTTCTAAAAATATTCTGAGTTTCTCTGGTATTTAGTTCATATTAAAATCAACAGCAAGGGAGGCAGCATAAATCTCATACATAGAAAATAAAAGATAATTATGAAACAATTAACATGAAACAGTATAATTGGTCCAATTATTTTATTTTTCCTTAATTAGTTTAAACTCAAAATCAAAATAAAAACAAGTGTTTACTAATCTGATGAGGAGCCTTAGGCTGTTAGAAAAACTGTGAACCACTGAAACTGGGAATATATTAATAACTAATATCTGGTGTGGTCCCCTGATTGACTTATCTTAGCAGCATACTGTGCCCTCCTGTCCTAATAATGTTGTTTCACAGAATCAGAGTGGTTGAAGTTGGAAGCGACCTCTGGAGGTCATCTGGTTCAACTCCTCTGCTCAGGCAGGGCCACCTAGAGCCAGTCGCCCAGGACCATGTCCAGATGGCTTTTGAATATCTCCAGTGCGAGAGACTCCACAACCTCTCTGGGAAATCTGTGCCAGTGCTCAGTCACCCTCACAGTGAAAAAGTGTTCCCTGATGTCCAGACAGGACCTCCTGTGTTTCAGTTTGTGCCCATTGCCTCTGGTCCTTTCACTGGACACCACTGAAAAGAGCCTGGCTCCATCCTCTTGATACCCTCCCTTCAGGTATTTATACACATTGATAAGATCCCCCCTGAGACTTCTCTCAGATAAGCAGTCCCAGCTCTTTCAGCCTTTCCTCATAGGAGAGATGCTCCAGTCCTTTCATGATCTTCGTAGACCTTCACTGGACACTGTACTGTGTACTGGGGAGCCCAGAACTGGACACAGTACTCCAGATCTGGTCACATCAGTGCTGAACAGAGAGGAAGGACCACCTCTTTCGACCTGCTGGAAACAATCCGCTTAATGCACCTGAGGATACCATTAACCTGCTTTGTTGCTGTCGTGGTTTAACCCCAACCAACGACTAAGCACCGCACAGCCACTCGCTAGCTTCCCCCTGGTGGGATGGGGAGAGAGAAACAGAAAGGTGAGAAAACTCGTGGGGTGAGATAAAGACAGTTTAATAGGTAAAACCAAAGCCGCCCACGCAAACAAAGCAAACAAGGAATTCATTCACTACTTCCCATGGGCAGGCAAGTGTTCAGCCATCTCCAGGAAAGCAGGGT
This sequence comes from Ciconia boyciana, assembly GCF_034638445.1. Classification (NCBI taxonomy): domain Eukaryota; kingdom Metazoa; phylum Chordata; class Aves; order Ciconiiformes; family Ciconiidae; genus Ciconia; species Ciconia boyciana. The sequence continues at coordinate 177,571,039 of NC_132934.1, forward strand.
TACATCATGCCTAACAGTTACTTGGGAAGACAAACACCATCACTCCAAATGTCCCCTGCTTCCTTCTTCCCCCAGCTTTATATGCTGAGCATGACGTCATATGGTATGGGATATCCCTTTGATCAGTTGGGGTCAGCCGTACCGGCTGTGTCCCCTCCCAACTTCTTGTGCACCCCCAGCCTACTTGATGGTGGGGTGGTGTGAGAAGCAGAAAAGGCCTTGACTCTGTGTAAGCACTGCTCAGCAGTAACGAAATCAACGCTGTTTTCAGCACAAATCCAAAACATAGCCCCATACTAGCTACTATGAAGAAAATTAAGTCTACCGCAGCCAAAACCAGCACAGTTGCAAGGGCACGTTGCTTGTTCATATTCAATGTGGTGTCTGGCAGGACCCCCAGGTCCTTTTCTGTGAAGTTGCTTTCCAGCTGGGCAGCCCCGAGCATATACTGGTGCCTGGGGTTGTTCCTTCCCATATGCAGGGTTTTGCACTTCCCCTTGTTGAACTTCATGAGGTTCCAGTCAGCCCATTTCTCCAGCCTGTCAGGTCCCTCTGGATGGCAGCACGACCCTCTGGCGTATCAGTAACTCCTCCCAGTTTTGTGTAATCAGCAAACTTTCTGAGGGTACACACTGCCCCATCATCCAGATCTTTAATGAAGATGTTAAACAGGATTGGACCCAGTATTGACCCCGGGGTACGCTGCTAGTCACTGGCCTCCAATTAGACTTTTTTCCACTGAGCACCACTTTCTGCCCAGCCTTTCAGATATTTTTCAAACCATCTCACTGTCTTCTCATCCAGACAGCTTCAGTGTCTGTTCCTTTTCTTTCTATTCACTTTGCATTTCAAATTCCAAAGACTTTCTTTCAGTAGGGCATGTTGATTAGTCACAGCCCAAAGATAAATCTGTCCTACTGCTACATTTACTAAACATAAGTGTAGTACATCTTCAGGAGAATTTGTAGTTAGTGCTCTGTGTCTATGAGCATAGAATTCCCCTGCTATGGTTTCTAAACTGTCTTGTGACTTTCAATGTCTAGCTATTCCTGTTCATAAAAGTATATAATAGAACAGCCTCTGTAACAGGGAATCAGCTTTTGTAGGCCCTCAGAAACAAACTTTCTTGTGTTGCAAAATCTATTCATAGTCCTTTCTTAAAAATAAAGAATATAAGTTATTGTACTGTTCCTAAAGAGTTTTGGGGTTTTTCGTGGTATGTTGTTTGTTTTGGTTTGGTTTTGGTTTGTGGTTTTTGATTTTTATTTTTTTTTTTCCCCAAAATGCAGCATGTATATACACACCAAAGAAACTTGTCAAATATATATTGTGATGGAATGACATTCAGAAAAACTAAAGCTACTTGAGCAGTATTTGAGTATTAACAATAAGATAAAACCCAGTAACCTAGCAGTTGCAATTATAATACAGGTATTTAAGAACAGACAAATTTTCAGGGAAATGGAAATAAATGGAAAAGTAGGGACCTGCATGAAAATGGAAGGATGAAACATAAAGAAATAAGTGAAAATATACATAGTACAAAAGATTTTAAAATATAGGAGATGTTTTACTGGGATAATTCTAGAACTACGATGTTAGAACAACAACCGGGACAAAAAAAAAAAGGGTCAGATTTAGATATTGATAGAATTTCTTTTTCATTACTGGAAACAGACATATTACTAAAAATGTCATTTTTGGAAATACAGATTAAGTAAGAAATACTATTAATAATTTTGAAAAGCAATTTATCCTAGTAGTAAGGGAATTCTCCAAGTAATATTTTCACTTGTTTTTAGTAAACAAAGAGGATATTGTAAAATTGCTCATGGAAAACAAAATGTCTTAGAGATCTGTGACTTGATTCATATAAAAAGGCACACATAGCAAATGTAGGGATGCAGCTACAGCTCTTTAGTTTAAAAGGGCAAATTTTCATAAAGTAGGTGTTTTAATAAATAGCATGTGCATAATGAAGACTGACCTAGTATGGCTAGCCTAGCTTCTTTGATAGCAAACCGGTGGGTTTGGATTTTTTGGGGTTTTTAGGGGAAGGGAGGGTTGGTTTGTTTGTTTTTTTCCCTGGTTAAACAAAATGCAGTGGATTTAATGTATTTGCACTTAACCATGTGATATATACCTGCACTACAAATTACGTACAATAGAAATGATAGGGATTAGTATCATAATTGTAGGTAGGAAAAGAGTTGGTTAGAAGAGGAGTGATAATTTTTACTGTAAGATGAACAAATATAGGCATAGACAAATATTAACAGTGAAATTCAGTAAGGATAGGTTTCAAATAATTTTTTCAATCTTTATTAATATTTCTGTTAATTAACCCAGAAAAAAAACCCAGGGATATACTAACAAATTTTTCTGATGATATAAGATTGAAGCAATTTAAAATACAAAGGAGAATAAGAATATTATGGAGAAAGAATTACTTGACTTTAGAGTATCTTAAGTTATAGAAATGGGATCTAAGGCAGTACTAAAAAGGTCAAGATCGTGTGGTGATGCATTAACGAATACAATTTTTTTTCCTGTTTATTGAGGAGGACAAGGAGATATTTGAAAATACTGAAAGACAAGATTATGCATTATCATAATGTTTGTTTGATCTTTTGCATGTGGGCATGAGGAAGCTTTGCACATACTTCAGTCACATCCAAGTACAGGCTCCTAGTAATTCCTAATATAAGCCACTCAAAATCAGCAGGCACTTTTCTCTCTCAGCCCAGACTGAAGCATGGAATAATGTGTTTCTCCTCACAGCAAGGATTATTAGCTCAGGAAGTATGCCCCACTAGACATAGACATACTTTTTGTTGTTGTTATTGTTTAGAGCTAGCTTGTGTCTAGTGGGACACAATGATACACAGTGGGTTTTTTACATCTGCCTTCAAAATACTGTGGTTTTTTTGTCTTTTATGGAACAGCTATAAATCATCAATTTAATGTGGTCGTAAAAAGATATATATAGTTTGTGGTGCATCAGTTAGCATTTTCAATAGAAATGAGAAAACGTGAATGACATTACAAAAGTCATTAAAATATTGCATATAATTTTAATCAACAACGTTAAAGAAAGATGAATTCAAACTGGAATAAGGCTTAGATGATTATCATGGAAATGGAGAAGCTATACTGAAGCTGATAAGCAGAGTTTGGGGCTTCTCACTTCTCACTATGGCTTATACTATACTAAAGTCATAGGAGTGCATGATTTCAGGTACTATTGTAATTTCAGGTAATATCAGTTTTGTACCTCTTATTTAAAACTAACCTTCAAAGACAAAGATGCAAAGACTTCTCATGTCAACAATGCTCAATATTCATATATTATGAAAATGGTGGCTTTTTAGAGGACAAGTTAGCATATTGAAATAAATAGAAATGGATCTTTAAAAATGATGGTTATTTTCCATGGGGAAATTTCAAAGGATGTTATAAATAAAAAAACCATTAGGAAAAATGTTTTTTTAAACAAAAAGTTGTTTTCCATTTTCAGTTAACATGTTTTCCTTTAGTTACAGAAGTTTCATCAAATGAAGCTCTTGAGGTTTGAAATGAATAGTAATTTCTCTGCCACAAGCATCTACAACAAGCAAAAATGCAGCCTGTCTGTTGCAGACCAAGACAATCAGGAAACTGGCTTTTCCATGGAAGATAAAGCTGGAGCACAGCATCAATTGATTCAGAAGCAGAAAATTCAGCGTTTCTTTTAGAAAGGAAGAGGTGCAGTAGCAAAGGATGCTAAGACTAGTGCTCGCCTGTAGATACAGACAGCAGGAGAGTTCTCTCTGTTGAGGTAATGAATAATTAAAACATGCTTAGAACCTAGCATATAGAGTGGCAGGATTCTATCAGACTAGCTGTTGGAGGCAACAAAAATGGCACCGTGTTGGCTATTAATGTGGAGGCATGAGTAATGTTGGGTCTTAAAACAGGACAAGATAGCTGAGAGCACGTAAGTCAAGGACTTTATTTTCTGATGGTTATTACAACAGGCAAAGCTATGCAGGTAAAGTGACATTATGGTAGTTAGCAAGTTGTTTCCTTCCCATCATCACAGTGGTTCAGAATAACTGATACTACCTTGGGACAGAGAAATAGAATAGATGATCTCTCACTGTTTCTTTCAGCACCCTTTTTGTTATAATCTTATTATTTGAGGTTTTTCCTGGTGATAATTAAAAAAAAATAAGATGATAGAAGATAATTTTTTCTACCTTTATATCCATTTTGATGCATGAGGACAAGGTACATTAAACCCTGGTTAAACATATTTATATATTTTTCAGTTAACACGTAGGGACTTGTAACTATTAAGCAGAATCAATAGGCAAACATCAGGTAAGTGTCAATAGTTGGCTTAATTCTCTGATGAACCAGCAACATAATGTCCTGCTGAGCTCTAAAGTATAAAACTGACAGTGTTCAGCTAACATTACATGAAACACATGTAAGGAAGACATTGAACTACCATTTAACACTGTCAGTCAACAAATTAGAGAAGTATAAAATTATATTAAACAGGATGTTGGAGCATATAACAGGGCATGTAAGTGTTTCCAGGAAACCTTTAAAATTCAGTGCTATTAAAACTGAGTGTGGCTTGTGTAGATATTCTGGAGAACTCCTTTTCTCAGTTCTCTGGCTACAAAGTGCTCAGATCATGATTAAACAGATGGACTTTAAGGCTGAGAGAGATTATGACAATCATTTAGCCCATACTTAATCCATTATTCTTATATTACTGGAAGAATGGTAGATCCCTCACTTTTATACAGATTTCAGGGATTTTCACAACATAAAGGTGTAATTTGACAAGTATGGGCTGTCTAACAACTCCCAGGTGGAAATATAAATCTGCACTGTTTATGAATAAGAAGCCAAAGAGAGCCTCAGTAACATGGAAATGAATACCAATAAAGAAATGTGAACTTTGGAGAAACAATTCCTATCAAGTTCAATTGGGTCTGACTCACTGAAACCGCCTCATTAACATCCCTCCAGTATTATGCTTTATTTCTTATTCTCTCCTAACATGAAATAAGAGGATATTCTGCCTTTCCAATGCAATGAAAAATGACATTTCTGAGAGCTTTGCCAGAGAAATTGTAACAAATAGAATTAAAAAATGCAATTATCTACACAATGCAAAATTATGTGATACGTGTTATTTCAGTCCTTGCTTTAGCTTCCAAAACTTTATAATTTCTGTCTCATTATGTTGTTTCTTATTAAAAAGTGTCTGAAATTGTGAGGAAGAGTGGGATTCTTCCCGTTTAACTTTTGCCATTTGTAAGTCTAAGTGAATTAACTACAGTTTGATTCAGTTGTGTACACATAGGCATCTAGTGTCACTGAGATACCCTGGAGAATCCCACTCATTCGCCAGTTGCCTATCCAGGAATACCTGTCTTCTGTGTTTTAACTTATAGTCCTATGAAGATATTACAGTTGAGCCAAATCTCAGCTCCTCTAGCTATCTGTTTATTCAGCCCATACTTCCTCAGCTTCCACATGAGACTGATGTAGGAAGTGGTCTTAAAAGTCTTCTTGAAGTTGAGATAGACCTTCTGCTGTCTCTTTATCCTTGTAGCCCATCATTTAACAGTAGAAGGCACTCAGTTTGGTCAAGCAAGATTGGCCTTGGTAAATTTTATTACCTTCCTGTCCATCATGCATTTGGGAATGGACTCTAAGAGGACATGCCTCATGATCTTTCTAAGGACTAAGAGGTGAAGTTGAATGGCCTAAAGAAAGAGAAATTAGTGACAATTAGGATGGAAAAAGTGTCAAAAAGACATACACAACTAAAACAGAAAGAAAGACAGTGAAAAAGTAGTTCTGGTTATGAAATTTAAAATACAAATAACTTTCTTCTGATTGAAATGCCAGTTTTGCACTATTTTCTTTACCATAACATTGAGTAATTAGTCTTCAACAATCATGATCATCATGTTTGTGCTTGTGCAGACAGAAAAATTATTTAAATAACAAGAAAAAAGGTATTTTAATTGTATACATGGTATTTTATTTTTATTTCATATAGTCAAATTTCTATTACTCTACTGTCTGCAACAAATGTGAATTAAAATTATGCAGAAATCCAAACAGAAAATATACTTTCATACATTTACATATACTTTGATTAGCATCTGCTGGAATCATGAATGCCACTTCAAAAGCTTTTTACAATTTTGAGAAGCAGAGAATGTCAGTTTTTTCTAAATAAAAAATAGTTTTTGCAATGCATTTGAAAAACAATAAATTGATCACTGAAGCATGTAAAGTTGCTAGCATTTCCCAAAAGTTCTTTATTAAAAAATAAGTCTCTGCAGCTCTGAGAAGACTCTTTTCTTTGTGAAAAATCCATGTTATACACACAAAAAATCCCACTGTGACTAGACATGCTTCTCCCGTATGTGCACCATGTGCCTCTCAGTTGTAAACCTACAGGCTCAACATACTTAGCAGAAAGAAAAAAAAATCATTTAGAACTAACTATAATGGAGTATACTTGTTTGGAGAAAAGTAAAAGAATAGGCTAGATAGTTTTAAGGAAGGATGCTGGCAAAATGAGAGGGAAAACTGGAAAAATAGGATGATCATCAGCTTGTACAAAAAGACAAATGCCTTTTCTATTTCCCTCTTCTCTTCCAATTAAGTGTGACTCAAGTCAATATGTGACCCTTAATCATGACATTAGTATCATTTCACTATTCAATTCATTCTCAGCATAGTTCACAACCGTCTTATAAACGAAAAATTACTGATTGGGAATGGGATAAATCATTTACCAGGTATGAGGGAATACATGCAGCAATTCAGATATTTTATATCTTATATATATTTCTGTTCAATGGGAGAAAAGCATCACAGCTACCACTGCAGATAGATTATTCTCACACTTTCTCACCTTTCTTCTTCTCTTTGTTCTTTCTTTCTATCTCTTCTTGTTTTTTTCAAACTTTTTTTTTTGTTTGCATATTTGCAATGCACAAATTTATCAAACTTTATAAAGGTTTCAGTCTAAATATTCTGATAGACATTTAAACATTGGCCATGGGCTAAGGAATATTCTCCTCATGAACCCTATCTGTTTTCTCTGCCTGTACAGATTTTAAATAGCTCCAGCTTTCTCCACCTTAATTTTTTCTCAATAATTAACAATAAAATAATGTAACTCAACATGTGATATCCTTTTGCTTTATTTATTTTATTTTATTTTACTTTATTTTTTACACTGGTGATATTTACCCCCTTTCTTGAAAAGTAGGCCTGGTTTGAATTTCAGTTCCTACTTACTTATTCAGGTTTCCACTGGATTCCCATTAAAACTTGCCACAAAGAAATAATGTCAATCAGCAATACTGAAGCTAGATTTACAAAATTCTCAAAATGGCATACAATTTCTTTACACTAAACAGAAATGTATACTAACTAGCTAAGTGTAATGGCAAACAGAGGAACAGATTTACTGCCTGATATATTTCCATGATCAGCCTGATTTTGAGTATATTAAGTTAAGCCAAGGGTCAGATTAATTCTAGTTTACAGCCTGAGGTGATTTGCTTTTAATGTTGAGATGGATAGTCCTGAGTTCTTAACTTTGAATGTGAAATCCAATCTTCAGCTGAATGTCTTATTCTGGGTACAGTGTTGGAAGCCTAGGACCTAAGAGTGCTTTCCAAATTCCTCTTGAGATGATAGGCACCTGCCAAAAAAACAATTAGTTAATTTTTAAATGCCTGATAATTAAGAATTTTCACTTTTAGCCTTTTGTGACTTGCATAAAATTGCAATTGTTCTAACACAGCTAGAAAACAAATTTGTTCCTGAGCTTTAGCCTAAGGCTTTATCTTCACAAGTCTAATTTAAATATTTTTATTAATATTTTAATTGTTATCAGTTTGTTTATTTGCATGGGATCATGGAGAGAACATGTATGTCATTTATAAGCTATAGTGCATTACAGAAACCAATCCTTCAGATACTGAAAGACTGAAGTTAATTCAGTATTACTAAAATTAATATTGTAACTGTGGTGAAATTCTAATAAAATCACTGCTGCAAGGATCGTCTTTATTGTACCAGGACTTTCTCTTTTATGGGTATATATATGTGGATATATATATATATAAATGTCCATGCACACATACAGTGAAATAATAAATATGCTTTCATTAGCTATCCAGACAAATAACCATTTAGTTATTTCTCTAGTTTTCATCAGATTATTGTACTTCATACTGACATTATTTTTTTTCAAGCAATCAAAATACAAAGATGCTGTCTAGCCAAAAGCATATAACAAGGATGAAATAAGAATCAAGAACAAATGGTTATTCTGTCCTCTTTCTTTCGGTTTGATAATGGGGCCTTGTTGTGGTTTAACCCCAGCCAGTAACTAAGCACCACACAGCCGCTTGTTGGTGGGGTGGTCTGAGAAGCAGAAAAGGCCTTGACTCTGTGTAAACACTGCTCAGCAGTAACGGAAACATCGCTGTGTTATCAACACTGTTTTCAGCACAAATCCAAAACATAGCCCCATACTAGCCACTATAAAGAAAATTAACTTTATCCCAGCCAAAACCAGCACAGGCCTGATCAGCACAATCAGAAACAGTTATTTATTTGTAACCATTTAGTATACCAGTACAGCTGATTAACTCAGCAGTCTTTGTTAACCATTCACAGATTTACATAACAATTAGGAACAATAAGAATGTGCATTTTTAACAATCTAAGAAAATAAGCACTGACTGCTTATTTTAAAAATATTTGTACTGCAAATATGTGAAACTTCTTATTCTGATTAGCTATAATAATACTTTCTTTTATTAGTTCTTCTACTGAGACTTTTCAAGCTGTTTGTTAGTAAAAAAAAATACCAGCTTTGTTTTCCAGTCTCTCAAGCTCAAAAAGAAAAATTGTGAAGCCCTAAAGAGAAGTACAAAAACATAGTATAGAGAAAATAAAATTGTAAAATAGTGGGAAAAAAAACAATATAAAAACCATGGAAAATCCTTTCTCCTCATTCCTTTGCTTCTTCCAAATCTGTTTCCTCCGTTAGATCATTTAAGCATGAATGTTTTCCTTACTTTGCTACACTTCTAATGAGAAAGGATACATGGAGTAATCCTGATAAGAGTAACTTTGCTCAGCTTCTTAGATGGAAGGGGTTTAAGTAAGAGAGAGAACAAAGAATGGAAATAGACACAACACAAAGGACGCAAAGAGAAAAGAGGAAAGGAAAAGTTTACCAAAGGCACAATCACTTAACTTTAATCATGTCAACTGGGTCAGATCCTGTGCCTGATAACTGGAAAAAAAAAAAGTTTAATTGACTTAATTGTGAAGGAGTAGAGCCACAAATGTTAAAGTCAGAAGGAATTCACCTAGTATATCTCATAGCAAGTGCACAAATTCTGTGGGGTGAGAGCATTCCTTGAGAAAAAAACAACACAGAGGAATGAGGAAAGACAGTGTGGTGGATTGACCTTGGCTGGCCGCCAGGTGCCCACCAAGCTGTTCTATCACTCCTCCTCCTCAGCATGACAGGGGAGAAAAGATTAAAAAGTTATGGGTCAAAATAAAGGCCGTTTAATGAAGAAAAGCAAAGGCCGCATGGAAGCAAAGCAAAGTAATAAGATTTATTCTCTACTTCCAATCAGCAGGCGATGTCCAGCCACTTCCTGGCAAGTAGGGCTTCAGTACATATAGCAGTTTCTTCGGAAGACAAACACCTTAATAATGAATGTCCTCACTCCTCCTCCTCCTTTCTCTTATCTTTTATTGCTGAGCATGATGTCATATGATAGTGGTAGACTTGGTAGTGTTAGGTTAACTGTTGGACTTGATGATCTTGAGGGTCTTTTCCAACCTAAATGATTCTATGATTCTATGATATGGAACATCCTTTTGGTCAGCTTGGGTCAGCTGTCCCAGCTATGTCCCCTCCCAACCTCTTACCCACTCCCAGCGTACTTACCTTGGTGAGGGGCGGAGGGGTTGGAGAGACAGCTTTGATGCTGTGCAGGCACTGCTCAGCAATAGCCAGAACATTGGTGTGTTATCAACATCGTTCTAGCTACAATACAAAGCACAGCACTATAACGGCTGCTATGGGGAAAGTTAACTCCAACACAGCCAGACCCGATACAAATACTTTGGTACTTTCAGCAGGATAGAAGGATTCCTGATAATATAAAAGCACATTCCTTAATTTGGCCATAACAGCTTCTTCAGGATGCCTTAAGGAATAGTGTCTTTCACTCTGCTTTAAGTTGTGCCGTCTGTGCGGGACATATTTGCTCCTCACATGTTCTTCCATCCTAAGCATATTTCTTATGGGAAGTCTGAGAAGGTATTTCATAAGCAGAATGGATCTTTGTACAACAAGGAACAGGATGATTTTGTAACTCCAACCATTTATTTTCCAAGATGAAGAGATCAAAGCAAGATAAGAAGTCAAGCTATTTAAAAGCTCAATATTAAATTATTTTTTTTAACTTTGGTTTTAATTCTGGATCAGATAAAAACAAACTTAAAAAAAATTTGAGTACTTTGTTTTTTTGAAAAACAAGAAGGCAGTGGTTTCTCCAATATGAAAGCAGTCGTATGGACTTTCAGCTGCTCCATGATATTAATGCCATTAACACTTTTGTTCAGCAAATAATCTATAGCATTAGTGAAACAAAAATGTATGCCAATTTTTTCAACAGCTTCTTGCATCCATATCTGCTGCTTCTCAGTAGGCTCTTGGTCGCATTAATCTAAGCCTTGTTAGACACAGAACTTTCAAATATTTAACTCTATATACATCCCAGGGTTGTAATCATCTCTTTAGTGGTCATAGTCTGAGTTAATCTGCTGAGATACATCTGGAAAGTCTGGATACTCCAGTTATGAACTTTCAGGTTCAGGTGAGAAATATGTTATTCCTAAAGTCTGAGCCAGGTCACCATTAGTTCAAGGGAGGCTTCATGGAGAATCTTCACAAGATTTGGTGAAAATTTTTGCAGAAAAAAATAATTGTAGTTTCAAAAAATGGCTATAAGATTGTATAGGAAATTTCTGAACTGTTTCAATACAGATAGAATTCCTAGTCTTAAGAGATTTAGCACAGAATCCAATATATCTCTTGGTGGAAGGTTCCACTGGTTGATTGTTTTCACTTTCATGGCTGAATTTTTAGAGTATTATTTCTTTTGTATATTATTTGAAAATGGCCTCAAAGTATAGAACTTGTAAATTCTGTCTGTGAATTAGCTAATGAGTGTTTCTCTGACCATAAAACCTTCTTTAGTGTTTATTTTCCATTAATATTTTGGCCTTATTGGTTATCAGCTTTGAGGTATGAGAGGGAAAGTGTTCAAGTCATTTTCCAAGCAACCTCAGATTTAAAAGTTTTGCATACTGTAGTCTAGAGAAATAGGAAATTATATAAGTAAATCTTTCAGTGCTAATCCAGAGAAGTGACTTCTCTTTTGAAATAATTTTTGAAAAAAAGTATCTCTGGGGATGTGGAAACAAGAAAAATAATTACTATTATTAACCAGAACTATTTTGTAGCTCAGTAAGTAGCGGAGGGAGATGTTCAAAAAAGGAAGCTATACACATTAACAAAGAATTATTTAAGTTTCAATCTCTTTGAAACTTCCCTGTGGACAGCTCTTGAAAGATTGTAATTATGAGAGCAGATTTAATTTTGAAAAGTACGAAGTGTCTTACTATTCTTAGTTGTGATTCCTGCCTCATATTACCATCAATAATGCATTTCAGTATTTCACTTTCATAATCAAAACATCTTTATCTGTTACAGATATGTTCTTGTAGATAAGTATCTTGAAAGTTTGTATCCTTGAAATAAGTCAGTGTCAGGCACAATGTGTCTTGTTCTTTGAGGAGACATGCCTGTTCGTTGTCTAACTCTTGATCAAATGGTCCTATTTTGCAAACTGTTATTTGCAATAGATCTACAGCTTACAGCTAAAGACTTCTATTAGATGTTTTCTACAAAGTAAACAGAAATTCTTACAGACAGAAAATCTCATATGTATTCTCTGAACACAGAAGGAAAAGAATACCAGAATTTAAAGCCGGATAGGGGGTGATTTCTGCTAAATCTGTATAAGTGCATGCAGACATGTTACTATCTAGACTTGCCTTAATGTGACAGAAATCAGCAACTGCTGGAACAATCACCTGAACATTAATTTAACAGACTTAATCAATTCCAGAAGGAAATATAAACAACTGTTACTTATATAACAAGTTTATAACAACTTACATTATAAAAATGAATTCTACTTTTTTACAAATAACTGTTTTTCCTGTGGATAATGGAGTCCCCACCTTGTAGGTTTTACCTTTTGTGTTCTTACCATAATTCAGAAAATAAAGACTGAATCAAGTCACTGTGAGTCTTCTGAATAAAGAACAACTATCCTTCTGGATCAGGTCATTACTGTGCTCTGTATCTTATTCTCACTGGTAAATTAATAAACTTAATTTAAATAAAAATCACAAAAATACCTATGTAGATATGTTCTGAAAAATATTTTCCACTGAAAAATCTAGAATTGAAAGATTTTTATAGGCACCTCTATCTCTGCCTTATGCTCCTCTTAGAAGTGCTGCTTTTAAAAATGTTGAGGTCATAAAATCCCAGCAGTTTTTCAAGCTTGTTATTATAAATGTATGTTTTATATTTGGGGGGCGGGGGGGGAAGTCAAAACACTAAACTCCTAAAGAGGACAGACAATTTAGAAGGCAGACGGATTTAAAAACATTTAGATCTCTGTTCCAAAGTGAAAATGAAAGCTTCCAGACTCTAAGTGATATTAGCACTTGCTAGTCTTGCCATTTAAAACTGATAAAATCTAATTTGTACATGTACTGAACTGAATTCTTCTGAAAATACTGTAGATGACAGGAAGTAACTTGACTGTCTCATTTATGAGTTTTTCACCAAGGGGAAAGAAAAAGGAAGAATAGCTACTAAAAAAAAAGGCAATTTCCAGATATTATCAGATACATAAAATATTTCTTTCTTTATTAAATGGATCTATCATGACTCTTGAGAATATTTCAGAAAAAAAAGTTTTGAATTGCAGCACATATTTTGTGTTGTCAGTAAACCTGAGTGCTGTATGGTCATCTCTGAAACATTAATTGTATTACAGTTAAATTTCCATTGATGAAAAGTGTTATTATGAATGAAGAATAAGGGTATGTGAGCATTACAGGCATAATTCCCTTCCTTTCTGTTTGATTTATACACATGTATAGGGATAACTTAATTCACAAGAGATGTACAAGTAGTTTATTTCCAACTGCTGAATTAAAACTGAACAGTAATTTCTCTGACAGTTCAGTTTTTCTCTAAAACTGAACAGTAATTTCTTTGATGTGATATTGTTGCTAAGGTATAAATGACATTAAGCAATACTAAAGAGTTGTCATTTTGGTGTTTATCTTTGGCTCAGAGCACTTAGATATTTATTTTCTTTGCAAGGCCAAATTGCTTCTCCTTTTACACATATGCAGAAACAGATCAGTTATTAAATGGAAACCAAATGAGCAATAGTCGTTGAATTCTTTTACTTAAATTGGATAGCTATTCTGCTGCAATCAAAAAAGAGGACTAAAAATATTATAGTGTTATGAGGTGTTTTGAACAACTTAATATTCATCTTAACCTTGCCACTCTATATAATCAACATATTTCAATCTGTGCAGAATTCAGTTTGCTTTTCTCTCTGGTTTAGAAACAAAGGACTGCAAACTGCACACTTTCTCATTTTATTTCATATATTGAAATAAAATAAGTGATACTACTTGTATTCCGTGAACTATGAAAAAGAAAAGTTTCTATGTTCCTTGCTCAGCCAAAACTCAGTGACTTATGAGAGGCTTTGTGAACATTCAAAAAGATGTATTAAAATGGAGCAGACAATCCATACCTGGATAAAGAATTCAGTGATTCAAAGTAATCCAGAATAAAAATACCTGAACATTTTTTGACTGAAAATCAAAACCCAGCCCTGAACTGAATCCAGATGTGGTACTAAGTGAAAAATCTGCCAAGGAAATTTGATAGAAGTCAATAAGAAATATTCTCTACATTTTACTCAAGGAATTGTAGTTAACAGGGACTATAATTATAAAATCATAGAACCACAGTTTTATAGAATAATGGAGTGATAGATTTATGGAATCATGGAATGGGTTGGGTTGGAAGGAAATTTTAAAGATCACCTAGTTCAACCCCCCTGCCATGGGCAGGGAAATACTGCAATAGATCAGGTTGCTCAAAGCCCCATCCAACCTTACCTTGAAGACTTCCAATGATGGGGCACTCACAACTTCTCTGGTCAACCTGGTCCAGTACCTCACCACCCTCATCATAAAAAAAATTTCTTCCTCATATCCAATCTAAATCTAATCTTTTTCAGTTTAAAACTATTACCCCTTGTCCTGTCACTACAGGCCTTGTTAAAAGTCTTTCTCCATCTTTCTTAAAAATCCCCTTTAAATATTGAATGGTGTCATGGTTTAAACCCAGCTGGCAACTAAACACCACATAGTCGCTTGCCCACTCCCCCCAGGGTAGGATGGGGGAGAGAATCAGAATACTAAAAGTGAGAAAACTTGTGGGTTGAGATAAAGACGATTTAATAGGTAAAGCAAAAGCTGTGTGCAAACAAAGCAAAACAAGGAATTTATTCACCACTTCCCATCAGCAGGCAGGTGTTCATCCATCTTTCAAGAAAGCATCACATGTAATAGTTACTTGGGAAAACAAAATGCCATAAATCCAAATGCCTGCCCTTCCTTCTTCCCCCAGTGTTTATTGCTGAGCATGATGTCATACGGTATGAAACATTCCTTTGGTCAGTTGGGGTCAGCTGTCCCAACTGTGTCTCCTCCCAACTTCTTGTGCACCCCCAGCTTACTGTCTGGCAGGGCATTGTGAGAAAGAAAAGGCCTTGACACTGTGTAAGCATGGCTCAACAATAACTAAAACATCCCTGTATTATCAACATTGTTTTCAGGACAAATCCAAACCATGGCCCCATACAAGCTACTATGAAGAAAATTAACTCTATCCCAGCCAAAACCAGCACAAAAGGCAAAAATAAGGTGTCCCCAGAGCCTGCTTTTCTCACAGAATCACAGAATCGTATAGGTTGGAAAAGACCTTTAAGATCATCGAGTCCAACCGTAAAACTAACACTATCAAGACCAACACTACACCATGTCCCTAAGCACCTCATCCAAACGTCTTTTAAATACTTCCAGGGATGGCAACTGAACCACTGGTTCATCTGGTTCACATGGGCCCACTCCTCAAACCTGTCATGGTCCCTCTGGATGGCATCCCTTCCCTCTAGTGAATCAACTTAACCACTCAGCTTGGTGTCGTCTGCAAATTTGCTGAGGCTGCACTCAATCCCACTATCTATGCCACTAAGATATTGAACAGTACCATTCCCAATACAGACCCCTGAAGGATATCACTCCTTACAGATCTCCATTTGAACATTGAAGCATTGACTGCAACTCTTTGGGTGCAGCCATCCAGCCAATTCCTTATCCATCTAACAGTCTATCCATCAAACTCATACATCTCCAATTTAACAACAAGGATGTTGTGTGGGACCATGTCAAAAGCCTTACAGAAGTCAAGATAGATGACATCACTTGCTCGTCCCTTATCCACCAACATAATCACTCCATTGTAGAAGGCCACTAGAGCAGTCAGGCATAATTTGCCCTTGGTGAAGCAATTTTGGCTGTCTGTAATCTATCTAAAAAGTACCTGTCACCTACAAAAAACAGTTTTAAGAAAGCAGAAGTTCAGTATCAATCTTGAAACAGAAAATAGATAACTAACATAAAACTCACTTTTATTGTTCTCAAATCTTAGAGCAGCTATTTACTTGGAAACATACCAGAGGAGAAGAAAAACCAAGAGATTTTATATATACTTAGTATAGCCATAATTAAACTTTTATGTGTATTGTTAACATAAAGCCTCTGGAGGCATTACTAGGAAAAATTAATTCTTATCAAAGATCTATCTAATCCAAGTGTTCCATGAATTGTCGCCAAATAACAGATTTTTGGCCAGGAAAAGCATAAGAACAGGTGTAGTATGTAGTGATAGATAAAAATATTCTCTGAGATTTAGTGAACTTCAGTGGCCCATGTGACTCAGAAACTTTCTCAAGTGGTGTTGGTATACTTATATTTAAAAGCTCTCTAAGATATTTTTTCCCCATGAGTTTGTTCAAATTCTTACCGAACTCATTTATACTTTTAACATCCACAGTATAATTTGGTGTTTCATAGCTTAACTATACATCCATCGGTGTTTGTTTTAAATCTCTTACTAGTGACTTTCATCTTTTGGCCTCCAGTCCTTCTGGAAATTTGTTTCATGTGTTCCGCACTGTTTACAGGCTTTCATAAAGTCATCCCTCAATAATGTCTTTCCATTTGAAGAGTCATAATCTATTTAACTGAAAGGCAGAAGCCATCATGAATCATGAAGTTAAATGAGAGCTGCTTTGGAACAACTTTTGGCTATTTTTGAGAGTGTGAGAGTGTTTGATAGTTTGAGATGTGAGGGTGGGAGATCTAGAAAATAACAGCTTGGTTAAAAAGGTGAATTCAGTAATCATATTAAAAATACACCTTTTTCACCTGGAAATGCAACAGAAGAGAGTGACAAACTACATGAAATCAGGATATTTGCTGAAGGAGTCATGAACACAAGAAAAACTCTGAAGACAGACACAATTGTAGGAATTTGTGACCTGCAGCGTATGAATAGGCAGAAAAGTAGAGATATTTGACTAATTCACTTGCGTGATACAGTTCATGTCATCATAAATTACTTTTAGCTTCCAGCAAAGTTAAACCTAAGTGAATTAGTCAGTTACAGTTACTAATCAGATATAAAGACTAATTCAAATACAGTACTAATTCAGATATAGATGCTTTCATCATAGGAGGCTCTAGATTAAGACATTTAAATTTAGGTGTCTACATGGAACTGCCTATATCAGGAACAGGCTTGATTCAGTTTCCTAAACATAGGTCATCTAGCACTATTTGAGATTTTCTAGAGTATCTAAGAATATCTGCATGGGCATGGAGGCTATGACAGAAGATCTACAGGAAACCCATGTTCCTCTAGAAAAGCAACTGGAAACCAGATAGATTACAGCCGAGCATTTAAAATGTCATAAGATTCCTACATTTAGGCAACTGAATAAACCTGTATATATTCAAATTTCTGTAAAAGTCAAGAGTTCTACAACCCTTACACATTTGTTTACGTTTTAACCAAAAATGCTAAAACTGTCATTGGAAACCCTTATTCTAGATTTTCTAACTTTCTTCCTTCACTTGTTTTATTTTTTTGTATTTTGTTTGTAGTATTACATTTTGTTCACTGGTTAAACTTGAATTGCTTTAATATCGTCTAGAAGTATGGATGACCAGCAGTTCTGAAAATCATGAATATGTTTTCTATGGTCCACACCACAGAATCATATAATTGCAGACTGGCTGAGGTTGGAAGAGACCTCTGAAAATGTAGTCCAATCCACTGCTCAGAGCAGAGTCAGAGTGGATTGCTCATGACAATGACTAGTTAGATTTTAAATATCTACAAGGAAAGAGACTCCACAACTTCTGTGAGAAACATGCTCCAGTGTTTGACCAGCCACATCATGAAACCAAAACCAAACGTACTTTCTTGTGCTGCATTGGGTGTAGGTGGCAAGGTTTTGGTCCTTAAGGGGGCTACAGGGGTGACCTCTGTGAGAAGAGGCTGGGGCTGCCCCATGCTTGACACAGCTGGTTCCATCAGCTCCAAAGGGCCCACTGAAGGGCACAGCTGAGCCCCTCAGCAAAGGTGGTGGCACCATGGGGAAATGCATTCAAGAAAAGGCAAAACGCCAGACAGGCAGTGAGAACAAAGGAAAAAAAAGTCTAAGAAACAGTCCTGTGAACACCAAGGTCAGGGAAGAAGGAAGGCGAGGAGGTGCTCCAGGCACTGGAGCAGACATTGCCCTGCAGGCCATAGAGAGGACCACACTGAAGCAGATATCCACAGTTCAGCCTGTGGAGGACCCCACAGCATAGCAGGTGGACATTTCCTGAAGGTATTGTGGCCCATGGAGAGCTCACGCCGGAGCAGGTTCTCCATGCTGGGTAGAGCAGTTGGAAATGAAGGATTAAAGTTGAACGTGGGAGAAAAGTGGTGAGAAGGCATTATTTTAATTTTGTCTTTGTTTCTCACTATCCAAATCTATTGTAACTGTCAAAAAATGAAATTAATTTTCCCCAAGACAAGTCTGTTTTACCTGTGATGGTAATTGGTAAGTAATCTCCCTGTCTTCATTGCCACCCACAAGCTTTTTTTCATCTCTTTTACTCCCCCTGTCCTTTTGAGGATGAGGAATGAGAAAGTGGTTGGGTGGGCAGCTGGCCAAGGTCAACCCACCACATGTCTTTAAATGGAATTTCTTGTTTTTCAGTTTGTGCCCATTGCCTTTTGCTCTTTCACTGAGCACCACTGATAAGAGCCTGACTCTGATCAGGTATTATTATACACCTGAGTCCTCTCTTCCTCAGGCTGAACAGTCCTAGCTCCCTCATGTGAGATGCTCCAGTCCCTTTATCATGACCCTTCACAGGATTCTCTCCAGTGTGTCCACATCTCTCTTGTATGGGGGAGCCCAGAACTGGACCCAGCACTCCAGATGTGGCCTCACCAGTGCTGAGTTTAGAGGAAGGATCACATCTGTTGACCTGCTGGCAATGTCCTTCCTAATGCAGCCCAAGAGGTTGTTTGCCTTCTTTGCTGCAAGGGCACATTGCTGGCTTAAAGGGGTTTAGCTCTTTCAGTGAATCACTTTCCAGACTGTTGGCTTTGCAGGCTATACTGGTGCCTGGGGTTATTCCTCCCCTGGTGCAGGACTTCACATTTCCCTTTGTTGAACTTGCTGACATTCCTGTCAGCCCATCTCTCCAGCCTGTCACAGTAGCACCACAACCTGGTTTATCATCAGTTTCTCCCTATCTTTTATCATCTACAAACTTGCTAAGGGTGCACTCTCTTCCATTATGTAGGTCAGATTATTCCAACCCATGTTAGACTGTAAAGGCAAGCCAAATCTGGCAGTGCATTGATAGGTCCAGATAGGAGCAAGGTTTAGGATGTTATTCTGAAGATGGAGATACAAACAGGAGCAATCTTGTTCCTCCTCTACAGCTGACCTAATTGGAATTCACTTGTGAACATGCACTTATGCTCATGCTTGTGACCCACAAGTTCATGCACATCCATGAGTGCCTCAAGTCCTTGACCAGACCCGAATCTATCATCAGATCCTGGGCTCCACTAGCTAGTCTTCAGCTTCAGCCTTAGATCTTTGCAGAGTCTGGTCTCCTCCTACTCACTGGCTAATCCAGCTTGAGTTTGCTAATGAATCATGTTCCTCCCTCTGCCTGCCCCCCACCTCCATAATAGAGACTAAGGTCACACAGAAAATAGGAAAGAACAGAATTTAGTAAAATATGACAGACTGTGGTAATCGGGCATAGGGGTTGGCCAGACTAGTGTCCTGACCATCAGCTTGTTTGTACATGACCAGCCTTTTATCTCCCTTCTTCTTCACTTTCCCACTTGTTATTCCCCAATCCACTTTGATGCCTCATTTTCCCACCTTTTGTCCTGCCCTAAACATTCCACAGTAAATTTTTCACATGTCAATCACAGAATCACAGAATCGCATAGGTTGGAAAAGACCTTTAAGATCATCGAGTCCAACCGTAAACCTAACACTATCAAGACCACCACTATACCATGTCCCTAAGCACCTCTAATCACCCCTTAAAACATCCCATTATACGTTTTACACAATCCCACAAGATCTCTCAAATATCTCATAAGAAGTCTGCTCCTGCTTATGAGATTCATGATAATCTGGTCTGCCCTCTTCTTATCAGTTACAAAGGAGTCCCTTCAGTGGCTCATCAGTTAGTGACCTGATACTTGTGGTCCTTGTTATTGTCTCTATCACCTCTAGTTCATTAGACTTTGTGTATTTAGGTGTTTCCTTTATTCCTTTTATTACCTTTTAAATATTTGTTATGTTTAACAACCTTTAATTAGAATTCCTCCCAAACCAGTTATGCTTTACATTCCAAGTATCCACATATTCTTTACATTCCACATATTCCTAAATACACAGTCAGCTCAAGGGAAATAAAGCACCATCTTGAGTTAGGTGCTGAAGTTCCCAATATATTAGGTGGTCTAATAAAGACTGAAGGGCAGCCAGCATATCAGGCACCTTTGGTTTGTGTAAATACTGAGAACACTTTTCAGATTAATTTCACATCTCATACTCTCCAATGCGATCTTTTTTGAGTGAAGACCTACTTTTAACTTTGGTGGTAGGTTTTGTTTGTTTATTATTATTTTTCCCCTAGAAAATAGATCCCTATAGATCAGTTTAGTAGAGGACCAAAAGTTATATCCATCAGACACGCCCCACCCTCTCCATGCCATCTGGAGGAAAGAGTTAAAAATACTTTGTCTTCAAACAGCATTTGTATCTTCCTCATTCTTTCATTGCCATGTTCAAAAAAATAAATTTGTTTCCATGCTTATCCTCCTGTGACATCTCAAGATACAACAGGAAAAAGTAATAGAAAGTAATCAGGACTGAGAGGATGATCTCTTTTCATATAAAGTCATATTTGCATTGATCATTTGCTAACAGGAATCTGTCCCCACTGACATATTATAATTGCTGTTTTGTAGCTTGTTGTATCAATAAGGGGAAGAAAAAGTAAAGAAAGAATATAAGGGAATTACAGAAAGTTGTGGATAAACTGAATTAATAAAAAATAATTATAATAAGATTTAGTTGAACCATAACTGAAGAGGCATGAGCTCTGGGTCAATTGACACATTGATAGAACTATTGACTGAAAATAGTAGAAAAGAGGTCCTCTGTTTCTTAAGTGTCATGATCAGGCTTTTTGAACTGATGACAACCTTAACTCTATGTCAGAGTAAAGCTTACAGTTCAGTTATAATCCATGACAGGTGACAGATCTTGTCTAAGACAGCAAAAATCTTTCCTGTACTCGCTACTTTTTTACTTCTATCCATATTGTTTTCCCTTCATTTCTTTTCTCTTTTTTCTCCCATTTGGCAAGCTATGAATGACATCCACTTTTCTTTTAGACAGCACATAAATAATCCCACAATGTGTTAAAGTTTATACATTCTACATATTTCTGTCTCTATTATCTGTAGTATAAGCGTAAGTCTTAGGACAATAATTTCTGAGTTGGGGTGGAAGAAATTATTTATTTAAAAATATAAAATTGTGATACAAACTGAGTTTTAAAATAACAGAAATAGATATCTAACATTCCTCTTTTTAATTTATGACAGTGAAAAACAGTGATCAAAGTAATGTACAAGTTCAAAAATGTGTTTCTCAACATGTTTCTTTTCCAAATGTATAAACAAAAATACAGAAAGTGCCAAAGACTGTCAGACAAAATAAAGAAATAACATCGCTTAGGGAAATTCATTTTTGACTGGGCTGGTACCAAGTTTTTAGAGAAAAATTATTTTTAAAGGCTTATTATTTCTTTATGATTTAAAAAATATGCTAATATGATGTCTATTAAAGCATATAATTCTGCCAGCAGTGACTTGTGTAATTCCCTTTACTGCTAATAACAGTTATGCACATAAATCTCTTCTGATCTGAAGGGAGAAAAGATCTCTAGTTTTTGAAAATGCATATTACTTAACCACTAGACTATAGCAAGTCTTCAGGAGTCATAACAGTCCATTGAGTAAATTCCTATTTAAGCATTTCATGGTGCTGAATTTTTAACTTATGAAGCAAAACCCCTTTTCTTAGTTTATAGTTTTGATTTCCAGTTCTCTTCTGAACCATTACAATCGTTACTAAACTGGTTCAGGTAGATGATTACATAGTTCTCAAGCTAAAATTTTGAATGTCATTTTTTCTAAAGTAAAAGTGAGGTTGTACAGACTGTTAGCAGCATTATTATCTCTCTGTTTAGTGAAATTCACCAAAGTAAAAAGATGCTAGGAACAAGACTAATATCTTTTAATCATTTACACCTGGCAGAAAACCTCATCTAACACAGAAGTGTACTGTGAAGCACCTACAGTATTTCTTCAAAGTTTTTCCCTTGGTGTCTCATTTTGCATCTCGGAGGAGTAAAAAAAGTGTAGAAAGATTTTGTGCTAAGAAAATTACATTGCTGGGTATGTTTTGGGTTTTGGGTTTTTTTCATTTTACTAACCAATTTACTGGTCAAGTATATTTTTTATTTCAAGTAACATCTTTCTAGACTTGTCAGAAAGCTTAAAGAAAATAATATCTAACATCAAGATTCAGTTGTTCTTCCTTCCTAATTTTCCTCTCTTCCAGAATTACAGCAATAGCTGCCACTGGCATTATTTATATGACTGCAGTTACAAAACTGCAAACTCAAATCTGACTACCTTTGTAAAACATACCTTTCCTATACAGATGCTTCCCGCTCAAATAAGAATTTCCATTTCTTAATCTTTTTACATTAGGATGTTACTGATGCATGCATCAGGAGAGACTTGAGACAAAGAGACTCGAAAAGCTCCTTCCATACTGTCCTCCAGGAAATAATTGCATGAAAATAACATTAAGAGGCAAAACCTCAGATCATGTTTTTGGCTTGGTACAAACTGAAATAATCTAAATGCAGAGCACCTATTTGGGAATACCTTACCTGATAATATTTTGATCCCGATTTTTATATCTATTTCTCTATTACAAAAACTTCCTCTCTGTCTGGAGTGGACACAATAGGGGTCTACAGTCCTTTGTTCATGAGTGATATCTTTTCTGATCTCTTCCAGTTAAGAATGGAGAAGGTTTATAAAGAGAGCAGCTGAGGATTTTCTGAATTAGGATTGTTCTGCCATAGAAAAAGGCCATAGGTTTGGCTGCCTGGAAATAGAAGTCCTGTTTCTAAGTTTATTTCCAGGTGTTTCAAAGATTTCAAGAATCCATTAGAACTCAGGGAAATATACAAGCTTTTCAAAGCTCAGTGCCTTGAGGTGCAGTTCTCCTGAGACTGAGTTGATCCATCTAAAGACAGACTGTGATAATTGACATATTAGGGGCTATCACATCTCCGCTCTCTCGTCCAGAGGGCATGGAATATCCATTTCACACTAAAGGGAATAAGGGGACATTTTAGTGATGGAAGGTATAGTGGTGCCACCACAGCTGCATTCAGAATTAACAGCCATTTCTCAAAGGCAGATAACCAGATTAATGAAACACAACCAATGAAACCTTAGATCAAATGCAAAGAAACAACTCCCTTTAATGATAATAAGATAATACTTAGATATGTGGCAGTACAGTGTAGGATATCAGAGTGATCAGTACTGCACACCTGATTCTGAAGCAGTGGCTACTGTGCAACTAGTTGTTTTTGTGATAGTGTTATACATGTTTTAAAGACAGCTCCATTATGCTATCAGTTAAGGTAACTTCATCAGGCTTTTTACACAACTATAACAGCAATTATTTGTTGGTCAGTCTAGCTCTGTGTTCTCTGGTATTACCTTGCTCCTATACTTTCAAGGTTCCTACTGTCTTTCCTGGGGACACATGCTAGTCTTGTGGCTGTTCACTTATACATTCTTATTATAAAGTCATTGGTAGTTCAGTTTACAAAACAAAAGTATTTAAAAGCAGAGAGATAAAGTGAGCACACATACAATAATTTCTCAGCAACTTATTAGTATCTAATTACAGTAATGCTATTAGTATGGGTTAGATTTCTTTTTTTTCTTTATGTGGCTTATAACACCACTTTTTGTAAAGGTCTAAAGATTTGACATAAAGTGCTGCTTTTTAATGATGCAACTGATACTGACTTGCATAAAAACAACAACGTAAATTAGTTATGAGATTCAGAGGAATTATTTGCAAACAACTACAATTATTATGGAGCATTTACCAGGTAAATCTTCTACTGTAAATCAGTGTGACCTAATAGTTAAGATGTTTTAACTTTTGCATTTATTTACCCCCTTAGGAAAGATCCGAGAGCAGAAATGAAAACATAGAAGATACTTTTTATGGAGCTGCTATGCCTGACTCAAACACTGTTTACATCAAATAAGACAAAGCTTCATTGAATTAATTTACTGAAGATATTTTAAAATGACAGAACTTAAAATCATTCACTCCAATCCTCAATTCTGTCTTCGTGAGATAGTCTTCACACATGTATATGTTAAATTCTAAGCCACATAGTTCCTCCATTAAAAAAAAACCAACCCCCAAAACCTCCCCCAAAAAAGACCCAAACTTATAATAGCCTTAGCCCAGTCTTTCCTGACAGCTCATTCTTTAGTTCTTTTCATTTGTTATCTGAGCAGCAGCAATAAAACTTATTGATTTGTCATTTGTACCATTCTGTTGATCAACACTTGACAACATTCATTTTGGTTACTTATGCCTTAACAGACTTCTTCAGAAGACAGCTATGGATGTTAAATTTTCTAAATTCTTCCTTTACATGATTTTATTTGATTCTTTACTGTGGTTGGCTCTATTCCACTTTCTTCTTGCTCTGGGCATGGCTCCATTCTTTATAATTATTCTAATATCAATAGCCTAAACAGAAGAAGTTCACCAAATCAGGAAGACTCATCCTGATTTGAATGGAGATGGTCCCTGTGGTCATCTGGTCATGACCTCATATGGTCTCAAACAAGTGATGCCTAAATCATGACACTGTAGCTGAAGCTTGCTGTTAATTTTTCTCCATCCCCTATTCAAGCAAATCTACCAGTAATCCGCCCGTTAGCAGAAAAATATTGGCATTGCTATGACACACCAACATTTAGTATCACAGAATTTGTGGAACTGCATTATGTTTGAAAAAGGAGAATGTATAATGAACTTGTTATCTTGAATCATTTGCTGGAAGACAGACATTTTTACTACAAAAACACCACCACCAGCAGCTTTAATTATCACAGTTATTGGCAGTTCTAGCAGAAAGGCTAACAACTGAAAGAATGTAGGATTCCAGAGATTTGAGACAAGGCTTTCAGAATTAAAAATTGAAGCATATTGGAACAATAGTGTGAAAGAAAATGGTATATCTTCTCTCTCAGCTGAATTTATTACTTCACTTCAAACCTCTGGCTTTTAAAGAGCAAGATTTTAGCTCATTTCTATGTTTCTAGTGCCTGACTAAAGATTGCTTATCTAGTAGTTAAGAGAACAGAAATATTTTATTTTTAATCCCAATTCTAATGTAAAAAAACATATTCCAACAATAGGAATCAAAAGCAGGTTGTCATGGTGCTATCTTTGTACTTGTTCGATCAAAAATGATGGTTTTCATAGGGTTAGTGAATCTGGGAATGTTGTCAAAATCTGATACACTTTTATGTGCTTCCAAGGTTCACATCTGCATTCCGATCCAAGTGGAGAACTGCAGATTCTCTTCAAATGCATATTTGCAATTATAGAACACTGCTATGAAAGCCCAGACACTGTGAAGTCTTTCTTGACATACAATATTCACTAAGTCTGAAAGCATTTGAAATGTCTCTGTTAATGGATAAACACTGGGTCTGAAGATTGAAAGTGTGCTTCCTGCAGAAAATGATGTACACACAAATAAGCACAAGATGCAGCTATTAAAGCAATCCACTTTCAAAGCAATCAAGAGGAAAAAGGCCCAGTATATATGACCCTCTACTGAAAACAAAGTATTAGTTTTATTCAGTATTTGTCAGCCTTTCCAGACGATGTACCAGTTTCAATCAATGAAGGATAACACCTATAAAAAAGCATCTTTAGGGTTATTAAGAACATACTTAGAATGGAAAGAAGAGTTAAAATCCAATATTGAAAAATACCAAATTCTACTTTAGGATAGAGATGGATACAGTTCTGATGTAGATGGGGATCCATCCTAGTTAGTAATAAACATGGAATTTGTAAGCGAGCAAAACAGCATATGTGCCATTGTTTTTATAATGGTTTATAATGGTTAGATAGTAGTTAGATAATCCCTTTAAACCTATTAGTTATGAAGACCAATTTCAAAAATTGTATTTAGCTATCCATGATGTACATGCTGGCTTCAGGTATCTAGTACCCATTTCAATTTTTCTTTTGAATTGGGAAGTAGACATTTACATTGTAACTTCAGCTTGTGCTTTCCATTTTATTCCATTATGTATTTGCTCTTCAAACATTCTTTTCAGCAACATTTCCTTTACTTCAGAATTCATACAAAATGAAGTTTTCACTATAAAGTGACATTCATCGTGGTGACAAACGTCTCTGTAGACAGACAATAACATATCTAACATGTCTCTAACATATCTAACAATGTAGATGTAATAATAGGAGAATTCTATTCTATAGGCACACATCATGTGCCAGATATGCATGTCAAGAGAGGGCTTTCTTATCAAAACAGAGAGAGCTGTTTGATTCAAATCTTTGCATCTCTTGGGCAGTTACTATGACAATCTTAATACACAATTTCCATCTATATTTGTAGACAGCACCAGGGATCACAGAAAATGGTAAGCAGATTACAAAGACATGAAGAGAAGGAAAACAGTGAAATATTTTATATTTGTGTTATACAAGAAATATACATGTTAGGAGTTAAACATTCTTTAGGATACTACTTCACAATGAGGCAACACCATGAATACCTTTTATTTCATTTCCTTTTTACTTTCCTCTGTTAACACAGGCCAAAAACATTTCAAAGGCTGCAGAAAAGTTAAAACTTTAGAAAATGTCACAACATAGTAACTTTTCTCTTCGACCTCTCAGAATGGAGTATCTGCATATCTGCACTGGTTGGTCTACTTCCTACTCTTTCTGGATTATCTCACACACCAGAACTGGGGTTTTTGTTGTTGTTTGTTTGGGCTTTTTGTGGGTTTGGTTTTGGTTTTGGTTGCCTTTTTTTTTAAAAAATGAAATAGTAGCGTAAGAAGGAAATCTCTATTTCCTTGAATAAGCTAACCAAACCTGAGAACTTCCCTTCCATTGTCAGTTCTTCCATTTCTACAGAATGAAATTGCACTCAGTTCCTTTCAATGTTGTAAATATTTGTGTTCCTTAAACACACATTTAAAAATCAATTTTTCACCATTTATTTACAAGCCATATAATTTATTGGAAAATATTTAATCATGGTTTTGTGTAACAGACTTTTTTCAAAGGATTTCAGACCAACCTATTCATTTAGAGCTCTAAAATGTGTTCTTTTTAATGCAAAACTAATTAGATTATGTACTATTTACAGCATCTCTAGTATTCTGTCAGGATAAACAGAAAAAACTGCTGTACATTATTCTTTTCACTGGTAGCTACATAACTACTGTGATATCAAGATAATTTTATCTGTGTTTCTAGGTTTGAAAATTGAATAGAAATAGCTTTGGCAAGGAGCTTGCCAAGTACTGTGAAGATGCTATTTCCATAAGGCTTGCTGCTTCATTGCTTTGGAACACAGTAATAATTCAGACTTCACAGGATTATTTTCTGTATAGATGGTTAATGCTTTAATGTTGAGGGAAATAAACTCTCCTCCTCTAACCCCTTCCAGTTCAGTCAAATCTGAGTATCTAGACAGAGTTATCTGTCTGGCAAACTTCTCCACTTCCCTTTTTTATTTTGGAGATTTGTCAAGTGGCTATTTGACAGATCAATAATAATGCATGGCTTAAGGAGAAGATGGGCTGAAAGTTGAACTTTGTGGGAGTCAAAATTCTGAAAATACATGCAAGAGATCTCTAAAAAATAAACATTTCCAGGCACTATTTTGTTCAGTTGGACATGAGTAGTAAACCCCATTTACCTGTGTGTTCAGACTATTAGAACAGAATCAACTTTTATTTGTGTATGTAAAAACAGTAGTGTCACAAGCAACATTTACTGTGATAGCTTTATCCTCAAAGCAAGAAATCTAAAACATTGTTGATATTTTCTTTCTTTCATATTTATTTTTAATCAAGATTCAACAGCATCCTTGACATTCTGGCAGGGCAGGGGAATGGAACATGGTTTACTTTGAACTGCATTCAACATATTTCTTTGTCAGAAATAAAAGGGTTACTTTTGAACTCCATCTTAATGAAAAAATATTTCTACATTTCTGTACATTTACACAGTGTTTATACAAATCAGAAAAGACATTTTCTCTAAAAACAAAAGAATGTATTTCTCTACTGTGTCCAGATTGTTTACATTTGGACCACTCGGAAATACTGACAGTAAGATGCTTGCTTTAGCTTTTATTACTGGTATGAACTCTATAAAACTAGTTATTGGTGAACTTCACCTGCCTTTTTTACTCATTTTAGCTACGTGGAGATTCCATGATGCAAAGCAGACTTATGCATGGATTCATCCTACTAACTTTAAGCACGAATTTAAGAGCGCCCTTCACTGTTTGTACTATTTGTAAAAACAAATATGAACCAAGGTAGATGCAGATTACCTGAGACATACGGCCATCTGAGGAAGCCTAGGATGCATAGTCTTGTAAATGAGGTGTCATGAATAGATGTTCAAAATTATCCTGGATGAGTCTGAGTCATATCTTGCAGTAACAGCTAGACTTGATAAATTTCACTTACATCAGAGATGCTGCATAGGAGCATAGAGTATTTATTTCTGCAGGTACAACCAAGGCCTGAATATACGTCCTGAGGCATTCCTATCTCCATGTAGATGATTGCCTTTAATACTGCAAAGAATTGGAGAAGCCATGGATGGAAGGATGAAGTCAAGGGCACATCAGAATGGAAAAGTGCTAAGGGTGGCAGACTGCAATCACATGGGAACATAAATTACTTTCAAAGGGAGATGTCAGAATATTAATAGTAAATAATAAATTACATTGACAAGTTATTTGAAATGATGGAGACTTATCACAACAATAAATTAGGCCAATGCAAAAGTATTTGTAAAAGTAGGACTTCACAGAAAGTCTGTCTAATATTAACTTATGTCCTTACAACAATGGAAAACAAACTGTTAGTGTGACTACTTGGGGAAAAAAAAAAATTACTTTTCAGTGAGCTACAGCTCTTGACTCATTAGTGTTCATCAGCAGACAAATTCCAGAACTATCATAAACAAGGTGGGACTGACAAGAGCTTTTAAATAGTTAAGCACTAAAAAGTATTTTATAGATTAGCAATAGTCCTCACCAAATAAAACATTGTATTTTCAATCTCACTCTTCCACTCTAGCTTAAAGAATTTGTAGTACTAGGTCAATGGCCTAATATTTTCTTTCTGTAGAGAAAATTTTAATGAGATAAGCAAATAATGTGTGTTGCATGGTACAACTGAAGCATAAAAGAAATCAGTAATAAATGATCACATGTACTATATATTTTGAAAAATGAGCTTGAACAAGTCTTTAATAAAGTCATTATTTCTCTTATCATAAATCACTAAGGCTTATTTTTGCCCAGTAGATATAAGGCAGTCAAGGACAACTGTTTTAAATTTCTCCTTGCTTGTAATTTACTGCACAAGAAGTTTCTCATAATTTTTCCTTGACTAGTACAGAACAGTACTACTCTATGTGTTATTATAACATGCAAAATATTTAATAAGAGGAATAGAATTTCCACTCTCAAAAGTGCTTATAAAATACTAGCAATCAATCACACTCATTTATTAGTAGGGATGGGTTTGAAGTACCAGTAAGGGGAGGTACAACGAAACATTTTAGATTCTTAGAAATACTTTATAAAGACTTTAAAGATAAAGTCTTTATAGTCTCTATATGTATAAAGACTATACTTTATCTATCTACCTGAGCCAATGAGCAAACTTTCATTCTACTGCAAGAGTTTCATATTGGTGGTGGGGGCATTCTTGCCTCCTCTAGTGATTGTTATTGAAACATTTGTGTCAGTTGATGTTGTCTGAGCCATTAAGTCTTCTTCAGCCTGTTCTGGATTTTAGAGATTAAGAATCTTGTTCTTTACCTTCTTCCATAAAAAAAGAGAAATAAAAAAAGTCAGTGTCTCATATTTTTCTGTAATTCTACTCCGGAAACTAATTTAGCACTCTGAAGCCAAGAGGAACAAATTCAGCACTTACTTTTTACACCCATGTTTTGTCATAGATAGCACCTATGTACAGCACACAAGCATATACGTACACACACACACACTCATTATCACAGGTCTACAGCAAGTATATTTTTTCTCTCTCTTGATCATAATACATTTGATTTTTGCCAGTTTATAAGAATTTCAAATGCTCCTATTTTAAAAGTCCAGTGATAAATAGTTCAGTTTTAAGCTTCTTAATGAATAACATTGTAATAAGTTAAATTCACAATGCAACAGGGACTGCCCTGTAATTATGCGGACTTAAACTAGACTTCATGGGTTTTTTGAACATCTTTTTAACAGTTTAATACCATTTTCTACAAGACTTCAGGTGCATTTCAAAAAAAGTCTATAGTGTTGAAACACATAACCGTAATGTGTAATTATCACAGGTTTTTAGAATATATGCATGAGGGTAATACCTCACAGTTTTCTGAATAATTCTCACAATTTTATTTCTGAAAAGTGAGAATGTAAAAATAATCCATGCACTTTTCCAAGGAGGTGAACAAATCTATATTAATAACAAAAAATGGATCTAAAGTTTCTCAGATGATGTAAATGTGTTTTTTCGGTTAAGTTGCTTTTTCTCTCCATTCTTTTTCTTTTTCCTTTGTCATTCCTTCCCACCCACCCCTCCCATATTAAGGAGTCCTAGAGTGCTTCTTTCTGCTTTAAGATGCAATAAGCAGCAATATTTTTTTACATTTCGAGGAGATCAGCGAAAATTAATAGCTCCCCCACCCTCCAATCTCATCTTCTATTGAAGTTTCTGTTGTTACAGGGTCTCTATTTAAAACTGAGATAGTTGAAATTAGTTCAGTAATCTATTTTTTTCTGATTGCAATCTGATGTTTTATTTCATCTTCCTCATGTAACTATTGCACATTAATCTTTTTTTCTGACTTCAGTATTCAGAAGAATAACTACTTTCAATTTTTGCATTTTAGTAGTTCTCCTTACTGCTTAAAGGAATAAAATTCCTGTTTGAACTTCTGTTTGTTTCTGCTTCTTCCAAAGCACTGCATGTTTTCCAGAGCACTTGCTATATTTTCTTTCTAGATGTTTTTTGTTCCATTTCAGTTTTTAGATTAACCCTTCCCTTATCTTTCTCCTGATGTTATGTTATGTTTTCTAGTGATTATTAATGAGAAGTTTGAATAACAACATGGATTTGTCATTATTTTTTAATTTAAAAAAAAGAATGTGCTAAGTTAACATTTAGTAGGAAAAAACCTTGTAAAATACCTTCATTTGTATCGTTAATGCTTAGTAGTGCTAATAAGTCATTCTTTGCCACAGTAACTAGCAGGTTCTAGAAACTTCCAGCTACTATATTTTTTCTTAATCACATTGAGGCCCATACTGTCTTAATAGTGACATCATCATTATAACCAGCCTTCTCTGTTAATGTACCAATTTTATCCTGAAGTAGATGTTTAAACTTGAGAAGACAGGTTCCATCTTCACCTTTTTGCTATTGTCCTTTTTCCAAAGGGCTCTGAAATTTCCCCCAACACTGGCTTTGCTTTGAAATTCCCATTGAAAATAATTGTTGTCTATATCCTTTGACCATTTCTGTGGGAGGACCATAAATAAATAAAATAGGCTTAAGCACACTTTTTGTGTTTCTTTGTTTGTTTGTTTGCTTTTTTAAACTTCTATATTTTCTCAGTAGAACTGTCACTAAGGGACTGGACATCACCACTATGTCCTGTCTCAATATAGGAAGCAAATACCGAAAATATTGAAAAGAGATAAAAACATTATATGTTTTTTTTTTAAAAAAAAAGCTAACAATATTTATTTAGCAACTACTGTTCACACATTTTAATTAATGGTGAAAGGTTTCAGAGTACTTTGAGGAGATAAAATATACTAAACAAAACCCAGGTCTTTATAGAGATTAGTCTACAGGCATGAATGGTTAGAGTGAATGAATGTAGAAGACAGAATGTCATGTGATGTCATGGCTTGCAAAACAGATAAATTATTACTAGTTACTAGAAGGGACGGAAAATGTTTTCTCTCTAAAACAGTGACGCAAAATACTTCACTCTATTTTACACATCCAATAATAAAAAGGGGAAGAAAACAAATTTGCACAGAGGAAAAAAAAACATTTTATTTATGCGTGAAACAAGATTGTCCAGGAAAAAAAGATATATATATATTTTATATAAATATAAGTGATATATAAAACTACATATAGTTTACATACATATGATTTTTATATAAAGATATCTACCTATATATAATTTTTATATATAAACTACATAGTTTATATATATAATTTATATATATAAATTATAATATAAATAAAATACAGTTTATATATAAAAACTATATATATAAATTATGTATAGTTTATATACACTTAGGTAGCTAAAGTTTATTCCAGATGCTCTCATGCATTTCTCATAACATTTATCACTTTGGGGTTTGATTATGCTCTCTGCATAATCTCCTCAGATTTTGTTTGTATCAGTAAAAGCTGAAAATCCTTAGTGTTCATATGAAGGTATTTTTCCCCCAGGTAATAGACTGTTACTATGACAGCACTTTGTGATGGGAAACTTTTTTTTTTCCCCAACTAAACAGAAGAATACGGTTTTGTTGTGTTTTTTTGTTTTGGTTTGGTTTTTTAATTTCTCTTTCTTCAAATCAAAAATGGGGGGAAAAAAGATGTTCCTACATACCTTTACTGCTCTTTCCCCCACCCCCTTATTTTATTACTTTTTCTTTCATTTATAGAACAAAATTGAATCTGGTCAAAGGCAGATAATCTGTCTTCAAATAAATCCTAATATTTCAGTTTTATTCCCCCCCCCCCCCCCCCCTTAGTAGTAGGGAATCAGACCTGTGAAAATGAAAGAAAACACAAGAATAAAGGGATTACATTCCAGAGCCTAGTGAAGCATGGATTTCCCTGCAAGTGCTGATCATCAGTCTTTGGTTACATTGACAGTTCAGCTGTGTTTTATTTGACAACTTTAATACAAAATGCAGAAACAGTTCTTAACTAATAGCTCTCTTCATCTCCTTTTCAGAGGACTGACCCATTAGCTAAATACAAGGTGACACTCCCTTGCTAATTCTTTCATCAGCATCTGAATCTTTCCATTTTAGCTACGCAGTAGAAGGCCTTCAGACCTTTGACACAAAACAAAGAATATTATGTCTCTTCACCTATGGCCAAGAACCTGTGCCTTCCTTTGCAAACCTCCTGCAATGAGCAATCTCCCTTCATCTCCTGGAATAGAAACAAAATTCTTTTTCAACATCAGATAGACCATCTTCTCCACAGGCTACTTTACAATGAGTTCCAACAGGCATGGAGCTGGGACTTTATCTCATCCGAGTTCAGAAGCTATGCTTGACTTACAGGACATTTCAAGCCATTTGTGGCATCAGACAAGAAGCCCCTCCCCCTCAAGATAAAAAAGTTTACAAGAAATAAAGGTGTGCAAAATAAGAAAAATAACATCAATGAATTTTTAATAAGTGAAGACTCATACACATTGTCTCAGAACTCCATGGTGAGTCACATATCACCATGTTATTACAGAGGAGGGAAGTGGCAAATCATGGGTAAAACCTGTTGGTCTCCTTTTCTCTTGAATGAAATCGATGTTAAAACACATTAGACATACTCTGACCCAACTCTCAGGGACAAAACAAAAAAACCCAAATCAAAACAAACAAACAAAAAATATGGAAGAGATCCTGCATATTGCTAAACTTTTTAATGGCTGATGATTTATAGTTAGTTTTGTTGGGCTGACAGATTTTTGTTGTTGTTTTGCTTGAGGCAGAGCTAGAGCATCTATTACTGTGCATTTTATCTGTTTAGATGGATCATGTGCGATACTTCAAAAATAAGGTTTTTGTCAGTAGAAATCAGTGTATTCAAATATATGTCCTTAGTGTTGTCATAATTACCCCATCAACACAAATTTTTCATTAACAGCATTTAATTTTGAAAGTAAACAAAACTTTTTTTTCCTTTTAAATGCAGTTCTATTCTAAAACATAGTTGAGTTGTGATTTCTCTGTATTTGAAACCACAAAAGCACAGTTTGATTTCCTCAAAATACATAAGAACAGTATGACAAGCATCTACAGTCCTTGGGAGTTTGGGCAAACCAAGAACAACAGAGCCAAACCTGGAAGGTTCTACCCCTTGGGTAAGAACATTAAGTGCATCCCATAGGAAACTATACAACAGTGCTTATGGATCAGAAAGCTAACCCCATTCTTTAATTTTATATAATTTTAAATCAGTCTATCATTTGTGCATTACATTTGGGAAGTTCCTATAAAACTGAGAACAGTAGACACGGAAGCAGAGTCTTTGTTTTTAAGAGACACAGTAAAGACTTCAGAGTCCCAGCTACCTCAGATTCACAATACAGTCAGAACATCCTTGTGCCTTGCATCTACTGCACTTCTCATTTACAAGGAGTTGCAAAAATCTATACACATATATATAACATATATATAAAATTATATATATACACACACACATTCTGAACTTTCCTTATGCTACCTCTAGTTTTACAGAAAACAAGGAGAGTGCAGCCTGAAGTGTTTACACAGAGGTAGTCTTTCTAGAGATAAGAACCATGAGACACACGTTCCAAGACAAGCTTTATAACATAAAAGACTTGTCTGATGAAGGACTACTTCTCATAAAACAGCTGCCACAAACAGCAAGACACTAATGATCCTCTACAAAGGTTTAACAAAACAGCTATGCTAAATGAAGGTGTAATATCCTACCTGAGATATGGATTTACAATTAACACTGAGGGAAGAACATTATATCCTTTCTTTGCAGCTACTCCTCCCACAAATTGTATTAAAGATTCAAAATTAAAATAACTGCACAGCCTAACAGTTATCATAATAAACTAATAAACCTAGATTCTAGATACTTTATACTTTAAATTAAAACATTAAAATACAGTTTAAATAATAAGAATACATTATCACCTTCATCTACTGAAAACATTCCTATAAAATACCTGTTGAATTAAAAAAAAAAACTAACCAAAACCCTAGAGATGAAACAAAATGCATAAAGATAAATACACCCCCACTAATTTATCAAAATCCTGCTGTAGTGCCATGTTGTGAGAGACTGAAAGAGTTAATGTTTCAAACATTGTGGCGAGGCAAGACACGATTTGCATGGCAACAGCAGGTCTGTGAGCACTGGGTGAGGGAGGGCCGAGAGCGGGACATGGAGAACGCATTGGAGGATGTGCAGTTCCGGGTTCCGCTGGACCTGACCATCTATGGCCAGAGGTCACACAGGGTTGATCTGAGGAAGGGGCTTGCGACTGCCCGAGAGACCCCTCGCGACCACCCCCCTCCCCCAGCGCCTGCGCAGAAGATTGAGAACTTTCTAGAACAAGAACCATGTCAGTCCTGAAGGGGCATACCTGGAGGCAGGGATTAGCCTATAAAAGACACGCCCTCCAGGGAACCACGCGCGCGCCCACCACTGGAGGATTGCCGCGTCTGTCATGGTCATCACGGGATCCAAGGGTGGTGATACTTTTCCTTTCTCTTTCCTCCTCTCTTCTCTTTTCCTATTCTCACTTCTCTCTTCCTCTACTCTTCCAATATATATTCGGGTATATGAGTTTTGGATAAATTGTGATGGGTTTCCCGGAAAACAGCTCCATTGCCAAATTGCCTCTGTTCGTTCGTTGAGCTTGCCAGTTCGTTAAGTTTGTCCGTTTGTCAAATCTGCCAGTTAACAAAAATTTCTAGTCAGACTGTTCCTCTGAGTCATTGCCATGACTCTATGGGATCTGTGGTTCTGCTGAGCAGAGATCGGCCTTTGTTGGTACACAAACCGTCAGGGAATCAAAAAGATTCACCCATCTTGCAACCCACCAAGTGGGATGAGACACATGTCTATGAAACTGCATTGCCTTTCCATGCTTCTAGGAATGAAGCTTTCAAAATAATGACAGAAACAGTTGTTACCTGCAAGATAGGAAAACCTAAATACCAACTATATCCTTAAAAGTCTACATATTTGCACCCTACCTACATATTTCACAAATCTATTACTTCTCATTTTTATTCCTACCACTTTAACACTCTTGCCTGAAGTGGATCTGAGACTTCTGCTGCAGGGCATTAGTAGAGCAGAATACTCATACAGCCTCTCCTCCTGCCAGCTGTATGCCACCTGTGGTTCCTTAAGTTCATCACAGCTGGGCTGGATCTGATACAATACAAATCGATTGTCAGGAAGGAGCTAACAATCTTAGTGTGTCTCTCTTATTTCATACATTGAATTAGGAACAGATATAATTCTTTTTTCTGCTCTGGAGGTAGGATTGTCTACAGTTGTGATCTTACCAAGAAATAAATAACTAAAATAAATTTTCCTTTCTTTTAGAACACATAAATTTTCTTTCATCTGTAAGTAGGCCTCTGGTATGTTATTTAACTTGATTAATCAATCCATTCAGCAGAGCTGACTCTGGGCTTTACAACCAAGCAGGCAAAACTGAATTTTTCTATCCTGAATATGAGGTGTTAGGTTCAGTCTGCTACTGGAAATAAAGCAGAAGAAGATGGAGTGTATTTGAGTCAGGGGAGAGGAATTTGAATTGTGTCTGGAAGAATGGATTTTGTTGTTCCTATTGGAATTTTGAGGTTAGTTATTACTGCTGTTGTTAGAAGGTCGGTTTGCTTATCACAGCACAAGCTGCTGTTCTGCATACCTGAGCTATTACACCAGCAGCACTCATCCTAGTTGCTAGCTTAGTTTCCCAGCTGGTTTAAGCAACTACTTTGCATGTCTTCTTTGTTGCAAATTAAGCTGACATTTTTCTTCTTATTTTTCTGATAGAAAAAGTGAATACATTGTTCATTGTCTTATAACTTGTGAACTGTGACACTGTTACCACATCTTCCCTTAGTACTGAATTTTCTAGATTTCTAGACGTGGTTCCCAGGACTGCCTATTCATGAATTTGAAAATTCAGAAGGTATTGCCTTAGTGAACTTGAGAACTGTTAGAACCAGTGTTCCTCCTTACATGGACAAAAGTGCAGTTTTGGGATAGATAGGTGCATACTCTAACACCATTCTAGGTCCTTGATAAAGTGAGCTGTGACAGGCTAAAATGAATGATAAATATGTTTCCATTTTTACATAATAGTTTGACAGTTAAAGCAGTCATTCAGGAAGGGAGAACATCGGGAACCCTCTTATATTGCATTCAGTCCAAGATGAAGTTAATTCATAAATGTTGTACCCTTAGAGAGTGTCAAAATCACTAGCTTGTAGAGAAGTTGGAATATGCTCTGTGCTTAGCTATAAGAGCTGAACTGCAGTTTAGATAGCAATAGGGGTCTTCTGTTTGATGAAGCACCTGGCCACATCTTGTCATAAGAAAGTCTCAGCCTTGAGGGTAAATTCTTCTTCCTGGTTCTGGGCCAGGAATTTGGAGTTTAGGTTTTCTTTTTGTTTTATTTTTCTCCATGTGAAGAGGACATGATGGGAAGCTAATATAGTGATGTTCTAACATAAAGTTTTTCTAACATGAATTTTAGGAAAGCAAACTTCTAGCTGTTCAAGGAATTAGTCAATAGGACCCCCTGCAAAACTGCCCTCAGGGACAAGGGAGCAGAACAGAGCTGGCAGATCTTTAAGGACGCTTTCCATAGAGTGCAAGAGCTCTCGGTTCCCAGGTGTAAGAAATCAGGAAAGGAAGGCAAGAGACCAGCATGGCTGAGTCAAGACCTGCTGGTCAAACTAAAGGGCAAGAAGGAAATGCACAGGCAGTGGAAGCAGGGACAGGTATCCTGGGAAGAGTATAAGGACACTGCCTGGTTGTGTAGGGATGGGGTCAGGAAGGCCAAGGAATGGCTGGAGCTGAACTTGGCAAGGGATGCAAAGAATAATAAGAAGGGCTTCTACAGGTATGTTGGCCAGAAAAGGAAGGTCAAAGAAAGTGCACCCCCCTGATGAACATGACTGGCAAACTGGTAACAATGGATGAGGAGAAGGCTGGGGTACTCAGCAACTTCTTTGCCTCAGTCTTCACTGGCAACCTCTCTTCCCACACCGCTCGAGTGGATGGACTGCAAGACAGGGACTGGGGGAGCAAAGTCCCTCCCACTGTAAGAGAAGATCAGGTTCGTGACCACCTGAGGAACCTCAACATACATAAGTCTATGGGACCTGACAAGATGCATCCCAGAGTCCTGAGGGAATTGGCTGATGTAGTTGCTAAGCCACTCTCCATGATATTTGAAAAGTCATGGCAGTCAGGTGAAGTTGCTGGTGACTGGAAGAAGGGAAACATTGCACCCATTTTTACAAAGGGTAGAAAGGAGGACCCTGGGAACTACTGACCTGTCGGCCTCACCTCTGTGCCTGGGGAGATCATGGAACAGATCCTCCTAGAAGCTATGCTAAGGCACGTGGAGGACAGGGAGGTGATTCGAGACAGCCAGCATGGCTTCACCAAGGGCAAGGCTTGCCTGACCAACCTAGTGTCTTCTAGGATGGAGTGACTACATCAGTGGACAAGGGAAGAGCTACGGATGTTGTCTATCATCTGGACTTCTGTAAGGCCTTTGACACGGTCCCCCACAACGTTCTTCTCTCTAAATTGGAGAGCTATGGATTTGATGGGTGGACTGTTCGGTGGATGAGGAATTGGTGGGATGGTTGCATCCAGAGCGTAGCTGTCAACGACTTAATGTCCAGATGGAGATCGGTGACAAGTGGCATCCCTCAGGGGTCTGTATTGGGACCACTACTGTCTAATATCTTCATCAATGACACAGACAGTGGGACTGAGTGCACCCTCAGCAAGCTTGCAGGTGACACCAAGCTGAGTGGTGCAGTTGACATGCCTGAGGGAAGGGATGCCATCCAGAGGGACCTGGACAAGCTGGAGAAGTGGGCCCATGTGAACCTCATGAGGTTCAACAAGGCCAAGTGCAAGGTCCTGCACCTGGGTCAGGGCAACCCCTGGTATCAATACAGGCTGGGGGATGAAGGGATTGAGAGCAGCCCTGTGGAGAAGGACTTGGGGGTACTGGTGGATGAAAAGCTGGACATGAGCCAGCAATGTGTGCTCGCAGCCCAGAAGGACAACCGTATCCTGGGCTGCATCAAAAGAAGTGTGGCCAGCAGGTCGAGGGAGGTGATTCTGCCTCTCTACTCTGCTCTGGTGAGACCCCACCTGGAGTACTGCATCCAGCTCTCGAGTACAGTACAGGAAAGACATGGACCTGTTGCAGTAGTTCCAGAGGAGGGCCACAAAAATGATCTGAGGGCTGGAATACCTCTCCGATGAAGAAATGCTGAGAGAGCTGGGGTTGTTCAGCCTGCAGAAGAGAAGGCTCTGGGGAGACCTTATAGCAGCCTTTCTGTGGGAGAGTGGTTGAGTGACAAAGGGCACGATTTGATTGATGGGAGCATTCCAGCCTTTGATATGGCTGAAGAACCAGATGTCACAGTGGAATGTCCTTGAGATAAGGAAGAAAGCAGGAGGAGCACTTGGTAAACAAGATAAGCGGAACCAAGTCTGGGAAATGTCGACGGACCCCCTTTGCATGAGCAGCGCGTGAACAGCAGCTTTGTACCAACCAAGTAACTGTTTTAGGTGCATGGACAAATGTAGCTATCCAATAGTACAGTTGTTATTAGCGCGTGCTTTGCTTGGTTGTCTATATAAACCTGTCGAATAGTCTAATTAAAGGAGAACGACCATACTCATATTGAGACTCATCGTTACTCCGGGTCCGTCTCCCACTCCGGCACCTTTCAGTACTTAAAGGGGGCTTATAAGAAAGATGGGGACAGACTTTTTAGTATGGCGTGTAGGGATAAGACAAACAGTAATGGTTTTAAACTAAAAGGGGTAGATTTAGACTAGATGTAAGGAAGAAATTTTTTACAATGAGGGTGGTGAAACACTGGAACAGGTTGTCCAGAGAAGTGGTAGATGCCCCATCCCTGGAAACATTGAAGGTCAGGTTGGACGGGGTTCTGAGCAACTTGATCTTGTTGAAGATGTCCCTGTTCATTGCAGGGGGGTTGGACTAGATGACCTTTAAAGGTTCCTTCCAACCTAAACTATTCTATGATTCAAAAATGCTTTTACATGTCAGAAGCAGTGCTAAAAATCTATGTTTGCATGTATGATTTGTGATCACTAGAGCTGGCCCACTGCTTTGATCATTTAGTATCATTAATAGTCAGGAAAGCCTTCAGATATGTAGAAAATATGGACTGAGATTTCTTCTAAGAGGAGTTTAGATTGTCCAATACTTCTTTTCCTGGATACTATTCAAATAATTTGACTTTATTGTAATGGTATTGTCAGCAAAGAGCTAAGGAAAGTAAATGGAAACACTCACCATTTCCACTGGTTTTCTGTAGTCTTAAAGACATGTTATTTAAGGAGATTGAATTGCCCCCAACAGTTTTCCATTACTTAAAAAAAAAAAAGAGTGGAAAAAAACCCACAAAGCAGTTGGTTATTCTAGGTGTGGTATGGTTATTCTAGGTATGGTTATTCTAAGTATGGTTATTCTAGGTGTGCTGGTTTGTCCTCAAAGATACATACCTAAAATTCTGGTGAGACAGTACACAATTCAAGCAGACTAAACTTCACTCTCTTTTAATTAAGGCTCAGTTAGAGTTGCCATTTTAGCATTCAAATTATACTTTAGACTGCTATTAAGCTTGAAATCAGATTCAATCTCCAGATCCTTTTCTGCTTATCCACATAGTCTCCATTGTGTGTGTGCATGCACACATGTTTGATTTCCACTTTTGATCTTGCATGCCAGCTGAAGGCTGCTGCCACTCCCCAGTCAGGCTGGCTGATCAAAGGAATACTTCCAGTTTCCATCCACCAGCTTGACTCCCAAAAGAGTAAGACAAGGGAATATGTGCAGTGAGGGCAAGTATTTATTCCAATGCACTCTGACACTTATAAGCACAAAGAAAGGGATTAGCCAGTCATGTAAGGGGTGTTGCCTCTTAGAATATGCCAAATTTACTCTACAGATACTGCAAATAAGCAAAACCACAGTTAATAAGATTTGGTCAGGTCTATGTTTTTGTGTTGTTTCTCAGACCTTTGTGCTGTTCCTTGATGTTATCAGGCCAGGACCTTCTTTCTGTCATCTTGTTCTTTCCTTTGCTACACCCATCAGTCACTCTTTATAGGCTTTTAAGTGTTATGTGGAATGAATTTCTTCCATCCAGTCACAGTCTTTATTACATTTGCTGCAGACAGCTGACCTTC
Organism: Ciconia boyciana; assembly: GCF_034638445.1. Taxonomy (NCBI): domain Eukaryota; kingdom Metazoa; phylum Chordata; class Aves; order Ciconiiformes; family Ciconiidae; genus Ciconia; species Ciconia boyciana. The sequence goes on from NC_132934.1 coordinate 177,612,623, forward strand.
ACTTTGCATTCCCTTCTACATGTCTTCAAACTGCCTCAATCTAGTTTATGAGTTAGGTTAAATGCCAGTAGCATATTTTTCTGTTACAAGGTCAGCTTTTCTCATTTTCTTGCTGGTTTATCTGTCTGTCTGGTTTTGGGATCTACAATCCTCTCTGAATAACAATCCCTACCATAGTTTATATAAAGTTCATTTATAACATACAATGTTTCAAAAATCTGTTTTGTACTGAATTTCTCCTCTTGATTTCAGATTCATTTTCCAATTTGCTCAGCTTATTTAAAATTTTCCTTTTCTTCTTGTTAATACCATTAATCTTGTGACTTCCACCTTGGGACATGACAAAATTTTATAATTGTACAGATCATCCACATTTTTGGTGACAGCACCAATCAGAAATTAAATGACTCCTTCAGCAGTGTGCTTAAAATACCATTCCAGTTTGATGGGGAATTGCTAGCAATGACACTTTGAAAGCTGGTGTGGGTTTTTGTTGGTTTGGTTTTGGTTTTCGTTTTTTTTTTTTTTGGGGGGGGGGTCATCAGCTGTGCTTTTTTCCTTAGCCATTTACTCTGAATATGTTTTCTGAGATTTTATGGAAGAATCATGAAAGAAATATTCTAAAGTTAAATCAAGTTATGCTACATGAACACTACCTCCTTTTTCACAAGACAAGTTGCATTGACAACTTCATGCCATATCCATTTTGTATGAATTCTTGAATGCTGTACTTACACAGAACTCAGGTGAACCTAAATGAAGCCATAATTTCACTCCTAGTTCTGTTTTGAACCAGATCAAAATGATGATTTTTTGATGTAAGCACCTATTCAGTATAAAAGTAAAATACAGAATGTAGGAAAAAAGTTTAGTTCTTAATTGGAAAATTCCATGATAGTCTTTGTTACTCAGACTCTCAGGAAATTAAAAACAAAACAAAACAAAACAAAACCAAAAAACCCCAAGTGAAGAAGCCCTCACCAAAGCTATAAACCTGTCATTAGAGCTGTTTCTTTCATAGTTGATTTAACGCTATAAGGAACATAATTAGAGAGTTTAAATTACTTGAAAGCAAAAAATAATCCTAAAATAAGAATAAAGCTCCCTAACTGCAAATGAAGCCACTGTGATGAAACAAGAAAGGAGGATTTATGTGATCCTTGTAGAGAATGTTTTTTATTTCTCACTACAATTTATTCTGTCACTGTTGAACTAGCCATTGTTTGCTGGGGCACCCTGTTAGCTATGCTATCTCATCGTATTACTAACTCCGTGGTAGCTTCAAACTTGCTGAGATAGCAATCAAAAGGAATTTTTTTTTTCCCCTTTCCCAGATAATTAATTATCCTGAGTTTTCTCATTGTAAATATTTGAGGAAAAAGTAGGTAGAGTCTTTTTCCAGCTTCAGTGATGTACTAGCTAAAAGAAAATCAAAAGCAAGAAAAATATAATAAGTAAGTGTGATTAATATTAAAATAATTAAAGTTTTATAATTTGATATAAAGTTAATTAATTCAAATACTGTATTAAGTAATCTTTATATGAAATTATAATTTGTCCAAGCAAACCTATAATGACTTTGGAAAGATAAGAAAGGCATCTATCAGGAATGACATAAACATAGTTGAGTATGCTTCAGGCTAGGGGTTAAACTACTCCCTTCTGTATCTTTTCCTGTTATTCTGAGCTACTAATAGTGCAAAATCTTCCTAAGAAAATAATAAAAATAATTACAAAATAAACAGAAAATCGAAAGTTAAATAATAAAGCAGTAGTTATTTTATACTTCTGTAAATCACAAATATTGAGGAAAGTTCTTTTCCTTAAGACTGCATTTATATTAATCAGAAATGTTTTACAGATTAGTATGTTAGTGCTGAATGGTTTGACTTTGAATATAATCTTTAGCACGAAAACTGATGACAGGAGTTTTATCAGAATAAAATGTCTTACTCTTGAAATCACTGTCTTGGAGTTCAGCAGTTTAGTTGATGGATACATCTGCCTTGCTATGTTATGGTGAAGTAGCCCTTTCCTGTGTAGTGAACTTCTAAGTCGATTTTGTTTTGGAAAGCAATTTAATGTTCACTGATAACGTTGATTGGTACTTTGTCAGTGTTAGCTTTTAAGCTTCTGTTCTGGTCTGCTTAATTTTTTGAAATAACTTATTTATTAAGTGATGCTTTACCGCCAACAGTTCAGCTGGCTTTCTGCTGATAGTTGGATTTTCTCTCTTCTGTGCTATTTTGCACTCACTGAGTCTCTTTATCATTAGAATTAAAAAGTGTAGCTTAGATTCAGATCTCTCCTCCTCCACTCTGCTGTTCCTTTTCTAGATACGTCTTAACAAACTGGGGCAGAGTGTACCCTCAGCAAGTTTACTGATGACACAAAACTAGGAGGAGTGGCTGATACGCCAAAGGGTCGTGCTGCCATCCAGAGGGACCTGACAGGCTGGAGAAATGGGCTGACTGGAACCTCATGAAGTTCAACAAGAGGAAGTGCAAAGTCCTGCACATGGGAAGGAACAACCTCAGGCCCCAGTATATGCTGAGGGCCACATAGCTGGAAAGCAGCTTGACAGAAAAGGACCTGAGGTCATGGTGAACATCAAGTTGAACATGAGTCAGCAGTATGCCCTTGCAGCAAAGAAGGATAACAGTATTCTGGGCTGCGTTAGGAGGAGTATTGCCAGCAGGTCGAGGGAGGTGATCCTTCCCTTCTACTCAGCACTGGTGAGGCCACACTTGGAGTACTGTGTCCAGTTCTGGGCTCCTCAGTACATGAACATACTGGAGAGACTCCAACGAAGGGCCATGAAGCTGACAAAGGGACTGGAGCATCTCTCCTATGAGGAAAGGCTGAGAAAGCTGTGTCTGTTCAGCCTGGAGAAGAGAAGGCTCAGGGGGGATCTTGGATTAATCTATAGGATTAATGCCTATAAATACCTGAAGGGATGGTGCAAAGAGGATGGATACAAGTTCTTGAGGAGGTTCCATCTGAGCATCAGAAAACACTTTTTTACTCTGAGCGTGACCAAGCACTGGATCAGGTTACACAGAGAGGTTGTGGAGTCTCCCTCCTTGGAGATATTCAAAAGCTGTATGATCATGGTCTTGGGCAACTGGCTCTAGGTGTCCCTGCTTGAGCAGGGGATTGGACCAGATGACCTCCAGAGGTCCCTTCCAATCCCAGCCATGTGATTCTGTGATTGAGTAGACTCGGCAGTTGCAATAGTACACCTATCTTTCTAGATGAAGTTACATTTGTTGGCCTGGTCTGTTATCTTGCTTTTCCCAACACATGTTTCCCTTTACTATAAAGTCATCCACTCTAGTAATCTCCCTGCTGCATCCCCCCCGCCCCCAACAGAAAAGGAAGTCTGGCTTTGCAGGGGGGGAATAATTTCTTAGTCATCACAGAATACAGAGAAACAATTCCTTCTATGTCTTTCAAACTGTTAGAGAGTTAATTGCTAGAAATCCATAAAATATATTTTTTAAAATACTAATTTCTCTAGAAGATATGTGCTTTTGCACAGTCTTTTATAGGAAAACACTACAAGCCCAAAAATCTGATCTATTGCTGCCTCAATGATAATATGAAATTATAGAATATCATTGTGATAGTACAGTTTAAGTATGTCTCATAGAACAAGATTTAATAATTTATCCTTGAAATTGGTCATATTCTATTTACTTTGTATTTGTCAGTAAGTAGTGATTTAAATAATCTTATTGGATTTAAAAGACTGACTATGAACAAGAGAAGGTTCAGCAATCTAAAGATTTCAAAATATAGCATTATGGCAGCAAAGAGGTAATTTTTGTTTAAAGAAACACATGCAATATTTGTATTATTAAATACTTCTTAGAGGTGAAGGTTGGATATCAGGAATGAACTTTTAATATACAAAAGAAGCTTATTATCAACTGTGTGTAACATGATGTCACTGAAGTATTCAAAGGTATGTCAATATAATTCCCTGAAATGGGGAATGGACATCTGCAATGAAACATAGTGCAGCAAACATCTTGGAAATTTTTCAAGAAAGGTCTACTTCTCTCAGCAAGAGAATAATTTGTCAGTTTAAAGACAAAACCAAATTCTGCGCAGATAGGAAAATATACCCACAGAGAAGATAGTTAAAAGTTTTTTGGCAATAAAATGCATTTATAAAAGGCTGTTATGATAGAAGGTATGCTCAACATTTCAGAAATAGTAATCACAAATGAGCACATAGGGCTGCTACAAATACCAACTTTTCAACCACTGACCCTTTCAAATGCAATGGCTTGAAATTGTAGTCATTAGAACAACTAACATTTCATGATTACGTACCACGAAAAAATGTCAAAGGATATTGATCATAGCTTTGAACTTGCCAAAACACAAATGCAGAAACTTGGTCTTTCAGGCATATGTGACTTGTCTGAAAATGAGTGCCCAATCCTGTTCTATTTACTTCAAAAAGACTGCACTTGGTCTCTGAACAACCTAAGAATAGTAAGAAAAAATACATCTGGAAATTATGTTAGATATTTTTTTCTGATTCATAAAAGTATATCATAACCTGTCTCTGATTAGCTGTGGTTGAACAGTTTGGAATGAATAATTTCAGTTGAGCGGGAGAGGCTAGCACATCAATTTCTGAGTGAACTGCAGTGGAAGGGTGATAAGTTTGTTTTACTCTGTTAAACAGTCCCCTTGAAATTACTGTGTCAACAGTGAACCATTTCTCAAGATCTACAAGAGATGTCCAGTGTTCTATGGTGGTCAGGATTCATCCCTCTCTTTTAAAAGCTTTGTCTCCTTAGGCTCTCAGTACAATTAGAGAGCGACGTATATACCACCAATATGTGATTCAGCCCACGAGCTAAGATGTTCCTAAAAGCAGTTATGGACTTGGTAGTTAAAATCAGTTGATTGGAAGCTAAATCCTGTCCATAGTGCTTTTGAGCTGTTGAGCTCTTTGCTATTCACGGCAAGTATGAAATTACACAAGCTTCTGCACAGAGGTTGTGCTTTTTTCCTCTCTTGCTCTTTTTAAAAAGCTCGTACCTTTCCTTTCTTTTCCTCTCTTCACCTGTTTCAAAACAGTTTTAGGATTACTTCCAGTGCTAATCTTTTGAGAAAATGATTATTTTTTTCGTTAATTTATTAAAAAATAGTTATTTTATTACAGATGTGAGGTTTGTGTGTTTTATTCAGTAATAAGAACACTATATACCAGCAATAATAACACTATATACTATACAGTACACAAGTGTATACTATAAATCATAATATAGGTTTGGTCAAAAACAGTGCACATATACTTATCCCATTCATGCACACTGTATTCTGTTGAAGATGTCATAAAATCATTTCTGTGTCAGAAAAAAATCTAATCAGACTTATCACTTTATGTCTATACAATATTCATAGCATTCTTCTAGATCACTTAAACAAGTTATAATAATCTCTCAGATCAAATGCAGCTTGCTTTAGTACCATGCTATGAAACACCGGTAGTGTTTAAGATGAACACAGCTTATTCATTTGTCAGAGAAAGCATGTCATATTAACTTATATTTGGAAAGGTACATGTCTTTTTTTCTCCTGTTGGGAAGAATTTCCATATGTTTCCTACTAATAAGCTATTTGTAGAAAATAAATTCAACTTAATCAGGAAAAAAAATGTGAAAGTGATAGTTATATCATTAATAATTATAGTAATTCACAATTATACATTTATTGAAACTTCACATAAAAATACTTCTAAAATATTCCATTTTGTATAGACTTAATATTATTCATGAGTATACTACAGCCTAAAAACAGCTGTAAAAAGAACTTTTCAAACTATCACCAAGTTTAATTGGGATCATAAGTAGACAAGGCTGTTCTGATTTTTCCTCTGAATTATAGTAGACCATAGATAATGATTCGAAAGCAGTACACACCCTGCAGTTCACTAATTGAGATAAGAATTTTTTTAATGAAGGTTTCCATTCTGTTTTTTGTAGAGCTATCATATCACCTGGAATGTTTTAACTTTAATTTTACTCTTTCTGCTGAGCCAGAGTGGTAATTTTAGCAAGTAACAGATTAACGGTTTTCTTTTTTCCCCAGAGGACATTTGCCAAGATCTTATACTAATACAGGTCAAACTTTGAGCTAAAATAACTTAATAGTATCCTTTTAAGGAAGGATGGTAGTCTTTATTTTGTTTTGCTAATGATATTACACAGTAGCACATTATGAAAGGTAGGAAAATCTGCAAAGATTAAGAGTATTATTCATATTCACATTTCACTATAAAATCAGGTCTTCTCTTTAAGCACAAATCTTTGTGCCAATCTGCTCTGTTTCAATGCTTGGGGAAAAACTGTATCTGTCAAATAAGTTTCCTAACACAGCTTAAATCAAATGTCAGGATAAAGTTTGTACTTGTTCTCTTTATGGACATATATTTATGAGTGTGTTTAATACTCAGAGGAGATTTACAAATAAATAGTTAAAAGAAAATTGTATCTATTTTGCTCAGCCAGCAGTCTGAAACTCAGAAAGTGCTCCTCAGCATGAGTAAAATGTATTTGAAAATAAAATTTTACTTTATAATTGGGATATCCAAGTCTTCTGCTTGTGGCAGCCATCTTGCTGACAAGATACTAGTAGAATGATGCCCTGTGTCACATTCTATTGAAAAAAAGCTGGTTTTAATATTGCACTGGCATATTAGTAGATGTTAGTTTTTAATTTCCTTGTCTGCATAGCTAACTGGGGAAGGAGTATGGCTTTATGTGAACAGAACAAAGGGACACATTTTAATTGTGACAGCTAAATTATAGATATGAATAATTTATATTAAGATATGAGGACCAGTTAGAAAAGATATTTTTTTCTAAATAATTGTACATGGGACATGTACAATTGTACATGACCCTTGTACATGGGAAAACAGAAGTCAAATCTTGGTGTAAGTCAAATCTTGGGTTTCCCAACTGTCTTTCAGTATTTTATCATAGAGGGTGGGTTTACATAGTATATTTTAAAAAGAGGTCTGCAACCTCTGACCTTCCGAGCATAACACAGACCCCAAACAAATGAATGCTAATTCTCAGCAGGGTTTATTAACTCAGACCTGGCACCATATTATTGTGGTCAGGTAGGTTTTAGCTGGGTTTGAAGCTTAGGCAGAGCAAGCTCACGTGTCCTGAAAATACTATATTATCATACTTTGTGCAGGTGAAGTTTGATCCTTCTTCTTCTATTTAAAATGTATACTAGTTTTAAATCTATTTAAAATGTATACTAATATATAAAAAAATCTATTTAAATCTATTTAAAGTGTATATTAATTTATAGAGTTAGAATGTATCCTGTTAGAATAATTCTGCTGAATTTCTTCTAGAGGTGAGTGTGTGTCAGGTAGCTCATAACTCTGACTGGCTATCTAGGTCTTTATGATAAGCAAAGTCTTAAGGCTAACATTAGCACTATAAATCAGTGCTTATTTCTTCTACTTGAACTTTGGAAGGTGTTAGATTTGGGTAGTTATGTCTTGCTTAGGTCGATATTTCATAAAAGGTTCTTAGGACAGATGGCACAGAAGACAATGTGGTTCCTGCAATAAGAAGTCCAAGGAACTTTTCAAAAGTTACGTACAAAGCTACAGTCCTTTGTATAGATATCTATGACTAATCAGGTTTAATATGCCTCAACATTATTAGACTTTTTTTATAATCTTTGTCATAGAAATAAAGGTGTTCAGAACTGTCTTTTGCTATGCCATTGTTGAGGAACTGTAGTTTCCATACCCTACACTTTTTCTTCAGGAGATTGTATATTTCACTAGTTATCCTTTTCCCCCTCTTTCGTCAAGTACCTTCTTTTTTTCTTTTTTTTTTTTTTTTTCTTGATGCAAATACTGTCACTTAAATGTTAGCATCATGAATAAGATCAGTGCAAGATGATGAGGATTTATTATCTAAACACCTTTACTTGCAGCACACTGATTCACTTCTGTTTATAAGCAAGAATATCAGTTACTTCTATTATACCACTGCAATATAGTCATTGGGAAAGGTCTGACTAGTACTTGCCTGTACTAGCAAATCAGATATTAATGAGAATATTTTTGGGAGAGAAGGCCAGCCAATATGGTATATGCTAGTTAACAAGGCCTCAGAAACATATGGCTTCATGCAAGCTGCCTGCTGAGTGTATCACAGATCTTCCAGTTTCTGAGCAATCCCGCAGACAGTTTGGGAGTGGACTAGCAGACACGACTCACAAGCCTGCCAAGGAGCCTTCCAGCACTTCTGCAGTATGGATGATCAAGCTCCTGAGTGCTGTTGACTTTATTAGTGTAGCCAGGGAGTCCTTGGTGTTCCTGTATTCTGCTGTGATTGCTAATATGTTTACCTCAGTGCTTACTTTGAGTTTTTTGTTCTCCTGCTGCCCCACCCAGATGTCCGGTGGTTTTGTTGATTTTTTTTTTTCCCCCCCAAATAAGGCACATGGACTTTTTTGATTCATTTACTGTTTATGATATTCACCTATTTTACTGTCCCTCTTTCAAGTCTTGCTTGTTGGATTGTAGCTACATGTTCACCTATTTCTGCTGGAGGAAGACTAAGTAACTAAAGCCACAATGACTAATATGTTGGATTTATTTTAAGCAATTAACCCTCATCTAGAGAATTAGGCTTAAGGCTCTGCAAGCAAAAAAACTAATAGGAACTCTGCCTAATATACTTAATTCCTTCAGTCCGGTGATCAGTGCAGTCCAGCTTGTGGAGGATGGACATAACCTGAGGGAGCTAACAGCCTCAAGAACACAGCTAGGAAAACATAATTCTTTGTTATGTGAAATATTTGCATCAGTAAAGTGATTTGGACTGCTACAGGATTGAAACCTGCTCTTCTTTTAGTTATCTAAAGACATGATCTTGAATCCCTGTAGCAAGAATTTGATCATTCATAGCTCTCAGTTAACTTGGGGGATGCCAAGTACTTTGGAAGAAAAAGAAATGACAGCAACATGTTGGTGTCTTTAACTGTTTGTTCCTTCAGTCCTTGTATAATTTTTGTTCTTTGAGGTGGTAAGCATAGTTTTCCACACTCAATATTGTCCATGAACAGAACATTAGTATTGTATCAGAGAAGCTGTTGCCAAAAGAAAAGTAATTCCATGGCTTGAACAAGCATATACTTATGAGGGGGTTTTGTATCACTGGTGGTTTAGGCTGTGCAGTAGATATACATATTTGTAAGTAGTAAAGATAGCTCATTTGACTTCTTATATAAGAATTTATACACATACTTGTCACAGACTTATCCTCAAATTATTTCAGATACATTTAATTGTACCTTCATAAAGGCAAATAAACAGAAAACAAACATATCCCACTCAACAATATAAAACTCAACAGATTTATAGGTCAGATTTAGATATCGAATAGTTTCTAATGTTCAGTAAGTTATACATCTGCTGGTAAAAAGTCATGCAGATAGAAAAGACACGGCATTTTCAGCACTATTTTTTCTTTCCCCACCAGTGGCATTTGAAACAAAACATTCACTCCTCTTTAACCATAAAACTACAAATCATATGTGCCTAATTTCAGAGGATGCTTCACAGTTTCGAGTTTCAAGCAGATAAAACCAAGTTTTTCCACTGTCTAGAGTAAGTGTCTAACTTTCTGGAAAGCTGTCCTCCACCCTTTCCTGTACTTTGAGCATAGCAAGTATGACTTCCCACTCAGTGCCCAGGCCTAGTGAATACCATTCTTGAAAACCTATGCACAGTCCAAGCATTTCCACTGGTATTATGAATTACTCAAAGCTGCAAACTGCCTGGAAGATAAGCATTGCTATGTTCAGCCTTATAGGACCAAATTTGATCTTGTACATCTAACCAGAGTCTTTAACTCAGTGAAACATTTGTAGGGCCCTCAGCATTTATCCTGATTTTGCACCTACAGACCTCAGTGAGAAATATACCATTAATTTCAGTTGGACCATTTTCAGGCCTATAATACACCTTTCAAAATTCCTGCCTTTAGTTCATTTGCAGTAGACATACTAATGAATCTGATAATTGATATCGTAGGAGATAAGGATGCAAAATCGCATTCAGTTACTGAATTTTCTTCAGTATTACATGTAGCCACGTGGACCATCAGTAGCATGATGTTGCCTTTTTTAATACTTTCAAATAAAGAAGCTGTAAGTATTTATGCTGTTATGAATACTTGGATCTGATCCTGCAATCAGAGCATGTAGCAATATGTGTACCTTCTGCTGAAGGCTTAGATCATGACCCTGTGGACAGCAGTCATTGTAACTTCAGCTACCCAGAAGGCAGATGGCCACATCTGAGTTGATCATCCTAGGCTTCCTTTGTCATAAAGGAAGAAATTAAGCACTTCTTGAACATGCTTTCCCTAATCAGTTTTAGACTTTTGCTTCAGAATGAAATTAATCACGTCCTGTGAGCACTAATTTGTCTCTATTTATTACAAATGGCATCAGGACAGGTAGGTCAAACTATGTGTAACATAGACATTTACATTTGGTCAAAGGAATCCCACCGCAGATTTCCAAAATATGTGCATTTGAAGCTTAGAACACTATAGTACCCAGAAAAGACAGATTCATATTGTGTATTCAATATCACCACTGACATTTTTTGCCTTCTTAAATAATATTTAAAACTTTTGACAGTTTTAATTAGTGTGTAGATAATTCCTATTCTTTAAAATAAGCAGGGTCTAAATAATTAGTGAGATATAAATAATTCAAGTAGAAGAGACATTGGGGGCCTCCTGGAGACCATAATCTATCAACAATTGGAAACATTAACATCAGGCATTCCAGCCATCTTTCTAATAAGAGTATTAAATATGCAGCCATGTCCAAAAGATGAAAAGTAGAGATCTGACCTCCATTCAGCAACATAAATAATTAATCTATCTGTCTATCTATCTACCTATCATCAATCTATTCAACTCAATCCTTCAGCTTGTTTTGTAGAAAGAGAGGACTTGACTCAAGGAATTAAAGAAGTCTGTAACTAGAACCATGCAGCTTGAGAAAACCTTCCTTGCTTGCACTTGATCTTTTCAGGAGAGTCATAAATTATTTTTTCCTTGTACTTGTGCTGATTTCCTCTCTTAACTTTAGGCTGTCAAGGTTGAAAATGTAGTTTGCTACCCTGATTATTTTGTTTGCTCTAGTGTTATATACAAATGCTTTGTTTTGCTTCCTTTTTTTCAATGTTAGAAATATCATTCAGCAAGAATAGCACATTCCGTGTAAGGTGCTGCACAAACATTCATGGATGGGGTTCGTTTAAAAAAATTCTAATTTATTGGTATCTTTGAATAGGCTAGTGCTCACATGAGGAATCAAATCCGTTGAACATGATGGCTGGTTGCTATTTGGATGGTGATGGGAGTTCCTGTTTCAAGGGCCTTTTCAACAGTATCTTCACCCGAATCATCTGACTTTCCAAACTGTTCTAATGAATTTTTAGAATCCAGATGGCTGATGGTCCTATGTGACTACTTCAGAAAATGCATGAACCTTCTCTGTGTATTATCTGAACCTGTGTACAAAACATCTCTTACATGTCTTCGTTATATAGAAAAGACTGCTATGTGACCAAACCTGCATAAGCAGGAACAGTTTACACTCTTCTATATAATTCATGTATCTTTTGGTCAATTCTACATCAGGAATTGGTAGAGTTTCTGAAACTGCCAGATTGTCCACCCAAGAGAAACAACACAAGTGCACAAATAGCATCTACCAACTGGCCTATACACAGCCTGGGGAAACACAGCCTGGGGGAACGTCTGGGACTGTCCAAAACTCCCACTTTCTGCACCAGTTAATCCAATGCTTTGTTTGACAGTGGCTAGGAGTCCAGTCAATCATCTTGTCTCAGTCCTCTGTTTCAAATCAGTGCATTGTCTCATCTATGCACAGACTAGCTGGGGAGTTTCTAGACAACACAGGGAACTGATGACTAAGAGCACTGTGGGTGCATGCAGGAACAGCCCTCATACCCAGCCAAACCAGTTATAGCTATAGAGCAAGCTTGACTTTCATCCTTATATCACAATTATAACTTAAATTCCATTCCTACAGAAGAACACAAATTACTTGGACAGGTAAGTGTGTAAACCACAGAGGAGCTAAAAATAATGTTCAGGGCTACTTCTTGGAAAGGGAAGAGTAGTCTTTCACTGCTTTGCAACCCTCCTTCGGGTTTCTGTATGAGACAGAATAGATGGAAATCATAAAGCTAGAAATTGCTATCCAACCACATGCATTTATCCCTGTGCCTATCCATTTTAGGAATTTATTTATATTTGTGTTTTAAAATGTGAAGGGTAACTTCATGGCTTTTTTTACATGTCTTAGAACTTATATATACTTTTAGAGGGCTTCTCAGATAAGTTCCTGTTCAGATTGCAGATTGCATTAGTACTTCTAGTCCCATTATTATGGCCAACTTTTTCTAAATGTGAATAATTTAAAAAAAAAAACAAAACAGCCAGCTTTATATAATTTGTATTAATTATATTCTGTATTGCATTTGTTTTATTTGTAATTAAATACATTTGGGAAAAGATTCATTCTTATTGTTCCTACAAATGTTTTTTCATGATAATTGTTTCCATTGCAGAACTAATTAAATATCATTCTGAAGTTCTCTCCTTTAAACGTAATTACCTTTTAATGAAATGTATATATATTTCTCACTATTATTGGTTAACATTTAGCTACTTTTTCTATTTTGCTCTCTTCCACTTACCGCTACAATTACACTTTGCACTTGCATAATGATATTATGGAAATAATATCATGGGAATCTTGACAGAGGCAAAAAAGTACAGTCTTTTTTATACAGATTGGATAATCACAGGTTACTAGATCCTAGATTTCAAGAAACAGGTCTCAGATTTATTTATCTTGACATTTTGATGTTTGGCTTAGCACACTTCACACTTATTTGCCTAAGTATTCACATCCTGCACTTCTCAAAGAAAACTGAAAATATTAATTCAATAATCAGACCAAAGAAGTGCCTTCCTTAAAGAGGAGGAATCAAGAAGGGTCTTCTAAGGTCAGGCATCTGAGTTCCTTACTGACCTACTCCCCTTCTCTGCAAACAAGCTTCTAAATTTACTATAACCAAAGCTGGATAGCTGAATATCAGAAGATGGATGATATGGATATCTCCTTAAAATGTTTCAGATTGGAGTCCTCAACCAATGGTACTCTGAAACAAACTGACTTAAAAATATAGACCTATGTGACCTGACGTTGGAAGTGAACATGACATTAGTTTCCTCACTGCTAGAACTTTCCTTCTGATCACTCCTGTGAGCACTGCTCCATGTGGTTATTAACAGTTAGTCTGTCAAGCCTACAAATGGGGATTTATTACAAAAAGTTTGATAGTACGATCTTTCTACAGCTGCTCCTCTAAACCCTAAAGACCGAAGAAATCAGAGGAGTCAGAACCCACAAGGGGGGAAAAAAAAGGAAAAAGAAATGAGAGATAATGCAAGATGATAGGCAAGTATTAGGGGATGGGACCAATTAACTGGGCAGTGAGCAGATGTAAGCCACATGTTCTTAGCTTAGTTTTCTGAACATCTGTATCATCCCATGAATCCACTGCATATGTTCCATAGCTGACAGGTAAAATTAGGATAGACATAGCGTGCTCAGGGACCAACTCAACTTCCACCCAAAGACACTTATGAATAGCTTATCAACTCTACATGTGTGAAAACAAGATATATTTATGTCTGGCAGCATAGTAGGCCACTAAACCATGCTGAAGTTGCTCTTGTATGTTTGTTTCTCAATAAATAATCTGATCATAGTGGTATGCGATCATTTGCACCAATTTGGTATTACATTACTTGTCTTGTAAGAAATTAAGTCAAATTTGCTCCAGCTCACTGGTTTAAAGATTGTGTTTCTATTATCTTCTGAGCAATAAATGGGTGCAAATATGTGTGTGAAACATCAATCTAATGTAATAGCATTTTATGTTCATTTTACAGTCCCTTTGTGCAGATACGAGTAGAAAAGTATAGAAGAGATTTCTGAAGTTACTTCTAAGAAATGAAAAGGAGTGTTTTCAAATCTGGCTGCCTCTCCTGAAATCCTGTCACGTCCACATCTGCATAAAACCTGATTGACTTTTGCCAATGCTTTGTATAGACATGTTAGCTCCTCTTCTGTTTGGATGTTTAATTATTCATCACTAATAGCAAATGGATGTTGGATTGATGTATTGACATAGTTTACCATACAGTATGCACAAATACTGTTCCTTATGGAGGAAAGGTGTGCAAATTAGCTGAAGAGTGACAGCTTACACATGCAAAATCTGTGAGGTGAATTAGTAATCTTAAAATTGCGTATGATTGATTAATGTGCATAGGTGCTTCATTATTAATGTGGAAGATGTGCATGAAAATAGTCTTTGTCATCTACACATCACACTTTGGCTTTATATGTTTGATCTAAAAGATTCCATAATTTATGCAGTAGTAATGTGTTACTGGAGCTGGCTCCTGCATCTTCTTTTCAAAGACCTTGTCTGAAAAGGAGAAGCTTGAGTGTTTTTGGTAACCAGCCAGGCTTATCTGTCAAACAGTGGTTTCTGAATAGAAATCTCTCTATGCAGGTTATGCTGTGTTTGAAAGGGTGTGGGAAGCACACACTACCTCGTTTAATAATACGATAATAATTATTTCATTAAACTATGAAGATAATGGTACAGATTCATAACTGCAATTATATGCACAGCTGGAAAGAATGCTGTTTTTGAAAAGCAGTGCAATGGCAAAAAGAAGCAGCATTTCTTCACACTCAGAGGTACTTGGTATAACATAACACAAAATCTTAGGCTGCATAGTTCCCCACTAGAAACAAACCTTTTATTTCTAATGTGGCTGAATACAGCAGAGGAAGAAAAATCTCAGTCTTTTACAGCTGTGATATAGATTATATTAATTCTTTATGTCTCAGACTGTCAGACTGTTTAAAATTTAATAATCAGAAACGTAGATGAGCAGTTGAAGGCTATTATTCCTGGACAGCAATACTGAACAGCCAGTAAAATATGTTCTAAAATTAACAAGAGATTATTTTCTATCTGCTTATGAAAGAAGTATTTGTTATTTCCCAGTCTGTACTGAAACCAGTTCAAATAATTAAATCATAATCAGAAAAATCTAACTGGCTCTTTTTGCCAGGTCAAATGTCAAGGTCAAAACCAAACTACTGAAACCTTATATTTTTAAATGTTACACAGGTTGAGGGATAATCACATATAAAATGCAGAAACCAGTTTTAAAATTGTAAACATTATTCCAGGCTACTTTTCTTAATGTTTTAAAGTAGATTATTCTAAAACTGCATCATCACTTTTATGCATGTATAACAGTACAGGTATCAGTGGAGCTACAGTTGCCAAGATCTGGAATAATGCTGCAGCCAGAGAGTTTTCTCCTTTGACAAGTACATTAAATGAGCATAGAGGAATTATAAAAACTCTTTGTAAGGCTCTTGTCATTGTAATTCTAATGTGGACTGAGGACATGGCATGTTACCTTGGCAGAAGTAAGGTGTACCACCTGGCTGTCTATTTGTACACGTTGTACACACACCACATCAACTAAACTAGGGTAGAAAGCTATAGTTTGCAACTCAGCAAGAGCATGCTAAATTAGGGTCTTTGTGTCTATACACAGAGAATGAATAAGTTTAACAGCTCATTCTCCTGCTAATGCGCAACAAGTTGTATGGTTATTCCCTTTTACTTTACCAGGAGCTGCAGTGTACACTTAACCAAAAGAGAAATAGACCCCAACATTTGATGAACAATATTTTGTGCAAAGTTTCTTCCTCTTCAAAAGCTCTCCAAGGCAAAAAGGTACTGGTAATTTACTTCTATTGAAGCAGACCTCACTTGGGAGTAAACATGTGTGAGGAGGATGACAGAAGATAGATAAGGCAAATTTCCTCTCTGTGCTTCCCATTTTTAAATCCAAAGAAAACATCAGTGATGCAACTTTCATGCTGTGCCTTTCTAATTTGTGCAGTTGAATGCATTTAAGGCATATTTTGGTACAGTCAGAGAATTTGCTGTAAACAGTAGAAGATGCTGCACCTGTATTGGGCTGTGCCGCATCACGCAGACTGGCATGTGCTGGGACACCTGTCATGGACACACTGTTTGCAAAGAAATCCAGGTGAGAAGGTAAGTGAGAAGATCTGGAGAAAAGGCAACTGTGATGTGTATGAAGATCATGTTGCCATGCTCAGTGTTGATCCAGTGTTGCTGTTTAATCCCAGCTCACTCATTTTCCCCCAAACTTTGTTTCAGTATGTCTCGCAATCTTTCCTGTTTCAGTGCTCACCACACCCTGTTGAATGCAACCATGCAGGATAAAAACATATAAAGCAACCCTCATCTTTCTCATGTTTTAATACTTGGTATTAACATCACATAATAAACATCACTGCTACTGAAAGCAATGCCATTTTAAAGTCCAAAAAACTTCAACCAGCATAGAATTTGCTTCTCCATTACTCATGACAGGAGCCTGAGAGCCTATCATCTCTGGCATCTCCCCTCACGTAAATATTCTTTTTCATGCTCCCACTAAGACCCAGGATCAACAAAGTACAAGATGCTTCACATCCTTCACACTGATTCAGCCCTAGGAAATACCAGTCTTCAGTTTTAACCTTACTTTGACAGCTGCAGAGTGGGTCAACAGCATCTTACTTCACCAATAATCACAACAAATGGCTGCCTTGCTAAAGGCCAGAAAATTCAACAGTTCACTTCCAAGGCATCATCCACCATGGGTCCAACAAAGCTTTTCAGATTTCAGGCCCGTACTAGCTTTTTGATTTCAAGTTGTAAACCCTTTCAGCACAGAGGTTATGTAAAGACTTCTATGCATTGGAAATTCTTGTCCTGCAATTTCCATGCTGATTCTGACACTTGAGCCCAGGAATCCCCAGCAGCTCACCAGGTGCCACTGAACCTTACATTGCTGTGCTGGTCTGGAAGGACCCCTACTCAAGATCCCTGCTGTCACTTTCACTCTAAGACCAATCTGTCATAACAAGGCATGCCTATTGTGTTTCCCAAAATGCCACAGGGAGGGGGAAAAAAGTGAACACATTGCTTAATATTTTTATATAATTATTGTTGGAATAACTTTGAATACAACATATTTTTCTACAGTGACTGAATTCACCTGGGGAGGAGCCAATATATGTGTTATACATTTGATTTCGCTACACATACAGCCTTTTTTCACCAGAATCATTCCAATATTAGAAAAAAGGAAAAGGTAGGGTTTTACAAACAGCTGTTTTCACTCGTGGCCATATGGAGAAATAATAATTTATGTATTGTTTATTAGATATCTGAGCAAGATTCTATTAAAGTGAGGAAGTTCATTGTGCCTGTGAACACAGGAACATTTTAATTAAGTAGAAAAGTTATATTTACACTGCGTGTTAGCCCAAATCTGAATTCTACCTTTTGTTCATGAAGTTAGAATGTCAAGACTTTTCATTCAGACCTGAAAAAACTTTGCTACCAGTATTATCAGTGTAACATTTTAAGTTTTACTCTAGGTTTACATGTGATATATGTGCAACTGTAACATAAAGAGTAGTTTATTTCAATAATTTTTGTTCCTCAGTGACAAGAAGTTTATTTTCAGTTTTCCCATATTCCTACTGGAACTTACACGCTTTCTTTTGGACAACAATTCTCAGCTTCATCAGTATTTATCTCCCATTTCACAACCTGTTAAATGGCTACTCAGGCAGAAAAAACAAACCTGTATGTAGTCTCTGCAGACTGAAAATTAGCCTACTCATAGTTTTGTCTCCCCATGGGAATTACCAATTCACCGATTGCTGAAAAGGTTGCCAGCACTAACAGGAGTCATCAGTGACCACTGAAAAAAAAATAATATAATGTAATGCCAGTAACCTCTATTTCAGATAAATTCACTAAATTTTGCCTGTTTCCATACAGCCTACTCTTGGCTGCACAATCACTTATCTTTTGAATCTAGTTGTGAAACCAGTGCTTGAGTGCTTGAGCCACATATTTCGAAGCCACAAGACAGGATTTCTTTCACCTAACTTTAGACATTTATGATACAGACTTCTACATATGAGGTAGTTATCCTAAGCTTCCTTTATACTGGAGACAGTTAATCACTTAGAGATATGATTCATCTGACCTATGTCACATCTGTTTTAAGATAAATCTACGGCTGCTCAGATTAATCCTATCTAATGTGACTTTGTCATAGAGCAGTAAGACTATTAGAGACTTAGGAATAAATATAAATATTCCTAATGTTTTCTTCTGCAAGCCTCCTTTGAAGAAATTCAGAAAATTAGAACTTCTAATGTCTTTTCTGACAGAATATGCTAATGGCAGAAAAATGCACAGATCAAACTCTGTGGGTTAATCAGGGTTCTCCATGCAGTGTGGGATCCAGTGACTTATTAAATATTTTTAATTTCTGCTTGAGTTACTCCTGATAATAAATATAAAAATATTATTGAGAAGAATTTATTTTCTGGATTTTTTTTAAAGGACAGATTCAACACAGATAAGTAGGGACATTCAGTTATATTTAACCTTCCTTATGAGTGGTTTGAGTAGCTGATCTGACCTCTTAATCAAGGACTTTATGATTCTGATGAGTTGATGTCTATATTTCTTAAATATTCATGTCGACAATTTATAGAACTGAAGGATTTCTTACACTGATATCTTAAAATGGTAATTCTGATGTTCCAAGGAAATACCTATTAGTATATAAATATGGCAGCAATATTTCCTTGTTACTCCACACTAAATCTGAGATTTCTTTTTAGGAAACAAAATTATATAATATCCATTTAAAAAAAAACAGAAGCAAAACATTAAATTGGTATTCAGCTAGTCAACAACTCAATTTGTCTAGGATTAGGAAGCAATAGAAATCTGTTATGATACAACACATGTACTTTATCCAACCCTTGCTTTCTAACAGTAGTTGCCATAACTACTAAAATAATGTTCGTATATGTTTCCTGCTTCAGCTTCATACACAGCAGCCAGAAATCCCTGTTACACATGAAAAATTACAAGCTTTTACAAATGCTGTAAAAAGGTACATGGTGCTATATTTTGCTCTGCTACATGTGGTAAAGGAGAGATGAGCATAGGTGAGTGAATACTAATATCAGTTACTTAGGACTCACATGTACAGAGTTTTATGTAAGTGTCCTGCCTACTCTAGTCACTTCATTTTAAAAGTCAGGCCATTGAATCTACTGTTTATCTTGAGGGCATTAATGTCTAAAGACAATAGATTTTCCCCAACACTATTGGTATAATGGTCTGTTCCTATGTCAGTCTGTATGTGCATAGTCCTGGAAGGCTTTATGACATGACCACTTCAGCCCCTTCTACAACCTTTCCCATAAGTGCTCTAGCCCTCTAATTGTTCAATAATCTTTGAAATAACTGAACACAAGATCTCATCAATAAGCTCTAAAATAAAAAGAATTCTGCACACATCACTATTACTGTTCTTTCTCCAGCTGAGACCAGGAGAGACAATTTACCTACATGTAAAACTCCAAAATAGATATCAAGGTTTTGATTCTCAGTCAGAGGTGGAAATCCATCTGCAATATAGAGTAAGATGACTGGGAGAAGTGGAGCTTGAGGTATATTTTTATCCAACATATTTGCTGTTAGGCTAATTTTTGGTGCCTGCTACCCAGAATGTTGGATTTTGTAGAGGTCTTCTTCAATATTTAGCTATTCTGACTACATAAGGTAGCCAGGCATTCTGCTCAGGACTCTGAAACTTATTAGGTACCTAGATGTGTATAAATGACATGCCACAAGATGTTGAATTTTTTAAATCTTTTAGCAGAAATAGTCTTGCTTACCTATTCAAGATTATTCTGTCTTTGTTCAGCATACTGTGGGAAGTATAAGGCAAGATCCTGTAGGGGGAAGAAAAACTCTCCACATGATTATATTACTAATAATTGCATGTATAAGAGAAGAGAGAAAAGAGTTGTGTTTGTGCACGAAGTCTTAACCACAGAATTTTCTAACTTGTATAGACTTTGTAAATGTAACAAACCTGTAAGCCTTCCCCCATCCTTCATCCCCCTTCCCTCCTTCCCTTCCTTTTTCTTTTCACCTACATAAATGTAATTTATAAACCCAGATTTATACCTGTAATTTATACCTGTAATTTATAAACCCAGATTTATAGATAATGAAATTTTGTTGAAAAATCTTTCTCTTGACCAGTTTTGGTTTAGTGAAAAAATATCTAAAAAGCACATTCACAATCAGTTCTTACTGGCATTTTAAGAGGAAAATTAATTACCTTATACTTAGTGAGACTGTCAAGAAAAGACTGGGGGTCTTTATCTCCATAAAATTTAATCATTTAACTTTCATCAGTCTCACTAAGTATAAGGTAATGCACTATTTTGTACAGGCTCAAAATCTGTTCTGAAAATCTCACTTCTATCATATACTCTCTGTGTGGTTTTACACTCTGAAGGTAATTATGGCAAAAAGGGAGAACACACCTTATATAGAAAGCCAAGAATTTACTATTGGTCTAATTTAAATCTGAGGTCTAACTAAGATATAATAAGCAGTTACTAATAATCCAGATACAAAGCTACTAGCACTGTCAGTCCATATTATCTTATTAATATAAACTTTGTTAATAATACAGTCAATATTAATATAAAAAAACTCCTTCCTGGTATCTTCCCATTTTCCATGCTTACCCTTCCTCTGCGCCTCTAGGCCTCTGAGGAAGGCTCCAGGGCCTTCTAAAGACAAAGAGAGCGGGGGACAGGAAGAATGTATGATCAAACACTCAGCAGTCAGCCTCAAGCAAAGAGCTAGGGAGTGTTGTGTTGATGACTTGGTTTCCTACTCCTTTTTTCTGGGAGGAGATTGATAATTTCAGCCTCCTTAATCCAGGACCCACCTGGGGCTATTTTTATACATTTTCTAACACACTTCATTGAACTGCTACTCCTTGATAAATCTAAACTTATTGTGTATGATGTGTTTTGCATATCCTAGACAATTGTTCCTCGTTCTCTTTGCCCTTAAACTGGTTTTCTTCCAGTTATCAAGTCTTCATTTCTTTAGCCATGAATAATTGACCATTGGTGGCCTGCTTATAGCCTTGGGGATAGCAACTTGTTACTACTGTCTATTTAAAAATTATAGTTATACCACCCAATCATACAAATGTAAGCAAAAATATAGCATATTAGGCAATAATCACCTGATTGTTTGATGTGTTGGTTTTGTTGTTGTTGTTACATCTAAATAAGACAAATTAAACTACCAGAAAGGCTAAGGCAAGATCAGACAAAGGATGAAAAGTCTCCTCTTCCAGGCTTTGCCAAATTAATACAATAACTGTAGCCTGTTACTAGCACTGGCACTTGTTTATGCATTAGGCTACAGAATATACTCTGAAAGTTTATTTTATGGGTCTGTTGTTATAGTTTGTTTGCTTGTTTGTTTGCTTGTTTGTTTGTTTCTAATATGGAAAATGTTTCTTGGAATAGTACTGAAAGGAGGAATAATGGAGAGTCTTTACACAAAGATAACATTGCCCACCACCTCACCATGGGGGGATTCAAAAGAAATGGGAATTCACTGGTTATAAAAGTTTATAAACAGAACTACGCTTTAAAATAAATCCTCAAAATAATTTCTAATATGGGTAGAAATACCAGGGAAAAAAAAAAAAAGATTTTAGCACATAAAGATGGACAAAGATAACAAAAAGGTTTTGAGATGCATTCAGCAGGTCTTTCTACCCCATCTCTTCTTCATTACATAGCACCCAGTGTGTTCTTCTGAATGACAAATATACACAGCTTACAAATTATTGTTGATTTAGTCAGTCATAAACTGCATAATTTCCCAAGCTGTGCATGGTTTACGCAGATATTGCACATACGGTATTTTGGCAGTAGGACTTCTGTAGGGGCTTTGCTATCGGTTGGCCAGTAGAGAGTCAAAGGTCCTTGCCTGAAAGCAGTTTACCCTGAAGGGATTTTGTCTGACGTAAGCGATTTTCTTTACATAAGGAAGAAAATCCCAGCCAAACAACCGGGAGAGGTCACAAGGAACTTAGAGAAATGTAACTTTCAGTTCTCATTTCATGACAGAGAAGAGAAGGCAGCTTTACAAAATTAATCTCTCACTGCTTCTTCCCTCCATGCAGACTATGGCTATCAAATTCTGGGATAAAAGGGTTAAAGGATTTTAATTTTTTTTTAAAGTGTCAGCATGTTCCATATTTATTCCTCCCACAGAAGAGAACAGTAGTTCTGTAGACTGAGTCAAATTTAATTTGAACATTCAGCAAAGTAAATGATTACTTTGGATAACGTTTTATAGTGATAAGATGTCAGCTAATAGACTTGATCAGAACCGAGTCAGCAAACAGTTTTGCTTTTTCCTTTACAGGACTTGAGTACATACAAATGGCTATAAAATGCTGAGAATTGACAGCAAAAATGTGTCTATTTCTGTCAATGTGTAAAAATCCAAGTCAGGAAGAAGTCCATCTTGCCTTACAAGGTGAGGTGGTATAATTGCATATAATGAGATTAAAAAGGTTGTTTCAAAAATAACTTTTGTCTCATAAGTAGCAAAAAATTTCAAAATTTCTGTAGCTAATCTCAAACTTCTCCCCCAAATTAAAAGTGTAAAATATTTGTGCATCTCTGTGTATTTGAGGTGATTGCACTTGTGTTTGTGAGCTAGTTGTAAAGTCTGATATTTTTCTTTGCTAATGAGATCCAGTCCTTTGAACTTAAGATTTAACACCAACTTCTGTAGTGTCTCATCTTTTCTCTATAGACATATTAGAAACCATTACAACTGAAATAAAAATTTGAATTCTCAGGAAGCATCAGCTCTTCAGGAAAGGGGAACTTTCTTTTGTTTATAGTGGAATAGTTCATTGTTCTCTAAGATCCTGATCTTGACTAGACCCCTCTGTACTCAGCTACCCACAAAAGGTTGCAAAGACGCAGTCACTATCAGACAGTCTGCTTCAGGGACTACACTGCAAAAAGGACCAAAATCTGAAATGCAGCAGTGGAAGTACCTACAAGGATGGTATTGTTCTCTTAGAATGTTAAAAAAAACCTGCAGAAAGCTAAATAATTTTATCCATAATACCATGAAGAAAATTTAAGGAGGGTTTGAATAAGCAAAGCTCCATTTTAAATTACAATAATACATAACACACAGCTCTTTTACCACCATTTCCTCATCAACTTTGTCACTCAACCCTTCACGTGAATGCTCAATGCATTTTTGGAACGTGGAAGTATGGGAGCAGTCTTTCCCGGGAACTGAGTAAAAGGCCCAGGAGTGAAAGGAAAGGCTGGAATAAATTGCAGTTAAATTAGTTCATTTTTGATAAAAATGTACTTAGAGAGTAGTTATCAGTAGTTCATTGCCCAGCTGTAGTGAAGTACCACCAATGCTCACTGGGGTACTGGTGGGTCCAGTCCAATTCATTAATGACATGGAAAAAAGGACCACACTTTCATTATAGAGCAATTCAGGTGAGACAGCTTTAAGCTCTTCAGAGAAGAAAGACTGTATTCAGAGAGGTCCTGAGCAGTGGGAGCAATGGCCTGAAATAAGCAGGACAGGGTTTGGTGGAAGCAAGGGCAAAGTGCTGCAGTTAGCACAGCGGTCAGCCAGACCCACACAACTCAAGGAACTGGCACACCAGCAGTTCTGAAGGAAAAAAAGAGATGAGGGCCGTAGTGGACAACATACATATGTATTAATGATAACAAACTGTTTCCAGAAATAAAGCAATTTGAGAAGTTGACCGAGAAAACCGTCAGGACCTTAATGTCCCTGCTCAACCCCCGGCACCTCCCCACCTTGCCTACAGCCCAGGACCCCATGTCAGCCCACCCGGGCAATCAGCCCCTGCCCCAGCGACACCACAGCAGGGCTGGTCTGCAGCTCCCCACAGCCCAGCCCTGCCCGGCCATGGGTCTCGCCACGCCAGGCCCACCCGTGGGCCCACATCCCAGCCTCACCTCAGCCTGTCCCGGTCCCCATGAGGGTGCCCGATGCCCGGGGCTGGGGCTGCCCTGGTGCCCCCCGTCTGCCCTGCTCCTGTCTGGGGGGTGGGTCAGGCCTTTGCCAGGCCCTGCCCTGAGAGCCCAGGGAGCTGCCTGCCCCTGCTTGCAAACAAGAGTATCACAGACATCCAAAATTAATTTTCATCATGTGGTAGAACTTCCTATGTAAAAGATTATCTAGTTTTGTGTGTAACACTTCAAAAAAAGTACTTTCTCTCTCTCGCCCCCACTCTCTCCATATTAGGGACAGTCCAGTAAAAATCCAATTCTTGTGTTTTGTTTGTTTTTTTTTCTTTCCCCTCCTTATAAAAACCTACCAAAAACATAAGGAATTAGGAATCAAACTCTACTGACCCCAGAGTTGTGCTTAAAATGGACACTGACCATATTCATAGGAAAAATATTCTGGTTCAGACAAAATTTTTCACCTAGCTATTCCACTGAAATATGTACGTTCTTTTGCATTTTCTAAAATAAGAAAAATATAGTTAGTATAGATGTATGTCTTGCTTGACATAAGCTAATAACTTAAATTTGGGCCCTTCTACAATAATAAATACGAACTTAAACTTATGACCTATTTTCAAATTCCTTTTAATCAGTATTTCGACAAGGAGCAATATCATATAACATAGTAACAGTAACGTTTATTTTTAAAAATATATTAAGCGATATTCAGTATCGATTCTCCAATTTTTATGTCTAATTTAGTGTGATATGTGTAGTATAGTCTGGTTTTGAATGGAATTCTGTGATTCACTTTTTATATATGCTAGGAATTATGCAGTCAATTTTTTGCTAAGCAGATGGTTTTTTGCTAGTAGAATGGTTCCCAAAATAGGGTCTTCACATGGATCATTTTTGTTTTCAGTAACTTTTAAGTTCTTTTATTAGTGACTGGACTTATGCCTCAAAAATTGCTTAGAAGATATTCTCTTTCACTACCAGTATCCTGCATTCCCACACTTGCTCAGTGATTTATTTATTTCTTTTTCTCAAAATGGATATTAAATTGTATTGCACTTTTAAGTATTATTTTAGTTATTTTTTCTTGGATTTTCTTTCCCTCTTGTTGAACATCTTTTTGAGATTTCCAGTGTTTTTGCAATAATGGCTTTCATTCCATTCTATTTATTTCCAAAGATATATCCACTGCAGTTCCTAATGTACTGTTTGATATGTTCCACTGTTTCTGTGTAACCCCCTTGTATTTGTAATGACTTTTCTTTCTCCCCACATAATTAGCTTTGCAGGGAAGCAAGAACTGAAAAGAAAAGGTGTCTTCTGATCACAGACGTTTTTCTCTCTACTGGACAGAAAGAAAGTAATATTAAAATTTATTGTAAACAAGTTAAATATTCCATTCTAAATTATGCTATATCCAGACTAAATAGGCTGATTTTAGATTAGCTGGAACAAGGACTCTTGTGGTGGGTTGACCTTGCTAGACACCAGGTGCCCACCAAAGCTGCTCTATCACTCCCCTCCTCAGCTGGACAGGGGAGAGAAAAAGATAACGAAAGGCTCGTGGGTCAAGATAAGGTCAGGGAGAGATCACTCACCAATTACCATCATGGGCAAATCAGACTTGATTTGAGGAAATTAATTTATTATCAATCAAATCAGAGCAGGGTAATTAGAAATAAAACCAAATCTTAGAACTCCTTCCCTCCACCCCTTCCTTCTTCCCGGGCTTAACTTCACCTCCGAATTCTCTACCTCCTCCACCCCAGCAGCGCAGGGGCATGAGGAATGGGGGTTGTGGTCAGTTCATCACACGTTGTCTCTGCTGCTACTTCCTCCTCACACTCTTCCCTGCTGAAGCATGGGGTTCCTCCCACGGAAGACAGTTCTCCATGAACTTCTCCAACGTGAGCCCTTCCTATGGGCTGCAGTTCTTCATGAACTGCTCCAGCATGGGTCCCTTCCACAGGGTTGCAGTCCTTCAGGAACAGACTGCTCCAGCGTGCGTCCCCCACGGGGTCACAAGCCCTGCCAGCAAACCTTCTCCAGCGTGGGCTCCTCTCTCCACGGGGTCACAGGTCCTGCCAGGAGCCTGCTCTAGCATGGCCTTCCCACAGGGTCACAGTCTCCTTCGAGCATCCACCTGCTCTGGCATGGGGTCTTCCATGGGCTGCAGGTGGGTATCTGCTCCACTGTTAACCTCCATGGGCTGCAGGGGGACAGCCTGCCTCACCATGGTCTTCACCACAGGCTTCAGGGGAATCTCTGCTCCAGCGCCTGGAGCACCTCCTCCCCCTCCTTCTTCACTGACCTTGGTGTCTGCGGAGTTGTTTCTCTCACATATTCTCACTCATCTCTCCAGCTGCAGTTGCTGTTGCACAGTTTCCCCCCCCCTTCTTAAATACGTTATCACAGAGGTGCTACCACCATCACTGGTTGGCTTGGCCTTGGTCATCAGCAGGTCTGTCTTGGAGCTGGCTGGCATTGGCTCTATTGGACATGGGGAAAGCTTCTAGCAGCTTCTTACAGAAGCCAGCCCTGTAGCCCCCTCGCTGCCAAAACCTTGCCATGCAAACGCGATACAACTCTGTATGGAGTTTGATAGATTGTTGCACAGCAGGAGGCAAAAATTTTGCAGAGGAGCATGCAGAAAGGAAAACTTGGGAGGTAGCAAGGAGTTTGTTTTTTTGAAAATCATTTGTATTTTAGCTGCAACTACAGAATCTCTGTATCATACTTCTAATAAAGATACTTTTTTTTAAGAACTATAGGATCTCTACACACTTATATAAACTTATGAAGCCTGTTGATTTTGAGTATAGAATTTAGGGTGAAATCATCCTCAGTTAATGATTGCTTTCATTTCTTCATTTGCTTGAAATGGACATTTAACATGATCATTTGAAATAATTTCAATTTATTGTTAAGATGGAATTCAGAAATTCAACTGCATATTCTAAAATTATTTTGCTGTTTCACTCTTTTCATAAAAGCAATAGTTAAAATGATAAATGGAAAGTCTCTTCCCTCACAGTAACCACTGATTTCTAAGAAAAAGTGATTTTTTCCATTTTCAGTAATTTCAGCAGATGCTGAAAACAGCATTTCAGCAAAGGAATTCAGTTTATGACATCCAAATACAGAGGATAAAACCCTGGCCTCCTCACCTTTAAGAGGATTTTTTCTTAGATATGTCTTTTTTCCACATGTTGGTGAAGGTTTTGTAAGTGATGAAGGAAAACTTCTAAATTGAATAAATTAATTAATTAGTCTGTCTGATTCAAAACATAAACAGGTATAAAATAGAAATATAATACTATTAGTAAAAAATTATTTTGTCTAAGCCCTCCTAAGCTGTAAGTATTGCCAGATCTGCTAGAAAGGCCAGATGTTGCATGGAGCTGACTGTGCTCTTAAGACACACTCTTATAAACAAACAACTCAATTAATACAAACTCTTATTTGTTGTTCTTCTAATTCCTGCTCTACAGCTACTGGTGGTTTTAACTGTCAGATTAAAAACTAGTTCCCTGCTGTCACACAAAGAAAGGATGATGTTTTCAAACATAAAAGTGGGTCTCTGCAAATGTTACTGCTATATCCTAAAGAGCTTCTTATTTGGATTTTTCATAGCTCTCAAAAGTGTCTTTTGCCAGATTAGCTATTTTGGCAGAACCCACCTAATGATGACATGGTCTATACCAACAGAAAACAACAACAAAAAGACTTTAAAGTTAAATCAGCAAGAATACTCTTTTTTTGGCATTTTTGACTACAGCTATTTTAGTAAGCATTCTTGGGAATGTTCCTGGGCAGAGGCTAGTTGGCACAGAACAGTCCAGACCTAAGGTAATAAACTTTCTCTGCCTCCACACTATGATGGCTGTATGCAAAGCCCTATAGGAAATGGTCCCTGTACATTTTAAATACCAGAGCGTGCCTGGGAATTGTTCAGGAGAGTGCTAGTTGGAGTATGATAAATATATCTAAGGCAAGGGTTGAAACATGCCTAATTATATTTCAGTGTTGGGCAGGACTTACTGTACCAGTACAATTACAACTTCTGTGCCTCTACAAAGAATTTCTCCAACAAAGCAATGTTATTTGTGTGTATGAATACACATGTAGAATTTTTTTTCATGGTCCTGACTGATGTAGGTATGCTGGCAGAAAATTTTGATGTAGAGTTTGTTACATCTAATAGCAAAGACAGTACATGAAAAACCTACTCTTCAAAAATAAAGCTGAAACACTTGCACTGGAGAGATCATAAGTGGTAATGTGCCTTTTCTATGGATTTTTTTTTAGCTCTGTTTACTTCTCTCATGTACTATCAGAAGTTTTCAGACTAGCAGCGTGGGAGGAAGCAGTGTGTGGCAGTACCAGTGATTATAAGAAAAGTGAACCAAGGCCAGGAACTAGCAGACAGTGTGAGAAATTTCCTGCCAAGCAGAGAATCTTGCAGAGCAAACTCACAGCTGGCTTCCTACTTATCTGGCACCAGAAGGTATCAATGACCAGGATGGATGCAAACTTCATGTGTAAGCATGAGAAACAGTTAACACAGCAGTCAGCACACTGATAAAGCAAAAGGGATCCAGAGGCAGGTGCTGGTCACAGAAAAAACCTGTGGTGGTGACTGCATAGTGGTGACTATGCACCAAAGGATATGATCCCCAGCCCTAGTTGGTGTAGCCAAATCAAGTCCTTTGATAGCCGCTACTAGTGAAAGTGTCCTGATGCTGAGTGCCACCATCCAGGTCTCATGCTGTAGGAAATGCCTGGTGCTCCTCCCTGGGGCTGAAAACAATGGTGGTGATCTCACTTGTAGGACATGTCCTCTGATACAGATGCAGCGCCTTCACCTGGCATTACATTAGAGAAGAAAGTGAGCAGCATTCATTGCATCTGGGATGACAAACAGGAAGTGAACAATAGATTGCATAAATAAGAGCCTAAGCTCTATACAAGAGAGAGGAAGGGTATGGCTAACACAAAGAACTCCCTGGAATATGGATAATTATGATTTCTCGTAGCAGAAGAAAAGCTGTCTCCAGATTTGAACTGTTTATTTGCCTACGTTAGATTATGTGATTAAAAGCTCATCTCAGTAAACACGAAGGAGCGCAGAGGAATAATGACAGCTGAAGGAAACCTGATAAACTAACTGGAGCCACCTGAGTACCCTGGCCCAGGTCCTCCCAGAGTTGTCCCAGGTATCAGCCCATGGTCAAGCTGTGAAAGACATTAACATACATCAATAACACCTGGGGGCTGCTCTCCAGATCACCTTAGAGACTGAGGGATGTTACTACCTAAGGAGTGGGCAGTTCTTAGGGGATGCTAGGGAAGACAGTCTTGGGATTGTACGAAGACTTATTATGGGGTGTTTAGGGAAAAGGACTAAAGGCAAGAAGAGGAAGGGAACAAGGTTGTTTTGGAAGGAGCCAGCATGGGAAAACAGGTAAAAGAAGGTAAAAGGGGCCAGTCACATGTAAACAGCTTGCTGATCAGTATGCTTGTCTGACCACGTCTTCTGCCTGATCACCACACTCTGGTCTTTCTTCTTGATAAACTACATTTCTAACTACTTGGTGAAAGGAAACTGAGAGAGCAGATCAAGGCTCTTACAATTGAGTGGGAAGAATGAGTTCCATTTGGACAAGTTTCTTGGCTGGGTACTTCAGGTTTTGGATGGGAAATAGTGCCAAGAAGAACTTAAAAATGTTAGTGGTTGGTGATTTTGTTGAGTGGCACAGAAGCACCTGCTTTCTAGGATGACCTGTCATTCCAGGGCAGTTTGCCACTTTCCAAAAATCCACATCCATGATCTTGCAGACAGAAACTTCTGAGGATCATTCAGTCACATCATGATGGTCCAGCTGCTACCCCTTTCTGCTCATCCATGTGGGCACCAGTGTTGTACACAGGGAAAAGCCTGAGCAGATCAAAGGTTTCTGGGGGCAGGGGTGAGACCAACAGGTTCCTGAATGTTTTTTTCTGTAATCCTTCAAATCAAGGAGACCTGGGTAGGAGCAGATGCAGCAGACCAACACCTGCCTGTGTACCCACTGACACTAAAAAAGTTTGGGCTTCTTTCATAATTGTGCTTTGTTTGATGATTAAGGGGTACCACTGGGAAGAGGTGGAATACACCTGATAAAGAGTGGGGAGAACATATTTGTGTACAAACATGCTAACCCAATGCAAAGGCTTTTAACTGTTCCCTGGGAGCACAAGTTTCCCTGTAAAAGGCCTTCATCCTCATGTCAGAATGTCCAGCTGCTCAGACTTCTGCAGGCAAGGTAGCATGACATTATAAAAGCAATTCAGGAAGTTTACAGATTGCATTGCTAACAATTATCTCAATCAACCAATCAGTGGCTAGTGAGGATTAAAGCTCATCTTGAACTTCTGTTCCCAAAGAGGTGGTAAATGTGATCATAGATGGCATCTTCAGTTGTAGTGACTACAACATGATTACAATCAGGATCTGACAGAAGGTAAGCAATAGGGCTAAGACTCTAGATTTTAGCAAAGCAAACTCCCTTATCTAGGGAACACCTAGGCAGAATCCCTTGGAAATTGGTCATGAAGGGGAAGGTGGCCCAAAAGATCTGTCCAATTATTAAAGGACATTTACAGAGATGTCAGGAAGAAACAATCTCATTGTAGAGGAAGGTCAGGATTTTCAGTTGAACGCTGACTTTTTTAAGCAACAAGGTTTTAAAGAGTGGAAAGTTTGGGGGAGTTTTGTTTCATTTTATAAGCAGCTGGGAGAAGCCTCACGATCGCTAGCCCTTGTTCTTGTGGGGGACTTCAACCTGCCGGATGTCTGCTGGAAATACAATACAGCAGAGAGGAAACAATCTAGGAGGTTCCTGGAGCATGTGGCAGATAACTTCCTGACACAGCTGGTGAGTGAGCCAACTAGGGAAGGTGCTCCGCTGGACCTCTTGTTCACAAACAGAGAAGGACTTGTGAGCCATGTGATGGTTGGAGGCTGTCTTGGGCAGAGTGATCACAAAATGATAGAGTTTTTGATACATGGAGAAGCAGCGAGGGGGTTCAGCAAAACTGCCACCATAGACTTCCGGAGGGCAGACTTCGGCCTGTTTAGGAGACTGGTTGACAGAGTCCCCTGGGAGGCAGCCCTAAAGGGCAAAGGAGTCCAGGAAGGTGGACATTCTTTAAGGAGGAAGTCCTAAAGGCACAAGAGCAGGCTGTCCCCAGGTGCTGAAAGACGAGCAGGCAGGGAAGAAGACCGGCCTGGCTGACTAGAGAGCTCTGGCTCGAGCTCAGGAAAAAGAGGAGAGTCTATGACCTCTGGAAGAAGGGGCAGGCAACTCAGGAGAACTACAAAGGTGTAGCAAGGCTGTGCAGGGAGAAAATTAGAAGGGCCAAAGCTGAGCTAGAGCTCAATCTGGCTGCTGCTGTAAAAGACAACAAAAAATACTTCTTCAAATACATTAGCAGCAAAAGGAGAGCTAAGGAGAATCTCCAGCCCCTAGTAGATGGGGGAGGGAACACAGTGACCAAGGATGAGGAAAAGGCTGAGGTACTTAATGCCTTCTTTGCCTCAGTCTTTAATAGCAGGGCCAATTGTTCTCTGGGTACCCAGCCCCCCGAGTCAGAAGATAGGGACGGGGACCAGAATGGAGCCTCCATAATCCAGGGAGAAATGGTCAGTGACCTGCTGCACCACTTAGACACTCACAAGTCTATGGGGCCTGATGAGATCTACCCGAGAGTACTGAAGGAACTGGCAGACATGCTCACCAAGCCCCTTTCCATCATTTACCAGCACTCCTGGCTAACTGGGGAGGTCCCAGTTCACTGGAGGTTAGTGAATGTGACGCCCATCTTCAAGAAGGGCTGGAAGCGGGACCTGGGAAACTACAGGCCTGTCAGCCTGACCTCAGTACCAGGGAAGCTGATGGAGCAGATCATCCTGAGTGCAATCACATGGCATGTAGAGAATAACCAAGGGATCAAGCCCAGCCAGCATGGGTTCAGGAAAGGCAGGTCCTGCTTGACCAACCTGATCTCCTTCTACGACAAGGTGACCTGCCTAGTAGATGAGGGAAAGGCTGTGGATGTTGTCTATCTAGACTTTAGTAAAGCCTTTGACATGGTTTCCCACAGCATTCTCCTGGAGAAACTGGCTGCTCATGGCTTGGACGGGTGTGCCCTTCGCTGGGTAAAGAACTGGCTGGATGGCCAGGCCCAAAGAGTGGTGGTGAATGGAGTTTACTCCAGTTGGCGGCTGGTCACAAGTGGTGTTCCCCAGGGCTCTGTGTTGGGGCCAGTTCTGTTAAATATCTTTATCAATGATCTGGATGAAGGGATCGAGTGCACCCTCAGTAAGTTTGCAGAGGACACCAAGTTGTGCGGGAGTGTTGATCTGCTTGAGGGTAGGAAGGCTCTACAGAGGGACCTGGACAGGCTGGATCAATGGGCTGAGGTCAATTGTATGAGGTTTAACAAGGCCAAGTGCAAGGTCCTGCACTTGGGCCACAGCAACCCCATGCAACGCTACAGGCTTGGGGAAGAGTGGCTGGAAAGCTGCCAGGCAGAAAAGGACCTGGGCGTGTTGGTTGACAGCCGCCTGAATATGAGCCAGCAGTGTGCCCAGGTGGCCAAGAAAGCCAATGGCATCCTGGCTTGTATCAGGAATAGTGTGGCCAGCAGGACTAGGGAAGTGATCGTCCCTTGTACTCGGCACTGGTGAGGCCGCACCTCGAATCCTGTGTTCAGTTTTGGGCCCCCCACTACAAGAGAGACATTGAGGTGCTGGAGCATGTCCAGAGAAGGGCAATGAAGCTGGTGAAGGGTCTAGAGCAGAAGTCTTATGAGGAGCGGCTGACGGAACTGGGGTTGTTTAGCCTGGAGAAAAGGAGGCTGAGGGGAGACCTTATCACTCTCTACAACTACCTGAAAGGAGGTTGTAGAGAGGTGGGGGTTGGTCTCTTCTCCCAGGTAGCAAGTGATAGGACGAGAGGAAATGTCCTCAAGTTGTGCCAGGGGAGGTTTAGACTGGATATTAGGAAAAAATTCTTCACTGAAAGGGTTGTCAAGCATTGGAACAGGCTGCTGAGGGAAGTGGTTGAGTCGCCATCCCTGGAGGTATTTAAGAGACGTGTGGATGAGGTGCTTAGGGAGATGGTGTAGTGGTGGTCTTGGTAGTGTAGGGTTTACGGTTGGACTTGATGATCTTAAAGGTCTTTTCCAACTTATACAATTCTGTGATTCTGTTTTATTTTTTTTTAATATAATATAAACAGTAGAAACAAGGAGAGGCAACAAAGCAAGGGAATAAAAGCATTGCTTCAACACTTAAAATAGAAATTAGGCCAAAACCAAGACAAAGGTAAAACTAGCAAGGGACATAAAGAGTAACAAGAAGGAGGTTCTACAAGCATGCTAATAGCAAGTGGAAGTTCAGAGAAAATATGGGTCCATTGCTGAATGGAGAAGGCAGCCTAGTGAGAATTGAGACAGAAGCTCAAGTACTCAACCCCTTTCTTGACTGTAATCCTTAGAGGAAACTCAATCCCAGATCTTTGTGTTAAAACAAATATTTTGAGAAGGGGGGAGACAGCCAACAGTGGAGAGCAACAGATTTGGGACTACTTAGGGATGCTGGGTCAATTCACATTTGTTGGGCAGTGGGATTCACCTAGGTGTTTTGGAAGAGCTCCTGATGAAAAATCATGGTCTTCCTTGACCAATATAAGTGCTTTCTACAATTAAATGACTGGCTACAGGGAGAAGGGAACAATAAGAGGCAATAACAAAATCAACTTCCAAAAGGCTTTTGAGAACATTTCCCATAACAGTCCTTGTGGAAGCTGAAGAAGTATGCACTGGAGAAACAGATTGCTAGAACAGCTGAAATTTGGATTAACTGCCAGGGTTAAATGATAGCAATCAGTATCTCAGCCAGCATCCAGTCTGTGTCCAGGAACGAGCACCATACACCAGGTTTGATGCTGAAGCCAATATTGTTCATTCTCTTTGTGAACAACCTGGATGATGAGACAGAAGGCACCTTCAACAAAATCTTGAGCAATGCTGCCTTGGAAGGTAGTGACTGACACACTGAATGGTAAAGGCCCAGCCTTGAAGGTACCCAACCATGAGATACTCAACTATTTGACCAACTGAAGCCTCATGAAGTTCAACAAGAAATCCTGCAAAGCCATATACCTGAAAGAGTATATATCCCCATGCACCAGTGCACACTTGGAAGTAATTAGCTGAGCAGCAGCCTTACATGACAAAGTCTTGGAGTTATGGTAATTCAACTAAACTGATTTTGAGACAAAAGTGTGCTCTCATTGAAGAGAAATTGCAAATATGATGAAACCAAATCCTGTTATTCAGTAGCAGGTGGTAAAAAAAGGGCCAGTGGCCTCAGGCCACTTGGGATGTTGATTCTGGACATTAGGACAAAATCCTTTCCCAGGCAGCTGGTGCAGTACTAAATCAGATTTCTGAGGGACGTGTTGCAATCTCTATCCTTGGAGGTTTTCAGCCCTTAGCTAGACGGGGGCTAGGAAGGGGGCTTGCAACCGCCCAAGAGACCCCTCGTGACCACCCTCCTCCCCCAGCACCTGCATAGAAGATTGAGATCGTTCTAGAACAAGAGCCATGTCAGTCCTGAAGGGGCGTACCTGGAGGCAGGGATTAGCCTATAAAAGACGCCTTCCAGGGAACCGTGAGCGCGCCCACTACTGGAGGATTGCCATGTCTGTCATCGTCATCATGGGATCCAAGAGTGGTGATGCTTTTCCTTTCTCTTTCCTTCTCTCTTCTCTTTTCCTTTTCTCGCTTCTCTCTCCCTCTACTCTTCCAATATATGCAAGTTTAGGATAAATTGTGATGGGTTGCCCGGAAAACAGCTCCATTGCCAAATCACCTTTGTTCGTTCGTTGAGCTCGCCAGTGCATTAAGTTTGTCTGTTTGTTGAATTCACCAGTTAATAAAGTTGCTGGACAGACTGTTCCTCTGAGTCATTGTCGTGACTCTACCGACCACGCGGTTCTGCCGAGCAGAGATCGGCCTTTGTTGGTACACAAACCGTCGGGGAATCGAAAAGATTCACCCTTCTCGCAACCCACTGAGTGGGACGAGACAATAAGTAGCCTCTGATTTTAAAGAACTTCCATAAAACCCTAAGGATGTAAATACATCCTTATATTTTATGAAAAGTGCTTATAGGTTGAAACCTGACAAAGAAGGCAAAATATGGGGGCTACCCAGTCCTCTAAATATTTGCTAAAGCAATCCACTTCTGAGAGTTAGGTATGTGGCCAAGGAAAGGAAATAAACTTGTGCAGTTGTAGCTCACAGCTGATGTATGCCAGAAAGGTCAATGAAGTTTGCAAAAACCACATTCCTATATATAAAGAAGCTCAGTGTTAGTTCTGCAGCAGGACCAGAGTAGTGCAAAGATGTCTCACATTTTCTGTCTTTTCTGAGATACAGGCCAAGGCCCAGATTAAGATTTTCATTAAAATGTGTTTATTTGTCTCTCCAAAGGCAATTAAACTGCTGCATGAAACTTATAAAATTAATATTCTGCTAACATTTTGTTTCTGTAAGCAGAAGGTTAGCACTTTTAAACCATTCATACTTTTTCTGACTTGATCTTAAAAACATGGGTTTACTTTTTTTTTTTTTTTTAAAAGTGCTCACTGCTACAAATGTGCATGAATATCAAGCCAAAAAAGTACCATTCAGTTTGTTCAGGTAGGAAACAGACAGGGTCATCTTGGACTAGGGCCAGTGACTTCAATAAATTATCCCTGCTGTTAATGCTAATGTTAAAGTGGTAATTACTATGTAACATTCATTGAAATTATTCCATGAAAACAATTTCATACCAGCTTGATTACCACCTGGACTCTCCTGATTGAAATTGGTTAAGTGGTAAGCAAGGAAAAGAATTAAAAAAAAAACAAAAAAAACCCCCAAAAACAAAACCCACAAAATAGTCTGCATTCCATTAAGGACTCCTTGAGGGATCGTCACTGAGTGACTGAAAAACAAAAACAAAGTTATACCTCACATATGAATACGTACCTCTGGTGGATGTTGTTGTTTTATTCTGTTTTGTTCAGAATGTAATAATAGCCTAGAATAGATGAAGGGTGAGGACATGATATGATATGAATCCTTTATAGTCTGAGTCTTCATTATTCACATCGAGGAATTGATTATACTCAGATAATACCATAGTTTTTTAGAAGGTTGCTCATTAGTCAAAATATGAATTTTCTTAAAGGTGTGTAGAACATAGGGCAGAAAACAAGAGCCAGCAGTAATCAGTCTTGCTTCAGGACTGAAAGTATTATTACCTTGCTAATGTAGCAGGCTATCTGAACAAACAAACCCTGGTAGAAAACCTGCACAGCAAGGCTTTTAAGAAGAGAACATCAGCAAGCTATAACCATGCTAGTTAGGACTGAATTAGAATGCTTATGTGAAGTTCAGTGGCAACTGGTCAGTCTACCATGTTCAGATAGTGTTGATTCAAGTATTTCTATGAAGAGCTCAATTGCATCATGAAGACCCAACCTAAGGGAACATTTTAAGCCATGGCTAAAGTTAATGAGTGGGTCTGTATGTATAAGTAAATGTTTCTGAATCTGTTCCTTCTTCAGGTCATCACATCTGTAGATTAATTAAGGTTGTAAAAGATAACTCTGGAGGAGTTAATGAGTGCTCAGAGTCTTGTTCAGCAGCTCATGCAATTTTCAGTAGCTTTGGTGTTATTGTTCGTACAAATATAGAGGGTGACTTTCCATTACACAAACTAATTCACTATATATTTTCACACATCTGTTTTGTGATGAAATTAGGCCATTGATGATATGGCAGTGTGCTAGTTTTGGGATAGAGTAAATTTTCTTCATAGTAGCTAGTATGGGGCTAGGTTTTGGATTTGTGCTGGAAACGGTGCTGATTACACAGAGACATTTCCATTATTGCTGAGCAGTGCTTACACAGAGTCAAGGCCTTTTCTGCTTCTCACACCACCCCACCAGCGAGTAGGCTGTGAGTGCACAAGAAGTTGGGACAGCTGACCCCAACTGACCAAAGGGATATTCCATACCATATGATGTCATGCTCAGCATATAAAGTTGAGGGAAGAAGAAGGAATGGGGGGAACATTTGGAGTTATGGTGTTTGTCTTTCCAAGTAACCGTTACACGTGATGGAGCCCTGCTTTCCTGGAGATGGCTGAACACCTGCCTGCCGATGGGAAGCAGTGAATGAATTCCTTGTTTTGCTTTGCTTGCATGCATGGCTTTTGCTTTACCTATTAAACTGTCTTTATCTCAATGCATGAGTTTTCTCACTTTTACTCTTCCGATTCTCTCTCCCATCCCACCGGGAGGGGTGTGAGTGAGCGGCTGTGTGGTGCTTAGTTGCTGGCTGGAGTTAAACCATGACAGTCCTTTTTGGTGCCCAGTGTGGGCTCGAAGGGTTCAAGATAACATCAGATTTGATTGGAATGTGCTATATCGAATTTATAGCTATTATTGCTGTTTAGCTATGAATCGTCAGGCTCCTGTGCTTGCCATGGGGCTTGCTTGCCTTACTGTACATTTGAGTCTAGTGCTCGTTAGTGGCTGCTCTTTGCTTTCACTGCTTGCTGTGCTGCTGTACTGCTGATCATCTGACTCTGCTGTGCCTGGGAACATTTTGATAACAGCAATGGCCATGCACCTGGGCTGGCAGATGGCCAGGGCATCGCTGCTGTTTCTGTGCTGCCGTACTGGACAGGCTGGAACGCCAGTGTGAACTCGAGCCAAAGGGACTGTGCCCTGTGGATGAGTCCATGTGGGAGCAGCACACCCTGAAGCGTCTGTGGCCATGGATAAGCCCATGCCAGAGCAGGTACATCTTGAAGCGTCTGTGGCCGTGGTTATGTCTGTGCAACAGCAGGTATACCTCTGAAGGGGTTGTGGCCCAAGGATAAGTCCACGCTGGAGAAGGTACACCTCGAAGCATCTGTGGCTGTGGATAAGTCCATGCTGCAGCAGGTACACCTTGAAGCATCAGTGGCTGTGCATGAGGTCATGCTGGAGCACCTCAAAGCGTGTGGCCATGGATAAGCCCATGACAGTGTTGTGTTAAGAGTTACTGTCGCGTAGGAGTCTGAGGAGTGGCTGAGGGCGGGGGGGGGGAACCCTCCCGTTGAGTCACGAGGTTCAGACGGAACCCCCTTGCTTTCTAAACTCCTTCTCGGAGAGCAGTCTAGGTGCGGCTAAGTCCACTCCTAGTCTCAGACTTGGTCAACGGTTATTTTCTAAGGACTGTATATGCAGCCATTCATCAGAGTAAAGGCGACAGAGTTAATTTAAACATTCTGCACTCCCAGTCTGGTCGTGTTGCATGAACTATCATGGATAGATTAATAAAGAGTGCAGTTTATTAGAGCAACAGATACACAGATACACAGATTCTTTGGATTACCGGTGAAAAATTTACTGTCTGCAAAGCATGTGCAAATACCAAGAGTATGAGTGACACTGCCAGCTATGAATGCGTTAAAGATGATAAAGCAACTCTACAGAGATTTCTAAGTTTCCCGGGGAGGCACTTGGAATAACCAAGTGTTTGAATCTTACCCAAAGGCGTCCCAATGGGGGGGAAGAGAGGCTCAGCCCATCGACTGATCCCAGACGTCAGAGTGGTACGCAATGGTGTCTTCCCTAACATTCTCTTTCTCTTAAACCATTTTATACTATCTTTCACCTTTCGGGTGGAGCTTGAGTGACTCTAGTCATACATCTTTGTTTAGGATTGGTGTAAAGTTTTCTCGCTTCACTTTTAAAGGTATAGGCTAGGAAAAATTCAAAGCGCAAGCTCAGTGAGGGGTGGTCGCACCTTGGAGGTGGGTAGCTTTTGGGATGGAGGTGTGTTTTGGTATTATAATGATGTTATAATGAGCAAAGTTCATCAAAGGACAGCATTTTGTCAGAAACATGACAGACTGTTGGCCCAGGATAGCAAATGTGCAGCTTACTGGTCACACACAATACCTTGAGTTCCCATTTAATTGCAGAGCCTGGCCGCGGCGTCTCCACACCGCTCCACCCTCCGAACAATACCTTCTTAGAGTCAGTACACCAAGCTCCCCTGGCGTCACCGACGTCTAGGGTTACAGGCCTAGGGAACTTCCATGGAATGGCCTTGCATGTCAGCTGCATTCCACCCGGGAATCTTCTTCAATGCTGTACCTTACCTAAAAGTGTGAATATAAGTTTACTTTCTAAGTCACCTCCAGCAATTATCCCACAGACAGACCAGGTACACCCCTGGAGGGACTGCAGCCGTGGGTAAGGCCACGCTGGAGCAGGTACATCTCTGAAGGCATTAAGGCCCATGCAGAAGGCTATGCTGGAACAGGTGCACCTCAAAGCAACTGTGGCTGTGGATAAGTCTATGCCACAGCAGGTATACCCCTGGAGAGACTGTGGCTCACAGATAAGGCACCACTTGGAGCAGGTAGACCCCTAAGGGACTGCAGTCTGTGGATAAGTCCAAGCTGGAGCAGGGACAAGGGGAGGAGTTCATTCCAATGTTAACCACTATGGTCTGGTCCAAAGGGGCCAGGGGTGGAGATTGTAATGGAAATACCTTTAAATTCTTGTAACCCAGGATTTGAGTTGCATGTTATGGGAATTACTATAGCAAGAACCCCTTATTGCTGGCCAGGCTAGGAGCAAGGGGAGGAGTTCATTGCTATGTTAAACCCTATAACCTAGCCCAAAGGGACCAGGGGTGGAGACTGTAATGGAAATACCTTTCAATTGTTGTAACCCATGGTTTGAGTTGCATGTTACAGGAATTCCTATAGCAGGAACCACCTGAACCAGCAGAGGACAAGCCTTGCAAGAAGCAGTGCAAGTGCAGCAGTCACCAGACCTGAGCTGGCTTTGGTGCCCAGTAACTCCATGCAACACGCCACCTCTCCTGTCCTGAGTGACCACCATAAAAGATGGAGCCCAAATTCATGGACTAAATAAACTCAGTGGACATTTTGTGGATTTTATGGACATTTTACGGACTTTTATGGACATTTTACAGACATTTCACAGGGGTAGTTCATAGAGGGAATGATATCTGTGTATTGTATCAAAGGATGGGAAGGGTAGTGGTGGGTAATGAGGATGTATTGGATAGTGTGAGACCTGAGCATGATGTAAACGGTATGGAATGAGGGGTGGAGAATGTGCTGGTTTTGGCTGGGATAGAGTTAATTTTCTCCATAGTAGCTAGCATGGGGCTATGTTTTGGATCTGTGCTGGAAACAGTGTTGATAATACCGAGATGTTTTTGTTATTGCTGAGCAGTGCTTACACAGGGTCAAGGCCTTTTCTGCTTCTCACACCACCCCACCAGCGAGTAGGCTGGGGGTGCACAAGAAGTTGGGAGGGGACACAGCTGGGACAGCTGACCCCAGCTGACCAAAGGGATATTCCATACCATATGACGTCATGCTCAGCATATAAAGCTGGGGAAGAAGAAGGAAGGGAAGGACATTTGGAGTGATGGTGTTTTGTCTTCCCATGTAACTGTTATGTGTGATGGAGCCCTGCTTTCCTGGAGATGGCTGAACACCTGCCTGCCGATGGGAAGTAGTGAATGAATTCCTTATTTTGCTTTGGTGGTGCGTGCATGGCTTTTGCTTTACCTATTAAACTGTCTTGATCTCAACCCATGAGTTTTCTTACTTTTACTCTTCCGATTCTCTCCCCCATCCCACCAGGAGTAGTGTGAGCGAGCGGCTGTGTGGTGCTTAGTTGCTGGCTGGGGTTAAACTGATACAGACAGTCTACCTCAAATGTAGATGAATACAGTGTGGATGTGAATATTTGATAACTGTTCCATCCCCTTGTGCTTATTGACTTCTGTGAAAATTCCAAGGGCCAGAGAATATGGCTTAGAATGAAAAAATCATACATATGGTAACAAAACAAGCAAACACCTTGTCCCTCAGTCCAGGTCTAAATAAGATATCGAAAATCAAGAAGATTTAAAAGACGTCATGTGCACCCCCAAAGTAAACATTTACTTGACATATACTGCTAATCAAAAAACCGGTAGATGGAAAAGAAAGAAGTGGTAAACATAAGGAAGAACTATATGACTCAATTCCATGCACTCATAAGGAATACTGTATTCATTTCATGTTAGCATATTTCAGAAAGATGTGAGACAATACATGGATTTCAATGTGGATGAAAAAAGCAATTGGAAATATCAAATTATATTTGTGGTAAGCAAAACTAAAAAGGCTGGGATTTAAAGGTGTTTAAAGGGAAGATAAATAACAGGATGTGACAAGGCACACAAAATAATAGTAAAGTGAAGACAATTCTAGTATTTCATTGTATCTTTTTTCATTCTACAAGAAGATGAATGAAAAATTTAGAAAAGAAAATGCAAGAGCTGGATAATCGCAAACTGTCTTTATCATCAGGAAAAAGGACAGCAGCTTTCTTTACAATCTTCTGTTCAGCAAAATCCAGACACCACAAGCCAAGAAAAGTTACATGCAACTTTTGGAAGTGTGCATGCATACACATACAACTGTCCCTTTTTACTTAGCAACAGCCCCTGGGAAATTTCTACATATATTCAAATCATGCAAGAGAGAGCTGCATGCAGTGGTGAAGAGAAGTCAAGCTGAAACATTAATAATTATATTAATAATTAATAATTATATGAGATCTGCTGTGGACCCTTTGCCTTATTAGCCATGACTACCTCCTTCCCATGGATGCAACAGAAAGAAGGAGATGCTTGTCTAGACAGATCTAGTATAGATATTTTCAAAGCTCTGGCTGTTGGATTGATAATGGTATATAGGAAGACTTTCTTGCCATGCTTACTGTTACAAGGAAATTAATATGCAAGAGCAAGCAGGAGATTTAGTAAATATGGAAGTGGCTGAAGAGTGCTAGTACTGCCCTGGTGCTCCAGTTCATTCTACCTATCTTAAGGCAAATAGGTGAGGGAGTCAGGAGTGTAAGTGTCCTAAAGTCCTGTATAATCAATGATGAGACATAGGTACACAAAATATGCTTCTAATAACTTCTGCTAAGACCTCATTTAGGTGTGTAAGGAAGCAAGTATATGGGCACTTTTTAAGTAAGTGTTATAAAATTTGGGGTTTGTGGAGGTGCATAGGCCCTTGAACATAACTTTATTAAATGGTTAAGAAAGAATTATATATGTATTTTTATTATTAATATTGTAAAACAACAGTGTTTGTATGTATGTTTGTTTAATGTCATACAAATCTTTTTCTCATTTGAAATTACCGGTTTGAGAAAAGAGTAAAAGTGAAGACCTATGTATGATTCTTGTCACCTTCCACTGTCTTGCACACTATGTTAGTGTATTATAACAATTGCATTTTGAATTGTTTATGGATATACTGGCTGACACAAGAAGTAGAGCTGAAAATTATGGTGTATGTCATCAAGTATCAACAATTATTCATTGGTGTTTGCAATAATTTGAAGCTCATCTGTAAAGACTAAGGGGTTTTCTTCCTCTGCTTTTTATGTCTGATTACTACTAAGGCATATAGCCTGGAAATATTTCTGTTCTTTCTTTCTCAGTAAACCATTTATTTTTCATAGTTATTAACATACTTGCTACCTTGTTTTATCATCTCTGCATAAACCTATCAATGGTAGTAGATCAAACACTTCTTGAGCTTACACTAACCAAAGTCTCAGACTAACTACTAACTCATTATTTCATTTAGCCAGAGCCCTTGAACTTGCTTCGGCTAGCCGTGATCCATCCAGTCTCACTCTCATTCTCTCCAGCCATTTCATCTGCTGAGCACTTAATTGCCACATTAATACACCTCTCACTTCCATTCCCCCACGTATCACCTCTCACTGTTGCTCTCCTCACAGCAAGCCCTCAGATACGTAATTTATTTTTGGTTTAAAAATACTCTGAGGTCCTCACTTCTCTGCTCTCTAAGCTTTGATTTTCACTGAGAAAAAAACCACTTTGAATGAATCCTGATTATAGCAATTTGTCCATTTAGACATTTCATTTTAAAAATTTACAGTGTTTGATTTATACACAAGATTTAAACTTATGTTTTTGCCTGCTTTCCTTAATTACATGGAAACAAGAAACATTCTTTCCTGATCTTTCTTCAGTCCAATCTTTTTGGTGGATAAACATTCAGCAGGTGCCAGTCTAACAAACTAAATACTTCCCAAGGCAACTTTCAATATTGCATTCCGCAAAATACAGTGGTTGACATACTGTAGTAGTGTCTGAGATTGTTTTAAGAACATCAGAGTGCTTACAAAGAAAGTTGATAAAACTGCCAACTTTGTAAAATAGTTTTGTGGTAGATTTTTGTGGGGGAGGGCAAGGAGGGAGGGATTGAATTATTCTTGAAGAGACCCCTTTGTTGTGTTTTCAGATAACTTTATATGCTCTATGTAGACTTAATATTATGTGAGAACTCATGAAGGTGCCTTTTTTGAAAGGTACCAAATGAACAGTGTTGGTTGGCATGAAGAGCAGCTCCTCAACAGTGGCCAAGAAAGTCTGAATCTTCTTTAGGGCTACGACACTGGCTGCTATCCAATACTAAAATTTGAACAAAAAAGAAAAACCTAATGTTAGGATCCCATAACAGAAGCTGTTAGTTGACCAAACAGTATAGAACATAAAAAGCACAAAAAGAGATGGTTATATATGCTGTGTTGCATATATCTGTGCATATATCTGTGTTGCATATATCTGTTGCTGTATATCTGTGACAAGCACAGATACATAGATAAAGTACATAGGGTAAGAATGTGATTTTTTACTATTGTACTATTCTTGGGTCTAGAAATTTAATAAAGTTCTTGTCTCTATCACTGGTTATTTTTATGTCCTTTCTCACTTAGATCTTTGGCATTGTATTCTGTAAGCAATACGGTGAGAAGAGAGAAGAGAAGAGAAGAGAAGAGAAGAGAAGAGAAGAGAAGAGAAGAGAAGAGAAGAGAAGAGAAGAGAAGAGAAGAGAAGAGAAGAGAAGAGAAGAGAAGAGAAGAGAAGAGAAGAGAAGGGAAGGGAAGGGAAGGGAAGGGAAGGGAAGGGAAGGGAAGGGAAGGGAAGGGAAGGGAAGGGAAGAGAAAAGAGAAGAGAAGAGAAGAGAAGAGAAGAGAAGAGAAGAGAAGAGAAGAGAAGAGAAGAGAAGAGAAGAGAAGAGAAGAGAAGAGAAGAGAAGAGAAAGCTACAGTCCATATTCTCTTGCTTTTTTATTCCATGTTTCTTACATAATAATATGTTTCTTAGAGAAGAGGATGAGATGTGGATGATCAGTTGAAAGATTTTTGCTTCAGATTGATGCAGAAGATAAGAGGAGCAGTGATACATTCAATGATTGCAGCAGCAAGTCTCTAGCAAGTTTTGC
Organism: Ciconia boyciana; assembly: GCF_034638445.1. Taxonomy (NCBI): domain Eukaryota; kingdom Metazoa; phylum Chordata; class Aves; order Ciconiiformes; family Ciconiidae; genus Ciconia; species Ciconia boyciana. The sequence goes on from NC_132934.1 coordinate 177,657,291, forward strand.
CTTCACATGCAGCTGGTGATTGAAAATGTTGCTGAGTCACTGGACAGTCCTTTGCTTAGTCTTTCAACAGCTCATTGACTGTAATCCTGCAGAGACATAACCTGAAGCACTCAAAAGCCTCAGGCTAAATTTTCTTTCTGGTAGTTTTGATGCTTGATCATTTACACCCGGAATAATGAGTCAAGGAGAATTGTGATTATCGTCAGACATTAGCTGAATATCATACACATTGCTTCCTTGTAAAACAACAAAAACAAAACAAACAAAAAACCAAATCAAGCAAACAAACAAAAAACATACCAAAACCCCCACCTTAAAGTTACTCTCTTTTACTAATTTTTATAAACTCCATAGAGTTTTCAGTCCTTTCTGTAATCTGGATTCTATGCATTTTGATTTGAGCATCTAAAATCAATATCTACAAAGGTAGTGAATGCTTCTGAAGAGGCTAGTGTTCACACTGGTCTTGGTCATGACCCACTGTACTTCCTCATGCTTTGGAAAATCCATCAGAGTGCCCTGGTGAAGGTCATACAGAAACCAGCAACAAAGTATAGAAATAATAAAACCAAGAGTCTGAATTCCCGTCTCTGTTGTCCTGCTGATAGCTATGTAAGCATTGGTGATATCACTTGTAATTTCACAGGCATAATGATTCATTAATTAATGTGTTTCTAGATAGAGAATTTTCTCCTATGGAGAGTCTTAGTGGAAACTTGGTGTAAATGAAGCCACTTGTATCTTACTTCTTTCTGTTGCTGGAAGCAAAGGCCGATGTTTGGAGATCTATTCAGTTGTGGATTTTTTTTTTAATAGGCTTTCTCTTTTTCTATGTTCAAACATCATATTGTGTTTTTTATTTAATATATATGAAGTAGCAGAAAAAAGTTACATGCAGAAAATGGCAGGCCCCTAAATAGGCACAGAGGTTACTCTCTTTGAGAAGAGAATCGTTTGATTTGAGTATGAAACACTTGAACAGCAAACTCTCTGCTTCCATAGTTTACCATAGTTCAGATGTCCCATCTGTTAATTTTTAAAACAGATGAATAATAAAAAAATAAATACTTTTTCCTATATAATTCTCATATACTGACAGAACTAATTATTTCAAATAAAACAATACATTCATTCTCAGTGCTAATAGAGCTGACGTATTTATTTAGCCTGTCACTTTCAAGCAAACTGAACTGAGAGACATCCTGAATTCAGAGTTGAATTACAGCCTTCATCTTTCATCCCCGATGAAGTTCTTTGCAACTTGCATTCTGACACCATAAAAAGGAATAAAAAGAAAAAAATATTCTACTTTGATCCTCACATCTCAGAAATAATAACTTTTAATCTTAACTTCTGTTGATGGTACAGTAATTATAAGACTCAAAAATGGAAAATGGTCATAACAGGCAAGAATATGGGAGTAGCTTAGGAGATAGCTATTTCTAAAATGCAATACTGAATACCAAAAAGTAAATCCTGTTTTCATATATATGAATGCTTCTCAGGGGAAATCATAAAAATGAAATTTAATGTTGGTCTATCTTCATAAACTCTTTTCTCAGGCTGATGTACTTTGTCTCAGCCTTAAGTTTGATATTAACAGAAGTTTTTGGGTTTCTGTTGGTTTTTTCTTTCTTTTTCTGTTTAACATAGAACAGCTTCAATTTCCTTTCAAATGTGCTTAGCACTTATCATTTCCCCTTGAGGTAGTGAAAACTGCTGGGTATTTTGTGCTTCTAAAGTACCAAAGCACATATATTCTTAGTTAGATCATAATTGCGTTATTCAGTTAATGCTGTGTTGTAACTGTTTGCTACAGGTTAACCTTATCATGTTTAAGATCATAGCAGTGTAGTTACAACAGTTCAGTAAGAATTGCAGAAAATATTACAGCTCACCAAAAATTAAAAATTTCATTTTGTTTTATATTTTGCTGAAAATTTATATATTTTTTATTATTTGGATGTAAGCATTTATTGTTGAAAGCTTTTATTGATAGTCTCCATGTTTCTTCAACTATTGGAATACTCAAAGTACATTAATTTTGAAAACTCTCATTACACTTCATTATAATTCATGAGATAAATTATTGATTTTTCAACCACATCTAGAATTCACTAGACATGTTTTATATCTGAGATCAAGTAAATAAGAAAAATGGAAAATACCTGTAATGGGAAAAACTCTATTAAAAGTGCTTTCTCAATATGAATAATAATCTCAGGACAAAATAAATAGAACTCATAATATCTCTATTTTTTGTTTCAATCTTGAGTAATGGAAGACCTTATATGCTGAAATAAGTGCTAAGTTCTATATTTAGAATTACACTTACTGTTATTATAAATACCTATATTTTCTGAGATCAATCAGGATGTAGATAATTTGAAATTTTGTGTGCTCAGTCTCAGAAAAGCTTTGGTTCCAGATTTTTCAAAAGAAAAATAATGCAGTTTGATTTATTTATCTATATGCTGTACTTATGAAAGGTATTTAGATATAACATCATTGTATTTGTCTAAGTAGTGGTTACCTTAACACATTCAGTGGCATCTGTAGAATTTTACAAATAGCTAACCAATTTATGTGACATACTTTTAATATGAAGGTCTGTGATCCTGTGTGAGAAGCCTGCCACCCTGTCATGATTGGAATCAAAACACACAATCGCCTCTTTGCAGCTTCAGTAATTAAGTCAATTCTAAACTACATTTTGGGTGAGTTCAGTGTTCATAAAATGAATAATTGCTGCAGGATCACAATCTCAAGTGATACACTGTACTAGTATTAGTCACAATTAGGTATACTGAAAGAAACAATGAACAAGTGTCCCCACAATCCTCTGTCAATTCATCTCTGTCTTGACCTGCAAACCCCCTGATATTCCATTCCTGGCCTTCCCTTAAGCAAAGACTGACAACTGTGCCAAATTGTGATAGATTGTGTTGTTGATACATAATATGGACATTTTTCCCCAAGGGACTATATAATTACAAGCGTAAAATAGGAATAAGGTAAATGAATCAGAAACTAAAGTTAAAAAAGATAGAGATTTTAACTGGGACCTGAGAGAAAGCAACACTTCAAAAACATAAAATGTTAAGACATATCCTCATCTCAGTATATCTGCAGACATCAGTACTTTAGATAATTTTACATGTTTATTCTGAATAAAATACAGTTTTGCTCTCTTACAAAAGCTATGTTAACGATGTTTTCTCAATGTTTTAGCTGTTCACCTTGGTGCCTAAATTTGTATGTGCTTCTTTTCTAGTATTTGCGTTTTCAAACTTTTCTTCCAAAGACTGTTTTTGTCAATTAAAAAAGGTTATCTCCATGTTTTCACATGCTATTTGTCTGTTGCTTTCCTCTTCCTTTCTCTTCATTTTTGCTATTACTAAATAGTCATTTAGAATATGATGTTCTTTTTTCAGTGTGGATTAGTTTTGTTTATATTTTCTGCATGGGAAACAGCTAACTACATTAGAAAAATCTTGATGTTAAATAGAAAAAAAAAAAGTGGCTTATTAAAATGTTTCTGATTCAGTTCAGCTCTGCCAGGCCAGGAAGCAAAATTCTTACTGTAAAGACTACTCATCATCTATTGCGGTGAGAATGGGGTGAACTGCCATAATCACACTCAGTCATTTTTAATTTATTGATAATTGAGCGTTAATGTGATAATGAAGTTGAACTTGATGGCTGAGTTAGTTAAACCTGAAGATTGCCTGTTCAAGAGTTCTGCATTTACAGAGGAGCCTAACAACAGGACTAATGGTCATTCGGGCAAACCAGACATCCCTGCAAGGACTTTCAGCAGAGCCTTCTGACTATGAAGGATAAAATTTAAGTATGCCACCTCCTTGAAGTGCACCACAACATAGGTGAAGGTTCTGATCCTTTGCATTAGATCTGTGAGATCTGTATCTTCTTGAAGCATCTTCAATCACTGTAGGTCATCTGAGAGGAAGGAATATGAGTCTAGACCTGGTATGAGATTTGTAAAGGCATGTGTAAGAATAGGTGGAATGTTTCTGCAAGAGGATTGAAATAAAAATAAGTAAATTAGGCAAGCACATTTGTCACAACAGGGCAAGACATCCTAATTTGCCCCTATTTGCAGTTAACATTATGCAACACAGTCTATATTAACCATAGGAATAGTATTTCAGACTGTCTTGATATGTTGGGAAGAGTAACCAGAACATCCATGTAGATGCCTCCATGCAAAATCGATTCTGAAAGTGAGACGGGGTTTAAAATGATTCAATTTTAAACTGTGTGGATGAAATTCATGCAGAAAAGGTAAGAAGAACGTATAGCTGTGGAAATGCAGGAGTGGCTTAGCAGATTTGAATACTGGTTTAAATAATGAGTCCATTCTATTATGTAGGCAGGAATTTTGGAATGGTTCTTTCCACTAAGACAAAAGTTGAAAATACATGAAATCAGGAAGTGCTACAAATTGTGCCGAGGGGAGAAAAGTGAAGGGAATAAAGATGTCAATATTAATGGTCCTGGTTCCTGGAGAACCTCTTCTGAGACCATTTCAATCTGATTTGACCCTTTACAACTCCCGGTGATACTGCCCTTACTTAGGGTTGCCTACCAGTAAATATAAGAAGAAGAAAAGGAGTGACAGAGAAGAAGGACAACAGGAAGCACCAACAGGGTATGGGGGGAGGAGAGAACCATCAAGAACAAGTATTGTATTTGTCCTTGGATGCAAAACAGCTTTTGGTGTCCATGATGTCGGGGGGCTTATTCTTTCTTAGCAATGCAGTTGCTGGAAAGCTTTTATGTCTTCTGTAATATTAAGATCTTTTCCTTGAGTTATAAAGAAATTATACCTAGGAGAAACTATTGCCCATGTGGAACTTACAAATACAAAAAAATTGACAATGTATCGCTTTCATTGAAAGTGCTGACATTAGCGGTGATTCATGAAGTTTATTGCTACTTATCTAGGCTAGTAAGCACAAAACTAGACACCACTAAATAAGTCTTCTCAAGCAAGGACCAAGCTGAGCATGTTACAAGCGACTAATTTTGAATTATTTGATTTCATCTGAGGCAGAGCTGGTTCCTCAAATGCTGTAGGTATGTACCTTTTTCACTTTTACCCAGTCGCTTTTAGAATTTCTAAAACATTTTTTTCTGTACAGTTGCAATGGCCATTCCATAGCAGAATCTAATTCTGTTAATTCCAAGTCTTTGTGTAGTCTTCAGCAATTTAACATAAATGTATAAAACAGAAATTCAGCTTCCCACTAAGGTCCTCCCATGCAGAAAAGTTACAGAGTTTAGATTATTTAAAGGAATTTTTCATGTCAAAAAAATTAAAAAATCACTAAGGTGTGTGATATAAAAGCAGGAGCTGTAATTTTCTCACTCCAAAGAGCGTTTGTTGGGTTTTTTTTACTCCTTCATGACATTCTTTACTCAATGATATTATATTTCTGAAGAAAAAAGATCTGGTAGAAATCATTCAGTAATAGGGAGCACAAATGATTCTATTACTGGTTTCAAACAAATTTTGTGGGCAACATGGCTTGTTTTTTTGGTTGTTTTTTTTTTTTGTCTTTTTCCTAGACATGCTTTGATTTAGATGTCTGAACAGAGCAGATGAACAGAAAGAGATAAAATACTTTTCCAGCCAAAAACATCTGCAGTGCGAACCTGCAAATAAGCTGAAAATGAAACAGTTTCATGCAAACTAGACTCCCTTTTTGGAGGATTAAATAAAATCACCACAAGATGGCTCCCCAGCTTCTCTAAATATCTTTTTTTTTTCTTTTTTTTTCTTTTTTTTAATCAAGCTACTCTCCAGTGAAGGCATTGATTATCTCATAGAAGTCTGGAGTACAGCTGAGCAGACTGTGGATTAGAACCTTGTCTAATAAAATAATAGCTATTTTTACATTAAAGCCCTGGAGATCTCTTTGAAAGGTAATTCTGTTACTTTAATTTCTGTACACCATAAAAGGCTGTTATCTAGTTTGTGCCTCTGTTCATTTTTTTTCTGACAGACAAAGATTGGCTCAGAGAATTCAAACTGATTTGGAGTTTAAGCCTCCTGCTTTTAAAGGCTAAAGCAGCTTATGTTCCTAAGATTTCTAAGTTTCTAAAAGTACTAGGAATTTGAATGCTACATTTTTATTATTTTTATTTTTATTGGCCATTAATTTAAAAAGTACAACTAAAATAAAAGGGTGTGAGCTATGTTATAAAGTTTTTAGTAGGGATTGTTCCAAAAATGCTCTGAAATCACACTAGAATAAACACTATTCTCAAGGAAAATACATGGTTTGGGGTATTTTTGTAGCTTTAAAAATCAAAACAAATTAAAGGTACAACACCTTTTTCAGTTAGAACAGTATGTATATTTTTTAGAATAGCACTTCTGGGATAAATAAGTTTTGTTTTGTTTTTGCTGGAATGATTTTATTGATACAATCTTTCTAATACAAAGCAGAGACACGCAGAGAAAGAAAAAAAAAAAACCTTGGGGGTAAGGAGAGGGAAATTTAACGTCGAAAAAGTATTTGATAGCAGCAGAAATATTTCCAGTTTGTGTACAACAGAAGGACAAACTTGTATTAATGCGGAATAAGAATCTATTTTCTTTGTAACATCCACACTAAGTCTGGAGAGCCTTTCACAGAGGAAGCACAGTAGTGACAGAGTTTACTGCAGTCCGAGTGCTACAAACCTGAAAATTTTCACTTTTACAAGGTCAGAAGTGCAAGTTATGTCTGTTCTGTCTGTTAAGCTTATTTGTGAATCCTTTCTTGAGGTCAAAGTCACTGATCAATCACACTATAAATTTTCACTCAGTCATAGGGTGACATTTACTAGTAAAATCTGATCTTTATACTTAATGCAGAGAAAACAGGAGATGAGAATGAGTTCCTTGTTCAGCTGTGGAAAGATCACAAGCAAGACCATACTTTTAATAAAACAAAGCTGCTATTCTCAAGAAAAAAACCTGGAGTACAACTAAGGCAGAGCACGAAGGAAACTGGAATTAAGCATGAATTTATGAAAGGGAAAGGAGCTTTCTTGAAGGCTCAGAGAAGCTGTCCATGACAATCCTTCAATCCTTTTTTTTTTTTTTTTCCTTTTTTCTGGTCTCTCTTACACAATGGGAGAAGTCCAAGGACAAAGCTCACCTTATTAAGGTATGAAGCACCCCCTGTCAGCTGTAACCCCTGTCCACCCATTTTCAGAGTCTGTCTACCTATACTACTAGGTCTCACACAATCTTTCTTTCCATTGACTATAAGCCATGTCTATGTCAATTAGCTAAGATACAGATGTATACACTAACCATCTGTAAGTCAAACAGATTCTACCTGCCTCCATCTGGGAAAATGATAAAAAACATTTCCAGTTATGATTCATGCTTAAGGACATAAAATTGCAGTATATTTGGTGACTGAAGCAACCAGTATGCCCAGATAGTATGAACAAGCTGGAATATGACAGTCCCAAGGCCTGGCAGAAATTGAATTTTAAGTATAGGGAGACAGAAACTTAGGAAATTCACAATTAATTCTGCACAGAATTTCCAATGTGCTATTGCTCCATTTACTATGTTCAGATGACATGCTACCCTTAAACTAGTGAATAAATTTTTTGAGCAAAATTTTATACCTCCATTTTATCTTGTTCTAAGTTAGAAAGTCCATTTGAAAAGTAGTTACAGGTATTTTACAAATCATTTGATCTTTCTGGATCTCAGCCCTGAATTGCAAATACAAAAGTAAATTGCAATCAGGGAAGTCATTGACTTACTGAGGCATTGAAACCCAGCCTGTGCATTATTTCACCCTTAGTGTGGTCTGTCAGGAAGAGATATTTCTTCAGTTGTGTTGAGAGTGCCAGCATTTCCTTACAATGTGACAGAGTAAACTTCTGCATCAAGAGCAAACAGTTGTAATGTATTCTGGGCTTTATTTATGCACTTACTTATTTTTGAAAGGGGATATTTTTAATTTGATGTTAACAAAGTCATACTAGCTTCCCATATCATTGATTTAATGGTCTCTATTCATAAAATCGGTGTGATAAGTCCAATTAAATAACAAGAAATGACCTAATTAAAGACTGCTTGTGAAAGATGATGAGGATTGCCAGCTATCTTTCACTTAATCTGTGTCATTATGGCAAAATGTCTTCCAGCCACTGTAGTGACATTAAGCTCAAAAGGAAATTTCTAGCCCAAATGAGTTGGTGACACTCTTTTTTTTGTAAACACTGTCCTCCCGGTGCAGATTTTACACATCTACTGGATCAGGTAGAAAAAGAAATATTTACAAATACTTTAAAAACATGCAATAACACAAGAAGCATTCATAACTTTCTTGAATTATTCCATAATCTCATGTATATAATATATACTAGAATCAATCTATGGAGTAAGCTTAGTTTCTCAGAAAGAAGGTACAGAGCTGTTGTTTTGTTATAAATAGTAACAGACATTTCTGAGAAAGAAAATTTCATTAAATTCCTTGAATAAAATACTATACTATCCTAGAGAAACCAAAGAAAGTTCTTCCACTGACTTTATTAGCCACAATTTCACCTCTTATTTTTATTAATGTTTATACCGTTGCATCTAATGTTTCCTTTACTGTGTTTCTAGACAATATACAAATATTAAAAACTATAAATTTATTTTAATTAACTCAGACAAATATTAATTCTTTCCACAATTAAAATGTTATCCAATTACAGAAAAACAAGAAAAAAAATTACACCCTTGTCTAATCCATTCACAGGATACACAGATGGGCTCTAAATCACGCACATCTGCTTTGGATTTCGTCTGCCAATCAGTATGGACTGAACTGTTTTATATATAACATAGCTACATACATTTACGTATATTACATACCATTACAGAGACAGCTGACAAATAGAACAGACTTTCGTGCAAAATAAAAGTTTGAAAATTATAGCTTTTCCTAAGATTGAATGACAATATAATTGGAAAAAAAAAAGGGGTTGAATATTTTAATGAAGTGTATTTTAAAGCCACTCTTTCTGCATGATTTTTTCTTTAAAATAAGTGAACATGTTGATCTTATTCCATTAAATCATACATAAAAGTGGACAACAATGCAATATGTAAAGTCCTTGTGGGTGTATTTGATTTAGCACTTGAGGGGGTTGAGCTTTCTAGAAGTTCATTCTCAGCTCTCTGAAATCCATGCAAGATTTTCTACTGATCTCAGTGAATTTGAGATCAGCAAGGGAGTGACACTTGAAAGTAATCTTTAACTAAAGCAAAACTGCAGCCGTATGTTTTGATTCAAGCATCCTTAACCCACTGAATGTGTTGTGTTACAAATCAATTTAGAAAATAAAGTAAACATACTCTTCAAATAAATAAACTCTACTATTTGATCTAAAAAGACAAAAACTAACCTCTTACATATATATATATATATATATTTAATTGAAACCAGAGTTCTATTATCTCTTGTGAATGCTGGAAATGATAAACACTCCTGCCTAACTTGTGGGATGTTGGGATTACATGTAAACATTTTTAGTACACCGTGCTACCAAAGGTGGGTTTCAGTCACTAGCTCTTGTGTAACTAACTAACTGATTTCCTGAAGAAAGAAAATTAGAAGCTTCTTTGCAAGATCAAGCTAGATGGTTTTTATGTCTTTTTTTTTTTCTTAAATTCTAAACAGAAACATGCCACAGATGAACGTATTTTGGATGGTACTGGATGAAAAGTAATGGATAGTGAACTCTCCAGAGCATCACAGTGAAAATATTTCTTCATCTTCTTCAAATAATACATGAGCAAAAACTTTTTAGCCATTACAGGTAGAATTCAGATTGTTCTTCTCTTTCTGCTCAAAGTGGAATTCTGTTAGATTTAGTCACTGAGTTGAACATGAGTTCCTAGAACTCAGCTATTACTTTTTTCCTGTTTCCATAGAAACACATGTCAGCATGATGAATATGGAAAATGGTGCTTTAAAATAATCTCCATTTTGAACATAAAAGGAAAACAGGCTTGTGTAAAGTAGCAATTATGTTAAAACACCTTATCCCATTTTCAGTCAGTACAACAGCAGTTTCCATGAAAATGTGAATATGAGTCGTAACTGGCAGCAAGACAGCCAAACTTCTTCAATTTACTGATTCAAGTTCATGGGTGGAGACTTAGCTCCCCAGGTTTTCCTAAAGATAAAATCCAAAAGTTTCCTAAAGTTTCAGACCTCTTGCTATTTTGTGTTATAACATAGTTGCTGCAGTGAGGAGATTTGATGTTCTTTTGAACATCCACAAATTTGCTGGAACACTGTCTCCTCTTTTTGATGCATTCTGTATGTGACTAGCACAAAAAGTTAGTGCATGTGAATCAGCCTTCTATGCCGCATTCAAATAGTTAATTTTAAAAAGACAAGGGAAAAAAAAAAAAAAAAAAGACACACCATTTGACCCCTGCACTGTCTTTTTTGCATATTCAAAACTATTTGGATCCATATACTTAATTAGAATTTGATCATTCTCTCTGAACAGATAGTGTGAATAATGACAGCTGATGGCCAAGAAGACATTACACTATTGTAACAGTCTAAGTAGAAACTATATCTTTCTACTACAAGAACAGTCTAAATTGTAGATCTACATCTAACGGAGTATGTGCTCTTTCATGCTACCTGCATATCATTGTATTGATTACACTTTTTGAGCAACATAGAATGTATACCTTACACATATTTTACATGTTAATGGCATACTATCTAAGATTCATTAATATCCTCATGCCACCAGTAAACTGAGTACATGAACTTAGTCTACATGTTCGGTTGTTAATTTAATGAACTTTAGCCAATATAATGTTGAAATTGCATGGTTTTGTTTATCCATAACGTGCTTGGCAGGGTTAAGCTTTGTATCTTTGCACTTGTCTTGCTTCAGGAGCAGTGCTTTTGAAAACAGTCTTTACAATGGTTTGTGTTGTAAATTAATATATTAATCTGAGTTTTGTGATAGAAATAAAATCAAAATCAGATCATATCCTTGTCTCATTTACAATTATGTCAGTCTTAGGCTATCTTTCCTAAGGAAAATATGGAAGCTTCAGTGGACTCCAAATTTACTTTTACATAGCTGAAAGCAGTAGATATCTATATTTTTGTCATATTTATCTTTCTTTTTATGTCATATTTTTATCTTATGTCTTTGAAATATTATGTGGACATGTCATGCTCTGAAAAAGCTATGGGCTTAATATTTGGGTTTATTTTATTTTGATTATGAGCTTAGAGAGATGCTATTCTGTCTATTGGCAAAGGGGAGACCATAAATGGCTTTTTTATGCAATTAAAGGCTGAGGTATTTGACAACCAGAAAGGACATTTATCGAAATATAATACACTTCCAACATTTTTCCTCCCACATGAGTCTACAAGAGCTCAAAAACCCACAGTATTCTTAAAAATACATTAGTGCAGATTTTGCTTTGATGGTTTGAAATTTCACTGTTATTTTATCATCACACTGTTCATCAGGATCACCATTCGGGTATGGTAAGAATCATGTCCTGACAAACAAAAGATCACTCTTAGGCTGTAACTAATTTCGTGGACTTAAAAAGCAGTAATTCCTAGCAGGCACAATGGTTTTAAATGGAAACAAAGTGGACACATTGTCCTTATGTCTAATGCAATCAGTTTCAGTGACATTGTGAAAAAATCAGCTCAGATTAAAGTTAATCTAAGTCTAGGAAAACGAATCCTAGATTTTCAATTTAAAGACATTGCATTATATCCCTAATAATAACTTGTGGATTTTTTAATAAATGGAGCAAATCATATCACATTTACTACTAATAAAGTTTGATTTTCATTCTTTCAAATAAGAGTAGCTTGCATATAAGAGGCATTCAGTTCTAGTTTACTTAGAGAAAAGTCAGTGAAGCAGAGACTATGACTAGGAAATATGAATGACTATTCATCAGTAACAGCACAACATGACTGAACAAGCACAAATAAAACAAATAGTCCATCAGGCACAGATACATAAAAAATCTGTAAATTTATTCACTAACCTGTTGGATTTACACAACCTTATCTAAATACTTCTCAGAAAGATATGACAGTTCATGCTGGTTTGGTTATAAGCTCAGAAATATAGCATTGCTTATTAGAGAAGCTCTTAAACTATCAGCACCCTTGCTGAGAAAAAGATTTATGGCCAACCTTTGCTAGGTCAGTGACAATAAGACTGGGAAAGTGTTTTTTAGAGAAAAGGCAGTCAGGTGGTTCAACATGAAATTAGATATGTTGCCAGACTCAGCAGGTAGCTGATAATATGATTGAAATTCAGGATACCTATAAATATAAAATAGTGCCTAGCATGCAGTCTGGGTCATGAGGAAGATGCTTTATCCTGTGATGTTTTCAGTGTCCTGTATTTATTTGAAATATCATACCACACACATTACTTTTTATTCATTAAAGCACAAAGACTCTTTTATTGTCCAACATTTCTAGTCATAGTTTTTCGAGTGTGCTTTGTTGGACTAATTTGTCTTGTTCCCTGCATCAGTGTTGAATAGTGTTAGTACAGTCACTGTATTTCTATTAAAAGAAAGATCTGATGATTCTGTGCAACCTGATCTCGTGAAAGATGTCCCTGCCCACGGCAGGGGGGGTTGGAACTAGGTGATCTTTAAGGTCCCTTCCAAACCAAACCACTCCATGATTATATGATTCTGCAGATGGAATCTATAACTCAACTCTACAATATCCCAAAGTAAAGGAGACCTTGACTGCATTAAGGTTAGAGTTATGGAAACTTCCTATCCTTGTGAATATGCAAGAAATCTGGATGAAAGCTTTGAGAATGCAGCAATCCCTAAAACACCAGGAGCTGGAGAGAGGAAAGATATATCAAATGAAAAATGTTTCTGTGTTTTTTACTTTTTTCCTTAAGTGTACATTACTGGATACAGATGGATACTGATCTAAATGGACATTTAAATGGAGCTCCAGAATGCCATTTTTATATTCTTAACGGTGACCGTACAATATGTGTCCCAAAATATTAGCCTGCTAGCACTGATTGTGGGAAATCATGGGAAATCAAAATATTTAGACTGAGACCAGTGTGGACCAATAAGATATGATTTCCATCTGAATAACTTGTTCAGAAGTTACTTTCAGCAAGAGTGGAGACCGCAGCCATAGGGGCTACATCCTGTAAATTAAACATGCCTATGACTACTCTCTGGCACTGAAGTCAATCAGTATAGAAATGTGCACATGTGCTCTGCTAAATTCTTTTACTCTCCGGAACAGTTAAATTAAATTGCTTGTTAGAAATGATCCTTGACTTGTACTTACTACCCAACTGTACCTGAGAAAATGCTGGCTGGCTAAGGTTCAAACTAAGCCAGGAACTATTCTGAGAGTTTACAATTTATCAGGACTGAAGAGAACAGACTTCCTGACATAAGTACTTGGGAAATAAGTTCATCTGATCAAATACAGACATATGTGGTGCAGATGTCCCATCTGATTTAGATGTTTAGATTGTCTTTATAATCAGTGGAGAGAAGCAGGCACATCTAGGGGAATGATTCACTACATCATAAAGCAGACACCTAACATAATCAGATTAATTGTTCCTTTCAAGTGCCCATTTTTCTCTCTTCACTGTAAAGAGAATCCAGGAAGACATGGATACATGTCTCTATTGTAAATATTTAAAGATAAGTCAAATGAATCCCAGACTAAACGTATGAAGATGCGCTGACTGAATCTGTGTCTTTGTGCCTCCATAGGTCTATCTGTGATTCAAATTCAGATGTTGTAAAGCTCAGACTAATAGAGGACAAGAACTGATTTCCATGCATCTGAGGAAAAAGTTCTTTCACAGATCATCTTGGTTTGTTATCCACAATAAGTCTATGAATTTCTGATTCCTCATGGGAAAACCAGAATTTGACCGTATGTCTACTTTAAAGAACCTATTTATTGCCATTTTAGAGGCTTATTTTCAGCTGTTGACTTTTATTTATTCATAAATAATTAAAGAATGGAAAATAGATGCAGTAAGAGTAATTTTCTATTCATGGGAAAAGAAGAAATTAATCAAATATTTTACAGTCCCCATAACTTTATAATTAAAGTACAAAGGCAAGAAGATGGTTTTCATGCAGGGAGATAATGTCCTTTCAGACAATCCAAGGTTATACTTTTTTCAGGCATAAACCAGTCAAATATATACATGCTAAAGCCAAGGTCACCCATGAATCAAGATTTCTTTAAGTGAATAATGGTTGCAGGAATAAGCGGTGAATGAGCCAGACGCCACAATGAGTCCATCATGCTCTAAATCACTCCAAACTAATCAATAAATAATACATCTCCGTTAATGAAAAAAACAACTTTGATAATAAGCTTGTGGTTAAAGCACTAAAATGAAGCTAGCAAGTAATCAACTCCTGATTCTTCCACAAGCTTCCAGTGTAATGTTTGATTGGTGGCAAGCAAAGTGGTTGAGTTGTCCCTCTGTCCAATGAGAATAATATTTATTCATAATTTTATTTTTATTTGTCAATGGAAGTGGTATTCTGATATTTTATTGGGAATACATAGGTAAACTTGCACTAAAATATACCTTTTTAAATTACAAAAATAAAATTAAAAATATTAAGAGAAAATTAAAATATTCCAAAGCATATATTTAGTTCAACATTCTATAGTACCTCCTTATCTCTTACTTCCCTCAAAAGGGAGAAATCAGATGAGCATGAAGGGATGTCCAGATTGAAGCCATGGCTAAGATAGCTGAAGACAACTTAGAGATTTAGATATTTAGTTTGAATTTTTTTTGATCTGCCCAAATACATAGGTACCTTTTTAAATATAAGAAGCTACAGAAATCCAATGTCCTTCAAGTTAAGATCATAAAAATTCTTTCCTGAACAGCATGCTTTCCTATGCCATGGTGACATTGTAGGTTAAAGACTACATTTTTATTTACTCACTAAGAAGGCAAGTGGTTTTGGCTCAATGGCTTCTAAAGGACATTTCATTCAGATCTCTGATGTCATGTTTCTCATATCTTCAACTTCTTCTAATTTCCTGTTTCTTGATACATGTATGTAAGATATACATATATAAATATATGAAATACATATATAAATACATGAAATAGGAAACAGTTATTCACATTTCTCCCAAATTTTCACATAACGGCTCAGAACTTATTCTGCCTTCCTTCAAAGGTTTTTTTGGTATAGGTACTGCTAGTTGTAAACATGACAAAGTAAGGGAACTATTTTATCTCATGAAATAGTAAGGATGACTCATCTACTGAAAGCTCCTTTAAAGAGAGCTGAGTTGCTGAGACTTTACACATTTTAGTTCACTGAAGTTTGGCAGTATGAGTTCCATTTCTAATGAATGCATGACATATAAAAAACTGATATATAAATTGTCTAGGAACTTCTTTCAGTTTTCCTTCAGTTTTCACTGACTTTGGCCTGACTTGTGTGCTAAACAATTGTCACTCCACTTACATTTGCTTGGATAAGGATTTTAGAATATAATTTCAGGACCCAGGTTTTAAATATATTAATAATTATCTGCATATTACCAAACATGTTTTTACAAAGGTGGTATAATCTATGTTATTATGGAAGTTAACTTCTTTCATTATTCTCTGAGTTGCCTAGAAGTATTCAGTTCTGAATAAGGAAACTTATATGCCAAAGAACTACTACTTCTTTTTCCTTCACACTTAACTAATGGTTGTACAGTACATTACAACAATTAGGGTGCTTCACATATACCAAGTATAGATTCCTTCCAATTCCCTCTCACATGTGGATTGAAAAAGATGAAGAGGAGGGAAAAAAACAGTCTCCCTCTTAACAGAAGTTAAGCCACATTAAATGGTCTTAGCTAAATCTCATGAGCAAGCAATTCTTTTTTTTATTGTGAATAAAGATTTTTTTTTTTTTTTGTCACTTGTGCAATGGGGAAAACTGAAATTTTCATTTAGATATATATATTTTATAATTTATCTGTTCTATTTGGGTAAAAAGAGTTACATTTGTGGGAATCAGATTAGTTGTAGCGAGATTCTTAATTTAAAATATTTCAATTTAACAACATAGGATTGGTGCTTTATAAGTTTGTAAATATCTATTAATATTTTATAAATATGTAAATAAACCTCTTCCCATATGACCCACTAGGCAAACAATTGCCATTCCGCCAATCAGAAATTCTGTGAGTAGAGACTGAGCAGAGCTGAATTGCTTTCCAGACATTTTTAAACAAGTAGCTAATCCCTTATTTCTGCAAAATTGTGCATTATATGTCTAATGCCAAAAATAATGATGTGCCATCTCAGACCTTAATTGTCCTTATTTCACTAGTAAGGCAAGAACTTTGCATATTGCAGTAGGCGTACAAGTTCAAGTAAGGATGGAAGAGGTATGCAAACATTTGGGAATTTCTAGGTTACATCAGATGTATTTTAAAGTTTTTATCTTACAGTCACAGAGAATTAGCAAAAACATATCTTCTAAGACTTCCTGAACTTTCCTTTAGAAAATAGCTTATCAGACGATTCCGCATTTTAACTTTTTTTTTTTTCCCCAGGGGTGTGGTAGTTGTATTTGTTCTCTCTCTGTGAAGTTCTGTCTAATTTAGTAAAAGGAAATTGACATATTGAAAAAGTAGTATTTGAAGACTATGAAATCATGCTTTAATAATATGACAATATTAAGAGGGACATCTCTCTCAGTAATTCATTTACTCCCATCATTCCAGTATCTGAAATTAGGAGTTTGCTTGTATGTTTCTTTTTATCATAATCTACTTTAAACAAGTGGAATTCATTTTTATTAATATCACTGCTTTTTCAAGACAAATTATGTTTGTGGAACACATATTTGAATCACCCTCCTGACAGGCTTCAAAATATTGCCCAATATCATACTTCTAATCATATTCAAACCTTTGAGAGTTTAATTTTAGTTTTAAAGCCTTTTAGAGGTAAATTCAGATGCAGATGTTTGTTTGCTTTTTTACTTTTTTGACTGCTGACTGGCTAGAAGGTTTTCAAATACAGTATTCATCCAACAGCTTGCTTTATCATGTCTTAAGTGGGGAATGTTTATGTTCAGTTAATACCATAAATCACTGGAGATGAAAGTGAATGCATAGAGAATATGACAAAATACGGATTGGATTATTTAATTATGCTTTGTGTTTATAAAATATGAATGGAGGTGTGCAGTGAGGCTACACCAATTTAAGCTAGTAGAGGAAGTGTGAGTCAGAGCGCAACTAGCCATGTTAAATGAAAATTCAGCTAGCTAAATAAAGCATGACAGAATTATAAACTTAAAGTGTTAATGTAGCTGATTTTTAATTTTAAAAGGAAATTTCAGACATTAGTTTTACATTTGTTATTTTTGGAAAAAGCCCTTCTTTTTCTTAAAAGAAAACACTGTATATTGCTAGTATTTCAGTGTGGCATATACTGTAACAATAATTTCTGATGTCCATTGTTGCTGTCCTTGTCAGACTTCTTTTCATTCTCTGGTTTTATCATGTAACATTATATTTTTAATTAATGAATTTTTTATATTCCACTCCTCTGAGAACAGAAATGACAAGATAACTACTGAGAGAAGATGCTGAGGGGATGTCTAAGCTGTTAAGTAAAAAAGGGACAGAAACTGAAGCAACCCAGTCTGCAACTGAGCCAGATGTCTGTTAGGACAAGTCTCCACTAGAACCTAGACTGTCTTGGAAAGAGATAGTTAGAGTGGTGCAAAAGAAAGCCAGGGGTTGGATAAGGAGTAATCCACAGTGTGAAAACTTACCTCCTTTTATTTAGTAACATAAATAAAAATCTCAGATGTGTGATGATACTTATCAATATAAGGATAGGAATGAATATAATTAATTGCAATTTTATCATTATTCCTATGAAAACTTAAATTGACTGAAATAGATTATAGAATAAAATTACCAATTACCAAATTACTACCATAGTACAAAGAATGTAACAAACTTATTTTAACAGAATTACAACAAAGATCTTATTTTAGATTGTCTTTAGAAATTTTACTTAGTAAGCTTCACTTCTGTCTCTCATTTGACACAGAATATATGAATGTGACCCTGTTGTTCATAACCAAATATTATGGGTCCCATTAAGAATTAATAACAGCAGTAAAACAAAAAATAATAGAATATAGCATATCTTGCATAGCACTCTATTAAAATAATGTATACTGTTGTCTAATTACATAATATGAGATTGAATATGATAATGACAGTGTCATTTGCAGAAAGAGTTGCTTTCTTAAGAATGGCCCCCAAAATGGTCACAAATACTGCTGTTAAATAAAAACAAAATACTGTTGATGGGAAAGTTGCTTGATAGTTTATTGAAAAGATATTTCAGTCTTATTCTTAACAGATAAAAAAATAAGAACTTCAAGAAATATGCGAAGTAGGCAGTGAGGTTTTTTGGTGAAAAAAGTTCTTTTACTTTCTGGATAATAAATATTAATCTTTAGAGACATTGAAAGTCAAGATTCTATACTTGCTTGAAATACAGATAAGTTCTGAAGAGTTATATGCCAACTATTAGGTAATTTCTGTCTTGTATTGTTTATAAGCATTTTAGTCAGAAGTATAAATTAAGTATAATTGTCCTACTTTCTTTCATCTTATCTGATGTATTTTCTGGGTATAATTTTTGACATTTTTCTTAGTTGCAATATTGTTATACTTTTTAAGGAAAATGACCCAGTTTTGTAACAATATGCTTGCAAAGCCTGAATAGTGTGAAGAATAATGCTTAATATGGGAATGTGGGTATCTTGATTTCATTGCTTTTTTAAGAGGTACATATTTTATTTTTATGTTTCCTGCAGCTTAGTTTCATTTTGCCATGGCCTTTCTTGAGATTCTAGAAAAGCTTAGTGAGATACTAAAACAGGGGAAGAAGTGTTTAAGTGGTGTCCCCCCCCCCCCCCCCCGCTTCTTTCTCTGCTTTATTTGATTATGCTAATGCAATAATATTTTTGCTTTTGCTTTTGGAAGTTTTTGTTTTCTTTTTTTCTTTTTTTTAAGGTCAAATATTGCTTGGTCTACATAATCAAACTTTTGGGCTTTGGGGGGGTTGTAGATTTTCTTTTTAGCTATTAAAATGATTTAGAAGATGTGGAGATCAAGGACTGCAAGGAAACTGTAATCTAGTTTGTTTAGCCACATTATGGCTTTCACATCAGAAAGTCCAGCTTATTAGGAAACAGCTCTTTTTTCTTTTCTCTTTTGTCTGAGTGGAAGACATACATCAGAATCAAAATTACTTCCCCCTTCCACAGAGACTCCTGCTGGTTTAGGTAGAGGTTTTATTTGAATGAAGCATAAAGTGATACATGGGTCACTAGGTTCAACCTGTAAGTATAGATATCTAAGTTGCAAGTCTCAGATAATGAGATGATGTAATCTAGCAAAAATGCTAATACATGTGTCAACCCTCTGAAATTACTCAGCGGGAGCTGGAAGTTTCCAGGAGTTTGAACTATAGCTTTCTGGGATGACTGTTCATGCAGCTGTTAGATTCCAAGTAACATCCACCCTGTCATTTAATAAATATCATATAACCCACAAAAAAATCTTTTTTTAAAAAAAACACATTACTGGTACTACCTCTACCGGCCTCTAGGTGGATGTTACTGTTTTAGCTGTTCTTATCTCTTACAGAATGAAGCAAAATCAAATAGAAGATAGGAAGTAGGTGGGTGGGTGTTTCTTCTAAAGACAATGGAAGAAAAGTTAATTAGCAGTGTCTGAAGAGTAAGGCTCTAGGAACACTTTCCCTTTTCTTGACCTGGGCACCTCTTGTGGCTGTGCCCTGACTGCACAGTAGCATGAGAGCATGAAAGCATGAGAACTCCATCTGCTTCATGGATGCCATTGCACGAAGGGAGGAAGAGAATGCTCACCTGCTCTCAGGATGGGAGCATGCAGCAGCCTGTGCCAAAAGATAGCTGCTCTGAAGACATCAACGAACATACTCTACTTGCCAGATAATGTGTCCGTCCTACAATTTAGATGCAACCATTTCCTATTAAAACAAAACCTGACAAGAAAACTTGTGTGAAGCAATGAAGTAGATAAGAAAAATCACTTGATTTAACCCAATGATTTTATAAAAAGTAACAAAAATCCTTAGTATTATTCCTTACCTAAAAACCTCACCTGATGAAGAAAGAAGCACTTTTGAGAGAAATCCATAATGGATTAAAATAAAGCAAAAGAAAAAGGATACAACTCAATGTCTTTATAATCAAGAACATAAGAGAACAAACTTTATAGGGGAGAGTTAATTAATTACAGAATAGAGTAATAAATAGAGAAGCTTCTGAAACTGTGTAAAAATGAATTCTTCCTAAACAATAATATCTAAAAAAGGCAAGTTTAAAATTCATAAAAGCTTCCTAGAAAATGACAAAACATATTTATGAACTTGTCTGTGTTTCATGGAGTGACTATTTTAAATGACTGTGGGAAATTAAAATAGACTAATATTATTTGGCGCACAAAAATAACAGAGCAGAAAAAGACAATGTGAGATAAAATAGTTTAAATTTATGTTAAAGGAGGAAATATAAGTGTGATAGAGGATTAGACAAATTAGTTCATGAGCAGAACAAATATTTTGTCATTAATGCTTTCATGAGACTCCAGTATCAAAAAATGGTTTCTTTTGTGACAGTTTCAACAGATTTTCCAATTCAAATATATTTTGAAATAATCTAATCTTCTTGATAATGTCAAAATGAAAAATTACTATTTCTCTGTACCAAAAAATAATGTGGAATTCAGCTCCAGGTTTTAGGCATTTAGTGTGGGATTTGTTTGCCTAAATATAAATGACTACCCTTGGGCTTCTAATGCTTCTTCATAGTGTTGGCAAATATGACAGGGTCTAGGGAACATCTCTGACCTTCTGAAACAGCAGCTGGAAGACAGGTGAAATCTACTAAGAAATCTCAAATGCCACTAGACACCATCTGTACTCAACTTAATTGAGGCCCTGAATTGAATGTATATGCATAAAAATAACTAAATTCATCTAAATTAATATGCTGGTTAGTGGAGATCTAGGAATTAATTTGTCCAAACATAATTGATAATGGAATTTGATGTCAGATGCTATTGAAGACATCTGTGCAGAGCTGGTATATATGACACAGAAGCAGTAGTAATGTCCTTCTGTAACAGTGACTGAAACTACACAAGATAGTATAGGACATCTCAACGCCACTAGACATCCTTATGTCAGCAAATGAATCATGCCATGAGTAAGTAATATCGGTGGAAACTGAAGAGATTGAAAACTAACTAGATGTAAGTGTCTGCATCAGGATAAATTTATCCCTATCACCATGATATAGACTAGAGCTAGCACCATTTGCAAAGCATCTGAGAGAGCCAAGGGAGAGTTTTTCCTATCAGGATTAGCAGCTAGAGGATTGTAAACGCAGCTAGTCTCTTATGCTTTGGAAACTGAACCAAGCCTCACAGGAGACATTAAGAGAAATGAGTTTGGGCTACAGCAAATAATACAAGCTAACGCTGAACAACAATTAGTTGTTACAATGGAAATATTTAATAATAATACACGGAACATTAGATGTTAGAGAGGTAGTTTACAGTGAAGTAAAGCAGGAACTCTAAGAATAAAAATAGGAATAAGGAAATTTAGCTATCATCTTGGATAGCTCAATACTTCCTGCACATAAGCTAGATGTTTTTACTATTATCTTACTTATGCCTGTTGTTACCTCATAATATTAAATATACATTGTGCAGGGTATATGCATGTGGCTGATTTTGAACCATAATATGTATTGCAGGTTACCTTTCAAACCAACTGCAAATAATTCTTCATGCAAGATTTTCTGAGTAATGGAGTAATTCACTGGAGATTTCAGGTATGACATGTATTATCCTTAGTTTCTTGAACAGACAGAAAATGAAGGGGATTAAGATGGTACTGACAGACAAAAATGTTAAGTAATTGAGAAAGCGAAGAATGATGAGAGAAGTAAGCAATATTCCCTATTGCATCTGAAAATATTGTTGAAACTTTCCTCCAAACTAGTCCACAAACTATTATTGTATAGATCAAAAGAATACATTAATTCATAAATACAATAGTCAGAATATACTGTGAAAAGAATGAAGAGTAAATAAGTGGAAAATCCATTGTTACCAGCAGATCAGCAAGATGGTAAATGCCTGTGGCACTGGGAAAGGAAGAAAAGATGCAACATTGCACTCTGATGTGATGGCTTTTGACCTGTGCAAGTATGTAGCAGGACCCTAATCTTACAAACTTACAAACTTGATAGTAGGTTTTTTTTCTAAGTAAAAGAACCAGCAACTTTTCTTATGAAGAAAAAAGCAAGACCAGCATTTTCAAAAATTAAATGCTACTTCTGGACAAGATGGACAATCATCTTTATGGATTAAATCATATGTCTGAATGTTCTAGGGAAGTATTCTCTGAAGAAATGTACTTCAATATTTGTGAAGAATGATAAAGAATAAAGAAAAAATGAAACAGTCTAACTGGGGAAATCTGAGGCATATTTGTAAGCTAGCAATCTTTTCTAAATTCTCATAACAGCAACCATCACCAAAATATATGAGGGAATTGCAAGAGATAATAACAAGTTACAAAAGGTGTAGTGGAAGTAGTATATTCAGTTACCATTAAATGTTTATTTAGGCTTCAGTGCCATAAATACTGTAAGAAGAAATGAGGAACTACAGACCAGAAGCCCAGATAATCAATGTCTAAACCCCATTGAATTTAGGAAGTAAATATAAGTCCTCAAGAGTAGAAGGCTTAGAGCAGTAGTGATGAAGCAATTTAATTTGTGTTTTCTATAATGCCAGTGAGAAGCTAAATCAGGAAGAACTTATTTGCATTCTCTTCCACAGTGAATTGCAAGCATTTGTGATAAGTGATACAAATAAATCTCAGCCCAATCTCACACTCTGATTTCATTTTTCACCCTGAAGTGCCTTCTCATCTGCCAGTTGCTTTGGATCAAGGAACACTGAAATTGTAATTTTAGGCAGTTCCTCTATGTGTTTGCAATAAGGAAATTATCAACTTTTCCCACCCTTTTTTTCTCTCCCTATTCTGTGCACTCTGCCAGACCCATAAATATTTACATTTAAAGGCAATTTTGGGACTCAAAAAAAAAAAAAAAATCAAATGACAGTCATAGCTTAGCCCCTTAAAGACTAAAAATCTTTACTAATAGCCACAAGCTTTTGAAAATGCATTTTTCCTTGATGAAATGAATAGTCATTTAATAGAAGATAAACTATACTAAGAAACAAGTGATCCATTCTAGACTCAAACTTCGTGAAATCATCACAGATTAATCTTCATATAAATTTCAACAAGAAAAATGACACAAGAATACTTGAATATGGTAATGAAGCTGGTGACAGTCAAAAGTTACTGAGTCAAATATGGACAAAGATGTATTCAAAGATAAATGATTGAAATGGACCAACTCTAAACTGTATTTAAAAATATAAAGACATCTTTCTGACCCTTGCTGTACACCTTCTGCTATGTTTGTCTGAGCCTTCATTTTACTAAATTGTCCCCATGTTCCTATTTCTATTTCTTATCCCTTCTTTTTTTTTTTTTTTTTTTTTCCCATTTTCCATTCATCTTCCAGGCTTTTTTTTCCTCAGAAATAACTAAATATGTTACTAAAGAGAAGGGATGGAGTGGGATTCTCCTAATGAGGCTAGGGAGAAGTAGGTAGTAATGTTACAGTCCTTGTGAGGACAAGAACCTTGTTGACCTGCTTGCACAGATAAAGATTAGGATGGGGAGGGGTATGTTTATGGAAATAGGAATAATCCAGTAATTCAATTTCCTTAATACAGTTTTCCTTTCAACTCCTTGACAGCTCCATTTTCTTTGATTTTTGGAATATTTTATTCTATTCTTTCATATAAATTTGAGGTTTTCTACATCAGCTGGAGAGAAAGAGAAGCTGAGACTGCATCTTTGTTGCTGGTAAACAGCTTGAACAGCCTGAACTATTGAGAAATAACTGTACGGTGATTATGCAAATCAGATAAACCCAACCAACCAGTGTGCAGAGAAATGCATGGCTAAGGAAAAATCTATACAGGTATGCATCAATAGCTGTTCAGTTACTCTGTGCTCTGATTGGCTAGAGCAAGTCTATTTCTATGTGTTATTCTTGCACTGGTGAAAAGCTAAGAGACATACAGGACTGATTCTCAAAATGTTTGGAAAAATTATCTTGATTGCCTAAAGAATTTGGCTGTTTAAATGCACAAGAGATAAATCTAGCCACCAAATTTAACCTTTTTCATGGACTAGAGTAATGCTTTTTCATTTATTACTGCTTACAGCTGCAGTTCAGTTGAGGAGGTGCACAATTAATAGCATAAAATATATTTGGAAAAACTACCCCAATTCAACAGGATTATATTGTCCACCACTACACTATAATGTTTACAAATCTGTTATTTAAATTATTTAAATATTCTGTTAGATTGAATCTTCATCTATAGACTTCTGTTGGATATGAGTTGCACTTCATTTTAATGTCTTACATTGTTCATTCAATATTCTAACTGGTCTGGAGCAAGACTGAGGTTATCCAAAGAACTCATATACCAAACATTTCTGAAATCCAGTATCTTCAAAAATAACCTTTGCAATATTTCTCAAATATCAGGAGTTCCTAAATCCTGCAACAACATGATGAAACTAAATTCTTGTTAGAAGCAGCAGTAAGCTTGTGGTAGTTCTAAAGCAGCAGTCCTATGCATTTTCTCCCTACATCACATATTTTCAGGCCTAGCATTTCCAGTTTTGAATGGCAGCTCTTCAGTCAAAAAAGTGACGTACAATGAATTTGCCAGCCGTGAACTTTGTGCTGATCTAATGAAATACAAAATATTTCAGATTTTTAATCATATGATAAGTATATACCTTGGCTGGGTCAGCTGCTTTGGAGCAAGAAGGAAGTTCCACCACTGATGTCAATAGCCTTAGGAATATCTTTTACATCTCATTATTTTTCATTGTTAGTCTCATTATTCTTTATCCTGTCAATTGCTTAATGTGGGACTAAGGATCCTTTTCCTGTGGCTGTATGCAAAGGAGCTGTATACGCAGTGGAGGAACAAAAGAGTAGATGGGAGGAACAAATCACTCAATGCTATTCTAAATATTAATGTGGTTTATTTCTGCTAGGAAAATATTCCTCTCTGTCTATTGACTGACTCAGTCTGGTTTTTATTTATATGCTTCAACACTAGGCAATTAGTGCTTGGAGACTCAGGAAGGAATATGGCTCCTTTTTCGATACAGAGCTTGAGTCACACCACAGGTAAATGACTTTTGTTTAAAAGAACATCAGAAAACTTGATTTTAGATATATATACACACATAAAATAAAACTAAAGTATATATACTAAAAGTATTAGTAAAAATGCCATAAAACCCTTCTGAGTCCTGGAAAGATAGTAAAAATGTAGTTTTCCTTACTAATTGTGTGAGAATGGAATACATTTTCAGCTGAAGTATTTTAGCTCTTGACGTTCATTCAATTAAAAATAGTTTTAAAACAGTGGGTCAGTTTTGGCTGCCACTAATCAGTAAGACTGTGTCATACCTCATCTTATATTCTTTAACGTGTTCTGAACTTAAGACTTAATTATTCTCGTACTACAGATAAATTGTATTTTACCAATGAGTTCAGTGGAAGCAGGAGTGGGTCTTTATAGAACTAGAAGCATGATGCTGTTTTCTGTATTGTTTTATGCCCATGAGAACTCTGTAAATAAATGCTTGTTAATACTGGCAAACAACAGAAAGAAAACATTGTAGTTGACTACATATTGATGACAGGAGCTGAGATTGCAAGCAAAAGAAGTACAAGCTAGTCAGGAATGAGGTCTCGCTGTTTTTATTGAAACTAAACAGAATGCATCTTATGACTGGAATATTGAAACAGAAAAAAATAGATAGTGGCATGTGTTTGTTGTGGTTACATCTGTACTAGTAAATGAAATAAACTAAAGCTCATTCTCTGGGCTTGAGGAAAAATGTTTCCATACATATAAAAGGGTGGTCTCCCTCCACTAAATAAGGTGTCCTCTTCCATACTGTCTACTGTCAACAAATTTTGGACTTTGCTTTCTCTTAGACTAGGCTGAGGGACTGTCTAGGAGGGTATTAGCTGCTGTAGCAAAAATCAAAATCCTTATCCTGAAACATTATATCAGTCAAAAATTGAACACACCAGTATTGAATCCACCCCCAAAAAACATTCTTAGATTCTCACAAGAGTGTGTGCAGGGACCTGTGCTTGTCAATATATTTGCAATTGATCTAGAACACAGGCTGAATAGAGAAGAAGAGGAGAGGAGGGGAGAGAAGAGGAGAGGAGAGGAGAGGAGAGGAGAGGAGAGGAGAGGAGAGGAGAGGAGAGGAGAGGAGAGGAGAGGAGAGGAGAGGAGAGGAGAGGAGAGGAGAGGAGAGGAGAGGAGAGGAGAGGAGAGGAGAGGAGAGGAGAGAAGCTGACCAACTTCAAAGTCAGTAAAAAATTAAGCAATCTGTCAAGACCTTCGTAAAAGTCTCATGAGAGTGAATGACCAGAAGATAAAAATCACAGCCAAATTACAATATTGATACATGCAAGTAAAAAAAAAAAAACAACACCCTATTTGTATTAGTATTTAGAAAAGTATTTAGAAAAGGTGCAAAGATGAGTATGATCAGAGAATGGAAGAACTTGTGTGAAAAGGAACAATTATACGGGACAGAACTTAGGAAACAGATGACTACATGTAAGTGTGATATTGTTGATGTTTATAAAATGATAAATGGCATGGAGAAGCTTAATAAAAAATAATGATTCAGCTTCTCATAATAGAAGACTTGGAAAAATTAAATTAGCACACAGTTTTTTTAAAAAAAGGAAATACTTTTTCACTTAGAGCATAATTAAATTGTGGCACCCATTGGTTTGGGATATTTCAGATGTCAAAAGTATAGCTGTGTTATAAATAGGTTGGACAAATTAGTGGGAAAAAGCACTTTTCAGAAGCTATTAGGGAAGATGGTCTGAATGTAATCTGCAGTCGAATAAATTTCTAAGCTACAAACTAATAGAACATAAGTTCTATTCCTCAACATAGGAATATTTCCTCAAAATATTATTCAATAGTGTTTTGTTCCTTATGTTTCCTGTAAGTGCCAGCTCATGCCCACTGTCAAAGACAGGATACTGATTCTTCTGTGTAGAACCTTACTTTTTAAGTCCTTGTATGTGATCCTACTTAGCAGCACTAAGATGAGCTCAGTGATTCTATGGCTTCTGTTATATTCCTGTTAGTTCTATGATTTCTGAACTACACAAAATGGAAAAAAAAAGGATGGAATTGAAAAAAAAAAAGTAAAATGCTGTATAAAATCCACAGAAAATTGGTAAAGCTATTGCTAAGGAAAACCAAAGTTATGAGTGAAAGTACAACCCCAAAAAGTAACAGGAAGTCTTTAAAAAGCATGTTAGGATTCTGAAAAGTTCTGAGTCCCTTGCTAGATGCTATTAATAAATTTACACATAATTATGTTAATTAGGTTGAAATTATCTACATTTCTTTTTAGGGTTTTTTTTGAAACAAACAAGAGGTTGTATTTATCCCATAATCATATGTTGGAACAGAAAGTTTAACATCTGTAACAGTGCTAAGTAAGAAAGTGTTTGCTAAAATTAAACTCATAAAGGTGTTCTACAATCCCTTCTTTAATACTTACCAAGCTTTGGAAAAATAGAAAAAAGTAGAAAAAAATAAAAATTTATCTAATATTTTAAATAAGCCAAGAACTACAGATTGATATCACTGCTTGGGAAATAACTAGGTGAGGTTTACATCAATAAACAATTAGAGGATAAAGCTATAATGAATATTACTTCATATGGAGTCAAGAACAATATTGTTTGCCAAAAACCTAACAATCCCGTTGCCTTTTTTCTGTTTACAGTATTTCTGACTGATCAAGACAACTGTGTTGCCATTGTGTATTTTGACTTTGTAGATATTTAAGACTGTCTGTATACCATTTGATTTAATAACAGTCAATATTATAAAATAACATGCCTTAGGAATTTTGTAAATGTTAGAGGTGGGAGACAAGGGGGAATGCTGGGACACAAAGGGATCTCATTCTTGGCCCATGGCAGCAGAGTCTGTGTGGACTCTGAGCACCAGGGGAGTCCTCCCACCCCAGCCGGGTTGAAGGGAGGCTGCTGTGGTTCCCCATCCCCAGGTCCAGCCAGTATCCAGCTTGAAGATATTTTCCCACAGGCACACACAAAGTACAAACAAGGCCAGACAAATACACCAGCACAGAAAGCAATGCCTATCTTGGCACCCACAAGAACATGAACGGTGCAGCCCAGTTCTCTTCCCCGTCACTGCCTGATCAGGATAGGAGTTTGATAGTGGAGTATATACACCTCTCTGGAAACAATATGGGTCTCTCCAGGAGCTGATTTCAAGCCCTCATTTTAAACAATATTTGGCCCCCAGACCTCGATCTCATCCAGCTGATGGCACCCAGACTCATGGGTCCCTCTGACCTATGGTCTCTCGCTCCATTGGATGGCACTCAGACCTCTTATCATGCTTGCAAGCTGGTCTAACATGGACTTTCCTAGCACTCACATGCACAGGCTTGTGATCTAGACTTCACACACAGAGAAGAGAGTTAGAAATGAATAAGAATATAGGATAATCTACAATGGTCAAGCACAGGGTGCAGTCAGGCAAGCATATCTACTAGCACTTACTCAACCATGACCAATACTTTTATATGCCTTTCTTGTGGTTTAACCCCAGCCGGCAACTAAGCACCACAGCCATTCACTCCCCGCCAGTGGGATGGGGGAGAGAATCAGAAGAGTAAAAGTGAGAAAACTCATGGGTTGAGATAAAGACAGTTTAATAAGTAAAGCAAAAGCCGCCCACGCAGACAAAGCAAAACAAGGAATTCATTCACTACTTCCCATTGGCAGGCAGGTGTTCAGTCATCTCCAGGAAAGCAGGGCTCCATCATGCATCACAGTTACTTGGGAAGACAAATACCATAACTCCGAATGTCCCCCCCTTTCCTTCTTCTTCCCCAGCTTTATATGCTGAGAATGACGTCATAGAGTGTGGAATACCCCTTTGGTCAGTTGGGGTCAGCTGTCCTGGCTGTGTCCCCTCCCAACTTCTTGTGCACCCCCAGCCTACTCACTGGTGGGGCAGTGAGAGAAGGCCTTGACTCTGTGTAAGCACTGCTCAGCAATAACGAAAACATCTCTGCGCTATCAACACTGTTTCCAGCACAAATCCAAAACATAGCCCCATACTAGCTACTATGAAGAAAATTTACTCTATCCCAGCCAAAACCAGCACAGCCTTTTACCCTCTACTTTCCTGCACTTCTTAATCTTAATTTGCCTTGACACCTCCCTTTCCTCTGCTTTGGTCCTTTCCCTAAAAATCCCATAATAAGTTTTACACAGTCCCAGAATGCTCTCTGCTCTGTTCCCGAATTCCCTTCCTCCTCCATCCCACAGTTAGTCCTGTACCCTTTTAGTTTGTATGGCATTCTGGGGAGAATTTCTTTCATTGAATCTTCTTAATGGGTTCTCCTGTAATAATCTTATGAGTAGCCAATTCAATACACTCTGTTTTCACAGACTAAGTTATTAGGATTCCTCTAGCTGTCATTTTTCCTCTGATTCTCCTGGTGTATATTTTGTGTTTAATTTGCTTAGCCTTTAGTCAAATAATCTAACAGTAAATAGCAAAAAAAACCCCAAAACCAAAAAGCATGTCAAACCACAAGTCATGTGATAATGAAGGAATAAAATAACAACATGCATGTCTAAATTACACAAGGGAAAGGGAAGACAACCTGAATTTCTGGAGACAAGAGAATGTGCTTCATAACAGCTGTATGTGCTCCAAAACTTGCATGCCTTTAATTACCTGTTTAAAGCTGGCCCTGGTGACTCTCACAAGAGAAACGCTTTCTTGAAATCAGCAAATTGAAATAAACTCATGTAATTTATTAACTTCTGTGGATTGCTAGCAACAAAACAGAAGTTTGGGAAACCCATAGATAGTCTTCTCCCTACAGCACAGGTTTCATTTTGGGGTCTGGTAGAAGGAAAATGTTTTTGTGAACAAATAATATAAAGTGACTTTCAGGAAACAGAAGCTATTGGGCAGACAACCCACAGCTGTAGGATGACCCCCACCCATCTGCCTGAGAAGAGCCTGGATAATGTAATATTTGGGGGAAATAAGTAAAGGAAAGAGTGCTTTCTTTAGTCAAAGTGACATAGAAATTGTATCCCATTTTCATGTTGATATTTCAAGGAGAGAAGAAATATTGTACTAAAAATACATCTGTTGTAAAAGTTTAAGCAAAAAACCCCATATTAGGTTTATTGAAGAAATTGTAAGAAGACATGAATACATAAACTGTGAAAAATAATTCATACCAGAAGGTTTTTGACCTTGAGAACCTAGAAGCTGCAATTAGAGAACCAAGATGATAGCATTCTGATCGAATCTGATTACATTATGGTGTGGTCATCTAGGGGATATGATTGACCTGCTCTTGATAAAGATTTCAAGTCAAATTGGATAATGTACTTAATGACATGTTCCATGCTCTCATTTGGACCAGGTTTTTAACTTATCTGTATGTGTAGAAACAGTGGTCCTTCCTTACAGTACAATCTGTGGACTCTTCAGTACTCCAAGGTGCATTTTTGAAAAAATTACCTTCCAAAATATAGCAAATTGGCTCTTGCAATAAAATTCCATGCTAATGATTTGAGCTATTAACCTGAAATAACCAGGAAATATTCTTTGTGGTTATTTAACTAAAGATTTTGAGTGGGAGTGGGGATGTGATTTGGTTTTGCCTTTCTCTGAAAGGACAAATGACTACAGCTGCAGATGAGTCAGGATGAGTCTGTGGTGCCTTGCTGCCTGATGGCTTTCTCACAGTGTTCAAGGATTACAAAATAGGATGTCAGGAAGGAGTCACTTCCTCAGTAAGGTCAGTGATGTTTCTGCAAGACAGCATTTCTCCATGGCATGTGGCTGTGTTTCACATCTAGAATAGTAAATGTATGTTTGGTTTATGTACATTATATGTCTTCTAATCAATTCTGTCAGTGCAGGTCTACAAGGTTTGGTGGCACTCCAACTTCTTTTATTTTCTACTTGTTTAGCATTCTGGAGACTAATCAAATAGCTTCAATATATAATTAGTGTAAGAGCTCTAGTAGTCTCTTTAGCTGTCATTTCTGTGAAATCCGTGTCTTTAAAGAAGTGACAAAAGCCTGTTATTATCCAATCCAGATGAAATATTGTCAGTAGTGATAAAAACAATTACTGTAGTTAATAATTTATTTTTTCCACATCAAAGTCTTTTTTTAAATAAAGCTGTTTTAAAATTGTGATATTTAGGACTACACACCTGCCACCACAGTTATAAAACAAAAATAGCCCTAATACCCCCAAAGTCTTCCTCTTAAATACCGTCTTTTACCACAGAAGTTTTAAGATGCGAAGAATCAGAAAATATGATTGTAAGTGAAAGTTTAAACTATGTTTGACAAAATATTCAGACATTTCTTGCCTCACTTGCAAGGAAGCACACATATGTGCTGCCTTATAATAAGGATATTCTAGAAGCTGTTAGAGATCTACAGCACAGAGTCACTGAGCTCATTGCCAAGGGTTACCCAAACTAGAGCCAAGAGATTACTGCTGCTGAGTAGCCAGTACCTGCTGGGTCAGCCCTTGGGTAGGTGGCAAAGATTAATCACAGCTGACACAGAAACTCCTTTACCATCATGTGATTGTGATAGAAGGGATCCCTGTGAGTGTAGGGTGTGCAACAGAGCCCATGGGGTTGCAAGATACCTCTGTAGGTGGCCTACAACCTCCTACAGGATTTGGATTTGTAGGGACCAGCCCATGGTGTTCAGCTTGGAGCGGCTGGGGCCAGCACTGTGTGAGGCCCAAGATCCATGATGCTCACTCAGGGCTCAGGAAGGCCAGAGCTAATTGTTCAGAAGCATTAAGAGCAGGGATGTTCTGCAAGGAAAGGCAAGCTAGCAGATAAGAATGGCCACAGCACAGGTAGGGGTAGTGCCTTCAGCTGCAAGAGTGCTGTCCCATGATAGCTGAACAAGGCAAGCAGGCTAGGGTTTCACTGACAGTCTGGTGATAATCAAATGCAAGATGGCAAGTCAGGTCTGAGGTGAAGCCAGGAAGTCCAGCCTGCCCGTTGGTGTTTACAGGGCCTTGACACCTAAGAACTAATTGGAACAGAGTGTTAGCTCCTTCTATCTTTCTCTTTTTTGGCCATGATCTTCAGACTAACATATTGATTAAAGAAAAGTTCTCTTTTGTGTCTATGGTGCTTGAACACTGTTTTATAGATTTTTATTTTTCCCTCCAAGAAAGGGATGTATTTTCTTGCTGAGTTGCAGAATGTAACAGCATGATGCACAAAATATCACAGCAAAGTACAAAATATGCATACCTGGCTGTTGTTGCTTTCTGTGAGATTTTTACATGGCTCTGGGAGGGTGCATTATCAGAATGTAGAAAGTTGCAATCACAGCTCCTTTTCTATGGAATAATAACACAGATTAACATATTCTGAAGGGCTGCAAATCAGCAGTCAGACCATTTAATTTCAATTGATTACGAATTGGAAAAGATTCTACATTTGCCTTCGGGTCTGCTACTAAGATTGTTCGAAAATGTCTGGTTGTTGTGTGATTTAGTGTAATCACTTTATTATCTTCCATTGACCCATAATAAAGTTCCATGTTTTTCTGGTCAGCCTGAAAAACCTGGTTTTTAACTCTTCACACTGACGTAGATTTTCACAGGCTTACTGCTCTACTTTAGCTTTGCTTGCTCTGTAGTAGTAAAATTTGGCAAAGAAAAAGAAGCAGCATCTCAAGAAACTTTTAAAATTTTGTTTACATTTAAATCACTTGCAATTCAGCAATACAGTCAATATTTCTCTTGTGCTAGACTTTTACTACTAGAAATAATTAGATGTAATAATTACATGTAAACAAGATTAATTGCTTCAGTGTCTACTAAGGATTTTATTAAGTCCCAATCTTGTTTGAATTCATAACATTATGATGGCAACATTGTGGTTAGCTTCTCTCAAGATGATCTGGGTGATCTAAATGAGACTTATAAGAAAACCTCCTAAAGCATGTGAATCTGTCTGGTTTATAGTACAGGTGCTCATGATAGTATTTCTTATTAGTACCTGTGCTGGAAACAGGGAGAAATGACACGTATGGATCACTTCCAGATGGCAGCTGCCTTTCTTCTGAGGAAAGTAAAATGAAAATTGAAGGATAGTACATATTAATTGATCATAAAACAGAACTGGGAATGGCTGGGACAAATGCATGAAGCACTAGAACCACTTCTAGTTTTGCAGGATGCATACTCTCTTTCCTGTCTTTTGATTATTTAATCTTCACCACGACTCTCCAGTGCATGGAGAAAGTTAGTTACCTAAGAAAAGACTCCGTGGAAATGAGCAAGTTGATGAAGAAAGCTCATTCTATAACTTAATGGATGAGTTAAATATGTAAATTTCTATATTTAATGGCGATCTAGCCAATATAGTTATCTGTGTCTTGCAGGTGATTTCTAATCTCTTAAAGTAAATATCTACTCAGCTGGATAGCAATCTAGATTTTATTGATAGTCAAGGGTAAGTCAGTTCCTGAATACAGTCTTCTACTGCCATTTGAGACGCCCTAAGCAGGACTTCCCTTGGTCCTGTGTATCTTCCATCCCTGGCTTAGAGTGTTAGCCTTGAGATGTCTCAAATAACACTAGAGACTTGTGTTTAGGCAACTTAAACAGCCCCTGGGTATCCATCAGCTGAAATAAGAGGTCAAGTACTTCAGTCTCATACAGACACTTACACTATAAACATTTTGATATGTGAAGCTGAATGTCCTCCTCCTGGAACTGAAACTTCTGATCTGGCTATAAGGCTCATCCTCGAGCACAAAAGGTAAAAACAGCTCCCACTGTCCCTTGCCCTTAAGTTATCCAGAGAAACAGCAAACTGAGAGAACAAACCAAGAAAAAAGTATTCTGTGGAGTAGCAATGCTGACAGAGTAACCATTAGAATAGCAACTAGACACTGACAAGACTTAGGGGGATAGTGAGAAAGGAAAAAGGCTGCCAGCAAGAATAGCCAAGGACTGCACTGTGTTCCAGAAACATCCATTCTCTTCCAGTGACTGTAAAGGGAGTGTAAGCATGTCAGCTCAGATAAAGACAACTGTATTTGGTCAGAAATATTCCACTCGTTATATCTACAGTACTTGTCAGACAGAAAAGAAAGAGAGGGTCAGATGATGTTCTGGGATATGAAAAATTGATTTGAACTCCTCCTTTTTTGCCTGACTAACTACTAGCTTTTACATGTCTCAGATGCTCTCTGGGATGAAAGATATTAAGAATTAGGTCTTTCTGAAACTTTCTTGTTCACCTTCTTCCAGGTTGTATAAAATATTGAAATGCACACAAGCAAGAGAAGAGAAGGACTCCATAACCTAGTGGCACCTGCTGGAATAGACTCAGTGTATACCTAAACCAGGAAATTAAACAGACTTTATAACCTTCTTCTGGCAGTAAAATTACAGAACAGTTACGGAACAGTCCAAAACCATAATGTTAAATTCTTTTATCTTCTGTAACTGGGTAGCCATATCCATACTACGTATCAGGAAAGATACTCTGTGGTACCTGCCAAGGTGTATCTGGAAATTATTTGGGAATGCTGACTGGCTCAGGAAATCACCAGCCCAGGACCCTTCTTACAATTTAATAGCTATGGGTGGCCGTGGCCAGATCTGAATATCTAGGAAGCTAGTTACATTTCCTGACAAATGTTTAATTTACTTATAACATAGTCTCATGTTCCAGTCTGTATTTCAGTGAGGGATAAAGTATGTTTTATTAAGTATACATTATACAAACTGGAATATGACATATTCCAGCAGCATCCACATTTTTTTGCCTAATTTTTATTTAACTACTTTTTAAGTTAATTCACTTCTATCCTTGTTTCAAGGAAATGAATTAATAAGACTGTTATATTGTGGGTTGAATTTTTGACTGTTATTGTAGGCTTTGAATTTTTGAACTTCAGAAAGAGACCAGCACAAAACAAAAAGCAATACTGCACAGGGAAAGAGGCTTTCTTGGGAAAGAGCTTGCTTTCAGATTGTGCACAAACAAAACCAGCAAAGCCTAAGTGGCACAATGATTGAATACGTTCAAGAAGGTCTTGATCCAGATGCCGCATAGCATCATGCTTCTCAAAGAGAAAGGGAGCAGCAATGTGACAGTGGTGGTTTGGAGAGTGGGAGCTCCCTGCAGAGCAGCCTTGGGGCGTGGAAGCCTGTCACGGTTACCTACGAGCTCCTGGGAGCTGTAGCTGAAGCTAGGTCTGAACACACGGTAAATGGACATCAGCGGTGTCAGTGTTGTGCTTGTTGGTCCAGACTCCTTGCTGTGTTTTCAGCTCAAATGCAGTCTGTAACCAGCTTGTACCATGAAGCTGTATATTACCAAGCCTATCCTTACTCAAATATTTCTCCTGTAGATGTTTTTAGCACAGTAGCTGCTGTACTCACACACAAGTAGTCTTGGCTGTTCACAGTAAAAAATGTAGCTGCTGGCTTTCCTTATAACACTTTTGTCTACACAGTTATTGAACACTAGACAGTTTCATTAAGTGACAACAGGGAAGAACAAAACATTGATGTAGATGTGTAAAGGTGGGTTAACATGTGAAGGTATTTCACTGAGAACCTGACAAAGACTCTCTTTCTTGTAAAGACTCATGCTGAAAATCATGAGATGAGATAATCACTGGCTTGAGAATGAAAGAAAAGGACAAGATAAAACACACCAAAGCTGCCGTTTTGCAGAGGGCAGACATATGGCACAACTGAAGAATTATCAGAAATGCTTTTTTCTTCATGCACTGAATTAATTTCAAATTTGTGCTAATGGAATGGCGAGCCCACCTTACTAATATTAGGGAAGACACAGTTACCAGGAATTTACAGGTTGAAAACTATATGAATGTATAAAATATGAATTTGAACCAATGATGGTTGTCAGAAATGTGCTTACCACCATAATGCAGTTGAGAGTTAGTGAGCAAGCATTTGCAACTTGGTACAATATAAAACATTCCCACATTAAAATGCCAAAAGAAATCAGAGTTGGAGAATATTTTATAATTGTAATCTACTCTTTATTGTTTATATTTTAGAAATATCAAGTGCAGAAAAAAAACATACAAAGGACTGTGCTAAAACCTGTAACTAAAATAGACACTAAGATGAAATAGACATGGAAGCTTCAGATCATACGTGAACTTTCCAATTAACTTTCTAAACAACCTGGAACAATTGATTCTGCTGAATCAAAAGCAGTAAGATTAATTAAATTAAAAATAACAGAAGAATATTAAGCCAAACACCCAGCAAATTGATGTTTGATTTGTAAATGCTTTCTGCCAGCACACTGCAGTCTTTTCTTGTGACATTCCCAGTGTTATTGTTATTGAGTGATTCAATTATCAAACAAACAAACCTGAATTTATGTGGGTAATTAGCATGTTTTGAACTCAGCTGAAGTAGTCATGCACACTTGTAGAACTTCAAGGAGGATAAAAAAAAAAAATACAAAGAAAAGAATAAGAAACTATCTTTATTATTTCAAAAGGATGAGTCCAAATCTAGTTAAATAAGACAGACAAGTATATTCTAAAGCCCTCATAGTAGGTTCCCAACAGAGCAGAAGACGCCTGCTTCTATTCTCATTTCTTTAAAAGTACAAAGAGTGACTAAGTAAATGGTGAATGTATAATAGATAGGTATTTGTGCGTGCCATACATTAGACACAAATGCATAGTTGACTTGCTACCTAAAAATCCTTGCTCTAAATTGTTCTTGTTTGGTGGACCTAGTCACAAGTATTGCTCATATGTAGAAAATCTTTTCTACCCATTATACTACTTGCAGAGTTGCTCAGTGCTTCTCGGTATTGCTTACTAGGTCGGATTTTACAGATGGGATAGATGAATGGGAATGATCATGAGGGAAAAGTGAGGATCATGCTTTGAGTAGGAAAACAGTCTTTGTAAGAATAATGTCATTTCAAGATTATTCTAATATGACAGGGCTCTAATACGTTGTTTTGGATGGTTTTGGATGCACATGGGAGTGAAGGATGTCAGTGATTATGAGCATTTATTTTCCAAACATCCTTGCAAGCCCTTCTGCAGAGATTTCCTTCTGTCTTTGTTCTGGTCTTTAGTTACCTTAAACAAGATTTTTTTCAATGCCAGAAACAGCCCCTGAATTTTTTTTGTGAGTACCATGGAGGAGGGATTAGAGCTGCTTCTAGTCCTACTGCACAAGAAGGAAGAGGAAACCAGGAGAGAGGGGCTGAGGGGCCTCAGGGTTTTCTGCCTTGCTTTCCACAGTGGTGAGAGTGAGGTGGGGAAGGAGAAATGGAGGACATGCACAAACACAAGATCCTTTCCTCATCCCTCAGAAGAAAAACCAATGGCCTGTGCAAATAGAAGGTGGATAAGGAAAAGTGTTCAGTTTAAGCAGTCCCAATCTTCTCAACCAAAGGTGAAATAGGTAGCTGCTTGCGTAAACAATGGGCTACTTTACTCCTGGTTTGAATCAGATATACTTATTTCTCTTGTATCATGACTCCCTACTCAATATCCCTCCTCCCTCCCTCATATTCCCATTTATTTCCAAAGCAAGTAAGTCAATGTTATTTACTTATTTCTAAAAGTAGCCACTACCCAGAAAATAGCTGCTACACAAGCCTCAGCTAGAATATTTATTAACTATTCTTGCTACCCTTTGGTTGCTTCCTCTGGTGACAGGTTCCTTGAATGATTTTTCAGTTGTTAGCTTTAGGATACCACCACTGCTATTTCAATGTCAAATTTAATCAGTAACATGGGTGGAAGGAAGGTTCTTTGGTTTGGTTGTGTTTTTATTGCCCTGTGTGTGAGGAAATAGTGTACTCAAGGGCTTCTTGTGTTTGAAAGTCTTGAAAAGATGGAAGGACTGTGGTTTGGGGGGGTTGAGAGAGGTTTTTTGTCTTTTTTTCTTTTTTCTCCCTACATCCTAGAGGTTCCAGACACAGAGAAACTGGATACAGAGAATAAGATTTTAGAGGAAGAGAAAGAAAAACCTTACACAGAGCAGAACTGTTAAACCTAGAATTAGGTTTGCTGAAGGGAGGAGCAGCACTGGTAATGGACTGTGTAGAAGTTTGGG
Source organism: Ciconia boyciana (assembly GCF_034638445.1). Taxonomy (NCBI): domain Eukaryota; kingdom Metazoa; phylum Chordata; class Aves; order Ciconiiformes; family Ciconiidae; genus Ciconia; species Ciconia boyciana. The sequence continues at coordinate 177,695,855 of NC_132934.1, forward strand.
ATAAATGTGTGGATTCAACCTGGTGGTTAGAGCTATATGAAAATCTTTTCAGCAGTCCTGCTGTCAGCATAATGGAGAGTGTTTTGCAATTAATGAGGCAAAAGGTATGTGGAATATTCACATGTTATCAGACCTTGCATACTATCACTCTCCCACAGTTGAGTACAAATTAATCCCCCCTTTTAAGATTAAACTAGAAAGATGTACATCATAACCATGAATTATCTATGGGTTTAGCTTGGTTTTTTTATCCTCCTTGTATTTGTCAGCTACAAAAAGTTATGATTACCATTTCTATTTTAGCATACTAAAAATTCCATGTCTGAGCATAATCCCATTGTCCTACATGCTTTGCTAATAAAAATGTGATGCCTCATTCCTAGGTCTTTGTAGACTAAAGGCATGTTACATCTATAAATGAGACTAGTAAAAATTAAATTCAAAATCAATAGTGGTGGAAAAATTTGGATCAGAGAAGCATAAAGAGTGTGGATGTTTTCATTTCTTCTCCCACTGTGTGTTTATTTCTGTGGATGGTTACCTAGGAAATGGCTGTAAGATGGAATTTGTTTAACTGTGTTGTCAGATTGATTGTCAGAGTTTTGAGTGGGGTTATAAATAGTGGATGTGCTCTTGATGCTAGAAAAAAGTAAAGATAATTTGGCTTTTTGTTAACAACATTGAAGAAGCCATGAACCTTGAAAATCTTTCTTGGAAATAAATTATGTACTCATGGGTTAATTTAGCTAGAGTGAGTGGAAAAATATTTCCCATTGCTAAAATAATACTGCGGCATGAAATACTACCTTGTGGCTCATCTAAGTCTGTTGAACATTTGCACCTTGTAATTTCTTCCTCTTGCAAATACTTGTCTAAAGGCTTTATGTATGTGCTCACAGTTGGAAGTTCTAGGTCAGTGTTTGCAGTCCATTCTGCCCATTAATTACCTCCTGATTAAATAATCTGTCCCAAATTCCTCCATGCATAGTCTTTTATTTTCCAGAGGTATTAGAAGATCCAACTTTTTAACATATTGCTCTCTAGAGTGCTTCTGTAACATCTTTCTTATTTTGTAGTCTGTAAGTCTCACGGAATAGAATCTTTCTTTGTTACTTTTTCTCATGATATCTTTTCAGGCTTGTTGGCCATTTATATGAATGCCCATAACAATTATTAAATGTATTTTGAATATTAAAGGTCAGATTCTCAACAGTTTTGCACTATTTGGTAATCATTTATACCTGTATAATGTGAGTATAACCTACCAACAAAAATTGGAATCATTTTATAACCACTTAACACGGGGATAATTGGCCATAAATAGTGCAAGGTAGTGGAAATTTAGGTGATAGACATATAATTGTATTTAAAAAATCAATAAAAACCTCTTCCAAATTACAACCATGGCATAAACAAAATAAAACAAAATCAATAAACTTAAAACTACCCTTCATTGTCCTTTAAAGTGCTAAGTAAAAAGAGAAGCCTATGTCATACCTTTGATGCCAGAAAAAACGAGCTATATTACACAATTGAGAGAGTGATTTCCAGAACCAGGGGTACAATATTGCCAACTCCTTTTAGCTCTTATGTCAAAATTGAGGTTGGTTAGATTGAAGATCCCACTGGATTTCAATTGTTGCTGTTTATTATAAAAAAAGATATTTCCTAGTTGCTTTGGACCTACAAGCCTAAGCAAAATAACCACAAAATATTGCTTTATGCCCCTAAGTTAAAAGTAAGATAGACCATTGCAGAGAAGAAAAAAAAAGTTTCCACCAGTAAGCAAGAGACTGTCTGTAAGTGAACTTTCAAATTAATGAAATGGCAAGAAATTGATGGATAAAAGAATATAATCAGAATGAAAATAGTTTATTTTGAGATAGAGGATGATAATTTTAGGGAAAATTTTACATTCTGCAAATGAGATGTTTGACCCTCATTAGCATCACTATATATGTGAAGAGCTTCTGCAAGAAGTAACAAGAAAGATAGGTATGGCAAGTAGCCAGCAAGCTGAAAAGATAGAACAGCGTGGAGGCAAGATTACTAAAACATCAGCTATGAAGAAACCAAAAGAGAGGGAGTATTATGACTATTAAGGAAAGAGCAGGACTAGAAGGCAGATAGCAGGGGGCTGGCATAACAATAAGATCAAGCAGGAGGATGTCCCTGCTGTGGAGTTCTACCTGAAGAATCACATAAGGAAGCTGGTTATGATAAGTGGGACTTCTGTGCTACTTAAGATGTAATGTCTGTGGGACTTCATGAATTTGAACAACGTGGACTATGAGAAGAGAAATAGGATGAGAAAATGCCAGAACTAAACAGAGACATGAAGAACCCTGAAACTGTAGCTGAGAACACAGATAAGTAAGTGGCATGCAAGCTTTTGATAGCTAAAATTGCAAGACAAAGATGGCTTAGAAGAAACACACACACAAAAAAAGCAAGAAAATACAAAAAAGTTCAAGTCATGTCCCCACTGATGTTCTGACATCATCTGTGTCCTAGTGTTCGTTGATGAAATTACTTTTTTTTTTTTCCATTAAGCAGGTGAATGAATCAATGTACATAAAATGAAAATTCTGAGATATGTATATATGAGATATGCAAAGTGAGGACAGGATACTATGAAGCCAACAAGACACAGTAATGGAACTCAAGGTAATATTTATTTTTGCAGAATAAAATATCTAAAATCTTTGCCAAAAGCTATTCTGAGGAAATGCCTAAAGTGTTTTAAGCATCTCTGAAAAAAACCTCAGTCTCCTGTTTTTTAAGCCTGCCTGTCTTGTCAAAAAAACAAACCAAACCAAACCAAAACAAAACAAAAACACCAGCAAAAATTTTTTTATTCTATTCAATTCAGTTTGCATTGTGTGCCTACATAGGAAATCTTTATTTGTGTTAGTGTTCAAGGTGTGTATGCGTTCAAGCAGAAGCAGGGGAGGAATTTAGTGTCTGTGGACTACAGAATGGGAAGTTTGATGGTATCAGTGTATGCAATACTGAGTTAAGGGGATAGGATGTTTAGGAGAGCTGTGAATGGAAGTGGAAGGACCAATAGAGAAGTGAAAGAACAACTGAAAGGGAGTGTTGAGATGGAAGAATACATCACATAACACTAAACTATTGAAGCAGAGAAATTGTTGGATACCAAGATGCTAAATGCCAAAGAGATGTTGCTAAACAGAATTAGTGGGACAAAGATAAAGATGATGAAAAATTGCACTCTTCAAAAACAACTTACATGGAAAACAAGGAGGAAGAAAGGATTTAACAGAAGATCCTATTGTCAGAAGAACAGGCAAAAGAAAAAAAGAAAAAAATACTTCAAAGAGCACATACTAGTTTTAATTGATCAGAAAAAAAATCAGAAATAAAGTCAAAATATAATGAGAGCTAAAAATATGGGATGCTGAAGATTGCCTAAAGCAACAGGGTGCCCAGAGCCAGCTTTGACTACAAAGTTTCAAAATCATTGCAATCTGATGTTTGCAAATGATTTAAGTACAGTGAATTTGCAGCACTTGTTACTTCCAATTCCTGTGGCATAGCATGTGTCTTACAGACAACAGGCTAATCCTTTGCTGGTTTATCAGGAGCTACATTTTTTCAGCAGGTTTGTAGGAAAGTACATTTTCAGAACCTCAGCTTTTCTTCAGTGTACACAATTTCTGACTACAGAATGTATACAATGTCATTTTCTGCTTGCAGTAGTTGTAGGGCATTTCAGAATAGTTAGGACTGTAGATCTCTGTTCCTTTAACCTGAGTGACATAGCATTTGTTCCCAAATGATCTGATTACAGAAAGTGAAAGAAGTGGGGACTTAAGCTACCCCTTTTTTCATACAAAACAAAAAACAGGTGATCATTGTTCCTGATAGAAAATGAATCTGTTAACTCTTTTGAAAATTTACATCTCAAGAGTTATTTATATTTGCCTAATGAAAGATCTAAATTGTAGAAGTCTACATCTGAGTTCGTCTCTCATCTCAATGCAGAGAAATAGGCTGCTCTAGGACACAATTCATCTCATCATAAAGTAGCTGGCTAACACAGATCAGCTGTATTATATTTATTTTATACAATTCCTATTTTATTTTCACAGGGCCTCAGGTGAAGAGTTCAGATGTTTGTTTGAACTAAATCCCACACAGCCTGTCTGGTATAGGACATTCCTACTAGATGCTTGATAAAATAGTAGGAAAAAACAAATGCCTCTTTCCTCCTCAAATAAAGGACAAATACTGATAAGACTCCTTTTTCACATGCTGCCTCACATCTTGACAGGGGATATTTACGAGACATAGCTGCTCATTCTAAGCCAAAGCATCTTTTTCTCATCAGGGAAAATGATGAGACCAGGTGAAAATGAAAACAGATGCCACAACTGTCAGCTTTCTCTAGATTCTGCCCTTCTACCTGACACATCTATCACATCTATTGATTGATTAATTATTTTATCAGCTCCAATGATAACGTCACATGCGTGGTTCGTGTACTTGCCAGGAACCTTGGAAGGCTGTAATCTAGATGATTCCCAGTACGCATGGGCTTATGTTAGACTAACTGTTCCTCAGAGTCTGTTTCAGTCTCTCAAGTTTATCCTTTGCTCTGTACTAACCAGTTAACATGTACAATTTGGTTCCTTTTCCAGCTAGTGTGTCAGCTTGTACTCATCTGTGAGTTCTGTCACTGTTAGGTCGCAGCTGATATAGATAAGCAGGTAGTTCATGCACCACTTTAAGTGACAGTCTTGCTTCCTGTGGTATTGCTTTATATTTCCTCTAGATTGCAGCCGAAAGTCATACCTTCAGTAAAAGAAAACATGTCTGAAAATTTGATGTACAATGTAATAATTTTTTTTTCAGCACTGTGGGACAGTTTAAAGTCAAGTAAATCCTAAAGAAGAATCATGGCACTATGAATATTTTTTCTGACTATCAGAGAGTGTATAAGTTTGCTTGCATTTTCACAAATACATTATGGGAGTCAGAGCAGCCAATGGAGGGCTTACATCTCTCTTGTATCTCCGCAAGTGCAGAGATTATTACCTAATGTAACTTCTGCTAGAGTTCTTCAAAAAGTCTGAAGAGGCCAGTAAAACTACCACAGCATTTCTGTAAGGAATGTCTGTTATTTTCCATATTGTGACTACAGGAGACCAGCTTAGTTTGTTTTGTTGTAGTGCTTCCTTGTTTGTATTGAATTTCTGGGCTGCCAGAAAGACATTCTTCTTCTAATGTAGAAGCTTCACTCCACTACTGTTTTTTTTCCTTTGAGTATTTCTTCTTTTTTGTTCCTAGAATCTTCCATTATTACCTGACAGATCTATTTCTTTATGCCCTTGGAACATACTGTGTTATACATTTGTGTTGGAACAGATTACAATGCCTGCCTCCAAGTTATTGTCACACTTTGTATACTAGAATATCTCTTGCAGGCTATATGTGTGTTTTGGCTGATCCTTACTAACACTGAAGGAAACAGTACTGCTGATTACTTTTATAACTCCATGGACAATATTGTTCCACTTCCTGTCATAAATCCTATGTTTTTTCTCCTTCCACTAAAAGATCCATTTACAGACTCTCTATGTGGCAAATAGAATCTAGTGCATTAACCTACTCATTATTTGCAAAATTATTTGCATAATTTTCAAATAGTCTCCCAGAGACTAAAAATACCTGGTATTTTTAAGAAGATTTCTTCCCCTGTGATAAATTAATTTGAGATATAAAGATGATCCCTTCTGTTTTCTCAGTCAAGCATAAGACCACAGAGTATATATATGTTCCCTTGGCTTGAATAGTTAGAAAAATTGTGCTAACGCGTTGTAAAAGGGGCCTAAAAAGATAGTAAAAATGTTTTTGATCATGCACTCCATTTTATTTTGTTTCATCTCCTGCCATTTTGCATTTCATTTATTAACAACAGTGATGAATCCAGATGAGATGATACTTAAAGTTTACCTTTGCATTCATCATAGAGGTAATTTATTCTAATGTGACAAATGGTGTTTCACCTTATATGTGGATCTCATTCTGCAAGCAAATTACCATCTATGGTATTTTGATGCTGCATGACTGTATTTGATTTATAAATATGGTCTACATAATAAGAAGGTTTTCAGGCCATTGTATAGTTGTAGCTTTGTTCTGATTTTTTGTGTAGTGTTATTTCATATTCATGATTCTATATGCTATGTGCGACCTAATTTATTTTAAAAAGTGCTTTGATACTGAACTACAATTGTCACAATTCATAGCTGTTTTCTCTTTACCCATATGCTTGTCAGTTCGTCTATGACTTAGTATAGTAGGATAAACCGTTAATGAACCTTTATCAATTTGATGTTGTTATGAGACTCTTTTGAATTTTTATACTGCTGCAATCATACTCTTGGTGGAGCTTTTGTTTTATTTATCAGATTTTGCTAGGTATTGATATGCACAGTTTCTACTATCTGTATTTTAAACACATATAAGGCATTGTCAGCAGAGAAAAAATGATCTAATAAATCTTATTGTTTTTCAAAGAGCAGAAATGTGTCGTACACAATGTCATAAATATAAAACCATTTGTTTCCACAGCCAAAAATGCATTTTTACAGTTATGTCAATGTTGGATTGTGACTATCACTTCCACTTTTAACAACTGAGAAGCAGAAGTTGTTTAGAAAAATAAAAATTTGACTTGTAAAATATGTATCTGAAAGTGCAGAAATTACTAGATCAGCAAAAAGGAATTTTGCTTTTTATTGTCCACCTATCTACTGAAATTTATGATATTAGAAGAAGATAGTGAAACTGCTTGAAGAAAACTAGGTACCTATACTTATGAGTTACAAAATATTAACTATATGCATAAAATGCTACCTAATGTTGTTCATGTGTGTACTAAGGAGCATAGATCTTTATTCTTCATTCTCACAGGTTTTCCTGCTTTGTTCTGTGCTGGAAGGATAAGCTTTCTTCCCATTAGGAAAGGAGATTCCTAGCTAGGATGTAAGTAGCCAGTGAATCAAAAAGCCACCTTTCTTTCATGTATTTTGAAAGATGCTCTAGCTACAGGTTATTCAGTAATGTGAGGCAGAGGAACTCTCAGAAATTTTTACAAGAATTGTTCAGTTCTTTTCATTACATAATCAAGTTCTTGCTGAGCTAGTAGGAACGTGACTGGATATCCAAAAGATTTAGGTGCTCAACTAGAAATCGGTAAACCTGGCATTTAATGCCTCTGCACTGAGTGTTCTTGGTGTTTTTCATTTGATGTTTACTGGAGCGTGTAGGTGAGTACTCTAATCACCAGGCTGAGTAATTTTGGTCCATTTCTTTCTTACTCTTACTGTAACCCAGTGAATGTTTAATATGTTATGAAAGTGGAACAGCTTCAACAGAAGGGAATGATATCACCTAACAGCCACCACCAAAATGTTTTCTCTGTCCTAGTGGTCTTAGCACCCACCTGGGAAAAAAGGGAAGTAGCTTCAAATGTCCTTAGGCAATGAAACCGGACATGGGTCAAGGACAGACCAGCTGTATGTTTCTTTGCATAGCAATAAACAGGTGTGCTAGACAACCCCAAGGTATGAATAATTGAACTGATCTTAGAATGAGACACTTCATATTTTAAAATAAAGGAAATGCCAGAAAAGAATCACCTTTATTCAGCTTGCCCTTAAATTTTCTATTGAAATCTTTGACTAACTTTTATTTTGTTTTTTAATTAAAAAGAACAAACAAACAATAAATTTTACCAGGATTTAAAAACAGTTTACATGCAATTATGTAGGATCTCTTTGGGACCAGTTTTGACTTTCATAAACTGCTTGAGAACAACAGAAATTGATACAAATTCATTGAAGTGTGAGAGCACTGAAGTGTGAGCAAAAAAGTACCTACATAAATATTAATTTTTATTTTTTACTTCATGAGCTGTGGAAAACACAAAGCAGTTAAATCTAAGTAGGTTAAAGGGGAACTTTACATGCTGACTTTCAAAATGCTGCATTATTTTATCGCAGAAACATGTACGTGACAATGATACTATTTGTAAAAAAGTAATGTCAGTGGAAACTTTGTATGGGACTATGACACAAAGAAAAAAAAAAGTGTGAAGAAAAGGGGGAGAAGAGAAGAATTCAAAAAAAGCATCTGCAACATTTCAGTCTGAAAACTGTGATTTTATGAGATAAGGAAATCATCTACTCTGAAGTATATGAACACCCACAAAGCCAAGCATATGAAAAGAAACTTAAATGAGGAACTGAGTTTTACATTTTAGGAGGGAGGTGTAGGAGTGTCCATGCTGTTTCTGCTCATGTGTCAGCCAGTGGACAATTTCAATCTTCAGAGTAAACGTAATTCTTAATACCCGCCCTGCATTTAGAACATTGTTAAATACTCTTTTCTTTTTCCTTCCCAAGAGATGAAAGGATTCTTTTTGCAGCGAAAAGTAAACAATGGATTAGGACATTGAAGGTGACCAGAATATAATGCTGGGTCACCAGCTTAAAAAGCAAACTGAAAGCAAAAAAATTCTGGAGAAATATCGTAAGGAATCCACTAACTGACTTAGAAATGTGAATATGAAGGCAGCTTTGACAGACCTAATCCATAGCAGCTCCATTACCTGATGTAACTCTGCACCACCTACTTTCTTCTTTAAAGATTTTTAAAAAGCATTGAAATATAGCAGAAATTTCATTTGGAAAAAAAAAAAAAAAGGTGACCACCAAAGAGTAAGTTGGGGGTGACCTATATTTCTAATTTATTTACACATATTTCATTTTTCTTTCTTCAGTTCTTCTGAACTCTACGGATAATGCTAATTGTTTTTCTGCTCATTGGACAGTTATTTACAATGGTTAAAAGCTGTTATACATTTATGTTTAACTAATTTGGTAGCAGGTTCTGTCTAGGTACTTCTAGTGCACTGAAGAAACAGGTTAACAAAATAAAAGTCCTTGTGATCAAGGGAATTGCCTGGAGTTCTCAGAAAATTCATTAACATTTTATGAATGCTCATATGTGTCTAAAGACTAAGAAGGTGGAGGAATATATATTAGTTACGAATCTTCAGTGAGTGATTTATTACCACTTAAAATTACAAGATATTAATTCCAAAGTTTTCTGAGAAGCACCAACTGCCATTTTAAAACTCTGCTGCGGGCTGGCAGCTAGTAACAAGCAGTGGCATAATGTGCTGAACTCTGCATATGACCATCGCAGTGGCATGAAAACAATTAAAATCTTGTTTCCTCTGACATGTTTTTAAATGCACCTCTGAGACAGAAAAAGCCAACTGCCAAATTTTTTTCTAAATGGAAAGCAGTTAGTGAAGGAAACTTCACTAGTGTGAAGTTTAGTGTGATGTTTAGTGTGAAGTTTAACAAGCAGTTAGTGAAGGAAACTAGTCCCCTGGGAGGCAGCCCTAAAGGGCAAAGGAGTCCAGGAAGGCTGGACATTCTTTAAGGAGGAAGTCCTAAAGGCACAAGAGCAGGCTGTCCCCAGGTGCCGAAAGACGAGCCAGCGCAGAAGACCGGCCTGGCTGACTAGAGAGCTCTGGCTCGAGCTCAGGAAAAAGAGGAGAGTCGATGACCTCTGGAAGAAGGGGCAGGCAACTCAGGAGGACTACAAAGGTGTAGCAAGGCTGTGCAGGGAGAAAATTAGAAGGGCTAAAGCTGAGTTAGAGCTCAATCTGGCTGCTGCTGTAAAAGACAACAAAAAATACTTCTTCAAATACATTAGCAGCAAAAGGAGAGCTAAGGAGAATCTCCAGCCCCTAGTAGACGGGGGAGGGAACACAGTGACCAAGGATGAGGAAAAGGCTGAGGTACTTAATGCCTTCTTTGCCTCAGTCTTTAATAGCAGGGCCAATTGTTCTCTGGGTACCCAGCCCCCAGAGTTGGAAGATAGGGACGGGGACCAGAATGGAGCCCCCATAATCCAGGGGGAAATGGTCAGTGACCTGCTGCACCACTTAGACACTCACAAGTCTATGGGGCCTGATGAGATCCACCCGAGAGTACTGAAGGAACTGGCAGACATGCTCACCAAGCCCCTTTCCATCATTTACCAGCACTCCTGGCTAACTGGGGAGGTCCCAGTTCACTGGAGGTTAGTGAATGTGACGCCCATCTACAAGAAGGGCTGGAAGCAGGACCCGGGAAACTACAGGCCTGTCAGCCTGACCTCAGTACCAGGGAAGCTGATGGAGCAGATCATCCTGAGTGCAATCACATGGCATGTAGAGAATAACCAAGGGATCAAGCCCAGCCAGCATGGGTTCAGGAAAGGCAGGTCCTGCTTGACCAACCTGATCTCCTTCTACGACAAGGTGACCTGCCTAGTAGATGAGGGAAAGGCTGTGGATGTTGTCTATCTAGACTTCAGTAAAGCCTTTGACACAGTTTCCCACAGCATTCTCCTGGAGAAACTGGCTGCTCATGGCTTGGACGGGTGTACTCTTTGCTGGGTAAAGAACTGGCTGGATGGCCGGGCCCAAAGAGTGGTGGTGAATGGAGTTTACTCCAGTTGGCGGCTGGTCACAAGCGGTGTTCCCCAGGGCTCTGTGCTGGGGCCAGTTCTGTTTCATGTCTTTATCAATGATCTGGATGAAGGGATCGAGTGCACCCTCAGTAAGTTTGCAGAGGACACCAAGTTGTGCGGAAGTGTTGATCTGCTTGAGGGTAGGAAGGCTCTACAGAGGGACCTGGACAGGCTGGATCAATGGGCTGAGGTCAATTGTATGAGGTTTAACAAGGCCAAGTGCAAGGTCCTGCACTTGGGCCACAGCAACCCCATGCAATCCTACAGGCTTGGGCAAGAGTGGCTGGAAAGCTGCCAGGCAGAAAAGGACCTGGGCATGTTGGTTGACAGCCGCCTGAATATGAGCCAGCAGTGTGCCCAGGTGGCCAAGAAAGCCAATGGCATCCTGGCTTGTATCAAAAATAGTGTGGCCAGCAGGACCAGGGAAGTGATTGTCCCCCTGTACTCGGCACTGGTGAGTCTGCACCTCGAATCCTGTGTTCAGTTTTGGGCCCCCCACTACAAGAAAGACATTGAGGTGCTGGAGCGTGTCCAGAGAAGGGCAATGAAGCTGGTGAAGGGTCTAGAGCACAAGTCTTATGAGGAGCGGCTGAGGGAACTGGGGTTGTTTAGCTTGGAGAAAAGGAGGCTGAGGGGAGACCTTATCGCTCTCTACAGCTACCTGAAAGGAGGTTGTAGAGAGGTGGGGGTTGGTCTCTTCTCCCAGGTCACAAGTGATAGGACAAGAGGAAATGTCCTCAAGTTGTGCCAGGGGAGGTTTAGACTGGATATTAGGAAATTTTACTTCACTGAAAGGGTTGTCAAGCATTGGAAGAGGCTGCCGAGGGAAGTGGTTGAGTCGCCATCCCTGGAGGTATTTAAGAGACGTGTGGATGAGGTGCTTAGGGAGATGGTGTAGTGGTGGTCTTGGTAGTGTTAGGTTTACAGTTGGACTCGATGATCTTAAAGGTCTTTTCCAACCTATACGATTCTGTGATTCTGTGAAATATATGACTACCTTTACTATTAAATATCTTTGGTATTTTTATTTAAAAACTTCTAATTAAAAAAACACAACAAACAGTTGTTGACATTATAAGGCATATTCTTATGTAGGTAATAGAAGGAAAAGTGTCAGCTGAGAAAACTAATATTAATTAAAGTGGATACACTACATGTTATAAAAATATACCCACCATTAGTTATAAAAAAAATAATATTCATTTTAAGACAAACAGAATCTTATTTTTTTCTTGCAATTTCTCAAACTATTTGCTGTGTTAATACAACACAGAGCATTTATCTTGATACCATTAATCTTATCAATCTGTTATGCTTGTATTTTACTGGAAACATATATGATAAGGCAGTCAACCATTACTTCATATTTCTGATTCACCCACATTGTCCTGTTGATGTCAATGGAATTTGCAGTTATTCAAGCAATGTTCTAAGGAAAAAAAAAATAGCAGCAAGTAAAGACAATTTAATAATTAAATACATGTATTATCATAAGTGTTCAACATCCTTTTGGAATTAAATTCAAAAGCCAAAACTTTCTTAACATAACACGATGGCAAAAATTGAGCTTTGGACTGTCGAATCTCAAAACCACTAAGAAGAGAGTAATCCCTGCAGATTCTGTGAGTCTGTTCTAACCAATGTGGTGAATAACAGCCAGAATACACTGGTAAGTCATCTACCTGTCCACAGTATTCATACTCTGGGTATCCATTATTGCACTTCCAACTACACTATGTAATAGGGTATGTGTAAAGGACTCGATGTTTAGCAATGGATGGAGGATAAGAACTTTGAAAGTAGGATTAACATTACATTTAATATAATGGGTGCAGGTTCATAGTTTACAGGAAAGTTACAGTTAAAGGAAATAATTTACACCATTTGCTTTATATGAATGGTAGAGAACAAGTGTGTTAACAAAAGAAAACGTGTGACAGTCAGTCTCAGCTTTCAGTCAAGATAAAATGAAGAGTGGGATAAATCTATTTTAAATTAGATATCTAAAAATTAGGTGACTAAAACTGATCTAATCATTGTAGGGTCCTTTTACAGTTAAGGGAGACTTCTAAAGAACAATTCAAACCATTCTGAAGTGGAAGTCTTCAATTAAATAAATCATACTGTAAAATTCCCTTTTTATTGACTATATGGAGCCACATGTTCAAACATATAACTTTTATGTGAATGTCACCTATATTTGCTTTTGATAATGGACTTGGTACTTCAAATAAATCTGAAAGATAAAAAGAAACAAGCAAATAGTCTCTTCAGTTAACTACTGAAATATACCCTAAAATTCAGACATATTTTTCATGTATATAAGCCAAGAAATTTAGGCTGTTTGATGAAGAATTAACTGGCTTGTGCTCCAAGTCTGAAAATGGGAAATCAGTGACACTGAGCACAATAGCCAATGCTGAGCACAATAATGTCAACCTAGATGAAACATTCATTCAGAACTCATCTAACTGCAATATTTTTTTAATGGGAGCAATTTTATTAATAGATGCTGTGATACCCTGTTGTCATTTTCACTCGCACCACAGTGCTGCTGCAAAATAAACTTTTAATTACACCTTCTCAATCACCCTATGAGGAATATGTGAACATATAGTCCTCCCACATCTGCAGTGTATTAGATTCAGCAGATTACAAAGAGAAAGAAAGAAAAATAAGATACAGGGTTGGGTGTCTCTTATTACCTGTGGTTTTCTACAGTGGAGAAGTTGCCATGAAAAGTAGTCAAATTAACTTTCTATTTGATGCATGATGCAGAGGAATAGCTGTGTTAGGGTAAATTTTATCCTCATTTTTAGGTAAACTAAACTGCATTCTAGGTGAGGTTGCATCTGTCCATTGACTCTAAGAGAGTTACTAACTCAAATCTGGGTTTCTGTTCTTGAGCCATATACATCCATTTGAATCACAGAATGGTTGAGGGAGGAAGGGACCTCTGGAGGTCATCTGGTCCAACTCCCCTGCTTAAGCAGGGACACCTACTGCCAGTTGCCCAAGACCATGTCCAAATGGCTTTTTAATATCTCCAATGAGGGAGACTCCACAACCTCTCTGGGCAATCGGTGCCAATGCTCAGTCACGCTCACAGTAAAAGTGTGTTTCATGATGTTCAGACAGAACCTCCTGTGTTTCAGTTTGTGCCCATTATTACCTGTCCTGGTCATTGGGCACCACTAAAAAGAGCCTGGCTTCATCCTCTTTACACACTCCCTTCATACATATTGGTGAGATATCCCCTTAGCCTCATCTTCTCCAGGCTAAACAGTTCCAACTCTCTCAGTCTTTCCTTATATAGTGGTGCTCCAGACCCTTCACCATCTTTGGGGCCCTGCGCTGGACTGTCTCCAGAGAAAGACTCTCATGAGAGTCTGATAAACAGAAGGAAATATTTTCAGATGTGCTAAAAGAGTCTGTTGATTCAAAGATAACAATTTCTTGAACACTCTACCACGAAAGAGGGTCTGTATTGCAGATGATGCAAATAACTTCAACGGTGGTAGCCTTTCTGGACTTAAGCACTCTTGTTTTATTTTTCTCCTTCTGTCTGTCCTCCCAACAGCTTTTAACTTTTTATACACCTTTTTGGAACAAGTACAGTTTTAAATTTATCTTTCACAGTGGTTCATTGACTTACCTTTCAATTTTGACTTACCTTTCAATTTTACCTTGAATAAATAAATGTTATTATAGTGTGTTCCTAGACTTTCTGAATCATTTTCTCTTTGTGCTCATTTCTGGTTTTATATTTTTAAAAGATGCAAGTCTTTAGTCCACAAAGCATTATAGTGTTGATACAGAGTATAAAACATCCCAATTGTACGTTTCAAATTTTTACTGGGTTTACCTGAAAAGCCGTATTTTCTATGGCTAAGTTCTTTCATGTATAAGTATGGTGATGCGAGTGGGAAATAACAGTAATTACATCACTTATGGTAGAAGTGAGAAGCATTGAGCTGTTACAATATTTCCTTACTCATTGTCTTTGGACTGTAGTGGTATGAGAGCAGAGCTGATATACTGGGTCTGGCTGGAATGGAGTTAATTCTCTTCATAGCAGTCCATATGTTGCTGTGTTTTGGATTTGTGACTAAACCAGTGTTGATAACACAGCCGTGGTTTGGCTGTTGCTGAGCAGTGTTTGCACAGCATTGAGGTTTTCTTCCTACCACTCTGTCCCTGCAACGAGTAGCCTGAGGGTGCACAGGAAACTGGGAGGAGATACAGCTGGGGCAGCTGACCCAAGTTGGCCAAAGGGATAATCTATATCACAGGATGCCATGCTCAGCACTAAAAGCTCAGGGAAAGGAGGAAGAAGCAAGGACATTAGTGGTTATGGCTTTTGTCTTTCCAAGTAACTGTTACACATGCTTTCAAGGCTAAAGTGGCTGAACATCTGCCTACCAATGGGAAGTAGTGCATAAATTCCTTATTTTGCCCTGCTTGTGCATGCACCTTTGTTTGACTCATTAAACTGTCTTTACTTTGACTCACCAGTTTTCGGCTTTTGCTCTTCCAGTTCCCCCCCCCATCCCACTGAGTGAGCAAGCAACAGTGCTTAGCTGCTGGCCGGGGTCAACCCACCACAGCTGAGAGAACCAAGTACCCCCACACATATCTCCAGTACCCTTCTAGAGGCCTCCTACATTCTATAAACATCTCAAAAGACATTTTCTGAAGGTATATCTGAAGGAAATAACAGGGTGAAGATAGGTGTATCAAAATCAAAACTCCAAACTAAAAAACCCCATACCTTGAATTCTAGAGCATTCAGTGCCCATGCAAACCAAACTGCAAACCTTTTCACTCTAAAGTGAAAAAAGTATTTATTTAATATTCCAGATATACATTATTAAATAAAACTTTCTGGAATTTAACCACCACCCTACATACATGGTAAAAAAGGTATCCCTGGTAGAAGCCATAGCAAAAAACTCATATCATATATAACTACAAAATAATTTTAAAATAATCAGGTGCAAAATATAAATTTAACATCTTTCTTTTCACATAGTAACGTTTTATTGGGCCAGTTATAATGGTACAACAACAACAAAGAAACCACCAACAAAAAAACAAAAAGCAACCTCCAAAAAACCCAGAGGTGGTAAAAGAAAAACAAAACAAAACAAAATAAACATAAATATGCAAACCTTTATTTGTTATATCATTCTATATATTTAGGCAGTAAACCTTACGCAAACATCTCAACATCTTTTTGTTGTCTTGCAAATAAAACAATAGACTTTTCTCATAAGTATTTTCAGCACTATTGCTACACTGTCTTAGGAATACTTAAGTATAAAACTTTATGGTTTTATGTTATTTCTAATCATTTTTTGCAAACAAATAAGATTTTAGAAACTCCACAAAATGGTCAACTTGAGATAGGTTTTAATTATCAAGGGTTTTATTTTTATTGGAAGCCTTTTTTCATCTTCTATGTCAAAATTGTTATTCTGAAAGGAAATATTCTTAGTGTCAAGTGTTTACTGCTCATGAGTCAGGCCTCAACAAATACAGGATTTAGAACTGTGATAATAACCAGTGGAGGTGTCACAGAAACTTTGCCTTAGTCTCAACCTTGGTAGTAAGTGTCATGGATTTTTCTAAGCCCAACAGCAATCAATTTGGAAATTACTGGTTTCTCTGAAGCCTTGATATGGCTGGGTTGGTAGAATTAAGTTGGAGGTGAAAGTCTAGCCTACCATGCTAAATTAACCATAGTATATTATTAAAGCATTTGAAGCTAGGGACCACAAATAAAAATTTGCGTCTCAATATCTCTATATCTAGTGTTCAAAAGTAATTCTTTGTTCCAAGTTTTAAAATAGTTTCTGCCCTACTAAGAAGCATTCTTCAGTATATATCACTGGCAAATGCCCTTAGGAGGATTGTTCTGTGTATTAAGTGATATCCTACCAAAAATAGTATGCAATCTATGTGGTGTGGGTTTTAGCTGGCCTATATTTAGGTATTTGTATGTGACCTGTATACCAACACAACCACTTTTGTCACTGGAGAAGTAGTCAATACATTCACTGGAGTCTGGAGGACTGTTCAGTTTACCCTAAAGTACACCTCCCTATGTGATGTCTAGACTGTATCTCTAGACTCCATCATTTCTATTGACTAGACCTCCACTGGACATAGTAGGTGCTTATAGATTTAGCTTACATGTAGACACTTCCATTGTAAACACCTGAAGTTAGGAATACCTGAATCCCACCTAAATTAGAGTTGTTAGTAATTCCCTATTCTTTTTAGTTCTTGACTTGTGAACTTAGCATGTTACTACATGTTTTAAACATGTTATTTTGAATGCAAGGAAGGGTGGAGGGGAAAGCCAGGTAGAACTAGTTTGATCACTGGAAAGGAGTGCTATCTCTAACTCCATGGCACAGACTTCTACCACTGGAACAAGAGGAACAAAACATTTTCATATATATTTAAACTGTATATATTAAACCTAGAAATACTTGCTAGCTTCTGGGTCTCAATATACATTCTGCTGCCTAAAGAGTTTTGCAAGCAAGTTCTGTAACTATTTGCTGGGTATCTAAGATTAAGTTAGGACTCTTGCATTCAGGTCCGCATAGAATAGGTAGGACTTTTTTCCCCATCAGCCTGTCCTGTCCCTTTTACCTTCAATGTCTATGTTACCTTCCCTAGGCACTCTATCCATCATTTGTATTTTTTCCAATTCTGCTCTTACCCTGCCCTTCTTCCTTTCTAATTTGCTCCTGCCTTTGCATCATCCATCCTGTATTCTGCTTATTTATGGTACTCTGCTCTTTCCCTGACCATGTTTTTATTCACCTTCTTGCATTTTTACGTTGTTCTAGTCAAGCAATGAGTCTTCCTGCTTATCCACTATATTGGTGCAGTAAAAACTTAACACTATGGTTAAATATTAAATAACATATATTTTCCTTTCAGGAAATACTTTACAGAAAGGAAAGTATACAGGGTGAAGGAAAGAAGCACGAGTAATGCACTAACCTGGCTGTCATTCATTATTCTCACACATATAACACTTGCTGTCTGCACATTAGCAATGAAGAATCAAGAGCTGACAAGAGATGCTTGGTATCCCCATTTCCAGTTTCCAGTAGCAAATCAGTTTCCAGCAGCTGTAAATTGCAAGGTAAGGCTTTAGGGTCACTTTCCAACAGAACCTTCAGAAAATTTCAGGAAAAACATTAATGGATCTACTGATCATATATACATGCTGAGCAATTGTCCAGATCAGGAAAACAATTCATAGAATTGGTAGAAGATATTTATCCTCATACTAAAGAAAACCCATTAACTCTCACTGGCTATCAAGAGAGATAAATGATGTAATGATAGGCCAGGTTCAAGTTCCTCCACCATGCTGACTATATGTATCCCCTCTTTTTAGCAACTCAACTGCTCAGTCCATGTTGTCATGCAGCTTCACCTGGCTGATTAACTGGATCTGGTGCGTGCAAGTATCAAGCACATCAGAATGAACTCCAGCCAGGAGCTCTGCAACTTAGCAGAATCCAATGTCCAAATGAATACTTCCAGAAGTTACATTTTATATTTACAGATAAACATTGTACTCTCTTCCTACCTGGGAACTTTGTAAGGGCTTTTCTCCATCACAAGGACAAGAAAAGGGTCCCTCATCACAGCCTTGCAGTATTTATTCTGTTGATTAAAACCTCAACAACAGAAATCACGTGATGCTGCAAGATTCTCAGTTCTCATTCCAAGTAAAAAGTAAAATTCTGACACCTGATTTCAACAGAAACCTGACAGTGAAATCCAAGTGTGTCTTTTAGTCTTCTAAACAATGGACCAAAAAAAAGAACTCTAATTTCATTTAATTGTTTTTAAATCAAAGGTCCTGAAGAGGTGATATTAAAAAGATTTTCTTTATGTATGATGTCAGAATCCTTCAATTTGTGAATCTTGTATCAACAAATATAAGGACAAAACAAATGTGTCCTCTAATCTTTTTAAAGAAAGTACAACTATTTTAGATGTGACTCTTCAAAAACCATATGAGCCAAACTTGAAAATAACTTGTAAGCACAGATATCTTCTTTTTTGCCAAATTGTGAATAACTGGAAATTGGGTTTCACTGTGGAAAGTTAAGATCTGAGTAATTTGCTTCTATGATTATTACTTTTCATGGAAATTTGGATATAGAAGAAACACAATGGACCCCTCAATAGGTAAGATATTCTGCCATGATGCCTTGCTCTTCACAGATGGAATTGGCATCACAGCTATGCCATTGGAGTGGACAGCTCTCTGGCTATATCTGCATTTACCATTAGAGAACCGGAATATGAGGGTAGACATTTGATGTTTCAGGATCAAGGAAGTGTTCCTGCACATGCATCCGTTTATATCAGCTGTTGCCGTATAACCCTGATGATACCAAGGTTGCGAATAAAACTTTGACCATAAAATTTTGACCGTATCATTTATATGGACAGAATGCTGGCAATGTCAAAGAAAACTATGAAGTCCTGGCTTTATCATTGATATGAACACAACCTTTTTATGAAGGGCTGTGGGACAGAGAGTTGGAGAAGAGGCCAGAGCTCTGTCTGTTACAGTAGTTGCCATGGAAGCCAGAAATGTAAGAGATGTTGATGAAGCCCTGGTAATGTCAAAGATGGGCACAGAGCTTTGGCTGTGTCAAATGGTTGCTATGGAATACTGGCTCTATCAGAGATGAGACTAGAGCTCTGGCTGTGTCAGAAATGAGGATGGCACTCTGAGTATATCAGTGTTTGCCTCTGATATTTGGCTATGTTAAAGATAGCCAGGAATGGACACCTGGCTTTTTCAAAGCTGGGCATAGACCGCTGGCTATGTCAATATTTGCCATAGAGTTATTATTTTATCATATAGCAGGATGAAATTTCCAATATATATGTGATTTACCATGTATGTCAGATGAAAGGATAGGGTTTTTTAAATATATTTAGATAGAGATTGATCTCTGACCGTATCAGAGATCGACAATCACCTCTGCCTGGGATCAACACTGATATGTGTCTTCACATGTCAGAAACATGAGTAAAGCTATATCCATACAAGAACTCTTGATAGGAGCCACTCCTCTATTACTTTATTTCTATAATATATTCATAGAAATAAGATATAAATAGGAGGGAAGTACATGTTTTCTTTTGTATGTGGTTAAAATGGCATGCTGACCAAAGCAGATGTAAGAATGAATCTTTATAAAGATTTTTCCTTTTTATTTTCCTAAGACCTTTCCTAAGTCATACACATGTACCAACTAATGTTAGTTAACACAACAATCTGATTATATTAGTGGTCATTTTGTGCTTGTTTTTGTAAAAGATTATAATGGTTATATATGGGAAAATAGGAACGTACTTCTATTTTTGTCAGATGTGCATTGGAAAATCTTTTCTCTGCAGGATTACTTGTTCCCAGAGAGCAGCAGGATACTCTTAAAGTGAATTGATTTTGTCCTGGTACTGCACTGAAAATGCATTTATTGAAAAAGTTTTAATAGTGTTTCAGATTTTGTTCTGAAAAATCTCTCTGTACCTATATATGTAATGGAGATCTGCGTATGCCAAAAAATCAGAACAGTCTTATTAAAATTACCCAATGTTCTGATCTGGTCAAGATGGCAAAGTAGTTCTAGGCATTTTGCATATAAAATAACATCTGTGCCAACCTACTGCTGGGGAAGTCAGACTATGAAAGTTTACACTATAGAAAAGCTGAAATAGAATTCTTTGTAAGTCAATGGAAATTTGTAAATAATTGAGGAAGAAACATATTGAAATAATTTTTTTAAAAAAGCTAAATATCTTCTTATATGGAAGGTGAATGGGTCTTTCTATGTAAAAAAATAGAGTAGATGTGTTCTGTTACTTTTTGTTGTAGGTGCTGCCATAGAATATGATCATACAACTCAAAATATTCAAGTTATATCCAAGTGGCTTTTCCAAAAGTTAGAGTTATTGTTTTTTCCATTTCAAGTAATCATGGTCATAGTTAAGAGTTACAGCAGAAGATGAAGTTGTGCCTTCATCAGTTGAGCCTAGTCAGTAATTTTGCCTGAGAATCTGTGTAAGAGATAATTATTGGCCCCGCCTCTGTAAGACCTTGTTCTGCTATACCTATAAGCAGCCCTCCTCACTACTTCTATCAGTCAGTGCTGGACTGGCCAGAGCTCAAAGACAGACAGTAGTGGGAAGCAAATAATCTGTCTAGATGAAGCTGGAGAAAAGGTAATTTTCCCAGGTGGAGGGGAGGAAGGTCAAATTAAAGCTTTCTTGTTATTGGGCAATATCTGTTTCTCCTCTTAATTGTTATTAAAGAAATTGACATCATGTATGCAATTAACTGAATTTTGAATAGTTGTGGTCAGATCTATGCCAGATGACATTGTATTGCATTACATATACTCAACCAGACAACATTTTAAATTGTAAAGAAAGCTGGATCTGATGTACATGACGTGCCCTTTTAAAAGGCATGCTTTGTACTTTATTAATTAATACTCTGAGGTTGTTTATATTTAGCCATCAGCTCCATCTGGGCCAGCAGCAAGATACCTCATGAAGGCACAGATAATGAGCTGTTATACTTTCATACAAATGCCTTGTGTTTTGTTATCAAAGTCTGTTTTGTAAGTCTGTTCAGACTTTCAGATGGAGATAAAGTGTGGAACAGAAAAATAAATATGGAAACAAGTGAAATTTTTCCTTCCTTTGGTAATGAGGTGACAGGGTGAAGTTGGAGGGCAAGGAGGAATTCTCAAATTCATTGTCACCTAAAAGTCTCCGTGGAATTTCTTCCTCAGCAATTCTGCATTTCTGCATGGATAAAGCTTTAGCATTCTGCAGTACATGGATGCAAACTCTCCATCTGTTCTTGGGCCTGAGATCTGCACTCTGATTCCTTATCAGCTATGGAAACTATGGACAGAGTCTTTCCAAATTTCTGGAAAAAAATATTCCCAAAGACTTTTGTATGATCCTTAAAAATCTGACTGTACTTTGCCTTTAACATGCATTCATGACTAAGCAGCATGATTGGGGCTAGTTTTTCAGGATACATAGATTTTAATCCCTGAGCTCAATACCCAAAGAAATTGAGAATAAATACTTTCTTTTCTGAATGATAGGATGTTTAAAATATATAAATGAAAACTGTTTACACTGAACCATAATGACCTCTATGTTCTTTGTTTTACAACACTTATCTAAAATAAAACTGCATATTATGTTCACCTGTATATTCCATTAAGAAGATACTCAAGTGTTTGCAATGACAATTCCCATTTATCAAACAGCCTGTGTTTGTTTATATGGCTGCAACAAGAACTGGAAAAGGAGTAGAAAAAGAAGTGTTGGAGAGGAAGGTATAGTTCTGGTACTAGTTGATAGGAGTTTATTTTGTAAGCATTAGAAATTAAAGACCACACACACCCAAAAGAAAAGTATGGCTTGCCTGTTCAGGAGACAGTTCAGCTGGCAAGAGAAGAGAAAACCAATTGTCAGATGGACTTTTTTTTAATCAATTAAAATAAATTATTTGCTGATGTGACCTCCCTAAATAAAACTTGGTCAAAAGAAGACAAAAGAATTCCTAGCAGGCGATAATCAGCAAAGATATTAATTTGACAGTCAGAGGCTAGAATAAGACAGATTGATTTATTCACTATATATATATGTGCAGGTTAGGCCTCTGAGCTCACATTGTCATTTAAAAACAGCTCTGTCCTTATGTGCCTGTAAAGAATAATGTTTTGAAGGGTATTTTGTATCCAAGGTGATATCTTTTTTTTCTTTCTCTCCCTCTGTCTGTAGATATATATGTATGTATACACACACAAACCATCACATTTATTTTTTTCAAACACGTTTTCAAATATCATACTATAGTTGGAAGAAGTAAACATATTGATCTGACATTGTACACTTCAATACAGTCTGAATATCACAAAGGAAGAGAAAATTCTGATGACAATTATACTCAGTTCTAATCTATGTTTTTTTCACAATTAATTAACTAAGAAAAAAAAATGAGGAAATTTTATAAAACTTTACAAAAAAGTGCCTTTCTAAGTGGTTTATTAGAAATTAAACATTGTCTGAAGTTTTTATGTCACAATCTGTCCCAGTCTGTCTTCTGATATCTCTCTGCTCTGACCACTTTGCAATGTTGGACAAGGTTTTGGTTTCTGTAGTCATTCTCCCAGATGCATCTGTATCTGCCTTTATCTGACTCTTTCTTTGTCTGAATTATATGGGACTCCATAGCTCATTTGTTTCAGAACCTGGAACCTTGTGCCACAAAATTCCATCCTGGAGCCCTATCCTCTGGTGTTGCTTATATACATTGTCTGAGAGTCATATCCATCTGGAAAACAAGTTAGAAAATTAATTTCTTAACCTTCATTTAGCTGTGGTCAGATCAAAAAAAAAAAACAAAAAAGAAAAAAAAGATACTGTCCTCTACAATGATGCAAAGGCAAAATTTCATAAATCCAAAGTTGCAAATGAGTAAACCGCTGATAATTCATCATCAAACTGCAGAGTTGTTTAAATCTCCTGATAGCTCTTTTATTGTAGGTTTGGGTGGTTTTTTTCCTTAATTATTCCCTAACTTTTTCCATGTACCTATTCCCTTTACTTTTTCACAATAACATGACCACCAAGGACTTGCAGAAGTAATCAGGTTATTGTGTGATGTCATAAATATTTTTCATAATTCCCCAACAAAACATACTTCTTTTTTTTTTTTTTTTTTTTTTTTAACCCAGGATGATGAGTTCAGGCACAAAGAAAAAACAACATGGGAAATGATATGGGATTGGGGTGAGGGTTCAATAGGATTGCCTCTTCTGGTGGCACTGACAGCTTATCCTGGCTCAGTATGGTTGTTGAAAGATAGTGTGAACATTGCCAAAATCAATGAGCTACACTGTAGTCAGATTAATTTGTCTGATTTTTATCTGTTCTGAGCAACACCTACTCTGTCTAGTGCACTCACGTGCACCCTGAGACCAGGGTCATGCCTGAACCCCAGTCCACCAGTGATCAATTATTGGTGATTTTAAAAAAACACACAAAGAATGCGTACCACAGATATCTTGAAATATGACCTTCTCTTAATCAATTTCACTACTTTTCTAACACCATACCAACATACCGTACTAATCAGAATCGTCTCTTTTTCTAGTTCATTCTTCTTTACTGCCTGTGACAGGGGGTTACTTACCTCCTTGAGAAGAGGCTACTTTAAATATGTCAGCAAATTGTTTTTTCTTCCTTTTCTAGTCTCTTAAGTATAGTGTCCATTGTTCTGCAGGGTTGCTTGAAAGATTATCAGAATTAATAACATTTGACTATTGTCTTAACTGAGGCTAATCAGAAGCTGATAGTGTCATTTCATACTTTAAGGTTTTAATTCTTTAAAGAAGCAACACAAAAGCCTTTCAACTGGTTTGGTGAACACAGAATCTAATTTCTCATTTAGAAAAAGATTTCAAAGTATCAAAGTGACAAAGAGACAAACTGTATGCAGTCAGAGATGAGGACAGCCTTTGGCTTGGGCAGTAGGAAGCTCAGGTTTGCTGCTTTGGATAATGTAGCCTAAAAAAATATCTGTCACTTCAGAACTGACAGGCATAACAGGAAGTATACCATGTAGCTTTGATCAAATTCAATACCCTTGAAAATTCCCAGCTTCTACTTTGAAGGAGCATTAGCGATTGTTTCACATTGAGGAGGTAAGAACATTTTATGGGAAAGATACTTGAAATGCAGTGCTGGAGCTTTGCCTGAGACATTATGTTATACAAAAAATCAGAAATTGCAATCAAAAAATCAATTCATTGGATGACTCAGGTATATCACATTATATTTAAACTTATAGCCAATTATTAGTAATATTACTAATACTGTTATTATTCCTTTATGCCTTTGCCTTCTGTTAATTCTATTAGCAGGTGTAATTAATATATATTAATTATATTAGAAATTGTACCCCAAAAATCACAGAGGAAAAAATCATCTAATAAAGCAAAGAAACAAAGAGATTTAAATATATATTAAACAAAATAATACGTGAAATAAATAGCAATATTTAACAGTGAAAAAAAGAGAGTTGAAGAGTTTAGCTGTTTCAGATGATGAAAACCAGAAGTGAGAGTTCTAAGGGATACAGGTTGGTGGGGTTTTTTTTTCATTTTATCACTTAAAACAGAAGTATGAGATAGCTTGATATACTATAATTAGTGGTTTCCTTTCAAGCTAAACACCATGTGTGAAATCTTTTGCTACATGTAATTATGGCTGTCTTTGAAACTCAATATACAGAAAGAATGCTTGTTAAAGTGCTGTTGGGAAACCCACCTCTTATCCATGCGGGCTATATTTGAATTTTACTTCTACTGATTTGCTCTTATTTCTTTTTTAAAAGACCTGTGCCACCTCATTAGAATACAAGTAAACATTCATTAATTGGCTCAATTAAAAATTAGACTTTATTAGATCCTAGTAGGAATTTGAAAATTATCTGTATTTACTTTAATTTTTTTAGAAATATCTAACACATTTTGAGACAAAATATAATTTCATGTCTAAGTCTTTTCAGAGGTTTATTTTTCGTGTAGTAACTTACTGCAAAGTACATTAAATATTACATCTAATTAAGCTTTCCATATGGACTTTTTTCATACATAATAGTTGAGGATACAGGTAAATGGAGCTCTGTGAAATTTAGAAAGCACTAAAATTTTGGCTTCAAATGAGGAATGGAAGGGAAAAAGCAGTCACATAATTCCTTTTACAAATGTTGAAGCAATTTATTCATCAAAAGGATTAAGTCTTCCAAAAACATATCTGTTAGGAATCTTATCCTAATGTTCTGTTTGCTTGCTTGTTTGTTTTTTTCCCAAAACAGTTTAATACTCATATATGAGTTATACATTATATAGTAGTAGTATACAGTAGCAGTTATACAGTATACTTATACAGTAGTAATTTCTTATCTCTACCAGAAATTTTTCAACCAAGAGAATCTAGCATTTGTATTTTTCATAGTTATTTTGGAATACTATCCAAAATTATTTTTACACTGCATCCAGGTAGGGAAGAGTGGAGTTTATCTCTATTTTCTGAGTCTTCTACTGTCCCACTTGAGTTTTGGGGACATTTCCATTCTGTCTGTTAACAGACAAACCTGTAATGACAGTTACTGTGTCTCTTCATGTAACTGAAGAATCACAGAATTGTTTAGGTTGGAAGGGACCTCTTGAGATCTTCTCGTCCAAGCCACCCTCCTTCTTTGCCTCAGGAATGCATTGCCAGTTCATAGTCAGCTTGTTGCCCACTGGAACTCCCACATCCTTCTCTGCAGAGCTGCTTTCCAGTTGCTTGGCCCCCAGTGTGTATTAGTGCAGGACTTTGCACTTTCCCTTGTTGAACTGCACAAGGTTCCTGTCAGACCATTTCTCCAGCCTGTCATGGTCCCTCTGAACCACAGCTACCACAACCATCTGGTGTGTCAGCCATTCCTCCTGGCTTTGTATCAGCTGCAAACTTACTGAGGGTGCACACATTTCCATTGTCCAGGTCATTAAAGAAGGTGTTGAACAGTATTGGACCGAGTAATACGCCCTGGGGTACACCACTAGTAACTTAGCTCCAACGGGACTTTATGCCACTGATGACAACCAGTGGGCAAGGCCCTTAAATCCGTTTTCAGTCACCTCACTGTCCACTTACCTAACATGGAACTCCTTTCAGCTTGTCTATAAGGATGTCCTAGGAGATGGTGTCAAAGGCTTTACTAAGTTAGAGGTAAACAACATCCACTGTTTTTCCTTCAACCACCAAGCTAGTCACCTCGTTGTAGAAACCTATCAGGTTGGTCAAGCATGATTTCCCCTTCATAAACCAATGCTGACTATTCCTGATCATCTTCTTATCCTTCATGTGTTTGAAAATATGGTCCAGAGGGATTTTCTCCATCACCTTCCCAGGGATTGAGGTGAGGCTGAACCTACGTGTAGATCCCCTGATCTTTTTTTTTTGCCCTTCTTGAAGACAGGAATAATATATAATCTCTTCCAGTCTTCCAGAACCTTTCCCAATTACCATGACTGTTCAAAGATAGTTGAGAGCAGCCTTGCAATGACAAGGGTAAGTCCTCCTTGTCCCAGACTTTCACTCTGATCTCAAGGAGCTGGGATTCCTGAAGGCTGGGATTACTGGTAAAGGTCAAATTAAAGAAGGCACTGAGTACCTTGGCCTCCTCCATATCATCAGTTCCCCTGTCCCATTCAGCAGCAGTTCCATGTTTTCCTCAGTCTTCCTTTTGCTGTTGATATACTTGTAGAAGCCTTCCTTGTTGCCCTTCTGATCTTTTGCCAGATTCGGCTCCAGGTCAGCCTTGGCTTTTCCACCCCTATCCCTGCAAGATCAAACATCAGTTCTATACTTCTGGAAAACAAGAGCAGAAAATTAGAAGAAAATGAGAGAAGGACATCATTGTCCAGAGTCCTAAAGCCATGTTAGAGTTGCAGTTATGGTTAAACTCTTCCACAGCACCTAGTGGGAATAGTCTGTTGCCTCTGCTGTGCCTAAATCATGCTTGTTTCAGGGGAATAAAAGATCTACAGAATACCCTATTGCCTGGTGAAGGTTTTGCCCAAGAATGAAAATTTTGCTTCAGCAAAGGAAAGTGATAAAACTACTGTCACACACCCTGGCTGAATATTTTAACTGCTGTACTATTAAAAACAAAAGACAGTTGTTGCTTTATGCTTGTGATTATTTATTATAAAGCAGAGTCAGGCTTAGAAAGAAGGAGGCAGTCCTATAAAGGAATGAAATGTTAGAATGGCACTATGCCAGAAACACTCCTCTCCAGTTTCTCTTAATTATCATATGACTTCCCGCCCAAGATCTTCAGTTTTTGTGTATCCACTAATTCTCCAACACATAATTGCTACAGACATGCAGAATACATTAGGTTCTCCAAGGAATCTAAGTGTTTTGATGTCTCAAACTTTTATAAACTGTCTAGGGAAGATAACTTAACTGGAACAAAGTAGAAGTGTAAATGGTACTTTTTCTGCCACCCTTCTGTAACAATAGAGGATGTGAGTTCTTGCTGTTATATCCTACTCTGACATATTTTCAGCTGATTATCTGAGATTCTTCCAGGTATCCAGTGTTTGAAGAGGGTTGATTTTTTTCCTTTTTATTCCTAGACTTACATTTTAGTTTGTCGTGTAGTCAGAATAGAGAATATCTTCTCTCATCAACAAACTCAAAGGGGATTCTGCTTTGCTGCATGCTTCTCCTCTGTGTATTCATTCTCTGATAGAATAAACCCTTTCTAAAGCAATCTCCTCTCCAGTGTTTTCTGTATTTGCATACAGTATTGTTCCTCCTGTACAGTTCTTCTTGTGGAAAAAAATATTTAATTTGGAAGCTGTATTCTATTGACAATAATTAGCAGTCTCCAAAAATGAATTAACATGTATTTTTGTATTGCATATTAAAGATCTTCATCTTTCTGCCACTGATTTTTTTTTTTTTTTGTTATGGCAAATACTAGGCCTAAGGTCTTCACTGGATGACATCTCAATAAGATCCTGAGGAATCTGTTGAATCTATAGTCTAGTTGGTACTGTCATAAAATTACTGTATTGTAGAAGCACTTCTATGAGGATGTTGAACCCACCACAACCTGTCTGTAGTTTCTCATATCCCATATAGACTTAATCAATTAATGATTTTTAAGTAGAAATAGCTTGGGACAATTGGATGACTAAAGCAAGAAGATTCCTACTAGGAACAGGATCTGAGAACACAAAAATCTCCAAAAAGAACGGAGTTAAGAGGTACTCTATTCCTTGGAGCACTCACATCTTCAGTCCTATAGTAAAGCATCGCCTGAAATTTTGGCCTTAGTCCTGTGACTGAACACCCAGCTATGAGATCTACAACTCAGAGGACTTGTCTCAACCTCTCAGGCTCAGTTTGGGGCCTATGCAGACTTCAGAGTGAGGCCCAGTGAGCGTGGCCTCCAAGGCAGTAGCTTTAGTATGCTCATGAGCCAACAGCTCTGTCAAAGCAAAACAACAGCAAGTGCCTCTTGCAATTCAAAGCAGCTTAGAAGAGTCATCTAAGGTCCTCTGTGATAGTTCACTAATCTTTCCTTTACTGGCATCATAGTTTATGCTGTGGCTGAATCAAAAGTATGAAATCCAATTACTAGCGTCTTTGGCAACCTCTTCTGAAAGTCAAAACAAAATGGCAGCAGCTAGAGAAAGCTCTGAGCTCAATTAACTATTAGCAACTCCTATGATCAGGATAGAGAAATAGAAAAGTTTTGTTCTAATACCTATTAAGACTGATCTTTTTTTTTTTTTTTATCTTACACTTGTGACAAGCAAGGTTTAAGAGTAATACAAGGAAATCAGGTTAATGCTTAATACTGATAAACCTTCCTATGTCCTTTTTCAGTTTTCAGTCCAAACTGTTTCAAGTTTTAGACACATAACTTCTAGGGAAGAATGCCAACCTCATGTAGGTATCTACATATCAGCGTTTCAAAGGCTATGTGTTGTTGGTTACTCATCCAATAAAAGAGCATTCATACCAACTCAGGCACAAGGTCAGTTCGACCAATATCCTGATTCAATCATGGCTAATTGTAGAACATGAGTAGAGGAAAAGGGCAAGTATAAGATGGCTGTTGTGAACACTTGCTTAGGTGCTATTTCCTTTCATGTCATAAGGAGCTTCACCTCTCAGCTCACTTTTGTAAATGGTATTTCAGAAGATATGCTCAGCAGCACCTTTGTGTGTCTGACATTAAATGTTTTTGCAGATCTGGTCTTTCCACTTTTTTCAGTGGCATTTAAATCCTTTCACATAACTTTTGCTGAGGTTATATGTATACACATAAATACGTGTCCATTCACAGTGCTTTAAGTGAAAAGGGAAAAGTGGAACTCTTTATTGATCCATGATAAATATTTTTAAGTGTTTCAGGTTTTGAAAAATGTTAGAAAAGGCAGGCTGACATATAGAACATATTTTCAAACATGTCTGTTAGTATATAAATGTATACCCACATGTATTAGCATACACAAATATTAGCGTACTCTGTTTTCATTATTTCCCAGTGAAGAAAGCATTCAGAAAACTGGACCACACCATGTGTATGTTTATCCATCATGTATGGAATGAACTTGTTTTCAACAAAGCAAAAATGAGGCTTAAATTTTAATTATATATGGGCATGAATGAGTATTTTGTGAAACAAACCATAGAAGGATTTTTGCTAGCTGAAAAATAATTCCCATTTAGGATTAAAGCCATATTATAGGGGAAAAGTCATGGTTGAAGTTAAAATCCTAATAATGTTAAATTATAAAGAAAATTCTTATAGTAGCATTAAAATAACTTAATAAAATAAATTTTATTTTGAGAATAAATTAGACTTAAATTTGTCACTGATAATGTACAATTATAGATCAAAAGTTAGATTAAGGAAAAGGGTTTTGTAATAAAATTCTAATACTGAGAAACCTTTCATGCAAGTTCATTTTTAAAAGACATTTTAATGCATGTTATTCTCTTTAAATAAAGGTTTGTATATACACTTAGCACTCGGTGGTGTTTCTAAGTAATTGTCTAATATTATTATACCTAAATCACAATAATACTAAAATGAATAACATAGTTATTTCAGAAGCATGCAAGGTACAACACAGATAAAGTAGGAGACAAAAATATTGGATAGAGAAGTTAGTAGAACATTACATTTTATAGCTTGCTTTAGAAGGACACATTAGAAATGTTATTATGTAGCATTGTTACATGGCATAATTCAATAAATATTTACGGAATGTTTTATTTTGACATGGTAGCAGCAGCAGCAGCATTCTACAAAGGCAACAGATACTTCCATAATATTCTGTTTTATTATTCATTACACATACATATATACATAGGCATATATATTGATATATCTATAAATATATATATATATATATGCAGACTCATGCAGTTTAGTTCAATATAATGCAAGAAATTTGGACCAGATTCAGAATATTAACTCAGGGTGAGTTTATATTCTTTCACTAGTCACAACAGTTTTTAACCAGGTAGCTGCTTTTCATGCAAATGTAAATACTCTTTAAGTAGTATCCTTAATTGCTATATTTTCCTTCACATGGAAAAATTCTGGAAATAATTATATTAATCTAACAGTGGTATGAAGCAATTGTATTGAATAGTTGGTTCAAAATTAAAAATACATATGAAATCTCAAAATATAACACTATACTGGAAAAGCATAATCCCAGCTCCATGAACTTGATAGGGAATTTGTTATATTTTTTTTTTTAATGACTGTGTGTGTAAATGTAAATACCACTATTTAAGTATGTAAGTATGAGTGATGTTTAATAATCACAATCTGTATCATATGAATTGATACTTAGTATACCCAACATCTCAATATTTATCCTGCATGATTGAATACTATGTACTTATGCTTATACATTAACTATATTTATAAATATTCATGGACAAGCACACCTACTTGTATATGTTGGATGATGTATATTAGCTAACACTTTATTCACTGAAACATAGCAGTATACAATCCGTGATTAACATAGGTATTTTCATTAAGAAAAGAAAATTAGTATCAGCATTTTGTGATCAACCAGCCTCTGACAGGAGATGTAATTTTTGGCACTTTGTAAATAATAAAATAAATGAAGTTTAGTTATAGTACTACTAATTAATTTTCTTTGCCAGAAAGGTTTACCTCTAATAAAAAGATTCATACCACATAACTCTGCACTGTTTGCTTAAAAATTGGGTTTTTTCCCATAAAGATGTAGTATCAATAAATTATTTTACAGTTAATGCACTAAAACACAGAGCTTAAGCATTAAAACTTCATTTACTCTAAAATAATATAAAACTAACTCATCAGAAAGTGCAGTGCAGTTTTCAGTGCAGTTTTGCTTTATATTCACGTTATCACTTACAGGAGAAATCAAGCATCAAAATAATGCTATCTCCAGAAATTGTTTGTTTGTTCATTTTTAAAACTTAATGTGAAACAAGAAGAAACTTTAAGGAAGGACATTGTCTTTTATAATTTCTCATGTAATATACATTGATAGAAACATTTGCATCAATTTCTTTAATATTCTGAATGAAGAAAGATAGGTAATATTTTAAAATTACAGTAATTATAAAAGGAAAAGACCTAATCCTGCTTTTTGTCTTACAATTTTGGCAATTGCATTCTTCTCTAAAAAGCTCGATTCTTTGAATATTCTATGAGTATAAAACATTTTTAAAGGTGAACATACTCTTTATACCTTCGGATTTAACTTAAGGGAATGTTGCCTACTTTTTCAAATTTTTATTACACGTATCATATGAGCACAGATGCTCTCAGTATAATTGTAGTAATTGAGGCAGACATCAATCCTTTAAAAGATCTTAATTTTATTTTTCTATAAACTCTGGAAAATTTGGCTATTTTTCGTAAGTATGACTAAGTTGTATGAGCTTATTTTAACCCAATAAAAGATGAAATAACTTACTTTTATAATTCACTTTTAAACTGCAAGAAACCAGTCTCTATTTTTCTGTCAGTAAAACTGTCATCTGATTTCTCAGATTCTCGCTGCAGTCTTTTCTCTGTCACAGTTAAAGCAAAGTCTTCTGGCACAGTCTTCCTTCTGCTATTCAGTGAATCTTTTAATTTGAAACTAGGAGAGTTTAAAAGACAGCCAGAATAAACAACATGATATTTTAGACTCCTTGCTGTAAAATGTAGTGATACTGGAGTTAAGTCCCCTCATTCTGGGCATAAAAAAACCAGGTGTAAGTTATTTCCATTGCCCAAATGGAGTTAGTGTCGTATTATCCTCACACAAGAAGATACCACAATCACGTGTTACAAGCTATTTGAAGCAGAGGTAGATGAAACACTGTCAAGCCACCCTGTTAAAGACTTTCCAGAGACAAAAAGGGTGGGATTCATCTGATTTGTTGTAGCTATTTATAATACAGATGCCTACAGCTGAGCTAGTCATGCTAAGCTATATTTATAGTCAATAGAGAGAGATAAGAACTTCTCCAGGTCATTATTAACCTCATCCCAAAGAACTGTGTGATAAAAAAGCCTTTTGGTCTCTATTGACTGTACAGAGAGCTTAGGGTACCAGCTTCTTTCCAGACATGTATATTACATGTGCCTACATTTTGTTAGATGAAACCCATGCAAATAGTTAAATATTCTTTTGTCCAGATATAGAAAAAAGAGTGAAAATTATTCTTATCTAGCAGTTCATCATTATCAGATGTGAATATTGTAGACTTCAGTTCCTACATCACTGAATATAAAATAGATTTGTGGTTCCCAAATCTATTTGTAAATGTAGTCTTTGTCTGATGCATGGACCTGCATACTCATGTTGTAGAATTAGCTAATAATAATAATAATAATCATCATCATAATCTTCAAACCTAATGCTTTTTTAAAAAGGATTTTTTAAATAATTTTGAAAACAGTTGTATTTAACCAATTTGAAATAAACATATCCTTCTTCTTTCTGAAGTGAGAATAAAGGCAAATAGTGTTACTGTAGAAATTGATCTACTGTTTTTCTTGTCCTTCTAAAGCCAGTGCTCAGCAGAAAGGACAGTAATAAAAAAGAAGGTAGACAGATTACATTTATCCAGATGTAAAAAGAGTACTCATCTTCTATCAGTACTAAAAAGACCTGTGCAGTAGACACAAATCACACTTTCTTGAAATAACAACCACTAATTCGGCTCATTAGGGGCAGAAAACATACTAGAGTCTTACTAGGCCTGTGTCAAATATCAGGATTTGAAGAAACACAGAGTTATTGCATAAGTAGTTCCTTTAACTTATCTTTTAAAAATATTTTTTAAAATATTTATTTTATTATTTTATTTTATTTATTTTTAAGGATAAATTATATCTTACCATATTTCTTTCAGGAAAGCAGATATCTAAGCCAATTGAGATGATAGAGAAGAATTAAGGTTAATAAGGACAACATTTAGTAAATTGAAATCTCTGCAGAAAAATAGTAACAGTGGTGGCCTTTTGTCATGATAAATTAGAGAACCTTGACACTATTTCTAGATGTAATAATATTCATCTGCTTGGTCTCCCAGGATGAAACTGAGCTGAAGTTTATATTGAAAAGCTATTAAAACACTTTTCACTGAATTAAAAACAACTAAGACTTTTCTGAGGTTTGTTTGTTTGGTTTTTTTTAAGTTATGAGCTCTTACTAGATATGGGGTTTTGCCCACTGCTGGAAAGGAGAGGAAAATCTCACCAGAGTATCCCATGACTTATCAACTAATAATCCAGTCTTATAATGAATATCATGGTCAAATACTATCTGACTTTTCAAGAAACACAGTGTTTCCCATTCCTATTGGCTTTGGTATGGGCAGTTCTCTGAAGTGTTTGTGGCCATCTGACCAGTGCTGCTCAGCTTTTTGCTCCAGTCATTCTGACAGGTGAAGTCTTTCAAAGATTACCTAATGAATCCTGTTGAGACTAGTGTTAAATGAAAACTAATAAGGCAAAGAAAAGCTAAATTATTTCTGTTTCTAGATTACTGCCCAAGGCTTAGCATGGAAGAAGACATTTCATTAAGGGTGCAAAAAAAAGGGCAATAATATAATGTCAGATATTTTATGCCCTTTCTTTCAAAATAGATTTTGAAATTCAAAGAGAACTTGCAAAAGTTATTAAGTCAAGAGTAAGTTTTCATTCATTAGTTGTTCATTCTGATACATGAGACATGAAAAACATGTCTTCTGTCTAGCAAACTACTTAGCCACAGGTATAATTTAAAGGACCCAATCATGCCTATAGAGTAGAAGATAAGTATTGACCTTAAAGAGATACACATAATTAAGTCCCTCAATGGATTTGGAAAGAAAATGTCAAGAACAAAGCTCATCTGGAATTTTTTCTTGCTTATTTGTGCAACGGGTGATTCAAAACTTAATTTTCCTTACTGTATGAAACAGTAAGTATAAGCTTACTTTTAAAAAAGGCCAGACTGTGAAAATATAGCTGTTAGTCCCAGATAAGAGACAGGAACATCTATTTTAAATTGGTAATTTGGTGATGTTAACTTGATTTAAAGAGATTTCTGGATTCACTAAACCCTTATTTAGGAATAAAATGAGATGTAAGTGATTTTACACTATTACCTCTCATTTCCACTAGTTTTACATTATCTTATCTGAGGGTGGCTGTAGATAACACAATTGAGCCAATGTAATAGCTCACCAGAAGGGAAGGTCACTTTTTCTTCTCCCTTCTCCCATACTCTTTTCTACTTTCTTTCTTACTTGTTTTGGCTTTTGTGCTTGCTTAACTTCATGGTAAGCTGACTCACTTTATTAACCTGGCAGAAAATTAACCTAAGAAAAGTGTTTTTTAAAAAAATAATATTTTTGCAGGTTTAATGAGCTGAGGCGTCTATCTGCAAAAAGTGCACAGACAGGAGCAGAAAAAGGAAAAGTTAGAGGGAATGCCCCTTTTGTTGGCTGCATGTTGTTAAATCTTCACAGCTACAGAGTCTAAGAACACCCTGAGTGACCTTTATGCCGCCTCTCTTCTGTGAAGGCATCTGAAGCATTGCCTTCACGTTAAATACAGGAATGGCTCATCTGAAGTGTAAGAGCTTTTCAATGTAATTAAGTTAATCTCATGCTGAATTGTTTATGTTTTGATCACATAGGGAGAAAATGTTTGTATATTTATTTGTGAAGTCATTATTAATAGAAAGCAAAGTCAGAAACCTTCAAAAATAAGCTAATTCTATGGGCTTTTTTACCTTTGCAAAGACAAAAGAGTTGTATTTCTTTTTTGAAGTGTTTCTTTTACTGTGCACTTGCCAGTGTTGATGTGTGCAGGAGTGTGAGGAATTTACAGTAACAAATGTGGCAGTTTATCTAAGCCCTTTTTTGCATCAACAGTGGGAAAAAATGCTTAAGGGTAAAAAGAAAAAACCTGTGAATTAGGCCTTTGTCAAGTGGAGTTAGCTACAGACTTTATAAGGAAAGCAGGATTTGACAGAAGTGTAAAATGATAAAAATCTTAAGTTTATAGTCTCAAAGCTTATTGACAGTACTTGCAAGCACAGACCCAGAATGCAAATCTCTAATTTCTGCTAGTGAGTAATGGTTTCTACTGATGGTCCTAGTCGAGTTATCTAGATTTCTCTGTGAACAATTACTGATCAGGGAAACACAGTGTTTGCAGATTGGCCCTTATTTCCCATATGTATGATTCATCCTGGTAGGGTGAGTATATCACTTTTCATATGTTACTGATCCTTTCGAAAGGACTGCTTGCTTACTTGCTTGTCTTGGAGAAAGAATTTCAAGACTAGAAGGAAACCCTTGCAGAATTACTGCTTATCTTGGAGTGTACAAATCTCTTATGCTGTGGTTTGAGGGTGCAAGAGAAGAGTTCCTTCATTGCAAAAGGCAAAATAACCAACATTGGAATTTATAGGGAAAACAGTGCTGTATCTTTCCTGTAAAGAGAAACTGCCTACTGCTTACTGATAACCAGCACAGGTGTTGTGCAAAGTGTAACAGAGCTGTGCATAGTGGCTATGTGTATGATCATCATGGCAGGAACAAGTGGATTATATATTTATTTAATTATTAAGCCTGTAAAGAATGAACATAGCAGATGAATTTACTGCTATAAAAGTACAGTTTCTATTGTCAGTTTTTCCTTAGCCATTCATTCTGTATGCAAATAGGTCCTGACATTTAGTGCTATACCATAATGGCATTTAAATGCTGTTTATCAGTGTAAGTAAGTAAGTCAAGCATCCACATTTCAGAATGCCCTGGCTTTATATTTATCATTAACATGTGGAATCCCTTGCAAAGAGCCAAACATCTAGTCTAAAAATAATCTAGTCTAAAAATACATTAACAGAAAATAATATTATACAGTTAAGCACCCAGAAGTCAGGAAATGGCAACATTAAGGCAGTCGGTGTAACCTTGCCTCTTTGCTTTTATACATATGCATTGTGAAACACACTTCAATGTTATTATCATATCCTGTTGGGTTAATAAGGCTGTTGTCTCATACACAGCAGTTTGGTGCTGCAGACTGAAAAAAGCAGGAATTCTATCTTTATTTAGTAAATATCTATCTTTATTCAGTAGTTTATTAGAAGAAGAAAGATACCACTTCTAAAGTAAGCAAAATGATACCGTTCTCTAGAATTTCAATTCTTTTTTTAAAGACAAACCCCTTTTACTTATTGCACTGCATATATGTGTGTGTTTATATATATGGTTTTGTGTGTGTGTGTGTATATATATGAGTATGTCTTTCATGTTACTAAGCAACACTGAAATTGTGACATTTTTTCCATAACAAAGACCCAGTCTTAGAAAGAGCAAAAATAAAAGCAATTTTAGTGTAACACTTTTCCTGGTTCTCATGCTGTCTTAGGGAAATCGAAGATTCCACTACAGCAGGCTGAATTAGAGGATTACCTTCAGATTCACGATCCACATGGACTAGCTGACAGTTTTCTAGTTGCGTTCTGAACTGCAACATCAGTATTTACTGGAAAGGCTTGTTCTGGCAATGTCAAAGTTTCCTTAAACTAAGGGCTTTCCTGGTTCCACTGTGACATATGCACACTCAGTGTAATAGGACAAAGTGTCCTATGAATCACAGGAGTCATGCTGATAAAGTAATAATACTGCCTTACAGTGGCACTATATTTCTCATATATGTCTGTATAAATAAATACTGTTTATGGAATAGCATCCTAGTATCAGCACAGTCACTGGGAAAATTCTCATTAATTTCAGTAGGGCTGTGGTAAGCTTTATGTTAAATATTCCCACGTGGGCTGACCAAAAACATAATTTGTGTTGTGAAAGTACTAGCAATTTTTATCTTTAAGTATAAATTGCTAAGACATCATCTAGGTTTTTTATTCTTCCATATAAAGCACTTCAAAATTTAGTACATATTCAGTAAGAATAAATATTGATTTCTATCTATGAAAAAACATTTGATTGTGATAAAGCATCACAGTATGATATTTATTTTTAAGAAAATATTATGAAGGATGGAGAAACACTAGTTCATCTACTAAAGCTTTCCTAGAGCTGGTAAATCAGAAGTGCAGTATTTATATAGTATTTATCCTTTCCCTTTTTCTATTTTTTTTTTTTTAGGTCAGTTGTAGCTACAGTGGTGTTTTTCTCTATGATTTCTTCACAAGTTGGTTGAATGCCTTTATGTCTTGTGCATCCCTCACAGACCTTACCCTGTAACTCTAAGCAATGAGACACTTAAAACCAGAACTTTCTCATAAATTATGCCTAAATAGTAGTTATACTATAATGTACTTTTTGAAACGTAGTGAAACGTCAATCTCCATGACAGTGTTAAATAGTTTGAAGAAGGAAATTTAGAAAGAAAAAACACAGTTTAAACTAAACCATTCGAACTCAAGCACATGCTTTCAGCTTCACTGCTTTTTGTCGTATTCTTGTGCCCCATCTTTCATTTCCAGTTGTTTATGCAGATTGTCAGGTATTTGGGTCAGGGGCCCTGGCTCTGAGTCTGATCTGGTTCTTTGTCATCAAAATTGTCTGTCGGTGTAACAGAAAGCTGCTCATGTGAGTCTGAGGCCAGATGTGGACCTATATCTGCATTTTGATAAAATCCTCAGGAGGGAATTGATTTCTGTGCAGAGACAACACACCCAGACTAATGAAGAATGACAATACAGATTTTTCAAAAAGGAATCATAAAACATTAAGATAATGAATCATGTCTACAGTACAGTTTCCTGTATCTTTTTGAACTCTACAGAATACCTAACTAGTCTTTGGAAAGTAATGGATCAAAAATGCATTTCAGAATTGTAAAAGCATGAATATGACGCATGGATCATTTTATTCCTAAGAGAAGAACATAACAATCATGTTCCTATCATTTTTTTAAAATAGATTTTTTATTTTACATTTATCAAAACATGTGCCAACATCTTTGTCTCTGGGTATATTTATAATTTAAAAAAATTCCCTAATGAGAGATATAGAGCAAGTGCCAAGGCCATTCGGACTTCAATTGCTCTAGAGCAACAGTTACCAACCTATTACTTTGAGCTAGCTATCTGGAGAGCTAAAAAGGCAGTTGCAAGCAAGAAGCAGTAATGGCTGAGTCTCCAGGATAAGAAAGTTGAAAATATTCATGAGAAAGTACATTAAACATATAATGGGCATGACAGCTAGTATTGCAAAGGATATAGGGCGGATGGAGTATGAGTGTTGGCTAACTACTTCTGTAAAGGAAAGCTTGAAAAATTATTTTCTTCATTTTTAATCTCCACATATTAAATGAGCTTAACAGCAGCACAGAAAATGTACTAATCACATTTGTGAATTACCTGATGTAATGAGATTTCTTAAAGATCTTAAAAGTCTCTACGCCAGGATAGTTACTAAATAGGAACAAAACCAGTAACAGCTGTAGGCTACAGATGTTATTCTAATAAATACCAGCACTCACTACGGAATAACAAAGATAGCCCTATGTAGCAAAATTCCTTCAAATAAAAACTTATGTCAAAAATCAGACTCAGATCAAGATCTACAAGTTAGGAGGACTGTACTTTGTCAAAAAAAACCCCCAACCACCACCACCAAAAAAAACAAACAAAAAGGGAAATGGTTTCAGTGCTTGATAATAACAGCAGCCATCAGCCCTGTCCTCTGCCCCTAGCTGAGGTACAAACTTGAAATATGATCCCTAGGATTAATAACTAATAGTGAGTTCTGATATAAAATTGATTGCTCACTGACAGGTTTGGAGAACCATGAAGAAGTTCCATGAGATGTTAAAAGTCACTCAGATTACCCAGAATCTTCAAAACACAGAACCCTGTAAAAAATGCTCTTGGTAGAGCTAGAAATGTTACAGCTACAGCCTGTATTATCCCCTTCTTACATTTGTAATTTTTTAAACCAACTGTGCAGAGGTATATAGGAAAAAAAATCGTAGCAGGAAAAATGGTAACTGAAAATAGACAAGGGTGTTAACTTATTTATTCTTTTCCCAGCTTCCTTCAGATATTCCTAAATGTTCTGGGGAGCTGATTAACTAGAAAAAACTGTAGCATTTCACATTGTGTTTAAATGTTTTTCAATGCTTTTCTCCTCAAGAATTTTTTATGCATTCCCATTAAGAGCACTACATTCTTGGGCAGGCCTATTTAAGATAAGCTATGAACAATTATAGAACCTTGCTGAATCATTTTAAAGTGCTAAATTCCTAAGTTTCTTTCCAAACGTGTGAGAAAAATACTGAAAGCAAACCTGTTATTGTAAGCTGATCTCTTGTAATGAATTTATTTTTACTAACCATGGATTGTTTTGTAAATTGTAAGCTTTAATAAATGAAAATCACTCCTACCTTAAATTATTTACTATTTATATTTTAAACAGGGCCACTTTTAATTTTAATACATGCAAAAAAACCCTATCCTTTCTTGTTAAGAATTGCTGTATAGCCAACAGGTAGAGGAGAAAGGAGGCCTTGGAAGTCTCCAGTAGGAGGCCTTGGAAGTCTCCAGTTAGAAATCCTGTCTATTTACATACATTAGAAATCTACTGCTGTTTCCTAAGTAATCAATCTTTCTACTCAGAGGGGAAGAAAAGGCTCACTGTAATTTTGCAGACTTGCTTCGTATTTCTAATATAGTCTCAAATTTCACAACTTTGTATACTGTATAATAAGGCTACAAGTAGTATTTCTCACTTGTATAAGAACTAAATGTGAAAGAAGCTTTAGCACTTCATGCACTTGAAAAAATCTGGATAGCAATTGACCAGCGATTATTGATTCATGATAAGGACAACAAACAGAAGTCTCCTTTAAGACAGACAGACAATTAATTCTGTCAAAAAAGGATTCTATTCACCCTGAAAGCTAACATTGCAGATGAAAATTTTTCTATCATCTTTTGTATAGCACAAACTGTGAATTACTGTCTTTGTAGTGGCTGAAATTTTTGCTGCAGCAGGACAAACTGTGAGTCTCTTTCCACCTTTTTTGCAGCTGCTCATAATGTGTAAAAAACATGCTGTGAAGAAGAATGTAAGTCAATGATAGATGCATCCTATGGAGCTACCTGTTCCTGGGTGCAAGGGTACGTACTTGAATCCGCAGATGTGTTTTATCAGATGACTGTTTCATCGTATGTGACTACTAATGTTCAGAGAATCTGCTGGTGTGAGCTCAATGATACACTCTTTTGCTCTGGGTTTACTTTGACAGTTAATCACCTTCTAATATTTTTCCATGGTGAGGACAGAGTAAGACCAGTAAACATGACTTACAGAAGTCAGGAATGAGAATGTGGAGCGCATGGTGTATGTAGGCGGAAAATGCCTGCAGTGTATGTGAAGACAAAGCTAAACGTTTGCCACCCCAATGAAACTAATGTTAATTGACAGTCTGTATGTCAGACCTTCAGGAGTCTGTTCTTCAAAAAACTGCCTGAATGCAGACCTAGATTTGCATGCATGA
The DNA here is from genome assembly GCF_034638445.1 of Ciconia boyciana. Classification (NCBI taxonomy): domain Eukaryota; kingdom Metazoa; phylum Chordata; class Aves; order Ciconiiformes; family Ciconiidae; genus Ciconia; species Ciconia boyciana. Next base: position 177,737,112 of record NC_132934.1, read on the forward strand.
GTGACCAGGTATATAAAAAGGACACTCCATGCCCCTTTTGTATAGAGGTAGCTATTGAACTTACAGACTTACTGGACTTATGGACTTAGTGGACTTTTATAGGAAGGTATAGGACTTACGTAAGGTGTATGCATGCCTAACAGTAAAAGACTGAATGTTACTAGAAGAACCTGGACAGAAGTATGTCTCTAACCGTATTTCCAATCTAATTGCAGAACCACAGAACAGTTGAAGTTGGAAGGCATCTCTGGAGATCACCTAGTCCTATGCCCAAGCTCAGAGCAGGGACAGCTGGAGCAGGTTGCCCAGGACTGTGTCCAGTCAATTTTTTAATATCTCCAAGGGCAGATAAAACTACTCTGGGCAATCTGCTCCAGTGTTTTACCACTCTCACAGAAAAAAAATGTTTTCTTGTGTTCAGATGGAACTTCATGGTTTTTAATTTGTGCCTGTTGATTCTTGTCCTGTCAGTGGGCATCACTGAGGAAAGTCTGACTCCCTGTTCATCTTTCCCTCCATCAGGTATTTATACACATTGACAAGATCCCCCTGAGCCTTTTCTTCTCCAGGATGAACAGTCCCAGCTCTCTCAGCCTCTCCTCATACAACAGGTGCTCCAGTCCCTTAATCAACTTAGTGGACCTTTGCTGGACTTGCTCAAGTAGCGCCATATCTCTCTTGTACCCATGAGCCCAGAACTGACTTATATAGGAAGGTATTGGACTTGGGCAAAGTGTAGACATAGTGGAAGGGAGAATGTGACTAGAAGGACCTGGGCAGAAGTATATCTCTAATTATATTTCCAATCCAATCATGCAGTGGAAAAGATAGAATAATAAAAAAGAAAGCACTAGAGTTACTGAGGCTCTGGAGCAGGAGCCCAGAGCAGGAGTAGAAGGTTCTAAAAGACAGACATAAAATTTGGTGAGTAGAAGAGGAGAGAGAAGAGGAAAAAAAAGAAACATCAAGAATATGTCAAATCATCAAGTGGGGAGCAAGCAAAAATCCTAAGTCTTAGTATTGTAGGCACTGAGAGGTCACAGGTACTTTGGAAATAAATACGTAATATATGAACTCTCTGAGCATCATAGAATACAGGTGTCTTCAAGAGAGAGAGTGGGCAAACAAATAATTCATAATCTCTCTGTTTGCTAGGTTCATTCCTTCATTGCATGCTCTCAAGATTTTGCTGTTAAAATTCCTTGACATGAATATTGTGAGCATGACGGTCCAAATTTATTCATGAATCATTTGTTTTAGAACATCTTCAGACTAAGCAGAGATTTACCATTGTGCCTTGGGTTACTGAGGCTCACTTATCAAAGAAGGAACCAGATGTTCTATGCAGATAAGTTATATCTTCCATCAGTGAAAAATTATAGTTTTTCCAAGTAATATAGTATTCCAAGTGGAATTCATCTCAGCTAACTGCAGGTATCTGGAAGCTGGATGTCTACAACTAGTAAGCCAGTTTATAGCTATGGTAAAAGAAATAGTACTGCCAAGCACTTTCAACTGATTTGTCTTAGGTGTTTCTTTCAGGGTGAGATGAATTGTCCTCAAGTTATGCCTGATTCTTTCTGTTGACTATGACAAAACACAACCAGGCTAGAAAAGTTAGATGTCTAACTTTTAGACATCTCAGAACAGATGGGTTAAATTTATTTAACTACAGAGGACAGACAGGAGGAAGAGAAGCTATACCCTGTATAAACTGTCTATACTGAAGCAGAACTTTATTAGATCTGCTGCATTAAAATTCCTTTTCTTTATTTCATTCCCTCAAGAAAACTTGAAAGAACCTGAAAAAACAGGAAGAAAAAGTCTTCCTACCAGCTACCAGTTTTGTTTCTGTATCGGTTAAATTACCAGGACAACTCTGAAAAATGAAAGTGGTACTACTTATTCTAGACAGCAGTAGCCTTTGTCAGGTTTCAAAGGGACAGTCATGTTCCAAAATTCAGACAAGCTCCTGGAGAAGTAAGGGGCTTAAATTGCCAAAAATCATATTTCTTTAGGTTTGCAATATGGTGACATTGTGTAATTCTCTTGCTTTCACTGCCTCTGAATATGACAGGAATACAGAAGAAAGATCTGTAAAACAAGAATTGTGTCTTTTGGTGTGGATAATCTTCAAAATGCTATCATTCTCTATGCAGCAGATAAATACATTAAGGTACAGCAATAAAGAAAAATAAGTCTTTCATTTTCCTATTCTATTCTTCTGCTATTACTTTCATACCAATTAACATCCAGTCTTTCACAAGTGTGTGTGTCAGCAGAGTCTTTCTCTTTATCAAAGCAAATATCTACCCAATCACTATCTTTTTGAGTCTGCTACTTTGTGTTTTCAAAGAAAACAAAATAAATAATGTGATTAATCTAGTGTAGTTGGGAAGGATATTGGAGGAAACTCATACTTTGAAGGAAGGCAAATGCTCTACCGAGCTTTCTAAAACAATGTTGAGCATAACTATTTCAGTTGTTTGGAGTTTCAGATTTTCTTTCAGCAGTGAATTAAGGATATAATAAATACACATTTGTCAGTTTAGAGAAAGCTGACCTCAGTTCATTTTTAATTTTGCATATATATAGTTATACAAGGTACAAGTAGGAGAATCGTGGTCAAGGGTGCTTAAAATCTTGTTATTATACATTATTATTGTGAATTTGCTGTATGTCTTTATCCACTTATACCCAGAAAACTACTATTTCTTTATACCTCACCCCTGGGGCGGGGGGGAGGTATCTCATCACTGAATGGGAAAAACCCAGCAACAACTGATTCATGAAGCATTGGAACAATGAATTTGCATAACAGTTAGTAAGATCACAAAGAAAGGCAAGGCATACTTGGAATATTTGAGAAATCATGAATTTGTTTGACCAGAGGAAGAATGTGAGATTTCAATGCCATGAAAGAAAAAGCAGAAAACTTCAGACAGTTTATTATGAAAAATATGTAAGGCAAGAGAAAACTGGATAGTAAACTGTGATGAAAGAAGTTACAGAAAAATAAAATCCTAAAAAGGATTGTGAGGGATAATCAAGAAACTGGACAATCAACAGCAAAAAGCAGTATCTGTAACTGAGGACAAAAGTGAGTAGCTATAACCAGGAGCTAAATCAATTTCAGATAGTTGTGGGAGCAGGCACAGATGCATTTGCATTACAAGGAGCATGCAGCTGCACAAGTACAGCTGTATATGACTTTGTTAGTCCTCCTCATTTACTGCTAGGGTAAGATAACTATGAAGACCTGAACAACATACCCATTGGTCTCCTGATGTAAATAACAGTCCAGAAAGCAAAAAAAAAGTAGAATAAAATTTATCACAGATGAAGAAGTTAATAAATATTGTGGAGTCCTACAGGTAGTATTTTGTAACTAAAAGATTTACACCTTAATGTATACAACATGACCTTGCGACCAGAAAGACTGCCTATAAACATAAACAATATTGACCCCAAGATAAAGAATTCCCTTCCAATACCAACCCACTCTGCCAGAATGACAAGTCCACATAAGTTCATTAGTATTTCAGCAAAGCAAAGTGTTAAGGGCTCCCATTGAGATAGTGTCAGGTCACAAAATTAATTTCTTTTTGCAGAAGTACCAGCTGGTTTCAAGCAAAGATGCAGCATAGTCAAAGACTAAGGAAGAACATGTAGATGAAAAAAAAAAAAAAAAGGCATCAAAACTACATAGACATCCATAAAGTATTTGATCATCTTTTTCTGGGAGCACTCTTAAGTGATGATGAAGAGGAAAGTATCAGCAAGAGAATAATTGTGATCTCAAATATGTTCCAAGGGAGATAAGGGCACGCATGAATACTGCGCAACTGATTTTCCACAGCAGTGCAGGTAAGAGAAGCATGTATTTTGTTACTTTCTATTCTCTTATAACAGGAGCCATATTCATTGGAAGCATAAACCTCCACTTGGAGGAAAAAAGAAACTGCTAAGATGAAGAAGACTACATCTAACAAGAAAACAGGACTATTATGCAACTGCCCACAAAATAAAAAATAAAGTAATAACAGTAAGAATGTTTTTAAAATACTTGATTTTAGATTCTAAAGAAATTGTAGAGAACACAGGACATATGACACTATTAAAGAAGCAGAACAGATTTTTTCAACCAAATGTAAACATCTAGAATGCCATCATCCTAAATTCCCTTTGCAGTTGAAGGAAGGAAAGATGAATGTTTCAGAATTAACTTATCTCACATTACTGTAGAAACCCCAATAGAACTGATGTGCCACTCCCTACAAGTGCCATTTTTCCGTCCTTAGACTTGAATAGAGTCAAGGATGCATACTCAGATTTGGAAACCTGTACTGTAGGTGTCCAAAAGTAAGTGAGAGGAACCTAGTAATACTAAATGAGTATAAAGTCAAAATGAAGTGGCTTAGCCACAGAACAGGCCTAGATGCTAATGTTATTAAGATTACAAGGGATTGCAGCCAATCTTTTAAAATGAAGTCCATATGACTTATTCTGCTCCATAATCGGAAGGTAAAATACCCTTTCATCTGGATAACAAAGGCTTTGCAGAACTATTTACCAGTACTTCAGAATGAGCATAAACTACTATCAAAGTTTCAACATAAGAACAAGTCAAAAATATTTTCAAAGTCAACAACATTGTAAGGCACATTCTTATTGTGTATAAATAAGCAGAGTGTAATGGTCCATCACATAGGAAAACCTGCCAAAATTAATTGTGCTGCATGAGCAGAGAAGGTCAGAGACAATCTGTTCACATTTGTCAGCAATTTTCAGACTGGGAATATTTTACTCCAAACAAAACATAAGTAGATAGAGAAACATATATACATTTATTTATACACCTAAAATTATAAAAGTGGTACAGTTGGTTCAACAGCAAATAAAACTGACACAATAAGTTCTCCTTTATATAATGGTCTCAGTTCAAAGCAGAAGGAACAAACTCATCTCATGTAAATTGGCATTTCTATACTGAAGTAAATTAAACACCTCTAATTTACACCACAGTAGGAACCAGCCTAAAATACCTAAACATTCTTTACCTTTCCAGAAGTTATCTTATGTTGATATAATAATTTCAGGTCCTTTCTAAACTCTGGAATTCCTGTTCAGATTATCCTTCCTGAAAAACTTTCATTTAATTTCACATTATTTTCTTGTATCACAATGTTGTGGTTTAATCCTGGCAGGCATCTCAGCACCTTCTCACTCCCTTGCAGTGGGATGGTGAAGAGAATTGGAAGGGTAACAGTGAGAAAACTCATGGATTGATCTAAAGACAGTTTAATAGGTAAAGCAAAAGCTGCGCATGCAAGCAAAGCAAAATAAGGAATTCATTCACTGCTTCCCATTGGCAGGCAGGTATTCAGCCATCTCCAGGAAAGCAGGGCTTCATCACACATAATGGTTACTTGGGAAGACAAATACCATAACTCTAAATTTTCCTGCCTTCCTCCTCCTTTCCCCAAGCTTTATATGCTGAGCCTGACGTCATATGGTATGGGATATCCCTTTGGACAGTTGGGGTCAGCTGTCCCAGCTGTGTCCCCTCCAAGCTTCTTGTGCACCCCCAGCCTGCCCGCTGGTGGAGCAACGTGAGAAACAGAAAATGTCTTGACGCTGTGTAAAGCACTGTTCAGCAATAACTAAAACATGGGTGTGTTAACAACACAGTTTCAGTCACAAATCCAAAACATAACACCATACAAACTACTATGAAGAAAATTAACTCCATACCAGCCAAAACCAGTACACACAGGCAAATCATTCTTGCCTGATTCTTCCCCATATCAATACTGCGAAGTGATGTCTTCTGCTTTCTGTGGTATACACTTCAGAGTGTGCTTAACTCCTTTGATCAATTTGTAGCTTTTCCATATGAGTACAGAATAAAAAAAAAAAACAACAAACCAAAACAAAACAAACTGTGAATCTTTTCTTCATTTCTGTTCAGAACTTGTTATAATACTAGCTACATACAGTCTAGTAGATAAAATGAGTCCAAGGCAAAGGTTTGATGAGCTGTGTGTAATTATCCATGCTGTTTATTTGTTCCCACTCTTCCTCATATGGTTGTGGTCCAAACCAAGTAGTTTGCAAAAATATCTAACCAGTGTTAATTATAGCGTTTCCAGGAACTGTTCCCAATAGTCGGTTTAAATGTGGCCATCATGCTTTGTTAGGGAAGAAAATTTAAGCATGTCAACATGAGCCAGGGTCATGCCAGTTTGTCTTAGGGCCAGAGATGAATCCCTTGTCTGTATTTTTTTAAAGGAATAGATGTAGCCCTACTTCTGTGATTTCTGCCAAAGAAATGTGAGAAATAGTATACCTTCTTTACTATTTTTTAACACAATACCTTTACCTTTCTTTCATTTGGATGAACCAGAGGAGACATATCTGAGAGAGGGGAAAGTAGCCATAGTCTTATCCTAAAATATAAACTTGCAGCTGAGGAGATTTGCATGTTGGAGGTGTGATTGAGGTAACTCATGTGGAACCCAGACCAGGTTCTCATATTAGACCCAAATCCTTCAAAAGCTGCTACCAAACCAACTCAGAAGCAAAATATGAAATATACCTCTAAGTTTAAACATCTATAAACCTTCCTGTGTGCAAATATCATGCCTATTTATGACCATTTTACAGTTTTGTAAACCTTTGTGCACAGAGTTCCGTGCAATTCTGCACATGTGCAGCTTCAATTTAGAGGCCCCTATGTCACACACAATGTAGAGCAACAAATTTACAGTGAGTCTAATGCATTGGGCCTATTATTCACTGAGTATTTGGGCCTTCTGAAACTATCTGCCAGAGGTCTACTGCCCTTAGGACCATTTCTTAAGTGAGTTCTGTGTCACAGAATATGGATCTGTCTAGGGTAATCATATTCTTTATTTCTTTCATTAGTTACCCAAGTAAAATGAAGGCTGAATTAGCTAAACTTTTTCAGAGTAATATCATACAGTATGACTATGAATTAAATGTCAATCTAAGTGTTCAATTCCGCTGGATCATAAAAAGGAAGATTTTCTCATTGAATTGCCTATCTAAAATAAAAATTATCAATATAGTTTTATTATGACAAGAATATGTTCTTCTACTTGCAATTAAGATTAAAAAATTGCATGCAAAGTAGATAATTTCTAGATGTGTTCATTGATACAGACATGAAAGGTTTGCCATGTATGGGCACTAAACCTTTTATTGGAAAAGTTCTGTTATTATTGTGTTCATAGTGGGCTTTGAAACATGGTGGCAAGCTGGACATTTTTGTCAGAGCATGGAATTCCATAAACAGAAGCTTTACCACATCTTCATCAATATTTTCATCTTTACTGACAAGCCAATCAAGAAAGAATCTAGTCAAAATAGTGTTTTCTTAAGTAGCTGGTTATTCATTTTGAGATGATAAGGGGTAGTACATCAAATACTTGTATTAAATTATTTTTAAAGCTTGTACCCCAATGTATTAGAACTGTTTGTGTATATTATTTTATATAATATATTTAATCCTAAATATATTTTATGTACATGAGGGTTGCAGAAATGTACACCTGAGACATAAATATATGCCACAGTAAAAGAAACAAAGTATTTTCTTAAAAAAATGTAAGTAACAATGTCCCTCATATTCAGAAAAATAAGATGGTCACCCACACTCTCACAATCCAGCAATCGTGTCGCTCCAGACCAGAATTAAACTCCAGCCTTACTTGTGTCTCTTTTAAAACACAATCCTCAAGGACTACCTGACAGTTAAAGTGAGGAACTTGTGAAAGAACAAGCACGAGGAATTTGAGATTCCTTGACCTCCAGCTGCCAGTCCAGAATGACATTGGTTTCCCATGTACCATATTTCCAGGTGCATGTGGATACCTCAGTCACCAGATATCTGTAAGAGATTACATGTATTTCAGATACCGATATTCATTGTAGGAATATATGAATGAGCTAAGTTTCTAAATTCTCAGAGAAGATTTGAGCCTAGATTTAGTTGCCTAAAGAAATGCTTGAAGTGCCACTTGACATGCCCTGAGATATTCTACCTGGCCTATAGTTTTCACTCTGGGAGGGTAAATGGTCTCCTAGAAGTCCTGTGTCATATCTTCCTGCTGACTATGACTTAGATTCTCTAGGATGTTTCAAATTACTCTAGATACCTATGTCTAAACAATAAACCCAGTGAATACAATTTTTTTGCAGTCTAGAGAGCTGCTCATCTCACTAAATGTAGTATAAAATTAATAACTCTCTAGATTCCACTGGATGTGCTGACTATATCTTCATCGACTGTAATGGCGATTTATCCACCTACCCCAAAGGTGGAGAGATCTCATAGTCATGTAAATTTAGATGTCTGAACATGGAAGAAAATTTCATCCTAAAAGGATTTCCCTTATTGCAGAGATTGTAGAGATTTGTCTACAAATTAAACAAGTGGTATATTTATTATTTCAAGTCAACACAATTATTATGTCCTTTAAGAATTAACAGCCCTAACTATAGCTGTTTTGTATTATATTGTAGTGTTATTATTAGATATATATGTACATATAAATATGTATATATATATATACACACACATATGAATTAGTTTGGGCTATCAGTGGTATCTCAATTTAAGTTAATGTTCAAATAATGTAGAGCTTGCTTAAAACGTAACATTTATTGATCACTCTCTATCACACTAAACCTATACATGTCTAAATAAACCTAAACATTTTTTCATTATATTTATGTGTAATAGAGTCAGATAATTCTGTAATTCTTGATAAATTTACATTTGAATAGAAGAAGGAAAAACGTGTCTTCCTTGTATCAACTGCTGGTTAAAAAGTAAAAATGACCCATGGACTATCCATAAAAATTGCCTTACTTTAGCTGTAACAAAAAAAAAAAAAGTAAGTTGATTGAGGGGTTAAATGCATGACACTGGCCTTTAATACACAATGAATTATTCTTGAGTGAGTAATAGAACACAGGTGTAATAAACATTAGAGCAGTTATACATATATATATCCGGCATGTCTTGTGACTTGTACTCATCATAATATCTACTGAGTTAGACTTGCATTTCTGTAGAGCTCCTGAAGGAAGCATTACAGGTCTTATAGTATAATGTTTTAGTCCTTCACAAATCCTGTAGGACAATGTTACATGTGATTGAGTCTTACAGGATTACCTCACAGTCATCTAGAAATCCCTTTAATCCATCAGATAATCCTATAGGATTGTTTTGTAAAGGCACAAAGGGACATAGCTCTGACCAAGCCTGCTTCTCTTACAATGCAGTTCCCTAAGGATATAAGAATCACATCCACAATTTCATGCAATGTTGGTGGCATTTTCCATTTCAGTTTTATTAAACTCGTTTGGGTTTTATGGTTTGGATTCAAGCACAGAGCATATGTAAAGGTCTACAATAGCTCAATTTATTGAGTAAATTAAATTGGTCTGTTGTGTGTAAGATTCTAAAAAAGGCAATTAATTTGCCAAGTAATTGTAACTGCAAGAAGATGCAAGGTTAAATAAAAGTGAGCCCTCAAACATCTAAAAGCATCACCAAATTGAACCCTAACCTAGATTTATGAGTAAATACCTTTCCTGAATATACTTAATAAATTCAGCTACCATCAGTCTTTAATAGAGAAAAAATAGGTACAGAATGAGTTTGGGACACCATGGCAACAATATACATGTATATATATGCAAATATGCACACGGTAAGAGATAGGTGATTGGTTAAGAGGAAGGCTCATTCCTAGAATTGTTTGGTTGTGGTTTTTAATTTACCACTGTAAAAATTTGGAAAAGTTTGAGTATATATATGTATGTGTGCATATATATATATATATGTACATGTGTACATATATTTTCATCCTTGGGCAAGTGTTCAGGGATGTGGTTTGGAACACCCATCTGGAGTTTCACCTGCTGAGGGATGTGAAGGACAAGAAGAAGAGTTTCTATAGGTATAACAGCAGCAAAAGGAAAACCAAGAAAAATGTGGGCCTGCTGCTGAACTGGACAGACAATGTGGTGATGAAGACCACAGAAAAGACTGAAGTGCTCAATGTCTTTTTCAAATCAGTCTTTACTGGTAGACCTGCCTTCAGCAGTCCTAGGTCCCTGAGACCCACAGGCAAGTCTGGAGCAAGGAAGACTTACTTCTTGATTTAAGTTAAGGAAGACTTACTTTAAGGTGGAAGAAGATCAAGTTAGGGAACATTTACCCAAACTGAATGTATGGAAGTTCATGGATCTTCATAAGATACACCACCAAGTGCAGAAGAAGCTGGTCAATGTCTCTGTGGGGCTACTCTCGATCATATTTGAAAGATCATGGAGATTGGGATTGATTGCTGAAAACTAGAAGAAAGCAAATGACACATCTCTCTTCAAGAAGGACAAAGAGGAGGATCCAGGGAGCTGCAGGACAGTCAGCTTCACCTCAGCTACGGGAAAGTGATGACATCAGTAATCCTGGAAACCATTTCCAGACACATGAAGGACAAGAAGGTGATTGGGAGTAGTCAACATGGATTCATCAAAGAGAAATCATGTGTGACCAACCTGATAGCCTTTTATGATGAGATGGCTGGTTTGGTGGATGAGGGGAGAGTAGTGGATGTTATTTATTTAGATTTCAGGAAGGTTTTTAAAACTGTCTCCTATACTATCCTCATTGACAAACCAATGAAATATGGGCTAGATAAATGGACAGTGAGATGGATGAAAAACTGGCTGAACTGCCGGGCTCAAAGGGTTGTGCTCAGCAGCACAAAGTCCAATTGGAGCCCAGCCATTAGTAGTGTACCTCAGGGGCTGACACTGGAGCCAGTACTCTTGAGCATTTTCATTAAACACCTTGATGCACCCTCAGCAAATTTACAGATGCTACAAAACTGTGAGAAGTGGGTGATAGACAAGATGGTTGTATTGCCATCAGAGAGACTTCATCAGGCTGGAGAAATGGACTGACAGGAATCTGACAGGAATCTGACAGAATCTGACAGGAGCTGAACTTGGCAAGGGATGCAAAGAATAACAAGAAAGGCTTCTAAAGGTATATCAACCAGAAAAGGAAAGTTAAAGAAAGCGTACCTCCACTGATGAACAAGAATGGTGACCTAGTATCAACAGACGAGGAAAAGGCTGAGTTACTCAACAACTTCTTTGCTTCAGTCTTCCTGGCAACCGCTCTCCTCACTCCTCCCAAGTCAATGGACAACATGTTGGGGACCAGGGGGGTAAAGCCCCTCCCACTGTAAGGGAAGATCAGGTTCATGACCACCTGAGGAACCTGAACATACATAAGTCTATGGGACCTGATGAGAAGCATCCCAGAGTCTTGAGGGAATTGACTGATGTAGTTGCCAAACCACTCTCCATGATATTTGAAAAGTCATGGCAGTCAGGTGAAGTTGCTGGTGACTGGAAAAAGGGAAACATTGTGCCCATCTTTAAAAAGGGTAGAAAGGAGGACCCTGGGAACTACTGACCTGTCGGCCTCACCTCTGTGCCTGGGAAGATCATGGAACAGATCCTCCAAGAAGCTATGCTAAGGCACGTGGAGGACAGGGAGGTGATTTGAGACAGCCAGCATGGCTTCACCAAGGGCAAGGCTTGCCTGACCAACCTAGTGTCTTCTAGGATGGAGTGACTACATCAGTAGACAAGGGAAGAGCTACGGATGTTGTCTATCTGGACTTCTGTAAGGCCTTTGACACAGTCCCCCACAACATCCTTCTCTCTAAATTGGAGAGCTATGGATTTGATAGGTGGACTGTTCAGTGGATGAGGAATTGGTGGGATGGTTGCATCCAGAGGGTGGTGGTCAACGGCTCAATGTCCAGATGGAGATTAGTGACAAGTGGCATCCCTCAGGGGTCTGTATTGGGACCACTACTGTTTAATATCTTAATCAATGACGTAGACAGTGGGACTGAGTGCACCCTCAGCAAGCTTGCAGATGACACCAAGCTGAGTGGTGCAGTTGACATGCCTGAGGGATGGGATGCCATCCAGAGGGACCTGGACAAGCTGGAGAAGTGGGCCCATGTGAACCTCATGAGGTTCAACAAGGCCAAGTGCAAGGTCCTGCACCTGGGTCAGGGCAACCCCTGGTATCAATACAGGCTGGGGGATGAAGGGATTGAGAGCAGCCCTGTGGAGAAGGACTTGGGGGTACTGGTGGATGAAAAGCTGGACATGAGCCAGCAATGTGTGCTCGCAGCCCAGAACGCCAACCATATCCTGGGCTGCATCAAAAGAAGTGTGGCCAGCAGGTCAAGGGAGGTGATTCTGCCCCTCTGCTCTGCTCTGGTGAGACCCCACCTGGAGTACTGTGTCCAGCTCTCGAGTCCTCAGTACAGGAAAGACATGGACCTGTTGGAGGAGTTCCAGAGGAGGGCCACAAAAATGATCCGAGGGCTGGAATACCTCTCCGATGAAGAAATGCTGAGAGAGCTGGGGTTGTTCAGCCTGCAGAAGAGAAGGCTCCGGGGAGACCTTATTGCATCCTTTCAGTACTTAAAGGGGGCTTATAAGAAAGATGGGGACAGACTTTTTAGTATGGCCTGTAGGGATAAGACAAATAGTAATGGTTTTAAACTAAAAGAAGGTAGATTTAGAGTAGAAGTAAGGAAGAAATTTTTTATGATGAGGGTGGTGAAACACTGGAACAGGTTGCCCAGAGAGATGGTAGATGCCCCATCCCTGGAAACATTGAAGGTCAGGTTGGACGAGGTTCTGAGCAACTTGATCTTGTTGAAGATATCCCTGTTCATTGCAGGGGGGTTGGACTAGATGACCTCTAAATGTCCCTTCCAATCCAAAGCATTCTATGACTCTATAAATCTCATGAAATTCATCAAAGGAAAATGCAAAGACCTGTACCTGGGGAGGAGTAAGCCCATGCACCAGTACAGGCTGGGGACCAACTGGCTAGAAAGCAGCTTTATAGAAGAGGCCCTAGTGGTCCTGGTGGACAAGCTGAACATAAGCCAGCAATGTGCCCTCACCGCAAAGTGGCCAACAGTCTCTTGGACTGCATTAAGAAAAGCATTGCCAGCAGGTCAAGGGAGGTGCTCCTTTCTTTCTGCTCAGCCCCGGCAAGACACATGTGGAGTTCTGTGTCTAGTTCTGGTCTCTCCAGTAAAAACAGACATACTGGAGTAAGTCCAGCAATGGGACATGAAAATGTTTAAGTGGCTGGAGCATTTTTCGTATGAGGAAAGGTTGAGGGAGATAGGACTCTTCAGCCTGGAGAAGAGAAGGCTCAGGGGGATCCTATCAATGTAAATACCTGATGGGTGGAATTAAAGATCAATCCAGTGGTATCCAGTGACAGGACAAAAGACAATGGGCACAAACTGAAATACAGTAAATTCCATTAAACATAAGAAATTTTTTTGTTTTGTTTTGCAGCTGGTCCAACACTGGAAGAGGTTGCCCAGAGAGGCTGGGAGTATCCACCTTTGGAGATATTTGAAACCCAACTGAATGCAGCCCTGTCAGGAGAAAAAAACATTATCAGGAGAAAAAAACATTATGATTTGAGTATCAAAACCCTTTTTAAAAATTTTTTTTCTAGTCTCCAGATTTCAAATAATTGAGTATAAAATTATTTAGTATTCAATAACTGGATATATGTACCTCTGTTCTAAAAAAACCCTAGAGAATTTAATTTATATATATTGGGTTTTTTTAGAAATGCTAACAGTGGATAGTAACATAGTATTCATTCTTAGGAATGACATTGGGTAATTAAGCAGCAAATATAGGTTGGCATGAGAAAGAACCCATTGAATTAATACAGTTTGATATTTGATGTTAATGTTGTTTATCTTAGTAGGAAAACAAACTTTTAAAATGCATAAATAATGAAATACAAATTAATTATTATAGCTGTAATACAGAGTATCTGGTCAAGATGCATCTTTCCATTTCTAGTAAAAATATTGCAGCAGTGGATCTCTATAAAGCCCTGTTTTCCTGTGGACTATAGTCCATGGACTATATTCAGAAATGTAACAACAAACTTCAAAACTTTGTACAGCAAGAGCTGTGATTTTATTTACTTATGGGATTAGAGAGACAACAATGCCTCAGAGGCTATAAAATCAGAATTGGGGTGTGTGTGTTATTCTCAAGTGCTGTCTATTATTATAAGTCTAATGAAATAAATGCAGTTGCAACACTATATACCAGATGAGTCTGACATGGTTTATAATTTTCATTCCTCTTCTGAGATTGGCTCCTGACTCAATATTTAAACTTTATTAAATCACCTCAACTGTCTGAACATTGGTTTTCAAATATTTGAAATAATGAATTGTGTACTTACCTTTTCTGATAGAACTCTTTAAAACCCTCTGTAGGGATGAGAAGTTCAATGTATGTTCTGCATATTATCCATGGACATAGATGGTTTTGTATCAAACTACGTGACTTTGATTTATGAACATGCTATATAAGGTATTTCAGTGCTTTTTATGATAATAGAGCACATTACATAGCATCATATATGTATTAATAATACATTTCTTATAATACTGTAATTAAAGAACACTTGTACACTTTTACCATTTTAATATTCCAGTTGGTATTTTAGTTCATTCTAGACCTGAGTGATGTTTTACCAATAAAGATAAAAGCACAGTTTTCTAATCAATCACATATAAAATTGCATTGTTCCCTTCCATGAGCAAAGCCTAAAAGTAATAATAGTTGCTTATGTTTCTTCACAACTTAGCTAATCAAGCTACATGGCAAAAGCTTGTACATTTAGAGAAATACTACATCTAGGACATATTCTATATTGCTTGTGAGTGCTTTCCCACTGTTGTTGCCCTTGCAACAGCACTTCATAATGATGGTAAATTAAATAATTCTCTCCTAACCATTTCTCTTTATATATTCATTCTGTATACACTATGACAAATTGCACTGGTGGGTTTAAACAATCACTGATCCAAGAGTCTGATAAAGTACTTTAACCAAAAATAGCTTAGGGTATCACCAAGGTACAGGAGGTTAGTTGTTATGGATACCTTCCTGTCATCAGTTTGTAGGTGTGAGCAAGTAGGGAGAGGTGCGCCAAGGGAAAATGTGGAAGTAGAGGAGCTGTTTCAAGAAATCAACACAGAAATGGGGACCTCAAGGCCAGCCTATGGTATTAATTAAAATTAATAAGGGCAAGTACATTGAGACTGAGCCATACTGGCATGTTATGGCTCACATCCATATGGCTAAACTACCACATCTATATTGCTTACTGTGACTAGTTCCTTACCTGTGCTGCCATCCATACTTTCTCATTGCCTGAAACAGAGATTGTTGATATGGACTGGAACTGTACAAAGGCACGTAACAGGTAGCCAGCATGGATAATCACAGGCTATTGCTTGATGCCATGTTTTGTTCCTATTTGGTTACTAGTATAGACAAAGACCTAAATATCATCTTCCACGTCACTGTGTTTCTCATGTATAGTTCCTGGAAGTCCCTATGCTATTTGTTGAGCTCAGCGGGCAATGATGATGAACGGGTTAAGGAAGAAAATATCATTCTCACTGAGCTGAGTGATGGACTGCAAGACTTTCCTGCATAGAGATAAAACTGGAAAACTCTTCAGGAATCAGGTATAACTGTAACAGATGGGTCTGCAGAATCAGAACAAACTGCCTACAGCACAACCTTTCATGGAGACATTTACTCACCCCTCTTTCTAGCCCAGTTTTTAACTCCTCTCGTACCATGACGTCATAGCAGAAGTACCATAAAGTAGTCTAGTTTGGAGTATCAGCTGAATTTCCATGAATGTTACCACAGGAAATGTCATCCACATATTATGGTAGCAAACAAAGAGAGTTTAAAATAAAATTCACTCAAAAATAGTTCAAACAAATTAAAATAATTAATGCATTATCATGAAGAAATTGACCCTAGACTTCAGGTTGAAATCCAGGAAGAGATAACATGTAATTCTCTTTTAAGTCTGCTAGTTTCTGGTGCTATATTCTGGGAAATTTGGTATTATAATGGAAGTCACAAAGTGAATGTCACTAATACTCAAAATTACATTTGACTTCCAGACTCAGTAAGTAACTAAGTAGCTGAGTACGTAATTCTTGTCTCAGATGCTTATGTTCTGCAAATGTGCTTCAAGTTCATTGTTACAAATGTAATTATTTTAGAATTAATTTTGTTTAATTTACTTTTTATAGTTAACAAACTCACTAGGTGCTAGTTATTTAAAAATCAGACACTAAAAAGAAACTCATTATACAATCAATTAGGAGCTTATTGACTGAAGTCCAAAGCTCACTGTATCCTGTGTAATTTAGAGAAAGTCCTATACAAAAGCTTGTCATAGTAGTGAAACCTTGACCCTTTTTAATCACTGGCAAAACTTCTTTTGGCCTTTCTAGGGAAGGTATATATTCAGAATATTGCGTGAAGTCCTCTTCAAGAATAATATTTTCATGTTTAATAGTTTCCATGTCTTTCCAGTTGCTTCTGTAGGAAATCTGTCAGATGCTGTGTAACTGTATTCATGCCATCTAAGCCATCTATAGCCATCTCATGGTGGCTGAGATTTTAGAAATCTGCTTTCAGTTATTAGAATTTGAAAACAACGCCAGCGAAAGCAGCATGATTTGTCCAATTTCTACCTTGTCATTTATAATTTGGATTATGCTGACAACAATATGGTGTGTCTATAAGATACACAAATGAAACACAAGACATCCAGGTCAGAAGTTTAATTCAGCATATGTTGAAGCCCATGGGTCCCTCACTCCAAGCAGCCATGGTCTAAGGCCCCAGCAGCAGAAGTTTATTTCTATCACAAAGGAAATGTAGCCAGGTCATGGGTTGTTGGGTCTTGTTTCTTTGAGTCTAATTTTGCACATATATCTAGGCTAGATGTAGCTGTAGTCACGATGGGAAAGATGGAGAGCAGTGCAGGGCTAGTGGTAACACCTGGAGGTGCTAATAAGATGTAGGGCACAGATGTCCCTTCAGTAGGTTAATAAAATTTATCTTATCTTGTTGTTTTACTCTTCAGTGGAATTCCAACCATCAGCACAGCCATATTGTGTAGATATTTAGGGTGAAATTTTGATCCAGGTGAAGGTGGTAGTGAACATCTCAAAAATTGCTCAGACATTCAGTCTTATTGTTGGCTATTTTTCTTCAGTGTGATGTGATTTGTTCTGAGGTGAATGCTATGGTTTGAAACCTTAGTCAACTCGTTAAACATAAATCCCATTTTTATCAGTGGCTTTCATCAGAATGGAAACAGCCTACAATCTGAGTCTCCCACTAGTAAAAGGTACAGTCAAAAGACTATAAAAAGTGAAATTAAGTATCCTAAGCACCTGAATTAGGTAAAGAAATATCACTGATGTTTAGTGGGCCAGGTAACTGGAGCTATGAAGTCAGAGTCATAAAACAGCTTTCATGGTGCTACCCTACACAAGATGTAAAATATGCAGCATTCCACCATCTACGTCTGTCTTTCTCGGTTGGAATTTGAATCTTTACTGAGTTCACCAGCCTACAAGAGTAAACACAACGGAATTCTGCCTGCAAAATCATGCAGGTATGATTGATAAGGTTTGTGACTTCCAGTTCCTTATATGAAAACATTACCTGAATTAGAAAAAAATAAATAAATTTCCACTTGTTTAGATCTATTTTTTTATCCTTTTACTGATGTGTCTATCTCTAGTTTTGTCCTAAACATAATCTTGGATGTAATCCAGTTTTTAAAAAAATATTTTTTTACAAATAACCATTTATATGACTTTCCACATTATAAAATGAATCAGACACTTCTAGAACAGTAATTACTTTAAGGTCCTCAGAAAGCATGAACAGATGAACATTATGAATTTCAATGAGTCCATTCACATCTTTCCTGTATAATAAACCCAGACTGAAGAGAATAAAGCCAACAGTCTATTGTTTCTTCTATATAACTCAGCCACTTTTACTTTTCCACTTCAGGCAACAGTTATGCAAAATATATCCTGAATCATGACCTGCTGGAAAAGTGAAGAACTCTCACTCTTTTCCCGAGTGAGAAATTCTTGGTAGTTTTCCAACATGGGTTGATGCCCAGCTATTTGAACTTCCATCAGAACTGTGTCAAAAAGGTCATTGCAAACCTCAGGATTTACCCATCCCTCAGACTTTTTTTTTTTTTTCCAAAACATTACTTGCTTAACAGAAAACCATTTTTTAAAGATACCGTATGAGAGCTTTCCAAGCTTCCTACACATTTATCCCAAAGTTTCTTCTTCTCCCTGCCCAAATATCTCAAACAACTCTATGTTCTGATACTGCTTATCTCTCACAACATTTATCACTTTGACTTCTTTACTTCCTGTCACTCAATCTCACGAGTCTTTTCCCCTCCAGCCCTGACACTTTCCAAGATGCCAGGACCAGGCCAAGATTTTAAACTTCAGACTTTTGCTGACTGCACAGAAATAATGTCTTTTTCTTCAGGTGCTTGGAAATGCTTCAAGATACATCTTCTATCCAGAAAGCTGTCTGCATGAATGGGAGCCCACAATCTTTCAGCCTGCCCTTCTGCTGAATCCTTATGTTTTAGGTAAGTACACCATCTTCTCAGAACTTAAAATGGGAAGTGTGAATGTTCTGTTTGGTTTTGTGGGTTTTAAAAATTTTATTTTTCTTGCCAAAGTGACTAATTTGAACAACTGACACATAGGGACTTATTCAGTTGCCTAAACATAGTTATCGAATACTATTATTTAAGGTCTCCAGATGCTCTTCCAGGCAAACGTGGACTTTCTCAGTTCTGTGTCGTACTGTCAACTCCATGAAGATATTCTGAGTGTCCTAAGGGATTCCAATGGCATGAAGCTTCTGAATTTGGGTAAATAAATCTGATAGGGGGGATTTGACATGTTGTCATGAAATAAAATAATACTTAAGAGTTCAATTATCTTAAAACACAGATGTATCTTATATTCATATTAGTAAAGCATGCACAGTTTGAATTTCTTGCTTTATATTTGAAAACAGATTTGGTTCTGGATCAAAAAAGATTTCTTCAACTTTTAATAAAGGCTTCTTCTGAAACCATTTGAAGTCACTGGAAAGAGTCCAAAATTACTCTTGCTTTGAATCAGGTCATAAATTGCATTGCCCATATATCTTTGACCGTTATATCCTACTGTCTGTCAACTTTTCAATCTGTAAGGAAGTAATTTTTCACTACTCTTAGTAATGTTAATTCCAATCAATATTACTATGCAAGCTTTTTCTGAAGAGATGCAAAGAAGTAACAGTATTCATGACAGTTGACACTATCTCTGAAAGTCATATTGATTATTAAGAGAGGCAAATACAGATTTATTGAATTTAAAATTAAAAAAAACCCTCTTGAAGTGAAATATAATGTTTCATACAGACACTTAATTTAAGCAGAAATGACTTTTCCTTCATGGAAAATTAAGTTATTTTTTTCTTCCTATTAGCATTTCAATTGAAAGCATTTCCACTCATTTCCTTCTTAATGGAAGTATATAAATAGCAATAGCCTTTAAGTACTGCTTTTTTTTTTTTTTAAAGCAAAAAAGTCCTTTTATATTAAGAACCTTTAAGAACTCCTCTAAATAGGAGTAGTGCAAACAGTAAACCAATCAAAAGACTTGTTTCAATTCACTAAATATATATTGATTTTTATTGTGGTTCATATTTACACCCAGAATGGTCCTTAGCACTTTTCACTGATGGTCACTTTAAGTAGAAAACTCATGCACACAGTGTAACAGATTCAGGCACCTTTTTTTAGGTTAACAATTCCATATTTTCTGAAATTGTGTGGCTCTACCAAAAAATTCTTTCATACAGGTATTTAAATATTTAAAATTTATGTTTTGAAAAGACAGTTAAGTATTGCAAGAAAAGTAAACTGCCAACTACCAGGAAGATTCTAACAGAGGCTGTGGTATATGTAGATAACTGATCACAGTATAGCTAAAGCAATTCTTTTGTGCAAAGAGCAGGCATAGTTCACCCGTGAGTGGAAGCATTCTGCAGACTGCAGGATTGGTAATGCAATGTAGGATGGTATGGGGGCACAGGTTAGTGGACCTGCTTGAATCCTGTTGATTTCAGTTGGGTTTCACCAAGCAGCAGATGAACAGCTTTCAGAATGGGTAGTCAAACATATATGTGAATGATGTATACCGATTTCTCTCTCTCCTTTTTATTTTCCCAAATGATCAGACTTTTAAACTTACATAACTTCTCAGTATACTCAACTATTGAGACAATAAAGATACTTAAGTTATTTATATCTTTTTAAATACAGTGGTATCTGAAGGTGTCATTTTATAGTGTATCTTTAGTTGGTTCTTAAAATCCTTTCTTCTATAGCAGAATGCTTAAGTTAGGAAGCTGCTCTTCTATCTACTGCCAATGACTTTAATTTTGTTTCAATATTATGATTTGGACATTTAAAATAGATAAAAACAAGTAGTCCCTAACTCAAATTTTAGTCTAATGAGAATCCTTTAATACTGTGGTTGTGGTTTTAACCATGAAGTCAAAAGTTATTGCAGTAGTTGCTATAAGCTTACTTGTGTTTCACGGCATTCAAAGTCAAAAAAACCAAAGTAGCCATCTTCAAACGATGAAAGAAGTGTTTCTTGAACTTAGGTTTGAACCAACAGAGAAATTTACATAGATTTACAGAATGATGCTGTTTTAAGAAGACAGAAAATTGGTGGGAGGAATTGTTTGGGAGGGACATCGGAGAAATTGAGATATTTTGATTTTATGAACACAATTCTTTTGTGCAGAAGAAAAATGCTGATCTGTCTAGAGGTTCCCCCCGCCCCCTTTTTTTTTCTTTTAAATCTAAGACAAAGGTGTCTAGAGCTTGGAAAAGTTTGGAGGGGGGCTGTGGGCTTTTTTTCCTTTTATGCTAAATATAGAAATAAAATAAGCTTTGACCTGTAAGCAACAAAATCAACTAAAGGATTATTAGTATTACAAATGTAAGCTTACATTTCTTTGAACTAAGTTATACCAAGTATGTTTCCATTCAATAATGGACTGTGTTAATACTAGGCAGAAAACCAAGGCAGGAATAAAATTAAAATGCTCTCCCTATTAAAACAGCCTCTAAAGCAGTCTTAATGGTGACTATGGTTCATTTATAAATATTTCTTCATCTTTCTTAGGAAGAACGAACATAAATATAGGTGCTCCTCCCAAGCATCAGGGAAATAGAGAAGATCTACTCATCTTGGCTTAATCCTAGCCTAGATGACCTAGAGGATCAACATTAAATTTAGACTGAATTGCTAATGAAAATCCCATACTAAGCTAGATCTTTAAAATTGATAAAATACATTTTTCTTAGGAAGTACATATTACTTTCTATTAACCTTAAATGGACTCTAGGCTAAGTAACTCCAATGTAGAAAACTTTGAAAACATCTGAAGTTATGCAAGATGAATGCCAGTTTGGTTACCTTTAGTGATAATTTTTGTAAGCATTTGTGGAATGTGAAGGGTATGTAGACACCTGTAATGTAAAGACTTCTTATTTGCTAGACAATCTGGTTAATGGCAAGTCAAGATAAATAACAAATATAAGGTAGGGAAAGTAAACAAACAAGCAAACAAACAAAAACCCTGAAAAAACAACCAGCCAAAACAAAACAAAAAAAAAACACAAACAAAAGAACACCTGGATACACAAATCCTAATGAATAGGAGGCAAAGGACCATAAATCTCAGGCCTCTGAGAGCAAATATGAGAACATGTTCAGTTGGTCTGAAGTTCTTGTGCCTACTGTGTCTCTGCTATTGGTAGTTGAACTAGAATAAAGTTCTAACGCTATTAGACTTTCAACTGGTATAGTATCACATGCTACCATCACACTTTTTATTCTAAATAATACAGGCAGTAGAGCAGGTTAGCCTTCGGAGGTGAACAAACACAGCTGTTCAGTCAGGACTTCAATCTTTGTTCTGGAAGGAATGGGTTTTTGCTACCCTGCTTCATTTCTGTATAATGTTAAATATAGTTAGCATAATTGTCCTGGAATTATATGTTCTAACTTATTCTGTCTTTTCTATATTTTTCAAAACCTGTCTTCTTAGCTTCGTATATTGAATCACAATTCAGAAATATTTTTTCTTTGGTTTTTTTTAGTAATCTTTCTATTATCTCCTTTATGGGGGAGAGGGAAGAAGGAGAGGGAAGAGCTGCTGCCCCTTTGATATTTTAGTCAAAAATAGCTCTAACAAAGATAAATAAAGAATTAAATTTGAAATAAATGCCTACTTTCCTAAATTACACAATCATAGAACAAATTTTTCATAAAAACTTTAACTATTTAAAGATGCCAATGGATTTACATTCAACATTCACCAAACCACAAAAACCCCCCAGCTTTTTGCAGGGACCTTAATACCCTGCCTCATGGCCATCATCCTTTCTCCAATAGCAGGGAATGGAAAAGCAGGAGGAAGGTTTTACTGCAGCTTCTGCCTCCTCTCAGCTCCCCAGTTGGCAGAGCTCCTCATTGTCCTTGAGAAACTTCTGGACTAAATCCAAGTTGCTATATATATAAGAGGAGACTAAGATCTGTAATTACTGGTACAATTACTGAATGAAATCAGAGGTTTGCTGGATAGCTTACTACAAGGTGGCAGAGAAGGAACAGATATCATACTTCTCCCTGCCACCTTTTGCAGTAGCTTTTACAATAGAATAAAGATCCCAGGAACAGACTTTTGTCTTCTTTCTTCCTTGCATACTCCCTAACCTCCTCAACAAGAGAGAAAACGGTGAGAGGACAAAAAATTTATATGTATACTGCTTCAGGTTCAAGGAACTAATCCTTGGCCAAGAGATCAAGTAGCAATGACCACTGGCATTCATCCACAAAGCTTTCAGCTTGAGACAAATGACTGCATCCGTATGACACAGCACCTAGCTCTGGATCTCCACTAGACTCTGTTTAGTGCCCCTAAGATGCATAATATGATATTGCTTTGTGTACTTTCCTCACTTCAGTGTTAGGCATAATGGTGTCATGGTGTGGCAACCCACTAGAGTGTGTGTTTTTATTTTATTTTTTTAACATGAACCTGAAGGTATGCACTGCTTGCATCTTGCTATGACATGAAAGCATATGAGAGAGATTGTTTGATGGAGAAAAGTGTACATTCAATAAAGCTTAAAGTAGTGCTGTCTTATCAATACTGCCTTTTAGAGGTGGTCCCTTGAGCAAAGTATCCACTGAATGAAGTCTACACATTGTTTTGGAGAAAGGCAGTTGAAAATCTAGGGAGCAAGTTAACAATTAAGTAACAGGAATGATGAGAGTGCAGTGTACTTTTTACTTTTACCCTCTTTTATTTAGTAGGATAGATATAGCTTGAGAAACTCATTATGCTCTATATTTGTCTGCATCTCCATACTAGTCATACTAGTACTGGTACAAAAGTTTCAGAACATTAAAACGCTTGGTGTTAATGCGATACTTTTTGAGGTATCATAATCGCAATATCAACACTGTTGCTGGCTGTGCAAAATACAGTCACTGATATAAATAGTTCAGACCTAATGCTGGTTGATATAAATTAGTACAGATGCAAAGACTGGCAAGATGCTTAGCTGCCAAACAGAGCAGATGATTGTGTTTTCTGTTCTGCCTTCTTGTCAGTGGGAACATATTCAGGTTTTCCTAGTCCAGCTGGGAATTACACTAAATGTAATTTAGTGGAATACTGAGATTTCTACCTCTCCCTTAAATGTTTGGAATTGGCTGATGTATTGAAAAGATTTTAGATGGATGCTGACAGAAAGAAAAAGGGGTCTCATGAGATCTCATGAGATGGTTATAGGCTCAAAATATTAATTTTGACCATTCACAATGAAGGGAGACATAGATATTTGTTTATCTAGTTTAAAATGAGATTAATTTGTTCTGCCTCTTACTAAGGTATAGAATCATAGAATCACAGAATAGTTTGAGTTGGAAGGGAATTTTAAAGGCCATCTAGTCCAACCCCCCTGCAACGAACAGGGACATCTTCAACTAGATCAAGTTGCTCAGAGCCCCGTCCAACCTGACCTTCAGTGTTTCCAGGGATGGGGCATCTACCATCTCTCTGGGCAACCTGTTCCAGTGTTTCACCACCCTCATCGTAAAAAATTTCTTCCTTACATCTAGTCTAAATCTACCTTCTTTTAGTTTAAAGCCATTAACCCTTGTCCTATTGCAACAGACCCTGGTAAGAATTTTGTCCCCATCTTTCTTATAAGCCCCCTTTAAGTACTGAAAGGATGCAATAAGGTCTCCCCAGAGCCTTCTCTTCTCCAGGCTTAACAACCCAGACTCTCTTAGCCTGTCCTCGTAGGCGAGGTGCTCCAGCCCTCGGATCATTTTTGTGGCCCTCCTCTGGAACTCCTCCAACAGGTCCATGTCTTTCCTGTGCTGAGGGCTCCAGAGCTGGATGCAGTACTCCATGTAGGGCCTCATTAGAGCAGAGTAGAAGGGCAGAATCACCTCCCTCAACCTGCTGTCATGCTGCTTTTGATGCAGCCCAGGATACGGTTGTCCTTCTGGGCTGCGAGCGCACATTGCTGGCTCATGTCCAGCTTTTCATCCACCAGTACCCCCAAGTCCTTCTCCACAGGGCTGCTCTCAATCCCTTCATCCCCCAGCCTGTATTGATACCAGGGGTTGCCCTGACCCAGGTGCAGGACCTTGCACTTGGCCTTGTTGAACCTCATGAGGTTCACATGGGCCCACTTCTCCAGCTTGTCCAGGTCCCTCTGGATGGCATCCCATCCCTCAGGCATGTCAACTGCACCACTCAGCTTGGTGTCATCTGCAAGCTTGCTGAGGGTGCACTCAGTCCCACTGTCTACGTCATTGATGAAGATATTAAACAGTAGTGGTCCCAATACAGACCCCTGAGGGATGCCACTTGTCACTAATCTCCATCTGGACATTGAGCCGTTGACCGCCACCCTCTGGATGCAACCATCCCACCAATTCCTCATCCACCGAACAGTCCACCCATCAAATCCATAGCTCTCCAGTTTAGAGAGAAGAATGTTGTGGGGGACCGTGTCAAAAGCCTTACAGAAGTCCAGATAGACAACATCCGTAGCTCTTCCCTTGTCTACTGATGTAGTCACTCCATCCTAGAAGACACTAGGTTGGTCAGGCAGGACTTGCCCTTGGTGAAGCCATGCTGGCTGTCTCAAATCACCTCCCTGTCCTCCATGTGCCTTAGCATAGCTTCTTGGAGGATCTGTTCCATGATCTTCCATGATCTTCCCAGGCACAGAGGTGAGGCTGACAAGTCGGTAGTTCCCAGGGTCCTCCTTTCTACCCTTTTTAAAGATGGGCACAATGTTTCCCTTTTTCCCGTCACCAGGGACTTCACCTGACTGCCATGACTTCTCAATTCTCATGCATACATACATCTTCAGTTCAGCCTTTTCTCTCTGTATTTTCATACCTGAAACATGTCTTAAGTCCTGCTGATTCTTTCTTCCCAACTCTTTGACCCACTCTTTGTGGGTATAATTTAATATATTGCATCATATTCTTGTGTTTGCTACCTGTTTTAAAATGTTCTTAAAGAATCTTTTCCATCTATTTTACTTGGACTGATTTGATGTAAGCTGGGTTCCTAAAGACATCTTCAGGTCCTTTCTGACTGTACGATGTTGTTTATATAGGAGGGAATAGTTTTAATTTTTTCAGCTATCAGTTTAAGTCTAAATTTGAAAAAGTATTTTCTTGGAGGAAAAAAAGTAACAATAAAGGAAATTAATTCCTTATGGAAAATTGTTGTATTCACTCATCTTTTCTTTCCCCCATATATATTCTGGCTTGACTTGCTGCTATTGCGCTCTCACTCTATTTTTTTTATCATCTTGCCTTACTTTCAATTCAAATGTTTTGCGATAGAGAATACGTCCTTGCATATGCATTTATGTGTGTGCCTGTTTACACAGAACATCATTAATTTATGGGATCACATTGATTTATGTTCTTTTAAAGAAACATGGGGTTTGAAACAGTTTTACTATTTGCTACAAGGAAAGAAGGAAGGAAGGGATGGAAGGGAGGAAGGAAGAGAGGAAGGAGGAAGGAGAAAGGGGAGAATGAGGAAAAAGGGAAGAAAGTAAAGGAAGGAAGGAAGGGCCTTTTATTTTCTTTTCTAGGACTTTATTTTGTGGCATTTAAGTACCTTTGGGGTTATATTTTGGCATGCTTAAGTGCTTTATTATACAAAAACTTCTAAAAAGGAGCTCATGATTCCTTTTTTACTTTTCAGTCTAATAATATTTACAAAATACTTTCTAGATATTGTAGAAGGGTTGAGAAGTCAGTGTTGAATAAGCAATAATTTCATTCCCTAGATCCAGTTTTGAGAGGCCAAGAATTTTCTTGAACAGACACATACAATGAAGGCTATTAATTAAAAATTTGAAAGTGATTGGATTCTGGAATGGTGGTATTATTCTTGATCCACAAACACTGACAGTTATAATAATTATTATATCAGCACCTCTCCCTCAGCTCACAGGAATAAAACAAATTCTTTACAGTTTTGTTTTGTTTTGGTTGTTTGTTTGTTGGTATCCCTTCTTCTCCTCCCCTTCTTTCTCCCTCTTTTTTTTCCTCCTATTTTATGTTCTCCTTTTCTTTTCATATTATCAACTTTACTCTCCCTTTGTTTTTATTTCATTACTCATTCCTACTTTCCTTCCCCCAACCTTAAGTCCTTGCTCCGCAATGTGTACAATGTGTGTACTTTCACCTAATATCCCCACAAGGAACAGGAGCACTAAGAATGGAAATACTAATCAAAGGGAAAAAACCAAACCAAACCAAACCAAAAACCAAAAAAAAGATGCACTAATATTAATGAAAACAGTAACTAGGTGTCGTAGTTTAAACCCAGTCAGCAACTAAGCATCACTCAACTGCTCCCCCTGCCCCCTCGTGGGACAGGAGAGAGAATCAGAAAAAAAAAGTAAACCCCATGGATTGAGATAAAGACAGTTTAACAGGACAGCAGAGGAAAATAAAATAATAGTAGTAGTAGTAGTAGTAGTAATAATAATAATAATAATAATAATAATAAAAGAATGTACAAAACAAGTGATGCACAATGCAATTGCTCACCACCTGCTGACGGATGCTCAGCCCGTCCCTGAGCAGCAATTGCTGCTCCCCAGCCAACTCCCCCAGTATCAATACTGAGCATGATATCATATGGTATGGAATAGCCCTTTGGCTAGTTGGGGTCAGCTGTCCTGGCTGTGCCCCCTCCCAGCTTCTTGTGCACCTGGCAGAGCATGGGAAGCTGAAAAGTCCTTGACTAGTGTAAGCACTACTTAGCAACAACTAACAACTAAAATATCAGTGTGTTATCAACATTATTCTTATACTAAATCCAAAACACAGCACTATACCAGCTACTAGGAAGAAAATTAACTCTATCCCAGCTGAAACCAGGACACCAGGCAGGCAGAACTGATATGGCTTTCTTTGCTGTTGATCTTCTCTATTCCTTTTTCATTTGCTGAATATTTAACATAGCTTTCCTTAGACAACTGTTTCCCCAGACACATTCGGAATCACCTCTGAAACATCTTTTCATTGTTTTTTCACTGAAGATATTATCATCTTTGGTCTCTAAAGAGTAACTGCCCTTCACTTGCAATACCTTGAACTCCTTGTGGTAATTGACTTTACTTAGTATACTTGTCTTTCTTTTGAGGTCAAGTTATCTGCATTAAAGTGCAGTTGGCGCAACTCCGGTGTGAGAACATGTAACAGGGCAAGGAATGGAACAGGATTTCAGCTGGGGAGATGCATGTTCTTCAGCTGCTACATGGCAGCACAGCTGCTTCTTTTTCTTACCGCTGCTCCTCAACTTGATTTGTGCAGTTAAGGAGCTGGAAAGAGCCTGTGGCATTTGCAGTGGACTTGCTAGTCCTGTGAGCAGGGGATGGAAGGTGTGCGGTGGTAGGCACCCTGAGTTCTGCTGGTAAATCCAGGTATATCTGCTTATATTGGTATCCTATTCTTAACTCAGTCTTTTACCTAACATGAGTGCTAGCCATGTTATGAAACATGCTTTTTTGTACAGTACATAAACTAGATCTATATGAGCTAGAGGGAGTGTCAGAAGCAGGCTAAAGAAAAGGGCATGGAGTTCTGCATGAGTCAATCTAGTCTGCTTCTCATCTGGGATACGTAATCATATTCAAGCATATTAAGGTTGCAGAACCATGGGTCACCAGACATGGGTCATATTGCAGGTACATCAAACAGCATATCTTCTTCTAATGCCAAGATGTGAAATCTCTAATACAAACATCACACATCACCTGTTTCCACTCACAATCAACCCATGCACCCAAAGAACAGAAAACTGCAAAGATGTGGGTAATTTGTGGGGAGGTAAAAGATGTCAAGAAAATCAATATACTTGTTCTGCAGTGGCCAGCAAAACCAACCTGACTAATTTCATATAAAAATCCTCCAACTGCCCTACTGCAGAATAGCTTATGCTTGGCAGACTAAATTTTTATGTTTCAATTTATAGCTCTTATCCTGCCGCTATAGTATAAAGAGTGCCACCTGCACCTGGTACACAGGGGTCAGCACAATGTAAATTAGTATGATAGTACAGAATTTTTTTGTCATTGATATGTATTGATAACATTATATTCATTTAAATATGATTCATACTTTTTTTTTCTATTTTCTATCTGTCTATATATTGGTGAATTAATTCATCTTTTTTTCTGTTTCCTGAAATTTATTTCTGTATTTTTTTCCCTGTAGTTCCCATTTAAGCCCCAGTTATTTTCTCTCAGCTTTCTCCAATTTTATTCTTTTCCTTTTAAAAATTGTCTATCTTCCACTCTCTTACCTTAATCAGGTATAGCATAGGAAGTTAAAGATATGAAGCTAGGAAATAGGCATCTGGTATATTTGCCCCTCTCCAGTGTGATTCCCCATAGGATGATAGTGTTCTATGACAGAAGGAAAATTTTAAATAAAGGCGGAAAGTAACAGAAGGAACATGAGGACCCAAAGAGAGGTGGAAAAAGAAGAAAATTACTGTAAAGACAGGATGTTCTTATTTTCTTTTTCTGATTTATCATTATCCTGTTTGTACATAGAATGCTTGTAAAATGAATGTATCAGATATTCTATTTTATAACCAGTGGCCAACTAACAACTGTCAGGACTTCAGAGAATCTCCATATTTGATGCTGTGTTTGCTGCAACACAGTTATTTGGCATGTTTGTAATTGCATACCATTTTGATTTTAAGGAGTGGGAATCATATGGATCTCTGATGCTCACCCATAAGGAGATAGGTAAAACAGATGATAATAGTTTTAGATTTGTTGAAAACTTACATTTATTGCTTTAGTTTTGATGTTGCTTTATAGTTAATCTCACTTTTTGAGAAGCCGTTAAATTTGCTTAAATTTGGTCAAGCAGTAGCACTCATTCTGTGACTCACATCAAAAAAGTCCTTGTTCTCTACATTTTTAAGGATAGAGTATATGCTCAAAGCACTACTTATTGTCTGATTCTATACTATGGGACAGGACTGATCTGTAGTGTAATACATGTTCTTGATTCCTTGAGACCATATCCTGATTCCATGAGAGATGAAGACTTCCACTGACACAATTTCTAATCACTACTCACCTTTCCAAAAGAAACCAAAGTGTATGAGCAGAGGGAGTGGTAGTGCACTTTGATACTCTGAGGAAGATGACCAAAGGATGAGAAGTGAGGGAAGCTCCAGGGACCATATTTCCTCTGAGGGTAGGACATGCCCAGAACGCTCCCCTTGGAATCCAGCTCTCATGGCACCTTATGCAGAGATGCCACCCGCAATGTAAATTCAACCATTGTGGAAAAGGGTGACAGAATTTGTTGTTTGGTTGTTTGTTTTTTTAAAAAGCATTTTATACTCTTAAAATGCTCTATACACTATATGTTTTGTTACAAATATTCAGGAGAAAATAAAGTGTTCATCAGTAAAGAAATATTTTAAAGAGTTGTATCTCTTGGTGATGTTTTTTTCCAATGAGTTCAACTAAGGGTGCTTGGGGTGGGGGGAGGCTCGTCTCTGCATATACATATGAGCATGTCTTTAGATGTTTACAAGGCGGGTGTCTAGATGTCAGACAGTGAAGAGTCAGGAGAACAATTCAGTTACCTAAATGAATAGGTGTCAAATGCCATTTCAGACACCCTGAGGCATCTGAATTCCACGTAAGGAAACAGAATCAAGTTCTTCTGTTCATAGGATAGCAGGATAAAAAAAAAGAAACAGATTCTCATTTGCATTGACATCTGTAGTGTCTCTTCACTACCAGCTGAATTAAATTGAAAAAGAAGTGAACCAAATACAATACTGAAGATAAAAATATCACTGGAAAATGAGTTTTCATGGAAAATCAGAGTGAAGGCTAAGGTACTCATTGGGGAGATAGTCTACAAATTAATTCAAATGTAGTCAAATTGAAAAAAGCAGCATGCACATTTTGAATGTTATATTACTAGCAAAGTACACTTTCCTATTCCTTATGGACTGCCCAAGATATCTCTGCTACTGCCTTCAGAATATGATGGTAAGTGGAAAGAAGGAATAAAGAAGTAATTTCCATTGATGTTTAGAGTTTGTGGCCTAATACAATCCTCCATACTAGCTCATTTATTGATGATAAATCTGCTTAGAATTAGGAAAAAAAAGGAAAAAAATCACAAAATCCTTAGTACAGGAGTGCTAAAAAAGTATATATTTATAACATTATAAACATTTACATAAGCTCAAACATTTTGTCTGTGTAAAAAAGAAAGATGAAAGTGTGTAATTTGATATTGCTTCTTCCTTTCATGTAGACTTTTATTTAGCCTATGTATTAGTAAATAGATCAATAGGATGTAAAAAATAATACAGTGTGTAAATGAAATGTTTAATTACACAATACAGCATGTAAAGTGAGAATTTTCTGTGATTTTAGGATCTATATTAAATTAGTGCAGATGATGGATGACGCTGAAGCAATAGCTTCAGTGAAGTTATAGTTTGCCTGTGAAAACTAAAGAGCTGTCAAAATGTGAATATAACACGTCAGAAAAGAAGTCCATTTAACCTAGCAGGTTTTTTTTCTTCAAGTACCTGTTGGAGATTTTTTGGAAAAGAATACAAGCAACAGGTAGTCTACAAGTAATATTTCTCTTGATATTGCACCCCAGCCTCCAGCAGTCTGAGCATTTATGATTTCTCCAGTTTGAGGATCCATGTTTCAACTTTCTTTTCTTGAAAATATTGAAATGAACTTGGCCTTAAAGTAATGACTAATGCACTAAAGATTCAAGAAATATAAAGAAATAAAAACTCCTTTGAATTTGGGTTGTGAGAATTAGGACTAACTGATACAGAAGAAAAGTGTAAAAAAATTATATCAGTGTCAGATTAGATCTGTCCTTACAGGTTCTTTTATTTGTATTGTTAGACTGTCACAGTGTTACTCTCAAGTATATCAGTTTTATTTGAGAGTCTTAAAGATCTTGGAGACCTGAAATCAGGACTACACTCCTTATGAGCACACATGAATTACCTAATATATACTTTATTAAGTTAAACATTAATATAATTGCCATCCCTGGTGCAATTAATAGCAAATCTCAGCTGACTGGACTGAGACATTGCTATTTAGTATGAATTCAGTGATCTCACTTCTGAATTCCTTCTTTCTAATTCCTTGTCTTGTTTCATTTGATACCTTTATGCTGCCTTGCTTACAGAATAAAATAATAGGAGCAGTTAGGGCTCATTAACTTCTTGCAGTAAAACAGGGCCTTATGTCACAATGGCTATTATAATATTACTACTGTGTTATGGATAGTAATTATTTATCTGTTAGAAAATGTTCACAGAAGCACAAAATTTTACATTATTATCTAAAGAGAGATGGAAACAAAATTTTTAGAAGTTGAGTATTAAAAGCTTTTTTCATGACCTCTACCCAACAGATGAGACGACTGTTGCAACAAAGCCTCTTTTGCAATACAGTGAGAAAGGAGTTAATAGAGTCACTGCAGATTTGGCTAACCTTTTTTTTTTAATGGTTTAGAACTGGTTTGGCAGCTTATGAAAAGGATGGGGCATAGGTTACAGGTGATTAAGAAGTGTTGCCAGAGTAACATGCCCTAAGTACAACTTAAAATGGATGTACTCTAAAGAAGTTCAAAAGTGGAACTGACAGAGCTTTGGACAATTGAACTAGCACATTGGGTAACTCTAGAGTACTAGTACATTGTACCAGGTAGGCCATAATAAATGTATCACCCTTATTGAAGATTTAAAACTAGGTGGGGCTGACTGCCAGAAATTTAGCCAGCCAACCGCAGCTTTTAGCATTAAAAATTAGATATTTGAATTTTCATACCCAAATGCATTAACTTTATAGAAAAATAGCTAATACTTCTAGAAAAGCCAGTAGCTGTTCCACGGTAGAGTTCATGTGGATCCTTGCATTTCGGGGGGGGGGGGTCTGACTAGATACAGCTGACCTATGACCCTGAAGCCTGGCAGTTCAGAGTACAGCTTACCAAGAGGCAAGTTTCAGTGAAGCAAGAATTACATCTTTTAATCACATTTGAGTGTCAGAAATGTCCTGTGTACAAGGAGCTCTGCATGGTCTACCCTAATTCAGTGTCACATGAAAATGTTGAATACCCATTTTAAGGGCAAACCTCCAAGCAGATCTGTCGCAGTACTGCAAACACTGTAAACATTGACATGCTAGCCCTAAGGAATGCAAACTATTCTTACAATAAATCTATAGAAATAATAAGAAATCTATGGGTTCCCATGGAAATTTATCTCAGATACAGTAAAAGATCATCAAAGCTAATAATTTCCAGGTGAAAACTTTGCAGGTTGACAAGCCAGAAGGTTCGATCAAAACAAAAAACATTTTTTTGTGAATTTTCTAATCAGCTCAGTTTAGGAGAAATTATAGCTAGGAATACTGTGCTTTTCTCTGGTAGAAAGTAAACTCTTTATGTTTAACCATCTAGCCCCAAAGCTTCCTGAATCCTAAAGCCTCAAAGCCCTAAAATCATCCTGAATACTTTGTATGAATTTAAATGGATATCGAATCAGGTCAAAGTAGAAGAATAATGCTCAAGCAGAGGTGAGTGTGAAAAGAGAGCTGAACACATACACTTGTAAGATGAGGTCAAGAGACATGGAGTCTGAAGTTGGATGTAGTGAGTTAATCAAACTGAAGAAAAAAAATGTGGGCTACATCTGTCCTAATGTGGGCATCTACACTTTAGATGTGTGCATCTGACCAAATCACCCTGATCCTCATTTATAATCCTGATGTTCTTCTCAGAAATAAATTTGTATTACCCAAAGTCAAGAGAATCCCACAAAGAAACCCCAACCAATCAATCAAACAAAAAACAAACCCCAAAACCAAACACTTTGAGAAGAGCATTTTTTTGTACTATTTTATTTAAGTTTTGTTCTACAGAGTATGTCTCTTCAGTTGAGCATGTATCTTCATGTTCATTTTGACCTCATTTCTATTGGACATCTCTCTATTCACGTTGCAAAAGCCTAATTTGTCTTATTACCACCCAATGGACACTGCCATAAGTTACAGGTCAAAAGATTGTTGAATATGACCTACAGTTTGTCAGAAAAAGGTAATGGAAAGAGGAATACAACAGCAGGGATGTGCCAAAAGCCAAAAATAAGCTGGAAGGTGACTTACAATCTTTTAAGTTTATTTTAAAAACTAGTTAACCCTAGAGTTACACATGGAAGCCCACATGAAACTAAGTTTGAATTTATGACCATTTGGGTTTTTGTTTA
The DNA here is from genome assembly GCF_034638445.1 of Ciconia boyciana. Taxonomy (NCBI): domain Eukaryota; kingdom Metazoa; phylum Chordata; class Aves; order Ciconiiformes; family Ciconiidae; genus Ciconia; species Ciconia boyciana. The sequence goes on from NC_132934.1 coordinate 177,771,099, forward strand.
TACATATAATTTAAAATGACTCATATCCACATGAGTCATTTTAAATACACAAAAATTTAATTAAGAATTTCTCTTCAGTCAATGATCATATGACATCAGACCTAAAATCCTTAGTACATTGATATTATATTTAGATGATACATTTACTGATTGTGCTGGTTTTGGCTGGGATAGAGTTAATTTTCTTTATAATAGCTAGTATGGGGCTATGTTTTGGACATGTGCTGAAAACAGTGTTGATAATACAGAGGTGTTTTAGTTATTGCTAAGTAGTGCTTATGCTAAATCAAGGACTTTTCAGCTTCCCATGCTCTGCCAGGTGCACAAGAAGTTGAGTGGGTGTACAGCTGGGACAGCTGACCCCAACTGACCAAAGGGATATTCCATACCATATGATATCATGCTCAGAATATAAAGCTGGGGTAAGAAGAAGGAAGGGGAGGATGTTCAGAGTTATGCCATTTTGTCTTCCCAAGTAACCGTTACGCGTGATGGAGCCCTGCTTTCCTGGAGATGGCTGAACACCTGCCTGCCGATAGGAAGTAGTGAATTAATTCCTTGTTTTGCTTTGCTTGTGTGCGCAGCTTTTGCTTTACCTATTAAACGTCTCTATCTCAACCCATGAGTTTTCTCACTTTTACCCTACTGATTCTCTCCCCCGTTCCACTGGGGGAGGGAGTGAGTGACTGGCTGTGTGGTGCTTAGTTGCTGGCTGGGGTTAAACCACGACACTGATGTATCATAAAAAAGGACATTTATAATATTGTTTTACTCTTTAATATTCCTTCAAAATCCTCCTTGCTAAGATCCTGCACGCTCATTGTAGTGCTAAGAAAAACTTTATTATCTTTTCATGATGTAAGAAGTCATCCACAGAAAAGCAGTATTTGGGCTGAAATTTCTAAAGACTGCATAGAACAAGCAATGAGTGACTTTGCAATGAATGGTATAGCAGGTATATGGACCAAAATGGTATTTTGTCAGCAGAACTGACAAAAAAATTAAGGCTTACTTAGAGTTATTTTTTTCTGTCTATAAATTTTGTGCCAAGTACTTTACTTTGTCCATTGCTATTAAAGATTATTCCACATCTAGCTATAAGGCTAAATAATTGTTCAAGAATTTCTGCATTTCTCTTCTCATATTAATGGTCAAAATATTGGTCATCTATTATGTTTTTCAGTACTGATGTTTGCTTGCTGAGAAATAAAGTGAATGGTTTTCACTACTGAGCAAAAGTTGTTTTTTTAAAATTTTACTTTTGATGATGCAAAAATATTAGATATGATAAAGCATAGTTTAGAAATAAAGACCACCAAGGCAACTATGAGAGCTGGTCTTCAACCAACTAGCTTGCTAATTCACAGGAATTATCACTGCTGATGTTAAAATGCAGCTATCCCTTTAATCATCCCTGTTTATCCAGATGATTTTTTTTTTCAAAAATTTTTTTTTTACTCTAGGCATGTCACTTGTAAAGTTTTCTGCTCCTTCTGTTCACTGATATCAGGATGATCACGCCTACATTTTTTTAATTCTTCTTATAAAAATGGAAAACAAAAGAAAACTTTATCTTCCAGGTCATATTTTTTCATCAAGCTTCAGCTGTCCTCCTGTTCATGTCTTTGTTTATTTCTGCCAAGGCTACAATATAGTATATTTCTCAGCTGTATGAAGTCAGAGAGAAAGTAAAAGATGAAATTCTGATATCACTGAAACATATTCAGGGCAGACATCCCTTGTCTTGCATAAGAGGGCAAGCTAAGTGAATATAAATTATTATTTTCAAGTAAATAAAAGTGGTAAGTGCGAACTTACTGTGTAGGATGTTTGCATTGTTGAATACCCTTCCTAGTAACTCGGCAAAGGTGAAGAATGAGGTGATTTAATTAGCAACAACAACAGCTAAGCATATTTGGGTTAATCAGGTCTCAAGGATATTGTGAAGAACTTCAAAAGGACTTTGGTGAATAGGCAGCATAATTCTAGATGAAATAATTTTCATTGAAGGCAAAGTGGTGCAGGTTGGAGGGAATAGTATGACCTACTTGTGTATGTCTGGGTTCTAAATGAACTGCAACACAAATGAGAAAAAACAAGGCACCAACACCGATAAATCAATAAAAACTTCTTCAGTGGAGGTCATAAAGCAAACAAAAGGCTTACCTGAAACAGGATGCATACAAGAAGGTGGTGAAAACTAATACATCAACTCTTGTAATGTTATTATATAATTCAGAAGTATGTCACCAGCTAAAATACTGTGTTTGCTTCCAGTCACACCAATGAACAGATGAGGGGAAAGAAGAAAGGGATTTCTAATTAGGTCTTGATAGAAAAATAACTATTCAGTTTCTTCCTGTTCTTCTTAAACCATATTTACTATTACCCATAATGTCTGCTCTGATTCAGATACATATTCAGTGATCAGTGGGGATCTGAAAAGAGCAAAAGAGGAAAATGTGTTTCATTGGGAAGCTGACAGTAATATGAATGATTGACAAAGCTGCAAATGCAGATACACAAAAGAGGAGAGTGTGGTTCTATGGCTAACCTGCCCAGGAGCCATCATGCAGGATGTCTTGAGTTCTGTATCACAAGCATCAGGATTTCAGCTATAACCCAGTTGTTTGACTGTTTCTGATGGATGCAAACTGCGTCATGGAATTCTGCTCAAAGTGAATATGCCTCCTTCTTTTCACAAAGAGGCTATGATCTCTTTATTAAAGTTCATATGTTATGCCCATCCTCAATGATGGTAGAATACTGATTTTCAACACGTGAGACCTCCACAAAATTGTCAAACAACTTCTCATTGTCTCCTAATATAAGTGGAGTTATAATTATTTTGTACACACAAAAAAGTCATTCAAGAAGTGCTGTAGTCTTCTAGTTTCATGTGTTATTTTAAAATAAGGCCATTAAGGATGCTTGATAAGTTTGCCATATATGGTTTGTATTCGCTGTTGGTAGTTAATTTCTTTTAATGTTATTATTGACAGAGCATTATAACATTATAATGCTCTTTTTCATAACATGAAGAAACTTTTTACAAAAAAATCCAAACAATTCAGGCATGTTCAGTAATTACTGTGAACAATGTATTTCACAGCCTTTTAACATCTGTTATATTGCAATTAATTTTTTTTATTATTATTAAAGTCATGGTTAAAAACATTACAGTTAATAATATACTATGTTCACAATTAAGTAAATTTTCTAAATATTTACAACAGAAGACATTCATAAAGTAAGTTATTAGATTTGACTAGTTAAGAGTTTCTTTACTTTTAAGCATCAAATATTAGAAGAGAATCAAATACAATTCATAAAGTTTTTGAAGCCCTCTCCTATTTTCTAAATAATTTGAAAATTGCATGGGGTCAATAGTTTTAGAAATATGTGATATAGATGCTTCCCTCCATTTATGTCTCAAAGCAAACAAGCCAGTTTGAGACTGGTTGTCTCTGTACCTATTTCTAGTTTATAGAATCTGTGGCAATATCTTTATCATGGATTAGATGAAACGGCTACCAGTCAAAACAAGTTAGGAAAATCTTCCATCATCTCTTTTCATTCACAAAAATTAATTGGGGGCAGGGGGGAAGTTCCCATGTACATGGTTTTGCTGATCCCTTCTTACACAAATTGTGTCCTGTGTAGGGAAGGGATAATCCTTGTAGGGAAGCTGAATACAGTCATGATTAAGTATGAAACAATATCAATGTGTGAAACCCTTCATAGGTCAACCACAAAAGGCTGGTGATGGTACTGGACAGGGTTTAGCTAGGACCTGGATTTTCACTGCCAGTACAACTATCCTGATGTGTGGCTTACAATCCACATCTAAACTATAAATGTTGTTTTAAATACATTTTTAATTTGAAGGAATTGAATACAGCTTTAGATATATGCTATCCACATAAAGTGAAGAATTACCTGAATTAAATCAGGCTGGATCAAACGCTATGGTTTCAATACCAGTGTGGGAGTGGGTTGGAAATGAAAAGACAGGAGGGGTGTTGTGCAAAGTCAAGTCAGCAAAATTTGCAAACCTTAGAAATCAGAGACGGGGCCTAAGATTTTTGTTAATTAAGTCAATCCACCATAAGAATATCAAAGAATTCACATCTTGGGATACGTGGCACTAGTCTTTGATCAGACACATGGCACCAACCACCAGTTTCTAATAAGAACTACCCAGCCTCTGGAATACATTTGTTTGGTTAATCGCTACAGATGAAGTTTGGGTTCAGCTAACATTATCCAGTAAATTTGTTTCTTATTATATATTCCAGCTTTTTATGATCAAACATTCTGAGAAACCTGAAACTGTCATCAACAAGTGCTGGTAAACACGAACTGTCAAACTTTAGTTTCACAAGAACATTTTATTCACCTCTGTATTACAGTATCCTTGGCGGAATGAAGGGTCTGGGAGGAGAAGGAAAGTAAAAAAAGGCTTAGTTACCAGGTAAAAATAGAACTCTTGGAATACAGTGTTATCATTGCTTCCAAAGTTATTGTTTAAACTTTAGATATTTCAGTATTAAGCTCTCCTCAAGTTTAAAATCATAAATTGTTCATGAACTACAGTTTAATTTTTTAGTTAGGTTCCATCAATAAAATTAATTAGTATGTTTAGAATCCTACTCAGAATATATAAATTTGATTATTTTTCTTATCTAGATTTCTTATTTAAGTCAAATTTAATATTGAGTGTAACACTGATTTGTGTACTTAGTTTATGCATGTATTAATTTTCATTTAATTTAATGCAGTATCATTAATACTCGCTTAGATTTTGTAATACACTATATTTTTCATTCAAATAGTTTTATTAGTATTTGAAGCTACCACCATGTCACACCTCTCTCACTAAGCAATGTAAATCCAGAAATTCTAAAGTACTAAGCTTTCCAACAATCCTTACTTTTCGTTTTTCACAAAATTAGTAAAGGTGACAGATCTCTAGCAGATTAATTTTATCAATGAATTTATTTTTCCTATTTTAATATGTTTAGCAAAGCTTTTCTGATCAGAGCAAAGTCTTTTTTTAAGAGTGTTTCACTGCTATCTTAAAGATTATATAGTTGGCACAATTAAAAGTGCTCAAAAGAGAAAAAATATTTTGCTGGGCATAGTAGTCATTACTTTTGATCTAACCACAGGTGGTGATGTGGTGGTTTAAGAGTTGGAGGGAAAAGTGCAGATCAGAGTAGACTATGAAAGGGAATATTTTTTTCAAAATAAGAGAGAAACAGCAACAGAGAGATTTTTTTTTAGGGATATGTAGGATGAGTAAATATATATAGATACCTCACTAACATTCTAATTTCACACATCTCTTCAGTCTCATATTATGAAAAAATATAGTCTGTAGTGATCATAGAATCATAGAATATCTCAAGTTGGAAGGGACCCATAAGGATCATTGAGTCCAACTCCAATGATATAAAATAAAATAATAAAACCTTTTTATACAAAATATTTTATTTTGAAAATCTAAAATAAAAAAAAAAAGCCCCCTGCAATTTAACAATAGTGGCGTAAAAGATTGTGAAACTATTTAGAAGCTTCACATGCAGCACTCAGAAGAAAATATGCAAAACAATTCCCTATCGGCAAGTGTGTTTTGATATACATGAATATGGAAAACCAAAGAACTACATTGATGCTGTAAATGTGGAAGCTTATTGGGTTTGGAAATGGAAGCACAGTTGTCGTGTTTTTATCCTATAGATATAGACCAGGATACTGGGGCTAGAAGTAACAGTATTTGAAAATGGGGGAGTGTGTGGCATCACAGCACCCCTGCATCATGTGACTTGGAGCATATACAACTCCAGATGGTGTTAACAGAAAAGGAGTTACAATACTGTAGTCCCATGTGTAATCTGTTCTTGCATGGTATGTGAGCTACCAAATTCTTTCATATCCCATTGAGTGTGTACAGGATTGCAGGGGATCAAAATTTTATTTTCTGGATGCTGTGCAAGAGACCGTGGGAGAAGCAATCTGGCTCATCTTTAGTATGTCATTTCACAAAATGCTTCAGGACAAAATGTGCTTAAGAATGCACATTTTTTGTTCTCTAGGGAAAGGTCAAAACCTTCACATGGTGGGGAAAAGCAGTTGTAAAATGAGTCAAAGAACTTCAGAATGATATAGAATTTGGAAATTTCAAGGTCTACCAGATCTGAGAAAAGCTGAAGGTACACAACACCTACTAGAAAAAACTCTTAAATAGCAATCTTTTGTGAAAAAAGAGGTCAGTGGATATCATTTCAGCTTTAAATACCAAAGTTAGGCTTTGATGCTGAAAACAGGTACGCACATGCCACCCTTTATGCAGATGAATGAAATTTCACTGAATTGTTCATATGCTTGAATTCGAGTGTGTTTTTATGATTTAGGCCTTACTATGAAAGAAAGTCAAAGTTTTGTTGCACATTTAGAGAAAATTTAACAAATAACCAATTAAACCTTATGTATTTGCATTTTCAGAGGTTTAAATGGGATTACTCCAGGGTTACAGTCTGGAGAAAGGATAAAATAGGATTTCAAAAACTGTAAATAAAAGTTGTAAATCCCCAAACATCTGTGCTATTTGTCTCATAGCTTCCCTTGGATTAAGGCCAACAAAACAACACTGTGAACTTCCTGTTTTATCCTGAAAATTCAGGAAGACCAGGCCCTTGGGTTTTTTGAGCCCCAAAGGCTAGCTACAAATACCTTCCCAGAAATTATTTCTGACAATATAGACACATCAGTATGATAAGTTTTCAGTTGACTGATCAGCTTGCATTTTGAAAGTTATGTTCACTGGAAATCTAAAGCAAGTCATAAACAAATAAATCAATAATAGGCTCACAGCTATCAAATTATATCACCAGTTTCTGTTTCTGTTTCAAAGATGACTGAACTGGCTCAAATATTTCGTTCCATATGTTTATAGCCCATTCTGTGTTTGTTCCATAATACAATACAAATCCCGTCTCTTTCACAGTAATGTCTGTTAAGTGTATCAAGAACAGTGTCTTTTTTCATCTTCATGGGATGAGGAAACTAAGGAACAGAAAAGGGAGTGAGAAGACAGTCTGAAATTAGTATTGATGCAAACCCTTGAAAAGGCTTTCTGTAAGGTTATAAATATGAAGTAAATTACTCTGCCTCTGCTTCCTTTCCATCAGCAATTAATTTGTTTGTTCTAAATATTGTCTAAGACTTCACCTTAGCAAGGAGTCAATGTGAGACTGCCGAGCTGGATTAGTTAATTTTGTCTAAAAAAAATCAGACAAGTCAGAAAATCTTGTTCTCTTGCCGAACATAATCCTTAGAAGGTTTCATGTGGTAATATTCTTTGACATTTATTACATGAATATTTGCTTTTGCTAATATTCAGAAACTTGCTATTTCTACAGACAGTCCAGATGGTAAACTTATTTTCTCTAGGACTTGGAAAAAGCAAATACAAAAAAAAGAGATAAACAAAGTCTGAGTAAATTAATTTAAAATTTATAATGCGATATTTGCAGATTTTTTTTCTCCCATACTTGCTCAAATGTCTAGTACAAGTTTAAAAAGAAGATAGAATAGGATGTGAGTTTAACATCTGCATTTTAAATGTACCAATAAGTGGTAGCTAACAGGCCCCAGAGGTCATCCCTTACGCAGAAGAGGCATATGGCTTATTCTTGCTTAAAATCAATGACTTTTCCTTGTTTAACAAGTACATCAAAAGTATTGATGTAGTGACATTGTGTTTATTACCATGCCTGTCTCTTTTGGGGCACTGAGACTGATGCTCTTACATAGTTTTTCTTCAGTGGGAACTATTTTTTTTAATCCCTGTATTGCATGATAGCAGAACATTTAAGAGGAAACAGGGGTTCTCTAGCCCTTTTCCAATGGTGTTATGTTATTTCCTTTCATGAAACTTTAAATGAATAACTGATTTCACTTTTACTTTATGGTACATCAGAATAGCTATTGGTAGGCTTGGTAGCCAGCCATAGTCCATGTTTCTATTATGAGCATTCAATAGCATTTCATGTCACTACATACAAGTAGTGGACCTTGCCATCACAATACTGATAGCAATAAAATGTCTTAAAATGCAACTGTATGACTATTTCATGTACTAAACTCTTTTATGGTAGCACTTATTTTCTGAATAAATACACTTTTCAGCACTGAAGTGCCTACCTGTCACCATTCATCATGATCATTTTAATAGTATCTCCTGTTGACCTGATCGTCTGGACTGCCTACTGCAAACCCTTTACTATTTTGCAGCCCATTAATTTTACAAATTTTAATTGTGTATAGTTTTGACAGTTTTAATTCTCCTGATATCCTAGAGAGATCTTATCAAAAGTTGGCAAATTATTTAAATTAATACTGCAATTGGTGCATTAGGTAGGACTGCAGAGATGAGAAGAGAGGGAGATGAGAAAAAAGAAAAGGTTTGGAAGTTATCACCTGAATCTAAATGCAAGCTTAGGGTTAAATGGTGACATTAAGCATAGCCTTCAGAAAGAGATAGCCAGTAATTGGTATTAGCCTCCATGACACTATGTTGCAAACATATCTTTTCAGATACAGTCCTCCTGTGGCAATTTCTTTCCTGACGTGTTGTGGATGAAGTAATTTAGTATACCTACAGCATAGGGTTAGTTCAACTAAGCGAGAAAAAAAAAAGCAAAGTTTAGTTCCTGTATTTTTCTCTTGTTCCCAGTCATTGTCTATTTCATTAACAACATCCATGAGGTTCATCAGAGCTTTTCACTTTAAACAATTGTAGTCCAAGTCATTATCCCTTCTGGGGGCAACTGAAGAAATCTAAAATAAGGGAATGCGCTACCATTTTTTTCTCAACAAAGAGCTTTCAAACTGAAAGGAACATTAAATTAACTTTATTGAGGAAAAGAAGTGGGCATTGTTAAAATCAGGTTAAACGTATGTGGTTTTGGCATTAATTGTTTAAAAGCCAGTCTGGCTCACATCCAGCTGCTTCCATACCATTTTGTACAGCTGACATACTTAGTTGTCCCACATCACAGAGGTAAATCAAAGCCAGAACAATGCTTACTGAAGACTTTTGGTTTTGCCTTGTCATGTTCTTTTAATCCCTTTGTCATTGGAAAGCTTTATCTTAATCTTTCTTGAGAGTCTGTAACCTCCCAGTTCCTTTTTTGACATTACGGCTATTTTTCTGCCAGTGCAGTTTAATGTCCAAAGCTACTGGAGCTTCAAAGTCATCAGCTGACAAGCTGGTGTTTGAGATATATATGTGAACTGCAAGGAGGGAGAAAAGCTCTTAGTTCAAAGGAAACAGAAAATAAATGCACTGTTAATCAAGAACAGTTTAAAAAGCAAGCGCTGTGTACTCAAAATAATAGAATCATCCCATTATAAAGGCAACCATGTCAATCCAAAGTGCTCTAATTTGTTTTTATTAAACAAACCAATGTATTTTGTCTCCTTGATTAATAACTATAAAGTTAAAAAAATCCAGTTTCACATCCTCTTTCTTGAAATTAAAAACAACTTTTAATAGACTATTTAGAAATGTGTGTTGAAGATATAGCTGAGGGATTCCACTTGTACTGATACACACTGACATTTTAAGGTATGAAAAGGTATGAAAATGGTGATGGTTTTTTGCTTGCGTAAAATGCAAGAAACATTTTTCACTGAACAAGCTGGCAATCCCCCATGACGTATTTAAGACTGAAAGTTCACTGAAGAATTATACCCTCCCATTTCACATGCACTGCTTGTGCTCCTGCTGCACACCTCTTCCAACCACATTGCTGGCCTTAACCACACAGCAGCAGTTCTCTGTTAGGGAATATTATGTAAGGTGAAGTCAAATTCTCTTTCGAATGCAGATTTTCTTTGGGGACATAAAATTCCTTAAAACAGAATATGCAGTCACTTGGCCTTCCTGATAGTAATGTAGAATTAAGGGTGTTTGATCTATTCTTCCTCATACAGAAGGGAAGAGGGGTGTTAAGTGGCTATAAAATGGCCAGTTATGTGATTAACAGTATTACATTAATAGCTCCTTTGGAGGACTGGGGTACTCTGATCAAATCTCAAATTCCCCTCAGTCTTACTCCTCCTTGGGAGACCTGCTAAACTCCAGATAATCCCTTAGGATTATGGCGTGCATTTTTTTTTTTTCTTTTTTTTTTTTTTTAATTTGGATGGAGTAGATTTAAATGCCTATGTCTCCTATAAAGTGGGTAAGCATACTAATTCTGGAAGAAAACAAGAAAAAAAGGGACCATGATTCTTCTTCTAGAAGATCTGAAAACTTCATTTAAAGCTGCTAGGTTGTTTTCAATCATAATCATTACATGAATTTCCTGTATAATCATAAATATTTAGTGACAATAAAAGTTATATTTTTCCTTGAACAAATATTTCACTAGAAGAAGAAAAAAAACCCATAACTTTCTGGATTACTTTCCAGATGGCTGCATTTATGGGAAAGGGGAAAGGAGACTGTCAATCCGAAGTGATGCTACCATAATTCATAAACAAAACTAGATGGGTTAATGTCATAAGGCCACTGATTAGATTTTCCAGTGCATATTGTATATAGATTAAACAAGGATACCAGACAGAGGTCCAGCTGATACAGATACTTTGATATTTTAAATTTCTACTAAGGAAACGTGTGTTGTTAATATCTTTACTGCCATTAAGATTAATATCTTTCACTTAAATTATTTTAATCTGCTTTATCATATTTATTTAAAGGTTAGTAGGATGTGCTCTGGTTTTGGGTTTTTGTGGGGGTTTTTTTGTTTGTTTCTTCATTTTAAATGCACTAGAGTTCTGAAAACTTGAGGAAAGTTCCAGAAAATGTACAGAACTGGAAAAACTGTCATTTTGGGGTCATGCTCTTCTCCTATTACATTAACTTTTCTTGTTCTGTGCCAGATAAAAATATTTTGTCTCTGTTTCTTTACCATTGCTGGATGACAGAAATAGGTTAAAAGTGTAAAAATATCAGTGTCACTGAAATATTTTTGACAGCTACATGGCTAGTTATGGTTTAATTAAATATTATTAAAGGACTTTATTCATGCTTTCATCTGAATTGGTCTTTACGTTAGTTTATTGAGTAACTCTTATAAATGCTAATGGAATGTGTAAAAAGAGTATAAATAGTCATCTTAGTAATTCAAATATAATGGCAACATTCCATTTAGATTAATATATAGACCAACTCTACAGTATATACCTATCTGAAATATATCAGTAGCTAGATGCATATATGGACCTACCAACACAGATTTCTTTCCCATGAAAAATTCTACCAGTTCCAAAATTACAGCTTTCTATACTACAGCAGCCTACCTCTATTTAACAGCGTGGACTCAGTTTGTCCCAGATACATTTATTCCTCTTGTTTAGCTTGGATCAGAACCTGAGGTTGCGCTCACTTACGGACCATCAACAGTCACTTCTTGGATATCTTCACTTCAGCATTCTTCGCTTTACCCCTATGATAATGCTTCTTATCACTCCCCATTTTTGCTTTTACTCCTATTGGGCATCCCTGACTTTTTTCCTGTTCAGCTCATACATCCCATTAGCATCTGAACACCAAAAGTTCTTTTTCCATAATCTTCTTTTTAGCCAATAATTTTTGTTTCTGGTTCCTTTCTCTTCTGCTTTGTCTCCCACAATATCTTCTCTGGACTCCAGACCCATGGTTGTCAAGTCCTGCAAGATATTAAAAATGTAGTTGCAAATAATATCTCTGTTTGTTCCTTTCATCTCACTTGTAGGTGAGATGAGTCTCTTCACTGAGAATTTCCTATTCACTGGCATATATTCAAGAGGCTTCTTCAGACCTCCAGCACTGTTCAAAATTCCACTTTTCCTAGCTTTCCACGTTGTTGCCTTGTACCACACCACTGCTGTGCCAAGGATGACAGGTTTCACCACTCTCATCTTATCTGTCCCACAAAAGTTACTGTACTTTTTGCCATGTTGCATTTCATTTACCCTAGTTCATTCAGACTATATGACTTCTGGAATGTCTTTCTTTCAGAATCCCTTCTCTGCTGTGACACCTAAAAGAAATCAGTTGATGAAAATTATTAGCTAGTAACAGGAAAAGCAGAAATAGTAACATAGTTAAACAAAAAGCTGCACAAACCTAGACCAATAATTAACTTGCATACTCATAGGCTTTTATTAGCATTGGTATCCTGTACATGATCTTGGGAATGGAGCACTGCACTGGAAATCAGAAAACATCTGCTCTGGCTGTGGCAGGATATGTTCCATGAGCTGCAATTTTCATTTAAAGTAGGTCTATATTGTTGAATGGGATAATCTTTCTTATTATAACTAGCCTTCAGCATTTACAGGTAACCCTGATGTACATAACTACTTGTGAAGGTTTTAGAGGAGCATTTACCTTACGTGTCATTTATTACACATCACGGACCACACAGACTTTTCATGTGGGAATCAAACTCAAATATGTATTAAGTTTAATCAAAATCTACCGGGATAAGAAAGCAAGAGCACCTTCAGCACCAGCAGACTTTAAAAAATGGTGGACATGAAAAGTAAAGTTTCTAGTTAATCATAGAAACTGGGAGAGTTCTCACATTACAATAAACTAAAAATTTGATGTGAGATGTAAATTTCTCAGTCTATGCCTAAGATTAGGAGCAGGATATTGTAAGTGTTGGATTTCTACTGATGAGGGATAGTATAGATAATACTAATTTCAGCTTTCCAGTTACTCGCAACATCTCAGTGACAACTTAGACTAATACCTCTGATACAACTGTAACTTTTGTTTGCTTGTACTGTGTCTAAATCAATGATGTTCTGATTAAAATATTTCAGAATATATAGTAATCATTGATCTCAATAAAACCTTGTGACTTTAGAATTTGTTGTGAAGCTTGCTAACATGGGAACGAATGCAAACCCTCCCCAAATATAGTAAAAGGTAAAAAAAAATTAAATAAAATAGAAAGCTCTAATATTCTAGATATAAAAAAAAGAAGAAAAAAAGAGCTACAACAAAATCTTGCAAAATATATCACTGAAAATTCTAATAGCTAATATTGGTGATAATAAAGAGATATAACCGAAAAATAAGAAACTCTGTTAGCTCTGTTAGCCCATTTCTATCAATGGACATGCTAGAATTATTTGAAAGAAGTGAAAAAACTAAGGAAGAAAAAAGTATCAGGATATATTCACCACTGTGACCTTCAAATTAGTTGACTAGACTATGCAGTTCCAGACAAACAATGCTTTTCTTTTTCAATGAGTAAAGTATCTAATGTAACTCTGATCAATGTTTGTCCTTGTAAACAGCTGCTGACAGACAACTCATATATTTGGCTTCATATAAAGCAAAGGGAATTATTTTTTGTTGATAAACAAGAAAATATTGATATAATTTTCAAAATAAGAGTGGAAATATAATTCATAGTGACGCTATTTCTGCAGAACGAGAACTCACTAGAGAGAAGTATCAGAGTGTGGTAAAGACTCTGTGATCCTCAGACTTTGCTAAGACAGCTAACCTTAACATTTTTGCTGGGAAGCTGATATATGAGCTGTTGAAAAGTCATCCACAACAGACTGAAATTGTTAACTGCATTGTGCATTGAAGCTTTATGTAGCACATTTTCCCACCGTTCATATTCTGACTAAACAGAATGGCACAGCTGTGGTTTGATTGTTTTTCCTGCTTGGAGATTTTATACTATGGTCCACCATTGGCCATTGTTTTAGTCATTGGTTGTCCAGAATACTTAAAAGTCATTCTGGATGACAGTACACACTGAAAGATGGGGAAAACAACAACAACAACAAACCCAACACCAACAAAAGGCAGGTATCAGCAGCTCTATGCTTACAGAATATATAGAGGTAAAAGATTATAAGCTTTTTTCTTAACCAGTGATAAACCAGATTGTCCTTCCATAGGTTCTTTAATGTAAATAGATATTTCTTATTTTAAATCAAAATATTTTGCTTGAATTCTCTATTTGTGTCCTGTTCAGAATGCCAAGTCAAATAGTACAAAATGGGTACATATTATTAGAATATTAACTTAATCACTCTTTAAGACAGTTTTAAAATTGTGTGGCTTGAAATGTTATTAATTTTTTTATATTTTATAAAAAATATTTATATGTATTTTTTATATTTATTTTTTATATTATAATGACAGATGTTTAATGAGTTTTTTTATATTTTAATGGCAGATGTCATTATATCAAAAACATGAAGACAGTCATTAATGCAAATATACATATGTTGCTGTTCTTTGACAGATTGAGTTAAAAGTTTTATTTAAAAATACTAGAATTCTGCTTAAATCTTGCAATACCAAAGAAAGTGAGTAGGATTAATCTAAAAGTCTTATTAATCTGTAATGGCATGTGTCATCTGTTAAATTACATTATCTTGCATCATCTGTAATCAGCTACATTAGATGTTTTTTACTCTCTCATTACCTGCCTACATAAAATATTCAACACAAGAATAGCTGAAATCAGTCATTATGTTTTAAACTAAAATGCAATAATAGTGACTATACATTTAAAGAGAGATCTTTTCTAATGAAACCTTGTTACTCATTAATCACTGATCTAAATTTGTCCCTTAATATTATTTCTATTATTGTAGTAATGGGGCGTGAGGGGAGCTTTTTTGTCATTTCAATTGAAATGGTCAGTAGTATTAAAATATTAGTGCCTAGGAAAAGCTACAGGAAAGGTTGCACTGTAGGGATCTACAACTCTTTCTCCTAAAGACAGATTATTCCTAAAAACATTTTATTCTGTTTTCTTTTGTTGTTTATTTTTTTAATTTTACTGCAGTAACGATTTCTTCCAGTGTTATGTTAGTAACTGTTTAATATTGATAATTAGTCTGGGTCTGATCACGGACCTAGATCCTATTGCATTAAATTCTGCATGAAAACAGAAGAAAAAATATGATGGCTCATACCCAGACTGTGATGTTCCCTTACCTTCCAAGATAAAGTGGCAACATCCAAATTGCCTATTAAAATGTTTCCTTAGTCATGCTCACTCCTCAATGGTGCCTGAAAACAATCAGGAGTGTTTTATATGAGCTAAAATGATTCTACAGAACTTCTTAATAATTTAGCAATACAGATGATAGCATCCCCATGCGCAGTTATGTTCCTTGGTATTGTTTAATTTACCGGCACAGATTCAACTACAAAATCTATGAGATTCTCTCCATGATGAATCTATCATGAGGTAGATAAAGACCTTCAGCCATGACCATTTACACATCTGTGGTTTTCCTGTACAGGTAAAGAAGGCAGCTCCAGTGGTATTGCTAAACTCAGTAATGTTATGAACAGGTTTACAGGGTGAAGGTTTTAAAAACTAAGTTTTATATTCTACCCTCAATTGCAAAGTTTGCACAATGAATATTTTTCTGAATGAGAAATGGAAAATATCAAATGTTTTCATACGTTTAATTAAATTTGCCTTAGGAACAAAAATACTGTGACTATCAAAAACAAAATAAAAAAACCCCGCAAACCATATTGTGGGGAAATATAATTTTTTTCATATTCTATCACAATAGTGAAAAGTAAATCTCCTGAACATGGTAAAGAAGCCAAATTGTGGAAAGTTTTAACAAAATATTTGACAAAATAAAACCACTATTTCCATCCCTCTGTTAGATTCAATGAGATTCACTTCACCTATGGCTCATCAAAATATACAATTACTTAGGTGAAATTAGCTAACAATCCATTAACTCCCTGCATTACACAACTCTACAAGAAGTTCTAAGCAGCAATTTCCAGTGTCTGGACAGACACTTAATTGATTTCCCTGGAGGTTTGCGTTAGTGTGCCTTGAAAATTGTTTCCCTATACAACTATGTATTACAGGATCAAGACCTATCTCAATGTTGCCTGTCTTCAGGTTCTAAAGACACTACTCACTTCTCAATTTTTTAAATTATTTCCTCTAGTGGTTTCCTCCAGCAGCATAAAACTTCAGCCAGACTGCATTGTAGATAATTTAGGGGTAGAAATTAATAAATATTTCAGAAGTAGAAACTGAATGAATTTTCTCTTTCAAGGACTGTGTAATAAATGAGTTATTTGAATAGGCAGCAATTCTGTGAAAGAAGAAAAAGAAACATTCCAAATGACAGAAACCAAGAAAATAAGCCTAAGTCCCTAATTTTATTATTTCCATTTTAGACACCTTTTCATGTTAGATATTTTCTCGTTGCTCACATTCTGGAATTTACTCTTGTCTATATAGAAACTGGATGCATATTTTTATTTGAGTCTGATTTTTGCCACTGCATTTTGCCATGGCCCACGTTTTTTGGGCCACTGCACATTAATATTTTTCGTGCCTTTCTACAGTCATCATAAGATACATGAGATATGATTAAGTAAAGTCAAGTTGAAGACTTGGATTAAAATTCTCCAAAGGGTTAAAAAATGTGTTCTCATCACCCAGGTTTAGACAGATAGCTCTGACAGCACCAAATCCTGCATAAGGAAACTCTTCAGTGCAAACTCAGCTGTCACTACCTGTTCAGCCACTTCCATGCCACTGTAAACTTTCACTCTCTATTAGATATCTAAACTGGCAGATGAAAAAAAGTCTCTGATTCAGATTTTGCACTAAAATAATGAAAGTTCAAAGCACAGCACAACCATCTTAGTTTCAGATGACAGCCTCTACTGTAGAGGCTACATGCAGGAAGTTGTACACAGAATGAAAAAGGAGAAGATAAATCTCTTGTAAATTCTAATTTGTCCACTCCCCGCATACCTCTGCCCTCCAAGATTGCTTTCTGCTAAGCACAGCTTAAGGACATTGATATGCACATTGCAGCTTGATGGGACAGAAAGGATGTGACCATTTCCATAGAAGTAGTCCACATCAAAAACTAGTAGCAGCCAAAAATTTTTGACATATGTAGGCCAATAAGGCAAGACCCAATACAATTAACCATTCTACAGCTTCTACAAGTTGCCAATTGCATTAGCAGGCTGAAGAGAGAGTCCTGCTTTCAACAAGTCTCACTACTGATGTGGGAAATCAACTCTGGAGAGACATGTATTTACATTTTAAGGGTACGCATACACTCAAGCTGCTGTAGCGACCATATTGCAAGGTAGTGTGGCGTTAATAGAAACAGAAGTTAATATGGATATCCATGACAGGTCACCACCACAGGACACAACTTCTCTGACTGCTTTTACAAACCATGTGGATCTCTACACAATAGGTAGAAGAGGGAGAAGGCTTGCACAATTTTTGTCTATATGAGTTAATTAATAATTAAAGGACTGTATCTTTCAGCACCTTTCCAGTCAGCACTTTTAACAGAGGAAAGATTATGTCATCAAAATGATAGGTATGTGGGTGCCAGAAATGAGGACATAAACAGATATCTCAGGGAGAAAACTGCTGTAAACTGTAAGTGTTTGCATCTCTGATGCATCTAAAATTATTCTAGTGACACTGATAACTCAATTTTTTATTTTGTTATCACTGAACAAATTACTGTAGACTATTCTGCTAACATTAGCAAAAACCTGAAAAAGATGCCATGACTTGTAGAAATATCTGCATATTTGGTTCAAATTCAGAGCTACCATTAATTGGCATTGCTTAGGTGAGGACAGTGATGAAGTCAGCAGACCTGTTCCAGTTATTGTTAGCTCTCAAGATTTGCAGAGCCACCCATAAAGCCGAATATCAATTCACAAGGCATATACGCATTTTCCTTCAGAAGCTAGTCAACATTTTAATCAGGCACAAAACTGTTCTAACATATCCTGATAAACTCATGAAACAAATGCTAATGCGTTTCTTAACAAATCTGTACACAGGTGTTTGCAGCAATAGATAACCAACTTTGCTTTCAAAAGTAAAAAAAAAAAAGTAAAAAAAAAATATGAACCATAAGAATAAATTCAAACCAGGTAACTAGAAAATAAGGTAACTGGTACCTGAAAAAAGGCAGAAAACATGGCATGGAAATATTGTGGAATGGACTTGATACACGAAACAGTCTTCCCTACATACAAACAGGAGAGTTTGTTATTTTGAAACTGACCATTGATAAACTTAATTTAATGTAGTAAGAAAAATTAAAAGGCACCCTACCGAACAATAACCAGATACGAAAACCCAACTAGTGTTGTCCTTTCCTACTATTTAAGAATACTGAAGATCCTTTACTCCTTATGAAGGAAATAACTATCTTTCATATTAAGTTTCAATACAGAAAATCAGTTTAAATTACTTCGACAAGGATGTAGCTTCACTATCCACAATTAGGTCAGCTCATGGTTTTTCAGTTTCTTTGTGTGAATGTCAATTCAAGCTCTGCACATAGCTGATAAATTTCACAGTAGCCTACCTTTCCTAGTAATGATGCCTTAGGCAAGGCCTGTGTGGACAAGAAGAAAGGTTTAAAATACTTAATACAATTTCCTAAGTTTTCTTATCTCTTCCCTTAATAAACTACCATGCCTCGAGACTTTCAGAGCCCACATGGTTTTCAATCCTCCTTGTGAACATATACTTAACCAAACAGTACTGAAAGGTGTATCTAAGCAACTAATAAAGCTTCAATTCGCAATATCAGACTTTAAATATTGGAAGTTATCTACTCAGAATATACAACAAACAAAAACCTCCTCCCATTACTAAAATACTTGTCTGGCATATTTGAATCATGATAAACTTCTGAAGATGTTACACTGTTCTCAGACTTTAATTTTATTTTTGATCAAAACCAGAGACAATATGCTTTGCATATATTTTCTTTTAGTTTGGATTTTAAACTGGATTATACAACATGATCTACCAGTTCTTAGGATCAATACAATACATCTGTAACTTTTTTTATTTATGCTTATAATCCCATACTTACTCAAAAAGAGAGCAGGGAGAAAAAGAAAGATCAAGATCAAAGGTAATTATTCAGTAGTTCCAGTCTTATATATAGAGAAAACCAATCTTATCTCCTCTCCATGCCTTTTTCTGTCTCTCACTGACGCAGAAATCTCTGTTCTACACTGTTCCTTTAAATTAACATATATTGCAATATTTGAGAATACGTTTCATTTTTTTCTTAGTTAATAGTTCAACTTACAGTCAAACATCCATCACCGCAGCAATTTAGTGTGAACTCCCACATCAACAACACATTTTAAGGGCACATACAGTTCACAGTTCTCTGAATACCTCTTGAGTACTTTTATATCTTATTTAAAGGGAAGTAGGAGTTGAGCTGACATTTGATCGGCAGATGATATATGCTGCAGCCTGCGATATGTATTTAAGAAGTACAAAGATTCTTGGAATAAACATTGTAACTTTTATTTTTAAACACTGTCATATTTTCCAATTGGAAAGAGAATTCCATAAGAGAAGATTCAAGACAGCAATATTATTAACAGTATTATTACTACAGGCTTTAACTGAAAGGTTAATTCATTGTGGGAATATCTTCAGGAGTCTGTGGGAATGGCCAGATACTGCAAAACCTCTGTGGACCTATTGTTGTCTTTTTCTACACATTCAGTCCCTCTTCCTCCACACAGGAGTTAACATATACTCCACAAGCCATGAGCAGTATTTTTCATAGATGACTACAAACCTCTGTTCTCTCAGAGGTAAAAGGCTCTTCCTTTGTGGTCACAGGAAAAGCAATGGTGCTTTCAGGAATTTCCTAACATTAGGAGCACATCTTTTCTGAAGAGATCTTGAGGCATCAGAGTTCATCAAGAATTTTGCTGTTTTCTTGAATGGAGGCTTTGCGGTACAGTTGTGTAGAAAGGCACTTGTATTTTGGGGAGAGGACAGAGAATAGTGTCTAGTGGTTATTTGGGGGTTGAATAGGGCACAAAATATCATAATTTTAGGAAAAAAAAGAAAAAATGAAAAAGAAAGGTGGCAGACGATTTGCACAGGGAAAGATTTAAGTGTAGTAGATAAGGAAGATGATAAAATAGCAATTTAAACAACAAAGTTGTGTCATATGCCTTGGTGTTTACTAAGAAGATTTCCTAGCAATTGCCATTAGCAAAATCTAGGTACAGAACATGCCAAAACCCATGATGTCTTGAATGTAGGTAGGTGCCTATTTTTACAAATGTAGTGAATTATTCTTTACTGCAGAAAACTAATTTTAACTAGTTTAGCAGGTCCTCTGCCTGCTAAATTATCCAGTCATCATCTTACTAAAAGATGAAATGAATGCTGTTTTCCAATACATTGAATTAAAGTGCTACTTTGAAACATAAACTAGTTGAGAGTCATGTTATATAAGGTTCTCCTCAGCTTACAGCAAAACTGAAAAAATAAAATGAGGAGCAGTGATGCATAAAATCAATATATTCTTACAAACTGGGGGTATGTTAGCTTTGCCTTGTTAAATATTTCTTAAGCAATTTTTAATTGACAACATATGTTGAACATCACATAGCAATGTGTGCAAAGCACTTTACATCTGTCATAGCCTCCTGAAGCTAATCCCTCTTTAATGTGCTAGCTTGCTTTGTGTTGCTGCAGGCTTTGTTTCTGTTTACTGTCTTCCAAAAGGAAGGGGAAAAAAACAAGTTAGCTGTCAGTGAGAACAGGCTTATTTTACAAAGATTTTAATTCTATTAATCTTTTGACTGGCTATCTGCTGAGAAATCATTATTACCAGGGACAATGACTTACACAGAAAGAAAAAGTCAAATTCCATTTCTTTCAAGGTGAATTGTATACCTTGACTGAGCTTCCAGAAATGTTATTCCAGATCTCACAGGAATTTCATCTTTCTTTTGATTTCGCTTTACTGCAAAGAAAAAAAAAAAAAGAAAAAAAAAAAAGGTGAACAATTTTATCTGATGTTTTTTCTGTAGTACTTAACTTTTCTGTTTAATATGAAATTTAGTTACCTACTATTTTTGTGGCTTTATAGTAGCTACATTTCTGTAGTATCCTACATAGAGACAGGCTTTAGACTCTGTCTGTTCAACTTTTTATACTGTTTTATACTCTGTTCTGCAGCCTTAGTCAAGTCACTTATCCATATCACCACTTCTTTGTTTGGAAAAAAACCCAAAACAATTATTCTCCTATACACATAACTTTTGAGATGTATGCATGGAAAACAATGTAAAGTATAAAGTTTATTATAGGAAACATTTTCTGTATTTCTATCTGACCTTTTTTTATAGAAATCATCAGGATATGGGCAAAAGGTTATAACTTTTTGAAGAACTTAAGGAATAAAAGGAATATGCTTACAAAAGCCAGCATGTGAGGCAAAGCTCACACAGAAAATAGCTATCTTACAGCAGTTTAAGCTATAAGTAAAATAAGACAGTAGAAAAATCAGTCTAATTATCACCTTTTTTGGGGGGGAGTGTGTGGAATGAGATATTTCAAAATGTCTAGGAGAGTAAGTATCCAAACTGGGGGGCAGGGGACCTTTAAATAGACATAGTCATACAGGAATCTTACATCCAACATTGTGTCATGGAATTGGCTGCTTGCAATGCGAAGTATCTAAAGAATTTGGAAATTTCATGAGTCCTGTCTCACACCATCCTTCCTGGGAAGCAGCTAGACACTAAGCTTGGAAGTCCTTCTGTCTTAGACAGACTCCAAGATGGTCAGGTAGGCAGGCTGCCAAGAAGTCAGGGAAATGAGGTTAGCTTTCATTGTCAGACAGGAATCACTGAAATCAGCAAGCAATGTGACTTCAACAAACTGTCATTTTCTGACAGGCAAAACTCTGCTGAAAATCTCCTGATCAGATACAGAACAATAACACAAAAAATTCCTGACCAGTTCTGAAACACAGAAACTCCTAGCTACTAATAATGAGAAACTGTTTAAAAAACATGTAGTGTTGAAATTTTGCTTCAGTTAAGTCCAGCTAATATCCCAGAACAACACAATTTACACATAGGCTCTAAGTAACTGCCTATAAATTGCAAATTATGTGCTGTATCTGGATATTTCATAATGTAATGTTGCATGCTGGTACTTCAGCTGGGCAATGCACTAGAATTCCGGGAAAGGAAACAAAAAGCAGGAAGAACACCACTTTGAAGAACTTACTTTTCTCATCTACTCTTTTTACACCAGGAAGTTTTTCAGATACCTTAATAATCAGAAACAACAAACCAAAAATAAACTGAAATAAAATAACATAAAATTAAGATATTCTGGTTTATACCTAGCTTAATTTATTTTGGAGCTGGGCCGTCAATTTTTTCCTTATGAGAATTATGAGAATTATTGAAATCCCCATGTAGACATTTAATATCCTATACAGCAGATCAGAATTATTTTTCCTGTTAGCACCACTCCCAGTGGCACTACTGAAGCTGCCTGTACCACAAACTGTTAGCACTGCTGACTGGATAGCAGATTTTGAATATGGTATGAATCTTAGTTTCAATAATCCAGAGATAAAGACAGAGACAAGATAAAATGGAAAAAAAAAACCCTTGATACTATCTTTCTGGGTGCTTACAGTGTGAAAAAAGGCTTGGGTTATGTTAATTTATTACCATTTCAATGGAGACATACAGGCTTTTTAGGAAAGACAGGAAGGGAAGGTGAAGAAGGGGAGTTGCCCTTTATGTGAGAGAGCAGTTGGAGTGCATGGAGTTCTGCCTGGGAATGGATGAGGAACCAACTGGGTACTTATGAGTTAGGATAAAAGACAGGACAGGTAAAGGTGACATTATAGTGGGTATCTGCTATAGGCCACCTGACCAGGAAGAAGGAGCAGGTCAGGCCCTCTACAGACAGATAGGAGCAGCTTCAGGTTTGCAGGCCCTGGTCCTCATGGGGGACTTCAACCACCCCAATGGAGAGGGTCTGGGACAACACAGCAGGACATAAGCAATCCTGGAGGTTCCTGGAGTGCATTAATGATAATCTCCTCCTCCAAGTGATAGAGGAGCTAACAAGGAGAGCTGTTCTGCTGGACTTCATACTCACCAACAAGGAGGGGCTCATTGGGAATGTGAAGCTCAGGGGCAGCCTTGGCTGAAGTGACCATGAGATGGTGGAGTTCAGGATCCTGAGGACAGGGAGAATGATGAAAAGCATGCTCACAACCCTGGATTTCAGGAGAGCAGACTTTGGCTTTTTCAACGATGTGCTTGGAAGCATCCCATGGGATAAGGACCTGGAGGGAAGAGGGGCCCAAGAAAGCCAGTTAATATTCAAGGATCACCTCCTCCAAGCTCAAGAGAGCTCCATCCCAATGAATATGAAATCAGGCAAAAATGCCAGGAGGCCTGTGTGGATGAACAAGGAGCTCCTGGCCAAACTCAAACAAAAAAGAAATCATACAGAGCATGGAATCAAGGACAGGTAACCTGGGAGGAATACAGAAACATTGTCCAAGTATCCAGAGATGAAGCTAGGAAAACTAAAGCCCAGATGGAATTGAATCTAGCCAGGGATGTCAAAGACAACAGTAAGGGCTTCTGTAAGTTACACAGGCAACAAAAGGAAGACTAGGGAAAATGTGGGCCCATTGCTCAATGAGAAGTACTACCTGGTTACACAGAACACGGAAAAGATGAAAGTGCTGAATGCCTTCTTTGCCTTAGTCTTTATTAACAAGACCATCCTTTGGGAATCCTAGGTTCCAGAGACATGGGAGAAAGGCTGGAACAAGAAGATGTACCCTTGGTGGAAGAGGATCAGGTCAGGGAATAGATAAGCAAACTGGACATACATAAGTCCATGATCCCTAATGGGATCTACCCATGAGTGTTGAGGGAGCTGGCAGACGTCATTGTGAGGCTCCTCCTGATAATCTTTGATCGATCATGGTGATTGGAGAAGTGTCTGTAAACTGGAGGAAAGCAGGTATCACTCCTATCTTTAAAAAGGGCAACAAGGAGGACGCGGGGAATTACAGGCTGGTAAGCCTCACCTTGATCCCTGGGAACGTGATGGAGCAGCTAATCTTGGGAACCATTTCCAGGCACGTAAAAGACAAGAAAATCACAAGGAGTAGTCAGTATGGCTTCAACAAGGGGAAATCATGCTTGACCAACTTGATAAAATTCTACAATGAATTGACTGTCCTGGTAGATGAGGGCAGAGCAGTGGATATTGTCTACCTGGACTGTAGTAAGGTCTTTGACATTGCCTCCCATAAGATCCTCATAGAGAAGCTGTTGAAGTATGGTCTAGATGAGCAGGTAGTGAGGTGAATTGAAAACTACCTGAACAGCCTGGCCCAGAGGGTGGTGATCAGCACTGGAAAAAGTCAAGTTGGAGGCCAGTAACTAGTGGTGTACCCAAGAGGTCAGTAGTGGGTCCAATCCTGTTTACCATCTTCATTAATGATCTGAATTATGGGGCAGTGTGTACCATCAACAAGTTTGCAGATGACACTAAACTCGGAGGAGTGACTGATATGCTGGAGAGTCATGCTGCCATCCAGAAGGACCTCGACAGGCTGCAGAAATGGACTGACAGGAACCTGAAATTCAACAAGGGGAAGTACAAAGTCCTGTACATGGGAAAGGACAACCTCAGGCCCCAGTAAATGCTGGGGACTGCCCAGCTGGAAAGCAGCTTTGCAGAAAAGGACATGGGAGTCCTGGTGGACAGCAAGATGAACATGAGCCAGCAGTGTGCCCTTGCTACAAAAAAGGCTAATGTGTCGTGGTTTAACCCCAGACGGTAACTAAGCACCACACAGCCACTCACTCACTCCCCCCCGGTGGGATGGAGGAGAGAATCAGAAAAGTAAAAGCAAGAAAACTTGTGGGTTAAGATTAAGACAGTTTAATAAGTAAAGCAAAAGCTGTGTACGCAAGCAAAGCAAAACAAGGAATTCATTCACTGCTTCCCATCAGCAGGCAGGTGTTCAGCCATCTCCTGGAAAGCAGGGCTCCATCGCACGTAATGGTTACTTGGGAAGACAAAACACTGTAACTCTAAACGTCCCCCTCTTCCTTCTTCTTCCCCCAGCTTTATATGCTGTGCATGATGTCATATGGTATGGAATATCCCTTTGGTCACATGGGGTTCGCTGTCCCAGCTGTGTCCCCTCCCAGCTTCTTGCACACCACTGGTCTGCTTGTTGGTGGGGTGGTGTGAGAAGCAGAAAAGGCCTTGACCCTGTGTAAGCACTGCTCAGCAGTAATGAATTATCAGCACTGTTTCCAGCACAAATTCAAAACATAGCCCCATACTAGCTACTATGAAGAAAATTAACTCTATCCCAGCCAAAACCAGCACATAATGGTATTGTCAACTGCATTAGGCAAATTATTACCTGTGCGTTGAGGGAGGTAATCCTTCCCCTCTACTAAACACTGGTGAGGCCACACCTGGAGTGCTATGTCCAGTTCTGGGCTCCTCAGTACAAGAGAGACATGGACATACTGGAGAGAGTCCTCCAAAGGATCACAAAGATGATGAAGGGACTGGAGCACCGCTCATAGGAGGAAAGACTGAGAGAGTTGGGAGTGTTCAGCCTGGAGAAGACAAGGCTCAGGGGATATCTCATCAATGTGTACGAAGGGAGTGTGTAAAGAGAATGGAGCCAGGCTCTTTTCAGTGGTGCCCAATTACCAGACAAGAGGCAATGGGCAGAAACTGAAACACAGGAGGTTCTGACTGAACATTGGGAAACGCTTTACTGTGAGGGTGACCGAGCACCGGAACAGGTTGCCATGGGAGGTTGTGGTGTCTCCTTCGACGATATTCAAAAGCCATCTGGACGTGGTCCTGGCAACTGGCTGTAGGTGGCTCTGCTTGAGCAGGGGGGTTGGACCAGATGACCTCCAGAGGTCCCTTCCAGCCTCAACCATTCTGTGATTCTGTGACTCTGTGATACTGTGATTGTGCATCAGTTTGCGACAAAATGTATTTCACATTTCCTTTATTTCCACTAAATAGGAGACTCTGAAATAACACCATACAAAGATGTTAAAGATGGAGTATAGTCATGCAAACAGAAAAGCAGCATTACCATGACCTTGTATTTTTCTTTCGGCTCAACTTTTTTGAGTGAAATATTACAACAGCATGCAATCTTGTTAGACATTATGACCACTGATTTTCTCAGAAACATCAACACAATGGCAGAGACCTTAACTCACATTGTTTTTCAATGCATCTCAGCCTTCTTGTAAAATGAACTCTCTAGGGTTTCATAGTAAGTTTAAATTATAATAGTTTGACTGCTGACTATTACTAAAATAACTTTAAAAATTGTTTGTGTTGCTATAAATATTCTGTTCAGATTTACAGCAAAGTGACGGAAGATTTTCTGAAAACTAAATCTTATTTTGATCTAATCCAAGTCTTATATAGAATAAACATTCAACTTTTGCTCACTCTCTTGATTTAAAAAATAAAAGAAAATAAAAAGAAAAGAGAAGACCCTGCAGAAAACACAGAGAATTAAAAATTATAAGGTAAAATAAAAGAACAAGACAAATTATCTCAATCATCTAAACACTTAATAAGTCTAGTCAGTTCATATCTGGCTTAACAGTAAACTTTTCAAATTACGTACTGCTAACAAAAAACAGAATCAAGTCCCAGTGACATGTTAGAAGCCAACCATGTTACAGCACAGACAGTGAAATCCAATGTCCGCATTTCCCAGATTTGCTTATCTCGAGAAGTATCATTAAGTGACAAATTATCTTATTTAAATCAGTGGGTGTCCATTATTTAATCTATAGACATTCTTCAATGTAGTAATTTGCTTCCTGGAAATTCTTCTAGTTGCAGGCGTAGAGGGAGCAAGGTGCTGATTTTGGCTGGGATAGAGTTAATTTTCTTCATAGTAGCTAGTATGGGGCTATGTTTTGGATTTGTGCTGGAAACAGTGCTGATAATACAGGGATGTTTTCGTTACTGCTGAGCAGTGTTTACACATCCTCAAGGCCTTTTCTGCTTCTCACACCACCCCACCAACAAGCAGACCGGTGGTGTGCAAGAAGCTGGGAGGGGACACAGCTGGGACAGCGGACCCCAAGTGACCAAAGGGATATTCCATATCATATGACATCATGCGCAGCATATAAAGCTGGGGGAAGAAGAAGGAAGGGAAGGACGTTCAGAGTTATGGCGTTTTGTCTTCCCAAGTAACCATTACATGCGATGGAGCCCTGCTTTCCAGGAGATGGCTGAACACCTGCCTGCTGATGGGAAGCAGTGAATGAATTCCTTGTTTTGCTTTGCTTGCATGCACAGCTTTTGCTTTACTTATTAAACTGTCTTAATCTCAACCCACGAGTTTTCTTGCTTTTACTCTTCTGATTCTCTCCCCCATCCCACCGGGGGGGAGTGAGCGATTGTGTGGTGCTTAGTTGCCAGCTGGGGTTAAACCACGACACAAACATAGCCAAATACGGCACCAGATTTGCTCAAGGTTCTCCTAATATGTCAAATACATGCAGTGAATTTTCAGGCACTTCTGGTTTTCATAGCTATCCTACCACTGACAACTGATATTTTGTACAGGTAGGTGTACACTTTTTCTATGGCTAAAGTAAGGGATGCTTATGGTTTGTCTTAGGTAAGCTGTATTCTCCTTCTCTTCTTACTCCTCTTTGGTTATCAGGCAAATTATTTTGCCACCGGACTAGACAAGTGTTTTGGACACTTTACCATCATCTTGCTGAGTGCTGTGAGAAATGTTTTTGTCAGATCATTTTTTGAATTTGAGAAAAGACACTTCCCTGAAATGCAGCCAAGCAGCCAAGAGAAGGATTCTGTCTTCCACTGCAGCCTTTGAAACACTATGATCATATGCTACATGAAACAATACAGTATAAGATTGTACCTAAATCTTCCTCAGAAAATGCAAATCGTTGTTTTGTTAAATACTCTTGGAGATACAAAAGCCTTGAGGTATATCAACACCTGGCACTGGAGAAAAAGACAAAGTGCATCAGAAACTACATTTCTGATAGGCACAGTTTAATAGGAAGGAAAACAATGCAGAACTGGAAGTTTTTTTCCATTCAAATCTGACACTTTTTAATAAGTTTAAAAATCACAAAAATAAGGAAGAGTATCTTTCTGAAAATAATTTTGTTCAAGTTTGAAAAATCTTTAGAAAACATAGCCTTTTTTTTTCTCCTAGCTTCTCAGTTGTTTTTTAAGTCATTTATGACACCAGTAATTTTTGAGACAGTTGCATCTAGATGAGGGTGGAGTGCTCATTTAAAGAACTATTTGAAAGGAAAAAATGGCTAGGATACTGAATTAGAGTCCTTTGAGCATAATCAGAAAGGATTTGTTGTCATTTTGGAAAGCTCCTCCTTAAATGAATATGCCTTAGAGCAGTTATCTTTGAGTGATCATGGACAACAAGACAAAACTGATATATCTGTACGGATTATGAAGAAAATGGCCAAAACAGGTGATGTCAAAAGATGTGATAATCTTCAAATTTTGTTGGAAATGCATTTTAGTTTTGGTGAGGTTTTTTAGGGGTTTTTTTTCAGACTAAATCTTGAGAAGAAAACATTAGGAATTAGACAGCTTTCCCACAGGATAATTAAGTGAAAAATAGCTTCTCTTGAAACTCAAATTTTATTGCTTGACCCTTTTCAAAATGACCACACCTGTACTGATTTGAACCAGACAAAAAAAAAAACGACCAAAAAACTGAGGAATGGCTAATTAATTTGGTACCTGGGCCAGGGATATTGGAGGGTGCAGGGGCACGGGGAAGAAAGTGTCTTTCCTAACAGTTACATTCAAGTTCAGATATGTTCTCTTTATTCTCAATTTCACAGGGAAAAGTGGCAAATAATTCTGAAAGCGTGGATTGCAGTTGTGCTTGTTTGATTTTTCTTTTCATTGCAAAGCCCTTTTTCAGGAGTTAGTTTCAAATGTTTGTGTACTTGATAGTAGTGCTTGAATCTTTAACATCTTGAGAATAGTGACTAAGACCGTGGCTTCATATGATGGACACACAGTAAGGGGGTCCTCCTGTCCCATCCTACCTTTCCCTCGCACTTTCAACACCCTTGTGCTATCTCTGGTGTTCATCAGTAACATAATGTTGCTGATTTTCATCTAGTCCTATTGCTTACCAAAGGACTAAACATGCAGCAGGGCTGAAATAATGGAGGAGCTGTACAGGACTGTGAAGCTAAGACCAGAAAGTCTTAGCTTTTTTCAATGTAATTAGATCAGCGCAACTGTCTTGTCCAACCTCACATTAAACTTATGGATCACTTGCTGGACAACTCTGCAGTAAATAATTTATTGTGAACCTTTCCCCATACCACAAGATTTGTATACTGTCAGTCCCTTGCAAAACCTTATTTAAATGTTCATGATGGCTAGTGACCAATAAAACACACTGATGTGTTTTCATTTTTGTTGAGTGGGACAAATGGGGAAACACAAGTGCTTACAGATGTAGAAACAGTTTTTACAAAGACTTATTATCCTGATTAACCAGATAGCAAACTCATTAAAATCAATCTACTAGAAGTAAAGTGCTAATGTGTTAATCATGTGCAGTGTTAATAGAATTTAGTACTAGATTCATAAATTGCAAGGCATCATATGTACCTGCTCCAGCTAGCTCTGTGTTTCCTGACACAAAAAAGTAAGAATATCGAATACTAATTGCAGGTCTGTTTGTAACTATCAAATTAAATGACCCTGACTTTTTAGGACATAACTCCCTGTTACCAACTAGGTCTAGTTTGTAACACTACATATTAATTACTTTTTTTTAATTTACAAGCTAAATTGACTTGTTTAATAATCTGATCCAAGTCTTCAGGATCTATTCAATAATTATAATGAATGCTACATCATTTGAATGAAGTGACAGTTTTTCATGCTTTCGGCTTTCTTTTGGCATTACAGAATGTATTTGGCTGATTTTCACAAGTCCTGATATGTTACAATATATTCCCTTAACTTTCAGCGTGCTTGGCTGGAACAGAATAAATACAGTCACATCAATAATGTTAACTTAGAGAGTATGATATGAAAAGAAATAAAAACATCTTAGAGAATAGTTTGTTTAGCCTCCAATTCTGTTGCCTCCAAAGATAATTAGGTAACCAATAATTATGTAACTCTTTGTTTAGGCTATCATAATACCTTTTCTTTTTTAATCTTTAGCAACTGCTTTTTCTTTTTTTTCCTAACTAAACTTATCTTTCATGTTCATCTTTGAAAGCTTCTCTATTTGTACACAAATAAAAGAGTTTTCTCACTGTGTGTAAGAGAAGATGATGATGATGTGATTTTGGACTCTACTTGCCATGTGCCATAAGAAATGGAAATGTTCATCCAAAGCATAAAATATCCATTCATCACTGATATATGACTAACTGGAATTTCTATTTATAGGTGATTTCATGTTTAAATCTTCCTTGATTTTATGGAATAAAGGAACTTTGACATTCAGTTCATTTGTAGGGCAGAAGAGGGTTAAGGAAGTTTTCCTCAAGGTGGATCAAAGCAGACCTTCTGAAGAGCAAAAGGTTAACTCTATTTCCACTAAGGTGCTCTCCAAACAATTCTTTTCTATTTTAGACAGAAGCAGGTGGTGTGTTTTACTTTGCAGCCTGCAGAAATAAATCAAGAAGGTCAGATTTGAAAAGTTCACAATAATACTGAATATATTAACACCTACAGAAGCATTTCTGGGATTAACCAATGAGGGCTATAATAATTATCCTGATAAAGAAGAGAAAAAATAACATAACCACCATACTTTTTTTCTGTAAGTTTCTAATTTTTAATATACATGGTAAGTTTCCTGTTAACTTGCTTTACCTTTAGTATTTGCTTCACTTAGGCAGGGAAAAGAACAACCTAAAGCAGGAAATGTATATTTATTCCTAACTCATACTTGCATTATCCATTTGACAGGCATTGTTGCACATCAAACTTTTACTTCTCAACAGAGAAGACAGGCTCCATGACATCATGTTTTTTCTATAAATTTTAAATCTACACCTGAATGATAACTGAGCAGAATAATTTACATTGGTTTTGAAGAATGCTGGAAACGCATGTACTGTATAATGGGGTATACTGTTACTCATCTATTTCTTGGGGAAAAAAACAAGACATAACAAACCTTGCTGGTTTTACATATAGGCAGTGTCACATCTGTGTAATTATCTGTTGGTATTAGAACTATGTAAGACTCAAATAGTCTTAGATAATTTTAAGTCTGTGTTCAAAGAAAAATAGCTGGTCAGACAAATTTCATTACAAGGTTTAATATTTATTTAAGCTATTATAAATCAAAACAAGAAACAGTACTTTCATAATTGGTGAAGTTATGAAACAGAGAAGATATTGTTCTGTCCTACACATTTATATCTCCATGTCAACACTTTTAGGAGAGAAAAAAGTTGCTGGAGTGAAAAATTAACAGTCTGAACTGTGTGACCCCTGAAAATTATCAGTCTGCAAACTTCAAAATTGCTCTCCCAATTATTTTGTTTCTTTTCTTAAAAATGTCTTCTTTATATCTATTATAGAATGCACTTCTTTGACAACATTAGTTGGAAATTAATTGGCCTGATTTTAGGATACATTTCATTTTGGTTTGGAGAGTGCTAAAGATCAAATACTTAGAAAATGTATGTCAAAGTTTACACTTTTAAGTTGCTACTTTTTTCTGTTTTGCATTGTAAAGTTGTTCACTTTCCTCGTCTTTTCTAAAAGTACAGGATTCCTATATAGGACTACACAGATTAAAATAATATTATTACCACTGTTTAAAGTCAATGGTCTGTGATCAAGAGCCAGTAAAGGATTTAGATACCTAAAGTAGGGTGTATTGTAAGGTGTATTGTAAGTCCCATGTCGAAAAGTCCCTTTTATAGCCACCACATGATGTGCCCTACTTATTTATTTCTTCTATTCACGTTCTTTGAACTGTATTTCTTCATTTGTGTAAAAGTGCTCCAGACCGTTTTGCAGTTTTGTATTTATAAGTGAAGTAAAGTATAAGTAAATATAATGTGTGAGTGGTCTCACAGAGGCATTATGTCAACACTATCAAATAATTTAGCAGTTCAGTTCCAGTTCTCAGTCCCTGGACTGCCGCACTATAGAAACATGTTCACTTCTTGACTTTTTTTGTAGTGACAAAATTC
Source organism: Ciconia boyciana (assembly GCF_034638445.1). Lineage (NCBI taxonomy): Eukaryota > Metazoa > Chordata > Aves > Ciconiiformes > Ciconiidae > Ciconia > Ciconia boyciana. The sequence goes on from NC_132934.1 coordinate 177,803,281, forward strand.
CCTGGAATGAAAATCCATGTGTAGCTGTGGACATAGTTTACTTCAGACTCTCTCCAGTAAGGCAGAATGGATGAAGACACACTACCTGAAAAGGCCTGGTTCCTCCATTTCTACACATTCTTCCAAAACATTCCTCCAGCCCATCCATCACATCATACTCCCAATCTCACACTATTTAAAAAAAATATTTTGTTGACTACAGTGTTAGCCCTAGCATCATCTCAAATACTGAACTACATCAAAGAAGCTTGCACTAAAGAATAATAAGGGGCCAGACTTAACACAGGGCCCAGAAAAGTTCAAGTAAGTTAGGTCATGCAGTAGAGACACAAACAGTCTGTTTTAAAAAGGACTATCCCTAGGCAGTGTGAATACAAATTGTTTTGTACTATTTTGCCTTGGACAAGAAATGATTATCTGGAGCAGATCAATCTGACATGGTCAATGTAGCCATGAACTATGTAAATATTACAGACATAATATATCCTAGTATAGTTTTGGCCCGTACCAAATGACACACAACGATGCCTGGGCATGAGTGAGAACATAATATTGGCCTGGGACCATTTCCAATATGCAGCCTCAGCCTGTGGGAGAAAGGAGCTTAGACTGGTAGAAAAATTGTGGTGTGCTACTTAACCTCAAGACTAAAGAATGGTCACTAAGCTACTATATTTAGTAGTACAGACATAGCATAAGTGACCAAATATCTAGTTCAGATTATAACATAGATCATATCCTTCTCAACAGAGTAACTTAGCCAAAGATACCAGACTCCAAGTGGAGCTTCCTCTGTCATGCTCATCAAATACGTGACACTGTGTGTCACATATAGGACTTCAACTTACCAGATGTCTGCTGGAAATACAATACAGCAGAGAGGAAAAAGTCTAGGAGGATCCTGGAGTATATGGAACATAACTTCCTGATGGAGCTGCTGAGGGAGCCAACTAGGGAAGGTGCCCCACTGGACCTGTTGTTTACGAACAGAGAAGGACTTGTGGGTGATGTGACAGCTGAAGGCTGTCTTGGGCATAGCTATCATGAAATGATAGAGTTTTTGATTTTTGGAGTAGTAAGGAGGGGGATCAGCAGAACTGCCACCTTGGACTTCCGGAGGGCAGACTTTGGCCTGTTTAGGAGACTAGTTGACAGAGTCCCTTGGGAGGCAGTCCTGAAGGGCAAAGGAGTCCAGGAAGGCTGGGCATTCTTCAAGAAGGAAATCTTAAAGGCACAGGAGTAGGTTGTCCCCATGTGCTGAAAGACAAGCTGGCAGGGAAGAAGAGCAGCCTGGCTGAACAGAGAGCTTTGGCTGGAACTCAGGGGAAAAAGAGGGGTTTATGACCTTTGGAAGAAGGGGCAGGCAACTCAGGAGGACTACAAGGATGTCGTGAGGTTATGCAGGGAGAAAATTAGAAGGGCCAAAGCCCAACTAGAACTTAATCTGGCTACTACTGTAAAAGACAATTAAAAATGTGTCTATAAATACATTAGCAACAAAAGGAGGGCTAAGACTAATCTCCATCTTTTATTGGATGCGGGGGGGAAACATAGTAACAAAGGGTGAGGAAAAGGCTGAGGTACTTAATGTCTTCTTTGCCTTAGTCTTTAACAGTAAAAGCAGTTGTTCTTTGGGTACCCAGCCCCCTGAGCTGGAAGACAGGGACAGGGAGCAGAATGAAACCCCCATAATCCAAGGGGAAATGCTTAGTGACCTGCTACACCACTTAGACATACACAAGACTATGGGACCGGACTGGGTCCACCCAAGGGTACTATGGGAGCTGGTGGAAATGCTCACCAAGCTGCTTTCCATCATTTATCAGCAGTCCTGGCTAACTGGGGAGGTCCAAGTTGACTGGAGGTTAGCAAATGTGATGCCCATCTACAAGAAGGGCCGGAAGGAGGATCTGGGGAACTACAAGCCTGTCAGTCTGACCTCAGTGCTGGGGAAGGTTAGGGAGCCAATCATCTTGAGTGCCATCACGTGGCACATACAGGACAACCAGGTGATCAGGCCCAGTCAGCATGGGTTTATGAAAGGCTGGTCCTGCTTGACTAACCTGATCTCCTTCTATGACAAGGTGACCCGCTTAGTGGGTTAGGGAAAGGCTGTGGATGTTGTCTACCTACACTTCAGTAAAGCCTTTGACACCATTTCCCACAGCATTCTCCTGAAGAAACTGGCTGCTTATGGCTTGGTTGGGTATACGCTTGTCTGGGTAAAATCTGGCTGGATGGCTGAGCCCAGAGAGTCGTGGTGAATGAAGTTAAATCCAGTTGGTGGCCACTCACAGTGTTCCCCAGGGCTCAGTTTTGGGGCCAGTCTTTTTTAATATCTTTATCAATGATCTGGATGAGGGCATCAAGTGCACCCTCAGCAAGTTTGCAGATGACACCAAATTGGGTGGGAATGTTGATCTGCTTGAGGGTAGGAAGGCTCTACAGAGGGATCTGGACAGGCTGGATCGATGGGCTGAGGCCAACTGTATGAGGTAAGTGCTGGGTCCTGGACTTGGGTCACAACAACCCCATGCAACGTTACAGGCTTGGGGCAGAGTGGCTGGAAATCTGCCTGGCAGAAAAGGACCTGGGAGCATTGGTCAACAGTGGCTGAACATGAGCTGGCATTGTGCACAGGTGGCCAAGAAGGCCAACAGCACCCTGGCTTGTATGAGAAATTGTGTGGCCAGCAGGACTAGGGAAGTGATCGTGCCCCTGTACTTGGCACTGATGAAGCCGCACCTCGAATACCGTGTTCAGTTTTGGCCCCTCAACACAAGAGAGACACTGAGGTGGCGGAGCGTGTCCAAAGAAGGGTAACAAAGCTGGTGAAAGGCCTAGAGTACTAGTTTTATGAGGAGCAGCTGAGGGAACCGGGATTATTTAGTCTGGAGAAGCAGAGGCTGAGGGGAGACCTTAACGCTCTCTACAACTACCTGAAAGGAGGTTGTAGTGAGGTGTGTGTCTGTCTCTTCTCCCAAGTAGCAACTGATAGGATGAGAGGAAATGGCCTCAAGTTGTGCCAGGGGAGGTTCAGATTGGATATTAGGAAAAATTTATTCACCCAAAGGGTGGTCAAGCATTGGAAGAGGCTGCCCAGAGAGGTGGTTGAGTCACCATCCCTGGAGGTATTTAAAAGACCTGTAGATGTGGTGCTTAGGGGCATGGTGTAGTGGTTGACTTGGCAGTGTTAGGTTAAGGGTTCAACTTGATGATCTTCTCAAAAGGTCTTTTCCAGCCTAAATGATTCCATGATTCTATGATTCTATGTATTAAAAGGTGTAAGTAAGAAAAAGCAAATCAGAACTTTCTTCAAAAAATTGTTAGGTGGAGGTGTATATTTCAATAATTTTGAATTTATTTCTATAAATTCAAGGAGGTTTGGATTTTAATTCTAAGCACAGATGAAGTTTTATTCCATATAATTTGTGTTCCACTGTGCATTTCTATGTCACGCATCACATGTTATACAAAAGTATGAAACAAATTCAGAATAATGGATTCTACTGCAAGAACCTAAACAACTGAAGGTGTAGTGCTCCATTAACTTAATTTTGAGAAAGTTAAGTACTTTCTTAAAGGTCGCTCTGCTAACATTAAATGACAATAAATAGCTAGCTAGGATGTAGCATTGTTATGCCAAACAGAAGTTGGCTTGCTTACAGGATCTTTCTACACAGGTGAAATAATTTCACTCAACAAAATAAACATCAAACAATTATGGGTTTAGACCAGGAAGGGTTTAATTTTTTTCTTATCTTTTTCTCTCACACTAAAATACTAACTTTTTCAGGGCTGTACATTAGCTTTGATTGAACATAAAGCTGACTATTGATTGGCCCACACAGGGCGTCCTTGTTGGAGTGGTATGAAGTTTAAACTCTGGTCCTGCAAGGATTTATACGTATGCTTAATTGTAGGTACATCCCCATGGCCCAATGCTATCTGAATGCAACATGATGCTCTATTGAGGCTATATTTCAACAGGGCCCCTGCTAATCCTGTGCTGTTTCTGGTATTTAAGGTAGCTCATTCTGAAGTACTGGAGTATAGCCATGTGGTCCTCGTTTCCTCCATGTAGACATAACCTTCACACGTTGTGAATGGAAGAAGGGTTCTGGTAGAAGCAGAGTGAGACAAACCTTGAAAACTTTTGAATATTCCCACTTTTGGTAGGTACAATTTAAGATGTGCAAGTTTAATACAAGACCAGTGCTTTAGACCATAAACATGTTCGATCATATGTGTCTTAGTTTGTTATGTAGAGAATCATATAAGCTTGCAAAAAACTAGACACTACATCTTCTTTTGTGCTTGTGATTGATATGCTTTTGAGTACTAGAACAAATGAGTCTTAAAAGTGCTACGGCTTCTGGATTGTAAATGGAGTAGCAATAATGTGATTTTGTGGCACATGTAGGATACCAAGCAAATCAGTGATCCTTAGGGGAAAAAATGGAACATGAACATGCAAAAATATTACATGATTCTTTTTGATTTTTAAATACAACTGATCTGAATTAAGATCCCTTATGTTATTTCTCAGTGTCAAGTTTTGCAACTTCCACACTTTTCATTTACCCCCTTCTTTCATAAGTGATGATTATGTTTGGTAGGACTGAAAATATTAACATAGGGAGATCAAAGACAGGTTGTTTATTTGCTTTATTTTAACATGTATTGGGTGTACATTCAAGATTTTGGTAGCAGGAGGCAGCTGCAGGGGTGGCCTCTGTGAGGAGAGGCCGTGGCTGCCCTGTGCCGGACACAGCCGGTTCCAGTTGGCTCCAGTGGACCCACTGCAGGGCACGACCAAACCCCTCAGCCAAGATGGTGGCAACTCAGAAGAAAGGGCAAAAATACATAAAAATGCATGGCAGTGAGGAGTGAGGAAAAAAAGAGTATGAGAAACAGCCCTGCAAACACCAAGGTCAGTGAAGAAGGAGTGGGAGGAGGTACTCCAGGTGCCAGAGCAGAGATTCTCCTGCAGCCTGTAAAGAGGTCTATGCCATAACAAATATCTACACTGCAGCCTGTAAGGATCCCATACAGGAGCAAGTGGATATTTCCTGAAAGTATTGCCACCTGTGGAGAGCCCATGCTGGAGCAGGTTTTCCATGATCAGTAGAGGAGTCAGGAATGAAGAAGTAAACTTGAAGCTGGAAGAAAGAGGGTGGTGGGGGGAAGGTGTTGTTTTAATTTTGTCTTTGTTTCTCACTATCCAAATCTATTTTAATTGGTAACAAATTAAATTCATCTTCCCCAAGTCAAGTCTGGTTTGCCCATGACAGTAATTGGTGAGTGATCTCCCTGTCTTTATCTTGAGCCACAAGCTTTTTCATCTTATTTTCTCCCCTGTCCTGTTAAGGAGGAAAAGTGAGAGAGTGGCTTGGTGGGTGTCTTGGCAGCTAGCCAAGGTCAACCCCAACAATAATATGATTGACAATATAAATTTTAAGGCAACACAGAACAGAGATTTTGACTTTGCACCAGAGTGGACAAGCAAGGACATAATACATTTTTAAAAAGGTGAGAAAGGAAACTTGAGGGTTCTGTGAAACAGACTCCATTTACTAAAGAAAGTCTAACAGCCATTTTGAAGAGAGACATTTAGAACCACTAAAGTCGCCAGCTCTTCATGGGTGATTTAGTTAAAAAGGCATGCTGGATGTTTAGATGATCACCCTAAGGATATGGCAGCCATCAGAAGAAATTTTGGTACAGCATGAAGCACTGATTTGAGCTGTGGTGTTCTATATGCATTTCCAAAATGGGTACTGCCACATTCTGAAGTTTTATTCTGAAGGTAAGGATATGAAACTGACCTTCTAGAGAAAAAAGATCTTGAGTGATCCAATCCTGAAACTCAAAGAAATGAGAAAACATAAACACTTCAAATTAAATTATTAAGGAAGTAAGTTTAAAAAGTAAAAATTATAGATACTATCCAAAAAAAGAAGAATAAGTATTCAAACTTGTGTTACAATTTTTAAGTGAGGTTTTTTTTCATTGATTAAAACTGAAGGTTATGTCTGGATCAAACTCTGGTAGCACCTTCCAAATCCTGTGTTTCCTAACTGTGTTCTGACATGACTACACAGCAACTCTGTTTTGTTCTCTGGTTTCTCCTCCCTACAATGTCTAGATTTTCCCAGAAAGGAAGCCCAAAGTTACAGGCCAGCTGAGAGCTTTGAATACCCCAACAGATAGGTTAGACAGCTGAAGAGAGCAAAATTTGTCTCTTTTAAGTTAAAAGCAATTAAAAATAAGTCAAAAGTGTTAGCTTCTTTTGAGCTCTGTAACAATTTGTTTTACACAAGAATTACATTGTTATTTGTTAAATAAGCCCCAAAATATGACCAGTGTAATTGGTTAAATTTCATAGTAATGCTTAGGCTATTATAGTGATTTCATGCCTGTGGGAAGTAATTCTTGACAAGAAGCTCAGTAAATAAAGGATGGTACATAGAACGTATTTGCCTAGAGACTGCTCATCACTTTTCATTCACAAATGGCAGAATGAAAGTGAAGCAATGGAAGAGCAAACAACTGACACCAAAATAATGTAAACATATTGAAAATTACAAGGAAGGTCACTCTAAACCAAATTTTTAAGTGATATTACTGCAGACAGGAAGAGAGCATTGGCACTGGTGGTTATTAAATGCTTGTATTACAGTGGCTCCCAGAACTTCTCAAAGAGATAGAAAGATGTAATGCATTAGGCACTCCACACTCTTCTGGAGTTCAGATCTTCATCTCTGAAGTGTGTACACTGTAAATAAAGAGTGTAGTCACAAAGTGGAGGAAAAAGGCAACATGTAACTAAACCTGAGGTGGCAATTTTCTAAGTCTCACCGAACTGTTGAGTCACCAAACTCACCTCCCTGCCTCCCCCATTCCACAGATAGACAAAAATAAAAAAGTTTTGAAGAAACAATGCAGAAAATAGAATAATTAAAATAATATTATCCTGGACCCATGCCAGAATAGCGACACCGCTGAGGGACTGCAGCCTGTGAGCAATCCACGCTGGGGCAGAGGAAAACCAGTTGAAAAGCAAGGAAGAGTGGCAGAACCAACCCCAACCCCCTTTACCACCTTCACCTCACCAAAGGATTCGGAACATCTGAGTGTAACCCATGGCAAAAACAAGGGAGGCTGAGACTAGGAAGAGGGCAGGAGAGGTTTTTGGCTTATGTTGAGCTTGGGGAAGGGGAAAAAGGTGTTTACTTAACTGTGTGTTCAACTGTTTATGTTTTATCTTTTCTTATAGTCCAAATCAGTGATTAGAAGTTTGTGCTAGTTGACAATAAATAAAATTATGTAAAATTTCCCTGAGTTGAGACTGTTTTGATAGTCATATGCAAAGGAGATCTTTTCTCTAAAATCTTCACCCTATCTGGTGAAGACTGAGGAAGATTATTCTAAACAGCTATATCATTTTTGGGCTGATTTATTTTGTTACATGTGTCAAAATCATGTTTTGAACCTTCAGACCTACCAATGTGTGACACTAGCAATCAAATGACCAAAAAGTTAAATACCTATGTTAAATTCCATGTCACATCACATTTGACCAATCAGAGTATTCTGAAGAATAAAACCTATTAGTGATGTTCTCTGAGTACGCTCAGGAAAATTTAAGTGAAAAAATACAAAATCAAATGCCACTAAAAGCATTGCTATAGATTCTTCACAGAAGTTGGATTTGAAATACGGAACATCATTTCTTCAACATTTCGTGTAAGGCAGATAACAGCATAATGCTGAGATCAATAGTCTGGGCTCTTGTCCCTAATCTGGGAAAAGGCCACTGTCCTTGTGATCATAACAGTCAAATAAATGCATCTGTTCAGTGTGCTCGTGCTGAAAGGCAATGTACATGATCTATATGGCTTGAAATAGTTACATTTGAGATGACCAGAGTGGTAAGGCTCATCTTTGGTACTTTATATTCAATAATTTAGAAATTCCCATTTTATCACTCACATTAAAGAAAACCAAAACTGTTGCTTTGAGCTTTTTTGCTCAAATTCATAATGCAATGATTATTCAGACCCTAAAGGGGATAGGAAAGTGCCTAAGATTAATTTCAAGGTGTCTAGTTCTAAACACATTAATAGCCAAAACCAACAATCAAGCAGACTATGCCTGACCTGCAGTCCTTTGCTCAAGTCCAAATGGTACAAATTGACTCATTTCCATAGTGCTTGGAACTAACCCTTTCTATAATAGGTATGACTTGGAAAGGGTAATGTCCAGCAGTCAAAAAAATACAGAGGCAATGAGTAATCTAACAAATGTCCAGTGCCTGGACAAACTCTTCTTTTATCTCCCAAAGCCATAAACACCTTACCACCTACTAAAAATCAACATTTTTTCCGACTGCTTTTTTTTCCAGACTGCTCAGTCCTGTGCTAGTCTCCCATTACAAGACTGTGGTTTTCAGTGGTACTTAAATTTGAAAACTCTTCAGAAATTTTGTTATCCTCAGTCATTGGTATTAAAAGTATAGAGTATAGAGAATTATTTTTAAATGGGGGTATTTTATACCTATAGAGAGATTGAATGAATGTCACTTCTCCAAAAAATTTCTCTTCTATTAAAATTTGAAGTCTTCATAACAAGACACATTATATATATATATATCTCCATATATATGTATACAGGAGAGAGACAAAGAGAGAGCGATACACATATAATCACCAGCATAAGCCTTATGTTTAACATAGGAAAAAGTTACACTTAAGTACGAGGGAGAAAAAATAATATTTTGCTGCTTTCCAAAGTCATATAATAGACCTCAGCAGCTATGTTCCAGTTTCAGGATTTATGCTAGCATTCCATTAAAGCACTTTATCTACCAATAAAAATAGCTATAAATTTAGGGCATCATTCAGCAAGGCACACTAATCCTATAGATTTAAATATGCACTGTAATATCTTGCTGAATTGGGCTAATTAATCCTTGGGTTGCCTGAGAAAAAGGGGCTATGATTTAAAATAGAAGTTGGTATTTTTCTCAAGAAATATCTGTTCTGTCCTACAGAACAGTGGTCAAAATTCTGCACTGCCTGACATATGCAATTGGGATTTTATGAGGTGTTTTTGAGCCTCTGAAATGTCAGTTGCTAGATATATACTTGGAAGAAACCAGACAGATAATATGTCAGCTTTTGTCTTTATATCAGCAGTAACACTTTCACTGTTAAATCATGAAGAGCTCATTTTACTCGTCTCCTGGACATTAAAAATATAGTCTGATGAGAACTACTTGATTTTCTTCTTCTTTTTTTAAAATCAGAATTCTTGTTCTCTGTAGTCTGAGATAAAATGATTCATTTTGTAAATGCAGTTTCAAAAAGCAATCATGCCGTGTTCCTCCATTATAAGCAGGATTAAAACCTACAAAAGTGAACTAGTCCACTAAGTGTACCACTGATCTCCTAACTGCTAGCTGGGAAATATATCCATTGTTATCCTCTCATCCTTAGTTCTGAGTGTACAAAAGTATTTAGCATAAGTAATATGTATTAAAATGTCAATAAACCATCTGTGGTATTTGAAACCTAGTTAGCATTTTTATTGAGGTCTTGTGTTAGCATTTTCAGAAGTGGACTTTTATTAATTACCAATTTAAATCCATACTTTGATACCACAAGCCACTATTAAATGGGTCATTTCAACATTAATAGCTCTTACCAAGTGTAATACTTCAATTTCAGCAGATTTCACTAGTAGTAATTAAAGTGTGTATGTACCTCAACCTATTTATCATGGTAACTAGACAGCTTAAGACATTTACAAGATACTGCTCTTGATAAAAGACAATATTCTACTCCATTGCTGTTTTCCATAGCACTTTCATTTCCTATAATCTAGTCTGATTAAGAGAAACTGGTTATTTACCTATCAGAGGAAAAAAAAAATCATTTGAGATCTCAAATACAACCTAGGGAGATATAATTGCTAAATTCTCAACTTGCTTTCTTTGGCAGTTTTATGTTGAAATTATTGATATTGTTCAATTATTAGGGAAGTGCATTATATATCTACTATAGTTAAAGCGTTGTGAGCTTTTCTGCTACAAATCTCACCATTAAGAGGTTATAATTGAACCTGACAAAGTTTAGCTCAGGCTAATGCAAAACCAAAATTTTTCTAGACAGCAGTTTTTAACCAAAACAACAACAAAAGCAGTGTCAATACACTAGAACATTGACAAGCAATCGGATATGCAAATGTCAAAGATCCTGAAGATGTTAAAAAGAATGTGAAAATTAATCTTTCTGAATTTTAGATGAAAAAAATGAAACACCATAAACTAATGTTGATTTAAATAAAGGGCATTTTATGGTGGCAAGAAACTATTGTTCCAGCTGACAAATAGCAAGCATTCACTTCTAAAAAGTACAAAGCTTTATATTTAATTACTGAGAAAAATAATTCGTAATACTTCATGGCTCCTAGATCTGTACCCATTTTTATTAACTAAACTGTAGTAAGAAAGTGCATACAACTTGAATTCTTAGTATCTATGCATGAAAATTTATTTACTGTTTATTGTTTAAAGAATATCTAACTGAATTGTCTTTGAAGCTCTTAAATCTCATAGTTAGCTCCAAAACAAGTTGAGACTTACCAGATGTTGTAGAGTTCTGTATACACAGTATTTGTGTTAGGAATAGCTGGGATTTTTAGGTGGATTTAATTTCACACAGAACCAATACTGGGTGAATTAATTCTTATAAAACATTTTGAGAAAATAACTGAAACACATCTCAGGGGTCAAGCGCACAGAAATATAATTTCCTAGGAATAAAAAAAAGGGGATGTGATGTGAAAATTGACTTCTGTTATAAGAGAAAAAACACTGGTGATAATGTTTCTAAGATGAAAATCAATACATATATCTATATGCATTTATTATCTTCTTCTTGGTATTCACAGTACTTTTTCACCATAGGATAAAATCTAATTGATCATTATGTGAATTCTTAATCTTCTGTGTTGGACAGTCACTTTTTTTTTCCCCATTATCTTGCTTTTTCTCTGTCTTACATATTTGTTCACTTGGCAATCTAAAAACATTTAGCTAATTAAGTGATGGACAGAACCTCTTAGTCTTTTTTAAGTTTTCTTCTTCTTTTTTTTTTTTTTACTTTTCTTTTTATTTCTCTTCTTTGATTCTACCTAGTAATGTTTCAGGATACTGCACAATAAATGGTCCTATGTTTCTGGTTATTTTCAACCCAGTCCAATACTATTGGTTCAATATTAGAAAGAGATTGAAGGATAAATTCCACATGTCTCAGAGGTAAAACTGAAAAACTAAGTAGCCTCTACAAATTCCCCTGTCTTTGCCTTATGGGACAACAACTCCAACCTACCTTCCAACCTACCTTCTTCTGTTTCCAAGGAAAGAAGAAAACTCCAGCTACTATCTTTATAAGAAAGATGAGGTATCACTCCTTTCCATTTTAGCCACAGCTGCCCTTTCTAAACCTTTAACTAAGTCTTTAGAAGGTCAAATCACCAACAGGCTAATATTCATTCCCAAGTGAATATTCAGTTCTACTCCCTTGCTTCTCTTTGACTGTCATGATTCCAGAAATAGTTAATGCCAGAAAGATCCTAGAAAAAGTCTTTTTAAGCCCTAGACAAAATAATTAAGCTCAAGAAAAAGTACTCCTTTGGTTAGGAAAGACCATGTTCAGATCATGACTAAGCAAGTGCACAATTTTCTAAGTCCAGTGTGCAGCAGAGAGTTTAATGTTCCCTGGAATGGCTGCTATGAGATGATAGTCTGTAATGAACATTGTCTTGCTCTCACCAGACATGGAATGTTTTTTTGGCTGTTTCCTTCTCGAACACTTTGGTCCTCCCAAAGAAAGAAATACTACAGATAACAGTTGCTGTCCCTTAGATGATGAAAACAAGGTCAGTATTTCTACATTAACATGTACTTAGGTTTGACTTTTCACCAAACAAATTTATCAAAATTATGGAATTAAAACATGTGGTGAATGAAATGTAATGGAGAAGCATTAAGACTATTTTTGCAGAAAGAAGGAATATTTCCCAGGCTTGCCAGGACTTTTTTTATACTGTCATTGGAAAGAAGATCTTATGTATTAATAACTAGCTACCTGTATGAAAAGAGGAGTAGAGATAAATGATTGGTTTAAGGGTGGCATGGGATGGTGCCACAAAAGCTGTACCAGTATTTGTGCAGTTCAGGGTATCTATGAAAAATCTATAACAGAAGGATGAGTAGTGGCATGACAAAGATGGTTGATGGCTTATGATACTAAATTATTAAGAATAGCCAGAAATAAAACAGACTCAAAGAGCTGAAAAAGAATCTCAGTCAGAAGAATGCTAGAAAAAATTTAGTATTAAAAATTGTAAAGTAATGCACATGAAGAACTGCAATTCTAACTGTACATGCATTTTGATGGGCTTAAATTTTGCTTGTAGTCAGTCAGGTGAGAGATCTGGATCTGAACTTAGGAAAAGTCAGCTCAGTATTCACCTGAGGTCAAAAAGGCAAATTGGACATCAGGAGTTATAAAGAATACAGAAAAGAACAGATAATATTTCTGTGTCACTAATACCTCTGTGGTATTCCTATGTCTCAAATATTGCATACAGTTCTGGTCACTTGCTGTCAAGAAGGATATAATTGATAGGAAGAAGGGTGCTCACAGATAAAAAAAAGACTTCTGTAGAAAGAGAAATTAAATAGAACAAGACTCATCAGTTTCAGAGAACAGGTGGTGGTGTATGATAAAAGTATATGAAATAATGAATGGCATGGAACAGATGAATAAGAAACTATTCGCTATTTCTCATAACACAGAAAGTAGGAGCAGCAAATGAGATTATAAGGCAGCTGGTTTAAAACAAATCAAGGGAAGTAGTTTTTCACAGAATGTGTAATTAAATTCTGGCAGTCGTTGCCACAGGATATTTTGGATGCCAAAAGTACAAATGGGATCAAAAGTAGATTAGACAAATTCATAGGAGAAATGTCCAGCAAGGTCTGTTAAACGCTGTGATGCAAAAGTAAAGTCTTCACTACAGAAGGTCTTAAGTAGAAGCTTGCCAAAAGCTGGTAGTACACTGGTGAAGTATTATTCTGAACTTCCTTAAGCATCTAGCCAAGGACAGGGAGATAATACTAGGTTAAATAGACCTCTAGCTTAGCCCAATATAATCCATTTTATGTTTTTGTATTGTTTTATGAACCATCCATTTGTTTGAAAAAAGGAGTAATTTGCTCCAGATTTCTTATTTTTGGGTTGCGTGAGGTGGGAATGAAGTTGTTAAATCTTTTTTAGCCTTTTCCAGCTACATTAGGAAGAGATGAATGATTGTATCAGACCTACGGACGGATGAGCCAGTTCTGAAAAAATAAGTGACCTAAACTTTCACCCAGAAGTTTCAGTGAACTGAACAGCTTTTTGAGGTTCAACACATTCAGTTAATGAATTTCTATGACTCTGCACACCCTAGTTCAAGGCATGAGTGGAAATGGAACAGCAAAAAGACTGTGTTCATATTTCTTTCCTACATAAAACTAGAAAATAATAGAAATCTCATAAATCACCATAATAACCCACATTTCCCAATTTTATTTCCAGATCAATGAGCTTTGATTGCCTTTGCTACATGTTGGGGTGGGAGGGGATGGCAAAGAAAGGAAGGGGAACTGCATTGTTGAAATGAACTGAATCTATAAACCGTAAATGTAAATTTTGGTTAATCTTGCTTCTATCAAGTAGTTCTCTACAAAAAGTCCATACCTATGAGAACAAGGTACTAGTTACTGCGAGGTAGGTTACACCATCTTTGCTCCTTGATGAGGTCTCACATAAGTTTCCTATAGCAGCCTTTTCTGAAAAGGGAATTCCACCTATGAATAATTTATTAAGAGTTAATACACAAAGAATCAATTGTTAGAATCCAGAAATGTTACTCATTTACATGACTAATTATCATCTATCATCTGCTTCTCATGTATAAAACCCATTATAATTACATAATAAATAAAATGTATATATTTTAATATATAAAGGATAATAAATTTGTATACTTAGGATTTGTATGTAATATTCATTTTTTCAGTAGAACACATGCCATATATCTTTATTCCTATTTTTAGTCTACCTATAGTTGTTCTTCACTCTGCCTCCTCTGGTCCATCTTAATCCTTTTTTTAATTTTGTATTTATTTATTTAAATTTTCTCTACCCTTTTCACAATTCTGTATTCATCTTTCTGTGGATATCACTAACACAATGATTGAGTCAGAGTTTTACATGGGTAGTATTCAAATAGGTCCCAAATTGAACAGAAAAAGAATGTCACATCCAAAGTAGTACTGTCTTGGCAAAACTGGATACTTCAAGCATTTTAATCATCCATAGCAAGTTTTATCATGTCAACTGTTAGCCAACAAATTAGAAGATTTTAACCTTTAATTTTATACTTCTGTTCCTGATATTTATTAGGTTGTCTTTATGGTCACCCTTAGTACATAATACAATAAATTTTCATGGGGCTCAAATCCTGGTCAGCATTTTCAGCCCCTCCCAGGAAGTGATCTGCATCTTCCTAGACTGAGCTCAAGTTTCACATGGGCTTCATTTGGTTTTTTTTCCTGACAAGTCCAACATGAGGTAAATTTTATTACAGAAGTTTAGTACTTCATTACAAAGTACTTGTTTTTACAAGGTCTAATTCATAGTGGTTATTACAGTTACACACTCCCATGTCTGGGTTCTGAGGCACCTCCTCTAAAGATAGAAACAGAAATTGTCCTTAGGATGAAGCTCTGCAAAATGGTTCAAATTATTCTTTATGTATATAACATCCCTCTTTTACTGAGAAAATTCTTGTTCCTATTTTCTGTTTTGTAAAAAGAAAAGCCCATTTCAATGTGACTGAAATTACAAGTGAATGGCTGCAACATGAAGATTAGTAATTTAGAGACTAGTCTTATTTAACAAAATGTTTTCTCTTCATTTAGCCTGACAGACAGCTTAGCCTGATGTCACTTAAAGTAGGCTATCCTGCATTGTATTCCACTGAGCTGCAGATTAATTTCTTTTGCTAAAACATGGGCTTTTTCAGAACTAACTATTTCTATCCCAACTTCAAGGTTTGCAGCTTTTTTTTTTTTTTTAAATTAGTTCTGCTGCATACTGCAAACACGCTTCTTTTTTTGTTCAAATCCAAGCACAGCATTAAACTGCTCTACCATAGCAATATAAATCAGTCTTTCATGGTCACCAAGTTTAAGAAACTGAATTTCAGGGAAAAAAGAGAGTTCCTTTTCTGTAGAGCAAATTGTGACCTTTATCTCAAAGAAACACCCACTTCAGGCAGATATGATTCATCTTTTTTTATGCAACAAACTAGGAAAGGGAAAAGTGGTTCTACAAACTCCATCCTTCTCATAACGAACCATGAAGATAAATGTTAAAAATGAGAACAAAAACCAACTAAATAAAAACCATGAAGCTAAGAACATGTGCATTTAATTTCATCATCTAATCATTTTGAGCCAGACACTTGCCTTATTAAAACACAAGCCAGTATAAACAAACGCATAGAGTTGATGTCCCAGTGTACCTTCCTAAAACCTTGTATGTGCGCATCCCAAAACTTCTAAGTGCAATCAAGAACCATGAGATTCTTTTTTTAATGGGATGGATAATGCTTCTTCATCTCCACTCCACTCTCTATACTAATGAGGAATTAAACAAGTCTACAGACCAATTTCCTACCCTTTATTTTGTGTAGCGTTGGTACTATTTAAGTACTGAATCAACTAACAGAGGGAAGGGAAAATTTTACACAAGATCCCATGAATCAGAGAAGTTCTATCTGGACATACAGAGACTTTGTGGTATGGAGAAAAAGTCAACAATCACTTCCTATTGTAACACTAAGAAAAAAGCAGAGGATTTATTTAATCTTTTAGAAGGAAGTAATAACACAGAATAATGAGATAAAAAAATTCTGAGAGAAACAAATTTGGACTGAAATCTGGGGAAATGAGGAAGGGAGGGAGGTTTACTAGTAGCAAAATCTTTTAATGCCTTCTAGCAATTCTGGCAAAGTCTCAGAAGTGCAGACACCTGAAACCGGAAAATAAATTGGAAAATAGTTGAAAGGATGTATACTGGCCTACACTATAGAGAGTAAGGCCAAGTACGCTATTTCATCATTTAAATGATCCCCCACTTCCTGGTTGCTTGGGTTGTGTGTGGATCCCACAGCCAGTCACAAGGTGATATTATGGCCCTGAATCTATTTCGCACTATACATATGCCCCAGGCCTATGCATCAGTAGTAATTCTGTAGTTTCTCTGGAGTCATACTCATGTAGTCTGATTCCACCAGGATATAGGGGTAAATTTGCATTACAGTTAAATCGTGACTGGACAACTCTCCCTTGTGTCTTCTTTATATAAGTGGACCTATGTAGAGGGGCAAATACAAACCACCATAATCAGCCTTAAACAACACACATCTAGGACTGAAATATTAGATTGAGCTCAGTGAGACTGAACCAGCTGGGCCCTTCTCTGAAATTCTTCTACAGACAGAAAGAACTTTTTGGGACTTCCAGTTACGCTTACAAGCTAGCCAAGCACTCTGTCCTCTAAAGCACCAAATACATAAAATTTCCCTACACAGAATATGTGTGGTGGGTTGGCCCCAGCTGGAAGCCAAGCAGATCTGATATAGATACATTTTAGACTCTGACTGTCAAATAGCAAACAATGCCGCCTACTACCTCCAGTCAAACCTTTTGGAATCTACCCCATGACAAAAAGACACAGAAAGATGATGAGAAGACCTGTTTGGGAGAAGAAAAGAAGTCATGTCTACTGCTACCAGGAGACTTATGGGCCAGCAAAAGACACATAGGCACTGACTGGATCTTCACTACACTTCTCTGTTAGTAATGTAAAAGCTGAATCTGGATATTTTACAGCTTTTTTTGCTCCCACTGTCTTGCTCCTTTCCTTGCAGAATAAATATAGTATAGAGATTTTTAGGACTCTATAAGCTTGAAGAATGATCTATTTTGGAGTAAGGGAGGAGTTTTTCTCTTTGAAATAAGTTTGGTAGAGGCCAAAAGGATTATCTCATACTGCTCACAGCATTTCAGAGGTAGATTTCAGTAAAATTACCATAGGACTTAGAAATAAATAGTAAAAATTCCTTGAGGTTTGCATTTATTACTGCCTGCACACACTGTTGTACAGAACAGTGCTCTACTGTCAAGATAACAAGATAAATTCCATGATAATGTCACAAAATATAACTTTCTGGCTGAAAAATCTATATTGCAATTTTTTTTTTTTTAAATGAACACAAGTGTTAAAGATTAATAAGAAGAGCTTGTATTCTCCAGGCTCAGAGAGAGATTCTTCTTCCCAGCCCAGTATTCGGATCATTCATTAAAGCTACAGTTTGTTTTTAAAAGTGTTGTAAACAATTTGTAAATAAAATACAATTGTTTAATAAAAATTATATTATTCTAGGTCAGAATATTTTACAATTTATTTTTTTCTAATATGGTAAAATAATTTTTGAAAGACTATATAAAGAGAAATATATACCTTTCTTATCTTTCATTTCCTAAATAACAGTCTGCATTAACTTTGTACCAGTAAATTAATGTGCATATGCACAAACATTCAGAGAAAGCTATCAAATTTGCTTTAAGATAAAACTAATATATATAATCACCTTACAGAACGTGTTATGGGTCCAGACCTTCATTAAGCAACACATAATACACAGCATTTCATAAGGTCAGATTATAGGGGTTTATTAGATAATTTTAGTTTTGAAAAAATATTGTTATTAGAACACAAAAGAGCCCCTGCTGTGGATAACGAAATTTTGCCCACATCCATAATTAATCAATGTTTCAACCTTGCATTATATTCTGAAGTATAAAACAATTAAAAATAATGTATTCAAAGACCCTTATCTCTTATGTGGTCTTTCAGAAATGTATTGACTTTTCCCAAAGGTTGATTAGAAATAATTTTCATCTAAATAGCACTTCATGAATTAATTCTGAATCAAACATTTCTTTTAGGAATTAAAAAAAAATCTGAAATCTCCTAGAGTTTATGGAAATATCTCCCTGTTCTCTTTGTTGCTTTTGACTCATCTGTTATTTGTTCCTGTCCTTGCCATCTTCTACTTCACTGAAAACCAGTACAGGTTTTGTTTCATCAGTCACAGGCTACTTCCTAACCAAGTGTTTTTTCTAGCACTAATCTCAGGCGTAAGCTTCATCTTGTTCCTCCTCTCTGCTCTCCTCCTTTAGCAGTGCTAGGAATGGGAACTTCTGTCTTGGTAAGAAATGGCGGGGTGCAGAGTCCTTATCCACAGGCTGAGCCTTGCAAGTAATTCTGCATTCCTCCAGCACTCCCAGATTTGTAGCTGTACCTCCCCAGGTGCTGATGAGCTTGAAGCAGAATGGGAAGAGCAGAGTGAAGCAGAGCACTATGTGAAGGAGAGAAACAGCAATACTGACAGAAACCAGGACCAAACCCCAGAACCACTGTTAGTAAAAGGCAGCATATTATTCAGTATACACCTCACAGTACTGTAAACAGAGCGTTATTTGTTAAAGAATGGTCTTCAGTGTGGCAAGAGCTATAGGACTTGAATTATAAGTATGAAATCAAGTAGGTTCTGTGGTATAGTTGGGGCTGTTCTGTAGTATACTGGGCCTGTGCCTGTCTGCACAGCGACTGCACTCAAGTCATTAATTCTTGGGTGGTCCAGGAACACTCTTGGTAGTCATCTGTATAGATAAGACAACGGATTTGCTTGAGACAATAGACTGACTTGAAACTACATCATTAACTGAACCTTTAGAGTTAAGTTATTGACTGATTACTAGAGGAGTGCTCCTGGTAAGAATTTTGGACAGGTCTAGAAATAGCCCGAGGCAATTCCTGCTGTGTCTAGTCCAATTTGTATGCTTAGAAATGTTGATTAACACCCCGGGGTGGTGTGTCCCAAAGACTCCCAGAGGTGATTCCTGCTATAGAAGGAACTAAATTGTACGTAGACTATAAGTATTTAATAAAAACTATTCCTGCAGACAGGGTCAGATGGATCAGTCTTTTGTATGCAGTTAATTTATTGAAGAGATGTTTTGTATATTCTTAAAACACATAAAAAGCAAGGAATTATGCATGTGCTGGGGCCAGCTGGATTGTAAAAACTATGCAAAACAGTGATTTGGGGAGTCTCTCCTAATCCAGCTGAAGATGCTACTGCAAAGACCCTTGTAACAGGTCTCTGTTCAAATACAGAACTCCCATCACCACCAAAAAGTGACTAACTATGCTGTTCTGGAGAGCTGGTTCCCCATGCAAGCAGTACCTCTGCCAAGATCCCAATTAGTTTTTTCTTATTTTTAACAAAGACTGTCATGACTGCCTGTGAAATGGAGAGAATGCACTTTGTGTATGGTTCTGATTTACTCCAAATTATGCTTTATTTGTAAATGTCTGTTGTCAACTACTGTGTTATTTCTAACCTACTAATAAATAAACATAAGGTTTTTGCTTATATTTTCTTGATCTGCAGCCAGGGCGGGCGTTATCAACACTGCCAGCTCTATTTTTTAATGGATCAGCAATGCAATTATTTACAAAAAGCATACAACATATGGAGTATGTAATAAATAAATGCAAGTGTCTGAAAATTCATTAAAAAGCCCAATTTCAAATATTCTATGGAAAACATCATGAGGCAATTACATGTGCGATATATAAAATAGCTTCTAGTGTTCATACGTAACTGCTGTAGGATCAACATGCTGTAGAGAAACTACAAGAAATTTTTTCAATCAGTTATTTGAATGAGTGTGAGAATAGTGCTTTCTCATCTCTAGTCAGAAAAGCTCAATCATGTCTTCTCTCAGATAAAGTATTACAGTCCAACATTCTCATTAGTCCACATTAAGTAGAAAAATAGATGAAGCATTTTTTTTCTAAAATACATGAAGAAAATTTATAATTATTAGTATACATTGAGTTTCCTTTTCATAAAGTAGAGGGACCAAAGGTCTTTCTTGGGATGAGTAGTTCATGAAATCATTTACGCACCTAAGTGTATAATATTTCTCTTTGAGATCTTCTTAATACCCTTGCTACTTCAATACCTGAGGCTTATTCCAAGAAGATCTGTATCACACAGGCTGGCAAGATGTGTTATAACTTTGTGAAGTGGAGAAATAAGAATTAATGTGGGATACCATATTCCTCACTGTAGGTGAAAAAACAGTTTTCTGAAGAAAAGGGCTCCTACACTACTTGTCTTCTCCTTGCACCATGAAATGTCTTTGTATCATGAAAGTTTTCAGCTGCATAATATTCACTATTTCTCAAAAGAGCCTAGGTGTGTCTCTATTCTTGTAGTAGCTTGTGAGGAAATCAGTGTCTCCCTCTACAACATAAATAATAAATGCAAACATACTGAAGTTTCATTTCACAAAATTCATGTCACTTTTACACTACTCCTTTTGAGTTTTTAGCTGATTTTGTTCACAGTTGTGCCCAAGTATCTTCCAGTCTTAGAACTAGAGGCAGACAGCTTTTAAAACTATAAATTGGAACAGAGAGTCTGCATTACCATTCAGAGTCTAGATTTACACTTTAAAATGGAGACCTTCATATGAAAATCCTCCAGATATGTTGTTGTGTGATGCTTTCACTGCCATTCTTTTCATAAAACTTATATGACTTATTTTGGTCTAGTGAAATATGATGTGCTGAGTAATAAGTGGTTTCGAAAGAAATCCTCTGCAACTCATGGTGCTCTTGAAATTCCCCTCTCTTGAATTCAGTTTTAATGTAACAGAGACTTTAGGTCTTTTTTCTCATTGTTTAATTTATTTTGGGGAGAAAAAAAAAACTAGCTTCTTTCTTTTTTTTTTTTTTTTTTTTTAGCAAATGATGGGAAAACAGATAAATGAATTGTGATGTTCTGGAGCAAACCAGTGATTTCATTGCCCTCAAAGAATCTTCTGAAGGAGACTTATTTAGCTGTAACTAAAATTCACTGAGTCTGAGGTAATACTACTTTTTACTGTTAAGGAGATTGTATGTGAATCTGGTAAGGAATTTGCTTAGCAACTGATTTTTTTTTTTTAAATGCATGTTACGGGGGAAGGGGAAAAAAAACCTCTTCACTGTCAAAGAAGTCAAAGTGAAAATGCCTTCTACAGGAGAAAGCCACATCACCTTCATGCAAGCTATCAAAACAGGACCAGAAGCACATACAAGCCTATAGCAATCAAACAAACCTTCTAAGAGAATAAGAACACAAAATCTTTGCATTTGGGTGCTACAGTGCTCCCCTGGAAGTTACAGAGAATCCCAGGCTGCTACAGATCTCAGTGGCAACTGTAAATACCTCCCTTCCTCTTAGAAGTTCAGACCCTCTTAGAAGTTCTTGTTCCTGCCAGATGAAGCATCACTACACAGAACATTGTCTTATCTCTGAGAAAGTGTTATGTTTCATGATCCTCATTAGTCTGTATTAGGTAGAAATAACCACAGGGTATGTCAATAATATTTAGCAAACATGATAATGTTCACA
This sequence comes from Ciconia boyciana, assembly GCF_034638445.1. Taxonomy (NCBI): domain Eukaryota; kingdom Metazoa; phylum Chordata; class Aves; order Ciconiiformes; family Ciconiidae; genus Ciconia; species Ciconia boyciana. The sequence continues at coordinate 177,824,944 of NC_132934.1, forward strand.
ATACCTCAATTTCAAAAAGATTAAGGAATTGAAAAGGTTATGTTTTCAATAGCATCTGTGGATCAGGAAGCAAATTACTATTATTGACAAATTAACTAAGAAAATCCATTCTGAAGAGACTTTTAAATAGATTTAGAAATAAAACATCCTTACCGATTTAAATCGTGGGATGAATACAGTCCACAGGCTGCACACATATTCCATATCCCCAGAATATTGCTGATTGTAAATACATCTCAATTTATATATTCTCAAACATATGCATGCAGCTGTAAAAAGAAGACGAGCAAAAATATTAGACTGGTGATAAGTATGACATTTTCATTTTACTTGGATTCTTTCTGATTCGTTGTTAACATGCTAAAAAGATTATTATATTAAAGTTTCAGAAAAGTTTGTAGTCCTTGGATGTTTGCCCAGCTCTCATCTACAATAACGTATTTTTTTCTTCTGATATTATTATAAACCTATATAGCTCTATCATTGCTTTATTATTATGGTTAAGCTGGAAAAAATAAGAAAATAAACTCATTTGCTGCTGACAATTATCTCAAAATTATTCTGCAAGACCTTCCAGGTTGCATGGGTCTGAAATGGTAAGATTTTAATGCAGATTCAGCAAAGATTTATTGTTCTTGGAAAAATTCTTTACTTTCACTACAGTAAACAGGGAATTGTCCTCTTTGTGTGGCAGATGTTAGTTTGACATAATTTAGGAAGCAGATGCAGTTACTCACAGTTTCATTTTATTCTGTTGGGTTTTTTTCAGACAAATTTTGATGAAAGCTCATGTGGACTGCAAAGTTAAAATCTCTATTTTATAAATTTGTAATTTTACTACCATACACAGAGTGGAACTTTGAAAGCTATACAGTGAAAAATAAATTATTTTGTGACTTTATCAGCTGTGACAGTCTTCATATTTAAAATTTCATGTCCAATTAGAACAAGTTGAAACAGCAGGCAAATGGAAATGTGTGTGGACTTTGGAATGAAGACTTGAAACAGCTTGTGGCAGCATTCCCTCGCATGCCCTTGCAGAATTAAGGACTAAGTTACAACGCCTGAGAAACAGAATGTGTCGTTTCATAGGTCAGCACGTTTACAGGTGGGTGTGAATTAGTTAAAGTATTTGAGAAACTTCTAATTATTTCAATGCAGTAGAATTAGTGACAGTAAATCTTGCACAAACATATGGCAAGTGAAATCATATCAGGGTAGGGCTGGCCAGAAACTCATGTATAGTATTTCTTCAGCAATGGGCCAAATAGAATTTTCATAGAAAGTTCCTAGAAAGTTGCTAATACTGCTGTTGAGAGTACTCCTTACCTAGTTGTTCTAGTATCTGATAGGACTCAAGACCATTGTTGTTCAGCTACAGAGAATAAGCAGGATGGATTACAGGAAGTTCAACTACACGAAAACTCAGAGAGTGGTCAGTAAATGTAAATCTTACAACTCATAAGAAATTTTCAAGTTTTATGTCCTTTTCCAGTTTTGTTTGAAATAGGAATACAGGTGTAGATATACCAGTTTCATAGCTGAAAGAAACTCCATATTTTGCATGTTCTCTCGTGGAAAAAAATCAGGCAGCTCTGTTCTTAGAACTCTCTAGTTCAAATACATACACCCATGTGGGTACATTTCCCACACAGATAAGCACAAGATGTCTCTATAATTTTGTTAAGTGTGGACATGAAGGACCTGGCTTTTATACTTGAGTACAGAAATGTAAGGAATCAGATCCTTCCATGGCACATGGCCAATGTGATACTCATAAAAGGAATAAGAAGAGAAAAGTATTGTTTACAGCTACAAGGATATGGAGAAAGAAAATCGTTTTGCATCCACCCACAACAATAGAAGGCAAATTTGGGATTGGTTTATGGTGTCCCAATGGAGAGACCATAATGGACTCCCAATAATACTACATTTTACTATTTTTTATTTCATGTGACTGCATGAATAAATATACCTTCTTTAATGGGATTAGGCATAAACACATTGTTAAGGATATGTAAATTGAGTGGAGGCAGAAGGAAGGCACTGTGAAAAAGATTTTGTTTGATAATAGGAATAAATGAAAAGACAAGTCTGCTAAAATAAAATACATGTTCCAGAGAAAATACAGAAAGGAACTGTATTGCATAAAAAACTTAAAACAAAACTATACATTTTTCAGATATTTCACAACACATGGATTACAGGTGGCTGAAGTAAAATGGAAATATTTATTTTAATAACAGTACTCTGGTTCCATAACAGAAATAGAACATCTAAAGGTGATTTGTATTGAAATCAATCACCATCCCTGAAGGTATTTAAAAGACATGTAGATGTGGTGCTCTGGGACATGGTTTAGTGGTGGACGTGGCAGTGCTAGGTTAACGGTTGGACTTGATGATCTTAAAGGTCTTTTCCAACCTAAATGATTCTATGATTCTATTAAATCACCTGCTTCCCAGTTTTCAAGCTGTTTTTCCTGGAAATTAAATTGTTTTGCTTATTACCTCAGTTAAATTAATAAACAAACGCTATTTCAAAAGTCAAATGTGGTTCAAATTTTTCATCAGTCACAATATTTTAATTTCACTGATCACACCATCATACCATATTCTTCTACCTTTGGCTTATTCACAGGATTCTGAAATCAACACAGGGCATTTTGGGTGCGTGCTGACTGGCATATTCTGCATGCTGTCGTGTAATCACAGTTTCATATGATTTAGTGATGTATGATTCTTAATCAGTTTTATCTATAAAAATGTCAGCTGGTGGCAAAAAATTCTACATGATGTAGATAACTCCCTAGAAGGAAGGTGGTTTTGCTTGTAATGAGCCTGGTTGCCAGCAGTGTCTGAAATATTCTGAATAGCTTTGCTAAGTTGGTGAAGAGGTATATATGAGTACTGTAAATGCTAGAGATGCCTGAGGAGGCAAACCTTTTGTTAAGGAAAGGTTAGTAGGAAACTAGACTTTCTTTGCCATTTGGCAAGTTATAAAACCTACAGTACAGAAATAGGAGGAGAAAGAACAGACAGATTTCTTATAATGAAAGTCTTTCATGAATAATACACAGAGCTGGAAACCATCTGTATTTGCAGAGAAGGGCAATAAGAAAGACCAAACCTACAGAACTCCACCTTCTACTCAGACATTCCTCCGTATCAGTTACCCAAAGAACGGTACCTGTGAACAACATTGAGATGTTCATGCTGGCATGGGAAAATGAATAAAATAAAATAATATTTTTTAAAACCCAGAAACTATAAATCTGTGCTGTTGACTGTCCAAAGAGAAACAATACTGGCCTTACCTCTGCTTAGTTAATTCCAAGTAATATTTGGTGGCTGTGGCTGTGCCTGTCCAGAACATTTCTGACAGTTTTAAGAGATCACTGGAAGGGGAAGAGCTTGGAACACAGTTATCAATACATTCCTTGATTTTTTTGTTTGTCAAAATAGACAAAGTAAAGGATAATATATCGAGTGATCAGAAAACTAAAAGTAGTCTAGGCTAATGGTGTGGTCAGAAGCAAAGGAAAGCAGGTTGCAATTTTGTGCTGTAATATCAGAGAGTAAAAGAATGAGAATAATTAACTTTTTCATAGCTTGACTTTTCTATCCAGTCCAGATGCCTTCCCTAACCAATTTTACACCTTTTGCTAAGTGATAACAAATATAGTTGCTTGGTGTACTCCAAAACCTTGTCCTGAAGAAAGCTCATGTTTTAACTCCCAGATCTGACTCTTTTGCATAAGGCTACCAAGGTCTTGATCAAGACTTGACCTTCTGGCCAGCTTACATGCACAGGCCACATACATAGTCTTATTTTTGATCTACTGACTCCACTGGGAAGTGAAGAAAACAGAAATTTTAAGGTATAATTGGACATGTGAAGTAATGTTTAAAAAATGTTATGCGGCCTCCCACTTTTCCTACTTTCTGAAGACACTGTCTTGTTCGTTAAGTAACAGTCTTCCTTTGACAGTCTGGTTAATTCTCCCAAACACTACCACTACAGCTGGCTTTCCCATGACAGCCTTCAGAATTCTTTTTATGGTGTGGTCCAAAAGCAGAGATACCACAACTCCTAAATGCTAATCAGTAGAACTCAGACAAGACCTCAAATAGGACTCCAAGATAACATCTAGTTCACTTGTCCATTTATTTCTCAAATAAATGTCTGTCTGTCCTTAACACATGTAAACACACAACTGTTGACTCTCTCTCTTCAGTCCAATACCTCTCAAATACAAGTTACCTAAACAGAAAGGTAGGAGTCACCTGCTAAAGCTGTCAGTCAGTTTCAATTCAACTGAAAAAAAGTTTTTTTTTCATATGATACATAACTATGTTACATAACCATTGTACCAAGACACAGAGGAAGTCACAGGATAATAACATCATAATAAATATAATCATCATTATATAACAATAACAACAATAATAATAATAGAAGATAAATTACTTTAAAATAAGTTTCCTTGTGAGTAAATAAAGATCCAGAGCAAGCCCAACTCAGGAAGTTTCTGAACTATTGATTGCCAGAAACTAGAAGAATATATCAAAGTACATCAAAGAAAAGGTGGTTCTCAACTTCTTTCATTTATTATACCTTTTTCTTAAATGTTTGCTGCTGGCTACCATTAAAGATAGAACACCAGATTTAGTGGAATTTTAAGAACTAAGACATACCAAAAATCTCCACTCATAAATAAACAAGCTGATCTGTTAAACTTCCCGATATAACTATAGTAATAAATTTTTACTGGGTTTATATTTAATGTGTAATCCAAGATTCAGCTCACAATATTTTAAGCACATATTATTAAAGCATATAATCTACATTCAAAATTTGAGCTCTCATTATCATTACTGATGGTTGACAGACACCACCTCCAAAGGACAACTTCACCTAAGATCATGGATGGATGGAATGAATCACCCTTTCAAGGTGCTCACTATTTTCATTGGCAATAGAGGGAAGGGCGGCACCTAACTTAGACTATAATTCCAATTTTTACATCCCAAAATTTAGACTAAATTAATTTGAAATTTTACACATAATATATGTGAAAAACATGTGAAACCTCTAAGTTGAAAGTTAACTTTTAACATGTGAAATACACCGTGCAATGTATTCCACTTCGAATCTGAAATGCAATACCTTGAGGTAGACTTGAAAAGAGAGAAAGAATTATTACTAGAAAAAGGGTTGCCATAGCTATGATGAACCTGACAAAGGTCATGTCATATAGCAGGACATATTTCTAGAGGCTAGAGTTAGCAGGAGGTGCACTACCCAAAGCACAAATATTGCTTTCAACTTCAGCCATAGCAAGCTTCCCCACCTATGAGAGCACTGCATCACTCCTGGCACAGACCCAGCAGAAGTAGCAACATGGTCTCCAGTGCTTGAAGTTTCTGTTTCTCCCTTTGTTAATCTGGGCATGTATGCATAAATGTCTCAATAACTCCAAATCCTGTATAAGCAGGGATGCCACTGCTACTGTCTTGGTTAAAAATTAGTCTCCTTCAGCCTAGAGCAGTGTGTAACTCAGAAGGATTCTAGGTCACTAAATTTGTCCATTGACCACTTTTCAGGAAAGAGAGTAGGATTATAACAAAGGGATAGCGTTTACATTAACCAGGGATAAACAGAGTAGAGGTAGATAAATATCACATTTTCCACCTTTCTACCTGCTGCTGTTCTACGTATCTGTCTTTATATAAGCTATATTGAGACAAATTAAATTTAAAACTAGTAAAACGAAATGCAGTTTTATAGGATGTGTAACTAGTTGGTGGAACTTTGGGCCATGAGATGGGGATATAAATTTTCAGAGCATTTACATTTATGTTGGTGATCTAGAAAAAGGATTGAGGGGTTTTTTTTTGCCTTTTAAAGACTATAGCTAAACCCTTTCTGCTCACAGCATACAGAATACCTAACCAACAGATAAAAATATTTACCTTTCTAGGTTGCTTTTCTCTAAAAGAGGAAATATACTTTTTCTTCAAATGAAGCACCAGGCCCTGGTTGCTCCAAAAGAAAGGAGAATAATCTCTGAGGTACTGTTGCGCTTGAAAGAGTAGCTCTTTTGTTTAAAATATACTGTATGAGAGAACTCAAAATGTCAAGGAGATCAATCTATTAAGACAGAGTATTACCTTGTGATCTTGCTGTGAACGACAGTTTTCTTTATTCCTGTGGAACTGCAGGATACTTCAAACTATACATACTAAGAAAAATAAGAAATAATTTCACATAGGAAACCTATCATTGTAAAAACATATGGGCCACAATTAATTCTGTCCCAGAGAAGAAAAGAGGCTAACAACTATGGGTTACCCTCAATTCTGAGCTATACTAGCTAGCATATTACTTTATACATGTACTTCTTATGTAGTCTATTGTTTGAGATGTTGTATACGAAAATGTTCTCACAGACTCCTCCACACATACAAATGATAGAATTATACTACAGAGAAGGTGTAAAGAAATTTCTGTATAAATACTTATGCATGAAAAAGAGAGAAATTGATTTCACAGTCCTGCTACTGTAGGTACAAGAGCTTTCTGCCATTGTATCTCTCATTTTCCATCTTAAAATATAAAGATAGGAAGCAGTCATAGGTACATTGAAATGTAACCTTTTCTTTCATAATTTCCCATTATATAGTTTGTAATTATAAATATTCATAGTGGTTGATTACATGTTTAATTTTTTATTTGATTTTTTTACAAGAAAGAAATGAAAGCAGGGATTTTTTTTTTAAGTTTTCATCCATCTTGCATAATGTTTCGACTGCAAGATCTTGACACTTCAGTTCTAGATTGTAATAATGAAATTAATAGATTAACTTTCTTACATTAGTCAAGATTTTCAGCTCCTGTTTATGCATTTAGCGTTGTAAAAATTAAAAAGTGTTCCCTTAATGCTACAAAATTAGCTTTTGTCACTATAGGCAATGCAAAATGAATGACAATCTAAGTGGGCAAAACTACTTAATTCAGTGTTAGGTTGCAAAACTGAAGCTACAAAGTGTAATAAAATATCTTGATTATGCATTAAGTTACTTTTTCATGCAATCATGTAATTTTTCAAATCAGGTGACTCAAAATTTCCCTGTAATATCAGATATACATCAATCCATAATTAAATTTTCCAAATACTGTGAATGTCCATGAAAATCATTCATAAGAGATGTATATTGGTTTAGAATATGAATAAACTATTATAGAATTGTTACAGAATTACACTGAGAACATCTCTAAGGAAAAAGAGTAAAATTGTTGTGGTGTAAAGTCTTATCTGCAGGGAAGAATGCTCTGGATATGTTCTGGTTTATTTAAATCAATTATTTTTTTCATCACTCTCCATCATTTATCAGCAATCCTGGTTAACAGGGGAGGTCCCAGACAACTGGAGGCTTGCCAATGTGATGCCCATCTACAAGAAGGGCCAGAAGGAGGATCCGGGCAACTACAGGCCTGTCAGCCTGACCTCAGTACCGGGGAAAATTATGGAGCAGTTCATCTTGAGTGCGCTCAACAGGCATGTGCAGACCAACCAGGGGATCAGGCCCAGCCAGCATGGGTTCATGAAAGGCAGGTCCTGCTTGACCAACCTGATCTCCTTCTATGACCAGGTGACCCACCTAGTGGATGAAGGAAAGGCTGTAGATGTTATCTACCTGGACTTCAGTAAAGCCTTTGACACTGTCTCCCACAGCATTCTCCTAGAGAAGCTGGCAGCTCATGGCTTGGACGGGTGTACTCTTCACTGGGTAAAAAACTGACTGGATGGCCGAGCCCAGAGAGTTGTGGTGAAAGGAGTTAAATCCAGTTGGCAGCCGGTCACAAGCAGTGTTCCCCAGGGCTCAGTTTCGGCGTCAGTCTTAATATCTTTATCAATGATGTCTGGATGAGGGGATCGAGTGCACCCTCAGTAAGTTTGCAGATGACACCAAATTGGGTGCGAGTGTTGATCTACTCAAAGGTAGGAAGGCTTTAGAGAGGGATCTGGACAGGCTGGATCGATGGGCTGAGGTCAGTTGTATGAGGTTTAACAAGGCTAAGTGCTGGGCCCTGCACTTGGGTCACAACAACCCCATGCAACGCTACAGGCTTGGGGAAGAGTGGCTGGAAAGCTGCCCAGCGGAAAAGGACCTCGGGGTGCTAACTGACAGCCAGCTGAACATGAGCCAGCAGTGTGCCCAGGTGGCGAAGAAAGCCAACAGCATCCTGGCTTGTATCAGAAATCATGTGGTCAACAGGACTAGGGAAGTGATCGTGCTCCTGTACTCAGCACTGGTGAGGCCGCACCTCGATCCTGTGTTCAGCTTTGGGCCCCTCACTACAAGAGAGACATTGAGGTGCTGGAGCGTGTCCAGAGAAGGGCAACGAAGCTGGTGAAGGGTCTGGAGAACAAGTCTTATGAGGAGTGGCTGAGGGAACTGGGGTTGTTTAGCCTGGAGAAGTGGAAGCTAAGGGGAGACCTTATTGCTTGCTACAACTACCTGAAAGGAGGTTATAGTGAGGTGGGTGTCAGTCTCTTCTCCCAAGACACAAGCAATAGGACAAGAGGAAATGTCCTCAAGTTGTGCCAGGGGAGGTTTAGATCGGATATTAAGAAAAATTTCTTTACTGAAAGGGTGGTCAAGCATTGGAAGAGGCTGCCCAGAGAGGTGGTGGAGTCACCATCCCTGGAGGATTTAAAAATACTTTAAAAAGTCCCAGTAGACGTGGCACTTTGGGACATGGTTTAGTAGGCATGGAGGTGTTGAGTTGACTGTTGGACTCAATGAACTTAGGTCTTTTCCAACCTTAATGATTCGATGATTCTGTGCTCATTCAGATGACCAAATGTAGATATGTACTTGTGGGTGAACTGAATAGCTCTCTAGACTCCATTGACTCTAACAATGAGGTGTCCACTGCATATAATGAGAGCTTAGCCACATGGTTCATATAGATACCTATATTTAGATACCTGAAGTAAGAGGTCAATACTGTGGTTCTGAATCCCACGTGAGAGTAATCCATTTGTCTAGATGCCTTGTCCCTTTTGAAAACCCTAGAATATCTGAGTCATGTACACAGAGCTAGCAGATAGGGGGTGCTGGTTGACAGCAGGCTCAACATGAGTCGGCAGTGTGCCCTGGCAGCCAAGAGGGGAAACTGCATCCTAGTGTGCATCAAACACAGCATAACCAGCTGGTTATCAAAGAGGTGATTATCCTGCTGTATTTAGCATTGGTACGGCCTTATCTTGAGTACTGTATGCAGTTCTGAGGCCCACAATTTAAGAAGGATGTTAAGGTCCTTGAATGTGTCCTTGAATGTTGCTCCCAGAAGAGAGCAACAAAGCTGGTGAAAGGGCTGGAAGGCATGTCCTATGAGGAGTGGCTAAGGACTTTGGGCTTGTCTAGTTTGGAGAAAAGGAGGCTGAGGGGGGACTTCATTGCTCTCTACAGCTTCCTGAGGAGGGGAAGTGGAGAGGGAGATGCTGATCTCTTCTCCCTGGTATCCAGTGATAGGACGTGTGAGAATGGTTCAAAGCTGTGCCAGGGGAGGTTTAGACTTGACATTAGGAAGCATTTATTTATTGAGGGGGTGGTCAAACACTGGAACAGGCTTCCTAGAGAGGTGGTCAATGCCCCATGCCTTTCAGCGTTTAAGACGCATTTGTACAACGCCCTTAACAACATGCTTTCAATTTTGGTCAGCCCTGAATTGGTCAGGCAGGTGGACTAGATGATCGTTGTAGGCCCCTTCCAACTGAAATTCAATTCAATTCAGTTCAATTCAACTCAATGTAATTCAATTCTAGTCTAGTCTAGTCTATGTCACGCAGTATTGGGGGGGCATTTGCACCTTCTTAGATTGCTAGCTGGAGGACATGTCAGGTAGCACTACATGCTTATGTTTAGGCAACTGAAAACTAGGTGTTTAAAGTTGGGCCTTTATTTTAAGGTAATTATTTAGAATTGCCCTATAAGCAATCAAAAGAGTTAGGGACATCTTCAGGGCGAAGTCTCTTTATGCTTACTGTCATGACACTGGATGTCCCCAGTCATTGGTAAGGAACATACAGTTGAAGCAAGCTCAAGCCCATTGCTCTCTTCAAAGTTTATTGTGTTGGTTGCTCCATTTTTATACTCTAAGTTGGGCTGAGCTACTTACACACTTCCCCCATGCTGGTCTGGCTAGTTTGGGAAGACATTTACACTTCTTGATTAACTCAAGGAAGATCCTTTAAAAAAACCAGTTGATCCACTCAACTGATATATCTCTTTATATAAAACAAAAGTCACCCCGTGGTTCCTTTTTGTTAAGTTTATCTTTCTTTGTAACAGCTGTGGTTACTCCTTATATTTGCTCCTGGGCTTCATGAGCACATTGACTGTGCCCATCTCCTCCGAGTCTTCTTCTGTTGTAGGGATTTGTTGATCAGTCACACATGGTGAGATCTGAGATGAGATTTCCCTGTAACTGACTATACAGTGAATATTGTTCACTTTTGTTCAGTTGATGACATTGACTTTAAGTTGGATTCCTAAAAAAACACATTTCTATTCTCTTTTCCCCCTGCAGCAATTTACTTGGAAAGTAAATTTAATTTACTTTCATATTGGTAAAAGCATATGCCTTTCATATAAGATTCTTGGATATAATTTAACTTTGAGAAAATTATCAAATACTGAAACTTCATTTGATTCTCCCTTGTGATGTACAATGCTATTTCCTTCATGTTGTATATGTGTTTACCATTGCTGCTTCTTTTTTCATTTTACTCAGACTGGGACTTCATTTAATCTACTGAATATTGAAGACAAGGCAGCGCCCCAGTGGATCAGTTTATCTGTGCATTATGTATGTAGAAAGAAAGCTAACATAATAAAATTGTTGAAGCATGCAAGCTAAGGCAGGGTACTGGCTGAAATCTTGAGAGTTTTAGGTCATCTGAGACTTAGTTAAAGCTGATGGATTAGTAGCGAAGTATTAATAAGATAAGTGCTATTTGTCACTGTTGTTTATATATAATGTTGAAAAGAGTCTGTTAACAAAAGTGCTTTCCTATAATTGTTAGACCATGCCATAGTTTTGTGCTATAACGAGACAGTTTCTTCAGCTTTTAGCAGTTTCTAACATTTCAAATGCACATAAAACACGAAATTGCATAAAAAGGTCCAAGTACTTCCTCAGACAATGAGTAAAACAACACCACTGCATTGTAGCTCATAATACAAAATGTAGATATAATGCAAGAATAAAATGAAAATCATTTAAACAGTTTAATTATTTGAGGTCAAGGTTACTGCTACCATTAAGTAAACCTGAATCATCTGTGTTTGTATCTAAACAAAGTTCAGTGAAGACAAACTGTTTCAAGGCTTTGGAATTCTCTACAAATTATCAATGCATGAGAACTGAAGCATGTGCATTTGCAATATGCCTGTGTGAAACAGTGCAATGCCTTGTTAACATATTCAGCTACTGTCTGTTGAACAGGTTTGTCTCAGTGGTATCATGCAGGTGTAGAAGTGGAGATGAAAAAGTAATATGGCCATGCTAGGCTAGTACGAATGTGCTGTTAGCATACTGATCTGCTTAATCCAATACATATCCTGCTCCTCAGCCAGGCTGCTATGTTGAGAGAATAATATTTCTTACAGTTCTAAGTCCAGCTTGTTTGGAACCATCTATGTATTCACTCTGCAGGGGACGTGTATTGCCATGCAGATGTGTCTTCAAACATTGATTGTGCAACCGTTACTTATGCTGCTGGGTATTTCATGTCTTCCTTAAAGTTTGTGAGGTTATACGTTTTGTCAGGGTAAGGCAAACATTTCTTTTTGTTTTATATCTCTCACCAGTAATACTTCCCGAGCTCAGAAAAATGATGGGAAGACAAGTTATGGAGAGATGTGATGCTCTCACAGGTGATGTATGTTTTTATGCCTAGTTCACAATTTCATCTTTTTTTTTTAAACGACTGTCTCCTGGTGTTATCAAGGCTAACGCATTAGAATCTCTGGAAGGACAAAGAACATTTTCCATGAAACCAAAGGACTGTGGGCAGGGAGAGGGTAAGAAAAAACAAGGAGCCTCAGATGTAATGGCAGACAATCCTTGTCCCGGAGAGTCAGAGAGCACTGGGTGGATTTTTTGCGGCCCTAAAAAACATTGCATTCCTGTATTGAGAGCAAATCTCAAGGAAAGGACTTGACCTGCAAGGTCACTGTAGGCAGAGGACAGATTTGTCTAAAAACCTCTTATATTTCTGTTCTGTCTCATTCTGCTTTTAAAAAATTATTTGTTCTAGCACTTACTAGTTTTTACTTTGTCTATGAAATCCATGTTTTTGGAAAGTATAGTTCTAAATTTACAAAAGTCTTGTCATATTTTTTAAGCTCACCATTTCAAAGTTGCAAGCAGACCCTCCTCAAAGCACTGACCAACTTGGAAATCTGATAGAAGAGACATTCAGCCACATTTGACCTTTCAGGAAACTACCCAACAGGAAACATGTACATTTATAGATGGGATATAAATGGCATTCATACTATCCAAAAGTGATTTCTGATTGAGCAGTGTAAGATTGCAGCCCGTTGCCGAAAAAAGACTGGTATATAAATATTTCAGCCAGTTATTGTACGCCACACACACCCCCCCCCCACATCCCCTCTCTCCTCCCCCCCCCTATAAAGATCGGGGCTTTTGGCATGGCGATTACCGGCTTTTCGCGCCTTTTGTGCTCTGCCGTGCCCCCAGGCACGCACACACCTCGTCAGGGGAGCAGGAGAGGTGGGACCCCTTGGTCACCAGACAGGCTCCACAGCCAGTGAGGCGCCTTGGCTCGGAGAAGCTTCTAGAACATGACCGCTTATGACCACAGCTCAGCTCCCACCCAGGGTATAAATGGGGCGCCGCCGGAGACCGCCTTTGGGTGTGGTCTTCTTGGAGCAGCGGGGCTGTGTTCGAGACCTCTCCCCTTGGGTTGGGACGCTGCCTGGGGAAACTTCCTGGGCTTGAGTGCCCTCATCTCCTTTGGTGAGTGATTTCTTCTGGATATATCCTTGAGTGAGCCCTCACACCCCCCCCTCCCCCGAGGTGAGTGATTACGTCTTCTGGGTACCCACGAGAGAGAGAGAGATTCCCCCTTTGTGAGTGAGTGTGTGTGTGCACTTTGGATCATCATTCTTGTGGGGAATTCTTGCTGTGTAGTAATGATACCCGACTGACACCTCGAACCTGTTATATGTTAAATGTTATCGGAGTGTTGCTTGGTTTCGGTTTACCCGTGTTTCTCATTGGTTTCTGTTGTGTTGTTTTAGTTGTTTTGTGATATAAAGTTGTTTGAGCTTGTCCCTTGTTTGAGTTAGTTAACTAGTTAAGTTAGTTAACTAGTTAGTTTAGTTTAGTTGGGTTACTTTTAGGCGAGGAGCTCTGAGACAAAGGACCGTGTCGGGGGACCGTTGCTGGATCGTCTAAACCGTGGCAAAACCGTGCAGGGAAGGGAGGAAAAAAAAAAAGGGCACGCAGAGAGAGGGCTACTGCAGCCACGCCCCGGCCCCTGAGCAGAAAGGCGGAAGCTCCTGACGAGGGCCCGGCTCTGACGCAGCACAGGCGGGGACAAGAGCGACGGCAGCAATTCCCCTCCTGTACAAGAGCAGCCCCCAGGGAGCGCGAGCGACCAGGAGCGCAGCGACCAGGATGGGCAAACAGGGTGTGGCGCATCAGAAGGGTGTGGCGTGTCGGTTTGCGCAGGCAGGGCGTGTAGGGAAGGCGAAGTCACCCTAGCAGCTCAAGAGGAACTGTGAAAAGTGAGTTCATTCCGTAGTCCCCATCCTTTCACAAGAAACTAAGCTATGGTCTTCACTCGTCAGAAAGCGATGCCCTCTGTGCTCGCCAGAGTGGATGTGGCTACCCAGACGGAGCTCCCACAAAAACATGCGGCCACCCAGGTCTCGGGCTGCAGGGAGTGCCTGGGCCTCTCACTGTTCACGCATGGCAGCCATGCGGACAGCTGTGTGAGGTGCGACCAGATGGATGATTTGTTCTGCATGGTGGCAGAGCTACGGGAGGAGGTAGAAAGGTTAAGGAGCATCAGGGAGGCTGAGAAAGAGATAGACTGGTAGTGCCATGCTCTGCCTCCCCTGAGACAGGAACAGAAGCAGCAGCAGCCACCAGTAAGAACCCACGATCAAGGGGATCCTCTACCCCCCCCCTCCACCAGGCTGAAGGCAGCAGCTCAAAGGAGGAGAGTGAATGGAGGCAAATCCACGCTTGTGGCGGCAGGCGAAGGCCCTCCTTGCCCACCTCGCCTCCCCAGGTGCCTCTGTACAACAGGTATGAGGCCCTGGAGGTGGAAGGCCAGTCAATGGAGGATGGGGACGACGGTCTATCTACACCAGAGGTGTTGCCCAGGTCAGAAGAACGTACCTCTCGCATTAACGCCACCTCCACAAGGAAGAGAAGACGGGTTATAGTTGTGGGTGACTCCCTTCTAAGGGAAACCGAGGGTCTGATATGCCGGACGGACCCTCCTCTTAGGGAAGTCTGCTGCCTCCCTGGGGCCCAGGTGAGGGATGTCACGAGGATACTCCCTAGCCTGGTACGGCCCTCGGACTATTACCCTCTACTGCTCTTCCATGTGGGGGGCGATGAAGCTGCAACACGAAGTCCTAGGGCAATCAAAAGAGACTTCAGGGCCTTGGGACGGCTAATAAGGGACTCTGGAGCACAGGTTATTTTCTCCTCTCTCCTTCCAGTTGTGGGCAGTGACACTAGAAGGAACAGAGGCACCCAATCTATCAACTCATGGCTCCGTGGCTGGTGTCATCACCACGGATTTGGTTTTTTTTGACAACGGGATGGCCTACACAGCACCGGGTTTGCTGGCGTCTGATGGGATTCATCTTTGTCAAAGGGGAAAGAGAATCTTTGCTCAGGAACTTGCGGGGCTCATCGACAGAGCTTTAAACTAGACTCGGAAGGGGAGGGGGATAATATCAGGCTTGCCCAAGGGAAGCTGAGGGACGACGTGCTACAGTTAGACGGAGCGGGTGCCAGCGAGGGCACTCAGCCTGTGTCTCTGAGATGTGCAGGGTACACTGGGGCACAGCTGAAGTCGAAGAGAGTTGAGCTAGGGGATACTGAGGCAATGGGAGCCAAGAGGGAAATGCCAGTGAAATACCTCAAAGCACACAAGGGGTGTTCTTCTGTGAAGGAGACACGGACGACAGCCCAGCTGAAGTGCCTCTACACCAATGCACGCAGCATGGGCAACAAGCAGGAGGAGTTGGAAGCCATTGTACATCAGGAAAACTATGATATGGTTGCCATCACGGAAACATCACGGACTCGCACAACTGGAGTGCGGCGATGGATGGCTATAAACTCTTCAGGAGGGATAGGCGAGGCAGGAGAGGTGGTGGGGTAGCTCTATACATTAGGGAGTGTCTGGATAGTTTAGAGCTTGATGATGGTGACGATAGGGTGGAGTGTCTATGGGTAAGAATCAGGGGGAAGGCCAACAAGGCAGATATTGTTGTGAGAGTCTGTTACAGACCACCCAACCAGGATGAGGAGGCAGACGAACTATTCTATAAGCAGCTGGGAGAAGCCTCACGATCGCCAGCCCTTGTTTTCGTGAGGGACTTCAACTTACCACATGTCTGCTGGAAATACAATACAGCAGAGAGAAAAGAGTTTAGGAGGTTCCTGGAGTGTGTGGCAGATAACTTCCTGACACAGCTGGTGAGTGAGCCAACTAGGGAAGGTGCCCCGCTGGACCTCTTGTTCACCAACAGAGAAGGACTTGTGAGCCATGTGATGGTTGGAGGCCGTCTTGGGCAGAGTGATCATGAAATGATAGTTTTTGATACGTGGAGAAGCGGCAAGGGGGATCAGCAAAACTGCCACCATAGACTTCCGGAGGGCAGACTTTGGCCTGTTTAGGAGACTGGTCGACAAAGTCCCCTGGGAGGCAGCCCTAAAGGGCAAAGGAGTCCAGGAAGGCTGGACATTCTTTAAGGAGGAAGTCCTATAGGCACAAGAGCAGGCTGTCCCCAGGTGCCGAAAGATGAGCTGGCAGGGAAGAAGACCAGCCTGGCTGACTAGAGAGCTCTGGCTCGAGCTCAGGAAAAAGAGGAGAGTCTATGACCTCTGGAAGAAGGGGCAGGCAACTCAGGAGGCCTACAAAGGTGTAGCAAGGCTGTGCAGGGAGAAAATTAGAAGGGCCAAAGCTGAGCTAGAGCTCAATCTGACTACTGCCATAAAAGACAACAAAAAATACTTCTTCAAATACATTAGCAGCAAAAGGAGAGCTAAGGAGAATCTCCAGCCCCTAGTAGATGGGGGAGGGAACACAGTGACCAAGAATGAGGAAAAGGCTGAGGTACTTAATGCCTTTTTTGCCTCAGTCTTTAATAGTAGGGCCAATTGTTCTCTGGGTACCCAGCCCCCCGAGTCAGAAGATAGGGACGGGGACCAGAATGGAGCCCCCATAATCCAGGGGGAGATGGTTAGTGACCTGCTGCACCACTTAGACACTCACAAGTCTGTGGGGCCTGATGAGATCCACCAGAGAGTACTGAAGGAACTGGCAGACATGCTCACCAAGCCCCTTTCCATCATTTACCAGCACTCCTGGCTAACTGGGGAGGTCCCAGTTCACTGGAGGTTAGTGAATATGACGCCCATATTCAGGAAGGGCTGGAAGCAGGACATGGGGAATTACAGGCCTGTCAGCCTGACCCTGGTATCGGGAAAGATGATGGAGCAGATCATCCTGAGTGCTATCACATGGCATGTAGAGGATAACCAAGGGATCAAGCCCAGCCAGCATGGGTTTAGGAAAGGCAGTTCCTGCTTGACCAACCTGATCTCCTTCTATGACAAGGTGACCCGCCTAGTAGATGAGGGGAAGGCTGTGGATGTTGTCTACCTAGACTTGAATTGTCACATGAATGATGACTTAGGCCGGGAAAAGAAGCATTTATACAAGTAGAAGTATTGGGGGGGGGCAGACAAAAAATGCTGGGTAAATTATTTAGAGTTTCACTGTATGATTGGGTTCAGCTGAAACAAGAAAATAGGACTAAAAGAGAAATAATTAGGCCTGATTATAGAGAGAAAAAAATGGCAATCAGGTATATTATGCTCTGGAATTAACTTGGACTAAAAGTGATTGAAATCTCCTCATCTATGATACCCAGGAATAAATTCTGAGGAAAACAGCATAAAGTGTATAATAAAGAGCAATTCATCACTAGTAACAACATGGACTGGATGACCTCCTCTTTTTTTTTGTTCCCGAGTGACTTTGGTCTTATGATAGAGGGATTAAAAGGTACAAAATGTTGGTTAACCACTGGCTTGAGATGAAAACCACTGAAAAAATGTTGACACCTGGTTAAAGCTCATTGAAGAGAAACTGTACAACGAAGTGGTCATCAATAATTTTACGAAGGCATAATGATACAATATAATTCAGAATGAAATCATGAAGCAACTGATTACAAATATTTGGATTAAAGTTCTATTTCGTATTTAATATAACATTATTGAATTGAAATTTATATTGTTTATGATTATTAAGGAATAAAAAAGTTATTATAGTTTTGTAATATGCAAGGACACATTAAAACATTTGAAAAAATCACTTTTGGATAATAAGCAGGTTTTTTGTTTATTTGTTTTTTTTTTCATTTTTAAGGAGTCTTCACTTGCATGACTCGGGTACCAAAAGCTCACAGAAAATTTCTTTGTATAGTTCCCAGTCTCTAGACAGTATGCCTTTCTGACTGTTTTACACAGCCATCTCTCCAATGACACAAAGACATACTTACATTAACATAATGTGTAAGCAGAGTGCCATTCAGAAAAGTCTTGGGAATTAATGGAGAGGTTAAATATGTGCTCTATTTCTACACTTCCTATCCCTGTTACAGTCACTCCATGAATTCGGGATGACTCAGCTTTAAGGAGTTTTAGGCAGTTCTACCATTTTGTAAGGATGAGTCTACATAGCTTTCTTTTCAAACTGTTCCTTTCTGCAGGTTCAGACAAAACAAATAGGAGGAAAGGTGTCTGCAAACTGTCAAGGAGGGATTGGGAGTGTTGGTCACTGGAACAGAACCACACTGTTCACTGACATATAATCTAAATTTATTGGTTTAACAGGATGGATTAAGTGGGTGGATAGCAGTCCCTTTCGTCTAAAACACAGATGTCCACACAAACGAGAGCTTCAGCAGCACTGGTCCACTTTAGACCAGCATAAGTTGGACCCAGAATATGACACTTGCTCTTCTCAGTGGATGTGTTAAGTCCATGGCTGAGAAAGCAATTCCTCTTCAGGCTTTAGCTTCCACTTTTTGTTGGTTGTCCGCTTATGGTGTCTCCCTAAAAGGCTATTGTTCAAAAATGTATTGCATTAGCTTGTCAGCATTAATTGCCATCTGCTTTACTAAACACCTAGTGCCAAGTAATCAGCAGTGGCCTGTGCTTTTTATTGTGCCTCCCCACCACGCATTGAAAACCTGAAAAAACTCTCAGTTATAATTTTTAATTTTGATAATTGAAGTTAGCCATATAAAAGAAAGTTGCCAGATTTTCAGAGGTTTTCTGGGCTTGTAGGTCTCATTAACATTAATAAGGTCGGAAGTGCTCAGTACTCATGGAAAAGACAGACTGCACAGTGAGATGACAGAATATGGCTTCAGGTTCCTAATTTTAGACATTGCAATTTGGCAAATGCTGCCTGTAAATATTTCTGACCATGTGAAGTTTCAATCCATAGAGTATTTCTGCAGTCCTATGATCACCATGCAGTGTTACACATTTAAGATTATCTAGATTATTCATTCCGTTAGTGTCTTGCAGTATTAATCCTGGTCAATGCCATACAGACAGAATAGATAACTACTTAAGAGATCAGAACTGTAGTGTTGCCAGCTGATAAAGGTTAGAAACATTAGAGCTAATTTTTCCTGTAGGACACAGCATGCTAGAATTTAATTGTAATCTTGCTTCATTACCCATCATATTCCCTATTAAATAGCAAAATGATTGTCTTTATGTCTTTATTTCTCACTTCCTAAATTATTGCCATTTGGGAGCGTAGAACAGCATTCTTAAATATTTGAATGCATTACTTTATACTGAAAATTATTTTCTTTCTAATTACTTAGGAATTTATAGTTCAGGTTCCTCAATGAAGGACTTTCAACTTTACTTTTGGGATTTTTATAGCAATTTGAGTAGATTTAACTGTATATTATATTTTACCCCCCAAAAAGGAACAGCTGGCCTCTTTATGTACATCAGGAAATGTCAGTTCCTTTAGAAAATGAAGGGTTTACTGCATAGTTATCATCACCAAAATAACCAATAGTTAATAGAGACAGAATTTCATGTTTCCCACAGCTCTCAGGAATTCTTTTTCACATTATTATTATTATTATTATTATTATTATTATTATTATTATTATTTTATCTATGAATATGGAGTAGATTAGCAAGAACCTGTCTTAGAGCACTGGAATGAGTGTCAGGCTAGACCTCATCTCCAAATCCTAATAGCGTCTGCCAAGGTAAGTGCACTTGTGTCTGAAAAGGGGCACGTTTGCTTCCTTAAGAATTATTTTGTTGCCAGAGGTGTTGATTTAATTTAATTGCTCTCTCTTTTCTCCAGTTAGCTTTGGAATTTTTTGAGGGGGGAAAAGAGTCCATGGGTGACTCCAGTTAATAGTCTTTGCAACACAGAATTACATGTAACATATTGTAAGTATATTTATCACTAAATACATGATCCAGAAATGGACCACATAATATGGTTTTATATGCATGTTATGCAGTTTTACACAAAAATTCAAATCAAATGGAGTTTCCCTGCTTATGAATTATGTGATTAGACAGCTTACTTGCATACTTTCACTTAGACCTGAAAGAATTGTTAGTTTTTAATAGACTGATTCAATGGAAAATGTCATATGTCCATTAATACCTTAAATATAGCTTTTATGTTTATAAACCATAACACTGTTGTTTTTTTTTAAAAAAAACAAACTGAAGACTATTTGCATATACAGTCTGTGAATGGCAATAACAAAATTCAGTTTAGTATGAAATTTGTAATTTGTAAACACAAGTATTTTGTTAAAATACTGAGCATCATGTGAATTTGGCATTTAGCTATGAACTCTTATATTCTGCTTAACAACGTGAAGATCAAAATGTTGCTTTATCATTAAAAGAAGATTGGATTTTGAGTGAATTCACATAATATTTTGATCAAAGGTATGCTCTCAGATAAAATCAGATGATTGACATTTTTTCTAATGACACACTAATATTTGCTCCTACTTTATCTCTTCTATTAGTACACTCTATTTCTTAAAGCATAGCAAGATATTTATTGCAGTCTTTATTTTCTCAGTTATTCTAATAACCATGATAATGAAATGTCAGCCTAATTATTTTTATGTAGGCACAAAAATGTAAATATACCCAAGTCGGTCTTCCACTTTGACTGTTAAAATTAACATTTAAAAATGAGAGGTAGCATAAGTCTTTATAATAATGAAATAATCTTTTTGCTACAAGTGTGTTAGTTTTATAAATCTTTTTCACCTGTGATTATAGCGAGCAGCCTTATGTTAAATTAATTTAACAAAACCAGAAAATAAGTATTTGAATGGCAGTCAAGTCCCAATCCAGTGGAAGCAGGATCAGGTGTATTATCTTACGTGATGCTGCCCACCTCCACAGTGCTGGAAAGTCATCCCCAATCAAACAAATGCATATGTACTTTATACATAAATCTTTTTCCTTTCTGCAGGCGCAATACTATAGTGTCTGGTTGTTTGATTCTTTTTTCTTTTTTCTTTTTTTTCACTATTCTGTAGGTATAGAAAATGAGAAGGAGCTGGTATCTTTGGGAGAGTTATTGCAAGCAGTCTAGTGAATTGGGGGGTTGAAGGTGATTGGCACCTTACACTGAGCACTTCAAAGAATCAAGCTTCTAGTTTATGACACTGTGACTGAATGACGCACAGGATGATGACTATGTGAGATGCAGTAGAATACTAAAATAATCATGGTCCCTTTGCAGTATTGCAGTGTAATAAAATCACAGGAATTTAACGACAACTGCCTCTAACCTGAATGATTTTCACAGCTTTCCATTTAGTGCGTTACTAAGAAAGTTGCTGTTTTATTTACAGTGATTCAGCATTCAGGGTTTCTGAATGGGAAGGTCACCTCTTCCTGGATAAAGCTGACACCCTATCCCAAACACAAAAACCAAACCAAACCAGAATAAAACAGCTGAAAGGGATAGTTTGTCATAAACTTTCAAAACCCCTCCAACTATTTAAATCTTTTCCCCACATGCCTGCAGTTTATCTCCCTTCATTTTGCATCTTTCATAAAGTGTCAAGTAGGTCTATTTGGTGAAACTATTCCTATATTAGCAAACTAAATAAGCGCAGGGCTCAAGCACTGACCTGAGACCACTGATACAGCTTAACTGTATTATCTATGGCTCGTTTTAGACTGCACCATCTAGCATGTTCCCACACAATGTTTGAAACAGCTGAAGGACAGTTTGCACCAAAGACCACCCCCAGTAAGTAGTTTTGATGTGGACAGCTTACTTTGGAGCATAAGAGAAAGTAGCCATTTGGACACCAGTTCTGTCATGCCAGTCGGTCTCAGAACCAGAGAACAGTTCCTGGACCATTTTATTTTTTAGGAGAGCTTTTGCCTCAAAGAAAAGCTTTGAGCCCTTTATGCATGGATTTCCTCACTCAGCACCTAACTGCTGCTCCACAAAGGGCGCCGTGCCCATCCACCTTGCCAAGAGAACTGGAATGGTGTTCAGAGCCGAGGGGAAGAGAGGGATGAAGGAAACAAAGTCTGTGTGGGAGGTAGGGTTGACATATAAATACACCCCCCTCAGTCAAAGTGTAGCCCTATCCATTTATCTACCAAGCTGCCTGCTGTACCCAAAGAGATGAAGTGGTGCAATGGGACACAACAGAGGACAAGTATACTTTCTGTGCCTATTGGAATAACAGATGGACCTAACTTCATTGTTACTCTGTTTCCCACCACACTGCTATTTACCTTTGTCTCCATCTGTTCTGTCTTGTCATGAGCTTATGTTGTGAATGCTCTGGATCAGTGACTGTACCTTGCCAAGCTCAGTGGGGTCCTGATTGCTGCCTGGAGACAGGCTGTTAGGCTATACGTTCACAAGGGAAATTTATGCCACAGCTACTTAGTGAAATTCATACTATGCAGTCCAGACAGCTAGATGCTTTGTGGTTTATTTCGGTAGAACTTGATGTTAAAGAATGGAATATACAAAGGTCGACACAAAAAAAATCACGGTAAGTTAGAAAGAATAACTGTAGGGAAAAATGGGAGCTAAGGATATCGTCACCTAACTCCCAGCTCCAGAGAACATTTAAATCCATATGAGATTCATATCTGTGTGCCTCTGCAGAGTTTAGGGCCCAGAATATGATCAGAGACGTAATATATTCCTAATAAGACTGAAAGAAAGGGATAAGTTACTGATACCACTCCTTTTCCGCAATAATTCAGTAATAGAGCACTTCACTTGTGATAGGGGACAGCTAATTTCAAATCTATTTTTCTGCCTGGGTAGATATGAACTCATATCTCCAACTCTAATCACTAGGCAGCTGGGTATTGAGATGAGATTCGGTCCCACCCACCAGTTGAGTACTCAGCAGAAAGACAATATTTTCTGGTCCAAAGAAAGTCTGAAAGACAGCAAATGCAGGCGTAAGTCTAGAGCTTCTTGCCATG
Organism: Ciconia boyciana; assembly: GCF_034638445.1. Taxonomy (NCBI): domain Eukaryota; kingdom Metazoa; phylum Chordata; class Aves; order Ciconiiformes; family Ciconiidae; genus Ciconia; species Ciconia boyciana. Next base: position 177,847,801 of record NC_132934.1, read on the forward strand.
GCAGTCAGCTTGAAGTTGGCAGGCCTAGGATTCCATCTCCACTGTTCAATTTTATGTTGGATTCCAGTGCACATATCCTACACAATAACTGGATCAGGAACCAACACTCCTAAGGCATGTTAGGGAAAGTGCCCTAACAAATAGGCTATAGAGAGCCCCCATTTGAGCACTGTTAGCAATGTAACAGTATCCCTTTTCTTGCTTCATTATAAATAACAAATCATAGTAAAGCAAGTTAAACTTGAAGGCTTGAACACTCATAGATGTAAAAGTTATTCAATTGAGTATTAATTAAAATTCATCATCCAATTTTTCTACCCACAGGAAGCTGCCCTGGACAGCCAAGGGAAAATTCTGAGGGAAGAAATCAGACTTTGTTATTGGAAAATAATTTGTTTGCAAAGCTCCCATGCTTCACTTGTTGAAAAAACTTCAACATACAACGTGAGACAAAGAGAAGAGCTTTTGAGCAGAAAGGGTAGTTTTATGGTTAATGCTGTGCATGGTACATGTAGAATTCTAGCCTCCCTTCTTTCTCTATGGTCTTAGTCATATCACTTAAACCAGCTCCTACACATGCCCATGATGAACACTGTGGCTGTTATTGTATAGATATCTACAGTAAGAAAAATAAAATCAGATTTAAAGAATTAGCAAGAACTCATGACTGCGGCAAAAGCTATTTGAAGCTGCCCTGTCAGCTTCTATTGTTCTTTATAGTGATAGGTCTCCCAAGATATGAAATGCTAAGGAGTTTCAAAGCAATCAAAAAGTATGATCTCTTTACAATTTCTCCTTCATGTCCCCATGCCTTGCGTATCAACAGTGATTAAAGAAGAGAAAAATATGTACTGATTCAATAAACTTTGTAGTGGAAGTGATCTAAGATTATCAAATTTCCTTTATACTGTACTTCCAAACATTTCCCTGCTTGATCAGCTCTCAGTCTCCTTTCCTGACTGGATCCATATTCCATCTTTCTCCTTTACTGTGACTGCACGGTCCTGGTTGTCTCTCCTTTTTTCTGCATTTCTTGGTCCTGTGGTCTTTTCTGTCCGTCCGTCTCCACCTGTGCCTATGTCCCTGTTCTGTACTCCTCTTTCCTTCCTCAGACTCTTCTTTCCAGTTAGGTGCAATTCTTGCTTTTCTCTACTTCCTCAGCGGTAACAGCTGAAGCACTAAAAACCCCAGAGAGACAGAGCATACCCATGTAATCCATGGGTGCAGGAGTGGGTTAGAGATCCCTGAATTAGCTCTAGTGAGATAACAGCTTAAGTTCCAGTAGTAGTTTAACAGATTTTTTTTCCTTTCTTCATGTTGTAACTATTTAACAGCTATTGAACTGTTTGAGCCCAGCCAGAGCCTTGAGGCCTGAAAGATTTTTACTCATAATGAGTGACACTTATGGTGAATAAGGTTGACATAGCTAGTGACATGAACATGGGAAATGCAAACCAGCAACTCTTTAAGCAACAATTAATAGGGTTTTAAAAGCATGTTCTATGTGTAACATAACCTTAAACTGTGAAAAATAAACCTGTTAAGTGGTTAGATTACAAAATATGAAGCATATAAAAAGGATGGCATGAAAAGAAAGGTGTATCTCAGAATAATAATATTTGTTGTCAAAACTATCCTGGAAAAATTGTAACAATACAGTCATTTAAAAATATTCATTGTAGCAGGTGATAACACAAATAGGAAAAGGAGAATCAATATGCCTATAGTGAGAAGCTGTGATTTCACAACCTGTTTTGTGAGGCGCTAGCATCAGCTCAGTTTGACAACAGATAAACCTAGCTCAAGACATACAAACAAGATAAGATTTTTTTATTCTGTGAGAAATAAATGTGAAATGAAGTGTGTGTGGGTGGTTAGGTCTACACAGGCACATTTCCAGAGTCTTCATAGGGGTTTCAGTGACATAGGCATCTGCCATTGGACATCAGCTTTTAAGTGCTAAAGATACATTCAGAATATTGTAAAGCCATATTGAATACCAGTTCAGTGAACAGGGTATATGGAAAAACATGTTCCTCAAAAATATTACCAGAATCTTACTACCATCTTTTGAAAATTCCTGCAGCCTGTCTTAAAAAGAAAACATGCACTATAGCTGTTAGCCAAAAGACTGGGGACATCTAATATATGCAGGATTGAAGAGCCGCTTTAGAACAATTTTGTAGAAGATTTCAAAAGATGAAAGTCTTTTAAGCCTTCCATGTTAATGGGATTAACTAGCAGAATGAAATAAATGGAACTACATCTTTTCTGAACTTACATTTTGATACCTGAACATGATTTAGCACTGTATGAATGGAAAGGACAGACATTTACAATTTTCACTTAGTAAGGTATCAATGGCTTAATGTTTATAAAACAGCAGCAACTGATGAATATGAAGTCAAATGTTACGCAGTCTGCACTGGCAAATATGGAAGCAAAACCTGAATGATTGCTATGACAACAAATGTAAACTATTGCAAAGTTGGCTTAGAACAGCAGGCCATAACCAAACCAAATACAACAAAACAAATCAAATAGTAGAATATTTTAGTCTTATGAATAGTAAGTATGTGAGTAACAAGAAAATGATACTGAATGTGAGGAATGTAGCAGCAAGGCTGAATTTAAAAAGCTTCAGCTGAGAATGGGTATCATAATTCATTGCAAAGGCTCAAAAAAAAAAAAAAAAATCCACCTTTCTATTTAGAAAACACCCACTTCTTCTAACTCACTCCCAGAAATCATTACTTTATTCTAGAGAACAAACAGTCTTACATACAAAAGACTCAGAAAAGTTTATTTTAAGAATTTTACTTGAGACTGAAGTATTTAAGAAGGAGATTCTGTTTTATTAAAGGGACAGTTCATCTGCAGGCTCTGCTTTGCCCTGTTAGTATCATCATGGAAGTGATAGTATTTTTGTCCAAGTTTTAAGGAAGAAAACATCTTCCCAGATAAAGTTAACCTAAACCTTAACAAAATAAAGATTTAACAAACCAGATAAACCCTAACTCCAAAATGGTAGTCTTGCTTTTTGGAATCACGTAACTCCATAGGCACACAGGTGTTGTTGAGTATCTACAGTTATTTACCCATACATGCAGACATATGTTCTGGGAATTATGATGGCAATTCAGGTTAACATAGACAGCCACTTAATCTTCTATGACTGTCACGAGGAGATGATGACAGCAACCTTAAGCATAGGAAAGTAGATCAGGATTTAAGTCCTTCCCACATGACAGCACCCACAGCTTTCTTACTTGCGGAGAGAACCCTGAAACAGTGGTAAAAACAGCAATAAGAATAAAAGGGGGTAAAAATGATCTGAACAGTAAGAGATGAGTTAATTTCTTGTAACACAAATTAATAGAAGGTAAACTCTAGCTGCAAGTACTCTCAATTATGACATCTCATTATGGCATATTCTGGCTGAGACCCCTCTTCACTCTTTCAAATGTATCTGGGTCAGCATGCAGCCCAGGAATGCATGAATCACCAGACCATTAAGAGAGTACTACATTGTGTGGGGTTATGACACTCAGCAGGAAAGGTAGACACCTATGGTTTTTCATTTTTTTTTGTTTTTTTTTTTCCTCAGGCTGTTTTAATTTTTTGTAGCCTATGTTGGCTGTACATTATTTGCATTCCTATTCCAATGAGCATTCTCTGCATTCTCCTAGGTTAGATTCAAATTTCCTCTTACCTTCTCTCCTTCCGTCCCCAGGAGTCTTGTGTTTTTGGTGATGTAGCAGCTCACCTCTAAAGCTGCTCCCCTTCCTTCTTACTGTTAGTGTTACGAAACTCTTCTGCAGTGTGAGACATGAAGGCTGAGGGCAGCTCAGACTGAATCAAGAGAAGACCATATGTGTCGTCTTACCATGACTGATTGTTCTGATCGCTAAATGAAGAGGCAGTAGGTGGGGATTACTGTTTTCTTTCTGGAATGGAAGCTTACTTTCCTTCATTAGACAGGTGTTCTTTGGAGATGGACAGCCGTACCAGATACTAAGTCAATGTGACCACCGAGGATTTCTAATGTCTTTCAATGCTGGGAAGAGCATAACACCACTGCAGAGAGATAGCCACTTAGTTTATACTGGTTCTTAGGCAGATGTGAAATCTTCAGAGGTCCTTATACTTTTCTGAAGTATGCACCATGTGCTGAGGTGTGTATGTTGGGAAGATTATATCTCCAAAATCAAGTATGAGGACATTTTAAATAAAAACAGTCTACTGGTCACTGATTATAGGGAGAGGAGACAGTATTTGTACTGCAGATGGGAAAGGCTAGCCAACTATTTCTATAATATTTCAGGGTAGTAGTACTTATCAGCACCAAGGAGGAAAACCAACTTTGTTGTAAAAAATCTTGTAAGAGTAGGATTAGGTTCAGTGCAGAAAAAAACCCAAAATGCCTGAGGCATTAGCTTTGTAGCATCTTCCTATCACCTACAATAGCTAAAGACAATCAGAACTGTAACTCCCACTCTTTTTGTGGCTATTTGGTGTTGAAGGGAAACTGTAAGAAAGAAAAAGAGCTGAATAGTGAGAGAAGGAATACAGAAGTCACTAATTAATATCAGTGCTCCACTCAGCAACCTTTATTTTTTTTCTTTTTCTTTTTTTTTTTAAGAGTGTGCATTAATATGCTATGTGCTTTGAATAGGAGTGTGCAGAAGACACATCGGAGCACCATTTAACATACCTCTCTTCTATATCTTTTGCTCAAAACATACCTGGCTATACTGAATCACTGAGGAATGGTTAATGCAGTCTTGCCTATATCAATTCCAGAGCAAATGATAGCATGGAATTCTTACTGGAAAGTCAAAGAAAAATGAAAGTGTTGGGTTGCATTTTTTTGTTCTTTTTTTTTTTTTTTTGGGGGGGGGCAGTGTTGCTAATACTGTCATCAATTAACTATTCACATACTTGTGGCTGAGCATACATGAGCACACGTTCCTAAATTTGAGCCACAGACTCTAACTGTATTCCCACTAAGATTAATGGGACTTGCTGGATAATCAGCACTTTTAAATATCAAACAGCTTTAGGTGCCCAGGCTGTAGAACTGTATAAAGATTTTGCTGATTAAGGGCTGTGCACTAAATTTAAGGGCTCTAACTGATGAGTGTCTACATGAGACTTTTTCAAAGAGTTGGATTTTTAGAAACTGCTGAGTGCCCACCCTCAGAAAATCTGTTTTTTCAGTGTATTCTTAGGGCTTTGATTGACAAGAAGGCTAAGACTGGGATGGCTGAAAAGGTTACTGTGTCCCCCATCCCTGCTGTTCTAGAATCAGATCCTGAACCATGGCAGCAGCATACTGTCAGCTCAGCCTCTTCAGTTGGCTAACAGGCAACTTGTGCAGGGGAACAGGGCAGGCAGAGAGAGTGGTAACATTTTTCACCTTCCCAGCCTATGCCACCTCCCCCCATGCATTGGAGAATGCCCTAAGGAGATAAATTTTCTGAGAGTGACCATTCAGCAAATTCTGAGCTCCTTTAGGGAATCCTGTTTGGACAATGAAATCCGTGGATGCTAAACAAAAATCATAGGTCACACAATCCCAGATTAGGAACCTAAAAGATCCCTTCCTGAAATCCTTATTTTAGACTGTAGAGTTTGCACTAACACCCGTGTAAGGCAGTTTACCTTACTATACACAAAGTAAGTGTTTTTCGAGACCTTCCTTAGTAGCTTACTTTTCTTAAACACCTTAAGTGCTGTTGAGCCTTGGAAGTAGGTCTTTATTAATATATTGCATGCATTTTTGTGGCAACTTTCATAATGTTGTTTTGTACTATTATTTCTATTTTTTCTTCAGTCTGACTATTACAGTGATATAAACTTTTCTGTCAGAAAAGTTTGTTGCCATCCCTGGAGGTATTTAAAAGACGTTTGGATGAGGTGCTTAGGGACATGGTGTAGTGGTGGTCTTGGTAGTGTTAGGTTTATGGTTGGACTCGATGATCTTAAAGGTCTTTTCCAACCTATACAATTCTGTGATTCTGTGAAAAAGTTGTCTAGTGAGCAGCATAGACACAATGAAGTGAAACTTTTCATTTCTTGAGTCTGTGCAGAGTACAGAGAACTGAAGTGCCTGCTTCTCAGTGGCCCATATTGTTCAAACTTTAGACTTCTGTAGATTTTTCACATGCAGGGCCATATGTCCAGTGACTATTATTTATGATCCTATTCATATGTTAAATGAACTCTAAGAATGTAAAAAAATAAACTTAAGAAAAATTGTAAGCTCAATAGGAAAGAGGTGCACTGTCCCAGAGCAGGCACTAGAAGACACTCTACCTCATCAAAACAAAGTACCAAAGCCTCCTGGCTGTGAAAACAGAAAGGCAACTCTCTTTAAGAGTTTTTCTCCTCTCCCAACCTAAGTAGCTAGTTTATAAAACAATGGAGCTGTGCCCATGCTTTCTCCACATATTTCTCTTATTTTGGCTCATTTTTCTCTTGTACTTTTACTCCCCTGCAAATTCAGTTCTGGTCCTATATTGTAGAAGGTATGTGATGGAATAATCTTTCCCAGCTCTTTTGTCCTCAACTTTGTTCAGTCATATAAAGGGATATAGATACCCAGAGACAAATGGATGTACTGGTACAGTGGTAGTCCAAAATTTCAGTGCCCCTGGACTTCATGCAGAACTGAGGTTACTATGAGTCCAACTAGAGGGGGATCAAGACTTCTTATAGGGAAAGAAGGGCTGCCTGGACTTCCAAATGAGTATAATCCAGAATAAGCTTGCTGTTCTGTGATAGAAGGGGTTTGATATAAAGAAATATCTTTCCAAGCATTCAGCAGATAGCTCTGAGCTTTTTTCATAAAGCTGACTAATTCAGCAAAGAATGTATTTTGGTTTCACAGATACGTAGGCTTTAAACATACATTATTCCCTTTCAAATTACACTTTATAGAGTATTATACCCTGGGAGAAATTATTCATAAATGGCACTAATGAGTGTCAAGCTGCATTGCAAGGCATTTTGAAAATTGTCCTATTAATTAATGGAGTAATTAAGCTTTTGTCAGTGACATATCATATTTCTGACAGGAATAGATGGCCTGTGTAAGTCTGTGCTAGGCAGCTATCCAGGCAGCCACTGTGTTTAATGGATGGCAGCAATTTAGTCCAGGTTGACGGTGATGGGACCACCTGCATAGGGGGAGCTGGCAACCTGCATACACAAACAGCACTTTGCACTTTTCCTCAGTAAAATCATCTTAGTTCTAGATTGATGTAGCCCTCCCTAGGATGACGCATTAGCTTTTTGCCATTAAACCATAAGTACTATTTCTCTGAGCTTTTGTGACAAAAATGTCAATTAACTTCCAACTTTCATTTCCATTTAATTTTGTATTCTTGTTCTATTTGCATATTAAAGTGAACATGGTGCAGAACTGTTAGATTAAAATACCTTGCTAAGGCTAATAGCATGTAATGCATACTTATTGAGTGTAATAGTTACAAAAACATAAAACTTCTAGAAAAATACATTTTCAAGTTACCATCTCCTTCAGAAAAAAATTGTTCAGACACCTCTCCCATCATCCTGCTCCCAAAAATGCTGAGTGGGTGACATGTACAAAGATAAAGAGAAACACTAAAAATAGGAAGAGGAGGGAGAGAAACTTCTAAGTGCAGATCAACACAATAAATAAATAAATAAATAAATAAATATATATTTATTCCCTTTGCAACAGATCTCTATTAATTCTAATATTAATAATTTATAGCCTGGCTTCATTTAACAAGGTCTTAGAATTGAATCCAGGAAAAAAAAGGCATGAAAGGGGAGAACTGCATTGGTGGACTGATTTTACTTCCATGTGGTTACACAGTCCATATGCTTAGATTTATTAGCTGCACATCTTAGAACACATATTTTCAAATGTACATGAGCAGAATTATTGAGCCAGCACTGACATAAAATATCCAGTGTCTTACTTGGGATAAAAAGCAGCAAGCTAGCTTCGGCACAACGATCCGTGCAGTTAAACACTGATTTGTGGCTGACCCCTCCAACAGTGCACTTCTTGCAAACAAAACACTCACAATGGAAAGGCAGGGAAGGTTCTTTTGCTGATCAGTTCCAAATTTCCCCTCTTCCAATTTCAGATGATTAAGAGTCTGTTTTTTGACAGTTTCATGAAGCTCTTAAACTCAGCAGAATTTAGACACTCAGGATTGCACAGCATAATTTACAAGATTAAAGTGTGAAAATGTCTTACATTTAAATTATTGGGCCAAATCTACTTCTGATATACCTAACTGAAACAATCAGACTCACACCAATGATTGAATTGTACAAGAGTGAATACAATAACTAAATATCAATGTATGTGAAATAAGTACTGTCTGATCCCATTCAAAATACATGATTCTGGAGTGAAATTTCATTTGGCTGCTGCAAAAACAGAAGATATGGAAGCTAATTCAAGAGATGAAACAAATATAACATACGGATGACAGGCTTGACCCTCCTCATGGTCAAGAAGTTAGCTTCAATATCGCCTCCCAGGATAACTCTATTGTCCCGAAAGAGTCTGGGGTTGGACTGCTTAGATTTCAGTTGTCAGAGGTTTTAGAATATTCTTTCAAGCATTCCCAACATCACTTTGGGAGGTTTGGGAAGCGTCCAATACATTTAAATTAAAATGGTGATTCATTACAATGCCTAAGACACAGAGTTACTTTGTCATAAATTAGGGGTAATCTGCACTTTTACATTAGCTCAATTACCAGTAATAGAGTTTTAATGCAGTACTTACATGGTGTTAGAGGAGAAATCTTGGGTACTACTGGATTTATCTTAAGGAGGAAATGAAAACTAAATTGGAAAGGCTGGTACAGAAGAAATGCTGATAGGACACCAGGGAATGGAAGTGAGGACAGATAGCCATGTCAGTCACATGAATGGAGAAAGAAATAGTAAAGATAAGAAAGAAGAAGATTAAAACACAGCATGTGAAGGAAGATGTCGTGCACTGGGGACACTTGAAGAAGGAGAAACATAGCAAAATCTAGTAGGGCAGAAAGGGCACTAAAACTGGGGGAAGAGAAAAAGAATGAGAAGAGTGATAGTGTCAGTTATGTGGGATTGGCCTACTTCTAGATAAACATTGAGTAATAATATTAAAAATTTAATAGAAAACACAAAGAGATTATGCTGACTGTGTACTTTTTCCTGCAAAAGTCAGATCTTTCTGGAGTGAAAATGGAGAAGTCAGTTTCAAATGATTCCCAGTCAGTCCCTTCACTGCTTTAATTCAAATGTCGCTGTTTCTGATTAAATTTTCAAACCCAAATTTAGGTGATTTCCACAATTGTTGAGCACTTTTACTCAGCGTTCAATGGGATTTAATTTTTGCAAAATCAGACTGCTTCTACTTTAATGAAGTATCTAACAACAGATTGAAAAATGTTAATTTTGTCACTCGGGCTAGAAGCATTTTCCTGTTCTGTAGACATTGTCTCTTAGATTTATGAACAGGTTTTTTGAAATAAAGATGGGAGTGATACCAATAAATTTGGGCCCCCACATAGCTAGAGATCTAACTGCATAGTTGTTTTGGACTTAAATTAGCTAAAGAGCAGATCATGGGATGCACCAATTTATTATGAAAAAGAGGACAAGGAAGTATAGTGGAAAATAAAGTCTGTCTCCAAAACTCCCATACTTTCTTCCCTTCCCTGCTGAAATACAACAGAAAAATATGTATTTGAAAAAGCATCACAGGAGAGGGAAAAACAACATACAAAACAAACAACCCCCACAAACAAACAAACCAAGCACATAAAACTTCCAAAATCAGAAATGGAAGTGTACCTCAGAAAAAAAAAAACAAACAAAACCAAAAAACCCCGAAAAACCCCAAACCATAACATGCTGGAATCTGGAAAACCCAGGTCAATATTCTTGCTGTATCATACTTTACCACATGGTAAATTTAGAATTACCTCCTAAGGGCTCATTAAACAGCCTTTGATGAGGTTATTCATCTGGAATATAAGAGATTGAGATTGAAATCTCTTATCTGTCTCAGACAGCACAAGGACATGAACTGTTGATCACAAGGTTATTTGTAGTCCCGGGATCCTGTATCTGCTCTCTGTTTGACCAGAAATTCCATAGTCTAACTGAGAAACCTTTCTGACTGAAAGTTCTGTCAAAAATGTTATACTCCCACCATCAATAAGTTCCATAGTCATAGAAAATGGCTGTCCTGTACCAAGACCATGACAAGTGTCAGCTCTTTTTTTTTTAGGTAAAGCTCCTTTATCATTCCTCTAAATTGCCTATACTTTACTACCTGACTCATCCAGGCCTTCTTTGCTGCTTTAGAATCTTAAATTATCTCCAAAACCTCTTTTCTATTTTCCCTTCAAGTAACAATTGACCACATAATTGAGAGCTTTTAGAGCTTTCTGGAGTCAAATAGCCTACTCTTCATAAAATCAATTTTAGCAAATCAGTTGTAGAAACAATAATAATTTATTCTTTGTTGCTTTTTATTTTTTGAAATATGTACTAGAAGAAAAAAGAAAAAAAGACTGCAAATTTGTTGCTTAGAGAAAATGTTTCTTTACTAAAACCTTTTATGATGCTTCTGGTTCAATGTATATCACAGAACACCTTGTCATATAAAAAATAAAGATAACCATAACATCATAATACCTATTATTAATTTTTCTTCATAATATGAATTAGGGTTGGAATTTCAGCAAAATTTCAGTAGCAGCTTTGAGCTGTCAAATTTTGCCCATCAGCTAATAGCACTTTTTAAATTTGTTTGATTCACAAAACACTTACAGTACATGGGCACACACACCCTTTACATGTGTGAAAGACAATGATTTTAAATAATTGCTTGTTGATTAAGATGCAAAAATGTCTTTTTTTACCCTTAGCAAGTTTAAGAATGAAAAAAACTGAAGAAAGCCTTTACCACTGAATGGAGTCAGAGAAAACACAAATGTTTTTGACATTGTTCAGATGTTCAGGAAAGCACTCATTTATTTTAGTGTGTAAAAATATTAATTATTACCAGCAAAATAGCTACCAAAATTACTGAAACTGCACAACGTTCATGAAGCTCAAATTTTATCATCATTTAATGATTTCTGTATCATGTATACTTTTTAAAGAATATTTGCGTTATTCTGGAAAGGCAAATTTTTTTCTAACCACAAAACAAACTCGATCCAAACGGAGAACACCTGAGATGGAAAATACCTAAATACATATCAGAGAGATTAAAAGAGACAAAATTATACCTGAAAGCTCTTTGTTTTCCTTCAGGTTATTCCTTCAGGTTATATATTCAGTAAATTATATTAACATGTGAAATTCATAGTTTTCTGTAATTTCTGAATTACTTGTAGAATAGATTTCAGCATACTAAAAAGTTTTGGTGATGCATGAAAACGAGTGATCGAGGGAACCCACAGGTTAACAGGTCACTAGCTGTGTGATCTCTTATTTGTTTGTTATTAGAAACAATTAATATTCCTGAATACAAATAAGGAGGATATGAACAGTAACCCAGTACCATTTTTACAAAGTAATGTTTTGTAAAAACATTTAGGACATCAGAAGCTGATGTTCTTTTTTAGTGTAATACATTTAAAATGTGCTACAGTATGCTGAATGCTATGATATTGTTAGATTGATGGTGTCAAAATGGCTAAGTGCAGACTTTGTCGTGCACAGCCCCTTCAAACAAAAGTGACTCAGGGAAATGGACTGGTGAATAGGGTCACTTTGCTTCCCAGTTCTTCAGTTATGCAAAGAACATAAACAAGTTGTTTTGCACTAACATTGAGACAGTGTATCAGCAAAGCTGAAAGCCTAATTGATTTCCAAAGCCTCTCTATCTTTTGTTCACAGGGTTGAACCTCTAAGCTGGAAATTACAAAATGTGCCTGAAATGAAGACGTAAAGAAAAAAGTTCTTGCTTGTAGCCTAGTGTTTTGGTGAGCTACGGAGTATTTTCTGTAGTGAGAGAGACATTCTGTCTTAATTTACTTCTATTTTATGCCATATATGCTTCACTTATTTTCACTCTTTCTAAAAATCTGAGAATGAAGAAACAAATTCTCAGGCACTGAATGCATACGATTTCCTAAAGTTCTTGAAATACATTTAAGTTCTCTAAGATGAAGTTGCTAGACTAGCTTATCTTCCCAAGCTAGGTCCTGTAAATAACAGGAAGGGCATACAAAATGAACAGGAATATTTTAGATCTACTAATTTAGATAATGCGTGCAGATCTGCATACTGCCCACAAACATGCTGTATTTCATTTTTATTCTTCCCATAAATCTCAAGCACAAAATTGTGCTGTGAAGCACAAGTAAGCAAATACCTCTTCCTATAGTAGATGCTGTGATTGCCGTCATGAGAGATGTTCTCCCACAGAGGACTAATTTTTCTTGAAGACTGAATTGATGGGATGGTTTTATTGCTCTTCTGAAATGGCTGAGAGTAGAAAATGTTTTACAAGTTTTCTTAATTACCTCAGAAATCAAATGCTTAACACTAATGTAATGGTGTTAATACAATATATAGAAGACAACTGACAATGCAGTTATATGAGATAATATACCTGACTCCTGAATTATACTTTTGTTTATGCATTACTGTTGGTCCATCTTAAAACAGCACACAATGAAAGCTACTGGGTTATAAGTACCAAACATGCTGAAAAAATCACCCAACGAAATACATGTTGTTATTGTGACAGTTTGATAGTTGATATTCCAGTTTTACTAATTTCTTCACCTTTTGTGTGGCAAAGGTTTTATGATCGTATACTATGTTTATGGTAATCCAGTTTGTACACATTTTCAAACTTGTTAGTCATTCTTAATTTTCTTAAGTAAGTAAAGAGGACACAGGTCCACTAGAACATTAGAGGAGCTGCTGCATTCACAGGAGCCTTGTTTGTAATAAACTTTCTGGATGAAGTGTGTTCATTTTCTTTGAACTTACTCAGAACCGAGCTTTTTATTTTATTTAGTTCTTCTTTGCTCTGCTCATTTATTTTTGAAGTGTTCTTTATATTGATGATTGCTTGTAAAGCTTTTTCCCCTCTGTTTTTCTAGTGGTTTATCATCTCTGTCTATCATTCAGTCTCTTCTGCAGCTCTCTAGACTGTTACTGCTTCCAATAAGAAGTCTGTTTTCCCTAATAGCACTAGCTTGAAGAAGCAAGTATGAATACTAAAAATAATTGAGAGGAAAGGCTTGCCTCCTTGGGCACTGCTCATTTATCTCCTCAAATGTGACATCTGCCTCCAGAGTGGCTTAAATTCTAAAATGTACTACACAGGATCACTGCTATCTTTAGATTTCTGACTATAACGGATTGATATTCTGTGACCAAAACTTTTTTTCCTGAAGGTATATTAATATACCAAGAAAAAAACAAATTAACAAAACCAGACACACACACGCAAACACAAAAACATGCATTAGTACCCTTGTCTATGGTTATTTTAATAATAACAAGGGACTAGGGACTGATTGATGGCCCCAAGGTGAAATGGCACTGATGAGGCTGTGATTAGCTGGCGATTAACTTTCTTTATAGTAAACTGGTCTCAGAGTGAACTAGCTGGAGTAATTGCAAAAGGAGGCAGATGGTGAGCTATCAGTTCAACAAGTGCTTGCTCTTGGCCCTGTTTCACTTAGCAGGATGGAAACATTCATATTACGTGTTTCTGGGATAGGAAGTTCCCTGAATCATGATCAGGGATTTAAGCCTACTCTCCCATATCTCAAATAAAGACCTTAGCCTTTGTCTAGCTCTTGGACAAATTTGGACTATCTGGAATGACTAATTTTAATTTCTTCCTCCTTTTTTGTATAGAATAAGGTAAAGATATATTATCATTGGCAATCAATCTTATACACGTACATGCCTGCATATGCACACACACATACCACATATGTAAAAGTATGTACAGGAAAATGTAGACTTTCAATTGCTGATCAAAACTGCAACTGTTCAAGACTCCAGGCTACTGTAGGAGCAATGAGGAATGAAGGAATGCTTTGCTTGGACAAGCATCAGCAGAAGTCATGCAGAGTGAGATTTATCTAACTAAATGTATGTGTTGGGTTGACCTTGGCTGGATACCAGGTGCCCACCAAGCCGCTCTATCACTCCCCTCCTCAGCAGGATATAGGAGGGAGAAAATAAGATGGAAAAAACTCATGGGTCAAGGTAAAGGCAGTTTAATAAAGCAAAAGCAAAAGCAAAGGCCGCACATGGAAGCAAAGGAAAACAAAAAGTTTATTCTCTGCTTCCCATCAGCAGGCCATGTCCAGCCACTTCCTGGGAAGTAGGGCTTCAGTACGTGTAGCTGTTGCTCCGGAAGACAAACGTCATAATAACGAATGCTCCCCCCCCCCCCCCCCCTGCTTCCTCTTAGCTTTTATTGCTGAGCAGACGTCATATGGTACAGAATATCCCTTTGATCAGCTTGGGTCAGCTGTCCTGGCTATGTCCCCTCCCAAGATCTTGCCCACCCCCAGCCTACTGGTGAGAGGGGAATGTTGGAGAGAGCTTTGATGCTGTGCGAGCACTGCTCAGCAGCAGCCAAAACACGGGTGTGTTATCAACACCTTTCTAGCTACCAATAGAAAGCACAGCACTATGAGGGCTGCTAGGGGGAAAATTAACTCCATCTCAGCCAGACCCAACACAATGTAAATGTGTTTATCGGATCTGTCAGTCAGTCTTTCTTCGTAGCCAGAGGAGAGAAAGAAGCACTTCTAAGATGTGATTCATTCTAAAGAAGACATCTAAAATATATCATGGTTATCTTTCCCTATAAGTAACTAATTCTCTCCCTGGCCTGTGAGAGGAGGTTGGGGTGACTGGCTCAGCTACAGTAACCTATTTTATAGCTGAAATGAACTCTTATCTGCACTGTAAAGAGTAAGGGCAGTAAGAGGTCCTTATTCATAACTTCTTTATGGTTTTGATAGTTATCTCAATTTGAAGATACAATATTCTTGTAATACTGTTTTAAAAACTAATGGCTCTGGGTCCTCTGACTCAACCTGCCTGCTAGCATTGTGGGATCCCAAATCTTTGGTATATATTGAGAGCAAAAGAAAGACGTGATAACTTACTACCTTTACTTCTCTGTATATTAATTATATTTCATCAGTTCTAGGATTTTGGTTTTATTTTTATTTTCCTTTGTTTATTAACATAATGAATAGCTGCTTACTGAAAAAATACCTACAGAATAAGGAATTACTTCATGATAGATCTGGGCCCATCAGCACTAGTAAAGTGGTTTTATTCACTGAACTAGGCATCTCAGGAACATTTTGAGGAGAAGTCAAGTCATTCACATTGAAAGAGGTTTGGATAACTTTCTTATTCAATATTCACTGAAACTAGAATTTTGAATCATGCAGAGCTCTGCTCAGAGACCTTTTTATACATCCTCAATGATGCTAGGATGTTCTACTTCCACTACTCTTCAAAGTGGGTGGGGAGGGAGGAGGAGGGGAGAGGAGGTGCCATGCTTCTTTTTGTCTGAATGCTAAAAAATTGAAAGTGGACTGCTCTAAACTTGGAAGTGCATAGAACTGGCTGACATGGTCTGTCTCATTTTAGCAGAAGAATTCAGTTCTCTCAGAAATTAATACATTAATAGTGTTACAGCTATCAGTATTATTTCTTCTCGTCGTTCACCAGGACTGACCAGAGATAATGTGTCCTGAGAGGGCTTATGGGAGAAATTTTCTAACTTATATACTTTTCAGTATGCTTTAGTACCTAATTGTTCAAAACATCTGCAAGAAAAGGTTATTTTCTGTCCCTTAAACTATTAAAGAATCTATATTTTCCGGTGAAATTTTTAAAAGTATACAAGAGCAATCATTCCATACTTCTTCAGTGACTGATCTTGGATCACTTGCTCCTGGTAATTGCAAACCCAAACACTCCCTGCTACAAAAAACACAAAGAATAATTCTATTAACTCTGGCATTTGCTAATTCGGAGTCCCTACAACTAATATAACATTTTATTAAAGCACTAAACCCACTTAGGGGGTAGTGGATAGATTCTGATCTTCTCAGGCTTAGAGCTGACACTGACACGGTGATATCAGGATGCTCATTTTGTTTGTCTGGATGTTCTCCTGTCAGCCAGGGAAAGCATTTCCTTTTCCTGATTGTGGAAAGATGTTTGACTTCTGTGGTATGTTCAGCACAACAGGTTTGGTTTCAGTCCTGAATTAAGTCTGCAGTCATCAAGCACAAAACTGCCAAGTAGGTATCCTCAAAGAGCACTGATTACATGATTTGCATATTTTATAATCTCTTCTGCCCTTTTTTTCCAGGACCCTGTACCTTCTTTTCTCCACCCTAATCTCCTCCCCAATTAAAAGAAAAAAGCGTCTTAACAAAAATGTGTTTATAAATGTGCAATATTGTGATATATTAATCACATGCTATGGTCATAGTTTTCAAGTCTGCTATGGAGATACTGAATAACCTAGTACTTGAGTAATTTCTTCTCTCTGAGTTACATATATTGGCTATCTGAATAAATTCTGCAAAGACTGTCCCATTTTCTGTAATTTTGTTCATTAATGTGTATTTCCACTACAAAAGAAACTGATAGAATTGGTAGGTCTATGACTCACCTAATCTCTGGTCTCCCCTTCTTTCACTTTCACAGCTATCCATTAAGTTTTAATGAGTTCCCATTGTCTTTGGCATGCTAAGGATGTGATCCAGTCGGTTAATCTACAGTGAATATGGATGAAGACAAGTAATATGGTAAAGTGCAAAGTAACACTTTTGTGATAACGTCTGATATTCAAGCATTTATTTGGGGAGAGATTTTCCACATCATGGTATGTCTTCTCTCTTCCCTTCGAACTATGGGAGGAAGGCAGGCAGGCAGGTAAGTTGGCTGGCTGACTGTATTACAAATAGCTGCTTCTCAAAGACTGTTGATGCAAGTGTTGTTTAAAGATTTTACTAAAATATTCAAAATAAGTTATTATAAATATTGAAATAAAAATTAATTAGTGGTATAATTTTTAAAACTTGACAGAAATCACAGAATCACAGAATGGTTGAGGTTGGAAGGAATCATCTAGTCCAACCTACTTGCTCAAACAGGGTCAGATTGTTCAGGACTGTGTCCAACTGGGTTTTCAATATCTTCAAAGATGGAAACTCCACACCCTGTCTGGGCAACCTGCTCCAGTGTGGACCATCCTCACAGTAAAAATGTGTTTTCTTGTGTTTAGATGGAATTCCAAGTTTTTTAATTTGTGTCCATGTCCTGTTTCCTGTCACTGGCCACCACTGAGGGAAGTCTGACTCCCTTGCCTTCATTCTACCACCAGGTTTTTAAACACATTGATAAGATCATCTTGAGCCTTCTCTCCTCCAGGCTGATATTTCCAGCGCTCTCAGTCTCTTATATGAGAGTTGCTCCAGGCTCTTAACCGTCTTTATGGCCCTTCGCTGAACTTGTTCCAGTATCTGCTCTCTTATACTCAGGAGTCCAGCACTGCACATGTGTCTCACCAGTGCTGAGCAGAGATGAAGAATCACCTCTCTTGACCTGCTGGCAACAATATTAAAATTGCTATAAATATACATATATATAAAAAAATAAATTTATAATATAATATATATTATAAATATAAATATATTATAAAATAAACAAGTCTTGATAATAAAATGACCATAAATTTTTAGACAATCAGATATAGTAGTATGTAGCAACCTTTTAGGGCTAAATTTTGCTGATTTTAGATAGCAAACAGCAAGAAAGTGAAGCTCTGTCTTGTTGCACATGCCAGAGAAATACTGCTCCTCATCAAAGTCCAGCTTTTATTACCTAACCATTAGTATAAAGCTGCATTATTAGAAACCAAACATACAAAACCAAAAAACCCCATGATAAATAGATGCAAACCCCTGTTTTTCAGCAGATTTGATGTAACTTTTTGTCTATGTTGTGGTTTAACACCAGCCGGCAACTAAGCACCACACAGCTGTTCGCTCATTACCCCTGGTGGGATGGGGGAGAGAATCAGAAGAGTGAAAGTGAGAAAACTCGTGGGTTGAGATAAAGACAGTTTAATAAGTAAAGCAAAAATCACACACACAAGCAAAGCAAAACAAGGAATTCATTCACTACTTCCCATGGCCAGGGAGGTGTTCAGCCATCTCCAGGAAAGCAGGGCTCTATCACGTGTAACGGTTACTTGGGAAGACAAATGCCATCACTCCGAATTTCCCCCCCTTCCTCCTTCTTCCCCAGCTTTATATGCTGAGCATGATGTCATATGGTGTGGAATAGCCCTTTGGTCAATTGGGATGAGCTGTTCCAGCTGTGTCTCCTCCCAACTTCTTATGCACCCCAGCCTACTCGCTGGTGGGGTGGTATGAGAAGCAGAAAAGGCCTTGAGTCTGTGTAAGCACTGCTCAGCAATAACAAAAACATCCCTGTATTATCAGCACTGTTTCCAGCCCAAATTCAAAACATAGCCCCATACTTGCTACTATGAAGAAAATTAACTCTATCCCAGCCAAAACCAGCACATTCTCCACCCCTTATTCCATACCATATACATCATGCTCAGGTCCCACCCTATCCAATACATGCTCATTACCGACCAGCACCCTTTGTTATAATACGCAGATATCATTCCCTTAGTCTATGGACCACCCCTGTGAAAGGTCTGTAAAATGTCCAGAAATGTACACAAAATGGCCATTGGTTCCATTTAGTCCATGACTTTGGGCTCCATCTGTTATGGTGGTCACTCGGGACAGGAGAGGTGGTGTGTTGCATGGAGTTATTGGGCACCAAAGCCAGCTCAGGTCGGGTCACTGCTGCACTCACCCTATTTCTTGTAAGGTTTGTCCCCGCTTGGTTCAGGTGGTTCCTGCTATAGGAATTCCTGTAACATGCAACTCAAACCATGGGTTACAAGAATTTACAGGTATTTCCATTACAGTCTCCATCCCTGGTCCCTTTGCACCAGACCATTGGGTTTAACATGGCAATGAACTCCTCCTCTTGCCCCTGCTCCAGCTTGGACTTATCCACAGACTGCAGTCCCTTAGGGGTCTACCTGCTCCAAGTGGTGCCTTATCTGTGAGCCACAGTCTCTCCAGGGGTATACCTGCTGTGGCATAGACTCATCCACAGCCACAGTTGCTTTGAGGTGCACCTGTTCCAGCGTGGACTTCTCCATGGGCCTCAACGTCTTCAGATATATACCTGCTCCAGCGTGGCCTTACCCACAGCCACAGTCCCTTCAGAAGTAAACCTGCTCCAACATGCTCTTGCCCATAGCTGCAGTCCCTCCAGGGGTGCACCTGCTCTGTCGTGGGCTTATCCATGGCCACACGCTTTGAGGTGCTCCAGCATGACCTCATGCACAGACACTGATGCTTCAAGGTGTACCTGCTGCAGCATAGACTTATCCACAGCCACAGATGCTTCGAGGTGTACCTTCTCCAGTATGGACTTATCCTTGGGCCACAACCCCTTCAGAGGTATACCTGCTGTGGCACAGACATAACCACGGCCACAGAGGCTTCAAGATGTACCTGCTCTAGCATGGGCTTATCCATGGCCACAGACGCTTCGGGGTGTGCTGCTCCCACGTGGACTCATCCACAGGGCACAGTCCCTTTGGCTCGAGTTCACACTGGCGTTCCAGTCTGTCCAGTACAGCAGCACAGAAACAGCAGCGATGTCCTGGCCATCTGCCAGCCCAGGCGCATGGCAATTGCTGTTATCAAAATGTTCCCAGGCACAGCAGACTCAGATGATCAGCAGTACAGCAGCACGGCAAGCAGTGAAAGCAAAAAGCAGCCACTAAAGAGCACTAGACTCAAATGTACAGTAAGGCAAGCAAGCCCCATGGCAAGCACAGAAGCCTGACAATTAAAAGCTAAACAGCAATAACAGCTATAAATTTGATCTGGCACATTCCAATCAAACCTGTCATTATCTTGAACCCTTCCAGCCCCACGTTGGGTGCCAAAAAAGGTCTGTCATGTTTTAACCCCAGCCGGAACTAAGCGCCACGCAGCCGCTCGCTCACTCCCCACCGGTGGGATGGGGGAGTGAATCAGAAGACTAAAAGTCAGAAACCTCATGGGTTGAGATAAAGACAGCTTAATAAGTAAAGAAAAAGCCACAGGACAGTCCAAAAAAAAAAAAAATAGCACAGTCTAATTTGTAGTCCAAGGTTAATTAAAGCAGTTTGGTCCTGTTCAGTGGCCAGTTACATTTGTGCAAAGTGAAAAGTTTGTTCCTTTAGCATCTATTGCCCATTTCCTTAAATTCTTCTTCCCTTGATGCTTTTTTTGGCTTAACTTAGTTATGAGTTTTAACTTCCAAAGCATTGCACATGTACTGCTAAAAGGTATTAGCAGTACTACAGCCTTTTGCAGGTATCTCTGCATGTTTTGTGTTTGTTCATAAAGTCAGAAGGGGTGTTTTGTTTTGTTTTGTTTTAATTGTTTTTGGTAGTTTGTTTGTAGCACCTAATCTAATAAAGTCTGCTGCTTCTAGGGTCTGGTAAGAGTCTCTAGAGGTGCATCATACAAGATAGATAAAGGATGCATAAGTTTATTACTTTGCTTCCCATTTATACATTTTTACAGTTCAGCAAGATATGACCATGGAGTTTTGTAGGAGACAGCATTTATATTCCGCTTTCTCTACTTATACATTTGACCTGCTCTTGTAGTTTGGTACCTTCAGGCTGTAATCTCTATATGCCTCCATAGAGCAACCTGATAGATGTATCACTTCTTTCAAATTTAACTAGGAGTTAAGTGGAAGCTACTGTTTCAATAGTTTACCTGTACTGTCTCCATGGCAAACATCACAAGGTCTCCCTAGCTAGGTCTTATGGAAGGTCACTCTGCCTTCATCTTTGTTTTGCCCCTGGACCAGCTCTTTAAATAGCAGCAGCTAATTTTGTATCCCTTGGTGTCACTCTGAAGTTAAGGATTTACTTTATAGTCACAGAGTTTATAAAGTTTCTCAGAACTAAGTAACTCAGAAACTTTGCAAAACGTATTAAATATCCAACCAGATAGTTGTCTAATGTAATGTTCTGTTCAGATTTCAACTGCAGCATAATTCATACACCCTCTTCTTTGAACCTTAAAAAGTTTCTTTTTGTATGCCTCAAGCTCTTTTTCAACAGATTTTGTTTTCATTATTCTTAGCTGCCTTATATGTGTGTGTGTGTATATAAATAAACATTTCTAGAGCCTTTTGCCTGTAACAACAGCTAGACTCAAGTCCCCACAGGCCAGTTGGTTTAATTCACTAGTGTTATCAAAACCTCTTTCACTAGAGAGAAGCAGTGGTTTAAAAGTCTTCTACTAAGACGTATCTGCTTTGCCTTCGGTAGTTGTGCAAAGCTGAGGTATGAGTTCTTGAAAATTAGTAGCACTTACAGTGTCCTTACTGCCTGGAGACTCAGAGCTTGATCCTGAGTTGTTTTACAACTTGTGCCTGATTTCCTTTACCATACGTATCTGTTAGCTTTTTTTAGTTCAGATTAACAAATAGCCAGTATGCACAATCAGAAGAATTAAACATGATACATATTCAAATCTACCAAATGAGGTGTTGCTTGCGTAGATTTTCAATATCAGTTGCCAAACATATCTGGCTTTCTTGGTCTTTAATCCTCACCTCTTCCAACTGTTATTCTTTTCCCAAGTCTCTAGCTTCTGTTACATCAGTCATATTTAACCTCACAGTTGTAGCTACTTCCTTCTTAATGGAAATCTTTCTTACTCTAATCTCTGCTGCCCTGAATCTTTCAACTTCAATATTCTTTCTGTCGTACTGTTTGTGGCAAAGATTTCATGTCACAGACAGAAAAAAAGGGATTGCTGCCAGCTCTCTTTTTAGTGACTCTACTCCACCTAACCTCAGACAACAGAGTCCTACAGGGCCACCTATTCAATTCTTTTTCTTAAACAGCAGCAGTCAGCCCTCGCTGTGCACACAAACTCAGCAGCTGCTTCTTCTAGAGCCAATCATAACTCATGTCTGTCTACTAACTTTACCCAACATAAGCTAACTAATATGCTCATCACTTTGAATGTGAGGAGTCAGTGCACAGGCAGTTGCAAAAATTCCTTTAAAATGCTTTCACAGTTATTCTAATACAATTTTCAGCCCCTCATTGACTCAAAGAGGTCCCTCAAGTATGACCTTTAATGATCACATCTAAATTGGGTCAGATCAGTTATGCCCTAAGAGTGACGCTCTTTCCGTTAGCTATAAATGGAATGTAGGATGATGACCTTAGAGTTAAATATAACCATTGTGAACACCCTGGGCTCAATCCAATTGCCTACATATGGGCTTCCCTCTTCTGCCTGGGATCTGAAGTTTCTAGCTGCTGCTTCTGGATGGTGCAAAGTCTTATACAATGTAACATGCCATATCTGCCGGTCTAAGTTGCTGGCTTTGTTACACAAAACAAACTAAACATTTCTGTTTATGCCAGAAAAGAATCTACTATTAATGATTTTTAAACTCTGTCAGTGTATCTCTTCTGGCCAAAGCTCCTGATTAAAAAAGTCTCCTGTAAGTCCTCTGTGTCATTTCTGCCAGCTTTATGGGGATGCCTGAGATATCCTTGAGTTCCTCAGGCAGTACCAGATGCCCATGTTTCAGCAACTGAATCAAGACCTGAGTGGAATTCAGTGTGAAATTGAGGTATCCAAATTTATGAGTGAGGCAAACCACTTAAATTAGGTGTCTAAATGCAGGTATCTGCAATGAGGTAGATGTCTAACTTTCCATTACTGTCCACAGAGATCTTGAACTTAAGTCACTTGTCCACATGGTATCTACTGCCATTTGAGACACCTTAGGCAATGAAAGAAATACTCATGGGATAGGTTGATTTTACACAAGACTTACGGACTACCCATGTACTTGTGCAGTGGAAGCTGCAGGTTAGCCAATATGCCATATTTCAAATAGCACTAAACTCCTGTGTGTGTGGTCAAACTTTATCAACTCCCCAGTCAATACCATCACAGAGCCTAAATATCAGTCTAAAAACCTGAAAAGACAAACTGAATCTCGCTCCTAAATTAGATGTTATTAGTCTTAAAAGTGATTACCTGAGTGTTTAAGTGGCTGGCTGGTAAACTGATTGAAAAATCAAAGGAATATGGTTCCTGAAGTTATTAGCAGTTCTGTAGAATAGTCAATGATCTCAAGAAAGCAAAACAGTGAATTAAAGTTGGTTTTGGTTTTGGTTTTTTTTTTAAATTAAATTTTATAAAAAAGTACTTTTCACATAAATTGTTTAAAAAGCACCAGAAGATGCAAAGGTTCTCCTAATCCTTGTTTTCTTTAGAGAATAAATGAGCCAATTTCATTTTTTTTTTATAAGGTGGCAATTAATTGCTGCAAATATAGTATCAGATTTCTTTCAGATCTGTCAGCTGAATATGGTTCATAACATTTCTTCAGTGTGTGCTTTATTTTAATCAAGTTCCCAATGCATTTGGTTTTGTACTACTTTTTTACAGTTTTATAGCAAATAAAAAAACCCCAGAGTTTAAGAATACCATTAAGGTTTGAAAAATATATCTAAAAAATAGTTTCTTCCACAGGAACTAGAAAGATAATGCAACATCTTCCTTGGGGAGAGACTGAGGAACCTTAAATATTTTCTGCATTTTTGCTTATTAAATTTAAGTGCATAACATCCTCCATGGTTGATTCTGGGCATTTGAAGACATGGTATTCAACTGAACCAAATCTACAGATACGTTAAATGCTCCACAGTGAAAATGAAATCCATTGAAGCTGATAAACCTTTACCCCCTTTTTCCTAATACAGATCAAAGAGAAGGATACCTTTTTATGTTTCCAATGCTTGTATTTTAACAGGAATTATATCTTCATTTTTAACACCTCGTTTTAAATTATGTGACCTAGTGCAGAAAACAATCAAAGTGTCTTCACTCTTCATATTACCATTTCTTCTTGTTGATATTTTGAATATTTTTGCTGATGGCTCAGAAAATGCTGGAGTTAAATATAGCTACAAATCAAAGAGAGAATTTAGTTAAAGCAACAAAAGAAAGCTTTCATAACCAAGAGAAGAGGCATCACATTAACTCCTCCCATTCCCAAAGGGAAAAGGCTAAAGATTACAAATGTAATAGGGGCATTTCACCTGAAACATCACTAGGGGAAAAAAAAAAAAAAAGACTGCAGTTATTGCTTATTGCTGTTCCTAATAAGGACATCCTAGTGGTTTGGAAACTTATTCCTTATATAACATAGAATGGCATTTTTTCTGTGCTTTGAATTTTCATAATCCTTGGGGCTTATCTCAACAATAATTAACCTCCATAGTAACTAGCCAGATAAAACTCCATAAATCTCCCGGAATCTTCAACCTAGAAACTAACTTATTTTTTTCTTCTTCATTTGAGGAAATTAAAAACCAATCTAACCTTGAATTTAAGTAACAGCAGGGTAGTACAGGAAAATTCTTAGTTTTTCACCATATTTATGACGTTTCAAGCAAATATTCTTGAAGCCCTAACTGCAATATTAAAGAATGTAGGCAGAATATTTTTGAGACATTTCTTAAAATGTAAAAGCAGTATTTCCCTTATGGCAAGGGAAAGAAAAAAAAAGTCTCCTGCTTTCTCTGAATATTATAAAGAAGGAAACTGAAATAAAAAATGCTGATATCCATATGGAGAGCAAAATGGATTCATAGCCAAATATGAATTTTTATATATTTAATATTGGTAGAGTAAAGGATGTTTCTGAAGTCATCCATGTCCCAAACCACTTACCTAAGTATTAGCGTGAGTTGCCATCCAAAGATTCCTTACTCGCAAAATCATAGAATCCAAATGGTTTGGGTTGGAAGGAAACTTTAAAGATCATCTAGTTCCAACCCCCCTGCAATAAGCAGAGACATCTTTCATTACATAAGGTTTTTCAAAGCCCCGTGCAACCTGACCTTGGACACTTCTAATGACAGGGCATTCACAACTTCTCTGGGCAACCTGGTCCAGTGTCTCACCACCTTCATAATAAAGAATTTCTTCCTCGTGTCCAATTTAAACCTACCGTCTTTCAGTTTAAAACTGTTACCCCTTGTCCTATCACTACAGGCCCCAGTAAACACTCTCTCTCTCTCTTTCTTATAAGCCTCCTTTAAGTATTGAAAGGCCATGATAAGGTGTCCCCGGAGCCTTCTCTTCTCCAGGCTGAACAACCCCAACTCTCTCAACCTTTCTTCATTGGAGACGTGTTCCACTCCTCTGATCATTTTCACGGCCCTCCTCTGGACCCGCTCCAACAGGTCCATGTCTTTCTCATGCTGGGGACCCCAGAGCTGGATGCAGAACTCCAGGTGGGGTCTCGCAAGAGCAGAATAGAGAGGGAGAATCACCTCCCTCAGCCTGCTGGCCAAGATTCATGTTATACAGCCCAGGATAAGATTGACTTTCTGGGCTGCAAACACACATTGCCTGCTCATATCTAATTTTTCATTCATCAGTATCTCCAAGTCCTTTTGCACAAGGTTGCTCTCCACCCGTTCATCCCCCAGTCAGTACTGATACCAGGGATCGCCCTGACCCAGTTGCAGGACCTTGAACTTGGCCTTGCTGAACTTCATGAAGTTCACATAGACTAACTTCTCAAGCCTGTTAAGGTCCCTCTGGATGGCATCCCTTCCCTCAAGCATGTCAACTACTCCACTCAGCTTGGTGTCATCCACACTATGTCATTAATAATACATGGAATAGTACCGGTTCCAGTACGGAATGCTGAGGGACGCCATTTGTTACTGATCTCCATTTGGACACAGAGCTGCTGACTGCAAATTTTTGGATAGAGACATCTAGCCAATTCCCTATCCACTGAATAGTCCATCCATCAAACCCATATCTCTCCAATTTAGTGACAATAATGTTGTGTGGGACCTTGACAAAGGCCTTACAGAGGTCAAGGTAGATGACATCCGTAGCTCTTTTCTTGTCCACTGATGCAGTCACTCCATCATAGAAGGCTACTAGATTAGTCAGGCATGATTTGCCCATGGTGAAGCCATGTTGGCTGCCTCTAATCACTTCCCTGTCATCCATATGCCTTGACGTATTTTCCAGGAGGATCTGTTCCATGGTCTTCCCAGGCACAGAGGTGAGGCAGAGCTAGGAATCTAGTTTACTGTAGCCACATACACCAACTACTGATGGCGTAGAGAAAACTTCAGCCACTAAAAATTTGTATAGGATCTGTAAATCTGCAGCTCACCAAGTTTACCTTGCAATTACCAGTAAGTGATGTATAGATAACCTTTTATATTCTTAGCCTATAAGTGCTACTAATTGATTATTGATTTCTCTTAAGCAAATACAGCTGAAGACTTTCAATTTAAACTGAATATGAGGTGGAGAAAAGTTGCTGTGCTGGGGACAGCTGAAGGATGAAATAGTAAGCTGCCTTTTGAACCTACTTCTGAAAGGTAGAGAGATTCTTCTCCACTTTTTCTTTCCTTCTCCTGTGCCTGGCTGTACACTCTCAGTATCTCCCTCAAGCTGGCTCTGATTTTCATTTGTACTGTCACTGAACTGAGTCAACTCATTAAAACACTGGAAGAACTACCCAGTCAATGGGGGGCAGGGGAGGGAAGGAAATATTTTTCTGCTACATTACTGAGCTGAATACATTCAGCAGAGGGTGTGAGGAACTCTAGATTATTTGACAGAAGGACAGTCCAGCTGGGGCAGAACCAGACAAAGAGAAGGGCAGAGGATGAGCAAGGTGAGGAGAAGAATTCTAACAGGCAGGCACAACATGCAACTGTAGCCTAAAATCCATTAAATGAGCGGAGAAAAATTAAAAAGGAAACAAAAAAGGCTTATAGGTCTTTTGCTCTAGAAAAAGATAAATGAAGAAAGGAGTGTAAGCAAAGCTGCGTGAAATAGTTATAACCAAGTTTTTTATAACCAACTTGCATGTAACTAGTATGTGCACATATGAAAAAGATGAAGTTGTTAATATGTCCAAGGCAAACTATAACTCCACTGATGGACAAAAGTTAAAGTTTCTAAACAGTTACACACTCCTAAAATAACCCAAAACACTAAATTGTTACCAAAAGTAAAATGCATCAAATTCTGGAAAGATTCGATTCAATTTATAAAGTGAATGTTACTTACTATAAGAGTGTTGGTATTGGTTGTGTTTTTTTGGTGGTTTGGGGTTTTTTTTTGTAAAAATATTAACACAGACTTACTTTGTGTAGAAAGAATTAAATTTCAAGATGGATAGAGGTGTGAGTTTTGGAAATACAGATTTTCTCCGTGTATGTTCTTTACCCTTCTCTGAGACCTGCCACTTTTTGCCATGAAAACAAATGTGTTTGGGGCTTTTAATAGGCTTCAAACATAAATATATGAATAGCATGGCTTCTAGCTAAGCTGGGATCTGCAGGTTTTCACAGTTTGTGTGATGTGAAAGACCAAAGATAATAGCATGAATCTCATTTTAAAAGCTTTGAAAACGTGAGGTGAAGAACTGATAAGTAGGATAATTGCTTAATAATTAAATTTAATTATAAAAGAAAAGAAGTAAAATGAAAAAAATATGAAAATAACAACTTGTTTAACAGATGGCTCTACTAATTTAAAAGTTAGGAGCATACGGTAGCTCTCAACTGCCCCTCATTAGAAAAGACAGCCTTCATTTTAGACCTGAATCTCACACCAGCCCACTCAGACCTGCTGTTCTCACATATATTACTGTAAATTATTTACATCAGATAAGATAAATCATGAAAACAGGACTGCTGAAAAATCCCATTTATTTGTTGGAAAGATTGAATTTCCAAAACTGCTCAGAATCCTACAACCTCTCTTCCAGCATCTAAGTGAGGGTCAGATATCCAAAATAAATCACAATTGACCAATCTTTCTTATTCTCACTTTGAGATAGTAAGCACAGAGGGATCTTGTACCTCTGGTCCCATTTCATGGGAGTTAGATTAATATCACCTAACTTAAATATCCATAGTGCAGATACCTACATCTAAGCTAATTGAAACAGATTCAGACTCCTTCCATGCACAGTGGAGACAGAAGGATACCTTTAAGTGCACAGTTCAGCTGAATTGTTTTAGACTACTTCAGGATGCTAAGAGTTTTACCCCAGAAATGCATATTTCTCTGTGTTGAACAAGGTGTCTAGTGTGACTAGCTCAGATATAAATGTTTACACTGCAGACAAGCAACGTTAGGTGCAAAGAATCCCACCCTGTATGGCTATGTGGAAGTTGTGAGAATGTCTGAAAATTAGGCTTTCTTTTTCTTTTAGGAATCTATATCTTGAATATGTATTTTCAGACTGCTCTAAAAAACTTATCGGTGTGTCCCTTATTTATTCTTTATCTCTGAAAATATTTATATTTAGTTTGATGTATCTTCTGGCAAAATAAGCGGAAAGACTCTGTGGACTTCAGGAGTTCTGGGAAGAACTGTAGTATGTATATAATATGCACACATGTATGCATAGAATGTTCACCTGTCAGCAGTGATGACTACATTTAAAATTGAATTAATATTGTGTATCAGCTTTCCAATCCATACACAGTCACAGCTTCCTAGATATATCTTTATATTTTTTCTAGTCAGGTTCTTTTCCAAAATAAGGTTGTATTTTTCTGATTTAAAATTTGAGCAAAAGAACTTTAATCTTTTCAGAGTCATGGCAGTAGGCAAATTAATGTGATCTTGTAAAATACTTTCTATATTTGTGTATAGGTATGTGTGTATGCACTGTGTTTCTTAACAGCACACAAATGACTGAATTCAGAAATTTGAAAAGTTATGCCTGCATAAGTGTATGCTTTAGATTTTTATTAATAAAACTGGATACACAGCATAGAAGATACAAACACCTTAAAATAAAACTAGTCCTGTGGATTGTGACTAAAAAACCACAATGCCCTAAATGTATGAGATGGGCTTATAGATACATATATTTTTTTGTCTTGTGAAACACCCAGTCAATAACACTAAACCAAGTATGCTGGAATTTTTAAAAGTGATATTTAGTTTTCTCCTGCTCCTGTTTTGAAGCACGGTTTACCATGAGCTGAAGCATAGGCTATCAGTCTGACAGGCTTCCATCCTGTCTTGTACTATGTACAGCTCCTCTGTTGCCAGAGTGCAGCCAACAACACTACACTACATCTGACTCTACTGTAAGAACTGAGCAGATTGATGTATTTTCAAAAAGGCTTTTTCCTTCAGAAAATGTTTTTTGTCCACGCTGAGCTTTTATATGGAAAGACATAAGTTTCAATTAAAAGATCAAAATAAAAATTCTTAGGATATATTAGAAAGTTGGTCCTTTAGTAGCCTGATTCAAAGGGCAAAATATTTGTCTAACAATTAAAACAGACATTATTCATTTATTTGTCTAGTGACAGACATTTGAAGTGCTTTCTATGACAAAAATGGGTCCCTTGGCAAGCTGAGGTATTGTACTACACAGGCATATATAACATATATAACCTTGATGCTGCTACAGCACATACTGCTAGGAGTCAAAACAATGGCAAAGGGAAAGAAAATATGGGATTCAGTAGAGATTAGCCTGGGGAAGTTGGAGTGTTTCGATTGTGTTGTAAACTGTATGGGGATGAAGGAACACTGAGTTATTGCTGGAGTGATAAATCTGGGAGTGGGATTTAGTGGATGCAAATCACCAATCTATGCAAAGCTCAGCAATGACAAGAACATAAAAGGCATTACACTGAGGATTTTAAAAAGTCCAGCCAAACCAATATCTTTTTTTTTTTTCCCAGAACCAGCCCAAAGTAGATGACTATGGAAAATGAGAAGAACAAGTCAAATATATGATAGTTCCATTGAATATTCCCCTAATTTTCAACAATTTATACTGGCAGATTGCATGAGAAAGAGGTGGCTTATGTGCAGTCAGTAACCTTCAGAGGACTTCTCTTTTATGAACTTGTCCTGTCTCCACTTGTATCCATTTCAGCTGTAACATCCACAACTTCCCTTAGCCTCTCCCGCTTACCCTAACGCTGTTAAAAGAAACATGTCTTCTTTAAACAAATAAAAACTTGTAGCTGTCAAATGCTGATTTCAACTGATAGTCCTTGGTTCTACTGCAGAAATAAACAGTAGACAGCTGATTCCTCTCCACCTTTCCATGCCACTAATGATTTTGTAGATGTAGATGTCCATCATAGTCTCTTCAGTTGCCCATTTTCCAGAATGAAGAGCGGTAACTTTGAAGTTCAGTTCAAGGAAGCCATTCCATACATCTGGTCATCCTTCACACTCTTCTCTGAACCTTTTCCCATTCTACTACATTCTTGTTGAGAAGGAAGGATCAGAACTGCACAGAGTATAAAAGGTACTATTATACAGTGTAATTACATAATATTTGGAGGTAATATATTACTATGTAATACATACTATTATATAATGTGTGTTATTAAAGAGACATTAAACTATAATATCTACACTGCTTATAGAATAACTCTTAGTCCACAGGAAATCCAATTTGATTAATGCAATGCAGCTCAGAAATGTCTAAATAGCAGATCAGAGACTATTATAAATTATTTGATGAGTATTGGTAGAAGTGTCATGGATGTATGAAGCAAACATTTTTTCTAGGAGTGTACATTTTACTTGGATGGAAAAGCCAGATACTAAGGGTATGTAAAATCTTTCTATAATGTGATTGTTTTTACTTGGGATTAATACAGAAATAATATAAGATTAAATTTGACCTACAATGAGTAATAATGAATGCAATCATACAATACTGTATCTTAAGATGTTAAAAGAGCAAACAGGACAACAAAAACTAATAGAAGACAGTGAAGTAATAGAAAAAGTTCACACAACCTAATAAGAGTGTAACAAGCATCTTCTATTAAATAGAAGTCAGCATAAAATACACTATTGGTACTCTATTCTTTGTAATCTCAATGTTTTCCATACTATTCATATGATGCTGTCTTTTTTTCTTTTGTTTGTTTTATGTTTTTATGCTTCTATTTATGATTATGTTATAATTTCTCATTTTTTCTATCCGCAACTGGATGTTTTCTTTTTGATTCTCTTCCGCTTCCTTCAGCTCTACTTATATGCATACCATTGTTCTCGCCTCTTTATTTACTATATTCTAAATCAAGTATTTGATGTCATTGCATCCTTTTGTGTATTTACACTTTCTTTGCATCCTTTTATGTATGTACACCTCTCCCATGTGCATTCTATTTTTCTAATGCTTTGACCATTTCCTACTTATGCACACTCCCATTCTCTTTTTATCTTTAACCGATTTTATCTCCCCCTTTCTATCTCTGGATGCAGTAACACATGATGCACATTTTATTCCCCAGCCATTTGTTATCCAACTAACCTCTCTCTAGCTCTTCTGTAGTGTGGCAATTATCTCAGAACCCTTACTGGTTTGGTTTGGACCATTTAATAATTTCAAAACTTGTTTTACTAATTTTTCTTTCTCTTCTATTTTCAACATATACTGATAAAGCACAAGATTCTTTTATTCATAAATGTGTGACAAGGGGAAGCAAACAAAAAACAGAAGAATGGAAAAAAGTTGTGTCAGTGTCACATCAAAATGTGCTATAAAAAGCATCATCAAAAATGCATTGTCAGAAATCTGTAAAAATGAAAGAAGGGAGAGGGGTTTTTTTATTTTATTTTACTGCGTTTTTACTGAATAAGTGATGAATCCTGACTTTCTACAAAGATGCATTGTTCATGTGACAGGAATTATGTGATAACAGATGTAGAACAAAGAAGACGAAAACCTGACCAAAAAGAAAAAAAAAACTGTTAAGCAATTTAAAATAAATAAGTTATGAGCATCTATTATGCTCTAAGTATTGCTTTGCTAAAAGTGCAGAAAGTTTATAATGAATGCAAGCTAGACCAATAAATTGGACATTTACTAATATCTCTTTGCTGCCACTGAATATAACAGCAACAAGCAATAGAGCCAGTGCCTGTAAAAAGCTAAGGAATATTGCTAACTAAAGCAATTCGAACTGCTTTTACACTGGTCACTCTGCATAAGTGGTCTCAAACACAGACTGAATCATGAAAAATTTATACAGCTATTTTGTTGTGAAGCCAAACATGTCCTTAACTATGAACTACAGAAGGTAAGAGCTCAGAGTAGTTTAGAGGTAAAGTATAAAATTAAGCACTGACAAAATTACTAAATATGCATGAAAGAAAAAAGTTTTTAGGCTGCTGTTGCTATACTCCACAGGCAAATGATGAAAGTAAAATCTTGCTTAGCATTGTTTTCTGAAATATTTATGTTAATTAGCAAGGCTTCCCAAACAGTACCAGGGAACAGTCTTTTTCTAGTCCATATTTATTCAGGAAAATTCTTTCATTCAAAGAGATTGTGCTTTAAAATGTAGGTCTGAAAAAAAGGAAGGATGGGTTGTGTCATACGATAAGAATATCCTTATGGGGAAGAATAAATGTTCTTTTAATGCAGTATCCTGTCTCCAGCAGTGACCAGTTGCAGATGCTTGAGGAAAGAATGTAAAAAAAAGAGCCTGTGTTCCTTCTACTCGTGCAGCTTTCAGTAACCACCAGCTTAGGGGCATCCTGAGCTAAAGGGTGCATCTGGACAATCTCTATATGGCCCAGAGTCATAATCAAGGTCATTTGGGTGATCATTGTCAAGCCTTGCGGTGTACTGTTTTTAAAGGTCATCTTAATTTCGTTACTTCACTCATGTATAAAGATCTCATTTCCTCCTCTGTGACTTTTTAAGACATTCTTCTGGAAGTTGTTACCTGTGTTCAGCCTTCACTCTATGCTAAGGAGTTTTACTTGATTGCTTTATCTGGGAAATTTTCTTGTTTTCATCCTCCTGTAATATTTAAGAGCTTTTCACTACAAGGAATGCAAAAGAAATTGGCAAACTGCATAGGAAAGAAACTACATTTCTGTACAAACTGTCTTTTACCATCATAAGGGAATTCTCTGTTACATCCCCCCCAAACAAACTACCTGTGCCAATCTTTTTATTCTTTCTCATCATAGTATCCTGCTCTTGTCCCTACCAGAACAGTTTGTTTCCTATGTTTTTCCATGTATGTTTTCCAGATACCAGAGCCATCTGGCTTTGGAACGTTTTAGTGAAGTCTCTGACACTTAAACATAGTTTATGAAGAGTCCGTCAGCGTCATTTGTGCTTTGTAGAAATACATTGCGTCAATGCAGAATAAAACTGTGCACAACAGCTGTATGAATTTTATTATACATGAATAAAACTCTGTTAGCATCTGAATAATTACATACTTGGCTGCCTCCTGACAAACCAAATGCACCATTCTTTATCAATATTACAGAATAAAACATGAAGAGTTTCTTCAGCTTAGTACTTTAAGACAAATGACTCCTAAAATCGTTGAGGAAAAAAAGAAATATTGTAATCTTGAAAGACAACAATATTTTTATATTTCCAAAATGTTTTACTCCGGTTGACTTATTTTCAAAATATATTTCTTAACTAATTCTTACATTTTCTAGTATATTGTATTGTTTTTATGCAATAGATCTAGAATTTCATTCTGTATATACATATAAATATACATATGAATATATATAGATATAGAAATACATATAGAAATACATATAAGTGTACATGTGTATGTATTCTGTCTTATCTATAGCTATATGCATGTCTATGTCTGTGCCTATGTCTATGTCTATATAAAACCTCCTTTTGGCCTTTGTATGATCCACTGAACCCCCTGCAATTATATAAGGAAAACAAAGACTGGCTACCACCCTTCATTGAAGATGGAAATAGTTGTATCGGATATGGAGATGAGAGCAGGTTGGCATTCCTCTTGGACAGGGGCAGACCTGATGTGCTGCCAACAATAAGGTGGGCAAAGAAAGGTCTGAAGCAAGGAATACTCTGCAACCAACGTTCTAGCAGGACGAGTCAGCAGCTTTTTCCCTGTCAAGCAGAACTTCGAAACACTGATATCTAAGACTA
The DNA here is from genome assembly GCF_034638445.1 of Ciconia boyciana. NCBI lineage: Eukaryota > Metazoa > Chordata > Aves > Ciconiiformes > Ciconiidae > Ciconia > Ciconia boyciana. Next base: position 177,881,965 of record NC_132934.1, read on the forward strand.
ATTCACCAAGACTCTTTAAAGCAGCTCTGCTATAAAATGAGAGAATTAAGCTCACATAAATATTTCTGATTACTATATTAGTCCAAAAGAGCCACATATTTCAAGATTTGAGCCACTTATTTCAATAAATCTACAAACCATGAAGAGATTTTTGAGACAAAATATTAGTTAAAAGAAGTGAATTTTGTGCAACACTTACTATTTTAGTAATATGTATATGGTGCAGACACATAACCACATATATAGATACACATGTGTAAAAATAAAAACGCTGGTACATGCTGAAGGTGGAAAAGAGAACTTGTTAATTGCTTGTAGTTAAACTTATTTTTATTCTTATCACACGCATTTGTTTTCCTAGAGTGGATCAAATGTAATAAAAACTTGCAAGGGAACAAATGATAAAATCAGATTTGTAAAGTAAGTCACCTAAAAAGCCTAATAGATGGGTCTTTGTGTCACTGGTGATATTATATTGTGGTCTTTTTAAAATGAGCATCATATTCTTCTAAAGGCAATTATATTAAAAAGTATTATTTCTCTGAGAACCACACAGCAAATGCTGATCTGATTAGTTTCTTGATCCATGTTGGCACCTGATAATGGAAAGAGAAAGTAGAACTCACTCCCCTGTACACGTTTTACAACTATTGCATCTCAGATATCAGTAACACAGAACATTTTGCCCAGATGTTTAATACATATGCGGTCTTGTCTGTTAGTCTGTCAGTCACTGATTCTGGGGCTATGTCCCATCCATTCAGTTCTGTGTTTTCCCTTTCTCACAACACATTCTGTGAAATCCTGTGAACATCCTGCGAATTATTGCACTGCTTAACTGAACTTTATCTCAACTCCAGTTAATTAAATCAATAGTAAGCCCTGTGCTTTGCACTAGCAATACTGATGGGCATTGACTGACAGCATTGGCTTTGTAAAACATCACAGCATAAGGCTTTGTATGGCAAGTTATTTCTCCTTCCTTCTCTTCATCAGTTGCTGACATTTTGGCTATATCTAGTGGGTGACAGTGATTCAGCCAGGGCAGTACCATGGAGTGTAATAAGAAAGCAAGAAGGCATTGTCTGTGACTGAAAGCCCCTTGTGAGAGCTATGGTGTGTAAACAGGTTTGCTGCTGCTAACACGTTGAAAAAATTAATCTTAACAACAAGAACAAAATGATACTTCTTAAAATCCCTTAGATAAAGCTCTATAAAGAAACTTAAGTGCCTACAAAGGCACTGTGATCATGATATTTTCTCTGTAAATTTGAGGAATTCATTATCAATGATCCTTGTGTATAAAGTTCTGGAGATATAACATATTTTTAGTCTTACAGATATCTATTCAGAGGTTGCAAAGGTGAAATAAGAGACAGATTGCATCCGTTTCCCAAGAGATGTACAGCAGCTATTTTTCCTAGACACAGGAAATTACTTTGAAATATGAAGTTTTCAAATTCAATTTTTTTAACTGACAATAAAAAGAAGACACTCATATTAATGTATGTTCTACCTACAAATATTTGTATAGGATCAATAATTAATATGAATATATTGTTTTTTTCTATAGTAGACATATCTTCTTGAAACAAATGAAAGGTTTGACTTGAAAAAAGGGCATGAAAGAGAAAAGGTTAATTAAATCAGAGTATCCTGGTTATAAGGGTCATATCATTGTCAATGGCCACAGTAGAGATCTGAAAGAATGTATGAAAGAATGTTTCAATTGAATAATCTGTATTGAAGAAACAGTAGATATTTTTTCTCCAAAACTTTTACTTTTAATGCTTACAGAAATAACTGAATACTCCTCCTTTGAAAGGAATGGTTCAGTTTTCTTTGATTAAAGTTATATGATGCTCCCATTATAAGATCCTATTTTCAGTAGGTTATAACTGACATAGTTTAACATTCATATTGTTATTGTCTGTGTCAGATGCCTGTCTTAGGCTCATTATACTTGTCTTCAGTTTCTGGGAAGATTTCATCCTGAATAGCCCAGGTTTTTCTCTCAGGTTGTTTAAATATAAATAAATTTTAAGTCACCGTGACAGTTTCTTTGATAAACCAGTTTCTCTACACTTTGGAACTGATAGTTTGACAAAGAATGTTTCTGCCTTTTTTTTTTATTATTATTCTATTTTTTAAACTGCAGCTTTGAGTGATAACACAATTTTTAATGAAAGAGACTTGTTAAAATTTGAAAGGTGAAATTTCAAAATAATCCAGTATTTCTTGAGACACCTAAGCCTTTCCTGATCATGGTTATAGCAAAAATAAATAGATGCCCTTCCCAGAGCTTCTGAATACTTGGCAAGCTTCAGAGATGGAGTTCATTTATGCCTTTCCCCAAAGCACTCAGTCATCTGCCCTCCAGGCAGGAAAGTGGAGGTGGTGCCAGTCTCTGCATCCTCATATCACGTCTATGTTGTTCCAGACAAGATGGACAGGAACTAAGTGCATGTTACTCCAATGATCACAATGGCCATGAGATGTTGATCCATAGGCAGCATGGATGCTGAAGACACCCAGCTGAAAAGCCAGAGCCTTGACTCTTGTGTCATAAAGAAGGGAGGAATAAGACAAGGAATTTAGAAAGCTTTATGGTTTCTAAAATGGGATCTGAAAGTGGAGAAGAAATAAGATGAAAGCTGGAGTGGGACTAAAAAATAGTCCCACTATTAGCAAAAAAGTGGAAAGGATTTCAGAAGCATGGATCAGCATCGCATATTTCACAAGAAAGGAAATTAATTAAAACTATACAAAGCCCCCACAAATCCTGCAGATGGACAAAATATTTCCCAAATAAAAGACTGTTCCATGTCTTCCTGCAAAAATGGTGGATTGAGGGGGGGAAGAGGGAAGAAAAATTATGTGGAAATAGAAACAGAATGTCACTGAAAAAGTGGCACATTCAGGAAGAAATGTACTATTCCCATGCAGTTCTGATCAGCCTATGCATAATTGCACAGAACCCCACAGTTCTTGTTAATCCAATTTTATTCGGATGATTAAGTATTTTGAAATAGCAACTGAGATGTAGCAAAAGCAGGCTATCAGTCATATTTTCTCTGTCTCTCTAAGAAAAGCAGGAACTGAAGGATAAAAGGACACCACAAAAGTATGTGTGCGGGAGTTAAGAGAGTACTAATGCTCAGAGGGGGAGATCAAAAGGACAGCAGAGGTTGTGCATACAGATCCAGCTGCAGGCACCGGCCGCTGTTCCTATCAACGCTGAGTCTGCAGTGCTGGCTATGGTACTATGCACTGCAGCATCTGCAGAAAAGCTGTCTGATCTCCCCTCCATGGGGGGCTTCCTTGGGGTACCTGAGGGCCACAAGAGAATCCAGGGGGAGACTTGCTGCACTGCTTTGGCCCTTATAATGTTTTGTCTTGCTGCTGTGCTAATACCTGATGCTGTCCACTCTGCCTCTGCTCGGCTCCGTTCAGGGCACAGAAAATCAATTTGCCTCAGGTAGTTACCTTTTACCCTCTCTAGCTTTATGACAATCTTTAGCGAAATGAGCTCACACAAATACATTTTTGTAGACAACTTAACAAGGAACATGCTATCCCCCCTTTGCCCTGTAAATACAGTAACTATCAGTATAGTTATACTGATGAAGCTAACCAATATTTTTTGCAGTGTTCCATCCCCTAGATTCCCTTGTGCGCTGGATGATGGAAACTTAGGCTGCTCTGCAGCACTGCTGGTGGGCCAGCATCTTGTTTCTTTTGAGTTAAATTCCTGTGATGTCTCTGGTAAAAGCCTTTGTCACAGCTGATGGAGGTGGGGGAGCAAGGGGAATACAAACATGCTGCAGTTTGCAGAAACATCTGCTTGAGTCATGAGTGGCTTGTTGGCCGAGTTCAGCAGGGGAGAATCCAGCAATTAATCTGAAGTGTCACTATATTCGATAGAAATTGTTGTAGAGGGCTTCTGGGGACATAAAGGTAGCTCTGGGGGCCAAAGATTGCATATGTTTCTGTGGTTTATTCATTTTTAAAGACTTTACTGCACCCAAATAGCAAACTTTTTCTAAGAATAAAGTCTGCTTAGTGACTTTCTCCAAAAATGGTGACCTACTTTGTGGAAATAGATACGTCAGCTTGGATATGGGAACTTCTAAGAAGATTCATGTACCTGCAAAATCCTGCGTGTGGAAAAGGAGCAGTTATATCTTCTCTAAAGAAATAGGCTCTGAGATAATCAAATTTACAATGCTTGGGGTCTAGTTTGCCCTTTGGATACAGACTTCATTGGATTAATTTGCACGCACAAACACAGAAGCAGAATTTGGCCTTTACATTACTTCCTTTTCAATGACTTCACTTCTGCTCTTGCACCTGTTTGAAAATAAGATTCCACCCTGAGATCATCCTACAGTCCCTGGATGAGTATAAAAGACTTCAAAATACTATTTTCAGGAATCTTGCCTAAATTGAAAGCCAATAAAAATTATGAAGTGCAGAAAATAATGTACGGATTATATATGAACTACAGAGCTTTCTCAGTTTTCAGGTATATTATTTTCCAACCTGTTGCATAGTACATCTCAAGTATCTCAATATTACTATCTGTATCATCCCAGAGGACTGATCCAAAAAGCACCTAAAACAGTATAAATTGATTTAAAAGGGTTTTGGGTCAGGCCTTGACAGACTTCCAGTTTCCAAATTAGCTTAATCCCTGTTCCTTTTTTAATTTTTGTTTTAGTTATATTTTTTACAGAAACATTTGCAAATAAAGCTTATAGACAGGGTTTTTCAAGCAAGCCACATAAAATTTTGTCTCTTGATCCAGACTAGTAGTTAGCTACCAGCTAAACAATCCTGATTATATTCTACTCTTTTGATGGGGCATTGTCCTGGTTTTGGCTGGGGTAGAGTTAATTTTCTTTCCAGTAGCTGGTATAGTGCTGTGTTGTTGCATTTAGGATGAGAATAATGTTGATAACACACTGATGTTTTGGTTGTTGCTAAGTAATGTTTACACTAGTCAAGGACTTTTCAGCTTCCAATGCTCTGCCAGGTGCACAAGAAGCTGGGAGGGAGCATGGCCAGGACAGCTGACCCCAACTGGCCAAAGGGCTATTCCATACCATATGACATCATGCGCAGTATAGAAACTGGGGGGAGTTGGCCAGGGAGCAGCAATCACTACTCGGAGATGGGCTGGGCATCAGTCAGGGGGTGGTGAGCAATTGCATTGTGCATCACTTGTTTTGTACATTCTTTTAACATTATTATTATTACTACTACTACTATTATTATTATTATTTTCTCTTCCTCTGCTGTCCTATTAAACTGTCTTTATCTCAACCCATGGGTTTTACTTTTTTTTTTCCAATTGTCTCCCCCATCCCACTGGGGGGGGCAGGGGGTGAGCGAGTGGCTGTGCAGTGCGTAGATGCCAACTGGGGTTAAACCACAACAGGCATCTACTGATGTGTGAGTTACTTCTGCTCCATTTTTAGCTCTCTGTGAAAACTTTAAATTCCACCATGATACCACTGCAGAAAATATTTTTTTCATTTTTGTTATTCTTCTGAGAAAAGAAATTCTAGAAGATTGCAACTTTTTCTGTCTAGTTACTTTGTGGAATTTTTTATCCTAATATAGTTGAAGCAATAATAATAAGCAGATATCTCAACTTATTTGAAATGTTTGGCTACCTGGAAAAATAGAAGAAACTGAGAAGATACCAAAATTTATTTTTTTTAATCTTTTGTTTTTCCTTTGAAGTACACCATCTTGGTCAGCCACCACAAAGAACATTAAACTTTGCAGCTGGGAGAGCAAATGTATTTAAAGTTTTCTTTTCTATTTCAGTCCATCTGTACAGCACAGGTAGCATATCTGTCATCTTCCAGAAAAATACTTCATGCAGAGTTCTTATGAAAATTTCTACAAATTTAAAATTTACATGCTCATAATTAAGGTGGAATTTGTCCAAAAAAAATGTGCAACAGATACAAACTGTGGTTTTAAAACAGGCTTTGGTCCCTGTTTTAATGATAGGTGACACAGAGTAAGACTTATTCAGTAGAATACTTAAAACACTGAATCCTCTCTTTCTCTCACACAGTTACAAGTAAAGAAGTTAAGATACCCTGTCTTTGTAGCCCTACATTTCAAAGAACGTGAAGGAGGTGAAGAAGGGTCATTTGCAAACAAGAACTTATTCCCCTTGAGGAGATGATACACTGTGTTGTGTCTTCTATTATTTTTTAGAAAGGGTGCCTTATGGATATGACCTGCTTATAATTACAAGCTAATTTTAAAGGAAAACAAAAAGCTCATAAACAAAATATTTTGCCTAAAGAAATTATTTGCTAAATCATTCTTGAAATTGTTTAAAAATGGCACTAATTTCTTCTACATAGAATATTGGTTTGAAGTCATTGAATTTTCCTTGTGGCTACTTTAAAATCTTGTTTCTCATTCATTACCAGCCTAAATGAAATCATCAATAGTTTAAATCATTAAACATTTGGGGAAAGCAGAGAGGGAGGGCAGGGAAGCATTATACCTGGCAGTCAACCAGGTCAGATATGTGACAGACAGACAGACTCTTGAACTTAATGCCTTTATTGAGCTATTTTTAGCAATCAGAAAACTTTATGATGTGTCAGGCTCACAATGATATCAACATCAGAATGCCAAGAAGGCAAGCAAAAATATTCTAAAACCTGAAAACAGGAGTGGCAAACTCTACAGTAAAATTCTGTTCTTCACTGGGTAATCTATCATCCTCAGAGCAGAAAGCAGCAGGGAAGACTGATAAAATACATTTGTCCAGATTCCAAATATTCCTTCTTGCAAATTTCTTCTCAGATAATTTCCAATTTCCCTTTAATCTTTATTTCCTCCTATAGGAAATAGGTGTGATATTTAATCAACGTGGAGAATTCTGGTAGACACCTGTAACTGTTTGTGTCTGTTAGTCATGGGGTAGCCCTGACTGAGCCGTGCGCTCAGATATCATCACAAACACATTGATCATTAAAAGATGGTTAAAAACATGAAGGTTATTTTTAAATTTATTTCCCCATTCTGATAATGAGTCCTTTCATCTTGATACTTTATATTTCCGTGTCATCTTTGTTGCTTCTGCTCTGTGCTGCCAGCAATGCAATGGCTGCTAGGACTGGTTACGGCAGCGCATACTGCCTGTACCTCTGTTGCAATAGGGAGCTTTAACTTACAGGGGCAGCTTCTAAGTCTGACATGTTCAGGCCCTTGTGGTACATCCCAAAGTGGCCAGGTTTTGCTAAGTCTAGCATGTCTCTGAAATGTCTTATAAGAATAAAAGCCTCTGTGTAACAGGAGCTCTACATTTATCCAAAGAGTAAATCTTGCACCTTCTACCAATGACTCCAAGAGGAGAAGGGACTGTACATTTTACCTTCTGAAACCAGCAGGATTAGTAGAAGTCTTCATATGTTTTGTTTCTTGAATTTCAGTATCTTATCCATTTATCATTCACAAATTTTGCCACTTTCTTACTTAATTTTTACTTATTCTCTTCCTTATAATTGTCCCTCCTTTTGATAGAAACAGTAGTCTTCTCTTTAGTAAACTTTTCTATTTTATTGTCCTTCTCGTCTTTTTGTAAACATTAGATGACTCAGTATTTTTTCGTTTGACTTGTTTCATTTGGAGTTTGATCTAATCTGGTTAAAGCCAAAGTAAATTCTTCATGAGGCTTTCAATGGTTTCTGGATCAATAAATAAGGGATTAATTAATTAAACAATCAAGAAATTAATTACATCATTGATATATCATGTGCAATAGTGACTGAGTGGTGGTGTTCAGCAGGATAACTAAAACCTCTTTCACATTGATAGATTTTGAAGAACTTTTCTAGCTTAAAATTTCCTATTTAAAATCTGAAACTTTTTTTGAGTATACAGTTCCTCTAATGCTAGACTCACAGATTTGTACTTTTAAAACCTTCTCTCCCTCTTACTACGTGGAAGATACATATGAGGCAAAAGTGTGGGACCAGTTGTGCTGAGAACATCTAAATGTAGTAATTTACAGTTTTAAAAAAATGAAAAAAACACAATATAAAAATAAATAAATATCCCTTGAACTTTAGTTGACTGTTATTTTTTTCCTTGTTTTGGAACAACACTAAATGTAGATATATATACTTGTATATACTTATATGATTTAGAAGCATTATAATGCTGTGCCCATTGTCCCTTTGACATGGCTTTTTATTGCAGCTCATTAAAGTCTTGAATCTGGAATGCTTCGTTAAGCAAAGTAACTGAGACTGTAGAGATTCTCATACCAGAGAGTGATCGAATCAAACCTTCCTACAGATCAGGGTTGCCTACTGGCCCCCAGAAGTCCAATTTTCAATATTAAAGTCTCAATTATTTTCAAGAAAAACTTCCAGTGGCCTTTTTTTTTTTTTTTTTTTTTCCTTTAAGTTCTTTTAGGTACCTTCTTAGGATCTAGTTGTGTATTCTGGGGTAAATTAGAACAAATATTCCAAATTACCACACATTTACCTTCTGGGAGACAAGGAGGTTAAATATCATTCAAACAAGTATTTAAACTGCCAGAGGCCTTAAAATGGGAGTAAATTTAAAAAATTTCATGGACCTGCCAAGGCTTTCTAAGCTTCTATGCCACTGTCCACTGATCTTCAGATAGATAAGAATCCAGAAGTGTTTTAACATTGAACTCAGTGAACTCTTGCATTCCTTACTAGACTTAAATGAAGTTGCTTGTGGTCAATGATTCTAACTGTTCTTACATTTTTCCATTTTTCACTCCAGTCTTGCTTTCTAGTTAGATGCAAATTAAGGGTGCCTTACTCTGTGCTTAGAAACTCTCCTTTTTGCATAATAAGGTGGCTTGTCTATTATTTAGCAGTTACCCCGATGATATACAAATGTATAAGCTGCTCAACAATTGCAAAGTCAATTTTCAACAGAGTTAAAGCTATTTACACAATGTGAGAGTCTGACTACATAAAATTCTCCCTGGAGTACACTGTCTTTGTCAAGTGCCATGGGAATTATTCCAGAAACATTTTTTTCTCTTACTTCTGTTGGTTTCTTATTCTGCTTACTCCATTAATCAAAACTGTCTCAGTATAGTCCGATATTCCCCCCACTTACTTATCAGAGCAAATCATTGATCTTATATACATAGATGACCAGCAAAGAGGAGGGGAGGAAACTAATTGCCTCAAATCTGGGTACATTATCTAACACAGAATGAGTCCTGATATGGGTCTTTTGTAAAGCAACAAATTATGCATTTGTCCCAGAAACAAAATAAATTTCCCAAAATTACTTTTGTCTGTTTTAATGTTTTGTTCTTCAAAATTTATGCAGGGTTTTATCGCACAGCAACCAACACAGACAGTAATTTTCATCATCCCAAGCTCCCTATAAGAAAAAAATCATATATGGTTTAATTTTAAATTATTTTTTTAGCGGTCATTTCGTAAAAATGAAAACCTGATTTCTGACTTCCGGGTTTAGGAGATTTCCTTTCTTTCTTTTTTTTTCTTTTTCTTTTCCAAATTGCTCACTTTTTCTAAAAATATTTGAAATGTTTTCACCTAGTTGTGTTCTCCAGGTGTTGTGTGATAACAACAACAACGACAAAATAACCTTTCTCCACCCTTATATCAGGTGGCCTTTATTTTCATTACTCTCATATTTATCTGAAATAGACGATCTCACCTATCCTTGCTCTTTTGTCTATTACTCTTTTATTTCATTCCATTCTACAGCACAGCTGAGAGCTGGAATGGAAGGCAAATTTTTCCAAAGACAAACATGTCTATTGTAAATCTCACCACAGGCAACAGATTCGTTCATGCCAGGTTAGCATGTTATAAACATATTTGATAGATGACATTTGGTTTTATGTAAAATAAATAGCTTGATTAATTTATCTATGTTTTCCCACAATAAAGTATGTTTGATACTCCCTGCCTCAGGGCTGTTGTTTTTAGAAATATATCCGTAACATGACTGCATCTCAAACTACACACTTTTGTATATAGCACAGGATATATATGCAGATCAAAAAATAAAAAAAGTCCCATCTTCTGGAAAATATTCCACTTAAATGCATACAAAATGTGGCTCCTTGGGGTCATTTATGCATTACATGCTTTTCTTCAAATGCAAACACGATTTAATTATATATTTACTTATATTTCAATACAATTCCATCTGAGATCTTTGCATCATCCAAAGCTGACTATTTTCAAACATTACAAAGAAAATCTATCTAATAAAAGATTAGAAGTTATAAAACAAACATAATGCTGTCAGGCTTCAAGGTCCATCAACCAATAACAATAAAAACAAATTGTAGTGGTAATTCTTTCATCACACCATAACTTTTAGTTGCCTCTGTAGATGTTAACAGTGATTTTTAATCTCTCAGTGGAATTCAGCTCAATATCAGACACCATTTTCTAGCTTAAAAAGAAGAAAATCCAATAACAACAAAACCAACTAATCTTAAATAATTCCAAGGAAAAGATAAGTGGGGGTTTTATGACTCTTGAAGTTTAGCTTAAAGACCTTAAAACTATGATCAGTCATTAGAAACAACCCGTCAGCAACTGAAAATGGATATACTTGATAGGAGGTTGTGTTTATACCTCTCCTAGCTCTGGTAAGTATGACACTCCGAACACTTAATCAGTTTCAACAGTTTACAAAAGAAGTCAGTCAGGTTTAACAAACACCACAATTCTCAGTTTCTTACCAGCATCCTAATGGTTGCAATCAAAGCATATTTATTTTATGCAACATCAGTAGAGGTACCAAAACCTGATCAACTGGAAAAAAATGTTATTTCATGTGGTACCTCTAAAAATGACAACCAAACATAACAAGGGTTTTCTTGTGGAAAACTTTCCCTCACAGAAGAGCAATGGTTTATCCAAAGCTTGCCAGCAGTATTCACTTTTCAGTATAGCCGAATCTTATTATTTTCTTCATAAATTATTCTGTCCCACCCTTGGTTACTCAGCTATATGATTTAATTAAACCAAGCCCATTTCTACAAATTATTTTACATAAAAAATAACATAGCTAGGTTACCACCTACCCTTCACTCTCTGTGGTTGGCAGACAATCCCCTACCCCGTTGCTCACTCACTATCCCCCCAGCAGGATGGGGGAGAGAATCAGAATGGCAAAAGTGAGAAAACTCATGGGTCAAGATAAAAACAGTTTAACAAATGAAGGGTGAGAAAAAAAGAAAACAAACAAACAAGTGATGCAAAAGCAGTCACCACCAGCAGACCGATGCCCAGTCAGTCTCCGAGCAACGGCTAACTTGGAAAAATTCCCCTGCGTTTTTACTGTGGGGCATGAAGTTATATGATAGGGAATATCCCTTTGGTCACTTTGGGTCAGCTGTCCCAGCTGTGTCCCTTCCCAACTCTTGTGCACCCTTAGCCTACTCGCTGACTGGGCAGAGTAGGAAACAGAAAAGGCCTTGTTGCGTAAGCACTGCTCAGTAATAGTCAAACATTGCTGTCAACACTGTTTTGGTCATAAACCTAAAACACAGCACCATATGGGCTGCTATGAAGAAAGTTAACTCCATCCCAGCCAAACCCAAGTACACTCCCCACTTAAAATGATCAGGTATGCATTTCTTTTGGGTCATGGTGGCATAATCTGCACCTAACCAAAGAATAATGCTCAGATGTGTACTCCTGATTCTGCAGTGAAATGTCTCATGTCAGCAGATGGTTAAAGAGACATGATTTATTTTTTCTAAATATGGAAGCATTGTCATGAGAAAATTACATTTTTTGCCATAACATTGCCAGGAGACGAGGTCTTGTTTGTTAATTATTCTGCCAATATGTAATGAGAATAAAAGTGTTAATAGCTATAGAAACAGCTTTTGGACAGACTAAAGTGATTATAATTTTTTTTTCTGGGAAAATCTTTGTTTCATTCATTTTAAAATGTATTTTAAACTATATATGTACTCAGTACATTCTTCATATTCTATGGAAATTTTGCATTAAATTGGAAGAGACTTTTAAGTATGGAAGAATCCTAGGGTTTGGTTTGTTGGTTTTTTCATTATTTAAAATCCTAGATTTTATCCATTCACTTTTAATCTCTGGACAATTTAGTCAATTTCTCTTTGTTCAAAAACATTTTTAAAAATCAATTTAGCATAATTATTTGTGTTCATAATTAGTTATTAATACATTGTTAAGCAGTCATCTTGCAGTCATTAGTAAAGTGTGTAATCCTCAAAAGAAACATGCATATAACAGTCACAACTGCCTAGCACTTCATTAAAGGACTGGAAAACTGAGATTTAGGTAATGACCAAAGAGTCTCTTAGTCAGTTTTTGTTTTATGGGCACAGCTTGAATACAGTTTGGGGAAAAAGAGAGAGAAGGCAGAATAAATGTCAAGACCAAGGTTAAAGCATAAATTACATCAAAGATGAGTTTAAATTAACCTGGTCTCTTATCTTGATTGTTTGGAGCAGAGACTAGGAAGGATATAAGTGCACTGGAGCCAATGAAGTACATAGATGAAATATCGGGTCACAAGCATTTATGTTGTGAGAAAATGTTAGGGGATACAGTATTATTGTGATTGAAAAAGAGAAGGGTCTTGGAGGTTACATGTGAGAAGTAATTTGTGATTACCCTTTTTCTGTAGTTTGATCCAAATTCAAAATTTCTTGTGATGCAAGTATTGTTTAGCCTATTATAGAGACAGGAATTAGGATCACCTAATTCATACCTTTTACCAGGATACAACTGTGTGTGTGTATGTCTACAGATTGATTATGCTGAGCAGTAAAAGAGATCCATAACACACAGTCTACCACTGACACTTAAAGGAGTATTTCGGTTAATCTCACCAATTTAATAGATTGCCACCAATTCATTCACATTCTTACAGGAAGATGACTGCTAGCTATGAACCTAGTCTAGCATGAAAGAAGTTTCCAGACTAGGAAAAGATTGAAGACTAGAGATAAAGTCCCCACATTTTAAATGCTTGTAATTTTAGGTGTTATGGATGGAGTGAAATCACAGGATCACACAAAAATGTAGGTTGGAAGGAACATCTGGCAATGTCCTGGTTTCAGCTGGGATAGAGTTAATTTTCTTTCTAATACCTGGTATAGTGCTGTGTTTTGGATTTAGTATGAGAATAATATTGATAACACAAAGATGTTTTAGTTGTTGCTAAGTAGTGCTTATACTAGTCAAGGGCTTTTCCATGCTCTGCGAGGTGCACAAGAAGTTGGGAGGGGACACAGCCGGGACAGCTGACCCCAACTGACCAAAGGGCTATTCCATACCATATGACATCATGCTCAGCATATAAATCTGGGGGAAAAAGAAGGAGGGGGGGACATTCAGAGTGATGGCGTTTGTCTTCCCAAGTAACCATTACGCGTGATAGAGCCCTGCTTTCCTGGAGATGGCTGAACACCTGCCTTCCCATGGGAAGCAGTGAATGAATTCCTTGTTTTGCTTTGCTTGCATGCGTGGCTTTTGCTTTACCTATCAACCAGTCTTTATCTCAACCCATGAGGTTTCTGACTTTTAGTCTTCTGATTCTCTCCCCCATCCCACTGTTGAGGAGTGAGTGAGCGGCTGTGTGGCGCTTAGTTGCCGGCTGGGGTTAAACCACAATGGTCCTTTTTGGCACCCAGTGTGGGGCTGGAAGGGTTCAAGATAATGACAGGTTTGATTGGAATGTGCCAGATCAAATTTATAACTGTTATTGCTGTTTAGCTTTTAATTGGCAGGCTTCTGTGCTTGCCATGGGGCTTGCTTGCCTTACTGTACATTTGAGTCTAGTGCTCTTTAGTGGCTGCTTTTTGCTTTCACTGCTTGCCGTGCTGCTGTACTGCTGATCATCTGACTCTGCTGTGCCTGGGAACACTTTGATAACAGCAATGGCCATGTGCCTGGGCTGGCAGATGGCCAGGGCGTCGCTGCTGTTTCTGTGCTGCTGTACTGGAGACTGAAACTCCAGTGTGAACTTGAGCCAAAGGGACTGTGCCCTGTGGATGAGTCCATGCGGGAGCAGCACACCCCGAAGCGTCTGTGGCCATGGATAAGCCCATGCCAGAGCAGGTACATCTTGAAGCCTCTGTGGCCGTGGTTATGTCTGTGCCACAGCAGGTATACCTCTGAAGGGGTTGTGGCCCAAGGATAAGTCCACACTGGAGAAGGTACACCTCGAAGCATCTGTGGCTGTGGATAAGTCCATGCTGCAGCAGGTACACCTTGAAGCATCAGTGTCTGTGCATGAGGTCATGCTGGAGCACCTCAAAGCGTGCGGCCATGGGTAAGCCCACGACAGAGCAGGTGCACCCTGGGAGGGACTGCAGCTATGGGCAAGAGCATGTTGGAGCAGGTTTACTTCTGAAGGGACTGTGGCTGTGGGTAAGGCCACGCTGGAACAAGCGCACCTCAAAGCAACTGCGTCTGTGGATAAGTCTGTGCCACAGCAGGTATAGCCCTGGAGAGACTGTGGCTCATAGATAAGGCTCCACTTGGAGCAGGTACATCCCTAAGGGACTGCAGTCTGTGGATAAGTCCAAGCTGGAGCAGGGGGCAAGAGGAGGAGTTCATTGCCATGTTAAACCTGATGGTCTGGTGCAAAGGGACCAGGGATGGAGACTGTAATGGAAATACCTGTAAATTCTTGTAACCCATGGTTTGAGTTGCAGGTTATGGGAATTCCTATAGCAGGAACCACCTGAACCAAGCGGGGACAAACCTTACAAGAAGCAGTGCAAGTGTGTCAGTGACCCGACCTGAGCTGGCTTTGGTGCCCAATAACTCCATGCAACACACCACCTCTCCTGTCCTGAGTGACCACCGTAAGAGATGGAGCCCAAAGTCATGGACTAAATGGAATCAATGGCCATTTTGTGTACATTTCTGGACATTTTACAGACCTTTCACAGGGGTAGTCCATAGACTAAGGAATGTTATCTTGCGTATTGTATCAAAGGATGGGAAGGGTGGTGCTGGTGGGTAATGAGGATGTATTGGATAGCGTGAGACCTGAGCATGACATAAATGGTATGGAATAAGGGGTGGAGAATGTGCTGGTTTTGGCTGGGATAGAGTTAATTTTCTTCATAGTAGCAAGTATGGGGCTATGTTTTGGATTTGTGCTGGAAACAGTGTTGATAATACAGGGGTGTTTTCGTTATTGCTGAGCAGTGCTTACACATCCTCAAGGCCTTTTCTGCTTCTCATACCACCCCACCAGCGAGTAGGTTGGGGTGCGCAAGAAGTTTGGAGGGGACACAGCTGGAAGAGCTGACCCCGACTGACCAAAGGGGTATTCCACACTGTATGACATCATGCGCAGCATATAAGGCTGGGGGAAGAAGAAGGAAGGGGGGGACATTCGGAGTGATGGTGTTTGTCTTCCCAAGTAACCATCACACATGATGAAGCCCTGCTTTCCTGGAGATGGCTGAACACCTGCCTGCCAATGGGAAGCAGTGAATGAACTCCTTGTTTTGCTTTGCTTGTGTGTGTGATTTTTGCTTTACTTATTAAACTGTCTTTATCTCAACCCACGAGTTTTCTCACTTTTACTCTTCCAATTCTCTCCCCCATCCCACTGTTGAGGAGTGAGCGAGCGGCTGCATGGTGCTTAGTTGCTGGCTGGGATTAAACCACTACAGGCGATCATTTGCAACCAGTCTCCCACTTAAAGGAAGGAGAATGTAAAACCTTAAATAATGCTGTTCACAAGTTCTCCAGTCAAGTTTTGAAGATCTCCAGGTATGGAGATTCCATACTTTCTCTGTCCTGGTACTTAACAGCTGTCATTGCAGTTAAGCATTCAGCTTCCTAATGTGCAATTTAGATTTCCCTTGTTGCAACTAGTCTTTTGCCTTTTGTCTTCATGCTTTATGCCTCTGAGAAGGGTCTGACTCCATCTTCGGTACAATTTTCCTTTCTGGTAGTAAAAGACTGCAATTACATATCCTCCTTGCCCCCTTCCCCCTTAAGTCCTTTCTTCTCCACCGGCAAAGCTCCCAGCCTGTGCCATGACTGGAGTTCCTGTTTTCCCGTGCCTGAAGGCAGCCTCTGGCTATTCCCTCCTCTGAGACATGTGGGGTATGGTTGCCTCTACCTGCAGTCTCTGTGCAGTTTCTGCAGATCTCCTGTTCCTAGTCTCCAAAGTTACAAGGCCTGGACACCTCCTCTCATAGCTCCTTCCCTGCTTCACCTCCTTCTGGACATGGTCCTGGGCAACTGGCTCTCAGTGATCCTGCTTGGGCAGGGGGGTTGGACTGGATGGCCTCCAGAAGTCCCTTCCACCCTCAGCCTTTTTCTGATTCACCTGGCAACTCGGTGCCTCAAACCAAGCCCCCTGCCCACAGCTGAGGCACTGACAAGTCCAGGCCCAGGACTGGGATGGGGCAGCAGGCTCTCTCCTGAGCCAGCCAGAGACCTAGATGTCAACACACTTCTTCAGGAGCATCAAAGACTCCAGTGTTTTCTTTCGATGCCCAGTTATGATTTACTCACCTTGTGAATGCCAGGTTCATTCATCCATGATGCACTTCAAAATGAAAGTGGAAGACCAACACTAGTCTGCTCTGCTCCCACAAGACTTCCCACAGAGCAGACAAATCCTAGCTAGTGATCTGGTTGTTACACACATTAAGAGTGTGCTCCCTAAAAATGGTGATGGGCAAGTCTTTGTTACTACATTCTTCATCTACTGTGGGGTTTTTTGCTTGTTTTCCTCCACCTACAACAAAATTCATGTTGACTTTTTAAAGTAAGAAATATTGTATTTGATTGTGTCTTCAGAATTTGCATTCTTGTCTAGGAGATTGCTTTACTAATTTTTTTAGGATAACTGAGTGTGTTTACAGCTATGCATTATATAACTGGTCAAAATCTATAACTTCTATCTATGTGTAAAATTTTTAATACTGATGGAGAGGAAACTTCAAAATAGAATACTGCTGAGGTAAATTTATTTTTTATTTCTGTTAAATAGAATGACATCTTTTCAGAACTATTGTTTTGACTTTTATTTGGAGTTGAAATAAGTTGAAGTAGAAATAAAGTTGAAACAGTACTATTGAGTTAAAATAAGTCTCAAACTTTTTTAAAATAAGTGCTTTAACCTATCAGACTTAAGCACGTCAATATTTTCAACTAACTATCTATGTAAATGCCTACTGGTTTCCAGTAGAAAATGGAAGTGTTGGAAAAAATGTAGTTGTCTCTTATTTGTTGTTTTCTTTAAATTCTTAATTGAGCCAATTTTTGTTACCGCAAGTTTATAGTTCATTTTCATCCTTCAATATTTACAATTACTGACAAAAATATTTTTATTTATTTTTTCATTATTTAGAAGCTATTATACAGTTCTATCATCACACTATATTGGTAAATGAGGCATTTTTACTTTCTTCCATTGTTTTCCTCTCTCCAAAGTAAAATTTATTACTTCATATGCATGGCGCACATACATTCCTAATCCTTATTTTGCTAGTATTGCCTTACGGACACCAATTCCTAGGAATCCTCCTCATTTATAGGTATAAACAGTTTCAGGGACTTTGCTTTCAGTTGACAATCAAAGTTGTCTTTTTTTCTGCTAGTCCTTACTAAAACGTATACCTCTGAATATCTCCCAATTTTTACTCTTGACAAATAATTTTGCACTCCTACTTTTTCTTGGGTTTTTCAAACTCAAAATTGCATAGAGTTCATAAAGTAGAGCATAAGGTAGAGCAGCATTTTTCTCTGAGAACTCCTGTGAAACTGATCAACTTTACATTTGGATATAAAGCAAGATGGACCCTACCATTCTCTCTGATTTTGAGGAGGCAGACTTCTGGAATACAGAAAAGCACCCTCTGCATGGCCCTTTGCTTAGACTCTTCTGCATACCACAAGATAACCTTTAGACAATAAATTATTTCGTGTAAGGAATATCTTATTATAAGCTTGTACAATATTGCATAAGTGCATGCTAACAAACATTTTTTAAAAAGATTATTAATGGTGGACAACCATACAGTTTCATCTCTGCTGCGACTTCTGGCTGAACATCTGATTTTTGTGTTACCTAAATCTGTTTAATTACCACTAAATTACCACTTCTGTCTTCCTGGAGGATGAGGGTGACTGAACAGGTACAAAGTCAGCAGCTGATATTGGGGTATTAACACCTAGACAAATTTGAGTAAAATTATTTGTCTTGATAAATCTACTTTTGTTTTAAAGGATTTTTTTTACTTTGTTCATAGTTTTAATTATATTTGAAGCATCAGGTTTCATTTTTTATGACAAGATATAAATCATTTACAATGTTTCCTTCCTGCTCTTAAAAATGACCACAGAAACTGATATTCTTCTGGTTGCACCTGTGCCAGTAGTTCTTGCTGTGGCATGTAGTAGAAGTAACCTCCTACAGCACAGCTACATTGAAATACTGTGAATATATAAGGCTGACACTTCTGCTTCAAACCAACCCAGAAACTGCTAGGTAGTATTTTTCTGCCAGGCATTGTATGAGGAGGCTAAAACATTTCTAAAAGCTTATGAGGGAGGACTACAAAACTATCTCTAAATATAGGCAGCATTTTTATATGGTTATGAAGCTGTAAATGGACTTGGGCAAAAGGAAGGCAGGGTTGGTGGAGAAAGGATGAAATTTTAGGGGTTGTGACAGTGACTCTGTGTCTATAATGTATTTCTGTCAAGGTCTAATCAGTATTATATACTAGTTATCTGTGTAGGTGTTTTCACATTGAGTTTTAAAATAACTTAGGAAGTTTATGCACAATTTAGCAATTGGTTATCTGGGGACCTAGAAAAGCAGTGGGATGCCAATAAGCAGGAATAACTACTACTGTGCAGTCAGCAACCTCAGTGGCAGTACACTATCGTTCTGTCCCTTGGCAGCAGAGACCAAATCTGTACTGTGCCCTGCTGTAATGAGCAAATGACCCGAGCTCCTTAGAGGGAGGGGATCATAGCCTCATTTCTTTGGAGATTGCTTCTTTTCCTCCAAACACGGAAATGCGGTTGATCACTGCTGAAAATAACAGAGAATTTAAAATTCATCAAAATAAAATACTGCGTGTGTGTGTGCGTGCTAAATGACTGTGATTCTCCTGAGCAGATTCAGCCTAATGAATCATGTCCTATTTGCAGTTACCTCTACCACTCGTCCATAAGTAGCCCTTTTCTTTCTGGTCTGCACACAGATCATCTTGATTTTTTGATTCACTACATTAAATGAAAAACTTCAATAACACAGAGAGAAAGAGACCATAAAATAGAGGCAAATTTCTTTTGCTTTGAACTACTGCATCCCATGGTATATGGGTTTGGTGAATATAAAGCTGGAGAAGAAATCACCTTCCAATCTGCCCCAAATTCCTGGTCTGGAATGAGACCAAATCACCACTTCTCAAAGTTTTCACTGCACATCAAAGCACAAGCATTGACCATCTGGTTCTTATCACTATGTCTACTTCCTCTTCTTTCTCTGCTGCAGTTTTAGGAGAAACACTTTCCAGAACATATTATCCTCAGAAAAAGTTAGAAATCAGGAACCTCTTCCTGTAACAGAGATTTCATATCTATATCTCTGTCTTATGAATTTAGTTCACAACAGTCTGCTCATAGGCAATTTTCCAAAGCAGAAGGATGACAAAACCAAAAGACTGTGAAATTTCTAGCAAATCACCTGTTGTAAAAAGAAAACAAAACATATCAGATGTGAAGTTCTTACAAATGGACCAGAATTTTACTTTAGAAATCTGTCAGCTTCATCTCTGTCTCTGAAAAAAAGCTTAGAATACTTATTTTATGATCCAGAATTCATGTCATAATAGTTGTATACATACTTTTATGCTAATAGTCCACAGTTCTGAAAAGTAACTTTTTGCTGTTACTACTTCTGAATATTTTTACTGTAGAAAATATGAAATAATACATTATGAATGTTCCTCAGTTCACACTATTGCATTTTAATACATGTGTAATACCTTCAATATTTTGAGAGACTTGCTGAAAAATCAAACTATAAAGTAACATGCTATGCCAGGTGGTTTGTATGGTGAGGCAAGTTTCTCGCATTTCCCACTGAAATGCTTATCATTACCCAAAACCCCTGAACATTTATTAAAATATTTTTTAAACCTGAGTGCTGTTTATGCTTTTTTCTGCATTTGATATCATTAACTTCCGTTCATGATTGTCTGAGGAAGGAGAAAAAAAATATAGAAGAGGGAGCTGAAGTTCTCAGCCCAACAAGAGATGAATTGCACAGGCTCTGCACTCAGTAACCATCAGCCATATGGCACAATTAACAGAGCCAAGGGCAGAACTAGTATCTGTCAAAGCTACAGACCTGATGACTGTACACTTACAGTCAACACACCTGCAAGTCTTATCTCAAAGTCTATATCTGAGCTTCTATTTGGAAAAACAGAAACCAGGTGAAGCTGATGACAGAATAAAATGTAGGAAAGTTCTCCACAGTCACCAGCATTATCCAACCTCCTACCATGAAGTAATATTGCTGTCTGTTTAATGTGGCAATTCTCAACATCAGTACAGTGATCAGTTTGGAAATCCCATGTAATCAGTCATCTCTATAATAATCACTATTTAGAAATCCAATATTCAAGAAACATTTATGACTACAACTTTTAGTCATTGCTTTCTATTAATAATCATCTACAAAAAATATATTTTGATGTACTGAACACAATTTAATTTAAAGATGGGAGTTTATCACAGTTGCATTTTTGTCTTATTTTATATGATACTTTGTTTATGATTTAAACTATAAAACATATCAAATAACCAAGGTGAATTACAGATAAACTGACAAGATTGTGCATACATTATGCAATCCTGTGACAGACCAGGCAATAGTGTGATCTCTATCATAGGACATGTTACAGAAAACAGAAAGATAAACTGTACAGCTGAATACATACAAGAAGAAATTGTAATCAAATTTTTAACAGCACATCATGTGTTTCCTCATTTCTGTTTGGAAACCTGATCACCTGTGTTGGGTACTGCAAAAGAACATGCACATCTTTTGTCACATTCAGTTCCTCTAGCTCCAAAATCTTCAATATTCAGCCAGTAGAGTATGGGCTGAATTCCTATATACTTCCCTCTTCTAAGAAGCTGAATCTCTGCAAAACCTTCTGCCTTTTGGAATGCCCCTTTGGTATGTCCATTTCATATCAACAATAACTAATATGTCTGTTTTAACTAAGACTTTCCAAAGACTTCTACAGGGCACAATACCATATTGCTGACTCATCCAGATCACCTCCACTGCTACATTTATGTAGCACTGCATTGTTATAAAATACAATACAGCTGTTGAATGTCTGAATAAATGTAGAACTTTAAGAACCTAAGAAAAGTCAAAACCAACCTGGATAGCACCCCATCTTCTCAAATATTTGTAGTCTCCAGGATTTGAAAATTGAGTGTGGTTGTGGAAATAGGGAGTTTCAGCTCTGGTCTGCCAGGACTGTTGTTCAAGGACATCATGGCATATGTTATTATGAAAAATATGTTATAATTTTTTTATTTTCTGATTATATTTCTCTAATGGATAAGAAAAAGTCAACAATCTGAAATTTAGAGTTCACAGAGTGAAGATGTAGGATATCCATTCCAGCTGTTTCTAAACTGTGTGGAAAGTAGTGTGCCTACAGTACAGTGTGTCCTGGTCCAAGGATTGTACATACTGAGAGAGTGGATGGTACAGATTTTTCTCTTTGTCCATTTGCTGAAATATTCTCTCAGTGAAATTCAGAATGAGAACTCATATCAACCTGCAGACAGGACAAAGTTTGACTTAGGAGCTGGAGCTCCCAAGCTTCTAAGTTCTACAGTTCAGATACTAGAAGCCAGCCTGCCTGCCTGCCTTCCTTCCTTCCTTCCTTCTTTCCTTCCTTCCTTTCTTCCTTCCTTCTTTCTGTCCTTCCTCCCATCCATCCTCTCCCCACCTTCCTTCTTCCCTTTCTTTCTCCCTTCTTTCTTTCTTCTTTTTCTCTGTGACCTCCAATGTTATGCTTGACTTGGAGTGGTGAAATGTCATTATTTGTTTCATGAATTAAGCATAACCCAAAAATATAAAATAATTTTGTGTCTGAATTGGTAACAGGTTAAATTAGGAGACAGAGCAACTCATTTTTATGTTTGATAGCTGTTGCATATGTAGGTAGTCCCTTAGCATTTTTCACAGCATAAACAAAGAAAAGTAGTGACCTTTGAAGGACATGTTGTATTCAGTGCTTTGCCAACATAAATAGAAATTAGAAAAAGATGCTGGTTTTTTTTTCATAAAATAGACAATATTTCGGAAATGTTTTGATAGCATGGAGAATCAGTGATGCTGAATTCAAAACCGGTGAAAAAGCTCAATTTTTTATTCCTTTGTGGGGCCTATTTTGCAGATACTTAACAGATATATTTGGGGTTTTTCTGTATATGATATTTACAACTGCGTTAATTTCTTGGAGCTGCATGTGGCAGAAACGTATTTGCTATTTAAATGTCAATTCTGTTTTCCTTTCAGAAATTCCTATCAGAAATTTTTAAATCTGGCGGGTATGTGCCTGTGATGGGCTAGTTGTTTTATGCAAAGATCTCCATTGTCGCTGCAAGGTTTTTAGGGCCCATCAGTTTAAAATTACTCATTCGTACAAAAAATTGACTTCATATTATCTTGGTTTAGGTTACTTTTGCATCAGTATGCAGTATCAAGAGGTACTGAAGCATTTTCTTCTGCTAATTTGGGAAACGAAATACCAAACTTGTACACTTTTATTGATACGTATAGTGCAATTATACCTGAATAGTGACATAAAACTCCACCCTCTCCCTTACTGCTCATTTTCTAATTTCTTTTGGTTTCTCTACTAGTCTCATCATGGTATTTTTGTTTTAAATACAGAAAAAAGTGCATTTGTAATAACATGGAAGTGTGGTCCTAACGTTATTAATAGTGGGTGTGAACTAACTGTCATAGCCTTGAGTAGAAAATAGCATAGACAATGCACCACTTAAAGATACATACAAAAACTTTCCTTGAGCCAGGGAGCTTTTTCATGGTCTACACTGTGCATTTGAAATGTCCTGTTGCAAATATTTGTGGCCAAATTCTCATCCAGTCATAAATTTGTTTAGTTGCACTGAGTTCAAGGAGGCTACAGCCAGTGCAGCATTGCCCCAGAGGCATCAGTTAGAAGCTTAGACAATCTCTGTTACATTAGGTCTTTACTAATAATACTGGTTTTACCTCTAATAATAGCTGGTTAATCTGTTATGAGGTATGGAATTCTGAGAATTAGCATGCAAGGAAAATTCTTTGCATTACATTGCTCATTTACTTTAGTAAAGCCTTTGACACTGTTTCCCACAGCATTCTCCTGGAGAAACTGGCTGCTCATGGCTTGGATGGGCATAGTCCTCGCTGGGTAAAAAACTAGCTGGATGGCTGAGCCCAAAGAGCTGTGGTGAGTGGAGTTAAATCCAGTTGGCAGCTGGTCACAAGTGGTGTTCCCCAGGGCTCAGGAGTGGGGCCAGTCCTGTTTAATATCTTTATCAACGATCTGGACGAGGGGATCGAGTGCACCCTCAGTAAGTTTGCAGATGACACCAAGTTGTGCGGAAGTGTTGATTGGCTTGGGGATAGAAAGGTTCTACAGAGGGATCTGGACAGGCTGGATCGATGGGCCAAGGCCAATTGTATGAGGTTCAACAAGGCCAACTGCCAGGTCTTGCAGCTGGGTCACAACAACCCATGCAACACTACAGGCTTGGGGAAGAGCAGCTGGAAAGCTGCCTGGTGGAAAAGGACCTGGGGGTGTGTCGTGGTTTAACCCCAGTCGGCAACCAAGCACCACACAGCTGCTTGCTCACCCTACCCTCCCCCCAGTGGGATGGGAGAGAGAATCGGAAGGGCAAAAGTAAGAAAACTCATGGGCTGAGATAAGAACAGTTTAATGATTGAAATAAAACAAAATAAAATAATAATAAAAATAAATAGTAATAATAAATTGTAATTAAAAGGAAAACAACGAAACAGAGAGAAAGAAACAAATTCCAGGAAAAAGTGATGCAACTGCTCACCACCCGCTGAATGATGCCCAGCCAGTCCTTGAGCAGTGATTGCTGTCCCGTGGCCAACTCCCCCCAGTTTATAAAATGAGCACCATGTCATATGGTATGGAATATCCGTTTTGCCAGTTTGGGTCAGCTGTCCCAGCTATGCTCCCTCCCAGCTTCTTGTCCACCTCCTTGCTGACAGAGCATGGGAAGCTGAAAAGTCCTTGACTTAGTATAAGCACTGCTTAGGAACAACTAAAACATCAGTGTGTTATCAACATTATTCTCATACTAAATCCAAAACACAGCACTATACCATCTCCTAGGAGGAAAATTAATTCTATCCATCCCAGCCACAACCAGGATACACAACTGGTCGACAGCCAGCTGAATATGAGCCAGCAGTGTGCCCAGGTGGCCAAGAAAGCCAATGGCATCCTGGCTTGTATCAGAAATAGTGTGGCCAGCAGGAGTAGGGAAGTGATCGTGCCCCTGTACTCGGCACTGGTGAGGCCGCACCTCAGATACTGTGTTCAGTTTTGGGCCCCTCACTACAAGAGAGACATCGAGGTGCTGGAGCGTGTCCAGAGAAGGGCAATGAAGCTGGTGAAGGGTCTGGAGAACAAATCTTATAAGGAGCGGCTGAGGGAACTGGGTTTCTTTATCCTGGAGAAAAGGAGGCTGAGGGGAGACCTTATTGCTCTCTACAACTACCTGAAAGGAGGTTGTAACGAGGTGGCTGTCAGTCTCTTTTCCCAAGTAACAACTGATAGGACGAGAGGAAATGGCCTCAAGTTGCATCAGGGGAGGTTTAGATTGAATATTAGGAAAAACTTCTGCACTGAAAGGGTTGTCAAGCCTTGGCACAGGCTGCCCAGGGAAGTGGTTGAGTCAACATCCCTGGAGGTATGTAAAAGATGTGTAGATGTGGCACTTAGGGACATGGTTTAGTGGTGGACTTGGCAGTATTAGGTTTAGAGTTGGACTCTATGATCTTAAAGGTCTTTTCCAACCTAAATGATTCTATGATTCTATGATTTATTTGGCAAGTATAATTTTGTTTTATTGCTTTTTGATTATTCATAATAACTTGGAAATGTTCTGTAGTGTATTTTGAAAAAGTAATGAAGTGTTAATAACATAAAAGTACAGTACCACATTTTGCCATGAAATCTTTATTAGGAAGATACTTCATTTTGGGTGTAAATTAAAAAAATACTGCTTTCTGAAATACAAAATAAATGCTTTTATTGACAACTATGTAAAGCTTGTCTTTTATTTTATTTGGCCATGTTATGTTTCTTAGAAGGTGTATATCTGGGCAGCATGATTACTCCTTTTTCACGTCTTGGCTACTGCAAAGAGAATCAAATGGAATTTCATTGGAGGGAGGAGCAGGCTGTTCTATGTCTGGAAGCAAATGAACACACTCAGCTGGAAGGAAGCTTCTGGAGTTGTCGCGGATGGAGTGAGCGTGCACTTCACTCGTAAGAGAGAAGTAAAAATATAGTTTATTGATACAGAATAGGGAGTTAACAAAGTTCAATGCGACAGTGTTTTAACAAGATTCAATGGCGAGGCACACTTGATTATTTACTGCATAGAGGACAGGGTCAGACAAAACTGTCAGGGAGACCCTCCCGTTGACTCATGAGGTTCGGAAGGATCCCCTTGCTTTCTGAACTCCTTCTCAGAGAGGAGTCTAGGTGCGGCTAGATCCAGTCCTAGTCCCAGACTTGGTCAACCGTTTATGTCTAAAGGATTATATATGCGCAATCAATCCTTTATATCACTTAGCTAAGATTTCAAAGTTTAGCATGCTATTAGTCACTTACCGAGGATCTGTTGCAGCAAGGAATCTCTCAACCTTGAGGAGTAACCTTGAGAGGCGTCCCTGCTCAAGGGGAGATCCTGGCGTGCAGCCCGCTGCCGTGCAGGAGAGCTCAAAGGGCTCTTGGGCTGCTCACTATTTATGGGGATAAGATGATTGACCCATAGTCATATTTGCATGCCGACCACAGGTTTAGTTTCTTCGGTGGGCGCATTGCACAATAGCCCTAGGCTATTGTGTTGTTATCTGTCTCCTGAATTCACTTTGAGCTGATGCAGCCATCCTGACCAGATGCATCCATTACAATCACCGCTGGTGGTTATCACCTAAGCAGGGTTACAGGAGATAAAGGTCGGGGGCAGGGGAAGCACACCGTCACAGGAGTGTATCGTGCAGCAGTGGCCTTCCAAACCAC
The DNA here is from genome assembly GCF_034638445.1 of Ciconia boyciana. NCBI lineage: Eukaryota > Metazoa > Chordata > Aves > Ciconiiformes > Ciconiidae > Ciconia > Ciconia boyciana. The sequence goes on from NC_132934.1 coordinate 177,908,360, forward strand.
ATCTGGCAGAAGACCGAGAATCCTAATTTCTGTCTCTCAAGAGAGCTCTCCAATATGAGACAATAATGGCAACATTAATTTTGCTTTATTTAGACATACAGACATTAGCCGTTAAAGCCTGAACAGATGTCCTGGTTTTGGCTGGGATAGAGTTAATTTTCTTCCTAGGTCACCCTAGCCTATCTTACAGTCAATGAAAAAAAACCCAACAAAACAAAACCCATCTCATCTGAAGAAAGGCATTAAAATAGGGCAATTACTTTTCCTGCCAAATCTGCCCCTTTCAGTGCATTTACAAACAAAGAAGCTTAAAGTGATTAGGAATTACTATGGCAGCTGAAGTTAGCAGATACATATTCCATTTTATGCTATGGAACTCAAAATGGAGAGGGAAGTCCTGGATTGTAATCCATGCTCTGAAACAATATTCCTAATATTAACTTTAAAAGACTGATCCCATGTCAAGGAACCTGGTTGAAAATTTTAGAATGCTCCCTTCCATTTGAGAACTTTAAGATGTGAACTACTATATATTTTCACACTGGTGAGGCCACACCTGGAGTACTGTGTCCAGATCTGGGCTCCCGAGTACAAGAGAGATACGGACATACTGAAGAGAGTCCAAGAAAGGGCCACAAAGATGATGAACAGGCAGGAGCATTTCTCCTACGAGGAAAGGCCAAGAGACCTATGACTGTTCAGCCTAGCGAAGGGGATCACTTCAGGGGGATCTCATCAGTGTAAATGAATACCTGAAAGGAAGGTGCAAAGAAGGCACAGCCAGGCTCGTCTCAGTGATGCCCAGTGATAGGACAAGAGGCAATGGGCACAAACTGAAACACAGGAGGTTCTGTGTTTCAGGAAACACTTTTTAACTGTGAGAGTGACTGAGCACTGGCACAGGTTGCCCAGAGAGGTTGTAGAGTCTCCATCTTTGGAGATAATCAAAAGCTGTCTGGACATGGTCCTGGGCAACTGGCCCTAGGTGGCCCTCCGTGAGCAAAGGGATTAGCCTAGATGACCTCCAGAGGTCCCTTCCAACCTCAAACATTCTGTAATTCTGTGATATGAAAGGCAGGTCTTGACACCAAAACTTTTCATACTTTGTATGAAAAAAACCTTACGACTCTATTTTATGAGGAGTGTAATCCCTCTATATGAGTAAGAATTGTGCAGAGCACTGAAGCATCACTTTGGGGAGATTGTCCAAGACTATCCTGGAAATGCTCATAAATACTGGTGTGACTAGAAATAATTCTGGTCCATATGGTCATGTTTGTTTGCTAAACAACATTTGGAGCAGGGGGGCAGGAATAGAGGAGTGGTCAGAACACAAGTTAGGCTGCACCCCTAACTCCTTTTTCGTCTTGTTCTCAGTGTCACAAATGTTTGTGGGCTTGGATATAAAATCACGCAATCAATATCTTGTGGAATAACAGTGGAAATAAGTCTAGAGCTTAATCGGGATTGCTTAGGGATTGCTTAGCAATTTACTAAACACACCACAAAGCTGTAGCTAAGTAGTGAAAAAGCCCTACAAAGTGCTAAGTTTTGCATCTCAGGAGGAATTAATTGGGGGGGGGGGGGAGGTGTGGTTTGTTGTTTGTTTTTTTTTTTTTTAATTTTAAAGGGCACCTGACATTGTTCAGGACACCTACCTCTAAATTCATACCACCCAGGTTTAGAAATGTAATTGACTTGTCTAAGTTTATAGTGCAGTTGCCCTAGGTTCCTGTTCTGTAGCTTGTATTCCCAGTTACATCTTCCATTTCAACACTTCGTTCTACGAAGTTGATAGATGGAATGTCTCTCATTCAGGTAAAGTGTAAAAATCCCCATCCACCCTGTCTACATCCTTTATAGAATAGAGAACTGAAACGATTAGGTCTTCTGCCTGTAAAAAGATAGGCACAGGGCTGGAGTAAGAGTTATCTGTGTTTTCCTATACCTTGCTAAAAAGAGAGGCTTACTGTGATCTGGTGATAAACTTAGACATGCAGGAGTGGCTGGACTAAAGCCCTGTGTGTGAGAAAGAAATAGCACGTTGCAATAAAAAAGCAGAGAAGTAAACAGTATACAGAGATACACAGACACAAAAATATTGTTTTCAGTGTCATTTCAACTTAGAACTTTTGGAGGTAAGTGTCAGAGCTATGTGGAAAAGGGTTAGAAATTGTGAGAAAGAAAAATGGAAAGAGCAGTGGCATTTTCTTTTCTCATAGATTCTAGCTTTTTGTGCTCCCACGTTCAGAGAAAGAAGATTTTGTATATTCTTTAAATAACTTTGGGGCATTTCACTACAACTACTCTAAAATATCTCTACCATTACCTCCTACTGGCTAATCACTTAAATTTAAAAACTACTTAGAGGTAAGCTGAGGATGAGGATGTTGTTTTTCCTTTTTCATAACATGCCTAACACTCGAGACTATAGAAATAAAAAAGTGCTTCAGTCTCTGACAATAAGTTAATGGCCGCTTTTGTCATGAAAACACTAAAAAAAAGACATTTGAAGGCCAAATTGTTTTAATGTAAGATATATAGTTTTATAGCAGATGCATCAAGTATATTGAATTGTATTATTGTGGTTGCATCATTATATTAGCAAAAAAGGAAAAAAAAACAACACCAAAGATTAATGAATGTTCTCTTTCCTTGCTTTTTATACATTAAACTAGAAAGAAATACATTTTCTGTGCAAAAAGAAGAAAATATATAAAAAGATTATTAAATGCTTGGCACACTGAAATATCTTCATTTAGATTCTGACCCAAAGTCAGTTCAAAACATTGGAAGTCTTTCATTGATTTTGGTGGGATTTGGATCAAAATTTACTTCTGAATAAAACTGAGATAAAGAACCTGAAGTCAAAACTATTGCTTTTTTTTTTCTTTTTGTTTTAAGCTCTTACATGGCTGAACAAACAGTGTTAAAAAAGTATTCAAACTTTCATCCTTAGAGATGAAAGAAGGCTTAGGACTAACTTTGCATATGCAACAAACTTAACAAGGTAAATGTATCTCTAATGTCTGTGAAATTAAATCATAGAATTATCTTTATCTTGGTGTGAGATATGGAAGTAGTATGAGGGATATTATTAATAAAGGCAATGCAAAGTTAATAAGGACATATTGTAGGCAGTGTCATGTAAATAACAAACACATGACAGATTATTTACTATGATTTGGAAAAGAGCATAGACACAGAACAGAAATATTTACATTATTTCTACAAAAAACATATCAGCATTCCTATCTTTTCATCAGAATTCACATTGACTTATTAACATTTTGGGTTCCTTTTTTGTTATTTTGAAAGCTCCCTTTTGAAAACCTTTTTATAAACAAATATGCTACACAAACATTAAGTTACTATTAAAATAATCTCATTAAAAAACTTTTCATAAATAATATTTGATTTTTGTGAGTTAACTCTGCTTCCAGAGGCACAGATAAACGTTCTGACCTGCCACAGTCAGTCTTGCCTTTCTGATCTGTTTTGCTTGTCCCCGTGCCTTTCCAGAAGTGCCACTGACAAAATCACTGCTCCTCGGTGTGCTGAAGAAAAGTCGGCTTTCTCACCATGTGTTCTTGCTCATGCTCTCCCTGGTAAAGTGTACATTAGACTGCAATTACTCCTATCTATTACATTATGTATAGCATTTCTCAGACTGGGAAGGTAAAAATCCTTTTATTTTGATATTTTCCTTACTTAAGCTTAACATCTGGAACCATTCTTCTTTTTATGATAGAGAATTGAAAACCACTCAGGAATTAATGTGAAGATGCATTAGAGCAGGAAGAATATCAGTTTTTGAGGTATGTGTATGAGGTGATATATGTCAATTATGGTAAGCATTTCCTTCAGGGAAAAGGAAGAGGCATATCAGTAGTGAAGCAAGCCATGTAGAAAATCTGTTTGTTTGGTGTTGCTGGGTTAACTCTATATATGTGCATACACATGGCAATGATCTTGCTCATTTCTGCTGAAAAGTTGTAGAAGTATCCAAGTTTTGTGGATATGTATTGTAGCAATAAGTAGGTTTTGAAGGTAATTGCTGTTTTTTCTCATTTTCTGTCTTTTTATTTTTATTTCTTTTAATACTTCTGATACTTGGGATGGAATGGAACTTTCACTTTGACCCCCTTTGCTGTACTATCTAATCCCTGATGTAATCACCCTAGTCTCTCTAGACTGAGTGTATGTTGGGAATTAATAAGCATTTTCAAGGTGGGATTTCATCTGATGTATTTCTGAGTACAATATCAGAATGCATCTGTGGTTCATCTCGTTCTACTGTTGAACTCAGAAACATATGCAATCTACACAGTCATATGTTCCTCTATCTTTGAAGAGATACTTGATGGGGACATCATCCCCTGATTCTAAACCTAGAGCAGGGTATGCATGCAATAATTCCAGGGACCAAGTAGGCGTGCATGTCCCTCACTGCTTCTACAAGCCTCAATTTTCTTCCTTATGTCCCTCATGTTTAGCAAAATATCATTCACATTCACTTATGCACAAATAAGAAACCAGTTTTTCTTTTTGTCTTCTAATTTTGATCCCACTGAAGCCTCCGAAAAATAATAATATGTGACTAATAGAGTTTTCTTGTTACCAGTTCAGATTGTCTTCTTCAGCAGCACTTAAGCATCTGAATGCACATCCATTAGTCATCTTGAATTCGTGTTAGAGTTGTGTTCTCCATTAACCCACAAAGCATTCTCCTCTTTCCTCTGAACAGATGTTATTAGACAGAGTTGCAGGAAACATGCCTCAAGTAAACCGTCCATAGTAACAGTCTGCATTCCTAACACTTCTTATGTTCACAGTGGCAATATGTCATGGGGAAAACAAAAATCAGAAACCTTTTATAAAAGTCACTTGCACACTTGCCTGAGAAGAAAGCAAGAACAAATTCTATCTGTGTGAAAGCATGAGGCCCACTGTGCCAAAAGTCTTTCAGATGCTTTCAGTAGGTAAATTACTTGAGGAAGGGTGGAAGATTTTCATAAAGCTATAGCCACCAGTGGGTGACTAATAATCTTTGTCATTTAGGAAAAAGAAGTTTGTTAAGAGTTTGCACAAGACATTCTAACTATCAGCAAGTATTACTAGCATTATGTGATTAAAAAATAAACCAAAAATATTTCATGATTCCTCCATTGACACTGCAGTGAATACAGCTTAGAATATTCTCAAAGAACTCAGTAATGTTGTTAGTCCAGCTAACATATTCCAGATATATATATAACAATCTAGGTCACCCATTCATATCTAGGTGCTGGCAGCGGGGGGCTGCAGGGGCGGCCTCTGTGAGGAGAGGCTGGGGCTGACCCGTGCCGGATACAGCCAGTTCCAGCCGGCTCCAACGGACCCACCCCAGGGCACGGCTGAGCCGCTCAGACAAGGTGGGGGCATCTTGGGGAAAACATATTTAAGAAAGGGCAGAAAATGCTTGGAGGAGGAGGAGGCAGAAGAATCAAGAGTGAAGTTGAGGAGGGAAGAAAGGGGAGTGAGGGGGAAGGTGATCTTGGTTCTGTTTTTGTTTCTCACTACCCTACGTTTTTAATTGGCAATAAATTAAATTCATCTTCCCCAAGTCAAGTCTGTTTTGCTCATGACAGTAATTGGTAAGTGATCTCCCTGTCCTTATCTCAACCCACAAGCTTTTTTATCTTATTTTCTCACCCTGTCCTGTTGAGGGGGGAGTGAGAGAGCGGCTGGGTGGGGGTCTGGCAGCCACTCAGGGTCAACCCACCACGCGTTCTCACTAGAGCGGAAGGAAAATGCACAAAAAAGTGTTTGTAGGAAAGTGGATTGAGACATAAAATCTAGCAAATAAAATAAATGCAGGAATGAATCACTACCAATATCCTTAATTTATATATTTTTTTAAATAATAAACCAGAATAGAAGGTGTCATTTCCTCCCCAAGTGATAAAGGACTAACACACATGCTATTTATTTTGCGTGTTTGTAAGCGTTGTCTCCCCTTCCCATTTATAAAATACTGCAGTAGTTCTTTCTGTTCCCTTAATTTTTTTCCTACTGAATATCACTTTTCTGTTTTCTCACATCATTCCTTCTACTTAATAAGGATTATTATCATATATGAATATAAATTATGTATGTATGACTAAGGCCCAAAAGATTATGAGTAAAGGAAAACAGCAATTCTGTATTTGTTTCTCAGTGCTGGATAGGTGGCAGATATGAAAACACTGCTATTCATGTCAATACATTAGCAATGAAAGGCTTGCAAAGAAGACATCAGAGTAGTGATATGCCAAGAAGGCACTTCAGTCTCAAAAAACCCCACCAAAAGAACCATACAAGGATTAAAGACATTTTGAATATAAACAAGTTTATTATTGAAGTATCAATTATTGCATACATCAAAACGACTAAATAAGGGCTACAGTACAAATGGTAACATCAAAGCAAAAGATAACTCTCATTTTGGTTGAATACTAGCATGAAAACACATTTTAATGGAGTCTGTTTATCAGTTCCTGGGTTTTATTCTATGAAGCTGCTTTTTCTCCCACAGCAATAACTGCTGAGTGTCACGAACATTTTGTGTGATGTCTTATTCAAGATGGAGAAAAAAGGTATGTGCAGAACCATGTGCCTCTGTAAAATGACAAATTGCTTGTTATTATAAGATTTGTAATATAATACGTATGTAAAAAGTATATATATGTGCATGTGTGTGCATATTTGCGTATATATTCAATATGTGTGTGTCCATGCACAAATTTTAATACAAAAATCTTGATACTTTGAAAACAAATATGAAGACAGAGTGCTTACTTCAAAAAATCTACAGTTTGCAAACCAGACTGGAAATCCCTTTATCAGTGTGAGTACCACTTACATAACCTATCCCTTTAATCTCAACGGAGATGCCTCTGTGTGTAACCATACTCCAAGTGAGTGAAGACTTGGCTGCATGGCATTAAACATGCACTTGTCATGTCATCTGTGTTACAATATATAGGAGAGGGAATGTAGTTTTGAGTTTTTTTCTTAGCCTTTGACAAGAAAAAAATAATATTAAATTTAAAAGATAAATTATATTGTCAGTATAGGTTATACTGGAAAACTTTTTCATCTTCTGAGTCAACTTGTAAAGTACTTTTTGTGTAAGATATCAGCACATAGACTCCCACAGGCAATTTTCTGTACCTATAACTGCCTTTCTTCCTTTTCATATTCAGATTAGATTCTATATAATGTGATTAGATTACATGATGTGGAAAAAATACCTTCAACTAAATTAGAATAAAATTTATATTGATCAAGGAACAGGGATCTGGAAATCAATCAAAAGATAGAAAGGAATGAAGAGTAACATTTGTTAACATACATAGGTTGTCAATTTCTTGGATTTTCTTTCTCCCTCCTCTCATTGTGGTTGCGCATGAATAGTCCCTAGACTTTATGAAACTTTACAAGTCAGGATCACCTATTTTCTTTTCTAAGATAGACTTATCTCTTTCACTGATCATGCGGTTTATTTCTGTGCCTGTTCCCATGTGAATTTATGTCCTTAAATGCCAAAATAGTACCATATGCAATGACATATGTGCTAAAGACATCTGTGCTAGAGACATCCGTATTTTAGAGGCTAAAGTGAGTTGATGCAAATTTCCATTAAGCTACTATCCTTAGCTGATAAAAGTTGTGGAAGGTGGATGTTAGTTGTCTGATAATTCTGTGTATCTATTCTTTTCATACCTCATTATAGAGATTATCTCATTCACTTACTTGTCATTATTAAGATTTTTGAGCTTTTCTTTCTCCTCAGTTATGAGAGCATTTCCATATCTTTACTTTTCTTTCCAGTATCTATCTTGTCTTATCCCCCATCATAAATATCCTCATAATAATGCCCATGAGCATGTTTCATTTGTATTGTTGAATTCATAGTCTCTAGAAAATATTGAGATAGAAGAGGATAAATCTGTCAGAAAAGAGCCAAACAATTATTAAATCTGTCTAATGAAGTGATATCAAAGGGAAACAAATAGGACATGGGCATTGTACTAAGTTAGCGTTAGGGCTGGAATTTGAAAGTCAGACTTTTTAAGTTCACTGGTTCTAATTCTCTCTGAATTGCTGTGTGATTTGGAGCAACTCACAAGACATCTGAGTGTTGATATTTATAAAACCAAGGCAATGCTTTTCATTGTGGGTAGTCATATCCTGCTTTAACTAAGTATTTAATATATTTCAAATGCTTTGAGAGTCTACATTAACATTTCTGTGTTTATGGAAGTTTTGGATCCTTATTTATTTACTCCAGAGTTGTGGTGTTTTCTCTAATTTTGAGCTCAGAATTATCCTATCACAGAACATGAAGAGACTTTATCATGTTATACTGTACAAGTATTTAGAAATATTTTAAGGTGAGTGTTCAAAAGTCCTACATGGGTTCAAAAGTCCTACATAAGTATCCAGCACTTAGAAAAGGAATAGGTTTAAATATGATTTGGTAATAGTGCATATGTTATTGTTCCTCTTTTGATGAGAAGATTGCCTTCACAAAGTGGGAGAAAGCTCAGTTTTAAGGATTTATAATATTTCCTCACAAGCTGCAATTTTAATAATGAATAGTATTTATTTATCTTTTTATTATTTTGGAGCAACCGTGATAGTAACTGTCTGAAAACATTAGTTTTCCACAAAAAGGAACCCCAAATGATATTAAGGTATGATAAACATATGCAGCTGTAATTGAATATCTCGAAAATAGTTTGCAAAAAGAACAGACCTTGCTCCTGGTGCTACCCTTATAGCATTGCCTTTATTGTTTTCAAGATAAAATCTGTTTCTTGCATTTAAATGTAAGAAGGCTATAGTAACATTTATTAAAATAGCTAACAAATATAAAGAAAAGATATCACCTACTTCAGTATGATGGTACTTCAATACTGCTGTTTGGAAAACAAGACACTATTAATGTCTATAATAATATTATATTACTTCAAATTACTTTCCATGCAAAACTGATTTGCATTAAATGTTCTTTTAAATAACAAGATCAGTATAACAAAAGCAAGCAGAACAAGAAAGGTTTAAAACATTGTGGTGTTATTTAATGCCAAAAAAAGCTGAAAAAAAAAGAACATTTATAAGTTTTCCAGTGCATTTTTCCCACTGATAAATAATTAAATGCTTTCTATATAACATATTTCCTTGTGAAAAACAACAACGATAAAAACAAAACCCCCACAACAACTAAAGAAAGCAAAATAACTTTGGCTGTGATCATTCCACATATGTTTGAGGTCTAAAGACTATTTCCCCCCTTTTGGGTAAGATTTTTCTAGAGCTCAGAAATCTGACAATAATCTCCCTGTTTTACCTGTTACTCATTAACACCTAAATTTCCTGCCTAAGTTTAAAGTGCCTAATTACAGGACCTATATTAAAAAAAACAACACAAAAACAGTTGTTCTAGTATTCTAGTGCAATCAGTGATGAGAGATAGGAACCTTCAGAAGCTTTGCCAGTATAAAATCTGAATTACCTTCTGAAGGTATTAAGCCCTCTCCATTGACTGCTGAGAAATCTAACATAATAATACACCTAAAGTTACTTGCTGTACATAAGCATATAAAGTTAGATGGGATTAGTCTAGACCTACCTTGTCAGTGAAGTCACTACTCCAGTCCATTCCATTGTTTTTTCAAATTAATTTAATATCAGTAGTATAGATGAATATTCAATAAAATTTGCTAGCTCTGTTGTATTGGGAGGATCAGACCTCTCTTACGGACTGTTATTGCACAGACCATAACATCCATGCCAGAGTAGCCATTTTTTTCAGTGTTCTTTTTGGAAAAAAATAAATCAGAAACCAAACCACGTTTGTTTATGCTACCGTATATTCACAAATAAGGTTAATTATTCCCAACTCTCAGTCCTAAAATGCCAACTTTCGTATACTGTATTTTTAATCACATTTCAACAAACAAATTCCATCAATTTGCATTTTTTATTTCCAAGTGTTTTTTTTTCCTAACTACTGTACAGTGATAATTATTCCCACCACATTGGTAGGGAACTTTGCAACATTTAAATAGCTGAAGCATCTTTACTCATGATGCTAAGCATCAGTTCTTGCACTATTAAGTCTGCATTTTAGGTGGCTGTAAACCATCTGTAGTGGGGTAGAAATGGAAAGGAAATATCATCACATGTAAGATCTCTGTCCAGCAATCAACTCCATATGCATACACCTGCAAGTAGTTCCATCAGAGTAAATGGACCATCATGTACTTTAACTGAAGCACCTTCCTGAGTATGCTCATGGTTAAGTATACTTATACTAAGCTCATCTACTGGATCAAGGCCAGGTACTCTACCATTTAAGGGGTCAAGGTCATAATGATTCTATAGACTATAACAGAAAAGCTAAAAATCCTGTCTATTCTGTATTTAGCTGCATGAAGGCAAATGAAGGGGAGAGAATGGTAATGTGTATCAAAACTACAGCAAGTCTTCCTTCTTTGGAAGAAGCTAAAAAAGTCTTATTTTAAAAGGAGCTTTAAAAAGGTCTTCTGTCTCCTTCTGATAGGGGCTAAAATGTCTAGTTCAGAAATAATTTCCTGAGCAGCCTCTGGTTTTGGGATTGGCTGAACAATTTACACTTGTATCATGACCAGAAATTTGAACCTTCTTGTTACCATCATTTGTGATTATGGGAATGTTACTATGGTAAGGATCTGCACAAACACCTGGTTAGATTTTTACCAGGAAGCTGTAACTCTTCATTTTATGTGGCCTTCGAGAAAGCAGCTTAATTGATTTTTCCTCCTTGTCATTGTTTTCAAACACACATAGCTCTGAAAAAGATTTCTGATTTTAACAGTAAAAGTAATTCTTGAGTAGACAAGAAGAAGAAAAAGACAAAGTCTAATTCTGTGGGGGAAAAATATCATTTTGTCTGAGGACATGCTTCTAAAGAAATTGGATGTGTCAAGATTTTTAGTGAATGGCAAGCTCAAAACCAAAAAAGAAAGGTGTACAGAAAAAATAAGTTTGGTCCACAGTGACACATTTGGGAAATCAGTAGCTATTCTACAGTTCATGTGTTTGGACTGAAAAGCTTAATATAACACTGTGTTTCAGTGTTTGTTTTTCAAGCCAGCAGTTTTTTTCAAGAACAGCAAATGGCAAAAGGATGAACTTCTTCCCCTGTTGAACCTTCCAAATTCCATTAACATTAATGGTGATCTTTTGAACTTATTGATATGATCTAGACTCAGGCACCTAAAGTGAGACAGGAAGCCATATATGGACCCACAATATAAATGAGTTAAACACTGTTTAGAAAAAACAGAGACATTAAAACCTCAGCTCCGTTATCCATCTAGAAATGCATTTTTAAAAAAATCACTGCTTACTATAATTATGCATGTATGTCTGCAGATAGTAAATCGGTGTAAAACAGTTGAAGTTTCTATGTTTTCATGGAATTAGTTTCAGTTAAATCCATTACGTCATGAATCAACTCGAACCTTCATTTTAAAAAGGAAAAAAATATATATTTACTTTGATGAAAATTGCCTTGACTTGAAGCTGGGGATAATTTTTTTATAAATTACAACTTTTGTAATATATTGTATAAGGATTTCTACTAGTTCAGCTATGCCAAGAGCTGAAATTAAGGTTGTTTCTCCATATAAATAAGAAGATTCACCAACACACTACATATTTAGATTTTTTAAAAACAAATTGCACTCTAAACCCATAAAATCTATCCATCATTGCATACTAGTATTCACAAACCCCTCTTTTCTACCTAATTTCTAGTTTCACTTAAGGGAATACAGACTGTACATTAAAAAGTCTATAATAAAGAATCACGAGCAATAAACAAATGCGCTCATTTAAAATCTTCTTTCAACCTGGGTTCCTCTTGAATTTTTGTTATTATTTTTATGCCTGCCCAACAATTAAATGCCATTCTTTATAAATGTGATCTGCTGAAAGAACAGGAAATTATCCCAAGCTGGTCTGATAAACAATAATACAGAAAGTTATACCTGCTATGTAGTTTATAAGAAAGATGTTTAAAAAGAAACAACTGGCCTTCATACTCTGTATAGGCATGAGCTTTTTCTGGTACTTCAACAGAAATGTAAAAATGGTTAAATGCTAATTCATAATAAATGTCTTCTTTTATATACCTTGTCTTGTACTCTTATTTCATAGTGCCATTTGTACATGAAGAACTTAATAAAGGTCAGATCCCTATCATTTTGGTCTCTGTGCAAACGTGTATAAAGAAATAGTTTCTTCCCAAGGAGTTTGTATTATAAGGGTACACAGAGTAAATTTATGCTTCCGTACAGAATGACTTGCACTGTTCAGTAACAAAACATTAACAAAACAAAACAGAAGTCTCGGTGTGCATGTTCCTGTCACTAATGAATGCAACGATATTGAGAACAATATGGCTGCAACCTCTGCACTGAAGCCAAGATCAAATCTAAAGATGAGAACAGAGAAAGCAAAGGTGCCATAGGGCAGATCCTCAGATTATGTAAACTGTAGTTTCTTTGCTGAAGTAACTGAAGTATGACATTTTCCATGAGCTGAGGGTCTGCACCCAGTATTTTGCAGCTTCTTAAGCAGGAAGGCAAACATTGATCAGACTGGGAACAGCTCTAATTGAATGTTTCACTACTGTTGTATGTATCACCAGTATACAAAGCAAAACAACATTGAAGGGCCAAATACATTCCCCTTTCTTTTCATAAGGAATAGTAGATAATTACAGCAGATACATAGAAATATTTTGATGGGCTCTGTATGAAGTGGGCAAACCAAATGATAAAGATTAAGGGAGCCTTAACCTTTGTTCAGCAGCATTTTTTAGTATGTGCTTATCTTCAAGCATGTGCATTCCACTGAAATAATCAGAATACTCCTGTATCTAAAGGTGGAGAATTTTGTTAGATATTATGCTAAAATGGATCTTATATAAGGATTGCAAAGCTGCTGCTAAAGCTGCTAAAGGTTTAGGTGTAACCCAGTTTTCCTCATGCAGTATTAACCAGTTAGTTAGTTAAATTTCCATGGCATCATAGAGCGCGGCTGTTCATTTTGTGTATACCTTGCACACAGGTAGAAAGTTGAAGCCGAAAGAATAAACTGCAATTTATAATGATTGAGAAAAGAGACTCGTCCATTTGAAGGTCAAAATGGGGTGTCCTTATTAGCTTTACAGTTTCATTAAATGCATTCACCACAGTTGCAATTTTCCTTCATTGTTAATAAGCATCGTAATGTATAAAACACACATTTAGCATATAGAGTTTTATAAATTATTATTAATTGTTACTAAATTCTACTGAGACCAATAGTATAAATCTCCTATAAGTATTCTTCCTTTTCTTTGTCTAAAGCATACTTCTTTGGCCAGAATCATTTGCAATGGTATGGTGTGAAGAAACATATTTACAAAACCAACAGATATTTTCAGGTCAGATCACAAAGCTAGTCTTTCACTATCTTTTTTCATCCAGCATCCATGATTAACATTCTGCCAGTTAGTATTCATGGATATCTTTTACCAAAATTTTTCAGTCTCAAGCGTTTCTTAGCATTTCAGCAACAATTAAATGATGTTGGGATTATTGTCCATGTAGGTGTAGATGTATGCATATAGATATTTATTTTCTTCAAGCCTTGTTACTCTTGAAATTGAATTTGTTACTCTTGTATTTCTTTTTTAGATGGGTAGGAGAGGAGGGAAAAATCAAAAAGCAATTTGAAAAGAAATGCTTATATACATATATTACATGGAGTTATTTACTAGTATGCTGATATGGTCTCTGCTCAGGGGTGACCAACCTCCACAGCTGCAGAGGACAAATTTCACCCTGCATCTCTGAAATGTTCTATTTATTGCAATGGGTACCCATCATCACTCCACAGAAGCAAATATATATCATCCATACAGAGACAGATGTTGTCACAGTTTTTGGAAACAGGCTTTCCTGAAGCTATTTGAATAACCATGCAAAAAAACACCAGAGGGAAGAAAATTTACGTTTAGCTCAGTGCTAGCAATCATCATGCAGTAATAGTCCAAAGAATTGGTCCCAGGTTGCCCTGTCTCTGGACTTGACCCTAGCAAACAAGCTGGAATGGCCAACCTTCTTAACAACTGAAATAGCTGGGTTTATGTCCCTTGCCACTGCCTGGATGTTTCAGATAGATTTTATCTGAATGCCCACTGCCATATCTCAGAGGCTGTGACTTTTGCTAGTAGAGGAACATCTTGCTTAATTTCTTTCCTTTAATTTTTCTTTGATACCGCTCTTTCAGAGACCACTGAAGTCCCAGAGTCCACAGGGCACAATCTGTGCAGGTATGAGTGGCAGCTATAAAATCAGCTCCCAATTTACAAGAATACTTCTCTTTCCCAGAACTAGCTTTCTTCTTGCGTTACCATGACATTCAGGATCACTTGAACTGAAAGCTGCTTCCCACTTGAAACAAGATGTCCTTCATGAGGGATCTTACTTCTCATTTCACTACAGCCAGTATTTGGTGACCTTAAAGACTTGCTGCAAAGCCCATCTGTTTGTTGAAGCTCTCCCTTTAAAAAAAGTAATTTGATTGGCAGGACTGTCTGGAAAGCTGATTAAAGTTACCTGTAAGCAAAGTTAGGACCTGTTGTTTCAGTGGGAAAGATATTGCAGTGGATACAAAAGGAAAAAGAGAGGATGATTTATAGACTACTTCAAACCTCCTTCATTCCTTTTTTCTTTTAAATTGTTTTATAGACTTTTTACTGTATGTATGGAGCCTGGCATAGGCTCTGTGAACAAATCTGAATTAACAAACACCATCATTTTAGGACAGTTTTACAACGTCCACCTCAAAGTGTCTTTGTCTTTTTGTCTTATGTCTCTCTGTCTTAACTGAGAGGTCTTATTATCCTTGAATACTCTAAATAAAAATCCTTCAACTCTGAAATTTTGAGTTAATACAACTTGATGCAGCAGGTCATCATTGTGCTTCATCAAAGACTTCATCCCTACAGCAAACAAGGTACCCTGATAGTCTCTTTCTGAGGAGCAAAACCCTAAGCCACAGTTTCATGGTAAAAGATAATAGAAAGTATATTTTTCAGTTTTGTGGGAAGAGATTTACCACATCATATTTACAGCTTCCTATGATATATTAATTCTTTTCTTTCTTGGGATTCTTGAATCCCTGGATAGTTTTACAGTCTTAAGGAAAAGACTGTCTTCCTGTCTTTATTCTCAAGTATCAGTGAGCCATGTGCGCATCAGTTTGGAAGGGTTTGTTCATCACAAGCACTATTTTAATCTTCTATTACCATTTTTTGGGAGGGTATCAGTTTCAATTTCACACCTCCTTCTTTCTTATTGTTACTTTCAATTCCAAGCTCAGCCAAGAAGAGACTCCTTTAAACAAATTTGTAATTTAATATCCTCTGCAGTTTTTTACATTCAGGTAAGAACCTACCAACTTAACCTGAAGAGTGCATATGAAAGGGAAATTACTAAGGCAGTTTTAACAACCTAAGAAGAGTATCTTAAATATTTAGAGTCATGTCAAATTTTTCCAAAAACTCAGTAACTTTATATCATCACTTTGCAAATTTATTTTGCAGAGCTAAGATCAATGTTAGTCATTCCCAGTTCTCTATTCATTGTCCCTGTAAAATATGTTTGCAAGACCCTTTTTAGCACCTGCTCATCTGTATCTGTATGTATTCTTTCCATTATTTTGTGCTATTGAATTCAGAGAATCAAGTTAAAATCTGTAACAGTAGTATACAGAGAATATGCAGCTAAAACTAAAAGTCACTAAGTGTATATGTGGATGATCTGGGTGGGATAAATAGAACTGGATTTCATGGATTCATCCATCTGTCTAAAAAAGGTTCCTATTTCCTTCTTTCTCTTTTTTTTTTTTTCTCTGTCCCCCCCGCCCCATAGTGTCCTACTATAAATTTAGTCGGATATTAAACTTAAACCAGTGAGAAACCACTAGCACATGGATCAACTCTCCTCTCTTTGAAGACAGAAGTAAGACTGTTGTTGATTTTAGTGAGAGGAAGATCAAGCATTAAAAGTTGTGTGATCCTCACTTCAAAGTTTCATAAAGCCTTACCTGGCTATTCCAGGGTTAAACCACGACAATAACCTGGGTGGTTTCATAATTAAGATATTAGTTTGTTGCTGTATCATGATACTCATTTAAATTCCTCCAGGACTTTAGCTGTGTGAGGTTTACTATAAGTCCACTGTGGGTGGTAATTATGTCTTGTAACTATAGAACAGAAAAATAACGGAGTAACTGTGAGTCAAGGGAACATCTTGAGCTGTTGAAATTATTGTGGCTATGCTGAAAATCACAGAATCACAGAATCGTATAGGTTGGAAAAAACCTTTAAGATCATCGAGTCCAACCGTAAACCTAACACTACCAAGACCACCACTAAACCATGTCCCTAAGAACCTCATCCACACGTCTCTTAAATACCTTCAGGGATGGCAACTCAACCACTTCCCTGGGCAGCCTCTTCCAATGCTTGATAACCCTTCCAGTGAAGTAAAATTTCCTAATATCCGGTCTAAACCTCCCCTGGTGCAACTTGAGGCCATTTCCTCTCGTCCTATCACTTGTTACCTGGGAGAAGAGACTGACCCCCACCTCTCTACAACCTCCTTTCAGGTAGTTGGAGAGAGCAATAAGGTCTCCCCTCAGCCTCCTTTTTTCCAGGCTAAACAACCCCAGTTCCCTCAGACGCTCCTCATAAGACTTGTGCTCTAGACCCTTCACCAGCTTCATTGCCCTTCTCTGGACACGCTCCAGCACCTCAATGTCTCTCTTGTAGTGGGGGGCCCAAAACTGAACACAGGATTCGAGGTGCGGCCTCACCAGTGCCGAGTACAGGGGCACAATCACTTCCCTAGTCCTGATGGCCACACTATTTTTGACACAAGCCAGGATGCCATTGGCTTTCTTGGCCACCTGGGCACACTGCTGGCTCCTATTCAGGCGGCTGTCAACCAACATGCCCAGGTCCTTTTCCGCCTGGCAGCTTTCCAGCCACTCTTCCCCAGGCCTGTAGCGTTGCATGGGGTTGCTGTGGTCCAAGTGCAGGACCTTGCACTTGGCCTTGTTAAACCTCATACAACTGACCTCAACCCATTGATCCAGCCTGTCCAGGTCCCTCTGTAGAGCCTTCCTACCCTCAAGCAGATCAACACTCCCGCACAACTTGGTGTCATCTGCAAACTTACTGAGGGTGCACTCGATCCCTTCATCCAGATCATTGATAAAGACATTAAACAGAACTGGCCCCAGCACAGAGCCCTGGGGAACACCACTTGTGACCGGCCGCCAACTGGAGTAAACTCCATTCACCACCACTCTTTGGGCCCGGCCATCCAGCCAGTTCTTTACCCAGAGAAGAGCACACCCGTCCAAGCCATGAGCAGCCAGTTTCTCCAGGAGAATGCTGTGGGAAACCGTGTCAAAGGCTTTACTAAAGTCTAGATAGACAACATCCACAGCCTTTCCCTCATCTACTAGGCAGGTCACCTTGTCGTAGAAGGACATCAGGTTGGTCAAGCAGGACCTGCCTTTCCTAAACCCATGCTGGCTGGGCTTGATCCCTTGGTTATTCTCTACATGCCATGTGATTGCACTCAGGATGATCTGCTCCATCAGCTTCCCTGGTACTGAGGTCAGGCTGACAGGCCTGTAGTTCCCTGGACACTCCTTCCGGCCCTTCTTGAAGATGGGTGTCACATTCACTAACCTCCAGTGAACTGGGACCTCCCCAGTTAGCCAGGACTGCTGGTAAATGATGGAAAGGGGCTTGGTGAGCATGTCTGCCAGTTCCTTCAGTACTCTCGGGTGGATCTCATCAGGCCCCATAGACTTGTGAGTGTCTAAGTGGTGCAGCAGGTCACTAACCATTTCCCCCTGGATTATGGGGGCTCCATTCTGGTCCCCGTCCCTATCTTCCAAGTCTGGGGGCTGGGTACCCAGAGAACAATTGGCCCTGCTATTAAAGACTGAGGCAAAGAAGGCATTGAGTACCTCAGCCTTTTCCTCATCCTTGGTCACTGTGTTCCCTCCCCTGTCTACTAGGGGCTGGAGATTCTCCTTAGCTCTCCTTTTGCTGCTAATGTATTTGAAGAAGTGTTTTTTGTTGTCTTTTACAGCAGCAACCAGATTGAGCTCTAGCTCAGCTTTGGCCCTTCTAATTTTCTCCCTGCACAGCCTTGCTACACCTTTGTAGTCCTCCTGAGTTGCCTGCCCCTTCTTCCAGAGGTCATAGACTCTCCTCTTTTTCCTGAGCTCGAGCCAGAGCTCTCTAGTCAGCCAGGCTGGTCTTCTTCCCCGCCAGCTCGTCTTTCGGCACCTGGGGACAGCCTGCTCTTGTGCCTTTAGGACTTCCCCCTTAAAGAATGTCCAGCCTTCCTGGACTCCTTTGCCCTTTAGGGCTGCCTCCCAGGGGACTCTGTCGACCAGTCTCCTAAACAGGCTGAAGTCTGCCCTCCGGAAGTCTAAGGTGGCAGTTTTGCTGAACCCCCTCACTGCTTCTCCATGTATCAAAAGCTCTATCATTTTGTGATCACTCTGCCCAAGATGGCCTCCAACCATCACATGGCTCACAAGTCCTTCTCTGTTGGTGAACAAGAGGTCCAGCGGGGCACCTTCCCTAGTTGGCTCACTCACCAGCTGTGTCAGGAAGTTATCTGCCACACACTCCAGGAACCTCCTAGACTGTTTCCTCTCTGCTGTATGGTATTTCCAGCAGACATCTGGTAGGTTGAAGTCCCCCACAAGAACAAGGGCTAGCGATCGTGAGGCTTCTCCCATCTGCTTATAGAATAGTTCGTCTGCCTCCTCATCCTGGTTGGGTGGTCTGTAACAGACTCCCACTGCAGTATCTGCCTTGTTGGCTTTCCCCCTGATTCTTACCCATAGACACTCCACCCTATCGTCACCATCATCAAGCTTTAAACTATCCAGACACTCCCTAATGTATGGGGCTACCCCACCTCCTCTCCTGCCTCGCCTATCCCTCCTGAAGAGTTTATAGCCATCCATCGCCGCACTCCAGTTGTGCGAGTCATCCCACCACGTTTCCGTGATGGCAACCATATCATAGTTTTCCTGATGTACAATGGCTTCCAAATCCTCCTGCTTGTTGCCCATGCTGCGTGCATTGGTGTAGAGGCACTTCAGTTGGGCTGTCATTCGTGTCTCCTTCATAGAGGAACACCCCTTGTGTGCTTTGAGGCATTTCACTGGAATTTCCCTCTTGGCTCCTATTGCCTCAGTATCCCCTAGCTCAACTCTCTTCGACTTCAGCTGTGCCCCAGTGTACCCTGCACATCTCAGAGACACAGGCTGAGTGCCCTCACTGGATATATCTTAGATTTGCCCTCGCTGCAAATCTAAGGATATGCAGCCTTTTATACCAAGTGAGAATATATTTCCTTTGCAACCTATTTCTAGTTTCATTATGAAGTTTTTGTGTTGTCTGTGATCTGCCATTTACTATGTCCCATAACTTTAAATAGAGTGGACAGTATTTATTTTACATAAATATTGTGAAACTTAATTAACATTTGTAAGTTCATCTGTGAGTGAAAAGTGCAAACTATTATTCTTCATTACTCCATGAAGTATTTTCATCTGATTCCCCGATAATGTCATATGGCTGCCTAACAACCTTCTCTACAGTGAAAGTCTGAAAATAAATCTTTACAGCTGTAATACTTCTCAAAAGCTGTTTCAAGTAGAACCAATAGGAAGGAAAATCTTTTTAAAAAGACATCATTAGAATACATTTTTCAAATGGAAAAACATTTTAAAACCAAAAGCAAAAAGTTATTCATCAGTGTTAGGGAGTAAACTGAGATTTGGATGTTGCCACCTATTTCAGCAGCAGACAGTTCCAGATTCAGAAAATGTAAAGTGGTTGATGCTGATGTGTTCTAGAGAAATCTTGTTAAGAAGAAAAAAGAAAAAGAATATATTAAAAAAAAACCCAACACAGAAAATACATCTAATTACCTGTGCACTTGCTGGGGTTTCTTCCCTCCTTCCCCTATGGTAAAAGACTTTTAATGTCTTGTGCAAATTCAGGATATTTTGTCTTTGTGCACTATTGCAATGATTACTCCACTATTTAAATGAAAATAATAACCCATGAAAGATCTCTTACATTAGCATTTTATAGCAAAGTCCCCTGTTCTGTGGAGGAATTGAAGAAAGACTACTAGCTGTACAGGGGCTGTCCCACCATTTCTATATGTAGTTGTGATACTTACTTTGCTTATGTAATGGTTTAAAATTTATTTCTTCTAAGATTGCACTGATAGGTAATTCTTTACTTTGTGTCTCGTCCCACTCGGTGGGTTGCGAGAGGGGTGAATCTTTTCGATTCCCCGACTTCTTTGTGTACCGACAAAGGCTGATCTCTGCTTGGCAGAGCTGCGTGGTCAGTAGAGTCACGACTATGACTCACAGGAATAGGCTGGCCAGCAACTTTATTAACTGGCGAATTCCACAAATGGACAAACTTAAGGAACTGGCAAGCTTAACGAACGAACAAAGGCGATTTGGCAATGGAGCTGTTTTCCGGGCAACCCTTCACAATCTATCCCAAACTTGCATATATATTAGAAGAGCAGAGGAAGTGAGAAGCAAGAAAAGGAAAGGAAAAAAGAGAAAGGAAAAGTATCACCACCCTTGGATCCTTGCGGGGGGGGGGGGGGCGGCGCATGTCTTTTATAGGCTAATCCCCGCCTCCAGGTACGCCCCTTCAGGACTGACATGGTTCTTGTTCTAGAAAGTTCTCAATCTTCTGCACAGGCGCTGGGGGAGGGGGTGGTCGCAAGCCCCTTCCTCAGATCAACCCTGTGTGACCTCTGGCCATACATGGTCAGGTCCGGTGGAACCCAGAACCGCGCATCCTCTGACGCACTCTCCACATCCCGCACGTCCTGCTCCCGCTCCTGCTCTCCTCCACCCTGTGCTCGCTGACCTGCGGTCGCCATGCAAATAGTGCCTCAAGTCGCCACAATGTTTGAGACATTAACTCTTTCAGTCTCTCACACCTTGTCACTAGTCTGTCAGCTTTTTAGTTATTATGATTTGATAAGTTATCCTCAATTCCCTCCCTTCATTCACTAGTTTGCTTTCCCCTTTTTCAATAATGCAGAATATTCTGCATTTTTTACACAGTTCCCATAATTAGGCTCATACAGCACTTCTCTACAACTATAGTGCTTATTTTTATAGTGGCTCTAGGAACAGGGTCCCAGGAGTGGGATAGAGCATGAAATGATCTTTGCTCCACTCTCTGCATATTCGTATAGTAGCAAAATGACATAGTAAAAGTAGCTGCAACTCCCTTACTGCCTTGTGGCACATGACATCAGACTGCTTCAGGGACAAATGCATCTGATGTTTATTCATCTGATATTTACTACATGGACTTTGTGAGATCTAAGAAAGAAGACTTAACCTATTGGCCAGAGCTGTGGGCACACTATTAGTAATGCTTGTGCCTGAGCAACCAGACACAGCAGATTTGAAGTTCTTCTTCAGGCAGGCATAGCTGTTCAAACAAAGACTATGCGTATTCTTCTGTAGCACAGACATACCTTTATTTCTGAACAGAATATATTTGCTGTATAAGCTACGATTACATGTGAGTTACAATTTTCCCTTTAGCTTTCTATTTTAGGTCTTCACAGTTTTCTGAAAGCTTTATATTTCACACTAACATCTGTTAGGTATGATATATCCTTGCATCTAAACCATTTTTGGAGATCGTGAGTCAAAATTATTCCCCTTATTATTTTCCAATTCTAATAAAGATAGACAAAGAGAATTAGGGAGTGTTAGAAATACACTTTACTGCCCTTAGAAGAAAATGCATAGAATTCTACAAAAACAATGTGGGAAAGAGAAGTAGAATGTTACCTGGAAAGGCATCTGCTTAAGAAGCAGTACCTTGAGCATGAAAAAAAAAAAGACAAATAAACAAACCACCCCCTCTTAAAAAAAAGTCACATAGACCTCAGTATACTTTGTATGAAGTTCTTTAATATGCAATAAATAATTTATTCCCCATATACTCCAACTTAACTTAAAATTTAAATTTAAACACCCTCTTGAGAAAGGACGTATTCTGAAAGTCCACTGTTCATCTAGCCAAACAATATTGTATTCAAACAAAAGAATATTAATAGGAAAAGCTGAATTAACTTTTGTTCAGACTACTTTCGGTACAAAAAAAAGAAGAAAGGTCTTAGAATCATAGAACAGCCCAGGTTGGAAAGGACCTGGAAAGATTGACCATATGGTCCAAATTCTTTTGGAAAAGAGAGATTACTGTATCGTATGCCAAAAGGTTATTGTATCATATGCAAAAAGGAGTGCTCTTTGAAACTTTTAGAAGGTCTTCAACCAAAGGAAACTATAAGAAGGATGCACTGAAAGAGAATCTTTTAGAGTCCAGTAGAGAATTTCCTGCTTTTTCATACCTCATAGTACACTTGGGCTCAGTCATCTACTGAGGCCCTTCCAAAGATGCATAGCTTGGATGAACAATTTATATGCATCACTTTCACATTTGGAAACATGAATATATTCATGTTTCAATTCAGTTGCTTACATAGTAGCATCTTGCACCATTTGAGAGGCCCTACAGTATCTGAGGCAGCCACCTGGGACTTGTAGAGATGATTCAACTATATCAGGAAATCCATACTCTCCTGAAATGGAAAGTGGGGGCCAGACAGGGTGGAGTCTTTGAAACATGAAGATCTTTACTGATATGTTTGTGTTTTCTTGTTTTTTACCCAAACAGAAACAAAAAAAAAAAAGAAAAAAAAAAAAAACACAACAGAACAAAAATGTGAGAAAATCTGAGAAACTAATAATGCTAATAAAATATCAACTCACTGTTGTGAGCCATAGGAGATATGTAATCCAGCTGCCATATGTAAATAGCAATGTAAACCTCAAAGTTAGTACTTTGGTCTTATATATGTGTACTATACTAGTTTACAATGTTTTGTTTGCTATTTTATATAAAAAATATTCTTCCTCACCTTCTGGCTGCTCACTATCAAACTGAACTTCATTGGTTAAAAGGTGAAATCCAGATTATTTCACAAACACTATTGTTTTCCGGGAACTGGGACAGTTCTGCTTTCTGACCATTTGGAAAAAGGCATTGACTGTTTTAAATCTGTCCTGGTTTTGGCTGGGATAGAGTTAATTTTCTTCCTAGTAGCTGGTATAGTGCTGTGTTTTGGATTTTAGTATGAGAATAATATTGATAACACACTGATGTTTTGGCTGTTGCTAAGCGGTGTTTACACTGGTCAAGGACTTTTTTTCAGCTCCCCATGCTCTACCAGGTGCCCAAGAAATGGGAGGGGGCACGGCCAGGACAGTTGATCCAAACTGACCAAAGGGCTATTCCATACCATATGATGTCGTGCCCAGTATATAAACTGGGGGAGTTGGCCGGGGGATAGCGATCGCTGCTCAGGGACTGGCTGGGCGTCAGTCGGCGGGTGGTGAGTGGTTGTATCAATTTTTTTTATTTTTTTTTCCTTTTTCCCTCCCTTGGGTTTTTTTCCTCTCTCTCTCTCGTTGTTTTCCTTCTCATTACAATTCATTATTATTATTACTATTATTTTGTTCCAATTATTAAACTGTTCTTATCTCAACCCATGAGTTTTCTTACTTTTGCTCTTCCGATTCTCTCCCCCATCCCACTGGGGGGGGAGTGAGCGAGTGGCTACGTGGTGCTTAGCTGCCGGCTGGGGCTAAACCACAACAAAATCAAATACAATGTACTAGTTGTGTGGTCATTTTCTTCAAATGAGTCCAAATGGCCATTGGACATATATATGCAATATTTTGAGCATTCTACTATGCCTTTCACATTAATTTTCTCATTATTGTTGTTATGGTTAATTCTTATATACACTGAGAAATTTAAATTTTACAAAAATACTTTGAAAAAGTTGAAGTGCTAGAAAACTAACTATTCCAATAATATAAAATGTAAAGAGAAAAAAAGTTATTATAAAAGTGAAACAACTGTACTAAAAGCCCCTAAAGCTTACAAACTACTACTAAATAGTTCAAACCTGCTTTAAAAAAAATATCGTGTGTAAGAACTGAATATCAAAATGGACACATAACATCTAACTGGTACATCCTCACTTTGAAATATTTATTCGTACTGTTTAACAGAAATTCATAATGGTGATAATACTTGCTTTTATATCTTGATGTAAATTATTTTAAAACTAGCAAAAGAGATAAGTACATCTGTTGGGTTTTTTTAACCTAAATTTTGCAAATTCTAATTTACATATAATGGAATTATACATTGTAAATTTCATCCAGTTATTTGGCTGGGCTAACACCTTTAAAATCAAGACATTTTTGAAAATTCACACAGTTTGGAATCTGCCTTGCCATGATAAATATTGATATTGATAAAACACTGGGTACATAAGCAATTTTACTTTTATCATCATTATAATTTTCTCAGTCTAATAAGTAGATACTAGGCATAGACATCTTTAGACTACTTTTAATCTCCTGTTTACTTTAATGAAACTCCTTTTTTTACTACAGTAGTAAAGAGTTGGGAAACTTTAAGACACCTTCATTCTCTTATCTTTTAAAAAACATACAAACTCCAGGGCATGTTATCGTCCTGCTACTTAAAGAACTTCTGCTATGTTGCAGTAATGTCTTTCACAGTCAGGCCTTGAAATGGTCATTCACGCTTTTGTTATTTCAAGATTAGATTATTGCAATTCCCCACTGGCTGTTTGCCCAATAGGATGCTGCATTAACTCCAGCCGGTTCAGAAAGCAGTTGCCAGGTTCCTCTTGTAAAAGGGACAATCCAAGCATATTTCACCCTTTTTGAAATCTTTGCCCAGATTTCTGGTTAAACAACATAACGATTATCAAACAGTCCTTCCCATTTTGCAGCAGAAACATGACTTTGGTCTAATGCGTTTTATCAATATTTTATTTTAAGCCATGTCTATGAAACAAGATCCAATAAGGAAAACATTCAGATTGTCCCAAGGTCATCTTATAAATTGTAGTGAAGTCCTATGCAGTATCAGTTGCACTATTTTTCCCATTTAATGTAAATGATCCTGAGTTTTGATATGGATTTTATATAGAATTACTCATTTGAGTCAATGGAATGTCACGAGTTTTCACCAGCTGAGAGTCTGGTGCTTGATTTCAATATCCTTTTTAATTGCCTTTTGTGTTTGATTGAACCAATTACAGAGGGCATTGCCATTTTCTCTCAGGTCTATGTTCTAATGTGCAATTTAGACTGAGACTCTGCAATTGAATGGTTCGTGTTTGAGTTCATCACAGAACAAATTCTCACAG
The DNA here is from genome assembly GCF_034638445.1 of Ciconia boyciana. NCBI lineage: Eukaryota > Metazoa > Chordata > Aves > Ciconiiformes > Ciconiidae > Ciconia > Ciconia boyciana. The sequence goes on from NC_132934.1 coordinate 177,933,847, forward strand.
ATAAAAATGAATTCAAAAGGGGAAAAAATGTTGACTTTTTCTCTTGTAGCTTACACTGCTTGACAAAGCTTGACATACTTTTCAGCTTTTTCAAATTCAACAAAACCTCATTTCAGATATAAGGGACATCTGGAAAAATTAAATATGTTACTGAAATTGGATTAAAACATACAAAAAATGAAGATAGAGACCCTTAGTAATTAAGAAACAAACTACTTCCAATAAATGAGAATTCTATTTTTTAAATGGGTGAAATGTGATTAAATTATTAGCCATATCTACCAAAATTAATAAACTACTAATTTCTTAAACTCTCTTTCTTACAACAGTCACATATAGTGAAGAATTGTTTTTAATTCTGTTTTGTTTTCTTTTTTTATGGGCAGGAGTCAATTAGCAGTAATTGTAAGGGAGAAACTAGTGTCCACAGGAACCCCTTAGTTCCAGGAGATGCTGCACAGACACAAGGCATTGCCACCTGGAGCAGCAGTTTATAAGATTCTGCACTTTGAAGGCTGTAGGTCTTTTCAGAGCAAATTTTTCAAAAGGATTGAACTGCCTAGCAGAGGTGACTGGTGTGATTTCCAGAAATCCTTAAAGATGTTAAGGGCAGCTTACAGAAAGGAACTGAAAAGCTCGTCTACACTCTTGAAACCATCGATTCCCAGGAAATGATCCCTAACTCTAAGTCAAATGATTTAGAATGGCTCATGTTCACATGGCTCTAGCATGGGGCCTCCTAGGGCAGGCAGGTTGCATTCATAGTCTTGTACATCACAGGTTTCCTCTGGGTCCAGCATGCAGCTCCTGTGGCTTCATTATTTTTTTTCTTTTAATCTTTTCAGTGCCCGCAGTTTCAGTTGTAATGATAGTAAGGACTGCATGGCCCCCAGAAGAGTGTCCAGTATGGGACTGAGTGTACTGAAGGCATGGCATGCCTTGCAGTGGGTGTGGAGGTGTGCAAGGGTGGTTAAAAACACAAGGCATGATATCTTAGCTAGAAAGCTGAGAAGTAGCTATGAATTTGTGCATGTTTTGTACTGAATTTCTTCTAAGAAAGAGTGCATTAAACATGTTATACAACACATTAGACCCCATTGCAGACCTACACTCATGGTCCCAGTTATCAAAATGTTTTAGCTTCTGAGATATCCAGATTATTCGGAACAGGTTTTGCTCTTCTCTCTCTTTTTTTTTTTTTTTTTTTAATTAGGTTATTTATGAACTTATGTTTGTTTGCTCATTTTTGGCACTTGAAATAGGAGTAGTAGCCTAGTCTGTATGTCTGATCTTGATATTGCTTTAAATTTGTATGGCTCCCTAAAACTGTCCTGTTCTTTGTGATGGTCTGCTTTCCTCCAATTAGTGTGGGAAAAAAGAATAAAAGGGGCTCCCTGTGAGCCGTGCATTTTGTTTGTGTTTTGATTAGCAAGGAAGTCTTTTCAGGAGAAGATTATACTTGTTTGTTTCAAAACAGATTTTTAAAGACAAAACCTCAGCAATAAATTAAAATGACACTCTTACACAGTTCATTGCACGCTATTACAATATCTTGCACTGCTGGTTTAGAGAATCTCAGATACTAAATACATATTCAAAAGGGGACAAAGTAGATTGTTGATTCTTGTCAACAAGGCAAGACATAAGAAAATATACATAAGAAATGACACACATTGCTAATAGCATTCATTTCTCTAGGCAAATTACCAGTATCAGAGTTTTATTTACATCCCATGAAACGCACATTCCGTTTAATATTCCACAGTAAATTACACCATGTTCTTCTGTAGGATTATTATAGTGAATTTAAATTAGAGAAATGGGGAGGCTTTTCACTGTTTCCTGCATAGTGGCAGTAGAGAATCTGTTATGTTATTCCCTGCTGGCAGGAAAGATGAAATTTCTTTCTTTTTGGTTTTCTTTTTTTTTTTTTTTTCCTGAGGAGGAAGGCAAAGAGAGAGGTGATGCATTACTTTCTGTACATTTTTCTCAATAATTTAAACAAAAATGTATTTTATTGCTGATGAAAGTGAAAAGCAGAATTTCTACTAAAGGCCAATAAGTGTTACTTAATTAGGCAAAGGAAAATATTTAATTGAAGACATAAATTGAGAACAAAACATGGTATGGAAATGTTATGCTTACTAGAAACAGCAAAAGTGGTTTAATGCACAGTGCACTTTTAAAAATATTCTGTGTGTGCATGTCTGTGTGCTACACACTGTATGCAGAGAATGTTACAAATATATAGTGTTTTTGTCTATCATTCTGTAATGCTAGGAAAAATATATATATAAAATTATATTATAGCGTTTAATCAGATAGTAGTGATAAGACTATTTAAGGATGGCATCCAAAATATGAAAAAGTATGCAGAATATTTCTGATTGAAACAATGCCAGCAATATGTCACTAAAACTACAAAAAGGAACAGATTTTATATGTTTTCAGTGGTGGAAATATGGATTATCAAATACCATAAATCCAGATATGTTATGCTAAACAGATAGTTTGTTTTCCTGTGTTTGCAGGTTTTGATAGCTGAAGTGCAACAATTCTCTTCTGAAAGGGCTGTAGCTATGTAGTTGCTTAATTAGATGACTATCTGCAAAATTTAAATTGAAATGTTATCTTGTAACTTGTTTTTGTAAACTGAAATATATTTTCAGTTAATTTATTTTCTGTGTCCTTCAATAAATTAGGGTATTAGAATAGTGCAGTAGGAAACAGTAAATGAGACATTGAATGTGTCTTCTTGCTGCATTTTCAAAGCAATCATTTTCCATATATTCTGAGTTACTTTTGGTTCTTCCTGAAATGTATTCTTAAATTCAGGTTCCTTTATAAAGTTGGATTCAGGAACAAGTAAGACTTCAGGCCTTGTGGAGTAAATCAGACTAGATGATCACAGTAGTCCCTTTAGCCTTCCAATGTCTTCGTTTTCTGAAAAACAAGAGACAGTAAAAGTGGTTTCACTTCACCTAAAATTAGACAGAAGATACCTATGTCTGAGCTAGACATTCTTGGTCCTTGTATAGCCAATGGAGAAAAAAAGGTGGGTTTCAGGACAATTCATCTTACCTTGTGTAGAAATGCTGAATTCTCTACATTAACTGTGAAGAATTGTAGGGTAACTAATTCAAACGTAAGAATCCGTGCTGCAGAGATTCACATTTACATTTGCTCACTTTGATCCCTGTAAAACAATGAAGAAGTAATTAGCAATATCAGAATTAGAATTTCTGGAATCCTCTTTTTTTTTCATCTTATTAACTGTTTTCAAAGAAACACACATAGGGCATACACAGAAGGCTGTATCACAGACTTTTACTTACCTCTCAGCTGTTATTCCAGCTATCTGAAATTGGGGAATTCAAGCTTACAAAGGTAATCATTATTCGGACTGAATTAAGAATGACAAATGTATATCTTGACATATATATAAACAAACAAGAAACTATAACTGTACCTATACTCGAGGTCATATTTTTTCAAGATGTAGAAAATATTGACACCATATATTTGCCTGTACTATTATCTCATTTTCAGTCACAGATAATGTACATGACATTTGCCTGGCTTTAATGTCTTATCTTTTTATTCTTAGGTCTACATCCTCAAAAGAATATTGTGTTGTTTGCTTTTACTCAAATCTTCATTTGCCTTCATGCTACATATGAGTTTAAAGGACTTTTTTTCAGGTAACCTGATTAAGTTAATGAACACTAATTCTTCTTTTAGGTGAATATTAAGGAACTGCCTTCCTCTTGCAATACTATGAGTGATTAAAGTAGTCAGAGAACAATTTATTATCCATACATTTTATCATTGAATTGTTCAGTTTCAGAGAGCCTGGCAAACTCCACTGAAATTATATATACACTATGCCAATGCAAGACTCATTTTTATTTGCACATGACACTATACCCATAATTTTACCAAGTGGCACTTAAATGCTCGATGTTATTCCATTGTTTTCCACTCTCGCATTTTATGGTAATTATAACATTAATTTTTACTATCTGACAAATCATTCAGGAAAAGACTATAGAAATTAATCAGTTAATAGAAATCAACAGTTTGTAACAGTTTTGTCTCCTAAAACGTATGTTACCCTCAGTCTTATAGTATTAATTTCACTCTATAATTATCATTATTCAGAATGACATGGGAATACTCATTAGATAGTTGTTAAATTACAGTCAGCCATCTCACAAATATAATAAAGTATCTGCTGGATCAATATCAGAACTATTAGTCAAATGGAGAATGAAATATTAGTAATTTTCTCTATGAAAAACAATAAAAGTTCTTGTATCATCAGAAAAACACTAATTTTTTTGGTCTTTAAATATCATAGTTTGGCAGGAAATGAAGAGAAACAAAAAGCCCAAAACCTTCCAAAACATAAATGGAAGCAAAATATAGCATCCCAAATTTGTAGAACTATTCAAATATGTACTTCATGTACGCCTATTGAATGGAAGTTGATAATATTAAGTCTTGTCATTTTTCAGATGTATCTCTTTGAAATGCAATGAATGACATAGATGTTACTTAAACCTCATTTCACTGGTAAGAATAATGAGGTTCAAGCTGAAGCATACCTAAATCATCATTATGTACATATAGGTGTATAATTTTGTGAAAAAATATAGATAGAGATTTATAGTAACACACATCATATCATGAAAATAACTGCAGCTATTCTCAGCTGGTGTGAAGCAGCAGCAAGCATTTGAAGACAATCAACCTTTATCACCCGTTTGGTTTCTGGCCAGTTATACTCAATGTGTGTCAAACCTTCATCTCTCCCTCGTGCCCCCCCTCTCTGCCTACCCTCCTCCTGCCTTCCCTGGAAGGCAATCAGGAAAGTAATCATTTTTTTGATTAATGAAATTTCTCTCATCCAGACAACATATAAAATAAAAAAATTGTTTTTAAAACACTTTTTTACATTAGATATCCAACATTAGGTATAACAAAAAAAAAAAAAAAAAAAAGAGAGAAAGAAATAAAAATCAGAATATAGCTTTGAGACCGGAGTTTTCATTGCCAGTCTGGAACTTGGACATCTTCATTGTCTGCTCTTGTGTACAATGAAATATTCATGGATCAGTCAGAGGATAAATCTTCAACACACAGATAACTGAATGCCAATTGAGGATTCTTTTTCTTTTTTTTTTTCTTTTTTTTTCTTTTTTCATTAGTAACTGAGAAAAAGAAAGCTTTCTAGATGGGGAGGTGAGGTAGGGTATTTTTTTGTGGAGAGGAGCTTCATTGTTCTGGAGTATTTTCTTCCCAAAGAGTTAGTGAATTAAAAGTGAGTTTAAAGAAATCAATTCAGCTCTGGATTATTTACTATTTTCCATCTCACAATTAAAATAATGTATAGAACTATAACTGAAATGATGCTAGGTGCTTGTCACCTTACACTAGGAAACCTAATTCCATATTTACCTTTAATTACTCTCTGAAACCTATTATTTTCAACATTCTAAACCAGGTCTTCTCTGCCCAAGGTAGCTAATTAGAGTATCTAGATACTGCATACGCACAGAAGACTATTGAATAATACATGAAGATTGACTGAAGTCAATTTCTTTACATTTTTATCTTTTATTCATTAGGAATTTTCAGAAAAACAGGGTTTGCTAAGGCAAAAATAAAATACCACCATACTTATAGTCTTTCATGGCAGAGTTTAAAATGTTGTGAAGTAGCAGTGGCTAGATCTGAACATCTGGAAAGCTGAAAAACCATACACTATTAAACATTTCTATTAGTTGTACCAGCCACTGGACACACACTCTCTGCATTATGGTACACTGACATTTTACCAATATTATTAGCTGTCTGATATATTCCTTCACAATGCAGATCATTAGCCTACAAGCAGAAATGAAGGGAAGTACAATAGAGATTATTTCGGCTTAATTTTCAGAATGATCTTTTTCTCTTCTTTGGTTGGTTTTTTTGGTGGGTTTTTTTTTTTTTTGGCAAAAGGAACTTTAAGTTTTTGAAGTGCCTCTCAAGGAATTTTGCATTTTATGTCTTTGAGCTATTATTGTTTTTAAGACATATGCAGTTTACGTTAAGCTTCTCGATTAGCTGACTGTAGCCAACAGAAAAGAGTTTTGCTTGTTTGGAAACACATTGTGAAAGACTTAGAATTTAAGCACATCTATTTCTTGCATAACATAAACCTAAAGTTCTCACCTTTCAGAGGGCCAGCTTATGCTTCCTAGTTTGCACCCACAGAGAGCTCAGCCCTTCTGCATTTAAGAGATGTGAGCCACAGCAATGTAGTTTAGCATTAAGCAGCAAACATTAAATCTGCCATTTTGGATATATTCAGTGTCTTCTGAGCCAGGTCACAAGATTGTTGAAGGAGATTTCATGTTACATTTCATGTTACAGCAAAGTTTTTAAGTTAACTATTTGACTGTTTAAAACTGCTGAAAAGAGACTGTGCTTACACCAGCAGGTTTAACTATGAGTAGAGGTTCCGGATTGATCAATATCTGTAATGAATATGGAACAGACTTATTGTCCACTGTGATTTCCAGAAAGTTTCCAGACAGAGCAGTATGAGAGGGCAGGCCAGGAGACAGGCTGTTAGCATGCCCTCTGAGATAGAGCTCAGCCTTGGAAATGAAGCACACTGCTTCACTGTTTTCAAAATGTTGTTTGAAAACAACTCTCTCTATTAGCTGTTGATGGCACACTCAACACAATGTGGAAGTTTCTGTATGACATCTCAGAGCTAAAGAATATGGAAGAAACTATTAGACACAAAGAATGTCTCTCTACTCTTTGTAATGGCCTGGCATAAACTGTTATGTGTATGTAAAATTTGTAATGATGCTCTTCTCCAAATACAGCTATTTATTATTGTATTCTGTTGTTGCAAGCATCCCTCTAACCAGTAGGTTCACATCACACCATCAAAATTTAGGGCCCTTATAGCAATGAACTGATCATTAATTAAAATCAGCTGTTTTAATTACCAAATAAAATTGAGACTTATTTCAAAACTGATGACATATTGCAACCTGTATTGCAGAAGGCAATTATGTAACAGAAGATTTATATTATTGAGCACAAATGTATTTTCAATATCTTACAATGCTTCTCTAACAGACATGGTAATGTGGGAGGATGAATAGACAATCCTAATTTTCACTTATATTCAAGGAATGTCTCTAAAATTATGGAATTCCAGTTTGTACCTGGGATTCAGTGTTTTGAAATATGGACTTGACAAATATACACTAGTGTTAAATATATGACATCTACTGGATTTTTACACACCTAATTGTATTCCATAGTAACTAAAGCCAAACAGCCAACCAACCAAAACTGTACAGAAAGAATATGTATATTTTATGAGATACAATCACAGTTTATTAGAGCATTACTGTCAAACTTTCAAGGCAAAGCAGGTGTCCTAGGAGGTAATTTATTGTGAGTGAGCATGAGGTAAGAAAGTCAAATGTCTTTCAGCAAATTTCTTTCACCATAGCAAGAATTCCTTTTTTATATGCTTTCCATGAAACAAGGACTATAACTGTTTAAGAAAATTGTTCTTCATGTGCCTTCAAAGTAATTTTTTATGTTCATTTTATTTTTCCTACCCATTTCTTTTTACTTTAATCAATCAGTTTTAATTAAGTCATTATGTACCATTACACTTCATAAGATGTTTGATATTTTCTGCTGGGACACATGATACAGTGCATTGACCAAGGTTAACAGTTAAAAAGTGCTTTTTGTTTGTTTGTTTGTTTGTTTTCTTGGGCTTCAGACAGGATAGCTCATTTGCACAAATTACGTGCTCTTTGTAAAACACAGATTTTTTTTTTTCCATTAAATGAATGCCTTTCTAGAAGTAACAAATGCAAAAGATCTGCTAGATCAATTCATCAATCTCACTTCCAGAGCAATATTGATCTCTAGCACTGATTTTTCTCTATTTTTGATGTCTAGTTTTAAAAGTGAAAAATTGTGAGAATTTCTAGCTCTTCCACAAAACATAGGTTCATGTATCTCTTTGACAAGAAGTCTTGTTGTTTTTGGAGCTCAGTCTAAGTTTTCAGAAACTTAATTTCAAGCTTGACTTATAGAGATATGCCTATATCTGACATGATTATATAACTTCAAATGTTAATAAATGGATACAGTGTTCTCCACTTAATATCTATTCCTTGCTCTTTAAAGTTAGCAGAAGGGTTTTTTTATCATTAACATGAGGAGGAATGAAGCACTTGATAGTCTTTACTCTCACTGTCATAACCAGGTCTCATGTTTTCACAGTAGGTTGCAATTGCTAGTCACCTAGATATTTTGTTGATGTTATTGATGTTCTTTTGGTTTTCACCTCTGATGTTCACCCCTAGCAGGTTTCCTGGCACTAAACATTTGAAGTGTGGTTTTCCATCCCTTACATTCTGCTATGCTACTTCAGTGTTTGTAACAGAACCTTGTGATCCTGCAGCTTCTTCTGCATTTGCACATTTCTATTAAAGCCAAAAAATAACCCGTGATTTCTTTTGGTCATTTCTTACAGCTAACTCATGCCTAATCTGATGTCAAAACTTCTAATGTCTTTCACCATTTATTTTTTAGAAAATTTCTGCCATCAAATGTACATATTTTAATTTGAGATTGTTTCCACCTGAATTCTGTTCTGTAATCTTCTGCCATTGTTTCCATAACTTGTCTATTTTCACTTGGAATGGTAACTTCTCCAAGTATTTGTCATTAATTGTGTCAGAAAGAATTGTGCAAAAACTACAGAAAACTGTAAAAACAAACATAAATGTGAAAAATCATGGTAGGTTTTTTTTTTCTTTTATCTACATGTGGTGATTTATTCATGTTTTATTGTGAATTAAATACACAGGAAGTGTATTTAACTAGTTTAGGCAAAAGACTTGAATTTTAAATGGTAAAGCTAAGTGATTTAAATCTCACACATAGTCGGTATGAAGTGACATTTCCAGGCTATTGCTGGGCAAGTTTCTGCACCAGTTTTTATGTAATTATATTAAAAATAAATAGGAGGGACAGTAAACAGTAAAATTATGTTATATCTCTAGAAAAACTGGAGGGAAATAATTTGCTTATCCTGTCATGCTTTATTCCCTGAAAGTTATATATTTTGTTAAACTTACACATCACAAATAAACTCCTCATGTTGCTTTTTAATTTAAGAAATATTTGAAACACAAAATCAGGTTAATAAATAAAAGCTAAGTCTACATTGGACCACCTGGAATAGTACTGGGAACTTTCTAGCCTTGAGCATGCTCCAGGTTTTGACACATATTGTTAATATTCTCTCTTTGGAAACCTATACGTAAATTGACTTCAGTCTGCTTACAAATCCTGTCTATGTCTGTGTTGGGAATTAACAGCCCATTAGGTGGACATCTTTTCTGACGAGCCTGTGAATGCTGATAAGATACTCCAGTGTTGTGGTTTAACCCCAGCCGACAACTAAGCACCACACAACCACTCACTCACTCCCCCATGGTGGGATGGGGAAGAGAATCAGAAGAGTAAAAGTGAGAAAACTCATGGGTTGAGATAAAGACAGTTTAATAAGTAAAGCAAAAGCCATGCACGCAAGCAAAGCAAAGCAAGGAATTCATTCACTCCTTCCCATGGGCAGGCAGGTCTTCAGCCATCTCCAGGAAAGCAGGGCTCAATCACGCGTAACGGTTACTTGGGAAGACAAAAATCGTAACTCTGAACGTCCCCCCCTTCCTTCTTCTTCCCCCAGCTTTATATGCTGAGCATGACGTCATATGGTATGGAATATCCATTTGGTCAGCTGGGGTCAGCTGTCCTAGCTGTGTCCCCTCCCAACTTCTTACCCACCCCAGCCTATTCACTGGTGAGGTGGCGTGAGAAGTAGAAAAGGCCTTGACTCTGTGTAAGCACTGCTCAGCAATAATGGAAACGTTCCTGTGTTATCAACACTGTTTCCAGCACAAAACCAAAATATAGCCTCATACTAGCTACTATGAAGAAAATTAACTCTACCCCAGCCAAAACCAGCACATCCAGTTATGTGTCCTGCACTACATATTGGATCAGAAGAACCAGTGCTAGCTCTGTTTGTTTTTTGGAGAACACATCTATTTTAATTCAAAACTCTAGTCCATATTTTATCAGCAGATTAAACATTCAACAGAGCTGTGTGATGATGGCTGATATAGTTAGGTACTGTTTAGATTTGAACTTCTGAAATTCTAAAGAAGGAACTATTATTGATTAGCATAATCCGAACCATGAGCAATTATGATGATCGCCACAATGGGAGCAGTGCTAAAAATATGTAAATAGCAAAGTTATATTTTTTTACTACTGTATTTAGCCATTATATAGATGGTCAAGGTATATGATAAATTCTGCATTTTTGAAGTCTCTGAATCAAGTTATGACATCTTTCTAAAAGATACTTCAAAGTCACCAGTTTGCTGTCAGAATAAACAGTAATGAAACTTACTTTACAACTGGACAGATTACCTTGCTGTAATGGTGGTTTTGGCCTAAAACCATGGAATTCTAAGGACACAGTCTTCAGGTTAAAAAAACTAAAACAACCCACACTCCCCCCGCCCTTGTCCCCAAGAAAAAAACACCCTATTATTTCAGAAGATTTCTATTTAAAGAGAATTTAAAGCAATGTTTTATGCTTCAATTATGCTTCAATCCCAAAGAATGAATGAAACAACAGAAGCAAAACAATCTGAATTGAGGAGTCAATTGTCTTGGATTCCATTCTCATTTCTGACACATAGCATAAGTTTTATATTATCTTTCTTTAGACATTAAAGTATAGATATCTGCTTCTGAACTTAAACTTCCTTTACAGCTAATGGAAAAATGTAGAACTTGTGAATGGAAATAATTTCATCCAACATCTATATTTAGTCAGATGAATAACACCTTAACAAGCACCTATTTCTCTACACAAGGGAGAGGGAGCCACAAGCGACTAGCGGAGATATCCACACTGACTGTGTAGATATCTAAAATTAAATAAAATTTATCCCACTCAATATGATTTGTGCTAGGTGATAAAAAACATATTTTGCTTCATGTAAAAATATCTGTAAAGTGAATATTGGAGTATGTGCCTAACAATGACATTGTGGAGATTCGTGAACGTATATTGTGAAGTGGTTTACAGTCATTTAAGTATATGAGTTCTATTTCTTTATACTGAATATATTGAAACATTTAAGTTTTCCAGAAGTCATTACTATGTAAAATAATTGTAGGCTTGAAGGCATACACTGAAGTTTGCATTTTCAATATATTGTTTACATTTCTTATTTTAATGACTGAATTACACTTGGACTTACACCTAAGCTTACAAATGCTTTGTACACATGATCAGTTTAATCAGCTGACTTAGGAAGGACATGCTGATGTTCCCTTTTTCTGTGCTAAATTAAATGAAAAGTTTGAGTCAGAAAGTTGATAATAACATTTGCATATTTTTGTAAATTTATTTGCATGCAGTTTTATTTAAAAATGAATTTTGCATTGTAGATAGATTTTAGCTAGTAATGATGCACAGTGTTCAGTTCTCAGCATAATTGCGTTTTATGAAATATTGATGCATTAATGTATACAGATTGTATTCTAGGCAAACAAGAAAACAGTTTAATTAAACACTAAATATGCTTTGAAATAATACCTGTTTACTTTCAGATTTCATTTACAGATACAATAATTATATTTTTGTTTGTACAGTAGTAAAATATTTTTCTATACATTATAGTACAATACTAAAACAAAGGTAGGTGGCAAGGTACATCTAATTTATTTGCATTGCTAACATCTAGGAAACCTAATGATTCCAGTGATCTCTCTGGTTTTCACCAAGTTTCTTTGTTTGCCCGTCTTTGCAACAGCACCATAATCTAACATTTACAAATCTAGAAAGGAATGATAAATTACATTCAAAATGAGCCCAAAATGCAAATGACAAGTGTAACTGATATAACAGCAGAAAGATGGGTTTTGCAGCTCAAATAAGTGTTCATTTTCTTTCTGTAACTTTCATAAGAGTCATCATGCATAAAACATTGTTAGTAATTAAATGAGTCATTTTCGATCTCTGATTAAAACACAGTGGATGTAGTGCTATATGTTTGTTAGGCTCTGTAGATTTTTCTCATTAGCATTTGATCGTGATCTGAAACATACCTTATGTTACCAAATAAAGCTATTACATATTACTATGTAAGTGTGCAGATAGATAGACAGACAGAAGTGTGTGTGTTTGTATGTATCTCTGTGTGTGTGTATATATGTATATGTGTATATATATCACAATATCCTGATAAACCAACTAACTCTCTACTGGTTAAAAATCTAGTGAGAATGTTAAATTTCATTAAAGTCAAACTCCTAGCGTCCAGCATCTATGCAATAATATATCACGTGTATGTACTGGTAAGGTCTAATGGCAGATAAAATGGTTTTTTTATATATTTAGTCCAAAACTTTTTCTGAAAGGACCTAATGGCACTTCCAAAAGTGCTCAAAGAGCTTCTTCTCAGGCACTGTATTTGAATTCTGTCAGTCAACCAAAGGCATATTCTGACATTACTCACTTCTTTCTTTATTTAAAACTGAGATCTGACTACATGTGTGGCACCTACAACACCAGTATTTTCCCTAATGACCTGGAAATTTAGGAGGCTTTTAACAGTTATATAAAAATATTTCTGCTTCACCTTCCAGAATGAAAACCACCACAGAAAAAGCACAGGAACTAAATTAAATCAAAATTGACATATTTTAGTTAACTCTTGTTGATGGAATTTCTCATATTTGAATTCCCCAGAATTAGCTTTGAACACACTAAAAATGTTCAGGCTTTTTTAAAGTAAGAATCCGTATCCATTTCATAATTTATCAATATTTTTTCCTAGTTCATAAAGTTATATAGCCTTTCACAGTTCCACATCCACTCTCCCTCTAGTTTCCAGCCTTTGGATTTTGTTGTCACAGTCATATACTGCTCCTGAATTTAAGAGCTGTATTCCATATGTATTACTTTGTATTGGCAGTTTGTGTAGGCTACAGTGTGTTCAGGAGGGATAGGCAGGGCAGGCGAGGTGGAGGTGTCTCACTATATGTATAAGAGAGGTTTGATTGCACAGCCCTTACAGTTAGTCATGATGTGGTTGAGAGCCTCTGGGTGAGGATTAGGGGGATGGAAGACAAAGGAGATGTAGTGGGTGTCTACTACAGATCACCCAGCCAGGTTGTAAGCACAAATGAGTTATTCTATAGGCAATTAGGAGAAATTTCTGGATTGGTAGCCCTTGTCCTTATGGGAGATTTTAACTTCCCAGACATCAACTGGGAATATCATACTGCTGTGATGAGCAGGTCTTGGAAATTCTTGAAGTTTGTAGGAGATAACTTCTTGTCACAGATACTCAGTGAACCAACTAGGAAAGATGCCATCCTAGACTTGTTATTTGTGATTAGAGAAGGACTCGTGGGGAATATGTCAGTAGGAGGCTGTCGTTGCCACAGTGATCATGAAATGGTTGAGTTTAAAATTTTCAGTGTAAGGAGAAAAAATGACAGCAGAGTTGCTACCCTGGACTTCAGGGAGCTAAGCTATTCAGGGAACTATTTAGCAGTACGCTGGGAATCTGCTTTTGAGGGCTTAGGAGTCCACGAGTGTTGGTCAGTCTTTAAGAACCACCTTTTAGAAGAACAGGAGCAGGCAATTCTACTGTGTTGTAAATCAAGCAAGTGGGGCAAAAGACCAGCTTGGCTGAACAGGGAACTCCTCATGGAACTCAGGAGGAAAAAGAAACTATATGATCTCTGGAAGCAAGACCAGGCTTTGCAGGAAGAGTACAGAGCCGTGGTTCATTTATGCAGGGAGAAGACACAAAAGGCCAAAGCTCAATTAGAGTTGAAACTGGCCAGTGTTGTTTCAGATAACAAGAAGGGCTTTTTTAAGTATGTTAATAGCAAGAGGAGGTCTAAAGCAAACATTGGACTGATACTTGTTGAAGATGGTCATCTGATTAATAGAGATGAAGAAAAAGTGGAGGCATTCAATGCGTTTTTTGCCTCAGTCTTTAATAAAACTGAGAGACCTTGGGTAGCCTGGTCCCCTGAGCCACAGGACCACGAGTGTGGGAATAGTGACTTTCCATTTGTGGACACTGAAATTGTAAGGGACCAGCTGTATCAGCTGAATGTTCACAAGTCCATGGGGCCTGATGGGATTCATCCCAGAGTTCTGAAGGAGGTAGCAGAAGGTATGGCAGGACCCCTCTCTATCATCTACCAGAGGTCTTGGGAGTCTGGGGAGGTCCCTGCTGACTGGAAGCTAGCCAATGTTATTCCAATCTACAAAAAGGTTGTGAGGGAAGACCCAGGGAACTACAGACCTGTGAGTCTAACCTCATTTCCTGGAAAAATTATGAAGAAGATTATTCTGCATCCTATTCAAAGGCACTTAAAGAATAATGCAATCATCAGGCACAGTTAACATGGGTACACAAAGGGAAAGTCCTGTTTAACTATTTTTATATCCTTCTATGATAAGGTCACCCACCTAGTGGCTGAAGGGAAGGCGGTGGATGTAGTTTTTCTGGATTTTAGTAAGTCTTTTTGATACTGTCCCTTACAGCACCCTTCTGGACAAGTTGTCCAATTGCAGGATGAGCGGGTTAACGGTGTTCTGGGTGAAGAACTGGCAGAAGGGCAGGGCTCAAAGGGTTGTAGTGAATGGGGCTACATCTGGCTGGCAACCAGTCACCAGTGGTGTTCCCCAGGGTTCAATTCTAGGGCCAGTTCTGTTCAATATATTTATCAACTATCTGGATTCAGGAGTGGAATGCACCATTAGCAAGTTTGCTACTGATACCAAACTGGGAGGTGCTGTTGACTGTCTTGAGGGACAGGAGGTCTTGCAGAGGGTTCTAGATAGGTTGGAGCATTAGGCTATGATTAATGGGATGAAATTTAACAAGTCAAAATGCCAGATTCTGCACCTAGGATGGAGTAACGCTGGGCACAAGATTGAATTGGGAGACGAGTGGCTGGAGAGCAGCCATGCAGAAAGGGACCTGGGCGTGCTGGTTGACAGCAGGCTCAATATGAGTCAGGAGTGTGCCCTGGCAGCCAAGAGGGCAAACTGCATTCTGGGGTGCATCAAACACAGTATAACCAGCTGGTAAAAAAGAGGTGATTATCCCACTGTATTCAGCATTAGTGCGGCTTCACCTTGAATACTGTGTGCAGTTCTGGGGCCCATAATTTCAGAAGGATGTGAGGGTCCTTGAATGCATCCAGAGGAGGGCAGCAAAGCTGGTGAAAGGGCTGGAAAGCATGTCCTATGAGGAGAGCTAATGACTTTGGGCTTGTCTAGTTTGGAGAAAAGGAGGCTGTGGGGTGACCTCACTGCTCTCTACAGCTTCCTGAGGAGGGGAAATGGAGAGGGAGGTGCCGATCTCTTCTCCCTGATATCCAGCGATGGGATGCATGGGAATGGTTCAAAGCTGCACCCAGGGAAGTTTATACTGGACATTAGGAAGCATTTCTTTACCAAGAGGGTGGTCAAACACTGGAACAGGCTTCCTAGAGAGGTGGTCGATGCCCCATGCCTGTCAGTGTTTAAGAAGCATTTGGATAACGCCCTTAACAACATGCTTTAGCTTTTGGTCAGCCCTGAATTGGTCAGGCAGTTGGACTAGAAGATTGTTGTAGGTCCCTTCCAGCTGAAATAGTTCTATTCTATTCTATTCTATTCTATTCTATTCTATTCTATTCTATTCTATTCTAATTTCTTTTATTATTGCAGGACATCTAAGACCAATATATATGATTTGTGCACTGTGTTGAAAGTAGAACAAATCACACTCATTCCACTGGGCTGCAGAAATTATTTCCATAAAATTTTGCCAGCTGCCAGAAAGACTTTTATGAACATTAGACTTTGTGATCATCTTATTGCTCATGAGTAAAAGGACTGGATAGAGAAATTTGCAAAGAGACTTTGAATATAAGAATTGACAATATGGATTTGATTCTGGTTTTCCTGAACTCAAAATGCTAAGTGGAATCAATCAAGTTGGAATATAAAGTTAAGGACACACTTAATGTTGGTATATGCTGACATCTATATGTTTCATTACCTCTGTCAAATACCTACATATATGGTTATTATCATTGTCACAAACAAATATCAATTTATTTTATTGGTATATTCTATTTTTTTATTCAAATGTAATACAGAGAAACAGAAATGATTTTAAAGAGGGGTTTTGGGGGGGTTATGTTGGTTAAGATTATATTTTCTTTTACTTTGAGGTTATTTTTACATGTATGAAAAGCTCTTTTGTACTGTTGAATTTGGGATAAATGCAATGAAAAGATTGCTTGGAGTGATGTTTTTGATGTTGTTTTACAGCGGGTGAGTAATAATTACATTCCCACCTGTGCCATTTTTCTTTTCCTAGTCCATGCTGAATTTGCCTTACAAGTAGTTCCATCCTTTTTAGAAATACCGCTTAAAAAGAAATACCATTCACACTGACCCACGAAGTAACGGATGGTTTTAACTCCTACCTGTAAAAATAAAAATTAAAATATAGGGAAGTCAATGATAGTGAGATTTCCAGTAAGGCTTTTCAAAGTTAAAACTTCAGACACTCTAAAATCTGTTTGCATTTATTTATGAATGGTAGTCCAGATCATCTTACTACAACAATGCCTAAATGTCCCAGGTTACATCTGCACTGTTAAATGCCCTGCTCCAAGGAGTAATTCCTGGCCTTCAAGGCCAAGTGATAGTGCATGACATACATCCATGCGGCTAGCCGACTCTGCAGCTGGCTGAACATCTGTAATATGTACTGGATGGTCACAGGGCTTTTTTTGAACACATGGCTCTAAACTGTATATATTTGGGGTGCAGAAATGGGGAACTGAAATCAAAATGTCTGAAATTACATGGAGACTGTGTTGCAGCTCTCCAGAATTTCTACTGCTTAAAACTGAGGATTTACAACACATGCCATGACATATGGCAAAAAGGCATTTTGGGGTGCTTGCAAACACTAATGGACATGCTAAAATTAAATTGGAAGCCTGAGTAGGGAGAAAGGGGCCAGACCTCATGTAGTGTCATACTTAAAGCTTATTGAGAGAGTCCTTGGAATGAATTAAACATATTTTACACACGGGCTTTGTTTCAGAGGGAACTGGCTGGCTTATTTCAAAACAGAGTTCGGTTTTAGTCCTTGTTCAATCATGTAAGAAAAACGGTTTACATTTCCAAACTAAATGCCCATCCACTACAGTATAATGCTAAAATTATCTTCTCCTCCTTTTCCAGCAAGCATCAGTTCCCTGCAGAGAATTCAACATTTCTAAACTTCAGAGGAAAGAGCTAAATTAAACTCTTAACTATACTAATATTTTATATTTCCTAACTTTAAAAAGAGTCTTCTGAATGTAGATTTCCTAGATTACTCTTTAGAGAAAGCTCTGCTGTTCAGAGATTTACTATAAAGAAATGTAGGAAACTTTGGCACATTATTTTAGGTAGATGTTTAATATTTTGGTGCTGCAATACCTAAGGTAAATTTGTTTCCTCCTATAATGACTTAAGCATTTATGACTTAAGCATGTTGTTCTCATGAAAAAACCCCACACATTATGATAAGAAATCTAATTTTTCTAGAACTCCATCTCCCAATCTACAAGAAAACCAAAATATTAATATGACAGTGGAGTTTCAAGGTGTTCATATGATAGATAATGCTGAAAAGCACAAACAACTTCATAAAACATTAGCAATCAAAATATATGTTGGCCAAGAACAATTGAGGTTAAAAAGACTCCTTTGGGCTTTTTCTATGCAGAGTAGCAGCAATCTTTCTGTTAGGTTAATATAGGCAAGAACTTGTCTGCAGCATTACAATTCTATTTTTACAAATTATATATAGACATATATATGTATGTATGTATGTATGCCAAGTTCACAAGATTTCCTAAGCTTACAGTATTGTCATTTCCCAAACCGATTTCTTCAAACAGTTCAAAAACTTCCCTCCTTATGGGTGTAATATAGGATACTCCAAATCACTTTTTGACACTACAGACTGAGATGTTTATTTAAACACCAAAAAAAGATACCAGAATTAGAACATGGTAAAATACGATTATGTATGGTCACATACATACAGATTTTTTGCATGTAATAATGCAGATGATAGGGCATGCTGCTGTATGCTAAGTCTTTTTCAAGAATTTGGATTTTTAAATATTAGCAAGTTTTGTCTTTGACCTATACAAGCACTAAGTAGTGTCATGGTTTAACCCCAGCTGGGAGCTCAGCCCCACATAGCCGCTCACTCACTCCTCAAAGTGGGATCAGGAAGAGAATCAGAAGGGTAACAGAGACAGAACTAGTAGGTTGAGATAAAGACAATTTAATAGGTAAAGCAAAAGCTGTGTGTGCAAATAAAGCAAAACAAGGAATTCAGTCACTACTTCCCATGGGCAGGCAGGTGTTCAGCCATCTCCAGGAAAGCAGGGCTCCATCATGCCTAGCAGTTGCTTGGGAAGACAAACGCCATCACACCGAATGTCCCCCCCTTCCTTCTTCTTCCCCCAGCTTTATATGCTCAGCAATAACAAAAACAGTGGTGTGTAATCGATACTGTTTTGGTGAAAAATCCAAAACATTGCACCATATGAGCTAATATGAAGAAAATTAACTCTATCCCAGCCAAAACCAGGAAAAATACAGTAGATTTCCACTGGCTAGAATTCATCACAATTCCTAATCAATCACCCATGTAGAAGTTTTCTAATGTACATCATTGTTCTGATGGTAATGGCAAAAAAGTCAATGTCCATCAGATATATCCCAAGTTATTAAAAAGGATACTTCCTTTTTCTTACACAGAACTATATTCACATTCAAAAAATCAGATTAAAGAAATTAAATATATCCCCCTCCACATTTTACTTGCATAGCAATATACTTCCAACAGAATAAGATAATATCTTACTATTATTTACACATTTTCTCTGAGCAAACAGATGAGATATTTTAACATACGATATTTTTTTTGCTTCGATATGAAAGATTGTGGAGTTTGTGATAAGTTAGTTCCTAAAAAATAATGACTGCATGAGTAATTTGTAACTGTCACGGCAAGAAAAATACCTCTGTAAATTCTAATAATTTGGTGAAAATAACTAGCATATTACTAACATAGAAATCAAAATTATTTGATATTTTCAAGTATCTTCTTCAAGCCATTAATAAGGATACTAAACATAACATACAGCATAAGGCACATATATGCTATATAGTATATATCCTAGCTATTTTTTCAATTTATTTTGTATGGGGTTTTAGGCCATATGGATTGTTGGTTGAATTTTAATTCATCACTCCATTTGCTTATGAAGATAAAAGGAATGAATTATATGCCCACATGTCAAACTAGTTCCTAAACAATGCAATTAACTTCAGACTAACTCAAAGCCACAGGATTTTGAAAATGGTACATTTTCTGTCACCTACTTACAAACTGTCAATGAAGCTGTGAAAAGTCAAGAGGGCTAATGGCTCGATACAACTAGATTAAGGAATTTTTTTTCAAGTTCAGAGGTCAATAGCCATGGGATTTTAGTCTAACTGATGAATTGCCTTAAGAAGTATTTTCTATTCAGTAGTTGTTTTTCAATATTGTCTCTTTTTAATGTAATATCTAAACCAAAAACAATTAATTGGGGAAACACTGGGAACAGTGAACTTATATTTGTGATGTGGTAATACAGATTTGTGTAAGAGGGAAAGGAATCTTGTGAACTCGTACCAAGCAAGAAGTGAAACTGAAGGGGTTTTGATTCGCTCTGTAAACGAAGTGACAAGAAGAGTGCTATTTAGTGTTGACAGTTATAAAGTAATGGACACAGGGTTCAAAATGCATAAGTCAGGCACTGAATGAATTCAGCTGAACTGCAGCATGACCTGCAGGTGACCTTGGGGCTTTTTGGAAACTTCTGCCTCTGTATGTCTAGACATTGCAAAGAAGTAACTCAAACGAGAAGACAAAGCTAAGACAAACACAGCTAGATTGGTAGAATATGGAGTCTTTTTTTTTTTTTTTTTTTTTTTTTTTTTTATCAGAGACATTTTATGAGCTTGACATATTTTATACAAGAGTACCACTCTATGAGTGTCTACATACTGTGGAAGCTGCATGAAAGTAGCTCTGAAGCATCAAAAGTAAGAGATGCAAAAAATAGTCAGCTACAATATAAAATAGAGAGAATGGCTACGGAATAAATTATATTTCACTCTGCTGTTTTCACAGGAATATTTTCACATTTTCTTTTCCCATCCCAGTAACTGTAACAGTAAAAAAGGGTTGATTAGTAGACTGAGATCCTCAGACTTGCAAAAAAGAGTGGAAAGCCAGGATTCAGAGACACAGCCTGGACTTGACTAGTCAGATCCAAGAAAGGAGAAAACAAAACTCTATCATATTTAAATATAAAAACAGAAAATTAGTTCCAGAGATATTACAACAAGAAGTTCTGAATAGCAAAAAAAATCAAACCCACACCCACAGTTATCATCATATTTATCACCATTTAATATATTCATATGTTTTTATCTCAACAAGATAAGTCTATGGTTACTCAGTTCTCTAACTTAGCCTAGAAATTTCCTGGCTACTTCCTGCTGAAGTAGGAGAAATTATTTTGAAAGCTAGTTCACTTTAGAAGTGTTGAAAATGGAATACTAGCAGGGACAATAATCTTTCCAATGCATCAAGCAAATTACAGATATAGACACAGTGTCCTTGACAATATTTGTTATATATATTACACCCCTGAATATTTATTATATTCTTAAACATCTACAGTAATAGAGATCCCTGTTTTCTCTGTATTGCACCTTTAATTGTTTAACAGCTCCTATAACTAGTCCTTTGCCTTGTCTAAGAAAGTTTTTGCAAATGAAGTCTTTTTTTCTTTTCAGTTAACCTACAGAAAAACTATCACTGCTTTTTTTTTCCCCAGTAACTTCTATACTTTGAAGACCATTATTGTATTCCTTTTTCTAGATCAAGAAAAACAATGTTATCAAAATATTATCAAATGCTTTTTACATCATTCTTATTGCTCTCGTTTGAGTGTCTCCAATTTGTCTATACCATTGTCAATTTAGAGGCAGCAAGCAAGCAACAGTTCATGAGTCCTCAGAGGAGAACTTCTGCATGACTTTACAAGCAATACATCTGATAACACATTTCAGAAGGGTATTTCCCTTTCTGGTGAGAGCATTTGGGGTTTTTTTGTGTACTCTGCAGAAGATCCTAACACCTTCCTGCTGTATTTCTGACCGACTGGCATATTAATGAACATTTGCAACTTGTTAATTTGATTTTTCCTTGCCAAGTATAGCACTTTCCACTTGTTTTTACTCTTTTAACAGTTTCAGATAATTTCTATAAGACATATTTTTGAGTGAAAATGCTGTCTTTATATATTGCCACCATTATTGACTTTCTGTATTATCTTTTATGTTTTGCTAATTATGTTGCCTAATACCAGACAAAAACAAACTCCTAGGGGAATTTATCCCTCCTTCCACTTTCACTGGAATATGTGATAGTTAATCTATGTTTTATCAACTACTCATGCCATTAATTTGCAATAATTACGTAAAGAATATTTCCTTTTTTTCTTATGATAAGATCATGCATATTTTGGCAGAACCCTTGGTGATGGTAAGCTAGATCATACCCTAGCTTTTCACTTCCCCCTAGGCATGTTACCCTTGTCAAGGAAGAAAATTAGGCTGATTTATGTAACCAAAGCAGAGGCCTATTGCACTCATAAAAGTGGAAGCACACTAAATAGGATTTAATCACTATTAGCTAATCCTAATCTTGGACTTAAGCACACTAATGCAGTATAACTTTATAAGCATGTATTAATTCAGTGGCCCAGTGAAAAGTGTAGCCTTTGCTACAGACATGCCATAGATGTTCTAATGCTGCAAAGCCCTGGTTGGATTGTCTGCCTGGTTATCAACTTGTTGAGATAAGACAATCATCACTTGCTGTGTGAACCAGACCTTGACTCTGGATGTCTCTTGCTATGATGTAGTGTTAACACAGGGTAACAGAAAAGGCCTGGAAAATACTGGTAGAGGCTGAAAACAGAGACCCCAGAAAAACAGCTTACTGATGGTCAATTAGTGGTCAAGATCTCTTTTTTCCAGTACTCAAGAAAAGATTTTGCTTTAAGGAAAGAAACAGCAGCTAAGCAAGTTAAAACAAACACACACACAAACATACAAACAAACACACACACAAAAAGCTAGCCAAGCAGCAGGATAAGGCCTGCTACCCTGGGAAAATATCACACTCCAGATGAAGATACATAGTCCCAGGGTGGAGGCCAAGGATTAGGAATTGTCTAGAAACTCAAACCTCTTATAAAAGGATATGTTGAAGTTGGGGTGAGGGAAGGACACACCCACTTTGGTTCCAGTTTCCATCACTAAAAATCTCTCAAGCTTGGCCACCTCCACCTCAACAACTAACACCATCAGTGACCATCACTGTAGTCATTAACTACACAGCATCAGCTCTATGGTGTTGTATGCTCACAGCTAATTTAGAATACGCTTATTAAGGACTAAGGGCTCTGAATAGCACAATGCGTGTTGTTAATGAATGTCTAGTAAATTTTGGTTTCAAATTTTAAAACTAGTTTGATTTATCAGTTTTCTAAACACTTATATTACAAGGATCTGTGATTTCTTAACTGCTATATAAATATCTATGTATACACGTGTGCATAAGTACACATATTTATGTTCAGTTGCAACATTCAACATGACTTTTTGGCAAGCTGATGCTTTTTTTTTCTTTTTTTTTTTTTTAAATTGGTTTACTATCCTCCACATAATAAAACTGACTGATAAATATTTTTGTAGAAACCCCTATTTCTTTGAGCCTTGTGAAGAAAAAAGATTTGAGTGACAAATTCTAATCAC
The DNA here is from genome assembly GCF_034638445.1 of Ciconia boyciana. Taxonomy (NCBI): domain Eukaryota; kingdom Metazoa; phylum Chordata; class Aves; order Ciconiiformes; family Ciconiidae; genus Ciconia; species Ciconia boyciana. The sequence continues at coordinate 177,956,945 of NC_132934.1, forward strand.
CATCATCCAGTTTTCTATCTACTCATCAATATTTACAATGACCTTTAATGTTTCTGTGGTTTCTATCTCAGACATTGATTTTAATAGCATCATTTGTTCCATATCTTTACCACTCATGTTATCATATTAAAAATGTTCATATGTGCTGCTGATTTTGCAGTAAATGAGAAAAAAGTTGAAAATTTTGACAGGCTTGCCAATCAGATATAGTACATTTACAACAAAAGGCAAATATTATGGAAAAATAATCTTAATAATAACAGGTTTTCAGCATTGGGTTTATGAGAAGGTTTGGTTTGAGATGATCCTTGGAATACTTTACTTCCCCTGATATAATCTTTTCTTCAGAAATAAATTTACCCCTCTTGCAGATAGCTAAAGCTGTAAGAATTCCATTTAAAGAATTGTAACTTGGAAGTAGTAAAGGAGTCATCACTTAAATCAGCTTTGTGTCATACTCTTATCATAACTTTCACCTTGTTTCACTATAAAGACCACATTGTATCTGGGATCCAGAAATGTCATGACACTATAGCATATCATTCTGAGTGAAAGAAACAAAGCAAATCTCACTTTTTCCAACATAAACTAAATAATACAAATTTGCAGATTAAAAAAAAAAAAAAATCAAAATCTGAGATTGTTTCATTATGAATTAATTTTACCATTCTCTTTCCTGATAAGCTCTATTTCACTACTAATTGGGAAAAAATGTTGACAATGGATGACACAGAGCTGTGCTTCCTTAGCAGAATTAAACCCATGCACATTTTGAAAAGTTAAATAAATAATATATTATTTTCAGAAGACAAATGATAGGTTAAATGTGTATGTGAATTTTATGAATAGCAACTTTACAGTTTTGCTGTCTGGGGACAGGGGAATGATTACAACAATGCTTATTCCACCTCTTTTTTCTGGTGCTTCTTTCTCTCAATTTTTGTCTCTTACACATATACACACACATAAATGCACAGTTCATATATTAATACGATTTGAAGCATCACTAAATTTGTTGTAAATATTAACAATTTAAACATCTGTTCTTCCTAAAAATTACTATCTGAAGTTAGAAATATAGTGTGTTTTATTAAAACTGAAACACTTTAGTGTTTTATTTCAGATCAGGCATATTCACAGTGCACAAATCATTCCCATTCACATGAAACCAAACCAAAAGTGTTAAAGGAGTGAACTCTTGATATTAACAGGCATTCAGTTCACAGGACTGGGCTAACACTATTCCAAAGTAATCTGCCCCCCCCACCTCCTGCCTTATAGTGTAATTGTAGGGTTCTCCAAAACAGTTGTTTCACTCTTTTGGGCCACTTTATCTGCTAATATAGAAATAGTCATAATCACCTGAGTTGATGGAGTGAGGTAGATATCTTTAGCAAATAATTCATAATTTACATCCACTAACTCTTTCTCTCACAGTCAGAAATAAATTATATGGAAACCTCAGAGCTCACAATAGGAATGGAGAAGCCTAGTTTGACATATTATCCACAAAAGATGTGAGTGCAGTGACAAAAGAGAACACAAAAGATGAAATATCGTAGAAGGAAAACATGAAATTTCTTTATTATTTTTTTCTGTCAGAATTGCAACAACATCAACATATTCCTGTGAAATATTTCAATTTTGTCTAAAAGGTCTTTAAGGAAAAAAAATCTGCCAAATGTTTTTAACGTAGTTCTAAGTAGATATAGTTGAGCATTTATTACTGGTTCTACTTGTTGTTGTTTGAATTTTGAAATATATTTAATATTTTAAAATATGTGCAAATTTTATCCAACATAAATATTAAATTCAAGATTAGATTCAATGTTAACAGCTGGGGCATTTTCTCCTGAGCAGTGAAACTAAATATCTCTATATTCGGTAAACTGGTGGAAGATGAATAGAAAATTTTACTGTCTCTCTGCCAATATCTGGAAGAAAGATATTACTTTCAGGCTTTATACTGTATTCTTTATTCTTTTAAGAAGTTGTACCTACTGTCATGCATCATCATCCAACAGGTAAGGTATTTACCAGAATCATCTCCTTTTTAAAAATATCTTCATATATTCCTATGATTTAACTGTAGGAAAAAAGCAGCCTTGATTGTGAGTATAACTGAAAACAGCCCTTGAAACTGCAATATTGACTGTCCCTGCAGTTCTACACAATTTGCGATACTAGGGCAAATGAGGTTAGTGAACTACCATGTTGCTCTTGCTTGAGTTTCAGTGATGTTACCACATTTTACAGAACATGGTCTGCTGTGTATTTCTTGGTAATTCAGAAATATACAAATGATAGTGTCTATTTAATTTACTTTTTCTTCAACAAAACTGACATCAATACTTGAGATACTCACCCCAGATTTCCTTCATAGCCAAAGCAGAGAAATAAGCATTCTTTTAAATGAAGTAAGCCTAAAATATTTTAGATTTCTGCATGAGGATGAGATGAATCGTTCTCTAAAAGTAGCTATTGCTCTCCACTGACTATAGAGTAAGTATAAAATAATTAGCTCAGATACAAACATTTATAATTTTGAAAAATTAATCTCTGCCAAACTATCAGGTAATGGTCAAATCACTCATACTGTTTTATGATATAACTTTTCTTTTTAAAAGGAGGATTTTTTCCCCTTTTGTTCAGAGAACTACTGAAATAGCAAGAAAATCTTTTCTCACAATCTTTGCAGTGTTTAAAGTCTTAGTAATTCATATATTTGATCATCTTGTTTGTAAACTTCATTCGTTAAACCATCAAACCCTTTAAAGCAACAAGCTGGATAAATCTATGGCTGAATTCAGCTGCAAACAAAATAAGTCCTTAAAAGGTCTTCATGTATTTTCTTCATTTTTACTTTTCTTTTACATTTTCTTTTCTTTATATACTCATTTCTCTTGGCCTGCTATCACTATCTCACATCATCTGTAGATAGCAAATTTATTTTCTGTTCCAGTTCTTTTATGTTTCATGCTCAGCCATTTCCATTTCCACATGATCTGGGGTCTTTTCCAAGCTGATTAGGTAAGTTCATCCAACACCAAAACATAATGTACTACCCCCAGTTTTCAGTGAATAGGTAAATCTACTGACATTTTCTTGCAATAAAATTGTCAAGGAAAGTATTTATCACTAGGGAAAAAAGAAAAAAGAAAAAAAAAAAGAGCATTTTTCACTATGTCTGCATTTCTATTGAATTTTATGCCCTACTCTTACATTTTCTTTCTCATAGTCTACAGAAGGGCATAAAATTCAATGACATATTCAGAAAGAATTAGTATACTGTGAGAACTCCAATGGTTCAGAAGACTATATAGAGCATCTTTCACCTCTAAGTCATTGGCCTGAATGCAGCAGAGGGTGATAGAGGCTGAAAGGCCACCATCTGGCAGCTGCTCTAGAGGTGAAGTATAAGTCAGTAGCAGAAGTCAAATCCCAGTGGACAAACATCTATAACACAAAAATCACCACAACAACTGGCGTTAATTGGCAATCTCTGCTAGCAGAATGAAGACTGACATGAAGATGCAATTGCCTTCTCGTCATTAGATGTAGTCCCTGTGGGCTAGAGCTGAGATAGATGAGTTAATATCAGAGGGAAACTGACTGCAGATGTATCTGCTTGTGGTGATAAGCAAATAATTTCAATTTGTATGGCTGCCACAAGCTAATATGTTTTTTAAAATCTATTTGTAAAGGAATAATGACTATCCCTTTAAAAAAAGAATTTCACATTCTGTTATTCTCTGCAACAGGTAAATATTGGTGTACATTCTGTGATCACAGTACTACTTTCTTTTGTGCTCAGGTAGATGCAGGAATGTATTTAAATGGAAATCTTTATAATTCAGTATTACATTTCTCTAAAGCTAGTCTATGAAATATGCTTCTGAAGACATTTTCTTTAAGTATACTTGTAGCTTTGTCCTTGAATAGTTGATTGGCCCTGAACTGTTCTTGTTTTTTCTACTTGTTGCTTTCTTTAAACTGCTTCTTTATTTTGACTCTTATTCATTTCTTTATTACTCATTTTCTGCATTGATCCTGCTTCCACTGATTATTTTTAAGACTGGATGACTTGCTTTCCTCCTTAATACTTAGATTGTTAGCAAGTTAATAAACACACTGTAGTTAATAACAGAGAGAAAATCATAGGACAGCCTCTGAAGAATTCCTGTTGATAGTAATCCTTATAGATATCTTCTGGCTTGTCAGAAAAACATGCTTCCTCAGAGGCTGTGTTTTGAATTTTGGAGCACATTTCAGAGAGAAATCATTAGGTGCTCCATGTCCTCTGAGATTTTCTGTGTCCAGAGAAAATAAATTGTGAGATTCCTTGAAGTTATATATCAAGCTATCATGAACATGTGTGAAAAATAGGATTCTGTTCCTTTCGCACTTTATCTAAAGGCTTTTCATCAACTTCATACAAGCATATTTTATATTATGTAATGTTTTGACCTATGCCTTTGACGAATGCCTGAAGTAAGCTACCTTTTTGCTCTATTTTTCTCTTACCAAATAACCAAGTCCATTTTTTTCTTTGAAAATAACTTAGGATATTCATTAAAGATAGAATAAAAAAGGTTTATTAGTAAGTTATGATTAATAAGCTTAAAGATAAATCTATGAATTTAGAGCTAGTTTACTACCAACACTAACCATCTTTCCTGGTTTAAGAATTTCTCCTTGATGTGCTCTCCTCACAGATTTTCAAAGGTAAAAAACCCCTCTTTTTGGGGGGGAATCCTTTCTGTTGTTCTGTCAGAATCCTTTGATTTTTTAAGTGTGAACATCCTCTGTTACCTAGTGACTTCTAATCAAACTGAGGATATAGAATGAGCACTGAGACTAATATCTCCTCAGGCATTTCATGTCCCATTTATTCAACACTGAATGAAAATATGATTCCCTAGATAGATGGTTTGTTTTTCATTTCCTCTCACTTAACATATATCATCACTATAAAACCCTCTTTGAACCTGGATAAATGTTAATTAAAAGCAGATAACCTGTGACATACAACTTGACTAGAATAGTGTTCATTTGCATGTGAACAGTTTTATTCCCAAGGAGTATGTTACATGTCTTGCTCGCAGAGTCAGGCAGAATGTAACTTCCAGGTTGTCTGAACCATAAAGCTATTCCTATTTATGAATCATTTTCTTATTACTTAAAATTCTAATAAATTCCATCTAATCTATATAACTTCTTATGGTTAATGTCTGGTCTTCCAAGACCACAAATTTAAATGCATGAGTATAATACAGCAAGAAAAACCTGCTAGTTTGGAAATGGGCCTAGTCGTTATGAGGTCGGGGTCTGAGCCTCTGCTCTACCACAGATTTCTTTCATGATTGGAAAGTCAGTTATGACTGTGCTTTTAGGTATATTTTAACCCTAACATCCACTGATATCCCCCAGACAAAATAAGGTGCCCAAGTATCTTTAAAATTCACCTCTTCGTATTCTCCAATTGTTAAATGTACTGAGAATGAATAGTGAGAATAAATAATGAGAATTTATGTTAGAGACAAAATGCTACTCAGGGTATGTGTCAGGCTTTGATGTTAGTATAGACTACAAACAATGTAGCCACACTAATGGAAATAATGCTGGGTGATGCACACATTCAGGTGGTTCTTTTGCCAAAATTCAGTTGCCTCCAAACACTGGTAGCTAAAATTATAGATAGAGTTAACTCCTAAAAGTATCTAATGGATTAAAAAAGGTTAAATATTAGAGTTTATTTCAGCATTTACATTCAGAGAAGGTATTTTCATACAAAGTATTTTCTTCAGATGATGAGTGTACGGGGATAAAAGTAGAGATATCTTTCAAAAGAACCAGTTAACAATCAACTACTCTAAAGTTATGCCAAAACCCTGCAGTAAAATTCCCAAAGCCATGCAAAAAACCTGCTTACTTTATGCTATTTTTACTAGACTGAAATTCAGACTAATTTTGTTATGATTTAAGAGAACTTCAAATGAACTTGAAACCAATTATTGGCTTCATGCAGTTTTAACATGGAACTTGGTCAGCTCCCAGCTTTCCATAGATTTTTCTATTTAATTTCATTCCAACAAAAAACCTTGTAAATATTGTTAAAATATTTAAACAGATTAAAATGTTAGCATGGCATATTCTCCTGAACTTTTCTGGAAATCATGATGCTTTCAGTCCTGGAAAGCTCCCAGAAGCAATATGTGCTCTTCTACTATCATCCATTCTATTACTGGAATATACACTAAAGATATCCTAACAGTGCCATAGAATTGAAAACCTTCACCAACTTTGACTTTAATAAAAATGTTGTTTAAAATAAACTCACCACAACACCCATTTTATAGGACTTCGAATTCTGAACTGGAATAAAATAAATAAAATCTACACATCAATCTGTTGTCAACTACCACACTCATCTGGAATCGTTCTGGAGTTATATTCACACACAAAAATATTTTTGGGGAAGAACACATAAAAAAGAATATTCTGTTTTCATCCCTTTTCATTTCAGATAGAAGAATGAAAGTACATACATAGGTGACCTAAATATAAGACAATTATATCCTCATTCTCCAGTCTGACATTTTTGGGAAGTTTATTTGCATTAAAAGTATCTTCACTGTTTTTCTATTTTCACCTCATTGAAAACCTAAAAAAAATCTTCAAAAAGTTGCAGTTGCAACTTTTTTCTTAAAATGTTTTTGTTTTCTTTCCAAAATTACTAAGTTTGCATTATTTTTATTCACTTAGAAATGTTAATATACTAACTAAATACTGGAATATAAAACAGTTTACATTTTTAACATTACTTAAAATTCCAATAAAAAAGAAGAAATGGAGAAGAAGGGAATCTAACAAAAAGCCAGACATGAAACTGCTAATTAGCGTAAGCTAGTATCACTGGCAAAGAAGACAGGAAACTATGGAACTTGTTAATTCAATGATCGTATTACTCATTGTCACTACAGCAGTTAGGAAAAAGGTAGCAAGACATGACTGCCCTGTCTAATTTAAATTTTCATCTTTTAATTCTTCTTTAATTTTCCTTTAATGTAGTGAGGCCTGGCATGCTCAAAACATTTACACTATTCTGGAAGCAGTCCATAGGAGATATAAAACTAATGATCCAAACTGAAAGGAATATCTTTTAAATGGGAATGTAAGTCAAGCCAAAATATGTTATTACTGTACTGTATATGTGCTGAAAGGGTCAAGTTACTCTGGTGGTCTCCAAAGTACTGGCATAGATAGGAAATCTGGATTTATTTTTTTTTTCTGTCATCAGGCTAATTTTGGGTAAAGTTAATATGAAATAAGAACATCTCTATTGCACTAGACTAACGGCCCATTTAGCCCATTATTTGGTCTACTATAGTACTGAAAAGAGTTGCTAGGGAAGGTATTCAAAAGCACTTGACTTAATAAGACACTTTTAAACTAAACTTGTTTAGCTGATAGTGGTAGCCATGGAAAATCTTTTCTGCTGTTATGTAGGACTTTTATGGGATGTTAATAACTTATTGAAATGAAGCTGCTGTTGATACAGAGGCTTTGAAAACTAGAAACTAGGGTGATATCACGCATCCTGTGTTGGCCATGTACATGTAGAAGCCAGTGAGGATTAACACACAGACAATAACGCTATGAAAGAGTATAGAACCAGAGGGGGTGGGGAGAGAGAGAGAGAAGAGCTATCTGTCAAGATCTCAATTGTCCCACTGTAAAAGTCAGCACCTAGCTCGTGATTCGTCCCATTTGGTCAATTAGTGAGCAAGTACCTTAACCACCGATGTGAGATATCAAACCACTTACAGGGTGTTATGTTTTGCTATACTTGTATCGTAAAACATAGCATATGGGGAAAAAAAAAATCTGTTGTCCTTGCTTCTGTCCTCTGCACCTGTCTTGATCCCATAAAACAACAACTCATGTAACACTTCTCATCCTCTTCAGGCCCTGGTTTTGCCGACTTCTGTCATACCTCCAGATTTTCTACCAACTTGAGAAGGCCTAGAAGACTCAGATATCTCTCATAAGGAAGCTGCTACATGCTTTTTCCATCCTCATCATCCTTTCCTGAACTCTTTCCAAGTTCTACTATATCTTCTCTGACATGAAGTTCTTACTCAGAACTACATTCAGTAGTCAAAGTTCAGACAAATATAAATTCATACAATGAAACAATGATGTTCTTATTTTGTTTTCTAATAATTCCTAAGACTCAGCTTATTTTTGGACCAACTATTAATGGCCCAAAAATAAGAGACCATTTTTTTGGTCACTAACTAACACTGTACTGACTATTTATAGCCCAGAAATCTTGTTCCTATGTTGTAATGCTCAGCTCAGAGACCAGCATTTTTCATATGAAATCAGAATTTTTTGTTTTCTATGCCCCTCATGTTATATTTATCTACACTAAATTTCATCTGTCATTTTGGCAGTTTTCTCTTATCAAGTATTTTAAAAAGTGTTTGAAGATAGATATAAAATGTTTAGATGTACAAGCAGCTGTTTCTTCTAGGTCATTTCTTTCCTTTAGGAGTGCATTCAAATCTAACAGGTTAAATAAATGGAAGAAGTTTTGTGTTTGTTTTTTTCCTCTGGACAGCCCAGGAACTAATTTTTTCAGACTGTTTCAGTCATCATTGTTCTCGTTCATCAGGTAGTTTGCTTTGTTTTGTTTTGTTTAGGATTGGTTTGGTTTGAATGATGTGTTGCTTTATCAGTGTTTACTACCTGACTGCAGCCACAGGCAATAAAGAGCCTGAAATGTCTGTTGTATGTATGTGATCTGCTTGTGCAAATCATGAAGTTTGTTAAGATGCCAATGATGTTACTCGTTATCATTACAGCATTTAAGAAAAGCAGTCAGGAAGGTTGAGTTTGCCTCCAGAAGAGATCCTTTCTGAATGAGGCTAGCTTCAGGCTCGAGCTCTGATTTTGGTTAGTGCCCTATAGCAAGACCCCTTCACAAATCAGCATCTTGAGTATTTTGCTGGTGAAGCAAGAGGGATAAATCATAAAAAAAGGAAGCTTCTCCCTGCAGGCTTCTTGGTTACTCCATTTAGGCAGATATTTTGCACAGATGTTCTTGCTCTCAGCCAAGTTTTGAACCATCAGGTCTTTAAGAGTCTTCCCACTGCTACTGTAGAGTCTTGTGATACCATCACACAGAAAATAGGTCTTCAAATTGAAAAAAGCCAAAGCAGATGTGTTATACAGAGCAGGTTAAAAGTAAGATTATGACCATATATTTGCAAGCAAACAAGTTACCATAGTTTAAAAGACTTTACTGCACCTTAGTTGGAAGTTACTGTTTTTCAGCTCAGACACAATCTGGGAAGGAGTTTTATACCAGTCAGTTTAATCTGGCATTTGCAAAATGCTTACAAAGGTCATATAATCAAGTACCATGCCTCAGCCAAGAGGTGGTAGCTTTTGAAGACATATTAGCACATGCTTATAATCTTGTGTCAATGATGCAAGTGTACATTATAATATTCAACAACCAAATCAATATCAAGCTACTTTAAGGAAAATAATAGTTATAACAGCCATTATTTTTCCACATCCATTTTAGATTTGTGCTTTAGAATGAAATAATTCATGTCTTCTGTGTGCTTATTTTTCTCCATTCATTATGAAGAACATCCAGAAGACTTCTTCACAAGCAGACATTGACATTATACAAGTCTAGATTAGGACAGGTTAACTTTTAACCTATATGGTAAGATTGCTTCTTCCTGTAATAGTTTGCCTTCATTGATACTGAATTTCCTTTCTTAATCATAAAATCATAGAAGGGTTTGTGTTGGAAGGGACCTTTCAAGATCATCTAGTCCAACCACTCTGCCATGGGCAGGAACATCTTTCACTAGATTAGATTGCTCGAAGACCCATCCAAACTGACCTTGACACTTCCAGTGATGGGGTATCTACAAGTTCTCTGGGCAACTTGTTCCAGTGTTTCACAACCCTCATCATAACAAATGTCTTCCTTACACCATCAAGGCAATCAGTATCACAAGGTGGTTCTGCAGCCCTTCATCTGTTGTTACATGGATAAGCTTTTATCATCAGCAGACTTTGTTATCTCACTGTTTCGTGGTTTGGGGCTTGTTGGTTTTTTTTCCTAACTAGTTTATGAATATAATAAAAGCAAAAGTCCCAGAAGAAATTTCTCAGGTGAAATTTCCAATGTGAAAGCTGGTCATTTATTCTTAGCTTTTGCTTCCTATATTTTCACCACAGGAGTAACATTCCATAACAGCTTTGTCTTTGTAAAAGCTTTTATGCCTAAAAGCCTCCAAAAAACGTTGTGAATTTTAGTTTTCAAGCACATTAGATTAATTTATCTGCATATACACTCATTTCTTAAAAAGCTGTAAAAGAGTTGTTAGGCATGATTCTGACCCATATATGATTAGATTTAAGAAACAGCCTAGTTTTCCTTCAAAGAACTATACCAGAAGACACCCATCTGTGTGTTTTATCAGAACACAGAAAAAGAACGAGACTCTAGTAACTTTCTAAATGGAGAAAATTCGAATCTGCTGATTTGAAAAGATCTGGGTTAGCCTGGAGATAATGTAGTGATAATGGTCTGCTTACGTAGATGAATTCAGGGAGCTTCACTAAAATCCTTCTAATCAGATTGTAATTTAAGAATCTGTAAACTTTATAGCAGAGAATTGTCTGGGTTTCAGAAGTAGACAGACTATCAGGATCAAATTCTAATGTCAGATAAGCAATATCCACCTACTAGATCAATAGTATCTATATACCTGTGTCTGAGCAGAAATTTAAATCTTTTGAACTAAGCAATACTGTTGTATAAATCATGAAGTTGGCATTCTGGAAAATCTCCCAGTGGCTGCAATACATTCTGTGCCAGAGTAAGGATTTCAAAATTTGGCTTGCTGTGAGCATAAAGCAGACAGCTCAGCCATAGAAGCAAGAATAGTAATACCCCAGAAGCCAAGCATATTGCATTAGCAATGAGCAAATTCATAATGGCTTATTCTTTACAGCAGCAGTTGCCTAATTTGTACAAATGCTAATAGACATTGAGTTTCTGGTAAGAGTTTCAAAGGATGGAGTCACACAAAAGCTTAATTCTGTTAATTTATTACACTGCAGAATGATAAAATATATCTTAAATGGCTTCAGAATCACTGAGGAACTTAAGTTACTCAAACAATGTGAGCCTAGTAATTTTACTGGTGTCAATTAAAAAAAAAAATTAAAAAGCTTTGGCTTTATAATACCATATATAATACCAGCTATGTTCACTGTGTATCCAAAGTAGCACACAGAATCTGAGTAACGTTGACTATATCTAAGATGAATCTAAAATCACAAACTAGATAGACATTTCTTTCCTTTTTTCGTATCCTCAGAATAATGAAGATAATAAAAAAAGAAATGCTCTGCAATAATATTTTGTAAAATAGATCAAAGTAACCTCCTGACTCAAATTTAGATTTCTTTTTCACTATTATGGCAGTTTAGAGAAAACATTTGGATTTTCCTGACCAACTGGGGAATCACATACTTAAGACTTTCTAGAAGATGACATAAGGAAGAAGTGATTGACCAATAGAGGCCCCTGGAATCCAGTTAGTGCAGAGCAAGTAATCACAAATGAAATCTCAGACATAAATCAAATGTATTCATAGCACCAGCATGGGAACTATCTAAATAAAAACAAGCTACTTACTATGTGCTACCACAGGAAAAAAATACAGAGATTATGCATGCTTTCAGCAATTAATTACTTATCTTAAAGAGTAAAAGTCTGTGAAGTAGAAATCTCAGGAGCAGCAGATCACCAGAAGCTGTATGCTAAGTAGCCACTAGCTGACTGACCTTTTCTTTGCAATTGCCCATGACCTTGCAATATACCATGAAGAGAAAGATTAAAAAGATATTTATTTTTTGTGGAATTCACACAACTGATGCAAAAAAATGTAGAGCGTGAATTTCTCATCAGTGTACAAAATTGATGAAACTATTGCCAAATCATTAATCACTGGACACCAAGGAAAAACAGATAAAGACATAGGAGTAAACTTACCACGAACTCTTGGAAATGTGCAAACTAATAAACATTAAGGTATATACTTATGATCTATGGCCCATTTGAGAGGAAAGGCAGTCAGAACTAAATGGTTTGCAGTAAAGACTGTCTATATAAAGAAAAAGACCTGTTCTAGCTAGTATTTGTTTCTAACATGCAAGAAGTATCTGTTAATAAATGCATTTGATGAGAAATGAAAATGAATATGTTGTAAGGAAAATCAAGGTCTTCTTTCAGTTAGTGATGAAATACACTTCAAAGTGCAATTACACATCTAAAATTAGAAAGAGGCCTAACGTGTTATAATATTAACACCAATATTTGTGTTCACTTGAAATAGCATCAACTGAAACTGTGGACATTCTCACAGAGTTCAAAGCAGGTTTTTGTTTCTTCTGTTTTCTCCTGCTCTAGTGTGAAAATAGCATGCACATGAGAAGAAAGAGGTTCAAATGAACAAACATGGTCAGTTATTTTAACCATGTCTGTCCCATAAATAAAACTGACAATCAGATATCTTGACAGCAGTGTGATTTTTGAAAGTGATCTGTTCTTTAAGCTGAAAGGCAATTTCTGATTTAGCTGACCTATTGATGAGATCACAGCATCTGAAATGGAAAAACATGCCTTATTAGATCATTTGGTCTATTTGACTGCCAGATCAGCATCACTTCCTAGGAAAACTTTTTGATCCGAAAAATTATGGTGAGGATGTGATGCTGATGATTCATACTTTTCTTTTTTTCACTGTGGCCCCTGGTGACTTGATCTCTGCACAGAAAGGTTCCTAGGCTAATATGACTGCAAGGTATGCAGTAGTTCAGAAGTCATCTTCATACATACCTTATGCTGAATGTGTCAAAACTTTATAGGAAGACAAAAAAGTCAGCACTATAGAGAAGCTCCCTGCTCTTCTGTATGCTCTGTTCTTCAAAAGGCACAGGCTTCAAATAGCAGGTCAGGCTAACTTCTGAGACTTATTTTCAGCAACACTACTCTTTTCACAGTGAACCATGTTTAGACATATTTTGACAATATTTCCAGCTGTACAGTTAAATCATATTGATCATTTATTTGTCTTCCAGGGGCCATACAATTATGCCACCAAGGACATTAACACAACTGTCGTTTACCAGTCCTCTCAGTATGACTCCTCTGCTGTTCTCAGAATCTACAGATTGCAACAGCACACTTGCTCACAGAATGAAGCAGTTGTGACCAGACCATGTGTTCTTTAATCTCACTCACTATATAGTGGTGGATTAGCTTTGAAGAGGTCTTGTTGGTTCCTAAAGTCTTTTAACAATGTAGAATGGCAAGATTCAAGACTTCTCTGAAATAATTCGAACAGGGATTTATGTTGATAAACCAAATACATTAAGGCATTTCATAACTCAAGGTTAAATACAGAAAGAACTTTTGTTATAGGGAACTTACAGGGTGCAGAAGCTAATCTCAAAGGACATTCATTTGCCTGACCTATTAACAACCATAAAAATAAATGGCAAAAGATTTTCACAGAATCACAGAAAAGGTTGAGGTTGGAAGCGACCTCTGGAGGTCATCTGGTCCACCCCCCCCTGCTCAAGCAGGGCCACCTAGAGCCAGTTGCCCAGGACCATGTCCAGATGGCTTCTGAATATCTCCAAGGATGGAGACTGCACAACCTCTCTGGGCAACCTGTGCCAGTTCTCAGTCACCCTCACAGCAAAAAACTATTTCCTGATGTTCAGAGGGAACCTGCTGTGTTTCAGTTTGTGTTCCCTCTGGTCCGGTCACTGGGCACCAAGAAGATCCTGACTCTGTCCTATTTGCACCCTTCCTTCAGGCATTTATATACCAGATCCTGCTAAGCCTTCTCTGTAGGCTGAACAGTTCCAGCTCTCTCAGTGTTTCCGCATAAGAGAGATGCTCCAGCCCCTTCAACATCTTTGTGGCCCTTTGTTGGACTCTCTCCAGTATGTCCATGGCACTCTTGTACTGGGACAGTACTCCAGGTGTGGCCTCACAAGAGCTGAATAGAGGGAAAGGATCACCTCCTACGACCTCCTGGCAACACTTTGCTCAATGCAACCCAGGAAACCACTAGCCTTCTTTGTGGCAAGGGCACACTGCTGGGTCCTGTTCAACTTGGTTTCCACAAGGTCCCAAAAGGCCTTTTCCGCAAATCTGCTTTCTAGCTGGTTAGCACCCAACATATATTGGTGCATGGGGTTGTTCCTCCCCAGGTGTAGGACTTTGAACTTCTCCTTGTTGAATTTCATGAGATTCCCACTGGCCCTTTTCTCCAGCTTGTTGAGGTCCCTTTGGATGACAACACAACCTTCTGGTGTATCAACCACTCCTCCCAGTTTTGTGTCATCAGCAAACTTGCTGAGGGTACACTTTGTCCCATCATCCAGATTAACAAAGATGCTGAACAGGATTGGACCAAGTATTGACCCCTGGGGTACACCACTAGTTACTGGCTTCCAACTAGACCACTAAACCACTGGTTCCAGTGATAACCACTCTCTGGGCCCAGCCATTCAGGTAGTTTTCAATCCACCTCACTGTCTGCTCTTCCAGCTCATACTTCATCAGCATCTCTACGAGGATCTTATGGTATACAATGTTGAAAGCCTTAGTGAAGACAAGGTAGACAGTATCCAATGTCCTCCCCTAGCCTACCAAGCCAGCCATTTCATTGTAGAGGTTTATCAAGCGTGACAAGAGGTTTTATCAAGAGGTTTATCAAGAGGTTGGTCAAGCGTGACTTCCCCTTGGTGAAGCCACGCTGACTACTCCTGATGATTTTCTTGTCTTTCATGTGCCTGGAAATGGTTGCCAGGATTAGTTGTCTCTTCCCTTTCCCAGGGAACGAGATGAGGCTGCCTGGCCTGTAGTTTGCTGGTTCTTTGCCCCTTATGAAAATAGGAGTAACATTTGCTTTCCTCCAGCCCTCAAGCACTTCTCCCAATCTCCATGATCTTTCAAAGATTATCAAGTGGCTTCTCAATGACATCAGCCAGCTCCTTCAGCAGTTGTGGGTACATCCCATCAGAGCCCATGCATTTATGTGTGTCCAGTTTGCTTAAGTATTCTCTGACCTGATCCTCTTCTATCAAGGGAAAGTCTTCCTTCCTCCAGTCTTTCCCTCTGGTCTCTGGGACCTTGGATCTCTTAAGGTCAGTCTTCCTAGTAAAGTCTGTGGCAAAGAAGTCATTCAGTACATCAGTCTTTTGCATGTTTTGTGTCACCAGTGCCATTGCCTCATGCAGCAGCAGGCCCACATTTTCCCTAGTATTCTTTTTGTTACTTATGTAGTTTTAGAAGCCCTTCTTGTTGCTTTTGACATCCCTTGCCAGGTTCAATTCCAGGTGGGCTTTGGCTTTCCTAACCTCATCCCTGCATGCTAGATTCCTCTCAGTTTACCTGTCCCTGCTTCCACCACCTGTATACTCCCTTTTTATGTTTGACTTTTGTTAGGAGCTCCTTGTCCATCCATGCAGGGTTCCTGGCATTTTTGCTCAATTTCCTGCTTGTTGGGATGGACTGCTCTTGAAGTTAGTTATTTTTGTGATATTGTAGAACTTTAAACACTGTGGCATGGTGTAGAATCATCATTTCATCATTCCTTTCCTTTTTTTTTCAGGATTATATTTTAGAAGATATAAAGTCTGGTTTTCCATCACATGTGCAATGCTAATATATCAACATGGATTTCATCTTCTATAAGAACAAAATGAGAAGACACAATGAAATATTTTGATTCAGGTCACTTGGAGATTAATCGTGTCCCATGTGTGGCCAACAGGCCTCAAGAGAGTTATTACTCAAATGACTCATAAGCCTGTTCTCCTCTATGGGCCAGATTTTGTAGCTGGACAATTCATATCAATTCTCTTTGATAGTAATGATGCATAATTTTAACTACTCCTGTTTAACCAAATAGTGTCTTCTTCTCTAACTTCTGTCCTTGGAGAATGTTGCATGAGTACAAATGAATCCTGAGAAGTCCTGGAAAAACCTACAGTACACTGAACTGAACACATTGAACAATGTCTTGATTCAAAATCAAAATTTAAATTTATTTTTTCTACTGGAAAACTAAGCTAAAAATGTTTGAAAAAATGAAAAGAGCATTACAGCTTCAGGATAGATGTCCTTTTTATGAAGAATTCTTGATGTACAGAATCTGAAGGGGACTGTCTGTTTTAATTAGAAGTCAGTTTATAGAACGGGTTTCTGTCCTTAAAAGAAGCCTCTCCCCTTCCACTGTTCCTAGGCTCTTAGTCTTCATCTCTTATTCTTCTGTGGAGATTTGCAGTTTAAAATACCTTCTTGATATACTGAATTGTTCCCTGCAACAGTATGCATATTCATACAACAACAGCATATGATGTTTATTGTTGTGGATGACCATGTTACCCTTGTAAGATCAAATGCATTTTGATAGACATAGAGAAAAAGAAACTATTAGGCTTGCTTTTTTTTTTTCTTCTTGAAAATCCTTGCTTACAGTCCAGCAGTGCTGAAATACAGATAATGAGCAAAACAAGCTATATTGTTTAATTTAAGTAATGCTAGTCATTATTTACTGTCACAGATGAGATTATGTCAATTTATGGGAACACATTGTCTATCTGAGGACAGTACATTTTTATATAGTAGGTCCAGTCACATCATTGTTGTGTTATTAACTTCACAGAAAATATTTTCTGTGACAAGTTTTTGCTTTTATATTCTTTATGTGAGTAAAACGATCACATTTTTTTTCTTTGAGAAATTGCACATGTTAGTTAGAAACTAGAACAACAAAGGAACCCAGGCAGAGCCCAGGTGCCTTCTTTAATGAATGCAAGTAATAGAATTCCTGCCTGCTTTCTTAGAGATTTTTGGGTGAGTTATACAAACACCCAGGTTTCAGAAATGAAGCCAACTTAATTTAGATCCTATTCTTTGCCCTCTTCCTCCTGGCTATTATTTCTTACCCAAAGTGGTGCAGTTCTCTACTGATTCAGTTACAGTGCTATAGTGTGCTGTCTGTGGGCTGCAAAGTAAACCAGAGCACAGAAAAGATAAATATAAGTACTGTAAGGGGAGAGAGAGAAGATGGGAGGTTACTTTTAGTACAGATCATAAAGGTTAATACTACTTATAAGTAATTACCTTAATTTTAATAATAATGTTAATAATAATTAACAGAGAAAGCTAAAATTTAACCACCCAATATTCCTATGCTATCATGAACTGAAGTTATAGACTGATTTAGGCCTGACTATTATGGGTTTTCAAGTCACATCAGTAATACCAGGATTTTGTGGTTTGCATGCACCTCTAATATTAATGATGTTTTACCCCAAAGTAAAAGCTCTTCATGTAGCTTCTGAAAATCAAATACAGTAAAATTTCTCAGAAATTGTAACTGCCCTAAAAATTCTGTCAATGAAAGTCAACTGCAAATTTAACTGCTGGGTCTCTCAGGTTCATGACCGCATCTAAGCAGTCTAAATGATAAAGGGTGTAATACCGCTGGATCTACTGAAAATGTCTCTCTAGAATAATTTACATATAATACACTTACATATATTTGTATTAATGTTGTGTATGGGAACCGAAAAAGAATATTAAGTTATGGAATTATAGCAATAAATGGATCCTTTGACTGGCTGTTATTGTCAGTCACAATATTATTATATCCAGTCCACTGAGAAACTGGAGTATTCATATTCTTTCTTGATGTACATCCAAATTATACATAAATATTAGATAATGAGAGTCATATAGTACAGACCCTCCAAATTAAAAGTTGTGTGAACAACAGCTACTTTTTCTGCCAGTGCTACTTGCAGACTAAACATATGAATTTCTTTCTTATCTAATAGGAAAATTGCATATTTGCTGATAAGCTTTTGAGCAAACTTGAATTTTGCCATTTAAATATATGATTTAGAATGTCTGCCTGTACCATGGTTATTGGAAACAAAATTTAGTGAATAGGATATTAATTACTTAATTTTACACGTACTCAAATACTTCAGAAGATGATACTGCACTGTTTCTAAACATCATAGACTCTGTCAAAATAAACAATCTCAAGGGCTTGCCATAGAGTTCTCTTCTTTGTTCTAAACATTTGTTGTATTACTACCAGCTGAGCTCATTTTCTCCAACAGATATTATAATGTATTGTTATTGAAACTATCCATTTCAGAGTTAGTTAATGGGGATTAATTTCTGTACAATCTACAATGATTATGACATTGCCAATGGAACAGAACATGTTCTTGAATAAAACAGCTTCTTTTCTTCACTGCTTTATACCTCCTCTCCCTCTTACCTCAGCTCTATCCCACTTGTGTCTATGCTAGTCTCTTGTATGTCCAAAACAAAGTAGCAGAAAGTAGCAGAAAGTAGCACAAAGTAGCAGAAATTCACACTCCCCCAAATTTAGTAGTGTTAGCAAGATACTGCTGACAAATATAGACCCCCTAGTTAAATTTGTTTTCAGTAATCTGCTGTGGTCATCCAGATGCGCATTTTTAGTAAATTAGGTTGTGTTCTATCCTCCTCTACCAGAGCTTTAGGGAAATATGAACAGTGCAGTTCTTTCTTTTTCCTGTCATCATGATGATGAAACTCCCTCCCCTCACCAGAGTTATATGGAATGAGTTCTGGAGGACTGAAAGCACAGAAAGGATAAAAACAGCCACTGAAAATGATTTTGCACATTGTGGTGTGACATTGCTGCATGCTCCAAAAGCATGTCTCTGACACCACTGAAAACTGAACAGTGTTCTTAATATAGAAATTCCTCAAAGAAATCTTTTAACTTGAACATAATCATATCAGGAATCTCTCTTCTGTCTCCTTTGTTAAAGGAGGGAAAAGACCTGTTGAAGATGCAACATTTTCAAGTGTTCTAATTTTCCCAAGGCCATTTTAAGAGATTGAAAGAATTAAACCATACACAGCGGCATGTTGCTTGATTACATTTTTAACATCTTATCAGTGTTCTTTAGTGACTTCTTACATTTTTCACTACCTGTTGTTCTTTAAGTTATAGCTTCCACTGTTTTGCTTTCCATACTTTGAGATTTTGTTTCATTATATTGAGATTCAGTCAGAGGCAAGGAGTAAGAAAGATGAATTAAAAAACAGCCCTTGATAATCATGAAGACATGATCATTCTGTCCCTTGACATGTCTGCTCATATATTCATACAAAATGGACCAGAGAGATATAGTTGGTGGAAAAAATGTGGTTTAGCAGTACTTTTTTTTTTTTTTTCCCCTATGCTTGTAATCCCATGGCTTTTCACAGACAAGAGTGATGAATTACTATCAACACAAGACAGCTTCTTGATGTGTCCTTTTGTACATGAAAAGCTGGGCTGAGACCACCTGAACTCATTTCTCTTGAGATTTTTAACAAATATAAAAAATGGTTTTGTTTTGGACTTGGTAGGCCTCAGAAATGAAAATGCCAGTGTGTCGAAGACAACACATCAATCTAATTTGCTACCTGAGTTCCCAATCCTATTCTTTCCCTACTGAAATTGCAGCACAATACGTGATACAACATCAGCCATATTCCACTATTAAGCTGTAGTTCTTTTTAGGAAGTCAGTGTTTGTCTTTTTGGAACTAGCTTCAATTGCAAAGGCTGTAGGTGCAAACAACTAGTGAAATACTCATTTATTAATTTTAAAGTCATTTGAGGAACCTATTTAATTTATGATTCTCCTTTGTTATTTTCCTGTCTAATAAGACAAAAACCAAAACAAAGGTTAAAAAAAAAGAAAGGTTTAGATAAAGTAGCCTACAGGCAAGAAGTTTGGGACGCTGTGGTTACATGCAAATATTGTTTCTTCTTACTTTCATCCAGCTGAATGACAAGGATGATTTCTGGTGCCTTCAGATTGGAAGACACATACTGGAAATAAGATTTTGCAGAGCACACAGGATCAGTACTATATATACTATAGTATAGTAATTTATATACTATAAATTAATCAGAAGATGAATTTCTAGAGTACAGAAGGGTTCCATAGTTTCTCAGTTCTATATAAGGATTCTTTGGATAACAGCAGCATTTGGATCCATGTTTTTTAATTCTTTGAGAATTAGGAAAAGTCTAGACTTTTTTTATTTAAATGTGTTTATAAAAGTCTTCTCTTTTTGAGTACATGATAGCATCCGTCATTAGCTAAGGTAATGGAGTGACAAGATATACAACTTATGATCAGTTCTAACAAAATTCTGCATCTCTTTATTTCCTTTTTCTTAGGTTTCTTATACTCCAACTTCAGTACACTGCAGTACTCTCAGTCTTTAGGAATCATAAAAATTAGAGATATTTAATGTATGAATGTTTCTTTGTATATGTGCATGTGCGAGGTGAGATGTATAGTCTAATTAAGAATGTTGATGCAAATTTTAACTTGAAGTGCTATGCATTAATTCAGCTCCATTAAAATGAAGTTATACTAACTTATATACTAAATTTGCACTTAACCATAATATATACAAAATGTTACATAGAAAAGTTACATTTTATCATTATTTCCTTGTGCCATAACTAACTGTCAAGTTATACAAGAATGTTGCAATTAACTTCTGTGAAACACGAGTAGAAGTAAGGATATCCACATTTGATACAGCATAGGCTGAAGTTAGACCAGATCGCTTTTATCTTATCAGTCCACTGAGGAAATATTGATCTTTGCTGACGTGAATAACACAATTTATTATCCAACGGGATAAGTATTGACTTAAAATATTGGCCTCCTGGGAAAACATTTTCTGAACATATTCACTGAAATACAAAGTACACATGCATCTGAGCTTAATTACATCTATCATAAGGATTAATACCAGGTCTTTGTGGGAGAGCCTAACACAACATGTTATTGTAGAAATCACAGCACACATGAACATTGCAGCAAAAATCCCACTTCTGAGGAAGGACTTCCTGCAATCAGCTGAAGGCATGTGCTGAAGGCTTACTACAATGCTCTTCTAAGTAAAATAGAAACTATTGATGAATCATATGAGTTGTACAAGATGAACAACAATTCTAACTCAAATAGTTTATGGACGGTTGGTATAAACATACTGGTAAATGCAGACTATTGCAAAACAAGAAGATATTAAAAACAGGCTGTATGTCACAGTATTACTTCCAGCTAATGAAGAGAAAAATTATCCTTTTCTATTTAAAGTGAAAATTCTACCAATTTGACACCTGAAGAAGTTCAGTTGAAGAAATTAAACTTTATTACATTTGTACATTTTCTATAGCTGCTAGAATGAATGGGCTGTAGCCTCAGCTTGCCTAAATGATTATATCCATGACAAACAATGCTACGCTTACAGATATTCAGACATACAGCTGACTAAGCAACAAAAGATAACTATGGTAAAAGAGATTTATTTAGTTAGCTAGGTTATTAGCCAATCAAGACTATGAAGAACTCAACCACCTAAGGTCCTGTAAGGAATCTAAGCTCCTAATTTGAGATTTAGGTGTAAACTGAAAGTATCTATATCAACTGAAATGCCGAAAATCCCTTCTCATCTGCACCCCACAGGAGCTATTTTTTTACAAGAAAATGCTATTCCACTTCAGACTCTTCAAGATCCATAAATTTTTGTTTCTGCACACACCCAGATTTTTTAATAAAAATCAGGTTTATTAAAGCTCGACAAACAATCCAGTATTATCATTAAGAATTCCCCTGCAGACAAATACTAGAGATCTATCCCTTGAGCTGCTTTGATTCATATGGCAAGTTTCTTTTTTACCTGAAAGTCTCCTGCATGCCTACAGTTCTATGTTCTGTCTTTGTCTCAGGCTGCAGTAATCAGTGTAACTAGATATCCTTGGGAACCAAAACCTATGTGCTTGTCTGCTTGTTGAATAGACATTGCCCTCACACACCCAAGCACAACCAATTTCCACACAAGGTATGGTGGTAGCAGCTAGTATCAGGGCAGTGGCGTCTTATAGAAGAGTCAAAAAGTCAGAGTGTGTCCACAGTAAAGTTACTCTTGTTTCCTGAGACAATTTAAGTCTGTATCTTTCACTGCCCTAGAGACAGCTTTAACTGTCAAGGTAATGTGTTGCTATATTTTCTCTGGTTAAAGCCTTATTGTATGAGGCAATGAGTTGTTCTTGCATGCTGCTGAGATGCTGCAACATCAGTCAGATTTCAAAATATTCAGCAGATGACAACAGATACTCAGGAACTTCCTGACTGGGACAGAATTTCAGCTCCTGTTTGCAGAAATGCCTGTGTGAGTGAGAGCAAATTACTAGTCATACAAAACAAGCAGTTTTCTTGCTGTGAAAAATAGATACAAATACAAACAGCATATGAAAACACTCCTGTGTATGCACCCGTGAGTCTTTATTCTCAGAGTAAAACTGCTTGAATGAAATAGTACATAGATTGAGTGAAACAGTATGTTTCTTTAGATGAGATTTAAAATTTCAATTGAGAACACAGATAATCCAGTTATCTGATTTACAAGTACATTATCCATTTGATCAAACTACTATATGCTTAAGGATATACATAATAAATTTATAGACAGACACACATCTTCATAGCTCACTGAGTTCACATTCCTTTCATATCCAATTTATCATCTGCACCTAGACACATGCAGAATTATTGTCTTTCTTATTTTGAAATGTACCAAACAGTAAAGAGTTTTATACAATTCTGACAGTCATGGTTTTGTGACTCCTGTCACATACCATAGAGTAAATTACAGCACAGATGAAGTTCAGTAAATAATTATAATAATTACTGTATCCACAACAGATTACATCTAGGTCTCATTCAACCTGCAGCATGGAAACTTCTTTCCATTGCATAGTTAATATTCTACATTGTCATTCTTAGCATCTGAGGTCCCATAAAAAGCTTTGTAGAGCCATTACATTTTCTACAGAAACAAAGGTATTGGTATTTCTTGCTATGGTATTTCTTGCCCTTCTGTTTGCAAGATAACCTTCCTAATATAGGCTCAAAATTCAATAGCCCTTAGTCAGATAAGAAGTCCTGCTGAAGTCAATGGAACTAATAGTACAGACTAAGTCATAACTAGGCTTATTAACATTTCATTTAATCAACAAAGGTTGATAAACTTTTTTTTTAAGAAAAAAATCTAAAAAATTTAAATCTTAAATCTAAAAATTTTAAGAAAAAAATCATTATAAATTTGAGTTAAAAAATCACAACAATTCCTTACAAGTGAAAGAACAGAAGAATATAATGGCTGCTCTTTCTCCGGCCTGAAACATATCAAATGCAGCCTTCTGTTGGTTCAAAGGAGAGAGGCAGGACTACAGACGTGGGGAGAGTGTGAGAGGATGATGCTTAAACAGAGGCATTTCAGGCAGGGTAAAGTGTGAAAAAGGGAGACCTGAAAGTAACAATTGTAAACAATGACAACTGACAGCAAAAAATTGAACTGACAATTTTCTGTAGAAATAGAAAGTTTGATTTACAAATACTATTATGCCACATCTCAACTGAACCAGATGATACCCCATTTTTCACACCATGTACTACAGAGTTGAAGTGCTCCAAAACAGCACTTCTATATTCTAAGTGACCCCTAGTACCCTCAATCCCAGCAAGCCCGACTTGGGAGAGCTGGAGGTGACAGCTGTAGCCCTTTCCTCAGTACGAGCTCGAGCAGCAAGCAAACACCTGCAAGGCAATAGTAGCCCATAGCTTCAAGACTTATCCACCCAGAAGAGGACTACCTTACTGGAAGTACATAGTTGGTTTCCTCCCCAATGGCCTTCAGTGAGGCTATCTATAAAAACAAAATTTGCTGTATGCTAGGATCACAGCCAGAGGGGCTGAATTATACATCGGGAGAAAACCAAGGGATTTCAGAAAATGAGAAGCGGGAATTTTTAGTATCAAATTTAGCAGTTTGAAAATTTGGCTGTAACTCCCACTTGCTAAATATAAAAAATGAAGTAGCATCAGACAATGCATCTGATCCAATCGCCTTGAAAATCAATGAGTGTCTTTCTTTTGACTTCAGCTGAATTGGCGCTAGTCCAACATCCTCTCAGTCTATCACTTTCACTCCTATTCCTCCTTCCCACTCCCTCACTTTTCATCTTTCCCAGCTTCTCTTCTGTCCGGCCGCTCCTTCTGCTGGCAAGAAGCATCACGCTTATATAAGAGAATCTAAGTTATTGGCATTTAACTATGCCAATCATTACAGCATGCCCAATTGAAATGGTTTTATTTTGGTTAGTTATTTTTGCCTAAAATTTTAATTGGAGGGGAAAAAAGCACTGAAAAAACATTTCAAAGTATGAGTGAAATGCAGGTATAGAATTATAATTTGAAAAAAAACATACAAATGCTTCATGTAGTAAAGTTAACCCCCAGTCTTAAAAAGTTTAGTCCTGTTTCTGGGATTCAAATAAGAACACTGCAGGTAATTACTTGAACAAACTCTAAGGCTGAGATTATTTCAACATACTGAATGCTTGAATTAGTATCCCATACAACACTTTGGAAGTCATCCAACCACTGGGTAACAAAGGAGTTTTCTGGAAAATTTAACTCTGAAATTGTATGCCTTATCATTAACAAAGGAAGATCAAATCCTGGAGGGACAAATAAGGGACAAGATGTGTCATTTGTGGTGAAAATAAACCATTCAGTCTAAAGCCAATGTTCAGGGTGATAAAAATTGTCAGAACATATTTATTGGAAGGAAAAAACCTACCACATTCTACTGAAATACACAAAAAACCAATTTTTTGGATTATTTTAGAACACAGTCTGAAGGATATTTTAACTTTATCATGTAGGTAACTTTTCAATTAAAACTTTAAATAAATAAATGAAAGTTAGTTAAGTCCTTTAAGTAAAAAAGCTTTATTTAATGAAAAAAGAAAAAAAAACCACTAAAACATACAGTTTTGTGACTAAAGGTACTACTGTTTAAACGTGTTGAACCCTGAATCGAATGATAGCCCTAAAATAAAAGAAGTTCTTTATTTAACAGTAAATGCAGTGAAATTACCAATAATTTTACAACCAAAAGCTTTGTTTCAAGTGACAATAAGTATTCTACTATTTTAAGAAATTATTTACTTTTTTCACTCTTAAAACTATTTTCTAGAACAGAAGGTTTTAGTAAAGTGTGACTTTCAACTCTGAACATACTATTGTAGTTACACAATACAATTACTATAATTTAAGTCTAAAGAAATACAAGTTTATCTTCCAGGGCAGTTTAATTGTAATTTACAAATAAATAAAAACCTATTTTTTTAAATCTTGTTAAATATTCTGCCATATACTTTTATTATTATGAGATATTACATTAATAGGGAAAATGCTGCTTTCAGTGTACCTAAAGAGTTACTAACATAACATTGGAAGAATGTCTTAGTTTGGATTTATTCCAGTTTAAGTGCATGGAAAATTGGTTTCAGTTTTATTAATATTAAGCTCTATTTGTCCATTAAGGCCCAAATTCCTCCCAAGATCTTTACATAATATATGACCTACAAGTAAATATAAATGCATTATAAATTATGATAAATCACTTTTCATTATAAAAAAAATGTTTTAAGAGCTAGCTCATTGGCTTACTTGAACAGCTGGTTCTATTCCTTTTACTTCCCAATTTATTGGGAAAAGTGATTTGATGCTGAGATTGGGTTATGTATAATTTCCTTAAGATTAAAAGCTATATTCCTCCATAAGATTAAATAATCAGGGCCAACCTCTACCCTCCATTGTAAATACTAATTTTGGTTTACCATTGTATTCTAAACTTCTTTAGCAGGTCTTGCTTGTTACAATCTCCTGATTTCAAGCATTTGAAATGTTTGAAAGAGAAAAACAAACAAACAACCAAACAAGAAAACATGTTTAACCCTATCAGAAGAAATATATGAGAAGGGTAATGGACCATTGGACAAACTAGGAACAAAAGGAGAAATGAAGGCAATTTAGAGCATTGCAAGTGATAAAAGATCAGTTTCAGCAGGTTTTTATGACAGAAGAAATTGAAGAAATATCTACCAGATGTCAGTATAATTAAACACATGGAGAAAGTATAAGGAAATATGTAGCATTGTGGAAAAATAGCAATGATATCTATTTTAAAAGACACAAATGTTGAGGTTGGTAACTGGCACAAATCATGTTACTTCCATTTTCTTCGTCCTGTTCTAAATCATTTAACATCTCTTTAGTGTTCATTTCATAATCCAGTAATGCTAACTCTTCACAATATCAAAGCAATATCAAAGATTGCACCTCTATATTACTTAGTTTCCATACTTTTTAGATCTCTCATCTATGCATACTCCATGTGGGTTTCTCAAGGAGTATACTCAGGCACAACTCAAGGCACTGATCACTCTAGGAGCTGCTCTGGAAAGGCACTGTGGATGTGACTGCACAGGGGCGGCTTCCTTTGTCCCAGAGAGTATTCCAGCAACATCCTAAAGGCTTTGCACTCTCACATTCCCTCCTGTAACATGCCTGTACAGGTAACAACTACCTTAAAAGTCACATTGAAGAACACCATTCACATTATTTGTGAAGCTATGTCCTGAAAAAACAAACAAACAATCAAACATTAAAAAGTCATAATTGTGTCTTCGGATCACAGGTGGAACCCCTTGGTCCAGAGGAGGTCCAGGGGCACACAAAAAACAGCATGCCTGAGAACAGTTTGTAGAGACAGGGCTCAATAGTGTGACAGTAAGCCAGTTTGTACCCCTAGACTTTGGGGCCAAGGATCAGTCCCTGAATCACTTTTGTTTGGCTTCAGAATCACAGGCAAGAGCTACATCTGAAATGTGTTTGCTATCAGTGAGAGAGGGTGCCCAAATGATGCAGCTAGCTCACTCCTCTGGTACATGAAGGGGTTAGTATACTGTGTCAATTTTCTTTTTGTCTGCATCCATCTTCCTTCTGCATTGCAACACTGGAGACTCACACTAGTACTGTATGTGCAACAGGAGCTAATCGGATTCTAGGACCCAAAGCAAAAGACATGTCAAACCTTCTTGAAAATATGGATATATTTCATAATGTAAACCTATACTAACTCTATTGGTACCTCTAGACTACTGTCCATATTTCTTGCACACAGACATTGACACTGCAAGCCACCAATAAGATGATAGGCTTTTTTTAAGGTCCACATTCAGAGTTCAAACAAACAAGCAAATAAAACCAAACCGATGGAAAGCTACATTTCCTTCCTCCAGAAACCATACAGCAGACCCAGTTGCTAACACAACAGTTCACAAATCTCCCTGATGGGATGAACTATCCAATGCATCACCTGGGACTGGGAGAGAATTACTACACTTGAGAGCTGGAGATGCAGTGCTCAGCATAGCACTGTGTAAACAGGAGTTAC
This sequence comes from Ciconia boyciana, assembly GCF_034638445.1. Classification (NCBI taxonomy): domain Eukaryota; kingdom Metazoa; phylum Chordata; class Aves; order Ciconiiformes; family Ciconiidae; genus Ciconia; species Ciconia boyciana. The sequence goes on from NC_132934.1 coordinate 177,984,458, forward strand.
GCATGCAGTGAAATTTTCAGAACTGAATCAACAAAGCAGCCACGAATTACTCAAATTTGCAACTTTGCGTCACCAGGAAGAATACAACAGTGAATCCAGCTACAGATAGTCCTCTTGATTTGTGCGGTCTTCCTATAAATCATGACAAGCTTCCTGATGCCTTGGCTGATGTCCTTATTATTTCATATGACCACATCTTATCATGAAGTTATTATTATTTTTATGTGTAATATGCATGCTTCTATTTGCCTAGGAACTGGAAGTAGAATTTAGCATGAAATACTCAGATTATCATATCAAGTAAAATTGGAAGTGCAGAGCTGCATCCATAAAATAGTGTTACTTGCAAACTTTTTCTTAGACACAGTGGTACACCTGATTGGTTACAGTTTATAATAGCAATAATCCCTGCAATATCATTCATTAGCACAGTTAACAACTAATTTGCTGGAGTTTTAACTGCCCTTGGCTTTCCCTCAAGCTGTTCACAAACTGGTCATTAACTGCTGGTTACAATTCATTTCTCAGGGCCCTATTTAAAAGAAATTTTATTTCAATTCAGCACCCACAGAGCCTAATCTTGATTCAGTAAACAAAAATCATTCTCTACCTTAGCGACAGATCTCTTATTCCTTATTCTCTTTGGTATACCCTTTCAGGGATGTATAGGGATGTAAGCTTTGTGGCTAAGGGCTAAAGCAAAACCCAAACCCCTGCTATTTTTTATTCCAAATTTTCAAGTGGTACGGGAGCCCAAAAAGGAAGAGCACTCTATTGACATCTAGTGGAAAGAAAGGAGACAAATGAAATGCTCCAACAGGCAGCCTGCAGCTTATTTGTTTGTATATATTATTTATTTATGTTTGGAAACTATTTCTGCTAATACCATAATGTAAAGAGACATTTCTGATCATAACAGTGCACAGGAATGTTGGGCAATTAAATGTATGCAAACAGAGTGGACAGCTCACGTAAGGCAATAGCTTTCTGTAGCAGGGTACAAAAGTTATGGCCTTTATTAAAAACAAGGGACAGGAGATTTTGTAGAAAAATGTTTTCTAAAAGATAACAAGTTTAAGAGGTATTTGTAAATTGAGAAAAAGAGTCTGATTAAGAATCACTTGTATGTTACAAGACTGTTGGTTTTCAGTGCTTCCTGAATTCTTGATAAGAATTTATAAACACTGGGAATGCCTAGTAAAGCTGCTAGCAGAATAAGGAGTGGAGAAAAATGGTGAGCTGGTAGCATAACAAGGAGCAGTGAGGGATTGTCCCTAAGAGCAAAGTAGGTCACATCAACATAAGCTCAGAAGTAGGGCTTTACTGCCCAGTAAGTCTGGGCAATCCCAACTGTGAGGTACACATTACTACAGAAGCAGAGGAAAAAACAGCTGACTTAGAAGTTGCTTTATTATAAAAGAGGACCACGAAATAGTTAGCAGTTAGGAGCTGTATGTTATCCTGCTTATTTACTTTCTTACATTTTCCTTTTCTCCCTCAAATAAAATACTCTTTGTTAAGTCAAGCAATTTACGTTTGTGAATGAGGAAAAATAAGAGCTGGCTATGCACCAGAAAGCGTATTTTCCAGTGCTTGTGTATGAGGATTTAAGCCTGTAAAAAAAAAACCCTGAAATTAGCCCAGTTGATTCCTAATAAGACCTGACTGAATGGTTATATGGCATTCAAATCTCTGATGACCATATTACTGGACAGAAGTTATACATTGTCACTGTTTTCTTTGCAGCTCTCTATTAGAACGCCTTTCTCCTCCACATCTCTGCATATTTTTTCCCTCCAATTTGTTAGGTCTCTGAAAGTATTGAAATGTTACTCCCCTCCTCTACTCAAATTAAAATGACTACCTTTCCATCCATGCCTTAATTTTTCAAATAAGTACTTTCATGACTGATTCTATATACCTCTGCCTATATATGTGACTCCTTGTGAAGAGCCACAAAGCCACCCCATTGCCATTCTTTACACCTTTCATTGAACCTTACTGTGAGGCCCTAGATGAAATGGTATACAAGTTATGCAACGAGAGGCCCTGACTACATCTTTAAATTTTAACCAGAACTGTCTCATATTTTCTTGACCCCTTCCCTCTGTTTTGGGGATCTCTTTGTTTGGAACTTAATGCATTGCTCACACATTTTTAAAGTGGGAACTGACCGTTGCGTATTTGTTTATCTAGAGGCAGAATGGGACCCTGAGCCATGAATGGAGTCTCTTGGTAAACCTACAGAACAGAATCACAGAAATAATTATAAAATCTTCCACCTATGAGAAATGGCTCAGACAAAAGAAGCATGGAAGTGAAGACCACAGTTCTAAACAAGAACCTAGAATTTATGTATTTCAACAACATAGAATTCCATGCAAATGTTTCCATCATACACTGGTGTTATGTTGGTATTGGTTTTGTTTTTTTCCCTTTAATTCCATGAGAGAAAACATTCTGAACCTAACAAAAAACAAACAAACAAACAAAACAAAACAAAACAAAACCCAAATAAGAAGAAGCAGCAAACATTAGAATTCAAGTTTTGCAATAAACATGACACTATGAAAATGAAATTGGCACAAAATAAATAAGTAACTAAACTAATTGAGTAATCTGTTTTCATAGACTGGGTTGCCAAAATTTCATTTTTACTTCTTTTTTCTAATACCAAAAAAATCACTCAAGAAAAATTGCTCCTGTGATAGTAGTGCTTTACAGCAAGTCTATACATACATGTATTTGTGTACATGTATAAGAAAGAGCGATTTAAAAGCCAGTACTTTCCTTTCAGTATTATAAATTTGCATTTGTTGACTAGATGATTGACATGCACATACACACACAGAGGTACTGACAGAACTGACTGACACTACCACCATGCATGGAAGACTTTTCTCTCAAAGAAAGCACACTGATATTAGCTCTTGTTTATTTGAGCTCCAATTCAAGACTTCCAGTATTCAGCTAGCTCTGTCAAAGTCTTGTCACTCATTCTTCAGTGTAAAATATGCCTCATGTTCTTGTTCTTCCAGCCAATACTCTGGTCTATATATGTGTTATCTGTTGTCTTGACATCTTTAGCTTCCTCTCATACAGCCTCTCTAGCATCCCTTGTCCATTTTTTTCTAAGTATCAAAGTTAAATGCATCACCCTGTTCTGGAAAACCAACATTAACTTGCTGTCCTCTAAACTTTTCATCATCTTCTTATCGCATTCATGTATAGTCTTCTTCAAATTCTCCATAAGACTCCATGTCTGATTAATAATTTTTTTCTTAAATCTGCTCTGAACCTTCACATGTTCTCCACCTTCTGGATGCTTCCTTTGTTCCTTTCAGATAATTTTACATTGTTAATTTTTATACTAGTGTCTTTAGTATGAATAATTTTCCACTTCCTATCCACTAAGTGGAGTCTTTCTTGTCCTGCACACCTTTTGCTAAAAAACAGAAAGACAGATGATTTCTTTATTAAAAAGTAGGAATTCATCTCACTCTAACCTGTCTTCACTTCTTTTATCTACAAATGGACATCTTGGGTAAATTTGGGCAAGTTTCTTAGGATCAGATCCAAAGAAGATCACAGGAAAAGATTTGCTTAGGACCTAACAGGTAAGGCAGTGAAAATAAAAATCTGTGTACTCTACACAGTATATCAGTAGCTTTAAGCTACATCTATACTGGTAAATTAAATGTGTCCAGAACCAATGGCTGACATAGAGGCTGACAGGCATTAAATGAGTACCTGTGTGTGTTACATACCATTAAATCTTTTCATCCTCCAAAACAGGCAACCAGAGGCAAAATGATAATCAAGAATGTCCATAGCATGTGATAACTCCTGAAGCATGCCCAGGAATTATTTGGGAGAGAGCTAATTGATTCTAGTCAAACTGCCAAGGGCCACTATAAAAATAAAAAATAAAATAAAATAAATAGTCACTGAAGTTCCAGAGCATATGGACATTCCCTGCAATTGTTTAATTTACTAATATAAACATAGAAAAAGACATCTCGGGATATGATCCATCCAAGACATGCTCTACTGTGGCCAATAGGAAATATTAAGTGCAGTGCTTAAGAAGCATTAACATGCTTCATGCTTTTAGCTTCAAACATGCCTTAGTGCCTTTTTCCACTTCTTTTTTGAAGGAAAGTAGCTATAGCTTTTCACAGAGGGGACAAATGGCTCATTCCTTAAAAAAACAAAAGTTAAATAACATGTTTCATGATGCAAAATTTATTTATAAAGTCAAACACATTTTGCTGGGAGGGAGACAAATCTGTATTCCAAATTGCTCCATAATATCCAAACTACTTGATGAAGATGTGCTGTTGTTCATAAACAAATCATTAAAGCAGAAAGAGAGAGTAGTATTAAGGGTAAAGAATCTGTAGGTGATCTGATGTCTGTCACCCACTTTAAATATTATTATATTATACAAAAGACACTTTCCTAGTAATACCCCATCCTGTTAATCTACCAGATTAATGAAGTACACTGTTTTGCATATATTTTTCTCACAAAATGAAACTTGTGAATTGAAATATGATTTCAGTAACAGAGGTAGACAGTGACCTTTTGCAGCAGAAGCAAATATCCTCAAGGTTAATGTCTTTTGAATGGAAGTAGGAAATTAGGGTTTGAACTTCCTACTTTCAGGAAGAATCATGGAACTGAACCTTCATCATCCATGTCTCAATCAGCACTCTAGCATCTGGACATCTGCATAAAATTGGAGATTGCTACACATTTTCAGAGTGCATGTCAGGCATGTTTGAGATTGCCAACTCTAACAGCTGCTTCAGGGAACAGAACTAAATGAAGAATAATTTCTCAGTCTTGACTGGATTTAGGTTTATGTATCACAGAACTCCATATGACCAAGGCAGAGGAACACCTTGGCAAGGTTAGGAGCATAATTCTGTGTTTATGTCATTTTAGAGTTAAAAAATAAGCTTCACCAGGGAAAATCAGTAGGTTAATGAGGGCTTTCTTTCCTCTGTGTATTATATGTAATTGTGAATTGTTTGTTATTATATCAATTCTCTGCAAATAATAGCTAGAATCTATCTCATAGCATTAAGAATTTTCTCTGTTGCAGCATTACTATCGCTAACGGTGTTGATCATGGGAATAATAAGTTCTGCTTTTCATTTACGATCCTCCCCAAGTTTAATTTTTATATTACTTGGTTTTTTTCCTGTTAGAAATGTAGTGTGAATATCTTGGACTTTAACTCTGTGATGTTGAAATACCGTATAAGTAGTACTTTAGAATGTATTTTTCAAATCAGCAGGAGAAATTTATGTTTCTTTGCTGGGGAAACAGTTAACTCTTTAATTTGCTAGTTCTATTTCTGGTCAAAAGAATTCTAAGCCCCTTAACTTTCACTGTTTCCTACCTCTAAAAAGAATGCTCTTTATCAACATTCTAGGAGTCAGGATTTTCAGGTGCCAGGAGATCAAACTTCAACTCAAGTGAAAGGCAGCAGGAGCTAGAAGTTAAGCATCAGGCATCAAGAAAGAAATAGCCAGGTGTCAGACAGAGTCAGTCAGCATGCAGTTTGAAATAAGGATCTGAAGACAAGATGGAGTTAGTCCTCAGAAAAAGCACCCTAATTTTGGTATATTTTTTATTTAATTTTAGCCTTATTTCCTAGTCGAATTAGGATTGCATTAATAAAGTTTATGTGTGTGTGTTATGTCTGTTTGTCTGTTATCCTCAAATGCTTCTGAAAACAATTAATTTCAACTGTATTGGACAAAAGGTCAGTAATCTCTGATATGCTGAGTTCCTCAAGCTTTATGGTAAAGGGTAGCCAAGTAGAAGAGAAAAGCCTCTAAGTGTTACTGTTCTCAAAGAGCTGAAATGTGAGTTCAATAGGGCTTGAAACAGATATCATAGAAAATGCTGAAAAGAGACATTATGGAAGAAGCAACTACTACAAGACTTTTCAAATTACTCTTGCACTTAACTACAACCTGGAGTTGCCAGAACTGTGCTAGTAAATTTATCAGTGTCGCAACATGAACTCTAGCCCTTGTGCCTGTTTATCTATGATATCTAATTGTTAACATGCTGTCTTGCATCGTTTTTGACTTCAGACATATCTTCAGACATTTCCCCAGACATTTCTCCAGGCATAGTATCTTGGGTAGCACAGGCCAGCAACCATTCCAAATAAGTACTGTGGCATCTGGGGGTGGAAGAAGTTTGCAAGTGAGTCAAGCTATGCCAGATCAACCACCTAGGTAGAACTTGAGAAAAGTCACTAGCACTGCTTAGCTTTCTGGTATAGATACAACCCCAAGATTGCGGACTTTCCTTTCTTGCCAGACTTTAACAACTCAGTGCTCAGCTGCTAAGCACTTTGACAGCTTCCAAAACACTTGCTGAGGGAGGGGAACTCCTCAACTGATTGCTTTCCACTTATGCTTTCTTTGAAATCACATCCTAAACTGAGGGGCATGACCTTCTTTTCACCCAACAGCCATACTGTTCAAATATTGGCATATATGGACAGAATTAGATTCAATTCCTTTCCTCCAGAAGAGTTTACTCACCAGCAGATTACAGGCCTCACTGTGTGGTTAACATCTCCCTACTATTCTGCTGAAGTTGTGCAACTTTGCAAAAAGGAATGCAAGATTCACTGAAGTAGAGCAAGAGCATAATTTTGTGTAGGAATGACTAGGATGTCACCTGAAACAGGGAAGATATGAAATATTGCACTTGCTTCAGAAATGTTCAAACTTTTTGTTAGTGACTATATCAGTAAATTTCAGAATAACTATTTAGAACAGGAGTCACAGTTCAAGACTTTTCCTTTCCCAATAGGATTTCCCAACGACTCCCTAGTCAGATAAAACAGATAATAACCAGATGGTTAGCCTATTCCCATATGGGATGTGGTTTTGAATAATTTTAGGTGAGGGAGAGAAATGAATTTGCCTCTTCTACCATCTGGGTAGCACTTTAACTGCCTCATTCTTACAGAAAAAGAGAACACTATTTCTTCCAGCTTAGTTTAATGAAAATAACATCTGAACAATATTTGTTAGCAATCCATATTTGTCACTATGTTAAGTTAATAGTGAAAAATATTTTCATATCAAACAGTGATATTTTGGAAGAGGAATTTCTTGCTTTGTGTTTTGATTGAGTTCAGGTACAAAATAATCTCTGAACCGCTGAGCTTTAATAAGACTGGCACAGATATAGGCATGCACAAAAAAATAACTGCAAAGGTTTAAGAAATTTGAAGTAAAGAGACAGGGAGTGTCTGTAATACAGACTGGCAGAGAGTTAGAGGGAAGCTGAGTAGGAATTTTTTGAATCACAGATTTTATATTGAACATGTAGTTTTCACTCTGTTCTCATTGTAGATTACAGATTTTTTTTTTTTATCTGACAAATGAGATTGTATTTCTGGCTGATGCTGCTGGGTGTTGCCATAACGACTGATTAATTTCAAATAAACATCTGGTACATTTTTCCCTGCTCTAGTTCAAACAGATGTTTAAAGGCACCTGTAGATCCTAAGATTTAGTTGAAAGATCTGTTGCAGACACCTGTGTGTAATTAATACTGAATAGAAGCCTGAAATATAATTGTTCAGTTCATTACATTTGAAATCTATGTAAAATGAACCATTGCATTGCAAACTACTTGGGTGGCATAAATGCAGTTTCAGAAACTCCATCATATATTGCCCTATGATGTTAATAAATCCAGCTCTGAACAAGGCAGGACCTAAATCCTCTATTGAAGACCATCCTATTTATCTGGTGAGATATATACAAATATCCTAAAATATAAGCTTTTTCTCTTCATTTTACTGGCTTTTCACAGTTCCATACAAGATTTGCCAGTGACCCTAGGAATAATGTCTCTGTTAACATTTTGAGTCTGTACAAAAATAGTCTGGGTACATTAAGAAAATAAGATATAATCAGTCTCTTCATCCTGAAGTGAGAAGCCATGAAAAGTATGACAGTATAACATAAGTGTTTAGAGAGAAGAAGATCTGGCAGATTGGAATGCCATCTGAAAGACATCAAGCAGAGTCTTGATGAAAGCCCCATCTTTCGTGTATACCCAGCAATGATCACAAAATGCTTAGGTGAGCTGAACAAGAAAGTTTTACGTCATTCAAGAATAGTGTGATTGCTCAGCCATCCCTTACAAGAGGTAAAGGTGAAATGGTGTGTATCAGAAAGCCATAAAGATTGATGGCATCTGCTGCCTCCAAATGTATCTATCTGCATGCAAACCACTTGCAGTGTGAACTGATGGAAAACAAAGGCTGTTTGCCCAGGAACGGTGCTTTAACAGGCTTAATTTCCATAGCCCATTTACACAGCTGAAGCAAGAATATAATAGGTCCCAGAGAAATCAGCTGGGTCATGATAAGAATTCAAAACCACAAAACTAAATAAAAAGAGATTATTAGCTACATTGCAGTAAGCAAACAGTAAAGTCTTAAGTGATCAATACTTGACAAGAGACATGTCACAAACTTCATGTGTAGGTCAGGCACACACAAAGTTTTTTAAATAAATCGACTGACTTCTGGACAAGGCACATAAAATGTCACTTTTTATCTCTCAGTTGATATTTTTCTCAGAGAGTAAAAAAATAAAAAATCACCTCCCTCAGAGATTTGATCGAAAAGATAGTCACTCCTGATACAAGTTTAAGGGAAAAAACTGCAATCAAGTGGAAATTTTTGTCAGTACCTTAATCTCTGATTTGTAGAAGGTTGTGCTTTGGGATATTTGGTATGTCTGAGAATTGCCACCAAAGAGCCCTTCTGTTCTTTAATGGCTGCACTAAATCTTAACAAACGTGAGCATGAAAACTATTGTGCTGTACTTGTGAGGCATATATCAAAGTTATATTTTTTTAAAGCTTGGAAAGGCAGTTGAATCATGCATGCTCTTTATGGAGCTCTGATCAGGCTGATAAAGGCAGTTCAGCTTCAATAAATGCTTTTTAAGTGAATGTTTTGGAAAGTGAATAGGAAATTCAAAGCTCAAACTGTTGCCAAACTGCTCCCATAGCACTTTGATCACTTTGCTACTGACATTTTGTTGAAAATGTCTTGTTTTTATTAAAATGTTGGCATCTGGGAATTCAGAAAGTTAACTGTAGTCACTGAAAAAATAATATACAGTAAAACTGAGTGACATAACTTATTAAGTACTTTGTACACATTTCTTAAAAAAGAAAACTTTTTCCCTGTGGGGTCAAACACAGCTTTGCACTTCTCTGAAAAAAGTTCTTATTGTTAAAGCAAGACAAGTGCAGAAGACAAATCAAACAGCTGTGCTTTGCCTGAGGCAAATCCCCCTCAAGTTATAAGGTTTTGCTATGAAAAAATGTAGACATCCAATAATTTAAGAATTAATAAAATATAAAAAACATGAAATGGGGAGTGTAAATTTTCTGTGTCATGCTTTTGTTAAATATTTATGTCAGATTATTTTCTGTTGAAGGACATCAAGGACAAGCTGTTGTAATTATCTTACTTTTCTCATTGCACAGAGTACACAGATATCTTCAGCAATATAAAGTTCCTTCCTTCTCAGGTATTACAGCTTGTTTAATCTGATAGGAAATTACCAGTTTAGGCCTTGAATCCAACCTCTGTTGTGTGACCCTAGACATGTATATAAAACCACAACAGGTGATTTTTACAAGATAAATTGCGGTGTGCACCCATGGAACTAAAGTAAGAATGAAGTCCTCTGTGTTAAACTTACTCAGAATCTAATACATTTAAAAGATCAGTTCGCAGCATGAAGTGACTCTGTTCCAGTGAAGAAAGAGATACAGTCAGTCTATTTGAAAATGACAAAGAAATACACTTTGGATTATTTTCCTTTTTATTCTAGATGAATTAACAGCTCAAAAACAACAGAGATGGAATCCTGTCTGAGAGGGATCAAAACAGTACTAGAGAATTGACTGTTTATAGTGGATTGACATGGAAGATTTTCTTCCCCAGAATGAATTTTACTAGAGAGGAGGGGACTGAGATTCTACAGATTTCAGTTAATGTAGTTTCATTATCTTACATCCATGAATCTCATTAGAGATGAGAAAGGTTTAAGGAAGAGCTGCTTACTCGCAAAATATATCGAACTTTCAAGAAGTTTCATGTGAATAAAATAGATTTTCATTTTGAGCCTGTACTTTGATGAAGAGGTCAGTATTCCCTTAAACAAATAAATAGACAGATAAATACATTCTGACATGGATGATGGTCTTCTAGCAGATATGTGCTTTCCCTTGTGAAATTATTTGCTGTGACTTCTGTTTATTAATTCCCAAGCATATACTTTTAATTATATAATCCTTATTAAGTAGCAGGTGGGTTTGTTTTTTTTTAAGAATAGTGATTATCTTGATTGGTGTAATTTCGTGGGCCAGCAAATTATTTCTTATGATTCACTGAAGTATAGACATTAAATTAAAAAAAACAGTGAAATTAAGGTGTCCTTATTAAGAAGATAAATTTTATACCACTAGTGGTTTGATTGAGTTTTCTGCTTTGTTTCCTATATTTCTATGAAAACTGTAAATTTCTTAGCATAACCTCTATGTCCTTTTCACATTGGTTCTAATGAATAGTTCTTAATCCTTGTTTTACAGCAACACCCTAGAGGAGCTGAGAAAATTAATGTTTAATTCATTATGATAGATAGATTTTACTCTATAACATTGGTCCTGGGTTTTAGAGAATATATTGAATTGAAATGTCCTATACAGCAGGTACATGCTCTTTATTTTGGCCTACAAATTTCAAAAAAGTTCTTAGAAGGTTAATTCAGCACTTAAGTATTACTTTTCTTCACCATATCTTCAGTATTCCTCTTTTAACATAAAATTAAGTTTACTTGAGTGGCTTTCTTCCACACAAATACACAACACACACACCATTTTTCATAATCTGCCCTGGGTTGCAGATCTGCAAACATAATATCTAATTTTACCAGATAGGTGGTGCTATGATTCTGTGTATCAAAGGGCAGACTCCAGCCATAAAAGCCAACAGCGAGTACCTCTTCACATTTTATTCTGAAAAGCAAGTGGCATTTTTTCCCCTCTATGCTCTGAGGGAGCTCACAGAATAATAGGTGAAATGTCAAGAATAATTAAGAAAAATGATGGTGTTATATTGCAGCACAAGAAATTCATCTTTTCTGCTCTGATCTTCCTGCCCACCTTCCCTTCTGCTTTTAAATGTCATCTCTGTTCTCAAATTATTTAGGATAGGCCTTGAAAGAGGGTAGAATATTTTTTAGGTAATTTGACACACTCTTTGGGTTGAATTCCTGATGGCTATTTCTCTCTATATCACTCCAGTTAAAAAGGCTTCTTTTAATTCCTTTTCTGACTATGTTCAAGTGTGGTAAAATTAAATACAGATGTTTTAGTTTCATGACACAAATGGAGGAGGGAGTTCAAGCCCGGATAACCTCTTCTTTCCTCTTCATCTGAAAATGGTTTCATATATTTTATTTTACCATCGCTCTACTGTCTGTTTTTTCCCCTGTATATACTTGAGAAAATTCTTGTCTACTCATTGGAAATAAGTTGTCCAGAATACACCACTGCAAGATCATTTTGGAAGACTTCAGAACCCAGGCTTGCTTCAGTTTTATATCAGAAATTTGTTCCAATGGATTAAATAATAACTACCACAAGTATCCTGCTTTTTAGTGATGGAGGGGATGATGTCAGTATATATTTTACAATTGTATCTTTGTGAGTTTTTTTTAATTATTTGCTGTAGTATAAAATCTTTATAGAAAAACAGATTGCTCTTTCATTGGGGGACTTAAGTATTTGGAGCAGAAAATGGAGACACTAGGCAGTAGGAGAAACTGAACAAGAATAACAAATAACTGTAGAAGTTCTACATGTTGATACAGATCACACATACAATTATTATAAAACTTAAAAGTATAAAACATTTGTTGCCTAATATTATACAGTAGATAGCTAGGACTAAAAAGTTACTCTTTTTATTTTTCCCCTTAAGATTTTTCTCACCTGTTATTCCTGCGGAATCCTTGACCCATTCTCTCTTACCTTGTCTATAGTTTCACCTTTTTTATCTTTCATGGCTCTAGTCTACGTAGTTTTGTCACAAGTCTTTCCCATAATTTGGCAATTTTCTCAGATGCGTGAGCTAAGGTTATACTATAAAACTGTATTAAAAATAGGCTTTCCATCACAGAAAGATGACACTCTAAGAAGTTTAAAAGCACTCCAGACTCCATTGACTAGAGACTCAATTCTATTGCCTGATCATATCTCTCTAGTGTCATTTGAGATTCCCTAAGGTGTCAAAGACATCTCCATGGGATTGATGTGATGGGAGGCTTACAGATTTCTAGATCAAGAGCCAGAGAAGATAAGCAAGACCATATCTCTGTTTAGCAGCTGTACTGAGATGCAGATATTCAACTCCAATGGGAGTTTACACACATAGCTCACATGTAGATACTAAAATTTGAGTGTCTTAATCGAGATCTGCATCCATCTTAATTTTTTAGATAACCTGAGTTAGCTAGAATAAATCCCACTTTAGTTAGTTTGTAACAAAATAGATCAGATAATTTGATACGTGTATTTTGCTCTACTGAGGTACAACCTGGGATCACTAAAACAGCTTAAATTTGAGATTAGCTTGAGTTCACAGTTGCAGTTTTACCCATTTCAATGGGCAAAAAATGAGTTAGTAAGTGTATTCTGTAATCTTCAAACCTTGTGAAATCCTGCTTTCAGCAAATGAAGCAGATACAAACACAGGAAAATAAATTATTGTTTTTCAATTACTGCAAGTCTGTTTATTTGTAGGAAATAAACATGGCTCTTGTTTGGAGAAGGAAAGTTGAGGGAAGTTGGAGGTATATTTCTGTCATTGTTCTGCTTGGTTTTGCTACTATTGAAACCAGACAGGAGGAGAACAAATTTCCTCTACCAAAACTTTGAATAATTTTCTTATTTGTAATGTAAATTGAAGAGAAACGTTACATACAGTTTAATTCTGTACCTTTCATGCTGTTGTATCTCCCAGTATAGTCAATCAGAGTTGTATGGGACTAGAGGGGATGGAATTGTATCTTTTTTATTTATTTCTCTCTTTACAAAGACTAACTCATTTTCACAACAGCTGTGTCAGGTAGATCAATCAAAGTAATAATATTTTGTGACTCACAACCACAAAATTGTAACAGGACATCTTGTAAATGACCTCTAGCCACATACTGTTAAGCTTTTCTTACCGACTCAGTCAACCAACCTGAGATTTGTCTCACCTAAATTGACTTATCTGAAGTTAGACATTCAGTCTAACACTGATGTCTAAAATGCCTTTGTAGTCAATAGGAAAAAAAATACCAAATTGAAAAACAAAAAACACTTGCAGTCAGCAATTCATCTCAACATGAAAAGATATTTCTTTATTACAGTGAGATGGAATCTGAATGACTTATTTAGACTAGCCTCCTGCTTTTTTGATTGGCTTAAGTTATATAGGCTTTTTCCTACTCTACTTTCTTTAACACTGGGTTCTGAAAATCATGTTTAACTGCTCTGTGATCTTAGTAGCTCTACTTTGTATGCTCTCTTGTGTCATGTTTTCCCCAATTACACTAACAATTGGGGAAAGAAACTGAACCTAATGCCTCATACAATTTATCATGAGTAAAGTTGTCCCCAAGCAGCTGTTACAGTTAGATTCCCAAATTTTATGGTCTATAGCCTTACTAGCAGTCATTTTTGTTATTTCCTTTTTTGACAAATGAGAAAAGCGGCACGTTAGGCCTAATTAACAAGACAAGCCATTAATTGTCTAATTCTCTAATTTTTCCATTTATGAAGACATATTATACTAATGATAACACATGCCCAGATATTGAAGTCTTCAGGTACAAGCTAGTAAAAATTCAGCCTATGGAGTTTGAAAAGATAGGGTCAAAGACTGGTACATTACTTACACTAAATTTTTATCTACTGTGATTCAGAAAGAGGGATAAAATTGATATCAGGAGTAAAGAGAAAAGTAGCATACTATTTCTAATAAATAAAAAGAAAGTCATCATTTCAGAAAAAAGAGATTAAGAATGGCAGATGATGGAAGCAATTCTGGTATTATAGTATAAACTAGGGTAAAGCACATACAATGAAAAGAATGTAGGCTCCTTTAAAAAAATGTAGGTAGAGTTTACACACCTCATGGCATAATTGCCATTTTAAACACCCACGCTCAGCAAACAGCTAAATTTACTGGCCTAACTATGTTTGACCTAAAACTGTCCTAATTGCCTAAAATTCCATTTTTGCGTATGCCTAGAACTGTTCTTGTCTCCTCTTGAGGATGCACAGACCTCAACTAACTCCTGATGGAATTCATAAGTTACCTAAGAAGACCAAGGTAGTAGGAATGAAGGTCTGAAAGTTGTACTTTGAACGTGCCTGACACTTACTGAGTCACTTATAAAACAGTTTCAACTGCTTTGCCTTTAAAACACGGCTGTCAGAGAAAGGTGATGAGGGGAGGCATTGTTCATGTTTTGTATGACAGACTCTTGGTTAAAGAAATCACTTGGGAGATTTGAGTTCAGTATCCTTAATCTAAAGGATTTCAAAATAAAATCACTTTTTTTCCCAGGAGTGTGCCCTGATCACCACAGAAGCATGAGGGAGGAGGAAAGGAAATAAGAAGGAGAAAAGAAAATGGGGATACCCTTTTCACCTCATGTTGAAGTTCTGTCACTAGGTAGTCAAGAATGCAACATTCATGAGCCCTGAAGGAGAACAAACACAACTCTTCAGCTTTAGAGTTCAGAAATTCATAGCTAAGGACAGGCTCCAGCACTCTTAAAAAAGAAGTGAGCCTTGTTCAGAATTGTTACAGTTATTTTATCTCTCTTTACATTCTCAGCCCAAAATCCATGGTAGAGAGATCTGTCTTCCCAGTACTTATGCCCACTGGAGAAGCCTCTGCCCTTGGTTATCACTGTCTCAATGCAGTAGGGCTTCCTGATAACAGATGGTGATGCTGCAAGTTATCCCATGTTTGTACAGGTAATAGATTTAGTGCTGGTACTGCAGAGCTAATTGAAGTTCATTACTCTTCAGACAGCAAAAGGATCCTTCATTCAGTGTTGTGGTTTAACCCCAGCTGGCAACTAAGCAACACACAGCCGCTTGCTCACTCCCCCCTGCCTCCCCGGTGGAATGGGGGAGAGAATCAGAAGAGTAGAAGTGAGAACACTTGTGGGTTGACATAGGAACAGTTTAATAATTGAAATAAAATAATATAATAATAATATAATATAATAGTAATAATAATAAATTGTAATGAAAAGGAAAATAACAAATAGAGAGAAATAAAACCCAGTAAAGACAAGTGATACAAATGAAAAACCATTGCTCACCACCAACTGCCTGATGCTCAGCCTATCCCTGAGCAGCAGCTGCACGCCAGCCAATCCCCCCCAGTTTATACACTGAGCATGACATCATATGGTATGGAATACCCCTTTGGCCAGTCTGGGTCAGCTGTCCTGGCTGTGCCCCCTCCCAGCTTCTTATACACCTCCAGCCTCCTCGCTGGCAGGCCAGTATGAGAAGCTGAAAAGTCCTTGACTGCTTAGCAACTAAAACATCAGTGTGTTATCAACATTATTCCCATACTAAATCCAAAACACAGCACTATACCAGCTACTAGAAAGAAAATTAACTCTATCCCAGCCAAAACCAGGGCAGTATCCACCCCTTATTCTATACCATCTACATCATACCCAGGTTCTACCCTTTCCAGTACATTCCAATTAATCACCACCACTTTCCCTGTCTTTTGGTATATATATTCATAGATATCATTCCCTTGGTCTATGGGCCATCCCTCTAAAATGTCCATTGAGTTCATTTAGTCCATGAGTTTGGGCTGCATCTGTCATAACAGTCCTTCAGGGCAGGAGAGATGGTGTGTGGTGTTGGATCGTTGCATGTTGAAGCCAGTTCTGGTTCCATCACTGCTGTGCTTGTCCAGTTCTATCAAAGTTCATTCTTCATTAATCTGGGTGATTTTTACTGTAATACCATTGATAGGGCATATAGCAACCATAGTAGTGATGACATACAGTATTATATAGCAATTAATGTCATACAATTCAAATCATTGGCTATTCTCACCCCAAATCAAATTCCCTTGAGGTACACATCTGACTTCCCCATCCCTTTGCATTACCCACCAAGTGCACCCAGGTCCTTGAGCAAAAACAATCCCACAAATGGGTTTCCCTTTGCCCGAGGCATGAGTAACCCAGACTGTCTTCCCCAGCATATTTTTTGTGTGCACTACAGGGACTTTACCTCCTTCTACAGTACATAAAGTTTTGATTGGATGGGGCCAGCTCTATTGGTAGATCCCCTAGGGTTGAATAACCAGGTGCCTTTTCAACATTCAGCAATGAGAAAGCAGCTCAGTGAATCACATAAGAACTTTTTACCCTTCCGTAAACATCCTCAATATTTTTTTCTCAATAGAAGTAAGCTGGAACAAATAGAATGTGTTACTGGCTACAGCACTGTGCACTTAATATCTTTCTACCTTCTTGTCTCTGTTATGATCAGTTGTAGATATTCTACCTAAATAATCTGAAAGAGTCTAGCTTTATCCCACAAGAAAGTTTATCTCTATCTTTATTATTTATTTATTTATTTTTATGTATATTTATTTTTTATAGACCCTAAGTCCACACCTCATTGATTTTTCACTTTTTTGTTTAGGGAAAAAATGGGTATACTGTTCAGTTTATTAAAAAAGTATCAAGGGCAGAGTATGTAGCATAAAGCAAATGAAGGTAGGAGTGCACAGCCTCAAGCAATTAAAAGTTTAGGGTATGTCATTGTAAATGCCACATAAGCCAGTTTCTTTTATCACTTCGGAGTATTTCATCTGATAATGACCTAAAACACATTAACAATACTGCCAGAAGAAAGCAAAAGATAATTAAGATGGCAGTCACATTCTTGGACAATTCAGTATTTGGATGTTAAATGAACAAATGCTGAAATAATGGCTGTCTGGTTAACTCTGAATCAGATTCTCTCACCCGTCATCTTTCTCAATGTGAATGAATTTAAAGTGATAGAAAAATTCTGTTTTGTTAACTTCTTTTGCCCACTCTGTTTTAGTGTAAACAATTATTGAAGATGTAATTTAGAGGAGAATTGATTAGGTTCTCTGAGTAATCCTGAGTATTACAGGTATGGGGAGTCTCTGATGCCACAGCCCTCCATAACATTCAAATACAGTTTGTTTAAGATAACATATAAAGAATTAGCAATGAAAGTGGCTCCACTTATTAAAATGATGCTGATCTTGTAAAGATTTAAACAAACAAACAAAAAAACAGATGCCCATTTCCCACCCTTCTCAGTGTATTACAATACTTCAGATTTTAAAATATGTGTCTATATATCTTCTCAGAGGCAGATACCGGTACAATGTTTCTTTTCATTCATTGATTTGTGTTAGTCTTGTAGTCATGTACAGTACCATTCAGTTAACTCACCAGTCTAGATCAACAATGGTGCAGGTGTTTTGTGATATGCTGGAGGTCATCTGAGCTCCCACAGTTTTTATACAGAGCAATAGAAAAGAAGCATTAAGCTTAGAAAAGGGAGAGCAACTGACTAGCTTTTATGGGAATCTCCTGACTTGTAATGATATCCAAATTGATTATATGCAAATCAGAGGAGAGACAGAATAACAACATTTGGATTCAGATTTTGAACAAGCCAAAATATAGGGGTTTTGTTCATTTTATTATAGAGAGAATGGCCAGCTGTTGAGTTTGAATACAGTTTTGAATCTAATCCTGAAACATCATTCCTAAGATATTTGTGCTGATCTCAGAGGGATGGCAATGGCTTTGTCCTGATAATGCCTGCATGACCAATCCCTGCAGTACATGGTTCACCACTTTCCCTACAAAAGTCTCTTTGAAATTATTTATTTTGAGACAATTGTATAATTTCCAGTTCCTCCACTGAAGGATTATTCTGAGTTCTAGGTAGTTTCAAATTACAATTAAGTGTCATCCTCCTTGTCCTGTCTGTTTACCTCCCTGCCTTGGTCACATTCATGTATCCAAACATAGCTCTACATGCTGTAATCCTGAGCAGTTAAACAGAAATATACTTTCTGGAACTCAGCAGTGACTTAGGGACCAAACGTCATCTTTGCATTTGTGAAGACATCTTTGCGTTTACCATAGAGAATGGACTTGTGTTGGAAGAAACAATTAGGAATTCAGAATTTGCAAAAACAGTTAATGCTTAAGGAAAGCAGAAGAAAAAACATTTATCAAGCAATTGTAAATGTTTATATTTATACTTATAAATCAAACTGTGCCAGGGAATATTAACTGTGATAATCATGGGAACATGATTATCTGTGCTATTATAGTTAGAGTGATCCCTATCACAGTTTTGATCAGGCCAAATAACTTTCTAGATGAACAACTGAGGGCAATTCAGATGTTAGCACAGGTCATGGACCAATCCTAACAGTCAGAGTGTGTATCTGTGCCCAGTTGTGGGTCAGGACGGGTAAATAAGAGAGCATAGTTGAACAGACAGACACACGATGTGCTGGTTTGTCTCAAGTTCAGAGAATGTTCCCTAGACGATTTTATTTTTTATTTTAGACATATGTAAATGCTCTAGCATGTCCTCTATATAATCCTTTCTCCATATATTGCTCTGCTACCAGAATTCCAAACCATTTTGGCCATTAAAATATTAGAAAAAGGATCCTATTACTTTAATCTAATAAACTGAATAGCTGTTCATGAAAGATGCCTGCTGTTTTCGTATGTATGTATTTATACTCTTAGTTTACTGTGGAATAGATGATCAAAACACAGGAATGCCATTTTTGCAGGTAACTTCAACAAACTGCCATTTGATGTAATTCTTATTTGAAGCCAAAATAAATATTCTCAAAATAAATATTCTCAGTACAGACATAGTTTGATCTAGAAAATAAGATACCATGTTTCAGTATGATCTGACTGGAAGCTGCCTTTGATCACTTAAACACAAAATTATACATGTATAGACTATTTCAGCTCCTATGACCCACCAAAACATGAAGCTACTGCACTACAATCACTACCAACAAATCATTAACTATTATAGAAATAATTTCAAAATTTAATTATAACATCAAATTTTGAATTAAATTTCAAAATATTCTGAAACACTAACATTTTATTTCAGTTCCTAAAACACTGTTATAACAGGTAAATGTTTTTAATATCATTGCAAGTGATTAAAAGTATCATCTTTTTCTAGCTTAATAACTTGGCAAATTTTCTATTAGCTCTTCTTTATAGTTGTATGTAAGGACAGATCTGGAATGCTATTATTTATTCTTGGAGTATATGCACCACAAAGTGTAGCTGTGAAAGTATCTTCAATTTTAAAAAAGATCTTAAGTCTGCCCTAAAGGTTTTGTCTCGTCTGTTGAAATGTTAGCTTTAGTTTTATTTGTTATGACAATTGTGGAATTGTAGGCAAATTTTAGAAGCTGACCTAGGTCCTTTAAAGTCATCATGCTATTAAATACTAATAACTTTCACTAATAACACTAAAGCTGTAAGCCTATACAAAAGGAAAGTCTTGGCCTGTTGTCCATGAACCATACAAATAATTTTGAAGCCCTTTAGTGTCTTCTAAATTAATATTACTTTCATTTCTTTTTTTTCTTTTTTTTTCCTTTTCTGTCCTCGTCCAAACTTTGGAGAGAATAGATTTAATAATATGTATTCTTCGTTTGTTTTCCAGCAAGCCACTTCTCCTTCTCCTAAGTTTAAATGAAAAACTGATTTTAGGCTTATTAATAAGCATATAAATGCTTGTCATTTAAAGCCTTTAGAAGGTTTAATTAAATAACTCCGCATTTAACGGAGGCCCTTTCAGGAATATTTTCTGATAGGCTTATACTTCTCCCTCTTATAGGAATCACCTGCCATTTACCCAACACTAAATTTTCTAAAAGCTTTTTTTTAGATGGAAGTCCTTCTTACTGTCAACCACTGAGTTGAAAATTGACTAAACCCTGAAGGTCACATGAATAGTTAATTTTGCTTTCAACAAATTATTATTAAGTACATTGCCAGACACAGCATTAGTTGCTGTAAGCAATTTTGAGAAACTGAAAAAGTTAACCTTTTAGAAATTGCAAAAGCCGATGTATCCAGGACATTAAGAATGGAACAAATTTAAGAATGTAAGGAAACCTGGATGTGCATTGCTATGAACACATACTGAGTTGCATAAAATTTGATCATGAAATACCAACCTTCATAATAATGACAGAAATGGTAGAATAAGAAAGAATGAAAGAATATGTTTCCAGGCCAAAATTTTTTTTTTCCAGTTAATGACTTAGTGTACAGAAATAAGAATAGCTACTTATCCCATGCTTACAAGTAAAACTTTAGCTTTCTTTCAAACTGTGGTTGAAAGTTTTAGGAAGTTTGCTTATTTTTATTCAATATGTTATATCTTTTGTGCTCTCTGCTTTCTTCAAATGAGACTTTTTTTTTCTCTAAGTCCTTCAAAATATATTTAGCCATGATACTGGCCAAAATTATTTATTCTTCTGTTTGCACAAAACCAGCTACGTCAAAAAGTAGCTGTGAGCAACAGTGCTTTTTACAGTTTATTCTGAGCTTGAACAGATCTCTAGAACTTCCTCGCTGTCCTCTGTTCCTATCAATCAAACTAACCTCTAATCCCACTGGTAACAGTATTAGATTAGTCTAACCTTTGGAAATTTCAGTTTATGAATCTAAATGATGGATACAAGAAGGAAAATAAATCTAAGATTATTTCAGTATTTGAGGAAATATTTCACAGAAGAATTACAGAAAAATAAACTTAAGTTTTCTGATAACACACTGAGTCTGAATTACCTTTCTCAAAGTGACCCCAAACTTCTCCAGTACAGAAAACAGGCAATTTGATCTCTTATTGATTGCTAGAGGTCAAAATACAGTCAACTTTTTAACACAGAAAATGGAGCAGTACCACCAGACAGTTATTATAAGCCAGGATAAGGTTACTATACAGACAGAATGTATAAGTGTTAAACCAATCATTAAATAAAACAGTCTTAGTTATATTGCATAATTTGGATGAGGATTTTAGGCAGATCAGCAGATGCATTTCCATCTCCCTGTTCATCTGTTTCAATACTGAATTAGACACTATTTTTTTGTGTGTAATTAGGGTTGCATCACTTTCATATACATTCAAGAGAAGACTGGTTTTGAAAAAACATCCATCATGGCTTATGATACTACCACTAAATTAAACAGCAATAAGTTTAAATAAAAATGTAATGTTGTAGTTTAATAGGAAAAATGAAAGAGTTTAATAATTTTAAATACTGAGATTGAAGATTTTAAAAGAAATATTAGAAACTCTTAATTTCTTCCATTTTTCTGATCTTCAAAGAAATTTTGATAGATAAATATGGAAGTATTATAAGAATATCATAGTGACAGTGAGAATTGATGTTGGACAAACGTTCAGAATGCCCAAATTTTATTTCTAGAATTGCATTGTTTACTGCCTGAGTTTGGCAAATCTCTATGTTTCACTTTCTTTACCTCTAAACCAGAGATTAAAATAGCAATGATTTCTTTTGTGAAGCATTCCATAAGAGCTACTTAAAACTGTTATGAAATTAATACAACTGAGTAGAGAATCCCAGTCTGCAAAAAACAGTGAAAGATTTTATAAGTGACATGAACCAAAAATATAGCAATTTATATTTAGCAAGTTAAAAAATAAGGGATGTTTTCACACCTCTCAAAAGTTAAACAGCTCATTGTGATGATCAGGGAAGATGTTTTTTCTTTTTCTATATAGTGCACCACAGTTATCCAACTGTATGGGTGACAGGAAGATTTTGAGCTGTCCTTGGAATCTCAGATAATGACAACTACTAAATTTATTGGTGCACTGATTTGATTTGGGATAACAAGTCAGGTTTCTCTATTCCATCTACTTTGAGAGGTTTAACTCAATTCCCTTCTCACTAGGCCATTTTAACTTACAGTTCCCAAGTTGTATTTGCAGCTGCTGCCTGTAAATACGAATAGGGCTTCTGAACACTAGTTCTGAATACATTGGGGGGTTGCTAAATGAATGCAAGTCTCACGAAGGTTCAGTCCAGTTGCCTAAACATAGGTACCTACTTTTATTTTTTATGGCCTGGCTGGAGTTTAAAAAATACTGGGCCAGCAGATATGGTGTAGGCCTTACAGGAAACTCAAAATTTTCTGGAACACAGCAGGCTAAGTAAGGTATTCCAGAGCATACAAAATGACACTAGATACCTACGTTTTGGCAACTGAAAGCTGTTCTATAAGTCTTTGTATTAATCAAATGGCTCTAATGCTCTTGATGTGGCTATTAATAAAAAATATAATTTAGTAGCCCTCATAGCCCTCACAAATTGTATAGATATTTAGGAGCTCTGGAACTGTAAGAAGTCCATCACAATATTGACAAACAGGGGAAAGAACTCAGGGAAGAACACAGAGTCTGGAGATGTATGAAAAGGTAAGTCCAAGGTCAGGAGCCAATATCAGGAACAGAGAATTAAAAACTGATCAGGAGTTAAAGGGAAGAGCTAAAAGAGAGCTAGGAGCTAAAGTCATAGGTTGTAAGTGTTAAACAACAGGAATTAAGCACAAGAACAGACACAAATAGGTGTTCTAGCATAAAGATAGCTACCTCTATAAGCATTCTAATGGCTGATAAACATTCAGTCTAACAAGTATGAGCTATTTAAAAAATAAGTCAATTTATCTCATTAAAGGCAACTGATATGAATTTTTTGGCCTGCATCACTACTAGTGCTATATCACTATAATTTTATTGATTTTTGTATTTTTTCATAAAACAATGAATATTTTCTCAGCTATTCACTATGGCCTTTCTTCACACCCGGTACATACACTCTATAGAGTAATATAGTTTGAAAGTATTTATTACTGCAGATATTACTATGTTTTATAACTTTTCTTTTGTATTTTATGTAATAGCTGGATCCTAAAGCCAGCTAATTTCAAAATGGAAATTCAGATGTGTGTGGGAGAAGGACAGTAAATAAAGAAGATAATTTCTCATGATCATGAATCCTTCACTAACCTAATCTTAAACAGACACACCAAAAATGGCAACTACATCAGATGACAGAAGACAAATATAAAACAGTAGGACAAACCTGTAGGTTGAAAATCAAAAGGCTAATGCATGAAATAATATACAATCAGCACTGCTAACTAGAAAACCTTATTTAACTATGGAAGAAGAAAGAGGAAAAGAACTGTTGCATCATTCTGCAGAGAAATTCCTCAGCAAACAATACCAAGACTTAACATTTTCATTAAAATTGCCAGTGATAGCCAGATAACCAACATAACTCATACCAGCTCTAAAGAGGTAAGGAGTCAGGTGAGAACAAGAAAATAAACTGAGAAGTGATATTGAAGAGAATTTAAAGATTCAGGAAGAAAGTATCCCTTTTTTTAAGTTCTCAGAAAGGCACAAGTTTCAAGTCATGTTTAGACTGTGCTTATTCTATTGCCTAAAGCTACTGGTACTTTCTTTGTTTAATAATTTAGGCATTAGCTTGCTTGCCTGGGAAAGGAAAGAGGTTTTATTCTTATTATTATTATTCATGTTTATACCTTTTGAGGGCATTTCAGCTCTTGAATCCAGATTAACCTGGGTTCCTAAATAGCAAGGTTGGGGATCTTGCAATAGCAAGGATCTTAAATAAACCCATTTCTTTGTATGGTATATATACCCAGCATTGAGGATGCTAACTGCTGTGAATTCCATTTCTGCTCTCCTACAAATATCACCCTTTAGGTGGTTATCTCATTACTTTGAATTTCATTCTTGGAACAAGGTTTCTAAGTCTTAGGCAACGCAGCACTATGAATCATAACACTTAAGGGCATTTGCTGAATGTCTGCTTTAGAGATATGCTGTTAGCATTTATCTTTGAGAACTCATGAAAGATGGATGAGGTCCTAAAGACTAAGAACACAAAACAAAACAAAAAGACAAGGTGCCTATCTTTGAAATGGAAAAGAGTGGAGAAACAGGTGAGAAGGGAATAAATATTGACCAGATAGTCAACTTTATTTTCCAGAAAAGTACCGGAACAAATAATCAAATAAAAAGTTTGTAACTACACAGAAAATAACAAGGAGGTAAAAAACAGCAACATCTGAAGAACAACTCCTGTCAAACAATTCTTTTTCTTTTTTTTTTTTTTTTTTTTTTTTTGTATGACAGGGCAGCAAACCTTGTAGATAGAGGAGAAGCTGTAGATTTCCTGTATCTTGATTTTACAAAGGCTTTTTATGTGAGTTATTATTAATGAGTCTTGCCAAATAGCTCAGATGTATAGTATCGGGTTTTGCAGGGTTCTACTCAGCAGCAAATGCTACTTATTAATAATGATTTGGACAATGCAATAGGAAGACAAGATTAGAAGTGAAAATGACCCTAACAAATTGGAAAAGTAGCATGATAAAATAAGGCGACGTCTTTTAAGACTGTGTCCGAAGTCCTACAGTTAGGTAGAAATAATCATCTCCATAAATACAGCCTAGGAAACAGCAGATTAAATGGCAGTTATAGCAAAAGATCTGGAAATTTTAATGGCTCAGTAATGCTGCCCTGAGTCAAATAAGGAAAATATTTTAATGGGTATAATTACAATGTTATCTATTATTATTAAGGCCTTAGTAGCAGCTGAAGAAAGTAACCATTTGAAATGCTCTGGTACAAATTGTTTGGCTTTTGGTTCCACTGCAGAAGGCTGTTGGTCTCCCTGTGTTATAGCCACCAAACCCATATGGAAGTCTCAGATACCATAAGTCATTTCAGATGGCACTAAACACCTACGTTTAGGCAACTGAATCAATGTCCAGGTGTTGACACATAAGCTATGTTTACGTGTGGTCAAGGGACATCTAGCCAATATGGATGGCAGAGTCTGTAGGGATTTTGTTCTTTTATGTAAGGGTAGGCTTCAGTTGCTACATGTGGTGTCCAGAAGATTCAAGATATCCAAATGGGTAGGGCAGATGCGATACAAGGACTTAGAGGAGACCTTTGCTATCCTGGAACTGCAGTGCTGGACCAGAAACAGTGTACCAGAACATTTCAAATGACTTGAACACCTCTGCAATTCTTTAGCTTAAACCTTTATGCCATTCTTTTGCTTTAGAGTAGACTAAATAACTGCTGTTGGCTGTTTTAACCAGATAGTCAATTACTATACAGGAAGCTTTCAGATCTACATCAGGTGTGTAGACCCCCACATGTAGACAAAAATTTAGGTGTCTACAGAATGAATATCACTGTCAAGGCCCTGAGAGCACTGATGGGCCTGACTGTCCCTGACAAGCCTCCCTGGGGCTCCCCCCACCCTGCCCATGGCCCAGGACCCCACGTCAGCCCTCCGGGGCCATCAGCTGCTGTCCCAGCGACACTGCAGCAGGGCTGGTCTCCAGATGCCCACAGCCCTGCCCTACCCAGCCATGGGCCCCACCAAGCTGGGCCCACCTGTGGGCCCACATCCCAGCCTCACCTCACTCAGCCCATCCCCAATGAGGTGCCTGACGCCTGGGGCTGGAGCTTCCCCAGTGCCCCCCAGCTGCCCTGCTCCTGGTTGGGGTGTGGATGGATCTATTTTAAATCCTTTGCTTTTTCACTAGTTATTGCATGTTTCCAGCTGACAACAAGTGTTGAAAAAATTAAAACAGGATAATAGGATTCAATGTAGAAAGTTGCAACCAAATTAATACAGCAAAAGTACAGGAAAAACTTGTGAAGTAGGGATGGCAAAACAGTCCTTAGTGTAGTGGTGACCAGTGAGCTTACACAAGACTTGTTCTTTATTAATGGGATGTCAGAAAATAGAGATGTAACCCCAAATAGTTTGTTCTAGGTCAAATACATAACATATGGAAGATGCTGAAAGTGATGTTTCAGTTCTCCCAATTCCCAGTCCTAACTTTACCCACTGGGGTTTAGTTATACTGTGGCTCTGATGGAATTGCTCCAACACTGAAGCTTGGTAAACCAGTCATTTTTAAGTGCCTCATCCCCCTATATAGCTACTGAGGAGAGGGAGGTGCCATGAATGTCTTCTGCTGGGAGCTCCACTCCGGCTAAATTAACCAACAAACAGCCTTACCAGATAGTGAGCTGTTGGGAAGAAGTAGGAAGGTATTAGCATCTGTCCATATTTAGACATTTTCATTGGAGACCTCCTTAAAGTGCCTATTGCCTTCCATCAATGATCTTAGATGATTAGTTTAGACTGGAATCTTAATTTCATAGTTACATTTAGATGGGATAAACCACAACCTTAATTAAGACTGATTCACTCAGGCTCTCTAAGTTAATTGGATAAATTATAATTACTTCAAAATACATAGCAGTCTTCTATTTGTGATACAACTTTTATTCAAAACCATTATATTTCCCAGCAAAAACATTTTAGACTGCTAACCCAAGAATGAAAGGCTGGGCAGACTCAGCCTAAACATTACTCTTGTATCTTGTCTACTACATTCCCTTCCCCCACATATCCACATGCAAACTTCTTATGATAACTACATTGCAAACACGAATTATGAAATCCCAGAACAGATGGTAGCCCATAAAGAAGAATACCTCCATAAAGGCTTTGGTGAAAATGAAAGCATAGCATATTGTTTTCCAAAACAAAGCTGTGATAGCCAACAAGCCTACAGCACTATTACTGCTCCAGATCCTCTGCTGAAGGTGAGAGATTGCTCATTATTTGCCGCAATACCACATGGGCTAGTGTGATGGTTATGCAAGCAAAACAGTGAGCACCACATTCCAATACTGCCCCTGGTACAGGTAGTCTTAAGACAGAGACAGGTTTTTTGGCATGGAATGGAGACAGCAGCCCCACATGGCTTCCAATGTTTATTCATCACCTTTCAGACCTGAACTGCTTGAGAAAGGCAGTTACTATCTGGAGTCAATTTAAATTTAAGAGCTTTCTAGAAATTACAGGGAGCTGCCATTAAATAAATGAATTATGTAATGCCTGAAAGGATATTAGACACATTTAGTCAAGGAGGTGAATCTTGCCCATGTGTGAGATGGATATTTAAAACAACAAGGAGGATCTTTATGCATCTAGATCTGTATAATTAGCATACACAGAAATTGAGCCTGAAGAAGGGGCTGAGGTTTTACTACCTAAAGTCCTCTTTCAGTATCTTAATGATATAACTGCATTAATAGTCAAAAAAATTTAAGTGTAAGTTCTTAGAGAAGAGAAGTGATCTTAGAGAAGTGAAATGACTCCCACCTTGAACTACTGCCACATTACCCAAATAGTAATGACAATCTGTAAAGGATTTTGTAAAAGACAGGAAAAATGATTGAAAATTGAATCAAATTGGTCATTTTTCTTATGTCTATAGTCAAATTCTCTGTAGTTGGGCCTCCAGTGTTCTGTCTTCTCTGGCAAATTGTACCCACTCTAATTGTGAATCATTCAGAGAATCAGTTGGAGTCTCCAGCATATGTTATTGCACTTTGTAGAGTGTTTCATACTGATTTTCTCACTGATTTGTAATGCTTAAATTAGTCCTTAACTTATTCACAGATATCTATTGTATCTCAGTCAATACACAATAAATTTTGCCTTTGTCACCTTTTTCTGGTAGATATAAAAGGGCATTAATGTATCCCAGGTTATAAGTTTTAAGGGGGGTTATTTTATTTTATTTATGATTTTTTTACTCTTAACAAATTTTAAGATGGTAATCACAAGATTTACTTCAGGGTTAAATGTTACTAAGACTATATTACTTTCTCTGCTGCATGAGCCACCTATTTATATAAAGAAAACATTTTGTGCAATATCATGCAGCTGTGAGGTCTGCAGTGCTATCAATTTCTTAACCAGAACTCACCAGTTTTGTACATCCCATTGATATTACATTTTCCTAAGTGTATTATTACCTTGTATTTATCTAAATTAATTCCTTTGCTCTGAGGGAACCTCTTATGACAGGGTATAATCAATCAATCATGCTTCATTTGTAGGAATTCAGCATGGCAAGTCATATTTCTGCATTTAAGTGACCAGATTAATTCTGAATGTTTGCATGTGTGGTATTGCTCCATTTTTGCAGCTCTAAATCCCAAGTTTTGTCATTGCTATTCTTGGCTCACAGTGACAGCAAAAATCAAATTTAGCTGTCTTCATCCAAAGAAGGAGATAAAATGAAGGAATAAAGATACGTCAGGTACTAAACACAACTTGCCTCTAAATATGGTCTTGATGGGAGAAGTCTTGCCCATGCAAACTGTGCAAATTAATCACCTTGATTTAGTAATATGTGCCTGCCTTGTGTAAGATAGGATTGAATAATCTTCCCTTGATGTTTGTCTGATTGTGCGTTTTAGAGAGTGAGACTAGGCTTAGACTGACTACGACATGTTCTGAGGTGAATCCCATCCTAGAGGACTAATTTAAAATGATACGACGTCCACAAATGCAGGTCTTCCAGTGGTGAATGAAAATATGAGGAACTAACTTGAAAAATACTGATGAAGACAATGAGGATGATAAGGTTTGATGATTCTTTCTTCTGTATCTTCTATACTTCGAGAGATTGTAGCTGTATATTTGGACTAATTCTAGGGTCCCTGACAAACATTGTTCCCAAATGTAACTGTTAGAAATAATCCTCCCAAGTATAATTGGTTTTAGGAGATTTATACAACATAGTATTTAGGAGATTGATACAACATAGTATTTTCATGTGTAGACAAATCCTTTCAAGATCTTTTATAAGTTCTTATGGAGAAACATATCACTGGATTTCTTAAATGTTAAACATTAAATTTGCTACAACCCTTTTTACTTACTTATTTGTTAACTGTAAGAATAAGATTTGAGTTTGTGGAACAGCCGTGGAACACTGATGATATATTTTTCATCAAGTTTTATCTCTTCAAGGCTTTTCTAAATTACATCACCTTCCTGGTTTGATTGATAGACCAATACACACGTAAAATTATTGTACAATCACACTATAAACTAGTAACATCATCATATCTCAAAAGAGAATATGTATTAATGCCATGTTGATAATTTTACATTGGAAATGTAAACAATAAGACAAAAATCTCTAACTGTTTTCTGACCTTATGAGATTTATTGTATAATGCTGATATAATGCTAGAAAATGCATGACTGAACTCCAGCGTACAGAACTTTATTCAGAACAAATGATGTCTAACCAAAATATTTGAATTCCTGAATGGTAAAAATGTAAATGCACTGATATACTGAAATGCAGGTCTAAACGGATTAGCCAAGGGATAAAAAATACTGCTGTAAATGTATAAATAAGCAATTTGGACTCTCTCAAAAAAGTTTTTAGATTTACACAGATGGCTATTTCCTCTACTCCTCATGTGATAAGTGGGTGTGAAAGTTCTAATGGAACTGAACCTTACTGCTGATTAACAAAAAGCATCTGTGCTTTTGACATAAATACAACAATCTAGCACTAAAACAATAAGCGTAGAGAAATATGTCTGATCCTTCTTAGATCTCATTAATGAAGAACAGATATTTAATAGGATGTGAGAATTACTGCTTGGGAAAATGACAATGACAAACCAAAGCTTACTTGTTTCAACATGGTTGACACTGCAGAGAACTTCTGTGAAATTCTGGGGCTGTGCAGATAATTTTACATGGCATCAGACGTTCCATCTATAAAACTGAATGTAGAGCTCCCAAGCACCTACTCTTCTACTCTATGCATATGTGTCATTAATTTAAGAATTAGCCAATAAGATTTTTTTAAGGCATAGCCCTGATACCTTAACTTAACTTCAGTAATATTACTTGGTATTAGTCAATCTTTGGCAGGTTAACTGAGGCAAATGTAGTAAAAGGTGTTGTTTTAGCTTGAAGAGAGTTGAAGAGATCTTGATTCACTTTTTTTTTTCTCAGATATTCTACAGGCTAATAACACATGTAATAATAGCTGTCATGATACGCAGTAGTCACAGTCATCCAGTTGTGTGTTCTAACCTTTGACTGTATATCAAGTTTAAAACAGATAAATTCAGACTATAAAAGATGTATTTTTAAGTGCTAGCTTAATTAGATATTGAACTAAGCGATGTCTTGAAAGTTTTACATTAGAATTAACTATATTTTGAAAGCATTTATTTTGGACCAATTAAAAATTAGAGATCAGAGATGAAATTACCTGCAATGTAATACATAGAAGTAAAGATCAGATCTTGTTTATAGTAAAATATTCAATATTGTAATATTTTATTCCAATATTTCCTGATTTTTGTCTTTCTTTTTTTACTTAACGTAAGTTTTGTAGAGTGTTTTTATTTCTTATCCTCACATACTTTTGCAAGATCTTGTATGCAAAGGTACACAGGACCTAAACTCAATAGTGTAGTCCTCTGATCTGAAGACAAACTGGATGCCAAACTGGAAATTCTGAGGCAGTGTTTGATCAGCTAAGTAATCCTAAAAAGCTTTAAAAAAGAATCAGAACATGATTTATTATAAAATATAGTATCACATACAGTGTTCGTTTTAAGCCTTACTGTAATAAAAGCTGCTGCATGTGTTCTCCCATGCTTTTCCATGCTGGCTTTAATATTTAATGCACAGTCTATTCTTAGCATGCATCAGAAGTCAGAAGACCTTGTCGCAAGTTTTAGGGAGAAGGCACTGTGTTCACTTTATGGCAAACGTGAAAAAAATATTTCACATTTCTTTCAGCTGATAGAAGGAGGCTTTTCATTGCCTCTTGTGTACTGAAACAAGAAGGAGGCTAGCACTCCACTCTGATCTGTCAGCAAAAATATAAGATGGAGTGGTGAGTATGCAAATATGAAGGGGAAAAGGTGAAGGAAGTACAAAGTGATTGAGGAAATATAATTAAAACAGAAGAATGAAGTTCCAGTTCTCTTTTTGGTTTCAGATAAACAATATTGTCCCATAGTTCTTTTTATACTCCTTTTCAGTGTATTTTGCTTACTGAAGAACTGTGGGAGGAACCACTACTGGAATTTTCACCTGAGATGTAGAAATACATAAAGAGATCTAAGCAAATAGTGCCTGGCTGTGTTTACAGGGAAGATGAATAAGCCTACAGTTTTAAGGTCAATGACTGGATCATATCTCAAGCTTTTTACCATTCCTTCTAACTTAAAAGTAAGCATCTAATTCTTTTAAAAGTCATGGACTGAAAGAAGCAAGTTTTCTTTCTGGTTAAAGCAACCCCAAGCATAACAGAATGTATCATTGGTACTGGGCAATAGGTGTCTGAACTGAGAAAGATCTTAGATGTAAAATGGATATTTATAGACAGCTTTGTGTTATGTTTCAATCCATCTAAATCCATAGATTAAAATGTGTGAAGTGCCAGGGGCAATAAATTCAGAAGCCTATTCTGAATTTCATCATGGGTTTAAGTGTTCCTTTTGCAACTTCCAAGACCAGTGCCAAAGTGCTCTGATAAGGAAGTTTTCTTTGCTGTATAACTAAACAGGGATGAAAGAAGACTTTTTTTTTTTTTTTTTTTTAATATATCATGGGCAAACTGTTAGTATTCTGCCAAGGGATAGCCAATTTTGAGCATGAAATTAGCAGTTTACCTTATGTTCCTAAGGTGTTAATTTTACACCACCTACTTTTCTTCTGACAGAGACACATTGCATGCAGAAAATTCGTCTGGTTTAGGATTCTCAGCCCAAACACATAAAATTTACTTATGTCAACCAAAATGATTGGTGAATGAAACCAAGGTAGAAAGCACATATTCTGTTTGCTTGCAAGAGTTCTCCCTAAAATGAAGTGCATCATTGAACTAGAAAGAATGTAGTTTTTCCTGTGGCTGAAGAGAGAGACTATTGTTTGTTCAGACAAAGGACTTCATAAAATTAGGTGTTACAGCACCATCTGGTGACTCCTATTTAATATCTTATTAATAAGTGCAACATCCATTTAGTGGTAGTATTTTTCTTTAATTGGAATAAAATAATATTTTCTTGTTAATATTAAATAATAATGTTAGAAACTGATAATTCTACTCTGATATTGAAACATATCCATTATTACAATGCCTGATTATTCTTGCACCTATCATAATCCTAATGTGTTAGCTCTTTGAGGCAGAAACTGATTATTGGTTTATTAAAATGGACAGTGACCCTAAGCCAGAGTTCTAAAGAAAAATAATGTAAATGTGCCCAGAGTTTATTCTAGAAAGACAGGCTGGGGCTATGAATTTATAAAGACAAGTTCAGTACGTGTCATTTTAGTATCTAGAATAAAAATGCACCTAAACGACGATTACAAATCCTTTCTTAACTGTTATTCTTCATATATTTTTAGCACATATGTCACTAGTTGTATGAAGGAGCAATGAAGGCAATATGCACTTAGTTCATCTGTACAATCAGCAATAATATTTAATCAAACCTTAGAAAAATTTTGGTTGGAAGGAACCTTTTGGTCAGGCCATGCTTCCTCAGTTAAAGAAAGCCCCTAGTTTGGCTCCCATTTCTCTGGAAAACAATGGAGTCAACTGATGCTGCCCACAAGAAGGTTGTATAACATAAATATGTACATTTTGGCTCTTCTGCACTGAAATCTCCAGGGGCATATGTACCAAAAATCAAATAATCATATGTGGAAACATAATGTCTCCAAGCAGCAACATTAGAGTGAAATGCCTGATGTTTTTCTATAGTTTTGCCTTCATAATATAGACCAAAAGTTCAGGGAATTGTCAGTGCTTCCTAATTACATTTGTAATGGCAAATTACTCTATGAAAGCTAATATAGTAAGAAAAACTTATTTAAACATTTTATTTTTTCATCAGTCAGAAGTCTTCAGTACTCTGTCTTGGGGTATTAGTCTCAGCAGTGGAAGAAATAATTTTGGATAAGTTTCCTGTAGATTTTGCAGATGCAGAACAATATTTTCAGGGTGGGAGAAAAAGAAGGAGGGTTCCTGGAACAGCAACAACCTCTCTCCAATTAAAGTAATTGTGACATTTCAGACTTGAAAAGAACTAATTTAGAGGAATGTCAATTTTTTTGAGCCTGATACATTTTGTTGCTGTAAGCAATGTAAGGTTATTTAGTTTGTCAGGAAATTTATATACTGCAAGGTCTTAGGGACACTAAAATGACTAAGGGAATGTGGAACATCTGACATTCAGGGAGAGGCAGAGAGAGTTGGGAGTCTCCAGCCTGGAGAAAGGAGGGCTCAAGGGGATCTTATCCATGTGTATAAATACCTGATGGGGGAAAGTAAAGAAGACAGAGACAGACTCTTCTCAGTGGTACCCAGAGACAGGACAAGAGGCAACAGACACAAATTGAAATACAATAAATTCCATTTAACCATAAGGGAAAACTTCTTTTCAGTGATGTGGTCAAACACTGGAATAGGTTTCCCAGGAAGACTTGGAGTCTATATCCCTAGACATATTCAAAACTGAACTGGACATGGCCCTGAGGAACCTGCTTAGGTGACCCTGCCCTGAGAAAGGCAGAAGGATTAGACAATCTCCAGAGGTCCCTACCAACCTCATTGAGCCTGTGATTCTGTCACTATTCATACCAGGAGTACAAAGTGAAAGGTTGTGAAGACCCTGGAATTTCATGTTATGTCTTGAAAATCAGAGAAAAAGCGATGTTGTTCAGGGTAACTCCAAGGATATTCTAATATTTTCATTAGATAGCACTTCTTTAACCCTTCTTTGCTGCCTCAGATTCAAGGCTTCCCCTAAACAGATTATCCCTTTTATGCTTTAGTCATCAAATATAGTTAGAAGATGCCTACTCCTTTATAAATCTGATTTCCTTTTCTTGAGGAAGTTTTTCATCCACTTCAGTTCAGAGATACCTACTTCTTTTTGTTTCTTCTGCTTTGAACAATCTCCAGATACCTTTTTGCATGTTTGATCAAAAGAAATTCCTACACCTCTGCTCTTCACTCCTGCTGATTTCAAATCATCAGTTGAATCCACATCTGGGATAAACTTTCAAGATAAGTAGGTATGGCAAAAAAGCAAAATGACTTCCATATGGAACATTATCAGTTTATGACAGCATTTCAGGGTTGCCTGTTAGAAAGGACCAGACAGTGAAAACAAGAGATCTCTTGCAGTGTTATTTTTGTGCTGCTTTGTTCTGGAAAAGATTGTAAATTTGGAAGTGTCAAACATCCTTTAAATAGACAGGGGAATATTACTTCATTCTTTTGTTCATCCATATAAATAATCAAAGAATCACTCAGTCTGGAAGGATTCTCAGCTGGCCAGCCAGTTCTACCTCCTGCTCAGAGGAGGGTCAATGCTGAATTCAGGCCAGGTTTTTCAGGGCTCTTGTACTGTCAAGTCTTGAAAATGCCCAAGGACAGAGACTTCGCAGCCTCTCTGGTCAACCTGTTTGTTTGCTTAATTACCCTCGTAGTGATCTTTTTTCCTTATACTTGTTCAGAACCTCACCTGTCTGAATTTATGATCATTTTTCCCTCTTTGTCCTGCTGTGCACCTCAGTAAAGACACTAGTTTCATCTTTTTGGTAACCTACTCTCAAGTACTGTAAGGCTGCTATTAGGTCCTCTCAGGCCACCTCTTGTCTAGGCTGAATGAGCCTCACTCCCTCAGTTGATCCTCACAGTCCATGCAGTCCTAGTAATGTGGATATGCTTTAAATCTTTTCAATGATCTCCATGGCAAGAAATAAGGATTGTAAGATTAGCCTTTAATAATAGTTTTTCTAAATGTTCTAATGCTGTATTGAGGTTTTGGGGGAAATAAATCATGTTTTTAATAGCATTGTGGTGGTAGCATCTATTTTCTCTTTGTTTACCATCTATTATACCCACTAGTACTTTATGCTTTCTTCAGAACTTGTGAGGAAAGAAACCTGACTGTTTGCCTTTCCATGGCCACTGCACATTTGGGTAGATGAGACTCTCTGAAGAGCTGAGGAAATGAGTATTTCTCTGAAAGCAGCTTGCTGAGCTCAGTGTGTGAAAAAGTGCTGAAGGAGTTAGAGGAATAAAAAATTGAGTGACACAGCAAAAAAGACATTTGCAGAACTTTAACCTGGAAAGTTACTGAGAAGACCAGGGAGCAGATGCACAGCCAAGCCTCAAATGTAGTGGAAATAGTCTAGCAATTCTGAATGGCTTCCTGGCTTGCTGCAAACTCTTCAGAATGCCTTTGAATCTCTAAAATAGGCCAATAGTAACTTGAAGTAAATAATCCTTAAAGATACTTTGTATATGAGTGACATTTTATTTTTAACTTGTTTCATTTACCACATTTAACAGGTCTGAATTTTCTCTGTCTACAAAGTTTACCATGTGTCATTTATTATTTTGTGTTTTCGCAAACCCTAGATTTAGAAATTGAAAGTTCTTATGGTGTTTTTCATGTGCTCATTAGAAGGAAAAGAATGAGCGGATTCACTTCAAGACTCTCATTGACTCGCATATATGCTAGTAAATACAGTGACAAGGTCTTGCTCATTGGCCCTCAAGTGGTGTGGCACAACTTGTATTCACATGGCTAAAACTCTCTATTCCCTCCAAAAATAGTACTTTATCCCTAAAGTCCCCTGAAATAGTCCCTTAGCCATGCTATCCCTCAGATCATGGAGAGGAATAGGCAGAGGAAAGCTGATTTGCACTGACTGTAGCCGTTCTAGGGAGCGTACCAAACGTGACACAAAATAGATAATTGCATACCATTGGCTGTGCCTATCCCCTGCTGCATTTTGTCTGCTACTATAGTTATTGCCCTCAGGTCCAATTACGACTTTGGTTTTCACTTTGAGAGCATCGAGCAATTTCTCTAGAGTCATATGAAGAAATGTTTTCTATTCACACAGGTTCACAGCTATGAATATCTGAAATTTACTCCAGTTCCAATTTGGTTTTATTCCGGCTCACTGTGCACTGACAGTGGGAGGGGGCTACACAGAGATAATAACATAAAATCGTCAGTTAAAGACATGGTCTGCACATAAAAGCAGATTGAATTAATCTTGCATCTTTCTTCAGAGTTCTAAATGCCATTTGGATATTTTTTTTATTGTATACTTATCATAAACAACAATATGTATTTCAAATAAACTAATATATCTACTAGTTTCTACACTTGGATGTTACTTCTTGAAAAACACCATACGAGTATACAACTATTAATTATACAGATGTGTTTAATGACCTTTGCTATTCTAGTTCCTGAAGTTTAGAAAAATATACCTGATATTCAAACATGAGATGTAATTTATGTATGAATAAGAGACATAAGCTCTGTATTTGAGAGAATGCACATATTTATCTAGGCATCAATATAAAAATAAAATTTTTACTAGAAGACTATCCAGTGCAACTTCTTAAAGGAAATACTGTTTATCATCAGTATGAAATACCTTGCAGATTAAGAACAAATGGAAATACTAATATTCCATATTACCTCCATTTACATATTTTTAAGGGGAGAAATTATTTCCTTTTCCTAACGGTCCCAAGACTAAGACATTGCCAAGGCTTGTACTGAGTAAGTTACATGATTTTAATATCCACTGCTCATTTTCATTTTGTTCAATTTTCTTATTCAGGTACTGCTCAGTCGAATGTCTTTTCATTAGCTTGGTGAGTAATACAGGTATCTTGCCTTTCCCACAGGGTGGGTGCTCTTGCCTACTTTGGTAGACAACCTATTCAAAAACCTTGAGTGTTTGCCTTATTTATAGGCCCCAGGCAATAGAAGGCCTTGCTATGAATTATAACTACATCGGATGGATTCAGGAACAAATTATCAGTGCAAAAATATTTTTTTAAAATAAGGTAGACTCTCTAAGCTTATCCATATATAAAATTACTGCAGTTCCAAAAATTATAGGCAAAACTGCTTATAGCTTGCTTGCTTTTGCCTATTGTTTTTTTCATTTTTACTGTTAGATTTAAAGCACTTTCCAGACTCAGCTTCTGAATTTTCAACAGATTCAGTGTTTAAAACCAAACATAAGTCATACTTTTCTTGAACACCTCGACATTTAACCCAAGACCACTTCAAAGCTCATACATCTCTTTTAAAATTATGGATTACAATTACAGATTAAAATTATTGATTTATGAATATTGGTAAAACATTACCTGCAATAAAAACTGCAATATTAGCAAAAATGAAAACTTTTACTGAGGTACCAGTTTGTGGCAGGTTTCAGTAGGTACGTTTCTTCTCTGAAAATTAACATTTTACTTTGCTTCATATGCATTCAAATATATATATCTTTAAACCACCAGTTAATTATGTTGATGCCTTGCAGTTTAAAAATTTATGTCTTATAGCTAAAAGTTTTACAAAGTCAATGTGCCTTTCAAAACAGTAAACTCTCCTACATTTTTTATTTTTAAGAACCTGAATGAGACCTGAAAGCCTTATAGTTGATTGAAGTTTGTTTACTCAAGAAGTAACAGCTACTAGAGTTTAGCTACTGAAAGTGATATAATTAACAACTTCTGTTAACTCTATGGGATTCTAGATATGTCAACATCACAACTGACACTAAATGTGTTGCTGAACAGCGTTTAAAACTGCACCACAGGTATTGGTTACTGGCAATAACTCTTTCCAATATAAATAGAAAAAAAAAAATTGTTACTTTATTTAGCAAAGACAGAAATTGGAAATAATTCACACATTCTTTCTGTGAAACCTTGGTCAGAGGGAACATAGTTTGTGTAGGATATAAAGATTTTATCTGTGAAATCTAGCTTCCCTGAAGTCACCAGTGAAACTCCAAACAGCTGTCTTAAGAAGAGCCAGGAGTTCATACCCAAGTTCATAGAGTTTAGACAGATTAGTACAAACTGAAA
Organism: Ciconia boyciana; assembly: GCF_034638445.1. NCBI lineage: Eukaryota > Metazoa > Chordata > Aves > Ciconiiformes > Ciconiidae > Ciconia > Ciconia boyciana. The sequence continues at coordinate 178,022,551 of NC_132934.1, forward strand.
ATTCTTACTCTCTGATAACAATATGATGTCCTTTTTTTAACTACAGTAGATAAATATTTATACCACAACCTAACTGTTATAACTGAATGCTGGTGTCCCTGACTAGAGGACAAAGGACATAAGCTACATCATCATCTCCTCATTACCAGTCATTTAGTAGGTTACAAAGTATGCTGGTTTATCCATGTTCATTTGTATAGTTAAACTAATTGTCTAGACTCTTTCCATACCACTGGAGAATCTTCACCTCCATTATGAATTTTATCCCAGCTATGAATTTTCATCCCAACTATGTCAGGTGTCCCACCTTGGGAGGCAGGTATTTCTCTCCATATCAGTGGAGAGAGACATAACTGTCTCCTAAAGTAGGTAATCTGACGTAGTTGGGATGAAAATTTTTCTGGAGGTATTTATCTTTCTCCATCCACAACAAAATCATTAACAAATACATTAGACACCTGGCTACACTGGTCCTTAACATTTAGGTGGCTAAAATTAAGTGATATGACTCTCATAACTATGCATGTGTTGCTGTGTATGTCATCTGCAGGAAAAAACAATCCTGATTATTGGAGTGTTAATATGGGGTTATCTATGAGAAATATATCAAACAAGTGCAACAATGAGGAAAAAGAAACGAATGAAGGCACAGAGTCTGTGAATCTATTTCCTAGAAGCTCTTTCAAGCTGATGCTAGCCATATCAACTTATTTTTTATCATTGAAGGTACGCAGGGCAAGCTGTGGGATAGAAAAGAAAATCTGTAGGACAAGAACTAATAATGCTATTTTTCTTTTTCTGTCAGTATTGCACATAGTACAATTTTTGGTTGTCCCTTACATACTGCCATAATTGTGATAGCATGATTGTTCATATTAATTGAGTAAATTAATATGCTATAAAGCAGAAGAGTCCCTCTCTTGACCAAATAGGTTTTGCAACTCTCATATGTCTAGTATATATCCACTACAATATCAGAAGTCACTTTGAAACCTGTCTTTCCAGGTTGTTTTTGATCTGTGCATTTCTCTCTTGTGATCAGTGAGATAGCCTTAGCTCATTATTAATTAAAGCATTGATTAAAACCACTAGAGATCTTTCAAAGTTTTATTGGGGCTTATCCTTTTATTCCAAAATCTGCATTACAATTAATAACAAGTGAAATTAATGGCATTCCCATCCTTTCATTAATTGCTTCAAAAGATGTACCCTTTATGAATTAGGAACAGTTATCTCTGTATTCTGTGGAAAAGAACATAAGTACTTAAACTTTGTCATTTCTGTGCTACTCAGGCCAGCATCTTATCCTGGGGAAAGACCCAATCAGCACAGAAGAAGAAGCTTTCTGACTCAGGGGCAGGACATTAGAATAAAACTTGCAGACCACAAGACAAGGAAGCAAAGAAGTATGGGCACTGCACTGCCTGAAGTAGGGATAGAAATAGAGAGCAGGTCCCGGGAAGGAAAGCTGGACTAACTGGAAAAGAAGAAAGGAGTAAAGACAGGCTGATAAATAAATGCAAAGAAAAAGAAGGAAAGAAGAAAAAAGAAAAAAAAAAAAAAAAAAACAAAAAATAAAACTAACAACCCATAGGAGGAGCTGTGTTTAAAAGGCTTAAACAGGAAACTACAGAGGGGAGATGGTGAAGACATAATTAAGAAGAATCATTCTGGTGACTGCATGAATAAGCCCAAGGAGTAAGGATGAGGTTGGAAGTCAGTAAAGACAGCAAATGGAGGACAGTAGGAGAAACAGATTATATGAAGAACAAGATATCAAGAATAAGAACCACTTGAATAAAGAAAATAAAATAGGGACTTCTGGGGCAATATCAGAATAAATGGGGACTACTGAAAAATGGCAGTAGTAGTTATAATTCAGAGGCATTGGAATAAACATGCATAGGGAGAGGATGGTTGGACTGTCCACGTTAGAATGATGAATCTGGAATGAAAATTCAGATGATAAAGATACAGTATTGAGAAACAGGCAGTTTAGTTCTTCAGGCATACCTGAAGAAAATGGGGGAATAGATTCTGTCTTGCCAAAACATAATTCCCTTCAATGTTTGAGGGGAATGCAAATAACAGCGAATACCTGTGAAATCTACTGCTGGTGCCTCCCCTTGTGAGTGTTAGTTTAGAGAGCACACTTTATGTTCTTAGCTATTCAATCATCAGCTCAAGTGGCAGAGGATGAGAGATTTTGGTTGCGGTAATAAAGTACACAACTTATAGCATTGATTTTGATTAACCTTTTAATAAAGAAAGGTGTTACACATCAAAAATTCATGTTTAAAGATGATTAATGGTCAAAAAATCAAGCAATCAGATGGCAGATACAAATTAAGAAAATAATGTAAGGTTGTCCATAAAGAGCATGATTAGAGATTCACATGGGGAGTTTAATCATGCTTTTGGCAGGAACTTTATTCTATTTACTGTAAAGAATGCACTTGTGTTACAGTCAGTGTAATGAAATAATGAAACAGTTCCCAAAACTTCCACCAAATTACCTGAAGGTATGTTAAGTAGTAAGCAAAAATTTTCAGGGGGAGAAAAAAAAACATTCTGTGGTTAAGATATTTGATTAGTGTGGCAAAGAACTGGATTCTTTACTTATCCTGTCACCAACTTGCTATGCCCTTAAAGCAAACTTTACGCTTGGGTTTTGTTTTGGGTTTTTTTGTTGGTGCACACACTGACACCCTGGAGTCTCATTTTCACTAATAGTAAGCACTCACAGCTGCAATTAAAGCCAGTAAATCTGTGCAGTGAACATAAAATCCTGTAGGAAGCTGATTTCCCTTAAAAATCCAAACTTACATGAAGCAAGTTGGACCCTCAAATATCAGTGTATCTTTTTAGTCTCCATCTCAGTTCCTCATCTAAGACAGGCTCTCCCTCACTATGGAGTGTATGAAGATGAATTAGTTCTTGAATCATTCAGATTCTAGAGACATAAGCATTATAGGAAAGCCCATGAAGATAATAGCTAAATATACCAAGTCTATCTTAAAAGGAAGTTTGAATATTATGCTGTAGATATATGACTAAGACATTTAACAATGAAGAGAAAAAATACTGAATTGCTGTCCATTTTAAAACTACTACCCATTCACTGTATGAAGTGTCTGCAATAAAAATAATTTAATAGAATGATTATAAAGGCTATATTATCGTGCTCAAAAGGGATAAAATTATGATTTAGCAGGCAGTTTTGACTTCTGAGAGTTTGGGTTTTCCATCTCAATATTGGTCTTTTGTTATAGTTTGTTTTGGTTAATACTTCTAATTCTGCTTTTCGGCTGGTACGCTTTCTAGCAAATGCCATTACAGATTGAAATCACCTTTCTCACTATTACTTTTAAATTACAGGAGTTGTTTGCTGTTCCTTCCTTATTGCCTAAAGCCCTTGTATTCTTCTTGTCCCAAAGTATTACTTTTCCTCATTTTCTGATTGCCAAAGACTTGAACTTAATAGATTCAATAGTTTTTTTCTACCGGCAACAAAAATATCCTTAAAATAGCAAGAGTAATACTTTGTCTCAAAGCCACATTACTTCACATGAACAAAATTAATGTCTACCTTTATTTTTCACAGAGTTAAAGGACCACTGTTTATATTTACCTGACTCAGTGTTTATTTCAATGGCAATCACCATCACTAACATTAACTCAGGAAAAATTCTTTTGTTAATTAAGGAACACATTGAAAAGTTCTAGGTCAGGTTTAGAATCATTCCCAGAATCCTAATAACCCCCCAACAATGTATTTGAAATATTTTCTCTCAAGAATCATTGAATAATACCTCAGTTTATATTTAACTTCACATAGTTTTGGAAGGCTTTATGGTGACTTAATATGACAAAATCAGAAAACAATTTATATTGATGTGACCAGAAATTTTGCACCTATAGTCTAATATAGATATTGATATTGTTTCAAATCTAATTAAAAATAGATATTGTTTGTTTTTTCTAGATGTTGTTGTTGTTTGTTTTTTCTAGTTGTTGTTTTTCCCTTAAAGACATAAATTATTTTTTTCAAAGAAGAAAACTTCAAGTAAATACAGGAAATATCTAGAAGACTTTTCCCCCAAAAGGATATTCTACAAACAACTTAAAGCATTTTTTACTAAAAGAAAGATAATTTTTTCCTAGGTGTAATCTGCAAGCCATATTTTAAATAATAACAGCAACAATATTCCTTCAGGTATGTACAATAAATAAAAATGGTGCATTGTTTATTTCCGTACTTGCAAAAGCTTCCTACTAATACAGATGATAGAACCGTTATAGTAATGCAAGTAAAAATAAGTATCAGATGTTTAATTTCATTTTACATTTGGTTATTTTTATATAAATTGTATCCCTCTTAAGAAAGCAATAAATTGTATGCCTGTAACATAACAGCTTATGCAAACACAGCGTTTTGCATTCAGATCTATCATACAAACAGCTGTGAATATTTATATTGGTGTTAATTAAGTCTGTGATGGTATTAATTTAGATAAGGGAAGCTGGCCAAAATCCCAAAGTGCTATGGGATTTTTAACATGTGTCTGAAAAAAATAATCAGAAACTTTCAAATGAAAATGTGGTGTAACATCGCAAAGATAGTACCTACATGACGTCCAACGACTGAACCCTCAGTACGAGTAGTCTGCAGTATCATCATGGCTATCAGCTAATAGAATATGAAGCAAAACCCTCTTGTTCAGAGGGATGAAGATGAACTACTAAGTCAAACTGACTCTCCAAACAAGGAACCAGCTGGCACAACCTCACCACAAAGTACATTAGAGAGGTAAATAACGTGATGCTTAAACAGATTAAATCACAGAATCCAACTGGAGGGGGAGGTTGTTCAGAGTTGTTTCCTTTGCTGGAAGAATTAAATGAGACAAAAACTGTTATCCCTGATATATCAGGACTAAAATATGTTTCACAATGAGGAAAAAAATGAGGATTTTTTTTGGTGCTTTTTGGGAATAATTTCTATTTCAATTATAATTTAAAATGGTGGTAGATCATATTTTATCTTTTGTTCTTAAGCATATTTGTCATCTCTCCTTAAAATGATGCTAAACCACTTCTGACCTCTAGTACTTTTGGTATCACTCTCTTCGATAACTGGAATTAACAGCCCAAAGTTCCAGAAAGGAATTGCAATACTAAAAGTTTTAATGGACTCCTCAGTAATGAAATTAGACCTATTATAAGATCTTATATGTCAGGTCCAGAAAACTGGGAAGGTTTTGGAGATGTTAAGTTCAGATCCTTATTCATCTATTTAAAATGCCGACACCAGAAACATTTAGCTTTTCTGTTCCAACTTTGCTGCCCCGTTTCCATTTAAAGTAACAAGAAGCTAGAGGTACACTCAGACTTAAGATTACTTCCTTTTAATTTCCCTCCTCCTTTCAAGGTGTGGAAATCTTCCAGTGTAAATGAGTTTATGTGGATTTTACACAAGAGGGGTATTTTCACATTTTTGGATGCCTGAATGCATGTTAGCCTACAAAACACTGTAGAAACAGATTGTGCAAGGAAGGTCCTGTATTCCAGCCAGTGAGTTGTACAGTAACTAGGCTTATACACTGATTATCTCCCAAAAGCTTCTGTCTGACCAATGCTGATAAGGTGCATCCCTTTCTGGAGAGTATACATGCCCTGAGTAGTCTGGATTGCATCTTGCTCCAATTAGTTCTGTCTTTTTTGCAGATCCTTGGCTCAGATTCCAGCCAGGATGTGGACCTTTGGTCCTTCCTTACAATTTTGACACTGGCTCCAGTCTCACTGAAGTTATCTACACTACTGTGGCAGAAAGGCAGGAGGTGAGCTCAGATGTTGGACACTTTCCCACTTTCAGCACTCTGCTCAATTATTAATCTGCTCTCAAGAGAGGGAGGGGGGAGTCCTTAAGCAGTACGAATGTGAGACAGTTTGTGCCACTTGGCTATGAGACACAGTTAGATTTGAAGCCCCCTTTATTTATCAGGAGCAATGTAGCTGTCAGCATAGCTACTGATTTCTCAGGTTATCAAGTTCTGTTTGCATTGACTCTAACAGTACCTATTCCACTTGTTCTGCTCATCCTGGTCTCTGACAGGGGGCATGGCCCCCTCTTTTCCAAGCTGTTTGGGAAATGATGCACTGTGGAGGGAGTAGCGACAGCTGAGTCATGACGTTTCAACTATGAAAGGATTTCTGATGTTCCTTTCGCTTTTATTGTGGAAGGAAAAGTTAGGCGAAAAACAACCTAGAGAGACTACCCAGATTCCTGTACTACATTTAAGTAACTGTAACAGAATACAGCAGTTTTCATACTGTATATCTGGAACTAGAGTGTAGGAAAAAAACTGGCTAAATTAGGGAAAAGCTGTATGGAATTTCAGTCCTCAGACTAATATCAGATCAACTTGCTCTTTCCTCAGGAACATATCAGGCATAATTTAATAAATATAAACTCAAATCAGTAGAGTATCACAAATATAAGCCTTAGAGTATCATCAATATAAGCCTGGCAATGACTTCAGTACATTTAAATGCTAGAAGGACAGCTTTGTTTCAGTCATTAGTGATCTAAATTCTTTGTCCGCGATTTACTGTATGAGTCCAACAATATAGGTGATACTCCAGAGAAGTGAATTAATTTTTACCAAGTTAAATATTGCATTTTTCCTGTGATCTATACATACAGCTTTTTTTATTTTTTATTTTTTTTTTTCCAAGTAAATAAAAGAGTTCCCTGGAAAATTTTAGCCTTTTCTCTTTTAGCCTGTCATTCTCAAATTAATGCCATAAAGGATATTCAGAGAAAGCCTTTTCAAAACAGTTAGGTATATATTCAGCCTGCTGACTTCAGCTATTAAGTATGTTAGTTTAAATAGGAAAAGGCACATTTTATCTGGATCTTTTTTATGGTTAAACTGATGATGAAGGTGTGGAATTGAAAAGGAAACAGATTTCAAGAGATACAGGAATGTTATCAAACAGTTTTATTCCATATAGCATATATGTATTGACAGTTATAATTAAAAAAAAAAAAAAGAATGGGACAAGCATTAGAATTTTGTATTTAGCAAACAGGAAGGACAAGATCCTTGTGCTACTTACACGCAGATGAATCATGAGTAATTACATGAAATGAGTGGATTCAGAGCAGCATAAAAATCCAGAATAGGTTATTCATCCTTCCTCATCGACTGCATGCAGGAAATAATGAGAAATGATACTTATATAACACACTTTGTCTTTCTAGGATAGCAGTTCCCAGGTCAACCTTTGATTGCCACAGTCCTCCTTTTCCTTCAGGGGAACCAGACTCCTGATTTAAACGTTACTGGAGAAAGGCGGTCAGGAGCCAAGGGGAAGAAGAGGCCATTCAACCACAATGCTCCTCTGTGTGGAAACCAGCCTCCAGATGGGAGCTCAGAGAGTTGTGAGATGCCATTCCTCCTTTTCTCCCTTTAGCACAAAAAAAGCCAAGCCCCTTGGCTGTTCAGTCAGCCCTCATCTTCAGAGAATCTAGCAAAAGAAAGATCTCACTGTTAGCTGTGTCAGTGAGGCTTTTAACTTAAATAAAAGTGCATTAATTTTAATCTGCCTTTTACCCACCATTAAAATGTCTTGTACAACATCATCAGCCTTCTAAGCATTCTGGATGAATCTAGTACTTCTGCAGATATTATAGGATGGTGAATGTCTGAGACTCCATTGCTAAATTATCTAAAATTATAGTTTATCCATTCAGAATACATGAAACTTGTTTTACAATTATTCAAAATCGTTTGTACTATGTCTTTATTGTTTCCCACCATTTTCATCAGCAATCCTTTCAGTCCTTTACTGTGTATCCAGTCAGGATTCAAATAATTATATAGGAAACTAAAGGGGCTATTAATATTTATAGCACACCTAGGCACATTATTCTGGAGGTCAAAAGAATGCAGCATTTGGCATCACAGCGCAATTGAGATGTGCTACTGAAGACCTAGGAGTGCTTGACTGCTATAACAAATTATACAGCCACTCTTCATACACACTTTATTTTTTCTTGTTATATCAGATAAATTCTCAAAGCAATTATGCTAAAGCACACACCTTGAAAGAGCTGGTCAAAAATTTTTCCTCCAAAAAGGAATAGAAATATATCATAACTAATTTGTTGTATTTATGGATTTCTTAGAGGTCAAATTGAGTTTCATGTTGAAAATGGCAATCAAAATACAGATTACATTCTTTAAAAGAGGATTACAAGCTCTCTGGTAAATGTCCTGGCCACAAAGTTTATCATTAATCTGAAACATTTTCTTTAGGAAATGATAGGTTGAAAAGGAAGCCTGAAACATTTTCTTTGGAAAAAAATTAGGTTGGAAGGACCTCGAGATGCCAGCTACTCCAAAGAAGAGCTAATCCTGCTGCTCTTTGCTCTAAACAGGGCTAATCAGTTCAGATTGCTCAGGGCTGTGTCCTGTCAAGTCTTGAACATGTCCAAGGATGGTAATCCCACAGTCTGTCTGCATCGTTAATGTCCTACTTTTTTAGCAATAATGTTTTCCTTGTATCTAATGGAAATTTCCCATGTTCCAGCTTGGGTTTGTGGCCTCTAGTTCTGCTGCCATGCACCTCTGAGAAAAGTCTGGCTCTGTCTTCTCTGAATCCTTTGACCATGTAGTTGTAGACAGAAATGAGGTTTCCACTGAACCTTCTCTTATCCAGGCTAAATAGGCCCAAACTTGAGAAGAGAAGGCTCAGGGGAGACACTGCAGTATCTGTCTCTTCTTTTGCTTATTATTTCCATCTCTCCTTTTGAAGCTGTCCATATAAAGGAAAAAATGTTTGTGACACCAGAAATGAAGAACTTTCTGTAACCTGGAGGCTCCAGTACTAACTGCCATGTAACAAGCCTCTATTCAGTCTTCAATATGAAGCATAAGAATCTCGCTGTGAGTCTCTCAGAGCATACCAATACTGCTAAATAAGAGACAAAGACAAGCTCGTGTACTTGATCAAGACATAATCACCCACAATGCTTAATTGTTAGCTGTCCCCTTCGCTCTCTTTTGGACTGCTTCAATTGGCTCTCCCCAGTCAGCTGGTGCTCTTGTGGCCTCTTGAACAGGACTGATCCCTGGCCCTCTTTCATTAAAAAGAATAGATACAGCCTCAGAGGCTAGGTGATTAGGCAGTATATACTCAATCTTTCAGGCCTTTTATGCAAATTCTAGAAGTTACTAGGTCTGTTACAAGTAGAGCCCACGTAGGATTCTTCCTAAGCCCACTTTTTTTTTTTTCATGTTATATTATGCAATTAAAATTTTCTTTATTACGATGCTTTGATTACTTATAAATGCTAACAAGCTTTTCTAATTATAACATACATATATATGGTCCATTAAGATTTACATAAGCTGAGATACTTCCACCTACCCACTTAGTTCCTCTCACAGCCATTTGTAGTTAATGGCTGATTCCTATCACGCATCTGACTTAAGTGGGCAGAAATGAGCTTAAGAGATCTGAATTCTCAGGAGAAGACTACTTTCCAACTTAGGCATGTAAATGAGGTACCTGAAGTTAGATAGTGTGAAAACTACACTATGCATTAAAAAACAAAACAAAACAAAACAAACTTTCTGATAGATAGACTTCATACCATAAGGCACAGTTCCTTTCAAGGAAGCATTTCTGTGATGGTTAACAGTCACTGAAAAGTCTTAGTATAACTTTACATATAGAACAGCTGGTACACCCACACAAAAAATGTATTAAAGAGCTTTCTCAGTCAGAAAATGTAAATACTTCAGTTAAAAAAAGTTCAGCACACTTACTTTTCTTTCTTTTATAAACATTTCAGCTAATTACTTACAGCTTTAAAAGCCTCATTTTATCCCCAGAGCACCATAGAGTTAGAAATCTTTATCTAGGTTTAGTAGTTGTGGCAGAATGCCATTTGCACTAAGTGATCAGTGAGAAGTTGTCAACTGCATCTGATGTCATAAAACAAGAAATGTCCTAGAAACTGCTGATCTGTTTGGGCTTAGTGCAGAATCTCGCACTGAAAGAGTAAATAAATAGTTCTTTTTGTTTCAAGTAAAAGCATATACTTAATTTGTGCCAAACTGTTCTCCTGAAAAGGTTGCTAACTAATCCACAAAGGAATGTCCTGTCAGTGTTCAAAACTGAAAAGAATGTGTGAAAAAAATACCAGATTGTGCATGTAGAAACTGCTGGCCTGTATTTTAATGTGGTTTAACAGTTATCTGAAATTCCTTTGGATTAGGCTCTCAGTGACAAATTTCCAGACATGTTGTGTCATATCATTCACAACCTTCATTAAGATACAGAATTTCCATTAATAAACACAGCTAGGACTGGGTCTTCAAAAATCTCTGTGGTAGGACCCATCTAAAAGTTTTTAGGAGACAATGAAGAGATTTCCCCACACCCCATAGGATCTATGTGTCTAACTTGGTGGTCAAACAAAGACCTTTCTTCTATTTCCAAATAAAAAGCTTAATTCTAAGTGAAAGAAATCTGGTAGGGAAAGGAAGGGAAAAGACTAGCAGCCTCTGAATAAGCTTCACAGTCTTTAGGATCTGGACTGGTATGTGAGGCCAAACATACAAAACTAAGAAAGACTAGTTTCAACCACTAGGAACACCCAATCCCTGAATTTCTTAGCTATGATATCAGTAGAGGCTCTAAGCACTGTCAAGATTAGGGTTGTTTTCCTATGGTTCCCTCAGGCTGAAGCATCCTAGGGATGCTATAAGCCTATCAAGTTTGATAGTTTGAAGACCTAAAATATTTTATCATGTCAAAGTGACAGATTTATGATTATATTAATATGCATTTACATAACTTGCATCACTGCAGATCATGTAAAGCAAAACAATGTATTTCCTGAACACTGTATCTTAAAAAAACAACTTACTCAGAATGCTTGATTATCAGTTCTGTTCCAGATGTGCGAAAGTCCTGCTTTGCTATTTACTAGGTATGAGTTTGCAGACAAATATGTTTTTTTCATTTAAAAAAACCAGAACAACATTCATACCACTAGCCTGCTATAAAATAGATTAAGTTAACATCAAGAAGATCTTGGTAAAATGATTTCTGAACATATTGGGAGTAGGAGGGATTTAAAGAAAAAGAGAAGTGGGATGAAAAGGAGATACTGAATCCAACTGAAATGCTTCAATTCTTCAGAACTTAATAATTAAAATAGCCTATGTTTTTAATAACACTGCAGCAAATTTTAAATTGAAATATGTCTTATTAGATCTTTTTATACTTCATTATTTAATTTTCACTCACACAATTATCCCCAATCACACTGATATAAAATCAGAAGTATTATATTGATTTATTTCATTCAAGCCAATGAAATAGACGGTATTCCAAGACATAATCAGAAGAAGGAAGGTGTTTGTTGACATTTATGAATATTTAGCAGGTAATGTCAGGTAGACATTAATGACTTTGTAAAACTTCTAACATCATTCAAGCATAAATAGTGAAGGCTGGATTTTGACTGGTCTGTTTGTTTGAGCAGAGACATAGGGAAGTTATTCAGTATCAGCAAATCTTGTGCAATGTGATGACCTGTAAATGAATATCAAAATTAACTGCAGATGTTGTAAACAATAATCAGGATGTTCTCTGCAATCTAATGTTTATGTAAGCAATTGTGACAATTAACGCACTTCCAAGAGACAGTATCTGAGTCTGACTTCTGGTTAAAGAAGGCAATATTGTAGTTAATGCATTGATCTTGGACCCAAGGAATTCCTGGCTGTTTGTCAGCTTTTCCACAAACATCCTGTCTGACCTTGGAAAAGTTTCTTAGGTTGAAATCCACAAAGGAATATAATAATTCTTTGTGGAAGAATTGTTGTGGAAATTAAACAAAAAAAAAATTTTAAAAAAAATCTTTAGAAACTCTAATAAATTAGCCACAAATATTCCCCAAATATCTGAGTTCTGCTTCTAAATATGTGCAGAATGTCTTTCCCCATTGCAGGTCTCAGCAGCTCAGCCATCATTTCATCTTATCTATCTGATCAAGATTCATGGAGTAGATACGGGTTAAGCAGACTCTTCTGAAAACCAGTAGACTAGAGCATCTAAAATCTTTGGTGGATTCAACCTTTAATTTCTTGGTGTTTACCTCAGCTGCAAAGCAGAATAACAATGTAACAATGTATTTTTCTGTGTTTGGATACAGACCACACTTTAAATTCTTAGAGACTCTTCATTAGATGTGTTAGCATGGGGTTCTACTTCTTACTCTGTTATGTCTCACTTTCTCTTATTGGATTTTTTCTTTCTGTATAAAAGTTTAAATATCAGTTTGGGACAGAAGCTAGTTTCAAAGTCTCATTTCTCCAAGGCCACACACGGTAAACATGGGAATGCTATCTAATGTGGTCTTTCTGGGCAAGGTACTGAAGGCAATCTATATATAAAAAATAGGATCATAGAGTCATAGGATAATTAAGGTTGGAAAAGACCTCTAGGATCATCTAGTCCAACCATCAACCCAACACCTCCATGCCTACTAAACCATGTCCTGAAGTGCCACATCTACATGTTTTTTGAACTCCTCCAGGGATGGTGACTCCACCACCTCTCTGGGCAGCCTATTCCAATGCTTGACCACCCTTTCAGTAAAGAAATTTTTCCTAATATCCAATCTAAACCTCTCCTGATGCAGCTTGAGGCCATTTCCTCTCATCCTATCACTTGTTACTTGGGAGAAGCGACCGACCCCCACCTCTCTACAACTTCCTTTCAGGTAGTTGGAGAGAGCAATAAGGTCACCCCTCAGCCTCTGCTTCTCCAGACTAAACAACCCCAGTTCCCTCAGCTGCTCCTCACAGGACTTGTTCTCTAGACCCTTCACCAGCTTCATTGCCCTTCTTTGGACACGCTCCAGCACCTCAATGTCCTTCTTGTAGTGAGGGGCCCAAAACTGAACACAGTATTCGAGGTGCGGCCTCACCAGTGCCGAGTACAGGGGCACAATCACTTCCCTAGTCCTGCTGGCCACACTATTCCTGATACAAGCCAGGATGCTATTGGCCTTCTTGGCCACCTGGGCACACTGCCGGCTCATATTCAGCTACCAAATACTACCAAAGTATGGTAGCACTACCGAATACTACCAAAGCTTCCATGTGAAATAGAACTCTGAATGGTTATGGTACCAGGACATAGGCAGTTCTGAATATATCCATAAAAGGAATCAAAAGACTTGTTGGGTTTGTTTGTTTGTTTGTTTTTTAATCAATAGAAAAATCTATAGTGACTTCAGAGGCATAGTCAACATCTGTATGGATTGCTAAATGTTGGATTTATGTTTGGTCTAACATGTCCAAGACATTTTTTAAATTTACCTGATAAAATATTCTGCGCACTGAATTTTGTGGTCTAATAGACTAACATGTTTTATAAAATTCTCACAATCAGTAACTCTTTCAGAGAATCAAAAACTGAAAGCATAATAGCAGAAAATCAAATACATACCGCATCTGATTAAAAAGTGATGAAAACTATGGAATTATTTTCCTGAGACTTGACTCTACTTTGAGATATAATTTTAAACAAACACTTAAAAATTCTGAAGGCAAAAAGTCAATGAAGTTTTTCTTTCCACCTCCTGTGTGCATTTCCATTAATGATTAGAAAATTAGCTACCATGAACATACCTAAATATTCAAATATGGCAGGCATGTTTAGATAATATCATGGAATTTGTAACAAATACCATATAGTGAAGTTTGCTGTAGTTGCAGTTAATAGGGCTTTAGAACAGGTTTCAACCAAAAGCAGCCATGCTGCATATCTGTATCCTCCCTATCATCAGTTTTGCATTTATATACACAGATTACATTTACATATCTTGACAACTTATACATTTCAACTAAATTTGATCCCACAAGAGTGTTTACATCAAGGGAACATGAACATTTAAAATTCCAAGTTATCTCTAAATTATTGATTTCAGGAGAACTGTGAGGGTTTTGTGCATTACTCAACTTTATGTAAAATGGCCAACTAATGACAATGTTTAATTCTGAACTCTATGTTCCGTTAGATTTATAGTGCTCTCTCAGTTCTGAGCCAGAAGCACAGATATGACTTTCTAAAAAATTTATACAACATAACATTTTATCATTTTCTTAATTTATTCAGGATAATATAGACATCTTTACACAGGCTGCAGTACTTTAAAATCTTAAACTATTTTTGGTTTAGTAATTTTAGAAGGCATTATGCTTTTATGAAATATATTTGTAACCTGATATCCAAAAATGACAGACCTGGTCTCATGGTCAATTTAAATAGAATATCAAAATGGTGTCTCTGAAATGACTTCTTTGAAATATTAAAGCACAGAAATGTTAACAGTAACATTCATTCTTTCCTTTGTGATCTCCTCTGGACTGCCTAATTTGCAAAGAATCACACAATCTGGATTTGCCTTTGAAAAAGAATGCAAGAGCCAGATTGTTGCTTTTTGTGGTAAGGAAGAAGATACATATTATTCTTCATATTGGAAGAATAAATGATACCATCAAATTCTCACTGATGTGAACTGAGACTGATTATGCCTAGGATATAAAAAGAAGACTTGCAAGGAAATGTAATTTCAGAAAATTACATTATTTCTGCAAGAGAGGGGAAAAATGTGGTAAAATCTTTGAGGACTGATGTGTACCTCAGGGACTGGTACAAGCAGGAGCATTTCAGGATGTTTAATATTCAGACATAGAGAGATTACTCTTCTCAAATAACAGACTCTGCTTACATAACTCAACAAATAACATTTTAGGGTTCATGCTGACTTGATCAAAAATGGAATTTTAACCTAGGAAGTAGTCAGTGAAATCCTGCAAACTCTGATATACATGGAAACATGGAAACCAGATATATAAGAATGGAGGGAAATAAGAACTTAAGGATATTAAAAAAAAAAACAAAACAAAACAAAACCCAAAACCAAATAAAAAACCAGGAGGTAAGTATTAGGTGTGGTATTTCAGAAAATGGATTACAGTTGTTCTAATTGAGAACTATGTTAAAACCAAACCCAAACAACTAAAATCTATAACTAATAATACAACCAGGTTGGACAATAAATTAAAGGAATAAGAATTTCCATTGCAAGACAGAAGGAAAGGGAGAAAAATAGAGAGGGAAAAGAAGCAAACAAAAAATTAACATAGTGATTGACTATTATTTTTTTTTCTCCATAGTTAAGAAACAGAATCCCTCAAGGCAGAAGTCACTCTGGGGAGGTATGTTTAAGAATGATACTAATGGGACCTTCTTCTAGTCCCCAACATCCAGACTTGGACTGCAGCAGTGATCTCTATAAGAGTATGAAAGAAAGAAGAAAGAAGAGGAAGTACACGATTATGGAGACATTCATTTTCTGACATTAATTTGAAAAGAAATGACCCCATAGGCATCAGTAGGTCTTAAATATTCTTGAATGCATCAGTTGACAAATTTATGTACAAAATAGACTATGAAGTAAAAATGTGCTGGTGCTACTTTACAGTTATTTTAAGTAAGCAGCAGGTAGGAGCAGTACAGGGGCTAGCTGTAAAAAATAAGCTTAGATCAAGTAATCATGAGCTGATTCAGTTCATTTTAAATTGCAAGACAAACAAAAATGAATACATAGCTAAGGTCTGGGGTTTTAGAAGAGCAAACTCTGAGAAACTAAGAAATTAGTTACTAGGGTTGACTGAACTGAAGAGCTCAAGGATTTGAACATAGTGGAAGCATGGAATTATTTTAAGTCAAAAGTGCAAACGCTATTTGAAGCTTGCATTGCAAGCAAGAGGAAAAAAAAATCTTAGCAGGAAAGGGCTACAGACCTCTCTGGAGGAAGAAACACCTCACATAGGATATTAAGAGTAAATAAAGAACCTAAAAGGAACAGAAAAAGGGATTGATCAGCAAGGAGAGCTATGTCTCAGAGGTCGAAAAGGGCAAAAATAAAACAAGAATGGACAAAAGCCTAGTTGAGCTGAAACTTGGAAAGAAAATTAAAACAAGTGATAAAGGTTCTTCAACCACATAAATAAAAAAGAGTAAGAAAAGAAAAAACTGAGAGAGCTACACATAAAAACATTGAGAAAGGAGATAATCTAAATATGGCAGCAGCATGAAATACTCTACCTTATTTAAAAAAAAAAAAGGTAAGAAATATGACAGCAAATGCTGATCAGTCAGTAAGAATGAAAGTAAGTAAATCACCATATCCAAGGTGGAAACAAAACTTGAAATGCTTACACTGACCACATGAGGTATTCCATAAGCTCTGAACCCCAAATATGAAAAGAATGTAGAAAGAAATAGATAAAATTGAAAAATGAGTTGCAAGTAATTTCAGCTGACTTGCCTACAATAAATACGTGTAAAAAGATTTTTGTTACCTGCAGTGCAGAAAGATAGTTAGCAAGAAAATGAATGGTAAGCAACTATGAAACAGATGAAATAATAACTTGTGAATAAGAAATTAAGTGTGCAAGAAGTGAAATTAAGTGTGCAAGAAGTCACTGAAAAAATGCAATGTAATATAAAAGCAATGCCTTTCTAGATTCTTATATTCTGGTAGAATTACACCTTGTAGTTCATAGTTTCATAATTTGAGTATGTTTTGTAGATCTACCTTAAGAAGATGTGTAGATCTAAACAAAGAATGTGGTTGTTGTGAAAGAAAATGAAGTGTGATAAGCAGGTTTTTCAACCTTTTAGGGTTTGTGAGTTCATTATAGAGCAAAGCTGGTTTTTAGCTGCAGCCATGTATTTCACTTCTGTGAAGGAATATGGTACAGTATATTAAGTATTTAACATAAGCAAGGCAGTATGTTTGATCTTGGATTCTGAGAGTTGGCCTTGTTCTTACTGGTGTTTAAGACAAGTCGTGATGCCACTCTGGCATGGGATATTGTTGTATAGGCTGATAACACCTCCTGTGACCAAGTTGTTGGTTTATAATTAGGTGTTATGTAGTTAGGAAATGTACCTACCTGAGAGAAAGAGGGTTTTTTATAAATACTGAAGGGTTAGAATATCATAACTATTTGTAACAACTCTTGCTGAGCTTCCTCCTTTTGTGGCTCATGGGAAGCATTTGAGAAGTACTTGTGTTATTTTTTCCAGAAGCTTTCAGAGAAGGAATTTAATTTTATATTTGAGTTCCAAGATGAAGAAAAGGTTAGGGGTTCCATAAGTTCCTTGTGGTGAATCATGTCAGAGAACTCTGTTAGACTCATTTATGTAATCTCTGCTGCCCAGATTTACTATAGTCTTTCTTTTGCTTTTTGGTTTAATCACTATTTGGTTGTACTCTTATAAGATTGTATAGATTTTCTCTCCAAGGAAAAAAAGACTGACTGTCATTGGGTTTTTTTTTCTGCCTATATTATTATGGATTCTTTTTTTTTAGGCAGTCATTGTCAGTATTTGAAGCAGTGTCTATGCTCACAGTTCATTCACTATGGGACATCCAACCTGATTTTCACTGTTGTTATTATTGCTTTTTATATTTTCATGGAAAGCTGCTGCAAAGATTTAGGACAGATTATGAAGGAAAAACTAACAAAGAATATGGAAGTAAACACCCATCTGTGACAAATCAACAGGAAGAAAGGAGAAAATGATGTAAAAATAGAGTCTGAACTCTCACAGGGCCCACTTGGAGAGGACTCCCAGTTCGTGGAGGCCTAAATTCAACATTTGCTGTCAGTATCTTGCACTGGCTGCTAAGGCCATTCTGCTGCAGTTCTCAGCTGGAAGGCCTCACATCCTACTGAGCTAGAAAGAAGCAAGTCAGAGTATATCAAACCAGAAGTATGCACCTTACTGAGTAAGAACTACAGCAGGCAACCAAACAGAACTAGGCAGTACCTCTGCATGGTCCCTTATCCCTGTATGTTACCTTCAGCAGCTCCTCTCCCTCACCGTTCCTCTTCTCCCACAAGTGATAAAGAAATAAATCCTTTCAGAAGATTTTGCTCATTATAGCAAGAATATGTTTTTCCCAGAAGTGTCTGTATCTAGTAAATCCTAATTGATAGAACAGACTCTACCGATAATAGATTAATAAAATCTACAGAAGCCCTGAATGTGGTTTTCGTTTTCCTTTTGGAGACTGATCCAGTGAGAATTGAATGTCACAGCCCTAGATGAAAAACCTTTATCACAAACTTCACATATGCATAGGGTTAGGGTGCATGGGAAGAACAGGAATGACCGTCATTGAGATAGCTTCTTGATAGTATTGATCATACTGATAATATTACACTTAGGTTTGGGTTATTGGTTTTGTTTACTTTTACTGTGCCAACTGTGTTTAGTGAAAATATCCTTTTTCAGCATGAGGCACTGCTTTTCAATAGTCTTAATGAAAAGCAAATTTTGTAAGGTTCTGTATGTTAAAGAAGTTTATGTCAGCTACTTCTTTCTTCATAACTATCAGTGCACCTTTCTGTGATGCTGCTGTTAAATTGAAAACATTGCACTTCACATTGCCTCTCTATTATTTAGAAAATCCTTACAAGGGGATTTTACTATGCCCCATGAACACATCATAATGGCAGCTGCAGCTGGGACTGTGCTGCTAGTTTGAGCAGAAAAATTAAGGATGATGTCCAGATTGGGTGTATTAGCTAGATAACAAGAAAGATGAGAGTCT
Organism: Ciconia boyciana; assembly: GCF_034638445.1. Classification (NCBI taxonomy): domain Eukaryota; kingdom Metazoa; phylum Chordata; class Aves; order Ciconiiformes; family Ciconiidae; genus Ciconia; species Ciconia boyciana. Next base: position 178,041,278 of record NC_132934.1, read on the forward strand.
GCTTTGAGGTTGGATATCTTTGAATAGTAGATCTTGTTTGAATCTATACCTTGTGCTGGAATGGAAAGAAAGAAGATTGGGTTGGGGGACTGGCATTTTTTAGTGATATGTAAAAAATAAAGCTTTAATTCATTTCGCAAGAGTGTTTGAGACAAGGATCAAAGCTATATAGAAGTAGAATGACACCCTGTACTTCCAGTAGGGAGAGTTAGTGGATGACTTTGCTTTGACCTATTCTCCAGGTGTCCACTGAGTAAATAACAATGATCTAAGATGATTTTTCCATCCTAACCGAAACACCGGATACACTGTTCATTCATCACTGCCTCTAAATTCATTCAGAGAAGTAGACAACACCTCCTTGCTATACTCCTTCTCCTCCTCAGTATTAGGTATGGTGTATAAAACACAGATATGATAACTTTCTCCTCTAACTCATTCTGCAGGCAGCAATCAGTTTTAATTTCTTTCTCTTTCTACACTGGTGTGAACGCCCTTAAGGTTTTCAGTATATGTAAACTAGACCATAAATAAATGTGTGTCTGCTTTGAAGTTCTAAATGGTCTAATGTATGTCTGTCTGCAGTTTTCTGTCATTGTTGCCATATACTTTAGTCCATGCATCTGTCCATTTCTTTTTTGTCAGAACTTAATCTCAGCTCTCTAAAGAAATGTCAGACCTGAATACAAGCTCCCTCTGAAAAATAATTCCATTTATTAAGTCTTATCATTCCCTCAGGAGACCATATTTCGAAGCTATTTTGAATATATCAAAAGTATGTTTGAAGGAAACAACTGTACAATAGTTCACTACAATTTATGTACAATTAATTCTTTATTTATTCACCTTTAATGGCATTTTGCTGTATGATTTTTTTTTTGTATGTTTGTTTCTAGCTTTCAATTTTTGCGTTAATTCTCTTTAATAGGGTTTCTTATACCTAACGTACCACTGGACCCTAATAGTATGTAGTTTTCAGTTAATTTTATATATTTCTGTTTGTGAGAAGTGTAGACTGAACTATAGAGCTGAAAAAAGTAGCCCAGTATCTTTTTCTTTATCCTTAGGTAGGGGCAGGGATTTGTGCATTGTGAGTGGGGAGAGGGGAAAGTCCTGTAAAAATGGAAGACTAATCAATAGCCTAAAATGGCCATTAATACTTTTCACCGTATCAGTTTAAGCTAATGGAGTCTTGACATTTCTTTACGAATACATTCAGTATATTTTAATAGGATGGGGGCAGGCATGTCCCCAGAGAATAAATTCAGCTCAGTATGCTTTAGAGTATTTTTTAAGGTTGGAAACTGAAAGGATGGGGAAAATCTCTGTCACCCGATATGCACCCTATCTGATCACGTAGGCAAAAACATTGAAGTCTACTCAGCCTTCTATTAAAGTGAAAATATTGTCCAAGAACATCTAAATACTCACATCAGTAAAATCATTCCTCAAATCCCTTGTTAATCCCTTACTTTTCAGCAACCCTTCCAGAAAACAGGGACTTAGTTGCAGGCTGTTTATAAAATATCCTAGAATGTATTTGTATATTAAGTGATATTAAGTGATTACCCGAAATATTAAGTGATTACCAGGGAGTTAACCAATGGCATTTTAGGTAACAGTAATTCTTTACTAAATTAATCATAAAATATTTTAGAGACTTTTTAGATTTATTCAATGAACTCTATTGGTAAAGTACTAATAACTTAGCACACTTAGTAGAAAATAGAAGGCATTATTAACACAGAGTAAAAAGAAATCAGAAGCATCAATTAAATTTCCTTATCGTGCTTCAGGGTTTAATTTTCTGATTGCAGTATTGGTGTAATTTTTTTATTTCCAAAGTCGATGTCTGAGGAATAGTTTCTTGTAGAAAAGACTAAGTTTTCTGAATCTATGAGAGCTACTGTGTATTTGGTTTTATTCTTATGGGGAGGTATTAATTACTGGAAGAGGCATTTTGTTGCTCTTTCATATGAGTGTCTATAACTGTCATGCATATGTATAAGCATTTATGTATATAACATAAAAAGCAAGCATTATGCCTACATAATCTTTATATCACATAACCACATTGATTGTGAAATTCTTTTACAGCTAGTGACCTTCAGTCACTGTTCTAGAAGGCCATAGGCACATTGTGAAACTCTTCACTTAACTGCATGGTTATGAAGCAAGTTGATCACATGTTACCAGAACCCCCATTGTGCTGCTTTTTTTGTAAGTAAACAGAGTGGGCAGTCTGCAGTCTTCTAAAGCAACATCTGAAGGTCAGACACAATACCCTAGAACATCTCAGATGACACTAGGCAACTATATCAAGCCCTCAGCAACCACTCACTGTAAAAGGAGTTCAGATACCTATGGTTTTAGCTCACTGGCCCATGCATAGGTATCTAATACCATCTGAGATGCTTGTCCTCACAAATTACACCTGTCCTCCAGCTGTGTATCACACCTGCTTGTTCCACAGGGATGTCTCTGCTACCTTCAGGCATCTCAAATGCTGCTAAGCATCTACATGTGGGTAACTTAATTGACCCCCTACCTTAGATGTGTAACGTCTTTTGACTTTGACCTGAGTCTCACCCATACTGATTCAGTGACTTGTCTACACTATGAAAATTAACATAATGTACTCCTTTAAGTCTCAGGAGAAGCAATATATTTTGGAAGGAAAGAGTTGTGGGTTTCACAGAAGAGAAGAGAGTTTGCAGGTATCACAGTTTGAATGAATTTATTTTTTTCTCTCTCATATTGCTTTCCCCATTGCAGAGGGATTTCTGCTTTGTTTTGTCCTTCTTGGATAATTTTATTTGCTGAGAAGCAGTCAATGCTTCTACCAGAAATGTGCCAAGCAAAATGTACATACTGTCAAGATAAAAATCTCCTCCTTTTCCCATTTAAGATAGCCGCAGCAGGAAAACTTGTGGCTTTTACCTTCCTTTAAAAAAAAAAAAAAAAGAAAAACAAAAGCCAGACAGCATATGGTCAAACTTATTTAGTGTTTTCTGAAATCCAGCCAATACAGCTGAGCAGAAACATTCAAATACCTCATCTAAACTTAAAGTGACTTAAGCATAATGAATATAAATTACATTCTTGATTTTTTTCAGGTTTCTTCCTTTTCCCATCTTCATTTTTCATCAGCCAAAAGAGTAAGTGTTTTCCTGATAATTAATCCACATAACTCCTTGAAATTTCTTTTACTCCTAAGAGGCCAGATGAGTCTTTATCTCAGTAGACAGGTATCTTTCTGAACTGTTTATAAGAGAATGAGAATCTCACTACCTATTACACAGAAAGTACAGTTCTGTTAACCTTTCACTCAAATAGCTTGTTATCTAAAGCCATCTATCTACAAATGTGTAAGGACAGAACATTTCCTCAGTAATATAGCTCATTGCAGCAATCAGGAATAAAACAGGCTTCCTGACAGAGGATGTTGAGCATCTTGCCTTCATCAGAATAAAACATCTTTAGCTCATGTCTACTCCTGACGAAATTGAAGGAAAAGATAACTTTCACTTAAAGTATTGCAGGAAAACTGATAGCTAATTAGTAGGCTTGCCCCTGTGGCCTTACTGTTTGAGTTATATAATAGTGTCTACACAATGAATGACTTATTAAATAATTCCCAATTTCCTTCATGACAGTAAGTTGAATGTCTTTTTTTTTTCTTTTGGTTATGTTATTCCAGTGTTGGTGATCCAGCTAACCTCTGGGCAACTTAATAGAAGTGAATCATATTTTTTTGTCATTATAGTTCCTGCTAATCTTACTGTAATCATTTTCTCTGTATTTAGAGATTGAAAGATGGTCTGTAGCTGTCACTCTTTCCAAAGGAGGCAATTACTTATATTTCCTTCCCTGCTAAAGTTGATCAAAGCATGTGCCAATATACATTAAGGTATATTCTACACATGCATCACTGAAAAAGCTTGTTGTTGTCTATTTCTGTCAAGGATAACAATCTGTAACTTCTTCACAACCTTAATTTTGATTATTAGCTTTCATGTGATTATAAATACATAAATACATAATTTTACAAGGATTATTTTCCTACACAGAAGACAACATATCAATTCATTTAAGAGTTGTCCTTTTACAGATTTATTTTGGGCTTTCTTCATTGGTTTGGATAATTTTTTTTCAATTTTATTAGACCTTCTTTCTTCATGTGACAGAAAAACTATCTGCCAGTAAGACAATTTAAAAGGATGTGACAGAGTTTCTTCATGTGATATGATTCCAGATACTGGCTATCTTCCTCGTAAAGTGCAGTTATGATTGTCCAAATTTTCCCCATTTTTTTAGTTGAAGCCTTTAAACAAATTTTATCAAGCTTTTCCCAACCTGTTGCTTGAGACAGCATGAAACTCATTTTATTATCCAAAACCATATCATGCAGCCTGATAAATTCCTGTGTAGATACGGTACAGGCAAATAACTGTCAGTGATCATGTTAAGTAACACAAACAGTTTATCAAAAGGAGGTTGATAACTTTTTCCATATTGCTGAAACCAATAATAAATTCAATTAGTGCACCTGATATTGTGATTTTAAAGATCCTGAATGGATGAACAAGGACTCCCAAAATGGAAGTTCAGCCATGTGAGGTTTAGGTGGTAGCGAATGAGCAAATGCCATACAGTGGGCTGTCTATGATAAAGTGTATTTTCACACTTATATCTATATTCCTAAAGGCGTACATGAAAATAGATTTAAACAGTGCACTAAACTATATATTGGGAAAAAAGGGGATTACCTGTTTCACCTTTTCCTATATTCTAGTTATCAGGCTATAATAGATGGACAAGCAGATCAAATGGATGAACTTTATAGAATAAATTATTCCATATTCTTCTAGTAATAATTTCCAAAGGTCCTTTCCACTGATTCTGTGAAGAGCTTTTGTGAGATAAACAAAGGTGTAATAATCATTTCTGTTCTGCCATTTGCACTGTAGGTTTTGTATACACACACACACACACACACACACACACAGAAACAATTCTCTACTGAATTACCAAGTAAAATTTTCTTAGCTACATCTTCAAGACAGGAATTTAATTAATCCACAAAAAGATTATTCTGAAGTAACAATCAGAAGATTTCTCTATGTTTGTCATGTTTTTCCATTCCTTGATTTTGAACAAAGGAACTGAAGCGTTACAGAATTATTTCTTTCCAATTATTACTTCATTGCTATGCTGGACTCATCATTCAAGGATCATTCTTAAAAATTAGTTAGTGAACTCATGTCTGAAGTTTTATGTTTTGTCTGTCAACTGTGTGGAACAACTGCTGCTTATAGGTAGGAAAGAGCCATCAAGCAAATGTGACTTAGTATTGTGACTTCGTGTTGTGTATGTTTTTTACATTATACTTATTGGCTTACAGCTGGATTTCCTTGGGTTTGTCACTCTGTTACTTCTGCTTCCACTTTGCATGTTTTTCATTTTGCATGTGCCATATTTTTTAATATTCAAGAAAAACCCAATGGCTGTATTTAACTCAGAATCCTTCTCACTGAAATTTTTATTTACGTACAATCGTAGAACCAGATTACACTAAATACCTAATTTTTAGATTGCTACAACTGGGGGTGGATTCACCTTTGTGTGTGCTTGGATGGATTGTTTGTTAGTCTTCAAACCGAAGAATAATGTGGAGGGGTTTGGTATTCTTTGTTTGTTTGTTTTTGTATATCCTGCAAAAAGTACAGTAATCTAAACATATGGTCTTTTATTTCTACATACTGTATCTGTCAGGAACAGATGTCATTCATCATAGAAGAAAGAACAGGAGTAAGCAAAACCACAATGTGACAGTGACAAATTTATTACTGGAGACAAATATACTGTAATCAAAATATTCAAAATATTGGTGTCTAATTCTATATATTTCCGTTCAGTCTCTTCTTAATTAGTGAAACATGAAAGGGCATTATTTGTATTTAATTGTATTTTGCTGACATAGAGTATTGAAACAATTGCAGAGACTTGTGATACTTTAAAAAATAAAAAGGACAAAAATGTGATTCCAATGTGTACTGCAAAGGCATCTGTTAACCATTACTTCTGAAAACAGTTAATGTTATTGGATTAGAATTAGGTCAAGTTTAAGTCTTACTGCATGCTGTCCAGGTAGAACTGTAGAAATTCCTGGAGCTGCAGCAAGTTTTCATGACAGATTCCTTTAAATGATCCCATAGTAACAGAGGTGAGAAGCAATGGACAAAGAACTCCTTACAAGCAGGTGTGGAAATTTCCTTCCTTTGATTTAGTCAGAAAGGACTACCTACCAGCCAAGTAAAATTTTATCCATTATTAGCCTTCAGATGAAAGAGCTTATGCTTACATTTTTGTGTACTATGAAGTTTCGTGTAGCAGCCACTGTTAAGCCAAAAAGAATATTAAGAAATAATGTATTTCTTCATTTTTCCTGTCTTAAATATATAAATAGCAGCATATTTCTTGTCTTTGTGAGGTTTATACTCATGCTGAAGTTTAATTGCCACTAAAATTATGTTCTTTAATATTTCCAGCCTACTGCTCTCTGCTTACTCAGTTTTCACTGTGAGGTCACTGGCATACATTAACCTATAGTTTTTGTATGCTCTGTAAAAGTTAAACCTAGGCTTGCTTTAGTAAGAGTTTACAATTCTTAAATTGTAAAGCATTCTAATATGCAAATCTAAGAAAATCTCCGTGGATTTTGTGACTGCCTGAATTATTCAGCAAATGTTTAGGAATTTCAGTTTTCTTTCCATAAAATGACCTCTGCAGACCAAGAATATATTGCTTTTAGAATTTATTTATTTTTTACTTATATTGGCCAAGTAGTGGCCAATAGCTATAAGCAAATGTTCACTGTCATCTTCCATATTCATCATTCAGTACATCTTGACTGCATTTTTCTTTGCATTCATTAGATAAGATCATAAAATTATGAGGAATTATTTTTTTGTTGTTTTTATTTAAAAACAGTTACTTTGACAGGTATTGGGGGTATATTTTATGTTAAAACTGAATTTATGTGTAGTTTATAAGATGTTAAATAACTGTTATATTTTATGTTTATGTATAAATAGTATTTTCAGACTTGAAAAGATGTTTTTAGAATAACAATTACAAATCGTTACTGTGCATTGTAACCCATATTACGTAGCTGGAAATCATTAATTTTTATATCAAGAACTGCAAATGTGCTTTTTCTGTGTACAATATACCACAACTCATGCCAATTACCTTATGCCCAAAATGCCTTTCCAAACACAGCAGGGAAATATCCTCTGTGGGAAAAATAACATACAATCTAATTTAAACACTAAGTATATTGAAGTAATTTGAATTAAGAATTTTCAAAACATGATTAAAATAAGTCTGAACATTTGCACTAGGAATCCTCAAATATTTCTGTGAGCGCTTCATGTATGCCAAACACATCTCTACTTATTCGCTGTGTTATGGCTTGTTTTCTCATCATTCAGATATTAGACACACAAAAAGAAATAAAAGAGAGGAAAAAATATCCAGAACACCACTGTGTACTAAAACCTAAAACTATTGAATCTATTTTAACAAAATAATTTTCAAATTGCTTTGTTTAAAGCGATAAATAAATGACCAGACTGTTACCTACATCCTCTTTTGACTTTAAATTTTAATGTCCTGTGTTAGAGAAATCAAATCAAGATTCAATCTCTTCCTTCATGTTTACTATTTCCCTTAAATAAACAGTTATTTCACTACATACATGTCCTATGACAATAGAGCCATTGTAAGGCATTTATATCTTTAGGTGCAAGTATTTTTGTACCTGTTCCAACACAAGCCAAATGCAAGCAATGAAAATGCTTTATTAAATAGGTGAATGGGCAACAAAGCCGTATGAAGATGACATCTTCTAATTGCCTGCAGTGCATCTGCTAATAAACTGCCAGGGCTCACAAAAAGCACTTCTAGGATAAAGGCCAGGATAATTGTAAAGGCTAAATTATTAATTAATATCAGGCAGCTATCATAACTTACTGGTTTCTTGCCAGGATACAGCATGTTGTTGGAGGGCTAAACAGGAAGGGTTTTATGAATGCTGAAGACTATAATAAATCTTAGCAAGCTGTAATTTTATATAAACCTGCTTCAGCCTTCATTTGTTGCTAACAGTCAGACTGAAAAAGCTGTGTTGTCCTAATTGCCTTAGATAATTCACTGAGAATTTAAATTCAGCACAATGAATAATTTCACAGAAACCGTGAATAAAAACTAATGCTTTGGTTGCTGAGCTCTATAAGATTTCTTATTGTATTTATCTGAAATCAAAAAGTCTTCAAATCATGACTTGGAATTTAAATTTTGGAATAGCATACTGAATTTACCTCCGCACTTATTAGCACATCTTCTGATCAACAGACAGCTGGTGAGCTGCATTATTACCCAAAACTGTAGTATGATGTTTAATGATAAGTCCACACACGTTTTAGAGTAATAACTTCATCAGGCATCACATGCTACTTGTCCCCTTTAATGAACTAGAATCCTGGGGTGATCATTGGTAGTTAATTCCCTAAATTATGGAAAAAAGGTCATCTTGGTTCAGGTAAAGAGGATATTTATTAAATCTGCCACAGGCTAACAAAAAGAAGTGATATTTCTTGCTGATGTCTTCAGCTACATCACCATTCAAAATACAGGAAAGTTCATGCAGGTGTCAAGTTTCATCCACCTATCTCAATTATGCCCATATATAAAATTAATAAGCATAAGACAAGTAAATTTTATTATAAAAGGAAGCAAAGAAAGGAGATGGATAATGCAAGTCAGACCTGTTTAAATCATTAATTTCAGATGGGGACATTCCAACCTAATTTCCTAAACTTCCTAAGAGAAGCAATGAATGGGTGAGCAGCAGACATAGAATTTAGATTTTTTAGTTTAGAGAAAATTATATGTTCTGTTAATTTTATTTCAGAACTGATGTAAAAAAACCCACCTTATTGACATATTTCATTCATTCTGCTGTAGCATTGTTTATGATATATCAAGAGAAAAAACAGAAAATAAGTAATATGTTGTTTATTATCCATATTGGAGTCACTTCACAGGATAACAAGAATGGTTGTTTCAAACAGATATATCATTAGATATTGGGTTTGCATGTTATACTCGGTAGGTTTGCTTATTTACATTTGTATTGACAGAACAAACGAAAGGCTGAAGTACAATTTTTAAAGTGTCCAACATGATAAAAGCTAAGGCTTTTATATTAATTTTTAGAAATTAATTGGGCCATTGAATACAGTGTAATAAAGTTCCAACTATTTTAACTATATACAAATACAGTTAATGAAAAAATATAAAATATAGGAAACTAGAATTTGTTGTCTTATTTTCTATTTCTACCTCCTAAATTACATAAGATCTGAAAATTGAAATCTCTGTTATTATGCACATTAAATTAAATGAATTTCATAGAAACTTCATCATTAAAACGGTTTGAATCTCGGTCAAATCCAGTGTGACACTCAGAAATGTTTCATATAAAGTTTTCTCTAAACATCTATAATAGCAGTTCCACCAGAAAATGTAAAACCTACACCATTTGTTCTTCAGTAAAATTGTATCATTTTGTTTAGTATTCCTAACCCAGTTTATACATTTTTGTGTGTGTGTGTGTATACATATATATGTATGTGTTTTCTAAATATTTATGTGACTGGACTGTGATTCATATTGTGCTGGTAAGGCAACAGCTAAATCTCTCAGAAAGACAGAAAAGAAGACTCCCTTTCTTTTCTAATGATTTCAGTTCAGGAAAAAAAAAAACCAACACACCAACAAAAAAACCACAAAACCCTACCACAGTGATATTTTCTACTTATTTCCTGAGGTATTTCAAAGCACTTCAGAAACAGTGAAGTCTAATGCCACTGAACCACGCTGACCTCTGAAAGGCAGGGAATAGCCTTGAAATACACACTTACCTGTTCAATGGTTGATTTTGGAAGATAAAATGTTGTCCAAGGCAATAGGAAATGACCTTTTATATATTTTATAATGTCAAAAGGTCTGAAGTAGACATGTTGGGCAGATGGTGTATCTATTATAAACAACATAGTGAAAATAACCTGCAAATGGACTTACCTGTTTGGACTTAAAATGAACTTCATGCACATGACTATAAGAATATGTTTTAAAAGCTTGTTTCATTAGAGTTTTATGAAAAAGAAAAGCCTTAGACTATGAGCTAATCAAGTACCTATATCTGTTTGATAAAAAACTTCCTTGGTTTTCATTTTTCAGAAAGAATAACTGTTATAAAGATTGAACAAAATTAGGCTTGACTGTTCAGACAAATTTCCCCTTTTCTAATATTTAGTATTTTTCATTGATTCAAAGTAACTTTTATGAAAAGCAACTCTCCAGTAGAAGGAAGTGAAAGCTGAAATTTGTTCCAGTAAGAAACAAATCTTTCTTGAAAAGAAACAATTTGAGACAAAATGTGCAAACACAATAAAACTGTGGTTAAGTATTTTTGCAATGAGGTGTCCTGTATTTTCAAGGCATATAATGAAACTAAATATTTCACAATGTTTTTCAAAGAGAGTTTGAGAGAGTTGTTTTATGAACAATAAAGCAAAGAACTTAAGCAGGGACAATATATGAATAGAAAAATTCAGTTAAGCATTCTTTTTGTCCAGAAAAAAAAAAGATGTAAGGATTTAATAATTCTTATCTCCTTTCTCGGCAGCTGTTCTGTTAAGAGTCTGAATTGTCACCCTGATGATTTCTGTCTTTGGCCAAAAGTAAAATTTTGAGGGAGAAAACCTGGTGGCAAAAAGCCTCACTGACTTCAAACAGTATATTTGATTTCATTTTGTAATCCTCACAAATATAAGAAACTTTATATTGTCTTTTTACAAGGAAAAAATGACAAGAGCTTAAATAATTGTCATGGTTTAACCCCAGTCGGCAGCTAAGGACCACACAGCTGCTCACCCACCCTCTGCCCCCACCCCCAGGTGGGACAAGGGAGAGAATCAGGGAAAAAAAAGTAAAACCTGTGGGTTGAGATAAAGACAGTTTAATAGGACAGCAGAGGAAGAGAAAATAATAATAATAATAATTAATAATAATAATGATGATAAAAGAATGTACAAAACAAGTGACGCACAATGCAATTGCTCACCACCCACTGACCAATGCCCATCCCATCCCTGAGTAGCAATCACCACACCCTGGCCAACTCCCCCCAGTTTATATACTGAGCATGACATCATATGGTATGGAATAGCCCTTTGGCCAGTTTGGGTCAGCTGTGCTGGCTGTGCTCCCTCCCACCTTCTTGTGCACTTCCTTGCTGGCAGAGCATGGGAAGCTGAAAAATCCTTGACTAGCATAACCATTACCTAGCAACTACTAAAACATCAGTGTGTTATCAACATTATTCTCGTACTAAATCCAAAACACAGCACTATACCAGCTAGTAGGAAGAAAATTAACTCTATCCCAGCTGAAACCAGGACAATATTAATGTGAAAAAAATAAATTTAAGAAATTTGGAGTCTAGAAGGCAAAGGTATTTGGGGAAAGCTGCCCATGAGAGGAAAATCAGACCAGTCTTTACTTTCAAAGAACACAAATGTTGCATTTTTTATTTAGCAGTGGGATGATGTTAGCAAAGAGGACAGAGACAATCTATCATACCATTCAATAGATAATGCAGTGAACAATCAGTGCTGTGCCATTACTGAACAATCAGTGCTGTTACACAGTGACACTGAAACACAAGATGTCTAGACACATGACAGAAAGTTTTGAGCTTGAAAATACTATCAAGGGTTCAGGCTTGACAGATACTGGTGGATGAGCAGCTTTGTAGTAAGCACTCTACTTTCTTTTCTACTGCTAGAAATTTGGTTAACCCCACAATTTGTAAAAGACCCATGCTCAGTTTTACATTATAGTAACGTGGCAAGCATTGGACAAAAATGTTTCAAGTAAATTCCTTCCTAGTGAACTTCAGCAAAACTGAAATATAACTGTATTAGCAGAAGCATCCTGGCATTCAGAAACCATTATAGAAATAATTTCGTCCATTTCTTTCCCCACCCCCAGCTACCCACCACACACACATACCTTGCCTTGCACATCTTTACTGGAAATAGATGTGGCTTGCAGTGCACTAATAAAACTCTGGATGAAGAGCAAATTCAATTCCAGAGTAAGACTAAAATCAGAAACACAACTCAGCATCCTTCAGTTTGCTTAGAGCCAGCAGACACAGAGTAGACAAATTCTAAAATCAGGGATTATACCAACACTTTAAGCTTCACACAGCCAATGGGATATTATAGCAGAGCACCAGTTTCATTATAGTTATGAGTAAGGAGGGCTTGCAGTTTAAAAAATAACTTAAGTGCTCTAAAAATCTGCATCCTTAGAATATCTTGAAATTTGCTACGCCTCATATGCATGTCAAGTCATGTTTGCTGTCTGTATCTGGAGCAAATATGAGCAAGAGGCAATAAATTTATGTCAAGAAGGACATACATATACTTATGTACATACATAACTATAGGATATACATGTAGTTATAAAACTATATATATAGATTTGTTATATATAAAAAGTTATGTATAAAGTTATAAATATGTATGGAAAAACTATGTAAAATCTCATATGCTCCTAATAAATTTCCCCAGGAAATCTCAAATGTTTGTCAACATTTATCTTCACTAACACAAAGCACCTGATCTCCATTTTGGATCAGAAGATCATTTGGAGATCTATCATTTGGAGATTTCCACTACTGAAGAAGACAGAATGGCATGTAACAAATAAGCCTTTGGCAAAGAATTAAAATAGATGTATGTGGTAAGACCAGGCAAGTTTCTCCTGCTTGTCACTGCTAACAATCAAAAAGATGTCTCTGCATCACCATTGAAAAATATACCGCGTACTAAAAGATAACTACAGTCAACTCAGGTGGCACCTGTGTCTTTAATTCCCCATGCTTAACACAAGCTACAGAAAGGAAACTCTTCTTTGGCCTGTACTCTGACCCTTGCTGTGGCCAGGGTGGCATGATACTGTGGAAGTCATACACATATACAAGTTACATACACAAATCCATGGGGCCGGATGGGATCCACCCAAGGGTACTACGGGAGCTGGTGGAAATGCTCACCAAGCCACTTTCAATCATTTATCAGCAGTCCTGGCTAACCAGGGGGGTCCCAGTTGACTGGAGGTTAGCAATTGTGACGCCCATCTACAAGAAGGGCCAGAAGGAGGATCCAGGGAACTATAGGCCTGTCAGCCTGACCTTGGTACTGGGGAAGGTTATGGAGCAGATAATCTTGAGTGCCATCACATGGCAGATACAGGACAACCAGGTGATCAGGCCCAGTCAGCATGGGTTTATGAAACACAGACTAACCTAATCTCCTTCTGTGACAAGGTGACCCACTTAGTGAGTGAGGGAAAGGCTGTGGATGCTGTTTACCTGCCTTTACCTTTAGTAAAGCCTTTGACACCGTTTCCCACAGCGTGTTCCTGGAGAAACTGGCTGCTCATGGCTTGGAAGGGCATATGCTTCACTGGGTAAAAAACTGGCTGGATGGCCCGGCCCTAAGAGTTGTGGTGAATGGAGTTAAATCCAGTTGGTGGCCGGCACAAGTGGTGTTCCCCAGGGCTCAGGAAAGGGGCCAGTTCTGTTTAATATCTTTATCAATGATCTCGACGAGGCGATTGAGTGCACCCTCAGTAAGTTTGCAGACAACACCAAATTAGGCGGGAGTGTTGATCTGTGTGAGGGTAGGAAGGCTCTACAGAGGGACCTGGACAGGCTGGATCGATGGGCCGAGGCTAATTGTATGAGGTTCAACAAGGCCAAGTGTCAGGTCCTGCACTTGGGTCAAAACAACGCCATGCAACACTACAGGCTTGGGGAAGAGCAGCTGGAAAGCTGCCTGGTGGAAAAGGACCTGGGGGTGTTGGTTGACAGCTGTCTGAATATGAGGCAGCAGTGTGCCCAGGTGGCCAAGAAGGCCAATAGCATCCTGGCTTGTATCAGGAATAGTGTGGCCAGCAGGACTAAGGAAGTGATCGTGCTCCTGTACTCAGCACTGGTGAGGCCGCACCTTGAATCCTGTGTTCAGTTTTGGGCCCCTCACTACAAGAGAGACATTGAGGTGCTGGAGCGTGTCCAGAGAAGGGCAATGAAACTGGTGAATGGTCCGGAGAACAAGTCTTCCAAGGAGTGGCTGAGGGAACTGGGATTGTTTAGTCTGGAGAAGTGGAGGCTGAGGGGAGACCTTATTGCTCTCTACAACTACCTGAAAGGAGGTTGTAGAGAGGTGGGGGTCAGTCTCTTCTCCCAAGTAACTAGCGATAGGACGAGAGGAAATGGCCTCAAATTGTGCCAGGGGAGGTTTAGATTGGATATTAGGAAAAATTTCTTCACGGAAAGGGTTATCAAGCATTGGAAGAGGCTGCCCAGGGAAGTGGTTGAGTGACCATCCTTGGAGGTATTTAAAAGACATGTAGATGTGGTGCTTAGGGACATGCTTTAGTGGCAGACTTGGCAGTGTTAGGTTAATGGTTGGACTCGATGATCTTAAAGGTCTTTTCCAACCTAAATGGTTCCATGATTCTATGATTCTAAGTCAGGAGACATTATGAGCTAAACTGAATTCTTATTTACCAAAGATATCAGTGAGTATGTACTACAAAATATTAAGCTTTCATATCAGTTCACATTTGGAAAGACATTAAATGTTACATCCAGTTCACACAAAATGAGAGCTTACTAAGCTTATATGCCTTTAGGAAAAAATGGAACTTTTGTTACAAAGAAAATTGGATTTTAAATTGCAATCATTTCAGAAGCTCACAAATGGCTTAAATTTCCACTGTGTTAAAACAGTGTTATGCCATAGTGACACCTTGCACTTGAAGTGACACTATTAAAAAATTATATAAGCAAGTACTGTATCCTGTCCAAATTAGTAAACGACTCACTATAGATAATAGTAGAAATATTTAAGTGTTTATGAAATAATGTTTCAGACTTCTTGATAAGACTTTCCCATGGGAGAATAATTAATTACTTACAGCACCAAAAATAACCCTAGATCTTTGCCATCAGGAGAATCTGAAAGAGAAAGATCCTGGATCTTCATTTGCATGAACGGATTCTTTCCGTTTAAGGTCTTTTCATTTAATTCTTACTAGCCATTCTTAGTCTGTCTGCAAGTTGCATTTACTCTACCTTGTGAAACTAAAACAATGGGCTAAGCACACATTCTTGAAAAAGAAAATACAATTCACAGCAATTTTTTTCGTTTTACAGCACAAAGTCAATGAAACTTTTGTGCAACAACTCTGTGTTTCTCTGTATTAGAAGAGGTGAGTAGTGGTCAAAATACATTTATCATCCAGTATAAAAGCAGAAACTGATTTTCTAAACACATGTCCAGTGGTTGCGGGGGGCTCCATGACACCATCTAAACAGGAGAACTTGGCTGCTCATTCCAGGGTTATCCCTCAAGACTGTGTATCTATCTCCCATATCAGACCTGACTTTGTGTGTGCACCATTCCTCTCCTCCCTAAAGGCTGAAATAATCCCCAATTTACACAATGAAGGGACAAAGACAGAGAGCACATCACAAGTCATTTAAGATATAGTCTCATATTTATTATGCAATCAACTTAAATTGTTCGGGCATTTTGAGACTTCATTCTGTTTGGAGAAATGCTACTGGACATTAATAGTTGTTTTGGTTAAGCAAGAGTAAACCAAGCACATTATTACAGATCCATGAGATAGCTTCAATGTTTAATTTAGTGTAGTACAGGGTACATCTATCTGTAGGAAAAACAAGGTCAGGAAGTGAGATCAAGTATTGGATCACCAATTAATTAATACTGGTTAATTGCTAACTTACTGTCTCAGCCTATATTGGATCACTCTAACTAGCTCTCTAGAAGACATTGACAAGTCACAGTTCAGTGCAGAGTTCACAGCAGGGCTCCTCCCTAAAGGCAACATAGACAAGATTGTAATAGGTACTCGGGTCCTTTTTATTTAGCAGCTAAGATATAGCCAATAAATAATAGTGTTCATGTTTGCATGGAGTAACCCTCCACAAACAAACAAAATGGGTGTGTATCTGCCATATATACAAGACAGAAAGAGGGAAGGAGAGTGTGAGGGAAGAAGGTATGAAGGGAGGAAAGAAGAAAAGAAGGAGGAGAGGGAGGGAGGGAGGGAGGAAGGAAGGAAGGAAGGGAGGGAAAGGGGAAAAGGGGGAAAGGAAAAAGGAAAAAAGCAAAGGGGAAATGAAAATAAAGAAGGAAAAGGAAGAGGGGAAGGGGAAAGGGAAAATGAAGACAACAGTGAAAGGGAAGGGGAAAGGAGAAGGAGAAGGAGAAAAGGAAAAGGAGAAGGGGAAGGGGAAGGGGAAGGGGAAGGGGAAGGGGAAGGGAAAGGGAAAGGCGAAGGGGAAAGAAAAGGAAAAGGAAAAGGAAAAGGAAAAGGAAAAGGAAAAGGAAAAGGAAAAGGAAACAAGGAAAAAAGGACAGTAGTATTGCCAGACAGCAGTATTTCTAAGAACTAAAAAGGAAAGAAGACATGAATATCTAATAAACTTATATTAATAATTTAGCTTGAAATAAATTGAATTTAGGCCTTTTTAAAAAAAAAACCTTCCAATTAAATTTAAGGCATAGTTAACTATTATTGTCTACAGTATCATTTTGTAGTCAATACAAATATTATAAAGTGGAAATTAATAAAGCTGGTGGCACCAGAATTCAACTCAAACAAAGATTTTTATCTACAGAAAACTGTTTCTTCGATGGTTCCTACAGACTCAGTATTCATTATCACATTTGTTGTGTTTGAACATATTTTTATGTAATATGCCGTTTCCAATCCTTTAGTTGAGATAAGCAAAGCAAACAAGTGAAACGTGATATAGCTCAGAAAGAGAAATGGAACAGCGTCTTAAGAATGAGCACTAAAGTGCAGTTGCAGATAATGAACTTTTCATTTTTTTTTAAAATAAGGATTGTTTCTATAACAATTAGCTAAAATTACAATTAAAAAATTAAAATTAAATAGAAAAAGTGAAAATAAGGGCTTTCCACTTTTTTTTCACTCAGGAATGTTTTTTAATGAATTTTTATTTCATATTTATTTAAGTGTATTTACATGCCAAATGGAACTTCCAGAAGTACTCAAGCAGCTCTTCTGAAAGCTTTAGGTGTGTAGATACTTTGAAAATGCTCCCAGAGGTAGAATTCATCTGTAGACTGTATACACTTAACACTAAATAACTACACTTATGTAGTAGAATCGAAGATCCTTACACAATGAGGTCTAGTCACTGAAGCCTGTACAACTTTCCTTCTCACCTGAAATTAGACAGGTCTAGCTCAATGCAGTTGGCCAAAAATAAGCATTACTGTCCTTTTGGACACCCTAGGTTATATGAGACATCTACTCAGGGCTGTAAGATGTGGTTGCAGTATCCTTGGGAGACCTATGTTGTACTGAAGTGGTGGCTAGCCTTCCGGCAGAGCATCCAGTATGGCACATCTCATATGAAATTTGACACCTATGGATTAACAAGTAATTACACTACAATTTTTGGTCAGTACTAACCTATATTTAGGTTTCTACAATCTGAAACAGCATACCTGCTAGAGTCACACTTCACTTGCTTATTCATAAGCATCTCATCCTTAATGAGGCTGTAGGGCATCCGAGACATCCCCAGGGAGCTGAGAACTGTCTCTCAGGGCCTTTGGGACACCAGGCCATTCTAGGGTGGCAGCTGGCAGCTCTGAGTAATGCTCAAGCTAGTGCAGGGTTACTCTGATGGATCTAGATATTCATGAGTGAGGAACAGAAAGAAGTCTGGGTTACCTGTGTTCACCTTCAGATGAAAACACCCTTTTGAGATGACCCTTTAAAATTTGGTCTTTAGACATGTAGCAGCAGCTTCAAAAAGTAAAGCAGTCGAGTCCAGTTCTGCAGTATCTACAGTTTAGGAGTTTAGCTCCAGAAGCTGAATTTTTGATTAGGCGTTTCCCAGTTCACAGAAAGCAGAAATGGGAAACTTATGTGCTGAAGTGTAGGATTCACACAGCTCTCTATGTTGTGCTGAGAGGTAGCTGAGCTACCCAAAAAGAAGGCCAAATGGACTGGAATAGACTGAGTGTGTATCCCAGATACATGCATGCAGAACACTGACATGGCTACACAGACGGCCACAGACAAGGCGCTGCTTCCAGCAGCACCCACATTGAGGACCCACACCAGACACAGGCACAGGCAGCCACGTCCCCTCCTCCTCTTGGGCTGGCAGAGGCAGAAGGTCACTGGTGCAGCACACACACCACACTCTCCAGGTTCACAAGCACACTCACTTTCGCGGATCCCCCAAGCACCGGCACGGCCCCTCTGTGTGCCCAGCACCCCTACCTGGATCCCAGCCCCCCTTACCTGCCTCACGGGTCCCTGACTCGCTGGCTGGTCCAGCTGGGTGCTTGCTGCAAATGCTCCCCACAGGCACCCCACACTCGCAGGTCCCCCTGAATATCAGTACTGACCCTCCACCCTCCTGATACCCCTACCCAAACCTGGGACCTCCTACTCACTGGCTGGACCAGCTTGGAGTTTGCCAGTGAATCCACACGCACAGCCCATGCACACCCAGTTTGGGGAAGGTACAGACACTCACCTGCAGCAGTCGGCACCCAGCACACGGGCTGTGACCCATGGTCCCAATGCAGCTCTGAGCCCCTCACGCTGGTCCCTCCCTAGCAGCTGTTTTTTGGGACACACACTGCTCCCGCTCCAGTCTCTGGAAGTTAAAGGCCCCACTGGCTTCAGTAGCTGATACCACAAGCCAGGGATGCCCACATCCAGGTGGGCACCCATGCCAGCAATGGGCAACCAGTCCCCTCATGCCAGTCCCCGCAGTAGCTGGCAGTGAGTCCTTGCAGCACTGACACACATGGAATAGAGAGTGAGATTACACAGATACATTATTAAGAAAGGATTTAATAAGAAGACGGGACAGACTGGGGTGATCAGCCGCTGGGCTCGGTCAGATAAGTGTACTGACCAGCGTAGGTTTACACACGAGTGACCCCTTTTATACCACTTCTGCCTGATCCTCCTTTGTTCCTCCCCAATCCCCTTCCCGTAAACATTCCTTCATAAACTTTGCACAGTCCCATAGGCCCCCCTCAGGTATCCTAAATCCTCATATTCCTCTAGTTTCCCCCCTCTTATCAGCTGCAAAGACCAAGCTGGCCCTCTCCAAAGCTGTGCCTGCAGTTTCTCAATGGCCATCAATTAATAATTGGAGACTTCGGATTTTTCGCATTGCCTCCATTATCCCTTGCCTACCAGGTGTGTGTCCCTGTGTGGTTTTGTTTATCACTTCCCTCTTTACTTACAACTGAACATCCTTTTATGCCTTTTGGTCCACAGTTTCATTGTTATAGCTGTTACCTACCGTATGGTGCGATAATGAAATATGACAGCCAGTGTCAAGTCAAGCCTTATGGTGAGGCAACACTGAGTGATTCTGGTTCCTTGAAGAGCTAGAAGTCAAGAGAGCTTCTGGAGCACGCAACCTAGGCCAGTGGGCAGTCCTAAAAGTACGTTCAAGTTTCCAAGCTGTCAGTGATGACCAGTGACAGAGGCAGAGCCCTGAACATGCCTCCAGCTGATGAAGGCTCAGGAACATTAATCTCTAGTCTCTAGTGTCTCCCTCTTCTCCTCCTCTTCTTCTTCTTCTTCTCTCTCTCTCTGTCGCTCTGTCTTCTGTCTCCACCCCCAATATTACTGGGGTCCCCATCTAAAATTTCTTAAACCCCAAAAACATTCTGCAAAAAAAGTCTAGCTCTTATGACAACCATACAAATTTACATCTGCAGCTAAAATGCGTATGTCAGTATATTAATCACTAAGCTGGGGGTTTTTTTACATTACTAATCTAATACCACTTATTCCAAGTAGGCTAATATTACTGGATTTTTCTCAAGAAATATGATCTGGCCTAATAAATATGACCCGAAAAAAACAAATTTAAGGAAAAAAAAAAAAGAGAGAGAGCTCTATCCCTTCATGACAAAAAAAAATCAGTTCTGAACATTTTCAGGTTAATATAAATACAGTATATTGTAATATAATAAAGGTTTACAGGCAGACTGCCACAGTTATGTTTCAGTCAGCAGTTTTATAAATGAAATGTCTCATCAGTTTGCAATTCCATTTCCAAAATACAATCCGTATTTAGAGGTTTGAACTTGAAAGAAGGTGTTACAGAGTTTTCATAATCATGGGATAGCTCTATTAAAAGAACCCAAACAGATATTAAATAACAAATTGTATGAAAATAACACTTTAACACTGATGTTACTTTTATTATTCCTGTAGTGAGATAAATACATATTTACAATATATTTATTAAATCCACAAAATTGACGGTGGGGGCGGGGAGGAAAAAAAACCAAAACAACCAAAGTTAAAACTGAAATCCCAGACTATGATCTCAATTATATACTTTAATCAGTTTTCATTTAAATCACTTCTAGTGACAGTAGTATCTATTGATAGAAATACCTTGTAAAGTATTTATTATGACTAGTTTTAGAGAGTATATACTAGTCTCCTCTTCAGACCAGTTTAAGCGTTCAGTTATCTGGAATAACTTTACTAAGAATATAATTAGCATTATTTAACTTTTTTCTTTTTTTCAACATGCTTATTTTTATCATAAATTGACCAGAAACAGAGTTGAATATGGAAGAAGATTAAAAAAAATTACAGAAAGCTCTGAAGAAATCAATACATTTGCTCAAAGGCATAAGTATTTAATGTACAAACTAGAAAAATATTTTTTCTTGCTTGGTATAAAATCTTTATTTCTATAGACCTAGAAACACAAAATATGTATATAAAAGGAAGAAAAAAGTGCCAGTTTTATAATAAATTTCATCCCATCAGGAAAAAAAAAAGAGCAATAAATTTACAATTTACATGCATTTGGAATTCTGTTGCTTTGAAAAAATAAAACAAATATATATATATATATACTCATTCTGCACAGATTCTTCATTGAAGTAAATGAGCACAGCATTACTAAATAGAGCTACGGCCAGGTACACTGAATAATAAAGTTCTAAATAACAATCAGACAAGAATCAAGCACTGTCCTAATTCAAAAGGGTACACAAGACTGGAGGCATACCAACTCATCAAATCCCATAGCTTTTCTGACATTTGTGTGAGAGGAGATGTCTTCAGCACATGCCAGATCTGTACAAAACTACATCTAGACTACCTGCATACTTCTCCGTGAACACCATTTGTACTTAGACCACCAAGAGCACGCCTTGGTTCTCAGAGTTGTAATCCCTCTATTTGACACACACAATGTGTGCCATGCCAGAAGATGTCTCTCTGACCAATTTTGGAAAGCAGGATGAAACTGCAACCCTTCCTCATTGCATTTGGCCTTTTTTGTTTTGACAAAACATCCATATTTCTGCCTCTGGCCTCAATGAATTTACTTAGGCAATCTGAATTTAGAATCATATTTAAACTGGAAATGGAGAATTTTGCCCAAGGATCCCAGTAACTTTGCCACATATTTCTAAAAGTGGCAAAAAACTTTGAAACTGTGAGGACTTCCAAGTCAGGAATAAAAAAGAAAAGGAGTTAAAAGTGCTACATGGTGGGTGGAATTTGGCTGAAGATGAATAGATGGGGTTTTCAACACAAGAGGGAACAATACAATTATATCAGTTTCATTTTGCATGTGGTGGAGCAGGAGTTTCCTACAGGGTGTCACATATCTAATAAAACGCAATATGGTTGGCAATTTGTCATTGTTAATAACTTAGCTGCTTACCAGACCTTGGCAGTTTTGCTGACCTTATTCTGTGTTTTTGAGCAGGAAATCTGATAGCTCATATTCACATTTTCTTATTTTCATTCCTCTCTCATTTTTCTATATTAACTTAATTCTGAATAAAATACTAGTATATATTTTCAGAGAAGAGTGGAAGTATAGCAGTATATGGTTAAAAATGTGACTATAAAAAGAGAGTTGTGGCTTATTGCCTGCATTTTCCAGTTTTTCTGCATGAAGAGTCTAACGCCACCTGGGTCAAGAAAAGCTAAATACATGTACAATAATAGAGTCACAGAATCATAGAATGATGAAGGCTGGAAGTTATTGCTGGAGATCTAGCAAGGTCAGCTAGAGGAGGTTGCTCAGGGCCATGTCCAGTTAGGTTTTGAGTGTCTCCAAGGATGGAGACTCCACAACTTCTCTGAGCAACCTGTTCCAGTGTTTGACTACCCTTACAGAAAAAAAGTATTTTCTGTGTTTCAGCAGCATTCCTGCATGCTCAGACAGTGTTTCTATTTTTCTCCCTGGTCACCTGTTCCTGAATTTGTTTCTTGTATATTTTCTTTTTATGTTTAAGCTTAGTCAGAATCTCCTTGTTCACCCATCCAGATGTCCTGCTGTCCTTGCTTGAGTTCCTTCTCATCAGGATGGATTATTCTTGATCCATGAAAATCAACTATCTGTCCTCTACCCCGCATTTTTCCAGGACCATATCCCTTGGGATTCTTCCAAACAGATCCCTGAACAGGCCAAAGTCTGCTCTCATGACATCCAGGACTGAGATCCTGCTGTTTGCTTTGCTCCCTCCTCTCAGGATTATGAACACCATCTCATGGTAACTACAGCCAAGGCTGCTTCCAACCTTCTCATCTCTGACCAGTGCTTCCTTGTTAGTAAAGATGAGGTGCAGCAGAATGTCTCCCCTTACTGGCTCCTTGACCACCTGTGTCAGGCAGTTGTCATCAGTATACCCCAGAAACCTGGATTGCTTGTGTCCTGTTGTGTTGTCCCTCCAGCAGATATCAGGATTGTTGAAGTCCTTCATGGCGACCAGGGCTTGTGAACGTGAAGCTTCTTCTGGTCATCTGAAGAAGGCCTCATCTACCTCTTCTTCGTGGTCAGATGGTCTGTAGGAGACACCCACAACAATGTGTTAGACTGCCCTCTAATCCTTGCCCACAAGCTCTCAGCTGGCTTGACTCTTATCCCTAGGCAGAGCTCCGTGCATTCCTGCTATTCACTCACATACAGGGCAATTCCCCCCTCCTTGCCTTCCTCAATTAAAAGAGGAATTTGGTCTTGTGGTTTAAAATATCACTGAAAAACTTGTTCTACTCACCTAAATACAATTATTGAAGTTAATTGTCTTACAAGAATATTAAAAATGCAAACAATAATCTTGATCCAAATGAGTAGACAGAGATAGGACTTCATCACTGAGTCCATCAAACTGTGTATTAACATATGTACTTCCACGTACAAATACACACACAAATTAAAGCATATGAGACAATCTGAATGACATTGCTTTCTGAAATGTTTAAGGCAGGAGACATTTAGAACATAGACTCATAGACTCATAGAATTGTAGAATCATAGAATGATTCTGGTTAGAAGGGACCTTTAAAGACCACCTAGTGAAATCCCCCTACCATGGGCAGGGACATCCTTCACTAGATCAGGTTGCCCAAAGCCCCATCCAACCTGACCTTGAACACTTCTAATGATGGGGCATCCACAACTTCTCTTGGCAATCTGTTCCAGTGTCTCACCACCCTCCTCGTAAAGAATTTCTTCCTTATATCTAATTTAAATCTACCTTCTTTCAGTTTAAAACCGTTGCCCCTCGTCCTATCACTACAGGCTCTCATAAAAAGTCTCTCTTCATCTTTCTTATAAGCTGCTTTTAAGTATTGAAAGGCCACAATATCTGATCGATGACATGCATAAAATCAAGCCAGAGCTATATTAGTTTATCTAGTAGAATCCTAATGAAACCAAAGCTGATCTCAGAAAAGCAAAAGTGGTTGTAATCTTTCATTATCTTGATTCTAGACAAACCACTGTTACCAGAAAAATTAAAGTCAGTTAAAACAAATGGGGTGTAGGCTGGTCATGGTCATAACAGGAAAAACTGGAAGAAATGTAAAGGTTGAAACAAATTTGCTGAAGTAGGCATTCATAGGTTTTATATTGAAAAAATAAGCAAGCAAAACCGCTAAAACTTTAAAAGCGATCAGCCAAAGTCAATAACACGTTATTGTTATTGGGTGGAGACAAAAGCTCCAGATACCTAAGTCCCAACTTTTCTATTATCAGGATGGCCCTAATATGAAAAAATTACTTCCACCCACCTTTCTCTCTCTCTCCTCCTGTGGTATGACACAGTGAAGTCTAAAGATTTGTCTACTGCATCATGAAGAGAATGGTTTCAAAGGACCTCCCTATAGACCATAAAGGAGATAAATGGCACATAACATGCTCTTGTCAGTTCTTCAGTTTCTTGAGGAAATGGTGATGCCTCAGAAGTCTCTGTTTCATCAGGGAAAGTTCTTCTTTTGCACTGACACACTTGTAGAGGTAGCAAAACCAGCTTCACAAATTTGATTGCAATGTGTCACACATCAGAACATACCTCCTATCCAAAATGTACGATATGTTACCACTGTAAATAACTTTTAGGTTGACCCAAGAAAGAAAAGGCTAGGAAAGGTCAAAAAGATCTTATGATGATTATCCTATATTATGCTAGCTCTCCCTGGAGCCTTTCTTTCTTCGTTTTTTGGGGGTTTGGTTTTTTTTTTTCCTCAGCAGGATTTTGTCATAATACTGAAGAACACAGACATTATAACAATGTAAAGCATTATAAACAATGTGAGCAGTGTGACAAATTGGGGTTAATAACTATGTCAGTTTGTGAATAATAATCTTGCTTTCTGATTATCCTGGTATCTTTCAATATCTATTTTGAATGTAATTTTAGAGTAGCTAAATTAGTTCAGCATTCATTTTGAAGGTGGAATTAGAATTAATATACAAAATGTTAAGTACCTGAAGTTGGATGTCTAAATCTCAGGTAGCCACCCTAGTCTCCCATTGTAGTCAATAAAGAGAAATAAGAATATACATTTTTTGAGCTCATATGAGCATAAATGAGCATATATGGTTTCTGTCTCATTCTGAAATTTGTGTCTAAATTGTTGGGATAATCTTATTTTCCAGGGGATATATTTAGCTGCTCAAACGTATTCATCTACTGCCATACGAAATTTTCTAAGCATCCAAGGCATCCATGACACTTGGAAAATCTGACACACAGGTTGTAGGAGAGCTGCACTTTCTGGACCAGCAGCTAGAGGTCAGATATAATAATCAATGGCAGCTAAATAATGCTGAATATCAAGAAAAGTTAAAGCCCTTATTATAGGGGCAAGATGGCCAGAATGCAAAATCCTCTTACACAAAGTAGGTGTCACATCTAGGAAGCAGAGCAAAGAAGAAAGCTTGGGACATTTAGTAGCATGGGGATTTTGATAGAGGAATAATTATTGAGAAAATAGGACTCAGGTTGCAGAATCCGGAAAACTACAAAAACTGTCTGAACAGATGGCCACAGATGATTTACCAGAAGCATCTTAACTTCCTTTACCTATTCTTAGAACAGCATCCTCTCTAGGGAGCATTTGTAAAAAATAATCAGTCTCAGTACTATACATGAATGAAAAACATGCAAACAACATCAGTGGTTAACTGGGTTTACTAAAGTAACTGGGGAAAACCAGATATTTTTCTTGTTGAATAAGCATTTTCTTGAGGTTCTTTTTTTAAACCTTTGATGAAATTGTAGTAGGATTTAGTGATATGCAAAATTTGAAATTTTCACAATATGACTGCTATGGATAATTGTATCTGAGATCTGTAGAAATTTTGAGTACCATTTTAAGCACCTGAAATACTTAAAATATTTTGATCAGTTACATTCTAATATGAAACAAATTTAGGATATATAATACTTTTCTTGTGTAAAATTTTAATGAGACTGAACTTAATGCTCCTTTTACAATAACAGCATAGCATTAACTATGAATTTCTTAGTAAATGAGTCTATTGTAACCAAAATTGTAATGGACTATACACTTTTACCAACTTTATTCATATTTTGCAGGAGAAAATATAGGTGAGCACTGCCTGTGTTCATTGGATTAAAACTAGCAGAGTTATCCCCATCCATGCTATAAAGAGCTTCTCAGTTTACTCTAGACATTGCCTGTGGATGTGGCTACAGTCTTGGATGTGGCTGGAGACTCAGGAAAATAAGTTCAAACTAAGACTGTGAATTTAAAGTGGATTACTTAAACCAGATTAAACTCATATCAAAAGAAATTGAACTTATCTACATTTATGAAGTGGCCTAAGTAATCCACTATAAAAAATATTAAAAAAATTATTTAGGGTGGTTTAATTAATTTACTTTGAATGTTAATTTGAGCTATTTTTTTCTGAAAGATCACAAGTACACAAGCCTTTAAAGTTTAAGAAAACCAATATTTGATACAGAATACTTCAGAAGTCTCAGGTACCTATGTCTGTGTAAATCCACAGAGATGCATATCTATGTATAGATGTGAAATATAAATATAAGCATTTGTTTATTGTTATCATTAATTATTAAATACAAGGTGGCAAACTACTGAACTGAGAAAGTTTTATTTGATTCTATTAAATACAAATCATTCTAAGGAACAGACACACAGTTCAAACAATGACTAGTTAGCAATTTCCTGCCATGAACATTTATTTTCATTGTTTCTAAAACACAGCAAGAAAATTACAGCACATCCTGCTGAACTATGTAACATTTCATTTGTATTTTGTGTCACTCCATAGATGTAAATAAATTGCTTCAGGGTGCACTGTAATACTGACAACTTTTTGCATAGCAAGCAAGGTCGAATAGTTCAATATACAAGAATAACATTGATTCTGTATATTAGTAAATCAAAAGGTAATTCCTACAATTTTATTAAAATAAAATCTCTACATTTCCAGGTTTCTTTGATTTTTATATTCTTCCCTTCCACTCTTAACATAACAGATAGATGCACAAAAACCTTGTCTCCTAATCTCTTCTCAGTCTTCTTGCATTCTGAAAAATGAGGCCTTATTATCATGTCCACTCACAGAGCTAGGGATGTGACCATCCTACTCTACTCGGCACTTGTCAGGCCACACCTGGAGTAGTGTGTCCAGTTCTGGTCCCCACAATTCAAAACAGACACAGACAGACTGGAGAGGCTTCAAAGGAAGACCACAAAGATAATCAAAGGGCTGGAAAACCTGCCCTATGAGAAAAGACTGAAGGAGTTAGGTCTCTTCTCCCTGGAGAAGAAAAGGCTCAAGGGGACCTCATCACAGTATTCCAGCGCTTAAAGGGAAGCTACAAAGAAAATGGAGGCTCTCTCTTCACAAGAAGCCACATGAAGACAAGGGGCAATGAGTACAAGTTGCTCTGGGAGATGTTTCATCTTGATATAAGAAAGAAATTTTTTACAATAATCAGTCACTGAAACAACCTTCCCAGGGACATGGTAGAGTGCCTATCACTGGAGATTTTCAAGATGCAATTGGACAGGGTGTTAGATAATCTCATTGAGGCTGTCTTTCCCATGAAAGGTTGGACCAGATGATCTTTCGAGGTCCCTTCCAACCTGGGCTGTTCTACGATTCTATGATTCATTGTGATTTCAAAATTCTTCCTATGTTCTACACAGGAAACAAATTCTGAGTTATGCACTATACTAGTATATTTCATTTAGATACTTAAAATGGGTACCACTAGGGCCAGGGCTGTTTTAAATCTGTTTCTACCTATTGTAGATATTGTACATCTTTCTTTGTTGTTCCTTAATGCATTTCCAACAAACAGAGTAGGTACAATACCATTTAGCCTACTTTCATTAGCTAACACTAAATATGTCTTTGTTGACACTGTTTAAGTGAAATTGATGCCATTGCCACTAAATGTATTTGTACTTTTCCTGTAAACATGCTAAAGAGAAAATTGCCCTACACCAGTGATACATGGCTTCTGAAAGAAGGTCTCAAATCAAAATAAGCATTTTCCTACTTAATTA
Organism: Ciconia boyciana; assembly: GCF_034638445.1. Classification (NCBI taxonomy): domain Eukaryota; kingdom Metazoa; phylum Chordata; class Aves; order Ciconiiformes; family Ciconiidae; genus Ciconia; species Ciconia boyciana. Next base: position 178,069,361 of record NC_132934.1, read on the forward strand.
TATTCATCTTCCATGTCAAATTTAATAAATTCAATACATTGTTTTTAAATTATGCCACTGGAGTCTTTAGAATTCATTATCATTTTTTATTTCTCTGTAAGTAGTCTTTTAAAGCAAATGTTGCTTGGGGGTTGAAATATATTTTAATTGCATATAATTAAACATCTTGGTATTTTATATATATTTAAAACTCCTTACAATGTGTTTTAGATCCAGCATTTTGTCATTTTAAATAACTCACCTATTTTAGATCCACTTTTAAATACCATTTGAAAGTTATTTTCTTTAGACAGGCCTTGTTTATTCCAGCCTTTATTTTACTCCAATTTTTAACTTAAGTTTATTAGATGGAAACTCTAGGTCTCATCTGTTTCGCTTAGAAAAACATTGATCCTGCAGTCTTAGCTTAAATTTCCTATTCTGCCTTTAGCAATTAGTCATTAATAGTACAGAAGTTTTAATACATAATTTTTATGACTGAATATTCATAACCCAGGCAAGATTTTTCAAGTAGTTTTCACAATTCTTTAAAAAATAGAATTGTTGATATTAATTTTCTGAAAATTGTAGATTTTATCCAGCTTTAGTACATGTATATGTAACTTTGTAAATATATTTGTGGGTATATACCACACAGTGCATACAGACATGGCAAAATCACAGTCTGACTTCCACTTCAAGGAAGGGTGCCAGGGAATTTGTACTGAAACATTTCTGTTGAGCAGAATACATGTAGAGAGATCACAAGATCCCCCAGAATATTGTAGTCAGTATCCTGTAGAGGTTCAGCCCACTAACATGTCTGGTATTATATAGGGTCGAGCAATGGCACATAGAGGAAATTAAAAAAAAAAGAACAAGTGCATAACATCAGCATGGCTATAGGATGGCTAAAATATTTAAAAGAGATAGTACTCAATTCAGTTATAAAGACATATGTGCCTAATAATATTTGAGATGCCTTGACATATCTTGCCTGACTACCATGTGCTAGCCTAGAGAGATGTGGCTTTTCCATAGTTCCTGTGTCATATTTCCCAGACTTTCATGAATGGCTAGGATACTCCAGGGGTATGTAGAGAGCATTGTGAAGCTCATTATGTGGTATTGAAAAGTGACTCCATTAGGTAGCTTGACTGTGTTTGGAATTTTGGCTGAAATCCACAAACTGGACACCTCAGTTAAGCACAGATGTTGGGCATCTAGCCTTAGTACAATGATTGAAGTCTCCTAATACAAGACCTTAGAAAGTCAATCACAAGTTCTTATTACTTGGAGTTACTGTCTTAGATGACTCTCATTCTTCACTGGCTAAGCAGAGAAATGGTAGAAGCAAGGCACCTATGTCTTCTTGGGAGCCAGTCTGTCTAGCCTTTCTCTGAAGTCGGACACCTGGTGAGGTATAGCTGGCTTCTTTTCTGTAAAATGTGGCAGTGACCATGATGCCAAATAGCCTTTTGCTATTACAGTAGTTGGAGCACTTTCATAAACTACTCCAGCACTCATCTCACCTCTGTGAAGTAAGGCTTTCAGCCATCACTCACTTCACCTCCATGCCCAATAAGATCATGAAACAGATCCTCCTGGAAGACAGGTCAAAACATATGGAAGACAGGGAGGTAATTAGAGACAGTAAACATGGCTTCACCAAGGGAAAATCATGCCTGACTAATCAAGTGGCCTTCTATGATGGAGTGACTGCATCAGTGGTCAAGGGAAGAGCTATGGCTGTCATCTACCTAGACTTCTGTAAGGTCTTTGATACAGGCCCCCACAATATTCTTGCTGGTACATTGGAGAGATGTGGGTTTGACAGATGGACTGTTAGATCGATAAGGAACTGGCTGGATAGCTGCATCCAAAGAGTTACGGTCAATTGCTCAATGTCCAAGTGGAAACCAGTAACAAGTGGTGTCCTTCAAGGGTCCATACTAGGACCAATGCTATTTAATATCTTCATCAATGACATAAGTAGTGGGATTGAGTGCTCCTACAACAAGTCTGCAGATGACACAAAGCTGAGTGGTGCAGTTGATTTGCCAGAGGGAAGGGATGCCATCCAGAGGGACCTGAACGAGGTTGAGGAGTGGGCCCATGTGAACCTCATGAGGTTCAACAAGGCCAAGTGCAAGGTCCTGCACCTGGAGTGGGGCAATCCCCAGTATCAATACAGGCTTGGGGATGAAGGGATTGAGAGCAGACTTGTTGAGAAAGACTTGGGGATACTGGTGGATGAACAATTAGACATGAGCTGGCAACGTGCACTTGTGGCCCAGAAAGCCAATCATACTCTGGGCTGCATAAACAGAAGCATGGCCAGCAGGTTGAGGGAGGTGATTCTGCCCCTCTACTCCACTCTTGTGAGACCCCACTTGGAGTACTGAAAGCAGGTCTGGGGTGCCCAACACAGGAAAGACATGGACCTGTTAGAACGGGTCTAGAACAGGGCCACAAAATGAGAGCAGGAACACCTCTCTTATGAAGAAAGACTGAGAGAGTTGTGGTTGTTCAGCCTGGAAATGAGAAGGCACTGGAGAGACCTTATTGCAGCCTTTCTATATATTAAGGGGGCCTATAAGAAAGATGGAGAGAGACTTTCTACCAAAGCCTGTAGTGACAGGACAAAGGGCAAAGGTTTTAAACTGAAAGTCCAGCCCCATGGCAGAGGGGTTGGTCTAGATGATCTTCAAAAGTCCCTTCCAACCCAAACCATTCTGTGATTCTATAATTCTGTGAAAGTAGGTCTCAATTCTAGATTGTATCATGCTTCTTAGATAAGACTTTTCCTACAAGCAAAACATTTAAATAGAATATTGTATTAATTGACTAGTAGAACATCTTTTTTCTGTGCCTGTTCACTGAAAACTGTTCACCACCTTGGGCAGAGTGATCACGAAATGACAGAGTTTTTGATACGTGGAGAAGCGGCGAGGGGGGTCAGCAAAACTGCCACCTTAGACTTCTGGAGGGCAGATTTCGGCCTGTTTAGGAGACTGGTCGACAGAGTCCCCTGGGAGGCAGCCCTAAAGGGCAAAGGAGTCCAGGAAGGCTGGACACTCTTTAAGAAGGAAGTCCTAAAGGCACAAGAGCAGGCTGTCCCCAGGTGCCGAAAGACGAGCCAGCGGGGAAGAAGACCAGCCTGGCTGAATAGAGAGCTCTGGCTCGAACTCAGGAAAAAGAGGAGACTCTACGACCTCTGGAAGAAGGGGCAGGCAAGTCAGGAGGACTACAAAGGTGTAGCAAGGCTGTGCAGGGAGAAAATTAGAAGGGCCAAAGCTGAGCTAGAGCTCAATCTGGCTGCTGCTGTAAAAGACAACAAAAAACACTTCTTCAAATACATTAGCAGCAAAAGGAGACCTAAGGAGAATCTCCAGCCCCTAGTAGATGGGGGAGGGAACACAGTGACCAAGGATGAGGAAAAGGCTGAGGTACTTAATGCCTTCTTTGCCTCAGTCTTTAATAGCAGGGCCAATTGTTCTCTGGGTACCCAGCCCCCAGAGCTGGAAGATAGGGACGGGGACCAGAATGGAGCCCCCATAATCCAGGGGGAAATGGTTAGTGACCTGCTGCACCACTTAGACACTCACAATTCTATGGGGCCTGATGAGATCCACCCGAGAGTACTGAAGGAACTGGCAGACATGCTCACCAAGCCCCTTTCCATCATTTACCAGCAGTCCTGGCTAACTGGGGAGGTCCCTGCTGACTGGAGATTAGCTAATGTGACGCACATCTTCAAGAAGGGCCGGAAGGAGGACCTGAGGAGCTACAGGCCTGTCAGCCTGACCTCGGTACCAGGGAAGCTGATGGAGCAGATCATCCTGAGTGCCATCACATGGCATGTAGAGAATAACCAAGGGATCAAGCCCAGCCAGCATGGGTTTAGGAAAGGCAGGTCCTGCTTGACCAACCTGGTCTCCTTCTATGACAAGGTGACTCGCCTAGTGGATGAGGGAAAGGCTGTGGATGTTGTCTATCTAGACTTCAGTAAAGCCTTTGACACAGTTTCCCACAGCATTCTCCTGGAGAAACTGGCTGCTCATGGCTTGGACGGGTGTACTCTTCTCTGGGTAAAGAACTGGCTGGATGGCTGGGCCCATAGAGTGGTGGTGAATGGAGTTTACTCCAGTTGGCAGCCGGTCACAAGTGGTGTTCCCCAGGGCTCTCTGCTGGGGCCAGTTCTGTTTAATGTCTTTAACAATGATCTGGATGAAGGGATCGAGTGCACCCTCAGTAAGTTTGCAGAGGACACCAAGTTGTGCGGGAGTGTTGATCTGCTTGAGGGTAGGAAGGCTCTGCAGAGAGACCTGGACAGGCTGGATCGATGGGCTGAGGTCAATTGTATGAGGTTTAACAAGGCCAAGTGCAAGGTCCTGCATATGGGCCACAGCAAACCCATGCAACGCTACAGGCTTGGGGAAGAATGGCTGGAAAGCTGCCTGGTGGAAAAGGACCTGGGCGTGTTGGTTGACAGCCGCCTGAATATGAGCCAGCAGTGTGCCCAGGTGGCCAAGAAAGCCAATGGCATCCTGGCTTGTATCAAAAATAGTGTGGCCATCAGGACTAGGGAAGTGATCGTGCCCCTGTACTCGGCACTGGTGAGGCCGCACCTCAAATCCTGTGTTCAGTTTTGGGCCCCTCACTACAAGAGAGACATTGAGGTGCTGAAACGTGTCCAGAGAAGGGCAACAAAGATGGTGAAGGGTCTAGAGCACAAGTCTTATGAGGAGCGGCTGAGGGAACTGGGGTTGTTTAGCTTGGAGAAAAGGAGGCTGAGGGGAGACCTTATCACTCTCTACAACTACCTGAAAGGAGGCTGTAGAGAGGTGGGGGTCGGTCTCTTCTCTTAGGTAACAAGTGATAGGACAAGAGGAAATGGTCTCAAGTTGCACCAGGGGAGGTTTAGACTGGATATTAGGAAATTTTACTTCACTGAAAGGGTGATCAAGCATTGGAAGAGGCTGCCCAGGAAAGTGGTTGAGTCGCCATCCCTGGAGGTATTTAAGAGACATTTGGATGAGGTGCTCAGGAACATGGTGTAGTGGTGGTCTTGGTAGTGTTAGGTTTACGGTTGGACTCGATGATCTTAAAGGTCTTTTCCAACCTATACGATTCTGTGATTCTGTGAAAATCAGAACACTATGCAAAAACTTTGTTTATAGTCTATATCCTTGGCAGTATCACTCAACCCTTTGAAACTCCCTGTTCCCTCTATTTCTCCATGCTTAAATCAAGGTCCTTAGCCTCTCAATGCCTTACCTTACCCTCTGTATTTGCTCTTATTTGTTGTTATTAACTCTACTCCAGTCTCCAACTGATCAGTCTCAATTGCTTACTTAAATTTTTTAAGAAACATTATCTCATATTTGAGAGGTACTCCCTGAATACTTCTGAAAAATATTTCTTTATTATTCCCTGATCTGCTGTAAAAACTCTCAACAACAGTTAAACTGCTAGTTTAACAATACCACATGCTGACTTAATACAGTGCCTCAAATTAACTTTTCTATGTGAAACCAGGTGATAAAATTCGTCTTGGATTTTGATGAAGAACTTGTAAAACAATGAAGCACCCTTTAGTGCTGTGTTTGTACAGTATTTAGTCCCATGTGGGCTAAAATAATAAGGACAAATTAATACTAACGAAAATATTACTAAAAAAGCCAAGTTTAGATTTCATATACATATGTGTGTTTGATTACCATGAAAAAGTTGTGATTTTGGAAAGATGTTACCTTACACTTTGAATATTGGTTTGCAGGATATTCCAGTTGCTTGGAATAGGGAATTGATTTACATTTGAGTATCTATCCTGCAAAATAAAGTACACTTCCCACCAAAATCATCTTATGATCAGATGTTTTGCCAAAATGCTTCAATGTAAAGAAGGAAAAGAAACAAGGGTACATTTAATTGGCATTTTAATTTTAAAATATTTTGGACTGTGGACATTACAAGTTATGAAACTTCATAACTGAAAGCAGATTCAGTTTTTTGCCTGGAAAGGTACAGAAAAACATGATACTTAGTCCAGCACTAAAAGCCATCACAAAGCGAGTATTCCAATTAATTCTCATAACCCAATGAAGCCAACTATTCAGCAAAATTTGTGCATTCTGTTGAATTTATGCATAGGGGCAAATTTCTTCCAAGGAACATTATTCTGCTATAGCTTCAGTTAAAGTTGAAGGTGTTTCTAAGTTTCCTAGTTACATTTTATTTTGTTGCACTCTAGTGTCCCCAGACAAAATTAAAGAAAATACTGAAAGTAAAGTGTTAGTTATATGTTGCTGCTGAAAACTTGGGAGGTAAGAAAAAAGACACCTAATATAATAGGAGGAATATTTTTCTGTAATCTGTCCATCAAAGGGAAAAATAAAAATACTTTTAACTTATCTTCCCACATTTTCAATTGTAAATCATTGCATCCCCTTTTTTCCTCTTTTTCTTTTTGTAGATTTATGGTATGTTACATTTTGTTTTACCTTTGCTACTTCACAATTTCTCCAGAATCTAGACTTCTTTTTTCTTCAGCTTTCAACACATAGTCAGAGACTCCAAGCTGTTAGCAACCAGAAGTCGTGTTTCATAATCCTTTTCTTCACTGCACAAAACAAAAGCTGTCATGGCATTTTTGTATTTATTCATGATGTTATTTATCTCTGAAACACTCAAAACAGTGCTCAGGAGAGTTAGTTTGAAAATGATATCAAGTTTTACTATGCAACAGCATAATGAGTGTGAATGAGATACAATGGTAAGGGATAAAAACTATTTGTTGATTTTTTTGCGGGTTTTTGTGTTTTTTTTTCTTTAATTTCAACTTATCCTTTTGAATCAGAGAACACAAAGGAAACAGTAGACAGTCTTGCTTTTACAGAACTTACGACACACACAGTTAAAATTTTATACTGTCTATAAAAAAGACAATGCAATGTATTGTGTAACTTAGGAACATCCTACATGCAGTTTGAACACAAAATATTCATACATCATTTATGTTTTGATTACACTCTAAGTGCTGACAAGGTACTGCATTTATGAATAATGCAAAGAAACTGAAAGAAAGGGCTTTTTAGATTCTGTTCTGAGCCTCTGTTTTTTCAGCCAAAATGATTAACAATGTAAAACATATGTCATTGATGGAATATGATTAGAAATACATTGTGTTCTTGACAGTTAACAATTGATTCCTGTGTGCATTACTGATGCAGTCATAGCAGATATAAAAGCTAAGTGTCAGGTATCTCCAAAAATATAAGACCACAGTCATTTCAGTAACACCTAGTACTTCTAACTCTATCTGCATAATGTTTTGCCATTAAAACAAATAATCAGACAGGAAAATTAAAATATAACTCTATGGTCTTTCCATTGATCAATTTAGTAAGCATTGAGAAAAAAAATGCAATCACATTAGAAATCTATTCCGAAGCGCAGTGCCTGATACGTAATTAATTCAAAAAGAAACAAACAAAAATAGCCCCCTTAGGAACTCATGTACCCCCATCCTGAGCAGTGAAGCTTAAAACTCTGAAAATTTGTTGTATTTTTAATTGAAATGCATTGCATGATTAATCTTGATTTATGAAGAATCTAATGTCTGTGCTCTTTTCATTTCCCTTTGCTGAAAATATCCTTAATCACCTTTTTAGTCAATATTAGAAAAAAATCAACATTATCACAGTTACAGTAGGTTCCCACATAGCCTAGCTCCAGCATAAGCAAAATTCTCCAACTGTTGAGTATTTCATGTTGGGCTTCACTAAGCAGTTAACCCCCTTCAATGAACAACATTTCTATGTTGAAGGATTATTTGTTTCAAGTGACCTAAACAGTTACTATAAGTTTTATATCCACAAATGAGACAATCCTTCTCATTAAAATTTAATGAGAGTGTTGTTTAATTTAGTCACTTTAACCCTATGGCGTCTTCTGTTGTAGGATGTTCCTCAAGGACTTCTATTCACGCCATTTAATTAGGATATAAGTCTATTCAGAGCTACATTCTATAATCAGAACAACACCAAGATGTGAATACCATATTCAGAGCTGGTCATAGCTACAAGAATTTCTGTTTTTTAAAAATAAACCAAAAACTGAAGCAATGTGCCTTGCGTGGGAAGGGAAAGTACTGTGCACAAACTATACCAGCACACTAAGACTTAGATAGGTATGTTAGTGTGCCACTAGACACTGACCTAAAAAAAAGGGACAACTTTTTTTATTTAATCAGTTTTTAAGAGTTAGGATGAAATTTACTCTGTTCTGCAAGTGTCTGTTCCTTTAAGGGAATTCTAGACCCCTTGTTCAGATATAGGTGTCTGCACTGTAGAGGTCTAAAATTTGGCAGGATTCTGCTGATGACCTCCTACCACAGATGAGTTCATTCCTCTCAGTATTCTTAAAGATGAAGGAGACGGTGCATTGCTAGGTTATGATGTTCATATACCACGGTGATATGTTAAAATATTCAGAATCAAACTGCTTTCTATTAGATACTTTTGAAGAGGTGCACCCTTGGCAATACCCAGCAAAAGAGGTTTAACTTCCCATTTCTACATATTGCTTAAAATAGTTCTGAATTGCTTGTTTGGGAATGCAGAGCATCAAATGCAAGCCATGGGAAGGCAGAGGAGTGTATTTTACACCTTTATTACAGCTTGCAAAAAATCTGCTTTCATTCTGACTGTGTCAATGCTATGGAAACCCTTCTTAACTCAAAAAGAGCACAGAATACTTTGGAGCCAAGGTGCAAGAAAATCAGAAGGGAGGATGGGACCATCAGTGGTGGCTCTAATGAAAAATGTATCCTCTAAGAATTACATGGAATATATGTTATTTATCAGTTGTGAATGGTAGACAGAGCTCTTCTTGATCAAATTCACTGAAAGTCCCAGATTTTGTCTTCTCTGTAACCTCCCAAGTCTTTCTGCAAGGAGAACCATCTACCTTGGAAAGAGGTTTAAATAGATTGTGATCTTCCTGATAAAGCAAGCAGGTAAATGCCTAACCTTATTTTGTGCCTTTTATTGACTTTGAGGTATATTGTAGTGGTAACTCTTTTATATTTTCAACCATTGTTTGTTTCCTATGTCAAACAGGATATTAGATTAATCAGAAAATCTTTGAGCATATGCTACAGGATGGAAAGGAGCTACCCAAAAAGTGTCTCCTGATTCTCAATAAAATTTGCTTTCAGGCATGAAGGCTTTTTCTAATCTTATGCAGTAATTAGAGATAAAAATATAAAACCTTCTACAAAATTAAGGGAAGAAAGGGACAAAGAAGCTAATTTTGCTTTTATTCCAAATAAGTCAGTTCCTCAACATAAGAGGAACTTTGATACATGTACAGTACCTGTTAATTTTTTTAACACATGTGTAGTTTTATCTCATGGGTAATGCTCCTTGAGATTATTCCAAATTGCTCTGCAATACCCCTTTTTATTTTATTTAGTTTAGCTAAAATCATATACTAGAACTGGTTACTAATCTCCAGTCAGGAAGACTTTTCCTGACCTGTAATCATACCAATACATTCCAGTTGAAAATGTTTGGAAAACTGTTCTCAAGACTCAGCAAGGCTTAATTTAATATCAGAATTTTCTACTTTTTTAAGCTATCAAATCTCCAGCAAGAACTGAATTTAATTTTCATGCAGTTCATTTTGTATTTATATTTTTCACTCAGAATGCACAGAGTCAGCAGGAAAGAGAGATGTATTTGAATAAGGGGGAGGTAAATACATGATTAAAATTGTTTGGTTTCACATTTTTCAGATGTCAGTCTGCAGTTTACTTTATAGTCAAAGTTAGCATGCTTTAGTTAGACTTCATAAAAACAGGTCTTGCATCTCTAAGATATCTCACATTAAAAAACCAGAAACAGGTGATGTGTCATCTTTCTCATCCTTTGTACTGTTTCTTTTGAGATGAAATGATCTTTCATTCTCACTTAACACCCAGCTGTTGCTCCAGAAGGGCAAGGACCTCCTTTAGGTCCTGCTCTGTATATGATAGACCAATGTGGATGGCTTGGACATCTTGTGATGTCTCCAATGGCAGTAGATGCCTGCATTTCAGCAACTGAACTGGCCCCACGAGTAAGATTTAACTCAGATTGCAGACAGCTTAAAATAGATGTCAATGTACAGGTGTTTGCATGTAAGCTAGAGCTCTAAGTTCCCATTTTTGGGCTTGAAAGGGAGCCTCCGATTAATGAACCTACTGGAATTCTGAAGAGCTACTCAGTGCACTCCAAAAAGAGGCATCTGTGTTTAGCCAGATGTCTTCTCTCTCAGTTGTATTTCCTATATTGACAGGATCTCCTGGGTTTTGGCATTTAGCTCCTATATAGACACCTGCCTTTAGACCCCTACAGTTAGTTATCAACAGTGTGGAACAGATTAACACCCCAGCAGCGTGATCTGTTTTACCTAATTTTAGCCATGGAAAAAACTAGTTTACTTGTCTAGACTGGTAGCCTACTTCTTTCCATATTAACAGATATTCCAGTCTTCAAAGAATCAATTATATTACTTGTCTTAAGGCAGGAGTAATGGCTTCCTGGAATGAATACTTGTCATTCATTGCAGAAGAAACATACATAATTAGGTTAGACTAATGAGGCACAATTAGGTTAAACTTCAGGAGACACAGGTGAGATGAGGCCAGTGATGTGTGTTTCTTTCTGTGCTGCTACAGCTTCTTTATCAGTGCACTTTTATGCATCAGATGTAAATTCTATTTATTTTTCTTCAATTATATGTCAGCTGATGCTAAAAAAAATCAGACTTTTTAAATTTTTACTATCAGTGATCACAATTCAAGGTTTTTTCCTGTTAGATATTATCATTAATGGCATCAGTTATCATATATTAAGACTTTTAACTGACTTCTGGATTATATACAAGTTGTTTCAAACTCTGACTTTACCAAAGGACAGGAACTTTTACAGAAAGACTAATTTGGATGTTTAAATATCATATGTATTTTATTCCCCAGTTCATTCTCTCACAATATTACATTTGGAAATAAATGTCTTCTCTGAGATAGAGCCATGATCTTCTTCCTTAATATTAGAATTAATGAATCTAAAGCAATATTGGAATAACACTATAGCAGAAAATGATTACATATCTCACTACTGAAAGATAATATGATTTGTATACAGAAAATTTCACCCACTAACTTATTCTTATATATAGCAGTACAAGATAACAGAATAACTGTATGAAATTGTCTGAAAAAAAAAAACCAAAAACAAAAAAACCCCACAAACTATTAAATTTTTATCCCCCCAACTATGCAGCTCCTTCTGCAGTATTTCTTTTTTTCAGGTTTAATTCTCCCTGAAAAAGTTACTGTAAATGACATCTTCATTTCAAAGAGCTATTTCTTCCATATATTCATTTGTAAACTCACATAACTCGGCCTAGATACTGAGTTTAGTAAGGGAGGGGGAAGAGCAGAGGGAAGTGACCTTAACTTTTTTTAGGACCAAACAGACACTCCAGGAAAGACACTGGAAAAATAAGAATAGCTGAATTCATGTCATTCAGGTCATAATCTGAACATGGGGTTGTACTAGTGACACTCTGACCCTTCTCTGTGGAAGAAAGTACATTCTGTGTCAGATCACAAGAGCTGGCAGTAGCAGAAAAGACAGTTTCTTGTTTGAGAAGTGACTAAGTTGAATCTTCAGCCACTGAAAGGTGAGAAAAGGAATCCCATTATGTAATTTTTTCAGTCATTTTCTGTTACTGTAGTATAACTTTTTTCTTCTGTAGGAAGCTTTTAAAGAAAATAAAGTTTTGTATATCATCTCTGATTTCTGTTGAATTTACACATACTTAATGAATTTTAAAAAATACTGATAGCTATTTACCTAAAAGAAAAATTCCTCACAAATGTCTTTCTGTTACAGAGAAATCATTAACCCACATATGATGTTCTTACTTTCTCAGTCTAAAGCCAATTATTCAATCTATTTTCAATAACACTGAATTCAGTTCTTGGGTGTTCATGAAAGCAATGTAAATGGTTACTACAGCAAGCATACCATAATGCACCACATAAATCATGCCCATAAAATAATGTAGGATTAATGACAAAGCATAGACAAAAGCTGAGATCAACTCCTGACAATTTGTGTCCTGATATTTATTAATGGGACTAGATAAAACAGAATCTAACTGTTGTCAGACTTGATCCCAGGCACTTGTTGGCTGATTCCTGAAGTGCCAGTATAAGGCAAAGGCTGATCACTTAGAAACCTTGTGCTATTTAAGAATATCACTACTAGGTCTGATCAAAAGTCCAGTAACTTCTGTTGAGCAGCACTAATGTAGCAGATACTTAAGGGCAGAAGTTACGTATGGATAGAATAAATTCTTCTTATTTTCCAAAAAATAGTAGATTAGAGACTTCCTGGGCCAAAAGCTGAATTCAGTTTCAATTTTTTTAGGTCCTTTTTAAACCCATTTGTGCTTTGTGTCTCCACAGCATTCTGTGGTGTTCAGTTCCATGACTCAACTGTGCTGTAAGGAAAAGTATACTTCTTTCTCTTTGTTTTAAACATAATGCTAGAGAATTTTGTTGCATGTCTTCTCTTCTTCTTTGGGGAAAAATATTAGACAATTTTATTTCTGGTGCAGCTTTTCAAACATTTCTTCCTTTCTAGATGTCTATTTCTTTATAAATACTGTGTTCTAAATCCCAGCCTCTTAAGTTTCTCCCCATACGGAAGTTATTATAAAGCTGACTTGCTTTTGCTCTCCTTTTTCTAGTTTTCTCTTTGAAGAGAGGATGACCAGAACTGCACACAACATTTACGATATGGAGGTACCATGGATGCTTTGTACCGTGATAATGGAGTTCAGAAAAACTAACACCTGTGTGGAAAAGATGTATTTTTACTGGGGAGATGAAAGTCAATGAATCCTTCTTGATGAAGATCAAAGAAGGGATGCATGGAAAAAGAAGCTAATATAAAATGAAGCCATAAAATTATATGTTTCTCCAAAAATTAAAATTCCATTCTTCCATAAGACATATAGGAAGCATGAGGAAAAGGTTTAAGAAAGCAAGTAGTTTTCTCTACTTTTCTGGAATTTCATCAAGCAATCGCAGCTATTTGAGTTACAAAATTTAAAGGAAATTTTAATGGTGCATATTCTATTTTACTGCAATTTTTTAATATATTACAGGGTTTTGCCTTCTTTTGTATTTTCAGTTAATGAAAGTCAAGTTTGATTTAATATTTTTGTACTATTTTTGCATAGTTCTGACACTTTTTCTTCAATGATGCAATACCTGTAAGAAACCTTGCATTTCACTTTCATAGTTATAGCTTCCCTGTGGTTTGAGACCATTTTTCATCTTAACAATATAGCCTAGCCCCAATATATTACATGTTTGTCCAGATTTTCCAGGAACACAATTGCTTTGGTCAGTCAGTTGTATTATTTGAAGGTATACTAATTAAGCTTTAGATAAATTAAATAACATTTGAATGTAAAATGATGTAAGACCCATTCTTATCAAAATTATCCTTTGAGTAATGCATCATCATCACAGGTCATTGCTCTGATGAAATTAATCTGCAAAGCCACCTGTGTGACAGAGCTAATGATATATTAGTTTGATTAATCATTAGTGATCATCAACAGCCGATGATGTATTAGTATGTTGCTCCAAGGATGGCACTATCCAGAAAGAATGAAATTCTATAATTAAATTATGGCACAGAAGTCAATGACAAGACCATAGTCTAACCCAGTCAACAGCAGGTAGGAACACCGGCACTAAATCAATTTCTCTAGAATTTTTTCTCTTGGCTTACTAGTGGCAGCTTTGCAACTTTGTTAATCAGGTCTCATTACCCTTGTGGAAAATTATATTTGCTCTAGTTCCTTCTCCAGTAGCATTTGGCAGCACTTACACTATTAAGCCCTCCAATACTTAGAGAGGGGAACATTTTTCACATAATATAAAAAAATGCAAAGCCTCTTGCCAATAGCACTGCTATGCTTTTCTGTGAAGGTGGCAAACTAGGCATCTATAAGAAATTTTTACAGTACCACATAAATTAAGTTAATAGACACTTTCCAGCTTTGCCAATTTTTATCTTTGTCATGGTAACGGTCAGCAAAAATTAGAGAGCAGCAAACTAAGACAGACAAAACATGTTGGATGAGTAGGCCACTCAGACCAACCTAATCATTTTAGTTTTAGGATTAGGTCACAAAATTCAGTTTGGAATAACAGAACTATGACACCATAAAATTACATTGTCCTTCCCTTATATTAGACAAAAAGTCCTCTGGAATTCTGCTTCTACTACTCAAACACCTTCTTTTCATATCCCACCTAGATGATAGGCACCTGTATCCATTTTTTTTCAGAATCATCCTTCCCATTTTAAGCTTCTCCCATTTCTTATGTCTAGATCCTTGGTATAACATCTCTAAACACGTGACAAGACAGATCCCTGTTTCTATGTTTTGCCCAATGTACCATGTGCTTGTGGTACAGACACACCACTCTTGGTATCTAGCTTTCTGTCATTCATCCTTCTCTTTCAGTCAGGTGGACTAAACTTAAGGACAAGACAAGAAAGCATTTCCCAAGGCCACCCAAACTGTAAAGCAAAAATTCTGTAACTCTTCAGAATAGTAGTTTGCTGGTGGCCTTGGTTACTGACTGGAAGAGGAAGAGCCTGTTTTACTATAGCAGTTAGGTCACAACCCTCAGGTCCTGCAGAGATTTATGTACAGTACAGGTAACCTAGCCTGAAATATGTTGGTCCATACTTCCCTCTCCTACTTCCAAGATCTCTGATATGACCATAAGCACTTTGGTACGCATCCAAGAGGTTTACATTAAAGTTTATGAAGAGCATTGTTTCCTATAAGACTTGTACCTCAAAGCCCAGAGAAGAACAGTCCTTTTCCTCTTCTTTCCCCTATTTTCTAGTGTTCAGCTTTTGAAATTTGTCCCAGGAATTCCTCAGGTTGCATTCAGGACACCCCTTCATGTAAATAACATCTAAGTTTTCTACTTCCAACTCACAAATTAGAAATTGCCAGTAAGCAGCACTGCTCCATATACTCTGTCCATCCCATCCAGGCATTACTGAAAACTGGTGGTGATACTAATAAAATCAGCCTTTATCACAAGAGAATCTGGAGGCTTTTTCACAAAATTCTGGGCACACATGCATCTGAAGAGGTCAGCTGCACATATGACTTCTAGGCCATAAGGGAAATCTTGTTGCACATACATGCTGAGTATATCAGGTCCCGGGCTTTTCTCTGGCTCCTCCAGATTCTGCTGCTTTTCTTTTTATCTTTTTGCTTGTACAATTCTGATCTGAGACCTCACAAAGTTAAGAGACTTTCTCATTAGTCTCCTTTTGACTGTGGCCAAACTGGCCATCAAAAGCAGCAGAGGACAGAACAGAACTTTGAGGTCCATTTCCTGGAAAAGATATTTTCATGCCCCCAAGCAGACCATTTATGGCACCTTGCACATTTCTGTGGAATCATATAGAATAGAATAGAATAGAATAGAACAGTTTAGTTCCAATTGGAGGGGACCTACAACGATCATCTAGTGCAACTGCCTGACCACTTCAGGGCTGACCAAAAGTTAAAGTGTGTTGTTAAGGGCATTGTCCAAATGCCTCTTAAACACTGACAGGCTTGGGGCATCGACCACCTCTCTAGGAAGCCTGTTCCAGTGTTTGACCACCCTCTCGGTAAAGAAATGTTTCCTAATGTCAAGTCTGAGTCTCCTCTGGCACAGCTTTGAACCATTCCTACGCATCCTATCAATGGATACCAGGGAGAAGAGCTCAGCACCTCCCTCTCCACTTCCCCTCCTCAGGAAGCTGTAGAGAGCAGTGAGGTCACCCCTCAGCCTCCTTTTCTCCAAACTAGACAAGCCCGAAGTCCTTAGCCGCTCCTCATAGGACATGCCTTCCAGCCCTTTCACCAGCTTTGTTGCCCTTCTCTGGATGCATTCAAGGACCTCAACATCCTTTTTAAATTGTGGGACCCAGAACTGCACACTACACAAGTACTCAATGCTAAATACAGCGGGATAATTACCTCTTTTGACTGGCTAGTCATGCTGTGTTTAATGCACCCCAGGATGCAGTTTCCCCTCTTGGCTGACAGGGCACACTGCTGACTCATATTGAGCCTGCTGTCAACCAGCACCCCCAGATCCCTTTCTGTAGGGATGCTTTCCAGCAACTTCTTTCCCAATTTATTCTTTCCCTTTATTATTTTCCCAATTATTCTTTCCCAATATATGTCCAATGTTACTCCATCCCAGGTGCAGAATCCAGCGTTTGTTCTTGTTATATTTATATGCCATTGACAATTGTCCAATGCTCCAATCTATCTAGATCCCTCTGCAAGGCCTCTTGTCCCTCAAGAGAGCAAACAGCACTTCCCAGTTTAGTATCATCAGTAAACTTACTAAGAATGCATTCCACTCCTGCATGCAAATGACTGATAAATATATTGAACAGAACTGGTCCTAGAATTGAGCCTTGAGGAACACCACTGGTCTCCAGCCAGATGTAGCCCCATTCACTACAACCCTTTGAGCCCTGCCGTTCACACAGTTCTTCACCCAGCACACCATTTACCTGCTCACCTCACAGTTAGACAACTTGTTCAGAAGGCTACTGTCAAAAGTCATACTAAAATCCAGAAAAACTACATCCACCACCTTCCCATCCCATCATCCACTAGGCGGGTGACCTTATCATAGAAGGATATCAAATTAGTTAGACAGGACTTTCCCTTTGTGAACCTGTGTTGGCTGTGCCTGACAATTGCATTGTCCTTTAAATGCCTTTCAATAGCATTTGAACTATCAGAGTGCTCTGCTTTGAGTCCCTGATGGTTTTTGAATCTGACCTCATCTTGATCTCTTTTTCTTTTTCTTCCCATTTATTACATCTGTATTTACATGGATCTCACTTTTGTGTCACCCTCATTTGGGGAAGACTTTGAGCTTGACAATATTCTCAGGTGAAAGACTCTCCTGAGAAATGGAGTAGAAACAATGGCCAGAGCAAAAATAAAGTAAAAAAAAAAGGCAAGTGTAATTGATAAATCTCCCAACTTTTAACAAACTACAGCTCTGGGATTTCTGAGCTGCAGCTTGTCCACATCATCAACATAATGTCCACATCACTATGTCTAATAGCCTTTAATGAACTTTTCTTCTGTGAATGTGTCTAATCTTTTCTTGAAGCCCTTTAAATATTTTTAAAAAAATTTATGGTTTTGAACTCGTTTATATTTTTGGTCTCCACAGCATTCTGTGGTAATAAATCTGACAGTTTAATTATGTGTTGGGTGAAGAAGTATTTATTTTTGTTTATTTTAAGCTTGCTGCTGTTTTAAAGTTCTCTGACCATCACATTGAAGCTGGACCATATTGTAGTCAGGAAGAGATGAGTCAGTGCTGAAATAAATGCAAGATTCATGGAGATGGAAAGGCATAGAGCAGGAAGGTGACTGGTTCAATTCCTTACAACTAACAATTGTTTTTGGCAAAGGAAGTAATGGGTTTCCCATCCTTACTCCTGGAATTTCTGCTACAATTTATGAATTATTTTAATAAAGAAACAATCCAAGAGCCATAGCACTCCAAAGTAGAAATGCCTACTGATTTCACGTGCCTGTGGGAGTCAAATGGCATTTGACAGTACAAAATCTAAATCACTTTCTCAAATGTAGACAGTCTCCACTACTGTGAATTCATTTGGCTGAATGTGGATGTTTACAAGACAAATATCTACATCTGAACTAGTCACCTTCCGTTCTTTTTGTTGTCAATGGGAAGAGAAGGAGTAACTTTTAGAGAGCAGTTGATTTCATCCTAGATTAGACATCCATATTTTATCAGATGAATCACATTCTAAAAGTGTCAGTTCTCCTACATTTTAGAGTCCTAGACAGAACACTAAAGTACTAAAACTTTCTTAAAACCATCCCTACTGTCTCTGACAATGAAACGTCTCAGGTAGAGAATCTGAATTTATAGCCCTGATAAATTCTGTGATGAAAACTGACTACATGGGATCATGTTGACCAACACAGTACTCTTCCAACCATATATGCTTGGAGGAATTGAAAAGGTGAGACTAGAGTAAAACACTCCTCAGATACACGATCTGGCAAATACCTATCTTGTGAAATGCCTAATAAACAGAAAGGAGGATGAGTAATTAAATATTCCCATCTTTCAGGTGGGGAAGGTCCTAAATCAGAAACCAATTACCAAAGACATTCCAAATCTGAATGAAGTCAGTTTGATCTAGATGGATCACAGCTGTCAATACAGACTCAAGTTACAGCAAGATGACTTTTTGTACAATTTTATAACTCTTGCTGAGAAGTGTGCCACTTCCTTTTCATGGAGAACCCCCTCTCTTCTTTTTCTGACATGGGTGGATCAGAGAAAAGAAAGGGGAAGCCCAGTGAAGACTAATGAAAATACAAGTGCTTATGGGAGGGGAAAGATACAAAATGAGAGGGAAAAATGGTGTGGGCACATGTACCTGAATGTACTACATTTTTGCTAGTGGGAAACAAGTTAAGTATGCTCCGGTACTTTCAGAGGAAAAGTGAAGAAAAAAGTGGACACACAAGCAAGGGATAGATAGAAAAAGAACATACATCCTTTGGTCTTCTCAGAGAGTCCTCTCCTAAGCTAATTGTGTACCTTTTTTTTCGGTGACAAGAGGCCTCAAGATGTCAGGAATGTCTTCCTTTCCTTCTTCCATGGAGAGATCCATTATTTCCAGATTACATCAGACACACAGCAAGACATATGGCCTGCATGGTCCCTGTGGTTGAAAGGCATGCAAGAATGTCTTCCATCCCTCCATCTATCCTGAGCTGTCAGGTGTAAAGTCCTAAATCCTGACATGGTCTTCACTTTCCTGCTCAGTATTAATCTTATCTAAAAATTCTTGCAGAGGCATCTACTTTCCTTACTAAGATAGGAAGAGGTTTGCTCTTACATTGTTCTTTCTAGAAGCTTTATGAGGTGTTCTTTCTGCTTTGATCATGAAAGTACTTTTGGTGCATTACTTTGGCAGCATAAATCACAGTTCAAGGTACAAGAACCTAATTTTTAAATAGTCTCAAAAAAGTACAGACAAATAATTTATACTATATGAATATATCCAAGAGATCTTACAATAGTCTGAAACAAAAGAATGGCCTCTACAGACTTTAAACCTCACTTGTCCTGTCTTAATGAAGGAAATAAAATTAAAAGAACCCTGAAATCTCATTGAGCTGGCCTGCTTTCCTCCCGGCTTTGTAAGATATTTTATCTTCAAAGGAATATAGAAGGCACAAACCCTGTGCACTTGAATTTACATAGCAATGAATAATTGTTCATCCTCAGAGGGAATAATCCAAGTGATCCTGAATTTGAAGTCCAGATAAAATTATCAAATTAAATTAGAATAGAAATTCCTTAAAATATGGCTAGTATAGGTAAAAATAAGCTAAGCAGTATAAACCAGATTATGATTTGGTTTTCAACAAAATAGCTCTAAATGGACAAGATAAAAATGGAAACTGAAATTACAATATGTCAACAACAAAGAGAGGATGCTATGAACTGAATAATTTATTTTTTCAAGAACTGACTGTGAGAGTCCAACAGCAAAAGAAATACTGTTATTGATATAAATGTTGGGACATCGAAGGAAAATTGCATCTTTTCTAATTTCTTTCAAATTATCTTCATTTCTAGTATGATATCCTGAGAGAAAATTCAGTCTTTTCCAATATCAACTCTACTATCAATGCATAATAAATATGAAATAGCATTCATTAAGTTTTAAGCTGCCAAAACTATATTCATAGTCATGTGAGATGAAAAGTAGAGGAGATGATACATCATACATCATAGGACTGCTCTTGTGAAAACTTTTTTGACACACAGCTGCCATATGTGAAAAAGGGGGAAACATAAACATCATAACCATATTGTCATACTTTGGTAAGTACAGTTAATTCTTAATAGACTCAGCATCAGTAAACAGAATAATTATATCAGTAGGAGAAAGATGTAAATCTGAGAAAAATGTTAGAAAAATACATGACCATACTGTAAACTTTGCTTTGATCTTATGAACTCCATGTGTTGTTGTAGAAAACCAGTTCCATCTCTCTAGAATAAACAAAAAAAAAAGGTGTGCCACGATTCCTCGGAGGAAATTACTGGCATTAGAAAAGCTATGGCAGGCAGGCAACACAACACACTTTCATAATACTGGATTCCTCTATTCCTGTTAAATGAAGTGTGACTAGGTCAGCAGGCCTAGCAGAGCAGATTCTGTCTTATTCCATGAGGTCCTGAACAGGCAAATTATAAAACAGAGCACTCAAAAATGAAAACTGTTGGAAAGAATACATGTGGTTAAGCCATGTGGGTATCTATGGCAACTGAGGTTTGGAGTCTGAAGCATCTCAGCCAGCAGACTTCCACACATGAAGGGATAACAGCGAAAGAATTGAAGGGAAAGGCAGAACTGGGGCTTACTCTTCTCAAAAAGCAAAAAAGAACAGAGATTTACTGTTTGAGATCTAAAACAAACAGCTTTGTGGGTGTCCAGCAATCCTACTAGTGCTGTAAAGCCAGTATTGAAAAGATTCAGTGTGGGTGTTTATCTCTAAGCTAGAAAATCGGACTCAATTTTTCTTATATATGTTTCAGCCTCTGTAGCCTCTGCACTACATAACAGCAGTCAAATAAATATTGGTATTCTTGTCTCAATATTGTGAAACTGTAAACTGTCTTTGTGTTGATTCTAAAGGGAATTTTAATCTCCTTTAGCACCCTACAGTAAATTTTATCCATACTTTATTATTACATCAGTAGATCAGTTTCATAGTGACAGGGGATGTCAAATATATAAACTGAAAATGTGATCGATCAGAAATTTGTGTTTAAATTTAACAACATTTCAAGCCAAAGTACATTCAAATTTACAATATGTTTATTTATACTTCTGTGTCTGTTGAAAAGACATACGAACTGTGCAATGTCAAAGAAAGTGAAGAATGCTCTGGATATTTATGTTCTTTCAAAGCACACACTGTAACACAATTTTTACCAGAAATTTATAGTCTTCCTCAGTATCAACACTTACTTTCAATACCCCAAAGTTAAGAAAAGGTTTAAAGACATTAATATACAAACAATATTGTCTCCTATAAGGTATTTTAAAAGTTTGATTCAATATTTTAAATGTTAAACTATCACTAATAACTCATCAAAATGAGTAGATTTGTAAGTCACATAAACCACTGTAATCAGTATTCAGTTCTTATGGATGATTTTCATATTTAAGTAGCTGTATTAATATCAGAAAAAGTAGGAAAATTTGCTAAGATTAGTTATTTTCATATCACTCAGGCACTAGTAAGAATCTGGAAAAGAAAACAGGTTGTTCATGGATATGCAATTGTCGACAAGGACTCTAGATCACCCAGTTTCAATTGTAGAGTAACTATGGACCCCTTCCACTCCTTTTAATCCAACTAGAGTGGCACCTGAAGGCAGTTCCAACTTTTGGCTTCACAGTTCCTAAAAATTATGTGTCTGAACAATCATTCAAAGAGTTACAAATATGCTCTAAAAATCTGTCTATAATGCATGGCAAAGTTACAGACTTCAGACATCCGCTAAGTCAAAACTGCTGAGGAGATCTGACTGCTAGAGCGCTCTACTAGTCAAGAAGAAATTATACTATAGTTAAACTCCCAGTGTTCTCTAAACAATAGGCACTTTCCTTAACGTGGGAGCCAACAAGTAAATTTTTTCCAGAAAACTGGAGGCCTAAGTAGAGCGTAACTGGAGAGAAAACACCAAAGCAAGGCAAGAAATGAGAAGAATTGACATCTATCTGCTTATTAAGTGATCAGATTTCACAACAAGGAAACAGCTGACCTAAATTCTAGCTCAGATACAACTCTTGAACTTGATAGGATTTGACCCCAACCCCAAGCTCCCACTTTTCAGGAAATATTCTTATTATATATGGACTTCAACACCCTTTGTTGAATCTGGGAGCACTTACAGTCCCAAATACAAGAGGCATGGAAGCGATGCAGAGATCTACTTTATATTTTCAAATTCAGGGCATTTTTTCACACATTTAACATTTCCCAAAGACACTATAACTTATATAGTTTGGATGACGTCCTTAAATTTAGGCAACAAAATTTCAGCCTCGCTTATTTTAGACTCCACTATAGTCTTTCTGGATCTGTTCCAAAATCTCCAGGCCAGCTAGTAAGTCATCTGTCATTGTCTTCAATTATGTGTATCATACTTGTCTAAAACAGTTGTAAGAAGGAAAGTTGTTCTACATTGATTTTGAATTTTACCTCAAATTCCCAGCAGTAAGTGAACAACATAACACAATCATCTCCAAACATTTTTGTTGTTAACAGAATGCAATATTGGTAATTGTTAACAAATAGTTAATTGCAGTTAATTACTGCAATTTCTGTGAATTTATATTCACAAGACCTCTACTTACATTGGCTTTTACTGTGATCCTGACTGTTCTTAGTTGCTTAGAAAGGTTGAGGTCAGCTCAAGTGGAAAGCTTCCAAGAAAAAGCTAGATGGTACAAGAAATAGTACTAGTGATTTAGTAGGCAATATTTTCCCCTCTGATTCAGCACTGAATCAGTGCCTCTGCTTTTAAGGGGCACTCTGCAGTTGTAAGGATGATATTTCAGATGAAAAATTAGTTCTAAGAACTTGACTTCACTATTTCTGGTCAAATAAAGTACAATCGCATATATTTATCTTGTCTTCCTTGCCAAATTGTCTCCTGCAGAGTTACATTTTGTTGTATACTTCTTTTTGTATTTCATTTCAATAAGGGTGGGGAGGGTTTTTTTGCTTTTCACTTTATGGCTTAAACTATTGAGTATCCACTGGGCAAAGTTACTTTGCCCCTTGAAAGAGCTTTCATGTTCTATACCCTTTTCAGTGATGATATTTTTCTAATATAATTTTTACTGCCTTATGGGTATTGTAAAGCATTGGAACAATGTTCTTAGGGACACTATAGAATCCCTTTCATTGGTGGCTTTTCAGAACAAGTTAGACAGACTCTTGTCAGAGACAACATCGGTGCACCTGATCCCATTTCAATACAGAACTGGACTGAATAGTGAGTGGTTTCTCATGTTCTTTCAAGCCCTACATTTGTCTTATTCTCACTTTTAGAGTTGATCAGAAGTGTTCATTGAGTGCTTTAAATAAAGTTGCCTCTATCCATGGAAAATGCCAGTAATAGTACAAATAATAAAAAATAAATTAAAAAAAATCCAAGTGACTAGTCTTCAAGTGTTTCAAATGATAAAAGCCTGAAATGAAAGAAAGTATAATTGTAGAAACTGTCAAGCAATTCCATACAGGTATGTCACTGAGTTGAACTTTGACAGACAAATACTGCTGACTTATGGTACAGTATAAATATATTGACCATCTACATAGTCACTTTTTCTTCCTGAGCAATAATTGCACTTTCTTTCTGCAGTACTCCCTCAACATTTATCAAAACACCAGAGGAAACAGGGAACACAATACCACAGCATCAGCCCTCAAGAATAAAGTTGATGCTGACAGCAATAACCACATAAGTCACTTAAAATACACAAGAGTTCAATACTAATATTTCATTAGCAAATAAAAGCAGTTAAATAGAGTCAAGATAAATTCTATACAAAGAATTTTGGGCAATAAAGTGTGTGTTTTCCTTCAAAAATGAATGAAACCAATATAGTATAACATAAATGGTTATGTGTGTGTAAAATATTCCCAATTTCTAATTTAATTTTGAGATTGATGTATATTTTGCCAAGCTAAATAGCGTCACTTATTTGACCTCTTACTTTAGGTTGTGCAGCATTAGTTCATTTACTTAATAGTATTCCTAAATATATTTTATTACTCCAGTGAAAATGATTTATCTACTAAAAAAAATTATGTACAAGAAAATATCTGGGGCAAGATCTAAACCACACATCTATCAAAATTGTTCTATTAAATTACATGGCAAGTAGCCAAATTGTCAACTGGTGTGAAAGACCTCAGTTTCATGAAAATGAGCTCCACCAACCTGTGGAATTATTTGGAGGAGTTTCTCTAATATTTCAACAGGCAGTAAAAGTGAATAAAACATAGAAAAGCATGAGAAAACAAGAACCAGTGAGGGGAATATATATATATACACTTTATATATATATACTTTATATATATCTCTCTCTATCTCCAGACAGTGTGCTAGCATAATACTTATGAGACAGAGAGTCAAAAAGCAAAAAATTTAACTGAAAGATGAATTACACAGGCTATCTTGCGTACTAGTGCTTGGTAATGACAAAATCAAATTATTGGATTAATACAACATGGTAAGAATAATCACAGTGGTCAAATTCTTTGAAATGGAATGGCTCCATTCCTCCTTTCTAGTGCAAATGACAGAATACTCTGTACGCTTATAAACCATTAAAGACTATGAATGCTTATAAACAATTAAAGACTGTGAATGTGTTTCAGCTGAGCTTTCCTTATTTTTGTTTGTCTTCAAAGGGTATTCTGCAGAATGACTTTATATCTGGAAAATGAATGGGAAAAACAAACTCACCTGAATTTGGGAGGAAATTAGTAAGTCAGTACCACAGGCTGACTTTAACACTTACGCTTATCCTGTCAGGAAAGAAAAAATTACTGTGTGACCTTCATGTCCAGTGAAAATAAACCCATACATCTCAGCTTTATACACTGGAAAGTAATATTGCATATATAGAGACTAAGGAATACTTTATAAATTACTCCTTTTTTTAAAGTAGTAGAACATAAAAGACTGCTTATGATTAGAAATGAGAGACAGATGAAGTTAATTGAATGCATTCCCTATCTGAAATTATTCACTGAGCTATATAGACATTAAGACTTCTGGCAGCTGCCAGCAAATAAGGGCAGGATTAATCTGCCTTGGTTTCTAGTCATCTGACTACGCATGTATGTTTGAGCTAATCACTCCAGGCTTTTCATAGTCTGTGGAGAATGATCAGTATCTACAGAGCCAAACCATCTTCCCTTAGGCATTTAAAAGAGGCCAATGAATCATCCTTAGCTTGTTTCAATCTACTATCTCAAAAAGGATAACCAGCTGAGGTACAGACCTGTAAGCTTTATATACCTGATCCTATATATACCTGAACCCTATATATAGGGCAGAAGAATGTCAGAACTAGTTAAGGAGTAAAAAAAAAAGACTGACTGAATTAGAAAGATGGATGAGATTTGGTGTTTTCTATAACAGCAATCGTGGGCACTATCAGAAGGAAAAGGCTTGTTCATCTTTTACTACCTGCTTACTTTTGTCCTTGGGCTATAATCTGTCAAATGGATTTGCAGACAGTATGACCCAAATGAAACATAACTGAAAATTTCACAATTTTATTTTTAAGCAGAAATTCAAGTAAAAATGTATTTGATATATTCCTCACTTTAAATGCATCATTAAGCTTTCATTTTATGCCAAATCCTACAGCTCTTACTTAGTCCATATCCAGATAATATTTGTTTTTGAAGTCAAGCATTTGGCAAAATATGTAGAGCCTGAAGAGACACGATGAATACTCCCAGACATTTTTAAAAATTAAGATGCCAATGGGATCTGTACTCTCTCACCATTTCAAAGGGACCATCAGTAGGAGCTGTAAAAGGCTTGGTTGTCCTAAAACATTAGGCTTTCTGCTGAAAGCCAAAAGTTCTGTTTGAGAAAAACCCAGGAATGACATCCTATTCCTATGTTCATGTCACAGTGGCCTTCTCAGGAGTTGCTATTTGAATCCTTATGTTCCTGCCTCAGGTTTCTGCAGAGTGAGTTACAGAATTTCCCTGAATCTCTTTACTACTAATGTGACCTTGGAGGAACTGTGATATATATAATCTAGTTCTTTTTTCCATTTTATCCAAGTTACATTTTTAAATATTCTGGCAGCGACAGATGTTTATATTCCAGACAAATATCTAGAACTGGCAGAGAGTTAAAAGTTTTCAATTTATACATTTTAAGGAAAAAATGGAAGGGGAAAAAAAAATATCTGTTCTTTAATTTACTTTGAGACTTTCTCCAGAACCTCACAATCAACAGAAAGACATTGACTCACCTTCAGTATTTGTCTCTGGAAAAGAGAAGGTTGTCCTTGTGGTTTATATGTACCTGGAATACTGCCTATTTTTCCTTGAGAAATGTTGGGCTCCTTTTATTGAGCTTTCAGAAACATTAAATCTTATGGTGCTATAAGTTTTCTATTGTTGCTTTGACTGTGTAATTTCTTCCATCTAATCAGTAAACTTCAAATGTTCTTCACCTTTACATCCTTTTTTGATCATACTCTAATACCTCAGCATTACTTTAAAAAAAAATTTTTAAAAAGCTCCATCTTCATCTTAGCCCTTGTTTCTAACCCCTCCTCCTCAAATGCTCTGTACACTCTTCTTGCCTTGCCATCTGCTTTACCTCTTTCCAGTCTGAAAGAAGTTCAGCCATATTTTAGCCGTTTCAGATGGCTAAAGCTTGGTTGCCAATTGCTCTCCAAGTGTACTCACACATCTTTCTTTCTTTTGTATTATATTGATCATGAGGAAGGAATTTTCTCTGATCTAGAGGCAGCAATACAAAGGCAGGGATCCTGTAACATTCACAAGAATACTTTCACAGCCTTTGTTAACTTATGAATAAGTAATACAGTAGAGCTGGCTTACCTTTCTTGTTTAAAAAAACATGTTGTTGTTGTTTTTTTTCTACAGGAACTACATTGCACTGGCTGATAAAGCGATTTGGAACCAAAAGCTTGTCTATTTTTTCAGTTAATAAAGATCTAATGGAAGATACTGCTTCTTCTGGCACGCTCTGCCTCTAAAATTCCATTAATGTCTTTGAAAAATGACTTTTCTTATTTTTTCACAGAACTATTTTGATCATGTTCTAGAAAGCAAAGTAA
This sequence comes from Ciconia boyciana, assembly GCF_034638445.1. Lineage (NCBI taxonomy): Eukaryota > Metazoa > Chordata > Aves > Ciconiiformes > Ciconiidae > Ciconia > Ciconia boyciana. Next base: position 178,096,450 of record NC_132934.1, read on the forward strand.
GCAAAGAAAGTAGCAAATCCTTTAAATATGTCCTCATCTCTCAGGTTATTTATCCCGTTTTCTTGCCTGTATCCTATCTCTTTACTGGTCTGGCTTCTTTGGCAGCTGGAGAAGAAATTGTTACATTAAGTAACATATCAGCTATATACAATAAGCTATATATCAGCATTGTTTAAATATAAATGATAAAACTGAAATTGAATGTTTTTTCTGAAGATGAAGACTTTAGAAACTGCTATAGAACACATGGAAAAAATTTGTTATAATGAAAAATCAAGATGAAATGAAGACAGATTTGAATAGGTCTAAAATATGAAATATAATACAGCAACATGTTGTGATTGGACACTAAAATAATTTGTGGGCCTCCACACTATAAGCCAAGGGCTAAGAAGTAGGTACAGAGAGTGTTTATTTTTCCGCTATTATTCCACTAAAACTACTCAGAGAATTGTTGGGTAGAAAATGCGTTACCTGTACGTAGGGCACTCGAATTGTCATAATCTTAAGCTATTTTGAGAAAAGAATGTGCTGTGAGGCAGAAGATTTGTAGAATCCTGTTAGACCTTTCTAATTGTCTTCAAGGTTGTTATAAAATTTTGAAAATAATTAAAAGAAAGTTATCTAACTGGGCCATCATTCCATTTATAATGATGTGGCTCAAGAGACACAGTTCAGTATTTGAGGTCTAAATCCTTTACAGAAGAATTTTGCAAAATAGTATCAGACTTCATTGTTTTCATTTAGTTAAATTAAATTTGTTATTTTCATTTAGACTACTACAAGTCATCTAAGGAAATTCTTCTTTTAAATTATAACAAGATTTGTGATTTCCTTTGTGCAAACTTCCCTATGTTGACATGGTGTTTAAAAACTATAAATGTTTTGAATACTGTTAATTGAACCATCTGACAATCTGGATGAATTATTACTTATTTGATATGTATGTTCTGTAGAATGAATTCAATTTGAGCTCATGGTAACGCATACTATCTAGGTTATTACCTAATCAAATATGGCTACAATAGTGTCCTGGTTTCGGCTGGGATAGAGTTAATTTTCTTCCTAGTAGCTGGTATAGTGCGGTGCATTGGATTTTAGTATGAGAATAATATTGATAACACGCTGATGTTTTGGCTGTCGCTAAGCGGTATTTACATTGGTCAAGGACTTTTTTTCTTCAGCTCCCCATGCTCTGCCAGGTGCCCAAGAAATGGGAGGGGGCACAACCAGGATAGTTGATCCAAACTGACCAAAGGGCTATTCCATACCATATGATGTCATGCCCAGTATATAAACTGGGGGAGTTGGCCGGGGGGTAGCGATCACTGCTCGGGGACTGGCTGGGCGTCGGTCAGCGGGTGGTGAGCGGTTGTATTTTTTTTTTATTATTTTTTTTTTTTCCCTCCCTTGGGTTTTGTTCCTCTTTCTCTCTCTCATTGTTTTCCTTCTCATTATAATTCATTATTATTATTATTATTATTATTATTATTATTATTATTATTATTGTTATTATTATTATTATTATTTTGTTCCAATTATTAAACTGTTCTTATCTCAACCCACGAGTTTTCTTACTTTTGCTCTTCCAATTCTCTCCCCCATCCCACCGGGGGGGAGTGAGCGAGCGGCTGCGTGGTGCTTAGCTGCCAGCTGGGGCTAAACCATGACAAATAGAAATACAGGTATACTGGTTCCATTGCTTGATTTGCTATTAACTATTTTTGACTGAGTAAGATTACTTTAACAAAATATAAGGGGGGGGGGGTAATAAGAACATTTAAAACTACTGACATTACTCAAAAAAACTTTCTGTGTTTAAAAACATTTATGTCTTATAGGTATGAAACATCTAAAGATAGAAGCAACTATTTAGCACCATTTACTGTAATAAGTAGTCTGTAGTAGTCTGTAGCTTTTACATCCTGTTTTTTAAAATCTCCTATAGCATGTACAGTTGAAAATAAATATTTAACTATAAAACAGAAAGGTAAAAATTGATTCGATACCTGTTCTGATGGCTGAGATATTTCATAATTAATTTTAGATATGTAATAATTAAGCATCACTCTAAGATGACTAATTTTAAAACACCTACCATAATATGTTCTTGAAGTAATGTCTTCTTGTGTAGATTTTAATGGAATGGGCAGTTTTATTATCCTCAATACAATAGCTGGTAATACAACACCTATTGCTATATCTATGTTGCTGTAATATGCACTCTAGTTCATCTATGTGTGTATCGCATTTGTGTGTCTGCTGTATTCTGATATAATGACATATGGTTAGAACTAATTGAATGTTTAAAACATGTCATTTAAATGCAGAATAAAATAAGTTAGGAGTGCTATGTCTTGCAAGGCTGCTATTGTCATTCATCTGAACCAACTTTTTTTAATTATTATTTATTATCTTACCCTCTGATTCAATTGGTACAGCAGTCCATTTTTTGTATGTGTTCATTTTCAAAACTGTGAGTGCATGTATATGCATATTTTCAATAAAATGAAAGACAATTCACCAACAGAAGCATTGCATAGCAAACTACATGTTCTGTTGCATTCAGAACAAGTAATCTGAATGCTGAGGATCTGCCAAGATTAGTCTTTGAAATCATATCATGTTGTCTCTTGTGCACTTACTGTATAATAACTTGCCGTAAAGCAAAACCTGCAGCTCAGAATCTTAAAAGCTCTTACAGTTTAAACTGGTCTGTGGATAACTCACTTAGATTATACTGATGTCATTTTCAAGAGTGCCTGATTTGATCCAAAACAACATTTATTTCTCAGACTCTAATTTTCCCAAAACACATAGACAGTAATAGGTAATTATTTTGGGGAGATAAATCTGTTTCCTTAGTGTAAATACATGTACTTTCAGTAAATTACATTCAAGTTTAAATAATGTTACTTCACTCATGAAGGAAGCAGTTCAAATATTACTTATTCATCTCACGATGGTCACAGGTATTTTAATGTAGGCACTTCTTAAAAGAGTAGAGTAAGACATACAAAGTGGAATCGCCTTCAGGAAAACTACAAGGCCCTTTCAGCTGGGCAAACCCATGGGAGAAGTAATTCTGTGGGTACCTGAATTAGATGAATAGGAAAGGCTGAGAGTCAAAAACCTAGTTAGACTGAGGGCTTGCAGTTCATCACTCACCGTCATTTAAATGCATGCAAGATACAGGTAAAGTTCTTGCTGGAGAGTCCATTTGAATGAGAATTGTGTACATGGCCCAGTAAGTCAGAACTGGCGCTTAGTATCAGGTTAAATATGGGCTGGCATGACAAGAAAGAAAGAAAAATTACTATCTGGAGTTTCATAAAAGAAGAAATTCAATTATAAAGGCATAAGTTTTAGGTCACTGAAGAAAACTGTAAGCTAGTTGAAATTATACAGAAGCAGAACTGGCCATGATCGAAGGCAGTGGCAAGCCAAAAGACTTGTGATAGAATGACAGAATAATAGAATCACAGAATAGTTTGGGTTGGAAGGGACCTTTGAAGATCTCCTAGTCCAATCCCCCCTGCCATGGACAGTGTCATCTTTCGCTAGACCAGGTTGCTCAAAGCCCCGTCCAACCTGACCTTGAACACTTCCAATGATGGGCATCCACAACTTCTCTGGGTAACCTATTCCTATGTCTCACCAACCTCCTCGTAAAAAATTTCTTCCTAATGTCCAATCTAAACCTACTGTCTTTTGGTTTAAAACCGTTGCCCCTAGTTCTCTCACTACAGGCCCTGGTAAAAAGTATATCTCCATCTGTCTTACAAGTCCCCTTTATACATTTAAAGGCCACAGTAAGGTCTCCCCAGAGCTTTCTCTTCTCCAGGCTGAACAACCCCAACTCTCTCCAATAAAAATTGGTAGTTGCTCATCAAAACTATTGTATACCTCAAATTTTAGGGAAGATGGGCACATTTTCTTACCTGAGAGCTGATAAAGTTTTTAAATTCATGTTAGGAAGGTAACTGTTTTTACATAGGAACCCACGCAAGGGAAACCAGTCAAGCTAGTCACTAGTGCCAACTTGCAACAGACGACATGTTCTTTGTAAGTATCTGGTGTATTAGGGAAGAGACAGTGTTTTCACACTGGAGAACCTGGCAACAGCCAGGTTGTTACTGTTTACAGCAAAGTGCCTACCTTTTTCACTCAACTTTTAACCTTGACAGGAGGAAAAGTCAATGAGGTCAAAGCAAAGCTAGGCACCTGTTACGATGGGTCACAAAAGGTAATAGCAGCCATTCACTAGGTAGAAAGAAAGAAACAACAAATGATGACCTGCAAAATATTTTTTGCCAAATGGCTCCCAGGTGAGTAAATGAAGTTGTGTCCTAATTTAAGTGTATGTCCTCTTGCAGAACAGTGAACCACTAGAAACAACAGTCATCTCACTTTACAATCTTTCACTCAGCCTCTTTTCAAAGGGGTATTTTCTCCAACTACAAATGCAGTGTATTTTCACACTGATTTTTTTTCACCTTCAGTACCTTAATACTTGTCTAGGATTTGCAAGTTCACATTATTTATAATTTATTGTGCTAGCAAATTATAGTCAACAAAAGAGATTCTTTTTTTTGGCAGCTGAATAGTCATTTGAAATTTATTTACAATCAATAAAATGGGAAGTGGAGCTCAGATTCACCAGTTAGTCCTTTGAGTTCACCTGCAATAATGGTGCTCAACAAATGCCAAAGAAGGAATGAGGTTGCAGAATGAAGGGAAAAAAACCACCACAAAACAGAAAGATAAAAGAGGGAAAGAGAGAGGAGAGAGGAGAGGAGAGGAGAGGAGAGGAGAGGAGAGGAGAGGAGAGGAGAGGAGAGGAGAGGAGAGGAGAGGAGAGGAGAGGAGAGGAGAGGAGAGGAGAGGAGAGGAGAGGAGAGGAGAGGAGGGGAAGGGAAGGGAAGGGAAGGGAAGGGAAGGGAAGGGAAGGGAAGGGAAGGGAAGGGAAGGGAAGGGAAGGGAAGGGAAGGGAAGGGAAGGGAAGGGAAGGGAAGGAAAGGAAAGGAAAGGAAAGGAAAGGAAAGGAAAGGAAAGGAAAGGAAAGGAAAGGAAAGGAAAGGAAAGGAAAGGAAAGGAAAGGAAAGGAAAGGAAAGGAAAGGAAAGGAAAGGAAAGGAAAGGAAAGGAAAGGAAAGGAAAGGAAAGGAAAGGAAAGGAAAGGAAAGGAAAGGAAAGGAAAGGGGAAAGGAAAAGTGCACTAATTCATACATTTTTTGTTTCCTGTGCGTCAAATACAAAGGAAATCAGTGGATAACTGGTATTCCAGAATACTTTTTCTGTTTTTCCTTTTTTTCCTGCATTTATTTTTTCCTTATCCAAAATCAAATAAAACTGTTTCCAAAATGACAAAGAAATTTCAGTTATATCTGTAATTGTGTGTTGACTAGATGTTTGACTCAATGTGGAGAGTATTATTAACCAAAGCAGGAAGAAACAATATCACTGAGCTATTTAAAATTTTAATAAATTTCCCTGGAATTTATACACATTTGATTGATAGAAACTCAGCAAATCATGGCAGGAGTTACTGATGAAATCTCAAACAGGTTTTATTATCACAGGCCCTTTTAGCTGCTGTTCTTGCATGCAAGGTAAGCAGATTAATGCAGCGAATACAGGAAATGTTTGAAAGCTGTTGATCACAAATTCTGCCCTAAACTATGTATTAGAGAGGTTGACAGAAACCCTTTTTTTTTCTAGGATTTTGCTAGGATTCTGGTAGAACTGTTATTGACTCTTCTGTTCTGACCACAGTTCCACCCAACACTATTTAGTGTGTTCTGATACTGTCCCATGACAATAACCATAGTTATGACCTCAGGCCTTAAGATCCAGTATGTATTTTCCTGCAATTCCAATGGGTCGTTTTGATTATGAAGTCAGGAAAACAAGCTTCAGGTGCAAAGCACTGGCCAGTTTGTATGATTTCAGCTTGAAATGCTTGTGAGCATCTGAAACTGAGGCACAAAGAGAGCGTGACCCTGAGCTGTGATCACCCAGAAAACAGGCAGAAGGGGTAAAAACCCTTCATCAACTGCTTCCTCAGTCTCCACTTCAATATGTCCCAAAGAATAAAAGCAAGTCAGCGGGATACTTCTCTTTCCTGTGCTTCTACAACACATAAAAGGACACATATGCCTCAGTGATGCTATCTCAATACGAGTAATGAATGATAAGAAAGGCAAAGAAACTGGGGCAGCATATTCAAGAGTCAAGAAAACTAAGCATTATGTGATTTATCTAACATCATGTCCCTCCTCTAACAAAATTACTCCAAAAGATGTCTCAGTATTTGGCTCACAAAATGTGCACAGAATGACCTAAAAGCCACTGAAATACTGAGGGAATTCACAGTTTCTAACGTATTTCATCCATTATGATCAGTAATTAAGCATTTTAAGAAACTTCATCTTTTCAGTAGGTATTACCCCTGTTTTGGATAGTTCCGTTTGTAAATGTAGTAGTGATGCCATCTACAGGTTAAATGGAGATGAATCAAAATACCCCAATATACCTCAAACCTGACATACTAATTTATACAAACTGAGGGTTTTATTAAATACATAAAAATAATAAGCAAACTAAAATATATTGAGTTGTCTAAAACACAAAAGAGAAGAAACTTTACTTTTCTATGCAGACTACATTACTGATAGGCATTTCTTCACCACTAATTCTTCGAGAAAAAGAGGATTTATGAATATGCATCTCATATCTTCATATTGATCCTCAGAGGTCAATTAATACAGTTTAATTAACCTATTCTAGTTCTCATTGCTACTACAATGGTGTCCTGGCTTCATCTGGGATAGGGCTAATTTTCTTCCTAGTAGCTGGAATAGTGCTGTGTTTTGGATTTAGTATGAGAATAATGTTGATAACACACTGATGTTTTAGTAGTTGCTAAGTAATGTTTATGCTAGTCAAGGACTTTTCAGCTTCCCATGCTCTGTCACGTGCACAATAAGCTGGGAGGGGGCACAGCCAGGACAGCTGATCCAAACTGGCCAAAGGGACGTTCCATAACATATGATGTCATGCTGTCCTGGTTTTGGCTGGGATAGAGTTAATTTTCTTCCTAGTAGCTGGTATAGTGCTGTGTTTTGGATTTTAGTATGAAAATAATAGTGATAACACTCTGATGTTTTGGTTGTTGCTAAGTGGTGTTTACACTGGTCAAGAACTTTTCAGCTTCCCATGCTCTGCCAGGTGCACAAGAAACTGGGAGGGGGCACAGCCAAGATAGTTGATCCAAACTGACCAAAGGGCTATTCCATACCATATGATGTCATGCTCAGTATATAAACTGGGGGGAGTTGCCCGGGGGGTAGCTCTTCAGATTCACTCCCCCTTCCCACCGGGGGGGGGGAGGGTGAGTGAATGGCTGTGTGGTGCTTAATTGCTGACTGCAGCTAAAACATGACTGTCCTTTTTCACACCCAATATGGACCATGAAGGTTTTGAGATAATAACATATTAACCAGAGAGTGTTAAGGAATTTATATCCACTAACAGTTGCAGGTCACTGTATTGCTTCATCTGTTCTCAATATTGGTTTACCTGATCTGCACCATGCTCATTTTTTTGCCATACATGTTAAAGATCAGTGTTGGTTTTTGCAGTTTGTGGTGCTCTGCAGTCATTAGTGATGTTTTGCCTGGGAGATTTGTTATTAAAACACTGGTCTTGAGCTTAATCTGGTATTTGAGCTTTGTACTGAAGCCATTACTGTACTTCAGGTACCACCTTGTGGAGACAATTAACAATTATATTTCTTCCTCTGAGAGCTTTTTTATGGAGGAAATACAAAATGGCACCTTTGCTACCTTCTTCTGTGATGTTTCCTCCTTCATTACCATAACTTTTCAGTATCTTGAACATCCTTGGATAGTTAAAATATTTCTATGGATATTTCTTGGGAATATTTTTTCAGTTTTGTCTAAGGTTAATAAGCAAGTTAAGAATATCATCCAGAGATCTGCCCCAAGGCTGGGTAGTTATGAGTGGCGAGGTCTGTGGGATAGCATGGGCAAATGCCTAGGACGGTGGGCACCTCCAGGGTTTTAGAACTCCACCCCTGAACAAGTGCAGAATCCTGAGAAATTAGTAGAATATTTGGAAAAAGTATGCTGTCACCCTGGCAATTCCAGGGAGACACAAATCACTGCAATGTGCTGGGGCCTGGCCCATGCCTACCGAGCCTTGTTCAACACTATTCAGTACCCTGAAGGGGAAGAGAAGGTCAGTGGATCTGATGACAAAACGACAGGCATTGTGGCTACTCCAACCTTGGCGACAGGTGCTGTGACTACTCCAACACCCGCGATAGGCACTCCAGCTAGTCCAACCCTGGTGACAGGCACTGTGGTTACTCCAACTCCAGTGACAGATACTACAGTTACTCCAACTCTCGTGGCAGGTACTGCAGCTGAACTCGTGCCCATATCAGTCACCCATATATACAAGAAGAAATCTTGGAAGCAAAAGTCACCTCATTTAGAAAGGGATCATGAAAAAGCAGGGCCATCGCAAGGAGAGGAGGAGGAAGAGCAAGAACTCATAAATGAGACAGAAACCATCCCATCCCTGTTCCTGAGTGAGCTGCGAGATATGCAAAAAGATTTCAGTTGTTTTCCAGGTGAACACATTGTCACCTGGCTGCTCCGATGCTGGGATAACAGGGCCAGTAGCCTGGAAGTAGAGGGTAAGGAAACCAAACAGCTGGGAGCCTTTTCTATTGACAAAGAGATTGGAGAAGGAGCACAAGCCTTCAGCTTCTGGAGGCGACTACTGTCAGCTATGAAGGAAAGATATCCCTTCAAGGAAGATGTTATATATTGCCTTGGGAAAAGGACCACCATGGAGAGAGGTATCCAGTACCTGAGGGAATTAGCTGTGCCAGAGGTCATTTATAGCAACCTGGACAATGAGCAGTTACCCAAAGATCCAGATGAAGTCCAGTGCACACGACCCATGTGGCAGAAGTTGGTACAGAGCGCACCAGCATCATATGCCAACTCATTGGCAATACTGACCTGGAAAGATGCAGAGGCACCAATGGTGGATGAAGCGGCTAGCCAGCTCCAGGAATACAAAGAAAGTATCGCTTCCTCCCTCGTCTTGGCTGTGGAGAAACTCTCCTGGGAATTCCAGCAACTCAAAGAGGATAGCTCCTACACTCCACCTGTACGGACCAATATGTCAGCTATTAGGAGTCAGCATTCTTCTGCTGGAGAGGGAGGATATAGAAGGTACACACCATGGGGCACCCTATGGTTTTACCTGCGTGACCATGGAGAGGACATAAGGAAGTGGGATGGAAAACCTACCCCGAGCCTAGAGCCACAGGTACGTGAGTTGCAAGGAAAAACAGTCACACAAGGGGGTTCTTCCAGGAAAACTGCTGCTCCAGTTTCCAGTGAGCAGTTCCCCAGACAGAGTAGAAGGGCTGATCTTACTCCTGATCTTAATAGAGGGACTTCTGATTCATATTTAAAAGAAGCTGGTAACAAATACTATGACCAGGACTAGAGGGGCCCTGCCTCCAGCCAGGTGGAGGAAGGGGACAACCGAGTTTACTGGACTGTGTGGATTCGATGGCCTGGCACATCAGACCCACAGGAGTATAAGGCTCTAGTAGACACAAGTGCACAGTGCACCCTAATGCCATCAAGCTATAAAGGGGCAGAACCCATCTGTATTTCTGGAGTGGCAGGGGGATCCCAACAGCTAACTGTACTGGAGGCCAAAGAGAGCCTAACTGGGAATGAGTGGCAAAAGCACCCCATTGTGACTGGCCCAGAGGTTCCGTGCGTCCTTGGCATAGACTACCTCAGGAGAGGGTATTTCAAGGACCCAAAAGGGTACCGGTGGGCTTTTGGTAGAGCTGCCTTGGAGATGGAGGAAATTAAACAGCTGTCTACCTTGCCTGGTCTCTTGGAGAACTCTTTTGTTGTGGGGTTGCTGAAGGCAGAACAACAGGTGCCAATTGCTTCCACAGCAGTGCACCAACGGCAATATTGTACCAACTGAGACTCCCTGATTCCCATCCGTAAGCTGATTCATTGCCTGGAGAGCCAAGGAGTGATCAGAAAGACTCGCTCACCTTTTAACGGTCCTATATGGCCAGTGGAAAAGTCTAATGGAGAGTGGAGACTGACAGTAGACTATCATGGCCTGAATGAAGTCATGCTGCTGCTGAGTGCTGCCATGCTGGACATGCTGGAACTTCAATACAAACTGGAGTCAAAGGCAGCCAAGTGGTATGCTACAACTGGTATTACTAATGTGTTCTTCTCAATCCCTTTAGTAGTAGAGTTCAGGCCACAGTTTGCTTTCACTTGGAGGGGCGTTCAGTACACTTGGAATCAAGTGTCCCAGGGGTGGAAACACAGCCCTACCATTTGCATGGACTGATCCAGACTGCACTGAAACAGGGTGAGGCTCCAGAACATCTGTGATATATTGATGACATCATCTTGTGGGGCAACACAGCAGAAGAAGTTTTTGAGAAAGGGAAGAAAATAGTCCAAATCCTCCTGAAAGCTGGTTTTGCCATAAAACAAAGTAAGTTCAAGGGACCTGCACAGGAGATCCAGTTTTAGGAATAAAATGGCAAGATGGACATCATCAGATCCCAATGGATGTGATCAACAAAATAACAGCTATGTCTCCACCAACTAGCAAAAAGGAAACACAATCTTTCTTAGGCATTGTGGATTTTTGGAGAACGCATGTTCCAAACTACAGTCTGATTGCAAGCCCTCTCTATCAAGTGACCCGGAAGAAGAACAATTTCAAATGGGGCCCTGAGCAACGACAAGCCTTTGAACAAATTAAACGGGAGATAGTTCATACAGTATCCCTTGGGCCAGTCCGGGCAGGGCAACATGTAACAACTGTGCTCTACACTGCAGCTGGGGAGAATGGCCCTACCTGGAGCCTCTGGCAGAAAACACCAGGGGAGGCTCAAGGTCGACCCCTAGGGTTTTGGAGTCGGGGATACAGAGGATCTGACGCCCACTATGCTCCAACTGAAAAAGAGATATTGGCAGCATATGAAGGGGTTTGAGCTGCTTCAGAAGTGATTGGTACTGAAGCACAGCTCCTCCTGGCACGCCGGCTGCCAGTGCTGGGCTGGATGTTCAAAGGGAAGGTCCCCTCTACACATCATGCAACTGGTGCTATGTGGAGTAAGTGGGCCTCACTAATCACACAACGGGCTTGGATAGGAAACCCCAGTCACCCAGGTATCTTGGCAGTGATCATGGACTGGCCAGAAAGCAAAGATTTCGGAATATCGCCAGAGGAGGAGGTGATGCATGCTGAGGAGGCCCCACTGTACAACAAACTACCAGAAAATGAGAAGGAATATGCCCTGTTCACTGATGGGTCCTGTTGTATTGTGGGAAAGCATCGGATATGGAAAGCTGCTGTATGGAGTCCTATATGACAAGTTGTAGAAACTGCTGAAGAAGGTGAATTGAATCAGTTTGCAGAGCTGAGGGCCACCTAGCTGGCTTTAGACATTGCTGAATGAAAAAACGGCCAGTACTTTATACTGACTCATGGATGGTGGCAAATGCCCTGTGGGGGTGGTTACAGCAATGGAAGCAGAGTAACTGGCAGCACAGAGGCAAACCCATCTGGGCTGCCGCATTGTGGCAAGATACTGCTGCCCGAGTAGAAAACCGGGTTGTAAAAGTACATTACGTAGATGCTCACATACCAAAGAGTCGGGCCAGTGAAGAACATCAAAACAACCAGCAGGTGGATCAGGCTGCTGATCTGGACTGGCAACATAAGGGTGAATTATTTATAGCTCGGTGTGCCCATGACACCTCAGGCCATCAAGGAAGATAGGTAACATATAGATGGGCTCGTGATCAAGGGGTGGACTTAGCCATGGACACTATTGCACAGGTTATCCATGAATGTGAAACATGCGCTGCAATCAAACAAGCCAAGTGGTTAAAGCCTCTCTGGTATGGAGGACAATGGCTGAAATATAAATATGGGGAGGCCTGGCAGATTGATTATATCACACTCCCACAAACCCGCCAAGGCAAGCGCTATGTGCTTACAATGGTGGAAGCAACCACCGGATGGCTGGAAACACATCCCGTACCCCATGCCACTGCCCCCAGAACACTATCCTGGGCCTTGAAAAGCAAGTCCTGTGGTGACATGGCACCCCAGAAAGAATTGAGTCAAACAATGGGACTCATTTCTGAAACAACCTCATAGACACCTGGGCCAAAGAACATGGCATTGAGTGGGTATATGACATCCCCTGTCAGAGTGGGTATATCACATCCCCTATCACGCACCAGCCCCTGGAAAAATCGAACAAGACAACGGACTGTTAAAGACTACATTGAGAGCAATGGGTGGTGGGACATTCAAACATTGGGATACACATTTAGCAAAGGCCACCTGGTTAGTCAACATTAGGGGATCTGTCAATCGAGCTGGCCCTGCACAATCAAAACTTTATGTACTGTAGAAGGGGATAAAGTCCCTGTAGTGCACACAAAAAAATGCTGGGGAAGACAGTCTGGGTTACTCCTGCCTCAGGAAAAGGAAAATCCATTCATGGGATTGCTTTTGCTCAAGGACCTGGGTGCACTTGGTGGGTGATGCAAAAGGATGGGGAATTCTATGTTTACCTCAAGGGGACTTGATTTTGGGTGAGAATAGCCAATGAACTAAATGGTATGACGTTAATTGCTATATAATACTGTATGTTATCACTGCTATGGTTCCTACATGCCATATCAATGGTATTACAGTAAGAATCACCCAGATTAATGAAGAATGAACTTTAATGGAACTGGACAAGCGCAGCAGTGATGGAACCAGAACTGGCTTCAGCATGCAACAATCCAACACCACACACCACCTCTCTTGCCCTGAAGGACTGTTATGACAGATGCAGCCCAAACTCATGGACTAAATGAACTCAATGGACATTTTAGAGGGATGGCCCATAGACTAAGGGAATGATATCTGTGTATACATATCAAAAGACAGGAAATGTGGTGGTGATTAATTGGAATGTATTGGAACAGGTAGGACCTGGGCATGACATAGAAGGTATAGAATAAGGGGTGGATACTGCCCTGGTTTTGGCTGACATAGAGCTAATTTTCTTCCTAGTAGCTGGTATAGTGCTGTGTTTTGGATTTATTGTGAGAATAATGTTGATAACACACTGATGTTTTAGTAGTTGCTAAGTAATGTTCATGCTAGTAAGGACTTTTCAGTTTCCCATGCTTTGTCATGTGCACAATATGCTGGGAGGGGGCACAGCCAGGACAACTGATCCAAACTGGCCAAGGGGCTATTCCATACCATATGATGTCATGCTCAGTATATAAACTGGGCAGAGATGTCCTGGGAGCAGTGATCACTGCTCAGGGACTGGCTGGGCATCAGTCGACAGGTAGTAAGCGGTTGTATCACTTGTTTTTTCTTGGGTTTTGTTCCTCTCTTTCTTGTTTTCCATTTCATTACAATTTCTTCTTCTTCATCTTCTTTTTCTTTTTCTTCTTCTTCTACTTCTACTTCTTCTTATTATTATAATTATATTTTATTTTATTTTATTTTATTTTATTTTATTTTATTTTATTTCAATTATTAAACTGTTCTTATCTCAACCTACAAGTTTTCTTACTTTTGCTCTTCCAATTCTCTCCCCCATCCCACCAGGAGGTGGGAGGGTGAGCAAGCAGCTGTGTGGTGCTTAGTTGCTGACTGGAGCTAAACCACAACAAAAGGTTACTTCAAATAATTTTTTTCTGAGAGGGGAAACCTCTGAATGTTGTCCATGGAGCTGAAATTTTATTGAGGCTTTAGTTATGTCAAAAGAATTAAATATTTATACAACGCAGAGGAAATGCATGCTGTTTATCTTTAGTGCGTTTCTTTTTATAATATGTAGGAGAACATGACTAAATCCATATCCAGACATCAGAACTGTAAAAGTAAAGTGGGAAAGACAGCAAGGGATGGAAGTTATGTGGAAAACAAATAACTATGATACCAAGTGAAACACAGCTAACTCATAACCAGTTGTGAAAATTAAAAAGCTTTCAGAAAGATTATTCCAAGAAACCACTCTATGATGCTATGAAACACTCAAGATGTTATTTTGGCCCCCTTTAATAATGTTTTTCCATTGGAATCAGTGAACTCACAGCTTCACCCTCTCACACACATTTAAAAGGACTTGGAATATTTCCCCCCCAAAGTTATAAGGACAACACCCTTCCTGTTTAAATGTGAAAAAAATATAATCATGTATTAAATATTTACAGGCTCTTTTACATTAACTGAACTCCTACGACTATGTAACTTTCAGTGCAAGTCTCTAAAAGACGTAGGTAATGCTGCAGATAGGAGCTGTATTCAGCTAAATACATTTCTAATATCACTTGGATGAGGGGCAGAGGAAAGAAAGGAAGGTGAGATAAAGGCAAGCTTTCCCTCCAGTAGACCTGGCTTTGCTGGAAAAAAGCTTCAAAGCTGTTTTTAAATCTGTTTCTAAAGAAGTAGGTTTCTCTAGAGTGTTTCCAAACCTTTATGTTGAAATGGGTTGTTAGGCAGTGCCTGAATATCATTATTCTGGAACAGCATTTGCAAAACATTTTCCTTGCTATCCCAGACCAAACAACTTTTCTGCATCAAAACGATCCTTTTTAATGAAAAGTGTAGATGTTTTTGCATACTTTTTTAACAGCTTGATCATATCTTGGCGTAATCAGCCTTGATGTAAATCTAGTCTACCTCTCAAAGGAGAGTGTTATACTGAATAAAAAATTGCATAGACTCTGGTTTCCCATGCACAGTTTTAAAAATAATGGTAAAGAAAATTATACAGAACTGTGCTGTTTAGGCAGACTTTTAATGAATCCAAGTGATTGATAGGATTTTCTGTAAACAAACAGCCACACAGAAGCAGTAAAATGGAAAGGAGGATTCATAGAATAGCATTATGCTAATCCCAGGAAACTAATTCTAGTGATGTACTACAACAGCCACTGTATACGTTCCATTCACCCAAAACAAGAAAATATACTGCAGAGACCACTCAAAAGTTTAGTGTTACCTTGCAGTGCTTTACAGCAAATCAATATAATATGCATTTCTAGTGCCAATATTAGGAGTTTGTAAGCAGCTATATAAGTTTGCCAGTTCCAAAAAGAGATGGACAACCAGTTTCTCTTAATTCATGGAGGGTAATATGGCACACATCTTTCCTAATCTACAATTTCTAATCCTAAGGGAACTTTCTCACAGCAATGTAATATAAAACAATCCATGGTTGCACGTTCTATGTGAGCACAATCCCCTGCATCCTCCTCTATTTGTCTTTCCCAAAATATTATTCTTCTCTCTTCCTTTTGCTCCACCACACATTACTGAAAACTTTTGAGCTTTATAAAATTTGCCACATTCTAATTTCAAAACTTACCAAAAAAGGAATAGACCGAGCCTTTGTAAAAAGCTTCAGAACATACATCATTTGTATAAATCTCCATTATGTATGCAATTTGGTTGGAATGCACACTCTGGTCTTAAACACATCTATACTGCTACAACAATTATGTGTTGTTTAGTGTTACAGTGCAATAACATATGTTTTTAAATTGATTAGACATTTTAACTATCACTCTCTGCTCTTCTCTAGCAGCACTTAGAATTGTAGAATCATAGAATCATTTAGGTTGGAAAAGACCTTTAAGATCATTGAGTCCAACTGTTAACTTAACACTGCCAAGTCCACCACTAAACCATGTCCCTAAGGGCCACATTTACACATCTCCAGGGATGGTGACTCAACCACTTCCCTGGGCAGCCTCTTCCAATGCTTGACAACCCTTTCGGTGAAGAAAATTTTCCTAATATCCAATCTAAACCTCTCCTGGTACAACTTGAGGCCATTTCCTCTTGTCCTATCGCTTGCTACTTGGGAGAAGAGACCGACCCCCACCTCACTACAACCTCCTTTCAGGTAGTTGTTGTAGAGTATAAGGTCTCCCCTCAGCCTCCTTTTCTCCAGGCTAAACAACCCCAGTTCCCTCAGCCGTTCCTCATAAGACTTGTGCTCTGGACCCTTCACCGGCTTCACTGCCCTTCTCTGGACATGCTCCAGCATCTCAATGTCTCTCTTGTAGTGAGGGGTCCAAAACTGAACACAGCATTCATTGTGGAGATGCATGATTAACACAACCAGTAGTCACATATCACAGCAGAGAATGTGGGCCTGGAGGGGGAACAAACGAAAGCTGCTGGTCAAAAATGCGTGATCAAAGTAACCAGAGATTTCAGGGACTTCTGTTAAAAGACAATAAACAGAAAAAATAAATGCATACACACAAAGAGGTCTGCAGTTAGAATTTGCATATGCAGAATATAGCAGAGGGAAAAATTAGTTTTTAATGTCATATTTCTCTACAACCCTATGTGGTAGAACAAATTCCTTATGTGGTACATCTATATAGGTTATGCAATTATGAAACTAAGTATCTTAATTATTAACCAGCTCTTATTCCCCCACATCTGTGAAACATCTGTCTTCTTTTATGTCATGAGGGCTAATACAAAGAAGAGGCCAAGCAAATTCTTCAGATGAAATTATCTTATTAATAGCATATAAAATACCATTAAAATATTTTGGTTTTTTATTAATAGCAGTAAAACACATTGTAATGAAGAGCTTGTAAGATGGCTTTAAAACAAAATTTTAAAACAGAAGATCATTTTTAAGGTTTGAAAACCTGTCAGATTAGAAACCGCAGAAAGTGTATGGACTGCTTGAAGGACCCAAGTACAGAAATAAGAGTATTCCAAGGGATTATTCCCCAGCAGTTGCTGTGTAATAACTATATGCTAATTACATATTAATAGATTTTAAAGTTAAAATGGACTTCTACCATCAACTGGCCTTGATGTGATACAGTTTACTGAGATTCTTATTCTCTGTGCCACTTTTTTTTTTTTTTTTTTTACATTCGATTAAAAGTTTTCAAGAATGAAGAGAATGCACCCTAGTTTCAGGTAACCTATTTTGTTGAAAATTGCTCTTATTAAAAAAAAAAAAAAAAAGTAATTGCAGTATGCATTCAGCTTCCAACTAGGCATTCTTGATTTGCTTTTATAGTTTAGGGTAATCTTTAATATCATAAATCCTATCTCTAAGTGACTTGGAAAGGTGCATTAAGTTACTTCCTGACCTTTTTTTGATAAGATAAATAAGATTCTCAAATCTGTCTGTAAGATATATTTTTCAGCTTCTGAAATACCCTGAAATCTCCCTTACAGCTGGGGAGAGCTTAGCTTTAGTTGTCTAATATTATCGACACCTGTACATGAATTGGCAGTCTGACATCCTTTTGCAGCTAACAGAGACAAATGGGATCACTAAAGGTCCAGTTCACCTGACCATTTTAAGACCTGTGTTTTGCTATAAATGCTGATAATAGAAATCTAGTTAGATTTAGTTAGATTTAGTAAAATCAGTCTTGCACTACATACATCTTCGTTTTGACAACATGGGTGACCAATAACTTGTTAACAATTCTTAACTGCTTTTAGATCAGTATAAATGACAAAACTGTTACTGCTAGGAATCTGCAGTTATAGCAAGTACGTGCCTGAGAAGAATTGAAAAGGGCATTATGTTTAGGTTGTCCCGTGAGCTGTCTGGTACGTGGGCTTGAGTTTATGGAAACCTGGGCATGTGTGTGGTGTATGGTGCACATCTTGGATTTCACCTGCTTGTGGTGGGGGGATGTGTCTGAAGTGCACAGCTGAGCTTTGGAATATGGTTGTTCTTCAAGCACTAGTAATATTTAAAAGGTCAAAATTATGACATTCACATCTGATCTGAATATGTTTAAAATATTTTCCACTATTTTAAACTACACAGCATGCACATTATTGTCTTTCAGGACAACAGCATACACTGTTCATAAAGGGAGTTATATGTTCTGAAGAGTGCAAAGATTATTTTAACCCCTCTGGGAAAGAGATCTGTGCATTCTTCAGAGAATAAGAAATTCCTTCAAAGGAACTCAACAAATTCTGTATCCAACCTCTAAGACAAATATTTTTAGTATTTTCCAGTACAATAATCACTAACAAATTCTATTACAGTGGGTCAATATGTAATACTAATCTATGCATAGTCACAAACTCTTCTCTTGAGCACTTTGGCAATTTCTTACAACTGGCAATGCTTATGTATTTATATATTTTAGAGACATGACAGAAACAGCCGATCATAAATATGATTTAGTAAATAAACAGGTCATATAACTTTGGTAAAGGTTAAATTTCAAAATGTTGCTTATTCCTGAAAGAAATACTAAAAGGAATAAAATACTTAATGTTTCCTTTTGCAGTTCATTTTTAACTGATAACTCTTAATGTAAGTCTATGCTGGACATGTATTTTCCTGACTTTAACTTCCAATCATGGAGTCTTCTTTGGCTTTCTTGTGAGATTAATCATCCCTTTAGGAGTCTATATTTTCTTCTCTTTGCAGTACTGAACTATATTTTCATCACTGGGTTTTTGTTTTGTGGGGTTCATTTTTTTGTTTGTTTTGGTCTGGTTTGTTTTATGTTTAATGTGGTTATCATAGGCTTTGCCTGTGCAGTTTTGAGGTAGAGAGAAGCTAGGTATGCAGTAGAAATGTTTTGCTCTGTTCCTAGTCTGCAATTTAGAGTCCTTTTGTTGAGATAATGGTCTTTGGGAGCATAATCAAACAGATAGTTTTCTGCAGGTGTCCTAAGGTGCCTACATTGCGTTTACAATAAATTTGGAATCACAAATTTATTTATGGTGAATAAAGAATTTCCAAACCAATGGAAAGAGTCAAGAGGTGTTCAGGAAGAGTGAACTGTTTTTTCATCTCTCAGAAATATTATGTACTTTCCCTTAGATTACCATTGGCTAAAATGCCAAACACATATCTTGGACAGGAAATGAAATAGCCTATACCATTGGTCAGTGAGCTGTATAATCATATGTCCTTTCTCTGTCATCTGATGACTAAAAAAGGGTCCTAGGACATTGAAGAGGTAGATGAACCCCTAAAATTTTCTCCCAGATAACTACATTAGTATATAATAAGGCGGTCAATAATTATCTTTTCCTTGAGATTTTGTATTGTTGTTCTGTTATATACACTTGCCACTGTATACTGAGGATAGTCAGAGCCTAGCCATCAGATAAGATCTTCAAGAGATCTAGATCAGTGAAATACCTACTCAAATATACTCTTTACATTTAAGCACCACAACAGCACTGAACTGCTCACCCTTGTCAGGACTATTCCGAAACATACAACTTGGGGCACATAATGAATTCTGCTAGGTGTTTTTCCGTGCGCTTTTGGGTTAGTTAGTATCTACATTACATTTAATTTCTATTTTTTGTCTTTTTGTGGCTCCTTAAAAGATATACCCATCCACTTTCCAAAAGATTTTTAGAACTAGAACAGTAATAGTCCAAAACTAATTATGACCTTTCTTTAAACTCATATAATGGTAATGTGAAACCAATATGTGTCAGGCAAAATCTATTTCAAACTCCACAAAGGATGAATTGACAAAATGGCTTAATATTTTCTAGTTTCTAATTTTTTGTATTAAACTCAATTATATTGGCAAAATATTCATATCAAAACACTTATGCTAATGAAAAAAATTAGTTCCGAGCCTTTAATTTTTATAACATAATTGCTAAATGACAAAGAATGTGGAATTTACATATGAGTCAGTTAAAGCATGAAGGACTCCGTGTTCTTAAATTACAGAATGATAATAAAAATAATAATACCTTTCATTTTTATAGCATTTTTCATCTTGGAGTATCAAGATGTGTAATAAATAGTAGTGATTCTTTCAAAATAATTTATGCAGTAAAGTTGCTGATAAGAAGTCACTATATTGAGGTAAAAAGTATCAAAAATCCTGGCATGGAGGATGCAAATCCAATGAAGTAAATGAAGTTCCCCTGTTTTTTTAGAGTAGTCCTTACATCAGACGCTTATGGGAAGTTCTCCGTAGTGGCACTGATGTGACTGAGATCATAGCAACATGAAATACTGAGAATGGACTTTATATACAGATTGAATTTTCAACAGCTACCAAGTACTTACAGCCATATGCAGAATGTACGTATCATTGAATGACTACTTTATACACAGGAAAGAATGTTCTACAAACACAAGACTAGTTAAATATTTGGTTCTAGGAAATTCTGTTAACTAAATTAACTACAAAAACATTTATGATCCATTTCAGATATTTAAATCTGAATAGATCTCATTTACAAGATGACATAACTCTATGTTCATGTTGCATTACTCTTGTCATGTATCATTCTCCTTTTTCATCCTTTTCCATTTACCATCAAAATGTTAGTGACTTTTACATATTTTCATGCAGAAGAACAGTATCCAATTCACTTTCAACTGTTAAATGTCATCAGTGATCCCTTTGGAACGAACAAAAGGGTAATTTGTATAAAGGGTAATATCTCCCTGGATGTTGTTTTATGACATGTCATGACCTGATTGAAAATCATAATTATCTTTAGGGAATAACTGCAATCTTTTGATCAATAGGCTTTCATGAGTTGGAACTGCTTGAAGTTTGGGCTCAGATTTAGATCCCTTTTTCAGAAAAATAAATCATATATTATACTGAGTCTGAGGAATTAAAATTAGTTTGAATTTAATATACTAGACATCAAAATAGAGACCATCTTTCTTGAAATTTTTAAATGGCCTCCTTTCACTGTATTTCTTTGAAAAGGAAGAAAAATCTTGCAAGAAAAAAAATCTTTTATTATTGCTTAAGATGACTGAAAAAACAACTCAAGCTTACGAATAGAATCATAGAATCATAGAATCATAGAATCATAGAATCATAGAATCATAGAATCATAGAATCATAGAATAGTTTGGGTTGGAAGGGACCTTCAAAGATCATGTAGTTCAACCCCCTTGCAATGAGCAGGGACAACTTCAATTAGGTCAGGATGCTCAGAGCCCCATCCAACCTGACCTTGAATGTTTTCAGGGATGGGCATCTACTGCCTCTCTGGGCAACCTGTTCCAGTCTTTCACCACCCTCATTGTAAAAAATTTGTTCCTTACATCTAGTCTAAATCTACCCCCTTTTAGTTTAAAACTATTATCCCTTGTCTTATCGCAACAGGCCCTGCTAAAAAGTTTGTCCCCATCTTTCTTATAAGCCCCCTTTAAGTACTGAAAGGCTGAAATAACGTCTCCCCAGAGCTTTCTCTTCTCCAGGCTGAACAACCCCAACTCTCTCAGCCTTTCTTCATAGGAGGGGTGTTCCAGCCCTCTGATCATTTTTGTGGCCCTCCTCTGGAACTACTGCAACAGGTCCATGTCTTTCCTGTGCTGAGGGCTCCAGAGCTGGACACAGTATTCCAGGTGAGGTCTTACCAGAGCAGATTAGAGGGGCAGAATCACCTCCCTCAACCTTCTGGTCTGCGAGTTGGCCTTCTGGTCTGCAAGCACACATTGGCTGCTCATGTCCAGCTTTTCATCCACCAGTACCCTCAAGTCCTTCTCCACAGGGCTGCTCTCAATCCCTTCATCCCCCAGCCTGTATTGACACCAGAGGTTGCCCTGACCCAGGTGCAGGACCTTGCACCTTGCCTTGTTGAACCTCATGAGGTTCACATGGGCCCACTTCTCCAGCTTGTCCAGGTCCCTCTGGATGGCATCCCTTCCCTCAGGCCTGTCAACTGCACCACTCAGCTTGGTGTCATCTGCAAGCTTGCTGAGGGTGCACTCAATCCCACTACTTATGTCATTGATGAAGATATTAAACAGTACTGGTCCCAGTATGGACCCCTGACTTGTCACCGATCTCCATCTGGACATTGAGCCATTGATCAGTACCCTCTGGATACAACCACCCCACCAATTCCTCATCCACCGAACAGTCCACCCATCAAATCCATATCTCTCCAATTTAGAGATAAGGGTGTTGTGGGGGACCGTGTCAAAGGCCTTACAGAAGTCCAGATAGACGACATCTGTAGCTCTTCCCTTGTCCACTGATGTAGTCACTCCACGATAGAAGGCCACTAGGTTGTCAGGCAAGCCTTGCCCTTGGTGAAGCCATGCTGGCTGTCTCGAATCACCTCCCTGTCCTCCACGTGCCTTAGCATAGCTTCTAGGAGGATTTGTTCCATGATCTTCCCAGGCCCAGAGGTGAGGCTGACAAGTCGGTAGTTCCCAGGGTCCTCCTTTCTACCCTTTGTAAAAATGGGTGCAATGCTTCCCTTTTTCCAGTCACCAGAGACTTCACTGAACTGCCATGACTTTTCAAATATCATGGAGAGTGGCTTGGCAGCCAATTCCGCCTGGGCTCTGGGATGCATCCCATCAAGTCCCATAGACTTATATATGTTCAGGTTCCTCAGGTGGTCACGAACCTGATCTTCTCTTACAGTGGGAGGGACTTTGTTTTCCCAGTCCCTGTCTTGCAGTCCATCCACTTGAGTGGTGTGGGAAGAGAGGTTGCCAGTGAAGACTGAGGCAAAGAAGTTGCTGAGTACCCCAGCCTTCTCCTCATCCATTGTTACCAGTTTGCCAGTCTTGTTCATCGGGGAGTACACTTTCTTTAACCTTCCTCTTCTGATTGACATACCTTTAGAAGTCCTTCTTATTATTCTTTGCATCCCTTGCCAAGTTCAGCTCCAGCTGCTCCTTGGCTTTCCTGACCCCATCCCTACACAACTGGCAATGTCCTTATACTCTTCCCAGGATACCTGTCCCTGCTTCCACTGCCTGTGCATTTCCTTCTTGCCCTTTAGTTTGACCAGCAGGTCTTGACACAGCCATGCTGGTCTCTTGCCTTCCTGTCCTGATTTCTTACACCTGGGGATCGAGAGCTCTATGGAAAGCATCCTTAAAGTTCTGCTCCCTTGTCCCTGAGGGCAGTTTTGCAGGGGGTCCTACTGACTAAGTCCTTGAACAGCTGGAATTTTGCTTTCTTAAAATAGAGCGTCCTGACTTTACTCTTTGCCTGACCCATATCCCTCAGGACTGCGAA
Organism: Ciconia boyciana; assembly: GCF_034638445.1. Classification (NCBI taxonomy): domain Eukaryota; kingdom Metazoa; phylum Chordata; class Aves; order Ciconiiformes; family Ciconiidae; genus Ciconia; species Ciconia boyciana. Next base: position 178,119,578 of record NC_132934.1, read on the forward strand.
CTCCACCAGTGTGTGATCATTGCAGCCCAGGCTGCCTCCAATCTTGACGTCACTGATTAGCTCACTTGTGTTGGTGACCCTCAGGTCCAGTATCACATCCCCTCTGGTAGGGCTGTCTACTACCTGGCTTAAGAAGTTATCCTCAACGCACTCCGGGCATCTCCTGGATTGCCTACAGCTTGCCATGATACTTTTCCAACAGATGTTGGGGTGGTTGAAGTCCCCCAGCTGGATGAGAGCCTACGAGTGTGATGCCTCCTGTAGCTGGAGTAAGAAGGCTTCATCAATAGGCTCCCCTTGATTGGGCGTCCTGTAGTAGACACCAACCACAAGGTTCCCTTTTATTGCCTGAGTCTCTAATTGTTACCCATAAGCTTTCAACCTGCTCGTGGCTATTCTTCAGAGACAGCTCTCCACAATCTATCCATTTCTTGATGTAGAGGCAACCCCTCCACCCCTCCTTCCTCGCCTGTCCCTTCTGAACATCTTGTAGCCATCGATAGCCACACTCCAGTCATGGGATTCGTCCCACCAAGTTTCAGTAATGGCAACTAGGTCGTAGCTTTCTAACAGCACAGTGGCTTCCAACTCCTCCTGTTTGTTGCCCATGCTGTGTGCATTGGTGTAAGGGCACTTCAGGTGGGCTGTTGGTCGTGTCACCTTCTTAGAGGAACACACCTTAATTCCTTTGAGGTATTTCCCCGGTGTTTCCGTGTTGGCTCCTATTACCTCATGAGCCCCTGGCCCACCTCTGTAAGACTTCAAGTGTGCTGCAGTGTACCCAGCATGTCTGAGAGCAACAGGCTGAGGGCCCTTGCTAGAACCCCATCCCTCTAACCTTGGCATGTCATCCCACAGCTTCTCATGGGCAAGCCTGATATTATCCCCCTCCCCCTTCAAGTCTAGTTCAAAGCTCTGTCAATGATCCCCACTAGCTTATGAGCAAAGACTCCCTTTCCCCTTTAAGAAAGGTAAATCCTATCTGACACCAGCAAGCCTGGTGCCCTGTAAGCCATCCCATTATTGAAAAACCCAAAACTGTGGCAGTGACACCAGCCGCAGAGCCTTGTATTAATAGACAGGGCCCATCTGTTTCTGCCAGTGTCACTATCTGCAACTGGAAGGAGAGCGGAAAAAATAAACTGTGCTCCAGATTCCCTTACCAACCACCCCAAGGCCCTGAAGTCTCTTTTGATCACCCTTGGACTATGTGTTGCAGCTTCATTGCCACCCACATGGAAGAGCAGTAATGGGTAACAGACCGAGGCCCGTACCAGGCTAGGAAGTTTCCTAGTGATGTCCTTAACCCAGGCCCCAGGGAGGCAGCAGACTTCCCTAAGAGGAGGGTCTGGCTGGCTTATTGGACCCTCTGTTGCCCTCAGAAGGGAGTCACCTACAACTATAACCTGTCTTTTCTTCCTCATGGAGGTGGTCATGATACGGGGGGTAGGCCTTTCTGACCTTGGTGACACCTCTGGTGTAGATGGAATAAGAGTATGAAAGTTTGTCAACAGATCTAAAAAATGGGCTGCATGTTGTCTCTTTGGTTAGTGAAGTTCATACCAAGAGGGTTTTGGTTGTTTTTTTTTGCCAGGAAAAGATCACTGGCAGTCAATGCATTCAAATGCAGTCAATGCATTCTGTACATCATCTCTTGGTATGCAACCTCAGTAACTGAAATGAAAAAAAGCTAATGATTCTAGAAATCTTCAATTACTGTCATGCCGTAGTCATCTTATTCTCCTAGAAATGGGAACTTAATCAAAGCTCTAATGACAAGTTCCAGACATGGTAATAAAAGTAGTCTGAGTCATAGTGGCAATGTGTTGTCTTCAAACAAAAATTTTCAAATCCATTCTGCACAGATTTCCTCTTGGAAATCCCCTGCTGTAATCAGGAGAAATATGCAGAGCCAGCTGTTAAGGCACAGTGTAGGCATCTCTTAATTACATTCTTCTCTCTGTGGTTGCATTTAGCATTCTTCTAGTAGGCTGTGAAATTCTTATATGCACACAGCTTCTATATTTACAAAATACAAGTAGTCACACACAAACATCAATGAGCATAGTTTCTTATACTTAAAAATATAACAAAATATAAATATTCATATATGGCATCACTTCTTGTCAATTTGGTATTTCAGATTGAAGAAATAGTATGTGGAATTAAGTTCTGGAAGGTTACAGGATGATCATTTTTCTAAAAGACATCCTATTCTGTATTTCTTCTCAGATTTTAGTAGGTTTTTTTTAATCCAGAGATATTCTTGTCTCAGGTTGTAAATGTCTTCCTACAACATAGTCCTTGTCAAAATAGACAGACTACCAGTTCTACCACTAAACAACAAGGGAAACATACATTTGTTAGAAAAAACTAAGAAATATAGTAATAAAATTACTTATTGCAGTTGCCTCTTTTTTTTTTTTTTTTTCCCAAAACTTTTTGCCAAACATGTCTTTCATGGACTTTCTGTACTTTCAGTACACTATAGAGACAGATGATGTGCAGAATCAGAGCATATACTACTGTTATTTACAGGAATGGTAAGTCCAAAATATTCTACTGCTGCTCTGTGTTAGCAAAGCAGGTCTCCAAGACTTTTTTTTCTTTTCTTTCTTTTTATATGTTATTAGATACTTAGCTTTTTGAAGAAGAAAATTAAGATTCTATTACTTTTTATAATAAAACTATAACATCAGGTTTTCCCCAGTATACTGACAAACATTAGTCTTTAGTAATGTCTATACAAATAAATAGGAAAGGCCATAGGCCTTTCTCTGACCCTGGAGGAAGAACCATAACTCTTTTCCATACGATTAAAGTGTCTCCCTCTCCCTGAGAAGGACGGCCTTACCGATAACGCTACTGGGTAAGGTCCCTGGTCCATGTTGTTCCCCAAACTGTCCCTGTGTATTGTGCATAAAAGTGCAAAACCATGGATCATCACATACCAGTGCTCTGGGGCCGTGCCTTCACTCTGTTTTCACTAGCATAGATATAGTCTCTGGAGTATACCTGGAATTTATGTGAATATTCATGGAGATATTAAGTGCTAGTTCTTTAAAAGGATCATCGAATTTTAAACATTTTTTGGAGCTGAGTAAGTCTGTAGAAGTTCAATGGCATATAAGAATAATTACTTGCTACAATTGTCTCTTCTGATCTTAAAAGTACTAGTGTTTTAATGTTATCTAATTACAACATATACTAAGATATTAGTAATATGCAGTTACAATTGACCCATGTAACTGCATACACACACCCAAAAAAAATTAAATTTTCACTTCTGATAGCATAAACAATGCTCAAAGAATGTAGTGCTTTTATTTTGTCATTTGATACATTTACTTGAAAGAGTAACCTCAAACTTTTCTTTTGCCTCAGAAGTCTGTATCTTGTTTTCAAGGAAATATCATGCTTACTCTGTGCTTCATAGTAAAGACTGGATATTTTTGGTGATTCAGTTTCCTAATATGCAGGAATTAGCAGAAAATTCCTGTGTTTTGACTTTCAGCCTTTAAAATTAAAGGATAACTTATGTCAGATTCAAATTAATCAAAATAAAAAGTCTTTAACATGTTCACTAATATATTTTTTTCATTCTGTTTTTTATTGTTATTGGCTGTTCTTACTTTTTCTGACTTGATGGAGAGTACTGAAAAATTATTAAATACAAAGACGTTTTGAAAAGAGTAAAAAAATAGATTTTTCTCATAAAGTAATTTGCTCATTTTTATGTCTACTCTGGCCAGATGACATCTGTTTCCTAATTAGATGTATAATTCTAAGAATTGAATGTAGGGGACAAATACTCATATTTTAAGGTTCAACTTTCATATTCCTTAACGCAGGCTTAAAACTTGCTTTCGTGAACATCTTGCCAATAAGCTTATTCAATGAAATATTTACATACATCTAGCACAAATGGGATGCAAACTCAGCTAAGAATGCTTCTAGCTCTGATTTAAGCAAATACATAAAGACAGTTTTTGAGGTATTAACCAAGCTATACAAGTCATTGACCTATATAATTCACAGAACGGTACCAGAGCAGACTTCTGTCAGTGGCAGATAAACTTGTTGTTAAACAGTCCATCAGTTAAACAGTCCACAGCGAGTAAATCAGTCTGAGCCTATAGTAGGAGTATCTGACAACAACAACCCTGTCATGCTAATTGCTAGACCAAATTTTATGTTAGCTTTATGTGGAGATAAATTATTTAGAGCAAATAACTTGGATCAACATGAGCTGGCAGTTTAGAGTGCTTTAAGGAAGATATTTACTGAAATTAATTTACGCTTTAAGAATATGAACAGCCAATCAGAAAATGTGCACAATATAAGATGTAATTTTTATTTTTGTGTAAAGCTTATACACCAATTTTCATGTTATCTTTGTGTCTAAGGAGTCATCCAGAATCTACTTCTAATATAATCCCTAAAAAAATATAATTAAGAAAAGACAATGTTGATATTTTGTTTAAGTATTTTTGTCCTTATCTTTTTTCACCACATAGGTAGTTTAACTGTTAGACTGCCATAGGATATTTTTGCTTTTGCTAGGACTATGAATAAAGGTTATGTCAATATATAAAATCTAAAAGATTAATTGATCAAAGAAACCAGATATTATGTTCTTCTAGAGAAGTTCAAGTACTTGTATGAGAGAATATAATTAAAAGTTATTGCTCTTGCAGACCAAGTAGACCAACTGTAATAAATTGTGACCCAAATATTCTCATTTATAGATAATACTCTCTCTTACTTCCATATTTATAATGATAAACTAAGAATGTTTTTAACCATAAGATTAAAATAGGTCTTCATACAGTATGATTTTTATATAAAGCTCAGTTAGATTTTCTGCAGTTCACATTGCCCACTGTATCACTTAGGACATGAAGATCTAAGATAGTCTTTGGTCTGCACTGGTTTATCCCACAGGGCTAGACATCCGGCCATGGATCAAGATATGAGAGCCATGTGATTTTAATAACTCAGCTGCTTTCCCACCAGCACCTATCCAAGAGACACATACTTTTTATTTTAGCTTCCAGTTTCACATTCTGGGCAGGGTTTCACCACCTAGTATTCATTCTTGGAAGGCAGACTCCACAGTTCACCTCAACCCCTGGAATTCAAGTACTTGCTTTTCAGATCTGCATTTGATTTGTAATATCCCTTCTTCAGGAATATCTGATAGCTGGAACAAAAAGACAAAGACTGCTCAGAAGTATTCACAATGTGATCTTTCTGCCATTAAGAGCACAAAAGATACACATCGTTAATCTGGATGATTATCATGTCTGAGGGATTCCTGTTGGAAACACTGCAAAAGCCTTGCTTGCTTTCTCCTTTAGAACATTCCATAGATGGAATACCTTCCCATAGATGGATTTTTGATACTGAGGGAGCTCACTTTACCTTCTTTTCCCCTCACCATAAAGTTTTTTATTCATCTTTCTGTTACATTCCTTTTAATTAGCACAGTGTTGGCTCCAGCTTTTGTTTCTGATAGAGCCTTCTCCAGATAAACTAGTAGAATTTTATACAACTTGACTGTAAGAACTATAATACAGCCTCCATACAAGATTTAACTGATGCAGTTTAGGCACTGCATCAGGATTGAAAATGATAGTGCAGATGGTCAAACTGGGAAAGCAGTGCTTAATTTGATTCCAGTATGGCCTTTGTAACACAAGGTGTGTGAGACAATGGCATGTGACTATTATTGCCACTATCATTTCTAATGAGTGCTCAACACAGGGGCTTATGGATATATAAGTGAGTTTTTATAGCATTTTTTTCTTGATACTTCACACCCCACCCCACACTGATGCAGTTTAGACTAGCTAATGGCAAACTCGAAAGGGCTAAACTGGTTTTCTTCAGATTCAATACAAGTTTGCAATAATTTATTGTTATAATCTTGCAAAATATTTTTCACATTTCAGGGGAACATCTATAAACTCAGTTGCCTCATGGTCTATACAGTATTTTTGACTGCACTGATACTGCTTACTCATCACATTTCTCAAAGCCTAAGTAATGTATGGGTTTCTAGAATTTCTTCAGTCTTTTAATAGGATTTTTTATTTTTATTAGCTCATTAGCTGAGTTTCTAGTGCTGTTTGATTTTCTAGTAAATCTGCTTCAGGTTACTAATCTACCTTCTTTCCACATCAGCATCTCACCATAATTTTTATTCTAATCAATTGCAAAGATTAATTGAATATGCAGTCTTGTTTTTTTGATTAGTTCTCAAACCCCAAAACTTTTCTCCTTTTAGCAATTTGATGTTGGTGGTGTGTGTATGAACAAACCACAGTCCAGAAAAATGCTTTGCTCCTAATCTTTGGTGTTTACTGATACTTTAGTTCCTACACCCTCAATAGACAAAAAATAAAGAAAATTGAATACTGCTTCAAAAGCAGCAGTCCCTAAAAGTCAGTGTATATCACTTCCTTTTCAGAAATTAGCCCTTGATAGGGCAAAGGAAACTCTTGATGTGACAGCTGTTTCCTGAGGTATGCTGACAGCTTCTTCTACTCTCCAGTATCAGAGACAAACTGGTGCAAAACACCAGACCTTTCTACCATATCCTTTCTACTATATCTACTTATCTCAACCTCCCAAAAGGTCCTGTGTTTTCTGTAAACGGGATTTTCCTACCTCCTGTTCGGGGGAAGGCTTTTTCTTTTTCCTTCCCCTTCTCCCTAATGTATCTGATTAACATTTCTATTGTATACAGTAGGTTAATTAGCACATCCTTGTTTTCAGGCTGCTTGGCTCTGTTACAACTTTCTGAAGGCACATTGTTAGAACCATGAATATAATTTTAAAGAAACAGTAAATGTGCAGCCTTCTTTCTCAATTTATAATTGACATTATTCTGTAACAATCACCTGATGGCCACAAATGTGGTAAACAGAATGGGAACCTCTAGCTGAGTAAATCTCCTTCCTTCATCATCCAGTCAGTCCTTGGTTTTACATCGTCTATTCTTGGGGTCCCTACCACAGGAAGCAGACAAGGTTTCAGTTTAACTTCAAAAAGGATAGAATATATGCAGATTCTTAAGGACAATTGCAGTATAGGGATTTCTCTCTGAATACAAACCTTAAAATGTTTTGTCAAATGTAAGTAGACATTATTCTTTTAAGTACAGAAGAAAGAAGCTTCAAAAGGCCTGGAAGTGTACCAAATAAGCTTGCTACAAATCCATTAATAACTAAAAAGTGAAAGAGGATATGAACTGTTACAAGAAATATGTCTGACCTAACATTGTCATCCTGCTCACAGCCTTGATTCAACAAGATCTAAGTTCCATTGGAGTAAATGGGACTGCTGCATGTGTCTCAGAGCTTTACACTTTTTATAGTGGAAACATGAATATAATGAGGACAAGTAATCTTAATTAGAGTGTTACTAAATTGAACAGTACATAGGATTACAAGTGGCAATTCTGTGTGTGGCTATGAAATCTAACATATTAACATTCTTTGTTTCATTTTTTTCTTAAAAGTTTCTAAAGGATAGGGAAGAAAAGTTTTAATTTGGCTGACCACTTTAACTTGAAATCTGAAAAATATCTATTAATTGGAACTGTGTCATTATGAAACATTTAAATTTGGAAGAAAAATTATTGGAATAAATTTTAAAATAAAAAGACACATTTCATATGCAGTCAAAGAAATAGTTTCATGTAGCTTATGATGGTCATATTATAATAGCATTTCTTTCTTTTTTCTGTTTTGTCAAAAAAAATTTACTTTCACAGATTTGTACTGACTGAACGCTAATATACATATGTATCCTGATATAATCAAAGACACAAATGCAGAAGCCAAAAAACAATAGAACAATAGACATACTGGCTTCTTTAACTAAAATAAACTACGATATAGTGCAATGGTATGCATGTAAACAAGAAATATCAGATATTTGAAAAATATTTCAGATATCTCCCAAAATTATGATTTTTTACAATTTTTGTGTGACTTTAAACAATTATTTTTTTCTTAAAAAGTTGGCATTGAAGGTGGACCTGATAAGGAGCTGAGCCCAGAAGACCAATTCAGGGGTCAAGTTCAAGGTGAGTTAAAACCCTGCCTAATTCTGTAGGTATTGGAAAGACAGGTATTTATTTTTTAACTAATAACATATGCTACATGCCCAGAGTTCTGCACATGGTTATGACTAGAATTGTCAAGACTCTCTTCTGCTTATGACTGCATCACACTAAGTAGTTGGTTTTGTGTCTATGTCTTGAGAAGTGTTTGAACCAGTTTTTGACCACAGCTAACCCACACTGTAAGAGTTAATTAATCTCAGAGAAACAGTCACATCCATTTTTGTGTAAAATCTCTGGTCGAATAACACCTGGTAATATATAAGGCTAGTGACAGTGATGTAGCTGGGTTTTGTGCTCAATTTTGCATGAGAGATGAGTGGTTATAGTTTATGTTCAAGATGGAAAAAAACTAGATTCTGTGTCTTCTTAAGTCTGGATACTTCCTCTGGATTCAGATCTTAATTCCTCCTTCCCCAAGAGAAGAATGTAACCACCAGACTGGGAAAGAAGGAATGTATGTTCTCCTCATTTGTTAAATCTGTAGAACCACACAGAATGATATGAAAGACTCTTAGGAACATAGGGAAGGCAAAAGAGGGGGCATGATCTAGTAGCCTGATAAGCGGACTACTAATTTGGTAGAAAGAAAGTCCTTAAATCTGATTTCTGCTCCTACAGCTGCTTATGTGTTTTCCTTTTCATAATATACAAATAAAATGCAAAAAAGCCACTTTCTCAGATGAATGGTCCCATTAGTGGGTTAAGAGTCAAGGAACTTCTTATGCTTATACTCTCTCATCCCATAAATCTTAAATTCTCAGTGTCAAAGCTCTGTCAGAAGAGCTGGAGAGAAAACTCCCTCCCTTTCCACTGGTTAAGTCACTCTCCTGGGAAATGCAGGTTTGAACAGCCTCAGGCTGAGGAAGCCACAGAAATTAGATCTGTTACATCTTGAACATGTGGTCTAGGCTATCATATGAAAAGTGGACAACACTGGCACTTCCAAATGTGTTTCAAAGGAGGCAGAGGGGGGAAAAATCCCGTTCTCCACACAGAGAAAGACTGTCAGCTTAAACGGAGAAATTTTCACCCTGTTAATTGCCACCTTAAATAACCAGTGAATTTTGGGCAGTGAAGGATATGCCCGAGTTCCCTCTGCTGTTTTCTATTGGTTGTTTTGTGTGTTTCCCTGCTAACTGTAGTGACTAATGGAAATCTTGTTTCCTGGTGTTGAACTATTTCCCTAAAATGTAGATGGAAGTTAAGCAGCTGATGAGAAATTATAAATTTTATTCTGGGAGCCAAATGGTTGCATATGGATATGAGCCCTCTCTCTAATTTCCCTAGTATAATTCTGAGACTGTTTTTTTATTTTCCATGTGTGTGTTTCACATGAGTCTGAAGAATTCACAATGCACCTCTAGGTCCACTTTCTTTCCCTGACAGATTACTTGTCACAAAAACTACATTTACCTAACCAAGACTGGATCTCCTGCTACCTCTACGGTCAATGGAGACAGACTGACAACTAGAGAGCAATTCACCTCACCAATAGATTATTTTATCAAAGTCACTGTTCAGATATGCTTAGCTCTCTTTCGGGACTATAGAGAGTATGTAGACATTTAAACCAACTTAACACTATATGCTTAACTCTGGTATGCTTACATTACATGAATTCTACTTTATGTGCTGTTATATAAATTCATATACAAACTAGGTTTTAATAAAGTAAAATCTGAAACTGATCTGCATATAAACAGTTTAGAACACTCAGTCCTGATCCACTGGAGTAGCTAACTAGTGCCTCTGTACAGAAGTATATAACTGGTTGATATACAAACAGAAATTATACATTATATGGCAGTCAGAGATGCCCTATCGTTGGGATGCAGTATGGTTTTTTAGAGGTAAAAAAATGATCAGATCGTGTTTTTCTTGAATACTGTTGAAAATACGTTATTTTTTAAACTTTTAATTCTCGTTGTTTTCAGCCAGTCTTATAATGTTACATGAAGAAGTCTGGGTTGGTGACAGAGTGCTGAATAATTGCTCAGTACCCTTCCAAAAGAATTGGAAACAGGGGTACAGATTACAATTATTTGCCCTGGTGTTTTGAATTGATATTTGGAATACCTTGAATTGATATTTTTTACAGAGACAACTCAATTTGCAATGAAGAACTGCATCTAATGATTTGTAACAGAGAGAGAAACCATTAACCCATACAATTTCTATGAATTGTCTGCTTGTATATTGGGGGTGGGGGAGAAGAAGAAAGAAACACTACACTCCAGAATGTGTATAGTGCCAAAAGATGGTTGCTTTCTCTGTTAGATGCAAATTCCAAAAGAAAATTCAGGGAGACCTGCATGATACTAAATATTGTAACACTGCAAACAGTGAAACACTGATGCTCTGTGGAAAGTACAGACTATTTGGTGTGACTATTATATTTATTACATCACTACAGTAATGACAACATAATTTGATGGAGGCAAAATTTTACTAAACACTTCTGAAAGCCTATCTTTGCTCTGAACAAATTATTGTCTAATAATTAAAAAAACCCCTAAAAACAAAAACAAAAAAAGGAAATGCTATTATCCCTATTTCACTAGGAATAAGTCAAAGAAAACTAAACATTCTTCTTCATAGCAAAGTCACATCTGTTTCATAACCACCAATGAAAACAGTTTTTCTAAGTTTTAAGCAAAAATACACTAAAAGCCAAATCTCATGAGTCATGGGGTTGAAGCATTAAGGCCTTCTTTATTCTCCAGTTGTTCTTTTTTAAGGTGTTTAGTATTATGAGTGTTGAAATTCTACTTTTTCATAGTTCCATGAAATTGTTCAAGTACAAGCAAATGCATGAACATGAACAAAATAAGATCAGTCTTCATCATCAGGAACAGCAGTGACACTGCTGTGTCACTACACAGTACTAAAAGTGTGTATGTCAAAAGCTCATTTTACACTTGGTCCTGAACACTTCCTTTATGTAAGAAAAACATATCTCAAAACAAAGATTTTAAACATATTTTTTTACCAAAGGAAATCAAAATCATAATCTAATTATGAAATTGTTTAGATCTTGTCAAAGAAACCAACATTTCCTTTTAAATTTTATGTATCCATTTACAAAGGCCACAGCTGTAATTAACTGAAAAGGAAGTAACCATAATCAATATATGTGATTAGTGTATTTATATTCTAGACTGCAAGAGTTTTCAACTAAAGCAAATGTAAAGTTACAGCTGTGATGCTATTAAAGACAGCCTGGCCAAATTATGAATGGTACAGCATTAGCCTGTCTACACCTCCACCCCAGCATGAAACCTCAGAGTGCTGTGTGAGATGGCATACCTTATTTCATTTTGAAATGTGAAGAAAAAATTGTTGAAGAATGATTTTTCAAGATTAAATATATAAATCCCGATAAAAACAACTTCAGAACATCAGGGGTTTTTAATATAAGTCTGTCTTAGGTGTTGAAGAAACTATTCTGCAGGCATCATTCTCAGATAACTTCTTTTTACTCATATCTGCACACCTTTATTCAAGCTCAGTATCTACCAATTGCTGGAGTTAATTGCTTAGGAAGTAGAGTACTGAGTAAAGGCACCCCTCTATTCATGAAAATTAAAAAAAAAAGAAAACAAAAGTGCAAAAAGCTGTCACTTGTACATCACTTAACATGATTTTTATTACAGGTATGAAGGTACAATGCTAAAATAAGAAAAAGGCCATGATTTTTGCAGGTCAGTTGGTTAACGTCAATGGATCACTAGCTGGAGATTGAGTTTTTGTAGACGTGGTCAGCCAGTAAGGCACAGGGAACACAAAACTACATGTCTGACATGGTGGTATCCCCTGGTCAGAAGCCATCAAACAATAACAGTGGCAATCATGAGAGCAGCAGGAGCTTAAATCAAACCCTAACAGCAATGTGTAGATGGTGATCACCCCTGTGGATTCTTCCACAGATGTTTTCTGGCAAATCATCAGAGCTGCCCTTCTTCTGTGGCCACTAATATCACCTAGTCTTACACTCAGCTTGAAAAAGTCCAACTGAACAGCAGAAATTTGGCAGAGCTATAAGCAGTTGAGAACAGTGACTTGCAAAAGCAGGAGTAGTAAAAAACTGGCAGTACTACTATCCTCACATATGACCCAAATGTTGACCAGTATGTATACATCCAAACTCTTCTGTTTCACAGGAATTTTATGCTAAGCTTTTCTAATGAAGTAAAAAAAATAAAATTGGAAACCATAGATTTAATTTCATTTCTTTTGATTCTGCCATTTTTGCTCAGTTCTGCACATGTGTATGTGGAATCAGTGAAGCATGTTGTCCAAAGTGAATGAGGCTTTTAATTAGAATCAGTTTCTCCCTTCCAATAATTTTGCTAATTCCAAGAGCAGACCTGTATCATTTCTAATACTCCAAATGAGTAATATGAACTGGGTGGGGGTACATCCAGTCCTCAGACAGATAGACTTTAGATGATATCTGTATTTGATGTCTACATCTGAGCTCATTGTCTAGATTCCAATTATGGTCCATGCAGATAAAGGTGCAGTTAGAGGCAGTAACACATTTATTTTTAAAATAAGCATATAAAATCACTCCTCTGAACTGACCCTTGGAGAATTGTGTTTCTCTTCACAAACAAAAAAGAGAGTTAAGTTTATTTGCACTAATGACATTATCTGTATAAAAGGTTTATAAAATAATTTGTGATAAATCGTGTTTAAATTGAGATTGTTTTATTTTCTCCCATTAGTAAAATAACAGGTTTTCCCTCACTCTACAAATAGCCACTGCTCTCCTCTCTATCTTAGTTCAAAGTCTCTCCAAATTTACTTTTCATTGTTTTTATTTTTAATAAAATACTACTTATTCCAAAGGCACCATGTTATTTTAAGCGTCTTTCCCACCTTCTTTTTCCAGGTCATATATCACTAGTTTGTGCTTTCTTTAAGGGACCTCTTCTGCTCCTTTTGCTTACCGCTTCCACCCAAAATCTATTTGGTTGCTTCAAGTTTATTGTAAGTTGAAGATGAATTTACAGTCAAGTGATTATTCATCCAAATGTAGAAACTCAACATAACCAGCTGTTTGCCAACTAATTACCCAGATCAGCTAATCTTAATTTAGTTAGATAGTTTCTAAACCTTATACATCTACTACTCTTTACCACAAAAAGCAGCCTATAAACAAATTAGTCCAAACTGAATGCTAATCTCTGCTTTCATGGAGAAAGAAATATCTTAGGATTTCATTACTATTATCTCCTCAGTTCCTTGCCTGTACAAAATAGCACTGCTACAGGGAAGGTAAAAGAAGCTTTGTCTTCTCTCCACTGTACTTCTTTCAAGAACAGAAGAAAGACAGATATCTGTCGCAAGGCATTATTTGGCTGTTTGAAAATATCAGAGGCTCTTGGTGTCAGTTTTCATTTAGGGGAATCCAAAGTTTTAGGTACTTTAAAAAGTATATTAAGTAAGAAATGTGTCAGCATTTTGAGACTTTTTATTCTAGTTTTGTTTTTCCCGTAAGAAACAAAAAGACTTAAAATAATACTTCATTGTCCACAAGTAGAGCATAAAACAAAAACAGCAGACCAGTTCTTCATTAAAGACTTAACTATGATTGCTACAATTAATAGTGGTCAACAGAGTGCTAACAAAATCAGAAGCGGCAGATCAGCCTGTTCTCTTTTTTATGTGATTGAGTAAATTGAGATCCAATATGTTAATATAATTTAGTTAAACTATGATAATCTTCGACATAAGTGAAATATGCTATTACAATTAAAAATATACACACAATTCATGTACTGCATTTCAAATGGACTAAAATTCTCCTATAGACCTTAAAGCATAACTAAATAGAAAATGATCATCAAATCAACTGTTTCTACTGGAATCCTATAGTAATCAGTGTTTTTCCCAGTGCTAGCTTACTTTTTATCAATTGTACTGAGAAAGTGAATGATCAAAAATATTGCAAGAAACATGCAAAATTGACAAGAAGGTTCATAGGTTTGGAAAACCAGGAAGTGTAAAACACGTAATTAAACTGATAGAATTCTGCCCAGCTTTTCAAAGTTGGAGTATAGTGCCTTCTAAATCATCATACTGAATTACAAATCATTAAACTGCCCATATAATTGTATTATGCTGTGTAGTCATTCTTGAATAGTCTGCTACTCTCTACTAGGCCAAAGAACACAACATGACATCAATGGTCATCTCTTTCAAACCAGTTGTATTATTTAATTAGTGATGTGCTCCTTTTGATCACTACAAGAATCATTGTACCATTTCATTTCAAAAACTGTAAGTCTTTGGGTGATTGTTTTCTTAAAGTTTTTCCTATTTGATACATAAAGACTCATTATATACACATATGTTGAGTGGTCTGACTGCTGGGTTTAGCAAATTTTTATATACATATATACATCTTTCTTAGCAGTTACGAGGTAACAACTATGCCAGATGAATCCTGCTTATGAGCTCCTGAGATAAATCGCTATACAACCTGAAATGCAACTTCATAAGCCGTTTCTGTTCAGTCTTTCACACTGTAACGAGAGCTTTCTTTGTCCTTAAAAGGTAGTTGGAGGTCTTCCAATTTACCTATGCTTGTCCCAGTGTTCAATACCCATTATTTAACAGTAATACTACTGCTATGAGCTATAATGATGATAACAGCATGCACTTAACAATTACAAGCTAGAATTGCAATTGTTTAAAACTGTAAAGATTTAGCAACTTGCACAACAACAACAACAAAACAGAAATCAGTAGAGTTCACAATTATTCCCATAACGGCTAGTGTTGGAATCAAACCTGCATATAAATTGTGGGCACCTAGTAAACCAGTTCTCCCACAGGAAACGACTGAGTTCCTTCTGTTTGTCAAGGGAGAGGGCAGCAGTATTGAGAGGTGTACAGAAGAATATTGCATTCATCTAGCTTAGAACTCTGAGTAAGGGATACTGATTCTTACTCTATAATATTAAATAATTATTTTAACATATCAGAAGTTAAGATGTTATAGAAAATAGTTCAGAAACCACATTGCATTAGTGAATTTGGTTAATTTAAATTTAGAATACATTCTTCTTTTTGCTCATGTAAAATACAGTAGATTAGGGCAAAACTATAGAAGATTAAGCAAAACTATAAAACACTAAAAAATTAAAGTTCTCTTTAAGTAGCTGGTCATATACATAATTACCTGATATAATGCTTGTTTGTTTTTCATAAAAGAAAGCCTATATTTTATTTTTGGATCATTTAACAAATCAGCATAAACCCATATATATGTTTCAAGTGCATTAGTTATAGATAATGATTAATTCTACTGATCCACATTAGAAGAGTTTTATAATGGATGCTTTATAAATAGGAGGAAAACGACATTATATTTCTAGCTATTTCAATTATCTGAGTAGGGATAATTTTTAGGATGAAGTCTGAACAATTATAAAAGCAATATTTTTTCTGTGAAGTGTCGTAGTGTATGATGTCCTTAGTCAATGGACACAACTGCCATTGAAATCACTATCAGCTCCCTTGTGGTTAGGGACAATATATACCTTTGTTTGCAACATAGGCAATGTTACACATAAGCTATGTTGTATGCCATAGGGGAAAAAAAATGTTGATAATATGCTTCTAAAATCACAGATTCTTCTCACAGCCCCAAAGAGTAAAACATATAAATTCATGTGGGGTTTTTTTGTTGTTATTTCAGGTACCAGATATCTACGAAATACATTTCTCATCCATATTTAAACCTTGTATCTGGACTGAACTTATAAATGCAGTTTTGCACATTTAAAAAATTATAAAAAAACAAAACAATATTCCTAACTGGAATTTCTAACAATATTCCTAATTCCCTCACTCTCACTTATTTTCTTTATGAAGCTTGAGGGGGGAGGGGGAAAGGGCAGAAAAAAAAAGTTTCCCTTAGGAAAAAACTCCCTCAAAAATAATAGAGACAGAAATTAATTAAACAAGATGTTTCAAAATACTCTGAAAAATTTTATCTGTGTAAAGTTCTTTAAATAAATATCAGGTCAAAAGTGGTCTTTTTGTGTTGGGTCTGGAATTTGGGCAAATCCTTTGTTTCTTCTTTTAATGCTAAGGTAAGGACATTAAACCAAAGTGGTATAAGAATCTGCAGACTACAGTGGCTTTAATTCTTTCTTTATTTACTATAGACTTTGTCATTTGTTCATCATAATTTGCATTTAAATAATCTGTCCTTCACACTTATGTATTTTTTAATTTATTTTTACCAGGCAAGGTTTTACATTTTTGATGACCACTTCTGGGTTAGAAGATTGCATAGATTACGTGTTCCAGCTTTAGTTTACATACAAATTAATGTCACATCTGTAACAAAATGGTATGCTCTCCTATTGTCAAGCACTGTAGGGCCAAGGCTGGCAAATTAGTTAGTATTAGCATATAGACCTTCTGGCAGAAGAAAGTTTTCTACTTGGAGCTGGGCACTCAGCTGGGTCTGTCAACTCAAAGCTGCCACTGGCCTCATTATCTCATTTGTCTTAGTTAGTCTAAATTGGCATTTATGTCTTCATGGCAAATGTTTGTTTTTACAAATGAGCAATAGAGCAGTGAGTAGAAGACATAATATGAGGACTTTTGCCCTGAAATTTAATTGGAGAATGCTATAGCTGGTGACTGGCTTCTCTGATTTTAATTCCCAGGCAGTTTTGAAAGCTATCCTTCCTTTTCCTGACTCAGTAAATGTACTGTAAAGTTATGGAAAGAAAGGTTATGAAACTAATGTTAAATACATTTCTCTTCTCTCTCTTTTGGATTTTTTTTTTTTTAAATAATGTCAACATGTCTTGCAATGAAGTATTTTGGAAACCATAACTAGATCAACAAAAAACATTGCCACAGTCATGATGATGTGTGTACACCTCATTTAACAGTGCCGACAAGAATAGGCAGGCGGGAAGGTTATACATCTTATTAAATAACATCACATTACACTCTGGGCCACAAAATGACAATGATAGAATTTTCCAGTTAATCAGCATAGAAAGACATTGCACAAAAGAGAGCTATAAAAGTTACATAATATGCTTTTATGCTTAGTGATATCTGGCACTGTAATCTCACTTCCAGTCATGTTCTGAAAATGACATTTCTAAAGCCCATTTTAAGTCCTAAGAACAATTTCCTGGCATAAGAAAAGTCCTTTCCCCCCGCTTTCAAATCTGCGCACATCTCTCTTCAGAATGATGAATTACTATAAAGGGCTTTTGGCCCATCTTTCTGGACAATTATGCAAGAGCAAATGAAAATTATTATGCAGAATAGAATTTATTAACCACATTTTTCTGAAATATGTAATAATGCTGAAGTAGGGTTTTTTCCAATGGTACAAAATAATTAGAGAAATAAGTTATTTACCTTTTATAGAATACTTTTATGATTTTATCATCTTTCACTTAAGAAATGCTCTGCTGCCTAAGAGCTGAATTGTAGACCTGTGAATCAGGTTTAGTTCTGTTTTTCATCTAGTGAGTATATAACATAAAATGCATATAGTGCCTGCAATGCATGGTTGCCCTTTCCAAGCAGAGCAGACCAATTATGCTGTTGAATTAGGCCATGGCTTGCATATTCCCATCACGGACCTATGAAAATTGTCACTGCATAACTGGAAGATCTGGAGACAGGGAGGATCCTATTCCAGTTCAGCCTTCAGGCCCATTGACAGCATAATTTTTTGAAACTGAAAAAGTCTTCCTCTGAGTGTTTATTATACATTTATTACAAATTGCCATGTTTTTCAATGACATCTACAACTGCCTTTCATGAAAGACTCAATCTTATTAAGATTTATTAGGCATGCTGCCAGGTTATCTATACATTCAGGTCCTCCTTTAATGTACATATACTTTGCCTAGCTTATAAATAAAACTGAGGCTCAGGCTAAGAGATAGATCCTTGGCTGTTCACACAGCAATCTTGGACATATGCAGAAGTAGAAAATTAAGTGACCAATAAACTTTTAAGTCCAAAATGAGGCAGTATGTCATCTAACATCCAGAGGATAGGAAGCAAGAAAGTATGTTTTAGGTTTTCTAGTTGACCTCTAAAATGTTTTGGTTTTTCTGGAAGCTACTAACAAATGAGGTTTCTGGACAATTTCCTTAAAGTTTCTTTAATAGCAATATTTCTTCAATGTTATTTAAACATAACTTATTTCAAGGATTCATTCTGTTATTCAGAAACAGTACTTTACAGTATTACATAGTGCAGCTTCCTAGAAAGGTATGCATACTGTATTACCAGGTTATGGACTTATGTATAATGTTTCTTCTAAAATAATTGAATAGCTAGTAAGAATTATATGAAATTTAAGACATTTCATCATTTTTGCTATGGGGAAAAGTTAAGGTTGTTAACTTTAACTGAAGTTAAGACAAACAATTTAGTGATTTGTTAATTTTTGACATGAATATTAGTACATAATTAAAGCTTTTCAAATGTCATGTCTCTAATTTAATATATGCATATTTAAAATATATAAGTATAGGTGTGACATTTAAACAAAAACTTTTAAGTAAAGTAAGTAATTTGGACTGTGCTATTTACAAACACCACCATTTTCAGCAAAACAAGTCTTAAGTGGTTTGACAGGGAAAGATATCATCTGGTGATTTGTTACTGAAAAAATTGACTAATCTGAGGCCAAAATGAGTGTTTAACTATTATTAACCTGTTTTATGAACTGATTCTTTAATAACATATTCATTATAATTTGCACTGCCTGACTTCTGATCCCCTGCCTAATTTTTTAGAAGCAGCACAGTTCTTGTAAGATACAGCTTTTCCTGATGATCGGACAAACATGTTAGGACACATTGCATTACTTATTTAACACAATATGCCAAAAGCTAGAAGGATGCACTAGTTTAAAGGTGTTTGTGATTAATCTTCAAGGTAGAAAAACTGTATTCTCTTCAACCCCATCTTCACTGACCTATAACACTCTCGAGTGGAATCTGTACTTCATCCTATCTTCAGGATATAAAAAGAGACTGAAACCATTAGAAAGACAGGATTAGAGCACAAAAGTCAGAGCTAGAGGTAGGCCAACCAAGCAACTCCGTGATCAAGGCGTAGCAGTTGGAAAATAAGGCAACAAAGTGTCGTAAGAGGGGAAAGCTTGTGGAGAGACCAGAATTTGATAAAGTAGTTATGGAGCATTGATTTTTCAGTAGTATACAAACCTTTACAAATATGAGGAATCACAAAGACATGGAAGAAAGTCAGAGGACTCCTGACATACAACCGAGTAAGCAGAGACTTGAAGAAATACCAAGAAGACAGGTCAACAGGGGCAGCACAGGAGAGCACAAGCAGTCCAGAAGGCTTCTGGAGAGCATTGATGATAAGTTCCTAGCACAGATAAACAAGAAGAGATACAGTCTGCTGGACCTTATACAAACAAGGAAGCACTTGTCAGGAATCTGAAGGCTGAAGGCAGCTTTGGCTGCAGCAACCTGACCGGTACCTGCCGCTCCTGACACTTGGTACACAGTCTTGCCAAGTTATGATGACACCCGTTAAGGAACAGGGAAGCGTAACAGCACATCAGATATTCCAGATGGCAAAATCCGTTATTTCCTGGTGGTCAGGGATGCCTTCCGAGTGAGTGACTGTTCACTCAACTCTTGCTCGAATTTGACTAACACACAGCCCATGCTAACGCCTGTTGTATCCTGGCAGCAGCAGCAGTATTAGGTCAAACTGAGAGCAACAGGTAGGCAGGACCAGACATAACAATGGACAGAAAGAGATAAAGATCTTTATGCAGCCATTGCCACCTGCAGCTTGCTGTTTCTTGCAGTTAAAAATTCTTGCATATTGATTGCCTGGCAGCCTTTTCAGAATCCACTAACTTATGGAAATGGTAAAGACCAGACTCCCAAACTGAGAGCTATAAATACATCCCCTTATCCAAAAGGCTTTTGAAGCTGATCCAAGAGCAGCTGGACTGCTAAGGACTTCATGCTTCCTGGTGTGGTAAAGAGGATGCTTGCACCATGATGGAGGGGGAAGGGGGACCACCCTCACTGTTGGCTAGAGTAACTTTACACCACCTCTGCTGTTCTTCCTCCAAGGATTGAGTGACTCATGTAGTTTTTAAAGTCAGAGGCTAGGTTATGATTACTGTATTGCACACTGACTATTAAGAATTTGACCCTATCTGCAGAGAGTCCAGGTGACTGAAAAGTCTAGGTAACTGATATTTTAGGTAATAGGAAAACTATGCTAATTGCTAAAAATTCTGCACTATCATAAGCTATGCTGATTACTAAAATCTTTATATAACAATAAAGCTCTAAGTATAACTGCAACCCTGTAGCCAATTCTCATTCTATCAATGATCCTTAAAAGAACCTGCCTGTCCCTATAGTGTTGGGTAGCTTCGGATGACAACCACCATGAGATGGTAGAGTTCAAGATCTGGTGAGGAGGGAGTAGAGCAAATAGCAGGATCACAGATCTGTACTTCAGAAGGGCAGAAACTGGCCTGTTCAAGAATCAACTTGGAAGAATCTCACAGGAAACAGACCTGCAGAGAAGAAAGATCCAGGAGAATTGATTGATTTTCAAGGATTATCTCCTTCAAGCTCAAGAAAAGTCCATCTCAATGAACAGGAAGTCAAGCAAAGGCGCAGGAGCCTGCATGGATGAACAGAGAGCTCCTGACTAAACCCAAATATAAAAACGAACAATAGAAGAGGTAGAAGCAGGGACAAGTACATCTCTAGGAATATAGAGGCACTGTCCAAGTATGGAGGGATGAAGCTGGAAAAGCCATAGCCCACCTGGAGCTGAATCTGGTGAAGGACATGAAGGGCAACAAGGCCTTCTACAAGTCTATCACTAGCAAAATGAAGACTAGGAAAAATGTGATCCCACTACTGAATTGGGTGAGGAACCTGGTGATAAAGCATAAAGAAAAAAACTACATATTCACTATATTTTTACCTCAGTCTTTTCTGGTAAGATCAGGCTTAGGAATTCTTAAGTCCATGAGACCTGTGTGAAAGTCTGGAGCAAGAAAGACCCTCAGGGGAGGAGGTTAGGGAACATTTAAAAGAAAATGAACATGCACAAGTCAATGAGACCTGATGGTCTGCACCCACCAGTGCCGAGGGAGCTATCTGATGTCATTGCAAGGTCAGTCTTGATTATCTTTAAAAGGTTATGGCAACTGGGAGAGCTTCCTGAGGACTGGAAAAAAGCAAATATCACATCTATCTTCAAGAAAAGCAAGAGTCAAGATCTAGGAAACTACAGACCAGTCAGCCTCACATTGTTCCCTGAGAAGGAGATAGAGCAAATAATGCTGGAAACTGTTTTCAGACACATGAAGGTTAAGAACATGATTGGGAGTAGTCAGCATGGATTCTCAAAATCAAAATCATGTCTGACCAACCTGATAGCCTTCCATTGATCCGACAAATGGTTTGATGGATGAGGGGAGAGCACTGGATGTTGTTTATCTTGACTTTAGTAGGGCTTTTGACCCTCTCCCATAATACCCTAATAGGCAAGCTGATAAAGTATGGGCTAGATACATGGAAAGTGAGGTGGATTGAAAACTATCAGAGCTGCTGGGCTTGAAGGGTTATGATCAGAGGCATGAAGTCCAGCTGGAAGACAGTCACTAGTGGTGTACCCCAAGGGTCAATACTGGGGCAATACCGTTTAACAACTGAATTAATGAAGTGGATGATGAGACAGAGCGCACCTGTGGCAAGTTTGCAGACAATACAAAACTGGGAGGAGTGTCTAAAACACCAGATGGTTGTGCTGCCATTCAGAGGGGCCTCGACAGGCTAGATAATTAGGTTGAGAGGAATCTTATGAAGTTCAACAAGGCCAAACAAGTCCTTCCCCTGGGGAGGAATAACCCCATTCACCAGTGCATGCTGGGGGATGAAAAGGTGAAAAGCTGCTTTCCAGAAAGGGACTTAGGTGTCCTGGAGGACATCAAGTTGACCACAACTAAGCAATGTGCCCTTGCAGCAAGGAAAGCCAACAGCATCCTGAGCTGCATTAAGAAAAGTACCACCAGCAGGCTGAGGGACATGATCCTTCCTCTCTACTCTGCCCTGGTGAGACACATGTGGAGTACTGTGTCCAGTTCTAGGCTCCCTAGGACAAGAGAGATACGGACATGGTGACACAAGTCCAGCAAAGGGCCACAAAGATTATTAAGGGACTGGAACATCTGACATAGGACGAGTATCTGACAGAGCTGGGATTGTTCAGGCTGGATAAGGGAAGGCTCAGTGGGGATTTTATCCATGTTCATAAATACCCGATGGCAGGGAAAAAAGAAGACCAGTCCAGACTCTTCACAGTAATATCCAGTGACAGGAAAAGAGGCAATGTGCACATACTGAAATACAGAAAAATCTGCTTAAACATAAGAAAGAAAAGCTTTTACTGCAGGATCGATTCAACATTACAGCAGATTGCCCAGAGAGCCTATCAAGGCTACCTCCATCCCTAGAGATATTCAAAACCCAACCGGACATGGCCCTGAGCAACCTGCTTTAGCTGACCCTGCTCTGACTAGAGCTAGAGTAGGTTGGACTAGATGATCTCCAGACATGCCTTCCTACCTCAGGCATTCTGTGATTCTGTGATTCAGTGGCTAGTCCAGGCTCTGATATCTAAGAAATACAGTATCATAGACACAAAGCATTACCCTAGAATATGATCTCTAAGTGCAAATTGGATCCAAGACTAGTATGTCATTGTTCAAATTTATAAGAGGCAATTATATACAATTTTGACTCTGGAAACCCCCCAAGTTTAATTGCTATTGCAGCTGGAACACCATCCATATAGTGGCTTTTTAAAAGTTCTAAGAGAACAGAACTTGACCTGAAAAAAAATTGGGTTAGCAAAAGAACAGGCTGGAAAGGCTATCTATTGACCTGAGAAGCACTATTGGACCACAGTTTAGGATCAAGTTAGGAATAATTGTCATTTACCTTTAGATTTAACTAGCAACATTAGATGTTTCTATTCCTTCTATTTTCTGCCAGCTAGTAAATATTTCCTATGTGGCAGGATGCATAATATTGCTGAGCACTTCTGTGGCTTATAGAATTTGAAGTACCTTCAGAATTTGTCTCCAAATCTTTCTGCGCCTGCACTTCATTAAACACAATGAGCACTTCAGCATACCAAGGCCCCAACAAGCATTAATACTTCCAGAATACATCTCTCAAAATAGAGAAGAACTGAATTAATAATATAATTTCTTAGCAATTGTTAAACTGATGGCCATGTAAAGTGAACGTCTCCTCAGAGGGCTTATATTTGCCCTCAGGTACAAGATAAACCTCCAGTGAGTCTGTATCGTCACTAGATCTCAAAGACAAAACAGTAGCAATGGCATTGCAATTTCCACATTGATCATATGCCTTGTCACTGCCTAAAGGAAACACATTTACAGAAGAGAGAACTGTGCTTAATGAATCTTTGGCCCCTGTGAGAGCACTGCCAAAACCAAGTGTGTTAGTTCTTTGTGATGTGTACATCTATAAAGAAGAATCTGACATTGAAACAGTGCCACCACTTCATTTCACATAAAGGAAGGAAATAGCCATCCAATGACAAAGACTTGCAGTCAACAGCAACTCCCTTAAACAGATACCAGAAAGTTGGAACGTCCTACATCCCACTTTCCAGTATCTTGAGCCATTATGTCTCCAGGTCTCTCTTTTCACACACTCAGCTCAGAATCTTATTTTCCTGATAAAAAGCAAACATTGAGCCAGCATAAAAATTGGAATTTGTAACCTTGGAAAATGTAACATTGGAAGATGTAAGCCCAAGTATTAAAAGAATTCTGTTTATCAGAGCAGAAAAGCTAGTTGAAACAAAGGTTCCTATTGTAAATTTCAAAACTCAGGTCCTGCTACTTTTACTGCACTTCCACTATCATTGTATTGGTCTTTGCTTTAGACAATGTTTACATTTTTTAATTCTTTCATATTTCAGTCTTTTCAGAAGACTTCAGAATTTTGAGAGTTTTTTCCTTCTCCAGCAAACTTTGAAATGCTTATATCCTTATTGTCACTTTTTTTCATTTTTGCATTAAGAATGAGTTTCTCTTGATCACAGTGTTTGAAAAAGTAGTTTAAGGACTAATACTGTGTTGTGCTTTGTCAACAGTTGCTGATCTATGAGCCGCTAACTTCTGAAGGTTCCCTGGAGCCACGTTCTTATTAAAGAAGTGTGGAAAAGCTGTGTTCATTGTGGTCACTGTGTTTACTCCCTGTCTTTTTTTTAATAATGATTTACATTACTGAACAAAACGGTTGTTATAAATAAACCAACAATGTGTGTGACTCATGCTGGAGGACAATAAGGCATCGGATTCAAACTCCACAAGTCACCACCTTGTTATATGAAGTTAATATTCCAGTTCTCATTTTAGTTTGTGACAGGGTCTTTAAAGACAGACTTTAGGTGTTAGATCTGCTGGGGCAGGGGGGATTTTTTTTTTCTTTGTCTTTATAATGCTGTGAAGCTCTATTTGTGCTTGCATGAACCAAAGCTACTAATACGACACTATCCTTCAAACTCTATTTTATTTATTCACATTGTAGCCTTGTTATCAGGCAGGGGTTGACTGAGCTTCTCTGAGAAAAGAAGCCTCTGCTCTCCAATATCAAACAAATGTAAGTACTAATGTAGAATATGTCATTCATGTTTTCTTCATCTTATGGTATATCTGAGTCTCAAGAGGTTATGACACTCTTAGACTATTAACAGATCTGAAAGTCTTCTACAAGGATTTACTTACCTTTGAGGTGGAACTTGAGTCTGAAACTAAAACCAAGAGCACAGCAGAATACCACAGCAGAGATTTTAATTTCCACTTGTTCAGCATTCCTTCTAGTATGGACATCTCCAGTGCCCATTTCTTCTTTATGCAAATGCTTGAGCAATGAAGTAGGGAATTCTTCAATTCTTTGTTCCTAGCAGTGTCTTTTCTTAACTGTCTTACAAGAGACTGGAGGCATACAAGTTTGCATTCTGTCTAAATCAATAGTTTTTACTTTTAATCATATAGGTGTTCTCATTAGCGACAAATTACTTTCTGAATCTTGCCAAGCTCTTGGCCTTGGTGATATGATTATCCTCTTTACATGAAGTTCCTTTTCTATGTAGTCAGCTACAGTTCAATTTGAGGAGACATTACACTCTGTATGTGTGCATATATGTATTTACATATATTATTATTACTATTATTATTCTGGAATATTGTTGCAAACAGAATGGAACCCTGTGCTTTGCTTTAACCTTTCCATAACAGTGAACTATTAGAGTGTCTTGACAATGGTACTTCAATGAAAAACAACCTTCCTGCATTCCTGAAAGAAAGGCTTGCTTTTATACTCTCTGAACATATCTGTAGAAAGATCAACATAAATAAAGTAAATAAAACTAGCCATACAGATTCTGTTCAAGATGCCACCAAAACAAAAAAATTAACCTGGAAGACTGAAATCTACTGTTCTTCATCAGACTATTTTGAGCATCTTGGCAGTGAGTTCTACGGGACAAATGTTCATTTTGCAATGATATTTTTTCATTTTTAACTTTAAATTTTCTACTTCTCAGTTAACTAAACATACCCTTGAAAGCCCAAAACCATTTGTGTTCATACAAACCTTTCTACATTATTCACTTATTAACATCTACTAATTTGTCTCTACCTCAATAGTCAACAGAGACTCAATAATCTGTAAAATAGAGATAGATTATAAAAAAAGTTTGATCTGTTCATGATCTGCAACATCTCACAGCAATCTCATGACAAAAAGTACCTCAATTTTCCTCTAAGTCCAGAGAAATCAATGAAAATTTATATGAAATTAATTATTATTTGTGATAAGCCATAAAGAAATAATGTATGAAAAATATTTATGTGAAAGTGATTGATCGCTCTTTTTAAGACTTAAGTGCTTAAAGTGTTTCGTATATTATGCATAATTTTGTTGATCAGTTATAAAATGTTCTACAAATTAACTGTCTCTGAAAGTGATTGTCAGCACCTAGAACTTAATAGTATGCATTATCACTCTTAAAAATTATTGGACAAGTTTCAGTTGAGTATTTCATATAGTTTAAATTAGCTATGAAACAAAACATACCTAAGAATCAGAAAGTTGTAGTATGTCATATACCTATGCTAACATTTAAAACTATGCTTTGGAAGAATTCCTTCAAAAGCCCTATTAAGAAAATATTTCCGAAACCAAACTGTAAGTACTTTTATGAAAACTGAATAATATCTATTCAATATCAGTACTGAGAATCTTTACATTAGCAAACTCAAACTTCTGCCACTTATGAAATTTTCCTAGTAGGAAAGGTCAGATACTCAGAGATGTCTACATATACCTATCCTTGAATACCTGAACAACTTCTTATATTAAAAGCTAGGCGTGAATATCTGGTCCAACGGTAGCAGAGAAGCTTGCATATTCCTTTCTAGTGCTGGGCAACCATTATCCTCTGTCTACTGACCTTTATATTGTCATTAAACTCTTTTAAATCTGTTTCTGTTCTGGTTTTCCCTAAATTGCATCTTTTGACTCATATACCCTTATGACTGCTGAGCTCTCTGAATATGTTCTCAGAATACTTCATCAAGATGGGGTCAGCTTGCTACTGCGTTACTCAAAAAACTCAAAATCAATCCAGCAACTTAATCTAGCTACAGATGGTAACAGTGCTCTTTTCCTCTTGAACTTTGCCTTTGGAGTGAGTTGCTTAAGTTCTCCTTTTCACAATGTGCTGGCCGCATGCAGTCTTAATGGGATCTAGGATCTCAAAAGCAAAGAATCATAAATTCTAGACCAGGGTAACCTTTCACAGTCTTCTCTGCTGTTGGAAAACAATTTTTCTTCTTCTACCAACTTCTAACTACATGATAACTGTCACTTTAGATATATTAAATGTAATTACTTGTAATATGTGCAACAGTTTTTGCCATGATAATAGCACTTTTCATCCATCTCTAGTACCCGCACTATATATTTTTATGTAAGTGCATTGTGGACAGCTATCCCACAGTGCTGCAGTAGCAAGTCTCCAGGTAGAGTGAAATTTGCCTAATTTAGGCACCTAACTTTCACATACATTTTTTCCTGTAGAAAATACCTGATACTTTTCCATGTAGATAGATGAAAGAAGCAGCTGAGTACCACGGAGGAAGATCCTGTATAGCTATATTTAGATACCAAAATTTAGGCATTTAGGTGGGTTTTAATTAATGGCGACTGGAAAACTTCAGATGAACAAAAATAACTGTCTATTTCCCAGTGAATTGAATTGCTCTCTAAACTCCCTTCACTAGTTATTGCTAGATCGTCATTGACTGTAATGGTAACATAAATACCTAGATACATGTAGAATTGTGCACTGAGACAATTAAATTTAATTATATGCAATCAACATCTACAATCTACAATTTGGGAGCTGAATCCAGTCCCCAAGTACGAGGAAAAGCTGCTTAAGAATGGGATTCAACTCTTGCAACATTTAGATGTATATATTGAAGATAGCTCAAAATCTTGTCAATAACCCACAGCAAAGTTTAGATTCTAGATGGATCTGAAGAGCAAATGAAGATTCAAAGGTGCCTCCACAGTTAGTGCAGAGAATTATTGCTGATGGTGTTCATAGTGATGGATAAGGAACACGGAACTGGAAAAAGCAGAAACCGGAGGCTACAAATGCTGATGTATTAGTGCTAGAGAAAATCATATAAATCATAATGCAAAACTGCTCAAAACTAATGTAGTTAAACACTTAAAATCATCTTGTACTCTGAAAAGTTTATAACATCCTATTTTGATCACAGTTTAATTCTTTATCCTGGATGTTTTATGTCTAGCACATCTTACACTGGCTTTGCCCTAATTACCTAAAATAGTTCTCCCATAGTAATGTAAGGATTTCAATTTTACACCTACTGGATTAAAAAGCCACAACAGCAGGCTGTGTATGTGTGATTATTTCTTCAAACTGGATTTTAAATAATTTTAAACAAGCTTAGTCAGTTATTGTAACTGGTTTTTTTAATTATTATTATTACTTGTTACTCCTCTTAGTAATTCAAATAGTCATTTTCAGTAATTTTATATGTACTGTTCAGACTGGCCTCTTCCAGAATTTAACTGACAAATACACGACAAAAAGCAGTCTGTAGTTAGAAAGTTTTCTGTAATATTTCACATTAATATGCTGTAAAATTATTTAAAGCATTATAATTTCCTGCTCTGATCTGAGGAAACTGAGGCACCAATACCTAAAACAGGCATTGCCAATCACTAAACTAGTAGCAGAGACAGGATGAGAACTCTTTTGCTCTCAGTCCAAGAATAAAGTTTTCTTTATGAGTGGCAGAAGTTCTTAACTCATGGGCTTGAGATGTCTGCCTCTGGTTTCCTTATCAACATTTTCTTCTTCATTGCCTCCTCTAATTCTATCCTTTCCAGCTCTGATGTTAAAATTAATTCATCATGTCAGCTGCCTCTCTTTAGACCCCTAAACTGATGTGCCAATCCCCTACTCACAGCCCTACCAATGCGTGATACTCCATCCTGAACCTGATGCTTCAGAAGAATCCTGACTTGGCAAGTGCTGATACCTACCTCTCAGCCTACACTTCTTTTACAGACAATGGAGAGAAATAGTCACATATAAGACCTATTCACCTGACCTCTTTCAGAGCTCCATTACTGGAAAAGATTCTTCACATCTAGAAGTGCTTTCTATCTCCATCAATTATAAAGGGTATTTAAAGTAGCTAGCGCAGATGTAGATGCCTAGGTAGCTATTTTCGTATATTTAAAAAAATGTCACCCTGTCTTTTTTCTCTGTCAAAGTTGCCTAAGCACAGTAACCAACAATCATTTGAGACACCCAGAGATATATGGAAATCCACACGGGCCTGGCTTCTCTGTGTCACAGGACCTATGGGAGACCCATGACCTGTAGCAGCAGCTGCTGGCGGCCAGGCTCCTGGCCTCTGCAGACTCTCCAGTAACACTGGCCTCTGTAGGTAAATGAACTGACCCCAGTCAATCTCCTCTTCCTCACTTCCACTTCTGTAAATGTCTTGCAAACTGTGTTCAGTGAATATGCAAACTGTCATGCATCCCTTTCCTCCTTCTCCAACTAGTCCAGCTGCAGCTTTTCCTGTTCAGCCTCAAAACGAAAATTTGCTCTTCTTCCAATCTCTGCTGAGAACTGACTTCTTTTTGTTTAGCTTCTCCTGCCCTTCAGACCTCAATCTAGACACCATTTATGCAGCCACTAAATTAATATAAAGCTAGAAGTAAAAGAAGATATAAAAAGTATGTACATACCTATAACTTGCATCATATTTTTGATACATTTTTCATTATAAAAAATCCCGTGGTCCCATATTCCCCATTTTGTCCCTTCTCTCACCTTTCACCTTGCATCAGATTATGCTAAATCAAGAACATAAAATCTTTGGGGATTTTGCAAGTTAAAGTCTACCCTTGAAACAGGTCAACTAAAATGGCACATATGGCACTAAAATAAAAACACAGGCAAAAACAATGCTAATGATTCTTTGCATTGTAAAAGCCGTGCAAGGTCTTGAACCACCAGACCACGAGTCACGCACTAGCTTAAAGACAGCCATTCAGGTTGAGGTGATAAGAACATCCTCTTCCTACTTTTTCTATTATGTGTGCCCATTCATTGCAAGGAATACTCATATTCATGCACAAGCCCATGAGCAGCAGCAGCAGCAGTAGTGCAGAAGATCACTATAATGATACTTTTAATATTATCCACTTAATTAGAATTCAGAATTGTTTGTCTCTTGAGGATTCTCTTGACAGACATTAAAGAGAGAGACTACAGCAACACGTTTTAAAAAAAGATTGTTTCTTGAGGTATTTTTATTTCATTGTTATTTCAGCTCATTTCAACAATACAACTAAAAATCTTAAAAGCGTTGTTTCATAGAAATCACAGATTTTGGCCTCAAAATACTGAAGTACCACTGTTAGTTATTCTTTTTTTTTTTTCTTTTTTCTCTTTTTAAATTTTTGATTTAGAATTCCTGTACAGAAGTGGTTTATCAATGAGAGGAAAGGAAAATATATATAAGTATTTTAATTTCCCTGGGCTAATTCCTGGCCCTGCTGAAGTCAATGGAAAAATCTTAAATATCTTCCATGAAATTAAGATCTGACCTTTTTTTTTTTTTTTTGGTTTAAGGAAATGTGTCAATGTTAGGCATATGGTCTCTTCTGTGAGAGATCCGTTCACAGAAATGGTCTAAAGGGAGCTGCCACAATCTTTCTCCCACTCCCAATGCAAGAGAGCTTTCCATTATTGTCTGTAATCAGCAATATTTTGCTTAACAATTATTTTTATTTATTTTAGAAGTTTTAAATATGATACTAGGAAAAAAGAGTGATAGAAATATGGACAATTAGGTACATAGTAGAGCTCTTAGACTTAGTGTGGTTGCTCACACCTAGCAATTTTATCTGTTTGAGATTTCCTTGGAAATCCTGCCCAGCCTCTGGCTGCCATTCCAATAGATTATGAATCTCTCCTAAGTTCTCTGCTGTATCTGTTAGCTCCATATAGATGTCTCAGGCATTTGGGGTCCTCTCAGGTGGCACTAGATGCCTGTGTCTGGACAGCTGAGTCACAGTACTCAGGCAGGATTCTGTGCCAGGTAATGGACAGCTCTAATTGGGGATCCAAGCTTTCCTTATTATTAATGCAGATACTCAGAGCTTGATTCAACTACTCACACTCAGCTGCTCTGGGTACTGACTGAGAGCACTTTAGTCATCCTCAGGGCATCCAAGGCAGCCACACAAGTTTCTCATAGATATAAGATACAGCTTACAAAAGACCAATACCCCTCTAGCATGGTAGGTAGAGGTGAGGTAGGATACCCAAGGACGCATCCTTTGGTCCTAGAAAACTATGTATGGACTAATGAATTGACCCCTACATTTACAGTCCTGCCAATGGGAACTTAAACATCTGTAGTGGGATTCAGTTGACAAACATGGATATCTGATGTCATACAACACATTAGTCTGGTGCTGATAGATATCATAAGGAACCTACAGAAAACTTTCATTAGTTCATATCAGCATCTATAGGCTAAATAGGATGCTCAGCAGTGCTAAAATGACACTAGATGCCTATAGTAGACAACCAAAACTTTCAGTTTTGTTACCTGTGGGGACTCACTCACACAGAAAGTAGAATTACCCAAATAAACATGTCTAGTACTGTTTTAGATTAACTGTGCTATACCTACTGGCAACTGCTGCAGCTGAAGCTACAGCAGGACATCTTTCAGTTCCATGTAGATTTGGATTCTCTTAGCTGTGAGTAATTTTTTTGTGGAACTGAATCCTGCCCCTATACGTAGAAACCTATTTCTAACTGCAAAGGTATTGCATATTCCTACCATCACCTTTTTGAAAATTGACTTGCTCTGTTTAGTACCAGACTTCAGAATAAGGCTATGCAAAGCTGATCTCAGGTTACACAGGTACCTGTCACTTCATTTTGGCTCCCTGCTCTATCAGTCAAGATAGCTGGATGCCCCGTTTAAGTAGACTGAATCTCCACTCATGTGGATATAGATTTTAAGCATTTGCAATTGGTTTTCTACACAGTGAATAGAGCAAGATGGTTGCCTTACTCGAGTGAATTATATCATACGTTCCTTGAGATATCTAGACAACTTCAATGATTGAATCGTTAAACAGGTGTGTTGGGTTGAGATAAATGGCATCCTGGAATACCTATTTTTTTCTATTGACTATAAAAGGAGGGAAGATGAGTAATGCAAATGCCGATACTGCAACACAAATGTCTAAAGTTAGCTGATGTGCATTTTCCTTTGGGTTCCTATTTTTTCCCTTCTGCTCTTCACAGTGAATTTTATTACATGTTCACTAGCTTCTGACATTGTTCCTGCTTATTTTCTTTGATAAAGCCCAAAACCTAATGCTTTTCTTTCAAGTTATTTTTATGGAATTTTTCATAGAATCATAGAATCATTAAGGTTGGAAAAGACCTCTAAGATCATTGAGTCCAACCATCAACCCAACACCTCCATGCTTACTAAACCATGTCCTGAAGTGCCATGTCTACATGTTTTTTGAACTCCTCCAGGGATGGTTACTCCACCACCTCTCTGAGCCAACCTCTTCCAACGCTTGACCACCCTTTCAGTAAAGAAATTTTTCCTAATATCCAGTCTAAACCTCCCCTGGCACAACTTGAGGACATTTCCTCTCATCCTATCACTAGTTACTTGGGAGAAGAGACTGACACCCACCTCACTACAACCTCCTTTCAGGTAGTTGTTGTAGAGTATAAGGTCTCCCCTCAGCCTCCGCTTCTCCAGACTAAACAATCCCAGTTCCCTCAGCTGCTCCTCATAAGGCTTGTCCTCCAGACCCTTCAGCAACTTCATTGCTCTTCTCTGAACACATTCCAGCAACTCAATGTCCTTCTTGTACTAAGGGACCCAAAACTGAACACAGTAGTCAAGGTGCAGCCTCACCAGTGCCGAGTACAGGGGGACAATCACTTCCGTAGTCCTGCTGGCCACACTATTTCTGATACAAGCCAGGATGCTGTTGGCTTTCTTGGCCACCTGGGAACACTGCCGGCTCACGTTCAGATGGCTGTTGACCAGCACCCCCAGGTCCTTTTTGGCCAGGCAGCTTTTCCAGCCACTCTTCCCCAAACTGTAGCATTGCATGGGGTTGTTGTGAGCCAAGTGCAGGACCTGACACTTGGCCTTGTTAAACCTCATACAATTGGCCTCGGCCCATCGATCCAGCCTGTCCAGGTTCCTCTCTAAAGCCTTCCTACCTTCGAGCAGATCAACACTCCGCCCCAACTTGGTGTCCTCTGCAAACTTACTGAGGGTGCACTCAATCCCCCCATCATTGATAAAGATATTAAACAAGACTGGACCCAACACAGAGTCCTGGGGAACACTGCTGTGACCAGCTGCCAACTGGATTTAACTCCGTTCACCACAACTCTCTGGGCTTGGCCATCCAGCCAGTTTTTTACCCAGCGAAGAGTACACCTGCCTAAGCCATGAGCTGCCAGTTTCTCTAGGAGAATGCTGTGGGAGACAGTGTCAAAGGCTTTACTAAAGTCGAGGTAGATAACATCTACAGCCTTTCCCTCATCCACTAGGTGGGTCACCTGGTCGTAGAAGATCAGGTTGGTCAAGTAGGACCTGCCTTTCATGAACCAACGCTGGCTGGGCCTGATCCCGTGGTTGGCCTGCACATGCCTGTTGAGCGCACTCAGGATGAACCGCTCCATAATTTTCTGAGGTCAGGTCTGGTACCGAGGTCAGGCTGATGGGCCTGTAGTTCCCTGGATCCTCCTTCTGGCCCTTCTTGTAGATGGGTGTCACATTGGCAAGCCTCCAGTCTTCTGGGACCTCCCCTGTTAACCAGGACTGCTGATAACTGAGGGAGAGTGGCTTGGCAAGCTCCTCTGCCAGCTCCCTCAGTACTCTCAGGTGGATCCCATTCAGCCCCATAGACTTGTGAGTGTGCAGGTGGAGTAGCAGGTCGTTAACTGCTTCCTCCTGGATTATGGGGGGTTTATTCTGCTCTCTGTCCCTGTCTTCCAGCTCAGGGGGCTGAATTCCCTGGGGATAACTGCTCTATTAAAGACTGATGCAAAGAAGGCATTAAGTCCCTCAGCCTTTTCCTCATCCTTGGTGGCAGTGTTCCCCCCCGCATCCAATAAAGCAGGGAGATTCTCCTTGGCTCTCTTTTTGTTGTTAATATATTTGTAAAAACATTTTTTAGTATCTCTTACAACAGTGGCCAGCTTGAGTTCTAGCTGGGCTTTTGCCTTTCTAATCTCCTCTCTGCATGATTTGACGAGATCCCTGTACTCTTCTTGAATTGCCTGCCTCTTCTTCCAAAAGTGATAAACTCTCCTTTTTTGTCCTGAGTCCCAGCAAAAGCTTCCTGTTCAGCCAGGCCTGTCATCTTCCCTGCCAGTTCATCTTACGGCACATGGGGACAGCCTGCTCCTGCACCTTTAAGACTTCCTTCTTGAAGAATGCCCAGCCTTCCTGGACCCCTTTGCTCTTCAGGACTGTCTCCCAAGGGACTATCTCAACCAGTGTCTTGAACAGGCCAGTCTGTTCTCCAGAAGTCCATGGTAGTGGTTTTGCTCATCCCCCTCCTTACTTAGCCACAAATCAAGAACTCTATCATATCATGGTTGCTAAGCCCAAGACGGCCTCCAACCACCACATCTCCCACCAGTCCTTCTCTGTTTGTAAACAGCAGGTCAAGCAAAGCACCTCCCCTGGTAGGCTCACTTACCAGCTGTGTCAGGAAGTTATCTTCCACACATTCGAGGAACCTCCTAGACTGTTTCCTCTCTGCTGCGTTGTATTTCCAGCACATGTCCGGTAAATTGAAGTCCCCCACGAGAACAAGGGCTAGCGATTGTGAGACTTCTACCAGCTGCTTATAGAATGCTTCATCTGCCTCTTCATCCTGGTTGGGTGGTCTATAACAGACACCCAGCAGGATATCTGCCTTGTTGGCCTTCCCCCTCATCCTTACCCATAAGCACTTGACCTTATCATCATAATCGCTGAGTTCTACACAATTGAAACACTCCCTTACATACAGAGCCACCCCACCACCTCTCCTTCCTTGCCTATTCCTTCTGAAGAGCTTATAGCCATCCATTGCAGCACTCCAGTCATGAGGGTCATCCAACCATGTTTCTGTGATGGTGACTAAGTCATAGCTATCCTGCCACACAATGGCTTCCAGCTCCTCCTGTTCGTTGCCCATGCTGTGTGCATTGGTGCAGATGCGCTTGAGCTGGGCTATCGATTTCACTCCCAACATTGGCATGCCACCCTTCGGCTCCTCTCTAGTGAGCCTGGTTACATCCCCTTCCCCCTTCAAACCTAGTTTAAAGCCCTCTCGATGAGCCCTGCCAACTCCTAGGAGAGAATCCTTTTTCCCCTTTGAGACAGCTGGACTCTATCCATCGCCAGCAGGTCCGGTGCCATGTAAACATCCCCATAATAAAAAAAACCAAAATTCCACCAATGGCACCAGCCTCTGAGCCATGTGTAGAGCAGGTGAGTTTCCCTGTTCCTTTCAGTATTCTTCCCTGCTGCTGATGGGATTGAGGAAAACACTACCTGTGCTCCTGATCCCTCAACCAGTTGCCCCAGTGCCCTGAAGTCCCTTTTGAATACTTTTGGACTTCTCTCCATGACCTCATCATTGCCAACCTGCATAACCAATAGCAGGTAATAATCAGAGGACCATACCAGACCAGGGAGTTTCCTAGTAACGTCTCTAACCCGGGCCCCAGGGAGGCAGCAGACTTCCCTGTGGGATGGGTCTGGTCGGCATATTGGGACCTCTGTTCCCCTCAGAAAGGAATCCCCTACGACAATTACGCTCCTTTTTTTCTTAACAGAGACAGTCGTAATATGTGGGGCTGGCTGGCTTACCCTAGGCAACCCCCTGGATGGACCTTCACCTACATCCTCATTTGCCTGGCCCTCAAGTTCCAGAGCCCCGTATCTGTTGTGTAAGGGCAACTGGGAAGGTGAGGGAGGCCACAGGGTCCGCCTGCCGCCCCGAGCAGGGACCTGTTTCCATTCCCCCCATCTCCTAGGTCCCCTCCTTCTGCTTGGTGGCAAGAGTGTAGGGGATCCTCTGCTTCTTGTGGAGCCTCCATCTGCTGCCTTGGCCTCAGGGATGGTAGGGTGTGGCTCCACCAATCTATCTCCCTCTCACACTCCCTGATACTCCTTAACCTTTCCACTTCCTCTCAGCTCTGCCACCAGGTGGAGCAGATCACCCACCTGGTCGCACCAAAACCAGTTGTTGTCTCTGCTGCCCTCCGGTATGAGTGACAGGCTCAGGGGCTCCCTGCCGCTGGAGACCTGGACAGCTGTATGTTTGCGTGGGAGCTCCGTCTGGGTCGCCACATTCCTTCTGGCGATGGCTTTCGGGCGAGTGGAAACCATAGCTAGGTCCTCTCCTGGGAGGGCGATAACCACTAGTTGAGTTACCCTTTAGGGCCAGCAGGGGGACTGCATCCTACCCACGCAAAATGCCACGCAAACTGCCACGCCACGCCCTTCTGACGCGCCTGGCCCTGTTTGCCCGCCCTGGCTGCCGTGTTCCCTGGGGGCAGCTCTTGTATGTGAGGGGGTTTGGCCACCATCACTTGTGTCCCCGTCCACGCTGAGTCAAGGCTGCCGCTTGTCAGGAGCTCACTCTTTCCCGCTCTGGGGGGGGCTGGGGTACCCTCTCTCTCCCTGCACTTCTGCCCTCGCAGTTTTGCTGCCTTAGGAAGGGTCCCCTGGCATGATCCTCTGCTCTGGAGCCCTTCGCCTCAGTGGCTTTTACACTATTTTACTTCCTAATCACATTCCTAATTTATTTTGTAAATTTTCAAGTTATGCAGTGATATTTTACAAAGCAAAACCAGAAACCTTCTGATTAAAATATCTTTGCACGGAAGAGTTCAATCTTTTAAACAGCAGATATTATACTTGCTACCGTCTCTTTGATCACTTACAATATATGATGCTCATTCTGAGCTGATCAGTAATTTTTGTCTTTTGTAAAGAAGTATTTTATTAATTTGAAAAGTTTTGTCATTTGTATTACACCAAACTATTTATTAGAGATCTACAAGCTGTATGGAAATGATTTAACTCACACAACTTATATAGACTCGATTGCCTTATTAATATTCAACACACATTTGAATTATGGGAAAGAGAGATGCCTATTTCGAATGATCCATTTCCACAGGGGAATGATTTTTCATGAGAGGACGGGAAAGAAGGTAAATGCTGGCTCTGTGGGAAGATTGACTCTGGGTCCCATCCTGAAAGACTCCTTTACTTAATATGCTAGTTACCTCCTCAGCCATCCATATAACTTCTCTATATGAGCTCCTACGTACTGTACTCTCCACTGAGAAGGTGTCAACACATAATCAGTCTCCTTCAGGAAAGTGCTTGCAGTCTGGAAGGTCAGGGGCCAAAGCTACCCCAGAAAAAAACACTTTGCAATAAACTATAGCTGAAGTCTCTGAAGCTGTTATCACATGACCCTGTTTGACTGCCTTTTTGACAAAAATACTTTTGTTAGGTCTGCCATGGATCTACATGAATTTACACAACTTAATAGAGTTCTCATCTGAATGAATAGACATATGCTGGCCTAAAACTGGAATGATACCGAGAGAGATTATGATCCTTGCATACCAGATAGCTGTTCTGGTCAATCTCTGGCAGACATATGTAACAGAAGCTGTTAAAATTGTTCCTGGGGCAAAGCAATACATATTCACTTTTTTTTTTCATATGCAACCCAACCATTTTGTTGTTTGGGTTTTTTTTCATGTTTATTAACGGAAATTGGAGAATAATGAGAGTGCTTCTATTTAGGAAATAAGGGCAAATCATAAATTACAGTTTCTTTAGTTAGAAAGTGGTAACCAAAGACAGTATGGTTTGTATATATTAAGTAAATAAGTATATTTGAATAGCCTTTTGTTACTGCTGCTATTAGCAAATATCACTATTAATGTACTTATTTATACTCCATTGAGCTTTTAGAATCTCAGCCCACTTATACGCTAAAAAGCTATTTGTGTGTCTGATCAGATTGCATGTCTGGGGCTACAGGATGATCATAAATTACAAATTATTTGAAAGGGATGTACCATTGTAATATATTGCCCTGATAGATCCTCCATAAAGCTCACAACTGGCATAGAATCTATTAGTGTGTCTGATCAGATTGCATGTCTGGGGCTATAGGATGATCATCAATTACAAATTATTTGAAAGGGATGTACCATTGTAATATATTGCCCTGATAGATCCTCCATAAAGCTCACAACTGGCATAGAATGAGATCGTGGGGATGTTATTCAAGTTAAAGTTTCCATTCTTACTTGCAAAATCTCTGGAATCTGGCTTCTATTTACATCATACTTAGAGGAAAAGCATAGCAATGACCCTAACAACAAGAATACAGATTTAGTACTTCCCATTATACAGTGCTTTTCAAGATAACAAAGGAAAACTGTCTTAAATTAGAAAAGAGTCAAACATGGTATATATGTATGTTCATGAAAAGAGAAAGTAGGAAAGATGTTTCACAACTATACTGGGCAGTTCCCCAGAACTCAGTTACTAGAAACAGGAAGGAATCCTTTATAATCAGATAGTAGGAAAATTTAAGGAATATGAAAACAGTCATAAGTTTTTGCCTGTGTCCTTCCTTTCTTCTGGGATGGTGGTAGAGAATTAGAATAATTAACAGCTATCTTAGCACAGTAAGACAACTTCTGTTGAAAGTAGAGGGAAACTATAGCTCAGAGAAGAACAAACTATCTATATCAGCATAACTAACTACAAATTTCTGCTTCTTTTTTCTCTTGTAATTTTCTTCAATAAGTAAGCATATTCTACTATTTCTGAATAATATTATATGTAACCTGTTTCATGCCTGTAGGTATGGAAGGACCTGTGAAACAAATACCCTGTTTCCTTGCAATCCAAGGGGCCATACTGGGCCTCTACAGAACCTGCAGCAACTGGTTAGGAAACTAGAGTTCAGGAAAAAGTGGATTCTTTCAATGTCCACTAGCAGCCAGGCAGGACTCTTGACATGCAAAAAAGTTGTAAGGATTATACTGGAACACAGGAAGTATGGCATATTGATGTTATCAGCTTTAGAAGGGAGTTCCTCTTTATAGTAATGATAATTCAATGATATGTGGCAGGTATTTGTGATCTGTTTCAAAGGTTCTGCAAGCTAATGGAACTGATGCATGACAGATCTAGTTATTTAAAAACAAGAAATCAAACACCTTTGATTCATTTAGGAAAAATCTTTGCACTGTGCTCCAAATTTAAGATCTATCATCTAGATCATCCAGATGCACCAAACATATTTTGTTATTACACTGCAGTCACAATAAAATGGAACTGGCCACACACATTCAGTAAATTGAAGTATTCCTATGCCAGTGTTAATCCTTAGCGTGTGCAATTTTCAATTATCAAGCTACATGTAGTTGTACATAACTTTCAGCTTAAAAAAACCCAAAAACACTAAATAAAATCTCTGAATGCCTTTTCTATGATTTATGATGCCCTTTCATCCACAGATGAAGAAAGAACACACAGAATACTTGTATTTGCGACGGATCCCCAAAATAGGCCACATCATTATAAAGAGAAAATGCTTTTCCATTTCTAAACATGAAGACAGTAAACACTGGCCAAAATAGTCAACAGTAGAAGTGTAAGAAGTAGGTATACTATACATACTATATGTATGGCTTTACTGAAATATGGCATTAAATCATATCAAATTACACTGAATTGCACCCTACTTGAGGTAGGGTGTAGGGACTGTCATAGTGTACAGTGTCACCGTAAGTAAGACAATAGGGACCAGATTCTTCTCAGAGAAAGGTAGGCAACATACTTTGATTCCTAATTAAGTTGGTGTCCTAGTTCCTTCAGAACATAACTGGCTCTGTGATAAAATCATAGGGGCCTTATTCTAGACTCTGAGCACAATTGGTCAAGTGGGATTACTACAGGAGTTAGAGGAAAGCAATACTGTGTGTAATTTACCCTCACTTATACAGTATTTAAAGGATAATCCTCTGAAACATCTCATATATAATTAGTATCAAGCCCTTAATTCATCCTTCTGTATGCATTTAGGACATTATCAGTTATTACAGTCTTGTTTCATTGTAATAAAGGGCAAAAATCCCCAAATAAATGTCATATTATGTATAAGTTCCTTTCAAAAACCTGATCTCTGAGTTAGTGCTTATCCAGAGGTTTGAGTGCCACTTACTGAGTCAACAGCACCATTTCTTGTCAACCTGTTAGCTTTTTGTCTCTTTGAGTTTTCCAAGAACGTTCTAGTAGTGAGCAATTTTAATGTTAGCTAACCTGCATAACTGACTGGAATGAAACAACACAGGAGAAATGTTAAAGCTATGAGCCTTAAGAGCCAATCATTACTTCTTTGAAACCCTAAACCAAGTTTGAATTCTCATTTAGATGCTCCATTATAAAATAATTCCTGAACCAAACAAGACACTGAATTAAAATCTGCACTGCTTAAGAGTCTAATGTTAATCCACCAAAATAAATGAAAGAAATACTATACATTTCAAGAGCATTTTTGGACCAGATCCAAGAGGCATAATTTTCCCCCTCTTACAAAGAAGAAGTGGTTCTTCATGCAGCAGTTAGTTTCTGAGCTTCAGTGAA
Organism: Ciconia boyciana; assembly: GCF_034638445.1. Taxonomy (NCBI): domain Eukaryota; kingdom Metazoa; phylum Chordata; class Aves; order Ciconiiformes; family Ciconiidae; genus Ciconia; species Ciconia boyciana. Next base: position 178,160,143 of record NC_132934.1, read on the forward strand.
AGCTCTGAACAAGTAAAATGTTATCCTATATACATTGCTGGATCATGGTCCATTTGTTGTCCGCTGGGACCACCAGGTCCAGATATTATATATCTGACCGTATTTCAAATTACAATAAATGTCTTGTTTTACATTTCTGGCAGGCACTGATTTTTCAGAGAACTCTTATCTGTATTAAGTATCTGAAAAGTTCTTCATTTGCTTTCCAGCTGAAAATTAATAAATTCCACCAAGGGACAGATGCCTTGTCTTGCAGTCTGTGAGTATTTTCAATGCTAGAAAGTTCATCAATTTCATATATTTGAATGAGCAATGATGTCACCAAGGGTGTAACTGGTCTGTCTTCCATCAGACATATCTGAACCTCTTGTTTTGAATAGTCAATAGGGAGAAACAGGGAAATTTGGGCACAGGAGTCTCACCTACTAAAAATAACTATGACGTAGATGTCTAGTTAGGGAAGATGAACTACACTCTAAGAATCTGTCATGGGTGAGGACAAGAGTAAGTGGCAACCCACAGTGGATATAGATCCTGGGGTTGATTTAAGAACCAAGCAGATTAGAGCCTTTACTCCACTTCTACTCACGCACTCACACACTCCCTCCCTCCCCTTCAGCATTATGTTCACTAGGTCTGGACATTCTTTCGCTGCAGGGAGGTCATTGCTGGTCCAGGTCCAAAGTCATGTTGGTTCTTGCCATGCTGCTGCTTACAGTCACCAACCTCATGTATTACTGTCCAAAGTCCCTGGATATCTCCCAGCAATTGTCTCCACACAGCTTTCTGATCTCTGGAATCTTCCCCCACTTCCCAGATCTTTCCTTCAGCCAGGATCTTCACCTTCTTCTTTCACAGACCACTTCTTCCTAAATCTAGTCAGCATGCAGAAGCACAATACATGATCAGCCCCCTGACTGGTAGTTCTGTCTCATGTTGCTGTCAGCTGGAGGATTCAGGACATGCCACTTTGGTTAAGTCCAAGTTTTATCAAAGTTTTCAGACACACATACACTCAATTATATGCCATGTTAGCATCCACATTTTAAGCTGTTTTCTTCACCTGTGACAGGTCCTTGCGAGAAATATTAGGGTTTTCAGTTTCAGATCATAATACACTATGAACAACTGTGTAAGAAATGTCAGTATTCAGAGGTAATTCCTCCATGTTCAGAATCGTTGTTCTTCTAAATTTCTTCTAAATTTTTCCTCTGTCTCTGCAATGTTGTCTTTGGCAGAATAGATATAATTTTCTAAAAACTGGATTTCACACTGCAAGTACTTTTTGAGTCTTCATATTGTTTACCATCATTTTTTGCCTATGCCAGATGATGCAGCTATATACTCATAATGAGATAATTTATCAAAGTCAAAGCCATTAACTCATTTCAATATTTAATCACCAAATAAAAATTGACTAAGCAAAGCAGCAGTTAAAAAAAAAAAGATAAAAAGTAAGTTACTTAGTTTCCATAAAATGGTTATATCTGGAAGTCAAGAGTGAGGGTATAACTTGTACTGAAGTATTTTAACTTTTTCATAAGAGCCCTGCAGGGTACTATTCTAACAATAATCATGGAGGATTTCAGATACTAAGAGCTATAACCAAACCTGTGTGTTCAAGTTCAGGGGTTATACAGGAATGGTTTGTGATAAAACAAATGTCAGATTAAGACCTATTTATAAATTTAAATGCCATGATGACAAATTTACAAGTTATTACAAAATATTGCATGACAGAACAGTTGAATTTTTCAAAATTCTCTGTTGCTAAAGCTGGACTGTTCCATATTCTAGACAAAAAGCAGTATCATTTTGTCTCTTAAGAAATTTTTAGTACTTTTATTTTGTCACATTCTAGCACCCCAAATGTTCTGAATGTCAAGACCTATGAAAACACAAGTCATTATATGGCTGTTTGGTCTGAGGGTGAAAAATTCTGCCTACAGAAAACACAGGTACTCCATGAAAGCAGTACTGAAAACAAGGGTCAGAGAAGGCTGACGGATGGTTCATTTGTTTGATGAGGTTCATTGCAGGTCAAATAGATTTGTGTGTATACAGTGATCATAATTTCTCTGAAGCAGACAGACATCTCCGCTTATTTTTTATCTTCTTAAGGAGAGCTGATGGAGAATTTGTATTGCCCAGCTTAGAAAAAAAATGTGCTTTCTGTATCTCATGATAATAATGTATTGGAAATTAGTAGGATGATTTTAATTGCAAAGTCACTCAAAACATCCAGCCGACACTAGGAAAGTTCAGTGAAACCACTTTCCTTCTATGTTCTCTACCTTGCACAACCACAGAACTCAGTATTCTTGCTTCATTAGCCACATTTATAGACAAGTACACAATAAATATTTCTTCTTAAAACGGCCAAATCCTTTCCTGCAAAAGAATCACAAATGAATGCTCAGCTTAACTCTAGGTACACTAGTAGCTGTGTTTGAATCCTTCCTTCCTCCCTTCTTCCAAAGTTTTTGAAAACTTCTGGACTGGCTCTTCAAAAATTACAGATATGTTTTGGTAGAGCTATATCATTTATTCCTTTTATGCTTATTCTTATGATTAGCATTGACAATGCAGAGGTCTGGTAACCTTCAATGGGTGGAAGAAAACACATACTGGGTACTAGCAATGTCTCTTCTTAGAGAAAACTATTTATAAAAGTTATGCTGTTGCAGCATTTGTTTGAAATTCAAATTGTACTCTGCAACAGGTATTTTACCAGTCATAAATTTCAACTGAAGTGAATTACCGCTATAAAACAAATTGATTTTGACTTTGTAAACATATGCCACAAATATTTCACACTTTCAAGTGATGGGCATTTTTAGTGGATTATTATAATGAATATTGATTATTTCTAACATAAACCAGATAAAGTTAGTTTAGAAATGTTTAATGCATGGCAGTCAAAATTCTTAGTTCTTCTAGTGTTATATTTTTATCTAGAAGTGTATGAATTATACTAGCTCTTGAATACATATGCTGGTGGCATGAATGTGTACACCCCCTTTGCAAAATCCCCTTTCTCCTCAAAGGACTTTATTAGCCTACTGAGAAATTAAAGTCTACACTGAGAGCTGATAATGAGACAGAAATACTTAGAAACAGATATTTCTGTTGGAGTGTTCATTTACTGTATTACATATGTGCCTCACTCATTTCTCGTTCTTGCTATCGAGAGGTACATTTTACATTTCAATTTTAAACATCTATTTGTTGACAAAATACTTTAAAATCAATATTTTCTTGAGTGTTCCTCCCTCTCTTCAGTTCTTGGTGGCTTTGCTATTGGATTTTAAGAACTAGAAGGTGAAATGTATTGGATGACACACTCAGCCTTGTCAAATACCTTCTGCTTTGAAGGGCTTATGTAACATTGCAGATTTTAACAGATTTCAACTCAAATGATATTTTAGTAGATAAGTGGATGGATCAGACCAAAGAAAATAAGAGGCTCACATCTGAGACAAACCAAATTGATAAAAAGATTTAATTCAGTTGGGTCATAATTTCACACAATTTATTTTTTAATGCTTCCTTGTTTTCAGAGTATGTTTGTTTGGCCCTTGTGGGAAGGGCATTTGTTTTTATGCTTCTCTTCACTTTCTGATGCATGAATATTGCATGGAGAACAAAAACACCAGGAAAAAAAACACAAACAAAGGCTTTATTAGCTTAATTTCTGTGCAATAACATATAGATTATAAAGAACAACAGCAGCAGGAAACATTATGCAGGGCTATACTGACAACAGTGGTCAAAAAGCAGAATCACAAACTTAGTATCACGTACAAAATCTGTGACAAGTCTAAAATTGTATTCCTATGGAAAAGAAAAAAAAGAGAAAGGTTTCACAGCTCCATCCAGCAAAGTGACCATCAGTGATTATTCATGTTTAAATTAAGGACATACTTTAAATGCTTAGTTAGAGCTGATCTTGAAAGCTCAACTTCTTGTAAGTTCAAGTTTTTAAATTCCACAAAGTGTTTCATATGGGAATTCTGAGAAAAGAACTGTAACTTTGTCATGGTTTAGCTTCAGTCAGCAACTAAGCACCACACAGCCGCTTGCTCACCCGCCCCTCCCTGGTGGGATGGGGGAGAGAATCGGAAGTGCAAAAGTAAGAAAACTCGTGGGTTGAGATAAAAACAGTTTAATAATTGGGGAAAAGTAAAAAAAAAAAAAAAAAAAAAATTGTAATGAGAAGGAAAACAACAAGAGAGCGAAAGAGGAACAAAGCCCAGGAAAAAACAAGTGATACAACTGCTCACCACACGCTGACTGATGCCCAGCCAGTCCCCAAGCACTGATCGCTACCCCACGGCCAACCCCCCCCAGTCTATATACTGAGCATGACGTCATATGGTATGGAATAGCCCTTTGGCCAGTTTGGGTCAGCTGTCCTGGCTGTGCCCCCTCCCAGCTTCTTGTGCGCCCGGCAGAGCATGGGAAGCTGAAAAGCCCTTGACTGGTGTAAGCATTACTTAGCAACAACTAAAACATCAGTGTGTTATCAACATTATTCTCATACTAAATACAAAACACAGCACTATATCAGCTACTAGAAAGAAAATTAACCCTATCCCAGCTGAAACTAGGACAAACTTAAGAGTGGGCCTGTTCACATGTAAATATGTTTTAACCTCCAAAAGTGAACTAAAATAGTAAATCACAGATTGTTCACTTTCCATATAAAATTAATTTCACACTAGACCTTCATAAAATACATCATGTAAATTCACAATTTCATAATTTTCCTGGTGTTGCCAAAGCCAGTGCTCTAAGAGGACCAAGTCAGAAAAGTTCTATACGAAAGAAACAAATTGTTTTGCAAAAAGCTCCTTAAAATTAGTAAATCATCAGGGAAAAAAATAGCCCATTTTTGCCATTGATTACTCATAGATTTTTCATTATTTAGATTTCTATAAATTTGTTATTTTTAATTGTTTTATAGACAATAAATGTGAACAATTGCAGCCTGTGGATTGTTTCCCATAGCTACTCAAAATTTGCTGTAAGTGATTAGTCATCATCGTCACATGGTATTGTTTCTGCTCCTGGTATAGTTGACTGTAAAGAGAATAGCAGAGAATAGCAAACAGCAAATAACAAATATGTTTGTCCATATGTGAATACCTTTCTTCTCATATGACTAAGTATCTATAGAAAAAATGGTATTCCCCCAAGCATCCTTACAAGCAAAAACTTGTTCCTGTAAATATTTACAGTTTGAAAATAAAAACAGTTTGAAAACAGTTAAAGCAAACACCCATCTGGAATTTAAACAAATATTTGTCAACATTGTTTTAATACATTTCTCCATATCTGTTTGCATACATATTTTATCCTCTTAGACTTTTTAAAATGCAGAGGAAAAGCAAATTATGAACCATGGAGCTTTTAACCCAAATTTTATTTTTATATTTTATATTTTTTGTATTTGCCTTATTCACTATATGAAATAGAGCTAATGTTTTCTACAGGGGAGCCTGGATTGTTTTTTTTCTCATTTGTTAATCTTATGTTTTTAAAACCCATAGCAAGTACATCATATCTGTCTGTGAATTTTATCATTATATTCCCTGATTGTTGTCTTATGTAATATGGAAGGTAATCAACTATTCTTTTTTTGTTGAAAATCGCAAAAAGACTGGCATATAAGCTATAAGAAAGTAATTTCCTGAATTCATTGACCTTTCAATTGATATCATAACACAGCATAATCACTAGGCATTCAAATTAGCAATGTAACTCAACATAGATGGGTAACAGTGAAATCTCAAGGGTTTGTTGCCTGAACAAGATCACAGCACTGTAGCTAAAAGGGTAAATGTGCTTCATGTTTAGGGATGACCTTTAAGTCCCACAGCTGCCTATCATACATCTTGTTAATCAGCCCTGTTGTTGGGTTCATCTGCTTATTTTATCCTTTTTTGTGGAAGAAGTTTAGTTTTCAGTCAGGTCCGACACTTCTGCCATAGGTGCAGCACAGATCTGTGTGCTTTATTTTATCTTAATCTAGGCTCACAGTCATCTGCCTGAGGAGAATGTTCATGCACTGAAAAATAATTTAAAAGTACTCTTAAAAACTTGGTCTTTTAAATGAAATGTAAAATACAAGGAGAGTTTCATAATGCTTATTCTTTGACACATGTATTTGATTAATAGTAGGATTCATCCAACAGATTTTTAACTTCCTGAAGATTAAACACCTAACCTAACTGTTTACAGTCTGAATAGTCAACAGAGAAGAACTGGCACTCCCAACTTATTCCAGATATTTTAGTACCTAACCAAAGATGAGGCAAAAGAATGTCTACATAGAGGTGTCTCTCCCTTTCTGTACTGAGGATAGAGAGCAACAGCTTCTCTCTCTGATGGCAGGGAGAACTCCTCGAGGACAAGCAGGGAGAACAACTCCAGGACAAGCTTTTAGAAGAGGTCACTTTTGAGTGCAGAATTCAAGGTTTATAAGATTTTGGTTTTTACAATGCCTCTTCTATTTGCACTTACAGACTGTCTGTGGAGATGAAAGTGCAGCTGCATAATTTCCTTTGTCTGGACCCACAAAATCAGAAGTTTTCAGTTTGTGTGCCTGTGAAACTATATATACATGTGTACAGAGACTGAATACGTCTGGTAGGATCATGGTTCAGCATTAATTGTGTCCCATGGAAACAGAGGAGATACTTAATGAAAAACAAAATTAAAACAAAACAAAACAAAACAACTGATTGCCTTAACCAGTACTTAAGTCTATGAAGTCAAACTTCATAGCCATTCACTGGAAAAACTTTGGAAGAAGCCTAAGGAGGTTTGTTTGATGAAGGACTGGAAAATTTGATTCATTGATGTCTGACACTGGTGTTTGAAATGGGTGCGGGATTGCTTTCCAATCCTTAGCAGACAGGTGCCCACACCACTGAAAACCCTCAGCACCAACAAGAGAGATGTTAAGAACTGAATGCAAAAGACACTTGGACAAACATTCTTATCCTATAAAACACCTCCTCTGGGCATTCACAGCTATATTTTTGCTCCAGTTGAATTTCTAATGTTACTCCTTTTTACAAAATGAATTCTGGTAATCTAAACAAAGCCTATTTACTCAGTATTACCTACTGATTAGCTGATGATTCCCACAAATCTGCGATGTACCAAAGTAACATCCCACATGAGCTGACAATACATGACACTTGGTAGCCTGAACAGCAATACCAGAATGTTCCTCTTTGTAAAGGAACATAAGTGATAAAATTTTAGTTAGTTTTCCTTTTAACTGGGGGAAGAACTACAGTTTTGTGTACACAAATTACTCTGTTCTTTTAATTTTTTCCTCTCTGGCATATAAACTTTTTGAAAATAAGCAGTAATTTTCCGGGTTTATAACACTCATTATCCCCTCTGCTTATCTTGTATAGCAGGCTTGTGTTTTCTAAAAGGACATTTTTCTTCTTGTATTGCTGTTTACTTCTCACACAGTACTTTTACAGAGAAAATGTCACGTTGTGAAGTCTCCAGGTAACCTCCATGCAATGTTTTTTTTTACCACAACTTTATTTTACAAAAGGGCTTTTTAACAGCAAACCCAGTTCAAAGCACTGTAGAGTTTGGAAACAAAACAAAAGTTCCACAGTAAAGAAAAATCAATGATCTTTCAAATAAATCAAGATTAAATCAAATCAAGCCAGCTTTAACAGAGGATTTTAAAGCCAAACAGTGACTTGGCTTACCTGATAGCCAACCACAGGTACAACAGATCAGATGAATGCAGCAGTAAATAGCTGTACCCTCTCCAATCAGATGTTATAAACAAATAAAAAGATATTGAGTTAGCTCCTGCCACCTTTATTCACCATTGGCAGCCACTTATTCCACAGGATGTCTTTCTGATTTCAGTGGAACTAGACTTAAGATCCTATTTTATATAAGATTGCAGAAATTGACTTTTATCATCAATCAGATCTATCACTTTGAGTAACTGTGAAGTACTGAAAGTCAATAAACATATTCAACATCCCAATTAAATATTAGAGTGGCTAAATTGAAATTCAGTAAGCTGTTTCAAAATATGCAGGCCTTAACTACTTCCTTTTGCACAAAACACATGCTAGATAATTCTTTAGAATAGTATGTCTCATTAAACACAATATTTATGCATCAGTCCTAGTGGGGGAAAGGTTTATAGCACATAGTCAGTGGTAGGAGGAAAAATATTTGACTTGAACTTGTACATTTGTTCTTATACTGTAAGTGATTTTGGCATTTATAAACTGGTTCTTGTTCTGGACTCTCTAAATCTCAGCTAAAATGCCAGGTTAGTCATTAGCCATCCATTTCCCTTTCATCCAAGGGCTTTGCCCAGTGTAGAACTTGACACATTAGACAGTGTGGTGACATTCTGCATACATGCACAGTCTCAGTTTATTGTTTTAGTTGCCAGCTAAGCATGGCTAGTTTTGCAGAAAATAGCACATCTGTTTTATGAATTCAGTCATAAAGTATAAAGTGTTCATCATAGCTGAAAGGCATGAAGTTTCTTTTTAAGCTACCTCCAACATTGTTAGCAGATAGCTAGCTCACAGCAACAAAATATTAAGTTCCATCTCTCTATTGATATTTCATAGTTTACGATGTGTCTTGGGTAGTCTAATGTTTTAAATGATCATGAACAGCGTTTACCTCACAAGGGGGAAAAGAAGGGATAAGACCACATTTCACTAATAAAATACTACTCAATGTTCCCAGTGAAACATGTTCTCAGTGAATTCACTAGCCTCCCTAAAAGCTGTCAAACAATGAAAAATTTCTGGATATCTTTATCCATACAAAAATTTAACAGAAAATATGGGATTCATCTCACTTAGCTTTATTAATATAAAAGTTAGGCATCTAACTTTGAGCTAGACATCCACTACATGCTCGGTACTCTTCCATGGCAAGGAAGAAAGAGGGTTTGGATTTAGATATCTGCTTTTCGCATATCAGAATGCAGGTAAGAGGAATCTTATTCCTCATTGTGCAATACATTCGTTGCCCACTTTAAAAGGATAAATATTTTCATCTGCTATTGATATCAATAGATTTAGGAGGCATTTACCTCCATCTCACTGGAAGGTCACACCTCCAGTCACATCTCAAAGTGCTGCTTTAGATTCTCCTCTCAGAGTCCTATGGGTCTAGCACATACCCAGGTACGTTGTGTCATGGAACCTTTTTTTTCAGCTAGACATTGATTTCTATAAAATAAATGATAAAGTTCATTTTCAACTCTTCTATATTAATTCATCTGTATGATTACTCCTTTTCAATAATTTCATCTGGTTAGTGCCTTTAAACAACAGGAGAACATAGATGTCTTTACTGAGCATCAGGCAGGATGGGTCTTACCTTCCTGATTTTTCTGTTCATTTAATAATATGAATCCTCACAAATCACTGTATATTCTTATTGACTCTTACAGAGCCTTTATGGCAATTTGCTATGCGATTAGTGGTAACTTCAGGACAACAAAAATCTTAAACTTCTTGAAGAAAATACTGTTAAATGCCAGTATTTTTCCCAAAGCTTCTGCTCACTGGTGGCTTTTTTCAGTTCAATTTTCCAATGCAGATCATCTTCACAACAGCTGCACTAATAGCCAATACTCCATGCCAGGTCTTATTTTCTGATCCATAGAACACATTAAATCACTTTTACTCACTAGTTTGCCAATTAGGTTTTTCCACTGGATGAGTTTTCTTCATCAATTAAAATTATTGGTGATCATCTAAAGTCATTTCCGTAGTTCATTGCCACTATTTCTGTGCCACTATTAAAGCTGGCACATTATGCCTTTGCCAGCTGCCTTTAATCTGTCTACTGGTCTAAACAGACCAATGCTGATATTTAAGTTACAATGCTGGATCTCAGTCATGCTCTCAGTAACAATTTGGGAACCACTCCAAATTTACCTTTTTGTTCCCTTTATTTCTTCTGCTTGCTGGATCCTTGCTTTTCCCATACCTTGGATCCTGTCTATCTTCTGTCACATTAACTAGATTGATCTCTTATCCCTTCTTGATTTTCACTGGCATGGTTACTGTGTAAGACAGAGACAAATCTAAAACTTCTTTCATATAAATCTTATCTAGCAATTTCATGACATGCAAACCAGCATTACAAGTAAATATAAACAACCCAAAAATAATTATTTCCCCTCTTTTTTTTTTTTTAATGAAGCCAGTCATCAAAAAAAATATTGGGGCATAATCGTAATGTTAGTTGAGTACAACTGAAATATATGTTACCAACCATAGAGTAGTCTCTATTAACGAATTGCAGAATACAAATACATGGAAAGTGTTGCTCCAGCGCCATGCCCATGAATGATAAGTATGATGTGATGGGGTTTTCTGTTTTATTTGTTGGTTTTGGTTGGTTGTTTTGTTTTGGTTTTTTTTTTCTGAAGCACGTTCAATGTTTTTATTCTATTTTAGCTTCCTTTTTTTCCAAAGTCTTTTTAGAGATTTCTGTATTTTCTTGGTGCTTCAGGAATCTGCAGAATCTTGTTCAGTGCCTGAACTGAGAGGAAAGATGGGAGAAGGAAAGTATCATTAAGCTATTTAGCATGAAAAAGCAATGAAGTAATGTTGTTCACTACCCACTGCTTCTGAAATTCATTATAAAACTATTCAAGAGTAAAAATTAAATGAGAGTTAAAAACTAACCTGATCCAAACTGCTTTAAATTGATAAATAGTGACCACATCAACACCACAGGGCAGGTGCACTCTACTGTCTTGGATCTATAAGTATATGATCTGGAAGCATCCCAGATGCATGCCAGAAAGACACCTGGGTATGCATTTTGTCTCTGTACACTCAGGTTTCCTTTGGAAGGAAACCTGGGTACACAGAGAAAGAACTACAATGTGTTCCAGTCCGGATGACTGGAAAAGCAGGTGTACAACAGACCACATTTGCTCAGCAATACAGACAGCAATTCTGACTCAAGAACAAACACCTTTATCCAAAGCCTCTACAAAAGTTACAGGCATCTTTCTCTTACCTTGCCTGGGCTTCCAATCTTCTTTCCAAAAGATAAGATAGTTGCCTCTGCCATTGACCAAGACATATTTTTCTAATATATTACTAGTTTCTAGTCATGAAAATATTGGGGGGATGGGAGTGGATGTGGTGGTCTTTGACTTCAGTGCAATTTACAGTTTCTTTATTCCACAGTTGAAACTGCTAATATTGCTTGCAAAGTGTATGTGAGTGAACTGAAAATAATTTCTTTGATATTAACACACAAATATTACTAATGTCAACTTTTATTTTCTTTAGGAAAGCATTACTTATAGTGTAGACTAGAATTTGTTAATACCAGCACTAATGAATAATTTGATTCAATTTAAAATGTATATAAAAAGTCATTTATGAAAAACCTTATAATAAAAGTCTTTAATGAAGTAGCTTAGCTTCTCATGAAAATGCTAAAGTTTCTCTTTCCTCCTTTCTCCTTTTTTCCTATGCCATTCAATGCATAGGAAAAAGACAGTAAAAATCAAGGCATTTTCCCCCTTTTCCAAAGACTGCTACTAGTTTTTTACTTTTCTTCTCCACTATTCCAAGTTTTGGAAGGTACAACAGCAAAAGGAAAACATACAAAACAACATCAGCAATGAAAAACACTTTTTTACTATACCTACTTTTAGTGGCAGAAACAAGAATTTGGAATATTAAAAAAAAAATCAATGTAATTTAACCCTCTAACTAGAATCCCATATTTTACTCATTTGACTGAAAATATATTTAATTTTTAAAGCACTGTAGTCCCAAACTTCTATTACAGCAAAGAAATTGAGATGCCAAACTTTCTACATATTTATAGGTCTAATTACAGTGGTTCATTGTCACATTCTCAAATCTGGAAATTGTTTTAGGTAGCAGTTTCAATGAAAGTTCCTCTAACACGAACACAAAGATCTCCAGTAAGACAGTTTTCTTTATCAGTGTTAAAGCAGGTTGGCTACCTATGATCATATTTTTTTCTGATATTTTAATCAGAATTCTATCAATTTCTGGTTCAGCAAGACAGAGTTCATTTTGAAACATATTTTATTTAACAATAAGGTATAGAACAATACATCTACTAAAGTAAAGTAATGTAATTATCTAGGGCAGTTGAAATATTTTAAAAGAAACCACATAGTCAGTTTTTATAAACCCAATCATAAATTTAAAGTTAGACTGTAGTGGCTAAGCCACATGTGGTGAGTTGACCTTGGCTGGATGCCAGGTGCCCACTCATCTGTTCTATCACTCCCCCTCCTCAACTGGACAGGGGAGAGAAAATATAATGAAAGGCCCATGGGTCAAGATAAGGACAGGGAGATCACTCAACAACTACTATCACGGGCAAAACAGACTCAACTCAGGGAAATTAATTTAATTTATTACTAATCAAAAGTCAGAGCAGGGTAATGAGAAATAAAAAACAAATCTTAAAACACCTTCCCCCCACCCCTCCCTTCTTCCTGGGCTCAACTTCACTCCCAATTTCTCTACCTCCCCCCACTGAGTGGCACAGTGGGACAGGGAATGGGGGTTGCTGTCAGTTCATCACGTTGTCTCTGCCTCTCCTTCCTCCTCACACTTTTCCCTGCTCCAGCATGGGGTCCCTCTTATGGGACACAGTTCTCCATGAACTTCTCCAATGTGAGTCCTTTCCACGGGCTGCAGTTCTTCAAGAACTGCTCCAGCATGAGTCCTTTCCATGGGGTATACTCCTTCAGGAACAAACTGCTCCAGCGTGGGTCACAAGTCCTGCCAGCAAACCTGCTCCAGTGTGGGCTCCTCTCCACAGGGCCACAAGTCCTGCCAGGAGCCAGCTCCAGCGTGGGCTCTCCATGGGGTCACAGCTTCGTTTGGGTGCATCCACCTGCTCCAGCATGGGGTCCTCCACAGGCTGCAGGTGATATCTGCTCCACCATGGACGTCCATGGGCTGCAGGGGAACAACCTGCCTCGCCATGGTCTTCACCACGGGCTGCAGGGGAATCTCTGCTCCGGCGCCTGGAGCATCTCCTCCCCCTCCTTCTTCTCTCACCTTGGTGTCTGCATAGTTGTTTCTCTCACATATTCTCACTCCTCTCTTCTGGCTGCTGTTGCACAGCAATTTTTTCCCCTTATTAAATATCTTATCACAGAGGCACTGCCATGATTCTTGATTGGCTCAGTTTTGGCCAGCAGCTCTAATGGGCATAGAGGAAGCTTCTGGCATCTTCTAAAAGAAGCCAGCCCTGTAGCCCCCCTCCCCCGCTACCAAAACCTTGCCACGCAAACCCAATACACCACATTATTTCAGAGCAGAATCATTTTCTTCCATGTTTCTAAACAGTCAAATAAATGCCCTTATTTTTCACTGCAGCTGAACACCAATAATGTAACATGATGTCACCGGAAGCCTTGAGTGTGACCTCTCAGACTGTTGCACAGGCATTGGACCCCCATTTAAAAAGCTGTGTAAACACTAAGCCACTCAACAATACAAGGTCTAAAAAGTTACATGACTGATCGGTAATGAAATATCCAACATTAAATTATGTACTTCCTTTCTATTTATATTAAATGAGATCTGGAATTCACAGCAGCCACCCTGGTAATACTTGATAGATCCCTAGCAAACAATGGTAAGTGCCCAAGAAAGGATTTGTCAGTCCTCTCACATCAATTTTCACAGCTCACTAAACGATGCATTTTTTTATTCCTCTCAGACAGGGATTTAAAATTTAAAATTCTTTCAGGAACTCAGGCACTTAAGTGATGCTTTTAGACATGGGCAAATGGATCACTGTTTCTCTTAAATACAGCTCAGGATATACTCTTACACTGTACTTTTACGTCGTACTCTTTGTCATATCTACATCATACTCTTAGCATTAGTTCAGTAAACTGTTTTGTGAGCTTATATGCATTTTTATGCTGGTTTATTATTAGTTTTTCATAGAATCATAGAATCACAGAATGGTTTGGGTTGGAAAGGACCTTTAAAAGTCATCTAGTCCAACCCCCCCTGCAATATGCAGGGACATCTTCAACTAGATCACATTTCTCAAAGCCCCGTCCAGCCTGACCTTGAATGTTTCCATGTTTTCAATATCTTAGATCCTATTTCTCCCTCCAGTTCCCTCATCTTTAGGTTAAATGTAATGCAAAAAATGAGAAAGAAAGGAATAAGGTCTCCGTTATTGCTCACTTCAATTTTTCATCACATAAGTAAGATTAATCTTTCCCAGGATGATAAAAAATAGCCCAAGATTTTCAGTAATTATAAAGAAGAAGTAGAAATGAGAATTGGAACATTTTCACACCATGACAAAGCTATTGCATGTATCTGAGATATTCTAAGAATACTAAGAATTTATTACGTTGTCTTGTCAGGTTGCACATTCCCAAAATGTAAGCATCAGTAGCTGTCCGTTTCACTTTCCTGTAAAAATATTAAATTTGACTAGTTCATAATGTAGACCATTCAGTTTCCAAACATTTTTAAAATGGAAACTGGCTTAGAGATGATATCTTAGAAGATATTGTGAAGCTACTCTGGGAATGGAGAGTTCGGTCCTATTATCACAGATCAATTAAAAACCTGCATATACTTTTTAATGGCTCCCAAACTAAGTCAAACTTTGACCTGTATCAATTGACAAGCTTTATAAACTTAAAAATTCTACTCTAACAATAAGTTTTTTAATAGGAGTGTGGTAATTTCTTTCAGCAATCTCATAATAGAATACTTAATGATCACAGGCACAAATACTATCTGTTGCTACAATTTAGGATGCTCAGTTATATTCCTTCTGATAGTACATACACACTGATGAAGTAGACTGCTGGTCTGGATGTTAATAGCTTCAGTGTGAGAAAGGAACTGATTTTATTCATAAACCAATCTGTTCTTGTAGTAACAGAGAGAGCAAAAAACAAAGATAATAAGCTAGGGTGCTTACGTCACTGCAAAATAAACCTCTGTATTTACAGAAAAGAATAGTTATTTAAAATTATTAAAGGATATGTTTTGATAGTAGTCAATTAACACAAATAGGCACAAATTGCCTATTTGTTGTGTGTGATTGACCAAGCAGGTGATCTGCTATCTAAAATGCAAGCTCCGGGGCCTATTCTGGGAAAGAAAGAAAACAACAAAAAAAACCCTTCATATTTTATATTCTCTCTCTTGACAATGCATTCTGATTTGTAATTAGTTTTCAATCTGATTAGGTCATTTCTTGACTGTAAGAATATCTATGGCTCTATTTCAGCCCAGGCATTCTTGAGTTGCAAGGCTAGCTACTTCTGACAGCTGTATTTCCAAAAGATGTGTGTGATTCTCATGTTTTGATTAATTTAAGTGTGTTTTTGTAGTGGATTGGCCATGGCTAGCAGTAAAGCACCCACTTCTCTCTGGCCCCCAGCCTGCCGAGCAGGACAGGGGAGAAAATATGAAGAGCAAGAGCAAGACAAGTCATGGGTCAAAATAAAGACAAGGAATCCATTCTCCAGTTACTTTCATGGGCAAAAATGGATTTGACTCGGGGAGTTTAACTTAATTTAAAACATTTAATTACTAATTCAGATATCAGGAAACAAAGACAAACATTTAAACACTTAGGAAAAACACCTTTCTTCCCTTTCCTAGACTTAACTTCACTACAAAGACCCTCATCTCTCCTTCCCAGCCTCCACTCTCCTTGTTATCACCGCAGATTACACTCTGTCCCTTAGGTGAGGCGACAGGCAGTGCAGGAGGTTGGGGTCAGGGCACAGTGGTTCCCTTCTGCTGCTCCTTGTTCCTTACTCTTTTCTTCCCTTGCTCCTTCCTTCTTACTCATTTTCTCTGCTCCACCATGTTACCCAAGTGCTGCAGTCACTTTGAGGATGAACCTGTTCTGCCATGGAGCACCACCTACTGCTCTGTCCTCTTGTTCCTCTCTTGGCATTTTTCTACTCTTTCTTAAATATGTTTTCACAGAACCACCATAAACTCCTTCAGTTGGTTCAGAGATGCCACCAACTTGGCTGATGGGCTCAGCTATGTCCTGTGGTAGGTCTGTTGGGGAGCCAGCTGGAACCAGCTGTGTCCAGCACAGGGCAGCACATGGACTCTTCTCTCATAAGCCACCCTGCAGCCACCCTGGCTCCCAAAATCTTGCCACAAACACCAAGTACCTCTTTATGGGACTCTTGTGTTAAATTATATTCTTCACAGTGAGTTAAAATTGCTTTCGCTTAGGCCATTAAAACTTTATGTTTTGGAGTGAGCATGATTTATAGGGACACAGACAGGGTGAAAAAAGGTAGGAGGGGAGTGAATATCAGCTTTTGAGTAGGAAACTAAAGAGCTGGAATTAACATTTCCATTTCTTCTATATGGGAAAATAAGTCTGTTGATTACTTCAGTTTTCTGTAATCTTCTAACATTAATTTTTATAATCTTAGATCTAATGTTTTCTTTTAAAACCAAATGCAACTTTCATCAGTAAGTCAGAAATCCATGAAATAACTATTCTATAGCACTTTGCATCCATCTGTCCTAGAGAGTTTAATAAATCTCAGTATGAGAAATAGTTTTTCACAAATAAGAACATAGAGGCACAAAAAAAGGAAACAAGCAATATTAATTGCTGGGATAAACTCAGATGTCCAAGTCCCATCCTAGAAAACAAATCTTATAGCTGTCACCAAACCAGTTTAGTTACATTATGTCTCTTAACAGTGGATACAAAAAAAAGAACACTTTTTCTGAAACAGCTACTCTGAACAATTTTAATGCCTGCCTTACAGTGAGGTGAATCATGCCCTAGACTCCACTGACTATATCAACCCGATTTTATTGACTATGAAGTAAGACCTGCATGAAAAGCTCAGATAGGCACATCTAAACTCTATACTTAGTGAGACAAATCACACCTAAGACTTTGAAATCATTATGCAATACATTAAACACTTTTTAGTTTCATTCCTCTTCACTAAAAAATAAATTAAAATAATTGTAAGAAGTGTCTTGTTTTCTTAAAAGCTTTATATTGTTGCATGTCCTGGGATTTTTTGTTGGATCTTTGGTTGGGTATTTTTTTTTTTCATTTTTACCAAGAAATTAATAGCCTAAGAAAACCTAGGGAGAGAGGATAGTATAGCAAGGCAATTTTTGATCTTTCAGTAATTAGTTGATATATTTTTCACTGGAACCACTTATAAAAATTATTTTAGCTTGCCTTATATTTGCTAGATAGTTATAACAACAAATTAATTTGATTAGTACTGCTGCTTACTCCTCTTTCTATATACTTTGTTCCCCTTGTGGATTTCAATATATGCAAATATCAGCCTGTAATTTCTCTCTGCACCATGAAACTAATATCCTGTGATGGAATGCTAATTTAATTGAACTTACTTGGAAGTAGATGTTGAGCTGTCATTCCAACCAAAGTTTCAATAAATCTTGTCTAAATCCTGTGTAGTTCCTTAAAGAATAGTCTTTGCAAGCTCAGAAAGCTCTTCATTAATTTATTTTGATAGGTTTAGACATGACAAGAGAACACTTTGTATCAAACACTTGTTTAAACATAAGTTGTCATGATAGGGAAACAAACAAACAAACAAACAAACAAACTTCAACTATTATGTTCTTTAGTTCAGTGTTTCCAAGAACATGAGCATTATAAAGGGTCAATGTGCATCTGGTACTGAGGTAGGTGGCCTCTACAAACCACTTATTAAAAAAATGAACACAAATTGGACTACTCTTATATTGTATGTTGACAAGCATGATTTCTTTACTGAAATTTCCATTTCTAACAGTGAGATCCAAAAACTCTCTAGGAAGATTTTGCATGACCCTGCCCCATAATAGTTGAGATCCCCTGTCCTGGTATCACTTTCTACGACTGATTGGCTGGCTTTGTCATCAAAGTATAACTGACTGACAGCACCAACTATTCATGAGTCTTGGAAAGGTCAACAAGATGCATCTGGAATATATATTTGCAATTGAACTTCTGTTTGAAAGGTGAATTAAAATAATGGTACTGTAAATAAGGGGGTGCAACAGAATATAAATGACTTCTGAGAAGTTTCTTTAGTAGGAAGGAAAATGACTTGTATCTAAGGCATCTATACAAAGATTCATTTCCAAATTTTTCAGACTAAATCAAGCCTCTGAAACATGGTGTTTATCTTTCCAACTTTTCTGCCATAGCAGCCATGAAATGTCTCTCCTATACTAAACCTATAATTACAGGATTTTTCATGTTCAGTGTTATTGCCTAAAATAGAGAAAACTGTAAGAATGAGAGACTTCATTCCCAAACAATAAGAAAGAAATTCTCAGAATATATAGACTTCATAACTGAAAGGCTACCATGCTGAAGTTGAACGTTTCCACTTTAAAGAGCAGTACTTTGCACAGCATCCAGAGGAGAGGGTGATCTGAGAGAGATACTGGTAGCTTACAGACACTTCCAGGATAAATAGCCATCTCTGTACTTGCAGCAATCCTTCAGCAACTAGATCAGCATTAAATGAAATTAATAAAATTGTGGGGTTGTTTGGGTTTGTCCCCAAAGAAATACAGTAGAGATGAGTTGGAAGCAGACTCCTGAGAAAGACTGAGCAACAGAAAGCAGGAAATAAAAAACAAGCCAGAAAAGTGCATTAGTATCAGTATCACATAAAGGTAAGTAAGTCTACCATTTTCTAGGCTTCAGAATTACAGTTATGCAAAACTGCAGCTTTCACACTGACTGGCACAGAATCTTGAGTGTCAAGGCAAGGTGAGCAGGACTTCTAGTACCTCCTACGAAAACTGAATAGCAAGCTGTTTATCCTCAGTTCATCTGTGATATGACTGAGCCCTGACAGGACTTGAATCTGTGATCAAAGGGGGCACATAAACAAAAGTTATTAATGGTATAACTGAAGAAAGTATAAGCAAATCTAAGTATTTCCCCAAAGAGTTTACTGAAAAAAATACAGAATATAAAGTAATGCTTTCCAGCTTTACATATTCCAAAACCCTACAAAGAGTCTATTACAGGTGTAAAGGATTTGTTCTGTGAATACTAAAATGTTGATGGTTTGACTGGCCATATTTTCATTGATTATTATTTCTTGTATCTTTCCACAAATGTTTGAGGGTGATTGAAATACAAATGGATAATTGAGTTCTACAAACAAAGTATATTATATTATATTATATTATATTATATTATATTATATTATATCATATTATATTATATTATATTATATTATATTATATATTAATTACATTTATATATTTGTTATAGTTATTATAGTTCTTGTATTATTTGACATCATATGTGTTTGAAGCTGTGGACCTTTTACATTATATGTGGTCTAATATATATGAAAGATTTTGCTCCTGCCTGTTGCAAACTATTCTTGAATTCCCAAATACTTATATACTTTCAAGGCTTCAACTACCAAAGACTAAGAAAGCAACATTTAATTTTTGCTAGGTTCTCATTAAATGTTTGTAATTAAATGCAACTCTATTCAAGTCAAACGTGCTTCAGGGGAGCACAAATCTGGATGAATTTAATGGAATCTGGATTTCATATATTGATATACTTCTCATCAGTACACTAAATATTGACACTACCTTACAATGACATAAAGAGCTAAACTTTTCTAGGATACAAATACAGCTGACAGTTACATGTGACTGCAAAACAGAAGTTTTCAACTGTGTCTAAACTGCAAAATACATGCTGTATCCCATGGACGTGGTGCCTTCACTTTTCAGATGGTAACTCTCTTCTTGTCAGACTCTTTGGCTGGCTTTCCAGTCCAGCTCATTGCTAATTTTTTAGGTATTTATGAAAGTAAAACTAAAAATTATCATTTAAGCAAAGAAATTATTTACAAATTTTACCTAAAGTAAAATTGCTGTGAGTGCTGCAATATACTTGTCTAATTATATAATGCAAATAATTTTTGTATTAATTAAATAAATTTCTGAAACTTCTAGTTTTGTATCCTTGAACGTTTTTAGCAAGTCCACAATTACTTTTCTCTTCTGCTGATTTTTATTCAGCATAATGAATTGTTAGGCATTTTCCTTGACTTCTACTCTTTTCTAGATTGTCTCCAACTGATGCATAACTTTCTAGACATATGGTAACTAAAATGAGACAGAATATCAACTTGAAAACTTGCCAGTCCTGGGCATGTTAGCCAGTTATTTCATATATCATACAGATTATGCTATTCATAAATCACAATATGATATTAGGATGTTTTTATGCAACAGCATGATTTTTTCCATGCGTGTTCAGCTTATGATCCACAACTACCCCATTATATTTTGTTTCAATACATTGCATTTCTTTCTAGCAAATATCATTCTATGTTTTTCAGACCAAATCACCAAGATTTTCCCAAAATTAAATATGCAGATTTCTGACATATTTATATATATATATATATATATGTATGATCTATTCTACCACTGAAGTCATTAATGAAATTATTAAATTGTACCTGACCCAGAAGATACCATGCAGAATTCATCATAAGAACAGCTACATCAGCCTTCAGTTAACTCACAGAATGGTTGAGGTTGGATGCAATCTCTGGAGGTCATCTGGTCCAACCCCCTGGTCAAGCAGAGACACCTACAGCAGGCTTCCCAGGACCATGACCAGACAGATTTTGAGTATCTCCAAGGAGGGAGACTCTCAAACTCTCTGGGCAGCCTCTGTCAGTGCTCAGTCACCCTCACAATTAAAAAGTGTTTCCTGATGTTCAGAGGGAACCTCCTGTGTTTCAGTTGGTGCCCATTGTGCCCATTGCCTCTGGTCCTGTCACTGGGCACCACTGAAAAGAGCTTGGCTCTGTCTACTTTGTACCCTTTCTTCAGGTATATTAATGAGATTTCCCCTGAGCCTTCTCTTCTCTAGGCTAAAGAATCCCAGCTCTGTCAGCCTTTCCTCACATGAGAGATGATCTATTCCCTTAGTCATCTTTGTGACCCTTTGTTGGATTCTCTCCAGTATGTCCATGTCCCTCTTGTACTGGGGAGCCCATAACTGGACACGTACTCCAGGTGTGGTCTCACCAGTGCTCAGCAGAGTGGAAGGATCACCTCCCTCAACCTGCTGGAAATAATTTGCCTAATGCAGCCCAGGACACCATTAGCCTTCTTTGCTGCAAGGGCACACTTCTGGCTCATGTTCAACTTGGTGTCCACAAGGACCCTTAGGTCCTTTTCTGTGAAGCTGCTTTCCAGCTGGGTGGCCCCCAGCATATATTGTTCCATGGAGCTGTTCCTCCTCATATGTTGGACTTTATACTTCTCCTTGTTGAACTTCATGAGATTCTGTTGCATTAAAAGTTACTGTTGCGTAGGAGTCTGAGGCATTGCTGGGGGGCGGAACCCTCCTGTTGAGTCACGAGGTTCAGACAGGACCCCCTTGCTTTCTAATCCCCTTCTCAGAGAGGAGGACTTAGGTGCGGCTAAATCCAGTCTTAATCTCAGACTTGGTCAACAGTTTATTTCCTAAGGACAGTATATGTAGCCACCCATCAGAGTCAATGTTTGCCTGTCAGAGCTCTCTCAGGGCTTTCACTGAAACAGCTTCGCAAAGTTGATTAAGGCAACAGTGTTAAAGTAATTTGCGTTTTAAGTCCGGTCGCATTCAGTGTACTGAAATATCACAATTACCGATGCACAAATAACACAATACACCTTCAGTCTAGTTGCGTTCCATGAGCTACCACAGCCACACTTAAAGAATCTGGTCGCATTCAATGAGAACTATCACGGCTAGATTAATGCAGAGTGCAGTTTATTAAAGCAAGAGATACACAGGTTCTTTTGGATTACCAGTGATAAATTCACTGTCTGCAAAGCACGTGCAAATACCAAGAGTATGAGTAACACCGCTGGCTACAAACATGTTAAAAGATATAAAGCTACTCTATAGAGGTTCCCAAGTTTCCCGGGGAGGCACTTGGTATAATCAAGTGTTTGAATCTTACCCAAAGGGGTCCCGATGTGGGGGAAGAGAGGCTCAGCCTGTTGACTGATCCCAGAAGTCAGAGTGGTACGTGATGGTATCTTTCCTAGCATTCTCTCTCTCTTAAGCTATTTTATACTATTTTTTACCTTTCAGGTGGAGCTTGAGTGACTCTAGTCATACATACCTTCGTTAGGATTGGTGTAAAATTTTCTTGCTTCACTTTTAAAGGTATAAACTAGGAAAATTCAAAGTGCAAGCTCAGTGAGGGGTGGTCACACCTTGGAAGCGGGTAGCTTTTGGGATGGAGGTGTGTTTTAGTATTATAATGAAGTTATAATGAGCAAAGTTCACCAAAAGGACAGCATTTTGTCAAAAACATGACAGACTGTTGGCCCAGGGTAGCAAATATGCAGCTTATCGGTTCCACGGTACCTTCAAGTTCCCATATTATCACAGAGCCTGGCCGTGGTGTCTCCACACCCCTCCACTCTCCGGGCAGTTTCTCTCAGAGCCAACACGCCAAGTTCCCCTGGTGTTGCAGACATCTAAGGTTGCAGGCCTAGGGAACTTCCGTGGAATGGATTCCTTGCATGTCAGCCGCACTCCACCCAGGCAGCTTCTTCAATGTTGTGCCTTACTTAAAAGTGTGAATATAAGTTTAATTTCTAAGTCACCTCCAGCAATTATTCCACAGATTCCCATCAGCCTGTTTCTCCAGCCTGTCAAGATCCCTCTGGAAGGCAGCACAACCCTCTGGCATACCAGTCACACCTTCCAGTTTCATGTCATCAGCCAACTTGCTAAGTGTACACTCTGCCCATCATCCAGCTCATTAATGAAGATGTTAAACAAGACTAGACCCAGTATTGACCCCTGGGGTACACTGCTAGTACTGGCCTCCAACTAGAGTTTTTTCCACTGATCACCACCCTCTGGGCCAATCCGTTCAGCCAGTTTTCAATACACCTCACAATCTGCTCATCCAGCCCATACTTCAAAAGCTTCTCTATGGGATCTTGTGGAAGACAATGTCAAAGGCCTTACTGCAGTCCAGGTAGACAATAACCATTACTCTGTCCTCATATACCAAGTCAGTCATTTCATCATAGAAGGTGGTCAAGTTGGTAAAGCATGACTTCCCTTTGGTGAATCCATGCTGACTACTCCTGATGATTTTCTTGCCCTTAATGTGCCTGGAAATAATTTCCAGGATTAGCTGCTTCATCATCTTCCCAGACATTTTGATGAGGCTGATCAGCCTGTAGTTTCCTGGAATAACAATAAAAGATTCGTGCAAAAGAACAAAATTAAGGGCAAGTATATAGTTCTACTTCCCCAGAATACTCTCCCAGATTCAAACAACTGGTAGCTCAGGAACTTCCTGAGTGAGAGATGATGTCTTGCTATGCAATATCACACAATATAATTTTATGCCATGGATTTTTCTTTCACTTTTTGAACCTCTGTAACAATCACAGACCTCCTAGTACATTCCTGGATTTTGACAATGAAACATTACAGTTTATTCCTTGATAGCATTTGGCCAATAATCTTCACACGCATAAAGTATTTCATCTAGACTTTGACAGAGGACATTGCTTAGAAGACATTACTTTCCTCCTTTGCTTCTGAGAATATGGGAAAAAAAAGAGTAACATCATATCTGTTGGGGGTTCTGGGTTCCTACCCACAAGGAATATCAACCTGCTGTTGAAGAAAATGAGTCCAAGTCTAGATAGCTTGTTTGCACCATGTCCATGTGGACTACTACTCATCTGCTTTTTCTTCTAAGTGCTTACAACTAGTTACTGATTTTAATCTTCTTTGTAAAGGTCTTCAAGATCAATTAGCAAAAGAGGACTATATAGGAGTGTGGTATCAAAACCTTTTTTCAATTACTGTTTAGGTTTTCCCTTGTGCTCCTGACTGATCTCTAGGTAAATGCAGGGAGACATTAATATTGGAAAAGTGAGGTTTCTGTCAGTAACATATAAGAACAAGGATGCATTAATTCCAGTATTTCTATCATATCTGTGATTTTAAAAATGTTAAAAACCAATTAGAGCAACTAATAATCCTCACATGCTTGTACATAGCTGCTCAGACCAGCTATTCCCTTGTGTATCTTTCACATGCTTGTCATTGTGTAAAGAAGAAAAGATATTAATATAACAATAAGGCTGGAATTCTGATTCAAGAATAGAACTGAATGCAGAACAGAGAGCCAAAGATAAGAAACCTGGGGAGAAATGTTGTTTACTGAGACTCAGAAAAATTAGAAACCCCAACAAACCCAAAACTCTTACCTTCCTGGGGGTAATTTATCAGATATTTCTAAATATCTGATAAATACATTAATATAATAACTCATTCCAATATAAGGAAATTATTGGGGGGGAGGGGGAAGTAAAAAAAATGGTGCTTTTCCTGTGTTTGATACTAACTTGTTATTTGTTGCTTAGACACATTGCATTCCATTGAATTCACAAGTAAACTTTGAATTTTATTGGAAATCCTGCGTAATTTTCCATCTTTAAAGCCACTGGTATGTGTAGAGTGCTCCTGGGTTTGTAAACAGATGTAGAAGGAAAATGAAACAATTTCGGAACACATTGCTGAATTAACAAAATTAATAGAGAAATATAATCTCAGGCTAAGTCTAAATGGTAAGCTGGCCTTGAAGTGTACTCCATAAAATTAAGCAAAAATATGTACGAACTGTGATGGATTTGACCCTAAAATAGACACAAAACATTGCACAGCAGGAAAGCAATAGTAATAGTGATGAATTATTTCAGAGAGTAACAGTTTTGCATGACTTGTAAAATATATAAATGGTAGATCAACTAGGAAACAGCATTTGGACAGTGTGTGCTTTTGTAGGGAAACAGAGTTGCAGCATATACATGTGTGGTTCATTTACCAAAGGATTTCTGAATAACCTTGCAAATGACAACACACAGTCCACTGAAAAATTATAGCAGCTCTCCAGCTGTTTAATTTAGGATATGATAAACAGCATGCTGTTTGGATTTCTTTACAACTAGAAAGGATGAGATTCAAAATCAAGCTGCATATCTGCCTGCTCTTTCTGTAATTTCACAGTAGGGTTATCAGAGACTATTCAGTCTGGACTAATTGAAGAAAAGTTCAGTGCTGTTAGAAATTGGTATCTGTGAAGTAATGTTTCATTTCAACCAGGAATACAAATTGTTCTTTGTTTTATACTTGATATAATCACAGTAACACCTCTACAGAAAGGAGGTAATATGTTAGAATATTCAGTTAAGTGTGATATGCGATAAGTTATCCCTATGAAGCTTAATGCATTCATACAACAGGAACTACATGAAAGACATTTGAGAACTGTCTTAGCATTCCTTAGCAACTGCTGTGCAATGGCAGGACTGATAAACAAATGGAGGACATAACAAAATAAAGTCATGTCTCACAGTAAACAAAAACATTTTTACATTCTTGGGAATGGCAAACAGTTCTGCAGATCTTTTGTTTCATAATTTTATATCAATATCCAGTAATCAGGTTGATATTTTACAAAAGCCTACCCATATGTCTAATCAGTTAACACCAGGAAGGGCATAGACAACCTGAAAGCAGTATATATTTGAAGAAATTATACATGGAAGAGAAGTTTGGATTCACCATCTATTGGCATAAAGGGAGACTGCACATCCTAGATATCTATTTCTAAACCAGAATGATATGAGGCTTTTCAGACTTAGAAGTAAAACCATTTTGAACGGTTTGAAGAATTCTCTTTCCACCTTTATCAAAACCTTTGTTTAGAAGTGCCAATGCCTATTTTCACACAATGATTGGACTTTAACCCATCAAGAGCCAGCAGTTTGAGTAATATTTATAATCACCATCTAAAACAGAGTTTATGTTTAGTATCTTTTCATTATCAGCTGATAGCTTCCAGATACTTTCACTCTCCATAGAGTTAGATGAGGCTATTTATGGGTATTGAGATGGAAAATTGGGTGATATTTTATGCTATTTTCAGATCTATGTCAAAACTTCTGAAATTCTTACCAAACTAATAGAAAGGCATTTTCACAGGAATATGTCTCTGCTTGAAATGTCTGGTTCCTAACACTAAACAAATACAGAGTACCACAAAATAACAGTGACCTATTACTTGTCTGCATTCTTCATATTTTTGTGATCTTTGTATAAGGGAGTACAAGATAATTAAACTCTAACTCCTTGATCCTGACTGCAACACAGCCCAAGAACTGAAGAAAGAGTTCTTCCAGAACTAAAAATTATGACATAAAGAAAGTGCAAGATTTCAGGAAAATTCTTATCTGTTCAATTAGGGAAGGTCATATGGTACTGCTGCAGCTGCTGGAAGACGCATTAACACAAAAGATCTGTTTCACACTCTCAGAAATCAGATGGCTTCATTTCTTTAACTTGGCTGAGAAATAATAAAAACTGACTGCCAAGTGCTGCAGCAATCACGGGTGCACATCTGGGTCTTACTCAAATCTCAATTATACCTGTATAAATTAAAAGCAACTTGATCGAGGTCATTACATTTAGAACAATTTAAAACCAATGTAAGGTTAGAATTAAGCCAGTCATTAAAAAAAAATAAAATGTATCTAATAAGAACGTATCTTGAATAGATTTTTTTCTATTCTTCTTGACTCATTTCCTAAATCCTAAAGATACATTTGTGTAACATTTATTAAATGCTAAATCATGGTATAGTATAGATGAAAATCTTTTGTTTGAAGCTCTTCAATTCTAAATCAGCTAGAGACAACATATGCTTGGCTGCTCCTTTAAAACAGATTTTGGTATTCCACAGCTCAAAATTATATAAATGGTAATTTCAACTCTAGAGACCTGCAATGAAAAGACATGTTAGAGGTCAGATATAGACAAATACCTGAGCCAGCAATAAATAAAATATTTCATTTCACCTGAAAAAGTATGTTTATATCACACCTATGCTTTGACCTCCTCACTTGAATACTATTCATTCGGTACAAAAAACTACTCTTAATGAGCATCATGTATTGGCAAGTCTGCACTCCTTCCCATATCAATATAGCCATTATAGTCATACCAGCTTCTAAAACATGTGGAAGAAATGATGCAGTGGTCTATATTTCAAAATATCCTTGCTCTTTGGTATTTTGTATAATTATAGCTATTTGTATTGACTGAGCTCTTTGGTAATTAAAGACTCTTCACTCCTAATAAAAACTCTCTGCACACCTTCAGAGAGAGCATCAACCATCCTTGTAGCCATCATCCCCAAATTTTGGGGGGTCCTTTCACGTGGTATGTCCTGCCTTATTCTTTTAACATGTGCACACAGACAATATTCAAATGCAAAACAATTTTTCTCACCTCTTATCTTCCACTCTTTTGCTTACCCTAAATCAGTCAAACAATTGATTAGTGCATTATAAAAGTATAACTACAATAACAGTTGCAGTACAGTTAAATCTGAATTGTAGTTAGATACCTTACAAAGGCTATATCTCATCCCTCAGGCTGGAGATTACAAGGGTAGAGATTTTCCTGTGCATAACACTTCATAAATTATTCAGGACATTGTTTAGTATTTTAGAAATATCATTTAGAAAATATAAATAGTATTTTAGAAAGAGTCATATCTTTTAAAAGCATACAGTTAGTAGCCAGTTCCAGGAAACCAAATTCTGTTTTTCTAATATGAATTGAAGAGCAGCCATGTGGCTTTCATTCAAGCTTCACCAGTTGATTGTTATCTTTTCTGGAGTTAAACTGCTTGCTATAATTAATGCTGGCCCCAAGTAGCTGTAAGTTTTACAAATAGCATTTACTCAGCATGTCATCATAGGTCTCACTGGCCATGATAGCAGCATGGGGTCACATTAATACAGATTAAATGGTCTTGAAAAAATTCTTCAGTATTAAATTTATCTCTCCAGCTATTTTCTCTTACAAATAAGTCTGTTGTAGAAATAGGAAAAAAGAAAAAACCCACCAAATGCAAATAATGTTTGTCATCTTCCAATTGTCTTGAATTGCCAAAGTGCGGTTCATACCTATTCTTGTCTTTATTTTATATAGATTCATCTTTCAAGTGCTGTAAATCCATAATAAGGTTTTTCAATGCAGTATTTAAAGTGCCTGATAAAGTACACCATATTGAAAAGGCTGCTCACACAGCCAAAACACTTGTTCAGCTGTCTTCTTGGTTTCAACAGTATGCCCTTCACTATTCTTTCCAGTCCATCACATCTCATCTTGGCCACAGCAATATAAAATTAACAATGCTAACATTTAATTTGCTCTTTTTACTGTACCTGAAAGCACAAAGATGAGGTAAGGCATCTTGTTTTCATCTCAGTTACCAGATGAAAATTGAAGAGCTAATGGATATGTCTACAGAGTTTTTGTGGCCTCCTGGAATAGTTGTATATGTTTGCCTAGGCCAAAGAGGACACAGTACATATACAGTATATCTGATATCTATCTAGACACAGCTGATGTCTATGAGGAGCTGTCACTATTGAAAGCTATAATTTAAGCCATGCCCAAATTTTACTCCAGAGACAGCTAGTTGACTCTCAGAACAGAGAAAGCCCAGGAGTAAACCAGCATGAGTGTAATTTGCACAGTCAATGGACCAATGCCCTGGAGCAAAACTGGGAAAGAAACTGACCATATGGACACACTCATTTCTTAATCCTTTGTCTTCATGCCATATCCACTACCTTGGAATTTAAGACAACATTTAAGTTAGCTGCTAAAAATTGTGAGGTAATTGATACAACTAGTCAGTGACTGAATTAGAATGAGAAATCTGGTGGGTCTTAAGGAGCTTCAGTTACTTTGGCTAATTGGTGAGAAAATTAGTAACTCTTTTGAAGGCTGAAAGACTGAAGAATCAGCTTTCCCAGGAACTGAGGACAATCACACGCCTCCTCGAAGTACAAGATGTAGAAAACATCTCTGGTTTTCTCTATGAGAAATATACAAAACTGTGACCATTTTTATAGATATAAGTGTGTATATAACATAATATTCATAAATGTTTCTACTGCTGGGGAGTGAAAGAGAAAATACATATTACTGAAAGATTCAGACATAAGACATGTATGACAAAATCACCTACACAGCATAGACTATAGAACAAGTTAAGACTGCATATCTCATTTCCAGTCCTCAATACAATGTCTATATAACCTAATTTCCCATCCTTACAGTTTTATCTCTCTTATGATCTCAAGTGTGTTGCAAGAACATCTTCATAATCTAACTTAGTACTGCTAAACACCACAAAATTAGCAGCTGCACTGCTTATTAAATAGTTATTTTTTAAGTAAGTGGGATTTTGCACTGTTGATAATCACTGTGCACCGGCAAAAAATGGGACATTAAAACCATAGTGGTCATATAGGCATCATTTCAGTAATGACTCATGCCATTGCTCTGGTGTTCTGACCTCACTGTGCCTCCCTAGATCAAGTCTGGCATTATGACACTGATATCTTTAACACTAACAGCCCTCTTGAGACCAATTGAGGCAGCTTGAGATGATCTCAGAATATTCAACATTCAAGTCTTGAATAGCTTCTGATTCATGAGGAGGATACTTCCGACAGTCAAGCACTCTCCTCCAAAGTCTCAGAGGTGGTTAAAGAGTGAAAAAAGCAGGTAGAAGTCAGAAAGGCTTGAGCCTCCTTTATATGACACTTGACCTGGTTAATGTTAGTGAATATGTTATGGGCCAATAGAGCAGTCACTCACAAATTCACAAGGCTCTGATTTTGTATTCTTCCCATGAGGCTAGGATAGCTTTTGCAGCTGTGTTAGTTCAACTTTACCAAAAAAAAAAAAAAGAAAGAAAAAAAAAAAAGACAAGTGCCATTTAGGACACACAGGTTATTCATTGCATTGGTGGAGAGACAATATGATGTTTTCAATCTTCCTTTTATGTAGCTCGAGGCCTTGACCAAAATGAAAGTGTCAGTTATTTGCCCTTGTACTAATAATGAAGACATTACAATTGAAATATAGAAGTTAAAGCATGATAAAATCAAGAGTAATTTTTTTTCAGGCAGACAAAAAGGTACAAAGTAAATAGCAGAAGGTTGAAAAAGATTTTGTCTCAGAGCCAGATATTCAACAGTTTTACAAATTTTATGCTAAATGAAACAAAAATGGGGCACGGGGGAGAATTCATCAGTACTCTGTTGTAGAATATTCTTAGCTCATGGTCTTTAAAAGTGGCAAGAGGTTAGTACAGGCCTTTCCACTGGTTAGCTCTCTAGAACTTTAAATTATCTTATCACAAGAATAAACTAAAGCTGAGTTTTAAGTGCTCCTATGGGAATGGATGCCTGAAAGGATTATTATGGGTTTTGAAGACAGTGACCTCTTGGCCATCCATTTGAATCTAATTTGGCTAAGTAATAGCAATAAACTGTTACAATCCAATGAATATTTAATGGCATAAATAAAATTACATGTGTATTGTTATTTTTTATTAATGATCTAAGTCTGATTCTCCTTGATTCTTAAAAAAAAAAAAAGTCATATATCCATGTTACCATTTATATACAAATACATTTTAAAAGATAGGTCTATTACATTCTAAATTAGACATAATAAAGAACTGCTTTAGAAGACATATTAAGGCAAAGAGAAGGTGATACACTAAAGAGAAATGTGTGTCTTATTTCCTCTATACACCAATGTTTTATAAACAAGTGCTGTGAGTGCTCTGCAACTGAGTAGTAAAGTTGTAATCATGAACCTTTGCCTCTTTGAGGCAGTTAACAGATACATCCTAGAAAGAAGTCTTGTGACAGAAGGAGAGCAAAAAAATGAGACAGGTCCTTATTATCTCTTCAAACCTACTCAGCCAACTGAAAATAAATCTTAAATTAAACCCAGTGAATATGCTTATCATATAGGCCATAATTAATTGAAAGTCCAGTCTTCAAGAGGTTGTCTTTTGAGAATCAAAGGTTCCAGCTACTATGTCACTGTCCTTTTTAAACCACATCATTGTTTCTTAGATGAGAATGACTAAGCAAATATTTAATCCATCTCTTTATGGTTTTGATTGTGACAATTAACAGAAATCATCAAAGAACTGCAGTAATTATTGACCTGGCTCTTCTCACTATGAAATTTCAATACCATTGACTGAGGAGATTGTCGTGGTTTAACCCCAGGTGACAGCTAAGTCCCACACAGCTGCTCACTCACTGCCCCCCAGTGGGATGAGGGAGAGAATCCGAAGAGTAAAAATGAGAAAAGTCATGGGTTGAGATAAAGACAGTTTAATAAGTAAAGCAAAAGCTGTGCACGCAAGCAAAGCAAAATAAGGAATTCATTCACTACTTCCCATTGGCAGACAGGTGTTCAGCCATCTCCAGGAAAGCAGGGCTCCATCACGCGTAATGGTTACTTGGGAAGACAAATGCCGTAACTCCAAACGTCCCCCCCCTTCCTTCTTCTTCCCCCAGCTTTATATACTGAGCGTGACGTCATGTGGTATGGAATAGCCCTTTGGTCAGTTGGGGTCAGCTGTCCCAGCTGTGTCCCCTCCCAAAATCTTTTGCACCCCCAGCCTACTCACTGGTGGGGTGGGGTGAGAAGTAGAAAAGGCTTTGACTCTGTGTAAGCACTGTTCAGCAATAAAAAAAAAATCCCTGTGTTATCAACACTGTTTTCAGCACAAATCCAAAACATATCCCCATACTAGCTACTGTGAAGATTAACTCTATCCCAGCCAAAACCAGCACAGTGATGAATAAAATCACATGTTTACAAGGCTTAAAAATGTACCTCTGGGACCTGGCTGGTGCTCAAAGAGATGTTTGCATAACAACGCAAAGCCAATGAATGTGATTCTCAGAAATCTGAGTAGATCAAAGTCTTCAAGATCCTTCAAATCAGCTGAATCCGCAGGTCACTCCATGGCACTTCTGTATTTTATTTGCATAAGCAGAAGAGGCTTGGGGATTTGCTCATACTGGTCACAAACAGAAAGAAAACAATAGTTCCTCTTTTCTCTATATAGCACCTTTTTCAGAGGTTAGGGTGATGAGCAAATTAGCAAAACACAGTCTTTGCAGCAGTTTTTGAGAGAGCAGAATCATAGGACTTCAAGTGCTACAGCATACTGAGAGTGAAATATTGAACAGCAATGAATAAAATGGTATCTTGCACTAAGGTTTACCACACATCCAGTGCTGCTGTACTCAGCCATATTACCTCTTGTCTTTAAGTCTGTAACACACAAAGAATGCTCATAATTGAGCAGCAATTTCATCTTAGCTACTGTCATTGCGTGCAATTTCAAACTGGACATAAATATCAATGAGAGTCAGACACTTTTATTTCTGAATCATTAAGTTTATATAAGGAAGCTCCTCTCCAAAATATAATAGTTGCTGATTTTGGAGATCAGAGATTAAATATATGTAGATTTCTACTACCTGTACAATCACCTACTACAGAAAAAGTGCTTATAAAATGAAAAGTTTTATTTGGAAAAAAGAAAATTCTATGACAACAAAAATGTAAATTTTTATTGAATTCTATTATTCTCTAGTATGATAAAGTATTTTCATATACTAGTATGTTCTATTTTCTTCAAATGGGGGAAGTTTTAGCAATGTCTTCAATACACAAACCTGGGAATCCAGTTTGGCTATTTCTTTTTAGGCAGTATACCTTTAAATACTTCCACTGAAGAGATTTTCTGACAAGAATTTCAAGCTGAGAGGTTTTAGAAAGTGATTTTGTTGTTGTTCTTAATAAAACATAAAAGTCATCTGTATTGAAAGTAACTGTTTTGACTTTTTATGTAGAAAGCAGAAAGACTTTTTCTGTAAGGGCTGTTATTTGAAATATATAGATAGTTCCTGGAACTAGAATAATCATGCCATGGCATTTAAAAATCCAAGCACTTGAATTCTCCCCTTTTGCTTTTCACTGATTTTCCACTTTCTTTTACAACTACACAAAAAAAAATTTACAAAAAAAACAGCAGTGCTTTAATATATTTCCATCAAAAAATCAAAGAATTACTTTTTATTTTTTATTTTACAGACAGTAATGAAAGCAAAGTTGACAGATATTGCCACTATAACATGCTTTCCATAGTCATCTCAAGTGAATGCTGGGGTTGATTATTCACATTATTATAGTTCCAACATAAGAAGCTCAGCATATGGTAGGATATCATAAGTTACAGTCACATAACTCAGAAGTCAGAGGTCTGATACGTAAAGCAGGAATCAGAGATCTAAATACCTCTTTGAGGAGCACACAGAATATGGGAAGGCTTTTAAAAATTTATTTTATTTCCCTAGGCAATTCAGCTGCACCGAATTTATCCAGGAATTCCCAAGATAATAGAGCTTTTGCTTACCATTGTACCTTTGGCTATAATGAAAAACTAAGACGAGACTCAGTATTTCTTTTTTTTTGCCAGTCAGGAGAAGACAGCTTATTACTCACGGCCTGTGTACAACTTACATCTTACTTTCACACAGCTGTGTAAGCACTGACCTACAGAGACTTTGCTAAGCTTTCTCATACATCCTGGATCTCCTTGTTTCACATGAAAGCATAATTTAGAGTCACGAGCTTTTAAAATTCATGACTGTTTGAATCCCAAATACCTTTAAAAATAAACCTTTGTAAATTTCCTAATTAAATTTATTTAGCCTTGAAAATGGTGAATTATGGTGTTCAGAAATCACTAAAAGCTAAGTTCGTCAGCAGACTGCTTTGCTTAGTATATGAGCTTTGGTTGTCACTACTCAATGTGAGCCTCTGGAGAAAAGAAAATATCGTCCAGCTCATTATGTTAGACGAGTTAAGTTCCCTCACAACACACTTTTTAGGCATACAATATTAACTAGTAATCCACAATATTAAAATGTAAAAATTATTTTCTTTTACAAAACATAGAATCATAGAATCATTTAGGTTGCAAAAGACCTTTAAGGTAATCAAGTCCAATCATTAACCTAGCACTGCCAAGTCCACCACTAAACCATGTCCCTAAGCACCACATCTACATGGCTTTTAAATACCTCTGGGGATGGTGGTATTTAACCACTTCCCTAGGCAGCCTCTTCCAATGCTTGAAAACCCTTTCAGTGAAGAAATTTTTCCTAATATCCAGTCTAAGCCTCCCCTGGCACAACTTGAGGACATTCCCTCTTGTCCTATCACTTGTTACCTGGGAGAAGAGACCGACCCCCACCTCTTGACAACCTCCTTTCAGGTAGTTGTAGAGAGCAATAAGGTCTCCCCTCAGCCTCCTTTTCTCCAGGCTAAACAGGCTAACCCCAGTTCCCTCAGCCACTCCTTGGAAGACTTGTGCTCCAGACCCTTCACCAGCTTCATTGCCCTTCTTTGGACACACTCCAGAACCTCAATATCTTTCTTATAGCGAGGGGCCCAAAACTGCATACAGGATTTGAGGTGCAGCCTCACCAGTGCTGAGTACAAGGTGACAATCACTTCCCTAGTCCTGCTGGCCACACTATTTCTGATACAAGCCAGGATGCTGTTGGCTTTCTTGGCCACCTGGGCACACTGCTGGCTCATATTCAGCCGACTATAGACCAATACCCCCAGGTCCTTTTCTTTCCAGCCACTCTTCCCCAAGCCTCTAGCGTTGCATGGGGTTGTTGTGACCCAAGTGCACGACCTTGCACTTGGCCTTGTTGAACCTCATACAACTGGCCTCGGCCCATCGATCCAGACTGTCCAGATCCCTCTGTAGAGCCTCAAGCAGACCGACACTCCCGCCCAACTTGGTGTCATCTGCAAACTTACTGAGGATGCACTTGATCCCCTCGTCCAGATCATTGATAAAGATATTAAACAGAACTGGCCCCAACACAGAGCCCTGGGGAACACTGCTTGTGACTGGCTGCCAACTGGATTTAACTCCATTCACCACCACTCTTTGGGCCCAGCCATCCAGCCAGTTTTTTACCCAGTGAAGAGTACACCCGTCCAAGCCATGAGCAGCCAGCTTGTTCAGGAGAATGCTGTGGGAAATGGTGTCAAAGGCTTTACTAAAGTCGAGGTAGACAACATCCACAGCCTTTCCCTCATCCACTAAGCAGGGTCACCTTGTCATAGAAGGAGATCAGGTTAGTCCAGCAGGACCTGCCTTTCATAAACCCATGCTGACTGGACCTGATCACCTCCTTGCCCTGTACGTGCTGTGTGATGGCACTCAAGATGATCTGCTCCAAAACCTTCCCCGGTACCAAGGTCAGGCTGACGGGCCTGTAGTTCCCTGCATCCTCCTTCCGGCCCTTCTTGAAGATGGGCATCACATTTGCTAACCTCCAGTCAACTTGGACCTCTCCAGTTAGCCAGGACTACTGATAAAGGATTGAAAGGGGCTTGGTGAGCACTTCCAACAGCTCCCTCAGTACCATTGGGTGGATCCCATCCAGCCCCATGGAATTGTGTGTGTCTAAGTGGTGCAGCAGGTTGCTAACCATTTCCCCTTGGATTATGGGGGTTTCATTCTGCTGCCCATCCCTGTCTTCCAGCTCAGTGGGCTGGGTACCCGGAGAACAACTGGTCTTACCATTAAAGACTGAGGCAAAGAAGGTATTAAGTACCTCAGCCTTTTCCTCACTCTTTGTCACTATGTTTCCCCCCCACATCCAATAAAGGATGGAGATTGTCCTTAGCTCTCCTTTTGCTGCTAATGTATTTGAAGAAGTATTTTTTGTTGTCTTTTACTGCAGTAGCCAGATTGAGCTCTAGCTCAGCTTTGGCCCTTGCATAAACTCATGACATCCTTGTAGTCCTCCTGAGTTGCCTGCCCCTTCTTCCAAAGGTCTACTCTTTTTTTTCCTTAGTTCCAGCCAAAGCTCTCTATTCAGCCAGCCCAGTCTTCTTCCTGGCTGGTTTGTCTTTCAGCAGATGGGGATGGCCTGCTCCTGCACCTTTAAGATTTCCTTCTTCAAGAATATCCAGCCTTCCTGGACTCCTTTGCCCTTCAGGACTGCTTCCCAAGGGACTCTGTCAACCAGGCTCCTAAACAGGTCAAAGTCTGCCCTCCGGAAGTTCCAGGTGGCAGTTCTGCTGACTTCTTCTTCCTCCTTACTTCTCCAAGAATCAAAAACTCTATCAGTTTGTGATCGCTATGCCCTTCAACTGTCACATCACCTACAAGTCCTTCTCTGTTTGCAAACAACAGGTCCAGCAGGGCGCCTTCCCTAGTTGGCTCACTCACCAGCTGTGTCAGGAAGTTATCTGCCACACACTCCAGGAACCTCCTAGATGGTTTCCTCTCTGCTGTATTGTATTTCCAGCAGACATCTGGTAGGTTGAAGTCCCCCACGAGAACAAGGGCTAGCAATTGTGATACTTCTCCCAGCTGCTTATAGAATATTTAGTCTGCCTCTTCATCCTGGTTGGGTGGTCTATAACAGCCTCCGACCATGATATCTGCCTTGCTGGCCTTCCCCCTGATTCTTGCCCATAAACATTCAACCCTATCATCACCATCATTAAGCTCTAGACAACCAAAACACTCCCTAACATACAGGGCTCCCCCACTGCCTCTGCTTCCTTGCCTATCCCTTCTGAAGAGTTTAGGGCCATCCATTGCAGCACTCCAGTTGTGCGAGTCATCCCACCATGTTTCCATGATGGCATCTATGTCACAGTTTTCCTGCTGCACAATGGCTTCCAGCTCCTCCTGTTTGTTGCCCATGCTGCGTGCATTGGTGTAGATGCACTTCAGTTGGGCTACTGATCCTGCCACCTTTTTGCGGGGAGAAGCCCTAATTCCTATGTGACCTTTCTCAGGCAATTCTGTGGTTTCTAACACATTCATAACCCTTGCGTCTTTGCTGCATATATGTCCATCCCCTACCTCCGCTGAGACAGCAGACCAAAGGACTTTGCTAGAACACCATCCCTCAAACATTGGCATGCAGTCCCCAGGCTTATCTCTGGCAAGCCTGGCTTTATCCCTTTCCCCGTTCAAATCAAGTTTAAAGCTCTTTCAATGAGCCCTGCTAACTCCTGCACAAAGATCCTTTCCCCCCTTTGAGACAGGTGTACCCCATCTGTTGCCAGCAGGCCTGGCGTCGTGGAGACCTACACATGATTAAAAACACTGAAATTTTGCTGGTGACACCAGGCTCAGAGCCAGGTATTGATCTGCTGGCTCTTCCTGTTTCTTCCCTCATCATTCCCTGCAACTGGAAGGATAGAGGAGAACACTACTTGTGCTCCTGACCCCTTAACTAGTAGTCCCAAAGCCCTGAAATCTCTCTTGTACATGTAGTTCATCTGTGACCTAAAATTAGCTAGGAATGTGAAATCAATTTCTCAAGTGCCTGACACTGTCACATGTATCTGAGGATCTTCCTTTAAAAAAAAAAAAATCACAAAAAAACACAGCTGCTGTTACATAGTAGGTCCATTAGTTCTGATCTTGACTGGTATTTTATTATCAAAAAGAACAAATGATTGAAAAATCTCCAGATCTCCTTTTCCTGCTGGATGATGTTTTCTAGAGCTTGGATCATTCTCCTCTAGACTCTCTCCAGCTGAGCCCCATCTTTCTTGAAAATTCTTTTTCTACTGAGACTTTCCTTAGGCCAGTCATTGCAGAATATTTCCTTCATTTCTTGGAGCCAGAAAAAATTCCTTTTTACTGTCTTTTTCCTTTTTGCAAATTGGAGAGAAACAGTTATTTCAGGGTGAGCTTCATCCGAACCATTTTAGATTTCTTATCTTTGGATGAGATGATATTTGCTTTTAAAAATATTTTCTACACTGTTCAACTCAGACCTTGATGGTACGTTGAAGCTATATAAATTTAGGTGAGATAAATTCCACCTGATGTTCCAGATGACATCCTAGTAGTGTTCTACAGGACTAATGGATTACATTGCAAGCCATACATACTAGTCTTATGTTTACTTAGCTCCCTACAAGGTCTTGAGTAGGAGGACATTATTGACTTCAGTGCAACATGAGATATATGAGAAAAACTTCCTTTTTCAGAAACTTCTAGATTTTATTTGGGCTCTATTTGAATAAGTGATGATTTCTGCCTAAGGTAATACCTTGACTTGCTCCTAATGAACGTGTTCTATTTTTTCAGGCAGTAAGACATATAAAGATGATCTGAAAAACAATGAAAAATATGCAACCATTTACCTGAAAACTGAGTTAAAATAAATATTAAAAATTAATATCTGAAGTGGAACCTAAGTGGATTTTTATGTGCCTGTGACCAAAAATCATGAAAAATAATGAAAGCAATGTACAAAGTGTTTTCTAGATGTTTCATAAAGGTTAGGTGGTCACTGTTTTTTCAAAAATAATTAAATGCTGCTCTAGAAATTGGATCTGGAAGTCCAGAATCTATCCAAACCATACATTTAGGGTGGAAATCTATACATTTATAGTGGAAGATGTTTGCCAACACAATTTGAAATTCAGGAATGAATCCCAGAAATTGGCGGTAAGCAGCTTACGGTCAGTTTTAGCTACCAATTTCCCTCTAGATTTAAAGTGAAGCTTTTCATACCTAACACTAAGAACAGATTTACCATCTTTATTTGAACACAATAGAACATAGTTGTTAAATAATCCATGGCATTTAGAACCAGCTATGATGAAACATTGTTTTTTAACATTCATGTATTACTATGAATAAGTTAAGGTATGACTGCAATGCAGTCAGAGCAGAAAGTCAGGTGTATTGTAAAAAAATCCCAGGCAGCTAACCTACCACCTGCAAAGATGGTAGCCTGCAAAGATATATTTTCTGTATTACAGCAGATACATATCTTTAGTTTTCTGTTTATCACAACAGTTCTAAAGGGCTAAGGCTCACTAAGCTTTTTGAACAATTATGTAATGTTATGCAATACTATACAAACATTAAAAATAAATAAATAAATAAATTTCAATTCTTTAAATTCTTTGTTAGAATTTGTATCTCAGCTTTATTGGACAATTTTGCACAGTAGCACTCTGGGGTTACTAATATAGCCATAGAATTCCAGCATTTATTTTTACCATAAAGTATCCTTTCTCCTCTGCTATGGTAGTCATACTGAGGATCAAAACAGTTTTACTGTCGTCTTCTCTTACACTTTCATTTCTTCCCAGGTATACTTCCAATAACAAAAGCTTACATTTTTTTGTTTAGCTTTAGCCCAAAAGCTATGGCTTTCTCCAGGACTGCCTGGAGTCTCTGGCCACACTCTTTTACTCTCACTTTTCAGAATGAAACATTATCTGTGCAAAAATTACCTGTCTCTCTGCAATAAAATAAATCTGTTGTATTTCCCAGTGATATGTAACAAGTTCTGAACATCACAGAGAAGTCAGAGGAAATGGTACTTTCCAAGAAACTATAGTGTGCATAAACATGAGCTCTAGTTTTTTCTGTGGTCATATGCCAGGACCTGGATGCTGAATCATATTAGAAAATACCTGGCATCAGCCATCTCTCAAAAAATGTTTCTCTTTGTAGCTAAATGAAAAAGCTCATTTTCTAGGTGTTTGCTTCTTTGAGCCTATCTATAAGCATAAGTACCTTGTTTTCTTCTTAATTTCTCCATGATTTTGCACTTTTTCTATGGTTCAATAACAATAAAGTGGATGAAGTAATTATACATTTTTTCTTCAATCTCTGATATCAAGATTAAAACAAAATGTCCTCTTTAACCTCTACTTCAGTGTATGGTGAACTTTCCCAGAATCTTCATCTGTGCTGTCTGCATACTCAGTGGTGGGTTTTTTTTCATTTATGTTGAAGTCAAGTGAGTGACCACATATAATCTAATTATTTGTGGTATAGTTGCTGGTAGAAATTAAAAATTGTAACTTCTTCTATATATTTGCAGATGTATTTATCTGACATACTTATATTTGTGGACAAAATAATCAAGTTAAGACCCAAATAATTATCCTGCCTCATTTTTGTTACCTATGGATCTCTTTAACAGTACTAATGTAATTATTTCTGGCACCACAGTGCCTTTTGTATCAATTTTAATTAGTACAGTTCCTATGTACTTGTCCTGGTTTCAGCTGAGATAGATAGAGTTAATTTTCTTTATAGTGGCTGGTGTGGGGCTATGTTTTGGATTTGTGCTGAAAACAGTGTTGATAATACAGAGATGTTCTAGTTGTTGCTGCACTAGTCAAGGACTTTTCCGCTTCCCATGCTCTGCCAGGTGCACAAGAAGCTGGGAGGGGACACAGCCAGGATAGTTGATCCAAACTGGCCAAAGGGCTATTCCATACCACATGACGTCACGCTCAGTATATAAAGCTGGGGAAGAAGAAGGAAGCGGGGGACGTTTGGAGTGATGGTGTTTGTCTTCCCAAGTAACCATTACGCGTGATGGAGCCCTGCTTTCCTGGAGGTGGCTGAACACCTGCCTGCCCATGGGAAGGAGTGAATGAATTCCTTGCTTTGCTTTGCTTGCGTGCGCGGCTTTTGCTTTCCCTATTAAACTGTCTTTATCTCAACCCACGAGTTTTCTTACTTTTACTCTTCCGATTCTCTCCCCCATCCCACCAGGGAGGAGTGAGCGAGCGGCTGCATGGTGCTTAGTTGCCAGCTGGGGCTAAACCGCGACAGTACTTTTCAGCCATTCCTTCATTGTTATAACATCTTATGAATAACCCTTCTGAACCAATGGTACTTTATCCATTTTGTCAATATGCATGTTCTGTTCTGATACTTGCAATCTCTTATCGTCATGATCATTCCCTTTGTCTTTTCCCAAATGTTGTGTTGGCTTGGTCCTCTGCCGTGCAGTCTTGGATGGACTCCAGCTTTGAATTTCCCATATCTTTCTGTTTCAATATAATTCTTTGTAGTATATTCTCCAACAGTTCAAGAATCCTATCCATTCTCCAGCACAGTCAGTCTTGTTTGGGTAATTTTCTTTCCTTAGTGAAATCTTATTTTGTTATCTCCAATTTGTCTTCATCCAGGTTTTTTTAAAGTTTGTCTTGGTTTATTTTTTATTTTTTATTTGTTCATTTTTATTTCTATTTCATAATAGGGGATTCCAATTACTCCCCCAAATTGCAAGATGAGATCTCATCCATAGATGTGTTACAAATTTCTCTCTGCTTTTATTTTAATAAACTCTATTAAAAGCATCTTTCCATCTATTTTATGTGAAGTGCAGTACTTCTCATTTCTATAATAGTTATATAGTTAGCCTGCTCTGCTTGAATTAACTGAGCAGTATTAAAATCAGGTAATGCTTCAGAAATAGCTGCTTTAGAAATAAGACTGCCTCTAAATGTCTTCTTTTCTGCTGTCACCCATTTATTATATATTTCAAGTGAAGTTTAAATCTTCCACATTTCCAAATACTTTTAAGTCTAGTAAAATTTTTCATTACTCCAGTCTTCTTTTGCAGTTCTCATTTCAGTTTGGTTTTTTTTTGGTGCTGTGTGTTCCTCAATAATCACTGAAAAGTGAAGTGTCTAAGAATGGTGGGGTGCCTTGAGTCACACCAGATTTCTAACTGATCAGCATTATGAAGCATGGGCCATTGCATCTTATAACATTCAGTGACAATTAATTCAAGACAGAATATTCTTCCACATCCTAGTTTAGGCACGTACTTTAACAACTACCTCACCAAAATTTTAGGTATTTGGCCCCATGGAGGCAATTCAGTTTATCTAACATAAAGTTCTCTGCTGAGTCAAAGGAGGGACTCCTTTAAAGACAAGCAGAAAGACATACAGTTCATACAGATAAGGTGCCTGCTTTTTTTCATTAAATGTATAAGGAACCTTTAAATTCGTTCTTTCAAAAAGAAATTCAGTTAATTACGTCAAGTATCTAGCTCTTTCTACTAGAGGGAAATAATTGGAAATTATTATCTCAAGCTTCTTGTAACTCAGTCCATCTAACCTTCTTCACGAAAAGAGTGGAGAAAAGCACTTTTTGTCTAATAATCTACTAGTCTGAGCATTCACTCAAAGAGGTTGTTGTGAGGGGACTTAGTCATTTCCATAAAGGTAAAGGTGGGTTGCAACCACAGTTATATGGAGTACTGCTCTTCTCTCTGGTTAACTTCAGGCCATTGTGAAACCCAGCATGCAAGCGCCATAAGACCAACCAGAGGAGAAAGCCTAATTAATAGTACATACAGCTGAGTGTAAAAAAGACTGATGGTTTCAAATTTGGTCTCAGAATCCCCCTTGTTTTTTTTAAGGGCCATCTAACTGTAGTTTGAAATTAATTTTTACAATTGGACAAAAATTGCCCATCTCATCAGAAAACACATCTCAAGCATGTGTTGACAAACAAAATTAACTACATAAGGCATTTTCAGAATAATGAAAATTAGATACTCAATTAGATGTCTAATGAATTAAAGTACTTACTGTGTTAAGCAGTCCCCTAAGATAGGTGGACTAGGTTTCTCCCTGTATTTTAAGTGGCTTTTAGGGACACCAGATTCTATGTCTACCACTATCTCTAGGTAAATACTCCATTTTAATTTATTTTCTTGGCTTTGCAAGTTTCCTATAGAAATTAGTTCCATACAGTTTATAAGAAAGTATTTATTTTCATAATTTTTGAATATGCTACCTTTAATTTAATTGTCTTCACTGTTCTTGTGTACTGAGATAGACATATTTTTATAACTTTGCCATTCATTAGTTTAATCTCACTCTAAATGAGAATTTTTCTGTGATTGTGATCATTCTTATAATGCTACAGTACATTTAATGCATATTGCACTCTCCAGTTTTCACTAATGTGACATACTTTATGAGAGTCACAGCACAGCTTTGCTACAAGAGAAATTTACTGCTGTTCCCCTGCACACTGTATACAGGTCTATAGCACTAAAATTAACATATGTAATCTCTTAATGTGAAAATGTGTTTTTTATATGAAGACTATATAACTATATAAACACATATGCATAGTTCGACACTGCTGAACAAAAGAGAACCAGAGCCCAAAACTTGGTCCTCATGCTAAGTGTCACATACTAATTCATGTCCACAGTCCTTAAGAATGATACCCTTCAGACAAGATTTGTCTTTGAGTAAACTATTCAAAAAGACTGAAAGCAAAAATCAAAGATGTAGTTAACTATGAAGCAGCATGGGCAATCAGGGTACAGTGATTTCCTTGGAGTTCTCTTGTTTGCAATGCAGTTATACCCAGATTAATAAAAATTAATGTCTAAAGAGTGGCACCCATTTCTGAGTAATCTTGACTCAGC
Source organism: Ciconia boyciana (assembly GCF_034638445.1). NCBI lineage: Eukaryota > Metazoa > Chordata > Aves > Ciconiiformes > Ciconiidae > Ciconia > Ciconia boyciana. The sequence goes on from NC_132934.1 coordinate 178,203,462, forward strand.
CGGAGTCAGTCTTGCTGGAACCCTGCTTAGAGTGACTGAAACACAGTATGTGACAATGTCATATAAAAATGTTTATCTGGGACAGTGGACTCTGCCATTATTTAAAAACTGGGAGGAGTGTCATAAGTCTCCCTTGTTGTTCTGATCTGTCTTGTTCTTATTTGCTCAAAGTCACTGGAGGTAGGTTTACCCTGAGCAATTTTAACTGGCCAACAGTTAGCTTGAAAATACATTTGAGACTAGTAGGAACATTGCCTTCAAAAACTTGTCCTTTGCTCCAGAGACCTGTTTACCAAGTGTCAATATATTTACATAGAAAACATCTAGTGAAGATAAGACCACACAGTTCCTCACTCAAATATTAATTTAGAAATTGGTAAGAATTAATAAAAATCGTCTTTTTCTGCCAACCAAACAATCAAACAACTTAAACATTCACTTCACTTTGGAAGACATGGGAGAAAGCAGCAAATGGTGCAGAGGCTAACAGTATTGTCTCTCTCACTTTTATTCAGTAGCGTGACATCTGCTACATTTGACTATCTGCAAGTCATAACACTTTTTAACACTTCTGCATAATGTTTTTGGAACAATATGAAGCATCATTAGCGTATTTCAGTTCCCAACATTATTGTCTCATGTTGCTTTATTACCATAATAAACTTGTGAATCATAGTAACTAACACAGTAGGGCTCCCACAGTGAATTCATTTTCATAACCTCTTTTGTTATCATAACTGTGATCCAGAAAATTGTAAAGTCAGCAGTTCTATACAGCTTATTAATAAAGCACATTACAGGGTTGCATTACAGCCTCAACAGCTGTATTATAATGAAACGCTCTACTTATAATTACAATTATGCTAACACTTAATAATAATTGGGCCTCTGTGTTTGTAGCTCATTTGCTCAATAGGAGATTGGGTCTTGTCAGAAGTAGCCATTCCCTCAGCAGGTGACCTGGTTGCAAACATAGCAGAGTTTAAACAGGGCATGAAGTTAGTAACGGCATGAAAAGGGCAGATCTGCAGGTGGGGTTACCATCTGTGAGGAAAAAAATGTGAAATAATGAGATATATGGGCTTCTCTCTTCATGGAGATCAGATATCCAAGGGTGAAAAGAGGAGAAACAAAGATAATGGATGAGAGAGGGAACAAGGTAGGCAGGTGAAGAGATATCCTGACATGCAATGCACAGCTTGCTATCATTAACAATATGTAGGACTACAATGTCAACAGTAAACAACTAGTTACATATGTCCCAGTAATGCTACCAACTTTTCTTCTGAAGTACAAAATTAATTTGAGAAGACTGGGAGTTTATTGTTGAATCTCAGCTTTCTCTTCAAGGGTGACAGCAGGGACCTTGGAGGCAGGTAGACTATTGTCCATTACAGCTTCTTGGCCTCCAACAAAAAGACACTGAAACACTTTTATCTTAATCAAGAAACAGCAGCAGGAGTCAAGCTGCAAAGCTATTCTTATACTCTAGACATGTAGCTGTGTAGTCTGGAAACTCTTATGTTCCTGTGGTGGTAGCAGGTTCTTCACAAGAAGCCAGCACTTCTCCAGTATGAAAAGGAGTGCTTTGCATCCAAGAATTTAAAAGAATAGAGACAACTCAAGTTTGTATGCCTCATTATTACTATCCCTAACAAATTACCAGAAGCAGAAGTGATGCACAGTCTTGCATTGTGAGATGAAGTTGCAGTTTCTATTGCTGTACCAGCCCTTATCTAGATCAAGGGTTACATCTGCTTTTGGACGCATGGTGGAAAGATGAAGATTCCTACTTCCAGTAGGAGAATCTTTATATGGGATTATCCTTTCCCCAATATTACAGATAGGCTTCTTGTGTTTGTATCGTGTAGGAATACACACATTGCGAACTCTTTTGGACAATGTGTGGAAATAGTGACTGCACAAGCATATCTTATACTGTATTCTAAAATTACTGACCTGTTCAAGGAATGTCTTTCATATTTTGTGGAAGAGTGTCTGGGAGTCACTGGAGCATTATCAACTACTGGTCTATTGCTAATGGGACAAAAATGTCCCTTCCATAGTCATTCTCCAAGGTATAGTAAGTGTGGTCTGGTGCATTCATACCTTCTCAGTGTGAGTACATGGCATGGGAAGAGGAGCTTATCTCAAAGTAGAATGTATCCTTTGCAGAATCTTCCATTGCAGTTAAAGACTTGTTGGCAAGAGGGAGAAGGAAGAACTCAGTTCAGCCTGAAATACTGGTGAATCTCTGATTCATGAAAGGAGGGGAAGCTAACAGCATGTTTGTAATTCTCAGTTGCTTTGATAAAAAGTAGAAATAATTAAAAAGGTGTTTTCTGCTCCTAACTTTATGTTTCTTCCTGCCAAATTTTCTTGGAAAAATGTAAGAGGATATAACTGTGGCTTGGGAAAGATCTGAAGGAGCATGAGGAAGTAATGAGGGAGCTCAGGAGGTTTGAAGCACTTAATTTGAAGTATACAGAGGCTGGATTACTGAAATAGCATCAGGTATATAACTTGATGTCACAATTGTGCATCAGAGATGCAGAAACAAGAACAGTCATCTGATTTGGTGTATACATCTGTCTTCAGTTAGGTTGAATGCTCCTTTGGAGGTCTTTATCCCTCTTCTTGAGGAGGTTTATACAACTAGCTTAGACTAATGTTTACCTGTTTAGAAGTACATGAAATGAATCTCACTCCAGGAAAACTGCTGAAAGATGATATAAGAATTAATCTCTAGAAGAAGAAAAATGTATTAAAAGTGGCCTTCAGATACTGAAAGGACAGAAATGGGACCATACAGACCCAGTATTAATTCATATCTCAGCCTTTCAGTGAGATTCTGAATTAAATAATATGAATGTCCTAATGCCAGTCCATGTTGGCCTAAAATAAGTGCTGTAACACCCCAGGTGTATACATTTCTAGTGGGATATTCAGAGCTAGAGAGATCTGGGGTCTTTATTTAGTGAAGCGACTTAGGCACCTTTAAAAAATGAATCTGTACTCCTACATGATGTTCCCACCTAGAACTAGAGTTGTGAAGACACAGTTGGTGATCCCTCAGAATTACTCTTAGATGCTGTTCAATTAAGCCCACAGTATGCCTTTCTTAGGATACATGAATATCACGATTCAAAAAAGCATGCTGGTGATATGTTTCTTTGATGGAACTTTTGAGTTCATCAAAAATTTCTGTCAAGTATTTTAATTTTTGTACAGGGTGGAGATAGCATAAGTGTCACATACCCATGTTGCTTTCAGTAGAAAATATTTCTAAGGGCAGATTCTGCGTGACAATCAGTGTAATGCTAAAGAGTTTAGTAAATCAGCATACTTTAGATGGAATGAGTGTTCACTGTACTCTTGTTTGCTTATAGGGAAATAACCTAGAAAAAACCTCTTTCAACTGTTCTCTGGAAAAAGGTATCTGGACTTACTAAAAAATGGAAGGAGAGAATAAGTTATCATCTCCTATGGAGGAGTGAATAATGGGGTTTGTTCACAGAGAAAAGTTTTCAAAATGTGGTCCCTTTAAAAAGATGAATGTAATTGTATTTTTATTTCTTACCAATTTGATCTTCGTTTTATTACTTAAGCATTCTTATCCTATCAGAGACATTTGTATAAAAAAAATTAACTAGTAGACTGATTTCAGATATTCTTTTACCATATAATATGTCTTCTCAAACTCTCCCACCTAATTCTGTAAGCTTGTCATAGAGTAATCATAGATTCATAAAATCATTTAGGTTGGAAAAGACCTTTAAGGTCATTGAGTCCAACCATTAACATAATACTGCCAAGTCCACCACTAAACCATGCCCCTAGGTGCCACATCTACATGCCTTTTAAATCCTCCAGGGATGGCGACTCAACCACCTCCCTGGGCAGCCTCTTCCAATGCTTCATAACCCTTTCAGTGAAGTAAAATTTCCTAATATTCAGTCTAAACCTCCCCTGGTGCAACTTGAGGCCATTTCCTCTCGTCCTATCACTTGTTACTTGGGAGAAGAGACCGACCCCCACCTCGCTACAACCTCCTTTCAGGTAGTTGTAGAGAGCAATAAGGTCTCCCCTCAGCCTCCTTTTCTCCAGACTAAACAGTCCCAGTTCCCTCAGCTGCTCCTCATAAGACTTGTTGTCCAGGTCCTTCACCAGCTTCGTTGCTCTTCTAATTTGCTATTTCATGTGATTTAGGAAGACAATTAAAAAAAAAAACAAAACAAAACCAAAAGCCCCATACTCTATTAAAATCAGATATTCTTTTCAAAAGACATCAGAAAGTACAATTACAAATACACATTAGTAGAGCATACACTTTAGTATATTTTTATCAGTCAAATTATTTTTGTAATCAGTAGGATAATGTACATGTGACATTATAGAATCATAGAATATCTCCAGTTGGAAGGGACCCATAAGGATCATAGAGTCCTACTCCCTGCTCCTCACAGGATTACCTAAAACTAAACCATAGGACTAAGAGCGTTGTCCAGATGCTCCTTGAATTCTGACAGGTTTGGTGCCATGACCACTTCCTTGGGCAGCCTGTTCCAATGACTGGCCACCCTCTTAGTGAAGAACCATTTCCTAATGTCCAATCTGAACTTCCCCTGATGCAGCTACATTCAATTTCCTCATGTCCTATCGCTGGTCTCCAGAGAGAGGAGATCAGAACCTCTCCCTCTGCTGCCCGCCTTGAGGAAGGTGTAGACTGCGATGAGGTCACCCCTAAGCCTTCTCTTCTCCAAGCTGAACAAGCCAAGTGACCTCAGCTGCTCCTCATAAGTCTTGCCCTTGAGACCTTTCACCATCTTGGTCGCCCTCCTCTCGACACACTCTAATAGTTTGATGTCCTTATATTGAGGCGGCCAAAAGTGCACACAGTACTCATGTGAGGCCACACGAGTGCAGCGTAGAGTGGGACAATCACCTCCCTTGACTGAGTAGCTATGCTATGCTTGATGCACCCCAGGACACAGTTGACCCTTTTGGTTGCGAGGGCACACTGTTGACTCATATTCAATTTACCGTCAACCCAAACCCCCAGATCTCTTTCTGCGGGGCTGGTCTCCAGCCTCTTCTACCCCACTTTGTATGTATAACTAGGACTACCCGGTACCAGCGGGATAATCCTGCACTTGCTTTTGTTAAATTTCATACAGTTGGTGATTGCCCAGCTCTCTAATCTATCCAGATCTCCCTGTAAGGCCTTTCTACCCTCAAGGGAGTCCACAGCTCCTCCTAGTTTAGTATCATCAGCAAACAATATACAAGTGACTCCTTTATCTAGATCAATTATAAAAACATTAGAGAGCACTGGCCCTAAATTTGAGCCCTGGGGAATCCCACTGGTGACTGGCCACCAGCCTGATGTAACCCCATTTACAATAAGTCTTTGAGCCCAACCCGTCAGCCAATTGCTCACTCAATGTATCATGGACTTATCTAGCTGTGTGCTGGACATTTTGTCCAGAAGGATACTGTGAGAGACAGTATATGTGAGAGACATTGATACATATAACATTGAAATATACTATTGGAATATATGTTCTCAATTTTCTTCGTCTTGAGTATTTTCGCTAATGAATTAGTGAATGATGGGAAAAGATTTGAGTAGGATTACATGAAATGTTACTTGCTATGATTAAATTTAGTCTAGACAGGAAATAACCCTGTCATACAAATGTCTTCCATCTGATCGTAATCATTTAGCTTCAGGTTTGAATGATTAAGCCTGATTTACCAAAGCTGTAAGCGAATTGTCTTCTTTTGATTTTCAGGTATTAGAGAAATGTACTTGCAGATTTGTATAACACTATATGGGTTTATTTATGGATTTATGGATATTACGATATTTAAATACATCCTTAAGCTTTTTAGATTTAGAATGGCTTGCTTTATATAAAGCCCTTCTCTGAAATGTGCCAGTGTTCCGTTTTGATTGTTTGCTCAGTAGATTTAGCATTCAAGAAAACATTTTCTTATTAGCTAGACTGCTTCGCTTAGGGTATTGTAATTCCATAGCAGAATTCTCAGTATTACTACATCATTGTTCATACATTATTATTGATTATACAATTTAGGGTCAGTGTATGGCCCTTATGTTTTAAATCTTAAAAATACATTGCCAAGCATTTCACTATTATGATTCACACTTCTGCAATATGGTCAACTGCTCTCTATTACTTGAGTCCATCAAAACTCAATATATTTTTATCCAGAACTGGTAATGGGCTCTTCTGCTATTGCTTGAAGAAATGGAAAAATGTTAGCCCAATAAATTGATTCTAGGATATTTTATAGCTGAAAACATCTGTCACTATATTCTAAAAGGTTTCCTTTAATATTTAATCATCTCTTCATGACAGTTAAATATATTGTTAAAAAAAATACATGGAAAACAGTGTATGCATTCTACTGCTCAGTTTTAATATTGAAAATTATAACAGATTCTAGGGAAATTATCTGCCAAATTCTACTGAATTTCAGGTTAAATTGTCCCATTACTTAAAACTCTTTGCAAGAACTGATTTGTCCTCAGTGTCCTCACATTGCATAGAAACTTCACTCATAGTCATCCAAACATCTTCTGTTTAACTTTTGGAATAACATATTACTCAGTACACATAAAGACATGCAAGTGTAGAAGGGTAAAAAAATAGTATTTTAAATGTCTAAGTTACTAAATAATTTTAAAAAACCTTTTTCTAGCTCTTGATTTTTTTCCTTTTTTTAGTAATTCATTCTTAAAGAATATCTATGTTCTTTCAATGTCACTAGAGACACCATTGTATTTTCTTCTTAACAACTGTTGAAGAGATGGCTCTCATTTTTTTCCTCCTTGCACAGCTTGGAAGGAAAGTTGAGTAATTAACATCAGCTAATTTTGTAAATTAATATATATATATTTTAAATTCAAATAACATGTTACGCTACATTGATGAAATATGTATTACATTAGTAGAAACTTTAAAATTAGTTTCTTATATTGTACAGAAACTGTCACCATACAAAATAAAGGAATTGGGAAAAACTGTGAAGAAGTATGTAAATTCATTTTCCTCCATATATCTTATTAATGCAAACAAGATATGACTTATAAAACTAAATTTTGGTCACAAGGAGACCTCCGATGGTGGTATGGCTCAGAAGAAAGATGAACTAAAAGTAATCAACATTATTTGTAAACTAGTTTCTAGTCAGCAATATTTTATTACAGTTTGAAGGAATTATAGTGTTTACAAATTAAAAGCTTTCAATAATAAAAACTTTCCAATAGGAATTTTTATCATAATTTTAGTGAATTTAAATTGAAGGTTCATTTGCAATATGAAAGGGGAAAGTCACATTTTACAATATAGTTTATCACTGTAATGTTTCCTAACTTTCTCATTATTTCTGAATAGTAAAATACATTGTTTTAAGATTATTATTAGTAATAACATATCAGTATATCAGTATTCTTTTAAAACCATAAATATTATGTAAGGTTCACTTTCATGAATTCTCTATTAAAATAGTGTCTTAATACATAGAACATGGCTCTATAAAAGAACTACGATTTGATTGGTCAAGAGTTCTGATAACATATTTTTAACTTTCCTATATATAAACCATAATATATTCAAAAGACTTCAACTAAATATATTTAACCATGCAACATTCTAATGACATCACTTATATACATTTTGCAAAATACTCTAGACAATAATATAGAAAGTTGAAGTATGAGAAACATATTAAGGACATCCCAGAATGTATATAAAAAATATTGAGATTTCATAATTATACGTGTTATATCTTTAGATGTTCAAGATTTTCTGCACAGTGACTGAAAACAGAAACATCAAAATTTGATAGTTCTTTTGATCATTTAACAAACAATATGCCTATTTTTCAAGCATCACAGGTTTCTCTTAAAATTCAGTAGAAGCATAGGTAAACTCATACTAGCATTACATGATATGAATATATTACAATTGTTATATTAACAGGCACTCTTGGTTCAAAATTGATGTTTTCCACTTGAGTGAGAATATGAATCCTAATAAAATATGCATACTTGAGTACGTAAGACCTAAAGAGCAATTTAACACTACTATGATGAAGTTACTTAATCTCTTACTTTTCTGTGTTACGTAGATGTTCAAGAGACAACTTCAGAAATCTATCTTTTAAGCAGATTTACTGTCATAATAAATGATCAGGTTAATAGCAATTCTGTTTGCAATACACTTTTTAAAATTGCTTGTCTGACTCACAGTACACTGTTCTCTCAGCTTCTGAATTTTAATATTTTATATTAAAAAAGAAACTTGTATCAAAAAGTAAATACATACAGATTTTTATTTATAGCAGTTTCATATTAATTCTTCAACTTAATCAATGAGTATTAAAACTGGAAGTGGCAAAACAAGTTCACACTTCTTTCTCCTTCCAGAACACAAACAGTAAATCATAACCATGCATAATTTCTGCTGTTATATATTGTAAAGGTTATGTTTATACTATGAGCTGCGAATTAGATTAATGAGTTTTCTCAGCACCATAAACCTTCTCCACCAAAACAGGAGCTAAATTGCAATAAATCACTGTTTATGTTCACATATTTATGGGACAGCAAAGATTTAGAGTTCCTCTACAGGGAAAACTACCCCAACACAAGAAGAAAAAAATTAGAGCTTCTGTATTGTAAGGTGGATGAACAGGGGCAAAAGCATGAACATTGTTTTCACTTCACTATAATAATGCCAGTAATTTATTAAAAGCAACTGCTAGAGCAAAGCTTTTTGCCAATGCTTCAGCCAAAGTGACAATACACCAACCCAATATGTTTTCTCCTTTTGTACCACTGAAGATCAAAACTATTAAATTACATCTTTTTATATTATTCTCTGAACAAATATTTCTTTTCTGTCAAAAAAAAATTAGTGATGGTATAAGTGAGCTGTATTCTTTATATACTGCGTACATTAAAACTCTTTACATGAGCTTGAACAGTATTATCTGTTTCTACATATTTACATTGGTGATTTCAGATTGCTGTGGACATGATTTCTAAATGTATTCCTCATAGAAAAGTACTGTAATTTCTGCATTTTCTTTCATCAGTCTTTCATTCTACATTTTCTTTCATCAACCACCCATAAAATTTTCTATTATCTGTCCAAAAGAACAATCTTATTAAGCCCTCTTTAATTTTTAAAGAGGGCTTTTTCCCTGATTTTTTTTAAATATCTGATCTTAAAACAATAAAATCTCATATATTTTTGTGGGAATCTTATGCAAATATGCCTACTTTCCAATGTCTATAGTAATATCTATTTATGGAGAAACACTTGAAATTACAACAAGAATGTTTTGTGGAGCTTTATTTTTTCCAACTGCTTCAAACAGAGGAGCAGTGTAGTGTTCACTCCCCTGCCCAGGCATAAATGCTAGTGCCAGCAATTAAAGGTAGTTAACAGCCACCCCTTTAACAAAAACACTTGCAGAGAAGTTTTCAAAACAACAAAGAAGGGGAACATTCTTATCATACCATGAATTGTTAAACTGTGGAACTGATTTTTATAGAATGTAGCAGATGGCAAAAACTTATATGAAATACAAAAGTCATCAGATAAGTTCAAAAAAGAAAACCATGCATGAATAGGAAGCTTTGTTAATGGAAGTGATATTTTATGCTTCCTACACTACAGCTTTGTATTCCAACACTCTTCTCTAAAGCATCTATTACTTGCTATCAACAGAGATGAAGTATGAAACTGTGTGGTCCTTAATTTAGATCATATGGTTCTTAACCATACAATGGTTCTTATGGTTCTTACTTTACATTCGTATGCAATTGCACTGTCTTCTTCATTTGCTAACCAGCAGGAACCAATCTGCTGCTACCTCAGCTGAGAAATGGTAAAATTGTGGTAGTTACTGAGTTTTTTATATAACAGCAAAGTGAATGCAAGATCTTTCCTAGAAATAAAATTACTCATTTTAAATTGAAGTGATTGGTTAATAAAAAGTAAGGTTTTGAAGGAAAAACTGTTTAGTTTGGATTTATATGCAGAAGGTGGCACACAAAGACACATGACCCCGCAAAGGTGGATTTCATTTTCAAAACTTTGAGAACCACTGTATGCATGGAAACATGTTGCTATGCTATAGATATTATTTCAGGTTTGTAGCTTCTTAGGGACCAGCCATGCCTTTTAAAGAAAATAAATCCCAAACCCTTAGAATCTATACTTTTTAAGAAGAAAATCATTTTGTTGCCTAGTGCAATACATTTCTGTTGCTCTTCCTTCTCCCTTGAACCTCCTCAGCAAGTTTACACATCATAACCTGGTTATTTAAAAAGACTGGAAAATGTCACTTATTTATTATAGTTAATGAAGAGAAATAAGACCTTCTAGTAAACAGTCAGTCTGATCTCTGCTGATTGTGTACTTCAGGATGCTATACCCATGTCCTACACTTGCCTATTCCTTGTCACTGATTGTAAAGGGAGCATACAATCACTATCTCAGACATAGTCATCTTCACTGTGGCAGCCTACATGTAGTCAGGTGATGACTCCCATCTGAGGAACAGTAGCTCTTCAGTACAACATGAAGAAACACAAGTGTTTCTTTTGACATGTAGAGGGTGGAGATTAATGATGTCCACTCTAGAACCAGAATGGTATGCTATGTAGTCTTACTCAGTTAAAAATTAACAAAAAAAACAAAGCAAAAAAAATTTCTCTAGTTAATCACCAATATCAAATGTTCTTACTCAGGTCACTAACTCAGAGTAGTGTCTAGCACAGGCAAGTTTATAGCTACAGAAAAAGTCAGATAAAAGATTCTAATGAGATTAAATTCCTTAGACACACTATAATAAGTCATCTAATTGTAATATTCAGCTACTCAGTTCATCACTTTTACTGGGGAAAAAAAAAAGGTTACTGTTAAGACCCTGCACATCAGAAGAAACAGAAGAAACAGCAGAATATTTTCAATTCAATAATTAATTATCCTCTTGATCTGATACAACAGGATCATTCTAAAGGACTGATACTTCTTATCAGTTTTTAAATGTATTTTCTCCTTGGAGATAGTACCTGCCATGCTAAAAAGCCATGTACACAACTTGAGGTGAGGGATAAATCTATGGATCCCCATTCATACTGGGTAAACCACACTTCTTAAGCAGAGACCATCCTTACACTTTACATCTATATGATATTGACAAAATGTTGCCACAGATGTCACAATTTCTATTCTATAGCTAGCGTTCCCACGCATAGCAGTGCGCATGTTTCAAATTCAATTTTCATCAACATAGCTGACAAATTCTGGAAACATCCAGCTCCTTATGGCTTAATTAAGATACTTCTTAGTCATCTGGATATGCAATTACTCATCTCTGCAGTTTTTCTGTAACAGAGTTAACCACCCAGAATCTTTGAGTTTTTAGCATATAAAGGCTTGCAAAATTTCAGAAATATTTATAGACTTATCAAATTTCCAAACTATGCCTTTTTTTCCCCTGGGATGAGCAATTGGTTATTGCATTCTCTGTCCCCAGAAGAAGCCTTGAGTAATCTAAGCTTTTCCAATTTTTTTCCAGTTCTTAAGTGGTTTGTGCACAAATGCTGACCTGATTCCTAATAGTATGGTTAAATAAAAAAGAAACCTAAAATTCAGGAGCATTGTAACTGTATTTGCTGGTTTTGTGAAAATTTTTTGTCTTTCTCCAAGTAAAATACAAATTTCATTTTTATTACATTGCATAAGAAAGAAGCAGTTTCTTCCATGACAAAGAAAACAAAGAAAAATATACTAATGGCAGGGAAGAAAAAATGTAAAAGTTCTGTTTGTTGACTAAAATTCCATTAAGTTCTGTAACATCTCTTGGTGTTTTGCTTCACTTTGTTTGCTAATCCTGCTGTTAAAGCTGCTATTAGGTACATCGAGTAAAATCATGTTAGACTTGCTCCAGCATAACAAGTCCTCATTTTACAGAGTTAAGGTCACATGCAGGAGTGTTAAAATAAAGAGTCATTTAATTTCCATAGTAACAAGAATAACATTGTTAGAAACAGAGATATATAGATATCTATTGTTGATAAAACTTGTGTCTTTTCAACATAACTTAAGATCATTACACTATTTTTCCTACTTTTCTGCCCTTTAAAAAGCATGCTCAGAAAATAGTCTGCATCCATTTCTCATGAGGAAATAAAGAATTTTACAAGACAAAAGTTTCTTCCCTAATGTTTTTTTGTGTTTGCAAGTGTATCCCAGCTGCTATCTGGAGAACTAGGTTGTTTCTTAGATAATGGAAAACCATATGCAATTTAAATGTCTAGATTGTCTCAACAGATAACGCAGGTATTACACTAAAACCTAAATGTTATGTGACATATATTTTATTATGATTTATGGACAATTATTTGCGACTTGCTGTAGTCTGAATTGTAATGTAGTGATGTACTGATGGGTAAATAGGAGGAAGGATAAACAGTCACAGGATAACAATGCATATACAGAATAGAAATTTCCATTTAAATGATAGTGACCATTCTCTACCCATCCTTTATTAGGCAAAAAAAAAGGTAAGGGAAGTGTATAAGGTACTCTCCAGAGAACTACAATTCATTATGAAATTATTGATTATTAATATTTTATTGGATTTCTAAAAAGGAAAGTTCCTTTTCTTTTTTAATTGTGTTTATAGTTACTTACTGTTTGGTGAATTAGTGCTGTTAAGTCATGCATTAGCTTGAACTTGATTATAATATATCTTTCTGAAGTAAAATGTGAAAAAATAGAAATAAATAGATAAGAATAGTGGAACAATTTGAAGCAGAGTCTGCCGAAATCATACTCAATTCATAGATTGGAGGTTTTAATTATATTAACTACCTTCAGAAGAAACAGAATGTAGTGTTTATACCACAATCCTCTTTGTGAATGCTAGAAGAGGGAAGTAGTTTACAATGTGCGTTACATAAAAAGGTGATCATGGCTGCCGCAGTGCTGCAGTCATCTTTGGCCAAGCAAGGAGCTCTGTGACATTGATTGTTACCAACAATGGCTTTTGAGTGGAATCAGTTCCCATAACTTTTAATTTTCTTCTAGTAAAACTTTTGGAAACAGCAACATTTTGGGCCAATGTAAGATGTGCTATGAGGGCATTAGATCATCTTTCAGCTGGTATTTTTACTTTCACACCAGATATAATCACTAGATTATCACCATTTTGCTATTTTGAATGAACTGAGTCATCAAACTACTTGACAAAAAGATTTTTGACATATTTATGAGTTATGGAAGCTAGAGGATTTTCTTTCTTTTTCAACTTTTTTTCCTACAACTAAGACACTTCCTAGCTAAGTCTTTCTGGATTGTCTCTTTTCCCATGGGGCACTCTCTTCAGGGGTTATTCAGGGCTTCTGCTCTGTTACTCACTTTATTTATCATAGATTTCTTCTGGACAAGGAATTATTAGACAATCTGGCCTATGGTCAGACTGTAACAAGCATGATTAATTTACTGTAATGATTAACTTACTACAGCCCTCTTAACTTACAATAACTATTTGAAAGATTAGACTTCTCATCTAAGCTATTTTAAGTCTCTCAGGAAGCGGAGATAAATAAACATGTAAAGAAAGTAACTTATCCCTTCTTAAAATAGGTGCCTAAGTTGTACAACGCTTCATCTAGGTGGCCTAGCTTCCCCCATTAACCAACTACAGTAGAAACCAAGACAAATAGCTTAGAGTAAACACTTTGGAGCTTTCTAAAGAATGCTATTTATACACCTCAGCATCCTATTCCAACAAGCTTCTTGTAAGTAAAAACCTACAACAAAAGATGAACCTGGTCTTGCTCTGAAACTCTTTATGCTTGGATAGACATATTGCTTTAATTATGAAGTAACTTGCTATTTGTTTTCTGTAGTGCAGACAGTTGTTTTTCAACAACATGGTTCTTCAGTGCAACAAACCTAACCCAGTAACACATGTGTAATCAACACTTCCTAACCTGACAGCTGACAAATTCTTGAAGCTCAATCCACGTAAACCAGTAACCTCTCTGGCTCCCTGAAAGATGCAGTGACAACACAGTGAGGATTATAAGAGTCTTCTCTTTCTTTCGCACAGATTTTGTTCTCCCTTATATTTTCATAGACACCATAAATGACATGAATAATACAGATGCTAGATTTGGCATTTCAAGTGTTTTGTCCCTGGCTTTTGTTAACTGTGGGACTCATGTTGTTTTAAACAACCAGATCAGGTGACAGAGAGAGTAAAATACAAAGAGCATGAAATAATTGTACTAGCTCTCCAGACTTAAATTACAAATGACACTAAAGAGACAGAAAATACCTATGTGACAAGAGAATCTTAATTGTGACCTAGTTGGTTTTATTAGAGTTAATTAGGTCAGTGGAGCTGACCTAATTTTTTAATTAATAAATTGATTCCAAAGGAACACATGAAAATGTTGCCAGAGTTTCATAAACCAGGAAGAATAATTACATTATAGAGATTACAAAAACAGTTTGCAACAACTAATTTTCATTTGAATAACTAGGTTCTTACACAACAGTTTTAAACTATGCTGTAGTGTAGCTACAGTGTAGGTGGTACTTCTTATGGAGTTTATATAAATATAAAACAGCAAGTATGCCTTTTTTTCTCTCCCAATTTCTCTAGTCAGTACTATTTGGGAAAAGTTTATAAGCATCTACTTTTTTATACCTTTCTTATATATTTCCAAATAGAAAAAATACAGATAATTTTAGCAACCAGAGGACACTATCAAAACTGTGGGTAAACTTCCCAGAAGTTTTTTCTAATGTCTTAGAATTAGTATAGTTATTCTTTATTCTCAATTTCTCTGCTGTTATTTTAATTATTTTCATTTTTATACTGCCTTAGAGAAGATTAAGTATTCCTAATAATTAGAGGATATTTTAATTGGTTTTGGATGTTATAAATAAGTCAGCAAGGTTCTTCCTTGGAAGAAAAAAATTGTAGACCTGATGAACTGTTTTATATTCCCAAAGGAATTCTGAACTCATTTAGGTTAAGTTACTGCTAAGATTAAACAAATTTTTTATATGCCTTACAATTTGAAAATTAGTTGTAAAGAAATTAACATAAGGAAAAAAAGTTTGATAACATGAGTAAGAATGTTCATATTACACCATAAATCAGTTTCTTTAGAGGAAATTTTAAAAAATGAGAATGGATGAGTAATTGGAAATCACCTTTTATTAGCACTAGATCTGAAGCCACTTCATTTCTGGCTTCACCTGGTCCATCTCTTAGTCTAGTAAGGTCCATTGCAAATTCTTACACAGTATGTAAGAGATTACACTTTATTGTGTCATCTTTGTGCACAGAAGAAACTATATAATTCTGATTCTGCAATGCCTTATAAAGGCTCATCATCTGGGAACTCCAAGTTTACAAGTTTTTGAGCCTGATCTCTCAAATCCCATCACACAAAACTTCTATTGAAGTCCAGGTATTTTAAGAAGTACAGAATCTAATACTTAGATACATGTAAACTATTACATTCAATTCAATACTACTTAGAAATATCTCATTTCTCTACTTCTTAAGATTTGTCCTGCACCTTACCTCTGGAGAGATTACAATCTTCAAAAAGCTATAAGAGATGTTGCCTGCAATATTTCTGTAAGACAAACATAGAGTCCAGAAATCAAGAACTCTCAATTCACAGATAAATTAACATGTACTCATAGACTTATTTTGGTACACTAACTCTGCTAATAACTGAGATATGTAATGAGGTAGGTATTTATTTTGTTAAATAATCCTTTTTAACTGTAAGAAACAATGAATTCTAAGTATATCATGGAGCATGATATAGTGCACGAAGCACCGGGTTCTGAGTCAGGAGATAAATGTTATGTTGCAGGCTGGATGTTATCATACACAAAATGTTGAGATCACTTCACCACTCTGTGCCTTTGTTTCCTTGATTATAAACTGGAACTTGTCTGTATAAACCAGGCTTACATTTATGTATTAATTTACTACATTACTTCTAAACTGACTATGATTATTATTATCAATTATTATTATTATTATTATTATTGGCAGTATAAAATCCTGGATATAGGCTCACCAGATATTAAAATTAATCTATGAATCTATGATTATCAAAAGACAATAAACCAAATAAACCAGCAATGAACCAAATTAAGATTTATTTCCTTTATAAAAATAGGAAATGATAATATGGGTTTAATGATACCCATGTTGATCTAAGATCTTTTAGTATCTTAATCATTTAAAATCTCCATTAATACTTCCTAAATTAGAGAATTAGTTGTATATTAATTTGGGACCCTGGTCAAGAACCAACAACAATTTCCAGGATCACGGCATGCTTTAGCCTGTGCCCATCAATGTCTTCCCAGTTCTTCAAATTATCCTCCTGACACTCAAAAATGTCACTGGTACAGTTAAAAGTTATAATGCACAGTAATGTGGCAACAGTAGTATGTTGTTTTAGACATACGCTATTAGTGAAACCTACCCAAAAGAACTACTCAGACAAAATGAATCTTGAACTGTATCTGCCTGGTTCCAGCTCTTAAGATTGCTCCAGCATCCACTGGGGAAAACAAAGCAGCAATGATAGTTGTCATGGGCAGGCCTGTCTGAAAGCACCAGCCTGAACTACATTGGTCCTGCTCTAATGGTTTAAATCTGCACAGGAAAGACACACAGAAGCACAGATGAACAGTTAACAACATTACTTCCTTTTAACACACTTGAGGAGAGACCACAGTGTGACAGTCACCCATATAGCAGTTGTTTTATTGGCTTAAGATATGGGGAAAGTCAAGGAGATTGGCCTGGGGCTACGTAAGAGGCCATTAGGGGCTTATCCAAAACAATAGTTATATCATTAGCTACTTGGAGTGGAATTCATCCATGGATGTCCAACACCATGCAGACTGCTAAACTGGAGTGGGAACAGCTGCATGTGGAGGCCAGGCTGCCAGCCAGTCCTCAGCCCCATTGAAAGGTCAGAGTGAATGTCCTGGTCCCCCAGTTTTATGGTGCAAGACACAACTGGACCAGAAGCATGGCTGGCATGAGTACATTTGTACAGAGTGTATGTTTGTCCCAGAAATCTTAGAACAGAAATTACTATACACCCACTATACCTATCCTGCTTAGTAAATAAATTTTAGATTTTATGTTCCTGAATGGTATGGTTTCTTCTTGTAGCCACTCCACTCTGTCTCCCTGTGATGGCATGCTATTATGTGTTGGTGTGTACTTTAAGAAATACTCCTGTATAGAAAGCGGCAATACGGAATTAAGTCTGTATAACTAATCAAAACCCCAACTTCATGGACACTATCTGTAGAGGTAGCCAAACACAATTTAGGGGCACAACAGAGTTTTCCAGTTTCCAAATAAAAGATATTTACCATCATTGGAACTGAGTCTTGGTGTTACTATCAGGAAGCTTGTCAGCACATATACTTATGACTTAAAGCAAGTCCATGGTATAACTCCATTGTTGATGATAAGACCACAGGTTCTTCATTGGCCTAATTGATGATACAAGGAAGAACAAGCATGATATAGGCTTTTCTTTAGAATCTTACCAATTTCTTTTAATTGGGTTTCTTCAAGATAAGTATGTCCTTGGGGAAGCAAAACCATGTGGTAGGATTCTTTCTTTCATAAATCTCGCTATGCTATTATAATTTTTCACTGTCCTCACCCTGACTTCTGACTACATTACTCCCCAGTTGCCCTTTTCATGAACTTTAAATTTTATTCATAACTCCTTAGTAACAGAAAACATCCCTAATCAACAACTAAATGTGAAGTGGAGAGAGAATGAAATGTGAAAGGCTAAAAAGTAGAAGCAATGCTTCAAAAATCTAGCTGAAGTTTTAAGCTGAGGGCTGACAGGCAGGTATATTTCAGAGTTCTGGTACTTACTTCATCAGCTCATAACAGCTATAATTTCCTAATTATATGCTCCAGTGCAATAATGAAACCATTTAGTTTTTCATTTTTTCCTGCAAGAAAATAATTTCAGTATCTGCAATGCTACTGTTTTGCTTTACCTCAAGATTCAGAAGAGAAAGACCTTAGTAATATGTTATCCTTCACTAGCTACCCATCCTGCTGCTGTAACATTCTTAAGTGTCATTTTAACAACTTTTTTTCTTCTTTCCCATCCTTTCCTTGCCAATTATCATAACTTTTCCTAAAAATTTTAATTTTAAAATTATTTTTACACCATGTGCTCTCTTACACTTTGGAGACAATAAAGTTCCAAGTTTCTTTCTGCATGGTGTATCAGCTCACACTATATGAAAATTCAGGAAATTGTTTGCATTAATCTTGATAAAAACAAGAACTTCATCTTATCTGCCTGCATATACTGAATTAATCAAATTTGACTATTGGAAAGAAAATTAATAGAATGTAAGTATGATGTGATAAGGTGCTATCATAGAGAATACTACAAGAAATGGGAGTTAGGGTTATTATGGCAGTAATAATGGGTAAGTTTTGATGGGGAAAAGTCTCGCGAAGTAGCCAAAGGTGTTCCTCCTAACCATGAACCAAGCCTCTAGAGGCTTGAAGCAATTGACCCAATAAGAAAGTCAGTAAGTTGTAGCACATGTTGGGAAAGAGATATACAGAGCACAGAGAAAGCAATCCTATTTCTAGATAGTTGTGGGGTTAATTGGTATGGGGAAAGTTTAGAAATTATGGGAAAAGTAAGTAAATTGTAGCTAGTATTCACAGATATTAAGCTTTTCTTCTTCTTCTTTTTCCTTTCTTTTATATTCCATGAACCTTGGGTGAACCAGTAAATTAGATTCTGTTTTGCAGGAGAGAGTTTTTGCCATTCACAATCAACTACTAACATCAGTGTGAAAGACTTCACAGATGCTAAGTTCTGCTATGCCTGTCATGTTAGTATGATCAGGAAATATGGGGCCCAGTGCAGAGATCCAGCCCACCAGTTCTGGAATTGTATAGTGCTATCCAAAGAGGAATGAAGTGACATAAAACCTTTCCCAAAGGACTGTACTTTAAAGGAACTGAATGAGTCTAAAGTTGTATCTGTACAGGAACTGGGATATGCTAATGGTAATTTCCTTGCTAGTACCACCTCCAATAGCACACTTGTCCCTGCCGTGCTGAATAGCAACCGCCAAAATCAATGCTCCTTTTCAGTCACTGACAAAAACCTCTGCCTTGAACCAGTTTGCAGAACAATGGACCAAGGAGGTCAGCAGCAATAAGCTTAAAAACAACAGTGAGGAACTGAGTTTCTCCTTGTGCTGTTCTGCAACTCTTTTCATGTCTCTCTAACATGATGGGCACATTTTAAACATACACAGATAATTTAGAAATCATGCAAAGATTCCAACTGACTTGGGTACCCAAGTACTCTCTCTCACTAGTAAGAACATGAGCCTCGTGATTCACAGAACAATATGTTACTGTCCTCTAACCAAAATTTTTACTATCCCCAGTGACAAGACAATTTAAAACACATGCAAGTCTACATAAGAGTTCTAATTGCTGTATTTGGCAACATTTTTTTTTTTAATTCTTTATCTCAAATATACAGGATCAGACAAACAAAAAAAACCAACCCCAAAACAACAAAAAACCCCGAAACAAAAAACCCCACTGTTTTTAAAGAGAAAGTGCAGCTTTTAACATTATGTTTTACTTACTCTGGCATTCTTTTTGTACTGTGCAGAGTAAAAATTATTAAGGATTACCTTATTCATGGAACAATATATACTACAAATGAAACATCAAAAGAATAGCCCTCTGTAGCAGATCATATTGTAATGCTTGCAAATACATTGCTACAGCCTAAGATTTTTGTACCTATATCTTCATTTTACAGGCAAGGTTGATAATGACTGTGCATATAATATATTTTATTTGGATTTGTAGCAAGCCTTTGATCAAGTTTTACATGACAGGCCTCAGCTTAAAACTACAAGCTTCAGAGATCCAGGTTAAGACACAGAAAAGGATAAAGAACTAGTTAAAAAATAGACTAGTCATTATGTAGTGGAAAAAAATAACTTACTGTGGTTTTATGTAGGTCAATGTTCATGTCTGAAAGTGTTAACATCTGCAGAATGTGTGAGGTAAGTAACAACACCTAACTAACTGCCCATAAATGCAAAGATGACAGAGAGTAAATGGAGAGGTGGATGGCAGCTTTCCACAGGGATGGTAGTGTGAGGGGAGCTGGGGTACATCCCCCTCAAGAAGCACAGCCGCCTTTTCTCAGGGGTAATTTGGGTGGCACAGGCCCACTGCTGCACTCAGGGGTGCTAGCAAATATATTGGGCATCCTCAGTTTATGACTGGACACCAGATTATCACTATGAAAAGCTATTACCTCTGTATGTGCCTAAACCATTTGCTTTCCTGTTCATTTTGTCATGACCTGTATCATTGGCATGGCCACTAGTGCCATCCCGTATGCTCTGCTGTGGGGCAAGGAGGGAGATAAGGATATGTTACGTCACTGAATTACCTCTCCTGGGTGAATATCCTTCAGTGAGCTGGATAAAGGCTGTTATTTTATGGCACAGAAAAAAAACCCAATAAAATTATATCAAAGTCTATAAGCTTTTAAAAATGCTTATATTTGTTCTACAGAAGTAAAACAGTTCTGAGTTTCTCATTTTCTCAAGGGATCAAGCCCAGCATAGGTACAGGAAAGGCAGGTCCTGCTTGACCAACCTGATCTCCTTCTACGACAAGGTGACCCGCCTAGTGGATGAGGGAAAGGCTGTGGATGTTGTCTATCTAGACTTCAGTAAAGCCTTTGACAGTTTCCCACAGCATTCTCCTGGAGAAACTGGCTGCTCATGGCTTGGACGGGTGTGCTCTTCGCTGCGTAAAGAACTGGCTGGACGGCCGGGCCCAAAGAGTGGTGGTGAATGGAATTTACTCCAGTTGGCGGCCGGTCACAAGCGGTGTTCCCCAGGGCTCTGTGCTGGGGCCAGTTCTGTTTAATATCTTTATCAATGATCTGGATGAAGGGATCGAGTGCACCCTCAGTAAGTTTGCAGATGACACCAAGTTGTGCGGGAGTGTTGATCTGCTTGAGGGTAGGAAGGCTCTACAGAGGGACCTGGACAGGCTGGATCAATGGGCTGAGGTCAATTGTATGAGGTTTAACAAGGCCAAGTGCAAGGTCCTGCACTTGGGCCACAGCAACCCCATGCAACGCTACAGGCTTGGGGAAGAGTGGCTGGAAAGCTGCCAGGCAGAAAAGGACCTGGGCGTGTCAGTTGACAGTCACCTGAATATGAGCCAGCAGTGTGCCCAGGTGGCCAAGAAAGCCAATGGCATCCTGGCTTGTATCAAAAATAGAGTGGCCAGCAGGACTAGGGAAGTGATCATGCCCCTGTACTCGGCACTGGTGAGGCCACACCTCAAATCCTGTGTTCAGTTTTGGGCCCCTCACTACAAGAAGGACATTGAGGTGCTGGAGCGTGTCCAGAGAAGGGCAACAAAGCTGGTGAAGGGTCTAGAGCACAAGTCTTATGAGGAGTGGCTGAGGGAACTGGGGTTGTTTTTCCTGGAGAAAAGGAGGCTGAGGGGAGACCTTATGGCTCTCTACAGCTACCTGAAAGGAGGTTGTAGAGAGGTGGGGGTCGGTCTCTTCTCCCAGGTCACAAGTGATAGGACGAGAGGAAATGGTCTCAAGTTGCACCAGGGGAGGTTTAGACTGGATATTAGGAAATTTTACTTCACTGAAAGGGTGATCAAGCATTGGAACAGGCTGCCCAGGGAAGTGGTTGAGTCGCCACCCCTGGAAGTATTTAAAAGACGTGTGGATGAGGTGCTTAGGGACATGGTATAGTGGTGGTCTTGGTAGTGTTAGGTTTACGGTTGGACTCGATGATCTTAAAGGTCTTTTCCAACCTATACAATTCTGTGATTCTGTGATTCTATGTTCATTTATGTGCATTGCTTCAATGCAAATTAAGTTCATAAATCCAAATGTAGAAATGTAAATAAAAGCAGATCAATTTTAAAGAGGTTTAGGTCTTTCACCTTTCATTGATTTCATCTGTGGGTACCTAGTTCTTAGAAAAAAAAAAAAAATCTGGTGTAATATTTAGGTACTTAAGCACTAATCAAAGAGCTTAACATAGCAACCTGAGCTTAAAAATTTGCACCATATCTCACATGTATACTGTAGTAAAACATTTGCATCACATACGTTTCAACATTTCAGAGATGAAATAGTTTTAGGTTATCATTCTGGGGAGAAAAAACATAATTTAAAGATGTTTGGGTCTGCAACAGGGCCTGAAGGCCTTACAGGAAAGCATGTACAAAGCTTAGGCAAAAGCTGTTTTCTACCTAGCAAATGGAATCAAATTTAGCCAATGTGGTAGCACTGCAATAGTGATTAGACAGAGCAGTTGGGAAGGTGACTTGTAGTTTTTACTGCTTTTGGCTAGGATAGATATCTACTTCTCTATCTTCACAGCTCCTTTAGGATTACACAATGTACTGACCTTATCATGCTGCCCTTTCAGTTTTATCCAGATGAAAGATTTGTGGAAAGATGAGAAGGGAGAATGAAAGTTTTGATGTTCCTGATTTCAGGTAGAAAGACATTTTTAAACTATCTGAATTTTTGTAATTTTTGTTGTCCTACATCACTCTTCAAAACTTTTTCCTTCCCATAGCAGGACTTTCCTCCATTACACTCCTGGAATTAACTAAATCAAATTGGGTTTAGTACCTTCAGAGAGCTTTATATATATATATATATATATATGTATAGTTTTTAAGAAAGCGTGTTAAATTTATTTAAATTTTCCAGCCCAACTAAATAATAAACACTGGAATAAAAATTGACGACACATCTTTGTAGGTGTCTGCCAATTTGTCAGACAAAAATATGTCCATGCATGCTATGTAGCTCATGCACAATGTCTCTCGCGCAGCCAAGATGGTGTGCAATCTGCTGCCTACAGATAGCCCGTTCATTCACAGCAAACCTTATGCACCCTGAAAATCATATACATGTTGTGGTAGGTAGACCTTGGCTGGCTGCCAGATGCCCACCCAGCTGCTCCCTCACTCCCCCCTCCTTAACAGAACAGGGGGAGAAAGCAACATGAGGAAACTCATGGGTCAAGTTAAAGACAGGGAGATCACTTACCAATTGCCATCATGGGCAAAATAGACTCAACTTGGGGAAAAATAATTTAATGTATTGCTGACGAAAATAGAGTCAAGTGGTGAGAAACAAAGATAAAAATAAGTAAAATAACATCTGTCCCCCAGCCTGCTTTCTTCCCAGGCTCAACTTCACTCCTTCCTTCCCAATTCCTCTACCACCACCTGGAAGGGTGCCAGGGGATGGGAAATGGGGTTGTGGTCAGTTCTTAATACTTTGTCTCTGCTACGCCTTCCTCTTCATGCTGTTCCCCTGCTCCAGCGTGGGGTCCCTCCCACAGGATACAGTCCTTCACAAACTTCTCCACTGTGCGTCCTTTCCACGGGCTGCAGTTCTTCAAGAACTGTTCCAGCATGGGTCCTTTGCATGGGGTGTAGTCTTTCAGGAACAGACTGCTCCAGCGTGGGTCCTCCAAGGGCCAAGGTTCCTGCCAGAAAACCTGCTCCTGTGTGGGCTCTCCATGGGCTGCAACTTCCTTCAATGGCATATCCACCTGCTCTGGCATGGGGTCCTCCATGGGCTGCAGGTGGATATCTGCTCCAATGTGGTCCTCCAGGGGTTGCAGGGGGACAACCTATGTCACCATGGTCTTCTCCACGGGCTGCAGGGGAATGTCTGCTCTGGTGCTTGGAGTGCCTCCTCCCCCTCCTTCTTCTCTCACCTTGGTGTCTGCAGGGCTGTTTCTCTCATATTTTTGCCTCACTCCTCACTGCCACACAGCGTCTTTTACCCTTTCTTAAATACACTTTCCCCAAGGAGCCACCACCTTGGCTGAGGGGCTCAGCTGTGCCCTGGGGTGGGTCCCTTGGAGCCAGCTGGAACTGGCTGTGTCTGGCATGGGGCAGCCCCGGCCTCTCCTCACAGAGGCCGCCCCTGCAGCCCCCGCTGCCAGAACCAGGGCACCTGCACCCAGTGCACACATTCATTACTCATGCAGAACATCTTTACTGTAGAGGCACAGTAATCCAACATAATTGTGAAGTTTTACCTTTGTTGTGTGCACAGACCATTTGTATAATGAGTGTGTGTGAAGTAAAACTGAATTTTGCCCATGTGATAGATATGCCTGATGCTGCTGAATGTTTAAAATTCTCAGATACTTCATGGACCAGAATTTGGAGTAGAAATGTGAGACCAAATTGTGAAACAATCAATCTTCCTGTTCAAAGATCTGAGCAGCAGAGCTCTTGTTTCTATATGAATAGTCCAAATTTGGCACACTTAAGAATTCCCTTTCTCTTCTGAGTTTTTTTCTTGTCAGAGCACATTCAGTTCCTCTTCTTGAACACCATAAATGGTTCTCCTTATCTCCAGATGCTTACTATTTTGTTCATTCACTAAAGTGTGAATATTTACACATTTTATTTTCTAATCCTACCTATTATGCATAATTATTCATATAGTCTTTGTCTTAATCCAAATGACATCATCTCATAGTGAGTTTTATTCACCAACTAATATTTCCTCTGTACGCAGTGAAAATTCTTCTTTTCATTGCTTTTTAGTCTATTGATTTTCAATATTACTGGCTGTTCATCAGTCCTTGCCTGTGAAAACAGATCATACTTAAGAATTTAGTTTACTTTTTCTTTATTGTTATTGTATGTGTTCCTTTTAATCAATTATCAGCCAAAACTGCAGTGTCCCACCGTGTTTCTCAAATGCCTCTAGGTAAACTTCTCTCTGCTTATAATACTTGCACTTCATGCAAGGGATATATTACAGTTTCTCTTGGAGAAGTATCCCCAATTCTACTAAGGTTAATTACTTTAGGTAGGTTTTCTTACAAATTGTTTTAGAGTATATTCTTTTGGATTTCTTTTAATCACAGAGCAGATGTGTTCACCTCAGAGTTTCCATGTGAGCAATGTCCTCAATGCTCTTAAAACTAAAGAAACAGCAATATACAGAAAATGAAAATTAGCTCACTTAGGCCCGGAGTCTATGCTTATGTTATTGCACAGAAACCTGAGGCTTTTTAATTGTTCATATCATGGCTGACATTGCCCATTCTGTTTTTAAAAAAAAGAGATGAAACTGTAGAATGCTTAATAGCACAGGCCACAGAACTGTATTGTATTTTTACACATACAGTAATTGGAGAAGGATGTTGTTCAAAAAAAATACTGGGAGAACATTGTTAGAGGTTTGATTAAACCTCTCCAACTCAGTAGGATAAATTGCATCTTTTATCAAAAATAGCAGAAATTATTAAACTTATTAGGGAAGCCTCCAAATTGAAACAAAATAATTGTAGTCACTTAGCCACTTGAGCTTTCTGGACAGAAGACCTCTGGGATATAATGTTAAAATTGCAGAGGTCAGAAAGAATTGAGAAGGATAAAAAATAGAAAACAGACAAAAATGGAGGGAGGAGAAGGAAAGAAGCAATCTAACCATCAGATTAAATGTAATTCTGAGGAAAGACTACAAAGATTTTGGGGCATAATAAGTGAAGGAAACATGTTTCAGCAAGCCAGGAAATTGTTTCTTGTAATTTCATTTTCGTACTATTCAGCAAGTCACCATTTCGCATGGGTTTTTGGAAATACAGACATTACCTGAAGAAGGCATTGTATCCTCTCAGCATGTTCTCCTCCTAACTGTAATAACCTGTAACATCTCAAACCTTTTAGTGTCTCACGTAAAAAGGGGTAATATTACAATCAAAAAATTAAAATTATCAGGTGATATTTTATAATTTCTTTTGGTCCTGCACAGCATTTATATGAGAAAACTGTCTTGCAGCCTTCATTTGGATTTTCATTGGATTCCTTCCCCCTCCATGTTTACCAAAGTTAATCCAACAAGCACTAAAAAGTTAAGATTAACACTTATTCAGGGACAGCAAAAAAGAGTTCTGAAGTATAGACACGTATAAACATCAGAATGCATTTCCATCCCAACAGAATCAGTAATAAGTGAGAGACAACTAAAACTTCAAACCAGAGCACAAGACTTTTTCAGAAATTTGTCCAGCAATCTAAGCCTCTGCAGTATGGCATCTGTCCTTCAGTCTTGCTCTCAGTCTAGAAACCATTCAGTGGTTCCCTGAGTTACAGCAAGCTCTGCATTGTCTCTTCTGAAACCCTAGGAAAAGTCTTTCTTTCCCTCATTTTGAGGAACAGTTATGCATCTGTTCCCTGCTTTTCTGAGATATCTGTTATGTAGGAGAACTGCAGATTCTTACCTCAGGAGCCACCACTTGGTCTTCTTTTTGGCCGCTGTCACCCTGTCCTGACCTGCAGGTGCCTAACCCTGGTGGACAAAAGCTTAGGTGGAGAAGGAGCAGGCAGGAAGCACCATGCTCTCCAGATGTCTCCATCTGACCCAGAGTGCAGGATTGTTACTTTCTGTGGGCTTGCCCAATCTTTTTGAAGAAGCAGTACATGAACAAATCAGATATGCCCTGTTACAACCACATACATCTATAGTTTCATGAAAATATTCCTAGAACTCATGCTTGAAATTGAAGATATGTGGAAAGCTTCAAAGAAACAGTTTTGTCCATTGACTTCAGGAGATGCAGTTATGTCACTGTGATTGTGGTATAAGAAAGCTATTTTGTGCTGACAAACCAGAGTTCAGATAGTTAATTAACAGTACATTACACTGAATCTTCCTTTTTTATGCTTCTGCAATTTCACTTCACCCAAATTATAAGATCTTGAGGCCAAGGATGGATAGCACAGGACAATCAGTATTCACTGAAGTCTGTTTCAGCAAAGGGTCTCCTACATGCTAACCCACAGAGAGTCATGGATGGTGAGGGAAAATGTAGATGCAAAGTTGTTTTGTTTTTCATACTCAGCTTAATTACAGATATATAATGGGGTGGCAGACTCACTGGGTGCCAAGTGTACCTGCAGAGAACAGAGTCCATTTTCAAAATTTGTCTCAGTTCAGTGAAGCTGAGAGAAGAATGACAGAAGTTATAGCTTTGAGAAGAGAAGCACAAGACTGGAATGATTTTCCCTTTAGAAAATAATTGTGATAATAAACATTTGAAAAAGAAAATATCTAAGCCTGAATATTTTTTAAGTATGTATTTGAAAAGTATATAAAAAAAAAAGACTTAATTCTGGTTACATGCACCTCTTACCAATTTGTTGCATTCAGATTACAGAATACTTGAATTCCCACCAGTTACACACAAAATCTTGTTATGTGCAAAAGGAACACATCATGTATACAAAGCTGAGAATTTATTGTTAGTCTCATTAAAGTCTTAACAGTGTAATCAAAGGACTATTACTCCAGTTACATTGATTTTAACACTAAGTCAAGTCATATGCAGGTAGAATGATGTATACACAAACTTTGTAGTATCTACCCCTTTCTCTGGCGTTATGCTCAGCCTTCTACTGCTCCTTTGCATCCTATGGTCAATGGCTTCAGGTCTTGGGGGTTTGGGGTGGCAAGTCATCAGTATACCAAGTCCTTTGATGGAAGAAGTATGATGCTAATGTTAACGGTTTCTTCCTCCTCACTCTAAGATCCACTTGGGGTCATTTTTATACATATATTATCACATTCTACATCACTTTCACCTGCAAGTCCACCATACATCTGAATTTACAGATATATCCATGACCCATACGCAGGACCTTGCACTTGGCCTTGCTGAACTTAATGAGGTTCACACAGGCCCACCTCTCAAGACTGTCAAGGTCCCTCTAGATGGCATCCCTTCACTCCAGCCTGTCAACCACACCACACAGCTTGGTGTTGTTGGCAAACTTGCTGAGGGTGCACTCAATCCCACTGTCTGTGTCACTGACAAAGATGTTAAACAGCGCCGGTCCCAATAACAACCCCTGGGGAACGCCACTTATCACTGGTCTCCACTTGGACATCAAGCTGTTGACCGCAACTCTCTGAGTGCGACCATCCAGTCAATTCCTTACCACCGAGTGGTCCATCTGTCAAATCCATGTCTCTCCAATTTAGAGACAAGGATGTCATGCGGGACAGTGTCAAATACTTTGCACAAGTCCAGGTGGATTATGTCAGTTGCTCTTCCCTTATCCACAAGCGCTGTAACCCCATCATAGAAGGCCACCAAATTTGTCAGGCATGATTTGCCCTTTGTGAAGCTCTGTTGGCCATCACCAATCACCTTTTATTTTCCATGTGCCTCAGCATAGTTTCCAGGAGGATCTGCTCCATGATCTTGCTGGGCACAGAGGTGAGACTGACTGGCGTAGTTCCCCAGGTCTTCCTTTTTTCCCTTTTTAAAAATGGGCATTATGTTTCCCCCTTCCCAGTCAGTGGGAACTTTACCGATCTGCCATGACTTCTCAAATATGATGGCTAGTGGCTTAGCAACTTCATCTGCCAGTTCCCTCAGGACCCGTGGATGCATCTTATCAGGTCCCATGGACTTGTGCACCTTCAGGTTTCTTAGATGGTCTTGAACCTGATCCTACAGTGGGCAGTTCTTCATTGTCCCAGTCCCTGCCTTTGCCTTCTGCGATGTGGGTGGTGTGGCTTGAGCACTTGCTGGTGAAGACTGAGGCAAAAAATTGCCAATATTTAAATAGGTGTGAATTTTAAAATACAAATTTTACTCAGAAAAAAATCAAGTTTTCTTTAGAAACCCTCAAATTCAGCAGGTGAACAACAAATATGGTATGTTTTATTAAATACTTCTGGTTTATACCATCTTTATGCTAGTTTCCTTTTATTGGTCATGACTACTCTTCAAGAGACAAAAGTAATTATTGGCTAACTATGATCTTTCCCACTGAATTAATGAAGCTGGTCACACTATCTGATGTGGTTAGACAATTATACTGAGGACTAGAGTGGCACTGTGAAGTGGTAACTGTTGTGTAAACAGAAGTTAATTTATGAAGTTTCAAGATAAAATAATCCTTCATATTTTCCAAATCACCAGCAATACTATTTCAACAGCTCTACACTATGCTTTCAAAAATGGATGCACTTTCAGAGAAATTTTTTTTATCACTTTGCTATGGTGATAAAGAAAATCTTCAAGATTACAATCCTTGGTTCAGAATATTATAGAGCCTCTGAAATAAGAAAATCAATGCTTATTAGACAAAGAGATGACAGAAAAGAGAGGAAAAGCAAGAAACTAAAGATAAAAGAAACAACAGGAGGTTGCTTGTTGAGCCTAGTGACCTTATTTGCTGCTCTTAATATGCTAAAAATTGTGCCAATCACAGCAAAAAAAGGGGAAAAAAGTCCTTTTAAATTCAATTTTTCAGCACAGCAGTTGGATATTGTTGGGTTTTTGTTTCCGCATCTGTTTTCAGCACTTTTATTTTTTTCCCCTCAGGGTAATACTTTAAAATACAACTCGGTGTAAGCTAAAATGGAACAAAACCCTCTGATTATACATGTGTAAGTTATTACTACTGACATGTATGCAAACTGCTAACTAGTGCTGTGTGCCCTTCATTCAGCTTGTATTATTTCCTTGACAAGCAGCACCTAAATTACTTGGGAAGAGTGAAATACAGCCTTGAACTAGTCTCAGAGCTTATTAAATATTTAATAAGTAATTAGAATCCATCAAAGAATGGACTTTACCTTACCTGTGACAGCTGGAGGCAAGAATTGTTTTACAACTTGGCCTGAAAAGTGATTCTCTATGAAAATGACATGAGCATAAGAGGCAGGAAAAAGAAAAAAACTGTTCTATTGCTAGCATTTAAATATAGAGTAATCTACAAGTAGCTAACTTATTGGCTTTTACATTTATTATTATGGGGCCCCAGGAGCTAGCACCTATGACTGCAGACATAGTTATATGCACTTACCTGTGTCTATGAGTATGCGTTGAGTAACATGGAAGGCTTTGATCAAGTTTCAGCTGAAATTCCATCTTTCCTGCTTGTGCTACCAACTATTTAGACACCATAATATCTGAAGAGTTTTAGTGCTGTTACTTTGCACATAATTAAGATGGAACATGTAGTTCTGTGCTACTTTTGGTGAAACATACATACATTCAGCATTGCATATAACTATCCTTATCCTGAATAAGAAAAGAAGCCTGTGTTTCAGTGAATGTGCTAAACTTAGAGTTTCTTTCCCATAATTCCCTATCTTGTATAAATCTAGATTATCAATTCTAAGACCTATCTATCACTTTTGTAGCATTGGAAACTATTCCTTTAAATATTTTTGGCTGGAGGGGGTAAAAATTGAAGAAGAGATGAAAGTTCCCAATAAATTACAAACTTCAGAGTAGCCTGAAGTAGGGGAATGAGTGGCTAAAAACTGTAACTGTGCTGAAAAATCCCTGAAAATGCAGAAGGTACCCAGGTGAAACAGTGCTTCACCCAGGGTCTCTGAGCAAGAAGCACCAGTGCAGAAGAACACAAAGAAAGCAACCTTATGTCATATGACAACGGGTCCCATTGCATTTGTTGCATTTTTTTCCCATTAAATCAGACAAGGGCTGATTTAATAAGCAATAAATTTTAGAACTCTGGCATTCTGCATATAATTAAGCATGTGGGAGACAGGGTTTCAAACAGTGAAATTAAAAAAAAAAAAGTATAACAAAATTTTTGAATGTCATAACTCTTAAGAGATGGTAGAAGCCATTTATCTCTGAGAATTGATAAGAATTGACCGAGCACTAGAAAAGGGTCTGAGAGATTCCTGAATTAAAATTAACCCTTAGCAAAGTAGCTAGAAATTTATCAAGCAAATTAAATTATAATCAATAATTAAATGTATAGAAAGTACAGAAATACTCTGACAGGACTGAAAATTCTAATTTAACCCAAGAAAAGGCACTCAATATCAACTGAATACACAGTTCAGAGCTCAGGAACACCAACAGTACACCAATTTTATCAAAATGAGTACAGGTTAAGACAATGTACATTAAAAAATTGGAAAAAAAAAAGCTGTCAATTGGATTCATTTGCAAACAGCTACAGTGAGCCCTATGAAGAAAAAAGGACAACTACAATACCTCTAGCAAAGACAAATTGTTTGGTGAAACAGTGGAAAATTGAATATAGGTAAACTATCACACTAAAGCAACCATAACATTTACTTACTTAAAAAGAGACAAAGTTGCCCAGACTACTGTTATAGCAGAAGCAGAATTAACACTAAAATACAAGTAGCGAAAAGTGAAATGTAAAATTCCAAACTTCCAATGGTCTGCTTATTACCACTAAATGTATACATGAGAAAGATGTATGAGGAAGATAAAAATAATAAATGCTTTTATAAACTAGGAAAAAAAGGATGTTGTTGGGCTAAAAATGCGTCTAGACAGATAAAACAAAGGATTGATTTTCATATTTGCTACCATAAAGCTTATATTTTAAACATATGTATTCCAGAATCATGTTCCCTGTAGCAGGGACATGTCTCCAAGGAAGTGTTAGAGTTATAAAGGCAATCCAAATGATCTGTTTCATGAGTCTGGTGGAGCCAGAGAATAAGAAAAACTAAATGTTAGAGTGTATATCTGATCATTCAAACCTCTCCAGTTGTTAAGCACCCCACTTCCGGATTAAAACAGAACTACCAGCCTGCTTCTGGTTTGAATCCAGAACCTGGGATAGACTGCTGTTCAGAACTAACACAGAATTCAGAAGACAAAATGTAGAAACAAATCATAGCCATTGATATAAGCATTCAACTGAGAGGATTTTGGTGTCTCCACCTACTAACTTTTATTAATTTTCTTAATTAGTCAGCAGATAAAATAGTTTCTGATGTTTTAAGTTGCCTAGAATAATATTTTTTTGGCTGAAATATATTACAGAGAGACCAAAAAAAAAGTTAACTGGAAGATCTGGGGAGGTGACAGTAACTTCCAACGAGGGATGAAGGATGGCCACAAGGCCACAAGGCCACAAGGATGGCTTTTTGCCATCACAGTTAGAGCTAGAAAAGGTTGTAAACCTTTGGCTTGGGGAAGGACAGAGCACAGCCTAGCCAGCTATGCATGCAACAAAAACTGTTAAGAACCCTGAGAGTTTGGTCAATATCGATCACTACATATGGCTCCCACTGGACTTGAATTCACTCTGAGCCTTTCACAATGTGTGTAATTCATTGGGTTGACTACACACAAAAAAAAGTATATGAGCAGTATGTTGTAGTTTTATTGTCTAGTAATATAGATAACTTTCTAATGAAATAAGGAATACTTCACATCTTTGGCAGAGGTTTCCAGAAGTCTCTGTGGTATTTATAATGAAGGCAGAAAGATCCAATGTTCTCATGAACTTTTGCACCTTTTAAGTTGGAAAAGTGAATGTAGATATCTCCAAGGGTAAAAAGGCTTAAGCAGCTCCAGGTAGTGATGAAGAGAGTGCATACCAGGGATAAGTTCAACTTGTCTTACAAGATCTAGATTGTTCTCAGACAGACATTGTCCATAATTGTTACCATTCTGATTGATAACTAGTTTAACGGGGTCCTAAGAGGCCCAAAGAAATAAGGAAATCCTCAACAATGTTTAGACTTTTATCTTAAAAAGTTTAACTGTCAATCTTGACAAGTTGATGAAAAACAAATTTCTTGTGCTT
This sequence comes from Ciconia boyciana, assembly GCF_034638445.1. Taxonomy (NCBI): domain Eukaryota; kingdom Metazoa; phylum Chordata; class Aves; order Ciconiiformes; family Ciconiidae; genus Ciconia; species Ciconia boyciana. The sequence goes on from NC_132934.1 coordinate 178,236,264, forward strand.
TATCAGAGATTATGACTCATACTGTTTTTCCTTCTGCTAAAAATGCATAATTGTTAGTGCTGTGTTAAAAAGCATTGTACATTTTCTGTAAAGTGTCTTAATTATTTAATATATTTCTTAGTAAAGCAGTGAATTTAGTATGGTGTCTGTTGTTTACCTACCCAACAGTGAACAGTAAGTGAAATAGAAACTATTAATGAGTGCAAGGTACTTAGCAGTGTCTCTGCAGGGTAAAGATATGTTCTCTCAGCCATTCTATCTCAAATGCAGAACTGACTCACTGAGCATAAGTAATATCTAAGCTACAGAGACTGAGACCTAGACCATTGCTAACATCTAGGCACATGATTTCTACTGATTTTAATGGAAGTTACGTACCTGTTTCTTGGGATTTGGCCTGCTTGACATACCTGTAATTACATAAAAAAGCACAGTGGCACATGAATGTTTCACATCCAGAACTTGTGTCCTAATAATTGAGCCTGACCTCAAAATTAATTTTATATCCTTGAAAACTAAATTAACCATTTATATTTACACCAGTTTCTGCTGGAGAAACCAATATATGAGACAGATTGCAACTGAACTATCCATTGCAGCCTTCATTCCATCATGGGAGAATTACATACAGGTGACTAAGTCACTGCAAGAAAAGAGAAGAGACCATGATGAAGTTTGAACAGGCATTGTTTTAATTGGCATTTTCTTCACTATGTTCCTCTGATGAAGGTGTTAGCAAAGGCAGCTGATAACATAAAGCTATATCCACACAATTCTGGCAGTAAAATTTAAGAGGAGAAAAAAAAAAGTGTGTTTAGTTTATATTCCCTATACCAAATTTGGCAACAATATGCCTGAATAAATATTACATTTTGTATAAAATGTGGATTATATTGCATTTAAAAAGATTCCAATAAACTGAACATTTTATGTATTTCTGAAAACATAAATGTAAGTAAGAAAGGCAGTACTGTCCTCTTCTGTGCTATTTTTACCTTTAGAAAATAACATCTTTCAATGCCAAGAATGAAGATATTGTTTGTTTGTTGTTTTCTCTTTGTTTTAACCATGTACCAAGGACAATCTTTGTTAGAGAAGCAGATGTGATGTAAAGAATAACTAATGAATTCAGGAGGAAGGTTTCATTGTGTAATTTCAGTAAAAGGAACTTACTTATTCAGTCTTTCAGGACCTGATCCATGTCTCATTGAAGTCAGTTTGATTCTTTACTCTGATTATTCAATACAGAATCAGCAGAGACAAAGTAAACAAGACACATCTTAATAAGTTCCATAGGGGCTACGATCTTGCCTAAGGAAATCAATATAACTTCCGTATCTGGTTGTCTCTCATTGCAGCCATTGTGCAACGAGTACCTTGTACCCTCTGGATTTAGACAATGAGAGCACTGATTTAATCTTGTCATCAGTGCACCAGTTCTCAAAATCCCTGTCTGCTGAGAAATCCCAAATACAGCTGAACTTCACAACCTGCAGCCTTCCATCATCTTCTGTATCTTCGAGTTTCTATCCGAGTTTCTCATCTCACAGAAAATGTAGGACTTCAGCAGAAACATAAGCCTTAGATACATCAGTATCCAGTTCCTTGGGATATGGCCCACCAAGACTTACTGCCTCACATTCCCCATTTATACTGTGCTTGGCAACATAATCTAAACCACTAAGTAAATGGGATGGGTTGACCCTGGCCAGCAACTAAGCCCCCACCCAGTCATTCACTCAATCCCCCCTCAGTGGGATAGGGGACAGTATGACAAAAGTGAGAAAAACTCATGGGTCCAGAATAAAGCCTCTTTAATAAGGGAAAGGGGAGGGGAGGGGAACAGACCAATGCCCAGACAGTCTCCAGCTAATGGCTACTTTGCAAAGACTATGCCCTGGTTTTATTGCTGAGCTCATCATATAGTATGGAATATCCTTTTTGTCAGTTCAGGTCAGCTGTCCCAGCTTTGTCCCCTCCTAGCCTCTTGCCCATCCCTATTCTATGTGCTGTGGGGACAGAGTGAGAAACAGAGAAGGCCTTGACTCTGTGCAAGCACTGCTCAGCAATAGCTGAAAAATTGATGTGCTATCAACCACGTGTTGATAACATAATGGTGTTTTATGTTTGAGAAAACATAAAACATATACCAGAGAAAACTGTATAGTCTGGTACTTAGGGATTCACCTAGGAAAGAAGAGTCCTATTTCCCATTCACAGGGCTGTTTCTGTATTTTAACAGGTATAACAGACTGAAACAATCTTATACTTGCCCATTTCTTTCTTGCCCAGTGAATCTTGAATTCTATATGCAAAATAGCACAGCTTTAGGCACTGCTTCTACCTGTAGAACTCTTTTATCTATTGTTTTAAGAACATGGTTGTGGAAGATGCATGTTGATATTCAGGTTGCACATTGTTTGTGGAAGAAATGTTTGATTTTAACAGAAGAATCAAGAAAATTTGCCTTTAAAGAGGCAAATGGCTCAGAGTTTATCTACATAAACTACAATTGGAGCAGATATATCAGTTTTAATTTATTGCTTTATTTCAAGGTAAATCAAGTGCAGGAAACCATCTTTTTTTGGTAATAACATAATTTGATAAAACATTTTGCTCATGAAGGCATAAGAATCTTATCCTGAGCTGAACCATTGCTCAGAAGCAACAGAACTACAGTGGCTGTTCATGTTTTTTCTTTCCCTTTAAGCATATGTGAAAGATCCAGGGATAGTCTAGCTCTTAATTCTTGTCTAGGTAATTACCTCCTAAATAAGTTAATCAGCTTTCTTACCTACTAAAAGGATGCATAAGTAAAAGGCAATTTTTGACACTAACACCTTGACATGAGGAATAATGCAAAGTGACTGATGGAACAACATATATAGCAATAAGCCACTAAGAAGATTCACTTTCCAGTTCTTGCAAATGTGATTTTAGATCAACTGCAGTTTCATTTCTTCAGCTACACTTTTTTGGCACTACAAAAACTTCTGAAGTACAATTTCTACATCTTTGACAGCTAGTGATGCTATATGCTGTCTTTTGCTGCTAATTATCCAGCATAATTTTCCTGATATTTTAAGACTATTTACAACTTCCTATTGAATCCCTGTTTCCAGCTATTTTTTTGTTATTTTTGGGTGCTGCATAGTAGAAAAACATTCAAAATGTTTACATACGGTAAACTTTATGGGTGGTTATCTGAAAGACTGTGTTCCTATCACAAAAGAGCTGATTGCCACTGTGCTGTACCTTGACTGTACCTTGGCTTGACTCTGAGGGCCACCACTAAGCTGCAGCTGGTGCAGCTGGCAGCAGCACACCTGCTAAGCAGAGCAGGCTAATGAGAATATCTCACACCAGCACACTTTTCTTTATGGTAGATAATAGCGCTCTTCAGCAGAGGAAAAGTCCTTGTCCCTATCAGCAAAGTCCAAACTCTGTGTGGGTCTGCCACAAGCCTGTTCACTGCTTGCCCTGAAATGACAGCTGCAGCTAGCATGCAGCATTACATAGTGAAATCCTATATTTACTTATTTGCCTTCCAAACACTCTTTTGCAATCTTTTGTATACTTTTTTATAGAATTTTAAAATACAGGCATACAAACCAAAACTAAAACTATACGTGTCTCACTACTTTACTTTCATATGTACAAAATGTTATGAATATTCCCCTCAGGTAACAAGTATACAGCTGGTCCCCATAGATTATGAAAATGGTCAGTCAATATTTGCTCACCTTCATTTAAGGAACAGTAGAATGGTTAAAAATTAGATGACTCCAGGAGACTTTTCCATGTCAGTTGTTGATCAGCTCTAAAGAGCCATACATTGGCAAAGTCATACCATGTAAAGTGTCACAAGCCTTTGGAGAAAGTGTGTTTTTATAAAGAACCTGTATATTATCTATGGATATATTTTACAAAACAAACACTTTATTAAATATGTATTGAATAAAATGTGTACAGATTTCTCATTTTCTAACAAACAACTACTGCTAGCATTTTATTCTCATAAGAAAATAGACTATGAATCTCTAAGATTTTGGTTAACAAATGCTTGGGGTGTGATTATGTGATAAAAAACCTTTTCCAATTATTTTTTCGTGTTAGGACACCCTAGGTATTATCTATTTACATAAGTTTTGTGTATTTTCTTATTGTATATAATGATTTCTTACCATTAGTCCTGCATCAAGACTGTTATTAACTAACAAACCCTCCTAGCAGAACAATTTATAATCTTTATGGAAAATGAGACAATATTAGTACTTATGTGTAGAAACTTTGAATTATAGCTCTAGCAAACAGGTAAGTATAATGATTGTGTAAATAGAACTATCCAACATTTCCTTTTACATGATTCACCCTAATTAATAGGCTTTCAATATTAATTGCCTGATATTTCACTTGCAGATTGATTAGGACACTGTTTTCATGAACACTCTGGAATTTTGCCCATATCAGCTTCAGACTTTTTTCTTCCTTTTATACTTTTTCAGCATTAGAAAACTCTGAAGAGACAAAAATGGCCACTTTGTTGACAGAAGTCAAAGTTTCATAACCTCCAGACTGCATTTTTTTCCCCAGATACTCTGTAAAGAGGTAGGGGAAAAGTACAGATTTTAAAAGTTCTTATTAACATACATTAGCTGGCAATTATTGAGTTCAGAATGTCATTCTCTAAAGTGATACTCTGAAACAACTTTGATGTCCTTCAACTTCTTAAATTGTTTAAAATCTGTACAAGTACTATAAAGCTGATTATTACTTATTCAATAAATTAGATAATTATTTGAAAATAATACTTTTCTTTCCACAAATCTTTGAACTCCAAAAGAATAAATAAATAAAATAAATAAATAAAATGTTGAAATTTAAAAAATATATTTGTAAGGCTTTTACTCTACAAAGTAATTTCTGGTTTAGTACTAAAGAAGAAGCTAGAAATTGGATGACTTGTAAATAGTTACTCCAAACCTCTATTGAAAGGAAAAAAAAAAAAATCTACCTTGTGTACATTGGAGTTCATGGAGTCCTCTGTTGCCTTAGACATTCTTCTCCCTAACCTTTTTAAATACTTAAATACTAATAGTTTTGTATGATGTTTCAGAATATTTATTGTAAAAGTAACAACCTGGATTGAAGAAAACATAGGTTTTGTATGTTTAGTGTTCCTAAAGTTGTTTTGAATCATTAGGAAAATATCACTGTGGCAGGAATGTAACTGTTACTACACTTGCTTGTAGTTAGCAAATTTTAGAACATGCCATCACCGACATGCAGATTGTGTGTCACTGCATTTGACTAAACAGAAAAACGATCATAGCATTTTGTAAGTGTTCCCTTGAAAAACTAAGGAGCAAAACAGCAATGCAGTAATGATAGTGTATTTGATAACCAGACAATGCTTACAACAAAGATCCAGGTTGGATGCAGATTTCTGAAGCTGCTGAGTTCGATCAGTTATTTCTGTTACTTAACCATTTCACTTCAACTACCAGAGTAACTAGTTAGAAAAATAATATTTAAATGATGTTTCAACCAAAGTTTTTACATTTTTTAAAAATATATGGCACAGAACTGTCATTCCCTGCCAAAGCTCTCTACCAGCATATCAAGTTTGTTAGTTTATTGAAAAGGTCTTAATGGCTGTCTTAAGTGAGGGACTTGGGAGAACCCCTCTGAACCAAGGCCTCCTTGCACATACCCAGAGGAGGTCAAGATTTTACAATTTCCTCTGTTCTTTATTCTTCTCTTTCTCGTTCTGTAGATTACATTGGAGGAGGCTCAGGCACAGAGAGGGAACAAATTAGCCTTGATCAAGTCCAGCTAGACAGTTCAGGAAGAACTTTAGGGCATGCCTCACATCGCACCAGTACCTCTCCATTAATTCAGTCACCATAATATAGTGAAAAACAAAGCAGAGAAAAAGAGTCATAACACAGTGATTCCTATATCATCAAAAAGATGAAATTAGGAACGGAAACCTGCCACCACTTTGAGAATACCTAAAGACTTTCACTAAAGTTAAATAATTTTACAGATGCTTTACAAACTAGAAACAAACTTTGGTCCTGAAGGCTTTGGTGAAATACATGAAGTTTTATCTGTAACTCAAGTTTCCCACTTCTCTGTAAGACAGTCTAAAAGGTTTGTTCCTACCTGAAATAGGACTTTTAAAAGGTGTCTACACTATGGTTAATTGAAGCTAAAAATAAGTATCTGTTTCTTTTGTAAACAAGAGTTGGCCTTGCCCTTGGTAAACCAAAGTTTACTGAAAATGAAAATGAGTAATTAACAATGTCTTCTCCCTTACCCCATTATAGAAAGCCTTTTATTTCCCAAAGAGGAGAACATAAGCTGCTTTAAACAAAACAGAGGGTAGCTGCAGTAATTTGAATTGTAGGCCATGCACAATTGAAGCTGGAGCTAATTCTGCTTACATTCATTCTCTAAGTGTGTGATGCAAGCTAAGAAAACAAAAGATTTTGAAGTGCTCCACCCAGGGCTGCAAGGGAATAATAACAAAGCCACAAGTAAGGCTGTTCAAGATACTGCTTTATAGTACATGATACAAAAAACCCCATACATGAACAGAGAAACTCAGTGTTTCAAAAGCCGAGGCCGGTACAAGGTATGCAGCTTTCAGCAGCTGTTTCAGAAACGCTAAGTTTCTTTGGGAACATGCCTGTCACAGTGTGGCAATAACTCGTGATTGCTCCTGCTCATGAGTTTGAAAGCACGCAGAAAGCATTGTTGAACAGCGATTGTCAGCGGGAGAAAATAAAAATCTAAACATTATTTTGCTGCATCTTAGTGCATTCAGTAGGTGCACATAAAGCATCTGTGCCTGGGCCTTGTGCTGCTTTCACTGTACTTCAGGCTAGTTCCCACTCACCTATGCTCTCTTCAGTGACAAGAGTGCAGCTTTGCTTACTCTGTTGATGACACTACACATCCCCCCCTGCTATGTAAAAGCCTATTAGCACAGGTACTTAGCAAGTGGTGTCAGGAAAAATCTGGGCTGTATGGAAATCAATAACAAAGCTTTTCATTGATTATAGTGAAGCTGGATTTCACCTTGCAAACCAGAATTCTTACACTTTAGCTTATTGCATTTCTTTTCATCGGCATTCAGGAGCTGAAAGGATTGATCTCGTGACACCTTTTATTTCTAATTTACTTATGATGGAAAATTCTTTAATTAAAAGCTCTTGTTTGGCAAAGAAAGAATTGTGGGAACTTATTTATGAAATGAAATCTCCGTGTTTACTATTCATATACACCCTGGCTTACTGGAAAAGCAGTTAGGACTTTTCTGAACATATTAATATATGTTTAATAAATTCCAAATCAGACTGAGGACATGCAGCTACAAATACTCTCTTGGTCTTGCTTGCTGTGAACATGTGGAAGGGATATATGATAAACGCACAGAGTTACAACCACCACTGAAATATGTGGTTGAAATATCTTTTATTTAGTGTCCTAAATAATGTTTAATGCTTAGTGTCGCAAACACTGCTTCATTCTTGAGAATAAAAGTCACAATTTTTCACATTTATTCACATTCATGGTGTTAATTTCAACAGAAAAAAAAAATTCTATTTAAATGCATTTTAAATAAGTAATCTGAACTGTTTGATAAAGAAACAGTAGATACTGCTGGAAAACTAGTATTTAGAACTGTTTAGAAGCCAATTTGTTTGTTTGGTTTTAGCATATTTTAATATTTCACTGAAGATAAAAGAGGTAATTCTGAATTTAAATATAATTTTTTGAAATTAACAGTCAAAAGAAGAGTCCAAATGCATTCACTATGGATCAAAATAGTGTGTTTCAAGTAATTTGATTTTCTTTACTTTGATGTTATTATTTTATGCATTTATTAATGTACATGCCAATAAATAATCTCACTTAAAGTATAAAAATTTACATTAACATACAATCTACTCTGAAATCATTGTTTTTACACCTTTATTGCCAGTGATAAGCCATTATGAAATATTTTATATTCATAAATACATTTAAACTTAGGACTGTTCAATTTAAAATATTTGAGCCAGACCTTTTTGAAAATTATTAGATAGGATAATGAAAGGAGCCACTCTTGATTCTGGGCCCGATCCAAGACCACTATATTTATTTCCACTGATTCAGTGGTGGGCGTCATCACACACTGGCATGGCTTGTCAACTGATTCTGTCACCTACAATTTCAATACCTAGTTTGAGTTGGCTATTCCAGATTCCCTTCATAGTCAACAGAAAGAAAAACGAAATTTTAGGGTGTGATTCATAGGACCACAGGTGACATGATTTCTGCCTAAGGACTGAAACTGTAACTTTCTTTGCCTATAGTCCACTGATATTTCAGATGTAGATGTGCAGATTTTAAGATTAACTCTATCAGGTCAGATGAATCCTAGCCTCAGTACCCCTTCCTTTATTCAAGCTATCAAAATGAACAATGTTGTACAAATGCCATAGGCCTTCATTGCCTCATTAGAAAGGGCAACAGCCTTCACACCAGTGACCCGCATGTGAAGGCAGGGAGGGAGGCAGCATGGCAGCAAATACCTTGCAGTGAATACAGGGAAGCTCTGAAGACAGACAGATTTCTATTTTCTAAAATACCAAAGTGAGGATAGACTCCCAGGTTCTTAGAGCATTGGCTATAGACACATAATGCACTAAAGTGCTGAGCTGTATAACTGCTGCAGAAAGTCAGTCTTTTATACAGTGCTTCCCTCTGCTTCAAGGTGCACCAGGACAGAAAGGTCTAGCTCTCAGAGCACCATGGAATGAATAGATTCTCAAAGGAGACCCTCATTTGCGAACAGCTTGGCTCATGTTTAAGGTAATTTCTGGCTCACTGCTAGGAAGTCAGTGAAGGGCTGGAGAATATTTATTTTGACTTTTCTCATACTTTTTTTTTTTTTCCTTCTTTTGGGGGGGACCCATAGTACTTAGACCTGGTTGAAAATGAGATTGTTTTCAATGTACTAATAATAAACTAGGAAATCGGGGGGGGGGCAGTAAAATTTCAAAGACTGGCACACATTTCCAGCCAAGTAAGTGCAAAGATCTTAAATACATCTTCTAATCTAAAAAAGCTTTCCACATTTACAGTAACAGGCACCTTTCACTCAAAGCCTAAGTAATCTTAGACCTTAATAGCTTTTCACTGCAACATGAATCATACTTTCCTTTACTCATCCCCAGCAATGGAAATGTGAATCTGAATTATTGGAGTAAGAAAATTATAGGTAATTTATGTTTGTTGTAGTCTTGTTTCTATGATTTTGAAAAAAGAGGGCCATAATTTGTAGCCCTGGTAACAGGGACTGCACATCCATTTGTTAAAGCTGACCCAACAAACTGCTTGTCCCTCTGGATTTTAGTTGGAGGGGGAAAAAAAATGAAAGAAAGAAAGAAAATGAGATTAACTCATCATTTGGGAATTTTCTTCTTGTTGTTATTGTTTAATTATTCAAGTAGCATTAGAGAATGAAATACTATGAAAGGATTTAATTAATAACTGTTTCTGATGGAGCTGTTTTTAATTGTCTCAATCTTAAAGAAAAAAATAAAGTTTTTCTTTAAATAATGTTTCTGGAATATTCAGATGATGACACCAAAAATCACCATCCATTTAAGAACACACTTAATTTCATCATATGCCCAATATCACCTATTCAGACTGTTACCTAAGAGCTGGTTAAACATTTACGCAAATCCAGACCAAAGAGTGAGAGTAACTGAATATGACCTGAAAAGTCCTACAAAGACCCCATTTTTTTGTGAAAGATGTGGATCATGACTCTCAGTTCCCACTGTAGTAAATAGAAATCAAATTTCTTTAAAGCTTACAAGAGGTGCTTAGTAACTTCTAGCATCTTGTCCTTGATTAGCATCAGTTTACAGCTGAAACATTGGTCTGTTAATTTAAATTGATTTGATGTGATGGAGCAGACTGTGTTCTAAATGCTTTTTCCTAAATCACACTCAATTAAATAAAAAGCTTGTGATGCGTTGATGTGATATCAGTGCCCACATGCTGTAGGTTTGTCTGTATTATACAAATGCTTCTTTTTAAAAACAAACCATCAATCTCTGTACTTCTCTATTTCCTTTGTATACCACACTTCTCTATACCTTTGAATACCTATATTCTCCTTTGAATACCACTGTTGAAAACATATCTATCCCCTGAAACATTCCGATTCTAATGACCACATTCCATTATCCACCTTTTCTCAAGCATGTTGTTCTGTGAATCTAGTGTACCTTTTACCCATTACCTCCCTGCATACATCCAATTTCTCAGCCATTTTGCACAAAGTAGTGAATTTCATCCTCAAAGTCCATTTACCACATATTTCTTCAGCTCTTAAATAAAACATTCAGTTACCTAAGCAACTGTCACACCACTGGATTTTGCTAGCCAGAAGAAAATGCATGCACCTATGCACAATCCCCATACTCTTTTTTTTTTTTTCCCCCCCCTCAGGTAAACAAAACCAAACCCCCTCTACTGATACACAGATTTGTCGAGACTATTTACTTGCACTCTATGTCAGGTCTGGATTGAATCACTGGATTCCATAAGTTTCTACGTCTCCTAATCCTAGTTAATGGGTGATATTAATTCCAGAAAACTTTCTTGGACTAAATTCTTTAGTGCAAAAACAAGTTAGATCCTCTTTATGTAATGCAACACAATATGGTGCTGCTGCTAACACTCTAAAACCTGTGTATCAGCCTCCTTGAGACATAGCTGTCTACAAAAATTTGGCTTGGAAATTTTTGACAAAAATTTCTGTGCTGCAGTGTAGTCCGATTTCACAATGGCAACATTCAGGGACAATGCACAGAAAAAGGAAGAACCACTGGCTCAGCTATGCAATTTCTCAAACATGCATACACACTTTTATATTACAAAAATAAAGCACAAATCTATCTAAAACTAAACATCCCAGAAAGTATTTACCATTCCTGTTCCTTTAGCAATAGAGTGGATTCAGGATTTAGGCTATATCTTCGAGGCAAATAACCCTCTGGCCTTGTTGAACTGCTCACCTGGCTACTGAAGAAGGAACTTCCCTGTTTGCACAGAGAACTTTCCCCTCTTAAAGCAGCCTGTGACTCCTTTCAACCCCCTGCGCTTATGCTGCAAATTTTCCAGCTCTGACATGAACACGCACCCTTTCAGCTTCTGGGCAGAGAGTTGTTCAAAGTCAATGGCCCTGCTGCTAGCAAGCCCATTGATCCACTGGTGTAGAGCCATTAAGTGTTGATGGCCCTTGATTGCTCTATCAAAGCTTGCCAGCTATAGTCTCTTCACTATGTGTCAACCTCCTGCTTTAAAATGAATGCTCTAAGCTGCACTTAATGTTACCTTCAAAATGAAGTGTAAAACACAACAGGGTATTCACAAAACACAAATGAAAATTATACATTGACAGCGACATAACCCCAAACCCTCACCACTTTTCTTGCGAATTAAAAGTATGTCAATTACTCTTTTCATCAATTAAAAGAATTTAAAATCTAACAAAGAAAAAGTGAAGAGCAGAGTTTGAAAGACTACCGCAAATGTGAGAATGGAACAGAGAAGTGCATCTCTGAGCAAATGGATGGATAATAGTGCTCTGACTTCATTGCAAAAAGGCCAATCTGTTACTAAGGCTGAGCTAAATGAAGAGCTATAAGAATCTTAAGTATTGTCAATCATGAGACCGAACTATCCTAAGGAGTCGAGTTTTATATAAGACTTTTAATGAGCTCAGCTCGACTCACTCTTTGGCACAGTGCATATGATTACTGATGATTCGCACACTAAATCAATGAGTACATTCTCATAATAAATTATTGACTAATTTCATCCCATTTCATCCCATTTCACCCAGTCAGGCATATAATTATTCACAGTTCTGCAAAAACACGGACTTGTTAAAATCCAAATGTGTATGTAATCACCAGTGCTTCTCAGATTAGTTTTAATCTGTTAACTAATAACATGCAGATTGATGTTCCAACTCAAACAACCCTCTCTTCATTGAAAGTACAGACATATATCGAAATAGCAAATGGATTTTATATTTTATCCTCTAAATAGATGCCAGATGCTCAGCTGGTGTCACCTGGTATAGCTCTATTAAAGGCAATGTCAATTTATACCAGCTGGTCCATGTGACTACATGTCTATGTGAAAGTGAAATTTTGTTATTTGTATACAGAGTTCTTTGTACCACTTACTTGATTCTTCTTTAATGATAGAAAATTAGAGTCAGCTGCATATGTTGTTTTGGTTTAAAAATAAAATGTACAGCCTAACATTGCCTTTATATTTGTCGAAGAGCTACATTTCCAAACAATACCCAGAAAGGGACAGTTATTCCCCCATGAGAAGGAGGAGCAGTTTTCAACTGAGTTAAAAAGGCAAGTGAAAACAAAACAAAAAAAGGTTGTGGGGGAGAACACAGAAAACTGTAGAAGGACTAAAACTCAAGAGCGGAAAAATTCATGCAAAAAGAATTTCAGTAACGAGCAATTGCAGTTAAAATGAGCTGCAATCTCAGATGTTTCCATACACTGTTTTTTTTTCTCTGTGTTTTCAAGAATGGCATGAATATATACAATAGACCAGTCTATCCCAGTGCTATATATGAGTTTTGGTAGGTAGCTTCTTGTTACTGCTTTGCAGTTGTTGTTTTCAAGCTGCTTTTATGTCTCATTTTGATATGCAGATAACAGAGGCTCAAATGTTAAATCACCTACCAAATAACATGACAATCTTATTTCATTCCACCTTTCAAAACATTCTCTTCTGGTTTTGCTTTTTTAAAGGAAAAAAAGCTCTTCCATTCAGATGAGAAACAGGGCTCCTGTAAGGCTCCTGACTAGGCTATGTAAACTAGTGGAATGATTCTGAGATTAAACCAAGTCAAGAATTTAAACACTTTTTTTTTTTTTACAATATTTTGATAAACAGCAAGGTTTTCACAAAGACATAATTATAAATAGAAAATATATATATATACACAACGGAGTGATCTAAACAGTGTAAGATTGCACTGAGACCAAGCCTTCCTCAGAGTCTAAAAGAGCTGTCTCCTCAGTAGATTTTTTTCCTCCTCTTGCTTTTAAGATATTATTTACATATACATGCAGAGAATTATGATAATGCATTTGCAAGTGTTGTGCCCAGCCAGGAAGAGTAAAGTAAATGCATCTGTTACCTACTCATGTGAAGAAATACCATAGGAGTGAATGCCCGATAAGCAGAAAATCCCTATACCACAGTGTGAGAAACTACCCCTGAAATAAGGACTGAGTGCAAGCAAAAAAGCTTTCACAGCACAGTATCAGCTGAAGCTGTGCTGCTGGGAGAACCTCTTGAAAAACACTGTCAATATCACTCTCAATGAATAGTTCCACCAAAGGAGGATCAAGAGAAGTCACCAAGAACTGGTGGCACAGTCACAGGCCAACGCACCTGTGACTATATATATTCCATATGTGTGTGTATATATATATATATATATTCTTGCGACTACATATATTCCACCCAGGAAATTCCGCAACAGTATATGCCGAAAAATCATGTTCTCAAAGCTGTTTTATATTGCCCTTTCTTTTTTAAATGAGCACTGGAGAACACATTCTGCCCAAAAGAACTTCAGTAAGCAACAGAGGCAGACTAGTTATCAGTTATGTCACAATTTGCCAGTAATCAGTGCCGATGACATCAAGGTTTCCTTCTTGTCCTTGAGTAGTTGACATACCACAGCATGCTAATAACTGGCAAATACTAAGGGCTTTCCTTTATAAATAGGTGAATAGCTGCAGGGGCTCAAAGAAAGTCAGAGGCAATATTAAATAGGAAATAATTAGCCATGGTAGAACAATATTTACATAAACAAATCAAAACAAGCAAGGTCCAGCCACCTCTGAAAAGGATCCTGGGACATACTTGAAAGCACTCAGCAAACTAGCTGTCTGGACAGAAAAGGAAGTCTAATACTTTATTCAGTTAAAATTAGCAGATGAACTTCAGGGGGCAGAAAGCAATTACTTGATTTAGAATTTGGCTCAGCCACACCCCAGTTATGTGATAGTGGTATAGATCTTCTGTGGCCACAAACAGGCAAACTTAGTCTTACAATTCACAGAGCTGTACTGGGATTACGGTATCTGCTTATAATTTTTGTGGGTACTTTATAGACTATTCCAATGCTGAAATTGCAAAGCAACTTGAAAATCAGTACATTAAAATTTTATGAAAGTGGATCAAAAAGATTATTTTAAAAGTTCTTCTGGGAAATGTTTATTTGTACATTCAACATTACAATATAAATTACGGTAAGTGAGTTAAAGATTCTAAACAAAGAGCATACAAAATGCTCAAAAATAATTCATTTTCCTATGTCATCACCTGTTCAAGAGGCATCTCTCCCTTGCATTTTTTAAGTGTAGTTGACAGCTAAAGAAATATTGCATAACACAGGCCCACTTGTCTCTTTCTGCCCGAAATAATCACTGACTTCAACTGAGCTCACCAAATTTAGAACAGCAGTGTCCAGAGTAGAAACTGGACCTCAGATATCATAAAATTTATTAGAATTATTTTAAAAAAATGGTATTTTTTGGCAATCGCAACTCAGAAGATTTGCAGACTTCCCAGTGGAGGAACTAAAAAAGAAAAATCTGCTGCTGGACCAAAACTCTGACAAGTATATACAAGATGTTTTTCTGTTACTGTACTATTATGTCTACCATGCATTGGACAATATAATGTAGTCCATTGTGCCTGTAGCTTTCCTCAGCTTGCAGTTTATAAAGTTCTCTGTGGTACTCATTATACAGCCTGCAGCCGCTAACAGTTGCTGAACATGTTTTTGAAGTTCAGTATTTGAGCCTTTCTTGCCCTCTGACAGACATTGAAAATGCTGTCTGTGGAGTCAACTCATTTAGTTAGAAGAAGATGTAGATATACCTAGTGGTACATATGTAGGTTTTCTTGAGGTTTTCTTAGAAACAATGTATCTTTATTTCAGAAGAAACTATATGCACTTCTCAGCTGGAGGGACAGTGGATCAGGCTTGGGGGATAATGAAGTGTTGGCAGCGGAGAGGCAGAGAGATTTGTTTTACAGAGAGTTTGTTTTACAAAGTTTAACTGGGGGAAGTATCTAACCTGACACTGTAAAATTTTTAAATGAGAGCATGTAATTAGGAAGATGATTCTATGATTCTATGATTCTAAGAAATGTAATTAGATCTGTCTGATGTGAAAACTGGATGAGTCATCATTTTCTGTAAGCAAATCATTAGTGCATGTATATTTTAAATATAAAGTCTAAGGAGTACATACACTGTCTGCAATATATATTAATTACTATAATCTTCTAAACGGGTGTCCAGATATTACTGGGGGAGTAGATAAAACTGTAACAGGGACTTGTCATTTTTCACAGCATTCTAGTTAGGGAGTGCAAATGTGGTATGATGACTGAGGAGCTGTCACTCATGGGAGTGTTTTTTTAAATGTTATACTGTACTAGGACGCTTTTATTTTCTACTGCTTCACTGGAGTGAGGTGAAAAATGATATATAGCTTTAAGGGATGGAGGCTATTTGTAACTGAGTGTACAAATGTTAAGGAAATCAGAATAAAAATAAAACGCTTAATGATGTATTTGTATGAGAGCAGTTAGGCCTGCACAGCAATATTTTTGCTGGCATTAATAGGTCAACATTAATGATATGTCCTCTGCTCCAGAATTAAGCTCTCTGCTGTGGGAATATATGCTCCTCCCTGATAATGTTTTTTTCTTCCTTGAGCATAAATTGTGTTCTTTGTTCAATGCACAGTAAATGGCTTTTGTCACTATAAATATTATTTGCTTCAAGACATGCATAATAATGAGTGAGTTTTATAACTGTGTATATATATATTTAAAGAGGTATATAATAAAAAAAATGATCACTTATCATGTCTCCAGATGCAGAAATCACGATAAGGGTAATTCATTTTTCAGCTCCCAGTTGTTTGTAAAATATTGTGTCTCTTTCTTAAGCTCTTTTATACACTTCAGAAAACTTAGAATAGGTTTATTGGTAGAATTGTGGCTTTTAAGTTATGAACAGCAACATTTATTCTGAAGGTTCCACATTTGTATGAACTATTCTATATGTATCTTTTTTATGTAACTGCATGGGATTAAGTTTTCAGCTATACATTCTATTTATATAGAAATATTCATAAATATATTGAGAGAGAAATTCTGAATCTCTAAAAGCAAATAGATGAGAAAATAAATGACCTACAAGTACCAGCCACTGAGTTGGTAATCAAATCTATAGCATCATGTCTTGAAAGAAAATCACGGGATTGCATATTAAATACTTGACATTATTTTCTTTGCTCCCAGAGAGAATATGACTTTCCTGTGCAAAACATTCAGACTGCAGTTTGTGTCCTGTGCTCTCAGCCCTCCAAATTGTTTAAGACTTTAAAATTTAATCAAGGGATT
Organism: Ciconia boyciana; assembly: GCF_034638445.1. NCBI lineage: Eukaryota > Metazoa > Chordata > Aves > Ciconiiformes > Ciconiidae > Ciconia > Ciconia boyciana. Next base: position 178,252,809 of record NC_132934.1, read on the forward strand.
TCTTAATAGACGTGAAGGAAGAGTAACATCAGAAATACATTTGACAAAAGGGTAACAAATTTCTACTTAATTATTTACAATGGCCCTATACTGCTACTTAGAGACACAAAGTAGTCAGACTCCTGAGCATCAGATCCAACAGTCTGGAAGGACAAGGGCATCAATTCGTCCTCACATCATGCAAACAGTTTTCAAGATTGCATCTTGTTGATCTTGATGAAATTACAAGTCTAGGATCTGATGCAGCATGCCAGTAATTTATGATCACAGGTCACTCCAAGCTGAATGTTTTCAGGGCACATCAAGCCTACTTGTCATTTGCATGCAACTCATTTTATCAGATGTTTTTCATCAGGCCACTGGACAGACATTTGCAGTTCTGGGAGGCCTGCATTTTTTAAAAAATGACCTCTTTTCATCCATCACAACATTAAAACAAACATCAATGCAAAATGTAATATTAAAGCAATTAACCTATTATCTTCAGGTCAGGTGTTTGTTATTTTGCCATTTACAGAATGACAAACTCTCCCACTTGGCTGCTGATGTTTGGACTGGGCCAGCTGTCTGTTCTTTCTAAATGCTGTTTCAGTTGATTACTTGACTATGAAGTGCCCTTCTTCCTGCCATTTGGGACTACTCCTAGTTAACTCTATAGCTGAGCAATTTTCCCTACATTGCCTATTCAAGGAAAAAAAAAAAGGTAGCTATTATGTTATATTGTTCTCACCCTGCAACCTTTTGGACAGGTTTTCTTTTCCAGAGGAATCTGTCTAATTCCTAATGTACTAGGTGGAAAAAAATTAAGTTCTTTGATATTGTTATTTCTAATGTCATACTACTCACAGGGATCACAGGATTCCTATAAGAATAATAACAATTTAGAAAAGGAAAGCAACAAAGCAACATTTCTCAAGACATTTCAAAATTAAAGGCTAAATGATAGATGTTTGCCAAGCTCCGTATAGACTTCATGGAAGAATTTTAAATATTTGAATAATTCTAATTATGGGGGGTCGAGAGGAGTTTGCAACAGGAATAGAATTTATTTGCACTAGCTTAGGCGTCTTCACTCTATGTCAGTGCTAGTCATCCTAGTTTCAAACAGCTCCAAAAGGGAATTCATCCCATCCAATGACAGTCATCTAAGATAAATCAGAAAAAAAGCCTCCTGAGGGTTCCCATTTCTGTCTAATGACTAGGGGGGGAGACAGGATGATTCATTCAGATTTAGATACGGAACTGATGGTCTTCTGACATTATGCGGGATAAATCCTGCATCAGGCATATTTCTACTCTAGGTGCAGACTGCCAAGTGGGTCAAATCAGAAATAGTGTGGCCAGCAGGACTAGGGAAGTGATTGTCCCCCTGTACTCGGCATTGGTGAGGCCGCACCTCAAATACTGTGTTCAGTTTTGGGCCCCTCAGTACAAGAGAGATATTGAGGTGCTGGAGCGTGTCCAGAGAAGGACAACGAAGGGTCCTTCATCTAGAAGGGTCTAGAGCACAAGTCTTATGAGGAGCGGTTGAGGGAACTGGGGTTGTTTAGTCTGGAGAAAAGGAGGCTGAGGGGAGACCTTATCGCTCTCTACCATTACCTGAAAGGAGGTTGTAGTGAGGTGGGGGTCGGTCTCTTCTCCCAAGTAACAAGCCATAGGACAAGAGGAAATGGCCTCAAGTTGTGCCAGGGGAGGTTTAGACTGGATATTAGGAAAAATTTCTTCACTGAAAGGGTTATGAAGCATTGGAAGAGGCTGCGCAGGGAAGTGGTTAAATACCACCATCCCCGGAGGTATTTAAAAGCCGTGTAGATGTGGTGCTTAGGGACATGGTTTAGTGGTGGACTTGGCAGTGCTAGGTTAATGGTTGAACTTGATGATTCCAACCTAAATGATTCTACAATTCTATCTTTGCTGTGGCATACTTAGTGCACAGGTTCTGTATATCACAATGTGCTCTAGCTAGCTACCACACTGCAGATTGCTTGCTTCTATTCTAGAGAATAACAATGGAGATGTTTACATGGTCATATAAAAGCATTCTAACACAAGTAAAAAAGGATTATGTCTATAGTGCCCTCACAGTAATTTAAAACAGACTAGGTTCAAAGTATCTAACTTGAAACTATCTCTACTAATGATACCCACAACAGGCTAACTGTTCCAGACTATACTGCTTCCTTGATCCATTTAGAGACTACGCATTACCAGCCTAGAATGATTTTGATCTTAGTAGTCGACCTGGAGATCAAACCTAAGTCGTCAGGTACATCAACAGCAAATTGATTTGTGTCACTGTTGTGATTGCACTAGGCATATTTAGAGTCTCTGATGTTGCTCTCCCCCAGACCCTGAAACAGAATATTCCAAAAACGCATGTGAAAACATGTTTACTGAACAATCTGAGTAAAGTTGCAACCTGACCCTGTTTGGACCCATTTATGTACAGTTTCATGCTTTTTTTTTGGTAATTGGATGTGGTGCATAGCTTGGACTTTAAAGTAAGTGATATGGATGTAGCATTTTAAAATCAGCTCTCTTTTTCCTTCTTTGCTGGTATAACATGTTCTTTGCACAACCTTATGCTTTGTCTGTTTTACCTCATCAGCTTTCATGTTTCAACTACTATAATTAGATTAATATCTCTCTCTGTCCACTTTTTGCTATTCCATGTAATAAGGCAAACAGCTCCACCAAACTTTCTGTCATGTCATCGTATCATCAATCCAAACACAACAGAGGAAAAAAATTCACCTCTCCTGCTCTACTGCTGCCGAAACTGTCATACAGACTTATAACCCAGGTCATATAATTTCCTCCAGAACATTTTCCGTAACATTCATAGGAGATTAAGGTGCAAAGCACATCCAAGGGTGTATTGTCACCTATAGGAGGAATCCAAATTAGTCTTTCAAAAGTGTAAGGTTTGTTCCAAGTTCATATTTTTTCTGAGTGAAAGACCAAGTACACTTGGACAAAGAAGTTATTTCTAACCTCCAGCAAATGCAAATAGATATTACAACAAAAATAAAACATTTTCTCTATGTTCTGTTTTCCTAAAATATATGCCTATCAAGCTCTGAGCAACAGTACCAATTAAACTAACCATAAAAGCTTGACATTTAATGTTGAAACAGATAATAAGGGAACACAAGTGAAACCTTTCAGGGGAGTGAGGAAACTGAAGATGAGTCATAGCACCTGGAAACATCCATTGATTCTGTATGAGACTTAAAGGACAAATTACATGCAGATTATAAAAAAATAATTTTATAATAGATACAGCAACTTGGGTGCTGCAGTGCCATACATCTGTTTTATAGACTGCTGAATAATTTAGTAATGAATTTTAAAATTAGAATATGTTACAAAGGGCCATTAATATTGCATGAAGCATTGTTGAATTAAATGGTATCAAAATTACATCTGTTATAGGGTGTTTCTTCCAGTAATGGTCAACTATGTTTATACATAGTCACTGCTTTTCTTAATTGTAAGTATTTTAGTGATGTTCTGGAGATTGAAATCAACAGATGTTATATAGTATATAGCTCTTCCAGATGGCAAACACTCCTGCTTTAATAGCTTAAATCAGCCTTTTTTTTTATCATCAATACCTAAACCATCACTACAAAACTCTGTTTTTTTCTTGCAACTATCAAGTTGGAAAAAAATTGTCATAAATTTTTCAGCATGCCCTCAGAAAGATGACTAACGTTGAAGCCTTAATCCTGTAAATTTCTACTTGATTATGGTGCACGTCCGACTTTCTCTGAAGTTCCCCAGGGAAAGGTTTGGACAGTATGAAAACTATTGCCGTTGAAGAGAAACAGGCCCTATTTCTTTCTGTATCTGACCAAGTGTCACCATCTTTACCTTTTAAACTGCCATGCTCCTATGTTCTCATCAGACAAAAACACAAGACTTTCTGAAACAGTGAGTGGAGAATAAAACTTCCTCTTTGTTGTTAGAATATAGAAGAAGGATGTCTTATACAGTAAATTACTTTCTACTAATATGATATACAGTATTATCCTATAAGGATGACATTGGCCAGTCTTTATTGCTACGACTTATATTGATTAAAAAATCTTTTCTCATATTCTTTTAGTACATGCTGTCTTCATAATATGACATAATTACTGAAACTATTTCAAGATGCTGATAGACTCTTTCATTAGCATTTCAAAAGTAATAAAAGTGATTGCATCTGACCCTTTCGGTTCAGAAAGGCACAACCTTTGGCACAGCACTGTTGCAAACAGCTACCACTAACTACTTTCCTTATTGAAGCCTAATTACAGAGATTTAAGTATCTGCCTTCCCAAATACAAACCTATATTCATTTTGCTGTGATATTACTGCCAATCTCAGCACAGCTGTGAAATACAACAACCCAGCTTGCTGTACTAATGAAGCAAAGAGCTTTATGTTTAAAAAAAAGGTAAAAGTTATATTGAAGCCCAGATTTTTTTGGTTGATATTAAGGTAACTTCTATGTTTAGTCACCAGGTAACTACTTGGACCACCTTCTGCTTTGCCAAAGCTCACTGAATCAAGTTGACTTTGCAGGCTTCCAGCGAGGTACTTAGCATGGATGCACACTTTTTTTTTCTCCCACTCCCGCCTCAACACACAAGGTCATATCTCCACTCTTCCGTCCCTTGATGGGTACTCTCCAGCCGAAATCTGTTATGTAGCCATCTGTTTATTAACTACCAGTGTTCCGCAAAATGCATCTGTAAAAGAATCTAGATTTTTTAGAGATACCAGCTAGCACTTTAGAAAAACAATTTCCATTTTCTGCACCCCAGTCTTGACAGCAAATTCCCTCTACCTTCTGCCTATTTTGACCTTCCTTATTGAGCAAACATTGATCTTTTCCTTTGAGCTTCTTGAGTGAATAGTGAATGTTCCTCTGTTTCATGTATTTTTGTCTGTGCTCCAAAGTCCTTGCTGATACAATTGTTGTGGTAATGTATCCAAGACTTTCTAAAAGCTGTTTTCTTTCTCCTGTCTGTGACTGAATGCATACTGAGTATAAATCATTAAAGAATTGCAGTGCTAACAGAGGTCCAAATTTTGGAGACTGAACTGTCATCTTTAGGATATTGCAAAGGTTCTTCACTGATATAAGAGGGGTAGAAGGAAAAAACAGAACCACTTTTCTTTCTTTGTGATACTAAAATTTCTGAGATTAAATTTGTCCCTGTTATTAAAATTATAAGATCTCCTTAGTCCATTTGTTCTTGGTCTGATATGTATGTGTGTATAAATATATACTCACACAGAAAACAGGTGATTGCGGGCAACAAACATAGAGTATGAGTTCAGAGTTCAAATTCCTGGGCAGGTTCCTTCAGGTGTTACTGCCTGTCATTCTGCAGTTCACAGTATGTTGGTTCACAGGTGCCGCTCAGTTACTGGCTTTGTCTGGAAGTAGTTATACACTATACATTTTGGCAGTGGCAAAAGTTGGAGGAAGAAAGATGGTGTCCTTTTAGAGGAAGAGAGTGGAAACTTTCCAGGCATGATTCTGGCAGACAGGAGTTTTAGCAGTAACTTACAAGACTGTCTGTAAAAAAACAGATGAAGAAGAGAAAAGTATTATTGCTCATTTGCTATCAAGTATATTGTGTCTTCTTATTCATTTTTTTTAAACACATCATTAAGAATTACTGCATCCTACTACAACCTGAAAGTCTCAAATTTTAAGCCAGTGAGAGAGGGACTAACGTAAAAGATATATTATTAATATTATAAAGAGGCATCTGGTTGATAGAGAGAAATAGGCATCTGTTGTAAGACAGGTGTTTAAGATCAGCAGTATTGCTAACTTCAACGGTCAGATCATAAAAGTAGCTGACTGTGGAAGAGTTAAATAGACAATGAGCTATAGTGAATACACTATGAGCCATACTTATAGCTAATACAGCAAACTAATTACCATGGCAGGTAAATTACTGACAATCCCATGTCTTACATAAGTGTGTCAGGGTGTAGGTAAATTATCTGAATAGGCTATTGAGCTATTCTATGAGTCATTCTAGTTAAGCCTTGCTGAAGGAGACAGAAGGTGGATGGTGCATGCTACAGATACTGACAAAATCCATTCTTACATCCTTCCTTATTCAGGATGCTTGTAGGTAATCCACAATTCAGTGACATCCTGAGTATGAATACTTCCTATACTGCAGCTTAAATTATCATGTAGTCATGTAAACGTATCATATAGCTACGTATCATATAGATTATACAATAATAATTATATTGCATTAAAAGCACCACAATCATAATACAAATGATCAAGAATTCAACATTTTTGCAACCCATACCAATATTCAGTGGTTCTAAATTGTAAGCCTCAGGAACAAAATATGATTTTCACACAGATTATTCACTGTCAGCCAAGGCATTCTCAAAGGCACCACTTGAGGACAAGGCTCTATGTAGTATAGAATATAACTGAAATAAAATATATGAGAACACCAGGGAGAAATAAAGATGTCTTAAAAGGTCTCTAGGCACAGATATTTTTTTATATGCAAAATTGCAGTAAATGTCTATCAAACAATGCATAGAATGGCCTTAATTTTAATTCTTTTATCTTAAATTCCAAATGGAAAAGACATTAGTAATGTGTGTGCTGTTGTTTATTTAGTATAGGTCCATAGCCTTCATTACATTTCAAAGCATTATTTGCTGCTTTCTAGATTTGAATTAGTCTCTCAATCTTTCTCCAACAGAAATCTACCAGCTGTGACCATCAGTAATTCTTCTTTTTTGTCATAACAAAACATGTAGTGCCATATCCAGAGAAAAATTAGTCTGGTGGGTTCAGAGATGGGAGTCAGCAAAATTAAAGAAGGAATGAATTACCTAAGAGCAGAACAACGAGGCTGAGAACAGACCCATGCTGAGAGTGCCGTGGCACGGAGAGATGTGCAATGTAATCAGCATAACAAAAATAAATGCTATACTTCCAGCTGAAGAGACTCCAAAATTTCCATCCAAACACTATAAATGAAAACTACTTCTTAAAATTTCTGGACTTTTTCCATTTTCTGACAAGTTAAAGTACCAGTTATTATTAAAATTATCTCAAATTTTAGCAGGCAGTTCATTCTTTTTGTTTCCATTAACCGCAATAGACATGTGCTTTGCATCCCTACAAGAAGAGATATCCAGTTATAAAAAATAAAAAGTGCTATGCTTAAGAGAAAACATATTTTACACATCTGTCTTTGTCACCACCTCAAATTCAATGCAGCTTCAGAGATGATGTCTTTATGGATGGAACTTACCTCAAAAATTATTTCCATGACATAAAGATCTATGCTGACTTACTTACACTAACTGAGAATCTACTGTATTTTTTAATGGAAGGATCCTTTTCAGCATTGAAGAGAACAGAAGGATCTGCAACTTTATAGACAGAAAGTTGATGTACTGATGCCATTGAGGGGGAGAAAATAAGATGAAAAACCTCATGAGCCGAAATAAAGACAAGGAGATCCCTTACCAATTACTGCCACAGGCAAAACAGACTTATCTCGGGGAAAATTAATTTATTGCCAACTAAAATAGAGCTGGGTGGTGAGAAACAAAGACAAAAAAAATTTAAAGCAACACCTTTCCCTTTTTTCCAGGCTCAACTTCACTCCTTCATTCCTAATGTGTGGATAAACCTGCTCTGGTGTGGTCTTCACCATGGGCTGCAGGGGAATCTCCGCTCCAGTGCCTGGAGCACCTTCTCCCCTCCTTCTTCTCTCACCTTGGTGTCTGCAGGGCTGTTTCTCTCATATTTTTGCGTCACTCCTCACTGCCACACAGCATCTTTTACCCTTTCTTAAATACACTTTCCCCAAGGAGCCACCACCTTGGCTGCTGGGCTCAGCCGTGCCCTGGGGTGGGTCCTTTGGAGCCGGCTGGAACCGGCTGTGTCTGGCACAGGGCAGCCCAAGCCTCTCCTCACAAAGGCCGCCCCTGCAGCCCCCGGTGCCAGCACCGGGGCACCTGCACCCGGTACACAGACATAGGCCGCAAACAGGAAAAAAGGATTTTCACCATCAGAACTCTACCAGATGTGTATCACTGACGCTCTCTCTGTTGTTATGCGCGCAGAAGAAAATGTAGTCCTGCTAAAGGAGACAAAGTAAATCGTGTTAGTTCATAACCGGGAGTCAGCAAACTAGCCCTTGGTACCTCAGCGCAGTTAGGGCGTCATAGAAAAACAGCCTTTCAGAATGGCGCTTGCCTGAACTTGTGTCAAAAATTGCCTTCAGCCTCTGTCTGACAGCAACTCCGCAGTGTAGCGCACACATCTTACCTGCAAGGAAGCAGGGGGGAGAGCAAAACGTCTCACAGGACCTCTGAACCAAAAGTTGTTTCTCAGTAAGGATGTGATCCCACCTCAACCAGTTTTATAGCTCTACGGTATAGATATCTACACCTTAGCTGAACACATTTGTCACCCTTTACTGACAATGAGAGAAACAGGCACTCTTCAAAGCACAATTCATCTTACCGTTGAATAGACCCATTGGTTGGTATTACTGTGAAAAACATTCTCTATTTACCTATAGCTGATTTGGATTTAGCCTAAAAAAAATCAAGTACTGAAATATAAAACAGAAAATTCATGAAATCCAAGAAGCACAAAATCTTTGTACTACTCTGTTATACAAACAGTGTAGTGCCGGAATAAAACTGAGTAACTAGCTAACTGAAAGTCTTATTTTGTTCCGTTATTCACAAGCTACAAGCAGTACATTGAACCCACTAGACAAGTTCAGCCACAACAGAGAGGCCATCACAGTCACGACTGTGTAGACACTTAAACAGTAAAACACATGGCCTCCATCATATGCAACCCAGTTCCTAAACTTCCACGGGCTGCATCTTTCCTCAGTTCCATTTGCCTTTAAAATAAGGAAGAGAAAACAAAACAAAACAAAAGAAAAAAAAATTGCACTAAAAACATATTAAAGACTCAATTTAAAACTGAGAAAGGAGAAGTGTGTCCATTGGTCAGTAACTCTGAAAGGCACTGTGAGAAAGAGATGCTTTGACACACACATACCCATGCTCCTCAGCTCGTTCAATGGGATAGTAAATTTCTGTTAGTCTAATCCAGCGGCAAATGGCAATTCCCTTTACAAAACAGAGCTGTCTTGGACTTTGAGGAGTAGAGTCAACACTCTGCTTTCTTCCTATTCACACCTCACCTGACTTGGGAGGACTAGGCACACTGAATAACATTTATCCAAGTTAGTTTTAGGTATCTGACCAAGCACTGTTCCCGTCAGCCCCTCACGCAGTCAGTGGAGAGCTGAATCACCTATGGCAGCTCTGGTTGTAAATTAGGTTGTAATTAATTTGCATTAATGCAGGCCTGATTAGCTGCATAAAAATGGTCTCCCAAGGCCAAACTTCAGGCATGAAGGTGTAAGAGGGAAGCTATTTACTCCCATGGGCAAAGTTTTTGTCCAAGACATTCAGATGTGTTACAAAACAAATGTGCATGTGTGCGTATAAATATGGAGCTGTTCCAGATAGTAAAGTGGTGGTGCCTTAGCTGAAAGCTGAAAAATAACTGTTTTAATAGGTGAATTAAGGACAGATTCTTATCATATTTTGTCATGTGTTATATAAATTAAAACACAGAATAACTCAGCTGGGTTTAGTAAACACAGTCCTCAAAGTACTTGGTTTTCATAGGTTTTCAACACAAATGTGGGCAATGTTTAGTTAGTCAATATAATAGTGGGTTTTTTCTTGATATACAATAAGTGGCAATATCAGCATAGTGATAAACACAGACCTGTCTTGGCTAGTATTTGTGCCCTCCATTTCTGAATAGTCTGTCAGGCAGCCTGTCTAAAGCTTTCTGATTTTCTGAAATCGACAGTATTATGGAGCTGTGGTAGTCATTCCATGGCTAAGGTTGTAAGTACCTTCCATTATAAGCTCAATTAGGCCCTTCCATCTAATTTTAACATCAGACTGTTCTATTAGAAATTTCTCTTGTGTGGTGTTCTGGAAGAAGATGATTTTTTTTTCCCCTAGAAAGTTTGAGGGTAATTGGACAAGGCATTTGTGAGATTTGAGAGGCTGTAAAATCAGTGGTAATTTGCATTTGTTACATTATCCTAATGTATTTCAGAACAGCATATCCCCAAAACAGCATGTTGTAGAAACGGCAAATGTGGTTTATTCTCCTGTCTTCACTGAGGACTGAGGAGTTTATGAGCTTTACAGGACTAGACAGAACTACCAGGGCTAGGGAAGAAGCAGAGCTTAAAAGGTTCTCAGGAGCTGTGCTACTGTCAGAGCTTTTGTTTAGCAGGTACTCAGCAAAAGGAGGCCTTTGGAGCATCTTCTTGCTTGAGATTACTTTAAAAGACAGAATTAGGAATAAATAGAAATATATTAAGTTTTCTCTTACTAAAAATAACCAAATTCCCTTAAAAATCATTGACACTAATTTTCAGATATGTCTCTCCATTAGTTTAGAAAAAATCTTTATTAGAACATTCTGCAAGAAATAAGAAATTTGAAAGCCAGGAAATTGTAGTATTCTAAAGGAAGATTAATAAAACCTAAAAATCAGAAACTTTAACATTCTTATGTAAAGTACCAACACCTCACTTATTTCTTTCTCCTACCCTTGATCACCATCATGTAGCTTTCAGATATGGTTCAAATACCATGTATTGACCTCGACTTTTAGGTCATGATCATCTACTAAGTAATGAAACACAACTGCAAAAACATAATGTTAAAATACAGGTACAATAAAATACTGAAAATATATTACAAATTTAAGCAAAAAACCCCATATTTTTATGCTGTTCTATCCCCCTTTCCCTAGCTTATGAAGTATCTCGGTAAAGTTCTTAGAACACACATATATATATATCACATGGGTTTATCTTTATTATCACAGGTAATTGATATACTTTCTAATGTAAATCTCATGCTTTCATTTTTCACATTTTACTTTGAGGAAGCTAAGAAATAGATTTAGAGACAGTGCCATATTATAAGACTGTAAACTGCACAACAAAACATAGCCATTACAAGTTGAAGACCAAAATTTCCCTCCAACTAGCATACAGATCAAAGGTTATAATATTATGCACATTATTGTTCATATTAATATTTTATATACCTTACTGTAGGTTTTAATGTACTGTATTTCAGATACTTTTCAGTATTATTCATAGAACATATAATTTTGTCACAGAGCAGAGACTGATTATTAATCCACCTAGTATGGAAGGCATGGTAAATAAATTATTTCACCTGACTTCAGTCACCTAAAATTTAGTCACCATGTCCAAAGTAGTTGTCCCAAACTATTTATCCCATGAAAAAAGAAAACATCTGCAGAAGGTAATTCATCCCCATTGAAGGGTCAAAGATGCAGTTAATTTGCCTCAAAATAGGAATTCTGCTCTGTTTCAAGTGTTCTAGGATACCTGAGGCATCAAGATGGGATTGGCAAACATGACAAAAAGAGACCCCTTTGGAGACCCTTTGGAGTGGCTGCTGAAGCGACACAAGGCATACTGAAATATTTAAAACGTCACTAGATTACATATTTTGGGAACTGAATTCCACCCAGCTGTCAAGCTTAAACTAAACACACAACTTTCTTGGTGACTTGAATTAAATAAGAGTATTGCCACCCACACTCACAGACATAAACATGAGCCTAATGGGTGGGCTTGCTAGTCATGTGACTTTTTAAAAATTGCATTACCTGGAGAAGGTAGTACAGGTCTGCCAATCTACGTCGCAGTTGCAGTATAGTTATACTGTCACAGAGAAATAATAAAGGCATAATGAGTGACTTTTACACTAAGGAGAGCAAGCATAGACAGTTCTCTGAGTCCTTAACCTGTGAAAATATCACTATTTAGCAAAATAATTAACCACGTTCTAAAAACATGGTTTTCAGTCTCATTGACTTTAAGTATATGCTGAAACTTAACAATTGCCAAGCTTTTTCTGAATGAGAGCGTAAAAGATGAAGGATAAACACAAGAGAGATAAAAAGACATCACTGGAAAAAAATTGAAGATAAGTAAGCTAAAAATATTTTCTTCTCTCTAGAGTAATATATTTTCTTGGAAATACATAATGATCTAACTACAGTGACGCTCCTCTTACAATGAAAATTTATTCTTAAATGATTTAGCAATGGCAGTGTATGATGAATAAATTATACATGAAGATTAAGTAAGACAGTATTAGAGTATCAATTGCAACTTTTTTTTTTAACAGAATTAAGTCAAGGATACTTTAATGAGGGTTCTAACATTTGAAAAAGCCGTGAACAAGCTAATAGCACTAATGCATGAATCCAGTTTTACACAGATAATTTTGCAGTTTTCCCCTATATTTATAGTTATGTTCTAACCAGAACTGATATTATTTTATGCATCATATAGAAGGACTCCTTAAAAGAATTTAAGAAGTTTTTTTTTCTTGTGAAGATACAAATCTTGAGGTCTAGAGAGGCTCCTGTAATTGCAGATTTTTGGAAAGTCTGAGGTGCTTTGGGCAAATTTTACCAACCTACTCTTCCTCTTCATGAGTAAATGACATCATATAAATATTTGAATATAGTTACATGTGTCTACACTTAATGGACTACTGGAGCAATCAGTACTAACCAGCTGATCTAGTCTACAGGTTCCTTGTAGACCATGAAAGAACTTTGTGCAGAGATTTGAAGTCCTGTTTACAATTACCCTTCTAATTCAATAAACCATTAGACTCTTGTAGTCTAGTCATATAAACACCAAGTGAGTGATATGTAAGCTTCCTCAGTAATCAGCTGATGGCAATCATATTTTCAGTTAAGGGGATGCCCTGCATGCAAGTGTGAAAAACAGAAAAAAAAAAAATTGCTTCTGTGTTCTTTAATGGTTTCCTAAATCAATATGGCATATTTCATTCCATAGTATCACTCATCTTTCTTCAAACAATTCTAATTACTATCTATCAAAAGACTAACAAAGAGAACCCATCTCAGATCAATTTTTAATGACAGATCCTTTTAATGATTGCTATCCACAGCACACAGATTTTAGTTGTTAAGTTGACACAGAACAGTAGCTCTACTTTTCCTTTAAAATCCTCTCCCACAAACAAATCAACTGGCACTAAATATCAGATAGAACAGTAATGATAGCCTGAGAAACTGTGTTTCTTTAAAATAATATATATTTGATAGACATTAAAAAGATTGTTAAATCCTTCTCCTTTTGCTATTTGACATGAGCAGCCTAATACATTTCATTTTAGTCTACCTTTTTTTTTGTCTGTACATTAAATGAAACTGAAGAAATGCAGGGCAGACAACTCTTCATTCAGAGAACTAGTAATCTCACCAAGTCATAAGCCCTGCCTCAAATGAGCTATTGTTTTTAACTTTTCTTACACATCTGGGAGGCATTAAGCAATTTTTTCTACGAAGGAGACTTCTTTCTTTATCCAAAGGAAGTACTTTCCTTGAATAGTGTCTAAATAACAAGCCACTTTAAGAAAAGTATAAGCTGAAGAGCTTGTGTAATGGAAGTGCTAGATGTGGGTTATATGTGAGTAAAAGCCCATGGTGAAAATTCTACTTCTCAAATTTCTCCTGACTGCAGGAATCCTGGACACGGATAGAGATTCTGCTTTCTTTCTGAAGTTCTGTATGGTTGAGAGTTTTGATCTTTTACCGTAAATCTTCACTTCATCCTAACAGGATGCTAGAAAGTGTTATGTGGTCGGTGATATACAAGGTCGTATAAAGTACATGTTCTGTAGACTCTGCACAGGACACTTACCTACAATTCATAGGGCTTGAACTGGATTATTTCCAGGTCTTTTTCCGTCCTATGACCCTACTACTTGACCTCCAGATGATAGCATGTAAGATCGGTTCTAGAGGTTATACATTTCATCTCTAATACCCACAAAATAGCTTTGTCCAAGTTTTCAGTCCTATCACTGCACCTGCACCATGCTTCTGAAGAAAACTGTAAATTCAAAGGGTTGAAGTTTTGATGAAGTGCTTGAACTAGAGCTGAATCTGAGAAGAGAATCTGGCACTGATACTGAGGAATGTGAAATTCCATGCCTGAAGAAGGATGAGGAGATAGCTGTCTATAGGCACTGATTAAAAAGCATTTTTACAATCAGACACAGAATTGTGCTGCTTTACATTTCATTGCTGAAGTCTGAACATGCACTTGGTTAAATAAAAAATAACATTCCCGTTTATTCCAGTGATTGTAGGACTAAGATCCTGAGAGGACACTTGTCATACTCTTTAAATACAGGGCAAACCTTCTCAGCAGCACACACTTTCACTTACAGTTTTCAGAAGACATTACGTCTTATAGAAATTACAAATGAGAGTTGTTTCTAGTTTGCCATCTCCTGATACAGTTTAGTCTCAGAAATGATAATTGAACCATATATAGCAGAGTGGGTGAAAAGGAAGTGCCACAGCAAGAATACAAAGGCTACCTGATACATGATACCTTTCTCTCTGTCAAGTCACTTCTCATGAAATACTGACTGGTACCTTAAGGAAATTAGTGTGAATTATAGTCATGGGGAGCAGAGGGTAAGAAAGATGTTAAACTTGTCTTTCTTACTTTAAAGGTTATTTCTAATTTTTCATTTGATCTCCTTAATGAGATACCTGTTGTTACCCTAGACATACTTGCCTACTTCAACAGGTGACAGAATGAACCCCAAAGCTTCAAATATTAGAACATAATAGCTAGTTACAGATTTTTTAATAAGAATCATAAAGAAAAAACCCATCTACAAGTGTTCAGAGAATTCAAAGTGTTCAGAGAATTCAAAATGTTCAGGAGTGACCCATTCCTGAATTTTAAATGTTAATTTTATACAGCTGATTTTCAAAATAAAAGCATATATGCTCCAACATAAAGCATTACATGCATATTAAATAGCTTTACTAGTGAATATATGAGGCTGTTAAGAAGTCAGTCTATTTACAGTTTATGGGCTATGTTTCATATTCAGTGCTAGCACATAGTGCTAGTACTAAGTGTCAAGTTGCAAACATCACTTTGAACCTGGGCCTTGCATGTCTTTTCTGCTGACTTTCAGCTCAGCATTGAGCTAAATCCCACAGGTGGTGTTATGATAAATTCTTGCTTTTATCACAGAGCAGACAACAAGAGTCATTAAACTTTGATGACTTAAATGGGATAATGTTCAACAAAAAGATGCATGCAACCCAGAATATTTTTCTTTTAAGTTTGAGTGTGAAAGATACCATTACTTAGTAACAGATTACCCTGTAAAGGCTTTGGTAACTTGTCTGAGAATTATCTGAAGAAGTCGGCTGACAATTATAACAGAAAGGTTTGCTGAGACTCTTCTCTCCAGGATGCATGCACTCCATAATAAACCCCATAGTCCTTGTCCACCAGTTATCCATAGGAGGGGACCTGATGAAGAGCACAGGAGCTTTCTCTAGCCATCAACTTAACTTTCATCCACAACAACCAATGCATCAGTGATACAAGGGCATGCAGGTCTCTTTCCTTTATGCACATGAGGATCTCTCCTGAGTTAGTCAGTTCACATATAGTCTTGTATGACCGGAGTGAGAGAGACGGAAAGGTGGAAGTCAACTGCAGAAATGCAAGGATATTTCATGGCTCGAAGGAAATATTGTATGCCAGAAGAAATGCAAAGAAGGGTCTTGGGCTCTTTTACAAGCTTGTTCCCAAAACCCAAGGGTGCTCACCAGTCACAATAAAACTGAGACGGAGAAGCGTGTTGCAGGTATTTATTGTTTTACATGACCTGGTCTTCCATTAGCAGAGCATGACATGTTTATATATGTCTCTGAACACTGACTGTAAACCCAGAATGTACCGTTATGTTTTTGTAGGAAAAGGTGTTTAAATGACAGTAGAGGCTGAGCAGGAGCAATGACACCAAACAGTGTTGCATCCTGCTTATGAGAAGCAGTAACAGACAGAGACAGAGACCCGTGCCCTGAAAGGATACCAGAGGTTATATCTACACTGCTAAATGCACTCAGCCCAGGGAGTGCTCCCTGCCTACAGACCACGAGGTAGAGAGAGAATAGTGCTCCACACTGCTGAGCACTAGTTCACTAAAGCAGACTGGAGATGTCCACAATACATAGAAATCAGTGCTGGATCTTTTCTGAGACTCATGTAGGCAAGGTGTAATGATCTTTTTTTTTTTTTTTTCTTTCTCCCCAGAACAAAGTGAATAATGTGAGGGCTCTGCTGCAGCTCACCAAAGTGATCTTTTTACAGCATGAAAGTGAGGCCATGTATTGCATGCCCAGGGGTCTGTAGTTAGGGCATGTATGAGGCAGGGATAATATTGAAGGGAGGAAACAAACCTGCTTCACTCCTGTCTACCACACCTTTTAAAAAAATTTTCTGGATATGTTTGGAGGTTAGCTGCTTGATGCATTGTGAGCTTCAGTATGAATTACCATTCATGCAATCTGGAGCGGCAGGGGACCTGCACACTGGAGGGAATTTGGAACTGAAACTGATTAACACCAGAGATGTACTCACAGCGGGCAGTGAGGAAACATATTCAAGCTAAGAGAAGTTTAGGAGTACATATTCCCCTGTGTATCTAGGGAAAATGTACCTGGGATAGGTAATAGCTAATTATCCTTTCGACATGTATCCTTTTCTTTTGAATTCAGTCTTACTTAACACTAAGTGATTTCTTTTCCATGATGATGTGAGGCAAAGTTTAATCCCACCAGAGCCAGTACCAAGCTTTAGAGGGGAATAGGAATTCAAGGAAATAGTGATTATTATCACTTATAATGTTTTATACCAATGTACAAGAGCTTTCTGGATATTTTTTCTTTTTTACCTTTTAAAGTTTCATTACATAGTAACTATATTTTCTCTCCCTGCCTTGCCACCATATATTCAAACCTTCTCTCTCCATCCATCCATTAAGCATTTAGGTAGAAGATGACCTTCACAATTAAAATATCTTTTGCTCTTTTTTCAATGAAGTACAGTCTCTACATATTAGTGCTAAATAGACATAGCCTCTTCTTACTGACAGTGCCCTGAGCAATACAAAATTCCTGTTTGTCAGTAGACATCCCTGCTACTTCAATGCTTATCACTAAAATGAGGTAATAATAATAATAAACCTTCTTTTTTAAGGATGACACATTCCTCTGGCACTGTAACCTCTGTTGACACCATATGATCAGATCAAAATAAGAGTGACTTGAGGGAGTGTGGAAGAGCAAATGATTTACAGTGAATAATTTAATAACATTTAGCCTCTTTTCCATGTGTCAAGTGCCCACAAGTAGCTTAATACTTTCTCAACTATATTCATTACCTGCAACTATTCACCACATATTTTCTCTCAATAACATGGATTTTAAATGGTTCATTTGAACTGTTTATTTAAATGCAATATTATTTTTCTTGACATACAAATTTTGTTCAATGAATGGATAAATGCAAATGAAGTCAGGTATCTGGTGAAAATATCTTAGATTAAAAATTCACAATTTACTCTCTCAAATATTTGCTATGTGAGCAGTAAACATATTTCTAGTAGCAAGTTTTCACTAAATTCCTGCAAAAATTGTGAGTACAAATAGAAGACATTTAATAGCTATATTCTGTTTGTTAAGGTAGTCTCCTAGAAAGGGAAATCAAATCAACAAAAAAGATTAACCCAATTCTCCCCTCACCCCCCAAAAAACACCCCGAAGCAAAATCATGCCAATATTAAAATAAATAGGTCTGATATTAATTTCTCTCTTAAGCCAGTTTCTTCTGGGTATTCTTTAAGGTTTGGGGATAAGTTCTGATGTCTCTTTATTTTCCCTCCCTTTCTCTAAAGCACTCAGATATACACTGAGAAACCTTATCTGTGAAAAGCTATCTATAGCAGCATGGAGGTCAGCCTCACCTCTTGGCCAGGAGTCCTTGGAACAGTACTTTTGTAATCTGACCTTTTTTTTACTAGCAAATGTGACCGTCCTTTGGCAGAGCTCTCATAAGCTCTCCCTCCTCTCATTTCAAAGTACTTTACTATATGTTGCATATTCTTTCTCTAAAAGCTAGTTCAGCAGGAATGATCAAAACACATATTAAAGCCGTTTACCTGTTCTGTGCTTCTTGCAATATTTCATGATGGTAACAAGACTTTCCTTAGAAGGCTATTGAGATGTTACAGTGTTTACTAGTACCTACTGCTTTTTAATCCTATTACTCTTTTGCAGCATGCTGAACCCATTGATCACTTATTTGTATTGCACATGGACTCATTCAAGCATATACAAGGTTGAATTCCTCCAGCTGTTACTACTGTGATTGACCATAAAGGAGAAACAGCTCATGCATGACCCCTCTTTTTGTAACTCTGATGCCTGTGGTATTATTTTTCTTTAATATTATCTGTAAAGGGACTCAAAGTTTATTTTACCCAAAATGCCAAATTCACTGTAAAGCTAGATATGGATTTCTGCAACTGATGGACACAAGGTTAGTAAAAGGGCGAGGGGTTGAAACAGGTCATTCATCGAAAGCCATTGTACAGACAGAAGGCAGCTACTGCTGCTTCCACCTGATACGCTGGCAAAGGCTCTAACTGTTGCTCAGTTTCCTTTTTGTAGCTATATTCACAACTTTTAAGTTGCTGAGACTTGGTTGCCCTTTCCTTTCATGCCTTTTATTTTATCCTTATCACTTCAATATCTTTTCTTGAGATATTTGAAGGAAGGTAATCACTGCAGCAGAATTCTCAACATCTTTTTGTTCTTATCATACCCATACTCTCCAAAATTGGAAATGCCTGGTTTTAGACCAGCAGAACAGGCCTGGTGGTGATAACCAGGATCAGCCAAGAGTCCAGATCCCCAGACAAGTCTGTAGGGATGGGGAACATCCAAGGTCAAGCTGGGAAGTCATCAGCAAGCCATGGCCAGGATCAGGTCTGGAGACAGCAAGCAGGGTCAGACATAGCTCAGCAATTTCTGGGCAGGTCTACAGTGATGAGGCAGGACTGAGATCAAGCCAGAAAGTCAAGTCTGCAGTATGCTGTATTTACCCTTGTTTTACTAAACCTTTTGTTCATTTGAGATTTACTCCAATTACGATCGTCAGCACCTATACTAAAGTGGGAAATCCAAACAAATAGTTTGACCCGATAGACCGTCTCTTTTTTTCTTATTATATACCTAGCCATACCCTGTGGTACCTATAATGAGAAAGAAAAAAGTGTGAACTTTCTCTAGAACATCTTTTTCATAACGTCTTCTTGTTCACAAGGCAAACACTGCAGGTCTGTTTCCCTGCTAGCAGCATGGTATTCCATTTGTTTTGGGTCTGCGTGTTGCCTGATTCATAGCCATATTCTGTACTGTTTTCCCTAAGTATCTTTGGTATTATCCTGTTGAATACCTATTCTGAAGCAAGGTCCCATCTTCCACTATCTCTGTAGTGAGGGGATATTACTCTGCTTCTCATGCTGTCCCCTAAGTCATTCTCTGTTGCCGTTACTGTGTTTTATAAACAACAGATGCTCTGTGCCCCTTGCCCATCTTAACCAATTGCTGTCAAGATGTAGCATCAGAATAGGCCACCTTGGCAACAAACAAACATAAAATCCTCCATTACAAAGTCTGGACTATAGGTCATGCTTTTTCAGTGCTAACTGCTCTGGCTGGAGGTGTGGACATTATTCCAGCTCTTCTGCCTTTTCTCTGGGTTTAAAGAAACAGAGTTCCCAGGACACTTGTAATTCTGGCAAAAGAATTCATTTAATGAATTATGCTCCAACTAAACAAAATCATACATGTAGTCAGTGGGCAAGATTCATACCCATACCAATGCAAAAAAACAGTAGAAAGCAAAGTATGCCCTTTTACTATTGAGCTAACTTTCCTCCTTTCATTCATCCCAGAATTGTTTTGGCCATGAACTGGAAAAAAGAAAAAATCCTCCAGCATAAGAATAGCTGTTTTCCATCTTTCACCAGAGAAATTCAAGAGGTTGTATTTGGTAATTATAGGTCAAGCTTTAAAAAGGCATGTGAAGAAACACCAAATTATCTTACATCTAGTCTTACTGACTTGTCCTTAGGTTCTGCTGGTACTGTGGAAATCAGTACTGTTTTAATTAATTTTTTTCCCCAGGTTTTATGTTCAATGCTTTCTTTTCTCAGTGGAAGTTTTAAAATATAATTGTATATTTTTCTCTTAAAAACTATATTATATACTTTTCATCACATAGTTTACAGACACTTGCAAATTCAGGAAAGCTAGCTAAGGGAAGAAAGCTGTATTGTCAGAGAGTTTAATTCTGACTTTGCATTTTCATTGTGAAAGTGTGCAAGAGGCAGAAAATAAATTTAAAAAAATGACTGTCACTTTATTCCTTCAGTCATATCTATTACAGCTGAATCAAAAATTAGTTCAAAGAGTCCCATGGCCTGTGTTAAGTCTGGCAAGATGATTAAGATGATCTTTTCTGTCCTTAGAAGTTATGAACCTATGAAATTACTTATATGTGATATGTTGGAAAGTTATGCCAGTTTAAGCCTTGTGCCAACAAACTGAGTTTTTTTACATATGAGCATTCTTTTGTATGGATACACAGTTGTGAATTTTCTTTAAAGTGGACAGGAGAAAGCAGATTTGCATGAGTTTGCACGCCAAGGACCCTGAAGACAATACAGGTCAAATAGGCTCACAACTTACTTTTAACTTACACCTTCTTCTTGCCTCCTGGCATAATGATTGCACCAAATTACAGTCCTTTATACATCAGCAGAATGAAAGCAAGTAAAAAAGATTCCAAGTGAGTTTAATGGGAAGGGCTCTAATTTAGACGACCATATGAATAATTTTTGGACTTTTCCCATAGAAATTAATGGTGTGGAATGTCCATTAATTCACCTATTCCATCCCCTACAGTACAATAAATCTACCCTGGCCTTACGTGGGTCTATCTTAGATGAGAAAGTAATGAGAAGCTGTCACAGAAAGCACCTACTTGGCCAATGATTTGGGAAAAATTTCTGACCACGTAGGAGGGGAAATATATAACACATTAATTTAGACATATGACTCAAAAGTAATTTGCCATTCAGTAATAAAATATATGTAGCAATAGAAACCCTTCTAATGTGTCTAATTTTGCTATACCGTTCATAACAGAGATTGCACACAAAATTCAGCCATTTCCACCCATTTCTAATTTTCTAACAACCAGGTGTCACAGTGATTTCACTTACAGAATATTATTAAGATCTTTTTACTTTTACAATATTTTAGAACATGTTATTTTATAAAACAATAAGTGGCTACCATGATCATCTATCCGCTGAAATGTGGACACTAGGAAGAGACTGCACTGTACTAGCTACTCCACCATTGCTGAATGTAGAGTGCAGTCCCAACACCAACTCAGTATTGTTCTGCTTGTATAAGCAATATTCACATCAGTTCTTTTGGTTCAAGTGTCTTAATGGGAGTTTACATACAGCTGATTAATCCTCTGATAAATGAATTTATTTTTCCTCAGTCACGTAGCCCTGGAATATAATTTCTTATCTTCCAATTTATTCAGTGTGTGGCCACACATTTGTACAGGTCTAAAACACAAGTTTGTTTGCTTGTTTCTAGTTTAGAAGCATCCATATAACCTTCTAGCAACATATCATTCTTTCCATTATTTAATATTTTCCAGCCTTTATCAGTCTTATTCCATATTGTAATAGTAATGTGAAATAGATGGGTGCAAAAATCCAAGACTGTATCTACACGTAAGGCGGTCAAGGCCAGATCTCTGTTCCCCAAGCCAAGTTTTATGGACTGACTAATGCCAAGATTGTTTAAATCTAGCCACTTGTACAGCAGATTGGCTACATTCACAGTCTGTGGTATCCCTCTGACCCCAAGGCATAACCACCACTACTACTTAGAGAAAAAAATCAGGTCAAGTATCTGAAGTAATGTGAGGACTGTTTTGCAGCCAGTGAGAATGGTGATTTTATACCATGAAACATTTTGTAGTATGTGCTGAATGCCCTGAGTGTAACCTGAGGACAAACACAAGTATTTGAGAGTGTAAATCCAGCTAATACTCTTGGAAGAATGAGGACAGCACAAGGACCAGGTTCAGTTCCGTTCATATAGCTTTCTTCATAACAGGCCCTTAAAGAGAGCCATCTCTCTCACCATCCCCAGACACTGTCTTGGAGAAAACTATTTCAAGTGGTCTAAAACAGAATCAGTGGCTGATGGATACTAGTAGCACAGTGGCTTGATGATGGTGATTCATTACTTAAAATCACTTTCCAAGTCCTAACAGATTTTTGTTACATTTCATGTATATCATGTTATATGTTGTGGTTTAACCCCAGCTAAGCCCCACACAGCCACTTGTTCACTCCCACCCAATGCAATGGGGAACAGATTTGGAAGGGGAAAAGCAAGAAAACTCGTGGGTCGAGTTAAACATGGTTTAATAGGGAAAGCAAAGCTGTATGCGCAAGCAAAGCAGAATAAGGTGTTCATTCACTACTTCCCATTGGCAGACAGGTGTTCAGCCATCTCCAGGGAAGCAGGGCTTCATCATGCGTTAACGATTACTTGGGAAGACAAACGCCATCACTCCGAACGTCCCCCCCTTCCTTCTTCTCCCCCCAGCTTTATATGCTGAGCATGACATCATATGGTATGGAATATCCCTTTGGTCAGTCGGGGTCAGCTGTCCCAGCTGTGTCCCCTCGCAGCTTCTTGCACACCCTCAGCCTATTCGCTGGTGGGGTGGTGTGAGAAGCAGAAAAGGCCTTGACTCTGTGTAAGCACTGCTCAGCAATAGCTAAAACATCCCTGTGTTATCAACACTGTTTTGGTCACAAATCCAAAACACAGCACCATGCGGGCTGCTATGAAGAAAATTAGCTCAATCACAGCCAAAACCAATACAGTTAGCCTTTCTAATCTCTTAATTAAAAGACCCCATGTGCTAACAAGACAAATACTTCACAAAAAAACCCTAAACAAATTACGTAACACTCTTACCTTTATCAACTGAACATCCAGGATCACCAAATGCAGGTAACAGGCTAGCTTGGCAGACTCTATTAGCTCTAAATCTGTTGATCGGTGTTAATAATATCACTCTATTTAAGTTGGGTGGTGGTTTTGGTTTGGTTTGTTTGTTTGTTTTTTAATATTTGCATCCCATTTTAGCAGCACAGCAATTATTTTTCTCAGGATAAATGTCAGGCCAGCAGACCTATAGTTTTGTAGGTCATTATGGTTTTTAAACATTGGCACTGTGTCTGCTAGTGCTTATTGAAGTATTACCATGAATAATTAAAACTAAGCTACAACTGTCAAATATAAAATCACAGTTTATTTATGATGTCTTATTTTTTTCCAATGCTTTATTTTGTGTCTTTGTTTACTTCAGGCAAAATTCCACCTTATTTATTCATTTATCACTTAGCAGAATTCTTGTTTACTTGTGTGTCTGTGTGCAAATAAAAATAATAAATAATGTGCTGATGCTCCTATTCATAATTTCATTGATGTCTTTGCCATATGCTCAGATTAAAGCACTCACCAGATTTGCGCACAAATTTCCCTTAGTTTGGGCTGTCAGTGACAACAAGTGATTTCTCTGCCTTCCCCTGAAACAAGAGGTGTGGTCCATTTCACAAAATAAACTGAGCATTTACTTAAGAAACTCCTGCAAATTGCAGAGACTTAAGACACAGATGGTTTTGATCTTTTCTTCTTTAATTGCACATAGCAGCTTTTTTTAATATATACTTAAGATCTTACACCAGCTCAAAAGTTTTGTTAAGCATTCTGTGTCTCATGGTGCATAGAGTAGATTGCCAGTGTACTCTTCTGGACTAAAGAAACATTGCACAGTTGCTTGAGAAGGGCAATGGCCTAGTCAACAGCCACACCCAGCTTGGTAGTCTCCTCTGTCCTTCCAAACATACTAGTAATTATTGGGCACTGTACTTTATTAATATATTGTGAAAAAGAAGCAAAATCTACATTAGTTACGGTACAACATCCAAGCAAAATACTTCTATTTTCTGCGTAAGTAGCCTGGCACCTTCTTTTCAAAGAATATCTATTAAGGTCAAAGTTAGCATTATATGTATTTTTAACTGTAGTGAAATCAGCAACTGTATCCATATGTTACTTCTAATTCCAGTCTACAGCTACTGCTTATCAGCAAGGAGATTTAAAAAACATTGACAATGTCTTCCAATGCTAAAAATTTACTGGAAGCTTTTAAAATTGTCAGGTTCTTTGCAGCAAATGAAGTGTACTGCTTAGAGAAAAGCAAACGAAGCTAGACATGTACTTGATATTGATTCAGTCTACACAACAGATGGCAACATGGATGCAAATAAAGTGCTTGTCCTTTTATTATTATTAGTTAATATTTACATCACTGGAATGCCCAGAGGCCTCAGTCAGGAGCAGAGGCCCATTATGCTAGACACTACACAAATACGCACCAGAACATTTTGTTCCAGTATCATCTTTCTCCTGCTGCACACTAAACTCATTGATGACTCATTTGTATTGCCCAGAGAGTCATTCAAGCATACAGAGTGTTGATTTCCTCCAGCTGCTCTGAAAAGTTTATAACCTAAGCAGCGAAGGAAGGAAGGAAGGAAGGAAGAAAGGAATAAATAAATAAATAAATAAATAAAGGAAGGAAGGAAGGAAGGATGGAAGGAAGGAAGGAAGGAAGGGAAGAAAGCAAGGTTCTGAAATGCAAAATTTCACTTTGAAGGTTTTGCTTTGCATTTCTTGTAGCCCAGATATGTTGGAATACCCCTTCTTTCCTGTTTCTCAAGTTCCCTTCTTAGTTTCCCACTGCTCCACCGTGCCACTCATTTTCTTAATCCTGTCTCCTTCCCTTTGCTGCATTCTCCTAGCTTTTTCTCCACTGCTTTCATGGTCTGTGCTTTTACCAGAACATCACCGCACATCCTCCAAGCCTGGTAAGACACTAGGAGCTATATAGGAGTTACAAAGCATATGGTATTCATTGGCCAACAAAGACATCTGTAATTATTAACTAAATTACTGCATTCAATTTTCAAATTCAAAATGTTCTACTGTTTTCATCCAGAGTGTGATGTATTTTAATTATGACAATAAATGTGTTGCTGTATTGTATATAATTAGTTCTACAATACAACTGATTATTGTATATAATCAGTTCTCCACAGAAAAGCCTCTTTGGCAGTAATTTTTTGTCTGAGGACTGTTTCTAACAGGTAACAGGAGCAAGCCCCCCCAAATTCATTCTTGCCCTCAGCAGGTGCATCATTCTGTCTCTCACAATTAAGCCCTAGTGGAGTTTGAAACTAGATTTCAATCAGCTGCTCTCTGATCCTGTGAATGGGTCTCAACTACATTGGTATACAAAGTTTTTTTCTCTCCTCTTTTCCTGCTTTCTCACCTCTTAGAAGGAAAAATTGAAAGACCTTTTTTAGAAGTTTACTAAGTGTTTCAATGTTTAGGATAGAAACAGGAACCCACTATTCAGCTCATTTCAAATATGGTAGAAATCTGACTACCTAAAAAGAAGAATAGTTTTTATGATTTTAAAATTCAAGAGACGGAAAAATCAGGCTTTGTATGGAAATTTTGTTGCAACATAAATTACAAAGTACTGTAGTATTAGCCTTACAAAAAAAAAAATCTTAAATGCAAAATAAAGTATTCCTTTGCAAAATAAAAGCATTTAAACATTCAATTAGTATTAAAGAAATATTATCAATATCAGTGTTCCTGATAAAATGTAAAGGAACAAAATCCTTTATATTTGCAGTCAGTGATCATTAGGGTTCAGAGTTAATACCCATATTGCTACCTTATACCTCTTCAAAAATGTCACAGATAGTGATTTGTGCGTACAGGGTCACAGAGCATTTATTTGATGAAATGTTAAATAGTTTTATTGCTAGTAGTATCTTTTTTCAGTAACTTTTGGGGCTAAAAGAAATATATCTGCACAGATTGCTGACCAGTACAGCTTACTCTAAACTTACACTAGAAGATTCACTAAAACCAGTTAATAAGTATATTCACACTAAGTTTCTTTGGGAGCTATTGGCTAACATCAGGGAGCACTGAGGTCCACTAACAGTCATTACTGAGGTGATCCTTTGATTCATGTTTTTGTAGAGAAGAAAAAAACATGTTGGTAATATCAAAACCGAGGATAATTGATTATGTACAATCTTCATGATGCTACTCCTATGCAAGACTCGTAATACTGTCCCAGTTACTATTACTGTGCTGGACTACTACAGGAAATGAGAAGCACTGCAATATTCCCCCAAATAAAACATGCTGCAAGAATATGCTGTTCCATACAAATACTTCCCTTTTACTGATACTACCTTTTGTCAGGGGCTGTTGCTTGTAAAATAGTTCTGGTAGAATTATTTAGTTAGCTGTATTTACTGTAAATCAAATAGAAACACTAGGTCAAGCTCTCACCTGGAAAACTGGGGGAAAATTATATTAACTGCTTGTGTTTGATAAGTAATAATTCCTGATTCTTTAGTAATAATTCTGGCTTTAAAAAGAACAGGTAATAGTGAATGCAAAAATTAAACTAGAAGTTAAGATAATGGGAGGGGAAGGTTGATCCATTATGGAGTGGCAAATAATAGAACAATGTTATTCGTGGAAGTACCCACCTCAGGATGTTTTGACAACAGATACTGTCTCATGATCAGGAAGAGCTGTTGCTATTCAACCATTAGCCATCAACTATCCTTCCTTGTATCTCCCACAGCCTATTGTCCAGTACTGATAATCCACATTTTGGACAAGACCACCTCTTGTCCTTCTGACACATGCAGTTCCAGAGGATCAAGCAAAATTATTATTGCTCTCTATTTGGCAAGGTTGCCTATAGTTTTCTGGCTTCAAATGAAGCACTCCCAACTTATCTGAATATTGCCTTATAATACTGCCACCTTACTCAGGTCTAAAGCCATTACTATAATATCAAGTGTGAGACTGTAAATAGACACACATGATCCACACATGCTCCTAACTAATGAGATGAACATTTCTCATACCTTCTGGAATAAACCTTTGGATCAAATCCCATCAAGTAGCTCTAGTGGTATCAGTTACCTGACTAGATTCTATTGCCCAGCTCTTTGATTTATCTTCAAGTTTGACGCAAGCAACAATTCTGGAATTGATTTCCAAGCCTTGATTTTTGTAATTACATGTGAAAGTGGTAGCCTGACTCTGCACCAAAAATGCCTTAGAACATGTGCTGTCAACTGCACATGTTCTCCATAAGTCGCTAACACTAAAGCATTTTGGTAGCACAATATGAGTGTTACAGTAAACGCACAGTCAGGAGCCTATTATCTATTTCAGAGCAGTAATCTGAACTCTATTCAGCTGGCATTTTTGGCACACATCTAATCAGAAGTTCTTGCTCCCCTGCTCGTGCCAACTATGGTAATGCCATAACCCCTCACTGACAGCCTTGATGACCTTCCTTTATAGGCAGTCCAATTGCACAAGGTAAAAACCAGGAATGACAAGAACATTGTGTAAGGTCACAAATTCAGATGCTAGCAGTAAATCATAGGCTTCAAATGCCAATAAAGCTAGAAATAATGAATGCCACTGATAGCAGCTCTCAATATGAAAAAGTTATTTTTAATGTTTTTTAAAACAATGTAAGTATGGCTTTAGAAAGTCATACAAGCTTATTCTGGTGATGCAGATAGTAGCAGCCTCTGCAGCAAGGAGGTCAGATTCTATTCTGGTTTATGTCAAGGACTCAAAACAGTATTCCAGGTTGACACTGGGGACAAGGAAGGAAGAATCTGACCCTTAAAAGCTTGTATTAAAGACAGGGCAATGAGTTTATTGTCAAAGACACTTGGTTTCAATTTGTGTGTAGTTTAGCCTGTATTCTTATCATAGTTCCAGATGGTAGACATAAAAATATCACGCTTCTGAACTCCAGTATGACTTACTTTAGCTTTATTACAAACCATGTGTAATTAATGGTTTTTTTTTTCAATATGTAAAAAGAGGCCCAGATAGATTTTTGATGTATCTGTTCTGTATTGGGCTTGATCTCTATCACTGCTCTGTTTTTTATTGACACAATTTAACCATATACTGATGAGTCACTCTTACTTTAGCCTAGCATATACGAAAGAAGACAGGTTCAAACAGTATGAAAAAGCAACTGTAAGGCAGACTTATGTTGCTAGTATGGGTTAGAGGTGTTTTCTTAACTATTTTGGCATTATTTTTGACAAAAAAAGTTTTAATATAGTTTGCTGCTGAAAAGAGGACAACAGGCTATAGATTGTTTTCTGTTACAATACTTTATCAGCCATATAATTTGCCATGTGTCACATTTGTCAAATAATGCTTATTAATAAAGTTAATCTTCAGCTATTGGTTAATTCATCTGAAAATTCCTTAGCACCCACACATGATATAACCTTTTCGTAAACGTGAGTCATTCACTTAAACTAAAGAAATGTTTATGGCAGTGTGAAACATTAATTAGTTATCAGTCTAAAAAGATTCCAGGAATGAACGTTCAAACTCCTTGTATTTTAACAGATGACAAAGAGATTAAGTCAAATAATTAACCTTCATATGACAAAAAAATGTCATAGAGAACAAGTCTTTAGTGTATCTGTTAAACACAGAGAAAGAGCATGCAAAAGCAAGCACAAATCTAAGCAGCAAAAAGAGACGCAGTTATTTCTATACAGAAATATATTTTACATTGGATGTCATTCAAGGTACCTGTAGCCTTCAGTCTATGATTCACATTGCTTGGGCAGCATGTGCCAGTGCCACAGCAAATCCATTCCTTAGATTATAGTCTGAAATAAAACAAATTTTAAATTATGGTCATAGTTTACTAACCCATATTAAATAATATGATGTAGTGACTCTGCATTGCCTTCTATTTTGGGGACTGGCTTGTCCTTGGTTAAATAATGCCCTTGTAAAATTGCAAGGCAAAAATAAACTGTTTTCCTCTTAACTAAACAGAGATAGCCCTGTGATGTGAAATTACTGAAAAGATGTGATTTGGGGAAATTACAGTTCCTTGCTTAGTATGTATTGTGCATGCCCTACAGCCTTCCCTAACCAGTAGCTCCCAATTTCATTTAAATTGTAATGATTTCCTTTAAGGACAATTACGTTGCCTAAGAGCAATGTATGCATAATAATGCTGCTTTGGCATGGTTCAGTATAGAATGAGAGTAATAACTATTTATTAATATGATAATTAACTGTTAATGCTTAGCAACCTAATTATATCTGTTAAATAACTTACATTTTTGAGCCAAATTCTAGCAAAAAGAATTCTATTAAACATAATAAAAAACTATGAATATCATAGTAAAGGCACAGTTACAGTTTAAAGTGTTGGATTTTGACTTCACTTACATGAAACAGATTATGAATTTCTGCATACTGTGAACCGAAGTGGCTGTAAGGCCTTCCTTATTCTAATAGGAAATGTCTCGATGTTAGAATTTGGGGCTTATTTCAGGAAATGTATGAATGAACTATGAATACCATAAAATATGAAGAAATTAATAAAACTATGTGTACTCTAGAGGGTTATTAGAAAGAGTTTAGAAAGAGAAAAACTCTTTCAGCAAGAGTTGCACAAGTTTCACCAATGGTGATCTTAGTAAACTGTATTATTACTTTTCCTTTCTTTGGTTAGCAACAAGAACTGCCTTGATATTGAACAAACACATGGACAAATACAGCCCTGGCAAGGTCTTGGCTAGGAGCAATACAATTTGAATGCCATACCTCAAAAAGGTGGACTAATTGGTGATAGTCTGAAAGAGAAAAATAAGAATGATCAAATGCCTAAACGGTATAACCTATAACAGAAATGCATTTGTTTAGCCTAAAGAACTAAAAAACTGAGGAGGAACATGACAGTTTTCAAGTCAGAAGTTAAGCAGAATTGAGGAAGAATTGAATTGACTAGAGTTAGTGAATTGAACATGAAGAATCATCTTTAACTGAAGAAAGAAATGTTGAGGCAAGGCATTAGAATGTATTTCTAATTATAAACATAGCAAACCCATGCCACAGTTTTTCTGGGAAGACTGTAAAATCTCCATTTTTGGAGGCCTTGAATCTAGTTAAGCAGCTGCCAGGAATTACACAGGCTGAGCTGACTCTGAAGCAACAAGATGGCTCAGTCAACTCCTGGAGATGCTCCCAGCCCTGGGACTCTTTGGTAGTCTTTTCTCCAGAGCAGCATAATACGACTTATTCTTAAAAACATTGCGATTGCAATTTCCATTATCCCTGTTCTGTAGACCTCGGAACAAAAGCTCAGGAAATAATTCACCTCAGAATATCTAGAAGCACATATAATGAATCTAGGTACGCCAAAGACAATGCCATATCATGGGATTCTGTTCTCTAGATAACCCTTTCTGAAACATTTGTTTAAGATGGAAGTGGAAATTTTCCACCTTACTCTGTTTCCTACAGCATCTTCTTTTGTCCCATAATTTTGAGGACTATTATTTTTCACATTTGGTCTCACACTAAGCCTCCATACAAAGTATTATATTATAATAAAGTCTTTTTGAAACCCTGACAACCCCTAATAAACCCAGTAAGAATCTTCTGGTTTTTCCTTCCCCCAGCGCTTTCCACTGTTCATCACTCTTAAGTTAAATAAGAATAGAATAGAATAATTTTATGTGATCCTTTTGATCTCCTTTGGATAGCTCTGAAACTGGTTTTATAACCTACCTCCTATCAGCTTCATTATCATCATCTATAATTTCATTCTTCAGGATAAACAATACAGTATTTCAAATAAGTTCTCCCTGTCAACCAAACATAAGTCATTGAAGGTTTTAATGAAAAGCAACAAGCATTTGAATTTAATTTTGTTCCAGAATTAAGACCAACTGTCATCTGCAGAATACTGTGTCATATTAGCCAATGTCACTTAGTTGGCATAGACACTTATTGAACTAGTACACGTTTTCCCTAGGAATTCATTGGCATGCCAAGGTCAACATACAAGGGGTATGTTGAAGAAGATTAAGGATGATAGGCAATACAGGGATTTATTCAGAATCCACTGTAGTGATCCAGAAGTTTTATACTAACTCACTACAAACTAGATTGGACTTCAGAATATAGACATTACAAATGCCAAAAATTAAAATATATCTTAATAATGGTCATTTGAATCACAAAGATAATGGTAGGAGAACTGACTGACACAAAGTGTACTCTCAGATGTCTTATCAGCCCCACTCTAGAGAGTTTCATTTGTAAGAATTGAAGGAAGCAAAAAAGGAACACTGAAATTTGTGATCTTTCATCACAGCTGGAATAAATCAACTCTAAAATAAAAGGGCATAAGAGTAGCACTCTGCATTCTCCACACTGAGGAACCTCATCTATCTCTTAGAAAAGAAATGGATTCTTGGCAAACTGAGCTGGCTGACAGTGTTCTGACTTGTTTGAGCCAGCTATTTCAGGGTGATTCATTAAGATCTATTAACACAAAATTTAAGACCCTGACTCTTCACTTTTTGTTTCAGAATTAGGGGAATTGTACTTGCATCCCTTCAGTTCTCTGTGATGCAAAGAGAGAAAGAAGAAGATTACAGTTGCTTAAAGGAATCTAAAGCAGTGCTGGTTAGTGCCTATACAATATGATGACTTGACCCTACAGGTCTCACCTCATCCCAGATACAGTCAACTGGCCCTAACAGAGTGGCTCACAGATCCTGACTTAAGCATCCTCACAGACTGTTTTGCAATGACTAGAGACAGCTGGAGAAAGATGATCTACAAAACCATTTTGCAATTGTTAAGGAACTGCGTAAAGCTAGTCAATAGGAAATACTCCATACATACTTCTGGATGCAGACCTCCCTTCTCAGAGACAAGAAGCGTCTGTCAACCAAGGATCAGAGGCTAGGCCCATTCCTGATAGTCTGGAGGCTTAACTGAGCAGGCTTATATTCATTAAAGAGCAGATGTCAGCAGTGCTCTCTGACTGTATACGCTACCCTAGTGGCTAAGCGCACTCGCCTAAACAGTGAGGCTCCTGTACTGAGTTTGCAACTCACCCTGAGGAAATTCACATCCGCATTTTAGTCTGGGTGAGTGCAACATTTAGCTTTCATGTGTAGCTGAATGACCATATGAAAAGGAATGCAAGACTTGTAGTGGCAGGTAGAGAACAGGAGAGAAGGGTAACTCAGCAGCCCGGTTTTGAGAGTGCACTGCTTGGATGTGGAGGAAATTGGGTTCTGGTTGTTGTCAGTGTGCTTCTGATTTTCTAATCCAGTTACCATGCAATGTAAAAATACATAAACAGTTCAGGGCACAAGGATTTGAGTGCAAGTCTCTTTTTATCAGCAACATGTACCATCCACTCATCTGCAAAGCCCAGTTTCCTAAATTCTCTCCATCTGGTCCCAGGAATCTCATGTCTTTTTGCACATTGGTGCAGGTGCAGCAGTGGGAAACATCCATGAC
This sequence comes from Ciconia boyciana, assembly GCF_034638445.1. Classification (NCBI taxonomy): domain Eukaryota; kingdom Metazoa; phylum Chordata; class Aves; order Ciconiiformes; family Ciconiidae; genus Ciconia; species Ciconia boyciana. The sequence continues at coordinate 178,285,444 of NC_132934.1, forward strand.
AAGTCAAGCTGTCATGGCTTTTTCCTCACCTGAAAATTGGAGAAGTCTCTCAAGAGCAAGGTGTGGGTTTAAATACTAAGCAGAGAAAAAAACTGGCACTAGGTTTCTCATTTCCTCCCTAAACTGCAAGTTGTTTGAACTGGGAGCTACCTGGCTGAGTACTGCTGAAGGGACACCTTTTCTCTGGCCCTGCATTTCAGTGGAAGTGTCCACAGCTGCTACTCTCCAGAGAAGGCCCATACCCTGGGTGTGCTTCAGGAATGCTGCGAGCACAGCTGTAGGACCGGGTTCACCCGAGGTGTCCATCTGCCACCAGCCCAGGTCACGATGGAGCACAGGTGAGTGCTGGTCACCTCACTCCCCAGGGGCCACTTCTCCTATGCATGTGTGGAGCACCTATGAACCTTTACAACTCAAAATTACAACATCAAACTAGAGTAAACAAGTGGTGGATTGTGTGCTTTTGGGATACATTTCCACATATTGGGAGAGGGTGGGGGGATGGTGGTGTTTGGTGCTCACTCTTCCTGGTTTGCACCACATCCTAGTTTCTTAATCTCCAGGCATTAAAAAAAAAAAAAATCCAAATGGATAAAAAATGGCTCTCCCATCCTTCGGCCTCATTCTATGCGGTGGCCTAATACTCTTCCTAGCAAAAATAGGAAAAGATTTGTTTGTATTATCCACAGATTACTGGTCATGTAATTTTTTGTAACTTGTCTGTAAAGCACCAGTGGAGCAATATAAATAACAAGGAGAAAGTAAAAATGAAAATCACTCAGTAGTTGATATAATCCTCTCCACATTGTTTTGTATCATTGAAAATCTTTTCTTGCCTCTCAGCATTTTTTTTCCCAAAAATTAGTAAAGTGGAGAAAGGTCGGGCTGTCATACGTCAGCCTCTCTAACACACTCTTGCTCACTTTCATTTAGTGAATGACATTGGACCTCACAAGTGATCCCAGACCATATTGTCTCTTAGTGTCACTTTGTTGTTATTTATTGTGGCGCTAGAGCCTGTATGCAGCAATTTGTAGAGTACGAAAGGCAAGGCTGCTTGGCACTCCTCAGCTTAGTGAAACAAAAATAATATCATATTCATAAATTAATACTCAAACACAAAAAAGATATACAAGTCCCAGTGTAAAAAGGAGAAATAAAATCACTGCTTTATTTATTATTTATTTTTCTCATAATGTTTTTCTGTCCTGGCAGAGTTTTCTTAGCACACATATAAATACAAACATGATTAAAAGTGTTGATGACTAAAAAAGTGTAGGAACAAAGGCATTGTGAAGAAGACTATAAGGTGACCTGAAGATACTGGGCAATTGGTTGTGGGAAAGGTATACAGAAGTAAAAGGAAAGATATCTGGAAATGGAAGGTAAAATTAATTAAAGGCTTACAAAGCAATATCCTTGTGAGATATTAAAAAAATGCCACTTTTTTTCATAAATATATTTATATATCTACATGAGCTCCATGAAAACAACAAAAATTAATACTGTGCTGATGTTCTCATTCATTTCAAGCTGATGAAGGATTTTAGAACAATAAAAGTAGTATGTTCCTTAAATTTAGGAAGAAGACATATAACATAACAACCCAGACAGAATAAGAAGCATATAGCACTGAAAAAAAAGCTTTCATAGAGGAAGTATTTCCAGTCTGCAAAATGACAAAGCAGACTGTAAAAAATGTAAAAATCAGTTTATAAATAAAAGTATTCATGACGATGTGTAGCTATATTCAAAATCTTGAGATGTTAACAAAATGTTCTCAGCATCTCGTTAATTTTCTACCATAATTGTAAATTAGTTCTAAGCTCTTTTAAAAAAAAATGATATCATAGGTAACAGTGTGTAGAATAATTGTCTCTACACAGCTGAAATTGACTTTATCATCAATCAATGTCACATTTGAGGCATAAATATTTGTACGATGTCACAGCTGTTAAATGATGTCACAGCAACACATTAGCATTATACAACACTAAAGAGTTGAGGGTCACCAAACAGTTTTGAGACTTTACATTTACAACTTTTTGGCCACTTGGAGCCATTTGATATTATTTTCTCCTCCTGATCCACCCATGAATAATGGAGAAATATATTTGGTACCTGCACCTGAGTTAATCACACTCACTAGTCTTGCTTTAAAATCAGTGGAGGAAAACAGAAACTTTGGGACCATTGTTCATCTCATTTTAAAGTAAGCATCTAAAATAGGTCAGAATTATTGCACCTTGAAAGGTCTTATTTCTGTCCCTTCATTAGAAAAGGAGCCTACAAAGGCTATATCAGATGTAGATGTCTCCACTGTAGGTTTCTAAAGTTAAGTGAGATGAATCCCACTAATACATTTTAAATCTTTATTTTTCTGTATTAAATCCTGGTTATGTGTGTTCAGAAGTACAGGTAATGCTCCTGTGAGCAGCAGTGCTCACTCTGCTTGCTTCATCAGATCTCCCAAGATTCTGCCAGAGCAGCATATAATATTCCAAATATATGTACACTGAGTTGTCTTTAACATTTTGGGTCTCAGTCAAAACACTATTGTCTTCAAGGTAATATTTTCTGAAGGGAATTAATTATTCATATCCTCAGAAAATGTTATGATAAGGAAGAACAGCTTATGTCACTTAACTTCAGACATCTAAAAGTTACAGATATAAGACTGAGCCAGTCACCCTAAGTTCCCTTGATAGTCACTGGAAAGAAATTGGCACCTCCAAAGGGCAATCCATCTGACTTATCCTAGATACTGACCTTAGGATGAGATGAATCATTCCCTTGAGGTGCCCATTTCTCTTCGTTGACTATAAAGAAAGAATAGGGTGAGTTAGGCAGAGAAATTTAATTTTTTTTAAGCCTAAACTAGGGCATATTAATCTTACCGTAGGAAGAAAAATGTTAGGCTCCTTTGTACAAAAAGCTCATAACAATAAAATAGGGGCCAAATTGAACTCTGTTCAAAACAGGGCAACAGCACAGAATTTGGTGAATTTCTTAACATGTACTAGGCTGAATATATACTCAGAATAATTGGACACTCAAGAAAACTCAGGAAAACTGTAAACAAGAAGGACTTTCTGATCAAACACAGAAAGAAAGTATCTGTTCCAAAGCAGTCACATATTACATATTTAATGCTAAGAATAATTTTAGGAGTTCAGACTTAAAAAAAATTGATAGATTAAATTTACCTGCACTTTTAGGGTAATAAATTAACCCTTCTGAAACTGGTGTCATACCCAGTCATACCATAGAAAAGGTTAAAGTCAACACCCTCCCTATACGTGGGAGACTTTCAATACAGAGGCACAGGCTTAAAGCCAAATGCAGAACCTGACCTACAGTGAATGCATGTTTGCAAGCTAGTCAGGGTTGGGTAGAGGGAAATGGTAGGTTTGGAAGAAACTGACTGGAATATAAAAGGAATAACAATTTATTGCTCAATTAATTTACAAGAATTATCCTATATCAATTAAATTATATTTAAAACTTGTAATTGAAATTGTTCCTAAAATATGGAAAATTGCTTGTAAAGTAAGGAAATTTATTTTGTCCTATCTTGAATTTCTATTGCTCTAACTTGCCAAATTGGGCATGAAATGATTTAAAGCTTTTTGCCAGGGTTTTGTGGTTGGTTTTTTTTCAGTAATACTAGCTTAAAATATAAACATCACACCTTCATATAAAGTGCAAACAAAACAAAGCATTCTAAATTTTTTAAACCATAAAACAAACAAAAAACTCCTCATGTGATAATATTTAAAAACTATAATAAAGGGTAATGTATGGAGGAAAAAGAAGGAAGATTCCTTACATTCTTCAGCTAGATATTACATAACTAAATATTTTCATAAACATGCATGACTTTCTGTAGAGCAAACATACAGAATATTTGTCCTGAGGTCAGTAGGAACATTTCCAAAATATTGGATAGGGTCAGGCTTTCAAATGTTTCTGGGTGTATTGAGACTGTGTTTTCTACCCAGGTTATTGCACTATAGATGCTCTCTTCCGTCACTCATTCTGTTCATTATACGGACTCTTATTTGCACAACACAAATAGCATACCTGATATTTTACTGAAAAGAGACAGGACTTGCATTGGTCGGGCATGGGGCAGGAAAGAAGGGGCACATGCATGAGCACTAGGGAGTAGGAGAGCACCGGAGTAAAGACAATGACAGACCAGGCTGTGCAAAGTAACACCAACTGAAGTACAAGACTAGTATCATGAATACCTCGACAACTCAAAAACTTCAATATCATTTGGCTTTAAAGTACATTTGACTACATTTAGAGTCATGATATAAATGCAGTATCAACAACCTACACTGAAAAAAGATTTTTTTTGGTCTGATTTTACAAATACATTTCTCTGGTGGAAAGTTAATACTCTAAGAAGTTCTTGGAAATCTCATTAAATCATCTTTGTAAAGCTGTATTAGGTAGGAACAACATCTACCCATTTTTTTTTCCCTAGCAAAGTCAAGTTATCTAAGAATTTGTTTTTAAACCCTGGTGAACATAACTATGCTTGCAAAATGTTACCCAGAGTATATGGCCTGAGGCATTGACAAAGGACAGAAGGAAAAGACTTCATCAAAACCTTGAATATATAGACTAAAGGAAAGACAGCATTATACTGTGATTCTGTGTTTGGGAGCACCACAGGGACACTGGAACTATGTACAATATGAAAGACATGATGCAAGATTCTATTTTTTTACTCTGGAGTTTATCAAAAGTTATATCAATGCTAACTAAATGAGACTAGGAGTAAAATTTTCCATAGTGATAATCTTGTTTCATAATGGTTCTTTTTAAGTGTCTACAGGGGACACTAGAAGGAGAAAGCCGTTCAGATAAGCCACAAGTTGGATACAGTATAGTTATTTTAATGGTGCAATAAGGAAGACAGAGATATGATCAAAAAGGTAGGAACTGAGCATAGAATTCCCCCAGTCCAGACTGGTGCAGGAGCTGAACAGAGTGAGATGGAGAAACCTGAAGGGAAAGCAGAGTAAAGGATATATTTGGCAAACATATCAACATTAGATAGCTTAGCATTTAACTTTCAATATAGCACAGATAGAGGCAAGTCCAGTCAGGAATATTTACCTAACTAAAAACGTGTACTTGTATGTAAAATGTGCTTTTTTCTTACACCAGATTTAATAAAATAATTCAACAACAACATAACATTTCCATTTTACAGATATCTTGGCTTTCATGAATCTTTCTTTTACTTTTTACCTACACACTGTATTCAACAGAATGTACCATGTTCTTTCATACTGGATAAGCACACAAAGGACGTAGACTCAGGCTCCACACCTGGCTGAACTACTCAGCAGAAATGCAGCTGGACTGTGGAAACCAGTTCTATTAAATTCAGCAGGTGTCCCTCAAAGTAAGTAGCTAGGAACTATTTATTTCACTCAGAGCAGTTTCTTTAATTTCATTCTTCCCGTGCACCACTGGTTCCAACAGGCCTCACAAACAACCTCCTATAATGGAGAAGACTTAATGAGAAAATGAAGCCAATGTTCTGGATTAATGCCTTCCAAAGTCTCAGGCTGTTAAGTAGGTGCCCAGAACAATTTTCAGACATGTTCTCTAATCATCAAAAGGTCCTTAGTATCTAAGCAATGACCTCAAGCATGATTTTATTAATGCTTATCATTAACTTATTGCTACTGCATTCAGATTTTGAACAGAAAGTTGCTGCCAATCAGCCTTAAAATAAGCTTAAAAATCTTCCTACTTGTATAAATGTCAGTTAAACTGCTTATATTTGATGGCAGGTTTTGACTATGAAATTAGAAAAACATTGGGTGCTGATGTACTAGTAAGCACAGGACACAATTATAATGACAGTATTTGTTACCATAAATGCTAGGGTATGCTATCAAACACAAAACTTCAGGGCGAAAGCTTAAGAATGAAACATTTAAAGTATGTTCTTTTCTTAAATAATGTACTTTCTTAAATGTAATACACATTTCTTATGATCACTGTAGAGGAAGTTATTCTCTAAAGGAACTTGAATACATAAGAGTTGGTGGTTAAAGACTTGCTGACACTGGAGAAAATCTGAACATGAGGATCGGGTGGAAAGAGTAAGGAGAATAGTGCAAGACGGGAATGAATTGGGTATGAAGGTTAGAGCAGAAAATTGGGGGCAATTAGTCTGGAACACTGCAGAGAGGCCATTGTTCCTGGCTAGGACGTTTGCTGAGACTGCAAATCACATATTTATTTATTTCTGCTGAACTAGCCTTCTAAGTAATAAAGTGCTGCAAGGGCACAGACCAAGAACAGTAACATAATTCATCTGAAATTAAGTCACAGCAACCAACTTATAGATAAATGGATAAAGAGCTACATATTCTCCTGGCATAAATTGGGTGTAACGTCATTGGAGTCAATGGAATTGTGTCATTTTACATCAGGAGAGAATTTGTTCTACAACACAAGCAATAGTTTTGGCAGTTATGTCCCATTTTCAGTAACACCAAAGCTACAGAAAAATCCCATTTGCAGTTTCTTGTTGATCTGTCTAGTAGTTCTGTCTAACGGCTAGAAGGGTCCCCCAAGAATTAAAAAAGAAATCAATTTCCCTGCTGGTGACAGCCAATGACAAAGGTACAGAATGAAATTCTGACACTATTTACACCTGGAAGTTTCACTGAGCTCAACAGCATTTTATGACACATAAATTTGGTACATTGTTTCCTATAGTTCTCTGCCATTTAAATGTCTGAATATTGGTGTAGTAATAAATACAACATCTGTATAAATGTAGATACTTTGACACCTTGATTCTATGACATTTCCTCCATATAGAGCTTGACCAATAAAGGAATGAGCTGGGAAAACTTGTCCAGACTGAACATTTAAACAGTTTTATTCCTTAACAAAATTTTCATATTTTTTTTCTTTAGGCATTTAGAAATTATGTTGCAACTTGCAGCAATGATAATTCTTTATTTCACAAATTGCAGAATTTTACAGGGATCCCAAAACACTTCAAAAATTAATTGAAGTACTTGTCTCTGAAGAGGCATTGCAATTCTTTTTTGCTCATATTTTGTTATGTATTTGTTTCTTTCTTGTTATCATTTTTTTGTCATGGTTCATTCTGATATTTTTCAGGTGAAGAAAGAAACTAAATCTCTTTGAGAACACGGATCTAAGAGCAGCATAAGCCTTACTAAGAATGTGCCTTTTATTCTAAAATATTTCTATATTTCTAATTCATATTTCTGACAGCTCATGGAATCCAATAGGAAAACAGAAATGGCTTTTGCCAAAAGGGAAAGCTTTGTTCCAGAAGGTATTAGTCATTTCCTAAATATTGCTGCATATTTCTTCATGGTCTTTCAACAAGCTACACGGACTTCTGAGAGTCTTGTACACTCTTTAAATTTCTTCTTCGGTCTGCTTAAATGCAGATAAAATAGGAAGAGAATAAGAAATTGTTATTGTCAATGCTGCTTGGATCACAGTCAGCTACTTACAGTTATGACAAGCACCTTTTCATCTTTTTAGTAAACAAGAAGTTTTAAACTGAGGCTGTCCATACCCTGATGTGTAACATTAATGACAGGACAACAGCTTACACCGGAGGCTTGTGGAATCTGGAAACTTTAAGAAAAAATGTAGCCTGCAGTGCTGAAGAATTCACAACAAATTTAGACTGTATGCTAGTGATCTGCCATAAACATATTTTGGTGCTGGAAGTACTGTGACTGTGCTACTGTCACACTAGGCTACATCTACAAAGGGACTTGCACACCAAGCATGGACATTGTGGCTTTATTATGTTGCTCAGAAACCTTGCTGGACTGCCACCTACTTCTATAGGCAACTAAAGACCCATTATTCCTTGTCCAATGATCTCCGTAATAGAGGTCCTGATGCTACCACACTGCTTTGTGCCTATGCCCTGGTAGGGCTGTTAAATGACTGGTCTCACCAGGTACTTCCAGTATGGTCAACTCTCTTTCTTATATGTTTGAACAGCATCACACAAAATGCTTTTATCCAGTATCTTAGCAGTTTCCTAGGACAGAGATTCTGAGGACTGAATCCTCACCTCTAACCTTGGCCTCGTTTGAGATGAATACTCTATTACTATATTGAGAGTGGCTGAGACTTTTCTGTAGGCTTCCTTGATCAGTTTTTATTTGTCAGGTTTTGGGTAGCAGTGTGTAAAAGAGGTGTCTCAGGCTCTTACATAAGAGAATTCTTGTGTCAGAGAAATAATTATGTCTTCTTGAGGAACGGGTTGAGGTCCTACCCTTCTCTATCTTCAGTATTTTCAAAAAGCCTGACTATTTCATGTGAATACCTGTTCAGCTTGCAAGTTTCTGTGACACCTCACTTTACCCATGCATTGAAAAAGGAGAAAATATAGTTTGTCTGCAGAGCTCTCGGAAGTTAGGTATTGCAGTACTTAAATTCTTCTCTGGATCCCTATTAATCTCCTTGATGATCTGGGAAAGAAGGAAATCATGCTGCATTTATATCCAGCACAACATCTGAATTTCAACACATTACTAGACTATAATTACAGTCAGGTAGGTAGAGATGCAGATTCAAGGTATGTATTTCTGACGGCCTCACATCCATACAGAGAGGTAAGTGAAATGTCATAGTTGTGCAGAATATGCTTCCTCTTTGTCAGTGACCAATACACAGTATTTGTAAATATTAAAACATTTTATTTCCAGTCCTTCTCTAGGTAATAATGGTTTTCAAAGTATTAGATTAAATTCACCTTGTTGAAATGTGATAAAACCAGTGGAGTTTCACCAGGAATGTATTTGATTTGGTAACAACAACAACAACAACTTTTAGCTATATTTCATTCATATCAAAGAATTCAAACTACTTTATAAACAAAGGAATGAGTTCAGATACTAATGAAATGCAAGCACCCATAGGTGAAATGCAGCAGATTTCCTCTTAAAAAAAAAAAAAAATAATTACATAACTGTTCAGCACTGGCAGTGGAAAAGAATCTCTGAGATGAGAGAAATTGTCTGCAACTCATTTTTTTTTTCCTCCTCAGAACACAGCAAAACACGTTGTGAAGTTTCAGGGTGAACTACAGCCACAGTTTTAGAAAAGAGGAAGGTTAAATTAGGCCCTTAACACATAAACAAATGTGTGAGAAAATTGACTTACAAAACCACTGATCACTAACTGTCTCAGCTAGGTTGAGAGCTGCTTGATGAGCCACTTATTTGGGTAGGGACACGGGACTGTTACTAACAGAGGTATATGCAAGGAAAGAAAAGGCATTCTCACAATGAAAGGGTTTAAGATATCAATAAAACACATGTTTACGGCAGTAACATTAAGCAGTTAACTGTGATTCACGGTTTTAAAAGCAGAAGTCATTTAGCTTGCTAATTACAATAACAGCTGCAAAATTGAAGAATCCTTCAACTATTTATGAGGTACAAAGACAAAGCATGGAGACAAAGCATTAGAACATTTGAGATCTGACCGTTAAGGGTTTGCTATTAAAACAGCCTCATCTGAGTCCAGCAGAGTCCCACCAAAGGGACTTTAGAAGCATTCTCAGTCTTTCCTGCTCAGTCCCTCTCTTGCATTATAGTTTTAGATCCTGCTGGTCCTTCAGCTGATTGTTTTAGCACATTGGCCAAGTGTTCAGCATGTGAGAGGCCTCAACTGGATATTGTGAATTGAATTCTTATATGCCTGCAGAAAGTTTGATTCAATGACATAGCAAGTCCTTTCACAGGATGACCAGCCCACAAACCACAGATGTCTAAAACAATTCATCTGAGTTGTGGCTTCTGACTCCTTTTCTGCAGATAACACAACCATGAGAAAGTGGGCTGTGACCTATGCAACAATTCCTGTTGGTCCATACCCAGGTCTATTTCCTCCTACTTTATTTTCTGAAATTCACTGTTTGTCTTCTATTTCCTCTGCAGATGTGAATCTGGTTTTGATCAGAATATATTATACTATATAACCTAGCAGATAAACAGCTGGTTCTGCACTGGGGTATATACATCTGGTCACGCCCCTACAAATATGCCAGGGGTGATCTGCACACAGTTTATGCTTAACAGGACTTTGAAAAATTCCCTGTATCTTTTGGCAGCAAGGGGGTTAGATTTCTTTCTGAGGAAACTATAAAAGGGTTGTTACTCTTGTTTTTTGAGGCACATCCAGATAGAAAAATCTAGGAAAGTTACCCTCTGCATAAGGAAGCAACAGTTAAATACACAGTGAAGGAACTTGAAGATGCTTTTACATAAAGCTGATCTATCTCACAAGATTACAAGTTATATTAAAAAGCAGTGCAGGGAAATGAAAGCCAAGGCACAATATCCATCAAAGTAGTGTAGCAAAGTGTATAAACAGCCCTTTGATAGCTATCAAGCATTGGATGCCACTGCAACGGCACTGGCGCTAAATACAATAAAATCCCGTAGTGGTCATCCACTGTCATATGTTGGGCAGTCTCATACTAAGTGGTACTGTGCATGCTATGCTATCCTTAGGAGAACGCAATTAACTCTCTCTCTCTGGAGCCTTGTTCTTCTTACTTCCCCTATGAAAAAGATTTCCAGGGGGAGCACGTGACAGAAGCCACTCCTACAACTGTCTGGACAACACCTGGGCGTTGCTCTTCTGTGGAATAAGTAAGGGAAAGGAAAGAGGTAGCTGGCAGATGCTCCCTCTGTGGCTGGGCAAGAGCACCTGGAAGTCAGGTTTCACTCAGTATATTACCTGTTGCCTATCTGCCATCTTAGCATATTTTTCTCAACAGCAATTAACTCTTGTTCCTCAGGAAGAAAGACTATAATGAAATCCACCATAGGAAACAGTCCTTGTCCTTTCATTTTGCATCCTCATTAGTTAAACATTTTGGGTAGGAAGGGCTACTCTGTTGGACTTCCTTTTCTGTCCTCTGTCCATCTCTTTTTTGCCCACCTGCTGGCCTATCTACATGAATAAAAACCACATTAAATATGTAATGGTTAGTGGAGAGGTAGTGAAGAATTTGCCACTAAATAATGTCATTTAGCTAATTAAGTTAGACTGCTAAGAAAGCTAATGATAGAAACAATAGTTTTGGCAACAAGAGCTGGGAACTGTGGAGAAGAATGTGATTGCTGCTTGAATCATATTCACCTTTTAAACTGCCATTTTGACGTTCATAAAGCAAGTACTGCTTGGCGGAAAAAGAGACTGCTTTCAGAGCTGCATAGATCAGTAATAACTACAGAATCAGTGGATAAAAAAGTCTTTTTAAGATTCTGGGTGTCTCTCATGCCAAACTCTGCGTTCTCCAGAGAGTTCAGAAGCTCACAGCCAGTGTCTTCTGGAAATGTGTCACCTTCGGTTGCTATTGATCAGTAGCTACCTACTGTTGTGTTGGAGATTTAGCTCACCAGCAACAAAGTATTGTCAGCATCAAGGGTGTTGCACAACAGTGCACAGAGTTTTTTGATGACTAAAGTAAAGACAGAGATATCTTTGAATAAGGTCAGAAATTACTCAGTGATAACATGTTTTCATGTTATCTGTGAAAGCATCACCATGGCTCAGTTGACAGAGGTGAGAGACTTCTCCAAAACACTGAGAAACAATCACATAAGCTACCTTGTTTTTTTAATACTGAAGAAAAGAGCTTCTTTCTCTTGTTTTTATCTTCATTTTTATCAAACTGAACTTGCACTATTTTACTTAAGTTTTATGTCATAGTACTTTGTGAAGAATGATTTATTTTTAATGTATCAGCAAAATATTTCCAAAAGGTGGTCTCTTTAAAGTACAAAAAATGGAACTGTGTAATAATTTCTATTAAAAAATGAAAATTGTCTGAGAGAACTATACATTTAAAAAGTTACACCTGTGCAAAAAATAACTAAAGTTATGGCAAATAGGATGCACACAAGTCACCAAAGTACCTACACGTACTTCAATTCAGTTTACAGTCTAGTCAACTTATGGACTTCCTGCCTAACCCCTTTCCTGGAAACCTGTGGGCTGTAAGATTTTGCATTATGTTCCCTCTCGAATTCAAGGTCCAAAACTTGGCTACAAGAAACTGTTATTTTTTGGCATACTCAGTGGAGGGAAAACTGTTATTTTTTGGCATACTCAGTGTGCAGGTTGCAGTATGGAAGCTGATTAAGGTAGCTGAGCAGTGCTAGCTGAAGCCTGTTCACAATACCTCGCTCACAACCTGCGCCTGCCACCTATCTGTTCTTCTCTGCAGCCCCTTGCCATAGATCATGGCAAGCATCTATTCAATCCGCTGGCAGGCAGTAGAAAAGTCCTTTTGAGACCATCGCCTACCATACTCAAGCGGAAGAAGTCCTTCGTGCTTTGAGTAATCATCTGACTTGTTTCCTTGAGGAATCCCTTACAAACCCACACATCTCCACAAACAGAGTGGTAAAGAGGGTCCTGTAGAAAAAAAATGTTGAAGTCAGGATAGAAGACACCATTACTAGGTATAGACAGTAAGATGATGTGTAGGTACTTTATCTCAGGCCAGAACTGCAATGGAATAGATTATTTTATCCATCTGTTGTGGACTTTTCAGAAAGCTGTATCACCATGGACCTGATTCTCTTTTGTCTAAGTTTCTGCAGTTATTTCCCATGTGGTTTCCTCCAACATTTACAAAAATCAAATTCAAATTAGAATAATGTTAGCATAGTCATTATCTAACTGGTTATACTTAACTTTGGGAGAGGCAAAGTTACTGAAAGGCAATATTTTTCTTTCCTATCAGCCTCATTTTTGTGACCAGTGACTGACTTCCTTTTGATTTTACAAGGGTATTTGCACTTTTATTCATGTTTCTAACTTTCCAACAGCGATTAGGAACGGTTGGATAAAATTTACGTCAGTGTCAGGCTATTAGTATATAATTAGTAAAGGTATTTGTGCTTGAGAGAACGCATCTGTGGGAAACTAGGGAATGGGGGGTACGGTTCTTAAAGTCTAAGGCCCAGTCTTAAACATATGCTGTATATTTACTGTAATGGGGAAAACACTGAGTTATTTACAAAACCTGGAAAGTTCTGCAGCCTGCTATTACAGGAGGCAATGTTCAGCAGGCTTCATAAAAAGATGTGCCCTTCAGACTACTCTCGGTTTGTCCTATCATGTCTTTTTCCATCTTCTGCCTTATAACATTTTCTATGCCTTGTAAACTGATAGGAATTCATTCCTCGATGGTCATACACAGAGGTTAATAAGCTCCCAGCAGCAGCTGACTTGGCATTAGAGAAGAAATACTCTCCCCTACGTCCAGTTCAGAAATGTTACCTTCATATCCCCTTCCGTGTTTTGGGAAACTGTACTGACACTAAGTCTTCTTCCACCTCAGTTCTTCTGGACTAGACTGGCAATGCAGTAAGTTTTTCCTCTTGTCCTGTAGCTGAGAGGCTGCTCATTGTGCAAATTGCTGGTCAGTGTGATGTGACATTGAGTCAGCCAGAGCCATGAGGTAGGTGTACCGACATTATTCCTTACGTCAAACCACAAAATAGGGCTTTGAGTGTTAAAAATAATCTTTCATTAGGTCACGGGGTAGGACAAGGTAACTATTACAATAGAGAAAAATAAGATTTTGTGGGGGAAACAGCTTAAACCATTTGAAAACATATCTCTCCCCTATCCACTGCATCTGTCCTTCCTTCTGACCTTGTTCTCCACCCAGCAGTTTTCAGCGTAGATTGCAGCAGACTCCCCCTGACTGTCTCAGAAAGTTTCCTTTCCGTCACCTCTGTGTCTGTGCTCTCTGCATTCTCGCCGGCTCACACACCAGCTGCAGGCTCCCTGCCTGCTCCACCCTGCCTGCACTTGCCAAAGGTTTTCCAGCAAAGCCTCTAAGCTTGCTCTCAGGGAAAATACCATCTCCCTCTCTCTTCAGAGGGTGCAAAATCCAGGACAAAACAAAGCAGCAGCTTTTGACCTTGCTGTCCGGTGCAGCCTTTCAACAAAACACACTGCGCACGGAAACTGTGAACAAACAAATAACTCAGGCTGTTTAACATGTCACAGTGACAGGGTGGTGAACGGTAGGAAAGGCTAAAAGAATTTAAGAGATTATTGGAGGACAAGCAACTAATCCTATGTGTATTTCTCCCACATTTCTTACATTGTAAAATGTCATTCACTTGTGTAGCGAGGAAGCAGAGAACTTGCTTGTTTAAGAAGAACAGATCAGGAAGGTACTGAGGATTTTTATTACTCAGAAGGCTTCCTTCTAAGGTGATAAAAGAACATAGTTATCTACACTGGCACAAGCAGCAAGGTGTCTCTGCCTTGTAATATTAGAGCAAAAATATGACACTTTCTGTGCCTGAAATTCATTTTTTTTTTATCCTCTGAAGACGTTGACAAATTCCACTATAAACTAAATAGAGTTTTGCACCGAGTGTTCAGAATGTTAGAGGTTAAAAATATTCTCTACCTCCTCCTTCATCTGTGCCCTGCCATTTCTATATATTTTCATACATACGCAAGTTTACATTGTAAAATGTTCCTAGCAAGAGTTTGCTGTTAAAAATGCTATGCATTATACCTGATAAAATGCTGTGATAAAATGGAATTACAAAAAGTGGTGAAATACACCTTGGACAGTGTACGATGCTGCCCTAGGAAATGTACCTCACAGGAAACTACGAAACCTGTAACCTAAAGCGTGGCACCAGTCAATCTATGAGGAAAACCAATATGCATGATGCCTGGGTTTCGTGTACTCAGTGAGCATATTCACATGATAAGGCTTTTTATCATTTGAATGTGCTGCACCAGAAATGAAAGGATAAAAAGTACACTGTCACCAATTTGGAATGTGGTCTGTAGCAGTCTGCCGGCAAGGAAGCGGAGCATAAATGGTTGAAAGGGAGATATCTAAATAGGCAAGGCTTTCTAAAAAAAAACAAACGTGGAAGAATGAAGACAATTGATATAGTTGGTCTTTTTTTCCTACAGATTTTTTTCAATTATAATCCTCAAAAGATTTGGAGATGGTAATTAATGTAAAAGTTTAAATGTCCTCAATTTACCTTCTTTTTATTTTCTTGCTCCTTGCAATTTAATACAATAATATGAGCAATGTTGAAGGATATTTTCTACCTTTTCCATTCTTCCAGACCCTCAGTTCCTTAAACAGTCATGAAAGCACCAAAAGAAATATTAAGCCCTGTAATTTTTCTAGTCTGACACTCTTCCAACACTCAGTTCTTTAAAGTTGCAGAATTTCTTCTTTCACCATCATGAAGCTTTCATAGTGCAAAGTTATGAATATAAAAATAAACCCTAACAGAACTATCACTCAGTGCATTGAACCAAATGGCAAAAATAGAGTAGGAAGAGAAAGGACGAGTAAGGGAAATAATAATTATAAAAAAAAAACAAACCCAAACTTTTTCCAAATTACCTGCTTTTAAAATACATGTATATATATACATGTATTTTTTGCTTGTGTGTTTTCTTCTCGTTTGATCTTTGCAGCACTGAAAAAAAACTGCAATATACCATTTATTTATATTTTTGGCTTTGAGCAAATGTTTATCTGCTTTTCAATAAACTCTACTTATAACATGTAAATATCTGTGGCAAAGACCATCCCCCTGGAGTGATACAGGATGCATTGCTAAGCAACATTTTCTAAGTTTGCCTTGGTTTTGTCCTTTTGTTCTCTCTCGGAGTTCTTTTTGTCGTTTGCTTTCTTACCGTATGAATGCCGAGGGAAGTTCCACGAGGGCCTCTTTCTGCAAATAATATGCACACAGCCAGGTAAAGACTTCAGATTTCAGATAGCCCACGCAGAAGATCATGACATTTATTAAATAACTTTGAATCTGATGTTCAGAAGCAGAATCCCACTGGAATGTGGGAATACAAATCCAGAGTATTTCCACTCTAGATTACCGTTACTCTCTGGGTGCATGGGTCTGCTGCAGGCTCAACTCCACAGCAGAAAATGATGAATTTTTCCACTTTTTTTCCTTCCTCTGCACTTTGGATTTTTTGTAAAAGAAATCTGAGCACATAGGCTAGATGAGAGCCACAGAGCACACCAGCAAGGTCCCTTAACTCAGGGATCAGAGGTGAGGACTTGAAGACATGCTGGAGTATGCAGACTTTGACCAACTGTTGACACAGCCTCAGCTTGTCTAAGTCTTACCTAAATAAAGGTAGAACACACATACAACAGCTCCTCATATCATTGAAAAACAAGTATAAGCCTGAAGGTCTGAAAGTGCATCTCCATACCTAAAATGTTTGAAAGTTATTAACGGACATATATGCTCTAAAATTGCCAACCCAAACAGCAGAAATGCAAGCACTCTTACGTTCATAGATTTGTGGTTGTGCAAAGTGTTCCCAATACAGAATACTCTGCCAAAAGCTAAAAACACAAAAGCAAACTTTTTGGCATTTTCCTTAAAAAAAAAAAAAAAGAAAAAAAATTTAAAAATTAAAAAAAAGGTACAAGCTGCTTCTGAAGCTGCCATTTGTGAATATGAAGCTTTTCAGCTCCTCAAATCATAACAAGTCTTCCTGCCTTGCTCTTCTACTGAGACCTGCATTTTCGTTGATGCCAGTGTTACGTATGACACGGCAGCAGTTTTAAATGGGTTTACAACTGACCAGCAGCAGTCAGAAATGGTAAGTTTCCAGATGCTTATGACAAAATGCATCTCTACAGACAAGGAAATCTTATATTGGTATGATACCGGCAGCTCCAAGGCAACCTTGACATAAATTTTCAGCAAACATATTCCTGCCATTGCTAGCTGTGCTATCCTATCAATTCAGTGTGATTATCTAGTCCAATACCAGGAATTCACATTTAATAGATGGTTCCAGCAGCAATCCTCTGACACCATCAGCTAAAGCTTGTTCTCACTATCTTCTTTACCCTCATCTTTATTGCTGTCTGCAAGAGAGCTTCCCAGTTCCATAAACTAGTATGTAAGGGCAGCTATTTGCTTCATAAACTCCTGCTGTTTCTCAACTGTTTGTCGGTGCAATGGGGGATTTTCAATACTGCTTGTAATTAACTATTACTGAGCAAGTAAAAACAGGAGTGAGAAGTGTTTGTTGTTGAAGTGTAGCAGAGAAAAATGTGATTTGTCAGGGTTGTTCCTTCCTACAGTTTTTAAATTGCACCATGTCTCTCCCAAAAATGAATTTATGAAAGACTATGGTATTTTTACCAGTGATTTCTACTTGTGGAAATGGAAATGCCTGGCTGCGCTCCAGAAAAATAAACCCTCTATGAACAGAAACAACCCCCCAACATTGCATATAACAGGGCAGTACTGCAAATGATTATAGGAGACATAGGCATGGCAATGCATGGGTAATGCTTGGACATCCCTACCCATTTTGCTACAAATATTCATTTGTAATGAGCTAACAAAACTAATTTTGGGCAAAAGTTACATTTTGGGAAGTAGTTAGATCAAGAATTTTACTTTGAGGTTTCACACTTGGGGCAATTGTATTTGTGTGATCTTTCCCACTGAGCACAGAAACCATTTTTGCAAGCACTGAAACTATTTGGTGGGGACAGTCTGAGACATTCTGGCAGTGCCTTTAACACTGAACTATATTGTCCTCTAAGGACACTGGAGGTCAAGGCATTAGGCCACTGACAACTTGACGACTGTACAACTTCACTGTGATACTATCAAACATCAGCATGTATTAAATGTAAATATTCGTGTTGAACTGGAAATTAAGCTTGAAAGTATGGTTGTATAACCACCAAATGTGGTTTTAATTAAACTTACATAGATGCTGCTCTCTTTCTCTTTTTGTTTCCTAATTTTTATCCTCTCTCTTGGTGTTGCCTTTGTTTCTGCTTCGTTCTTGGCCTTCCTGACTACAGCCCTTTCTTGTCAGAATACTCCCACATCTTTTGCTACCTAGTGCTCCCTAAACGTCTATCATCTCTACAGCTAAATTGCATAAAGCATTACTTTGCTACCAAAAAAAAAAATCTACTGCAAGGGATAACATTTTCCTATTTGATGCTCTTATGGACCGTTTCCATTTCCCCAGCTATCTCAAGATAGGAAGCCCAGCTGTTTGCTTTTTTCACTTCTTTCATTACAGTTCACACTTTGCCTCCATATACCCTGCCAGAGCAACTGTCTTCTACACCAAAACCCTCTGGAGATTTAGAAACATTAGTGATCATGTTAGAAGTACTAATGTGCAGAAAGTTACCCTGTATTGTGTATGCTGCCTCTCGAGTTCTGCACAGGCAGCAGTCAGTCTCACACTGCTCCTCTGTCTGAAAATAAAATAGAGTGGATGAAATAAGAAAGGCTCTGTGAAACTGCGGGAACATGTTTGTTTGCAACGCAAACAAACGCATTTGCCGTATAAACGCATTTACCAGGCGAACATCCAAATCCATCGGAGTTCTGCCTGACAAAGCACCTGTGCCTGCAAGGCCATGGTTGCTGTCTCTTTAGGAAGAAGCTCTGGATGCTGTGCACTTCTGCTGTCCTCTGCTCCTTCGTCCCTCGTAACTGAGTACGCTATCAGCTCTGCGGTCTCTTCCTTATCTGAGAAAGTGAGGACTTTTGATTACGCAAATGACAAAATCAGTTTGAAATAGCATTTTTAAATTATTTTAATTACTGTTACTACTGTGACTTGATCACAAAGACGACTATGGTCCTATCATCCTTGTCACCAAACTTTATGAGAGAGTCACTAGAATAGGAAAAGCTTCATCTGATTGGCATCCTCTTTCCTTTAGCTTCATTCCTGCAAGGGTTTGCAACTTTTGTCAGGCAATAATGTGCTAGATGCAGTAGTGGTTTTAATTACCTCAGTCACCATTCTAATACTATCATTATTGCCATAATATATGCCCATATAAATGTAAGCTTATTGTGGAATGCAAGTGATGTCAACCTTCAAAATGGATGGTCACTTTAATTATAACAGAATTATAAAAGGAAAATTGCTTTTTAGCCACTATTATCCTGCTGAAGATTTTATCTGTAACTACTTAACTTGACAGCTTTACTGAAACTTTGTTATAATTAAATTCCTGTATCATGTAACTGTCTTGTTTGATTTTATTTCATATTACAGTTTTTAATTCATTTAATTAACATTATAGCCTCATTAAGCAATGGTATGTTTTTAATGCAGCTCATTTGTAAAACAGATACTAAGTTACATTCTAATGGACCCATTGCACTCAAGTTCTATACAGATTGCACTCTTGCTTGACCCATGACTGAAATTAGACACAGCCTTGGATATCTGAATTCTTGCAAAATAATATGAAACTGTGACAAGCAGGAGTGGGATAACACATGAAATTTATCAGTCCTTCTTTGGCAAAGCAGGGATAGCAGAGGGTTGCAGAATGTGATGTTTGTGGTCTAGACAGAAAAAAACGCAGCTTCAGTTAAGGCAAACAATAACATTTTTCCTATCAATTTGTTATTTACATATAGGTTTTTTTGTTTGTTTGGCTGGTTAAGTTTTTTTGGGGTTGTTGGTTTTGTTTCTTTTTCTTTTAATAAAAAAGGTCTGATAAAGGTTTTGGTCCAGAAAATGGCAGAACTGAATTATAAAAAAAGGAGGAGGAGGACCTCTGTAACTCATCACCTGTTGATGGAATGAGGTTTTGTTAATTGTTGCCACTTGCTGCATCTAAGGTTGGAAATTGAAACCTCTTAGTAATGTCAAGTTGTCAATGTAAGATGACATTCAAAACATGCATCTCCTTTAAGTCCTTTCAAAGATATAATTTCCTACCATATGTCCCATACTATTGTTTGATGAGTTAAGAATTATTATTTGCTGGTTTTATTTAAGTTTTAAAAATATTTTTTATAAATTTCTTATAAATTGAATTATATTATATTAAGCACAAGTAACTAAAGGCAATTATTTAAATATGCTCTGGTCAAAACTAAATGATATGACAAATTATTCCCCTATTTTCTATTATGGCAATTATACATAATATTGTGTCACCTTAATTGAACTAAACCAAAGATTCACAGTAATAGTGGATGTTAGTTTAATTTCTTTAAATGCCTGTTATTAAATTAACAGCCTTAAGGCATCCATTTTGTTGTGACAGTGTATTAGGCTTTCTGGTGTCCCGAAAGCAAACTGTAATCAATAATACTTTTTTTAAAAAAAAAGGATAATTACTATGGCAACTGTCTATCTTCATGTTTTCACTTTGCTTGTCAAAATCTTTGTAGAAGAGATGTTGTAGATGACATGCAGTACATAAAAATATCCTCTAGATGACACTGTTTACTGCATTTAGAAGATGTGCAGGCTTTTATAAGAAATGGCTGTAAATTGAATGAAATACATTTGACAAGTATTGTTTGAGCCTAAGCCTGCTCTTTTGACGTCAGTGGCCAAGATTTCAGCAGTTGCAGTGAAAACAAGAAGAGCTTCTATATTTATCTATAAAACTAAACAAAAATCTTGTACTTTTCTTTCAACAGAAAGGACCTGTCTCTAAAATACAATTAAAATAGTTTTCATTGCATCCTAAGCTATAAAATGTACCATAGGAATGCTTCCTAATTACTGAAACTCCTTCTTACATACACACACATACTTAATTATTCTGGATGGCTTTGTTTAAAAATGACACTGTATAAATATTAATCTTTTTTTCCAACTATTCTTTGTTCCATGATCTACATTCATTGTAGCACAGTAAATTTGATTTCACTAGATCAGTTACTGCTATTTAGATGTAAATGTCTTCAAGGAGGATTAATTACTCTCTAATTCTGATTTTTTTTAAGTCAGCATAATGAAGATATTCTCTGACAGTTCTCTGATATAAAAAACCCCAGAAACTCCCCTTGTGCCTTCATATAACACAGTTCACAGTAGGTACAATTTTGGAAAATGTCTGGGTAATTTTTATGGGACTTGAACTAGTAAATGAGGTTAGGTTGAGCTCCAGGAAGCCATTTAGTGGTTGAAATGTCCATGCTCAAGTTGCCTGTCCCCCACAGGGGCACCTTGGTGGCCTCTCGAATATATGGGAAGAGTGAAAAATTCCAGAGTGCTGTCCTTCAAAAATGAATGAGAAGCCACTCTTTCCTTTAAATCAGTCAAAGAAGAAGGAACTGTGACTACCATGGTGATTTATCCACAAGCACAGGTAGAGCATGTAGCTGTACAAGTTGTAGCAATATTTAGAACAACTTTTCAATTTGCACCTCCCTACAGATTCTCTTAAAGAATGAAAGAGCCCTGTTTAGGAAACTGAAAGTAACTGTTAGTGGGAATGCTTTTGAATTACCTGTTATAGACCTCTTAGAAGTGGTAAATGAACTACCAAGTGGACTTGAATCACAGGCTGGAGATTCCTGACAGTTCTCCAAGGAAGCAGGAGAGCCGAGAGGTTTTTCCCTCTGTCCTGTGTGATTCGAGCATGCACCACCCTTCCATTAGCAGAGTATCTTAACCTGCAACTCGTTGGTTATTCGTGGAGGGTCAGGCTTACTGACACTACACAGGATTTTCTTCAGTCACTGTTTCATGCAAGGGATGTACACAGTTCATGGAGTAGGGAATGTAAGCCAAGACTCTCCTTCCAGTCTTATACAGTATGCTTGCAAGTCAGCGCACAGACACACACACACACACACAACCTGTTCCAGTAGGGCTTTAACCGTATTATCAAAGTGAACAGCGTCATCAGGAGACACAGTTAAGATGTTCTTCCAGAAATTAGGAGTTGTGATTTTGAGTCTATAAAGACAAAAACTGACTAAGTGCCTTCCGGGCTAAAGGAATATTAAAACCATTTAAACACAAATTTCATGGTTGTGCTTAAAAATAAGGTAAAACAAAATGCACTATGTTTTACACAAAGCTTGATTTTGTAGGCATGCACTGTTTTATCCAGTGAGAAGAGGAAAAGCATCTTATTTGTAGATCCTGATAGGGCTTGAGATATGTGTTGCTCAGGCCAAGACTAAGAGGCTTTTGAACAGCCACAAAAGTACAAGTTCAGCTTCTCAGAAATTTTAACTATGTAAATTGAAGCAAGCTGTGGAGAAACTTCCTCCAGTCTGATGACATTTAAGTTCAGGCTTTCAGGACTGCATTACGAGGCAGGTGCCTGTATTCTGTTCCTATATTACTTTAGACAACTAAGATCTTTTTAGATCTGCGTTTTGAAGCTCTGGTTTTTTTAGTCATGTATCTTTTCAGTGGTCTTACAGTATTATGTAAGATCTACTTCACATCAGAACAAGCAGTATCAGTGTTAATGAGTTTGTGACAGTATACTTTAAATCAGAGCTGCCTTAGGCTACGTGGGAACACTGACATAATCATTTGTAATGCTAACTTCATACAATTAAAGAAAGAATTATAAAAATGAGCCTCATGTCTGTATTTTGTGGGGACGATCTCGGTTTTCAATATTACTTCCTCTTAACACTACTGAGACATGCAGCTCCTGATCTTGAAATGAGTTCCAAGTATCTTAAAGCCCATGTTCAGGCAGAGCACATTTCAGATTCAATACCATTTTACTTTTTTCCCCCATTTTTAGGAAAACTGAAACATACGAGATTCTGAAAGAGAACCAATTAGGTTCAACTTCTGTAGCCTGATTGGAAGCTTACATCCATTTAATAAAAATAAAAGAAAATAGAGAGATTAGTCTTCAGCCATAGATGTGTCACTGCCAAAGAATGCCAAACTGGCAAAAGCTTTGGCTTTTACATGATGACATTTGAGATTAAATGCTTCCAGGTGACGGATGGGGCTAGCTGAGGAATACCTGGGTAATTGTTCCATAGAGAAAGTATAAGGCACTGACCCATCACAGACCAAAGTAGGATAACAAACACTTTTACCAATGGAATAGAGATTTTCACTCCTGTTCAAAGACTTAGATTCAAGGCCAAATACTTAATGGGAAAGAAAATCGAAGGCTCACAACTCCACTGGTTCTCTCATAGTAGCATAGGTATGTGTACAGAGAAAGATTCCTGCTATACCATCTGTAAAAAATATGTATCTCTAGGGCTAGCAGAGACAGTCTCTTCACTCACTTAAATGTAATCATGTTAATAAGAATTTCATAGTTTCCAGATTAAAAAAATTCTTATTTCTGTCAGTAATGAACAGCATATTATTGTGCTGAATACAACTGGCTACTCTCATCGTATATCCTGAAGTCCTCTGGCACTCACGTTGTAAGAAAAACATTCTCTTCAATAAGATTCCCTGTATTTCTCTGTCAAGAATCATCTGAACAGTAACGTAAGCCAAGCAATAGCTGAAGTTCACTTTTGAAATGAGTGGTGTTCAGTACATGAAATTTACTAAATTGTGCAGGTGTTTTGGAGGATTGACAGCAGTGCAGCAGTGGGAAAAAAAAAAGGCTTTGTAATTACTACTCCTCACTGGTGTGATAATAGCACAGGCAGGGTGGATCTGGTTTTACAGTGACTGACATACTTTGTAATGCCTGAAAGTAAAAGACCTCCCAGTTACAGAAATGAGATAAACTTAGCATTTTTGTATTACATCTTCATGTGTCTTCTCCTAGTATCACATGCATTTAATCTGAGCTTTCAGGCCAAGAAAATCTGTAGGTTTCCCTTTTTGTTGCACAAATTTACTGTCTTCAGTGACAGTTACATAGATATATACTATACAGAAAAAGAATGCCTAAATAGGACTCTGAATAAACTTGAGTTACTGTTTTCCAAAATATCGTATATTGGAAACAAGTATCCTCTCCTCATTGCAGGCCTGAGGTTTGCAAGCAGAGATATAAGCTAATCAGGCAGAAGGCCTTCAGTCTATCCAAGCTTTAGAATGATAAAGGGGAAAGACAGAGATATGAAAGGGAATCTAAGCACTGATCCCTGTAAATACATCTGAAAATAACAACTTTCTGGCATATGTCAGAACAAACTTTGCCAGGGAAAAAAGTATGATGCTTCCAAGCAATTCCTAATATTGCCTTTTTCCTGATTCTAAGGTGTTCTCCCCAGGAGAGAGGATTTTCCTTGCTCACGCAACCCGAGTCTGCCCAAGCCCAGTTGCTGGGCAGAGGGAGACCAGTGCCCTGTTAGGCTTTGCTGTGGACCACTGCAGTACCCTCCTGCCTCTGTTAGGACCAAAAGCAATCTAATCGACCTGTCTAGACAAGGCTTTGCTCTAGTCTGATCCCTCTCTTTGGTGTTGCTTGTGACATCCAGAAGTTTGACAAGGAAAGCAATTATTGATCAGTCTGAGGTGTGTTTTGCTCTGATAATTGTCTAAGCATGACTGAGTGATGCCCCTATAGATAGGTGCTTACTTATTTCCTGAGGCATGTCGTCCTTAGAGCGACAGAAACATTGATAAGGAAGAGGACAAAATGACTAACTTTGATGGAGTTTGTGTTGAAACATCTGCTGCTTGTCAACATGGGAGGCAGAAGCAGTGATTTATTAGTAGTAAAAAATAAAAACCAATGAAACTCTCTGTCTTATTCTTCTCATAAACTATTTTCTGACTATGAATGCCCAGTAAGTTCCCATGAAGAGAAAGTATTGCCCCATTATTTGTATATTTTTACTTTGCTTACATTATAACTTACCACATACATGATAACACATTCTTTATTAAGACTTTGAGTAACTTCTGCCTATTAAGGAATCTGGCCAATAGGTCACTGGCACCGTGAAAATCTATGGAGAAGTCAAATTGTGGATTTAGGGGTTTTTAGATTTTTTTCCTCTTGCCCAGAATCTAAATATTTTTAGGATACTGAACAGAATGTAAATGAATACAAAGATATTTGGTGATATTTCCTATTCCCTGAATGCATACCAAACACAGACTTATAATTTTCCCCCATTGTTTTAATGAGAGTAATTTCATTTGTATTAATCCTTTTTTTCAGGCTCAGCTCTGCATGGGCACTCTGCAGAGTTCTGGCTTCCACATTAAGAGGAGCTCCAAGAGGAATTAGCCCCCAGAAAGCCAGAATTGTCGGAGTACTGCTGCCCATAGGAGGAAGATACACACCTTCTCTTTTTCGGCTCTTGAGCCCTGAAGAACAAAGGTTCTTTGAAAGTCACAGCCATGCCACTGGGGCACAGAAAAGGCATGCGGTTCAGGAATCTGTGCTGTTCCCTTCAGTGCATATGCATGGTAAACGGATGGGCATAATCCACTCAATGAAAGGGTGTAGCTGTTGCAATATTTCTACCATCATATTGTAAAACATACCACCTCCAAAAGATAAAACCTTGAAGCCTTAGATCCCTTGGTTTAACTGGAATATTAAGAAACAAAAGTGTTAGAAATAAGAAGCAATCATAACAGCATAATGCTTTTAAACAGAAATTAGTCATCTGTCTGCCTGCCTATCTGCAATTTAAAGAATGAAGCTATGCCTATGTCAAACGAGTATTTTTTTCCCCAGAGGACATAGAGTTTAATCAAGCTTCACTACCTTAGTAACCTTTTGTAAATGGTGAGGCATGACTGACATCAGAGTAGGACTGAAAAACAGAAGATATTTAGGTTCAAATCTGGATGTAAAGATGTCAATCTCACTAATGCAAGTTAGTGTGAGTATATATATATTGATTTAAATTGAGCATTTTCTATTTTCTGTGCAAGCAAGGAGCAGGTCAGAAGTTGAAAGCAGAAAAACAAAGTAAATGCCTGAAGGAGGTCTCATTCCACGCTTTGGGTCTCATTCTGATCCTGTCAACATTGCATCAGTATAACTCCATCAATCAGATTTACATTACTGTTTTGATGGAAATGAAAATGCTTTAGTAAAGCTTTTTTCAGACATTGTTTTGTCTGAAAACCTTTAGACTCCCTTTCTTTTCCTGTCCTTTTCCTTCTCCCATTTTTAAACAATAAAGCATCAATAAGACATCAGGTTATTTGCAGGTCTTGGAATATTTTCACCTTACACAAAAGCACACTGGTTGGAATCTGCTTCTGTATTCTGATTCACCAGCTACTTCCATCATAATAAATAATATGAGGGTAGCAAAGAATAAAACATTTTTTTTCTTTTTGTGCCGCATGCAATTACATCTCTTTTAAGTGGTCCAATAATTGCATTTTAAATGGCACTTGTTTATTATTTTCTTTTTGCCTTATCCAAATTGATTTTTATTGTTTTACTAAATAGTTACTAAAGCTCTGTGAGGGAGAAAAAAACCCCAACACTTTCAAGCAAACAGTTCAAGTCTGTACATTAATCTGTACCTTTAAATAAACAGCAATAATTAATGGGAGTTCGGCACCTTGCTGTATTGTACAGTGACAGGGATTAAACACTGGCACTGCAAAATGCCAGTTTTCAGCTTGTGCATTTGTAGACCCTTCAGAGCCATGAACTGACATTTGCAATCTTTGTCAGTCAAAAAAAAATGGCAAATTCAGTTAAATTTAGTTCTGCCATTCAAATGGAATAAAGGTCGTCACCTGCCCCTTTTGTGATTCGATTATCCAGGGACTGAGTTTATTTTCCTGAAGAAAAACATATTAAAAGAGCCCAATTCTGCAACTATTGCCCCATCTCAGCAGCTCGATTGGCTTAAATTATTCATCATTAACTGACTTAGCTATTGTTGTTTATTTGAGAGTACAGATTAATATATAGTCCTGAAGTGTTTGCTTAAGTGTTTTTCCCTTCCTAGAGCTCTCACAACCAGTCTGAAAAACAATTAAATACATTTTGAAATTATAAAAATAAGTACATTAAATAAATGTAATTTATAATTCAATTATCTGGCTTTTTGAAATGCTGTAGTTATGTGTGGTTTACGTTACACAAAATATTTTTATTGACTTAATTTGAACTACTCATGTAAATAAAGACTCCAGGTTCAATCCCTACACCCGAGAAGAGAAGGAAACTCTGAAGCAAGCTCCTGAAATCCAAACCATTAGGTGTACAAAGTCTGGACAAAAGCAGCATGCTTGTAAGGAGAAACAAGCTTGTAAGGATATGCAGAAAACAGGGGCTCCACAATCTCCTCCATATGCTGCTCCCACCTTTGTGGCATTCTCCTCTCTTTTGTCTTCATAGATTCCCTGAAGTTTTGGGAGTTGGGAGCACCGCAGATGATAAGCATCACTTTTTGGCCCAGTACTTCTTGTAAGAACTGGATTTCCTGAGGTTACCATGAGACCAAATTGTGGCAGTAGCCCGAGTCAAGGCCAGAGCAATGCCAGTGCTAGTTTGAGCAGAGCAAATGTCTGCCCTGCGGAGGTGGACTGCTTCATGGATTAAATACTATCCGTAAGGGGGGGTGGGTGGGGTGTCCTCACTTCTTACCCGCCACACTGAACTCCAAACCTCTTCTCTTTCCAGGGACAACAACATCAGGAACACCTTGAAAGATCTCAGCAGAACTGGCAATTTGGCCTTGAATATTTCCTATTGGAGATGGGACCGAAGCTGTATTTGCTAATGATTTAAGCAACATTTAAGAAACAAGGCCTCCAGGGATAATATTAAGGATTGCCGAATAGCTAGCACATAACCTGCTATTTGAACACACAAGCGAATGTTTATGATCCATTTTTTCGCTATGCTGCACTGAAGAGGACATGCTATAGGTGCACCATAGGTCAGGTTCCAGTGTTGCGGTTCCATGGCACGAAGTAAAAGAGCTCGTTCATTAGCATATGAATCAGCTCTCCATAGAAAGTGGTAGAACTGCAGGAGAGGAAAAGCCATTTTGCTTTAATAATAACAGCCTGTAAGAGGCAATCCCAGGTACAAAATGATCAAGTGACCAGAGCCAGTTCAGTGAAGAATGATAGCATTTTATGCTCAACACTTCAAGATTAAAGTCTTTAGTTAGCTAAGCATAATGTGAATCAGTTTCATGTATAATGTATCGTGTGAGCCTGTAGCCAGTATGATACAATGTAAGCAATTCCATTTAGTGCAATTTGACTATAGCTAGTACAGAATAATTGGAGTCAGTTTCTAGCATGCTAGAATTTGAGTCAAATATGATATGGAAAAGAATTTGATACATAATAATACGGAGGCAAAGATAACAAGCAATGATGTGGATGAATAGTTAATATGCTATAATACAGAAGTCATTTTAACAGGTTATGATGCGATTACGAGTCCAGTGTTCTTATAAGCAGACAAAAGCCTAATACATCACGGTAAAGAAAGGAGACTATTAAGGAACAGTACAAATAATAGTATGTAGATGCATTTGAGGAGAGCATAACATCAAATACTGTAGTTTTCTCAAATATAAGAGCAAGCGAATAAACATTTACTGGAGGATAAAATATGGCTACTCAAGTGAACATGGGAAATGTTTCAGAGCAGTTCCTCACATTTCAGAGGCAACGTAACGCTGCACTGGGCGATTCCGACTCCTGGTCAGGAACTCAGCCCTTTCTATTCATTTTCTCCCATTATTAGAAGCAGTTGTGACAGTTCTAGCCCCTTTGGTACTCTGGGCCTCAATTTTACAATCTGTTGTGCAAACACTACGGTCTGAAGACCTGCCTCTTCCATGAGGTTAATAATGTATGATTAGTTAAAGAACTACAGCATTTTAAAGCCAGCACATAAACATTAACATGACAGAACTGCACGTAAACATCTTCAGCTTTCTAAAATAACTTCAGAAAACCGCAAAAATATTCTATCACTGTGACTTGTGACCGTGTTGGGTTTAATTCCAACGGCCACTAGCTCATTGAAATTGGACTTTTTTTTTTCTCTTCCTAACTTTTCATGAGGCTAACCCTGTGTACATGAGAAGAGCTCATTTATGAGCATGTGCTAATCAGTTCTGACTACAAGTTAAAGTCATCCCTGAGCAAACAGAAAACTATTCAGCTTAGCAATAAAGTTAAATAATTATTACCAGGCTATGTGATGTGACTACAATGTGACATTGAAATGACTATGGTGTGATTAGAATAAGAATGTTATATGGCTGTGATGTTACTAGAATGAGGCTATAAAACGTCTGTGATGCCATACTGCTGTGATATGACTAGTGTCAGGAAAAATGTGTGCATTATTAACGCATACATAAACACGCTGTATTTCAGAAGCAGACTGCATTACACAGAATGCTAGTAGTTCTAATTGTCTTCTTTATTAATGGCTGTTCTGCTTTGTATTTTAAAAGATGAAAGAGTTGCACACTTAATTCATTCACAGAATTCTTTTTCTAAGTGGTTTGGCAGTAAGGTTGCTCCTTCATGTCACTTGCTTGACTTTCAATGCTGGGGCTCTACCTATCCTTCCTGTATTACATAATGAAAATTTTTCTTAAATTATTATTAGATTCAGTTCCGTTTGCTACCATTACTTGATGTCATCAAAACCAAGATCAATTTTTTTCTGTGTGTGTCTGTAACAGGAGTCTTTTGGGCACAAGTACAAAGCACAGCAAAACTAAGTGTTTAATCTTTACACATCATGGGATTACAGGATGTGCAATGTTCACATACACAGTGTCTGCCTCCGTACGACTAGCAAGGATATGTACATTTATTGGTATGTACCACACAAAACCAAGCCATGCAAATTACTGACCTCTGACAGATACAAGCAGCTTCCACTATTAGTTAACAGTGCGTTGTATGTGCACATGCATATGGGAGTCTAAAGGTAGGAGCCGGCATCTGAAAATGTAAAATCTTCCAGGTAGGAACTTAGATCTTTAGCTGGCCAATGCTATCAACTGAAAATGTGTAAATTATCTAGATATAGTACCGCGTACAGAAAAAGTCAAATGCTGATGTTATCTTTGGGTTTTTTGTATGTTATCTATTTGAAAGGCTTAACCAGAAACAGCAGCCAGCGTGGCCACGTACCCGGGCATACTAAATTGCAGAGGTACTGTGTCATACCGCTTGCAAGTTCAAGCTGAGAAAAGCTAGCAATAAAAGCACAGTCAAATGAAGGTTCATTCATGCTTCAGAAAACGTTGAAAAAGGCACTACATATAATGCACTATATATAATGCAGTATAATCATCTTCTTGTCACACTTTTGAGGTCACTCATATCGTAATACATTGGCATTTTATTACACTGTCTTCCAGGCATGTGACGCTTCTTTGTGGCTAGCTGGATAATTTACCAGTGTCATTTACGGGGAAGGCGAAATGATCACTTTTATTATTTATCAAACCACAGAGAGGAATGTTTTCCAGTTCAATGTTTAAGCAGACAAAACCCAAACCAGCAGAGCAGCTCTCTCCTTCCTTCGGCAAGTATCTCGGCTGACCCTTCGGGAAGGGGAAGGAGAAGGAGAAAGGTGTGCAGGCGTAAATGGGAGCCGAGACAGGGCTGGAGTCAGAGCAGCGTGAATTATAGATGAAAAGACATGTATTAAATATAAAGTCGAACCGCGCGGAGGAGGGCCGGGGCACGGTGTTTCCTCCGGAGCTGCGCAGCGCCGGGCGGCGGCCGCGGAGGCTGCGCGGCCACAGCCGCTCCGCGCCGGACCCGCAACCGCACCGCAGGCGGCGGCGCTTCCCGCTCCCCCGCGCAAGGGGACCGAGCGCGCCCTGAGGCGCCCCCCCAAAAGACCCCGCACCAACCCAAACCCACACCAAATCCCCATTTTTCCGGATTACCCCGGGGCTACTCGCAAGCCCCATGATCCCTTCTGCCCCCTCCGCGCCCCGCGGGGCGGCCTCGACCCCTGCTGCGCTCCCCCCCCCCGCCCTGGGGCGCTGCGCCCCCGCCCGCGGAGCGCCCGCTCGCCGGGCCGCCGCGCCGCGCCTGCCTCCGCGCCCGCGTCCCCGTCCCCCGCCGCGGCGCGGCTCCGCGCATCGCGCCTCAGCCTTCCCCGCGGCGCGGAGCCGCTCCGCCGCCCGGCCGCCCCCGCCGCCCGGCCGGCCCGGGGAGCGACGTGCCCGGCGGCCAATGCCAGGGCCGCGCTCCGCCATCCACCGCCCCCGCCGGCGCGGGCCAATGCGGTGCGGCGGGAGGGGGGGCTTAGCGCCGCTCACACCCTCCCTCTGGGCTTATTGAGAGTTATATCAAGAATTTCAGTTCAGAGAGAGAGAGAAGGAGAGAGCGTGTGTGAGGGAGAGAGGCTGGGAGGGAGGAGGGAAAGCGCCGTCGCTTCCTCCCGTCACTAAAGCAATAACCTATTAGGATTTTTTTTTTTTTTTTCTTTTTTTGAGGGCAGCTATCACCCCAGAGATAAAGAGGGAGAGAGAAGCACCGCCAGACCAACTCTTCTCATTTCCAGTAAGAAGTTGCAGACTTCATGTAGCTGTCTCTGCTCTTGCTGAGAGAGGGATGGAAATTGTGTGCAGTGCAGAGTGGAAAATACCCCCAGACTAAAGAAGTGCACCGGATTTTTGCTTGCTGTTTGTTTGGGTTGTTGCGTGCACGTTAAACACCCGAAGGATCGCCGCTTAATAGAAATGAAACGTGGAGAGGATGACTAACGACAGAACTGTGAATTTGTTCCCTGGAGTTGCTAATTTGCCACCCCGAAGCAACACATATCTCAAGGAGGAGGCGTTTGGCTGCTGCTGATTTCTCCAAAACTGGTGGTTTACCAGATGCATTGTGCTGTATCTGCTGGAATAGATCATTGCTTAGCTGCAGCAGATCGTCAAAGGTAGACAACCAACGTAAGTGCAAAGTTACCCATACACTGTGATGCATTTCATTTAAAGGGGAAAAAAAAGCCAACACGCAGTATATTTATTTAGGGAAAGAATCAGTGTTTCGGATTCAGTTGATGTTGGTGGCAAAGGCTCACCTACTCGCTGTCTCTGCATCCCTACCTGCATCACTCTGCTGGAAGTAATCACGGGCATCAGCTACCGTGCAGCTTAATGCAGATAAGATTAGTGCTTAGGGTCTGCCTGATTTCACCAAACTGTAGGTGCTGGCAGCCTTGCACTCGGATAATTCGCGGTTAGCAGAGCATGCAAACAGAAGTCTGTCTGTCGCTTTCTTTTTTTTTCACCTGCATTATTAGTCTGCAGTATTTATGTGTGGCAGCTGCTAATAACATCCTGAAGGGAGATCAGTGTAAATGGGGAAAGGCTGCACCTTTTTTCCTCCTCTCATCACCAGGAATATATTCCCCCCCCCCCAGCCCCCAAAATCTGTAAACATGCTGGCTGCTGCTAAGTTGTATTTGGAATCTCCAGCCTCCTGATTTATATTGTGTTTAAAAACTAACAAATAAAGTTTAAGGTTATTAAACAGAAGGAGAAGTATCCAACATCTGGAGAGGAAACATTGAGCTGAGAGTGTAAGAAACTGTAAGTCCTGTTATTGTCTCATCAGTTAATAGGGATGTGAAGTAGCCAGTGACGACTGCTGCAGCAGCAGCATGTCCGGGTGGTTATTTCCCAGTATGATAGCTGTAGAGGGGGATGCAAGGCACAAGGAGCAGAGAAAAATCTGGTTTGCAAGAGCTAAAAAATATGTATGGAAGTAAACAACAAATTCCATTTGGCAGCTGACATAACAGTTAGAATCCATAAGTAGTGCGGGAAAATTTTTTACTTGCACCAAATCACTGGGTGGAGGAGGGCAGAGGGGGAATTCACGTTACGGATTACACGGTGTACCAAGAAATTATTCAGAAAGTACGTGTCGAAACTGTAGCTACCCTTAATCCTGCAAGTAGTTATTTCCATTCTCGCTCTGTGCAAATGCAGCCAATGGGATATTGGTGCATTTGTCCGGAAGGATTGCTTGTAAAAGGGAGCAGTAGGAAAATGTACTGCTGCAAGTGTGCACTGCAAAAACAAGTAGTAGTTGGAGATTGTGGATTTGTCATGCCTAAAAAACCAATAATGCTGTTCTGTGTGGTTGTGTTGACAGTGCTGTCTCCAAATAAGAAATGAGATGTAATGCATCCTGCAGTCCATGCACGCCTCCTCTTGCAAATCGCGCATCATTCCTCTCTGGAAACCTTTAAGTCCTAAAATCTGGGAAAAGAGAATAAAAACATTATCATGGACCTTAGGGATTTTTACCTGTTGGCCGCTTTGATTGCCTGTTTAAGGCTGGATTCTGCTATAGCTCAAGAACTTATTTACACTATTAGAGAAGAGCTGCCTGAAAATGTACCCATAGGGAACATACCAAAGGACCTGAACATTTCTCACATCAATGCTGCCACGGGGACCAGTGCCAGCCTTGTCTACAGACTGGTGTCTAAAGCAGGGGATGCCCCTCTGGTCAAAGTGTCAAGTACCACCGGGGAAATCTTTACGACATCTAACAGAATAGACAGAGAAAAACTCTGTGCTGGAGCTTCCTATGCAGAAGAAAATGAGTGTTTCTTTGAACTTGAAGTGGTGATTCTCCCCAATGACTTTTTTAGGCTGATCAAAATAAAAATCATTGTAAAGGATACTAATGACAATGCACCTATGTTTCCATCCCCTGTCATCAATATCTCCATCCCAGAAAACACTCTGATCAACAGTCGCTTTCCAATCCCATCAGCAACAGATCCTGACACAGGTTTCAACGGTGTGCAGCACTACGAGTTGTTAAATGGACAGAGTGTCTTTGGACTGGATATTGTAGAAACTCCAGAAGGAGAGAAATGGCCTCAGCTGATCGTGCAGCAGAACTTGGACAGAGAGCAAAAGGACACCTACGTGATGAAAATCAAAGTGGAGGATGGAGGTACCCCCCAGAAATCCAGCACAGCCATCCTGCAAGTCACAGTAAGTGATGTCAATGATAACAGGCCAGTGTTTAAAGAGAGTCAAGTAGAGGTTCATATACCAGAGAATGCCCCTGTGGGCACTTCTGTAATTCAGCTTCATGCTACAGATGCAGATATAGGAAGCAATGCAGAAATCAGATATATTTTTGGTGCCCAAGTTGCCCCTGCAACCAAAAGATTTTTTGCTTTAAACAATACCACAGGGCTGATTACAGTTCAGAGGTCCTTAGATCGAGAAGAGACTGCTATTCACAAAGTGACAGTGCTGGCTAGTGATGGTAGCTCTACACCGGCTCGGGCAACTGTTACCATCAATGTCACTGATGTAAACGATAACCCTCCTAACATAGACCTCAGGTACATAATAAGTCCCATCAATGGCACAGTGTACTTATCTGAGAAAGATCCCGTCAATACAAAGATTGCCCTAATTACGGTTTCAGATAAGGACACTGATGTGAACGGCAAAGTGATCTGTTTCATTGAGAGAGAGGTCCCCTTCCACTTGAAGGCAGTTTACGACAACCAGTATTTGTTAGAGACCTCTTCCTTGTTGGACTATGAGGGCACCAAAGAATTCAGCTTTAAAATTGTTGCTTCTGATTCTGGCAAGCCCAGTTTGAACCAGACTGCCCTGGTAAGAGTTAAACTGGAGGATGAAAATGACAACCCTCCGATTTTCAGCCAGCCTGTAATTGAGCTGTCAGTTTCTGAAAACAACCGGCGTGGTCTATACTTAACAACTATTAGTGCCACAGATGAAGACAGTGGGAAAAATGCAGACATTGTTTATCAGCTTGGCCCTAATGCCTCCTTTTTCGATCTGGATCGAAAGACAGGAGTTTTGACAGCCTCCAGAGTTTTTGACAGAGAAGAGCAGGAACGTTTCATTTTCACTGTTACAGCCCGAGACAATGGCACCCCTCCTTTGCAGAGTCAAGCAGCTGTAATTGTTACTGTTTTGGACGAAAATGACAACAGTCCCAAATTTACTCATAATCACTTCCAGTTTTTCGTATCGGAGAACTTACCAAAGTATAGCACAGTGGGGGTGATCACAGTGACCGATGCGGATGCCGGGGAAAATAAAGCGGTGACCCTTTCCATCCTGAATGACAATGAAAACTTTGTGCTGGATCCATACTCTGGAGTTATAAAGTCCAATGTTTCTTTTGATCGAGAACAGCAGAGCTCCTACACATTTGATGTTAAGGCAGTGGATGGAGGGCAACCTCCTCGCTCTTCTACAGCAAAAGTAACCATAAACGTCATGGATGTTAATGATAACAGCCCCGTTGTCATCTATCCACCTTCTAATACTTCTTTTAAGCTAGTGCCACTCTCAGCAATTCCAGGATCGGTGGTAGCCGAAGTCTTTGCTGTGGATATAGACACTGGAATGAATGCCGAGCTTAAGTACACAATTGTAAGCGGAAATAACAAGGGTTTGTTTCGGATTGATCCAGTGACAGGTAATATCACTCTGGAAGAAAAACCAACTCCTAATGATGTGGGGCTGCATCGCTTAGTTGTCAACATAAGTGATTTGGGTTATCCCAAATCCCTGCATACTCTTGTGCTTGTATTTTTGTATGTAAATGATACTGCTGGAAATGCTTCTTATATTTATGACTTGATACGCAGGACTATGGAAACACCTTTGGACCGGAACATAGGGGACAGTAGCCAACCCTACCAAAACGAGGACTATCTCACGATCATGATCGCTATTGTGGCGGGTGCCATGGTTGTCATAGTGGTGATATTTGTCACGGTTCTCGTTCGCTGTCGACATGCATCCAGATTCAAAACCGCCCAGAGGAGCAAGCAAGGTGCTGAGTGGATGTCTCCCAATCAGGAGAACAAGCAAAACAAGAAAAAGAAAAGGAAGAAAAGGAAATCTCCGAAGAGCTCTCTTTTGAACTTTGTGACCATTGAGGAGTCCAAACCTGATGATGCAGTTCATGAACCTATCAACGGGACAATAAGCCTTCCAGCAGAGCTGGAGGAGCAAAGTATAGGAAGATTTGACTGGGGCACAGCACCACCAACAACCTTTAAGCCTAACAGTCCTGATCTTGCCAAACATTACAAATCTGCCTCTCCACAGTCTGCTTTTCATCTCAAACCTGACACTCCAGTTTCAATGAAAAAGCACCACGTGATTCAGGAACTCCCGTTGGACAACACCTTTGTTGGTGGTTGTGACACCCTTTCCAAACGCTCTTCCACTAGTTCAGATCACTTCAGTGCCTCAGAGTGCAGTTCCCAAGGAGGCTTCAAGACAAAGGGCCCCTTACACACCAGACAGGTAAACGAGCACTTTTACTGGTCTATAAGTACTGCATACAAGTGCCCGATCAACCAGTATTAAAAGTGCCACTATGTTGTGGGTTTTTTTTGTTTCAGTCTAATTTAATTTAGTTATATTATGGGGGGAACAAAAAAAAAACCAAAACACACAAAACCACTTGACCCCTTTATCATTTATGTGGGGCTTAACCATGCATTTGCAAAATGCCTCTGATGCTTTGGGTTTTGAAGAGTACTGATTGTTAAAGGACTGTTATGCATCCGTACATGTGCACATACATGTGCATAAACAAAACTGAAAAAAAAAGACTTTTTTTTTTCTCCCCAGTATTTAACTGTCCAAATGTAAAAGTTACTGAAGAAGAAAAATTGTTTCCTTATATGCCAAATTTCAGTCAGAAAATTTGACTGTTTCAAGATTGAAGGGATATGTACATTCAGTTTCAAATTTCGAAGTGAGTTGGCTTGAGTTTCTTTTGTAGTTCAAGCTGATTTGGAACCTTGTTAAGTTAGCGTTACTAAAGGGGTTAATTTGTTTTCCTAACAAAAACAGCCGAATTTCCAAGCTACTTCATCTGTGAAGCACGTGGTTTGTTGGTAGGATATAACTAAGCCATATGGAAGTCTTCCTCTGTTTTGAGTTCAAAATTATTTTGTTGTAATAGATTAAAGTTGGTATCGCATAGACAGTTTGTTGCATATTTTTAAAAAATGGCCAAAGCATACTTTCGAAAGGAATGCATTCTCTGAATACACCTGAATTATGCACGAAAAAAACCACCTCAGCCCATTGTAAATATTTTCTCATCTTAGTAATGCATAAGTGATCTGTCATAACTCATTTTTAAACTGTGAAATACGCCATATGAAGAGGGATTAGGAGGCTGAGAAACTCATATTTCAACCAAATCCAGCATTAGTTTTTCTTAGGTCTAATAATTCCTTGCTAATAAAGATTTAAATGCGGCGCTGTCTAATTTATTTTATTGGTGCTTGCCTTTTGCCACCGAACTGGCGTGCCAGCGTCGCCTGTAGATGGCACTAAGGTACCATGTCGCTTACGCTGGCCCGGTGCCAGCCCTGCAGTAGCTGGGAAGCAGGCGGGGGGAGGGAAGGATCAAGCTGATATTACAGCCAAAGAACCTTTTATTTAATGATAGTTGCACCGGAGTGGTCAGTAGTTAAGTTTGCGTGTTTCCGAGGCAGCTTCCTTAGTGCTTCGCTTTCGCTGCAGCGACTTTGTAGGTGTCAGGGAGTCACGCTCGTATCCCTGCTGGCGCTGTACCCTCCAATTTATGGTGATTTGTCTGAATTTATTAGAGATATGAATCTTAGAGAATCAAGTGAGGCACATTTAGGCTTGTCTTTGCAGAAAGATTTTGACAGTAGCCAAGTTTAGGATAAAGTCATCCTCTTGCTGTTGCATTAGCCTTATCTGAGATGAATGTGACGTTCCTAGAACTGTGTCTTGACTTTGGGTGTCTGTAAGGTGTCACACTAACAAGATGCTAAGAATAAAACAAGCACTTTTGAGGCAGTTCTGCTGAAGTAACTGCTCTAAAACAACTCGTACTTACAACGAGACACTGAAAACATCGCAGAAGGTTGTCACAAAACCTTAACCTTTCTAAGGACTTTAAAGAAGGGTATACTCCCAGAGCTGTCTTCAGGCTGTTACACAGCACCATATACACACTGTCAGCATAAGTTAAAAAAAGAACCAATTTAAAAAAAAAAAACCCAACAAATTTATAGAAGAGCTCTGAATAAACTGTGGTTACTCGGCTGAAGTTTTCTCCCCAGTTTTAGTAATAAGATGTAACACCCCCAACCCACACGGTCCTTTTCTGTTCTGAGCTGTTGTTAATTTAGCTTAAATTAGCTTTCCAAACTCTATTAGGAAACTCAGACTTAATCCCCCACAGCATCTAGAGGCAGTTAAGACACAAAAAATTATTTACCTGACAGAATGTATAAGCTCTGCATAACGGAATTAAGTATGAGGAAAAAAGAACAAACAAAAACTACTGGCAGTATTCTCAGAGTTACTTGTGTTCATTACATTAAATATACTGGTTTCAGTTTAATAATAATATCAGTCATTATACCTGTATATGGACCTGATTCAAATTCCATTGAAGTCTTATTGAATCCTTTTTGAAGTCAGCAGATACGCATATCATATGATTTGGATCGCTCCCTGCAAAAGCTGTAATATTATATGTAACTGAAAATATAACTCTTTCTTAGGTAGACAGTTATCTAAAC
The DNA here is from genome assembly GCF_034638445.1 of Ciconia boyciana. NCBI lineage: Eukaryota > Metazoa > Chordata > Aves > Ciconiiformes > Ciconiidae > Ciconia > Ciconia boyciana. Next base: position 178,323,785 of record NC_132934.1, read on the forward strand.
TGAGCTTGTGTCTTTTTATTCGGTTGGGAAGCAGATGGTGTCTTTTTTTTTTCCCTGATGGTAAGTGTTACAGGACGTAACTGTTTTATGCCCCCTTGTCACTTTTGGCTGGAGGAGTATAGCCAGCATAGTAGTAATCATTAGCAGCCTTCCTATTATTCTGTCTGTAATTCCTGAAATTAGGATGTATTTTAGCTAATATTCATTGGCACAGGAGTTAAATACACTTTCATAGGTCTTTTTTTAGATTTGTGATAGAGTATGGCCTTTAAGCAAAGTATTCAGGCTTAAAAATCTTACTGAATACTAGTGTGTGCTAATGCCACAGTATCTGAAAAACCTTTTTAAAAATTCCTTTAGGAAGAGATACTTAGTTCTGTGCCACTGTACTGTTTTCTTGAGGTTTAACATAATTAATTGCTCTGTATCTAATGTTAGAAGTTGTATTAAGCTACCTGTATATTTGGCAAGTTTTCTGTATGTGGTTTGCAAAGGGTGCGGGAATTGTTGTGGAAGATGTTAAGACAGGGAAAGAAGAAATATAGAATAATATATATCTAAGAAATACTAGCATCCTCTGTTTTTACTTACAGTTTCTTTCAGTCCAAGGTAAATACACACGCAATGTATCTTGCAGATACATTAATATTAATAGAGAGCTGAGACCGAAGTCCACACTTGGACTTCATTCAAGCAAAATCCCATTACTTTTAATGGGAGCTTGGCCCTAGAAATCTGTTAGAGCTGGGTCCTAAGTCAGAAAGCTTTTAACATTCAAAAATAGATTGTTCAATACAAATTTCTTAGTATTTTTTTGCTGGGCAATTTCTGTGCAATCGTCAGTAAATTCAGTGGGAATTCTGTGGTTAAGTCTTCACATGTCACTTTGAATTGCACAGGCTGATGTTTCAGAAGTACCCAGTATAAAAACCAAAGCCTTCTTCAAGTGCCTATCTTGCAGTAAACCTGGTGGATGCTCTGAAAAGAGCATTTTTGAATACTTGAACTTGGGATTGTTCTAAATGCTAATTCACATAATTAGGAGTATGGAAAGGATGTTGCACACCAACAGCTCATATAGCTAAGCTTCCAAAATCAGTGTTATGACTCATAAAGAATACTGAAATCTATGCAGGCTTCTCAATCAGTGTTCTTTTCAGTATTTGATTGAACTCTAAAATGCACTTCAAATTAATAAGTCACTACACCAAACAGCTACATAGAAATACAGTAGAAGACATGTTGTATTCTTCTGTGTGAAAGACCTCTTATAAAAAGCAAATAAAGAGACAAAAAACTCCTACTCAGTGTCATTAGACTAACAATAGATTAAATAATAAAAGAAATTAGGGCCAATTTACCATGGTTATCCCAGTTTTAAATGATAACAACTTCATTTAATCAGATTTGAAGTGCAGCAGTGACAAATAACACAGGTTTAAAAATATGTATCAGTATGGGTTATGAGCAAAACCTTAATTCCTAATCAAATAGCATTTAGGCATGTGCTTAACTTCCATCTAAAGTGGTAGGACTGAAGCAGATCCTTAAAGTCCAAATGACTTCAGATGTTGTCTTCAAGAAAGACAGCCGTAAGCACACTCTAAGCACTTTTCTGAATCAAGATGATAATTTATAAATTTTGGAAATGTGCACAGTTCTGGTAGATTCAGGAAAGCTAATTATATGTTAACACTGTCGTTTTATTTCTGTGCTCTGATGGCAGAAATTAACGATTTGGGGCTTGACTGACACATTAAATGCATTCCGTACTAAGGTATATTTTTAATCATATAGTCAATAACATAAGGTCTATGGAGCTTGCTTTACTCCTTTTTCAGTCAATGGACTTTTTGCCTGATCAAGGAATGAGTAGCCAGGCTCCCGCTGATCAATGCACATCACTTAAGCTTTCTGTGGCAAATGTAATTGATGTTATCTTATTCTGGAGTGTTTGAATTTGTAACTTTAGGGTTTATGTAAGAGAAAAGAAAAGCTGAAAACATTAATGACTCTTAATTTGATATGCTGAGAGTGGCAATTTCAAGGTGCATAAATTGATGGAAATCTGCATTGGAACAGCAGTGCAGACTCTATGTCACCTGCAAATATTACAATTCTGTAACCATAGCATTCCATAATTCTGTGTGCAGTATTATTTTTAGTGGCCTTGTTTTACCACTTATTATGAAAAAATACAATTCCATTGTTTCTTTTTTATGCTTTATTTGTTTTATGTGTTAGCATGGATATTAGTCTTGGGTGAGGACTAGTCACCTGGGAAAACATCTGCATGTAAAATTCAATTGGTTTTTTTATTTCTATATATTTATATATCTATACTAAAATATTAGAAATGATGAAAATGTACAGTGTATTTTTTCTATCCTTGTATAACTGAAAAATAGGTTAACAGATTTTGCTCAACTGTCTAAAAAAATTCATCTTTGAGCTGAGACCAAGCATGGAAAATTTCAGCTGAAAAGAAGAATTTTTCAGAAAGTTAAGAGCATGTGAAAACTGGGGGTTATAATGGAAATCTGAACATAACCCTAAGCTATAATACCATTTTCAATAGTGACAGTAGAAATGCTAAACTAGAGTAGGGAACATTTTTTGTATACAGATACAGACAGTAAAAGCTTAGCAAGCTTCATTTCTTTTTAAATGTTTCCCATGCAAAAGATTTTTATTGGAATCACTGAGGTCTCATCTGTCCTGAATGTGCAAAGCCAAAGTTTCACAAATGCTAATAAATGTGTGCCACACACTGGAGTGAGAACTGGATCCTGAGAGTTTAATGCTATTGGAATTTTGTGATAATGTTCTTTTGTATATAGGAACAAGGAAGGATCTTTTTAGTTTCCATTTCAGATTTTCACTTCCAAAGAATCTATTCTTCTAGCACAGCAAAACCATATCAGCCACACTTTATTGACAGCAATTTTATTGTAGCTAGAGGCTTACAGTAAGCTATTTATTGCTGTTCCCTAACTCGGTTGACAGCAATTGGGGAATTAATTTTCTTGCCCCTGATGTGCTTTCTTGGGTATAAACAACAGATGTTAAAGATATGAAAACTGTGACCCATTTGCATTCAGCACATCTTTACAGTCTACCTGTCTGAAGTGCAGGTTTCAAGTCCTAAATAAGATTGCTTCATCAGTTTTAGGATTCTTATTTTTGCAGTAGAACTGTTCGTCTATACATATTCTATACAAGGGCACATACATAACATCTAATGGACCAATCCTCACCTAGGCAAATTCAGTTCAAGAATAGCTAGGTTCAAGTTTCATTTACTTCAGGAGATGCTGTATCTTTTTACTCTAGCATTTAATTGCACCAAACATACAGAATATAACTGACAAAATGGACATACCATGTTCTGAAAGATCTAACAGGAATTACAGGTGGTACCTGAATTTTTGGTATCACTTCTCCCACAAAATATCGTGGTGGTCTGTAAAATCTATGCTCAGAAGTTTCCTCAGTTGCTACTCAAGTACAGCCATCTCACATAAATTCTGTAATGTCCATGTCTTTGCTGAAGGAAAAACAAACACACACAAAATCATATATTACTTTCTTCTTCTTTTATTAGTGCTTTGACTTTCCAGCCTGTGGTGGAATGTATGTAAAATGATTTATCTCCCTAGACTGATGTGGGCATTTAAGCAGTTCATTTCTGGTTTACATGAGGTAACATTCCATTGACTGGAAAAAGATTTCCCAGGCTGTAGATAAGAAATGAATGGATGCTATCATATTTTACTGAAGTATGGGGGGGAAGGGAGCATCTTTTGTTCATTTCCGTTGGTGTCTTTAAGCAAGACATTTGCAACATAAGGGGCTTTAGCATCTTACCTAACTGAGATTTTAAGTGCTTGTCTAGGCGCAAAATGCATATCATCTTAACTGTTCCTTTATAATTAAAATATCATATAAAAGAGTTCCTTCTAATATAGTTGCAATAATTTTGTTGTAATGGATTGTCTTCTAGTGTGCTATAAACTCTCTCTGGAAACAGAAATAGCCATTGCTGACAGAGTACACCTTAAATTGGTATTACTGCACTATTACATTGGTCGTGCGATTATGGAAACTTCAAATAAATAAATAAATGAAATCATTTTGAATAGCAACATTGTTGTAGCCATACAAAACAATGTGCAGATTATTCCTAGGACCTAAGGATTCAGGGAAGCACTGGGGCCACTATAGTTTTGATATTAAATTCATATTATCTTACTAAAAAAATCTGGAATTTCAAATTTTAGAAAGATTTGGCCTGCGTTCTCAATTTCATTTTCAGTTTTGTGAGTACCATGAATTATGTGTGACAATACCGAGAAAGGTGGTTAAAAATCTGGTTTGTAGTCATACTGAGGTGTCCAAGTGGTACCAGTCTCAAAAGTTACCCATTCTTTGTTTCTTCTTGTTGTTTCTTTTGCAGCTAGTGAGCTGGGGGGGAGATGTGTTTTATAGTCTTGGCATGGGTTGTCCTGCATCTTCTGTTGTACAGAAGGAAAATTGAGTAATTCGGCATTTGTCAGGATTTGTTGGTGTATAGTGTCTGTAGTTTCCTATGAGCTGATGTTGTAGTTTTGCCATTTCTTTTGTGAAATGCCACACTGAATTTTTTGTGCACAAATATTAATATTATTACTTGAAAGTTGTTCTGGATTATGCACACTTCTTGCTACAAGAGGAATATAAGGAGCCCTTTCTTAGAGTAACAGTTCAACATTTGAAGCTAAATCCAAAGTGGGGTAAATCTGCTGATTTACACCATCTGCAGCTCTTCCTGGTGTTAACTTCTTTATAAAAGCAGTAGGATGATGTTGAGGTAGTATTTCCAAAATCTAAAAAATATGTAAAATTACTCAGGAGTCAAGTGAATTAAAAATCATTTTATTTTGAGCTGAATTTGATAAAATGTGGAGGATCAGCTGTCAGATTTTTCCTCCTTCCTTTGTTTCCTCCCCCAGGTTCACAGAAACAAGATCTAGGTAGCATTTTAAAATAGCAACCTCTCCCCATTCCAAAAAATTAAATTGGATATTCTCACTGACTGATAGCTGAAAGAGGGTAGCTATTGATACTGATTTGTAAAACACTTAGTAGCCTCAAACCGATATTCGTCCATTCTCCCTCATTCCTTCCAGTCAAATTAAGTGTTAGATACAACTACTTTTATTTGTAATTTTGCAGGATATTCTTAGTACCTCCTAGGCTTTCATGTGTTACTAGTAATAAAATTCTGTAATTGGTTTTCTTAATTGTTATAAATTGTTAAATATCTGCCTGTACAATATTTTTGATCAAATGAGCTACTTTAGCCTATGTCTTATATGGTCATATAGCCTTTAAAACACCGAGAGAAGTAAGAGGAAGACCATATTTCAGTTGTGAATAGTATTTGCCATTCTTACAGCCTCTTGTTGATTGGTAGCTAGCAGTAATATCTCTTAAATGGCTAAAACTGATAGATGCAAATTTCTGTCTCATAATCTGTGCTCCTTCAAAACACATAAGGTTATGGAGGCAATTGTGTTTCTGATGTAAAGGTGTCTGTAGGATACGTATATTTCTATATATGACCTATATATCAGGTTATTATAGGGAGTGTTCACTCAGAATCCATAAGAGAAATAAAGGATTTGCTACTGAACTTAATGGTGGAATACTTTCACCACTGAGGTTTATGTGAGTCTCTATCTTCTCCTACCAGTATTTTTTGGAAGAAAGTTGTAGCAAAAGTTTGGTTTTACAGGAAGGGGTCCAGGAGCTCCAGAAAAGACTGCAGACTCTTGAATTTTGATTTAAGAAAACACCTCCTTCCTGTGTAGAATAAGATGCAGAGCCTGAAGTGGAGTGATATTTAATGCCTGTTTTTAGTAGCTTTCCATTCAGTGGGGTAGGTTTTGGGAATACTGTTGTTATGCCAGTCCCTCTTCTTGCAGCATGCAATGAATATATCTGAACATTAGGGTTGCTTCAGATACCCAACTTCTGATTGTGGGTTTAGCCTAATTTCTGTAAATTATGTTCACAAAAAGTATAATTTCCAACAGTATACTTAGCTGGTAGCACCTCTGCACACAGTACCTGATTTTGCTTCTGTTGACATTATGGTGGGATTCATCTTGTCTAACTTCTAATTGTACATCAAATCTAATCTGCTTCACTGGGTTCATGATTTACTCCACCCTAAATAAAGTATGCTGGTTTAAACTAGTTGCTGAAGGTGATGGATACAGATGGATAAAATGCATCCTACACCCGTGAAGAGTATGATCCAGTGTGATCCGTAGTCTTCACTTTACCAGTGAAGAGCATGATCCAGTCCAGTTTTCTCACTGGAGTCAAGAGAAGGGTTTTAAGGGTATGTATTTCTTTAAGAAAAGGTATTACTTGAATAGTGTATATGTTCACAAAAATACATAATGTGCACAGTTGCCTTTGGGAAAGTCTTCTTTAGATTATGGCTCAAATTCAAAGGCTCCCGAAGCAACAGAAAGAGTCTTACTGACTTTTTATTAAATTGTTATCTGGCCATTCGTACAGCTGTCTATTTTAAGAAGACGGTGCAATGAAACACCAGTTATGTTGTTTTGGTGCTGTGCCAAGTATTTCTGGTTTTCCTCAGCGCTGCACGTTCCTTGATACCTCATTCTGTGAATGTGAGTAAAGAAAAAGGCAGTTGTGAACTTTTGATCTCTACCCTCAGTCATATCTGACCATTCGCATTGTAGTGTAAAAATGCTTCTTTTACCTCTCTGGTTTAGGTGTGTGTCTATAGCAGTGTGAATTTTCAGTCATTTGTCAGATTGTTTCACTTTTGCCATTTCAAATATACAGGTCAAAATATCAGTGAAGTGCTAGTGTTACCAGTAAGAGAACTTGAAATTGCCTTCAGTTTGTGATAACAGTACCCTGAAACATGGATTGCATTGAAGTCCGCGGCATCCAGAGCAGCAGAAGACAGACTATGCACCAACAGCAAAGCCCTAGTCATCTCCCGTATTTTTAACAACTGCCAGATAAATAAAAAAACAAATGAACTCTGCATCTGTCTAAGGACAGTAAACCTTGCCTGTTGAAATTTAATCTCTCCCCTATACAGGAGATGGACATTCCTATTTGAGATTTCATCAGTTTCATTTCAGAAAGCTGTTACATCTGTCAAACATTTCAATTTGAAATGAACGCCTGATTTTTTTGCCTTTGTATGCTACAAGAGCACCAGGTTGTCAATCAGCAGAAATACAAAATGAGACAAGATAGATGATCCGCTACTATGATTGGCATTTTATTTTTATTTTACAACCCTTTTTTTCTTCCTCAAACTGCAATGATTTAAAAATGGCAATGCTTGTCTATACTGTGGAAACAGATGAGAAACATGGATATAGTGAAGGGAAGCCACCCTTGGTTTGCCCCAGTCCTGTTTGTCTTGACTTCTGATGGCCATCCTTTTGAGAGTACTGGTACAGTCCAGGTGGACATTGAAGCTGTAGGTGACTATCGCTATGAATTGTGTGAATGTCAATCTCGTGTGAATTAGATGAAAATATATAGTATGAATGAGATTTAAATACACTTACTTTTGTTTTTCTTCATTTTTGCTATAGAATTAATACATTGCAACAAACCTCATGCAGTCCGGTAGAGAGTCCGGTATTTAACTGGTAGAGCAGGACCACTTCTGGGTGGGCTGTGTAGGCTTTCAAAGTGCCTCCAGGCAAAGGGGTGGTCCAGAACCTTCAGCAAGTAATTTGATTCTTGTAACATTTTTGTTTTCTTAATCTGCTTCCCTGATTACAAATCAGAACTTTTGTTTCTTAATGTGATTTTTCAAATTCTGGACTAAGAAATTGTCAAATGGTAGGTGCTTTTCAAGAGTTTTAAGAAACTGATGCACTTCTGTGGTTCTGTGATGTGTCTATTGATAGCATCCCTGCTGAACATCCCTGGATTTCACTATTACTCAGCTTTGCTCAAATCTAGGCTTTGGCCGCCTTCTGTGCTTTAGCAGTTGATTAAGAAATATTCTAATCCGTCACAGAGTACCAAGAAACTAATGGCTTGTGGAGTATTTTAGTCTTCAAGCTTCCACTATAAATGATATAAAAAATAGTGTCACTTGGCTGATGCTTAAATACTTTCTTTTATGAGATATGGTCTCTGTCCTTTCTTGTTTCTCTTTTTAATCTCCTCTTTCATTCTCTGAGCACACTTACTTTCATAAAACATATGTATGCACGTATTAGAAATCTGAGATTTAGCCTCAGATGAATCCTATCACGGTAGAGAAGTAGCACATTTTGTGTATGATCTGTTGTAGCACACCTAACTCGTAACCACACATTGCTGTAGGTAAGGACTTTTAATGAACCAACTGGCTTCATTAAGATTCAAAGATTTGAAGCATTTGGAAGCGTATCTGGATAGAAGCATAATATGGGAAGTAAAACACTTTCTAAACTAGATAGATACTTGATTTGACTTGTTCTAGTAGATTTAAAAGAATCAAATTAGAATTAATTATAATTATTAATACAAATCTGAGAAGAAAATCCATTCCTGCAATATGTATCACACATTTTCCCTCTGTAGCTTAGTGGCATACTACATTTGGGTGGCAAAACTGAGCTGAAGGTTTGGCAGAGGAGAAACTAGGGCCTAACTTCATAACCATGGATTTGCAGAGATGTTAGCTGGGACAGCTCCTTCTGGTTATAACTGTAACTGAGTAAATGTATCTGACCCTAAGTTGCATGTCAAAATCTGAAATATGTTTAATTTATTGGACTTGTAAGTACTAAAAGCAGGTATAAGATGAACAGAGATGTCTGGTTTTGTAGTGTTATGCACCTGCATTTTAATACTGACCAAATCTGATTCACTTGTAATTGATATTATATAGGCATCCTAGACGTGCATTACAGAAGAGTGAAACTAGTTTCATATGGTATCGTGGCTTGTATGAAACATTTTCCTTCAGAGCAGTTAGCATCTGTACTATAGACATACACAACCAAAATCCTCTGTATCTATCTTCACTTACAGCTGCAGGAGTACTGTGCAGTACTGTAGTACCAGCTAGCCTGCTGGATTTCACCAGCTATTTTTGTAGCCATCCTGTATCTGTCATAGTTAAAACAAACAGACAATTCTTTAATGTATGTTTTGCTTGCTTGCTTTTTTTTTTTAATAAGATTGTTCATACTTTTCTCACAGATGGCATAATGCATTCACAATTTGTAATAGGTGTGGTATCTCACTAAGACTTATGATAGAAAATTGATTCTGAAAACAGCAAAAAATGTAAATCACAAAGCAGAACACTGGAGATTGCAACTCAGTAACTGGATAGTGCTTCTTGAATTCAGCCATTTGAAAGGGAGATTCGGATAAGAGATGAAAATATTTACGTATCTTTACATTTCAAAATGGTTAAAAGCTCAGTGTGGATGCCTGGACTTGTAGGAAAACTTAGTCTTTTAATAAGAAAGCTGGCAGTGGTGCTGTGATATACAGAATGTCAGTGATCCTTGAGTCTGCTTGTTTAAAGCAGCATGCTGAGCACTTTTCAGCAGAGCAGTTTCATGCAATGCCTATTAAGACGCTTTACAGATGGTGCAGATCAGCTCCAGACAAAGTGCTTCTTGTTGCCATTTATGATTTTTATCTGTCATAAATATGTCACAGAAGTAATTCCCAATTTCAGAACTTTCATTCTTTGGATCAGTGGTGACCACATTAAAAAACATTCCGCATTTCACTATCTCACACTTGGTATTTTTTAACATGTTCATATCCTAGTGCTAAATAGAAGCCTAGCTTGTGCTCAGTATTGTTGAATTTCATTTCGGGAAGCCTCTAGCTGCTGAAGAGTGTTATATCCTACTTCCTGCTGTCCTCAGTAAAGATAGTTGGGGGTCAGGAGAGCCCTCTGCACTGTGTGCTGCTGCCTGCTACTGCTCATGACATTTGGAGTCTGATAGGGATGCTGTGATAGCACCTTCAATTAAAAGCCAAAGGCAACAAGCATAACAAAGAGAAGCCTTAAGACTGCTTAACATTATGCTATTGCCTTGACTAGAATAAAACCAGCATGAGAATAAATTGGCTATGTTAGCTTAATTGTGATCTTCACCTAAGAGCTGCCCATGAGACCTTAGAACTAGCAGAAAACCCTAGCTGAAATATCGAGGGTTTTTTTTTGAGATTGCTTATATTTGTCATATTTCCATTAGAAAACACTAACACAATTCTGTTCCAGTTTTAAAGCCTTAAGCTTTTGCTGCCTGTTTTGGGTTTTCATTACTTTTACGTGTATACATTTACACAGATAATGAGAAACCCACAAAACCTGCATATCATTGCATGTAACATCGCTCTGCAACTATTTACCACCCCATTAGTTTTTTGAATAGCAAAGATAAGTAGCATTCTGTCATGAAATTTGAACTGCCACCACATCCAGCTGAAGCTTATAAGCCACAGCATAATAACTTTCACAAAGTGCATTAACTCTTGCATCAGAAGATGCAATCTTGTAAACACAAAAAATTCATGTGACTTTTTATATCTGTGAAGCCAATTTGTTTGAGATTTTCTCCTGTAAATTTTGCTGCTCTTAGAAATCTTTTAAAATACAAAGAGATAAATTCAGTTTTCGTGTTATTCTGCACAACTCAATTGACTGAAATAGACTTGATCTCATTTACATTTGGACTGTGCTGTACACTCGTTACTCTTTAAACATGATGTGCCTTTTTCTCATTTTTGTTAAGGCTTTATCTTCACTGAAAAAAAAGGTGTGTTTTACATCAAGATTGCTATTGTGAGGTATCTATCTAAATGTAAAATCCTTGTGGAGATAAGAGGCAGGTATTTTGTACCTTGATGTAGCTGGTCAAGGTCAGCCCTGAACAATACACCTGGGGTTGATCTCAACTGGCTATGTACAGGTTAAACTACAATACCTTATCATTAGCAGGATTTTATACTGCATTACCTACTTCAGTGTAAAACCATGTTACACTATCTCACAATGTAAAGGTGCCTTTGAGGATATAAATTACATGTGTACTTATTCTAGGTCCTTTTACACTTCTAAAGTGATGCAAAGTGAACCTACTGCCTGGCAAAACCATACAATTTTGTCCTGTGGCTGAAGTAAAGTCCTTGTTGGACTTTCACATTTATCCCTGGTGATATTAGCAGCAGTACCCCTAAAACTTCCTGCCAGGCTTGCATTACCATCTGGTATAATTCCAATGCATTTTCACACCTTCTTCAATGTTGGTGCTACCAATTTGCAAACTATGCACGATTGCATCAATGATTGCAGCTGCATACAATGGTTATAACTCAGTCATCCCCCCAAAGTGGAGTAATACGAAGTATCAAAATCAAACATTAATTTAACACAGGCCATTAAGTTGTGATGGTGATGTTATAGATGTGCCTGTATTCAATTTTTACTTCAGTAAAACACAGTGCTTTATAGGAATCATGGTCAGAATGAAACATTTCATCCACAGTCTACTCCATCTTGACAATAAATTAGTAGAATAGGAACAAATGCCAATTCCTTTGCAAGCGAGGTGAGCAGTCCGGAGCATGAGTTGCCTTCTCCATTTTTTTTGTGCTGTAGTTTGAATCTGCCTGCTCCTAAGAATGAACTTCTCAGTGTATGTCTCCCACCTTTGTTAAAGTGTCTCCTGAAATTGTCTGTAGGTTTGGATTGCTGTCAACCAAAGGGACACCTTTAAGTGTTTATTTTAGGTAAGCAATCTGGATAACCAGTTGTTTTATACCTCTTAAAATGTTCCTTTACTGTTGTCTCATCTCTTCATTTTTGATCTAAACTCAATGACCTTTTTTTGTACTTTCTATTTCTGAACTTTCTAGGTCATTTGCTTGCCTCATATCCTGCACAGATGCTCCACCCATCTAAGGATCCTCTCCTTTTCAATATATTTTTTTCTTCTTCTTCTTTTTTTCCCCCCACAAATGTACCTACAAGACCACATATTTGGTTCACAGTCAGTAGTTACTCAGTGGGAGACATTTCCCATTCACATGTGATACCTGTTTTCTGCTGCTTCCAATTATGCCATATGCTGGAAAGCCAACCTGTTGAACTATTGGAGTCAATGTTATAATCAAACTAGTTATGAAGGTAGCAGTGTGTCTCATAGACTGTTCTGGACATTGTCTGATTTCTGCCATAAGCAAAATACTGACAAGTCCTGCTTTGTTTCGCTGTTTTTTCAGGTGGCAAAAAGCTAGACATACATTCATTATATTGTAAAATCACAGCCTTTGAGGTCTTGCTGAATCTGCCCTACAGCTATTTATCACATGATTGCAGGGAATGAAAATAACATTTTTCCTTCTATTAGGAATATATTGCTAACCTTGAGGCAAGATAGTGCATAATTTTATGTGTGCCTAGTCTTGCTGTTATATATAGACTGTTTTGAGATGAATCAGTGTTATCATTTCCCAGAATTTAGCACAAGTGTTTTAGCAGAGCCAAGGAGATTTCATATACTTAGGCTCTTGGCTGTGACAGTGACCAGGGATCCCAAGTCTGAGTCACATTTATACTAATACCGTTTTATAGTCATGGAAAAAGGCCAAGAAAATGCTAATATAATTTACTCCCAAGTTAAGGGGTTTCTTTGTTGAGGTTAGAGCTGCATGTAGGCTATCTGAGCCCAATTCTGATTTCACATCTATTAATTTTATATGTGTGAAATTACAGCTATTTCAATGATGTTTTTGCTTGTAATCAAGAGTTGAATCTGTCTCCTCATGTCTGTGTGATGATCCCTCTTTCTTCCTCCTACAACCAGCAGTCTGCAGGAGACTCGGAGATCTCTCAGACTCTTTTATTCTTTCCTACGGTACCCATCCTTCTCTTGCAACTTCTTGAGTAATCTCTGTTTTTTAATATGAAGCATTAATTCACTTTAAATAGCAAGAATTAGGGAAACTGGGGCTCAGTCCCTCTCCACAATTACGGGTTTAATCATCAAGTTGCCTATCTGATGCTTTTATAAGCATAGCTCTACTATAGCTATGTACATAATACGTAGCTCTGATTTCTAGGTGTAGTTTGTTTGCAGGGTGACCTGCAGTGAGCAGTTTTAAGCACATTGAAATAATTTCTGATACTTGTTGTGGTTTAACCCTAGTCGGCAACTAGGTACCACACAGCCGCTTGCTCAGCCTCCCCTCCCCGGTGGGATGAGGGAGAGAATAGGAAGAGCACAAGTAAGAAAACTTGTGGGTTGAAATAAGAACAGTTTAATAATTGAAATAAAATAAAATAAAATAAAATAATAATAATAATAATAATAATAATAATAATTGTAATGAAAAGGAAAATAAGAGAGGGAGAGAGAGAGGAACAAAAACTCAGGGAAAAACAAAAAAATACCCAAGTGATGCAGCTGCTCACCACCCGCTGACCAATGACCAGCCAATCCCCAAGCAGCGATTGCTGCCCCCCGGGCAACTCCCCCCAGTTTATATACTGAGCATGACGTCATATGGTATGGAATAGCCCTTTGGCCAGTTTGGATCAACTATCTTGCCTGTGCCCCCTCCCAGTTTCTTGTGCTCCCGGCAGAGCATGGGAAGCTGAAAAGTCCTTGACTAGTGTAAGCATTACTTAGCAACAAGTAAAACATCAGTGTGTTATCAACATTATTCTCATACTAAAATCCAAAACACAGCACTATACCAGCTACTAGGAAGAAAATTAACTATCCCAGCTGAAGCCAGGACATACTACATAGACACTTTCTGCCATGGCCCACTTCTGAGCTACTTATGCATATAGACTGCATTTTTTTAGGTATTGTCTAAAGATACATGTTTCCAGAATGCAATTTCCAAGCTACGTAAATTAAGTTTCAATTTTTAATATTCGTGATACTTTAACATCTTAAGAACTGCAGGAAAGCGTGAAATTTACAGAGAAAAAAATTGAGGAGTATACTGATGAAAACAGTTGAATATGCAAATCAGGCTACATCCACTGTTTTAAGGAATAAAGTACTTCTGAGTGTAGAGTTGTTAGGATCGTCTGTGCCCTTAACAGGAACTTGTACAGTAATAAAATAGATGTCATTATTTTCTAAGCACAGGGGACAAAAGAATCACATTTTTAGTCCATGGATCTGTGGTAATTTGAGGTAGTTTAACACAATGGTGAGATGCATTATACGTAATCCAAACCCACTAGGGCTTCGGATTATGCTGTTCCAACTTGCTGTGTGAATTTTCCTTAGGGGAGTCCTAGTTGATTAAAGCTTGATAAAAACAAACATCAGAAAGGGAGAAGTTTGTTTTTACTGTCTTCTGGATTGGGGTAGCTGTCCCAAAATATAGGTATGAAAGCAGCAGTCCACTTTTGCAGACTTAGCTGAGGCAAAAATATTGTGATAAATTCTGTAGAACACACTCGGGCAAAACGCCCATTTGTTCTATTGAGAATTTTGCCTGATTAAGACCTGTTTTCCCCTTATCTCTGAGTTTCTTGAACAAAATGTGTTGACTCTGATCCAGTAAAGTAGAGCAAGCTTCTTAATCTGGCACATTAAGTAAAAGCTCAGCTGGGAAAGGAATGCAGTATTTTGTCTTTGCATTTCAATTGAGTTGAAACTTCTTATTTTAAGCTTAGGCTGTGAGAATCATCTCCAAGCAATGTAACATCATTTACAGAGTCAGGTGATAGATGTTTGGACTGAATACAAGTGTATAATGGGACACATCTTTCCTGTTAATAAAAACAAAAATAAATAAATGCAATGTTCAGACTTCCTTAATCAGTTCTTTCAAGCAACTCTGTTCTGACTTGCAGCACTCCTGCTGTTTCAAGTCATGGACCTTTCTTTTAACACAGACAGCGTATTATGCTAATCTGCGTGCTGGGCAAAAGCCCAGTTGAGAGTAGCTGAAAGTCTAAAAGAAGTTTCACTTTTGACCGCATCCCTGTTTTGAACCAAGATTGCTAATGTAGAAAGGCTTGCTACCTCTAGAGGTGTGGAGAGGGTCTTGCACCTCTTCCTTAAAACTCTGGCATCCTTTTTTCCTCTCATTTTGCTTCCTTTTCTCTGGGGAAATTACTCATGTTTTTACCAGTATAATAACCAAAAGAGTCGCACTTTTTATTTCTAAAACAAACGAGCATTTTTTTTCCACTTGTACTGAGACTTCAATCTCTGCCAAAAATCTGAAAAGAAATCACCAACTGTTCTGTAACTCTTTAAGCAATTACCATTGAATACACACACTATGGTTCAAAATGCAATAAATACTAAAACTTCAGCAAGGAAAATCTAGCACGAATCATAAACAAGAAACTGATGCAAGTACTAACATACTTATTTTTGATGGTAATACATGTAAATTATGAAATATAAGTACATCAGTTATCCCATGAATGATTTAGTGTATCATCTTATGACATGATGAATGAGGTGAGGCTGCATGTACACTGAATGCTTGTAATGTAATTTATCTCCCAGGAATACTGAAAATACTCAATTTAATATACAGAAGTATTTGTTAAGAAGCTTACCAAAACAATATGGTGGGCTTAGACTAAGATCATACCAGAAGGTCCATCCTTCAGTTCTCTGAATCATAAGAAGAAACAGATTGTGTCAAATGGAAAGTGAGAAATAACGTAATCTAACCAATCTGCACTTTGGCAGAGTCGTTGTAGGCTGGCTGAGGTTTCTTGACTATTCTCAGTTAAGGTAGGTATTTGACACAATAGTGAAGAGCTGACCATTTTAATTGTGAATATGTTTTCCTGGAAAGCAAAAGCTTTGGTAGTCTCAGAGGAGTTTATCGGGCTAGTCACACAGTGCTCCCCAGGGTCAACCAGCAGGGTGAACCAGTTGGTTGCATCAGTACTTGCACCAACCCTTGTTTGGGAACTGCAGTATTTAAGAGAGCCCAGGAGAAAAGAGATACTTGCTTCCTTTACAGTTTTTCACAGTTCCCCTGAAGCCTTCTGTCCATGATTCCTGTTGGTCTTTGAAGTCCATGCGGGTTTTTTTCTGTGGCTTGGGAACTGTCACTTTTTAGACATCTACTGATGAAAGTTTTGTGACTCCTGCTCTTTTTGCTGAGGTTGCAGACTTAGTTTTTCTGTCTCTTTAAGGTGCTTTGGCTTCTCTTCCTATTGTCTAACCAAAGGTAACAAGAGTATTCTTACCGTTTTCCTCTCTCTTGCCCTGACCGCAGGCTTACTTTTTTTTCACCTTTGCTGTATTTCACAGGAGAATGATCAAATACTCCCACAGAGTAACCATTATTTGTTATGAAGTGAATCATATGTCTGTTGCATGTTACTGGCTTGTGCTATTTTAGCAACAGTTAGTATTAACTATGTAGGCTTAATTAGCATATTTGGTTTTGGAATCTTGAACTAGAAAGCTTTCCTGTTTCCTAAAACAATCCATTTGGATCTGCATAAATGAGAGCTATTTCAAACAGAAGAGGCAAAAATACTTATATGGCATATAATGTTGCGTAGCTCCTAAAAATTAAAAAGAAGAGTTTGGTTATATAATTTATATAAATTTTAAAGTGTTTTACAATAGAGAAATATCATTACTGATTATTTCAGTAAAGGGTAGACTGAGGTAGAGAAACAACATCTTAAAGGCAACACTTATTTTCAAAGGCAAGAATAGAACGTGGATTAAAAACTACATACATTAGATGCAGTGGCCCTTATGTAGAATAGTTATTGAACTAGATATAAAATTTTGATGTTTTCATGGAGGAAAATGTAACAGTTTTATAAAGCTGAGAATGCCAGCACAAAATCAGCAGTTATTTGCATAGTATTGTCAGGGACAAATATTCTGGAGACAATTCAGTGAATCAGAGCTGTTTGATTAATCAAATCAAGTCTCTGTTGTAGCAATGCAAAGAGGTTATGTCTGCTGGCAATCTGATTTGAAATCAAATGTTTATGGATTAATGAACACAAGACAATTGCTTCTAAGCCTCTTTTCAAGCAAAATCTTAGGTCTTTAGAAATGTGGATAAGTAGGGAATGATTAGCCGGGTCTGACAGCACAAGTGAGAATTTATCCCCTCAAACATACTCTCTTTACAATTAAAGAAAATCCAAGCAATTAAAAGCAGCCAAAATAAAGCAAAGAACAAAATTTACAAGTTGTGTTTGTTATTTTAGTAACATATGGTAATGTAAGCAAATTGTAATCATAGTTACATTACATTCTAATTGAACGATAAACTTAACAGAGCTATGTCATTTCATATCAACTGAGGATCTATCTCACAATCTGCTTTTTAAAAAGCAGTCCATGCCTCATCTTCAAATGACCCTTGCACTTTAATGTATTGAAAAAAAAAAATCATTCTTTCTTTCTTAGCAGTTGTTGTTCATTACATTATCTTTAAAAACTGTGAACGATGTGCATATTATAAAGGGAAATGTGCAATCCATTTAAGCATAAAAGAAAGTTCTTCTGCTTTTATAGGAATTGACTCAGAAATAATTCAGGTACAATTTTGTGTTCCCTTTGGTCTCTTTCTTCTCTAAGAAGGCTCTCTGCTTTGGTTTGATACTAAATTAGTTATATCTAAATGCCACCTTCGTTTCTTCCCCCACTGAGCTTAACAGTTAATTTTCCAGGCTAGAATAAAGAAATCCTTGCTTTCATTTTTTATCCCATCCCCATGGCGCAGTAGACCAATAAGAAGCATATAGTTCTTACCGAGTTAAGAGAATAGGAGCACTTCTCTGAAGAAAATTGGCTGGCTTTCACTCACTACATAAAAAATCATCAATTAAAAATGGAAACAGCTGGAAATGAAATCTTCTTCTTGTCAAAGGTGAATATTAAAGTGCTCCCTCATTTGACTTTCCCTTTATTTGTTTTAAGATGATCTTCATTATTTTGCAATGACTCTCTTATTTGCTAAGGTAACAGCGATTAGCATTACCTGCTTGGGCTTGTTTTTGGAAAACTGACTATGCGTAGCATTTGATCTACAAGTAGCTGCACTGGCTTCTGTGCACAACATAACTGAATCCTAAGTTCATAAGGGGATGAAATTTTTATCAGAATGGTTTAGGGTTAGCAAAAGACTTCTATTAAAATCAGTGGGAATTTTACAATTGATACTAAGTGCTTTTGAAAAGCCTACCCTTTTGCCTCATGTTAGACTCATGAGGATCACAGAACTAAATCCTAAGGGTGTTGTCTGCTACTTCACCTGAAAGGTGATCTAATTTGGAGGTTAGCACATTTTAAATTGAAACATTAGTGATGACAGTAGCTAATCTGAAAAAAAATTAGCAAGACATAAACTACACTGTCTTAAAACTGTAACAGGTAGGTACTGTTTTGTGCAAGGAGAAACTCTCCATGAACTGACTAATTTGATCAAGTTTCATACTACATCGTCATCTCAAAGTTGTGATTCTTTTACTGTGTAATAGTGACTGTACCTCACATTTTTAACTTCTTACTTTAGTTCTATTAATTTTTTTTTGTTTTAGTTATTTTAGCTATATTAGTTTAGTTAGGCATAAAAATAAATCAAGAAAGGAGAATATAGTATCAGTCATCATGTCACCTTGTCACTATGCATGTGTACAGATATATACATGTGCATGTATGTACAGGATTATATATACTTGTTGAAGTATACTGAGGATTCTACCTTAAAGAAAAGACACGATGCTGGCCAAAGGTACATTATTCATGTTGCCTAAAGAACATGCACTGATATATAGTTAATAGATAAAGAGTCATAAGAAGGAAGTTCAAAGTCATTTTCAACACTTTCAGAAAGACCAACATTATTTCTCTTATGACTAACCCAAAACTGCTTTACATTTTCAAGTTGAGAAGTGAACCAAGTCCTCAGGTAGTGCTCTTTGTTTATGAAAACAGCTGAGGATCTAATTTAATGACATTTGAAGATTTATTTTACAGACTAAAATCAGATGTCAGACACTCCAATGAACCATCCAAAAATCTAGTGCAATTGCAGTCCTAATCAACGTGAAGCTTATCCCACAGAGGCCTATGGTATATATACATCAGAGGTGAATACATGCTGTAGGAATTACTTTAGACAAAAGCACTGATAGAAGGCAGAAGGGATGAACAGTTTGTAACTGCCAGGCTCCTTAGCAGGTAGTTCCCTGACTATATCCCTGCTGTTTCCAGTCTAAATGAGTATTAAAACAGCTAGTGATGTCATTAAGGCATCGGCTAGCATGTGAAGGGAGAGAGTTTCTAACTGGAAGAGATCATGAGGTACCTCCACATGAATATTTCTTACTCCATTTAGGTTTACTTGCATTTTAGTATTTGTTTCTTGACATAAAAGTCTTCAGGATTGGAACAACATGAATCTTTGTTCTTGCAGGAGCTGGGCAGATATTATCTTCAAACTTTCAGTCAGGGAAACACCGTGCTGGTATCGAGAGTGAGCTGTCAGTACCATGATTTCCGTGTGCAGGGGTGTAGCACTACTGCATTGTGCTAGAAGATAAACTCCTTGTCAGGAGCATGGCTTGTGCGGTTGGTCGTGGCATGGTTGGGTCCTGCCCATGCTGATGAGAAGGCCTGTCCTGAGCATCTCCTTAGACAAAGTCCATGTGTAAATGTAGTTTGGGCTAATGTAAGCAGCAGTGCAGACTGTTGTGACTTGTTTTGAAGTACATGGTGTCTGCTACTACTAGTATGACTTTGAGAGAGCTGCTAGGGTCAGAATTGGACACCCAAACCTTCTTTTCCAGTCAAATTTCTCTATCAGATATTGAATGTGTGTTGTTGCTCGGCATGCATTAAGATGTCTTAAACTAATTGCATTTGAGCCCTTTATTTTCATATAAGAAATTGCATTTTGCTAAGTGTTTTACCGTAAGAATGTCCCGCTGTTTTAAACAATGTTGCAAGGACACATGGCTGGTATTACTCATAGATAATTTCTGATTATATTTAGTATTATAGATGTTGAAATTTGACAGGGAAATCTCAACTATTTTTTAAAACTTGTCATAGAAAATAATTCCAGTTTTCCTTTCGGTAAAGAATGCGTTAAGTTTGGGTTAGGCTTCGGTAGTCACACCAACCTTAAATATGATTCTTCTGCACAGTTTTTTCCACATGTTATGCTCTGTGTACATCAACAGAAACAAAACTAGCTCAGTGATCTGGAGGTAGTATACACTGCACCCATGGGTGAGTAAGAGTGATTCATGCAACAGTATGCTAAGAAACGTAAGTGGTGTGTGGCAAGCATGTAGATCATGTAATCACTATCATGACTGCTATTCTAGTAGAAAGGATAAGATCTTGCTGGACTTCTGAAGGATGAGATAGTAGTGAAAGTACAATACTTCCAAAAGGCAAGTCAGCTCTTAGAAATAAAATGTTACAACTTTAAATATCTGAGATAACTAAGAAGAGGTTTATTTTAAGATTTCCTCTATTTTGTGGTTGATTGTGAAGCTTTGGCTGTTTCATTATACTCTGTGATTTATTTGCTTCTTTATTTCCCTATTTATTGTATTTCAGAATTAAAATATCTAAATATTCAGTCAGTTTTTTCTCAGTTAAAGATTGTGGTTGGATATGTCACTGAATACAGGCCTTAGTACAACTAATAAGCAAACAAGCTTTTCTGTAAAGGCTTCACTAGATAATCAATCAGAAATCCTGGCTAGGAGCTTGTAGCTGTTATTTTTTCATGTCAGTAGTATTAAACCAAGGTTTACACGTTTAAATTAATCAAGCTGATGAAAGGCTGGGGTTTTTTTTGTTTGTTTTCCTAAAAAAAATAGATTAATTTGACTTCTGTCTGCATGGGAAAAAAAGATAGGGATACACATACTTGATTTGGGATAGAAACCCTGTGGCTTTGTGCATGTGCATGTAGGTGCATGTGCATATGAGAGAGAGAGATCCAGACAGATTACTTTGCAGTGTAAAAACATGGAATTAAAAAGAGAAATACCGGTGTTTATAGAGAATCTCATATTTAACAAGAGCAGCCCTGGAAAGGAATGCTCCCAGTAATCTCTCTTTAACAGACTCAAGTGGAAGAAAGCCAAGTTGTTCAGTTGCACAATAGGTTGCAATCATGTGGGAGAGTTCCCAGTTGGGAGTTGAAAACTGAAAACCTGACATGCATAAGTGAATGAAGCTAGTGGTGTGTTGATTTAAGATTTTTTTCCCCCTCCTTAAAAATACAGCTGGGCTTCTGTCTTTGTCTGGGTATTGGAGAGCCGACACTTTATGAGACACAAAATTAGTTTAAAATTGACATTTTGGATGTCGGTGATAATTTGTCCTGATGTTATGGCTAGTGGTTGTAATTGTGACAAGCAGGCTTGATCCAAGTGGGCACTGTAAGAGCCAAATTTAATAGATGACCATTGTAATTTTCTGCCTTGTGGACAGAAGAGACTTTCCAATGTTCCTTCACCACAACAATCAGGGATTACTAAATAACAAGTCCACAGGATTGGGGGAGGATTGAAAGGATTAATGGAGTATGACAAAATTGCACCTGAGGGGGAAAATCTGTAGCAGTTTTTTGTATGGTGATGTGGTAGATCAGGCAAATTGGCAATTGTTACTGATCTTTACACATGCATGTCTTCAAATAAAGTGCGTGAAAGTCAAGTGGATGCAACATGTGGCTAAGGCTGTCATAAACATTTATGTCATCAACCACATAAATCACTTAATACTATCATTTTAAGTATTTCAATGATCAACTATATTAAGCATCAGTGGATTGTAGGTACTGTACTAAATCATTTTTTTACTCTGCTATAACCTCTTATCCTGCTAAACTAAATCCTAGAAAAGATTAAAAATGTAGGGTTAGTCCAACCCTTCTCTTCAAAGATAATTAAGGAATACAGTTCCTGTTTAGGAAGAGTGTTTCCAGCTTTAGAACTTAAAAATATGTATATATAAAAATTGGTTTGCAGTCTGCATTCATGTGCTGACCTGTTGTTAAATAAACCCACTCTATCCCTTTGATAAATATCCATTTCAAAACAACAATAACAATCTTAGCTCCAAGTCCTTATGCGATATTAATGTATTTTTAATAAACTTTAGCACTATCAAACATCAGAAGTTTGTTAACAGATACTTGGTTTCTTTTCACACTGGTTTAAACCAAGAATCCCACCACTGATGGCAGTGGATTTACATGAAATAGAAACAAGGAGAAGCAAGAAGAGAGCTATTCAGCTTTATTTTTAAAACTCTAACTTTTCTTTGGAAAGGAACTTATCTATTAAACTTTGTTTATTACCTCTCTGAGAAAAATCTAAACTTGGGAGTATTTTTTTGACTTAAGTGGAAGTTTTAGATCTATGTTGTGTTCATGATAGTTGAACTTAACCTTAGGAGCAAGATACTTTTCCTTTCTTCCCAGTTTGGTATAAACACAGTCTTTAGGGAAAATAGCAACTGGTGCAAAGGGTTAAACTTTTGCCTATGTAGAACTACACAAGAGAGAGAAAATTAAAAAAGAAAAATCACAAACACATCTATGTTACTGTCTGAGGTCATCTCTCAAGTATTGTGAATTGTTTAAGGAAATGCTTCTTCGGCAGCGTTGACTGAAGGTCATGTTGTTATTTAGGCTTTTTACTAGTGGAACAGCAAACGATTCATTAATTCCATTAGCCATCCTTTCTGTGCACTGGGAAAAGCAAATGTAATTGTCAACTATTCCTACTGTATACTTAAGCTGTCAAGGATCCTGGAAAGCTTCAGTTATCCTCTTTGAAGATATGAAAGGAAGGGGTGGGCTATTTTGTGTCTTTAAAACAGCAATAGGGAAAAAATGTGCCACATAATGTAAGCTAAAAGATTTCTTTTTAACCTGAAGTGACACTCTAATACAGAAACACTGGGCAGGTTTCTGATGGGTAAAGCTTCTGGTTATTATTATTATGTTTTAAAAAAAGAAGTCTTATAGTACAGCCTGTCAGCATGCCGTTAGTGTTTTCTCTAAACCTGTCTTGTCT
Source organism: Ciconia boyciana (assembly GCF_034638445.1). Lineage (NCBI taxonomy): Eukaryota > Metazoa > Chordata > Aves > Ciconiiformes > Ciconiidae > Ciconia > Ciconia boyciana. Next base: position 178,346,877 of record NC_132934.1, read on the forward strand.
CCAGGAGCCATTCCAGGGACTTCTCATTTCCCTTCCCTTCGGGTTCCTGAGGCAATCCATAGGTCTCACCCTGCTGCTGCGTGTGGTGGACAGGCAAGTGTAGCATGATAGAAGTTGGTGGGCATGCTGCACTCTTATTGCATATATATTAGGCAAAATCAGGGTGCATATTTTTATAGCTTTTCACCATGAAGTTTCTGGTGGGTTAGTGGACAGCAAAAGTGAAAAATATCAGGTGCATCTGCAAAATTATTATCATTTCTTCCTGCTGTTGACGGGGATGACAGCTGAAAGCCTAGTCTACTACATTTAGCATGAAAAAGCAAAGAGAGGTTTCAGGATTAGTAGCCCAGGCAAAAGTGGATTACATCTGAATTGGAGTGTCTGCCCTCTAAGTCATCACTGCTATTAGGTAGTGTTCTGCAGAGAGAGAGTACACTTTTTGTCCATAGAAGAGACAGTTATATTGAAAAGACAGTGAGGGTCTTTGGTGCAAGAGGGCTTCATTTTAACTATGGTGAAGAAGTCCAGGAAAAGTAGGTAAGCAAATCCACATAGGGTGGAATTTTGTCCACCCTCCCCGTGTGCTTAAAAGAAATAGTGTGCTCTCTTCTGCAGATCTTAAAGTCCCAGACATCCTTGGTGGCAGTTAAAAATCCACTGTCGGTTATTACACATTTCAGCATATTCCTTTTATTTTAGCAATAATGAATGCAAAGCTGTCTTGTCCTTTGCAATGCTTTGAGCTGTTCAGATAAGACATTGCAGAGTGGTTGGACACAAATCACATAACCCTACTGTGCTCTGTTTGAAAGGAAAGTACAACTTTTAATTCATTATTGGTTAACTAATTTTCTCGTATGCTTTTCCCACAGTTTTGAGTGACAGTCCCACACCCTCAATACATGGTTTGTTTAATTGTGGTGCCAAAAACTTGACTTTCTCTTTAAAGATGTAATTTTACATCCTGATTGTAAAATAATTGTTTGCTGCTCACTTTTCGATCATGAAAAAGGAAACACATTTTGCATACTTCTCAAGACATAACTTTGTCACTGTGTGATGATTTTTCTCTAAAACATGGAAAACTGTGGAAAAGGAGTTACATCTGTTGGGAAAGTTTTGCTCTGTGTGTGATATAATGTAATGAGTAATCATAAATGTAAAACAGTTGATGTGACAATTTCCTATATAATGATTATGCAGTAGTTAGTAGCCACAGTATACTATATTACTCCTGTTATGTATTTTGGAGGTGGACACTATGGATTCATAATATGGTTTAACTTGTATAAGTAGTATCAGTCCATCTGAGGGATAGTCTTCCCCCAGGTTGAGAATTATGAATTTACAGTGTTGATTTTTTGAATCTTATGAGCCACTACAGAGTGGAAAATATTTAAGGATAGCAGTGTATGTACTTCTATACGTTACTGAGTGTTAAGCAATCAATTGATTGTTAAATAAACTAATATATATAATACATTATATTTATGCAAAGAATAGCTGCAAAAATCAGGTGAAGCATTTCACTTTTATTGTAGTAATAGGCACCATTGCTATGTATTTATCTATGCATAGTTTAGGAGAGAAGAAGATGCTGTCAATGATTCTGTAATATTTTCTTCATTGTAGTGGCCACTGAGTTGAATAAGAATTCACTGATATGTATAGTAATGAATCTTTAAAACTATCATTTCTAATCAGTGTTGGACAGTGCAAACAAACAGGTGTCCTTTCAAAAATGGACCTTTGTACACTTTGAGTAAAGAACTACCTAAAAAGCGTATAAAGTAGTTGTACATTCCAAATGTATTAAATTCCATTTTTCCTTTGCTATATTTTGTAAAACATTTTCATTGTAAACAGTATGCCTCTCACACATGTCAAATCAAACCTCTTTATTTAAAAATATATAACTAATGTAATTGGAAGCTTATTGCACTCTCATGCAATGTATATATTGTGACTTCAAAAAGTCTGTACTGAACTTTGCTTAAACTACTAGTATGTGGATTTCTTTCAAATTTATTTTTAATTAATGATATTAAGGATAAGATCCTTTCTAAATGTACTTTAAAATTCACAATAAAGTTTCAGAAGTTGTTTTGTACAATGTTGAGGCTTTGTGTTGAATTTTCTTATTGAAATCTTTTTAAACTGGTACCTTGACTAAGTTCCACATTCCTTGAGTATGTGTAAATCGGTGTTTAACATAACATCATCATGATTTAAATCAGGTGTGCCATATCACAAACTACAGTATTTCCATTTACTTAAGAGCTGTCTTCACTGAATTAGAGATTGCTGATCTGTTTAACACAGCATCTCCTGGCACTTCTGTAATTTCTGCTGGAGATTCAGTCTGTGTTGAAGAAACTCTCTGTATTGGACTTGAAGAGTGAGATAAAATGTATACTGTATTTTGTGTATCAGCTCAATCCAGGAGACGATACGGAATGAGTTGGATGAAATAGTGGGGAAAACATAGAGAACAACATGTGTTTATTTTAGAATATCTAAAAATCTGATTTATAGCTCCCAATGGAAACAAAAAGTAAATATACAATATTGGAGAAAGATGCTATGGTATGGTACACAGTCAAATGTGTTGCAAGCTGTCATTTTTATTCTCCATATCTTTTGTTTTTAATGCTATTTTATTATTAGATGATTCAGTAGTGATTGAGGTAAAAATGTTAGTGGCCTCAATGGGGAATTTGCCTGAGTAAAAAGGTAATTAAGCTCTGTAGTGTTTGGAATAACGATTATTTTTCATTTCTGTCCTTCCCCATCTGGAAAAAAAGTGACAATTGTTTTGCTCAGAAGTAGAAGTTTCCATTTAGCTATATGTTTAGCAGTGACTGAAAAGGTTAAGCAAGAGGATGGTATAATTTTTCTTTTGAGGATAAAATAGTCTATTCCCCATGAAATTTACTACTATTTAGCTGTTTACTTAACCAAGAGAGGACTAGGCTTTTAATTTTATGGATGAAATTTAAAAAAACATTTATCATTGTCCCATTGATGTCACTATTAAAATTGCTAGTGACATAGTTTTAGGTCATCGGTGTACATGTTTGACAACGCCATATGGCCTACCTGTATTATCATGAGATTGTAATTTTTCAAGATGCTTTCACTGGCACTGTAGATCTGCATATCTGAAAACATACATAGCTTGATAATTCCCATTCAGAAATCCCAGTATAGCTCCTTAACTATGGTTAGCTAGATTTTTGCACATTAGAAATGTAATTCTGATGTCAAGTAAATCTGGTTTGAGAATGAGGTAGAAATCTATATGTCTTTCAAAATCCCCTATTTAACTTGTCTGTTTAAATAGGTAAAACTCTTCTAGAAATTATTTCTCACTGCAAAGCTTCAACTAAGGTCCAAGGCAAAATTAGACCTAATTATCTTAATGGCAGAAAATACTCAGCTGAATACTTTACTTAAGAAATGCCTTAAATTTAATTGTGCTATTCCTACAGAAAATCAGATCTTTCTTTTTGAGTGACTCCTTCATAAAAGACTGAAGAACAGTTTTGAATTGTCTTCAAAAAATAATCTGAAATTCAGGCTCTAAAGAGAGCCCTCAGATCTCTAAAGAGATAGATAGTTTCACCATACTTGGCTATTTTTTTCAGTCTTTAATAACATTTATCTCATTAAAGATCTGCTATAGGGTTAACTCAACACTCAATTACAGTGAAACACTGATACTCCAAATGAGAGAACCATTTTCACTTTTAATTCTGGAAATGGGAATGGATGTTCAAGTATTCTCATGGGAGGAAACACTGATCACCAAAAGGAGGTAGGATCATGTACTTTTCTTGCAAATATAGCCAGAGAACAGAAAAAATACACCAGCATTATTGTACAACAGAATAAACAAAACACTCACTGTCATCAGGAACAAAAGTCAGCGCATTGTCTGTTGCCTGATTTGACGCTAGTCTTCGCGTGCTTGGCTTGCTGGTATCTGAGACTCATAATTGTCTCTTGATGTATGACTTTGTGTCTTTTTGCTAAGGTTCACATCTTCACCTTCTCCATTATGAATGATGAATCTTTTTATTGCGTTACTACTGCCAAAGTTAAGTGATTAGCCTAATTTAGAACCTGATTGTGTAACCCAGGCTTATGTTAGCTGGCAGCTAAATCTGCGAGGGGCCCCATTCCATATCGCACTTAGAAGTGCTCACTGGTGTGCCAGGGCTTGTGAGAGCCAGTGCTGAATAGGTTGATCCCCTGTGCAGAATCTGAATTTAGCGAAGGTCGACGGCCCCTGCCTTCATTTTTAAATAATTTGATCTCAATGACAGAAAAAATAATCCCTGGTGTCCATAAGTAGAAGTCCCATCCTCAGTTTCATTTTATAAAATTTTATAATACTGCAATATCTTGGTAAAATAGTGGTAAAAACAAAGCTGTAGTTGAATTAGGGTATGGTAACTTTCTTCAAGTATTGGGATTTTTTTTAATAGCTACACGTGAGACTGATGCACACATTTCTATGCCATTTATTCATACTGAATACTATACACCAACATAAACCTTGTCTAGCTTAATAAGAGCCAGATTCTGGCAAAAAAAAAAAAAAAAAAGAGAGGGATTGGAGCCAGCTGTAGCAGGAGGGGGGTAGGATGAACTAAAACCTCTTCACTGATAGCTGTCATCAAAGGAAGAAAGAAAAACATAGTTTATTATGAACCCAGGGGAACAATTTAATTTAGTATTTGAACATAGATAAACTCAAAAACAATACCCTACAGAAAGAGCTCTAAATTAAATCTTATTTTGATCTTATGAACGTTATATTTTTTTGTTGTTGCAGGTTTTTCTATATCAAGTGATACAATCAATCCATGAAGTTAGATGTTAAAAAGCATTTAACAGTCAGACTTGGGCTGTTATTCTATATGCATGTATTTATTTAAATTTTATGTTCTCAATAGAAGAAATTATTTTGCTGAAGTTTCAGGAAGTGCTTCAGCATCTTGTCTTTGCAGCTTTCTTGAAGGGGGAATTTTCCAACAGCCATTGTCTAAATACCTGATAAGAGCCTGCTTCATAAGAAATGGAGTAAAACATTTTTGTCTTTGAAAAAGGCTTCCCCTACATTTTTGATGGGGAGCAGATTTGCTGGAGGAACTTGTTTGATTTCATTCTTGCATATTCACTTTGCATTTAATACAAAATGTTTTCTTGCTTGCAACATGAAGCAGGATCTTGTCACAGCACTGCAAAGGGAAAACACATAGTGGGCTTGGCATTCCCTGACAATGTGCTTTCATTAAAACTTTAAAATGTAAATGTATGGAGAAACGCATGTCATTTCCCCTCACAGACCTTCACAGCTATTGCATTCATTGCCACTAGTATGTGGCAGAGTTGTTCTTTCTTCTTTTTATAGCTTGTTTCCCTTGCAAATGTAACTATGTACAGAGTTATTTTTTGGAGTTAATGTTTTGCCAACCTTAGCTAATCAATAGGAATCTTATCTCCAGCTCTGTTAGATCATTAGCAGTTTAAATTAGTAACCAATGGTTAACAGATTTTTGACACTGCAATTTTTCTCCCCCCAAGTTATTTCTCAAACTACTTTGCAGTGCTATTTTCAGGTCACTACTCAATGTCTTATCAAAAGGAGTGGGTGGATTAGAATTCAGATACATGAGAAATGTTAAATGGAAATTGCTCAGTACTGCTTTGACTATGGCCAGAAATATGTTAATTAAAAACAGCGGAGAACATAATCCTTTTCTGAATCTAAATGGCTATGACAGTTTGTACAGTTGGGAGGCATGGGACATTCTTTAACCAGTTACAAAGCTGTTTAGATGGATCAGAAAATATAGTGTAGAAAGATTACACAAGTGAATCCAATCCCAGACGTGTCACATCATCCCTCCTTTTGCTTTTAGTTTCTTATTTTAATGTTAAATACTTGAAACACAATCTATCATTTGGAACATATGTTAATTACAAAATAACGTAAGAGCTCATTTTGCTGTCAGAAGCATTCCTTTTTCGGTCTGATAGTACACAGCAATATGCCTGACAATAGCATTATCAGTGGTTTGGAAAGCTTTTTTTGCTCCAGCTTCTTCAAACTAGCCTTTGCAAAGGCATGTTCAGAGATCACAGAGACAACTCTCATTTCATGCCAGAAAAATCATATGTTCCTTAGTAAGAGAAGGTGACCACAGAGGCCAGTTACAGAACCTATCCTAGGATATTTTTAATTTGCAAACAAGAATGTCACTACTCTGTCCTTCATGCGAGATAGCAGTGGAAGGAGCTGGAGTTGTGTGTGCTTCAATGACAGGACTAGGAGACATCATTTTACAACCTGTACACTTGGTATTTATCTCCATGTGTACTTTTAAACCATGGTTGTAAAACAATTATTTTTGCAATTGATATGCTTCTTTTTATAGAAGTCTCTGATAGGAGACTTATGGCTCTGTGGTGACATACCTGCATGCCACAGGGGTACAGTAAGAAAGCTTCAACAGTGTTAAGCCTCCATGCTTCTTTGTGATTTTATGCTTTATTTAAAAAAGTATTTTGATATGCCTTTTTCCTGGGTTTGTTTTATTGCTGTTTTTTTTTCTTCTCTTATGCTGGCCTAGTCTTTCCAGGCTTGCAAAATATTGATTTTTTTTTTTCCCTAATTAATTTTCTTTCTTAGATAGTCTCTTTTGCTGATATAGCTCTTTTTCAGGATGACACAGTATTATCTTGTTGGAGGCAAATGTTGACATCACCTAGAGTTATACCTTTAAAAGTGGAAATAGTATATTACTGTTCTGATCCAAATCACTATACAAATACCATTGTAAACATCTTTGCTATAGACCATGACAAGAAATTAGGTAGTCTGTCTTTGTAAGTGTGACAAGAATGTCAAGCTATGGTAGAAATAAATGGGAAATCAACATTATTTAAGGGAAAAAATAATTCACTCTCATATCCAAAAATAGCTGGTTGCCAAAAGTAAATATTTCACTTAAGTAAAGGCTTCAAGCCTTCTTTAAAAAGACCTATTTTAAGGATTTTATGCCCCCCCCCAAGATTTAAAATAATAACAATTTATTTAAAATTAGAATTATCAATAAAAATACCAACTTCACTAAGAAGAATCAGTTTTAAAACTCTTTTAAATATTTTCTGTAAAGAACTGGTGGCACAAAATTCTATGTAAGTGGAATAGTTTCTGAGAAAAATGCTGTCCTCTAGTATTATCAGCTGCCTGCTTCTGCAATTATCTTGGATTAAATTCATCTGACTGAATGATCTAATCACCTAGTTATGGTTAGTGGAGAGAAATAAACAATTTGAGGGTTTGATTTATCTAATTTCATCCTAAAGTAGGTGCCCAAAATCAGTCTTGTGAATTTAAACCCAGAGGTTAAGTAGCTTATGTGTAGACATGAGCTGTGACATCCCTGTAGAGATTTAAAGCTAGATGAGGTCAGTTTTTTCAGACCTCCTATTTTTTTGAGTGTTCTGTCTAAGTATTTCCAGCCTCAGTATTTCTCTGTCCAAGGCTATGAGTTCAATATATAGAATAAAATACATTACTTGCAATGCACTTCATTCAGAAATGTGGATTATGGAGCTGAATGTTTTCAGTGATGGCAGGCTGAGGCCTTCATAGTCATTGTGATTGCAATACCTTAACAAAAAGCATAAGTGATGATCCTAGCATTTCAGTTATTCTTTAACAGTAATGTAAAGTGATATATGTGTTTTTATAAAAATTGACCACTTAATGGCAAGTGATTTATATGTTGGTCATATAAATCATCTCCTTTGAAGAAAATGAAGGAGTTAATTCTTAGGATATTTCTAGGAGCAAACCCTCTAACCACCAACTACTTTGACCTATTTTTTAGTTTTAAAAAAAGGCATTAAAATTAAATTTTATGCTGAAAAGTGGCTCTTTTACCTTTGTTTCTTGCAATCATTGTCTTGCAGCCACCTGTGTCTAACTTGTGTCTAGCTTACTCATAAATTGGTATTTTTCTAACGGCTAGCCCAGAAAACTCAAATCTGAATGACAGGCTAGAATTCTTTCTTTCTTATACATCATCACCAATTATGTATGAGTCAGACAAAATTGCTCAATCAGGTTGATGACAATCTATCTTAGCGGTTTTCTCTTTCTCTGAGGAATTTGTGCTTCTGTAAGGGTTTCCTCACAGATTTCTTTTGTTTACTTTTTCTGAATGGGTGGGATTTGCTTCATTATTAAACCCTAGATATTGTGACTGGGATGGAAGAAGCTTTACTGAAATATTTCTGGAATTTTCTTCCAAATTTCACCTTACTGGAGCATCACTCCGGAGGGTATGGATTTTTATCTGTGAACCTCAGTGGCAGCGCAGTCCTGTCCAAGCCCCATCTCCATAACACCTTAAGGCACTTAACACCTTAGGTCTAGCTGGGTTTTTTTAGGTGTCAAGGATGCTGGGGATGGGGCTACCTCAGTTGCTCTGTTGCTCTCAGTATTACAGCTTTGAATCCACTACTTCCATTCTTTTTGTCTCCTGGGTGAAGAAGAGGATTTTAGCTTTTGATGACAGCAACAATAACCATAATGATAAAAAAATGAACAAGGGAACAGAAAAACTATTTCAAGCATAAATTCTGAAAGAGAGACCAACAAGCCAAGATATGTAATTTCAAAGACCTATAGATTTTCAATAAATGCACTAGCAAAATATTTCTTTCACAGCGGGATATGATCAACAGCTTGGAATTTATAAAAGACTCTGAGCTCTCAATCCATTCTTTTTTTCCAGCTGTTCTGCCTTTGGGAGCAGTGGAGCAGTCTGGAAAAGACTACTGCAGATGAATCCAGACACTCCTTTAGGAACATAGCAATGAGCAAAATATATCAGCATTTCTCTACTGACAATATGCAGTAGGTGATCTTTTTCAAAACTCTGTTACTCACACAGTATTAAAAAGACATACAAAAGCTTAGCGTGCCCATGGGGCTTGGGAGTCAGATTATTTCTCTTAGTGAGTTCGCATCCGTAAGTTAAGGACTGTATTCTGGATGTTAGCTTTGTTGGTATAATAAAGTCTCATAAAAGAGAAATATATATAAAACTAGATCCATTACCATGGAAATAGTGAAAGGTCATTTCCATGGAAACCATGGGAAGCTCTCATACAATAATTTTTAAGAAGCCTGTCTTTGAAGCTACAATGCATTTATAAAATGAACCTTGTTTTAAATTAAATTAAATCTATATATGTAAAGTGATAGACATTTTGAAAATCCTAGCTTAGTACAGCGATTTGCTGGAAAGGGAATGAATATCAAAGCCAGATGTGTCATTCATTTGGGCTATGGGGAAGCTGTTTGGTATCTTTTTGTGCCTCGTGTTGTAAATAGCTGAGCTTTTTTACTGAGAACAGTAACCTTTTAGGATTCGGGACTGAGGTTTCTGTTTTCCATGGCTTCCTTTCCTGTCTAAGCCTGATGCCAGAACTTCAGCCTAGGAGAATGCTTTCTAGTATATATATATATTTGTAATTTGAGAGCTCATTCAGGCACAGTGATGAGACAATTTGCAAGGATCTACCTTTATGAAGAAATTCTGTAAAATTAGTACAAAGAGCAGGCCTCTGTAGAAATATCTGTGAAATCCTGTGCAAGCTAATTTACCCTAATTTTTTGTTCCTTTTCATCCATCACCACAATCTTCTTAGATTTTTCTTTAGACAGTCTTGTAGGTAGTCCTTTTTAGAGACTTTTAAATAACATTTCGTAACAACTAAATAGACAATCAGCCTATAGGTGTTGTAAAAAATCTTATCTGAATAAGTAATTCTCCAGAGTGATTTTTTTCATGAGAGAGAATTTACTGTTTCTATAATGCAAGTATGGATAGGTAGATGAAAAAAAAACACTAAGAGATATTTAAAGGTGCTTTTATGATACTGGAGCACCCATACACCTGCCTTCAGTGTGGATTTCCAAGCAAATATGAAGTTAGTTTGTGAAATATTTGAAAGTTTGCTAAACTAGCTTTAAAAAGTAATTCAACTTCAGGATCCTCGAACACTGGAGGGTAAGAATCCTTACTTAAAATAATTTACATAAAATCATAATGAAGGTTGGAGCCAGACTACTTTCTTTTTCTCTTATCTCATCAGAATCACTGAAGCAAAAGTCAGGGCATCTACTTTTACATACCTGCTTTAGATTTGGAACAGCAGTAAGCTTTCAGACATCCTACTCCCCAGGGTTGCCTATGAAGTCAATGGGAAGAGTTAGTGATATCTAAGGTTAGGCAGACTGCACTACAGGTCCTGCCCACAGAAGTATTTAGGAGTCTATGCCCCATTAAAATCATTGGATGGAGTCACTTAAATGTCTTCCCGAGTCTGACTATGCAGTTACTTGATTACAGAGGAAGCCCGGTATTGCAGCCTGGGAGGGCCATCTGAATCACCCTTTATTTTAGGAATAACAGTAGTTATAGGGCTGTGGCTGCACTTTTCTAGAAGAGGCTCCGGATACTGTCCATACTTGCTTTCCTGTTGGGATTTCAAAATGCTTTCCAAATGTTAAACCTTTTGTTATTGTATGTTTGAGGGAGTTAAGGATCAAAAGTGTTAAGGCCAGCATTTCTAAGTTTCCACTAATGTGATGAAGGTTTATCAGTACTCATTTTGAAAAAGCTTGGGGCTGACTTCAGTCTAAGAGTCTAGGAGTCTAGGACAGGGAGTTCTTGCTGAAAATAGTATCCGCTAGCATCTGCATTAACTGAAAATCAATTTAAGTTGTTTATCAGAAGTTTTTTACAATTTAGAAGTGGGAAGGAAGACGTGATGTACTGATCTGATGGACGGGTCACTATGAATAAGGATTTCCTGATTTGACATCCTGACTTCCAAGGTGCAGTTAAACTGAAAGAGATAAATGAAAACATTGTGAGTTTTCTGCATTATTTGTCATGTCAAGGGGACAGCCTTGGTTGGAGTCATCATACAGTTTGTCACAAACTATAGTGCAGCCACGCACTTCAGACTTTGAAATTGGAGATTTTTCAATCAAAACATTTGCATTTTTTTAAGAGTAATATTCAGTGAGGCAATTGCAATGCAAGGTCTTGCCAAGAACCAGCTGGTGTCATTAAATACTCTAAATGCATAGAACACTGTTAAAATTTTTTTGTCATTGTATGCACGTATTGTAATACTCTCCATCTAGGAAAGCAAATACTTGAACTCACTCAGAGCATGTATTTAATTTATATTAATTTAGTTCAGTGATACTCTCCAGGATATCTTATTTCTTTTGCCAGTCCCAGATTGGCCAGATGAAGAGGCGTAGATGCTGTTATGTAGAAAGTCCACTTTGCTCCTTGATTGACTGAAGGAGGTTGCTAAACATTGGAACAGTGTTTTTTTTATTCTTCTTCACTGCTGCTAAGTTCCTCTGCTGAGCAAAGATACAGATCTTGATAGCAGAATATTCTTTTGACATGAGACCACCACAATCTCCCTGCTGAGTGACATTTAGGTTGGGATCTTTCAAAAAGTTCTGCTCACATCCCATCTTTATTCACTTGTCTTAGTTTCATGTACAATACAGAAGTCTCCTTTCATTTTTTAATTATTTGAGGTGTCACCACAATCTTATAGCATTTATCAGAAAGTGTCCTGCTCTACAGATTTGCTGGAAATCAAACCAAAATATTTTAAGAATTAAGTCAACAGCAAGTAAAAGTCTATCTTTTCTATCCTATATCTTTTGTCTTAAGTCTCACTTCTCCAGTCTTCCCCACTGGGAAGTTATGTTCAAAGTTATTATTGTTTTGTCAGGAAAGTTCTGAACTACATTCAACAGAAAGTACATATATACTTTTTAATTTATTTATTTTATTTAACCATCTACTGTTGCTAAGGAACTCTAGTTGTCTAGTATGTTGTCTTTGCATTTGGCCAGATCCAGAGCAAAGTCAAGGGGAGACTCAGAGAAGTTTCAGTGGTCTTTGGAAGAAACTTGTTTCATTTATATACAGCTAGAAATATCAGAAAGCAGTATTTGTAAGAGTTTGCAATGACATGAATCAATCCTAAGGCAACTATTGCAGTTATAGAATTTCAGTTCATAGGTATTGCATATGAAAAATAGCTTTGAAATCAATTGGGATGGAGGAGATGGGAAGAGACACACCAATGAACATTCGTATAGGATTCCCTTTGTGTCCTCCCATGGGCCAGCTTTTAAATATGTAGGTGACTTTCTTATCTTGTGTAAATTATGACTATTTCTAAATCATAATTTGGCTACTTTCAACCTTCCCCACTTCCCCTCCCCCATTTCTTTTTTCCAGCTAGGTTTTTAGAAGACTAATTTAGTACAGTGAGTCACCAGGTAGCAATTGTCAGTTGGCCCAAGCCTCCCCTGACTTTTACCATTCTCACTGGTGTAAAGGTAGTACTTTAAGTCACATTCTTCCATATTTTTCAGCCATTAAAATAAGGAATGAAGCAGGACCAGACCTGTTTGGTCCAACCTTATGGACCCAATCCAAATCTTCTGCAGATTTTCTCAGTGACAATACTGATACCACAATGTACTTTTCACCTTTGGTATTTGGAAGTACTAGATCTGTTTGTTTATTCATTTTTTAAAGGATAAGATTAATAAATGCATAAAAATGGGTCTGCATTTCTAAACTAATAATTTTCATCAAAGGAAGTAGGATATGTCATTTGATATCATTATAACTGACAGTGTTTAATTGACATTTTTGAGATTAAAAGAAAAGAAAAAGTTTTAAATTATTAAAATGGGTCAAATGGTAATTTGGTGTTTTGAGCTCAAGAACAAGAACCAGAACAGTATTTCTTTGTATATTTCTGCTCCTGATGATTTGAAAGTGGGAAATTGGAAAATATAAGTTTGATTTCTTTGGAGGATATTTATCTGCTGAAAGGTCAAACAAAAGGTTATCCTGAGATGACATTTTTGAGTATTATATGAAAAGAGGGATGATAAGGATTGTAGAAAGAGATGCAAGGAGTGAAGAAGCTTTATAAAAAGCATCAAAAGATAAATTATCCGTCGTTTCAAATTTTCAGGAGAATATATGCTAAAATGTCAGAATAAGAACATTTTAATTATCAATTTATCAGTAAAAGAGACAAAATATACCATCACCCATTATTGTTTATTGTCTGATTTAATATTTTGATTACAGACACTGTTTATACAGGCAATAACTTCAAGAGTGTACTGTCACAGCCAGATCCCATGTGCCTTGCTCTCTGCATTTGCAGAACATCTTACAGCATTAGCGCCAATTCTACAGACAATTACTTTTAGCAAATTAAAGTAAGTTGTCTGTATATGTGTTTCAACATCAAGTCCCTGGTTGAGAAGTAACTGAGGAAACCAGAGACAGAATTTTGAGTATGTCAGGTAGTAAACAAAATGTGGGAAGACGCAGCTGGCAGAGAATTTTAAACTAAAAGCTGTCCTCAGTCTGTACGGTATCATATGAATGTCAAAAGTGCTATAATTGAAGTGGAGATCAGAGAAGATTGGGCTTGAAACACAGAAGTTTATCGATATTTTTGAGTGGAAGGCATAATGAAAACCAAAAAAAAAGTGATGGTCATGCCAACGGAAATAAAATCTAGCCTCACCCACTGTAATTTAATGTAATTTATCGATTGTTCATAATATTTTTTTCTTATAGTAGTAATAAATATACATAGTGTGCATCTAAAGATTAACAGGTGTGATAAATGATATGCTGTTACAAAAGAATCTCAAGAAATTCCCTCCAACTCAAAATGTGACACTGGTCTCCTTAGGGGTATGCTAGGTGCAGGAGAAGGGCACAAGTGGGAGCAACCAACAGTAGAGGCATCCATTCATCCTGGACTCATGAAAAGCCCTCTGTCAGTGACACAAATTCGAGCTGCCTGGTAAGCACTGGTTAGGGGGCTGAGGTCGAGAAGAAGGGACCAGGAACTTGTTTCTCATCACCTCCCATATCCTCCCAGGGCACAGGGAAAGATCGAAGCCAAAGTGATTGTTTATTAGTGCCTGCAGTTACTGACACTAGATGGACCCACATTTATCTTTACCTGATTCTCCCCTGACATATTGTACTGCCCAAAGGTCTGACTCAAGTATAAACGTGTATGCAAACTAAAAATCTACCAGCATTTCAAAGTTACCCTTTAGTGGACAGTCATAGCATTGTCTGTGAAGATACAGTTCTTGCTTGTCTACAACATTAACCACACTGCCAGTGCTAAAGGAAGTGATATAAAGTATTTAAGACCATAACATAATCAATAATAATGCAAGATATAAGGCCACTTCTTCTATCACTGAAAAATCTGCTGAAGTCAATAAAACTGTGCCAAGGTAAATTTGGCTTTTCTTGTCCTTTCACAATATGTAAACATAGGATACACAACGAATAGTTACAGGATCCTGAGGATAAAATTCTGCCAAAGATACTTTCAGATCTTTTATAAGTCACTAGCATTGCTGTGCATGAACAATATAGCACAGGATTTCTTTTACTTAATGTTTGTATAGTTTAATTCTTCCTTTAATATTTAACAAACAGAATAAGAACCATTCAGAAGTTTGTTTTGTGGGGTATCCCATAATTTTAGTCTTTATATCTATTTCCACTTTGAGAGTTTTTTGGAAAGTCTTTTTATCCTTTCTATTCTTGTAATAATCCATTTATTTACAAGTTTTTACAGTTACAGCATTACTGGCAAAGTAAACATGTAGGAAATTGGTAATCCCTATCTTATTTTTATATTTTATACCCTTATGTATAATAAACTTGCATAGAACACCCTTTTGAAATCTGTGTGGGTGTGTGTGCATGTATCTTATAATTTAAGTAAGATGATATATTTGGTGTGGCTTACATTTTCCCTGTTCAGGTAAGTAATTTACCTACCTTTTTGTTTCAGAAAATTGTTACACAGTTTTGTGTGACTTCCTCCCATAAGGTTCCAGCTCATCTCAATGACATTTCAGTTTTTGTTGTGCAGGCATTATCTCTGTCATATAAATACTGAAGACTTTAAAACCACTTTTGTGTTGTTGTTGAATTTGTTTTCAAAATGAAGCAACAGCTATCATGTTCCCATTGATAATAATAGAGATTTTGTGAATGATTGCTGTGGGAGCTGGCATACTGGTGTAACACATCTATCTAGATCATCCAAATGGCATTCAGAATCCTCCCAGAGTTTGTTGGATCCATGTCCAATCCAAATTACACAGTGCTATCGGATATAACTAACTACACTGGAATCACTAACTTTGTGGAGCATTGAGCTGATAAGTGTACGAAGAGCTAACATATCTTTGTAAATAAGGATTAGAATTACTGTGTTTGGGATATTTTACATCCTTCTTGATATTGGTTTTCATTTCCATCACTCCAAGTTGCACGCAAATATTTTAGAGAGATAAGATTGCTGGAAATATGATCAGAAAAATTACTCTGAAGAGCCTGTAAAGTTCTGTACTTGCTCTCAATGACTTTCCTGTCAGTGTAGGTAGGAAATCAAAGATGGCTTTTCTAATTGCCAGCCCTGTGAATACAATATCTGAAAATCCATGTTTCTGACTTTCACATTTAGCTTACTAATAAAAATTCTGCAGTTCAGATTTAGATAAATAATTTTGCTGATGATGCATAAGATAGAACAGAAATTCAGCTCACTTTTAAATGATGGGTAATTCTAACAGTAGTAAAAACTTGGTATTTATTATTAAAGGAAACTTGCATGATTTTTAGAATGGCTGGGCAGATAGATCCTTATGTGGGGGAAGGGCAAGAATTGGTCAAACAATGACTTACACGAGTTTACTTTCAAATGCTGAATGTAAAAGACTTGACCTTAAGCCTACTGAAAAGAAGAAGATCCCCTCTAATTTCAGCAGTCTTTGAATGTTGGGCTGATTACATATTATAAAGCATGCACTTCTCTGTCCTTGTAAGTACATTTATGAGAGTTTGTAAGGTTCTACATGTACAATACGTATCATGATAATACCCTGCTGAGACCAGACATTCGAACCTGTCCTCCGTTGTACTTATTCTGGCTATGCAGATGTGAGGTCCAGTTACCAGCTGGTCTTGCCCTTAGAAACATCTTCATCATATTTTCAACTTAATATATTCCAATTTCATTATTCTGTAACAAATTACTTTTTGAAATCTAAATTTGCTAATTAACGCATAAGTTTTTTTCATGCCCTCAAGGAGAAGAACTTTGAATTGAGTGTACAAGGGAGGTATGAAAGGCAAAAAGTCATTATAAATAAACCTTTATGCTTCAAAAATAGTTTGATGGAATCAAACACTTCTTTGAAATAAAGCTTAAATATGCATTTGATACAACGATTTTTAATGGCTAGAGTCCATGGGTGTCATGAGACATCCCATTTCGCATTTCTTGGCAGTTTATAACAACTGATGCCATGTAAGTCAAATCCATCAGAGGACACCTTTCTGCAAATTTCTACGCTCCACCATTGCAGAGGTCCCTAAGGGCTCTGCAGAGACATGAGGAGAGATGTTTATTACGGGCTTCATTTATCGAAGAAAACAGCTCTCGCATTTAGTAGGAGGATCACAGAGGCGCAGTGAAACTCGGAGAAGTCCCTCAGCTCTAGATTTTAAATCTCCCAAGCTTGCTTGTTCTTTTATTTGTCTGTCATTGTGCACAGAACAGCATGACCACTGTTTGCCTCCCGAGCCACAGCTGCCGGCGGGGATAAGCGAGAGGCCCAGCGCAGCAGAGGGGAGGGGAGGATGTTTACACAGACCCAGCCTGCTTGAAGTTTATACAGGATGAACTGCTATTAGAGATGTATAAAATTGTTAAAAGGGAGCATTGCTTGTCATCTATTGGGGAACTTTCTTAACCTCTGCCTTGCTGTCTTTCTGCCTCGCCAAGCGAAGGATTCTCCACCTCCCTCCAGCTCCGCTGAATTTTCTTTAGCTGAAGCTGAGCTCATCAGGTGGTCGGCCCTGGAGAATCTGGTCAAGTGTTAAAACAGGCCAGGTCTGTGGCCCAGTGGGCAGCTGATGAGCTTTCTGCTCAGTGTGGGCAGTGGGGGCTTATTGCTGCTTGGCTGCAGTCACTCCCCCCTTCAGTAGTGTTGCCTCAGAATTTTTTCTCCATCAGTGTTCAAGCTGCTCTGAAAATGCAAAAAAAAAGTCCCTGAGCCCTTCTGGAGCTCCCCCTCCTTCACCCCCAATGGTCACTACAGATTTTGCAGCAATTGCTAGCGTGCAGTCTTTGGACTGCACACTTCGGTTTCTTGGGAGTGGCACACCTTTGAACACACATCCCAGGATGCTGGGTGGCACACACTGTGTCAGTCTTTGGAAGGTACAATTCCATTCTCCTTAGTCACTCAGCATCTTCAGTGGGCTCTTATCATCCCTCCTGGACACCCGGCAGCATAAATAAATAGCAATCTCTTTGCTCCCCTGCAACACCCTGATTATTGCAGTGTCTGTGCAAGGAAGAGGGAAAACCCTGCGTGTGATCTCATGGATACTTCAGTTGCAGCTTGGCCTTTTGCTTCTTCGGATTACCATACATTATGGATTACCAAACATATGTTTGTATTTTTCTCTAATAATATGCTACTTTATGTAAGCATGTGAAATTCTTCTCAGAGGTTGTATCCCCTGAAAGACAAGAACCATGTTCAGAGTGGGGTTCATCTCACCTAACCCTAATTGTCTACAACTTAGATATTACATCTGAGCTCCATATATAGTTGTAAAGAAACAGTAAGTAGGGTGTCACAAGCCATTTGATGTTTTTAACAACACAAGATGACCTACAGTTCCTTATTTTGCTCCACTGACTAAGCATACTGATGCTGTAGCATACTAATATTTCTTGCAGGATCAGATTATTTGGATTTGATATGTTTGCTCAGAGAAGGATCTGGTTCAGTATAACACATGTATGTCATAACACATTCCCCCAGGGACTGTTAATTGCTTTTATAAAGAAAGTTTAAAGTTGGTTTTTTTTAAAAAGGTGTTTGTAATCTAGAGCAGCTATGTTATATGGATACATTTTCCTTAATAGCATGCATGATATTTAAAACTATGCTACTACAAGCGGTGTTTGTATAACCAAGCACAAGCTTTTCCTCAAATTGAATCACTTTTTTGTCTCTTGTATTTAGTTCTTTTCAAGCTTATTTGTCTCTTTCATACCTGACTGTGTATTTTATTTGCCTATGGTTTCTTTCTCTCTATCTGCCAGTCTAATCTGTCTAACCTATTTTAGGCTTTTATAGCAGGCTTATCACTACAGTATCTAGGCATTAAATGCTTCAGTGCATTTCTGAAGGCTTTCATTTTACTTAAATGCCTTTGAACACACTTAGGAAGTGTTATTAATTAGAATCAGCAGCCCAGTACAACTTCAGGTACTAATTAGACATTGCCCTTCCATAAATTCTTTATAACTTTCCCAGACACAGAACATTTTAGCTAACTCAATAATTTGGAGATGGAGAAAACCATTGTATGTGCCTTTGTCAATCTTTACTGCGTGCACATTAGATATGACATGGTTAGATTATGCTTTTTTGTAGAAAGCAAACATAAGTCTTAAAAATAAAGTTCTGTGTCATCCAATGACAGTTCAATGCTAACATTTTGTTTCCTTTCATGTTTGGTATGGTTTAAAGGGTGTGTTTGCTTTTTTGTTTGCTTTATCTCTTTTACCTCATAGAAATAACTTGCCCAGAATATTTTAAACAACATTTCCTTCTTCAAAACAGTATGAATGTACTTATAAAAGTCCTGTAATTTTCAAGCTGAAAACTCAATAATGGAATGGTAAATATAATGTCCAAGCTTTTATGTGAGTATGACAAATTGTTTCATGCATCTGGTATTGTATCAATGTTCCTAGCACAAAACCCATTGAGCAAGCATTTAAATACTTTAAACATCTCAGAAAATATTTTACTGTTTATTGAAAGCTAGGCTACCACTGGGAAATAACAGAAGCTGTCCTTACTTCACTGGAAAATAAAACTTCCTTTGCACTGCTACAGCAGTTAGAGCTACAGAGCTTGGATGCACCTTTTGCCACCCACGGGCTGTATGAGTTAAGGGCAGCGTAATGCTGGTAGGCAAGGCTGCCTTGCCCTTCATCTCTCCACTGGAGCTACATCTGCATGCACATCCTTTCCCCAGAGGTTCAGTGTCAGGGTTGTTACTAGCAATCCACCAGCTGTAATCGCACTTCGCTGGCCTTCTCACAAGATAAGGAATGGATAGTGCTTTCTCCTGGTAGTTGTTCGGATACAAAAAAGAAGTCAAATATGAGAAACTTCAGTTACATACATAAATGCTTTCCTTGGCATTTTTTTAATGTGGTGGAGGTACGTGCAGGACACTTCAACAAATCACGTGCACTTAAGAAAATAAATTGACCTAATGTTATAAACTCAGTGGGGAAAAATACAATATGTGCTTGTCCTGGTTTCAGCTGCGATAGAGTTAATTTTCTTTATAGTGGCTGGTGTGGGGCTACGTTTTGGATTTGTGCTGAAAACAGTGTTGATAATACAGAGATGTTTTAGTTGTTGCTGCACTAGTCAAGGACTTTTCCGCTTCCTGTGTTCTGCCAGGTGCACAAGAAGCTGGGAGGGGACACAGCCAGGATAGTTGATCCAAACTGACCAAAGGGCTATGCCATACCGTATGACGTCATGCTCAGTATATAAAGCTGGGGAAGAAGAAGGAAGGGGGGGACATTCAGAGTGATGGCGTTTGTCTTCCCAAGTAACCATTACGCGTGATGGAGCCCTGCTTTCCTGGAGATGACTGAACACCTGCCTGCCCATGGGAAGTAGTGAAGGAATTCCTTGCTTTGCTTTGCTTGCGTGCGCAGCTTTTGCTTTACCTATTAAACTGTTTTTATCTCAACCCTCGAGTTTTCTTACTTTTGCTCTTCCGATTCTCTCCCCCATCCCACCGGGGGGGAGTGAGCGAGCGTCTGCGTGGTGCTTAGTTCCCGGCTGGGGCTAAACCACGACAGTGCTAAATATGAGCTGCTTTAAGTCTGATTCCGCGCTAATGGGTTTGAAGAATAACTCCTCTGTCTTTTGTGCTGTAAATTTTGAACTGCATTTTTTAACTTTGAAACTGTTACGATGAGAATGAAAATTGAATGTTAGATAGAGTAAATGTGAGGCTATTTATGAGATCAGGCCAAGATAGATTTGCTTAACTTAAACAATAATCTTTTATTTGCAGCGCATTAATCTTTGCACCAGAACTCTGTTTCTGCCTTGCATATTTCTTTTCTAGTGTGAGCACTCAGTATTGTTTCCTCCAAATAATTCTGCGAAAACCTGAGCCGGCTTGCTACATTTGGACAACATTCAGTTTCTTATGACCCATTTTTATGACCTTTTTCTTTCAAATAGGCCCTATACTTCATGTACCTCATAAAGTCAGACAAATGTGAGTATATTCTGTGATTAAAATTGCAGCTAGTATAGTTTAGCCTCTTGACACAAGTTTAAAATGAACAAGTTTTTCAAATTATTTTGGTTTTCATTACTTCAGGTGCTGAAAAAAGAACAAGTAGATGTGCTTGGTTTATTCTTTTGCATGAATCAACATTACAGTAAGGGATATACCCAGCATGTAAACTGAAGAAAAAAAAATCCTTCCTAACAGTAGCACTTATTGGTCTTGAAAATCATAGGAGATTCTTCCCACTATGTTTACTACAAAGAGATCAAGGAAGGAGTTTGCAAGACATTTAAACCTTGCTTAGATTTTGGCTAGAAATTCAGCACCAGCATTTGTCAGGAATGGGCCCACAGTGTTTGCAGAGGGCAGATCAAATGATAGTCATTGTTAAACCCCTGTTTAAAATTGCATCTGTATAATATCTGAAATTAATTTATGAATCTCTAAGGAAAGTGATAGTGCACTTGATGAATGCAACTCCAGAGCAACATGCTAGTTCTAAAGACGACTGTCTCCAGAAAGGTTTGTCTCCGCAGGCTGACTTCTCTACCTGAAAATAAAAGTATCATAGAAAGGTAGCACAGTGATTTATGAAATATAACAGGAACTGAATCTCAGATCTCAGAAATCTCCACATAACCTCTGCATGTCTACAGCTATCCCTGAAGTCATGATGCTGAATCCTAAAGAGCTAGGAAAGAAAGCAAGCTTTTGTCAGAAGTAGAGCCTTTGCAGTTCTTCAGGAAGGAAGCTTTTGTTCAGCTCAGTGCAGTGAGTTGCAGCTCAGCAGAACTTTTTGTACTTTTTTTTTTGGCTGACATTGGACTGCAGCTGTGATACAGATACCTTTTCAATGGATCTTTGCTGAACAAAATGAAAGGTTGAGACAGGGCAAATATTTTTATGAGGTCCTCAAGGGAAGTAGGATCCCTGGAGCAAAAGGAGTGATGATCATAAATTCACATAGTAATCTGACATTCACAGTTCACGTGAAATCTGAACTTTAAACTAAAGGACATATAGGTCACATTTAGTACATGGAGTGTCACGACCACAGCATCTCTCTTCTTTCCTCATTACTTCCAGTACAGCGTACCATGTACACAGCAATCTAAGTGAATCATAGCTCCTTAGAGAGTCAGATTCTTATGAAATAGCTGCTCTTCTCTTAAATAGTATTAGAATGAGTTCTTCTGCCAGCAGACCACCAACTCTACGCTGTCATTCATACACAGAGACTTATATGAAGGAGTGATCTGGAAGTCTGAACTGGGTATGTATCATCCACAGTATAACACACTGTGTGTGCTTCCAGTCGTGTCATTTGACATTGGAGCACCTGTTACTTCTTGTGATGCTCAGAATACATACTAATGCACAAAGAAATGCTATTTGTGTCAATGTCTACATTTAATGTATATTTGTATGTATACATACATTTCTGATAAAATTCAACATTGTAGCTATGCTTTAAGAATGAAAATTATCACATTATATAAACTGTAAACTTAGAAATACCTCACACATTTTCAGAAGAATACAGTTGTATGTATATTTTAAACATGTGGAAACTTCTTTCACTTTACCTAAAAGTGGTGTTGGCTGACGACAGGCATGCAATACAGCTTGGGGCAAATTAATTCTCTGAGGGTAAAAATTATCTGTCTAATTGGTAAGAAAGTTTTCTTTCTTAAAACTGATTGCTTTATTCATTCAGTGTAGTAGAGCAAGTCTTTATTGTGCAAATTGCATGCAAGTTGTTTGTTCTGCCCTTCTTTATTCCACAAAGATTTCTCTTGTTTTTTTACCAGAAAAGACTTTTTCTAAAGAAAAAAAAAACAATAAGAAAAGTAATTCTCCATTTAATCTGTTCCACCATAGTAGAATAGTTTCTCTTGAGTTGAACTTTTAGTTCAGGTTGAAAGAGTAAACCTTTGTTCATTTAAGAAAGCCATTTCAATTTTTAAAATGTATAATGTGAAAAAGAGCTTTACAGCTGAATCCACATCCATCTAAGCATTGCAGGGTTGCTTTCCTACAAGTGTGGATGAAATTCCTTATATTTTAATAGAAAATATGTTAGAAATATATGGGTTCAATGCCCCATGCTTTGTCCAGGGCAAGTGACTTACACAAATCTTTTTTCCAGATCTCTCCAGGGATCCCTCAGTAAGAAGGTTGACAGGGCTAAGCATCCTATCCGAAACATGAGTTGTTAGCTTCTCCATTCCAACTACTTTGCTCCTGGGCATTGTGGTCCTTCTAAACAGATGTTTTCAAACTGTGAGATGAACATGACTGAAAAATATATTCTCTTTCTTCTCTGTGTAATAAATACCAGAAATTCCTAGTAGCAGAATGTTTTCTCTCTCTGTAGGCCTAGCTGACCACTGTTGTAATAGATTCTTGATTACTTATGAAAAAGGGAGCTTTCATCCTCTTTGTTCTTTTCTTTAAAAATTGTTTAAAAGGCAGGTTTTTTGGTTTGTGATGACAGGAAGAATATACAATATTTTTCAAAGGAGTCTCGCTGGAAGTCTAAAACTTTCTGATGTCAATCGATTTAAAAAACTCCACCCAGTTCTCTGTTTCACTTGTACAACATATAGAAGAAACAGCTTATAGTGTCATTCCTACTGTCATACCTGCATCCACATAACTCCTTAGCATGAGAATTTAATGGCCAGGACTCTTGGATGAAAAGCAGTAGCTATTCCACTCTTGCTGTCTCTCTCAGACATTCTCTAGGTAATGTAGTATCTCTTAGTTGACATCATCCTAAAAATGTACCTTGGATGGATTTTTTTTTTTAAAGTGATAGTTTCCTGTACAGTCTGCTACATCCTGGATCCAGTTCAGTAGGGAAGAAGGTAATTTATCATTCTGTAGACTGATTTCATAAGATGGCATGGGTTGGCTCCTGCAAAGTCAAAATTACTGCAGCGTCTGCAAATACTAGCACCTGGGAGCAGTGGCCTTGCAGTGATCTCATGCCTAATGAATCACAATTTTTCCCATTCTAGAATTCTCCAAAGCACACTCATCTTCCAGTCCTCTCCCCAAAAGTCCGAGCCTCCAAAGACAGTACCCTGCCACCGAGACAATAGCTGTGTTTCCAAAACGGACCCAGTGGCATCATGCCATTGCATCTCAATGGATAAGAGGTCACATCTGCTGCTCTGGACCATCACTGTGAGGTCTCCACTTCCTAAGAGGGAAAGACTGTCCTACAAAATGCCCAGGTTCTCTCTGTCCCCTGTTCAGCCTAGAAAGGAGGGAGCGTGGTGGCGACAAAGCTGACTCTCTTAAAGTCTGACAAGATCTGTAATTCTCACTGGTTGGTAAAGGGAAGAGAATACATGCTGTTATGTGACTAACAGTGGTTATGAAAGATCTAAAAGATCCTTCTCCGCAGATTTTCCTGCTACCCAGTGGGAATTAGAAATGGTTGCTTGCAGTACTTTTCCTTATATGGCAGCAAAGCCATCACACATTTTGTTTCCCGACAATTTTGGCTTGTATCAAATGTGAAGCTGGCTCAGAAACAGCTTGTAAAAGAGAGAAAAGTAAGACTCTTAGCTCCAGTAAGTGCCTGAACACTCTTTCTTGTTAACTTGGCATGAGTGTCATGGTATTTCAACTTGACATTGACATGAACATTTCAATGGCTGGACAGTAAGCTCTCTGATAAAGCCATTGTCTGACTAGGAAACAAGCCTCTTTTACAGGGCAGCCTCTTTATAGCAATTATAGTAAAAATTAACCTTTCAGAAGTTAAGTTTCTGTTTGAGGGGCCAAAACAAGGAGTGAAAGCAAGGATTAATTTCCCAGCAACAATCTAAGCTCTTTCCTTTTCAAATGAAAATAAAACTCAGACAGGATTTTATGAGAGGTATTTAGATGCACATGAAAATATCAGTCTTTCAATTTTCCTAATTAGGTTCTGCTTCCCGATATGAACACAAACAAGGAGTCTTACATGTGGAAACAACCCTTTCTCAAATTTTGGAAAATTCAAAGCGAAATAAAGAAGAAACCCACACAGAAAATAATATTTTTTAGAATATGACAAGCTTGTCTTTTTAGGAATAGACTTTGACAAGAATTGCTTCATTATGCTTGGTATTTTTTGGCATGCGGTTTGAACATAGTACTCTTTCTGAGTATGCTGCATAAAAACATAGCTTTGATATGGCTTAGGATGTCTGTTCTGTGGTTCTCTGTTTATTTCTTAGTTTTGCATTAGTTGCCATTGTGTGTTTTTCCAAAATGTACATGCAACTCTCTTCATCTGTCTCTGCTTCTTCCTGTTCTTTGTTTCCTTCCCTTTGGTTATAAGCATTTTATATCAGCTTTCTAGAGTAGTGCCATAAAGTGATATCATCTGGAAGTTAAGTAGAGTCATTATGTATTGAAATGATTCCTAAATCATCTATTCCAAGTTAAGAAAAATCTGGGGGAATAAAATTTCTGTCATGGCTTGTAACTAATGTGTGAAAGACTTGCCCAGTACTGTCAGACAGTAAGTGATATCCACAGTGAGAGTCCATCATATTTAGTTTATTGGTTTGCAGTCCTTTCAGTTATATTTTTTTCTTTTGAAGGTTTATTATCAGTTCCTGTACATTCATCCACTTATTTAGGTTTCAGTCATCTTCCCTCTGAATGTATGATCTTAAACCATTTATTAATCTGAAGATTAATCTGCTTTTAAAGAGTACTTTCCCCCCAATTAGCATCAAGAAAGCCTTATTCCTTGCTGCTTTAGATGAATGCAAATTGTTTTGGTTTGTACGTGATGGCAAACTAGGACTTCTGCCAGTTCCCTTGATTGTTTTAGAGAAATTCCAGACAGCTAGAAAGTAGTAGCTCCTTAATGCATGTTTAGTATTGTAAGTCTCCTATTGATGATGCATTAATAACTGTCATCAGAAGTATCGTATAAAAATGTTGGTGTCAGCAGCGCTATGCCTAATGGCAGTCTCCTTGTGAACAGACTACAGAGAGAGGTGAAAAAGGATAGATGATTGTTTTAGACTCTCATCCTTTATTTAGAGGAAAAAAGGGGTGAGACTGTCACTTTAAATAATAGTTTTCTACTTCAGAACATAGTTTGTTGGTTAATCTCTCTTCATGTTATGCCAAAGTTGATTTTTGTGTACTAGAGACAATAAATGTAATGCGGGACCCTGATACATATTCATAATT
This sequence comes from Ciconia boyciana, assembly GCF_034638445.1. NCBI lineage: Eukaryota > Metazoa > Chordata > Aves > Ciconiiformes > Ciconiidae > Ciconia > Ciconia boyciana. The sequence continues at coordinate 178,372,649 of NC_132934.1, forward strand.
TTGCTCTAAGGCTAAAGTGCTTTCCTTGTAAATTCATCTAGCTACAGATATTGTGAGCACCAAAAGCAATTACTTCACCCCATCAGTTTGGTCTAAAAAAGAATACCATTAAACTCCTTGTTCTATATTTATTGTTCTAACAGGGTACAAGAACAACATTCTGCTGAGACACCAGTGCAAGAACCAAAATTAGGATGCTTTTATTCAATTATATTTGACAAAGCTGGACACCTTTTTTTCAATCTGTAATGTAGTAAATTTATGTATCTATCAAAAACAATTCATAGAGCTCTCCAGTGTTAAACTGTGGTAAAAAGAGAAGGCTAGGCAAATTTAGAAAAAGAACAGTATGCTTTCAATTTGCAAAGGAAGACACGAAACTCAGGAAAGAATGCTAATTTTTCAAGTTGGTGTTTCTATTGTCTGTTTTTTCACTATATAACAGCTAGAAAGAAGAACCCATTGACTGGGTTCTGTAAGGAGATTAAAAAGATGTGTCCTGACCTCAACACTTACATATAACACAGAATTAAAATCTGTATAAAATCAAAGGGACAGTGGAAAACAGAAAAATGAGTTATTTTACGGTAAAGGACAATTATAAGTGAAAATTTAAAAAAGAAGAATGGACTGGTTTTCTATGTAGGTAGCTAGAAGGTATTTCGCCAAGCTTGATACATATATAGAAAGGTGTTTGTCTGAATGTGAATACAAGAAAGAAGTTGGGCTCACGGGCTCATCAGAGACAGAGGTCAAACTCTCAGTATGGAAGAAAATTTGACAGAAGGGTGGAAGGTCAGCTGTGAAAGTTCTTGAATATTAAAAAAAATAATAATTTCTATGGTAAAGTAAATAATATGGATGAAACAACCTTTAAAAGGAGCATAAAGCAAGGAATATGATGAAAACATCAGGCCAAGTCAATTACCTTTTGCATAAGTATGTTGTATGACTGCTAGTATGTCAAGATTGCAGTTGTTGAGGCAAGGGGGGACTGTGAAGATGTGAGATGGGGAAAAGCCATATGATAATTCTTCCTGTGTGCTCCAGGAGATATGATGTACCGGTGCTGGCCTGGAACTATCCTAATTCATGGAGCTGCCTACATTAATAACATAGCAGTCACTGATTCACTATGCAGTCAATGGACAGAGGCACCTCCAAAGCACCATCCATCCTAAACCAGGCAGGCAAAATAAATGAAATTAATCATTTTTCAGGGATTCCTATTTTTTTTGCTATAAAAGACAGTTTAGTGACTACCCCAACTTATAACATAAACATCTCATCGTAACATTATGCAAGATGAATCTTAACCAATAGTTGGATGGTAAATGTAGATTTTTACTGCAGTACTGCCAAAAGGTTCCACACTAAGTTACAATCTTGTTGTGCAGGTGCTGTAAAATACAGCCCTTTATACAAAGAGTCACGTATCTTTCTGTGCATGCATCATGCATCTTGCTTGGAGACTTCTGAAGCAGGAGTCTTGCGGACCAGAGGCAGAAGCTTTATGAGGTGAACCACAAAAAGCTTTTGAAGTGTTTCTAAGTGGGCTGAATTGTTTCCAAAGATGTTCATAGACCTTGTTTCTTCTCCATTTAATGGTATAAATTTCAGGAACTCTTTTTCTGTTTGGAATGTAGGTAATGTGAACTGCTGCAAAACAAACTGCTTTAAATATATTTGTATACCACATCAGATGAAATACACAATTAAAATTACATATTTACCATTAAAAATGGTAGTGAAAAAGAAACCTATTTTAAAAACTAATTTAACTGATTTTTGTTTTTTAATGAGTACTCCCAGTTTAGAACTGGTGTATACAGACTTAATATCTACAGTTTTCTTTTTTAAAAATCTGCTCTAAACAGTCTGAGAGTATCTATGAGAGAGTACTTGTAGCTGAAGAAGAATGTAATGCATGTGGAAAGAACATATTTCAAAGTATATACAAGGACAAGCCCCTATTTTTACACAGATTTTCAGATTTTATTCTTTGCTGCCTCAAGACAAAAAGATTTTCTCAGATAAATTAGAATTTTCATATTTAATTGTTTTATTGTTTTAAAAATTAACCTCAGGACAAAGTAGTTTCCTATACAGCACTGGACTTCTGGGTTCACTTACTACTGTGTAAGAGTCTGTATCACCTAGATCTGTATCTCAAGAAAGGACTCTCCAGAGGCTGAGCTACTACATGATGGTGAGGAATGGATGTGACATCTTGGTGGCATCAGAAATTTGGTTAGAAGCTGTTGTTGCCCATATCACTGTACTATCTCAGCATGACAGTTTGAATTTAGCTGTTGTCGCTATCTCCTGTGAAATAGGAAGTTGTTGTCCTTTCCTCTGAGCTGGCAAACATGCTGGATTAAGTGATTTGGCCAAGATGACATAAGAAATTTGTAGCTATAGTAGAAAATGAACACATGCCTCCTTAAGCCTACTCAGTTACTTATCAAACAAGATCATTACCCGTCCTCCCCCCCCATTTCATTTGTTTTCCATTAGGACAGGTGTCTCAGTAGTGTGCATAGAGAAAAGCTTTTAACTCTGCTGAAGTTGGGGTTATATGCCACATAATTCATAGCACCCAGTAGCGAAGATATAGTTTTATAAGATTGGTTAATTTAGGAGGAATGTTTCTACTTGGTGTCATATCTGTGAATAGGAAGTCTTGCCTAACTACCAAGGAACTGGAAAGAGGAGCATGAAGTACAGGGCCTCTAGAAACCCTTGCAATTAATCTAGGAGGGAGCAGACATCTTCATCTTTTTGTCATGGGGTTTTTTTGCTATTTAAAGTCTGAGCTGGTTTTGTATGTCAGTTTTAAAAGCATGACTTCAAATCCTGGTTGGCTTCTCTGTTCCTAACAAAGCTTCCTGCCCGACACATTGCCATCTCAACATGCTCTGTGTCTGGACACCCATTACAAGATCTGCTTCACGTGGTAGGACGCATTGCAAATGATCTGTTCCCTCATCTGTCCACGTACACAAGGGCTTTTTTTCCTGCAAATGCTTTTAGTTTTTTAAGCAAATTCTTGTTGGTGTGAGCAGGATCTGCCTGTGTCAAGGTGGGAGTGAGAACTAGATTTGATTCTGGATGTCCATCTGAAGTAGGTAATTCGAAGTTTAGCTTCTGTTCATCAGCAGTACTGGCCATCCATTAGTATTCAGGAAATATTTTGGATGTTAACCTCTGTTGCTTTAGTTACATCTGTACTAATGAAAATTCCTGTACAAGTTTCACAGGAAAAACTATCACCGGTAAATTTGAGATAGGGAAGCTTTCAATTCAGTGCTTCTAATAAATTCAGTAATATAAGAAATTAAAAGAAATTAGGTCTTTTCTGTGAAGATGCTGTAGTGCAAATAGGATAGTTAAAATGAGCTATTGCAGCCATTGTCAAAACCCCTTTAAAATAAGATTAGATCATTTCATTGTTGTACCATTTTCCATTGGCAAATTGTAACTTTGTTTTATGAGGCCTATTTAATATACAAATTTCACTGGAACTTGAAGGAGTGAAGTAATAGTTGTGATGATTTAAGATTAGAAGTGTTTGGATAAACACAGATGATAGTTGTAATAGATCTGAAGTGTCACCTGAGATTATATAACCTGATTTATCATTTCACTGAAGAATTGCAGATAACAGTTTACAATATATTTTCATATGTGGTCTTGTCATTGTTTCCCTTAGTAAATTATGCTCCTCTATATAACAGAAACAAGAGTTTTATTTTGTCCTGAGGACATGTAAGATTTATGGAAAATAGTTATTTTCTAGGTAGAAAGACTGATATTATTTGCTCATGCACTTTGATACTAGGAGGGACGGTTATGATCTTCATGTACTTGTTTATATTTAATGCATTTTGTTTCTCCTTCATGTTCTGGAGTTGCTAGAGTAACTGCATTTGTGAAAACTTGCAGTTAATTTAATTTCCATTTGCCAAAGTTAATAAAACCACTCTAAGAAAATTGCTTGTTTGTTAACCTATTCTAATGATAACGGTGACTAGACAGGTCAGGTCTTTTAGCTTCTGGAATCAGAGGGAGACAAGAAAGGATTCTGGTAGGAAAGTATAGTCTGTGCATAAGTGTTTTTGTGTAAGTATTTTTGCATAGATTTCCCAGCCAACTTTTCCAAACTTTACTACTAAAATTTAATGGCTTGTTTAAAAAAATTTTCTGTTTCAGTGGTCATGAGTCAGATAGATAGCTATTTTCTCTGCTTGAAGCAGCAGTTTGTTTGACATAGGAGATCTTTTTTTCTGAACACATGATCACAGAGAGCACTGCAGACAAATGAACGCACAGTCACTTTCCATCCTCCTGCTACACGTAAAGTGGTGCAAAGGCAAGGTTGCACCTTATTTTCCTCATTCACTCCAGCCTGTAGCCTTTTCATCAGGGGCACTGAGGTACGTCCAATTTTTGTTTTCTGATGCAGTCTCCTGCTGACTGAAATCTAGGTCGAAACCTTGTGACCTTACTCCACGTGCATTCTTTCTGCTCCTCAGGAGCAGTGCTGTTTCATGGCTGCACCGCAACCTCGTAGATCAGCTGCTGGGAGGCACGTGGCACGGGACAGTTTTGGCTGCATGTGAAACTGTTGTTATAAACCTTTCTTATGCAAGAGCTCCAGAGTTAATGTGCTTCCTGTTTAAAAACATCATATTCCTCCATGAGTGCTGAGGTATTTCAGTAGCGATCCAGCAGTGTCTCCTACAAGAGGAAAACAGCTTTCTGGGGTCACAGCAAAGGTCCTGCTTCTGGCAGTGGACAGCAGCAAGTGTCGAAGGAATGGTGTGATGGCGGGGAGATCACAGAGGTGACCTTCTGAGGTGGGAGGTTACGTATTTCTTGCTGCTCCATTCAGAGCAGTAAGCAGTTAGTACAGGTAGGAATCAGACCTTCTTCATTTGATAGCAGGAGCAGAGGGAGTTAACGCGAAGTAATGGGAAGTAGAACATGAATCAAGCAGGAGAAATATAGCTTGAGTTTCAGAGAAACTACTTAGTGGTAAGCTGTATTACAGAATCAGGCAGCTTCCCAAGGAGAAATGACGGATTTGTATTGCTTGTGGCATTTAAAAGTGAGCTGTGCACAGCACATGAAATACGTTAAGAGGTATCTATCTCACCATCTCTAGCAGAATGACAGATTAGATGAAGATCTCTAGATACAAATGTGTTGCTACCCAGAACAAGATTTAAATTATTTCCAGAATAGTTTAAATAAACACAACAGAAACAAAATGCATCAAGCTTTCTTTGAGACTGTAAAAAAAAAGTTTCAACTTTTTTTTCCTGTTCGTCTTGCAGAAATTACCTTCCTTCTGTGAACCATAGTGTTGCATGTATAGCTTAACTTTTATAACACTTATTCAGTGTTAAAAAGGTCATATAATAATCTATATTTGATTACATACTGTAAGATATGTACTAAAAATATATATGCATTTTTAGAGCACTAGGTGACTGAAAATATCTTGCATCATTTTATTTTACAAAACTAAATTAGTATGTACTGTATTCTAGCTAATGCCAAACAATATCTTACACCAACTCTAGCTCCACGGGAGTAGCATACTCTTCAATCTAAATAAGCATTTCATAACCTGGGCTTTCATTTTAAGCAGTTGAATGCATCTGCCTTGTGTCTTTTAATGAATACTTTGTCCAGAATGTCATACACTCTCTAGTGAATTAAATTCTCCATAGTCTGAAACATTTAATTTTAAAAATATTTAATATGCAGCTGCCTGCTAACATACGCAGCAAATCTCCATGTGAAGCTATCAAGTAGAAATAAGTCACTTAAAAACTTTGAGACATCACACAATTTTGCTATTGAAGACTGTTTAAAGCTTTAGGCACTTAGGTAACTTAATTTTCATACGAGGGAAGAAAGAGATTTAGGTATTCAGAAGAAGATGAAGTCAGAGAGTGCTGTGCCAGGTGTTTCAGCTGCAGGAAAGCTTAAAGCATGGAAGGAGCAACGTAGCAGCAAAGCAGACCTGCTGAATAATTCATCATTGTCTTACACACTTCTGCTGCTGTACCATTTTTTAGGAAAGCATATTATATTGTTATTGATTACAGCACTTGCTGACACGTTTCATTTGCTGGAAGGTGTGTGTGCATGCTTTGTATTTCCGACACTTACACCATCACCAGAGAAACTTATGTATGAGCTCGATTAAAATTTAAGAGGCTGGATGTTATACACATACATACATGCACACACATACTCAGCATTTATCCCTAACACTCCCAGTTTGGAGACGGAGAGCTTGCTTCATGTGTCAGAGGAACAATCTTCCCACAGATAGCGTTTTCAAAGTGATGAAAAACATTTCTTAAGGGAATACAAGCGCCTTTGCCTTTACCATAACACCACTGGGAAAGCGACTCCTTTGTTATACGGACCTGCCACCCTGCAGCACCACGGGAGCATGCCGGAAAGGACCCAGAAGCATCCTCTGCCACGAGAAGCAGCCCCACTGTGCTGTGATCACGGACAGCCCCTCTTACACAAGCCAAACCCCAAGGGTGCCCTTTACTTAGGCTGCTGCAGTTGCTGATACAAATAAACTTTCGCCTGTAGTTGGCTAAAGGCCAGAGGAACTTGGTGGCTGTTGCAGCTAGTACATGTTATTTGAACAATGAAATGAAATCCTGTTCCTTACATGCTTGAAAAAAAAAAAATATATATATATATGCATGCATATGTATAGAGAGAGAATTGAGGATCTACATAGAATATAGATAGAAGCGTATATAAATATAGATATATGCCATTATTTATGCTTTCAGATTTATACTGGAGCATTGTGAGATGTTTCATTTTTAGACTTCGGAAACAGTGAAAGATATTTTCCTCAGTTAAGGAGAGGGGAAGGGAAGAAACAAACCAGAAAAATTTTCTGAAATTTTTTTCATTGTTGTTTAAGGGAAATCTGGTATAGAAAAAAAAGGCATTGTGACAAAATCTAGATTGTCTAGAAACAGTATTGAGAAGATCCCAAGTGGCTACGGTGAGCTTTCTCTCAAATGTTGGGCTTGTAGGGGATCCTGTGCCAAATTTTGAACGGCACTTGAGGTTAACAGAGAATAAACTGCTTGTATCCTGGAGGAAACCCTTTCCTTACCTCTCTTTGCATGTCCAAATCCATAAATAGCAAAAAAAGACTATAAGCAGAACACAAGGGACCCTGAATGCTTTACTAAAAAAATAATCAGGCTTCTTTCCCCATTTTGAAAATCAACTTGGTGGAAATAAAATTCATTTTATACCAGGATTAATCCACAGTAAGATACTGATCTGTTGAAGCAAATGGCTGCTCTCTCAATGATTTCAAAAGAGTCAGGGCTCACTCCTAATAGCCAGTTTTCTCAGGTGGAAAACAGTGATTAGATTCATAAATATTTGTTTCTGCTCAGATTTTGGAAGAGCCAGTTCACATTTAGCAGGTGCAGAAGCTTAGTGGATTACACGATCCCCCATACATACACAGTGTAACCCTGTTTAATGTATGCAAACAGATTTTGCATAGCTTAGATGTTTTTAACTCTCTAAATACTAAATGAGGACTGCTCAGTAGAATACTCAGTGATAAGACTAGCAAGTGTTACTTGCAGGTTTGTTGGTTTGTTTTTCTCTTTCTCTTTTCTTCTTTGCCAGGAGGAGAATTAGATGGACAGTTAATATTTGGTTTTGCAGATTTTTTATTTTACCCCTTAAAACTGAGATGGCTTGGTGTGCTTGGAAGAGAAGATTTTAAATAGATTTCTTGTGGTTTGTGTTTGCAGTGACTGTGTATAGATATTGGATCAATATCTGAATAGAAATTTGTCAATATAATTTTACAAAACCATTCTTCAAAATGCTTGGCCTTTACTATGGCAAAAATGGATTAATGCAGATTTAGACATAGGTGCTTCAAGGTTTTGATGCTTTTGCATCAAAGACATCTCTTACTTCCACTATTTAGTTATTGTGATTTACCTAGAAGAAATCTATACATAGATTTAGTCAGTGCTTTGATTCTTGGCAGATTTAGTCAGTGTTTTGATTCTCGGTAACTAGTTAAAATGAAAAGCAATAGATCTCTGAAACTTATCAAGAATGTTAAAAGGTACAACTTAATCGTTATTTATTGTCTAGAGCTTTTGGTATGTCTGATTCATTTTCAAGACAAGTGCCAAAAAAAAGGAATGCAATGTATCTTTTCCAAAATGCTCAGCAAAACTCGCAATAAAATGGTAGTGATTAGTGCAGAGCAATGCTTACAGCAATCATATAGTGCCAGTAATTATACTTTGGATCCACTATAAAAACAAGCTGTTCCTGATGTGCTCCTCAAAAGTAGGACAAAATGTTCCCCATTAGTCTGTTGCTACTTAACATCTTTCTCCACGTCACGTCTTAATTTTTCTCTCATGCCATCTGCAGAAAAACATGTCTCTCAACCTTCTAGATCCTGAGATGGCAATACTCAGAGCTGTAAGAGGAATTAGGCCATGTGAGAAAAGAATCTTGTCATGGTGGTATTGTAGAGGCTTTTAAAAATATACAGATAAAGAACAAAGTTGCCAGCACTGATTTTTATCTTCAGTAAAAGTAATTATATCATTATTCACATATAAAGTCAAATATAAATTCACATATAAAAATAAAATATAAATCGTATTCTGTGATTTTAATCTATTTTTTGCTGCCAAACTATATGAATGTTTACACCTTTAATCTTGGCCTTGGTCATTAAGTTTTAGAGCAATGTGAGAACAGAATGCATTTTGGGGCCAGCTGAATGTATCTTCTTTCTCTAGAAATGGAAATATTTCATAAATAATTACAGGTAAAAATGTACTCATTGTGAAGTGCATTCTTGTAAGTGTATATATCTTGTATTCCACAAAGAGGGCTCCCACTAGGAGGGAGCATTGTGGACCGATCTGACAATCTGTATGTACTCCCTTGCCAGCATGTCCTCTGCAGCAGAATGCTGATGAGATGAGCCTGGACCCAGGTGTCCTGCTGGACTGACAGTGCAGTGCTGAGCATCCCACCAGCCCTGGCTGTCTCCAGGGGCTGCCTTGTACATTTTCAGCTCCTTTTTGTAGCAGGTGAACAAAGAGCAGGAGTGTGTTTCTGCTGCGGGGCAGCGCTGGAACCTCTCAGGACTGGTTGGTGATGAACATGGAGGGGGAGCAGTGCGGGAAGGACTTGAGTAATACACCTAAATTCATTGGGCTTTTCAGAAAGAGAAGCACTTGCGACCTAGTGACACAGTGAATGGTGGCATTTTTCTATAACATACTTTGCTTCCTGACATGATAACGCCATCTGTGCCCTAAAGACTAATGCCGCTCAGCTACACTGAAGAACTTGGCTCAAGAAACTCAAGGTATTATTCTACCTATGAGAAACAGGGCTGGTTTGGAAAAGATTAGAGCCCTTAGTGGGGCTCAAAACTGTACTCTGTAATACACAGACAAACTTGAAGCTTCACAGTGAATTATAACTGTCATGATTGTAGGGAAGCACCTATGGACAAAGAGGCAAGGCAGCTAGAAAACTTTGAATGTCTTTGCTGATTTGAGAGAGGAAAAAAAATAATGGGAGATGCAACTAAGGATCTTATGACAGGCTGAGACATGGTATGATGTGAAGTTTTGTTGAAGTCAGTGAAAACTGGTGGAGCTGAGCATTAAAGGAACATCTCACTCACCACATGTCCATGTGTCATGTGGCAAAAACCTGGAGACTTTTAGCATGTACAGTATTCTCCTCCTTTGGCTCTTTTTCCTATTTCAAACATGCTCCCTTTCTCTCTCCCCTGTGCCTTCATTTTTCTTTTTACAGTAAGTTTATTCTTTTGCTTAACAGTGACTATTTGATTAGCAGCTACTCAAGTACTATCCAACTTCCACTCCAGGTAGCAACAGTCCTTTTTCCTTTTTTTTGCATCTTTCACACTGGCTTTTTATCCTGGGAGTTTTTATCAATGCTGCATTTTTGCAACTCACTGGCATCACCATTTTCTTTTTTCCTATTCCATTTTACTTTCCATACCATATTTCATTCAGTACTGAGAAGGGAGATTGGCAGGTATTTTATGCCAAAAATTAAAGGGTTGGAAACAAAGGGTTTTACAGAAGCGGGTAGAATTATTTATTGTTGAAAAAATCTCAGTGATCTTTTAAAATTAATTGAAATACCCTCAGTACTGGAAGCCCAAATATCACAAGGTTGTGAAAGAGCTTAGCCTAAAGCAGACTGATGTCAATAGAAGGATCACAAGTGACTTATAGTCAATTGGTATTAGAGCTGATTGGTATCTGTGACACTTCTGTGAAAAATATGTCCCTCTCTCTGGGATTAACTAGCCTTAATTTATATTTACAGTGTGAATATAGCTGCTGTTGCCATAGGATATGATTGCCTTTCATATTCTGCAATGTACTATGTCATGTACTATACTATATTATGTAGCATGGTTTTAAAGATTTTTCTGTTTTCCATTTTACAGTTAAGAACAGAGGCATGCACTGCTTCTATGGCTTGCTCAGGGTAACATGTGGAAATCTGTTTCAGAGCAAGGACTTGAATTTCAATCTTGTGAGTCAGTGCTTTAGCACTCAAACAGTTGCTACTTTCTGACACCTGTCTAGTAATCAAAGACCAAAAAGTGAAGAAGGGTAAAATGCCTATGGTATACCAATCTTTATGTTGAACAAGAAACAGAGGGAAAGGATTAACCTAAAAAAAACCAAAACAACCCTTCTAAAATGTTCTTATTCTGTTGAAACTGGGCCACTTGTGCACCCAGGGATTCAAGAATCATGGATTTAGGACAGCAAACACGAAGGTGCTTCATTATATATCCTAGTGGCTGAACAACTCCCTGGGGACACAAGAGTCTTAGAGATCTGCTCATTGCACTGTTCAGGCATTTTATATTAGAAAGTTGTTAGGTAAAGAAAAAGAAAGGAAGAATAATGGAAATTAATTCCTCCCCCCCCCCCCAATATGCTCAAGTTAAATTTTAGGTATAAATGTAAGGTTTATTCTGCATTATTCCTGTGGTAAGTAGATATCTAAGACTGCTTAAATGAGAGGTTGCAGGCATGCTCAGAACAAATACCTAGAACATGGTGTGGTATGCACTCACAGTACAAATAAACCTGATCAATTTAGGAATTTTTTATCCTTTATGCAAATATTTTATTTTACTTTTGTTTTAAAGAATATTTTTTGTGCTTGCTGTGCATAGAAGAGGTACAATTATATGTATCTGAGTGACAGCTCTCTGCAGTTTACCATGTTACTCTGCTTCTGAACATGATGGATAATGGGTGCAGAGAGAAAATATGGTCAGCAATAATATTGTCTCTTTAATTAATTTAACGTAAATACAAGTACACATGGACATGTGTCTTCATGGACATGATTTCCACATAAGAACTGTAGAGCTATGGAGGAAAAATGTTTCAGCTTTAAATTCCACTGTTTTATAATAAACTAGACATAAAAATTGGGAGCCCTAGTAAATGTGTACACCAGCCTTATTTAAGGACTTGGTGTTGTTACAGAACACAGAGTTTCCAGCTATGAGATGGTATGTTTAGGAAAGCTTTTCGTGAGACACTGGTTTTTGAGAGCAACTATCTGGAAAGGTATGTGTCAGGATGCTGAGACACAGTCATATATGAACTTTACTGAGAAGACAGTCCTTTGTTGATTTTCTGATTAAAATATATGCTAATTGTTTGGGGGGATTTTTTTCTCCTTTCCCCTGTGAATTGGGGCAATGTTGGAATATTTCTAGAATAAAATTGAATTGGATTATCGCTCTTTCCCTTCCCTTCCCTTCCCTTCCTTTCCCTTCCCTTCCCTTCCCTTCCCTTCCCTTCCCTTCCCTTCCCTTCCCTTCCCTTCCCTTCCCTTCCCTTCCCTTCCCTTCCCTTCCCTTCCCTTCCCTTCCCTTCCCTTCCCTTCCCTTCCCTTCCCTTCCCTTCTGCCACTATCTTCTATGTCCATGTATATCTGTAAGGTGCTTTTTTCTATTTTATTGGTTACTCCTTTAACAAATTTCAACAAATATTCCTTCGCCAGTATTCTTGACAAGTTTTATTGCTACACTTCAACCTCTTCCTCCACTTAGGTGTAGAATAATGTCAGTCATATTTCTCTCAAAAATAAATACGGTAAATGCCATTTTTTTCCTCATTCTTCCTTTGGCAATATGCAGTTCTCTGTTTTCACTGTGAAAAAATGCTACTTTTTGGAGAATGGCCCTGGTTTGGAAGATTTCATAAAGAATATAGTATCATGGATTTTATAGATTTGGACAAGGCACAGCATCACCTTGACTGATACAGTGAGAATTTAAGCAATGGCTTGAGTAGATGTGCCTACATTTATGTGCATGTGTAATTTTAGAGCAGGATGCAAAAAATTGCTCTGTTTCAAGACTAGTAAATACAATCATAGACTCATAGAATCATTTAGGTTGGAAAAGACCATTAAAATCATCGAGTCCAACCGTTAACCTAACACTGCCAAGTCCACCACTAAACTATGTCCTTAAGTGCCACATCTACACATCTTTTAAATACCTCCAGGGATAGTGACTCAACCACTTCCCTGGGCAGCCTCTTCCAATGCTTGACAACCCTTTTGGTGAAGAAATTCTTCCTACTATCCAATCTAAACCTCCCCTGGCACAACTTGAGGCCATTTCCTCTTGTCCTATGGCTTGTTACTTGGGAGAAGAGACCGACCCCCACCTTGCTACACCTCCTTTCAGGTAGTTGTAGAGAGGGATAAAATAAAAATAAATAAAATGAAAATAAATAAAAGAGCTAAAGCCTGCTCTTTAGCTCTGAGGACAAGCATTATGTCACAGCTCACATCTATGCAGCTAGACTGTCTTTCCCGAAATCAAGGTGACCACTGTTCTGCAGTTTGGGCACTGTCCCCATTCCAAGGTAACCCCTGAACTATGCCACGGTGTAGTCTATGACAGCAATAGTGCCTGAAAACTGACAAGGACTGTGCCGCTAAACATACTGAATGTGCCCTACTCCTGTTTAGTTTATGAAGCTGGATGAACCTTTCATTTTGTATCATTCAATGACAGTGTAAGAACGCACACTACATACTGAGAAATGAGCTACATACATTATTATAGTTTTCTGCCCACTACACTGAATCTCAGCAGTCTCCTACTTCCATAGGGGTTGATATTTTGGGATTATAAACCCAGAGGATGATAAACCCCAGGGATTATAATCCCAGGGGATGACAAACCCCTGGGATTAATCATGGATATCCAGAACTCAAAGTCTGTGGATGCTAACTCAACTGGGGACCAGGCCCAAAAGGGACGCTTGGTTACAGGGTAAAACAAGCATGACTGACTCTAGGACACCACGTGTGTTTGAAAAGTTGTTATGAGAAAAAGTGGTCATACCTGAACAATTAAAGCTAATATGCTTAATATGCACTGTCTGAACATTCTGCATGTATTGACAGGTCTAATTACAACAGTCACTGTTTAAAAAAGAGAGCTTTTTTTCTTTAGCCATGTACATGCATGCAACCTGGGTGCATTAACTTGGTGGAAAGCTTCAATGAGTGAAAAATAGTGAATAGCAATCAGATAGCTATCTATCTTCTGTATATACTTTTTTAGTTTTGAAAAGGGAAAGTATTATTCAATTTCAGACATCGAGATGTTTTCTCTAATCTAATTGTATTCTTTTGTGGAGTGCTATTTCTTTTTCAGAGGTATCCCCTATTTCTCAGTTTTCCTATCTTATGTTATAAAAGACACCAGTATTAGCAACATATATTGCTGAATATTCCTATGTACTCATGGCTGCTTCTAAAATATTAATGTCTATTAAAATACTTATCAAAAAAGTTATTTTTTGTGCATAAGCACACACGCATTTTGATATAGAAACACACCATATATCTTCCTCCTTCCTTCCCTCCTTCCTGCCTTTCTTCTGTTCTTCCTTCAGACATAACTGCTTGCAGATTGCTCTCCTGTCTTGCCATTCAGCAGGGACATCAATCATTTTGAAGCTGAAGATATTTTCAGGAAAATACTCAGGTCTTTTCATATTGAAAGAAGCTTGATTTAATCAGAGATTTGAAAACTTCTTTTACCTGTCCATGGAGTCTATGAATTTGACTGCCCTTATGTTGTCACTGTAAAATAAAAGCAAAAATACGTATGTTTGTGAAAAAGACATTCCTTCAGTTTTGCTTTTTTATCAATAAAGCAGCTTGAATGGCACAGCATGGCTTCAGATACTGAGGATACATAGCCATGAGAAGTATATTGTTAATTTTATCACCTCAGAGAGAACCAGGCCTGGAATTCATTATTCCGTTTTGGTACTGGAGCAGAGAATTCAGCTGGGGCTGGCCTCTGCGTCTGCTTGGAGCCCCCCCAGAACACTCAGGACTTCATCTCTGAAGCTAGCTGAGGGATGATACTCTCAGCCCAAAGGAAGCAGAGTGTGTTTATTCCTTTTGTGTATTTGGCGTGCTCACTTTTCTTCTGAATGTGATAAAGTCAAATGAGGCAGGCTTTATAAACTCTGTGACATGGTGTGGCTCTTAGGTTTATCTAAGATCATATTTACATAAGCACGCTTGATTTTATCCAAACATTTTACATTCATATCCTGGTTGAAAAGACAGAGTCTGACTGCTTCTGTAGAGGTGACATGATACTCTGGCTGTACTCTTAGTCACCTAACTCAATCCTAATGTGTAGTTCCTAGAAATAACTCCAGTATTGACCTCTACAGGCCTTTCTTCTTCTGTGACTGAACTCTTCCTGAAGTGAGATACTTTTCCAAACTAGCATAAAGTCCCTCAGAAAAATACTTACGGAACCTTCAAAATGAAGTCAAAATAGGAACCTGTGCAACTAACTAGTGTTTTCCCCACTGCTATTGTACATTGCTGCCTTCTTGTTCTGTCCCTGTTGTGTTTCCAGACTAGAAACTGCTGGGGTGAAAAAGCTGGTTTTGTTGTTCCTGTTGCTGTCTGTAAAAAAAAAAATAAATAGTAGTTTATGGTGAGCAATGATAAGTAATAATATCCACTGATTTGGAAAAAAAACAACAACTGTGATTCCAGATTTGGGCAGACTGGTATTACGCTAGATTGAAATCCTTCCAATCATTTAATTTGTGGGATAACACAAGATTTAATAAAAGTCTTATCCTTATTGCATTGAAGCCAGTTCACACTCTCAGTGATTGCTGTGTGAACAGGATCAGCTTTTACGCATGCAATAAGGTACAACTCCTAGAGTGCTTTTTAAAAAAAAAATGTTTACCTCTGATAAAACCAAAATTGAATTAATTCTCCTGTTTTTTTCTGAGACAGTAGTGATGATGAGTCATAACTGTTACTGAAAGTCTATTTAAAAGCCAATGACTACCAACGCTTTAGTATCTCAGTTATCACAGAACTTCTAGGTTCATAAAGAAGGAAAGGCTGCATGCTGCTCTCCTTGAGTCAATGAGAAATTTGCATTGATTTTGATGGAGGCAAGATGAAGGCCCAAGTGCGATATCTTAGATCATACATTCTGGTTATCAATGATAAATATTGACTTCTTTCATGGCAGGAACTAAAGATTATTTTCCCCATTTTACAAGTGACAAAAATCAAAGCTGAGAGGTTAAATGACATATGTTCAGCCACAGGTAAAGAACATGGAAGAACTAATAGGCTCAGGGAGCTCTTGACGGTCAACTCTGAACTGAATCTTCCAGAAATTTGGCAGATACAGCAGGCGGCAGATGAGAAAGGAGGCATATACTAACTGAAGAGCCAGAGAAATGCACAGAGATTCTTAGTGGATCAAGTGAAGCATGGGCTAGAAAAAGGACAAGAAAAATTTCCATGCATTGAAACTGCAGTATATGCTGTTCCTAATGGAGGCATGGAGGAGTCCCTTCAAAGTCAGGACTCTAAGGCTGTAGGACCCCTGGCTGGGGAACCTGATCTTCACATTCACTACTTGATGAGGTTTGACAAGGTCATGCATTTCTTCACTGGCACAGTGGGAAGTAAAATTGTGATGTGCAGATACAGAAGCACCAAGTGAGCCTGCCTGTCTGGTATACTGTGTTTAGGGAGGCTGAGATTGATTTAGCCAGGTTTCTCTAGATGACAAAGTAAGGGAAGGAGCTGAATGAGCAGGCTAGTGGCCCTTTTAACCTTAGAACATGAAACCTTTTGCACTGATCAGCTTTTCCAGAAGGCCTTCCAATGAAAAAGAAAATTTCTTTAGTATTAAATGATGTAACCAGCAGGATGCACAGCACAAGGAAGAGGATTTTGTTAGCCTTTTGCCTAGAAGAGTTTTACTGTCTGGAGTTTCTGCAGAAGGGAAAAGAGGAAGAAAATAGTGGCTATAGGAGATACAAGTTGCACAAGCTAAATTTATATGTTATGTTTCAGTTTTCTGCTTTTCTTTCATGAGGGTTCTAGTTTACAGTAAAAACTATCTATCACGTTAAAATATGTGGTAAGGTTTACTTATACAGAGCTAGAAAGAACATAGTGTGTTTGCCTCGTATTCCCCACGACACATGTAGCATCCTTGTTACATAGGAGAGGAAGGCATGTATGTTAGGTATAGAAATTAGAAGGAGATGGGAAATGTCTGTAATTGGTCCCTAACTGTCTGCGAAAGAGGTGTTTCAAACAAGAAAAATGATCTTGTTAGGCAGTGGTTTTGCATCTTCATTAATAGAGAAAAGGAGAAAAAAAAATCAGAAATTACAATTCCTTTGCAAAAAAATAGTCTGAATGTACAATCATGAGCCATAAAGAAATGTGATATGCATTTCATATATATATATATAAAAATATATATATATCTGTATCCATGCATAACTATTTATAAATTCTCAGAATCACTGAGAGCTACTGGGCTGCTGAGGACTTATGTTAAAAAGATAGACTTGCATTTAAATGCTGATCTCAACTTTCCACTAGGGACCACTAAAAAGTCTTTCAGTAGAAAAGGCTGGGATCAGCAAAACATGAAATCATTATAGCTGCAGACTTTCTAGACCTGCTTTGTATTAAGCTTTTGAAAGGGACATTTGTTTAAGGATAAGATAGTTTTATCCTGCCTCGAATGCTTAATCTTCTGGTATGGCAGAACCGTGGTGTTCTTACAGCAAGGTCACTGAACAAGGACTGAGGCACATACCTGTCTACCCCCTCCAAACTGACACCCAACACATCCTGCTGCAATCTGACTCTTAAAGGATGCCTACACTAGGAAACCTTGAAGTCTGTGTCTTGATTCCATCATTGTTTACATCATTAGCATCAAAACAGACCTGTCTTAAGATGTAACATGGATTTAACACAGGTGAGGGGGCAGCCAGGTGAGAATTTACCTGAGTGAGTGCCTTAGGGGATATGCCAGCTTTTTCCTTCTTCACTTCCTTTACTACTGGCAAAATAAAGGTAATACTTCCACTGTCATGGAGCGTGTAGGACTTTTTCACCTTGTTAGGGTCTTTTTGAATTCCATCATAAATTTGGTCATACAATGATATTGTCATTGCCCTGTAGCAGCTGAGTGAGGGGCTAGCATGAAGTGACCTGCAGCACCAGGGTGACCTGCTATTAAATATCCAAGAACATAGCTCCAGAGAGGAAGGAATGTCTGCCTGCCCTGGATTCGGTTATAGGAAAAAATAAAGTACCTGCATTTATGGTAGAAATTTTTTTATTTGCACAATCTGAAGTGCCACTGAGGAATTACATGGGAACACAAAAGGGATCCCATACCAATATAATCCTGTGGAAATGTGGATGAAGAATTGTAGATCGTCTGGGCTTTACCTGTGAGCTGATTTATCCTCCAGCTGCACTCAGGTCATTGGGACGATTTGCAGACCTGGGTGGTCCCTATAGTCTGCAACCTACAGAAGACAGAGACAATGCTATGAAGAGACAGTTGGTAAGCTGATTTGCATTAGGATTTGCAGAGATAGAAAACATTCACAAAAGCTATACTATGAAAATGAACACTATCTAGAGTAACTTTTTTTTTCCCAGCATGTATTTTTGGAGTTAAAGAAACCCTTTGTCCTTACTTCTTGCTGCAAATCCCTTTCACCTGGCACGAGATAACTCCTCAGTCTTTTCTCACTTCTTCACGATTCTTGAAGAGGCAGCACATTCCAAGGCACTTCTTTTATACATTCCTTCTGGATCATTTTATGCTAATATTTGCCTTAGGTATTAATTTATTTAAAACAGGGATTTTCTCTGGGTAGCTTACCAAATTCACCCATCCAATATGCAAAAAACTGTAGGTGAAAACCATAGCAATCACCATGACTTCATAAGCAAGCTGATTCTTGCTCCCTTCTTCTGAAGTAAGAGTAGATAGACTTCTTCTGATGTAAAAACTGTGAATAAGAATGACAGATACACTAAAGGGTGTGCTAAAAAAATGTTTGCATGTACGTGGTAAGCACAGACCTCAATGAAAGAATCAGTTATCCCATAATAGCCATACACAAGGTCTTTGATTTGTTCATATACAAAACAAGACTAGGAATTCAACACATTGAGAGGGTCAGAGCTGAACTTAAGTTCGGTTGCCTGTTTAATATCTGCATGTATTAAAAATAGCAGCATAGAAGTTGATTGTTTAAGCCACTCATTGATGCATGCCATGTATCTGAGTCTATAATTTGGCATCTGGGATATAGGAACTGTTCTCACTAGAAGATTTGCTTATAATCCGATGATAAATGGCATAAGAAGTGGCTTTTCCTAGAAATGAAGGGTGGTCAAGGAAACCAGCTTTGAAATATTTATTCTCTTCCCCTTTTTTACAATAACTATGAGTCCACTAAAGTATTCACATACCTGATGAATGCTGAACAGGAACATTGTGACAGAAAGTGCTCTGCTTGGTAATCCAAATGCATAGAGGTAGATCGCATCTCCTGAGCTGCTGAATGTTAGCTATGTGTAGGTGGAATGTAAGAAAACAATGTCCGCATAGTTTGTGCACTGGTGTATAATTAGCCAAGTACTTAAGCTTTCCTTTTTATTTTTGATCTTTTACATGTGATAGATAATGTTCCATACATAAAAATGAGACAAAGTGCTCTCTATAATTCTTTCAGAGTATTTCCATTTATAGAGATGTCAGACAGCTTTTTTGTTATAATTCTGAGGAACATGAATGTCTGAGCCTCTGAACTGATTAACATCTCGTGCATGCGAATCTAACACAAAAGAATCTATTTACAGCTTGACTTCACAGCAGATTGCTACCATATTAGCAAACACCTTTAAGTAGTTTGAAAAAGTGATGATTTGTTATTTCCTGTAGGCTGTGTATCTCTGGCTTGTATATGGCTGCTTTTTTCTCTCTTTTAATGATCTCTCCATCATCACCACCACCACCACCAAAAAAAAAAAAAAAAGAAAAGCCTTTAATAGTTGCTCCCCGTGCTCCCCATGCTGATGGATAATATACACAAAAATCTTTTAAGGTGTGGCATGGAAACCAACTACTTCAGTCTATCTGTGGTTGTCTTCTCTAAGTTTTTACAGATGGCTGGAAGACAACCCATAGAATCTTAATTCACATTAGAATTTCAATGTGAATATGACTGACTATGAATAGAGTGTGTAACCAAATCTATCAGAACAAATTAGTAAAGAAAACTGTTTTGAAAAGATTTTTATAACAAATTTCTGTTTAGCTGTCTCTGCTATACATATATTATCAATTTAATATTGGATCGATTCAATTTTTGCTGTATAGGTAAAAATTTATGTGCATTAATTAGCTTACAGACAACAATAAAAGCAAAGCTGAATGAGCATTGAGACTATTTTACAATCTCATGCCTAGGAATGGTTATTTTGGGTCAAGGATATTGTGAAGGAGAGAGCAAGCAAGGACAAACGAGAAAGCTTGCTCGTTGCTCCTATGTTGCGCCTGTTCTAAATTTGGCTGTTTTCAGGGAATTCAATCCTAGCACGTTCAAAAGCATTGCTGAATGAACAAAAGCATGTCTGGGGAAAGGGGACCAGATTCTTAGTTGATGGCTGCACTGACATCAATTAAGCTACTGGTTGAAAATACAATGTTCTAGAAAACACACACACACATATATATTATATATACATATATCTTTATGCTAAGATATTTATATTAATGGAGGGAAAGAGGAAGAGGAATTAAGATAAATGTTTGCATTATAATGGGCATGGAGAGGAAACCTACTCAAAAGTAACACAAAAAAAATTTTATAGTTAAATATAGCTGTAGAAATGGGAAAATAAAGACTGCTAAATGTTTAATAATAAATTTGTAACTGAGCAGAAATTTCACAGTGAAATAGAAGGAAGATTATTTTTAGGACTCCACTCATAACTTGTGTGAGCTGCTTCCAAGCTGTCCAAAACAATATGTTGTGAGGAATTTTTTCGTGTAAGTGTACCTTAGCTAAAACCAATGGCTCTCATTGAAGAGTTTGCTTACTCTTACTGATAGAAAAATTACACTACAAAGAAAAAGTAAAAAAATGCAAGAAAAATATGTATCATCAAACACATATCACCATTATGCTTCAGATGATCATCATCCATCAGATGACGATGATGTGTATTTCCTTGTCTACCACCATTACGCCACTGACACAGTTGTGGTTTGATGGTTGATATTGAGAATGCCCAAATGACAAAATAACATGGTTGCAATACTGTAGTGTTATGGTGCTGTGAGTATAACATGATCCATGACTGAAATAAATTTATACAGCAGAAGTGCTGTAAATCTGAAGTTCTAGGACTGATTCCTAGCCTAAGTAAGTGGGAATACATTGACATTACAGTGGTTGGATACTTAACTTATTGTTTTATTGGTCTGCCATACCATTTAGGAGCCTTAGTCTTGGGGATGGATTCTGTTGCATTAGAAGTTATCCAAGCACTGTTAAGGCCACACCTGAAGTACTGTATCCAGTTCTGGGCTCACCAGTACAAGAGAGGCATGGACATAGAGTCCAGTGAAGGGTCACTAAGATTATGAAGGAATTTGAGCATCTCTCCTATGAGGAAAGGCTGAGAGAGCTGGAACTGTTCATCCTGAAGAAAATAAGTCTCAGAGGGGATCATACTAATGTGTATGATCTATACTACTAATATGTGTATGATCTATACATACTAATGTGTATCACAGAAATTAATGAGGTTCAACAAGGCTAAGTGCAAGGTCCTGCACTTGGGCCACAGCAACCCCATGCAACGCTACAGGCTTGGGGAAGAGTGGCTGGAAAGCTGCCTGGCAGAGAAGGACCTGGGAGTGTTGGTTGACAGCCGGCTGAATATGAGCCAGCAGTGTGTCACCACACAGCCAAAGCCAATGGCATCCTGGCTTGTATCAAAAATAGTGTGGCCAGCAGGACTAGGGAAGTGATCGTGCCCCTGTACTCAGCACTGGTGAGGCCGCACCTCGAATACTGTGTTCAGTTTTGGGCCCCTCACTACAAGAAGGACATTGAGGTGCTGGAGCATGTCCAGAGAAGGGCAATGAAACTGGTGAAGGGTCCGGAGAACAATTCTTATGAGGAGCGGCTGAGGGAACTGGGATTGTTTAGTCTGGAGAAGTGGAGGCTGAGGGGAGACCTTATCGCTCTCTACAACTACCTGAAAAGAGGTTGTAGCGAGGTGGGGGTCAGTCTCTTCTTCCAAGTAACTAGTGATAGGACGAGAGGAAATGGCCTCAAGTTGTGCCAGGGGAGGTTTAGATTGGATATTAGGAAAAATTTCTTCACAGAAAGGGTTATCAAGCATTGGAAGAGGCTGCCCAGGGAAGTGGTTGAGTCGGCATCCCTGAAAGTATTTAAAAAACGTTTGGATGAGGTGCTTAGGGACATGGTGTAGTGGTGGTCTTGGTAGTGTTAGGTTTACATTGGACTTCATGATCTTAAAGGTCTTTTCCAACCTATACGATTTTGTGATTCTGTGATTCTGTATAAATGCCTGAAGGAAGGGTGCAAAGAAGAGGGAGCCAGGCTCATTTCAGTGGTGCCCAGTGACAGAACAAGAGGCAATTGGTACAAACTGAAACACAGGAGGTTCCTCCTGAACAAGGGGAGAACACTGTTTCACTGTGAGGTTGACCAAGCACTGGCACAGGTTACCCAGGGAGGGTGGAAGTCTCCATCCTTAGAGATATTCAAAAGCCATCTGGACATGGTGCTGGGCAACCGGCTCTAGGTGGACCTGCTTCAGCACGGGAGTTGGATCAGATGACCTCCAGAGGTCCCTTCGAACCTCAAACATTCTATGATTCTGTGAAACAGGGCTGCTAACTGGTGAATTTTTGAAGCTTCAGAGCTTGCTTTATGGTGCTGGCCTCTTGCAACAATATGAAGTGTGAGGGCTATGTTAGGTATCCATCTGAATTTATCTACTAGAAGACTTTTTCAAACTGAAGGAAAATAAATGTTTGCCTTATGCTAATGTGAAAATTAGTCGTATAACACTTTATGTACAGTGGAAATTATACTTGTGCAAATAGAAGTATAAAGTATATAGCTCTGCTAACTAACATGCTAATTACTCTTATGGTAGAAGAAACAAACCGGTGAAAATGAAAGCTAAAATTAGAGACTTCACATGAATGAAAAATATTGCAAGACTGGGGTAGTCAGTGTTTCTAAAAAGGTTGTGAAATAGACAGTTCTGAATCTGAAGCTAGCCTTTGCTTGAATTTGAACCTTATCATTCCTCTTTAATTAAGAGGTCTATTTCCAGTAGATTGATGCTATTGAGACCATTCTGTGGTAATAAGAAGGTATAAAAACATTGTGTCCTGGGAAATATTGGTCATATGTGTGAGATTTCCAACGCCCCCAACACTTCTACCCATGAAGTACCTTAAATTACGAAGTATTAAGAGTAGGATAGAAAGAGCAATCAGAAAGAGAAAAGCCTGTATGAGAGGCTGACATCACAGCTTTTTCAGGTATCTCTTGAAGAGACTGAATATGGAAGGGAAGAGCAGGTGTTCATCTGAAATAAGGTCACCAACGAATAGAATACCAGAAACAGTTTTACTAAAATTGGGTCTGACTCATTTTGGAACAGTATGAAACATTTTTTTCTCAAAGGACCAGTCCTCAAAAGGATTTTTCTCCGAAGAGCTGGTTGGTCAGTCTGCTTTTAGAACATCATATGAAGGGACAAGGAGTTGAGAAGTGCTGTCATTACGCCATTCAAGTTTTCATTATAAAACCTTTGGTCTTCCTGTCTTCATGTGAGTAGTGAAGG
The DNA here is from genome assembly GCF_034638445.1 of Ciconia boyciana. Classification (NCBI taxonomy): domain Eukaryota; kingdom Metazoa; phylum Chordata; class Aves; order Ciconiiformes; family Ciconiidae; genus Ciconia; species Ciconia boyciana. Next base: position 178,396,040 of record NC_132934.1, read on the forward strand.
TTTGCTAGCATGATAAAATGATGCTCAAGTATTTTGTCTTTTCAGTTCTATTATATTCTGTTCTGCCAGTCTTCAGTCTATTGTATGCCTACAGAGCATTATAAATGTATCAGAATATAGTTTGCGGTTTATCATTGTCAAAATATAATGCAGCTGTGATTAGTACCATAAATGCTGAAAGCACTGAAACCCAGTAAATAATACTAAATCTTTAACAAAATTACAAATTAAGAATTTCTAGTTGTTTACAAAATGTAGCCCTGTGTTTATTGTCATACACAAGCACGATGCTAAACAATTTTTAACAGAACAGACCTTAATGGTCAGAGATTTAACAAAGAAGGATATAATAGGCTGCCTTTTAAAAAATAATTTCTTCTCTGTGCCTGTCTGAAAAGTATGGCTATTAATCAGTCAGACATTGTGAATAACCTAAACATTGAGTTAAGTCAGGGAAGAGAGAAAATACACTAGAGTATGGGAGGTAAAAGAGTTTGGACACCTTGTGGTACAGAAAAAAATTGATTAGGAGGGTTTAGGGGTTCCAACTAAGCAAACGAGTTTCCTGTGTGGTCCTCTTTCTGAATTCTTATCACTCATATCTGCTGATGTCCTTTGCCAGCCTCTCATTCTTAATCCTGGTTCTCAGTCAAGTCCTTCAAGATGCTTTGATTAGTTTTCTTGATTTATTCTAGCCTGGTTAAGCTCAAATAGCTGTTTCTCATGTGGATCTGGCTCATTATTTAGCTCTTGTGCTCACAGGTTTAATTTTTTTAGACTTGTCTTCTCTTTTAGAAGAATTGACTAACACTTTCTTAGCAGAGCAAAAGCTAATGGAGCATCTCAAAGCAAGGTACATAGTCTTTTTTTGCTCCATTTTGGCAATATCAGATGATGTGTTAAACAGCTCTAAAAATCTGTTATGGCTGTGTTATGGCTGATATCACCTTTACTGACATTACTTCTAGCTATTCTTGTTTTATTACTTGTTTCAAAATGGAAGAAGACCTCCTATGAAGAACTTCAAAACTAGAACAGTAGAGATGGAAGGGGACCCATGTCTGCATTATTCTGCAAATCCTAATAAAAGTGCAATACTAAGTCCTTTGAAATCTTGAAGAATTTTACGTTGAGACCATTTTTACATTTCAATTTTACATTGATTTACATTTCATCCTCAATTTTGATGTTTTTCAAAGCATGTACATCAGCTACTAATACAGTTATGCTATATCCATGCATATTTTCAGTTTTGTTGCTGCATGTTCGGTTACTGATAAATCACAGAGGAGATCATCCCATGTATGATGTCTTTTACTTCTGATTAACAAAGGCAGCTGTATGGTTCACACTTAGATAAGATTAATATCTGTATACTGTGCTGGGGAATTTTCTTGCTAGCATGTTGAAGAAATCTGTTGGTTTTGTGTTACAGTCATTCACAAGGTTGATGATGGGATTCCTGATGCTACCCATACATAAGATTAATTTGCATTACAAAATACTAGGGACTGTTCTTATTAAGGATGACAATCCATTTCTATCTATTAAAATACCTAAAATGTTCTATCTTGATTAAAAATCTTAAACTATTACTACCTTAACTGATAATTAGTAAAATCCTTTATCAACTCCATTATCTATGTGAACAAACAAATGACAAACCAACAATTCATGATTTGTCTTTTAAAATACAAAAATGGGAAAAGTGGGATGGTATAACATTTGACTCTGTTTGCATTTGTCTTGGAGAAGGTTGATTCAGAAGATGAAACTGGATTTGTCAAAAATCTTTTGTCTCTCATGGAGTTCACTTAGAGCATAAAAATAATTTAACTTGAAGCAAGGCTAAAATCCTAATCCATTCCAAGAAATTATAAGACTGCTTTGGCTTTAGAGGTGACCACTAATTTATCCTAGTTGCCTACAGAAAGAATTTCTGAGAACCATGAATGTAAATGCTCCCAATTCATTTACATTGTAATGACAACCTAATCTGAAGTAATCTTGTAGTCCATATTATTTTCTTCACATATGTATTTTGTACTTTGACATTTCCCTTAAATCTCTGTTTTTAGGAGTGGATCTTTGTGGCTTGAGATATTTCCCTAACAATCACGAGGAGTTTTATTATGAACTTGCTGTAAAATTTCACATATGATTTATCTTCTTTAATTCTTGTATTTATCTTTGCCTGTGTATTTCAGTCAGTCATGTCCTCACCACGGATTCTCTGTCAAGTCTATGGACTTTGGTTTCTCTGTTGGAGCTATGAACAGGAGATATGGTCTGTTTAGGAAAAGCGCTCAGCTGTATGCCAAAAGCAGTGGTTATTATTTAGAATTAACAATGTTGGAAATGCAGTGCTTGTTTTCTTCAGTACATATTTTGGTTCTGTTTGAAGGCACTGGGCCAAAATCAGGAACAATATGAAAAGCTATAATTTTATTGATGTTGGTATATTAAATCCTCTAACTCTGAGGCTAAATTGGCCCATTGCCTGTGCATTTTAACTTTCAGAGGATCTGATCCCTGAGCAATGGACATAGAAAGCATTTGCCTGTCAGTCTTTTTCAATTACTTGAGAGTCAGTATGGTATATTCCTCTATAGCTGTAATTATAGTTCTCAAGGGATAGCCAAGACACAGAGCTTTCCTTTCAGACAATGCTTGTTGCCTCAGGGGGGGAACAATAAACATGCAGATATTCTTAGACAGTCACTGCCACTCACAATAGCTGTTCCTAGATGTATAGGATCATAATGCTGAGGAATTGTATGGTTTGTTGTAAGGATTTTTTTATATAGTTGTCAGCAGCCTCAAACTGCAAACTAGTCCAAAGACTGTATTCATTTATTAAGCTTCATCTAAGATAGTATCAATAGCCCATTGAAATGGTAAAGAGAGTTGCATAATAAGTTCACAAATATGCATACATCGCACAATTAATTTCAAAGTTAGTCTTGTCTGCCTGGCATTTCTCTTTAGATAAGCACTTTTAGATTGGTAGGTCTAGACTGAAGGTGAGAGATGGAGTCTGCTGAGGGTTGTCTTCTCCTAGGTCAGAACTAGCCCACGCACTGGGAAGAGCATAGGCAAAGCCACCCAAATGCTGATGGTCCTCCAGTGCCTTCCTACATTCTCCCTGAGGATCAGCCAAATTTGCTCATAATTGACTAGGAGCAAATGCTGGAACATCTTAGCACAAAGAATCATGGACTCTGTCCTCATTGAATACAGCTGAGTGCAGAAACAAAAGACTCAGCTATTAATGGAGTCGCTTTGTTCAGGATGCTTCCATGCGGGCAAGGTGGCCCTGGATGTGTGGTCTCGGGTGCCAGTCCGTCAGCTCGCTGGCTAGTGCAGATAAGGCCTTGGTGCCAGAATGAGCTGCCCTCTCCCTCTCCCTCTGCATGTGACAGTATGACCTGGCTACAGGAATCAGAGATAGAAATGGAAATAGTCTGTCATTCCTTGTCATAGGCAACTACTGTTCAGAAGGGAGAAAGAAGTGTTCTAAAGTGGAGGCAAAAGTGCATTCCTATTATAAATGTCATTTATTTAAATACCAGGATCACTGAAAGGGTATTTTATTAATTTTCTTGCTTTTGAAAAATTAGAGGAATATGTCTGAGAGTTTCACCTCAACGATCGCAGTACAGAAAGTGAGGAAACAGGTCAGCTGTTAGTTGTCAGTTTTCCCATTACGTTATACATCAGAAAATGAATTTCTCTGTGATTTACCATTTGTGTTGTTTATTGCTTTCATCCAGTTTTGGAAAATCCATTTTTTTAAAATTAATGTTAAAACCCCAGAATCCTTAATTCTGTCAGAATGTAAGTAAATTAGCAGAATTCATAATGAAATTGTTATGACTCCTTGTTCTGAAGGTAGCTTGAGTACTGTTACTAAGCCATTCTTTCAGGCAGTGCAATAGTTATTGGTCCAATAGGTTCTTTATCCAGTACATTTTGTTTAAGGTCTTTGTTCTTTTAATAAAGATAAGAATCCGAGGGGCTGATTACTTGCATTGTCTTAGGTGGAAATTACTAAATGGATGACAAAATTTTTCAGAGTTGTGTTTGAATAGGTTTGGATTCCTTTCACAGGAGTCTACACTTTTTCCATTCACAGAATTCCCACAGAAGCAGTGATCCTAGCATTTTATCTCCTTAAAAATACTTGAATGACTCTGTTTTCAGGTTTGTCCTAAGATTTTACTATGATCAGCCAAGCCTCTGTGTGACTAGAGCGAAGGAAGAGTGAAAGCTCTCTTCCATCTTTTCTTTGAAGCAGTGCATCTTCCTCTTCATGGGACTTTATGTGTATGCCTTTGTGTGCAGGGCAGAAATCGTTTGAGGATGAATACATGCTGGCAAAGGAAAGAGGGATTGTCTGGAGGCCCCGTGTGGTCTACATTTATAAAAATGATGACAAAAATGAGGACAGATGTGAAAAAATGTTCAGGTATTTTTAGGGACATATAATTGCTCCGCTCACTCCTTCTGTGGGTATCTGTGAATGAAAAGGTGGAGGATTAGGCTATGAATATTCAGTATTGCAATTCTTTCACTGTAAACTCTCATATGTGGGTTGTCCACTGTTCTTCTGCTGAGACAAAGGAGGAAAGAAAATGAGAATAAATTAGAGGTTTGCTGTGAAAAAACAATGAGCATAATGTAGTTCTTTTCCAAATCTGGATATTTAGTACTGCATTAAATATCCTTGTTTGAAAGATGAGCTTTGGAACAGGTGAGTTTATTGTAACTTTATAACTGAAAGGCAAGGGAGATCAAATTAGGGCTCCTAAAATAAATATAAATATCTGCCATCAAAATTAATCTGCCTTGTCTAAACTCAGAAGATAAAATTAGCTCAGTGCTGTCTGTCAGAAAAATAGTGGATGGATTTAAGGTTAATTATTCTTATTTTGTGACATATTTTTAACCACTGAGGAGAGGTTTTTAGTTAATAAGAGCATAGTAACTTTGCTTCTCAAGATCTCATCTCCACATCAGGTAAGTCACTAGAGGATAGATGTATGTGCTGTGGGAAAGAAACTAGGCTTATTACACTCATTGTTTATGAATTATTGGTCAAAGTAACCAAATTAACAACTCTTGCTCTTTAAATGAAGAAGACTGACAGTTGCTTTTTTTATTGCTATTTAACTGTATGTGCCTGTAAGTTGCTATTTAACTGTAAGTTGCTATTTAACTGTATGTGCCTGCAAGGTTTGGGAGCCTTAGTGATCGTACATAGTTTAAGTTCCATTTCAGAAGTTAAATCCTTAAAGTCATTTCACTTCTTTTTTATCAGGGGCAGATGAGTGCTGGCTGACAGTAAAATTGAGAGACAGAGACAGAATTTTCTCAGAGTTACTTTGTAATTTGTGAACTCCCATGGAACTAAAATACATAGAACTTGCACTAAATGCATTCTTTATTTTTGAATACCAATTTAAAATATGTGATAAGAAAAATGAAAAATAAATCTTTTCAGATCAACAGAATTTTAAAATTTTGGTAGGTTTGTTTTGATTATGAGCTTCTTCAACTGTTTTAATAATTTTGAATATTAAAATTAAATTTTGAAATTATATAATGAATGCATATAATTTAAATAACACCAGAACTAAAAGTAGTTGGCCAGTCCCTTGGCTTTATAGGGAAGTTTGGTTTTGTTGCATTCATTTGCACCTCTCCTTCAGGGATTACTGAATGTTTCAGTGCTGTAAAGCTGTATTTTTCCCCACCTCTCTCCTCTCTAAACTGTGCTCTTGGGCTGGTTTTAGTGAGTGTGCATAACTAACTTCCTTCACTTTGGTACAAATAAAATAAACTGCTGGAGCCTTTCTTCCCCCAAGTCAATAGCTGTGTAACTGCACGCCTTCTCCTTGTATTTATCTGATTGTACATATTGCTTTACGCAGAAAATACCTGCTTTATATGCTTATCTTCTCAAATATATTTTTGTTTTGTCTTCCTGAGTCTTAAGCCATATATATTTTTTTCTTTCTCAGAAACCATCTCCCAGAGAGAACTAGTTTCTTTAAGAGCTGCCCCTTTCAAGGTGACCCAGTGCAGACATACTCAGAGACTTTAATTTGTCTTTACCTTCCTCGGGCAAAGCAGAGATCACAATTCAGTAGTCTGCTGCCAAGAAAAACAAACAGTGACAACCTCAAGCACTCCAGACTTCTCAGAGAGCATTCAGTGTATAAAAATAACCAAATTCATATTTATTTTGTTTGCCTTTTGGTTTTAGAACATTTTGAGTCCACCTGGGTGATATTTTCAAACTCGTCCCTGCAACTAAGGAGCTGCATGTGTATTTTATTTACAAGCCACATGGCCTTCTTCCCTCAAAATGCTCATTCATTCTTATGACTAAGAGCCGAAAAGCACAGAAAAGGCTACAAAATGTATGATAAATCCTGAAAGCTGATCCAAAGCAAATTTGAAATGTGCAACTTCCCTTGGCCTGACTATTCCTTCCCGTTATTGAGGAGGGAGAAAAAAAGAGGGGGGCATATTTGCAGTTCTTTACCCAGTCATTTCATTCTCACTTCTGCTCCAGCAAAGGTGAGACAAAGGACAGTTTATCACAACAAATAATGTGTTGCTACAACAGGAAACTTCACTTAGTTCAATCAGTCTCATATACAAACCAAAAATTGAAGTTCCCCTGTGCAGATATTGTTTATCCTTATTGTACAAGTCTTTTTTTTTCACTTTTGTGACTTCAGAATTGAGCCTGAAATAAATAAAGTCAGTGTGAGTGAGCATAGTGTTATAGAGGACCACAATATGCTTATTTTAAATGGAAGAAAATTCTAGAAAAAAGACTGCTTACTGTCCCATTGTAGGTACAACTGAAGCTGAGAGAGTTGCAGTAATGCTACCTCTGCCGTTGCAGAATGGGAGCGGGGGAGCGAAATTACAGAAAAGCAAAATTTGAAATCTCTTTAGACAGCAGAGCCTATGAAAGCCAGCTTGCATAACAGGATGGAACTGTACAGACATTTCAAGGTGTGCAGCCCTCTAGTGTTTTAAGATCAAATACTGTGAATAGTGGGACCCAACAGCTTTTCTCCAGCTAAGGGAGCTTTCTGCTGTGCCAAACAACTTTTGCATTTTCGTTATTAGCTGAAGTGTAGCAATGAAGAGACCTGATTCAAGTAAATTACTCATGCATCAGCTGCTTGCAATGATGTTACTTATATGGAACAAGTTACAAGTTCCAGCAGCTTTTATAATCAATGCAGCAGCTCACTGAAGAAGGCATACTTTGTGCAGAGAGATTTTGTCATTTATTCTGTCAGTTCTGTAGTTGCCAGATATCGTATATCACATAAGATTTCTATATTGTGGTGCTTTGCTATAATCCTGAATTTCATTGAATTTCATTGAAAACAATAGAATTGTGCTCTTTTACTTTCAATATGAATTTGACCCATTGATCTAATTTGGTCCATTCTACTTCATCAGCCACTTCATGTACCAACTTTCTGAGGCAAAACGTTTCCATAGAGGTGCCTGCACACACATTATGGAAACTTAACTCAAAAAAACCCAACAAAACCCCACCACCACAAACCCCACACAATACAGAATTTTACCTATGTAAAAAAACACAAGATGAAAACAGTAAAACAGTTAGAGACTGACATGACACATTTTCTTTTTTGCCTCAGAGTGGAAAGGACACATTCTCAGGGCACAGCCTGCGGATCTGAATGCAGTACTTAAAGCATCATATACAGTTAGGGTATTATATGCTTTAAAAAAACCTGAACTAAAAAATAAACAAAAGGATATTAATAGGTATCAAATTAGAGAATTATAATTTAATGCAAATTTACAAGTAATGAAGAATAAGTGTAATTACCTAAATACACACACAGAGGTAATAATCTCCTGTGTTTAAAAAATTTCTTTGGAAGCTTTGGCTTTGTAGAACAACTTTGAGTTCCTAATTTTGAAAGGTTTTTTTTTTTACTTATAGTAGCAAAGTGGTGCATCCATAGTCACTGTGTTAGTCTCATATGGCATGGTAACGGGATATATAAGAAGGTATATATGAAAAAGATTTGATAAACTAATACACTAAGACTGCTTTTTTCCCAACATTTATTTGTAAATCTGTGGTTAAAAAACATTTTGTACATCATATTACTGCGAGTGAAAAAGAGATGCTGAAGATGCCAGGAAGAGAAAAATAAGGCAGCTTTAATTTTTCTCTAAGTTGACCTAAGAAACCAGAACCCTCTCAAGTTCCCAAGTGTGCCTGTGTGTGTTGGCTCTGTGTGTGGGGTGTTTTATCTGTGATGTTGGTAACCTAATGGCAAACATCATAAAAGCTGTACCAAAAAAATAAAAATAAAATTGTTGGCAGAGCATATGCAGTCACCCAGAGCAACAGAGGGGATTGTTCTAGGAGAAGTGACAAAGTTTCTCCTGGTATATACTGATTTGTCACTTCCCTTGGGAAATAAATACGTCAATGCATTTGCCGCCTTATGTGTAATAAAATACCCTTCCAGCCAAAGAAACAAATAAATGCTCCCCTCCTCCTTCTGTCTCCAGTTAATAAGCAAAACTGAAGTCAAATTCACTTTTCGTCTCCCAGCAATCCCTGAAATAAGCAGTGTCCTGTAATTTGATTCAGTTAAAAACTACCCTCCATTCCTTTATTCAGGAATGTCAAATCTAAGCTTATGGGAGAAGGATTTTGAGCGAGGGTGTTTTTTACGTGGGTACAGTTTATTTTGATTTTACATGCAAATGTAAATTTTACAGCAAATCTGAAGTCACGGCAAATCTGAAGTCAGTATGTGACCTGCGTACGTGGGCTTGCACCTCTGCATGGTGTGCACAGTATATGCAGTCCATAAAACAGGGTGCAGTCACACACTAGCAAACGGCATATTCATTGAATACTCACTGCAGAGAGTACTCCTTGAGTGTCCAGCAAAGCTACAAATTCAGCTTTATATTCTGACATGGTCCTCTATAGTGGAGACTACTGTAGAGCTGGACTGACAGCGCCCTTTTCTTGGTCTAGGCCATCTGTCTCTTGGACTTTATTATTCCTGGCATGGAGGAATTTAAGCAAAGATGGTTTGTGACTTTCTCAGTATTGCCACATTGAGTTTCCATCTGTTTTATTCCTGTACAAGAACGCATATTAGTGCTACCCCAATGAATATACGTGAGTTCAGCCTTGTTCTTCAGGTGTGCTTTATGGGAAGTGTCCAGCTGTGCTGAAGTGCTTTAGGTTTCCTCAGTTAGATCATTTCCATATTGCTCTCTTTAAGGAAACTATTGGTGGAATTTGATGAATGCAAGTTGAGTAAAACACAGTATTTTTTTTATTTTTAGTTTCTGGGGGGGGTTGCAGTTGTTGGCAGCGCTAAAAAAAAAAGTCATAAAAATTGGTGTCAAAAATTGTATTCTCTATAAAACCTTTGTTATGAAGGATCAATCTGAGCTTCAAAAGCTTCAAAAGCTTTTTTTTTTTAAGACAATCCTGTATTCTGTTGATCCAAAAAGTGTAACTAGCAGCCATTTTGTTGTATGCTTAGCTTAAAAAAAAAAAAAGGCAGGAATGGGAGAGAACAGTTGTGTTTAGTGCCAATCATTTATTCTTATGTTTCCTTTTGGTTATTGTTTTTTTGTCAGTTACTTCTGTTCCTTTTTGGAAATTTAGTTCAGTTAATTTGTGAAAGTAAAGATAGGGAAAAATAATTATAAATATCTGTGATATTCAGGAGATAAATTTTGCCTTTCCAGTTATGACTTGTTATTTGACAGTGTCTTAGTTCAGAGTGTCGCATCTTGAAAGCTCTACAGTCATTTTAGACCTTTGAAATCTCTTCATGAATACTTAATTCTGCATTTGTAGAAGAGTCTGTGCTGGAGAGATCTGTAGTACCGTTCAATCTGTTGCCACTAGCTCTCAGTGCAGATTGTGCAAGGCTGCAGAATAAATTAGTATTATTTTGAAACACCGTTTGTCCACTGGAATGTCACCCCTTCAGATCTTCGAACCGAGCGTGCGAAATAGCACCAGATGCAGACAGTGATGTATGTTCCGATGTGGTTCTCCCAATTATCGTCATGAAGCTCTCTTGCCTGCATTGATGTTTTGTGAGAAGAACAGAGAACAGCACTGGTTCCTGAATGTATGTGTGTGATGGATGGCATTTATTTTCATTTCTTTGTTCCTCTAAAAAGGGAGTGACTGGGTATGAGGGAGGTAGCTTTATTTTCTTGTATAGGGGAGATCCCAGGGCAGAGGGTAGAGACCACGTGGCAGCTAAGCAGGAGCCTGTAGCACGGGCAGAGGACAGGGAGCTGGTAAAAAGTGCAGGGAGCAGATGTGCTGCAGAAGTGCGGAGGTGATGGAAAGAAAACTTTTGAGGGACATAGAGGGTACTGCACAGAGTGTGCTGCAATCCAGATGAGTGATTTGGTCTGAAACCAAGCCTAGAGAGAAGGAATTACTTTCAAATATATGATTTGGGATACACTGAAGGGAACTTTCTTTATAATCCCGTTTTATTTCTGTTGTTTTGCTTAGCTGATTCTGAGTTTTCTCCGTTAAAAAATATTTGGTCTAATGTTAGTTCAAATACACTGATGATACACTGATACACTTGATTTAATGATTAAGAACCTGTTGGAGTTTTTCGGGTACTCCGTATACTGAAAGGGAGTACCATTTCAATATAAGTAAAGGGAATACTTCAAAGGTCTGGCTGCCTTTGGCTCTTGTCATAACAGATTGAGTTTTTCAGATCAGAAATGCATATTTATTTTTTTTAAACAACCTCCCTGAATTACTTGCTCTAAAAATGGATTCTGTAATCAGTGAGCTATCAGGGTTGGGCAGATGTAAATCAAGAATGGCATAGCCTCTGCCCTAGATTTTTTTTCCCTCCCCCCCTGCTTTTGCTTTTAAATATTTAGACTTTTTCCAAAAGAAAAACAAAACAAAACAAAACGTAGTTAGCATGCAAGATATTACTCTTTATGCCTGTTAGAAGTAGTGTCTTGAAGACCCTAATCTGCTTCTGGAAACTGTAAAAATAAGCAGTAAGAAGGAAAAAAACCAATATTAAATTATTTTCTCTTTTTCATAACTTCCAACAGAATTAACTTGTTTGAGCTATCCGTGTATGGCATCCTTAATGTACTGAATGCCATGCTGTTTAGACAAACCAGAACCCGTAATAAAAACAATTCAATTAGACAAGACACTTAACCACTTTACCCTTAAGTGTAAATTGATATGTGAACTGAACTCAGTGGAATTTTCCCACTGAGCTCAGTTGTGCTGGAATAGATAAAATGTTACTGGTTCGTGTACATGTCTTAAAAGTGAGGGGATTTGACACATGCTGCAGCAATTCTGGCAAACATTCCCTCTCACCCTCTTTTTTACTTTTGAATTTCCTGAGGGTCCTAATTAATAACGTTAGTAAGAAAAGCAGTCACAGTCTATCGGCATCCCTAATGGACTTTCATTAGAAGGGAGGCCAACTTCTTGCCTGTTTCTGATCCTTAGTTTATTGGCTGCACTATCTGGTTTGGATCTGAAGCCTTTATTTTCTTTCAAGATTTCTGTAATAATAAATTCCTTGCCAGACAACTCAATTTTCTAAATTTCATACTGTTAGCCTCTCTACAATTATGTGCTTTTTGGGGGCGAAAAGTTAGGGGGCTTTGTGGTCACAAATCTTCTCTTGGGTCACAACCAAACATCTAGCTTCTTAGCCAGAACACCTGAGAGACACAGAAACCAATATATTTACACAAAATACTGGTTATACATGCCTATAAAATAGCAGTTAATCAGCAGAACTCGTGCATAACCTTGGGGTTGGCTCTGTAAGAATAGCTTGTTTAAAACATCTCAGTGATTAAAAAATAATAAATACCTAGTTCTTACTTTGGCATTTGAGTAGATTTAAAAGCTTTTTAGAGGAGGTAACCTTGACTAACCGTGTTTTACAGATGGGAGGAGAGGGACGCAGCTCTCCTAACTTTGCTGAACAAACCAATAGCAAAGTTACAATTAGAAATTCAGGCCTCCAGGCTGCCTGTCAGGGCCGTCTGTGCTAGATCCCACTTACAGGCAATAATATAAAATGAAAGTTGTCTCAGTGCCTATTCTGGATGGACTATTATTAGTGTTGTGTATTTACAGAGGTTTGTGTCCTTTGACATTTACACACAGGCGTCACAGGTCGTAAGAGGTGCATAATGTAACACCAGCAACAATAAAGCAAATGCAAAGCGACTAGAAATTAATGGGGTTTATGGCAAAGACGCTTGCGTGGCAGACTTTGGCTCTTGTTCTTGCTTCGTTAACCATTGAAAGCGGGGAAAAAAACCCAGCATGGAAGAAGGCAGAAAATTGGCAGTAATCGATAAGGATAAAGAGCAATCACCAGAAATTCTGGAGGAGTGTGAGTAGACCTCTGGGAGCGTGAGGGGAGAAGAACTCCAAAGTTTAAGTGGTCGCAGGGAGAGGGGAAGTACATTGACACTGCAGCTTTATTTGGGTAACAAGAGGGAGGAGGTCAGAATGGAACAGTGACATGGACACTCTGGTTTAAATCAAACTGAGAAACAAAATGCTAAAACTAAACGAAACGCAGCAACTAATATTTTCCTAATAAGGCTATGTGACATTCCTGACTAATTTTAATGTGAAACAGAGTAGATCCCATGGTCAAGGTTTCCATGCAAATTTTAACTAAATCAATGTCAAATTTAAGCTCAGTTATGATAATTTTTCTGTACAGAGCAAGAAGAGTGCGTATCAGGACATTCCCGCCCCAAAACCAGGGGTGGTGAAGAAGTGACTGCTAGCAGATGGGACAAGACAGTGGATTTTAATCTTGTAGTCAGGCTGGGGTCTGAATGTGAGTTGAACAAGTCAGAGTATTGGGTGCAACACAGCACACAGCCAGTTGCTGGCAGCCTGCTGGGCTGCATCTCTCGAGAGGAAGATCAAGCACTCAGCAGTGGAAGGGAGAGACAATTTAGTATGGGAGGCTTAAAACTATTCAATTTAGGCTTCGTTTAACCTTCAGGACCTTTATAAAGACAAGAGACACAGAAAGTAAGAAAGGAGTGAGCAAAGAGAGATGGGAAAGGAAGGATAACTGAGTCAAAAGTGGAGACAAGAGAAAATGACTAGGACATAAGAGAGGATGAAGTGGAGGAAGGGAGAGAGGAGACCGTCTTATGCTAGGGGAGAAATGTGGAAGAAGTTTCCTTTTAGAAGTTTTCCACCCAGCAGTATCTAAGACCCACAATAAAGATTTCATTATTCGTACTACATTTAGCGGTACATACTAAAAGGTACATACTTTTAGCATCTGGGCTTGAGCCTGCCCTGCTGCACAGTGTCCATGGGGTGAGTAGGGGCGGTGAAGGTGGGTGCCCCGAGCACCTTGTCTCTTCCCGGTGCAGGGTGGTTTGCCCCGGGCTGCAGGCACAGCGTGGGGGGGATGCGGCCATGGGCGGCACAGGGCTGCGACCTATGCGGGGACTGGGGCTCAGGGTGGGCTCTGTGCTAGAGCGGCAGCAAGTCGGGGCTCTTGCGGCAGTGGGATGCTAGGGCATTTCTCAGAGGTACCATTCAGAAGTGGAAAGGAAGCAGAAATGGCTGCTGGGTGACTGACTCAGAGAGGCCATTCATACCTCTGCTCCACCCTTTCTCGCAGCTCAGGAGCTGTCATATTTTTAACCATCTTCATTATTTTGCTGCTTTCCTCTGGATGGACCTTTTTTTTTTTTTTTAAATTCTGCTTTTCGAGACAAGGCAAGAACACAGACTATTTAAGGTCACTGTATTTAAAGGCTTTATTTTCATTATTGTTCTCTCTTTTAGTACTCTGAATTCTTCAGGCCTTAATAATATTGTTGGGCTTTTTGACTACTGTTATACATGGAACAAATGGTTTTATTGAACTGTCCAAAATACTTTCCACATCTTTTTCTCTGAATAGGTGCACTTAATTTAGAACCCATTTGTACATAGGGGCAATTCACATTATTTCATCCAGTGTGTATTGCCTCTTGTCTACACTGAATTTTATCTGTTGAGTTTCTTAAGCACATAACTTTGTTCATCTTTTCTGAAGTTCTCCCTGGCCTTCTCTAATCTTGAGTAACCTGTGTCACTTTGAATGTGAGTTTTAAAGGTTCCATTAGTACTTTAAATGGTTTTTAATTTTTTGTTTTGTTTTGGGATTGGCAAGGCAGTATCAGAGGTACATTGAGAATACCTTTGTTCAGCAGAGCTGCAGTAATTGCTTCTGTCTCTTGTAGTTTGAAGAAAGTGAAATAAAGTGAAAGTACCCATTCATAACAAGAAAATGTGGAGTCAAATAGGCACAAAGTTTTTAATATTTAATTTTCCACATTATAAAGCAGACTCTTCTTCTCCGCCTTCCCATAAATGCAGAAATGGATAGGATTAATTAAACATTAAACCATTATTCTTCCTAAAAGAAAAGTCCTTGCTGGTCATTTTTGATATAATATATTCCCAAGGTGATCTTTCCCCCATCTGAAGTTTTTCCATCATTGGTTTAAAAAATAATTAATAATAAAGAAATAAATATTTTGTTATCATATTGCTCTTATCTTTTTATTGGAGGAGAAAGGGGTATTATTTGGTAAACCTTCTTTAATTAAATAATTGACTGGAGGACTGATTCCATAATGGAAATGTTGTGTGACATTCAGTGCAGGCAGTGATTTAGAAATTAGACAGGGAGTCTGTGGAAGGAAAAAGGTTCCTACGTCCTTAGGCTCTAGGGAAGAAGCATATTTACTTTCTAGACTGTTTGCCTTCTAGAAAAGGAGGAGGAGCAGGGAATGAAACCAACAGAATAGGGCCACTAGCATTTTTAGCTAATGGTATGCAGTGTCAAGAAAGTGTTATTTGTATCCGTGAGATATTGCTATGGGCTGACAGAATAAGAAAACAAGAAACATATGAAGTAAACTAAAGAAAGCAAAAATATGCCATCCAGGAAGAAAATAAACCAGAGAATTCCTTTTTTTTGGTATAAAAGTAAGTAAGTCACACTAGCTTAAATTACTTAAGGATTGCATTTTGTAACCATGAGCCTATGAACATAACTATGGCACTGGCTGTATCCTGTATTCTTTAATTTGTCTCTATTACTAGCTTTGTTACTTTGCAGAGTGTGCTTAGGCTAAATGGATAGTTCTGGTCTACGTTTTAACCATAATAGCACTGAATAAAAATGATTACTGACATATTTACACAAATTAATGCGAAAAAATAAACTGTCTTTATAGACCTACAAAATTAGTGGGTGGATGGGGTGCTGAGAGAAGGAGATGCCCATGTAATATATTTCCTGATGTGATACTGGTAAATAATGAATTGCCAGGAACTCTCTGGACTTAGGGACATAGAAAACCTTAAGAAACGGTCTGAGCATTTACCTACCCCCTTTATTGCTCCATGGAAGCTCAGAGGACTTCTACCGATCCTTTAACTCAGACTTTACCTACTCTCTTTTGAGCAATAACTCTACAATTTGTAGCACTTTCTTTTAATCTCCCAATGGTATATTTACTATCTTAGATCATATGTTAACAGCACAGTGAGTCCCAGAGGAGGAAAAGGGAGACCTATTGTTACTTGGATGTATAAAACCTTCTCTCAGGCGACATCCAACAGTAGTTTTCTAAGCTGAAACCAAAAGAAGAGTGGACAAATGATACAAACTTGGGGTGCAAATGTCAGTGGGAGAGGAAGTGAAAAGGAGATAGTGGCCCAATCACTGCTGTGAGTACAAGAATTCAATCTAAGGTAGGGTCTTTCTAGCTCCTGACTGCCATAACTTTGATTAACCTTGCAGTGTTTCAGCACAGGGTCATGCTATCCTGTTGACACTTTTCCTTTGAGATGTCAGTCACATTTCAATAACTTTCCAGTGTGGGCTTGTAAGTCCTGTCTCTTCATTGACTTTGAATGAGGCAGGTTGCTTATGAATGCAGCTTGAAGTGTCACTCAGATATTCTTGCATTGTGTTATCTTTGATTGACGTGTATGGAGTGGTGGAAAATTCAGGGTATCTAACTGCCCCTGTTTTGACAGTGAGGACCCTCTGTTTTTTTATTTTTATTTTTAATTCCTGAGACTCTCTTGCCCTTCTGATGATAATGAGATTTGGTACTGTTTTTTTCTTTACACTATTAACGAGCACAGGAGAGTCCTATCCTGCAGATGTAGCATCTTAGCATTTCTGTCTGGAGTTTAGGTTCTCACAGCATGAAAAGCATAAGCTCCGCTAATGGAAGATAATATGTTAATGATAGCAGAGAAAGCACTGGTTCAGGAAAGGGCATAAAAGAAATTCCTATCGGTTTAGCCTTCAAGATGATAGCTTTTATTTTATGTCTGGCTTGTGTAATTCCTAAGGGTTAGGCCCAAAGCCATTTAAAAAGGGCCAGCAAGAAGGAAGGAAAAGCATTTCTAGTTTTTCAATGTTTATTATTAGCAACATAGACTGTAGCTCTTTTTGTGGAAGTTTCACTATGTAGTAGAAGGCTGTGTCCCAGAACAGTGATTGTTCCAAGGCTGTGTTATTCAATAAGCTGATTTATAACATATGACTCCAGTTATAATCCAAGAGTTGCTCCATTTATTTTAAACAAAATAAATATTTCTCTGCTGTAACCACTTGAGGTTTATAATCTTGTTTTCAGGAGTGCCCTGGCTCTCATAAACAGACTTACCCCTCTTCCAGTGCTAACAGAAAATGCAGGGTCCATGGTGGAGGAGAGGAAAATTCTGTAATATAAAATAGTTCATATCTGTTTCATAGCGTTTCATAAATCTGGTTCCCAGGCAGTGGAGGAAAATGAGTAAGAAGTGGTTTGGGTTTTTTTCAGCCTACTACTATAGCTTTTTTGCTCAGCTGAATGGAAAGTGTATAAAACCAGCTAGTGCTGGAAACTAGATGTAAAACAATAGCAAACAAAAAAGTCTTTAACAAGCATAATCTGTTGTCAGTGAAAGGCGAAGACATCATTAAATTCACAACAGTGCTTATTTTTCTAATGTAAGTTGTGGAGGAAGCAGTCATGCTGAGATGTGAAAAAGGAAGCAAGGGCTGTATCCTGAGCATTGCCATGCCAAACTCTTGCATGCATGTCCGTCTCTGAGGCTGAACCTTGGTGAGATCTGTAGCCACCCATGTAGTGCACAGGGAGAGTGCCGTGTCTGGGGTGGAATCCACAAAATTTACTGCCATGAAGAGGGAGCTATTTAAGCAAGATAATAGCAGGGAGAAGGGGGTGTCTTATGGATCATCATATACGGTTTCAGCAGTAGGAATGAAAAATACCCCATCATAGCTCATAGTCTGATGGCTATAGCACTTTACTTGGCAATAGGAGTTGGAATACTCTTGAAAGACAATTGAACTGTATCCTCTCACGTTACATCAGTGCTTGAACTACTGGATAATTGGGACCAATGGTTCTTCCTGCAGCCAGGTTTTATTTTTTAAGTGGTACTTACAGTGGCACTCTGTATAGACCTCGATCTGCTACAGGTGCTTGAGAGTGCCTTAAGATCAAGCCCTCAGAAAAAGGAGGCAGAAGAACATCTAGCTTATTGATCGTGATGGGGCTTAAGTCTGTTCTGGGTATGAAACTGTTGAGCTCTGTCAAAACTGAGACTCTTCCCAGTGTCTTCAGAAGCAGGACCTTAAATGTGTGAAAATCTTCAGTGTATGAAGCATGGTGGGTTGATTTTGGCCAGATGCCCACCCAGCAGCTCTCTCACTCCCCTTCCTCAGCAGGGGACAATAAGGATACAGGGAAAATAAGATGAAAAAGCTCATGGGTCCAGATAAAGACAGGGAGATCGCTTACCAGTTACCATCACGGGCAAAACAGACTCAACTGGGAGAAAATAAACTTGATTTATTGCCAATTAACATAGAGTTGGATGGTGAAAAACAAAGGCAAATTAAAACAATACCTTCCCCACCACCATCGAGTGGTGCAGGAGGATGGGGAATGAGGGGTTAAGGTCAGTCCATAACAGCTCTTCTCTGCTGCTCCTTCCTCCTCACATTTTTCCCCTGCTCCAGCGTGGATCCATCCCATGAGCTGCAGTCCTTCAGGATAAACTTGCTCTGGCATGGGGTCCTCCACAGGCTGCAGTGTGGATATCTGCTCACGTGTGATCTCGTCCATGAGAGTGCCTGGAGCACCTCCTCCCCCTCCTTCTTCTCTCACCTTGTTATCTGCAGGCCTGTTTCTCTCACTTTTTCCCCTCAGTCCTCACTGCCTGTGCTGCATTTTTCCCTTTCTGAAACCTGTTTTCCCTGAGGCACCACCACCTTGGCTGCTGGGCTCAGCCTGCCCTGCGGTGGGTCCATTGGAGCTGACTGGAACCAGCTGTGTTCAACATGGAGTAGCCCCAGGCCCTCCTCACAGAGGCTGCCCTGCAGCCCTCCAATATCAAAGCCTTGCCACCTGCACCCAATACACCAAGATACAACACCTGAGAAAGGTAGATGGGTTCACAGATACTGTAGAAATTGGATTTTCAGGATTGTTATTTTGTCTTAACTACCTATGAAAAATTGTCCAAGTTTTGTCTTGGGATCAGGAGAATCCCAGTCTGAATTTGTAAGAAATAAGGAGACATTATTTTAATGAACTTGCCTTTAACTTACTATAAGATGTTGGACTAATCATTTAACAATTCTACTCAAAAGTTCCTCTTCCCTTTCTCTCTAGATTTTCTCTAATACTTATCACCAAAATGTTATGAATCTTAATTAATGTTTGCAGAAGCTTTGAGAACTTTGGCAGAACCAGTAAGTTCAAATTTGTCCCAAAACTAGTGCTTTGATCAGAAATTCCACCTTCTTCTTCTAATACACATTGCAAGCAGATATTATGTTTTGTTATGTGTCACTTAATGGTACCAAGATTAACCTTAGTATGCTTTCCTTATGGTTTACACACACAGAAAAAGAAAACTTATATATGAAAATGTGACAGGTACATATAGATATTAGTCCATTGGCTGGCTTGGAATCATGATTTTCAAATGAAAAGCAGATAAATGCATTCATAAATACCTAGATGCCCTTGCTAGTAATTATTTTTTATTATTATTTCATTTCCATGAGTAGTTACATGTGTTTCTTAATACTCTGATACCTCTTTAAACTGTTTGGGAAATAATGTTAACATGTTTTCCTTGTAAGTAGTTTCTTTTGATTTTTATTCGTTTATTTTTATATAACATATTGCATATAACATTAGTGCAAAAAATATGTATGTATGCATATGTCTATATTTGATGTGTGTAGTATAATATGCGTAATATAATTAAAGCATTCTTTCAGCAGCAACATTACAGCCACCCCAGTGATAGGAGCTAATATGTTCAAGAAGAGACCTTTCTAAAACATACCGAACCTCCATGTGATACTGACTTCATTCTTCATTCACCTGTCTTGAAATGTAGCAGAGCAATAAGAAAAAAAGAAAAAAAAAAGTATTTCCCAGTGGAAAACCATGAGCAAAAAGACAGAACGCTGTGACATGACTTGAGATATCACATTGGGGGCTGTTGTCTAACTGCTGAGGTCTGTGTATTATCACAATAAATGTTTGTGGAAAGTCTTTTAGCTATCTTTCTGAAGGAGGTGTTCAGGAGCAATTTTCTAATGTCATCATCTAATTTGTGCTTTAATATTCAATGCCTACTGAACTATTTCTCCTGACCTAAGTGCCTGTATTTTTATGCAGTTACTGAAGAGATTTAAGTGTGTAAGCAGGCAGGATCTCTCTGTAAGCTTGTGAAGGTGCATAACTTCTTTTCATTGTTAAGTTGCTCGTAAAAGCAACCTAACATACTGTAGGAAGTTGGATTTGCCAGATTCTCATAATGTAGGTGTAAATAAGTCGTTAAGTTAGGCTGAGTGCTAAGGATCACATTTAACTAATGTAGTCAAATATGTAGTGAATACTAACTAGAGAAAAAATGAAGGGAGGAACTAGATTTTTATATTAATCTTTGAGTGTATTTTTATTTAATAATCAGAATTTTCTAGGATTCCAACTTTTTAGAATTGTACAAATTCACCAGGAGATTTAGCTTATTTCAGGATGAATAGAAGAAAGATGTTAGAAGGCATCTGCCTCTGTATCCAGTACTTTTTACTCTTTGCAGCTGTCTACTTTCTAGTAGTCTGACTGAATCTCTCTCATATGTGCAAAGTGTCTGTGTTTAAGCCATTCTTGTCGGGAGATCATCTTCAGGTCTCATAGACTTGGTATCATTAGGAAGTCTTCCCTGATACTTTGCCAGCAGGGCTCTACTGAGGCTTGCAGGGTAGTGCTGTAGCTACAGGACTGCAGGACTGTACCACACACAAGCAGTGTCAAGATGGTACACATTTCTGGGATAATGACAACAAAAACTTCTTAATCACTTTGGAAATGAGTGAATAAATTCTTTTTTTTTTTTTTTTTTCATTTTGGTTTAGTGATTCTACCTGACTCTATGCGAGTGCTCTTTGACCACTAGCTGTCATCTCTGAGTTGATGACTGGAGCATTAGCCTACTTTTCCAACCACCTCTCATTTGTCCCTCTCTTCTGAATGCAGCAATGATGTAGTAGTGAAATGCTACTATTAGGTTAAGCTTTTCTTAGTTTAATTCCACTTTACTTCACTGTATAGGTCATATAACTTGTGCGTTAATATTTCCCTGGGAGAGTGGGAAACACTCATCATTTTGATTCCCATCAAGAAAAATAGCTTCAGCCCAGTTCAGAATATGTGCCCTAACCTGTTAGATGAAACAGCAAGAGCTTTTCGTGCACAGTGTCAGATTTGTTAGGTGTGATCCAGGAGTGTTTACTACTGAAACTGATCTAGCAAGCCTCCTTCATGGATTTGGATGGACTAGAGAAGGAGGCACTCAGTCCTGAGAAGGCAAGGGAATGGATTTCATGCCCAGATCAGACATATGACTGAATTACAGAAGCTTCATGGTCACTGCACATCCACTGAGCTTCAATAGCAGACTGTGTGAGTACTCTTAGCCAATGTTAATTGAAGTGTAATTAGACATGATCCGTTGATGTAGTTCAGCTCATGTGTGGTATGTCCCTATACTAAGGCCACTTAAGAGTGTGAGCAAGCTTACTTAGATAAGCAAAAAATACTGATTTGAAATAAAAGGAAGGGTTTTTTTAGGTTAGAAGTTTAGAAAAGCTTTTCAGTGGCAAAGATGGTTAAGCAGCAGAACTGTTTTGTGATATTGCTGTCACTGCGGATCTGGAAGACATGAACATGTTAGACATAGTAAGAATTGTTTTGGTATAAGTAGAGGCAACTTCCAGCTCTAGGACTAAAAGGCCCACAAAAAGAATTTGCTTGCCATAAGCCATTTAGCAGAAGTTATATGGTAAGCCTGTGGTGGAAGGGGGAACCTAATTGTGGTTTCCCTAACCCTGCCCTTCATTTGAACAGAATCTTTGGTCCACAGCTTTTGTTTACAAGCTTTTAGATATTTTTTCAATCTGTCTGACAGTATTTGTATTTCTATCCCATATACACATACTTCTTTCTGAATTCTATTTGTTACTTAGCCGTTTTCAATCCAAATTCTGAGCTAGGGTGGTTTTGCTAAGATTGTGGTTGCCAGAAGAACTGCAAGGAGAAGATACGTATTCTGTTTGAGTTCCTTCATTTAGTCGTGAGGGGAAATAAAATTATTTGCCTTCAATGTTTAAAAAATGTTCAGTATTTTAAGCAGCAGCTATCATTCCTGCCTCTGTATGCACATGTGGCTCTGGACAGAATAGCTGTGAGGAGTACACTTTTGCTGGAAGTCCCAGGGATGATTCTGGCTGGAGTTTCAGTGCCATAGTCAGTCCTGGCTTGATTCTTGCCATGCATTTACCCTGGGGCAAATACGGTTTTAATTTCAATAGCATTTGCTTTTTATTAATTTTACTTAATTTTATATTTTCATTTTAATTTCATTGGGGCTTTCTTCCTACAGAAAAGTTGTGTAGAAACTAGAAAATAAATTAAAAAGAATCACTGACACACTAGGAGACACACAGCTCAATAACTCATTAAGGTTTAGAGATGCTTATTACATATATTCTCAATTTTCATTCACAACATGCAAAGTGCAAACTCCATCTCTCTTTTGACTGTGCACTGTCGGTGAAATGGATTACATTTTTTCCTTGCGCAGGATATATTGTCTATTGAGATCCATGAAAATAAACACAATAAAAATTCCAATGAAATGTTATTGTATAGAATAAGTGGTTGCTTTTAAAGTCTCACTATTTCAGCTGCATTAATTGTACAAGCTACAGAGTTTAATATTTTTTGAGGAAAAAAATTAGGAACTTGTTTGAATTATTCATATTTTGAAAATGGCCTGTATGACAGCTATTTTCATAACTCATTTTTACTGCAAGTTTAGCACATACCAAAACTCCCACTGAATTGAGAAATTAGGTTAGTTATGATTTTACCTAAAGTATTTTCATGCTTTTTTTTAAAGAAATAGCTTCCTTACTGTTAATATGCTGTACATTGTCATGAATGGGCAACTACAGACCTATGAAATCATATAATGCTTTTCTTCAATTCATCAGGCTATAAGATTTTGTCCTTCTTAGCATTAACAGGATAGCTTTCTAATTAAAATATTTTTAATCTCCCTTTCTCTCCAGTGCAGGGAAAACCTAAGCCCCCACATAAATGGTAGTTTCATAATAAACGATGAGGAAACTAGTAGCAAAAAGAACAATATTAAGCCTGAGATACTTTTCCATTTTTGGTCTGTAGAAGGGGAGAGTCAGAAACTGAAAGCTGTCTCACTCTCCTGTCTTTGTTGTCCCTCCTTGGACCACATGGAAATAATTTGATAAGAGGTCTCAAGCACCTTGGATGCAAAGAGGGAGTAAGAACTGAGGGGCAGGATTTTTCTCTTCGGGGACCCATGTTGCCTGATGCATGCAGATTAGCCTGGATCTTGGTTTATTCTTCTCACAGTCTGAATCCAAACACTTAAACTCAGCAGCTCGAACCCTAACATCCTCCTTGGAAGAATGATGCTAGATCCATATTTATTCAGCACCTTTTTAGGAATCTCATTTATGCAATCAAAAAGGATACTTTACTTCCTCTGTTGCAGCAGCAATGTTTTTGTCCCTGAGTACAGCCAAATTAATAATTTCTTGATATATGCCAGGTTATATTGCTCTTTTCTGACCAAATAAACTAATTTAAATATGTTGCTTGTACTACACTTGGATGCTGACCCTAGTAAATTGTGGTGACATCCAGAAAATTACTCATTAGGAAGAGGTATTTAGAATAAATGAGCTGTAGATTGAAGGGGCAAATGTGCTATAAATCTCATTTTTTTAATGTGTTTGATTTAATTTATAGTCCCGGTTCTGGTCCGTCTTCATCTGGATATTTCTTTCTTCTTAAAAAGATTTTGAACAAAATATAAATCTATCTAGCAGGGTATTTTGAATATGTACTTACCTTTGACAGACCCTTGGGCTTTAAAGGAAAGTAAGAAAAGCATGTTTGCTCTAATAAAGGGATTTTTTAAAACAAAAGAAAAACACTAATTTCTAATGAAAAACTGCTAAACATTAAAAAAAAAAAAAAAAGAAAATCATATGCCATATGGCAATTATACCAAAAGATTGAATTTATTACCAAATAAAACTGTTGGCTTGTGCATTTCACAGTTTCCTCCATTCACAACCAGTGTGTTTTTAAAGGCTTTCTGTAGGGTTAGTTGCCCAGACTTCTGCAAAAACAACAGTTTGTCCTTATTGCAGGAGGTGTTAGGAAATCAAATCCAACTGGAGCACGGAATGAAATTACAGACTGGTTTTGTCCCAGCTGCATGACACATGCCAAGAGCTGATTTTTCAGTGCAGACATTTAAAGAAATGAATACAGAATTCTATTTGTTCTCCTACTGAATGAATTATCCTTATTGTGTTTTTCATACTTCAATGTGCTATTTAGTATTTCAGCAAAGTCACTGTTCACTTTCACCTTAGTGAAAATGTTTTTACATGTCATGTTTTCTTTTAATAAGTAATCTTTTAAGGAAAGAAAAAAGTAACAACCTATGTAAAACTTGAGTTCAATTATTAAATAATGTTTGTGTGTGATAGACTTATTGTATCAGTGGTAGCCAGATGATAGCCATAATGACTTAAAACAGCTTCAGATGTGACATGTTTCATTGTTTCTATTGTTTTATTGAATGACATTTTTTCTAAAAAAACCCCATGAGATTTCAGAGGGATTCAGTCACTGGCATTACAGAAAATTCCTGTGAAATTTCTTCTAATGTTCCCTGGTCTCACAGAGCCTGCTAATGAAGACTCACATCCCAACATGATTTTGAAACTTTAAAAATATGTGTTTAATATCTGAACCTTTGTGCCATCAATTTCCTTCATAATCTGTGGTTGTAATTAGGTCACATTATGGAAAGTATTTCCCTTCTTCCTCCCCCTCCCACCTACTGCAGCCGTTCATCTACGAAAGTGGACGTTTGCATTATCACCTCAGATAAGATTTGTACTCTGAAGTTGTGAGGCTGAGATGCAGTTAGCATGCATTTAGCATGCATATTTAGATGACATGCGTACAGAGCTTTCAATGTAGCTTGCATCCAAATTGTGAAACAACATTTTTTTTTTCTGCAGGCACTTACTGAATGAACTTTCTCGGTGTGTTCAGCAGTGCTTACTGCATTCAAATTCTATTGCCAAAAAGAGGGTGAAGGGATAAATTTGAAGACGTGAGATCCCCTCACTTCCACTCAGGCACGCAGTGTGACTCTCACAACTAAGTTGGCAGAGATCCTTGAGACATGAAAGGGAATCCTTCAGCAAGGACAAAGGTGTTTTTATTTGGCAGTAGGAAAAGATGCAAGGGAACACAATTAAGCTCCATACTCTTGTGCTGAATGGTTTAATTCAGCTATGTTCGTTCACCGATATTTCACTCCTGTTCCTGTGATTGGTATGGGGAGGAATACAGGAAAATGAGTCCACAGAAGCTCTCTTCACAAGGACAACTTACTTATCTATAACCTGTCAAATTCGCCAACAACTAGTGTCAGTGTATTAAACCCTTTCTGAATGTACTTGTGCAGTTTGTTCATCAGATCAGTTCTGTGAACAGAACTCATCCTTGAATCTCTCCCCTCTCTCAGGCCTCTCCTAATTTGCCGTCTTTGGCATTTAATGTCAAGGAAATAGTATAATGTGAATTTGTGAAAAATATTTTCAGTAAGTTCATGCTGATATAGAATTTCCCTGAGAGGCAACATTAATAATGGGTTGGCACAACACATTTGCTGGAGTGGGTTTGATGCGTTGATTGAGTTTCCGTGGTGCGTTTGTTGTTGCTTTGGGGAACATGCGGATATTGGGTTCAACAGACCATAGAATTTTGAATTAACCTCTCTTTTTCTCTTCATGAATATAATGGCTTTGCAATCTGTTCTTGCTTTGGCCTTTTATTTAAGGGAAGAAGAGAAGCTTTGATTTAAAAAAAAAATCTGCCATTTTTGAGAGCATTGTGAGGAAAAATAAATATACATAAGGAAGCATTGATTCATAAGAATCTCTTAGGCTACTTTCCCTCAAGAGTTTCCTACACTGATTCTCTATAAAATATTCAGTTTAGCCCTAAAGTGCAAAAGATGGAAACCATTAGCACTAAGTTCAGATATGGCAGCTCCACTTACACCCCTTGTTTAGGAGAAGCCTATGATGATTTTCAAAAGTCTTCTTGAACCCTGTTAGGAGTCTCATTATAGGTAAGTTTCTCTTTTCCTGGGAGTTGTAATTGAATAATGTAATTTTACAAGATGAAGACTGAAAAAAAAACCAGAGAAAAAAATATTTTTTTTTATTTCCTGCTGCTGTGTTCAGAGTATGTTCTGGTTGCCTTACTTTGAGGGTCTCAAAACACCAGAGCAACAGTCTGATCTTTGCATTCTTTCCAAAGCCTAAGAAGTTTCTTTTGTGTGTGTGTTTGTCTGAGAGAGCTATACACTTGGATGCGGGACAGGATAGCTGCTAATAGAAAATAGTAGTTAGAGGCTGTATCTATATTGCAAGGTGAAAAATGCACTCAGGGTTAACTTAAGGGAAAGTTGGTGTAATACTTACTAATATGGTGACTTGTAAACTGAGGCACAGAGTGAGTATGAAATTTGTGTTATTTAAAAATGGCATAACTGGCAAAGTACATAACCTTCTTTGCATATTATTTTTACTCCTTAGATTGTTATATTACAAAGAAAGTAAACATTAAATTTACTCTTTACCTTAAATATTTCACCATGTGTTTATTCTTTAAGCCCTGTTTGCTTATCAAGACACATGTTCAAGTTATTTTAATTTACTAGCTGCTTACTTTAGCTCAATCTCACAGTACTTTGGTTGTTCCTCTCACAAGCAAATGTTTAGAGCTAAGCTTTTAATGCAAAATAATAAAAAAATAGCCTGGGATAATATTATTATTTAAGGTTTTGGTTTTATTTTAAAGAAAATCTATTATGAAAACCTTTTCGAGTTTACTAGTTTAACTCTTCCTTAACAGCAAGCCATTGGCATATTCCTGAATGTTCTTTCTACTTAAGTGCTGGCCATGATTACAAAGAATTAATAAAGCTCTTTCATACCTTAGCGATTTGTTTCCTGAGATCTTCATTCAAAGTTTTGTGGGTTTTAGAGAGCGAGTTAAATTGGGAAAATTAAATTAACCTTTGGGACAGTCTGTCTGTATTCCAGACTTGCAGTAAATAACTTGGGTGAAATTTATTTGCTCTAGGAATTAGCTGAAATGATGCTGACCATAGATTAGCTCTTAAGAAAAAGGTGTTTAAGACTTTTAACATGCTTTTTCTTTTTTTTTTTCCAGATAGAAAGGCCCAAAAGTGGCAGTTTCCTTGCTTTTTTTATAAATCACTACAGCAAGCATAAAAAGGCTTTTCATTGGTTATTGTATGCACCAGGATTTTTTCCAAATTTTTTTGTTCTCCTTATTTTAGCTCCATTTTTTGTAACAGTGAGGAAAGCAAAAAAACTGATAAATAGGTCTTTGCAGCAAGACAGGCTTAAAGTAGCATAAGCATAGGGTGTAGCTGGAGGGAACTAGTTTTGTATTATCAACTGGTTTAACATTCCTGCTCTTTTTGCTCTTGCCTTTGCCCCTACCAGCTCCACAGGCAAGAGTCAGAATTGGTTGTTGAATGGACCTGATTTTCTGAATGGTCAGCACCCGTGAATCTCAGTAGGGTACAGAGAACTGAGAATCCCAGCAATCCTGTAAAAAGATAAGAAACATTTCTTTAATACTGTCTTTTCCACTCGTTTTATCTACCGGGCTCAGCTATAATAGTGACAAAGGAAAATTTTAGCAAAAGTTGTCATGGTGTTGCCAAGCCCACACAACTGCACTTGATTTGGTAATCCAACTTCTTGCATGACACAAAATGTGGGCAGTTTTGGTATCAGAAGATCACGCTGCTTTTTTACACGCAAATAGAAGGCACTTAGCTTGTCACCGTATGGAACAAAAGTAATTACTGAGGATGAAAGGCAAAGCAAGACAATTAGCATGCTTGTTGTTTGTCAAGAAGCAACCTTCTATATCTCAGAATGCTGTAATTCAGTTTTCATGATGAGGGTTTTTGGGAATGCATGAGAGGTAGTGATTTGAAAGATTTATTCATTTATTGCAATGACAAATGCAATGGAAACCTGTTCAGAGGCTTGCTTTATACTCAATTGCTTCTTGTAACTGATTCATTTATCAGGTATTTGACTAGGAGGAACTCAGTATAACATTATATTGATGTAGATCAGTGCAGAACAAAATATGTTGAATTTCATAGGCTTGCCTATACAGCAGAGCTGATTATCACTGTATCTTAAATATCAGGTATTTTCTTTGATAGTGTTTGCCACCTGTTAAACATGATCTTTCTGTAGTAGTCTCATGGCATGGTAATTTATAACGATAAATGTAAGGAAATTGTAGATATATAGAAACAGTGTAAAGATATTGCTCATAGTTTCCTGTCTTCTCTCATGTGATTTCAGTCAAGGACACAAGAGGGGCTATCCTTTTTTCTGTGGCAGAATATTAAAAACTGAATATGTTTTAGAGCATATTTTCACATGTTCTGTGATCTAGATTTAGCAAGACCAGCTCATCTCCATAGGATAATTCAATTTTACAGTCACATTCTTCCTTCATTTGTTTTCTTCTTCAAGGGAGCTTCAGCTCTTAAAATCATAAAGAAAATGGTCTCAACAAAAGCTCCAAGCAGAAGAGTAACTGGCCACACAGAGAGAATAGGTTGGCAGTCTGCAGCCCTCATGGTCCATATTAAGTGCTTTGATGCAACTCTGAGAACTAGGGATGCTGTTTGCTACCACAGGCTCTTCAATCCTGAGTGAAAAAAATCCTTAATGTGACATGAAACTCTCTTTTATCTGGGTTGCAGTCTATCCATTTTCCCCTGCTCAGGAAATGCCCCGGCATTTTCTCCACCCTCTGTGGTACATTGCTTTCTCTTCATGACTCAATGTATTGGATAGGGAATCTAGGGAGAATGAGAAATCTGGAATCCAGTGTATGTCCTTACCTATTTCAGAAGTCTCCATGTCACATTCGTAGGATTTATAGTTATTTTTTCTGAATAATCCTTTCTAATTCTGGGATAATGAATATTCAAGCCAATATTCAATATTCTATACGTGTTTAGACATGATTATGCTATTTTACTCTCCTTCCCTTTTCTTGCCACAAATTTTTTCTTAAATGTACATTTTGTGTGATATTCCCCTGTGAATGTTTCATATATGTAAAAATAAGAAGATGGAAAATTACAAGACAGAAATTGACTTTTTCTGAGCCTCTCTTATCCAGGAGAACATTTTAATAAATTTTGTGGAGCATACTTGTAAAATATTGTCTGCTAATTTTGAAATGATTGAAATATTCTGAAAATAGAAACTATGTAATTAAGTTAAAACTTAAGAATGTGTTGATAATCTTTAATAAAAAATACCAAACTTGATTGAAAAAAAAATTAAAACAGAAATGTTGTTGTATGCAATTAATGTTCTGAAATGGTATGCTGTACGATCATGTATCAGTCTGCTTCAAGCCATTTGTATGCCTGCATATGTATATATCTATTACTTACACAGTTACTATAGTACTGGAGTTATGATGAGAAAGTGAAGCCAGAGAGGATAGGTTATACCCACAAACCCCTGTTATTTTGTAGTTGACCTGGGTGATGTAGCTGTTGACTTACCACTTGCCAACAGAGCTACAGTACATTTTTTGATTGACTTGCATGAGAATGGCAGCAACTTGTCCAAGGGTTGTGTTTTTGTTTTCCTTTTGTATTTCAAAGACAACAGCCTTAATTAAGATTTGTGTGATGACATTAGCTGAATTTTTCTTCATTTAGTCAAAGCCTTTAAATTTCTTAATAGTGCTGTTTATAGTATGCTAATTTGGGTTAATTTTACTACACTAGATGATACACTGATTTAGAAATGCATGCAATAGTCCAATTTTGAGTGGAAGGAGACCCTTTCTTAGTTTATTCTTGCAGGCATGTATTGTCTGCTCTGACCTGCAATTCATGTAATAAATCATTTTTAACGCTGGCACAGGTGTCCTTTTGAGTTTAAGTATGCTTTCTGTTCATATTGTCTGCTATAATTTTTTTCTGATGTATGGCTCATTATCACATCATTCTGTGTGTGCAAGTATTTTTATAGCATCAGCTTTTGTAGCCATTTCTAGTTTCATAACTGAATTTGCTATACTCATTTTTGAGTTTTGTATTCAAACTGTATGCATGAGCTTTAAGATACCATATTCGAATCACTCTTGCAATTTTTCAGTGAAATTTGAATCTGTCTGAACCTGATTTATTCTCCAGTCCAAAAACAAATGGTCTGATCAAGTAATGGTTGAGAAAGTAGCAAAGAATTCCAGAGTTCTCTATAATTTCAGATATAGATAGCTACCTATGGCATTATGGCACTGAGGGCTTGACTCTGCAAAAATGATTTATAGTAGTTCTTAAACATACAGATAGCATTTCTAGCAGGCTGTGTGTATAAAGGACTACAGGACTTTCTCAAAAAAAAGCATTTGTTTTTCTCTGATATGAACTGAAAAAAAATCAGGAAAAATAATATCGTTGATGATCCAGTCCCTTCTAAAGCAAGATCAACTATACCTAGGTTATTCCTGACAGATGTTCGTTTCTTAAAGACACCCAACTGTGGGAACTCCAAAGCTCGCTTAGCAATCTGTTTTAGTGTTTCAGTAACTTTCCTTACTATTAGAAAGGTTTTCAGCATCTTGCTACAATTTAATTTCACTAATTCTTTATCACGGACAAGACATTCATCTTTAGAGGTACCTTTTATACATTAAAAGATTGCTTTCATCTTTATCTTCAGCCTCCTCTTCTTTAGCTTTAACAATCTGAGGTTGTTAAATCTCAGATCTTTCTTTGTTGGTCAACCTCATGATAGTTCTCCTTTGGATTTTTTCCTGTTGGTTTGTATCTCTTTGAGCTGCCCAAAACAGGACAGAAACAATCCATCTCACGTTTTCCCAAAACTGGAGCAAAGTAGAAGATTTATCTTTTGTATCCTGCAGGTAGTTTTCAGTTTTACATATCCAAGGAAGTGTTTCTTGCAACAGAAAGACACTTTAGATTTATTTCCAGATTGGATCTCGAGATCTTTCCATGAAAAACCTCTACCCACCTAATTGCTCTATATCTTGCATTTGTACAAATGTGTTCCTGCCTTTTAGAATTTTGCATTCTAACTGGCTTTCCAACACACTGGCAGGCCCAGTTACGTGTTTTCCTTAAATGCAGTAAGCACTCTCTCCATCACCCACATTATTATTAAACTTTAAACAAGCCTGCTAGAGAAGGAAAAAAAAAAAAAATTTTAGCAATAGCTTAGTCATGATTACACTATACGTAAGTTATCTAATCATTTTTACACCCGCACTATATTAGTACCACTTAAACCAGCTTTCCTTTTTTCTCTTTTTTGTATGTTTGAGAATTTTCTGTGAGGAAAGAGCTACATAAATGACCTTGCTTGCAACTCACTTCTCCACAAGGTCTGTTACCATCTTGTGGAGAGATTTAATTCTGTTGACATGATTTGTTCTTAAAGGATTGACTAAATCTTAGCTAATTGATTTTGTCTGCTCCTTACCTCCTTTTCATATTTCCAGCTACTTACAAATCATGTTGTTCTTTTGTTCTAGAACTTTTCTGAGACTTCATAGCTGACAGACAGATTTGTTATTCCTAAGCTCCTGCTTCCTTACATTTTTAAAGATGAGTATTGCATTTTCATTTTTTCCATTTTATTGATACTTCACGTGTCCTTCACAGACTGCTTTTCTGATGGCAACATGGTTCTGAAGTGGCTTTACCAGTTCTCTAAATACCCTAGGAGGAAGTTCATCAGGCACATCTGTTCTGAAAACTAATTTACTTAAGTACCCTCTAACCTTTTCTGCCTGTATTTTGAATTGAAATAATTCCTTTGTTGTTTGTATTAATTATGCTAGTCACCTCCTCATTGTTGACCTTTTTAATTAAAACTAATGCAAAAAACACATTAAACGCTTTGGCCTTCACAGTGTCATCTGTCAGTAACTTTTTTTCTCTATTGGATAGCAGAACAACATTTTCCTTTGTCCTCCTCTTAATCAGTTTGAATAGATTCAGTTTGGTTAGTGCAGGATGTGGATATTTTAATTATGTTTTATTCTCCCAGTAGGTCAGTCTAAATTTCCATTGAAGGGATTTTTTTTTTTCATTGACCTTCCTGTGTTCATGTTCATGCCAAAAGTCAAATTGCTGTTATTCCTGGAAAGTTTTATACAAGTAAATACACATTATTTTTTTTTAAAAAAAAAAGGTATTCAAGCTAAAATCAGGAAAAGTCGAACTCCAAAGACTTGACAGTTTTGTTTGCTGAGTGACACATTCAGCCCCTCATTATTCACACACAATGAAAGTGAACACTTCAGCAATTGGAAATCACTTTGGCATAATCGGTCAGTCAGAGGATTTGATGTGTGAACATTCCTGATTCTCTAGTCTGCTACTGAGGACCTTTTATATGCTGGAATGGTTTTTAGCACATCTAGCAATTTTCAGTCATAAGTATTCTACCACGAGAGATAAGAGTATTGTGAAACACGATATTAACATGAAAGTGTTAAAAAGAAACAAACAAGAATAAAAATAACATCACAATCTTATCTCTTTCAGAATTAACTTGAACTGATTCTCCTTCACTTGTTTAAATTTCATAATTTGTTAATATCATCCCTTTAGATTTACTCCTGATATTGTTTTAAAAAATTAAATACTTAGCAGATATTCTCCCTGGTATCCAGTTACAGGACGCGTGGGAATGGTTCAAAGCTGTGCCAGGGGAGGTTTAGACTGGACATAAGGAAACATTTCTTTACCGAGAGAGTGGTCAGAAACTGGAACAAGCTTCCTAGAGAGGTGGTCGATGCCCCAAGCCTGTCAGTGTTGAAGAGGCATTTGGGCAATGCCCTTAATAACATGCTTTAGCTTTTGGTCAGCCCTGAAGTGGTCAGGCAGTTGGACTAGATGATCGTTGTAGGTGCCTTCCAGCTGAACTATTCTAGTCTAGTCTAGTCTAGTCTAGTCTATTCTCTCCTCTCAGCACGTATACTGGCCACAGTGAAGGCTTTCTACAATTGAATTAATACAGGTCTTACTAAGCAGTACATTACTGGCAATATGTTTCTCTTTCTCACATTGTCACTCGAGTGGCATGATCTCAGAATGATTTTTATATGAAAATTTCACTAGTGGAATTAGAAATAAATAAAAAATTAAAAATTAGTTTGGTAATATCTGTGACAACACTTTCTATAACACTTCAGTAGCATCTGTTTGACCTTCTAGAAACAACTGTGCCATATGGCACAGCAACATCACTACAAGATGGCTGAAGAAGATGGTTTAAAGCAGTTAAGTGGGGACATTTAGAGAATTTTCATGAAGCAAATCCTTCAAAAATTTCTCTACCACCTGAAGCAGAATGAGGTTTTACCATTGTATGTGCAATTTGCAGGCTGTCTGTGAGCTGAAGAATGGGAAATTTGACAACCAAGAGAATATACTCCTGGATCCTTTTGTCTTCAGATGGGACAAGAGTGTTGAACATGACAATATGGATTCTGATAACTATTCATGTTTACTATTCGTCACTGAAAGAGGAGCTTCCTGGCTAGAGGAGACTGAGGTTTACAGTGCTGAAAATGTATTAAATCTGACCTGGGGAACTTAAAGGAAGACTCCACAGCTAGAGGGGAGATTTGTCTTTTGGTGCGTGTATAGGAGGGAAATGACTGTGGAATAATGTACTTAAGAGTTAAGTTGAATCTTTCAACTTACAATATATGTTCTTCAGAATGAATATATCAAGAAGCTTTTATTGGATATATAAGTAAAAGGACATAGAGTATCAGATACCCATGTAAAATACACTGCTATCAGGTCATAGGAGATTTCAGGATGTTTTGTTGTAACTAGACAACTTGGAAGAAAAACTTGCCCTTTGTTATAATACAGGTTGTCAATGATGCCAGGATTGCTAATGTACCATAAGCACTTACAGGCAATTTACTAAAGCTGTGATAACTAAATTTCATGCCAAAGATGTCTAAATTATTTGTGAGATTTTAACAGCCTAAAATGTAGCTACAATATTTTCTAAGGAGTAGAAAACATAAGAATATATTTTACAGTGACAGTAAATTTAGTCTAAGAGGGGAAAAAAAATTAATTCAGCAATATTTAGATAGCATAATGTTATTGCCACCAGGGTGGGACTTGTTGTTGTTGTTGTTTGAATGCCATGAACTGCTTACTGTTGCTTGGTTAGGTATGTCAGGTGCTAACTTGCTGTAGGCAGCACAGCAAGTGAAATGAGTGGAATGCTGTTACAGCCTTGGGCACCTAACATCCATGCTGTTTGTTAGCATCATCAGACAGGTAATTCTGAGTGTAGATGATACTAACTTATCATAGTCCCACATATCACAAGGGTGAAATCAGTCTCCCCAAGCTAATCCTGAAAGAGTTGACAACATATGCTAGAGTATATATGTTGTAGCTTTCATTATTCTGTTCATCAAATACTGGTTTGAATAGTTTACAATTACAGGCAAACAAAGCAAACAAAAACCAACCAACCAATAACAAAATAAACTCCAGTTTATTTCACTTTATGGCTTTGTATTTCAGAAAACATATTGTGTTAATCCCTCTGTTTTTGTCATATTTACAACATTCTTTCATAATCTTCCAGAAAATTGATAACCTTTGCACTAAATCTAAGAACTGAGTGGAGGCAATAGTCCCATCAGCCTCGTGATAACTGAAAACAATCTCCCCTACCTAAACAAGGCCTCAGATTTCATTGTGTATTTGGGGGCAGTGTGGCATGAGAGGACTTTTCACAAATCCTCCATTCTTCTAAAACCTTGCTTGTGTCTTTATTAGGCTGTGTTTCATTACCAATAGAACTCTTTTGCATTTATCTTTTGATTAAATTGCAGGTTTGTGAAAATGCTAAGTAGAGTTTAGCTGATGCTGAAACCTGCTGCAGATAGTGTGCATAGGGGTCAGTGTAATTCCTGCAATAGAACTTGATGCTAAAATTACTTGGCAATCAAAGTAAAATCTAAGATTTTCAAGGGGCAAATAACTATCTAGTATGTACCACAGTATGTGTGTAAACATTGTTCTCTGACTCAGATACACATTAATTTTAATAACCAATTTCCCTCCATAATAATATTATATTTTCCTGTTTTATTGTATCTACTCAGTTTATCAACCTTAAGCTCTAGGTATTATTATTAATAATAATAATAATTTTGTATGCACAAATGTATTGAGTGACCTGAAAACCAGATAAAATTTGAATTTTTCACTTTTAAAAAGGAAATGGTTGAAGATAAGATTAAAAAAACCAAAAAGCAAAAAACCTCCTATTTGGTTTTATGCAGTAATTTGTTCTTGATAATGCAGTGTCAAGGACAATTGTTAGGGCCAGATTATTACAAAGAAGATTAAATAAACCCCACCAGTTCTTTGGTCCTTTTTTGTAAGGTTGAGAGAGAGGTAGTTTAGTGGTTTAGCAGGACTCTGGAAATTAGGAGGAATCCATCTAGGCCATAGTATCAGGTCCACAACATTTGTTCAATATTTTTGAAAAGGACTGAAATGATTGCACCCTTCTCCACCTACACTCCGAGGTTCTGTTCACTTAACACCCATCCCCACAGCAGTTATGTTACAATAGAATTTTTGAAACTTGCCACAGTTTGTTCCTTCTGCTTCTGGAGGTCTTTGCATTTATTTAGTCTTGGTTCAATATTGTAACTTTTCAAGGTAATTCTGAGTAAGAAATAAAATCAACCAAACTGTGTGTACAATTACAGTAGATATTGAACAGGCTATGCTTGGAATTATCAGTGCATAGGTCATCATCTTAAGAAGATTTTATTGTCATGGGCTAGAATTTAGTGAAGTAAACTTCAACAGTTTGAATGGTGAAGCATTAAGACCTGCTACTTGTATTGAGAAATCCTCTTATCGATTTTATTTTTCTTGGAGGAAAATAGCAATAAAAATGGTTTCTAGAATAAATTTAATTTGCACGTTTTTTCTCTACTGCATAAAAGCATCCATTTTTAACTGTTAAAAAGCTGGTCTTCTTATCCATATTACCAAAACAGAACACTGTGCTGCTAAATTGCAGTTAAATCTCTGGCATAACTGTATTTTTATGGAGGTAAAAAGACAGCTAGCTGAATTGGAAATGAGAGAACATTTCTTTCTTTCTGTGTTGATACAGAGGACTCATTAAATCTCATATCAGGCTTGCAGGCACTGCAAAAGGACAGACATTTCAAAGATCTTCAACCTCTTAGGAAGTTTGGAAGTTAATGAGCCATCCCATAGTTATTATTTTGTGTTTTATCAGGGGTTTGCTCTGGGCTTTTATTTGATTTTCAGATTGTAGTGTGATCTCCTATGTGTGAGTGCTGGATGACATCAGCTCTAGAAATGCTGTGTTTTCCAGTAATGATGGGCTATACCAAAATCTTTTCATGCTATTTGAGTTTTTTTATGATCCTCCAAGTATCCCAACACCATCAAACATTTCAGACAAGTATCAACAGGGGTTCATGGAGTTCTTCACCATGCTTTGGCCATGGTGAAGTCTGTAGCACTAGGATCTGCCAGGTGTACTGGGACCTCCAAATACTCTGGTATCTAGCCATAGCATAAATAATGCTTCATCTCCTTCAGAGCCCCAGGCTACCTTTGGTCCCATGCTTGTCTCAGAAGTGCCCTGTTTGAGGTGTTTTGAAGTCAAGATGAAGGGCAACTAGTTAGTATGGGGAGGAGGGCATAGCTGCCTCAACTTCCTCCCCCTTGTCCCTGGCAGCTTGGAGAGGCCAGCGGGGGAGCACTGCCTCAAATTTAGAGAAGCAAATGGAGAACAGGAAGAAAGGGAAGAAAAAGACACAAAAAAAATTGTATTATCATATTACCGAAGGATCACAATTGAATAATTTTTGTCTTGTTTGGGGTCATTCACTGATGCTACTTCCCTTGTTGTTTCTCCCTCTGAGACAGTCAGAAATGCTTTAAAAAAAAAAAAAAAAAGAAGCTTCTTTTCTACCCAATATTATAAGGCTATCAGAATATTGTTCTAACAAACTCTTCCAGTAAAGAAGTGTATCAGAAGATATTTGAACATCTGGCAAACGTGAACCCACCCTCTCTAAGGCTAACTAAGAGCACCTCTACAGTCACTGGTGTTACACCATTA
Organism: Ciconia boyciana; assembly: GCF_034638445.1. Lineage (NCBI taxonomy): Eukaryota > Metazoa > Chordata > Aves > Ciconiiformes > Ciconiidae > Ciconia > Ciconia boyciana. The sequence goes on from NC_132934.1 coordinate 178,433,128, forward strand.
GTGTAGCTTGATTTATCCAACTTGTTCATGTAGACCTGTAAAGCATAGAAGTAGCATCACCATTAGAAATGATGATTTGCCTCGCCCATGTTATGTGTTTGAACTAGCAGGTCTATGTCACAGGAAACTGAAATTCATTCCTGGATGTCCTGGTTTCAGCTGAGATAGAGTTAATTTTCTTTATAGTGGCTGGTATGGGGCTATGTTTTGGATTTGTGCTGAAAACAGTGTTGATAATACAGAGATGTTTTAGTTGTTGCTGCACTAGTCAAGGACTTTTCCGCTTCCCATGCTCTGCCAGGTGCAGAAGAAGCTGGGAGGGGACACAGCCAGGATAGTTGATCCAAACTGGCCAAAGGGCTATTCCATACCATATGATGTCATGCTCAGTATATAAAGCTGGGGAAGGAGAAGGAAGGGGGAACATTTGGAGTGATGGCATTTGTCTTCCCAAGTAACCATTACGTGTGATGGAGCCCTGCTTTCCTGGAGATGGCTGAACACCTGCCTGCCCATGGGAAGTAGTGAATAAATTCCTTGCTTTGCTTTGCTTGCGTGCGCGGCTTTTGCTTTCCCTATTAAACTGTCTTTATCTCAACCCTTGAGTTTTCTTACTTTTGCTCTTCCAATTCTCTCCCCCATCCCACCAGGGGGGAGTGAGCGAGCGGCTGCGTGGTGCTTAGTTGCCGGCTGGAGCTAAGCCACAACACTGGATTAAACCAAGTCCTTTAGACATAACACTCACAAGCCAGTAGCAATCTTTCCATCTCCTTCTTTGAGCTTTTGATCAGAAACTCAGGGTCGATTTTCTTCAGCTAGAAGCATCCTTTCGGAGAATTTCAAACAAAACTCAAAACTATTCCTCTTCACACAGTCTCTCTCTTACCCTGCAAAAGTCTGTCCTTTATTCAGAGACTTGTATTCACGTTCCTCGTCTTACTGGTTTTGATTACTTAAATAAAACGAGAAAAACAACACCAACCATGCTTTTTCTGAAAATATATTTATCTTGAGTTAAATATATATATCTTTTCAGAAATATATTCTGAGAATATTTTTATATATGAGGTAAAACAAATACTGGAGTTCATTATCTTTTGAACCTAAGTAAGAAGTTAAAGAATGAGAGTCAGTTGAGTGAACTTTTTTTCTTATGGGGGAGGGGGTTAAGGAGGTGAGGAACTAAAAAGATATTTGTTTTATAGCAATCAGGCCTTCTTGTGCTGACATGCAGTGTTTTTCCACTCCAGTTGACATGGTTAGACATCCTCTGCCACCCTGGGGGATGTAAATAAGAGACTGAGAATTTTAGACTTTTTACTCTCTGGAGAAATGTACCCAGTATTTTAATGATTATTTAGCTTTCCCAACTGTACATTTGCTCAGATGTATGCAGGTTTAAATATATATAAATATATATTCCCTCAAATCTTCAGAAGACAAAAACACTTTAGTCTGTATGGCTTGTTATCATTTTCCTATACATTTTCCAGAGGTGTACTAGGAACAGCCTGCTGTACAGCTGTTCTGCTCCAGCTGAACAGGTTCGTAGGGAATGAAGAGCTTCGAGCAATTTGTAGGCAACGAAGCAAAAAAGAAAAATCCACAAAGAAGCAGCTGATGTTAGCAGCTTTTAAAGAGATTGAAAGAAAACGGAAAGAATAGGGAGTCGAATGTAGAACAGCAAGAGAGAACATGATTTTGGAAGAAATCTGAATTACTATTTTTCAAAACCAAGAAGCTACAGTGCTTACCTTATAAGCCATACTTTATCCTTTCATGCTTTTTACTGCTTGCTGAACAATGTCTACGCTTAGAATATGCAGACATTAAGCCAAGTCTTTACTTTCGTTGCACAAATGGCTAGGAGCTTGAGACTGGCAGCCAAAGTTTTGTGTTACAGCTTTGTCACTGACACACACCTAGGCCTCAGTCAGGAAAGTGTTTAGGATGTGTTAAATTTTAAGCACATGGTTAAATCCCACTACTTGCAGTAATACCTTTCTGGAATGAAACCTGCATGTTAAACTCTGCAAACCAATCTTGCAGTGCCTGTTTTCCTATTAGTAGGAAATAATAATACCTACTTCTTATGTCTGTTTTGAAGCTTAATTCAGGGCATTTATACACCACTCAAAGCAAAACTCTTAACATGAAAGAATTGTGGTTTATTACTATATTTCATTAACATTAATAGGAATTGTTATGTGTGTGTAGTTCAAAGAGATAAACATCTAAATTTTCATGGCATTACACAGTATTGAGAATTTTAAAGGGAAGACTGTCAGTGTTAATTGTCATTAAATCAATATCACAGAGTCAAGTTCAGCTCCTTAGCTCACATCAAATCACATGGGGATTACTTCAAGAGATCCTTTAGCGCTTTTTTTATTTTTGCTTTAGATATTTGCTCTCATACAAAGTGAGTGTGAGATATTAACAATCAAAACTATATATCAATATACAATTTATCTTCCAGAGGGGCCTATGAACTAAGGAAAGTGGGGATGAGGTGAAAAAAACTATGAACAAGGTGTAAGAGCAGCTGTGAGAATACTATATATTTTTATTTAGATGTTTTTATGCAGACATTGCTTAGAAAGAAAATAAATACTTCATGATGTACAGATAATCTGATAAATCATTAAAGAACAATGCAAAAAAACTGTGAGAGAAAGAACGAAGAAAAACACTTTAAAATGTTGTGGCTGCTGCATTTTTTAAAATACACGTTAGTGATTTTTTAATTCCCCATAAGAGTACGTTTGATATTCCTGAAGTATGTAATAGATGTGACGCAGTGTCACGGCGCAGAGGGACCCATTATTATATTTCATTGGTTCTTTTATTACCTGAGGGTGAGCACAGGCAATAGAATAAGGTGTCAAACTTACTTTTAACCCTTGGTCCTAGAAGAAGCTAGATGAAGGGTTTAAGTGTATTTTAAGTTATTATCCTTAGAACCGTCTCTCTCCCTCTCTGTTTGCAACTGGTGAACATCAATATTATCCAGTTTGCAGTGCCAGCCCCTTATATTGCATTCCACTTAGACCTGTTGTTTTCACCACAGGTCCCTTCGTGCTTTTTCCTCTGCTTTGTGTGATAAGCTATAGGTTTTGTCAGATAACTTCAACATGATTCCTGGTTAGGGGAAAAAAATGTAAAAAAAAAGAGAAATATTTCACTTTTGAGTGATGGTAAAAAAGCACAAGACTGGCATATTTTTTTGAAACATGCACAGGTCATAGATCAGACAGAGGAGTGTGCCACCCATGCTTAGAAAGAGGAATAGACTGTTCTTAAATACCGGAGGATAAAAAACTAGAGAAAATGACAGAATATTCTTCTATTGCAGAAATATTATGGGTGTATGTTAGTACTTGCAGTGCTGCTAAGCTTGTTCCTAACTGAGGTTCAGATATAAACTCTTTGTGGAGGTCAGACAGAGGGTAAACCAGGCTAAATCGTGCCTCTGCTTTAGAGAAGGCATGTGGACTGTGGGCCAGGAGAGCAGGGAAATTAATTTTACTATAAATTTGGAATGGAATCAGAACTATGTGTTTTCTCCCACTTCCCCTCCTGCATCCCCTGCCACACACAGTCTCCAGTCATCAAATAATGTGAAAAGTAATGATGGAGGCTGATGGAGCAGGGACCAGAGTGCTGATAGCCTTCCCTCTCTTCCCTGAGAAATTTGTGTTTTACAGTAAGATATTAATGAGAGGATGTTAGTGTCTCTTAAGAAAAAAAAATTAGGAGAGAATAATGTGGAGAAAAATAATGTGGAAAACTTTTTTTTAGCAGCTTTAAAGTTTAAGGAAGCAGCTCCAAAAGTCCATTATTATAAGCCAAGGAGATCTCTTCTGTGTTGGGTAAAAAAATATATAAGATCCTCCTATGACTGTGATGTTAGAAAGCACTGAAGGTGCTCATAGCACTAAGCAAAGTGATAATAAATATTTTACTACTGCTAACTGCTTAATTCACATTCACATTCTAGTGTTCAGATTCATTATTTTATTTTCCTTGTCTGAGAGTTGTTTTGGGGTGGTGAAGGATGGAAAGTGCTGAACTATCCTCACTGAAGCTGATGTCATTAAGTGTCCTAGCCTTTATCCCATACACATAATTCTGCCTGTAGTTTTGTTTGAGTAAAGCCAGCTCAGCAACAAAGACAATTATTTTGAGAGAACTTTTATGTTACAGCTCTTTATTTTACTACTGAGGGTTCTCTGTGTTTAGTGACTCCGTCTTGGGAATCCACCTCATTTCTTGGCTGCAATGACCTTTGTGTTTATGTTTCTTCAGTTTCCAAGCAGTCAGTTGGAAGTGACTGCTGTAGTATTAATATATTTATCATCAATTCATGTGACCTGAACATAATTCCTTATCCCCCCGGCCCCTTCCCCTTTTAAGCTCTGCTGTAATGCATTTTGTTGAAATCCAGGGGAAGTATTAGGTTCATTGCTTTTCAGAGAGATATGAGAGTTTATGATTTTAGGCTTCCATTGTAAATATATCAGTTTGCACTTTCTATCGTTGTACATTATTTTTTGTACTACTGCAAGTAGTTTGAACACATCTAATATCTGTTGATTATATCATGTCAGTGTTTCTTCCTTAATTCTAAAATAGTAATACAGTATTCTGCTTTTCTTAATGTTTTTCGACCATAGATCTGACAGTACTTTACAAAGGAGTTCAATATTGTTAGCCACAGTTTAGATATTGGGAAAGTGAGGTACAGGAAGGGAAATTACTTGCCCCAAATTAAACTAAGAAAGCTAAGATAGAACTGGGGATAGAGGCCACATTTCCTAACACTCATTACCCTCTTCTGCTTCCAAAATGTTGAGGTTATTATATTCCCATGCAGATAAAGAAAGAAGAAACAGTCCTTTAATGTGTGAGGAACTATTTAAACCACATCACATTCCTTAATTTTGTCCCTCAGTAAAATACAGTATCCTTGCTTACTTCTAAGGAAATTAACTGCAGGTTATTTAAAATTAAAAAAAAAAAAAAAAAAAGATATTTGTATGGATTTCTCCAAATATTAACACACTCTGTTTAAATTAAATTAATTCAAATTAAATCTTTATGTTGAAAATACCTCTACTGGAGAATAACCAGCTTTTTAACTTTGTTTTTCATTTGGGTCTGGCTTTTTGCTACTTTTACGTGGTAAAGATGAACTGGAATAAGGCCTTTGCTATGCAGCACTATCTGAGAATGTTCCTTGTGTATTGTCTAAATAGCATTTCACAGCACAAAAAGAAAAAAAAAAGAGAACATTTTAAAATCAGCTGCAAAAACATACACACCTTTTTTTGATGTGGCAGTGCTTCTAAAACATTATTTTAAATAACTAATCCTTTAAAAACAAGACCATTTCATTAAAAAAAAAATCCAGTCAGTTTACTAGTGGCATTTAAATGGATTAGTACCATGTTGTCTCTGTGATATATTCTGGTAGTCAAAGTTTAACAAGAAAATACATACCAAAACACAATCCGTGTTTGAAACACAATGAGTTTTTGGTAATAATTTACTGAAACTATATTTAGTTCACTAAAAGCTTATTTATATGGAGACTTTCAGGAAAATTAATCTGTAAAAATGAATTTAAAGTGGATTAGTTAAACCTAATTAAGTCCCTGTATAGATGTTCATTCAGAATAAAAATTGCCTTGATTTGGTTTAACTTAACTCCCTTCCAAATGAATTACGACTACCAGAGATTTAATGTAGTTTAAATAATCTACTTTAAAAATTAAATGCAGAATAATTTTGCTGCATGTCTCTGTGTAGACAAGGTCTCTGGGAGAAATCTGTCTGTCTGACCCTTTCCCAGATGTTAACATAGGTGTAGACATTAACTGAATTTCAAAGGTAGTCCGAAGTCTTGCAAAAGGTATTAAATCACTCTGAATTCAGAAATTACTTTTTAGGAAAGGACAGGATACAGACAAATAAGCTGTTTATATGGTATGAACTTATGGTAGGAGGGAAGGAATATCTTCTGATGGTACCTACTTCCAATAACTGTGGGGAATGTCTTGACTTCAGCTTCCAGGCTAACTTTTGGTGAGGTGAACATGACACCCTCCCCTGAGAAGGAATAAATTGGATAGGGTCATCCTCTATAGGGTGATAGGAACTTGGAACTTGGCTGGTAATTATCATAATTATCTGTCATCTGTTTAGAACATGATAGCTTCTTTATTCTGAGATTCCTGTTTAGATACATCCTGGTAATAATCCTGAATTACCAATAAAGTATTTATATGTTTCTTTGACTGTGTGTTTTTTAAAAGGCTGGTATTTCTTTCAAAATTTTAGAGTATCGCTACATACTACAGTTTTTGAGTGACAAATGACTTAAGCAGACATAAGGCCAGACAGATTCCTAAAGAAAAATAACACCCATTTCTGCCATAGCTGTGCTGTGCTTGAATGAACATGGAAGCTTGGGGGACATAGAGGTATGGTCAAAATGAATTTTGAAAAGACTTCTCCCATGAATGAGCTTCTTAGTGTTTAAAAATGAAGTCTTTTATGGGCAGGAGAGACTTACATTGCAAATGATGATGGTAGCTTTTGTGCAGATTATTTCATTGACTCTTTTGGAGCATTGTAGGTAACTTCTTCCTGTCTTGATTTTTGTCTGCCAGTTATGCAAGATGTTGCATGATTCCAATACTTTGCCTTCAGTTGTAGTGGATTGTATTTTTGTCAAGGGACTTAGGAACCAGCATTATTTGGGGCTAAAATATTTTGATCAGTGGTAGATTATCTCCCCTTACTTAAAGCAACAGAAAGATGGATGCTTCTGTAGGATCTCAGCTTGATAAATTTCCCAGTACATTGAGGATGTTGTCAGAACCACTGTCAGTTAAAAATACTGGGGGGGGGAGGGGGAAGTTATTGAAACTTAGGAGAAAGACTGATAGTTCTGTGTATGCAGTAAGCACACAATGATTCCAGATATAGGTGATTTCATTTTCAAAACATCAGCAGTATTATTGTTCTCTTCAATTGATTTTTACATGGCACAGTTTAAAAGCTGGGTTCATTTCTCTTCGCTTGCTTAGTAACAAACAACAGTGGAGAGCAAACTTCCAATCACTATAACAAGAAGTGTCACAGAAATGCTCATTTCAACACTACTAACATTGCACACTGATTGTACTATTGGATTTTGAAAGAAGAGGAAGGAAAAACAAAATATGGAATAGTAATAGAAGGAAACAACAGAACGATTTTGAGAACTGAGAACTACCTGGTAATATCCTTCACATTTCACCTTTATGTGAAATAAACCACAGAACTGTAATGAAAGCCATTACTGGTGCAATGAATGTACTTCTCTACACATATGGATCCACTCTGGAGTAACTGAAAAAAATTGTAATGGGGAAAAACAAAGTTAAACTGTGCAACTGCAGAACTGCAAACATATACTTGGCCCTTTCAGAAAAGGATCCTCTCTGCTGAGGGTCCCTGGCAGTATGAACCTGCAAAATCTGCCTTGCAGAAGTACCTCCTCCCTCGCCCCCAGGTACAAGTCCCCATCCTCTCCTCTGCCTGACCTCTGGGAGCTGTTGCTGCTTGCCGTGTCCACAGAAACCAAACCATACGAAACGAAGTAAGCAATTTTCTTCCAGCCAAGTGAGCTAAATGTGCTTCCTGGGAGGTCAGATGAACACTGGTACCTGCAGGCGAGGAGGACTGGGAAAATGTGCCCTGAGTGAAGGAGGAAAGGGCAGAGGGCAGTTTAAACCACTTTCGAGTACACCCAAACACTGAGTTCAGGTACAAATATGAAAATGTTTGTTGTCTGTAGAGGTACATATTTTTATTGTTCTTACACAATCATGCAATACATCTGGAGTCATATATCTGTTTACCTCACATTCATAACTTTGGAGTCGAAAATGCTTCTTCCCTTGTTTTTTGTGTTTTGTTTTGGTTTTTTAGTTCAGCATCTACAGTAAATATTGCTTTGTTAAATATTTTCTGAAACCTCTGAATTATTAAGGCATAAATTAGACGATTTAAGAGTAGAACATTGTTTATAAGAGTGCACTTGTCAGTATTGGGGAGGTAAAAAGAAATAATCCTACCATGACAGTAGTCTCCTGGGAAGATCTTACCTTCCTGATACCATCCATGTTTCTTGTGGTTGAGAACACTTGTTAAGCTGAAAGGGGGGAAGAGAAGTGCATGACATTTAGACTTGTTGTAACATAAACCATTTCTTATCTCTTCCCTCAGTCCCTCTCCTCTGCCGCCCTTCTGTCTCCATTTACAACTTCACTATCCCTCCTGCCTCCTGGGACCATAACCTTAGTGTAATCTGTTCTTTTTGCTTCCCTCTGCATATGTATGACAAACTGTTTCTTTTTTTTTTTTTTTAAAGTCTCAAAAAAAAAAATCCACATTTCTCTCAATGTCTGTGCTGCTAGAAGCTCTGTTCCTTCTTTTTTTCAGACTAAATCTTCTCCTATCTCATCTCTCTGCCTCACAATTCCCGTATCAGCCAGCCCATGGGGCTAAAATCCCAGGTGACACTACCAATTCAACCTGCTGGTTCTAGGTTGGTTTTTTGTTTTGTTTTTTTTTTGTCATAAAGTGGGCATTGTCCCATTGGGTTGTAGAACTGAACTCCTTTATTTCTTTTCTTTTCCCAAAAGACAACCTGAGAGATATTTAATTACGCCAGAATGCACTGTTCTTCCAACCTGGACTGTTTTTTCAGTAAGCCTGGAAAGCATCTCTATGCCATTATCAACTTCTCAAATATTCACCAGCCATTTTACTCACACTTGTTAGCATATTTAATGATTTTCATGTTAATTAGACATTTGGCAGTGTAGGTTTTCGTTTTTCAGATTCCCAAGTGAGACAAAAGTTCTTTGTCAGGATTTTCCCAGAAGCATTACTATCCTGGAAGAGAAGTCCAACTTGCACTTTACCCTATTTATATTTACAAAGTAAGCATCCCTGTGCCTAAATCCCATAGGGATCTAGTCTGGATAGGTGCTCTGCAAGGGAGCTTAACACACACAGACGGCAGTGAGTTTAGCTGCAAGTAGTCATGACCACAGCCAGTTTCATTCAAAACACGTTTAGAATATAAAGTGGTGCTGTCTTTCTTTTGGAGCATTTGCCCAGGAAGTAACAGGCTTGGGAAGACATAAATGATGCTAAGTTCCTTTATGGGTTTCATCCTACATTCTGTTGCTTCACTTCTTCAGAAGAATAAGAACAACAATATTCCCATATTTTGCAGAGTGTTTTGAGATCTCCTGTTGAAGACAACTGTTTAAAAAGCTATACGGATTTTAAAAGAAGCTTTGAAGCGTCCATAGTTTTGTATTAATAGTTCTGCAGTAATAGTTTCGAGGTTCAAATTAATGTTGTTATAAATGGCATCACTTAGATATGCCTTGTATGTTCCTAACTATGCAATCACCAAGCAAATGCAGTAGTTAGATATCTTATGGCAATTCTATGTGGGAGAACAACTAAAAGTATGAAGTTAATGCAGCTAAATTAAGGACCATTAAGCCCCTGTATGAAAACTCTTATTGAGAAGTAGAGTGCTTAAGGGAGGATTAAACTACAAAAAATAAAGGCATTTTAATTCAGAATGAGAGCATCTACATAGAGTTTAATGTGATTTAATTTCTTTGCATTAACTTCTTAGTTTTATTTGATTCATTTTAACCTTCCCAACTGCAGGCAGTCCCAAGTGATACTACTTTTTCATAAAAGTATAACTTTGGAAGCCTTCTCTTTAAAATTTTGTCCTTCTATCCCACTCCTTGCAAGTAAGCCGAGAAAATTATTGTTCAAAAAATAAATAAAAAGAAAAATAAAAATATACATTCTGTGGTCAACTGATTATGGCAGCCGACATGACCATCTGAGTGAGAAACTACCAAATTAAAAGAAACATATAAGCTAAAAGTAAACTCATATTTTACAAATAGAGGTTAACAGCTTAAGGGGAATTCAAAAGTTCATGAATGATAGACACAATGGAAAATCACAGAGAGCAGCAAAATAAAGAGCAAGATGGTAAAAGGCATCAAATACCTTCCCACTGAAACTGAATGGCTGAGTTCAAACCTGATGATTATGTCTGAAGTAAAAACCTTGGATGTTTGTGTGTTTGGCACAGCCCATGGTAAAGGACTACATGAAGCTGTGCTATGCCAAAGCTGGGATGCATCCTGTTACTGCATGCAACTTGTTCCCAATAGAATATTTCTCTTTATTTCTGTGGTGTCTGCTCAAGCTTTACTTACTTTGGAGGTATTCAGCATGGCTACCTGGTTGTCATTATATTGTCCCTTAACCAGAAATACCAACTCTGTGCAAAGAAATATATAAAACTGCCAGATAAACCATCCCACATCTTATACTCTATAGTCAATAGAAATTTCTTCTCAGTCATTAACATAGGAATTCTGCAATCTTTTCAGCACTGATAAGGCTGCATCATGGACATGAGCACTAATACTTCTGTTCACTGGAATCAACACTGTATGGGTTAGAATTTGAATAATTAGATTTTGGTCCTATTTTTGGCATTATAACAGACTGACTTAAGTGGCTTCCAAATATTAGATTGCCATTTTTTTTTACCCTGGCATTATTTATAAAATTTCATGGAAATTAACAGAACTGTGGCTATGTCCACTGGCACAGTAGTTGTTTCCAGTTACATTCTTCACTGATGTTTGTGTTATGCTGCTTATAATACTTAAGTAAATGGAAAAACAGCCATAATGATCATAGAATACAGTAAGAAATAGAGGCATCAATATCTCACATACAAAGCAAGTATTTTCTAATTGTAAGAGTTACTACATCTGTGAAGGACAAATGTCGTGCTGATTGTTATTGCTGGTTTTAGATTTTAAAGGACCTTGCTAATGTCTATTCAATGTATTAGAATGCTATTGATTTTTTAAAATAATAGCCTATACAATTAAGAAGATTAGATGATTCCTATCTTCTGTAGTTACTAGAGAGGTTTCTTATCATGCAGTATTGATATATTTGATGCTAAGTAGATTTTTTTTCTGTAACTTGGTCATTATTATTTTTTAAATATTTAATTAGATATTAACAGTAGAGAGTGGGGAGCAATATTTGAAAGCAGTGCAGCATTTCAGTTTAGGGCCACGTAACTAAACTTCAGTGCAGATCTTCACAAAGGTGTCCTGCTAGAAGGGAAGAAGCACAACAGTCTTCATAGATAGATGCCAAATCCCATGCATTTACTTTATCATGAGTTACAGTGGACTGCCAGTCCTGGGGCTAGGGCTTTTTCTTGTTCACTCGTGCATTTTGTTGTTAAAGTGTGTAGACTTGCATTCTCCATTTAGAGAAATCAATGCTTCCTTCCCTCCTCCCCTTTTTTCCCACTGCCGACCATTTTTCTTGTCAGTTTGCTTTCCCCATTGCTGGGTGAGCAGCTTATGAGAAATAAACCACTGAGGCACATCAAACCTTATAAGAAGGCCAGGGCAGTAATTCAGTGGCTGAGTTTTTTCAATCCATTCTCTTTCAAGTGGCTTGTTTAAAAACAAACAACAGAAATAAAACCTTACTGTGTCTCTTGTTGATATTTAACAAAACTATAGAAAGACCTTTTGCCTTAATAATGCCAGTGACATGCATTTTGTTTATCTTTCTAATTATTTATTTATAGTCGACATGAAAATGCTTCCCACTAGACATCGCTGACTGCATGAAACCCAGTTGTGTATTGCTTTTGTGAGACTTTCGTTATTATAGCATGATTAAAATAGTACATTAATTATTCATCCTGCTATAAAACTGGATACAGCAGAGGAAATAAATACATATTAATAATACATTAGTTATTAATCTGTATACTTGTCATTTGCATGAGATGCAAACTACATCTTCAGTTCATGAAGACCACCACTCGTCTGCTTTTTAAGTCCACTTACATCTGACTACAGTAGAACAAATGTTTGTTAAAGGTCACCTTGTGCTACAAATGAGTAGTCCCAAGATTAAGTAGCCAAAACAGCTATATTACAAGTTAAAATTTTACCTGACTGTGAGATATGGTGGTAACATAATAAAGCAGATTGGCCACTAGGCTGGGCCATGTGCAGTCAACTTTTAATCATTAGAAGTGGTAGAGTTTATGGTCATTTCAAGGGAGACACCTTCCTGAAGCAACAAGAGTCATTTTGACTTTTTATTTGTGAGTTTCCTTGTACACTGTAAAGGAAACTTTTATACTAAAGGGAAGCCAGCTACAGTTTGCTGAATTGATGAAAAATATTGTAGTAGTGGATATCTAAAAAACAGTAGGTCTGTTAAAGTACACCATGTGATTGGATTGCCTTAATAGAAGATTGTAAGGTTTTGTGCGGATAGCTCAAATGTGAGGAAGTTACACCTATTTAGTAGTAACACAAGGGGTTCCTAAATCTTTGCACATCAAGCTGTCATTTAGTTAAAGGACAGAGCCAATAGACTAAGAAGTAAAATTGCAGCCACTTAGCTGTAGCAAACTTTTATTAAAAGAAACCATTTGCTTTCTTTTTGGCTCAAGCTAGAATAAAAATTAGTTTATTTAATGTAAGAGCTGCTTGGCAAGATTTGCACCAGGAAATTAAATGTGCCTGGGACTGTTGATGCCAATGATGTCAACTGTCATGGAGTTGTCCATGGAACTGTCATGCTATGTCCATATTATTAAAATTTGCTACTCTACAAAAGAAGGTGGGTGCAGGCAAATTGCCTGTGGAGAATACTGTTAACTCCTAAAGTTTGTCTAAAATATAGTCTGGGAGAGGCCTAGTTGGCCAGGAATAAAAATATGCCAGGGAGTATTTGTGTAATTTAACAGGTAGTGGAGTTTCAGTCCCTTGGTACATTTGCTAGCACTGATGATTTTTCCGGTAGTGGTAGTGTTGTTGAGTGAATTATATTTTCATTCAAGATTTTAGTTCCATCATTAAATGGCATATGTATGACTTTTCTATTGCTTAGAGTTTTTAGATATATTTTAATTATTGGGCCAATGCATGTGAAGGGGAACTTAGATACTTCTGCTGAGGCTAAGTTAAAAACAGATATAAAATCATTAAACTGTCAGCTACATTATGGTTATCTTTTCACATTGTCTTAATATCTAACAACAACAAATAGAAACCTTCATCATGGGTGTGCAGTTTTAAAAGTTGTTTGATTACCTTGATTTAAAAGTTGTGTCAGCCAAGACAGGTTAAAATAATTAATATTAATATTAGTAATAGCAATGCAACAACAATAATAATAATATGTAGCTCTGACTGGGGATTTGCACTAATAGATCTAGAAGCACATGAACAAGAAAGTAAATATTATTTTATGAACTGTGAAAGTGAGACAGGGTCAAGTGGAGTGTCATGACCAGAATCAACTTTTAGGTCACGGGCAGCAACAGGAATAGGATGTAGATCTCTTGAATCCCACACTAAAGCTCTGTTCACTGGTACAGCACCCATGGTTCGGCAGTTAGGTTTCAATTTTTCCCAGATAAATTCTAAAGAAGGTTCTGAGTCATGTAACATGGACAAATAATCTTTAAGGGTAGTGATTAAAAACAATATGTGAAAGTTTATTAAGGTAAAATGGCTTTGTCACTTCCTGTCTCTCCTTTCTTGTATTTTCATATCTTCTTAGTTTTCTCTGACAGAAGACAGAGAAGATCACCCAGTCAAGAAAGCTGTCTGCCAAAAGACAGATTCACCTGTCTATAAACCCTTCCTGATTAATATTTTATACACATTTTAAAAAAAAATTCCAGTGGTGGAAAATAATGGTCTCTTTTTATGTAATCTTTTCAGTCCGTCATTATCCTTACTCTTGGAAAGTTGATTTTCTTAGTGTCTAACCTACATTTCCTTTGCTTTGAGTCCATAGTGTCCTCTTCACAGCTGGCTCTCTTCTTTCCAAATCCATTGTCTTCCCTTTTATATCAACTGTTGATATATTTGAAAATTGTTAATGATCTTAAGTATGGAAAAACTTGACTATCGAGTATATCAAAGACTGGATCTATTCCTTCTTTCACCACTATTTGCAAACCTTTCCATCACTTTCATTAGAACACTCAGGAAATGTCTTAGTATTTTTCCTTGAAAATGTGGTTATTTTCTTCCCTTCTAAAAGCACTCTGTTCATTACAGTGTAGACCCCTCTAGTAAGAGAGATAAAAACACATGAATGCTGGTGAATACGAGCTCACAAACAAGAAAAAAGCAAGCTGAAAAAAAGCAACACATTGATGTTGTAACTATTCAGCTGTTGTACTGCTGAATTTCCTTAATTTTAAAACAATGTTGCACAATTATATATTCACTGTTTGCTTTGTTTTGTAAAAACCCTGGAGTGATTTCTGTGAGAGGAAATGAAATGATCTGGCTGGCTGCTGAATGCTTTGACTGCTTTAGGGCACTTCAGTAGAAGTGGTTTTGCATTAGCTGTTTGGATTTTTTTTTCCCCTTCTTTCTTCTCTTCCTTTCCTTTATTTTCCATGGTCAAGTCATAAATACTTTTAGTCCAAAAATGTGATACCGTAGCATTTCTATAAGAATCATGTCCTGCTATTTGCTAACCTTATATAGCAACAGTGCATTCATTCAATTAGTTTACAGGGATGCTTTGGCAGTGCTGTATTTTCATAAACGCATGCAAATCCTTCTGTTTAAAGCACTAGGTTTTGTTAACTTCTCCAAATACGCTAATGGTGTTGTAGCTGACAGAGCACAAAAAATAAAACAATATCAGAAGAGTTATCCCTTAATTCCCACACTACTACATAGATGCTTTCCTTGTTTAAACTAACTCTTTACTTGTGCTTATTTTGGTAATGTTTATATTTGTAATTAAAGCCCCTCCCAGTTTTTTTGTAAGTTGTTGATTATGCTGCACATCAAGGTTGGTGAGCCGTAGAGAAAAAACCCCTGACACTCCTAGGGGATTTATTGGTGGGGGAGAGGAAGTTGGAGCCATTTCCCTGGGACTTTATAACACTCCTTTAGTTCCAGGAATCTGTAAATTTCCTTCAATTAGACCATTTCTCTAGAGCTACCACTAAGAACTGCTCTCTCTATATACAGGCATTTTAAGGTGTGGGGAAATGAGCAATGGAAAACAATATGTATCTAAAGCAAACCTGAAACCTCTAATTCCGAATAGAAAATGTTCCAGTTGTATCTCAAGACAGTGCAACTTTGATAAATCTTTTCAAAATCCACTTTGAGGGGAAGTTCTGTGGCATCTCTTTAAAATTTGCTCTTACTACACTGAAAGGAACAGTCTGCAAAGTAATCGGTAGAGTCTGGACAGACTAATTAAAAATTATTTCTGAAGATAGAGAAAGGTGAACTGAAGTTTGACAGGCTTCCTACCTTACGCGCTGGTCCGAATTATATGTTACTTGTTTCATAATATCGAGCAGCTACATAAGCTTCAGGAGTTACATAAGCTACAGTTTATGTAGGAGTTACAGCAGCTACATAAGCTTCAGGAGTTAAAGGTTAGGTGGTGGTCATATACGGGATATGAACTGAAGGAATATGGTTTCCTGAGGATTTGGGGTGGTTCTTGCCCTCCCTGCCTTTGCAGCCAGTTAGCTTTCTTTCTCAATAACATCTGTGGCTTCCAGGTTTTATGTGGCTGGTAAGGTCACAGATATTTTTGGCTGGGCATCATCATTACATGTACACTCATACATTCAGACACAAACGCACACACTCTCTCTCTCTGCCTAGCAACCATAGAAGAGATGTCCCGTTGGTCTAATGATAAAATAAAAATGCTATACAAGTGAAGCCACTGCTTTGTGGTTTCTTCATACTAATGCTTTGACAGTATGCCAAGGCATTGCGACTCAGGCCCGAGATACAAACGAAGTCTGGAGTGAAAAAGGAAGGAGAAAAAAAATGACAGTGTAACACTAAAGTGAGCTGAATGTTCTGAGAGGTGCTAGCAACTGAGAAAGGAAACAACGGTCTAATAGTCCTCTTTCATTTTCCGTTCTTGCTTGTTATCTTTCATGTTTGCTTGGAACCCGTTTTTATGAGTGAGATATGCTCTGATAAAGGAAGTGATGATACATGAAGTAGCACTGTGACAAAGCACAAAGTGATTATTGCCCTCACTCATCCTCCCTGCACTTTCACACCGTTGACGGTGTAACTAATAAGACTTACACTTAGGATCTCACCGTTGTGCTTTCTGCAGTAGTGCCATACTTGAAGAGTGATGGTCCCTGCTAAAGCACCGCAAAGTATTAGGTAATTCTCATACTATCACTCTAAACAGACACATCTTATTATTTCCCATTGTATAGGAAGGTTAAGTGACTTGTTTCAGCTCAAACAAGAAGTTATTGATTATGACTGGGAATTCATATACTTTTTTTTGGTACTTAGTTTACTTGAAATAACATTATAACATTAACAAACATGAAAAATAACTGTGCATATTTGGCATTTGAGGCAAATTACCAGACAGTGATAACTAAATTTAGAATTATTTACATAAGCAATTCACTTATCTGTATAAAAGTTTGAATTCTCTTTCTTCTAATATTGAGATTTGTTTTTCTGGTTCCTTCTCTTCATTCCCTTTGGTCTGGTTTTTTTCCCCTCAAAGTTAAAGTTATTTCATCCCTTTAGCCAGGATCTGCTCCTAAGTACTTTGCTTTCAACAAGAGACTGCCTTTTTGTAGCAGACGCCAGTTCCAGTCGGTGGGATTGTAAACAGAAAGTACCCATGACAACTGATTCATCCCCCACAGAGACCACACATAGTACCTAGGAAATGTCTGCACTTACAAAGAGTGGATCCTGTCCCCGGCCCAGGTTTGCAACACAAAGTGCCAGAACAGGTGCCAGGATAATTCCTTTTGGGTTGAACTTTATGAATACACTAATGTATGATGAGGAATGCAGTCTCCATTGACATTGCTGCCTGCATTCTCGCTATTTAAAGAACAAAGGAGCAAGCTTCAGTCCACAACGTGTGATCATTTCCCCCAATACCTGATTTAATAGGAGTAATTTCTACTTACACCGTGTCTTCCTTTTGAGAAGCTCACACTCTACAAACATAAATTAATTAAGCTTTATACTCCCTCAGTGCAGCATAGGTAGACTCAGGAATAGAGTGGTTTAACATTATACTAGTGTGCCAGCTGGGAAATACCAGAAATCTAGTTTTCTTACTTTCCACGTGTCCTGGGGCAGATTCAATGCGCACCTTAAATGCAAGGTCTGAAAAAGACCATGAGGAATGTGGTATTGGCAGTGCCACTAGGCTTACAGTTTGAGACAAGGAGCCCTGCCTGGAAGAGCTGGAGTGCATGTGGCAGTGAAGCGAAGGCTGATTCCTTGTGAAAAGGTGTATGCTAGAGCCTGCTGAGCTACACAGCCTTTCCAGCAGTCCTTGAAGAGACTGTCTGTCACGGTGGCCTGTGCAGTTCTGCCTTGTTGCCTTCTCTCAACTCAAGCCAAGTAAATCAGAGATACATCTTCCTTACAATTATTTCCCCAAGATCAAGATGGTGGCTGTGTGCGGGTATGGATTTCCTGGTGCGGCTGAAAGGGTAAGAGCATTTCCATTTGGCATCACCTGCTATGGCATATACTCCTGAGGTATGTGACAGCGATAAAAGTTCTGGCCAGTCAGACTGGTACTGTGTATACCCCCGGTATGGGACAGAGAACAGCCAGTTGAACTTAGGAATCCTGTCTCCCAGTTTTGTTACTATTAAAAGTTGTCTAATGAATACTTTTTTTTTTTTTTCCCTCTTTGAAGCCTTATTTTTTATGTGCAGTAACTTTTGGTTTTGTTTTTCAGAGTAGCAGCTCTGCACTATGTAAGTTATTACCTCACGCACTAGGACACTGTTGCTAAGAAAGTGAAAAGAGAGACTGTAAATGGGTGTGAGAAAGAAAGGGTTTCTGCATTTTAAGAGTAATGGCTAGAAGACAATTAAGGCCTAGCTTTTAAATCATAGGGCTAGGCCCATGTATACTGGGACTGCAAAATGGAAATGTTGCATTATTTTTAAATGGCTGAATATCTGATGTGGCATCCATAACAATTGCTACTTCTCTAAAGCTGCATAACTTACTGCATTGAAAAAAAGGAATGAAATTTAATCTACCTAAAGAGAATATATCTTGACATTTACCCACCATTAAGTATACATCCTAATCCCATGCTATCCATACACTTTGGTTTACAAACAAATGGCTCAATTAATGTCTCTTAAAGCCTTCTGGGAGGGAGAGCAGAGGACATGCACTGCTTGAGCAACGGTTGCTGAAGGCATTTTGATTACTTAAGCTTGGAATAGGCATAATATCCCAGTGTGGGGGGTCCTTATGCCCTGGCAGTGCTTTCTCTTGTCTTTCTGGAAAGTGTTTGCATGCTCCTGCAGTAACTCAGGCTGTTTACTAATCCCCAAGGGGAGGCTGTGACGATGCTGCCACCCAAGGAGATAGAAGCTCCTCGGGTCACTCAATACCTAGGGAAACATGAGGTGCTCTCCTTCTTCCTTTTGTGCTTACCCAGTAACCCTGTACAAATATCTTTTCCCTCTACAGCATAAGGGGGCAGCAGAAGACTTTTTTAAAAATAAAAACTGGATAAAATCAAATTATTTGATATTTTTAGCCATTAAAAGTCATCATGGATTTAATTCCTGAGACTAGCATTGATCCACAGCTAGTGTTTCAGAGGCCTGGAAGCCACTGATTTCTGAGCCATATAAATGTGTTCCAATCCTACCTTTTCTCAGTTCTCCCAGGTGAAGCTGATCCTCTGCTTTCGTGAGGCTTTTTTATTTTTCTAAGTCTGACAAGCAGCAGAAAGCTGTTCATTATTGTTTTCAGAAGTGTTTCCTCTGCTGGTGGCCGGTTTGATGTTCCAGTTGGCCAGTTATATGTTGTTAGGCTGTTTCTGTGCTCTTACTACCTCCAGCTAGCAGAAGGAACATCCAAAGATGTGAAACCTCTCTTAAGAGCTCTGGTATGCATCTAGCACAGAGTTATCCAGGATTATCAGAGTTCCATTACTCAGTATGGGTCAGGTTACATCTAAATTCTGTTGGCAATTCAGGGTCTAGCCCGAACTTCATGACAGACTAAAGGAGGGAAAAAAATGCAGTAATTCTACCATCAGAGTCAGTTTGCCCATCCAACTATACCATAAAACCGATTGGACTTGTCAGTTTGCTTTGTAGGGGTTCTGCTACTGGCATGTACCAGCTTGTCCTAAATGGAGACCACTGATCTAAATCAGGGTATGTTAAGTTTTAATATTAGCTATTACTTCTGTCACAGAATGAATCCTCCAAGGGAAGCAGAACTCAGAAGGGAAAGAAATACCTTTGAAGTCCTTTATCTGTACGTGTGATCACTAGCAAACTCCTTGAACAACACAACAGGAATCTTTCCAGAAGCTTTTGTAAATTCTAGTTGTGGTTTTACTAAAACTATTTCTTCACACTTCCAGAGCTTCTTGAGCAAGGGATTCCTTGTAATACCCACCAGATTGCTTTTTAGTTTATGCAAATTCACTGACATAGATTGTTGGTAGCTGAAAAAGAAAAAAAAAGAAATGTCTTTGAGTTTGATTTCCTCAAGATATTTCTGAGTTGCTACAGTTGCTACAGTCTGGGCATCTCTGCTCAGTTTAGTTTCCTGTTTTGGTAGGCGATAGCGTTAGGAGGAGGTGCTTGCATTTGTCAGAAAGTAAATTTAGTGTTGTAACTGTGCCATACTGAGATGGACTGAAGTGGTACAAAATGAAAGAGAGAAACCAGAAAAACAAGAGGTTATGATGTCAAATTCCCCAACTGGTTTTGAATTAGAAGCAGAAATATGCTTTGCTTTATAATTATGATTCAGTTCCACCACCGTAGTCCCCACCGCAAAGAAGGCCATATTTATTCTGTTGAAATATGGAAAACTGAAAATTCATTTTGATATTGTAAGAGGAAATAAAAAGGGCTGAAAGATTAATAATAGAATGTCAATGTATACATGTAATCCAGGCTTGAACCTGAGGGCAGTCCTTTCAAGGAGTTGAATGACATCTGTGTGTAATTTAATAAATGTCTGTTGTAACACAAGTGGAGAAGCTCTCAAATATTATTTTTGTGTTGATTGCTCAGTTCAATTACTGTAAACAAATAATGTAACGTTATAATAGTCACTGAAATAAATCTAGCCTAAAAGGGTTGGGAAAAGGTTGGAAATATCAAAGCCACGTTTATGCATAATTCAATGATTCGATGCCAGACTCACCTAAAAATAAAAGGCCATCCTTGTATGAGTATATCAGTAGCAAGGTTACCAGTTTCAAGAGCTTAATGACAACTTTTAGCTGATGGTTTAGATAGATTTTTTTTTTCCCAGCATAAATGTACACAAGTTACTGTACACACTGAAACACTTAGCAACAGGTAGAGGTTAAATATATTAATTGGTAAGCTTTTATTTCTATTTACAGACACTCCTATAAAGAGCTGGATTTACAGAGAAAAGACAGATGAACTAAACTGTAATTTAAAATGAAGCATATTTTTTTTGCCATTTGAAATAACCAGGTGCTCATTAGATAATAAACCAAGTTACTCTGGAAAGTCCAATGTCAAGACTTAACACAGTGTTCTAAAATATTTTTTTTCCCATTCTGTTTTTCCCACAGACTACAGCTGCTTTCTTGTATTAAAAAGGTTTTTTTTTCCAGTAGATCTCCATGTGCCTGAATTTTCATGCCCTTTTACCCCAGATTTTTCCTAAACCTCTTGCATAATTTGGTTACTTCATATCCCCAGCTTTTTCAGCAGCAGCAGCCTTCCCTCCTTCCCACAAGCTAGCCCTACCGAGAGCAATGCACTAAAGCTGAGAGGACAGGATGCAGCTGCCTCTAAAAGCCTGTCAATGATGCTTCTTTTTAAGCCACTGAGAACTGCTAGCACAGCTGCACAGTGAGGTGGATTTACACTTTATACTTTTTTTTTCTATATGAGGAATTTCTCAAAAGCTGTATAGAATAATGAGTTAACTGCTGATGCATGAAGGCAAATGAAGACGCTGCCTTATGCTTAATGGCATCCTATGGACAGCCCTGCATTTTAGAGCCAGTTTTTCTGGGGAGATGTTGTCTAGGTCAGATGCTGGGGTTATTCTTTGCAGGAAATTTGAGGAGTGACAGTGTGACAGTCCTAGGGTAGGAACAAATCTGTCTTAGCATTAAATCTACAGCTTGTAACTTACTTCCTTTGAGCACATAATTGCTTCAATCTTGACGGCTCACGCAGTACCAGTAGACTGCGGCAAAGCCGTTAATTCTGGGCTCTAATTTATGAGTTATGATGCATTTTAATATCAGTGCAGAATTTTTTATGCAGAGCAGTAGCTGGTGGCCTTAGTGACCAGTGTGCCCCCCTTTCCCAGCACTCCACTTTTCCCTGCAGGCTCCATTAGTTACTAGCTTCATCCAGCCTGAGAAAAGCAAAAGGCAAGGGAGCAAGCCTGGCAAGGCTGCAAGCTGATGTTTCTTTGCCTGCTTGTTTCCACTTTCCCTTTTTCTGTTTATTAAAGTTGTAGCTGTCATCCACATGGCAGCTGTGGCTGGTTGGAGGAGGGCAGCGAGGGCAGAGGAAGACCCAGGCAGTAGCAGCAGCGAAAGTGGATGCTGCTGGATATTTGTTGCTGTGGTTAAAAATGCCAAGTTAAAAATGTATCTTAACATTGCAAATGAAAACAAGTCATCGTGGCCTTTCTGTAATTTCCAGCTAGGCTGGTTACAAAAGAATCAAACATTCATTTGATGTGATAACAAACATCTGTCCAAATGACAGTCAGGAAGAGTGGGTGTACGGTTCGGTAATGACTGACTTAATGACTCAGACGTTACCTAACGCAGATATATGGGAAGAGGCTTGAGTTGCCCCTGCCCACATTCCTTCAAACCTGAAGCCAGATCTTCAAAGCTGAGTTCTCATCTTGAAAAAACAACAAATCATGGGCATGTAATTGAGCTTTGCAAGGAATTGCAAACAAAGGATTGTATTAAATTCTCTTAATTCCACAACTTTATTCCTGTAAGAGAATCTATTTGAATTTCTGTTTAGAAATTTATGTTTAATATATTTATGTTTTTCCATATACATCATGTTAAATTTTTCATGATTTGTGTTCTTGTGCTACTGCTTATGACAGAGGAAGTCGCCACCTTTAAATGGGATAACGATTTCATAAAAAAATCTCCTATTGCAGAGATCAAACCCTTTGCCTTGTAAACAGGCTGGAAAAAACATTCCCAAAATGATTAAAAGGTCTTTGAAAATGTAATTCTAACAATCAAAAACAAATTAACTACCAGTTAACACGATTATGTGCATTAAAAAGTGAGTATAAAGTGTGAAACCAGCAGCTTTGTATGATGTTAAGTTCATAAAAAGGAGACATCAAAGAAACCCACAACTATAAAATGTTAACAAAATATTTGGAAAATTAACTGAAAGTTGTACTGTAGGTGATTAGAATTCATTTAAAAATTATTTAAAAGAGATGTTCTGACTCAATTTTAATGAAAACACTTGCTTTGGTGACTTTAATAAATTGGGATTAGTTGGTAAGAAAACATGAAATGTCAGATGCTCTGACATGATAGAAAACATCACCTTTCAAACACCCAGCGGAATTTCAGAGTAGCTACTAATCTGTTACTTTGCCAGTGCTGGGAAGTGATTGCTGTATTTCCAGATGTCATCAGAGTAGTTTGAGTCATGCCATACACAAGTGAATTTCTGAATATTCTTATGAGCTTTTCCAAACAACTGAGTTCCTCTGGCTTTGGCAATTCTCTAAGCCATAGTTTAAATACCCCACAAACACATTGAGCATTTTGGGCTAAAGGACTTTAATCACTTAAATCACAGATTATGTGGGTATGTTCAGCACTTAGACGGGAATGAAATCCTGAAAACTCTTGATAGCTACCATTGTGTTGAAGTCCTCGTGTGCCAAAATATCTGCTGATAAACCTCCAACACTGCTGCATCAATATATGCATACAGCTGTTCATGTACTGAAGCTTCTGGCTTTCTAAAAGCCCTGCCTTTTGCATGTGGTATTTTCAAAGCAGGTATTCTTCCTCCTGGGCCCCTTTTCTCTTGGCTTTCTCAGGATAAGAAGGCAGACTAAGCCTCTACTCACATGTCCAGAGAGGCTGTCACTAGAGCCCCTGCCCAGGACACAGTATGCATGTTTGCATGGAGAGGGAGAAGTAGCAAGGACAGATGACATTCCCAGTTCCTTAGTTTTGCTTAAGAAGTAAAGACATGACATGACTCCTACTCCTTTTGGAGCACTTGACTCCGGAAGGGGGAGGGAGTGTGCTAGGAGGCACTACAACCTGAAGTTAGGTGACATACTATCTGAGAGGTGGAATTTACTCATCCCTTTCTCTTCTCCTTCCTTCTGATTACTTTCTGCATCTCCTTGTTCAGGCTGCTGGCTTTTGCAAAGCTATTCTCAAGCACTTAAAGTACAAGGAGAACCTGACAATGTAACACAGATCTACCCAATCCTGCAATTGGGTGCCAGACAGATAGGTCATCACTGAGTATTGAAAAGGCTTAGTCCTTCTTTCTTTTATCCTGAACTAATTAGCACTATCATTAGAAGAGTGGCTGCAGGCCATGACTCGCACTGCTGTTACCAGTGATGGAGTTAGACCAATATAACAAGAGAAAGTATACCCTTCACCATTAAGCCTCCTGTGAAAAAGGCAGCTTTTACTGGCATGTGATAAAAAAAGCAGTGTCCCTTTCCATGGAACAGCTTTGCATGTTGTTCTGGCAATGTTAGATCAGATAGTGAACCCGCTGAGAAAGCACTGAATGGGATTTGTTGGGGCAGCTGCCTTATACAACTACCTGGGTATAAGGGAAATGGTTACACCTTTCAAGTTTGGTACACAGGATTCCCAGAAGCCGATCACACTAGGAAAAAGGCTCACGTTTCATATACAGCAATATTAATATTGGATTGCTCTTTTTATTAATAAATTAGGTGCTCAATAGGGTGAAGGTTTTTCTTCTTTCAAGGAGTTGGCGTGTACTTTTGTTTGGAACAGATTAGAAATGTGATTTCACAGAGGAACTGTAATCTCATCTTAAATATTTACAGAATGCTAATTTTATGCTTATACGTTGGCAGAAAAACAGAATAGCATTAATTAGTCTGAATTATTTTCTAACAGAAACATGTTCTTTCCCTTTGGCTAGGACTATATTAGTGAAAAAAACATTCAGGCCCATTCTTTGGCCCTAAGATAATGCGACACAGTTTGCATCCATATGGCTGAATTCTCCCCTGTTCTTTAACCCTCCTCCAAAAGAGGATGGCCTGCTTTGTACCGCCAGGTGGAAATTGCTACTGGTTCCTCCTATTTCACATGCAATACTTAGGTGCTACCTGGGAGATGCTATTTGGCATGACTAAAGTATTGATAATTGTGTGCCAGTGCTTGACCCCATGTGTTTTATATGATAACTATATAGAGAGCCTGTGGCAGATGCCACACGACCAGCACACAGGGCTAATACTGAACGAATAGCTAAATACTTGTGCTGAACACAGAACTTAATTCACTGGTTGCCTACATAGATGTTAGACAAAATATAGCATTAAACCATACTTTTTACTAAAGAGACTCTCCAAGCATTGAGATGGGTTATGCGGGAGGCTGAGAAATGCCTGTTTGTGCATGTTTTTAAGTATAGGTTAGGCAGATATCTACTAGGCATACTTAATCCTGCCTCACATTAGGGAGATGGAAAAGCTGATGTCCTGAGGTTCTATCAGCGGTAGCTTTCTATAAAGCTGTGATGTTAGAAGGCTTCTTTGCTGGCAGCTATGGCACGTGTGGAAAAAATTTGCAAGTCTCTCTTGTACTGAGTAAACAGTTCCTAGGTTTTTTGTGCTCACTGGCATGGACTTCTAAAATAGTGATTTTTTTTTTTCCTGATCTCAGAAATACTGATGTTACAAGAGATTCCTTCAGGTATTTTGATACTGAGACTTGCGCTATATCTAGAAACTGATCTACAGCCGTAGATGCAGATTAATTTTTAAATAGCAAAAAAAACCCTTTGGAAATACATGTGTGCATTTTTCTTTGATGGCTTAAGACTGCCCAAAGGAATATTTCCTATTCACATAAGATCCTTAAAAAGATAAAATGGTCGACGGATCCTTTACAAGAAAAAGCCATATAAACATTTGAGTTCATATGTATTCAATATAACTGTTTCTGATCCATAAATTGAAATCTCTTAATCTTAGTCTCTTATCTCCTCTTCCTGCTTCCCCCCCTCCACACACACATAGGCTTTCACATAGGATTGTCTCAGGATACACAATGCTAGGAATTAAAACAGTGTTGCTCTCCCCTGTAAAATTGTTGGTGTTTTGGGATACAGCTAATATGAAATGTTACACTTTTTGGTTCACCGTTATGATTTATGTTTTCCTGTTTTACAGAAAGATTGCTTGAAAACTAAGTGGTAGATTCAATGAAAAAAAAGGATCCTTGGAATCCTAAGCACCAAAATCCTATCCAAAATCAGCATTAAAAATGAACTTTCATTTTTGTGTTAGTTAAACCTCTCACATATTCTATTGCAGTTTTTCTTTTGTGAGCATAAAAAGTTAGAAGCTTCTCAGATGGTGTTTAGTGTTTATAATGCATTTGTCTGGGCAGATGTGCTTGTAAAATTACCAAACCATTCAAAGTTATAAACATAGTTCAAATAAAGCTTCTTTCATCTGTGTGAAGGAGACTGATTCCTTCCTCTCCAGACTTCCTAGAACACAAACATTATTACTGCAGTTTAATGGATGCCACTGTTATATGTGGATTGTGACTGCTGGTTCTCCCTGCTTTTTTTGTTCCTTGGTATGTTTATTTATAGGGGAGTTATGAGACTGTGATTGAAGTTGGAAAAGACGGTCCCCTTGGGCTTGAAAAGTGACTGACCCCAATCAGCAGGGCTTGTTGCCAGTGATGCTGGAATCTCTTCATGAGTGAGTGGAAAGTAGTTTCCTGTCAAGTTTAGTTAGGATTGGGTTTTTTTCTTTTCATTTTTTTCTCTCCAGCATAGACAATCTTTGTTTTTATGTACAGTGTGATTCCTGTGCTGCCTTAAAGATACAAAGAAGAAAGCCTCTGTTTGAAATAGAGAGACTATTACAGCTAAATTTTGGTTCAATGGAGTTGTCACGTAAGAGCTTTCTATGCATTGAGAGATAGATTTCTCCAACAGCGAGTCCTGTAAGGGATCCTTAAAAAGTACAGACTTATGATTGAGTTTCCCATCACAGTCCGGTCTCCTTTATCTTCTGCCTCTGCAGTTTGAAACCAACTTTGATTGTGTCTTTGCACAATATGTTGTACAGGTGATATGTGAGGCTACACCGGTAGAGAGTCGAGATGTGTCTGATGATGCTGTGGCTGGATGAAGGAGTAAAGAACCTGCCTTTGAAGAAGGACATTTTCTTCATTCTCCAGTGAAGCAGCTGAAGGGGAAAAAAAAAGCAAACAAAAAAACCCCTTCAGTTTTCCACACTGGATATGTATACACTCTACAATTAATAAATGTGTGTTTAGGATTGTGGTTTGCTTTTCTTTTTTCATTTGTTGAATAAGTTTACAGAAAAATGTACTTTAGTTGAGGGGATCGGATCCATGTTTGACAAGACACTATTACCCTTTTCAGAGAGTGACTTCTAATTTCCTTTCAACATTCCTTCTGTAAAAAATCCATTTTCCTTTGCAATATTTTTCTTGGTATGATGGTCTGGCATTGACCCTTTACATTCGGCAGAACCAAGCAGATACAGTTCTCAAGTAGCCATTTTATTTCTGGATGTTGCTGGCTATTGTTCCTTTTATTGTTCCA
Organism: Ciconia boyciana; assembly: GCF_034638445.1. Lineage (NCBI taxonomy): Eukaryota > Metazoa > Chordata > Aves > Ciconiiformes > Ciconiidae > Ciconia > Ciconia boyciana. The sequence continues at coordinate 178,460,165 of NC_132934.1, forward strand.
GTGGTGAATGACTTTAACTCCTGTCATTTTCCCCCTCTAACTTCTGCTTTAGGAGAAAAAAAAAGAAAAGAGAGAAGGAAATTACTGAAGGAGAATGACATTTTCCACACTTACTTTTGATGGTCAGAGAATTTATTAAAGTGCTGTTCTTGACAGGATGGTTTCAATTGCAATTCAAGCCTGGCCTCAGATCTGAGTCAGAGCCTGGATCTGACTAGGACAGAGGGGGTTTTGCCTAAAACCTTCTCGCAGTTCCAACTACATCAGCTACAATCGCAGTTTCCTGTTTTTGAAGATTGTTGTCAGACTTGGTTATTAGATTAAAGTGCTCCAAGACAAATGGTGCTCTGTCATAGAAGTGCCAAGTGTTATTAATTATTAGTAAAAGTATTTAATTAGATACCACCTTGCTGGTAGTGATCATCTGCAAATCCAAGGGGCAAGCTCTGAGATGGTTGATTTGTGATTCAGTGATTCAAAGTGATGTGAAGCTTTTTTTTCAGGATTTTGGCCCATTATCACCAGGAATTGTGCTGCCTTATGAAAAAGCCAAAATGCTATAGTATGTCAGAGGATTGCTTTTGTTTCTTACACATCTCGAAGCGACTGCTTCCCTCTCCCTTTGTTTGCTACCTTTTGACACGCTTACAGCGAGGAATGATTGAATATCTGATTAACATCACATAAGAAGCATTTTTGCCCAGTTTTCTGACGAGATGCCGAACCAGTCCAAATCCCTTGAGTCTTATGTGGGAGGTAATCCCACGATCCAATGTCAGCATAATCCCCCCAAGACAGCTTAAATATTTGTAGTTCTTTCTTAAATCAAGAAATCCCTTGAGGTTTATACCAATCCCAATTTAAAAAATGACTTGACCTGAAAACCCTGGAGGAATGTTTGAATGAGGTTGTCTTGCCTCTGGCTTCTTGGCCAACTTGCTCTAGTAAGATATGAATAAGATATACAAGGTCATAATTTATAATATGATATGAAAATTATGCATCCAGTGAAAGGCTAGGGGGAAAAATAAGGGATGGCAATGGTGGTAGAGACAGCATTTATTGTGATTACTAGAAGGGGGCCTCGGTGGGCTGGGATTATTGTACTTTAAGTGAAATTGATTTTGTTCATGATTTGATTTTAATCTAGTTTAGATGAATCAAATTCTACAAGGAACAGATATTTAATTTAGTACATTAGGATGAAAAGGACATCAGTTCAGAGAAGTTTAATGCATATGATGTGATAAAAGCAGTATCTGATTATGAGAGGGTTTTTTATAGTAATTCCTTGTTATTTCATTACTTCTTGGGTATTTTTTTTTCTCTCCACATAATATTTTTATTAAATCCAGCCAAGATTCTAGTCTCCTTAATGATATTTAGGCTGATTGCCTGAGCAAAAATAATAGTAATACTAAAAATTGGAGGAGGACAGGGAGGAAGACAGAATTCCACACTTACCACACTGATTTTTGCTAGAGATCTTCTATTGGAACAAACAGAAGATCCTTGCTCACCTCTGGGGCACTTGCTGCAGGCAAGCTCCTTTGCAGAACGAGTCATAGCTGTCTTGTTACAGACTGCGGTTGTAAACAGAGAGTCTGTAGAAACCAATCTCCTGCAATTTTCCAGTCTACTGTTTTCTAATCTAAGGGAGCTGGAATGCTTTGCAATTTGGAAGAAGTTGGTTGCTGTTGAAGAGAGGTCTCCTACACTTTAGCAGTCAGGACCAGATGGATCTGTTTTCTTAGGTTAACACCAGAGTTGGAAAAGCCATCCATGCTGAGAATGCAAAGTTCAGCTTATATATATATATATGTATAATATATATATATGTTTCTTTTTCTTATAGAATAATTTGTGTCAAAATATTCCTATTTCTTTCTCTCATCCCTGACATCCGATTACTAGCGGCCTCTTGTTGGAGAAGGAAATACTGTTGATTCAGTGGTTTCCTTGCACCTTTTTAGCACTGTACTTTGGGTTGTTACAGATAAATCGTAGAACTAGTTTCCTCACTGAGGAATGTTTTCTGTTTGGATGAACAGAATTAACAAACCTTTTATATGCTTAAGGAAAAGATTTGCTGTGATGGAAAGGACTTTCTATTACCATCTACATTCACAAAGATCGGCATGGGTCACGGTGATCTGCATAGGAAAATAATAAAAAGAAAAAATGAAGGTGAATTCTTACATCATAGATGCAGGGCAGGGGTTGGTAGAAAAGCATTTTAATATATCAGTCTGGGAATGCTTGATTATATGTCACCTTGCTGTGCTTGCTTGTGTTAAAACAAATTATGAGTGCTTTTGCCCTCTTTGTAAAAAAAATATAATTAAGATTTTTCATTTGCTGAAATGCTTTTCAGCAAAAGGCAGAAAAAGAAGGAGAGGTGGAGAAAAAAAAACAACAACAAAACATCCTCTGCCTTTGTCCAGAGGATGGGACCTTCTCTTTGAATGCTTAAATCTAATCATGTGTCTCAGGCAAAACTATATCCCCCTTCAACTCCCCCTTCCGTATAACAAGTTGTTCCAATTTAAAACCAATTTAGTTAAACTGGGACACTGGTGGATAATTGTCAGATGCCTCCTGTTTGGAGGCAGAATTCACTCTAGAGAAATCTCTGGAGACGGGTTTATATTGACGTAAATGAAATTAAGATTTTAAAGGAGTGCACACGATCTGTAGAGAATACATCGGGTTTCCCCATTATTATCCTGTTTTAAAGCTAGTACCTATCACCTATTGCCCTGGCCCAAGAGCTGTGGTCATTGTGGTTCCCCATCAGAGGCTGAGAGCCACCATAGGAGCCATTTGAAGGACACATTGAGAATGTGTTCTGGCATAACAGAGAGATACTGTTTCCCTTTCTGGTTTGGAGGCTTGGCTCTTTTTTGGAATATCCAGTAAATAACACTCCCTGAGAGCCTGATGAATCAGCAAAAGTAGATGTTTTGTATTTTAGTATCTTACATAGACACTGTGCCAACGAGGAGATGTATTGTTTCTTTCTGTCCTTAAATACTTGTGTGTTGTAGGCAACAACTGCAATTTTAGCTTGTTGTTTTAAAGTATAATGCCTTTATCCATCTACATTGTTTTCTTTTCTGTCATTGACTAATTGGCATTGGCAAATAAGGCTGTATTGTTTTGGATCACATGAAGTTCACATGAGGTTTGAATGAAGCAGTGTTAGACATGGTAAGGGATAGAGCATTGAGTTTGGTCCGTGCCTTATCAATAATCTTGGATTTCTACCACCTGCAACAACTATAATTTCACTCCATCTCTTGCTTTTTCCTTGAGATGCTGGGAGTAATGAGAATTTCGTTGTCATTGCTGACTATAAGTCCTGTACTGAGATTGCATCAGTTCATTTAGCAAGAGCTTTTCAGGGACCTACTGGCAGGAATTGATTTCCTTATTTTGGTCCTTCCATTTTGTGGATTCAGCCCAAAAAGCAGTCTTCAGTGAAAGAGATTCTACTTTTATATATATTTTAAAAATTACCAGAACATGTTATGCTAGGGATTTTCTTTGTATGTAAGTGTATTTTACATTTACTGAATGCTTTAAAACATTTTATTTCACATTGCAATGCTAACTAGTATGTCTTTAGGAAGAGAAGGGTAGAAGGGAACAAACATGCAAATCTGGACATTGTGTTGATGAGATAAACTAATCACCTGGTGCCATTAAAAGCTTGAGTATATTCTTATTTTTATAGTAGCATATTTTCTAGCTCTTACTAGGCTTTAAACTGCCTGAAACCATGAAAGGCTATATTCAAAGTCACAGATGTGTGTGCGAGAATGCAAACGGGTTGACATGTACTTGTCAGTGTCAGCTGAGAAAAGAGCTGGCATGGATTGTTCAGTGGAACAATAAAGGAGGTGGTGTCTCCGGGACAATAGCATTAGCTGGTGGAGCAGATGGACTGCTAGCTTGGGAGGTCTAACTAATCCTCTATCAGAACAATGAACAAGAGTTTATGCTTTACTTGGCTAAACTCCACTAAAGTGAAACAGAAATGTTAATATATCAGGAATCCTGAGTTAGGGCCATCAAGTGCAATAATTTTGCCTGTACAGGCTGTTTGAAATGTGCCAGGACAAGTGAGTGTTTCAGCACAGGGATTCTTTACTGTTAAGCAAATCCAGAAAATTTATCCATATAAGCAAACTCTCGTAGGTGAAGTGGTAACATCATTTCTTGAATAAAGAACTTTTCACTAGGAGACTGTCTTCAGTTACTTATAACTTTGCCAAAATTAAGTTATCTGACATTTTCCTTTGCCAAGATCTGCCTAGGCTCAGGTTTTTGAAAATGTCTAGAGAACTATGAGATAAAAGCAAAATATATTACTAAAATAAAAATAATAAAAAACCCCCCTCCAAACAACACTCTTAAAACTGTTAACTAGAGGAAATTTAGTCCCTCTGTGCTTTGGAAAATGAACCTGGAATTAGTAAGAATGTATCTTTTGCTCTTTCTTTGGGAAAAAACACCCACATTTAGTCCACTCATAAGCACTGAAAAATACCTCAGTTTGCCCTGGCTCAGTAGCAACATTAGCATTTGGCAGCTAAAGTCTGTGATTTGTGTCTGAATTGAGCTTGCTTTATTTCTCAGAAATCACTGGTGTGACCTGACTGCACATGAACCATCCCTAAATAGCTGTATCCATGTATACCAGGGTGAGCAGCTCTTTTCTTCCAATATGGTCCTTGCAGAGGGCTCTTGGTCTCCAAAGGGAGATTCTTTTCTGTGTTTTCAGTATTTGTCTACTTGATGTCCAAGCATAACTGAGAATTGCAGTCTAACTTGGTTGCAGTGAGGTGAGGAACAGTTGTGGAGTAGGACATGAGGGAAGAGACACCTGGGTCAGCAGGAGGAAGAGATGGCAGGAGCCACCTGAGCGGCATAGGGTGGCCCATGGGTGGTGCCGGCTGCAGCTGCAGCTAGGCAGGAATGTAAAAACTGGAGATAAGAGCAAAGGTGATGAATGGTATTGGCAAGGTAAGCAGGGCTTATGAACCTGGGAGAGCAGTAGCAGAGACTGGACAGGAACAGTCGCTGAAGAAAATGTAGGTAGACAGGTTGGTGAGTAGCTAAGAGTTGGAAAAGGACTACGAAATAGAAGCTCAGAATTATAAAATATTCATGAGGGCTAATTGGAAGGCTAGAAGCTTGCTTCTGCAGGATTGCTCTGATATCGATGGTGAGAAAGCTAGATCAGCTGCCTGTGCCAGATATGCTGTCGCCCTCTTCATTGGCTGGAAAGGCAATTTAGCAAAGAGAACTTTTTTATGACTGAAGTTAGCCTGGCGACAAGTGACTTAAATGAAGCTCTCATTGCAGCGAAGGCTTGCTCGCTGTGTGTTATCTGTGCAGCAGCCTGCAATGCACCGACTCTGAAGTGCAGAATGCCTCGCGCTTGCCCCAGCAGCTGAGGCCGAGGGCTTTCTGTTCAGAGCCTGTGGGAGGCTGCGCAGTACCAACCACTGGAAAAAGCAAGACCCTGGAGTTCTGAAGTTTGTTTAACACCTCTCTATATTTGGTTTCAGCAGATGCACATCAGCTTTCCTTTGTGAAATATGCCCAGCAATGCTACTGCAGACTGTGATGTTGTGTGGATAAATGTTAATATTTAGAAAGAACTAATATTTAGAAAGCTATAGTGGGTGAATATAATATTTCTAAATTTTTCTAATATAATATAATATTTCTAATATTTATCTTTAGAATGTGCTATTTATATAATATTTATATATATAATATTTTTACTTTTTATTTATACATAATATTTATATATTATTATAATATTTATATAGTTATAATATTTATATAATATTTAGAAATATAATGTTTATATTTATAATATTATGTTTAGAATACAATATTTCTAAATATTTCTAATATTTAGAAAGCTATAGTGGGAGAATCAAGAACCCTTGAGGAAGTTAATATTTTGGTATCACGTCATGCTTTGAACAGCATGCTGGAAAGGGTGTATGGTGTATTCACTGAATAGTGAGGATAAAGTAAGCACAGAATAGCTGCTATTTAACAAGCAGTGCTTGATCTGTGCACTCAGTGAGAAGAAATAGCAGATGTCATTTACGTTTATGTACAGAGAGGGGAAAAGAAAACAGAGCAATTGTTATTCTGTCATTCCCTAATTTCTGGTTACCTGATTTTGTGGTATTAACAGTCTGCTGTATTATTTCAGCAGTGCAGCTTTCACTACTGTTCAGGCTAGGCCTACCTACTCATCTTCCTTACTTCAGAAGGCTTTCTTAAAAAAAAGAAAAAAAACAACCAACAAACCTACCACAAAAATCTTTGCTTTCTGGGAAGGGGTTAAATAACACAGGACTTTTTTCTGTCTACTTTGCTAATCTGGACACCGTGTTAGATTTACAATTGCCTATGAGGTTATCTACCCTGTTAAAGCTCAGAAGAATTTTCAATGACGCTCATTTGTAGTAATACCTGTTGGGGGAAAGAAAGAGCTTGTGCAATTACAACTTCTCTTATAGCCATTGCTTATCTGAGTCTGCCTCCAAGTCAAGGAAGCCTTTTCTGGCTTGAGCAGTGCAGTGAAGAATGACTCTGCTGCCAACAGAATGGAAACTCAAACCGAGATTGAGTTTAAATCCACAGCTGGGACTTGAACACTTGGCACCAGGGATCATAAGGTCATTGCAGTAAGACAGGGAACGCTCATGTGTAGTGTGTAAGAAACACATCGGCTTGCCAGTCCTTACTGCAGATTTTCACTATCTGGTATATGTGTGCTGTACAATAGATGCCCATCTTTTCAACCTGAAAAAAAAAAAAAGTCTGTATGAATTTTTTCTTTTTTATGGTCAGACAAAAATATTTACCTGCAGTAAATATCTATTTATGAGAGTTGTCACTTCCAACACAGTGGAAAATTGATTTTCATATTCTTTTTGACAAATAAAAGATACAAAATGTCCTATGAAATATGATTACATTGCTCAGGATATCAAAACTCACATAAATGAAGGCAATTGTGCTTTCTTTCTTCCTTTTTTTTTTTTTTTTTTTGTAAAACATTGTTTGGGATTCATGTGTATCTTTTAATGCCTTGCACATTCAAGATTATATGGCCACTAAAGTTATTAATAATATTAAATTCAGAAAAAACCCCCACAAGGATTGTTTGCAAAGGTAAAGCTATAGTAATAGATAGCTAGTCTTAAAGATTTGCTTTTCACTGTTTATTCCAGGTTAGGTATATTACCTTGCATAATTCTTGATAAATTCAAATGACCAAAAGAGAAAGTGCTGCTTTTTAGAGAGCCAGTGTGACCTCTGAAACTAGAGGTGCATATTAATCTTACGGCCAATAATCCTGCCTGAAAAATACATAAAATGCATTTTAATAGAATCAGAGGTAGTCGTTTCTTGCTGTGAAGGAAAGGTGAAAGCTTCACTGAGACAGAAAGCAGAGACCAGTCTGGCTTCAAGGACTTAGGGTAAAACTTGGTACTGTACAGGGAAACAGGCATGGGAGCAGATATGGGAATCTGCAGAGGACTGAGTTTGCAGGAATGGAGTTTATGGTAAGAGTTTATTAATGAGAAGAAACATTTAGCTGACATTATTTATAAGCTCTTTGTAACTTTTGTAATTATTAATGCACTAATCTTCTAGACATTGAACATGTTTTGTCTGTCTTCTGATAAATGTGACAAATTTGTCAGATATTAGATGTATGTACTTTACACAGTATATAAAGTATACTTTTAGAGATCTGAGTCCTCACAAGAGAGAGCTGTTGAACTAAGGTTTGAAAAACAGAGCTCGCATGGGATAACTGAAATGCCAGACATAAAGCCATATTAAACTGGGCTTCATCGGTTAAGCCTCTCACAGAGCTGCATGTGCTGTATAAAAACTAGCAAACCAAGCAAGTGGCATTCTAACTTTCACTTTCAAATGACATGATTGATTGCTTTTTTATGGTAAATAGGGAATAACTAGGAGCTAATAATGCAAATAATGCACACCAAGGATGGACTAAATCTATGAAGAAAACCATAAGAACTACAAAAGGTAGAGCTGAAACCTCTATCGCTTGATTTAAATAGCCTGTAACACTGGAGACTGTTAGAGAAAGGAATCCAGATTTGGGAATCCTATGGTTTGGAAAAAGTTCAGTCTGAACTGGATGAAAAATAAACCCTTTTGCAATTTGCTGAATCAAAAATTAAAAAAAAAAAGTTTCAAGAGTGCTGGCACATAGTGTTTTGAATTTAAATAGGCTCCCTGCAGTTGCTCAGTGAAGCTGGCATTCTTGACAGACCAGCAACTTCAGTTTAGTGATCAGCTACTTTGGGTTTTAGGATCTGTGGCTCTGATAGGAATTGGGATTCTTGAGGCTGTCCCCATTGCAGAATGGGAGATAAATACAGCAAGAATTGGACCTCTCAGCGCTTTCAGTCTCCAGGCTCCTTCACAGAGCACCCCTGGCATGACTAACTGCCCTGATGGGAGCCTTTAAAACTCTCTTTTGGATTCATCAGCAGTTCATCTATTGCAGCAAGCATGAACCCAAATATTTTTTGGGGTCAATGAATACACAGTCAGAGGAACTCCTCAGGGAAGCTGAACAGAACTTGCAGTAATAAGGAAAATGTCACTTTTCAGCGACTTACACTGAAACCTTTTTGACTGACAAATCCAGAGTTTATTCAGAAAACAATTTTTTTCTGGCCATGATATGTTGTCTCTTCTTCTTTTTTTTTTTTCTTTTTTTTTTTTTCTCTTGGCAGGACAGCTTTTCTGGCTGCAACTTTTCATGCTTCTCAAAATGGTGATTAAAGACTCACAACTGAGATACTGATTTACTGCTGAAAGGTCATACACCCCGCCTTCAATTAAGTGGTTTATCCATTCCTTATCACAAGATGTGATCATGTCTATGTAACAGTTTCCCATTCTGCTTCCACTTAGATCTGTGTTGCATCATTTGCTGACAACCAAGAACCCTCTAAATAAATAAGTAACTCAGTTTAACCTTCACTTTACACAATGTTCTTATGAAACATGTTTTGTTATTTTAAGGATTGTTCTGCCAAGTGAATAACACCCAACATCTTCATAAGTAAGTATTAAGGCTAGAAATATGGACCTGCGTTTACTTGGCACTACATTTACCTTGGCAAAATGAAGAACAGGTTCTTAAAATATGATAGGACAATAAACATTAAGCTCCCACCTCTTAACCTTTCATTCTGGCTTTCCATCTTTATGTATTAACCACAGTGCTTTCTTTCATTCTGATTTATTTTTATTGTACTTTCCCAGCAGACTTGCAGTAATGCTGCTTTCTGTGGCTCCTGTGTGCAAAACACACTCTTGAAGTAATCCAAATTTTGTTTATTCCATTTCAGGAGCAAGCGGATTTGAAGGGAAGTACCATGATGGCTAATTCTTTTCATAGTTTCTCTTACAGCAGGTTGCAAATTATCTTTGACCTCTATTGTAGGCAGAAGTATACTATAATGGCAAAAGAGTATTGATATATGAAGGAATCCATTAACTGTTTGTGACTGTGATTTTTCTCATCTATGGTGTGCATGTTTCAATATATAGTCTGCCAAACAAACCCATAGCTCATACACTCTACAAAACAGTTTCAGATGGTTTAACTCATACAGAATACTTTTGTCTGCTAAAACTATTGTGCAATTATGCTGCTGACATTTCAGCCATTGAAAATGGCCTTTCTTTGCTCTAATTAGGCAGCTGAGACTGTCAGCTTTTTCTATAGAGTGAAATTTTTATGAGATTTATGGTAGCTGCTTCTTCAAGAGGAATTACCTGTGAAAGACACATCTGAGCAGAAAAACTTGCTGCTGTGCAAACTGTTCAGGTTGTGTTTGAAGGTGTGAGGATTGCTGTTAAAGACACACTGGTGCAGGATGGATGGGTGGTGTTGCTCTGCCCAGCCAGTAAAGGCAGGGTAGTTTCACAAAGTCTTCTTCAAAAATTAATTGTATACATCCCAGGCTTGTCTGTGAGTACAACAGTTAGGGCTATCTTTCGTGGTGCTGTAGAGAGTTTCATGACCGTTGGCAGGGTACACTCTGTAGATTGTATTTAGTCATTGTATGGAGTAGCCTTCTTTTTGGTGCTTTTCTGAGGTTTGAGGGAAAAGGCTCTTCACAGCCCCTTCCTTCTCTGAAGCAGTGCATCTGTACACCACATGGCGGGATTTGCTAGCTCTTGGGCTCCTGGGTACTGTGAAGATGCTGGACTGTGTGAAGAACGAACAAAAGTGTTACACGGCTGAATGCCCCCAAATACCTCATCTACTATTTGCTTCACTTTGAGTTAAGTTTCTACAACTCTTCAAAGAACAAAGCCTGGTAAAGTTTTCAATTAAAATAGACAGGAGGGTGCTATACTAGTAGGAGTTGTTATTTTGTTACTGAGGAAAATAAATGTGAAAGTGATGTATATGAAAATCAGAGCTCAGAGTGTATAGTGTATGTAGTGCTGCAAGACTTACCATACAAGATATATCTCTGCTTGTCAGTGAGACTGGATTTTTAGGAGCAGATGATTTGATATTTAAAACAAGACAACTTGCCAAAGTCATTACTTTAGTATCTTCCAGTAGATACACTCCCTGTTCAAATCAATAAAATACCCATCCTCAGCTTTCATTAAACATGAGCCAAATGTCACCATCTCCTAGAACTGTGCTGTAAGATTACAATATGTAGCTGCCTTCTGCTTATACACAAGTAAGCTTGTGACAAGTTCACTTTAAACCAGATTTTCTTCCTCTTCCTTGCTTCCTCACCCTCCTTTCTTTTTTCTCCTTGCTCATAAGGATTTAATTTTCACTAGCTTGCCAAAAGCATAATTATACTTGCTGCGTATAAATACCCAGTGGAGATCAGAAGAGAAGACAGAGAAAGTAATTTTTAGAATTCTAAAAAAAATTGCAAATGTAAACTGAAAGTACCGACAGGATTGGAAGTATGTGGGCTGGATCACTAATTTCCAGTAGGGCAGGCTTCATTCAAGGGGAAAATATGGTTAAATTAGACACACTTAGGTAATGAATTACTTGCCTATCTCTAATGAGCACTTCAGATTACCTGCTATTAGAATTCTAGTACACCCAACCTAAATTTGGATGGGATACCGCCTACACAACTCTCAATTTCAGAAAAAATAATTCCATTTACTTTTTATTATACAGGCATTTCATTTGACTGTAAGATGTTGTGTATCTTAATCTAAAATGCTGTCAGTTTATGTAGGATTTAACTATACACATACGCAGAAAATAGAGGCTGGATTATGTGAGGAGTCCTTGTTCTTCATGTTAAATCGTGATTCACTGAATTCCGGTGAGGCAACTTTAGCAGATTGAAATAGCAACATCCCCAGAAACTTTTAGCAAGCTCTGTGTTTGGAAAAGAACAGAGTAGTTCTGTACGTTAGTACATACTAATTTTAAAGGTGTCAGGGCATTCGCTTATCACTTTGTGTAACCTTTGATGGAAGGTATGGACTGTAGGTTGGACAATGAAGTCACAGATACACATTTACAATATTTAGAGTTATGATGATATTCGCAGGCTGTATTCCTGTTAGCATGGCTTAAAGAAAAAGAAAATGCCTTCAGATCACCAAGGTGAAATTCGTATGGTCTGATAAGAAATCCCCTGTAGTCAACAAAGACTCCTGTTAATGCAAATGGACTTTATATTAGACTGAAAACCTTCTCCTTCAAAGCTCTTCCCAGCTCTGCAGTCACTTATTTTTATAGATTGCTTTTTCTCTAATTCTCTTTACTACAGAGTGTCTCTTACTGATTTCTTGTTCTCTATTTTGTCCTAATACCTTTCTCCTTCCGGGCTTTTATTCTGGATCTCACTATTAACTTTTGTAGACTTCCATTCATGAGTTAAATCACTGTCTTTTGTCTTCATTCAAATAACTCCTCAAAACTCGTCCCTTTTATGGAGCCTTTAGGGAGAACCCATTGACTTAAAGAAATCTGAAATGCAAATAGTATACTTGGCAAATATACAATATAGTTAATCACTTTCACTGGAAAACTGTGGTTTTCCAGCATACTTGGGAATATTCTTATTTCCCTTGTGTTTTTTCCATATGCCTTTTTTCTTTTTTGCATTCCACACTAGTTTTTTTGTTTACTGTCATTAAAGGACTTCTGAATTTGGTTTATTATCACTAACATTTTAAAATTTTTACACAAGGTTCCTGACCTTATTTCCCTATAATGTGTGCGACTCACACATGGGGTTAATGTATCTGTGTATAAAGAAACACACTAGATCTTATGCTTAAAAATACTTCGCTGCTGACGTACTGTCACACTTAGCTTTTATCAAGCAATCATATTTTAAAAACATGTATACAAATTTATCTGAATGTCTGACCAAGGTCAGAAGTAAAATACATGTTAACATTGCAAACACTAATAAATTGTCCTGTAATCTTTTCTGGTTTTTGAACATTCGTTTTATGTTGCTCCATGCAAGTATAATGAACCTTTTCTATTACTTTCTATGGATATTGCCGAAGGGTTCATTAGAAAAACACTGACAGGTGGATAGGAACACATTTTAAACCTCTCTGAATACACAAAAGATGAATAAACTAGTTGAAGGTAAAATATTTCTCTAGCCTTTCTGTATGCTTTAAAAGGTCTGTCAACCTTTCCCTGTCTGTGTCAGGTCATGAGTGACATTTAAGCAGCAATTTTTGTTCACATGTGGCATATTTAGGCTGTCTCTGGATTTCTCTTTAAAAATAAGAACAACCTCTTCCCCTGCCCAAACCCACAAACCCAAAACAATTCCATAATTACGCCATTTCCAAAGCCCTTTGTGTTGCCACTAGAAGCAAATATACAAGTCATTATTTTGTTATATAGAATCAATACTGTATCTTATTAGCAAGAATTTTGCGTACATGTAAAGATTATTTTGTTAGGATCAAAGATTACTAGCATCTTTTTAATGGTAAAATGTTTCAAATAACATTTGTCTATTATCACCAGAATAATATCATCAGAGTCATTCAGTTTTTAACAAATACAGTTAGATGCTAGATGTTGGTTTATACCTCGTGATACCATCACAAGAAGGGAAAAACTCTACTAATTTGCACTATGATCCTTTTGTGCATATAAGGCTTAAATGTTAAATAACTTTTTCTACTGATATTTTGCAACCAAAGTTGAAAGTAATAAATACAGAAAACATTAAATCTAAAAATATTTGAAATTACAGGCTCTGATTTTGGTCAGCTGAACTAAAGCTCAGAGTTAAATACAAAGGGGTTATTATTAATCTGCTTACTAATAATTGTGATTATCAGAAATGAAAAGAATAATTGTTGTATTTACTTTGCACATGGGTCCTCACAAAACAGCATGTTATCTCAGGACCCATGTGCAAAGTAAACATAACAGGGTACTTATTCTAATAAGACTTACTGAACGTCTACTCCAGCAACTTTCTTTTTTATCAAATGTGTGAAACCAAACACTTATCTATGAAGAAAATATAATGAGAAGAAAAAGTAGGGCTGCTTGGCATAAGATAATATTAAATGCAAGACGCTTGCATGATGTTCTCTTCAAGATCAGAAACTTGTTGGTTATCATTGGGTACGTTTCAACAGGAGGTCTGTTTTTTATTTTTGTCTTGAGAGATGTTTCTCTTTACAGTTGACATCAAGCTTTCACATCAAACCTTCACATGTATAAACAAGATCAAAAGTTTTGAAAAACTTTAAATTCCTCAGTCAGCATCTCTTTTCATGAGCACAGTCATAATGTTACTTTACACAGTGTGGTATAGCTGTTTTCCCTGATTCCTTTTAGTTATTTTTCATAACCATGTGAAAGAATTAATGGTGTTACACCCTGAGAAATGGAACAGCATCAGAAAATGGGGTAAAAGAATGATCTGGATAAAAAAGTCTGGATGGAAAGGTATAGCTTTCATGGATTGATAAGGAATAGACAAAATTATTAGGATTGTCATACTCTGTTGCTTTTCAGTTCTCAAACTGCTGTATTTTTTAAGTTAAAGAACAGTGGATCTTCATGCATAAACCTGCATCTTGGGTAATCTATGCAAAATCAAAGCTAGAGACAGGGGGATCAGCAGCAGGGGTGCTCCTGGAAGGCAAAAGAAGTGGGCTGTAAGAGACTGACAGGAAAGGTACTAAGGAAGAGAGGTCTTTGCATTAAATTCTCCTTGCAAGATCACACATAAGTACTTTGAAGAATCCCTTGTTTCATTTTGTTTTACTTTTTTTATAGATAACCACAGGATCAGACAATGAAAAATCAGTAAACCCTTACAAATTATATGATGGTTTTTGGATACCATATAGTCATTGAAGGGCCAGATGTTTGCTGGTGTGAGCCAGTACAGTTCCATCAACCTTATGGAGTAACTGGTAGCATCAGCAACAGTGGGATTCCAGGGATTTACATCAATTACAACTGATTTTCAGACTGAATTCCCTAGTTTTGTTTTATTTTATTTTGCCTTAATCTGTCCAGAGACTGTTTTAAGTACCATTGCATATTTCTTCCCCATGACTATCACATTTGTCTGACCTTAAAAAAGTTAAAGTTGACACCCAAATAGGATTTTCTTAGTGCACAAGGCATTGCAATATGCATTTAGGTGTTGTCTGTTTCTGTTTGACTAACTTGCTGTATAGTTCATCTAACTTCTCTGAGTTAAGCTGAAAGCCTTGTATCAGGAGCTGTAGCTATCAGTGGAAGTAAATGAGTTGCCACGAGTTACAACACTTTTTTTTGCCCCTTAAGCAGCAGTAGTCAGGAAGCCTGGGACAGGATAAAAAAAAATCAAAATAATTGGTTGTAAGAAATCTGAAAGTACAGCAGAGACGTCATTTTTTTTACAGGTAACTGTAGAATTTGAATAATTTAACCTTTAAAATGTTGTTTATTCTGTTGTGATCAAGAGGAAAAAATGTCACTCCTTTCTTTTGCTGATGCCATTTACAGGGTATGATTACAGATGCATGGTATAGGTGCTTGTGTACAAGGAGCCTTCATCTCAGTGAGGAGCCTTTCTGTGCGAAACAAATCAACCAGAACAATTAAAAAAGAAAAAAATAAAATCACACTCGGATTTCTTTAGCATCACTCTGGGCATTTACAAGGTGAAGAGTTTGGCTTGTGAAACTAGATAGGAAAAATCTGGCATAAACTAAGAAGAGCTTTTGGGTTTATAGCCAAAATCATGACCATTTCTTTGCTTTGTTAAATAAGTATTTGTGGTCACTCCATCTCTTGTACTCTGAAATTGGTTGCTGTCTCGGCACTACGTGTGACAGTGGCTCCCTGCGGGCTGGGGCTGGCAGCTGGGGGTGTCCCCATGGGGGTGGCAGAGCAGGTGGCCCAGCCAGAAGCAGGGCAGGCCAGGGAACAGCGGGGGCAGCCCCAGTCCTGGGCATCAGGCACCTCCCTGGGGACTGGCTGAGGCTGGGCTGGGAGTCAGGACAAGGGCTTGACAAACAGGAGGAGAACTGTTGATACGAGTGGTGATGATGGGTACCTGCTCTTCACAACATGTTGTGCTCTGCTTGTGCACCCTTTCCTGCGTGCGCAGTGGTGCACGCCATTGAAATTGCAGTCGTAGGTGACTAAATCAAAAGACTCATTAGGATGACTGGTTCCAGGTGCTGTAAAATGTTTTACATTTTTACAGTTTGCAACCTCCTGAAGTTGGAAAATCGCTAGTCTCTTGCCTTTGCTTGAGGAGATGCAGTTCAGACTATTGTTGTCTGTCACACTGCATATTAGCAGTGCTATGTGCTGCCTGGTACTAGTCATTGTGGAGCTGGGAAGTTCTTTACTACAAAGACCTTTATTCATAAAGTCATACCCATATGTGCTTTGCCAGCACTACTTCACCACTGGTTGGAAGATGGTGGTGTGCTGGCTGTCTTTAATATTCCTATTCTAGGAAAGCCAACAGAAATGTGTTCATGGAAAAGAGAGACTAAATCAAGGAGCAGATCTTTTACCCAGAACTTTGCCGTAGAACTTTGTGTGCTTTAAAACATGACTGATACAATCTGAAAAGTGGCCTCACAATGTGTTATCCTTGTGCCTTCTAGAAAAAATGTATTTTCTGGAATGTATTGTTTCACCAGGTCTAGAATATATTCTGTTATATGCTATGCCACTGCAGATAGTCCACTGAAAATACTTTGCTTGCCTTATGAAGCATGGCCTGTAGCATGCCTTAGGGCATGGCACTTGTGGGGCTCAAGTGATAGCTGAGTTACTGTATGTGCACTGTGTAGTTGCTTATACTTACTTCAACATAAACCAGCACATTTACACATTAGACAAGCACAAAATGGTCCATGTGGAACTACTTTCACTTGAGGCAAAGTGTCCTTGTAGAGGTCTGAAGTGTGAAGTGAATTTTATCATTTTAAATTGTACAAATAAGCAGAAAATAAAGTTAATTTGTATTCTTTTTCCTGTTTCAGGGCAGTCAGGGGGAAGGTTTTCCCTTTTTCTCTGCTTCTTTTTTTTTAATTTTTTTGGAAGGGTAGGAGGGCTAAGACAAATTACCTTTTTCTTAAGGGTGTAAACCAATTTCCAAAGGTATATAAAATATAATGAAGAATGTGGGAGAGTGAGCCTCTCAAAGCTGACTTGACATGTGTGATAAGTAAATTTATTTTGTGTTTTATTATGTGGAGCTTTTTGTTTAGATGGGTGGTAAGTGAAAAGTAAATAATAGTGTTGTGTTCATGGTCTGGGGTGAAAAAAAGACTATCAGAAAAAGTGCTATGCATTTCTTTTTCCCTGGGAAAGCCCTAGCCATTGGACATACCAGTTGTGTATCTGAATACATTCCAAGACGAATCTTATGGGTTGTATCACTTGCATCCTACTTGAAACACTGGCATATGCAGAGCCGTAGTTCAGTGTGGAATTTATCCCTTTACCTTACAGGTTTTTGGACAGGTTTGCTGTTCCTGAGAGTTTTTAAAAACTTTTTCACAGCTTACAATCTAGTTCTTTCATTCAAAATTGTATTTTTCCCTGAGGAGCTTTCTGAAAGATTCTCACCAAAACATAGTAAACAATTTGAATTATCTGGATTTAGTGATTCAGGTGGAAGTATCACCAGTGTGCAGTGGCAGATCTGAGACGACTGTGATTCATGAACAGCGGCAGTAATTCAGAGACCAAAATCTGGTCCTTTGAGCTTGCAACACACTATGACTTGCAGAGGAGTAAAACTGAAGTCTCTCCGTGGAAGGCATTGGAACTACATCTGAGAATGAAGCCACTATGTCCCAGTCACCATACTACAATAGTATGCTGCAAGTAAAATGCCTGCTGAAACAGCTGAGGATTCCTTTTGTCGCCGTGACTATGAAAGCTTTGGCAGTTACCTTTTCGAACCTAGAATGTCTGAGTTTCACGGAGAGCTCAGAACTGCTTAACGAGGGGTGGTCTCTGCACCTGCCTGGGCCTGAATAGACAGGGCAATCTGGAAATCAGCCTCTCTAGCATGTAGTTCACTATGTGTTAAGCCCCTGTTTTAATTTACAGTCCATGATATAGTTTCTTTGGCAGGGATTCATAAATCTCCATTTCATCTGTATGACTGCTGCATGATTATGGAGGTTTCTCTGGTGCTGCCTCTATCGCCACAAAGCCTGCCTCTTAGGACACGCAGAATTCAGCCGCAGGAATATCACCAAATACCAGTCCTTGCAGACACCTAGCATTATTGAAAATGTGCTGGTACCTCACATTGCTATGCAGGTCCATGGTCATTAAAATTTTACCATATAAACCCTGTACCAAGGAGGAATTGAGATCCTTGGCAGAAGGTGATCGCATATTTTATCAGAATCTTCTGAAAGGGAAGAAACAGCAGGTTCAGAGCAGGAAGGAACCAGAATAACATTCTCTTTAATTTAAATATAATATAATGTCAAAACCCCTGAAACTGACATTTATCTACTGTAGTTCATTTTAACTTTTTCCCCAGAGTAGCTCAGTGTCTGATGGTTGCAGAGCAGTTCAAACCAGTTGCACATGATACAATTTTCCTATGTTTCTCCTGCAAGGCAGACATTCACTGAAGCATGCCACACACAGCTAAAGCTATAGATGATAACATTGGTTTATCAGGGGTCAGACTTTAGATTAGTAGGTTTAGAGGCTATGCCATTTGTGCTTCCTAGCACCAATGCAGATAGAAACTGGCAGGCAGATAATTAATTAGAGTATTCTGCAGGTGAGACAATTAAGAAGTTTCAATTAAAAAAAAAAAAAATTAGCCAAGCCATTTATCAGCCAAAATCTTTTGGTTTGTTAGCAAAGGATCAAATGAAAAGAGTTTGGCCTGCTTGTGGTTTTACTGGGATTAGTTTTTATTCTTAATATTTTGCTTGTGTATGTCTGGTTTCCTTTTCAGTTACAATTAAAAAGTAATTAGAGAAAGAACATTCCAAAAATTAATTAATTTTTAAATATATAGGAAATATTTAAGAAATGCTTATTCTGGATTAACTAGAAAATATATGGAAAAGGTGAATTTGAGCTAAGTTTTCCAAAATTATAACCCCTTCTTTTTTCCCCTACTATCTGAATACATATCTTGAGATAACTGGTATACAGAAATTACACCTAGATCCCACTGAAGACGAAGACAGTCTTTCTGAGTTTCTCAGCACCTCTTATATTAGGGTCTAGTTCCCACAGAAGGAGTATCCAAAATATAATACTTTGCATCCACAGCCTGTTGGCAAACTTCAGATTCACTGGTTTGCCCCTAAAGAGAGGTAAGGTCCATAAGCAAATGTTTCTGGCCCATAACCTGTATTTAGATAAATAAAACATACTTGTTCCTTAAGTGAATAAAGATAACTACAAAACCAGACCTACTGCAGGTAAAAAGTATTTCCATTCTCATATTTCATGAATACATCAACTACTTCAGTGTTAGGTGGACTTCAATGATTAATGAGTTCAGGAAAGGCAAACCCCAATTTTCCTGTGGGTGGAAGAAGAAGACGACTGGCATCTAACTGTTCTTGCTGTAAAAGCTAAAAATGGGACTTTTTTCTGTAAAGCATTAGGACTAGTGCCAAACACTTCAAAGGTACTTAAAAGAAGCACAAGTGTTTTCATTATTTAATGAAATTAAGGAGCAAAAAAATTGTATTTTCTTATTGAGAAGTAATGTTTATCCCTAGAATTAACAACAGTGGGTATTGCATGAATGTTTCTTCTGGATTTCTTACTCTTTAATGTAACATTGGCTTTAGATCAGATGGCTAACTAGCAAGTTCTTACCTTACCTTTGTAAGTGTACATATTGTCACAGTGATTTTATTTCATTTATGAGTTAAAAGTGCTTGTGTTTTTCAGCTCTTGGCTTATCTTCTGGTTTTTTTTACAGATGAGTGCATCTTTGTTTATTTCTATGTCAGGCTAGCTTTGTCTAAATAGAAGTACTTTGTTACGTTGGCTTGCCCCAAGTTTTTTAATAACTTAAGCAATGATTTACATCAGGGAGGGTCTGGACTACAGTGAGAAAATGTTGGGAAACTACAGACAAGCAAAGATCTGTTGATGTTCAAAAAACTACCCGTCCTCTCTGAACAACTCTATATTCTGAGCTACAGGGTTTTTTTCCTTTCCTAATGTTTTATGAGTGAGGGATTCTGCATGTGCAAGAGTTACTCACACTTTTATGATTCTCTTGAAGCTCTGGAAAGAGCATGCGAATGGCAAAAGGGCTGTGGAGCCACCATCTGCAAAAGGAGGAACTGCCTCTTCCAGTGTGAAAATTATAGCCTCACCTTTGTCCAGCCTTGCCTTCTACAATACAAGCCCTCTGAGAAAGGAGGGTGGTAGGTAG
Source organism: Ciconia boyciana (assembly GCF_034638445.1). Taxonomy (NCBI): domain Eukaryota; kingdom Metazoa; phylum Chordata; class Aves; order Ciconiiformes; family Ciconiidae; genus Ciconia; species Ciconia boyciana. Next base: position 178,480,150 of record NC_132934.1, read on the forward strand.
ATCATGGGGTTTGAAAAGCTTTGGAGGAACCGGTAGGCTTCCAGGAGGGCCTGCTTCTGGTATAATCTTGCAGATCAGTGAGCTTACTCCTATGGGTTCAAATGCATTAGAAATAAATGAACAAGGGATTTTGCATGAAAGATTTCTGTTTACTCTTCGTCTTTTACTGTACTTTGGATGATCTAGCTTTTTATATGGATAGTAATCATATATGAGAGAGGTGAGTATTATGAGTCACCTATAGAAAAATAACAGGTTACTCTTATCTGTTAAAAAAATATCTGCTATCCTTTCTGAATATGAAGAAACTACAAGAAATTCTACCATATGCCTACTTCCTATAAAAATCAGTTAGACAATGATACATCTGATCTCTGGTTAGTATTTGTTGACAGGGTTGCTATCAAGTGTTTTAAATCTGAAATTTGAAAATATTTTGGCACTGTCAAGGTTACTTTCCAAATATTTAGAATATTACTTTTCTTGGTTGTGCTTGTAGGAATGTTTCATATACTCATAGCTGAAGTGTACTTCCTTACCAAAAAAGATATGCCCTATTTTTTGAATGCATATAACCTTTTGAAACTTGTAACTTGATGAAATCTATTTGGACTTTTTTTCATGGATCTAGCAAAAGAGAGCTCTGTGATCTCAGTATTCTTTCTTTGCTTAGTATCAGGTTGTAGCTCAAAGCCTTCATAAAGCTCTTCAGAGAAAGTACTAGAAGAATTCCCATTTTGAGTACTAGCTAAATGACTTGTTTCTAATTTGTTTCATTTTCAAATTAAAAAAAACCCTATTTCACAGAAATATTTGGTAAAATCAAGTCAACACAAAACATCAATTAATAAAAAACCTGAACCAATCATCTGATTCAGGTGACGGGCATAATTGTGGTTTCATACAGTAAAAGTTGCACTAAAGTGTAAGTAAATGAGAACACAGCTTTCCCTACATTCTAGGAAACTTGGCACACTTCACTAAGGGCATTTCTACCAGCTATAATCATCATATTGTTATTATTTCTTGCATTCCCTTAGCTGTGGGAAACATGATGAGTAAGAGCAGTCTCATAATGTATATTGATCACCCAAGTATTAATCTACTCAAAAAATATTTACCACTTGCTTAGCACTTTTCTTTTCTTTAAACATGAAAGCACTTTTAAAAGGCTGAGTGGGTCTGTATTTTTCCATTTTACTTATGGAGAAAACGGAGCAGAGCACGGCTAAGTGACTTTTCCGAGTCACAACCTCAGAAGGGTGAGTGAAGTGACTTGGGCCCTCATGCTACCAAGGCTGGAAGGGGAGACAAACTTGGACAATTTCTTCAACCGTGGTTGTGCCTGCAATTTCTGTAAAGCATATTTTTGTACAAATGCCCCTCTAGATATTTATTCTCTGAAAATAACAGCTTCTTCTGTGCTTAGTCTCTCTCACAGCTTTTTTGTCCCTACCCATCTTCATGCCATTTCTAGCCTTGAAAAACGCATACACACAAATCAGCCACTGAAGCTTTCTAGGGCTGAATACGAGGTTTTCTTGTTCATCCTCTTGATCGTGGCGTACAGTCAATCTTAGGGAAAGGTGCTTGTAGGGAAGTCTAGTTCAGCACTTCAGCTTTACCAGACGTAGTACTTCATTTTTATCTCTTTCTGCCAGTACTCCAGCAGGAGTTTTCCAGGGGGCTGGGACGATGTTTTGCGAGAGATAAGATAATATAGTGCCCACACACTGATTCCTAAAAAGTGTGCTTTCTAGCATACCACATTGATAGCACAGCAAGTAAACAACAATAACTACCTCTCTGGCATACACATCCACAGCTATCGCTAAGGGACACTGCCATCCGAAACCTTTTCTTCCATGCAGTGCTGCACAGCTGGGCATGGGCACTGTGATTTATGGTCCACTGACTGCAGTTCCAGCTAGCCTCCTTTGAACCAAATTTTGCTTTTAAAACAACCAGTCTCTGCTTTGTTCTTTGTTTGAAAAAAAGATCAACCGAGTTTTCCACCAGATTTGTAAAGTTCCAAATCCTTTTGTTTCACTGACAAATACTTCTTCCATTGAGTCCTTTTACATATCAGAGTGGAACCATCCCCAGGGTGATTTAAAGGCAAAAGACAGAAATGGGCCACTCCAGGCTTCCTGTAAACAGTTTAGATGAGAACAATGTGCTAACAGTTCCATGCAGTTTTCAGAGGCGGCTGAATTTGCTGGATTGCTGAGTCACTGACAAGCTGTCGCGTGAACGAGACAATAATTTCTTTCAATTAGAAACTCATACAGGCAGAAATATCCTTCAAATATCGTGGAGGTAAAATGGAAATTCGGCTCCGTTTCAGCGCCGGATTCCTCTGCTGCCGTAGAGCAAGCAGCAGACGATGGAACTGTGCATCTACTTACAGACATCAAACTTCTTTCCTCCTTGTCTTTGTCTTTCTTCCTTTCAGCACTTCCTAACTATCTTTTCTAAATTCATTTTACTGTTGGCTGACTGTCACCAGTTGCCATAGCAACAACCTCTGGTAGCAGCAAGTCTGGGACGCCCGATGTGAGCATCTTCACATTTGAGCCGTGCCAAGGCCAGCTATTAATCCAGGGTTATATATTGGCTCAACACTGTAAGATTGCTCTATTTTTTCCCCCGTTACCTGGCTGCCAGTCTGCTTTTCCTGAGTTGGTTACTGCTCTTTCCTCACATATCTGTTGGGCAATCTGGTGCTAATTTTCATTCTTTGATCTTTTTGTGTCGGTTATTTTGGAGGACTGGTTAGCTGAAATATCTTTTAACAAAATAATATACAACACAATTGCATTAAAGAACCTCTTTTTCAGTATGGTTCTTAATGAAAAAGAAGGATTTGAGGTAATCTTATTCTTTGGACAAATATTCACAGTTTATTAGAACAAATTTCATTTGCAAGCTGTTTAAGTGCTTTGCATGGCGTAACAATGGTTAGTTTTTTATTAGGGTAAGGGGGAGAGAAATACATTTAATGGTAGCATGTTTGGAGACAGGCAACTAGTATGGAACAGATGCTAATGATGCAGCACCTAATGGCAGCAGTGGAAGGGTATAACAGTCTTAAATTTTTTTTAAAACCCCACACCCTCACCATAAAAAAACCCCTAGTAGCAGTTGAAACCTTGCTGTAAAGCAGAAGGAGCAAAGTGGTTAAGAGTAGTTGGTTGGGAAATGAGAGCTGAAAGAGAAAACTGCAGTGCAGTGATTGGTTTGATTTGCTGAATAAATTGCTATGTTCAGATTCAATTTGTATCAATAAGCAAAGCACTGTACACCTGCAGAGCCTGTCACACTTGGTATCCAAAACTCTGACACAGCTAGTCTTAAACAATCTTTTTACTGTTGTCAATAATTAAAGCCAAAAAAACCCCAACCACCCTACCAAAAAAACAACCACTAAACTTACAGTATTTGCGTTTTTATTCCATATACTTGAAAAAAGAGAGTAATGTTTCTTTGGGGTATTTCCTTAAAGAAACACAATACTTTTTATAAATATATGGAATATTGTAGTATTCTCAATGGATTATTTTAAAAGTTGCCAAGGGGCACTGTTCATTCAGTAGAAGGATTTCTCTTTATTAAACGTGACTGAAAGCTAGAAGCATAATGTTCTGTCTCCTTAATACAGTGGAAATTGCACTTTGATAATTTGCAGCTATGATGTAAAATGGGTAAATGTGAAGGCTTTTACATTTGCACCCAGGCAATTGATGTTTATCCCTGTCTGCCATCCTTGTAGCTTTTCAGGATTGAGAATAGCTGGTTTCTAGGGAGTGCTTTTCTTGGGTTTGGTTTTGTTTTGTTTCATTTTTTTTTTGGTCTCAACTTCTTCGGATATGTTTTGTGATGACCAATTCATTCAAAATCTGAACTCTCCTTTTTTTTTTTTTTTTTTTTTTTTAGTTTAGAAAAATCCCTGCAGGTTTTTTTGGAAGTTTGAGTTCAAACTGCTGTGATGAGAGTTTTCAGGAGAAACAGTACTGAACTCTTATAAATGATTGATGTAGAATAATATATCTGGAGAAAGGGCAAGGATGAATCTTGAGAGGAGGTATAATGGCTCCAAGGTGTAGAAACTTATTTGGACCAACCCTAGTAGATTTTAGGGGAATTCCTCAGGTATTTAGAAAGTTGCAGACCTGACTGAAAGGCCTATCAGCTTAATATTTTCTACTAGGGAATTCCATTTATTTCTAGGAGAATAGAAAGAGTGTAAATCAATTACTTGCTTGAGAGAATAAGTAGGGTGAGCCAATGCTGAGTATCTTTTGTCTTGACTCTTTGAGCTGCTACACTCATACCTGATTTTAGTCAGAATCTTGCAGATTCTGTTTCTTATGGTAAACATGCATCTTTTTGTGCAGCCCAGCACTAAGTACAAACTTTGAAATATTGCTTATTAATTGCAGTTGACATTTGTGAGCTTGGGGTCAAGCTACTTTTTGAAAAAATGCCTACATGGCAAATTTCAAAAAACATTTTTGGCAGCTGCAACTCAAAAGACCTATGGACAGTTCTATAAACTCATTTTCAGCCTTCCTTAATATTAGTTTAACACTCTAATGTTTAATCAAAGTGTTTGATATTTAAATATTAAACATTGCCATTTTCCTCTGGAAACTTAAACCAATATTAAAACAGAGTGAACACGAGCATCTTGTTTAATTATTGTTAATGGTCCAGGCAAATTCCAAGATGGAAATATCAGCAGTTATTACACATCTAAAGGAAATGCAATTCTATTTATTCTTGGTGACAGGTATTTTCAGCATGTGAACTTAACTTAAAATATTTTGAGCTGCTGTAGCCTTCTTCAATAGATAATTCCTTTACACTGGAGGGAAGTTTGGTGTCAGGATGAAAATGATGCTCTGTTTTTGATGACTGACAGAAACAATGTCAATTCCTAATATAGATAGGAATGACAGTCTGTGGTCAGAAGTATATTAACAATTTGGAATATACATCACTGAGTAGTCTGGGCTAAATTTTTAAAGACATGTAGTTTTGCCCTGCATCTAATGTGAGACCTTCACATTGTAGGTTAATAGTCTCAAAAATACCCAAATATGATGGAAAATTAGTCTTAGAAATTTGTACTTCCATGCAAAACAATATATTTTAAAGGCCATATGTAACTACTTGGATTTACTGGATCTTCTGCATTTGTAGGGAAAAAAAAACAAACAAAAAAGCAAACAAAAAAAGAAAAAGCAGGGGGAAAAAAATCTTGGTTTTCAGTGGTGAAATCCTGGATGAAATCCAGGAGGCAGTCCAAAAAAAAAAAAAAAGGAGGGTAGGGGAAAGACCTTTGACAGTGGGTCTGACCAATCTGTTAAACTGGGTTAAATTAAGTTCTTTAACCTCAATCTCTAACTTTGTTCACAGACCTAGTTAAATTGGTGGGTAGGCTGGCTCGCCATACTTCCTTCAGGCTACACAGAAGGAACAATTAAACACTCTTTTATGTAGTCGCTGCTGGAAACAGTAGAAGCTGTGCCACAAAGTGTTTGGCTGCATGGCAGAACTTGTAGCTACCCACCTGAAGAAATAAAAGGTATTTCTGAAACAGAAGTTCAGAGGCCAGTGGATTTATTGGCTGCAGCTGTGAAGGTGAGTGGCTAAAAGCAGGAGCAGTAGTCATGGTCATTCGGCTGTGAAGATGACAAAAAAAAAAAGTTCTTTCTGTGTTCTAGTGATTTTTTTTGCTGATAATGTTTATTTCTGAGCATGAAAGCTATATTTTGCTTCCAGTTTTTAGACAAAGTCAAGTGTCCTGACATTTACTGTAAGTAAATGGGATTGTGTGAAGGAAATTTTTGATGACTCCTTTGTTTCTCCTAACAGAAACAGCAAGCAAGTTTTCCAGTAATGACAAAACATTCAAGACAAAATATGCACGACAGCGTTAATTATTGCAGTATATTAAAAACTAGATGGAATGTTATACTCGTGTCATGCCTCAAAAGCATGATCTTTTCTTACATAATTTTAAAGACATCATTGTGTTAGAAATGCCATGGATATGCAGCACTTGCTGTACACAGAGGAGTTTGAGTTCCTGTCAAATCTCTGTTCGTTAATAGAAATCTTTAAGGCACTTAGGCAAAAGGGATTTGGTCCTGCGGTGCTGGTGTATGCTGACAGCTTTTATTGTTTTACTATACCTATGTTCTTGGTGGACAGGTTGTTCCCTGTCTTCCTCTAATTTTAGGGAGCTTTGCTCCTTTCAACTGTGTTGTTAATGAAGGTGAGGAATCTCTTCCTACACATCTTTATTGACTCTCAAGCTTTTGAGTGGAGGAATAGAGTTTTGATTTCTTGTTGTTTTTAGAACAAGCAGCCAAGAAGCATTGACTTATTGAACAAAAGAGATCAGACTTAGATGATGATGCAAATCATGATTCAGAAGAGGTTTTAAATGAAATGCCAATAAATATGATCGCAGGTCATACCTACTCAGCTATTTTTTTGATCAGTTGGCACAGCTCTGTATGTGTTTGCTACCCAAAGCCATTAAGCAATTTGTTTGTGATGAAGACAGTTAAACTGTAAAAGCCAAGTGCCTGAAACAGAATCACTATGCTAGTCATGCAAATATTCCTCAGTTTAGAGACACAGGCAGCTTCCTGAGGCTGTGGCTTCTTGATAGGTAGGTAAAGACCTACAAGTCAAGAAGAAATTGAGAGGATATTCAAAGATCTTTCTGTTTTTCTTGATTGTGAGGGAAAGGATAAATAATGAATAACAGCAAAACAAGTCTAGCAGTAAGAGGCGAGAGGCTTTTTCTGCCATGTGACGAACATTTGCTTCATTCATGCATCATCAGTCTGCAGCTTGTTGTCAGTGTTTTCCTTAGTCTTCTGGTACAGAGCCCTTGAGCATGCCCACACTACTTGTTCTTGGAAGTATATTGAAATAATGACTGTGATTCAGGCTGAGGTGCATGGAAAAGGGAGGGACTTCTAACTTGTAGTGACTAGATAAGTACTGTTCATGAGCTTGCATTTACTTGCTCTTTGCAAAGACTTTTTTTTTTTCCAAGGTGTTACCCTGCATGTGCTGCTTTTTACTTTAAACCAGATAGAGCCATTTACATCACAGGGAGTTTATGAGGAACAGCTCTTGAGGTGTGATTTGCTACTGGCTTTCTTTAACACAGAGTAATACTAAAATGCTAACAGATCAAAATGGTAGTATTTACATCGACAAAATGTAGAAAATAGATGCAAACAAGTAATTTATTAGGAGTTTGCTTATTAACCTCCTGAATGGTAAGAGCTGCATCAGTTCTTGCAGAGACTGGGACGTGTGGTGCTTGAGGGAGTTTACCTAAGGAATAATGTTTTGACACGCCTGGCAGGTGTATTGGTGAGCTTTCTGAGGTGGATAGCTTACACCTGTGAAAGGGATGTGTTTGCTTTCTCCCTTTTTTTTTTTATTTGGGAATGGTTGCAGCTGTCAGCCTTCCTCTAAATTCTACCACCCTAGACAGCTAGTATTACTGCTGTGCAAAACTCCAGTTGCACTTTCTTTGTCACATGCATTTTGGGATGGAGTCACCTGGTAATTCTTATTGACTTCCCCGAGAACTCATTTGCAACACACAGTCATTTTAGGTACTTGACAATGATTTGCTTGGTTATTATTTTATTTCAATCAAATCATATATTGCATGTCGCAGCAAATTGAAAAGATTTCATAAACACCTGTTCCAAGCTGTGGTTTTATGAGTTAAACTTAGATCTAAAATATTTTTAACAATGATTTTTTGTTATCTGTGTTTGTTTTTCTTCTTGTTTCTTAACAGAACTTTTTTTTTTTTTAATTTGCTCTGTTGGGATCTTTCAATTCCCATTAAATACATAGGATTTAAATATAAATTGAGAAATAGAGATGAGCTACTTGTTTATGAATGTTAGGGATCTCAGGTGATGGCCACCTGATTTTTTTAATGTTATATTATTTTTATATTATATTTTATTTTATGCTATATCTTTAATTGCCAGATAACATTATTTGCAATTATAAGTGATGAAGGCAGTGGGTCCCACTAGTGGCAATTACCTGCAACTTGTGCCCAGTTTGCATTCTAATCCATTGCTAGCAAGTGTAGTTCATTTTTTATATAAATGTCATGTGTTTCAAAATTTGTAGTCCAGTAAGATATGCTACTTTAGAGAACATAGGGACTTACAAAATCTTATGCTTTAAAAATAAAGGGAAAGGCTTTCCAAGTTTTCAAGCAGTTCTTTGCAGAGTGAAAGCAAATTATGTACACATCAAGAAAGCGGCGTATGATAGACACTAAGAAAAACCTGGAACACTTCTCTTTTTTTAATCAGATAGTTTGAAAATGTCAAATAAAGGCTATGTTGTTCTTTTTATTTTAAATAGAAATTTCTCAGCAATACGTAGGTAGCAGGAAGAAAATGTTCATGGATTGTTACGTTATAGTCACAGTTTCTCTTATTTCTCAAAATGCACAGATGCTGTGTCATTTGAAGATTTAGAAGTCACTGCATTTATGTTTTAACGATCAATGGCAGCTGTTGATCTGAGTCATTAATGAGATTTTGACTGCATCTGCATTTAAACCTTGTATATTCTACAAGAGACAGAGTATGCTTGGAAAATGAGATTTGTGTCATGGTAATAATAAAGAGTTTTACATGCTCAAGCTGAGAGGATTCACTCTCCTGAATCCTCTGCTCTAGCCTGTGGAAGGTTACACAGTACAAACTTTCTGTTAAATGAGAAGGGGCAGACTGAGAACTCTTGCTGTGATTTCAAATAGAGCCCTTTGGTCTATGAGCACATAGAAAAAGGCCCCTAGGTGAAGGTACCTGCCACTTCTATGTTGAGAGTAAAGTAGTAGGAAAGTCTCTTCAAAGTGAAAAGTGATTTTGTAGCTCACTCATTTATTAAAATGCTATCTATTACTTACTTTGAGGGCAGCAGAGTGCCTTGAGAATGACAGATTGAGTGCATACAGTGTCACTTGGGGGATGTTTAATATAATGTCATAGATATTTGGGTACATAGATATTTTCTCTTAAAAATGGCCAATAATGACCTTCCCAAACAATGTCCCAATTGTAATTCTGTTCTGTAAAATCCCTCCTTATAATTAAGTGTTCTTGTATTTTTTTTTTTAAGGTTGTAAGTATCAGTGGGTTTCTGTATCAGTAATAACTTGCTTACAGGTTAGTAGAGAAAAATATAAATCTTTTTTCAAGCTACAGAGTGAATTTCTAACAGGGTTTGCCTTCTTGCACACTGCCTTCTCTGATGTATGTATTTCATTAGCCTTTCTATCCTTTCACTCAGAGACTTGTTCTACTTCACATTCTTGGTAAATTGTTCTGGTTAATTTCTCCTTACCAATAGGCTAAATTAAATTCCTGATATAACAAAAAGACAGAATTTTCCAAATTAGAAGTGGGTGAATTTCTGCAAGAAAACAGAGTGAACCATGACAAAGTTTTCTTGTAGAAGTGCTATAATGTTGTATTTAGTCCTGTTGAACAAGGAGTAGTTATAGGCACCTCACTGAGTCCTTAGTAAAGCTGTATCTTTTTCAGGTGATTGCTAATTACAGTCTGAACAGGCTAATTGCTGTTGCAAAGCCCAAAGTACTGCCCATTAGGACATGTGAGAAGTAGCTTGGAAGAGCTATAGGAGGATGCTGACATGTAATTGTTTGCAGAATGTTGGGACCAACCTACTATTTCAAAGATCTCACTTTTGTGAAGACTAAATCTGTAAATTAGCCAAGACATTAGATAGAGAAGTAGCACACAACAAAGTAACAAATAAACTAAATACTAGCTTTCTTTCAGATACTATACACCTGCTACTGATTTCTGGTAAGGCAAAGAGTCACAATCATAACCACTGCTTTAGAAAAAATGTGCTAAATCATCCAAAGTCATGAATAACGGTTGCTTTATAGGTTATTCATTATTTGGAGGAGTTTTCTGTGTTGGAATTTGGCTGTCATGGACAGTTTAGGAACAGATACTACTTCTAATTTGGCTAGAGAAATTAAGTATGATGAGAGATAATGTTAAGGTTGACAAGAACAATAACGTCTTTTTGTTATCTCTTTCAAAAATTATCCAGTGCTGAATAAGATTATGTCTTCATCCCATTTGTCCTATACGTATCTTTGATTTGGCCAAATGCCTGCTCTCAGTTCTTCAGCATCATCGTCTCATTTACAGTGGAGAGCTTATCCTTTGGCTTTTGACATACTACGTTGCAATTGCAGCCTGTGTTAGCATTAAATCTTGCCACTTGGGCACCGCAGAACTTAATAACTAGTGAGAATTAAATGATTTCATACAAATAACTACAATTGTAGCAGACTCATTCCCTTGGAGAATTTATGACTGTGATTGTGATTCTCAGTTCTTTATGAGCTTGGTAGAGAACAAAATATCCATAGCCCAAATGTACCTTACCTCATCATGCAGATGTTGAAGAACTCAGACTGTAACATGTTTAGGACTTTTGCCATCTCTACTCCTTCATCCCATGTCAGGAGTTATGCTGGGAAGTCACAGAAGTCTCTTGTGATAATGGTGTCCATTTGCATCCTCTTCTGGTGAGATAACTGGCTGCTTCCTACTTTAAGATCCTTTGGAAGAAACAAGTTAGCTAAAAAAACTGTTCTTATGTCTGAACACTGACAGTTTTGAAGATTAGGAGAAGAGAAATGAAGAAGAATAGTTCAAGAAATAGCTCTGGTTACCATGAACTAAAAACCCAATGAGTTTCATAAACTAAGTAAAAGAAAGATCCAGAATGCCTAGTTCAGCAGTGGTTCAACAAATTCTTATTGCCCCAGAGATTGCTTTGCTTTTTCATAATTCCTCTTACTAGCAATGATAATATCAGGGAAAACAAACGAACAAAAATCCTGTGTAGTAATTGTCCGCTGCATAGCATAAGAGGACTACTCTGTAATGCCCCTTATAAACTTTAAAATTTAAAAGACCGACCAACCTACCTGGTTAGATAACTACTGGCTAAGAGCAAAATCATTATTTCAGGCCTCATCCTACAAACACCTTACACATGTAAGTAGTGAATATCATGGGATTAATTATATGGATAAGGGTTGCACATCTGGGCCCTTGTACATTTAGAAGTCCTGAGCAGAGGCTGATTTTGAGATATGAGTAGCTTTGTGGAAGCCATTACAAATGTGATATTACCTACATTTTAATATTGGAAAACTTTAATGTTCATTCAATATCAGACAGTAGATGTGGACAAAGGAAATAATAACAGAACATATTCTATACAGTAATACCCAGAGTTAAGTTTATGCTGCGACAGTAGAAGCAGAGAATTTGTTATTATTTTTGTTATTGCTGGGACTCTATGGTTTATTTTAGGACTAAAAAAAAAAAGGTATATATGCATAAAGCATATATTTATGTTAAATACAAGTTCCATTTATAAGTGTACTTAAGTATTAGTTATGTTTAGACTTATATTAAGTATGGTTAAGCTTTTTCAATTTTTTAATCATTTTCTTGGAAATGTGGCTTATGTCCTGATGAAAACTACAAAATAAAAAAGCTGTCCTTTACCATTGGTGTCTTCCAATCACACCATTCCTGATTGAAATCTCTGAAAAAAAGGAGCTTTTCAGCCTCAGGAAAACCAATTCAGAACCATTAAGCATAGCTCAATCTCCTGTACTGAGTGGAAAAAAAAAAAAATCACTTTTGGATTGAGGATAAAGCATAGTGTATGCCAAATCCCAAATAAAGTGTAGAGAAAGCTAGGAGCAAATGAAAGAGTTTTGCATAGAATTGAATACGATTGTGTATATTATATAGATAATGCTGTGATAGACTGGAGAGCATAAAACTCAGCACGCCTTTATTTCAGTATGCTCAAGAGCATCCCTAAGTTTCACCTCTGGTACTGAAGCCTAACTTGTAATTGGGTAAACTTTCCAGGTTTGGAAGGTTCACTTTTTAGAAGTGCTGACAGGGGTCTTGTAACATTCTGCACATTCACCTTTTTATCATTTTAAATAGGCATGAATTATCTTTTCTGTTTTGAAAAGACATTTGCCATAATGGAAGCAGATGTGATATACTTCTCATTGGTACATCTTCCAAAACTCATTTTCAAGTATATGGTGACACCAAACAAAACAGTGTGCCCTTTCTTCTGCTGAGCTGCTAAAATCTATCCCAGCCATATTTCATTCCATGCACATTTCTAGCTAATCTAATTGGATCTGAACTTCTAACATGAGAAGATTGTTTTCATGGTAAGAGAAGTGTATTTGTCCATACCAGGCACAATGTATAATAACACATACTCAATATGAGGTATAGGAAAAAAAGCACAATACACTGTTTTGATTTCATATGCAAAACAAGAAGATAGCATGCATTTGTGTAACATGAATGAGGTAATGTTATTGTGGGAAATGTAATTTTGCATAACCATAATTAATTATTTTATCTTTTATTTTAGTAGTTGGCTGACATTTATGCTTCTTTACTAAGAAAGGGAAAGTAAATTATTTGGAATTGTTTTCAGTAATTGTGTAGATTTTTCATATGAAAATACTATTGGACTTCAGGCCACGCTTTTTAGCTAATGACAAAATTTAGACCAGAGGACTTGACTTGAAAAGGTAGGTTGGCAAACTTGAAAAGGTAGTATGGGCATCTAGGTGAAAACTTTTTATTGCAAAATAGTGATAACTTAGCTAAATCTACCTTCCTGATAAGACATTCTGCTACTTCTTTCACAATATGAAATATTGAGAAAGAAGCTAACTTAAAATGAAGTGGTTGTTAGTAAAAAATAAAATGGACAAAATATGGCTGGAAATATGGTATTTATGCAGCATTAGTATTATTTGCATTTATTTGCATTATTTGCATTAGTATTATTAGCATTAGGGTATATTTTTTGCATTTGTGTAGTACTTAATAAGAAAAGTTACAATACACTCTTTTCCCAGTAGGTGGCTTTCAAATTAAAGGTATTTCATTGTTTCATAATTGTGGAATTCTTATCAATGAGAATTAAGTCTTAATTGGTATGTGTATTGTTCTTAATCTTTTAAATTTTTATTATCTTGAGCTCATGTTTGTAAATACTCATAGGCCGGAAACACCTCTTGTATTCCTGTGACACCAGCAGTACTCATACTTTTTATCATCCCACATAATATAGGATCCATTTGTTCTAGGCTTTTAAAATTAAATTCCTTGTTTTTGCTAAGCAGCCCCTCCTCTTTTGCTAATGAACATTGTACTACAATAGCATACTTACGCCAGAGTGTGTTCAGTGCATGTCCTGTGGACTGGATTCAGCCTAAAACCAGTCTTGCAGACTAACTGTAAACCCTCAGACATATCTAAACCATATGGTGAGTGCAATGTGGATGTCTCAAAAGACACGCTGACACAAATATGTAATCCACATGGTGGTTTGTAGCGTTGTGCAGGATATACCAGCTCAAGACGGGAATGGTAGAACATACACTTTTTATGCTACTTCAATATTTTTTCCTGGAAAAAAGGAGAAAATAATCATAGGACCATGTCTGATTAGTGAGGCATGCATCTGAAAGCTGAGAAAAAATGAACAGAACCAAAGCAGAGGCAATTCATAGAATCATAGAACAGCCCAGGTTGGAAGGGACCTCAAAAGATCATCTGGTCCAACCTTTTGTGGCAAAGGGAGCCTCAGTGAGATTATCTAGCACCCTGTCCAATTGCATCTTGAAAAACTCCAGTGATGGAGGTTGTTGGAGAAGGAGAGAAGACATCTTTCTTTGTAGTAGCTAGTCACATCTTAGCTCAATTGGGGCTGCCCATCTTCTCTCAAGTATTATCCCTGGGTCAGGTATCTTCACAGTCTCTCTGCAGTGTCCATTTCGTGAGCACTGTCTGAATTCAGCTTCTCTTCAAGGCAGTTACGTCCCTCCAGCATTTTGTTCACCTAGCCATCCCTACAAACACAGCTGTTCTATGTGCCCCCACCCCCAATATCTTCACTTACTTTCTAGTAACAGGTTTTGTGCTGGGTAGGTGTCAGACGAAAGCAACCGTAGCAGTTAATTGAACCTCTATAAAGATACCAGTATGGTTTATCTCCCTGCTATCTAGTTTAATAGCTTCTGTTGAATGAGACCTGTGACAAGTTGGTTGAATCTGAATCTTTGAAAATTGTAGGTGGTTTCAATGCTATATAATTAAATTGGCTTTTAGTATAATACCAATAATAATAAATAGACTACTACGATTTTCCTCCAAACCCTCTAACAGATACTTATAAAACTTAAAGGTTTTCTCCTCCCCCAGCTTTGAGAATGTAATGAAATTAATAACAGTGGTAGTAAGAATTATTTGAGAATACTGTTCAAAATCAACGATCCTGCTTCTACCAAGTATCTTTCACACTCTCTTTTTGATTCAGTTTTCAGTTAACAGATCTGATTTGAGGAAAAGCTCTTTTATGCTTGTGCCTATCATTATTTACTTTCACTGAAAGTCTTCATATAAGAAAGAACTAGGGAAAGAAAAGCTAATGAATTAAAAAGAAATAGTTTAAGAACAAAAAGGGGGAAGAAGAACACCTTATCTCGCTGAGCAGCAAGACAAGCAGAAAGGAGAAAAAAATGTGGTAAGGAAACTGTGGAGAATAGGAAGCATAAGAAGAAAAGTGTCTCTTTTTTGGAGACATTGCATATGTCTTCCAGCTGCAGGATGTGAAGCAAGATGTCAACAGCATAGCTGGAGGTTAAGGTAGGGCTTGAAGACAATTAGGACACATGGAACCAATTGTATAGCTGCCACAGAAAAAATGTATTTGGTTCTGCATCTAGAAATTTCACAGTTGCTCCAAACACATGCACAGTGCTATATAGCTTATGGCAATGGTTATACTAATTGACAATGGGTGAAAAATACAGTCAGCTAACTGGAATGGAGTGGGATGGAATACAATAGAGCATACGACAATTATTATGCAAAAGGGAAGACCGAAGTCCTAAAACTAGGATTTTGTAGGAGATACTAAGACACTAGGGTGGTAAATGGATCAGAATAGCAATTCATTATTACACAGTCTCCCTCCAAGACTGCCTCTTTGAACAGGAGTTAGCAGGGCTCATTGAAAGAGCTTTAAACTAGATTTGAACGGGGAAAGGGATAAAACCAGGCTCGCTAGAGATAAGCCTGGGAGCAGCACGCCAATATTTGAGGGATGGTGTGCTAGCAAGGTCCTTCGGTCTGCCATCTCAGTGGAGGTAGGGGATGGAGATCCATGCAGCAGCAAAGATGAAAGGGTTGTGGATGTGTTAGAAAATATGAAAGTGCCTGAGAATGGTTATGTAGGAATTAGGACTTCTCCCCACAAAAAGGTGACAGGATCAATAGCCCAACTGAAGTGCATCTACACCAGTGCACGCAGCATGGGCAACAAACAGGAAGAGCTGGAAGCCATTGTGAAACTGGAAAACTATGATATAGT
Source organism: Ciconia boyciana (assembly GCF_034638445.1). Lineage (NCBI taxonomy): Eukaryota > Metazoa > Chordata > Aves > Ciconiiformes > Ciconiidae > Ciconia > Ciconia boyciana. The sequence continues at coordinate 178,495,705 of NC_132934.1, forward strand.
TGCCATCACGGAAAATGACTCGCACAACTGGAGTGCTGCAATGGATGGCTCTAAACTCTTCAGAAAGGATAGACAAGGAAGGAGAGGCAGTGGGGGAGCCCTGTATGTTACAGAGAGTTTTGATTGCCTAGAGCTTAATGATGGTGACAATAGGGTTGAATGTTTGTGGGTAAGAATCAGGAGGAAGGCCAGCAAGGCAGATATCATGGTGGGAGGCTGTTATAGACCACCCAACCAGGATGAAGAGGCTGATGAAATATTCTATAGGCAACTGGGAGAAGTATCACAATTGCTAGCCCTTGTTCTCGTGGGGGATTTCAACTTACCAGATGTCTGCTGGAAATACAATACAGCAGAGAGGAAACAGTCTAGGAGGTTCCTGGAGTGTGTGGCAGAGAACTTCCTGACACAGCTGGTGAGTGAGCCAACTAGGGAAGGTGCCCCATTGGAAATGGTTTTTGTGAACAGAGGACTTGTGGGTGATGTGACGGTTGGAGGATGTCAGGCATAGCAATCACGAAATGATAGAGTTTTCAATTCTTGGAGGAGTAAGGAGGGGGGTCAGCAGAACTGCCACCTTGGACTTCCAGAGGGCAGACTTTGGCCTGTTTAGGAGACGGGTTGACAGAGTCCCCTGGGAGGCAGCCCTAAAGGGCAAAAGAGTCCAGGAAGGCTGGACATTCTTGAAGAAGGAAATCTTAAAGGCACAAGAGCAGGCTGTCCCCATCTGCTGAAAAATGAGCCAGCGGGGAAGAAGAGCAGCCTGGCTGAACAGAGAGCTTTGGCTGGAACTAAGGAAAAAAAGAGGGTTTTATGACCTTTGGAAGAAGGGGCAGGCAACTCAGGAGGACTACAGGATGTCATGAGGTTATGCAGGGAGAAAATTAGAAGGGCCAAAGCCCAACTAGAACTTAATCTAGCTACTGCCATGAAAGACAGTAGAAAATGTGTCTATAAATCCATTAGCAACAAAAGGAGGGCTAAGGAGAATCTCCATCCTTTATTGGATGCGGGGAGAAACATAGTGACAAAGGGTGAGGAAAAGGCTGAGGTACTTAATGCCTTCTTTGCCTCAGTCTTTAATGGTAAGACCAATTGTTCTCCGGGTACCCAGCCCACTGAGCTGGAAGACAGGGATGGGCAGCAGAATGAAACCCTCATAATCCAAGGGGAAATGGTTAGCAACCTGCTGCACCACTTAGACACACACAAGTCTATGGGGCTGGATGGGATCCACCCAAGGGTACTGAGGGAGCTGGTGGAAATGCTCACCAAGCCCCTTTCAATCATTTATCAGCAGTCCTGGCTGCTCCCCTAACTGGAGAGGTCCAAGTTGACTGGAGGTTAGCAAATGTGATGCCCATCCAGAAGAAGGGCCAGAAGGAGGATCCAGGGAACTACAGGCCTGTCAGTCTCACCTTGGTGCCAGGGAAGGTTATGGAGCAGGTCGTCTTGAGTGCCATCACACAGCACGTACAGGACAACCAGGTGATCAGGCCCAGTTAGCATGGGTTTGTGAAAGGCAGGTCCTGCTTGACTAACCTGATCTCCTTCTATGACAAGGTGACCCACTTAGTGGGTGAGGGAAAGGCTGTAGATGTTGTCTACGTAGACTTTAGTAAAGCCTTTGACACTGTTTCCCACAGCATTCTCCTGAAGAAACTGGCTGCTCATGGCTTGCACGGGTGTACTCTTTGCTGGGTAAAAATCTGGCTGGATGGCTGAGCCCAAAGAGTTCTGGTGAATGGAGTTAAATCCAGTTGGCAGCCAGTCACAAGCAGTGTTCCCCAGAGCTCAGTATTGGGGCCAGTTCTGTTTAATATCTTTATCAATGATCTGGATGAGGGGATCGAGTGCATCCTCAGTAAGTGCAGATGACACCAGGGTGGGCAAGAGTGTTGATTCTGCTTGATGGTAGGAAGGCTCTACAGAGGGACCTGGACAGGCTGGATCGATGGGCCAAGACCAATTGTATGAGGTTCAACAAGGCCAAGTGCAAGGTCCTGCACTTGGGTCACAACAACCCCATGCAATGCTACAGGCTTGGGGAAGAGTGGCTGGAAAGCTGCCTTGCAGAAAAGGACCTGGGGGTGTTGGTCAGTAACCGGCTGAATATGAACTGGCTGTGTGCCCAGGTGGACAAGAAGGCCAATAGCATCCTGGCTTGTATTAGAAATAGTGTGGCCAGCAGGACTAAGGAAGGGATTGTCCCCCTGTACTTGGCACTGGTGCGGCCACTCCTTGAATCCTGTGTTCAGTTTTGGGCCCCTCACTACAAGAAGACATTGAGGTGTCCAAAGAAGGGCAATGAAGCTGGTGAAGGGTCTAGAGCACAAGTCTTCTGAGGAGCGGCTGAGGGAACTGGGGTTGTTTAGCCTGGAGAAAAGGAGGCTGACAGGAGACCTTATTGCTCTCTCCAACTACCTGAAAGGAGGTTGTAGTGAGGTGGGTGTTGGTCTCTTCTCCCAAGTAACAGGCAGTAGGACAAGAGGAAATGGCCTCAAGTTGCACCATGGGAGGTTTAGATTGGATATTTGGAAAAATTTCTTCACCAAAAAGGTTGTCAAGCATTGGAAGAGGCTGTCCAGTGAAGTGGTTGAGTCTCCATCCCTGCAGGTATTTAAAAGACATGAGTACGTGGTGCTTAGGGACATGGTGTAGTGGTGGACTTGGCAGTGCTAGGTTAACGGTTGGACTTGATGATCTTAAAGGTCTTTTCCAACCTTAATGATTCTATGATTCTATGTCTCAAGGGAAAATGCAAACAAAACAAGCAAAGCATAAAGTAATCAAATAGTCAGAGATGGGAAAAATCTACTTCCAGGGAACTTTTCTCCAAATTATTTTTAGAAGTGTTGTCATGAGACATGGCACACAACCTCTCTTTCAAAACTTTTTAACAGTTAGTCTGCATAAGATTACCAAGAATATCAAGAGTTGTAAGTGCCAAGTTCTTCTTTGAATCTTGGTGAGGTCTTGACATCAGTGACATCCTGTGGCATTGAGTTCCGTAATCTAATTGTGTTGCATTAAAAAGTATGTCCTTTTATCAGATTTGGAGCTACTGCTTTTCACTTTCACTTAGTGTCCTTTTGTTCCTGAATTATGAGATGCAGGACTACAGAAGCTCCTGATCTATTTTCTCTTTGCCACTTACCATTTTTATCCTTTCATCATATCCCTCCTTATTCATCTTTTTTTCTAAGGTTAACAATTCAAATTTTTTTCAGTCTTTTCATATGAAGGCTTCTCTATATGCCTAATTATCACAATCACTCTTCTCTGAATACCTTCTAATTCAGTAATATCTTTTTTGTGATGGGGTGACCAGTACCTCACGTTATTCCAGAGGAAGGAAAATTGATTCATATAATGACATTATGTTTTCTTTCTTATTCCCCAGCTTTTTTCTTATGCATCTTAACATTTTATTTGCTTTTTTGACTGCAGCTGCACATCGAACAGGGCTCTTCATTGAGCTGTCTGTAGTGAGGCCCAGGTGTTTTTCCTACGTTGGTGCTCTTAATTGAGATCTCTGGTAAAGTGAATGATTTGTTATAGGTTGTTTTTTTGTTTTTTTTTGTTTTTTTCCACCAATATGCATTGCTTTGCATTTAAATAAATTATTTTCACCTCTTTTAATATGACCCATCTGTCTAGGTTGGTCAGTTACCTCTGAAGTTTCTTGTTTTCTTCAGACTTGGTTAACATAATTTTTTTGTGTTATCTGCAAATTTTGCCACATTGCTGTTCACTCTTTTTTTTTTTCACATTAATTAATATATTTTGAACACCTGGTCCTTGTATGGTGCCTTGAAGCACCCTGCTGTTAACTTTTTGCTATGATGAAAATTGACAATATATATGCATTTTTTTAATCTTTGAGAAAAGTTTTGCTTCATTTTCCATCATATCCCAAAATGACTTAGTCTCTAACTGATGTGGAGACTGAGTTAGTCTCTTGAGAGGAATATTGTTCTTGCCACATTTATTTTGTGACTCTAACAAGGTTAACGGCCAGATACCTTCACAATTAAAGCTAAATGTTTGAGAGACAACTATGCTCTTTGTGACCACAACTATGGAAATTAAGGACAGAGGATGGAAAAGTAGTTAATTCATTCAGTATGTTTGGCAGACACATTCAAAATTAAGATGGAGAAAGCTTTTAACATAGCAGTTCTTAACATTGTCTTGGTGAGAATCCTAGAAAACAGGAATCTAATCAGTCTAAACAGGCAGAGGTGTAAAAGTCTACTTCTTACATTCAAGACCTTGTATGAAAATAAGGAAAAAAAGGAAACTAGTGGTAAGGTCTAAGCAGCTGTTAATTTTCCAGTGTTTCTTTCAAAATCTGATATGAACCAAGATATTTTAAGATTTGGAATCCCCATAGTTCTTGTGGAAAAGGGGAAAGGCAAACCTATTTTGAGGCTTTATATGTCCTGACATCCCCTAGGCCTGCTTATTTCCTGCTATCTCTCTCTCTTTCTCTCAAGTGTTCCCCATCCTCTCCCTGAGAGAGTCTGTCTGCTTCATCAACCCTGACTGCCTACAGTATGCAACAGACTCCACCACCTTTCCTCACGAAGAAGATTGCTTGCACAGAGGAAGGCTCCTCAGACTGCTTGGGACACCTTGCACAGATGCATGCCACTGCCTTGAATTCAGAACGGACACTAAAAGAGATCCTGAACATATTGGTGGAAATGTGATCAGCCACCTGCAACTCAGATCCTACCTGTTTGGTAAAAGAACTATAAGGACAACTAGAACTTCTTGTGATATTGCCAAAGTTTTTTCTGAAGGAAATACAGTATTTTCCATACCATAGTCCACCCAACCCCAAAACAAACTATTTTGGGTGAAATGGAGGTTGACAACAGGTATCAAGTCTCTCTTTTCTGAGCAAGCCTATTAAAATGCTAGTAACCTCTCTACAACTAGTACTGGAACCTAACAAGATTTGAGGGTAGAACATGGAATATAATCTATGGCTATCTGTGGACCAATGATACATACATATATATATGCATACACATGTATATCTGTGTGTGTATATGAGTATATATACTATATATATTATTTTTCCTAGAGCAAGCTATTTTGATATAGTCAAATATAGGAAGCTGAATTATAAGAGAGTAACAGTAAAACTTGCCACTATGACCTTTTTTTATGTGCACAGAAACACAAAATTATCAGTATAATATAGCACAATCAAAAACTTAAATAGAGTTTCTTATTTGAAGGAAGAATAGGAAGAAAACTTGGTGCTCTTCACTTAATTTTGGAAGGTTCTAAAATACCACAGTGCTTGTGCAGCATAAGAAAGTGACAGGGATAGAACATAAATTGTACAGTCACACCTATTAATGAACATAATGTTATATTAATGATACTTTTGCATCAAATATGAGAACAGAAACTGTACTGTGTGCCACTTAGTTAATTTAGAGGGGAAAAATGTATACCAAAAATATGAGCTCACTGCAGTGAACAATTCAAAGCTGAATGCTTTTCACAATATATTTGCAAAATAAGCAGCAACATAATAAAAAGTTACTTAAGTCTTTACAGTTTGCTAGCCAAACCTAAGAAAACTACCTAACGTTAGGTGATTGAAGACTGAGTTTTGCAGAAACAATGCGTATAGAAAACAGTGAGAATACTGTGCCTGCTGCTGGCTTCGTACTGAAAATATCTGTGCTTTGCATTTGCTGTGGGTTAATATATCTCTTGAAATGTGTGTGTATTCAGATAGTATTAAGAGATAAATATATGCCTTTTTAATGGTGCATTGCCATTTGGGAGAATATCACAGAATACTTTTCAACATCTCTAGGAGGCTGTCACTCATTAAAAGAAGCCTGTAGCCCACTATTTTTCATGTAAACCCACCATGATAAAATGTATCAATAAATAAGCATTAAAACGCTGTCTGAAATAAATCCGTATCCTGATAATATTCCAGTGCAGAATCGGCACATTTTTTCACAGGATTTTTTTTTTTCTTTTTCCCTAGAACCTATATTAATGTGAACATAGAAAAGATTTATCAGTGCTTTTCAGGCAGGCTTCTTGGTTCCCTCCTTTCCTTAAAAGGCTGTGCATCCACATGCGTTTCCCCACACTTTAACAGGATATTAGAACCCATGAGAGATGCTGCATTTTTCAAATGGAATGTTTTAATACCTTCCCTGCCCCCATCCTGTTAGTGCTTGGTAATGACTTCTTCTTGGGGAGTGGTATCAATGGTTATAATTTGAATGTACAAGATGAGAGAAGCAACACAGTAGGAATAAGCTGTGAGGGATTATATTGGCTAACACACCTGTTTGTTTGGAAGGTCCTGTTTCATATCCTTAAATTTGTGAAAAGAAACCCATCAGCTTCAGGTCATGGGAGTTTCTGTAACTACTGGGAGCAGGCTTGGGTGGCATTTTTAGTACCTCTGCATTTCAAGTTTATATAAACCCTAAAATCATTATGATTTTTTTTTTTTCTTTAGGCTAAGCAAACTAATAGAATTATGAGGCACAAAAGGTAACCTTTCTGAATTTTAGCTGCTTTTTTTTTTTGCCTTTTTTTCCTGAGATTCACAGCTATAAAAAAGTTTCTGTGTAAGATTCTTGCTCATCTATCCTACACTTAATCAAGAAGTGGGACAACGTATTGTTGCTGCTCTTACTGGGGATTTTCCACTTATATACAATCATAGAGATGTCACCAAAATCGGGAATCAAACTCCTTAACACCAATGCAGTATTAAGAAGCAGGCATTCTTTATTACGGCACCAGATGCATGGGGGATCGTTCCACCTAGCGTGCATACCGCAGGTTACTTATGGTTACTTACCAGCCGCAACTTGTATAGTCCAATTACATACATATGCATCAAATTTCCCGGAATGATCATGCATACTCATTCTATTTCCCAGAACGAATTATCATATTCGTGTGGTCATTACACATGCATCTTTGAGCTCCGAGGGGCTTCTGTGGGGGTCTCTGGTGGTCCTTGGTGGTTGTACAGGTGTGTCCTTTAGTTGACTCCTTCTTCTGGACGTGCACGATCCCACCTTGCTTACGTAACTTGCTTCCCTTCTTCATGGTGCATGAAGTTAGAGTCACAATTGTCTTTGATGCATAGTAGCATATCCATAGCCATAGATGTACAAACACAACATTAAAGTATTGTCTACCCCGCTCCTGTCTCTATGTTGCTTAGTTACAAAAGAACGAACTAATCATTTTGGTTATGTCTGGTTACATTGACATAAACATGTGCAATTGTTCTATTCAGTTCTTAAAAATTCACTTAAAGGTAAAAATTCTATCAGTAAAAATCAGTAGGAATTTTGGTTTTTGCTTCAGTGGAACTCAGATTTCATCCAAATGTGACAAAGATGTAGCTGAAAAGCTGTTCTTTATGAACACTCTCAAATCACTTCTGATTTCACTTTTTTTTTGTGATGGCACTCTATTTTTCAAGGACATTGATTTTTTTTCCTGACACTTTTAATTATACTTGTCTATGTAAGACAAACTGTGATCCTCAAACCATCCAGTCAAAATTCTCATAGCAGAATTATGTATGGTTCCCAGAAGGAAACAGCTGAAAACACTAAAGCTAGATGGACAGATACATTAATTATTACATTAACTTCAAATATTTTTTTTTCTGTACCGATTCCACTTTGAGAAATGGAGGATCTATCAAATCAAGTATTTGACAGGTAATGTACAAAATATCATGCCATTTATCTGTTAGAGAATAAAATACTCTCCTAGCTGAATCTTACTAAAAGAAACTTCTATGTCTTCATACTAACAAACACAGATTTCACAAGATACTTAGGTCTTGCCTATGCACAAGATATGCATGCCTTATTCATCCATATTAAGTATTATTTTAAGTATATTAGTATATCGTTAGCAACATCAACAGGTGTGAATGTTGCCCATCCCTAGAGTGGATTGCCTTTTGGAAACATAATTATCAGAGTGCTTCCTTTGAATTTTCCTAATTGATATGGAACCTAGGGCTGAATCAGTGGCAATATTTAATCTTTTCCTATCAAAATTAAATATAGTATTGCAAATTCTTGTGATATATTCCCAAGCTCTTACTGACCATTCATTGTAAAAACATATCAAACAAGAGTGTCATTAACATTCAAGATGTTCTAGTCTGAAGACTTAAATGTTGTATTTATCTTTGTAGTTTTTTGAAAAGGATGCTGCCCTATGAATAATATCTTTATTTTAAAGGCAAGTCTTTAGTGTGTAACTTAATAGAAGTTAACTGCTTTTTCATTTAATAGCAACTGTCATAGCTTCACTCTCTAATTCATTTTTCATCGTTCATCTGGTTTTTGTTTAATTTCAGATCTCACTGATTTTGAACAGTGAAGTCAGATTGGCCTTTAATTTTTAGGTTCCACTTCATATTCCATTGAGCAGGTACAACACAGTGCCACTCATGCAATAGTAAGTTAGGGCTACAGGAGGGGGGAAAAAATAAAGAACAACACAAAATAGCAAAGTAATAAAGTTTGTACTGTCTCTTTCCTTAAAATGTAAAAATATATCAATTCAATTAACTTATTTTTATAATTTCAAAGGTATGTGTATATTCAAGGTACTGGAATTTTTTGTGCCAGAGTTATTTTAGGAAAGCAATTTAAAGATTTAGAGTACAGCCAGAAGTGTTGACAATAGTGTCAATGTTACATCATAGCTTGCTATTGTACAATATATTTTTTTTCTCACCAAAAGAAAAAAAAAAAAAAGCCATAGCACTTAATTTACAAATGAGACAACTGGTAAAAAACATTTTAAACCTGTGCCTAACTGTAAAAGAAGAATTTTAATGAAGCAGTAGTTAGCTTGCATGCAAACATTGCTGAATTGCCTTGTAAATTTTAACCAAATGTTTGAAGTTTGTCCATAACATTAACTGAGAAATGTGAGGTTTAAAATAGAGTATGTTATATAAGCTCTTCCCACCTCCCAGGAACTGGTAAATCCAAGTAAGTAGCCCTATCATGACTGTCAGTCTGTATGCCTTTATACAGATTCAGTTTAAAATATTTCTTGTACTTAAAACCTGCTTGGGCAGATCTTGCATCTTTCCATATCCTTGTGGTTCTCCCCAGATGGTCAATTCCTAGTAATGACTATGGTGGAAAGCAGATCGGATTAGGAAGGAAAGACAATGTTATGTTGAGTAAACCAAATTCCACTCATTTTAAGTAAACTTTTGATAAATAGGAATTAATTGTAATTGCTAGCTGTACATTTTTTGTACATTTAATGAACCATGGATAGAAATGCCTTATTTCTTTCAAAATCATGCTTTGTATGCCTATGTCAGCTAAACATTTTCCTGTACATTTAAAATAGATTTGTTGTCTTTATATTATTTTGTCTATGAGATCACCAGCATGTGTCCCATCAATGGAACTCCAAGCAAAAGCTTAACATTATAGTATAATCCTATAGTCTTTTCCCTACCATTAGTACACAGCACACTGCTTTTTTATGCTGTGGACAGTCCATATTCAACTATATATTGTTTTCATCTTGCATCTAGAAGTTTTGTCTAAATTGCATGCATTCATTTTGCAACTGAAATAGAAAAAAAAAATTTTCTTCTTTTTCTATCTCTCATCACCTTATCACATTTAACATTCTTTAACTAAATAAATTGATAGTTGATAAATATGTTGATCAAGCCTTTTCTTATAGCTTGGTTGAAGGGCAGGCTTTCAGAAGCTGATCTTGAATACCTGGCTTGCAGCTCTCAACATGTTGAATTAGGATGCATAATTTATGGCTGACATAATTTGTTGTGATATGTGGAAACAAATAGTTTTAACATTAAATCCTGATATAAAAGGAACTTGGTAAATTCTTAGATTGCTTAATTTGTGTGAGAGAGATGATAAACTAAACAAAATCAACGATGTACCAGGAAATCATTCAGACATTTACAGTATAAGCTTTTCTGTGTCCCAAGAGATCAAAAGAAAAGCATGTGAGTGGTGCAGTTGCCTGCTTCTCATCTTGAGACTTACCAAAGTAGTTGTCAGTGGAAGATCTGTGTGGAGCCAATCAGGAATCCAGTGTTAAGCAAAATGTATGATCTTTGTCCCCTTGGTAACAGTTGTGTTTAGCACAACACAAAATGTGTTGCTCTAATCATTGCTCTAATTGCACCTTTGTTGACAGTCTCAGAAGAAAGGTCAAGACATGGTTAGGATGTACTGTCTTACAGCTGCAGCCTCCTTGGCTGAATGCTGCAATTTATTGAGCAGCCATGTGCTTTTTAAATTCCACTAATGTTTTAGCAAATTCCATGGGTAAATACCATATGCATTTAATCTTTTTCTTTTCTTTTTTTTCTTTTATACTTTCCTACAGATAGTGTGCTTACTGTGTTAAATCTAGGTGAGAGAAAATGAAAGGTGCTAAACTATTGAAAAAATATCTGCAACCCAAACACTTCATAAATTCACTTACTCTTGACAGGCAGTGTTTTATACAGTGGAATATTAACACCACCTAGGCCAAGCTACTTTGGGTATTTGAAGAAAGTACATATTAGAACACCTAAGTTTAAAAATGCCTATTCCATATATAGTCATATTCTATGAGGTAGGCACTCCTAGAGGGTGATTCAGAGCCCTAAATTAGTTGACTAAAGTTAGACAGTGTGAATACCTCCCACAGTAGCAATATGTTGCAGAGGGACAGAAAGGAGACAAGTGAAGGGAGAAAGGGAGGAACAAAGTGATGAGGACTATAAATTAAGTAAGTCTACAGTGAACTTTAGAAACTGTTAGAAATTAGAAGTTTTTGACAAAAGGGAGATCAGGTTGCTTGGTATAGCACATACCTATGAAGATGCTACTTGGTTTAGAGTAACTGTAACAATAGTGTAGGTATGACAACTTCAACTGTGAATATCCATACATATATTTATTATAACTATATTACAATTGTTCCTGGAGTCCCCAGTCAATACTGGAGGACTAAAGTACATATATAAATAATTCCTGCTTGAAAGAGCTTACAAGAAAAATAGGATTCATAGTCAAAGAATAGGAAGGCAAAGGGGAGAAAGAATAATGAAATTACCTGCCCAAAGTCTCCAAGGATAATAATTCTTTCTTACTATAACATGGACTATAATCTATAATCCCCATGATTTCCATGTGTGAAAGCATTTATAATACACACAACTTTTGGGAATTCATTTGTTTAAAAAACATTTGCCTTTAGTAAAAGAGCAAGTATTTATACTCACAAGTAATGGTACCACAGTAAACAGTCTCATTTATGTTCGTACTGGTTGGGTAGAGCTCTTGAAAACGTAGTCCTTTCACAGTATTTATGGCTCTTCTGTTTTTGATTAAAATAATTCATTTGGGTTGTAGGCACCTTTTTAAAGAGAAATCAAGAATTCTGCATTCATCTGTCTGTAAATTTATTAGCTTATTAGTCACTGTATCAGTGGATGGCAAATCTCAATTTTTCAACCTCAAAACCAAAGGTTACTAAAGGACAGACATCCTACATGTTACAGACTTTCAATTTTTTAATTTGTATTTAACATCCATTTAGAAGTCTTTTTGGCATTTAATGGGATTGCCAAAGAGCTTTCTAGTCACGCATGGACATATATGTACATGCGGACTAATGCTTTGTATCTATCCATTTACCTATCTGCCTATCCATCTGTTATCGTATGTTGTGTAGGATAAAAACATTTGACATGTAATCATCTATTGAGATCCATATATCTCTGAGAAAGTTTCTGTTAGATACTGTCATTATTGTGCGCCTTATAAAAAAAGTATTGTGGTTTGGGGAGAAATGGGAAGCAAATTCTTCTGTTAAAATTCGTAGAGCCATTATTTCACTTGCTGTTCTGTTTGATGGACTTTTACTTTGCTGACTCACTGTAAATTGGCTCAGTTGATAAAGTTTTGAAAGTTCATAACCTTAGTTTTGGTAAAGCTAATATGCAAGTCATAGGCTGTAGATTCAGGGCTTGCCATTTGTAAGTACTGATGGTACCGATAGTCTGATATCAATCTGTATCTAGTGGCTACTTTCAGAGAAGTACATTATATTGGAGTACAGCAATACATTCTTGACAGTGTGTGGATTTCATAAATTGCATCATAGTTTACACTTGGGTTTAGTTTTGGCCTGGGCCAGCTGTTATTGACATAATGGTACTGTATATATTATATTGTGGATGAAATTGAGCGTCCTATGCCAGTTATTGTAAGTCTGTTTGATCTTACTGGACAGAAGGCTTCAGATGGATACCTGTTTACTAGCAGAGAAGTGCAAATTTCAGCTTGCATTCTTTTATTTGGTAACAGGCAAGAAAAATATTCAGGCGAGTTATCTTCTGCCTGAAAATATTGAAATAAATTTATATGGCCATTTATCCTATTCAACAAGAATATGTGATCTTTTGGTTGGCTACAGAAAAAGCACAGGCTGTATTTGATATCTGATGGCTATAGTTTTCTTTAGACAGGCTCATAAATTTTGCTTCTTAATAGAGAGAATGTGAACTAACACATGTTGCAGTGTGACGTATTTAGCAATGTGAGCTTTGTAACTAGTGAATATTGATATTTTTACAGTTCTAGAAAAAGTGCTTAAGTGTTAAAACACTAGAAAAAGATTAAGATTTACTTGTTATTGTAACTATCACTTTATAGTCCTTCCCCTGCCTAACTTCCCATACTTTTTTGTCATTTTCATAGAGAGAGTATTCAGATGTATTGGATTGAGAGTGTATCCTTGGGTAACAACTGCTGCAATCGGTCACTATTTTCTTTGTTCTGGAGTAAAGAGATAAGACCTTTCATTCCAATACTATGAAATTTCTCTTCACTCTGGAGTAGGAGACAGACACTATGAACATATCCGTAGCACTGGACATACCAGCCCTGCAAATACCCAAGTCAGGAAGCACGTTCCCAACACGATGCAAATTTCGTATTTTGGCAACACAAGGACATCTGCCATACCTCTCTTCCAAGTGTCCTGATAATCCTGGAAAGGAAATCAGGGCACATAGACTGGGTAGAAGATGGAATCATGTTCCAAGAGGATAAGTTTAGATGCAGCTGCAACATTTTGAGCTACTTATGCTGTGCTTGATTTTCTGTTCTCTTATAACATGCGTACTAAATATATGCATACTATAATATGCGTACTAAATATTTGCTTGCTTATGTACACACTTACTCTTGCTTAAAAGTGTTAACATTTTTATATTCCTGAGTTACAAAGCAGCGTACCTCAAAAATGCAGTCAAAATGCAGTAGTTTCTTAGAAAGTACTAAAGCAACTGGTTTCCCTTAGTAGCTGAAACTGTGTTTAAAAGAATCTCTGTTGAAAGAACTTCCTTTAAAACTGAGTCTATCTTTCTTTCAAAGAAAGGTGATTTGGTAAGAAAGTATAAAGAAAAACACTTGTGAAATGAAAGTGGCCATTGTAAAAAAAAAAAAAAACAAAAACAAAAAAACCAAAAAAACCACCCCAAAAACCCAAATAAAACCCGTGTTTTACCTGTTACCAGAATAATTAAAAACTGGTTGTGGTTTAATCCCAGCAGGCAGCTCAGCTGCACACAGCCACTTGCTCACTCCCCCACAGTGGGATGGGAAAGTGAATAGGAAGGGTAAAAGTGCAAAAACTCACGAGTTGAGATAAAGGCAGTTTAATAGGTAAAGCAAAAGCCATGCACACAAGCAAAGCAAAATAAGGAATTCATTCACTGCTTCCCTTCGGCAGGCAGATGTTTAGCTATCTCCAGGGAAACTAGGCTTCATCACATAACAGTGACTTGGGAATAGAAACGTCCTAACTCCAACTGTCCCCCCTTCCTGCTTCTTCTGCCAGCTTATATTGCTGAACGTGATGTCATATGGTGTGGAATACCCCTTTGGTCAGCTGGGGTCAGCTGTCCCAGCTGTGTCCCCTCTCAACTTCTTGTGCACCCCCACCCTACTCGCTGGCAGGGCGGTATGAGAAGCAGAAAAGGCTTTGAGGCTGTGCAAGCACTGCTCAGAAATAGTTAAAACATCTCTGTGTTATCCACACTGTTTTGGTCACAAATCCAAAACATAGCACCATACAAGCTGCTATGAAGATAATTAACTCTATCCCATCCAAAACCAGTATAAAACTAAACTTCAAGATATTATTAATCTCATTTGTTTGTTGAACCCTGTGTATTCCTCATATAAATATATACTACATAATAGTTTCAAAACTGGCTTCTGTTCTTGGATCCAGTGCTGTACACTTCACAAAAGCCCACTAATGTCTAAGTTATTATCCTCACAGAATGAAAGAGAAAAAAGGACATATTTGTTTAATACATTTGCCTTCACATTTTGAGTACAAAAATAAAATTTCCATATAAATATGCAGCTTCTGTTATAAACTGTGACTACTCATCTGAGATTATGATATATTTCTTTGGGTCAGCTAAAGATAGATAGGATTTAATATAGTGTAGCTCAACTTTTGTTTTTTGTCATTTTTACTGGTAGCAAGTTCATCTCATGCTTATGTTTCCATGTGACCTTATATCTATGTGAAGTCACATTTCATTTTTTGATGAATAAAGTCCTTCTAATTTCCTCTCACATCATCTGTAGGACTCATAAGTGGGGTGGCAAGTGTCATGTGGTTAGATCAAGAATATAGTGTATTTAGAACTTATAAGCACAATCGTGCACTTTGTTTTGTTATTCACTTTCCTTTATATTGTTTACATGCTGGGAATTTGCTTACTGACTTTCTGGAAAAATGCCAGGCTCAAAGTAAGTTTCAGGTTCCTCTTCCTTTTTACTTTGTCATTCAAATGCTCTTGTCCATTCAGCAGCAGGATGCCAGCTGTGCATGAATGCAAGAAGCACAGACTGCAGGAGAAGACATTTTTATCATAACTCACTGCTCTCTGTGGCTTTGCGCGTTGCTTATAGAATCATAGAGTGGTTTGGGTTGGAAGGGACCTTTAAAGGTAATTTAGTCCAAGCCTCCTGCCACGGGCAGGGCCACCTTCAACTAAATCAGGTTGCTCAGAGCCCCATCCAACCTGACCTTGAATGTTTCCAGGGATGGGGCATCTACCACCTCTCTGGGCAACATGTTCTAGTCTTTCAGCACCCTCATCGTAAAAAATGTCTTTCTTATATCTAGTCTGAATCTACCCTCTTTTAGTTTAAAACCATTACCCTTTGTCCTATCACAACAGGCCCTACTAAAAAGTCTGTCCCCATCTTTCTTATAAGCCCCCTTTAAGTACTGGGATACTGCAATAAGGTCTCCCCAGAGCCTTCTCTTCTCCAGGCTGAATAACCTCAACTCTCTCAGCCTTTCTTCATAGGAGAGGTATTCCAGCCCTCTGATCATTTTTGTGGCCCTCCTCTGGACCTGCTCCAACAAGTTCATGTCTTTCCTGTGCTGAGGGTTCCAGAACTGGACGCAGTACTCCAGGTAGGGTCTCACCAGAGCAGAGTAGAGGGGCAGAATCACCTCCCTCAACCTGCTGGCCACACTTCTTTTGATGCAGCCCAGGATATGGTTGGCTGCCTGGTCTGTTGAGTGCACATTGCTGGCTCATGTCCAGCTTTTCATCCACCAGTACTCTGAAGTCCTTCTCCACAGGGCTGCTCTCAATCCCTTCATCCCCCAGCCTGTATTGATACTGGGGACTGCCCTGACCCAGGTGCAGGACCTTGCACTTGGCCTTGTTGAACCTCATGAGGTTCACATGGGCCCCCTTCTCCAGCTTGTCCAGGTCCCTCTGGATGGCATCCCTTCCCCCAGGTGTGTCAACCGCACCACTTAGCTTGGTGTCATCTGCAAGCTTGCTGAGGGTGCACTCAGTCCCACTGTCTATGTCATTGATGAAGATATTAAATGGACCCCTGAGGGACACCACTTGTCCCTGATCTCCATCTGGACATTGAGCCATTAACCACTACCCTCTGGATGCAACCGTCCCACCAATTCCTCATCCACCGAACAGTCCACCTATCAAATCCATATCTCTCCAATTTAGAGAGAAGGATGTTGTGGGGGACCGTGTCAAAGGCCTTACAGAAGCCCAGATAGACAACATCTGTAGCTCTTTCCTTGTCCCCTGATGTAGTCACTCCATAGAAGACACTCCTAGTCACTCCTAGAAGACACTAGGTTGGTCAGGCAGGACTTGCCCTTGCTGAAGCCATGCTGGTTGTCTCGAATCACCTCCCTGTCCTCCATGTGCCTTAGCATAGCTTCTAGGAGGTCTGTTCCATGATCTCCCCAGGCACAGAGGTAAGGCTGACGGGTCGGTAGTTCCCAGGGTCCTCCTTTCAACCTTTTTTAAAAATGGGTGCAATGTTTCCCTTTTTCCAGTCACCAGGGATTTCACCTGACTGCCATGACTTTTCTAATATCATGGAGAGTGCCTTGGCAGCTACATCAGCCAATTCCCTCAGGACTCTGAGATGCATCTCATCAGGAACCTCGTTATTGGAACCTGTTGTTCTTAGACTGGCTAACAGTCTAATGTGGCAACGTGAGATGGATAGCTATTGAACACCAACATTTTAGAGTTCTGGAAAAAAAGCATGCTATATATATATTTTTTTTTAATTCGACAGCAGGGGGAAGGGGACTTTTCTGGCAGTTTTAACAGTCATTTACAATCATTTAGTTTAGTGTCTGTGGAAATATATAGTACAGCTCAGTTATGCTGTGAAAGCCTTTCATTGCTTGAGTGGTAGTGTTGAGCTGTCCTGCCTTATGTAAGCCAAATGTTTTCAATATGGAGCCTCTTGTGAAAATCTTAGGATGTCTCTGGAGGGACGTGCAAGGGCAGGGGCATATTGGTTTTGACTAAGGAACTTGTAACCATTTTTCCTAGCCAAATTATATATTACTAATGACAGCATTTCTACAGGGAAACACAAGTGAACGTACTGTAGATAACTGCAGAGGAGGGAGAGAATATATCATCTCCCTGCCTTTTGTTTTCAAAGTCTAGCCTTAGAAAATTAAAGGACAGGAGAAAAATAAATTATTAATAGTGCTCATGAAATTTTAAATGTACAAACATATCCTGAAATATAGGAGCAGGAGGGTGATAAACCCATACCCTTTCCACTTTTTTTCAGTAGTGGACACGTCCGTGCAACAGCACTCAAGCACAGCTTCTTACTGCAGGTTCTTTTCCCATTTTGGGAGTTCACTGCCCTTGTTTTGTTAGCCTCAGCATTTTGAAAGTGTTGGCTCACCTGCAGTGCTTGCAAATATATCACTGTCCATGCTGCCTTTGCTTTTTGTATTTACTGGTGTCTTATGCTTCAGGGTTTCTGATGCCCTTGAGAAGCTGTGACCATTTTTTACATCTGAAAGAGTGCCAATTCATTTATTAAGACAGAGTCTGTGAGACCTGGATAAATTTATTCTATCTAACATTTAATAAAACGTTAAATTAAAAATGTGACTTATGTTGTGACATACTCAGCATTACCCTTCCAAGGTTTATATTTGAATGTTGCAGGGCCCCACTCTCCAGAAGGTAACATGCTATCAATCTAGCTCTGAGGTGACAAGGCCACTGATGTTTTCCTGTGGTGGTTGTTTAATAATTAATTTTTCCTTGCTGATGTGTTCAATAAATAGATTGCAACATTTAAGACCAGTTTAATATGTTTATAGGTTCCTTATAAATTCCAGTAATGATAATAGTTAATAAGGGAATAATGAATTTGCACTCAAAGATCTCAAGTTCAAGCAAGCAAATTAAATCTGGCCTACGCCTAAGCTGTGGCTGCTGGGGCGGGTTGTTTGTTTTGGGGGTTTTTTACTATAAAATGTACCCTGTGTGGATAAGCCTATCTGGTGATTTGTTGAATTTCTTAGCGTTTCACTTGTCATATTAATTTAAATCTTTAATCTGAGGACGTGGCAGGCATATGAAGTGGCACATTAAATCAATATTATGTTGCAGACGATGTCTCTGAAGAGGTTGCCATTGTGTAGGGGAATGCAATAATAGGAATAATAAAAAGAAATTGCATTTTGATCTTTCCACATGTTATTGCAATGCTGTTCACCCGTTTTAAAAAACATACAGCTCTGCTTGTAAAGGCAATCCCTTGCACAGCGCTTTGTCACATACTCAAAATACAAAGTAAAAAAAAAAAAAAAAAATGAGTGCAGATGGGCAAGTCTTGTCAGTTACTATTAGGATTCGAGAGCATCAGCTTTACAAAGGGGGAGTCTGTTGCTTAACAGGCATTTGCTTGGCATTTAAAGTAGATGGTTGTTGGTCTCGTTAGAGTTCCTGATAGTCAGAGATAACCTCATTAAGAAAGTTAATAAAGGAGGAAGGTACATTTGGTTTATCTACTTGCTTTATGTCTCATCCAGGGCCTGATTTTCCACTTATTTTCAAACTTTTCTATATAATCACTTCAACTGGGGTGATTCTGTTGTTTCACAGCCATCTTCACAGGTCTTTATTATTGCACACACAGTACACTGGAAAAGGATTCAAAGCACTGTTATTCATTCCTGGCTCCAAAACTATCTTACTGAGCATCCATTCACTTCATTATCCATTTTCTACATCTGTAAAATACAAATCAAGCTGATGACCTCAGTAAAATGTTTGGATTAAAAATGCTGGATGAGAGCATATTATGTGAGATGTAAAACAGTGGGAAATTGGGGCATTCATTTTTCCAGAACTTTAAGATCTGATTTAAGATCTCCTTTTACCAGTTCTTTTTTTTAAAGTAAGTCTGCTTAGACAGGACCTTGCCAAAAATCTGTGATATAACCTGAAAAGCAAGGGGGGAAAAAAACCAAACACACACAACCACCACATCTATTATTATCTAGATTTTAAAGAAATCAACCTTAGGAAAGACTACGTATCTAAACCACCCCCTGGCAACCAATACTTCATGTGACACATCAAAGCATTTCTTTAGCCTTCCTCATTCTTGCCATAAACCAAGGCTACCACCTCTCAAACTTGCAGGAAAGGAAAAGCCAGCGAGGTAGGAAGTAATCATTGCCTGGGCAGCAGTTAGGTATACCTGCTGCTCCAGTTTATCTGCTGAACAACTTTTAGAGAGATCATAGGCTGGGTACCCATATGTAGGTGGAGAAAAGAGAAGGGCTTGGGAAATGTAGCTATTGTGGTTATTGCAGATAGAAAGCTATGCAGCTGGAAAATTATGTTGGACTACTAAAGAGTAGAAATAGGGTGGGAGGATATTGTAGCAAAATGTAAGAGAAAAACTTGGGCATGGGTGTATCATAAGATGATAAAAAGAGGTGAAGGGCTGGTAAACCTCCATTGCTATAAAAGAGTTAATTATTTAGCCATGGTTAGTGGGGACTCCATGTATTTAGAACAGTTACTACTTGTCATTAACTGGCACTAGCCTGTTTCTGGTTTTGCAGTAGCTGATTAATACTAACTGTTAGTGAGGATGTCTATCCTGAGAAAAGTAGGTATTTCACTACTGTAAGCTGATCAGGTGCTGCAAACTGGATTTGCCATGCTGCAACCCATCAGTGCCTCCTGCCATTATTGCAGTATTTGCCATTATCAAATTTCGACACACAATGACTCCTTATCCTGTGGTAAAAGACCATTGCTGACCCATTTCTGCACACAGCAGTTGCCAGTCAGTGGCTGGCAGTGACCTTTTTCTCCCAATGGTGAACGGTCATCACTGAGAAGCAATTGGCACTGGCCAGTGAATGCAAATTGCACTTACTGCATAGCAGGTCACTAACAGAGTATATTCTTCGTAGGCTCTTATTGTGGGGCAAGGAGCTACAGAAAGCAGTTAGTGCTTCCTGCCAGCTATAGGTCCCTAATTAGTTTCTGCAGTGACTTTGTGATTCACAGTGAGTGATGAGGAGCGATAGTTTACTCGTGGAGTATGTAGTGACTTCAGGTAAGAAGCCTGGGGCTGAGGAGATAGGAAATGTAGTAGGAAAATGGGATTATTGTAGCTAGAAATGAATCAGGTAGCAATATTATCTTTTGTAAGACTGAAGACGTAACAAACAAGCTAGTTAAGATTTTGAAGTAGGAGGAGAGAAGAAAGGGGGCAGGAAGAGGGATTATAGCACAGAAATCTTAGGCTGAAATTTTAAGTGGCTCACCCATTCATTTGCCTCGTGCACTCTCATTTAGTCTAACAAATGTCTTGATATTGCTTTGACTGAAATCCACTTAATATTTATACTCTGAAGACCCATTCAATTTCAGTGAAGTGATTCCTGAAACACAGTGGGAGATTCAAACTCATTGCATGTGTGTATACAGGACAGTCACTAAATTCCAAGAAATGCTATTTTCTAGAGGATGGAAGGAGCAATGGTGAGTGGCTTGACTGAAGATAAGCATTCGGAATAGACATGATAATGAGATTTCTCCTTGTTGTACAATAAGTGCATAGAAAGAATGGCAAGAGCAAACCTATCAAGTTGGAAATATTTAGGGGAAAATCAGAACATTTAGAAACTATTCTCTCTCCCAGAAACTGTAGGAAAAATTATTAGTAGTATCTTACTGATGCCTCCATATAGGCAAATGGGATAGCATAGCAATTTGTTTAGTATTTCTTTTTTTACTTCAATTTATGAGGTTAGCAATAACACTGCAGTGATGCAGAATGCTATGTGCAAATGTTTGCATGAATTACTGGCCCTTTAAAATTTATCCTGATCCTGCAGAAGGCAGGCAGGCATTTATTACAGTATTCCTTATTATTGAAGAGAATTTTACTTGATGAGTAAGATATCCTTTTGTAGCTCAAAATAAATTTTGAAGAGGGGATGACTAAGAAGTTGTATTTCATTACCTGTTAGAACTGTGATGAAATAACTCTTAAGAAATCAGCAAGGTGTGAGTTTTATTTAAATTGTACACTCAGTTGATTTCCATTCCCTAGGAATGTAACTCATGTACAATTAAAATTAGCTCAATTACAGTATGGTCACCTCTAGCTCTTGTTTTCTTACAGCTAGTTATTTCAGTGAATCTGGGAGTGACAGTTCCCACTCCTTGCACTCTGCCCAACACTTTGATCTGTGCAGGAAACCTTTTCTTCTACTAAGTGAGAGTCCTTCTTTAGCCTATCCGAAGTACGTTTTTTCTTTCCCTTAGTGCTCTCAGCCTGATATAATCATAACCTTCTCCAAGTCAATGTTAATATTCATTCATTTAGGGTATGGAATCCTATGTCCCTCCTTAAATATCTCCTATGGCTGGACATGCTATTTTAAAAGCCTGGGCTTGTTAATAAAGTATTAACTGTGAGGTCTCAGTTCATTCTATTTTAAGTTTATGAAAAATACCATTTCAGATCTACAGTATTGTAACATTTGAAAAATGCTGACTTGTTAAAGATAACCATTGCATATTTCTGCAGAGAATGCTTTGAGGATATTTTCTTTTAGAAAAACATCAAGTTTTAGGCAGAAGAAATGGTTCTTCTAACTCCATCTAGATTATTTCTTCCATGTTAGTGCTACTTTCAAAGGACTCTGGAGGTGTTTAAATGCCCACATAATAAATTTGATGTGGGTTTTTGGTACCTCACTTTAAACTTGGGATCAACACACTATTTTTCAAAAATAAATTTGCAAATAGAATGCAGCAGTTAGGTTTTCATTCACTGTCTGGGTTTCTTGATTTTCAGGCCATGCCATGGAGAATCAGAGTGGTATTCCCTCAGGGTCCTTTTTTAACAGTAGCCAGTGTCAGAGGGAAATTAAGGGAACTACAGAAAGCTCCAAAATGGAAACATAGCAACATTTCCACTGAGCCTGTTTCTATCCCACATTTCTAGTAGCAGAGATATGCACTGAAATATGAGAGTTTATTTTCTTACAAAAAAGAATGTGTACTGTCCAGTGTAGCAGTTGATGGTCTTGTTATCCATATAAATATCTAAACCTCCTTTGAATCCTGCTGGGCTCTTAGCTTCAGTGATGCCTTGAAGGAATATGATAAAACATGCTTCCTGACATCAACTTTCTCTTCTCTTGGGAATGAGCTACTCATTATTATGAGAAGGAATTCACCATGGTCTTCTGGCTCTGACAGACCTGATCAAATACCTTCCTACCAGAAGTGGCCAGCCTCTTATTCCCTGGGATTGAAAAAAATGTGCTTCTCCCTCTCCACTCTATTAATAGTGTTTAGATACTAATGGATTGATCTTGCAAAATTGAATTCATACCTGCTGACAGCTACCAGCTCAGGCTTAATTCAGTCAGCCATATAGATCATTTATGGACCATGGACAGATTCAGGGCAATGCTTCTTCAAAAATAAGTAAGAAAGTATGGTATGAACTCTGTATAAATCCACATCAGACGTATAACAGGTGGGTTGAAGTAAAAGTAATTTAGAAAAAAGATGGGTGTACATTGCAGGAATATGCAGATTAATGAAGTAATAAGGACAGAGGGCCAGATCCTCAGGGCATTGTAAATCATCATCACTTAGCTGAAGTTAGTGAAGCTGTGCTGATTTACAACACCTACAGAATTGATCCAGTAGCAAATCCTTAGTGATAATGTTGATGTTTTCTCCTGGTAACAGAGCTGCAGGCATCAGGGATGACAGTTGGTTCGTGGGGCAAGTTTAGAACAGAATATAGAGGAAAGACAACATGCATATTTACAGCATGTGGGGAACTTAAGGCTGGAGAAGACCTTCTGGAGTTTCTGTGTTCAGTTCCTTTTTACTGTTGCAAGCAATGACATCTTATCATCCCATTCAATTTTTTTCTTAGAAAGGAAGTGGTTAGTCGAGGGAGAATGATATTTTAAGCACAGCTTTACTCTGAAAAACAGACTGAATGGAACTTTTATCACATGCTGCCCTCTGGTTTCGTTTATGATCACTTTTGCATCTTTCATTTGAAGAAAGAAAATTATATGTTTAAAGCAGTATTTTTTATTTGTGTTTTTTTTTCTTCTTTGCTGTTGTGGTTTTGGGGATTTTTTTGTTTGGGTTTTGCTGTTGTTTCTTCTTTTTTTTTTTTTTTTTTTTTTCCTTAATGCTATTGTTAACCCTGTAAAGCTGGGGGAGTTGTGGAAGAACAAAGTGGATGGTCTTCTAGTTCATTCATCTTTCAGGATGTTAATAATGTTCTCTTTTCAGAGCAAATTTTTGTAAAGGCCGTGGGACCTATATACACTGCCTATGTAGCTAGAACTGGTAGCATTGAAGAACACAATACAAATGCACTACAGCTAGTAAATTGACTTGATGCTGCATTGTACTGCAGCATGGAGCTGCACTTAACTTACTATCTGAAGTATCTGTTAATCTGGGAATGTCCAGCACATCTCAGTCCACTGTGCTGTGTCTACTGAGAGAGGAATTTTGTCTGCCAAATCTTCAGTGCTGGCAGCAATACATGAAGCCAGAAGGACAACAGCTTGGCTTACAAGTAGCACGCTGAGTCTGCAAGGACTAGATAGATTGAAAGACTGTCTATTGACTTGTAAATTCAGAAAATTTGATAGTGAATCCTGTGGCATACTGAAAATGCAAAAGTGTTCTGTTTACGAATGTCATTTACAGATTAGGATTACGCTTTAGGTGAACATCAGGTTTTTATGCAGAAGTTCTGAATAAACTGAAAATTTTTGGTTAGTAATGAAGTGTAACTTCAACTCCAAAAACATTTGAAATTGTGTGTTGCTGTTTTTAGCTAGAGATTTTTACTTGCTTCAGACAGTTACTTGAGGAGTGCATTTGTGACAATGGTGTGTGTGTGTCTGAGATGTGAGAGCAGGAGAGAAAGGAGGGCTTTTTTCATCTTCCAAAATGCGGTTCCTGATAACTGAAAGAGAAGATAGCATGGATAAGCATTTGGTGTTCATTCCCTGAGCTCAATCTGTTTTATTTGAATTTATCAAAGTTTCCCTGTCTTCAGAGAAGAATGAAAATGAATATTTTGCTGAGAAATGTTTTATGATATTTCTAGATGTAATATTTTTCCCCCCCCTGGACAGCTTTGAGAGCCTCTGGGGTCTCTTTTTCTGATGTTTATCACATTCAGTTAAGGTACCATCAAATCTTTGCAAGGCAACGTATACAGAAATTGACTGTTATGAGAGACTAATAAAAGTTATCAAGCTTGTTGTCTTTCCAAAACGCTGTGTTCTTATTTTCTTGGTCAAATACAGCATATTGTGAATGAGAGCTGCTTTATTTATTCAACTAAATTGTTTTGAAAGAACAACAATAACAAAAGATTTCTGTGAAGTGTTTTGCTGGAGAACTGTATTTCTCCTTCTAGGAAAACATTGGGTCTCCTGCAGAGGAATAGTTATCAGCTCTTTGAAGTTTGGAGCTAAAGCGTACTGACGTTAAAGACAGTCTCCCTATGGTAAACAGGTTAAAATATCTTCATATTTAACTGGTGAATTTTTTTTTTTTTTTAGGGGGAGAGTTTTTTGTTTGTTTGTTTGTTTGTTTGTTTAAATACCAGGCTAAGAAATTCCAGTCATGAAGAAGTTCATTGCAGTAACTGCTAAATCAAGAGTTTGAGACAGGACACTGTCACATGCAGGAATAACATAAATTCAGACAATACTTTAAGTATCTGTAGTAGTGCACATGTTCACTGGCTCAGTATTCCTGAGGAGGGTGCACCAGAGCAGGTAAACTCCTCTAAGTATTTAGGAAAGTGGCAGTGTGAAGGAGCTTCAGAGGGATATGGGCCAATTTTATAAAGTGCTGCTTCCATTACCAAACAGTTGCATTCATTACCAGAAAAAAATAGTTGGGGAATGAATTGCATAGTTTCTTAAAGACCTCACACATATGAAAATACAATCTGGATAATGAAATCTAAATTTTGGAATCTGTTTGCTAGCTGTAGTATCTAACTAATGGAAAATGGTATATGTTAAATCAGCAGCAGTAGCAACACCCAACAGTTATTTTAGGATATCACCCAATAAAGGGCACTTTTTAGACTTATACTATGCAATTAAAGTGGTTAATTGAACTGAATTGACTATACCAAGGAAAGTGAGATTAAACTGGTAAACTTGACTATTACATAGATATGTTAATATACTCATTATTGTAGACTGAAACTCCCTTTTCATAGTAGGTTGCACTAATGTGAAGTTGTCCTGGTCTGCAGGGTGATGTACAAACTGTTTTCAATTCCCCTGGCTAGTACCTAGCAGTGAG
This sequence comes from Ciconia boyciana, assembly GCF_034638445.1. NCBI lineage: Eukaryota > Metazoa > Chordata > Aves > Ciconiiformes > Ciconiidae > Ciconia > Ciconia boyciana. Next base: position 178,520,999 of record NC_132934.1, read on the forward strand.
ATTCTGTCTGTGGATGTATTCCTGTCTGTGGTTTATACTGTATAAGACAACAGCTGAAACGGGTCTGCTGTACTTTGTTTATGATACAGAGTTTTTGATACTGTAGATACCAACAATTTATTTGGAACAGCACAATGCACATATGTATGGAAAATCTTAGATGCTTGGTCCAATTGCTTTGTGATTATCTTTATTAAAAAGATATTTAATTAGTCAGTACAAAACTGGTGCTACAAATGTGCTTAAGGACATCTGAGAAAAATGGATAAACAAGTCAAAACCCCTAAAGAATTAAATTAGGCTAACAAAACAAAAAAAAAAGAAATCCATTGATCCACAACTTAATAGAATGTAATCTTGTAGATCTGTGAATTTAATACCATGTTTAGTAGGACATTTAGAACAAGTTATATGATGGAGTCACTATAGGAAATGGTGACGTAAAAAGCACTGTAAAGAAAGATAAAAATCTGGAAGAGTCCTTAGGCAGACTACATTTCCATCCTTATAATAGAATATTTCTATTTTATTTGTTGCAATTCACCGTAGTGTGTTCCTTTAAAAAGATAGCAACTGGGTATTTGAGAAAAAGACTCTTGTTTTGCATTGATCTGGCCTCTGCACTTTGGCTCAGGTGGAATATCTGCAAAGAGAAAGTGTTTACCCCTTTGCTGGGAGCAGCTGGACCTTGTGTAGGAGGAGAGAGGGAAGAGGAAAGTGAAGACGAAGGATGGGACTTGCCACACAATAGAGACCTGGAGTTGGCTGGGCAGAGCAGGGAACAGAGGTGCAGCCAAGTTGTAGGAGGGATGGAGGGAAAGGTTGCTCTGTTTTTTTTCTGTTTGTTTTCTTCCCTAAGGGATAGTCACTTCTATGGAGATTTTTGCAATATGGCAAGCTATTGAAATATAGCTGATCTGAGAGGAAAGCATGAGGAAGAGACGCAGCAGGCAGGAGAGAGATTTGTCTATAGCTTTTTCTTATCTCTGTTACATTCTGAGTTTTTTCCATGTTAATGTATTTGTTTTTCCAACTTATTTTCTAATACAGCTTGCTCTAGAGAAAAAAAGGAAAAAGAAGAAAAAAAAAAAGCCTTATTTTGGATTGTTTGTGGAGCTCACCTGAAGGAAAAGGAATGGGCAGCCTTACTTCCAAACTGTTGCTGACTGAAGTCTAGTCATAGTAAAAAAAAAAAAAAAAAAAGTTGTTAGAGATGCTATACAAAAATTTCCAGATGGTGAAGCCTCAGGAACTTTTAGCTGAATTACAAGCAGTATGGATAACTGACTCTGATAGTTAGTTACCAAGACAGCAGCCACCACATCTGGTGACTTTCTTTCTTCCTTACCATCAAATGGGCTTGTTGTAGACGTAGGTACAGAATGGGACCAGACTTACTGCTGGTGCCAGTGTTTTGGGGGTCGCATGTTTCCTGCAGGGAACTGACCACTGAAGGATTTTTTTCTTTCATAAATGGATTTGCACCTGACACTTTGGGATGGTGGGTTGGGATGTTGTCAGGATATTATCTTGGCATTTATCCTCAAAAATCCAAATCCCGTGTTAGCCAGTTTGGTGCTATGAACAGTTCATGAGTTGGGAGCAACCAGCCATGTCTGACAACCACAATAGCAAGCATGATAACTTGGAAGATGTTTTCAGTATGTGGCATTCAGGTATTTTGACAGCATACATGCAACAGTTTTGAAGTAACTTATATATGTAATACACTTTGGGAAGTGACTGTATAGCCACTCAGTAAGGAAATATTTAGGGTAATGACAGCTACAGGTGAGTTACTGGGTCCAAAAGTGCTTCTGAGGAAACCTTAACATACTGCAGTGTACAGGTAGATGAATATTCTAAGAATAGGACTGTAGAGTCAGCATGCATGTGGATGTCTGTCTTTCTCTCTTTCCATAAATGCTGGATTTAGGGAAATTTTCTCAAAGTTATTCTCTCACTGGAAATGACCTTTTTAAGGTTGAAACAGAACAGAAAATACCAAACTCTTTCTACCTCCCTGTGCACTCCAGTCAGTTCATAAGGGCAGGTGACTCTTTGAGAGGTATTTGAAGTAGCAGGGTTATTTACCTTAGGTATTTACATGATTTCTAAAGCACTAAATTGAGAGTGGATTTTATATATTTTATTACAAAAGTAATTATATCTTCATTTAGATATGGACTGGCAATTAATGAGAATGAAAATGCAGAATGATTTAATACAATTTGCAGCTAGACAATTCAGGGAGTTGGGTAGGGCACGATAACATGTTCTCCAGTTTTTGTGCATAGTATATTAAGTCCAGAATGGGTTTGTGGCTTAAAGCCTTTTCTAGCCATCTACAAACAACAATTTTCAGTCACTATGATTAGGACCGAGTTTGATATGAGGTCAGCAGCTGATTCACTAAGTCGCTTGACCTCCTTTCAGTGTCTTATTTCAATACTGAATCCTGTTCTTTTTATCTTCTACACCATCAGCTGAGTTCACATCTGTTATGCTTAGAGGCTTTTCTACCACTTTGTGTTTTCTGTTTAGTCAACGGTACTCCCTTTTATATATGTACGCCTATAAATACATGTGTCTATTTACACACATGAAATTACTTCTCTTGTGACAATAAGACTTTGTATATTAACTGACATTTTGTGTCTAGAAGGTAAAGATAGTGCTTCCCATGGAAGAGCCAAGCTCAGGTCACATGGATGTCTCTTATGGTGTGTGTATATCTATGCTAAATTGCTTGATACTTACAAGGGATCCAGAACCTTTCTTGCAGTCTCTCTGCAGCCTTAACTCTGTAACAGAATTCTGACAAACTTGAAATTTATGTTTTACAGAGAATTTGTCAAATTGACTTTCTATGTGAATTCCAAACTGGATAGGTAAGACAGGACATTTTTTTCTTTTTTCTGCAATTGATATTTTCAAAATATTTTGGGAAGATTGGAATGAAATTTTTAAAAGGTTGACAGCATCAGGGCAATCTGACATGACATTATTTTATTATACTTTACCAGTCAGCCTAGATTTCATACTTTTTTTTTCTGGATGTCATAACATTTTTGACCATAACTACCTGTGGATAAGCATTACAGGCCTTGCTCTGCCAGTTTACTTTTATTATAGTTTGTGACGCTCAGAAGTCTGACATTGTGCATATACAGATTTTATTTTGGATATTCAAAGTCTTGATTGTCTGGGCAGTTTTTTGCTCTGTAAAATCAGTCTTACTGAAGTCAATAGGATTACTTGTGTGAAGGTAAGGGTTGTGTTCTTTTTCTTTTTTATTACATATATCTATTATAGTATTAATGAATATAATTTAGGTTATTGAACCTGGTAATTCTTAGTGTGAGTTCACAACAAGGGCACATTGGGCTGTATGAAAAGTTGTAAAACTTTAAAATAGTCAATAAACCAATTAATGTATCAACAGTATACACTATTAGGCAGCAGTGCAGTAATACTGATCATACAGCAGTCTTTAAGGTTTAATCTGGAAGAGCAATAAGATATACTGTTCTTTTTTATTTCTGCTGCTAATTTAAAAAGAAAATAAATTGATGTGAGAGTAGTAGAAGGGAAGAGCAAGTTTCTTCAAATTATTCTTTTCGAATAAATCACTTTTGAATAGGTCCTAGCTTAAAAACAACAACAACAAATATAAACAATGAAAATAGTGTAATTTAAGAGATTGCTTCAGCTTCTTAAAATGCAATTTGTTTAGGAAATTAAATGCCTATTATAATATTCTGAGTGCTATCAATGGAATTAAGTGAGGTTTTTATTTTCAGTAAATGACAAGTTGTGTAGCAGACTATGCCACACCCTGCAGTTTCTCTCCCCCTCTGTTTTAAGATTAAGAGCCTCAAGTATCATTAACAATCAAGGCAGGCTTTCCTACAGGAACAGTATCATTACAAATAAGTAGCTTAACACTCTGTGCACGTTAATGCACAGAACAAATCCTAACACCGATTTGCTAGCTCTAAAACCCATTAGAACACTGGCCCCAAAAGGGGAAAATCATTGAAAATGCACTAATTATCAGTCAGGCTCTTTGGAAAGATTTTGGATCAATGCCAGGCATTATTAAGATTTTCAGTAAGTTTAGACTGAGTTTTCTGTTTGGTTCTCTGAAAGAAACTTACAGGTAGAGAATTTGTTTTATGCATGTGTAAATTGAAACCTTATGGATTTATGGAAGTCTTTGTGTTAAAAGAAAATCCATATTTAGTAAGTTCCAGTGTACTGCTGGGTTAGGAAGTGATAGTACAGTGTGCCATCTCTGAAACATATATTCAGCCTGCGCTTGGGTCTTGAACCTGGCCCAGGTTCTATCACCATTGTTACTTGCCTGTCCTTTGTCAGGAAGCTGAAAAGAAGTCAGCATAAAATAATAAATAAGTAAATGTTTACACCAATGTCATGGCTGGTGCACTGCAGACTGTCTGGGGCGGGGAGCTTGTCCATGAAAAATGGACAATGTGTGAATTTATGGCTCTGTCAGGTCATTTTCATGGCTAAGGGAATGGGTATAGTGGTTATCGACCAGTGGAGAATTTATATCTAGGATTGACTATCGTTGTTCAGTACAATGGATTGTTTCTCACACATCTCATAAATAATGTGCAGCTTTTCATTCAAACTGATGAGTATACCAAAAAGTTGTATTTTCTGCTTTCCCTCTGCATGGTGTTGAAACAGTGATGACATCTTGGCACTTTCTTCTGCTGCTTTTACATCTATGAGGCCTGAGAGAGAAAAGAAGATAAACAGCTATAGAAGTGCCTACTTGTTCTTTTTTTTTTAAGCTGTCAGAAGCCATCTGTTACAGGATGTGTACCGACACTGTCTCTCATCCCTGGCTGAGCCAGTGGTGGGACAGGGTTCTCCACACTTTGGCATCTCAGGATGAAAATGTTTCAGGAAGGTGGTAGAAACTGAAGTTTCTGCTAAGTAAGTAAGTGGGATGTTCATTGGCTTCAGTGAAACTTAATTCATTTTTACAGTCCTGGATAGCCTGCCAGGGTCTTTAAAGCACATATTCCTTCAAATAAGCAGAGAAAAATCATCCTATAGCTGTTTAGTCATGTATGAACTGATAAAAGCAACCACTTATGGTCAGGTAAGATGGTGCTACCTAACTTAAAGAATCCATCATTTACCCTTTCTGTGAGAGGACCGTAGTCCTCCTCTCCTGTTCCTTTCAGCTGTGTTCATGAGAGAAGGTGAGAGGAGGAGGAAACAGGATGCTTCAAATAGCCATGGAAATTCAGTGTAGGTTTTTCCAGCCTACATTCTTCATTTGTGAGCAGCTTCCACACAGGTAGTGGCAGAAAATGTTGACTGCCAAACTTGTGGCTTTCAGAGATTATCAGGGAAATCATCAGTGTTAGGTATATAGAGTTATCATCAGTGTTAGGTATCCAGAGCTTCTTGTGGTGTGACTGTCCCTCTGTCCTCTTCAGAGCCAAGGTATTATTCACTCCTTTTCTCTGCTAACCGGTCAGATCCCAGATCTGCCTGTGCACTTAGTGCTTGTCTGACAACTGTGTACTGTGGTGGGACACCTCCATGGCGATACTGCAGCTTGAGTAGACATTCCCAATTAGCTTGAAGTGAGCCAGCTTTGCTTTTGCTAGCAATGTAGCCACGGGCAGCACATGGGAGCTATTTGCTGAAGTGCTTACTCAGCATCTGCTAGATGGGGCAGTCCTTAATGGACTGATATAACGGATACACTATTATGTAAAAATGTGAGCAGTAGCAACTGTGGTATAGTTTACACCACCATGGTAATATGTCTCCTGGGGATTTGCACCTCAAAATGCACTGAGAGCTGTGCAGGGTTTTTTTGGGGGCAGGGGGTGGTGTTGGCTTTGTTCTGTTTTGTTTTTCCCTTCAGCTTCATTCTCCCTCAGAAGAAAGACGTACCCATTCTTACGATGTAAAGCTGTAGCCTATTGTGTGCTTCTCAGGAAGAAAATTCCTTTCTACTAATTTCTAATGCTTTACCTGCACTATTGTACCAATGAAAGTACTGCATGGGTTTATGTTAGAAGGCATTCCTCTTTATAATAAGAACAAGTGTGATTTGAGAAGGCCTGAAGTGGATAAACAAATAGGTTTTTTTCCCAGCGCTTTATTTTAATTTAGTTTAGTATTCTTCAGGTGTGTTTCAACTGCTGTATATTAATTTGTTTTTTTTTTTTTCCTACGTCCTTGTGAAGGCAGTTTGCGGTTGCAGTTGCAGTAGATCACCAATCAACACTAAAATGTTTTGCCTGGATTTTGAACTCTTAATTTTGGGGTTAAAGAATATTTGGATTTGCTTTGGTTTGAATTATTTCTTCCTGCTGTTTGAGGAAAATACAATTAAGGCTGAAGCAAGATCTTTTTTGCTTAATAAAGGGAGAACAGTGTGTTCGATATGTGTATCTTTATTCTCAGATTCTCAGAAGTGAATTCATTAAAAGGGAAACTAAACTAGTGATTCAGTGATAAAGCAGCATGCTTCCATGTGGAAGATTTAAGTTCAAATTTACAGCTTTTTCTTCATGTTTTGGAGTAGCTGTTATTAAGCAGGCATATTGTAATTTCTTAACCATTTTCCCCTTGTCATACACTGAATTTCTGTAATTGAAAATGGGTGCAGAACCTCTATTCAGAGGATGAAACCTATTCAGGAGTTCCTACACCAAGCATCTGCTGTCCCATGGCAAGGGATCATGCTAGTAGAAATGTTGCAGAAGTGCAGGGTGAAACTATTTCTGAATGCAGGTCCAATGTTAGCTGTGTGAGACATTTTTATGTTTGGATTTGGGGTTTGTTTTTCTTGTATTTTCACTTGAAAAGAGAACTTAAGTGTAGCTGAACCATAATACTTTACCAGGCTTTGCTTGCTATAGCCTGCTAGACATAGTTCCCTCAGGAACAGCAGACTCCCCTCAGATGCTTCTGAACAGCCAAGATTTATTTTCCTTGACCTATGGATTTGATCCCAATCGACAGGGATCCTGGAGCGCAAGTGATACTCTGGCCCTTGATCCATCTGGAAGCAAATCCTGCCGCTATACAGCTGGTGGGCTTAGGCAATGTATACACATAGAAAGGTTCAAATAAAAGTCATCACTGACCTTGTTTGCTTATTTTAGCATGATCTTTTGTTATCTATTATGAAACTGAGATCAAATGCACAGTAGTGCTGAAAGCAAAAGGATGTGTGTCCTGTGATGAGGATCAGTAAAAGAGCTACATCTTGCTAGTGTGATAGGGAGTTAAATATGCCTCAAGATCCCATATATTTGAGTGACAAAGAGGCCTTGCCATCCTTTATGAGACTCATCCTTTATGAATTGGTATACTTTTCCCCAATATAGTACCTCCTTGCTGTATCACCAATGCCAGTGTAAATTTTGTGTTTAATCCCCCGGATTCTATCCGTGTGTCTAAAATGCATCCCATAAGCTCTGTGAGAGCTTACATCCAGTATTTTGAATAAGCAAGTAGGATTTCTTGAATAGTACTTCATTTGTAAGAATGTCCATGCATGGTTCTGTGGTTAAAATTGTGTTGATAGCATACAAATTTCTGAAGAGAAGAAAGATTACGTGTTCATGATTTATAAAGAAAAATGATTCTTCTTTCTCATGGTATTTACTTGTGGGTTGTTTGTTTGTTTGTTTGTTTCCCAATAGAACAGGTTGTGTATTTAGAGGAGGCTGTAAATATGTGTATTTTTAATAGTGTAATAGATCTGACATTGTGCAACTCATAAAAACAATATGCTGATAAAGCACTGGGCTGAGATCTGGTGTTCAGTCTCTAACTTCTTTAAATATTTTGAATAACCCTTGGTAACTCACTTATCTCTGTAATTAATTTCACATCTGCAAAGTAAAAGAGATTCTTACTTTTTCCCTTCCTTATATATTTAACTATTAAGATTTATGAGAGAAAGATTATTTTTTTTAAAGCATGTTTCTATTGAATGAATTGAACTAGCTGTATCTTATCTGGGTTTTTCAGATAATCCTCTAATTTAATCAAATGAGAATATTAAAAATAAGAATTAGTCCTTTTTTACTGTTGTGAAACAGAAAGGAGAAATATAGTCTTTTTAAGTATAATACAAATAGGAATAATTATTATGTTTTTTTAAATAGAGAACTTTATTCTTGCATCAGAATGAGGACAAATCTTACTTTCTTTTTTTTCCTTTTACAAATTCATAAACACTTTTCTATTTGTATCCCACTGAACAGTTTGGTTTTTACACGTAAAAGGATAGTGCTCGCTAAAACTAATATATATTTGCATTATATAGAACAGCATATACATTTTTAATGCCTTGCATTCAAATTCTAGCTTAAACTATTTTTATAGCTCTCCTTACTGTGAAAGTCATGTGCCATTTCATCCAGTGAGTGATTCCATCTCTAAGGTCTGGTGAAGAAAATAAACATCTAACAGCACAATCAACAACAATGTACCTTTCAGAACATCAGTATTATCCTTAAATCTCATTTGTCTTCACAGGACTTGATATAAAATAGTGCATTGTATTTCAGTCTCAGTGCGTACTGTTACTAAAATGAGTATTCAGGCAGCTTAGTAATGAGTAAGGGAAAAGCAAAGTTCTGGTTTGTTGTCCCAAAACCTAGCAAGTAAGTCCCTAAATAATCAAATATTGGGGTAAGATCTGGGAATAACTAATGAGCTCTAAACTGAAGGTTCTGCCACAGCTATGTAACATGGACACTTCCAGGGCCTGACAGCATCTGGGAAGACATTTTTAAAATTGCAGTTTTGTACCAAGACACGTACCTTTTACCATAAAAATGTATTTTCTTTACCTATTGAGGTACAAAAACCACTTCAGCTTCCAGCATAGCCTGCAAATAAACATTTTATTTCCAACATACATTTTCTTTTGCCTTTGAATAGGCAGTGTGTCTGAACACAAGTGCTTTCAGTGACTTTAACTATTGAAAGTACCCCAAGCAGGATTTAGATTATTATATAACTTCTGGATATTAGTCTGAAAGCCAAACAAAAATACCAGAGCTAAAATTCCTAAGATCTTTCATCCTATTTGGCAATAGCATATGTATGTGCTTCAATTTCTAAATTTTGGTGCATGCAAAATTGGAGTTTGATATTGTTGTATGACAACCACCTATTCTTTATGCTCAGTGATCAACGTTATTACTGCTGTGTCTGCAATAATGTTTATTAATGCTACTATTATTTTAAAATAAACATTATAGAATAGAATAGTTCAGTTGGAAGGGACCCACAATGATCATCTAGTCCAACTGCCTGTTGGACTTAGCCCCCTGATATAACTCAGGCTAATGCTGAGAGAACTGGATAAATACTTAAAATATGTAAAATCTTTATTTAAAAGGTAGATATTCATAAAATGATAGAAATCATTTCTATACAGACAGTATTTGCAAGCAATGACTTTCATACTAACTCAAAATTCAGGGCATCTCCAGTAGCTACCTGTTGGCAAGGCCAAATTGCACAAACAACTTCAAGCTAATTGGACAAGGGGAACAAATCCAACAGCAAACTGTTTACCTTGCACAGATCACTTAGTTACTTAGCTAAAGGCAGTAAAATACTTTTTGGTGCATGCTGATATAAAGATTCCCTAAAGTTAGACAAGGGTTTGAAAACTAGAGCTAGATTTGTCATTTTGAATTTTTAGTGAGTTTTAATTGTGTAAATGCCAGCTTCTCAAAATTCCTGTTGTTTGCTATAGAAGATCAATCCTCAGCTTGCATTAGAGCAACTATTTCAATATTCATGCGTGTTGCAGCCTTCCAAGTCATTGCTGCCATAAATGCAACCTTACTTTTCTCTCCTCTCTCTCTTTTTTAATATTTTATTTTTTGGTCTTTGTTACCGTGCACATGTTGAGAGTTGCTACTTTCACCTATAGGAATTTCTGTGATTCTTAGTGCTACAGTACACAACCAGCCATCTTAATGTAAAAGACCAGAAGAGATGTTTTGGAAGGTTTTCTACTTTAATTGATTAAGGGGTATTCAGACAATTGCTTCTGCTAGCACTTCTGTGGGATGCCGACATCTTAAACCATTGAAGATGTTACTAAAGTGGTTGTGACTATACCTTTGCAATGCAAAAAGCCTAAAATAGAAGAAAAAAAATCACGTGAGTCTTTTTTAAGGTATTGTTGCTATTTATAAAGATTATTTTAATTTCCTTTGTACTGATTTTATATTACTGTTTCAGATAAGTTTTTGCTGGTAGTTGCTTTCAGGTTCTACTTCAGTGGTATACTTTTTAATGTAAAAAAGAATTACTAAAATTTCAAATTTGGAAAATTTACATTTCATATGATGCTATTTGAATAGTAGTTACTAAAATATGGGTTGTTTTTTTTTTACCTTTTTCTCCTGGAAAGGATGAAAATGAAAGGCTAGCTTTGGAATCAGCTAAGTCTTAGTGTGATCTTACTTTTTATGGTGGGTAAAAATAGAAGGAATATCTTAGTAATTTTTCTTGTTCTGTTTGGGTGAACATTTTGGAATGGAATAAGAGATTTAAGTTGCTGCTTAGAAAACAAGTATCAGTCAACAGATTTTACAGCAAACTGTTTGCTTGTAGAGCCTTTCATGACCATACGCCGAGATAATATGGATAGTCAGTGTCTAGTCTGACCAGCATCTTGCTGCGGTTAATAATCTGAGCCTTTTTTCAACCATTTTTCTGAGTAATGTTTATGGAATTTTTTGTTGTGCAGGTAGAGAAATAGCATGTCTTTGTTGCTTTAAGGCAAGCTGAAGGCAATTACATTGAATCAGGTTTGGGAAAGATGATTGTATATGAGTCCAGTATCACCTACAGCCAGTGTCAGAGTTATTTTAACTTTCAAGTTCTCTCTCTTACAGTAACTTCTAGGTATTTGAGTACTGAGTCTTTTATCTCTGGCAATGTTTGAGATATCATAACCTGTCAAAAGCAAGTGGAGAAATTTTGGAATGTGCCTACAAGTCCTGGTCCACCAAATACATAAATTAGTATCTGTCCATAGTACGGACAACCGGAGAATGGAGTTGTGGGCATGGAGGAGAGATGTGTTGATGCATACTGAGAAGCTATATAAGCATAGAAGTTATAGTCCCTGGTCCCTAGCCAAGATGAGAAGTGAGATTGCTTTATAACTGTAGAGTTGCACTTTTTGTTTTGTGTTATGTTTCAATCTGTTTTGAGAATTAATTAGACAAATATTTCAGTGATACAATTTTTTTTTCAGCATCAATGATCTCCCACACATGGTGAACCATAAAATAGCTGTTATGCTGGTTTGATGGACAGAAACATGATAGGAAAACTTAGGTTAGCTTGGAATTTGCAATTAAATAGTATGACAGCTAACTTTAAGGCCAGTGACATTAACCCAATGCTGTATCAGGAGGAGTGACTTCAAAGAATATGTGACATGTTATTTCAAATCATTTCCTCAGTGTCCAAGAAGATCATCGTCTCTGTGTTTGTATATGTTGAGTAAAATTCGAGTCCCCAGATAGTTTGTCATTATTCATTCTTGTGGAAACTATTGAAACTGCTATTTCTCTTCAAATTTGGCACAATCTCTTGCATGGTTTAGCAGTGCTCTGTTTTAATCAATAAGTTTTTGTTTACTGGTATACTTTATTAATGTTCTTCAGTTAATTTATAAATGAATTTCAGAAGTTTTTGAAAAATGAAAACTTAAAATTGTTCTTTGGAGGATCTGTCCCTGTGTTCTCTCTACTATGCATAGTTTGAGATTTATTTTTGAAATACAGCACTTGGAAGTGTTCCTGTGGGGCTCAAACCATGCTGCTTGTTCCTCCTCTGTCCGTGGGAAGTCTTGGTTAGGCCTCAGGCTTGTCTCACACATGCACCAAATTATCATTCAGAACAAGACCACAGTGAGTTGCTATTGCTCAGAGTGTTAACTTAAATTTTAACATTCTTCAGTTGAAGGTCCTTTAATTCCCACTAACTTGGTGGGCATTTTTGGTAGAATCATAGAAATTAGGATTTATAAAAGCCTATTAGATTGGGTAGCATCAGCCTCTGCTGTAACAGGAATTCTCTAGACTGATTTGAAATAGTGAGAATTCAAAATCATGCAGCTTTTGCCTTTCACCTTACTAGACCGTGTTTTTTTGTGTGGGAAATCTGTTTTGGTTTTTTTTTTTTTTAATCTTTCTTTCTTTGCTTTTGTTGATTCTTAGGCTTAGCCTTCAAACAGCTTTTGTTAGGTATCTTAACTTTTTCTTGGTGTTTTAAGCCCTCACCTTAGAGGTCGATATTGCAAAGCAATGTATTAACAAGAGCTGAAAACATTATTAGATATTGGAACCCTCAGAACAGCAGTGAGATATAATTTTCCTGACTTCAGGGGAACTTACAGTTATTATTACCAACTAAAGTAGTATGCATGTTTATGTTAGTACATAAAAAAGTTTTATTTAAAAAACATTTGTGCTTTCAAAATATATTAAGTAGTATGTAAAGCTATCAGCCGTTAGCGGGTATTTTAAAGTTGTCATATATTTTGAATTTTCTAGTGCTGATGAAATGAGATAATTCATGACGCAATTTGCGGTACAGCATAAGTATATAGCATTCATCAGATAAAAATGGTTGCTGAGGAATTATACCATATTTAGTAGCATTAACTTTTTTGCCCTTTATATAATGGCATAAAAATGCTTCTGGAATGAAAATGGGTCTTTCCTTGAAATATATCCTCCATTAATATTGCTTGTAATTTCTATTATGTATCACCAATTATATCTTGGCATTTTGCCTATCATAGTGGATATGCTGTTACAGTTGCAAAACCATTTCATCTAGAAGACCTGGTGGCCTGGAACAGTGCATTACGTTTACAGCAGAGAGAGAATTTAGGGAGAAATGCAATTTTCCAGAAACTCCTGCTAATGGAGGTTGGATGCCTACCAGAAATGATGCTAAGGAGATCTGAGGTATGAGAGAAACAGAGAGAGAGACCTTCTGCTCAGTTGCCATTCAAGCTGTAACCTGCTATGACAGTTGTCAACATTGCCCTTTCTGATTTCTCCCAGTTGCATTCCATTTATTATAAGCACTTCAAAGAGACGCCTGCTGGGGAATCCAGAGGAGAGTCACTGCAGGAGTCTGGCTAACAGATTTAGTCAAAAGTATCCTTGCCCCCTGCTATGAGCAATAATTTAATGAGCACTTCACTACAACAATATCAAAATAGGCATGCCCCTTGCTTTCAGCGGAGGGAACAGGTGAGAAAAGCGGGCTTCCGAAATGCATCCTGTGTTTTTGCAGCTGGGATGTGGGCCCCTATCTTTTTGCCTTGTTACAGTGAACAGAAGTAAGTTAAAAGCTTGACCTGTTATACAGGTTGTGTAATGTTTGAAAGCAGACAAACACTGTAAGGTTTTTCTCACTGGCTCCCCAAAGATCGTTTTATTGTGGTTTTTTTTTTTCTCTTTGAAAATGAGAGACATGTGAGAAGGCCTGTATCTAAGCAGTTTTGTGTAATTTTGGAGGGAAGATGCACATTACTAAAGCAATAGGCAAAGGGAAATGTACAAATCTCAAACCTGTTTTGCGGAATGTCAGATAAAAATGAGTGGAGTAAACCAATACAAGGCCTGCAGAGTGTGGGAGAGACCTTTATTTAAAGTTAGTAGTTCTACCTATGGGATATCTAAGCAGCTTACTCTGACTGGTTTAGAAAGAGGATTCTTGTGCCAGTACAACCTCTTGCAACTCCATTTTGCTAGAGTGGAAAAAAATACATAGCCAAAGAATCACAAAACATTATTTAGGAAAAAAACAATTTCCTGTCTGAGAGCAGCTGAGCATGACTGTCTGGGTACTTGTTTAGGGGAGCAACATTGGCCCTTCATTTAAAAAGACACTTCTGAAAAGTACATTTTAATCTCAGTTGAAGCAGCGGAGCTTTATGATGCAGTAATTTTCCAAATATTGCGCAATAGTTGTTCAATGGTATCTCCTCCAAACTCAGGTAAAACAACTAAATGACTACTAAAAGAAATGCACAAAATGCACATGTGCACAGCAGAATCATCCACTGGAGTATGAAGAAAATAGCATTACCTGGTGAAGGGTTATGTAGTTTTGCAAAGAGAAGGTATTTGCATGAATAAATAGTTATTTATTTACACATCTAGTTAACTGTCTAAAATACAGATGTCTTAATACCTGGCACACATTTCACAGGCACAGACTTGACTATTTAACTTCTGAGCCACAAAATTTTCCTAATACTAATGTCCTATATACTCGTTATAGATCAGTGCCTGTCTTTTAGATTACTCACTAAAGTTTACAAAATCTGTTGTTCTATGATCCTAATTTAGTTTCTTTTCAAAGAGAAACTGTAGGAGGCCATCACCAGTACACTAATATGGGGCAAGCTGTTACTAATATCAAATCAGAACTCATTAAAACCACAATGTTGGAGATATCAGTCCATTATTAAAGTCAGGTTATCCGAGTGCATTTCTGTCAATGAAGAAGGTGAATAGTTCACTCAGGACTGCTAGTTGAACGTCAGTTCGTTACATCTTTAGACTATTTATGCCCCAGGGGCCTGAAAATTCAGTTTAACATATCATATAATGGAACGTCCCATTACATCCTGCCTTGTTTGTTTCCTGCTTTTTCTTTTCCTTCCAGTGAAGAAGGAAATCTCTTCTTTAGTTACTTACCAAAAAGCCTCTTTTTATGCAGAACAACATTATTGAAATGAACTTGATCAGTCTTATTTTCTCACTTTTTCTGGGTCCTACTATGACTTTTCAGCTTCACAGAGAACAGACAGCTGGCTTTGTAGCTTGTAGGAGTGTGGATATCACTGAGGTCTAGATAACATTAATGTGACTGGGAGTTAATTTGCTTGTCTACGTGCTCTGCATTGTGGGGTGCATCTTTAGGTTTAACAGTTGCGCTGGAAAAGCAGTCTGCCTTCAGAGCTGGGTAGTATGAATAAGAGGAGATAAGAGGATTCACAGCCAGAGTAATTTCTAACTGCTGCTGTTAAACCTTGATTTAGGATATTTCTGCACAGCTTGGCCCATGCTCGCAAAATGAAACTCGTGGACTGTGCTGAGATCATAGGCAGTGATTAAACATTTATAGTTAACCGTAGTATACTATGGTATTGCTGCTGCCCAGAGGCAAAGCATTGTAATGCAGATTCAATATAGCTGCTGCAAGAACTCTGAAACAAAAGGGGTCGTGGAGTCTCTTTTGCAGTACTGACTCCTGGCTGTTCTCAAAACTACGTGCATTTCTCTTCTATTCTTTATTTTAGTAGGAGGGCAGGGGGCAAAGTAAGTGGAGGCTACCAATAATGCTTCAAAAACTGCTGCTTCCATTCTTTGTCCGTCCTTTGCATCTGTCCTCTGCTTAAAGTTTACTCTCGTGTACGTTAGGTTACTCTGCTTTTGTAAACTGGTTTATGCAATTCTCTAACCCTAGTGCAAGTATGTAGCTGTGCTGGTGGTGATGGCTCAGTTGCAAGATAGATTGATTAATTAGAATGTCTGCTTGTAGAGGGCTACCATTTGTTAAAAAATGGGTGTGGACATTAGGATTTTAAATGCATTCCTGTCATATCTGTGATCCCTTTAGGTGTATATATGACAATCATGTTTAAAACAGGGGGGGTCTTTTTGTTTTTAGGTGATTATAAGAAATGATTTCTTGACTGCCAGCAGCAGCTGATATTATTCAAGAGTTCTGTGTTTTGCCTTGTTTGTATTTATTTGCATACCAGAGACTACTGTTTGTATAATAAGACCGCTTCTAGTTTAAGTCCCTGTATGGCTGATTGCACACGCATCGCAATGTGGTAGTTTTTTTATGCTATGTTGAGATCCAGTTCAGCTTTCTGTCTTGCAAAGTGTTGACTTGTAAATGTTCCCTGTATCTGAAGAAAACAGTAGGGTCATAGCAATGTGTTTTTGATGCTAAGTGTCATAATTGTTATGCTGTGAATTTCCTGATGCTGGCAGGTTGGTGGAAGAGGGAGAGAAAAAGAGACTTAAAGGACATAGATAATCATGTCTTCATTATGCACATGTAGCAGTTCAGATAAACAGGGGCTAGTTTACTGCAACAAATGGCATTGAGGAAAGAAAAATGGTTGTCTGCTAAAGTCTCTTAGAGGAGGAAATTCTAAGATGAGTTCCTGTGGGACATACAGAAAATACTTAAACCTTTTTTAGTCTGCATTTACTGTTACAGAATTGGAATTACACTTTAAAAATAACCTGTAAGCATGTATACAATGTTCTTAGAGAAGACTTTTATGATGAAATTATATAACCTGTGGTATGATTAGCTAGTGCCACACCTGGCCCTAATAATTAATATGATTTAAAAAGAAGTACCTGCTGGGAAGGCACCTACTGGAGGGGCAATTATGCGTTGGTAAATTCTTAATTCACATGCAGCTGAATATAAGCATGTCTGAAAGCTGAGCCTGACCTTTTCTCTGAAAAGGACTGAGGATTTCAGCTGGCTTCTTTGAGGAAAACATGGTCCGATTGGCCCCTGTATCAGATAAATGGCACCATCTCATAAAAGAAGTGCTGCTGCTATGCTTACTGGTATTTGTATTTTCTATGGAATTTAGCTGCCCTAAGCATTCCTTGAGTGGCAACCATGTTTCACAAGCACTTGACTCATGTCAGCATTTGAAAAAGGGAAGAAGTATATAGTTGTTGGCCAAAAAAAGCAATAAAAGGCAACACCTTGTTTTAATGCAGCATTTTGAAAACGGGGGTGATCTTTGAAAATTGTATTGTCTTTTTGTTAGCTTATGACAGATTCTATACAAGCCTGATTTGTCACAGTGCAGCGTCATCTGTTGAAGAGAATTGGGGAACCGCTTGCTGTTGCTTATCTTGCTCTTTTTCATTTTTCTTATTTCTTTCTGCTTTTGTGTTTACCCTTTCGTTCAACATAAAGACACCTTAAGCTTTACCCACTGGGAGGAAAAGTGAAGAAGAGGTGCAAAACCACATCTATATGAACATCAGCATGTCAGAAAAATAGACGTTTGTATCAGAGGAGGATTAATGTCTCTTTTCTAGGGCCTGGGGAAAAGGAAAAGGAGAGATGGAGCAACTGCAATACATAGAAAAGGAAATAAGGGCCTTTACTGGTAATGCTATTACAAAGTACGGGTGTGGCTTAAGGGTTAGGGCAGGGGACCGGGAATTAGGTCTCCTGGAGACATATGAGTTTCTTCAATTGACTTATCCTTGACTTTGGTAACTTTTTAGTGTCTCGATTTCCTTGCCCATATAATAGTATGGGGTTTTTTGTTTTGTTTTGTGTGGGTGTGGAGGGAATTGATTGTTTGCAAAATGCTTTGAAATTCTCAGATGGAGCCAAGTGACTCTTACTGGAGACGATTGGCAATATTTTTATACTTGCATTCTGCTGGGAAATGGCAAAGGACAGGTAAAAAGTAACGCCTTTCAAACCTGACTTTCACTGCCTTGCAATGTGTGTAATTGTTTACTGTGGTGTAAAGTGAGTGTAAAAATGCTGCTGAACTAGAAGAAAACAGCATTTTATGCTCATTTTTATCCAGGTACAGATCACTACACAAAGATCAAGACAGTAGCAAATCAGGCTTTTGTGGTAGATATAGGATACCCATGCTGGACAGGGTATGCTGCTATGCCCGCAAATTCCCCTGAGAAACCCTCTTTCTCCGCGAGGAAGATATTTCTCATGGGAAGTTTCTAAGCAATCAGACAACAACTTTCCTCTTTCTGTACAGTCTGCCTCAGTGATGGCTTGAGACCTCATCCTGAAGATGGAGCAAGAGAATATAGCATAACTTTTGAGCTAATGGTGCCTGAATTAGCACTGGTCATGAATCTAGTTTATTGCCTCCTCCTAGGTATGTGCTGTACCTGGTAGAGATAAGGGCTACGTTAGGGTCTATGCGCTGTCTTGCATTGAACAGTAAACCTGTGCTTTCCATTGCTGCAGAGCTCAAGATCCTCTTTTCTAGGTGAAATGACTCTGAAAGTGTGGCCTGACAGAAGAGGCAGTGCTTTCATGCATCCCCTTCGTTGCATACCATATTGCATAATGATGTGGGATTAAACTAATTGCATTCTCTTATCAGCTAGAATCCTTAAATCAGCTTGGACTCCATGTAGCATGGCTGGAAACAGGCCCAGAGAGGTAGAAGGCTACAGGGTTAGCAGAGTCTAGAAAATAAACCACTTTTCCCCAATATTAGTCCCACATGGGATTTTTTTGTTGGGTTTGGGGTTTTTTTTGGTTGTTTTTTGTTTTGTTTCATTTTTTTTCCTGATTATAACATATTGTCTATATACAGTGATCTTTTTTCTATAAACTGTGAAGAGATGGCTTCAGATATGTGGAAAATAGCCTATGACATGAAGTTTTAACTCTTCAGTAACATTATCAATAGAATCTGTGATTTTAAAAATTAAGGTGGGCTAATTCCCATGAAGCTCCTTCAGTATAAGAGGCTGTTAAAGACAAACTGTGTCTCATCCTAAAGTCGTAGTGCATTCTTTAGGGAATGCAAATTTTGAAAGCTTGCCAGGTGTATTTCAACTCAATAGTCAATATTTAGAGCAGATGCCTATTCTATAATTGATTGTAGTACAACAAATAGTATAACCGTGTTGAGAGGGAGACAGGTGATGGACACTGTTGATCAAAGCACTGATATTTACATATGTCTTCTCTGTAAAGGACCCTTTGAAGTTAGTCTTCTTGCTAATTCACTCACCCCTTTCCTTAGAAGGCAGCTTTGAGAGTGGCAGTGTTTAATTTTGAGTGAACAATATTTTGTTTGGTTATGACTGGGTCTCAAACATGATGGGATCCCAGCCCTGGAGGTCAGATTTCTTTGGCCGATAACTGACTCTGGGTGACTGCTTTCTGCTGTGATTCTGTGAACCATATCAGTATTGATCAGAATAAAACTGCTTTCATGTCTGTGATCTCTGACTGTGCTATAGAATAACTTTTATTTTAGCCAAATTGTGCTTGGGTGGTTTGCTG
Source organism: Ciconia boyciana (assembly GCF_034638445.1). Classification (NCBI taxonomy): domain Eukaryota; kingdom Metazoa; phylum Chordata; class Aves; order Ciconiiformes; family Ciconiidae; genus Ciconia; species Ciconia boyciana. The sequence goes on from NC_132934.1 coordinate 178,540,130, forward strand.
AAAAAGTTTTTCTGTTTTTTTGAAATCTTGCTTTTGTATGATATCTGGTGATATAGCCTATCAGTTTTGCATAAATTGGCAGGCTTATTTTATCAAGCTCTCTTAGGTAGCATAGTAAGAAATTCACCTTTTCCTCAAAAGTTCTCAGTGCCTAGTTGTCCATACACTGTAAGGATGTTTTGGAAAATTCTGTTGAAAGAAAAAGGTTGCACTTGCAGGCATGTTTTTTAGTGTCTTTGGAAAACTACATGTGCCAAAATGACCTGTTGTGAATGTTGGCATGGAGAGAAAGGAAAACAGGTTTGCTACACAATGCAAATCCTCGCAGTGCAACGCTTAGAGGGGTACAATGCAATGTTTAAGGAGATGTTTAATGGATCACCTCACTCTCTGGGATAGCAGGATAACCAGTGAAAGTCAGAGTCAGATTCTGAGGTGATCAGTGAAGCTTTCTGCCTGTGTATGAGAGGAGAGTGTGGCTTCATATTTTCACTTACCTGTGCCCCAGTATTACTGCCTCAGTTGGAACTGCAGTTTTTTAGTGGCTGACAGTGAGATGGCAAGTTTAAATAGGGATGTGAGGGTTGATTATGAAAATGTGCTCCTGAGGAAATTGAAAATTTCTATAGTGAGAAGTCCTCAGATGGAAAATGGTTGTCAGTAGCTACAGGGATGTTTTAGAAATCACCTGTGCCATGTTTAATGAATCTCTCTGAGCTCTCCAGCTGGGAGGATCAGACCTAAAAAATGAGAATGACTCAAAATAGGAAGCAGAAGAGACAGGGCGAACCTACTCTAGTTGTTCAAATAAAGCTTTGTGACTAATTTATTTTATTTCTTCAACAGCTGTAAAGGAACAGTTTGGGAATCTGATAGACCAATTAAGATGCGTGTGTGTACACATTCAATCTGTATTCTAACGGTCTATGGTTAGCTGTGTTATATTGATATATGAGCAAATTCTTTTTCTTTGATTTCTTTTGCTTTTTAAGGAAGTCTAACAGATATGACCCAGATGAGTATGACTTGTTTATTTAAAAAAAAAATAATTGAAAAGATACCCATTTAAAACAAGCAGCATGTTTATATAAAAATATAACCAACTTAAAAGAAGAAATGGGGTCAGTTATTTAAAGGTGAGATAATCTATAAACAGATTCAGAACTTGCTATTAAAATAGCAAAGCTAAAGAAAACACCATCCTTACTCAAGCATTGGCAATCTCGAAACAAATTGTAATTTTCTCTTGGTTCCCTATTGAAATATGTAGTTCTTTCCTAAGCAGTGTGCTACGTGGTTTACAGCTCACAGGTAATAGCAGCATCCTTCTTGCTGTAGAGCAGAAATCTGTTTTTTGCAGCCTTAAGTAAAGCAAATGGCAGCTATAGACAGCAGTAAAGCAGGCAAGGGTGGTCATTTTTTCCAACAAGAATGACTTTTTAACTTTATACTGATAAAAAATACACTTTCATGTAATACTAATGCTGGAAGTTTTTTTGGCCAATAGATGGAAGTGGATTATAAATGAATGTCAGTGAAACTATTCCAGGCGATCATTAACATCTCCATGACAAAGTATGTATTAGCGTAACTGTACTGTATATACACTGGATTTTTTTCAAAAGCTTCTTTGGCTTTGTAGTGGTGTAATGGTCTGTGCATGTTGCTAGTGGAGAATCTTATCCTTAGGTATGCAGTTCATTTAACAAGAAGTGAAGTAGTCAGTTATGTACGTGGATGTGACGTAAATACATATCTTTTAATATATGGAGTTCTCTAATGAGACATACAACATTTCACTGTTTTATTCTGTTCTGCTTTAAAAGTGATTGTGAGGGGATCTTGCCTCCCCGTGTTTCTTCACTATTTATTTATTTTACTGTTTTCTTCTAAGGGTAGTAAGCTAGGAGATGCATATTGTGTATCATGCTGTGTTTTCAGTTGTCATTTTGAGATGATCTCCAGACAGTAGGGTCAGACAAAAAGTGTATGTCAAATGGGCCAGACAGAATGAAGCTGGTCAAATGAATTAAAAATAGAATAAATAGATAAATATTCCAGACTTGTAAAGCAGTTGACTTTAATCTCTCAACCTTCTTTATTGCTTTTCTTCTCCTCACATATAGAGTTCCTTTTGAACTAGCAGGTATACTACACAGTGTAAGAACTTTTCATTAAGGCATCAGTTAAGATTTATTCCTAAATCTCAAAAATATCAGTATATTCATAACTTTATCATCTTACACATTAAAGATTATTTTTAATCAGATTTTGTCTCTCAAATGTATCTACATTGTTGTGTATTTAATTAGCATCTCAAATATTTTTTTAATTTTAGCAAAAAACAGTGTTTCACTGGTTTTTCATCTCTTGAGTAAAAGATGTGCTCAAACATTTCTTAATTAGTTATTCTGAAAATCTCACACTTTTTCAGTGCAGAATAGGTATTCCTATCTAAACATTTCAGCTACCTCATAAGGAATAGGTGTGTCTGTCTAAACATTTCAGCCACCTCATACTAGGAAAAATGTGTTGTACATAAACAAAAAAATTATTGATTTTTCTCTGACTGCATATCTAGGAAGCATGCATAGCAAAAAGTGTTTAGACGAAACTTAAATCTGAAATATAGCCACCCACCTATCTATCTTTTCCTGTATTATTATTTTTTTTTTCTCTCTGGCTATGGTACCAAAGCAGCTTCAGCTGTTACTGAATTTGCAAAATTACAAAAGCTGATACCTGTCACCCAAGCCTCACTGGGAGTGCCACCTTATACGGTAGTGTGAGAGTTTTACTGCACAAAGAGCACATCCCTGGTCATTCTCTCATGTCATATATCTGAACACGTTGACAGGATTTCTGCCCAAGGAGTTAAATTAAGTATCTGGATCCTGAAAGTAGACAGTGATCAGCATCCCATCAGAGAAAATAGCCTAATTATGATATTTTCACATGGCCTGAATAAATGAAACATCTGCAGCAGTATAAACTCACAATCTGCAGTAGCTAAGGGTTAAACACACGTCCAGATGAGAAGAAGGTTATCCCGGAATGCTCTTTTTGTGAGTAGTCTCCTGCCTCTGATCCTCCATAGTCTGCTCCCTCTACTGCAATGACCCCTTTTGCTATGATTTTTTTTTTTTTTTAATAAGTAGGTTATCTGAAGTGCTGGTTGTAAGGAAAATTGTATATTTTTAAGATAAGGGGTTCATAAACTGTAAAATACTGCATAGTTCAGGTAGGTTTGTTTTTGTTTTGTTTTGTTTTTTTTAAACATACATGAACTTATTTCTCAGAGGATAAATTAAATTCTCTGCTATGGAAGTGCAGAAGAAAATATATGATATATCTTGTTTACAACCCTTACAAGTGTGGTGCCTCTATCTTGACAAAAGAGAAACTTTCTTTAAAAAACAGGATACTGTTCCTGCTCCTTTCCTTACTAAATTCCAGTTTGACATGTTTATTCTCCCTTCTGGATCAGAGTTAGATTTTACACAAAATGAAACAGATTTATATTTATAGGTTAAATGAAGATAGGCCTATCTGGAGTTTCAACTTTTAAGACTAGTCAGGATGAATATCCAGCAGAACCCGCTTCTCTTTTATTCTAGCAGTGCTACAAAAGAGAGTAACAATTCATTTTGAAACTGGAGCACTAAAGTATCTTTAAAGATTCATATTTTATTTGATTTGACAAAGGTAGAAGACTGCTTTGCTTGCAAGCTCATGTCAGCTTCTGTTTTCTCTTATAGAGTGGAAACCTAAGTGGTTAAAAATGACCAGTTGCCACAGTTTATTGTTTTTTATGAACAATGAGATCTATAGCACTGAACAGTGGAATGAAACTCTCTCTCCTGCCTTAACTGTAGGACACTAAGACTCTGTGCTGTAAATCTTAGACCAATAGCATTCAAACATACTGTTATAAACTGACTCATATTGTCACTATATGATGAGTCTAGCATAAGATTTATGAAGACACAGGAGTATAGCAAAAGTCCTGAACTGCTCAGTTTCTTTAGGTGAGAGAAGGATGCATTTCAAGCAGGCTCTCATCTCCCCACCAAGTAATCTAAATGGCATTTATTTTAGATTTCGCTGATACAATAATTCATTCCTTTGTCATTATAATGTAGTCACTTTTAAAGATAATAATTTTATCTGAAGAGGTTAGCATTCAGGAAACTTTCCTGATTTCTTAAGTTTTTAGAGATGGATATTCCACTATGGAATAAAATGTGAAGAGAATTGAGAAGTGTGTGTATTTGTTTGTTTTTAATGGAATCCACCATTTCATACAAAATCCACCTATCACGCTACTCCACAGTTGTGTAAGCATGAGTGCCCAGCATGTGGTCTGGGGACTTCCTGCAGTGTAGTAAAAATTATTTTCTCTCCGATCATGCATGCTTGCTTCAGTTCGACCCTTGATGTTTCAGCAAGTTTTTGAAATCTTAGAAACCTGGTCTGAGGAAGAAGGAGAAGGTAGAAGAGCAAAATTTGAGTAAGGTAGGAGATAGAGAAGCCGCAAGAAATAGAACTGATATAACTTATTAAATATTTCAATGGGAATGTCTTAATCATTATACACTCACTCTTCTACAGGTTTTCTGGTAAGCAGCTCTTGATGTGTAAAAACTTGGGAATGTGTGTTCATTAATTTGCTTGTGTTCATAATGGGATACATGCAGTTTCTCAAAGGCAAGTCATGAAGGTTTGAATATTTTTCTGCTGTGTCTGGTAACAGAAACTCCAGTGAGGTAGAAAATAGGAGTTATGACTGTTGCTATCTAACTACCACAAATGCACCAGTATGACAAGGTGCTTACACTTGAAATATATACTTGTATTTCTCCTTGACCAATTTATCTCTTATTTAGAGCACAATCACTTTTTAAACTTCTTTTCTCACTTATTAACTTGATTAATTAACTACTTACGTACATTTCAAAACACAGCTTTGAAGATAGAGATGTTTTAGTTGTCTGTGGAAGCCAGAAGCTGAGGAAGTACCGAATATTAAATACTGAATGTAGTGTTGTTCTGGCATACTGGAGCTAGAAATCCTACTCTTGTCTTCCTCATGAAAAGTTAGTAATCTACAATTAGTACATTAGTAATCTACTGGATTTTTGTCACCTCCTACCATTTAAGTAAGGTCAGAACTGCTCTGTGTGGGGATATCCTTTAATCAGTGGAAGGTTCAGGTACAAGTAATGTGAACCTTATAAACAGAAATTTAAACAGAACAGTTTAAAAACAGAGATATGTATTAAGCTAATAGCCTGGTCTGGCAAACAAGATTTTTTTTTTTTAAATTGGGGCTGGTGCTTTCAGATGGATTGTTAATTCATTTTTAGCAGGTAACTGCCCATTCAGTATTGTGGGTAAAGTTCCTAAAATGCATCTTGCACTGCCCAGGTTCCTTTTAAAGTGACAGTTGGTATTTCATTTACTGTGATTTCAAAACAAACAAACAAAAATTAAAAAGGCAACCCTCCCAACTTTGTTCCGTGTCTGGAATCCTGTTCCTGACATAAGATTCCAGTGACAGTAAAAGGTGATAGTCAATATTCATGTAAACAGTTTCACAGGGGAAAGACTAGTATGACTACTTTAGGAAAGAGGAGGACTCCAAGCAACAGTGGGTAGAAAAGCCATAAATTCTATGAAGGAAAAGTGAGGAAAGCTTTTATATTGCTGTGCTACCTCATCTGTTACTCTCCACCCTTCTTAGGGCAGGATGTTAGGACAATTTGTTTCTAGAAATTTATGGTTAGTAGATTGAGACACTTCAAGATAAAGATAGATTCTTTTGGGAACAGATCAGATAGATATATTTAAATCTTAAACCATAGTCTTATAATAAAATTCACATAGACGGGAGCTAGAGGAAATATCTTTTGAAGAGGTTTTTCCAGATAATGGAATGGGGTCACTGTTTATAACAAAAAAAAAAAAATAAATCAGGATTGTTAACCTGTTCCTTAACAAAACTGCATGCTTTGGTTCAGGAGCTGCAAGATTCCTTGTAGAGCACAAAGTTAAGTATGTGACTGAGCTATTGCTGGGGTAAAGCCTTAGCTCCAACTGCTTCTGGAGATGAACTGTATGTTCTTATGAATTTTTATCTAAAATATCTTTTTCCCTCTTTAGCTCTTAGCTGCATTCCAAGAAATTAATCTGCTTTTTTATCAGACTGAAAGCTTGTGAGGCCTCATTTGGTGTTAACCAGTAAGATCTCTTACACAAATAAACAATTTTTTATTGCAGTAAATTCTATGAAAATAATTATTTTCTTTTTGGAAGGGGAAACAGTATCTTCTGTATCATCTCTGTACATTAGTTGCAAAAAAGAAACTGTTATGCATTAGAAACTCATGACTCCAAGAATTTTCCACTTTTTTTCTGCTGAAGATAATTAGAATTCATGTAACCAGACCTACTGTGAAAACAGCGTAAAGTCTGAATACCACAAATCTGCTTTTACAATAACAACAACATTGTTGCATATATAAAAACTGAGGTATTCATTTTAGTATTAAAAAACCAGAAAATAACCACCAGGTATTAATGTTCCCAAAGGGCTGTCAGTAATGGTTTCTAATAAAGCAAATGACTGTGTGTATAAACCCATACTTTCCCTTTGCACGTTAGGCAGTGAATGGGAAGTGTTAGCTCAGAAGGACTTATTGCTCCGCAGTTCACATGGTAAACACAGGTAAGGATTTGATTAAACAGCTTAAGACAATGTTCCTAAAGCCAGTAACTTCCTTAGGTCTTCTGCATGGTTTTCTGAAAGGCTATGCATTATAGTTGCAAAAATATTGCTTCTGACAGCAATGTTCTTCGTATCAGAGCATTGTCAAAACAGGTATATACATAAGGACAAGAAACAGCTGAAATACATGGCTTGCTGAACATATTGCTGGGCATGCTCAATCTGGCTATGCAACTGCATGGCAAAGCTCAAGGCAGTTGCACAACAGATCTAGTGACTTTGGGCAGTGAATCTATATTGTTGGAATTTTTTTTTTTAATAACTTCTATTGGGGCTTGAAATATGTTGTTAATATTTTGAGTAAGAAGGAGAAATTCATATCTTATGCACAGGAATTCACATTCAACTTTTGTATTTTGACCAACATCATTGCTCTGTACATACTAAATGATGGTGGAAGGTATTAAAAAAAAAAAAAAAGAAAAGAAAAAGTAACCTGTCTTACATTCCATTTCTTATTTGATTTCATAACTTGCCCTTGTAGTCATTGAGTCACACATTTACAGCATGACTGCTTGAGGAGTTGCATACATTATCATGCTGATTAGACAACAAAGAGACAGGACTGAGTTAGCATAATTGTCATATACCATCCGGGTATTTATTCTTCCTTACTGAAGTGAGGATGGAAATCTGTTTTTCATCAATAATAGAGGAGGGGCTTGTTTCAGACCTCTCTCTGAACCATTTCTGACTGTTCATACTCAACTGGGAATCTGGACCTCACGTACCTTCCTTCTTGTCATCTCACAAAACTTGACCTTGTCACTTGAGTGTGTTGTCTTTAACTTCTGCTCCAGGAAAAACATCTTAACATTTTTATAGTCAGGTTTAATAGCCAGCAGAGAGATAAAATTCTAAGACTAACTGATCTTGGCAGAAACTTTTGCTAGACGTATTTGGGTTAGGAGGCCAGTTCTTTTCTCTCTAGGAGGATAATAATAATTAACTTCTGTAGAATTGAAATGGACTTTGGCACTGTAGGCTTTTGCAGTGTCTCCTATCCCAATTTAAAATATGTCTAATTTGGAAATTTTGCACCTGAGAATGCTTAAGAAGTGAGGATCCTTATCTGAGGCCTGTAGAGGCACATGTGTGAACATTAAGTATTTGGATTTCTGAATGTGCAAAACACTCTTCAAATCTGTGCCTTGGTCTTTTTGTGACTTGGTTTACAGGTCTGTAGTATCAGTAGCAGTCGCAACTCTGTTGTTTTGAAGAATAGTTATGGGACAGATTCTCTGAGGGAGGCACAGAAAGTAAAGATTACTTGTTACTAGACAGGATCTGTGTGCCCTGCTTAACATGTAAAGAAACAACCTGTGTTCTTCCTTGGATCTGATTGACTTGGGAACTGCAACAGCAAAAATAGACACCCTGCCGTAAGTGATGCTGTTCCTATCTCTCCAGTGCAGATTCCTCTCTATTACAGACCCCCATTCCCATTTCCCTTCCCACCTCCATCATATCCACACGAAAATAGTTGAGCCACCTGTCGCAGCGTATCTGCAGGAATCAATTTTCATTTCCCACCGGCACGTGAACATCCGCTTGCAAGGTGAGTCAGTGGAAGCCGGCTGCTCCTCTGTTGGAAGCAGTTCATGAATTACAAAGCATCACTGCTGTGTTGTGGAGTGCGGGAAGGGGGGTCATATAAGTGTAAAAATGTCTGCTTTGCAAGCAGTGTTACTGTAGTTAGCAAAAAGTCACACCAGAGTGCAAAAGAGGGATTTGTATCACTGACTTTCCAGCCTGTGAAGTGCATTGTGTTTTAATCTGTAGGAATGGAAGGTATGGTACAGCCACCTGTCAGCAGCCTGCTACTCCATGCAAGAGTAGCTGGTAGAGTCAGTATTCATCTGTGAAAACATCTGTGTAATTAAGCTGAATGCCGAAGAGCATGAGAGTTCAGATGATAGTAGAAAGCATCAAATATACCCTTAGATAGAGAGATTTGATTATCACATGGTTTTCCCAGACTTGGCTACATAACTTAATAAGCATTGATCAATTGATAGGTGTGTATGCCAAATGCATTAAGAACTGTTTTACTGAAGTTAGGGTGGAAAGAGAAAGAAGTAATCTCTTTAACAGATACTTTCTTGTGAATATACATCATCCTCACCTTCTGTTCAAAACGGAATTATGTGGCTTTTTACTTTCCTTTCCCAGTTGCAATTAAAAAAAAAAGTATATTGTTTGTGGTATAAAATAAGAATTTAGTTAAAATAATCCTATTTCTTCTTACAAATAAAAGTGTATTCTAATTGCATTAATAACTTGTAGGTGGTGCATACTCTCATTATATCAGTATTAGATGAAGTATCGGTATGGTGTGCATAGGATGAGAATACCAATGTGTATGATGTGTGATTGCAATATGTTGGTTTTTGCAGAATGGAATTTTCTATAAAATGCCTACAGATGTTTTCAAAACAAACATGATTCTCAGAACACATGCTTTCCTGAAGATTAAAAGTGCATACAGCTGTTGGGGCTTGTTTGAGTTTTTTTTTCCTTTTAAATTATATTTTTATTTTTAAGGGATTGTGAAAGTCTTACATTAAGGATTAAATTGTGCTTAATATTAACTGAGAGTTATTGTTTTCTTTTTTAAACAAACCAAAACCAGATTTTGTCTAAAATAATGAATTCCAATTTTCTCTTATAATGTATCAGATTCAGCTGGGAAGCTAGTGAATATGAACAGATGTGGGATAAGTTTTGTGCTCTGAAGTTTTGTTGGGAACTTTCAATAGGAGCCCATTTAGGAGAAAGCCTACATGATTATTCATTTATTGCCTTTTTTCTATCATATTGCAATGATACTGTTCATGTCACAAAATTCAATTTCTACTATTTACATTTTAACCTCTGCATATAGTCAATTTTGCTATTGAAAAAAGAACTGTGTAGTGTTCCAGTAACTTGTCTGCTAACATAGTCGCTTGGTTTTGATGAATGGACTCAGTCTAAAGGATTCTCTACTATGATGTTTGATACCTCAAACAAATAGAAATCTGTTTTTCCTCAAGACATTGGAAGGAATCATTTATATTGTCACATATGAATGACTTGTTCTGAATGTTGTGTTTCCTCTGTCATACTGAGCTGCTCTTTTAAAGTATGCAGTGAGAACTTACTGGATAAAAACTGCTGTTCAGATAAATAATGATATCCCCAAATATTTAAAGCAAATCAATCCAGTGTGACTTTGTGTTTTGGGTTTTTTTAATAGAAATGACAGTACTGTTTTTACTAGCATTCTGAGCAGTGTTGAAAACTAAGAATAGTGGCCAGTCTTTTAACGTTAAATGTTAAGTCAGTATTATAAGTTAGATACTTTGACATGCACAACAGGCAAAAAACTGGTTTCTAGCTTAAATTTCTGAAAAACACTCAGAAATGTTTATTAATTAGCAATGTTGAAGACTTTTTTTTTTATAAAGACTTAACTTGACCTAGGAAGTACATTTGCAATGTAAAAATGTTTGTGTCTGTATTTCTTTTGTCAGTGGAAGAAAAGCATAATGTATGCACACAGTATTTCTTGTGCAATTAATTAATTTCCTATTCTTCGTGTGGGGTAGAATTTCTTGAAAACACACACACACGCTCGTCTGATTTGCCTCTCATTTTAATACTTGCATAAAGATACTCTAGGCTTTCTGATCTTCTCTTTTACATATTTCATTTTCCTCAGATTCTGAGAAGGCATTGTATTGAGGGAGTCAACTGGTACAATGCCAGCAATTAATGATAAGCCTTCCCTTGTCATTCTTTCTCTGCATCATTGTAGGCATTTATGAGTAAAGTAAAAGAACATAGTGTATCTGTGCTTCTGAATGCAAAATCCATCACTTCACCTTTTCTTCCAGGGAGAAGACGTGTAGTTGAAGAGACAGACCAGGACAACTGAAGTCACTAAGATACACATAGAAAACTTGCTTCTTTTTTTTTCTTTCTCCTTTTTTTTTTTTTTTTTTGGGGGGGGGGGTGTAGTGGAACTATAATATTTGCTCATAATTAGAAAAAGCCTTTGTAATACTGTAGTTTTAGTCCACTTACAGAGGTTTTTTTGAATGGGACTGTGTGAATGAGCCTTCACAGGCATTTAGTACTACAAACTGATGTCAGCAGGGTATCACACTAGATTTAGCTTAATAATGCTAAATGCAGGATCATAATGTTTGAGGAGGTTGTTAAATGTTTGCTTGAAGATCCTGTACAGCAAAGCGGTGTATTTCCTCAACTTCTCTTATACACATGAAGAAAATTTTTAAGGATTGATCTGATCGATCTTAGTGTGGTGTGTACCTATTCTGTGCTTCACAGAAAAGCTCTGAATGGCCCCTGTACAGGTAAAGGTTTTGAATAATATAATGTTTAGGGCTTTATGTAATGCTACTTCCATTGATCATCATGTCTTGTACCAGTCTTCAAGGTCCAGATTAAAAATCCAGTGAAGTCAGTAAAATACTTTCTTCTTGGTTCAGGAGATTTTTTAATTGATATACTCTTATTTTAATACTGCTTCTAGGGTTAAAATTTAAGCCTCTACACCCAGACTTCAAAAATATCTAGAGAGTCTTTAAGGTGACAAGAGATTTCTTGCACTCTAGCAGCTATCATAGCTTACAGTTAATTAGCACTGGCTTTCAGATTTTCAGTGAAGAGAAAAAAGTAAAATGAATCTTCTGATTCAGGGTAAAGAAAAGAGTACATGGACATAGTATATGCTAACTCTGATTCTCTGCTGTAAATGATAGTAATGGCCAGTAGAAGGACCTTTCCCAACTGTAGAATGTGGTTTTGGTACAACATGATTTTATTTAGAACTGAGTCAACAGCATATAGTCCTCTACTAGGGAAGTTTTTTTCTGATTTTTCTTACCCTTTAAAGAAGAGGGACTGTGTCTTAATGATTTTGCAATTGTGTGATGGTGCTAAGAGACCTATTACAACAAAAAATAGAGCTGTTACTAGGAGTATAGCATGACTTGTCAAAAGATTCATTTTCAGTAGATTTAATAGATTTCTTGACTGAAATCTTGACGGATGCTGGGTCTATCGAATTACTAATGTAACCTAGTTGGTACCTAGGTGTGTTATACAGGCTGTGAGGCAAAAAGAATATGACAAAAGGATGCCTATAAGAAAATAACACTACTGTGCCTTATCTTCTCTGGAAAAAATGATATTGTTTTGCAAAATATATATTGCGACATGGACAGTGAGTAGCTTTCACAGATAACCATCACATGTTCAATATAAACAGAGGGCAAGGTGATATTAGTTGATGATTCAGTCTTCTCCACATTGTGACAGTTTGAGATGGCCTTCCAAAATAAAACTCCACGGAGTTACTAGGATGTAACATTTTAAAATAATTTGTTTCTAAACATTTTATAAAATCTAGAATATTATGAGCCACATTCAGATTGCCTACTATACGTGTCTAAATTTTATATTTGTTGAATACAAATGTAGGGACAGTCATAGATAATAATTTCAGTGACTTGCTCTGTTGAACTGACTATCTGCTAGTGGAAATAATACCTGAGTACCATACCTAGCACTTTCAGTGTATTGTCTTGCCATATAATCCTGTTAGAAAATTAAGTAGGTGGATTTAAGTTGCCCATACACCATGGTTGTTTTGTGCATTTATAGAAAAACTTCTGTAGAACTCTTTTTATCTGTATTAAATTCTGTTGTATTTTTCCACTGGAGCATTGTTTGCCAGTTGGTTACTACCACAGATTTGATAGAACTATCAATCAGAAACATTGTAAAAAAGGAAAATAAAAAGCAAACAAAACAACACAGCAGAACTGGCTGTGAACAAAACCTATGGCCTTTTCTGTACTGTGGAAAGGACAGCTATCAGTATGCCCTCATTTGTTTGGATGCAACTGAGCTTCAAAAGGGTGAGACAGGTGTGCTGTTTTCAGGAATGTTAATTTATTATGTGACACAGTTCATAAACCAGCGGCTAAATGTGATAACGGAATGCATTTTGGGGCCAGCTCAATGTATCTTTGCTTTCTCTAGAAATGAAAATATTTCATATTTTTTTCATACTATTAACCTTCCGCACTTGAGATGCTGTGGCATCACAGCAGAGTGGAGAGCCTTTTCTGTGAGATGTGCCAGTATGCTGTCTGCTTGGCTGAGATAGCTCAGCACTTCAAAAACCTGGACAGATGGGGGCCATCTCATGAGAGGTAGCATTCTGCTGGGCTTCAAAGGAGCTAAGAGTTGAAGGTGGGGCACCGTATCCAGTTGACATACCAGTTCTAGTGCTAGCTTGTTTTAACAGCAAATGAGAAGATGATGGCACTGTCTCTCAAATCTTTATATTGACAGTTTTTAGAGGTAGAAAAAGTCTTTTAATAGACCTTTACTTCCTCCATAGTCCTACTCTGTCTGGTCCTAGTCTTTCTGCATGTAAATGTCCTAACCAGTACAAAAAGAACTTTCTTAATCCTCTGAATATCTGAGAATTTCTTCCATTTTTGTGTTTTTGTTACTATTCCTATAAAAATCCTAATGTACTTTCCTGTTTCTGTGGCCTTTATTGAAACATGAGTTGTGCTTCCTGTACTTCTTTCTGTACTATTCAACAGCACAGCTCTTTTTCCTCTTTTTAAAGCATTTGTATAGAAACAAATCAGCTGCATACAAATGGATCTGCAGTGACATACCTTCTGTTTGCACACAGCATAAAGCAGCCAAATTCTACAAGAGATCAAAGAGTTAGGTTACATGGGTAAAGGTGTGCATTGGAGACAGAGCAGCTGCTCCAGAGTCTTTTGAACTTTCATTTACCACCTCCCCTTCACAAGCATGGTATCATGGCAGCAGTTTTTCACAGCCATCAGAGACTGCATTCTTTCCCAAACTGTTACCAGATCTCTGATATAAGACCTCTGGCATATGCTTGCGCTGTATAATTGCAACTGAGCGTGGTTAGGGCTTACGCAGGTTGAGGACTGCATGTTGAGGATTGAGTTTAGCACTTACCAAGTGAGGTCACTGGAAGTGGGTAGTGTTCCTGTACGTGGGAAGGGCTCACTATCCATTTGCATAGCTAAAAAGCAATCACTTCTTCCATTCTTGCCCTGGTATAACAGTTCTGAGTTGTCCGAAAGAAGTGATATTAAAAAATACCACTTTGTATTTTAAAAAGTTATTTAATTTTCTTGCCCTAGGTGCAATTTGGAAATCAACTGGAAGGCTGTTTGCTCTTTCCTGAGTGAGTTGCGCCTACAGCACAGTCCAGTGGCCCCACACTGACATGGGGCTGTGCGCACAGCTGATTGTGACTGGAAATGAAGATGACTCTTTGTCTCTTCTGTCATGTTGAATTCTAGGACTGGCATTTAAGAAGCCCTTTTGAATGAGTAGCTTCAAATTGATCCAGTTTGTTGAAAAGCTTGAGGCCCACTGAATTGAAAAATAGCATTTGGATTGGAAAAAAATGATAGATTTCAAGTCACTATGCAAGCTTTGTGAGACTGGATTTTGCATTGCAGCAGTCATTTAGAGTGTGTAACTGCTTGTTTCAGCATTTTTCTAATTTAGTGACTTTCCTCCCGCTAAACTTAGAACAGAAAAGTATTTCTGTATGTGTGTGTGTATATACATGTCTCTGTGTGTTCATGTATGTATTAGTAACAGCTATATATAAGGAATAATTATTGAAATACCTCCTAATGTTTTAAAAGGGTTAGAAGCTATTTTAATGTGTTTTCTGAACATGTTGCAGTTGTGAATACCATGTGTTATGTATGGCTTTACGCAGACGGAGAAGTTGCAATATGTGGTTGAAACCCATGGTTATAAACCTAAATGCTGAATTGTAAGATTTGTGGATAATCATTTACTGTGGATTACAAATTTATTAAGACATTATCAATTTATCTGCTATTAATAAATACATGAATTGTTAATGGTGTCATGTGAGCACACAATATGATACTTTCATTTCTAAGATTTACTGTTTTTCCTTTCAGGAGATCTTATGACTAGATCTTATAGATTTTTTTCTAACAGTAACATAATGAATCAGCAATTAGCCTTCTGTTTGCAGAAAAACTTCAAGCTGTGCACTTCAAAATAATTAGATGTGGAAGTTTTTTAGTAAAGTTGCATGATGCATTTATTCTCTTTTTTGAAAACAATGTAGGTATGATGAGGACAGTTAAGGGTTACTGCTTAAACATTGATTTAAAGCACATATTTCCATGTGTTGTCCATTTCTCTAGAATTTGTTGGTTTTGATTAGAGGTTAACAAAAGGATTTGGAAAATTCCATTCCTCAAATGTCACAGCACTGATCACAGCCATACACCTAAATATTTATTGTCCACCTTCCCTGTCTGTCTGTTCGCCCGCCCCAAAAAAGGTTGCCTGCTGGGAGAGCAGTCTCAGGCCATACTGACAGCTTGAACCAGAAGTTTTCACAGTCCAAACAGTGGAGAGTTTACAGGGTAGTGAACAATTTGACCATGCGGATACGTACATGCCAGAGTTCAAGGCTGTGACTTGCTGCTGTTCAGATTACTAGGACAAACATAGCCATTGGGACCAGGATTAGCAATTTCATTAGAACACCATGTAAAATTCATATACTATGTCATTTGCTGAACAGGGTCTATATCATTATACATCTATTATATCACAGTTGAAGGAAAAGGAAAGTCAAGTAGTATTTATGTAAACAATATAACTAAAATTCTATAATTTTTGAGATGTCACATCATAATCTTCAGGTTTTATAATTTGCATGAGTTGCCTATGTTTAATCACAGTAACATGCTCCAGGGTGAAATGCTCTCATGGAAAACAGTAACAATTTGGCACTGTAATGTATTACAGTTTGACATAATAGAAAAAAACTCATAAACTCCTAGAAAGTTTGTAGACATTTAAGTGAAGAGCAAGAATAAAAATCATTATGATAAGTAACGCTAGCAAGAATAATATTTGGGATAAAATTCCCCATTTCAAGGTTTAATCTAATTCACTATTAAAAAATATGATGAAAATCTGATAGGGATGAGATGACCTCAAAGGTGCCTAATTGGTACAGTGGGTTTATTCTGCATGATACTGGTAACAGCTGGAAACAAGATGCTGGATTTAAATGAAACATTCATTTGCCTGAAATTTTCTTATCAGTTGCTAAATTCCAGAATGGAGCTGTATTCTGTTTTCCAAGGTGGGCCAGTAAGTTTTATAGCCTACAGACTGGTGTCCAAGGCAAGTCTGTTAAATAGCAAGGTCATTCAGACTTCCAGCTGCTAATAGCTGGTGAAGTTTTCATCTGTCCTCAAAGAGTACAGTACAGTGGTCCAGAGTGATGCTTCTACAGAAGGGAGACACATACTAGGACCATGGGAAAAAAATGGAATAGTTGCATCAAAGTGGTAGTTTACTATGGTTGCAGAAGGCGTATTCTTACAAAGACTGTAACTGTAGTTGCTTACACTTTTTGCATTTATAGATGCAATATGCCTGCGAAGCTAATCAAGGTAGTGACTTGCAATCTTGTGCTTAGTTTATGGGAAATCTCAGAACTGACATTTGGTGGCTACACGTAAATAAAATAATTTGCTCCCAAGAAAAAGTGTCATACTTAAAATTTGATATTTTTCTTTTCAAAATGAAAGAAGCCTTTGGCATAAAATTTATTCAGGGTCACATTTCACCAATAACCTGTTTTTTTCTTTTTCAGACCTGTACCTAGTTACACTTTAATATTTGCAGTCTCTCTAGATTGTCAACATCATTGTATAATAACCAACTTATTATAGAAAGCAGCAAATGCCATGCTGCCAATCACTTGTCCATCACACTAACAGGTGCACTGCCATTGTCAGTGTCAGGCTGAATACTGGGGATCAGTTAGACAGGTGGAGTAATTTACTCATCTTGTAGTGGCAGAAGGGGACACCTTATCAAGGAAAAAAGAGAAGTGGCTTCCCTTGGTGCATTTGGTATGTGGCTATATAACTTCGATTTATAGTCTCTGTGTAGAAACTAATGCACAGACTAAATTTTACTCTAAAGGCGAGGGGGGGGAAGTTCTTTTAGGTATTATGCAAGAATATTTGTTTTTCTTTTCTCTTCACCTTATCCACTGTCATTCTCACCCTCCCCCCTGCCCCCCATCCTGAACCTTTTACTGTTGTCAGTTTAACAGACTGCTACATGCTAAATCCTTGAAAGATCTGTCAGTCTATTGGAGTAAAAAAAAAAGACAAACTTCAATGAGAACTAGCAATTCGGTGCATTAAAAATATTTCCCACTGTGATTTTTTTTGGCAGGCTTTGGAACAGAGGTGGCCAGAGCATGCTTTGCCATTTCATCCAAAGGAGAATAAAAGTAGGAGTTATTACAGCAGTACTGATGCCAGTCTTCACTTGTCCTAATCTCTGTGGCCATGACAGCTTCTGGTTAATACCCAGAAAGTTTCTGGGGGCAACAGAGAAAGAAGTTGCTTTATTCACCTGTCTTTCTCTGTTACTATCAGTGTGCTGGACAAATTTTCCAGTATCATCTGTGACCTCCTGACTGGAGCTTTAAATAGGAGAGCTAAGTCTAGTGTGTTTGTACTTGTAGCTTCTGACTAAAACCGTTTGTGGTCACATACAACCAGTAATTGCCCTGGTCAGTAAATAAAGCTATTACTTATAAGAGGGATCTATGAGTCTTCAAAGTCAGAATGGTAGAGGCAGCCTCAGACTAAACAGTGGGAAGGAAGAATTCATGGTAATGGTTTTGAAACCTCACTTTTATTGCAGCGCAGAGAGCAGTGTCTGGTTGGTATACAAGATACACTGGACGTTAATTCTAAGTTATTCGCAGAAGCATTGCTAGGAGTACATGTACCCTCACACTAGAAAATTTGGGGTTTAAACAAACTTTAGCTTGCTAAAGTGTCAATTTTCTTTAGGATACTGCTAATAATAGGCTTGACCTGTGGGTTGACAGAGGGGTTTGTGGTGCATTGACTGTCTTGTTTAGCAAATGGGTCCCATAATGTCCAATTCCATCATCTAGATATATAGTTCAGCAATTCTTGTAAACAGCAGAGCTTTCCCTTCTTCTCTTCTCTGTCTACCAAAATGCAATGGGCAGTGCTAAAACTTCAGTCGGCCTTGGGCATAGTATCGCATTATACCTAATCTGATGTAATTACAGGCTGCTGCCAACAAGGATGCTCCCAGCCCTTACGCCCTTGTGCTTCCTGTTGCTTATCTTGTATCCCTTAAAAGGAAAAAAAAATGTTCTTTTCCACTAATCAGTAAGAACCAACTATCTCCTAGCTGCAGGAGTGCTGGGAGATGAAGAGAACTGGGATTATCCTTTTCAGTGGCAGGCAGCAATTAGGAGGAGGGTGAAACTGCACCTGTGCAGTCCTTTCCTGTTCTGCATCTGACCCTCGTGGATAGGCACCTAAACTATTTGCTATTATTCCCCATAAAATGATACAAGCCCGTTACCATCATGTGTTAACTTCTGTGATGAGATTTATTGACAGCACTGTAATGTTATCTCTGTTTAAGTAGTATGATGTTTACTGGTATTAAAAAACATTATCCCACCTGAACATTCTGTTTACCAGAACAGCATGCAACCCCAAAGCCTGTGATTGTAAAAAAGATTTTTTTTTTCTTTTTTCTTTTTGATGTAATTTATAAAGTTCAGAGCCATTGACAAGTTTGAAGGAGTTGATCCAGAACATTTTCTTTTAGGTTACTATTTTGAAATTCAAGCTGCTAAGCAGGAAAAACAGGAGAGTATTTTGCATAGATGGAAAAATGAAACAAAAGCCAAACAATGCTGAAAATAGCTCTTTATACTGGACACTTAAAGAAAACATTTTGTTTTCTCTTAAATCCATTTTGTATTTTAAGTTGGCATTCTTGCACCACATTAGAAAAGTAGGCTGAGAAACCACAGATCAGGGTCAGGTCCTGGAAATGAGCTTGAGGCTTTAGCTACACAAAGCCGCAGGGCTGGATGCACTTATTGGCTGGTCACATTCTGACTCTGCAACTAACACAAGACCTCCATATTCCAGGCTTCCCCCCTTTCTAACCCGTTTCTTCCTAGAGAAGGGAAGTGTGGGTGCACACCCTGACTGGATGCTAATCTGTATGATAATTTGGTATATCAGGCCCCTAAGGCATACTTAAATGTATGCAGCCACAAAATTTCCATCAGCATCAAGACTTTTGTCTCTGCATCAAGAAAACCAGAAGCCAGGTGATCCCCATCTCCAGGTGGTTTGCATGACAGGGCTGCCAATATGGAACTGAAGTTCAGTAGAACACAAGGCTTAGAAACAGAAGAAACTTGGTTTTGGTTAAGTGCCATTTTGGCAAAATACATGTTTTAGCAAATGCCACTGCCACTTCTGTTTCAGAAAGTATTTGACATCTGAGAACTGAAACACTAAGAACACCCTCTAAAGGTATAGATCAGGAAATACATTTATTGCTATTTATTCATAATAAAATGTTCAACAACAAAATGACTGCAAATATTTAAGTTAGATAAGAAACCTCTGCAATGACATAGACTGAAGATTTAGATTTTGCGTCCCCTATACATATTTTTCTCTCTTACTTGAATGGAGATTGCAAAGATTAGGTCAGTTATCACAGCTATATTGACTTTCTTTTCATTTTCAGAGGTACTTTTAAAGGTAAATTATGCTATTCACTGACAATAAGCATGCTAGTGTTCTTTGCTGCTTGCAGTTCTCTATAAATGAAAACTGTCTCTAACGCTGGCAGTCCAGCTCATTGCATGACAGCTAAATTCCCCTTTTTTCTCTCACTCTTACAGTTCAGTTTCTCAAAAAAACCCACACCACACCACCTCTCTTTCAATGCCTTTTAAATATTTCTTCTATTTCTGCTATGTAGTACAATCTAAAAGGAACGCAGTCTTTCACCAGTTCTGATATTATGGTTTCCCACCCAGTGATACAATTTTGTCTGAACTATAACCAGTGCTTTCAGATCTGGTGTGTAAAGCTAAGTGTCTGCACCCATAGTGAATTGAATAAAAATTGCAGTTAAATATACCCCATATGGATTCAGGAGCTGAGCCGTTAAGTGTCAGATCTGAAAATGTTGGTCTGTGTGTTCTGTAGCAATGAAGGGGAGAAGGAAAGGATAACATTAAGGAAAAATAGTGAGGACTTTTTTTTTTCTTTTTTTTTTGATCAGAATACATTTATGATGCTGTCATTAAAGCGTGCATGTGGAAACATCACTTTAGAAAAACTGAATTCTTTAACTACATGCTGCTGCTTCAGTAGCGAAGCTCTACTGTAAAATGCTAGGAAGTTCTTCCTTCATCACTGGATTGCTTTTATGTGTTCATAAAAGCTCTAATAATAACTTCATTTTTTGAGCTCTGTACACATTGCAGAATTCAGGTAGTGCTTACCACAGTTCAGAGGAGCTGTATACAGTGTGATGTGTTCAGGCACTGTTTTGTGTGTGGTTTTTGTTTTCTTTGTTTGATACAGCAGTGAATAGAGACACCAAATTTCAAAGGGTTTCTGGTTTAAAGAGTGAATACCTTTTTTCTGCCTGGAAATTTATATTCATAAATCTCATTGGCAAGATAGGGAAAGTAAAACACTTAGGATATGTAACTGTCCTGATGAAGATATACAGACCTCCTAAAAACTTAATCTGGTGCTTAGAGTACAGAAGGCTGAAATTTTGCTTATACAGCTAAAATTGTTACAAGATTGAAACCCCAGAGGCCAACTCCAGAGAGGAACCGTGTGCTCAGCTCATATATGTGTGGTGGTTTATTTTCAACAAATTTTTCAACAACTTGTCATTTAAATGTTATCACATAAAGGCACAGGGGATTTCTCATCTTCTGTTGTTAACTTGAGGTGCCATACTGGCAACTGCATGTAGAAAAATACTTTTTTTTTTTTTTTTTTTAAGAGCTCAGCTCCCTGTTCTTAGAGCATATTTTAAGAGATGTCTCGGTTGCAGTTTTTTGGGAGAATGCTTGTATTGCTGCCAGCTTACATCTCCCACTGGGAGCCACTGTGGAGCAGGGATTACCTCGAATAGGTTTTAGCAGATTAAACAAGCCACCAAAAAAAGCTTGTCTTTATTTTTTCTTCCTCTCTACAAATAACATGGTAGACAGAAGGAGATGAATTACAATTTAGTATGTCAACCATAACCAGCCTGTACCTCAGGAGGTTTTTTTCCAACTTTGCTAACATATAAGTAAGGTATCATCTGAAAACTCCTAAAGATAATAGCAAGTATGTATATAATATCAAACTTGTAGGAAGATGTAGCTTTTGCTAAGTTTCTGCACTGTTATTACATTATAATTTTACATTTCCGTTCTCAGTCAAATGTTCTCTTTTGTTTTGCCTCTGCTTTCTGGGACTGAAAGGCATTTAAATTTTGAAGCAGTGTATACTGACACAAACCAGTGATACTAAACAAGATTTTTGCTAAACAACAAATTTTGCTTGCTTTTACACTGAAGGAAAGAGCTTTTCTTTTTCATTGGGAAAAAAAGAGTAAAGCTTATGCCTGCATGCATGGGCTGTGGTTCTGTAGATGCAGTTGTGATTCTTGCTTGTTAGTCTCTGAGGGCTGTTGAAGTCAGTTGATGTTTTTGCATTTAAGGTGATCATTGAGTTTCAAGACTGAGAAAATGTTGTGTTTATGTACTCGGACCCCACACTTTACCTGGTGTAGAGAAATGCAATCCATGTAGTCTCTCATGGTGTATGGCCACAGATCACTGCCCAGTTTCTATCCATAAATGCCGCTCTGAGTGAATAAAGCAGAAGTGGCAGAGCATCTCTGAAATTCTACTTGGACAGTAAAAGTAAAATTCTATTTGAAAGATAGGCCACATGCAAAAGATTTTATCTTGTTAAATTGTTGCCTCCTGTCCTATCTGTCTGTAACTGTAGGCACTTTTCCACATCATAATACTACCTTCTCTGTTCTAGCTTATTCCCTGTTAGAATCTGTACTCAGTTTCACATTTGCCTCCAACCAAAATCTCTTCTTCAGTAACTCCTGCCATTAAAGGTGAAGTGATGCAGCTTGCTTCACTGATGTGTGATTACGTATTAATCATACAATACAAATTCATATTGTTGGAGACACTTTATAGGATTGCTTGCATTTTTCCCCTAAGTTGATCAAGGATGGGTATGTCTTCTGTTTCTTCTACAAGCTTTACCAACAAATTATTCAAAAAATAATTCCTAAGCCTTTCAGAAAACAACTGAATATCATTAAATTCATAAAAATATTTCCTGTTTCTAAAGAAGTAAAATGTTTAAAGTGTATGCTTAAGGTCTAGTTATAGATT
This sequence comes from Ciconia boyciana, assembly GCF_034638445.1. Taxonomy (NCBI): domain Eukaryota; kingdom Metazoa; phylum Chordata; class Aves; order Ciconiiformes; family Ciconiidae; genus Ciconia; species Ciconia boyciana. The sequence continues at coordinate 178,562,317 of NC_132934.1, forward strand.
CTCACAAATTTTTTGCAAGGGAAAAAGCAATCACTTAATGCTTTCCAATCCTGAATTACTGTAACAACTGTAACAAGTGTACCCAGCGAACAATATTAGTTCCTCTCAACCTTTGTATTTGTGCACTCCACATATTTTATAATAACATTCTTTATGCTGTCGTTGGTGATATTTTATACTGTAAATAAGAACAAGTGTGAAGCATGATTGCTAGTTATGACTGAATTGGGGAAAAGGAGAAAAACAGGTAATTTTCCCCAAAACTTGGCCTAAGCTTCTGAAAAGTTTGTTTTTAAAAAAGTTCCTTCATATTGTTTGGAAACTAAATTAACCTCTACACCAGTGTAGTTTATTGTGGATGAATGATAATGGGATTAATGCTCATACACAGAAAGCATGACACTGTAAATCATGTCATTCTTGAAATGCAGTCACAGTCAAAAAGGTAACTGTGCAAATGACAGCGTGGAGTTCCATATTTATTCTTTCTCAATGATTTCCCTATTAAATGTGTTTAGCTTGCAAGTCAAAAAAACATTTTTCTAACTGCCAGCTGTTCAAACCAAACTTGAGATCTTAAATCTGTCTCTCATCTCTTACCCACAGAATAGAGTTTACTTATTGAAACTTAGATGGCAGTCCTTTTTGGTGATGGGTGAGGCAGAAAAGGACCTGGCTCATTCTTCCACGTGGTAGTTAGAGTGACATTACAACTGCATTGTAACTAATTATGAAAACTTTGCTAGATTAGGAAATAGATGCAACTCTGTAAATAGAAGCTGTTGTGTGGACTGGAAATATGTAATTTTTGCATCTTACGTTTTGTCTGTGCATACCAAAGCCAGTTAGAACAAATGCAGGTGTCATTATCTTTCCTTTATGAGGAGAGAAAACACAGATGAGAAGTTGGAAGCTGGGTTATCCAAAGCCGTGAAGTCTTTTCATAGGTTAATGTGTACCACTTTAAGACTGATTCTCTTATCTCTATGGCTAGTAATAATCAAATATTTTAACTTCCTGAGTAGTTACCTTACAAGATAGCGCAGCTGTAAATTGAAGGGTTGTCAAACGGTACTTGCTTGTCTGGGAAGTGTATCTTTAAACTAATTTTTACGTGCACTGGGGTCTTTCCTATTGCTTTCCCTTTCATTCCTTACTAGTTTTCCCCAAAAACAGAAACCATGAACATCTCGATCTCTTTCATCTGTCTTCCCTAGAGAAGCCACAGCCTCCAGGTCTGCGTATGACCAGAATTATGGAACTGTGTAATCTTAACCAGGTGGTACATTGTCCATCATGTTTGTAGGCTCCTTTTCTCCCTGTTACCTATCTTCTTTTCCATGTAGCACAACTGGGCCAGTATTTGATTCAATAAAACATAAAGATTTAAAACAAAACTTTCAGTCCACACTTTTGCTAAATATTTTGCTTGACAGAAGCTTCATTACACAATAAATGAGTCTTTTGGAAACAGCCAACTGCTTCATATAAAACAAGCTCCTGTTCCTTTATTGCTTTTGGGGCAGAACAATGAAAATTCACTGTTACTGGCCACATCAACCTGAATGAAAGCCAAATAGGAAAATTGAAAATGATTGTCAAGTTCATCATATCTAATACAATAGAAGCAAATTAGAGTTATCTGCAGCAGCAGAAGTAGCAGCAGATTGCATTATAAATCATCGTATCATTGACAGTCAATTACATTCAAAACTTTTCAAGCATGAGGCAGCGGCAGTGTTTATCTACTAACAAACTTATTCAAGCCAGAAAACACAGTGTGGGTGCATGAGGAGAATTTCTTGGGGGTCTGAAGGTTTTGATTAAAAAAACAGTATTTCAGCAAAAGACATATTCCATGAAGGGTAGAAAGGATGGAGCCCGGTTTGTTGCAAAATTATATCTTTAAACCTATTCTGCCTTTCTTCTTCCACTGCAGTAAACCCACATTTGCCTGTTGTCTGGGAGAGCCCTCCAGTAATGTCAACTTCTCTCCAGTCTTCTCTGCTTCATTACCACTTCTGCTTTCACAATACTTCTAGCTCCCTTCTGAGTTCCCAGCATTTGCCCTCTTCCCTTGTTCTTTTGTTTGTTTGTTTGTTTGTTTGTTTTCAATTTGAAGAACATTTTTAGTTTGTCTCCTTCAGGAATGAAAAGCGTTCTGTAAGTTATTCAAAGTAAGTAACCTTGCATTTTGGGGAATCAGTGACTCACATAATGGATAATGTGATTTTAATTAAATAAATTCTAATCAAATACATTGTATAAAAAATAATATAAGTTGAGAGAAAAGTCTTGACAATATTCTACCAGTCAGTTTATTGTACAAACTCTGAGAATTGGACTGAATCCTCAGAATTCAATGCAATTTTTTCTCTACTGGATGTTACAATGGTTGTACTTTCTGGCTGTTCCCGTGGGCACCAGGAAGAGCATGGAGCAGGAGCAAAAACTTCAGGCCCTGAGAGGAGGGTTTGTGATTTTGCTGTAGTGCAAAAGAAGGGGAGAGTGCTCCATATGATGGTCCATCTACTTGTTTGATAAGCGTAGAAAGCCCTGAAGCAATAACAGAGTGTAGTGCAGGGTTAGTATTGATCTTATATCACACTCCTGTATGGGGTGGGAGAGGTTGTTGGGTTTTGGGGAGAAGGTCTTAAGTTTATATTTATTTTTTTCTAATCAAATCTGGGTAAATCTCCAGAGGGTCTCTCTTAGGATCAGGTCTCTTCATATTTTCGGAATAACTTGAGAAAATTATAATGCAATAGAGCAATGAATTGCTCTAACATTAAATTGGGTAAAGAGTTAAGGTTGAGAGCTGTGCTGCTCTTTTGCAGAATAAATGATTTATTTTTAATAAGAAACAAGAGACTTCAGGTCTGAGGTCTTCCTCCTGCAAGAGCTCTCCTTTGTGCTCCAAGTGCCATTGTCTCCATCCCATCCCAGTCAGCTGACTCCAATTATACTGCATGGAGACATGCCTGCAACTCATTCTCTATTCCAATCCTACACCACCAAGTAATTTTTGTCATTAGTCACCCAGCCCTTGATGTATCTGAGATGAGAGGAGCATGAAGGTGAAGAGCCAGCTTGTTACAGTTGTCACGCATCTCTGCTGAATTTTAGTTTTGCCACACCTGAGAACTGATCTGTGAGTCCCTCTAAAATTAACTAGCCAGCTGAAGCGCTAAACTTAGTGCTTCTTGGATAGTTAAAAGCAAAATAGAGTCAACTGCAGAAGGTGGTTCAGATATTAGGTGGGTTAAATCATGCTGAGAATCTAGAACAAAAACTGAGTTAATATAGGTACCATAGTTAGTTGCCTGAAGATAGGTAGGATGAACCTATTAAGGTTAAGATCAGAATGAACATGAACAGAAATTGTTACACTGGCATTATTTTAAAGCGCTAATAAATTAGCTGAACAGGTAGAAAAGAAAGGCTTGTGCATAATGGTGAAATCAAAAGTATGTGTGTGATTTTACATGTCTGGAAACAATAAAAAAGTCTCTTAGCTAATGTCTGTATCAGGGCATAAGGAATAAAAATGTGGATACTTTGGGTACAATTCAGATGCCTGAACATAGTTGTCCCATGCAGTTTGGGGTGCCCTGGCATACCCAAGTATGCCACTATTCTAGAACGGTGTAGTTGACTAATAGTCCTATGTTTTATCTATCCTATGAGACAGCAGATAAGTCATAATCTGTCATGTGAGGGAGTCTCTGAGGCATTTTAAATGGCATTAGACATCTCTGTTTAGGTAACTGCATCTCATCCAATCTTTGGACTCTTGTCACATTATGAAATGCCAACTACAAAATAGAAAACAATTATGTAGTCAGTGCAGTTTTTTGCTTTTGTTTTAGTAGATGTTTCACTGAGTCTGGGCTGAAACCTACATTTCTGTGGTTAGCCAAAGTTTAGCATATTTTCAAAGATTTTCAGTTTTACTAAGTCCTTCATACAATTCTGACTGTAAATCGTGTCTTTATTTATCCATCTCCTCTGCCTCTTTTAGCTTTTTATGAAACACTCTTGCACTCACTATTGAAATAGTGAATACTAAATTTAGTATGTAAGTAGTTTTGTAGAGGATTATGTTCCATATCCTTACCATATTAAGAAACTGTGGTGTTTGGCTTGCTTGTTTGCTTTTAATGCTTCTTGACAGCTGGGGTATGACAAATAAGCTTTTCTGTATGCTTATTTTTTGAAATTTTTGTATGTATGCTTATTTCTGAATTTTTGAATGTATGCTTATTTCTGAAATTTTTTGGGCTTACATTCTCCAATAGCCATAAATAAGCCCTGTTGACCCAGGTTATTGTACATTTGCTTTCACACATTTCACATACTGAGTTCTGTTCTGTGCTTCATTCCAATGGAATAGGTCAGGGTTAGTAACTCTGTGGGTGATATTATGAGAATCAGTTAAGCCAGAAGGACTTGATTATGTTTACAAATATATATTTCGTGACCATCATTAATAAAATACTAGATTTAAAAATTATGTTTTTGATTACTTGAAATTTATTACCTTTGTGTTATCATGAATACAAAAGCAAACTTGCGATAGGAACATTAGTTAACATCAAGAGTAGTGATTTGATCTCAACAGCATAAAAGACTATTCAAATCACAGTTTGGTTTTTTTCCTTTTAAATCCATTATTCAACTTCATTAATCTTTTGGGACAGTTCTTCAGTGGTTTTCTTTTTAGCTATAAAAAATAAATAATGTCTTCATTTTTTCACCTGTACTGAGCTACATGATCCTGCTAGTATTGACTGAAATTAGTAGGATACCTATCTTGCTTAATGCTGTGTATGATCCTTTATTTTAGATACTGGAATTGGTTTTGGAAACACAATTTTCTGCTTACTAGCTTTAAATGTTTGGTTTGATTTAATGTTCTGAGCAGACACGGACAGGGCTTTTACAAAGCCCTTACAGCACTGACATATTGTTAAGTAGTATTTAGATTGTAGGAACTCATTTGATACTTTGTTCTTGCTCTTTTATTGAAGTGTATGTATTGCCAACTACTATTTGGGATTATGTTCAAACTCTCGAACATATTAAACCCTCAAACCCATCCCATTTCATATTAATGCATCCTGAATTTCAGCCTTATCATAAGACTTTGTATTATAACAGTATCTTTCCTACAGTTACAGGCCCTTGATGTCCATCTTTACTAAATTCAACATGACCCAATTCCTGTACTTCCAAGGAGAAGTTTAAAAAAGCTCTTCTGTTTTGTAAAGTGACGCCATCTTTGTGGGTTTATTTTGGATTTCTTGGTGGATTGGGGTCATGGTGAGGTGAGGGCAAGTTTCTGTCTGTATTTTTAACTGCTTCCCAATGGGAAACAACTTATCTGTAAAAAGACCGATTAGAAGCTACGGAAATGCATATGTTCTCAAAATTTTGTAGTGAATAGACAACATGCATAATTTATGTAACACATTTGGGATTTGCACCTTCTTTCTATTATTTTGTAGGAAGGAAAATGATGGATTGTCAAATCATGCTACATGTTTTAATTTTTGATAGAAAGAGCGAATATGTTTATGCAAGGTCACTCAACTCCTGTAAGAAAGGTTATTAATGTGAGAAATTATTTGCTGAGGTAAACCACCTCTGTTAGACAGCAAAATTCATCACTCCAGTCTTGTTTAGGCATGTACAAAATACACTGTAAATGTTAAAAATTCAAGGGAATTAATGTTTTAGCCAAAATATTTTCAGGCCATCCTAACACTAACACTGGGGATTGATGAGCACTGGTTTTGATGATGTCGACAGAAATAGTTTCTCTGACGTGATCCAAGGTTTAGGTTGCCAAATGTCAGCTACACTGTGCCCACACGTGCTTAAGTGTGCAGTGACCCCGCAGAATGTATTTACCTTCCTCCTGTTTGCAAAGGAGTGAGACCAGGCTTGAAGGTAGTTATTGTGAAGTAGCTAACAAGTTGTAAATTGTGGCAAAGTGAAATTGCACCTTATCAGACAAATTATATGCCTTCTAATAACGCAAGATTTCTTTTATACTTATGCTTTTTTGTTGTTTTATTTTAAATACGTTTGCCTTTCATGTTGTGGTTGCATTTTAAAACACTTCATAGTTTGTCTGGCACCCAAGTCAGTCTTCTAGAGCCCCATTATATTAGTATTCATATTGTTCCATATATCTATTCTCTGTAGTTTTAAGGAAAACAATGTTGATTTTTTTCCCATTTGCTAGCAAGTCTTAAAAACTGTGTTTCCCAGGACTCCTGAATTCAAATTGCAATTGAAACTTCTTCAAGATGGTGATCACGGAACAGTATGCTAACTGTGTCTAGTTTCAAATGTTTTTCTGTCTAGATAATACAGTACTAGTATTTATACTAGTCACGTTTTTGAATGGTCAACTATTAGTACTTAAAGGGGAGAAGGTTATTCTGAGACATGTGGGATTTCCTGAAAAAGTGCAAAAGTTTTTGCAAAGAAAAAGAGAGTTACATGATAGGGTGTGGGGTATTGTTTTGACATTCTGAAGACCTGAGTTTATTAATCTGAGCATGACAATTTTTTGTGACCCTGTCCAACTGTCTAAGACTGACATTTTGAACATATTTGAATAACATGTTTGAATGTTATTTGAATTTTGTTATTTGAATGTTTATTTGAAATTAAATTTTGAAAAATTAAAAATGAAATTTTTATTTATTTGAAAAATGAAAAATGTTTATTTGAAAAATGTTTATTTGAAAAATGAAATTTTGTTATTTGAATGTTTATTTGAATTTTAATTTGAAATTTGTTATTTGAATGTTATTTGAAATTTGAATAACATGTTTGAACATATTTGAATAACATGTTGGAACATAACATATTGGTACATTTCACTCTTATTCCTCACAGAGAGGAAGATGCATAACAGTAGAATGAGGTTGATGGACGTTGACGAATTTAGGGAACAGATAAGTAGGCTCCTTGTGAAAGATCATCTGAGGTATATTGAGAATTGGAGACACAGAGTCTGGTAGAAGTACAGCTGCAAACCCTTTTGATAGGTGCAAAAGGGACAGGAAACACCGTAAAATACCGTTATGACTGCATCAGAAGCTCTTTGATAAACTGAACCAGAAAGAAATAATATAAAAATGGAAGAAAGATATACATAATTAGGCATAAGAATAGAAAAATAACCTGGAAATAAAGATAAAATAAAGTAGTGCAAAGTGAAAACTGTATGTTAGTTAGAAAGTGGTAGAAAAAAAAATCATGAAAAGGCTAGGTCGATCTCATAGACATATAAAAATGAGAAAATAGTATCTTTCCATTATAAAATATAAAGAAGAGAGCAAACATAGGATGATGTAGGAAAAGCTGAAGAATTCAGTGCTGTTGTTTGCTTCAGTCTTCATGCACCGTTGTGCAGAATTATTTGACCAAATAGCCAATGGAAGTGCTTTAATGAGTACATAGGGTACATGAGAAATGTGAGGACATAGGGTATATGATGAGGTACATGCTGAAGTATGGCTGCCTAAAATAAAGACCTTAAAAAATAAAATTAATAAATAAAAGTAAAAATTCATGAATGAGAGCTTTCTCTGAATTGTCTACATTTTGAGAAATCATGGAGGTTGAGGGAGTCCTTAAGGGTTATAGGAATGTAAATATATTACTGGGCTTCAAAATAAGAAACAAAAGAGAACCAGGGTGTCATAGCCAGTCTGACCTGAATCTTTGCAAATAGTCTAGAGCAAGCTATTAATATCTACAAGAAGTGAATTTAGCTCTAGAATGCTTTTGACAGGGTAACAGATCTATAGAATTCTGTAGATGTAACACAACTTGAGTTTAGTACACTCTTTCATTCTGTCCCATATGACATTCCTGTAGGCAAACTTTGACTATGTTTAATCAATATCATGTGATGTATAAGAATCAATCAGTTACTGTTAGTCTTACTTCAAATTATGAAGGCATGTCAACAGAGTCCTGCATTCGTCTGTCCTGGACAGAGTATTCTTTTCAGTGTTTTCATTAATAATTTTGATTATAGACTAATGTATCCTTGTAAAACTTGCAGATAAAATCAAGGTTTTAACAAAGTTCACATGTGTGTCATGGTTTAACCCCAGCCAGGAGCTAAGCACCACACAGCCGCTCGCTCACTCCCCTCCCGGTGGGATGCGGGAGAGAATCAGAAGAGTAAAAGTGAGAAAACTCATGGGTTGAGATAAAAACAGTTTAACAGGGAGAGCAAAAGCCACATTCACAAGCAAAGCAAAAGAAGGAATTAATTCACTACTTCCCATGGGCAGGCAGGTGTTCAGCCATCTCCAGGAAAGCAGGGCTCCATCACGCATAATGGTTACTTGGGAAGACAAACGCCATCACTCCAAACGTCCCCCCCTTTCCTTCTTCTTCCCCCAGTTTTATATTGCTGTGCATGACGTCATATGTTATGGAATATCCCTTTGGTCAGTCGGGGTCAGCTGTCCCAGCTGTGTCCCATCCCAACTCCTTGTGCACCCCCAGCCTACTCGCTGGTGGGGTGGCGTGAGAAGCAGAAAAGGCCTTGACTCTGTGTAAGCACTGCTCAGCAGTAACTAAAACATCCCTGTATTATCAATGCTGCTTTCCAGCACAGATTCAAAACATAGCCCCATACTAGCTACTATGAAGAAAATTAGCACTACCCCAGTCAAAACCGGCACAAGGGGGCTTTTTGGGGATCAGCATTCAAAATTTTGGAAAACACCTTTAAAATGACAAGTTGATATTCATACAAGTTTTGTGGGAAATCTTACACTCAGAAAGGAGAAACTAAATGCACCAAGCCAAAAATATCTGGCTAATCAGGTGATAGTCAGTCAGAAATGAAACATGAATTAACAATGTGATTCTGTAAAATATATTAACAGGATTACTGCATGCAAGGTGTGGAAAATAATTATTCGAGTCAGTGCTTCTGAGGCCATATCTAGTATGTTGTTTAGTTCTGGTCATCATGGTTTAAGGAAGAATTGGGCAAGCTAGAGAAAATCCAAAAGAGAAGAGTAAGAATGATGAGGGGTTTTGAAGACATGACCTATAAAGAAATGTTGATAGAATTTGTTTTATTTAATCTAGACAAAAGAAGACTGAGAGAAAATATGAGGTCTCTGTTATGCAAAAATTTGTTGCAAACAGGACAATGATCAATTGCTTTTTTTGGGCACCGAATGAAAGAGAATAAATTGGGTTAATCTACAGGTTAAGGTTAGGGTAAAAGACATAAAAGCCTATCAGGCAGTAAACCATGGGAATAAATTACCCACAGATATTTTCTTTCCTGGAGTTTTCATCAAGTTTGCCAAATGTCTGACAAATGAGTCAAGTATAATTGCTTTTCTTCATTTTATGTAGTTGAAGTAGATGTTCTGTGAGATCTCATTTCCCATTCATTAATATGAATCCAGGTTTATTTTGCATTTTGGTGCCTCAGTTTCTTAGCCTTAAAATACAATAATAATTTTTCTACATTTGGTAGTTGTGGTGGGAGTATATGTACGTGAAATATTGAGATTGCTTGGATACTGTGACAATGGAAACCATATACGTTTACACTGTAGAGTGATAGACAGCTACTATATGAAGTCATTGTGAAAATGACATCTCTTTGTCTTGAATTCTTGCTTTCTATTTCTGGGAGATCGGAAGATACAGTGGCTTCACAGAGTTGTAAAGGAAGTATCTAACCTCTTGGGACCCCTTGGACAATTTTTGGAGAAGTGTTATTTGCATATCTCCAATCAACTCTTTGGCAAGTATGGGAAAAGTTCCCAGCTGCCAGTTTTGACAGCCACAATTCTGGCAGCTGTTAGTCTTGAAGGGGAAAGAGGAAAAAGAGGAAAAAAGAAAAAGTAATATCACCGGTATTTTTGTAGACCTTGGGTGACATTTAATATTACCTGCTGAAAATAATAAAAATAAAAAGGCACAAATGAGAAGGAGAGAAAAGGGTTCCAACTCATGGAGCAGATAATAGTAATTTAGTATTTTAAAGCAACTCCATGACTATTTCATCTCTGAACAGTTCCACTCTCAGCTTGTTAAATTGAAAGTGGAAATAAGAAATTACAGGCTGAAGGAATGGGGTTAAAAATAAATCCTCAAGTGGGCTGGCAAACTGAAACTTCTTGGGGAAAAGTAGTTTAGCTAATGTCAATTTTCTGTTGTAATTTTCACAAGAAAAGGTTTGGTACTGCTAAGTATTTCTCAAAAGGGAGGTTACTATAATATAGAGGTAAAAATATATAATAATGATTATGTAGAATAAATAATTTTTAGGTGTTTGAAGGATTTAGAGACAAAACTTTATGAAAGGGAGAGATGCTGTTTCATATATTTTATTTGTACTTGCAATATTTTGAATGTACTTCTAAACAATAAAACAGACTTTCTTTAACTTTTGAATTAACTGTGTGGTAGTTTTAAGGAGAGATCATGATGTGGTTTGGCACTGGTTGCTGGTCATTTTAGTGGGATTCGTGTTTTCATTCACTAGGAAGGTACAGTCTTCTGAATGCAAAACCGATGTTATAAGAAATTTTGCTTGAGTAGGAACCACATAATTTGACCTGGAGGTCACATTAGATTTTCTCTTTATTGAAGTATCATGGATAGTATTAATCTGTATTTGTCTTTTGTTTTCTGCTATATGTTATCATGATGCATTGCCATTATAATAACAAATAGCCTGTCAACACATTTACTGGACCGCAAACCTCTTGGGATAATCACTGAATTTTCATCAAGACTGCAATGATTAGTGTTTCTGATTATGATTATCAAATAACTAATTAGCTATCATGTTTCAGAAAAGACATAAAATTAAAAATGTTTTCAGAATACATTAAGACTGAAGTTTTTAGCTACTTCCACTTTTTTTTTTTCAGAAAGCTTAGAGCATGTAGGAAGAAATGGAAGTTCCTAATTTTTATTGAAAAAGAGCTGAGTTGTCTCTCACTGTGTCCTGCTATGTAAAGACCTGTACTTATGTTCCTTCCCCATATTTTTGAGCAGACCTGATTAAAGAATATGGTTAAATTACTACTGGACTCTGTAACACAAGATAGCACATTTTGTTTCTGGGGTTGGTATGTTTCTTTTCCCTTTTTTTAATATTTTGTGCCTTTTTTGTGGATTTTCAGAAGTGTTAAAGTCTGATTAGATGTCACTGTAGAGGCAGAGAGAGAGCTCATCTTCACAGATTGCCTCACAGCGGTGCTGCATTGTGGTGCTGAGATGGTGTTCTTACCTTTATGTGTATTTTCTCTTTTTGTATTTGTACATGATGAAAGCTTGTGGTGTTGTTTCATTCAGGTTTCCTGCCTTCAGAAGTGAATGTCTGACCGGAATTTCTGGGTTTTGTTTTTTCTGTTTTGTTTTGTTTAATGATAATGACAGAGAAAGAAGGCAACACAAGGAACGCTGGAGTTTGTTAAAGGATTCATTACATGCAGTTCCAGTTCCTTGCTTGTTCCCAGAACTATTGTTGGATCCAGATACTTGTAATTGCATTGTTTTCCACGCTGTCCTTCATCTGTGCTCATTTTAAATGTCACAGAGAGAGGTGGTGACGTTATGCTAATTTGTAATAGATTCCAGTGTTACATTGCCCCATTTCTTTCACCTCAGCAAAGAGCACTTGCTGAGAAGAACAGAGGATGATTACCTCCCCTCTGAGCATGAACTAGCTGCTATGGCTACATGACCTTGGATTTAAAGAATAAACTCTAAAATTGCTGTGCAGAGGTTGTACAGGTTTTGTGCCTAAAACAAAGAAAGGATTTCAAAGAGAATTTTTTCCCATCTGTGGCTGAGTTTATAGATTCTTCCTCATACAATATATCTCTCATTCAGAAATTCCCCTTTCTAAGCTTGTGAGATCAGTTTTCAGTGAATGTGAAAAGAAATGTGGCTCACATATTTAGGATATGCTCTTTAAGAGATATCAAGCTTTTATAGGAGAATTAGATGAAAGACTAAGTATTGCAGTTTATTATGAGTTCGTGGCTGGAGTTAGACTGTACCTGTATCAAGATAAGGATCTTGCCTGAAAGATCGCTGTGGTTTGATCCTCCTGCAGCCTAAATGCAGGAATTATTGAGCTCCTGACTACAAAAAGACTCTCAAAGCAGCCCCTGAAACTATATCAATTCTATAGTGCTAGAATATAAAAAAAATGGTGGCAGGATCAAAGGCATAGTTCAGCCATTACTGCTCCTTTTAAAAGAGAACTGAACAGGGTCATGTGGGAGGACCCTATGAATGGTCGAATTGAAGGAAGATTTCAATCTCCTTTTGAAAATACACTGGCATTAATATGATTTTGAAGAGCATGAATAAGAAGCTCTACAGACAAAGCACTGCTGCAGGAGCAGGTTTTTGGCCTTTTTTATGTCAGTTAGAATTACACTGGAGCTCCAAATAAGAGGTGAGTAGAGCCTGAGGACATGATTCTGCATTCATTCCTCACCCAAAACTCCCCCTCACGCTCAGTGGGAGCATAAGGGGGAGGTTTGTGTTATGCGACACTGCTTCAGTTCTTGATTCTGGTTCACAGTGAAAGATAAATCCATTGTGCAACTTCCTTATTTCTCCTGAATCAAACAAATCAAAACCAAAGAGAGAAACCCAGTAAGCAGATTATAATACCTTTTGGGAAGAATAATCTGGTTTTCTCCAGATATGTTCTGGTACTTTGATTTTAAAAGATTAGGTGCTTCACACTTGGTGAAAGTCAGAGGCTATTGAGCTCTGTCCAAGGAATAACTGATATTTTCATGTAATACCTTTGATTTTGGGTCTTGACACTAATTATTTTATTTTCTTTTGATGGTTATCAGATTGTAAATGGTACTGAACTGAAATCTCTAAGACTATCAATGACTTGATGGATTTGGTTTTTTTCCGTCAGCAGAATAGGAAAAGTAAAATTGTGTCCTGAACAGATGCAGAATGAATGTCAATTGTAGGGTACTGTTGCATTTTTCCCTCCATCTTAAAGACAGATCTTATTTGTTCTTGAGGGAACAGAACTTAGCTTTGGTACCCCATTGGGCAAATTTCAGAGCAGGCTAGACTGTTTTGTGGATTGAAAATGAGGGAAAAAACAGTGATCTTGGTAAAAAAACCCAAGCTTTTCTGTCATACTGAATTTCTTCCTGTCTTCATAGTTATTACCTTTTTCCCCCTTGAAGCTTGTAATTGTTTGTTCTGCAAAGTTGGCAGAGAAGAAAGCTTAAGACAGTATAGAAAGAGAATTTTAATGTTCATTATATTGTTATGTTATATTATAGCCCAGGTTCATAAATCAACTTATTTCAAAATGTCATCTTTATCCTGATCTTATCACATTTACTATCCTAACGTCCAAATAAAGAATATGTTCTCTATCTAAAATCTAAAAAGAACACTTATGTGGGTGTGCATACGTATTTGTGCAGGTAATGAACAGGAGGTTTTTTGTGTGCTCAGAACGTCCCTAATTTTAAAGACCCCAATGCATTATTAAAATCTACTAAAATAAATCATATTTCTGTTAGATTTCTATTCCTATAAATTTTTAAACATATTTGAAGAAATATTGTAGTGAACTGTTTGATTACATGTCCAGTCACATCTGTAACAGCTGCTGAAATGCATCTGCTTTTGAGTGGATTGTGACAGGTGCTTAGAAAGGTATCTTCCATTAAAATTGTATTACAGTTTTTGTAACAAGAGGTAAATTTGAACTCTGAGCTAAAATACAGCTACTTTCCATATTTAGACAGGCAATCACTTATTTTAATCAGATACCAGTATTACAGTGTTGTACTTCACCTGTTTCAGAAATAAATTTCTGTTGAAATACACTACACAGGAGGTTGGGGATTTTTTAGCACTGCAGTAAGGTCATATTTCATATTAAATATGTAAAAGGAGTTAATTCTGCAGTGTAAAGATAAGTTCATAAAATTGTACAATACAAATAGTATGTTCACTATGCTTACAACGCTTCAGTTCTTTAGTAGAGTCAGTCTACTTAGCAGCAAATGCAATGAATTCCTTTAGCTATTAATGAAAATATCTGATGTATTCTTCCTACAGAAGTCTTTGCAACAAAATAGCATTCGTATTCATCTGGTTGTAAAGTTACAAATGCCTACATTTCTTGTCTCAATTTATTTAAAGCATAAAGTTGAGGAAATCACAGTGGCCTGTAATACATATCTGTAGAGCCAGTCCAGCATGTTATCCTATTGTAATTTGAAACCTTTCATTGCATTTTCCTTCTATGAAATAATAATTTTTTGGCAAGACAATAACTGTAGGCGAGGAAGTAGCATTGAAATATAATGGTTATGAACCATTTAAACCTGAGAAGCAGGCACAGGACACCTAAAAAGTGTGATCCATACCAAAGTGTTTCTGCATTCCTTTTGCTTTGTGAGTAATGACTTTAAATTGCATCCGGTTTGGATATAGTAAGATGGAGAGATGGATAGTAATTGAATGTGAATAAACTTTGCAGTTGGACTTTGAAATACAAGATTGGCTTTCCTAAGTGCAAGGTTTTGCTTACCATTCTGGAATCACTTGTTTCTCTGCATTTTTTTTCCTTGGCACACTTAATGCTTTGTTGGATTTTAGCTGAACTAGTCTGGCTTGTATATTACAGATCATTTACTAGGAACCTGCTGGGTTACTTTCAGAAAGGATGCTGTTCTTCAGTTCTTAATTAGACCACCAGCAATTCCATTGTAATCGTACATTTAATATATTATTTGCAAACCTTTGCCGGATTATTTTCAATGGGTAACTGAAATAGTGGTTTATTTTATATTTCTACAGTATGATGGCTGTTACATGTGCAACAAATACACTGTTAAACTTGAGTCAGTTCTAATTTAAGTATTATCAAGTAATACTAGTTTATTTTTTCTCTTTCCTAATTCACTTTAAAACAAGACATTTAAAAACAGTTCTGGTTTAAGAGTAATTTGCTCTGATATTTTAGGTGTGTTTAATTATGAATATATGCTGTGGAGCCGAGTGTTCTGAATGTATTCTAATTGGAATACAAAATGCAGTGGAAAAACCATTATCAATATTTGATATCTTTATGTCTCAATTCAGTTTTACGATCACAGTTTCAGAGTTAAAGGAACGGAATTATTCTTATTATGACATATATCCCTGACTCGATTGTCATCCACTGCTGGTTGTTGCTTTCCACTGTGGACACTGTCCCTCTTCCCAGAGGCCTGGAAGCCCTTGTTGGTGAAGACTCAGGCAAAGAAAGCATTGAGTACCTCATCCTTGCTTGTGCCTGCTGTCACTAAAATACCTGCACTGTTCAGTAACAGTTCCGCATTTTCCTTGTTCACCCTTCGCTATCAGCATCATAGTACAAAGTCTTCTTGTTGCCCTTGATGTCCATTGCAAGTGTCAGCTTTAGGTGGGCTTTTGCTCTCCTAACACCAGCCCTTCATGCCCTAGAAGTGTTTCTAAATTACTCCTTTTGTAACTTGTCCCTCTTGTAAATTGCCTTTTTTACATTGGAGCAATACGGTACTGTACAACTATGTAAAGTTGTGCAATATTTCATTATACAAGTTTATGTTAACAAATGAATTTATTTGGGATGGGATTCTGCTGGTAAAATTGCTTCAGACCTAAAGGAAAAAACAAACGTTGACATTTGATTGTTTGGATTCAGTTCACTTTTGTGCTAAATTCTTTCAAATACTTTTCCAAACAGATATACTACTTATTTTTAAATGTTCTTTAGTGATATACCATTTTAAAAACATCAGCCATTTTGCATAATGGAATAAATAAGTTTTTATGGCAACAGGTACAGTTCCAAGTTTGATAAGTTTAATTGTAAGGAAAATGTATGGTATTTTTCTGTGATTCATGCTATTTCTGTCAGCATATCTTCTTTCTGAGACTATCCTTCCAGCTTTAAGAAAAAGTTGAATGCTGGTTTTAACACAGTGTTAATCATCTTTCTAGAGTGTGACATAACAAACTTGTTACTACAAAAAAATGAAACTCACTGCCAACAAAAACTGTGAGTTTGTTTCTGTAGACCTAGCAATTCTTGAAATTTCAATTTCTGTTGGTCTTGTATAGACATGAAGATGAACATTCAGTAGAAGATCTTCTCATGACTTCCTTAAATCATAATTGTGTTGTACATAGTTGCAAGAATTTTTTTTTTTTTTTGCCTTCCACCTAATAATCTCATAGCTTTAAGGATTTATAGATGTGTTTGTGCACACTTAATGCTTCTCTGATTTACAAGTCATTGATAACAATTCTGAATATGACAAGACTTTACAAACCGTATGTGCTTAACACTACTAGTACATGATACTAAAAAGAAATTACAGCTTTGTAAATATTCTGCTCCTTGGTCTATTATTATGTTGTGATGTTTGCAATGATATAAGTCAGTGCATGTTTACTTGTATTTATTTCCTGTCATGGTCCAACAGCCTTTCATGGTATACCTCAGTCTTTGTCTGAGTAATTGTGTGCTTATTCAAATTGGTTGGGATGTATTCCAAGAGTATTTAACATGAACCAAACTTAGTGTGCATTAGGTATAGTGGATAAGAGTCTACATCCTTTTTCAGATAAAGACATAATTTGAGAACTTCGTAAGAATTGTTACTGACAAAAGTTGTTGAATAAGCAAAATGGAAATCACAGTCTTCCATCTTAAGGTTTCAGCCTTACAAATATTTAAAAGTCAGTTATGTGCTTTGCAGTAATAAAATGGCTGTTAATGGTAGTAAGATCCTTTTCAGGTGTAAAACTATATAAATATAGCCACATGGGATGAGTGTGTGTATGTGTATATATTTATATATAAACATACCTAAATGGTTGTTTGATTCCCTTCCTCCTTCCACAAAAGAAAGCCCTGTTTTGATCTCTATTTGATCTTGAAGAAATTTCCCACTTTGTTTTATAAGGAACCTGGAGTATAGTCCTTACCTATTCCTTCCACTCCATGTTCTTTAAACCCTGTTTCCTCACCAAAGGATGTGAAGAAATACATTTCCTGCAAGGCTTTTAAATTTAGAGCATGGGGTTCTTAATGAGGGAGTAGAAATTGGTGGTACTTGAAGCAAATAAATAAATAAAACATGGTTTAATGAGGAATAACTGGTGTAGCTGAGACAGTGCTAACTCAGTCCTGATGTCTGTTGGTATTTTAATGCATCCTGCAGCATAAATATAAGACTCCTGCCTCCTTAATTATAGCGAACACATTTTATAATGGTTCTATTGATCTCTTGTGAACAATGTTGATCTTGTAGGAAGGGTAGGTGGAGCAACTAAATAACAGCATACACTGTTATTGCTCTCCAGCATGGTAGTGGCACTGAACTACTTCTTAAACAAAAATATTCAATTATTTGTGTAATTGATGCAGCATATATTTTCAATATTCTAAAAAGTAAGTGAATATCGTTCTCAATTTCATGACTTGGACTGTTATCGGCTTCTGTCATTCACAGGAAATTACATCCTAAAATCTCAATAGATAACATGTAGCTGCTGTGAAAGCTAGTGAGATGAGGTAATGCTATGTAGGCAGTACAGATTGTCCCTGATTGAATACAGATTGAATATAGCATTTGGAAGAACTTTTGCCAATCACTGAAAATAGTCATTACATAATTAAAATGAAAGAAAAACCTTCCTGGATTGAATGACTTTTTTTTAAAATAAGGAAACTAATTAGTGATCTTAAAATAACAATGTTGTTTCAAAGTTGGATAAACCCTTGCAGAAAAGTGGTAACAAGGATCATAAAGTACAATCGAATTCAAGCTATTCTACTTTTCTTTCAATCACTATCAGCACCTTTTTCCCCCACAAATGCTCAGTTCTAGTACTGACAAGGAAATATCTGAATTTGGTTAGAGAAACTGTGCTTTGTATTAAGCTATTTTTAATTACTGATTAGATATAATAGCTAATCCCGACATACAAAACATAGAGCTCTGTATTTTTTTCCTGTTTTTGCACTGGTTTTGAATCTAATATTTTCTTATTTAAGTAGAGCTTGGAAACACAAGCTGACTGCACAAACTGTGTCAAATATCTCATTCCAAGAGATGGAAAAAATCCTTCTGACATTACTCACAAGGGGTAGTTTTGCATAATTCAATGAAATTGGAAAGAGTATTTGATAATAAGAATAAAGGTCAGAAGCGTGGGAGGAAAAAATGTCTTCCTTTTGCAAACAAAAAGCATAAGTACATTATGTGCCAAATATCATGCATCATTGGATGGGGGAATGAATTGTGTGGGATCTGACAAGTTCCCAGCACTATCTAACGGTATTTTAAAAACCTATGTTTTATTGTGACTTTGCAGAAATACTGTTTGTTACAATTTAGCAGATCCTTCAGAGAAATTGCATGCTCTTCAGGAAAATGAGCAGTTATAACAGGCAAGCATGCTTGCTTGTATGATTGAGGCCTCTGAATTCATTCTGTCTCTCTCACAAGGTAGAAAAGCAGCAGCATTTCAAAAGAAAACATTTGGAGTTTTGCTATACTGCTGTAGAAGTACACTGTTTGCTGGTGAGAAAGTAGAACCTAAGGGTCCTCTTCAGTGACCTTTAAGGCAAAGCAATACCCTACTGAAGTTGGTAAAACATTTTTGAGCATCTTTACCATTATCGAGTATTCTTAGCTTATGTATCCATTGTTAAATATTCCCTATCACAAGAAAAAATGTTGCAAAACTCATGAAGACTTATAACAAGTAGGTAGACTGGGGATCAAGATACCATTTTAGGAGAAGTTCGATCTGGGTCTGGACTCATTCATTCTGAATGAGCAAGGATTTTTATGGTGTCCTTTCTTTTGGTCTCCAAAGTCCTTGTTGCAGTTGTTAGCTGAGAAGAGGAATTGTTTATCAATTTGCTACGAACTAGTGGGGAGTAAGTCCTAACTCTGTTGTCTTCAATGCTGAGTCACACTTCTTCTGTTGATGCATGCTGAGTTCTGGTCTGCCAATAATTTGGATCACTGTAGGGTCAAAACTGCAGCCCTCATCTTGGCCTTCTGTCCTGCCTATTGTGACAGCCCATGACCCAACTACATATTATCTCTCATCTCTTTGAGATTCATATTATTTGAGGGTTTAAAGACTGCTGCCATATGAATGGGAGCCATGATGTAAATAAGTCATGGTATGTTGATAGCCTTTGGATGGGGAACAAGGCTTTGACTTTCAAGCAATATAGAAATAGGAAGGAACAGAATATGTGAGATGCTTGGGTTTATGTGTTCACTTATTCTCTTCAGAATTGGGCATTCACATTTTGTATTACCTTAAGTATTGTAACATATAGCAGTGTATATGGTAAATAACAGTAATCTATTTGGACTGTTTTAAAGGCACATAATTTCCTACATAGCTGGCAGTGAAGACTTTGTATATAGTCAGTGTATAGTAATGTAGGACTAAACAGAACTCTAACAGAGATCCCTGGTCTGGAGCTGAGTTTTTATGAACAATTCAGCTTTCCCATGTAAATTTATAGGACTTTCTAACTTACAGATGATTTTCAGTGATTTCTGTGGCTTGCTTTGTCTGGAGCACTTGATGTTATTTTTTCTGGCGTGAAACTTGTTATTGGTAATCACCTTGAGCTGTGAGTAGCTGACTAGTTTTTCACAATCATTTGGCAGTAAAATTCAGTGCAACTCAGGCTAGAAAAGTTGACAGTATTCTCACAACTGTGCATGAAATCCCTATGTGATAATTTCTCATTTGCAGAAGACTGGAAAAAGACATTATGAGGTATGTTTCTAGGGAGTCTTCATGTTTGTGTCACTGACTTTCTCCTTGATCACTTGGAGGGTTCTCTTTTATGTTGCTGTTTCCTCATTAAGTTTGTTGCCATTTTCAACAATCTGGTTTTTGCGGGGTTTTTGTGTTTTTGTTTTTTTTTTTATGATGTCTTCTATACACCATTAATTTATTAATACTGGTTATATAAAACTAAACAAGGTAAAAATATTTTACATTAATGCCATGAGGTAAAATGGTCCTAAAAATATGCTGCAGAAATACTGCTTTTCAGTCAAGCAGTTCAAAGTACTGATTAAACTTGGCAACTCTTATTAGATTCCATAGCTGGAAATTTGTGGCAGAGGTAGCTTAAGTGCTTTTCTATTTTATTTCTATTTTATTCAGGTTTTGGGTTTTGTTTTGTTTTTTTTTTTTGGTTGTTGTTTGTTTGTTTTTCTATTTAGCTCAGTGATCTGATTTCCAGAATTCTCTGTCAAACGACCACTGAGCATGCCTAGGTCAGCTCACATTACATGATCAACAATGCATTGCAGACACATTGGGCTCACAGTACCTGTCATTGGAGGGGTGGGATAGTCTTCATTTACACAATAATTTGAAATATTTACTTAGAGTATGCAGTTTATTGGCATGTGCAACATAGGTCTTTCATAGGACCTACCAACATTAGCAGATTTGCTACTAGTATCAAACTCAGTCATCTCATAAAATATTGTGATTATCTTTTTTTGGTGTTCTTATCTCATTTGATTAAAGACTTGTCCTTGAATTCAAAGTGCTTCCCAATTCTCAGTCAGAGCTTACTTATTTAACACAAGATGGAGGTATCTCCACTTAGCTTTTTTTCTTATGAGAGAAACTACTTATGGAGTGGGTTACTTAATCTATAAAGGTGGCAAAGCCAGGCCATTCTTATCTATTATTTCCTTAACTTTAAAATTGTTGTGACGAACCTCTAAGTTTCAAATTTAGCGTGGCAATAGTGTCAGTGTAAAACACCATTGTCCAACTATGAAGAGAATCTTGTTTCGACAGGTATGGAATTTCAGAAGATACCTAGATATGGATGAATTTAACTTCTCATTTTTTCACTTCCTTTAATTTGAGTTGTTTAGCCTTGGTTTATCATTTGGCATTTTCAGGTTGTTATGCTTATAACCATGTCTTACCATGAAAGATATTTTATTTGTTTCTTTTATGCAGCTCTTTTGGTCCACAAAAGACATTCAAACATGAAAGGCTTGAAACCTGGAGATGTAAAATTCCAGCACAAACCTGAAAGTTGGAATATATCTTCTGAGTCTCCTGGACTAAGTTGAGCTGCTAGAGTTCATCTACCCATACACATCCAAAAATAGTTTATCTCTGGGACTAGGTTTCTCTAGGAATGCTTAACGAGGCACTATACAGACTACGCAGATCTTCATGGCGATCTCAGCAATGGCAGCAAAGGAATGGGATGAAAAATGCATTGCTTTAGACTGGTCTCAGGGGAGAAGCTCCTAGAGCATAGATTAATTTGAGGATTGGGCTTGTCCGTTATCATTGCAGTTATAGGAGTGTGGAAGGTACAAATTGGAGATAGACTAGCCTTTTTTATTTTCCCCCCCATGTTGGAGGAAGAATAAAAAAACAGCCTAAACACCCCTAGTGATATCTCAGGTTGATCTTATGCTGCAGTCCAACAATATGATTGCAGCATATATATACATGCCTGATCAAATAGATACCAATTTAGCTATGGCAATGTTGTGTTCAGTGTGGGCTGAAATATTCTCACCCCTCATCCTTTGGGAGCTTAGGTAGACTGGTCTAGCAGCTGGAGTGTCCTCAGCTCATTCCACTACCATCATTCCCCAAGCTGCTTAGGTTATATTTGGGATCCAATTGCAGTTGCACGTGGCACTTCAGTGTAGGCATACATTCAGAAATAGTGGGAATATAAATTGTTAAATTTGGAAGACAAATGTGTTTAAACTTCTGGTAAGGAAAGTATAGATTTCTGTTTCAGTGTTGCGTTTGGTTTTGTGGTTTTTGTTTGTTTGTTTTTTTCCCCTAGAACAAACAAAACAGGAAGGATATAGTTGAATGTTCCTTTGGCTCATCCGGTTGTGTTTATAAGAATATGATCTGGATTCCTCTGGATTCCTCTACCCTTTCAGACCCCTCTGTGAATCTGAAGGTACATTTGTCTAAGACGGGAAGGGAGAAATTTAAGAAGTTAAAATAAAATATCCATAATTGATAAGAAACACAAAAGGGTTTCTTTTTGTGTGTGTTTTGTGTTTGATTAGTATAAGTGACTATATTGTGTTAGATGTGTTAAATGTTCAGTGGTTTACAATCTCAAGAAAAATTAAAATCTCTGTTTCCATGTACTCACAAACGCGAAGTGCATTCTATGAAATACAGATTATGAGGCATATATGCCCATGCACTCACTTTCTCTGAAAATTTGAGAAAATTCCTCTCCCCCTGAAAAGTTAGTCTTTTCTTGCATTTTCGCACCTTTGTACAGCAAGACATTAGTGCAGTTCTCTTATCCCCCCTTTTTATTACATTATTAAATGTTCTTCTCAGCAAACCCGGTTGGGCAACAGCTTTTACTGTGTGCTCAAATAAAAAACAGTATGGAAGAGCATACGAACATAGTGTAATACCTTAAAGTGTGAATTAGGAACCTTCAAACTGAGTTTGCTGCCTTGCCATTCACGGAAATATACACAGAGATCCTATTTTAATTGATGACAGTGTTTGCTTCTCTTACATACTTGTTTGTACAGTGAATAAAGGATAAAAAATGGATTTCTGAGGGGATCTGTCCTACCTGTAATGGAATATAAAGTTTTGTAATAATGAGCAGTAAAAATATGTATTTTCTTTTTAATTTTCTTTCCAACTCAAAGTTATACAGGTCTTCTATTTAATATACTCTTTGATCCTTTCTTGAGAAATAAAACTGTTACAGGATATTTGCCTTTTGCTGGTATGATATCTAGGCAATAATAATTACAGATTAAACATTTAACTTTTTTTAATATTGAGTTTCTCATTACTTTGCAGTCGGGTATGTATCATTAAACACCATTCCTCAAAATAAAGTGTGAATGGTTATTATTGTTGTTTTATTTTAAAATAATTACTTCCATGAAGGGTTTTCTTTTTCATTTTTTAAAGAAAGCATTGCATTGATCTTCTGTTTTGTAAAAACTTTTAACAAAATGAATTTTGTAATAAAAACAAACTTTAATTGTTATTTATCTCAACCAGATAAACAAGGAGTCTGCTGATCATGATAATTATCACCAGTCTGAGTTAAGAATTCCTTTTGCATTCCATGTCCTTGAATTGCTATTCAGAAACATCGCTTAGATATTTTCTCAGGAAAAAAAAATATAAAAAAATCCTATCAGTATTGCCAGTGAAGTAAACAACTGTGTCTAAATTGATATACGTAGGATAATTCCAGCTTGGGGTGAACATTTTGCCATATCTCATTTCTCTCAAAGGATGGGATCTCGGTAGCTGCACATGTGATTTTCCATGAGACCAGCACAAATTTTACTCAGTCTCAACACAGACAGTGAATCTTTCTATGAATAAGGATTTCTTCTGTGGTTGAATGTGGCTAAATCAATTCCTTATGATTAGAAGAAATAGAAGACACAATTCAGAGGAAATGAAACCAGATTATTATAAACAGAGAGGGAATTCTATGTAAGGTTAAGCACATATGTAAATGTTTGTCATAGTGGGGCATAATCAGGCAAGTCAAACAAACTGTGGAGATCATAAAATTAAAAATCCAACATCAAAAGGGTTCAGGATTCATCCTGTGAACTCCAGAAGTGCTTTAAATCTTTTTCTAATGTCATGTGGTCTGCTCTTTATCTAAGAATATACTTTTAATTAGGGGTCAAATCACTGCAGAAACTGGGTGAATCACAAGTATTCAAAAATAGAAATCCTTTCAGATTTATAGAATAATGCCTATTTTCAGGAAGCTTAATGGTATGTGAAAGCAGGTGGAAAATTAATATAGTTCACTTTACATCTGGGAACAAATGGAATTTGAGTACAGTGTAGAACTGGCTGGAAAATGAGGGAAAAAAATACTATTGCACTCCCCTCACACCCTTCAAGTGGGATTTTTTTTTTTTTCTTTAATGGAGGTTTCTAAAGCTTCCTCCTCTTCCCCTGTTCCCTTTACAGAGGACCTTATATATTTATTTTTCCTCACTCCTCTTCCCTTTTTGTTAAAACAATTGCATTTTTGGTTTTCCAGTGATTGTCTCTTGGTTTAGCCTGTGTCCTCTGGCAGTTGCCACAACAATATCTGTATTTTCAGACGTTTCAAATAAACAGTTGTGGTGCTTCTTCCATAGCTGCTACCTCATTGTGTTGAATTTAAAAAAGGAACTTTAGAAATACAATGAGTAAATGATTTACTTCCTCCCATCATAACAATTTTTTTTCATTGAAGGTATGAATGAATGAGTGAAAATTTATGTTAACTAAAATAATTTAATTAGCCTCAGTATCCATCTCTTTTGATTAATCCGTTAGCATACATAAGAATGGTCCTACTGCACTCTGGCCAAGAGTTGACCTAGCATATTACGTGGCCTTCAATAATAATAATAAAAAAACCTAGAAAATCAGGACAAATATATTGTGTATGTATCAACTATTTTTGTTTGTGTGGGTATTTTTGTTTTTAACCTTTGTAATCTGTGGTTCAAGTGCCTGCTGGATCAGGGATTGTATTTTATCTTTGTATTCTGTGGATCTTGATAGACTTCCATTCTGCAGTTACACGTGGAAAAAGACTTCTTTTTGTTTTTTTTCTGTGCATTTAGATGTACCAAATCTTATTTTACATTTCACTGAATTCAGCTGACAGCTGAAGTAAAGTAGTTGTTGTTTCTTTGCTATTTCTGTAGTTCTGAAGAGTTAATTTTCATCCGGGAGGTAAAATGCATGCACTTCATTTGTTTTCTGAGGTAGTTTTAGGAAGTAACAACCGAGCAGCGTATATAACTGATCATATAGTAAGGTTTTTGACAAAGCTTTTAAATTAGGCTATTTGATAACTGTTTTGAAATAGAAGACAAAATATAGAATAATGTTATACTGTCCATTTTAGGCAAACATTTTGAACTCAAAGTGTGAAAAATAGCATTAGGTAAAATACTCCACTTTTCCAAATGCTGTGATCTTAATTAAAATCCCACTGGAAGTCACATTAGGCTGTGTTTCAATGCAAGTAGCTGTTCCCTGTCACTGTCTTTGATGCTTCAGCTGGAGTAGTTTTACCAAGTCATCTGGTGTGCAGTGTATGAGTGTCTCTGGTAAGACTTATTCCTTGCAGGGATGAAACCCAAAAATCAATGTCAAATGGAAATCAAAGTTCTCAAAGTTTGAAGGATTGATGGAAAGAGATTTTAATGAGTGTGGATTTCAAGCTTTACCTTCATAAATTTGGCAGAAAGGACAAGCATGAAATTCCTGGGTGCAGATGTCTGGGAGAGATGTTTGAAAATAAGGAGGTTAAAAAAAGTTTAAATGAAAATCAGGAGTAACATTTTGATGGAAAGAAAGAAATATTTTTTTCATATTTTACCTGGAAATGTAACTCAGATTTTGAGGAAATTAAGTATATGCCAGTACCTTTGTGAAACTGGATGATAACCACATTCCAATTACCTCTCAGTAATAAGAAGCATAAAACTTAATTGCTTCTATTCAAGAACCTATTTCTTCTACTTTAAAATAAATAAAAAATCCCACCACCCAGAAACAGGGTTACTGAACACACCGCCAAGTTAACTGATTAAGTTAGAAGACCCAAACAAGGGAAAAATATTTCTGCGAGGTGAGGGAATTTAGCCTACTTTTTTTTTTTTTAATTTCAGCATGGCATCACACAAAATATTCTGTAGGCGAAGGTTAATTTTGTCAGTGATCAATTATAGCCATATGGAAATAAAACCATTTTAATTGGTAATACTGCTGTATCCATATTTTTTAATATAAACCCAATTTTTTTCTAATAGTTCTATTCCAATTTTTTTCCTGTTCAACACAGTCCAATTTTTCTGTGCTAAAAATTGTGTGCTTATGCCATACACTGGATATTGGCACTTTAAGGAGCTAATTTTAAACTATGATGGGCAAATCATTCAAGTGAAAATAAAGGTAGTTACTCTTTCTTCATGTAACAGTATCAAATGAAAAGTGAGTAATAAAAACAAAGGAGAGATATAAATTGGAAGCCTATTCATCACAACAGTTGGGTTCCATAACTACTAATTCTAAACCTGCGATTTACCTCTTTCAAGTATTTACTCTGAAATAAAAATGCAATTAAGAAACAAATGGGGGAAAAGAGTTTTAAAAAATGACTGCAATGAGAAAACCTTTATTGGAGCAGGTTATATGCTCTACTGAAGCAGGAGCTTGGTCCTTTTGATATTCTGGATTATTTTTTTTTCAATAGATATTGCATTGAAAACACATAGCCTTATGATATTTTTCAGAAGTCTGTGATAAAGATGTCCCTTTCGTATATGAACTTGGGCAACAGCCATGCCTGTGTTTTGTGAAGTACAAAGGCTTCACAGGTAGTGAGAGTTTGAAAGAACTCTGCATGCCACAGGCATAGTCTTTTCCCAGGTGTGATTTGAGAAAAGAGCCATTTTGTACTCAGCTGCGTGAAGCTAAAACTGGCAATGGAGAATCTTCATCCTTGGAGATTCCCAAAACTTGACTAGACAAAACCCTGAGCAACCTGGTCTTGGTCTGAAGTTAGCCTGTGCTTTGAGTGGGTAGACTAGATGATTTCCCGAGTTCCCTCCCAACTTAAATTATTTTACAGTTCTAAACGGCACTATATTTTAAAATTTGGCATAATGGCTGTGCTCAAATTGCATTTTCCTGATGTGACAGCACCATGCCCACACTAATGGCCATAGATAAATATTGTGCTTTAGGTCTGACAGCTCAGATGTCTAAAAACCATTGAAATTAAATATGGCAGCTCCCCACGGGCATCCCAGAAGCTTTTGCTCTATAGTGACCTAATCAGAGATTTACTTTCCTTTCTTGTTCCCTTCCACATTTTCATCTTCTTGAAAAAATGCTCCTGCAGTCCAAAGGTTGTCATTTTGAGTGGAGTTTGGCTTCAGCTAATTACGTGTGCTTGTAGTGCTCAGTGTACATGTAGTAAGCTTTGCTGTGGAAAGAAAAAGAAAAATCACAAGAAGTGCTACCCTTTTGGTTGTTATTTATTAGAAATAAGATTTTTTTGGAGAGATTAATACTTTTAGAGGATAGTTTCCAAAAACTACAGTCACAAATACAATGCTAGTTACAGGTATATTAGCCTCTATTTCTAAAAAAAAAATTAGTCTATACTGCCTTTGCATTTTGTGGCTTGTTTTGTTGTCACAGTTGTGAATTGTTAGTAGAGGAGCTAACTGGAAGAGACAAAACTTATGCATAGAAAGGGCTTTAGTAGGTATGAAACACTTCTTACTGAACACTGACAGAGCTTGACCCTCCACTTTCTCTCTACTGCCCGTACTCCACCAACTTTCCTTAGCCATGAAAAAAGCCTTTGCCAGTCCCCCTAAATGAGGAACCAAATGTGACAGCTCAACTGATGGTGTTGACACTGGCAGCAGACTTGACGGACGGCACCAAACCTTGCCATGGCCTATCTCCTGCTAATCAGCTGTTCGAAGGAACTCTGTGTGCCACAGGCACAGTCTTATCGGAAAAGGACATCTTTGTTGTTCACCCTGACAGCTGTGATGCAGCTGTTCATGGAGCGAACTGAGCAGAGAGGGGGAGGGTAGGAGGCAGAGGAGGAGGATTTAGAACAAGTGACAGCTCTGGTGTCTTGCACTGAAGCCGTCCTGAGCTATAATAAACTAGAACGGAGAAGAGAGAAGATGGGAATCTAAATTTATAAAATGAGAACATAGGTTAGGCATGAAACAAGAGGAGGAGTGAGAGGAAGGGAACAGGACTGCCCTGTGAGGGCTCTGTAAGGCAACTGGAGCTGTATGCTCTTGTGATTAATGCAGGCTGAAGGATTTAACATACAAACGTTCATGATTTTCTATAGGTCGTGCGTATGTCCGTGAGTGTTAATGGGGATGCGTGCCTGGAAGTCCCACAACTGAGCAAGACGTGGAGCAGCACGGGCCTGAATAATTTATTGAGGTGCCATAGATCTGATGGCTTTGGAGACAGGCTGAGGGAAGGAGTTTAAAAAAAAAAAAAGAAAAAGTGCTTGCTACTTGCTCTGAGTGATTATGGGTGGGAACGAAAGAGTTTGAGAAAATGCTCCTGCTGCTTTTCAAAGCAAATACCCTTGCTGATGCAGAAACTCTAAGTGGTAAAATACACTGTTGTTACAACTTTCTTATTTAAGCTTGTAATGTGTACCCTATTGACACTTTTGAAGACAGATGTCTAACTTAGTTGAATGTTAACTAGAAGGTACAGAAGTAAAGGTGTGGAATTGAGGATGTAGAAAATTCAGTTGAAACTGTGACATTTTCACTGATGTATTTTTGTTAGTTCCCATTAATTTTTATTTTCTAGTGGTTTGGTTTTGGTTTTTAAAGGAGAGAGTGAGACCACACTTTGGACCTTCTGTGATGATAAACTATCAATTTTAAACTTACCAGTCATTTCATAATATAACTTGAGAGGGGAAATAGAATGCAAATTCCGCAAATAAATTTTAAGATTAAAGTGGGTTTGCAATTTTTCAAAAAGTTGATCTCATTTAGAAGGTAAAATACCAGTTTAGATTAAATAAGTGAAATAAGGATGGCAGCAACATTCCCTTCCCTAGAACTCAGACTAAACACTTTTTAATGCTGAATGTAAAAAAAAAAAAAAAAAGTTATTAAACATTAATTGATTTTCCTCTGTGTTTTCTAGAAGCAGAAAGATTAAGACAAATATTTTGCTTGCAATATATCTGTCCTAGGCAAAGGTAAGGAGCGTTAGATTGCCTGGGAAAGCTTGCTTGTAAAAAGCTTCTGGTATAATTTTACAACTGAGTGGATTAGTTTGTGATAGCATTGAGATTTGGAATGTTCCTGCAAACTAATTCTTTTTAAGGTTTTCTCTTTTTATTGCTGATTACCTATGGGTTTTACTACATGCAACTTCTCTTTTCTCTACTGACATATAGACAAAATAGCTAACAGTATGCTGCAGTCAGTAGCCAAAAATGTCCCAAAACAGATGTTTCTATTGTTATAACAAAGAAACCACACATGTGCTTATACACACCAGTGCTTTGTTTTTACATTTACTACCGTGCTTGCTATTACCTCTTATCCTGCACTGAAGAAATCATCTTGAGTTGCCCCCCAAAAATAACATGTAGGCTTAGAATATATATCAAATATGATTTTCCTTATTTATATATATATAAAAAAACCAAACCAAAACACTCAGAAAAGATGAATTTATACTTCAGGGACTTTCTCAATAAAAAAGCCCATACAGATCCTTGCTCTACTTTATAGCAGGACTGCTCCTGCAATTTTTATTTGTGTGTCTATAATGTATCCTGTACCATATTTAAAGAGACATGCAATGCCTTATGGTGACATTTTGTTTATTTTCACTCCTGACTTGTGAGGTAATCCAAATTATTGTACTTTAGATATTCTTCATAAATATTTGATGTGCCCACATAACCTGAGGTTTATCTTTCAGATTTTATACAAGTCTAATAACAAATGTGAAATAAATTATTTGTGAAAGTGATTTTGCTCAGTAAAAAAAAAAAAAAAGTTTAATTGTTCACTCTAAATGGTTTGTCCATTATTTCAGACCTTTTTGTTAAGTTTTAAAATTTTTAAATAATTCAGCATACCATTTACAAATGAGTGGCTGTTTATATTTCTCCAGCCAATACTTTTCAAAATTGTACAAGATTAGTGTTTTTGAGTGTTTAGGTTTTGACATCTGTTCTGTGTAAATGATCACTCAGCTTAATATTTTTAATAGTAAATCTTATATCAATAGCTGTTCATAACTGATTTAAGTGCTCATTGTGCAACTTGAGATTTGGTAAATGCTTACTGTTATGTATTTTCCAGCTTTAGTGGTAAGAAAGGTTTAGAGGTTTGCATGAACTATCATACTTCTACTATTCCTGTGTTCTGAATTGTGTGTTTGCCATTGCACAGAAAATTGGTATTTTCATACAAGGGGCTTTTTTGTAACTTTATATTACTGGTCTAGTTCACTAAAAGTAGACTAACTTTCCATCTAATGATTTTTGCTATGGCTACATTTTTGTCAGTGGGAAAATTGTTCTATATTAATCTTTTTTTCAGTTGGTGATATAATGCAATTTTGTGTGGCTGGTGCATGGATGGCCACAGCTGAACCTTTGCACACTATGCTGTATTAAAAACATAAAATTAGACTTACTGTTCTTAATGGGTAATTCTTGTACAAGAGTTAATGATATCTTTCACTTTTATTTAAGTTATGCAGAAGCCAAGACAATATTGGTAGGTTCTTAAGAGTTACACCTTCACATACCTTGCAAACTGCCAATGCTTTTGATATTGAACAAACTTAGAAGCTGGGAATGTTAACTAACTTAAAAAAAACCCCAAGCTAGCCTTAAGGTTTAGGAAGGGTTGTGCCCAGAAGATGGACACAACCTCCCAGTCATGAAGAGATGACTTAGAAAGGCCTTTAAGAGTTAATGTGTTTAATAGTCCTGCTGCATGAGAGTATGAGCTGGGTGGCAAAACAGGGGGGTGGGAATTTTTAACCTTGTTATACTGTATAAGTGACAAATCAGTGAGGTGAAAGGAGAATGACAGTTTCTTTCGTTCTGTTTTCACCACCAATATCTGTTGTTTCTTTACTGCTGATGTGACTGAAGGGAAGCAGCAGAACACCCCTCTAGATACTGGCTATTAGACATACTTATGAAGAACAAATACATCAGTAAGAAATCTGATTTTTTATTTAGCATTTTTATGGTAGTGAGTTTTGTTTTGATCTGGGATCTTTTTATTGGAGATGATATGATAATCCACAAGCCACTGATGCCTACTGCAGTCATAATCTTTTGGATTTCTTCTTTCTCTGAAATTAAAATGTTGCCTCTGGATGCTGCAGATACAATCTGTTTGATGGCATGTCTATGAGTTTATGAGTTTCTAAGAGATGAACAGGAAGGAGTTGTTCAGAAAGGCACAGCTTTTCATCTAATATATCAGATACAGTCAGTGTCCATTTCAAAATTGTAAGTATATGTATTTTCAATGTAGGTAATAGATATATATTAGGAATGCAGCTACCAGAAGCATTAAAATGCTTTTTTTTTCTAAATAATGTTGTAAGTAGTAATAACCCATAAGAGGGAAGTTTCTGTGTCTTTTTTTCAGGAAGGGAGTTTCCATGTTTGGTTTCTCCTTGTTTATTTTCCTTTGTCTTCCTTGTGCTCTTCCTTGCTCTCAGTCTCACTTTCTTTCACATGTTCCTCTGCACTATTCCTGTCACACACCTGTTGCACGCAATGTTGCACTCTGTCTTTCTCACATGCATGCTCGCTTGCTCTCATGCTTTCTCAACCGCGCGCTCTTTCATGTCCTCTCTTGCACA
Organism: Ciconia boyciana; assembly: GCF_034638445.1. Taxonomy (NCBI): domain Eukaryota; kingdom Metazoa; phylum Chordata; class Aves; order Ciconiiformes; family Ciconiidae; genus Ciconia; species Ciconia boyciana. The sequence goes on from NC_132934.1 coordinate 178,593,859, forward strand.
TGCTCTCACTCAGTGTCTTGCTTGATCATTCTTGCACGCTCATTTTCTTGCACACTCATTTTCTTGCTTACTTGCGTTCTCTTGCTTTCTCTTTCTCTCACTCTTTCGCATGTGCTCTCTTGCACGCTCTTGCTCTCTCACTTTCTCGTGTGCACTTTCTCTTACACTCACTCCCTTTCTCACTCATGCTCTTGCACTCTCATTCTCTTTCTTGCTCCTGCTCTCTCTCTCCCCCCCCCCCCCAACTTATTGTATCTTATTTTTTCTAGAGAAAATATGTCCTTTATGTTACCCAGCAAATGGTCAGGGATTAGTGATACAAGATAGTTTGATCACCAGGGATAATACTGCTTTATGAACCTTCTTAACTGGATTCACAGGCGAGATTTTTTTTTCCCTTCAAGGTGTCGCCCCCCTCTTCCTTCCACCCCCTCCCCACCTTCAATCACATCATTGCTTGGAGGCAAGAGAGTATGGGGAGAGGGGAGAGAAGCTCATTTAGCAGCGCTGGTAGACATAGGCATCACAGTACCAATCAATCAACACACATGCTTTCCCACTGAGACTCCCCTGTGACCTTGAGGAGTGTGACAAATGACTTAGAGGACAGAACAGACAGAAGGTTTGTGATAAACCAAAAAATTATGTTCTTCTGGGTGATGAAGAAAAATACAAATGAAGAGTGAGGGTAGATATATATTTGGTCTGAACAAGACTCGATAAATTCTGTAAATACCTTTTGCTGTACTGGCTGTGGCTAGAGGAGTTTACTGTCATGGTAATCAAGACTTAGTCAATAAACCTCACTGCAGTGTTTACAGTATTTTTTTGTGCAGTACTGCAGTACTTTATGGCTCTGAGCCCTCAAATGTGGCTGGAGGTTGTAGCAGTTATTGATAACAGATTCCAGAGGCAATATATCTCATCAAATTCATGTTGAGGGAAAATAATCAGCAGAGTGAATCACTTAACCTGGATTGACTTGACTCATTCTGAAATCTGCAGAAAGTTAACTCAGTCATGAGAAGGTTATTATTAATCATAAATGTTTGATACATTAATAAGTGCAGCAACTTACAGTCTGGCTGTAGATATACTTTCAGGAGAATTTTAAAAATTATTTTTACATGCATTATATGTTTTTATTTTTTAATAGAGCAGTTGAGTCAGCAATCTTTCTGTATCTATTATGTATCTAAGTATCTAGTGCACTATGGGAGAAGGGTGCATTTTCTTGCACCCACCAATGTGTGTCTAGTCTTAGCAGAAAACAATGTCTGTTAGGAGAAAGATATCTTTTGTCACATTATTCATTCTTTGTGTCTCCTTCAGAATGCAGATTGGCATTTTCATTACTGATTCCTACCCATTCCTTTTTTCTCTAGTTCCTTTGACCCTTGTCAACATGACTATTTGTATTTGTCCCGTGTTAAGCCCCTAGTAACAGCGATCACTATTACATATTTCAGCCAGCCAAATCACTGATACTCCTGGTTCTATACTTAGATTCCTCTTCTTTGCAGCTCAATAAGAAAAGTAGTGACCTTCTTGGTGAAATAGAGACTGCCAAATACACATCAGAGGTCAGTAATGCTTGTTCTCCATAATTGTCATTGCATTCAAATCCATACAGGCCATAAAATGGAATTTCTAATCTCACTGCCAGAGTTTAGAAAACTATTTCCATTCCAACTTTCTTTCATGTTCTGGGAAAAAAAGGTCTATTGTAAGCAAATTTGGAGACTGTATTTTCTCTAATGACAGGCTACACTTTCCAATTCAGGAAAAGGTATTTTGGTTCATTAAGTTCAGTAGCAGTGCTAGTAAACCAAAGGCTAAATGAAAGGAGGTGGCATGTGTTTCAGGAAGCAGGAAGTAAAGTGTCATCATCCTTCTAATGGTATTGAAACTGGTCAGATTTACTGGTAAAATGCCTAGATGTCCCTTGTAGCAGACATAATCCTGTATGTGTCTGATGTTTTAGAGTGCCAGAATTGCAAATCAGAAAAAAATAAAGCATTACCTTGTGGAGAGTTGAAATAATTTAGAGAAATATAAGTTTTATTCACTCCTCCAGTTTAAGGAGGAGTGAATTACAATCACTATAAGGTCCTAGAAAATGACAGGAGAAAGCAGGCTGTTACAGTTTCAAAAGATTTGTGTTAAATTTACCAACAAGGGATGTGCTATCAGAGGGCAGCAGGTACACATCAGGAAAAAATTCAGAAAGCTGATTGTTCCTGGGGCTTTTAATGAGGTCAGTAACCCAGTCCTGTAAAACAATTAATTTCTTCAGCACCTTGCTGAATGTAATTCTGTTTTGAAACTGTTAGGGTCTTCTCCTTCAACAGATGTAGCTGCACTTTTCATTCAGGTAAAGCCAAACTGGCACTGTGTAACTTTGCTGCCCACTCATCCCCTCATTTGCTCTAATGAGGGCCTTCAGAGCAGGTCTGACAATGGAAAATGACAGACAAGAGGGATTATAGATTAGTCCGAGGTAAAAAAAGAAATAAAAGCAGAAGACGGTTTAGGTTGTAAGCCATGAAGTATGAATTGTATTTACTAGGTGCTATGCTCTACTAATATGAGTAAATATTCATAAGTGTAGACAGCAAGACTTTGTATCCAGTAGATATTTATTCTGAAAATACCAGAAAGCCATTAAATGGTTTTCAAGAGCTTCTGCTTTTCTAAGGAAGATGGGTTTTTTGCACTGGATGTCATGTTGAAATGTTGTCTACTTTGAATTAATTTATTTTAGTTGGATCAAGTCTGTCTCTACCAAAAGTAGTTAACTTTAAAAAACTTTTGAAAGTATCTTCAAGGACAGGGAATCATTAGCATCTGGGTATTTTTATTAGTTTGGGAACACAAGTCATGTAGCTTTGTGTCTGAAAGAGATAAGGAAAATAGAACAGAGACTTGAACCCAGGTCATTAAAGCCCTAAGATAACACTTTAATCACTGTACCATCCATCCTTTGGAAGAAGATTATTAATGCAAGTATTTTCATCTTCTGCTTTTAAAAGTCACTTTTCTCATAAAATAGCAATACACCTCAGTGGAGAGTTTCTGCAGCTCCTGCCTGGATTTAATACAAATTAAATAATAGGTTCTTTGTGTTATCAATGCCAAAAGCCTTCAGACTGACTTCTGTTTTGGTTATCCCGAAAAAGAAAGGTTAGCACATTTGAGAATAGAATACATATCTCTTTATAAAATTTGTCTTTATATGGCAGAAGTATGGATCCATTTGGCTCATTCAATTTACTGTTGAAGGCATGAAATACTAGAGGCCAAATTCTGAGACAACTATATAGTCTATTTAATGGAAACACATAGTTTTGTAGGGTGAATATAAGGTCTGAATTTAGCTTTAAAACTAACAGGAACTCTGGGAAGTGTTAAGTATGCTTTTAATGCAAAAATAAACACAATTGTATTGGGGGGGAATAAAATAAGAGTTTTGAGGGGAGAGCACAGTAAAACTGGAGCTTAACAGACTAATCCTGTTCTTAGTGCTGTTGAACAAAACTGTATGCACATCAGTTTATAGATAAACTTCGCTGTAGCAAGATTTAGTTCATAGGAACATTATGAATCATAGTGATGTAATGTTTGTTAGAATGTGGTATTTTAGGTATAGTCTAATTTTGTGTGTCAGTTATGCTTCTCCATAGATTTATAACTATGGAAAACCTGCTATATGTGGCAACATAAAACCAAAACAAACAAAATCATTCTTGTTTTGTGGTATCAGAAAACAGATTTTAGGTTTTTCTTTTTTTCCCCCACCAAAGAAGTCCAGTGACAATGGATCCTGGTTGGTGTTTTGTAACCTTTAAATGATTGTTAAACTAGAATCACCATGGCTGGGTAAGGGTAAATGAATAAATACGGACAAACCGAAGAAGAAGAAGCCAATATATTACTCAATCAATGGTGACATTGATTCTGAATAGAGTTTCTTAAAATAGGTGCTCAGGAATCATGAGACCATAGCTGGAGTTAAGGGAAGGATGTACTGGAGTCACTGCCAGTAAATGTAAATTTAAGATATTGGTTATCCTTTTAGTTACAGATAAAAAACAAGTGGGTTTTTTTTGAAGAAAAAAAAAAGAAGAACCCCATAAAGGTTTGTGATCTGTATGTTCCTGAGTCCACCCTTAAGAAAGAAAAAGAAAACCTCTCGAACTGTAATGAAATGAATTTTATTTTTCACTCACTGGGCCCATGCCATTTCATTTCATTACCAGGACACGCTGAGCGGGCTGGAATCAGCAAGAACTACAGGCAATGCAAGTTGATGATAAGCATTTCATCATGGCCCTAAACATATTAAATTTTTAGCTATAAATTTTATCAGCATCTACATGGCTGGATAGCATTTCGCCCCCTTCTTTCTTCACCACTCCCCCACCCTGTTCTCTTTTGCTTTGCAAATACAACTTGTACTTGACTGTTCTGAAAACAAACTTTAAAAAATCAATAAGTAAAAATACATCTACAGTTTAGCTAGTGCAGTAATTATCATTCAGGCTATCTTCTTTACTTACTGAAAATGAGAAAATAAAGTTACAGCATGAGCAAGGGTAACAATAGACGAACCTCATTAGGTTTTGTGACAGTCTCCAGAAGATTTCCTCCTAAAACTAATAGCATATCCCAGGGGAATGTTTTTCAGTTGAAGACTTCATTCCCAGACATTTGGTCTTTATAGAATACTGATAGTGAAATAAAAGTTATAAATCTAAAAGAAAAGCTTGTAGATTTGATATTTCTAACAATATAGTCAATAAAATTTCACCAATTTCATATGGCTGTAATGGTTAAATGGCCAAAACCAGAAGTATACTGGAGTCTACAATGACATTTTTAATTAAAAGTTCCTGAGGATCAGGACCAGGAGAAAACTTAATCCTCTGCATTACCAGGTGATAACCCAGTAATCAATGACAGCAAAAAAGAGACATAGAACTGTGAAACAGAGGGAGCAGGTGATCATTTTGGTTTAGTCTGGAAAAGGGCTGGTCTTTTGGAGCAGTGCTCTGGGTAACTGTAGTAGCATCTTTAATGATGAGAGAAAGAAAGGTGCATATTTGAGAACTCTCAAGGCATGACAACCCTGGGGCTGGTTAGAGGCTAATTAGTTTCAGAAGTGAAGACTCTATAGAGTAGCTGAGGGAAGTTCTAATTGTGTTAATAATTAATTCTGTTCTTACATAGTACTATAGTACAGTTCACCACTGGAAATGTGATTTTAAACAAATATGTTCTTTAAGTTTTGCCTGATAGTAAATGCTGTCTGAGTGGTCTGCTGGGGAAGAAGGCCACACTCACAGATATGTTGACCACTAAAGCCAGCATGTCCAATTTACTGATGTGACTTGGGAAAACCTGAGAACTCATACATTGCTCCTCCACTAAGCAGTATAAGCTTGTTTTGAAGCTTGTAGTGCAAGAATCTAGGGGGCAAGAAACAGGTAGTGATGATAATTATACAAGCAACTTATTGGTCATGTAGCCGTACAGGGAGTAAGTAGGGAGAATGCTTCAAGATCCTAAAGAAGTTTGTAACAAGTGTATACAACTTCTCTTTTTTTCTCATCCTTTGTAAAGAAATTCATCCTATTCCTGTATCTGGTATTTCTGGTTCTTATTCTTACTGTTAAAAATAAAATATGTTTGCCTGTGAGGGAGTAAGGACTGACAAGCAGTGACAATTGGAAAATCAGTAGGCATACCTGGATATTGTTTAAAAAAACATCCTGTAGTTTGAGAAAAACTAATTGTTACATGAAGCCTGGAAATATGGCTGGGACAGGGTTTTCTGATGGTATCTGCACTGTGTTAATGTCATCATTGCTTACACTCAGAAGTGAAAAAGATGCATTGTTAAAGGAAAAATTATGGAAAAGCGCTTCTGTGTCAATAGTTATGTAGGTTATTAATATTTTTCTTTAAAGTAAGATTTTTATTATTAATTTTACTTCAGGTTTTGTTATATAGTATAGCTTTTTGACTAGATTTTATTGGTACAGCTCATCCTGTGCATATTGCAAAGCCTGGTGTAGGTGACATTTCTACAGGTTGTTTTGGGAAGACTTCAGGAAATAGCAGCTGCTGTTGCAATTCTTGGAAGTGGGGCAAATTATTCTTGAAAGAAAGTAGGGAGCCTAGCTAACTTCTAATATTGTTTTCATCACTGTGGTATCTGAGTGTTTCATACAAGATAGCAATAAAGGTTTTTCTCCTTCTTCCTTTCCTGCTGGGAAAAATGCAGCAATGGCTCTATAGACATCTGGTGCAACATGTAATAAATGATTAGAGCAGTGTCTATGCAGACATTGGATCAGGCCGTATGTGGCTACATTACATTTGTCTCTATGCAAGAAGTTTAGCATATAAGACGCTACTGTAAATAGGGAAGGAATAATCTGTTCTCTATGTTGTGTCCGTGGTCCATGTCCATGCTGCTTAAGCTGCAGCATTGAAAACTCAGGTTAAAATTTTCTTCCTATAATAGTAGTAAAGCATTGTCACCTAAAAATAGATTACCTGGAGACATAGAAGACTTGTCATCACTGGAGGTTTATTAAGGATAGAGTCAATGAATATCAGTTAAGAAAACCATTGACAGAGTTAGTCATGTCCTGGTGCAGGAAACAAGGGGAGGATGTCCTGCAATTCGTTCTAGCCTTTTAATTTCAGGACTCAAAGCAAACACTAACGGTGTTTCTTTCTTTAGATACGCAGTTAGAATTTCAGTTATAGGCATTTTCATACTTCTGCAAATGACAATCTCACTGACTTCTAACTCCTTCTCAACTGTATTGCAAATTCAAAGCTTAATTCTTTTTTTTTTTCTTCCTGCTAACTATTCAATCAATAAATTCAAGAGTAGTAACCGTCAGGTTGCTCAGGAATACTATCCCTCAGCATCCTACCTCACTAACAGATTTCAACTTCATGGCCAAACCACCTCAAAAGAAGAGGCAGCAAAATTTTCTGTTTCTTTCATAAAAATGTTTTGTTTTTTCCTTTCACCTATGATGTATTAATAAATACTTGAACTGTGTCTTTTGCGTACTCTTTCAAGCATCAACAAGGAAAAGTTCCTTCCAGTAGGACCCAAGACAAGAAAACTTTATGAAGAAGTAGCTGAAAGTTTCAGGCAAATAGGTGGTGACTAAATTCAGAGAGTGGCAAGGGCAAAATGAAAAATTCTGTAACCCTATCTAATAATTTCTTTGTTAGTCTTGATTCAGAGCCAGATAAGATCTTTATTCCATATGTCCTTTGATTTTACTGGAATTATTTTCAGTTAAGATACAGATGAAGACTTGTGTGTTCACCATCTTGTGTTGAACTCTTGACATATATAAAGCTACTCTTAGAAATATAGGAAATAACAAATTAAAAAATAAGTACTATTTTTAAAATGAGAAAATTCTTAAGAAACTGAAAACAATTATTTGGTTCAAGAATATTTAAGAAAATAAACTTTACATGAAAAAATAGTTTCACATTCTAAGATGTGAAAACCCTAAGTTTTCCTTAAACTAGCATGATCTTTATTATTCATTCAACCTCTTCCTAAACTCTCCTGTCCTCATTTCTTTCTTTTTGTTTTATTAATATACTAGCCTAGCATTCATTTCTCCTTTCTGTTATTTCTGTAATTTTCACAAAGGCAAATTAAATCTGTTGCATGACAGCATTATGTGACAGTTCAGTAGTTTCACAATTCCTACAAATATTCCAAGCCTATTGCTGTCATAAGTGATGGTCTTCTGTGTGACTTTCAGAAAGCAAAAGCTTTTTATAGGCAGCTGTGCTAGTTGTCCCATTCTCAGCTCTTCAAGTGAGCACAGTGGAAGAATTCTTTTCTGGTATGCCAAAACTCCCCAAGAAATCATCTCATGCACATCACGGATTGTACACCTCCTGATGTTGTGCAATCCAAAGCATCTTTTCAATTTCCACATGCCTCTGCTGTGCCTTTGGTCTCAGAACTTGTTTGTTTTTATTTGCACTGAATGGTCTTCAAACCAAGGCATCTAAATGTATCTGCAATTGCATGAATTTCTCATTATTATCTTATGTTTCCTTCTGTTTTCTTAACAACTTTTGTTCTGTATTACTGATGTTACCATTCTAATAACTATACATTTTTAAATAAACAACTATAATTAGATGTTTGAAGACAATTTCAGTTTCCCCTATTTGTATTGCTTTGTAGTGATATAATTTTCCATATGCCATTTTTAAATATTTAAAGCTACCTGGAAAATATCATTGCTAATTTGTCCCTCTGTTCATTGCTACTCTCATCAATATCATTTGATGAGTTATAAAGAAGTATTATTTCATGGAACGATACAGCATTAGACAAATGAAGCTATTTTGCCACTCTCCAAATGCTGTTTTTATTCACTTCCAATGAAAGATCTTTGAGTTGTGAAAAAGAAATATGAAGTTATGGAAACAAAGTACAGTAAGTGGTGGCAAACCAAATCATCATATTGCAGGCTGTCAACCAGCCATATTTTATCAGAAAATTTGGAAAATGTTGGCCTCTCAGTCTCTGTGTGTCTATGCAAAACTCATTTCTAGATTAAAATAACTATTTTTAGGTCATAAGTCCTAAAACAGGTGTTGTCAGCCGTCACTGATTTAGTAATAATTCTGCTCCCCTTCTGCACCCCCTTGCCTTCAATCTCCTTCTACCCCAAAAATCCTATGGAGATGAAAATTATGGTATATGAACTACAAGCCTCTTGTTGGTATGGTTATGTGGTATTTTCAGTTACCACCTATGTATCCTTATGCATCCATGTGCTGGAGTTTCTAAAATAGTAGTGTAAAATACTGGTAGTGTTGTTAGATGGTGAGAGAGGCCATACAGCCACAAAAAGCATGTTCCTTGGCCCTGGAACATGACTTAAAATAAGGCTACCATCCATCTGTCATACAGCATTGATTGAAGATCAGTACCTATTTTTACCCTTTCTAAATAATCACCTTTGAAAAAAGTGTAGTAATAATAATATATAATTGTATAGTATAGTAATAATAATACACCAGTCTTGACATTACCTGATGCAATCTCTTGAGTTTTTCAATATCCCTCCTCATGCATTCTCAACAATACTGAGTGAAGTGGGATAGTAACTTGTAGCTACAGTGCTCCTAATGTATGCAGCTTGCCTTATTTGCAATGAGATGCACATCCGACCTGACATTAGCCATAAAATTCAGACCCCTTTTAGCAGCGCTGTTATTGAGCCAACAACTTTCCAGTCTGCATGGAATTATTTCTTAGAACTTCACATTTTTCCTTATTGAGTCTCCTGTTTTCTGTTGGTCTAATCAAGTTTATCCAGGTCCTTCTGCATCAAGTCTCTTCCATCTGTTGTGTTAAGCAGTTGCCCATCTTCAGACTTGTTGAGGGTGTAGTCTGTATCATAGTCCAGTTTGTAAATTAAACTATTGAACAATAGGAGACCCCATATCAACCACTGGGGTACTCTGCTTATTACCGTCTGTTAGCCAGATGTCCAGCCTTTGGTTTCACGGCAATGCAACCAACTTTCATCCCACCTAACAATCCTTTTTTCTAGCCCATGCCTCTTCAGCCTTCATATGAAGAAAATGTGGGATGTAACATCTACAGCCTTACTAAAGTCAAGATATACAACATCCATTGCTCTTTGCAGCCAGTCATTTCATCACAGGTATCAGGTTGATCAACCATGACTTACTATTGGTAAATCCATGTTGCACATTCTGATTACTTTCTTGTTCTCATGTACTTGAAAAAGGATTCCAGGGAGACATATCCCATGATATTTCTATAGTCAGGGACCTATCTGAGGCTCATATCACTATCCTCTGAGTCATTTTTCTTGCCTTTTTAAGGATGAATGTAATGATAGCCTTTTTATAGCCATCAGGGACCTCATCTAATTGCCATGCAAGTTATAGACAGTGGACTATAGTCACATCAGCCAGCCCTTACAGCATTCTCAGGAGAATCTTGTCAGGTCTTATGGATTTGGATACATCCAATTTGCCAATATTGTCCATAAGCTTTTGTAAGTTTTTCTTTTGGTGTGAATAATACATAATTTCTTGCCTGTTAATTACGTCATAACTTTGTTTTTCTTTTTGATTTGATACAACTGATTTTTTTCATGTGTTTATGTAATTTAATTTTAGCAATCCATTTTTCATAACAAAACTGTTATCTTGAATGGTATTTTGGCTAAAGTTCTGGCTTCCAGAAACTGGCTTTACAACATAGTTTTGCACGCAAAAATCATGTAATTCATGTGATTTCTTCATGTATAGGTTCTTCTTCTGTTATACCACTTTTCTTTCATCTCTCTTTCTTTCCCCCTCCCCCTCAAGGCTGTTGTCTGTTGTCACCCTGCTTGTAGCCTTGGAACTTTAGCCTAGGCTGAGACCTTGAGGTTCTGCAGTAACCCAAACACTGTTAATAGATCAAATGGCTTGGACTAGTAGGTCATTGTTCTGAAATCATATATAACTCCTGAAAATTCAATTTTTACACTCTCCTATTTTTTTCTTATTATTTTCTGAGTCAGTCAAATGACAGGCAGAGTTGGTTAGCCTGAAGTAGTCTGCAGTGTACTTTTTCCCCTACCCCATTACAATTAATAATTTGCTAGGACACATATGCTACAAATTACATCTTTTGCCTCACAGATATGCAAACATATGGCAGTACATTTAAAAAATACACTTCTAATTCTGAACATTTCTCAGAAAAATCTGATTTAAGACACTTTCACATCTCAACTTTGAACCCTTTCAATGATGTTGCCTGAAGTGTAGATCACCAAGCATTGCATTATCATATGTAAAATTTGATTAACACAGTTGATTGTTTCTGGTAAGTTGTCTCTTTTCAATGGCTTTGCAAAGTTTGTTTTGGTTTGCAATGAGGAATTTTGTAAATGCTCTCAAACCTGCTTTTTTTTGCCTCTCACATTTCTGTTGAAGTACAGACGTCTGCATTTATAGTTACAGGGCAAATAAAGGACTTCTACCATCAGGACTTTAACCATCTCATCTATGGTAGGTGCTTGCTTCTCTTTAACTGACAATATAGACAGACTGCAGGACTCCTCCAGTTGCAAATGGCCCACAATATAGGTATGGCCAGAAACCAGATGAATGTCATTCATACAAATTTAATTAAATGGACACAGATGTTAATATCTCCTTAAATTCTCTTAGTTGGTTGTTAAAGTTCAATAATCCAGTGTGCACAGATCAAACTCAAGGTGCTGATTTTGGTTTAGATGTTACTCGCTCTGGGTTGCTGTTGTCACTGCTGGCAAAATATAATTGATTGATTTGCAAGACAGTAAGATTTTATGTGTCTGGCATAGGTGCAATAAATAGATTTCCAAGATGTCTGAAGAGACAGAATATAATATGAAGAGAAACTAAAAACTGAAAAATAGGTTAATTTCACTGGGACAAGAAGGGAATTGATAAACTGGGGGCATGGGAAAGGTTAGAACCCAAAACTATTAGAAGAAATTTAGTGCGTAATACTATCAATAAAAAATCACCCTGAAAATTTCATCATTTCATCCTTCCTTTGCCCCTCCCCAACCCAAATATCCTTTATAGGAACCCTCGCCAGTCATGGCAAAGCTTTCATTCTGGCCAACACTTGGACATTTTCAGGGTGTTTCAGCATTGCTGGCATCTTTCCTAAAAGTGAAAAGTGACATTTTTATAACAAGACAAAAATAAAAGAGGAAAAAAGTGTCCTAGTCACCCACTTCTCTGTGTAGAGGTTTCACATTAGTGGTTTTAATGCAATTAATCAAAGACTAAATGCATTTGTATTCTCTGAACAGTTAGTGAATACTTTCATATTTTCTCAGTGTAGCAGTGTGAAATGGTGCAGGATGCCAATGGATAATAGTTCTGGGAAATATATCTTTCATGCTAGAACAGTTCTTATGGGTTTTGTTTTAGATGATGGATTGCAAGTTCTCAGTCATTTGCAAGCCACAGGCTTTACATGTGCTCTCTACATTATCAAATTTCTCACTCAGTTTGAAAACCGCAGCATTTTAATTGAAAGGAATGCTAGACCTTCCTGCTGTATCAATGTGGGAAGGTTGTTTAACTCAGAGAAATAACCTTCCCATTTCAGAAAAATGAACAAATACCGTACAAATATTTTTACCTTAATAACCAATGGGGCTGAAAGGTGAGTTGGCACACATTCAAGTGCAAAATATCAAATAGTGAACCCTGTGCTACAAGGCACTCTTTCTAAATTCACTGACTTGGAAGAGATTGAATATCTGAGGGCTTAGTAATGTCTAACAATCGTGTCAGTCTCCCTAGAACTGCCATAGAAAATACTTTCTCCTTTGAGGCTAGTTGCAGTGTACAACAGAGATTACGGGATCTGTTTCAGTAAGAGAAGGGATCAGAGCAAGGGAATTGGGCATTTGTACAGCAGAAGCTCTAAGATCAGATAGGTGCAGCTCATCAAATGGTGGAGTTTAATTTAGCTCAGATCTCACACAGTAAAAGAAACCTCAGTAAGAAGTGAATGCTTTAGGGCCTTGACACTATGAAATGTCTTAAGATAAGCAGTATGTTGGATTTAAAAATAAAATAGGGACTCTATTTACATCCATACTGCCTTTTTCAGTTGTTGAAAATACTGCCTTTTCCAGTGGTTGGAAAGTTACTTTTAGAATGGCAACGCATACATAGTTTACACAATGTTTAGGCATAACTGCTGATGTATGAATTTTGTAGGTAATGAATTTAACTTCACAGGCTGCTCCTGATGTTCTGGCTCCCCTCTTCTTATCCCTGTTCTGAGGACCTACCTTTGACAAGAAAAGCCAAAAGCTTATTTTCATTGACTTAATCTGTGCAGGTTTCTAGAAACATGAAAACATTCTTTAAATGGTTTATTTTTCAGATATATTTATTATTTGAGTATACATTAATGTCTCTAGGGTATAGTCGATGTTTGTCATTATGGCATTTATGAAGACAACAGATTAATAACTGTGTAGATAATAAGGCTGACACTGAATTAGGGAGAATGGCTAACTGAGATTGAAATACATCTGGAAAAGTATCAGGTTTTGGATCTTCACCTAAATAATCACTAGTATTGTACAATCTACGTTTTTCATTTAAAAAAAAAAAAAGATTTAAAAGAAAGGTCTAAATCAGAAGTTTTGACTGCTGTTTTCAGTTGCGAATTTTATAAGATTTATAGAAATGTACTTACCCTGAAAGTACAGTTGTAAGATTGTTTTGTCACAAATTAATCTTTCTGGAAAGAAAGACCACAGTATGTTGTATGTCTCCAAGTCCACGCACTTATTTGAAGAAGCGGTTACTGATACTGTTCAGTAAATATTCAAGGCAAACAGTTTAAATCTGCAGTGTTTCAGTTAAGTAAATTTTCTAGTACACATCCAATAATTGTCAGGGGTGGACCACTGATAGGAAAAATCATTATATTTTATCCTTGAAGGTTCTTTGCCATGTTTTGTTTGAATCAGGATTAGTGTTAAATGGCTTATCCATTTTCCTCATAGAGACATATTTTCATTTTATTTTTTATGAATTGTCTACCATTAATGTGAAATTAGAAGTCATCTGGTAGACCTGAAGAGCAAGCAGTTATAGTTTACTATGAGCACTTTGTTTTGTCTCTCTTTCCTTCTTTAAATGCAATATAGGTACCTTTTATGGGCTTTATTTTGGTAGATGTCTAATGAACCTTTTCTCTAATAGCTCCCAAGGGAACAGCAAAGTGACTACTTTGGCAGGTGCTCCTGACCAAATCCTCTGGTTCTGTGACTACTTGTTCTTTTAAAGAACTTGTTTTCCTAAGTTTTAAAAAGTCAAGATCCTGCTCAATGTGCCCCTTGTGGAATGATAGCCTAGCTTGCAATACCATAAATCATCAGATCATTGTTCCAGATAGTGAAAAAGTACTGGTGTTAGCTGGCTGTATAATAAAGCTAGTTCTAATGGGAATTCATGTTCATCTCATGCTCTTCCAGTTCAGGAGAAGAATACAGAATGAGATACAGCTCCTGTCATATAATATTCTAGCTTTCTCTTTGATCTCTCAGCATCAGTTTTGACCACACTACTGCCAAAAAGGCAAGTTGTGCTCTTTTCCCTGCCTCCAGCTGTCTGTTCCTGCCACCTCTCTTGTGTCAGCACTAGTGATTGTTCAGCTGTTCTGGGAAAAATAATAATTTGGGGAGGCAGGTCTAGTTTTTAGTCAGTTCAAGGAACTGACATAACTGGTGAGCTACGTGATTTAAGTATTGACATAGCAAAGGATGTGCCCAGCAAAAGAGAAGAAAGTGAAGGCTGTCTTTCTGGTGGCAACGCAGTCTGAGATCACATAAACCTCGATGAAAGTTTACAGAGTGAAAAAATTATCTTAAAAAAGCTTTGGCTGGGGTTTGTGAATGTTTGCTAAACTCTGGAGTTTAGTGAATGGTAACTGTTTAATTCTGTTGATATCTGCCCTTGTACCCTGCTCTGTTACTTGCATTTTTGATTTTAGTGATATCTGAAGATTTCTGTTAGAACAACTGAATTAGGTAGTCAGGTTTGGTTTTCTTTATATTTACCAAGGTATGCTGATGCAATTCTTGATTCATTCCTATGTAGGAGTTTTCAAGAAAAAACTAAGTAAGATTTTGCTTTTAGTTCTGAAAGTGCTGAAGCTCAAGTTTTCTGGTGAAGTCAACAGAAGGAAGAATGGAAATTCTTTCTACTACTCTTGATGCCTTCTGGTGGTACAGTTTGTTTTCAGAGGAGCCTGGTTGTCATGGGAGACACAGTGGGAAATGTAGTGTTTTGAGCTAAAGACATTCTGAAGCATCTTTCTGTTGAACTCTGTGATGGTAAGAATATCACTGCATGGACAGAATATTAAATGAATACGTTGCTACTATTTCTATCAGCTGGACTTCTTAAAATTGTGGTTTGTTGTTTTTTTTTTTCTGTTACTAGATGTTTAAAAAGTAATACTGAAGAGTCCAAAATATGTGAAGTTTGAGTCACTAAGTAGTAGCCATTATTAAAGACAGAATTAGAAACAGAAAAATCAAAAACATACCCTAAAGCCTCACACATGCCTGCATCGGCCAGTTCAGCTTTAGCTTATTTCTTTCTACTCTTGTGATCAGTTTTATCAGTTGTTGAAGAAATTATCTTGAATAAGTATGAAATATTGAGAAAAGTTGTGGGTTTCTAAATAGCTACCGGGCTGATTTTCAAATAATCAGAAGCTGGCAGAAATCTTGAGGGATGCTTGCTTATTTCTTGCTTTTCCTAGGGCCAGCATGAATTGTTTGTTGTCAGTTTTGGTTTGCAGTCTGTTTTCTGAAATAAATAACTGCCTGTTCTTTTTTTCTCTAGAATAATGACCGATGCTGAATAATGTATGCACACAAGAAATTGCACATTTATTTTAGACCTGTGAAGGAATAAATCCACTGTAGATCCAGATCACTGAGTGTTCTTGAGTTTGTATTGTGGTCATTTCACAAAAGTTGTCAAGATGGTTGGAGAGAGGATACTGAGCCAGGCAGGTCCTTGAGCTGAACCAGTATGGCTGTACCTCTGGAGGTCATCAGATCCAATGACCCCACTACCTGTCACATGGCACATTGAAATATTTATGGCTGTTTGGGTTTTTGTTTTCTTTTTTTTTTTTCCCCCTTCTACTTGGGGTTACTGTCTGTCAGGCAGAAATGTGATGAAATGGGGTTGTCTTAGTCATGGCACCCTGTTATGTTGTACATGCCTGGACCTGGAAGCTAGGCAGTTCTGATTTCTGAACTTCTGAAAAAGTCTGACTATCTCTGTTGTAATTAGAATCATAGTACTTACTATAGATTATTTAATTTAATGCTGAAGTAGTAAATAAGTGATGTTGGCTTGTAAAACCACATTAGAAAATTTTAAAGGTGAGAGGGTCTTCCTCTTTAGTACCTGATCTTCATAGAAGATTTTAAAGTCGCAGGCAGCTTAATGTGGATCTTTAGCTCAAATTTTAAAGTCTTTTGCTTTCAACTATTGAGGTTTTCCTCCAATCCCCAATCAAATAGAGGCCAGGAATTTGACTTCTTCCTCCTACTTATCCAAATACAAATAAATAAGTAATATATGTATACAAAAGAGAGAGAACATAGGGTGACCTGCTTTATATAATACTTCAAATAAAAGCTATATGGGGTAAAAAGATTTGTGATACATTTGGTGATTAGAATTTGTTTGGGGACTAAAAACAATTAGTTGCATGAGCCATATAATTAATTTGAAGAACTTTGTGCAATACTACTGCAGCAAATGCTTTTTTGTAAAACATACTAGGCAAAATGTATGTGATCAAAAAAGTTAATCTATACATTTCCCTTCCCTGTCTTTAACTTCTAATATGATTTTCACAGTTTCTTTCAGACTTCATAAAATTATTTTCTTTTGGCACTAAACTGATCATTTGTATTTTAAGTTGAGGATTTAAAAAATTATTTTATTTTCCTAAATTCAGAATTTAGAAGATTTCCTAAATTCAGAATTTAGAAGATTCTGTGTAATTAAACATAGGAGTTGTATCAGAGCACTAACTGCAATCTACCTTTGCAAAATCTGACATAAGTAATTATCATGGTAAAATGGATTCTAAATTCTTTGGTGTGCTAATATTTTCTTAGGATAATATTGAATTTTATGAAAATAATGAAAAAGTTATGTTGGATTTCAGAGTTAATAAAAGCTTCAATTATATTCCTGTGTTATCAGCTGCTATATTACATCAGAGGATTCTGTATCACATCAGAGAATACTGGATTAGCAATAGGACACTAAATGTCAGTGTAATATAAAAATTGCACAACTGATATTTTTTAAAGTTGTTAATATAATAGACTAATCAAGTGAATGATTTTTATATTTTGTCAGTAGCTTAATGAAGACGCTCATCTTGGCTGCTTAAACTGAAAATGAGTCACAGAACAGTATCATCCTGGTCAGTCCTAGTTCTATATGATTGTCTTAGGCAAAGAGAGGGAAAGGAAGAGTCATATCTTATTTCTCTGTATTTTCATGCCAGCTGCCATAGAAATGAAAGCTGTAATAGATCTCTAATTTTTACAGTCTAAGCAATCCTTAGATGGTGGGGATCTTAAAGGAGTTTTTCCTCTTCTCTACATGGAATCCCTCACTATAGGAGGGATGACTTCATGATGACCCTAAATTCAAGGATTAAAATTGTTGCCTATTTTAGCATAGTATTACTAATTGTTAAACATCAGCCACTTAAAATGTAAAAATGTTAAATTAAATCAAAACAGGGCAAGCAGCAGTAAAATTTCAACTCAGGCCTAGAAGTAGAAACAGATGACTGACGCATCTGTGTAAGGGCAAGAGAACTTTATCTGAGGGTCAAGGGGAGGATTCTGTTTAGGATGGCTGACACATCTTTTCCGTTTTCTTGGTTTCCCAAGCAAGAGGTAAAATTTAGAAGTCAGAAGTGGTGAGTTTTGTTACTCAAGATTATGATTTCAGTACAATGATTGTGAAGGTATTGATAAGTGGAAACAGAAAATATTTAATACAGCACGTAACGTGAAATTTCCTTCAGAGAAACTGTGTGAGTATACCTGTGAATGTAAATTTCCATCAATAATAGCTGTAGTTAAAATTGTGTGTGCTTTCAAAAAAACCCCCAGAAACCACAACAACAATAACAACTACCCAACACACACCCCAAAAAACCCCAAACTCACACTTCCATTGTGTATTTGCTTTCAGTAACCAAACTGTAAAAATTTGGACTGATATATTGGATGAAAGATATTGGCTATAGACATAACAACTTTTGAAGAGCACTGTGTTAAAATGGGTCCACTGGTTCTTAAAAAATTAGATTAGAGAAAAATCTGTTTTCCAACTCTATATAATTTAACCTGACAAAACAGACTTTTCTCTAACCTCGTATGCATTGTTTCCTAATGTTAAGGATAGCTATTGGCATTCTGAATGTCTTATTAAGCTAATAGTTCTGTTCCAAATGGAAAGTGAATCATATCAGCCACCTGTCTGATGGTATGGACAATATCTTTGAACAATGATGATAAGATCCCTCTTGCTGAACTTTTCGACAGCAAAATGATAGACACTGAAGTTCAAACAACTACACTGGACTCCATCTACGGTAAAAGGAGCAGCACTTCCAGAAGGCAGATCAGCATAATACAAGTTGGAAAACTGAGTTACAGACCATATTTCTACCTTTGCCAATAATGTAGCATTTGACTGTAGGGAGTTGGGCACCCTCAAATTATGGTAGGATATGCAGCAAAAATACATGAATTTCATTTTGTGTTTGGTTTTGATGGGGTTTTTTTGGGTGTGTATATTGTTTTTTAATGGTTTCAAGAAGGTGACTAGTTTAGGACAGCATCCAAATTGTGGTGGACTTCAGAGACTTTGGATCAGACCTAAGATGTCTGTCTGATGTATTGATTAATCTACTCTGTTTTCATTCCAACAGTCCCTGTTGAAATACTGTCAAAATGAGGTTTTGTGCTGTTCAAAGGGTTCCCCCTTTGAAAATGAAAGCATTCGCTGCACTGCTAGACATGTTTTAAAGAAGAAATTCATCCGATGCTGTGGTACCTACAAACCCTATCCCAGCCAGCAATAAATACAAACTATTGAACATATGCTTTCCTGGCTAGCAGTCAGACTTTAGCAGAAATTCTTTTATGCATACACTCCATTTTGAGCTAATGGAATAGTGACAACATGTTTTCTATAGAAAACCTGTGTATGAGAAAATTGCTTAGACATGCATAATTTTTTTCAAAAAGCTGTCAAGGATTTGTATTGATGCTTGATGGTATGTTATTAACATGCTTACAAAACTAATTCAAAGGCAGTACAGCAGGGCTGTATATACTATTTGTGATAATATTACCATTGCTAATTACATTATATTGTAATACTCACTGATACAAATCAACTGCTGGCAATGTCAGGATTAGTGTGGGATGGTATAACAAGATAAGATTTTAGACCTTTGAGTTCAGTTTGGCATCATCTTGTTGAAAAATGTTTTTTTATCTTGTTCTTCAACATGACTGGAACATGCTTGCTATCAAAATTACTGCAAAGACAACATTATTTATTGACTTCTATTTTCACTTTAAGCTTGACTTTTATAGAATTAGAAAAATTTTAAAGAGATTTAAGACTATATTGTTTATTTAAAAAGGTAGTAATATTTATGAAGAAGCACAATAGGGAAGATGTCATTTCTTTTTTTCTTAACATGGTGATAATGGATGACAATGGGATCAATACAGATGAGTTAAGATATTTTAGGGTATGAATCAGCCTTTGACTGACTAGGCATGCAGCTGTGTTAATTGTATTACTAAGTATGTAATGGGTTAAACCTCAGTGCAACCCCTTCTTGTCCTTCTAATATTAACATCTCTGTAAGAACTGGGATAACATTTGTGACATTCAGACAGAAGAGAAAATAAGATCAGACATACTAGAAACAAGGTATATGAATAATTGAATAAGAATGTAATGATGTAGGTTCTTTATGTAAATCTTGACAAAATATTTTTTTCAGTTGGTGAAAGGGAAAAGTTACTAACAGTGGGCTCAGTCAATCATATCCTAGGCATTGTAATCAGGGTAACTTCTGAAGTTTCTTTCAAGCATTGCTTTGTTTCTTTGATATCCTGATGGTCTTCATTAGGATTACTTTATCACTATTCTTTATAGTGAGAAAAATATACTGATCACAATAAACTTCTTATGATTTTTTTCTGACTATTGTCAGAAGTTTACACTTATTTTCTTTGAGTGGCAACAATAATTACCTGTACCCCTCCCCTCAACCAGAAGACTGCTGCTTCCTTCATAATTTGTTCACTTCGTAACAGAGAATTGCTGTGCTACCTATGCAAATCTTTATCAGAAAGTCTCAGTGTGTTGTGTATGTTTATTCCCAGCATGGATTCGAGCTTATAGAATTCACAGGATTGGAGTCAAAGCATTAAATTGGGAAAAAATTAGTACATTGAATCATAGTACCAATTTCAAAGCTGAATCACATCTACCTTTGGGATTTTAGTAAAATGTAGCTTTGCATGACTAAAGAGTCTTCCCACCAGACTAGAGTCCTCTTCTGAGGTGTAAAGGATTATCCTTTGCAACATAATGTGCTTCCTCTGAGAGAAAGAGAAAATGAGAGAGATATTTTATTGCTTTTAAAGAGAGATTCTATTTCACTTCTTTTCTTTTTTTTTTTCTTTAGCATACAGTCACTTACCATTTAGAAATATCTGGAGATTACAAAAGTGTGTTCTTTTTTCTTTTTCCCATTGCATACAGTTTGCTAACTTAATGCTGCAGCTACTGAAACAATCTGTCCCCTGGATGTTGCTGTGCTTTCATCTAATTGACCCTTCTGTAGTTTCACCTGACGAGTTTCACAGTCACAAGAGGTGGTGTATAGAACTTTATAATCCACTTTTGGCACAGTGTATCCACTGAACAGGTGCAATGCAATGAACAGCAGTGTAAAGACCCAGTCACTGTTGGTCAGGTAGTGGTTTGAATCTTTGACCTTTTTAACCTTAGAGTAGTCTACCAATAAGTAGTCTACTTGTGGTTTTTCATAGATAAATCACATCTACTTTGAGCTAAATTGAAACCACCAATTTATTTCATGTAGGAGTAATCCACACAAACCTAAATAGTGGTCGTCTGTTTCTCAAGAGCCATACATTATTCTTTGTCTTATATGACCATGCCTTTCCTTTGCCCTTGGGATGAGGATGGAAGACGTCACAGATCGTAATTTTAGGCAACACTGAAGAAGCAAAAAACCACAATAAATTGCTATTTGCAGGATGATAATATAATCTTTTATGGTTGAAACCAGTTATAAACTGTCATCATTAACAGTCAGTCCAGATCCATTTCAGCCATAAAGAATTGTACTGTACTAGAAATATCAAGAGGTTTTTAGTTAATAATTGGATTATGTTGTCTTTGTGTGGATTGCATCTAGATCTCTGTGTTCAAAATAAGCAAAGTCTTCTGTTGAAATCATATATTCAGTACCTTACATGTGATAAAGTTTTATACCTGTCAAACGGTCTCACATCAGGAGATCAGCATTAATTAGACGTTACATAGACAATAAATAGATGAGAGCAATGAATTGACTGTAGAATATAAAAGGTGAACTTACTGTTATGTTTGCACTGTCTTTGCAGTGTTAGTTCCTCTTTACATCTCATTTTGACAGTTACTAGACAAGTACCAGAGATTTATTTAACAAAGGAGTCTGGGACAAAGGCAGGGAATATAGGTCCATGAGGCAATGGTGACTAAGAGGCATGACTCTAACAGTACAATTTTGATAGCATAGAGTATTATCTTGCAAGTACAGGGTTTGCATGGGGGAATGCACATGCTTTGAGAATAGAAATTGAATTACAAAGTCTCTTTTTGCTTTCTTCTGATGGGGTAGAATTTCTCTGTGATCTCCAAGACATTTCTCTTGCTAGATTTTCTGTGTTCTCTATTCACTGCTAACACCAGTACAGGTAGATTCTAGAGTAGGTTTAAAAAAAAAAAAAAAAGGATTGAAAAATGTACTTGGTTTCTTTATCTAACAAAATGTTCATTTGTCTTTCTAAAAATGTACTTAATTGCTCACACAGGAAAATAATTGCATGTCTTGTGAACCTTTCAGTTCTAACACTGACATTATATTCTTAGTTTCATTCTTTTTAATAAATTACAATTTGCCTTTTAAGGTTTTACTTCATCCTTTAGAAAGTGACTGTGCCTACGTGGGGGGTTTTTGTTGGTTTTGTTTTTGAAAACAAGCAAAATCGCTTATCTCTGTAACCGATGTAGTTGCTGCTTTTACTTTCTAGTGTTATTTTCCTCTTCCATGATGAGCAACCATCACCAGTAGGTATTATATATTTAATAGTTTCCTATGTGTTTTCAAGTCCTGTAAATTAAAGCATTTAAAAATAAAGGCAAGCTGTAGGCAAAAGAATGCTGAAGTCATTTTAAACCACGCTAGCTGGCAAAGAAGAGAAACCAGTGAGTTGACAAGGACTTATCTGGTGCTACTTCTTCAACTGAATATTTACTGTGGAGGTATTTTGTGTGTGTATTAATGTGTCAAAGTGCAACTCAGCCCATCACCCTTATTTCTCCTTCTTTCTGTCATCTGCTGGATCTTTTATTTCTTCACTGTAAGTAAAAGATCAGTAGTTCATTATGTTTGAATTCTTCATAAATGAAGGCAACGTTACAGAATCTTCACAGATATTGCAGCATCTTCACAGGAAGGTATAATCCTATGTAAGAATCCATGCAGAACTGTATCATTTCTAGACTGTATGCTGGTACAATACAACCTCTCATAGGCTCTTTAAATGAGCAATTAAATGCTGTGCTCTCCTGTCAGTTCTTTCTTATATATACACTACTGTGCTGTTGAAGTGTAAAAATGAACAAAGGAAATTATCCTTGCTAAGGCCTATTAATGATCAACCATAAACAAGTCTCATAGTTTTTCTTAGGACACTGTTGTTAGTACTACCTAATTTGATAGGTTACAGTGTATTTTATTTTAATTTCTGTGCAAGAGCCTCCTATACTATTTCAGTGGGAAAAAAAAGAGAATTACGGTGGGGTAATGATGCTACTGTATTACAGTGAAAAAGACAGTAAATTCTTTTGCATACAGAAATTTCTTGCTAGGTTTTGGTGTGTTGGTTTTTTTTTTAAACTGTATAAGAATTGTCATTTTCCTGAAATGAGTGACCAGCAGTCTGCAAATCAAAGTGATTTATTGAGGCATACAAATAAGGATTTAATTTTTTGCCTTTTAGGCACTGAAATGTCAGACATACATTGCAGGTTGTGTGAGGCTAGATGAGAGAAATGATCATTGAACCTCAGTCCCTTAACTCTTTATTTGCTGGGAGTGAGCAACGAGGCTGTTCAGAGGCCCTTATGTTTTGGTCCATTTGTTTCAGAGAGGTTTGCCTGATTAGAAAGTTTAAGCACACACATTTCAGTTTTGTAATTCAGACAGCTTAACTTCCACAGACACTGTGCAAAAACATCTGTACAAACTGTTTGAAGAGGTCAAAATTAAGTATTCAGTGTCCAGGTAACCAAGGTACCTCACAATCAGGGTTTTACTTGTGAAATTGAGCTAAACTTTTGAGGATAGCAAAGTACAGCAGGCTTTCTCAGACAAGGTGATGATTTCTGGTGTCTATATTTTTTAATATATGATCCTAATGGAAAAGGAGAGGGAAAAACTAAGAAGTTTGATTAATGGAAGAAGCTTAGAAAGAGCTAAGTTTGAGGACTGATCTCAGAGCTCTTAGGCTGGAAAAAACGTCCCATTAATTTTAGTGGGAGTTTTGACTGCACAAGGACTTTCAAGATCAAGTACTTTCTTGTTCATTAAAGGATAGATGGTAATTAGAAATAAAGCACAGAAAAGATTTTATATAGTATTGCTTTTGTCAGCTGAAAAAATCCATATTATTGTAGGAGTTTTAGGCTAATCTTCTCTCTCCCTTTCTTGCATAAAATGATGACACAGTAAGTTGTTTTCATTACTCTTAGAGGGCTGTGGTTCTATCTGTTCATTTTATTGGGAAAAAGCAATTGGCAAGTTTTTTCTGTGTTATCTTCCTTGCTGTTGGATTGCAATCTCATCTATGTTGCTGACTTTGTCATTTCCCTCCTCCATCCAAACTGTTTAGCTCAAGATATTCCCACAACATTTTTGTTTGTAAATGTTGGATGATAAATGAAATAAAAAGCCAGTGTGCATTTTGGTTGAAGGATTTTGCAGACATCAGCTCATGAAATAGAGGAATAGTTGGAAAGAAAAAGAGGAAACTGTACTAAATTTTACAGAAACAAATACTGCATGTTTTATGATGCCATAAATTATGTTGACTTTTGAACACCTTTTAGGGAAGAAACTATATATACTTAAGACCTCTTGAATCCAGCCCTGAATTTGAAATGTATGGCAGTCATGAGCCATTTCAGGAATCATGAATTTAGGTCATCAACTGATAGAAGTACTTTCTACACTGACCTCAGGGACAAGGGACTCATCTCCTGTTAGAACTTCAAACCATTCTTTGTAATATTTAAAAATATGTTTCATGTTACTGTTTCCAAACAGCTACTTTTTTTTTCTCCCTGCCCCCTCCCGTCAAAACCTTCTTTCCCTCAGCCTCTATCTGTAATTTATTTAGGTGAAGAGTATGGTCCAATTTTAATTCCAGTTGGAATTGCCACCAGTTGTAAGACTGACAGCAGGAGCAACGTTCTTTACAGCTTTCTACCATGTGCTGGTGGGCACAGGGAAGCTGTAGAAGGATGGGGAGCCAGAGAAGCTGTTGCAAAGCTGTTGCTTCCCTGGTTCTCTTTGCTGGCTCTGTAATATATAATGATCTCAACGATTCCCAAAAGCAAGGGTGAGAAAGACATATTTGACTTTGGATGTAGCAGTAGTCTGCTTTTTGAGAAAGTAGCTATGTAGAAAAAAGGCATCCTATTTAATGATGCCACACATTTGTCTTTTCAATCTACAATTGTTATATGAATGAGATTTTATTCCTGCTCATTCCTGTTTTATTTTGATGGTCTCACTAAGCTTTCAACTAGCAAAGGGGATGGGGGAAGCATTCATTATTTGTTGTTATTGAAATTACTCTTGTGATTCCTTTCCAATTATTTTCAGGAAACAATACTTATTATTTCTGCAAAGGTGACTTATTTCTGTAAAGGTGACTTTCTAACAAGTAAGAAGGTATTTGCTAATATGGCACACAGTGTTCCTTCAGAAACTCATCACTTTATCAAAGTGGATAAAACTGTGGAATATACATTCTAAAAAGAGAGCTTGATCCACAGGGACTCCCTCTCTGCTTTTTTAGCAGTTTAATTCTGTTGCCTTTGGGTGAATTGCTGTTCATTTGTACTCATGTAAATGAGGGAAACAATCATATGTAAAATATCAGAGGAGATACACGCAGATTTTAAAATGAGGCATTCTCAGTGGCTTTTACGTTTCTGTTAAGCTATACTTCTTAATCTCCATGGGTTTTGTAAGTGCCTTTTGATTCAGAGTGTAAGACCAAATAGCATTTCTGCTTGTGTAAAGCATTTTGGGTTTGGTTTTCTTTCAGATGAAATTTTAGATGACAAAGAAGGGACTTCCTGAAATTAGTTGGAATTATGACTTCAGATATCAGAGAATATTTTTGGTAGATAAAAATACTTAAGATGACTTTCTGCTTTCAAGGGGATTTCTTGAAAAAGCTTTCAGAACTGTGATATAATTCTCCAAGAACACAGAACTTATGTGAGATATCTGAGGTACCTGTTGGGAGTACTTTGGAAGAGGCATGTGTTTTCCATTACGAGTAAAAGTACTATTTGATGTAAAGTTTTCTGATGATTTTGCTCACTATGCAATGGTAAAGGAACGGATAAACCATTCTGTACAGAATACTAATGTCCTTTCTGAATATGGTGCACAGAACGTTTGCAATTTGGGCACATAAGTCTACAGAGAATTAATTTGAAATTGTCCGACTTTCCAGAAACATTGCTCTGAATATAATGTTCTCTCTCTGGGAAACTTTCTTTTCTCAAATAAAACAGAACAGTACAAAGGCCTGGTGCTGGGTTGATACCTGGGTTTCTGACTGTCTTTTCCAAATGCATGTGTTGTTCCGGCTTAGACTGTTCAGAATTATTGTGGTACTATTCTGCTGTGAGATTGGATAACCAATTCAGTTCCTACAGCAATATGCCATTTTGAAGGTTCTGCAAACTTGGTAACCTACTGAACTTTTCTTCCACAGTTCTCTTACAGTCACACACAGAGTCCTTATGTCTCAAGTCCTCGGAGACATGATATTTTGGGGTGTCTGAGTATTATACTCAGGAGGGAACCTGAAGTACATAGCACTATTTATATTCAGCAGTTAGTAACAGAGCATGAACATCCATTAATGCTCCCACATTAAACACAGCTTTAATTGCAGTTTTAAAGATCTGCTGGTTTTGCTTTTTAGAGTCTCAGGGTTGATTAATAATATCTTAATAAAAAGCTTAATAGTGCATTAAATTAAAAAAAAAAAGTTTCTTCTTATTATGAGACAGCGATTTCAGTTGGTAGTTCACTAAACAGAACAATAAAAACCCACCTGAAAATCTGTTGCCTGGCTGCAGCAAAATGTTATACAATCAGCCTTCAGAAACCAAACTGACGTTTGAGGTAGCACTTTAAATGTTACCACACATATGTTTGGTAACACTAGGCTATGGCCTCTGAAGTTTGTGAACCCTCATAAAAAGTTATTTATCTATCTTCAGTAGAAATTTGCTCACATTTTGCTTTCTATATTACCAATATTGGGCCACTGGGGAGGTGGGTTATCTGAAGAACTGTAGTAAGAATGACACATCTTTTTTATTTAAATATTATTGCTTTTTAGGCACTGAATTTTGGAGATATGCCGAAGTACTTGTGGGAGATTTGGGTACCTGACAAACCATGGGTGGTAAGATAACAGATCCACTGAAATAAATAAAATAAACATTTAATTTTATGATAGGTATTTTGGGCCCTGCTGTCACTGAATTCAATGGGCAAAACTCCTGCAGGGCTCGTAAGAAGTGCATTACTGCAAATTTATGCAAGTGTGTTTCCATTCTTTTCAATATTGTCACACTAGTGTGAAGTTGAAGTAATGCCTGTAGTGAACTAGAACTGTGCGGTAGTATCTGACAGGGGGAAGAGAGAATTGCTCAGCTGAAGGTTATAATAAGACCTTTTCTCTTATATTTACTCAGACAAATGAGCAGTCAGCTATTGCCCATCAGAGCAATTCATGGTTCACAGCTGGGCCTACTGTACCTTTCTCCAGGCATCCTCTTGTTAGTCTTGTTTAATGCTTGCTCTGGACTCCAACCCAGTAAGCCAAGGAAAATAACAATCTCTTTTTGAGCACCATGTGGACTTCTCAGAAAATGAGTCTGGCAGATGCTGTCTGTCCTCCACTTTCAGAGGCAGTAATCAGAGAAGAACCAGGGTTCAGGGCTTTGATTTCTATAGCTCTGCAATAAGGAGCAGCCATGGTCTATTTAGATGCATAGTTTCTTCTCTGTGCAGAACTCCAGTCTAGTCCATCAGTTTCCATGCTGGTTTTTTTGTATGAAATAAAGGACTGTAGCATCTGTCCACTATCTATGCTTTTTAAAGAGAGTCTCCTTAAACTTAATACCAGAAAACACCATGTAGAAGTTCAGAACTTCCAATTGTTTTAAGGTTAAAAGTAATAAATGCAATTTAAAATTTAGTTGCATCTTATGATACATTTAATTACATTTGTTCAACTATTCAAACCACAAGATTACAGTAAAAAGTTGTTTCCTTTATAATATAGGCCTCTTTCCCCAAAACTAAGCCCTCTATGGCACTTGCTTTAAGCTACACAAAAAGAAGAAAATTTCCTGGAAACTGGAGTTTCCAGTATAAGACATTAAATTTAAAACTGTATTTTCTAACTACATTCTGGGCATTTGACTTTTTAGCCTTAATAGTAGGCTATTTTAGCCTTAATATAGGCATTTCTGAGATAAGGGAATTGCTTTCATTTTTAAGTGTAAAATATTCTGAATAAACTTTGTTGAATCTCTATTAGTGTACTATAAAATTGATATAGATACATAAATCTAGATATCTATCTTATCTATCTCCTCTCTAGTGATAGAGAATGCTGTGGTTCTGTATTAATTCAGTAACACAAGAATTTTGAAGGAAATTTTGAATGAAAAAATAGCCATCATACACAGTTAGGACAAAGTAATTTCAAGTGAACACAATAATAAGTGGGATTCACAGTTGGACTAGATGATCATTGTAGGTCCCTTCCAACTGAAACATTCTAATCTATTCTATTCTATTCTGCTCCAGATGCTAGAAATTCAGGTGTCTATAGCTATATATAAATTCTTATTAAGGCCATGGAGAATGGTTAGACCACACTGAAGTGGATTCAGGCAGTGGAGTACCATATGAGACTAAACATGCACTTAAGCTCTTAGCTCAGTTTTGGGATGTCTTTTTTTTGTATCAGTACTAGAGCATAACGTTTTAGCAGAAACCGTCACTTCTAATATTTTAACTTATTGGATATTAATTACAAAATAAAGAGTCCTGATGTACTGTTTTATTTAAAGCTCTAAGAATGATATATATGTAATGCTTCGTGGTTGAGTCCACTTTTTTGAGGGAAAGTATATTATTCTATATATTACATTGTAAAAGCTGGTCTTTCAAGAGTTACAGGTGTTAGGGAAATCTTCATGCAAGTTGGATGTTAATTACTAGAAAGTAAGTTCTAAAGTAACTAAACAGGAAGAAAGTTCTAAGCTTTTAGGCTGATTTCTGAAAGATTTTATGGAACTCTCTCAGCCTTTCCCTAAGAATTGTTGTTCTTTGTCAGACATATATTTTCAGCTAGGTTCAATACTTCAAGAGAGTTAAACAAATGGTTAAACTATTTCCCATGCCTGTTCTAGGTTTTAAAAAATGAAAATTTATTCTCTTTTCTCTACCAGCAGATATTGGGCATGAAAAACTTTGGGCTTTTTTTTCCAGCTGACAACAGCAGCCTGGCTAATCAGTTTAATTAAAGCTTCTTTTCCATCCACGTGAATGTTAGGCTTTGAAAAAATCTTCCAACCCTTTACTTATGGAAAACATTTTAAGTATTTTAATTTATTTTTATCATTTTAATATTGATAGGTTTTCACAGTCTGAGCAATAACTAAGTAATGTTGATGGTCTGTAGAGTGAATGAGGACTGCTCATTTTGCAATGCATTATTGAGTATGAATAAGGATGTATTGTGTTCTTGCTTTTTAAAAAACAGTTGAATTACCTGTGAGTACTTTGCTCATATAAATAGCAATTACACAGTCTCTTTCTAAAGGATTCTTGGCAAAGCAAATCTCCATTAACATTATATGTAATAGAATCCAAAAAACCCTCTTAAAACAAGTTTCAGACCTAATGGATTTTCTATTTCTTGAAGTTAAATTTTAGTCATTGCCCTTAATGTTGGTGGTAGCTGGACCTACAGATTAAATGCAGAAGTTCTTAGGTAAGTGTCTGGTGTATCTGATTAAGCAGCAGTTCAGACAGCACGATTTTGTGGGGGAACCGGGCTGGGGTGCGATGGATGCAGGAATGGAAACACAACACTTGGTGATGAATAATCTAAAATGTATTTAGCATGTGGGAGGGATGGTAGCGTGTGGATAGCAATTTGCCTTTTAAGAAACCTATTCTACAACACACACACATGCATACACACACACACACGCAGACACCAGTCAAAGCTGCATTTCCTCCAGCCCATTTCAGACCAGAATGCGGTGGTACAGGACACTCACTCCAACTGTGCAACATGTCTGAATCGTGGTTGTCAGACAGACTCTTGTGTGCATGGTTCAGGCGCAGCCTTCTATGTGATGCTGGATGTCTGTGAATGTGTCCACTCATAAACCACTATAAGCCAAGCTAGTGAGCCATGTGGCCTCACTAGTCACGTAGCCTCAGGCCAATCTCCTTGATATCATCCATATGTAAGGCCAACTAGCGGTTGTCACGGAGGTTTCTATCACTCTGGTCTCCCAACCCAAACGTGTTACAGAAGTGCGAAGTCAGTAACAATTATATGATGTAGTTCAGCTAATGCAGCTTTTTTTCCCACCTCATACCAGGTTAATTTGGTTATTTGCAGATGGGCAGATGTAGTCACGGTCCCATTTATCTGAGCAATGCTTTTGGGTAGACTTTATCTTGTGATGTGTGATCAAAATGATCCCTTCTAAGAATATAATAGTACTTGGGCATTGATAACATTAACATCTGTTCCTTTGGGGTGGAAACACTCCCTCCCGCCCCAACACACAAACACATAAATCTGGGAATATGCCTGTATAAGAGGGAGAAAAACTGCATGGAATAACCAAAAGCAGGAGGCAGATTTGTGAAGGATATATTATGAGCATGAAGCTTACGACTGAGCTTGTCCTAAAATAAAAGAATCTTTCTTCAAGAGAGGAAAGAGATGCAGAACTGTAGGAAATGGGCTAACGTTAAAGGAAAGAATCTGAGACTATTCAACTATCTCATTTGAGTATGTTCCATATAAATGACTTGGTTTCCAAACAGTAGATCATGCAGGAATATTTTTTTCCTGTAAAAAGAAGAAAAAAATGAAGTAGCTTTTTCTTTGATGTTCAAGCTAGATGATAATAATTGCTTGAGTCAGGATTCTGAGAAGAGGAATGGTCTATACATTTTATTTTTTGGAGTTTGCATATACAGATATGGTTATTAACCCTGGAAGAAGTTTTCACAATTTGTATTTTGTTCTGATTATAACTCTCTGTACCTAGTAGCTAGTAAAAGAAGTCTCTTAACTTGGATGTAATTCAGGGATGTTGGGCAAACACCAATCTTCTTTGTAATTAGATTTTATTATGACTTTTCAAAAGTAAGCTGCTTTTTAGTTTAGAACTGTCTTTAAAATTACTTATGAAGCAGCTCTTTCAAATGAATCAAAATAGATGCTGGTCAATGAGGTACTACTACTCTTCTGTCTCAAATGTGGTTGCAGTGAAACTGAGCAACCTCAGGTTTATATAAAAATAAATGTTTACATATGTATCTTGACTTCATTTTTCTCCCTAATTAGTAGCATGCAATGTACCATTCTGATTTTTGATTCACTCGCTTGGTGCCTGCACCTCCCCTTAGGGATCCCAGCTGTTTTCCTCTCCTGCTGTAATTGAAATCAAACTTGTTCCAGCCTGTAATTGATAGTGAATCTAACCATCTAATAATTTCTATGAGACAGATGCACAGCAGAAGCACATGAAGCAGCATATGGAAAACCAAGTGCCCTACTGGGGTGAAGATAGATCCATTCTTATTTTGTTAAGCAATATTCCAATACTTTCATCAACTAGTTCACCTACATTTTAGTAAGTTAAGAGTGTGATATGTGTACAAAATTTGGAGTATATGCAATGTATTAATTAAAATGGTTAGGCCAAGTCTCTCTGTCCTCATGAAGAACTGTGCCTCCAGACTGCTCTTACATACTATCCTTACCTGTTCTTTTCTCTTGTGATGTTAAGGAAAAGTATTCTAGTGTCTGTCTCAGCATTGTTATGACAGCTCTAATGGCTCATATGGGAATGTAAATCTAGTTGTTCTCTCTCACCCTTGCTTTGGCATCTAGTGCAAATCATAATCTTGTATAAACAGTGCATCTTTTTGTCTCCGGGTGAAGACATTTGCTAGGAATCTGCCATTGGAAGCAGGATGCTGCTGTCTATCAGTACTTCAATATATTCCTGTTTTTCTTTCTCTGTTAAACAATATAATGCTTCCATTCTTAGTGAATAAAATAATAAGACAATCCTTTATCCTATATCTCTCCATCTCTCTCTCTCTCTCTGTATATAGTATATAAAAGAAAAGAGCATCAGTCATGAATTTTTGTATTTAAGTAATCTTTTTATATTTTAAAACATGTGGGGTGTTGGTTGATTCTTTCCCCTCTCTGTTGGGGATCTACTCTAGTTCCTACACTAGAAGGGTTATATAGTTTTAATAGCATTCTTCCACCTCTAGCTTCTCTTCATGACACAATATACAGTAATTAAATTTAGAACTAAAGAGAAGTCATAGGTTAATAATAACTTCATTGGCTGCTGGATTTCTTGAGATATTTTTGAGGCATATTTTCTTAGCAGAAATAATGTAATAGTCCCCTGTGTGGATTTCCTCATATCTGGTTTTGAAAGGAGCCTCATGTGTTCCTTCCAGTGCTACTGATAATGAGGTGTTATAAGTACATCTGAGTCAGGCAGACTAAGGCTTTGAGCGATTGCATCTGTAACTAAGACTGAAGACCTAGGTCAAGTAAAAAATCGCACTTATTCTGTACTGTTCCTGACTCTAAGTATGGTTGTCCTGTGTAAAGTTCAGCAGGATTTCTCCTGGGGTAGCAAAGTTCCTTTAGGTATATCTACATAAATATTAGCTTTCTGGTGAACACTTATAAAGAGATTTGGAGGAAAGCTAGTTATTCTGTAACTCCTCAGATTATACCTGGTTTCTCAGGGACCTGAGGAAAAATAGAGGTGAAATTAACTTCTTTACGCTGTTCACAATCACAGTGGAGATTATTCTCATTAAATATTTATCCACCATGGAGGAGGAAAAGAGTTGAGTAATCAAACAGTTGGTGTTAATTTAAATGTCATAACCACAATTAGTAAAACTGTCCTTGCAATCAAATTTTATTGTGGTTTCCCAATCTCTGTTCTGAAAATATCCTTCACTCAAGGATTTCCAGTCTGTGGGAAGAGAGTACAATATGGGTTTGACTCATCTTTCCTAACCTTTTTCCCCTTTCTCAAAATTCCATAAACTTTCTGTGACTCAGTGATCCCTTTATAAGATATATTACATTAATTTGGGGTTGTCAGTTGTTTCCTGTAAATAGATTTGCCTCCAACTTGATCACCCTCTACCCTGAAAGAATGATCTGAAGCCACTAGCTGTACTTTCTGTGTGACCTTAATGAAACCAATACAAGTGACAGCAGAGGGAGAAGCTGGTGTGGTTTTTTGATTGGCTGTGGTTGTTGTTTGTTTTTTTTTAACATCTGTTTACTTGTTTGTTTGTTTTTGTGGAGATGAAGCTCAAATAAAAAGTAGTGCAATTTTTTTGATGTTATTACAACATCAACTTATTTCATACTGTGTCAGATTATTTATCTGATACTATTTCTAATAGCATCATCAGAACACTTCAAGTAGTTAAAAATAGTTCTAATATTAACATGTGTAATGTTTAAACAGATTAGCTTTGATGTATGATTAGCTTTTCTGTGTATTACACAGAAAAAAATGATCTATTATCCATTGAATTATTATATAAAAATGACAAGTACTAAATATATTAAGCATGGCTTGTGATTATTCGTAATAGTCTTGCTATATTCATGGAGTACTGTTCTGTTATCATGGAGTAATCTAAGTTGGAAGGAACCTTCAAAGGTCATTTGATACAATGTCCTACCCAAAGAAGGCTAGTTTAGATCTGGTTGTTCAGGGCTTTGCCCAATCAAGTTTTGAATATCTTCAAGGCTATCTCCAAGGCTTGCCACAGCCTCGCTGGGCAGCCTGTTTCAGGGTTTGATCATCCTTGTGAAAATTTTTTCCTTCATATCAAATTAGAATTTTCCTTCTTGCAACTTGTCTCTGTTGCTTCTCATCCTATCACTGTGCAAAAAGAGTCTGGCTCCATATTCTCCAGGCCCTCCCATGAAGTGGCTAAAACTACAATAACTTTCATCTTGAGAGTGAGCACATGCAGGTCTCAGAGTCCTTCTTTATACTCTCCAGCCTCCTGACCAACTTGGTGACCCTTTGCTGGGCTTACTCCAGTGTTTTTCCTGCACTGGAAAGCTCAAAACTGGACACATCATTCCACATGCAGTCTCATACATGCTGAATAGAAAGGACGAATTGCTTCCCTGAGCTTTCTGGCTACATTTTTGCTGATGCAGTTTGTCCTTTGTTTAAGGACACACCACTGACTGATGCTGAAATGGTTGGCCCCCAGGACGAACAGGTCTTTTTCTGCAAAACTGTTTTCTATCCAGGTGGCCCCCAGCCTGCATTGCTGCATGGGGTTATTCCTTCCCGGGGTAGGACTCCGTGTTGCCATTGCTGCACTTCTTGAGGTACCTGTTGCTCATTTATCCAGCCTGTCAAAATCCCTCTGAATAGGAGCCTGGCCTTCCAGCATGCAGAGCACTTGCCCCCAGCTTGGTGTCATCTGCACGCTTGCAGAGGACGCACTCTGCCTCATGATCCAGCTTATTAGTCAAGACATCAGACGCAAAGGCAGCACTGTCCCCATTATCCACCCCTATTAACCAGCTGCCCGTTGGACTGTGCACCTCTGATCACAACCCTTTGAACCTGGCAGTCCAAGCAATTTTCCAGCCACGTGGTAGTCCACCCTTCCAAACCATATTTCATCAAGTTGTTAGTATGGACAAAAAAAAGTGTTGCTAACACCAAGGTACCCCTTTTTCTCCAAGGCAGATGTCTCATCACAGAAGCCAGTCAGGTTGGTCAAGCACACTTTGCCATTGGTAAATTCATGTAGGCTGTTTCCAGTCTCCTTCTCCTCCTTTATGTGCCTGGATGTGGCTTCCAGGAGGATTTGTTAAGTAGTGAGACCAGGCTGACTGGCCTGCAGTTCCCACAATGATCCTCATCCTTCTCTTCGAAAATGGGCAATTTTTCCAGTCATCAGGAACCTACCCCAATCACCCAGACCTTTGTAAGACCATAGACAGTGGCCTTGCAATGACATTGTCTGGCTTCCTCGGCACTGTTGGAGGCAGCCCATCTTGTTCTGTGTCCAATTTACTTAATTGCTTTCTACCTCAGTCTTCTACTGCAGGTAATTCTTCAGTCTCCTAGATCCTGGCACAGGCTTAGACAACCTGGGAGGCTTGAGGTAGTCCTTACCAGTAGAAACTGATGCAAAGAAGGCATCTAGTACCATAGCTTTCTCTGTGTCGTTTGCCACTAGGTTCCCTACCACTTTGAGTGGCGGCCCCATATTTTCCTTTGTCTTCCTTTTGCTGATAGTATAACTTTCTTTTTATGCCTTACCGTCCTCACTAGTATCAACTCCAAGCGAGCATAGGCTTTTGTAATTCAGCTGAGCTCAGTCAGGATTTTCCCATTATCCATGCTGACCTTATGCTGTGCTTGTTTGAGTTCCTGGGCATCACACTGGACTTTTCCTGTGCTTTGAGGAAGTTGTCATTGATAATCAATCAGCTCTCCTGGGCTACTTTACCCTCCAGGGCAGTGTCCCATTAGCCCCCACCACGTGGATTCCAGAAAAAGTTTAAATCTGCTTTCCTAAAATCTAGGTTTGTAATTCCCCCCCTCCTCCTTTTTTTTTTTTTTTTTTTTTTTGAGTAATAGGTCAACTGAGTGTCTCCTCTGGTCAGTTTGTCAGCCACCTGTACACCTGTATCAAAAAAACAGTTCTTGATGCTTGCTAGAAATCTCTTTAAATTTTTGTGCTCCACCATTTTGCCCTTTTAGAAGATGTTGGGGTGGTTCGTATCCCCCCTGAGAACCACCCTTGTGATTGTGAGGCTTCCCTCAGTTTTCTAAAGGAGGCTTCATTTCCTCTTCTTGATCAATAAGTCTTTATCAGACACTCATCATTGCACCCACCCTGATCTTGACCCATCAGCTCTGGACTGGTCACCTGCTCCAGTGCAAAGCTCCATGAATTCAAACTGCCCTTTTCCATAGAGTGCAACCTCTCCTTCTCACTTGTCCTGAGGAGCCTGTATGGGTTCCCTGCAATTTGTTTTCCACTCTGCATGTGTTTGTGTACAGGCACTTGAGGTGACCTCCCCAGCTGCACTGTGTTCACAGGGTATGTTCCTCAAGTGTCATGCCTCACTTGAGCACTTTCTCGCTTTCTTCTATCCCTCCTCTAAGTCTCAGATCTTTTGTCAACCATCTCCACATGTTTAAAGTCCCTTTCACTAGATTAGCAAGCCTCTCTGCAAGGCTGGGTCTTGCCCCACTTTATTAAAAATAGCATGACGTGGAAATATTTTGATATATATTTTTAAAGTGTACATACAAAATATCTATGCATATATTTAGTGTCTGCCCATGCTTAAATACTCTATGCAAGTTTGCATAGAGAACAGACACTGTATATATTGTTATGTGTTTGTGCACAGCAAGAGAAAGAAGAGAATGTAAAAAACTTCTTAAAGTACTGAATAATTATCTTTTTGTTTGGGAGTATTGTCTTCAGCTTTTTATCTCCTACATGCTTTACTGGCACTCTCATCTTTCAGACTGATTTTTCAAATCATACAATGTGGTTTTGGTTGTGTTGTTCTGAACATCATTGAAGTGTGAAACAGAAAGCAGTCTTACGTATGCCTGGCCAATTTGATGGTGATGGTTTATTCCTCTTTGTAAAGAATGTGTTCAAATGTTTTGGAAAGGCTGGTCCTGTATAGGGATTCAAATCACAGGAGTTAAAGAGATACAATAACTTCCATGTTCTTTTCTTTCAGAACTATAATCATACATAAAATAAATTTAAAAAATCATCAGCATATAGTATTATAAACACATTTGAACTGTATTACTGAATTGTACTATCAAAAAAGATATTTTTAAGTACTCCCATGGATTTATTTTGTTTAAAGGATGTTTTTATTTGGGGAAAAAAAATCATTTTCATGTATCTGCATATTTCAAGGAAGATATATCTATTATTTAAAGTTACTAAGATGCCAGTCTTTTGGGGGAAGGAGGATGCCACAGAGGTTATCCAAGTGGTTTTGTTTGATAGTATATTCATATGAGAAGTCTCTTGGACATTCCTGTTTGTATACCATCGTTTATGCTATTTTGTTTTCTTAAACCAATAATTATCACTGTAGGTGGGAGAGGTGAGGAAATATGCATGAGAACAGTTCTTCACAAGTTTTCTTCATCTGTCCTATGCCTATTAAAATAAATTTACTTTCCTTACTGAAGGAAATGCTTTCAGTTGACTTTTCCCTTGGAGGAGGAGAGAATTAAAAAGAATATTATGTTCCATAATTCAAAGGTTTTATGATCACTGTTAAATGCAAAGGTGGAATAGGATAAAAAAAGGGTACAAATGTGATTCTCAGTAATATCAATTTTACTCTTTTCTTTGGGATGTGCATTTCCTTTGATTGAAGATTATGGTGTCACAAAAAGAAGAATTCTTTTTTCTGTTGATGTTTACCTAAGATGATGTTTCTTACGTATCCTGTCTTATATGCTTCTATATGGGTAGTTGACTGTATTAGAGAGCATGCAGCATACTTTATAGTATCTATCTCATATGTTAACAGACCCCATGTTTAGACAACTGAATGAAGTCTTAGTACTTCACTGCCCATAACTGGAGCTTAAACACTTATATTGTGGATACCTAACTTCGGGTGTCTGAGCCTAGAGTTCAAACACAGCTTTCAAGTTCATCCTCGTTTTTTTTTGTTTGGGTTGGGTTTTTTGTTTGCTTAGGGGTTTTTTGTTGTTTTTTCCAAATCATATCCAGTGAATTTGTTAAAGAAACTTGGGAAAACTCTACTTACAGAGATTGAAGTGGTGTATGGATGCCTAACATTTTTGTCCATCTTTTTTGTGCCATGTGATATCAGATTATGCTCACATGGCTGTCACTGAGGGCAGAATTTGATAAGCTTTCAAATGCAGAAATTGAATAAAGACATGATATGTCAGTATAAGCTAGCAAGAGTGTCTTGTGGGGATAAACAGTCGTGATACATAAAATGTAATTCAGCATCATCTTTGTCAATGACTGAAGAAGCATAGATAAGGACACCTTTATCCTGATTAAAGTCAGAGGACATTTGCCATTGACCTTCATAATGCTTCTAGATTTTACCCACTCTGTTTGACTGAACTGGAAGTTGGCCAAGTATGTGCCAGTGATTCCTCTCATCTGTAGAAATTTAGTCTGTTATGGGTAAAAGCCTTGTTACTATTCCCTTCATCGGAGTGAGATATGCAGACATTACTTAATAGCTTTAAAAAGTTTTCCTCATTTGTGATGATTCACCTGATTTGAGCAGAGTAGGATCAAACATTTGTAGTGAATGTAGTAGCATCTGATGAATAAGAAAGAGGTTTCAATTTTTTGCATGCATGATGTATTAGATTAATTGTTTCTGGTTTAGGATTAATGAGGCTTCATGGATCGGGATAGAGTGGATAAGCAATCAGTGATCTTTGTAGGAAAGGAATGGAAAGTATTTTAGACTGAAATGTTTCAACAGTGCTGATTCTTTTAAATCAATTTACTGGGTTTAATACAGTGCTGTTTTGAGCTGTGATATTTCTTCTATATTGCAGCACTGTAAACCCTTACAGCCTGGACCTCCTTTAGAAGACTGGGTATATACGCTTGGGTACGTGAATGTAGCAATCAGGAAACAGCACAAAGTGAAATGGCTGTTACTGCATGTTCTTCAGCATGACAATGTACTGCAGATCACAGGGATTTATTACAAGCGGGGGGGGTTTTAGTTGGTTTTTTTTTTATTTTTTTTTTCTTCTCCAGATGATCTCCACTGTGCTTTTTTTTTATTGTGCTATTGCATTGACAGAAACAGTAAATCCATTAATAACTACCCTTCACTCACCAAATACTTCCTTAACATAGAGTACAATAAACCATTACATTTTGCTTCATACTCTTTCTGTTTCCCCTCCTCCCAACAAACAACCTGACCTCTACCAACTTTTTTTAGGTTCAAAATCAGAGGCTTTACAAAGATGAAAGCTGCCAAGTATATTTGCTAGCAATTCATTTGTACACTTTTCAATTTACAGAACCGGCCCTCAGTCTCAGTTTTTAATTTGGTGCTTTAGATGAAATCCTATTTGGGGAAATCAATGAGAGGTTAACCAAAGCCTAGGCAGCTGCAGTGGCTAGAAGTTGACAGCTTTGATTGCATGCCAAACTGACATCTAGGTTCAGTTTTTCTGTTTTACTTATTCCTCATCCTCCAGCCTTATGCCATATCACATGACATTATTCTATCAAGCTTTGATACTGGGAGGGTAGAATTACTATGCTTAACAGAGCATGGCTTGTTACCTTATCCTATAATTTTACAAAGTTGGAAATATCGAATGAAAAAATATATACAGCAAAAATAGATATTTAACACAGAATTTCTGACAAGGTTCCAGCTGCTATGCCTGTTACTCTGATACCCTTCACTGCTGCTGATTTAAATCACACTGGTGATTAAATCATATCATTTGTGGAAGGTAAAAGGTCAAAGATGAATTTATACAACACAAAATGATAAATACAAAGAAATGCATTATTCATACTCACTGCATACAAAATTAATGTGGGTCAGTTCATGTTTTCCACAAAATTTCTTTATCTTTTTTGTCTTTAAAAAAAAGTTATTGATTAATTAATATGGCAGTTAAACTGAATGTTAACAATGAAATTGAGACAGTTAATGTAACATGATGTAAATTTCCCTCTCCCATCTCACTAATGGATTTAAGTAGGGGAAGAAAACCATAAAACACATAAAGACAGTTCTCAGCTATAATGTTATCTACATATAGCCATGTGTATAGGTTATTATTTTATATATTATTACTCATGTAAAAGCTGGTATGCAGAGATCAGTTAAGAAAGTGAGCAAAGCATCATGGGAAGTCACCAACAGCCCTGATAACAGAACCTAGATTTTCTGTGAGCCTTACAGTTTCCATGTCCATTTTACCATGGAAATCCAGCCTCCAGATATCCATGGTACTGAAAACCAGGCACTGTAAACAATGTATAACAGAACAGCTTTTGACAGTAGTACAGTGACAGAAAGCAAAGGCCAGAGGGACAAAAATTAGAGACCACACTGCTGAGAGAAGGTGGGAGTGATGGGTGCCTGCTTGTAGCAAAGATCCTTTACTACTTGCATGAAAGCCCCTGATGTGCTGTACAATACTCATTGCAGCCATGGGTTATGAAATGTAGCTATGTGTCGAAGGCAAACACCTTTTGATAATGCCATTCCATTACAGGTATGAATAACATGGAAGGCTCTTTCGGGGGACCTCTTATGTCATGCTTTTATTTTATTCCAGTTGGCTGAATCTTTCCTGCTGGAAGTAGGTCTGAAATAAGAGTACCTATTTGATCTTGCTCTGATTAAAGTCAATGCAAAATTGGTTTTGAGTTTAACAGCATGAGTTCAGTTTATAGAGAGAAACCATTTAAGCCCTTCCAGCACATTTAGAATATTTCAAATGTGAAATGGGAACTCAGAAAATGAAAGCTTACGGGTTTTTACCTAAAATTCCTTTTTGCTAGGCATTTGTTAAGCAACCGGAGGTTGCTTTGACATGCTATTATTCACTGTAAGTTTGGATTTTAATGGAATGAAAAGCCAGAAGCAGTAAATTAGATCATCTTTCTGTATTTCTTACTGTACATTAAATACTATGTCAATATTAATCCCAGAACATAAAGCCATAGTGTGGTTTTCAAATGGTGGCCTATAAACTGCTAGTGACCCACTGTTTCGAAAAAAGTATGCAAAGAATAATTAAGAAAAACCTAAGAGGTTAAGTTAGTTATATTAATATTGAAATTATTCATTGTTGTCTGTGATTACAGCTGGCTGTGTCTTTTCCATCTTGTTGTCAAAGGAAGTAACAACTGAAATTAAGTACAGTATCAGCAAGAAGTGTTTCTTTGGTTTTGGGGGCTGTTATTTTTTTTTTTCATGAACATAAAAAATCTCCAATTAACCTATGGGATTTCTTTCCTAAATTTCCTTTGGGGAGTCTTCTTCAGCTAGCTGGGGTAATTTCTTTTTTTTAAAATTACCTAGTAATTTTAAGTTATCTTCTGCCATTTTTTTCTTTTTTTATGACAACAGAATGTACATTCATGTAAGCAGAGAACTGTTTATATATATCAACATAATAAGTGCTTGGCATGAGAATTTGGCTTTTATCTAAGGTTGGAAGTACAACTAAAAATTGGAAAGACTATAGAAACAGTGAGAGAGCAAATTCTGAGACGTAGATTGGTGTTTAAAGAGGTTGGCATCTAAACTGTAGAAGGCAATTCAAAGGAAAAACAAAAAAAATTACTTCATAGCTTCGATGCTGGAGAGTCTGTAAA
The DNA here is from genome assembly GCF_034638445.1 of Ciconia boyciana. NCBI lineage: Eukaryota > Metazoa > Chordata > Aves > Ciconiiformes > Ciconiidae > Ciconia > Ciconia boyciana. Next base: position 178,634,894 of record NC_132934.1, read on the forward strand.
TACCTACGGTTTTTCAGGTAAAGTGTATCTAAAAATCTGCCAGTGTAGATGCACAGAAGCAACACCCAAATTGGCTGAACTAAATATTTTGCTGTCAGACCCGTGAATTTCAAATATGTTTAGGCACAAAGTGGTCGCCCCTGTGAACCATCCCTGTGAGAGGATATATCATCCAGCAAGTGGATTTTAGGAATGCGTAGCATGTGCTGACCATGCTGAGTACAGCATGAAGCACGAACCATCACCATTTTTGCTTGGAGATGGACAAAGGCAGAGCCAACCTGCAATACAGGACTCCAGCACAGTGGTATGCAGCGTTCTGTTGGGACAGAGCAGAGCACCGTCCAGGGAGGAGCATGTGTCATGACCTGTCTCATAATGATCATAGTGCACATCCTTTTACTTCACATGTGCAGAATTCAAGTTTTTAACCTATTTTATTTATTCAGTGAAATCATATTGGGCAATGAATCTGGCATCACAGACACTTAGTGCCTTTCCTTGAAGCTAGTGCAGTTTCTGTATGTCAGGGAACCCAAAATTTGTGGTGTAGGAAAAGAGAGAGAGCTCAAACAAAAGGAATCATGGCTTAGTAGCATATTTTCAGTCATTCTGGCACATGTGTGCTCTTCATTTTCTGGGTTCAGTTCCAATACTGTTATTTGCCCAAAGATTTTAATGCAAAAGCAGTTTTAAAATAAAGATATAGAATCCAGGGCAAAAATTCAGGTTATTAACCTCTAATGCACCTCCCATTAAAAACAAAAACAAAACCAAAAACCAAAAAAATCCCAGGTAATTTTTTTTGTGAACAAATGCCTAGAAGTTAAAAGAGAAGTGAATTAAGTTTTAAACTGTAGTGTCACAGAGATATTTAGCTCAAGACTGGAGGTATGATCAAGTCCAGGACAGAAATATGAATCTATTGAGTGTTTCCTATTGATCACCATTTCTCTTCTCCTCCATGACTAGCACTATCTGCCTGTCCCAGCACACAGTTGCAAATTCCATTCCAAGAAGCTCAATATATTACAGAATTTAGGAGTGTAGCTTCTTCATGAAGTCTGCCTTGATAGTAGGTACCTAGACACCTAATGTCCTTTACAAGTCTTTACAGAGCTCTATGGCATATTTAGAAACAAATTTCTGATTTCACAGGTTAGAAATTTCTTTTGTAATGCTCCTTAAAGATGCGGAAACATGACATTAGGAAGCTTTTGAACAAAACAAAACAAAAAGATGAGAGAAGAACACATGTATTGTTTTTGTATCATTAAAGAACCTAAGATCTCTGCAATTAATATATTCCCCTCCAAGCATTTAATTCCTACATAATAAGTAATACTGATTTTGAAATAAATTTGACAAGTTGAAATAAAGAACTAATAATTCTAAAGATTGTTTTACACTTTTATTGTAGTGACTAGATTGAGACTTAACAACTGATTGAAAATTACAAAGTACATAATCGTGCCCCAAATCTTTATCCTAACACTACAGCATTCAGAGGGCCTGGAATCACTGTCTGCAGATTATGTGCAACTTCCATTAAGTCAATGGCAATTTTTCACATCTTGTGTAATGAGACTTAGGGTGCACAGCTTCAATTCTGCATACATTTTGTTATATTGTGTTATCATGTGATACTTCATGATTCTTGCCCTTGGAACCAGCTGCTTCCTTATTCTATTTATACAGGTCATGCTGTGTAATCCACAAAGATTCTGTTGTCTTTGCTTCTGTGAGGAAAATATAAATTAGTTTGTTGTGAAACCAAAATACAGCTCAGCACCCCTCATAATATGCATTCTGAATTGCAAATGATAAGGATGTTAGGTTTGCAAACACTGGCAGGATATGTCAAAAGGACTGCTGCCTGGGCTCTCTGAAACAAGTTATTGAATCCCAGAATGCTAGCATGAAATCCATGGAAACTTTACGATGATTTTTGTAAAATGTCAAATTATGCCTGAAGACAGATGGACAGCTGTAACTCATAAGCACAGCAGGAACAGATGAATTTCAAGGTCAAATTTCATTCTGCAGTACAGCACTACGATTGATTTTTATTTCATTTTTAACTCCACCTGAAGATTAAAAAATAATGAAATTAGATTTTCAAGCTTATGCATGAGTGTCCATAGAGTGGAAGGGCCTTCTCAGAAGTCTCTCTTTTTTTCTCATGATTTGTAAGTATATATTTTTTGTGGCTATATCAATGAAGATGACTTAGGAGAGTAAAACTTCTGGGAACAGTGAGAATCTGTAATTTTGAAGGAAAGGAATTCATGACCAATTTTCATGCAAGTTTTCTTGTGCAAAATTTAAACTCATACATCAATTGTACAGAATAAATTTACAACAGCTCTATCAACCTGCTCGCTCCTGAAAAACGAAATCTGTAAAAATTATATGAGCTGCACAGGGGGGTGTCACAGCAAAAAAATACATCATATTTAACCCCTTAATATAAGGGTAGGTAATGAACTAAACAATCACCATCTGATACTTCTGGAAGCTTAGATTAAATGAGCTGACCTCTATTTAGGTCCCAGAAAATAAGATATTCTTACTGCCCTTTTGTTTGCTTTTGGCAACCTCTGCGAGGCCAAATGAATTAATTCAGGGACTCAAACATTCCTTCATCCTTTAGATCCCATTTCAGGAATGCTGAATCTGATGCTTGATCCACCTGTTCGGGGCTTGGCACAGGATCTCAATAAGGAGTAAGATTCAAGGACATCTTTTCAATTCACTTGATCCATCAGCTGATCTTGAAACAAAAGCAATCAAAGGAATTGCTTTGCAGTGAGGGGATGTCTAAGCATGGAAGGAGATTGCCTGTAATTTCAGGTGTCGTATTGTTCTGTGGAGATAATTTCTCATCCACTACCTTTTGGAAATTAAGGATGGGCTTCCTCTTTCCTACCTCTCTCTACCAAAAAGGTATTTGTATATTCTAAGCTAGTTATCACAGGCTTTCTCTATACTAGGTGTAAATTTTCAGAGAATGTTTATTTTCTTCTTCAGTAAGTTCTTAAAGATAACTGAAGTGAGGTGGTCCAGGAGTGTACTCGTTTCCAGCAAAAAGTCCAGCTTTTGAATGTCTAAGATCAGCTGAATCTCAGCCTGAAAAATGAATTTAAAACCATAAACGATAAATGCAGTGTAGCTGATTTTAATCCAGAGTTGCTGTCTTTGTTGCTAACAAGTGAAAGCTAGGTATGAAGTAGCGGAAAAACTGAACCAAGTCAAATACTGGCCTCTAAGCCTATTTTAAAATAAAGCAACCATATGGTTTGGCAAGATGTACTCCCAGAGATTATATGATAGACTTTTTGGTGTCGTAGATGTAATTTATTGAGGTTTCTAATTTGGCAATCATAGAATCATAGAGTGGTTTGGGTTGGAAGGGATCTTTAAAGGTCATCTAGTCTAACCCCCCTGCAATGAGCAGGAACATCTTCAACTAGATCAGGTTACTCAGAGCTCTGTCCAGCCTGGCCTTGAATGTTTCCAGGGATGGGGCATCTACAGCCTCCCTGTGCAACTTGTTCCAGTGTTTCACCACCCTCATCGTAAAAAATTTCTTCCTTATATCTAGTCTAAATCTACCCTCTTTTAGTTTAAAACCCATTACCCCTTGTCCTATTGCTACAGGCCCTACTAAAAAGTCTGTCCCCATCTTTCTTATAAACCCCCTTTAAGTACTGAAAGGCTGCAATAAGGTGTCCCCAGAGCCTTCTCTTCTCCAGGCTGATTAACCCAACTCTCTCATCATTTCTTCATAGGAGAGGTGTTTCATCCCTCTGATCATTTTTGTGGCCCTCCTCTAGACCCACTCCAACAGGCCCATGTCTTTCTTGTGCTGAGGAATCCAGAGCTGGATGCAGTATTCCAGGTGGGGTGTCACCAGAGCAGAGTAGAGGGGCAGGACCACCTCCCTCGACCTGCAACCCAGGATATGGTTGGCTGCCTGGTCTGTGAGTGCATATTGTCAGCTCATGTCCAGCTTTTCATCCACCAGTACTCTCAAGTCCTTCTCTCCAGGGCTGTTCTCAATCCCTTCATCCCCCAGCCTGTATTGATATGAGGGGTTGCCCTGACCCAGGTGCAGGGCCCTGCACTTGGCCTTGCTGAACCTCATGAAGTTCACATGGGCCCACTTCTCCAGCTTGTCCAGGTCCCTCTGAATGGCATCCTGTCCCTCAGGTGTGTCAACTGCACCACTCAGCTTGGTGTCATCTGCAAACTTGCTGAGGGTGCTCTCTATCCCACTACTTATGTCATTGATTAAGATATTAAACAGTCCCAATACAGACCCCTGAGGGACACCACTTGTCCCTGATCTCCATCTGAACATTAAGCCATTAACCACTACCCTCTGGATGTGACCATCCAGCCAATTCCTAATTCACCGAATAGTCCACCCATCAAATCCATATCTCTCCAATTTAGAGATAAGGGTGTTGTGGGGGACCGTGTCAAAGGCCTTATAGAAGTCCAGATAGATGACATCCGTAGCTCTTCCCTTGTCCACTGATGCAGTCACTCCATCCTAGAAGGCCACTAGGTTGGTCAGGCAGGACTTGCCCTTGGTGAAGCCATACTGGCTGTCTCGAATCACCTCCCTGTCCTCCATGTGCCTTAGCATAGCTTCTAGGAGGATCTGTTCCATGATCTCCCCAGGCACAGAGGTGAGGCTGACAGGTTGGTAGTTCCCAGGGTCTTCCTTTCTACCCTTTTTAAAGATGGGCACAATGTTTCCCTTTTTCCAGTCACCAGGGATTTCACCTGACTGCCATGACTTTTCTAATATCATGGAGAGTGGCTTGGCAACTACATCAGCCAGTTCCCTCAGGGCTCTGGGATGCATCTCATCCCATAGACTTATGTATGTTCAGGTTCCTCAGGTGGCCATGAACCTGATCTTCTCTTACAGTGGGAGTGACTTTACTCCCCGAGTCCGTGTCTTGCAGTTCGTCCTCTCGAGAGGTGTGGGAAGAGAGGTTGCCAGTGAAGACTTGAGGCAAAGAAGTTGCTGAGTACCCCAGCCTTCTCCTCATCCATTGTTACCACTTTCTCAGTCGTGTTCATCAGGGGGGCACGCTTTCTTTGACCTTCCTTTTCTGGCTGACATACCTGTAGAAGCCCTCCTTATTATTCTTTGTGTCCCTTGCCAAGTTCAGCTCCAGCTGCTCCTTGGCTTTCCTGACCCCATCCCTACACAACTGGCAATGTCCTTATACTCTTCCCAGGATACCTGTCCCTGCTTCCACTGCCTGTGCATTTCCCTCTTGCCCTTTAGTTTGACCAGCAGGTCTTGACACAGCCATGCTGGTCTCTTGCCTTCCTGTCCTGATTTCTTACACCTGGGGATTGAGAGCTCTTGTGCTCATGACTTAATGCTTGTAAAATGTATTTGTCCACAGGATTTGCGAAGTCTGCTCCCAATCTAGATTCTTCAATATCAGAAAGATATTGATATATTGGATGCATTGAGAGAATTGGAAAAAAAAGGGACTGGCATTAAAGGAAAGTTCAATATAAATAAGTATTGGCTACTCATTAGCTTGTGCTAAATGGATATGCAAATTATAGCCCCTAAAAAGGCCTTTTTGGACATCTTTGGAAGGTAGAATTATTTCACTTTTTTACAAAGTGGCATTTACTCAGTATTTTATACATAGAAGGATTTTTAAATGAATTTCACTAAAAATATCAATAAAATGAGTGTTGATATCTTTAAATTGGCTTATATAAATATTGTAGAAAAAAACAATGAAAGTATCAGTTCTTCAGATAACTGAAACTAGATTAGACAAAGTTCTCAAAACTGCCTTGTGGGAAATAATTTCCTCTAGAAGAAGAAGAGCGGTATGGCTATATTTATTTGTTTATTATTCTGTGGTGCTTAAAATCCAAAAATCTATATCTTATAGTTGAATCTCAGCCAAGAAGTGAAACTGCTGTGAGAACTAAAAACCACATCACATTTCATTCCAGCTCAGAATATTAACTGTCCCTTAAATACCAATTTAGGGTCTTTACTCAGTTCATTTTTCATTGTTCTTTTGATATGATACTTGCCAAAGCACTGTGTGTTGCATTCTCCAGACATTAAATGTCTGCATACTAAAAAAACCCCAGGATTTCTGTAATTTATTGAATGGCAATTTGTTGAATGTCTCTTGCTCTTTCACATTAGTAAATGTCATCATGTATGTCCTTTTCTTTCAGGTCTGTTAGGCTAAATGTAGCATACATTCACATGTCTGTAAGGCAAATCCATGACTTACATTTTGTCTAAATATTTTTTCTCACTGTGATTTTTGGAGTAATGTTTGGACTAAGATTCAGAGAAGTAGTAGCTATACTTTTGAAACCGCTGTCATGGTGTCACTCTTTATATGATAAAACAAACTTTCTGAAGTTCCAAACAGTTACCTCTGTAGAGTCTTTATATATTCTGGCTTTTCCGGCTGTGAATCAAGACCCCCTTAACAAGATTTCTTCTGATCTCTATTACTACGTCTGGCACAGATAAAGAGGTGCCTTCTAAGGAAGATAAGATCTAAGCTATAAAGCTCTTCAAAGATTAAAAACAACAACTTAAATACTCTTCACACTGGTCCAGGGTTAAGTGTAGTTTAATCCTTGTAACCACCTCCCCTTAACAAGTGAGTCACACATTTTGTATCACATGAAAGCTATAAGTGTTCTTAAGCATAGCCTGAGCGTGAAGCCATGATATAAATCTAGTTCAGCTGGGCAACAGTATGACTAATTTTTTCTTCGAATTACTGCACAACATTTTTTGCATGATTTCAGGAAAAAAAGTTTTGTTTAGTAAAAATAAAAATAAATTATTTGGTTTCATTTTCTTTCAGTTTATAAGTATTTTTGAAACATAGTGACCATGTTATTTAAAAGAGTATACTGTGGTCAGCTGTCTGGCTCTGTCACTGAGTGGTTCAGGTCAACAGCATTTATGCCTAAAGCCTTCTGTGGCAGATTTGCTTGTAGAGAGATTATTGAAACTGTCTAGAACAGACCCAAAAGGTAATATAGCAAGGTGAATGATCAGAGGTCTAGTATTGGAGGCTGCTTTTATTTGGCAAAATAGTTTACCTAGTGATATACAAATACATTGTTATACAACATGACAAATGGTTATAAATTCTTGAGTAATACCTATATTGAGCTACAGTTCAATAATTAATAAATAATTGCAAAATTAAACATAGGTTAAACCTTTGCTAATTTGCATTTGGCATTTCTTTCTTTTTTTTTTTTTTACCTTGTTGTCTCAGGAATGAATATAGTACTCAGCCCATGTACATTTAATTTAATTTACAAGTTCAGCCTTCCAGAGGTACTTATGCCTGGCTGTTGACTGAAGAGGACACTTAGGCAACTAGTCTTCTATCTTAAGTAAGAAAGGCTGAATACAGAAACTAGTATTTTTCTTTTATTCCCTTTCAGAGTGTTCTCTCATAATCCAGACCATTCTGTTATACAGGTAACTATAACTCATTTCCTTGACAATACACAGAAAGTTATTTTTGCAGAAGCTAGAAGTAGGATGACTCCCATACAGTAATGTGTTCAGCACCTTATAAGAAAACCTCATTCGAAGCACACCAATTACCAACCAGATCATGTAAATATATTTGCCTGATTCCCTCACTATAGCTGCAAACTGTAGTCCCGTATCTAATGAGTTAGTGCTGGCCTACTGTGTTGGCAAATAGCATGCTGGTCCTTTTCCAGTAGTTTGCCAGCTCACATGGCTACCACCCATTCCCTTCCTCTTTCCCCCACCTTACATCTCCTGTATCTTTTTAGTACCCTTGCATCTCCCCAGAGCTCTTGGAAGGTGGTATATTTAGAGAAAGGACAATTTCATGTTCCAGGAGGTTTTAAAACTGTAGCCAACTATGGCATAGCTGGCATGCTGAAGTTTGCAAGAGCATCTGTCTATAAAATATTCTGACTCTTGTTCTTACTGATCTCCGTTGGAGGCTTTGAGGGGAAGCTTGCAGTTCTTGTTCTACAAACTGAAAAAAAAAAAAATCCTATAAAAAAATTTTATTAAAAAATTTTATTAAAAAATCAAGTGTTTGAAACTTGATAGAAAATATATTTTGCTGGTACCAAAAAAGACAGTGGCAAGGCTACTAGTCTATCTTCTCTCTCCTGCTCACCATGATTTATGCTAAGAACTTGTGCCCTCAACAGAAAATTTGGAATAGTCTCTTTTCAGGATGAAGGCTCCGGAAATAAAGACTGTTTAATATCTGAAGTAAAAGTAACACTTCTAGTGTCCAAAAATGAATTATAAAATCTGAAAGTTAAAGTAATGAGCATCACCAGGAAAAAAAAAATAAAATCAGCTGTGTGGGTGTTAGAGAGGTTTCCTTATTAATTAATACTCTTAGATAACATTATAGAAAAGTCTATAATTCTAAGCAAGATCGGATTCCCCATAACGAATGGTTGGCTATGCCTCAAAGGCTATACCATTTACAAAGAAAACATGGGAAAATAATGGGTGTCAGGAAGTTTTGTCATTCTCAGTTTAAAACCACAAAATAATTTTAAATTTAGTCTTTATTTTTAAAAGTATTTACCAGCTATTACAAAACCTTTTGGACATCTCTATCAAATGTAATGACACAATTTTTATAGGCAGAATAAGTTTGGTGCTTTTACATTTTAGCTTATGGTGCACCTAAACTTCATCCACTATTTGCATGAAAAATGTATCATTACGTGAAGGTAATTAGGTATCTGTCATTGCCAGATGCTGTTCCTTTTTAAAGATGGTGACATTTCAGCATTGAATTACGACTGGATTTGAAGAAGGAGTTACAACAGACCTTCTCTACACTACTGCCTTATCATAAAGCACACTGTACCTAAGTAATTGTAGTTTTCTTCATGCCATTTGCAAGGGGTGCTGTTTAGGGTGAAAAACAGGACTAACAATTTGTGAGGAAAGCTGGTATTTTAAAGCTGGCACAAATTAAAGCTGCAGTTATGACTGAAAGTTTGCAGAGGCAGACTATGGAGTAGTTTGCTCCAGCATGTCTATCACTGCACGACTGGCTTCATTATCGGCCAGCAAACAAAGGAATGAAAGCAAAGAAGTAGAAATCAGAGCAATGGTCTTATCCTTTACTTTGAAGTTTTCAGTGAATAAAACCAAGAAATCATATGAAAAAATATCTGATGATCACTGCTTTGATGAATTCCTATGTTCAAATGCAGGTTGCCTGACCAGGTGGGGTTTTTCACAGGGAAGAGCTTCTGACTTACTCTTTTGCACTTCATTGAAACCCAAGATCTTGGAATGTGTCTATGGAAGCCAAGATCAAAAAAATATTTTTCATCACCTCTAGGCTCCATTTGAAAAGTTGATGGGCTATAAAATGTCTTTTTGCTTTGGTTGGTCTCCACAGCACTTCCTTAGCTGGGTATTTGCTTCATGTGGCATTAACAATTCCTATAGGCAATGTTTTAAATCACAGAGACTTTCTTTGAAATAAGATACTCAAAATGCAGGGATCCTGATTTTTTTCTGGATATAGGGGATGTTTTTGTTACCACATGTAACTGAATAAAATGTGGCAGACAGAAGACTGGAAAGAGTCAGAAATACATCTATTGACTTAGTATTTCCAGTTTTCATATATTGAATCCAAAAGACACTTGCTTGGTTCTGCTTATGTTATGTCAAATTATTACGATATGTGTCTCAATCATTTTCTGAGAATTTCCACTGTTGTTGTAAAATTGTTAGCGATGTGTAGGGTTGATACAGTAATATTTCAAAAATAATGAATGGCTTTTATTTTAGTTGTTGATTTTTGCTTTTTAAGCCTGTTTCTTTTTTTGAGTGACTGTGGTGTAGTACTATATTTTCACAGGTGCATAGATATAACGGTTCTTTTTGGATCTCAAAAAGGGCACACATATCCTATCTAGCTTTATGTAACTCTTCTTACAGTGTGTATGAGAGTGAATTGCTATACTAGGCAGAAATGATAATTTACATATGATTATAATGACAATGATTAAAAACTAAATTACACTGGGCCCAGAATATTTAAATATTGCATTTACAGCACAACAGATAAATCAGGAGTCAGTAAAACAGTAAAGGTAATACCTAAAGGGAAAAGTCCTATAAACTGTAAGCAGTTGCTTGCACACAGCACCCTCTCATCTTGTGGTCACTGCTAGATCTTTGGGTTTCTGACCACTTCCTGAACAGCTTTGTTTCTTCATGATGCAGGTGAAATTCAGGTCGTCATCCCAGCTCCAGACTGTGTCTTTTTTTAGGCTAGATATTGAATTTGGAAGAGACTTCCTGTATATCACTGCAGTTCTCACTGAGTTATGGTACCCCAGTAATAGATTTTCGGGTATTGCTGAAAAAGAAGTTAATGCATGAATTTGTTTTTAGCTCTTTCTTAAAACAACAACCGCAGAAAAGTGTAGTGAGTGCAGTAATGCACACGTACAAGACATGGTTTCACCAGATCCATCACAGGATGTTAAGCAAGTTTATTGTTTGACGTATCTTTATTAAAATGCAAATTATGGCATTTTCCCAAGCTGGCAAATTCTTTCCACTCAGCAGTGTGAGGCAATAAAACCCACACAACTGTATTCAGAAAGAATGTAATATTGCCAGGGCAATTTGCTAAAAACAGTAAAAATTTCAAACTTGGATAAAGAAAAATGATCAGAAGATTCTAAAAGGAAAGAAATAAAATCATAACCTGGCTTTCAGTGTTGCCATTCTCCTACCTTTCTTACTTATCAACCAGTATTTTTTTAGTATTTTTACTGTTCAGTACTGACCTGCATGTTTTGCAATCATGTGTTAGAACAAAATGACTCAAATAGCATCCTAAACATTTTTTTACAACAGCTCATCAGTATAAGTAATCTAGCTCATATATATTTGAATATGATTTACATAAATTGGAAGAAATTGTACAGTTACATTGCGAACTAAATTAAGGAAAAAGGGGAAATATTTCAGTAAAAAAACCCTGTGTTTGACTAAGGGGGTGGGCACTGAGGTATTCAACATGCTATGAACAACACAGCTTGAAAGACTTTGCAAAGTGTGGGTTAGTCTGGCCAGGACTGACCTGAGTTTTATTGGACTGGTCCAACATGTGATTGAAATGTGGGAAACACAGTGTCCTCACAGTTACACACGGCAAAGGGACAGGAGTCGTTACAGAGGGAGAGGTATGGCAGGAGGTGCAACTCAGCCATCCGTCAGCTCTAGGGCTAAGAGAAAGCTGATGGAGCTGGATGCTCTGCAGACTAAGGAAAATTAAATTAAGTCAACTTGTTGCATGTGAAATGACTTCCTCAACCCTGGTGTAGCATATTGAATTACATTTCCTTTGATCAATTAATATCTCTGTTAGCAAAACTTTTTTTTTTTTTTTTTAAATCCAACTGACAGAATTGGCTTAATAACATCTAACAAGCAGTTTAATATTCAAAGAAATTTACTATCATTAAATAACTACAAAAGTCAGACTGTGACACCAGTGTGAAGTTATACAAGTTAGAGAACATCTAGCAAGTCTCGAAGAAATGAGATTGTATTTAGCATAGGTAGAGACAGAGGAATAGTTACTGATCAGAAGGTCTCTGTTTTATAAAACGGGTGAAAAAGATATAAAGGGAAGTACTTAATGTTTCTTAACCTGTATGTGCGGGGGTACAGTACTGCAAATGAAGAGCAAATTAGTCCTCAGCCCTGGGATTATGTGATATGATAAGTAGCGCTAATTAATTATAGGTAAGACTGGGCTAAATTGGTTGGTATGCACTGCTGCAATTTATACAGAGAAGTCAAAATATTAGTGTAATGCTAGAATCAACCGAAGCCATTAAAATCTTGTTTAACAACAGAACTAGAAACATTAGAGCTCTTTTGTACAGTATATTTGTTACAAGGCATGCTGGATTGTTTAAAAAAAATTATAGAGCTGCCCTGGCTTTATTTCTGATTTATTTTAGAACCAGATAGTTGTGGGATTTACAGTTGCCAACATGGGAACTGTTGGACTCTCAGCAAACTACTCTGAAAATGGAGGCTGAATGGAAGGACTACTTTTTCTCATTAAGACCAAAAGGATGAAATGAGTAGAGTCTTGGCTGTGTCTCTATTGGCAAAGAGCTAAACAGGATTCTGAAAGAGTTTGGATGACGCATGATAAAAAAGAAGTAATGTTTTAACTAAACATGTAATATGCAAAAAGGATTACCCTATAGCTCCAGTGACTGCTTTTACATTTTCACAGTCAAAGAAGACAGACGGAGAAAGAGGCTGATTTAAGGATTTAGATCTTTATTTCATCCAGAATGAATGGGACTTTCACTTTAGTGGAAGGGCTAAACTTTCATAAGCAACAGCTTAATATTGGGGGTGAAATAAATCACTGCAATTTTAATAATCAAAAAATGGCAGACGAAAAGAACTGTTCAGGCTTTACCTAATAAAGAAAAGAATACCGTAATCATATCCCCATAGAGTCAAAAATATTTAACAGACACTAAAAGTCTCAACTCATTAGATTCTTTTAAATTAGGTTGTATGAGTACTGGAGACTATATTTCATGCTCATTCCAACCTTCAGGAAAACATAAGACATATGCTTGAAAAAATGTGCTGTTAAAATCTTAGAAAATGGAATAATTCAGCATTAATCTGGTTTGATAAAGCAGTCTGATGGTTTGATGATGGAATTTAATGTCCATTTTCAGGACAGCGGTCGTCAATATAGTCTACAAATATATATATTTAAAGTATAGAGTAATCTTTGATGAGGTAGGCTCAATGTTTGAAGATCTCTCAAATACAAATTATATACAGAAATCTAAGACGTTCGTATTGTGAGACAAAACTAAGTGGTATTAGTGGGAGGTTAATCTTCCTTGCCATGGAAGATTATACTTGGCATACATAATGACTGGATTTCTATAACTAGAACAAAAAAATATCAGAAAATGCACTTGTGTAAAATGTGAAGTCTAATCATCACATGATAAGTCTGCAAAACACAGTGACTAATCAGGTATACCAAGTTATTTTGTTAGGAAAAGAAATAAGCTATTGCCTAGAAAATGGGTGAGAGAACCAAAGGAAAACAAACCCAAGATATTTAATCTCTAATTGGCATTACTGACATCAGATCCTAAGAAATTTTTAAGATATTTAAAGTAGAAATATAAACCCAGTAACTATAATTTCAAGTCTTTCTCTATTGGAAGATAAAACTGAGCATTCATTCTCTCTCACTTTTATCAAGACTCCAGACTTCTCATTCCAAGCTGCATGTTTCTAAAATGCATCTTTCAAAACTTGACAGAACAATGGAATTAATCAAGACTAATGTGCCCTCATTTCAGCTAGTTCCTTGTAATCCATCAAAAATATTTCTGTAAAGATTGAATTAGACTAGAGAGCATTCTAAAAAGTTACAATTGATAATGACCATGTGCTTGAACTCCCAAAGTTTAAAAAATGTATATATATATGTATATATATGCCCAAGTGCAAACACACTTGTTTTTCTTTTTAAATTCCACTTTTTGGAGACATTATAATACTTTCGGTAATTTTATTAAATATGTTATAATTTTATTAATCTGTTATAGATCTTTAAAGTTATTACAAAGTAGTGGTCTTTTATATTTATTGTTTTATGATATGAACAAAACAAGCTTCAGTTTTGAGTGTTGTAGTTCTTTTTTGAAGATCCTTATTTGGTCCCTTACTCAGTTGCAGTTTTCTCTTTACCACCATCTTAGATTTCAACACAAGAAAAGAAGTTCCTCCTTAATATTACAGTTTTAGGGTCATAAAAAAATAAGATGTGTGTTCCTGAAGAACCTTGTCTTTTTCCTAGAATGTAACTGTTAGTTAGTTTTTGCACAAGTACTAATCATTCTTCTTCTTAAGAGCCATATATGAAGTAATTTTATTTTGTTTATATCCATTTTTCAAGTATACTGTACAGAATGGTGGCAGTAGGAGATTCCACTATCACTTTCTGTCATCATTCATGTTTGGAAATAAGGTTTTTTTCTTCTTCCTCCTCCATAGTCATCCAAACAGCTACTGCCTATTCCTATGACTCCTTTTTTTTTTTCTCTTTTTTTTTTCCTTATAATTTTTCTTTCTTAGTTACATTTTTATTCTGTTTTACTTTAAATTATTTTTATTATTTTTATTTCCCATTTCCTTTTTCTTTTTTGTTTGTTCATCTCAGAGATATTAGGACTTCTGTCATTAATATATCTTCCACAAGAACAGAAAAAGTTTTACTATTTTCCATTCAACTTGATGCTTTGCATTTATAAGGATATTTGCAGGTATTTTTCATGCCTCCCTTTCTATAACCCAGCAGAAAGCTTATGGATTTTTATCATAAAGTATATATTAGTCTCAAGAAACTGAGAAAAGTCAGTAGGAAGTATGGAACATTTTAATGTTTTAGTCTGGAACATTTTAGCTGTACAAGAAGGCAATGAGCATTATTATGAAGGTTAAACAAGAATAAAGCCTTAAAAAGAAACCCTCTCTTAATCAGTATTTTTCCAGATGATAAAAAGAAAGCCAAAGAGATGAAATTGACAAATGTAGCATATAATGGTCCTTCTTGGAGCAGTACTACAGGGGCCTCATTAGTAGACATTTTAGTACAATCATTTTTACCCCTGTGGCTGTCACTTCAGACTACTCAGAAAAGGTGGCTGTAGGAGCTAATCACAGCAATGCCTTTCTCAATTTTATTTTCCTTGTAAAAATGAGGCACAAGAGAGCTAGTAAGTTCTAATCGAAATCAGAATTATCATTGCCATGGATGCATGCTGTGTCTGTAGGGTATGTTTGTGTCAGTGGAAAATTTCCTTTTCCCCCATAATAAGTTTGGGGGCTTTAGAATTAAATGTAAAGTTGTGTTGAAGTCAGTATTCTAGTCAGTATTCTGAAGTCAGCACACATTTTATTCTGCTATTTTGAATAGCGTTTCCATCTTGCTGAACAGAAGTACATTTGTCCATTTATGTTTAACATGACTAACTGTGGTTGATAAGGGGAGGGGCAGACTTCAAGGAGATGTGCCATTTACATTGCACTTGAAAGTTTGAATGGGCTTTCTCTTGCAGGTAATTCCTTTTCCTTCAAAATTCCTCTATTTCTCTTACAAAAGTAATTATAACTACCATTCGCTGCTTGCAGTTTAACTGCCACCTTAAGAGACACTCCAAGATCTCCATTGCTCAAAAAATTGTGTAAGACCAAAGCAAAGCATTGTAATGATATTTTAAAGTGGGGGGAAAATCTCCATTTTATTCAGCTTCACGGAAGTATCCACCTGTAATGGTCCATCATGCAGATACCAGAAAAAGGGGGAAAAAAAAAAGAGAGAGATTCCTGAAATTCCATTCCTCCCACCATTGAGTTTATATGATAGTAATGGAGTAATAATCACTTGCTGTAGCAAGTATTCAAAATATCTCACCCTTTTTTCTCTTGGAAAATAAGAATTTGTTAGAAAGCAAAACAGAGAAAGAAAAAAATATTTAGAAAGTTTTGAGGTCCTTTGAAGATAGCTTTTAATCTCTGTTCATGTCCTAGAACTTTCTAGTTTTGGATGACTTTCTGGTTTCGAAGGACTGACACATCTACACTCTAAATGGTAAAAAGAAGAATCCCATCTTACTGTGTAAGTAACTGATGAAATATGAAGAAAAACTTGAATAATTTCTCACTGAAAGGGGATGATACCAGAGAGAAAAAGAGCTGAGTCTCTGTGAAAACTTAGGTTGGATAAATTAAACCTTGCTTTGGTTTTAGTACAGCCTTTTGATAATTGAGAAAATGGAGACTATATGTCAAATACCTTTTCACGCAACTTTTTTTTGTGTTTGTGTTTAATCCAGTTTTACCTGTCTTCTAATGTCTGAAAATGCTATTTAGAAGTTACAAAACTTTTATACCATGTTGATTTTTCTTCTGGAATGAATTATTAAATGTTACCATAACTAAACCTCTGAAAGTAAACAGAAACCACATGATTGTTCTTTAAGTCTTAGAAACCAGAAAACCTTTCAGTAAGTTAATGAACTATGATTTTCAGATATAAGAGTAAAGAACCTACTATGGCACAGCAGTTAAGTGTCACTTAATCAAGTGACACTTGCAAAGCAAAGCACATCAAGCAAAGGCGTGCGTGCTTAAAAAATGTGAAAATTTACGAACAGAAATTCTGACAGTATGCCATCAGCAAAATGGTTGTTCACTGCATGTGGTTCTTGCTAAGGCTGACAGTTGAAGAGAAAGGGTGAAGCTGTTCATTGATAAAAGTTGCTATCAGAATTACAACTAAATGCAGACTTTTTAGACACCACCTATAACGTGCCTACTTTATCCATGATTTCCCTATCTTTGGCCAAGGAAGAAAAATTGTGTTATGGAGTAATAACTGGGATAGAGCAGAGGGGTTTTTTTAGTGCTTCTAGTTATCCAGAGTGCTATTGAGGCAACAATAAGTAGGGAGTGTGAAAACAGGTAGCTATAATGGGAACTATTTTTCAACTTTAACTGAAGCTGGTGCTATCACATACTTTTTGTGATACTAACCTCTGTGGAAGTAAGCATCAGGAGTTATTAACCCAAGATGTTATACTGAATGAGGTGAAATTAAGGTCAACGGAAGTACAATAAATCTTTGTTTCATGAACGTCCAAGTCCAAGAGCAGATATTCTGAATACTTTTATTTGTCACCACTAGAACTATCTTTTTTTGGGGGAAACACTATTGTGGTAAAGATTTCCTAATGTTTTACAGGTTTTGGGGAGCTGAGAGAAGCAATTCTAAAGCTGATGTCTATAGGGACAAACACAGCTTCCAGAACAACTCTTGTAATTGAGACATAATTGTTTGTGTGTCTTATCTAACTGGAAAAAACATCTTAGCTAACTGATAGGAAATAACATAAATTAAATTTATTTATGAATTGTGAAATTATTCACCAATCTGCTGCATAATTTTATGACTGCTATATATTTATAAGGAGAAACATTCTGTCATAAAAACACTTGTATAAGTGTCTAACTAACTACTTCATTATGACTGAAGATCTCTCAAAAAGTATAGAGGCAGAACTGATTACTTTAAAAAATGGTGTAAAGGCCTATGCATGGTGTCCACTGTATATCAACTGTATTTTATTAACAAAGCATTAAGAATAGAAAATTCAGTTTTAAGGCAAGGGAGAAACAAGAGGAAGTGATTCTGTTACTATTAAACTTTGACAATTTTAATCATTTTAAGTAAGGTTTAAGTCAGAGATAGAAATGACAAAAGATACTGTTAGCAAGAGTACTTCAAGCAAGTTAGTACTTCAGGAGTTAGAAATGGGAGGCAGAAAGAATTTTTGATCTCTTCACATCAGTATGAGACAAGTATCAGAAAAGGACCAAAAGATGTAGGAATAGTCTATGGGTTGAGAAAGTTTTGGAGGTCATAGAAGGAGCTGGAGTGAAGAAATCAACACAGAAGCCTGCTAATACTGTTTCACTTTTATTGATAGTATGGATGATAATGTCAGTGCTGAACTGACTTTCTAGTCATTTGTCTGGGTTTTGTGTCTGAAAAACTATATAGCCTTCAGACTAATTTGTTCGTTTGTCTGGTTAATCAATTATCTGGTTCCTTCACTCAGTGCAAGGAAAGTAGCTTTCGTATTTTTTTTCCATTTGAGATCTAAGCCTTGTGTCATGGAACACTCTTATCCTTTCATCCTCTGTTCTTCTATGAAGATGGACATAGTGAGAGAGGTATTTGAAGCAGTTCTGTTACGGACAATAAATTACCTTTCCCACTGCCTCCTTCCCCCAAATCCTGTTGTCCATGTGCTATCCTGAAAGCATGAATAATTAGGAAGGCAAATACTGAAATACTGTTAAGAATTGATTACAAAATTATTTTAGAAGAAGAAACTACCTCATTTACAGATGTAAATCTTCAAAAACAAAACGTCTTTCTCTTGACTTTCCTTTAGTTTTTGTATTAAATTTTTCTTCTTTACAGAATAACAGAAAATTCTGAAATGTCATCAGCATTATATTTCTGTACTGAATTTTGTAAAGAAAATTTCATGTTGTCATAGGAAGTTGTATTTACATATAGCAGTGGCATGTTAAAGATATAGGGAATAGATACCATAAGTATTGCATTGGAGGAGCCGTAGATTCTTGCCACATTCTTGTTTCCAAGTTACATTCAGTGTGTCTTTGTGTGCTGGATTTTTGCATGCATGAACACTTTTGTAAGTAAGTAGGACAGACCTCAATGTGGGCTTACATATGAGATTTTAATGATTTTTCCCCCGTCATAATAATTTCTCACTATAAAAATGTTCACTGAGCAGTTTGGGAATATTCTTTATCTAAAAGAGTACATATTTCCTTCCTTTTTCTTTTTTAGTTTTAAGGCAAATAATGTTAATAAATTATGTTTGTATCACACCCCATGAATATCATGAAGGGCTCTGTAGTTCATAGTAATTCCAATTTGTTTCAGAGACTAAGTTTCAAGAGTCATTCTCCAACCTTTGGATAAACAACCTTCTATTATAAACCACAGTGTGTAATGTGTATTATTAATGATGCTCTCTTAGGGCTGTCTCTCTTGAAAAAAAAATTAAAATGCTCAATTGTCAGAATCACATTCAGAGTGAAGGAAGGGAGGGCACTAAAGGACAAAGAACCAGACTCCACACTACAACTCTATATTCTGTTAATGCAGATGTTGTAATTCATCTTTCAAGTCAATTACCCTGCTGGTGGCTTATGGGGAGAGCACAGACATTAATATTTCCAATAAACTTGATTCTAGTCAGATGAAATTTCAAACAGTTTTCAAGCGGGAAAGGAAATTAGGTCAGGAGAAATAGCCACTACAAATTAACGAGCCTGCTGATAGCCTCACCATTAGTATCACTATTTCCATAAACTATTCCGATGAAGTAGAATTAAATATCAGACACTATTTCACTGAATAAGGAGAAAATATAGTAATTATCTCTATTTTTTTTCCTTTTAATACATTGAAAAGTTTGCTGCTGGAGCAAGTGAAGTGTAGATTTTTAAAATCATTAAATACGGGAGTTTTGATGTGGCTCCTTTTTTTCTTTATCTATGCTTTTCTATATGCTAAAGCATTTATTCTGTAGAGAATTAATTGCAGGTTTGTCTCATGGAAGTGCTACTGTGTGATAGCAGAGATATCCAGAAAGAAGAGACAACGGGGGGGAGAGGAGCTTTAACTACATATATATACATCAATCTATTCTGTAAAATGATCGCCTAATAATGATTTTATTTTAGAATGTGAGAGATATGTGAGAACCATATTCTCTGTCTCTCTCTCTTGCTCTGTTATTGAAAAGCATCTATGTATCTATGAAATATATAATAATATATGTGTGTGTGTATACACACATGTATACATTTGTATACACATTTCAAGATGCCACAAGTGATTGTTCATACACTGAGAAATCATCTCAGGCCCAGATAAAGAAATTAATTCTAATATTCCCTCTATCTGATGTATATATGTACATATGTGTACACATATGTAGTAGACTCATATAGGCCAGAACTATAGGCAGTATTATCTTTGCTTTTCATGTCTGTCCAAGGGGATTACCTTAGAATCATTTTATACGGAAGGGAGAAGAAAACTACTGCAAAACCATGGAACTTCCTGAAAACTACATTGCCCTGTAAGAAAATAAAAAAGCAGGTGGAAAAGCTCTGTATGTTTAATGTTGCTCCTTGCCTTACTGTGATGAATCTTTAAGCATTTAGAAAATTTTGTAAAAGTCCTCTGAAAATTTAGAATGTAAACATAACATTGCAACTGAATATAGGTAGATCTCTATATACTAGGAAGTTAAGAGAACAATGTGATGGGAATGTGATGTGAGAAGACTCCAAAACCAGCCAGCTTCAAGCTTCAAAAGGACTCTTGACTGGATTGACTGGATTCATTAACAATGCACATTGCCAGTGGTTAGTACTTAATCACTGTCAATCATCCATAACAAGCTTATCTTAAATTAGTTGCAAGTGTACAATGCCACTGAAGTGATGCCATTTTAGTTTGTACTGATAGCTATAATCCATCAATCCAGGGAACAATTTGAGATGGAGAGCCAGAACAGAGTTTGCTGCCTTCTTTCCTCCCCATCCTTCCCCATAAAACACCATTGATGTTCTGTGCTCCTTTGCCTCCTCCCCAGAAGAAAATTGGGTGATATCAGCTTCTCTTAACACTTATTTTTGGGATGAGGGCTTGTTCTGGTTTTGCATATTCTGCAGGATTATTCTGGTTCCATCAGACACCCTGCCTGCCTGCTCTGCAGGATTATTTTGGTTTTACCAGATTTTATCATTCTTGCCTGCTCTGCATCCTTAGTTCTTATCTTGCAAAGTTTAATACTTGCACATTTTTTATGCACCCTGTTTGTGCTACTGTATCACAACTCCATCTGCTCCTTTGCAGTTAAGGCTATTATTTTTATATTAAAGCTTAGCTGCATTGCAAGATGTTATTAATGTTTTTGCAATGTTAAAATATGCTTATATACTGTACCTGGTTATGCTATTTTAGTGTGCTTATTGTTTGTGTTCCGGGCAAGTAAATACTAATTTTGTTGCTTAGTAGGCATCTAATTAATGCATGCAACAGGCCTCTATTTTGGCTACAGTAAAACCAAATCATGGTTTGGAGTCAAGACTATTTTAACATAGGTTGAAACTCAGTCCCATACATGCACCAAATAAAGGTTAAATCTCTAGTAAAGTTCTAATTAAACTCAATTTATGTTAAAAAAGGAGTGTCTCATTATAATTTGCTTAAGTTCAAATAGGACCTAGGTGGTGTATTTAGGAGAGACAGACTGAACTGCTCCTACAGAAGAATACACAGATATTAATGTTCTGAAAACTTAAGCAGGTATGAACTTTCTTCATCATCTTAGAGCATGAAGCCTAGATGGCAATCACTGAGTTTGAAACAAGACCCTCTTTCCCTGAGCAACAATTCAAAATCATGAGAGTCTTCCTTAATCACGAGTGCAAAGTAGTAAGAATTTTGACAATCACAAAGCTATTTTGAATATGCCTACGAAGACTGTGTGAACACATTTTTTTCTGTATTTTTCTCTTAATATCTATTCATCTAAAGCAGTAAATTTCAACTTTCTACAGATCATTTACTTGAAAAATTGAGGAGAGACTTGGAAAAATGTTGTAATTGGAAGAAATGGGGAAACTGTTGCTAACAGGAGGCACCTGGTGGTATTGAACATGTTGAATCTCCTGTAGCATTTTGCAAAACCTTACAGAAATTGTGTGCATAAGTTAACTGTGTGTGCTTAGGAGACAACTTTACTTAAAATCACTCGAGGCAGCTAAGCAGCAGATCCCCTTTGGCTGTTACTGTGTTTGGCGACATTAGCATGTCATATCTGTACACAGATATATTCAAGCTGTTTTTTTTGGGTTTTTTTTTTTACGGTTTAACATTGGGTACATTGCAGGCTTTCTTTCTCATTTCCCTTCCCCTTCCCTCCTTTCCTTCGTCTCTCTTTTTCTTTCTTCTAATATGGCAGATATGTGGAGTTTTATCTTTTGACTTTTCTATTAGGATAGGGTGGATAACTTGTAAGGGCTCTCACAGGAACTCAGGAACAGGAACAGGAAAGTGAGCAGCTAACAGTGCTTTACATCCTGATTCAGAACACAAAATTAAACTATTGATTTCAAATTATGCAAATTTAAATTTGGATGTCAGCTGCAAATCAGGTTAGAAAAGCTAGAGGTATTTTAGAAAAGTGTTCAAGGTTTACCTGAATGTTTTGTGTTCAAAGCAGAACCTGTTCAATATACAATGAATGCTTGATTGCCAGCCACCTCCTGGTTTATAATATTCTGATTCTTATTGTAAGGAAACATCCTTTACTTACAGCATTACTTGTTAAGGGCAGCCCAATCCAAGATACTTACATTCTTAGAGGTGGTTTTTACACCCAACTAAGTGACAGAAACCCCTGGAGGATTTTTCTGCTGTTCTTTTTCACTATTTCAGGCTACAAATAATTTAACATCTTTGAACCTCAGTTTGCAGATATGTAAAATAAAAGCTTAGAATCATAATTTCATTGTAACACTGAGATGCCCATATGGAATAGTATTGGACAATTTTGGAACATAAGTGTATCAATCAGCGTTTGGAATGATATGAGTTTTTTTCATAATATTCCCAAGGCTAATTGGGAAGGAAAGGGATATTGGCCTTCCCAATATGGCAAGTGGCATGGGGAACATGAAAGAACTATCTGCTTGACCAGCAAACTACATGAGACTTATGGTTTCATAGTCAAGTAAACTCAAAAATACTTATAATTATTATTCTTATAGCACATTCATACCATGGGGAAATATAAATATCCTTGCAATATAGAGGTCTGTCACATATTGGAGAACAGGCTTCATTGGAGTAAAGGTCAAAAATTCTATCAGCTTCAGTGGAACTAAGAATTCATGAAAGATTATCAACCCTATGATGTACATTAAATTTCAAGGAAAAATAAATTCTTGCTATCACCAGATGCTTTGTCCTTTTCTTAGACCAACTTATTGGGATCATATATGTTTTGGGCAAACTCCATGCTCTGCAAGGTGTAAAGTGAAAAATGGAAAGACACAAGAAATAATAATAACAGAATAAGAAACATTTGACTTGTGGCATTTTTCCAGCTTTAGTGGCATAGAACTTTAGAAAAGACTTATTATTTTTCTCCAGAAGTAATTCCAATTTTAGGGAGAACAAAGCTGATTATTCTTACTGTGCCATGAGTCTATCCATAAAATGTATTTTGTCTTGTTACCTAAAAAGTGTTTTCATTAGTAAAAAGTACAGAGGAGGTGAGGACAATAACATTTTGAACATTGGTGTTAGGAGATATTTTCCAGCTTCCTTTCATTGACAGTAAATTCTTTCAACTAAGTTCAAGAATGTGTATAATTACTTGGGTGAGATGTGGCTTTTTGTGGTAGATTGTCCTAGGAAAACAGAGTAGTGTCAGGTGGGAAAGAGACAGGAAAAGTTACTGGAAAATCTTTCCAGTTCAGATTTAAGAGGTCACATTTGAGGAATCACGCTCTGTATACTCTGTTTCAGGAAAACAATTTGATATCTGCGTCGAAATGCATTTTCAGTTAATCTTTGTCTGGAGGCCAGTGGAGTGCTGTGAATGTTGAATGTTCTTTGGCTAAAACACTGAGCGCACACCACAGCCATCCCTGCTGTGTTGAAGACCAGCTGGGAAAAAGATATGTACTCTGAAGTCCAAATAGTCAGAACAGGTCCCCTACTTGATAACAGCTGAGTGCTGTAGTGAAATACAGGTATTGCAGCGGGATTCTATTGATTTATACTGGACAAAACTGGTGCTTTTATCAAACAGTTCTGTGGTTACGCAGCGGTCTGTGTCAAGCCATAGGCAAAGATTTTCAGGAAGTTCCTGGCATCCAGTGAGACAGAGAAAACTGGTTATTATACCAGGCAAATCGCTCAAATCACTTAAGAACATGCCTGCCTCAGTCAGATGGAAAGCATATTCTCATTATTCGGATTATACTGCAAGCCAGCACAGCAGAAAGATTAGGCCTCACAATTTTCCAGGTAGTGTTTAAAATCTTTTCCCTAGCTAAAGGATATAGCTGACAGTTCACACTCCAGAGTCAAGTTAATCTGTAACATTATCCGCCCATTTTGCACTGAGCAGTCCCCAAAGCAGTTTGTAATATGCATATGAACTGAACCATTGTTGTGATCAAATTTTAAATACCCTTGTGAAATGGGAAAAAAGGAAAGATAAAATAAAACCCTGCTGCTCTGGTACTGAAGATTGACAGCAAAAGGAAAAGTATTGCTTCATTGAGTGCGTGGCTCTGGCTACAGTGGCTGCATTAAGTTGCTGGTGGGACTTCCTGTCCCTCCTCTAATGCATGGCTAATAGCTCAGCATTGACTCTGTAGAGTTGGGAGATGAAGCTTTCCTATTTCAGAATATTATGAAATTGCAGTGGTGTGAAATTAGAGTGATAGTTATTGTAAATTTGTTTCGGACAAGGATACTTGGTTAATATAGCTCATGAATGTAGTTCTGTGGGGTAGGTGTTTCACAGTAGCTCACCACTGCAGCAGCAACAAAGCAAAGTGATAGCAATATATATTACATTTTCTGAATTTGATGGCATTTAAAATTATTTCTTGTGCTGGGGATCACACATCTGTTTGAAAGTGAGAGGAGAAACAGAGCACAAGGAAACAATTGCCATTATGGCAAAAGGTAGAAAACAACACATCCTTGTTCGGTCTTCTGCTGGCATGATGCCCTCTCCTAGAGTGGTTGACACCATAATTAATTACATCCATTTGTTTCATAGTAGTGAAATTCACTCCTGACTTTACTGTGTACTCAGAATTGATCCCATTTGTAAAACTATATAATTCACTTTAATAGCCTCAACACCATCAGCATGCCATGAGATTAGTAAAAGCTTCTATACTTTATGACTATCTTGTTAAATTAAAGAGCTCTCTGTTAGTGTAGTCTCCACAATACAGGGTGAGTTAAAAAAAAAAAATCTATGGAATTTGTATTATTCTACTAATACTTCAGTTTCTTCTCTGACTTCCTAGCTATTTACTTTTTCTTATCATTGCCTCTAATATGGGTTATTCTTGCAAAAAGAAAGTTAGAAAAAAATATTTTTCTCTCTTTACCTCATATGGGCTTGGCAATATACAAGTATTTAATCCAAGTTTCCTCACAGAGAAACAGAGAAACCTGAAACGTATTTCCCCCTACTTTTCATAAACTATATTTAAAGTATTATTACAAAAAAATATGTCTCTGTTATTTGACAGAACGTGTTTTAGGAGCATGTTGAAACAATCTTGCAATTCAAGCACAGATAACTGATATGACTTTTGTAGAACTAATACTGGGTATTCAGTACTGAGATGTTTTTAAGGCAGTTTCTTTTCTCCCAAGGCTGCATTAGAAGAAAAAGACATTCAGCTTTTGGTCCTGCAAACTACTTCTGTAAACATCACACAAACAATTAAAAAAAGCTCATCATTGCACGAAAAAGGATGCAAGCAATGATGTAGCTTCCACCTACTATTACACGATCTTGGGCTTAGTGATACAAAATGTATGCTGAAGTCAACAAAAATGTTCAGTATCCGTTTGCTTTTAACATAAATTAGAATGGTGTATGATGCAACTAATATGAATTGTGTGTGATTCCAAACCAACTCCAAGTGCAGTTTATAGAGATAAAATTCTAGGATACTACTGAGTTTTCATAATCATTAGAAATTAGTATGAAAAAATAGTGTTACCTAGTTGTGCAAAATCAGCAACAAAACCATTAGTTTAATAATACTGTGGCATATGTCTTAATTGATTTACTCACTTTATTGTGAAAGGGTTTTTTATGTTAATATTCATGTATTTTGTCTTGAAAGAAATGTAATTATAAATTATGACACAAGTAGTATTTGTTTAGCGATTGGTCACAGAGTAATTCATTAATATTCAATGAGGTGTTAATTTGTGCAGGGCCTAGAGCAATTGTAAACTTCATTTTGCCTTTAGATGGAAATTTGTTGCAGTGCAAATGTAATTGTGTTTAATTGTATTAATCAGTCCCAAAGAGTATTTGAGGCTCAAACATATAGTGTTATTTTATTTTTGGCCTACAGTGGCGCAATATGAAATAGTTATCACGACAGATAATGGGTTTTCTTATATTCTTAACATCCTGCTCTACAAATACAGTTAGAAGCAACTGGGTTATTTTATGAAGACTTTGTTGTCTTTGCTATTTCTTACCTGAGTTATAAATTCAGAAGGATTTTTCCTTCTACTTTCTGCTAGAAATTTGGGAAAAGGGAGAGGGAGAAGGGCATAAAGAAGTTACTTTTGAGAGAGACGTTTTCAGAGCAACATTTGCTCACTCTGATTTTTTGGGGGTCTTTATTGGACTGTGACTATAAAACCTATTTATTTTGGTTTTAAACAGATAGGGTAATTCTTTTGTATGCACCTATACAGCTGAAAATGCATGGAGTTGCACGTTGGCAGCTGGGAACATCTACTTATATTAGGCTTAAATTAATGCGCTTTGTAAGTGGAAGTAGGCAAGTGAATCCCTGAGCCTTGTGATAATATGGATTTCTTGACTTTTCATAGGTAGTTCAGAGGGAGATGATACACAATGTGAAGGAACAGTAAGCTAACATAAATTGAACATGATACCCAAAAGGGTTCTTCTTCTAACAAGCTACTAATGACCTGCACTATATGATTATAAAATGTGCAAAAATAATGCTGAACATGCTGCATATTGAAGGTGCATAGAACTTTGCCACTGCAGCTAGTATTGACCTTTTTCTCAGACCTTATAATCTTCTTGTGCTATATTGTTTCTGGATTGTCAAGAGAAAATGGAAAATTAAGAGAGAGAAAAAGGTACATACACTGCAGAAATGCCCGTATCACCAAAACCAATTTGGGAGATCAGCAAGTAGGAATAACTGCAGTTCTCAGCAGTTCTTCCTGGAAGATTACTACCTGCTGAGAAGAAGAAAAGCTTGTATCACTGTAGGAGGACATCATGGAAGTAGGTCAAATGCCCACAGGTGACTGACCAATATGGATATGTTAATACATGGATCTTGCTCATAAATTTTCTTTCTGTTTGTTAGGGTTTTTTTTCCCTTTCTTTTTTTTTTTTGTTTTAAGTATCTTAATAGTGGGCTCCTTACAGCTTGCTAGCCATCTGTCATTTAGCAGAAGGCTTTTGATACCAGACTACTTGCAGTATGTTGATCCCTGCTTGTTATTCAATCCAAGTGATCTATTACCTGACCTTTAGTAGTAAAAACTGCATACTGTATTTTCACAT
This sequence comes from Ciconia boyciana, assembly GCF_034638445.1. Classification (NCBI taxonomy): domain Eukaryota; kingdom Metazoa; phylum Chordata; class Aves; order Ciconiiformes; family Ciconiidae; genus Ciconia; species Ciconia boyciana. Next base: position 178,661,999 of record NC_132934.1, read on the forward strand.
GAAAGGATAACCTAAAGAAGTCTTGTTTGAAAATGATATTTCATGTTAGAACAGTTAACTGGATTGCCAGACTTGGCAAACTAGGATTATTGTTTTTGAAGCCATAAAGAAATGTAATGATAGGTTCAAAGTTTATTTTTATTATGTAAAGATAACTTGCAAAGGTAATTTCATTCATTGAACTGTTACAAAATGTAGTTCCTTAATAGCTTGTATAAATTTCAGCACTCCAGTTATGATTAACAGGAGTAGCTCATTTAGAGAGAACTGATCAAAAGAATGTAGGATTTTTTTATAGAATGAACAATGGAAGCAGTGATAGAGTTTATGTACGCTCAGGTGTTTGACAGCCATGAGCTTTTGGTTTCATGTGGTAAAACAAATCAGCAAAATAATTACAGCACAAATAGAGATAAAAATCGTGTTTTCAGAGCCGAAGTATACAGACTACAATAAGCTTTCACTGTTATCTAGCTTCAAGCTTTTTGATTCTGTATTCAAGATGGTGGAAATGCAGTTCTGAGCTATTATTTTGAACACTCTAAAGTTTAGTGTTTTTTAAATCTAAAACCTCATGTTGATTTAACACATAGGAAAACTTTGATCTTGTCTGATCATATCTCAGCACCAGTTGTTTAGGGGATCACTTGTACAGATATAACACCCAAATCTCTTTTTCTATCAAGAAATGAGATTCTGTTGAACATCAGTTAAGTTATGCCCATTTATTTTGGTAGATTATTTGCCCACAGGATTTATCAGAGGAACTTCAGTTTTGCATTTCCTTTATCACTCAAGCTAGAGAATCCTCTTTTCTGTTGATTTGAATTGGATTCACCTGTGGAAGACAGAACCGTTTTTTACAGCTAACCTTTCAAATCTGTTCTGATATGTCCAGTTGAAAAAAAGTATCTCTCATAACAATATTCCTTAATTCAAACCTGTCCCATTATATAACTCTTCCCACACGCCTGAAAACAAACCAACCCCAAAAATAATAAGATAAAACAAGAGGAACTCTGTGAAGTGGCACTTCAGAAGTTGTATCATATTAACACTGTGTTATCTGCTTATCAAGAAGATCTTCTCCTTAATCTTTTCCAGTGCCATTTGCTTACCTGTAAATTAATTGCATAATATTTTCAAATATGTCTGTGCCCTTGTCCTCTTTTCCTTTTCCCAGCCAAAGAGTGTGGCTGGTGAACAGTAGGTTTCCCCAGTTTACTTTCCAAATGGGAGACAAGTTTGACTTGGCAATGCTGCCAATAGCTAAAGCAGGCTGGGGGCACAGCCTAACTGACTGTCGCTAATTGAAGGGAGAAGACTAATGGCTACATGTAATATTTCCACAGTAATGAGAGCACTGCGCTGACACTGCTGTGTTGCTCTGGGAGAGAGTAAAATGTTTTACAGGGATGGCAAGGCAGTACCACTCTCAACCCCCTCCACCCACACAGCCTAAATGTCATAATGTAGTGAACAAGCTGACTTGGCTGAGGAATTTCAGACTGCTTTTTTTCCAATTCAAAATGGGAAGAAAATTGGGCCTAGTGGAAAAACACTGGCCAGCTACAACTCAATGCCAGGAGCACTGCTTAACTGACATCTAACGACAACCAAAAAAATGTCCCCATGCAGACCACGGTAATTACAGAGTCCTAGTGATGTCGCATTAACATGATTGCTTAAATTACTTTTGAAGTTATGCTACATTGGTGACAAGACATTGTTTCACCAATAAATAAGTGATACATCAAATTTAGTGTGAAGAGGAAGAGAGGAAGAACCTGTCCCAATGGGTTCAGTGTACAAGGGAAAGACTGGACAGCATCCACCGTCTCCCATCACAGAAATGAACAGGTTTCATTCATGAAGCTTTAACAAATCACTGCAAGATAGAGAGGGGAAAGGGCAGAATTACCTCTTTAGACTGTCCAAAAGCTGCTGTTTAATAGCTCCAGTCTACACTCAGATTTATTATAAAATATTTTTTCTCAATTGTACAGTATACTCTGGCTTAAAAATTATTTTTGCCAACATGAGCATGTTTACCGTTGCTTTCAAACTCTGTAACTAACTGGCTTGGCAGACAGACAGGTCAGCTATGGAGAAATGTGGGACAGCAGCTGCATCTGTCTGCCTGCTTTATAAAAGGAAAGGAGGAGACTTCATCTGAAACTTTATAGCCGCTCAGGGTAGTCTCACTGATCATTGTCCACCCTTACACATGTCCTATTCTAAGGAAAGTAATGAAGAGGATAATAAGGTGTGAATGGTATATTATGATGCATGAGATAGAAAAAAAGAGGAGGTTGTGTTATTCTAGGTAATTTGGAGAGGGTTATACATTTAGATATCTATCAGGAAGTTATTCAGCTAGCAGAAAATTTACCTTTGTAATCTGTTCTCATTGTGTTCCTTTAGACCTGAGGACATTAAGCTTTTAGCAACCAAAATATTACCATTAGAAAGCCCTTGCTGGAATTTTAACGTAGAAATGTATTTGTAATGTTCATTTGGCCCTCCCTGGTTATAGAATTGATAAAGTGCTACTTCCAGGCCAAGTACAAGTCACAGGTGACATAAATGCTTCTTAATTAATACCTTAACATCAGAGAAAGTATAAAACAATGTTTATGTGCCAAAGAATTGTCAAGGTCATATTGTTTCTGGAAGAATATAACTATCAGATCGCGGAAGGGTACTTGCTTGATATTGTCTCTTCCATTTGGTCCTACTGCAAGACTTGAACCTGTCTCATATTTTAGGTTTATATAGGTGCCTAATTGAGGTGCACTTTTTGTTCACTAATAGATAAATTAAGCCTGGATTTTCATACTATACTTATTTATTATTAATCCATTTGCCAAATTATCTGATTAACAACTTTATCAATGAAATGTAATTTAGGATTAGTGATGATGTTATGGCTATCTCTTGAGATTAGAAGTAAGCTTTCTATGGTATAGGTTTGGACATGGTGCGAGAGCTGGTGTTTATATACATGCAGTTTTCTCTCAGTGTACAACATGCAGACATTTGTTTGACAATTATTTGCTGTAACACTTTAAAGAAGTGATAGGATGCTACTGACAAAAAATTTTGCATGAGGGGTAGTTACTAAATTCATGTGGGATGAGGTATTCATAGGGTTAACGTAAAGGACACAGAGAATGAACTGGAATTGGTGGGGTACCCCTAGCTGTTCTTCAGTGTAGATCTCAACCTTAATCCATAAAGATTGTTAGAGCCTCTGGAGGGGCTGGGTGATAGTGGTGACTGTTATCCTAAAAAACAGATGGTAAAGTGAGTGACACCTATAAATGTGCAGGCTGTGTTACTTCACTGACAAGATGCTAAGCCCTTCTGGCACTAAAGTAAAAAGACAGGTGTTTTTGACACAAAAAAGTAGTATTGAAACTATGCCTCAAGCCATGTGGAGAGTTGGAGCCAATTTTTCAAGTAAAAGTAACTAAAAATCTAAATTGGGGTATACATGTAAAAGCACGACAGCTTCAGACCTTTCCCATCGATAAATTTTTGACGAGTTCTAGTGCCTGTCTCATGCCTGTAGAATTAGCCGATCGCCTTTCAAATAAAACTTTAATTTTCAAGGCTTGAATAGATGGTAGCTTTGCTCTGGAAATCTTGTGCAGCTCATTTCCAAGTGAATTAAATGGCAAGCAGTATTTTTGGCTTCTGTGATAAACCCTTTAAGTTTGGTGGTAGAATTCTTCAATTACCGTTATGTCTGCCTTAAATATAGTTTGAAGTTAATCAAGTATTCACATATCACATATTATAATTGTAATTAACAATGTCAGGTTTGGAGATTCGTGTGGCCAACAGGGAAACCACAATGGTGTAAAAACCGATGTAATGAGTATACTTACGTGAAAATCCATTATCACTTCCACAGATTACTTTGTTTAGAAAGGTATTAAAGTTAATAACATTTAATCTACTTGCTTGAATGTAGTAGTATTTTTCAAAAACCAATGAAAATAAAGCTTCAATAATCAAGCACTACCAGATGGTAAAATCTCCAGTGCAATTCTTTCTCAGAGAAATTAGGTTTCTATCTTTTTTTTCTGCTTTCAAATTTAAACCACCTATTTATGTTTATGGATGAAAGGAAGCTGTTAAGCAATAAAAACTGCCTCAGGTATTCACCAAAATAAAATCCAGTGGAACCCACTTTAAAAAAAAGAGAATAAAATGCATAAAAAATAAAAGGAAATGTGCCTTCTGCTTGTTGCCGTGAAGTGAAATGAATTACTTCCATTAGTTAAAAACTTTCTTTGCATTTGTATGACAAGGCTTTTATCTATTCAGTAGTCTGCTTCTCTTTTTCAACAAGCACAATGTCCATTAGAGTATACTAAAATAATCAGTGCCAGAATTTCCTGTTCTACTTCCGTCTTGACCATTTCCTTCATTTAGTCAACGTAGCTGTCTTCTTGGCAAATAGTCTGCTTGCACATTTAGATTTGTTTCGGCTACATAATTTATTATCACAGGTCTGGTGAAAACCGTGTGTCCAGCCACTAAGTGTTACTGATAACAAGGACACTTTAGCACTGTATTGTATTATGCTAAGAGAATTAAACAAAATTGTGATTAGAGGGTATAGCTATTTCAGTGGCAGGTGCAGAACAACACATGCAATGAATGACATGCTGGTGACCATTTGCACATTAAAATAAATCATAAAACAATTTTTGTTATTGTTTCTTATGTTCTCATCCAATGTCAATATGATAGAAAAGTGATATTTAACACTAAAAACATTTATGGGTCCAAAAGAGGACAGCACAAGAGAAAGAATGGCTCCATTGTCTTCTGTTGGGATTACTAACATAGGAGGGGGAAATACATTCAAGACTTTTTTTTACTTTTTTTTTTTCTTTTTCCATTTGAACAGCGTTAGATAAAACCTTGGGAGTAGGGACTGGAGCCAGGGACTTCCCTCTCCTCAGCCTGTGCTAGTACTGTTAGGCTGCCTCATTTTCTCTGCTTTCATGACTAAAAATTCTGCATTCTTGATTTTACAAGAGCTTTCTATAGGAAGAGCAGAGAATACTTATATTCTAGCCTGGTGATCAGGACATCCTCCAGGACTTCAGTACAGACTAGGAGGACCAGGTTTCCTGTTTCTTGAGTAACTGTCATAACCACATAAATACTGTGCTAAAGCTAGCCATCATAACCACCTCAATTTTCCGACAGCCATGTTTAAAAAAAAAAAAGTTGAATTTTTCTAGGGATGACTGTAATTTACTGCATGTCATCTACTGAAATTCAAATGAATGCGTATTCCAAGAAACAGTTTTTCACAGCCAGAAGTTTAGATATGGTGAAACTAATCTGCTTTTACTGGCATTACTAATACCAATAAGTCTCTTTCCTGATTGTTTTTTTTTTACACCTTTTCTTTACTATTTATGCACTTCTGTTACCCACAATAATCTTTCTATTGTGCGTTTGAAGCACCATATATTACCCAAGCTCATCACCGAATATATCTTTTAGTTTGGACTTGTTTGTTTTGTTTGCTTCTTCAAGGAGTGCATAATATATTGACATGTTTGATAGATCACTATCCTTCTTCTAACCCTCAGATAGTTTATTTATTTTCTAATAGTTCCCCAGCCAATAAGTATCAAAAATGTAGTATTGCTCATGAAAAAGTCATTTCCATTTCATGTCTTATAATTTTTGCTCACAACAACATGGAACAAGAGACTTGTTTCCCAGCCATCATTTCTTGTAAGACTGAGACGTGCATATGGATGTCTTTTGGATTAATGTCAAATTTGAAGTATTCTGTGACGTTTGTTCTCTTTCAGTAGTTGCAGATTTTCATCCATATTATCATTCACGGTATTCCAAGACTAACTAGAGGGAAATTCAGCTTTTCAAAATGTGAATTTTTAATTTGACCTGAAAGAACACTGGAATGCTTCTTCATCTGTCTTCGTACTTCACCCAGTTTGGCTTGGTAGACCCAACTCTCGGTGAATGTACTTGTTACCTGTATGTCAAGACTTCAAGTGAAATCAAATCCTTCACTGTGTGAAAAGTCACATTGTCTGCAGGACTACAAGTTTCTAAGACTTCAACCGAGTGTGTAAGCTTTAAAGTATAAAATTATCTCTGACTTGTATTTTTAATGGATCTGGCAGAGATATGCATAAGTAGCAGTCATAAAACTATAAAATATTTTAGGTTGGAAGGGATCTCTGGAGGTCCAAAGCCCATCTCAAAACAGGGAGCCCAAAACTGGACATATTATTCCCGATACGGCCTCACAAGTGCTGAAAAGAGGGAAAGAATCCCTACTCTCTTCAAGCTGATTACATTTTTACTAATACAGCCCAGTATGCGGTTGGCCTTCCATGTTGCAAGGCCACACTGATAAGCTATATTCAACATGTTTTCCATGAGCTCCTCTCTGTCTTTTTTTTTGCCAAGCCACCTTCTATCCAGGTGGCCTCCAGCCTGCATTGCTGCATGGGGTTATTCCTTCCTGGGGTAGGACTCCGTGTTGCCATTGCTGCACTTCTTGAGGTACCTGTTGCTCATTTATCCAGCCTGTCAAACTCCCTCTGAATAGGAGCCCGGCCTTCCAGCATGCAGAGCACTTGCCCCCAGCTTGGTGTCATCTGCACACTTGCAGAGGACGCACTCTGCCTCATGATCCAGCTTATTAGTCAAGACATCAGACGCAAAGGCAGCACTGTCCCCATTATCCACCCCTATTAACCAGCTGCCCATTGGACTGTGCACCTCTGATCACAACCCTTTGAACCTGGCAGTCCAAGCAATTTTCCAGCCACGTGGCAGTCCACCCATCCAAACCATATCTCACCAATTTATCTGTAAGGATAATGTGGGTGACAGTGTCAAAAGCCTTGCTAGCATCACTGTACACCTTTTTCTCCAAGGCAGCCACCTCATCACAGAAGACAATGAGGCTGGTCAAGCACATTGTGCCATTTGTAAATGCATGTGGGCGGTTTCCAGTCTCCTTCTCCTCCTTTATGTGCCTGGATGTGGCTTCCAGGAGGATTTGCCTAGTAGTGAGGCTAGGTTGAGTGGCCTACGGTTCCTCTAATCATCTTCCTCCTTATACTTGAAAATGGGCAGGAGGTATGCCTTTTTTTAGTCATAAAGAACACCGTCATGAGTGGACCACATAAACTTACAGAGGATTCTTGTTTCTTGGAAAGATATGTATGTTAAACCTGAAACAACAGTTGACTCCTATGCTCTTAAATTTATATGGGATTTTTTTAATTGACTAGTATTAAAAAGAAAAAAAAAAAGAAGAAGGTAATTCATATGTAATTCTCTTTGTCTAGAAAAGAAAGGCACGCACTTTTGGTCTAAAATTCAGCCTTGAAGTATCTTTTTGTGAAATTAGAGAACAGAGGCTTGGATTCATCTCACATACAGTCATTTAAGCTTCCTCTGTAGTTACAGTAGTGATGCAAGTGGATCTGAGGATAAATTCTAACACGTTAGGTGGTGGTTTACTTCTGGAACTGTGTGGTTTTTCTCCAAAGTCTAGCTAAGGAGATTATCTAAGTAGTTTACACTAGGTGACTTCAGTCATGACATCTAAAATTAGATGAAATAAAGATTATGTTTGAAGTGTATTTCATTTCACTGACTTCTGTCCTTCTGTATTCTAAAGACATCAAACTGCATTTTCTAATGTTTCTGTAGGAAGCAGCAATGCTTCATTAAGGGTGAGAAGTTTATAGAAATTATTATTAATATTATTTTTTAAAAAAATTAATTCCCAGCTGCTATGGCAATGAGCAGTCTATAGAGTAATTGATTGTGCTGTCGGATAAATGTAAGTTTGGGGATGTCTGAGTTGGGCAAAATTTAATTATGCAAAATGAAGTTTGCAAAGGTCACCAAGTCTAACACCGATAGTATATTTTATATGGGGAAATATTTCATGAGATTTTAAGCAATCCCCAGTGATCTGGATCTTGATTTTCTTTCTTATTTGAGAGAAGGCACATTAGCATTACATGCCACTGTCTATCACCATTCCTTACTAAGCACATCAACACCTTGCAATTTTCTCTTAAACAGAGGTAGATACTGGTGAAATATAACATAACCTCCTGGATTGCTGATATTTCCCTTGACAGTCTTCCATCCTAGTATTTGCTGATCTGCATGGTGTATAATTTAACATTTGATACCCTATGCGGATAAAATATATTCTCTTTAAATGCTGTATTTTGATGTATTTAAATGCTGTATTTTGTCTGTTGGTGATAAGACTGTTAATCTACCATTTGTACTCCTTAATGAGGAAGTAATGCATTTTTATGCATTTATTTAATAATTTCATAATCTTTACACACTATAAATTATTTACAAATAAGTTTATGCTGAAATCAACCTCAGAAACTAAAAACTCTTAATTGCATTTCATTAGATTACTCTGTAGAGTAGTATGAAGCCATTACATATATTGACTAAAATGTTAACTTCAATTTATTTAAACAATGGAATGACACCTGTGTGTCAATATTACCTCTTAAGGAATGTAGATCCTGCCATGTGCACAGACATTATGTAGGCTTTATCTAGTTCAATATTTCACCAAATAAATTTACTAACATATCTGTGATATTATTTCATGTTGTTTCTTGTTTATAAAGACAGGAGGCGCCATGTGATAGTCTAACATGCATTTCTCCATTACAAAGGCTACAGGGTTTCTTCTTATTGGTTGTTCCTTTAATTTGAATCTCTCTTTTAGAAGAAAATAGTTTTGCTTTAAAAATATTCAATGACAGTGAATCTCCTCGAACTTTTGATATTCTTTAATAATTAAACTTACTGTTAAATTAATGTAAATGGCTTTTATTCTGAGTATGTTGATTTTTAGTTTTTAATCATTTAATCTTGCTCTACTCGTGTCTGCCAGACTAAAGCATCTCCTATTAGAAAATTCTTAGTACAATTAAAGGTTATTATTTGGTTCGTTGAGATTCTCACAGGTACAGTTCTTGAGCCTTGAAACTGTCTTCTATAGTTCTCTGAACTCCCTTACCCTATTAGTTTTCTTCCTGATGTAAAGACGAATACCATATTCTAGTAATGGTCACCCCTGCATGAAATAAAAAAACCTAATGCATTGGTCATATTTTGATATGAAAATCTGCAATAACTATACGAGTTTTTTGAATATAATGTAGGTAAGAACCACGTTAGTCTTCTCATTTGCTGTCTTGTATTTGGAGCTCATGTTCAGGTGATTATCCATAACAGCCCTCAAATCCTCTTGGATGTAATTACTTTCCCACCTGTGTAAACATGGTCTGCAAGGTTTTCTGTTTCTTCATTGCCCACCACCGCTCCCGTCCCACATTTACATTTCTTACATCTGGTCATGTTGAAATACATAGTTTGCTTGGTCCCAGATTCCAATGTGATCCAAAACTCCTCATAATCAGTCACTTGTTTTATTTATTCACTTTCCCCTAATCCTTATGTCTTCTGCAAACTTCATCCCTAATTTCTTTGTTTCATCCATTCACGAAAATCTTAAATCACAGTGACAATATTTGGGGACCTGAAGGATACCAGTAGAAATAAACCTGCTTGATAATGATTCTATGTTTACCTTTACATTTTGGCACTTACTAAGTAGCCATTTTTTATTTATTTAATGTGTAAAGACTTGATTTTAGTGTCTAGTTTCACTAGTAAAATGTTGTGGAGAGACAGTTTGGGGTTTTTTTTAAGTAGAAACTGATGTCAATAAATACTATTATTTCTGTCATACAGAAATTAATCTTGTCGAAAAGAATTGTATTAGTTTGGCTGAATTTATTTTTCATGAACATATGTTATCTTATTTCATTCCTACTCATGTCTGCCTTATTTTTTGTATCTAAATCCCTACAGATATGTATTACTTTTCTTAGAATCAGAATGAAGTTGACTTCTGCAACCTTTTATATCTCCTTGCTTTTTTCTGTAAAAAAACCCAAACTGTTTATGGAATATTTTTGCCTTTGTGTCATCTTTGACTATTCCACCATGAGTCTTTTGAATTTAATGTCTATTCTTAAAGATGTTTTCCCTTCTGTTCTAAACTACATTTTAAAATGAGTGCTACTGTCTTTCTTGATCATTGTATCTTTTGGGATCTAGTAAAACATTTTTTCCTTTATCTGAATCAGATCCATTTAAAGGTATCTACTGTCTATATGGTGTCACATATGAATGTTTATGTACTATGCTCATTGCAGAACTGAGTCTTTAGCATAGAAGACAAACTAGAATTTTGGACAATAAACATCTCTTATTTATAGTACTGAAAGATCAAGGATCTTCACAAGAGCATATTATGAATAAAATATTCAGCACAAAGCTTTGCATAAAATTATGGTGCAGCGTCCGGTACATTCGGATAGTCTGTTACTGATTCACCCATACACAACTGTCCCCAACTCAGTATATATGAAGAGATTGCAGAGGCACTTATGATACCTTATTTCTTCCCCAAATGACCCCAAACTTTTCACATTACAGATGGAGAAAAGGTTAGTGCTCTTAGCATAAAGATAGCATTGTCTCTGCAACCCTCTACTCTTGCAAACAAGAGCACAGGAATCTGTAATGATCACAGTTATTCATGACCTCTTTTATTATTGTGTTATTTCCAAAACACAGTTTAGAACATTTGGCATCGTGATAGTAAATTGGCATAGTATTCCATGATGAATGCTGTAACCTGTTCAGTCAAGTATGATAATTCAGTTAACTTTTTTAGGCATAAAATCTGTGAGTTTATAATAAAACTGCTCAAAAGCATAATACCATTAAGCGTATATAAAGCTATTTTTCTCCACTGATATCTGCAGGATTTTTTTTAACTGCTGTTCAGTATGCCACTGAGCACAAACTGCTGCTATGTTTGTTCTGCCTTTGGATGGTCAAAAATATTATGTCATGCTTTTGGCTGGTTTCAGTGAGTATTGTGTCAGGTATAACAGTTGAGTTAGATATTTGTAAGATTGTGTGTATTCTTAAGGGATAGAAAACAGTTATCATAGCTAATATGATATGTGTTCCCCTCTGCAAACTGTTTTCCACACACCAGGGACAAAATTTAAGTTCTGAACTAATAAGCCCTTAAGAGATAGAGTCCCTACTAATTATAATTTCCAGTGCTGCTTTTTTATTCCTTTGTAATCTCAGTAACCATTTTAACACCTTGTCAGGCATTCAGGAACTTCCATCTGTGCAGCCTAGTGCATTTGTGAAATAAACCCATCTGTACAGCTGATTAAAAGTTGGATGTAGTCCATGTTTTGTCTTTATCCTGAAAGAAACAGTATTGCTCCAGCAGTTGTTGATGTAGGGCCTGAATACAGAGTGGAATGCACAAGGCTAATGGAGCAAAATAGCTTTTGGTGTTTTCATTTGTATTTAATAATTGTTTAAAATAAAATCAGAACAAATTAAGTGTGACAAGCAAGACCAATTAGAAAGGCTGCAGAGTTCAAGTCTGCAGTTAGATGCAGGAAGCAACTCTAGAATTACTGTCATTTCAAGTATGTGTTAAACAGCAAGGTGAATCCAAGCAGATAGCAACTTCATGTACTCTTCTTACTCTTCTACAAACATACTTAAATTTATTCTCAGAGTGCATGCATGTTTTTCATTGGTGTGGTAGGCAGTTTTCAGTTACATGTTTTTAGAAAGGTGGAGGAATAGATGTGCAATTCCTTACCTGCAAACTGCGTCAGTAGAATAACTGCATCTGACTACTTGATTTGCACCCATATTTGGTAGTCAGAGGTACCATCTCTCATATTTCTATTCATAATCTCACTGCCACTGCTAAAAGTTTTATGGATGCAAAGCTGTATCTTCAAAAGGTTGTAAGTGGTGTTCCCCAGGGCTCTGTGCTGGGGCCAGTTCTGTTTAATATCTTTATCAATGATCTGGACAAAGGGATCAAGTGCACCCTCAGTAAGTTTGCAGATGACACCAAGTTGTGCGGGAGTGTTGATCTGCTTGAGGGGAGGAAGGCTCTACAGAGGGACCTGGACAGGCTGGATCGATGGGCTGGGGCCAATTGTATGGGGTTCAACAAGGCTAAGTGCAAGGTCCTGCACTTGGGCCACAGCAACCCCATGCAACGCTACAGGCTTGGGGAAGAGTGGCTGGAAAGCTGCCAGGCAGAAAAGGACCTGGGCGTGTTGGTTGACAGCCGCCTGAATATGAGCCAGCAGTGTGCCCAGGTGGCCAAGAAAGCCAATGGCATCCTGGCTTGTATCAAAAATAGCGTGGCCATCAGGACTAGGGAAGTGATCATGCCCCTGTACTCAGCACTGGTGAGGCCGCACCTCAAATCCTGTGTTCAGCTTTGGGTCCCTCACTACAAGAGAGACATTGAGGTGCTGAAACGTGTCCAGAGAAGGGCAACAAAGCTGGTGAAGGGTCTAGAGCACAAGTCTTATGAGGAGTGGCTGAGGGAACTGGGGTTGTTTAGCCTGGAGAAAAGGAGGCTGAGGGGAGACCTTATCACTCTCTACAACTACCTGAAAGGAGGTTGCAGAGAGGTGGGGGTCAGTCTCTTCTCCCAGGTAACAAGTGATAGGACAAGAGGAAATGGCCTCAAGTTGTGCCAGGGGAGGTTTAGACTGGATATTAGGAAATTTTACTTCACTGAAAGGGTTATCAAGCATTGGAAGAGGCTTTCCAGTGAAGTGGTTGAGTTGGCATCCCTGGAGGTATTTAAAAGACGTTTGGATGAGGTGCTTAGGGACATGGTATAGTGGTGGTCTTGGTAGTGTTAGGTTTACGGTTGGACTCGATGATCTTAAAGGTCTTTTCCAACCTATACAATTCTGTGATTCTGTAAGGAACACCTCATCTTTAGAAAAATGAAAAGAAACAACAAAAACCCACCCAGCCAGGTAGGTTACTAAAAATTTCCGATGAGAAGACATGGATAGGGAGTGAATTATCCTCTCACAATTCACATGGGCATGTGGAAAAGAAAAATGAAGAGAAAGGGAAGGGGAGGGAAGTTTAAGAGACAGAATGAGAATCTTTGTCTTGTGGTTTTTTAGTATCCTCAGGACAATTGTTATCACACATCTTTCTCCTCTAGCATAGAAATGCACGCCTACTTTTGCATATCAGGAGGGATATAACAGAAAGAATTAATTCCACACTGAACTAGGATAAAAGTAACATAATGACATAGATTCTGATATATGGATCTGTGAGCTAACGTTAATGCAAGCAAATACATCTGCATCAGATGGCACATCACCACGCAAACATACTAGGTCACATTTTACTGGTACAATGCCAAGGACCTATTTCCTCAGCATTGCATAAATGTGTCTATATTGCTGATTATTCCAAAGGTATTTTGGACAATGCTTGCTCAAGGATACATGTCCTGTGTCCGCTTGTGTTATATGGGCATGCTCATCAATGCTGCTAAATGACAGGAGGTATGATATAGTGATAAAATAGTATTCATCACTGGATGCTCAATGTACTGCAAGACCCTTTAATCCTACTACACCAATAAAGAATGTCATGTGGTCTCATATGAAACCATATCTAGACTTCCTGAGCTATGAGTTAGGTCTATTGCCCTTTATTCCAACATAAGTATAGGACTCATATCCATTCTAACTATCTGCAAGGACTTCCAAAGTCTGTAGACTGAGAGAATTTTTCTGAAGTTACACAAGTGCAACAGAAAATGGAACATGATCTTAGGTTTTTAGGTGAGAAATATGGAGGATTTTAGCTAGCTAAAGATGCCAACAATACTACATAAAGTGCCATAACTCATAAACTGGAGCAACACACTCTTTTATACTGCTAAAAAAAAGAGATTAATAGGGTTTTTCTTTTTTTTTTTCCCAAGGCATTTACAGTAATGAACAGAGAAACAAGACCTTAATTATAATGTAGATGCAGATGATATTTATATTTGGTAGCAGTGTTATATGTTCAAAAACCAAAACAAAAGAAACCCCAAACCTCAGAACCCAGGGTAATGCTAGAAAGGAATGAAAATCCAGATGTTCCAATGAAAGAATAGCATAGGTGGGATTTATTCAAAGAATCAAGATAAAGAATTGTTTAAATATTAAAACTAATCTCCTTAGGTGTTTTGAGGGGTGGAGAAAGGTCGGTTTGGGGTTTTTTTGTTGTTGTTGAAGTTGAAAAGTGAAAACACATTTAATCATGGAATGGGAAATGGCAACTATAATTATACACTGCAGAATTGCTGCCCACTGATTACTGTTTTGTTGAATATGGTTCACTTTTGGTGATAATAACAATACGTCATTTAGTGGATTGTGAACTCCCTCAAGGAATTTATGATACAACCCTGGAGTTGAACAAATCCCAGGTGCTTGTATCTGACTTAAACTAGATAAATGCAGCTGCTTCCTATATAGGAAAAGTGTCACTAAAATATTTTTAAAATACTGTGTTTGGAATTTCAGTTTCAGGTTGTCCAGTTAAATTGGCTTGAATGCACTTTAATTTTTTTTTTCTTTTCCCCCAAGGGCACAGTTTAATAATGTGTAGGCAAAAAGACGATAGACATGGTTTTCCCCTTCCTTTTCAAACACATTGTTTGGTCTACACAGTGCTGAGCCATCAGCTTCAGGTGTTTCATCTTTACCTTCTCACAGGTGCAGAGGGCAATTCATTCAGGTATAACCTCATAATTACCATTATTTGAGGAGGTTTTCCTTAAAGTCAAGGTACATGACTGGTGACTCATATTCTGGTTCCTTTAATAGACTAATGTACAGAAAGCTTTCTCATTCCATGTGGATTGAATGACTAAGGGTGCTCCAGGGAAGTACTGTACTGAAGACAACAGAAAGAATTAATTTAAGCAATATGTCACATGTAAATCCCTGTTGCCTTTTCACACCAGAATGTTAATTCTAGGGATACGTGACCCCACTGGAGTTTGTGTCAGTCTCAGACAGGATAATATAGAGGTATAGCACAACTGAGGGAATAACTTTTAGGTTTGAATAATGCTGACTTCAATATGATAGTGACAAATTCACCAGTGGTTCCAGTGGTTTACACTGGTGTAACATAGGATGTCATTTGGGTTATGAATTGTATAATAAAGAGAATAACTTGTCCCAGTGTTTTTGCATGAATGATAAACAAGGCAGTTTTATATACAGTCTAATTTATTCAGTGCAGTGTCAAATCAAGCTGAATGTGAAAAAAAGGTTTTGGTCATCATGTTTGCAATCAACTAAATTTAAGGGGTTAAGACTTAACATTTATGTTTGCTTCCCCAATATAGTTCCTGAGCAGAAATCTTTTTCAGCCAAACTGTTTGAGCAGCTGATCCAAACTCATTAACGTAACAGTATTTCAGCAAAAGTCATGCTGGTAGCTATTGGTTCATTAGTGCCTGAATCCAGAAGGCATATAGAAATAGTTAGAATCTACTGACAATCTTGGCTTTGAATACGATGCACTTATAAATAGTTTAACAATGTTTTTTGAGATTTTTGTCTGTTTTGAGACATCAAGATTACAGGGTGTTTGATAAGATTGCTAATAGATCTACTTTATTATTGTATGTTTATTTCTCACACCAAGTTACAAATTAGATGCCACTTACTAAGTATGTATTTATTCTTATCTTACTAAGTCATGGTGTTATACCAAATTTATCACACAATTTCATTGACTAAAAGTGACATCTGTAGTTATGTCAATTAATGTATCACTCCATGGTGTAGTTCTAATAAGATGAAGCTAGAGACTTATTTGGCGCTAGGAAAAATCATGAACAAGAAAAGTTGCAAAGTGTACCAATACAAAGAGTAAAGTATGTAAATGGTCAGAGTCCAGAACAATCATCAGAGAACTGGGGTAACCAAGAAATCTGCCAGTCTGTAGGACACGATGACGGGATGCCATTGGTCTGAACAATTTATTCCACCCCTGCTTCATCTTCATGCTAGATTCATGTTACTAGATGGAGTGTGAAATGCAGAAAAGGGAAGATCCTGAGCTGTGGCAGCAGGAGAGAGGAGGTAGGGTAAAACAGACAAGAACCAAGGCATATTCAAGCAGCATCTCAAAAAAAGAGCAGTGGGTGAAATTCCCTAAGATACCTGTTAGCTGAGGTAACCATATCAAGCTTGTAGGAATGTTCTTAGTCTTCAAGAAATTCATCAAGCCTAAATGGATAACTACAGATTAAATTATGCAGGTAGAGCCTGACAGCTGGAACTTGACAGCTTGACAAAGACTGGGACAAGATGAAGTGAATGTGAAGCAATTACAAGAAAGGAATCTTAGACACATTTTTTTTCCTATTTTAATCCAAGAATGGCTTGGATTTTCAGGAATGGCTCCTGAAAATATTTTAGTAAATTGAGCAAATAGCCATGGGCCATACCATGCATATTCAGAGAAGCACCTTGTAACATGTTTACAACCCACTGAAATACACATCTCAGAAACATTCTTCAAACTTTTCTAGATTAGATTTTTAGGGGTGATTAATTGCACCAATAACTCCCTGGATTCCTATGGACCACAGAACTTGTTTTACACCAAAGTTATATGGCAGTAAACACAATCCCATGTATACTCCATGGTATTTTAAAACATTTACAGAATTCAACCTTCTCATCTGTTGTATATAATCTCAAAAATAAAGATGGTCAGTTAGTATTGAAATAGGTTATTTTGCATGCAAATAAAATTTGTAATTGGAAAGAAATTGTCTTTATCTTGAATGTTATAATTTAGGAAAAAACATATGTTGCTTTTAGAAAATATGGAATTTCTTTCTTCTGCAGGTGTTTTCCTACCACTAAAGGGGGATTAAAACAGGAACTCTGACTACCTTTTGTGTTGTATTAGTAAAGCTTTCCTACTGTGCTTTCCAAGTTGTCTAATGGACACACAATTCATCAGCTGGATGCCAAAGTTTCCATGACACTTGTATTATGGTATTAAATAGTTTCCGTTTCAAGTGGTTTAACTAAAATTAGTCCTTGGAGCAATTCTGAGAAGCAGTTACTCTTTGCAGCAGTTTACCAGGTCTTTAGATTCTTCTTCTTCTTTTTTTTTTTTTTTTTTTTTTTAATTTAGTGTGATATTCTTAGGGTAGATTTCTCTTGAAAGACATGGTTTGACTGCAGAAACTATCGTGGTGTATGTATGCATTAAAATAACAGCTCATTTAAACTGTAATCACAGAGGGTGAAACTGTATTTGAACTACTAATGTACAGAGTAGCTACATGTGGTTTATAGGTCAAAGTATAATAGTGTGAGCATTTTTTGATTGGGACAAATTGTAACCACGGTTGTCAACTTGGCTCCAAGAATCCCACGCACTTGGGGAAAAATAATAATGTGGTTTTTAATGATGCCAAAGTAATTCAGGATATTGCTTCACCAAATATTAATTCTTCTGTGCAAGTTCCACTTTCCTCTTAGTGCTGCCCCCAATTAAAGCTTTAAGCACTTAACCTGTAGTTGTGAAAAAAGCGGTTTATGATGGGTGTAATCTTACTCCCAGAGGTCTAATTATCTCAGTTGGTTCCCAATTAATCCATGAAGTTGTTAGGTCTTCCTTTTAATTAGATCTGTTCTTCTTGAAGAACAGTTTTATTTTTCATATTTCACTTTATTATTTCCTTCACTGGAACCCTGCAGGGTGGGAATTCTACTTTGAAATGTTCTTATTTGTTTGATTGCTGGTTGATGCTTAATGAAGATGATGTTCTTTACCCACAGCTTGCATTAAAGTTCAGTTTGGAGATTGGAATGCAAGTCCTTTAAGCATGAAAATTAAATGTAAATATGTACCAAGTGAGAGAGTGAACACTTCCTTTGTTCTAAAGCCATTATTTAAAGCGTGGTTTTTTTCATGTTAAGGCACAATTATCCTTGGTCCAATCTCACAAAACTGAAATTGAGATAATTATAAACACAGTCTGAATTAGCATTCTACTAGGTTTTTGCGGGTTTTTCTTTTTTTTTTTTTTAATTATTTTATTAATGTATATATTTAAGAAGATGCATATATGAGGAAGTTGGATATAAAGTCATGTTTTCCTTCTCACTTTCACCTGTGAAAACTTTTTTTATATAACAGGGATCTGCAGGCAGGAATAGAAGCTTCATTAAGTAGTCACAAAAACATCCAGTAAGTGGAATATTATCTGAAGACTGTTGGGAATTTCACTTACCCCTCCACTCCTGTGTCAGCTCTGCATGATAGAAAGCTATATTGGTTTATCTGACAGTGTCCTTTCCTCTGTTGTCTCTCTGTGATATTCCCTTGCTGTATTCCATCAAAAAATCAAACAGTTTATCCACTGGAACTGTGACTCACTTCTAGGAAAAAAGTGATCATCTGTGGTCTTCTTAACTGTGGAATTTAGCTGGCCAGTGAAACCCTATTTGATGTATGTGTTATACAGTTTCACTGACAAAATATTTTCTTCCCTTGAAGTACAAGTCTTTTTTCAAACCTGCATCAGTTTGGTAAATGTTTATTCTTGTATTAGTTTTACAGATATTGAAATAACTGTCCATTCAGAATTCACTATAGCATTTAAGAATTACTTAATAATCGATTAGTACTTCAATTATAATAATCAGTTACTTATATATAATAATAGTATATATAATAATATATAATATAATAATATATAAACTTATATATTATAATATTATAATAATCAATTACGTAATAATCAATTACTATTTATGCATAAATAGTAAAGTTCATGGATGAAAGCAATATTCAGTAAGACAGGAATGAAAATAATAACCAAAATAGAATCATAATTATTGTTCATAGATTACACTCGTCTCCACAAACATGCATTTTAACATAATTACATAGGCTACATAAACAAGAATGGGAAATAATTGTTATAGAGAGAAGAGGCTCTGATATATTTTCTACAGTAATTGGTGGTAGTGTAGTGTAGTGTAGTGGTGAAGTAGTCATCATTTTGTGGTTTTAGGAGAAAAAGTATATTAAAATACTGGGTTATCTTGTGCCTGGCTGTTAAGAGGTCTTTTTCTTCTATCAGAAATTAAGAACTGTGAAAATAATTTATAACTCCCTCAGATTTCATTGTATCCCTTTACACCTCAAACTTTGCATAGACCCTTTGTCAGGTGGTATCCATATAGAGAAGGTGGTGGTATTTAAATGACTAAAGAGAACAGCAAGGAAGAGCCAAGAAATGTACATTGTCTTCTTCCTGACCTTTAGATATTAGTTAAAGAGTGGAATTCTGAAGGTTTGTTTCTGGTCTTTAGGTTTTGGTAGGTTTTAGGTCTAAGAACTTACCTCACTGATGTTTTTTTCTTTCTTTTGCAAGGATCAGTGTGACTAGTAGACAAGAGACACATGTGGCTAGTCTTAAGGGGCAATGTAGAAAAATGTTATAAGAGATTGTCTGTGAATATTTCTCCCCTAAGATGAAATAATTGGAAATGTGTATGTGGATATGCTGTATCTTTGAAGAAACTTGCTTACTTAAAGTAATCATATGGATTTTGTTTTGAAATTCTTCAAATTTCAGTGCAGGCATTTCTTCTCTGTTCTCTTACCTTCATGTTCTCGTAACAGCTTGTAATTCTGTGACTTCCATAGAGATGGCAGTCATTCTAGAAATGTCTAGCTAAGTCTGTAAAGGAGAAAGTGACTTTAATACTGGTTTAAACAAGCAACATAAAATACTATTAAAAAAAAAAGAATTCCAGTGCCTACATGTAGCATAGGTAATTTTCTGCTGATGTGATGTGCCTTTCTGCTCTGTGCAAAAATAGCTTTATTCTTAAAAACAAACAAACAAAAAAAGAAAAAGCCAATAAAACCTCCTAAGCCTTACTCACCTTCCTCTTTTGTTTTTTTCCTAGAAGCAAGGAGTTCAAGTTTGCTATTTTATTCTTTTCCCAAATATGTAGACTACATCTAATATTATCAAGTAGGGTGACTCAATAGACCACCTTAGAGTGAAGCAACTGATGCTGAGGTCTTGACATCTATACCCTATGAATTTTTAGAAATTTGCTATGTCTGGCTCTTGTCTGGTCCTGTGCTGGATGCCCTGGAATTCAGGAGCTCATCTTACTGTTCAGCTGAATTCACCAGAAAGCCAGTTTGTGCAATTCCAAACCTCTCCACACTGTAAACCAAGACTCAGTCAGTAAACACAAACTGTATATTCATTTCTAAACCTCATTCCTGATTCAAACCAAAATGCTCATGTAGGTGAACCCCTAGACACATGCAGGTTTTAACTGATCTGAATATAATGTGGATTTCTGGCAGTCCAAAAATATTTAGTATAGTTGAACTATTGGTACCACCTTGTTAATTTTATTGAAAGCTGTATGTTACCTGATTTTCCTGCTAATGCGTAATTAGTTGCATAGTCTGCAACTGAAGTAACTTTTTAGCTTCTAAGGGGAATTTTTTAATAAACATTTTAAAAAAAAAGCCCCCCAAAAAAAAGGTTTATGGCCTGGTGGAACTGTGGCAGGAAATTGCATGTTGTTGTAGCTACATTTTTAGGAATGAAAGTGTGATATCACACTGCATTGCTGCCAAATTGTATCTAAATGTTTAAGTGGAAATGGTAGTGAAATGCCCCAACATTTTTTCTTGTTGAACTTCACTTATTCTGGTGGCTGAACATTTAAATGTGCAACCATACTAACTATCCTAACATCAGGTGTTTTTTTTAATTATAGCTACTGTGCGCAACATAGGTGTATGAATATTCTGCTAAACTCCCCAACTGCCAAACCTAATGTAACATGAGGAGAATGAAGGGAGCAGAAAGCTGGTGTTATAATGGAGATTGCTGGTATTGGACCTTGCTCCTGCCTAATCCACAATGTTTTGACCTTATGGGGAGGCCTTCCATCCTTTTCATCTACCCTAATCTTAAACTTTCACCATGTTATCATGATCTCAGGTCTTCAGGCTAGCAGTGATGCAAATATATTTTAGCTAGTGCCATTGATGTGCAAAGCAGGTGGCACAGGGGATGAAATAGTACCAGCTGCTCCACTTTCTGTCTCCATTAGAAATAATATCTTTACTGATACCTATGCAATTGGAAATATTGGAAAAAAAAATAATTTACTTTGAAAAATCATTGGAGTTTTCTAAGACAAATCATGGGATTCTGCTCCATACAGGCTCCATACAAGCCTGGATATAAAACTTGCCAGTAGATGGCATGACCCTGCCCCTCAGTTATCAGTGCTCCCTAAAGTAAATGAAAAGAGAAATCAAGTTCAGCCCCAGAGCAGTGATCCATGAAAGTTAAGTACACTTCAGGGACAATGTGATAAAGCCGAGGTTATGGCTGTTGGCAGGTAGATTAAAAGGGAATGAAGAAAATAGTAATTTTGTGTAACTAGAAGAATTTATACAAATATTTTAAAAAACCCTGATATTTTTAAAACATTATTTTGTGGTATAGATTATTTCTATTAAGTGTGTGAAATTTTTAGGTTGATTTTTATTAAAATGGGGTTCCTAATTGTGAAGTCTAACCTCTGAAATTGCTCTGACAGACCTTTGTTCATTATGCAGTAATTAGAAAGGCACCATTAGCATCTATGCTGTGAACTTTTCAGTGTAGTTCAGGACACATGGTAGTATAGCCAATTAAAACAAAAACATTTAAGTGGGAAGAAAACTATTAAAGCCAATTCATTAGACCTGCATATTTTGGGGTCAGTGGTACAGAACATGCACATCAAAGCAGAAAAAGCTTGAGTTGCTAATATGCCCCAAAGCACTGAAGTGAGCAGCACTGCAGATTGTGAATTTGAGAGGTAGGGCAGCCTTAGGGTACTGATTACATTGATGAGGATATGGTAATGACTTAAGCAGCTGTCAAGACTTACAGAGACCAAAATCCACAAGGATGTGTGGCTAAGTAACAGATGCCTTTAAAACTGTATGTTTTGTTACTGTTCAGTAACTTACAGCAAAACTTTAATGAGGTGACCTCCACAGCATTTTGTACATAGATTAGTTTTTTTCGGTTTTCAGAAGCCAGTTTTTTTACAGCAATGGATGAGCTCAGATATGTCTGATTTTCAGAGCTACCAATACATCTGTCAGATCAGAGAGCAGAAACAGGGGAAGAAGGTGATTTGGAAGAATACTGAATAGTAAATTAATTCAATCAATACAGGGTCTTTTCAATGCCTTATACAAATCCAGCTGAGAGCAGACACCAATGATGCTTGAAGGTCTCAAGGCCAACGCTACACTGGACAAATGCGGTCGGGTTGGTCTAACATCCAGTCATATCACAAATACTTCTGACAATCTGACCAAAGCCTGCAGACTGAGAACCAGCAATAGAAATAGATTGGTCAACAACTTGAAAGAATCTAGTGACTGAAATCATGATTTGTTTTCAGATAAATTTGTTTTTTCTCACAAAAGTTAGCCATCTAAAAGTTAGGTACTAGGTCAAAACTAGTCTTCCCAGGTCTATCTATGGTCAATGTGGAAAAACAAGCATCTCAAGGGAGTGAATCATGCTGCCCTGGGCATCTCATTGCTGATGTTTGAATTATTCTCTGGAGGATCTTTCTCTTTTGTCTATAGAGGTGGACTGAATGAGTAATTTAGATTTGATGCCTAACTTGTGGAACGCTAAAATAACAGGTAGTGGAAGAGACGTTAAATAATAATGTGCCTGTGACGAATTATCCAGTTAGTATGACTGTGTAACTATCTGCCCATATCCTATCCATTTTTCTGTATTCACATATTCCAGGACTTGCAGACCTCTTATTAAGTGTATAGAGTCAACTGTCTTTTTTCCCCATGCTGTAGTTCCTACAAATGTTCCACCAATAAAACTGAATTGTGCTACTTGGACAGTATTGTCAGTAGTGGGGTGCAAAGTGGTATTGGCCTCTGGAGAGATGTGGGGAATCACTAACACCTGACCTCAGTTAAGCTTATATAAAGTGCTGAAAAGGCCTTATACTGATTATAATAATTCTTCAGGGATCACCATCCTTCCCTCCTGCAGCTCATGTGCAGCTCTTTTAATGAGCAGCTCAGTGATCTTGTCCACAGAGAGGCTAGAAGTGAAGATGGTTGAGAACCAATCAGCAATGTGATTAATCACTGTTAACATAAGTGCAGGGTACTGCCGACTGTTGGTACGCATTGTTTGATTTGAATGCATTTATCTGGGAAGGTGGAAGTTTCTCTTTATTCTGACTGGAGCAACCCTGCTGCTTCCAACAGCTGCTGAAATCAGGCATGTTTCATTGCTATTAATTCAATGCAAGAAATCATTATCATTGTGCTGAGGTGATGGACAGCTGTTGTTCCTTCTTGTCTGAATTCTAAAGTCAAATTAAGATGATCCATATGCTCCCAGTCAACTAAACTTTTACTAGGTAAATGGTTTTGTCCTGGTCAGAGTTCAGTGCTGTCATTTTACCTTGCAAAATGATGCAGGAGGTATTCAAACAAGTAAGACTCAAGAGTAAATTAAAAAGTGCGTAGTTCTCCTTTATACCAGATGTGAATAGCTCTCTATGCTGATACTCTGTGATAAAAATCAAGGATTTGCGTATCATTCTTGCATCTCAAAATTACACTGCCTTTCCCTGCTGTTTTTGTCAGAACATTATTAAGAATTTTTTTCTTGCTTTGGCTCCCCAATGAAAATGATGGATAGTTACTTCCTTTTGCTGTCAGCTAGCCAGTGAATAACCAATTGAGAGTAGGAGCGTATAGGACCAAGCTCCTTTCCATTTCACAAAATCTTAGACTTTTAACTGGGAAGGCAAGCATTAAATCTACCTTAATCTATTTACTGTAGGCTGCCGTCCATCACCCTGGTACATGAATGCCTTCTAAATGAAATAAAGGGCAATAAAGAATCTGTAGCTGAACAATAGCACTCTCCTTGTTTGAGATAATTAAAAACCCCACCATGCTTACCAAAGGTTTTTATTGTTTGTGGAATGATTTGCTGCCCTCCCCCCCTCCCCCCCCCCCCAATTATTAAGAAATAGATTTTCAGTATTAAGTTCCATTTGTACAGTGAAAGGCTTTCTTTGGACAATAATTTTGTAGAACTTTATTTTGTAGAATTTTATGAAATAAAGATCCTCAAGCTTTATATTTCTGAGTTCTTCTGAGAACCTCTTTCATAGTCACGCAGTTTCCAAGTGGTATTTTGGATTCATACCTACCATTATAATCTAAGTGTACCTCTTACAAGGAAGGAATTATGATGACATTATGTGGTTTTGTTTTATTGTGGTTTTTTTCTGTTGTCATGAAACAATGAATTAAAGTAATACAGTTTTTATGATAATTTATGCAAACATTATTTTAGATCAAAAAGGATAGTTCTCTAAATTGCTAATGTTTTATTGCTATTTTGACATGATTTTTTATAGCTTGGAAGCTTATGTTTTGTTTTCTGAATAATTAGAAGCTATAAGGTGGTGGTTGTTGTAGTTATTATTATTGTTTTCCTTCTTCAAAATAGATGCTGTTAATTTAAGTTATCATATAGGTGGCATCTGTACTCAACTGACTAGAGAATATTGCTGAGGTGACTGTTTTGTTTGCATATCATCAGGCTACATGCAAAAAATTGTTCTGTCTTCTGCTTTTGATAGCATGTAGCAAATGGGAATATTTGGTTTATGCAGATATTTATGTTTTTTATTTACGATTTCAATTCATGAATTCTTGAATTCTTGTCTTTAAGCTTTCCCTTCATGTGGTATTAGTGATCTGATCAATATAGAATCCACAAAATTTTGACTGTTTCAGGTTGATGGTGACTGTTTAACCAGTGATCTGTAGACTGATTGAAAGAGGTTTTTTTATGATTTTTTCCTCCCTCTTTATTAAAGAGTGATAGTGAGAAATCTATGCAGAAAAGTACGACATAGAAAATACTATAGAAATGTAAATATAGTTTTTTACATTCTTAAAAGAGAAAGTTAAGAAGCCCAGCTATCCTGAATAGCAAAAACAGAAAAGTTAATATAAACATTTATCAATGTGTATCTGAAGTTTTATGTATATATGTTTTGCCTCCCATATTTACTTGCCTGCAACACGTATTCATTGCTACTATTTTTTGCATATCCCATGTTCATTTTCTACTGTGTCTATAGCCATTTAAAGTGTTTTGTTTGTTGCTCTGGTGGTTTAAGAACAGTAAGTAATATGAAATGTTAATGAAGTACTTAGTAACCATAATAGAATACCTGCTTGTACTTTGATTGACAGATCATTATATGAAATAAAAAAAGTCTCAATCAATAAATTCCCAGCTATTTGTCTAGCATAAGCAAAGACAGACTATTAATGGTTCCAATATTTCTTAGAATACCAGCCAGATGGAGACTAGTGAATACCTTGTAAACAAAAATATGACATATAGTGGAATGTTGGCCTGTTGGCATGAAAACTTGAGAGTGCTCCATTTATGCACTGCTGAAATAAACTAATTCAGAAAATTAAGCTCATAAATAGTAATTATTTTGGGGATTACTGGTAGTATCCAGAGCATCAGCAACCAATACCAAGAATGGACCATTAAAATAAAGTTTTTTGTATTATAAGGGCAAATAACCTGTGTCACATGAGATAACAAAGCTGTTTTCATAAAACCTATCCTGAAACATGTATATTGTAATTCTGCTTAGAAGAGGCACTTAATTTAGATGGCTAAGCCAAACTTACATGTCCAGGATAGCATTTTCATGATTAGGAAGTTAGATTTCATTTCTAGAAGTAAGCTTGGAGCCCTGGTCTCCTTCTTAATTCTGTCAGCGTGTATGACTGAGTTCACAGTTCCATGAATCTCCCTGTTCCTGAATTTCCTTGAAGACTCTGCTGACTTGATCGTAGTCAAGCCACGTTACAGAACAGTATGTGGCACTTTGGACAGCTGATGAGCTTTGGCTGAAGTAAGAATTGAGTCCTCATCTAAGATTACATCACAAGAATAACATTTAACATATGGTAAAAATTAGATTCCCAAATTTGAGTGTAGTTTTCAACTCATTTAATTTTACCAGCTTTTGAAAATGTGTTTCTTGTTGCTTAATTTTCAAAATTATGCTCAAATAGGAGCTATTTAATATATTTTAAACCAGTTGTTTTATATAATCATCTAAATCTCAATTTGAGAGACTATTGAAAATGCTTACTACCTGATCTTGAAAATGTTGTCCTATCTTTTAATTTTATTTGGGAAATCACAAATTATAATAAGAACAACCTGTTTCTACTTCAGTATATATATATTCTGAAAGAATCTTATAAACAGTTATTAGACAAGGATTAGTATTTATTTTTCATTTTTTGCTTGTTTGTTATCAAGGAAGTCTTTTGAAAGCAGTAACCTTAGTTGTGTGAGTTTTCCTAATTTTGCGGGGAGGAGT
Source organism: Ciconia boyciana (assembly GCF_034638445.1). Classification (NCBI taxonomy): domain Eukaryota; kingdom Metazoa; phylum Chordata; class Aves; order Ciconiiformes; family Ciconiidae; genus Ciconia; species Ciconia boyciana. Next base: position 178,688,521 of record NC_132934.1, read on the forward strand.
CTTGCTGATAATTTGTGATAGCTATATGGTTACTCCCAAATTTCTTGCATGTTTGAAGTCAACCCAACCATTTCTCATTCTCTGTATTTAGCTTTGATTTGACAATTACCTCTTGACATCTTGAAGTTTGTCAATAACTCTTTGCATGCTGGAATATACAAAATGCTTAAGAACTGCAACTATTTAATGATGCTTCATTAATTTCAGTGGAATGCCGGGAGGCATAATTTCAAAATGACATACTGATATCACTGTTCTGGGAATACGTCATGTTCTACAACAATTACAACATCCGTAGGGCAATAAATCAGATAACTATATTCCTCTAGGCCCAGAAAATGAGCTAAATCGCTGTTTCAGAATCTTTTCCCAAGCTCATTTAAAATGAAAAGGATTGGAAAGGAAACATTAGTACAGGATTAAATTGAAAGGCCAAGTGAGGTATATATAGGTACAATAGAAGGGCATCATGGGGACTGTGAGCAGGACTCTTACTGTCACAGTATACAGCTAAAGATAATGCGAATGACAAAAATGAGCAGTAAATAAGCTATAGCTATGGAGAAAACTGAAATAAGAAAATAAAATAGGTACTTGTGTTCTCTGCATTTTAAACAAGATGATAGCTCCTCAATTTTCTTCCAGCTGTGGGGGTAGGGAGAAAAAATAAAAAAGAATAAAACTCTCTGGCCAATAATTCTTTTAACTCTTGATGTGGCTCTGTCCATAATGATATTCTAAGTTTGTATCAGTTTAAAGGTTTTGATCTCTTTGAAATACTGTAATGTTCTGAAAAAAAATCATAGCATACCAAGGGATATCTCATTCAGGAATTATTCCTTTATTATTCATGCAAACACATACACACACATTTATTATGCATGTGTGTTTGTGTATATACAATTCTATCATTTTTTTGCTATTTGCCCCCCAACTTTCATTTAACTCTGCTTAATGTAAAATGACACAGCAGAATTACCAGGTTGTCAAATAAAGAAAAATAAGTCACTTAAATAGGAAACATTATAACTTTGTAACAACAATCTTTAGTATGGGATATGCTATGAAGTATCATAATAATGTGTTACTTGTGAATTGCTGGTCTTTTATTCATTGTGGGATGTGTGTGTGTGTGCATATATGTCGCTCTATATGTATATACATACCTACAGATGTGAATATATATATGTATGCACACATATCTATCTATCTATCTATCTATCTATCTATCTATCTATCTTTCTCAAGTTTGTTAAGGCTGCCACCTTCTTCAGAAAGTAATACATTAAAAATATTCATGCACCCACACACATATACAGAAAATTTCTAACTTTTTATTAAACCACTGATAGGGAGACTTGTTAAGTAATTTAGTACCTTGAAGGCAAGAGAATTATATATAATATGCAGAAAATATGTCAGGGGTCTGCTTCACCTTTTATTGTTATGTAAACAAAGAGTTTTCAAGTTAAAGACGTTTCATAGTTGTAAAACTATTTAGAATTGTCCAATATATTTAAAATACAGGAAAATACTGGAGCATAAGAAACTGCAAATCATATAAATAAAGTGCATATTTCCAGTCCAGTGGGTTGATTCTAGAGATTGGGAAATGTATCTGCAAAAATATTGACAATTTGCTGTGGTCCTGGAGACTGGGTAAACTGCAAATATTTCTTCTAAACTAAGATACAGAAACAGATTTGGGATGAACAACAATGCCAATATTTCATTGTTTAGTTGGACTGAAGGAAACTGTGAATATGATGGAATCTCCAAAGTACCTGTGCTTCTGAATTTACTGCATTTACTGACACAGTGAGAAATCCATTTTATCTGTAGCTAGTTTAACTCTTGGGGAGAACTGATTAGTATATGTCAATGAGTCCTTTTCATATGTGAAGATACACCTCCCAGCACTGATAACTAGTCCCTAGAGTTATTCATCCTTTCATGGGTATGTCAGAACTGCAAAGGGATGAATCCTGTAGACATAACTGAACTTTCAATTCATTCACTCAGTACTAGGTATGATAAGACCTACATAATCTTGCAAAATGCTTCTTTATGCTAGATTCCCTGTTACCACAGTATGTGAGTCTGCTAGATATAATTAGTAAAGTACAGCTGTGCAAGCTGCAGTGCATATGCAATCCCATGCATATAGTACATGCAAACTATGCAATAACACCTTTGGTTGAAGTATACACATACATGTCTCCTCAAAATTGCACGTATGTAATACATGTAAACATGTATACATTAAAATGATGTCATAAAGCATTAAAGAATTATTTTTCTCTTTTCCTATTTAATCTGCCCTTTTCTTCATGTGAAATTGATTCATAATCTTAAATAGCCTACCTGGCAAACATTATTAAAATTAAATATATATATAAAAGTACCTGTGTTCCAGGATTCTCTATCAGTTAATTAAAAAAAAACATAAAATATTTTCTTGTTTGTGAAAAAGTGCATATATTGGAGCCCTTTACTGGTTAGCACACTTCAGTAACTAAAAGTGTTACTGCTATACCATACTTAATATGATCAAGACCTGAGTCCTTGTAGGTTGTCTTTTGTGTCAATCTGCAATAATAACCCAGATTGTGGTACACGTAGAAGTGCATTTTCTTTTTCTAATCTAACTTTTGAGGGAAATGCTGGCCATTATAGGTTTTCTATACAAAGATTGGGTTGACATAGCATACATTTAATTTCTGATATTAGATAATTGAAAGGATGAGGCTCAGTTGGTGACAATCCAGAGTAGAAAGTTGAAAAGAGTTCACTACAGGCAAGCTATGACAATGAGCAGATGTCTAAAGAAAATATAATCCCTGAGGAAATTTGTAAAGAACGGTGGTTGTTCAATCTAGACAATACCAAACTTGTGTGGACATAACAAGTAAAGAATAAAATCAGCAAGGGAGATTTAGATTAGACATTAGGAAATATCTTGTAACAGTAAGGATGCCTAAGCACTGGCTTAGAGGTTTGAGGAAGGTTTTGAAAACTTCACTGATGAGAGTTTTTGAAATTAGATTGACATCAGTTAGGACAGAAGCAAGTGTAGTTGTTTCTATAGAGGGGAAAAGGGATAGAAAATGTGATCTTCTGAACTCTGTAATAGCCTTTTTCTTCCACTATTACACACTCTGAGTCTTCTCAGGATTTCTTTCAGTCTACTGAATTAGGTAAAATATATAGGGATTTCTTTGTTAAAGGGAGATAAATGTTTTCTTTGGTGTTTTTAAAAGAAATAAATTATATATATATATGGGTCTATTGTCACCTCATGTCATTTCCAAATGGGAAACTGGTCAAAAATGTTACTCTTAAAAATTATTTTGGAGAAGTGTATAAAATATGTTGTTTTCTGTTCTAATGAAATTTGCATTTTTAAAAAATTCCCATAAGCAGGTAGCTGTATTCTTCTATTATCCTTTCCTTGCTGCTTTTTCTTATAGTTCAAAGAGACATGTTTTGATCTGGTTTCTTGTACTTTTATTTTTTCCTCTGGGTACATGATAATGAAGTGTACATGGAAATAAATGTTTGGGCATTTGAAGTGATTAGCTATGAAAAGAATTTGAAGATGTGACTGAAATTTTATTGGTACTTTGAAAAACAAAACATGAAAATAATGATGTTTTGCAGCAGAATTCCCTAGAAATTCCTCATAGACAGAACTGATTTAACAGTGTGGACAGTTCAGTTGGCTCTGAACTGTTGAACAATATGGTACATCTAGGACAAGAAACATGAACCAGCAGCAGGATAGCTGCTTTTCTCTTTCCCATCCTTAAAATGATTCCTAGCCAAAATGTTATGGGAAGAAATATGGTTTATATGTAGTGGATATTAGAACCAGCCTATGGCTGAATCAGAAAGAATTAATTTAAACAGGGAGGCTAGGAGGGAGTTCTTAGGACCTGAGTTGGGTATTGGGAGGTTAAAGGGCTAGAAATGGAAGGAAAGACTGTAAATATTGGTTTGACAATGGATTTACAGTGGTCTTCAGGTTACAAATTTTGGAACTAATAACGTACTGATTTTTAAAAGGGATTTTATGTTATGCAGACATCCTTTTACTGATGTCTGCATTTTTCCTAGTCAAATAATATTCTGCATTAATGTGGCATGTCTGTTTTGATTTGGTTTTAAGGGAGCTGTTCTAGGGATTTAAATCAAGAAGTGAAATTGCTCCTGCGCTGTGCGCAACTTTGTAAGTGATTAGTAAATAATATAAATACCTATGTCATTCAGTTAATTGACACAGGTATAAAGTTGTACAATTGCAGAGACAGAAAAAACCTTCAAGCAATCCAAATGTAGCAGATAATTATTTTTTCAGAGAAGTAGATTATGTCTGAACAGCAAGAAAGTAGACAGAGGAGACTTGTCAAGACACAGAGGGAAAACTATCCCAAGTGGCTGACTGATCACAGAAAACAAACTCTCTCCAAAAATAATGAGATTGTGTGAAAGGATGGAGATGCACCTCAGTTGGTAGAAAGATGATAGATAATCAGAAAATATAATTTGGACCAGCCAGCAACTAAGCACCACACAGCCACTCGCTCACTCCCCCCCAGTGGGATGGGGGATAGAATCGGAAGAGTAAAAGTGAGAAAACTTGTGGGTTGAGATAAAGACAGTTTAATAGGTAAAGCAAAAGCCGCCCATGCCAGCAAAGCAAAAGAAGGAATTAATTCACTACTTCCCATCGGCAGGCAGGTGTTCAGCCATCTCCAGGAAAGCAGGGCTCCATCAAGTGTAACGGTTACTTGGGAAGACAAATGCCATCACTGCAAATGTCCTCCCCTTCCTTCTTCTTCCCCAGCTTTATACGCTGAGCATGATGTCATGTGGTATGGAATAGCCCTTTGGTTGGCTGGGGTCAGCTGTCCCAGCTGTGTCCCCTCCCAGCTTCTTGTGCACCCCCAGCCTACTCACTGGTGGGGTGGGGTGAGAAGCAGAAAAGGCCTTGACTGTGTGTAAGCACTGCTCAGCAGTAACAAAAACACCCCTGTATTATCAACACTGTTTCCAGCACAAATCCAAAACATAGCCCCATACTAGCTACTATGAAGAAAATTAACTCTATCCCAGCCAAAACCAGCACAATTGGTTTTAAGGAATTGTGGTTTAACTTAAGCTTTTCTTCCTTACAAATAATTAAGACTGATTCCTCTAATGCTTTTATAGCGTGCAAAGTTTTAACCCCTGAATTTAATAATCTTGCAGCTTCTGTAAGTTAAACTGTATTTCTCCATCTCACAGAAAAGATTGGCCTATTAATAGTGTCCTTTTCAACATACGGTATTATATTCTGTCTGTACTTAAACAGGACATGTTTCTTTTTTTATCCTGAATCCCACTTGTACTTCTAAACTGATGATGCAGAGTTATCAGCATTAATTTTGTTACAGAAATCTTGCCAGATCTTTCTCATTGCCTAATGATTATCTGTGCTGTAGCTTGTATTCTATCAGTTTCCCAGAATTCAGTGTTCTTTTAACCTTATTGAGTGATTTATTTTTGCACTCAGCAGGCTCTGAATATTCATTTTTTTATATCACAGAACTGGACTTTTACATGCATCCGTTTTTGCCATTTTTAAAGTGCAGCCTCTTTTAGACTGTTTGTGGTCTTTTTGCAGAAATCCTCCACATCCTCTCTGATTCTATCATAGGAAGGATGGAAAGTGTCTCTAAACAACTTGCAATTCACGATTTTTACATTTACCTGGCTTCCTTTAAATAAAAATAAAAATATAAAACTAAGAATTTATAAAATAAAAATAAAAATAAATCTTCCTTCTCTCTTGAGCTAATGGTATCTTTACAACATTAAGGAAATTATGCTTCCTCAAAAACATTCATCCTATTTCTGCATCATCCCCACCTTGCTAGTATTGACAAGCCAAAAAAACATTAAGTTAAATGCCTATGGCTAATCCTTGTATAATTCTGTTGAAGGTTTATATAAAATGCGTAAGCATGCTGATGGAAAAAAATCATATAGCCTACACAAGCAAATGCTAATAAATTAATATTAAGGTAATTAAGGCATATATGGTAGTGTCTGTCAAATATGTCATGGGATAAAGACTGAATACAAATTAATTCATCTACTAGTACATGGGGAAATAGAAGAGCCTATATATGATTTTTTTCTTTTTTTTTTCTTTTTTTTTTTTTTTCTGTAAATAGGATCCAGAAACTTTTCTGCAGATGATCAGGAACTAAGGCAGAGAACTTAAAATATTTGAGATAATAGGAGAAAAGAAGCTTAGGATCTGCCATTATTTGTAAAGAAACAAATTGATGAGCTCAAATAAAAGTTCAGTGCTGGAAGAATTTGAGTACTTGGTAATAGAACATTAAGAGTTTTGCTGGGAAAAGAAAATCCATAGAAGAAGCCTGAAATTGTAATGGGTGATATGATAATGCCATTTCTTATAATTCAATTTGCCAGGTATAAATTTACTCATGTTTTTCTACCAAGGGAGGTGCTGTCCAGAGCAGGAAGAGTAACTGAAGTAAACTTTTAACAATCTTTTTCTGTTATAGACATTTAATGGAGTTTAACTGGAGTTATGAATAGTTAAAATTAATCAAACCAGTGTGCCTATTAAAAGCGGAGGGAATCAAAACTAAAGTCATTCCTTTGATACAGTATTGTTATGACAAGTTCACCAACACAAGGTTAGCAGTAGCTTTACCACACTGCAGTGTTCACCTTTCTACTGACTGATCTTTATGCAAGTTTATAAGCATTGTGGTTTCTGATATGTGTGAGACTCAGAAGTGTAAATAGTGTGGGTTTTTTGGAGGTGAGTAAGACAGTCTTGACCTATGCTTTTGGAAAGTAAAAAGTATAGAAATACTCAAAAGTGTGATTTTTGCAATTTATACGAATACTGTCCTTGTGATTAAAATCTCTGTGGAACATGCTCTAGTTTCTTCCTGAAGATGAGAAGTAATTTTACTCCATCAAAATATTTTAACATATTATTCACAATGTAGGTAGGATATGAATTCATGATTATAGGAATCAAAAGTCATTTATAGTAAATGTATCATTAATATTTGGCACTTCCAGATATTAAAAAATCTTCCAAAACTGTTAATCCCAAATCAGCTGAAGACAAGTGAAGAACCACAGTGATTTTAGTGAACTTCTCTGGCACCCCTAATACACCACATTACAAATTGAAAACCTGTTCTGTTGCATTTTAAAGCAGTTCGGTATCTTTGATATGCCATGCTGGAAAATGTTTTTCTCCTTAGAAGCCAAAGATATTTAGTATGTACTTTTTGTCCTTTACAGCAGTGCACTCAAAATTGTAAGTGTGATTTCTTGTCTGTATCAAAAATATTAGAGATTTTTTCTTACACGCCCACTGGGCTCTTGGACACAAACTATCAGGATTATAAGGGTCTACTAAAGAACACAGACAAGCACAAAACAAAAAGGAAAAATAGTAATACATATGAACATCAAAATCTGTGGTGATTCAGGCTGCAAAGAATTCTTGAAATAAAATCAACTTTTACTTCTTTAAGACTCCAATGCATCTAATGTACAGTATCTTACTCTCTTCAGTTGTTGAGATGAGCAAATTATAATTTTGGTGATGTGACTGAGGAATTGATTCGTATTAATCAACTTTCAGCGTACTTTCATGAAAGGTACGCTGTGGTAAGGTTTAGGTATTTTTGTATAGAAAACAAGCAGGTTTTTTAACTTTTACATAGGAGCCATTTTTCATAACTTTACCTTTGCTCTGCTTTCACTATTTCTTTTATTTTACAACTTTAGGAACATTCCAGATAAATTTAATATAGCTCTGGAAGCATGAGGAAAAGACAGTAACAGATGTTTTCTCACAGTTTCTCACTCAAGACTTTGCATATCAATCTCATATTTTTTAGAATGAACCCACATACAGTCTTTGTCCTTCTCAGCCTCCAACTGTCAGTACAACTATGAGATTAGAGGCTTTTCCATCCTAAAGTATACATTAAAATAGCTTGACCGTTTGATATAGATTATGGCAAAATAAACAAAATTGAGTCCTGGAAATGCATGGAAGCTGGCATGAATCTATCAGCTGTTGACAGATCAGGAGTAGGTGGCTGACTTTTAAAAGGGATTTGTTCTTCTCATCACACCTATTTCCAGTTTTCAGTTTATATTCCTGGTAGATTACATTTCTGAGTTGTTCTGATGTTTCAAAAGCATGGAAAATAAAATCTCTACTACATATTTCATATACATTATTGTTGTCTTTTACCAGCTTGTAATTCAGAAAACTTTCTGTTTATGGAAAAGAGGTATCTACGTCTACTTAATTTTATTTTAGTGTTTGGTTGCTTTTTTGGTTTGCCTGGGTATTTAGCTGAATGTTGGCTGTTAGCTTTGGCTCCTCTGTGGTATCTAAAAGGCTGAAAATTGTGTTTAGAACTGTTACTTGTGCAGAACAATTGTAGAATTACAAATAGACACAAAAAATTATCCCAAGCCTGGGGAATACTAGAAATTTTTCATCTCTTGTTTTTTCTATAAGTGAATTGTGTAAGCCTCTTATATTGTATGTGATCTAGATAGATACTCCATTTTAAACACGTTGATTTCCTTTGGTGTGCTAGTGAGCTTCCACAGCCTTTTAGGATCAAAGACGTGTGGAAAAGAGAAATGTATGATTTTAAAAGCTGAGAGGAAATATATTATTGAGGACATAGCAAGAGATAGAAATTAACTTACTCCAGAGATAAAGAAAAAAAAACTTGATAATGTGGAGGCCTCTATTTCTAGATATTGGAGAAGGTCTTTCACAACAACTATAGGAGAATACACTACCTTGGACTGAAAATATCTTAAAAGAGAGTAGGTGGTTTGAGATAGAGTGCAAATAGTGTTTTAAGGACAGTTTGATTTTTTTAAAAAATAATTAAATAATTAGTAAAATTCTCTGATTAAGAAGTGCATAAAAAGCTTCTCTTCTATTGTGTTTTCCCCCTTGCATCTTCATCATAATGACATTTAAAGCCTCATTATGTTTTTAAAGTGAAAAACTTCATCTTAAGATGTATGAGCATGACAGAACAACGCTGTATGGTTTTCCTTTGAAGTTCTGAAAAAATTCTTCTCATCACATTGTGTGACAATTTCTTAATGAGAAGATGTTGGTGGAGTGGAAGCTCAATAATTTTCTGTGTGAGTGGCAAGGGTTCCTTTGAGTTAAAAAGACTGTGAAAGCAAACTGTAATGTTCGTATTGATCTATACACTATCTATAGCTGTCTTTATTACGTTTGCTTATTTTGCCATAATTTATTTATGACTAAACTACTTGGTGGAGTCTCAGGAAGACCTAAAAGGGATTGTCTGGTTATTAAAAAAAACCCCACAAAACTGAACCGAAAACCTTATTTTAATTGTTAAAAACCTTAATAGTATAAGAGGCAACTCAAAGGGGTAAAAGAGCAAATAAGACAAATATAATATGTAAAAAACCTGCCTTAGCATAATACACAGTTAACAATCAGTTAACTTAGGAACAGATTATAAAATTGCGTGTTGTTCAGTTGAAATCTTATCACCACTAAATTATTTATACTTCAGTTTAAAAAGTAAATAAATGCTAAGGGTCTCATACTTTTTTCTTTTTTCTGAGAAGACAAATATAATCTTTTGCTATCAAAAGCTCTGTATCATTTATGAAGTAGATTTCAGCCTGATTTGTTTTAAATTAAATTGCTTAATAAATTTTATACACAATCTGGAGACCCATGAAGGAAAATAAGTAATCAGTTATTCATTGTTTCATTGGAAAAATGCAGTTTTATAGTAAAAAAAAATTAAAAAATCGTTCAGGAGTAAACTGTTCCCATTAACCTTTGTGGTAACTCTCTTGAAGACAGTATAAAGCTGTAGATCCTGGAGATACAGTGTATCATGATGGGCAGATGTTGGTACTAGCACTTGACATAGTATTGGGCCCTTCATGAACAAATATCAACTCCCTCTTCTGTAAAACCACCGTATAGACAAATGTCTTGAAGTGCTCTATCTGAGCAGCCTTTCCGTGAGGTTCTGGCGCTTGCCAGTCTCAGTCTGACTACCATTGGACTCTTCTTTGCTCTGCAAAGTTAGGCACACCTGTGCAAGGTGGCTGCAGTAGTCTCGGGAACAGATCTGCTCACACAAATTGTCACAGTGCTATTGACTTCACAGGAGCTATGATAACAGTCACTGCCTTATTTGATTGCTGTCTTGTTTGAGTGGATAACCAGGTTTAGCAGTGATTTACATTGTCTTTGCAGGAGTGTAAATGATTACTCAAGGTAAAACACCACAGACGATCAAGTCTCACTTCAGAAGTCTACATTGAAGAGACAGACTTTTTTTATACACATGGTGGAATTTAATATATAAACAAACATCCTTTCAGTGTACATGCTTTCTAATTAGGGTTTTTCAGAGTTGCTGTTTTATAAACAACTTTTTTCATGGTCACACATGATGAAAATCTGCAACAAACAGGAGGAAAATTTTCACAGTGCAGTATCTTTTTGGAAGTATCTGCTTTTTCCCTCATTACATGAGGCTTCAATTTGTATTAATTAAAGCTACTTCCTGGGTGGTCAAACATACAAGGTGAAAATTTCATTAGGATATTTTACACTATAGCTAAACACCCTGGTGTTTTATTGCTAATTTTCACATTTTCGCTGCAGTTCCTCATTGCTTTGGTGAACTGTGAAATTATTGTTTACTCCTATGAAATGAGGTAATATACTTTAGTCTGTTAAATGGGAGATATTTTTTCTGAGTTCTGATTTCAAAGTTCAGTGTTTATGCTGTTTACATTTAAAAATAGTCTTATTTCTACTCTGCAACAAAAGAAATGAATAGATGTCATCCTTTCACCACTTATGCCACTCTGGATGAAGTGCATTCCCTCTGGTGTTAACCTGGTTGAAGTAATGAATGTGTCTAACCCGCGGTCTCAGAATGTACCCATTAACCAGAAGATCCCCTTTAAAGGTCCAAATCAAACAACAACAAAAAAAAATAGAAGTCCAATAAGGTAAGCTACAAAGTAGCTTGTTTTAGAGTTTGCACCATTGCCTACAGGCTAACAATTTTCTACAAAGATTGGCTTTTAAAATCCCAGCAAACGTTCCAAACTCTGTGTTGGTGCTTAGTCTGTGTTTTTTCCTTTGGAGGGCTGTGGAACTAGTTTTGTGATGTGGTTTAAATCAAAAGTTATTAAAGATAAAGGGGACATTGTAAAAGGAAAGCAAAGAAAACAAAGCAAAACAAAAAGAAACCTGACCAACCCTATACATTGCAAAGTTGACTCTTGCATTAGCTTCCCTCTGGCAAAGAGGAGATATTATTTCTCTAGAAATTGGTTGCCTCTGATTAGCCTGGGTAGGAATTGTCTCACCCAACTCAGTTGTCTAAGAATTGTTGTCAAATTGTAAACTGGACATCTAGCTCCTCCTATGGTCGGTGGAATGAAATTGACATCAAGTGATTAATACCCTTCAAAAGCAGGTGTCTGAGAGTGGTGGGAATTGTCTGGAAGAAGTCTTTGGACTGGATAAAAAGGGAGCCTGTATACATAAATGAGACTTAGATGACTAATTTTAGATGGGTAAGGCTGAAATGTTTTGCTGGCAATTAACTTTAATACGTCCCTTGCTGCATATACAGTATCTCATACCTAAGTTATTTTCAAGTACTTGGTATTAGAACTCAGTATCATTTCTCAGTTGGGTTACAGGACTAATTCACAAAAATATTTAAGAATACCTAATGGAGGGGACATCAAGTATTTTTCCTTTCTTTCCTAAAGTACTTCTAAGAAGTTTGCCACCTTATCTTATGTTCAGAATTTCAAAGGAAATTTTGCTTTCTCCTTCCTTATCTATGTGTGTGGGGCGGGGTGTTTGGGGTTTTTTTGGGTTGTTGTTTGGTTGGTTGGTTGTTTTTTGTTGGTTTTTTGTTTTGTTTGGCTTTATCTGTATCTAGTATTCTTGGAAAACATATGCTTACATTGGGAATATCTGTTTTCTGATTCATTTGGTCACAGAAGTATTCAGATCTTTCATATCAGTTTTCCCTATTAGAAAGTATAAGTAATGGATTCAAGTGCCTTTGCCACACAGATCTTTGAATACTGCCATGATAAAAATATTTACCACTGTAGAAAGCATTCATAGTTTTTGCTAAGGAAAACTTGAAAAAAACACGAGTTTGAAGATAAAGGAAAGCTCGAGACACAAACTTCATAGAGGTAATATGCTGTTACATACTAATGGTTAATTAAGAGCAATACAAAGTTATGTTGCATTTTGTTTGTGGTATTAGGCTACCTGTTACAGTTAGTAAAAAGAAACAGCCTTTGGATACATGGGCCCCTTCTTGATCCTATTATGTACAGTACTAATGCAGCTATTTGTGAAAGCTATTTGTGGTAAGCCATGTCTTGTTTTAGAAGCATTGTTATAGTGTCATATGAGTGATACACCTACATTTAATTTCACTGCTGTGGTGGGATAGCCTTGGCTAGGGGATAAACTCCCACCCAGCCACTCAGTCACTATTCCTTCTCTGTGGGACAGGGGGAGAAAATCGTCTGAGAAAGCTGATAGGTTGAGATAAAGACAGGGAGGTTGCTTACCAGTTACTGACTTGGGGAAGATTTAATTTCTTGCCAATTAAAGTAGATTTGGGTAGTGAGAAACAAAAACATATAACAAAACCACCTTTCCCCCCCTTTACCCATGCCCAACTTCACTCTTGGTTCCTCTACCTTCCCCCACCACCACCCCCGCAAGAAGACCAGAAGGATGGGCAATGGGAGGTTGTGGTCAGTGCCTAACAGCTCCTCTCTGCTGCTCCTTCCTCCTCACCCTTTTCCTCTCCTCCAGCATGGGTCCTTCTCATGGACTGCAGTTCCCTTAGGATAAACCTGCTCCAGCGTGGGCTTTTCCACTGGCTGCAGGGGAATCTCTGCTCCAATACCTGGAGCATCTCCTCCTCCTCCTTCTCTCACCTTGGTGTTCATAGGGCTGTTTTTCACCCTTTTTTCCCCCTACACTACTCTCTTGTCCAGTGTTTTGCCCTTTCTTAAATATGTTTTCCGCAAGGCACCACCAGCTTGGCTGATGGGCTTAGCTGTGCCCTGTGGTGGATCCATTTGGAAGCAGCTGGAACTGGCTGTGTCTGACATGAGGCAGCCCCCCGCTACCAAAATAGCACCGCTACTGGGTGCTATTTACACCCAGTACAACTGTTCATAGAAAAAAAAAAATGCCATGTATAGCTACCTTAAGTGTTGAGGATGTTCTGAGCGAATATTTCCATGAGATTTCCTTCCTGGCATGAACAAAGATTTGAGAGTGAGGTTGAAACCAAAGCAATCTAGATTTCCCAGTGCATTTGCAGTATGAATTTAGAATTTAGTCCTGTTGAATTCTCAGACTAACAAATTACCATTTCATCAAAAAGATGTGAATTTAGGAGGCAGACAGGACTGTAAAGTATTTTCAGGTTTTGCAATCATATGTGGTTTTTTTTCCTGTTTTAGATAGTTATCTCTGTGTATGCAAAGAATGAAAGTCTCTGATCCCAGTAAGTAATTTTTCACTCCATTGCTAGAAGAAATGTTGAAGTAATTGCAGTTTCAGTAATAGTCAATGAGTATTTGTAATTGCAAGTTCTGTGACTACTACATAGAACCATATATTAACCAACATATAGAACAACATCCATATTTGCCTGATCATATTGTTAAGAAATTATAGAGTCCCTCAGTCTCATTTAAAGACTCTGTAAAAATAGCCACAATGAACATATCCCCCCCCCCCAAAAAAAAGAAAAAAGAACAGTAGTACTATGACTGTATAAATGGGGAGAATGGCATAATTTACAATCGTTAACCTGACTGGGATTTGACAATTCATTGTAGCCCTCTTAACTGTTATCTTTTACAGAAAGAAATTTTCAATTTGCACAATTCATGAGATTGTGTTACTGTATTGCATGGTAATTTTTTTTCTTTTTTTGCACTTCATGTTATAAAAGGGTAGTTTGTGAATCTAATAGTCAAAGAAGAAGCCACTTTCTGTTATTCATCCCAAAGACAAAAGAAAAGAAATCTTGCTCTTGCCTGTCCCTCTGAAAACAAGCCTAGCCTAATCATGTATATTTAAGGCGGGTGACTCGTGTGCAGTTGACATTTGTAATGGAACATCTTAAAAGCATAAGTCTTTTCCAAAGTGACTTGGTCAAAATTATGATGAAAGTAATAACATGATTAAACCTGGTATTAACATCATTAGTGATAGTATCTTAGAAAGGGTTTAAGTGTTGATGGTATAGGAAACCTTTGTCTAAATCTTAAAATATCTCCATGTTGCAAGACTATGTAATTAAGGCAGTGACCAAACATAGTCCTTGTAAAGTATAAATTGTATTTAAATGCAGATTATTCTCCAAGTTTTGTGGAGTGTTTTTTTCTTCATTGTTTGTGCAAGTTATTTCAGATGGACAACCAGATTAAGTGAAAAAACAATAGACTGAGACATGGAAAACAATCAAGGTATTTTCCCTTTCCTAGCTAACCTTTCTAAAATCATGCTTGATCTTCAGAAACAAAATGAAAAGTGTTCTCTTCCATTAATATTGAGAAAATATTTCCCTTGGTATACAAGAAGTAGTGATAGATTTAAATAACATTGTGCGTAGAAGAATTCTCGATGGGAAGCTTTTATTTCTTCTTGCAAGTAGCTAGTATATTATCTCCTGAATAAGTATAATGGCTAAGTAAGTAATCCATACACATGCACAGCATTTTAAGAAGGTATGAGCTAGTCCACTCACAGAACAGAAAGAGGACACTTGGGGCCCAGATTCATGTCACTTAATATGAGGCACTTAACTGAGACAGCTGAAACACGAGCGCAGGTGCTCCAAGTTTCAGTGGTCAGAGTGTGACTGAGATCTGAATTGACTTATCGAGATACCTACCTGTCATTACTGACTATCCAGGCAGCCTAGGAGGACAAACCTGAGTATTTTTAAAGGCTCAGCTTAGATGTTTTCTATTCCAATGGTTTTTGGCTTCTGCTAACAATGACGGGAATAGAATGAACTATGATTTTTCTTTTCCCCTAACCATCTGATATTGTCGATATAACAACAAAAGTAACAATAACTGTGTTCAAGTTATCTCAAGGAAGTAAGCCTGAGAGCTGTGTCTCTAAAACCACTTTAGTTAAAGGTCAGTGTTCATTAGTGTGGAGTCAACAGCACTCTGATAAACCTCTTCGTTTAAACTAAATGACAGAATAAAAGCTAGTAGTACACTAGTGAGCATTACAATAAAACATGATGTATTGCATTTATAAAAATAAAAACAACAGACTGGAAAACTGGATAATGCTTGCATTTGATATATTACAAGTGCAGTTTTATTCCTATTTCTGCTTGCAGTCTCATATGCAACATTTCTGTTGCTTAAATTGTATAATTAACAAGCACTGGATTTCATTGCTTAAGATAAAAATATGAGACCCAGGTGGATAAAGGTCAGGAAATGCATAGCTCACAATAGCCTGTGAAAGGGTGGTAGGTTTGGAGAGGGGGAAGAGGCGGTGCGTGGTACATTTTCTCGGTTCTGTAGGAATGCATGACTGACTTACCAAGTGCAGGCGATTTGGCAGATCTACTCCAGCAATGATTTAAAGCAAGAAAGGAACTAACCTCAGGAAGAACAATGTTCTCAACACTGAAAACAGTATTAATTTAAACCAAAGGTGAGCAGAGGCCAACTTTTTTTTCTAATCTGCATGCTAGCCTTTCTTCTAGACAGTTATTGGGATCTGAACCCCAGATCAAAAATAACTTTTAGACTGAAAGCAGCCAGCATTTAATCTAGCTAACCAGCATGATAACATTTTCTTGAATTACTTTACTAATAAACTAAAAGCACAGCAATCGCTTTTGGAGGATGAACATGGAATTGGAATGAAAAATGAGAAAATGCTGAGAAATAAGAAGGACCAGACCAGTCTGAAGTTAAAATTAGTTCTGGATTTCCAGTTAGGACAGCTCAAGTTTTATTCCTGCTTTAATACTTCAGGACTATAATTGGTTAAACAATAAAATTCCAATTCATAAGTGAGGGGTTTTTTATCATGGCTCCTGTTCTGTAACCCATGAAGGAGATTATAATGAAAAAAGTAGTTGTTTCATGAGTTGGAAAGGGATCATGAAAAGTGGGAGCTAAGATACAGGTATAAAGATAAAATAAAGCTGTTGCTTTAGTAGTTTGGATCAAATCTCACACATATCTAGCTGTTCACAAGCAGAGGTTAAGTGCCTATTCCAACTCCTGAAGTAATCAATAACAACAAATATTGCAGTCAACTTTCTGTAGTCACTTCAGACATTTCAAACCAGAAGCACGCATAAGAGAACTCTAAAGATTTTTGTTTACATTGCAAGTATAATAGTATTATGTTGATGAAAAATTGATTATGGTTTTGATTATTTGTGTGTCCAGGTTTCCATAATTGCTGACAGTAGAAGGGACTTGTATGTTTCATTTGAATAGTACATTTATTTGAAATAACAGTTTTAAATATCACAGTATTATGTTTAGATTAATAGTTGAGGCCTCTGGATGCCTTTTCTCTTGAAAACCCCAAGAAGTTGAAAATTTCCCCATGAATCTTATTTAACTTTTAGGGAACTCCCACAAATCTTTATTGTATTTTTATGGTTGATCTCCTTTGAGTTGTTTCACCAGGTATGCTGTATTGAGAACTTTGGATTCCTGTCTCATTTTAGATACTTAATCTCACATTTTTACTCCTTGGTTAAATAAATTTTTAGAGCTGAAAGCATGTGAAGGCCTACTTCCTCTCTGGAAGATAACAACATACCAAATATTGTCTGGCTTCCCTATTTTAATGTATAATAAACCCAAACTGGTACACAATAGAACTCTAATTCAAGACTGAGTGTGATACTTTTTTTTTTTTTTTTTTCCCTTAAGAACTGTATAGAACAGTATAAGAATTAAGGACAGAGGAGGTCTGGTGACTCAGCTTGAGGAGTGAGGAGCATTAAAATGGTAGTGTATGACAAGTATTTTGTTGCTGAGTTCCTTCAAAGATGAGAATTAGCTGTGCTTTCAATTGTTTTTCATTTCCGTGTTGTTGCAGTGGAACTGTAATTGCTTTCTGTAGGCCCAGAACTTCATCCTCTCTTACACAGCAACATTGCCTTGCACATATAAATGTTATGTATATTAACATAAAAAGAAATGTAAACACACTCCAAAAGTCTTTTTAGTAAGTACTTCCAATAAGTAGAGCCAAAAGTTACATGTCATTCTTTCTCTATATATATATTTATATTTTATAAATATATTTATATATTTTACAAATACTTAAAAAGTAATTCTTTGTACACCTCTGTATATCCCACAGCAACCACAATTGGCAAGCAATCAATCATTATTTTTTTACAGTAAAACTGTCCTTAAAATTTAAGCTGTTCTTAAAACTGGATGGTGTAAGTGACCACTCCAGTGACTAAAATAAGTTTATTTTAATTGGATCACCTAAAATCAATGGCTCACTGTAGCACTCTGTGAATTTGGAGATACTTTTTTTAAAGTGTTTTATGATGTTCTATCCTCTGAAAATGACATCCGAAACACCTTTTCCTCTAATGTTGAGACATTCTACTTTCATGGGTATATGAGAGTATATGTGTGTGCATGTGTACATTCATATTTTTAGACATCTGTATTTATAGTTTTGTGTATCAATTGATTTTTCAGTCAGTGGGAAAAAATAGAGGTTCCGTAAGCATCATTTGTAGAACGTTC
Organism: Ciconia boyciana; assembly: GCF_034638445.1. Lineage (NCBI taxonomy): Eukaryota > Metazoa > Chordata > Aves > Ciconiiformes > Ciconiidae > Ciconia > Ciconia boyciana. The sequence continues at coordinate 178,706,449 of NC_132934.1, forward strand.
AAACCCAAACTGGTATGTTTTCTTAAAAAAGAAACTCATTTGGTTAACTGGTTAATTTGGGTACTCTGAACGTGCCCCTGTTTAACCAATATGGGCTGTGTTTGAAATTGTTTTTTTGTTGTGTATTTAATACTGGATAGTGTATGGCCAATCAGAGTAATCAGACATCTACAAATGGAGAAAACTAAGTGTATCACTCACACCACCTCCTGCTGCCACTTATTGCATATGTTCTGATGCTTTGCTCAAAGCAGTTAAGTTCCTATACTAATCTTGCAAGATTGTTCCAGAAACAAATTAATGTCAGTGATTAATTTCTTGGTATTATTTTTCTTCAATAGTATTTACCTATTATTTCTACTTACTACAGTGTGTTGTGTTTCCATAATAATTTCTCTACTCCTTTTGCTTTAGTGGTTTTAAATTCTATATAGACTATATGCACACCTCCTGTGTGTTTGTTGCTGTTCTCTGAACTTCCTTTCAAGAAAAGGATGATGAACAAATAACTGAACTACTGTTGCAGTATGCTAGAATAGAAAAGAGAATATTTTCTTTTTATTCCATGGTGCTTTTGTTACTGAGGTCTAAGCTTGCATTGGAAAGCACATAGCCAATTTAACTCTGTTGGAAAGTATTTTTCAACATCAGTGCTAATAAAGTTTTTAGCTTCCATTAAACATCAATGTTTAGAATTATTTTACTCCAGCTGTAGTTATCAAACTTGTTGTTGCCCATAGTTTTAACTTACTTTATAATAATTTCATCTTCTGTTACGATAAGGTCATCTGTGATTTTTGTTACCTATTTACAAGGATAGTAAAAAATGTTATAAATCCTCGTCGTGTTCTGAACAGAGGATATATCTATCTATTATTACTCAAAGTTGGCCTTTTCTTGGACTATACTTTTGTTGTTAAATGACACCAAAACATATTTATCTTCCAAATTTAATTGTTTTAATGTGTTTCCTCACAGGACTTTTCCTGTTCCACCTTCTGGTTTCTTCTCTCTGGTTAAGCATTCTAGCAGCTCTCACATCTTAAGAGGCATTAATAAGGGCCACCTGCCACTGTGACTCATTTAAAATGTCTCTGCACAGTCTAAGATGAGAGATAATAAATATGTCCAGGCCATGGGGGATCAGAACGGAGCCATGAGACAGTGTTGGTCAGCATGATGGGCAGTGGTCTCAGCATGACAGCAACCTAACCTTATGCTCCATTATTCCTCTGTGTAAATGCTCAGCAAATGTCACAAACCTGTATGTACGCTGTAAGCAGTTTGTGGCAAGTACCACATGCTGCTGTAGGTCTGCACATAACCACCACAGTGTTAGCTTTTAACAAATATTTTTTTATACCCTTCAAAATATTTCTGAACAATTGCCAAAGTCTTTTCTACCAAAAAAATCTCACCACTTCTTTTGTATATATTCAATAAAAAGTTAGACATGCTTTTTTATTGGAGGAGAATGGATATGCCTCTCCCTCCTGTAGTTTTGGAATATTAATTCATTCAGTCATACTTCTAGCTCTAAGCATCTCTAGGTAAATTAACTACTTAAACTACTATTCCTTCTATATGTTCAGCACTTTTTCTGGAAAGGTTTTCCCATTTCCTTAGTAACATTTTCTCTTTGATGATAGTACATGTTACCCCTTAAATATACAAAGTGTGTTTGCTTTAATCTAGCATGTAGTTGAAGAGGATACAAACAAGCAGTGGATATAGCTTTGTAAAACCTTTATGTAGTGAAGGGCATGGCAAAGGCACTTGTCTTTGCAGACTAAGAACATGTGTCTGTTTCACACCGAGAGCGTAATTTTGTACATGGCAAAGAATGCATTCTTGTCATATTGTCTCATGTTTTTTTTTTTCTTTTCACATTTTTTTTAAGTTGAAACAAGGTCAGACAGTCTTCGGAGAGTCAAGCTAATGCAGTGCATCTGATTTCATTATGTACCCAAAATTAAAATAAAAATGAAAATAAAACCAGAACCATTATTTAACAATAATGAATTTAAACAAAAAAAACCTCAAACCCCAAAAACACCATAATGGGAAAACACTACTGAGAAGAACTGGATGCAGCTGTACAAGAAAAAAAGAAAATATTCTTTTAATAAAATACACTAAATAATACAGAATATTTTCTTAATTCTTAGATTTCACTTTCTAGCTGATTTGCTGGGAGTCTGATGTATGCCTTCTATTTATTGTAGCATATTTCTTCTGAAGTATTGAAATGTTCCTTTCCAAATGTTCTTGGCATTAGAAGCAAATTTGGAAAATAAAAATCTGAAATGAAGCAACTTGATACCTTAATCAACCCTGAATTCACAAAATGTAGGCCACACAGCAAAGTCACTGCTGTTGAAAGGAGTAGATCTGAAGTTCAAAATACTTCCTGCTTCCCCATATCAACCTCCAGAGAACAAGGATTCCAAAAAGGGCATCAAATTCAGACTCAGCTGGACTGTGGAATAACATGAATCATCATTTTTTTGTGCAATGTGAATGTTACATTTCTGTAGAAATTCTGCCAACTTTGCTTAGATGAAACACTGAAATGCCAATAGCTACAAATTAAGTAGTGTGAGTGGAGTGAAGGCTTGTCTGGAGGAGCAAAAGTTGTACTAGTAAGACTGCTCATATAGTAGATAAAAATCTTCTCCCCAATTTGAGTGCTAGGAATGTTATTAGTCTTAGAAACATTATCTGTCCTTTGTAATGTCTGTCTGACTGTAAAGCAGATGCTGGTTTTATTCTACTTTTCTCAGGCAATCATTTTCTATTTTCTATACTTCTTTCTTTAGGTTGTCACTCATCATTTGGAAATGATCAGAAACATTCCTTGCCGCCAACCCAACCCAGCCTAACACTTTTAGAACCTTCCTCTGTGCCTCCAGAGAGCTAGCAGATAATTTGGGTTATTCAAGTATACTGATTCAAGGACTGAGTGCAGGTGTTCATTCATCTGGCCCATTTCCTTTCTTACCAATAAATGAAAAGATGGTGTTTACCCGTTGGGAAAAATATCTTTGTCAAGTGGCCATATAAGACATTTCAGGTTAAATGTTATTTAACATGTTAGGCGTTTTTGTTTCCAGCCCATGGTAAAAGGGGCATGTTATCAGAAAGACATTTTGTGGTATTTTCCTACTTCATTAAATATTGGTTAGGAAAGGAAAGGGAGATAGTGGGGATTTTGTTTGTTTGCAGCTTCAGCTCATCAGGGAAGTACAGTGTAAGTGACATGTAGTAAGGGTCTCATGTAGCAGAAAAAGGTGGAAGAAAAAGATCTCAAAGCTATTTTATATGCTAAGTTAAGTGCTTGTGACTGAGATGCAGTTAAAGAGCAATTGTATCGTTTGCAACCAGAACTTCTTAGAAGGTTTTTGTCACCAATCCGTTGCTTCAGAATAAGCCTTCTTTTCCTGAAACAGTATATAAGTTGTCAAATGTTATAATCAAACAGCTCATCCAGGCTTATGGCAAAATTAAAAAGCCCTGGGGATTTTCTTATGGCTAAAATATTCTGTCTCACTTTTGATCACATCCCAGAATGTACTGTGACTTCTTAAGTTGTGACAAGACTGCTTCTCCTTTGTCATTTTGTGGAATTATAATTGACTTCTCAACCCAACCACCATAAATTTAGTTGGGGGGCAAGTTTCAGTCTAGAAGCTTAGTTTCACTGAAGCATGTGGAGTCCTGCATGGTCTCACTAGAGCAGGCAGATGCCAGAGTTTTAGCTGTAAGGCAGAGTTTTCTGTATTCAAGGGATTGCATCCTTCCCACTTGGATGTGGTGTCCAGAGCATAATTCTAGAATTAGTCTGTTATCCCCAGGGTATTTGTAATTTTAACACACATTTTTCCATACTGTCCTCCTGTGTATGCGCGTATTCTTTGATACATACAATGTGTATGTATATTAAGTTCATGTGCATGTGTCTACCCACATATATAAATTGCCACATAGGAAGCACTGTTTATTCTTTTCTTTCTCATCTTCTGAAGTTTCATTGCCAATAGAAGTGTCTTAAAAATATCATGTTCACAAAAATGATCAAATAAAGTTTAAAACAGTTTAAATATTTGTCCATTAAAAGAAATCTTTCCACTGTATTTGCTTTCTATGTACATTAATCTCTTTGATTTTCTGTACTTACACTGTTTGACTCTCTTGCTATGCCAAATAAACACTTCTCAGAAAAGACAAGGAGAACACAATTTGAAAAGGGCAAGGCACGTAGACTGAGCAAAGCTGGTGTCAAAATACTAAACACCTGCTCTTGTGACACATCCAGTATGATAAGACTACATTTTCTTTTGGGCTTAATATTAATGTGATCCTCAGAGATGTCCAGTATATAGTTTTTACAGAAATCTGCCTTAGACTTGTCTTGGTTAGGTATTTGTATTTGGGTGAACAATAATTCCTCCCCACAGATGAGCACAGAGAATAACTGAGAAAAGTGTCTGTAGATAGCAACTTCTCTGCCAGATCTTGATGGTTACTCATCCCTGTGTAATTGTTTGTAGTGTTTCATGAAGAGCCGGTTAATCCCTATAGGTTGTGTAAAGTGATTCCCTGTGGATGATCTAATTGAAGTAATTAAGGTGGGTTTATTATCACTGCTTAGTAACTGGACCCATAGTCTTCCTGTTGTATTCTCAAATTGAAACAAATGCTGGCTAGGAAGAGTGATGGGTATTTCTTCTTTACAAGTGTGGAGAGAATTAAGTAGTATCAAAGCTAAGCTGATAATCAGGTGGGTGAGTCAGGGGTTAATTTGCAATTAGAAGGTCTTCAAATTTATTAGCTGCTTTTCCCTTAATTAAATTTCTGTTGAAGGTCAGTTTTTGCCTTGATGGCCTCTTTATTTTATCTGTTAAAAACAATGACTCTGATAAAAGGTTTTGCTGAAGCCCAGAACAGAGCACAAGGAAAACTTAAGGGAGCATATTAGCATGTAAAAGTGAGGGATTCATCTCCAAGGTCACAAATTTCATGAAGTCCTATAGCTTCAACAAAAGTCAGTGATAACTAGGCCTATGCTGGTTAGGCAAGTACTGCATCAGGGCTGTAGCACTGCCCATGGCCTGCTGCCTCAGAGGGACTGCTGACATAAAACTCTGGAAACCTTGGTGCCTCTTGCTCCTTTAAGCTCTACCATTACTGTTTTATTATGTTAACTGTCAGGTATATCGCGTGGATATCTGAAGGTTTGCTTTTTATCCAGTAAAAATATGTCTGTGATAACACACCGTTCTTGTCTTCATACTTAGTCTTTCCTTCTTATTCTTTGGAGGTGAGCTCTGAGCTATAAAATGCAAATACAGGTAGCAGACCCTTTCTGTTGGCTCCTCTAAGCTTATCAGCCTTTAGCTAACACAATTTTAGCAGATTATAGTATTTCTCAGATTGCCACACCCTTTTAAATCAGGTTGGTTGTCCATAAAAATCGCAAATGAGACATTAATAACATGTCAGTAAGAGTCAACAGGAATAAGTGTCTAACATACCTTTGTCAGTGCTTTTGTCAAAATCAGGAGCTTAGGCTGTCATACAAAACTTTTGGGAGGATTATATCGAATACCTGCCTATAATACTTAGTTAAATGCAGTTTTCAGCCTAATAGATCCAGCATGTTTTAGGTCATTGAACTATTATGAAGGCCTTGCAATTTTTGGTAGGCTCCAATGCACTCTTGCCACTCTTTTTAATCTCAAAATGCTATTGAAAACCGTCTATGTATAGTTTGTTGAACTAACTGCAGAGCCACTTGGCCTGTGAACAACCAAGAACTACTATTCAAAGCATGACCCCAAAATAAGACATATCTGTATTCAGGGTCATGTTTTCCAGGGTCCGTATTTCTTCAGGGACATGTTTTCAATTGGAAAACTAAAAAAAGCAGTACAAAAGCTTTTGCTGTGTAGAACAAGTTCTGTTTTTTTAATTGGACTTAGCATTGCACAGTATTAGATAGGACGACTTTTTTTTTCCAGCTTAATTGAAAGAAATTGTCAACATCCTATCTGCAGTTAGTTACATAAATGTTAATCATGAATAGCTGGGTTACTGTCAGAGAAGTTACTCCATATTAACAGTTTGCAGTCAAGAGACATAATTTGGCCTCTAACTGGATATTTTTGCACTCTCAAAGACCTTCAAGCTACAGGGGAAATTGATAGTCTGAAACAATTAAAATGGACACATCTCATTAATGTTTTTAGTCAACTGTTGTAGTATCAGTCCTCTCTTGATTTATCTGGGAAAAAATGAAGTTACTGAATCAGGATTGTCAGAAAGATCTGCAACTTTCTCTTTTCAGCTGTGAGAATACATACAGTTGATTTCTTTTTTTAAATCTCTGCCCGAACCTCCTTGGAATTGAAGTTAGGGACAAAATCAGAGTAAAAAAACCATTTACTATAAACCACTCCTGCTCCTGTTCCTCTCTGAAACTGCAGGTGTGAAAGGAGGGGAACAGCAAAATGCCCGTAGCTGTACTATTTTGGGAAATGTAACACTTTGGAAACCAGCCTGGCTGTAGCTGCTCCCGAAAGAGGTCTTGTGTGCACATCAGAGGGTGTGTGTGATGGATGTCAGGCTTCACCTATCAGCAGTTTTCACTACTCTCACTCTTCGTGGTGGCAGCAAGCCAGAGCTGTTTTCCTTCTGGCTTTCTTTTACAGGTTTACCCCATCCCTGTTGCAGGGTGAGCAAAATATTTGTCTGTCATACTAAGGGCAGTAAAAATTAAATTTCACCTGAAATCCTGAGAAGTGTTGAGATTACTCTGGTTAGATACCAGTGTTCAGCCAGTGTGGTGCCGGGTCCATGTGAACTCATGGCAATAGATGGGGATCTTCTCTTGTGTTTTGCATACGTTGCATAAACTGCTCTCAGGCAGTACACAAAGGAGCACAAAAAGTGCAATAAAGATCAGCACTGCAGATAAGAGCTTTGCAGGAGCATTGAGGAAGAGATTTTTACCTTAATTATATTTTTTAAAATTCTAAAGGAATTTAGACTCCTCTTGGCATGCTTAGATTCTTATGCCAGCCATCCAGAAAGGAGAGGCATGTGCTCCTCTAGGATATGATGAGTCATGGTTGGCATTTTCTTTGTAATCTTTTTAAGTTCATGTAGTTTTGATTGAAATGATTTTAATTTCTTTCTTTAAGAAATAAACTTGAAATATTGTTTTCCCTGATAACTCAGCTAAGGGTTCTTACAAAAGGCAAAACATTTTTTATGGTGATCACTTTGCACTTACTTTCTACATATTATCTTATGAAAAGACAAGCTCAGCATAACTTGCAAACTTGCATTCGTTTGAAGTATTCAATAAAACATGAATGTTCTGTGTGTATATATATATACACACACATATATGTACAAATTTGTATGTATATATTTGGAAGCTTACAGAAAAATAGCATTAGAAAAGGTCTGGTTTTCTTGATCATTGTGCTTGTCACATACAATTTGAGACTTGGCTTCTGTCTTACTGAAATACAGCCGTGTGCTATAGTGAAGGTTATAGCCAACTAGAAAAATTACGATGATTATTTGATATATTCTTTTTATGCAAAAATCAGCAACACGTTTACACATCAGTTTGTCAATAAAAAGTCTGGTTTTTTCATTTAATTAATCTGAAAACAAAAACCCAAAACATTCTTTTCAAGAAGAAAGCCATTAACAAATTATTAAAAACTGAAAAATATATACTAAGTATTTAAAAACATAATTTTAAATGCTGTGTAATATTATATGATAGTCTTCTAAAAATGTAGAATGTCTGTTGCAAAACTCAATTTTTTAGAAAAAAGATAACTTTCCCTTCCATCCAACCCCCCCATTATCTCCGTTTTGACCAGTAAAGAAATAGTATAATAACTAACTCACACTGTCAAATCTGCTATGAATTAATGTAATTAAAACAGTGTGTTCTGATAAATCTTATAAATAGTATAAAAGCAATGCTGTACTTGTTGCTCTTCTAGATAAAGCAATGCTGAGCATTGATAATGGTGTTGGAATGGAGAAACTTTGTTGTCTTTTCTGTGTAGTTCTAAAAACTTTATCTAACATAGTCAAATCTGTTGTTTTACAGCATTGAATCTGTGTTGTCCTAGCCACACGCTGTTTATCCAGGTTTCAGACTGAAGTCAGTTTTCAATTCAATTTTTCCAGTCATATTGAATGACTGTACACAGCTTCTGTGTGCTGTGCAGCCATTTCAGCAGTAGATGGTTTCCTCTCTTTCTATGTTTGGTATTTACAGTTTGCAAGGCAATCAGAATTTCTGAATTAAAAAAAAAAACCCTAAACAGTGTAGAATGCGAAGATATAATATTGTAAAAGAAACAGAAGTGGGATGAGAGAATGTTTTGAAAATTGTCATTGAACAATGGGATTCAGACATAGCAGATAGTTTGTGTGAGATTTGGATTGCAAAGTTTAAGTTTTATGCATCCTGTGTACAAATAAACTTTCAAAAAAGTTGTGAATTTATTAAAAGATTGCAGAAAGTCTGACACCCTTACACTGTTCTGTTCTTACTTTCTTACTAAGTTTCCTTACCTGAATTTAGACATGCAAATATGAGCCAAATGACCCAATCCATGTAAGGAAGTAGGTGCCTACCAACCACAATTAATCTCATTTTAAGATGAGTCAGATAGATCACATGAATCATGCTCTGGACCTACCTGCAAAAGAAGACAAGCTAGCTAGCTTGCATTGAAACATAACTTCTAGACATGTGAAGTGAGATGAATAGTATCAAAGTATTGAGAGAATGTAGGTACATATGCAATATTTATGAAATTTGCATTTTAAAAATTTAAACATTTAGTAATTATTGAGTGGTCTTTATTGGTCTTTGTTGGTGACATTGAGTATCCTGAATTTTAAGGATATTTGAAAGAATCAGTATGATGTACAGCTGAAAAAAACAAAACCACTGGAAAGCATGTCACTTAATTAACTATACCTTAGAAGTTATACTTAGAAGTCCTCTGTGCCACATGCTGCATCCCCACTTCTCAAGGCTGCTGCTATCATACTAGGCCAGTAATTCTCTACATCATCATGTTAGAGTCCATGTAGAATAACTGCTTGTTACTGCTATCTATGCAAAAGTATGGTTCTACCATACAAAGACAAACAAAAGTAATAAAGATTAGCCATAGCCACCTGGCCAATTAGAGAAATTGCTGTCAACTCAACCAAGTAGAACAAAGCTGCAAGTCCAGGAAAGCTCAGACAGCACACCTGACAAGCTGCAGTCCAGAGGCCTCGCAGATTTAGTACAAAGCTTACGCCTGTTACTGTCAATGACAATACTGTATTACCAGGCTACACAGTTACAACATGTAAATGGCAGTGATTAAATGAAATTATGGTAAATAAGGGAAAATAATGACTAATGTGTATTTGACTTTGAAAGAAGAAAGATTCATCCCGTTCATTTTGTTGCTTTACACAAATATCTGCTTACTGCATTACACCACTTGCAGCATAGATTATTTTTATTTTTCTATTTCCTTATATATTACTTAGATATTTTTATGTGATTTTTGACATAAGTATGTACAACATCCACAAGGGGTTGTCTGTAATAAAGGCTCCTAAGCCTTTGATATTACAAAGCATCAACTATGGTGCAACTGTTTTAAGAAGGGAAATGGAATTGCTTATTTTTGGCCATTAAATCAGATTACGCTCTCGCAATTTGAAAGGCTGTACAAGAACAAGTTGTCTGTTTAAAAACTTTACCATTAATGTTGCTATTCTGTTACCGGTTTACTTTTTAAAAGTCACAGTGATCGCATTGGACGTGATTCTTTTCTCACACAATTGTCATAATAATATTAATTTCAGTGGAATTATTCTTCATTTGCCCAGTGTGAGCAAAGAATCAGATTAATTCACCAAAATTATTTTCTTGCCACGTTATAAGAATTTATTATTTTTCCCTGTAAGACATTATCATAATTTTAGTAGGGAATAAGTTAAAATAATCTTCATCCAGTTGGGCAAATAGAGTCAGCCTGCTGCTGTGTTATATAGCCCGTCTGTTCTGCCAACTTATTTTTGATGAGCTTCTTAGAAATAGCTGCTTTTATGCCAGTGACTTAGGGTAGGATTGTCTGTAATTATGCTCTTAGTAACATTGCAAGTATAAAGAAAGAAGGGGGAAAAAAAAAAGAGACATAGGTCTTTTATAGGACCTCTTGTAGGCTTCTGTCTCATTATGTTAACAATCTGCCTAGAGAATGGTGTCAGATTTAGAGAGCAGACGAGATTGATTTACTTTTCAGGCCCTTCTACCCAGCCTAATTATTGCGTTACAAATGGCGATTCTTTCACCCCTCTGAAGGAGCACTTTGATTAGTGTCTGCAATGCAGGTGCCAGGGCTTAATACGGTAAGTGCATGTCAACTAGTTTCTTTCATCACATAGTCAAACTGTATAAAACAGCCATTGCACAGTAGGATCTGATACATGGTTTTACCAAGGCTTATATGAGCTTAAAATTGATAGGGTTAGGACAGCTACAAAATTTGCCATCTTTTTTTGTTTAATGGTTTCTTTTGTTATTGTAGTAAACACAAGAACGATGGGTAGATGTGAAATGGAAATAAAATTAAGGTGAATAGGTAGTTTACCATTGTAGAATTTTATTAAAATTCAGATCAGATTTCTCCCTTCACCCTGCCCCCAAGACAAGATTGAATGGTTTTTCTCACAAATTAAGGTATAGTTTCAACATTACAGGCTCTCTTCTTTGCTCATGTACTAGGTGACTTGACTTATTGAAATTGTTTTATTATTAAGCGATAGTAGAGTGATGTTCTTTTTAGTTGGTTAAAGATTCATTTATAAATAGCATTTTTTAGCAGTTGACAATGACTAGGTAAATACAGCCTTGGATAAGTAAATAGAAACACAGGATTTTATAGTTAGCACTAATTACTTAAAAAATTAAGAATCAACATTCACGCCAGGATCCATCTTAGACACTAGACTTCCTATCAACTTCCTATTACAAGTTTCTCACTTGTTTGATATGTTACCTCATTTGCTAGTGAAACACTTTTATCTTTTTTTTTTCACTTTCTGTGCACTAAAGGAGAAGAACATAGAGAATAGCCAGTGTAAGATTCTTTCCTAAACAAATTTACATAATCTAGTACTAAAAAAAGAAAGGGGGGGAGGGGCAATGGGGAAATTGTAGGAATGCTGCTATTCTGAGTGGCACACAAAGGTGAGGCTTCTGAGATCACTGAAGATAGTGTGATGTTTCTCAAACACCTGTGCAATTGAGTTCTTGGCTCAGAGAACACCAGCTTCTTCCTCAGCTACCTCATTTCCCTTGGATCTTTATTATGGACTCTGTCAATTCTCATCCCACATTTAACCAGCATTGCATGTTAATAGATATCGTTTACACCTCAAGTGACTTTTCCATGTTCAATTTGATACGTGTTCCTTTCACATTATGTCTGAATATATTCTGAATTATGCAAAAATTGTTAGGTCTGCTTCTTAGCTATTTGGTATGCAACGTATTTAGTGTAATTATCAGGAAACTATATCAGTAATCATTGCAATATTTATTACTTATACAACAAATATATCCAATGCCCATTAATAATGCTTGGTAATAATTTGTTTTATCTTAGATTCTTAGATTTTTTTAACTTTTATTTTCTCATTATGGATCATCATATGGAATGTACCTGGCAAAAATAGTATTTGTATTATATTATCACAATTCTTCTAATTTTAATAAAATAAATGGAAAATACAGAGAGAAATATCAAAAGTTAAATTAAAAATATGCAACCTATAGCCTTAGTAAAATATCCCGCAGGGCTAAGATCTCACACAATATACCTATTTATTTTTGGCAGTCCAGTAATTGATTTTAATGTACTCAAATTAAAATTTTGTGTTTTCCCAACTAAAATGAAACAATAAGATTATATTTTCACAGCTGAACTCACTGTAGTTGCCTGTGTTAAACACTATACAGTCTTAATATACATGTAAACACTTGCTGAAACCAGACATTAGTGATGAGTAGGAATATAAGAACTTAGAAATGAGAGCAGACATTTATAGAAAAATATTCCTGTCCACCCATATTTTAAAATTAGACTACCCTCGTCATATCTTAGACTACAGTAATATTGACTACAGACTTTTTACTCAACTTCCATATCAATCTCTTGAGAATTTATTTGCATTTTCTCCAATATCTAGATCTCATCAAACTGCATTTTTTAAACTTGTAGTATAGCTATTCACCCTTCTGTAAGACTTTTCCTTTAGCCTGTGAAGTTATTTACAATATTGTTGATGATTAATTTTATGTTTTTCTTCTGGTTTTTTTTTTGTGTGTGTGTGTGTACAGTATTTCTGTGCAGAAGTTTTTATAAGCCATGAAATCCTGATTTCATCCTCTTCAACTTTTCCATTTTTTTCCCCTGCATCAAGACCATTACCAAATCATGAGGTGACCTTCTTATGGAACTTTTTTCCTAAGAGTTTTTCCCCTTTGTCTATATATTTGAAACATTTTACTAGTTATCTTTGACCTCTTTTCTTAATCCACTTTTACTCACCATGCTCCTCTGGGCTGTGACATTCCATTTCACCCAGACATGTAGCACAACCTCTTTGCACAATTAAATGGACAGCAGTGAACCTTAGTCCTCAATAACTGCAAATCAGAGTACACTGAATTATTTAGCTGGGATCTTCTGTAAGAACTTTGCATGTTGTAAGACTTAACAACTGTAAAAATAATTATATTATCACTGTAGTTATTTTTCTGTTCATATAGTATTTTATTGGTTTAAATCTCCCCACAACTAATGTTATGTCTTTAACCCTCATCCTGTGCCTATGCACTGCATGAATATGGTCTAAGAATTCCAGAAGTGACAGGTGAATTTAAGACACTATATTGCTAAATAAAAGAGATCCAGAGACTGATCACGGACCAGAGGCTGAGTCAACATTTGAATTGTGTAAGGGTATCCCCCTCTTCACAGCAGATTTCTCTTGGACATCCAATGGGTTTGGATTTTTCAAAAATAAGAGACTGAATGGTGCCTGTTTTTAATGTTCCTTGTAAAATCCTGCAAGGCAAGTGCAAGGTATTTTGCAGATTTTTGGGGTTGTCTTTAAGCTTTGTTTTGTAATGTTCCAGAACTACTCATAACTTCCCATTTTCTGTCCTCAATAAAAGTTATGGAATGCAACATAGTGTTATAAAATACTCCCTTTATGTTATATGCCTCTCGTAAAGGAATTCAAAACTTTTATAAGCATGAAGGAATTAAATCTTGCACAAACATATTAGAGGCTTTTAATTTACTTTGGCAATCTGGAAACTGAAGCAGATTAATGTGGTCTGAAACACCAAATAGTTAAAGAGCTATTTAAATGCTAACGGTATATGGAGGTCAACATTTTTCATCCAGTTTAAACAAAAGGCAACGAACAAGCAAACAAGCAGAAACAGCAATATAATTTAGGGGATACAGGGTAAATGCAAAAAAGCCAGGAATAAAAGATTACTATGTGTACTATTGGACATTAACTCCCCTAAATTTCTCTAGTAAAATGGTATCTGTAACCTTATTCTTTTGCTACTTTTTTCTATACTGACTCACTAAGTCATATGCAGTCTACGAGGTAGATAATTTTAGCTTTTGGGGATGGTGTTTATGCTCAGAGTGTTTGCAGAATGTGTATCACATGCTTGAGTATAATTTAAAAAACAACCATAAAGGGGCAGTGCCACTCTGACATATGCATCTTGCAGCAGAATGAGTTTCATACGCTTTTAATGAAGTAGTAGTCAGGAATTTTAATAGACCACACTTTCTCACATATACTGAAGAAAACTTACAGTAACTGGGAATAGAATTTGACTGTATATTTTCAGCATTTTAACTAACTAAATAAGAAAATCCAGCTTAATCTCCAGACTTGAGAATTTTAATTCCAACCTTTGATACAGATTAGGCAATTACTTACTTTTTGCATTTACCTGCTCAAATTAAAGTATGAGGAGTTTCAAGGCTGTAGCAACACATTATCATGCTTGCAACGCTAATTACAATGTAGCTTTTTTCAATAGCATGAGAACACGAAGATCATTTGTGTCATCATTCTTGCTTGATGCATAATTATGACACAGTGCTTTAATTTGAATTGTCCAAAGGAAGGTTGAATTAACCTCCTTGCCAGTAAATATAACAGCTAGGTTTCTGTTAGTTCCCTGCAGAGATCTCCAGGCAATATTTATCAGAAATTTCAAGTGCAAAATAAACTGTTGTGCTACAGCAGTCAGTCTGCCCAGTGATATGTGTACAGCTGTAATAAGTGGCAATATACAGTTAAACAGTGTGAATTTGATCCTGTTAGACCTCTCCTATCAATAATGCTTGAACATTTCAGGTGTTCTGATGCACAAACGTTTACTTCATAAATACTATTTTTATGGGAGTGCGTAGCACATGATTTTTTCCTATGGTAGAAACCAACTATGTTTCGTAAAGTTATTTTCAAAAAGGAATTAATGCTGGTAACAGAAACACTGATGCTTTGTATATCTCTCTTTTCATTACATAATTTATGATTTGAATTTTTATTCACCTGTCCAGATTTGTTAAAGTGCTTTTATGTTCTTATCTTAAGGATATCTTGAAGGTTGGCCATGGAGTCTTGTTCTGGCTTTCTAAGGTTAGGAGGTTTGAAATCATACTGTTTCAGTTGTGCAGAGACACTTAAAAGTAATAACAACGGCAACAACAACAACAACAATAATAATAATAATAATAATAATAGACACCACAGCTGTAAAAGTGAGCTGAGGCTCTGTAGTGCTCAGTGCCAGCCCAGCTCATCTCCAGCGAGCTGAACTGTTTTGTCAACAGCTCCATCTGCAGCCCATGGGCAGCTGAGTGCTGCGCGCTGCCATCCAGGGATGTGCTCGCTGAACACAGTTGTCTGTTAAAATTAGATTTGAAAGGCAACACCTTAAAACACCTTTTTGCGGTTGAAATTTTGGCACTGACAGGTTTTATATGATTTCTGAGCGTATAGCCGTAGGCTCTGTCAGCTGAAACTCACTCGGAAAGAAGCAGGGAGGGAGCAAAAGGAGAAACGAGCTATCGCTGTTGCTGAAGGCCTGCAATCAGGCATAATAAACTCTCCAGTCAGCAAATTAACCTGAATCTTTGATTATTTTTTTTTATTTTCCTTTCCTTTCTGTGAATATGCTTTTGTTTGCAAAGGCCACTTCTAAGCTTTTAGCCACTTGGTACCATCTCCCTTGTGACGTGAGAGTGAGAGCAGTGTAACTCATTCTCCCAGAGCTGTGATTTTAGTTGTTTGAATAACTTGTATTTGCAGCGGTGTCAAAGTCAGCAGGGTTTCCTTCAGGGTGTGGGGCAGAAGTTAGCATTGCTTTGGTCTATTT
Source organism: Ciconia boyciana (assembly GCF_034638445.1). NCBI lineage: Eukaryota > Metazoa > Chordata > Aves > Ciconiiformes > Ciconiidae > Ciconia > Ciconia boyciana. The sequence continues at coordinate 178,721,978 of NC_132934.1, forward strand.
TTAGCCAGGGTCTGTAGTTTGGCAACACTAGAGGGCTGTAGAAGTCTTTTCTAGTCACCTACAGGTGACAGGTTGTTTGGTTTGGTTTGATTTGGTTTGGTTTGGGTTTTTTTCCGGGGCAGAAAGTGGTGGTGCTAATGGAAGTGCTTGTGTAGGGCAGGAGGTATAAACGCACATCCTAAACAAGTTTCAAACCAGCAATAGTTTTAAATGTCTTTAAATTATCAGAATGCAAGGAGTTTAGTTATGAGTGCAATTATAACTATATCTTTATATGTCCTGACTTTTAATAATGTAGTAATTGTCATTACTTTATAGAATCATTCAGAATAACATTTATCTCTTCCTTGCTTTACTTCATACTTTAATTAATAGCAAGTGAGTGTGGGCTTGCACTTTTGTTTTTTTTTTTTTGGGGGGGGGGTTAGATTCACTTTCATACACAGAACTATTTCTAATGCTCCCGTTTCTGTATATATAGTGTTAAAATGCTGTATGTTGTCTTCAGAACACCTTCAGATATCTTTTTTGACCTATTGGTGCCCTTGACAAATTAAAATGCCATTCACAATGGACAGCAACATTAGTCAGTAGGCAACAGTCGTTCCCTGGCCACAGAAAACAGTACACACAAAACCTTCCCTTCCCCTTTTCACTTTTCATGACAGCAATCCTACCCACATGTCTGTATAGATGGATGGGGTTTTGGTATATTCTAAAGATTAACAAATTTAGATCACTTCAGATAGGTGTGGAAGTGAATTCTGCAGTGAAAGAGCACTCATATACCTTGTCATTAGTTCCCTATCTTTCACTCGAAGGTGCTTCAATGCTGTCAGTAATCTTAACACATGGGGAGGGAGTCAGTCTCTCAAAAAAGCAAGCTTCAAGTCATTTTGGGCTTTATAGGTCAAAAGTAACACTTCAAACTCCGCTTGAAAAACAACAGGCAGACAGAGCAGATTTGGAGAGCAGATGTCAAATACTCATAAAGGGATACAAAGCATATCAAGCAGAATGGCACCTTCCTATACCAGATTGTTTCCAGGTTGATTTAAGGTGCAACCCAATGTAGGGCTCATATCAGTAGCCAGATCAGTTACTTGATAAAGAACTGTTTGCAAATGCTAAATTATGATAGCATATCATAACATGGAAATATAATTATGCATTAAAAGAAGAGAATAGTTTATCCTCATAATTTTGTGTGTTACAAGGTCAAGTAAGATTGCATTCAGAAGGGAGCAATACTGCTCAGTATACTTCAATTTCACCTAGAAAGAAGCCACCTCTGTCCAAAACCCCACTCACTTGGCATTGTTATTACCATTGTCTCTTTGGGAAAGGGGCAAGGATTGTAATATACTTCCTTAGAGATCTCAAATAAGATTGGAGGATATCAGAAGCAGAAAAAATCATTCCTACATATTATTCTGATCTGCTGCAGGTCTTTGCAGAGTTGTACGTTTATGTGAATTATAAGGAGAACTATTTTTTCTGGGAACAATTCCCCTTGCTTTCAAAGATATAGAACTCAAAAATAACTATTCCATTTCAAACATTAGATTTTAAGATCTCTTAATAACATGCTATATGAACAGTATTATTAGTATATTCAGGTTCTGCTCTCTAGATCAACCCTTCCTTTTAGATGCAAATTTTTTTTTTTCCCTTTGTATCACTTTATTGTTGCAATAGATTTCATTTAATTTTATACATCCACGGCATTTTTGGAAACTGCTACAGTATGCTTGATTTGCTTAGATGGCTCAGGACATAAGAACAATCGACAATTTTCATAACACCTTTTGTAAGAGGCCCTAGTATGTTTTATAAGCTCAATCAACACATGCTTATATTATTTGTGAGGCCATTTTACATCATGATGAAAGTCAAATATCTATCGAGTAGAGAGTGGCAGCTCTTACCAATGTGTGTTGACATTACTTGACAGTTTAAAATAGGAAGTAAAGAATGCAGCTTCCAGTCTGCAATATTTCTGGTAACTCTTACTATGGCCAGCTTGTTAACAATGTTTTTTTCTATTGTGGATTATAATCAAATGGATTTTGTTTCAAACTAGCATAGAATAGCAAAGCTTTTGCTAGTGTTTTCAACTGTCAAAATACAGTGCTAGTAGGTTTTGTTATCAGCTATTGCTGCCAGGCATTCATTACAAGAGAGGAAAACAATAGGTACTCAATCTGGACAAAGGGGGAAAAAATCTGACAAAGCTGGAAACATAAATCACAGTTAGCACTATCCCAACAATCCTTCTTACTTTCTTCCTGTTAGGAAAATACTGCAAAACTGAACAAGCAAAGTGGGATGTGCTTTTTCTAAACTGTCCAGAAAAGGACAAGTTAAACATGTATAACAGATTCCTGCTATTACCACAGCTAAAAGGAAATTTTGGGAAAATGTAGTTCAGGTTTGCAAACTGTTACATATTTTATTCCGATTTGATGGTGCATACGGTATCAGTAATGTTTATAGGGAACTTGGAAATCAACTAATCATCTGATTAAGGAGCATCAGGGCTTATTTAATTATAATGATTTTGCTTGGCATCAAGCAGGGCTTAATATCCTGTGAACTGACCATTCTGGATGATCTTGTTGAGCTCTTTGTAAGATTAGTGCATTACTGGTGTGTCCTTGAAGAACTGAAGGTAAAAAGAAATTTTGTGGTACCAGTTATTTAATTTCTTTTATTGATTTATCTGACAATATAGCAGGTTTTCCAGCATCAAGTGTGAATAGCATGACCAAACAGGTTCATATTTGATTATATAAATAAAGTGAGAGCTAAACTTTGAAACGTGAAGAAAATGAACCAAGAGGGCTTTTGTGCTGCATGAGGGAAATTGGTTCTTGTTTCTCTGTTACTTTTTGTGTTGAGGAATTAAATCATAAACACAGTAATGATACAGCTTTCTGGTGCCACATAAGTTGCTAAGTGGTTGGTCATAAAGAAATAAACGGCTAATTCTGATCAGACTTGGTAAACAGATATAAATTCCACTGTGAGCACTGTAAAATCCTGGGAAGATGGACCATACAGATGGGAAACTACTGCTTCAGGAAAGCAGTCACTTTCACAAAGTGAAAACTTTGTGGAGAGAAATACTGGATAAACAATGGAATGTGAGCTCACAAAAGTGAAAGGTTTTTAGAGATGTGGCTATACAAATATTAAGTAAGACTCAACAGATTATATTACCCCGGCTCTTGGCATTAGTATGACTATTTGAATGAATATTGTGTCCTATTCTGGTGCCATCAGTTAGAAAAACAAAACACTAAATGTCAAAGAAGCACAAAGAAATGATTGAAAGGACTAGAACACGTGCTTTGCAATGAAAAGCTGAGATTAGTCTAAAAAAAAAAAAGTGGCCTTAGTAGATATTTGATTAGAAGCTATAAATACCTACATGGAGAACAAAAATTTGTTAACGTTGGTCTATGAAGTCTGTAGGCAGGAAAACGTCGAAGTGCAATGGCTAAAAGCAGAACATAGACCAAATCAAACTAAAAATAAGCTGGATATTTTAACTAATACTGGAAACTACTTTCTGATGCAATTGATAGATTTTCTGTCACTAGAAATAAAAATGTGACCTTTATTCATTTTCTTCTTTCAAAGATATAGTCTAAATCAAGCTTAAATATTGAATTTGAAGCAGAAATAATTAAAGTGTAGTATCTATAATATACAGGAAGTCAAATAACCACAATAGTATTTCCTGTCCTTAGAAGTGCATTAACCTAAAATAGAAAGCATGCACACTTTCTGTTTCTTTTAATTTCCTTTCTATATCCTAACTGTTAAACTATGTGCCAATTTGTTGTCTACTCCTGAAAATACTGTGTGTAGAGAGCTTCCATTTAAGTCAATAAGATTAGGGGATATTAGGGTCATACCCTTAATATAAAATATAATTTATTTGGATATTGGCTATCTTCCAGTTGATACCATAACAAATTCTACTTACCTGAAAGCATACAGATTTTTTTCTTCCACTCAAGAATGTATAGCACTGCACAATTGACCAAGTGTATTATGGGAGAAGTTCATCTTTCTATAGAGGATTAAGTATTACCCTTCCCCAGAGGCAGAATGCCAGATTGATTTGATGGACCAGTTTACCATAGCAAATTGCATATTCCAGAAGCACTTTTGACCAAGAGTTACTGCACCATCTGCTAAAAGTCTGATATCTCTAAATTTAGATGATCAGTGCAGTCAGTTTGGATAGTAAATTATTCATTTGAAAATTGTAGTGGACACTTCACCACATGAAAGCCTGCTTCTGCTTCTGAAATTTTAGTTAAGTAGGATAGAAAACTGATGGATAAAAGCAAATACATTTTTCACTACTTTGAACCTATACAATTACTTACATCCATAGAAAACTATGTATCAGTAGAATCACAATTACAATGTGAATACACTAATTTGACACTCAGCACAATAAGTTAATGAAGAATGAACTCAGGCAGTGCAAACTAATGGCACTGTGATTACATTACTTTGGGGTGACAGTTTATAGGATGCAACATCACACTGTGTGTATCTTTAAACTGTTCTATCCTGAGACTGAAGGAAAGCAACACAGAATGTGCAGCTGTAGATTTTTTTAGTTTTTCTTTCCCGTTACCTATTTGTCCTTGGATCTGATGGGGTATTGTGTAACTCCTTTGAGAACAATGACTGGCGACAAGCCTGACTTGCTGGTTAAGCTGTGTAAATTGACAGTGTGTCTGGGCTAAACTGGTGCTAGGCCAATAGTTTGTGACTGCCCATTGGGCCAAAAAATACAAATTGGAAGTGTCTCATAGGCTTGCCATCAAAACTGAAGTTTTCTTGATTGTGGGATTTGCAGACAGCCCACTCCTGTACTGCAACATGTCCTAAACCCAGATTTAAATGACAGCTGCAGACTGAGCTAACAAGTTAGGAGTTCTCACAGGTATTATGGGGTTTGCTGGTAAAATTTTTCTGTCATTTGGTTTCTAAGTAGCCTATGCACCAACAAATTAGAGTATACCAGGAGTAGTGAGGTGAGTATTTTTGTTTTGTTTTGTTTCTTTTACGCTTCCTCTTGACAGCCCTTGAGACAGGATGGACTGCATCCTCACAGGTTCTGTGCTTCTGTCTCAGCATTTCAGGGTTTGGCTTTTCCAGATCTCTGAAACAGGCTTTGCTGGTACTGTGGACCCATGCAGGCTATCAGCAGCTTCAAAGCCTTTGTAAGCCTCATGTCTAAGTAAAGATGGCATTTCTAAGTAACTTTGAAAGGTAGAATTAAGACATATGTACATTAGGAAATTTCAGTGCTATTTCAGATATAATTCATGACGGAGAATTAAGGAAGTAGCTCAGAGCTGACGCTATTTTTCAGTATCATCCACAGGAGCCAGGGGATGGTTTGTTACTCAGGCATATGCGTGAAAGCAGGATAGGCAGCACTTTTAATGGTAGATGGTAGCTGAATATCACATAATGTACAGCATTCAGAGGCTTGACTGCTTCTTCAACAGTCTTGCATTATAAGTTGTTGATTTTTTAATTCAATTAGGTAGGTGTATATAGTGTTAGGTAGGATAATATAGTGTTACTATGGTGTGCTGGCACTGGGCTCTCTCTGTTGCTGGGGATAGATGTTTCTGAGAGAATTTTCAAATCAAGAACCGTGATAGTTTTAAACTAAAACTGTTTTTCTAGTGAATGGTTTTGTTTGAAGTCATGGGGTGAACACACTGAAATACCCATTGCTGATTTGGATATGTGTGTCACTGATAGTTAGTGCAATTTTTCCAAAGGTATTAAATAAAAATTTAAAGATAATGTACATAGAGCTTAAGTAATCATAAAAGCAGAAGTCAGAATTCTGTAATGTTTAATTTATGTGGATGCCTTTCTGTTTTCTTTCCTTCCTGATTAACGATGAAAAATATTGGTCCAATAAGAAGTTTTTTTATTTAGAATAAAAATGAAAATAACTGTAATGTGTGGCTTGTTGGGGGGGTGTGCTGTTTTCTTTTTTTTTTTAAGTAACTACAGACTGCATGTACATAATTATGAAACACGAATTACTTAAAGGTCACAGAAAAAGTTTCCAATTTTTTTTAATATCCCATGGTTTCCTTTTTATAAAGCATTGTAATTAAATTCCCTATCAACCAATTTCATGTGTTGTCATTTCACTGCCTTATTCTAAATGGAAATATGTAGAATTTATGTTGGTATAGGACTTCTTATTCTGCTATTTGCTAATTTTGCTGATTGACACATGTCTGGAAGACTCCTTAAGAAACAATATAATTAGTCTATTTGCATTGCCTGGAATTAGGTGACCTTTGGCTTTGGCAGTAATTAGACTCTCCCTGCTGTACACTGTACTTGCTGGTAGTCACTAACCAGGCAGAAAAGGAGTCCAAGTGACTCATTTAGTGAGCTACAAAAGCTTTTCAAATGTCATTAAAATGAACAGAAAATTATAATTAGTAGTGTGGTATCATTTTATGGATGTCCCCCACAGATAAAATGTGGCCAGAAGCAGTTATTTACCTAGCAAAAAAACCCCCTTAAAATAAATCAGTATTTTCTTGGGCACAACTTCTGTAGCCTCTAATTCTAAAATCCTTCAGTGCTGCAGCACCTGAGAACATGTGCGTGTTCTGAGTGTTTTCTTCTCAGGAAGTGTGTATGTCGGCATACATACTGAGCTTAATTTTTACCGAAGGTGTTTATAACTTGTTCTCTAAGGCTACTGAAAAATTTATGTAGCTGTGTATATTATTTATATAATCCAAATATACATCTCTTTTATAATGCTTCAATGTCATTAATTACTTTTTCATAGAAGATATTAAAAGGCAATATGGTAAATTTTAGAATAATATTTTTTACACTATTCACAGAGACTAAGAAAAATGACTAAGAACCAAATTCCCAGGTACTTGCAGGCTTGATCATATATGGATGATATCTTTCTGCATGAATCCAGCCCTGCAATAAGATAAATCTGGATTGCCATTACGACAAATTGAAGGTGCATGCTTTCATTTCTAGCAGTTAATTGAGGCACCCAAGTTGATAGCCTAGATTAAATAGACTCCTAGTTTAGGTCTCGCTTCTGTGCTTCAAGCGCATGGTAGAATGAATCAAAATTGTAAGGTACCCGTAGTAACTGACTCACCAGAACTGAATTTTACACAGAATATCAGGACTGTGTTGAAGATTCACCAGTAATGACTGCATTGCATCACTTGGTTAAAATAATTGATCTATGTGTTTTTGTGATTGGCTTGTAGCACTGTAGCGTTAGAAGACAAATGAGGCATATTTACAGAACAGTATTAAAAACCAGAAATTACCATAGTCAACTAACTTCCATGATATGCTCTCCTTTCATTGATCATAAAGGGTGTGAGTTAAAGTCCTATAAATTCAGGAATGCTGAATACCAACAAAGAGAGGTTTTTTCAGAGGATAATTAAAACCTTTTTCTGGGGGGTTTGCAAACATCAGTCCTCAAATACTTTTGTGAGATAAGTATGCATTATCCATTTTTATATACACGTCAGAAGACTTATTGTCTTAGTTGAGTGCACTGTATGTGTACTATAGCCTTGCATGCAATTTTATGTCTCCTTTTTTATAAATAAGCACCAGATGTTGAGAATGTCATTTAAATTCAAATTAATGTTAACATAATGTAGAATTATATACATTTGAATTAAGTGATTTTTTTTAATCTAAAGCAACAGATATGTTTTTCACTGCTGGCACCACTGCTTCAAATCCTTAACCAGCAAGTTGTTTGGAAAGATGAGCAAGGTGATTTTTCTTCTTAAGTAAAAGATTTATTCTACATTACTTTAAACATCTAAGTCCCACACCTTAGAAGAGTCATCTTTCTGTGGTCAGAGGAGATAAAATAGATACACTGTTCTGTAGAGATGCCTATTTCTCTCTCTAACTACTTTTGCCTCTGAATAAAAACTTAAGGGTAAGTTATCCAGGATGTCTAATTTCAACTTAAACATCTGATTCTTAGATTTCAAGACTGAAATACTTTCATCACACCATTCTCTAAACTTTGACAGCTGTGTCTGAGTATCATCAAAGAGCTCAGCTGAAAGAAAAGTTAACTTCAGTACCTTACATTGCAGTTCTGTAGTGGAACCCCACACTGAGTTCCCTTAAAGAAGGCTAGAGCCCCATGTTACCATGCTACCCTTGTCTTTCAGTTGTTTGGGTTTTTTTCCTTTTAATCAAGAGGCCAGTTTATTAGAAGTACATGTACAGGTGTTCCTCACTCTCTTGTCTGAAAGAGTTAAAACTTTACAGTGTCGCAGCTAAGATTTCTGAGCACTCAGAGAACCTGAATCAGTTTTGACAGTAACAGTAGACGGGTGGTCACAAAAAATGAATAAATTCATTTAGAAAATTCAGGATTTGCTATTAAAAACAGAAGATTGACAACTTGCAAACTCCTTTTTCTCAGGCTTAGAAAAAATCTTATTCTTCACATTTCACAGTCTTTTGAAACATTGGTTCAGTGAGATGTCAAACTTGTAAAGGTAACTTTCAATACAAAATGGTTATTTTCACTTTTTATTCTGTATTAGTAATTTTGCCTTTTTAAAAAATACCCATCACAGAAACAATCCAGTTATCAATAAAATTACATCATGTGGATGCACACCTCAAATACTGTTGGCAGAGGGCTAGCTTTTAATAGATTCAACTGTCTGAAAAATTAGGCACCTTACAATTTTCTGATGAAGTAGAAAGATATAGGCACCTCCACAGGCTGCTCAGTGTCACCCATTTTTGATATATTTGTATCTAAATACAAATACATCATAAACTTTGTTCATTTTTAATATTATTTTTTTACAATATATATCATCAGTTACATTGAACAAGTTTAGACAATTAGCTGAGATTGGATCCTTAATAACTACTGTTAGCTGAGATGTGTGCTGCTCCAAAAGTTTCACATTGTTTAGCTGCCAGTGGTAAAATGTGTGAAATTTTGTCTCTCATTCAAAGTATAAGAATGGAAAGCAGCCCCTATACAATGTGATTCATCCTAGAGACACTGACATTTGGTTGTAGTGTTTCACTAGTTCCACAAAATATTCATCAATCTCTATACTGAAACAACAAGAAATCTGAAATTCTTAAAGGATTCTTAACTGAGGACTGCTCTGAATGATCTCCTCTGACCAGACTTGGACAAACAGACACTACTTGGCTGATAAAAACCCCAAAACAAAACACAGATTTTTTTCTTTCATTTTAGTAACTTGATAGTACCTCTCAAGTTTATTTTAGAACTTTCACTATCCAGCCACACATTTTAGTTCATAAGTTGCCAAACATGATGATGATGTTTCATTTTTATAGAAGGAAATTATATAGTACAGAAGTGAGGGGCAGGGAGTAAAGCTTTAGACTAACTGATTCAATGCCATGTCATGTTACCTTCCTTCATGAACAGGTTTTTCTGTTTGTCATTTCAAGTTTACTGAATCTCTCATTTTGTGAGCTGCTAGGCAAAAGTAAATGATGTTGATTTGCCTACTTTAAAACAAAATTATTAAAAAAATATTCAACAGAAAATATTTGGCTAGCTGAAGGTTAAAGAAATACAGGCTGGTACTCCTTTCTACGTATATTATTATTTTGGCAGTGTTCCGTGGATCTGTGGAAAAATGAAAAGAAATACTCCCCCCTCCCCCCCGTGCCCTTTTTACAGATTCCAAAACTGTCATTTCAATACCTTCCTTGGATAATGAGACAAAAATAAAGATCTTTACGAATACTTTGTATAATATAAAATCTTTGTGTGCATTTCTAGAGTGTGGTCTATCTACCTACCCATCCACAGGTTTACAAAGACATGTAAATACACAGACCTGCTGTACAGATACAGATACGTTGGCTGTGAAACTGTGAAGTCTTTTGTCAAGGGTATTTTAGGCCAGTTTTTTTATCTGAAGTTGTAAATGAAAGCTAACTAGATGTAATTAGAATTTATTTTTTTTTTAATATAGTGAAACATAAACTTTAATACATTCCATGTATGGTTAAGAAGGATTTGAAGGATAATGTTGGATTTTATTTGTTTGGTTTGGGGGAAAAAGTATATTATCCATGAGCAACTTACCTGAATTATGGATGATGTTGGTGTCATAGTTATATTAATGCCACACCTGTTAAACGTGTTAAGATACCAGGTGCAGAGTGGGGGTTGGTTGAGCATGGAAAGTGTTTGCATTTCATGTGCACAGCATTTACTATTTATGCAAGTTTAAATTTGCCTGGGACAACTTCCATACAATTAACATTCAGTATTTTCAAATTCATAAAGGGCAAAAATACTTTTCATCACTTTCAGGTTAGACTGTTTCTAATTTATTTTCCTAATCAACATCTTAAAATATAACCTTCTTACTTATAAAATAGAACGTGAAATTGTCTCTAATTGTAGCCCACAAAAGGTTCTGAATGTTAAACCTACTAGAAAACTACACAAAGTACTATCCACAGAGAATGGCCTTTTCAATTGCTTTATATTTCAGAATTGTTACAGGAGAAACAGTAACAGGATATGCTTGCATTTAGAAGTCCCAGAAGTACAACAAAGATGGTTGTAGATTTTTTTTTTTTTTCTGTGCATAAGGGATGGAAAAATTTTCCCCCAAAAAGGATGAAAAAAAATTCTGGCTTTAATGATTTTCAGAATGTCTCTAAGTTCATTTTACTTTAACCACTTAAAAAAGACAATAATTAAATTTGTTGCAATAGCTTTTTTGAAATTTAGTTTCAAAAGTAATTTGAGACAGTGGGAAATGTAAAAGAAAGACTTCGTGTTATGCCACGAATTTTCTAGTACTCTAGAAATACCCACAGATGCATTTATGATGATATCTCTAGCTCAGAAGGATTTGTAAATTACAAACCTGTGAAATTAGGAATTTAGAAAAGAAACAGTTACTGACCCTTAGCTACAAAGGTATCTAAATCCTTTATTAAATTCACTGTTAGCATTATAGGCTCTGGAACTATTGAGAAGAGGATTATGACTATAGTTTGGCTCTGGATTAGATTTTGAAGTTATTTACTAGCATTATCTGAAAGGTGTTGCAACCCGCCTCCCTGCAAAACAAAAGAAGTGTCAATATCAAACATTGTTTTATCCTCAGATTTTAGTATTATTTCTAATAGTATTTAATAGATATTAATATTTCTAATAGATTTTAGTATTATTTCTAATAATAAGTAGTGGAATTTGCTCTAGCTATAACATAGATGCATATGAGCTATCAATTCTATTTTTATACATAAATATTGTAATTGGAGTAACCCATATTAATTTGTATTATTTATAACAAACAATTCCAGCCTGTTGGCTGTTCTTTTAATCTGCATTAGTTTTAATTACCTAAGAAAGGAAACAGGGATAGAGTATTTAATCTGCAAACATTTTTCCCTTCTATATTTCTCATTTCTCTACCAAGAAAGAAACAGAATACTTAGAAGTTCTTTGGAAGTTATTAAAACAAAGTGTCATCAACAGCCTAAGATGTTAAAATAGAAAGTTGTCACTGACATTTTATCTATGCAAAAAAGATTTCTAATCTCAAGATGTGGAGGTAAAAATGACAGATAAACGGTAAATAGAAGTACAGTATAAAGGTGTCACTTCTCTTTTGCATCCCCAGCTGCTTTCCTCCTCAGCCTTATTCAAATTTATTGCTGATTTTTTTCAAGGCTATAAAATCCTGGAGTGTAACACAACCTCACATAATGCTTCCCTCAACTTTTATAGCAGAGGTATGATTTACTATTGCAATAAAACTCTGCTATCAAGTATTTTCTAACTGCTTTTATCTCTTCTGTTGATGAATAAAATGTAAAATGAGATTCCCATCTGAATATATAATTGAAGACAAAGTTACTTATTGCAAACTACTTTGGGAAGCAAACTAGATTTAGGTGTGTTAGTTTAACACTGACACAAAAACGTCTCACAATGTATAATTCTTATCTAGGCTTTGATACCCAGGAGCTTCAGAATTTAAGCAGACTGGTAAAACCCGCAAGACTTTGTAATAGCAGGGGCATACAGTAATTTCTGTGTTTGACTTCTGCATCAAACAATTGGATCTTTACTGCTGTTTTCATAATAGAGTTCAAATCTGATCCAAAAGCAATATTGCCCAAGCTGTTTCTATATATTCCAGTTACGCTTCACTTTTTTTGATCAAGATCTACATTTCTAAATGCTAGAATTCTGAATTCTTTGCAAAGAAAAAAGGCATAAAACATTTCATTCATACAAAATATTGTCATGCACCAACAAGCAAAATAGATTTTACACCTGCTCACTTTCCCTTTCATTCAGTACTCATTAGCTTTGCAATACTTTTCTCAGCAATGTTGCATGAAGATAAAAATAGAAGTATAAAATGAAGAAAGAAAAAAAATAAAGAACAATACTGCATATTTCCTCCAGATGTGAGTGCTTTGAATGCCACATCTTAGAAGCTTTGGCATCCATTAAACATGCTGCCCCCTGTGGCTTAAAAGGAAGTTTAGTTGATATTAAATTCAGTTGAGTTTTTTTCACAGGCCTCTATGGTGGAGTTGCAGTTTAGCATAAAATAACAGCTTGTAGTCTAAAATGTGTGGCATGCAGAAACTGTCAGATGCGCAGTGTGGACATAAAGAACGGAGTGTGTTCTAACTTCCACGTGCAGGGATTTCTGCATGCAACTAACCTAGGCATGAATGGAGATGATAGCATACCCTGCTGAGTTGACTTTTGTGCTTTTATTGCAGTGCTCTTACCAGACTTACATACTGTTTCTCTGCTGGTTTCTCTTCTCAGATGAATAGTGGGAACTGTGTTTACTATTTGCTACCAATTCTTTCTCCTGTTTGCTGCCCTGTCAGATTTATTTGAAAGAATTTTTGGAGCAGTGGAAGAAATGTTATAAAAAGGCTGCCGTTTATAAGAAGCATTTTTTATTAGAGCTTTTTGAAACCCTTTTTTTAATTTTTTCATGAATGATATCAAGCTTTTGAAATGTGTCTTCCTTCTGAATTGGAACCAAGTCTGAAAATTCGTATGAAGGGATTTTAAAAAAATAATTTCAGATTAATTGCTTTTATTTAAATTCGATTTTGTACTGTAATACACAGAATAATATAAATAGAAAATAGAACAGGATGACATTTCATGGCTGCCTGTGACAGCGTGGTTTTGGATGTAGACCTCTTTCAATTCTATGAATAGTATTTTCAAAAGAAAGGATTAAAGGCAGTTGACATCATCAGCTTTTTGCTTCTTTGAAACAAAATTTCAGCAAAATTACAACACTCTGTGAGCTGTTTCACTGTTCCAGTAGAAAATGCTTCCAACATTTTATTTTTCTCCAAAATACTCCACATGTTTAATATATGCTTTAAAAAGTTACTTGTAAAAGTAATTAGACTGCCATTTTGTAAGTAAGGTGTACACAGAACAGCACTTTCCGTTTGTGCCGCCATTTTTCTTCAGCATGATTTACTAGAAAGTGAAATTGTGCTGCTAACCTTAAATTGCTCTTATAACTCAGTAATCCTATAACAATCCTCTACTTGCATTTTTCTTCCCCTTTCTATGGGGTTTTAATTTCAATTGAACGAATGGACCATCTCATTTTTGGTGGCAGCTATTAGTGAACTGTGACATTAGCAGACAGAAAAAGGCAGGGTGCAGAACCAGAAGACTGTGCACTTACTGCCTCGTGGCCTCATGGAAGCTAGCAGAGGATTTGAATTAAGAAAGAGAATAGCAAACAGCAATGCTATACTAAAGGACTGTGCTACTCAAGCTTTTCCTAACTAAGCATTACTTAAAGAAAGACAAGAGGTTTATGTAAGTACTTAATAAGTCGATCTCATGAACAGTGTAATAATAAGCCTTTAGAAAGGAAATTTTAATTACAACTATTTCAGAAATCAGAACCTGGGGCAAACAAAGGGGAAGAGGCTTGTCTGAAGTCAGCAACCAGAGCAGGGTATAAAATTCATGTTTCCCAATTTTTAGCCACTACAGCAAATGCCTTCTTAACACCAGAGAAAGTGTGTATAAATCACTTATCTCACTTAATCAATTGTCTGCCATTGCAGAGGAGTTTGGATTGGTAGCATCTGTTTTTCTCATTTTCTGTCTGCCTTTGGCAAAAAGCTTAGTCTTCTGAGAACTGAAGTGCTAACTAAAGTCTTTGGGCTTAATTTAAGAGCTTGTGGGTGACGCTTAATGGTTTATGATATATGGGAGGTCAGAGCAGATGATCTAATAGTCCCCTCTCACCTTAAACCATATGAAACTATGTAGACTCCTGAAATATGATAAAGCTAGTACCAATGTCACAGATCACGGTGATAAATGCTGAACTAAACCTTCTGCTTGGCTGCAGCCTGAGAACAAGACTGACTATGAGCATCCCAGTGCTGTGAGGAGACTCGGCCTCCCACTGCATGCCAGAGAAGACCAGCAGCAAAGGAATCTGAAATAGCTGCACCTAATGTTATAGCTGGCATGCTTTATAAAAAAAGAAAACTGTTGGAAAGTAAACTCATACTTGAAAGAAGTATTCTAAACAGTACATTTGAGAGTGTGGCTCGCCTAAATGAAAAGTTCACAGGTTTTGGTCTCAGGAATGAGAACTGTTATACATGGAGGACGTTAATTCTTTTTCAGAGTCTTTTGGTTTTGGTTTAGCTACATAGGCTGTGAATAGGTTCTCTTGAAAAAGGTTATTACTGAGTCTCAAGGAAGGGACTGAGTCCTTTATGGCCACTGCGTTAAGGAATTTCTGGAAACCAGAATGTAAGTGGGTTTCCAAAAGGGTCTAAAACCATTTTAATGTTATCTTGCACCCTAGTGCAGGATACCAGTGAAAAATTCTGCTTGAGAAAAGGGTTGCATGTCCTTGATGACAGATTGAACAGTATGTTTCAGTCACAGCAGGCTAGAAGTGGAGAATCCATTGAAGTTTGTTGAAAAACTACTGTGGAATAGAAGCTAATTAGAAAATGCTTCAGAGGTGGGATAATTTTGCTTGTGTGGAAATACGCCTGCTTTCTGTATGCATATTCCAGACAGGAAAACAACTGCTACTCTCAGATGTGTAGAGGCAAAATAAAAATAACTGAAACCAGATTTAGCTCCTGAGATATGTACAGAGGCATCAGAATTGCATTCCACTCCAGCTGTTGTCACCCTTTTCCCCATGCCCTCTCCTTCACTGAGCAGCATGACTGCTTTTGCTATTGCTTTGAAGATTTACTCAGCAGGTAGGTCTTGTGATGTGGGATGCTGCACTGCTAGCTCTGCTGCCCTTGTGCAGTGACAAGAAGGGCCTAATACCTTATGAAGATCAATAGAGATGCATTTAGGGGAGAAGAATTTTGTGGATAAGCTTTATTCTTTTCTTCTCTTTTTAACTCAAATTCTCATATACTGTCATTAAAACATAGGTAGGGATAAAGCAGTTAGATGATCATTGTTATATTCTCAATGGAAATGAATGGAGCAGGACTGCATTTTATAAAGTGTAAGGAAAAGATGTTGCTGTAATCAAGATATGAGATAAAAAGATGGATAGAGATTTTAGTTGTGTAGACATAGCTGAGAAATGGCTTTTTAAATCTGTGAAACAGAAAGACTCCTTAAAATTTAGGCAGTGTCTGCATGTAAAGACTTAGAGAAAGGAATCTAGAGAGAAACATTATTTAAAATATCATTCTTTTAAGTGACACAATATAAATAAGGAAAGCAATCAGAAAATTGCAAAATAACAAGCAACTAGCAAATTCAGTTCCCATAGTTCCTACATGCAAACACAAATTCTAAATCCACAGAATTCTTCAGATGGAGATTATAACATTCTTAAGAACTAAAGATTAAAAAAGAATACTGTCCTAGCCAAAATAAAATTGTTTAAGGAAAAATAAATCCAATACACATTTATGTTATCAAACACAGGTTCTTTCAGGAGCACAAAACTTTCCCTGAACACCCATATTGACTGAGAGACTGTAAATCTCTTAGTCTCAGAAAGAAACCAAAAATATAAATGCAGCTTCATGGAATAAATTCTCAACTGGCAAAACTGGGATTTTGATGGGGTTTCAACAACATATGCTTGGCTGATGTAAACTTATTCTATAGAATATTGTTCTGCATCTTACTCAGAGTTTGTGCCTAACCAGATCTTTAGATTGTTATCCAGCTTCCTTCTTTCCAGTCTCAGTGCAGGTGAAGACCTGTGTCATTTGTAATCTCATTGTGACTCTACAGCTCCGTTAAAATCTGTTTGGAGGTGCTAATGCACCTTCTGGCTATATTAGAAATGGATAATTGAAACAGTAAAATGAAATTGGCTTGTATGGTACAAACTCTTTCTTCTTATAATCATATGGTTCTGTTACAAATATTTTATTAAAAGAATGTCATTACTATGAAAGGTGGGGGGCTTGGGGGTCTTTGGGTTTGGGGTTTTTTTTTGTTTGTTTGGTTGTTTTTTTCCCCCAGGCAATTCAGCAGTATTCATATTTGTCACTATCCAAAAAGAAAGAAAAATAATCTACATAAAATTGCACATAAAATTGAAGAAAACTAAACCACATTTTTACCTACACATTAAAACTAAATGTTGACTTCTATTTATGTAAATGCACCAGAGTGCAGAGAAATCTTATGCTTATATGTAGGGAAATCTTATCCAGCTAAAGAGAATGAATATCATTGAAGGACATATTAAAGCTCCTTTTGCTTTTTTAGCTTTGCTGAATATTAATCAGGGGGGTTAAGGGTTTCCCTAGCAATGTCACACTAACTAAGGGAACCACATCCCCCCCCAGTCAAACACCATCACTAAAATAAGTCAGTCTTGCCATGATTTTGCAAAAGTTACTCAGCCTGGCACACTATCTCTTAGATTCCAGGAAGAGTGATTTCCCTTTCAGCTCTTTTGGTGATGAGAGGTTTTTTCTCACTCTTTGTATTTAGCAGGCATCAGGCTACGAAATCACTCTCAGCTATGTAGTTGGGATTGACTTCTTCTGTCAGCATTATGTCACTTAAGTGTGTCTTCACTGAAGAGGTTTTGGGTGTATGTGGCTTTTATATCCAATCCCACCTTACATTTGTAAGATTTAAACCTCACCGAGGCATTCTATAAGTGTAAATCAGTTGTGATATAGATCTCTGAATTTTCCTGAGAAGTCCTCTCTTGCTTCCCCATAAATGTGATTTTACATTTATTAATAGCCCTTTGCCATTTTCTGCCCAGATAGCATATTAGGTTTTCTTCTTATGACTGCTGACTGCAAGGAAATAGTTAACCTAATGTGAAATACTAATTTCCAGCTATAAAGTATAGCTGAATCACAGAGTATAGCTTCTTTATACACTGAAACTTGTATTTTGTGTTAACATGCATATATTGACAATCACAGGTTATGCATGTAACTTAATAATAAGTTTTGGCTGAAATAACACATGTTGGTAACCGAGCATTTTGAGGTGATGGTGGGTTTAAGCACATAAAATTTAGCCTTCACTCAGAGGAACACAACAGAAAACTTAATTAGGTTTATTTCTAGGTATGACACAGAAACTAATGACCTTGTGTTGATAACAAAAGACAACCCACTTTTTACATAGACAGTGTTGTATTTGTTCAGTGCCCCCTGTATTATTAATCAAGAGGTGGAGATGGAGTCTGACAGGGGACAGATGAAGTTGTTCTGGAGTTGTCCTGTTTCTTCCTTGCTGGGATGAGATACCAGATAGCAGAGAACAATTGCTCACCCTCCATGAAGGTCCGCTTGCACATGGATCGACTTAATTGACTCTCCTGCTTAATACTTGAGGCGATGTAGTAAGTTGATAGAACAGGTGGTATCTCTTAACAGATGGATACTGCATGCTATCTGTCTTTAAAGAACCGAAGCGATGATTTTGATTTGCTTATCTAGTATCTTGCTGTAACTAGGTTTTGAATGAGGTCATCCTAATTATGAGTCATTTCACAGCTGAGTGACTTTATTCTACTATTAGTAAGAGTGATACTAGTCCTCTTTAGTCACATGTATATCTGTTACTGCCAGCAAGTGTCCTTTCTTTCTTCCACCCCAATAGTTAAGGTCTTTCTGGCTGCTATTTGTTTCAGCACAGTAAACATCAGTATAAAACAGCCTCAGTTTACTATGTGTGTGGGAGGAGGCAGAGGGAAAAGTAGAAGCTCTCTGTGTGCATAGATGAATTTCGGCCTTATCCACATGCAAGCAACATATTCTTCTCAATGCTGGATGTTGGGAATTCAATGTCAATTGGTTTATACCTTAATTTCCCCAGTCTAAAGAGGGCATGGAGTAGGATATAGGGCAAATAATTCTGCTGTCTGGTGTAAGATTAGAAGTTTGTGAAAGGTGGGTATGCTTTTACATTTTACCATAAAATTAAATTGCATTTACTGGTGGGTAAAAGTGTTGTGAACTAATTTCACCAGTTCATTTCAGACCTTTTCATTTAAACTGACAGAAGCAAATTATGGTGCTATAGCTCATTCATCCATGATTTCACGCTCCTGCACCCTAGGAAACAAGAGGCAAATCTCAATGGGTTTCTCCGTGGTAAAACATTTTTAATTAGTAAATAATTCTGAAGCTGCACATTCAAAACAAATGCTCACTAAGCAAGCCATATTGTCACTTCCAATCACAGCACTTTCAGATTTCTCAATGACTGCGTGCATAGGTTCAGTTTTCACAGTGGCTTTCTCTCCAAAGAGAGGAGAGAGTCAGTCCTGAACGCTGTTGTTGTTTCTTGCCAGTTAGACTAGCATACAAATTGAGCCAAGTATGCCTTTGTGGAAGCATTTCAGTCTGCAATCCATGAGACTTATAAATAGAAACTAAACAGTAACTGCTGAAAAATGTGAGGGAATGTCAAACAAATATGCATTTGGTTTAATGGAAGTGTGGTCAAAAATAGTGTTTTCCGGTGATGGCTTTAACAGGCAGAGTGAAAAACAAACTTGAATGTCTTTTGTAATGTCAGTTTGTTTTTTAATTCATAAAGAAGAGAAGCAATTAAAACTCCTGGGCTAGGATAAAGAGGATATAAATAAAACAAACAGGAAAAAACTGAACCACATTTCCAAAAGATTTTAAAAGACTTGGCAAAGATGATTGATTGAAAAAAGTTGTATAGAAAGCATAAATTTTGTTTCCAATTACTTTGATCTTCTTCCCCCCAGCAGGACTATATCTCATACTTGTGTGGATGTCTTGGCAAGATGTCCTCTCTCTGTACCTGTTTGCAAGTTGCCATGGTATATCCACTAAGAACAAAGTATATTTAATTATCATTTTCATGTTGCAGAATCTAGCACCCAGAAGCCAATATTAATGTTGCTACTGGAAACTCAATTCAGCCCCCTTGTGTGTAGGAATTACAATACAGTCTTTAATTACCTAATCATATATCAATCATTATTTCCAGAGAATCTTGATCCTATTCAGTGCACAAAATATTCAGTCCCAGTTAATGAGCTAACCTCAGTATTTGCCTTCCTGGTTGTTGTTCACTATATGTTGATGTTCTTTGTCGCAGTGTTCATATCCTGTTTTGAAGACAGAGCTATTAGTTTTCTCACAGAATTTGCTATGACATTTATCACTACTGTATCTGAATGTTTTGCAAACATTAACACATTTATTCTTCAGTGCAGAATCAAAAGGCTATTAGTACTCTTTGTGGCTTTGAAGAAGCAGAGCATAAGCCACTGTTGCATGCATGATCTCAACTCTCAGACCCTAAATTAACCATTCAGGAAATAAAGAACAGAAACTAAAGGTGAAATTACCTGACTTCAGTAACATTTCATCTGACTTAGAGGAGGTCATGTAGACATTGGTTTTAGTCAATGGAAAGTAAGCGGCACTGACAGGAAGTGATTCATCCCATCTTAAGGATGATGTCTTAAACGTGGCATCCTTGGTAAATGCCCATTTGTCTCCACTGACTTGAAAAGTAACCTGTTCTTTTCACCCTAATTGATCATTTATAGAAAGTGTAACAACTTCCCTAGTACCATATACATATTTTGTATGGTGAAGGAAAGGACAAAATCTAATTCAGAGTGGGATTCACCATATAGCTTTTCCAGGGGACATTTTTTAATCCTATAACCTTTTAATACCTAGATTTGAAACAAATGATCCATTTCTGATCACTGTAATACTATTCACTACTAAATTTTGGTTCATTCCCAGGAGAGTTTTGTCCTATTGCACTCAATCAGGGAATGTTTTCTCTTAGACGGTTTCTTTTCTCAGTGGATTTTTCCTTGTGTCTTCCACCCATTTCCTAGTCCTAACTGTGCAGGTCAGCTGGAGGCTTTTCTCCCAATTCCTTGTAACATTTGCTTCCTTTCACCACCTTCCTATTCTCCCACTGGTAAATACGAATTGATATCTATTCTTATTTTGTCCTTGGCTTGTCATACAGCCTTGGTCTTATCCACTGTCTTTATGCTGCCTTTCATTTCATTCTTCTTTCCTACCTAGAAGTTTCAGACTCCTTCCCTGACTCCAATCCTCCTCCTTCTGTCCAGTTTCAGTCATCTCTCCTGTTATGTTTTTATTTCTAGACTCAGCTTCCTTGCCACTTCCCTGGTCACAGTGTACATGCCTTGCATCCTCCGCAGAGATCTAGCTCACGTCCCCATGGCAGTCTAACTATTGCTTCTTACATCTTGCTCCAAAAGACAAAAGAAAGTGTTGTTTTCCCATAAATGACTGTATTCTGGAACAATGTAATGCATTAAAAATGGCATTCTGGCTTGTTTTCCTGGATTTTTACTGTTAAAAGGAGAGAAATCAAGAAATTAAAAAAACCTTCCACATTTAAAGACATTATGAAGTCTGGTTGAAAAAGTAGCTGCCTTGCTAACTCATCTCCCCCAAATCACATGTGCTGCAATTTACAGGAATGAAGCAGTCCTATAGTGTTTACTTTCTTCAGTCTTCCATAGTCTAAACTGCTGCAGAGCAAAATTAACCTCCTTCTCATCAGTCTCCTGCTGCTCAGAGAGTTCTGAATAGCAGCAGGAAAATATGACAAAAGACTCTTGTCAGTTTTAACTCTGCTGTAGCCTGTCAAATCTTTGGGTTACAAGCAGTGGCACTCCAGCTGTCTGTCTGCTGATTTAGAAAGCAAGCACTGCATTGCCTTCATTCAGTTTATAGTTTTGAGACCTTCTTTTCAGAATTTTTAAAAAAGCTTAGATTCTGCAGAAGCTGATAAGGGCCTGGAAGGAGTGAATATATTCACTAATAACTCAGAGCAAATTTCCAGATTGACATTAATTTGATTCACCCATATAAGTGGACTGGAATTAAGTATTACATTGCATTTTGATATCCTGATATTTCTTTATGATTAATATCTCACAGAGTGTAATGAAATTAACCCAAGTACTAGAAACATCACACGAAAGTGATCCTGCTGAGTATTCAACTGAATGAACATAGATAGGCAAATGGGCTCTTTTAACATTTGAGTGTGTCTCAGAGGAATTATGTGAGTATTGGCATGTAGGAAGCGAAAGCATTAGCCACTTTCAAAATATGCTTCTTCTAAGACTTTTAAAAGATTTTTTTTTGCCTATACACAGTTATGGTTTGTATTATTGACATCACTTAAAGGATTGCATACAATGATGCTTCATGTGAGTATCAGATAGAATCCTCATCTTGAAATCCTCTATTGCCTGTAGCTTTCTTGTCACTTCAAAACAAAATGACAAGTGAAGGAAGATCTTTACCCTGTCAGGCTTCACTAATGTATTGCAGCTCCTGTAGTGTTCTCCTAAAGTGTCAGAATGCTGTGCTGAATGTAGGCACCATTCAAAAATATCAGCTAGTTCACTACCCCCAACACCTATCCTTTACTTGAAAGCATTTTAGAAATAAGCTGTTGTGTTGGAATTGCTTTGCCCAAGTCCTTTAAAGACAACAATTGCAAAGAAATCAAACTGCCCTCTCTCTCCTTGGCCTGGAAAGACCTGAATATTCTGGCTGTCTCTGCAGCCAACTCCACTGGAATTTGAAGAATTACTTCAAAGTTTCATTGTCGGTATACCAACCCCTGTTAAACTCTGGACAATGCTTGGGGAATTAGTTTCAGAGCAATATTTAGGGTCTAAAGGAGCATGTCTGTTTAATCTGGCAAAAGCCATCTCAGCAGTATTTTTAAGCCACTGAGGGAATTTTCAAATGCTGGTTTCTTTGTTCTTCTTCCTTCTGGCATCTATTCTGAATTGCTCCCAGATCAGAGAGATGTGAAAGTCCCTTATGATTAACGGTGTCTTTGTGAGAGTGTGTGGGTCGCCCTGTGCCAGACCACTGCCTTTCATTTCTTTAAAACTGTTCACCTGCAGATGACAGACAGTAGAGTGACTGAGTGACAGCTGTTAGAAGGAAGGTGAGAGAGAGAAAGCTGTCATTGGAATGTTGGCAGATTCACAAATATGTGACTATTCTTCCACACTTATCCTAAGGAGAAATAGTAGCCACTGAACTGGGTATTGCTTTGCATAATCTCTGCCATTTAGGCACTGGAAGAGAGAAAAACTTCTAGGCATCTTGGGTCATCTGCCTTAGTTAGAAGGTATCCTTGCTATTTTGCTCTGCTGGTGCCCAAGCTGCTGCAACTTTCTGTTTTCAAGTGTTGGTAAACAATTTGAGAATAGGTGATGCTATTGATTAAAGCAAATAGGGCAAAGATTAAAGCTTCTGATATCCTACCACTTCTGTACTCAGACAACTCTAAAAGAATTTGAAGTGACACTGTTGGATCCATGTGTTTTTACGTGGACATCTGTATACTGTGACTCTCTAAGTTAATTAATATGTCTTGTACTTGGTAGGATTCACTCATCTGAAAAAAAAAAACCTCAAAACCAGCAGCAAGGGTTTAGAACAATGTTTAGATACCCTTACTTTTAACAAAAAATATTAGTCTGGTTCTAAATCATCATTGCCTTCTTCACCTTTGAAATGGCAAAGCATGGAAGCTGACATATTACTCATTTCTTCACCAAAGTATGCCTAAAATATAGAAAACCTGTTTCTGGAGTTTACAGGGAAATTGTTGCTAGGCAGAAGGATTAGGATTTTGCAAAATATTTTTGTTTTAGAAATGCCTGGGTTTCAGCTCAGTCCTGTTTCTTGTCAGTCTTTTAAAAAGTGTTATTTGTACAAGTTTTTCAGAGATATCTGTGCAATAAACCTTCCAAACCCCTTGTATTACCTATTATCTAGGTGGGTTTTTTCCAAGATGGGTGGTGCTTACTGGTTCATAAGTGAGATTCTTTCCTGATTTGCATTAACAAGGCTCAGAACCTTATTATCAATACGATTTTCTATTTCTAGACATTTTGGAGACTTTGGTCAAGATCCTGATGCAGAACTGCTATATAAGGTTATATAAACTATGGATTTTGTATAGAAGTGTGCCAAAATCATTGAAATTAGGCACATAGATGATTTAGTTAAAGATACTGACTAAAAAACAAACAAACAAACAAACAAAAACAACCCACAAACCTCAAAGATGATATGCAAACATAAACCTAATGAAATTTTCCTTGAGGGCAATCCTGGAAGGAGTTTGCTGTTGTAGTACTGTATATGAAGCAGGGAGGGGTATTTTCACTTGAAAAGTGATGTAAGCATGCAATTTTCACTTAGATTATATTATTGCAAGTGGATACACTTGCTTCTTTGACATAATTGTGATTCTATAGACGTGTGCATGTAGCCATAGTCTTCATCAACACATGTCATTTATAAGTGCACCCAGTGCTGTGCTGTGTAAGCACTTTCGAATTCAGGAGTCTCTTAATCATGGAGAATAGATTTATTAGAGAAAGGGAAAAAAATATTTTTAATTAATAGAAATAAAAATGGATCTGTTCTTTTCTCCAAAACAAAGCATAAATGCTGAGAATAGTAAGTGGTCTAATTGTAATTCCAGAAACCTCTCATGGTATTTCTTATTTATTTATTTAGCAAAATGCATGTGAAAATTTCAACTCCCTTATCTAATTAATTCTGCTCACTAAGATTCTAACTGGCAAGTCTTCTCTAGGCTGAGCTTTTGTGGTTTTGCTGTTCATATTTCTTAATTATTTTGGTCAAAAAACTCTCTATGTTCATTTGCCTCAATTAATTTCACTCAGTTATGACTGGATCCCAAGCAAAAGTCATTGAAGAAGAATTTTCCATTGGTTTCTGCTTCTTTTACCCTCTAGACTCTTTCGCTGGTTTTGCCAACATGTCTGCTTTTTTGGCACACCTGCTTTTGCTGCCTAGATTGTGTTAGTTCTCTCAGAATCAATCGTGAGCAGCTTGCAACCAAATGCCTGATTAAAAAGTTAGCAGACCTTGAGTGCAATTACTTCAGCTCTCTGGCATTCACGCATTAAACCCAGTGTTAATTGTTTCTCATTTTTGTAACGATCCTTATAATAGGATAAAAACAGAAGAGATCATTTCTTGAAGTTAAAACAGCAGAAAATAAAGACATTTACTCTGATTAATCATCTCAATATGAAATTAAACACAATCACAAATAAACATAGAGGGTCTTTGTGCTAGATACCAGTGAAAATTGTCATTGGTACTGTTTGAAGTATTTATTCTGGAGGCTGGCACAACCCACACATTTGTCATATCTGAGTTTAGACAGAAAGCAGGATTGAGCAAAGCAGTTTTTGAGTTGCTTGTTTGGAGGAGTTTCACATCATTATTTTATAAGCAATTTTGGATATTATCATAGATAAACATCCATATCATGTAGTATGTATAATATTCGTAATGTTCCAGAAATGAATAGTTCTGTGGTTTCACTTGGACTACCAGTGTATGATATGTTATCACTTTAGTAATGATTTTTGTATATTTGAAGAAATCTTAGTTAAAAATATCTTTAAAGTGACAATAAAGGATAGGCTGAAAACACAGTGAGCTGAGTGATATCATAGACTAATGTCTCTTCTAAGATCAAAACAACCCCTGTAATTATTGGAAAACTTACATTTAGGTATTTTCACAATTATTTAATAGAAGCGTTTACGCAGAATAACCTGTTCTTGCCATTACTTGATAATGAGTCTTCCAATGTTTATTTTCCCAAAGATGCCCTAGCTATTTGCAGGTAGATGACTACTGGATTTTACAAGGAAATGTCTAAAGTGGGGAGGAGTAAATGTAATTTCTATTTGTTATTGTTTTAAAAAACAAAGCATGAAAAGGAATATCTTAAAGTAAAATTTATCATCATAAAAGTGAAATTAGGAGATTAAAGAAAAGAGTAATAGGTTATGAAAAGAAGCAAAGGAAAGTCTGCTTCTTTTTTTTTTTTTTTTTGTAGAAGGAAAATATATCCCTAGAAACAACCACAAAGCATAATGATTTTGATCCATCAAGCAGGACACATAGCTAACCATAGTAATCATATGGAGCTGTTACTGATACCTTTGTTATTTCCCCATGGCTCTCCTGTTGTCTTTAGTTCGTCCAGTCTTCAATCAGATTGTAAATTTTGCGAGGGAACAGCATTCTTTCCCATGTTATTTAAGTATTACCTCTCACAGTACCACTCTTCTATTTTCTCTTCCATCCGTCCCCTGCTCAGTGTTAAGCCTTTTACAATCAAGTAAATGGAAATTATAAACATATTTCTTCTACCTCGCATTATAAAATAATAAAATATTTATTCTTTGGATAGCATTTGCCATCTGAGCATCTCAAATTCATTTGCAAATATCATGTTAGCTCGTATCAGCATCATGCCTAGCTGAAAAAAGGCAATGATCTTTCCCACTTATCAATAAGCAAAAATGTTGAGTGTTTCACATCACTGGCAGCTGACAGCAGCTATCCACTGTCAGGACATCCTCAGTACCTGGAAGATAGACCCCAGGTACCTGATTCTGAGCCTAATGGGAAACTTTCTATTGATTACAGTCACTTAGAGTTTGTTACGCATTAAATCTGTCACAGAGTCACTCTTCTAACTCCATGTCCTGTACTTTAACCACGTGATCACCCTCCATCCCCTGGGTGAGAATGACTGCTTATATCCTCTCACATGTTGGCTTCTCTGTCATTTTCAGTTTAGCTTAGAAACTCAGTATCATGAATTCTTTAGGATGCTACTTGTCTGACCTGGCCCCTGATTTTAATTGTTAAGATTCAGGCTAGCATTCCAGATGGTCCCCTCTACAAGGGCTGCACAAACTGGACCTGGTTGGTGTTTTTCTATTTCTAAGGAAAGTGCCAGCTGTTAGTAATTTTGCTTGTTACTGAATATAATTTGAGATTATACTAGTGGGCAAAGTCCTAAAAGGTATTTGGCATTATTGCTCTGGTGAATATCTGTAGCCAGTGTTATTGAATAAGCAGTTTCATCTATGCCTGATAGTTATTTTATAGGGAAAAAAAAAAAGATGAAAGAAAAAAAAAATCAAGAAATTAGAGCACATCTGTCTTTCTTTTCCTTCCATCTGTCAACCCAAGGCATGTACGATATCAATTTTTTCCTAGTGTGGGAAACATTTGGCTTCCTCATTATGAAGTTAACTATATACAGTTGGATGTTGGATTATTTTTGTTATTTTTGCTGTTGTTATTAGGACTGCTATTCAAAATACATTATCCAGAGGGCTTCTAGTTTCAATTCTAGAGATTTTGAACTGTGCATTTTCCAAAGAAATAATGATAAATAAACTTGCCTCTATGGAGCAAAGCCCATACCCTCTGGTCTTTTTCAAAGTACACACAAGACATTTCTCTAATCTGTTATACATATGTGTTTTAGGTTCTTGTTTGCATTCGATGCAGAATGAATTATTTAATCATTTTGATTGTATTCCTTTCAATAAAGCTAGTTACAATAAATATTAACGATGACTATTCCCATGGAAAAAGATAATTTTGTGATACTTATCCAAATGTAGTCTTACCTGCTTTTTTCCCCAATTCCAGGATACCTTCCAGAGAAATGCCTGATACTGAAAGCACTGATCTAACTAGCCTACCTGCTGTTTTTCTCCAGCACATTGTTACAGCTGTTGTCACTCTGCCTCAGTGCAATGTGTGTGCTGTTTTAAGGAGCAAAGGGAATACATCTGTGCCAAGTGGGACTTCTATGGCTCTTCTATAACCTGCATATACATGAAGACTGGTCTGGCCAAATGCGATGCATGCTTGATACTTTAGTAGTTTGGCCATTCTGTCTTTGCATAATGGATGTATTAATAGAATAATTACCTGTCGGTGAAATCAGCAATCCTGACTGCAGTGCAAGGCCTCCATTACATTCTGAAGAATAACTGCAGTATTTGGCCTTTAATGAAACATGCCTGTCATTTCATACTGAAATGTCAATCTCACTTTGACTGCAGCATAATTTTTGACTAGGGTTTTTTGGCCATTCAGAAGTTGAGGGCATGCTTCATAAATAGTTCATTAACTACACATAAGAATTTGATCTCCATTTAGAAACTAGAGAGATAAGCTATAAAAAGAATATATATTTAATTGATTCTAAGAAGTTCAAGAACAGGAATCTGCACACACACACAAAACACTGACACACAAAACACTTAATGTCAAACCTAAGTGATTATTTAATATACTTAAAGCTTGTTTAAGTAGCCATAATCAGATTTAAATTTTTATATCCAAAGAACACTTATTAACACACACTGGAAAAGAAAATCCAACACTACAAGGCAAAAAAGTAGATTATGTATGATGAATGTCTTCAGTACAAAAGATAATATCTGTGAGTAACATAATTTAGGTTTAAAAGAGTGCTAAAGTCAGAAATATTCAGATCATTGACTGTTAGATGACAAGAAAAACTTGAGGTTTTATTAGCTTTAGGGCTCATGAAGATGCTGCTAGACTAATCCTAATACCATTGATAACAGTGAGAAACTTTCCAGTGACTTTACTAAGTTCTAGATTAGGCCCATATTTATTCCTTCTAGAAATGAAATACAAAATTCTGTGAACAAGTATTAAAGTCTCTCTCTCAGATAATTTTCTCAGCCTTGAAGTTGTTTTGCCTGCTATTTTCACTGCTTTTTTACATTATTAGTAACCGTAATGTAATAATGACATCTTCTTCCTCTGCTCATTCTCTCTAAAAAGAAAACTTTCAATTTTCAGATTCTTGCTGAAGTAGGCGTGGTTATCTGCCATTTTTTACTAGTTATCACCCTACTTGCAGTTCCTGTGGAAATAGCTCAGACTTCCATATCTGTGATCTGTCAACAATAAAGATCAAACCAGGGGGTTTGGATGCATTCTTTTCATGCCTTGTCAACCTGTGAAGACTGAGATAAGGTGGCTTCCACAGGCGCTGAGCTCTGTGATGTATTCTATAGTCTGATAACACCTTAAATCTCAAAGTACCACCATGCATTCTCTTCCATCTGTCATAGTAGTACATGTCAGAAAGGATCCTGATCTACTACTATGTGAGAAATTGATATTAAAACAATAATGCAAGTTAGTTCAATTTGCCCATAAATATATATAATTTATGTAATAATTGTTCTAATGCTGAATTCTCACTCAGAAATGCGTCTTGTCTGTTCTGTAGATAGCTAGTAATGTAACGTAGAACATATAATGACGTAACAGCAATACTCCATTAGTTTAGGTTTAGATACATCCTCTTTGGAATCCTTTTGTTTAATATTCTCTGGAAAACAGAGACAGATAGGGCATGTGTATATAGCTTTACAATATTTTTGTGAAGTGCAATTTCATTCCTTTGTGCCTCTGTGTTTTTCAAGCTTTTATTTAAGTTAATATTGTTGCATAAAATGAAATGTGAAACAGAAAGTTTGTGCTTGTCAGTTTGCCTAATGAAAAGCTAGCATTTGCAAAATACATATAAATTACCCTTGAAATGTTAGTAAGCTTTGGGCTCAAAAGTCAGCAGTCTTTGGCTATCTGTATTAATAGACGTGGTTGTGTGCTTTAGGTGGAAAGTGCACAAATAAGTCCATCAGTTTTAAACATTGGGATCAAAGGTGATGGCATCCAACAAATTCTGTGAAATGAGAAACTTGCTAGTATGTAAATTTGAAAAAAATATGCACCAGTCACTAAATGGTTTATGTCCAAAGTAACTGTCCAATGTCCTACTTTTTCTAGTTTTGTAGACAGATAATGTTGGAGAAGTCACAGGTCATGATCGTATGAAGGTCTGCAGTTTTGAATATGTTATTTAGTGAATCTATTTCCAGTAGAAGCTAAGCAGGAGTAGATGGTTATTAGCATCAGTTGATGTAACTTCAAAGACTTCTGTAAAGTTATTCTTTTTAGATCACTGAAAAAAAGAAAGAAATTCACCAGTGTGAGTTCACTTTACTAACATTAAACTCAGCTGGCACACATTAG
The DNA here is from genome assembly GCF_034638445.1 of Ciconia boyciana. Classification (NCBI taxonomy): domain Eukaryota; kingdom Metazoa; phylum Chordata; class Aves; order Ciconiiformes; family Ciconiidae; genus Ciconia; species Ciconia boyciana. Next base: position 178,751,549 of record NC_132934.1, read on the forward strand.
GTTAGATCATCAACATCAGAACATGAACAGGGACTATCAAACGTATCTTTCAGCTTATTCCAAGAGGACCCATGACATTGGCAGCATTTTCTAAAACTATCCAGATAGTCAGAGTTCTTGTTTTCCACATAACTTTTAATGTGTCAAGAGCATGCCATATGTAATTTCTGAAAAATACTGAAAATTAGATGAAGTCTAATAATAGTCATTCGTGTCAGCTCTCATTTGACTTCTACTTGAGGCCAGCAGAAAATACATTTCTAACTAGTTACTCTCACAGTAAGATACCTGTGAGAGTATCTGCTGTTTTGGTAGTACAGTAGTACCACTGTCCTCTCTGTGTAGCTGACTTCCATGCAAAAAGGTCTTATTGTTTCCTCTTTCTTTTTTTGTCTTGTTTGTTAATAGATAAGATTTTACCTCTCTTACTGGCTAAGCTGCTGAAGATCTTTTATCTTTTTTTCTAGAAATCTCTGTGTGGAAACACCTTAATATGCTTACTCTTCATTTTGTGTCTTATTTGGGACTATAATTTCATGTAGTAAAGGTTTGCCCCAGTAGTCAACATGGCATAGGAATGAAAGACCCATGATCAAAACAAAAAAGCCCATTCAGCCACTGAAAGTCCTAACATTCTCTGTGGATTTAGTTTTCCAAGCTTTCACGAGATATACACCAGGCAGATGTACATATGTGTTATATGTGGTGGAAGAAGAATTTGTAGTCAGTATTTGTTGTAATATGTATTGTTCTCTGAAGAATCCTAAGTGAAAAGCTGGGGACTTGTTTGTTTGTTTGTTTTCTGTAGCACATTTGCATATAAGAATTGAAAACTCCAAAGCTTTGGGAGTTTAAATAAGAAAAAAAACACCCAAATAAATTTAGAAATCTGCTCTTAGCAAAGCATTTCCTGTCCCAAGTAACAAAACATAAGTTTTTATGGTGCAAATACATTATTATCTAGTTCCTTTTGTAGTAGAGATGCAGATATGTTTTAACAGGAGTGTTTTAATTAACTTATAGTGTGTGCAATTGATTGGGATAATAATATTAGTTTCAAAATTAAAATATTATAGAAATTGCATCTTTCCCAGGATGCACCAGCTTAACCGTATTATCCTTGACAATCATGTCCACTTTCAGCTTTTCCAATGTGGATCCATTTGTCTAATGTGACAGCTATAGTGTCCATTGTGTTAATAGATGTACAGCTGCTTTCTAGAATCATAGCATGTAAAAGGTTTTATCCTCAAAGGGCAATGCTGCTGCTGTTTCTGCTCTCTGTGCTTGCAGGAGAAGACATGACTGATGACTCAGAATTAATTGTAACCCAGTGAGCTGTCAGTGACAGATACCCACTACACACACTAGTACTAGTTCAGGAAGCAATGTTCTTATGTACTATTCCCCCTACAGCATCCCTAAATCGAGAGCCTCCTTCCATGCCCTCCTCCCACCCCCATGCTAACACAGGATATCCTTAGAATCTTCATGAGAATTCTGGGGTTTTTTCTGCATATATTAATCCCTGTTCATTGAGGAGAAATATGATCTTAATTGTATTTCCTCAAACTCACATAAAATAAAAGTGAAGATTGACATCGTGATGTTACGAGTACTGGTTGTTTTAGAGTGTGATTGTTTAAAGGACTTCAAATTTTCTTTTTTTTTTTTTTTTTTTTCTTTTAAAAGCATGTTAATATGACTACTTTTAAAGCTCTATGATACAAAACTTCCTAGGGAACAACTGGTCATTTGCTGCTAGATCTGTGGGGTTTGAAGTAGGTTTTTCTTCCTCTTACATACGCAATTAAAAATTAAGTATTCAAATCCTGAGGTTAGTTATGATATAGAGTGAGGGCTGCGTCACCCCAGACAAAAGATTGCTACCCTTACACAAGAGCTGTGGCCTGCTTGATTTCCAAGGTTATATGCGGTACTAAAGAATGTTAATGGAACAGAATACTAAAGGTTTTTTTATGATAATATTCTTTTTCCTGAAAATCACTGGAAAGTTTCCTGCTTCCTGGTACTGCATAATTCTGCATATCTGCTGTAGTGACTGACTGTGATGAAAGCATAAATACACAGCACTTCTATAACAGTAATTATCAGCTTCAACAATAAGATGCAGTATCAAGAACGATTATTGACATGATACCACATATATCAGTTTACTCAGTACAATTAATAAACCTTAGTTGATGGAATACTTCTGTAACTAATTAAATACTATAAACATATTTTATGTTAACATTATAAATATAATTGCAAATATAGAAGTCAATATTTTCATTATTTTCTGTCATTCATATAAGACAACAATAAGGTTATTTTTATAAGCAGCCTCCAGTTAATGTACGTTCCTCAGATGGGAAATATTCTCAGTTGTTTTTTCTCACATTTAAAAATGTAATTTATAGTTAAAATAAAGTCCCAGAAACTTTATTACCCTGTTCACATTACCAAAACCAGATGAGTTTCACAGAATGTAAATCAAGGCAAATTTATTATTATAATTAAACTTGTAAAATTTCAGCAACAGCTGTTTCTACATTTTAGTAGTTCATATACATTATTGATCAACACATGCTTTTACTAATGTAAAACTTCTGAGAGTGTAGAGAAGTTATGCTGAGTATTGTTATAATTGGTACAGTGCTTCTGCAATGCTTCTTCAATTGAGTGCACTTGTAATGTGCATTATCTGTCTTGCTAGGAGGAGCTCATCACCAAAATCAAACTAAACAAACTGAAGATCACTGAAGTCTTTAAATTACTAAAGATCACATAAAATATAATTCTATTACAACTAAATTCTTTATATGTGAGTTTCTTTGCATGCTGTAATACAAATAAGCTCTTCTTATAAAATGTGCCAGAGCAACAGATAAGGCAGTTCACAGTCAGTACAGTATCTTTTTGTTGGTGAGGTCTGTTTCATCGGGTTCTTGTATCCTACATACTTAATGGCAGCTAAAATTTCAAGTGTTGAATATCTAAAGTTGGGTGTCTAAATAGTTATGAACATAATGCAAGATCTACCTTTCTTTGGGCATTTAAATTTGAAAATTCTGAATTTCATGTCTCTCTACTGCCAAGGAGTATAACAACAGTGTTGTCAAAGGGATTAATCTGTCTTAAATCTTCTAATACATGTCCTAAGTTTACCTAGTCATCTATAGTCAATGACTGAGCACAGACACCTCAAAAAGGCATTTTACTGTTATTTTACAATCATATATTTTTTAGGATGGCATGAATGTTCACTAGAGCTGCCTCTCTTTCTCCATTAACTACAAGGTGTTTAGAAAATTATCCTAGATACAACACTAATTTTTAATAGTTATCTACAAAATTATTACATTTTTAATGAATCCCTTCTCAGGGTTATTTTCCACAGACTTTCTGGTAAGAAACATGTAATAAATATAGCAAACTGTGGTTTACTAACATCTAGCCATTTGGGTGAATAATGTTTCTGAACATTAGCTTAGTTGTCTACTGGCAGCACACCTGGCTATTTTCTTTTATGTTTTATTGTGTACAGCAGTTTCCGTCTCTTCCTCCCACTTGCCTTTCCATGCATCTGAGATATTAATTTTCCTAACTGTAGGCTTAAACTGATTTCTTGAGTCAGACAATTAATTCAGGAGGACAAGGGCTAAGACTGAAAATGTTGAAAATGTATTAGTATTTTACCAGAATCCCAAGTTGAACAAGGTAATACTCTGATTTAGACTAGATTAAATTGTAACAGCTTTCCTGTTAGGTCAAATTTACTTTGCAGTCAAGATGACCGTAGATAGATAACAATGCTTATTATGAAAATGAGTAATTGCCTTCTAAGTGGATATTAGGAAGGCAAAACTTAAAATAAAATATATAATAGTCCTGTGTTTAGTGTCTTTAGTTAAAGTTTTTTCAGTCTTTAGAGTGTCCAATTTTAAAAAAATAATAATCCAACAAAACCCAGGAAGAATTTATGTCACAACAACTATAGTTTCATGAAATAAAATGAAGGAACATCACTGCATATACAAAGGAAGAAAGTGATATTACCTCAAAAGATGAGTGAAACCATAGGATTTGACAGCAGGTCTTTCTTCGTTCACTGTCTCTGCAAAACTAAAACAACTCCCAACCAGAAAGGCTGTTTATTCCCCATGTTTAAATGTGCTTGGGACCATCAAGCAGTCATTTCCTCTGCGGTCAGTGAGCAGACTGTAATTGATATATTTTCACCCTGAAGAAAAGGCCAGTTCTCTGCAGCCTAAGTAGCAAGAGAGATATAGTAGGTGATTATATTTATGCTTCCTTTTATTATATTACAGTGCAGTTTACTGATTTCTGTGAAATTTTAGTACTGCAAAGTTGAGCAGAAGAAATCAAATGATTGTATGGTATAACAACAATTTACATTCTGAAATCAATACCAACGTTGTTACCTTAGGGGTTAAAACCAAGTAAATACCCAACCACTCCAGCTATTTGTATGAGTAGCATGGTATGAAGACATAGCATGAAGATGCAGTATGAATTGGTTTTTTTCTTTTTTCGTTCTTAGTTTAGCCTGAGAGATTGATGGAAACCTTATCTATCTCCATTATCTTGGTTCTGTGGGTAAGATATCAAGATGGGCATGGAGAATGGGTTATCCTGTGATGCAAGTAGAATCCTTGAATAAGGACTGCCATGGGGACTGCACGAGCAAGTTTAGTTTAGACGTAGCCAAGAAAAAAATAACCCTATTTCTCTTAGCAAATTGCAGGGATCTATGGCACAATTTGTACATAAGGCAGAGTTGAGCCAAGGTTATCTGAGAGAAGCAAGGGTGACTTTTACTAAGAAAGTAAAATGTTTTTATCTCAGATTCATATTCTTTTTTAAGCTTGAGTGAAACACAAAGGAAGAAGGTGTGTATGAGTGATCACTGAGCTGAATTATACAAAACCCTGTTTGAGGTGCTTTGTGGCCGTCCTGTGAGACGCACTACAACTACATGCTTTCAAAGAAGGTCACAGTCCAGAAGTATATTTTCATTCATCTTTCCAGTTTGGAAAGGAGAAGGTAGATTGTAGATCTTAGGGGGCTTTCATTAAGTCAATCAGAACTGAAAAAATACATAACAAAACTTTGTTTATTTATAAAACAAACTAATACAGCAACCACATGTTAATTCAAAGACCTTGCCAATTCTTTCTGTGGAGCAAATACAAACATTTTTTTTTTTTTTTGTAACTTTCCTGTTGTATTTTAGTTTAAAGAGAACCTCCTAATCCCAGATCACACTCTTGCCACATTAAAAGGTGCACTAATTGTGCTTCCAGTGTAGGAATTTAAGAGAAAAGTGTGGTTTATCTTAACAGAAAAGAAAGGTTTAAACTATAGTTTGTTAAAACTGTATTTTAAAGCTTGGTGGTGCCCAGCACATCTTTTCTTTTCCCCTCTGAAACTGTTATTACTCTTTTTTTTTGTGACTTGATGACTTCTATTTACAGGCTTGATATAATTTAAAAAAAATAAAAATCCATTTTTAGTACATGAACCAGGAGTCTTTATTTTGATTCTGAGAGGAACAAACTTTATCAAGCAGACATCTTCCACAGAGGCCCTCTAAAGAAGCGTAGTTTTTTCTTATGCCCTTACAACATTTTCTTAAATTTGTGCAAAAACAGTATCTTCTTCATCATCATAATTTCATAGGCTTTTTAGAGTATTTGTCTACTGTTTACACTTGATTTTATTTTAATATGTTTCTTCTCCCACTTCTTTATTCATGAGTGGGGTTTAAGTTTCAGTAAAGTATGTCATGTACAGATTCATGTGTTTATTTTCCATAAAGGTAAATTGTTTTTTCAAGTTTCTCTTTTAAACCTCCATATAAACAATCTTTCCATTAGGCAGATATTCCCAGAATGTTTTCTTTGTCTTTGTTTTCTTTGTCATCTTAACACAAAGTATGGCATAATAGTTCAGAAAGGAAAGGGAAATAATTTTTGTTGATGCAAAATCTCCATATCTGAAATAAAAGATCTCAACGACAATTGAAGATGTGTCATGCTTGAATATATATTCTGATATGCAAACATATGGCCCATTCTGTAAAAGTTAATTTGACTTGCTCTGAATCAGATGTTTTGGTGACTTCTGCCTGTCTGGAAAATCAAGGACAGAAATCAAGTCTCTTAACTTACAACTATATTGAGTGGAGAAGAGGGCATTTTGTTTAAAGTACCTGATTTGTAAACTCAGAAGCCAGCTCAGTTGCTTAAAATTCAGGAGGTTCTATTTGCAACAACCCAGTGTAGAAATGTTTTTCTAATTATAGCTTGTTTTACAACAATGGATAGGATCTGTAGCCAAATCTGTCCCTGTGAGACATTCAGTAACGGAACAATCGTATAATTATTTCTTGGATCCCTGATTAGCAAAAACAATACAATACTTGCACAAAGCTTGAAAGTCTGGTTTTCAGAATAAAACTGTTTCACCATGCAAAAGCTCCTCTTAATGCTGATTTCTGGAACTTGCTATTTGATTCAAGAACATAATTGCAAGTAAAATGCATTTTAGAAGTGAGTATATGGTGGAAAGCACTGAACAGTTTTGAAAACCAGTGTTTATACTTCCTATGTTAAAGTTCTGTTTCCAATGCAGCTCATAACGTATCTGCCATAAGACATTTCAAACACTCGATATCACATGGCATGATCTTTCCTCTACTTCAGACTTTCAGCACTCAGGTCAACAAAATAACTTACACTATTTACAGCCCACTTTCTGCCTGTGCATGAAGGTTTCTGGGAAAATAAGGCAGCAGCAAAAAGCTTAGTCTCACAAGCAGTGCTCAAGCCTCACTGGTATTGGCCTACCTTTTCTAGAAATCCATGCTGAGGTACAATTCCTACCAATTCTTTTGTTTAAGTAAGGATTTCAGGGTAGTTTCTTCCAAAGCAATAGATTTGTATGAAATGAAATTACAAATTCTGGTATCAGAATGTGTTTTATACAGCTAGGATTGTCAGAAATAAAGTACTTCAGTATACCATTATGTTTTCAGCACTATTCAGAATTATGAAACTGCTCCAGATATTTCTAGATTTTCTTTTATTTTCCATTAGAATTCACAAAATCACATAATCACAGAATAGTTGAGGTTGGAAGGGACCTCTGAAGGCCATCTAGTCCAACCCCCCTGATCAAGCAGGGACACTTAGAGCTGATTGTCCAGGACCGTGTCCAGATGCCTTTTGAATATTTCCAAGGAGGGAGACTGCACAACCTCTCTGGACCACTTGTGCCAGCGCTTAGTCACCCTCCCAGTAAAAAAGTGTTTCCTGATGTTCAGAACCTCTGTGTTTCAGTTTGTGCCCACTATTACCTGTCCTGTCACTGGGCACCACTGAATTCCTCATATCAAGACAACAGAAGTGAGAAAAATAGGACAGAAGAATAAGAGGAAGCAAAAATAACAAGCTGTGACTAAAATATATTTTTAAAATGTTTTCAGTATCTCCACGTAAAATATTGTAATGAAAAAAAAGGCAATATGCTATGTCAAGCACAGGTTCTACTTTTCTGTGCTTGATTAATAAGATTAGGAATATCCCCACTTTCTACCATCTATTCCTCCCCTCCACCCAAGAGGTCTTGTTGATATTTTTACTGGCATTTTCAATTACCACAGCTATTACTTATATCCACTTATTCCACAAATTACAATTGTTAGTAAGTACTAGGTATGTATTTGGTTTTGTTGTAGCAGGAAAGAATCAGCTAGACTAGTTTCATGTGTGGTTGATTTGATATAATTTTGGTTGTTACTATGATTAAAAAAAGTATTGGCTGGCTGACCACCTGGTCCGAAAACAGAAAAAAAAAAAAAGTGTTTCTATTACGCTTGAGCTGTCCTTTTACCAGCACCAGAGTTTGCTATCCTTTATCGCCATCTAAGATACAGAATTAATTCTTCTCTGTATCTCTTGTGGGTGTGAAGTCATGCTTCACCTGGATGAGCTTTATAGAATCTGCTGCAATAGGTGATTAAAAGAAGAATGATCCCATGTAACTGATACCAGTTGTTTTCTTGATTTTTAAACTCAGCCCTGGTTCAAAAACCTATTGAGTCAAATTGTTCTGAATTATATATTGAAATTCTTTTGACACAGGTTAAAATCATATTGTTTCAACTGAATTTTCCTTTCAGTTTGGGGTTTCACATAACAATGATCTGATATTTCCCGATTAAAAATAAAGACTGGATGTTTTTCAGGACCTGAAGAAAACCTATATTTCCCCCTCCCCCCAGATGATGGTTTATGATTGAATATGTCACAGATTTTAGATTTGAATTTTGGCCAAGTGTTGTGGACCTGAACCATAACCCTACCTCATGCTGTATATAATCCTGCATATGTTGTAGCATAATTAAAATTGTAATTACTTGTTATCATTAGTCCCAGTGTTGTACCAACTATAAACCTCATTACTCAGAATAACTTGATTCTGTCTTTAGGTGAAAAGAATTCAAAGCTGCATTTGGTTGCATGAGGGAGTAGATAAATACAAACATAGTCTGAGCATGTTGTAGGATTTTATTCTGAAAGAAGAGTCCTTGATACTATTGTAGAGAGTAGAAATTCAGTGTACAAGTGAGGGGGTCAGCCTGTGTGCAGGGTGCAGGCTGCTGGGTGCGAGTGTCTGTACCTTCCCCAAACCGGGTGTGTGTGGGGTGTGTGTGTGGGTTCCCTGGCAAACTCCAAGCTGGACCAGGCAGGGAGTAGGAGGCCCTGGGTCCAGGCAGGGGTGTCAGGCAGGTGGAGGGTCCATGCTGGTATTCTGGGGGACCCGCGAGTGTGGTGTGCCCATAGGATGAGTGCTGCGTGTTTGCAGGGAGCACCCAGCTGGACCAGCTGGCGAGTCAGGGACCCATGGGGCGGGTAAGGGGGGCTGGGATCTGGGCAGGAGTGCCAGGAGGGCAAAAGGGGCCATGCCAGTATTCAGGGGACCTGCGAATGTGCATGTGCTTGTGAACCTGGAGAGTGTGGTGTGTGTGCTGCACCAGTGACCTGCCTCTGCCAGCCCAAGAGAAGGAGGGGACGTGGCTGCCTGTGCCTGTGTCTGGTGTGGGTCCTGAATGTGGGTGCTGCTGCAGGCAGCGCCTTGTCTGTGGCCGTCTGTGTAGCCACAGCCATGGTCATGTCAGTGTCCTTTCTGTGTGTGTCAGAGTGTGTGTGTGTCTGGGATGCACGCTCAGTCTCAGTACTGCAGCAGCTTTGCTAGTGCACAGGAGAAAGTGGCAGATGCATCCCTCAGCCTGGGCAGAGACCCCAGGTCCCCAGGCATTGGGCTGGGCTCCAGCTGCCGGGCAGGAGGGTCCTGGACCAGGGCAGCTGGAGGAGGAGGCCACATATCACATCACTTAACACCCTCATAAGGTCCCAGTAGATTAAGTGACAGTCTTCTGTGGCAATTAATATGATATGCCTAATCTTAAACGTTTGCTTTGAGTCTCTCTTTGTAGAAGGCTTTTTCCCCTCGTAGTTCTGATGGCACGGCTTAGTCTAAAGTTTCTTGGCAGACTTCATGCTGTCCGTTCATCATCTCTGGAACTGGATCACTGTTTATGTGACCTTTAGATTTTTTTATAATCCTTTATGATTTGTGGGGTCCTCAGTGAGAGGCTCAGAAAGCGAAGCCGACATACTTTTTTCTTATCATTTAAAGTATGAATTTAAATATTTATAGCACTATCAGCTAAGAAGTTGCCAGTATTAGCGTTAGGCCTGTGTCATTTTACTGGCTGACTGGTCACCTGTCACTATAGAGTCAGAGCAGATTTTAGTATGAGGTTTAGATGAGGTTTAGTATGAGGTTTATTTTAGATTCTAGTATGAGGAGGTTTTGTTACCCAAGATCAGTATTTTTACTATATAACTCATGAAACTGGACATTTTTGTAATTACGTATCTTTCTGTTTATTTGGGTGGTTAATTAATTACAGGGGTTTAATTATTTTGGAGAATTTAAATTGAAATTTTCATCTCCTCCCTTAATTTAAGGATTTATTTTCTCAGTCATTCATATTTTCTCATAGAGTCTTTTAGTTTAAAAAAAATGAAAATAGCCTCCTTTTCCTGTGCTTCTTACTGATTTTACTAGTGACATAAATTCTTACTTTGGAAAAACAGATCTCTAAATTTGGGTTACTGAAAATAAATGCAGAAAGTTCTCTTTTCTGATTTTAAGCTGTGTAGTTAGTTATTATTCTATTTTGTTCATATTGAAGGGAAAGAGCCTGCTAGCAATTAAAAAAAAAAAATTTTCAGCATGGCAATCCCAGAATGAAAAAGCTGTAAGAAAAAGTAACAAAGTGTGAGGTAAAAGTTTGCTTAGTGACAGTATATAGAGTTAGATTCTCTGTTGATGTAAACGAATACAACCCAATGACTCAGAGGATCTATTTGGTTTTGCTACAGCTGGGTTCTAATCCTAAAGCTAGCAAAGGAACTTAAAAGCAAAATGCTAATTATAAAATCACAGCCAAGAGCAAACAGTATTACATTTATTTCTGTACTGAATTACACAGTAATCCAAAATTGACTTAATCAACTATCTATGTCCACCCAAGGGAGATGAATAAAAAGAAACCTGGTAGAGGATATTGATCATCATGTAAAATGGTAGCAATTATCATTAGCAAATAGTTTTTAATAAGCAAACATACAGTTAGTACTATTAACTTGAGGTTTTCCTCATTTAAAAAAAAAAAGTGTAAAAAATGAGAATCAGGGCAAAAAAAGGAGAGTCAGGGCCTGATGCTTTTTCCATTAACTTCAGGAAAACTTGGATTTGGGATGGATACAGGACACCTGATTTTAACTACTTAAAAACTGGTAACTAGTGGAAGATACCTGTTGTAGTATCTTCCTGATGTTCTTTTCTCTATTGAGTCTGTAGAAATCTTGAATGATTAACTTAGATATAGCCCGTAACTTTCAGATGGCTAATATTAGTAAGAAAGTAACCACCAAACTAAACAGTTATTAAGCTTAAGGCAAACTTTGTGAATCTCTTCTTTATTCTAAACCAATCTAGCTAACCAGATCACTCAGGCTCCCTGCTGTTGAAACTCATTTTTGTAGGAAGATGTGCTTAACTTAATTTAACCACTCTCTTGAGATGCTCTTGAACTAGTTGTTTCCGATGCTTCAAAGATGCAGTATTTTGATCCATGAAGACCTGTAATATTCTTTTCATGAATCCCACAGTCACGGTTGCTAAACAATTTGCAGCAGTGCTATCGGCTCTGGAGCTCATGGGGAATCACTGTATCATTCTGTGGCCACAATTCACAAAGTTGGGTTATTTCTCCAGATGAGAGAGGTTCAAAATCAGTGATGGTTAACTAAACCAAGTGTACACTGCAGGTTGATTTTTTTCTCTTTTGAGATGACTGTGGAGGTTTTTTTAACAAGTTCAGGAAAATTTGTAATTCTGGCTGTCATTCACTGTGTTGTTTTGAACAAAGTATGTGCTGTTTATTTTTGTTTCTCTTACCAGAATGAAAATTGCTTATTCCATCATTACATTCTGTGATTCTTTTCTGACCACTGTGATTTCACAGATATATTATCAAGCCTAAATTTCCATATTAGTTAGATAATTGATATCAGTTAAATATTCTTATAGTTATGTATTTATATATCCTTCTATTTCTGGAAGATGACAACCATTTTTAGTGGTTTGTTTAACTTGATGGACTTTTTTTTTTCCTGTATGAACAGTAATAATACAGGTTTTAACCACAAAAATATATGTCATTTGCTTTTCATAACATAGTTTGCAATGGTTTCGGCTTCTCAGAGAGAGTTTTTATAGATCATGCTTTCAAAATTATGAGAAATATAACTAACTGTCTACTGATCACTTTCTTATGAGAAGCTTACTTCACAGATGAGCATGTGCAGACCTTTGAAATTTGGCTCTCCTGCCTGCCATCTTCCCTGGGTTGCTCTAAAAGCAAGCAAGAACCAAAAAAAACCAGGCAAACACAATAATAACAATTGCCTCATAAGCATTGCCAGGAATCTATTTGTATGTCAAAAGTTAAAAAAAAAAAAAAAAAAAAAGAGTCAGTAGAAAAGAAGAGCACTAATCAGCATGTCCTGTGCTCTTCTTTGTAGTCCCAGCGCCGTGTTACATTTCACCTCCCCGATGGCTCCCAGGAAAGCTGCAGTGACAGTGGTCTGGGAGACCACGAGCCAGTGGGTGGTGGAACCCTGATCTCACACCCTCTCCCTCTGGTTCAGCCGCAGGACGAATTCTACGACCAGGCTTCACCGGACAAGAGGACTGAAGCTGATGGCAACTCCGACCCCAACTCGGGTGAGTCACTGTCAGTGCTCTGCTTACCTGAGTTGCTTTGGTAACTCAGTTACTTTCTTTTTCATCCCTTTGAGCTCTGCAATGGTAGAGAAGTTTTTAAGTACGTGCGTGAATATTTGGTCATGATAGCTCATAACGTCTGGTAGGAAATAATGTAGTTTGCCTGAAGTGCCCCATGTAATTTGACTGTAAAAACAAAAATATATCCAGTGAGAAAAAACAGCTCCAGAGAAATTGCACAGTAAGTGAGAACAGCTGGGAAGAAGGAAGTCCTACAAGGTAGCAGGTTTTTCTTGATGTTTGCAGTGCTGTTGCTGTTTAGCATTGGACTTTGTTTTAGGAAAACCATTTTAAATACACATTTAAAGAGCAAGGACATGGAGATTGCGCTATCTGTTAGAGTAACCTAGAAAACAGTAAATCAGTGAAGCACTAAAAAATATAAAGAATCCAAATTTCTATAACAAACACACCTACAATTTCCCCTTCTAACAGCAAGAACCACGGGGTTTCTTTGATAGGCTGGAATGGCATAATGTTCTGCTTTTTGGAACTGTCGGATATTCATTTTTATACAAATATTAAGTATGTGCAGTTTGTCTGGTTTGGAAATTTCTTCCTTTCTTCTTCTTTCCTTCTCTATAATAGATTTACATTATTGCAGTATTTGTGACAGTCAGTACTAAAAAATGAAGCGAGGTCTTAACCAATACTGTGACTAGTATTTTGGCATTAGAATTAGAGACTTGGACATACTGAAAACTGGGAAGGAGCAGTAACACTGCCCTTAAGCCTCTTGTTTTCTGTCTAGAATGTGGAGACAAAGGTTAAAAGTCTTATCTGTGCTCTTGGAAGGTAATTGAACTTGAGTTCTCTTGCATCCCAGGAGTATAGAAATAAGAATTAGTTTCTCCCTCTGGCATTTCTCCCTTTTGTACAGATGATTAAATTGTCACTAGGCCTGTACAAACCAGGAGGGAAGGTGGCCCTGGTATCTGATGCACAATATTAAGGTCCATGTTCTCATTTGGGCAGAGATGGATCTGAATTATGACATTTAAATCATGGTAGATGAGAATGCAAACTGTGGAATATTGACCTTAGAAACATTTTTCTCCTACTTTTTATGGGAGGACAGAGAGGGTGTGCTGGGTGAGACTTTATGAAGAAACAATTTGAAATGCTTTACTCTCTCAGAGTTGTATTATGGTTCCTTTTCCCTTTTCCCCTTCTCCTTTTTTTTTTTTGCTTGATATGACACCTGCATATTATTTTCTTTACCAAAACAGAAATGTTGTTTGAACTATGATCTTAAACCCTAAATCTGTCGAAATACAAAGAGCTATAAAAGAATAGCAACTATGAATGGATTGGCTCTGGAGCAAGAATGTATGTCTGCTTAAGTAAGCAAGGAGCTTAAGTGGAATTATGCTGTTAATTCTCTGACCATGTATGAGATGTGAAAGATTTAACGAGATCAGAGAAGAGTTTTAAGGCAACATTGCATGTTGGCACTGTCACATTGGCTTCACTGACTCCAAATTGCACATCTCTTCAAAATGTGACATAAAAATCCTCCAGGAGAGTTAGGAAAAATGTGCTTAGTAAACTTTATACCAAGTTATTAAAAATGTGTTTTTAGAAATTTTGTGTCAGGCACATTGTGCAAACCTGGTATATTAATCATGATGATATTCATGCCTAATACAGACACTAATAGAAGATTACTCAGAGTGAATAAGTATTCTTAAAACTATATGAAAAGTTTTAATATGTCTGTGGTTACACCCGTTTAGCCTTGGGGATGCTAAATTCATGGCAAATTTATGAAAATCTAACCATCAGGCTGCACTGATGATTAATGAAGTATTGAAGTATAGGTTTTTCACCTTTTATCACACTGAATTAGGACAGACATTGAAATAGTGCATTCCATATCTCATCAAATCTCACAAACTAAGAAATGAATGATACGGTCATTACTGTGACAGAAATCATCCTAGGAAAACCCAAGGCAGGAAGGGAGTGATGCTGCCCATTAGGTGGATTTGACTTTTATATCGTATTCAGTATCAAGTTATTGCCTAGGCATTGTGTCAAAAGTTATTTTGCTACTGGAGGCACAAGTTTTTGGATGAGATGTGAAATGGAGTTTAAAGCAGTTTATGGTTATTGAAGATACTGTGGCAATTTTCAGAAAAGAAAAATGCTATCTGGTGATTGAACAAAATTACTTTGTGGGTATTTACATATGTTCATGGTTAAAATAACTGACGTAGTATAATTTCAACATTGTATTCTTTGACACTTCTAAACTGAATTTCTAGTTCTATTGCAGTGAAATGTTAAATAGTTGTTGTATTTAACAGCAGAAGTAGTTTCATTTCAGTGGCTGTTTAAGGGATTGCTGTTTATGAAAATACTTGGGGCATGCTGTGGTAAAAGATACAGCTATAAAATAAGGAAAAAGTCTTAGTGGAGAGTAGTAGTATTAGCATGTACATGTACCGCTGCCAGTTTTGGATGATAAATGTTGCAGAACAATATTTTATTTTTATTTTAAATATTTCAACTGAAGAGAAATCAGTGCTTATGGGAATATTTTCTAACAATCTCCAAGAATAAAATCTGCACAAAAAATACAGATTTATCCCACTGTATATTTATGAAAGTTCATTCTAAGTAAAGGTTTGCTTCAGCTCATGGGGAATATGATGTTAATCTTGATAGTAAAGTCCTTGCCTCCTGGTGAGAGCAATTTTGGTTAATGACTTTAATGCTCAATGAATTGTGTGGTTTATTATTGTACACTGTGAAGCTGTGTGAATAAAAATGCAGTCATTGTTTCTCAATATTAGCATGTATCTATTTTAATTATACTTGAAGAGTGACCAAGGCCCAGGTCTTCAAAATCTGAAATAGGAAAAAAAAAGAGCTAAAAGTCTTGATAACTTATTACACAAAGGTATGAGAAACCTTATTGCCACATTTTATTGCAATTATTAGCTTCTACAGAGACACAAGAGCTACAATTACATGATTTAATGAAAGAAACATACACAGTGAGAGTACATTCATCTAGCTAATCTTAAAACAGCAATCTCTTTCACTGGGGGAAACTGAAATGAAGAGAGACGCCAAACACTAGCATTGTCAGCCACACACTGTCACTGTTGTTATGAGGGAAGGGCAACAAGATAGAAATATGAAGTAAAAAATAACATTTATATGAACTTTAAAAGTGATGTGTATAGTTCAAGTTTAGTTTGTATCACTCAAACCTCTCTTCTTTGTATAGAGTCTTTTATTTTAACTTGAGAGTTTCATTCATTTCTCGAAGATACCTTTTCCATTTCACCATTGTTAATTGATCAGTATTAATTGATTGTCAGAGGACTATGATGTTAACCCGCCAGTTGCAATTTCCTTATATTTCACCTTTGTCTCATTTGCACCCTGCTACGCTTTGTAAGAATTCTTCCATCACTGAGCAACAATTCACCGTGTTTAAAAACAACATAATGCTACAGAGTGACACCAGCACTGTGGTTTTGTTATGCATTATTAAATGATAATAACAACAAGTAATTCAAATTTACTACAGGAAGTCTCATTATTCAAGAGTCATGGTTATGACGACTTAATTTTGCATACAATATTGATTTGTAAGGCAAGCCCTAAGTATGTTATAACATTTTATTGCATTTAAATGCAGTAATTAACAACCTTAGCCTTGCCTTGCTGACCATGATTTTGCCAGAAGCATGGGCCAAGAGGAACGGAAAGCAGCATGACATTACCTGGCTACATTGTTTGTCACCATGATGACAAACAAAAGAGAAAGATTGTAAATATTATAGTGTTGAGAGTTTGTAAAAAAATCCAACAAAACAAAACAAGGCACATGCCAAGAAGGTGATTCTATAATTTCTTGAAAATTAATGGTTTTGAATAATCTGAACTGTGCTTTGGTGTGTGGAATGCTGACCTCTCATATTCTCCAAATGAACACTACCTTTTGCATTTGGAGAGTGTGTATATTACACTTCCTGTAAAAACTAAAAGAAGATATTCCAAAGATCAATCAGCTGATTAAAGTTCTTTACCTTTTAGTATATCAGGTAAGAATTTAGAAAACATAAAGTTTCTCTAGGATCTAAAAAAAAAAGTCACTGTAAAATTATGTTTACTGGTATAACTTTATAGCCTCTCTTACTATCAAAAATCTTGCTTTTTAATGGTTTTAAATTTGTGTATCACGAAGTGCACTTTTAACACAAACATATTCTGCATCATCAGTTACATTAAAAGTGTACGGCTTTCTGATATATTTTAATGTGAATTATTTCTTCAGTAATCACTCAAAAGAAAACTGTGTTTTTGTTTGCCAGCAGTCAGGTGCAGAATGTTATTTTTCATTACTATAAGTATGGTTTTCATTGGCATAAAAAAAACCCCCAACAGCTTATTAGTGAAGAATTCTTTTTTCGCTATGGTTTAGTAAAGGTTGTCAGGGACTTAAATTTAGATTGGAATTGTTAACGTATCTAAGGGTTTCATGTGGCAGAGCTGTGTGACAGAACTGTGTGAAGGAAAAATGTGCCTCCTAGTGTAAAGAAGGGGGAAAATGCACTTTCATGAAAATGCTTGATAAATCACATTTTGATAGCTGCAAGCTGTGGATGTGATTCATTTTTCTTCAAAGAGATAAAGAGGAATAGCATATATTTAGTGGAGTGTTAGAACTGCTCAGGGGAGAAAGCCTACTATACACTGTGGATGAATCTATGCAATAATTCCAATGGTTTAAAACCAGACAGAAATATAATATTTATGTCTTCTGATACATGTTTATGGAGCTAAGCAAATGCTTGCCTAATTTTTACACCTCATTAATAAGTAGTATCAACAGATGTTACATAACACAAAGTAATAGCTTTATAAAAACACAGAGCTGTAGAAAAAATTGTAACAAAAACACTGCTTTGAAGGTCATCCTTTTTACTAATTCAAATTAAGTAGAATATTCTATTATGTCCTAAGTTATTAATTACAAATTCCAAAGCAATTCCATATTCTTGCAAGTAATGTTATAATGCTGTCTACTCATAATACTGTTTGTGGATAGCTTTTTTATTTCCAGTACATTAAAAATTTTATGGATAAATGTGGCTGATCAATACCCGAGTTCCCACATTTTAATAAACCTAATACTATGGTGGTTTAGTCAAGTAATGTCAGGCGTATTAAATCATACTATAATTCCAGTAATAAGTATGAGTATCTCTGTGGCAGTGGTTTAATTATGGTTAAAGTTCAGAGTAATGGCAAGACTGTCTTGTATTACACTTGGTCATAAGATAGGATCCCATGTGGAGAAGCTAAGCCTTTCATGCAAAGAGCTTTGGTTTTACAGTGTCACTGTCATTACACCCAGTGGGTGATGATGGTTTAACCTTGAGGGCATATGCTCTGCTTAATCCTGCCTTTCCTTTTGCTGCCTCAAAAGTGTCTTGTCATACTTGGCAATATTGGAGTCCATAGCTGAACATCCTAAGGTATAGGAAGAAATGTTACTCTGTTAATATTTAGCTCTAGATAAATCACTGTCCACAGTTATTCTTGTGTTTTCATAATATGATACTCTATGTGAACTAAAATAGGAACATTTGCCTTTGAGTCATTTCCTCCATTTCATTAAACACAAGTTCATACCTCACACAGAATCTAACACTGTCACATTTAGCTACAGGCAAGTAGGAGTAAGAAAAACTGGAGTCAAGTTGGTGAATTAGCCTACTGAAGAGCTATAAAATAGTCTGAAGTCTGAATTCAATCTTAGCCCATACACTTATTTCTTTAAAAAGATAAATAAAATCTGAGAGGCATAAGAGGTATTGCTTTCTCTTTACATCTCTTTGCTGCCTCATTACAGTGAGGATTTAAAAACTATCTTGGTTTAGAAAAGCCACTGCGCTACATCTGTTCCTGTTCTACTTTCTTTTCCCCCATACACCAAAGCTAATTGGAGTGTGAATCAGGATGGCATACCATTGAATGGGCAGTGAGAGGGGAACTTGTCCCATTGCTTCTGTAAGATGAACACCTAATGTGTCTGAACTTTCTAGCTGCTGCTGCCATCCAAGATGAGAAATTGCAGGTCCTCAGCAGTGAGCTGAAAAGGCTAGATGGGGCATGGGGACTATTCAGACTTGTAAGCAACATTTAGAAAGGTTAGAGGATTAAAGGAAGGGGAAGGTTGCACGTTAGGTGAAAGCTGGTGCCTGATACCTAGGGCAGTTTAAAACCACATATGCTTTTGCCAGTGGTGCAGGCTAAAACAAAAGACTGATTTAAGGAATTGCTAAGAGTTATTTTCTCCTATCGGTAAGAGTTATCTTCTCACAAGGCTTTTCTTCTTATCACAATAAGCCCAAATCTACTGCAGAGATTCATAGATTTTTTAAGTTTTAAAGCATTATTGTTACCTAGTTAAACCTCTGTCATAGCACAGTGCATAGACTTTCACACAAGATTTCTTAAATCAAGCCTGTATTTCAAAATAGTCCAGTCATTTATTTCCCTTGGTGTTTGTATTGGGTTTACATGGCAAGGTTGGGGCGGGGGGGGGGCTGCAGGGGGTGCTTGAATGAGAAAAGACCAGCAGCTGCCCCCCATGTTAGACAGAGCCAGTTCCCACTGACTCCAAAACAGACCCACTGCTGCCCAAAGCTGCACAGCAGCCAGGAGAGAGGAGTATGAAAAATGTGAGAAACAACCCTGCAGACACCAAGGTCAGTGAAAAAGGAGGGGGAGAGGGTGCTCCAGGCACCAGAGCAGAGATTCCCCTGCAGCCCATGGAGAAGACCATGGTTTCCCCTGCAGCCCATGGAGGACCCCACACCAGAGCAGGTAGATATGCCCTGAAGAAAGCTGCAGCCGGTGAAGAGCCCACACAGGAACAGGCTCCTGGCAGGAGCTGAAGCCCATGGGGGACCCACGCTGGAGCAGTCTGTTCCTGAAGGCCTGCAACCCACGCAAAGGACCCATGCTGGAACAGTTAGTAAAGGACTGTATCCCTTGGAAAGGACCCCATGTTGGAGCAGGGGAACAGTGTGATGAGGAAGGAGTGGCAGAGACAAAGTGTTATCAACTGACTGCAACTCCCATTCCCTGTCCCACTGCACCACCTGGCAGGGAGCAGGGGGAAGGAGGATTCAGAAGACTAGGGAATGAAGGAGTGAAATTTAGCCTGGGAAGAAGGAAGGGGTGGGGGGAAAGTGTTTTTAGTTTTAGGGGTTTTTTTGTTTCTCACAATGCTACTCTATTTTTAATTGCCAATAAATTAAATTAATCTTCTCCAAGTTAAGTCAGTCCTGCCGGTGACAGTAACTGGTGAGTGATCTCCCTGTCCTTGTTTCAATCCATGAGCTTTTTAATCTTATTTTCTTCCCCTGTCTTGCTGAAGAGGGGGAGCAAGAGAGCAGCTTGGTGGGCACCTGGCAGCCAGCCAAGGTTAACCCACCAGAGTGTTAAAGTAGGTACTGTATTCCCAGTCTGAAAGCATTTACCTTCAGTGTCTAGCTCTTGTCTGTGAGACTGTACTGCCCTTTGTCAACAGGAAACCTTTGACTTCCAGAAGTGTGTAGATATTTGAGGCCCAAGGGACTGCTTTGACTAGTACAGCCTCCTGCATAATACAGGTCAGAAATCTTAGCCAATAACTTATAAAAAAGTGCATATCTTCTGCTTGTATCTACAGCATATGTTTCAGAATGATTCTTTAATCTAATGGTCTTCAGTGACAGAGGAAACAGTATTCCAATGTTTACTGACTTCAACTGAATCAACTTTTCACCTTTTATTTGATAAACTGGATGTTCGGTCTCCATAGTTTAGACATGATGCTCAAGTCATCTTGGATCTGTAATAAATTGGTTAGTTCTTTGTAGTATTTTGAATGTTGCAATATTTTGTTCTTGAGCACTTTTCTTTTTTCTTTTTTTTTTTTGCATATTGGTACCATATCTGGCCAGAACAGAAAAGAACAGTGAATCATTCAGTCCTTTCTAACACTTTTACAGATAAACGACGTAGTCAACAGTTTCAAGTTAAATATTCACAATAAGAAAAGCAAAACATAACTCTTCTAAAACACAGACTTTTTAAAAATCAGTTTCTGTCTTTAACATTCATTGTTTTGACCTGAGTGGGTACTTTTCCATGCCTCATGAGCATGCTATTTAACAGTCCTTTTTAGCAGTAGAACAGCAATAGATTTTTCTATTCTTTAGAGACTTTCCATCGGAAGTAAAAGTAAAAAGCACAACTGAATACATGTATCTTTAATAATGGTTAAATATATTAGAAGGGCTTTATTAGCATTCTAGGTGCTCTATCAGATAACTGTATTTGAGACGATGCACCTTTTAGAAGTGTGATAGTATGATTATGGCAGCAATATTTGTTTGAGATTTTTTAGGTTGCTTTTTCTGAAATTCAATGAAAGTTATTACTGCCAGCTATGACTCTTTGTTACATTGATACTAAGACTCATTTTCTGATGTTTCACATTCTGTTTCTAATGGAGTCTTAGCAGTGCAACTCCTATTCACAATGGCAAGCACTTACTTGTTTAAAAGAAAGATTATAGTTGTGAGAATAAAGGTGTCGAGTTTAGCATGGAATTGTTAATTTCAGCATTCAAGTGGTTGCAAATTGTAAGTGGAATTAGAATTGCTGATGGCTCCAATGAGAGGAATAACTCCATGCAGGAGGAATAACCCCATGCAGGAGGAATAACCCCATTGCACCAGCACAGACTTGGGCCTGACCAACCAGAAAGCAGCTCTGCAGTAAAAGAACTGGGGGTCTTGGTGGACAACAAACTGACCAAGAGCCAGAAATGCACCCTTGAAGAAAAGAAAACAACCTCCTGGACTGCATTAGGAAGAGTGTTGCCAGCAGGTTGATGGAGATGATCCTTCCCCTCTGCTCAGCACTGGTGAGACACATTTGAAGTGCCGGGTTCAGTGCTGGGCTCCCCAGCACAAAAGGGAAATGGAAATACAGAGCAAGTACAGCAAAGGACCACAAAGATGATTAAGGTATTTGAGCACCTGTCATATGAGGACATGCTGAGAGAACTGGGATTGTTCATCCTGGAGAAGAGAAGGCTTAGGGATCTTATTAATGTGTGCAAATACCTGATGGGGTGGGGGGAAGGAGAGTAGAGATACAGCAAGACTCTTCTCAGTGGTATACCAAATGAAAGAAAAAGGGGCAATGGGCACAAACTGAAATACAAAGAAATTCTTTTTAAACATAAGGAAAAGAAAGCACCCACACTTTCTTACTGTCAGGGTGATAGAACCAGGTTTCCCAGAAAGATTGTGGAGTCTCCACGCTTGGACATTTTGAAAATTGAACTGGACATGGCTCTAGTCGACCCTGATTTGAGCAGGGAGGTTGTACTAAGCAATCTCCAGAAGTTCTTTCCACCCTCAATCATTCTGTGATTTTTCAATCCTATGAATTAATTAAATTTGTTTTGTATAGACTGTGCAATACAGATGTGAAGAAAGAAGGAAAGAAAAATCTGTATTCTCTAAGGCAAATTAATTATAACTTGTAAATTTATGGTAGGATATCTTGTGTAGTACTATACACAGTATGTAAAGCAAAATAAACATAACTACGTACAATCCAAGCTACTGGTTTCTAATCCAGTTGCCTAAACATAACAATGTAGTGCTCTTTGTGATGCCATAGGGTATGCAACACGTCCACATCTGGCATATATGCCACAGCAGCTATTTTCTGTGGGAAATCAGGCAGGGTAATGAAAAGATATCTCAAATTACACCAGAAGCAATTATAAGGCATCTGTATTGAGACTCAAAATCTACACTAGTTTGCCTAAACACTCTTTACATAGAAAGACAGAGACCATGGTAGGCTTCATAAGAACATAATAAAGGAATAAGACCAATGGTCTGTCTAGCCCTGTACTTCGTGTGTGCCGTGGAAGAAGCTATCTATGGAAAGTGCTTTAGCTCCTAAGGTAGATATCTGAAATTGGTCAAGTAAATTTCATAGAGAAGTGCCTATATCCCACCACAGGTTATGGATGAAGGCTGTAGTAAGTAGCCAAGAAGTATGTGGGTTAGTTCCAGACGTTAATGATGGAACTTGGCTCCTTATTATAGACTCCTGAATTTGTCTGCTTACATGTAGAGATCTAAAATTTTAGAAGTGTCTAAGCTCACTTTTTAATTTGTTGAGCACTAGAGCTTTCATTTCATCTTAAAGCAGGTACCTAAAACAGGCTGGCTAAATTTCACTCTAGAGTTCATTTACCACATTTCTATTGAGTGTAATAGGAGCTCAAACACCAAACTCACATATAGATATTTGGGATGGAATTTAGCTCCAGAATGTAGATGTATAGGGCTCAAATAATTTGTTATACATAGGCATCTGGTGCTACTTGAAATACCACAAAGTTACCTAGCTCGTAACTGCATTCCCTTCTTTCACGTTTGACATCCACATGCAAATATCTTAGATACCCCAGGATATTTCTAAACCGGCATTGCAGGCTAATGGTTAGGCAGAAGTGAAATTTAGGTTGAGATTCATTCAAAAAGAAGCTAGCAGATTTAGGTGACTACTGGTATGAGTGCAGGTATTATGTATGCAACCTCTCTACGTATCTGTAACTCATTCAGATGTGAGTTAGACAGTCTGAGCTCCCATTGTAGTCAGCAGAGAGCTAGTCAATATCATAATTGAGTCTAGATACCCATTCAGTTACCAAACATGTGTCTACTTTAATGTGAGAAGCATAGTTTTCCAGACTATATTGACCAGATTGCCACTGTGTATAGGGGAAGCTTAGACACCTAAATTTAGTTGATTTCAACAAATCCAACCTTTTGTGTGAGACGAATCCCAGCTGTTCTTGTTGCTAAGGGGATACTCTTGTCTTTTGGGAGATCTAACAGCCTTTCTTACCTACCTGTGCAAACATTTTTCAAAGGAAAAAGGCATTTTTTATTTCCTGCCTCATTTTTACAGTATTAATTGAATACAAATACCAATTTGCATACCTTCCTCTTCCTCTTTTTTGGTATAACTGAAGTTAAAACATCCTATCTTTTAAAGCACGGTTCTAAAGAAAGATCTATAAAAACATTTTTGTTCTCTAATCAGTTTTCCTTCCTGTAAACAACCACCAAATATTGTCTGGTAAGTAGTATAAGTCTCATGCCATTTTTAAAAATAGCATGTCTTGAAGTGAAGATTTTACATTTTGACTCTTTAAAAATGTCCATATGGTACATTCATGGAATCCAGTCACAGGATATTGAGTTCCTTCCTTACAGCAAATAGCTTGATAAGCTTTTGCTTTCCAAGAAGGAAATCTGGTCCTTTGGTAGAAAAAGTCTGTCATCTTAAGAAATACCCTTATACATCAGTGTCTTCAGACTTGACCTAGTCTTGTCCAGAGACTAGGTGTTCATTTTGTTTATTTTGCTTATTTTATGACTTTGCTTTTTGTTTTTCTTAGATTTTATGTTTGCTTCTTTGTTGTAAATCTAAGGAGAAATCCATGCATATGAAGGGAGATTCCCTGAACAAGGTCTGAAAGTTCTCTTATATAGGTAATGAATATTCTCTTTTCTTTCAAATATTTGCCTTCCCAAGGAACGCTTTATGTTTCTGTGCATAAACTTGATCTGTTTGTCTTAAACAAGAGGAGAAGGAGGAGGAAAGATGAACTAAGTAGACTGAAAACAAATAAGGAAAGATATTTACAGTCTAAAACATATATAAGTAAACCTTCTAGAAATAGGAGTAACAATTGAATCTTTTCTTAGTCTACTGACCCAGGTAAATACATGTCAAAAGAAGATAAGTAGGGAGAATGAAAATAATAATAGAATGCTTACTTTGTTCACCATACACAGCATGTTGTATTTTTTTTTTGGTGCCAAGTTGAAGGCATGTCTTCAGAGAGAAGTCATCCAGATGTGGTAACATCATAATCAACCAAATGTAGGGCATATTTACCTTTGGCAAGGAAAGGAAAATATGTACAAAATCTTTACCAAAGCCTGAAACCTTGTTTTTTCCCATCTGCAATCAATTAAATAGATAAATAAAGACATAAATAATACTTCAACTCTTCAGAAAGGTTAGAAAATTTTGCAGTTTTAGCAAAAAGATTTTCAATATAAACCCCATGCTACATCACCATAAAATTTAATAAAATGTTATTCTTTGTTTCATAACATCTGGTCATCTTTGGGAGAAAGCAGAAAAAAATATTCTCTTGCATATACCTATATATTATTTTTATACCTTAATCAGTGTAGTTATAGCTACATTAGCAAGTAATATACAGCACAGTAGGAACAGGTCTGTGTGAAGCAGCTGGTGCTAAGGACACAACGTTTACTGAGTACACTTCTGTGGTGTTTACTCTGGACTTGTGTGGTCCCTTGAATGCCCATTAGTTACTGGAGAATAATTCTAGTTTCATTTCAAACAAAAGGAATGCCATTCTTGTGCTCCAAAAGGGCTTCACAATACAAACCCAAGTGTGTCAAATGGAGATGACTAGGCGATTTGTGTCAAAAGTACACCCCTGAAAGTTAATGTAGACATACTGTTTAATAACATATATTTCTTTCTCCATGGGCCAACTCACCTATCATTTTAAAGAAATTTACATTACTGAACTATCATCCAAATACTGCATGCTTAAATATTCCCAGCATATTTATGGTGGTTTTAAAGTTCTTCACCCTGGAAAACCCACCAAAATGTCATTTTCGAGATAAAAGTTGAAATTAAATTCTATGTACCTACCGTTTAGGAGAAAGATTATTTTTGCTTTCTTGGCGATATGCCCAATTACTCTTTTAGATTAGATCTCTGTTGTCTTCAAGATCTAAGAAAGTGTTTAAGTTCGTTGAGAAAGATTGAATAACTTCTTTCTTTTACTTTATCCTTACTGAATAGTACTGAAATATTTCATTGCATAGCTGCATTTATGGAAAAATGTCATGGAGATAGCTATTGAAGACATACTTTTATATTAAAAAAATGCATCAGTTATAAATTATTCATCCATCTAAAATAACTGGAAAAAATTAAAACCTTCTCAACTTTATAATAATTGCATATTTTTTGATCCAAAAAACTCCTGGTGATTATGTTTATCACTTTACATGTCCTGCATTTTTATGTAATGTAGTAAATGTAAAAGCTTATGTAAAATATATATGACTGACGTTACAGTGTGGTGGAATAATTGACCAGTTTTGATGTTTAGCTTTTACTGAATATCAACAAATCTGTCCTGGTTTCGGCTGGGATAATTTTCTTCCTAGTAGCTGGTATAATTCTGTGCTTTGGATTTTAGTATGAGAATAATATTGATAACACGCTGATGTTTTGGCTGTCGCTAAGCAGTATTTACATTGGTCAAGGACTTTTTTTTTTTCCTTCAACTCTGCATGCTCTGCCAGGTGCCCAAGAAATGGGAGGGGGCACAACCAGGATAGTTGATCCAAACTGACCAAAGGGCTATTCCATACCATATGATGTCATGCCCAGTATATAAACTGGGGGAGTTGGCCAGGGGGTAGCGATTGCTGCTCGGGGACTGGCTGGGCGTCGGCGGGTGGTGAGCGGTTGTATATTCCCCCCCCCCCCCCTCTTTTTTCCCTCCCTTGGGTTTTCTTCCTCTCTCTCTCTCTCTCTCGTTGTTTCCCTTCTCATTATAATTCATTATTATTATTATTATTATTTTGTTCCAATTATTAAACTGTTTTTATCTCAACCCTCGAGTTTTCTTACTTTTGCTCTTCCGATTCTCTCCCCCATCCCACCGGGGGGGAAGTGAGCGAACGGCTGCGTGGTGCTTAGCTGCCGGCTGGGGCTAAACCACGACAAAATCTTTTTCTGTAAAAGAGAAGTGGTCAACTACTGGATTTAAAGGAAAGCAATTTATTAGTCAAAACATGTAAGTTGTTCCAATTTAAAATGTACTTAAAATATGCAAGCACATATTTCTGTATTACCAAAGACTTACACTGTAACACAGCAAAGACCTACAAAAGAGATTTTATTTTCAGTAGAGAAGCCAATATAATTTGGGTGGTTTGGGGTTTTCTTTTGTGTTGTGGGTTTTTTTTTTTATTTAAAGTATATTGGTTTTGCAAAAATGTAACAAAAGAGGCTGTTTTTAATTGGTAGTGTTATTGCAAAGGCCCTTGAAACCGAGCCACTTACTAGTTGTTGTGAGTGTGAATGTGATCTGGCAAGCACAGCGTAGTCATTAACTAATGGATTGTAGCTACAGTCTTTCAATAAAAATGTGTAGGTGGTTAGTAGTACTGTAGTGTTACCAGAAATTTTAAAGTAATTTGTAAGTTAACTTGTGAAATTAAAAGTGCAATCAAAATTTTCCCTGCACTGCTGCCTTTTTCAGCTGATTTAACTGCAGATTCCTTGAATCATTCAGAAGAGGAACCAAATGACTCAAAAATAATCATCCACACCACAGTGGATTAGGTGTTTGGATGATAGTTTCAGAGTTTATGTATTTCTTTTCGTAAGAAATGAAAGGAATAGTGTGAGGTAATTGCTTTGTGCATTACTCCAGGTCTAATTTTTTTTTTAATTTTTTTTTTTAGTACTATACATACATGTCCTTTATTATTGCTTCATTATGAATGGAAATCATATATTTTCAGTTGTAAACAGACAGTTAATAATATAAATCTCTATTTGCATGAGCAACTACACTGTCTGGAGACATATTAATGATACTTTTTGCAGAACAGTGAAAATATCTAACATATGTTATAGATGAATATAGGTCACTATGCCAGCTGTAACAGATAAATATATGCATATCTATGCATACTGACATGCATAGATATAACACGTTCAGCTAGGGTATAAAGAAGTTCAGATAATCTAGACTTTAACTAATGATACTGACCTTTGGCTATCCAACTTCCCTTCAGCATTTAAAGAGACAGCATGACTGATCTTAAAGATGGACATAGTGTAAAATAAGTTGATGCATCAGTGGTTATGCTCTGTGGATACTCTGTGCAGTCTAAGCAGACTCTTAGGGTCATATTTTCAAGAAATTCTAGCTAGGAGCCTATGCTCACAAGCTCTATTTATGAATAGATGGACTGTTGTGTTAGGCATAGTGCCTGTGCCTATCCAGTTCATCTCTGGGATACCTAACAAAAATAGTCTCTTTAACCCTAATTATGCATTATGGACACTGAAGCCTCCTAGCCTATAATATGAGTCATGTCTCCAAATAGATCAAAATCCTTTGGTATTATAAATATGTGTTAATAGTTGCTTTCTATCCTGAAAGTCAGACAGCATTTTTGAGCTACTCTGTGTAAATGGCAGAAGAAGAGGTCATGTTGAAAGAGGAGAATAGGATGAAAAAGACAACTTTAGAGACACTTGTGAGCTTATCCATGTTATTTTGCAAGCAATGACAACATTATTATGAAAGAGTTATACTTTGAAAGAAGTCTGGTTAAGCAAAAAATAATGAAGAATCCTAGAATGGCCAAATAGTATGTTGCTTTGCATGCTTTATTCACTCTTGGGCTTAAGGGTGATCAGCCGGTTCCACAGGAACATACATGAATAAATAAATAAGAAATCTTTATAAAAGCACAATAAAAGTTAAGGAAACATTTAAGAAATAACAATTTGATCATTTGGAAGATATCTTAGTACAAAAGAGACTCATGGGTGACAGTCTTTCATTTTCAGAACATTTTCTGTGACCTTTTATGTCTCTATCTCTCTCTTGCTTGCTTGTTTGACTAAAAGTATATTCTACTATTCTGTCTAATTTAGTTCAACTGCTGTGGGTCTTCACACACTAAAATAATAAATCCTGGTAGCACTGTATGATGATGTCTGTCTATATCTCATGTCTTTTATTTAGAAATCAATATGTTTGGGTTGGTGATAAGATAGAATGTATTTTTCAATGGGGCAGGTCCAGACATGACTGTTGATATTGCCTACTCTGTTGTACAAGTTTAGGGAAAGAAAATGAGAGAGATTAGACTGGTGTTACTGGAGAGGCAGAGCAAGGAATGGCTTCGAAGGTGTCAGGTAAACTGCCAGCTGGATAGATTATGCACAACAGCGTAGGCATGGTATATGAAAAATGAAGTGCCGGGGAACTGACATTGGTATAGGCAATTCTTCCACGTACATTGAAACATTTTAGAACAGCTCTGTGCTGCTCAAAAGTCAGAAAGCTGTTTTATTTATGGCTCAAATATGTCCATGAATCATTCTGTCAACTGAACAAACTTGAAGAGAAGAATGCTTGTCCTCAGAAAACTGCAAAATTCCAGAGCAAACCAGAAAACAACACAAAGTGAGAAAGAGAGCGCTTAGTTGAGGGAGAAAATGAATGTCATATTGCTTAATTCAGCCTCCTTCCTTTTTGGTCTTGTCAAATCTTTGCCTATCACAAGATGCCAGCCTACTCAATGTTGTGTTCTGCTACAAGGTATATGGCGTCTCATAAATCTGGCAGTTCACTAACAGCAGTATTCTACTTTTCTACCCTGGTTGCCCATTAAAATCTGTATAACTAGGTTGAGGCTATGAGATCTGAGGAGCACGTCTAGACTAGCCAATGGTGTTAAACTGTCATGGTGCCAGATGTAATGCTTAAGAGCAGATAGCACTGACCTCCAAAATGTATTGAGGAAATATTTGCATATTGCACATCTCTGCTAACACTAACAGTAGTATAAGAACAGGTTTTTGGTTTTCTTTTCTTTTCTTTTTTATATCATACGTGGTGTTACTTCCTCAAATGTGTCTAATTTCTATACATTCTGAAATTAAAGTATAAATCATATGTAAATGAATCTCTTTAATGCAGCAGGCATACAGAGTGGTATATTCAGTCAGGAAAATATGGTAAAGATGACAAAATACTGTTTTTTTCAAATAAATTTGGCATATATTTCTTCTTAGCTCAGCTTAAATAATTGGGTCACTTAAATTATTTTACTAGATGAAAAAATTCAAATCTCTTTTCCACTGGAACAGATAAATGACTATAAACTTGGGTTTAGTGTCTACCTAAGTCATTAATGGTGTTTTTGTTTTGATGGAGTTTATTCCACAGCTTTGATCATTTGAATCAGCCAGTCACAATCAAAAAGGGTGGATTGGTGTAGCTAATTTTATGTCTCCAGATGATGCTTCAGTAAAGTCCCAGTTTAAAATAGTTGAGTCATGACCAGTTAAATAAATAAAATGAAAATAAATAATTGAAATTAATCTTGAGCTTCTTTCTGTAGTTGAGGATCAGCTTTGCTGATAATCTGCCTTCTGAAAGGTTTGTCAGACTAAGCCATTGATCTGTGTATTAAAGGGCCAAACTGCAAGCAACTTGAAAATAGTGCTTTCTACTGTAATAGTTCATTGTGCCCCATAATAGAAACTGGACAATTTTAAAGGTGAGAAAAGCAATTATTTTCATTGTTGGGGTTTTGTTTATTTATTTGTTTGTTTGTTTTTTCAAGGTGCTGCCTTTACAGGCAAGACATTCGAGGAAAGTAGTCCTTAGTTATCATTGTAAGCACATTTGTTTGATGATCAGGAATAAAAAGTTAATTAGCATAGAGATCTAAACTTCTAGCCATGTGTGCACAGACATGCATGGATTTTCCTCCTTATCCAACAAATGTGGTTTTAGGAAGCACCAGAATGATCAGCTAATTATGAAGCACTTTGGGTATTTCTAGATCTAGTTTTGCATAGTAGGTTCTTTGATACACTGTACTAATCAAATCATTTCTATTCAGCCATATGAAGTGTAATAAAGAATGAGTACCTTATCTATTGCCATCTCCTATTTCCTCAAATCTTTTAATGTGTCTCTTACAAAACTTTACCACATAATGCCTTTTCCAAATAACAATTTTAATTCATAAGGGTAAAGAAGACCTACCAGTTTTATCTTCATTAGCATGTCATGTGGTAAACAAATTTGGCATGCAAGAATTTCCCTGTGTTAAGATTAATTCAATCATTAGACTAACATTTGCTGCACTACAAATACCCATTTCAACCTATTGAATTTATTATCTAATATCTGTGGGCACTGATTAGCAGTTTTGCTCATTATCACTCTGAACCTGCTACATAAATCATGGCCTTAAATTGTTTGTGTGATTGTTCCCTGAACTTTTTTTAACCTTTCTGGCTCAAGTATTTCAACTAGATTTTAAAAGATAAATATTTCATTTTTCATGTTTAATCTTGACTGTAAATCAGAACAACATATGAAAAATTCTCTACAACTGCATAGAAAGAGCCTCTGTCTCATTACTCAGCCTGGCTCTATGCTATGAAACAAGTGTGTACATTTTTATTTTGCTAAATACTTTTATATTTTTCATCCTCATTCGCTTAATATTTTTTACATATCCCCCCCTCCTTTTTTTTTAATATATCAGATGTGGTTTCCAGGATTATATAGAGATGTATTTGTTGTAGGTGCCCAGGTGCTGGCAGCGGGGGGCTGCAGGGTGGCCTCTGTAAGGAGAGGCCGGGGCTGCCTGTGCCGGACACAGCCAGTTCCAGCCGGCTCCAAGGGACCCACCGCAGGGCACGGCTGAGCTCCTCAGCCAAGGTGGGGGCATCTTGGGGAAAATGTACTTTACAAAGGGTAAAAAATGTTGCCTGCCAGTAAGAAGTGAGGAAAAATGTGAGAGAAACAGCCCTGCAGGCACCAAGGTGAGAGAAGAAGGAGGAGAGAAGGTGCTCCAGGCACTGGAGCACAAAATCCCCTGCAGCCTGTGGTGAAGACCACACCAGAGCAGGTTTATCCACCCATCAGGAATGAAGGAGTGAAACTGAGCCTCAAAAAAAGGGGAGAGTGAGGGGAAGGTGTTGCTTTTTTTTTCTTTTTCTCACCACCCAGTTCTATTTTAGTTGGCAATAAATTAAATTAGTTTTCCCCAAGTCAAGCCTGTTTTGCCCGTGGTGGTAATTGTTATGCAGTCTTCTCATCTTTATCTCAACCCATGAGCATTTCTATCTTATTTTCTCTCCTGTCCTGTTGAGGAGGGGGAGTGAGAGAATGGCTGGGTGGGCATCTGGCAGGCTGCCAAGGTCAACCCACCACAAGTGGTAGTTCAAACTAGTTGCCTAGGAAAAAGTCTCATAGTTTAGAGAAAAATGTTATTCAATAAATACTCATCCTTACCAGGAGAAGATCCCAGTTAAAATGTTATGACCAGTTTTTAATCTATCCTATATTCTTCTAATTTCTAGCTTTCCACTGTCTCAGTTTCTATTTTATCTTCCTGAGGATGCTCTAGTCTATCTAGTCCATACTTGCATGTAAGAGAAATTTGTCAGATACTAGCTCTGTGGCATTACCATACAGAGGAATTTTGGCAGATGTCATAACTCTTCTTAATTATACATAATGAAGTTTTGAGAAACTAATGTCTTAAATGTATATATATCTGCATTTCAGAGAAGGATTCTGTCATGTCACTGAGGCAACTCTCATAAGTATAAAATTTCAGAACAGGACCTATGCTGAAAGAAGTACAGTTCTCCCCCTACCTCCACCCGAGGTTTTGTTCAAGCCTTTGCTTCCTCAACAAAATCTTTCCATGCGGAACAGCAAGCTTTCTCCTAAAAGAGCTGTATTATTCTGTAAGTGTTTCCCATCTAGGAAGGCAAGCTTCCTTAGTGACATATGAGAATATTATTTGAGTCATAAAGCCAAAGATAATAAGCCATGTCTCACCTATATTAGGGTCAGCGGGGAGAGGTAGCAGCAAGAAACTAGGATTTATTAGGCACAGATCATTTTTCTGTTTCTTATGTGAAGAAGCTATAGAGAGCCTAAGTCAGTCTGCCATTTCATCTCCATACAAGGGCTGTAACCATACCATTCAAATAAAACACTTCTATAGTATAAGGTTTTGCTTTCCATACAAGTAAAAGGGAGCCTGGGGAGAAAAACCGTAACATTTGCCAATCCGCTTAGCACAACAGAAGCTCTTACAGGTTCCATATGACCTGTGCTGTGCTATCAGTCACCTCATTTATACTGTTTCCCAGAGATTTTGAAGACTGGTTTACACAGTGATAGAGTAAAATGACAATGCTTTGCAATATTCATATTAATTTTTAAAGGATATTTTTCCTTTCAGTTCTTACAAAACAACAGCTATAAATAAAAATGGAAGTCCTGCATTACTGTCATAAAAGAAAATTAAGATATGGATGCCAAAAGCTATCTGAAACATGTAGCAGTGCTACTTTTTGGATTGATATCTAGCTTTATCTTAAACTTATTAATGTAAGAATCTCACTTTATTGCTTCAGCAGAACAAAAATGTTGGGTTTTTATAGTTGTGGGTTTTTTTCTGGAAATGGAGCAGGAGACATGGCAGATGCTTTGTACTGTATTCTCTTTCCCTCCTTCCTCTCTCAACTATAATACATTGGCATTCTGAATGACTTATCCAGAAACTATGAAAATGAATTCTGAATATTAAATAATGCATATCTAAACCTGAAAAATGCATTTTAGAAGACTCAAGGGTTAGAGTCTTTCAATTCACATTGCACAAAACTTTTTTTAATCCAACAATGCCATTACCATTTATTTCCAGGTGAGTATATTTTTATTGCATGCCTGTATCTGGAAAAGCATTCAGATCTTTATTTTTTTCCTAAAATTACTGCCCTGACATACAACTGTGAATAGCTTAAAAGGAAAAACTGTAAACAGCTGTCACAGAATACGTTGATGTTTCACAAGGCATTGCTTGCAATCATTTTTTTCAAAGTACTGTAAGAGACTCTGCTTATGTTTCCATTATAGAGAGCCTCATTCTCTGCTAAATAGTGTGTGGATCTTTTGTCCCTGGTGCTTTATTATTTCATCCTTTGGATCTATTTTTCGCTTGGTTGAATAGTCAACTATTTAACATGAGTTCAGATAACCTTTGAAAATGGCTTTTCCTGATGTTTGCTATGCAAGACCTGTTCTCCAAATGCAAGCAACAGCACTCTTAAGAGGATTTTTTGTTTGTTTTATTTTGGTTTTCTTTGATTTTTTCTGCCTTTCTTTTTCCTAATCTGACTACAAGGCACATTTAGAAGTGTAACCCCACAACTGCTTACATCACTTCCACCTTCTGTCTGTGCAACTGAAAATCCAGATGTGCAATACAGTGAGCAGAATAAAGATGTCAAAAAAAAGCAGAGAGTAAGAGATAAATGGAGCGGTCTGGTCAGGGTGTCCTGTTTCATGGTGTTAAGAAAGCGCCTTGATTCATTATGTTATAGTATATCCTATGAGTCAGTGTCTCAATTTTTACACAGAGTATCTTAGAACCTAGTCACCCATTGACCAGGAGTATCCCTTAAGCATATATATAGATGATATTGAACTCTGTGTCATTGTTTTTACTAATATTATAGTTTAGCTAACCTGGAAGATGCTTTCTGTCTCTCCAGCAAAATCTTCAGAGGTAAATTCCAAAATGCTACACTTCCAGAAAAATTCTGCTCAGTTGTTTGATATTTCTAGGTAGCTTATGAACTCACAAGATACCTCCCTTCCCATCAACTGAACCTATTCCTATTGTTAAATAATTCCTTATGATATAATGATGTAAATAAAGGCAATATTACAGCTGTCATAAATGCAGTTGAAGTTCTAATTTCTTCTGCCATCAGGATTTGGCAAACGTGTTGCCTGGTTAGTATGGCAATTCTGTTTTTACACAGGGTGTTTCTGTAGCCAAGGAGAGTTCTGCCATGCAGGTTAACTTCTGATAGAAGACTGATTCCATCTTTTGATCTTCATGGTATTCCTCGAATGGGTTGCATTCTGAGCCATACAGCAAGAATAGTATCTGATTCCCAGCAAGCAGTTAAAATTGGATTATAGTTTATCTAGACCTGATATACGAACATGACTACATAATCCCCTCATTAGAATTGTTTAGCCTGTTGGGCTTTACAAAAAGTTCAATATTCATTTCAGTCAAAACACTATTAAAATAAAACAGAATTTAGAAGTCAGTAATTTGAAAATCATGATTCTTGAAACTAAGCTTTCTAAACTATTCAGTTTATTGCTTCATCTTTTTGAAATTTACCTACAAAGGAGGGGCACAGGATTTTTAGTTAGTTCAGGCAAATAAAATTTTTTCATGTGCTACTCCTTCTTTACAGAATTTTGCAAAGTACAGCGTTGTCTGCATTGAGACTAAAACATGCTAACCACTGAAGATGGATGATGGTGTGAGTTGAACTGTGGTGCATGAAAAGAAAAGTGCTTTTTTAACCACTCACAAGCATTACATAGAAACATAGCTCATGATGCTAGGAAATAGCACGCTTGCCTTTGTGGTAAGTGCTGATGATCAAAACAAGAGTCCTGAAGATGAGAAGGTTACTATATCTGTGACTACATGTTATGTGAGATTTCTGTATTTAGGATATGTTGAGAGAATATGCCATATGTTTTATTCAGTTCTGATTTTAAGTTTGTCCTCCTTTTTTTCCCCCCCAATATTGTGCGTGTGTGTATGTATGTATTCCTGAGGTTCTCCCCTTTGAGTGTAAAATAAAATAAAAAGTAATAACACTGAAAAGCCGATGGGCAAAAATTGATTCATAAATAGAGAAGGTGGCATTCATCTCGGCGCTCTTATTGGAAACCTAAATCTCAGTAAATTTGTAGCCTAAGGATACAATGGGCTTAAAGGATTTCTGTCTCTGAAGAAAAATTAGAACGCCTTTGAGGTAAGGTAAATGGAAAAGGTTGTTTGGGCAAACGTGGAGCTCTAGCACTATTAAATGTTAAGCACCATCAGGGGGTATCTCAGTCATTAACAAGAGTGGCATGTTGAAGATTGTTTCAAGCATGAGAAGAGTTATGGATGGCTATGTGGAGGTGGCACAATGCCACAGGGAAATTATGTCAAGCAAAAAGAAGATTTTTTTAAACTTATTGTGGGGGAAAAAAGTACTGAAATAGCGACCTTTCTTTACGTACTTTAGAACCTTTTCCCCAAAACAAACCTATGTTGTCTTTTAAATGAAGCTAGTCTGGAACGCTAACTTTGAATTCCATTGTATAACCTTGTGCATACCAGTCCACTTTGATCTTTGGCATATTTTGTGTTCACTTACAGTGTAAACATAAGTACCAACTTAATCCAAACATAAGCATGTTCACTTCAAATCCAAGTAGTTAGCAGTCTTGACTGACTTGGAAGAGTTTTATGGACCTTGTGTGTTAGTTTTGTATATAATTAAAAGGGATCTCAGGGGTTCTGCAGGCAGCCAGTAAGTTAAGCTATCTGTTGTGAGAATAATGTGTTGCTATCTAGGGAAGGAAAGATTTAGGAGCCAAGCTAGGATCCCTGTTTCAAGCCAACAGAGCTTGAGAAGTGAGCAGACATGAAGTGTTATATCTCTAGGCAGTAGTTACCAGCTTTCTCATTATGCTAGCACATCCTCCTGGCTGCTCTGCAAAATGGCCCTGAGATTAGAAGCTCTGCAGGAAGCTATCTGTGTTCTCACAGTTGGAAATATGTTGTTAGGATGACAGCAGCTACATGGAAAATGGGTATTAAGATAGTCTTCGGCATCAAGAATATTTTGCTTTCCCAGTTTGCCTTAAGGTATTGCTTAGAGAGAATAGCAGGTAGTGTGGCCTGTGTTGTAATCCTATTTGAGAGTAAATAGTGAGAAATACCATTTTAAGTTTATCTTCTAAAGTATAGTGTACAATAAATTGTACTGTGGGACAATAAATTGTACTGTGGAAGGACCTTAACATTTTGCTCAGAGTGATCATTAGTTTAATATAGAAATACTCTTCCATATCTTCACTACTTCCTATATCATTTGTTATCACATAATATCCTTGCAACTACTTG
Organism: Ciconia boyciana; assembly: GCF_034638445.1. Taxonomy (NCBI): domain Eukaryota; kingdom Metazoa; phylum Chordata; class Aves; order Ciconiiformes; family Ciconiidae; genus Ciconia; species Ciconia boyciana. Next base: position 178,787,959 of record NC_132934.1, read on the forward strand.
TATTGGGTTTATGTGGAAAGATTTGCTAGTGGGGGGGCTGCAGGGGTGGCTTCTGTGAGAAGATGCCAGAGGCTGACCCCATGCTGGGCAAAGCCAGTTCCAGCTGGCTCCAAGAGGGATCTGCCACTGGCTAAAGCTGAGCCAATAGTGACATTGGTAGCACCTCTGGGATAACATATTTAAGAAAGGGGAAAAAAACCTGCTGTGCAACAGCACCTGGGAGAGAGGAGTGAGAAAATGTGAGAGAAACAACTATGCAGACACCAAGGTCAGTGAAGAAGGAGGGGGAGGAGGTGCTCCAGGCACTGGAGCAGAGATTCCCCTGCAGCCCATGGTGAAGACCATGGTAAGGCAAGCTGTCCCTCTGCAGCCCATGGAAGTTCATGGTGGAGCACATATCCACCCTGCAGCCCATGGAGGACTCCATAACACAGCAGGTGGATGTGCCCTGAAGGAAGCTGCAGCCCATGGAGACCCCACACTGGAGCAAGCTTCTGTCAGGACCTGTGACCCCGTGGGGGATCCATGCTGGAGCAGGTCCATTCCTGAAGGATTGCACACCGTGCAAAGGACCCATGCTGGACCAGTTCAAGAAGGACTGTATCCCATGGATGGGACCCCATGCTGGATCAGGGGAAGAGTGTGAGGAGGAAGGAGCAGAGACAACATGTGGCAGAGACAACATGTTGTGGCAGAGACAACAACTGACCGCAACCCCCATACCCTATCTCCCTGCACCACTTGGAGGGAGGAGGTAGGGAAGTCAGGAGTGAAGCTGAGCCTGGGAAGAAGAGAGGGGGGAAGGTGTTTTTAGATTTGTTCTTATTTCTCATCATCCTACTCTATTTAATTGGCAGTAAAGTAAATTAATTTCCCCAAGTTGAGTGTTTTGCCCATTATGGTAATTGGTAAGTAATCCTTCTGTCCTTATCTTGACTCATGAGTTGTATTTTTTCCCCCTGTCCTGTTGAGGAGGGGGAGTGATAGAGTGGCTTGGTGGGTACCTGATGGCCAGCCAAAGTCAACCCACCACACTACTAAGGTCAAAGATTGATTATCTATAGGAGAGTTGACAACATGTTGCCTTTCAGTTTCCTTTGAATTGTCATTAAGAGCTGTGCAGCCCACAGATTACAAGGTGTTATTTATCTTGCTGTTACTGTACACTGGGATTTTAACTGTTTTTTTTCATCATCTTTACTTTGGACCCTATTAAAAATGTAGTTGTTGTCCCTTTTATAGTATTCTGGGGTATGTTTGATCCCTTGAAAATGATCCATAGGATAAAACATCTCATCAGTCCACTTAGCTTTTGTCTACCCTTTTTCATCACTTTTGATCTAAAGCAGAATAGGAAACTCTTCCTATCTTTTTTCTCTTTGGTCTACTTGTACAAATTACAGTTACTTTAGTCCAGATTATGCATACAGTTTTAGGTACAGATTCTGAAATTGCCATTTACTTTGTGAATACTTTCGTAGGTATATGTAGAACAGGGATTGTGTCTCATTATTTTTTCTACAATGCTAACACCATTTGACAAAAAGAGATATATTAATAGAAACAAAATCACACTGATATGCCAACTGAAGTTTGAGCTATCATAAAGCATGGATGCATTAGTTCCAGGTCTGCCAGACGCTTACTGGTGTCAACAGTAGAAACATCAGTCCTGAAAGAGTTTATGGGTAAAGGGGAAAAAGTGCTGGACTGTGACCCAGATTATCACACATTATCAGTTTTCTCAGATGAGATGCAACTACATATATCTTGACACCTTTTCTACTAAATAAACACCTTACTATTGATAGTTATTTTGATATGTAATTCATGTAATTTGAATTACTAAGCCAACTAAGACTGTAGAACTGAATGTAAATTCATGTTGATAAATGTGAATAAATGAATGAAAAGTAATGGCCATTATATTGAAACTACATTGATACCTCAATTATATCATGATCTTTTGATAGTATTAAGGAAGGAAAGAATCCACTTGTTTGGGATACAAGTAGGAAAGAAGGCCTTATTAACAACATTATTATTAAATGTTGCACGTGTTCAGAATATGTAAACACCTTAGCAGAGTAGTACATGAAGGGTTAGTGTGACTTGCAGTGTAGTGGCAAGATGCAGGGTGGGTAAATGGGACTTAAGTCACTCATTTTTCATCTAACATTGTTCAGAAGAAATTCAATTTCAAGGAATGACACAGTCTCAGAAATTGATAACATAGCAAATATATATAATCATGCATATAGAAAACTAACGTGGTACTTTACAGGATTTGCTAAGCTCTTTTCTGGTGACAAAGTCATTCTACAATTCTTAACCAGCTTGTTCAGGGTATTTAGTGTCTTTAAAAATTAAAACTCATTATTCATATTTCATATTTAATATGAGCCTTAGAGTTCAGAGACTGAAAAGCTGTGGAAGAAAAAGATCAGTTTCAGACTAAGATGTTACTCCACTAATCTTGCAGAAACAGATCCAGGTGATGTGAACTTTTATACAGTTTGCACTTAAACATCCACTTGGCAAGAGGAATTAAAGATAAAGAAATGTGTATAAAGCCTTGAAGTGTTGGATTCATTCCTTAACTGCAAGTTTTAGGCTACAGATTTAATGCATAGCTTCTGAAAATGTTAAATATCATACATATTAAGGCAACTTAATTCAGATTTAACAGTAGGAGTTTTGGAGGCCTGCCACGTACCAAGTAAAGTGAGAGAGGTAAGCACTCCCTCAATGTTAAGAGGAGCCATCACTCAAAATCATTTCTACCTAATTTAAAACCATAGATTTGCACACTGAAATCCTATGGAAGATTTGTGCTTCAGTCAAAAGTTTACATTAAACCCAGAATAAATCGTCCCAATTACAGCATCTATGTATCAGCACAAGAGATTTTTGCTTTGTGTTTTCAGAGTTTGAATAAAAATGCCTGGTAAAACCAATTGAGGCCATTGCCCTTTATGAGATTTTGTTAAACTGTGATTATTGAATATAAAGAATAGCAATATCAAGACATTATTAATAATAATATAATATCTGTTTCTTCCAAGCAAGTGTGATATTGATTGGCAATGAATAGCTGTAAAGCAAACTTTATATTACAGTATTTATTATGAATGTGACTTACAATTAATTAAGGGATACATTTTGTCCTCATTTACAGTATTGAAGTTCTCTGGAGTTGGACATGCTCATTAATAGCAAAATGAAACTCTCAATTTAAAAGTTTCATGATTCATGTTTTTGAATAAAGATGTTATTCTTGTCAACAGAGTTTAAAGCATAGATTATGTTTACAGGAATCAGATACTACATCTTTTGTAACACACTGAGATAAATTTTTAGGTATTTGATTTAGGAATAAATTAACAAACATAAAGGAGACTTTAGGCACCTATATTTCATGGGAGGGTACATGATTATAGAATCACAGAATCATTAAGGTTGGAAAAGACCTCTAGGATCGTCTAGTCCAACCATCAACTCAACACCTCCATGCCTACTAAACCATGTCCTGAAGTGCCACATCTACACATTTTTTTAACTCGTCCAGGGATGGTGACTCAACCACCTCTCTGGGCAGCCTGTTCCAATGCTTGACCACCCTTTCAGTAAAGAAATTTTTCCTAATATCCAATCTAAACCTCCCCTGGCACAACTTGAGGCCATTTCTTCTCATCCTATCAGTTGTTACTTGGGAGAAGAGACAAGACACCTACCTCTCTACAACCTCCTTTCAGGTAGTTGTAGAGAGTGATAAGGTCTCCCCTGAGCCTCCTTTTCTCCAGACTCAACAACCCCAGTTCCCTCAGCCGCTCCTCATAAGCCTTGTTCTCCAGACTCTTCACCAGCTTCGTTGCCCTTCTCTGGACACGCTCCAGCACCTCAATGTCTCTCTTGTAGTGAGGGGCCCAAAACTGAACACAGGATTTGAGGTGCATCCTCACCAGTGCTGAGTACAGGGGGACAATCACTTCCCTAGTCCTGCTGGCCACACTGTTTCTGATACAAACCAGGATGCTATTGGCTTTCTTGGCCACCTGGGCACACTGCTGGCTCATATTCAGCCGGCTGTTGACCAGCACCCCCAGGTCCTTTTCGGGCAGGCAGATTTCCAGCCACTCTTCCCCATGCCTGTAGTGTTCCATGGGGTTGTTGTGACTGAAGTGCAGTACCCGGCACTTGGCCTTGTTAAACCTCAAACAATTGACCTTGGCCCATCGATCCAGCCTGTCCAGATCCCTCTGCAGAGCCTTCCTACCCTCAAGTAGATCAACACTCCCACCCAATTTGGTGTTGCCTGCAAAGTTACTGAGGGCACACTCAATCCCCTCATCCAGATAATTGAGAAAGATATTAAACAGAACTGGCCCCACTACTGAGCCCTGGGGAACACTGCTCATGATCGGCTGCCAACTGGATTTAACTCCATTCACAACTCTCTGGGCCCAGCCATCCAGCCAGTTCTTTACCCAGCGAAGAGTACACCCGCCTAAGCCATGAGCCACCAGCTTCTCCAGGAGAATGCTGTGGGAGACAGTGTCAAAGGCTTTACTAATGTCCAGGTAGATAACATCTACAGCCTTTCCCTCATCCACTAGGTGGGTCAACTTGTCGTAGAAGGAGATCAGGTTGGTCAAGCAGGACCTGCCTTTCATGAACCCATGCTGGCTGGGCCTGATCCCCTGGTTGGTCTGCACATGCCTGTTGAGTGCACTCAAGATGAACTGCTCCATAATTTTCCCCAGTACCAAGGTCAGGCTGACGGGCCTGTAGTTCCCCAGATTCTCCTTCCAGACCTTCTTGTAGATGGGTGTCACATCAGCAAGTCTCCGGTCATCTGGGACCTCCCCTGTTAACCAGGACTGCTGATAAATGATGGAGAGTGGCTTGGCAAACTCCTCTGCCAGCTCCCTCTACCCTTGGGAGGATCCCTTCCAGCCCCATAGACTTGTGAGTGTCCAGGTGAGGTAGCAGGTCGTTAACTGCTTCCTCCTGGATTATGAGGTGTTTATTCTGCTCTTTGTCCCTGTCTTCCAGCTCAGGGGGCTGAATACCCTGGGGATAACTGCTCTGACTATTAAAGACTGAGGCAAAGAAGGCATTAAGTCCCTCAGCCTTTTCCTCATCCTTGGTGGCAGTGTTCCCCCCCTGCATCCAACAAAGGAGGGAGATTCTCCTTGGCTCTCTTTTTGTTGTTAATGTATTTGTAAAAACATTTTTTAGTATCTCTTACAACAGTGGCCAGACTGAGTTCTAGCTGGGCTTTTGCCTTTCTAATTTTCTCTCAGCTTGACTTGATGAGATCCCTGTACTCTTGTTGAGTTGCCTGCCCCTTCTTCCAAAAGTGGTAAACTCTCCTTTTTTGTCTGAGTTCCAGCAAAAGCTCCTCGTTCAGCCAGACCAGTCATCTTCCCCTCCGGTTTGTCTTACAGCACATGGGGAAAGCCTGCTCCTGCACCTTTAAGACTTCCTTCTTAAATGCCATTATGCCATTTACAGTCCAGTTTTCATAGGTTTTGATAAAGACACCAATTGGAGTGTTCCACAGTTCTGTTACTTTCTCTTATCTTGTATATCATAATTTCCTTTATGTGGCTAACCAGTAGTTAACACAGCTGATGCCCTCCTGAGGAGTTAGAAAACAGCTGAGGCATATACCTGATCCCAGGAAGCTGAAAATTTAGAAAATTAGTTTCCACAATCTAGATGTAGCTCATACTACCAAAGAACGGTATTCAATAAGTCAGTACGCTGAAGAAAAGAATGTCTAAGATTGGGAATTAGAAATGGTCAGAACAAAGATTTTGTATGTCACTAGACTTAATTGTCCATTTGTGATTCAGAGTAACTTTCTACAGCAATTCAGAATTAAAAATCTAGTTCTAAGGTTAAATTTAAATAGCTTCTGTGGACCTGAATAAGTAGCTGAGGCATTAATAATGCTGGGGAAAGAAAATAGGAATGTTTGCTTTTACATAATAGCCTGTTAAATGGAACATTACCCAAGAGAGTGGGAGATTGCACAAAAGATTGCTTTGGGGAAAGAATGCAAAATTCATAGGGTCAGAGAGATGAGTATTGAATGATTCCCCTGAAAGAGGTGGATACTGTAGTCTTGTCCTACCGCAGGAAACTGCCTTGGCCTTCAGTGCTCTTAGAGAGACCACTGGATACATTATAACCATAAAGATACAATGTATAAAGAAAAGCTTTAAGATGAGTACCAGCTTATGCTTGTCCTGCTCCTGCAGTATTTCCCTGGGTTAACATTTTTCACTACATGTGGATATCTGGAAAACAAAGTAGAGAGGAAGAACAATGGAAGGAACTGGCCATGTATAGTAGAGAACAAATGCTTTCAACCAAGTAATAAGTGGGGAGAACCAGTGCAATTTTCCCTTAGTGCAGAGAAGATGAGGCAATTGTAGAAAAAGGTTTTTTTATAGTGTACCTTCTTGGAACATAGATTGGACAACCCACTGACAGCAGTTCCACAGTTCTATGACATATGAATGACAAAGCCTTGTTATTGGTCTTGGTCTGAATTCAGCCTGTAGGCAGGTTTGGTTCACTAGGGACAGTGATAAAGCAAAGATGACAAGAAGTAGTTAGTAGAAAGAAGAAGCCAGAAGTATAGCTAACGATTAGGCCACAGAATCCACAGGTATATCAGTGAATACATGTGCACCAATCCAAAGAGACACAGCGAGACCTCAGTGCAATGCCAAATAATTTCAGAATTCAACTAACCAAGAGAAACTGGACTAACAAGTAGGCAGTATTGCCTTAGAACCTGTGAACTGGCTAGGGATAGGAATTAAGCATAAAATAGCACAATTCAAGGATGCAAACTGAAGAGGCAGTGTTCAGAATCAAGAATGAGACCCAAGAACTCAACAGGCAGAAAATTACAAAGCAGTCTACAGCTTTCAGGATATGCTTATGCAGCTCTAACTTGGAGACATCCAACTGGTCATGAGGCATAACAGGCATGAATGAACCAGAATTTGTGTCCTATGTATATAGCATCCAGGTACTGTCTGGAAAGTGACTGTCCCCTCTAGCCTTCTGTCTGCAGGCAGGCAATGATTTGTTAGGTGATCACACATTAAACAGTTTGGATAAACAGAACTGAAGTGTTTTCTTGGCTGCTTCAACTATTTCAGTTCCAACCATACCAACTCCTCTGTGGGCTTCACTACACTGAAGAGGAACAGTGAGGATGAAAGAAACTGTGGATATTCACTATTCTCTTTGTAAATATATCTTCCAGGGTAAAAGAAAGCTTTGCAGTCAGTGTAGAAACCTGCCAAAGAGGTCAGAAATAGAATTCAAAAATCATCCAACACCCTGGTTTTGCTATTTATAGTTGGGGAGAGGAGGAAAGGGTTTAGTCATCAAACTACAGTCTCATTAAGGAACAATTTGATAAAAATTCCATGTGGGAAACCTTAAGGATTTCATTCATCCACTTGATTTTGCATACTCTCCCTTGGGAAAGGTCAAAATTATTATGCCATCACCTTTTAATTAAATTGAATCCCTAAAGATTATTAATAATTTAATATGCAATCATATAATCTTCTTTTGATTATTTCCCCCTGAAACTGATACCTTACTGGGCATCAGCAAAGGTTGCTGAACGTCATACATCTAAGTTTATGAAGAGTCAAAACTTTTACACTGTAAACATTTTTCTTTTTTCTTTTAAACCAGTAAGTCATCCTCTACTATACAACTCAAGTGGAACACCCAATCTTAGTAAAATATGAAAGCAATCTCCTGTTGCTAGAACAGGCTGCTTCTATTTCGGTTGCTATGGAGCTTTACAAGTAATCAAAATGCAGACATGAGCTACGACACACCGCACCTCACGTGTTCCATTGATAGAGACTAGGGACCCCAAGTCAGTGAAACGTGTACAGAGATGTTATATTCCCATATAGGCAAACCCTAAACTTCAAGCAAGAATTAAAGTTAACCTTAAAAAAGTCATTATGTTGAGTTTTCATACTATGGGCACTATACATTCATGCTTGTAAAGAAAATTTAATAGGACTTCAGTAAAACCCAACAGTGCTTACCCAATCCCGACAGTGCTTACAGTGTCTGTTTCTTAGTGAGATTTAGTTGCAGAAGATCAAATATTGCAGAAGAACAAATGATGCAAGCATACATAATGATACACTTCTATGTTATTAATACGATTAGATGCAAATTTCCAAAGTTATTTCAGTGCTTCCTCATGTTCTTTATGTAACAGAAAGTTTCTACTGAAGTTTTCTCTTTTTCTCAGAAAGTTAAAGATTTTTGTTGCACTTTGTGAGTACTTAGGTAGGTGTATGCTTTTCTGTTTGCTTTCCTTTTGTTGAATATGTTGTATGTTATATTTTTCTTTGACTTTTTGCTTAGAAATTTAAGACAAAAGGTAGGTAGCACGATTTTTTTTTGAAGCATGGAAATGCTAGATATAACATAGTTGATATTTATTAATCCTGTACAGACATGTTCTTGAAATTAAACCAAAAATATAGATAAAGACTAAATGGAATATGAACATAGGGAGGATATGCATCATTTTAAATCTAAAAATTGTCTCCTAAGGAGTGGTTTTACAGTATGTCAAGATGGAATCATTTAGTTATTCCTGAACATGAGCAATATATTTTTAAATGTAAATCACATTCAATTTTGCCATCTTATATGATCTCATAAGAAAAAAAAAATCTTTGAATTATTCCTTTCTTCACTATATGTTATTCATAAACTCCATTTTATCAACTAGTGAATGATTTGAAAACACTCTGACTAATAATTTAGCAGTAGTAATTGTTTAGTAAATTAGATCTTTCTCTAAGGTTTTTGCTAAGTATTTAGAAACATAAGCAAAAATATTTAAAATGGGAAAAACCTAAACAAAGAAGAATAATTAAGAAGCAAAAGGAGATATTTTGTAGTAACAAGAATGCTTTTCATTGAACATTTTCCTAATAAAACATATATATTTTTATTTTAATGACATGTAACAACTCTTTCTGACATCTATTCTACATTTGCCTTGCATTTTTTATTTCTCTAGTTCCTTTTCTCCAAGTATTTAATGCCACTCAGGAAAGGAAAATTGAAAAGGAGTTAGGTTGTGGCAAAATCATTTATGTCTCTTTAGGTTTGCCCCATGAGAATGCTCACATAATAGCCCAAATCCCCCTGATTTAGGTCTCACAGTTTAACTTGTCAATATGTAATTATGATTCCAAAACAAAACATATTACTTCTCAGTTTTAGTGTGGTTTCAACCATGCAGAATGGAGTAGAAACACCCAAGGCTGGTAAGAGGGATTGTCCCATTAGCAGTTTTTTATATAATGACCCATGGGACTGGAACTATACTTGTGTATATCAGTTCAACAATCTGAAATAAGAAACCTTTTTAGATCCCCTAATTAATCTAAAAGAACTGGAACTTTTAATTTTGATTACCACTAATAAATTTACAAAGCAATGGAATATTTTTTACATACTTATTGTTTATTGTTCTTTAACAGTTTTTGGAAATATCTTCACTGGCAGACTGGCTAAATAACTGCCTCCAGATGACATTTTTGTCACATCAAAGCATTTTCTGTTACAGATTGTAATTGATTTTTTTCTTTACAGTTTTATGATGGCTTAACACTAGTATGGATTATCAGTAGCAGTGCAATTTCCCTCACATAGTAAAGGGGATCAGTTAAGGTAACACCTCTTCTATTAATATATTTTTAGCAGCTCAGCCAAAAACATGAAAAATGTTCATGCTTTCTCAATTTTTATTGCTCTATCAGCCATTCATCCTCACCTTCATTTTGGCAACTGGAGATCTTTAATCCCAGCAAAGAGAAGTTACTTGTTAAAATGATTATACTTAGTGAAGTTGTTAAGTGTTCCTGTTTACTGTACTTTGATAGATTACATGAGTCTGTGGGCCTTCTATTAAGCCAGTCTATTTTAAAAAACAATAACCACAGCAGTGAAAGGCAACTACATATACATTTTTTTCTATGCAACATCTATCAATTTAATTACTATAGGTTCATTTTGATCCAGCTGGGGACCCTGGTGGCTCAAGTGTGATCATCAGTTGGACTGTATTTCCTCCTCCAGTCTCTTCTAACTGAACCACAGCTTTTAATGCTGAGGAATCCAAGAGCTTCTGATAGGAGGAAAATTACCCACTATTACTATTACCCAGTACCTAATTTGAATATTAATGACAAGCATCAGTCATACACTTCAAAAATCAAGAATATATGTCATTAAATTTCCTTCAAAGAAGTTAGTTTATATTTGTGTCATTGGCATCCCTGAGATTGTATCATGAGCAGTTGTCTTCAGGCAGCTTGAGAAGCCAGACCTTCAGCTAGCAAATGGCTGGTTAGCACAATATGCTCAAGAAAAGTCTATCAGAGGGGTAGACTGTACAGGGAATTGTGTCAGGCATATCCAACTCTTTTTTGACCAACCTTCATTAAAAACAACCAAACCATCACCTTCTAGCTCCATAAATTCACATGAATAACTCAAGTGTTGGTGGTTTTCATTTCCATGTTTTATTTTACCTGAAAGTTTCCCAGGTTTTATTACCCTACAAATTCCTGTGATACTGTAATGAGCAGAGGACAATTTTAGGCCTGCTGCCACTGATATTAAACAGTAAAATCATACAAATCAACTAAAACATGCATTAAATAACAAAGGTGAAAAGCATCTGTGCTACATTTTAATGGAGTAAATCGTTATGAAGGCCAACAAATTATATAGTGAATACTGATTTTTAAATAATTGCTTTTATTTGTGGACTAGATGATTGGTTTTATGCATAAGTAAAAATCTTAGAACAAGGACCAAAGTTTTTTCTAGTGGCTTTCTACTGATTAAGAGAATTATGCAAGCAATTCAGTTTAACTGGATATTACTGTGTTCTTTGCTTGAATGGAAATGCTTTCTATTTATTGATATTCCATAAGCACTTATTTTTTAAAATCTCATATTGTGTTTAAGTTGTTGCATTTTTCCCTGTGCATACAACTCACTAGTTTTCATTTACACAAATATAATTAAGTATGCACTGAAGCCAGAATGATTTGGAAAGTCAAGGAAACAGGAAGGAAAATATCCTTTTTAAAATACAGGTCTCATAACAGGTTGGTAAATGTGAATTTTTTAAGCAAATGCTTAAGTTTAAGAGACAAAGTACGGTAAACACCATGTTGTGTTTGGTTGCCTTGGTAATAGCTTTATTCCTGCAGCATATCAAAACATCTACTTCAGTTACTTGGTAACTATGAAACTTGCTAGGAAGTGCATGATAGTAAATCTTGAGATATAAATTGTTAAGTTCACTTTAATAAAATATATTCTACCTCCTTCCCAAGTTCTTTAAAAATATTGCATTTATGCTTATCGCTCATACATTCGCTTTAAGTTCCATACCTCCACTTTCCTTGCTTTTTGAAAGAGATTACATATTCTAATATATTAAGAATGTGGGGTTTTTTTCCTGTGATTAGGAAGAAAAAGCTACATTAAGGGTATTTGGAGAAAAATAGACAATTGGAATTAAGGTTTATTCCCTCAGCTGTCATCAACTCTATTGTTTGGTTGTTGCTATAGTCTTTAAGCAAACTGACTGCATCTTGACAATGACCTCAAATATAATGTTAATAATAATAAATCTTTAAATCTGACATGACATTGAATAGAACCATATTTAAAGGAAATTCATATTATTTTCAGAGGATGATACAAGGGAAATTTTCAGAATCTGGGAAGAAAATGTTACTTAAACAGAGTTTTCATTTGCAATTCTCAAGCTTTTCAAAGAGGGAGTAAGTATTGCTATTCAAATAACAGTGTGATCACAATATGGATATTTACTTTCAAAGTTTTGTAACCTTCTCTTTCCTTGAGAAATAAACTCAGAAGAAATACATATTTCAATGGAATTCTGGCTTTAAATATGGTTTCAAGAAATACTCTTGAAAGCTTATGTTATATTTAATTGGATTGTATTCCTTTAAAATTCTTAATTTTTGACCAGAAAGCTATCAGACTTTTCTGTTATGACCAGTGCTCTGTAAACCATTTACTGCTTATACTTCTGTCACGGTTTAGCCTCAGTCGCCAACCAAGCACCACACAGCCGCTCACTCACCCGCCCCGCCGAGTGGGATGGGGGAGAGAATTGGAAGAGCAAAAGTAAGAAAACTCGTGGGTTGAGATAAGAACAGTTTAATAATGGAAATAAAATATAATAATAATAATTATAATAATAACAATAATACATTGTAATGAAAAGGAAAACAACAAGACACAGAGAGAGAGAGGAACAAAACCCAAGAAAAAAAAAGTAATGCAACCACTCAACACCCGCTGACCGACACCCAGCCAGTTCCCAAGCAGCAATCACTGCCTCCGGGCCAACTTCCCCCAGTTTATATACTGAGCATGACATCATATGGTATGGAGTATCCCTTTGGCCAGTTTGGTTGTGCCCACTCCCAGCTTCTTGCACACGTGGCAAAGCATGGGAAGCTGAAAAGTCTTTGACTAGTGTAAACACTACTTAGCAACAACTAAAACATCAGTGTGTTATCAACGTTATTCTCATCCTAAATCCAAAATACAGAACTATACCAGCTACTAGGAAGAAAATTAACTCTAACCCAGCTGAAACCAGGGCAGTATCCACCCCTTATTCTATACTATCAACATCATGCCCAGGTCCCACACTTTCCAATACATTCCAGTTAATCACCACCACTTTTCCTGTCTTTTGATATATACACATAGATATAATTCCCTTGGTCTATGGGCCATCCCTCTAAAAAGTCCGTTGAGTTCATTTAGTCCATGACTTTGGACTCCATCTGTCATAACAGTCCTTCAGGGCAGGAGAGGTGGTGTGTGGTGTTGGATTGTTGCATGCTGAAGCCAGTTCTGGTTCCATCACCGCTGCACTTTGCTTGGTTTCATCAAAGTTCATTCTTCATTGATCTGGGTGATTCTTACTGTAATACCATTGATATGGCATATAGCAACCATAGTAGTGATGACATGCAGTATTATATAGCAATATAACATCGTATCATTCGGATCATTGGCTATTCTTACACAAAATCAAATCCCCTTGAGGTGCACAGCAGAATTCCCCATCCTTTCGCATTACCCACCAAATGCGCTCGGGTCCTTGAGCAAAAGCAATCCCATGAATGGGCTTGCCTTTGCCTGAGGCAGGAACAACCCAGACTGTCTTCCCCAGCATATTTTTTATGTGCACTACAGGGACTTTATGCCCTTCTACAGTACATAAAAGTTTTGATTGGGCAGGGCCAGCTCGATTGGCAGATCCCCTAATGTTGACTAACCAGGTGGCCTTTGCTAAATGTGTATCTCAATGTTTGAATGTCCCATTGCTCTCAGTGTAGTCTTTAACAGTCGGTTGTCTCATTCAATTTTCCCAGAGGCTGGTGCATGATAGGGGATGTGATTTACCCACTCAATGCCATGCTCTTTGTCTTTGTCAGGCCCAGGTGTCTATGAGGTTGTTTTGGAAATGAGTCCCATTGTCTGACTCAATTGTTTCTGGGGTGCCATGTCGCCACAGGACTTGCTTTTCAAGGCCCACGATAGTGTTCCGGGCAGTGGCATGGAGTACGGGATATGTTTCCAGTCATCTGGTGGTTGCTTCCACCATTGTAAGCACATGGCGCTTGCCTTGGCAGGTTTGTGGGAGTGTGATATAATCAGTTTGCCAGGCCTCCCCATATTTGTATTTCAGCCATCATCCTCCATATCAGAGAGGCTCTAACAGCTTGGCTTGTTTGATTGCAGTGCATGTTTCACATTCATGGATAACCTGTGCAATAGTGTCCATGGTCAAGTCCACCCCTCGATCACAAGCCCATCTATATGTTGCATCTCTTCCTTGATGGCCTGAGGTGTCATTGGCCCACCGAGCTATAAATAATTTGCCCTTATGTTGCCAGTCCAGATCCACCTGAGCCACTTCAGTCTCAGCAGCATGATCCACCTGCTGGTTGTTTTGATGTTCTTCAGTGGCTGTACTCTTGGGTACATGAGCATCTATGTGATGTACTTCTACAACCAGGTTCTCTACCTGGGCACTAATATCTTGCCACAATGCAGTAGCCCAGATGGGTTTGCCTCTGTGCTGCCAGTTGTTCTGCTTCCATTGCTGTAACCACCCCCACAGGGCATTTGCCACCATCCATGAGTCAGTATAGAGATAAAGTACTGACCAATTTGCTCAGTCATCAATGTCTACAGCTAGCTGGATGGCCTTCACTTCTGCAAATTCGCTCGATTAAACTTGTCCTTCAGCAGTTTCTACAATTTGTCATATAGGACTCCATACAGCAGCTTTCCTTCTCTGATGCTTTCCTACAACACGACAAGACCTGTCAGTGAACAGGGTATATTGCTTCTCATTTTCTGGTAGTTTATTTTACAGTGGGGCCTCTTCAGCACGCGTCACCTCTGGCGATATTCCGAAATCTTTGCCTTCTGGCCAGTCCATGATCACTTCCAAGATACCTGGGCGACTGGGGTTTCCTGTTCGAGCCCATTGTGTGATTAGTGTGACCCACTTTACTCCATGTAGCATCAGTTGCGTGATGTGTAGAGGGGCCCCTCCCTTGGAACATCCAGCCCAGCAGTGGCAGCCCAGGTGCCAGGAGGAGCTGTGCTTCAGGACCAACCACTTTGGAAGCAGCTCGAACCCCTTCATATGCTGCCAATATCTCTTTTTCAGTTGCAGTATAGCGGGCCTCAGATCCTCTGTATCCCTGACTCCAAAACCCTAAGGGTCGACTTTGAGTCTTCCCTGGTGTTTTCTGCCAGAGGTTCCAGGTAGGGCCATTCTCCCTGGCTGTTGTGTAGAGCACAGTTGTTATATCTTGTCCTGCCTGGACTGGCCCAAGGGCTACTGCATGAACTATCTCCTGTTTAATTTGCTTGTTGTTGCTCAGGGCCCCATTTGAAATCATTATTCTTCTGGGTCATTTGATAGACAGGGCTTACGGTCAGACTGTAATTTGGAATATGCATTCTCCAAAACCCCACAATGCCTAAGAAATGTGTTTCCTTTTTACTACTTGGTGGAGACATAGCTGTTATTTTGTTGATCACATCCATTGGGATCTGACAATGTCCAACTTGCCATTTTATTCCTAAAAACTGGATCTCCTGTGCAGGTCCCTTGACCTTACTTTGTTTTATGGCAAAATTGGCTTTCAGAAGGAGTTGGACTATTTTCTTCCCTTTCTCAAAAACTTCTTCTGCTGTGTTGCCCCACAAGATGATGCCATCAATGTATTGCAGATGTTCTGGAGCCTCACCCTGTTCCAGTGCAGTCTGGATCAGTCCATGCAAATGGTAGGGCTGTGTTGCCACCCCTGGGGCTGTTGATTCCAAGTGTACTGGATGCCCCTCCAAGTGAAAGCAAACTATGGCCTGCACTCTGCTGCCAAAGGGATTGAGAAAACCACATGAGCAATATCTACTGTAGCATACCACTTGGCTGCTTTTAACTCTAGTTTGTATTGAAGTTCTAGCATGTTCAGCATGGCAGCACTCAGCAGTGGCGTGACTTCATTCAGGCCACAATAGTCTATTGTCAGTCTCCACTCTCCATTAGACTTTTGCACTGGCCATATGGGACTGTTAAAGGGTGAACGAGTCTTGCTGATCACTCCTTGGCTCTCCAGTCAATGAATCAGCTTACGGATGGGAATCAGGGAGTCTCAGTTGGTACCATATTGCCTCTGGTGCACTGTTGTGGTAGCAATTGGCACCTGTTGTTCTTTGACCCTCACAACCCCTCAACAGAAGGGTCCTCCAAGAGACTGGGTAAGGTGGACAGCTGTTTAATTTCCTCCTTCTCCAAGGCAGTTATAGCAAAAGCCCACCGGTACCCTTTTGGGTCCTTGAAATAACCTCTCCTGAGGTAGTCTATGCCAAGGATGCACGGAGCCTCTGGGCCAGTCACAATGGGGTCTTTTGCCACTCATTCCCAGTTAGGATCACTTCATCCTCCAATACAGTCAGCTGTTGGGATCCCCCTGCCACTCCAGAAATACAGATGGGTTCTGCCCCTTTAGAGCTTGATGGCATTAGGGCAGACTGTGCACCGGTGTCTACTAGAGCTTTATACTCCTGTGGGTCTGAGGTGCCAGGCCATCGAATCCACACAGTCCAGTAAACTTGGTTGTCCCTTTCCTCCACCTGGCTGGAGGCAGGGCCCCTCTAGTCCTGGTCATAGTATTCATTACCCACTTCTTGTACCTATGAGCCAGGAGCTCCTTCGTTAAAATCAGGAGTAAGGTCAGGCCTTTTACTCTGTCTGGGGAACTGTCCACTGGAAACCAGAGCAGCAATTTTCCTGAAAGAACCCCCTTCGGTGATTGGTTTTCCTTGCAACTCACGTACCCATGCCTCTAGGCTCGAGGTAGATTTCCCATTCCACTTCCTCGTATCCTCTCCGTGGTCATGCAAGTAAAATTGTAGGGTGCCCTGTGGTGTGTACCCACTATATCCTCTCTCTTGAGCAGAAGAATGCTGACTCCTAATAGCTGAGATGATACTACTCCGTACAGTTTGAAAGTAGGACTTATCCTCTGAGTTGCTGGAGGTCTTGGGACAGTTTCTCCACAGCTGAGACAAGGGAGGAAGAGATACTTTCTTCGTGTTGCCGGAGCTGGCTAGCCGCTTCAACCACCGTTGGTCCCTCTCTGTCTTTCCAGGTCAGTATTGCCAATGAGTTGGCATATGATGCTGGTGCGCTCTGTACCAACTTCCGCCACATGGAAGTGCACCGGACTTCATCTGGATCTTAGGATAACTGCTCGTTGTCCAGGCCACCATAAATCACCTCCAGCACGGTTAATGCCCTCAGGTACTGGATACCTCTCTCCATGGTGGTCCATTCGCCTGGGCGATATATAACATCTTCCTTGAAGGGATATCGTTCCTTCATAGCTGACAGTAGTTGCCTCCAGAGGCTGAGGACTTGTGCCCCTTCTCAAATCGCTTTGTCGATAGAAAGGGTTCCTAGCTGTTTGGCTTCCCTAGCCTCTAATTCCCAGCAACTGGCCCTGTTATCCCAGCATCGGAGCAGCCAGGTGACAATGTGCTCACCTGGACGACGGCTGAAATCTTTTCACATATCTCGCAGCTCAGTCAGGAACAGGAGTCGGGTAGTTTCCATCTTGTTTACAAGTTTTTCCTCTTCCTCCTCTCCTCATGATGTCCCTGCTTCTTCATCTTCCCTTTCTAAATGAGCTGACTTTTTCTTCCAAGATTTCTTCTTGTGTATAGGGGCGACTGATACCAGCATGAGTTGGTTCCCCGGTTCAGCCGCAGTACCTGCTGCAAGGGTTGGAGTAGTTGCAGTGCCTGTTGATAAGGTTGGAGTAGCTGCAGTGCCTGTCATTTTGTCGCCAGGTCCAGAGACCTTCTCTTCCCTTTGAGGGTACTGAATAGTGTTGAACAGGGCTCGGTAGGCATGGGCCAGGCCCCAGCACATTGCAGTGATTTCTGTCTCCCTGGAATTGCCAGGGTGACAGCATACTTTTCCCAAATATTCTACTAATTTTTCATGATTCTTCATTTGTTCAGGGCTGAAGTTCCAAAACACTGGAGGTGCCCACTGTCCTAGGCATTTGCCCATGCTATCCCACACACCCTGCCACTCATAACTACCCAGCCTTGGGGCAGATCTCTGGATGATATTCTTAAATTGCTTATTAACCTTAGACAAAACCAAAACAATATTCCCAAGAAATACCCATAGAGATATCTTAACTACCCAAGGATGTTCAAGATACTGAAAAGTTATTGTAATGAAGGAGGAATCATCATAGAAGAAGGTAGCAAAGGTGCCATTTTGTATTTCCTCCATAAAAAACCTCTCAGAGGAAGAAGTACAATTACTAATTTTCTCCATGAGGTGGTACCCAAAGTACAGTAATAGCTTCAGTACAAAACCCAAATACCAGATTAAGCTCAAGGACAGTGTTTTAGTAACAAATCTCCCAGGCAAAGCATCACTAATCACTGCAGAGCACAGCAAAGTGCAAAAACTAACATCGGTCTTTAACATGTACAGCAAAAAAATGAGCATGGTGCAGATCAGGTAAACTAATATTGAGAACAGGTGAATCAATTCTGTGACCCACAACTATTAACAGATATAAATTCCTTAACATTCTCTGGTTAATCTGTTATTATCTCAAACCCTTCGTGCCCCTCATTGGGCACCAAAAAGGACTGTTGTGGTTTAGCCTCAGTCGGGAATTAAGTACCACACAGCCGCTCGCTCACCCTCCCTCCCACTGGTGGGATGGGGAAAGAGAATCGGAAGAGCAAAAGTAAGAAAACTTGTGAGTTGAGATAAGAACAGTTTAAAATTGAAATAAAATAGCATATAATAACAACAACAATAATAATAATAAATTGTAGTGAAAAGGAAAATAACAAGAGAGTGAGAGAGGAACAAAACCCAGGGAAAAAAACCCAAGTGATACAACTGCTCACCACCTGCTGACCGATGCCCAGCCAGTCCCTGAGCAGCGACCACTGCCCCCCAGCCAACTGCCCCCAGTTCATATACTGGGCATGACATCATATGGTATGGAATAGCCCTTTGGCCAGTTTGGGTCAGCTGTCCTGGCTGTGCCCCCTCCCAGCTTTTTGTGCACCTGGCAGAGCATGGGAAGCTGAAAAGTCCTTGACCAGTGTAAGCGCTGCTTAGCAACAACTAAAACATCAGTGTGTTATCAACATTATTGTCATACTAAATCCAAAACACAGCACTATATCAGCTACTAGGAAGAAATTAACTCTATCCCAGCCGAAACCAGGACAACTTCCATCATCTTCTGAGTGCTTTTCTTCTCAGGATTTTTACATTGTCTTGCTAGGGATGTCCACCAGTATCACCCCTCCCAAAATTTCCACTTTCTTAAGATTGTGTCACACTTTGTGTTTTCAGATCATTCCTCCTACTGTCTTGTCTCTAAAATAATGTTGTTTGTAATGTAATTATAACACAAATGCATTTTAAGTCACTGAGTTTTAAGTGTTCCATAATTAATATGTCAGTGTACTTGAATTGTAGTTTAGATCTTTCTGTTCTTAAGGTATGGTAAAAATGCAAAGGATTTATGCATAATTGGTAAAATAAGTCCTAATAAGCTCTGATTTAATCTCATCTTTTACTTTTTGTACAGTTCCTGTCTTGGGGCGCCAATAGATATTAAATGCCTACTTTGTTTAAGAAATCTAGTAATGTGCACTGCAGTTAATTTATTTAGGAACAATTACTAACTGGGACTTAGAAGAGAACATTACTACTCCTGTCCTCTTGCTGGGGGCACACAAAGGGAATGTGAGTGACAGCATGCTTAGTGGTGGTGAGAGGTTTCAGTCTGTTCTCAGAAGTGGCCCCCCTCAAAACCCAGAGGGTACAGAACACAGAGAAACACAACTGCCAAGTAACTGGCCCTGTCAGTGTGTATCTAATGGAAATGTCTTATGAGAGCTGCCTCAGTGAAGGTGACTTTAGAGTAATATGCAAAGCATTATAAAGTTGTATTAATTCCAAATGCTTTTGTAGGCACTGTTTTGGGGGGGGGGGGTGGGTTGAAGAAAGACTTCTACTTTTCCAATGAAATATTTGATCTTATGTAGCTCTTCTGTATAGCTGGAATTGTCTTTTCTGTTTTCTGTAAGACATCTAGAAGTCAGGTGTTTGAACCAGCCAGAGATTTGATGCCTCTGAGAGTATGGAAATCTAGACAGTCTGTTTGAACAACATATAAGTTTATTTTGCTTTCAATATTATAATTTACATGGGAACTTTTAAATTAGATAATAAGAGTTGCTTTTCTACTGCCTTCAGGTGTTTTCTGTACCATTGTCTTATTGACAGATTTCTCTGTAATCCCTAACACAAAATTAAAATCGACCTGTAAAACAAAACAGCTGTTAAGCACTCAATTCACCCCTCACTAACAGCTTTTTTTTCTCCCCCTCCTTTATTCCTTCCTAAGTACTTCAGTGAAACTATAAAATTATTCAACGTTAGACTGTAAAGATAGGTTAGTTTATAACTTGGTATCTTCAGAGGTAACCCCTACCCTAATATTTAACTCCGTGGAAGAGAGAGAAAGAAACCTGTTGATTTGCAGCACTGAAATAGGCTTCTGCTTCTATAGTAGCTGCAATATGTAAAAATCATAAATTACAACAGTATCATCTCTGCTGCCAGCCCATAACTCCTATTATGTACAGCCTGAGTTCTCTTAGAAATCTTCTCCCCACATGAATACTGTAACCCATGATCAAAGTGCCATGTGGTCTTCTCACAGAGAATTTAGGCTGTCTTAAATCTCTCATTTTAAGAGCAGCTTTAAACAGATACTTCATTCATTTAAATCTTTGGGTGGTTTTTTTTTCTTCTTTCACTTCTTTCATTTTTTCAACACTATTTTGGAAGCAAGGATTCCAGAGCTAGATACAGCTTTCCAGTAATACACTCACTGCTTATATCTATGCTGGCCCTATTTAAGTGCTAGGCCCTCTGTACTCCCTGATTAACCTCTGTATATCCCTATTGGTACTGTGTAAAAAAAGCAAGAATGAGAGAAACATCCAAGGAAGAAAAAAAAGGTGATTCAGTACTGCACACTGCTGTGCAAGCTCTGAAAAGTGAAGAGACAGACTTAGACTGCAGAAAGGTTCACAAAGATGCTTAGCAAAGGAATAGTCTCTCAAGAGAACACAGCATTTTGTGGCATACAAGCTTCATGAATTTGAAGGTGGTTGAGCAATTCAGTCCTAGCTAGCTTGCTATGTGGAGATGGTGATCTAGCATAAAGACCAAACACAGAAGTACAGATTATTTAAAATTTTCTTTCTCTAAGAAATTTGATGAAGTAGGATAATACTTTGGCTAAAGATGCAAGATGCAGTTCTTTAATTTTTCTTTTAGTCACAACTAAAACAAACAAACAAATAAAAAAAATTTCCTGCCTGCTGCCTTTTTTATCAGAGTAGAACTGTGGTTTTGAAATTCTAATGCATTGAGTCATTATTATAATTTTAAATATTTATTTTAATTTATTTTTTCTTAACTGATTAAAAGGAATAGGGTTTTCTTTCAATATATACCACGTTTGTTGGGTGGCATATTCTGTTTGTATATAGAAAAGTATATAAAATTATGGTCACTTACATTTTAGCGAGTATTAGCTTTTAGATCAATGATTGATTCAAACTTACTGAAATTTCTGACCGATCCAAGGCAGAACACCATTAGTGAATATCTTCTTGTTGTTGTTGTTGTTCACATAATTAATTTGTGAAATATTAGTCCATGCAATGATAGAATAAAGGCTTGAGTAAAATCAAACTTTTTATAACATCTCTGAGAATTACCATTATGTAATAATACATATAATGACTTTCATGATTTAAAATGATACAGTAAATTATAAGAAAATGACTGCTTGATGAAATCCAGATGGAAGCTTTTTGTCTCATTCGGGTTTTCTCCCATTCCCTCTGCTATGCCACCAAGCCATTCTAGCCATTTCAATTTACAAAAGATATTGAGAGTAATATGATGAGCTTAATTTAGTAAACCACCTAAAAAGACCTAATTTAATCCAGAGGAAAAAGTCTGTCAATATTTTGTGTTTTGTTTGGTCTTCAGTTCAGAAAAAAAGTTGAGCATTTAAATCTTATGTAAAATATTTTAAAAATCTATGTGCAGATTCCAAATATTCATTTTCCTAGTGTAAAATCCTACCAGATTTTTATGTTTTGGTGTGGCTTTTGTTCCCTCTCAGCCTCTCAGTTTCTGATACAGATAGAAGTGTAATGATATGCTGAACAGAGCAAGTATCAGATCTGGCAAGGGCTTTCACTGACTTGCCTGTAATTTGTATCCAGTTATCCCTCAGCCTCAAGTTTTGGGTTAAGAAGTTTTCCTGTGAAAAATAATTCTTGGTTTCTTTCTCCCCTCTCTACTCAGCACTTCTCAGTACTCTTTTAAATTAAAAAAAAAAAAAAAGATGCAGGTAGGCACAAAATTCCTATTCTAAATATCCACCAGTATTTTGATACCAGTGGTTAAAAAGGGAAGTATTGATACTTTAGTTAGGGGATAATAGTGTCAACCTAATAATTGAACTGCATGCCATGGTGAAAGAAGTTACAATGCTTAGTCATCACATCAACTATATAGAATCGCAATTTTTGTACAGAAAGGAAACCTCATGTGGTAGCGTCCTTACTATTAGACTCAAAAGAAGTATTGAAAGACAAACTAGTCATATTTGTTGTCAGCTGTAAGTGCTTTTGTATTCTCAAGTAGAGGAATACATTATATTTTTAAATAAATAGCATCTTTTTTTTTGCATGGCATCAGAATTAAGACTGTATTTTAGTAAAGCAAAGGACAACTAATGATGAAAGGAAAGACAAATGGTGTTGTGCAGTTTGGTTGGGCCTTTTTTACTTTTTCTTTTTAACATGTTATGTTTTAAGTTATTGTGTCTGGTTGCAGTGGATTGAGCACGTAATAAAAGAAAGTTACATCCTCTGCTTGCTAGCATTATTATTTTCAGTGTTTAAAAAGCCATTAAAATTCCGAGTCCTTTGTCCTGTCTTCCTTCTAGTACTACTTCAAAAAAACATTGGAAGAATTAAAACACTAAAAAAAAAAAATCCTTAGAAAATTTTATTAAAAACTTCCAGCAAGATTCACCTCCTCTTAGTCATCAGTCCCTAATTTTCTTTTTTGGCAAAGCATTCCTGTCAAGATACTACAGATTATATTCACAGAATCACAGAATCGTGCAGGTTGGAAAAGACCTTTAAGATCATCGAGTCAAACTAACACTGACAAGACCACCACTATACCATGTCCCTAAGCACCTCATCCAAACATCTTTTAAATACTTCCAGGGATGGCGACTCAACCACTTCCCTTGGCAGCCTGTTCCAATGCTTGATAACCCTTTCAGTGAAGTAAAATTTCCTAATATCCACTCTAAACCTCCCCTGGAGCAACTTGAGGCCATTTCCTCTTGTCCTATCACTAGTTACCTGGGAGAAGAGACCAACCCCCACCTCTCTACAACCTCCTTTCAGGTAGTTGTAGAGAGTGATAAGGTCTCCCCTGAGCCTCCTTTTCTCCAGACTCAACAACCCCAGTTCCCTCAGCCGCTCCTCATAAGACTTCTGCTCTAGACCCTTCACCAGCTTCGTTGCCCTTCTCTGGACACGCTCCAGCACCTCAGTGTCTCTCTTGTAGTGAGGGGTCCAAAACTGAACACAGGATTCGAGGTGCAGCCTCACCAGTGCCAAATACAGGGGCACGATCACTTCCCTAGTCCTGCTGGCCACACTATTTTTGATACAAGCCAGGATGCCATTGGCTTTCTTGGCCACCTGGGCACACTGCTGGCTCATATTCAGCCGGCTGTCAACCAACACCCCCAGGTCTTTTTCTGCCAGGCATCTTTCCAGCCACTCTTCCCCAAGCCTGTAGCGTTGCATGGGGTTGCTGTGGCCCAAGTGCAGGAACTTGCACTTAGCCTTGTTGAACCCCATACAATTGACCTTGGCCCATCGATCCAGTCTGTCCAGGTCCCTCTTAGAGCCTTCCTACCCTCAAGCAGATCAACACTCCCACACAACTTGGTGTCATCTGCAAACTTGCTGAAGGTGCACTCGATCCCTTCGTCCAGATCATTGATAAAGATATTAAACAGAACTGGCCCCAACACAGAGCCCTGGGGGACACTGCTTGTGACTGGCCGCCAACTGGAGTAAACTCCATTCACCACCACTCTTTGGGCCCGGCCATCCAGCCAGTTGTTTACCCAGCGAAGAGTACACCTGTCCAAGCCATGGGCAGCCAGTTTCTCCAGGAGAATGCTGTGGGAGACAGTGTCAAAGGCTTTACTGAAGTCTAGATAGACAACATCCACAGCCTTTCCCTCATCTACTAGGTGGGTCACCTTGTCGTAGAAGGAGATCAGGTTGGTCAAGCAGGACCTGCCTTTCCTAAACCCATGCTGGCTGGGCTTGATCCCTTGGTTATCCTCTACATGCTGTGTGATGGCACTCAGGATGATCTGCTCCATCAGCTTTCCCTGTACCGAGGTCAGGCTGACAGGCCTGTAGTTCCCCGGGTCCTCCTTCCAGCCCTTCTTGTAGATGCGCGTCACATTTACTAATCTCCAGTGAACTGGGACCTCCCCAGTTAGCCAGGACTGCTGGTAAATGATGGAAAGAGGCTTGGTGAGCACGTCTGCCAGTTCCTTCAGTACTCTCGGGTGGATCTCATCAGGCCCCATCGACTTGTGAATGTCTAAGTGGTGCAGCAGGTCACTAACCATTTCCCCCTGGATTATGGGGGCTCCATTCTGTTCCCTGTCCCTATCTTCCGACTCGGGGGGCTGGGTACCCAGAGAACAATTGGCCCTGCTATTAAAGACTGAGGCAAAGAAGGCATTAAGTACCTCAGCCTTTTCCTCATCCTTGGTCACTGTGTTCCCTCCCCCGTCTACTAGGGGCTGGAGATTCTCCTTAGCTCTCCTTTTGCTGCTAATGTATTTGAAGAAGTATTTTTTGTTGTCTTTTACAGCAGCAGCCAGATTGAGCTCTATCTTGGCTTTGGCCCTTCTAATTTTCTCCCTGCTCAGCCTTGCTACACCTTTGTAGGCCTCCTGAGTTGCCTGCCCCTTCTTCCAGTGGTCATAGACTCTCCTCTTTTTCCTGAGTTCTAGACAAAGCTTTCTATTCAGCCAGGCCGGTCTTCTTCCCCGCCGGCTTGTCTTTCGGCACCTGGGGAAAGCCTGCTCTTGTGCCTTTAGGACTTCCTCCTTAAAGAATGTCCAGCCTTCCTGGACTCCTTCGCCCATTAGGGCTGCCTCCCAGGGGATTCTGTCGACCAGTCTCCTAAATAGGCCAAAGTCCACCCTCCGGAAGTCTAAAGTGGCAGTTCTGCTGACCCCCCTCCTCACTTCTCTACGTATCAAAAACTCTATCATTTCGTGATCACTCTGCCCAAGATGGCCTCCAACCATCACTTGGCTCACAAGTCCTTCTCTGTTCGTGAACAGGAGGTCCAGCAGGTCACCTTCCCTAGTTGGCTCACTCACCAGCTGTGTCAGGAAGTTATCTGCCACACACTCCAGGAACCTCCTAGACTGTTTCCTCTCTGCTGTATGGTATTTCCAGCAGACATCTGGTAGGTTGAAGTCCCCCACAAGAACAAGGGCTAGCGATCGTGAGGCTTCTCCCAGCTGCTTATAGAATAGTTCGTCAGTCTCCTCATCCTGGTTGGGTGGTCTGTAACAGACTCCCACCACAATATCTGCCTTGTTGGCCTTCCCCCTGATTCTTACCCATAGACACTCCACCCTATCGTCACCAGCATTAAGCTCTAAACTATCCAAACACTCCCTGACATATGGAACATTCCTTCCACCATAATGTTCCTGGAACATTCCCTCCACCATAAAAAATTCATGCTCCTTAGGAAAACTTTTTTAGAAGACCTGAAACAAAGTTTCACATGGCTTTGAAATATACTTCATTACAACAGCTTATTAGCCCCCAATGAGTCAGAGGATATGGCAAACAATAGTAATAATGTGGGCCAGTTTGTTATGAAAGCCAGAAACAATTAATGATCAAAACAGTATTTCAAGCTTACGCAAAGAACAGTGGCAGCTCCAGCGGGCAATGGCGTTTTAGAACCTCTGTTCCTTTGCTTTGGTTAGATTGGGTTGAGAAAACTGTTTCAGATAGTTCCATATGGTATACTGAGGGTGAAGGAATATTGCACTGTATTCTGAGCAATTACATAATCCTGTACTATTATAGACAGCTTCACTTTCTAAAATGACCACTTAAAGGATATATTAGCTTAGGTAGCTTAAACAAAGCAATGTAAAGCCAATTACATGTATTTATAAATCAATTGCAGAAGAGTATTCAACAGCATTGGTTATTTTTCCTATCTCTCTCAGTCCTATTAGAATTGTCATCTTTGTGAAGTGTTATAGGAACAGCTGCTCTATTTTGATCTTAAAGACTCATTACTTTTTTCTTCTATCAAATTAAACTATTTTGGGTTCTAATTTGTTCCTATTTGATGGTATATTGTACTGAATGAATATATAAAAAGCTCTGCTGGTCTATAAGAATAAACATTCCATGTATACTTACAGATAGATAGATAGAAAGATAGATAGACAGCCAACCAGACATAAAGCATTAATGGAATCTTAGCAGAGATTTGCATTTACTTCAGGAGAATGTAGATATCCATTACCACAAAGATGGAGAGAATATATAGCAGCAATAAGGCTATCAAAGTGACATTTTCCTAATAACTTTCATTTCCAATACTCATATTTTTATTTTGCCTTTAAATTAATTACTTGGAAATTACTTGAACACTAATGTTTAAGACCTTTCAAATATTTAGATAGTTCACTAATTCTACTGGCTCTCTGCCTACTTATAGAAAAAAGAAAAAAAATGTTGTCCAATCTACTTGGATGTTTGGTCTGAAAACTTATGTCTAGTATGAAGCTGGACCAAAAAAAAAAAAAGAAAAGAAAAGAAAAAAGTTTACTTACATTAGTAATTATTTATCAAAATTGTGTTATCAAAATATGTTATCATGAGTGTTATCAAAAATATGTAGATGTACAAGGGAATGGTGCACAAAAAGTTGTTTTGGGGTGTGAGGGTTTTTTCCCCCAGTTTTGGTAATGAAAAATTTTACCTATGTAAATTCTGTCCTGACCTGCATGCAAAATGAAAATGTTTTTAATGACATAACTTGGTAGTAAAAAAACTGTTCCTGTACCTGTTTTAACTCATGTTTGAGCTGAATGCAATTAAAAAAGTAATTAATAAGAAAAAACAGACTCTTTTTTATGAGTTTCTTTAGGGTTTTTTGCTTATTCTACCAAACAGAATACTGAAACAGTGCAAGACACGCAAGGGTAGGAGCGTTTCCCACTTCGCTCATTGTTAGGATTAGTATGATAGCAGCATACAATGTTTGGTTTATTTATTTAATGAGTACTTTTACGTGGCCTTAAACGTGGCCTTAAACTGATGGACCGGAGTAATTTTTTGAATGACTATGTGTTCATCCAACATTTGGATGTAGAAGCACTTTTGTTACAGAAATAATTTCATTGTAGTGGACGGACTGTTTTCTTCATCCATGTAAAAAATGTATCCTCTATTTATTTCAGGATAAGGCACTCAAGGAGTTAACTAAACCTCGTTTCTATGGTGAGAAAAATAATTGGTATTGATTAGCAGTTGGTGCAACATTGCTGGAAGGGTTATTAAAGCCCTAAAGTACAGTACAGAATGATACTGAAAGCATCATGTACTCCCTAGACTGTCCTATACTAACCATTCCTGTGTTCGAGATGTCCTCCTGACTTTGCTTATGATTCTCAGGAGCTTTGTTATAGTTAGTGATTTCAAATTCTAAAGAACATTTAATTAGTTAAATGGGGGCTAGGGTGAAGGGGAATTACCCAGATGTAGAGGCTGCTGTCTTTCTCCTCAAACAAAACTTGAGAGCTATTTCATTAAGAAAGAAATCATTAAAGGATTGGATCTTATAGCCATATCTTTCATGCAGCTTCACTGTATGTGATAACAAAGTGACAGCAAGGGACTGGAAAGTACATGTTTCTTTCTTTCCTTGTGCAGCTATTTTATATTCTCAGTCAATGTATCCTCACAGTGAGCCAAGAATACACTGGACTTCGCATAAGTGATATCCCAGCTAATCTACTCATATTTGTCTCTTATATTTTAAGAAAATTGCTTGTCAAGAAATTCTTTAAAAATTATGCTAAATATAGAATTATCTCAAGGAAAACTTGTGTTAAAATTAGAACAGAAGTTGCATATCATGAGCTTAAATCTCTTTTCACTTAGATTGATGTTAATCCATTTTTTCTGTATATCAAACTGAATGTAGTCATCATGACAGTTTCTGACTGTTTCAACAAAAATGAATGTAGTTCAGTAAAAATGTCAAGCACAGTTAACTGCTTTAGGACCTTATTTAGACACTAGGTAGTGACTTAGAACAGTGTGGTTGGACTCTGCCTTGTGCTTGGGTCTGACTCAAGAGATGCTTCTCCTGTGCTGCCAGGTGTTGTGACAAGTCGAGGAGCAATGGATAGGGAAACTGGGGGGAGTCTGAGGGTGATATTGCATGGTCCATGGAGAGGTCCCAAAGGAAGTTTCCAGTCCCTGTGGCTTCTATACTTGGATTACCTTAGTTTAGAAAATTTGCAGTTGTTAAGAGATAAACTGCAATTTCATTGAAAAGTGTAGTAGTATTTTTTTAATTCAAGTTCTTTGGTAGTAGACCATTGTAATCTCCTAGTAGTACAATTGTTCCAACCTCAGTAAATTGTTTCCAGGTCTTAGCACAACCAGGTGCTAAAATAGACTCTTCTAACAGAAGCTGAGCAAGCAAAGAAATGCTGTAGCAAAGCTCCACATTTTTCTTCTGCTATTTCTCCTTAACTTCAGTGTACTTCAGTGTCACCCAGTCTGCATGAAGTGGTTGGGATTAGAAAAATCTGGTCCAACATCTAGATTTTTACAATTAGATATAAATGTAGTAATAGAATATGTATCCATGCTATTTAAGTCCATATGTGTATACATTGTTGCTATTAGTAACAATAGTATCATTTTCTCACTGGTATAAAACTGTGTATCTATTGTATATTATTGAAGTTAATAAAAAATTCTTAAATCTTAATTTTGTTGTAAGGAGATAAAGTGGATCTATCATAACAGCATTTTTGCTTAACTTAAATGAATTCTCATTCAAATTCAAACTTGTAAATGTACTACTTAGGAGATACAGGGTAGAATGAATGTAACTGCATAATGCAGTACATAGAGAATAGCTAAGTAATAGAATTCCTTCTTGCCAGATACGTTGGGAGGCACTTGGCTATCTATAGTAACACACTAGCAGACTACCTAGATTAACTAGTCTACCTGCACAAAAACTTTAATCAGGTAAAAATTTGAAATAGCCAATCTACAATAAAAAGCTTTATTATCTTTAATTAAATCCTTCCAAGTTAGCCTTCCATAAGTGAGAGGAAATGAAACATCAGCTGGCCATCACGAAACAGACAGCTTCACAAACACAGAAAGCCAAGTGTGTTGGTGGTTTTGTGGGGCCACACTTGAGTTTTAAGTTACTATATAAAGGTAATACTTATTTGCAAAAATTTACTCCAAAATAGTACTGTCGTTTCTGATTTGATAGGTGAGGCAGTGCTTATCCTGTCCTTTGAAGCTATTACTATTGACAGTTTAATGTTTCTTTTTACAAACACTTTTACCTGGTGACACACTGCGATACTTTCTTTACCATGATGGTATTATCCTTCAATTTTAGGGTAGAAAATGACACAACATATGCTATGATTGCTGGATTGCAGTCCATTGGGACTAACGTATGAGTAATGCTCATAGGGCTCTTTTGAAAATATTGTTTTTCTTTTATTTTCTCCTGTCCCCTCTCTTCAGCTCTACTACCTAATATTCATTTATTGCAATTTAATTTTCCAGGTATTACCAGAGTTCCATCTATTTTAAAAATAAACCCAAATATTGTGCTTTACAGATGTTCTAAACTTCTATTCAGTGATGAAAGAACCTGCTGTAAAATGTTGAAAGAACTTAGCAGTAACTTGAACAAGAGTTGCCCACTTCACATTATATGGTGACAAATTACACTGAGTACTGAGGCTAAGTACTTTGAAAACATCCGCTAAACAAAGACACAAGTAATGATAAACTAATCAAATGCTTTTGTGGATGACTGTCAGCCAGCTTTACCTAAGAACAGACAAGCTGTCAAATCAAGCTAGTCATTGTTAGGAGTTACTCAAGAAAGACTCAAGAAAGCAGTTCATTTGAATCTGTTTCAAGTAAAATAATACCTTTTCTACCAATTATTTGATCTGAAAAACACATAGATAGAAATGCATCAACCCTGGATTCACATCTTGCCATGAAGATAGTCCTGTAAAACTTCTTGAGAAAATTGCAGGTTTCTGTCTCAATGTTGAACAGTTCACACAGAACCTTTGCTGTTATCTTAGGTGAAAGAAGAATCCACTATATTAATATATTTATAAAACTTCTCATGTGTGTCCATTCCTTAGTGAATGATATGTTCCTGTGGTCTATTTGGAGTCATGTGAAGAGCAGTAGTTTATCTTGCATTACAGTAGAGAATTTAACAGTCTACAAATATATACAAATAGATCTGCCTGTTGTGGTCAATATGATTATTAGGATATTATACTGCCTAAAACTTAACTGATAGCAAGGGTATACATAGTCTCCTTACAAAAGGATGTAAGTCACTGTCATGTCAGTGTGTGTGTCCTATGGGGAATGTCTTTGACCATTTAAATGTGAGAGGGTTAGGTGCACAACATAAAAGCAGGAGGAAACACTGAAAATAAGCTTTCCACCTTCTTTGGACCAAGAATTGTCCTACAAGCAGAAAAAACCTAGGCCATGTCCCTTCACCATAGCCAGGAAATGTTACCAAAGGTAAAGGTGTATCCTTTCATTATGATGGCATCTAACAGAGCCAGGAAATTAAAATTCCCCTTAGCACCTTGTTAAACTGTAGAAACTGCACAGTAAGTTATAGGTCTTTTTGATACGATTTTGAGTTTCCCTGCATTACCTGAGGTTACCTGAGTGTGTTTAAAGAGCTGTACTTAACAGAAATGAATCGACAGGGCAGCTATGAGGCACCTGGTGGTGCAGAAACATGTTAAATGGTTCAAAGAGAAGCTGTTCTTTACTCTGTTTTGTGGGCACAACGTTCTTTCTAACCCATCAGTCTTCAGTACCTTCACTCAGGTTACTGCACCTTATTGGTTTGCATGAAATAAAGGAATTTATTGCATTTTCCTTTGGAGCTTCGTTATACTTTTCCTTCTTATAAAGTGAACTGCCCAAATCCAGCTTCTTAACAGTAGTAAAAATACCATAATGAAATGGAATCTCAATGAACTGCATTTAGTATAGCTGATCAGAGAATTTTGTAAGAATTAATATTTCATTTAAAAATAGAAAAATAGAAAAAATACATATATTTTTCCTTTTTGTATCACTTCTTGTCTTTATCCGTCAGTAATGTTTATTTGGATTCTTAGCTTTCTGCATTCCTTTTCTCAACTATCTTTGTTTTTAGTGAGAGTTATTTGACACTTAAATGTGAAGAGAGAAATGTGTCTTGAAAAGACTTGAAATGTGTCTTGAAATGACTGAGTTTAGTTATTTGGAACAATGTAGCCTCCTCACTAAGGACTTGCAATGTAAATTTGAAGGTGTTTACCTGTATTCTGTAATGAATTTACTACTAGCCTCCTCCATGGTCTTGGATATGTCAAATTTTCACTCTAGGCTTATCTTTGTCTTCAACCTTTGTGCCTGATTTTTACAGTTCAAATGTAAATCAGTTTGGTCAGGAGCCTTTTCTTACTTTATGGCTGCCCAGCACCTGGTCACTAGAACCTTAATGCTACAATAATAAGAATAATAAACCAAAGCAAATATGAACTCATTGCAAATAGCTTTATCTTCTAGTCTCTAAGTTTGTATTGGAAGAGAGAAGATTATGTCTGGTGAAACTCTACTGTTGCTCAGGAATAAGTTGAATTACTGTGTGCTCTTTAGCTTGACTACTCAAATGACTAAGTCCACAACTGTAATGGGGATATTCTTTATACACATTAAATCTTTCTATAGTGAATTCTTTTTTTCTTTGTAACTTATGACTTCTGAAAGATGTGAAATGATTTAATCAAATAGGTAGAAAGAAAGATAGGGAAAAATTGTGATAAGCATGAAATCCAATGTAAGATGTAATTTTCCACCAATTCGGTGTCTGCTTTCAAAAGATATAGTTGGGTAAAGGTTGGGGTTGAAAATAATTAGTTTTGTTGTCTGTGTTTGCAGGGTGAATTGGGACACAACCTGAACAAATGATGTTTCTTGTAAAACTGTATTAAAGCAATTTCTAGAAGAAAATTGTGGAAAAGCAAGACATTGTGCTATTGGTGCGCAGGTCTCAGGAGTTTACAGTTGAAAATATTAATGATTTTTGCATTAGTCTTAACTCTAGGAGATTAAGTCCTTTTGAACGAGAAATGAAATGGCAAATTGTGCCTTCTTAAACCATATACTAATGAGATTTGTATAGGTTTCTGTAATTTTAGTTGAATTTTATTATTTTTTCCCCTAAGATCTGTAAGCCAGCTCTTAATCATTGTAAGACATTTGTGGAAAAATTCTGTAAGTCATTACCAATCCTTTTTATTGTTTCTTTCAATGGAGAAACTGATCTTCTGTAGTCTCTGGCTAGTGTCACAGTGAACACAATAAAATAAATAAGAACACGGTGATATTACCAGGACAGGAAAGGGGAAATTTATATCCTTTAAGTAATGCAAACAAAGCAATGCAAAGACCTGATTTTTTTAAACAAGGAAAGCATATTCCTCTATGTTAATTTTCATAATTTCAGAAGCATATGCAGGACCTTTTTCACCCCGTCCTTATTCTTCTATCTGAAAAGCCACAGTTTCATGTTAAAGAGATGAGTCTTAAATTAAAGACAGCCTCCAAATATTGCTGGTCTGCCTCCTGCTGCTGCCCAAGAAAGGTAGATGTGAGGCACCACATGTGGTAGACAAAATTCTGCATTATGGCTGGATTGGAGGAGCAGCAGTGACAGGGACAGCACCAGGACACTGAGTATTACTATTGCTATTTTACTGTTTTATGTTTGTCTCTTCTGATGTTTGTCTAGTGCTGAAAGAAGATAGGGACAATTGAAGTAACGTGACCTATCACCTCATATATGCTGTGGCAGTTCTCTCTGTGTGCTATGGACCCAATCACTCCCTGGGTAGCATAACATATAATTTCCATTGATTTTGGTGGGAGTTGAACAGAGGCAAGTAAGGGCAAAATTTGGTCTTTTGGCTGCCGTTATTCTGTGCATGAAGATTGCAAAGGCAAATAAAGGTCTCTGTGATTCCCTTCATTCTGAGTAAACTACTGTGTGAAAAAGACTAAAAAAACAGAAACTTGCTGCAATGTCATTATCAGTTTGAAGCCCCAGCTTGTGTCACTGTAAAAAGAAGGAGAACATAAGCCAAGTTTTTGAAAATGTCAAGAATTATCTCTGCTTTGTCAGATTTGAGAGTGGCATCATGGGGCTTAATTAGACATCGTGTAATAGAAAATGCAGGGGTGTTAGTCAGTAGTGAGTGTCTTTCACAGAGATATAAACATTCATGCTGCTACATTATTCGACATCTTTCCAGTGAGCTTGTGAATGACCTAAAATATAAAGAAAGATTATTCTGCTATGAAATGTCAGTCTGATGCTCAGGTATAATTCTTCCCTTTTTGTTTCTAAGAGATTTTTCTAAATCTACTAAAGGAATCAACTACAATGATTAGGATTTTTAAATATAAAACCTTGGAATTCTTTAACTTGTGTTTTGTTATGCAAAAACTAAAAAAATCCATTGTGTAATTCTGAAAATATTATTTTACTTTTTTTTCCTTTGTTTTTAGTTTGTAAGACGTTGAAAGTATTGTATTCACAGAGTTCAGCTATGCTTTTCTGAAAGTGTATATGCATGAGCCTCATAAAAAGCCCTGGTACAATTAGATACAAAAGTTTTGCAGTCCCTTGAGTTTTGGGCATGTTTTTGAAGAAACTTAGCTTTAGGGACATGTCATCTATGAAAATTATAAGAAATAACAAACTTAAAAATCAGTAAGTCCAAGATAAAACCTGGTACCATTTTTTTTTTCCCCATTTCAGATTTTATTCTTTATTCCTATGCAACTTATTACAGCTTTAGATAATACCAGACTGAATTTAAAATAATTCCAGAGGGAACATGCAGAGCTAATCATACCGGATTATTTGGCTGTTAATGGAAGGTAATAATGGATGAACCTTTGCAAAATGCCACCTAAGATTCATGGTTGTAATAATACACTTTCCCTACTGTGATGCTTGAATGGATACTAAACTGTGATAGAAATTTAGGACAGATTATGACAAGATGCATAATAAGTGGGCTGTTTAAATTTTTTGCAATAATCATGGAAATAATAATTAATAAAATAAGAAGTTTCCACTCCAGAGGTGGGATTGCACTGATATAAAACTGCTATGTGAAAGCAGAAGCCTCTTTCACAGTACTTGAAAATCTATATCCCTTTCAGTTGCACTGGTTTACAGAATGGTTCTTTCTTCTGTATATCAGCAATTACTATTTTCCTTCAGAAATTTCAAGTATTCTTTGTTCAGTTTTTGAGATTCTGTATTTGAGATTATGCTCCTCAAACCTAAGATTACACTTTTTATTTAACAGGTTGCTGTAATATAAACATCTTGTATCCTTACTGATATTAGGGGACTAGAACAGCTTTTACATAGGGTAGTGTTCTGAAGATTGATCAGAAAATGAGAAAATCTCTTCCCCTGGGCCCCTATATTTGCATACTGCTTCACTTCACTTGATGTATGGAAACACAAATGATAGAAATACAGAAACTTATGATGATGGACACCATAGTAGATCTATGGAGAAATGCATGACAATATTTGTTATGACATCTACTTCTGGGTTAAAAAACCAAAACATATCCTTCTGAAAATCTCAAAAACTACAGTTTATACCTGTTTTTATTAACTTTGAGCTATCCAACAATTAATGCAGTCATGCATTAGTCATGCAAATATTTTTACTAATATACTACCCCGCCACATTTTGCCATCACTGAAATGGAAAGATAGATATTCCATATATATATATATATATATATATGTGTGTGTGTGTATACATTTGGAGTATACATAACCCTCATTTTGGGTATTTTTTCAGCTTTATAGTGGAAAACTTTCAAAACCTTTCTTCTGCTACATCAAATATATGCAGCTGGGATCTTCCAAAAGAGAATTAAGTCATGGTCTTCTGAATGTTCAGCAATTAGATCTCCTATAGATACTTTTATCAGTATGTATATTAAGATATATTATTCCATACTGTGTCTGTTGTGCTGAAAGCTAAGTGATATATTTATTGATATTTTCATTGTCTTAAGTTCAGTGTTGCTGCCAATCCCATGACACATGTTATATTGTAGAAGCCATTCCAAATTTTTAAGGAAAAAATAAATCTAGGAACAATCTACCAAGGTATGTACTGAAATGATATTTTATTAATGTATAATTTTAATACATAATACATATTATTCTCTCTTTTTTTTTTGCTGATTCTTGTAGTACCCTTGGTATTACAATATCAAAATACTTTGCCATAGTTGAAGAGCATCGTAGGTATAAGAATATAAGTAAGTAGTTCTTGCTATTGGAATAATTCCTTAAATAATTCTGATCTGTCTAAATCTTTCCATTGCTCCCCTTTCTGTCTGTGAAATTTGTAAGGTGAAATCAGACTTTAGGGACTTCATTTCTGTGACTGATATTGAAAACCTGAGTATGCAGGCCTCGCTGTGATGCAAGAGACATATATATTTTTCCCATCTCTTATCTGAAGCCCAAACCTAACACAGTAAATCAAAAGGCAATAAATAAATAAAAATAAAAAAAACCACCAAATGCTTATGTTCTGTAATATACAAGCAGAGTTGCTTCATCAACCCCTGTGAAATTTACTTGCAAGCTTTATCTTTTGTTACTGAAGATGGTATTTAGCTCTTAAAAATGAACAGCAGTAGTACTGCAAGAACTGCAAAAAAAAAAAAAAAAAAAAAGAGCGCTCTATACCAGAACAGGAGAGAGAAAGAAAAGGGTTATCAGAGTCTTCCTATTCCTAACTGCTGCCAACACATTTTGTGGATTCTGAAATGCTAAAAATGGGACACAAAGCCAAACAAGGTAAAAAGCAAGAGCTGTAGTTGTATCCATTCAAAGTAGTTGAACATAGGTTTTATCTGGTTTTATTTCCTATTTTATAATTACAGAGATATGCTTTAGCCCAGCTGGAGTTTGGAGTTTCTCTATGACGAAAATGGAGAAAGCACCATCACTACAACATGCACAAGTTTTCCTTTTACTGGCTCATTAGAGGAAGTGTCTGCTTAGTGATCCCATCTCTAATTGTTTACACCTTTTAAACTTCTGCTGCATGTGGAGAAATCCCTAGCTCTTACATTAGAGATGAATTATGCTTTTTAAAATAAAACCTGCCAGCTTAGGGTTTTCTTCTGCATGGCTTAAAAAAGCAACAAAACAAAACCAACAAAAAAACCCCACACAGACAAAAAAAACCCAACCACCAAACAAAAAACCTGAGACATCTTTAACAACTAATTTCATAACAACTACTTGTTTCTCAATTTTGCAAATAATGTGCTACCTTGTAGCCTGTCACATTACATTATATCCATCAAGTAGCACTATAGCACCTGATTTGATGTAATGTGTAATGGGATGTGAAGGCAAGTATTAGGTATGAAGAGAAGGGTTTTTTAAATGTCGAGGATGCATTTCTGTGTTTGTATATCCTCACTTATCTTACTATTAATGCATAAAAGCCACATTTTGCTCACATTAAGGGTTTGACTTCAACCCACTATACCAAAGACATTTTGACTGCAGAATAAAGCTGTGTCCTTAGCTCACCCTGCCACACTACAACACATTGCTGTCTGTTACGTAACATCAGTCATTCTTTCAAAGACTTGTCTGTTGACATTTGAGTGATTTAAAGGTACTTTAATTCTGGAGAAAAAAAAAAAAAAAAGGATTTTTGTCTCATTTTATATCATCTAGGCTACTTTTGTGCATGTACTTATGAACAGGGTGGTTTTTCAGCCCTAAGCAAAGCTTGTGAGTCTTAGAAGTAACTTTCATTTATTTTCCTTCTCCACCATTTGTTATAAGGAATAATAGACTAAGAGAATAATTTGTGTTCAAAGGAACCTCTGGACTTCATCTAGCTTAACCTCTTCAAAACAGGGCTAACTTCAGAGCTAGATCTGGTAATATGACCTTTTACTTTTTAATGTCTAAGTATTGTATTACCATAGTTGTTGACTATCATACAGATCATGTAACAGCATCCAAATTTTTCACTCTATACATGCATCTTTTATTTCTACTAACCTAGTGGTTTGTATTTGTGTTTTGTGCATCATAAACAAGTTGTTATGCCTAAGCAAATAATATAAGAATAATATGGAGTAATAAAATATTATTAACAAAATTACACATGAAAATAATGTATTGTGTTGTTTTATATGTTGAATACTTTTTTTAATGTGTAATAACGAAAAAAGGCCATTTTTGTTTTAATGATGACAGCAGGTCAAATTGCAAATTGAACTGATTTTGGTCTTGTTCCTTAGATTCTGTTATTTAGAACCTCTTGAGAACTATTCCCAGTCTTAGGTAAGGCTGAAGGAAAATGGTGCAGAAAGTTATCCAAATGTCTTCCCTTAATAAGGAAGACATGCAGATTTTATTTTAGCAGTGCAGGACATAGTGTCCTGCTTTACTTAAAACTCAGTCTATATGGCCAAGTAGCTTCAGCATCTTTCTATTTTAGTATTTATTCCTACTGTTCTCTAAGAAACTTGACTCATATTTCCACCTACAGGAGGATGTGTATCTGCATTACAGAAGTATGGGTTGTAAGAGACCTCAGGAGGTTGTGTAGTACAGCCTCCCCAATGAAGTCAAGAAGTCAGACTTGAATAGTGTCTATATCAGGTTATAGCTGACAAAAATGATCTAGCATGATATAGATAAAACTATATCATGGTTTTCTATACCTGAGTCTTTAAAATCTCCAAAGATGGAGATTTCACAGCTTCTCTGTGTGACCCGATCCAGTGCTGTACCAAAGTTTTTTGTAATGTCAAATGTAAATCTCCCAAGTCACAGCTTCTAGCAGTTGTTCCTTGTTTTACAGTTTGCCACTGCCAAGAGTTGACAGTTACGGTCATAGATGTCCTTTAAATAGTTGTAGGCTTATCCTCCTCTTAGCCTCCTCTTCAACAGACTGAAAAAACCCAGCTCCCTCAATTTCCTCTGGCAGTCAGGTACCTCACTACCTTGGTCGTCTTCCACTGAGTACTTTCCAGTTTTCCAGCATCTCTCTTGAACTGAGACACAAAACTGGACACATATTCGAAGTGCAGCCTCACTGGGATTGAGTTAAAGAAGATAATAATTTACCTCTGTCTGCTGACCACAGTTAGTCTTATGTAGCCCTGTTATGTGGTTTGCCTCATTTACAATGAGAGCACACAGTTCGATCCTACTTAACCTGCCATCCACTGCAACACCCAGATCATTTTCAGTCAGTCTGCTACTCAGCCAGCTGCTTCCCAGTCTGTATAAGGGCATGGGTTTATTCTGTCCTAGGTACATAATTCTGCTCTTTTCTTTGCTGAACTTCATGAGATTTCTGTTAGACAAATCCTCAGCCTTGCAGTCTGTCATCTCAGGGTGCTCTTTTAATATCCTCAGGTGAATCCCATCCAGTCTCATGTATTAGGTCTACATTTGTGAGCCCTAGGATATATATATATATATATATATATATATATATAAAAATCTGAGAAAGAATGTAAACACAAAGTACAGGTTTCAGCGTGTGAGGAATATAGCTGCTTTTCTCATCAATAGGCAATAGCTTTTCACTATATCCTTGCCCTCACATCTTCCTGTGAGCTACCATCTCTAATTTCATGCTTTGATCCTCATCTAGTACTCATGAATAAAACAGGTTCAGGCAATACTAGTTTCATATATGAACCACAAGGAAAGTTTCATTCCTCATGGATAATGCAAATCCAAAAACTGACTGAAGCATATTTCTTGTTGTGCATTTGTTGTTTTTTTTTCTCTTTTTTTTCCTTTTCTTTTTTCTTTTTTTTTCTTCTTTTAGATCAAAGCACAAGTGCTATGGATTTTCCCAGTTCAAAATCCAAAGACAAAACTTTTTCATTTAAATGTTTTTGACTAGTAAAGAATTCCAAAGAATAGAAAGGGCAGAAACAAACCACTCTGGAAAGGGTGGTAAACTAAATAGTGGTAAATTGGGTGTTTATAAACACTTTCTATTGATACCATTTGTGACATCAGTATCCATAAACAATACACAATTGGACCTTATCAGTAGCAGTACAGAGAATTTAGTTTATTCATTATTAAATAAACAAATCTGTATTTTTGATGTGTCACAGATTATGCGGTTATATGGAGATACATTTTCTTCCAAGGAACCAATTCCTTGTTCAGTTATTATCACTCCATTACTTTTTCTATTTTATATCATCCTTTTTTCTATATGTAATGTTGACTCCATCTTTTGTGGAACATTGTTTCCTTAATTAAACTCAAACAACCACCAGGAAATTCATGGGGAAAAAGATAATGACAGCACTAAGCAGATTTTTTTCATCAGTTCAACTAGATTTTTACTTATGTTGCACTATTTTTATCCCTCTAAAAATTTGATTTGGTGGTGTTCTGTTAGCAAGACAGATGATAGATACAAAATTTTAGTGCCAGATGTGATTAGAATTGTTGTGGGTTAATGAATTGTCACATAATATTTTGGCAAATTCTGATGGAGAAATTATATACACTTTTCACTTACTGCCTGATAACTTTAGTGATCTAGAAGAATGTGTCAGTGTTTCTACAATTTGATGTGCAATTGATTTCCCCATTACCTCATGCCATTCCCTTAGGAAAAGCATTATTGAAAATGAGAAATAGAAAGGAGGAAACTTTTTTTCCCTGAAAACTCAGTCATATAAATTGTTTATAACACTTCATTAAGCTAGCTGCTGAATATAAAAGGCTTACTCTAAGCTTTAACATACTGTCTTCCTTGACATGGAAAATTGACTCTTTCTACTGTTTATGTTCAGGAATGTATTCAAGATAAGCTACCAATACAACACAAAGGGAACTGAGTGTTGGTAAATAACTAAATGCACCACCTAACAACCACTGGCTTTTTTTCTGTCTGTTTACTACCGAAAATAGAGACCATTTCTAGTATCACACTGTTGTAGCATTATCCTTGGACTATGCATTTTTGCTAATAAGAGTAGTGAGGGCCATTTCTGAATTGTTCTAGTTTTACTTCTACATGTTTTTCTATGTTTCTCACATGGTGAAAACTAAAAAATAAGCTATTATTGTTTTGAGAAAAACAGAGCATTAACAATTATTTGAAAGATATTCAGTACTAAATTTCTTTGACAATATAGGATTATAACTAAAGGAATATTGTGATGACCCAGCAATAGTCCATTACCAGTCAATTTCCTTAATTTTTAAATGCTGCTAATATCCTTATGACACAGCAATTCTTATTGCTCTGACAGGTTATTAAAAGAAGTAAGTAATTATACATAATGAAGTGAAATATTGTCACAGCTCAATATCAGATAAAACAGGATGCAAAGAAAAAGTTATGTGGTTTTTTTCCTCATGGGAAACCTTCAGCAATGAGGTTTAATTCATGTTGTGTATTTGGTCTTTTACTTTTCACCTTTGTTTTAAATATCCTTATTAATAGCCTGAAAATACAGAGAGTAATGAGGTAGATATGTTTGCAGATGACATATTTAACATCAAAGAGCTGCTTGTTTGGGATCAGAGAAATCACGGGGTTTTTTAGATATCCAAGGGAGCTGAAACAAATGGTAAATGAAACTTAATACAATACATTCAAATTGTAGGAAAAATAGCTTGTAGTTTAATCCAGTCATATAATTGATAGTCTTTTAAATTGGATATACCAACTTAAAAAAATAATAAATTTATATGTATAATGATATAGAACTCATGGAGCAATTCAGCTTAACATATAGATGTAGTAAAAAAAAAAAATGCAAGCTTTTAGCATGTATAAGAAAAGGGCTAGCAAAGAACAGAAAAGATATCATAATGCTTTAAATACCTCTTCTAGAACCCTATGTAACACTGACTGTCCTGTATCTTAAAGGATATCACAGAACAAAAAGAGGTTCAACAATAGGTAATGCAATCATGAAGGGTGTGGAAAAGTTCTGTTGAACGAAACTGAAACTACTGCAAAAGAAAATGAGCAAATGAGGAATATTAGAATAGTTTTTCTGATTTATGTTATAAATCACATATTTCCACAAGGCAAATTCTACAAGAAAAAGAGGACAGTAAATTGAAATTAAATGTGCAATCCAGAAATGCTTACAGGTTTACTATTGTTTTTCATGCACATGTAAATGGATTATAGAGCTCATTAAGACAGGAGACGTGGTTTAGATCAAATATTGAGGAGGTTTTTAAAAAAAGAAATAATGACATTGACAGCACATTTAACTTCTTGTAACAAATTATAAACCATTGTTTCGAAATGAATATTTCAATCTGAAGGTTAAAGTGTTCTCTGTCTTTTAGATTGAATAAACCTAGATCTGACTGTTGTAGGTTTCTTATATCTTCCTCTGTCAGAGGCAGGATATTGAACTAAATAGATCTTGGATCCATTCCAGGGTATCAGTTCTCTCTTTGTGCTCAGTGCACCATGTGTTTATAGTAAAGCTCTGTTAATACCAAACTAAATGAGGGTTCCCTGTAGTGAGGCACAGTCCGTATTTCAGAAATTCAGAAGGGAAAAAGAGATGGGAATGAAGCCAAGGAAGTTATTGATGAAGGGAAATACATGATAGAGGAAATGATGTAGATGGTAGGTATACAGAATTTTTCAGTATAAGCTCAGGCGAAGGAACAGTATGGGAGATTCAACTTTGATTTAACTTGACCCAGTCTTCAGTTAAATACCTAATAACTAAAGTAAGACACTTTCAGCTTTGAATCATATTTGCTTCCTTCCACATGGAGAAGAGAGGTTACTAAGTCAGAGGCTCATT
This sequence comes from Ciconia boyciana, assembly GCF_034638445.1. Taxonomy (NCBI): domain Eukaryota; kingdom Metazoa; phylum Chordata; class Aves; order Ciconiiformes; family Ciconiidae; genus Ciconia; species Ciconia boyciana. Next base: position 178,830,088 of record NC_132934.1, read on the forward strand.
TTCTGGCAAATTTAGGTACAAAGGTAATTCCTGGCCCCAAATTCACTTAGTTATACATGGCACAAGTATTTGCCATTGCATAAAAAATTAGCTTGTTTGAACTCTTTTCCTAGTCTAAGTAGTTTTGCCCAAGTCAGTCCCCAAGGTCACGTTGTTCAGCTGGTAGAATTTGTCATCCCTAAATAGTTCATCTATCTGATATATCAGATAGACCTCTGTGCAATTGCTACATTTTCAGAAGATACTGTCTTGGCAGCTTTATAGTTCAGATTGTTCCAGGCCTTTTTTTTCAGAGTCTGGCACAAACTCACAGTCTGCAAAAGTTTCATAAACATTTCTAATCAACCAATCTAATCGCACTGCTAATAGCTGTCATCAAATCTGGTGTCCTCTGAATTTTAATTTTCAGATTTATTCTGTTGTAAGCCTTCTGGTCACTATCAAGGTAAACAATTAAGAGCTAATCTGCCTGTTGCTCAGCCATCAGTGAGTGCTGAGGAGATGCTAGCTTCATAACAAGAGAATGGTTTCATCCTTCATGCACAGTTAAGAACTTGCAGCTGACTTGGCTGCGTTTGGGGCTCAATGGATAAGAGTCCATTAAATCATTAACTGTTAAGAGTCCATTAAATCATTAACTTTCTTTCTGGATATAAGTTTTTTAATAACATGATTACAGGGATCAATGGCCAAGAACATCTGTCCTATTGTTGCTGTACCAATACCAAAAAAATCTATGCCAAAAGTTTCTGGATAGAGTCTTCCATTCTCTTAGCAGGCCTGACACCAGGAAATGTATTCCTTTCCTTTTTCTAGGACCTTTTTTGCTTTTAATCCATCTCCAAATATTTTAATATAAAGGAAGTTTTCTTTTCATAGGCAAAATATTTGTCCTTTCCAAAGTGCTCATGCAAGCATCCTTGCTATCTCTGACAGAAACTTTCTAGGCCTGAAAGTAACAAAAAAGTTACTGAAATATAATTTATTCCATTATTTCAAAAAATGTGAGTTATGTGACCTTAGGGCTATCATCTTCTTCCTGTTCTTTATGTTTCTTAGCCTCATCCGTCAGCAAATCCTGAATCTAACTGTTAGATGAACTGGGATTCCTAGTGTCCTTAAAGATTCTAAACCAGTATGTACCAGGCTACCTAGTAGCTTACCAGTATATCTGACTAATTTGTGCACCAGATATGCTGCAAATTTATTCTAATGTTAATTCTGTGAATTTCATGAAGTCCGATTTAAGCCTTAGCTGACTTCATTTTTTTCTGGGCCACGATGGCCTTAGTTGTCTTCCCTAGTATTTTCTGTGCCTTAATTCACAGGAAAATTTCTGTCCTAATTTTACTAGTTTTTGCCTTGAGAAAGTCTATCCATTTTTTAGGGCACTGAGAAAGGGAACCCCCATTCCTTTATGTTTTTTCTGAAGTTTTGATTATTTTTTCAAGTCTTTAAATGACAGGGTAATTTTATTTTCATTCTGGTATGGAAGATAGAGGATCTGAAAAGAAGAAAAAGAATCTCCTGTTCCCCTAGCTATCCTTGCATCATAAGCCTTTTTCCCCCAGTTCTTTCCTTCTCACAGGTGCTCTATTTAATTATTATTTATTTGATTAATTACCCCTCTAATTGAAACAGGAGGGAAACACACACTGCATTGAGATTCAGTCATACTTGTGATTTATTTGACTGTTAGGCAAAGTTTAAGGAGAAGTAAGTAAGTTTAGGATAATTAAATAAACTATTAGTATTTATAGCTTTAAAGGGAAGAAAAGATAGGCCTTTAAAGCAGAATGCAAATACTAAATTTTAAAAAATGCATAAGAAAATGTTTTCTAGTTGAAAAGTATGCAAAGGTCTTGGTCATATCTCTATTATGGAAATATTTATTGCAGTTTAGATAAAAACTTATTTAAATTAATTTTAACATAATCAGCCCTTTTATGTTCTGACTAAATATATTGTGTTAAAAAACAGTAAACAGAACACAAAGACTTGAAATACCCTGATGTGGCCTGTACAATACACAGTGCCTAGTGAGAGCTATGAGTGTTGATTTACAGAGAGTTTTACCAATGTAGCCTAATATAATAAGCAGCACCAAAAAAGTCAAGTGTGAAAGATTACTTTTCTGTTCGAAGTAATCCAGAATATTATTGCTGAGATTGTGGAAGTTATCTGCTAAGAAGTTAAATAGCTGAGCCTTTTACTTAATAAATGGTGCACAATAATCCAGTGTGCCAGACATCTATAACCAAAGACTCATTAAGCCAAGCTAATTAAATAAAAACAGTAAGCCAAATAATTAAAATGAAAGTCATGACCTGCAATGACCCCAGGTCCTGTCTATGACACAGAATTAATCTTTAATCATGCCTAATGGCTGCTTGCATATTTAATGCCTCCTACAGTTACTATCGTCCCCAAAGGGAATCCTTGGTTTCTTTCCTTCTTTCAGTAGTTCCTTTGGGAATATGTGTTAATTGATCTTACAGAGAAACAAAAGTAGTTCAAGTTTTCAGAGCTTTTCCTTTCTCTTTTTTTTTTCTTTGATGACTGTCAGCAGTGTAAGTGTACATAAACTTTTAGTTGCGTCCTCAGTGGCATCACACGTAAGACTAACCTCAACAGTTACTCAGAGAACTTTAAACTTTAGGTGTTGCGTAAGAAATACCTAATAACTAATTTGCTGATCACATTGTTCAGACAGCATAAGTTGCATTTAATTTGGGTGAATGGAAGTGACAGTTTGACCTGATGGTTCAGGTCAAATTTAATTTCTTGCCGAAGTGACTAAGTTAGCAAAACTGGCAGAACCATATCAAATGTGCTATGCTAATCTACCAGATGTTTTTCAATAATATTAGAGGATTTAGAAATTTTGTTGCCAATCTTGTTGTTTTCTCCTGCTCTGAGCAGGAGGAGCTTGATCATCAGGTTTTGTATTCTTTCTTACATTTATTCCATTCTTTCATTCTGTTCAGTTTTAGGAGGGAAGAAGGTGTTTCTCTTACAGTTGTAGACCACTTTGAAGGAGAATATACCCTGTCAGAATTTCATAGGCTTTTGTCATGGTTTAACTCCAGTTGGCAACTAAGCACCATACAGTAATTCGCTCATTCCCCCCTGGTGGGATGGGGGAGAGAATTGGAAGGGTAAAAGTGAGAAAACTCATGGGTTGGATAAAGACAGTTTAATAGGGAAAGCAAAAGCTGCACATGCAAGCAAAGCAAAGCATGGAATTCATTCACCACTTCCCATGGGCAGGCAGGTGTTCAGCCATCTTCAGGAAAGCAGGGTTCCATCACGTGTAATGGTTACTTGGGAAGACAAACGCCATCACTCCAAATGTCCCCCCCTTCCTTCTTCTTCCCCCAGCTTTATATACTGAGCATGATGTCATATGGTGTGGAATATCTCTTTGGTCAGTTGTGGTCAGCTGTCCCAGCTGTATCCCCCGCAGCTTCTTGTGCACCTGGCAGAGCTTGGGAAGCTGAAAAGGCCTTGACTCTGTGTAAGCACTGCTTAGCGACAACTAAAACATCTCTGTATTATCAGCACTGTTTTCAGCATAAATCCAAAACATAGCCCCATACGAGCTACTATGGAGAAAATTAACTCTATCTCAGCCAAATCCAGGACAGCTTTGACACTGCCAATGAAGTTTCTAAGCTCACAGAATGCTTCTCCCCTTCACTGCTGCAGAGAAAGATAAGTATCATGAACTTAGTTTAACTAGGCTGCAGCTTTTCCAGGGTAACATACATTTAAAGAAACTGTGATAACGTTGTCCTTTCCTGCAATCAGTTCCACCTTTGGAAGGGCTGCTGTCTCCATGGAAAAAGTGCCATGGAGCTAGCAAAAAGAGGTTATCTTCTTGTAAAGACAAACCTTTTTAAAAGAAGGATCTTCTATTCTACTTCCAGTTATCAGAAAAAAAACCCACTTCTGAGTGACCATTGCTAAGCACCTATTCAGCTATGGCAACATGATAATCTATTAGGCATACTAAATCCATGACTGCCAAAAAGAAAGAGACTACCATGGGAAACAGAAGAAAACTATATCACACAGCTCAAAAAACACCAGCAAAATATGAGATGGTACTTTAAACACCCCAAAATTTTTGTGTTCTGTATATCCAGATAGATGTTAGGGAAGGTTTTTTCCTCCCGGTGTATTATGATCTCTTTGATGATGGGAGAGTTGTTATATATAAGTTTCTGTGGCCAATAACCTTGTTCTGCATCCTCCTGCTAATGTGATTTGCCATTCAGCTGTTTCTCTTCAGCTCAGCCTCTAAAGGAGCTATGAGATTTCCTTTGTCTGCATGTCTAAAATCAGGCAAGCGTAATTTTTACATGAGATTTTATTTTTTTCCTTCCAAGTCTGACAGAGAGAAGACACTTGAACAATAAGTAAATTTCATTATCATCCTAATTCAGTAAATCATTTAAGCATGTGCTTAGTCTTCCGTATCTTGTGGACTTCACATATCAGTTATTAAGCTAGTGTAAATTAGCATAATTTCACTCACAACTGAAACCACTCTGATTTACACCAGCTTTAGGATTGGCATAGCCTCTGTATCAAGAGCTGCAGGTGGTTACTGAAGAAACTTGAATTTATTATTTATTATAAAGTGTCAGAGTCCAATACTCTCTGATCAAGTCCTTTTAGATATTCCATGCTTGGAGGGTGTAATGTTTAAATTTAATGCTTATTTGAAGGCAATTGATGTTACACGGGATTTCTGATTTAGTGGAGCGATACAAAATATACTGAAAACACAATACAAATGTAAGTTACGCTTAGTAAAATATAGCAATTGCAATATACAGTTCAATCACAATACCAATGTGAGTCCCATTACCAGTCTTTATAATATGCTCAGCGAAGTGAGGTTTACATCCTGTGTGAGCTCATTTTTCATTTTTCCCTGTATTTTCAAATTTTCCTATATCTTCAGATATAGGAAGGTGTAACGTGTGCACCATTTGAACCTATGAACCCAGCAACTTCATGTTTTTTCTCTGTTTACTTATTCTTCCAAGTGATTATATTAATGGTCATAGATGATTTAAATCTAGAAAGGAGGAAAAAGTCAAATTTAGATAGAAACATGGGGCTATGTCTCAGCCCATTACAGAAGTACTGAATAAGCACAGCACCAGCACAGAATTAAATGCAGCTAAGCATTACGAAGCTAAAGCAGAACAGATCAAAAGATATGCACATCTATATCTATACAGAAAGAAAAAGATGTTCAAAGGACCCCAAATCATTGTTTTAGAGTGCTTATTGTTTTATTTGAGCAACTTTCAGTCCCCCTCTTTTAGGCAGTGTAGATAAATTGTCACTTGCATGAGCAAGCACCTGGCATGTATGAGGCAAGTCAAAGCATTCAGAAATCCAGAGATTGCACTGTTACTTTGGGTGAACTCCTGAATTCATACTATATAAATATTTTCCTACACCTGGATTGGAAGATACCTTTCCAAAAGATGAGTAATCTTGAAATGGTAATGGTGAGTTATGGTTACAACACATGCAGGACCTGGTGCAAGGCCTTACCATGATCCTGTCTTCCAGTGATTACTCACCCACACAGCTGTAAAAATCAAGTCTTGTTTCAAGACTGAATTTGTCTAAATTCAGGTTCAAGCCATTTGATATTATTTTTCTGTCTGGAAGACTGAAACTTGCAGCTATCAGACGTCTCGCTCTGGATGTGCACGTACTTGCAAACAATGACCGAGTCGCACACTCACTTTTCTCATAGATGACCTCTGAGATGGCTTTTGTGTTGTCTTGATATTTACTGAAGTGTGCATGCCTGGTTGAATTTTTATCATCTAAACCAGTGTCAAGTCTGCAAAGATGAAAATATTTACTCTGCTTATAGCACTGAGTAGAGGTCAATTATTTATGTTGATCCCCAAATACTTGTTGAGGTACCGAGTGAGCTGGGGGCTCCCTGGGGCCAGGAGCAGCGGGGACTCCCCATGGGGTCTGTCAGGGCAGGGCCTGGCATCCGGGGCCCGTCCCACCTTCCAGCCAGGGACAAGGCAGCCAGGGGCCACTGGGGCAGCCCCAGCCCTGGGCACCGGGCACCTCACTGGCGACAGGCCGAGGCCAGGCCAGGCCATGGGCCCACGGGTGGGCCTGGCTCAGCGGGGCCTGCGACTGGGCAGGGCAGGGCTGTGGGGAGCTGGAGACCAGCCCTGCTGCCATGTCACTGGAGCAAGGGTTGACAGCCCCAGGGGGCTGATGTGGGGTCCTGGGCCTGGGCAGGGATGGTAGTCCCGTGAGTGCCCTCAGGACCTTGACAATCCTTTTCTAAGCCACTGCTTTCTAAGGCTCCTAATTTTTAAGTACAGCTTGAATTGTTAATTCCCAGGTGCATTAGCTTTTATTTGCTCTATTAAAATGCATTTTGTTCAATGGGGCCTTTGAGCTCAGTGATCTGCATCATTCAGTAAAAGTAACGTGTCCTTAGTACTTATTACTCCATCAATCTTTGTGTCACCTGTAAACCTCACTAGTGAAAATGCTAAAATATCCAGTAAACTACTGGTAAAAAGTACAGAAATCATGTTGGATTTACAAAACCGCTCTGCAGGACCACAGCAGGACTTGAGTCAGTAGGCCAGCACTGGCAACAAGGGAAGTAAAGGAAGAAAAGAAAACCCTTTGCCTTCCTTTTGTGTTTCAAGTAAGGTGTTGTGTTGTGTTCACAGTGAGAGGAGTCATTTGGCCACTGATTCCTCTGTCGCTCTTCTCAGGTTTTGGGTCATTTAAGGACATACGGACCATTGTGTCAAATGGAGGCTGAAAGCAAGGTGCTTGGTAGTTGCAACATGGAGTGGTGACAATGTGTGGCTGTGCCTTCACAATGTTTTGAAGCAGTGCCTCAATACCAGTGAGCTTGTGGGAATGATAAAGTGATGATGATGATGATGAAGCAGTGTCAAAGAGGTCAGTCTGAGAATTTACAGTTCTGGATGACTCTGTCTGCAAGGTCAAATTGTGGTATACTTTAACCATTCTGTATAATGATCTAGGAGAATTTTTTTTTTTTTTCATTATTAACTAGAAAGTTTTATTATCTTTTGTGAACTCCTCTGTCAGATGCCTAGCACCTGCTCACTGCAAGTCACTCTCTTTCCAGCACTTTATAAAACCTATAGGGGTTTTGAAGGATGATAGGCTTTCTTATTTTAGTTTTTTAAAGCTATTAAAGCTTCTTTAAACTACTGGACTTATTTGATAAGAAGTCCTGCTGTCACATGTTTTTGCTTTTTCTAAATCAAATAGAACACACAGAGATGAGCTGTACTTGGGGACTGAAAGAACAAACAGTTCATCTTATGATCTGAAATGTCTGCTATGAAAATATCAGCATCTTCAAGACACAATAAAGTGCTAGCAGTGGTGGAACATTACAATGTGAGTTTATATAACTGTTTGCCTCTGTCTTTTCCTATGCTCTCTCTTTGAAGTAGGTAGGAAAGTAAGCACACAAAAGTGAGCTAAATTAATGAAAAGCATAAGTAGAACATTTGCATTGTCTACTCATGTGTCATTAGGATGGAAAGCTTTATTTAAGTGCACCTTTGTCTCCTACCCAGACAAGTAGGATAAGTCTAATGAGTGTGAGCAGCCATTGGTTGTATCCATATAAACCCTACCTGTGCCTTTTGTCAGGCAGAAAAATAATGATAAAAAGGAAAGAAGATTAGCCTTTGACAGTGACAATTCTCTATAAAAGACTTAACAATCATTGATGGTGTTTAATGTATAACTGTACTGGATAACATTTACCTTTAAGATGAAACTGCATAAAGAAACAAAAGCATTGGCTTAGCAGGTTTTAGCTGTAGTTGGACATTATATGCTACACAAATCCCAGCAGAGACTGCTGTTCGAAGACTTCATTGTTATTCAGTTTGTTAACATGACAATGATCAAAGATATCCAGGCTAAACCACTCATTTATTCTAATTAAAATAACTGATCTGTTATAGGTTTTATCCTTACAGTGTGTATATCTAGCAAAAGAGTAATTGGTAACCTTAAAATGTTACAGAGAAAGGCATAGTGCATTCTGTCTCCAGGGGCACTGTGATTTGATGCAGAAGAACCAGAGTTTTTAAAAGCAGTCCATTTTTGCTTCATCTCACTTGTAATAAAAGCATTGGTCATTTACTGAGAGGTGGACTCCTGGCAGTTGACCAGGTAGCTTGACACTTTATTTCGTATTACAGTTGAAAATATGACAATAAGAAATGGCACTAAGCAGGCTGATTTATACCTTTTATATATACCTTTTATACTTTAAGCTTTCTTTTGTTTCAGAAAAGCACACAAAGGCAGGATTTATGTGATAGTCCAATTGATTTATTCGAATCAGAAACAACTCTGTGGTATATTGTTTCTTGCTACCTTTTATTTACTGTGTGTCATGTCCTGCAAATTATTCGTATTTAATTTAAATTACATGACCTTTTAGAATTGCAAAATAATTAAGTGTCTTTTTTACAGTGAGAGATGGGCTGGCATTGAACTGATCAGCTTGCTCAGCAGTTTGAACATCATCAAAATATTCAACCAATTGCTTAAAAATAAAGAACTGATGAGTGTGCATATCCTTTTCCATTTTATACCAGCTCTTACACCACTCTCATCTCAGAACCAACCTCAGCAGCTGTAATTAGGTTTGAGAATGATAAGTGATACAGTCTGCCTTCTTTAGGAACCTAATTTAAGTTGTATGATTAAAGTTATGTGCTGTTAAGTGTCCCAGTCTTAAATCTTTACCTTTGGTTAGGCAAGACTATTGTTTTATTTCCTGTGTCCAAATGACAGTTATTGGACAGAGCAAAGGACAAGTTAGGGTGGGGATTCTTTCGGTGGGGAAGTAGCGAGTGAAAATACCATTATCGTGAAAGTTTTCTGGTTTTTCTTGCATTCACTCAGCAGGAACCAGCAGACCAAGTGTCCTCTGAGAGTCAATGCGATTCTCTCCGTCTTGGAGAGAAAGCAGCACTAGTATAGTATTCATGAACAGTTAACAGCGCCGGTTCACACCTGAGACCTGCATCCCACCTAGGTGGGTGCATGCCTTACTTAGGAAGTGCAGCTGGGCATCAGGCTCAGCTGGGAAACTGTACTTTTAGCTGCCACCTCCAATGTATGAAAAGAAGGAGCAATACTCATATACTCAGGCTCTGGTCTCAGCTGTGAAGCAGCAATTACAAGCTGAGATAGCTACAAGCAGATTTCCAACTGGTGCTGCCTGTAACCTGCCATTCTATCTACTTGATGTATTGGAACTCAGGAGACTTTCCTTTATGTCTGGGAAACCAGGTGAGTATCAAGAGATGAAATCTATAGTCTGGAATTAAAGATTTAAAAGTATGTTCAGTTGGTGAATTAGAGCACAGACTTGAGACAAATACTAAGCCATAGCCTATTTCCTGTCCTTGGCTGCATCTCAGAACCAGCCACAAATAATAGTCAGAATTGCTATAGCTGTCTGAAATGCAGGTGTCACAGTGACTAAATCTGAAGTCTGGATTGTTTCATTGCCCTTTGCTAATGCATTTTTGTTGTTGTTAACAAAGAGTTAATAAATTTTTCTCCTTTCTTCAGGAAGAAAATGCTGGTTGACACATTACTATTCTGCTGGGATTGTGTATCTTTCCTCACAATGAATTGTCTAAATACTAAACTACATTTTCACATTTATAAAATCAAGGTCAAAGCAGCTGCTTGCTATATTTGTAGCAATGACGTTTGTAGGAAAAAGGTGTGCCTAACAATCTTAACAGTGTAAACTTCCCCTTTATTTCTGAAATCCCAATTATTTTTTCATACATCCATTCCCTGCCCCCCCAACCCCACATGGTTTTATAGTCATCTTAAGTGAATATTGTTTTTTTTCTTAATAACAAAGTATAAATAATAGTTTTCTGCTTTTATTAGATATATGAAGTGGCACTGAGGACAACTTAGCACAGCCCAGCTATATAGAACTCGGATTTACTTCAACGGAGTCTTATGGCAGAGATAAGCTGAGTTCCTTGTTTTTAGCCAATTCTGTGAAACAAGGAAGATTTTCTTTGTGACACAGAATCTTGTTCCTCAAACTTTATCTCCCTGTCCATATTTCCTGCACAGAACATAGCTGTAAAATAGTATTTATATTCAATTTCCTCCTGCAGTGGCTTAACTCTGTCTTGCAGTTTTGTCACAACAGGTGGTGGAAAAAAACCAAATAAGCATACGAACACAAGAAAAGCCTCAAGACATGAAAATAAACCAGAATAAAAATATAGCAATGTTATTAATTTCTACAGTGTACTGTGATATAATAAACAGACTAAGAACGAATGATGGGGATAGAAACTATATATTAAGTAAGGACAGGAACACTTTAAAAGCACTGCTTCTTTCTGTCAGAAGCAAATCAGGCTTACCTTTTCCTGACTTTTCCATCTTGTTTCTCTTTCTTCTCTCCCTTCCTTACCACTTAAGCTTTTCACCCCATCAGTTAGGCCAACAGCTGAATCAGCTGTTGATGGAGATAAACATGAAGTGAGAGAATGAAACCTAGCAGTGAGCAGGAGCTCAGTGGCTGGGCATAGAGAGATAAGTAGATAGAAATAGAGTAGCAATCTCTTAAAATGATAATGAGAGATAAAGTGTTTATAAGTCATGAAATGATAATTGGGAGATGCTTATGGTTTTACAGCTCCCATTGACAGCCTGGCGTTCAGCTTTCTACTTGGAAAGTATTATGACAGAGCATCTTGGAACTGTCCAGCCTGAGGTCCTTCCTTAGCAGTTTTTCTACATTATTTTGCTCTGTTATTCTTAAAACATAAAATTAGCCACCCAGCTTTCAAAGAGAAAGGAATAAAGTAGTCACAGAAGAGTATTAGTACTGTCTCCTTTACATCACTGACTTGCCAGTTCCGAATCACCACTCTAGAGATGCCTCCTATCTCCATTAAGCATATGGGGAACTTAGGATCCTATTTTTATTTTCTAACTAATAAGTAATGTGGACCAATACAAATAAATTGGCAAAGGCCACAGTGTTCATACCATGAACATTTCAGAGTTGTTATTTTGGACTGGTTTTATTTTCATCTTTTAGATTAAATGCCTGCTAGTGGTTAGAATGCATTAGAAATATGTCTACAGTAGTAAGCGGAGTGGCCCGGTAGGAGCAGATGTATAGAGTGAAAGAGGTGGTGTTGAGGACCCTGTGTCATTACCAAATATGTTTTGGGGTGTGTATGTGTGCTCTTGAGCGTAACTCTGGTTTGATCTTGTGGACTGAGTACCCATTACGATTAATGGTAGCAACTAGAGTGTCTTTTGTGTCTTAATTTCATCCAAGAAAAATTCTGTTTGTGTGCTCCAAGAATTCTCTATGCTGTGAGTCAAAGAGCAGTAAATGGGTAGTTCAAGAGATTTCCTTCCAAAGTGCACTCCTGATCAAAACTAAAATGCTAGTGTAGATGTGCCCTACTTAAAACATCTAATTAGACTATGTGAATAGATACTTAATAGTTAAATCTTGACTCATATTGAAAACTACTTAACATAATAAATAGTCCTATTAAAATCAATAATGAGACTGCTTCACAATGAAGTGCTACCCAATATGAGTAAGAATATTAAAATCTATCTTAAAGTAGTAATAACAGTGTTCAGGATCCATAATTGATGGACTCATTTGCAGACCTGAATTAATATACGAGCTTTTGTCATACTGAAAAAGAGAAATTTAAGCTGTTGCAGTGTGTGCGTTATGGCTTTTGTTCATAGATTTTCTGGACTGTAATTGTTTACTTACCCACGGTTAATACAAACTTTAGTTAAAACCAGTCATCCCAGTATTAAACATTCACGGAAGCAGCTGATTACTGACAGCAGTTAATATAGTAGTGATTGAAGAGCACTTTGAAGGTATGTTCTCCAAAGCAGAATGTTTAGGACATTTAAGCTTAAAGGAAATGGCCAATGGCAAATAAAAGATTTGTCTTATAAGATTGCTAAAGTCACTAGTCGATGCCAAGCAAGGTTGACAAGAATAATAATATATAATTCCTTTTTTTAAAAGTAACCCCAAAACTCAGATGTTTAATTATTGATCCAAGTAATATTTTCCTTTCAAACTCATCCGGGGGCTAAGAGCCATTAGTTAAAGCATCTGACAGAAACTCTTCCTAAAGGATTAATGAAATGAACTCTTCAGCAGTTTGCAAAAAAGGATTTTTACACTAGTAGATTAAAGAAAACAGACATGTAAAGCATACTGATTCACTTAGAAAGAATAATAATTACGCTAAGGTTTCTTCCATTCCTCCTTTCCCTGTACACCACTTCCGAGTGATAAGTGGTACATTAGTCTAATCCAAATGGTAATTAATGTTGCCTGTGAAAACAAAATAATTTTCAGGCCAAGTCTGCTACCTTTATTCATACTTTATTACTTTACCACCCAGTATGTCTGTTTATATAAATAAGATTGAGTAATAAGATATTGCTAATTTTAAGGAAAGATATGGAAAGATATAATTACGGACTGATTGTCTCTGTCTTTCTCTTCTTGTGACTGTTTAGATGTTTGTGAATTGTGTGTATGTAAATATTTCACAGTGCTCAATGTCTTTATGTTTATAAGGCATGTGTAAGGTATGCAAGTTCTGTTATGGCCATCTTAGAAATCTGTACCTTTTCCCCCATTCTGTAAAGTCAACATAGAAGTTAAAAAGAATTAGATACCTTAAATGAATTTTGAAAAACTAATCTGGTGCCTGTCTGTATTTCTTGAAGCCTAACACCTTTAAAAATTGAGTCCAAAGTGACTTTGCCAAGATATTACTGGAAGAGAAAGGACTTTAATGCGGGTCCTAGGTTTACACCCCAGCCCTTGGATCACTTCTTTACAGTATTTTTTTCAGTCTTTCAGTGGTCACAATTCTTATATATGTCAGTAGGAGCAAAATTACTAGTATTGGAGTTATAAGCCAAGAGGGGGAAAAAGCCTACTTAGATAAATGTTATTTTGCACTCTTGCAAGCCGTTTTTCAGTAATCCACTTTATGTTCATCTCCACCCTATTGAATTGTGGGATAAAAAAGTACAACTGACATAATTCACCACTGAGCACCTAAAGGCAGACTCTCATTTTGAGAGTGGTGAAGTAGGAAGACAAAATTAAATTGGTTTATTTTAAGCCTCAGGAGCTGTAATGTTGGCCTATGCCATTTTACCTAAACAAGTATTTTCAGTGTTTTGTGTAGAATCAAAAAGCATACATAGGAATTCCTATCTATTGTAAAATTAAATAGACATTTTCACTTGAGTATACACCAGGAGTAAAATTATGGCCCCATTCAATCTGATGAAACTTTTTTCAATTGACTTCAGTGGGACTAGGACTTCACCCCAGGAGTGTACTTTCGGGCTAGCTAACATCTTTTTTAATGTACCCCCTACATAGCCTATTAAATATTCTTGTCATTACAGAATACAGAAGAGCCCATTTTCCAATTTGTCACGCTCTGACGAGCACTGTTTCATAAAGCTCCCCTCAACCCCTGTTGTTTCCTACTTACTAGTTAGAGCATGAAAAAGCCAGTGGGTCAGAGGTTGCTTTCTCAGTCGTCACGTATATCTTATAGCAGCTAACGGGGTATGAAGACTTCCTAACGGGCAACCTGAATTTAGTTAGAGGCTTTTGACATACCTGGTCCATCTATTATTCGAAGATTTTTATTATAGGCATGGTTTAGTAAAAAAACATGATTTGAAACAGCTGGCCTATGGAAGTCATAGGGAGAGAAGGCACCATGGGAAAGAACAGAAAAAAAAAAATTCTGAGCATCTCTTATGCAACCAGAAAAGAAAGAAAAATGATGCCGGGTGTTAATGTCTATATCTTTTGTCACTCCTTACAAAAAAGCCATTTTTAAATTTGTGGAGCATTTCAATAACTCTGAAAACAGATTACCTTGGTACATTCGTAGAAGCACCCTAGAGTCTGTGAGTACCGATGTGTGCTGCCATCTTTCTAACAGTGCTGTGGCTATTGCTGTTCCACAACGCTGCCTACAGCTAAATGGGGTGCAGAGGTGAAGGAAAGAAACATAAAAACAGTTATTTTCCCCCAATGATGTTTACTAAGGAATACAGGAGGGTTGGATTTCATCACAATTAAATTTGAGAGGGTAAAATATGACAACTGAAATAACATTGAAACTGACTGCAGGTTTTCCTTGTGAAGAACGTGAACTGCTGAGAGCTCAAAGCAATTTACTTTGGATTTGATTGGAAAAATTAGGATCCTTACCTGATGTAGTTAGTTTAGTGAGCATTTATCTTCTACTCAGATATTTATATTTAATAAATGTTTCCATTTCTTTGTGAAAATGAAAATCTTAATGATAAATTCGGGGTTGCCAAAAATCTGAATTAACTACCTGTTTATTTAATTGTAACTGAGAAAATATACGGTCCTCTGTTCTTATAATGTTCCTATCATACAAAATACATCAAGAACCATATAAATTAACAAAAATAATAATGGATACAGTCTCATGAGCGCATAATTATTTGCTTCGTTTTTATGGACACATTCAGAAACCTAATCCCATGTGATCAAATCCCAGAAATTAAATTAAGTTCTCTAGTTTTTCTCTCAAACATTTTAATGATCAGCACAGATTTTCAGCTGTTAAAAAATGTGTAGGTCATAGTTTGAAGGAAGATAAATAGAAAACAATTGTGGTTTTAGCTCTCAGAACTTCTATTGTTTTTTTTAATTTATTTTAATTTTTTTTTTGTTATTTGCTTTTTAGAACTCTGCATTAATCATATACTTTCAACATAGTGTTTTCCTCAAAATCACCCACAATATACTGCTCCAAATTTTCTGATACAAATATGTGCAGGCCTGCACTTTATTTTACTGCTTGTGTAGATTAAAAGCTCTGCTTGGGATTTATCTTCAAAGCATTCTACAAACAAAGCATTCTCCTAACTGTATTCAAGTGTGCAATCATTTCTAGAGCCTGAAGTGATTCTTGCTTAATTTGGGAAGGTTTAGGGACTTTTTATGTATAATAGAGCTGGTTAATATAAAGCACTAGTACAGGCCTGATCCAACAACAGGATAAAAAAACCCTCTATGCCCTGCATATCTAATGTACTCGACAGTTTTCAAGCTGATTTACTCAATATATTGTATTGTTGCTATGGTTACTCTACATTATGCTGTCTCACACATAGCCAATATATATGTAAAGATAAAGACCACTACGTCTTTACATCAGAGGATTTTATACAGTTTATCTTTTGGGATGTTCTAATTCACTGCTTGAAAAGTTATTAATGTATATGTACAGTATTCATGAAGAAAATGAAACAAAGCCCTTTCTTTCCTTTATTTATATTCAAGAAACTCCAGAAACCTCAAATGCTATTGCAACCCCATTGTGTGAGGGGTTATAAAAAATATATAGTAAACCTTTTTAATTTTTTAAGCAGTTTAAAACACCAAACAAACAAAAGGATTGCAGAAGAGAAGAGTTTATATCCCCCTTTTACAGCCAGGAGTAAGGTTGGAGGACTGGGTCATTTAATGAAATATCTTGTTAAAAATGGGTTATCTTATTCCTGTTCACTTTTGTTCCCAAATACAGCTACCAGAAAAGTGGGCTAAGTGAACTGGGTGTGTGATTTGGTGTATGTTTGTTTGAGATTTTAAAAATTTATTTTAATTCTAGACTCCTATCCAGTAGACTCTCTGTTACACCCAATTTTATAATACAAATCAACCATGTATCCGTTTATGTTTTGCCTTTAAAAATCAAAATAAGAACCACACCTTTCAGGATGTCTGGGAACAAGCTCTTAATAAGGTTTAGTCTGACCACTTTTCAAGAACATCATTTTAGCAACTTCATTCCCTTTTGTTTTCACTATTTATCACATTTTAGATAAATAAATGGTGAGATGAATTAAGGATAACACCACAGAGATTCTCCATCCAAAGGGCAGTAGTTAGATACTTGAACTGAAATACTTTGTTGGCAATGATAGCGGGTCAGTCTTTCCCTGTATTGGTCTCTTTAATGTCTATGTAGTTAATTAACTGTTTTTACCATAATTTAAAAGAAACAAGACTAATTCTATTGCTGTTATTAAAGTGAAAGAGAACTGGCCATGGTGAATATATGGATAGGTGACTATCTCACAGTGCTGAAAGCCAGATGGGAACAGAAAGGCACAGGGCAATATTTGTAAGCAATGCAAAGCTGTCCTTTTCAACTGAAAGCTAAAAAAGGGATTTGCCTCTCCAGTAGGCAGTCATCCATCACCTTTTATATAGATTTTTTTGTACATATCCACATTCACAAGAGTTAATGTGAGCATACGGAATTGGGTAGGAAAGAGAATGTAACTATCCTGTTCTTTGGATATGCAAATTATTCCAATACATAGCCATAGATTTAAAGGAATTTTGGGTCATTCACAAAGACTTCCACTTACCTTTTAGTGCTACAGAAACAAATGTGCAATTAGAGTTTAGACAGGTCTTAGTTGCACCACCTTCTGTAGTAATCATTGGTTTAAATCAAATAATATTATTTTCTTTACAACCTACAGAGCCTAGTTTTATGCATTCCTTGGTTTATCAGTACATTTACTCTCAGATTTTCAGTCTGGCTAACTAACTGGTAGAAGTAATAGTTAATGGGATAAAAACAGTAAAGGAATCAGTTTAAAAATCGGCAATCTCAGAGGTGTTTGGATATCAGCCTACTTAAAAGCATCCTTAATGTGTATTCTTGAGAGATTTTTACTGGTGGCTTAAACTGCAGCTAATCAATTTCTCGTTCTCACAGCATTTCTTGTACACCTTAAATGCACAGAAGGGAAGAACAAGTATTTTCCATCTATCCCTAGCTCTTTTCAAAGCTAGATTAACTCTGTTGTTAACAGAGTTAATTTCCATCCATCCCTAGCTAAATTCCATCCATCCCTAGTATTTTCCATCCATCCTAAATTCCATCCATCCCTAGTATTTTCCATCCATCCCTAGCTCTTTTCAAAGCTAGATTAACTGTCTCTGAAACTCCCTTTAAAATCTCTGCAATCCTTACAATGAAGAAATGACAAGTAATGAGATATGTGAACCATAAAGAGTAGGATACTGAGCCTTTCCAGGGAGAAGTGCAATTCCCAGTCTGAAAAATTAGAATATGCTTGGAGACCTAGAAATATTTTTAGTAGGTTGCGAAACTATAACTGCAAAAGAACAACTGAATATTCTTATAAAGATTGTAGTTACTTTCTGTTTAATAAGAATGGTTCATATACCCTATTTCCTATATTGCATTGCCATCTATCTCTCTAATATGAACATTCAAAAAATGCAAAGAAACAGGGTGACTAGATCTTGTGTCATGCCAAATGAAGGCTTTTTTCCCATCTTTACTGGTATATTATGGGAAAAGAGATGTCACTTGTCATTGTCTTGTTTTCCTAGGGGTAAAATAACTGAATTAGGAAAGCACTAGAGATTTATAGATGAAAAGATAAATAAGAATCATTATTAGTAAAAATTTACATTCTTGTAGTATCTTAGTTGCAAGTTGAAATTTAAAGATATCACTGTTTTAAGGATAGGGTGATAGCCTCATACATATAACACTTAAAATATGTTTATAATTTTTATCATTTTCATGATGTTCCTGGAAAACATTTAGCACTGTGCATGGACTAAATTGTGTGGATTAAATATAACCAAAGCGAATATTACTATTACAATGTGCAAGTCTGCAGCCCAAAATCTAGCACAATTTCTCCTTCTGCAAGTAAGATTCAGGAGAGAAATCATTTAACAAATATTTATATTTTTTCCTCATATCCAGGTGTACAGGAATATGTTAAGGAAGAGCGACCAATGATTGCTGTTCTAACTTCAGCATTAGGAATTAGTTTCAATTGTATACATATTTTTTATGACCTAATCCACCCCAAATATCCTATGCTACTGTGGATATGTCATTAAAACCTCTTTCAGGATCTGAGTGTTAGCATTTAATTGTCATCAACCTCCTGTCTTCAACCCCCCTAAGGTTGTCTTCAACCCCCCTAAGGTTGTCTTCAACCCCCCTAAGGTTAGATACCTTTATACCTCTAAGTGACTATGCCAGCATTTGTGGCTATATCTATATTACAAGGTGAAGAGAGGGCTTTACTTCACCAGCTCAGGCGCCCAATATTTCTGACCACGTTGTTTTCTATAGCACAGCTGCGGCAAAGGCTTAAAGCACCCCCACAATACTTAGGAATTACTGTATAGTCTGGGCTATTCTGTCCTTGGCTGTGATCGTGCTTGGTCAATAAAATTACAAGAACATGCTAACATGCTGAGAATATTTAAGAGCTTGGGCTATACACATATCTGAAAACACCCTTGAGGGTTTCTAATGTAAATAGGGGGTAAGTCTAGCCTTGAAAGTTGGCATGTATGCTTATTAAATTATTGGCAGGTACCATATGTCTTAATTCCCCTTCCACAATTCTGTATGTTAAAGATAGGAAAGTAATTAAATACTTAGAATTGTAACAAAAATCATAGATAGGCCCTTCATGTTGCTTTCACCTAAAACTGTCGGTAAAAAACTTTCTGGTTTATTTGCTTTGTTTAAAAAGTGATGTGGTCCAGACAAAGCACCTGCACTAGACAAGGACAAACAGTGAGAGGAAGCAAAAGTGATAACCAAGGACATTCTGTCTATTATGATATTATACTGAACTGTCAGGAAAAATTAAATCAAAAGGTTGTCTAACCTCAGAGGAGAATCATACAGAACTTTAGCTAACGTATACGCTATTCTGCCTTATTTTTACTTTTAATCAACTCTTTTTTTTCTGTGCTCTCAATTTTCAGTGTTATTCAGGACTGACAAATGGGCAAACGTAACACAGATACCATTTCAAAGGATGCAAGGCAGGCTAAAAACTGTTCAGAAGGGGATATAAGGCATCATAGTTTGCTCAGCATTGGTTTTACTGCCACATTAGACAGAGAAGATATATATATCATAACTGAACTGTGGTCACAGTACAAATATTAGTGAGGGAATGTTCCAGTACAAAATGCTAGTGTGAATTTTTAAAAGCTGTCTTAATCCAGTCAAAAAATACAAAATGTACTTTGGACAGTGTTAGGAATACAGATGGTATTTCAATAAAATATACCTAATAGACATAAATGAGTGCTATCAATCATTGTTTTAGATCTTCAGAAAGTCAAAATTTGGGAAAGAGTAAATGTCTACCTAGAAAGCAGTCTACAGTGAAGCTTTTGTAGTTTGAGTAGTGTCAGCAAAGGTGCCCTCTTCAAAGTCAGGAAATTTTAAATGGCTGTTTCAAGATGAAAGAGATCGTATTTGAAATTGTATATGGCTACTTTTGGAGTTTTATGTGACCCTTCTGTGTCTTAAATAACCTTGCTGTATCTTCCCACTGCTACCATCCTCATTCTGTATTTTCAGTAATGTTGTAGTATTATTATGTATGTACTTTGCTGATGTCCGATTGCAAACAACCATTGCTAATCGGCTTACTCCAGCTTCCATATATAACTTTTAAAGAGCTTATGAAGGTAACCCATTGAGATTAAGGAGGGATAAGGCCTGTTGTTTTCAGGTACCTGACACAGAGATGGAAATGAACCCACCTTCCCATACAGTGAAGGCAAAAGTAGAGCAGCTTTCTATCAGTAATTCTCATTTATCTTTAGTGTGTCAGATTCAGCGCTTTATTGTCAAACTCACTGCCTTATCACTGCCTAGTCTTGTATCAGGAATACACCAAGAATTGAGTTGCACGAAGTTCAAAGGTTGAATATTTGGTTCAATATGTAGTAGTATGTTTTTTTCTTTAGTGATTTAAGGTTTTCCTTTATGAGGTTTAAAGAAAACTATTGGCATAGTAATAAGTATTTAGAAAACAAATGTGAAGTTAAAGAGAAAATCAGTGTTTCCTTTAGAGACAGTGTGGAAGTACTGAAGGTGAGTGAGGAGAAAACAAAAACCTCTTCTAAAAATCAGAGTTTCCACACTGATTTCACAAATACTTCAAAAGAAAAAGTGATTAGTAAAGTATTTCATAAAGCATGTTTTATACTTTCCACCCAGTGCAAACTCTTTTGGATTATAGTGCAAGAAAACAACACTGAGATCATACCATTTAACTGCATAAAACATCCAACATCTTTTTTTTTTTTTTGGTTATTATTGAGAAAAGACAAAAAATGTATGTCAAATTTTAAAAAAAGATAATATAAAAAATTATACTGAAATGACACTTGGTACGGTTTAGGACACATACACATTTCTGAAAACAGACTAATTTCTTAGTTCCTTTATCTTATTCCCAGTTATGCGTTTTCTCTACAAAGGGGTAGTATTTAAGAAGCTAGTACATTTATTGCACTCATTTGCATTTCCTTAGTGGCAAGATATTTTGTCAGAAAAATGTTTAAATATGTAAATATAAAAATATCTTTAGGATTTAATATGACATTGCTGGGCAATGTCATATTAACATACAAATTATGTTATATAAACATACATAATTGTGTAGATGTCCATCTTCAGTATAATTAAGACGAAATACTGGTTCTCAGAAATTTTAAATCGGAGTATTTGGGGATAAAACAAGTTTATTTTGTACAGCATTAAAATTTTCATTTTTCTGAACATCTTCAGGTTTTCAGCAGAAATTAGAAATAAAAACATCCCCCACCCCACCCCCTCCGATAGTCTTTAAGTGACACTAATATATTGCCATTGACTCCCTGTGTTGTTTCTGTGTTTCAGGCTTGTATACACATAATCAGGCTAACTGAAGTGCTAGCCATGTCAGCACAAAGCTCAGAGCAAACTCATTTACCTTCTTCTTTTGAGTGTCCTTCCTCTGTCTAACCAATCAACAGCAGAGTAAAACATTTTTTTCCTCCAACCCATGAGGTGTATGAATTCATCGAAGCAGGTTACTCCTGTCTTTCCTACCCTCTCAAGTTTGAGGTGCAGACAGTGACATTCAGGTGCTCTGAAATGATGACAGAAACTTAGGAAGCCAAAACAAGTAAAATCAGAGGTATTTTGAAAAAGTAGTGGTTAAAAAGTGGTAAGAGTAATATAGATTCTCCTTTCCAGCATATATACACACACATACACAAATATAGTATAATGTCCACTGAATGTGCCCATCTATCTATTCACCTTGTAGTACTGATTCTTGCAAACTTGCCAAGTCTAACAAACATCTTTGCTGCAAGAACTGTAATACTACCTGTATCATCTATTATATCTGTGACATATGTCACTGTTGTTTTGCTATATTAAAAAGAAAAGAAACTGTGTTTGCTTTACATAAGCAAGTACATTAGACTAACGAAGTTAAACTTTCTGAAGAGAACTTAAGGAAACATAGATAGCAGGAATGAAGTTTTAATTTCTGAGTATCGCCAACTCATCCCTGCACATTGATTAAACCTAAGGAGACAATAAAACATGGCTGCATGAAAGTAATGTTTTGATGTCTGATTTTTTCTAAGATATCATGAAAGGAAGATTATTTTTCCTCTGTGGATTTTTTTTTCGTTATGTAAATAATTGCCTTCCTCTTTATCTGATCAAATCCAATTACCTCAGATCTTCCAATGCCCAAGAGCTTTTTTCTTTTTGTTTTTGAATATTTCTCTGTATTAAAACATTAGAACTCTTGGGCAAGTGTCTCCTGTTTTCTACTTTTGAAAAGTCTTCAAGTTCCACTGTTGAACAAAAATGTTTAATACAAACCTTTTGAATCTAAACGTGCTTTATTTCAGGTAGATAAAGAAACTGTAGGTCAGAGATTTCAGTTCCCCTTTTTCTCTCTTATGATATTATTTCCCGTGATGTAACTAGGCTTGTGGTCCCCACTGAGAAGTCTAACCAATAAAGAGAAGAGAAGCACAGGCATCCAAATTTAATTTCCAGGAGTCACTGCAATTTTTTTTAATGTCATATTTTTAAAGAACTGAAAAAATGTTTTGTTTTGAGCTTTTTATTTTTCTTTTTTTTTCCCCCTTTCACTAAAAAAAACTCATCAGCTGATCAGCTGTATCCTGCTGATGGTGTCTTGAATTGCGGGCAAGATCTCAGCACTGCCCTGTAGCTATGTGAGATGAAGGTAACTGCTATGGGAACACCTAGGAAATAAGTGAAAATGTGTGTTTCACACTAAACATATGAGACTTGGCAGATTCTATAACTATTCAGGCTAAAATTTTCCATGTTGGCTAGTCACCTCAGGACGATGACTTGAAAAAATCTGCCAAAATGGTTCAGCTGTTTCCAGCAGCTAGGCTGGAGAAAAATGTGTTGTTTTTTCAAAGCTAAATTGTAAGTGACCTTGAAATTTGGCAGAGGAGTGGCATTTATGTCATGGATGTTTCTTTTGCTATCCTGTGACAATCCAAGCAAATTTAGCCAAATTGAAAAAGCACATATGTTCAGTAGATACTTACCAGGACTTCACTACTATTACCTCTAAAAAAAGTCACTGAGCATGTTTTGGTCTCTTACAGTTCCTAGTACTGTCCAGATGATGAGATGCAATGTTCAAATATGACAAAAATACTTAATTCAGGTCAGAGATGCAAGGGTGAAACTGATCACACCTGATGTGACCTGCTTTGAGCAAAGGCTGAATAGGAACTCAAACGGGAGCAAGGGAATTGGTCTCTCTTTCACTTGCTTTCTCCCTGTCCCAGTCCCTTTTCTCCTCTCCCTCTGCAACGTGGCTGAGAAAGCCTGCTAGGTCAGGTACATAGCATCTAAGCAGCCAGAGACATACATTGGTAATAGGAGTTTGGGGAGGGTTTGGCTGGATAAGGAACAATCAAGAGGGCAGCTGGGGAAAGAGGCAGTGAGTGAACTGAATTAAATTGAATGAGGAATTATAGGACACAATAGTACACAGCTGCAGATCAGGTGGAGAGCAAGGAGGGTATAAAAAGAGAAGGTTACTTTAAATAACGTGTAATAATGATATCTGACATAAAAAGCTGCAGTGCCATGGCAGTTTTCTCCCAAGCCTGGTTGATTTTGGTACAGTATTTCCTCAAAATCACTCCCGTTGTTGCTGTAAAGTTAAACTGTATAGCTAGAATTTTCCATTTTCCTTAAGCGGGGTATTGGTTTCTCTGAAGAAATGGTGCATTTCAATCCCTCTCCATCTGTCAGTATTTGAGGAGTTATTAACTTAGTTTCCTTTTTCTCTGCCTTTCAAAATCTGACATGGATTTGTCCCACATCTCCCAGAGGCTTCCATGTGCAATTAGCCATTGGATTCACCAAGTAATTACTTCATTTTTCATGTAAAATGTGCTTGATTTATTGTATACTTGGGAGGGGATGGCAGAGATAGGTCAACAACAGTTAGAGGAGATTAGCAGAGAGATTCTCTGCTGCTGTGGTAGCAATCAATCCCTGGGGAAGCTGACTGTGCGGGAGCAGTGCCACTCGAGCCTTGGTAGTGGTGCACCATTTGACTTTGCCACTTCTCTGTGGAATTAATATGACTGACTGCCAGGCAGATTTTAATCCCTACCTCGCTATAGGAGCCAGCAGATTGTGGAAATGATGGAGGTGTTTAAAGAATGTGCTTGGAAAAAAGCAGATACTTTTTTCTCAATGGGAGTTGTGAGCTGTTTTAGAAACTATCTGCCAGGCAGAGTTGTTACAGTGTACTGGGGGAAAAATGTAGACTGTCATATCTTTTCAGACAGATATTATTTGTACTCACTGTTCTGGGTTAATGGTTTTTTAAATAGTAGTTTCAAAATAGTTATGCTAGAAAAATGATATGGAATAATGAGACTTCTTTTTTTTCTGAAAAGCAAAAAGCATGGAGGGACTTTTTAGCAAGAAGCATGAGCTGCTGAAGATATATATGTGGTAGATTAAGTTCTGATAAAACTTATAATGAAAATAATTATATAATGAACTCTCCAAAAATTTCAGTTTTTATGGAACACCCCATATTTACTGTGCTTTTATATCAAATGTATCAGTCCTGATAATGATAATGTCTTTGTTTTTGTCACTCTCTTGTTTTATTTTAAAATCCTTCTAAGATCTAGATTTTTAAAATTGAATTTCAGAGATTAGAGGAGAATTATAAGGAGAACTAAATGTCACTTTTGAGGATGAAGGTATTTAACCATAGGCACGATTTACCAACAAGCATAATACATTAAGCACTCCTTAAAATCTGTGACAGGTTATTGGAATTTTTTTATTAAAAAAATAGTAAGTACTTTTACATACAGAAGTAAGTATGAAAAAGACATTGGTAGGTGAATCTGTACTGCTTTTGTATATGAGATCAAATAAGTGACCAAAATAGTACTATTTAGCTTTAAAATTAATGTATTTGGATGCTCCTCATCTACTAAGCTTGTGCTGTCAAGTCTGTCTCTCAGTATTCCTTTTATGAGAAAATAGTCAGAACTATTAGATTATGATGGTGGATGCTTATGAGCTTTCTGAAGATAATGAAGATAATTTGTTACGTGATTTTATTTTGTCCTACTTTGGAACATACTTAATTTTTTACTTTAATTCTATCAACTTTATAAATCTAATCAATGTCAGTATATAAAGAGGTCATTGCACTGAGAAGGATTTTTGCTATCACATGATATTTGTGATACACAAAAAGCTCAGCGTGTACATATGAACTCAGTATTCCACAAAAGTTCAATGTAAGCATTAGGAAATGAGAAATATATATGTACCAATTATAAAGATGCAGTAAGACAATATGATGTTAGAACAGAGGACAGTTCAACACACTTCCGGTAGTTAACTAGCTTATACTCCAAAAGCAAAGGGCAACTTACTGTCCCAAGGACCATCCCCTCCTCCCCTCCCTGAGAAATAACCAGTAATTGCAGTATTTTTCTTCAATTTGTATAAGTAAAGAGGATGACCAACTAAATCTCTCACTAACACTGACTTACAGTACTCTGGGAGTGATTACAACTTGTACAGGATTCATAGAATTACACAACAGAAGTTTTAAGTAATCATATATTTCCTGAAAGTTTGCCAATACTGTGAAGCAATTTTGTCAGAAAAGCTTTGTTGAGGATTAGTGGGTGTCAGTGCTGGCATGCAGACATGAAGCAGTCCCGTCTTGGACTAAGTAAATCCTATGCATATCTATAGTCAAATAGGTGTATCTGGCATTTTCAGTGCATAACTTTATTTTCTATATCCTTTTTTGTTGTTGTTGTTTTTCTTTAGCAATATTGTACAGCATTTTCTCATTGAAGGGTTTTGTTTTTATAATTGTCTATGTTTATATAATTTTATTTCCAACAAATCACAAAGTTAAAGCTTCTTTATTCTTCTTCCCTTTATTCTAACTCCAAACTTAAAAAAGAAAAAAGAAGAAAAGACCTCCAAAACCAGATTCCATAAATTTCTATGACATAAAACACATAATATATAAGAATGCTAAGTGATGTCAGTAAGACTCTATGAGTAGAACTTCTGATACGCTGATGGGGTTTGAATGTCTGATTTATGTGCAGCAAATGCAGACAAGTGATTAAAGTGCAAATGTACCCTTTTATTCTAATTTTGGAACTTTTCAATTTTTCCTGTGCAGTAGAACAGGAAGGCGAAAACTGAATTCCTGTATTAGTAGTGAAAAACAGCAAAATGTCTTCCAGCTCTGAATTGTGAATCATGTATGTAGAACAGCTTGCTTGGGTATTGCCATTATAGGATTTGAAAAATGTTGATCAGGAAAAAAAATAATGTTGTCTCTTAAAATAATTTAAAAAATCAGCACTGATCAGTAGCTGTGACTGTGTGGTATCAAAGTTATGGTTACCACAGTTTTCCTATGTGATTATAGTGGGCAAAATCTGTGGTAGCATCCTAGCAGTGTTTAGTAAATATTGATTTTTTGCATGCATTCCCTTTCATTCAGGAAACATAACGTATGTGCTTACTGATATGGGGAGATGAGAGAAAGTAAAAACAGTTCAAAAATTCAAATTGTAGTAATTACTTTGGGCCTAATGTTTTTGTCAGCATTGCTGGAGGTGTTCTGTCTTAAAATCCACCCTTAACCTTAGCCAGGATGTCTTAAAATTGATGCCAATTTTTGGCTGGTCATCTGAGTTTGCCCAGTTTGATCTGATAATACAGAAATCATCTAGATGCCTACACTCTCTATTTTATAACAAAAGACTGAATAGTGCTTTTGCAGCTGATATAAAATACTGATAGTAAATGTGTATATCAGAGACAGTACTGGACGTTTGTAACTAATATACAGGTTTTCTATTAGGCCAGTTTTGAACTATGTTCTTCTAAGATTCCCTAAGCAATTCAGTAGCTGGTAAGATAAACTTAGCTTTAGGTATTTAGTGTTTTCTTGTAGCATTTTTCAGAAATCAGAAGCTAATCAAACAAATCCTGTCTCTACGAAAAAAAAGTATTCTATTACCCATAAGGGAATTAAGAAACAAAGAAACAAACAAAACTCAGCCAAACAAACCCCCTTCTCATTACTTTAGAGGTTAGTTGTCTTAAATATTTAATATTTCCTCAGTTGTGTTGTTTGTTTTTATTTCCCCTTTACTGTCACTGCACTTAGGTGCCATTTAGGAGGAAAGTAAGATACAGAATATATTTGTTTTCTATCCTTTGTGATCCGTGGTCGGCTTTGTGATGGGTGACTGCCTATCCAGTATTCTTAGTGCATGTTGGAGAGGTATCAAAGAACACCCAATGATATTGATTGCGAGGGTGTAGTCACGTCAGAGTCCTGACCTTAATGGAGCTGTATTCCTTCATGAGGAATGTAGTGGAGTTACATTATTGCTACAGTACCTGAAAATGGGGTAGCCAGCCAAATGTCTTCTAATTCGTCTTTATTCCATCACCAATACAACATTTGCTGCAGGACAGTTGAAGAGCTGAATCCAAGATTTCCCGTTCCTTTGTATTGTCTCAGATTGTCTTCTCTAGAGCTGAATGACATTTTCTCAATGATTATGTTCAAAACGTGTGTTTCCATTATCATGGAACTATTTGCGAATTTCAGATAGTATTTAATTAGTATCTTGAGCTGAAAAAGATGCCATGGCTTTCCTTTTACACAAAGCTTCAGGGGCTAAACTTTTCAACAAGAAACAGAGAGCAAGATCCATTCTGTGTCTGAGGAGCTTTAAAATGACTATTTTTCATTTTTCAGTACAGGTCCCTAAATATTAGAGTCTAAGGATTTTAGACTTGGATTTTACTTAGTATATCCTGCTGCAGCCATTCTGCTCAATATAGGCAGTTATTCAAATAATTATAGGACTCAAGAGTGAAAATGTTGCTATTGCCTGATGATTAGAGCATCCATCCAGCAGACAAACATGCAGCTTTCTGTTTATCTTCCAGTTAATTTTTAATTGTTTATATAGACTAGATTGACAGGACCTCCCAAAAATGTTTCTAGCATATCCTTTTGTGAAGAAGAAGAATTAAAGAGTCACATCCCCTCAGGCAGGCAAGCAAATAAGTCAAACTTGTGTTCTCGTAAGACTGGTCTGTTTCTAACCTTGTTCTTCCTTCTCTTTTGCCAATTTTGAAAATGCTGTGATTTTCACCTTAATTTACTCTGTTTTTCTTAATTTTACAAATATTTTAAGACTTTATATCAAAGAATATGAAATGTATTGCGTGTTTCAGTAGCACAGGCATACATTGTTTTAGCCTAGTTTATTTTTGTTTGTTTCTTTCTTTTGTTCTCTACATACTCTATTCTGACTCTTATCATTCTGTGTAAAATATTAGCTTATCTACAATTACTACAATATACAATGTCTCGTTTTACACTATTTAGAAGATTAATCTGTGTAATACTTTTTAATAGATTGCTTTTGATTTCCTAAATTTAACTTTTTGCACTTTTTCCTCAACTGATGTCAAATTGATTAGACACTAATGCATTGCTATGTCCCTAGACTGTTTTCATCTGAGAAACAGAGGTAGGATAGTCACTTTACAGCCCTCAGAGACTTCCAGCTGAAATGAGTTAATGTGAAAAAGGTACTAAAGTGTCCCTGCTTTTTTGTCCACTCTGCTCAGTCATAAGAACTATTAACCTTTGATTAACCTTTCTGTTAACTATATATTTTCAAATTCTTTGTAAGCTCTCATGAGAACTGAAGTCTAAATTTCAGCTAATGTTCACAAAGTGTTTAATTTTCAGGTGAGTAACCTGATTTTCAACAATTAGACCATAAACTTCAGAAAAAAAAAAAAAAGTTCATGGGCCATGCTAACAAATAGACATTCAGGATAGCTGTTTGTAAAATATAACTAATTAAAACCATGGATGTGAAGTGCATTCACTAAAATATGATTCAGCATTGGCTGAATGGTCTTACCTTTCAGAGGAAAGAGAGTGTAGGCTCTGAGCAAGCTTCTCAGCAGTGTAGGCAAATTGAACTTTGTCTCCTCTGGGTAAACTGACGTACAATTTATTTGGTCCTTACTGCAGGTGACATTGGAATTACATTTTGAAGGTGGTGTCCTAGTCTGTTGGGAAAAAGTCTACTCCAACCAATGCATTTAACCAGTTCATTTACATTTCTGCATAAATTCCTCCTTTAGTGTTTTATTACCAACTCCTTACTTCTTTATGCTCACCACTTATTTTATCCTCCTCTTTTTTGCCACATGTTTCTTTTACTTTTAGTCTAGGGCTATTCTGATATACTTTGAAAGGCTTTGCTCATCTTATCTGCCTCTCCTTTCTCTCCTTTTCTTCCCTCTTTTTTTGACCTGTCTCTACCTGTTCCATAAAAATTCCTATTATGCCTTATGCCTCATCTCTTTAAATTAATCTTTTCTGACACCTTCTTCTGCTAATCTCTTCTTCATTTGTTTGCTCAGTCTTTCTGTCTCCTTCCCTTTACCAGTGTCTCTGGTTCTTTGTTTTTTTCCTTGTATGTCTCATCTGAGCCTCCTCTGGGGACTTGTGGCTGATCTGCCCTTCAGAACTGACCATTCGCAGACAGACATGATGAACAGGACAGAGGGGTGGCAAGGAAGCACCAAGTAAAGAAAGACAGCAGTTGCTGTTCTTGTGGTAACTACAGTGGGACAGCTAGGTAGTTAGATAAGTAAGTGAATAAATGTGTCAGGCTTTCAATCACAATATATGAGAGAAACAGACTATATTTCTGAAAACTCTCTGTAATGCTGGGACCAATCTTGTAAAATGGTATATTCTTGATGCACTTGGATAGCCAATCACCAAAAGTAAATAAGCATCAACAAGTAATGAAAAACAAAATCAAAACTATAATCTAATCTGTGTGAGAAAGGGGCATATTTGGTTCTAAAGGAAATTAATAACCATTGTACAACATCGTTACTTATTAAATTCTGAAGCTCTATCACAGACAATTCAACTCCTTTTTCATTTTCCATTACTTTCCATTTATTTGAATATAACACAATAATTTCTCTAGCACGATGGTGATAAATTAATGAGAACATGAGCTTTTCAAAACCAAGAACTTATATTTGTCTCCCTATTTATGACTCATATTTCTTGTTTACATAGCTAAATAGTGATGGATAAATAAATTGCTAACAATAGCTTATGATGGGAAAACTTAAGTTGCCAGTAATAAACATTTCATGTGGTGAGCTATATGAAAATACCTCAAATCACTCACCTTCAGGAAGATTTGTGGTAGTTTTCCAGCATGTGGTGTTTTCAGAGAAAGCACACAAAAACTATGCAATACAGAGACTTTTTTTTCCAGGTGCAGCATTTATGTGCTGAAAGCAGACATGTACAGAAAACTATACATGAAACTAGAGGTGGAAAGGATGCTGGCACATACAAAATCAAAGTATCAAGATATCAAGATACTGTCTTTTGGCTTATCTTTGGTGATGGCTGCAGACAAGTCCTATCTCACCTTTTTTCTGCAGTCACATATCTATAAATAGGTGAGTTTGGTACAGAAACTCCTAAGCTGGCATATCTTGGGCCTAGAAAAAACAAAACTATTTTGCACAGCTCTGTGCCTAACTGATAACCCCTGACAGGAAAATGAACACATACATAAAGTTTCTGTATCTCAACTCTGTTGGTAGGATGAACACAGACATAGTATTTCAGCTCAGAGGTCCATTACCCAATGTAGGTGAGCAATGTATGTCCTAGGTTCAACTGATTATATCAGGATTATAAAAAAATTCTAGTAATGATGGATATGCTAATGAGGTTATTTAGCTAGCAACACCTAAGCAAAAATCTCAGGTTTTGATTAATTTAACTGAGATTTCATCTCTTTAGCTTGACTTTAAGAATAATTGCATTTTTAAATGAAATATGTGTATGTAATAACTGTACATATGTTTTAAAAAAATCAGTGTCAATAGATTTTACATGAGTATATGGAAAGTATCCAGAAAAGTTAATCATATAATAATGATTTTCCCGAATAGGAAAAAGGCAGAGTTCTGAAGGCTACTGTATTTTGTACAATACTAAGCACATTGTCAATACTAAATATATTAAATCAGTTCATGTATTTTCCATCAACACAGAAGTGCTTCCTCTTATCTATTTCACAAAGCTCAAGAGTGTGCTTTCAGATAACAGCTGAACTCCACAATAGATATCATATTTTATCTAACCACCATCCCCTGGTTGACCTGTAATAGCAGTATTGTAATACAGTTGTGGTATGTTGTAATTTTCACAGGTGGGTTTTTTCATTGAATAGAATGCCTTTTGTTGGAAGTCTCTTTAGATATACTATTAAAAAAACAACCAAACTTCTACATTTTGTTGTCAACTTTTTATGCAAAAGAAGGTACAAAAATGATGAGTGATGTAATGCTGCATTTTTTCTTTCATTTAGTTATTTAAAAAATATGTAAACTAAATATATCTCCTTTGTTTGAGATATGCTGGAAAGTGAGAAGGAAAAATCCAGTTCTGAATGTCAGAATGGCACATGATGTGACTGCTATTCAGTATCAAAATGGCCAGTATAGCCATGATAATTTTTTTTCTGAATCTTACCAAACCACATTACATTCTTAATCTTATTTACTCTGTGATTCATTGTACCTTAATTAATCTCAACATGTTTAGAACCTTAGTAGATTTAAACTCATCAAAATTATCTTCTGTGGTTTTGCTCTTTACACAATACAAAGAATAAGTAAAAAACACAATTTGGTGGTATATATCCTTGATTCCTTATTGTAGATACATACATGCACAATAAGCTGTACATGGACAAAATGAGGCGAATTCACACTGAGAGGAAGAAACTACACAGCAAATTATCATGTTCTTAAAGTTTTCTTATAGGGTAACTTTGGCATCCCTGATCTCTTTGGCAGTTTCTG
Organism: Ciconia boyciana; assembly: GCF_034638445.1. Lineage (NCBI taxonomy): Eukaryota > Metazoa > Chordata > Aves > Ciconiiformes > Ciconiidae > Ciconia > Ciconia boyciana. The sequence continues at coordinate 178,861,635 of NC_132934.1, forward strand.
AGGTGTCTTTTAATTCCTGCTTCATGTTTTTAAGCTGGAATTAAGGGAAGAGAAAGGGAAAGAGAGGGCAGTTAGGAAATTAGAACAGAAATGTGCAAGAAATGGATTTCTGTTAGTTCTTCCATCTATCCAAAAGCGGTCATGTTTAGAATGGTATTCCTATCCTACAACACCTTTGCTTAGTCTAATCTAAAAATACTTTGGTACTTACAATATGTAACTACTGTTGCATGCTTGAACACATGTGCACCTAACACCTGACTTTATCAGTGTTGTGCTGTGTATCAGTACTGTACTTAGAAACTGGACTGATACAGAGGTAGAGGTGCAGAGTTACAGAGGCTGTGTAGACACAAATAACTTGTTATTTATTGAGCTGCTGAAAAGCCCTCAATGACACTTCTTCGCATTGTTCTCTCTACTATTTGTTTCATGCTACTCAAATGCTTTGTCAATAGTTAAAAACTGAACTCAGTATGAAAGTGGTGTGTCAGAACAGTTGTGAGTCTCACAGATCTAATACTTCTGTTCCAGTTTCAGAATGGCATTGTATAGTTTCTAGAAACAACTGACAGGAAACTTCTGTTTATAGCTTGGTGCAGAAGCGGCAAACCTCATCACAGTCCATTTCTTTTCAAATTGCTCGGGAAAATAAAAGCTGAAAAATGTGAAGAAAATGCTAAAGAAGCAATTTTTCACTCTGCTAATGATGTTCTACAACACACAAAGCCAAATACTTCATTTTATCTCTGTAAGCGTAACTCAAATTCAGACTTGTAAAGGGTGTGAGGGAAAAAGATTTAAACATAGGTCTTGGTTTAATTTAGAACTGATTGCTCATTAATCTTTGGAATAGTTACCCAAGCTGTTTTCCAACTGCAGGGGAGGCAATTGGCTGCTAGCATCAAACCCTGCTGTGCAGTATTCAGTTCTTCTTTGGTACAATATTTAGCCTTTTGTTCAATGTTTACATACACAAAATTATTGAGGAAAAAATTGCTTAATGAGCTAGTACAGTTGGATCAAAGGAGTTAGACATTCAGTGTCTGCAAGTGGGTAGCCGGTGTGAACCCACTTGAGTTGTTAGATGTAACGCATAATTATTTCACACTTTTGATTTGGTGAGGCAGAAACCTCTGACTCCATGGAAACTGAGGAACTGCTTGAGTTGCTGATTCAAAACCAGGGATAAGATGTGCAAAGACTAGATTTAATTGTGAATTATTACTTTGTGCCTTCTCTGAACCACAAGAATTTGATTTTTCTCTTCTGCAGAATAAAGAAGCAACACTTTGTAGCTACGGACTGAAAGATTGTGTGGGATGGTTAAGCCTATTTTAGCTTTTGGCTTTTCCTGGTGGCTATATCAGCTGGCAATGTGGAAATGATGAACTCTGATGTGTCCTTTCCACTAAGCAGGAAAAGAATTGGCAAGAGTGATTTCCAATCAAGACACACATTGTATGTTTGCTTGAGCAGGTGGGAACATTTCTTTTGGCTCATTTAAAAAAGACAGGCTATTTGGTGACCCATATAATTCTTTCTGCATTGACTGAGGTTCTTTAGTTTGAGTGACAAACTGAATTCTTTGAAGGTCACATAAAATGTTGAATGTTGTAATGTTGGTCACATTAGAAACCAGACCATGAACTATCCATCTGAGAGCAGAGCTGCTAACTGACTAGTGACCTTGGTTTAATATAACTTTTTTTAGCTTAAAAGTATCATGGAACAGCCCAAGTTCATCAGCCTTTACCTTCTGACTTGGCACAGAAATAAAATACAAGAGGAAAATAATAGTATAACAAGTGTTGAATTACAAAAATTCTGTTTTCAGATGGGTATTTGAGACGAAAGAATAGTTCTGTACACATGTAAAAATGTCAATATAAAATTGCTGTTAGTGAATTATCAATCAGAATGGTATTTATTTTTGAGAAGTAAATGCATTTAAATGTTAGTATTATCATGATTAGAAAGCATCATACTAGTAAAGCCCAAATAAAGAAAACATATGAATTTCAGGACTGCTGGCCTCCAAGTAATTTCAAGGAGCCTGAGGACAAGGACTTTTCATGTTATGTTCCTTTTTATATCCCTATTCTGGCAGCAAAGGACAAATTGAGTAATGGGAAACTCATGCCAGTCAAAAACATTTTATTTAGTGTAATCCCTTGTCAGGCTAATGTAAAAGCATATATCCTATTTTAATGGGACTGCCACTGATCTGTCAAATAAAAAGAGTAAGTTGTGCAGCTTAAACATGTTAGTGTTTCTGTCTTGAAAAGACACCTAAATGCAAGCTATGGCTGCTGTCTACAGCCATATAACCAAAACATCTGACAATAGTCAGCGAAATTAAAGCAGATGTTCTACCGTGCAATCAAGTCAGATTTAAGAGAGTTTTACCTGTTGTGAGCCCTACTATTATAGAGCCAAAAATTTTAAAGGAAGGAATATTCCATAAGGGTATAAAACAGAATAGTCATAACAGGTACTTTCAACATATGTATGGAATTTTAGTTACTATTACATCAGCATAGATCTATGAATTCTGTAGACAGATACTATATTGCATTAGTTGTCTATCTATCCCATTTGATATATAAGACATACGATTTTGAGAAATAAATAACAGATTTGGGTTTCACTGGTGAAATATTTAATCAATTTTTTCTGCCAATTCTGCAAATTTAAAAAAATTCCCTTTGAAAATAATCAAGGGTCATTCTCTTTTCTTTGTTGATAAAGAGTGATAGCAAAATTATACATATGTATGAAACATAGGTTCTGCACCACAGTCATGGAAATGGTTTTTGTATATTTATATATATTTATAGTCATAGTATATAGTATAATATGTATAGTCTCATATGGTATGAAATACATCTGTTTTCCACAGAAAAGTTGAAATTTCTGTAATGGTTATATTAGTGAAAGCCAAAAGCTTCTGTCTGAAAATTTGTTCCCCTCGTAACTGGAATTTTCTGTGGGAAATATGTAACCATGTTTAACCTGGTGTGGGAGTATCATGTTGCAGTCTCTTCCCTCAGAGTGTTGGCTCTGAAGGAAGGTAAGAAGCTTATGGGTAAGAAGCAAATCTGACTGTGTAGGCCCATTTGTTCAGACAGGGTGTCTCACAAGCTAGCTGTTGAGCACCTTATAGATGGTAGAAACAGACAATCTCTTATCTCATCTGTCTCATTCCAAATAGTCTCGTATTATTTTCAAGCCTTATTATGCTCCTACCATGTTTAGCTTCTTATCATTTAATTCTTCTAATCTGAATGGCTAGCACCAATTCAGAAAATAAAATATTGAGATACCTGTTTTTCTTTCTAAATCTTTGCCAGCAGAACAGCCAGATCCTTTTCTCTGCAACTCTATACTATTCCCAAAGCATTACTATTTTATGCTTTTATCCATGGCTGTCAGAGTAAACGCATGAACCCATGTTTACAGGTGTTATAAATATATATGAAAACATGCTAAGCTCTTATTTTACAGTACTGTGACTTTACCAGCCCAGAGATGTAATGGTAATAATGTGATAGCCTTTAGAGATCACATATTTGGGTGCTTCTCTTGTTCTGTGAACACTGAGAAATGACACAACAATTTCACCCAGTGAATTATTTCGGTTTGCAGGTATGTCCACATGATCTTAGTTAAATATGAGAACTCTCGTGCAAAGCCTCATTTTAAATTAAAACATGAATTATTTTTCATGGTTTCAGACATTCCCAAACTAGTAGTATGGGGTCCTTTCCTTTTTTTTTTTTTTTATTTTTTTACTGACCAGACATAAAAAGGGGTCCAAGACATGACAGAAACAAAGGACATCTGTCAAAAGTCTTTTTGAAGATGAAATTAGAACCATTAACGAGGAAAAGGTGGTGGGTCAAAGGCTTCCATGTGGTAATTTAACTGCATGAAGTCTCCCTATGCTAGGGAGACAAAGTAAAAAATTTAACCTATTAAATAGTTAGACACGCTTTTTAAAATTTTACTGGGTTGTTGCCAATCAGAAGTGAATTTTTGAGTCTGATATTCTTGACTATCTCATGTCCCAAGCAGCCACTCTGTAGAGTTATTGTCATGACTGTTTCTCACCATCAAACACCACAGCTTGACAAACTCATTTCATCCTTTGTTTTTATAATCAGTGCTTCAACTCTCATTTCTTGGCTTCTGATTGTGGTTCTTTATGTGACTGATTGAGCCAGTGATCCCTGCTCTTTCAATGTGTTGCTGCTTAGATGGGATATTTCATTGTTGGTCCCACTTGAAAGGATGACTCTCATTAACAAAGTCTGTGTTGACTGGAGATCAGTGTCAAACATCATTTCAGTGTCATGATTACAGGGAAGACTGTTCTACCATTCTTCTTTGTGGACAGCATTTCTCTACTGTACTCAACATTTCAATATTTCTACAAATAATCAATATATCATATATGGAAGCAACATTTTAATCTAAACCACACATTTTATTCTATCTTGGATTAATATCCAAATATTGACAAATAGAAACAGGTGAAACTGTAGAACCAGTCACAATAAAGATATTCTTCAGGTATCACAAAAGACCTGGCATACCGGTAATGCTATTATACTCTCTTAGTAGATGGGTTAAGCTAAGGAACATTTCATAAAATATGACATCAACAATAATAGTGTAGACTAATCATGAAGAAATGGCAAATGGAATATGGCCTCTGGTTATTAACTAAATAGCACAGGCAGTGTTTCTGTTTTCTCATTAATATCTTAAGCAATAAAATGTGGAACAGTGGCTGAACCTACCACTTTGGGAATTATCAATAGTTTTAATCATAGCAGATAAAGAAGTCTCTCAGCTTTGCCTCAGGGTCCATTACTTTCCTAAGCAGTACAAATCTGCTGATATAAATGCCTCTGTCTGAGGTCTTCCTACTTAATTGTAACCACTACGTACCATATGTATTCTACTGTCTCCAGCTAGGTGTTATTAATACAGAAGCTCTGCATGTATTATCCATTGAATTGCACTTCTTCAGGGAAATATAAATTAAATTGAATTATTACATACTTCCTTAGGTTAGTAATAAATGAGAAAGAGAAAAGAGAAGTAATCTTTGTTGATACACTAATTCCTTTTAAAACAGGGGGATTCAAATCACATTAGGATGACATGTAAAGAATTCTTATAATATTAAAAAGATATTTTCTCAGCCTTAGCAAGGATCAGTTAATTTCTTTTAATACCATTCTAATTTCCCATATATTATATTCAACTTAGCAACAGAATATTCAGCTAGCCCCAAAGAATACAGGAATAAAAAGTTATAAATTATATAATCCTCCAGATACCCCTGATTAACCAGGAAATCTTTTAAAAAAAAAGGCGAGCAAAAGGGAACATTAAGTGTCTTTTTCTCTAAGCACAGTATTCTGGGTTTGAATTGGTGCTAGTTTATTGGCACACAAAAAGCTTTCAAGACATAAAAGTTGTCCTGTGAGGTTAGATGTCTGTCTAGTATTGTTAGTATTGGATACCAATACCAACACTGTTAGTATTGGAAAGTGATGGACTGTATCTTTGCCTGGAACTTGCATTTTAAATGTCTATATTTTATTTTAAGAAGGAGTCAAGTGTATTGGTTCCTAACTACAAGTTTTTTTAACATGAAATGCTGAAATACTTATTGCCAGCCTGTGTTATAGACCTCTTAATTTGCACAGAACTTTGGAGGACTTGCTTAGAGTAGGATTTTGCTTTGTACTGTGAATTTTAAGAAGTATGTACTCATACTAATGCAAAGGATGACTCTCACACAATTCATAAGATTATGACCTGCATAGAAACAGCCATTCAGATGCAGGTTTACTAGATGCTTAATAAACTTGCAGTGCTTATGCTTTTGAAGGTCTTTCTTTTAAAAACTTTGCTCAAAATGAGTTTGATCTGCTGCAAATGTACAGAACTATATGTGCCCTGAAATAATTAAGATTTCAATGAGTAAACACATATACAATGTATTGTTTGTACATATTTTATATACTTTCTATGTATGTATATATCTACATGTATATATACATGCATACAAACTCATGTATTTTATGCAATTGATAGATAAAAATACATTCTTCTTGTGGGTTAACCCTGGTAGGCAAGAGTGGGCCCATGTGAACCTCATGAAGTTCACCAAGGCCAAGTGCAAGGTCCTGCACCTGGGTTGGGGCAATCCCCAATATCAGTACAGACTGGGGGTTGAATGGATTGAGAGCAGCCCAGTGGAGAAGGACTTGGAAATACTGGTGGATGAAAAACTGGACATGAACTTGTAACGTGTGCTTGCAGCCCAGAAACCCAATTGCATTCTGGGCTGCATAAAATAGCAGCGTGGCCAGCAGGTCAAGGGAGGTGATTCTCCCCCTCTGCTCTCGTGAGGTCCCTCATGGATCATCCAGCTCTGGAGCCCCCAGTAAAAGGCAGACATGGACTTGTTAGAGTGGGTCGAGAGGAGAGACATGAAAAGGCCCGATCAGAGGGCTGGAAAACCTACAAAGAAAGGCTGAGACAGTTGGGGCTGTTCAGCCTGGAGAAGAGAAGGTTCCAGGGAGACCCTGTTTCACTGCGGTGGGTTGATTTTGCCTGACTGCCAGGTGGCCACCAAGGCGCTCTATCACTCCCCTCCTCAATGGGACAGTTGGAGAAAATAATGTTAAAAACTCATGGGTTGAGATAAAGGCAGTTTAATAAAGTAAAGCAAAGGCCGCATGCAGAAGCAAAGAAAAACAAAAAGATTTATTCTCTCATTCCCATCACAGGCGATCTCCAGCCACTTCCTGGGAAGTAGGGCCGCAGTATTTGTAGCCTTCAGAAGACAAACACCTTAATAACGAATGCCTGTCCACTCCTCCAACTCCCTGCCTTTTCCTCCTTTCTCTTAGGTTTTATTGCTGAGCATGACGTCGTATGGTATACAATATCTCTTTGGTCAGCTTAAGAGGCTATGTCCCCTCCCAACGTCTTGCCCACGCCCAGCCTACTGGCCTTGGCGGGGGGAAGGTTGGAGAGGCAGCCTTGATGCTGTGTGAGCACTTCTCAGCAGTAGCCAAAACATTGGTGTGCTATCAACACCCTTATAGCTACAAATACAAAGCACAGCATTATAAGGGCTTCTACAGGGAAAGTTAACTCCATCCCAGCCAGACCAAATACGTGTGGCCTTTAAGTATATGAAGAGGGCTTATAAGAAAGGTAGTGAAAGACTTTTTACCAAGGCCTGTAGAGACAGGACAAAGGGAACAGTTTTTAAACTGAAAGAGGGTTGGTTTAGTTTCAACATGAGGAACACATTTTTTATGAGAATGCTGAGACGCTGGAACAGGTTGCCCAGAGAAGTTTTGGATTTTTTTTTTCAGGAATTTTCCCTCTCTTCATCTTGATAAGTTTTGTGCTAATTATATTGCTTCACTCAATGGTGAGAAAAATATTTTAAATTGGGATATCACAGGATGGTGAGTTCTGCTCCTTTCAAGATAGCATCCAACAGTTGGTATTTCTCAATGCAATCAATGACTATATCTGTTCTTCCATAACGGGTGCTTTCCAGTTCAGTCAATGTGATCCCAGTTCACGTACACATTACTTCAGAAAGCATACTTTGACCAAATTGGATCTGTTCTTGCAGTTTTGCACTCGGTACAGTGTCTGCGTCTAGTTTTAAAGATGCATCGCAACCAGCAGTGCAAACACATCCAAAGAGTCTGCATCTTCTCTAAGAGTGAAACTGAACAAATGATCATGATCCATCCCATATTAACATAGAAACTTTCCTAATTTTAATAAATCAATAGCAAGGCATGACCCAGGTTTTATTTACAGAACATTACAGGTACAACGAACCAAAACAGAGATTACTGCTGTCTTGCAATGCTTCTGTAAGCTTCTTTAGAAATGTCTCATTTGAGGGATACTTCTCTTTCAGTTCTACAAATAGAAACTGGTAAAGGCTTGGGTTGTGTTTTTTTTTTCCTTCTTTTTTTCCTTCCCATAGGTCTTCATGCTTCTGCTTTTACTTAGTCTTTTTTTTTTTTTTTCCTACAGGGAGAAAATGAATTGTTTCATGAGGGAGTAGATTAGATCCTTGCAAAAACTTAAAAATGGAATTTTGCAAGTTGTTGTTATATCTGACTGTGTGAGTGTAAAAGTACAGAAGTGCAGTGGAGCATCAAGTCCAGAAGGTTAAGGCTGAAAAATCTGCTTTTTATTAGCAAAGATTTAATGTCAGGCATGTTTTTTTTTCATATTTTAGGCTTGAAAGAAGAACAATGAATTTATTTTTTGCTAGTGTTTTTCCAAATTACAGTAACTTCTAAAATGTAATGTGTTGTAACTTGCTGATTGAAATAAAAATATGTAATTCCATTAATAGAGAGCTCCTGGTTTGCTTAAGGGCATACAGTAGCAAAACCCCTTTAGGCAATTACAAATTGTTATATACTGGATACAGGCAGTAGAGAAAGTCTCCTGCAGCACCATGTTCTTTAAATTAAATCTCTAGTTTATTAAATTAAGTCCACATATGATTAGATACTTTTATTTCATTATGGAGCTGTGAGAGAAACTTTTTCTTTGAACTTTGTGGGAGGGGTGGTAGAAATCCTGACTTCCACAGTCTCAAGGACAAAGCAAAGCATAATCTTTTCATTTTCAGGATATTTTTAAGCTAAAGAGGGTCACATCATTTGTATGCTGACATCCTTCCTATTGTTTTCATTAAAGAAAGAAGAATGAGAGTCTGAGAAATCTTGAGCTGCACCTGATAAGAAATTTTTAAAAGATGACCCCAACCTGTGGAGGATGATTTATGAAATCATGGTTTTCATTATTAGACTTAGTGCTGACTCTGTTGTTTTTGATTGATATACCTGGAGCTTATAGGCTTCATTTTTTTTTTTGTCTAAAGCAAAGAGCAAGGGCATTGGAATTTTACTGGAGAACAAAGTTATGTAAAAGACATCCAGGTACAGGAACAGGTATCGCTGAAGATAAAAGGGCTACAGAGAAAAAACATTCATGCTTTTTAAAATACTATTTAATGCATGTAAAGTTTACATTTTAAACAAAACTTTAGGGATAATAATATTGAAAAAAAGAACAATTAACTTTTCATACACAATCACTGAATGTAAGATATTCCAGATAATTTGATTCCCATCTGTATATCTATCACTACAAGCAAAAAGATAATAAAAAATTCCCTTAAAATTCCAGAAAAAAAAAAATCCCAAATGCAGAAACTGCAAGAAAAAGTAGTATAGTAGTCATATTTACTCATATTGGTATATGTGTGGTGCCTAAACTGACAATATTGTGCATATCTCTTCTATTGGGGTTACAAAATTATATGACTGCTGTTTAAGATACTGAAGATGTCTAAACTGAGTTGACAGCAAAATATGTCCTACATTAAGCTGTAGTTTAAATTTCATAGACAGTTCACCCATCCTGTTATCAATGTCCAGACAAATGACAGTGTAATTTGTCTCTCATTTTTAAAAGTCTAAATTGCCAGAGTAATGTTTCTCTGTGAAGAAAAAAAGAATCCTGTAGTTTTGACTTGTGCTAAATTCAAACTAGAGAGGGAGAAGGTTACTTTCTTTGGAGAGCTAAGAGAACAAAATTATTAATGTATTTTTATGAAATGGAATTATTGATTGACAGTAAAACATATTTATGGAAAACATGATAGGAACATGTAATATAGTAATATTTACTATAGCTGATAGTTCTTGTGCAAATTAAATTATGGAGGAACATAACACTCTGAAAGAAAGATGATACTGTGACTCACCTATCAGGGTCCAAAATATATTATTAATATTTTGTTGTCTTCTGATACTTAGATTCACAAGTGCTGATAGATATGGCACCTATTGCTAGGCATCATAGCAGCTGAGACAAAGAACTTTACACTGGAGTTTTCATCCTCGTTTACTTGCTGTAAAAAAAATCCACTTTACTGCAGAACCCATTGGAAATGAACAATGAGGACAATTAAGCTAGATGCAGAATGAAACTACTACTACAGCCAGAACACATTATCATACATCAGTTGCACTGCAGTAACTGACAACAAACTTTAAACTTATGGATTTACCTGCATTTGCTGTGGGCTAAGAACATGCAGATGGTTACTTACCACACAGATGGATTGACTCACCTGTGTTTGTAAAACCTAATTTCCTTGATTGTATGCCTTAGCCCTAGGTAAGCCCTCTTGCACCAGTAAGAGTTAAGGTGCATATACCCACCTGAAAAAGAAAAGAAGGGGGTAAGGGAGATGTGGAAAGATGAAAAATGGAAAAGAGGTTCTTCTGATGAGAGGGTTCTAAATCTCTTCTTTACTTATACCCATTTATGCATATGTCTGAATATCATGTGCATAGTGGCTTTTAGACACCAAACTAGTAATAATTCTGTTATTAACATGTGCTGTGCAATAATAGCATCATGCTGTAAGGTGAAACCTAATAAACCCCAGTCTGAGCTACTGATTTTGGGGAAAATACTGTAGACACTATTTGCATTCTACACTTCACATATGCATACAGTGTCACTAGTATTATAATACATTTCAACATGAATACAAGAATCCTAGTGTGTTTTTAGTATGTGCAAAATTTTGTACTTTTAAGAGGCTAAAGTTTTGTCAAATTGGTATGAGGAAATTGCTGCTCTGAAATGTCATTGATACTAATTAGACTATTGCATAAATTTCTTTGTGCAACTGTCTTTTTTTAGCATAGATTCTAAATAGTGCCCATAATTGCAGTGCTAAGCATAGTAGAAAATAGTCATTATACAGTAGTGATATGAGTGAGGAATTGGTGAACTTCAAGAAACTGAAGATATGTTCTTGATACCTCAATTAAACATCACGAATCTTCTAGATCATCAGAATAATAAAATGAACCATTCTTCTAGTGCCTATTTGTTTTTTATTGGTTCAGTTGTTTGTGACAATTTTTTAAAAATAAACAGACATATATTCAGCTTCGTATTTTTGTTCCGTTTTGTTTGTATGCATGAATTTTATTTTGTCTGACTAAGTACACAGTCCAGGAAACTTATTTCAATAAGTTTTTGGATTTTTTTCTGATGTGTTTTTTTAATTGAAGCAAGCTATACTGAACCGTATTCAATATTGAGTAGTACAAGTTTCAACTTTATTGTGATCTGTAGTCTGGTAGATGAATAAAAGGTTTGGGAACCATAATAAGGTAGCTTGCTTGACAGTTGGCTACTAATATAAAACTGTCTCAGGACTGGAAAATCTATTCCATTTCTTTTAATGTAATTGAGTAAGCAATTTTCCTAATTTTTAAACAAAATCTTTCAATGTTTCTTCTAATAACAAAGTCACAACCCATAGATTTGTAATCTCATAAGTTTGTATGCAGGAATTTAGACAGATCCATGTATAATATATCTTCTTTCTGCTACAGAACAATTTGCTTAGGCAAAATATGTTTTATTAGCAGAGTTTAGGGAATTTGTCCGGTTCATTAATCCGCATCTATTGCTTTTTTGCATGAAGCTGACTCTTGCTTGTGTTTTCATTAGGCATGATCATTCCACCACAGTCCAAGAAAGTGGAAGCCCCTTCTTTCCGATTCAAATCACAGGTCTGTCCAGTCCTAGTAGAAAAATGAGTTTTTAGAGATATATCAGGTACCTTTTTTTTTCAAGTTCTTATGTGAATTCATACGTTATTTATTGTAATTCTACAAGCATTATAAAAAATAACACATAAAACCAAACAGACCTTGTTTAGGACAGTCAATATGATTCTGAACTAAAGAATTGGTGCAGTGCATGGCTTCTGTGAGTTGTCATGTAACTCTCATCTGTGTAGATGAGTCCATGCCACTTCATACACATTTTGTTTTGCCCTTTTTTTAAAAGCCATAATACTAATTTCAATAGCTTAACTGATTTTAGTGGTGTTTTTTCTTGAGGTAAAACAGGGACATTTTTGTACAAGCAAAGGAGAGTGCACTACTTTTTCATTAGTTTTCTATTTGGTATTTCAGAAAATTATATTACAAATCTGACTCAGCTGGAAATCTATACTTTTTTGTCACATTTATAACATTGGAGAAAAAAATATGTTGTATTAGAATAAAAGTTTTATACACCCTGGGACAGTTTTGATCTACATTAATTTAGACTTCTTAAATTCAGCTGTCATCCATGGAATAAGACATACTCAACCATATTTGTACTAAGTTAGAGGACATAGGCACCATGAGAGTGTGATCCTTCCTATCTGTTAGATGACTATTTAAGACACCTCTGTACTGTTCGCTGATTCTCCACGTGGATTGTAAAGGACACTAGGATCACTACTGAACACTTAAGTTTCACTTAAACATGTAACTTTTAAGAGTTCTAAAGTTAAGTGAGATGATTCACTCTTTATGTCCTAAACTATCACTTTAAACTAATAAAGCTGCTCTAACATATCTGAGAAAGCACAGAATCCATATGTTCATGAATTTCATTTTCAGTTTACAAACAGATTTGTAAAATGGCAGCACATGCATTAATTTTCCCTCATAGAAGAAAAAATGTTTCTCAATTTACTCTGAGCATGAAGTATACCAAGAGATAAGATAGAATCATCCACAAGGACATAATATTGTTTTTATCAAGGGCGATGATAGATTTTTTTTACATGATCTGGTTTAACTTAATTGCAAAAAAAATAAAAGGCTTCTTGATATAGACCTCAAAGAAAAATTATCCCTTCTTTTTCCTATTTTTTGTAAAGGAACTTACTAGGACCTTCAAAATTTATTTTAGAGTTGTTGTAGATACGAGAAAGATATGTTAATTATCTAAAGCATTGATAAATTATGTCTTTATAGTACCTAGGTACCCAGCTTTCTTCATCACTGTGTTTGAACATAGTATCTTCTCTGAGGCTTCTAAGGGATTGGAAATAGATGATTCCATAAATCCAAGAAAGTATGTCCATTATGAAAGACTATTTATGAAATTCAGAAACCCTGAATCACCTTATGTTTTATGAAATTCTAATCCTTTTGTAACTTTTTTTTTTCCTTGTTGCAAGGTAAAGTACCATCCTGTGCTGAACCTCTCTGAATCAATTGGAGGGAAATTATAAGTAGTGGCATAATAAACAAGTAATTTTTATTCCAAGTACCTATCTTTAGATACTTTAGGCTTAGCCCCAGAATGAGAGAATTAATTTGTCTGGCATGTGAAATGGGCATTTAATAGCTAGATGTTGTTGCTTTTATTATCTCACCTTGGAGATGAAAAATCTGTTGGGATTTCAGGTATAAGCACAGTCTAAGAGAATGTACTAATGATTTAGGGACAAAGCCTTAGCCATTACACAGGGACAATTCATGGTTCCAGGGGATAAAGAATTCAATCACTTTACTGATACTTGTATCCTGTTCAACTAGTTTCCCTTTCTTTTAAGTAGGAATTTTGATCCATGAGGAACCATGAACAATTTCATTTTCTTGTTATGAATATAAATTAATAGAAAAAAAATATATCTCTAATGACAGATAAGTTTTAGTATTGCATTCTCTGCATTGACAGCATTGATTAAAATTTCTTTCCCAGACTTCATCCCTGGAAGATTATAGTTTTTGGATATACTTCTGGTAAACATAATTAAACAATAATTAAATATTTCTAGCTGTGCTGTTCATCAAAAAGAAGCAGAGATAAAACATGTGTTTCTTGCAATTAGTAGTTTGAGTTCGTCCTTTCATAATTTGGTTCTGACACCTGCTTAGGCAGAGCCAAGTTTAATCTAGAAGTAATTTTCCTACACAGTACTTTGCACTGGGAGGAAAAGCATGAGGCCAAGACCTTCTTTCATATAGATGAGAAGCCTAGGGAGAGAAATGCTGTTACGTCATACAAGGAAGATAAGCATGAATGTCATAGCTTTAAGCACAAGCTTGTCTGGCATTTTAAAATCTTAGAAAAGCAGAACTTCTATGTATGATATGGATCAAAGATGAAGCAGATCATTAATTTAATAGAAGTTGGAAATTTTTGTAAAAATGGTAATATAATCTAGAAGAAAATGCTTGCTGATTATGTTATCTTACTGGGTTGAAATTCTACCTGCAAATTGAATGCTATGTAATCATACTGAGTCCTTCATTAAAAAATGAAATAAAATCCCTTTATACATGACAAGTTGACCCAAAGACTCGTAGACTAGTTTTCAGTGCTTGTCTTAGTCTTCTTGACCAAATCGGAGAAACTGCAAATCTACACTTTAATATTAGGAGAAATGTCTCATTGCTTAAGTCAGAAGTCCCAAACCAAGGGTTAGAATTTGTGCTTGAATCAAGCTATTGGTTGATGTGTTCTTGACATTTTTTTTTTAATTGAAAGTTGGGATTTTACTCTAGACATAAAGTGGCTCACTAAAAGCAACAGCTATTCATTATAGCCAGCGGTTCTCATTTAAATCCAGTACCAGCCTGAGCTTTGAATACATGTCATATATTTTGCTGATTTTCCAAAAATATGTTTTCACTTTTATTGTCTTTCTACTGGCAATTATTTTATATCCTGCCTCAACCTTTACACCTTACCTGTTGTAAAACAAGGAGGAACCCCATAAAATATGTCCAGAATTATCTTTAACACACAACACAAAGTTATCTTACACAGAGAGAAAGAAATGTTGTGCTAATTAATTTTAAAGAGGAAAGCCCTTCTACACATAGAAAGTTGGATATCAGAGATGGCTGTAATATTTAGAAAAATATATGAATGTATAAACGTGCACTTTTATTTGCTTTTGTGTCTCACACTTTTTTATTTTTCTGATTTCACAATTTTATAAAACACGTATTTACTTATTAGTATTTTGACTACGTGATGATAGTAATGAAAGGAGGGAAGATATTAAATATTACCATTTTTACTATTGTCTCAGGGTCCTTTGAGAGCCCCCCACTTTGGGGGCAACAGTCATGAACTAAGCATTTTTCCAAATCCCTCTGACTTCCCTTTGGTCTGCTGCCTGGGTAGGGTTGGTCTGAGGTTGCCTGGATCTTAGTAGCTTACTAAGTCTCTTGACAGATTTGCCCATGTTGGTACCTGCAGTATCTGGCTCACTTTTTCTCTGTGTAAGTATATACAACTTTGAGACACTCCCCAAATATAATGTATTTATGTCTAATAAAATTTACACTGAGTAGAATTTAGTAATATGACATTAAAAATTAGCAAATCCTATGCTAGATTCCCAGAGTTAGAGCAAGAATAAAAGAGAGAATAAAACAAGAAAACTCTAAATAAAATAGTGTTCCCCCTTTGAGCACTGTAAATGAACCAAATTTCAAGTCTGTAGCCCATTTTCCAATAATTTGGCTGCAACTGCCCAAAATAGAATTTCCCTTGTGAGGAAGAATCCTTTGCTTCTTTGTCCTGGATCAGTGAATTTTCTCACCTCTTGTATTCAGAGGAAATCTTGTCTAGGGAGGAATTTAACATTTTATATTTATTTACTCAGACATTTTTGGTTCCACAGTGGGTAAACCCTGAAGTGAATCTGTAAATTGGAAGTTAAGTCTCAAGACATTACATCCATCCAGATTTAACTAGACTTTAGTTATTACTGTTAACACTTATTCACAAATGTAATCTGCCTTAATTTCAAAGGCTGCTACCTGCGGAAATGCTCACCACTGTAAGGAAGTTCAGATGGCCCAAACTTAATCTCTTCCACGATTTATTGTTATTTTATCTGAACAACAGATAGGGGATCAGTCTGGATTTCTGGTTTGCTAAAAGTAATTCATGTTGGAGAAGGAGTTTACCTAGCCAAAACAATAAAAAGCATGCTGCAAAACAGGGAAAATAATATCTGTGTACAAAAGTTTCAGATAAATTATTATTTGACTGTCCAGCCCTGATAAATAGACATCCTGAATTTTTGAAATTGAAAAAACTCTTCTACAACTTAAGTACATTTTGCCTTGAGGAACTTCAGTCAGTTTGAACCTGAAATGCAGTCCAGGGATGAATATTTAATTTCACTTTCCTTATAAGTGAAGTTGAATCACTTCTACAAGTCTGTGGGTGACAGTTTCAAATTTCAGCTCAGGCAGGCAATCATCAGAGAATAACATTACAGCAGGGCAAAAAGTTGGTGACTCAGTAATGACATTTTAATATTACAGAGAAGTAGTAAAGAGATCTGCAGTCCCTTGTGAGAGCTTCTGTTGACTTATTAATCAATATCATCATAACAAGCAGCATATGTAAATTCATACAAAGAGCCAGTGCCTGAGGATAATGGAGAAATGCATTCCTCACATTTTCCTCGGTTTGCAGTTTATGGCTTTTTCTTTATAAATGATTCAGAGCAGTACTATTTCAACCTGCAGCCCAGATACAAGCATTGAAGGCCCTGTGATCCACTCTTGGGACTTTCATACTTGTGGTCAGAATTACTCACATTTATCTAAACCCCAAATTAGTCTTCTCTGGGGTATCTCCTTGCCTGTTCTAGGGTTAGGGTCAGATCAGAACATGGCTGACCACAATATTGTTGCAATTAGTGTAGGGGAACCTACTAGCCAAGCACTGGTCTTCACCGCTGTCTTCATAGGCTGAACCCTCATTAACCATGTCTGCATCCAAGATCCAGCAAAGAGTTTGGTGCAAAGGAAAGGGATCTGTCACTCCAGGCAGAAAAGAGAAATGACAATAAATTAAATTGAATTGAAGAGGAGTGAGAACGTAACTTTAATTTTAAAACCTTGCATGGGTTTGCAATATTTCATCGTGATGTAACGAAAATAAGAGACAAAACTGAGTCGTGATGGTGCGATATCATGGCATAAATCTGACGCTGACAAGTTGTTATGGCAAAACAATTACATGACCTCTTAGTTATTCAGTTGCAATGTTGCAGTGTGTCCTGAACAATCACAGAAGTACATAAATAATTGTTATTTGTGTTTACAAAATAACAATGAGTTGTGAGTTGTGAAAAAATAATATTTCTATCTAAAACAATGAAAACTCAAAAAAATATATTTTTAAATTGATGTAGAAATGCATCTTTTAATAGTTTCAGATTAGAATCTTGCTTATTGCCTGCTTATCTCCATTTGGTTTCATAAACGATATCTTTCCTGTATACAGATATTTGCATATAGGTATTTGTGTGTGTGTGAGTGTGTTGGGGGGTAAGTTTATGTGCAGTTTTCTTTAATATTTCCCAGGGGATAGTTTGCCCACTTTTCCTGTAAGATTTCTAATAAGATGAACAGCTTTACTGTTTGGATTTGAGAAATTAGTAGGAGGAAGGAAATAGAGGAGTAAAGACCAGAAAGTAAAAAAGGACAAACTGGTATTTAAAATAGTGAGCCTCATACTAATTCATTTGTTCGTATTAGTTTGCTTCCTAGTCATATGTGATAGAAAGGAACAAAATAGTAAAAATTAGGCTCATATAAATTGGAGAGGGAGCATCATCCCTCTTTCACTACTTTGAAGGGCAGTAAAATGTGCTAGTTTTTGTCTAATTGATTCTAGCAGATTGGTTCCTGTAGCTTACTGAGATCAGTGGATCTCCTCATACATTGCAGACCCAAATATTAAGTGCTTTGCTGGATATCATCCTAACCACTTAGCAGAGTCTCTGTGGTCATAAAAACAGAACTTTAATTGAAATCAGCAGTTGGGTCTGAGTATTAAAAAAAACACAAAAAAACCTTAAACAATCCTCCCCCCAGTAATTGTCCTTCTGATTTTAAAACAATTTTTGAATAATTTTTGGTTTTAACATAGATCTGTGAAATACTCAGTTAAAGAGTACTCCTAATGTGGAGTAAAAGAGCATTTGCTGGCTCACCCAATGATAAGGTTGCTTCCTAATTAACATACCAAATATAGATGACTGTCAATACAATAGATCTTGCATGCTTCACAATAAAGGAAAATGCATGTAACTCAAAAGGGAAATGGAACAGAAATGAAATGCTAGTGTTAATTTTAATACATTTTAACAAACTTCAGATAGCAGTCTTCAGTATACAACATCCTTTTTAGATTTTAAAAGAAGCTTTAATATA
This sequence comes from Ciconia boyciana, assembly GCF_034638445.1. Taxonomy (NCBI): domain Eukaryota; kingdom Metazoa; phylum Chordata; class Aves; order Ciconiiformes; family Ciconiidae; genus Ciconia; species Ciconia boyciana. Next base: position 178,879,781 of record NC_132934.1, read on the forward strand.
GCATTAGTTTTAACTCTAGCATAAAGGTGAATACCTAAGTAAATCTAGGGAGGCTTTTAAATATTATCGTTGATGTGAATTATAATTCCTTTTGATATTTCTTACCAAATAACGTTGGTCAATTTTGTACTTCAAAAAGTCAAGTTTCCCCTTAATAAATGTATTGAGATTATGCTCTGTGTTACTTCTTTGAACGGTAAGTGCCTAAATAAAGAAAACAAAGTGGAATATTATTTTTGCCAAAGGGGTGAAGGGAGGCAGAGGCTTCTTGATGTGGTAATAATTAAACAGTCACCAAAGGGTGAATACTATTTGCACTGAAGTGAACATATTAAAATATTGGTAATATATCCTTGAAGTATGTACTGCAGGGACACTGGTAAAATATAATTTTAGAATTAATTAATAAAGCAGATAATTATTTAGACTTTTGATGTTCAGTACGTCTCTACACATTTTCTTCTACTGAGGCATAACTAAGAAGAGCTTCAAACAATATTCAGTACCTTCAAAAACCTTTTTGCTATCAGGAAATTTGTGTTAATATTGGCATTTACTGGGACTATGCTGTTGAAACTGGAAATTCAGCATTCTAGTCACCTTTGCCTTCAGATTAAAAAGGATATGCTATTAGACTTTTTCTTTTTCATTTCTTTCTTTTGTTTCACTTTGACACTTTATTTCTTTTTATTTTCTAGTCAGGCATCTGTAACTTTTCCACATGCTATGTAAGTGTCCTCAACAACGTAGAAATCTGTTGCCATTTCCTCATTATATGTCTTTTTGGATTGCTTGAAAATGGCTTTTTGAGCTTCTGCCATGAAGTATTTGGGAATCAAATCCAAGTTGTGTGTGTGTCAGATAAACCTCCACTATTTCAGAGGCTGTGGGTTTGTAGGTGACAGGTGAACTGCTGCAAGCAATTTTTTTGCCTTAATGTTTATGATAGTCTGTCCTCTTAAGGTTTTTAGCTTTTCTGATACAGAAAGTTGTTGTGCCCCAATGAACACAGTCTGTTTATGCTGGATTAGGAACTGCAATATCTGATCTTATTTCAAAAATAAATTAATAGTGAAAATATCATCCAGATATTGATCGTTATCTCATCCCATTAAAACTGTTGATGTAATTCTCACTGATTTCAGTTGAAGAATATCGACCACAATTTTTGTTTTGATCCATATTTTTGCACAAGAAAGGATGGACCAGTAAGAAACAGGCAAATCTTTTACATTAAAAAAACCCCAAACAAAACAGAAAGAGTAAGCTTATACAAATAGTAGTATTGCCAGAAAACAATATTTTAGTCATAGCAAGTTTCTTTAATTGACTTTTATTTTTCCACCCAAGAGAAGTAAATGGGGTAGTTACATATTGCATGTTTGCATTATATCAACATAGAATCCTAGAATCCTAGAATCATTTAGGTTGGAAAAGACCTTCAAGATCATCGAGTCCAACCATTAACCTAGCACTGCCAAGTCCACCACTAAACCATGTCCCTAAGCACCGCATCTACATGTCTTTTAAATACCTCCAGGGATCAGGACTCAACCACTTTCCTGGGCAGCCTCTTCCAATGCTTGACAACACTTTTGGTGAAGAAATTTTGCCTAATATCCAATCTAAACCTCCCCTGGTGCAACTTGAGGCCATTTCCTCTCGTCCTATTGCTTGTTACTTGGGAGAAGAGACTGACACCCACCTCACTACAACCTCCTTTCAGGTAGTTGTAGAGAGCAATAAGGTCTTGTCTCAGCCTCCTTTTCTGCAGGCTAAACAACCCCAGTTCCCTCAGCCGCTCCACATAAGACTTGTTCTCTAGACCCTTCACCGGCTTCATTACTATTCTATCTATATATATATATCTATCTCAGCTATAACTAGTTGTTTTGTGCTTCCACCAAATCCCCAAGTACACCCACGATTGCCCTGAATATTTTCTCTAATCTGGAAGGTACTGCTATCAAGTAGAATTTTGAAAAAAAGACCTTGATGTAAAAATGATGTTACCCTGTGTTCCTCATAGTGCAGAAGACTATAGAATGGAATATGACTATCAGTACCCAGGATATGTCTTAAAACATACTAAATTTTATTTTTATTTTTCTGTAAGCAAGGAATGTGCATTTCCTCACTAAAACTGAAAGCAAGAAAAATCAGTACCACATTATGTTAAATAGTTAATGTTCTTAATTTTGCATGCATCTTTTATCATGACACTGAGTTGAATTAGAAATGATAGGAAACAAATAATGATCTAAAAGCTTAAGTAATGATTCTGGAGAATTTTATGTGGCTTTCAGAAGAAGATTCTCAGTCCATGCTATGTGTTAATTTAACAATTTTAGCTATAGTCTGATAGCAGCGACAATATAGAGCATATGCAGAATAAATATTCAGTAGATTTACATTTTTCATATGGAATGTCACTTACTTCTTGACAAAATGAGAAAATTGTGTATCATCTGCCCTGCAAAGTTGTGGATTATGTCTGTAAGACAGCTATAAACATATTCATAACAGCCTCTATCCCAATTTTGGTTGATTTAAAGGCATTTCTGAAGTGCAAAGTAACTGGTCTGGTCCTGTAGTTGCCTTGAGATTTTGTATTTCTGTAAGTGCCCAGACTTACTAAGAGCCCCACAGCAAGCATTGCTGTGTCTGTAGTAACTATGTTTTGTTTTGTGGCTGGCCAGTCATGTTGGGAAAAGCAAAGGAAATGAAAAACTGTTGTGCACCATGGGAGGTGGACAGCTCATTTCCATAATCTCTTGACCTCCCAATCTGATCTTGTGTTTTCAGCCTTTTCAGAGCAATTTATGTTTTCAAGGCATTTGCATAGCTGGCCTCCTGCAGAGCCGCTATCCCTGGTTTCTGGTCTAGACGTGTTCTGCTAGTTTGAGCACTAAACATTTTAAAATTTACTAATTCTGACAAGCAACTGGTGACATTATGATGGAAAGTACATTTTTAAAGCTATTAAGTACTTACTGTGTATATATCCTATATTTCACTTATCATTTGACAGCAGAGTAATTGCAAAATGAACATTTAGATTGGATTGAGGGCACCATAAGCTAGAACAGCTGTGGGTGGGAAGAAAGACAGGCTTGGTGGTACATGCTTTGCAGTATGTCAAAATAATAAATAAATAAAGTCTGCCACGCTGACAGAATGCACAAGGTAGCAATGGTACTTTCTTGTTAAATCTTCACACCTGACCTTTTATAGCACTTGCCATATGACAGGTTAATTCTTGAGACTCGGGTGAGTGAAATCACCTTTTGGAGTATCAGTTGGAATATGTGCTATTCATTGAGTATTGAGTAGACTGCGTAGCAGCTCTCTTCCACCCTACAAACCTTAATTAAGTTTCTAAAATTGGTGTTGGTTAGATGACTTATTCTTAAATTTAAACACTAGTTTAAGTATTTTGCTAGATCATCATCACAAATACTTATCAATTATATTTTACTATCTTATATAACAGAAATGTCACAAATATTTATCAATAGTATTTGTTGCAAGCCTTCACTTAATTGCAGTTTGTGAATACATAAGTTTGTTATACAGCCAGTTTTATTTTCAGAAAACTTGGTTAGGAATGATGTTGGGACTGTACAAAGGAAAGAAAATTGTAAACAGTCCCTTGAGTTGCCCAGAAAAGAAGACTCAGAAACCTCTATAAGCAGTCAATCCCAAGCTTATTTTTAGCTTGAATATTAGGTTTTTCAGAAAATAGTTCTCAAATCAAATGTTTTGAAATTACTATATCCCAAAATATTGGTGTATGCCTTATGTATTTCTTACCTAAATGTAAATTTTCTTGTTTTGCCAGTTTTAGTGTCAAATGTAAACTCAAAAAATATTGTTTCTTTTAATTTTGGGTCAGAATAGTTCAGGTCCTTTTAATGAGGTTGGCTATTTGCCTCATTAATGTAATTGCATTTCTATTCTTCATTATTATCTTCAGCACTAGGCTGTTTTCCAGCAACAATTGTTATACAAGTCATACTAATTTGTACGTTTTCACTGCCCTAATATTCCACTGAGATACTACTTTAATTAAAACATGACCTTATTATTCATAACTAAATGTGAAGCATAACCTTTTATCCTCAAGGAGTGTCATCAAAGGTTGCATCTTAGTTCTGCATCAGATCAATGACTGTCATGCAGTATGAAGCTCCTATCATCTGTGAATGGCACCCGATGGTAATTTATAATATTACCTGCCAACTCATCTATCTTTAGAGACACACTGCAGTCATTCTCAACTTGCCTTAGATGCTTTCATTTAGCACTGCCTAACCATCACTCCCCAATGATAATCAGGAGACAATTCATGAAATTAGAGTGAATTACCATGTTTATGTGTGTCTGAGTATGAAAGGCAGTAAGCAAGTCTCTGAAGGCTGAAAGAAGTTTGTATATGCTGTACCATCAATTTATTTTGTTATTGTAGCCAGAGGGGAACCACTTTTGTTTTAAAAGGTGAGCAGTTCTGCTTCAGAGTTAGGGGACTGTGAAGCAAAACTGAATGGTCGGCCCTATGTCAGAGGAAGAGTGAATGGAACACCCTGCAATAAAAATAGCTAGCCTCAGGTCAGCATAAAAATTCATTACCATGTCAATTGAATATGCTGTAAGAAAAACAACTAATGAAATAACCAAATGAACTGCATACTGTCATATATGAATGTTAAGTAAGGATTTTTTCCCTAACAATAGAATCTTTTCCAAGAGTTAAAGCTATGGACTGGAAACCGCTAATTTGTCCATAAAGGATATCATTATCTGCATCACTGTGTATGATCCATTCAACAGCTAGTTCCATCAGACAAAACATCCTTATGCAAAGCATCCCTATGCACTGACAAACATGCAGTTCTTTGGGTTCCTGTTCTCCACTCAACCTTGTCATTTGATGGGCCTTGTTGGGGTGGAAGGGATAAGGATTATGGAAGTGGAAGGGTTACACATGAAAATGTAGAAGCTGTTTTAAGAGTGTTGCTGGACTTGGATAACCATGGTGATTTTGTCCTTATTGCAGCTGGACATCTTTACAGGGAATTAATTTGTTTTACTTTTATGTCACAGCCAAGCTAAAAACAAAAGTACCCTTCTCAAGCTAATACTGTTAAAAAAGGTCATTTAATGAAATAATTTTGTTTGCTTGTTTTCCTCGTTGTTTGGTACCAATTGATTACTCACATAACATTTAATAGGACTAGGTCTAATCAAAAGGTCAACTGACAATTACTGTTACTCTCTGGTACTGTTTAACTCGGCAGAACACACGTGGCTATGGAGCCAAGAATTTCTGTAACTTTTTGCAGCTGTAAAGGTATTCTTAATTTTTTTCAAGTACTCACCATTTCTGTGAGGATCATCTAGAACAAGGTGATATTTTACTTTTTTGTAGCACGATGAAATAATATTACAGAAACTTCAAATTTATAAATTTGCAAAGGAATAAAATTTTAATATTGGAGAAGTCTTAGTATAATTAGAAGGCTCAGTAAATTGCATGTTGTAGAATATATAAGCCAAGTTTAAATTGACTGAAACTACAGAAAGAACATGTACTAATAAAAAAAATCTGATTTTCTACTACAAATTAAATTAGTTTTCATAAAAATCCATGAATTTTAAAATCAAGTTTCAAAGACCCAGTGAAAGAATCATTACATTCCAAATAATAATAATAATAATAATAAAAAGTTACTATTTCTACCCATCTTGGAAAAAGGCAAACATTCTAATTCAAAACAGTAATTCACATCATATGCATTACACCAGCTATGCAAGAAGCTATTTCAAAATCTCCCAAAGTATTACTCTTTTTCCCTTCTGCCTCTAATTTTTCCAAAGTTCAGTCATTGGCATTTCATTTCTTAGACAGCCTCCCACTGTTGTAAAGCATGCAATCGTATTAATATAGCATCAATACTTAAGAAAAAAAAAAAAAAAACCCAACAAAAAAAACAAACCCCCAAAAGCCCTACATATGTACACATTGATAAAAAGGAGAAATGGTGTATTGTGATAATCAGTATTTTCATTGTACAGCTTACTAATGCTTTGCTGAATGCCTTATAGAGGAGTTAAAAAAAACCAGGTTAATTCTGCCATGAGAATGACCTATGGAATAGTGTTACGCACCATAACACTGAACTTTGTAATTGCCTTTGCTTAGGTTTTTTTTTAATCTTCAAAACATAACTTACCTGGAATGTTTCACATTCCTTTTATTGAATGTTTCATGCTAGTTTGCCAGTTAAGAAGAAAAACATTTTTTCTTCTTTCAAGGCAGAGGGTTTTCTAAATCTTAGCAGTATGTCATTTTGAGAATGTACTTGAGAACAGAAAAGAAAAATAGTAATAAAGCATGTTCATGTCCTAAGAACTGTCTTTAAAAGTGCTATGCTGAGTTCCATGGATGTTTTTTAGTGAATTCACAAATTTTACTTAATTTCTAAGTGAAAAATATGTATATTTTTCCTGGCTTTATGGTCTTTAATGATCAGTTTGAGCTTTAATTTAGGTGGTGAAGATGCCATATTCTAACATTAACCTAAGGTTCCATTCTTGACTGGAGTCTTTGAGAGTGCTACAGTAAAATAGTCAGGAAGAATAATAAATATCTGCTAAAGGAAGCTTAACCTCCAGTCCATCAGGATTTACAGGTCCTTTTCAGCAGAGCTGCTACCAAGACATTCCATCTGTACCAGTACAGGGGGTTCTGCCTTTGCAGATGCAGGTCTATGACTTTGTCATTTTTTAATTCCCTGACATTCCTGGAAGCCCATTCTGAATGAGTCATGTCCTCCAATATATTAATTGCTCCCCTCGGTTTGGTGTCATCCACAAACTTGATGAGAATGCATATCTTACTTGTTTGGACTTACTGTTGTTTACCTGGGACAGATGCAATTAAGTCATAATAATTTGTGCAAAAAAACAACCTTTGGGGGAGTGTGTCTGTGCGTATGTTTGTATATATTTTTAGAATTGCTTGAGGTAACTGTATCAAACATAGAATAATTAGGGTGCGACATTTATTGTATTACAATTTTTTTTTCTCGATCGTTTTTGGAAATCATAAGCATCATGAGACTTCCAACATATACCATTCAAGTTGAAGTCACACATTGTAATGCAGTTTTTCCACCTACGCAGCAGAAATCAGTGGTTTACAGGTCAGCCATCCTTTTCCCTAGACTAAACTGTTGATCTATTACAGACACCAACTCGAACCTTATCCAAGCTTTTTTTTGTTTGTTTGTTGGAGCATCAGTCTATGAACATGCAAAATGTTTTTCTTCTGAGTTACCAGAGAACTCAGGAGCAGGTAATACCCCTTTTTTGATATAAAGTACCTTTGTTCTTTTTTGCTTGCTAGATCCTGCCTAAATACAGTATATCAGTGATTTTAACATTCTACTCATGCAAATCTACCCACCAGGTCTCAGTAATACTGGCTAGATCATAAAATAGCAATTCAAATTCCAATTTCTCTTTTTTATTACCCAGGCTTCTAGCATTCATATATAGGCAACTAAAGCATTTGTGTTCAAGCTTCTTGGTGCCTTGATTAATTTTATTCTTGACATCTTGATTTTGTGCTAAATGAGTGTTCATTTGTTTCTTCTTTCCTCGGTAGTTGTTAGTTTAATGTCCTTTGACTGGCTGAGTCAGCTGATTCTCCGCGAGTTCTATGAATTCAGATGGCAGTGGTACTAAGATGGACCATCACCAATAAATTCTTGCACAATGACTAGAGATGCATAAATAATCTTGTTTTTATGCTGTGGATAATATTTATTTTAGTAATGTACGTCAGGCATCTGGTCTAAGCTGCTCTATAGGCCTTCTCTATAGTGAGTGGAGAAAGGTATCTCCATTCTCCAAATTTAGAGGCACTCTTAAGAAGGAATAAATAATCATCTGGAATTTCTCTGCTGGTGGAAGAAAGAGCCTGGATAAAGTCTCGTTAACTGGAATACCATCTCTCATGTTCAAGGGTAGGACTCATTTAATGATTAACTGAGTCACCTTCTGGAAATGGTTATTTCTTTAAATTCACTAGACATTCCAGCACATTGCTGACATTTCTAAGTGAAGACAGTTGAATCTCACCCAAAGAAAAAAAAAATCCATCCTATTATCTGTCTGTTAATGCAGGATACTCTTTCTATCGTCACTAATGAGTCCTTGAAAAAAATATATTTTTTTTTTCCAATTCATTAAGTTCTTTCTGTTTGTGAGCATCCATGGTTATCCTGCAAGACAAGCCAGGCAGCTGTTTTCAGCTATTTTCTGTTCCTTCCTACAAAATATGATTTATTTCCTATAGGAGGACCTTCTCCACATGTGGAATTTTCCCTGGACCTCTAAACCTGTGTTTCTCTTGTCTTGTTCATTTTCATCTCCCTGCTGTCATCTAGAATGTTTCCATATCTTCTAACCTGTAGGGTTAAGTTGGCACCCCCTTCCTCTTGTTTCCACTCTTTCTTCAGTATAAAGTGGGTATAATTCTTAAATCGGATTATCAAAATCTCATCCTTTGTAGTGCTCTTTTTTATTAGAAGATACATACTAACCCTAATCTCTGCAATCCATCATCTTTATTTTGCAACATGGCCACCTTGTTTGTACAAAGAAAGGTCCTTTTGACTTCAGGAAATAATTAAAATAGAGCATCAAAACCTCTTGTAGGTCATATCCTCTGTTTCTGTGCTTACCAGTGCAGTATGAAGCAAATGACCATACCTAGAAAATCTATTTTCCTCTTTTAGACATTTTGTTTGCCTGTTCCTAATAGAAAGTGTCCTGCATCTCAAATTTCTTTTGTGTCATTTCTGTAACCACTTACTGGCTTCAAATCTTAAATAAGATTGTGCACCAGGTTATTCTGATTTTACATTTAAATCACAAAACTTTTTTTCTGCTATCTACTGCTTTGTAACAGTTCTTCCAGGCTTTGGGGGGCGGGGAGAGGGGGCGTATACTGTGATTAAATTAAAGCTTATGATGTGATTAAAGAAGTGGTTATTACAGTCTAGTGTCATAGTAAGGAAAAATATCTGGGACTTTCCACAAAAATTGTTTGTGGAAAAAGAAGTTAGTCTTTAAATGACCTGGAACAAGACATTTAAAATAGTTTCTCCTGTTCTGCACCAGTTCTAAGTCTGCTGACAGCATGCTGAGAAGAAATCACATTGAGTCAACACCCGCTACAGGCCTTTGTAATACTTTTGTTTCAATTAAACAGTTAGAGTCTCCTGGAATAAAGAATTTAAGAAGAAAGAAAACTTAATAACCTGTTTTGCAAAGATTGAAATTCAGTCCTTAAGTTCATTCAGTGCCTCAGTTTCCCCATCCATAAACTGAAGATAATTATATCCCCATTTAAAACTCATTGAATTATGTTGATAAGAGAATGCTATAGGAGAGCCAAGCATTATTATCATCCCTATTACTGTTACATTTATAGATTGTAATCTGCATACTGACTCATGATATGAAAGCAATTACTTTGTGTAGTGTCCTATGACTGAAAGTACAGTATGGTATTAAAGGCAAACATGTACAATTATAGATTGCCAGCATACCAAAAAAAAAAAAAAAAAAGGGAAAAAAACCCAACCCACCAAACCCTAGAAAAGTTCTTTCTTTGCAGATAATATGCGACTCAAAGTTTGCTTTTCCCCTGATAGCTCAATGCTGGAGCTTTACCAGTCTCCAGGGGAAATCAAGATCTGCATTTAAATAAAGATATTAATAACTGGAGCTAGGTTTTATTTTGCAAGGATGGTAAGTGTTGTAAGGTACTTTGTATAAGAGAACATGTGAAGTGAATACCAAATGACATTCCAAAATATTCTGAAGAGTTCATCTTTTGTCATTTATCACATCTTGTACAGTAAATTATAGGTTATATCGTAGGGAGTCTAATAAATGCATTATTCAGGAGTTAGTGGTGGAATTCTGTTAAAGCAATTCAAGTTTAACTTTAGTGTGTATTGCTAGGACTGTTCATACACTAAGAGGCAGCATATGTTCATTAAGGTTTGTCACCATTACATAAGAGAGAAACAGAAAAAAGCCCCAAACAAACAAACAAAAAAACCCTAAAGAAAATAAACACCCAGCAAAACAATTTTATTGGTATAAGCAGGCAGCTGTGTAATTTAGCCTGGGAATAAATGTTTAATGTGAAATGAGAGTAACAATCTTCTGAAGATTATGTAAAGGTTAGGTTAAGGAGACTTTTGGGCATTATGCAAACAGAAATCTGGTTCCAGAATTTAGTGTGAGGGACAAGAAGCAAGAGGGTTTGCAGTGATACAGGGCTGTAGGGTGGTGAGCAGTGGTCAGATCCCTGTACCATACTTCCATGATTATCTTTTTTAGTGGGAAATCCTCAAGAAGTGTGACATTTTTCTGAGTGTTAATGGGGTGCACCAAATTATAGTTTCCATCTTTACATCTAATCACTTTACTTAATAGCACAGGACATTGTGCTGCACTTGGGCCCCATTGCCAGTTACAAAGTAAAGAATCAAAATCCTCTTTGCTGTTAACTAAATCTTGTTTCATACTTCATCGCAGACAGTTTTGAAATTCCTATGCCTTTTTACCCTTCTGGAGCTGTAAGTCTTTTTTTTTAATAGTACTTTGAAATCATCATTTTTTAAGGTGGCCATGAAAGATGTCATTTCTACTTTTAGACTGCATAACTCTGCTCTGTCCAACAAAAAATACTGCTAGGGATTTAATTCTCAAGAAGACACAGTCAGCATATTTCCTCCTAATTTTGCTTACAAATACTATTTCTATCTGTGTGGACTCGGAAACTGAGAACTGGGAATGATCCAAAATCAAATTGTTTATATTCTGTCAACTTACTATGCCTTTTGATTTCTCATTGTTTAAACTATATAAATCTTTTCAAAGCTTTGCTATTTAAGATTGATTTCTCAAGACAGTGTCCAGCAGTGCAAGTACACGGAGGCGATCATGCTTCATGCTGTGGTTAATCTGCTTTAGGACACACCAAAACGCGGCTGTGTGAAGTAGCTGACTCAGCTCCTCATGAATTTCCCTGGCTCTGGCTGGGCTGGCTTGGAGGTCAGAAAGGGTCCCCGTTATTAGTGGGTGGAGATGCCCTACTGATGTTTTCACCCTCCAATAGTTGGTCACAGGAAGGATTAAGCAGATGATGGTCTTTGCCCCTACGTTTCCTCTTCCAGCTGTAGAGGCTGGTGCAGGAGCAGGTGGCTCCCTGCCTTTCCAGCACCACTCCTCCTTGTTTCAGCTGTGTGAGTTGGCTAAGAGGAAGGGACTAGTGCAAATTTTCCTGTATTTTGGCTTCAAATCCCATGTGCAGTATCAGAAACATCTGGGAAATATTGCAAAAAAAGATAATATTTTAATATTGAACACAGGGGGTTAGATCACAACATAAGAAATAAATTATATGAGAAACCTATTCTTTAAACAGAGTAATAAAATTTCTGAGGATTCCCATCCATCAGGACCTTGCTTAATTGGTGTTTTTACATAGAAGTAGAAATTGAGATACCTGTAAGCTAAGACAGATACTAGCAGAGTTTAGTAGATAGCATATCTGGTTTCAGGTGAGTTTATCTATATACCATTCATGTTTTTCAGGCAAATACTGCTCCAACACATATTAATTGCAGTCATGATCAATTCCTGGGCTTACGTAAGATGTCAGTAAGTGCAGAATCAGGTTTTGTCTTTGGCCTGGCCTTATCCTGGTAGAGTCAGCTTTAGTGGAAACTAGCTGCAGATAGCAATTCTTTTTTTATCCTCTAACATTTTGCCACTATTAAAATTGTGACAAAAATGAATTAAAGAATACTGTCACTTTAGCTGTTGAAGTGATAGCTGAAAGTAGATTAATACTTACTCATTCACGCATGAGGGGGAAGAATGGCTGAATGTATTTGAAGCTTTGTCTTTTTTAAGTTATGATCCTTCTCTTCTCTAGTGAACCTGTAAGTAAAAGAGTACCGTGCCCCAGAAACCTCTGATGTGTAATATTCATAAATAAAATGACACTAGAAAAAAGATCTTCATCATATTTTCACTTATATTATTATGCTCTCAATAGCTGTTTCTGCAGCACTTTCATTGTGAGACAACATAATGTGCTTTTGTCAAAGCACAATGTTTCTTTGTGCTGAAAACAGGTATATTGCTGTCCTCATTAAAACAAATTAAATTGTCAACCATGACTATATATCTAATTATTTAATTTGCTGGCTTTTTCTAAGGAGATGTGGTGAATGGAAATTATTTATAAGTCTGACTGAAATGCTGCTTTCCAGGCTTTCAATATTCGATATATACTGATGTATGTCCATGTAAAGACAGTATTTTCTTGGCTTTATTGTACTTTCTGTTATAGCAAGGACTCTTGGGGTCAGACCCTTTGCCTGCATAAATCAACAGAGCTCAGCTTGCTCTCAGGCACCAACTTAATTTCATTATGCATTTCTCTAATAAATACTGCTGCTTAAAATACGTTTATAAAATACTTTGAAAAATATTTGAATATTTGCTCAGCAGAGTAAAAGTAACCTAACTTTTTCCATTGAAAGAATAAACCTTTTTTTTTTCTATTATGCAGCTGAAAATGCTGAACAACCAGTAATAAGAAAGCAAATTTAAGGAGGGGGTGGGGGACAAGAAACAAGAAAAAATGAAAATTAGGGGGAAAATATTTAATGGAGGAAAATATTCTGAAATACAACACTGAATATCTTGTGAGCAAAGAGGAAATAAAGATATACCATTGCTGTAATGATAAGCTACACTGGGGCAAGAGTTCATCAGCTGAGATCGGGCTTAGTGAGCTTACTGACAAGCCTTATGTTTTGTTTTCTAGTATACAGCTGGAACTGTAAGAACGGATTTTTCAGGAAAGAGGGGTTTTTGTTAGAAAACGCAAGTTCAGCAAAATCATTGTTCAGAAACATGCCAGTTCCAGTGAAGATTGCCCCAAGAAATATTTCCTACATCCATCGATCATTTTCAGAAAAGAGAGAGGAAATACCTACTCTGTAACATTCGGTAACTGGCATTCACTGGGATACTGAGAAAAGTTTACGCCCCTGCTTTGCCTCATTAGTGTGAGGGACTTGAACATAGATCTCCTGGGGGATGCACGGCTCCAGTCCCTGCTGGCCCCTTCTCGTGAGTTTGTCATACTGGAGTGGATGTAGCTCTCTCCCTACTCTTGCAAAACTTTGAAAGGTCTTTGTTTGTTCGACTGTGGTATGAGAAAGTTTATGAAAACTTACAAAGTAAATCTTGATGGGAAGATTATTTCCTGGGTGGCTTTATTTATGGTGAAGTCTGGTTTACTGCCACAGTTAACAGTATGTCCCTATCTCAGATCGGAGCTTGCTCCCAGTAAGTGATCAATAGGCCTTGGATTCATTAGAAAAGAAGCTTAGAGTTTTGGATATAATATGAAAAATATTTATTTCTCTCTTGTTACTCTGTGTAATTTTGTGATGTTCTGCTAAATGCAAATTGCTCCTCATTACATTATTTTGGTGGCTTGTTTTCTGCTGTTCGTCCACATGTTTATTTATAAATAGATTACTATATATGATAGCAATTACAATGTCAGTAAGAATAATAATCCAGCAAAGCAAAGCCAATAATCATTGTGAAGAAGTATATAGGAAGGGCTAAATTAATACCAGAAAAGTGTAGTCATGCTACAGTGAAAAAATACCCACTTAGGATACTGTGCTTATGACAAAGTCTCTCAAGCATTAATAACAACAAGCTCACAACAAGAAAATTTGATAGTTGAAGGAAAGGAGTACTAAATACCTATTATTATAGCAATGTATATTATTAATGAATGTAATAAAATATGTGAATTAGTAATACAAAGGAGAATAGCATATGAGGAAAACTTAATGCTAATAGTGTTATATGGGAGGAGGTGGAAGCCCCATTACTTGAGTTATTTAAAAGGGGAGAAAATGCAGCACTTTAAAGAAACAACCGGTGCTGCAGCTTTTTGTGCCAGACCAAATGCTACACTGTTCTTGCAAAATCAGACAGAAGTGAATACTGAATTTAGCAGATGATGATGGCAGTTTGAGCCAGGTGCTGAGTTCATAGTATCACATAGGTAAGCTGATCTTTTGAGAATATCCTGAATGAGTCCCAAAGGAACTGGGATCCAAAAGATTTTTTTTTTATTTTATCAGTGCTAATGACCAGACAGTGAAGAAAGACAAGCTTTCCCAGCGACTGTACGTATTTCAATTCTGAAATGCCCTTAAGATATTTATTTTGCTCCAAAGACTGTACAGAGAAGGCAGAGCAACTTAAATGCATTTCTTTAAAATTATCTGAGTGCTTTATGTATCCAGAATAACTTGGAATTTGGAAGTGGATTTACGCCATTATAAATCTTTGTTGTTTGAAAAAGGATGAAAGGGACAGTACCTATGGAGGCATATGTACTATGCTTCTGTTGCTATGTGGGAAAAACACAAGAAAGAAGATTGGTCATTAGATTGTGTGGGTTTACAACACATATTTTCTCTCCTTTCGTGTGATAATATATTTGATACTGTTTCCTAGCAAAAAGTGGTATAGAATATTAATTTTTCATAGGTTCTCAGGGAGTATAATGAATAGCATTAGATGGGGCTTGCATACTCAAATATATGCTTACTTTGTAATAAAGTCAATTTGTATTAAATTACTAGTTTTCAAAACAATTTTGTTTCAGCTTGAACTGACATTTTCAGAGTCAAGGTAATTTAAATTTACCAACTTGACTGCACTTCTTAATTCAAGTGTGCATTTGAAAAGATTGAAAAAGCTGTTACAATAGCTTAACTCTAGCTCAACAATTTGAAAGCCATGAGTAATAGAGAGTTAAAGTCATTCCTCTCTCAGCACAGGCTGCTAAAATAATCTGAGGATTAAATCTAGCATTTTGGAGGCACACAAAAAAAAAAAATAGAACTGATACTTTTGCTGCCCATCCAATTCTTCAGTGAGACAACTGGGCTTCCAGGCTCTTCCAGTAAAACATAAGTAAGCTCTTAATGCATCCACAGAAGACCTGTGGGGAGGTTTGTTTGGTTGGTTGGTTGGGGTTTTTTAGTTTAATCAGGAGGAAGATTGAAAAACAGAAGGAAAAAACCAAACCTTTTTCTTACCTCCATACTTTTCTGGACTGTCCTGATCACATCCAAATGGGATTTTTGTGAGGAAGCTGAGAAAAGAACATATTTGAAATTGCTGTAACTCTGGGTGGTAGCATCATTAGATGTCTACAGATTTCTAGATTTTAAAAAACCATCCAGAAATGGGTCTGATAGACTACTAGACTCAGGGAAAGTCTATCAGATTCCATTTTGCAGGCTGTACTTGCATTCTCTGATCTGTTAGGCAGTGTTCTTAATCTATAATACACACAGAATATCTTGTCTTTAATATAGCTCACACTCACTGAATATTGATAAAATAAAGTGGGAAGCAAGAGAAAGAACATAATATCATGTTGCAGATTCTTCTTACAGAGTGTCATTGCCTATGGATCTGCCAAGGTAGGGGACTACAGCTTTAGGACTGATGTTAATCCATTCTTATTACCTTTCTCTTCACTTTCGCATTTGTAAAGCATACGTATATTAATTATTTATGTTTTTTAGAATTAAAATTTAAAATATATTATTTATTTTCTGATTTAAAAAAATAAACCACTGTTGTTGTTTTTCCAAAGTTACTGCTTGATGATTTTAAAAGTTCGCTTCAACCCAAATAAAGGTGAGGTATACTGATAAATGAGCTGTGAGTGACTTCGTAGTGAATTATTCATTGATATACATGAAGTAAGACGTCCTTACTACTTTTCAGAATCCTGGCTCTTGCATCAAGATCAAAGCAAACATAATTGGAATGATGCTAACAATGCTATAAAATATAGAACACTAAGAGATGGAGGGCCCGGTCCCTTCAGGTTGTAGCAGAACAAATCTTGAAAAATAAGTGCTTTCACAGCTACCTAAAAATCAAATATAGGAAGCTCTGTGGAATATTTTGACAGTCTGTTTATCAGAAATTCAGTGTGTCTGGGAGGAATTTAGGAAATCTATTTACATTCCTGCTAACTTTAATACGTTAAACAATACATATATAAACATATGTGTGGTGGCAAGAACCTGTGCAGTTTAATAGTGGCTCACTTTCTTTTACCCTACAGTTATGTACTTTCTATCCATCACAAAACACTGGAGAATTAATTTGGAGTTATTCTGGTCTGAAATACCTGGTTTTGTGGGCTTCTGTCCTTCTGCTTGAGAATCTCAGAAGTATTAATGAATTTACTTATAAAATCTTCATGAACCAGTGTTATTGATTTTTCAGCACATATCACCTGTGACATGGAAAAACTTAAGTCCATATTTTTCTTTGGTGTAAATTGCAAGAAAGCCTATGAAGTTTGCCCAAGGAAATTTCTAGACTTACCAGAAACATGGACCCAGATATTTCAATTTTCTCACTAAGGAGAGATCTGTCTCTCTTTGGCTATTTCAAAGTTGAGATGAAATGCAAGAGTGAATCCCATTTAATGGGTTAGGCTACATGCTCCAGTCATATCCCAACTTTATTCTGGGATGAATTCTGAGCTATTTGCTCCTACTCCTTGATAAGTAGACCTGAGTTTCTAGGTTAAAAGAAACTGTGTTGTTCTCCTGCATGATCCCTGAGAGGAATGATTGGGAAACCAGGTGTATAGACCAGTGTTGAAGAGCACCTGTCATGTAGGATATAACTTCTGTGTATCCTTCTTGACTTCTGTGATTAATTTTTTTTTTCTTGTTGTTGATAGAAGGTAAGCTGAGAAACATACCATTGTCAAACTTGCTCTATGTAGGAAAAGACACTGAAGTGTTTCATGGTATCTTTTGCTTTGATATTGTCACTGATTTAAGGTTAACCACATTTGTGTGTCATCTGAGACAGAAATCTCTCTACAAATCTATCAGAAGGCAGCAATTCCTTTGGGAAGTAAGCTAGGGTTGGAGCAAAATTAATGAGTCAGAGACTATGCTCTTGCAAGTCTCTGGACACTAAATCTTTCCTGAGATGTGCATCAGAGGACAGAATTTGACCCTTAGCAACAAATCTGAATAAATACAGAGGATCAGTTACTTTCTTTGCATAGTATGGCTGGGTTTATTTAAATTAAAAACAGGAAGACTAAAAATCAATTCCTAAATATTTAGGTTTTTTGCAAGGACTTCTTACAGAAAAAGTAAATTATCTCCACTTTTGTGCAAAGGACATTGAGTTTGACCCATTACAGTGGTATCAGTTAATACCAACTATGATGCTGGGTGTCAGAACTTATGTTATCATTCGAGATTTTCTGTGTCTTTCTTCTGTGACTTACTTCCACTGTGACATAGGGACAGTCAGTGCTTCCTTCATGTTTTAAAAAGACAGAAATCCTATTTTGTTTACACAGTAAAAAAGCAGTGAATACTTGCAAACAGAAAAATGCCTTTCAGTTAAAAATTCATTTGTTCACTGAAAACTGTTACTTTTTAAATGTTTACAGTACTTATTTCCCTAAAATAGTTTCCCATATGATTCAATCCTATATCTCCCTCTCTTTTGTAGTTTAGATCTTCCTTGGTCCTAATAGTGCAGTATGAACATGTTTTTTTCCTCTTGCCTTACTCCTACACATCTCTAACAGGAGCCCCAGCATACTTTGTACTATATTGTAAATTTATGCCTGGATTTATCCATCTGATTTAGGGCAGCTACTCGAAGCGCTGAAATTAGGGCCACAATTACCCAGTTTTTCTCTATGAAGAAATAGGCATTTCCAGAGGAGTCTGTCTTTTCATAGAGGTCTATAGGAACCTACCATGTTTTCAGTAATTACCTGAAGTTAAGCTGGCTAAACTGAGCCTTCATTCCTATGCAAAGTGACTGTGGATGGGCAGATCTGGAGATTCAGTTTGAAAAGGGAAGTAGCAATGCAAGTTTCTCCGTAGTGCCTAGCCAGCATGCAACAATCCGGAGGCCATGCCTATGCATGAGGCCATGGCTATGCATGGCTAAGCACTGAATGCTTGCTCGTTCAGTGCTTGACACTACTGCTCAGGCTGCCGAGAAATATCACAATTCTTCTGGATGTTTTATAAGGAGGACAGGCTTAGCCACAAGGAAGTTAACTACGACAACTCCGTTTCAAGATGAGAGAAAAAGGAAACATCAAAGAATTAACTTCAGTTCGATGAATAGTGGACTATTGCTAAACCAATACAAATGCCAGCTTAGGCACCAGAACTGTTTAATTTGGATGTGTGCATTCAATTAGTTTGGTGTTATTCTGAGTTTTGTCAAATGCCTGAGAAAATCTTATGAAAATGGGTTGGTGAAGAACGAGTGTGGGAAGTTATGACCAGACAGTGATTTGGGAATCAGCACTGAAATTTTAAGTCCAGAAAAAAAAAGAAAAAAAAAAGTTGTTATTTCATCTCTCTGTCTTTATTCATAACAAAACTTGTGGGAGTTCCTTGAACTGACTTGATCTTTAAGAATAGTAGCCAAGGCTTGTCCATCTTTTAAGAAAAAATGTTGAGTATTAATTTTGTTTAAAAGGTTAAATAATGAAGTACAATTACTGACAAAAGTCTGGTTTTAGTTAATACCTTCAGTTAATAACCTTTAGTTAATACCTGTTTGAGAAACTGTAATTAAAATATCATGCCTTATTTCTAATTCTGATTTGTCTTTATTGTTGGTTCTAACTTCAAGGAGTCCTTCTGCCTAAGAGCAAGGAACAAATAATATGTTTTGATAATAAAGGCTAAAAAGAAAAAAAAAGAAAAAAAAAAAAGCTTAGAATGGAATGGAAATCTGAAAGAAAGAGCCTGGAGCACAACCAACATGAATACAAAGTGTCAATAAATTTGTACTTTTTATCAGTTTAAAAAATATGGATATCAAGGTGTTTATTCACATCTCATCAATGAGACAGAGCTGGAACGTTGCCCCTCTTCCAATTTAATGGAATTTAGGTATTAGCAAAATGAACCCAGGAGGCTGTGTTAACCTCGTAATCAGTCTTCCATGTCTTTGTATATAGTTAGATTTTATTTCAAAATGTCTCAATTTTACAAACATTAGAAAAATCACCCAGGAAAGCCTCTGTATATTCCCCCCTTAACTGTCTTAGGGAATTCATTCTGCCATTGCTGCTGAACAGAACCCTTCCCAAAACAATCCCCTTGCAACTTCTCAGCAGCACAGCATTCTGATTTATGCTAGCCTTTCTATCAATAAGCTAACACATATCAAGACTGCAGAATGTCTGTTCATATTTGTGGTCACAGAATATGTTTATTGCATTCAAATTTTCCTAAGATGTTATGTAAAACTGAGCATGTGCTTCAAAATTTCCCCGATCTGTTCTGATGTCTCAAATGACTGAAGCAGGCATGTTAAAACCTTACCTTGGGCCACTACAGTTTACTGAGTAGATTACATCCTGCCTAATTATTACCAGGACTGTAATTCCACAGAATCAATAATTTTTGGAGCTCTTCTAGGGGTCCATTTGAATAAAGAGTTGTAGTGTTTATTTCTTTTTTCCTTAATATGTTTTACACAAAGCTTTTTTTGTCCACATCTGCCCATGTTGGTGGTTAATTCACATTAGGTAACATGGAAAATATGGAAAATTTACCTTATCACGTATGATTTATTTCGTATTCTTTTTCTGGGGATGTATAGTAGGAAAATGTGTTGAAGTAATAACCTATTTTACTGACAAAAATGAGTACCACAAAACCCAATAATCTATATTCTTTTTCATCTAAACATGGCATAAGGCTGTTCCTCCTTATAAAGCCTGGAAGGCTGACCTCAGTCTTCCAAATCTGTGGTCTTTCGCATATGACTTTTTAGGGACTTCACTCCTAAGTGAAATTGCATGGATTTTGTTCATTACAGTAAACCATTGTTGTGGACAGATAAGTGTTTTGTAAGTAATGATAACTTCTGATTTTTTTTAAATGAGTGTAAGCTCTATAACTGGCACACTTAAAGTACAACTTATCACAGTGCAGCTGTAAAATGACTGCAGTGAATTCTGTCTCCCAATTATATATTAGTATTTTTTGTTTACAGAATGCTTTTAATCTACATATAGTAAGATGGCAGGAAGATAAAGTGAATTCAACTTTTTTGTTTAATTTTGCTTATTTCTTGGTTCTGCTCAGAATGAATAATTTTTACCAAGGGAAGGGGGAAAAAAAATCCTTCTTTTTCTTCTTAACTACCTTTTCCATTTTCTAGATTTGATAGCCTTTCTAGTTAATCAGAGAAAGGTGAGTGCCTTCATTACATTATGAATGTGCAGCTAGTACTTTCTATTTTTTTGGGTAATGTTTTAATGTTAATTAAATGTTAGTTACTTTTGCTAATTTTAGTACACATCATAAGTATACAGAAACACACGCACATTCCAGCACCACACTGAAACATGGAAATACACTGTGGGAAACATTAATAGTTATAAGGCTAGCTCTATAAAGAGAGAATGGTTCACTTAAAGTATCCTTATTCCCCAAGTATCTAGATATTCTTTGCAAGTTTGTTGCATTACCTATGCCCCAGAAGGAAGAAGGGGTAATTTTTAAAGAATGTGATTCACAAGAACTTTAAATGTATATAATTTTTAATTTATTTAGTAGCTTATTGTGCATTTGGCATTTTCTACGGAAGAGCTTGATTTACTTGAGGAAAAGAGAGGAGCAACAAACCCAGAGAATTTAGACTCCTATTTAGCTTGGGGTTGCATTGAGCACTGAGAGGAGTGTCCTTTAAGCCTCACCTTTTCAAGAGTATTGTCCCTCTCACTGGATTCATAGGTGAACATGTCCTGAAAATAGGGATTCAAGCCAATCTCTTCACACAAAATACAGAATAACAGGGTTCTGCATATTTTTTGTAACAGTTCACTGATTAAAGAACCATTCACTGTATGAGAAATTTTTGTTTAGATCCTTTTAGTGCTTGATGAAACTTGAATGCATGTTTCCTACAAGATTGCATCAAGTACTAGGCTATAGATATATTCCAAATAAAGACTTTCAATCTCTGTTGTTCTTTCTCTGTTGTACTTGTAGGATCTATTTAAATATTTGTTGGAATGGAAAAAAAGATGGGGCAGAATCTTATTTCATAAACTGAAAAGGCTGAAGACTTCTCCAAAAGGATGGTATATATGGTTTACAATTTATTTCTCTTTTTCTCCTGAAAATGAATCACTGCACGGATAGAAATGCAGACGAACTAGAAAGATGGCAAAACTGAAAAATACGTGATTCCATTCCCAGTTCCCAGGACTGGTTTCTGAAGTCAATGATTTTTGTATAAAACACATAAACACTCCTGGAGGCTGTGACAAGAATGTTGAAATAAACCTCCTGGACAGACCAGTAGATTCTGTCAAGCCATTTATCCTGTCTGCGATGACAGACAGCCATTTGAAACCAGACTTTCTTCTTGCCCTGCCAGACCATGGCGACCTTCTTCTCTCCCTTTTGGGCCTTCATGATTCCTTCAGGCCTAGTCACACAACAGCGGTGCTTATAGCAGGCCTCATCCCTTTTTTTGTCTTTCCTCTGCAATTCACAAACAAGTTTTGTTAACATTCTTTGTAGAAATGGCTTTAATTGTTGTTTGTGCTGAATGTGGTAGATATCTCTAAATCTACTGAAAGAAAAGCCATGCAAGAGGCCATGAGTACCATATGATCTTTGATCTGCTTTCAGATTTGAAGGAGCAATTTTTCCTATGGTGGTGAATTAATGTGTATAATGGCCAGGCTTCTGTATGTCTTGCGGGTCACTGGCTGATAATGCCTAGAGTTACAGTTGCAGTTTAGTGTTCTGATGGCTTTGGCCTCAGCAGTGGCACTGGGGCACCCTATACAATCCCTAGTGCCATTGCTATCATCCTCAGATAGGCTTTGAGTATGGATTTCCATTATTTCAAAGTTGAAGGAAGGCCTGAATCAACAGGACATATTCCCTGGCAGGGCCTCCTACTTCTGCACGTGAACTCATTTAGACGTACAGGGTCCGAAGTGGAGGTGGTGTTGTAAGGTATGTGCTTCCAGGATTTGACAACAGAAGGCATTTTCAAAATCCTGTCTTCAGCACCAAAGTAGGGGATCAGCATCTCTTCCCTGAGACCTATTTTAGATCTAGCTTATTATTCTTTTATAACTGATGGAACTTTTCTCATTTACACCAGCTGAAGATTTGCATTAAGTACACACTAACTTTGGACCATTGCATGCTTTCACAATAAATGTTCATCTAAGCATAGCATGTATTTAGCTCACTATAGCTCATGGAAAAATATGGGCCCCGGCATTAATTACGTATTATTGTAATAATTGTATTAATTTTGTAATTGTAATAATAATTGCCTTCTAACTGTGAGTGTAATTGAGTGAAAGTGACGGCTGTACCTCTCTAGCTACTGTGTTATTTTGGGTTGAACTTGCTTAGTAAAGCAGATCCTAATGCAAGAACAGTGCATTTACAGGTTGCTCCCACATGCCTTGAGGGCTACCACTCAAGCAAACAGAATATTGAGGTTGGTAACACTGGCAATAGAACAAGTTTTAAATGGCATGAAAATGACGACATGAGAATAGGAGCTTCCAGGAGGGGTATGTTGTGGTTGGAGTGCAGAGAGAAAAATAGGGTTGAAGCAGCAGGTTATGCTGGCTTTCCTTTCTAAGCCAGCAACACTTCAGATAACAAATATACTCTAAGAATTCCTCATTCCGAATCTCAGCTTAACTATCAGCATTGAAATTTTTTCTTTTCTGACCTCGTTTTCCTAACTCTGCCTGCCATCATCTCTTATAATCAATACTTTAGAAGGGTACTCTTGCCAATCAGTCTGTATTGGAAAACTATAGATCAGTCTTCTGTATGTTTTCCTTGGGTTAGAATCACTTCAGGCAGGTAAAACCTTTCAGGTGTTCCTAGCAGTTAGAAAAAACTGCAGCTCTATAACTGGCTCCTGGCATTAATTTTTATAAATATATGGCAATTCACCTTTCACTGTCTCTTTCTCCATATTACCTGCAGTTCCCTTATATAGGCTCATAGACAACCTAGATTTTTCTTGCTCATTATTTAATCCAGTTTTGGTATTGGATTTTTTTTTTTTTGAGATATGGATCGCCATTACAAATACTTTATTTGAAAATTTTTGTGTAATGTATTCAGTATGTATTTCACTAAGTCTCAAAAAATTTAGAATGTTATGCATAGTAAAAACAAAAACCAAAAAAAGTGAAGTGATTTAGATTTAAGAATGCTAGAATATCTAATTTAATGGTAAAATTATTTTTCAGACTTACGGACTTGTTTCAAACCAGTAGCTTACATATTGTAGCCAAAAGCCTTTCAGGACAATTTAAAGTCAAATTCAGGATGCAGCTGCATTACATGAAGAAGAAATTAGAACATCAGAAGACAGACACTTATACCTTCTTTACTCCTATTTTTTTATCTTCCCTCTGTTTATGCAAATTTTTAATATCTGCAGGTATCACAATTTGGCACTAAGTGTGTGATACTGAATTTAAATTGAAATGCAGCAGGAAGATATTTACTAATTGCTGCGATGATAGAGACCTGAACATCTGAATAAATTTTATGCTAGATGATAAAATTCTGATGAAAAAGAGAGACATGAACTTTTACTTAAACTGGTAGATAGTGACACAGTAGATTAATTTAAAAAGTTTAGATACACATCTATGCATCCATGTACTAATTCTATTACTATAAATGGTAGTCTGTTCTATAGTTTCACTGAGCTTTGGCTCAGACTTTCCAGACTTTCATATTGAGGAGACTACCTGTCAGAACTATAACAATGGCTGAACAAAGACACCCTAGATTTTTCTTGCCATTTTAAAAGTACAGAGCTCTTGATCATACGAGAACCTATCAGTATGAATGGCTATGGAGGTGTCACCGAAAAGCCATGTATTTTGTCTTCATAGAATCCTAGAATCATAGAATCATTTAGGTTGGAAAAGACCTTCAAGATCATCGAGTCCAACAGTTAACCTAGCACTGCCAAGTCCACCACTAAACCATGTCCCTAAGCATCGCAACTACACGTCTTTTAAATACCTCCAGGGATGGTGACTCAACCACTTTCCTGGCCAGCCTCTTCCAATGCTTGACAACACTTTTGGTGAAGAAATTCTTCCTAATATCCAATCTAAACCTCCCCTGGCACAACTTGAGTCTGTTTTCTCTCTTCCTATTGCTTGTTAGTTGGGAGAAGAGACTGACACCCACCTTGCTACAACCTCCTTTCAGGTAGCTGTAGAGAGCAATAAGGTCTCCCCTGAGCCTCCGCTTCTCCAGGGTAAACAACCCCAGTTCCCTCAGCCACTCCTCATAAGACTTCTGCTCTAGACCCTTCACCAGCTTTGTTGCCCTTCTTTAGACAAGCTCCAGCACCTCAATGTCTTTCTTGTAGCGAGGGGCCCAAAACTGAACACAGTATTCAACCGGTGCCAAGTACAGGGGGACAATCACTTCCCTAGTCTTGCTGGCCACACTGTCTCTGATACAAGCCAGGATGCTATTGGCCTTCTTGGCCACCTGGGCACACTGCTGGCTCATATTCAGCCGGCTGTCAACCAACACCCCCAGGTCTTTTTCTGCCAGGCAGCTTTCCAGCCACTCTTCCCCAAGCCTGTAGCGTTGCATGGGGTTGCTGTGGCCCAAGTGCAGGACCTTGCACTTAGCCTTGTTGAACCCCATACAATTGGCCTTGGCCCATCGATCCAGTCTGTCCAGGTCCCTCTGTAGAGCCTTCCTACCATCAAGCAGATCAACATTCCCTCACAACTTGGTGTCATCTGCAAACTTACTGAGGGTGCACTCAATCACCTTTTCCAGATCATTGATAAAGATATTAAACAAGACTGGCCCCAACACAGAGCCCTGGGGAACACCACTTGTGACCGAACACCAAGAGGAGTAAACTCCATTCACCACTACTCTTTGGGCCCAGCCATCCAGCCAGTTTTTTACCCAGCAAAGAGTACACCCGTCCAAGCCATGAGCAGCCAGCTTCTCCAGGAGAATGCTGTGGGGAACTGTGTCAAAGGCTTTACTAAATTCAAGGTAGACAGCATCCACAGCCTTTCTCTCATCTACTAAGCAGGTCACCTTGCCATAGAAGGAGATCAGGTTAGTCAAGCAGGACCTGCCTTTCATAAACAGATGCTGACTGGTCCTTATCACCTGGTTGTCCTGTACGTGCCACGTTATGCCGCTCAAGATGATCTGCTCCACAACTTCCCCTGGCACCAAGGTCAGACTGACAGGCCTGTAGTACCCTGGATCCTCCTTCTGGCCCTTCTTCTGGATGGGTGTCACATTTGCTAACCTGCAGTCAACTGGGACCTCTCCAGTTAGCCAGGACTGCTGATAAAGTATTGAAAGGGACTTGGTGAGCATTTCCACCAGCTCCCTCAGTACCCTTGGCTGTATCCCATCTGGCCCCACAGACTTGTGTGTGTGTAAGTGGTATAGCAGGTCGCTAACCATTTCCCCTTGGATTATGGGGTCTTCATTCTGCTGCCCGTCCCTGTCTTCCAGCTCAGCGGGCTGAGTACCCAAAGAACAACTGGTCTTACTATTAAAGATTCAGGAAAAGAAGCCATTAAGTACCTCAGCTTTTTCCTCACCCTTTGTCACCATGTTTCCCCCCCCCATCCAGGAAAGGATGAAGATTCTCCTTAGCCCTCCTTTTGTTGCTAATGTATTTATAGAAACATTTTCTATTGTCTTTCATGGCAGTAGGCAGATTAAGTTCTAGTTGGGCTTTGGCCCTTCTAGTTTTTCTCCCTGCATAAGCTCACGACATCCTTGTAGTCCTCCTGAGTTGCCTGCCTCGTCTTCCAAAGGTCATAAACTACTCTTTTTTTCCTGAGTTCCAGCCAAAGATCTTTGTTCAGCCAGCCCACTTTTCTTCCTGGCTGGCTTGTCTTTTGGCAGATGGGGACAGCCTGCTCTTGCGTCTTTAAGATTTCCTTCTTGAAGAATGTCCAGCCTTCCTGCACTCCTTTGCCCTTCAGGACTGCTTCCCAAGGGACTCTGTCAACCAAGCTCCTAAACAGGCCAAAGTCTGTCCTCTGTAAGTTCCAGGTGGCAGTTCTGCTGACTTCTTCTTCCTCCTTACTTCTCCAAGAATTGAAAACTCTATCATTTTGTGATCGCTATGCCGAAGATGGCCTTCAGCTGTCACATCACCCACAAGTCCTTCTCTGTTCACAAACAACAGGTCCAGCGGGGCACCTTCCCTAGTTGGCTCACTCACCAGCTGTGTCAGGAAGTTATCTGCCACACACTCCAGGAACCTCCTAGACTGTTTCCTCTCTGCTGTATGGTATTTCCAGCAGACATCTGGTAGGTTGAAGTCCCCCACAAGAACAACGCTAGCAATTGTGATACTTCTCCCAGTTGCCTATAGAATATTTTGTCTGCCTCTTCATCCTAGTTGGGTTGTCTATAACAGCCTCCCACCATGATACCTGCCTTGCTGGCCTTCCCCCTGATTCTTACCCATAAACATTCAACCCTGTCATCACCATCATTAAGCTCTAGACAACCAAAACACTCCCTAACATACAGGGCTCCCCCACTGCCTCTGCTTCCTTGCCTATCCCTTCTGAAGAGTTTAGGGCCATCCATTGCAGCACTCCAGTTGTGTGAGTCATCCCACCATGTTTCCGTGATGGCAACTATATAGTTTTCCTGCTGCTCAATGGCTTCCAGCTCCTCCTGTTTGTTGCCCATGCTGCGTGCATTGGTGTAGAGGCACTTCTGCTGGGCTATTGATCCTGTCACCTTTTTGCGGGGAGATGCCCTAATTCCTACGTGACCATTCTCAGGTGCTTCCGTGGTTTCTAACACATTGTGCTGGTTTTGGCTGGGATAGAGTTAATTTTCTTCATAGTAGCTAGTATGGGGCTATGTTTTGGATTTGTGCTGGAAACAGTGTTGATAACACAGAGATGTTTTCAGTACTGCTGAGCAGTGCTTACACAGAGTCAAGGCCTTTTCTGCTTCTCACACCACCCCACCAGCAAGTAGGCTGGTGGTGCACAAGAAGTTGGAAGGGGACACAGCTGGGACAGCTGAACTCAGCTGACCAAAGGGATATTCCATCCCATATGACATCATGCTCAGCATATGAAGCTGGGGGAAGAAGGAGGAAAGGGAGGACATTCGGAGTGATGGCATTTATGATGTGGTGCTTAGTTGCCGGCTGGGGTTAAACCACGACACACATCCATAACCCTTTTGTCTTTGCTGCCACATGGATCTCCATCCCTTACCTCCGCTGAGACGGCAGACTGAAGGACCTCACTAGCACACCATCCCTCAAACATTGGCATGCTGCTCCCAGGCTTATCTCTAGTGAGCCTGGTTTCATCCCAGAGTAGTAAAAGTGCCACATGAGCCAAATATGCTTGTTAGGTTTTTAGGTTCCAATTTTAGAACATTGGTGTGCCACCCTCAGGCTTATCTCTAGCAAGCCTGGTTTTACCTCTTTCCCCCTTCAAATCTCATTTAAAGCTCTTTCAATGAGCCCTGCTAACTCCTGTGCAAAGATTTGAGACAGATGTACCCCATCTGTTGCCAGCAGGCCTGGTGTCATGTAGACTGACCCATAATCAAAAAACCCCAAATTCTTCCGGTGACACCAGGCTCAGAGCCAGGTATTGGTCTGCTGGCTCTTTCTGTTTCTTCCCTCATCCTTCTCTGCAACTGGAAGGATAGAGGAGAACACTACTTATGCTCCTGATCCCTTAACCAGTCATCTCAAGGCCCTAAAGTCTCTCTTGATTGCCCTTGGACTTTCAGTTGCAATGTCATCGCTGCCTTCCTGAAAAATCAATAATGAATAATAATCTGAGGGCCGTACCAGGGTAGGAAGTTTTGTCTTCACATCTTTAGCCTCAGCCCCAGGGAGGTAGCAGACTTCCCTAAGAAATGGGTCCAGTCTGCATATTGGGCCTTTTGTTCCCTTCAGGAGGGAGTCTCCTATGACAATGTCTTCAAGTCATACAGAATACCATTAATTATTTTATTTGCTTTTTCATCCATTCCTCTCTGCTCTTCTGTACTTGCTGACAGCCGTACTTAGTGGCATGACACACAGCCTTCCCTGGAGCAGTGCCCTTTGAGCATGAGCATATATGTGCTCAGCTGGATGGAATCTATTGCTGTAGGTCATCACGTCCATGTAGGCAGCCATTTAAAGGAGACTGATTCACTTCTACCCAGGATGTAGCAGGACCCTAAATTTGTGCTGACAGCATTGTCAGTACTAAGCAGAGAAAACTGTCCAGCAAAAAAGTGTGAAGATCAGGATACTCCCCTGCTACTCCTTACTTATTATTAGCCACAGTAATTGAAGAATATTGCTTTAGTTTCACATTCTGTTACTGCATTAGTCTAAATAAAATGTCAGGGTTTTGACAGTAGATGTTACAAGTCATCATTTGAAACACAGAGTATTCACATATTGTTGGTAGTTTGGACATTTCTTTTGGCAATTAATATACTGAACCACACATGATTTACATAAGAGAGTATATACTACATGAGTTCTTCGTTAAGTTGGTCTAAGAAATGCAGTCCTAGTACATGTAAGCCATGTCACTGTTATGGAGAGGACACATTGGCTGTTCATCTGCTATGCAAAATGCAGTCGTACTTCTGGTAAGTCACAGTTTACAGTCTTCAGATAATGTTCCACAGTGAATCAAAGTTTTGCCATATTTTTCTGTTGATGCAGTTTTGTTGTGTTCAACTGACTTTTCAATTCAAACGAGATAAGTACTTACTCACTTGTCTCTTACCTCCTGTTCAGCAGGAGGGTGGAAAGAAACAAAATAAAATGGTAGCCAAACCACTGAAATTAAAAGTATGTTTTCTATTACAATTTATAAACAAAGAAATCAGAGTCTATCTAAAATGAATAATCTTATTTTTATTCTTACCTCTCTCCTTCTGAGGCATGAAAGCAGAGTAATAACTAATGATGCTCTCTTTCTGTGATATTATAGCTTAATTATCTTGTTGCTGCTTAGCAATGCCATGGATAACATTTTGAATGAGTCATGATTAAATCAGTTTTGGTTTCCATATGGTAATCTACAGGAAGAGAGCTAGTAATGTTGCAAGAACAAGTTAAAACCTGATTACGTGCCTGCAACATCAGTTTTTTGTAAAGTCTCATTGTAATGGTAGGAAGATGTCAGAGCTGAACTCACTCTGTACTGTCTGCTCATTGCCAGGGCTGGGGGAAAAACAAGTCTCCATAGTCTCAGTATTTCGTAAACAACATAATTCCATTGAGAATGGTGGATGTTCTAGAATTCCTGTATCTTCCTCCGTGTCATAAAGAAACATGTCACAACAGTCTTAAAAAGCCAAACATCATAAACTGGTCAGAAATTTTTTAGAAAATGTATACTCTAACAATTGTACTAAATTAAGAGAAAATGGAAAATCTCCAAGAAGTTTATGCTGAGTACTCTGTTGTCTCCCAACAAAACTGTATTTTAAAATGGGTATGTGCCATAAAAGTGTATTTTCAGCTTCCTGTGTCTCTGGCAGATGAGCACAAATTAATTTTTTCTATAAGCATGCAAGCTTCTGAATCCTTCACTGAATTTCACCAAGGGCAAATAACTGCTATCAAAGTATTTTCATGCTTCCATAGCATGAACTGCAACTAAACAGAACTCTTCTACAATATTAGCCAATGCAAATCAAAATTGTCAGTATTCTGTAAGTAGAAGGAAAAATATATTATTGGTCTCCATGTTTGAGTGAATCCATGTGTGAGGAGGTGTTGCAAAGGCATTTGATTTTCTGACTCATGTCTGTGTTTTTTTTCAATATATCAATTGCTTCACCAATCTATAAAATAATCAGAAATTTCAGAATGATAAATTTCTTTTCATATGCCTGGCTATTTAAATTGGGTTTATAGCTTCTTTATTGACAGGAGAATTGAGTTTGTGAACACTTTAATTTTCCTTAGCAGTCATTGCTTTCTCTTGATCCTGCAGTCCTTACTGAAACAAAACACCCATTCTCACTGAAATAAGGGCTACAGAGTCCTTGCTAACAATTTTATCCAGTGAAAAGGACCAGTTGCACAATGCAAAACCTCTGAATTATGGTTAAGAAATCTTGAATTCTCTTAATAAATCTGCCACTGACTATTGTAAGACTTAGAACAATTCATATAACCTCTGTTTCCATCTGTCTTTCCATTCTTTGACTGTTTTGTGTATGTAGGTAATATTAGCCAATGGCTTGCCTCCTCACAAGTTTTCAAGAAAATCTTGGATACCTGGTCTCAGTCAAGAACTCTGGAGACATACTATCAAAGAAATAATAAATCAAATATATAGGATGCTTGATAAATGACAATAGTTTATTTTTATGGGCATCAAATAAATTAGACTTGCAGTCTACTTGCAGAAATCTGTATCAAAACAAGAGTCTTTTTCCTGTCAGCTAATTATCTTTAATTTCTGCTCAATCTTTTTTTTTAATTTATTTTTCTGCTTAAGAAATATAGTTCTTTATCTGCTCACTCCCACCTGCAATTACACAGAGATTGAGGAAAAGTTGCTTAACGCTGCACTTAACTATCCTTCCAGCAGCACATATCCTTTAAGACCTGTGTTTACTGACAACACAGTAAGCAAATGCTGTGAAGGTTAAGCAGAGAAGTTAAACAAAAAGTAATCCTCCTACATGGTCTTCCAAGGGCACTGCCAGCAGGATGGGAGGATGGGAGTCTGACATTCAGTAAGCGTTCTCTGAAGGAGAACTGAAAGATACAGAGAAAATATCTTTTTTCTCTCTTCACAAGTATGCCCATGATCTTTATTGGCATTTTGCATATGGTAGTTACTTCTCTCTAACAAACAATGCTTATGATTTGTTATCTTTATGGAGAACAACTACTGATCGAGGTATGTCTTAAGGCACTGTATATTTACTTCTGATGCTAATCCAAGGGGAAAAAATAGCATTCTTTCACATAAATTCATGATTCTGAAATACAGATCATAGGATTAATAAACCAGATGACCCATGCATTTTTCATTCTTTCATTCTCCAAATTTTTATCAGAATAAAGCACTATTTCACAGTTATGTCATGGTATGAAGGTTCAGTTACAGGACCTCTTAATCTAGTACAATAGGACAGAGTATATTTTGAGGAAAATGAACACTTTGTGCTTGTAGTTTGGCCTTAACTTGTTAAAATACTTAGGTCTAAATTGCTTTTGTAAAAATAAAGGGCTCTGTATAAAAGACAGAAGAAGAATTATAAAGGAAGAAATGTATGTTGTTGTTATCCATTTCATTACTAGTATTTGTGGTGAATATTTGAAGCAAGGTACTTGCTACCTTGAGGACACTTATGTAAAGTGCCTGTGTAAAAAAGACTTATTAGCATACTTAGCCCTTATTAGTATACTTAGTTCTGCTAAAGACTGCATTGCAAAACAATAGGACCTTCAGCTAAAGTTATTCATAATAGCCAACAGAGACAGAATACTTTGTCTGTTTCTAGGAAATTAATAAACAGGCTGTTGTTAACCAAGGAAGAGGAAATTATTTCAACAGCTAGGGAAATTTTAGCATTCTGCTACTGAATCCCAAAGGAATAAATCCAGATGCATTAGTAAAAGTTCTTCATTTTTAAGTCAGCTGCAGCAACTTATGAAAACTCATTAACAGAGAGGAAGGAAAAAGGGGACCGAATACCTTAACAGTTATTTCTTTTCCAAATACTTTTTTCTTACAAATGATTACTTACAAAGGCTTGCATTGATGCATTTTTAATCTCTCGTCCTAACACTAATTACTTGCATCTTTAATTACTACCCAAGTCAGGTCAGTGCTTACATATGAAATTTAGGTTAAACCAAACTCTTTTAGAAAAGTATAACTTTCAACTGTTTGCATTTATTTTAAAATATTATTAAACTATTATTGTTTTAAAGAGAAGGGTCTTAGTATTAACTTTGTGATGAATCTCTGTGTAAGTGGTAATCAAGATACCATGTGAGTGGTAAGGAAGTATCTTCATTTTCACATCTATTAGAATGAATTTACTCTGACTATCTCTAATATTACTGAGTCTCATTTTGGAGTAGATGTTTATCTTTCTTTAAGCAAAGCTCACGCAAGTGAACTGTGAGAGAGGAGGATATAGAAAATAAATTCGTCATTACATTTTTTTTTTTTTAAATTATCTTGCCCTTGATTCAAACAATTACCATAGTGTTACTCAATAAACCTTTCTTCACTGGCAGTGCTATTACATTTAACAGGGTTTTCAGCTAGACAACACGTTTTTCTGTAATGCTATTTTGTATCGTCACCATATCATCTCATGCAAGAGTGGGTAATGGAAATTAATATTGTAGTGATACCCAGTGACACTAATTGGACTAGCTTACTTCACTATTATTGAGGAAAGAGGATTGTCTAAAATTTGTTTAGAGGACTTGCAGGAGAAACAAATACAATGCATGGTGTATGCATTTGTCTGAGCTACTAATAAATTACTTGGCTTTGCAGAACGTTATTAAAATACCTAAGTATATGGTGCATAAAATTACATTTTGTATAGGATTGAAGAGAAACAAAAGGAGCCAAAAGAGTAATGAGAAAGAACATGAGAATGTGTAAGAACATGAGTGGATGATTGCCACATGAGGAAAAAGGTCCACATCAGCTTGAGTGACACACACTTAAAAGTAGCTTTCCTCATTGTAATTGCTGTCTTGAAAATGCAGAAGATTTACTAGTTATATTTAAATTTGTCTTTTCCACTTATCATAGTCAAGAATTAAATAATCTTCCCTGGATAAAGCTAAAGGGATTATTTCATAAGATACTAGATAGACCATTTTATTTGCTACTGATTTTATCGTCAGCTAAATCATGCCTCCAGATAATCCAGCTGCATTATAGTTTGTGTAAAGTAAACATGTCTCCAGCCAGTGATATCCATATGGTCATTGAAATGGGCTTCTGGGACTTGAAATGGCACTTCTTTTAAATATATATGTACCTACTGTGTATTCGAGTTTAGTCTCAAGCTATTAATAGGATCTTTTATTTGTTCATAGTCTTCGCTGAAAAAAAGCTATTATGCATTTGTTACAAGGCAGGTGCTGGGAATACTTGTATGTGTAACGGCATATAGTATTATTTTTTCATAAGGTGTGAGTAAAATAGCTCCAGGCTTTTTTAGCCAGAGGCCTTTTCTCAAGGTACGGGAGCTATTTCATTCCTCACTGAGATTACAGTAATGTTAATGGGGAGTGAGATATCTCCCACCTTCCATCCTCCCAAACAAGTGGTAGGTTTTTTAATTTGGTTCCTTTCAGCAAATATTTGGAAGAAAGGCTGTAGTGTGGGTCTCAGAATCCCAGAGGCTCACAGAAGCCAAACTATGTCTATTTCCAAGTCACATAATTTTTGGTTTTGTTTTTTTGGGTTGCTTCCCCCCAACCCCCTAGATTTTGTTTACTTTTAATGATGTCGTGACTCTACCAACATTTTCCTGTAGTAACTGAGCTTTGTAAAAACAAGGCTTTTATTTTGGTCTGAGTTTATACTTGAACTAAAGAGGATGAGAGATTGTGCATGTATCCACTCCAGTGCACAGCCCCTAGGAAACTTGCATAAAAGTAAAGATACTGGAACTTGGAGTAAATCAAAAATCAGAAAACCAGATTAACCTCCTCCGACTGCTAAGCCTCAGGGAACCAGGTCACAAAGAGGCAGAGCTATTATAATTGAAATAATGGTGTTACGTACTGTAAATATAGACCAATGGGACTGTAAAAATGGCTGTCCATTGCAAATACCCCCTCTACCGCACTTGTTGAAAGGTTAGATGTAGACTTTCCTTTTGATATGTTTGCATGAATTTGTACAGCGTGATTGGAGTTGATCAAATTTAGCACAAAAGATGATTCGTAATTCATAGTTCATGCATTTTGGAGTTTTTACGTGTAAAACAGAAAGCTGCCACTTTCTAAATGTTAAGTATACAAGCAAAGGGCTAAGTGCACTCTTACTGTATGCATTTCCAGTAGTAGCTGGAAACATCTGCTTTGTGTGTCTGGGAATGAGGATGCCACGAGCCGGTCTTGCACTGTCAGTGCTCAGACTCTCACACTGTATAGAGCTAAAAGACTATGTCATGGCAGGAAGGATGAGAGACACAAAAAAAATCACATGTGCATTATCTTTTGAACTTACTGATTTCCTGTCAACGAACTCACACCTCATGGATTTGGAACTGCTTTCAGAATGAGTTCACATTCTTATCAGAGTTGACAAAGTGACAGGGGAATGAAAAATAAATCCCTGTTGTTTCCTTGATTTGCTTTCCTATCCCTTGCATTAAGATTTCATGGGATCAACATGGAAATATGGCTTTCTTTGAGACTTAAAACAAATCAACAAACCATTGAAAGAATGAAAACAAATGCTTTCAGTAAAGTACTTGATTTCTTTTAAAGAAATAATTAACTACCTAATTTACTTTTAATACCAGTTAGTTTTAACATTATTTATACTCAGTAATTCTGCAGAAAATGTACTCCTAACTTGCTAACCTATCAAGCATATCTTATTGAATGATTGACTATTACTTGCTGCAAATATGTTTGAGTGTTACATGAATATTGCAAGTTCATCATATAGCCACATGCTCAGTATCTGGGGCAGGGCAGATTCACTTCTAATTATTCCTCCTTTTCCCTTCTCAGCCAATTTTTTATAATTCAGTATAACCATTTCCTAATTTAGCTTAAACATTGGATATAGGAATCTTCTAGATGCTATTGACAAAGCCTTAGAAGAGCACATTTAAGAATAGCATGACATTATCTGTATTTACAGAGTGAGTTTTGTCTTCTGAGGAGCAAAGGCTTAGGTGGGAAAATAAAATATTTTGAAGTCTGCTTAAAGTACTGATCCTAAGAATGGCCTTCTAATGGTTGTATAGCTTTACTTGAGTGTGGGTATTTTTACTCCAGTAAAGTAAAAGCAGGATGCACTGTACCATTCTCATTTTGCAACACTTTAGGTAAGTAATGAATCAAGCTCTTCTTACCACATAAAAAATGTCTTACCCACTCCTGAGATTAGTTTTAAAAGAAAGTCATATCATCTATTTTGGACAGCTATCTCGAGATGAAAGAATTGTCTTCTGGAAATACCCGACGATATAGACTGAGTCTGAGGCAGCAGTGAATAGTAGATATGCAGCTTTTAGGTGGATAAAACTAAGGGAGATGCATCTCACTTTTGTTTTTCTCACACAAAAAGTCACAATAACTGTGGTATAAACAGACAAACTTGCCTCTTCTTTATGCTATGCTAATAGGTCACAAACATCAAATTTGACACGTTCAGCTGATGAGTGGTAACTCATTAAGCCAAAGTTATTTAGCTACATCTTGATTTTTCCCTTCTCTTTCCTTCCCTTGACTTCCCTCCCTTCTTGAAAAAAGGTTTCTGTGCCTCTCACCCCTGCCTGATATTTTCCCTATTTAAAAAAAAAACAAACAAACCAAAAAATATTAACCAGAAGCTGCCTCTGCAGTGAACTCGGTGGTGTCCATGTATCAGACACGCCTATCAGATAAGGTCCCTTGGGAATCTCAGGTGCAGGTCCATTTTTGACTTTCAAATAGGCTTCAGGTGTGGAACAGATACTGAAATGCTCAGATTAAGTAAAGTAGCCTCTGTGGTAGCCCCTGGCTCTGAGCAATAGCAGAACTTGAGGCAGCTATAGGCTTTCCTGGCAAAACCTGTCAGTACCTGGATATTAATCAGATTTCTATGCTATTCCTGCTTAAGGTACTGTCTCGTCCCACTCGGTGGGTTGCAAGATGGGTGAATCTTTTTGATTACCTGGGGATTTGTGTACCGACAAAGGCCGATCTCTGCTCGGCAGAGCCGCAGGCCGGTAGAGTCACGACAATGACTCAGAGGAACAGTCAGCCTAGCAACTTTATTAACTAGCAAACTACAAACTTAACGAACTAGCAAGCTCAGTGAACGAACAGAGGCAATTTGGCAATGGAGCTATTTTCCAGGCAACCCGTCACAATTCATCCAAAACTCATATGCCCAGATATATGTATAGTGGAAGAGTAGAGGAAAAGAGAAATGAGAAAAGGAAAAGAGAAGAGAGGAAGATAAAGAAAAGGAAAGGTATCACCACCCTTGGATCCCGCGATGACGGTGACAGACATGGCAATCCTCCGGTGATGGGCGCGCGCCGTTCCCTGGGGAAGGTGTCTCTTTATACTCTAATCCCTGCCTCAGGTCACACCCCTGGAGGACTTATGTTGTTCTGGTCCTCAAAGGGTTGCAGGTGCTGGGGGGTGGGTGGGTGGTGGTTTGCGAGGAGTTTCATTCCAAGTTTCCGGTGGTTGTAGGCCCATTCCTTAGATAAAACTCTGTGTGACCTCTGGCTATAGATGGCAACTGTGCATCCTCCAACGCGCTCTTCTCCTCCCCTGCTAGCCAACTTGGTGCACCGTATCTTGATACAATATTTGAGACAGTACCTCTTTCAGTGTCTCACAAGACAATACCTCTTTTAGTCTCTCCTCCGAAAAGCTCTCCCCATCCCATGACTTGCCGTCGCCATGCAAATCGCGCCTCATCTCTCCACAATGTTTGAGACATTAACTCTTTCAGTCTCTCACAGGTATATTCTATTTCCACTGGACTTTGTGCACTATTTATTTTGTCTATCATTGCCTAAATTTTCTGTCTTTGAAATATGAATTTTAATGCTTCATTACTAACAAAGATATTGCAAGGCTGAAATTATTAAATAGTCTAAAGCAATCTGTGTCTATGGTGACAGAGGTCAGCTATTTATTAGCTTGTAATACCTGGTTAAAAGAAACCATTTATATTTTACTCTGATGTATCTGTTTTAGCTGCATGAAAGGAATAGAAAACTTTGCACGTGACCCTCAGGTACTTTCTCTGAGTGACATAACTGAAGGATACTTATATGAGGGCTGGAGTTTTTGCAGAAACAATGACAAATACAACATTTTCATTGATTCAGTACCTTTCCACTAATAAAAATGTTATTTATTGAATTTTTGGGAGGAGTGAAGGCCAGTTCTTCATGAACTACTTTGCAATTTATGCTGTTATTTTGCAAAAGCAATGCTCTTGCTCATATTTGTAAGCTAGTGGTTTTGGGAAAGAGTGGAGTGATAAACTATGCACAAGGACTTTTGCACTGATCTTGTCTGCTGGGCATAGGAATGTGTGTTACTATGAGCTTATATTTAGAACATAAAGAGCTAGCCTTCAGGAAGTCTGAAAAAGAGAATTTATATTCAGTATTAGCATGCAGAAGTGAAATATAATGGTATATATAACAGTGTATTACTAAGAACAAAAGACTACAAATCACAGCCTGCTGGGGATGCCATTTGTTAAAAAAAGTGAAAGAAGGAAAGGGATAAGGAAAGAAGGTGTACTTGTCTAGAATAGAGTTAATTTTCTTTATAGAGGCTCATATGGTTCTGTGTTTTAGACTTGTGACCAAACAATACTTGATAACTTACTTACCAAACAATACTTGATAAACACTTATGTTCTAGCTTCGCTAGCATCAAGGCCTTCTCTGTTTCTCACTGTAACCCCCTAGTGTAAAGACTGGAGGTTGCACAATAGGTTGGGAGCTGGCACAACCGTGCAGATGACCTGAACTAACCAGAGATACTCCATACCATATAACGTCATGCTTAGCAATAAAAAGGAAAAAATGAGATTTTAGGAAGGTTAGGTATCTTTTGCTCAGGAACTTGCTGGGCATCTGTCTACCCTTGGGAGGTGGTGAATGATTGCCTTTGCATCACTTGTTTTGTTCTATTTTAGTCTCGCTTCTTCCACTTATCCTTCACTTATTAAACATTTTTTTTTTTTAAATATAGACACCCAATTTTTCTTGCTTTTATTCTTCCTTCCCTCTTCCCCCATCCCACTGGGCAGGGGGGGAGAAGTGAGCAAGCACCTGTGTGGTGCTTAGCTGCCCAGCAGGGTTTACCAACAACAGAAGGGAATGAGAAAGGGAAGGAAAAAAATCGTACTAATTTCTGATGCTCATTATGCTAGGGTATATGGATTTGTCATTTGTAACATATTAATTAAATTGTGAGTGAAAAGAATTAAAAAGGGCAGTGAATTACTCTTGTTGTTAGCAGGTATTTCAAGATTACAATTTCAAGAAAGAAAAAAACCTCTGTTTTTTGAGAAAGCATAGCTTTGTACTCTGAGTTATACAAAACTATATTAATCTTGAAACTGTAACTGTTCCATTGTGTAAAGGATTGAATTATGAAACTGCTTTTACAATCCTTACTATTTTCAGGTTCTTTTGACTGCTTAATAGCACCACAAAGCAGTTATCATTTTTGAAATTATTGAGCTCCTTGGCTATCCATGTAGTTGCTCTTAGAAAAGCAGATCATATTTCTATTCAAATGCCTACTGTACCTTTTTATACGTAAACTAAACTTAGGAGGTTTCACTGAGAGGAACACATGCTCTTGCAGTTTATCCCTAATATACAAACACACATTTCTTTCTGAACTGCATTAAAAAGATTTTCTTCACGGTTTAATTTATTTATATTAGGCTCCTGTCCTCTGACAGGAAGCTGGATAGATGATAGAAACTGAAAGTAGGCTTGTATGATAGACTAAACAACAAGTGTGACCTTCAGCGGCAGCCTGCAAGACAAGATTTTTAAAGTATTTTTCTTTAAACAGTGTTACCTTACTGTACATCTAGATGAAATCTGTTAGCTTATTTGCAATGGAAAACTACTTTAAAACAAAATCACATAGGAACTAATCCCTTCTAATACATTGATGCCTCCACAAATAGCCCTTGCTATGTATCTATCTGCTACTTCCTTAAATAACTCTATCTTTTTTTCATAGCCCTATTTCCAAACATCGATTTCCCTTTGGCTACCATACTCCATCGGTTCCTTAAATCTTGGTCAAGTTTATTTTTCTTCAGTCCCATTTATGCCTCTTTAACCAATTTCTTTGAAGTGCCCTTATCTGAACTAAATATGAATTTGTCTACATTGCTGAGAGACAACATATATAAGTTTTCCTTTTTTATTTAAGGTTTTTTAACTGTCTGCATAACTCTTTCCCCTTAACCCAGGGACAGACCTGACTAAGATTTTTTCTTGCAGTATTACTTCTGCTAGATGTAGTAAATGGTAAAAGCCTTCATGGCTTTCTCTGCCTTCAGAAGCAAGAGAGTACTTAATCAGAGCAAGCTATACTCACAGGAAGCAGAACTTTATTGACTGGAAAGGACCACTGGAGGTCCTCTGTCTGACCCCTGCTCAAGGGAAGTCCAGTTAGACAGAGCTGCTCAGGGACATGTCCAGTTGCATTTTGAATGTCTTGATGTCCCTGTAGAGAAACCCCACAGTCCCTCTGGGTAATGTCTTCCAGTGTTTGCTTACTCTTATGGTAAAGAAAACCCCATGTCCATTCAGAATCTCCCATTCTCCAAGTTGTGTCCATTGCCTCCAGACCAGTCACCATGTACCTCCAAGAAGACTGGCTCCATCTTCTCTGTGCCCTCCCACAAGGCATATGAAGACAGCAATGAGGTGTTCCCTGAGTCCTCTCCTCTTAAGGCTGGAAAGACCTTGCAGCCTCTCACAGCCTCTCCTTGTACACCATGTGCTCCATCTCCCTCACCAGCTTGATGACCTTTGCTGGGCCCACTCAGTGTACCAGTGTCTTCTGCTGGGGACCCCAAAACCTGGCACAGCACTCGAGATGTAGTCTCACAACTGCCAACCAGAGAAGAATTGCTTTCCTGGACCTGCTGACTACACTTCTGCTAAAGCATCCCAGATTGCAGTTGTCTGTCTTTGCTGCAAGGGTGCGCTGGTGACTCACGTTCAATTTGTCCACCAGAACCTTCAGATGCTTTTCCGTCAAGCTGCTTTCTATTCAGCCAGCCCACAGCCTATAGTATTGCATGGAGTTATTCCCTCCCAGATGCAGGATTTTACACTTTGTTGAACTTCATGATGTTGCTGACAGCCCATTCCTCACACCTGTCCAGGTCCCTCTGAACAGCAGCCCTGCCCTCAAGCTTATCATCTGTTCCTCTCAATTTTGTATCATCTGCAAATATGCTGAGAGTATCCTCTCTCCCATCCTCCAGGTTGTTAATAAAGTCATTGAACATTATTTGCCCCAGTAATATTGCCAGTTGGCTTTTTTACTGCTGATCACTACTCTGTAAGACTAACAGTCCAGCCAATTATTTCTCCCACTTTATTGTTAACTTATCCAGTCCATAGCTTACAAATTTGGCTTTAAGAATA
Organism: Ciconia boyciana; assembly: GCF_034638445.1. Taxonomy (NCBI): domain Eukaryota; kingdom Metazoa; phylum Chordata; class Aves; order Ciconiiformes; family Ciconiidae; genus Ciconia; species Ciconia boyciana. The sequence goes on from NC_132934.1 coordinate 178,920,415, forward strand.
CTATTCAAGACTGTGACAGATGCCTCACTAAAGTCAAAATATGCCACATCCACCAATCTCCTCTCATGCACACAGCCAGTTCTCTCATCATAGAAGGCAGTCAGGTTGGTCAGGCACAATTTGCCCATAAGGGGAGCTCCGTAATGAGTATGTTTCCTGTCATGATGCAAACAGCTGTTCTGAGGCTGGCTTTGTTGTAGGCTAAATTGTGGGAAGGAGTGTTTTTCTGCACAAAGAGCAGAGGGGTGAAAGAGGCCTTTGGTTCCAGATATTTTCTGTGTGAACATCATGACATAGAAGGATCACTTGTCAAGTCTCAGTCCATCTTAAGTATGATACAGGTCATGATAGAGGCTTACGTTAATTTGAGTCTCCTGTCCCCACTCAAGGATCTTCAGCAGAAATTAGCCAACTCTATGAAAGACTGGTGCTCCTACTCTAAACTGGGTGATATACTTTGCCTTTTTTCCTGCCCAGTTACACATCTTGTCTGATTTATCTCACCTAACTTTACCTTATTACCTAGATTACCTCTTTAGCTACTGAAAAGAAGTAGGCTTTTCTAAGATATGATTCAACTAATTTATTACAAACAGCTACCTGGCAGTGAAATCAGATCATACTCTAAAAATACTAGTTCTTTTTGCTGAGTATAAGGAACTCTGTCTTAGATGTAGATTTAGTCAGATAAATCTCACATAGAAACATTTCTTTTTTAATTTCCCCAGGATATTTCTATTACAATTTAGTTGTTATTAAGTGGATAGGAGAAAGTATAAATCTAGATTTTCCTCACTTCTAAAATATTCCAAACCAGAGGTTCTTGAAGATTTTGTATAGCTTATGGTACATTGTGTCTCACACTAATAAATATATGATTGAGTTTCCTTCTGGTGCTATTAGCTGTGTTCTATTTGCAACATCTGAACCATCTGTTTCTTTTTGCTGCTGCTAGCCATTGTTTAGGTATTTTGGAAACATGTCAGTTTTTTAAGGGATCCAATCTTGCCTGAGTCAAAAATAATGGAGTTTTGCTATTGCCTTCAATAAATGCAGAATCAGTTTTCAGTCTTCTTACTCTAATGTGATTCTAATTATGTTGCACTTTTGTCCTTCTTCTGTGCTTTCCCTTGCAACATTAAACTTAATTTGTTAATTACCCAACATTTGCAAATTACGAGGCAAATCTGGAACTCATTTTATTTCCTTTGCTGCTTGCTCCGTGTCCTCCCTCTTATACAAATAGAGTGATAAGCGTATGACTATTTTTTGCTAAACTTTGTGTCCTTTATTAAAGTCTGGTGTACAGTGTAGTCTGGTCAGTGTACCTTAGACAAATTACTTTACTCTAGCTTCGCCCTGATTCAGAAAGATACTTAGGGTTACAACTATCCACAGTTGTGCTAGGAATAATATTGAATTTAATGAGACTGCTCATGATGAAGGTTAGGGTTGTCTGTAATTATTATTTGGTGGCAGGAGCTGCTTTCAGAATAATCTATTACAAGGATAAAAGCATTTATGAAATACTATAAATACTGGAATAGCCATTTACCTAATGCGAAAATGGCACATCTAAAATAGTAAGTTTTGAATAATGAAAGTGATTTAAATGCAGAATTCCATCCTTTACCTGTATTTCTTGAAATATTGCTGAGCACCACATTTCTACTGAGGAGGGGACTACTGTCAATCTGAGATTAGCTACAAAGAATATATTTTGAAAGATTATTCAAAGTTATATATTGAAAAAGCCAACCAAACAAACTGTTTTCTGCAAGGAATCAAAACCTCCTTTTAAGTTTTCTCCACATCTGCTCTATTCATGATGTTCTTCTTGATACTGTCAACAAGAATGTCAGTTGTAATGCAGATATCTGTCCAACAGGAAGTGAACTGAGACCATAGGATCAATTTTCATACGGAATTGAACAGCCATCAGTCAGTAATGATGTTTCATTTAGACATATTAATGAACTGGATCATGTACAAACTAATGGTCTGTCAGAAGTTGAAAGGTCATAGTCCTTTTATCAGTCTTTATACCCTTTAGTACTCTGAACTGTTTTTTTTTTTCATTTTCCTCCTGTTTTTTCTGTCAACTTATTATTTTTTATAATATTCCTTTTTAACTGTCTTCTAAGCCTTGTCCTAAGGCCTTATTTTTCACATGATATTTTTTATTTCATATTTATATTGTATCAGGCACATTTCTGTCCTCAAATTTGGCTGGATCTCTTGGGCATTAAACTAATAAAACTAATAGTAAATAACGACTTCATCTCCAGGCAAAATTAGACCTGAAAAATGGAAGTAGCAATGCTTGCTTCTCCACAATCATCAGAATGATTGTTTAACTGCTCATAGCCTCTGGATGCACCATCCTGGAGGTTCGGATATCAGATCACATTTAGAAGATTTCCAGGTTCAGAGTCTTGTCTCTGCAGTGGGAGTTCCCTGATGCTCCAAGAATCCTTACTGTAACTGCAATGCTGAAGAGCATGACTTAAGCCAAGGATTTTGGGCTCCTTCTTCCAAGAACAGAGAGCAATGAGGATCTGGCAGCCCTGCAGCCAGGAGTCTGGGACTTGAGGAATCCTGTTGCAGGGCCTTCCACCTGCTGGCATCTGCCTGTAGCCCCCCAGCTCAAACCTCTGTCTGTCACCTGGTATCTCCTGGCTGCAGAGCATATTCACGGTGTGCACTCACTGATCACTTATACTCCATAAACTAGAATGATGTTTACATTTCTTATAGTATTTTTAGGAAACTGACTTCTGACTATATTCTGGCCTGCTCCATTACCTCTGGCATGAATTTTAGTAGTCTTAAACTTTCTATAATATCAAACTTGAAAAATTATAGATTTGCAATATTTCAGTGTCTTTCTTCTGTCCTTTCATGGCGACTTCTACAGTCATTAGTAGAAGGAAAATTTGCATTATCATTCCCTTTTGTCATTTCCTGTTATTGATTACATGCCTTACTGTAATGGTCATAGTTTCAAAGATGAATCTCTGATTTTGGGTATGTACAGCTATAACTGTTCAAGTAATAAAAATGCTTGCAGTTAGAAGTGTACACATGGCCTATAGGCTGAAAATTCAAGTTTGAGCCAAAGCCACCAAATTTGTCATTCTAGAGTCTCATCAAATACACATTCTTTGCCTCCATTCAGCCTTATCCCATGTCTTTCTCACTTGCAAAAATATCTCCATGTAATGAGCTCTTGGTTATTCTCTTATTTTCCCTTTTCTCACTCCTAAGTCTATCTAGAGCTTCCAAGAATACTTACTGTAAATGTACCACCATCCTTTGAATTAAGATGTGCTATGGTAAATGTAGGCATATATAATAATTTCCAGCTGCCGCCTTTTGAAGTTTAATTCACATTCTAAACATGCCTCAATCAACTCTTGAATTTGCCACTAAAATAAGGATTAAGTATTCATTTGGCATGCTTATTATATGTTGGCTACTGCTATGCCAGGGGAACCAGCTGGACTGTAGAATAAAAATCTCATATTGGATTTTCCCAAGGACTTTTTCTTTAAAGAAACAAACAGAAATAATCAGAAAAAAAATTAATAACAATACAAATGTTTACAGCATGAGTTGGAAAATGTGTTTGTCCTTGCTGCTGGAATCATTTATCCTCACATTTAAACCTACTGTTTTTGAAAATACATGATTTATCTTGGCATGAAATTCCTAAGACCTGCAGCAGTTTGAGTTGCTCCCATTAGCACATGAAACACTAAGTCTCAGTGTTATACAGCAGGTGCATCTTAACTGTAGTTCAACGTATTTCATTCCTTTTATAAAAATACTCTAATTCACAACACCTTTACCTGATAAAAAAACAACCAACCAACCCAAAAAGCCACCCCAAAACATCCTCAAAAGTCCCAGTTATTAGAAGAGGGCATTGCAATTTCTTTCATTGTGGAAGTTTTCCAATAGTTAAAACTCTTTTTTTGTATGCCTCTGAGCTACAGTATGTAAAAGTCAGTCCTACTAAGATATAATTAGAAGTGTAGGATAATTCTAATGCTGTTTTACAACTGATGAAATCTGCTTCAGCTCTGTCTACCACCTGATTACCATGGAAACCATTGCTGCCCAACAGAGTAATTCTGATTAAAAGGAATTATTATTAATCTTCCCAGTCAAGGGTGGATGGAGATTTGGACAGTTTATGTTAAAGTTTTTGGTACAGGCTGAAAGGTTCAGTAAGGGTAAATATTAATTCTTAGTGTGTTAGAGAGCAAGAGTATTTTTTTATGAGACAAGTACAATAGGCTGTCCAAAAATCAGATATTAGCAGGCTGCAATATCAGCTGTGCACCATCCAGGAATTGGACATAAATAAAGTTAGTTTTCTGGATGGTAAGGAGCTATAGGAAAAGCTGACATGAGAAAATTAACTGTTTCAAGGGTAGTCAAATCTTAGTTTAAAACGTAGTGCTGGAAGGAAAAAGTAGTACTAATGTTGTACACAGGTTAGCATTTAGACAGGTAAATAGCTGGTTTTGCTAAAATACACTCAGTTAGAAAAGACATTTTGTTTTTCTTTTATTTTAAAATATGTTTGATATACAGAGACAATAGCCATGGTTTGTAATAAACATTGAAATCTACATATTTTACAGAGGTTTGAGAGGAGGTCATAGAAGACTGTATCAAACTTCTGCTATTAGAACGAACATAATTCCTTGTTTATGGTAAGACCGTCAAGGCAGAAAAGAGGCCACCTTTTCCAGGAATTCCCTGTCTCTTGAAACAGGTTCAAATTGAACAGCATTTGGTATTTCTAGACTAGAGAAGTTTTTCAGTTCACAAATTCATGTTTGTAACAGACACCAATGCCACCAAAAACATGATACTTGTACACTGAAACTGTACAATTCCAATTTCCCCATGGTTCATATTCCAGAAGGGCTAAAAAGAAAGGATCCAAAAACTCAGCAAACATCACAAAGCTGGAGTGATAAAACAATGTATGAGGAATCTATATGGAAAATAATTTAATAATTTTGTTCTGTTTTATGTAGAACAAAAAAAGTATTTTTACCTTTTTATCAGTACATAGCTGTTATTTTACTTATTTCCTCTCTCCTTTAATGGAGGAAAGACAATTAGGCACTTAGGTCCCAGTGAACTCAGCTATAATGAAATACATAGATATTTAGCAATTAGTTGTCTCAGTCAAGCTATTCTTCCAGGCTGTTTCTGTAGACAATGGAGATAAGTACCTTCAGACGATGATTTAACTCCATTTTAAAATGGTGTAATTAACCTAAATTTCAAAATTTTTTTAAATTTCCTTTAACTATAAAGGCAGCATGGATTATATGTTCAACTTGCTTTTAGAAGACTAACCTAGGTGAATGAATCTTGAACTTGAGGATCTTCACAAATGACCGAGTGACTTGGTGGTTAACCACTTGTTCTCTTTGTCTTTGATATTGCCCCGGTGACTTTTTAAAAAGCACAGGCCACACTGGTTTAAGTATTCAACTGCTTATAGTTTTCTTTGTAGAACAGATTGGAAGATTAATATCAGGCTGGGATGGAAAGCTGGTGGGAATGACAGGGAATGGATCATTGTTAGTGTAGCAACATATTAAAGCCACACTAACAGGAGGGTTGTTTTGGGGTTTGCTTTTTGCCTTTTGTTTTTTTGTTTGTTTGTGTGTGTGACTGGATTAATATTGACTAGATAAACCTAGTTATTTTCCTGTATTTTGTATAAATAAAAAATGAAGAAGGAAACATTTTGCCTAGTCTAATGATTTGGAAGATGAGAGGAAGTACTGATACGTTGAAAGCCAAAAGCATGGAGGCACTCTGGAACTCATCATTGTACTTTATAATATCAGACTCTCAGCCTCCCAATGGGAAATAAAACAGGACTTATTTCTTATTGTCTTCACCCTTGGTGGCCAATTAAGAGCCTTTTTAGTTCCAGCTGAAGATTTGGCAGGTCTACTGTTTTGGCCACAATGTGGTGAGGAGTGTAATGAAAGTTAAAGTTAAATTAGAGTTCAGCACCTGTGGCTGGCTTGTGTCTGTGATCACATTTGACACTATTCCAAGGCAGAGCCAGAGTGAGAATGTTCTAATGTGTTTCTTGGCAGTCAAAGTCACCTTAAATATCAGTTAATACATTTATCTTTTCTCATTTATATAGTTAGCTTCAATGCTTTGACTTCCATCTTGCTCAAAGGGACAAACTAGGACCTTGGCACGTTTCTATTACCACAGGTTTGGCTGAAGGAGTTATGCAGATTGAAGAGAAATTTACTTTCTAAATGGCAAAGATGAACCCATAGCAGTTATTGAACTTTATTGTGAGGCACACTTGTTATTTTCTTAAAATCTTTTTTGATCTCCTATTTGAATGGGAAATGATTTTTCTATTCCATGAAGCCTTTCAAGATTTTTTAAGTTTTGTGGTCTGTATTGAATAAAACTGAGACTTTTGAAACTTCTCAAGAAGAAAGTGAGACCTGTTTATCTCAGAATAGCCATTTTTATGAGGAGTATTATACTTTCAGAGAATGGGTAATACCTGTTTTTCAAAATTGCTGTCAATGAGGTCAAGCAGACACTCAGAGCTGGATCTCTAGAGTAAGTAAAATAAATCAATTTATTGACTCTTTTGGGTTGGGTTTCTCTCAGTCTTATTGTGGTTGTCCTTCTTTGAACTTTTTATTAAATAGGCACTGGAACAGGATCTTGAATGTAGTTATTCTTTAGCAGGAGGAAGTACTCTAAATCCTTCATTTTATGTAGATCAATATGCCAAAATAATGAAGTAGATAGATACACTTAGAGAGCAAAAAGGGACAGTATTTATCTTACAGGCAGAATCTAGGTCTGAGCTACCTATCTAGACTCTGATTACAGGCTAGAGAAGAAAAAGGCAGTTCTAGGTGTAATTCGTCTTACCCTAAAGCAGATATCCAAGAGATCAAATAAATTTAATGCTAACAGCATCTGTTTCTCTCCATTGATTATAAAAGAAACTAGAATGATTAGCTCTGTTGTCTACATCGTAGTTTTGTTTAAAGTAGATAAGATTAACTGTACCTGTGTTGTCTCTATGGTCTAATGTTTTGACTATTCATCTGGAAACAGATGGGGACACTCCGCCCCCTTGAAAAGACTGTAATGGAACCACAAAATGATGCTGATACTTTACAGAGAGATTAGGTTAGCAGTAGAAAATGTCTGGGGTAGTCAAGTATACTAACTTGAGCAAGATGTGATACTGAAGGCAAGTGTTCAGACTACACATTTAGGAAAACACAATACATTTAATTTTCTCTTAGTGAAATACTCATAATTCTTGAAAGACTTTCTAAAGCTAAAACTATGCTGCTTAATTACTTACTTTCTTAACTATTACTCTTATTTTCTTACCAAATTTGTATATATACAAGGCCTATTAGAAATAGTTAATGATTTGTTCTTTCTGTACCTCTATTGCTTTCAGTTTTAAGGATGATTACATTACAGAAATGGTATATGAGCAGTAATAGATTTATACAATACTGCCCTTTGACAGCATCAAAATGAACCACTGATATTAGTGCAATACATGCGTATAAGTATTTATGAATGTATATATTCAACCACATAATACATAGGTAAATGTATACTTACGTAGGCATAGGTATAGGTTTGCATATCTGTTATCTTTCCTTCTTAGAAATGGGACTTACAGTACTAGTCAAGACAGATGTTCTCATACCACAGTAGAAAGATCACAGGTTACATGCTTGTTTTTCATGATTATATAATTTTAACCTTCATCTCAATCTCTTTCTAAATGCATCTCTACTAATATATATCGGGAAGTTGCTTATTTTATTTCTGTTTGACTTTTGGGGGGTGTTGGTTTCGGTTGTTTATTGGAGGGTTTGTTGGGGGATTGTGTATTCTCTTTTTTAATCCATCTATTTCTAGGCTACTGCTAGGGAATAATATATAGTATCTGTTGCATCTCCTATTTCAAGGCATTTTTCTTAGCAAAATAAATGTTAAACCCAAAATTAACAAACCCAATCTAACTGGAGGAAACAAAGGCGCTATAAAATTATTTAAATAGGAAATCTGGGGCACTATAATGTAAGTCATGCCTAAAATGTGTGTTGAGGCAGAGTTCTGCTTTCATTCATATGCAAATATTATGTATTTGAAAGGGAGGGAATTATAGGTGGTTTATTACCTATTAAGATTTATCTGTCCTATTATAGCTACAGTCCAGAGGGTGAAATGCTACAGAGAAGATCTATTAACACAGTTGACTAAAAAAAGAAATAAATTTAGAACTGAAACTTTAGATAATGGGTCGTTGCCACAGTTTTCAAGACTGTAGTTTTATCTGCAGTACTGTACCGCTATTACAGCTTCTGCTGAAAAAATACTGCAGTGAAATTTTGCCTCTAGAAAAAAGAAGTGCAATTCTTGCTATTCAGGAGTAGAGAGCTGAGACCAGATTGTGCTTTGGAATATCATAGCAGACATTTTTTCTACCCTTGTTCCAAAAGGAAAGTAAACTATGCCAGTCATGGATACATGACTCATTACTTCTTTCTGCACTAACTCAGCTGTGCTAGCCATTTCAGGGTGACAGTTGAGTAAAAGCCCTGACTGTGTCTCCATCCACTCTTTCCCACTTCTCCCAAATTTTCAGGAAAAGATGCAGCCCATAGATATAGCTCTTATAAATGCTTTTGGGTTCATTTTACCCTTTTCTGGCCTGCATGCTAACACAGGTTATAGCAGATAGCAGTCTTGTAGTAGATTCAAAAGATGAATACAGATCATTCCATGAATATTGTAATAGATAGAGGGGTTCCTATGTTGAACTTATGTTTAACTAAATAAATTTGGTGTACACGCTAAGTGCAATAGGCATTCTACAGATAATTTTTCTGTGGACATGTGCTATCCCTTATGAAATTTGTGCTGGTTGAAGAAATGCACCTTATGAAATACTAGAAATTTACTGATTGTTTAATCAATATTTGAACTGTCTAGTCAAAATAAAACCAAAGTTATTATTAGTCAAATTACAGTGCTAGTAACACCTATAGACAGTTGTATTAAAATACTGCTAATTCCCAGTAATAAAACGGTGAGCACTGATGCATACAAAGTTTCTCATATCCATCTGCTTTTGTTGATGTTATGGTCACCCTCCCAGTGCTCTGCTGGATCCTGAGGTAAACAGCACCATTCTCCCTCAAGGAGAATGGGAGGCCATTTGCATTATGCACAATTTACATTACAGAACAACATAATACATCCTTCATATTCAGTTATGAGAACTCCCTCTTTGGCAATTTTCCCTCAACTTAACAAATAGAGATATGTTTGTGTGAGGAAATTTGGCAGCTTCTATCTTTTAAGAAATGTTGTTTCATTTTAAATTTGTGTTAATTCAACTTGGAATTTTTTCTTATCCAAATGAATAAACCACAGCTGTAAAGCCATGTTTATATCCTTTGTCAGTGATCATATCAGCTCCAATGTATTCCTTAATTAAGATATCATGCTAGTATGGTAGTCAGTTATCAGAGAGCAACCAACTGGAAATACAGGAAAAGGACTGAGGACATCATCACCCTCTGATGCAATAGTCATACATCAATGGACGTATTCCAGGAACCTGAGTTATTACAGTGGCTGTGCTGTGAAGAGAGGATGCTAAGGCTGCCTTTCATTTGACTGCTATATGAAACGTAATCATCTATCATCATATGAATGATACGAGGGAAATATTGCCAGGAGAAATGCTTTCTGTGATCTAGTGTAATAAAATATAAGCCTATATACTTAGGAAGTTACTTAAACAGGGAGACTTTTATATCATATCTTTGGCCTGCCTTTTGTCTTAATGATTTCATTTAAACTAATATGATATGAAAGGTACTTGACAGTGTATGATCTGAGAGCTTTACTGTGCTAGTGAAAAAGGAAGAAGTTAATCTCATGAAAGTTGTTAATAAATCTTAAAGTATTATCAACATTTTAACATATTATTCATTTTCGTATGCTATTAGGGAGAGGGGAGTTGGCTAATGTGATAAGAAACCAATTAATATGATACAGAAACAAGTATATGATAAGACCTTTGTTCAGAATATTGCTGGCTTTAAAAAAACCTCCAGGGCATTCATTCAATACCTTGTTCATTGCAACTGTGATAGTTTTTTATAATGTCCACCATAGAAGAACATAGGGATTTGTTTGTTTCTCTTTATACAGCTTGCAGCATTATCAGTGATGGAGTAACAATTTGGAAAACATTAGATTACCTCTTTCTCTGAGAACATTTCCATTTCCATCCCACAGCTAAAACTCATGGGTAACTGACACATTTTAATTGTATTTTAAATACTCAGCTCAAATGTTATTCCGTCCATTTTTGTGTGTGTGTGTGACCATTTGGAATATTGCAATTATCATCCCCAAAAATACAAATACTTTATAATTTAACATGAAGTGAAAGAAGTGTCTGATTGCATGCTTCTTTTATGAACCTCGTGACAATCTTGTTTTTGAGAGATGTGGGTCTCAAGTGGTTCAAATAATATGCGTATTTATAGGCACTGAGTATGCTTCAGTAAACACATTAGCTTGAACACATTCTTTAAATACAAATCCTAAAAAATCTTATGTACTACTAGATGTTCTTATATTCGTGTTCAGCAATCTATACTTGGCCAAACGGTTTATCAATAAATAAGAACAAAAATAATCAAATATGTTTCCTTTTTATTGATGCTATTGTCCTATGCAGTACGGTGTTTCAGTGATTTCTAAGTGCATCATTAATATTCCTACTAGAGTTTAACAGTGGTGAAATTTAAAAGGTTAGGTTGATAGATTTTCCTTTATTTTTTAGTCTCTTTCATGTGCTGCTGCTTAACGTTTTATTATACATAATGGTTAATTTCTCCTTACTAGAGATATTGGTTTCCTCATATATTGTTAAGTCATATTGGAGTTCTGTATCTTTAAAACATGCAATAAATCCTACTTTGAAGCAATATTGAAACTATTTTGACAGACATTTGTCATTTTGGATTGTGATTTATGTGGGATCTCCAGAAGTTTGTCATGTTGTGTCACTGTAAAACTATAGTATGTAAGACAATATATATTTCCATTTCTGATTTTTCCCAATAAGTCAAGTCTGTTAATGGCTGCATTAAAAAAAAAGGTGGAATATTTTTAAAAGGAGACAGTTAAAGAGGAATACAATAAAAAGAAAAAAGGGGACATAAGTGGTGCAGAGCAGGTGAATAAGGAAGCTTGATGCTATCTCATAACACAGATAGGCAAGACATTAAAAGGAAATGAACAATGGAAAGTCAAAAGCTAATGAAAGAAAGTGAAAATTGCTCTTTCCATACACAAAGTGCATTTTCTTTAATTTCTTTCTGATCATAAATTTGGCACCCTGTGCTGGAAGAGAGGAAGACTAGCAGATGCTGCCTTCTAAGGCATGTTCAAATATGTTCTCAGCTTGAATTTGGAAGGCACAGCTGACTCGATTTTAAAACTGGGGAAAGAAGATTAATGCAAGATTTAAAATCTGGGTGACAACAGTTAAGGGAATCTAATCATATTTTTAGTTAACAATTTTTTGAATTGGTTGCCAAAAGGAAATTGTTAAACACTCATTTGCTTTTTCAAAGTAAAGAATTAAAGCCTTCACCAATGTGTTTCTTTTCTTACTTCCCCTCTCCCCACAAATTAGATGAAGTTGCCCTTTCTGAAATAGATGCTGAACTCAAGGAGCCTTGAGAATAAAGCATTACTATGTGTATTTTAATTCTATTTTAATTACACTACCTTAAATATTTTCTTTTAAATTGTTCTTTTGTGAATTGCATTTTCAGTTCACTAGGTTCTATTCTAAACATCACTGAGCTTGTAATTGTTTGAGGCACAAATAATAAAAGCTAATTTGTTGACATTCCTTGAAACACCAAGGAATCCAGCCGAGACTTAATGGATTTCTCTATCCCCTCCTTAAGAGGCAGTTTCTAGTTTAATTCCTTCTCTGGCAAAATATGTTTCACTGATGCATAAATTCTAAGGGATCTAAAGGTTATGAATATAGGTCTTTGCTGTCCTATTTATTCATCCAGGGTCATGAAAGCTCAGCCTGAGATACTGATCTCCTTTTAATCTTTAAAACAAACATAGAGAATAAACAGAATGAACTAATTTCTCTGTGTAAATGACAAACACATTCAATAATGTTATTTACTACTATTAAAATTTTTATAGATACTATGAGTAGGACCTACCAAATAATCAAAATACCTGCCTATTGTCATATTAAATCTGCGAAATGTGAAAAGCTAATCTAAATGGACTTCTTCCTCCGAATCGTCCAAACAACTGTGTCTTTCTGAGCTTGTTGTCTTCTATATTATTTTTAAAATAAGTTTCCTTGATAAATACATACATTATTTAGCTCACAAGCTGCTTAATAGTATTATTCAACAACATAATTGCTAGCTCTGATCGCTATATGATATTTTCCCTGGATCGTCTCAAAGTCGTTTACTTATTTTAGTTGCTGCATTTCATAATGCTCTGAATTTCTAAGCATGAAGTGGATTTTTATTTTTAAAAATTATTTATAATATGACTAGTTGGGACTGATATAACTGCAAGAGAAAATTGTAAGAAAAAATGATAATGTCTTAGTGACTGATCTTTAAATGCTTCCAATCACTGACACTGTAACTATCACTGATTTTGTGATTCCTAGGAAATTTGTGAGTTTTGTAGTAAATTTAAAAATTATTATTTTTACCTGTGGTTAATGCTCCTCCGTCATGTCTTCATGTAAAAAGTGATAGTCAAGAACATTCTGGATAGAAACAACTAATTTCTTGTTTCTAAGGGAACAATGTTAATTTTAACTTTCTTAAGCATATAATGACAAAGAGCAGGAGTGCTGAAATCAAGCAAGGAGTGGGAATGTTCCATACAATTCTCCATCCCATGTTGTTGCTGTCAGCTGAACTCAGGAAAAAATTTTGAGGGGCAAACCCAAAGGTTACAATTCCTAGGAAATAGAAACCCCTAAAGACATGTACATATACATGAAAAACACTGAGTACTTTAAGTTTGGTGCCCACATCTGAGATGGGTGTGAAATTTTCCATTATAGTCAATGGAGATCTAGCTACAGCAAGTAAGCACCTAAGGCTTGATTTAGCTGCTCACACAAAGGTGCATGATACTGCATATGATAGAAATCTGCATCCATCAGTCATGTAAGACAGATAGCCCCTCCAGCTTTGATGGAAAATTTCTTGATGAATTCCACTAAAATAAAAAATTTTAAAAATCACTTTTTGTTAGTTTATTCATTGCTTAATACTCTTCTGCTTAGCAATAATCAATTTCTACACTGGCATAAAGCCCATGGCTTTTACTCTCCTAATTTATCCTCTTGGGAACCACATAAGTGCCCTGCAAAGCTAAAAGTTCATTTCATCCTTCTTTAATTGCACATTAATTTCATGTAACTTTTAGATGAACATCATTGAAAAGCAAGATAATTTGACCTATTCTTTTATAATTAAAGAACTACAAATGAAAAAAAAAGCACATAAATTCTCCTTATATTAATGAATTAAGCTTTTAATCAATGATTATACATTTAACCTGCCATTTAAAACTAGGATAATTATAGGTTAGCTTTTTAATTTAGTTGATAATCTGCTAATTTTCATTTAATAAATGTATTAATTAAAATATATAGTGCTTTATCTTTATTTCTATGTGACAGCTATCAACCTAAGTTGGTAATTTATGCAGTACAACATCAGAGAACACTCACAATAAGTATATCATTCTGTACATAGTTTAGAGCTGTCATAAAGGAAGGCTAGCAGGCATGATTGCTAAGATTAAAATATTAAACTGCAGTTCTTTCAGTGGTTTATTAATCTGCAAAAATTTAACATAAAATCTTATTCTTGCTACAGTTGGTCTGTGTCTACAGGGTTTTTCTTTGTCTCCCCACCTCTCAGCACCCCACAAAAAGGGCTGAACTTGAGTTCGAATTCAGCTGTTTTAAAATCTGAAGGTAGATGGAAAATTTGTAAAATATAGCCTTGAAACCCCTGCTTAAAATGGAAGCTGTGCTGGTGTTGAAGGGAAATACCCAATAATATGTTCTGCTTTAAATTAATTTACCTTTTATTAACTCTTAATATTATGTATGTGTACTGGGCCTGGCTAGGATAGAGTTAATTTTCTTTATAGCGGCTCATAAGGTGCTGTGTTTTAGATTTCTGACCAAACAATACTGATAAAATACTAATGTTCTAGCTTTTGCTGAATAGTGTTTGCATAGCATCAAGGCCACCTCTGCTTGTCACTCTGCTCCCTCAGTGAATAGATTGGGGGAGTGCACAATAGGTTGAGAGTTGACACAACCGTGCACATAACTTGAACTAACCAAAGAGATACTTATACCATATAACATCATGCTCAGCAGTAAAAGGAAAAAGAAGGGGTTTTAGGAGGTTTAGGCATCTTTTGTTTGGGAACTGGCTGGGCATGAGTCTACCCTCGGGAGGTGAAGAGTGATTGCCTTTGCATCATTTGTTTTATTCTGTTTTCTTCTCTTCTCTTTTCTTCCACTTATTAAATAATTCCTTTTTTAATCTTCTTTCACTTTTTTTTTTTTTTTTAATCTTGACCCCAAGTTTTCTTACTTTTATTCTTCTTCTCCTCTTCTCCTATCCCACTGGGGGTGGGGTGGGGCGAAGTAAGCGAGCAGGTGTGTGGTGCTTAACTGCCCACCAGGGTTAACCCACAACAGTATGACACTTTTTTTTTTATCCCAAGAAAAAATAATTTATGGCTATATGTTCATGTCTAGTTGAGTCACCATGATTAAAAGAAGGAATACAATATTTATTAATTCCTTTATGGTTTTACAGTGAATGAAAAAAAACCCAAAACAAACAACTGTCCAACTCATCTTGTGATCAATTTTTTAAAGAATATTTGAAACACTTCTTTGATTAAATTATGGAAAATGGATTACAGACTATGCTGAATTATGTAGATTTGCTCTAATCATTGTAAGCACTCCTAAAGCCAAACATGTGAGATGTGTGTGAGGGACAAGTCATGTCAGCTTTGTGATTGACTTTTAAGTGGAACTAAGGGGAATAGTAACTATGAAATAGTTGGAGTGGGGTTCCTTACCAAGCTGGTAAAAGAAATCACACATCTAACCAATATTCCAAAGTCTTGGCAGTTCCAAGACTCCATGAACTTTTGTCTTCTTGTTCCTGGTTATCATATCCCCATATATCTATTTCATTACTCCTCCTCTCCCTCATCTTCTAAGCCTCTTTATGCTTCCTTCCTACCCAAACTGTTTATTTAATTCTGCAATAGCGCCCTACCATTTTCCCATCACTGCAACAAATTATTTGTTGCAATTTATCAAAAGATCTTTTTCAGATTTGAACCTTTCATATGTTTAATACAGTGCAGATGCAGTAGCCACATGTCCCTTGAACTATTAAGTTCATGTGAAAACTGATGGACTACAGACCCTCTTGGCTAGTACCCTTGTGTGCTGTAATCACTTTGGTGTACATCTGTCCAAATTGCTCAACGCTGTGAATAACATTTTCTTTACTGCTTTTCTCCCATGGTAATGGGAGCTCTGTGTGTATTGGAGTAAGTATCAGGCAACACAAAGGAGGTAAGAGATGACAGAAGCCAATTTGAGCGCCTTATACTAAAAGCAAAAAGCATGCTTTAGAATGTCTATTGTATGCTACAGTGTTTTTCTTGAGATCTGTACCTGACAAAAATCCCACATGCTAAATTAATCACTAACTAGAATCACCAATCCTAATTCACTTTTTAAGTACATATTCATTTTAAGGTAAACCACCCCATGGAATGGAAACAAGCACACTTAGTAAAGTTACTTTTTAATAGTATTTTTAATTTCACAGAATTATCAGTCTAAAGTCACAAGTTTACCATATCCAGCATACATTACTTATTTTCCGTATCTAGGTGCAGTACAGTTTTGTTAACACTTATTTTTATTACATTTCTAAATGCATTTAGGAAAACAGATTTTAATAGATCCTTCATATGACACAAGGTTAAAGTTTTATGCCTGTAACGAAGGATATGGATCATATAAAGACAAACATTAAATCTGATGCAAGAGTAAGGAGTAGAACACTTGTTTGCAACCTCTACACAAAGACTGTAAAGAAGAAAATTAGTTTTCCTTAAGTAAACAATATTTATTATAATGACTACTGGAGCATAAGGTTTGGGGACAATTATTTCCCAGGTGTTCCTAAATGACCTTGAGAAGTGATCATAATACAATATTTGAGAGGAGTAAAAATTGTTTTTTGCTATATTCTGGACACTGCACAGTGAGAAAAGTAGTAAAGAAAATAATGCTTTGAAGACAGTGTAGCTCATGTTTAGTAGAAAGAAAGCAAACCTCATCTATCATCTTTGCAAAAAATCCCCAGACATGGTCTTCTTCAATGATCCTAGCTAGCCCTGTCGTATTGCAATATTGTACTGTTAGTTATTATCTGCTGGTATCAGACTTTGTCTCTCTGGAGCCTGTAAATAAGCTTTGCTTTCATACTAACACAACACAGTTACAGTGCAGGCGGTTGTGTTACCTTTGCTGTTATGTGGCTGATAGTGGCTTGGCATATGGACATGTTCATTTGATCCTTATTCCATGTCATTTCCTATCAGTGTAACCAAGAAAGTGCATTTGTAATTACACTTCCTTTCTGCAAAAAGGCACAGTACTTAAATGTTGGTTAGATCTGTTTAATAGCTTATCAGACATAATAGGTTTAGTTTTTACTAGGAGCATAAATTCATAGCATTACACAATCTGGTTTTGTTTATTTAATCCTATCATTTTAATCTGTGTACTCATGGGAGCTGATGTCCATGAAATTTAATGAAATCCTGATCTTGCTAGTGTCAAAGGAATTTTGTGATTGTCTTCTTTTAAATAAGGAATTCACACAAGATATTCAGGGCTTCTGTGGATTCAGATTTCCCTCATCTTTGTTTCATTTAAAAATCATTGCTTAAATAATGTCTCATCTACAAATTTTTATTCATGAATGAAGAAAATGGCTTTCTTCTTAATGGCTCTTCCTTAACAGTTTATGCTTCTATAACATCTCTCAAAAGCATTTTCAAATGCTTTTTTTCAAAAATAAAAATGAAATTTTACCAAAGACAGTGAATTCATAAGCAAAAGGCATGCTCCAAAAAGTTACTTTTAAACTATAAGATTTGTGGTTAACATCAATCTAGCTGGTGTTGAGAAATATTTCAACTCTTATGCATAAAAAGTTGGTGTAAAATTACAGTCTCAGCAGTATCTAAATGAGATCCTAAAAATATAACAGTTAATTCTTGAGACATTCAAAACATAAACATCTGGACATTGAAATTAATATTGTCTCTCCCATCTTTGGTCTTTCTTAGACCTTTGTTACAATGAAAATGTGAAACCTAGGGGCAAGTGAGCTGTATGTATGACATTATTTGTGCAATAATAATGCTAAAAAACATCAGACTGGGCAGCTACTCAGCCCCTTGCAGAACCATGTCACATCGTTCCAACTAATGATTTATCTAGTCTTTGCTGTAGCATCTGCAATGACAGTGCCTTGACCAAATGCCCTTAAGGAGCTTATTTCTGCAACCAATTGATCTTAAAGTTAAGAACTTTTTCTTATTTACTGCCACCACTTTTCTGTTTTTTTGCTTTTGGCCAATGCCCCCTGTCTTTACCATTTTCTAGACTAAATAAATCCCTTCTTTCTTTTATATATTATTACCCTGAAGGTATTTAAAGAGACTCATCATGTCCCTAGAGTTTCCAGTTTGGTAGATTACACTAGATCATTTAGTGTACCTTCATATGGTTTATTTTCGGGTTGTTGTTTAATTTTCGCTATCAATCCTTGTATTCCTTTAGTTTGTTCTGTGTGACTCATTATCTGGGAGAAACAGCATTGCAGATACTGGGCAACAGACTCATGGTCAGGACATGCAGCTTCCCTGCCTAAAGCAGAGTAGTAAAAGTGCTTCTCTTAATGTTGAATGTAGTTGCTGTCCTTGGGGTGCTGCTATCATAAGAGACTGACCCATGGGGTATGCTACATAGTGCAGTCCCTAATAAAGGGAGAGGCACAAAACCAAGTAGCACTTAAGGCTCCATTTAGACTTTGGGAATTGTTTTGTGAGCTTTGCCATGGTCTACACTGAGGGATGAAACTTATCCCATAGTTGACACAGAGTTATTGAGGAACAGCGAGGGAAAGATTTACTCAGGATGCTCATACTACAAAATGCCAGTCAGGTTTTGTTTTGCAGATTCAGACTGGTGTCAGACATTTACACTCTGTAAGCTTTCATCTTCTTTTTAATTCTGTTGTGATACTCTTCCATTACAGCTAACTATGCATCCAATTGTACACATGCTCTCATGGAAAGGCAAGGTAATAATTTCTACCTGGGCTGCTTCTGAGGGTATAAATTTGGGTCTCTTTGCAGCATGTTGCATTTTAGCATTCCTCCAGTGATGAGACTTTTGCTGCTCCTAAAAGTGAATGGGCCTGGAGAAACCAGGCCTGATGTACTTCGTGTCCCCCTCAGCTGATAGCTTTATAGATGCCTTGAGGACGAGATAGATAAGTGTACAGTCTTTCTCTGTGTATGTATGTGCTTATAGACATACTCTCCTCACATACCATTGGAATATAGACAGTAGGGAAATTACCTCCAACGTGTCTTAGAAATCTCAGCTGCAGTGTAATAAAGTAGACCTTGGTTTTTATGTGTTTTTTTTCAAATTTTGTTTTGTTTTCTTTCTCTAAGTGCATGCAGCTGAGGTGTTGACTACAATGATGTTGAGTACAAGCGTGAATATTTACATCTAAACAGAAAATAATCTCCAGAATTTCAAGGGAGATTTAAGACTTTCATGATAGTATTACGAAGAGAGCAGGTAGCAGAAATCTGCCAAGCTTTCTAGTGCTGCTTTCACCTTGGATTCATTTTTAGCAGTTGGCTGCACCTGCACCCACCCTAAGAGGCTGATACCATGCCAAGTGGTGCAGAATGGCTCATGTGCATAGCATTACTCAGGGCTACCCCCTCTCAGACCAGACTCGCTGCACCCATGCTACATAGCACACGGTCCTGGCTCTCTGTAATGTCTCTATCACCCTAAGATAAAGCAATCATATCTTGTGTGCTTTCTCCGGTCAGGGTGTCTGAAATACTACGAAGGGTATGCTGCAGTCCTCAGCATGAGAATTTTAAAGCACAGAAGAGGGTGTGAGGGTGGCCTCTCCTTTGATGTGGCCTGAGGGCAGGCAGGAATGCTTGCAGGTACACAACCTGCGGGAAGCGTGTTAGAGGACTGTGTAGGGCAAAGGAAGCAAATATGGTGTAGTTGTGTCTGTCCAAATGATCCCTGGAGCAAGCTGTCCTCAGAACAGTACACAGGTTTTCTTTTGGAAACAATTAATTGGTTTCCTCTAGAAAATTATGAATTAACTGAGATTTGTGTAGTAATGAAAATTAGGGAATGGGGACCTGGAAGTCAACTGGACAACAAAGTTATGTAGCTTACATAAAGGTATTTGCTGAGTATGGTTTAAGATGTTAGTTCTTCACTCCTTATCACTCATAAAATTGTATTCCATGGTTTTCTCATTTGTAGATTGAGTTGGAGAATGTGATTTCACATATATCAAACTGTTTTGCCTTGCACGTAAGGCAACAATGCATTTTACCCTGGGTATCTATGAGCAGTGGTATTTAATGATCAGACAGCCTTGTTCAAATGAAATATCAATTACTTTAACAGCAGATACAGAATTCCAGAAAAAAAATAATATTTTAAACAAAAAAATGATCTATGTGTGGGTGTGCTAACGCAACATTTATCACCCTTTATGGCAACTCAGGCAATTTAAGATATGCTTCTTCCTACCCCAGTGTGTCAGCCTGCTTCTTCTGAAGAATGTCCGTTCTCTACAGAAAAAGCATAGATCATTAATCCCACCGTAGTATTGTATCCCACCATTGCATTTGTATATATTTTGCAGACCATTCCTGTGCAGATTTAAAATCAGTTTGGGAGGTTGGTATTAGGAAGAATTAATTAAGTTGATAATTTCAGCATTGTCCCTTAGCAAATCTTTATCTGTTTATTTACGTATGGTTTATCTTGAATCATTCGTTTGCCTCCTACTTGTAATCTAATTAACACAGCTGAACTCTAATGTGACTGTTTAAATCACTGTTTAAATCACAAATGTTATAATGATCTGTATATATTGTTTATTAATTGTGGTTTATTGCCTGCCAAAAGGAATATATGTTGAGATTTCAGGGTTCTTCTTGAGCTTGGCTGTGGAGAAAGATATCTTAAATATGTATTCTCTATTTCACTATGAGAATCATACCAAAGGCAAAGCAAATTTTACATTCTTAGAATATTTCTAACTGTGTTTATCTGCACAGTAAATACTCATCTCTCCTGTGTAGTGTCTAAAGAAACTCCCTGTAACAAAAATTGTCAGGCATGATAAAAAAGGTGAAAATAACAAAATCAAAAGATGAACACAGTCTTTCCTATGGGAACCAATTTTCCAAGCTCTGTGGGTTCTTCTGTTTCATTAAACATATCTGAGGTAAAGGGGCAAGGTCCTGCATCAGTTGCTCTGTCCAGTATCACTGCAGTGCTATATGTCAGAAGAAAACTTTGTGGACGAATGCAGTGCCAGGCTGACTTCCAACTTGAGACTAATAGAACAGCATTGCACCTTCTCGTATGGCTGTATTTTGAAATAGATGAAAATTTGATCTAATGATCAGTTGACTTTTTTATATCTTTCAAGGCTTTGCATCTAGCCATTTTGAATTTCATTCCCTACCTCATTGCCTAGTAGTACACATATCCATTTTACAAACACATCAATGTCAGTTCAGTTATCGTCTGTGAATTGGGTATAAATTTAGGATGATGTAGAGATATATTCCTCAACAGAGCAAGGAGCAGTCAGTGATATTGAAGGCTTGCTCAGACAACAGAGAAAGAACATGGCCTGGGATTTAATACATTACCTATTTTATTTTTAATATTTATAATGAATATGATTATTCATGGAAAATTTCTGAAAAATTAAAATATTTTAAGAGTTGTACCAAATTTTAGGAAAATATTAGAAAGGTTGGAAAGGAAAATATTGTTAGGTTCATTATAGCCCGGTTAAAAATATGCTGTTCTGAGAACTAAATTACTGGGGGTTATTTTTCTTCTGCTACACTCTTCCATTATTTTTCTTCTCAGAGAGCCATCTTTTCTTCTTCCTCATAACAACTTCTTGTTTTTACTTCCTCCTAGCTACACAAGTCAAAAGTAATGCCCACTTTAAAGTTCTATATATTGGCTTAAAGATCAACAGATCCAATAAATTAATGAGTAGTATGGATCTCCTCTCTTTGACTTATTGCTTAAGACTATCTTCAGATATAAAAAGAAAGGTTTTGCTTCCTAACTGGAAAGATTCTGTTAAAAACAAAAGGAGTAGAAAGATGATAAGTAATTCTGGACCTTTTAAGTAAATGGCAAAACTTTCAATTGACAACAGCAAAGGCCAGGTTCACCCTTCCTTCTTTGTGAGGTTTAAACAAAGCATGAAGGTAACAAGCTACAGGAAACTGGCCAGGTCTGCCTTCTTGGTTGTATTTGTCGCCCATGCATTCCCACATCGCAGATGGGAAATTGTAACTATAACTGCTATGTTTCCTTAGCCATAAAAAGTCTGTAGTGGAAATACTGATTCAGCAGTGGTTTAACACTTGCATCTCTCTCTCTCTCACTGACTTGGAATTTTTATAAGTTCTTCATTGTGACTTGGAATTTGAGCAGATGTGCAGAAAGATGAACACATCATTACAGAGTTCTGAGGGATTTTTCACATCGGTGCATTCTAAGCTGCTTAACTAGATGGCTTTTTTTTTCCTTTAAAAAAAAAAAAAAAAAAGAGAAGAACATGAAATGTAAGCATAGGGAATCTGTCATATCTGTACTGATATATCTATACTTTTGGCCTGTAAAACTGGAGTTTTACATGTGCTTTCAAGGGAATTGTAGAGGTTCTACACCCAAGAGATAAGACAGTACTGTAAGACAAATAAAACAGGGTGAAAGTCATCTCTGGACTAAGTATTTCATGAACTCAGGAGAGTTACATCTGTCCTTATCACAAGGTTTAAACACCAAAGGAAATTATAATTACAGTACTGTAAATATACATAGTACTTTAGTCACAAATAGTAAGTCAAGGTTACCTTCTCCAGTCAATTTTTAATGTATTGAGAGACCTAATTACAAAAGTGCCTGTTTCCCCTTCAGCTGACTAAAGGCAGCACAAAAATATCCACTTCCACTGTTCATTCCTTGTCCTAACCTCCTTCACAATCAACTCAGCTTAGCGGAAGGAGGAATTCTTTAAAAAGTTTCAAACATTTACAAGATAAAGGGTGACATATAGAAGATAAAGGGAGATGCACTACATTTGTAAATTTAGAATTATCTCTATTTTTACATATTTTAGTTTGCTTAATTTCAAAATTAATTACATTGTTAATTTAAACATAGACAAGAATACAAGTCTACTCTCATTGATGCAAAACTTCCTGAGATTTCTAAATGAACAGTTCTGAACCAATCTGTCTATGAATTTCACTTTCTAAGGCCATTCTTCTAAAATTATATGTAGTATCTTATTGGGTGTTAATGTAGGTTGGTATTGTTTCACTTTGCATATTTGTTTCTTAATGTTGATTAATTTTTAATACAAATTAAGATATTTACTGTCATGTCATATATTATTTATTATGCCACATAGAATTTGAATTGAATAATGCAGAAAGTATGTGATACTAATGATAAGCAAACCTTTCTGAATGAAGTAAGACTGAACTAAGACCTTTAATAACATTGGCACATGGCATTAGCTGTTTTGCAATTTAAATACTGGAGTTGGTTTTGGTTTTTTTTACTTCTTATTATTCATGTTGATCTACTTCTTCCTTTCATAGTATCACCTGTGAGGGGAATCAAATTTACCAAAAAAATAATGCACTATATACTTTTTCATATAGTATACACTTTATAGTATATATAGCATACACAGAAATTTTCTGACTTGATCACAAAATAACGGTGCAAATCTTCCAAGAATGTGTTTTCATCAGATTTCTGCTTATTTTATGGAAAGCTGAAACACATTTCACTGTGTCTTGAAACTCATGGAATTTTACTTTAGGAATGTTAGGATCTTAAAGATCAGAGAAAATCTTGCTGGCTGTATTTGAGAAGTGCAACAATCATTGCAATTGCATTGGGACTGAAAAAACTATAGATTTGTTATAGTGAGGCTATAAAAATAGAATGTAAAATCTATTTGCCTATAACATATTCAATAAAGCCAAGAAGTTAAAAGTATATTTTAAAATGGTATAGACTAAAATGCCAAAACAGGATGCCAATTTATAGAATATGTTCAATGGTGTGTCAAGTTTATAAACATGTTTGCAGAGATTTTCAGTGATTAACAGTGGCATATTCACTAATCTCTTCTTGGCTATTTCAGGTGTGTATTCTTTGTATGTAGCTATCTAAAAATGCATACCACTATTTTAATCTGTCTGAAAATTTAGCATTGAGGGCCCAAATCTGCTATTACACATACCTGAACAAGTCCCTTGAAGTCAATAAGAGTTAAGTGTGAAAGCATTTGAGGGCTGATCAAGCCTCAAGGCTCCTCCGTGAAATTCTCAAAGAAATTTAAGGTTAAAGTGATTCAACTCAATGAGGTTTCAATAGTGTATGAAAACAATAATGTCATGCTAGGCTTAACTCTTTTTACTTCATCAGAAGCCCTATAGTCAGTACCTGATAACGTTTATAAAGGTTAAACAGAATTTTGAGTAGTTTATTCTCACCTCTCATACTGCAAGTGTTAGCCAGCTGTAAGTTTAAAACATGACTTTGTAAGAGTTAGTTGACTCTTCTAGCAATAATAGGATAAACATGAAAATCTAATCCCATGTATCCGGAAATATATGTCTTTGTGCACACGGTGACTATTGCAGAAGAGAAGTTACCGTATGTTTTTTGTTTGATATTAAAACACTGTGATTGCGACAAAGGATGGCAATACAGCTATTTTTACTCCTCCTGTTTTCCACAAAAGTGCTTACTGCAATTGTCCTTCACTTACTCCCCCTCATCACACCCACAACACACACTCATTGTATAATGCTTTATTGTTTAATCATTCATTTAACAAAGGTTTTAAGGCATGAAGTTTAATTTATCAATTGTGTAGGATTCTCCTCCTCCTCCTTTCTTCTTCTCTAAAGTTTGGTACTTCTTGTGCAGTGATGTGAAGGTAAAAACTGAAGTGTTGTTTTATGTATTTCCTTAGGCTCTTCTTTTACATCAAAGAAACATAATCCTTTAAAACGCTCTACAGTGGAATACTGTTATCTCTTTTCCTGTGGAAGGAAGCCAAATTGTGGTGCATAATGATTAATTTCAATTTCATTACTCTTAGAAGTATCTAAATAACTGTATTCAGATCAATATGAAATAAAACATGTGAAGTAGTTAAAAAAATGGAAGGATATACAATCTAAACATTATCTGAAAAATAAAAATCTTGCATACATATATGCTCTGAATTTCTTGAGGGTTTTTCCTTGCTGAGTTTTTGGGTTTTTTAGGTTTCAGGGAAAAGACATAATGTGGCAATATATGGGACTGAGGAAAAAAAACTGGTGGTCTTGAAGTTTCTCATAGGTTTCCAGCAAAAATAAGAAGAGGAGGTTTATTAGAAAAGTGTATAGAACAAAACCTGTTTAAAATTTCCTACAGCATTTCATGAACTTTGTGCTGGTGCTCTTGCTTTCAATTTATCATCTAAACATATATTTTTTCTCATAGCCACCTGTTGAGAAAAAAGATCACAGTAGTTCACTTAACAGGTTTGAAAGGGTGCTTTTTCTTTCCATAGACTATCAACACCTCACTGTATTGTTCAGCATTTCAAACATAAATTTTGTCTTCCTCTGCTGTTCTGTTACATTTCTTCTCACAAATTCACATTCGCTTGGTCTTTCAGGCTTTCGGTTCTCCAGGATTCAGAAGCGTCTTACCTAAGTTTAGGGATTTAACTATACAGATCTTAATTTGCCTGTGGAAATATGGGGCTATGCCAGGCCCTTTCCACTGCTTAGGAAGGGTAACTGAAGGCATCCTAATTTATCTGTCTGAAATAAGGACCTAAAATTAAGTAGTGATCCAGGTTCTGTTGCCCCAAATTTTTTGCGTTTCTAGTCCTTTTTTTAATTTTTTTTTTTTACTTTACCTCTGAGTTATGTAGTAATTGCAGTAAGTCATAAATAGAGTAGTACTTTTACTAATGCTGGTGAACAACTGGATCTCTGTCACTTGTCCAACATATGTTATTTACATATAACAAGTGCTGCAACATGGTTCATACCCGCATTATTTGGGACTGTGTCCCTCCAGTCCCACAGACTGGCTGTGTCTACTCCACACAGCATCAAGATCTGGGTTTCCTTAGAGCTTCAGTTGGTACTCCTGTATGAGGCATTAGTACCAGTTCAGAACATTCTGAACTGATGTGAAGGCTGTGTTGCAAACCATCAAAGCAACGTTTTTATAGCATGAAACAGAGGATGTGTGTTGTGTTTCAGATGTGGGCATATGAGGTCCTAAAGAACGCCAAGGCTTTTTTAGGCTACCAGTGTTAGCCTGCTGGGACAGTGCTGGTAGAGAGCAGCACAAGGCGAAGGGATCCAAAACTGCTGTGGTTACATCCATGCTGAATTTTAGGGTCTCTGACATTAACCGCCCTGTGAGCGGCATTGGGGTTGTGTCCTGGCAAGAGCTGTTAAGAATGCTGCAAATGCTTCTGCAGTCACGATGGCTAGTGCTCCAGCTTGCTCCCCAGTCTCATTTATTTAGCGGTACAGATATACTCTGTGTTTATTTCTTCTTATCTATGTATTCCTATAGCACTCCTGAACAGTTGCATCACTGTTCTAAAGGCTGATGCAATCTTTGGCATTTAGCTGACTTTTTTCTACGTTCTATACGAAGATTTATCTATATATATATGTACACACAAACCCAGATAAAACTGTGTTTTCAGTGCTTTCAGATATTATTCAGTGAACTGAAAAAAATAGCCTCATACTTAGCGTTTAGAACTATATCAGCATTTCTTTGCTGTTGTTACTTATTTTTCCCCTTTCATTTAACATTTCTCCCACCAGTTCAGGAAACTTTTGAAGTATTTGCCTAACCCTGGAATATCTGTTTGTACTGTTTCCTGACTTTGTTCATCAGGTTTTATAAACCATAAAGCAGATATACTTTATAAACCATAAAACAAACTACAGTACCGGGTTTATCTTGGCGAAAAGAGCCTTAATGCTCTAACAATTTTTCCTTTATAAGCAATGTCCCTATTGCACTGCGGGTGCCAAAAGCATCACATGCTTCTATTTCTTAATCTCTTTAGTAGACTCTAAATTTTAGTTGTGATTTATAGCTTCTCAGTAACTAGTTTCTAGTTTCATACTCAGCAGTATCACAGTCCTCAAGTTGCTGACCTGCTCAGCAAGCAGTTTAGGGGAAAATTGTGGCACCTGGCTGGTTTTCAAGTGTGCCTGGACCTCCATTATTCTGGAACTCCAGGGTTCGGTTATTTCAAACCAAAGCAACTTATCCAGAAAACTTAAATAATAATTAAAAGGAAAAGAAAGAAAAGAATGAGGAAGTGAATTTGAAACAAAAAAACCCCTAGTGAACTCTTAAGTACATTGACCAATATTTGGGGTACTGTCTAACAGGTCGTCAATGTGGTCTAACAGGTCGTCAATGTGGTATTTATGCCTTCTATCCTTGTATTGTGTCATCCATGTCAAAGCTGACTCAAAGGAAAATGCAACATGAAGATTCTTTTTCTGAAAAGCTGACTGTGCCATTCAAGGTTTTGACCTTTTCCTTTTTTTAGTATTAATATCATTTAGAAATAAAGCTATGATTTTCAAATAGTAGCTTACAAGTCCATTACAGGGAGAACAAAAACTAAAGAAAAATGCCTTTTTTTGTTAATACTTTTTAATATCCTTCACCTGATCAGGGACTAAAGTTGAAATCTAAAACTGATTGCCTGGATGCGTTGAGTTGAGACTCCTTTCTCTTGAAAGAGAGGGCATGTGTAAAAGTGCCAGTTCTTTACTGATTATCTACTTTATTACTTCATTTTTGAACATATCTACCTCGCTAGCTTTAGGAAAACCCTGTGCAAGGTATTAACACTGCACATGATTTCATAAAAGATGGTAATACTGAGGTGTCCAAGACATATGACAGCTTTGTCCAAAGTGTCAGGCAATCTCAAACAGACCCCTTTTTAATGCCATAAAAATGCTAGGTAGGTTCAGTGTTCAGAGCAAGTCAGCTCTGAACAGTTTTGTGGTAGAACACTTTTGCACACTTTGTGCTGCAAAAGATCTGGAGTAAGTTTCTGATGAACTATGGCTGTCCACCTCCAGTTACTCTCTGTATTGTCAGTGGAGATAAATAGGCACTTTTAAGGAACAATTCATGTAACTTGGTTTAGATATCCCCTTCAGTACGAGATGAATCACATCCAGGAATTTTCTGTTTCTCTGGAATGACTGTAAAGGAGTTGTTGTGGTTTAACTCAGCAGGCAGCTAAACACCACACAGCCGTTTGCTCACTCCCCCACAGTGGGATGGGGGAGAGAATCGGAAAAAAAAAGGCAAAACTCATGGATTGAGATAAAGACAATTTAATAGGACAGAAAAGAAAGGGAAAATGATAATAATGATAAAAGAATATACAAAACAAGTGATGCACAATGCAGTTTCTCACCACCTGCTGATCAATGCCCAGCTAGTTCCTGAGCAGCGGACCCCTGGCCAGCTTTTCCCCTAGTTTATATACTGAGCATGTTGTCATAAGGTATGGAATATCCCTTTGGTCAGTTGGGGTTAGCTGTCCCAGCCGTGTCTCTTCTCAGCTTCTTGTGCACTCCCAGCCTACTCACTGGTGGGGTGGGGTGAGAAGCAGAAAAGGCCTTGACTCTGTAAGCACTGCGCAGCAGTAACTAAAGCATCAGTTCATCATCAACATTATTCTCATCCTAAATCGAAAACACAGCACTATACCAGCTACTAGAAAGAAAATTAACTCTATCCCAGCCAAAACCAAGACAGGAGCCTAACTTGTCTTCACATACAGACACCTCTGTAGCATAGAAACGTAAAGCTATTTGACAGAAATCCTGCCCTTTCTGTCTGCTAAAGCCTCAAATTTATCAGTGAAAATTATGTTTAATCTGGGCAGCAACACTGGTGTGGATTTAGCATTCAGATGGCATTAAAAATCTCTGCAGACTAACTGAAAGTGCCAAAAAATAATCCACAGTTTTAACCTTATTTTAAAGTTTTGTGCCTGTAGTTTACTTATTTGATAGTAACCAACCCATGATTAATATTTACTGCCAGCAGTTGCAGCAGCCTCAGAGGAACTATTTTTTTACTACCAAATCTAGAAATCTTAGTCACCCTACATCAGGAAACTTTAAACAGTTTTTCCTTTGGGAGTCTTTCCCCTCCAAAAGCTACAGAGGGATACATTGCCTGCTTCTTGTGCTCTAGCTACTCTTTACTGCAATATACCATCTTTCCCATAGATGAACAAACTGGACCAGTCTTCCATTAAGGGGAACGCTGATCTTCTGGTTTCTTCTTGCTAGTCTCTCAATCATTTTGTCTTTTTTTATTTTTCAACACGCCCTTTTAATAAATTAGTTTCTCTCCATTACACAAAGGAAAAGTAAATATATTCAAAGACTATTCATGCCAAGCCATGTGCATAATTTAGGGGTTTTCAGTGAACTTGCACCCCAGGAATCAGGGACCACCTGAGCTGATAGGATTTGTAAGACTCAAAAGCTGGTTCATGAACAACCCTTTTGTATGGAGAAAAATTGCTACTTGAGAAAGCATTCCTTGCAACTTTATTTGTCTTTAACTCTGTATTTGCTAGCTGACACTATACTTGAAAGCGTTTTTTAATTGGGCGGGGGGGGGGGGGGGTGTTTGGAGGTTTTGTTGTGTTGGTTTTTTTTTTTCCCAGGGCATAAGGAAACATTGCTTACTGTCCTGCAAAATAATAATTGGAAATGTTAACATATAAATTGCGGTAGATGGTCAGCAGGTTCAGATAAGTAAATTCCTGCTCTGATAGCCAATAAATGCAAGCACTTTAAACTTCTGTTTTATTTTTATATATCAGTGTGACTCTTGCTAGAGATTCAACCAAAACTGTTTGCCTGCAATGAGTCAAGCTAAATCTTTCATATAAGAGATCAGCTGTGACTGTAGGGAGCTTACTTGATTACTTTGGAACCAGGCACAATGAAAATAAACATTTTTTCCTATGAAATCGGTATGTTATAATCAAATAGTTAAGGCTGTGATGTGTGACAAAGTCCTGAATTATGTTTTCCCTAGATTGGGATCACATGTGAGGCAGCAGCAGATTTCTCCACGGCTATTTGCATTAGATGAACGCTGCTCGAGGGCATGGCAGTGGAATTGGCTTCCATCGCTTACACAGTTATATAATGTACTTGGAATGGAAAAAGGATGCTTCTCCATTAGAGAATCCAAAAAGCTGTGTCCCTTACTGAACCTAGTGTTTAATATGCAGGGGAGAGCCTTGAGAGGGGGAAGGCAGGGAGAGAGTGAGCTGTAACATAGTGCTCTTACATAGCTTCATAACAGTTTGGGTGTTTGCTGTTTTCTTGGGGTTTTTTTTCTTTTCCTATGCTGTGCCTGAGCATACTAATTGCTTCTTTTCCTCTTCCTTGTTAGTTCTGTAAGTGCTTCAAACACTGTACTGTGCATAATGCCTTACACTGAAGGTGAAAGTGTGAAGGTCAGCTGGTAGGATGACATCTCTTTAGAGGAAAGGTTTTAACCTCTAGTATTCTTTACACATGTCTTTTCAGTTATATCTGTACTGTGTATTTCACTTTTAACTTGAATGGATGGTCTGTTTCCGAGGGACATTGTTTCTTTTTGTTCCTTTGTTGGGTGGTGTTTTTTTCTAACTGGTGTGTGTAGGTCATGTGAATTGTAGCCAGAAGTTTTCCTTGGAAGCCTTGGCTTGAATGTGTTTGAATGAGGGGCCCAGGCACTCTTCTGTAAGAATGCCTTTATGAAAGGCCCATTGTTGAAATTTTGGAACAGTGGAGAATATATTAGTGCAGTCCTGAGATATAAAGTGACTGTAAAAATGATAGTATGGCACTATGTATTTGTGTTTCCTTTACTCTTTCTCAGATGGGCTCAATTATCAGTCAGAAAAAAAAAAAAAATCTTTTCCAAATGCCAGGTTGACAGAATCAGCCTAGAATTGGACAGCCAAGCTAATATGTGTTTTCTGATGATACATACTTTGTGCTTGTAACCTAATTAAAATCTTTGTTGCTGTCTGAATTTGAAAAGAAATCATGCTCATTTTCTTGTATGTGAATAGTGACAGTGGCAAACTCACTTTCCTACAGAAAAAATGAGTGTGGGAAATAGAAACAGTAGTCATTAATAAGATCGAGATTTACCCTTATCATTGGTTTGACCTTCTATCTGCTTTCAGTCGATGTTCCTGGTATGCCTTGTAAAAGAATTTTAATTCACGAGACACACATAAAACCTGATGACTATTAGGTATTGAAGAAAATGAAGCATTTGCACTTATTATTCTGATCTATTAGCTGTCAATGATATGCAGGTGTCTTGAATAGATAAAGGTACATTTTATAATAGTAGTTATAAAGGATACTTATAAAGGGTCTGCCTATAAATCACCTGCTGTACCATGGCTGCATCAAAACAGCATGATCTTGAGGATACAAAATGATGAAGATTTTGAAAGTGAATACAAGTAATGTACTTTACAAAGCCAATTTGTATTTATTTCTTATAATTTATTTTATTGATAGGATATTAATATTGGCAAGTCTGAGATACATTGTCTTTCTCTAAGTTATGGTGTTCTAATGCTTTAAGTGCATTTTTTATGATTAAATACAAACATGATATTGAGTTAAAGTGTTAGGAATGAAGCATTTTAGTGCAGATGAATTTAACATATTACATTTTTCACAGCATGTCAGCATTAATAAGAACTCCAGTATATAACAACATGAATAGTGACATCTGTGTACTATCCATTAGGAAGATATAATAAATCAAAAATCCAAGTCAATCAACAAGAATATTGCAAATAATTGTAACTTTCAAATACTTAAATTAGGAGAATGAATACTAATGGTTAAATCAAATTACATTGGCATATACAGTTTATCAGTACAAAGCACAACAGAAAAATGTGCAGTCATTTATAAAGATTCAAAATACTGGAATTGTTTTTAACCTCAAAAGAAAGTTTTGGCATACTTAGTATGAAGTAACTGGACTGCTGACTAACTATTATAGCTCTATTTTCCCTGAATTTTCAGTTCACAGTTTTGATCTTCAGAGCTAAAATTGCTTCTCAGATGGTGCAGTTTTTCCATATGTAGTAAGCAATAATACAATTAATTTATTGTATATGTCTGTTGCTAAACAGCTACTAATCAGGTATTAGAAATAGGCTGTCACAGAGAACATCCTTTATTTGGTTTCTTGTTTTTCCATATCTTAGTTACCTATTTTTATTTTCACCTATCCATCCATGTGTTTATCTTTTTTTCCCCTTTGCCTGCAACATTTGGACTTATAATATGGCTTATTTTGGCAATAGCTGGCCCATATAACAAAATATTATGAACAGGTGTGTAATCATAAATATTTACACTTTCCTTTATGCAGAAATACTTGTGTATTAAAATTACACAAAAGCTATTTACTAATTTTATATCAGCATAATAATAATGAAATGATTCATAAAACATATGCACTGTAGTTTTATACCAATATATATCCCTCTGTACATCTGGCTTTAATTAGTAATAGGTAAATTACTGTAATTTTAGCACAAAAGAAATACATGTGTCACCTATGGACTGCATAGTATTACTGTATCCACTTACCCTTCACCACAGATTTCACACACAGGGCTATACTAGATGTGAGAAACTTTATCTCTACTGATACTCATTTTTGTTAGCATAAATTCAATATTTGTTTTGATTGAGCTATACATATATATTAAAAAATTCTTAGACACACATATGTATGAATTGGCCAAAGATCATTCTTAATAGCTATATATATATTTTAATATATGGATATAGGTATAGATATGGATATAGATACACACACACCCCCCTACACACACATATGCACAAACCAATGTATATATACAGTAACTCTAAGAATAATCCTCATATCATCCTAGAAACAGATTTCTTTTGTTCTGAAAAGCCTCTGTTGTTAAAAAAGCCAACATACCAACAGTCAGCGAAAAGGATATGTTAAACAATCAGAAGAGTGAGAATTGGGACAGAGGGAGATGAAACGAGTTGCCAGTGATTACAGAGGGAGTCTTTGGCAATCAGGAAACTGGACTCAGATCTCTGCAGTTTCAGTAAGCACCTTAACCACACATTTTCTGTGTTGATTTCCTTCCCATATAAAGAGTTCACCAAAATTAATTAAGTGAATATGTTGTAAATGGGTAATAAATAGATGGAGTTTCCCCTTAATTGAATTAGATGAAATCATGAGATCTGAGCTTTTTTTTTGGAAGCTTATTCATTTACTCTTCAGCAGAAAAAAAAAAACAGTTTTCAGACAAAAAAGTACATTCAAATTTGCAGATGTCCCTTGTCCTGGAATAGAAAACATGTGTGAGTTAGTAGCATACAGACTGGCACTGACAGTAGTACAGGTTGCCCATTGAGATCACAGTGAGTCAGGAGACAATCTGCTTTTAAGCAGAGATGCAGATCCAAGGCAATGACCGTACATTGCAAGAGGAAAGTGATGATTTGTCTAAATCAGGCCTTTATTTAGCCAGCTGGTGATAGCCAGCACCAGCTGCAGTGGGACGGATGGACCGGATTGTCCGGCAGCTCTGCCTCAGGTCACAGGGGAACATGGACCCACCTGAACCATCAGAGGACAAAAAGCTACACCAAGTGGAAGCAGAGAAGGATCTTGAAATGAAGTTATATCTTAGGCCACTTTTTCTGTAGCAATAGGTTGGATTTGCATGTCAGAAAATACAAACAAAATTGCATGTTCACTTTCTAATATGACTCTTTGCTTTTTTGTATGGCTCTTAACCATTTAATTAATGTTGAAGGTATTGCAAGTAAAATATACAGTACTTCATCGTTGAGACCAACTGATGACAAATTGTTATTCTAAAGAATATTTATTCTTGTCCCAGTAGCTTTAACTCTTAAGCACGTGCACCTGTTTCTCATCTGGCAGAACAGTAAATCACTAGAGAACACACAAAAAAACATTTCCTTCTTTCATTTACAGATTTGTCTTTACTATTCTTTTATCAGTTGTTCTGTTTCTGAGTGAGTATTGAGTGGGTAGTGTCAGGGTGACAAGGATCTGTAAAATTTTAGGATCCAGTACAGGGTTGTTTGTATAAGATGGGTAGAACTTTTGGCTAACAAGGAACTTAGTTGAACAGTTGGCAAGTGGCTAGTCAATTGAAAAATATTTATATTCTAATAGAAACAGAATGAGGAATCTGTGTGGTTCATAGAAATGAAATGTGCAAAATGCTTTGTTCGCACTTTAGAGTGGATATGCTTGGCATCATTTATGAAACGTTAATAGTAAATATACTTTTACACAAATGGTTTATCACATCACAAAACCCCAAAAGACAATATGCATCTGACTTTTCACATGTGTAATGATTAAATAAACCTACAATGTGCAAAAAATAAAAGATGTTTCACTCAAATATTAAGAAAAACTAGGCTTAAGTTTTTCCAAGCAACCTGAATTTGATCCTTCTGTGTGGCTGAGGTACCTTTTCAAGGCCAGATTTGGTACCTGTGGAGCAAAAAATAATTCAGGTGTTGTATTTTGGGGGAAACATACATGGCATCCAAAATAAAAAGAATCTCACATTTGTTTCTGCACCAGGTTGGTTTTTTTTTTTCCTAATTTTTTATTGTAACTTGTTTTTTATATTAATGAAAGAATCAAGATCTCATCTGGTATCACATGTCTTTAAATCCTCCTAGACATTTATCTGTATCTAGAATGTGATTTGTATAGATGGATCCAATCCCTGGTTAGGCAGGAAAGCCTTTCGTATAACTCCAGATTGGTATAAAAATGATCTTTACATTCCTCCAGTCTTTAGTTGTTTGGATTCCATGCTGCTTCTTGATAGGTATCTTCTCTTGCTTCAGTGCTGTAGTTTTAGCATGGCTTTGTTGATTCAGTTCAATTATCATTTTTCCAACTTATTTCAACCAGTCTATTTTTATAATCTTTCAAGTCCCGTTTGAGTTCTAACCTTATTTTGGAAATATGTTATCATTTTGTCTCAACATTGTTGCTTCAAAAACATTTTTTTAGGATTGAGTTTTTCATAAAATCATCTGTTTCTTTTTGTTTGTGGTTGTTTGGGGTTTTTTTGTTTCTTTGGTTTTTTTTCAAAATAACACAGTATGACACCCTTTAAAGTAAATAGCATTAACACAATATAAAGTGTTCCATGATAGTTTGCAAATGGGTTATTTAAAGCTTATTTACAAACAGTTCCTTGCATCCATATCATGTATTCAGTGCATTAATAGGTTTGTCATTTTTACTGCTACAAAAAATTACAAATGTGCTATTATTTTGTCACTATAAATGTTTCTATTATATCCTCTAAACTTGAATGGGCTTTGTCTGGTGTCTAGTTTCAGTGATGGAAGAACTTACAATTTTTTGTTAGTGTTGGTTTCATTAACATTTTAATTAACTTTTTTTTTCAACATTATTATGAATTAATGAATTCTTACTACTTTAAAACAAAACAATGAAAATATAAAACAACTCAATCAATTCACATATTTAAAGGATCAGGCAAGTGGAAAAAGTCTGTTCTATGCAGACATATAGATTTAATTATTTAAATACCTAAATAATAAATATTTATGTAATGTTATTTAATAATAAATAATTTTTAAAATATTTAATAAGCAATACATTACTATTAGTTTTTCATTCTAGATTGTTGCTTAGTCTTCATCACCACATTATCTAATCACCTAATTTAGCTCTAATTTATCTCCCACATATGGTTTCACCAGGGTAAAGCAAATTAATCTTATTTATTTAATGTTATCATTTACAGTTTTAATTCCCTCCTACTAAGCCCATATTTTATATGTATATGTATATATATAATTATAGTGAATTACTGATTTTCTTGGCTGTTGTTTTACCTGCTTCTTTACCTGCTTCTGAACACAAGAGTAGAATTATATAATATTTCAAATCTAAAAAAATGTTTTGTTGTTATTATATTTTTTTACTCTGTTTGTCTGAATCTACTGATAAGATTACACA
The DNA here is from genome assembly GCF_034638445.1 of Ciconia boyciana. Classification (NCBI taxonomy): domain Eukaryota; kingdom Metazoa; phylum Chordata; class Aves; order Ciconiiformes; family Ciconiidae; genus Ciconia; species Ciconia boyciana. Next base: position 178,956,200 of record NC_132934.1, read on the forward strand.
AAATAAGGCATTTTCCTGTCATTCCCATTCCTATTTGTCCATATGTCACAGTGGCATTATCTTTAGGGCACCTGTAAGCAAATATTTTGTATGAATTCTCCCTATTTTTATTTTATCAGAAACTTTGTCCAAGAAGCTACCACAGGTTATGCTTACAGAATTTGTTTTAGCACTTATACATAATCCTGGTCAGTAAGCTCCTGGCAAAAAATGGAAATCCTATGAACCTAATGGAAATAGAGGCACCAGAGCATACTTTGGTGGTTGTATGTCCTCACACGCACAACCAGTGTTCTTTGCTTCCCCGGATGCCCAAAGTCAAAATAATGCAATATAGTAAGGAAGAGGATGAAGAGATAGGGATTCTATGAAAGAAAGTAAAATACTGTGATTAAAATAGTTGAATCTGTTGAATGTAAATATGACTTGCATCTAGAAAGCTTAAGAGGCTCTCTAGTTCCTAGCTAACATAACAAACATGTTTTCTGAATGTCCAGAGTAGCTCTCTGGACATTCTCTGTTTGTGTGCTCTCACAAACAATTATGCAAATACCATGGGACTTGAAGCAAGAATATTTGTATGCATGCTGGTATCTTGTTGGCAAGACTGGACTCTTAAAATGCATTTCTACACAGTATATGATGAATTATTCTGCAGATTAATCCTGTTGTTTGTAGGTTGCTGTAGGCCACTCATGAAGCCATGAGCATGGTCATTCAAATACAGAACACTTATAAATTTTGGCATCAAAGAATACACATAAACTTCTTGCCATGCAACACTAACTTGAAACACTCAAGCTGAATATTAATGTCTGTGCCATGTGTTGTGAAAGAAGTTGTTTTTTCTTATGAAAGCAATGAAACACGTGACTGTAACTGACAATTCTTGTTGACACTGATGTGCTTGAAACATCTACTTTGTTCACATAACAAAAGAGAGATGACAGCAATTTCTAGATCCAGGAAAATGATTAAAATAAACCATAGTGGTAGTTTAAAGAAATCACACATGTGGTCAAAATTATAGGTTCATATTGTGGAAGATGATGAAGTTTTAAACTGATCATATCTCCTTCCTTTGGTGCACTTAAATCTTAAAAATCCTTGAAGAGTTTGGGGTTTTTTTTATCTATTTTAAATGTTATAAATATATGCTCTTCAGTGCTAAAACACTAAGTGCTATGTTAGCTTGAGTGATTCTTTATGAGTAATAATGCCCTGACAAGAATGGAAGTGCTGGCAAACCCCTGATTAAAATGTTGTGAAGATCATGGCTGTTATACAGGGCTTTTAAGCAGGAGTCCCTCTGCATCTGACTGTGATGCTGCTACGAACAGTGAGATGCTGGGGTGTCTCGTGCCTGGGCAGGAGAGGGGTCTATGAATTTAAAGAGGACATGCTCCATGTAAGTGCAGCAAGTCAAGATACAATTTGAAGCATGTTTATGAAAGCCTCTGTTAGAAGGCTTGGATTTAGGCTTGATCTGTACATTCATTGTGAATTAAATTTTATTATAACGTGGATAAAATGTTTTGTTCTCTGATGTCGAGTGTGGTTGCAATTTCAAATCTGGCTTTAACAAACATTTTCAGCTCATTATTTCTAGCCACCTTTTGAGTAGTCACATATTTTCTACAGAGCAAGGAATACTTGTACAGTAAGAATGTAGATGGAAGCAAACAAACAGGCCATCCAGAAAGCACCTGTGCTGCTCTCCCAGCAGGATCTCAATAATGGTATTTGAATTCAGTGATTGAAGCGGTAAGATCTCCTAGCAAGGAACTCATATGCACTTAGTGACTCCCTTTTAAAAATCCATTTGTAATAAATTATTTCATGGCATTCCTTTAATTATTTACGATACCAAATGGTCATTCAACATTCTGACTCATGGCTTGATCCATTTACGTAAGCACAGCTATGCACTGCATGGCTTTCAAATGCACTAGGCATTTTTACTTTACTCAAGCCTGGTTTAAAGTGCCATAAAACTGCAAGCAGAGGCCAAAACTGATTAGCTGGTTTAAAATCTAAGCCATACCTTAAGACTGTAGCATTGAAAGTATGCCTATATTTTTTATATAAGTATGTATATTTTTATATATTTTATATGCCTATATATTTTATATAAGTTTCTATAAGTATGTATATAAAAGTAGCTATACTCTGTTCAGAGTAAGGTTGTTTTAAATAAATATGTAAATATTGTTTATACTCTTTTAAGACTATAAAAAAATTAAACTCTTCTTAGGGTTTTTTTTTTGTTTACTCATTCTCCTTAAACATGCTTACTTGATTAAAATTCTGTACTATGATTAAAACATAAAATAATACATTAATGATAAACTCAATACTGCTAGCATAACTAGTGAGGTTGCATTACAGATATTTATCTCCCTCTTGGGAATTAAGCTATGGAGAGCTACCAGGACAATCTTCTGCAGTAGTTAATAAACCCTTCAGTAAATTATGGTCTATCTTGAAGAAATTGTATATTCAGAATGGAAATGGACCTGCTTGCAAAATTGGAGCATATCCTGGGATAAACAGCATTGAGGTGAAGAAACCCTTTTTTTTTTTTCTTTTTTATGTAGAAAACTAGCTAGCATCATTAGAGTGTTCAAATATGACATTGGCAATTGAGATGAGCATCTGGTAGCATTTGATAATGGTCTACCACTGGAAATAAGGCAATATATTTCTCCATAATGGTTCACTGTCAACAGTGCTCATTTATGAGTGAAACAAGATGACCATTTATTTTCCCAGTTGGGCAATGTTGCAGATTTGTGTTCTGTTCCTTTCGGTGAAGATCTTAAATGGCTATTAAAGATATATCATTGCAAACTAAGTGCATTGCTTTCACATACTCTGTGTGACAATTCCTTGTTGTAATTATGTTTTAATGTCAAACACTTTGCAGATATATTCACATAGAAATATATCTGAAGGTGCAGAATCCAGCTCTTTCCTCCTTACTACAAATACATGCTTTCTGCATTGAAAGGGTAAAAGCATAAATTTTCTGTTGTATGCTGGAGGAAAGCTGTGAATTGTGTTCTTTTAACAATGTAAAAATCAGCTTAAAGCTGATTCATATGCAATTAAAACAGCACGTTTGTTTCTGCCACCTCTGAAGTAGAAAATGCTCTAGGGCCTGGATTCACCACCAAACTTATCTAAGGGAATGTTGCTGAACTATGCACATTTAGAAACTACTCTTAATTATGAATCATATGTTACTTTTTGTTTCATTTTCAGCGGTGGTGGTGTGTTTCTGATTGTAGCAGAAATTCACAAATGTTTGGGCGAACACCTAATGTTGGTTTAGGTCAGGATCTCGTGCCTCTAGACTTCTTGTATAACTAAGAGAGAAAGCAGGCATGCTTCTACACTGCAGGAGTAGCTGGGCTAGCTCTCAGCCTCCTTGTGTTGTCATAAGATTATGACAGCTTTGTTAAAAGCTTTCTCCTCTTGTCTCATTTCTAGTGTGTTGAGAGGAGAAGCTAGGTAATTCTAGTTCTCTATAGGAACATCTGTGTTGAAGTGCCAGCTAAGACCAAGACAGTGTGTCAAGAAAGACTGGTAAATGGCAACCATTTGTCATTGCAGTAGTCTGGATTTGATGATTTAGAAGATCACTTCTGCTGTGCTTTTCCTAGCTAAGATACTGTGCAAAAGTCTGTGGACTTTATATGATCACTGAAAGTGTAACACACTTTGCTGAACAAAGTAATAGTGTACGCTACTCATGCTTTTTCGGTTAAAAAGATCTTTTTCTTTTTTCAAGCATGTGTGTGTACGTGGGGAGGGTGAAGGACAGTAAGCTTGTTCATGATAAATGAGTTGCTGCAGCAAAAGGCATTGTATTGCTTACTATATCTACTCGTCGTTAAGGAGAAATACAGTTGTAACAGCGTTTCAGTTTCTGCATTACATGCATTTAAGTGCCTGTCCACTAAGGACGCCTGTTTCCACTGATTCAAGACAGGAAATTTGGCATATTATTCCCCAGTGCTCTAAACGTGATGTTGGCTTCTATTAAATGCTGCCAGACAGGCAGAACAATATTTGAAACAAGACTGTTTGAACTAAAATGTAATTGGACTCATTTAAAGTCTTATTACAATGAAATCTGACTTCCTCCTTGTAATTTGACTTGTAGAAACCTCTCAAAAAACATTACCTTTTGCCACAGGCTGTAAATTTAAATTCTGCACTAGGTAAGCATAATGAGAAAATAAAGTTCTGATATGGCTGGAGATCATATCAGCTCTGGCTTGATTAATTATTTCCACACGATCAATCAGCACCTTATTTAGATAACTGGAGGCACTCACTAGTTCATTTGTGAGAGTAGAACAATGAGGGCAAGCATTTATATGGTCAGTCAATACTCCAATTAGTGTTGGAAAGTCAAATGCAGGTTTGAAAATAGCTAGTAGAAGAAAAGGGACTGAAATAACACAGCAGCTTCTCTGTTATTAGATATATTCCTTTCTATGATTACACTGCAGTGACTCCACTCAACCTCCCCAAAAGTATTTGCCTAATCTTTCCCGTTATCTACTTCATAAAAAAAAAAAAAAGTTTCTGTATACTTTTAAAACTAGTTAAAATAAATACCAATGCTGCATTCACATAACAACCCTCAATTTTGTAGCTGTATATCTACTCACTCAGTTTCCACTTTAACAGGACTTATTTTCACCTGCCAGACAGACACTAGTTATAGGAGGTAAAATCTAGGAGTAAAAATGGTGCATTTCAAAACCTCAAAAATTTGCAAGGCACAAGTTATAGAAAGGATCAGTTACTGCTCCACGTACTGCCTGGTGCAGGGATTAATTTGCCTGAAATATGTGATGGCCAAATCAGTAGACTAACTTATGCATTCAGAATAAACTCCCTGGCCACACTGTCAGATATAGGGGGATAAACTGGCAGAGGTTTAGGAGGAGCATTGTCCAAAATTACATTGCTGTCATTCCCCGTAGCATCTAAGCACTGGCAAATGTCTGTACATGAGAAAAAGAGAAATAATCATTTTATACAACAACATATTTCTCCACCTTCTGCTTGAGAAAGGAAAGAAGCCAAATTCACAATCTGACATTTCAGCTAAACCATTTTTATCAGCATCAGACCGATTTTGACAGAATCTTCTATAGGTGAAAAGAAGTTTAGAAAATTAACAAACTATTTTTAAAGAAAATTTTTGAAGTTTTGAAATATTTAAACATGTCTAATAATAATTTATTATTGCTGTTATTTTTGTTTATTTTTTCTATATAATCTAATATCATTTGAACCAATTCATTAGGGTATGAAATAATCTATGAAGCAACATTATTACATTTTTATTAGATATTAAGTAAGGCAAGGCTTGAAAGGAGAATTTTCATTTTGAGACTGATGGAAGAAAAAGGCAATCTTTTTGCACACACATTTCTTAGGTGACAATAATATCATTACTTTTCTTAGATTTTGACATAATATAAGACTAACATATTCTATTTCTTTTATATTTGATATCAGTTTTTGTCTTTAAAATCATGTCTCCACATCAAGCAGAGGTTAATTTAGATGAGATGCCATCACAGAAATCACGATCTCAGTTGCAATTCATAAGTACTTTGGAATAAATATAAGTACAAGCATCATATGGGGAAGAAAAAAAAGGGGCTCAAAAGCCCTCCATTAATCAATTAAAAATGAAGCTGAGGAGCCTCCTTGTTAGATCATTGAATTGGCTTCCACAGCAGTTATTTTTGCTACGGTGTGTGTTCCTGGAATTGCCAACCTTTGAGAGAGAACAATGATTCACTGTTAACATAAATGAAAATATTTATCTTAAAGTGTACACGTAAACATGTAAACAAAAAAATATTTGCATACCTCGGTACTGTGAAAACTAAGCTGGTTTATTACTTGTTCAGTACTGGTGTCCAGTAGAAGTTTTCTCAGTTTCTTGGCAGACTTTTGAATCATTTGTTAAATAAAATTTTCAGCAAGCTACACATTGGTGATCTAAGAGACGATCTAGTTTACAAATCCTTAGTCTTGTGTGACGTTATCGGGCAAAAGTTAGGTAGGTGGGAATTAACGAGAGATTTTTATCAGAGCTGTGATTATTTTAGATAGTAAATGCAACAAATGTCGCAGGGAAGAGCTATTCTGCTCACATGGGTTAAAGCAAATCAGAACAGAAGTGGTTTATCAATTTTTGAATTATATGTAATTAATGGGCTAATTGGTGAATCATACATTTGCGATCAATCTCAGCAATACATCAGATGAAGCATAATACTAGACACCTACCAAATGTGAGTGTACCCCTATATATTTCTAACCGCCATCCAATAATCCCAGGAAGCTCTAACTGCACACACCCAACCACATGGTTATGTGCACACCCCATCTCGTCCATGAGTGGGGGTTCCCCTCTTGTTACACACCTCCCAGTGGGGTTGCAGGTGTGCTGGCTTTAGGTGTGACCTCTACCCATGCTGCTCCCTACAACCTACTGCTGCTGCAAAAGGTCCATTGGGCTCACACAGGTACTCCAAGGTGTGGGTCCCAGAGTGTGGCAACGTGCAGTGTCATCCCTCTAGCTGGAGTGCAGCTGCCTATGCTGTTGCATGGGGAGGAGACTCCTCCCTGTGCAGGAAGAGGTGGGGATGGTGGTGGGGTGACTTCTGGCAGTGTCATGTTGTAGTTAGACTGCTGCGCTGTTACCACTTTTCTGTTCCAAGGTGTCCCCCCCGTCATGAAATGTCACGCTGCTTTATTCTTCTGGTCAAACTGATTCCTTTTCTTGAAAGTCCCTTTCCAATTCTCTGATTACTGTTTAATGTGATTGATGGTAATTTCACCCAAAGCTTGTCATTGATAATTTCCTCTTTAGGGGTCTCTGGTTTGGGGCAACATTGTCTCAGAATAGGTAGTTTAGGATATTCCATTGACACACTGTTAAAACTTACTTTCCTATCTGTTGTTATCATCTGCTGTTAACCTGGGCATGTTAGCAAGAAGATTCTTCCATAACAACTAATCTAAAAAGGGTTAAGGAGAAAAGCTTCCAAGAAAAGCCAAGGAATCTCAGGGAATCTGTTAATACCTGGATTTGGACACATACCCTAATATTGAGTACCTTTGGTCTATTAGCATGGCTATACCTTTCTTGAGAATGAAGTACATAAAGTAGAATTTGGTTAAGCTTCCTCTGACAAAGCAAGAATTTATTTACAGGATAAAAAATTGTTGAAGGTGTATGGAGGGCCAGAATAAGAAGAGGTGGTTGTATCTTTTACTGTGTCTCACCCGTACCCTCTCCAGACTGATTCTTTTCCAACAACTCCTGCAGAAACTGTTAAAGTGCTAGTGTATGCCCTTTACACATGGCCGTAGGCCAAGCCGTAAGATTTTGTTATAATTCTCCTTTCCTACATCTCTTACCATATTGAATTTGTCCTTGGAATGGATGGCATCATTAAGAGTGAAGATTTAATTATAGCCACTTAGAGACAACTTAAGAACTGTGGTTTAATTTACTGCAATTTTAAAGTGGAAGCTAGATGGTAGTTCAGAACTTCAGCCGTTTTAAAACACTGACACGTAAGACACTTAGTCAAAGGTTTCTGTAGTGTAAATTCATTCTCAAGGAGAAGTGAAAGGAGTAAGGAGTCTCAGACGGATTTTTTTTTTTTTTTTTTAAAGCACCATTCTATGTACCTAAGAGTAATCTGATTAAATCTTTTCAGTATACTGGATTTTTATAACTGACCTACTGATGTCTTTTTAACTAGTCATTTTGACTGCGATTCATCTTGCTTAGCTTTAGACATCTACAGTATACACATCTGCATCAGTGATGGTTTGCCCTTTATATTTAAGAGAAAGATGTCCATTTTAGGGCATAATTCATCTGAGTTATTCTAGATGGCTTCTTTAGGTAGAAATGAATCATATGCTAGATAAAACTATTTTTCATTCTTTATAGAAGACACCTAGTGTGATTAGCTCAGATGTAGATATTTGGTTTTGTTATAATGAAATCCATTCCAGTTGTCTCATAAACCATAAAGCATTTGCTTCTATTTAAAATACATGTCTACGGGGGTTTTGATAGACTTATTTTTTATATCTGACAGTATCTAATTGAATCTTATTACTTTAGTGTCTGTAATTCTGGGCTCTCTTTTCCAGTCTCTATACATATGAGTTTGAAAATATCCATCATCTGTCATACTACTGAAAATCCTGTAAACTCTGTTAGCCTATGCCAATTATATATCCAGATTGAAGTGAATTATTTCAGAGTGATTATTGTTAAAGTTTGTTGTTGTTGATGTTGTTGTCATCATTTTTTTTCTCTGTGTAAAGAGATCCTGCTGGGCAGTCAGATATCTCCAGGGATTTTGATTACTTTTTCAGTTACTTGAATGTATTACAAGTTCTCCATTTCCCTTTATATACCAAGAACAGGGCAACATAACATAACAAAATGTCCTTGTACCTTAATAGAGAGTAAGACTTACAGACTAGTGTTGAGTGAATATGTGTTTCTCCATTTGAAATCAGTGAATAATCACATCCTTAGCAGTTTAGGAACACTGTCACTACAACCAGATAATTTCCAACTCTAAAATATTCAGTGTAGAGAAAGAAAAACAAAAAAAAATCCCTGTGGCTTGGAAATGAAGAGTTGATTTTGAGCTGGCATACACCATGCCTTCTTTAGGTAAGATCTGGCTGGTAAATGTGCTTCATTTTGTCATATTCCACATTATTTTCTCATTCAGTCATTTATTTCTACGTAGAAGAAATACATTTCTATTTAGAAGAAATACATTTCTACAGCTAACCTTGCATTAGGTTGTTGGTTTCTCTAAGTTAACGGTATTGGTGGTTTTGGCACTGGTACAAATTTTGTTTCCAGTTTCCCCTAGTAGCAGGCTAGCACAGAAATGGCCTTCCCAGCCTTCATCAAGGCTAAAAGCTTCTATGTGAATATGTTAGAGAGGAAAGCAGGTAGGATCAGATCCTGAAGACCATGAAGGAAATGTTATAATGCAGATTATAGAGGTTTTTCAGTTTGTTTATTTGTTTCAGTGTATTTTATATAACAGGGCACTGCACTATCTTGTGTTACAAGGCTAGACTCAGCCTAGAAATGAATAAGGTGGGAGAATATGCTTCACTTCAGATGAGTGGTGAGCCTAGCACACATCTGAAAGAAAGGAAAGCACATTTCATGGTTTTAAACAACATTTTACCTTCTCTATAGTTTCCTGCAACTGGCATACCGATGTCTTGAACAATGCTACTTGCTGGAGCTGTGGAAGGGCTAACATCAGAATTTCAGAGAAAAGAGAGTTTTGTGCTATGAACATGTGCTAACACTGTAGCTGGGGTGACAGACACTAATGGGGAACAAAATTTCCTCATTCTTCTTCAGTCTCCTGTTGCTGTCCCTGCCCTGCTTAGCATTATGGTGACATAACATTACTAGTCAGAATATTATATAGCTTAATTAAAGTTGCTGGCTCCTTCAAAAAAGGTATATTTTTTAGTTTTCAGTGATCTACTCTTGATATTTGGCTGGTGATAGTGATCAGAGAACCTTTGCAAATGTTCTTCAGTGATACCTACAAGAAAGTAATAACTTGATACCTAATGTTGTGATGAAAAACTAGTCCCTAACCATACTGCTTTCTCCCTTTTAAAATGTTTTATTATAATGAATCAATCTTCATTTTGGGCATCTTTGTATGGAAGTACTTGATAACCATCTTTCAACAACAACAACAATATTAACTATAGAACAATGTTTTATTCTAAGGGATACTGAAGGAAAACACCATTTCCCTTACCATTGAATGTATTTTTTTCTCTTGCATATATACTTCCACTGCTCTCACAATTCTCACTGCTCTCACTTATTTTTAGCTTTGACTTAGTATTAGCTAGTACATGTTATCAGCTTTAATACATTTCAATACATCTTTGCTTTCTGAACTTCAGTTTGTAACTCTATGCATATAATTGAAATTAATTTAAACCTCAGCCTTAGCAGAAATTATATTTAATGGGCTTCTACTATCTGCCTTAGTCTGTTTACACAAGAAAAATATTTTTTCCATTTGATGTAGGAATCGACTTAGTAAATTCAACAAGTTTTAAAGAAATTTTAAAGCTGGGATTTTAAGATAAAACATTAGAATATTTCTTAACAAGATTTCTGAAGCATGCAAACACACAATCCAGTATTTTTGAACTACATGATATTCCTCAGACAATTAAAACATTTTCTTTTTTTGCCAAACTTTTCCATTCCTGCAGAGTCTACAAATCATTAAAAGTGTCCTTTTTCTTTTTCTTTTTCTTTTTCTTTTTCTTTTTCTTTTTCTTTTTCTTTTTCTTTTTCTTTTTCTTTTTCTTTTTCTTTTTCTTTTTCTTTTTCTTTTTCTTTTTCTTTTTCTTTTTCTTTTTCTTTTTCTTTTTCTTTTTCTTTTTCTTTTTCTTTTTCTTTTTCTTTTTCTTTTTCTTTTTCTTTTTCTTTTTTTCTTTTTCTTTTTCTTTTTCTTTTTCTTTTTTCTTTTTCTTTTTCTTTTTTTCTTTTTCTTTTTCTTTTTCTTTTTCTTTTTTCTTTTTTCTTTTTTCCTTTTCCTTTTCCTTTCCCTTTCCCTTTCCCTTTCCCTTTCCCTTTCCCTTTCCCTTTCCCTTTTCCTTTCCCTTTCCCTTTCCCTTTCCCTTTCCCTTTCCCTTTCCCTTTCCCTTTCCCTTTTCCTTCTTCTTCTTCTTCTTCTTCTTTTTCATCTTCTTTTCATTTTTCAGAAAAAGGTAACTGAATCAGGATGTAATTATTTTATTTCCTGAAAGCAAGACTTGGAAGTCAGTTCATTGAGCATGATTGTGTCTTTACAATTCTTTTTCATGTTTGTTCTGCTTTGCCCTGGGGTGTTTTTAGATAAAAGTTATGTTCATAACCAAATTAATTGTCATTGGTTCTTTGTTGTCAGGTAATCTTTCAGTGATGTCAGAAACCTGAGCACATACACAATCAAATTTCTCTAATTTAGAAGCTGTATCATAAAAAGTTTTAGTACATGCTAAAATACTTGAAAGTAGTATTTAGTTGCTGACAAGGTCTTTTGTCACCTATAAAGAACTTAAAAATTACAACTGAGCAGCCAGCCTCTCTTTACAAGAGTAACTTTTAATAGCTAGAAAATTTGCAAACTTCTTTTTAAGCATAAGTTACAAAGGAAACTGGGATCCTACCTCAACATCCTTGTGTATTCACATCTGACAAAGTGAAATGTCTCCTCTTGTTCTTAAATTAATTTGATAAATGAGAATAAGTTGTTTACTATTTTCATTACATAACCTAAAGACGGCATTATGACTTGCACGTAGCCATGATCACTGACTGAAGTGTATTTATGCATTTTCAACAACCCTTAGTTTTCAACATGGGATTATTTTTTCATGCCTAGGATCTCGAGACATGATCACATGGAGCCTGGACAGCTACTGTCCACCTGCAAGTGGTGTCAGACCACATATGAAGTTCACATGATAAGCAATTTGTCTGTATGCATACTAGTGAGACTAGCTTTACTAAGCAAATGGTGTAGAGTTATCTCTGCATATTTGGCAGTGAGTATGTATGTATGGAGGGAGAAATTTTTTCCCTGTGAAGACAGTCAAGAGCAGAAATAAGCTGCCTGGGCAGTCTCTGCGGTCCCCATCCCTAGAGTTTCTCTTGACTGGGTAAACCCTGAGCAATCTTGACTAATCTTATAGCTGATGCTGCTTTGAGCACAAGCGTGGACTAGACACCTCCTGAGATCCCTCCCAACTTGAACTCTTTGACTGCTCAATTCTTTTGTGCAGCAGATGTGCTGTGACCAGGACCTGCTTTCTACCATGACTTAAGTGTCCAGAGCAGGTCTGGTTAGTAACAGGCAAAACAAATTTTATCTGCTGGTGTTAAAATACCTGATCAAAAGGAGGTATTTGCCAGCTCAAGTACTTTGTCAGTGGGGGAACATCCAGGAGTGCCTCTGTGGCTCTGGAAGTCATTGTGTTCATCCTCGTGACCTCATTTCACTGCTTTCCAGCTAGCAGCTGCAGAATTGAAGGGGAAGCCTCAGGTAATACAATCACTTTGATTGAACATGTGCTGTCCCATTTATTTTCTGGAAGTTAAAAGAGGTCAAAAAGGAATTTCCGCATGTCCTATAACACAGCTACAAGATGACAACTTGGCCAAGGACTGGTTACTTTTCTTTCTGTAAACAGAAATAAAGGTTGCTTTCACATTTTTTACATAAAATAAACAAGATATTTTATTTTTCAAAGAGAGGAATTAAATATTTATGAGGAAGTAGGTTTAGATTGAGTTTGTTTTGGTTTGGTTTGGTTTTTTTGGGGGGAAATGGAGAAGAGAAAGTTTCCAGATTTTGACCCATTTGTCTGGAGTTAAGAAGGCAAACTGATTTTTTTTTTTTAATTAAATCTCCTGGCTATAATGTCTTCCCACAAATAATCAAGTTGCCTTTTTTTTTTTTTTTTAGCTTGCAGCTTTATTATTTATAGGACCTCCTGATAGTATTTTACAATGTTGAGTGTGGTACTTTATCAGATTCTTGTTCTTGATTTTTCATCAACTTGGAAGTTTCCTTATAAACAACAAAAAAAGTGTTCATAGTTGGATTATGCTCTAGTAATACTTTTTATTTGTTGCATTAATTCTCCCATAAATAGAAATCTAAGAGGTTTTTTTAATCATTCAGTAAAATTTGTACTTAATGTATTTTACTTCTGACATGTCTGATAAGCCTATAGACTAGCCTGTAAACACAGACATGTTGGTGTATTTGCTATATTTGGTAATACTTCTGTCAGTGTGTCACTTTATACCTTAAAGTAATTGCCTCTGAAGTTAGAGGTGGTTTTTGTTTGTTTCAAAAAACATGCAGCTTAGGGTTTCTTGAATTCATAAATTGTTGATGTAAATGCATATTTTCTAAATTAAAGTTGATTATTTTAATGATATAATGAATATAATAATAAATTAGTTATATTATTTTAAATACAATACCTTTTTCTCTGTATAATTTCATAAACCTGTAAAAGTCTGTTTTGTGCATTTTATATTAGTAGAGGCTCCATGTCCCTTTTCCTGATTCTATTCTGTAGAGAACTATTGCTTCATAAGAAGTGAAATCTGTTCAATGCTCCCCTAAGAGATCTGTCTTTTATATTAAGGCTTTATACTGTCATTCATAAACAAGTCATTGAAATACCTTCCACAAAACTTGTCTATCAATAGCAAATCTCTAGTGACAACATAAGCTATATTTATACTAAATAAAACATCTCCAAGGAATGTTTCCAGCCACTGGAACTGAATTGTCTACATTGTTAAATTGTTAGACTTGTCCCTCACATGGTTCTGACCCAGGCCATATAAGACTCTTCCAAGCAGCTCCTAGGCACAGTCCAGTAGTCAGAGCAGACCAGAGACCATCCCCAGTAGGCAGTTCAGATGTGCTTTGTCCTGACCTGACTGTTCCGGAGAGCAAAAGAATTAATAGCAGCAGCACAAGCTTTCCCACACTGGTGATCTCAGTGCCAGAGAACAGTCCCAGGATATTTAAGTCATAGCCTTAGAGGCTTGTTCTACTGTCTTTTCTGTATCAAAAATGTCCAGGTGAAGATATTTTATTCCTTTATTTTTGTTTGTTTGTAATATCATTTGCTCATTGTTTTGGAAGTTTGGGGAGGGGTTGGTTATTTATTTATACCCTTTTGAGCTACTTGTACATAGCAGGGTCAGATAGATGGATCTATTGATATATTATTGAGAAAGTATTCTGCAGGAAGGTCTTTACCAAAACTGGATATTTTGCACAACATATGCTAGTTTTCTGCTTTTCCTCAATCTCTTCTGGATCAAGTCTTTTCTAAATATAAACCAGTCAACTTTTCCTCACCATTGTATGTTCCATCTTGAGCTTTGTAGACAATTTTGTTCTAGGAATATTACTGTCTAGGTATTTCACGTGAAAAGGATTTGAACCAGTCATCACTACATAAATTTATGTCCTTAATTGAATAGTAGGAGACTGGCACATGAGTGAAATATTGATGTATAATGGTTGTATAACCATGTGGTAAACTATGTTAGTAAAGCGCATGCACAGCAGGACTTTATGTTTTGTTTTAATACCACACTATAAAGTGGGTAAATGTCAGAGAACCTGGTTCATTCTTAACGTGAAAGTTCATTTTTCTTTTGCTCTCTTATTGATTTGAATATATTTAGATTAATTGCAGCAGAACATGGATACTTGAGTTGTAGTAAAGTTATGTAAAGGAAAAAAAGAGGTTGCACAATGATCAGATCTTAAAGTTGGGTATGATCATATCATTTCTTGGTGCCAGAAATAAGAGAGGAAAGGAGAGTAGTATACTTACATCTGAACTCTATGAGCTAACGACTGCTATATGAATCAGAAATGGATTGTTCCTTTACTGAAGGATCTGAAAAGCCTTTATAAAATATTATTATATTGCCAAAGTGTTGAATGACAACAATTCCAATATTTCATGTTTAAATCCATTTTCATTTAAACACACAGTTTTGTGCTCTACTTTCTGCTTGGGGCTTTTCAGCAAAGTTATTTCCATAATCATTGCTATAAAGGGGAGTTAAAAATGTAGCCCAGAAACACATTTTGAATGAGTATTTCTATTTCTGTGTAATTCAGCTTTCTTGGGAAGTATATTTTTAATATATAACCACTTTTGCTTATGCAGAGAGAAAGAATTTAACATCATTTACAGTTTTGTTCCCAGGAAGGTCCATTTTCAGTCTCCCTCCAGCAGCATTACTCATAGAACTATTAATATTGCTTTGAAACAACTTCTGAAGCACTTGCAAGTGTCTGGAGAAAGAGGGAGTTTCAGATTTAACTCTTCTGAAAAACTGTGAGGTCCTGTTGCTACCAATTACTCTATTTTTTGCTATAAGTTTGCCATGAATTAGACCTATGTAAAACTCAAAGAATGTAATATCGGATTAATGCAGGCTATTTTCCAGATTTTTTCCTAGGTTTTGAGAGAAATAACCAATTCTTTACAAAGAATTATTAATAGATTCCTAATGATCTCTTAATTCCATGCATTGGCTTTAGGACAATACTAAGTACAATTTTCCTACACTGGTTTCTAAATCGTATTCTGAAATGTGATTTATTTGAGGTTTTCTCTGTCCTGTCATTACATCTCACCAGTACAAAATTACTACTACTTCTCAGACATCTGAACGATCTACCATTTTTTCACTAAGTGATTGCTTTTGTTAGCTGCTGTTTAAATAGTGTACGGTCTGTGATGGTCTGTGATAACTATCTGCATACTGATTACACTGTACCTGTTGACATGTGTAAGAGAGTAACATTCTGTAAAAAGTGAACATGTTGATATAAATTTCCACATTTAACCTATGGCCCTTCAGAAGCCTAGTCATGGTTACTGTTTATTTCAGACATCTGCAGCCTTAGCTATACTCTGGGAGGATTTTTATTTTTTTTCTTTCCATATGATATGCATACTGTTGTCTTTTGGTTTTATTTGACTTTTTAAATGCAGTTCAGTAGAAAAATATGTACTAAGCTGTGCAGAACACAAGTGGTTATGTGTGATATTTTAAAGAACCACTCCCATGAACATTCAAAAGACATCATTGGAAATAGAAGTGCTCAGAGATCTTGTTATAATGAGCATTCAGATAGACATAGTTTCTGCCCAAAAGTGCTGTCTAGACTAAGACCAGATAAAATGATAGATTGAATGTGATGAACAAGGCATGGTGAGTAAGAATCATCATGCCAAAGCAAACAACACATGATGGATGTTACTTGCAGTGCCTAGGACTTCACTGGAAGTGCTTATATATGATAGAGAAAAGCAAAATATAAAAATGTACCCAGAATAGCCAGCAGCAATAACTGGTTCAGAGAGAAGTTAGGAGAACAATTCAATGGGGAATTCTTCAAAATATCTGCTACTAAATCCAGTGCTATGCTCTCACTGATCTTATATAACAATAGACATTACAATTTATCTGTCGTTGCAGGTAGTTGTATATTGTATGAACTTGCCAGTAATACGTTGCAGACAGATTTTTACCTCATTTTTCTTTTTAAAATTATGTAAAAAGTTCTGACAAGTTTCAGACAGATTTTATTATTATTTAATAGTGTTTTGAATTTTAAGTTCTTGTGAATCAGCAAGTGTTGAGAAGTAATTTTACAAATACCCAAAAGCCTAAGCAGTGGAAATCAGTGTATCCAAAATTTTGTAAAAAATGCCTGCTGGACTTAAAGATATGGATTATTTCTAGCTAGATGCTGATATATTGTAAATGCATTGTACAGCTTCAGTGACATTCTCCAGCAGGGGAAAATGGAAGTTCCTTTCAATTCTTTTCTAGTCATGTTTTAAGTGTCAGAGATAAGTTCTCTAACTTTAGGTGAAATTCCAGTGCTAAAGCACATTCACTACTGGAGGACAGCTTCTTCATTAGGTCACATATTTTTAGTGTTCTCTGTAATGTGCTATTCATTGCCAGGGGAGATTTTGGGAGGAGAAATGGGAAACAGAGCAAAAGGGTGAAAATAATTAGGAGATGCAGATTGGAAAGCAGTACAGTTAGGAGTATATGTGGATGATGCATGCATTTAGATTAGTATCAGTGTTAACTTTTTTTTTTGAGGAGACCTTCGGAACACAGTGAAATGAGAGAGTATGGTTGGTACTTCTCTAATTTTTTGAGTGAAAGGAGGTTGGTACTTCTCTAATTTTTGGAGGACTGAAAGTATTTGGTGATGGTCAACGAATTTCTGTCTTCTGTTAGTTATAATAGATCTTACTAATTTAAGATGGGTTCCTTCTCCAAGCCATGGTTCTGTTTGTCTACAGAGAAACATCTTACTTTGTGCACTTCATTTACTTTTGTGTTTGAGCACATGTGGGTGTGAGTAGGCAGGATAGTAGCCAAGGTTCACCTTTCTACCAGAAGCTGAGCACATAGTATGTTCCAGGTTTCTGCCTACCAGAATTTGACAATAGTATGCTGCAGAGATAGTTACCTCATTTTATAGCTAAAAATTTGGTTTTTAAACAGCTTATTAGGCTGAAAGCTAGCAATTAACTGAATTCAAAACTAAACTAATTAAGACTACTTTAATCTATGTGATGCTTTAGGCCATATATCTATTTTGTGTGGGAAGAATGAAAAAAAACCACCTGTAAAACCTTGCTTTCCATTATGAAAATTTTGTTTTCTGTGGAAAACAAATGGGTGTTGATGATCCTTTCATTATGAGGAAAAGATTATGTCCGTAGAAGTAAAATACAATGGAGGTAATTTGTGAATACTGACAATAAATTACACTAGTTACAAATGATGTATTTGAGGAAACTGGAAATATCACAAACCTTTCTTTAAATATTGATGTTCATCTCTCATGTATTTCATACTAAGGATTTTTCTATATTTGAAATTAGGAAGACCTATTTTTGATTAAATACTCCAGATGAACTCTTCTGGATTAGCTGGTTTTCTTACCCTGTTTCTGCTTTAACAAAATTCTTCTGTTAAAATAGGAAAATGTCTAATCTGAAGCCTTTCCACATAATTAATCCAGAGAATCATAGCAAATGGGTGTGAGCCAGATGATTTAGTTCAGTGTTCTGCCCTAAATCAGTAAAGTTGTTCTGTTTCTGATTTTCACCATAGATTATTTCAGATTTGACTTCATTTGCAGATAAGGTCTGAGGTGAGAAAACACTTGTTTTAAAAGATAAGATTTAGAATTTGGTTAAAATATAAGGAAAAAAAATAATCTGAGTTTTAAACCAATCTATTTCTATGGGCACTGTGAACCTTTTATGAAATTCTAATGAAAAGTTGCTCCTTCCTTACAAAAATGTTTATCGAAATAAGTTTTTAAGTAGCAATTCTTGCAAAAGAATACCAAGAAAGTGCATTCTCCTTTAATCAGGGAATGGGGTGCTGAAGAACTAATGTTTTTAGAGAAGGAAAATTAAGTTTGTGGTTAGCTTATTTTCGGCGAAGCTTCTTAGTGGATTAGAAGTTGTCTACAGATAGGATTGTCTATGTAATTAGGCTTAGATTCATCCTATTACTTGGTACCTTGTCAGGTGCCTCACTGGAAGTTTATTAACTGCTAGCAAGATGTTTTGTAAGAGAAGATAGTACCTGCAGAGAGTGATTCAGATTTTAGTTATGCAGAACTACCTAAAGATGTGCTCACCTTTGACTGTACTTGTTCTTAGATGCGTCACTTGCCAGAAGTGTTGGTGTTATGAGTCTAGTCACCAGATTCTGGACAGGGGAACAATATAAATTTCTGCAGTAACAATATCCTTTTCTGCAAGTAAATTAGATTTCTAAGCTATTTTGATACTGAAAAGCATTTCTAGACAGACCAGGTTTTGCTGAGATGTTTTAATCTGCCTTCCTGCAAAAATATGGCATGTTCCTTGTTGAGCCCTAGTTCTAATTTGGCCATGATCTGGCCTAAATTAATCAACTAATTGATAGTCTACAACGGAAAAATTTCCAAAAAAGTTAGGTTTTCTAAGGTCCTTGATCTACAACAGTGTGAGATTCACCTCATCTAACTCTGACCATGTAAATGTTTGTCACCTAAGTTTAACCTAGTCAGGATGCTTCTATCACCAAAAGAAAGAAATACGCATCTTCAAGGGAAAATTGATGCTGTCTGTCTTTGAAAATCATTTTGGAAAGGAAGGAACTGCCATTTGCAGGTAACAGTTTGCAGTGACTATCCACTAGCTGATGTCACTGTTACACATGTAAGGTTAGGTGACATGAATCCCATTGATATCTAAAATTCTGAATTGCTGTACTCTTCTGCTGTTAGTCATAGCCTCTTGTAATAATCTACACAGAGCAGCTCGTGACCAGAATGTTCATGTTTGGCAGTTTAATGCTGCATACAATATTCTTTCCAAATATAAATTTTCTGCATTTATTTTTATTTTTAATATGTTGTTATAAATATGTTTTCTGACATTCAGCCTGATCATCTTTTCCACATGTTTCGAAAGTGCTTTCTAAAAAGTGTTCACACAGTTTATTTTCTGAATTGTTCAGTTCACTCAGAAAAGCCATTACTCTGTAAAAATGTAGTTTTTAACCAAGTTTATTTTTATTTCTATTTTTACATTTACCATTACAATTAATGTCTCTTGTTCTTTGTGTATTCTTATTAAGTATTTTCTTCCTCTTTGTCTTTGCTTTTGGTTTCCAATATTTGCATGTGTAGACTTACTGATTTAATTTATTTTAGTCATTTAGTAAAAATTTTGATGTCTGCTTTTCCTCTAATTTTAAAAAAATTAATTAGTTTTATCTTTGTCTTATTTTTACAAGTCCATTTGTTTCCTAAGAAAAATGGTTCAGTCTTTGTAGCTAACCTGGGATTCTGTTGGTGTATATTCAATTTCCTTCTTCACATAGATTTCCAGTGCCACTTTGGACAAATCACTTGTGTCTTGGCAGTTCATTTCCTTCTACTGTGCAGAGGATAAATCCATTAGTCTTCTGCAGATCTCATACACGATTCCAGAATGAGCCAGGGATAGTCTCAGGGTCTTATGCTTTTCTCAATATCAGCCCCAAAATGAAAATACTGGTCATGACTGGCTGGTCATTTCTTGCTAAAGTTTCTTTCCTGCCTTTGCTGTTCTCAAAGCCACTGGGAATTCCTTTCATAATCTTCACCTCTTTTGTGTTGTTTCAAGCTGACAACTTTTTTTGGATCCCTGAGAGATGGGAGGCTGCAAAATTTTAGCAGGTTTTTTCAAGGAGGTAGACAATAATTTTGCCAGGTTTGTTCTTTCCTGAGAGTCATTAGGAAACCACAGTGTAGTCAGGGTCTTCAACATGCAACAGAAGTGGGAGAATCATTTTATTCCTGCTTATACTAACTGATGAATAAAATCAGACAGGAATCTGGAAACAGGAAAACACTTAGGCATCTGTGGGACATGCACACAAGCATAGAGGAAGCCTCTTCCTAACCATGAGTGTACAAGAAATGTGGTTATTTATGGCAAAATTTTTACACCTGAATATGCCATAAATTCTGCTTAAGTAGTGCTGTTTTCTATTTTGCTTTTTAGGCATCGAGCTACAAATACTGTTTCAATGCTACTCTTTCATTCCTAGCGTTCTCTCAATTTCACCACTTGCAGGTACATGGCAAAGGCCTCCTTTCAGACAAGTATCTCTATTCAATATAGAGCTTTAATTACATGATTACATTTTTAAGCTTGTGTTTAAGTTTCACAGAAGTCAATGGCCCTTAAAGCACATGCTTGAAGATGAGCATGTGCTAAAGTGCTTCTCTGAATGGAGATGGATTTAAACACATGCTTAAGCGCTTTCCTGACTCAGGGACCAAATTATATTCAGGGCTAAAGTCAGGTAGCTCTAGTGAGATCAATCTAGCATACACAGCTTTTATTTTTAATTTGTTCTTTATATCTTAGCCGCTTTTTCCTCTAACATTTCCCATTTGATACTTTGATATTATTTATGCTCTTTTAAAATTAAGACTGTACGAGTTTGCAATCCTTTTTTTGAAATTAATCACACTTTGCTGAAATTACGTATCTCAGCTTGTCATCTCACTCTCTGATTTCTTGTAACACTGTCATGTAAAGCTGTCTTTCATTCCTACCCCACACAGTGTAAGCAAGATGTGCTAATGGAAACCACTCTGGAGCTTCATACCTTATTACAAAATAAATCAGTCAGGTAACTGTTATCTACATCCATTAAAGTGTGTTTGGATATAGAAATAGATGGACAGAGGAATGGAGATAGTGAAAAACAAGGAGCATTCTTTGGTAGTACATTTTAGTTGAAACTTCTGTTGGATGTTTTAAAGAAATTGAAAACAGGAAAGAAGGTTTGAAGGTCTAGACATTAATAATTTCTTATTTATTCTAGATGAAACATGGACTAACCCTCACTGGTATCCAGGGAAACACTACTTGAACATGTGCACAGCTAAGGCTAGCATTAGAGTCAAAGCATTTTGGAATGTCGTATATGTTGCACTTATTAAAAGTAATGCATCATGTTGCCTTGCTCTGTGTGAATCCTGATGCTTAACTCTGCTCCTGCCAATCCAAGTTATTCACAAAACAGGCACTCTGCTAATGGTATCTTTTTAAAAATCTGGTTGCTGGCCAGTATTTTCTAAGTTTCTGCCAGGAATGACTTGTATATATGCCCAATCTGTAGAACCGCACAGTGAAAATCATGTTGGAAAAAAGCTTTTGGGGTTCTGTTTATTTTTGTGCTGTAAGTGAAGCTACTCATCTATTTAGAAAGTACCTTTGAAAACTCAAAGCTTAGTACTTTACATGAGACTTTTCACTCATATTCAGTGCCTCTGGCTTACAAGCAAGTGTCATATGGTTGCAATTAAAAGGATGTCACAAAAACTTCATTGTAAGTAGGGTAACATGCTCTTAAGGGGGTTGTTTCAGTTTCCAGTGCTTTGAGTCTTGCTGGGGTTGGGAGTCACATCTTTCACAGCTAGTCAGCCTTCCTGCTTTAGATATGTCAGCTGACAGGGTGCCAGTTAAAACATCTTCTGGAAATGTTGACAAGTATCTGAAGGGAGAAAGCCAACTGCTCCAAATAAACAAAGATGACTGAGGAATAGGAGAGGTGAGTTTTGCTCCAGCAAAACTCAAGCAATCAAGCAGACTATGGGTGGCATTTGAGAAATGTTTCTCGTTGAGGGATAGGAGTGGGAAGGATTTTCAGTAATTCTACCTTTTGCTGTGGGAACGGCCACAGGTTTGCCAAACATGAGACAGAAATAGGGACAGCGAGTAATTAAAAAAAAACAAAACAAAACAAACAACACTGATAGCACCGAGGTGAGAGAAATATAAGGAGATGTGTGACATTCCTGCTTATCACAGAAGGCTAAAGCTGCACAAATTTGGTCACATTACAAGAACAAACTGAATTTGTGAGGGAGACTCATCCTGCATGCCTACACTCTTAAAATGCATAGCTGCAAAATTAGTTGGATGTGTTCACGAAGAAATGCCTTGCAGAGCTATTTTCTCATTATGAATTTGTTAGAACAGGGGCAGGCATTTGACTCAAGTTCTCAGTTCATTTTGGCACATGTACAATCAAATTTTCCTAGATTTCAGCATAATCTTTACATCTACTATGCAAAGAGAGCAGGGAAATCAATCTGCAAATTGCATGTTCGAAGGCTATAACAACATATTACCATTTGGTCTTCCTTCATGCAAATTTTTTTCCCTGACAGCGATTATTCTTTTTTCCTCATTCATTTTAAGCCTTTATTTGGCAACTGTACTTTCCTTCCCATACAGCTCATGTCTCAGTGTACACTAGTAATTCAGCTCCGGCTGTCAGAAAATTTAGCAATTTAATGCGCTGGGCACAAAGTAGCTATTCTTAATTATTTTCCCATATAACCCAAATATATTATTTCAGTTATGAACATTAGGAAGAAAAAAATCCTGCTACAGATATGATCCTATTTCAGTCTGTTGTATGACTGAACTCATCATTACTTCCATAAAAGCCTTAAACATATTCCCTTTACCATCTGTGTTAAAGTTCTTATAAGGAGGGAGGTGCTAAGATTCCAGCTGATGTTCATATCAACTAATATTTTAGCTTTGCTGAAAAAACTTTAGTTGGTTATTTGGCAATGATGAAGATAATTTACTAGGTTAGGTTTATAACAATAGTATCTCCACAACTTGTAGTAAAATAAAATGAAAATAAAAATACTTAGCAGTTTATAAAGCCAAGAAGAAAATATTTTTCTGAAATTAATAATCTTTTTCCCCAGTGAATTCTGCTTTTATACAGGGGGAAATCTGTTTAGAATGGCAAAGTTTAGTAATGCATCTGCTTTACTGTCTCTCTTAAAGGTGACAGGGGTCATAATGTTGAGAGTTTTAAATATGCAAGTAGTACCAAAGGCATTTACAATTTCTGGGTGGTGTGCTTTTTTTTTTCTGATTCTAGAGGAAAATTTTACAAATTTGTTTTGTCCTTTTAATTTTTGTCAGTTACGTTGTTTCACTGCACTCTGCCTAAAACATACTCATTCTTTATGAATTTAAGATATCCTTACAATATCATATCCTGCTAGAGTTGTACTAATCTGATTTTTAAAAGCAAACAAACAAAAAAACCCAGAAAAGCAAAGAAAACCACCCCCACCCCCACGCCCACCAAACCACACCCTCACCCCCATTTAGATTAGGAGACCAAAACATATGTCTGAGGAAGATTTAGATGGGAAAAGTTCAAAAACTTACCATATGGAAAGTTTTTTTAGAAAAAATATTGATATTATTTAACAAAAGTATTTTTTTTCTTAATGGGGTGATTTTTAAAAGTGTAACAGCAGAGTAATTTTGAATAGAGCAAGAGCAGTGTCAATGTCCGGCTTGCAATGGCATTAGTCAGAAGAGGGGTCCCTCTTCTCACTAGATTTAATGATGTACAGTGACTTGTGAGTGTCCTGGTTTGTCTGGAGGACAAAAGGACTGCTGTGGTCTAACCCCAGCCGGCAACTCAGCCCCACACAGCTGCTCGCTCACTCCCCCCCCCCGCAATGGGATGGGGGAGAGAATCGGGAGGGTAAAAGTGAGAATACTCGTGGGTTGAGATAAAGACAGTTTAATAGGTAAAACAAAAGCCGCACACACAAACAAAGCAAAACAAGGAATTAATTCACTACTTCCCATGGGCAGGCAGGTGTTCAGCCATCTCCAGGAAAGCAGGGCTCCATCACATGTAATGGTTACTTGGGAAGACAAATGCCATCACTTCGAATGTCCCCCCCTTCCATCTTCTTCCCCCAGCTTTATATACTGAGCATGACATCATATGGTATGGAATAACCCTTTGGTCAGTAGGGGTCAGCTGTCCCAGCCGTGTCCCCTCCCAGCTTCTTGGGCACCCCCAGCTTACTCACTGGTGGGATGGGGCGAGAAGCAGAAAAGGCCTTGACTCCGTGTGAGCACTGCTCAGCAGTAATGAAAACATCCTTGTGTTATCAACACTGTTTCCAGCACAAATCCAAAACATAGCCCCATAGTAGCTACTATGAAGAAAATTAACTCTATCCCAGCCAAAACCAGCACAGTGAAGGTGTGACCACATCATATCAGAGGAGCTCACAACACCTCAGAGGAGCTCTGAGACAGAGGACTGCGTTGGGGGACCGTTGCTGGATCGGCTAAACCGCAGCAAAACCGCTCAGGGAAGGGAGGGAGGGGAAAAAAAAAGGGGGGGGGGGCACGGAGAGAGAGGGCAGCCATGCCCCAGCCCCTGAGCAGGAAGGAGGGAGCTCCTGACGAGGGCCCGGCTCTGACTCAGCGTGGGCAGGGACAAGAGTGACAGCGGCAATTCCCCTCCCGTACAAGAGCAGCCCCCAGGGAGCATGAGCGACCAGGAGCGCAGCGACCAGGATGGGCAAACAGGGCGTGACACGTCGGAAGGGCATGGCATGTCAGTTTGACCGTCAGTTCGTGCAGGCAGAGCGTGTAGGGAAGGCGAAGGCACCCTACTAGCTCAAGAGGAACTGTGAAAAGTGAGTTCATTCGGTAGTCCCCATCCTTTCAGAAGAAACTCAGCTATGGTCTTCACTCGTCAGAAAGCGATGCCCTCTGTACTCGCCTGAGTGGATGTGGCTACCCAGACGGAGCTCCCACGAAAACATGCGGCCACCCAGGTCTCGGGCTGCAGGGAGTGCCTGGGCCTCTCGCTGTTCATGCATGGCAGCCGTGTGGACAGCTGTGTGAGGTGCGACCAGATGGATGATTTGCTCTGCATGGTGGCAGAGCTACGGGAGGAGGTAGAAAGGTTAAGGAGCATCAGGGAGGCTGAGAAAGAGATCAACTGGTGGTGCCATGCTCTGCCTCCCCTGAGACAGGAACAGGAGCAGCAGCAGCCACCAGTAAGAACCCACGATCAAGGGGATCCTCTATCCCCCCCCTCACTGGGCTGAGGGCAGCAGCTCAAAGGAGGAGAGTGAATGGAGGCGAGTCCACACTTGTGGCGGCAGGCGAAGGCCCTCCCTGCCCACCTCGCCTCCCCAAATGCCTCTGTACAACAGGTATGAGGCCCTGGAGGTGGAAGGCCAGTCAATGGAGGATGGGGATGACAGTCTATCTACACCAGAGGTGTCGCCCAGGTCAGAAGGACGTACCTCTCGCATTAACACCACCTCCACAAGGAAGAGAAGACGGGTTATAGTTGTGGGTGACTCCCTTCTGAGGGGAACCGAGGGTCCGATATGCCGGACGGACCCTCCTCTTAGGAAAGTCTGCTGCCTCCCTGGGGCCTGGGTGAAGGATGTCACGAGGATACTCCCTAGCCTGGTACAGCCCTCGGACTATTACCCTCTACTGCTCTTCCATGTGGGGGGTGATGAAGGTGCAACACGAAGTCCTAGGGCAATCAAAAGAGACTTCAGGGCCTTGGGACGGCTAATAAGGGACTCTGGAGCACAGGTTATTTTCTCCTCTCTCCTTCCAGTTGTGGGCAGTGACACTAGAAGGAACAGAGGCACCCAATCTATCAACTCATGGCTCCGTGGCTGGTGTCATCGCCACGGATTTGTTTTTTTTGACAACAGGATGGCCTACACAGCACTAGGTTTGCTGGCGTCTGATGGGATTCATCTTTGTCAAAGGGAAAAGAGAATCTTTGCTCAGGAACTTGCAGGGCTCATCGACAGAGCTTTAAACTAGGCTTGAAGGGGGAGGGGAGTAATATCAGGCTTGCCCGAGGGAAGCTGAGGGACAACGTGCTACAGTTAGAGGGAGCGGGTGCCAGCGAGGGCACTCAGCCTGTGTCTCTGAGATGTGCGGGGTACACTGGGGCACAGCCGAAGTCGAAGAGAGTTGAGCTAGGGGATACTGAGGAAATGGGAGCCAAGAGGGAAATGCCAGTGAAACACCTCAAAGCACACAAGGGGTGTTCTTCTATGAAGGAGACACGGATGACAGCCCAGCTGAAGTGCCTCTACACCAATACATGCAGCATGAGCAACAAGCAGGAGGAGCTGGAAGCCATTGTACATCAGGAAAACTATGATATGGTTGCCATCATGGAAACATAGTGGGATGACTCACACAACTGGAGTGTGGCGATGGATGGCTATAAACTCTTCAGGAGGGATAGACGAGGCAGGAGAGGTGGTGGGGTAGCCCTATATGTTAGGGAGTCTCTGGATAGTTTAGAGCTCGATGATGGTGACGATAGGGTGGAGTGTCTATGGGTAAGAATCAGGGGGAAGGCCAACAAGGCAGATATTGTGGTGGGAGTCTGTTACAGACCACCCAACCAGGATGAGGAGACTGATGAACTATTCTATAAGCAGCTGGGAGAAGCCTCACGATCGCTAGCCCTTGTTCTTGTGGGGGACTTCAACCTACCAGATGTCTGCTGGAAATACAATACATCAGAGAGGAAACAGTCTAGGAGGTTCCTGGAGTGTGTGGCAGATAACTTCCTGACACAGCTGGTGAGTGAGCCAACTAGGGAAGGTGCCCCGCTGGACCTCTTGTTCACGAACAGAGAAGGACTTGTGAGCCATGTGATGGCTGGAGGCCGTCTTGGGCAGAGTGATCATGAAATGATAGAGTTTTTGATACATGGAGAAGCGGCAAGGGGGGTCAGCAAAACTGCCACCATAGACTTCCGGAGGGGAGACTTTGGCCTGTTTAGGAGACTGGTCGACAGAGTCCCCTGGGAGGCAGCCCTAATGGGCAAAGGAGTCCAGGAAGGCTGGACATTCTTTAAGGAGGAAGTCCTAAAGGCACAAGAGCAGGCTGTCCCCAGGTGTCGAAAGACGAGCCGGCAGGGAAGAAGATTGGCCTGGCTGACTAGAGAGCTCTGGCTCGAACTCAGGAAAAAGAGGAGAGTCTATGACCTCTGGAAGAAGGGGCAGGCAAGTCAAGAGGACTACAAAGGTGTAGCAAGGCTGTGCAGGGAGAAAATTAGAAGGGCCAAAGCTGAGCTAGAGCTCAATCTGGCTGCTGCTGTAAAAGACAACAAAAAATACTTCTTCAAATACATTAGCAGCAAAAGGAGAGCTAAGGAGAATCTCCAGCCCCTAGTAGATGGGGGAGGGAACACAGTGACCAAGGATGAGGAACAGGCTGAGGTACTTAATGCCTTCTTTGCCTTAGTCTTTAATAGCAGGGCCAATTGTTCTTTGGGTACCCAGCCCCCTGAGTTGGAAGATAGGGACAGGGAGCAGAATGGAGCCCCCATAATCCAGGGGGAAATGGTCAGTGACCTGCTACACCACTTAGACACTCACAGGTGTATGGAGCCTGATGAGATCCACCCGAGAGTACTGAAAGAACTGGCAGATGTGCTCACCAGGCCCCTTTCCATCATTTACCAGCAGTCCTGGCTAACTGGGGAGGTCCCTGCTGACTGGAGATTAGCAAATGTGACGCCCATCTTCAAGAAGGGCCAGAAGGAGGACCTGGGGAACTACAGGCCTGTCAGCCCGACCTCGGTACAGGGAAAGCTGATGGAGCAGATCATCCTGAGTGCCATCACATGGCATGTAGAGGACAACCAAGGGATCAAGCCCAGCCAGCATGGGTTCAGGAAAGGCAGGTCCTGCTTGACCAACCTGATCTCCTTCTACGACAAGGTGACCCGCCTAGTGGATGAGGGAAAGGCTGTGGGTGTTGTCTATCTAGACTTCAGTAAAGCCTTTGACACTGTCTCCCACAGCATTCTCCTGGAGAAACTGGCTGCTCATGGCTTGGACAGGTGTACTCTTCGCTGGGTAAACAACTGGCTGGATGGCCGGGCCCAAAGAGTGGTGGTGAATGGAGTTTACTCCAGTTGGCGGCTGGTCACAAGTGGTGTTCCCCAGGGCTCAGTAGTGGGGCCAGTTCTGTTTAATATCGTTATCAATGATCTGGACGAAGGGATTGAGTGCACCCTCAGTAAGTTTGCAGATGACACCAAGTTGTGCGGGAGTGTTGATCTGCTTGAGGGTAGGAAGGCTCTACAGAGGGACCTGGACAGGCTGGTTCGATGGGCTGGAGCCAATTGTATGAGGTTCAACAAGGCTAAGTGCCAGGTCCTGCACTTGGCTCACAACAACCCCATGCAACGCTACAGGCTTGGGGAAGAGTGGCTGGAAAGCTGCCTGGCAGAGAAGGACCTCGGGGTGTTGGTTGACAGCCGCCTGAATATGAGCCAGCAGTGTGCCCAGGTGGCCAAGAAAGCCAATGGCATCCTGGCTTGTATCAAAAATAGTGTGGCCAGCAGGAGTAGGGAAGTGATTGTGCCCCTGTACTCAGCACTGGTGAGGCCGCACCTTGAATACTGTGTCCAGTTTTGGGCCCCTCACTACAAGAGAGACATTGAGGTGCTGGAGCGTGTCCAGAGAAGGGCACTGAAACTGGTGAAGGGTCTAGAGCACAAGTCTTCTGAGGAGCGGCTGAGGGAACTGGGGTTGTTTAGCCTCGAGAAGCGGAGGCTGAGGGGAGACCTTATCACTCTCTACAACTACCTGAAAGGAGGTTGTAGAGAGGTGGGGGTCGGTCTCTTCTCCCAGGTCACAAGCGATAGGACGAGAGGAAATGGCCTCAAGTTGCACCAGGGGAGGTTTAGATTGGATATTAGGAAATTTTACTTCACTGAAAGGGTTATCAAGCATTGGAACAGGCTGCCCAGGGAAGTGGTTGAGTCGCCATCCCTGGAGGTATTTAAAAGACATTTGGATGAGGTGCTTAGGGACATGGTATAGTGGTGGTCTTGGTAGTGTTAGGTTTACGGTTGGACTCGATGATCTTAAAGGTCTTTTCCAACTTATATGATTCTGTGATTCTGTGATATATTTGGGGCAGGAGAGGAGATTCGGGCTCACTGTGTGTAAAGTATGAGATTGCTGCATTTGTATACCTTTAAATGCCTTGAGCAAAGAAGGCATGAGAATAACCTAACCAAAGTATATTTTCTGTTTACAATTTAGTGTCACAGAACTATGTCTTAATTTGGGTTTTCCACTAGTTGCTCGCCTCAAAATAAGCTTTGTTTCTGAAGTCTTCCTGAGATGCTTTTGTACTTTCCTGACAACAGTACCAATGGTCATAGCTGGTCTATATTTGAAGAAATGGTCTATATTTTTAAGAAATGTGTCATATTGTCAGTATTAGAAAATAATGGGGAAAAAAAGAAATACGGACTATTGCTCTTATATCGAATACATAGAATTTTATTATTTCTCTTGATACGGAGTCCTGATTAATCATGTCGGACTGAATAGTTTCTCAGAAGTAGTGTGAAATTTTTAATGCTACCACACAGGAATTTCAGCTTAGAAGTGGCTTACACTTCCTGCTCTGTGAAGGTCATTATTAATTAATTTTTTTCTGCATGGATGAAGAAAAAAAATAACAGTAATTCTTCAGTGGATATAGCTGCATTAGCATTTTGGTTTGGATCAGTTGGGTTGTTTTAAAGCAGTTCCTCTGTTTGTCCGGGTTTTTTTCTGCATTGTTTTGATCTGCAGAGCAGCCTTACTGCACACAATTCTGTTATAAGGTAGACTTCTTTCAGAGAGAGCTAACCTCTGGCAGGTACATACCAAATGCTTTCTTACTCCTAATGGGATAAGGCACCTGAACCAAACACTGGACCTTTGGGGGGCTTCAAGCATACAGTAGGAATGTTCAGTCCAGGAGCCACATAGAATATAATTCAAAACAACCATCCTCCCTCACCCAGCAGCTTTTGTAAGGGCCTTGGTACTAATGGGTGGGATTTACTAAACTACTCCCGTTGCTCCAAATTACTTGCTATTGTGGGCATGGCCAGCGGTTACAGACAGAACTCCAGAAGCTGAAAAGGAGATACCTCATCCATTATGACAAAATAAGCCTAGCTGTGAAAGGGTTGAAACTTAGGTTTACTTCAGTGAAAATTCAGCGTAAAAGGCATTAAAACATCTACTCCAAATTTACAACTTTCTTCAAGAAGTATGACTTTTCTGGGGGAGGGGACAGAACTATAATTAGCAATTCTGATGTTTTTAATCCTATCTGAGCACTGAGGCACATTTAGTAACACAGCCTCAAGGTGTGTACGATTACCATTTTCAAGTTCTAAGCAGATATCTTCTCAAATCTGGCATTGTGAAGTGATATTTTTAATAACTAAAATGAAAAGCATGTGTTCTATTATCAAAAATCTTCTTCACAATTCTTGTCCATCTATTAAATTCAAACCATTGTATTCCTGTGCAGTATACTTCAATTTATGCAGAAGAAAGAGTGGTTCGAATTGTACCCATTTACTCTTAAGATGCAAAATTTGGAACAAATGGAGGACTCTAGGAGTGAAATTATGAGATTAGCACACAACTCTTGACATCAGTTGAGAAACTCATTGTGAGAGTGCAGTTTCTATCTGCTTAATACATGCTGGTGGTGCTTTTGTGTAGATGGAGAGCTGTATTGATTCAGTAGAAACACACAGTGGGGGTATGTTATTATGTAGATTATCTCATCAGTTAGCCAATATAGGAATGTAGAAGATCTTAACCTGAGTATTTGAGAAAGCAAAGTGGTAGTCCAATTTGAAAGAATTGTCTTCAGCTTGCTCTCAAAGACTCTCTGATCAGAGACTGTATCAAAGAATTGTCTTACCTTTTGGGTGTGTTAAAAGTAAAGATTTTTCAGTTGCAAGGAAAAAAAAATACTTTGACAGAGGTGGGATAATTATTTGAGGTGTCAGGATCAAGCTGCCTGGCAATACATATAAAACAAATATGTTTCTATGTTAGTAATTAGAGAGGATTATAACAGATTCTACAATTTATATTAATTACTTTTACCTTGGATTTTTCCTATGTAAATTCAAGTGCTATTCAAGTACATGAGTTAAGGCTGTTTTCAGTGTATTTTCAAATCACCCAAGATTGTTAGTTTGAAATCTGTGTTTTAAATTTATGGAAGATTGGATTTGTCTTCATTCCTCTGTGGTACAGATTTGTGAGATCTCTGTGTGGAAACCACTACTTTAAAAAATAATGTCAAAAGCATGCTCTTTCAAGTACAAAGACAATGCACCTGTTTTTGCGATCAACATTTGCTCAACATAAAGAGATCTGCAAGATCTGCTGTATGGCAATCATGAAGGCGATAACCCCTTATAAGCATCACATCTTGAGATTAATAAACACTCTCCTGGTTTCAGCATCTGGAGTGTGAGTTACATTTTGCATAGGATGACCTTGGTTGAAGCACCAAAACAGAAGTGTGTGTTACTGAATTTATGACTTGCCATTAGTACCAGCTACAAGGAAATAACATGCTTCGTTGTTTTCTGCTTTCTTACTTTATCAATATTACTTTACAGGTTTATTCATCCAGGAGATACACAAAAGAGCATCTTTTCCTCTGTTGTTCTCAATGCTGTTTCTTTTAAGATAATAAAAGGAACACTCTCTGAAAGATGTCCTCATACAATCCTTTTTGTTCTAGGGCCAAATTCAATAGCTGCTGATGTCAGCTGAAAGATTCATATTGAATTCATTGAGTGCCTAACCTTTATTAACCTTTATCCAACATGAGATACTACAGGTAACCTATTGCAATAGACAGACAGCAAAAGGTAGCGTACTAGTAACTTCTCATTATTGTACATATTGGGTTTCTGAGTTCGTGTGCTTCCATGCTGGGTCTTCTGGATGTTTCCTTTTGAATGCAATTCATCTTCATTGGTTCTGTACTGAGAGAACAGAACCTACTTACCAATGTTATAGCCAGCAGTATTTTTGTTGTTGTTCATGAGGGCACGACTATTTTATTTTTTTAGGGACATACTGTGTGTTTTCACTATTATGAATGATGACATTGCTAAAGTGGAAAAATTGTAACTGTCATATATTTTTATGGATTGCCCAAGCATTTTGATTTATTGTAGCGGCGCCTTTCAGACTGTCCTGGAGAAGGACAAAGGTGATAACCATTCTGTGTGTGCAGTGTTTCTTAGCTGCTATTCATAAAATCTTTAGAGTAGATATAATAGGTCCATGGTCCTCCAAAACTGGCTGACGTACAGGCAGAAACATTAAGGAAATAATAAGCTGTGAACAGCAATATATTTTTAATTTTTCTGAGGCAATGAACAGCGTTAGAAATCCTGTGAGGCAACATGTTGCCTAAGAGCCAAAGGTGGGGAGCTTTAGAATTTGCATCCTGATGATATAAGATAATATTCTGAAGATCCAAAATCAATGCTGGTTTAGATCACATGATGGAGTTAAATTAAAAAAAAAAAGTGCATTCTCAGTGAAATAATGATGAGCAAAAAAACAGCATGAAAAGGAACAGGTTTCCCAGAGAGGTCGTAGATGCCCCATCCCTGGAAACATTCAAGGTCAGGCCAGACAGGACTCTAAGCAACCTGATCTAGTTGAAGATGTCCCTGCTCATTGCAGGGGATGTTGGACTAGATGACCTTTAAAGGTCCCTTCCAACCCAAACTATTCTATGATTCTATGATTCTGTTTTGAGATACAGGGCCTGATTATTTCCCAGTGAAGTTTTTCTTCAAACAGTTTGTACCCAGTGAGTGCCTTCTGATTCATAACATGACTTAGAGATTCCCATCTGTTGAACTGAAGTATTCCACATGGTAAGTTTAATAAAATAGCTGAGTAGCACACTTCAGTACCTAGTCACATAATAAAGCCATATAGTTGTGGATTTTGAGACCATCTGTATTGTGAATATAGCAACAAGTCATTCACATCATTTACCATACAATAACAGTCAGGGAGCTATTTTAGAAGCAATGGTCCTTACATTGCAGACATCTAGCAAGAAACTACAAAATACAATTTATTTACTTCAGTGCTTCACAAAGATTAACTTTATCCTTGGGAGGCTAATAACCCTAGGCTCCCTTAATAGTCCATGGAAAGACATAAGCTCTTTCAGTTGATTCTGAGCAGAACCCTAACTTGAAGGATGCAGATCATTTAGAAAGAGTACGGAAGATATCAAGAAGAGATTTCAAAACAATGATCTGCTTGTAAAGATTGTAGAAATTAGACTTGTCATGAAGGAGAGATGACGGGGGGATATGAGCATTTTAAAATACATAACAGACTGCTGCAGCCTGTTATCCATGTAGACAGTGAATAAGACAAAGCAATAATGCAGCAAGGAAGATTTATATTAAACAATAGGAAAAATCTGCCAGAAGTACAGATAGGAAAGCATGTTGAAAGAATTTCTCTGAGTAGATTAGAAAGCCTCTGTCATTGGTGGGCTTTAAGAGCAGGTGAGAGAGACGTCTGTTAGGAATGCCATAAATATAACTGATTCTACCTGCAGAAAGGAGTAGACTAGATGACCTCTGGAGGTTTCTTGAAGTCCTATGATTTTATGGCTTTCTCAAGAAGGGCCCTATTTCATGGGATGGATTAGGGAGATTTGTCTCTTTAAATGAACTTTAACTTTTGTAACCATTCCTTGTTTAGTGTGCAAGAATATTCACTGACAGGTTGTCAGGACGCTGTGTTCCTGCCCATAAGAGATCATCAGCCCATGGATTCTATGCTTGAATTCTGCCTATGAATAACACTTCATACATAATGCACATGATACTATATCATCTTCTTACAATACACATACATACATATTAAAGCATTTGATGTTATTACCATCAGTATTGTCTTAGCTCTGTCTTAGCTCCTGAGAGATTTGATTCCATGGTGATTCTGTTTTTACTATGATAATTCAATTTACTAATAAAGTGTTCTGAACTGTGAGTCAAGTTTTATACCCAGTTTTCATTCTAATATTTAAAGCTTTTTCAGTCATTTCTTCACTCACTACTCCTACTGAAAAAGTGCAGGCTTCAATATCTTTTCAATGCAATGGATTTATTTTTGTCATTTATATACATATGTAGTAGATGACATATTGGATTTGTTTCTCCCTTCATTTTTACCAATGAAGTAGAAAATAATTCTTGTGAACTAAGATCATTTATTGCAGATTTGTAATTCAATACTATTTGTCTCCATTATTTGCTTATAAAGAGTTTTGTGGTTTTGATTCTACAGGATATGTTAGTATGTGCACCCTTTAGGTGCAAACTATAATAAATATTTTAAAAAGTGAGAGATTAAGGTTTCAAATGAAAAGATATGTGGCTATTTTCACATTTTAAGTTAATATATAAGTGAGATTATTCTCTTTAATCAGCAATTCCTTGAAATTAAAGTTCTTTAGTATTTCCCCCAACTTGAAATTCTGAAGAAGTGTTTAGAACTGAGATCTTACATTGCCATTTCTTAATGTTCGAATTAAACCTATAATTTTTGCAAGCAATTTAATTATGATGTAGACATAAGATTGGAGTTTTGGTTTAATCAGACTTTTAATAATGACAACACCAAGTGTATTGCTGATTAACAATTTTTCAGTAGGTACAAACCCAATGAATTTCTGTCCAACACTACCTTTCGTCCTTTTGTTATGACATTTATTAAACTCTCCCAGGTATTTTAATTTAAGTATTTTACCAGTTTATCTGGTAAAAAAAAACCCAACAAACCAAAACAACCAAACAAAAAAACCCCAAACCCAAACCTCTATAAGTATTGCCAAATGTGTTGTACTAGAGAAGTATTAAATAGGGAAATATTAAAATGGTCACATACTTGCCCTCTCTTTATTAGTATTGCATTTAAAGGAAAGCTCATGAATTCACTAAAAGTACACAAATGTGAATGCAACTGTAGGCATTTTAAATTTAGCTTCCTACAATAATAGTTCAAGATCATCCTAATCTTGCTTCATTATACTTTAAATCACACTTGGCAAAACTATGTATAAGTGTTAAGCAATGTGACTTCCTATTTGTTTTTATTTTACTTATTTTCTTTATTTTCTTTC
The DNA here is from genome assembly GCF_034638445.1 of Ciconia boyciana. Classification (NCBI taxonomy): domain Eukaryota; kingdom Metazoa; phylum Chordata; class Aves; order Ciconiiformes; family Ciconiidae; genus Ciconia; species Ciconia boyciana. Next base: position 178,991,309 of record NC_132934.1, read on the forward strand.
TATAAATAATGAAAAGCAGTTAATCTTTCCCTCCTGCCCCCCACATAATAGTGCAATAGGTGCAATATAAAGAGCCTGCACATCCCCCAGCTCAGCTGAGGTGTTCTTCTGCTATTGGAAGCACACAACAGTTATATATCATACAGCAGCTGAATAAAAACCCCACATGGCTTGGTTAATTATGTGGTAAAGCCATTTACTGGAAAATCTGTTATATTTTCTTAATAGTAGTAGGAGGTCCAGCAAATGAGAATGGTCAATTATTGTCATGCAAAACATTAGCAAGTTGCATAATGTCCAATAGCACAGAGGACATAAATTAGCAATAGTATGGGCAAGAGAATATAGAATTTCATAGCATTGTGTGAAGGAACTGCAGACCACCTTCATTGTCATTCTGCTCAGCATTTTTTTTTGTTTTGTTCTGTGGGCATACTTTGCTAAGAAAAGTTAGATGATCTGAATTCAGGCCGCAGTATGTAAATGAGTAGAATGTTGCAGAAGTTTATATTTTTTAAAATCTTTAGTCTGTTGAAAATTTTCCTGTAAACACATTATTTCTGGGCATTTTCTACAGGAGGAGAGTAGTGCCAGTTCTTTAGGGTTACATGTTCATATGACTGGAAGCATTTTTTTCTTAAAATCCAGAACGATGGGAATATACATGAGAATATAATCTTTTATTACAAAAATAAATAAAAGCCTAGTACTTGTGATCTGAGGAAGAAACCTAGAAATGAAAAGTTATCTTAAGAACTGAAAGAAAGCAAAAGGCATATCTAACCAACCAAGTATGATTTTTTTTCTTTTCTTTTCTTTTTTTTTTTTTTTTTGGTAACCTAGCATGAATTTTGATCCTGGACTCAGGATTTTAAATGTTTGAGATTGGCAGTGCTTCATGTGTGTAGTCTTCTTGGGAGAAATTTTCTTTCAGCTAGTACATGAACCATGAAATTGCTGAAATCAAATGGAGTTTCAGGATTGTACATAGAGCACAGGCAGTTTTTCTTTGTTTACAGCAGTGGATAAAACAATGTGCCTGATGAGCTAAGCCAAGGAGAAACATTTCTGTAGAGATATGTTGTTTTTTTTTTCTCTTGGATTGAATCAGTGAACTAAATTCTCTGCTGCTATAAATTGTTGCAGGTTACAGTTTTGTTAAAGGATTGCTAGTGTGCAGTCTGTGCATCTTCCATTTACTTTCCTGTGCTTACTGTCCTATAATTCTAGCCAGGGTTCTCTCAGAATTAAGTTTACCACTGATATATCTGATTCCCTTGACAAAGCCAATTTTGGATCACTGAGGACTTCAGAATTGGCATTGGACTACACAGTGTAGCAAAGGAAGAAAATTTATTTTGCATGCATTCCTCCAAAGGAAATAATTAAAGGAGGAAAAAAAAAAAAAGTGGTTGGAATTGCTTTGGGATAGAATTAAGTATCTGATGGAAAAGCTAAGTTGTTGTCATTGGCAGAAAGATATGGACAGTATTTCTGAAGAATTAACTGATATTAAACTATGTCTCTAGCAGGAGTAATTACATTTTGTAGATGATGATCTTCCTAATCCCCATAAACAATAACAATCCACAGTAGGTGCTATAATACTAATGATGATTATGTAAAAAGTGTATTGAAATTCCAATTATTTGAACTTTTTTTTTTTGGATGATGCTTTGTTGTGGAAATTCAATCTAATTAAATCTTTACAGGTTAGAAGGTATTTTTTTACACAACTTTGTTAAATGACTGTGGTAGTTCAAGCAATTATAACTATCAAGATCATACTTTTCCCTTTCTTTTGTCCATCATATCCTACAGAATGAGTCAGTTTCTTAAAGCCTCTAATCATTTAGAGGAGAGACAATAGGCAATGTACTTAGGACACATGATAAGGGGATTTTTCTTTGGGGGAATTTGCAGAAGAAAATTGCCAATTTTGTTTTTCCTTTTTCTCCTTTTTTTTTTTTTTACATATGAACTCACTGGAATTTGCATGGCAATCAGGAAATGTTTTGATGAGTGTTAGGGAGATGTCCTCTTAAAAAGTAAAAGAAGACCATTAGATTTGGGAAACTAATACCATAGATTCAGAAGACCCAAAATGAATTAGTCCCATAAACTGGAGTACCTTCACTTATACATTAATTAACATTATAAATAATTATCAAGAATTTGCGCATGTGCTAAATTTTATTTTACACATAGTAAGTAGTTTCACTGAGTTCAAAAAATGTATTTAATTCCATGTGCAAGTCTTTTCAGAGCCGGCTTCTGGCTGCAAGTTCTACAGTATAATCTCAGGCATCCATACAAGAATGAATGTAACATGATGAAGAAAAAGAACATGATTTTTGCAGTTGACTTTCCCTTAAAGGAATTAAAAAAAAAAAGCAGGTGTTTGACAGGTGCTCAGAGATTTGGAACATTCGAACTGGTCCCATTAGAACAGAATTTGTGGGACAAGCATGGGTGAGATGATTCACGGTAAATGCAATCTAATTCTACATCTGTGGAGTTTATTGCATGTGTCTCATCATATCAGATTTAGGTGGAATACCTACTCATTTGACTTTCTACTTGATATCCTGTTTCTTACAAATTATCCTTCACTGTCATCTTTAAGGTTGCCAGAATGGACTATCCCACTGCCATTGTCATGAGCTTGAAACAAGCATGGGTGAGAGGGTAACAGAGAAACTTCAGCAGAATTTTTCATGTATGATGCTGCTCAGTGTCATTTGCTGTAAAACCTCTAACTATAGTTCTGGTGGCATGCAAAGTTTGTTGATCCTAGTTTAATTTTCCTCCTTGATATTCTTTTTTGTTAAGACAAGCAGAAGAAAAGTGGTAAATAATAAAAGTCACTTGAGTTTTACACTCAGTTCAAATTATACCTCAGAATCCTGTGAAAAGAGGTGTTTGGAAGAATAAATATAATATTTTGGGGGCAAAATATCCAAACCAAATATCTTCTAGCCAAGGATCAACTATTTTAATTCACAAATATGTGTTGGTACCTCAAAAGATCTGCAGTGCAGATTCCTTACGCTCCTTTCTGTAGCTTGATCTTCCTAACTGGATTTTCATCTACAGTAATCTTTCTTCCCTTTTAGAAATGGCAGACAGTTACATCATGAAAATTTCTATTTTCTGTTGGAAAAAAAGAACATTTTTATGGAAAATTTTCAATTAGACCTAGCACATCTGTTATAAAATTTATTATTTGTTCGTGCTAGCTCAGGTAATTGGTTTCTTACTTCTGTTTCTGTTTGACCTATAGAAAAGTCTGGCACAAACACATAGGCAGGTAAGATGTGTATGCCATAGGAACAGATGACATTAAAAGACACCAGTGTATTTGAGAAGCTATGATATATTTTATTTAGCTATTTTATATTGAGCTTAAAGTAAATTTTAAAAGTATTATATAAAGGGATTGTCGGTGGTAGTTCATATAGTCCCATAAAATGTAGCAGTGCCTTGTTTAATAAAAACAGGATGAAACTTCTCTTATTCTTCTTTTCCTATGGGCTGAGAAAAAAAAAAAAAAAAAAAAGAAAACTAAAGAGGTAAAATATCATCAGGCAAATTATAACAGGTTACATTAGTGAGACAGGCAAAACTCTTAAATGTGAAAGTCAGATGCACTGCTGGATTCTAGTAAGTGGATTTTCTATTTAGCCAGTTGTTTCTCTTCACAATATTCAGCCACCTAGTGACTGATTTGTGCCAGGTGGCATTTCTCCAAATATGTGATATTTCCATGTCTCTGTTCACAGCTTTCTGGAGACAGACAGATAAAAATACACCAGAATACTATTCTACCAGTGGATAGATGAGAATGCACATGAAAATGAAACTAATTTAATAGCAGCCTAAAAATGCAGTAGAAAGGAAGAGTTTATTAATGATTTTAGGGTAAATGAAATTGGTGTTAGAAAGCTAGAGAAAAGCTCAGACAACATGTTAAATGTGTTTTTAAAAGGGAAAATGTGCAAAACAGAAGGATGGATCTATACCAAATATAATAAATCACTGTATTGTAAAACCAGAAAATAAATAATACTGTTAACCTCCCTCATTTTCAGTGTTCATAGCATCTTATAGTGAACTTTAAATAACTTGCATTACAGTCAGCTGCTTGAAATAAAAGACACTAGGTGACTGTCAGATTGACAGAGCTGTCTTGCTTATTTTGAATCAGAGAACCCAGAAGTTTACTGTAGTATACAGTTAGTCCCTACCAGTTTGGAGCTTCAAAGGTAGGTCTCCCACACAGAGCTGCAGAAAGGCAAAGAAATCAACGTTTCCTGTTTCCTTCTCTGTGCTGAAGACTCCCATTCAGGAACTTGAACAGGGCATATCTGGCCACTGTGAGACTTCATCAAAGGGACTTTGTGCTCAGAGAGAAAGAGTCTTGCAAGAAAAAAGCTTGGAGGTGATCTCCTTACCAACTGGGAAGGAATATTTTCATTCCCTTTTTTTAGTGGGTCTAAAATAGGAGCCACATGTTGGTGATATTACAAGGTTTCTGAAAGGGAAGACGAAAGATCTTAAGTACACTGCAGACAAGATGTCCCAGAATAGTGTATGAGAAAAATGATTCATAAAAAATTGCCTTTTCAAAATTTGCCTGTTCAAAAATGATGAACAGTTACTGTGGCTTTTATTGCAAACAGTTTTGCATCTGAATAATTTTTGTAATACTTAATATTTCTGCTTTCCAAACTGTCAAAGCTACTTCTTCTCACTGTAGATTTTATAGCAGCAAAAGAACAAAGAACAAAAGAGCAATGCATAGCATACTTAACCTGTAGTTGATATCTTGGAGTTTTGTGTATATTCAAAGAATAGGACTAGGCTGTAGCAGAGCATTAACATGTTCAAGACACAGAAAGGTATTCATTAAGAGCACCTTACTCTTGCTCCTTATACAGTTTTAGACTCCCTCTCCACTGTCCATGGAGGAAGCCTGAAATTAGCTTTTGTTAGCATTTCCTAATTACCAAAATATAGTTATCTGGTATTTTTTAGAAAAGTTCATGGGATTGTCAAACCCTGCTGTTTAAAAGTTGTAGAAGTTAGACCACTAGTGGATTTTGAAAAATATGTTTTCCTCTTTATTTTGCTGTCTCCAAGGTTTTGTAGCAGTATTGATCTTCATGTCAATGCATCATTATGTTGTTCTGTGGGACCACTCATATCCTATTGCTATGTAAGTGCAGACACTGAAAAAAAAGTGTATTTTTAAGGAAATAATACTTGGATTACAAGCAAAATCAAAAGAAGGAAAAGCAACAAAAGGAACTTCACTTAAATCTACGATCAATAATATTTGACCTTATCCAGTGTTTAATTGGTTGATTCTTTAAGTCTTTAAAATGGTGGATTACTTACCCGGGTTAGTGAAGCTGCTTTACAGCAACTATGTACCTTTGTATTGATCAGGGCTGTGTGCTTGGTCATGATTACACTGTAAATGAATAGTTCAATTGGAAAAATTTACTTGAGCACTGTTACCTTTTAATAAGTCTCCACATGTTCACAGATTGGTGCAAATCTTCAGTTCTGTTCCAGAACCGAAAGATGCTGAAGCAATAATATTATGAGACAATTTATAAGGCAGTGTTATCAAACTGGAGAGATTAAAGTTGAAGTAGAAAGGACTTGTGAGCTGTGAAGTTCGATGGAGTTCAACAAAGAGCTGTCAATACTTTTGCTTAGTTTTGTTTTTCTCTTTAAATTTATTTCACTACCGATATATGCAAGTATACATGTGTTGAAATACATGCTTACCCCTGCACATTTGTGTGCCTACACAAGTTTGGATGTGTCCTGTAAGTAGAATTATGCTCAAGCAATTGCATTTATACATCTCCTTGTGCTTTATGTGGTCTTCAGTAAAGAAGGAATATTTATTTTTTCCTTTCTTGTTCTTGTTCTTGTTCTTCTTCTTCTTCTTGTTCTTGTTCTTGTTCTTCTTCTTCTTCTAGTTCTAGTTCTTATTCTAGTTTTAATTTTATCCTTGCTAAAATTTAGGACTTCAGTGGTGGATGATTACCAGCTACTGACAACAGACATTTAGCAGTTAGAGATACTTTGCCCAAAAGAACTAAGATGCTTATTACCTTTAATTTTGTTCATTTTCTTGACTGCATTAAATTTAAGTATATTTCTTCAGCTTCTGTGAAATATAATAAGTGAAATTAAAAGCTCTTTAGATTCTTCTCTTAAGTCAGTGTTACCTTCAGAGTATGTCTTTTTATTGCCTTCATTAACAAGAATTTCTCTACTTACTAAACCTCCAGCTTCAGGAGGATTCCAGTAACATCACAGCCAAGTATAGAAATCCTAAAAAGAACTCATTACCTAAATTGTGTGCCCTTGCATTATTATACAAATAATTCAGCAAAAAAAATCTGTTATCATTAAACAGCCAGTTGGCTCTTGTGTGCTGGTATGCAACCATGATGACTTCAGCTGAGGAGATATTTAGTGCTGCAGTGCATAAAATAAACACATAACTGTTGACATGACATATTTAGGACAAAAGAAGCATACATACAGTATTTAAAAGGAAAATCGCATGCTGAATATTTCTGAGTTTGAGACATTGTACAATTTGTTCATATAAATCCTTTGCAGAGTTTATTTTTCAGTTATGAATTCAGAGCATACCCTACAGCACATTCTCATGCAGGAGCAACTAATTGAGGGAATTCTTTCTATTATTTATAGACATTACCTTAGCTTAAAATTCCTCGTATTTCACAAACAGTTTCTCTAGGATGGAGGAAGAGAACCTTGATCTAGATTCTCCAGTTAGATTCAGTTAAATTCATGTAACATTACTAATTCTCAGCCTGTGTAACAACACTGGTTTTGTCTGAAGAAAATGTTCTTCTGAGCTGAGAGAGTATGCTGCATCTTTTAATAAAATTAGTTTTCACTGGAAACATGGCGAGACAGCAATTACAGCAAAGAATGGGTATAATGGAGTATGGATTGCAAAGCATATGAGACAAGAGTAGAGGAAGCTTTAAAGATAGCTGATTACTTGAGACTGTTTTGTAGATTGTAGATTCATACCATAATCAGTGTTCATAGTGCAATTGAATAGATTTATCTGGAAAAATTCTGTTGTCTTAAGTAAAAAATTATTTACAACAAAGAGCCTAATTGCCTAATTATCTGTGTATGTGCGTATAAAGGAAGCCAATAAGATATTTATATGTGGATTTTTTTTTTCACTTGAAAGACAGTGTGTTTTAACAGTGAAATCTGAGTATTTGAACAGTGAAAAACTTATTTTCTTAATGTAAATAATAAGTATAGCAATTTTTTGTCCTACAAGTTTCGTTTTCTTTACCAGACATACCTTTTTGGTATGGAAGACATTTTTCTTCTGGGTGACCTTTCAAACAATCATCTGTAAGCAGACAAGTGTAATTAATCATCTTCTGTTTTCACTTTTCAGTTCCACTAGGTATTTGTGACAGGGTAGTTCATTACAGTCTTTTCTTTTGGAAGTTGCCTCAAACTTTTTTTCTAATGAAAGGCTTTTATTTTTCCCCCTCCTTTAAAAAAAAAAAAATCAAGTGTTTCTGGAAAAGTCTTGACAGAAAAGTGAAATGTAAGCAGTAATTCCAAGCACTGGATAAAATGTGACATGGGCCAGGATACTATTTGTGGCAGTAACATTTGATGTAGGAAATTTACACTTATATGGGTTTTCAAATGCAGACCAAAATCTCAGGGAGGTGGGGGTAGGGGAAAGTTCTTGCCCTTAGTCCAAGTTTATTTTTATTAACTGAACATTTTTAATAGTTTGTTCATATATATAATTCCAGTCAACCAAAATTACATTTCTTTTTTTATTAGCAGAAAATTACACAAATTACAACAAAGTCTTTGATGTATTTTATTGGTTTTACTACAAACACTCCCTATACAATAAATATGCCTGGGACTGTGCCAAGGCAATGAGAAAAACTGGATAGCCTGCATCTACGTGAGCCAATGCAGTCAGTCTCCGGAGCAGCATGGCTGCCTGCCACCTGCCTGCTGGGATCAAACCCTGCCCCGTGCTCTCCCCTCGCTCTCCCCTCGCCTGGGAGCAGTTGCTCTGGGAGAAAACCACCCCAGGCACAATCTCACTCAGGCACTGGGTTTTTTTCATTTACTGACTGTGAGCCACTGCAACAACTGAGAGGTTGCATTTAGTGGGTTAGCCTTCTAGGCTATTTGACTGGGTTACCTAAAATAACAGGGAAAAAATAATCCCAAATCTGAAATAATCTCTGTTAGAGACATATATATGGCTAGACACCTGTTTTCAATCATACCCATTTATCTCATCTAAAGAATATCATCGAGTGATTCATAAAGGTTAATTAATTGAAGATTTTATATACAAAGTGCATATATGCAGTGACGTAGAAAGCAAACTAGTGTTTGAAACTATTTCCCCCTAGTCAACTTTGTGAATAAAACAAAAAAAACCCTAAAGCTAGACTTTATTTTCATAATGATAACTCAGATCTAGTTATTATTATGAAACTCTAGTGTCATAATGATAACTCAGATCCCAAAATTAAGTTAAAATAAATCCAACTATAATTTATATTTTTTTCATAAACTTAATTTGAATGAACCCCCACTTATGTAGAATTTCACCTGCATTATTGGAGGCTATCCTCTGAAAAGTAATAAAATTAATTTTTACTTAAAATTTATATTAGTCATATGCTCTTTCCAGTCAGTTTATTTAGAAACACTTTATTTCATACTTGTTGCTCTGCACAACTTCTATAATTCTGTGATTTGATTTAATTTCCTCTCCTGTGCTTAGCATGTTCACTAAGGAGGGGAAGAAATACTTTTCTTTGTGTCTATTTTATCTCAAAATTCACAATTCTTCAAAAAAAATTTGTTTCTTTTTTTTTTTTACTTTTTAAACCTGTAAATGTTTTATAGTTGGTATTCTGATATTATTTTAAGCTGTGAAATAGTTTTAGCAGTATTTACAAAACTACACATGCTTACCACATAATTAAAAAATCTGCATCAGAATTTTGAATATTTTTCCTTATAATGGATTAATGTCTTGAAGAAGTTATCTTTCAACAACATTCCTTCACATTTAATATTTATAATCTGATTTCTTTTTCTGGATATCATGTATGCTAAGAGGTGAAGGTATAGCAGAGAATATTATATATGAAAATTTCAGCATGAAAATATGTGAAAAACTGAAAATAGTCCAGTGATTAGTTTTAAAATTTCTTCTGAAATATCTTTCCTAGTAAACAATTAATTTGTTATATTTATTACTGGACTTTGCAGTCAAAAGTACCATGGCATTAAGCAGGAAAAATGTTGGTAAAAGATGTTAATTGCCAATTAAAGCCAGGGATTCTGATATTATTTATACCACTAAACTTGAAATAATGTTAGTGGAGCACTTACCAGTTTGACTTCAATTTCAGATTTTGGCTGAGAATAGGCAGTATCTCAGATAAGTATCTGAGAACATTTTTCTTTAAAACACTTCTTAGATGCTTCAAGGGGGACAAACAAAAAAGGGGGCCAGCTGCAGCTTTTTTCAGATAACAGAGAGCAGGGAAAGTGCCATTGTCATTCTTTATTCGTTGTTTAACCCTTATTATTTAATAGAATCATTGAATCATTAAGGTTGGAAAAGACCTCTAGGATCATATGGTCCAACCATCAACCCAACACCTCCATGCCTACTAAACCATGTCCTGAAGTGCCACATCTCCACGTTTTTTGAACTCCTCCAGGGATGGTGACTCAACCACCTCTCTGGGCAGCCTCTTCCAATGGTTTACCACCCTTTCAGTAAAGAAATTTTGCCTAATATCCAATCTAAACCTCCCCTGATGCAACTTGAGGCCATTTCCTCTTGTCCTATTGCTTGTTACTTGGGAGAAGAGACAAGACACCTACCTCACTACAACCTCCTTTCAGGTCATTGTAGAGAGCAATAAGGTCTCCTCTCAGCCTCCGCTTCTCCAGGCTAAACAACCCCAGTTCCCTCAGCCGCTCCTCAGAAGACTTGTTCTCTAGACCCTTCACCAGCTTCGTTGCCCTTCTTTGGACATGTTCCAGCACCTCAATGTCTCTCTTGTAGTGAGGGGCCCAAAACTGGACACAGTATTCAAGGAGTGGCCTCACCAGTGCCAAGTACAGGGGCACAATCACTTCCCTAGTCCTGCTGACCACGCTATTTCTGATACAAGCCAGGATGCCATTGGCTTTCTTGGCCACCTGGGCACACTGCTGGCTCATATTCAGGTGGCTGTCAACCAGCACCCCCAGGTCCTTCTCTACTGGGCAGCTTTCCAGCCACTCTTCCCCAAGCCTATAGCGTTGCATGGGGTTGTTGTGACTGAAGTGCAGAACCCGGTACTTGGCCTTGTTAAACCTCATACAATTGACCTCGGCCCATCAATCCAGCCTGTTCAGATCCCTCTGCAGAGCCTTCCTACCCTCAAGCAGATCAACGCTCCCACACAACTTGGTGTCATCTGCAAACTTACTGAGGGCACACTCAATCCCTTCATCCAGATCACTGATAAAGATATTAAACAGAACTGGCCCCACTACTGAGCCCTGGGGAATACCACTTGTGACCGGCCACCAACTGGATTTAACTCCGTTCACCACAACTCTCTGGGCTCAGCCATCCAGCCAGTTTTTTACCCAGCGAAGAGTACACCCGCCTAAGCCATGAGCCACCAGCTTCTCCTGGAGAATGCTGTGGGAAACAGTGTCAAAGGCTTTACTAATGTCCGGGTAGATAACATCTACAGCCTTTCCCTCATCCACTAGGAGAGTCACCTGGTCGAAGGAGATCAGGTTGGTCAAGCAGGACCTGCCTTTCATGAACCCATGCTCACTGGGCCTGATCCCCTGGTTGGTCTGCACATGCCTGTTGAGTTCACTCAAGATGAACCGCTCCATAATTTTGCCCCGTACCGAGGTCAGGCTGACAGGCCTGTAGTTCCCCAGATCCTCCTTCCAGCCCTTCTTGTATATGGGCATCACATTGGCAAGCCTCCAGTCATCTGGGACCTCCCCTGTTAACCAGGACTGCTGATAAATGATGGAGAGTGGCTTGGCAAACTCCTCCGCCAGCTCCCTCAGTGCTCTCAGGTGGATCCCATTCAGCCCCATAGACTTGTGTGTCTAGGTGGCATAGCAGGTTGTTAAGTGCTTCCTCCTGGATTATGGGGGGGTTTCTTCTGCTCTCTGTCCCTGTCTTCCAGCTCAGGGCGCTGAATTCCCTGGGGATAACTGCTCTGACTATTAAAGACTGAGTCAAAGAAGGCATTAGGTACCTCAGCCTTTTCCTCATCCTTGGTGGCAACGTTCCCCCCCACATCCAAGAAAGGAGGGAGATTCTCCTTGGCTCTCTTTTTGTTGGTAATGTATTTGTAAAAACATTTCTTCAACACCAAAAGCTCATCTGGATAAAAGAGGACTTCTGTAAACTTACTTAGGGACACTGGAAATTCTCCAGGGAAATCCTGTGACTCAAAAAAAATTCTGTCTATATAAGAGCTATATAAACCTGATCCTCATGACTAGACTACCAATAATTCAAATCAAACCATATATAAACTGGCATTGGGTCATAGCAAAAGATACAGCTGTTATTGCTGTGCAGTGATGGGTGGATTTATATAATAATGTCAAAAACTGATATTGATTCATTAAGGTTCTGCTATTTTCAAAATAAACAACCTTCACCTTGCCTTCAAAATCTGGGGGGAGGGAACAGTTTCACTTTCTTGGTCTAGATAGATATTTCAAAAGCTCATTCCCTGATACTTGTTATACCCACAAACTATTTGTGCTAGCTGTTTGCATGATTTACAGCAGAAGGGATTCAGCCTACATGAGAAATCATTGTCTGGAATAAATAGTACAGTGGTGGTATGCACAGCATAGAAAATAACCTGAGGTGAGCGGTGGCCAAGAGGGTGTGATGCGAGTTAAGTTACGTATGCTTTACTTATAACTGTTTTACCTTTCTTTGTCATGTGTAGGTGACATGGTGCACACTGTGAATCTTAAGCATTTGCATTTCTGTTCCAGCTTCAAGGAGGGAGAAATACTGTGTTCTGTATTAATTGGGTATCTTTGGCTCAAGCTTTTAAGTGTGACAAATGGAGATGTGCCAAACTGCCTGAAAGTAATTCGGGCTGTCAGTGAACCACAGTGGCTGCCAGTTTGCAGACAATTTCTAGTCTTCTTGGGTCTGTCACATCTCTTTCACACTACCTATTTACCATCTGAATAGAGAGCCAGCACTCTACGACATAAATAAATGTATTCGTCTCTAACATGAGAGTGTTTCTGTGAAGGACTTGTGTTACATTGTGCCACACATCATAAACCAACCTGAGCTGCTGCAATGACACAAATTGGAGACAGGTCTCCTCAAGCAAGCAACAATTAAAGTGCCGCTGGAAGCCAAAGAACGTAATTAATAAGCAGGCGACTTTGAGGTTGCCACGTAATTTTCTCATGTTGGAATGGTGTTTGTGTTAGATTAGCTCATTCTCTCCAGGACACCTGAAAGTATATTTGCGATAGAACAAACAACTACCCCTGTGGATGCAACAGCAGAAGGCTTTGTTGCTTTATGAGTCTGGTCCAAAGCAGCCTTATGCTCCTTAGTTTACAGGAAATCCAGGGTAAACCTTTTATTTACAAATAGGGAACACTTGCCAAAACAGAATAAAAAAGCAGCTGATTAATCAGCATGCAGCTTTCATCTTGAAGGGCCTAGCTGCCTGGACCTTTTTAACATTTGGAAGATTAGCCTTGGTGAGAGAAATGTTGTGTGGAAATGTCTTTGATAGTTCTGTGATTAGGTCTATTATGCTTTGGAAAGGGGATAGCACCAGGTTTGAACAAGTCTGCATGATAGAACAGAGAATGTTCATGGCTGGGGAAAAAATTGCCTTGTTATAGATCTGTACTGCTGCCCTTTGAAGTAAAATGAGAGGAAAGCTTGTTCTGGTACTTCAGCTGATAAAATTTGGTTTCTGGAACATGACCAAGTCTCAACATATATCATCCACGAGAAATAAGGCAGGCAAAGGATTGTATTCCTAAATAGGCTTGGAATATCTTGGCAACTGCTAAGAAAACACAAATAAGGAACAGTGCCCTGCTAGTTCGACCCTTAAATTATGCAGCTGTTCATTACCAGAACTATATATCTCATGCTGCCCTTTGGAAGGAAGGCATGGTGCACAGAGCTGGAACAATTACTGAATTATAGTACAATAAGAAAGACCTCCTAAAGTGTCACATGCATGTAGAGGAAGATAAGAAAGGCCAGCTTAAGTTCTTGGCATTTTAAAGAAGGCAATCAAGAAACCCTTTGAATTCTTTGGTTTTCTTTCCCTGCAGTTCATCTACATTTTTATGCAAGTCTGACAAAGCATCCCATTCATGTGTCAGCACTCTGGTCTATGGATGCATTAGTGTTTATTACAGGCTGAATTTGCAGATGCTACCATTTGAAAACAGTAATAGAGCCAGTTGTGTGGCCTTAATATTTCTATAATTACTAATGATTTTATGCTTCCCTCCCCAGTGCTTCTGAAATAAAACCGGCTACATTAGCATGGTCAAGCATAACAGTGCTCAATACAATCCTGTAAGCCTAAATTGTTTTGCCATAACAGGCTTTGAATTTCATTCTGAAATAAAATATGCTGTGTTAATCAGCTTACCGTTAATGAATGATTTGAGTGACATATTTGGCACATTCTTTCACACTTAGCTATGATCTGATATTTTATATTAATTACACATAAAATGTATACTCTGAAGAGTGTGCTGGAGTGTCTAGAATCTTTTATATTTGCTGATTTGAAAATAATATGCTGTATTTTTCAACTCTGAAAAGTTTACCCAGGACTATGGTCTGGAAATTAGCCTAATAAATTAGCCTAATAAATAAAATACATTTTTGTTTTCCTTATAGTTATATTTTAATATATTGTTTCTCTTCATGCATTTAATTTGTAATGAGAATATCCATAATCATACCCATTTTTTGATGAAGCAAAAGTCATACAATATTTCCAGTTAAGATACTACTTATCCAGAAATAAAGCCTGTTGATAAAAAGTAAGAATTGCACTCTCCCAGTATATTTAGTATGATAGTGTTCAATATGGCTGTGTGTTAAATGCTTCCTGATTACCTAGAGAAAGGTAATTTAAAAGTACATCAGGTTCCCTCTTTTATTTCATTCATTGGGAGTAGGAGATTTCAGTTATTTCTATGTTTTAAAATTAAATAAAATAATTAAGAGATGCTGGTAGACTAGTAGAGCATTTAAGGATGTATGTTTTGTTGTTCATCTGTTGGGTTTTATTATATTATTTTGTCCAGAGTTATGAAGGCGATGGATTCAGTAAATTCTCTGTAAATCAGAATCAAATTCTAAGTAATCATTCTGTAAAAATATGCAAAGGAATTATTAAGGAAGATGAATGTTTTAGAATCTGTCCCTCTGTTGTGTAAATATTATGTGACCTACGAAAAAGTAAAAACAAAGCAAAACCTTTTGACTGCAAAGAAAAAAGGAATTACTTGCCCCTTAGAGGATCCAGCTAACAGAGTCTGTATATCTACAGTTTGGGAATGATGTGTGAACACAGAGGGAGCTCTGATGGGCTTACAGAGCAGCTATGCCTAAGAAACAGCATCACCATTATCAGAGCTGAAAGACACTTTTATTGCTTTTATCTCAGACGCTCTGTAACTATGTTCATAGAGTAGCTTTACCAGAACTTCTAAGGATTGTGTGTGAGGGTTCTTGTGTCCTTTGTCTTATATTCCATTCCTTTTGCTCTGCTGTAAGCAAGTCATTAAAAGCTTGTATCACTGCTAATATCAGTAAAATCTCTGTTGCGTAGACTAGGCAGAAGTCACTTTTCCCTTTGCTGCTTTCCTAGTGACCCAAGAATAGGATGCCTGAGAGCGGAAATAATTAACAGTCATTAATGCTTGTTGCTGACTACTTGAACAAGCACCTAATCATTGCTCAAGTAGTAAAGTGCCTACATTACAAGCGAAGGTGTAACTGTCTTCTGCAATGACAGCTCAAAAGTCTTTTAAAGATAAAAGACTTTTAAATAAAAGTCTTCAAGACATCTGTCCATCTTCTACTCAGTTTCCAAAACTTAAGCAGACCTAAATCAGAAGCAAACAAAGCCATATGAAAATCCACCATCAAGAGAGTAACTGTAGTTCTCTCTTTGTCAAAACCATGCTCTGGTGGAGGAGCCCCTGCAGAGAGCTTGTGTGCAGGCTTCTGGTCTCAGGGCTACATGCTCATGATGCAAGTTACACGTGGACACCGCTGTGCCTGCACAGCTCCTGTTCTGACTGGTGTTGGGTTGTGAGTAGACTTGTTGTTTATTATTTGATCATGTTACTTGTTTGTGGTTGATAGATAAGGCCAACAGAAGGGGAACTTCAGGAAAAGCAAGTGGGTTTTGAAAATTTTGTGGGGAATGAGAGAGTTCCTGAGAGGAAGCAAGAGATGAAGGCTTATGGTTTGAATGGAGGAGAACAGAGGCTCGTTAGTCCCCTGATAAATCTGCAAATAGCATAGGTGTTATTTTAAAAGTAGAAACTATGTTATTAACATCTTGACAATACAGATTTGAATGATATCTGCAGTTGTAAATGAAAGCCATTACTAGGACACTCTCTTAGATTGCTTGCTGAAAATTAAACTAGGAAAGCTTGCCATTGCACTGAGAGTTTTAAAAGTCTCTCTGATGGAAGCTCATTTTAAAAAAAAAAGATATATTTATCCATATTTCTAACCATGTATTTTATCTGTTTTAGGAATATGTTTGATCTCATGGAAATTTTGTTTTTAGATAAGAGAATTGCCAAACCTAAGGTAGTTCTGGATACCTTTCAATTGGTAATGTTATTACCTTTCAAGGTTCAGAGCTCTGGTTTTTATCTTGCAGGATATGGTTTGAATAATGTGATTTGACATGTCTAGATATTTGAGCTGGGTCTCCCAAATTTATCTGTCTCTTTAATCTATAAGATTTCTCTACTTGCTATATCTTATTTAGGGTGATAATTTATTATAACAAGTAAAATGCTGTGTAAATGTTTTGAGCGAAAGACAATCCTTCTATTAAAATACAATAGCTCATTAAGTAATCAGTTTTTGTTTCTTGTCCTGGCAGTTGTCTGGATAGCAATAATTTATGTTGCAAATGTATAGTTACAAATAATCTGACCTCCTTTCATTGTTTTTTATATGGCCGAGATTGAATAGTATTGGCTTATTATGTGTCTCTGTAAGAGACAGGTACTGGGGGGGAAACCTAACTTTAGTGGTGCTCTAACAGTTGATATAGCTGGGGATCTGGTTTATGACTTCTGTGAGCTGTTCTGCCTTGAGAAGGAAAAAAAAAAGAGATTTACATTCATTTTGTGATTCTTTGTTCCTATGGAAATTGAAGAGACCTTGTTTCTATGAGATGAATTTTAATTTTTCATATCTCTTGAGAATGAATTTCAGGCACTATGGGAGAACAAAAGAGAGCATTTCTAAGTAGGAAGAGTGCTTTCAGCCCAGACACAGAAAACATGACACCCCCCCACAGGTCTGGCTTGCTAGAGGGGTTACTAGTCTGTCATCTGTAGCACAGTTATCTCAGTACTTCTTTTGAGTGACATAAGAAGACTCAAATTCGGGCCTGTAAGCTGCAGATAACTTTTCCTGAGATCAAACAGAAAAAAGAATGTCTATTTTGGCTTTAAACATTGGATTGTAAATATAGTGCTGTTGTTCTTATTATTGACAAGTACTTCTTTGCACTCTCCAAATTCTATCATCAGCCATTAGCTCTAGACAACCTAACAGGAGTTTTTTTTATTCGCAGCAACTTTGAATGCTTGCCTTCTCTTTATGGCTGCTGCTGCTGTTAAAATATTTATATGTTTGATTTTAAATAAATAAGGCCTCTATGTTTCTCTAAATCAATGCGGTTAAAAAA
Source organism: Ciconia boyciana (assembly GCF_034638445.1). Taxonomy (NCBI): domain Eukaryota; kingdom Metazoa; phylum Chordata; class Aves; order Ciconiiformes; family Ciconiidae; genus Ciconia; species Ciconia boyciana. Next base: position 179,008,396 of record NC_132934.1, read on the forward strand.
ACCCCTTTCTCCCAGGGAATTATGGATGAATGCCAATTTGGCCTTACAATAAAAAGGCACTTTCCTGCTGGAGATCTGTAAGCTCTGGCTGAAATATGAGGATGATTCTTACAGTGGTTCTAGGGTAACTTAGGAGTAATTCAGCTGAAGTCAACTGATATTGGTGTAAATGAGATCAAAATCAGCCTTTGCATATATGAAACAAGCACATATCTTATCACAAGAGTCACACTATAACACTAGAAAAGTGTTGCAATTAATTTTTCACTAAAGATTTGAACGCTGACAAACATTTCCTTGATAGCTGTCTTAAAAGAGGACAAAAGAAATTTGAAAGGATGTATCATGTATCAGTGGGCAATGAACACAAAGAATTCTTTTGTTGTGGCAACAATTGTTTACTTGAATCATGAGACAAATGGAACAGCTTGTGACAAAAGAGAAAAACATATCCTGTGTGAACTGTCTTATTCACGAAGGAGGGAGACCCCCTCTTTCAAAAACATCATTGTTATTGTTATGATTAATCATAGCATGCTTTACACGAACCCCATCCTTCAATGGCGCATTGCTTCAGGGAGATGTCAAATGGCTCTCTCTGAAAAGAAATTGGTTTGTGAGTTTTATTGTCTGTTCTTCTTGGTTTCCTCATTTAACAGTCCAGAAGAGGCTTAAGTACTTATAAGGCATCCATTGCCATGGTATTACAGAGCCATGTAATCCACAACCCACTGCATTACCCTGTAAGGTATGGAAATTCAATTATCCTCATTTTATAGGTGAGCAATAAAGACACAGAGGAACTAAATGACATAGCTAAGGTCACACACATTGTCTTTGATTCAGTAGATATTTTGAAAGATCTGTCTTCTGTTGCTTCAGCTGTAGAAGCTAAGGAACCCATGTATACATCTGATCTAGGCACTTTGGGTAATTTAGTAGTCAGCAGGGAGAAGTAGACACTTTCAGGGCACAACTCATCTCATTGTAAAGTAAAACCTAAAGGAGTTCAGATGAATCACATTGTAAAAGAGCCTGTTTAAAGAATCCAGATAATTAGCTGAAAGGTATTCTTCAATTACAAATGCCAGTATTTCATCAGATCATTCCTACTTCTAGTACCTTCTACTAGATGAGATTTTTCAAAAGTAGGTGAATGCTGGACAGCATTCATACTGAAAAATCCCACCTTCTTGCTAAGAATTCTCAATGCTGCATATTATTTCTGTAAGGAATTATAAATCCTTTTATCTATCTTGTATTAGAAACAGTACATTGTGACTATAGTGTCTTAATACTTTATTATGGTGCAAACTTCTATTGTACATCAGCTACCATGACTGTAATCAGACATTAAGAAATGAAATGTAAGAGTATAAACTTCCACTAATATGCATAGTAAAAATAAGTCTACTGTTTTTCTGGTGGAATTTTTGTTAATATAAGAATCAAAATGTTAGGAAGGGGCTCAGTAGTCTGTTATCATAGACACCATATAATCAGATTTATCCTCATGACTAACACTATCTCTTAATTTACAAGGTCATTTTATGTCTCTATTTGTTTACCCCTGCTCTTCACCTTTTTCTCGCTCTGGTTTCATTCTCCTAAATGAAGCAAGCTAAAATCTCCTAGTCTTGCCTAATAAGAAAGACTCCTGTCTTTCTTTCTTTCTTTCTCTAGTTCTTTTGATACAATAACTTGGTCTTTACTGATGGTACTTCCCAATTTTGTGTCAGGGGCACTTTGTATCAGCCCTTCGCATATATTTATATCAAGGTTAGTACTGAAAATATTATTCAGGATTAGTTCTGATATTGAATTGTGTGGAACCTCTCTCCAGCCCCATACTTCTTCTTTCAGCACCATCTCTTCACTCCTTGAATCAACCTACAGGTTCTATTATCATATATTCTAGCTAAACTAAAATAATTTCCTATATGGCACTTCATCACAGGCTTTACTGAAGTCCGGAGAGATGAGATTTACTCAATTTCCTTTGCTTCTAAAAATGAAGTAATTTACTATGGTAATCTCACATTATCTACCATTTTTAAAATTGATGTGGCAGATCTTCCCATTTTTCAGTTGTCACAGTGTTATATTTTCCTTTTTAATTCTGTTTAATTCATTCAGATCAATTCTTATAGATTTGTAGTAACTTGTGCTCGCTTTTCTCTCCTCTAAGATTAGCTGTACATTTGTGACATCCCAGTCAGGTTGCACTTATCTCATACTTCACATATTTATAAAATTGGTTGATGTTGTGTTTGGATTTTTCCTCTGATTAATTGCGCCTGTTTATAGTAAATGTCTATCCAGTAAAGAGCAGGTATCAGACAAAGACACATCAAGTATGGACAGGGAACCTTAGGTTATATGCAACACAGTTAGCATGAAGTTTAAGCAAAAATTTCTGGTTGGTGCTGTGACGGCTGCAGGCCATGCTGAGGTGGGCATTTGTGCAGACAAGTGTTGCAGTCTTACTTAATCAGCCCTGTCAATAAGGAGCTCTTACTACCTCCACTTTTTGCTGTAAAATAGTAGGACCCTGAAGGTTTACTTGGTAAACTAATGTAGACCCAGAGAATACTCTGTCGATGCATAACCATTAGGACAAAGAACGTTTTTAATGTTACTGCCTTCTGGAAAAAGAGCACTGTAGAAAGGATATATGCAAGCCATCAGTGAACAAATTACAAAGATTTTTATATCATTCCCATGTTCTTTGACAACACAGGTATACCAAATGACAGAGTGTAAAGTTCCTTTGAAAGGCAAACTACTGAGAAGTTGCAAAGTGATTACCTGAGACTGTGGAATAGATTAATTAACACCGAAAAAAAATGCACTGCTTAATAAAAAGTTTCATATTCAAGGTGTCTGCCAGGTGTTTTCTGCTTTCAGTGTTATTTTTCTCCCCACAGCAGGGAGCAACATTTTCCATTTTAATCAGGAATACTGCTAGCATTTAATGCCAGAATGGGGGACCACATGCAACTTATGATGTAATCCATCTTTTCAAACTCTTTTGAAGGGTTTGTCATCTCACCTTGCACTCCACAAGGCTATTAACACAAGTGGAATTTTCAGTTGTTGACTGTTTTTCAGTTTTGTTGGCTTGGTCCACTGTCCTACAGCTACAGCTTTGATCCCTTAATACTTCAGAAATCCATAATGCTATGGTGATGGAGATCTGCAATACTGTGAAAGTCAATGCTGTCCCTGGTATTGCTATGAAATTCCATTCTATTTTTGTGTGACAATGCAGAAAAAAATGAAAAATTTCTCTGGAGAAATTGTCCTGAAACTCTTCAGCATGTGTTTTGAGACCATCTGAAAACCTCCTACAGTGGAGGCTCTGTTTTGTCCAGATGGAATCCACTCACAAGTAACAGAGCTCAGGAAAAATTAATTACTTCAATGGGCTTAATTTTGTAAGTAAAAAGTCAGCGGTTTGATATAGCAATTAGTTTTAAAGAAATAATTAATTGTGTAAAGGAAGGTTTCCTAATCTGTGTGCGCACATTAAGAGAGCAAAGTGATGAAGTGTTATGGCAAAGCCGAGGGTAGGACATAGCTCCATATTCAAATGCTAAATTTAGCTATCTACAATGAAGGTGTGTACATAAGTTAGGTGCCTTAACTTCTCCTTATGGTTAATGGAGATATACTCAAAACAGTCGGTATAATACAGAGAGCTGTTCAGATTCACTTCTGTACATTTGGTTTGGTGAATTACTATATTGTATTGACTGGACCAACAGGATTGACAGGATCTCTGCTAATTAAAATGAGAGATTAGAAAACACATGTGTCTATGGTTCCCATGTAGATATACACATTGTAGACATCTAAATTTTGAACCTGAATCTGAATCTCAGGTCTATATTTGGCTCTTCTGTAACACTTCATCACCTTGATCTTTTAAGTTGCAAATATACAAGATGAAACCTTCTCTTTGCATAATCAGTTCAGATGACTGTCCCTAGAGCTGAACCCTAGGGTGGAATGAATCCTACCTTACTTATGACCCTGTATTTAAGTAACCTTAAGTTGTATACCTAAATAAAGTACAAAAAGACGTCCCTCACTCATTTTAAGTGAAAACTGGTAACTAAATTCAGTGATATAAACATGTAAGAGAAGGACTTACCATTCAGGCAGCTGAGAAGATGGTGGGAGGAAATAGTATTTTGGAGAAAAAAACAGGAATACTGATGAGACCTGAGTTGAAAACATGTCAAAAAGAGAGCAAGCAGAACTATATATAGACAACTTGGAAGAAGTGGAGTCTTGAGCTGAAGAACTTGTAAAGGAACAATTGGTGTGGTATATAGGGAAGCTAAATGCTAAAGGAATGACTTGTAGTTCACAAGGGAATTAATCTGTTTCTTTCAGTACATGCCTTCCTAAATCAGGCTTGCCAGTAAAATATATTTGGTGTTCTATAGAGGCAAAAGACCCAGTTTTACACCCAAGGAAGGCAGTAGCAAAACGCCAACCTATTTCAAAGGAGAAGAGGTATGAGTCCAATGAATCTGTGGAGAAACAGCTGCCTGTCTCTGTTATTCCACCAAATAAATTGGCCTGGAATACTTGTGTTTGTCTACCAATGAAGTATTCTGGCATCTCAGATAGATAGGTCATTGTGCTCATAAGTGTTTGGCATTGTTTCTAAATGACTTGCTGCCTCTGAAGTTACCATTTAAAAAATTAACTCACTTGATACAAGGGTAATAATCTTCTTAAATGTGACTGTTAATTCTCTCATAACTACAATTTTATAATAGTTCCCCTTCTAAAGGTAAATTGTTGGCACAAAGTCATGCATTACTGCCTGAGGTTTGCAGGGAAAGACTGGGTGTCTTACCCAAGTGTCAGTGATCCTTTTCATCGTTCTTCAACTCAAATCAGTCATTGAACTCAAGCGCAGGACAAAGTTATTAACAGAACTATAATTCTTAGGTGTTTTGACAAGGCATTTTATAAATGGTAATTAATATCTGCACTGCAGTTCCTGTTAGGGAGGTGAAACAGTGGAAATGTTAAGTGAACTAAATCTGGCAACTGGAATTCTTCATTTACTTTTCATATTTTGGTAAATCAGCTTTTTTTTATGCAAGAAGAAATATATATGATTTCAGGTTGTTAATCTGAGTTGCTTCACAGTTTTTCAATTCTACAACAAGTTCAGTAAGCACAAAGCCTTTCATACTGTCCATTATTTTCAGAAGCTTGAATGTAATAAGCCTACAACATACCTCATCAAGTATGTGTCCAAAAATATATTATGCATTGATTTTTTTTAATTTTTTCTTTTTATTATTATTACAAGATGGAAAATAAAACCAGTAAATTCAAATACATGAAATTACTGTTTACCTTTATGTCTCAAACTGGAGCAAACAGAAAAGGTCCAGTGAACTGCCAAGTATTTGCAACTCGTATGTTATAGGAACTGTCAGATTCTTATATGATTGGGCAAGGGATATAAGTTTCTAGACACATTTTATAACAATGAAATTAATTCTAAAGACGTAAGTAGGTCTCAAATCTTGTCTTTTGGTATTATACAAAAACAATGGTTTAAGGAAAGCAAAACAACAGTTTTTCTTGGTATGCTCCTGCCCAAAAATTGCTTTACATATGAACCAAAATTTCCAAATTTCCAATGATTTTTTTTGATTACTTGAGAAACCAAGCTGTGTACAACCATAAAGGAGAAAGTAAAGAGCCTATTACATATGTAAGTGTTCATGATCTGTGCTCATCGTAACAATTCTTCCTTCAGCACCTCTGTCAATCCATTTTAATCCGTTTAAAAAACAATAGTATTTGTTAAAATTTGTTTGCTTAAAAAAGTTCAGACACCTGGAGATGCCATCCAGGATATTGCTCTAAATGTGTTAGTGGAGACCTACCATACATGCACTTTGTGCACTGATTTCAGACAATCTTTCTACTATGTACTTAGATTTGGATGCAACTTAAAGTGGTCTTCTTTCTAGCTTCTCTTGCATGAATAAATATAATACAATAAAAAACAAGTGTAAAAGGTGTGGAAGGCTTGGCTTGCTGAGATTTTTCATGAAATAGAAGACAAAAGAAACTTTTCAGCCTCCATTAAATGTGGATTCACTATTCATGTGAACTATGGTTTGATTTCCTCTAGAATCACAAAGATTTTTTTCTTCAGTCTTCCAGGTAAGATTTGGAAGCCTGGAAGTATAGCTTTTGCCAAGGATTACAATAGGACTGTGTGACTAACCAAAATTATTTGGAAAATAGTGTATACAGATATTCCTTCCATATTAATTTTCAATATATTGAATGTAATGACTAAACGAGCACAGATTAATTTTCAAGCATGGTTTAATAAAATGGAAGTGTTCTGACTCAGGAACATTTGTTTAATAGGAGTTTTACTGTAAACTATATAAGCTCATTAAGAGGCTTATGGATATCTCTTCTGAAAGAATGATGCAAATGAACATAGTTTTTAAAGAAAATGAAGGAACTGTATTAGGGTTGTAGCTCAGACATAATGAAGGAAAGCACTTTCTAGTATTCTCTGTGTAATATGACTGCAGTTCTGACAACTCAACTGGCACTGAACTGAGTTTTACAAAATGAACTAAATGAGATGCCATTATACAAGCAGAATTAGGAAATGGTTCTTTTGTCTCTGGATTAGTTTAATGGCATCTCTGACATCTGTGTCCTGTGAAATTTATCAAGCATACATTTTGTGTACAATGGAAGACAAAATCAACAATATAATCAAGCTTACTAGGCACCTAATGCAAGCACTTTCTTCTGTTACATACTTCAGTTATTCAGATTCATGTCTCCTAAGTTAGGAGAATGAGTTCCCAGATTTAGGTTCTAATTCTGCGAAGAGAAATGTACTTCAAAAGGTCTTTTCAGTTAAGCTATTTATTTACATAATAGCACTTAAACATAAGGCATCTGCCACAAATTTGCAACAAATTCAGTTTAACCTAAATTTGATTTTGGTCTGAATTGTACTAAAGGAAAATAGGAAAACATGAAAGTGACAAGAAACATACATTAGTAATAGGGCTTCATAAAAAAGACGCATTTCAACTTAAACTTAATGTTTGTTTAGACAGTTGTAATTAACCTAATTATGGAATGAATTTCATATTTCTGTGCAAAAATAGTCTTAATTATATTTCTTAATTAACATTGCATTTTTAAACACCATAGTATATGTTTGCATTTTCGTTCTGATCTTAGATTAATTGCTGTCTGGAGTACGAGATTTGTAGCTTTTTGATATTAGTGGGGTTTTTTTCCATTTGTCATTTATTCCTTAAAGTAGGCAATTGATTTTTCCTCTTTTTTATTCAAAAATCATGGGAAAAATGTTTACTTTGGCACTTGCTGCTCTACAGAGTTTAATCTAGTGTTAAGAAAATAATACTTAGGAAATAGGGCTGAATGTTTAAAAATACAACTAGATGATACGCAGAAATATACTGAAATATGGGACCATATTGCTGGAAGTCTGAAAAGGTTGTAGGACAGTGAAGTAAGTTGTATGCTTATGGCAAAATAGCCTTTTCCATAAAAGTTAGTTTTAATGAAGAATGCTAGTATTTGTGATTAAATAAGAAGATAACTCTTGCTGTGGTCCCTGTCCTGGTTTCCTCTTTACATGTTTCTGTGGTGCATAATAAGAGTAGTAAGCTCATGTTTTGGAGACTCTGTAGTTCTCCAGTCTTTTTCATCGAGTTCTGTTGGACACTCAGCCTACTGCTCTTTCTAGAACTTGCTTGAAAGAACAGACTTTTATGCAACTTTAAAACATGTGGTGTCCTTTTAAAGAAAAAGTTACATTTTATTAGAATACAATACCTCCTATAAAAATATTCTTGCAATAGCATAAAGAAACCCTTGTTCTTAAGCTATCAAGTATATATTAAACTAATGGCTGAATATTATTATTAGTTATATTTCAAGATTACAGGAAAATTGGTAATACCTGGGGCTTACAAGAGAACTGGAGATATTTGGGGAGAATTACTGAATAACTCATCAAAGAAGATTAATAAAAACTAACAAAACTACTAGAATTTAATAGATGGTTTGAGTTTCATTAATCCTGTGTATGGGCTGAGAATATCCTGGAGATAAGTACAGTAAATAAAGCCATATGCGTCTTTGAATGTAAAGTTTTTCCCTAATTTAAAACTCAAATAGATTTGTAGTGCAATAAACTTACAAAGACACCTTTCTTAATCTGGCCCATAAATTTAATAATTTTCACTTTTTCTCAGTTTTATGTTTTCCAGGCTTTTAGTTATATTATCTGCCTTACTTTTAAGACTTTAGGAAACCTCAGCAATCACAGTCTTCTCTCTCTTATAAACAGCAGCATTTCAGGGTCTTCCACCTATTTCAAAGTTTGGAAACTAGAACAGTTTTGAAGTATTAATTTTTTGAAAGTTAACTTGACTATAGCAGGCTCCCTCTAGTAAGACTCTTCCAGGTTTCACAGAATATTCCTTCCCGAGTATGCTTGAGATGCACTGCCATTTGGGTATTTTGGATAGTGTAGCTGCCTGCTGGTTTATTCACTGGCTGCTGGAACCATTTTGCTTATAATGGAAAAACTTTATTCAAGTGCATTTTCAAGAGATCAGAGTGAATTAATCTAACATCTTCTGTAATGGCAACAAAGATCTAGACTCATAACATCCATTTTAAATACATAGAGCTAGATGTAATCACCATCCACAGATTCCCTTTTTATCAATGGACAGAAACTCACACCTCTAGAAAGTGAGCCAGGTCTTCAGAGACCTGAATCACTTTGTGCAAATGCTTCTCTCTCCACTGATAACAGAAGGAGCTTAGGATGACTGTATACCCAGCTTGAACACAGCAATTAAGTTGCTTATTTTGTGAGTGATTCCATTCACTTCAAAATGCATTACTCTATTCATTCCATTCTGTTGTTAAATGAAAATAAAGAACTTAGATGGATAGATAGAATATATATATAATAAGTATAAAAGTAAAAATACAGAAAATATATGTGATATATATACAAGTGAAACACATTATATATTTTTTTGTACAGATGGCACAGTACATCATATATATGTATATGATGATGAATTCTGCTTTTATTCAGTTATGGATTAGTAAAGCCAATACCCTTACTTCGATAAAGTCACAAGGTATCATGCCTGCCCTCAAGGCATGATCTGTATTTATCACAAGTCAGAAGATCAGGCTTTTACTGTAATTTGAGAGTGATTGGTAAAAACACTCTTTAATTTAGACTTATTTTAAAAATAATAAAAATCAAATTAAATTCAAGTTGACTGGTTTTATTTTTTCTGCTGTACATTAGTTAATGGTCAGGCATATAGCAGCTGCATAAAAAGTTTACAAAACTGTACAGTGTTGAAATAAATATTGTTCAGCTCAGTTTCATAGCATTCTGCCAGTCTTTCTCATTTTGAATAACACCTCTTTTCACATTGAAACCTAGCTTTTCTCAGATGCAATTTGTAGAAATTACTCACTAAAATTTGATTTTGTGATAAACAGTTGACATAATCTTCCAAATTGAGACTTAAGTTGTTTCTGACTGACAGCAGGTTCATGTTTGGGGCATATTAATAGATCAGAAAATGTGACCATGTCAAAAGTGGTGCTGTCTCAGCAGGTTGCCTGCAAATCAATTCAACAAAATATTTTGATCAAGTACTATAAATATTTAGGTGTGAGAGAAAAAAAGATAGTAAATGATTGTGACCATGGGATGCTTTATAAATATTTTATTATAACCATCCATCATCACCTTTTGGGAATAAAGACTTTTTTAGGCAGCAAAATGAAGAGCTACATAACGAAAAAAGATTCATGCTGAAAATTAATATTATTCCAAATACTTGAACACTGACTGTGCTTTGGTCTCATTAAGTGATCCAATCAAATTTAGAAGGTTCATTTGGATCCTCTATGGAATTTGGATTTGTTAGATCGTCCTGCTAAAATTAAATGTATGGGAGGAAAAAAAATTAATTTTGAGGAAATAAGATTAGATGAGATAGGATTCTTCGTAGGAGTAGCTTCAGTGGACGAGAAGATGGATGAGTTCCATGCCATGCTGAAGATGGGTGCAAATTTATTTATATTTTTTTGCTTTTTGTGTGCCACCAAGTCTGTCTAAATAACAATATCCTCTCAGGGAGAGAATCTGTTGTTCTGCCTGCCCATGTATTATTGTATTTGGACTATCTCCATTTGCAAATGTTGGCTTTTCATCTGTGACCAAAGAATGAAATCTGTATGAGAGATGTGTAAAACATTTAATCTTTATTTATTTGTTAACAAAAGGGGGTTTTGCCAAATCCTGTTTGCACTTCTTTTCTCCTGCTCTCACTGGAAGGTAACTGTTTGCATCCACAATGTGACACTTAAACAGAGAATCCAAATTGCAGTTGTTTGTGTGGGGTTTTTTTGTTTGTTTGTTTTTTAATGACAGAATGCATTAAACCAGAATAACAATCCCAGATATTATTTTGTATCTTCTGTATTTCTAAAGGCTACGCTACAATTGCTACATTTGTCAGCGAAAGTTTATGGAGTACAGTTTTATGTTAATGTTTGCTGATACATAGATTCTTAAGACCAGAAAGAGCTGCTAGATTATCTAATGAACCTACTTTTTTAGATTTAAAGTTGCACCTAGTTATAGTTGCACCCAAGATATAAAGTTGCGCCCAGTTAAATTCTGAAAAAAAAAGAAGGGTGGCATAGAGATCTGAACTTAGGCAATGTGCAATCCATGTTAAGTAAGAGAGCTGGGTTTTTATGACCAGTGAAGAGCACTGAATCATCCAGGTTTGAGCTGTTCAGACAGTTCAGCACCACTCCAGATCATGACTGCTTTGGAACGCCTCCTGTGGCATCTTCCTACACCCTTGCTTGCATGGACCATGCCCTTGTGATTTCAAAGAGTGTTCTAACCTGCCTGCAGAATGGTGACAAGTCTAACATTAATCAACTCATCTATCTATTCATAAAGACTGACAATGCTAAGCAAACTTGACCCCTAGTATCTCACAAGCTCGGCAGTTGCATAAAGTGTATTCAGTAGAGATTAGGAAATGGACTGCTTCTTATCTTCTGTGGACAACTGAGGGCTAGAATTTGGTTAAATCTCTGTGGCTTTTCAAGCAGCCAAGAGGAACTATCACTAGGCTATAAAAATATATTTCTTACTCTAAGATTTCACTAAGAGTTAAGTCCCAAATAAATTTAGTATTAAATAATTTGTGTTATAAAAAACCCAGAACTAAACCAGAAGTATAATACCATGCAGCTGAACCAATTTCAAGGGTGTGTTTAGATGGCAGGGGCAGAGAGATGTAAATGTGGCCTGCTTGTAGACTGAACTTTACATTTCCAAACAAGCTGGTTTGGAAGACTTCATGGGATTATTAACAACTCTAAACTACTAAACTCTGCTGAAATTCCTTATGTGCTTTCTCTAAGTGTATTTGCTTAGGCATAGCAACATGCAAACTTAGTCTTGTGACACCTGCCCTGCATGTAGCTGGACAGTAGATAAAGCACCCTTTTTGTTCCCATCTGCAGAAATAGGCCACAAAATTCCTTCCAAAGTGTGTGTAGGTAAGCAGGTCTAGGAAACCAAGGGCTTTATTCTTCAAAGCATTGTAAAATGAATTCCATTTCTTGGAAGGTGTCAGCTCTTGGAGGGTGTCTTGCTTTGGAAAATGCAAGGAACTAAAAATTTGTCTAGGCTGCCAGTGCTTCAAAGTGTGGATTCTATGGTACATGACTATTTCCTGAACATGCACACATGGAAATGCATACAGATTTATATACATGTATGTCAATGCAGAAAAAGTAATTGGAAATGGGTGCAAAAAGTTAGGCTAGATAAAAATAACATTGACAACAGAACCATTACTGATGGAGGTGTAGCTTGTAAATGGCAAAGGTATTAAATTTCTAGGAAGGATAGCAGAAAAAAGCAACCAAGCAATCTAAGTAACACTCCCTTTCATTGTAGCTTTTGCACTGGAGCAGCTATAGGTGAAAGAAACTCAAGACAAGAAATACAGGATACTTTCTAATAGTGATCATGGTGTTAACAGACACTTTTCTGCAGTAGATTACTAATTTCAGCATTCCCTAGGTGTGTAAGAAATCATAGTATAGTCTCCTTCTCTGAAGGAGGGATTACAGAACTGTTTCTCATTTACCAGAAGAGCTCTTTTTACCAAGATTGAGGTTGATTCTTGCATATCTATAGGACAGAGGGGCCAGAATCTATCAGGAAGAAAAGGGAACTGGAGCTGAACCTTCCAGAAATGTTCTAACCACAAGTGGCCTCTGCACAATGTTTGTAACAAAAGGCAGGTGTCCTTTCTGTAACCAGCCTATGGGTATAAACTGCAGGGGGGGAGGAGACGGGGGACAGACGGGGACAGCGTACTGCACTGCTGTATTGTTCAAAGCTACAACCTGTTGGCATATGTTGTTAAAATGCCAACCACATTGAGATATTTGAGGTATGAAGGGAACATTTACTTTCTTAACTCTGAAAAGATTTAGTCATGAAGTAATCACAATCATCAGAAAATTGAGGCAATTCTGTGTAGAAGCAGAATTTCAAGTAGCTGAATAATCTTGCATTTCAAAATTTAGCTGCCCATGGAATCAAAGAAGTCACGCATGATTTTTGAAATTATAGTTTGGATCTTAGCGACATTTCTGTGGAACCCATCTGGATCACTTAAGTACTTCACATAATTGTGTAGAAAATCTTCTTCTGCCAGGCTTTCCTGTCTTTTCAGAAAATACTTTAGTTGCTGAATTTCTGGGCAGTACCTCCCCCACACCTTTACGACCCCTGCCCCGTGTCGTGTCCTGCCCCTACCCCCACCCCCCCACCCCATCTTCCTGTCCTTCCTGTTACTGTGCTAATTAAGCATCCTGGCAGCTTATCTCTGCTAAGTAATGCAGATATAGGCTAACCTTACAGTATTATTTAGTTCAGTAGTGATGAAAAAGAAGCTTGGGCCAAGACAGGGAACAGGAACTAGCAGGGGTTTCTTGATCTATATGTGAGTACAGAGGATGCAGCTCCAGGAAGGGGAGAGAGAAGCAGCAGGTTACAAGGTGGGGGTAATAAATTGACCAAAACTGGTAACAGCAATGGTAGGGATCCAGGGCCCTTGGAACAAGGTGATTTGGGGACAGAATGTGATTTTATCAGCACTGACTGTGCCAGGTGGAATGACCATGAACAAGCCACTAAAAATATATTTTTAGTAGTCACTGAAGACTCTTGCTGTTAATTAATAATACCAAGAAAACACATGCAGCACAGCATGTATGTGGCTTTGTAGTCTTGGATTTTTTTTTTAACAGACTGGAAATAAAGAACAGTCTTTCTCATTTATTTGGCTGATATTTTAGACAAAAAAAAAGTCAAAAGAACCTTTTTCATTATAAACCATTTTCCAGGTTTTATATTTATTATATACAGTAGTTGCAAAACCTCTATGAAATGTAATAATGCCATTTCAATTCCAGTATATGTGGGGAAGGCTGTAAAAACATGTGGTCTCAGAAAAGGTCATTTAATAAAGTAGCCCATGAAAGCTTAACAAAGCTTTCTGTATTTGGGTTTAAATAGAGCTGAAAATGTTGTTGCTGTTGTTATCTTTTCTTTTTTCTTTTTAAGATGCAATATGAAAAGTTAAGTAAATATGATTGCCTAAAACACAGCTATGGCCATGTTCAAATCCACTATACTTAATGTTAGTGCCCTCAGGCAAAGAGTACCCATTCATTTTTTTTGAGGACAAAAAGTCTCCCTGAGTGGAACTTATCATGTGGTCTTGACTCTTTCAGAATTGAAGAATGAATTTTCTGGCTTTAAGCAAGAGATTTTTAAAGAAGCAGGTTGAAAAGCAGCTGGTCAACACTCCAGAAACTAGCTGCTAATTGCAGCAGTAAGTTAATCAATGAAATAGCAGTTTAGCTTCTGGGTATAATAAAAAGAGATAAAAGACCACACAGAAATTTTAGCATTAGGGTATGACCAGCTTTTGAGTGGCATACATTATTTTCCTTCTTATACCTGTCTGCTTTTAAGTAGGCAAGTCATGCATCTGCTTGACAGCTATTAAAAGAATAAAATAACAACAAAAAAGCATTTTGGGGTGAGATCTGATATAAATATTTACAAAGACAATTTAAGGGAGTGTTTGTTATGCATTTTTGTGTTTGCTTTCAAAACATTTAGCTCCAGAGACAGATGGCTTGTACAGTTTTATCAGCACTTGTGTCATTATATATTCAAGCAGCCAAGACTGATAACCAGCCTCATGTATTACGGATTGTTCGGAGAACAAATACTTTGAAAAAAAAAACCCCATATACCAATAAAGTACTTCAGTGTGGAGAAATTTGATACAGAAATTTCAGTGACATTTTTATGAAGAGAAAGGAAACAAATTAATGCAATTATAAAATTAAAGCAGCAGGAACAGGTTTTTAAGTGGTGTCATTGTATGTGGAAATGAAACAACTTTAGAAAATTGGGTGAAAGCTATTGTTCAGCAGTGGTGGAGGAGAAAGATAATTACCATTAAGTCAACATTATGCTTTCTCAATACAAAGCAGCCAACTCTTCAATGCAAGCTACCCCCAGAAGATCTCTCTCCCATCATACTGCTCATGACCATTTCGCTTTATGCTACTGAATAGCAACCTGAATAATGAACCTTAGAAAAGAATGAACTGTCTATACTTGAGAACATAATTACACAAAACAGATGCTGGAAAAAAGACATATTGTTGAAAGATTGTCTTTTTTTTTTTTTTTTTTGTAGGTGAGGTTCTTTTTTTCCCAAATCCGTTTTTCATCTTTTTCCTATATCTCATAGTAGGACATTAATAGAGTCCCCTAAATCATGATCATCAGCATCATTAGCACTAATATTTACAAAAACATTATGCTTGTATCTAAGGGCCTTAACTGGAGATCAGGTGTGACAGGCACCACATGTATTATGAATGAAGCTGCCTTTTTCCTGAATCAGTAAGCATGATAATTCCTTGTAGTGGCTCAACAGTAAAATATATTATTTTAAAAATCTGAAATTCTAAAAAAAAATGCTTTGTGATTTATTTTTCTCTTGTGATGGCTTACACCAAAAGTGATTAAAATAATAATTGTTAATTATACATTAAATGAAGTATTGCAAGGCATTTTGTTAACTTAAACCCCACATTATTTTCATAAGTAAATCTTCCTGTATTTTACAGATTGGAAAGCATGAGTCAGAGTACTTGAAAATATGCATACTCACTTGAGTAGGAGGCTGAACTTGTTCTCAATTCTGGACATGCATTTTATTCATAGATTTTTACGTACAGGCATATGTAGAGGTGTATGCAGATTTACAACATACCTCACAGCTATTTGAACAGTTATACAGCTAAAAGAAGTGTCCTACAGGGGTTCTCCTGGGATTCCCAGTCCTCTCCTAAAAGGAGAGGGCCTCAGTCTGTATACAACTGTCACTCGGTGTAACCTACATCCATAAACAAATTGTATATGGCCCACTACAGAGGCTGCCATGGTTTTGCCTTTGCAATCTCTGCATAGGGAAGGTTGACTGGAGGAGGACTTGCACACAATAATTAATTTTTGACGTCTAAGTGGGACAGTGGTATTTTGTTAAACCAAAAAAACCCAAGGAGCTGCTCCTCCTGAACAGGCGATCATCTCAGCATTGCTACCATCTGCCGCTCGCAGTAACAGATATCTAAATATTCCAGTGCTCTCCAGAAAGTTTATCAACTTAAAAATGGCTAAAGCAAAGTATAGTTATAATCCATTCTGAGTTTAACAGCATTAACTGCCTAGAATTGTTACTAAAGAGAGCAAAACACATGAAGTAAATCTTCCAAAGAGCTTGACATATAGCTTATAGGGCCATATGCATATTTAGTCCTAAGTAAAACCAGCTTATTACTCATTTAAATTTTAAATGGAAATAAATATCTTATCTCTTGAAATTTATTTAACTAAACAGGAAAAGTAACTTATGCCCTTCAGAACTATAGTACTGAAGGCTCTCCTGTTAACCTTTTATTTCACTGTAGACTGGAAGCACAGAGTGCATCCACTGTATTTCTTGAAATGTGTCATTCTGTGGTGAAGGGTTCTCTTTGTGTTTTGAAAGTTTTAATCCCTGCCAAACCTTTCCTTCTTGGTCAGCAAGATAGTATTGTACTATGAGAGCAGGCAGGTTGAAAATAGTTATGCCACTTCTCACTTTCTTCCTCTGAAAATGGGAAAAAACTAATTAAAATTGAAATTCTGTTGTCAGCAAAAAAAAAAAAATCAGCTTTTAACCTATAGATTAACCTTTGGAAATGTTAACAATATACCGTGACTACTTCCTTTACTTATTATTGCTTTTTTTTTGTAGTAAGTACCTGCCTCAGTTTGATTATAACTTCATACTAAAGGATTCAAAGAAGAGCTTTATAGAAAAAAGACTCTCTCTCTTCCAGGGAATTATCACAGTTCTCATTTTAGAACCAAGATTCTTGGTTCCATTGAAATCTCTGCTAAGCTCCTACTTTACAGTCGCTTTTTCTTTTTTTCCTAATGCTTCTGGTTTAATTATTTCATTTTGTATTGACCCAAATGGAAAGTAGCATTGATTCTATACATTTTTCATGTTCTAGTTGTCAGCGATAGGACACTTTCTTATAAGGGGAATGCAGAAGCAACTTTTATTATAGTTTATCATATTCTGTCACATCAACAGCGTACTGGATATTCTCCAGATATTGAGGAAGAGGAGCTACTCAGAGATAAGAAGATTAACTAATTACATTGTAACATGTAGAAATATGCCTGATTGCATTTTCTATATGTGTGTGTGAAAGCAGTGGCTGATAATCTGTGGAATTTACTACCGTAAGTTGTTGTGTGCCAGTTAAAAAAAAAAAAAAAACCACAAAAAAACAAAACCAAAAAAACAACTAGGAAAGAATAGAAATTTCCATAAAATTAATTGGGATAATTTCAGTATTCAGAAAAAGATCTCTTACTAGTGGCAATTTATTGCACATGCATGGCGTAAAAGAGAATGAATTATTCTTTGGCATTGTAACACAGAAATCTTTGTTAGAGTGTCCTCACTTATCATTTTGAGTCTCAATTACATTATTATAAAAATACACATTTTTTGCTGAGACACTACTGACATTTTTCTTCTGATTAGTACTGCTTTTTAAGATGCTTCATAACTTCACTATTCATGCCTATCTGCTAAGGTTCTTTCTCAAAAATCGATCTATAATTTCCTTCCTGTCACTGGGCTGTTTAATCAAGGAAAAACGTCTCCTTAACTCTTTGAATGTCTGCAGCACTAGCCAGTTGATTTATTCTGAAGTCAAAAAAGGCATTTAAAAATTCTTGCTCAAAATTACAATACAGTTAGCAAAGAATCATGACAAAGCATATCTCAGATATTGAGAAGTATCTAACAAAGGCACAAAAAGTGATTTCTCTGCCTTTTTCCTGGCTTGCCCTTCCTCATACATCCAGTCTGATCAGATGAGCAAATTCAACCATTTAGAAATGCAATAAGTCTGAGGGGAATTTAGTGCTGCTGAAGACATGGGTGACCTGTCTGCTTGACTGCAAGATGCCTGCAGCTGGCCAGCTGTGTCCTCAGTAGTGTGTGAAAAATGATGTGGATATTTAATATGCATAGAAATTCAGCAGACTTCATTTCTGTCTCCTGCAGTCTCACATTCCTGACTTACAAATAATTATGAGAACAGTTCTTTATCAAGCGTAAGATTTACATGAGCCTTCTTTTTTTTATTTACTGTTTGATTTTTATAGTTGCACAGCAGCTATCTGAGACGTGTTTAATGGTCAGAAGAATTATAGGTTTTATTCCCTTTCCTGTTGCAATGTTTTGAAGTGTTTCATGGTTTCATATTAAATCCAGCAAAGTTTAACTTCTTTCTTACTTATTGGGAGTGTGCATCAGAGTTTTATATACTGGGTAGATGTCCAGAACTATTCACTAACCCAAGTTTGTAAAATAGTAGACATTAGAATAATCTTGCATATAAAGCATTCCTCTGGGCAAGCCCATTTTTGGATAGTATAAATGTTTCTCAGTTTGTGATAGGCTGTTAGTTCACCAAGGCTCTGCAGCAGTAAAGTGAGTTGAAAGCAGAAGAGAATATGTCCAGACTATAGGCTTTTACAAGCAACATTAATTCTCACTCAGAATCTGCAAGGGTATGTTTACTTCCTCTGACATTTTCACCTACCTAGCTCTATTTTCTTAGTGTGACTGAAAAAGGCAGTTAAATTTATTCATAGTAGGATCTGAGACTGATAACTTAGGGTTAATTGAACTGTATTTCCACTTTTGGAAACTACGTAGGTAGCATACACAGAGAGTATATACCCTACAAAGCAACTACTCTAACAGAATGAAAACGTATCTAGAATTTACCAGGACAATATTTTGTTGCAAAATCATTGTTAATTTTCTCATGAGGTATATGTATAAATGTAATGCCAAATATAATGATCTAATATTATGTCTTTTTTTCTCTCTCTTCCTCTTTCTGTTTGTTTTTCTTCTACAGATGGGCCTCTTGGGCCACGAGGGTTAGCTGAAGCTACGGAGATGTGTACTCAAGAATGCCTGGTTTTGGGTCACTCAGACAACTGTTGGATGCCTCCCAGCTTGGGCACATACCAACAGCCAAAGTCTCCTCTCTCCACCTTTGCACCTCAGAAAGAATGGGTTAAGAAGGACAAACTAGTTAATGGACACACATTGACCAGGACCTGGAAAGAAGATAGCAACAGAAATCAGTTCAGTGACCGAAAGCAGTATGGTTCCAGTGAGGGCCATTTCAACACTGGCAACCACATGACTGACATTCCTCTGGCCAACTTGAAGTCTTATAAACAGGCCTCAGGAGGTGTTGAGAGTCCAAAGGAGCATCAGCTATAAGAAATGGTTACTTTGGACCAATGACTTTAGCCTACTTAGACTTGCTAATACTGTGTGTGTGTCAGAGCTTTATGTACTGGGTAGACCTCTAGAACTATGCTTCACCTAGCAGAGATATGCATATCTTTATGTTAGCACCGTGGAAGGTATGATGTCCTGCAACGTGAAAGAGTGTTTCTACTAGTTGTGTGGTTTTGTTAAATAGACATGATTAAAATCTGCAGAGATCTCTCCAGTTTGCAAATATCCTTTTTTTGTTTGTTTGTTTTTTGACCCTGGACTGCTGCTATGAACAACAGAAGATGTATTTGGAGAGTGAGAGAGTGAGAAAGTTCAGTGGATTGCAATGATTGAAAAGCATATCCAGTTAGAAAATTGTGCTTTTGTTGTCATTGATCTATGCTGGGACCGTTATACTTGAGATCATATTGCAAACAAAACAACTGAAACTGTAAACATTAAACCTATTGTGCTATTAACAATGTTAGTGGACACTTATAAGTCGATCAGTGTTCAAATACTTGTAAATAGAAACAATTATTACTTACAATTTTTGTGTACTTATAACGTTCACTTGAAAAGATACTGTAGCATATTTCTGTGTTTCACAGTTGCTTTTTACTTTCTTTCATTTGCTTCCTGTTGTTTTGCTTTTATTTTCAGTGGTGGTGTTTCTGTGTTAGTAGTCTGTCTGACACACAATGTTCCAAGGAAATCAAAACACTTGTGTTAGAAATGAAAAAAGGAGTGGTGGGGTGGGAGGGAAGGTTGGTTGTAGAAAGGAAAAAAAAAAAATTTTCTTTCTATGTAGTAGCAAATGATGCCAGCATTCAGGTAGAATTTCTTCTTCTTTTTTTTTTTTTTTTTTTTTTTTAATATTAAATGAAAGGACTTGTGTAAGGGCTTAAATATTTAGCAATTTTTTTTTTAAAACTTCCATTATGTTTTGTAAAACAGGGAAACTGCAAAACAAAAGAAGAATATTTAAATTTGTGGTGGTGAGTAAGAGGGAAAGCTGTTCTTTTGGAATCCTTGATCAAATTAGCTGCAGTCTGTCATTTAATGAGTAGTAGCTGACATTGATCTCAGCTGGAATATACGGAGGAAATTCTACGGGAGCAAAATACAATCATCATGTTTTTCCAATTGGGCAGGTGTGTGTCTATACCTAAGACAGTTTGTATTGCTGAAACAGCAGCATTTGTGTTGATCTTCATCTGCGTTAATGTTGTAGTAACACAAGTGTTTTTAGACCATAGCCACAGAATATTTAATGTGTTGTGCCTTCATGATGTAACAGAGCATTCTCCTGGTAGGCTAGTTGGGGGAACTAAAGGGTTAAATCTCTAATTATTGCTGTTTAACTGTTTGTTATCATAGTTGGTCAATGCCTGGCAGGTACCAGTATCATGTCACCTCAGTCAAACCAGCAGAGTGACTCCTAATGTTAATAAGATCTAAGTTGCACGCAAAGCAAATCCAAATCCAAACATTTTTAGATGGTTTTTGTTAAGGCATGACAGATGATTTACACAAATAAATAGCATGCAAAAAAAAAAGAAAAAAAAAAGTCCTTACAGAAAAAAGCAAAAGTTACTTATGCCACAGTGAAACATAAAGTAACAAATTTACTTTAACAAAGTACTTAAAGTAACAAATTAAGCTAATCTGAAGGTGATTTTAATTCTTACCAAAAACACAAGCTTTTTTTTTCTTCTTTATTGTTTTGTATATAGCAGTTCACTTTTTTTACTTTTTTTCCCCTCCACAGTATAAAAGGCATAAAAATGGGTTAGGGGTGCATTGCTTATTGCAGTACTTATGTCAGTTTGTGAGGGATGTTTGATGACTTTGACAGAATAAATATCTAACCAGTTATCCTTGTTACTGCTTTGCCAGTTCAACATTATTTAGTTATTCAGCTCTTGCAATAAATGTTCTGAATTCCTGATTGTGTTGTGTTAGTTCTTGGGCAGATGCCTAAGGGACTTTATTCCTGTTAATTTCTCTTTCTTTCTACTGCTGTTGGTTGGTTAGTTTCTTTGTTCCATTCTGAATTTCCAACTATTTTTCTAAGCATATCATGGTCCATTTGGTTCATACGAATATGTATAAGAATGGAATATACAACAAAAGATAAGTCCTGAGGGCCACATTCTGTCATTCCTATGGTAAGTAGGAACTTACTCAAAATGAGTTATTTGAATTGGGTAAAGTGCTACTTACCCAGCACAAAGGTGACAGAATCTAGCCCAGATTTGTTAGGCATACTTAAGGACATGTAATAAGCATTCTTGCATGAGTCTTTGTAACAGTACAGTGGTAGCATATAGAAAAGTCAGCACTTACCACACCTCAGTCTTTCTTTTGAGAGTAGAATAAAGTCATATCAAAATGCGGTAAATACTTTCTTATAAGGAAAATTTGTGTGGATATATAACCCCTTTTATTGCAGCAGAGTGAAAAAAGAAAAAAGAAAAAAAAGCCTATCAACCTTGAAAAAGACATATCAATAAAAGTAACCTATTTTTGAAGGTGCTGAGTTTCAAACCAGAGGTGCCCTGAGTTCTATATTAAAACCAGAAATACAGTAATAATTCGAAAACCCAAATAACACCAACTATTTTAAATTAGGAGTGCCTTTTAAAACGTAATATATTTGAAAAAAATTCTATCAAGGACAGAAAGTAAATGATGTGACTATTGCTACAGAAAGAGAACTACATTCTTTTCCAACCCTCAATACTTTATGCTGCCATCAACCTGTGCAGGAGGAGCACAAACAAATATGATTTAAATTTCTAGCAGGTGAAAATTTTCTCATTTACTCAAATTTTCTTTTTTGTAATTTTAGATTCTTAAGACCTTACCCAACTTTTAAATATATATTAAAAAAAAAAAAAAAAAAAAGACAGGAAAGAACCAGAGAAAGAGAGAAAGAGAGAACAAGAGAAGGAAGGAAGGGAGGAAGGAAGGAAGGAAGAAAGAAAGGAAGGAGGGAAGGAAAAAGGTATCTGCAGCACTGAGAACTGTATCTTAATCCCATTTAAGCCAAAAGAATGCTTTCCAGAAGTTTTCACGGAATCTGGATTTGGCCCTAAACATTTATTTAGTAAGTGCCCATTCATTCACAACCATTTGGTTTGCTCAATCAGTAATATGAGTACTGCTGTGTAAAACTCACCAATTAAGGAAAAAAAAAGAAAAAAAAGGTTAAATTTTTGACAGGAATTCCGTGATATGTCAGATGAGGAGCTTTAAAAAAAAATTTAAAACTCCCACTGCACAGAATGAGGCGGCAGCTGAATATTAGTGACTATTCAAGTTTACTAGTTTTGAGGCTAAACATTACTTAAAATTAATGGTAACCTGGCATGATATGAATGCCTCTCTGATGCCAGTTCTAGCTTTTTTTCTTCAGCTAGGAAGACTGAGTGTCCTTTATTTATTAATGCACACATTTGAAGGACTGCCAAAAAGATAAACCAAAGGTTTCTTCAATAGTCCGTTACTTCACTGTCACTGACCAAAGCCCTTTTTCCAAATATAAAATGAAAAGCATGCATAGATATAGTTATTTAGTCCTACTTAATCCTATGCTGTGCCAACTCTTACTAAAGATAGAGCAGTAGGGTCCTCTCTCCAAGGAACTGTCTGAAGGCAGACAAAGAAATACATGGAGCAGAATTAAGGAGGATGCAGAAATAGGCATCAATTTTAACAAATAGATATGAAGAAAATTATATCCACATTACTTGCTTAACGTGATTATTACCTTTTAGCAAGTTATTAATAGGAATCCTGATCAGAAAGAATCTTAAGGACTTGAGAATGGAGTAGACTAAAGTCTAATGGAGAAACTCAGGAATCTTTGGATACACAAATGGCATAAAAGCAGGAGATGCATATCTGTGTGAGAGAAAAGAACAGGAGACATAAAGACTGATGTAGCTGACAAGAAAACAAAGAAATAGGGAAAAGAGGATCACAACAGCGATCAGACATTTAATCTTGGGATGTTTTGAAGAAAGGGAAACACTAGTAGCTTTAACGAAAAAAAGGACACAGTGAGAATCATGGGACATGACAATAGGTGGTGTCATGGGATACATGGGACTCATGACATGACAAAAAGCATAGGGGTAGGGTCTAATAGTCTTAGGCAGTAACATCTGATACCTCTAAATAAGTTACAAACGTATTCCTACTGGTATGAGAGCACAGCAGTGATGTCATATCCAGTTCAGACAGAAGAACAAATAGTCTGTGATGACTGATTTCCCATGACCACACAATATTTACCTGATTCAGCTGATAAAACTTTCTTATGGCATGTGTCCTCGCCATAAAGTAAAGTAAGCAGGGAGAGTTCTCTACAGCATGTGTGCTCACATGTGCTGATTCAGACAGTGAAAGCAACTGAGTACTCATGGCATTATCTCTGAATACTCAATTCTTTCCTGTTTAATACACTTCAGCAAAACTGTGTTCCAAAGTCTCTACTTTAGTTAATTTATATGCTTGCAGTCCTCGCTACTGTGATGAAAAATTTCAAAATGGAAACCAATTCTAGAGCAGAGGAAGATGTTTTAGTATACAGAAAACATGACACAATATCACCCAGAGGTGTGAATTAGCTCAGTATATCGTGGACAGTTAAGCTCTAACTCAGTTAATATTAGTTTTATTAACTTTCACTGCTGATCACCTTAGTGGCCACATCCGTCAAATATAACTGACCTATAATCCAAAACCACCTTTGACTTCTCCTCTTGCTCCAAAAAACCTCTCATTGGTAGATGCTTCCTTGTAAAACTGTAAGATATCCTTTTTCACACATTACTCGGGTAGATTGATTTTCTTCCAGTTTGGCTTCTCTGAAATATAATACCTTATAAGACACAGCCACTTATATTATAAACTGCTTTTCTTGTGAAAGCCCATTTTATACTTTGTTTTCAACCAGTTGATTGTAGTAGGATTGTAACATAGAGAGCCAGATTCTGATCCTTCAGGCTTTATTGAACCTCTTACGAAGCAAAATATCAGGACCTGTCCCATAATTAGTAACAGAAATAGCAAGTCCTTTAGTATGCAGTGGACTAGCAAATGCTTGAGAAGAAGCAAATTTGTAATTTCCATGTTTTTAAAACACATTGTAGCTTATTTATAAACTGAAAATAATGTTAATAAATGCAGAATTATAAATTGTTATATTTTTTAATTGATATAGACACATCACTTTACTGGACACTAATAGAACTTATGTGCTGATACGTATCCTCATCCTGACAAATACTGTGCAGCTCTTTTGAGACACTGAGTGCACTTAATTTCTTTAGAACACAGCAGTAAGCATCCTCTTGTAGGAGAAGCTCAGCATTTCACAGGACTGGGTCCACAATGAGAAGAATATCTCAGACATGCATGTCATACACTAAGTTTTGAGGCAAGAATGCTTTCTCTAACTGCAGCATCTCATGGCTCTAACTACAGCTTTAACTTTATACTGTTACCTAATTGTACAATAGAAAAAGTATGTCTTTAACTACCGGAAAAGATCTCAAATTCTCACTGTATATTATGAAAAGAAAGAACTGAAAGAAAGTAATGTCTCTCATTTTAAAAAAATAAGTTGTTTGTTGTTGGTTTTTTTTACCACAGCCATTCTTAAATCCACCTGTTGTGCCTAGGTATTGCAACACATTCTAATATTGCATGGCATGTAAATAGATACCTTAATTACTCATAATGATATGATTATATACACACATATATATATAGAGATTATATATATATATACTTAAATATTATCAATCACATAATTACTCAGTATTATTTAATGGAATTTTGGGACTATGGATTTTGTTGTTTGATGTACTTTAAACTGTATGAAGCAGCATATTCTTAAGACTACCCTCACCAATGCTTTTGATTATTTATTCATTAAATAAAGTGCTTTCTTTTGCTTGTTATAATCCTGTTTGTACAACCATGTGATAATGTTAAAATGGGTAAGTACTGTACGGGAATTATAACTGTTTCTTTTCCTGTCTAAATATATACCTATAACAATATTTATTAGTGATCTGAGTTTTAAGAATGTGTCTTTTAATGTGTTTACTATCTCTTTACACACGGTCCAAATTTAAAGAAAAGCTGAGGTAACGTTTCTTCATATGACTCTGAATGCCCCAATGGCTTTTAAATGTCTTTTTGCCTTTATTCACATGTGAAATTAGGATGAGATCTGTACTTTAAGTCAGCCATAAAATAAATGCATAATACAGTACTTAGGGCTTGCTTACTGTAGCTATCATAAGTGAACCTACATTCTTCATTTCTCAGGTAAAGATGCCTCAGATGGGAGAGGGAGTACATATTTTGAACAGTCAAATTAACAGAATATGAATCAGAAATCTTGTACACTAAAGAGTGTTTTTTTCATGATTCACAGTCAGCTTCCATCTTTGTTTTGTAGAGAAGATCAACTGGAATGTGTGCCTTTTGAGGAGCTCAAACATTTGTTGTGGATAAAACTGAGAATTGTTTTTGGTAACCCTTAGTTATATCAAAGTAAATGGGAATTTTCTTGATTATTTCAAAAAGCCAGTATTTCATGAGCATTTAAATGTGTATTTGTTCAAAGGGAACTCATCTGCTTTCTTTTCACTCACTGCAATATTCCATAGAAAGATTCTTCCCTTCCCTCCCCTCCCCGTTCCCCCACCTTATTGCCTTGGATGTTTTCTGGAGAGGTAAGTACTGCAGTGCCATGAAATGGTAGACTGAACTTGAGACAGTTGAGGGTTCCTAGTGCCTACTCAAATTGGACAGTACTTTTAAGTCCCTTGTTTACTTTGTAGGGAATGCCAGATGGGTACTATTTCCACCAGCTACTTCCTAAGGCTCCCTCCTACAATTTGCTTTCTCTTGCATTACATGAAAACCCACCTGTACTCCTCTAAGATTGCAACATTAAGCTGAATCTGTTGCCATGTTATATTTACCTGTACCACTTCCTTCTTAGAAGATAGGCATTTTTTTTCTTTAGAGAGGCATTTTCAGGTAGGGAATTGAAAGTGGGATCTGTGTGGTCCTGCAGCTATGCAGACATTTTTGACATCTTGTCACATTGGTGCTAATAGAAAAGAAGGCTGTTGACCTCATTGCTTTCACAATGGAGAACAGGACAGAGAGTGAAGCAGAAAGACGGGAAAGGGAGGGGATAGCAGAAGGCCGTATGTGTTATGTACGTTTTAGGGAAGAAGTTAACTACAGCAGCAATGAAAAGAGTAAGTTTAAATGTGATGAGGAAAATTATTATGAAGGCCCTAAAAATATGTCCTAAGTCTTCCTATCTCTGTAACACTGTAAGAAATGACACTGCTATCTGAATAGGCTTGTGTACACACAGCACATTTAACACTATTTTCTTGTGAAAAAGGGGTACTCAGAATTATGGCAAGGCTGCACCATTCTTCTGTTGAATTTCTTCCATTTGGTATTCACATTCCTTCTAAGAAATGCTAAATTTTTTTGAGACATTGCTTTTCTGCCTGACACATGTATATAGAGACCAGAAACAATACTACACAACTTCAGTAACTGAGCACTGAGTTTGACTAATGAATTTTTAATATCAAATGCTTATAAAATCATTAGCTATGGGTAACCTACAAATAATCCATAAGCCCAAATGAATAAGAAATTATCTATTACCAATTTGCAAAAAGAAAAAAAAAAAGACAGTACACAAAGGATTGCACTCCTGATAAACAATTCACTTTTACCTCCCACTCCCCTGCAAAAGGGCACAGATGATAAAGATACAGGTTTAATGCCATAAAGTGATTGGTGGATTTCTTTTCACGTGCAACATTCTGCAGAAAGCTCTAGGTTGTGAAGATGTTTGTGTTTTCATCTGATCTTTAAATTAATTCAATGTAAGATTGAAGAACTTCAGTCACATAAAACCAAAAATCCAATATCACTTTAATAGAATTTTTTTTTTTTTTTAATTGCAAGTCACTATTTAATCATTATGTTACAAGCATTATATCTTTCTTAGTATTGGGTAAGGAGTCTCTTTAAAGAGAATATTCTTCAGGTTTATGTATATTACATTGTATTTTTTATAATGCGGGTTTATAGTTTGTTTTCTTTTGGGGAGAGAAAGTTTGAATTCTGTTTACAATGTTTGTTTGTTTTTTTGTTGTTTTTTTTTTTTTTTTTTAATTTTTTTCAGGAGTATTATTTGCCACAGGGAATGGCATAGGCCTGTGCTTTTACTGCATGGTTGTGCACTCCTAGGACACTTAAGTTGTTTTCAATAGGAAGTTGCTTCTACATTATTGATAAAGATCATGCATAATTACTGTCCACCATGTGGTGTTAAGCACCCAAGAGAAAAACGAAAAAGAAAAGGAGTCAGCCACATAAATACAATTATTTTATTCACACACACAAAACTGTACTGTGTTATGAAAGCAAAATTTGCAATAGTCTATTCATTCAGCCAGAACTACTTACTTACTGATGCTGACTGATTCAGCAGCACACTGTTTGTTTCCTTCTTTAGGAACCACACCAAATGAAGTCATGAATAGTTATGCCTCATGGTGGGTCTAAACCTCATTCTGAAAATGATTTGAAACATGAGAAGCCTCTGGATATATGGATTTGGTGGGGGGAGACAATCTTAGGTAGGTCTCTGGCTCCTTAGTGGTGCATAGTGGAGCAACCTTTTAAAATAACCTCAAGTTCTCTAAATTGTAAACAGCTATGTTTGAAGATCTCCAGAAAGAAACCTTTAATTCCCAAGTTTAGACGCACTAGTTCTCTGCTTTACGGAGAATCGGAGTGCAGAACTTATTCCAAACTCTGCAGCTGACAGCTGTCTCTGGATACTTTACCATGTCAAATTACCCATCACTAATATTGAAAACATGAAAACCTATAAGCAGAACAACAGTGAAAGAGAGATTGAATCTAATATGTGCACCCTCTGGTTAAAAGGGGGGAGGGGGGTGGGAGCAAGCAAACAAACTTTGTGGAAGGATGGGGGAAAGATACATTCAAGATTTTTAGATGTTTCTTTCTTTGTAAAACATGTAGCTACAGGGAAGTATATTGCTAATATTGCATTTTCTTTGGATGCCCTACTATGTATGGTTCAATTACAATGCTAAAGGCTAAACTCAATAAACTTACAAGCAATAATTCTACACAAATATGCATTCAGTTAATATATAGTTCTTGTATGGGAAGTATAAAGAAACTGAGTTTCTCTGCATTTTTAGAATATCAAATGCATGATTACTGTTTATAATAAGCTTGCAGTCACAGACTCTGTAATTCTTTAGTCCTGAACAACTGCATAATTACTAATTCAACTACATTAGCACTGGGAGCAGACATGGATGATTTCAAAAGGATACTACTGATTTAATGAGGTCTCAGTCTATACATTTCCAAAATTACAGAAATTCTGTTTAACAACCATTGATGCTTTTGGGTATTTGAACCAATAAATCAACGAACTACAAACCAAAAGAAGCATTAAAAAATGAAAACAAAAAGAAACAAGAATGAAATTGCATTTTTCACAATATGCAGCTACCAAAATATTATTTCCTGACTAGTTTCCAACAGTCTGGCTGGCTTTACTATGGACTGGTTGCTGCTGAATCTATTGAATACCTAAAGCTGCCATTTGTGTCAGTCTTTTTGTATTTTGAATGTTTATGGCATTGTGAGTATGCTAGAATAAACATGACAATAGGCCATGGACACAGAGGAGCTATTCTGAATTCATTGCCCTTCTCTTGCATTTGCCACCTCTTTTTTTTTGTGTGATAGGCAGCAGCTGATGAGATCCTGAGGTTGTGGGGTTGGTATTTTGCCAAAAGTAAATAGTTGACAGCTCTGTCTAGAGAGGAATTTGTAAAATTTTGTGAAACTGCACTTTTTTTCTTGAAGATGTCTTCATTCTGCAAAGGTCCTTGTATTAAAAACTCCCTTTGATTTCAGTGGGAGATGGATTAGCTCAAGCAGCAGTTTTCATGTCAGCGGTCATTACCCCAAATAAGGATGAAAGGATATGTCAATCAGAGACATCATAAAACCCTTAAACTCATATGTCCCCAAGTAATCCTGCTGTGTAACCGACAATTACTTTACATAGAGGAGTAAAGGGGAACAACGATCTTAACACAGAAAGATTCAGACTGCCTAAATTATAGCATGTAGTTGCAGATCTACCACACAGCACCCAACTGTACATCAGCACTACCTCTTCCCATCGGTACTAAAATTAATGGTTGACCTCCATCAGTTTTAATGATTTTTTAGTGCTTACAGAGTAGGCTCTACACATGTTCATAACTTCCGCACCCATCTTTATCCAACAAGCTGCTCATGGACTTAGACAAATGCTGGCTTCATCGATATGTTCACTGCTTAAAATCAATCAGATCCTTATCCTCAAAACAGAACTTCTGAGCCTGAATTGCAAGTGAATGGGGACATCTTAATCTCTTCCTAAGAAGTGGAGAATGGTGAGAGCTAAATCACAACATTTGCCTTCCAGCGAACAGACATTCCGAAGGTCAGGCTGAGCACTATGAACTGAGTAAGAGTGTCCTCAGCTTTCTTTTTAGCCCCGTCTAGGAACAAGCATTGGTAAAATGGGAGGCAAGAACTACCTACAACTTTCTTTAGCATTACCTAGAGGTGTTATGTTACATTAGTCACCAAATGGTAAGTCTACAATAGGCTATTTGTTACATGAGCTCCTACTGCAGAGGGATTTCATGTAGGTGGCAATGTGTCACATGTGGGAGAACCTCCCCTGACTTCTTCTAGTGCATCCTTGAACATCAGCACAGCTATGGGACCTCTCTACACTCCCACTACTGAGGGACCTCTCAGAACCTCCACCGCTTCTACTGGGGGCAACCGACCTCTTTAGACATCCTCGGAGCACCTTATAATCACTATCAAAAAGCTAGGATGAGCACAGGAGTGCAGACTGATGTGTCTTCTTCAAGCCAGAGCACTCTACTTCCATGAGGAGTGCATATACTACCACAGGAGAATGAAAGAAAACAGTAAAAGATTTACCTGAGAGACCTCCTCAGATGTGAAATGTATTTCTTTACCATCTTTAATTTCTGCTGGTGTGTGAAATAGGCACATTTTTATTTTGTTATGATCTGCCTGCTTGTTCCTAGTCTTATTCTAGTAGCATTTCAGCCTTCTGGCTGCAAGAAATGGATGTCAATGTTCTTGTGTAGTCTCTCACTGTTGCTACCTATCTTTGCTCTACTGCAAAATCTCCTAAAATATCCAGGGTGAGTGACACACTTTAGCAAATCATAAGCCTCCTAATCCTGCAGGACCTCCTTCTCTCTGAGTCTTTGTAAAATTGGTGGAAAGACCACTCCTTTTCCTCCTTTAGACCCTCAGGCAACCCAGATAGTCCATGAATTCAAAGTTTTGCACAACAAAGTATGTCCCAAATATGATGTTGACTTGCTTCAAGACTTGCTGTAGATTGCCTTTACATCAGTGCAGGCAATACCTCCATATTTTGAGAGGAAAAATCCTGCTTTTCAAGGGTGTCACAGGGTGTACGCTTGTAGAAAACTATGCAGAGCAGCTGCTTTCACTAAGTGTGAGCGCTTTTGAAAGGAGCAAGAAGCCAGGATAGGATGAGATGAGTGTGGCTGTCTGTAAAGAAAGGGAAGAAAAGGGAAAGAAAAAAGAAACATGTTATACTTGATGTTTGTGCTTGCTGTAGCCAGATCAGGGTGGATGTCTTCTTGAGGAATGTCTCTCTATGATGTCTGAGACTATTATGCATGACACAGGATAAGTAGTACTAGACCTTGTAAATGTTGATGCAGATGTTATTACTCTTCCCCCCAAAAAAGTGGGGAAGAGTAGGGAAATAACTGCAAAGAAGAAGGAATACGCAGTCCAGTTTTGGGTTGTCAGACCCACAGAGCAGGTGGACTGCTGTGTATACGCTGCAAGTGAAGCTCTTCCCTAGAACTCTGGGAGATTGCTTGGTGACCCAGTAATGCAGCTTTGCTGGAAGGAGCTAGAATTATAATGGTAGTGCTAATTTAAGCTTAGAAGGGAGGTGGTAATACACTGGGAGGCTTTCACTTATAGAAGTATTTCTTGACTTCAAGACTGGCCTCAAAACTCGTGAGTTTCTCTGGAGTCTGAGGAGGCCAGGATGTCTTGAATGCAACAATGCTTCAACACAACCACCACCAACCGTGGTGATGGACATCCTGATATACTTATATCGCCACTTTTCTAACCTCTCTGAACTGTAACTTGCCTCTCCTCCTTTGTCCATGAGCGGCACCTCCTCCTTGTCCAAACTTTGCCTTGTCTGACCGTAGATCCACACACAAGTTCCTGTCTAACCAATCACATTAGCCACGTGTTGCTAGACTCAAATTTCCATTAAAGCCTACCATTACCTGTAAGCAATCTCCACCTAATCTGTGCTTTTTCTGTGTCAATCAGTCAGCTCCACTTCCCCCAAAACCCCCAAACTATTCTGTTCATTAAGGTCCTTAAAATATCACTATAATTCAGGTATCAGGATTAGGCATGGATGGTTGCAGACTGAGTAACAACAGAATCTGGGTGTCTCCTCAAAGGATTTATTTTGGACAATCTTGATTGGTACTCACAGTCCAGGCAAAACTGAAGTAATGGGTATGTAGCCAGTGAAAACATATTATGAATACAGCTAGAAGTTGAATGTTAATTGTAATATATGTGAGAAGGATGAATTGAAGATGTTGATGTTTTCTAAATCTCAGTGTCTAACTGCAGATGCCTTCTGACTATAGATTTTTTTTTTGGGGGGGGGGTGTGTATGTGAATGTGGGGAAGAAGCAGTTGTTATAACTCTGATGAGTACTAGGACATCTAGAACCCTGAAGGACATTTACTTTTAGTCAGATGAGCCACACATACTGTGACCATTATTTTGAAAGAAAAATAAGATGGAGGGGTTTTTTGAATTTTTTTATTTAGTCATGGGACAAATGGTTTCCCTATATGTTTACCAACCTCTGATAATTAATTTCACAATGGGAATTTCAAAGCCAAAAAGTAAAAATAAATAAATAATTAAATAAATAACATATAGTGAAAAGAGACAATATATTAATTCCTGTCTGACTAATATGAGTTGAATACTATTAAAATGCCATAGAAACATTTTATTTTACTTGTTAGATTGAAGAGTTTTATTGGAAATCCAGAATGCAATTGAGGGCATACATAAACATATAATTTAGTTCCAGAAATTCAGAGATATTGAAAGCCTATTCAAATCTATTGAAGATAATTAAGCCTTTTCTATCATCACTTAGAATTCAAAATAATTTTGTGAAATAATTCATTAGTTTGACTATTTAAAGACAAAATTTGAAACTAATTTTATTAATTAAAGTGAGGCTTTAAAATTAGTATCTAAACATTTAACTTCTGTTGCTTCAACTACAATTAATGCAGACACTTAAGACTGAGTTTCTCATCAACTTAAGTGTGAGACAATGCCTACTAGGTGGTTTTCACAAAAGGATCCCTTCTCCGACATTTACCAAATTCTTTTTGTTACGTTGTCCTCCAGGAGTGAAGAGAATGCCTCTCGTGGTATTATCCTGAAATATTCTAAAGGATGGAAAAGAAAAAAAAGAAACAACAAACAAAAACCCAAACCAAACACAGAGCAGTATTAGGATGTCTTTTTGCCACTTGTTTCATATATAGTCCTAAGGGTTGCTGTTGATTTTTTTTCTTTGATGTCTCCTTTCTTTACTATGGATGCAATACTTCTGCTCAAATGCGCAGGATCACAGGCATCAGAAATGCCTCTGAGTTGCTAAATCCAGATTTGCATTCTGCCTCCATAGGGGAACCAGATCCAGCCATATAAGCCTCCCCCACCTGCACTCTGTAAGGAAAACAAACGCAGAGGTTAGTAGGGAACAATAAGGACCTCCTAGCTGGAGAGCCCTGTCCTTAATAACGGGTTAGCAAGACTATGCATGCTTCTGCTAGTAAGTTTAGATTCAAATGAGTCTCTTCAACCCGAACTGTGGTGTACCAATCCTACCCGTCTGCCACCTTAGCAATTTTTATTACTTGAAGTTGTATTTCAGTGTATCCTTGAAGTGGTTCACCTATCTGTCCCGGCTGTATACTGCTTCTTCAAGTCCAC
The DNA here is from genome assembly GCF_034638445.1 of Ciconia boyciana. Lineage (NCBI taxonomy): Eukaryota > Metazoa > Chordata > Aves > Ciconiiformes > Ciconiidae > Ciconia > Ciconia boyciana. The sequence goes on from NC_132934.1 coordinate 179,041,747, forward strand.
AGCACACCAGCTGCTGCAGGATGCTGGTGTCTTCTCTCCTAGATGTGTGACCAGCCCAGTGCAGCTGTTCTATGATGATCATGGCTACAGCCCCTGGAACATAGCTCTGCTCTGAAACTCTTATTGCAAATTTTATCCTGCCATCTGATGCACAATATGGTCCACAGATGGTGCAGATGACATTTGTCTAGGAGTCATATATGTCGTCACTAGTTCATATCTTCAAACCATTCAGCAAATTGGATAAGTGCTGCTTTATGGACTCTTAATGTGATCTACCGTTTAACATTGAGCTGCTATTTGACCTCAGAGTAGCCTGCATCCTGAACGTCATGATGCAGTACAAAAAGTTGCATTTTTTCTTGGACTTTTTAGAAGAAAAAATGGTAGAAGAATGAGGGGAAGGGAATATTATTGTTTTCTTCTAAATGTTTGTTCGAGATATTTTTAGTGTGGTTTCCATTGTTTAAAATAAGAAGCATTCCACTTACCTACTTCACATATCTGTTAAGAGTCAGTACTTAACAGGTACAGTAGACTTGTGTTTCTCATGTATTGCTATAAACTGTTAAGTGCCTCATGTAAGGGCCAGACTTTGATCACAGCAGGCAGCACGGACTTCAATGTCTTACGAATTTAAGTGTATAGATAAACAAGTAGGCTGACGCTGACAGAGGACATCTGCTTATATGTAACAAATGCTATATATAACTAAGATTATAAAGCTTATCTCTCATGTTCATATCGTTCAGGACAATTAAAAAAAAAGAAAATTTTAAACCAAACAGACAAACCCCACCACCGCCTCATCTGCTAACTTACTAGATTACCCCTCTTTGCTTTGTCTGTGGAGAAAACTTATAACATAAGGAGAATGTTCCATCTCAATGGCTGCCTTCCTTCTATTCCCTTGCCCTCAAGGAAAGGGCAACCAGTAAAAGCTCAAGATTGCGCGGGGCTAGGCTTCAAAACCTTTATTTCATTGTCACTGTCTGGCTTTAAGGTTGCAGATGTGGTAAACCCTCTGACAGCCAAGTGGATGAAGAGCAGTTACTTCTGCAGTGAACCTCAGTTCTGCGGTGACCTTTTTTGTGGTCCCACTACCCACAAAAGAAAGGGAGAAAAGAAGTCTGGATACTCTATCCCTGCCTTTCTATACCCTGCTGGAATGAAAGGTTAAATATTATTTATGGATGGTGGAATTTCTCCTTCATCTATTTCTATGGAAGAGAGTAAAAGAGAGCTCCCAACTTCAAATTATGCTATACTAATTAATTACTGGTATAGAGGGTAACTTATTCCTTCAGGTCTATTACAAACTATACAATGCTAAGCTTTTAAATTTCTCTTATGGAAAATTTCTTCTGGATAGCTGTGTTGTCTTCTTCTGGAATACTTTTTTTCTTTTTTTTTTCTGGTTATAGTCTATACGACTGTGGATGATCAGAGCTGACCGATGTTTTAGGTGATGGCACTGTTAAATCACATACTACTTCCATACTACTCTTTCTTTTGCAATATTTTCTATTCCATTTTAAGATTTCTTTCTTTAAGAAAAAAAATCTGAATTACAAAATGAACATATGTTTCCAGTGAGCTTCCCAGGTGTTTAGCCTCAGTGACTACAGTTAATTTAGAACCCAGAAACATATATGAGTAATTCAACTCAAATTATTCCTTATGATGTGTTTTGCCTATAACATACCTTATCTTTTATTCACTGAATCTCCTCTTCATTTGTCTAAATTTCTTAGTTCCAATTGAAGTTCTTGTCTTTTGTATTCTTCTCTGAGGATGTAAGCATACAACTCAAAGTATTTTATTGAATTGACTTAACAGGTATATGGGGTCAATTAGGTTTCTACTGTTTTTCATACTTGGCTAGTTCCTTTGAAAGGTAATATATCGCTTCCAGTTCTTTCCTTGAATATGACTGTACGATAGTCTTAACAGTCTGCATGCGTTCCTCATATGAGGGCATGAGATTGTTTACCGTCTCATCCAGACTAGTAAATAATGCTAGTGCTAATAATGCCCAGTGTAAGCGTATTTCCAGTTTAACAATGGATCATTTTTTCCCTCTCTGAGGTTTTATCTCCTAAACAGCACATTATACACAACTGCCTTTAATCCTCATCCTAATCACGCGTCCTTAAAGGCTTCATAGAAAGTCCACAAAATGGTATCTTGAAACACTGAAGGAAGTATATGTACTAGTTTGTCTTTATTATGTTGTTGGCATGGCTAGAAACATTTAACTTACTTTATACTCTCTGCATAATTTAAAGTGAGTTGACAGAAGAAAAGAAGAAAAAAAGTGTTTCCTAAAAAGTAAAATAAATCATTAACTGCTTACTCCAGCAGAGACCACATTGACTTTCAGGATTTTTCTTCTTTTGTGGCTACACAAACAAAATTAAGTTCTATCCTCTGTATGCTACTCTCCATTAAATATTGCTATTATACAGTGGTGAGCCTGTTTTTCACAGGTAATGAATAAAAGTGTTTGTAAATAATATTTCCCTTCCTTTCCTGTCCATCCTCATAGGACCAAAGCCAGCAGTGAGTGAAAGGACTTCCAAATACAAATATTTCAAACTAATTGAAACCCTTCCTCTAAGTATGCAACAAGTCTGTTTTTCTCCCTAAGGATTTATTAATTTTAAATTTCTCTGTATATACTTGTTTTTTTCTACTTTTAAAATAGCCTCAGAAGATGTGCCAGAAATTTACAGTACAAATAGAATGTGCTGCAGGGGAACTGCACTGTTAACTGCAGAAAATCACAAGTCATCTACACAGGTTTAACAAATACATTTCTGATGCTTGATCTGTGTCAAGAAAAAGACAGAGCATAATCACTTAATGGCATGTCTGTGTAGACATAAACAAAGGTTTAGCTGATACTGCTTTGGGGTATTATGACTGACTCTGCTCTCCAAAATTCTTTAAGTGCTATTTTCTAAGCTTCTGTTTTAGAGCAAAGATTACGTTTTTAGAGTTAAAATACAACATAGCTGTGCAAAAGTCACAGTCACTGTAGCTCAGCTATGAGCTGAGTCACTAAAACTCAGCGATGTCACAGCGATTTCTGTTACTTTGTTTCTATTTATCTTGTTAATATTACAGTAAACTTAATACAGATGGATTGCACATATTTTTCAAATAATACAAACTTCGGATATCAAGTTCAATAGTTTATTTTTGCTCCAGAAACTAAGAACCACTTGTGCTGATTGACTATGCAATCGATTTGATAGATCAGCCAGTTTTACACTAAATGAAGAGTTTCTTGCCTCAGAGAGGGGAGGCAAGAATTAATGAGTTGAATATTTAAATGAGTTGAAATTATGTTTACTTACAGTTGAATATTTAATATATTTTACATATTTCAACAGACTCTTTGAGTGGATTGAAGATGGGAGCTTTTTTGACATTAAGATTTTCAGAGAAGGCAGATACTCTATACATTTAAACAACTTTCAAGGCTCAGGCAATTCAAATGAGAAAAAGATCAAATGTCTCATTGAGTCACTTTTCCAATTCTTTCATTGCCTGAAGATGATAAAAATCCTGACTCATTTGAGTTTCATTTCTAAGGCAGTTTTGAAAAGTATGATGATATATAACTGTCATTGCGTGGTGTTTCTAGAGGTTTAGTGATGTGATTTGTGTCTTGTTGGGTGAGCGCGTTGCATGTTTATGTTTATTGACAATTCGGGTAATCTTATAATGTTTGGGTTTTTTTTTCCTGTTTGCTGAATATCTCACAGTAACTGCAGGTTTCTCTAGGGCTTTTGCCATGGTAGTTTGTTAATCTTCATCCTTTCTGGAGAACATTTCCAAATTACTTCTTGTTTATTTTGCCATGGTAGGTTTTTTTGGGTGTGTTTTTTTCTTTTTTCTCTAAGTAGTGGATAATTTTTTTTAACACTTTCACCTCTGAAAAGCCTTTTGCTCTGATTTTAACCTTCTGCTCTTTTGGAGAGAAGCAGATTAGCAGAAACAAAAACTATGTAACTGAAAAGTTAAACAGCAGTTTATTTTTGCTATGATGTAAACTCATTATTTTTTATTATTTTTGAGAGAAAAATCATAGGAAAGTTCTTATATTAATAAGAGGCAAGTTTTTACTACGATGACTATTACTTGCTCTGACTGACAGGACATGCATAATGCCTATAGATTTTTAATGTAAAATGGGTGCAATTTAGGAAATGCCGTTGCTGAAATAAACTGTTCACAGATTCAAGAAAGTAATGAAACATTTTATTTCCTGTAGGTCATGTTGCTACAATGGTGGGGAAGTGTTGATATCCTTATCCTTATCTCCCTTGGCTGTTTCAGTACGAACTAAAGGGATTTTCCTGAGCCAGTTCTGCCAGCTGGTATATCCCAGACACACCCCCCAGGCAATTCAACCACCCCTGAATTATCACAGAATCACAGAATTGCACAGGTTGGAAAAGACCTTTGAGATAATCAAGTCCAACTGTAAACCTAACACTACCAAGACCACCACTACACCATGTCCCTAAGCACCTCATCCAAATGTCTTTTAAATACTTCCAGGGATGGTGATTCAACCACTTCCCTCGGCAGCCTGTTCCATTGCTTGATAACCCTTTCAGTGAAGTAAAATTTCCGAATATCCAATCTAAACCTCCCCTGGCGCAACTTGAGGCCATTTCCTCTCGTCCTATCATTTGTTACTTGGGAGAAGAGACCAACCCCCACCTCTTGACAACCTCCTTTCAGGTAGTTGTAGAGAGTGATAAGGTCTCCCCTCAGCCTCCTTTTCTCCAGGCTAAACAACCCCAGTTCCCTCAGCCGCTCCTCACAGGACTTGTGCTCTAGACCCTTCACCAGCTTCGTTGCCCTTCTTTGGACACGCTCCAGCACCTCAGTGTCTCTCTTGTAGTGGGGGGCCCAAAACTGAACACAGGATTCAAGGTGCGGCCTCATCAGTGCTGAGTACAGGGGCACGATCACTTCCCTACTCCTGCTGGCCACACTATTTTTGATACAAGCCAGGATGCCATTGGCTTTCTTGACCACCTGGGCACACTGCTGGCTCATATTCAGGCGGCTGTCAATCAACATCCCCAGGTCCTTTTCAGCCAGGCATCTTTCCAGCCACTCTTCCCCAAGCCTGTAGCGTTGCATGGGGTTGTCATGACCCAAGTGCAAGACCCAGCACTTAGGCTTGTTGAACCTCGTACAATTGGCCCCAGCCCATCGATCCAGCCTGTCCAGGTCCCTCTGTAGAGCCTTCCTACCCTCAAGCAGATCAACACTCCCGCCCACCCTGGTGTCATCTGCAAACTTACTGAGGGTGCACTTGATCCCTTCATCCAGGTCATTGATAAAGATATTAAACAGAACTGGCCCCAACACAGAGCCCTGGGGAACACCACTTGTGACCGGCCGCCAACTGGATTTAACTCCATTCACCACCACTCTTTGGGCCCGGCCATCCAGCCAGTTCTTAACCCAGCAAAGAGTACACCTGTCCAAGCCATGAGCAGCCAGTTTCTCCAGGAGAATGCTGTGGGAGACAGTGTCAAAGGCTTTACTGAAGTCTATATAGACAACATCCACAGCCTTCCCCTCATCCATTAGGCAGGTCACCTTGTCGTAGAAGGGTTATTATGAAGGTGCATAATGAAGGGTTATCTTTCAGGAACATATTTCACCCTCCGTTCTGTCTTTTCTTCTTCATCAGGAATGGAGTTGAAACTAAAGCTTGTGTTCATTCTTACATTGCTGAAAGAGATAGATGCCAGGAGAATGCCTTGTTTAACAGATTGGATGCTTTTTTTCTCCTTTTCCTCTTCATCTTAGGTATGCATTCAGAAAAATATGAGATGCCTAAGCATGAAAAGAACTACAGTTCTATATTCTAACATTTAATGTGCTTTATTGAGTAAGACTGAGACCTTGCTTCCAGATGCAGAAACACCTTATTAATTTTACAGTGATGTCATATCATAAAATGTTGCAGCAGTCCTATGAGCCAGGATCTGAGCCGTACAATTTAGGGTGCAGGTGTAGTATATATGTATTAGCTTTAGTTCTTTTCTGAGTGGGTTATAACAAGGATTAAGACTTGTTCAATTCAAACATATACTGCTGATCTGTATTACAGAAAAAAAAAAAAAAAACACAAGGGAAAAAATGCTAAGAACACTAATTTCTGTTCTGCTAAGAACGCTATGAATGCCGAAGCTCCGGAAGCGTTAGCAGATTTCTTGAACTCCCTGCATCTTCTTCAATCACAACTCCTGCCTAAAAATTCCTCTGCTGAGAAAGGAAAGGAAAGTAGAGCTGTCAGGCTGTAAAGTCAAAATGCTCAGTATTTAGGAGGACTGTTTAGACTGTCTCAACTGGATTAGCTCCCTGTTCATCTGCAAGAATGCAAGAATTAGCTCCCTGTTCATCTGCAAGAATCTTCTACAGAAGTTACTGTGAGAGCTGAAGAGCAAGGAAAGCATGAGCTGCAGCAGAAAGAGATTTCTGTCTCCTTCACTGGGATATAAATCCAGCTCTCTATTATGCTTCTGTTCCACTTCTCACACAGAGAAATATTCGTATTTTGACGCGTGACAACAGAACTGCATACACACGGTTTTATATCATATCTATATCTGATGAAGTTTGCCTATTGTCATGCCTTGATCATTAAACTTTATTCAGTATTTTTATTTTATATAGCACCTAAAATATGATATAGCTCAGTTGCCTTAGTTTTGGGGGATTTTTTCTCCGTGTGCTATTTTCTGGGAAGGGAAAATACTTTTTCTTAGGGCTGATGAGAAAGTATTGTTAGTAAACAGTGTTTGGGACCTAAACTGACACTCCCAGCAGGAAATCATTGGGATAGAATAACTGTCTCAGTGGGACACATGATCTGGGGGGCAAACAGCAGTGCTGTATCACACTGAAGTAATTTAAGATGACTGTAGAGCAAACGAGGAAATCTGATAATATTTTCCCCCTTTTGAGATTTAGTGTAAAGATTCTGTAACAGAAAGTTGTCACCCAGCAATGTAGAACAGGAAGTTTAGAATAGCTCTTTTTTAAATAGGAAACTGCTTTAATTTCATGTGAAGAAGCTCTATGGTTTTCATTGTTAGGCTGAAAGCAGTGTCAGCATTTCTATGTTGCAGTAACCCTGACCATAACTTTGTTGGGAAAAGAAACTGTAAGACTGCTTGCAATGGCAATCATGCAGACACACTCTGCAGGCAAAATTCTGGACTTACTCCAGTCATTACACATTTGGAAAGAGCTTCACACAAAGGTATTTTGTGCATGAATAGTCCAGAGGAATAGGTTTCTGGACCAACTGGTGTGTAGCTAATTTTAAAAAGTCAGTTTACCATAACAATTATTTTATGGGCTATAGAGCAGATCTCATTAAAGTGGGGAGAGAATCATAAATTAAAGGAGAACCAAACACATTAATATGTCTAATACTGCCTCTTCTTAACAGGAACATTACAAATGGTAATGAGGACACCATTCGTCTTTGTGGGGGATGGTGGTAAATATGGTAAAAATAGAAAAGTGTTATATTCTCAAGCATAATTTTCTGATGTTATTTCTTCTGTACTTTTTTTCCATGATACTACATAGCAGCTTTTTTGTACTCAGAGACAATTAGTGTTGTCATCCTAATTATTTTGTTAGGTTATTTTCTTATTATCTCATTACTTTCTCCTTTTTATAAATGCTTCTGTATAAGTTAACCATAGTTTTGCCTCTGCTGGAGCTTGGAGCATTTAATTTTCATTACTATCCATTCTCTCATGTACCTTACATTTTTGTTATTTTTTCATTTTCCTGTAAGTCTCAAAACATCTGGGATCACCTCGTTGTGTGTAACAAGTACACATGTATATATGTTGGTGCATTCACAAGCTATTTAAGCTAATTGGATAAAAAGGCAATGAAAAAATCCAAACCAACAGATATATTTTTTTTCCTATCAATCTGAATGCATACTTCTCTCCAGGAAGCTCATAAAGTGTATCCAGTGCCCAGAAACACTACAATGATATGTAAAAATTGGGGGTTCACTCTAATAACACAGTAAATCACTGTATGGAAGACTGAAGATCACCTGTATCTGATTCAATGTGGTCAATAACTGAATCATTAAGCTTTAGTTTTGCATCCTTATTTCCAGATGTAATATATTTCTACAGATTTGTATATATTTACAGTACTGATTATTTAAAATATTACAAAATTACTTTTATCTGTTTTCAGGTGCTAAATGTATTCATTTAATATTCATTAAAAAAAAAAAAGGGGGCATTTTTGTATACCAATTGCATTTAAATCCAGAGATATTTTTCTGGTCCTTTGCTATTCAACTTTTATTCTTCCAACTTCAGCAGTAAGTATTAAAGAACAACAATAGTAGTCAGTGGGAGTTTTCCCATTGAATTAAATGTAATCATACTTAGATCTGAGCTGAGTACGTTTGAAAATCTCACCCACTATTAAGCAATTCTGAAAAACACCACAGGGGTGCCTGTAAATCATCATTTGCCGTCCAAAAGGGAGAAAACTCTTCTCAGCCATTTTTAATAATGGTAATAATAGCTACTTCTTTCATACTGCTTGTATCAGTAATCTTGGATCTCTGTGCAGAGGAGGTTGATTTCATACTTCCCAATTTATGGATAGAGAGATGGAGGTACAGTGAGGGAAGTGACTTGTTCACCTCAGCATTTGTTCAGGTTTTCAACACTGATTTATGGCCCAAAGCATTGTTACAACTCAAATGGCAATGGATAGAAATATGTCGGCAGTGAACTGAGCTGATTATTGACCATAATGTCAGCTTATAATTTCAATATGTAGAGGTATAGATACCAGCATTAAGGTTTCTTAATTAAAAAAGGAATTTTATCTCCTATAGCAGATATATTACATGAGTTTGCAGAAACAAGATTGATGGAAAATGTCAAGTAGTATTCCATATTTAAGTTTTTTATTTATAGGAAGGAAAGTAAGAATAAATCCACTTCCAACTTAACCAGTTTACCTGAAAAGAATGCAGACCAGAATTCACATAGCCACAGAGCCAATGAGCTAACAGAGTTCAGTTCAGTTCATGAGATCAGCAACTAATATCATGTTAGTTGTCCTACACAGCCTACCTGGACTTCCAGTGCCTTTCCTGAGCATATGATTCTCCTGTAGATGCTATGCTATATTTTTCATCCTTGTGGGGATATTTCAGGTAACCTAGAGTATTTCAAAAAACAGTAGCTTTCTTCTGTGTTTAGGCAACTGAATTAAGCCCTTAATGTTCTAGCTGTGAGGAAAAATAAATAATATTGATAACTGATTTTCTTGAGAAATGATGCTAGAAGTAGCAGAAAAGAAAAGGTAGCAGGTAACAATAAGCATAATCATACGCTTATCTAGACTCTTACTAGGAAGTTTTATAAAAACAATTAAAAACAAATACTGCACAGAGAATGAGGGTATTAACCAGAAGAAATGTGCCTGACCAAAAGACAAAGTACAAAACTCAACAAGTTGATTAATTAATCATTAGTAAGTGCAATCCCATTTATGCCTTATAACATATATGCTGGAACATTTTTAAGGAAATAAAGACAAAACCACCCATAAATGAACACTTGGAATGAGAAGAATACTTTGATGTAGAATTAATTTAATCTCTTTGTATTTCTATAGCATAAACACCCAAATCTGAGCTAACAACTGCGATCATACTTTATTGTCAATGGAGAGAAATAAACACTTTCACAGAGCCAGTAAGTCAGTCTCGTTTAGACATCTGTATTAAGAGGAGATGAATCTTGCTTTAGAACTGTTTCTCTCCACTGATTAAACTGACAACTTTCCTCTTCTTACTTTCATGAGGAAAAGCAGGTCTCAGACAATGCTGTCATTTGATATCCTCCATCCCATAGAGCTTTCATTTGTACGGTCCTGTAAAAACTATCTCTGTTTTATCTATTTTATATGTAGGAGAGAGTCACTGAAAAACTCATGGCACTGTAAATTTAATTGACGTGAGCATCCTGAGCATTCCCAGACATGTATGTTTATCCTCTTAGATGTGGCTGCATCAATGACAATATATTTGAACTCCACCATCCCTGGAGGAGTTCAAAAACATGTAGACATGGCACTTCGGGCCATGGTTTAGTAGGCATGGAGGTGTTGGGTTGATGGTTGGACTAGATGATCTTAGAGGTCTTTTCCAACCTTAATGATTCTATGATTCTGTGATTCTATATGTAAGAATTTGAATGAGTGTCAGCCCAATGAACATCAGACTGAGTAAAGCATAAATAATAACAGTAGGAAGAATAGGATGTCCATTTTGGCTTCTAGGAAAGAAAAGATGCTGACTTGTGAAGTCAAGGAAGGGAAAAGTGAGGTCTACTTCGAATACTTGCAACTTTTCTCTATTATCATCTCGGACTAGTGTAAAAACAATAATTGTCATTTCTTAATAAAAAGAGAGACAACATGTCTCTCAAACAAAACATGCATGTGGCGTTCAGAAAGGCAGGGACTAGGAAAAGTATTATTTGTATCTTCATTGGGGCATCTGGACACTACAGTAATAAAATAGTAAAGACTATTTAGCTGATAGATAGTAGGGAGGAAGATAAAATTGTGCTTTAGTGTTAGCTCACAGGGGTCAAAAAAGGGAGGAATGGATTCTGTTTCTACCTCCCTCACTGCCTAGGTATGTTATTAGCAGACTGTGATTTGATTAACATAGATAGGCTCATGAGAATTTGACCCTTAGACTCATTATCCTTAAAAACCTATTCTGAGTCTGACCTAACGTTTAAATACTCTGATAACCTAACAAGAAAAGTATTGTAAAAATAATAAATATGGTTCTTTTTTTTTTTTTTCTTTTTTTTTTTTTTTACTAGAGAGCTGATGGTCAAAAGAAAAAGCTATAAAGAAGAATAGACTACATGGTCTGAAATCTAAATGAAGAGACATAGCAGTTTCCAATGATAGCAAAAAAAATCAATAATAGGATACTAGCTGTCTTCATATTGGCCTGTGTAGTTGGACAAGATTTCTGGAAAATAAAATTGATTTGAACTAAAGCTAGACAAATCACAAATATGTATGTAGCATAAAATCTATAAAAGAAAAAAAAAGAAAAGAAAAAATGTAACAATGCAGAATCAGTCTCTGCTTTCTCCTGATCACTTTTTAAAAAATCATCATTTACTGATACTTAATTATTTTGCAAATGTACGTGTCTTGTTCTGCTGGAGGAAGAATTTATTGGGTTATAAAAGGCGAAACATAGGCTTAGTTACACAGATAAAGCCAGAAGATTAAATTTGCCTAATAAAAATACATAGTGATAGCCTATTTTATTGTAGTGCTGGATACACAACGTACAATTGCCATTTCAAAATTACAAAATTATGTTTTTTCCTTTAGCATTATTCCTTAAGACAAATTACTCTGAATAAATGTTAGCACATGTTCAATGTCAAAAAGTGTCCAAATATTATTATATATTTTTTCCTGTAAAGAAGAGAAAAGCTTATAATCCATATGGTAAAGGGTGAACTGGTTACAGATCTTACTGTAGCATACCTCTTGAGCATTCGTTTATTTAAACTGTAAGAAACAAATGAAGCTGAACTTCCTTCCTCAGTGTTGATTGTGTTTGCTGACCTCTGCTAGGGCCAGCAGTACTGCTGTGTGATGCTGTCACTTCCTTCACAGTTGTAACTTGGCACTGTGGCTACTGTCCCTTCAGCAGGGATCCCTTGATTTGGTGGAAGATCAGAAGGCATTGCCTGCACCTAGTGTATTTATAAACTCACATATGTTACTGTGATTCTGAATCTTGACTGTCCAGGGTGATAGAATGAAAAATAACAGGGTTTATACGTGCCTACATATATACTTTTTAAATTTATTTTTTTAAACAGCCTGTTATATTAAGTCTATTGTTTAATTAATTTCTCCTCTCTTCAAAATCTTGTTTATACTGGATTTAAATAGTGCATTTAAATATTGCAGCACATGGAATAAAGTAAGTATTTTTGCCAATCCTAATCACTTCATACACAATAGAATTGACAATTCCTATAGAAAAGTGATGTTTTGGTTCGTTACACTTTGCTTACTTTACTTTCAAACAGCACTTTGCTTTTGTTGCAAGATAAAATAATGTTAAGGATCCAAGTATAACTCTGCTGTTGGTCAGGTTTCTTGAAATGTATCTGCATTTTATTTATAGGTATCTGTTTGTAACTACTGATTATTAAGATAAAAAGTTTATTTGCTCTTTTTGCTAATATTTGTCACTCATCTATTTTTTTTTAGTAGCAATTGGAAAGCACAATTCAAAACAAGAATTGGGGTGTTTACAGTGTGAAATGTTTGCATAACTTTGAAAGCATTTTATCTGTTCTCAGTGCTATGAATACTTCTCAGTAAGTAAGAGTATTATTTAAAACTTAAATTATTCTCAACCAAATAGATTCCTATGTAAAGAAATACAATTGAGCTTCATAGGGTTATTTTATAAGCATCAGCAAGGTGGGGTCTTTAGAGTACAAGAAACAACCATATTGAGGTTATCAGAGGGTAAAAGGTAGGCATGGTGGACACAAGAAAACACAACAGAAAGGAAGGCCTGATTTGAGTGCACCAAACCCAAAGTTATTAATTTGATATCCTAGGATTCTGAAACAGTCTTAATTGAAGGAAATTTTTTTGCCACTACAAAAACATTAAAACCTTCCATTAGCTAAGTCCAGAGAATGCCCAGAGAGAATATTGACAGTTAACAGCCTCAAAACACTTTAGGTAGAAATTTTTATATGGAGCTGAAAATAGCTCTCATATTTCAAGAAGTTACCATTCCTTTCTGTGGGTCCAGTTATAATTTTAGGGTTGATCAGAGGAGTTCGTACTTCAAGAGAGCAAATAGCTGCCAGAATTCTCCAGTGGAAAAAAGGAACAAAAAAACCCCCAAAGCCAAAACAAAACACCCTCAAGTATTATATGTTACCAGAGTTTAAATCCACAGCAGAAAAAAAAAGATACTGACTTGATATCCAACAAAGATTAAGCCATTTGCTGCACTCATGTAGTTGACTTAGTTGGAGCTTAGTCTTATTTCAAATTAATGCAGACCCAAACTTCCTCTCGTTCATGAAGACAATCTTTGACTTAGTCTACACTTAGTGTTGGCTTATAGTCGAACCTAGGCTCTTAATAAACTGAAAAATCTCAAGATACTTGTGACCATTCATATCTAACTTAGGAACTGTGAGCTACACCAAAACCTCTCCCATGCTTATTTTTTGTGTGTTCCTATTTCAGTAATTCATATATTCATATTCATATAAAAAACATAATTATACATATGCATATGTAATGCATATGTTAATTTCAGTATTCATATATTGCTCATCATATATATCACAAAACCTGAACAAAGCATACATGTCACAGGAAAAAATTCAACCACCACAAGTGAAGATAAACATGGCATGGTAAATCAGCCAATAGATTTGATATTACTGCATGTGATGCTTGAAGAACTGCATTTAAATTATTGTCTCAGTCTTGTTCTGATTTGCACTAACTTTCTTATGGAATAAATCTGTTGTCTACCGTGATTCTAGACTCTTAAAATGGTGTAAATCAAAACAAAATTTGACCCTTAAAATATCTACTGCAATTTTTTGTTACTTTAGCGTAGTTCTATCCTTTGCAGCCTGCTAAGACACAAAATACATAGGAAAGGGTGATGTATTACATTTTTACTTGTCTATCACATTTCAGAATGTAATTTTTAAATACACAAACAAATGAAACAGTTATACTTAGATTCTGAACTGGTATTTAGTAAGAGCACAGTATTCATAATTGCCTTTCATTTTCCTGTTGTTGCATCTCATGATATGTTTGCCCAACGAATTTAAAATATAACCCTTGCTACTACTGTTATATATCATAATATAAAATATCTTCTGCAACACTCTAAATAGGATAGGCATTACTTTTATTAGCAATGGGTGTTTGCACCTGTACAAGTCAGTACAGGGGCAAAATTGCAAGACTAAGGCTTCTATAGTATTTTTTTCTTTTGTGTCAGAAATTGCAAGAAATTGCAATTATTTGTTAGATGTGATTTCATGATGACAATATGATAGTAGGGAACAGTATATCACTGTATGCTTGTCTTATTTGCACTTTCCTCATTGAAAGTCTGCTAATGATCCAGAAAAAAATAATTAATAAATGATGTATGAGTCTATATGCTTTCAACTTTACATCAAATCACATTGGCTGAAATATTACAGTAACCAGTAAGGTAACCACCTACCTATTTTCAGTTTTACTTTGAAAAATGAAGGCTTGCTAAAAATATATACTATACTTTAAATTGTAGAATTGCTTTTTCCACAGCATTACCGTTTCTGAATCCAAACTGCCAAAGATCAGCTCTGTCTATGAGCCTCTTTGAGATGCCTGAATATTTTTTTTTTGTTTCTCATTTATAAATAGAAAAGGGTGTGGAAAAATGCATTTCTATTCAAATGAATCCACTTCTACATAATAAAACAAATGCTGCAATGTGATCCTGTTCAAGCAAAAAGCTCAGGAAAGCAACTGCAAGCTTTTTCTTACTTCACTGCTATACTTTATTGCTGAAGTAAAACACTTCAGGGAGGTATTAAATATGCATGCTATTCTTTTTTCTAATTTTAGTGTGAGAATTACCCTCAGAACTGTGTTTATACAGTATGCAGAATGTAGCAGATCTGTGGCAGAGTTAAGAAACCCATGAGGAGGTATCAAAGTTTATGCATCTTACTTCAAATTAAATCTCTGTATCATTGGGGTGTTTTTCTCTTATCTTTTATAGAGGCAAGGAAATGGGTTGAGAAATCTATTAGGTGTCTTGTGCTTCATTGTCATTTTTTATCCTTTAGTTTCTAAACTGAAGAGAACCATTAAAACTGTTCATGATAAGCTCTAAAATGTTATTTGCTATCATTTGTTTTTACAGTTCTGTGAGGTATTTTGCTTTTTCTAGGAGTCCTGACTTGGAATAATTTTAAGTATCTGCATAAAAAAAAAAAGTGCCTTACATAGACTCCTTTTGTGAGTTTTTAAGGTTTCATTTAAGAACTAGAAGGATCAATCGGAAGTCAAATTTTGCAAAAACTTTATGTTTCACTAGGACTTGATATTTTTTAGTGGGGTTAATTTACAATGGTCATTGCCCAAATTCCTTTTCCAAATGCTGTATTGTTTATTTACATCTTTATTTGAAATTGGAAGTTAATAGTAATGTAACCTTAAACAAACAAACAAAAAAATCTAAAAATGACACTTAATTAATTACTTTATTCAGGGAGGCATATAAGTACCTTCTTCAAACCAATTACTTAATTTAGAGTCCCATCAAAGTCAGTGGAAGGTAAGCATCTCCTTAAAGTTAAACACGTATTAATATGCCTAGAAACAATGTCTACAAATACATATTTGGAAATATGTACATGGAAAGTTGCCTGGCAGAAAAGGACTTGGGGGTGTTGGTCAACAGGGAGCTGAATATGAGCCAACAATGTGCCCTGGTGGCCAAGAAGGCTAACAGCATCCTGGCTTGTATCAGAAATAGTGTGGCCAGCAGGAGTAGGGAAGTGATTGTCCCCCTGTACTCGGCAATGGTAAGGCTGCATCTCAAATCCTGTGTTCAGTTTTGGGCCCCTCACTACAAGAAAGCCATTGAGGTGCTGGAACATGTCCAAAGAAGGGCAACGAAGCTGGTGAAGGGTCTAGAGCACAACTCTTCTGAGGAGCGGCTGAGGGAACTGGGGTTGTTTATCCTGGAGAAAGGGAGGCTCAGGGAAGACCTACCGCTCTCTACAACTACCTAAAAGGAAGTTGTAGCGAGGTGGGCGTTGGTCTCTTTTCCCAAGTAATAAGCCATAGGAGAAGAGGAAATGGCCTCAAGTTGTGCCAGGGGAGGTTTAGATTGGATATTAGGCAAAATTTCTTCACCGAAAGCGTTGTCAAGCATTGGAAGAGGCTGCCCAGGGAAGTGGTTGAGTCACCATCCCTGGAGGTATTTAAAAGACATGAGTACGTGGTGCTTCGGGACATGGTTTAGTGGTGGACTTGGCAGTGCTAGACTAATGGTTGGACTCGATGATCTTGAAGGTCTTTTCCAACCTAAATGATTCTATGGTTCTATATTTGTAGGAATGCAACATTAATTTGCACATCTGATGACAGTTCAGGACTGTGACCAATTGAGAGTCAGTGAACTCCTTGCAACACAGCCCCAATAGCTTATTAAGGACACTTAACTAGGTTGTAGGATACTAATGATCAAGCTTTTGTTTCTAGTCATGGACAACCATGAGAAAATAGAGATTTCACTACTCAGTTAAGTGCTCTGAATAATTAGGGTTTTTTGTGATAATACAAGATATACCTGCATGAATCATAGAGTGAATGAGTCCTTCATTTGGGCTGAAGTTTCTGCTAACATCTGTGTACATAAAAGCTAAATGATGAAATACCTAATGGGGTTCTCTCTTGCAGGCCTGATCTAAATTCCATTAAAATCATTGGAAAACTTCCCACTGGCTTCATTCACCACAGGAATCTGCTTTTACAGTTTTCACTCAGGCAATGCTCCCAGGGGACTCAATGTGAGTTGTACATGGCCAAGACCTAAATAAAAAGAAAGTAACTTGGGCAACAGTCTTATTAGAGTAATCAAATGCATTTCCTATTTGTTACATTTAACATACAGTCTTTCATAGGCGAGATTACACATAAATGTCTTTTATCCAAACTGACAGCAAATCCATTTGAAAAAAATATTCTCTTCCATTATGTCTCTTCATGGTGTTGTGTACAACCACATGAAGCTGAAGTATATGAGATAGACACAGTATGAAACAGCTTAATCAAATATGGCAGCATCATACAACTGCATTAGTAATACAAATACAACATATTTTTAGCATATCTGCCACTATCAATCCACTGTTGGACACAGGACTCCCCGTGTGTTACATCTCCTGCAGTATCTGGTTAGTCTGTACACCTGCTGTTCTCAATTATCTACCAGGTTCTGTCTCTCTGCAGTACTGTTTAGTCTCTTCTGCTGGGATTCCCAGGCTTTGGCAACCATTCCAGAACTGTCTTTATCAATCTGTCATCTTTTCTTTTGGTGACACACTTGTACATTGCCATTGCTGCTCTGGATCTTCTCATATGTTATTTCACATTACTGTCCAATGCATTGATTTTGCTCCTTAAATATTAACATAATTCTTATTAATAACTTATTTCATTCTTTGTGGAGCAACTTATATTCTGAGTTTTTTTCAGTTGTGGAAATAACACAACTAGATTCGTATTATTAAAAGGAAATTGTTGTATCAGTTTTATAAACTTTCTTCCAGAAGGGTAAATGCACTGCTGTGCATACAGTCAACACAAGACTATGCACTATTTAGATCTCACTGACAGTTTCAAAAAGGTGTTCAGTTAGGATCTTATACTTTTTACCAGAAGACTGAGATCTGCATTCAAATCCCTGTCAGGTAGAAGAGGATACATTTTCCAAATCCTGGGTGAATGCTCTAGTTATAGTGTTAACGGCTAGCATGATGTAACATGTTCATTTAGGTTTAATTTGTTTGTCTTATGTGTCTGTTCTTTTTGCTTGTTTTGGGCCTCAGGTATATTCCATGAACTCTATCTGCATTTGAACACTACAACTGGTTGAAAAAAGGAATTGCTCCAATGAAAAATGTGACTAACATTTCACAAATGTGAACATTTTGCTGAATGACTGAAAACATTTCTATTTCTCTATAGAAATGACAGTCAAATAATCTCGTTTTGTAACCAGCAATTGGAATAGTGGAACTCTGATAATTTGGGACTGGAAGTGGTCTACAAATCTTCCCTTTTCTATATAATTGAATTCAGTCTGGCCTAGAGCTGTGTTAAGTCAAAGTTTTTAATGTATAAGGGCTATTCAGTGATAGATACTGTCTCAGCCAAAATGAAAATAAAATCCTCACAATAAACAAGAAAAATATACTAATTGTCACTAGTTGGCATTACTGATTGGCAAGCTTAAACAGAGAACAAAAGGTCATGAAGAGTGGATTTTATCCTCCACACCTTTGAAAAATATATAATCAAACAAAGCACAGCTATCAGCATAGTTTGTTTAGCACTAGTTACATACCCATTATAGAAAAGGCATTTGCTGTGTTAAAATAAATAATGCTTAGGTTTATGAGATTAAATGGAGTAGAAGACTGGTCACAAATATGTCCCTACATCACAATACTGTTAAAAGGGAACATAGACTTATTTTTTAATGCTATTTTTAAAAATATACATAGAATTTATAAATTATATAGATATAAAATTATAAATTACATATTAAAATATATACATATTACATATTTGTTTTATATACATTTGTATATGCTCTATATGTTTACATATTTGTATATATTTGCATGCACTCATGTGTGTGTGTGATTCCAATAGTAAAAGCAGTTACTAGGCTTCTGGTTTTAGCCTGATACTTGCAAAAATATTTTATTAGTTTGTAAATAGGTTTCTTGGTGTGTAGGTATGAGGGAGACAAGAAAGAAAAATTCCTGATTTTGAGAACCTCTGAAATATGTAAATTATTTATAGGTGAGTAGAACACTGAACCCAGTAGGTACAGATAAGCTCCACTTCTACTCTGGAAGAATGTAGAACAAATGTAAAACCTTATTTTCCCTTTCTGAAAAGGACTGGAACTTCTGGAGGTGTGAGATGCCCCCTTATGGAATTAAAAACTGGGACAGTAGCTAAGTTATTAATATATTTTCAATTATATGCACAGGTGAGAAAAGAGAGTGATCTTATAAGGTCCTTTTCATAAACTGATCAATCACCTTTATTTTCAATGAGAGATGAGGTCCCCAAGCACCTAGAAGTTGAAGTGCTACTATAGCAGTACTCATGTAATTTCTAGTGATTTTCTCCCTTTTCCTGTATTTTTTGATTACTAACTTTTAAAATCTGTGGCTTCATTTTTTTGAAACTACTTGGAGTTTACAGCTGAGGTCCTCCCGCAACTTTTCTAGGTTACAGGCGTTAGAAGACATCAAATCTGATTTATCTGCTTCTGTTCAGGGGTTGCTATACTTAACTCTAAGATGTATCCCTCTAATTTTGTAGGCAAATGCAAATTTTTCAGGAGCTAATATAACTTCTTAATATGTCAGCTTGACCAATGTCTCATTGTGACGTCTTTGTTCATTGATTCAAAACCTATCTCACACAGCTACTTTAAATATACAGTGATAAGATTCAAGTCTGCATTCACTTCTGGCCATCTCTTTACCAGAAATACATTGATGAATTGAAAAGAATTAAGCAACAGAAGCAGTCAGGGAATTAAACTGATTTGATTTCAGATAAGCAGAGATTAAAAGAATGTAAGTATTCACAGATTTGCTAAGAGACAGAAAAAGAGGCTCCATGATAATCCCCTGGCTATCACTCAAAGATGTACATACCAAAGATAGAAATGGAAAGGACCAGAGAAAAATGTATATGTAGTAGGAAAACAATACAATGAAATTAAAGCAGTCAAAGTTGATGTGAAGATGAGAAATTTCCGAGCCTGAGATTGGATGTATTAAACTATAATTGTGGTGCAAAAAAGCTATATCAATGGGATTATTTAAGTGTCCTGGTTTTGGCAGGGATAGAGTTAATTTCTACTAATACCAGCAGCTGGTATAGTGCAGTGTTTTGGATTTTAGTATGAGAATAATGTTAATAACACACTGATGTTTTAGTTATTGCTAAGTAATGTTTACATTGGTCAAGGACTTTTCAGCTTCCCATGCTCTGCCAGATGCACAAGAAGCTGGGAGGGGGCACAGCCAAGATAGTTGATCCAAACTGACTAAAGGGCTGTTCCATACCATATGACGTCATGCTCAGTATAGAAACTGGGGGGAGTCGGCTAGGGGTTGCTATCACTGCTCAGGGACTGGTTGGGCATTGGTTGGCGGGTGGTGAGCGGTTGTATCACTTGTTTTTTTTCCTGGATTTTGTTCCTCTCTCTCTCTCTTCTTGTTTTCCTTCTCATTACAATTAATTTTATTATTATTATTGTTGTTGTTATTATTATTATTAATAATAATAATAATAATTTTGGTTGCCATTATTAAACTGTTCTTATCTCAACCCACGAGTTTTCTGACTTTTGCTCTTGTGATTCTCTCCCCCATCCCACCGGGGGGAGCAGGGTGAGCGAGCAGCCGAGTGGTACTTAATTGCCGACTGGGGCTAAACAACAATATTAAGTCAAACTGGACAAAACATAAATACAGAGGATAACTCTGTGAAGACAAGAAAAGCAGGAAAAAATGACTATTTAAAAAGAAAGCACTTCTAATCTCTTGATTTCATGACATAGATACTAGAGATGGCGGAAGAATGAAGCCAAAAACAAGTGTATGTTAAAGCTGAATCAAGTAAGAAATATAAGGTGCTTGTATTGTCTTGAGATTACAAACAAGAGGACAAGATTGTTCATGTCATGGAGTTCAATCGACAAAAATCCCCATTAACTGGAATTTTAGTGCCACTAAGAACTCTTTAGTGCCACACAGCATCTCAGTCTGCTTACTTTCTAGAACTGCTTTACACTGAAAGTCATTACTTACTTTTCTCTTAGTCTGAATGCTTACTTACCAATGACACTTAATTTGTCATGCCTGCTCAGAAGTGCCTGGATGAGGGAACAGGTACGTGTCTTCAGGCTGGAACTCAGATGTGACTCATATGCGTGATCCAAGTCCACTGAGAAACCCCAAAAGATAAATGTGATTTGCCACTGTCAAGTTTGTGTATAAGCATCATGTCTCATTTGATAACTGTGATGTAGCTTAAGCATGAAGTAGGAATTTGTAAGCTTGGTTTTTTGACCCTGTCAGATGGCAAGGCTTTGAACTTGCATTTCCTAGGACACTGCTGTGACAACCAATCTGTGGAGTATCCTCAGTAGGAGATCTTACAATTTTTGAGGCTGCAACACTGTGCAGTTATGGATAAGCGTGTAATGGAGTTAGAAGAAATGTAAACTAATCTTATGCAACAGTTAGGGCCCACATGTAGGGATGGGACTATCTGTAGAGAGATTACAAAAAACATGGTAGGCTCAGATGCTATTTTCAACTTTTGTTTTGTTTTTTTTTTGTTTCTTCTATTAGAAAGAAAAATCCCTATTTGATTAAGTCTTATCCTCTGAAGGTAAAAAGAAAAACTGAGTTAGGTAGATGAACATGGTGTATATGCCTAGCATTTCTTACCAGTTCTTACACCGAAATTAGAATCTGCATCTTCGCTACCTCTGTAGGGAATTTGATCACTCCTCTTTTGCAGGCACCTAAATTTGGCTATAATAGTGTTTAAATTATGTACCTAAATTAGAAGGTCTGTGTTCGACCTACAGTGGTATTTCATTAACTGAGGTAAACAAACATACACAAATATCGATTTAGTAAATATGTAATCATTTGCCTGAGCTGAAAGTGTATTAATACATGACTTACATTAACATGTATTGACAGGTATCAATACATAATCTATAAAGAAAACTGGGTAAATGGCCACATATGGCTCATATTACAGTATGTTACTGGTAGAATATAATGTAAGAAATTTGGTTATATGCAGTCAAAGAGCAAATAAATTCACCTCTCTGAAATAGAGAAGAAGAGTTTTGCCTGTGTTAAAAAAACAAATAAAGGTACCCTACAAATGAAAAGAGGAGAATAAAAACTATGGAATAACTGATGTAGTAGAGAAAAAGAACAGGAAAATATAAAATTAACGTATCTTATTTGGCCTCAACATTTTTTATGAACTTAGAGGTTTAGGTTTTGGAAATTTTTTTTTAAACAATTATTCTTTCCTGAAATCTGTGAAAACAATTTTTTTATAACTTTTTAAAATCCTTTCATTAAATCTATTAATCTATTTGTAATCTCATTCTTATCCTTCTTAATCAGTAAAGATTATTATAACAATTGGCTTAGTTGTGAATAACATATTGGCTTCAATGGGTAAGGAAAATACAAGTACAGTGTATGTGTTTAAAGGGAAGACACATTCTATTTAGCACACATTTGGAAATAGCCATATGTTTCCACAGAAGAGTCTAGTCTTTGGGAAAAGGGGCAGTCATATTTCTTATGGCTAGGAGATAACGAAATCCCTTGGTTCACTTAAGAACTGGTTTGGGCAGAGAATTAGCTCATTCTATTTAGCATCTGGCCAATTTTACATCTTTTCCTGAAGTTCAAAGACTGTAAGCCTGGAATCTGTAGGAGCACTTGGTTATGTGTTGAATGCCAACACTTTTACTCCTGAAGTCTTTTGGATGCACTAGATACTGTCTTCTGGGTTTTCTGTAACTTCTTGTAGCAAAGTAAACAGCTTCTTTACCAGCACTACTTTTATTTCCTGTTTTGCAATGGAGAAGTTGAAACTAAACAAGCAAATAAATTAAGAGAAAACTGATTCCATTCTGGTGAATCTAACCGTATGAGAAAAGTTCCTCTATAGCTTACTGCTGTGTATCAGTATGACCATTCCTTCAGCCTTGCTAAACAGATTGTCTGCATGGGCTGTTGCCATTTCCTCAAGTTTTAGTCATCTGTAGTACCAGCAGTGACCTAGATCATAAGTTCATCTGCTCACATCAATCTGTGGGTTTTTTAGCTCTCTGTATCACGTTTACATGTCAAGGTTTTGGTAGCAAGAGGTTTGGCTACAAGGACAGCTTCTGTGAGAAGACACCAGAAGCTGCTCCCATGTCGGACAGAGGAACCTGCTGCTGGCCAAAGCTGAGCCAATCAGGGATGCTGGTAGCACATCTGTGATAACATATTTAAGAAAGGGTAAAAAACACTGCACAACAGCAGCTGGGTGAGAGGAGTGAGAAAATGTAAGAGAAAGAGTCCTGCAGACACCAACGTCAGTGAAGAAGGAGCAGCAGGAGGTGCTCCAGGTGCCAGAGTAGAGCATGCCTGTGTAGAAGACCATGGTGAAGCAGGTTGTTCCCCTGCAGCCCGTGGAGGATCGCAGTGAAGTAAATATCTACACTGCAGTCTGAGGAGGACCTCATGCTGGAACAGTTGGATGTGCCCTGTAGGAAGTTGCAGCCCATGAAGAGCACACACCGGATCAGGCTCCTGGCAGAAACTGCGGCCCATGGAGAGGAGCCCACACTGGAGCAGATTTTCTGGTAGGACGTATGACCCCGTGGGGGACCCATGCTGGAACAGTCTGTTCCTGAAGGACTGCACCCCATGGAAAGGACTCATGCTGGAGCAGTTTGTGAAGAACAGCAGCCTGTGGGAAGGACCCAGATAGGAAAAGGTCATGAAGGACTGTCTCCTGTGTGTGGGACACCATGCTGGAGCAGGGGAAGAGCATGAGGAATAAGAAGCAGCAGAGACAAAGTGTTATGAACTGACCACAAGCCCCATTCCACCTCCCCCTGTGTTGCTCAGGGGAAGGAGGTAGAAGAACTGAGAGAGAAGTTGAGCCTGGGAAGGAGGGGGGAAAGGTGTTTTTAGATTTGTTCTCATTTGTCATTATCCTATTCTGTTTAATTGGCAATAAATTAAATTAATTTTACCAAGTCAAGTCTGTTTTACCCATGATGATAATTGGTAAGTAATCTCCCTGTCCTTATCTCTACCCATGAGCTTTTTGTCATATTTTCTCCCCCTGTCCTGTTGATGGAGGGGAAATGATAGAGCAGCTTGATTGGCACCTGGTGGCCAACTAAGGTCAATCCACCACACTCTCTCATAAAGTGCCAGGAAGGAAAAAGGTCAATAATGACTTACCTAGAGTCAAACATGTCCACCATGTGCCTACCTCAGTGTCGTGGTTTAGCCCCAGCTGGCAACTAAGCACCATGCAGCCGCTCGCTCACTCCCCCCCAGTGGGATGGGGGAGAGAATCAGAAGAGTAAAAGTAAGAAAACTCATGGGTTGAGATAAAGACAGTTTAATAGGTAAAGCAAAAGCCACCCACACAAGCAAAGCAAAACAAGGAATTCATTCACTACTTCCCATTCGCAGGCAGGTGTTCAGCCACCTCCAGGAAAGCAGGGCTCCATCACGCGTAATGGTTACTTGGGAAGACAAACGCCATCATTCCTAATGTCCCCCCTTCCTTCTTCTTCCCCAGCTTTATATACTGAGCATGACGTCATGTGGTATGGAATAGCCCTTTGGTCAGTTTGGATCAACTATCCTGGCTGTGTCCCCTCCCAGCTTCTTCTGCACCTGGCAGAGCATGGGAAGCTGAAAAGTCCTTGACTAGTGCAGCAACAACTAGAACATCTCTGTATTATCAACACTATTTTCAGCACAAACCCAAAACATAGCCCCATACCAGCCACTATAAAGAAAATTAACTCTATCTCAGCTGAAACCAGGACACTCAAACACATCCACAGCCGATATTCTAGTCAAAGCACAGCAATGTCTTGCTTCATAGAATCTAATCCCAAACCAGCATTGCATACAGAAATTGAGATTTAGACATTAAATCTTAGCTACAGGTATACATGGTTTAGTTGTTTTTTTTGTTTCCCCCCCCGCCCCCCCGGCCCCAGTTCTATTATTGGTGCTCTCTGTGTGCCCTACGAGAACACAGCAGATCAATACCTGATGTCACTGGCAAAATTTTGGTTTTTTTGATCATGGGTTGGTTTACATGACACTACGCCTGCTGGCAACAGATGGGGTGCATCTGTCTCAAAGGAGGAAAAGGACCTTTGCACAGGAGTTAGCAGGGCTCATTGAAAGAGCTTTAAATGAGATTTGAAGGGGGAAAGAGGTAAAATCAGGCTTGCTAGAGATAAGCCTGAGGGTGGCACACCAATGTTCTAAAATTGGAACCTAAAAAGCTAACGAGCATATTTGGCTCATGTGGCACTTTTACTACTCTGGGATAAAACCAGGCTCACTAGAGATAAGCCTGGGAGCAGCACGCCAATGTTTGAGGGATGGTGTGCTAGCGAGGTCCTTTGGTCTGCCGTCTCAGCGGAGGTAAGGGATGGAGATCCATGTGGCAGCAAAGACAAAAGGGTTATGGATGTGTGTCGTGGTTTAACCCCAGCCGGCAACTAAGCACCACATCATAAATGCCATCACTCCGAATGTCCTCCCTTTCCTCCTTCTTCCCCCAGCTTCATATACTGAGCATGATGTCATATGGGATGGAATATCCCTTTGGTCAGCTGTTCAGCTGTCCCAGCTGTGTCCCCTTCCAACTTCTTGTGCACCACCAGCCTACTTGCTGGTGGGGTGGTATGAGAAGCAGAAAAGGCCTTGACTCTGTGTAAGCACTGCTCAGCAGTACTGAAAACATCTCTGTGTTATCAACACTGTTTCCAGCACAAATCCAGAACATAGCCCCATACTAGCTACTATAAAGAAAATTAACTCTATCCCAGCCAAAACCAGCACAATGTGTTAGAAACCACGGAAGCACCTGAGAATGGTCATGTAGGAATTAGGGCATCTCCCCGCAAAAAGGTGACAGGATCAATAGCCCAGCAGAAGTGCCTCTACACCAATGCACGCAGCATGGGCAACAAACAGGAGGAGCTGGAAGCCATTGAGCAGCAGGAAAACTGATGTAGTTGCCATCACAGAAACATGGTGGGATGACTCGCACAACTGGAGTGCTGCAATGGATGGCTCTAAACTCTTCAGAAGGGATAGGCAAGGAAGCAGAGGCAGTGGGGGAGCCCTGTATGTTAGGGAGTGTTTTGGTTGTCTAGAGCTTAATGATGGTGATGATAGGGTTGAATGTTTATGGGCAAGAATCAGGGGGAAGGCCAGCAAGACAGATATCATGGTCGGAGGCTGTTATAGACCACCCAACCAGGATGAAGAGGCAGACGAAATATTCTATAGGCAACTGGGAGAAGTATCACAATCACTAGCGTTGTTCTCGTAGGGGACTTCAACTTACCAGATGTCTGCTGGAAATACCATACAGCAGAGAGGAAACAGTCTAGGAGGTTCCTGGAGTGTGTGGCAGATAACTTCCTGACACAGCTGGTGAGTGAGCCACCTAGGGAGGGTGCCCCGCTGGACCTGTTTGTGAACAGAGAAGGACTTGTGGGTGATGTGACAGCTGAAGGCCGTCTTGGGCATAGCGATCACGAAATGATAGAGTTTTCAATTCTTGGAGAAGTAAGGAGGAAGAAGTCAGCAGAACTGCCACCTGGAACTTCCAGAAGACAGACTTTGGCCTGTTTAGGAGCTTGGTTGACAGAGTCCCTTGGGAAGCAGTCCTGAAGGGCAAAGGAGTGCAGGAAGGCTGGACATTCTTCAAGAAGGAAATCTTAAAGGTGCAGGAGCAGGCCATCCCCATCTGCCAAAAGACAAGCCAGCTAGGAAGAAAAGTGGGCTGGCTGAACAAAGATCTTTGGCTGGAACTCAGGAAAAAAAGAGTAGTTTATGACCTTTGGAAGACGAGGCAGGCAACTCAGGAGGACTACAAGGATGTCGTGAGCTTATGCAGGGAGAAAACTAGAAGGGCCAAAGCCCAACTAGAACTTAATCCATCTGCCTACTGCCATGAAAGACAATAAAAAATGTTTCTATAAATACATTACCAACAAAAGGAGGGCTAAGGAGAATCTCCATCCTTTCCTGGATGCAGGGGGAAACATGATGACAAAGTGAGGAAAAAGCTGAGGTACTTAATGCCTTCTTTTCCTGAATCTTTAATAGTAAGACCAGTTGTTCTTTGGGTACCCAGCCCCCTGAGCTGGAAGACAGGGACGGGCAGAAGAATGAAACCCCCATAATCCAAGGGGAAATGGTTAGCAACCTGCTACACCACCTAGACACACACAAGTCTACAGGGCCAGATGGGATCCAGCCAAGGGTACTGAGGGAGCTGGCGAAAGTGCTCACCAAGCCCCTTTCAATCCTTTATCAGCAGTCCTGGCTCACCGGGGAGGTCTCACTTTACTGGAGGTTAGCAAATGTGACACCCACCTGCAAGAAGGGGCAGAAGGAGGATCCAGGGCTCTACAGGCCTGTCAGTCTGACCTTGGTGCCAGGGAAGGTTGTGGAACAGATCATCTTGAGCAGCATCATGTGGCACATATAGGACAACCAAGTGATCAGGCCCATTCAGTATTTGTTTATGAAAGGCAGGTCCTGCTTGACTAACCTTCTACAACCAAGGTGACCTGCCTAGTGGATGAGGGAAAGGCTGTGGATGTTGTCTACCTCCACTTTACTGAAGTCTTTGACACTGTTTCCCACAGCATGTTCCTGGAGAAGCTGGCTGCTCATGGCTTGGACGGGTGTACTCTTCGATGGGTAAAGAAATGGCTGGATGGCCGGGCCCAAAGAGTTGTGGTGAATGGCGTTAAATCCAGTTGGCGGCCAGTCACAAGCGGGTTTCCCCAGGGCTCAGTGTTGGGGCCAGTTCTGTTTAATATCTTTATCAATGATCTGGATGAAGGGATCAAGTGCACCCTCAGTAGCTTTGCAGATGACACCAGGGTGGGCAGGAGTGTTGATCTGCTTGAGGGTAGGAAGGCTCTACAGAGGGACCTGGACAGGCTGGATTGATGGGCTGGGGCCAATTGTAGGAGATTCATACAATGCCTTGTATGAGGTTCATACAAGGTCCTGCACTTGGGTCACAACAACCCCATGCAATGCTACAGGCTTGGGGAAGAGTGGCTGGAAAACTGCCTGGCAGAAAAAGACCCGGGGGCGTTGTTCGACAGCCAGCTGAATATGAGCCAGCAGTGTGCCCAGGTGGCCAAGAAGGCCAACAGCATCCTGGTTTGTATCAGCAATAGTGTGGCCAGGAGGACTAGGGAAGTGATTGTCCCCCTGTACTCGGCACTGGTGAGGCCGCACCTTGAATCCTGTGTTCAGTTTTGGGCCCTTCACTACAAGAAAGACATTGAGGTGCTGGAGCATGTCCAAAGAAGGGCAACGAAGCTGGTGAAGGGTCTAGAGCACAACTCTTCTGAGGAGCGGCTGAGGGAACTGGGGTTGTTTAGCCTGGAGAAAAGGAGGCTGAGGGGAGACCTTATTGCTCTCTACAGCTACCTGAAAGGAGGTTGTAGCAAGGTGGTGTTGGTCTCTTCTTCCAAGTTAGAAGTGACAGGACAAGAGGAAATGGCCTCATGTTTAGACTGGATATTAGGCAAAATTTCTTCACCGAAAGGGTTATCAAGCATTGGAAGAGGCTGCCCAGGGAAGTGGTGGAGTCACCATCCCTGGAAGTATTTAAAAGACGTGTACTTGGTGCTTCGGGACATGGTTTAGTGGTGGACGTGGCAGTGGGAGATCAATGGTTGGACTCAATAATCTTAAAGGTCTTTTCCAACCTAAATGATTCCATGATTCTATGATTCTAACGGAAGACAGAACCCACAGTCAGACTTACATGAGCATAAATAACTGTATAGAGGGACTGGAATGAAAAGTATAGGTGAAAAATTCTTCTTGTATGGTTTTTCTACATGATGAAACTTGCTTGTAACAGTAACTATTTCAAATGCTAGCCAGTGTCAGATCACTTGGAAGTAAGTCCTTTCCAAGTACTAGGCCTGAAACATGAAGTCCTGAAGAGCATTCTGACCAGTATGAAGAGGTATCAAACATAGTACTAATCCCAAATATTCCAAGTAGAAATTATGAAGGTGGCAAAAAAATTCACACTAACTTAGCTTTCTGTTTATTCTTTGCTCTTGTGCTGCTTTTGGCTGGAATAGATTTAATTTTCTACATAGAAGTTAGTATGAGGCTATGTTTTGGATTTGTGCTGGAAACTGATGATAATAAAGGGATGTTTTTGTTATCGCTGAGCAGTGCTTATGTAGAGTCAAGGCCTTTTCTGCTTCTTACACCACCCCACCAGAGAGTAGGCTGGGGGTGCACAAGAAGTTGGGAGGGGACACAGCTGGGACAGCTGACCCCAACTAACCAAAGGGATATTCCAGACCACATGACATCATGCTCAGCAGTATAAAGCTGGGGAAGAAGAAGGAAGAGGGGACGTTTGGAGTGATGGCGTTTGTCTTCCCAAGTAACCGTTACGCGTGATGGAGCCCTGCTTTCCTGGAGATGGCTGAACACCTGCCTGCCCATGGGAAGTAGTGGATGAATTCCTTGCTTTGCTTTGTTTGCGTGGGCGGCTTTTGCTTTCCCTATTAAACTGTCTTTGTCTCAACCTGCGAGTTTTCTCAGTTTTACTGTTCCAATTCTCTCTCCCATCCACCGAGGGGGAGCGAGTGAATGACTGTGTGGTGCTTAGTTGCTGACTGGGGTTAAACCACGACAGCTCTTTGAGATATATAGTAACCCTAACTCTGTAGTTCACAGAACATCACTCCTCTTGAACTGGAGCACATCTTGTCCTTGAATTCTTCTTCATACATCTGCTATATTAGATAAAGTATCAGAAGCTTCTCAGCTTCTCTAACCTGTTTTGGAAAACAGACATGACTTTTTTTGAAGTGAGAATGACAGAAATTAATGGATGTATGTAGTATTAATTGTGAATATTAATTGAGTACTTGTGAAATGTAAAGTTGAACAATACTTTTGAAAATAATTACCTCATTTCAGCTTCCTACATCTATATTTAGACCCTTTTAATTTTATCGGCACCTGTTTGCTACTTCTGCTTCATAAAGGTTTGTACAAAATCTGGAAGGTCATCTCAGTGACACGGTTTTGACTGGCCCCAAGCTGCTGATTATTTTGTAGGCTCCGCTTAATTCTCTCTTGTTTTCAAGAAAGCCATGTGTGCCTACAAACGATGTGTAATGTTTGTTATTTCTGGATGAATGCACTTAATTATCTCTAAAAATCATTTAATCAACAGATGTCTCCTCCTCCTTCCTTTGTACTAATCATTCTCCACATTTGCAAAACTTTTTTTTTCTGAGTCCTTGTGTTCACTTTCTTCTTATCTCTGAAGGATTTCTCCTCCAGGGCAAAGCTCTCTCAAAACCAAAAATTTGTAGCTGCTTAAAGCACACCATAAAAGCTTTGCAAACATTGTCTGGTGCATGTTTGAATACATCCATGAGATCTGTCCAGACAGTTTAAAGGAAAAAAAGAAAAGAGGGGAAAAAAAAAAAGGCTCATACCTTTAGTAATTGCTGCAATGTGTTGTAACAACTAATGCTTCAAAATACCCTACAGTACTATTAGCACTACATTATGGGTAAGAGATCAAAAATGTTCAGGGTTCACAAATCAGGAGGTGAAGAAAGGGAAAGTTACCCTTGTAAGGTTAACATCACAATTAATAGAGGTTACGTTTTCTGGTAAATCTTAATGACTATATGGGTAAAAAATTTAGAATCATATTTCAATGTAGAAAGAGAAATAGAAAGTATTGGCTTCACAAAATGACTGTCAATATTGTAGAATCAACATATTTTTATACAATCATAACTTTTTAAGTGCTGATACTGCAATATTTTAATCTATTGTTATTATAGTACCTGTGAAATGAATAGTAGTAGTACTGAATAATCAAAAAAAGGTGTATTTTGTTTATATAGTGTGAAACAAAACATTGTCAGCTAAAACAAATTCTGCTTTTGTTCTTCAGAGAAGCACAAGACTCTGACATGACCACTTAGGTCATAAGAAATCCAGGAAAATAGTTACCTATAATTGCTTAAAAGCATATAATTCTCCAGTTTGAGAGAATTATTTTCATGCTTTTGGCCAAATATAAAGCTGAAATGATGATCAAGTCTGAAAGACAAAGCAATGACACAGTTTTCAAAACTACATTTCTTTTTAGAATCTGTTTATTCACAGAAATGCCCCATAGGCTTGATGGCATAGAATACAGTCCCTTAAAGAAATAGTGTTACAGAAATAGTAGTCTTTGACAGAAAATCCTAACAAGTTTTTTCAGCCCCATAACCAAGAAAATTGCTCTCCACTTTTTTTTTTAATAGTATGTCATTTATCAATTTGTATAAATTCATATAGCAACCATATCCACTTGTCTCAATGAGAATTTCAGACAGCTTGTTATCATAATTCATGCAGGCTTATTTTTCCTGGATCCTGCATCCCAGTATATATTACAGAAGAGAATACTTTTCAACACCTATTTATTTTAGTATTAGTACTACTTATCACTGTCTTATTATTACCCATGGTGCCTAAAAACAACTGCTACCTGTCAAGACTTTACTGGTTTTCATATGGTACAAACACGTATCGAGATAATTGTCCTTTCTCTACAGAGCTGACATTTTGAATACAGAATAGGTGGATACAATGTTTGTTACAAGGTATGTATTTCATATGATAAAATACAAGTATAAATGGCTCTATCTGAGTTAATCTCCCATCATAGTCAATGAAGAGAAATAGGTACTCTTAAAGTGCAGACCTAATTTAGAAATCAAAACCAAGTAAAAGGTATTGCAGCATATGCATGGCTATTTCCCTTCATTAAGTACAAAAGGATTCCAGGCATACCAGCTCAGACAGAGACTTCTGCAGTGTAGACAGTGTAAGTTACATGAAATAAATCCAAGCCAGGGAGAGAATGAAACTATTCTTAAGGACACTGTGGATGTTTCCACAACCAAAAGACATAATGAGGGAAAGGAAAAAAACAGCATCATTTAGCATTACGTGACTTAAATATTTTAATATTTTACATCATGGTTTTGGTAGAAAATATCTGTACCATATATAAATAGTAAATTCAGACCTGGACTACATTGTATAATTTTGCTAGTACAGCCATTTTGGAGCAAAATGTCTGAACTGTTAAAACCAGGTATTTTGCTGGTTTAACTAATATTACATGGGGAAATTGTGCAAATTTGCTAACAGAAGAAAGTCCTTTTGGCATATAGTTTCTGTACACATGGGTTCTGCTGATATAGCTGTGGTTGTATTGCTATTATGGCAATAGACAGGCTGTAGAATACTCAAGCCTTTCAAGGAAACAATTGCAGAAATCATTAAGAAAATCTAATTTGCATGGGACCCAAGTTCCCTAAACGTTGGCCCCCTGTTAAGAGTCAGTTTGAAAGATAGTCTAGTGCTAGTTAACCTTAAATACAAATGTTAAGCCTTAAGGAATAAAGGCTACTATCAAAGAATGGATGCAACATATTTATTATGTATTGAAACATCAGTGTGACATGGTGATCTTCAAGACATTAAAAAAAATAGATTTCAATGATTAACTTTTTGTCTGGTAACATGCTTGGCAACAAAAATGCTACCTGAAACAGAGTTTAGATTATTCTGTAATAATAGGACTATTGTACATTTACATGAGTATTGAGACATTGGACAAAAGATGAGTGATTATACAAGGTTTTGAACCTTTTTTATAGATCCTAGGGAGCCATCATATGTAGGAAACTACTTACTGAACTGCAGAGCAGTTATCTTTAACTACTAAAGACTGAGAACATTAGGGTTAGATTCTTGTCATCACCGCCAGATTTTCTCCAGCTAAATATTATGTGTACAGCAATCTCATCTAATCTTTTTCCACAATAAACAGAGAAATAATGGCATCTTTACAGAGTGCAGATCATTGGGATGGGAAGAAACATAGGATCTATACAGAGAAGAAAACAATCATCTTGCTGTAGTTAGTTTCCTAAGTCCTACTTCTTGTAGTGTTCATAGCAGTTTCTCTCAATGTGGGAGAGGTTTGGGGCCCTCCTCAGAAGCTTTACCTTGAAGCTGATTGCAGGTCTTGTTCCTCAGGCACTTGGCCTACAGGTAAGGTCAATAACAATATTGAGAAAGCATTGCTCTGTCTCTTCCGTTGAGGTTGAAGCACTGGCTGAAAGAAACTGGGGAGAAAACTGAGCAAAGAGGAGTAACTCTTTGATTTACTAATGAAAACATGGTTATTGAGGGAAGAGAACCTGGAATCAGATCATTGCACTATGGCTTGCTTATGATTTTTGCATCAGTCACAAACATGTATATTATGACTCTCTGGTTACTGTGAAAACTGGAGTATCTCTTGACTTAGGAATGCTTTTTTTGGGTCTAATATTTGTATCACTAAACTCAGCCTTCTGAGAGAAAGAACAAACTGTGTTTTAATTTAAAAGACGGGTTTGGACCAGTATTTATTTATTTGGTCATAATGTCCTTAGGGAAAGAAGTACTAGTGTCAGGACACAGTCAGATATGACTGGCTCTTCATGGCGAGGAGGAGAGTTTATGACCTTGGAAAAAGTGACAGGCAACTCAGGAGGACTACAAGGATGTTGTGAGCTTATGCAGGGAGAAAATTAGAAGTTGGGCCACAGCCTAACTAGAACTTAATCTGCCTACTGCCATGAAAGACAATAAAAAATTAACAGCAAAAGGAGGACTAAAAAGAATCTCCACCCTTTATTGGATGCAGGGGGAAACATGGTGACAAAGGGTGAGGAAAAGGCTGAGGTACTTAATGCCTTCTTTGCCTCAGTCTTTAATAGTAAGACCAGTTGTTCTTTGAGTACCCAGCCCCCTGAGCTGGAAGACAGGGATGGGGAGAAAAATGAAGGCCCCATAATCCAAGGGGAAATGGTTATCGACCTGCTATACCACTTAGACACACACAAGTCTATGGGGCTGGATAGGATCCAGCCAAGGGTACTGAGGGAGCTGGCGAAAGTGCTCACCAAGCCACTTTCAATTCTTTATCAGCAGTCCTGGCTCACCGGGGAGGTCCCAGCTGACTGGAGGTTAGCAAATGTGACACCCATATACAAGAAGGGCCAGAAGGAGGATCCAGGGAACTACAGGCCTGTCAGTCTGACCTCAGTGCTGGGGAAGGTTATGGAGCAGATCATCTTGAGTGTCATCACATAACATGTACAGGACAGCCAGGTGATCAGGCCCAGTCAGCATGGGTTTAGGAAAGCCAGGTCCTGCTTGACTAACCTGGTCTCCTTCTATGACCAGGTGACCCACCTAGTGGATGAGGGAAAGGCTGTGGATGTTGTCTACCTCGACTTTAGTGAAGTATTTTACACTGTTTCCCACAACATTCTCCTGGAGAAGCTGGCTGCTCATGGCTTGGACGGGTGTACTCTTTGCTGGGTAAAAAACTGTCTGGATGGCCAGGCCCAAAGAGTTGTGGCGAATGGCGTTAAATCCAGTTGGTGGCCAGTCACAAGCAGGTTTCCCCAGGGCTCAGTGTTGGGGCCAGTTCTGTTTAATATCTTTATCAATGATCTGGATGAAGGGATCAAGTGCACCCTCAGTAGCTTTGCAGATGACACCACATTGGGTGGGAGTCTGCTTGAGGGTAGGAAGGCTCTGCAGAGGGATCTGAACAGGCTGGATTGATGGGCCGAGGTCAATTGTATGAGGTTTAACAAGGCCAAGTGTCAGGTTCTGCACTTGGGTCACAACAACCCCATGTAATGCTACAGGCTTGGGGAAGAGGGGCTGGAAAGCTGCCTGGCAGAAAAGGAACTGGGGGTACTGGTTTACAGCTGGCTAAACACGAGCCAGCAGTGTGCCCAGGTGGCCAAGAAGGCCAACAGCATCCTGGCTTGTATCAAAAATAGCATGGCCAGCAGGACTAAGGAAGTGATTGTCCCCCTGTACTTCGCACTGGTGAGGCCGCACCTCGAATCCTGTGTTCAGCTTTGGGCCCCTCACTACAAGAAAGACATTGAGGTGCTGGAGCGTGTCCAAAGAAGGGCAACGAAGCTGGTGAAGGGTCTAGAGCACAAGTCTTCTGAGGAGCGGCTGAGGGAACTGGGGTTGTTTAGCCTGGAGAAAAGGAGGCTGAGGGGAGACCTTATTGCTTTCTACAACTACCTGAAAGGAGGTTGTAGAGAAGTGGGGGTCGGTCTCTTCTCCCAAGTGAGAAGTGATAGAACAAGAGGAAATGTCCTCAAGTTGCGCCAGGGGAGGTTTAGATTGGATATTAGGCAAAATTTCTTCACCAAAAGGGTTGTCAAGCTTTGGAAGAGGCTGCCCAGGGAAGTGGTTGAGTCACCATCCCTGGAGTTATTTAAACGACGTGTACATGGTGCTTCGGGACATGGTTTAGTGGTGGACGTGGCAGTGCTAGATTAATGGTTGGACTCAATGTTCTTAAAGGTCTTTTCCAACCTAAATGATTCTGTGATTGTACACTGTTAAGAGAAGTTGGGCGTGGCCACCTCCTCCAGCTTCCCGTGCCCAGGACCCTCTTGCTGTCTCGTCCCACTCGGTGGGTTGCGAGATGGGTGAATCTTTTCGATTCCCTCACTGTTTGTGTACCGACAAAGGCCGGTCTCTGCTCGGCAGAGCCGCATGGTCGGCAGAGTCACGACAATGACCCAGAGGAACAGGCTGGCCAGCAACTTTATTAACTCACGAATTCCACAAACGGACAAACTTAATGAACTGGCGAGCTTAACGAACGAACAAAGGCAATTTGACAATGGAGCTATTTTCTGGGCAACCCATCACAATTTTTCCCAAACTTGCATGTATATTGGAAGAGCAGAAGAAGAGAGAAGCAAGAAAAGGAAAGGAAAAGAGAGGAGGAAAGAAAAAGAAAAAGTATCACCACCCTTGGATCCCACGATGACGATGACAGACGTGGCCATCCTCCAGTGGTGGGCGCGTGCGCTTCCCTGGGGGGGAGTAGGGGGGGCATGTCTTTTATAAGGTAATCCTCACCTCCAGGTACGCCCCTTCAGGACTTACATGGTTCTTGTTCTAGAAAGTTCTCAATCTTCTGCGCAGGCACTGGGGGAGGGGGGTGGTCGCGAGGGGTCTCTCGGTCGGTTGCAAGCCCCTTCCTCAGATCAACTCTGTGTGACCTCTGGCCATACATGGTCAGGTCCGGCAGAACCCGGAACCGCGCATCTTCTGATGCGTTCTCCACGTCCCGCTCTCGCTCTCTCGCTCTCCCCCACCCCATGCTCGCCAACCTGCCGTCGCCATGCAAATAGCACCTCAAGTCGCCACAATGTTTGAGACATTAACTCTTTCAGTCTCTCACACTTGCCTGGCCGCAGGAGCCCCGCCTGTAGCCTGGGGACCCAGGGTCTCTGCCCAGGCTGAAGGACGTCACTGACGCTTTCCCCATTTTACTAGTGAAGCTGCTGCAGTACCGAGACTGAGTTTTTATCCCAGACACACACACGGACACACAGAGGACATAGACATGACCACAGCTATGACCACACAGATGGCCTCAGACAAGGGGCTGCCTCCGGCAGCACCCACATTGAGTACTCACAAAACTGTTATCCTGCATGTGTGAGGTCATTTACCTGGTGTGCGAGATGCCAATATACACAGAGGGCAGAGGTATTTTTACTTCATGTCTGCACAGAGATGGGTGCTAGGTGGTAGCTCCACAAAGCTAGCACAAAGTTTGGTCATACAGGAACAGTATTTATACAGTCTAGTTATGCATATGCATAAGTAACTACACAAAGCAGTTTCCTATTGGTCTACATTTCTCTTATTTCAACTTAAAGCTGCAGTGCTACTTTAATATTCTGTGCATGCTCAAAGGTGAGGGGTCTCTGCTTGGGCCAGGGTCTCCAGCGCAAGGCGTGTGACGTAGTATTATAATGAGGATAGTTTGCATGAGGGTGCTTCTTATCACACTTCTACTAGTTGTTTCAGATGGTTCCCAAAACATCTTAATTGGCTTTCATATTTCTCCAGGATGTGCTTTACTCCCAAGGACAGTAATTCTTGTTTAGACCTTCCACTTTCCAGTCTAATCCCCCTTATCAATTTACGTAAGCCCTGGCCTTCCACCAGCTCCTGATAGACTACAAGTCCCCCCTTTGAGACTATGAGACTTCTTTTCATAGTCCTCATATGTCTCATTATTAGTTCTCATTAATAAGTTTTACAATTAGTCATCTAACACATTTTAAGGCACAATTAACAACAATACAGATGATTATCATGATGATTACAATTATAATAATCGTTTGAAGTAAACTTGCCAACTATCCAGTTAGAGAGAATCCAAAACTTTGTAATACTTGTTTTAGAGGCCTGAACATTTCTGCTTGATTTTGCCACTTGTTTTATTTTGTCTTTTTGTTGATCTAAATGTTCAGTTCTATTGGGGATATGGATGCAACAGCCTTTGTTTTTCAGTTTTAGGTATCCACATACCCTGTGTTCATGTAATAAGGTTAGCCTATTCTGTAATGTCATTTTTGAAGTTTCCTGTAACTGAGTGTTTAAATCTTGTAATCCTGCTCTGGTTGCATTCTCTGACCATATTCATTTCTGAAAAGAGGTAATTTGGAGACTGAAGTAAGCTTCAGTTTAAATCTAAAGTTAAAATTTCCCACTCAAAGGGATTGGCTGCAGATTTAGGTAATGGTAAACAGGACATTATACTGCTGACATTATGGGTCCTTCCAAACGGTTGGACAAGTTTTAAGACTAGATTTCTGTTACAAAAAGTAAATGCTAGGTTAATCAATGTCAGAGATACAATTTTCATTGTAACCATGTTAAATTAATAACACTTTCCAAGAGTGTCCTAAGAGTAATTTCAATAGTAGTTTTCTAAAAGAAAAACCTTGATACAATTCATCGATGGTCCCTGGTTAGTCAGAGTTTCAGTTCTCCAGTTGGCATAGAGGTCCACTTGTCTTGGTCTGGCGCCTTCTTTACTGTAGCGTAATGAATCCAGGAGTCGATCCCATTCACCTTTACCGCAGTGTAAGTTTTTAATAGCATTGTATAAGGTCCTTTCCACTTTTCTTTCAAGAGGGAATCTTGCCCCTACCCCCCTTTTCTCATATCCCCCCCAAAATACCTCTTTTCAATAGCATTGCACCATTGTGCCGCTTACTGCCCACCTGCAGGAGAGGAGCTGAAGGAGTACCTGATCAACAGGTTGGTGCACACTGGAGTCCACTCAGGTCTCTTCTCCCTGTTGGATGTGGCAAGACGAACCAGGCAAGGCTCTCAGCTCATTCCCGTGTGAGTTGCCAAAACTGTTATTCCACAAGTGTGAGGTCGTTTACCTGGTGTGCGAGACGCCAATGTACACACAGGGCAGAGGTATTTTTATTTAAAGTCTGCGCAGAGATGGGTGCTAGGTGGTAGCTCCACAAAGCTAGCACAAAGTTTGGTCATATAGGAACAGTATTTATACAGTCTAGTTATGCATATGCATAAGGAATTACACAAAGCAGTTTCCTATTGGTCTACAGCACCAGACATAGGCACAGACAGTCATGTACCCTCCTCCTCTTGGCTGGCAGAGGCAGAAGGTCACTGGTGCAGCACACACACCACACTCTCCAGGTTCACAAGCACACGCACATTCGCGGGTCCCCTGAGCACTGGCATGGCCCCTCTGCCTGCCCGGCACCCCTGCCCAGATCCTAGCCCCTTTACCGGCCCCTGATGGGTCCCTGACTCTCCAGCTGGTCCAGCTTGGAGTTTGCCAGTGAATCCACATGCACACCCCATGCACACCTTGTTTGGAGAAGATACAGACACTCATGCCCAGCAGCTGGCACCTGGCAGCCGGGCTGTGACCCATGGTCCTGCTCCAGCACTGAGACCTTCACTCACCCTGGTCCCCTCTAGTAGCTGTTTTTTGGGACACACTCCGTTCCTGCTCCAGTGGCTGGAGGTTAAAGACTGCAGTGGCTCCAGTAGCTGACACCACAGGTCTGAATCCAGCAGCTGGCACCCAGTCCCCTCACGCTGGTCCCCCCAGTAGCTAGCATTGAGTCCTTGCAGCACTGGCACTCATGGGATAGAGAGTGAGATTACGCAGAGAGGGCATTAAGGGAGGATTTAATAAAACAGAACAGGCTGTGGTGATCAGGTGTGGGGCTCAACCAGACAAGGATAGTGATGGCCCCATTTTGCACCTGACTGGACCTTTTTGTACCTCTTTCTGTCTGTTCCTGCTTTATTCCTCCCTTATCACCCTCACTTGCACCAGCTGGCACAGTCTCACGGGTGTGATCCACACACCCCCACCCCCAACATCCCGGACCCTCAGATTTGCATCCTTATCACCTGCAAAGTCTTGATTTGCCTAAAGTTTCTTGATAGCCCATCAGTTACTATGACTAGCCAGGTTTGTTTCTTGTCTTTGTCTCCATTATGTTTGTCTGCCAGGTTTTTATATCTGTACATTTTGTTTATGGCTTCCCCATTTTCCTTAGCAAGCCAATTGATAATGTTCTTGATAAATCTTAATGAAATAAACATTTTCACAAACTCATATACCCTTATCAATTAATGTGACTGATCAGGTTTGAATCTCCTACGGCCCCTCCTATCACTTGTCAGTGAGGTTTGTGCTCTGTATGTTCTTGTTTATGGCTTCCTACTTTACTTATCGTTTTTTGCATTGAAAAGGCTGTTGCCCAGACATTCTTAAAGGAGAAGACACTCCTTCCGCATACATTTACCAACATAAGTGTTATTCAGAGGAATATAACAAGGGTTTGGTATATGGATAATTGTGTATGTTTATAAGAAGCTGGTAGCCAGAAACTGAGGGGATGCTTACTTACAAAAGAAGGACAAAAAGACATAGGGGCTTATAGGAAAGATACAGAGAGACTTTTTACCAAGGCCTGTAGTGACAGGACAAGGGGCAATGGTTTTTAACTGAAAGAGGGTAGGTTTAGATTGGATATAAGGAAGAAATTTTTTACAATGAGGGTGGTGAGACACTGGAACAGGTTGCCCAGAGAAGTTGTGGATCCCCATAATTGGAATTGTTCAAGATCAGCTTGGATGAGGCTTTGAGCAACCTGATCTAATGAAAGTTGTCCCTCTTTATGGCAGGGTGGTTGGACTAGATGGTCTCTAAAGGACCCTTCCAATGCAAACCATTCTGTGATTCTATGATTCTAGTATTCCAGCTGGAACAATAACATGTACAGAACCAGCAAATATGTGAAGAGACTTTAGACCAGAAATTTTAAGTAGACTTTTCAAATAATTTATTTAATTAAATATTAAGAGATATGAACTGCACATAATTAGTTCTGAAGGTAACAACATCTAGTTTAAACTCTACTTTGTGAAACCTTTTATTGCTACCTATACTGTTAATAGTTGTGGGTTTACAGTGCTAGGAACCCCATGTTTTTGTTCATCTTTGTTTCCAATATCCACGAATTTTCCCACATAATTATTACAGCATTCTTTTTTAATGGAATTTAAGTAATCTTTGAACACTAGCTTTAGCCTTCCTTCACTAGGGCTCTGCCACTTTGATCCTCCTAGCACTGTGGTCTGTTCACATTATCTAAGGACAGTAATTGTGAAAATGTCTTTTTTATCTTAGTTCACTTTCACCTTGTACTTAATTCACAAGGATACAAATAATTACACCTGCTGAAAACTGATGGAGAA
Source organism: Ciconia boyciana (assembly GCF_034638445.1). Classification (NCBI taxonomy): domain Eukaryota; kingdom Metazoa; phylum Chordata; class Aves; order Ciconiiformes; family Ciconiidae; genus Ciconia; species Ciconia boyciana. Next base: position 179,082,261 of record NC_132934.1, read on the forward strand.
TCAAGCCCAACTGGTTTCATTTACACCTATGTTATGCAAGTGAATATACCACACAGAATGCAAGGCAATTGAATAGAACAGAAAATGCTGGTCCAGCTTTCATAGAATGCATAATAAAGTACTTCTCTATATTTTTCTGCCTTCCTTAGCTGTACATATAAAGAGGAGTAGAAGAAGGAATTTTATCCTGGGTTTTCTGCGTTATTAAAGTATGGGGAGGAAAGAACTATAATCTCCTATGCCAGGCATATGAAGTATCAATGGAAGTGAAGTAGGTCTAATTCTGATTCAGATTAATTCTGAATTTGAATTAATTCTAATTCTGCTTTGAAAGAACTTTGGTCCTCATCCTGACTCTTTTGTGCTCATTTTTGGAACTGAGAGCGTTATCCCCAGTTGTGCAATAGAAACAATTTGTTCCAGGGTCCTTAGCCAGTAGTGTTCCAGAAACAAGATGAACTACAAAGCAATTCTCCCAACACGTTTGTCAGAACAATGTGATACATGCCCAAGTGCAATAGTAGCAACAAAGCACTGGTGATATTTTTAAAGCACCACTTAGTTAAATTGTTCTTCATGCAGTAAATACAGCGTCAGCTTCGCAGGCCTGTGCTACTGTGTTGAGGGACATTAGAGTTATGTAGCAGACACTGGAAACAAAGACATGCTTCAGGCATAACCAAGAAACCTTGGGGGAAAAAAAAAATTCCAAGCAAATGAGGAAACAAAAGGAACCCATGACAGATAACGCAGTAAAATATATTGGATCAAAAGCTATTTGTGTTTCTTTTTATGTAAATGAAAGTTCTAAGGAAATTTTCTGCAATAGAATGAGTGGATTGAGGATTTTATACCAAGAAGAAAATGGTAGCAATAATAAATAAATAAGAATGTGAATGAAACTAAACTAAACTAAACTAAACTAAACTAAAACTTTCATTTGCCATGATAAGAAAAATTGATCTGTAGTTACAAACAACTAGCGTAATTAGGAAGGACTGAATAGCTTTACTTTCTTGGCTATTACCAAACTAGGTTATTTCTCTGTTCTGATAGACCTATTCAAAGGGAAAAGGTATTCCAGACATTGCATTTACTGCCCTTTTAAAGCTCTAAATCATAAATCTACATATATGAGAGAGATGGGGAAAAGTTAATTTGTTTATGATATTAGTGCTTAATTATTTGTTGTGTGAATTGTGGTGCAAAACAGCACTTAATGGAAATACTAATGAGAATGTTACTTAAGTTTATATTGCTCTTTGAAGGACTAAGAATGGTTTATTGAAAGAAAAAGTCCATTGTATTTGCAAATATATGTCTCAGCTTCCAGGCTTACCTGAGTATAAAAGCTGTAGTGGTTCTTTCTGCAACACTTTCAGCAGGTACAGGTATGTCTCGCTGTTCCACAACAATGATGCTATGGACTGACACATTCATGCTCATGTTTTTTAGGTAGAAAATCCAGTGTAGGTATGCCTGTCTATGCCTGCCTCTGCTTGATTTCACAGGTAGGGAGGCTGTGGAAGAATATCTACCATTAGTTTGTCCTTCCTCTCTATTCTCCTGAAGGAAATGAGAAACTGGCTTTAGAAGTCAGATATTTTTTTTATATGTGCTGCCTGATAGTTTAAAGCATTTGATTTCATGGAAACATATCACTTAATAATTCTGTGATTTGTGTCCTTCATCCTACATTGTGATGGAAGTGGTTTGTGATCAATCAACAGCATAGATTTGTCACTTATCAAGTAACATTTTAGTAATTCTACATCCCAGTTTGCAATCTAATAGTTTTAATGGCAGAATATTTTTTTAAAATCTGGGTATAGTTTCAGCCATAGGCATAGTCTGTCTTTCTTTGTCCTTTGCTTGAAATCACATCAGTCTATTTCCTCCACTGATAGCATTAAATTGTGAATTAAAACCTTTTCAGAGAAATGGGATTATGCAGCACTGAGAAAGGCCTGAAGAGTCACTGTATATAGAAGGACACTACCTAACATTCCACTTACCTGCCCTGTATAACAGTGATGGCTCTTGTTTGTTTTAAGTTGCTTCTACAAGTTCCAGGTCTTTACTGAGGATTGTTCATGGATGAAGATGCTTTGGGGAGGGGGGAGGGAGGGAGGAGAGGAAACCATAAAAGGAAAAAACCTGTATTAATATGGATAGAAACGACAACAACAACAACAACAAAAGACCTGCTAAGGAACTGCTGACAGTCAGTCAGCACATTTAAGTTATGGAAAGTGCAGCCCATTTAGTAATTGCTGCTAGGGATTGATAGTGGAACTGGATGGTTGTAGAAATGTGGAAAAGAAAAGATGAGGTTGAAAAAGGTGGTCTCAACAGAATGATGACAAATGAGACAAAGAAAAGCAAACAGAAGCTAAAAGAAACCAATGTGGCTTTTTTTCCTGTTTGTTTTTGTTTTTTCTCAGAGAGTACAACAGCTTGGGCAATGTAAATAGAGTTAAATATGTACCTGGTATTTTCCTAATGTTATTTTTAATCTATACAGGTATTTCTTTTTGTTTCCTGTTTTTCTTTTTTTCTTTTTTTTATTTTTTCCCAGAAATGCTGTATTTTTACAAGTTGATTTTTGAGATAATCTCTCTACTCTGATGCATAGAAAAAATTGCCATGTACAGTGTTTCAGGAAATAATGAGTATACTGTATTGATAAAGCACTGCATGGAAACTTGTATTTTAAAATTATTTTATTTTGTAGTATTGCTTTAACAAGTAGATCCATGAGCCCTATAACTAACAAAAAGAAGTGCCCTATGCATCTGGAGCACTGATCAAAATATTTCCCCAGACTGATAAATTTATAAGTCAAAGTCAAAGTTTTTATTCACAAAGTCTTGCAATCAAAGTACAGCAAATGGTTACCAGTTTGGGGTAATAATGCTCTTTAATTTGTTATACAAGAAAACTGAGTCTTATCTATCCCTTTTCTCTGGTGTTATGCTCACTCCTCCAGTGTCCCTCTGAGTCCTAAGGTTGACAGAGCCCCACTTCTTCAAGTATAGAGGTGGTAGGTGTCACAATGATTAGTGGCACCCAGAGCTGTAGCTGTGAGGATATCACTGCTGGTGGTGGTGGTGTGTGTGTATGGGGTCACTGACTCCTCAGTGCTGTGGTCTGCTTGTTGCCATCTTTATTTTTTTCCTAAGCACTGTCTGTCTCTTACTTATGGTATCCCAGATTAAGCTTGAAAGTTGCACAGCAGCATCCCCCCAGTCTTGACTGACACAAAACGCTACTGTGTGTTCAATGAAGGGACTACCTGATACCTAAAACAATCTCAGAGAAGCCCTGACACCCAGCACTGTCACATAAACACAACACCTATGGCTGTCTGCTGATTAAGGTGAACATCATATTTACTGAGCTACAATCAGGTCTCCTTCCATCTTCCTTCTCTCTCCCCTGCCCCCCTGCCCCCCCCCCCCCGCTTTCTTTTATCTCTCTCCACCTTCCCTTTTCCCTCTCCCTCTCCCTCTGTTAAACTATAAAACTTTATGAAAAAAATTACATTTGAAAGTTTAAATTCTGAAAGTTTACCTTTAAATTGAAGTGTTTATTAACAGATATAAGTGGGTTTATGAGTTAATTTTTTTGTACGTGTACTACATCTCACTGTAAAGGCTTATCATGGAAAGGCCTTATCTTGGAAATAGTATCATCCTAAATCTACCAGTCTTTGTAATATTTTTAACAATACTGATACATAAAATCATAATGAATAGCATTTCTAAGCACAACACCATATTCTATAACCACATTGTTTCACGTGCTACATTGTAGCTATTTGCATTAATTTTTAGCACATTTACCAGTCTTATGCTTTCAATGACTAATTTAATCTCTCAACATTGAATTCTTAGGCCACTACTTTCTGAGGAACTACAGTGACTTTCCATCTGATCTATCATATAGTAACTCCAGATAAAAGAGTAATGTTGCACTTACACTTCTTTATAGCTCCTATCTTCTGTAAAAAGTCTGGAACTGCTTCATGGAGATCTCTGCAGGATTATTTCAGTTTTCCCTTTGAGGAATTTCAAGGATGTTTTCCTTCAAATAGGAAGGATTCTATATTTCCATGACACTTTCACCATGAGAGCAATGTGCCACAGTCACACATGACAGAAGACACTATAATATGTTTACACATGAGATGCTATATCGCTGCTATTGAGGTTAATCCTTTAGTATTTTCCAGTAGCACTTAAAATATTTGACTGAAGGTCTCATTCATGTTTCTTTTTACCCAGTTCTTCCAAATAAATGTTCAGGTTCTGCACTAGCCTGAAATAGACCTAAAAGTACCTTTTAGATATAGAAAATACAAATTAATATTTTTCATTTGTGCCAGATTTTTCTTCAGTAATACAGTTTATAACTACTTTTCTGCAAATATTTAGAACTAAAAAATAAGTAAATTAGTACCTGACTAGACAAAGTCTCAAGATCAAGCTTTCATCAAATTGAACCTAGTTTCTTTAGCAAGCTTTTGAAACACAAAATTTATTAAATCACTGGTAGTTTCAAGTGCGTTTACAAATGAAATTGCAGCCTGGTAAATAACGTATTTCCATTTCTAATAAAAGACAATAGTGTTTGTACTGACTTGACACTCCTCAGGATGCTCAGACTCTTCTGATCTAGTCTTGGCTGAGCTAGTTTTCGCTTGTTGTAACAATTCCCTAGTCATAAGGCAATCTCTGGCTCCCTTCCCTTTAGCAGTATAGACATAGTCTATCAGACAGGCTACAAGGAGTTGAGAGAAATCTGTCTGACATGCAGGGAAGATAGCATCTGAACCTCATGGTAGACTATGGATGGTGAGGCGAGCAAGCCAAGATGCTGTTCAGCTCAGAACTGAAAAAAAGAGACATTCTGACTTGTTAGATAAGAAGGATGGTGTCATGGTTTATCCCCAGTCAGAAACCAAGCACCACACAGCCATTTGCTCACTCTCCCCCCCGGTGGGATGGGGGAGAAAATTGGAAGAGCAAAAGTAAGAAAACTCGTGGGTTGAGATAAGAACAGTTTAATAATTGAAATAAAATTTAATAATAATTATTAATAGTAATAGTAATAATAATAATTGTAATGAAAAGGAAAACAACAAGAGGGAGAGAGAGACAGGAAAAAAAACTAAGAAAATAAAACAAGTGATGCAACCACTCACCACCCGCCGACCGATGCCGTTAGTCCCCAAGCAGCAATCACTGCCCACTGGCCAAGTCCCCCCAGTTTATATACTGAGCACAATGTCATATGGTATGGAATAGCCCTTTGGCCAGTTTGGCTGTGCCCCTTCCCAGCTTCTTGTGCACCTGGCAGAGCATGGGAAGCTGAAGAGTCCTTGACTAGTGCAAGAACTACTTAGCAACAACTAAAATATCAGTGTGTTATCAACATTATTCATATACTAAATCCAAAACACAGCACTATACCAGCTACTGGAAAGAAAATTCTTATAACAGGCTATATTAACCCAGTAGAATGATAAATCTAATATAAAAAGATTGATTTTTTTTAAGGGTAGGTTTTGGGTTTTGATAACTGTATAGAATAATGAAGTAGAGTACTGAAGTAGCATGCGATGGATTAGTTCATGTACGATTTCAGCAACAGTGATATGAAACTTGATCAAGTCAGGCTTGGAAATGTGTGTGTATAACTCTAATATGTAGAACATGCTTTCCTGAAAATTTCTCAGCTTCTTGGAGATGGGAGTACTCGTACAACTCCAAATCAACCAGTCCTAGGACACATACAACATCTGCTAATCACTAGTTCAACACTTTCTTTGTTAGAAGAATACAGAAATAAAGATGGAGCTGACAGAAGGGTGAGCTCAGACTTATAATGCTTAAGCTCAGACTTGTATATGCTTCTGATAAAAGCCAACTTTACAAGTTCAAAATGATTGCATTTATAGAGAGCAATTAATCAAGCAAGGTAGCACTTTTAAATTTCGATGTATTGTGTTCAATGCTCCTTTAAATATTTTAATACATGATGCTGCATACATCAGCAGGCCAAACTGATATAACAGACCAAACATACAGATAGAAACAATTGCAGGACTTACATTTCTCAGGATAACAACAGTAATGGCAGCTGTATTGCTTACTGTGTGGGGTAACTACAGGAATAGCTACTAAGAGAAAACAGGTGGAACGGAAAAAGTATTTCATAACTTCACAATTTAAAAGTTAACCCTCCAATATGAGCTTTTTATCCAGATTCCTGTTGTATTATGTGGTGCAAACTGTACCGTTAAAAACAATCTTTTAGTAACAGATTTATCATCCACCTGGCTTAATACTTCCTTATCTAAAAAAAAAAAAAAAAAAAGAAAGGAAAAAAGGAATATCTAACCCTAGATGAATCACTATCTGGAGGTCCTTAGTTCTGTCCACTGAGTGCAGAGGGAGTCTGGATGACACCTTTTGACTACAGAAATAACATTGATATAGATAAGCTTTTTTAGATTAATTCTACCTATGCTTGTACATGGAAAAGATTATATCGTCCTGAATAATCACATATTCTGGAAGAGAATTGTTCTAAACAGAACAGCAGGATGAATACTGTCAGAGGAGCAGATGACTCCTCCATGTCACAGATATCTTAAAGGTTGATTTCACCAGTGATTTATAGGCATACAGTGGAGTTTCACCTGTTAAAGGTTCATTCACCAGACCAGATCTTGCAGTGAGGCTGGTGTGGAGAAGGACACATCAGTTGGCTTGCTTTTTTTGGGGTGATACATGTAAATACTTCAATATTTGCCAACCACTAGAAATTTACAGTGGTATGTCTTTACATATGTTGAAGAAAAGAAAGATAGACTCATGAGAGTTATCTGCTGCCAACATATTCCAGATTTAATCACATAAAAAAGAAAAAATAGATGTTGTACTGGGTCTGGATGGAATCATAGAATTGTATAGGTTGGAAAAGACCTTTAAGATCATCGAGTCCAACCGTTAACTTAGCACTGCCATGTCCACCACTACACCATGTCCCTAAGCACCTCATCCAAATGTATTTTAAATACTTCCAGGGATGGCGACTCAACTGCTTCCCTGGGCAGCCTGTTCCAATGCTTGGTAACCCTTTCAGTGAAGTAAAATTTCCTAATATCCAATCTAAACCTCCCCTGGTGCAACTTGAGGCCATTTCCTCTTGTCTTATGGCTTGTTACCTGGGAGAAGAGACAGACCCCCACCTCTCTACAACCTCCTTTCAGGTAGTTGTAGAGAGCGATAAGGTCTCCCCTCAGCCTCCTTTTCTCCAGGCTAAACAACCCCAGTTCCCTCAGCCACTCCTCAGAAGACTTGTGCTCTAGACCCTTCACCAGCTTCATTGCCCTTCTTTGGATATGTTCCAGCACCTCAATGTCTTTCTTGTAGTGAGGGGCCCAAAACTGAACACAGGATTCAAGGTGCGGCCTCACCAGTGCCGAGTACAGGGGCACGATCACTTCCTTAGTCCTGCTGGCCACGCTATTGCTGATACAAGCCAGGATGCTACTGGCCTTCTTGGCCACCTGGGCACACTGCTGGCTCATATTCAGCCAGCTGTCAACCAACACCCCCAGGTCCTTTTCTGCCTGGCAGCTTTCCAGCCACTCTTCCCCAAGCCTGTAGCATTGCATGGGGTTGTTGTGACCCAAGTGCAAGACCCAGCACTTAGGCTTGTTGAACCTCGTACAATTGACCTCGGCCCATTGATCCAGCCTGTCCAGATCCCTCTGTAGACCCTTTCTACCCTCAGGCAGATCAATACTCCTGCCCACCCTGGTGTCATCTGCAAACTTACTGAGGGTGCACTTGATCCCCTCGTCCAGATCATTGAGAAAGATATTAAACAGAACTGGAATGGAATGGAATTAATTTTCTTCATCATAACCCGTATGGTGCTGTGTTTTGGATTTGTGACTAGAACAGTGTTGATAATACAGCAGTATTGTGGTTGTTGCTGAACAATGCTGACACAGCATCAAGGTTTTTTTATTTTTCCACTCTGCCCCACCAGCGAGTAGGCTGCCGGCCAATGGGGTATAGTGAATAAATTACCTCTTTGCTCTGCTTGCATAATCAGCTTTTGCTTCACCTGTTAAACTGTCTCTGTCTCAGTCCATGAGGCTTCTCGCCTTCCACCTTCTCCCCATCCTGAGGAGAGGGGAGTGAGCAAGCAGCTGTGTGGGCACTTAGCTGCTGGCGGGGGTCAACCCACCACAGATGTAGATATAAAAAAGGAGACAATAAAACAGATTAAATACTTATTCGATGTGAGGCTTCTTCACTTCCATGATTGTTTTCATAAGCATATGCTTGTTTTATTTTTGATGGTATTGCAGTCATGATAGCTTTCAGTATGTTTGGTAAATTAGAACCTGTCTTTAGTTCAAACTAAAGACACCAGGAGAAGATATCAATGTAAAACTAACAAGAGAAAGAAAAGATAGCTGAGAAGTATGTGCAGTACAAGGTAGCAAACAAACACAAATAATTCGTAATGTAAACTCTTCTGTATCAAACAAGGTAGAACAGTCCACGCTGTCAATAAATCCTAAGGGAGAAGCAAGTAAGAGATGTTACCTGAAAAAAAACTGCTAAAAACCTGAGAGGAAAATATGACAACAGTTTTCTCCTATAACATTTTAAAATAGATTTTTTAAGCAGTGTTTTATACTGAGTGAAGGAATGAAGTTTTAGTAGTTACAAATTCCTAAGGCTTTTTTGATACAGTCTTTAGTCATACTAGTTTGTGCCAATCACTTTCATAAGCACATTATGCTAAATTAGTCAAGTTGCAGTCTAGTACTTTATCACTGTTTTAACACGATCGATCACAAAATACAACTTCTTAAATATTTTTTCTCCTTTTCCTTCAATCTATACTAATATTTATTTTAACATTCTTTTAAAGTAACTTTAACCATAAAATTAAAGTAATAAAGCCAACTGTGAAAAAATGAAACTGCAAAATGTGCATGTGTGCAGTCACTGAGCCAGGACAACAGTGTTGTGTAGATACTTGTGCATGTGTTCCTTCATTCTACTCATAATTTGCTGTTTCATCTGGTTAGATTAGTTTTCAGATGTAAAATGACTGAGGAAGTTCTCACAGGAAAAGTTACTTACGCTTTTTGCAGTCTTTGCACCTTTGAAATTTCAATCACAGGTATTCTTCTCTAAACTTCATTCCAATAAATTTACCAGTATGCATATATGAAATGTAATTGTATTACTTTCACCTGCACTTCCTCTCTTTGTAACAAAAAGACAGGGAAGACACACACTGATTTTTTACTATCTACTTCAGTCTCTGCAGACATTTTTTCCATTATCTGGAAAAGCACATCTCTGGTGCAACGGAAGAATGCCAGTTCTGTAGCTAGGATATAGCAATTTTCAGGAGCCTTAGTTTTTTTTCCTTTAATCAGACTTATCTTTTCCCCTTTGACTTAGAAGATGAATAGAGGTTTCTGAAAACATAAATTCTAATCTGACTCACTTCTTCCTGTTACTCATTATTAAGCTTAAACTTTAAAAGGCGCCATGATCTGAGACCAGGAAACTTACCTATTGTTTCAGTTCTATTCAGCTAAATACAAGAACCTTATAAAGTTCAGTACGCTGAACAACTAAGTGTTCTTTAAGTATTTATTAAGACTAAGACTGCAATTTTTATTCGAGTCATATTATTACTGAAAAATATTATTGATGATCTACTTTAGATAAGAACTAGCAAAACAGAGTTAAAAGGCTCTTCAGATATCCAGTCTTTAGAAAATTATAATTCTAAAGTACATGGAGGCCATTCTCCACAACCCATTTCCTGAATTATTTTTCTGTACCTCAGTGTCTGTTGCAGAGTGTCATGGAAATCTTCATTTTACAGTTTTAAATAGCTTACCTATTTTCTAGATATCATTTGAAAAAGAATCTCTATTGTCCAGAAAAGCCAGAATAAGCCATTTTGAACTAGTGTGTCAATTATAAGAGAGTGCTGACAGCAGCATGCAAAATAGTATAGTGAAAAATTCTTTCACTTTCACCTGTTCCCTCTTGAGATGATCAGCAAGAAGTCATTAATGGAACTTTCCACATTATGCTGTAAAAGTGTTGCTCCAATAGAAAACGTTGAGGTTTTAATAAAACTTTCATTTAAAAAGAAGAGAAAAAGATGCTTGAAAGATTAATAGCATAAGCTCTTATTTTATTCAGTGTAACCATGCTATATTGCAAGGTTTATGTGACACAGAGTTACAAACTGTGTGTGCTTTAATAAGGAGAGTATGCTATTATAGTTTTGCTGAAAGGATGGAAACATATTTCATGGATATAGCCAAAATACTGTAGCCAGATGGTGCATGCTTCACTACAGCCAGTGTCATTACTAAACACTTATTTAAAAGCTGTGGGAATTTTAAACAAATGTGGTTACAGCACATAACCAAGCTGAAGTCAGTCATGTCAAAAGATGAGCCAATAAGATGATGTTAGGATCCATTTTTTGTTTAAATGAGAGCTTGGATTCAAGGCCAGATCAAGGATAGAGTAGATGTTCCAAGGTTTTAGAAACTGCTGTCACAACAGTTTAACCAAAGTGCCTAGAAACTTAAAAATTAATCTCTTGTCCCAAAGCTATCAACATCCTGGACTAAAAGTTTATTATTATGAATATTGGCACTCTGATTTTTACCTCTGTGAAAACAGAAGCTGAAGAGAGACACCAGTCAGCTTTGGACCTAATCACAAATCATAAATTTATGAAGGAGTTTCATCTAAAGAAATCAAACTAAAATTTTATTTTGTATGTTTCAAGTATTGTTCTTGAAATTATTATTTCAGTTATCTCTTTCGATATGAAGCTATCCGGTTCAACAATGGAGTAGAACTAACCCTTTTATATCTGACTTAGAGTTTGTTGGGGTTTTTAATGCTTTTTCCTCAAAACCTGCAACTCTAAAAAGATAACATTTTGCGATCTCAATCTAAAGAAAGTCTTGTGCTTGCTCTTAAAACACTGTTATGTCTTCTTAAATATGGAAGAATTTATCTGGTATATCCATATATGATTAGGACTGATCAAAATACTTGAAATATACATTTAAAGATGTATATGTGTTTAAAATAGAGCTATATTAGCTTGCTCAAATGAAATATTGATACAACTAATCAATGCACTGCAATAAAAACACCTGTGCCACAGAAACTGCAGAACCGTGTTTTTGAGCAGTAAGTTTATTAGTAGTGTATGTAGAAATACAGTAATTTTCTGTTAATCTAAAGTTGGTTACCACAGTGCTGTGCAATTTCTTCCAGGATCCTTAGTAGGACTGGTGATTTCTCTCTCTAACATTGATCTATTACATAAATAGACAAAAAGCTTCAAAGATTTTCAGTTACTGAGATGGGCACTTCAAGAAGCCATTCAAAAGTCTTTGCAAGTACAGCATCTAATAAGAACTTTCTGTTCTTAGATATGATCTTTAACCACAATTTCCAAGGCAAACTTCTCAAAACTACACTGTAGACAAACACAAGTTATGGGGTTCAAATCAAGAGTAAGTGCATGAAATCTCATATCGTACAGAAGGTTATACTAGATATTCTAATGATCCTTTCTGTCCTGATAACCAATGAATTAGTGAACCTTCTCTGAGGTTTGAATTTCACTCCCCATTACAAACCTACACTCTGGAAAAGCACTGAAAAACATTGGTAGCAGAAAATAATATATATCTTCTTAATTTTTATGAAAACCTTCAAACAATCTTTTTGTTACTTAACAGTTAAGAATATTCCTATGTTCCTAGCTAAATGATTGTAGGCTTTTTATATATTTTAAAGAAAATTACTCTTTTATTTTCTCCCAAGAGCATCTTATATCCATTCTCAAAATTAGGTTGGCAGATTTTGCAAGTGCATAAGAATCTAAGCTCTTTAATGATGCTGGAATTTGTAGTGTGATCTTTGAAAGAGGAAAATTAACAGTAGAATGTGATGAATTTTACGTAGTAATTATTCTGTGTGCTTTGACAGACAGATTTGAGCAAATAGACTGGGATTCAACTGGGGTAATAATAGCAGATAGTTATATAATTAGGACATTAGTTACTCAGATCCCATAATTCAGTTAACAAACGTCAGTAATATGTGGGGAGTATACATGGGACCTAGAAAGTTCAAATGTGTTTGTTAAAAACTGTGATTTTGACATGGTTGGTGAGCGTTTCAGATTTGTAGCTTATTGTGATATTCGTTTTTTACTCTTCCTTATATCCAAGTTGTGCTTACTTGCCAACTGGGGTTAAACCACGACACCAGCCATATGAGAACAGGAGAACAATCTGCCTGTGACAATGCAGTATATAGATAACTCTGCTATGTACCTACTTAAATGTAATGGCCATTGATTTCCTATATGAGGATCTCTGGGTTTTTTATAATACATGTAATGTGGCATGTCAATTCTGCAGTTATTTAACACCCTGTGCCAAAACTACAGACCATCCTGAATAGATTGTTGGCTCAATACCTTGTCAAAACTGTACTTAGAGCAGGAAAATTTAGCTGATTGGGACCTTGTTTGTATAACCCCAGGAGTCCAAGCCAAGCAGAAAGTCATTCTTAATGATAACTGTTCTCTCTTAACATATTCAGCAAAACCGATAACCGAACTCTTCAGTGCCTACAGAAATAAAAACCTGAATACTATCAAGGTTACTTTTTTTTCCCCCCTTTTTTTTTCTTTCTTTAGTTATGAAAGAAGTTGAGCCGCAAAGAGAAATTTCTCATCTTTCCGAAACACATGTTATCCCATTAAATGAAAAACATGTATGAGGGGAAGGACTGGAGCAATCTTAATGGAAGAAGTAGCTGTTAGACTGAGTCCAAATGGGGAAAAAAATCTCAAATTATTGCATGATATAGTGAGCCAATAATCCTGTTTATAAACATATTTGTCTACAATTTAGCTGTAAAACCAAATGCACCTGAGATTCTTAATACAATCCATATATCACACTACAAGCCACTGGACTTCTAAGAGTGAGTCGCAGACCTACTTTTTTGCTTTTTTTCTCTTAGGAAACTAGTTTATTGCAGTCTGGAAACAAGTACACCTTATTTTCAAGATTTTTCTTATTACATTTTGCTGTTGACATAATGGAGATGTGAAAACTAACACAAGGATGCTGTGAATGGCTGCAAAGTCGGTGCTTAATTCTGTGTGGGGGAAAAAAAAGTCCTTAGCCATTTTCAACAATCCTTTTATTCTTCAAATTGGGTATTATGATAACTACTTAAATCAGTGATACCATCTGACTCATCATTCTGAAAATTTTATGACTTGCAATGTAAAAATAGTTTACTAGAGAGATATTTTTAAAATATAATATATTTTTTAAAAAAGCTAAATATTTGTGATTATGTCTTTGGCTATTTGCATTTATAAAGCTTTGACCTTGTACTCCTTCAAATTAATTGAAAATCCATTTCTGAAGCATACTTTATTTGTGTTCTGCTACAGCCATACAAGTACATGGCAAAGGTACAACGCACAAAGCAAACCTCTGTATAGGTTTGATTTCAAAGAGGTGGTGTAGATTTCAAGTCACACTAAAAGTGTTGATCACTGCAGATCTCCATATTGAGAATGTTGGAGATGCAGTCTTGCCCTCAAATCTATAGTTATAAGGATAGATTTTCCTTTATCAGAATTTCCAATCACACTAGTAAAAGAGGTGGGTACAAGGAAACAAAGTCATGATTCCTAATGCTTAACTTAGCTTTTCTTGAAGCAATGGCAATGTGGAGGATGGCTTAGTCACTACCTTTTGACAGTGATTCCTGTTGAACTTCCTAGCATGGAAAGATACCTGGAAGACAGAAGCCTCCATTCTTTCTGCATAGAGATGATTTCTAGTGAAGATTCCTAAATTGGGGGCCATACCTGTCCATTCCAGATAGATAGCCTATGAATTCCCAAGCATCAAGGCAATTACAGTCTGGAGATTTATAAGATTAAACTAATAAACTTATTACAATGCAATAAAAATGAAGAGACAAGTAGATAACGTGTGGGAGATAGAAAAAAGTTTGGCAGAAAGCTTGATGTTACCAGAGTATTTTGTACATAGCAGATACATATAAGTGTCAGAATGTGTTTTATGATATGTAGCTTCATTTCTGGTTACAGACCACCAATTCCCTTCACAAAACTCTCTCACTATTTTGTACGTCAGCTGTATTCTTATAATTGAAATTCAGTCTTGGCAATTTATGGCATATTTCCAGCACCATCCTGTACATACACTCACAGTACCCAGCTTAGCCTTCTATGCCATTTATCTGAAATGCATAATATGTGAATGCGTTTTAAGATGACTACTGCAGATTTGGATGACTTCGGTGAATTAAATGTAATAGGCATTGACAACATCCATATTAACAGTTCCTTTGGAGCAGTTTTTTTGTAAAATGTCAATGCAGATTAAGAATAATGTGTTTTGTACATGGAACCTACTAAAATCAATGCTACATTGCCAGAATAGTGCATGCATAATACAATTAATTATGAAAAAATATGTAAATTTACAACAACTATTTTATTAATATTAAAATTAATCTGCACACATTTTCATCAGACTATGCAACACATTTTAAGGTTAAGCCACAAAGCTTTTTGGATGCCTGTGTTCACTCTTTGGTTGATCTTGACATCCTTAATGCCATCGCTGAGCTCCTGTATGGACTGGTCAGTATCTAAAACCTTCATTACCAAGTTGTTATCTACCATACCCATATTTGTGACTGCAGATGTCAGGCATGCTCCTTGCCTTTAATCAAAACATTGCCATCAGACACTGGAGTAATTAAAGATTCAAATTACACCAGCTCCCAATCTATATAGCTTAAATTCAGAGACATCCTCCTACCATTTAGATACTCTCTCAGAAAAAGTATGGAAATTCTAGGTGATGCATGCATAGTTTAGGCTGATTCCAATTAAAAGTTACCACGTCCAAAACTTTAGAATGCTGGAGCATTACACTGTTTTAAGATTAAAGTCATGCTTTTCTCAAGACATGTTAAAAGAAAGAAAAATCTTTATTACAAAATCCAAAACATATGATGTACAGTCAAGTGGCAGATGTGATAGAAATAAATTTTAAACTACACACAATTTTCTTAAAGTAAGATCCAGTTCCAAAGCTTTCTCCTCCCTTCTCTGTACACAACTGATGGATTGTGGATGCTTACCCAAATCCATTATGTTAATTTCCCTGGGTTGCAATTACAGACTTTTGGTGAATTAGGCTTCCTTCTGTACTGCATCCCTTTCTTGAGGTTCTATTGATATCTTCCTCTTTTAAAAAATTGTCTTTTACTTATTTAGTACCTTTGATATCACCTCAGGTTGTGCACTGTCCTAACCACTTTAGAAATTCTAAGAACCCTTTGGTAGACTGTCATGTCTTAAACTTGACTCAACTATTAAGAAATCATTATCCATTGAAAGATAAACACTTTCCTGTCTAGAGAAGCAATGAGCTACTCTCATTGTAAAGCCTCTCTGTATACAGAATTCTGTGGGACCACGTGAATTGACAACCATACTTGAATTAAATGTGCAAATGGAGTTAATGCATACGTTAACTCCTGATCGAGTCCAGAGAAAAAGGCTATGCCTATACTTCAAAATAAAAGAGGGTCAGGGACCAATCCCTGTCTTAGAGCTCATGTGGAAATAACTGGCTTTCATCAACAATGCCTAGAGCATATTGTCACAGAGCTAAGACAAACTGCAGATGCATTAGCACTTACTCCATTCAGCTTGGGTCTCCTTTGGATCCCAAAAGAAGCCCGCACATCCATAAGACACTATTTTGTGCATGTTTTTTCATGTAAAATGTAATAATGTGAGGATACTGTTGCAGTTCAACAGAGTGGTATTTTTATGGTATGAAACTGAAATTATATGTTGCATGCAAAGTCTACTGAGATAGTTTTGGAAGACTGTGTTGCAGTAAGGGAGCCAAACCCTGTTCCAATCATACTCCCCCTTGAAAATGGTCCCTTGCAGCTGATATCTACTGATCAGAGCTTTAGCCATATTTCTGGGAGCGCTTGTTGACAGGAGCAAAATTGTGCACAGTGATTAAGCTAACACTGGCTGAGTACTGTGGATTATCAGGCTTGAACTTCCACCATGACTTTCTCAAGAGTATGGATGTAGCCAGTAACAGTAGATGATTTTTGTTTTATAATGAGTTTGCAGACATCAAGCTTTGAGGGATATTATAACATTATTGTACATTTTTAAGTAGTGATGTCCCACCTATTTTACCAGATGAACATGACTCCTTATGCAGTAACATCTTCAGAACAAATTTGTCAGATGTATTTTCCATGCAATACAGCTAGACAAGTACTTTTTCAGTACTATCTTTAGGAATATGTGGGTTTTAAACATTTTACTCTTCAGAGTGGTTTACTGGGAAAAGTATTCAGCCTCTGTTGGGTGTATTAGCCATTAAGCACCCCACTGAGTGCTCTGTAGTAAATGCCTCTCATTCACTTTTATTTGAAGTATGGCACATTGAAAACATAATTAAATACCAACTGAGTAGATCTTCTGTTTTTCAGGGTTGTCTTTTTCCCCATTTTAGGTTAGTGTCATAGCCACTGAACTGTAAAACAAAAGTGAGAGTCAGTCCATGTAACCTGATCTGCATTGGGACATATGGGTCTAGGTCTGTCTAGCCTTGTAGTCATCTGAAGGACATCTAACCTACACTAAGAAAGATTAGATATAGACTACGTCATTGCCTGGTGGTCAAGCCTTAATATGTGTGTAATGAAAAGAGGCAAGCAGTTGACTGGATTTCACTTTGCAGGTTTGCAAAATGCATATGTCTCTAGATTAGCTTTATTGAAAGCTTAGACACTTACTTTAGGTGGCTTGGATTGCCTCTGGGCCAAATTAGGTGCACCAGATGTCACTCTCAATATCTTGACTTTAATGCTGCCTTCTCTTTGGAATCAAAATCTAAAAGTGATCTTGCTTGCCTTCTGAAAAGTAACCACGAACTGACCCTTAATACTGAATTTAAATGTGCTAAACTTATTCACAGTCATCTTTAAATAACAAAATGATACAAAAAAGCAATTAACATAAATTAAAGCATAAATTTTAAACAGCCAGCTCTTAAAAAAATTCTAATCAGACACCTACTGACTCAAGATCTAATCCTGCTGCCATTGAAGTCAGGTCATATATTATTTTAATTTCTTCCAGCTAGCTTGCTAGTTTCTATGTCTTATAATAGCATATATCACTGCAGCATCTTAGTGTCACTGAGGAAATAGTAACTGCTCTAACAACTGGTCAGTGATCCAATTTTTTCTCTCTGCTTCTCGTAAAGCAGTTAGACCTAGGAATATATTTTTATTTATTGTGTTTTAAACCACATCTTATCTCTTCCTTTTTCTCGTCTTCTGTTTTAATTTCTCTTCCATTCCTCAGTGCCATCTTCACTGATATTTGGAGGAGTTTATATTTTAATTGAAAGGGTGTTAAATTTAGGCTTATTTTAGTCTAGTCAGATAAAGCGTTGGTCTTGTTGTTGATAAAGTGTTGTACCACAATTTTTTTAACTTCCTCAGTATTGTCAAGCTGACAGCTCCTACAGAAAACAGCTGTAAATGCAAGTCATCATTATGAGGATGGACATACACTATGAGATATCTCAGGCATTAGAGATCAACAGAGATTAATTTTGAAAGTGGTTGATATGGGATGACTGTTTCAGGAGTCATCACATTAAGCAGTGTTCTCAGAGGAGAGAGTGGTGATTTGGTTTTGTATATATGAATAAGGAGATGCCCACATTCTGAATTTGCTTAATTTTTTATTGTTATGGTGCTGATACAACAAAGCCAAATATTAACAAGATTCAAGGAGACTGCCAAAATGTGATGAACTATCACTACTACGATGGAATGGAAGGGCATCTTTTATTAGCCACTACTGAAATAAATTATTAATTCTCAGTAAAGACTCATCTGGTGGGCTTATCTGAAAGAAAATAGGAAATTAAAGAAAACAGGTAGTTCACTTGAAATCCACGACTTTAAGAAATTTTATTAACAAATTAAATGGGATGTAACTGGTGGAAGATAACACCAGAGACATATACCAAAGAAGCTGCAAAGGATGGCTACCGGCTGTTCAGAAGGGACAGGTGAGGAAGGAGGGGCGGAGCTGTTGCCCTCTACATCAAGAAATGGATAGAGTGTGAAGATCTGTCTCTGAAGAATAGCCACGAGCAGGTTGAAAGCTTATGGGTAACAATTAGAGACTGAGGCAACAAAGGGAACCTTGTGGTTGGTGTCTACTACAGGCCACCTGATCAAGGGGAGCCTATTGACGAAGCCTTCTTGTTCCAGCTGCAGGAGGCATTGTGCTTGCAGGCTCTTGTCCTGCTGGGGGGTACTTCAAGTACCCTGACATCTGCTGGAAAAGCAGCACGGGAAGCTATATAATCCAGGAGACTCCTGGAGTGCATTGAGGATAACTTCTTAAGCCAGGTAATAGACAGCCCTATCAGAGAGAATGCAATACTGGACCTGATGGTCACCAATGCAAGTGAGCTAATCAGTGACATCAAGATTGGAGGCAGCCTGGGCTGCAGTGATCATGCACTGGTGGAGTTCCAGTCCTGAGGGATATGGGTCAGGCAAAGAGTAAAGTCAGGACCCTGAATTTCAGGAAAGCAAAATTCCAGCTGTTCAAGGAGTTAGTCAATAGGACCCCCTGGGAAACTGCCCTCAGGGACAAGGGAGCAGAATAGAGCTGGCAGATCTTTAAGGATGCTTTCCATAGACCACAAGAGCTCTCAATCCCCACATGTAAGAAATCAGGAAAGGAAGGCAAAAGTCTGGCATGGATTATTCAAGACCTGCTAGTCAAACTAAAGGGCAAGAGGAAAATGCACAGGCAGTGGAAACAGGGACAGGTATCCTGGGAAGAGTATAGGGATGTTGCCCGGTTGTGTAGGGATGGGGTCAGGAAGGCCAAAGTGCAGCTGGACCTGAACTTGGCAAGGGATGCAAAGACTAATAAGAAGGGCTTCTACAGGTACGTCAGCCAGAAAAAGGTCAAAGAAATTGTACCCCCCCGATGAGGCAAGGCTGGCAAACTGGTAACAACAGGCAAGGAGAATGCTGAGGTACTCAGCAACTTCTTTGCCTCAGTCTTCACTGGCAACCTCTCTTCCCACACCGCTCGAGTGGATGGACTGCAAGACAGGGACTAGGGGAGCAAAGGCCCTCCCCCTGTAAGAGAAGATCAGGTTCGTGACCACCTGAGGAACCTGAACATATATAAGTCTATGGGACCTGACAAGACGCATCCCAGAGTCCTGAGGGAATTGGCTGATGTAGTTGCCAAGCCACTCTCCATGATATTTGAAAAGTCATGGCAGTCAGGTGAAATCCCTGGTGACTGGAAAAAGGGAAACATTGCACTCATTTTTACAAAGGGTAGAAAGAAGGACCCTGGGAACTACTGACTTGTCAGCCTCACCTCTGTGCCTGAGGAGATCATGGAACAGACCTCCTAGAAGCTAGGCTAAGGCATATAGAGGACAGGGACGTGATTCGGGACAGCCAGAATGGCATCAGCAAGGGCAAGTCCTGCCTGACCAACCTAGTGGCCTTCTAGGATAGAGTGACTACATCAGGGGACAAGGGAAGAACTACAAATGTCACCTATCCGGACTTCTGTAAGGCCTTTGACAAGGTCCCCCACAGCATCCTTCTCTCCATATTGGAGAGATATGGATTTGATGGGTGGACTGTTCAGTGGATGAGGAATTGGTTGGATGGTCACATCCAGAAGGTAGTGGTCAATGGCTCAGTGTCCAGATGGAGATCAGTGACAAGTGGTGTCTCTCAGAGGTCCGTACTGGGACCAGTACTGTTTAATATCTTCATCTATGACATAAGTAGTGGGATCAAGTGCACTCTCAGCAAGTTTGCAGACGACACCAAGCTGAGTGGTGCAGTTGACACACCTTAGGGACAGGATGCCATCCAGAGGGACCTGGACAAGCTTAAGAAGTGGGCCCATGTGAACTTCATGAGGTTCAACAAGGCCAAGTTCAGGGTCCTGCACCTGGGCCAGGGTAACTCCCAGTATCAATATAGGCTGGGGGATGAAGGGATTGAGATCAGCCCTGCAGAGAAGGACTTGGGGGTACTGGTGGATGAAAAGCTGGACATGAGCAGGCAATGTGTGCTCACAGCCCAGAAGGCCAACTGTATCCCGGGATGCATCAAAAGAAGCGTGGTCAGCAGGTTGAGGGAGGTGATTCTGCCCTTCTACTCTGCCCTGGTGAGACCTCACCTGGAGTACTGTGTCCAGCTCTGAAGCCCTCAGCACAGGAAACACATGGACCTGTTGGAGCAGTTCCAGAGGAGGGCCACAAAAATGATCCGAGGGGTGGAACACCTCTCCTATGAAGAAAGGCTGAGAGAGTTCGGGTTGTTAGGTTGGAGAAGAGATGGCTCTGGCGAGACCTTATTGCAGCCTTTCAATAGTTAAAGGGGGCATATAAGAAAGATGGGGACAAACTTTTTAGCAGGGACTGTTGCAATAGGACAAGGGGTAATGGTTTTAAACTAAAAGAGGGTAGATTTAGACTAGATGTAAGGAAGAAATTTTTTACGATGAGGGTGGTGAAACACTGGAACAGGTTGCCCAGAGAGGTGGTAGATGCCCCATCCCTGGAAACATTCAAGGTCAGGCTGGACGGGGCTCTGAGCAATCTGATCTAGTTGAACGTGTCCCTGCCCATGGCAGGAGGGTTGGACTATACAACCTTTAAAGGTTCCTTCCAACCCAAACTATTCTATGGTTCTATGATAAGAGAAAGATATAAACAAAAAAAGCTTTCAGGTTAGTTTAAGGAGACTAAAACAAATAGGCTGCTCAACTACCACAAATACATAAATTTTGTATGTACTAATTAAGACCAGTGACACCTTGAGTCTCCTGTTTATGCACATTGCACTATCTACAGCACAATTTAGATTCTCACAGCTGTTACCAAAAGTCATTCTTAGTCCATTGCTTTAATTAATGTATGCCCATTATCAGGATGGTAGTCTTTCTGTGAACAGAAAGTCAAAGGAGAAGATGTATCCTTAGTGAAGTCTTTAGAGCAATTTGCAGAAAACTGAGACATTAAATATTTTCTACCCCTAGTGAAGTTCTTTGATCTGTAACAATAACAATGACATCTCTAAATACAACCTTGAAATAAATACTTGAGGGCTTGCAGATCTGGTGCATAACAGAAAATGTCATTCACACTAACCAGCTGCTTTCTCATTTCTTAATAAAGGGGTGTTACCTAGAACATATGGTTTTATGATGATCTAAATATTCTTCCAAGATTATGAAAAAATATCTCTTGTTAGGAAAAAATATATAATTAGAACAACTTATTAAAAAAAAAAAAGTGGGAAAAAAGGCAGTTATACAGGTGTGGTTTGAAATCAGTGCATTCTGTTGAAGAAAGCCTGCACAACCTACTTGATACAGGGTCTGCAGTTGTCTCTCTCTCCCTTTCTCTCCTTATTCCTCTCTCTATGTATATTGTATAGCTATATAAGATATATAGCATAAAAATATATGTTGTGTTTAACTATTTTCTTTTGGTGAAAACACGTACTTTACCATTATGCTATAAAAAAGTTAAGTACATAAACAAAAACTACATTAAATCTGAATTAAAAGTAAAAATGTAAGATATAACCACAAGGAAACTTGTACAGGAATATTTAGTAATCATAAACACATATATTACCACTCCTGAAAATTAATTCTAGGTGTTGTACTTAAAAAAAAAAAAGAAAAATCTGTAAATATGTGGATATCCCTCACTGAAGTAACAAATTATGATTACATTTCTCCAATAACCAAATACTTCTGAAAAATACACACCAAAATATTTACATTATCTGCCAGTTAGGAAAGGATAATTAAAAGCAAAGAAAAGAGGAGGGCACAAAGAACTTGAAAACTCCAAGACGACACGATGTAGTAGATATATTTTGCCTTTTTTTTTTGTTAAACAGGCAAGCAAAGCCCTCTTCAGCTCATTTATGTCCTATCAACAGAACAATGAATACAAGTTTTAAGAAGTACTAATTTCCTTCCCAAATATATCAATAGTATGTACCTGCCAACCCTTTATCTAAAGTATTTCTAATTCTTTCTCTCAGTGATCACATGATGAGAATTTAAAAATGGACTAGAATATACTTAGAAGCTAGTTTATTATATAGTCTGAAATCATTATGGTGGAAGAGCTTAATGTTGCTCTCTATAGGATTCATTCTTGGATTGGATTAAGTGATATGTTTAATGCCTTGGTATATTTAATACGTCTTTTGATCTGGAAGGATGGGTATTGAAATTGTTACAAAACCAGTCAATAATAATCTTCAAAAGGAGGTAGCAATGTATGTTACTGGGTAATACTGTGAAAACAAAGCTAAAGTGGATAAATAACAAGTAATCAATATTTTTAAGAATGGGAACTACTGATGTATATCAATCTGTTCTATACTAATAATAGCTATATTAGGCTTCAACATGAAATGTGTATAAACCCTCAGAGTAAAGAAGGGCCAAAGAAATATTAATTAAAAATAATACTGCTATTATGAATTATCCTGTAAAGATGCCATCTTCAGCATGTCACATACATGAAAAAAAAAAAGGAAAATAATTGAGTTATGGAAAGGTTTCTATAAAAGTTAAAATTAAAAAAATTACAGCAAAGGCTGTCAGCATTGAATTCTGATGGTGGACAAATCAGGTTGTGTGCCCACTGTCAGGTCATTAAAGTGACTAGATTTTAAATTGCCACCCAACATTTGAAGTCTCTAGCATTCATCACATTTTCAAAGTAAAGTAACTTGGATTATTAGTACGTAGTTTAAAGAGTAATGCATAATTCAACTGCTCCTGCTGACTTGGTCACTGCTCAGATCACAGATTTAATGCTTTCTTTTAGTTGAGGACATAAATAGCGGTGCATCCCAGTAAATATGATTATGCCATTAGTAGTAGAAGGCCGTAGACTTTGCACTGACCTGGCTGCAGGGTCTCAGCACTTGTCTGAGCTTGTCCTGGCCTGGCTGGTTTTAGTTCATCAGTACAGCCAGCAGACTTCAGAGAGCAATTAATCTCACCCTAAAGTAGACATTTACATTTGACCAGCTGATTTGTGGTTGCTTTAATTATATTATTGCAGATTTCCCCCACGTACTGTAGATGTGTCCCACTGCTCCCTTTCTGATTTGGCAGTATGCCTGTGCCAATTTTCCTTGTGACAGTGTAACATAGCCGGTGTTGGGAGACAGAGACCATCTAAATCCTTACTAGGCAGACCTTGATGTTTCCTGATAAAAGGACACAGAGAATTTGTAGGTAGCATAAATTTAGTCTGAGCTCAATCTACCTAAAAACAATACAGTTACACATAAAGTCAGGTCTGGCAAATCTTCTCGACTTTTAGACTCAGGATTTGCCAATTCAGGGAAGTGCAGATATGATCAGAAGGAATAGGAACACTTGCCTGAGCATAGAGCTTTAATATGTCATAAAATATCTTGGAGGTATGTTGTATTTTTGCTAATTAATCTGCATCTTTCCACACAGTTTTATTCTCTACAAATGTTTATATTCTGAAAAACATAAAAGAATAATTTATAATATTTCATGTCTATAAGTTCATTACATAAAAAGGGAGTAAAAAAGAAAAAAGCAGGAGAATCTACAATAACTCAAAAACAAGTAAAAAAATAAGAACTGGTATAATTTTTTTTATGTGGATACAAATTTTATATGCATATATTTAGAAAGTTATAAATATATTTTACATGTACCTGTCACAGTACTGGATATTCAGGTATTCTTATGTTTGTTAACATTGTCTATTTGATTAAAAAATAATTCTGAGCTCACTAAAAATTAAGAACCAGACATTAATACTGAAGTCAGTTATACACAAATACCTTATTATTCATAAAATTAATGAACTTAACTTTAAACAGTTAAGAAATACACCTATAGAATAAATCCATGAAACATTTACAAAGGCATCATTTTAGTGAATAAGAAGGGTCTACAGACACATAAATCTATGGATCAGATCCTGTAATTTGTCACAGCCCTGCTGAAGTTAGGGGTATAATATTTTTCTTCAAATGAAAATACATTTCTAAATATTTTAATTCTCTATTATATTAATTGCTTGTTGTCTCAATCTTATCTACAATTTTCTATTTTATTTCTAATTATATAGAATTGTTTTGTGTACGGTCTGAATTTTGGTTAACTATTTGCCATACAATGCTTTCTAACACCAGCTATGTTTTTAAATCTATGCAATGAGTTTTAGCTATGTGACTCCCATTAAAGTCAATGGGAACTGCACTACTAAATCTTTGTTTAGAAATCCTTTTTGATTTCTTTTCTTCCTGATTTCCAATCCTTTTTGAAAATTTATGAGCAAGAAATGAAATAAAAAAGTTCAGTGGCTACAAAAAGAGTCTTTGTTTGTTGTCAAACTTGCTCAGTATTCAGTTGCTATGCTTGCTGAGTTGCAACCTATGTGCTTCACTGGACACCATAGTTTCATAATTGGCACTGCTGTTTACTTCTAAAACCATCATCCACCAATTCCTGACTCCAGGGATAATATGGAATGGGCCTTGATGTGCACAGTTGTTTTCAAATTAGGACGGAAAATTCCAAGAAAGAGAAGGATACATCATTAAAAACACCTTAACCCCCCCCCCAAAAAAAAAACCATACACACACAAAAAAAGAAAAGCTCCGTTCATGTTCTGGGCATTGCTTTTAATGTCCAGTCAGAAACAAGTGTGAGGCTACTTTGCAGTATACCATGTATTTTTGTTTACTTCTCTGGAACCCAAGGAATGAGTAATATAGAATAATGAGAAATAAAAATAATCCCAAATACACAGTCTGGGTTGTGTTTTGTTTGTTTGTTTGTTTTTTTTCCCCTGGACATAATCACTAAAAGAGACAGCATACTTGTAGTGAGCACCATCTGAAAGCATTGCTTCGCAAAGAAAGTACTCAACAAAGGATGTTCTCCATTTTATAAATATAAGACATGAAGACAAAAGAATGCAAAGCCTGAAGCCATTACAAGAGTCAAGTTAGAAGTATTAGACTACAAAACACTTATACATTATTAAGTATCTCAGCTGTGGCATCTGAGTACTTGTTAATTCTCCTTTCCACTGAAATAAAAAAATTATTTGTTAATCATTAAATGGGACAATAATTCCAAACAAAAAAGAAAAAATCTAAACATTTGTGAACACAGGAAGTTTTGAGATAATATAATTTCAGATATCCACCAAATACTTTTCTATTTTGGAGTAATCTCTAAGGTATGCTAGTACTTCAGGGGTCTAACTTGTGTATACCACATGCTTAGGGTTGGTATAGTATGTTAAAAGGTGTTTGGGGGTTGTATATGTAAGGAAGAAGTGTGAAGAGGCAGAAGGGAGAAGGTAGGCGTGTGCAGTCACCTGCACATTTACAGCATGAAGGAGAGATTGGAGTGAGTCTTAGACATTATAATTTCTTTACTTTGAGACATTACCATATACACGCTCTCCTCATGATTTACATGTATCTCTTGGGTTTTAGTAAATAACTTTTTTGGTGACCTGTTTGGCACTTGTGAGCAATCACAACACTTCTGTTTGGGGTGTAAAAGAAGGACTGTGCCCTCTGAATTTCAGTTTTTGTCCATCAAGTGTCTTGCTGCTTCATTGACACCACCCTTATCCTGCTAGTTTGCATTTTTAGTTAGGTAATTTTGTCAATGCATGAGCGTTGGTTTACTTAATAATGTTAGCTAAGCTGAACATTGAAACCTTATTTGTTTTGACAACGTAACCCTGGGTCCACAATAGTGTCAGGACCCTGAGGGCACTCACAGACCTCACTGCCCCTGCCCACCCTCTTGGGGGTCCCTCCAACCTTCCCATGGCCCAGGACCCCATTTCAGCCCCCTGGGGTCATCAACCTCTTCCCCAGTGATACCACAGCAGGGCTGGTTTCCTGCCTAGCCATGGGCCCCACTGAGCCAGGCCCACCTGCGGGCTTACGTCCCAGCCCAGCCTCGGCCTGTCCCTGGCCCCGGGAAGGTGCCTGATGCCCGGGGCTGGGGCCCCTGGTGCCCCCGGTTGCCCTGCTCCTGGTGCCCCAGTCCACAAGGAGCAGCTGGTTGGTGCAGTTTCCTGACAATAGTCACCTTGAAATTGCCCAGGTTCATGTATGGATTACCCTGGGATGCTATCCAGCAATGAACTACCCACAGCTTTGGCATATTTCACTTAATTTAAGAATTTACCTCTACATAAATCATCCTCTGGGTGCACCTATGCTTCTGTAGAATAGCAAAGCTCTTAGCCAAAGTGGGTCAGTTATTAAGATATAGTCACAAAATTATTTTTCTCATTTTCTTTGAAACCCTTATGCACATGGAAACTGTGCTAAATATACCTAGGACTTATATTATTAGATAGAATCCCAGTATCTGTATTTCACACACAAACTCCCTTACAGAACACTTACAGCTTCTCAGGTGCTGAAGTGTATCAAAATGCACAAAAAATGTCAAGGAATGAAGTGAAAGTCAAGAGGAGTATCCAATGGCACATATTTCCAGTAATAAATCTCTCTCTCGCACTGGCTTCCCCCCAAGTCTTCAAGCTTGCAAGCAGTTTCAAGTGAAAGTCATGTGTCACATGGCAACAAAAACTCAACAGAGTGAAATCCTAATAATTTCCATTGACTTGGCTTCATTTGCTGCTTTCTCAGTGGTACCAACCTCTGTGGAAACTTCTTTGAACACGAATATATTCTTATTGTTTGATAGTTCAGAAGACAATGAGGGACAGATTCCACGTTTTTTGTTCTGTGTGTAAAATGTTCAGTGATTCAGGGGACGTTGTGCAGTGTAGATATTGTGCAGCGTGTGGTGAAGGCACCTATTTCTGTACTTTAAGCATCTCACATAAAACAGACAATAAAAGAGCCTCATCTATATCTATGAGATAATGTGAATAAACTCAATAGGCAGCACCTGGTAAAAATATATCCTTGGAAATATAATGCAATATCCTAAGGTAATTGCATAAATGTGGGTCACCTAATACAATTATAACTTTATAACATGCCATTACAGAGGCAAAAAATCTTCATGCATGATTAAATAACAAACTTTGTCTGAACATACTGAGGATTTTAAAAATTGCATCACTCCTTTTATTTCAGTTTCTTCTCAGATATAAGATGAGCTTTATATAGCCTTATCTGCAGTTTTTAATTTACTAGGTAGTCTTAACATTCTCTCAAGGAAGAGATGAAACAGAACTGAGACCACTAATGCATAAAAATCTCTTTCCTTCTTCTTTAAAGACATGGGACAATACACTTTTAGGTTTAGTGATGTAGCTTTCACCAACATAATTCCTCATTATTCATGACATTTTGTCCATTATAGCATGAGATTCCTTGGAAGATAGAAATAATCATCCAGAAGTAGAGTCTAGCTAATTATCTATTACCTGAGAAATCGAGTTGGTATAATGGATGAAACATCAATTACAACAATTGGCGGTGTCTACTGACAGAAGAAATGCATCTTTAAAATTACTGTACCAGAAATCTCAGAAATCTCAGTCTTCCTTACCTTGCCTTCTCTAGCTGGGAAGAAAGCTTGTTTGCAGCAGAAATTTTTGTATATATATATAAATTAAATGCCTAAAAAGTAATTATGGAACATTACATAAACATTAGCTTTGTAGAATGTACAAGCTATTGCCTTATTTCTTACCCTTTTCATAGAGCAATTAGTGATTCTGTATTAGCTTAGGAGGTACTATATGAAAGGAACTTAATGTTTTTACGTTTCACTTTAGCGCATTTTTTAAACATATACTATTAAAAATTGTTTGAACTTTGTTTGTTTGTTTGTTTTAAAGACACAAAATACTTTGATTGCATATTAGGGTTAACAAAAGGGCAACATAATATAAATGCTTCTACACCTAAGCATGACCACTTAGCAACTTTTTCAGTCCTAGGGCAGCTAAAAACATTGTTAATTAAAATTTAAAAGTAACTAGACAACTGTCCACTTTGACAGTTGTACTGGGGACTTCTAGGACAGCTGGAAAGAAAACAAGAAGGATAAGCAAAGAAGTCTAGAAAGTGAAGGAATGGATGAAAAGAAACCAGATACACGGAAGTTAGAAACAGACTATGAAAATAACAGAATTAGATAGGGGCAAAGTGCCAGAGTCAGGGCATTTATGTGAAAAGATAGAATATAAGACATTTTAAAACTTATTTTGATTAAATTTGAGAAATAAGACCTGAGGAGAAAGGGAGATGTCCTACATTAAATGTGAATAGATTCTACTGTAAGAAATTTGGGCCTGAGTTCTGCCTCAGTGAGGCAGTGAGAAATGTATATAATATATAGGCAGGATTTGGCCCTTTTTCTTTACCATTTTAAGGTGCTTGAAAATAGAGAGAGGTCAGAATAAAAGAAGACAGCTGGAGGATTATAGGCGTAGTCTCTTTTCTCTATAGTCTGTTCTTACTTTCTTTAATCCATTTTGAGCTGTGTTTCATTTGCTCTATCAGGAAAGGTTACAAGTTGGCATTCTCATAGGAAACTGAACTCTGTTCTCAGACCTGGAAAGGAAAGGGAAACGAGTGCTTAGGTACTAATCAAAAGTATAGAAATGGCTGTAGTTTTCTGATGGAATGGTGCCAAAGAATATTTGAACTGAATCAGTTTTTCATGTGCCTGTCTTGTATCATATCATAGTGGAGGTCAAAACTGGCTACAAATTTTTATCAAAATACTACTTTTTAACTAAAAATTTTTGTAACATTGGCTTTCCTGTTTGCAAGTATTATTATCCACAGAGGGGGAAAAAAAACACAAACAAACAACCCTAATCTGTAAAATAAAAGTATTACACATGAAACTCCTTTTTGTTTTGAGAGTGTTCAAGGGATCTGTATTTGTGAGCTTCTGCGGGTTTAGACCTTTGCTCAGTTCACAAGCTGGAGAGTACTCTCATGAGAAATTGTCTCCTCTTCCCTAAAACAAAAGCCATGATTAACTCTTAAGACATACATTCTCAACAGTGAGTGATAGCATGAAGATTCAGCCCTATGGCAACCAAATATCAGTGTCTTGAAGAAATAAAAGTATCTATTTGAATCTAATCTAAAAGCTAAGCATTTTCCCAGAAACTTTAGACCAACATGATTTCTTAGATCTGTTCCAGAGGCAATATTGTTTAGGGAAAACCATCTATATCCCATATAATCACTTAATACTCTTTAGAATGTTCTCTTATGGCAGAAAGTTTCCCAAGAAAGATTATTTTTGTTCAGGTTTTATTGTACTCTTACAAGTTAGGAAAAATGAAGCACATGAAGAAATGAATTGACATCTTCAGGAAATAAGCTAGCTTATACATAAGTGTATTAAAGTGATAATAAGACAGGTACATGGTACAATGAACCTCCAAGGACAGGAAAAAGAAACGGAAATGAAAACTTGTATGAAGAGATAAGGAGGGCAAGTTAGGTTAACAAGATTGTGCTTATGGATGATTTGATTTCAACCTATTTCAACCTCCCTGGTATTAATTGGGAAATCTCTGAGGCATGCTGTAAAATGGAGACAAAATTGAAAGATTTAGGATTTAGTAAATGATTGCTTTCCTAAACTACTGTGTTAACAGACCAACATGGAATCTTTTTTGCCTAATCTAGATTGAATTTTAGCCAGTGACTAAGGCAACAGTGATAAATTATTGAAACAATAGAAGACAATAAAGTCAAATGTCCACAGTCCACAGTACACTTATTTTGCTGCAATTTTAAACTAGTGTTATTGTACACAGAAACAGAAGGCACACACAGAAATTGGAAATATGGAATAAGAAGACAACGGTAAAGAATAGTGTAAACAGTGAAGTGAGGAGCAGTAGGTGCTATTACCAAAGAGACAGTAAATTGTAATATAATATGGGTTGCTTGATAATATTTTGAAACAAATAAAATATCGTGACAGTGTAATCTACCTATAAGTCATTGATTTAAAAGGGCTGTGACATATATACAATTCTAAAACGTATTTGATGTACATGAAGTCTTAAATGGTGTAGACAATGTCATCACTAGTTACTGTTTTCTGTCTACCACGCCTAATATTACAAGAAGGCATAAATGGATATGAAGGGAAAAGACACTGGACTGTTGTTATCTAAAAAAAATGACTGGACCTGTTGTGTTCCTTACACAAGTCTATAGCAGTATACAGATCCCCCTCCTGCAATAAGTATCATGGCCCACACACCTAATACATAGTATTGTAAAAAAAAAAAAAAAGTCCTTACTCTGAAGCTTTAGAACTGTTTTATGATCTTGCTGAAAAGTAGTATGATAAAAGACTACAGAATCTTTAAAATCTTTACTAAGTCTTGTTGATTGAAGAAAGTAAAAGTCTGCAAATTAATGAGCATTGACATAAAGAAAGGCAATTGTTTCTTAGGAAACAAGTGCCTGATGACTTTTTCTTTATATTTGCTACAAGTTGTACAGGTGTGTTGTTATTCAAGAGACATAGCTCCTTGCTGAAGCCCAAATTAATTACTTATTTAAGACACAATTTTATACATGAAGATTTGTTGTTTTGTAGTATGGCATTCAGAGTCATGAGATCTCTGGAGTCCTTTTCCTGATTGATGTTTCATTCTGTATGTTTTAAAAAAGCTGAGTTAAAATATTTGTAAGATTAAAAAGAAAAAGGAATAGCTTTGAACAATGACTAGTATTTACAAAGAGATTTTATTACAGTAACTGAACCCTGCTATTGGTATTGGATAGTAGCAATACGTTTGGTGCAGGTATGAGATAACCGGAAAAAAAAGAAAAGTATTTTCATCATAGCTACAAATGTCCTGAAAAAATGAATCTGTAATTCTGGTATACACAAATATCTTTCTGAGAGAAGCATGGTCATACAATCAAAGTGCTCTGATCTTTAATATCCTTGGATTCAGTTCATGGTAGACATTGCTTAAATAATTTAATGGGTCTATGCTTTATTTCTCTAACTGCAAAATGAGATAATATTGTTTCTCTATACTTTACATACTTTGTCTTTGTAAAAGTTAAGTTCTTCTGATTGAGATATTTCTCATAACTGTATCTATAGTTGTAACACAGTGAGAGTCTGAATTTAGTAAGCATCTCAATGTTATTTTGTCTAAAAATAACACAAAACATGTATTTTAGAAAGTCAGGTACCTAGAACATCATCCCAAACACTTGATTTGATAAGTTAAATAATTAATACTTAATATAATACACTGAAATAGTCATTAGAACAGAGACTGGAACTTAATGTCAAGTAGCAGCAGGAGAAGGAGGGATGCTCTGTGAAGACAGACCAGGAGGTGAGGGTGACCTCAGTGCAGGAAGAAGTAGTCACCTCACTGATGAGGGTGTAGTCCCAAAGTAAATGAGAGGGGTTATCACTAAATTTAAGGTTACAAGTTTCCTGAAACTTAAGGCTACAATATGGAAAAGTGTGTTGAATTTCATGATTTAGAAAACAGTTTAAGTGAGTAAAGGAAAAGGATTTGGCACCTCAATAGAATTAAAAAAAATAGGGTCATCATTTTGGCACTCATGCTCATACAGGAACATTTATTGCCTGGAGCTCCAGTAGACTCTTGCAGAATTTATAATACCAAATAATTTTTTATCTCTCACTGGTGTATCTGTCTCAATACTATAGCACCTGAACAGTGAAGATTTTCAGGACTATTTTAATGTGCATTTCAATAAGAAAAAAGTTGATTTAGCATTTTTTAACTTCATGTCTTTTTCAGTTAAAAGTATTCTGGGAACTGTAATGCATACAAGATGGAATACCTTCTCAAAACTGGAGATAAAAAGAGGAACCAAGTTCATTCTAGAACAACATCTCCCTATAATAACAACAACAACAACAACAACAACAACAACAACAAGAACAACAACAACAACAACAACAACTGTCTGAGACACTTTCACTGTCAAAGACAGTATATTGTTCTAGACAGACCAATGGAAGACACCTAGATTTATGTACAGTGAGGTCTTTCATCTGTCTCACATCCCAAGGGAGAATTCTAACCAAAAGGGTGTAGGGCAACCTTCCAAAGTATATAGACTTTTAAGGAAGTGAAAGCCTACTTTTCTTTTAAATCCTACTAATACCTTTGCAACTCTGGTCTGTTCTTACTCTGGTGAATACAAATTATTCAGCCTTAAAAGAAATTTCAAAACGAGACTGAGTCAACCCAGTCTCTAACTGATTGGAAATTTATTTGTACCAACAATGCCTTTTAAACATATGAAAAGGAATTAATCTTTTAAATGGCATGTAGGACCTGCTATTGTAAGTAATAAATTTTAAAAAGGTTTGAACATTGATATAGAGAGTCTTTTTGGCATTGTTGTCTTGTCCTGCTAGGTAAACATTTGCTTAATCTGAACGATATGATAATGAGAAAATTACTGACACATTAAAAAAACCAACTGATCCCATATATCAGTTATCAAATGGTTTACAGAAAGTTACCTTTTACTATAAAACAATACAGAAACAAAAGTTGACAATGCAGTCTGACATGATTTGCTTCTAAAGATTGTTTTCAAATGCATTTATTTTTTCAGTTCTACTAACTGGAAAAAAGTAGGAAATACAATCAGGTAGTAGAAGGCATTTTTCCTAGTAACACAAGTATTACACCTACATTTCTTATTCTTGTAACTACAAGGAACGTTACTTTCCATCTCTTTCCTTATACCTCTGAATATTTACATCTTCTAACATTATGCAAAATTTTGAACTTAATGTCATACATTTTATTAACTTATTTTAAAAGGAAAACTATGTGACATTCAATGATTTTCTATTTATAAGACACATTTATTTTCCCTATATACATGCGAATTTTTAAAAAATCTTAAAAAGAGAGAAATCAGTCTAATGATTCCCAATACATTTTTTACCAGGTTGAATAAGTGTTAAAACACATGAGACAAAAAACACTTCTAAATCACTGCTTCTCATATATTGTGGCAATTAACATTTGTGATACAGAAACTAATGCTTATGTCTGTGTCAAATGTAATGAAACTATCTGTTGTTATTATTCATCAATGTTCTATCCATTTTCCCCTAAGAAATATTTAGTAATCTAAGGAGCATATGTTTGTGCAAATTATATTCTCCCTTAAGATTTTGTAAGAAGCTCATGAGAATAAGCAATTACATGGTACTTCTTTAGCTTAAACTTTTAGATTAATCACAGGAAGGTTTTGTGCATAACCTTATTGCCAAGAACACGCTTTAATGTGACAGGTTTATCCTCAATTAGGTTTTGCTAAAGAGTCTTCTTTGTATTATTATTAATGTTTTGGTTTAGTATAAAGATAGTGTATTCTCTTTACAGATATACTAATGTAAAAGATATTCTGTTGAGTATACTGCTTTTAGTGAATAATTAATTTGATTTTTTTTTCTGATTGGTTTCTTTTGTATGCACAGCCTAGCTTTTGATGATCAAGATGACAAGATAATACAATATCATCATGCAAATACTGTAATTAACAGGTAAGTCCTATGCCGCACACTGAAGAAATGTATCTTTTGTAGTTTTATCTTATTGTTTGTAGACGTCAGCTAAACCCTATTTAATATTTTTTCTCACAAATAATTTGCATTTTTGAATGGTTCCATGCCTTTAGTTTGAGAGAGAGAAAAAAAACTAACTAAAAATTCCAGTGTTCTGGGCTTTTATTTGACATTATCAAAATGTACCACAGAGGCAATATGTCATGCTATGTCATAATAGAAAATGACAAGCTCTGTACAAACACACAAACAGCAAATCTTTTATCTGGTATTAGTGAAGTAAGTCGCAAAGGTATAAATGTCTTCATTTACAAAGGGACTAGATACTATAACTAAAGACGAGTGAAACCTTTTAAAGAGAATCTTTTAAATGACTACATGCTCACAAAGTAGCATGGCAGAATTAGAATGGGAATGTTCTTTGCAATAAAATAGATGGCGTCACCGTTTAAGCAGTTGCTTTTTCAGTGATAATTGTAGATTCCTTCAAGTTGACTGAGCATTCCGACTTGACTAAGTGGCACAAAGCAAAGGGGATTTCTGGTGTGTCTGGAGCACAGAGGAGAGCTTTCCAGTGGCAGGGCATACTTTACCAAATAGTAGATTACTATGAGAATATATTTACCATTGCAAGTTGTTCACCGGTGAATTCTCAAGAAAAGATTGCCAGTTGTGAATAAGCTTTTCCAGCTGTCCTCTGAAGACAGATGTGCTCTGTAACAATTGGTGCAATATAGAGAAAGAAATGAAGCACTACAGTACAGAAAGGAGTAGGATATGGCCTGTAGTCTCACAGAGGTTGGAGTAATAATAGCAAGGATTGCAGTAACATAGGTATCACTTAGAAATGAAGACCATTCCCCAGAATAAGACAGTACAAGAACTCATATAGGTGATCTTCATCCAGGTGAATATACAAAGAAAACATACCCTGTTTGAATATGGATTTATTTGGATTATAGTAGTATAAAGTAGAGGAAAAAACCCAAAGAAATAGACACTATAGAGAATTATATTTTATTTGTTAATTTTTTATATGTGTGGTCATAGTATGTTGCTTTTAGTAATTTAGGGTGGTATTTGTTGCTTCAACATATCTCTGTGAGATGTCTAAGTCTTAGCTCATTGTTTTAGCTGCAGTTTTAAACAACACAGAGATATAATAGCTGTCAGAGCATAAGTTACCTAAGCTAGAGCATAAGTTACCTAAGCTATCTCAGGCACTTATCTTAAGGTACAATGATAAATTGTTTTATGGATGTGGGGTTTTTTCCCACTGATTATGAAGAGAGCTAACTCAGGCCAGGTAATTCCTCCCTCATGACACTTCTCTGATGACAGCATGAATCACCCTCCTGAGTTCTTGTTTTCCTCTGTCCACTAGAGGAAGGAAGGCAGATAATTATTTCATATGGATGAAGGGGGAAGGATGTAGTCCTTGGTTCTCAAATGTTGCTGAGTTCTGCTACAAGTCTATTAGATGATATAGTGATTATCTTTTACTTTTTTGTCTATTTTTCTTTCTGTTAACAGAATGCAAAATACTGAGAAGAGAAACTACTGTTTTCCATCTAAGAAGCCACCCAAATCAATTTGAGATTTATACTGAGGTTTCACCCAAAAAATTAATTCAGAAAGTAATAAAGTACAAACATGTGCATAAAACTAACCTTAACTCCCATGCTGGTTTTGTCTGGGGTGGAGCTAATTTTTTTCATAGTAGCTTGTATTGGGCTAAGTTTTGGATCTGGGATGAAAAAAGGGTTGATAAACACGTGTATGTTTTAGCTATTGCTGAGCAGTGCCTGCTGAGCATCAAGGCCTTTTCTAATTCTTACACTGCCCTAACAGTGAGTAGGCTGGGAGCGGGCAAAAAGCTGGGAGGGAACACAACTAGGACAGCTCACTCCAAGTGATATCCCATACCATTTGATGTTGTTCTCAGCAATAAAAGCTGAGGGAAGAAGGAGGAAGGGGGGATGTGTGGAGTCATGACGTTTGACTTACCAAGTAACCATCACGTGTGATGGAGCCCTGCTTTCCTGGAGATGGCTGAACATCTGCCTGACAGTGGGAGGTAGTGAATGAATTCCTTATTTTGCTTCGCTTGTACGTGCGGCTTTGCTTCACTTATTAAACCAACTTTACCTTGACCCATAAGCTTTTTTGCTTTTGCCTTTCTAATTCTCTTTCCCATCCCACCATGGGGAACTGAGTGAGCAGCTGTGTGAGGTTTAACTACCTACCAGGGTTAAGCCATAACCACCCCTAAAACCTTATGAATAACCTATTTTTCAATGATTTGTGTGGTGGGCTGGCTTACCTGTGGCAAATGCATTTGCACCTACAAGTATATTTAGTATTACTTTGTTATTATCCTCATACACTGTAGGGATAAAGTGACTGAAGTATTCTATGAAAATATTAATCCCTTTTTACAGAATTACTAGGCTAGCAATAGAACTCCTTGTCATAAAAAAAAAAAAAAAGTCTGATTAAATTTAATCTCTAACCTTGCATCCCTCTTTAGAAAGCTATATATTCATTACAGGAAGTTATTCCAGTCCTTTAGATGTGCACAGAAGCACATGTGCATGCACGCATGCACACACACACACACACACACAAATCACGGCTCTATAAAATGAATTTTTGGGACAATTTGGAAATTTTATTTGAACAGCTGAACTATTTGCTTACCAGGGAAATTTTCCACAGATAGTTACAGATCTGTTGCTGAAGTATCAATTCCATTAACAACATAAAGCAGTCAGTGAAGGAAATATGTAGTGGTTAGTCACTTGAAATTCTGTACAAATGAATGATCATTGTGATCAGATATGTCCAAAGGTCAACGTGAGTTCTGCCACAAGATTCTAAGACTTTGACACAGCTTGATCAACCTCATCTAAAACACTCCATCTGAGCCAATTAGCTTCACTTTAGGTATTGGCTTGGCTTCTTTTCATTAATGGTTATGCACTGCTGCATTATTATTTGTTTGGTTGTGGTTTTTTTCATGGAGCCTCAGATATTCAACATATTAACTAAAGAGACAACTGTTTGAACGATATGAGCTTCCTCTATGAGGATAGTGTGTCAAATGAGCTTTCCAGTAGTATTTTGTGTCTGAGAGGCAAAGTTTGAATAAGAGTTACGTAGTTTATTTCAGCATGGTAGCACTGTTTACTAAATGCAA
This sequence comes from Ciconia boyciana, assembly GCF_034638445.1. Classification (NCBI taxonomy): domain Eukaryota; kingdom Metazoa; phylum Chordata; class Aves; order Ciconiiformes; family Ciconiidae; genus Ciconia; species Ciconia boyciana. The sequence continues at coordinate 179,119,352 of NC_132934.1, forward strand.
ATTTTACACTAAAATACAGTGAAAAGAAAACTTGGATGACAAATACCATATGTTGACAACTTCTCCACCTATAAAGGGTATCAAAAGTTATCCACAGAAAGAAGTGTCTGTAAGTCCTTTTAAAGCTATGAAAAAATAGAGAATGAAGGAAAAAATTTTTTTTTTTTTTCCTAGAAGTGTTATTTCTGGCCTGAGCAGAAACTAGAACTGAAAATCTCTATGAAAACTCTTTCATAAGATTAATTTTGTAGATCAAAGAGTAAAATTTATACCTTTTTAAATTCTGTTAACAATGATAATGATAGTTCAAGTAAATTTTGCATATTAAATTCTGTTTTTCTGATTGTCTTAAGAAATTCCTAATTATAAATACTGATATTAAATTTGTTTTCTGACAGTGTTAATCTACTGTTATGTTGCTGGCAGAAGAAGACACCGATGTGGTCTTTTAGTCCATGGTGTTTTTTCATCCTTTTCATTTTATATGCTACTATTCTTCCATAAACATTTTAACCTGTGCAGGCAGATGAAGCCATATGGGTAGATCTCAATCTTAAACTGACATAGCGGCACATACTTCAAATGCTATGTGAGCTTAGGGCTGAAGTTGTAAACAAGAATAGTTTTCTGCTTGCATGCTAGTATATTGTAATTTGAATTGATATCAGGTGATGTTCTCAATTTGGCAGTAAACAAAGGTTACATAGTGTGGCAGTAAAACTAATTTCTTATTGTGCTTTCAGGACCTAAAGTATAACATAAAAGAGTTAGGGTCAAGTTTTCTCCCCAGGTTTTGCTGATACACTCATATTTCTCACTTGTGCATGCTCAGTACATATGCTAACTGCTCCTTTTCTAAAGATCCATTCTATTTCCCTGATACCAGTTTAGGTTTAATACCACCTGCTAACACCAAAAGGAAGCTTTAAGGCAAACAATGCCAAACTGCCAAAATATTTTACACTGTGATTTCCAATTTTACAATTCAAACTACAGTAAGCTTTAAATAAGTTACCCTCTGCTATATATGTGAAGTTTTCATATTATGGAATTAAGGTAGATAATGCTTGCATATTATGCATTCAAATGTAATTTAAAAAATTAAACTCTTAAATAAATCATTCCTTAAATTGAGGGAGATGGTGGAGTTAAAAATCCAAGTCTGAAAACTACTAACTAGTTAATAACTATTCAAAATATAATCAACACTTTGGATCTTGTCATGCAACCAGGATAAACGCATTCCTGAAACCAGGAGGAAATTATTTCTTTGTTAGAAGTCTCTATCAGAAATGAAGGGGAAGTGCATTATCCCCTAGGGGCCAAGTCATTTGCCTGCAGCACTAGCAGAAGTATTGAAGTCATACTGAAGGTAGATAACCAAGAATCCCGTTATGATCATCATTAGTGGAGGGTCACACCCCTGTGTATTATGGATAAAAACTGAAATAATACACAAAATTAGGATCTGGATGAACCTAAATTAAAAAATATCTGACATTAAGTAAATTGTTTAAAGGTAGTTTCTAAATGTGCTTAATAAATCATACTTTTTTTTAATATGTCCCATATTAGCTCCCTCTTTCTGATGGCTTAGATGGCTTATCACATAAGTTTACAGAACTGTCAGAATAAAGTAAAAATCCTCTTGTGGCACAGAGAAGTAAGAGAACTTACAGCTGGACTGTTTTGGTCTTCAAATTACCTATCATCTGTAACAGAAATATATTGTCATTGCTAAGTGCCTAAACAGCAATGTATTTATTTCATTCAGTATTTTACTTATAAACAATGCTATTCTGTGTGATTGTCAGTAGTTAGGATTTTTAGTGTATCCTACATTGATTTATAAAGGAGAATAGTCCTCTTCTGCATGTCTCACTGTCTTTTCCATCTACTGTCTGGTCCTCTAGAATGTAAAACAAGAGAGCAGATGTATAATTTGGGAATGTCACTAGCAGCACTAAATACTGAGTGTGTTTTGTTCTGGCACAGTTTATGTAGAAACCTACAGTTTTCCCAGCCTCTGCTTCTCATTTGCCAATTATGTGGCTTCCCCTTGTGCAAAAAGACATTTTATCATGTGCATGCTGTTTAAATTAAGCCAAATGGCATATTCTGGAAATAAAATTTATAGAAAACAAAATTTCCTAGGTAAGTATATTATTAATATAACCTGCAAAGAGAAAAAAAAGCCAGATCGTGTAAGCTACCTTCTCTGCTTGACACTCAAGGCAAGAAGAGCTAATGAAAACTGTTGCAGGAAGCAGGGACACTGCTTCCATCTTCTGCTGTTGACTGTTGCAAAAGAAAGAGAAAAAGGAGTTTGGAACAAAAAGAGCTTTTAAAAAAAGAATTCATTTCTGTGAGAAACGAGAAGTTTTCTCTGCCCCAAACATACCAGGTTTTGGGAAGAGGAGGAGCTTGGATTACAGCACTCCCAAGGTATGAGAAAATTTCACTCCAGGACTGTAAGCAATAGAGCAGAGGTGAAAGTTTAAGGCAGAAAAGGTTTAAGTGGGAGACACAAAGAACAAATAAATGTGTAGAAATTGAATGGCTGGATGTCAGAAAACAAAATCACAAGATGTATCAATTTTGGTATTTGTGTGAAAATTACTATGTAAAGGACTGAGATTCTTAGGGAAAAGCTGGTGTTAAGGTAGAGCTTCCACATTTTTTCACTTCTTCAAGCACTGCAGATACATATTTTCTCCTTAGTACAGTTGCAGACTAAATTTGCCTTAAATATGATACTAACTATTTATCTGTCTGTGTGTGTGTTGCTAGCACCACCAGACTTATTCCTTTCTTCTGGATAATACTGACACTAATTCTACTTTGAGAATTTACAAATACTTGTTCCTAAAATCTGCAACAGTTAACCTAGGTAGAAGGTTTGAAGGGATAGAATAGTGAGACAGTACCTTAAGGAAACAGGAGGAGATGGGAGAGAGGTAGATTAAAATAGCATATATTGAGATAAATAGAAACTTCTCATTTACATGCTTCTTTACAAATATATGCAAACTATTTAAGCTCATGTTATTGCTTATTTCTATCCTAGAAGCTAAATCAAACATCAACGCTCATTCTTATTGTCAATAATTTCATTGAACATAGATTCTATAGATGCTTTGCCAAGTAGCTTTTGTGTAGACAGTCTTAAAATAATAAAGTATGAGTTACAAAGCCTCAAAGACATTCTCTGACTACTAAATGCACAAGATATTAATTCTGTTTGCCAAGCCTTAGTAAGCTTTGTGATTAATTTGCTGGTAAGGGTAAATAAATTTCTACCTTCACCTCTTTGAGAGTGCATACAGAAAGCAGGTGGAGAAGTAGTCAGGATTTTGAGGTGGTGATAGGAATCATGACACAGTAGAGATGTTGAAATGTTCACAGGTAATGCAGCTGGATAAAAGTTTCAGCTGGACCTCAGTACTTAGGGTAGATAAGTGAGTGCAAAGAAGATCCAGACATGAAGGGAGCAACAGGAGAGGCAAGGCTAAGACAACACAGGCAGAGATTACTTGAGAACTCTACAAAACCTGAGGCTTAATGAAAGGAAAAGAAGGAATTGAAAAGGAGAGGCATTTCAATTGCCATGCTTGGCTAAGGTGGAAACACTATTGCTTGCTGCAGATGCTTGTTGAATGGTAGAGCTCCAGTGTTGAGAACTTGGAAACCCATGACTATCACTTCCTTTACATTCTACTATTATCAAGACATCAGACAGATGGGGTACAAATTAACTGGAATCTTCATTACATGCTCTGCTTCTTGTTTGTATCATCAGACATTTAGTCATTGAGTTTCTTTTCTTAGAGTCATTTTTCTTTCCCTACTCAATGGTATTTACTTGCAACATGACATTTACTTGTAAAGTGACACTCTTTTTCACCCTCAAGTGACATTTCTATGGCACGTTGTGCAAATGTTTGGCAAAGATTTGCTGGATCGATTAGAAGAAACAAAGGAAAAACATACAACACACGTTGATATTCTTGTTGCTGTGACTATTGTTTTGAAATACTGACAGAGAATTTTCAGGCTTTTCTGTCTTCTTGGCAGCAATATTAAAAAGCTTGCCCAACTGCAACACACATACTTTCACCTTCATTAAACTGGATCTGCAGACTCCTGATGAGGGAGGCTGCATGTCACCTTTCACAAGATGAGCCGTTCTGAAAACAGCAAAACCATTACAGGGCAGTCACGCATCAATCATGGAATTGGATGTACTAGCTTGCATGTATAAAACTGACCTTACAGAAGTCCTTTCTCCATCACAGTGGTCAAAGAATCATTTCCCCAATCATTTCATTTACTTAACTATTGCATTCATTTTTAAGAAAAATTAGATTTTCAGGGAAATCCTAAGCCTGGTGGAATACTGTCATTTTAAAGTATCAGTTTTCCATTCCTCTGGTAATGAAAATTTTCTAAAGAAAAGAAGAAATCTTCTAATGAATGAAGAAATGTGTTTATTACATCAGGTGACCTTCAGGAACTGTTTGCCATGTGTTCTTTTAGATTTGTGCATTTTCCAATTCATTGCGGAAAAAAGAAAGAATTAATCTGTTCTTGGCAAAAACTTAGTCATTAAAGACCCCGTGCTTTTGTCTGAATCTTTAGTTCACTAAATTTGGCACCACTAGATCATAGTTTTTAAGCTCAATTTTAAAGAAAATAAAGTAAAAAAGCACCAAGTTTCCATGTTGGCTTAATGATTTTAAATAAAATTTAAAAGTCACAGGAATAAAAGTTGTCTGGATGTTTATGCTAAACAAAGGAAACACTCATCCAAAATGAGAAGCTCCATTAATTGTCTAACCATAGTCATCTAGAGTCATTTTATGTACCTAAGAATGTCTGGGACATCTGCACAGTATTTGCAATACACAGCGCAGGCCCTTGTGGGATACTCAGAGGCTTCTAGAGCAGCAATTGGAGGCCAAAAGGAATACTTTAAGGTATCTCAAATGGCACTAAACTCTTTAAGTCCAAGATACCTGATTTTCTCTTGCCTGGGATTTTTTTTTTTGTGAGAGTGAAATTCATTGCCTAGTGTTCTGCATCACACCAAATATGGAATCATTTTCACACTTTCACTGAAAGGTTTTTTCCCCCAATTTCCTAGTTTCATCTATGTAATGAAGATTTTCTCATCAGATCCTTTATATATTCAAAAATCACTCTTAGGTAAAAAACTGCTCCTCAGAAAGGATAAGTCAACTAGATGTTAAACTGTATGAGCAGACTTAAATTAGTCAGGTCCCAGACTCACCCCACCTAATTATACTCAGTTAGTGCCTTACTTCAGAGGTTAACTGATCCACAGTTTTGACTCTAGCCCTAATTTAGTTTGGGACTCTCTAGTGTCTCATGTGACATAGAAGTGAGTGTTATGGTAGTGCTCAGGCTAAAGACATCCAGCTAAAGACATCCAGAGAGTAAAAATTACTATCTAAGCTCTGCCTTGTCTCTTGAAAGGAAATCAGTCTTCACTTGTTTTAAAAGGAGCTTTCAGTAAGTATAAATCTTAGTTCAGTGCTTACATAGATAGAATGATCCTAGCTTTTAATGTATCAGAGCACTGCTCTCATATACTCTTAAGTAGAGGCTCCATTCGACAAGTAATTGCATGTGGCTTGTTTCATTTTCCTAATTGTATTCAGGTATGGCCCTTCTATCAGACATAATGATAATTTAGTTGGAGAAAATACAGCCTTTCAGACATGAGGCCAAGAAAAGCTGACTATTACTGAAGTGTGGCCATCCACCAGCAGCTGGTGGTCTGGAGTAAACCCTAAATGAGAGCACCAGTGACAAAAACAGACATACTCACTAATTTAAAGACGCTGACATAAATTCTGCAATAATGTCCAGGTGTTTTCCCCAGCTCACCAGTATCATGTCAGTTTGGTCTGAGCTGAGTTTCAGACAGATTTCTCTCATTCACGGACTGTTGTTCCTATTACCAGGTCTTTATGAAATATATGCCTCTTTATGCAACTTTCTGTAATATTTGCAATATAGTAAATTCTTTAATAATCTGATTCTTGTCATATGGTTTAGTTAATGATTTTCCTGAATTTCTTAAATCCTGATTATGAGTATGTGATTTTTTTTTCCTTTATGTGCTGGGATGGAAGCCTTCATTTTGGATATCATGAAGTCCTTTCTTGTTGTGCTGGTTTTGGCTGGGATAGAGTTAATTTTCTTCATAGTAGCTAGTATGGGGCTATGTTCTGGATTTGTGCTGAAAACAGTGTTGATAATACAGGGATGTTTTAGCTATTGCTGAGCAGTGTTTACACAGAGTCGAGGACTTTTCTGCTTCTCACACCACCCCACCAGTGAGTAGGCTAAGGGTGCACAAGAAGCTGGGAAGGGGGACACAGTTGAGGCAGTTGACCCCAACTGACCAAAGGGATATTCCATAGCATACGACGTCATACTCAGCAATATAAAGCTGGGGGAAGAAGAAGGAAAGGGGTGGACGTGTGGAGTGATGGCGTTTGTCTTCCCAAGTAACCGTTACGCGTGGTGGAGCCCTGCTTTCCTGGAGATGGCTGAACACCTGCCTGCCCATGGGAAGCAGTGAATGAATTCCTTGTTTTGCTTTGCTTGTTTGCGCAGCTTTTGCTTTCCCTATTAAACTGTCTTTATCTCAATGCATGAGTTTTCTCACTTTTACCATTCTGATTCTCTCCCCCATCCCACTGCGGAGGAATGAGCGAGCGGCTGTGTGGTGCTTAGTTGCTGGCTGGGGTTAAACCATGACACTTGTCATAACCTCAGGAAGGCTCTGGAAGTGCCCTTTTTAATGATGGAAAAGTAAATAAAAGGATGAAATTACAACTGAGACCAATGCTCTGAATTGCTGCCATCCTGTGAGTATGATTCCATCTGAATTATTTTTTATGTTGGATATGAATTCATGCAATATAAAGCAGAAGTGAACAAATAATTTACTTCACATTATGAAAATGTTAGATTTTTAAATTAAACACAGCAGGTTGGACAATGCTGAATAGATTTTAAAAGGAATTGCTGCCCACACAATAACACACATCCACATTCCTATTAGCATCAAACAAATTGTAGCTCATGTAATTTTTACCCTATGTAGTTTATATATTTTAAAATATTTTTGTAGTATATGAATACACAGACTTGTTAAGGCTACATGTAGACTATACCTATCAGACAGTTTTCCTCTGGGGAGCTGTGTGCATTATTATGATATTATTTTCTTTATTTATTTCTACCTTTAAGAAATATTCTGTAAGTGTTTAATCTTTCACCACCACTGAATTCCCCAAATGAGTTGTATGTACTTACAGATGTAGTAATAAACTCTATATTAACTTTCAAGAAACTAGTTTAGCTAAAATTAAATTACATTGCATTTTAAATATATTTATGGTGATAAAACTATGTAATATTAAAGGTCATATTAAATATTAAAGGGTGGTAGTTACAGATAATAATGAAATATAGAAATAATATACCATAAGTTCTGATAAAGCAGGAAATAAGAGGGTAATCTAAAGCAAATAAAACAAAACTGCCCAGAAATGGAAACTTTCACTTTCCCAGTTCTCGGGGGGAAAAAAAATCCTTGTGTAGTTAAAATTCAAAGATAAAGTGGGGGGAGGAGGGGTGGGGAGAAAAGAAGAAAAATAATGAAAATTGTGAAAATGCTTTCACAATATGAAAAAAATGGAACCACCTAATCAAGGTGCAAAGTACAAATTCGTGTTAAAATAAGACAGGGAAAGAAGTGTTAGTGAATTTTGTATTGTGTAGGCAGATGATAATGATGTAATAGCTGCTAATGCAGTAAATCTTATTTCATTTTAAGTTTTGTACCAAGGTCTGATACAGCGATAAACCTACACAGATTTAATATCCTTATATGATGGCATATTTGACCACATGAAGTTTCAAATATATATAATACAGAACTCTGAGGGTGCAATTAATCAACTCAGTTGTACTACGAGAGTTCCAGTCTCTTCCTTTCTTCTTCTTCTTCTTTTTTTTTTTTTTTTTTTTTTTTTTTAATCAGTTTCATCTCAATTCTCTGAGCACTGTTTAGGGCTGCTATCAGTGAATGTTAAAGTACTAGCATTAACTGCAGTCTGTTAACAGGTGTTTATCTAGTTATGCCTTGGAGTGAAATATATCTCTTGAGACTAGAGTTTGAAGGAACTCATTTGCTAGATAATTTCCTACAAGGGTGTATATTTTATTTTATTTCATTTTATTAATCTAATAGAAACTAGACCTAGGATCTAATGACCTTGAGTTAGATGACACTCAGGCAAAGACACAGACTGAGATAACAATACTGCTTATATAATACATTGTCAGCCATAGGCAGCCATTGCCAAACAATTTCTGGTCAGTGCCCAAAGTCATGTGATTAAATTCTGGCCTTTTCTGTTAGACAGAGATTGATTTAGCAAACACTGCACTTAGTGTTTTCTAATTTAAGTCGAAGATCACCCTTTGCTTCTGTGAGCTGGAAGAGACTGCCTTGCTTCATCTGTTTTTTAATCCTTTCAAACTGATACCTGAGAACCCCTTAGGCACTTCAGGTAATTGGGGGGGATATAGGGAGAATTCATAATAAACAATTGTCTTTGAAGGTCTTGAGGGAAGACAAAAGAAAAAGGGAAGGACTAAAAGTCAGATGAGACATCACCTCAGTGAAAAATTGTTATGTATATGAATCATTGCAAAGTATGTAAGTGCATCATTTACCAAAGGTACAGGAGATTCTAGAGCTTTCTGAAGCCCACATGAAAATATTTTTCATTGTATGTAATGTATAAGCAAAGTTCTTTAAATGTGGTGATACGCCAAAGCTGCTTTTCCATGTTAGATAATGAATAATCAGTTCTTACTCAAAATTTCCTTGGAATTCCCTTTGCAGATTTTTTCTCCTCTTCTCTTCTCTTCTCTTCTCTTCTCTTCTCTTCTCTTCTCTTCTCTTCTCTTCTCTTCTCTTCTCTTCTCTTCTCTTCTCTTCTCTTCTCTTCTCTTCTCTTCTCTTCTCTTCTCTTCTTTCTCTTTCTCTTTCTCTTTCTCTTTCTCTTTCTCTTTCTCTTCCCTTCCAATCATTACCTATTTTCTGTTTATTGCAGTTTGGTTCTGGATCCCAACACACTCCAGCTAAGTCCAATGGCCCAGATTCTTGAAGAATTTAGAAACAAGGTAGGAAAAAAGACTTGACACAAGTATTAGAACTGTTAAAGATTAGGTGCCTGTTTGTAGAAAAGAACTAGTTGGAAGGTTATTTTGGAAAATCTGGACACCACCACTTCTTATTTTGTCAGCATTTTTGAAAGGAATGAATCTGAGTACTGTTTTTCTCATGGCTCCCTGTTCTGGGTGCATAACATAATTACTGGATCAGATTTTTTGAATTCCATATTAATTACTGTTTGGGGCACACGCCTCTGGGCATTCATAGTAGCTCTGTGCTCTAGAACCAAATTTTTTGAAGGAAGAGTTGCAATGTGCTTAAATTGGTACATGCTAGGACTTAGATAAATGCATACCACTAGGACAGTGTTTTAGGATAATTTAGAGAGCCTGAAATTTTATTTATAAACCTAAATTCAGGACTGCAACCTATAAATGCTACCTAGACTTCACAGGCACTGATATGCCCTAGGTGATTGAGACTTTTGTCAAAACTTTCCCTGCAGGCTTAAATTTGAACTACTGAGCATGCTTAGTGTAGTCTTCAATTTCTTCAGCCAAAGACTGTTCAGTTAAAAAAAACCAACACATAAATATCCAAAACTCTCTTTGTTCAGATAGCTGAAATGAATCTTACTTTACTGAACTAATTTCAGTCTCTTTCTGTATAACTGGTGATCTTTGCACAACCACTTAGTGGCCAGGTCAGTCTTTCAGAAAGGTGCCCAGATTTTTAGACCTTCTTCTCCTTTAAGAAGTTTGGATGCCCAAACTTTGAGCAACTTTGGTTGCCAACCTGACCTTGAACAGTTCCAGGGATAAAGCATCCACAATTTCTCTGGGCAATTGTGTCTCACCACCCTTATCGTAAATAATATCTTCCTTATGTCCAATCTAAATCTACCCTCTTTCAGTTTAAATCATTGTCCCTTGTTTTATCACTACAGTCCTGGGTAAAAATGATGATAGAAAATGTGACCCTGGTGCCCTCCCCTTTCCATTCAGCTGCAAGGGAAAAAAATGAATTTATATTTTCCTGTCTCCTTAAGTTATTTTTCTTAAGTTTTGCCTTTTTTATCCAGTGCTTCTCCAGTGTATAACAAAGACAGCAAGTGATGGCAAAGACCAACAGAACTGGAATACCATGTCTTCATTCAGGACAGTCTGCAGTCAAGGGAATTCTCTCTGTTTAATGTAGTGAGTTTGACTTAGATTATAGATCAATAGCAAAGAGTTTAATTCAGACCACAATTCAATACACAAAACTTTACTGTAATTTCTGATTATTATATATTTCAGATATTGCTATCACATGTATTGTACTTTGACTATAGTGCTATCTTGTTTCTCATATATATGCAGACAAATCACATTGCTTATAAGAACACATTCCCTTTTCTTCCTAATTTCTTTCTAATGTTTGTTATTCTTATTACTATTATTATCATTCCTTATTATAATTTTCTTCTTTGTTGTTAATCATTATAATTTGTTCTGGTATTATCATAATGCTTAGAAATCTAAGTTATATTGTAAGACCCCCAGTTGTATCTGTGCTGAATAACACAGGAAAAAAAAAAAGTATAAGTTTATAACGCAAAGGACTTGGAAGTTAGTGCAAAGCAGTGATTCAGGCGCCAATTTAAATGCTTTAAGGTATCTAAAATGTCAACACAGAATTGGAAATAGGGCATGAGTCTGTGAAAAACCCAAATCATTCTAGATCAGCAGCTGAGGACCAGACCAGCCATATAACATTGAAAATGGCATTAGACACATATTGCTGGATCACTGCCAATGTGAAAGAAACAGCTGTATGTGTCCTATACAGTATCTATGCATTGAAGTACTAAAATATAAAGAACATCAATGAGAGCTTCCCCTGATTAGGGGTGGTGTTACTCAGGCTATGTTAAGAGTATGCAAGGAACAATTTAACTAATCTGCTTCCACTTTAACTATGCATCTTTGGTAAATGTAGAAGATGTAAGACTCCCAAAACAAGGCTCCTTTGGAATAGAGTGGAATGATAAAGAACACCACCATCCAGACCCTACAGTGATACAATAGCAATAATATTTTATCTCCAAGAATTGTAAGCCGCAAAATGTCTTTTATCTGAAAGGGGATGGAACGTTTATTTATGTCTATTCCCTACTCATTTAAATTACAGACATTTCTCAGCCTTGTCTACTCTTTAATGCTGGTTTTGACCTATGTTTCTTTTTCTTTTCCTCAAGTGTGTGATATTGCACCCATACTGGTCAGGCCAGATAATTAATGGTGGGTTTTTACTGCAATTTCAGAAAGCAGCTTTAAAAGGAAGCCCCAAAGTATGCAAGATCTGAATGTGGTCTAGAGACAGGCCTTCTCAGACCCTGCAGAGTTACTGGAGTTTGCCATGGGTCATTATACAGAAAGAATAATTATTGAATGGAATTAGTCTTTAAAAACTATTCAAAATTTCTTTTCATGTTTTCTATGAATTTAACACCAAAATTTATCTCACACATATTACAGACGTTCAAAGAAACTAGGCAGTTTATATATACACAAAGGCATTAGACAAATAAACTTGTAAAATTAGGAACCCTTGATAAACAAGTTATAAACAGAAATAAGAGTTACATTTGCAAGTATTAGTTTGACTGTACTGATCTAGCCAACTTTTATTTTATTTAATGGGGTTAAAAACCACTGATAAGTCTGGGTCAGCCATTCTGGATCTTAAAAATGACCAAGCTAATATTTCTGAAAGATAATAACCTTCTTCAAAATAAATTTAATTTAAGATGAGGTTTTTAAAGACAACCCTCATCTCTAGGTCTGCCTGTCATATGGTAGGCACCTTCAACAGCATATTTGCATCTGAAACTGTTTTTCAGATTGTAATACACTTGTTCATGATTTTTGCAAACTGTATTTAAACTATTTTATGGGAAGAATATAAAAAAAAAGCAGACTCAAGCATACATTACAACTATGCCCATGAATATCCCAAATGACACTGGAGTGAACCACTGCTCACCTTGCCTTCATTTCCAACAAAAGCGATTTTGGTTTTGGTGTTACACATGCTACACACTAGTTGCAGGTCTCCCCTACTCAACACCAACAGATAGAAGGGACACTCACCATCTACTAAAGGGACTAGCCAACCAAGGAACACCCAGTGGGCTCACCGGTCAGTGCTTATAAAGAACTGAGAAAGGCCACCCTCACACTGAGGGTGAATAGCTACAGCAGCTTATCATGAGCCTCTCAAACAGGTGCAGAATGCCACCAGTCAACTAATATGGGACTACACTAACTCTATTTATAATCTATTACAAATAAGCAAAACTTATTTTTGATTGCCTTGTTTCTTTGTGTTAGGTCAAGGCCTTCTTTCTTCTGTTTTCTTCTACATTCTCCTGTCTTTGATTTTTATCCTTAATAGCCTGATAGTTATCACGCAAAACCAATTTCGTTTGTCCAGTCAGGGGTCTTGTCATGCCTACCTCAGTATTGATCCTTATTTCTCCTGTCTTATGATTTTGACATCTGTCACCTCACCTGCTCTTTCTTCCTACTTTTTTGTGATCTTTGAACTGGCTTACTTTTGTCTATATTAATACTGTGTTTGACTGAATACAAATCACACTGAATTATTCCAGGGACAGCTATTCATCCCAGACCTTTCTTTGGCCTCTTTCCATCTGGTTATTTTGGGGTCTACACAAGGGCAAACCAGAAGCCACAGTGGGAACCAGTTGGTCTCCCGGTGTGGAGAACAGTGAGAATGAGATTGTAGGAGTTGTAAGAGAGTGTCTGCATGACATTTAGACCTTCTTTCTAAGAAATAAGTGATTGGATTGCTGGGCAGGAAGGTGGCCCATGAAAAAGCCTTCTGTTGTGAAGTGGTCAGTGAAACTGAAAGGAGGTAAAATATTGCAATAAAGTATATATATTCCAACAATTTCCCATCTAGATTGGGAGACTGCTTCAGATTCACAAATCTAGGCATCTGTAGTGTAGGGGCCCTTATATGAGGTATGTGTCTAAGCTCCATTATAGTCAGCCAATACAGCCAACAAAGCTTAAAGAGCAAGTTCATCTGAATACAGACACCAGAGGTTCCAGTCAGTTGCTTTAATTTAATTGTCTACCATCATTTGAGAAATCCTAGGGTATTTTTGTATGTCTTTACAGAAGCACAGAATCATATAGGTTGGAGAAGACCTTTAAGATCATCGAGTCCAACTGTAAACCTAACACTACCAAGACCACCACTATACCATGTCCATAAGCACCTCATCCACACGTCTTTTAAATACTTCCAGGGATGGCGACTCAACCACTTCCCTGGGCAGCCTGTTCCAATGCTTGGTAACCCTTTCAGTGAAGTAAAATTTCCTAATATCCAGTCTAAACCTCCTCTGGCACAACTTGAGGCCATTTCCTCTCGTCCTATCACTTGTGACCTGGGAGAAGAGACCAACCCCCACCTCTCTACAACCTCCTTTCAGGTAGTTGTAGAGAGCAATAAGGTCTCCCCTCAGCCTCCTTTTCTCCAGGCTAAACAACCCCAGTTCCCTCAGCCACTCCTCACAAGACTTGTGCTCCAGACCCTTCACCAGCTTCGTTGCCCTTCTTTGGACATGCTCCAGCACCTCAATGTCTCTCTTGTAGTGAGGGGCCCAAAACTGAACACAGGATTCAAGGTGCGGCCTCACCAGTGCTGAGTACAGGGGCACAATCACTTCCCTAGTCCTGATGGCCACGCTATTTTTTATACAAGCGAGGATACCATTGGCTTTCTTGGCCACCTGGGCACACTGCTGGCTCATATTCAGGTGGCTGTCAACCAACACTCCCAGGTCCTTTTCTGCTGGGCAGCTTTCCAGCCACTCTTCCCCTCTTTTTTGCCACTCCCCCCGTCTTTTAGTTGCTGGTTCAGAAGCATGCAGCTCTCTTGCACATCCTGTGTCAAATATAATAGCCCTATATGGCTATTTGGCTATCCTAGTATGTCTCAAAAGGCACTCTATGCCCATGTTTAGGCATCTGAATCAATCTATATGTCTAAATATTTTATATAGTTTAAATTTAATATAGTTAAATTACAAAAGTACAAGACAGGAGTCTGTGTAACTGTCATTACTTGAGTAAAATCGGTACAGAGAATCACTAGCCTGACCAGGGATCCTTTTGGTTAGCTAAAATCAACTAAATTCAACAGGGGTTCATCATATAGATTACTTAGCTGAGTACATAAAACTAAAAAAATACTCCAACAGACTAAAGTACTTGATAAAGCACAATAGCCCATAGTCAACATGATTACATACACACCTAGCATACGCTTAAGCATTTTACTGTTTGAAGAGCAAACAGAACCATGCAAGAGAACTAACTGCTTTCACATAAGTTGCCTCCTGTCTAAGAGTGAGAATCAGTGTGTCTCTGGCACAGCTGTGACTGTCTGTTTATACCAAAACAACCATATATTTAGAAACAGAAGGGGATTGGTCAGAATAAGAGATATTTGGAAGAAAATAATATAATTATCAAATTTCTGTTTGAAGTTTATTTTACATTTTTAAAATTTTATTACAATGTTAGAATAGGGGTTGGCCCTGTCATGAAAAGGGGACATGTTTTAAAATTCACACAACATTTTTCACTAAATGCATTATAAATGATTGAATAGGCCAACACTTTTCACCTTTGAAAAACATTTTAGATGCCCATAGTAAACTGTAGGCTGCTTCTGCAAAGGCAGCTACAACCAATTAACAGATGATAAACTACCTCTCACTGACAAATGTTGCTGAGACATATCATCTTTCTTTATCATTTACTCTTCTAATTTGAATAGAATTCTAGATGTAGCTAAGGGTTAAAGCTAAACTCTGAGTCATAAATTACGTATATTATGAGATTATGTGCATTTTTTGTTTCTGTTTTGGTTTATGTCTCTCTCTTTTGCCACAGTTCAAATTTGACCATAGGGTTTTATAAGATTTATCTTTCCCCCCCCCCCCTTTTTTTTTTTCTTTAACTTCCTTCATTTCTAAATAATGCAAAGATCCTGGCATGTACCATCTCTGACAAGTCAGAATTATTATTTCTAGAGTACTGTCAGGTTAGATAAGCTTTCCATCCTGTGTTAAAGCCTGAGTTAGAGTGTTTAATTCTAACACAACCTTCCAGAATTTGACAGCATGACACTAGGAATCTACTGATACATGGAGGAAGTACATCTGGAAATTGAATGATTAATAATTGAACTTTTGGAATATGCCTCCCTCTGCAAGTTTCAAAATTTATTAACATAATGCATGTTAAATGATAGTATAAGGTTTCATAGCATTAAAACTTTTCTAGGTACATGATATATATATATATATTATATATATATATGTGTG
This sequence comes from Ciconia boyciana, assembly GCF_034638445.1. Classification (NCBI taxonomy): domain Eukaryota; kingdom Metazoa; phylum Chordata; class Aves; order Ciconiiformes; family Ciconiidae; genus Ciconia; species Ciconia boyciana. The sequence goes on from NC_132934.1 coordinate 179,134,984, forward strand.
TGTCTCTCTATATATTTATATGTGGGTAACCAGACACATAGCACTGTGTAAGCATTAAAGTTATGTGCGCTCCCTATAGTAAAATTATTATTTCAAACAGGTTGCAGAAAGTGTTTTTATCATATTTTTTGTTTTGTTTCATTTTTTAAAATTATTATTATTATTTCATTACTGATTTTCTGTTTCTGTTAATACTGGAATTTTATTTTATATACATTTTTGGTTTTCTTTTAGTATATTTGTTAGCTGTTGAAGGTCAGTTTTATTATGGTGTAAACATGGAAATGTGAGTGGCATATCCCTGTACCTAGAAAGACAATTTGACCACAAACCTATGGAAATTCATGGGAAAACTAGTGATTTACTTAATTCCACAATTATGAATAACTGAAAAGGGGTGTCTGTGTCACAATAATTTTTTTAGTACTTTGCACTATTCTAGGATCTAAATAATAAACAAATTCTCAAAAAAAAAAAAATTGGAGCAACAGATGAAAAATTATTGAGATTTAGAAAACTGATTTGGAGCAAAAGACTGAAGATGATCAATTTATTTAAGCCTTAAAAGACAGTCTGATTACACTCCATTAGTACCTAACATGAAAAAAATATTTCTAAGAAAGATACACATTTTCCAGTGCAATAAGGAAAAGGTTTCTAAGATCCAGTGAGTAGGAAGTAAAGCTAGATAAATTTAGAATAGACCTGAAAGACAATTGTGTAATAGTTATGGTTTTTAATCAATAGAACAATCTAGATGTGTAGGATTCTCTCTCACATGAAGTCTTTAACCCAAGAAAACCAGTTTTTCACTGAAAAGTCTCTGTCTCATTGCAAAGCTATGAACTTGATGGAGGAATTTTCAGATGAAATTCCAATGGGCTTGGTTGTAGAAGAAGTCAGAATAGATTAAGGAAGTGATCCTTTCTGATCAGAAAATCTATAAACGAGTACACACCGAAATAACTTCTATAATCTAACAGTTCTCAATTTGTGGTCTTTTTTGGCTTTTTTTTTTTTTCCTTTTTTCTGAATTTCTCCTTGGGAAAAGAAAGTGACATCAACTTTCTACTTTGCTGATGCTTCAGTAAGTACTCTCTGGCATGTCATAGCCAGGGAATGAATCATGTGAAGAGAAAATTTAGGAGAAAAGAAAGCTGAGACAAAAAGCAAACCAGCTAGAGCTTTCTAGATTTCTTAGAGTGCAGTGAAAGGTGAAACAGGAAAATTTCTTTGTTTTGTGCTCAATTGTAGATTTCTGTGAAATAAGATAACAAACTAAAATGTATTTAGAAAAAACAATAGTTTTTTTCCAGTTGATTTTACCTATCTTGTGACAAAATAGATTGGGATGTTTTTTGTAGCTTGGTACAGTGATGAACGTATATTATAATCTTGAAAGAACAAAATTTAACAGGATTGCCTATGCTTGTTGTAATTCTTTATGCTTAAACCATTTAAAATATATCCTACTTCCATCTTCCATACCCACCTACTATCGTACCTGTCTCAACATTTACAAATTCCTAATTCCTTGATGGGCAGTTAGATATCCCTTGGCAAACTTCCACCTAGTAGTGTGCAATAGAGAATTCTGTAGGGCTCTGATTTGTAACTTTAATCAATTGTTGTGTCAGACAGATGCTTCAATTAATGTGATTACATTTATATAGGTAGAGGCTCCCAGTCTAGGAATATAGCACCGAATTTCTCACATTAAATGAGATTGAAATTCCAGACGGTATTTTTTATGTCTCAAAGTAAAATGAATTTCTTGCAGTCTATAATTTCTTGCAGTTAAGGACTGCTTTATGACTGTTGTTGGTAAAATGCAAGGCTAGATATAGCAGTTATTTTGCAAGTGAAACATTTCTGCTGGTGAATATCCAGATACAAAAGCAGAGAATCACACATACATCTAAAATATTGTAAATATTTTCTTCCTATGTCATCCAACTTGTCCTGATCTTTTTAATTTTTAGCTCAGTATATGTTATGTATTTTACATACTACAAACCTTCTACTAAAGTGGAGCATAAAACTTATGTGTAATTTCAAAAAAAATCCACATATTTTCTAGTTCTCTTCTCATAGAATATTAATGGTGGTTATTTAAAGATATTTAAAAGAAATTCAGCATGACTAATATTGCAAACAACAACATTTATTACATGGAAATTGTCCTAGTAGTTAGATAGATATTTTTCATTAAAATTACTATCTATTATTTATACTACTGACTAATAAATAGAGCTAATGAGTATGTCTTCTAGTAAATATCAATGGTTTGATCTAATAAAGGATGTGGGGATTCTGAAAATTGGTTTCTGAAGAATCTAACTTTATGCTGGAGTGGGACGAACATCTCTGACTTAGGTACCTAAACAACTATGCAGAATACCAGCACAGCCAGATACCTCAAAATGGGATCTGGAAAACAACATTCAAGAAAGAAAAGACAGAGGCAGAGGTGTATCTCTTTCTAAGTTGTTGCCAACAGGACTGCTGCTTGGAATTCACAATCTGGAGTCCTCTCTCAAAAAAACCCCACCCCACCAACTGAAAACCAACCTACACGCCCCCCCTCCAAAATCCCACAACCAAAAAAACCCCACCCCTCAACTTTTCTATTCAAGTCTGGATAAGAATTTGTAGTTCTGTTTGCTACTCAAAGGTCTGTTGGTGAATTTTTTGGTGAAAGTAGACCAAAAGGCAATTTTCTCTCTTTAAGAGAGAATATAACCTATATTAAATTCTGCTTCCTTGGAAAATGTCCTAACTTGTGACTATAACAGGCATTGAAATAATCTCCTTTTGGTCCAGTCTTGCTGTGTAATTTGTAGGTTCTGAATTATATTAGGCTTTGATCTATTCACACTCATAAGAGTAAATTTGTCTGAGATATATACAAAGGTGCAGCTTTAATAGTGAGGTGAGCTTCAGTGATGAAAGGAAAGAACTAACATAGGTTAGGTGACTTTGAGTTAAAGGGAAAGATGCTCAGAAACTAACAATTTTAGCCTGTGAGGTCAAAATTCTGCCAAATTCCCACTCCAAGGACTGTGGTTGCTTGTTGCTTCTAATGTGTATTATGTTTTCACCTGTTATGGATTTCATTGTCACTTTGTTTCCGGGAATTGGAAATTAGCTTTGAAGAAACAAACTATTATTTGTGAATATAAATAATAAATAAAGACAATAAAATATATATTTTAAAGTACAGCATACATTAGAAACTAATTACATCTCTTTAGGGTATCACTAACCACAGGTAATTACCATTGCAGAATGTAGATTGCCATTTTGTTGTCTGTATAATGAAAGTTTAGACTCCTTCTTGAATTTCCTTTGTTTTCTGTAACCATGATTTGGTATTTACAATATTTTAAGATAACGTACTTTTTTCATGTTGTTTAAATTCTTAAGGGGAAAACCCTTAGACCTCAATATTGTAATTTTGAGACTAATTTCTAATGAGAGTTTTTTAGTTTGACCGTTTTAGGCATTTCTTGTTCATTATCTTGTCTGTGCCTTCAAACATTCTGGAAGGAGATATTGAGATGATACCATTTCTACTTTTAGCATGTCTGTTTTATGTACATTGCTCACTTCTCTAAATGGAGGTAAGGAGAGCAAGAAGGAATTGGCATCAGCAGAGTATTTATTGCTGTTATCAGATACTCTCCTCCACCATACAATAACTCTGTTTTAAAAGGACTATTTTTCTAATTTCTCTCTGTCTCTCTCACATATCATGCATCAGGGTATGATTTCATGAGGATCTTGTCAGAGAAGGAGATTAGAAAGGATCAATAAACTGAAATGAAGGGCAACAATGACCTTTCAGTAGTGACTGGCACATAGACCTGGATTTAACCAGACATTGACAAGACTGGGCTGCAGGAAGTTCCGCAGGTTATTTCAGCTCACGCCCACCAATGGCTACTGCATTAGCTGTGAACACTAATTAGGTTAAGCAAATACTAGAAAGAGTACAAGAAAAATGTGATTAGAATTACTGTGGATGACTGCGCATTAAAAAAAAAGTCAGATGAAAAACTTTTAAAGCAAACAAATGCTAATCCTTACCTATGAAACCAGAGACCGGGAAACAGAAGAAAAATTATTCTGGAAATTATATTCCCCCCTTTCTTTTTGTCTAGTAAAGCTGTGAGCATGAATGCATATACATTGTACCATGCCAGTATAGCATTCGCTCTTTACCATTGACCTTAGAGAGATAAGATGCCTACCTAACTAATATTTGGTAAGTTCTCTCACATCAAAGATGTAAGGTAGGCTAGATATGTTGAAAAAAAAACATTGAACTCATTGTGACACTTGAACAGCAAGACCTGTGTTCCTTCATGGTCCACAATGGCCAAAGGTCTGAGATTATCAACTGTCTTATCCAAGGGAATATAAATACCCTTTTTCAGACAAATATCTATACATGTAACAAAGATCAATAGAGTCCCCTGCTGCTGTTATCTTTGTAATTTATTGAACAGAAATGGCATGAACTACGTATTCAAGGTGAGAAACAAAAACGTTCTGATAAGAGATGACTTTTACTGGTTTGGTCACAGAGTATAATTTATGCCTAAAAAATTTAAATTTTGGTACTAGATATGTATGTATTGCCTCCAATATAACAAATACCAGTAAGCAAGCTTTGACAATGCAGGTATGAATTGCTAATTCCAATAATTGTTATATATGATTTGACCTCAGATATTGAGGAAATAAGAGTAATTAATTCCTCAATTCCAGATTGTCAAAAGTTAAGAAATACAATGACTGATGGCTGTAACACCTTCTAGATCTGAGTGTTGTCTCATTCCCAGAAAGACAAGTCAGAAAAACAATGGCTGCGTCTTCATTATCTTCAGTAATGAGGGAAGAATCCATTGCATTTATTGACTGAAAGTTCTTCAAGAACTTCAATTATTTATGAAATCTTGAATGAGTCAGAAGGGTATCAGTTTTGTTATTTAATAACTTAAATGATTAAAGATTCATTGTTCAAGCATTCTTGATCAAGCAGAAGCAGTAACGCTGAAAGTCTGAAGATCCATTCTGTTAGATTGTAGGCAGCTCCTACAAGATGTTTGAGAAATATCTTTATCTTTCAGACTTGAAAAGCTGCCATCTGGAGCTGTATTCCCACTTTTTACTGAGTAGCATTCTCTTGGCTGAGAAGCAAAGTTATAAGTTCTTTTGGGGATAGCTTATTTATGTACTCTTAAGCTTCCCTTCACCAAGTAATTTTCAGTGCTAGTCAGTCTTCCAAGAGCAGGGATTCGCGGAGGCAAATCTCCACAGATATTGGAAGGCTTTTCATGTGGAATGGTCTGGATAGCCTGCATAACCAGTTAATCCACCATTTTTTCTTTTTCAGAGTTTTTGATTGGTATTTCGTATATACTGATAGGAAAAATAAACTGAATGAGACTGGAGCCATAGTCCCTTGTGGAAACTGGTATAATACAGTGAGATTTGAGATAGACCACATATGCAGCACCAGTAGACACTGTGTTCTTGTTGTCCATGCGTGTGACATGGCTGAAATACCTACTTGCAAAAAAGAATGGTTTTGCAGAGGCAACATACTGGTAAAATGCTTTTTTTCAGGCCAGTGGATAAAATACTGTATGAATAGCAAATCTTAAAAGCACAACTTGGCAGCTCTAATTAGCATTCACTATTACAGGCACTCCAAAATAAAGCACTAAAATATTTTTAATCTCAGCGGGCTTTGGGGGTTTATAGCGCTTAAGTGTTTTTCATTTTATTTTCCTTAAATCAGGACATACTCCTTTTTGTGACACAGGATTAAGTCCAGAAATAAGAAAATAATTTCTGTAGTCCTGGCATTAGTAAAGTTGCATACGTCTGGCCGTATGGGGCAGTAGATATTTTGGAAGCAAAAAATAATGTTTACTGTGTTTGTGCCAGAAAAGATGTTTAGCCTACAGCTATTTCATGGCAATATTAGTGTCCAAGATCTGTGAGCAATGGAATATATCTTGCTTGCTGGTGAACTTTTGTTGTTATTTGCGCATGGAAAATATCAGCAGAAAGAAAGTCTAAAAAGTCCTTCTGTTAGAATATTAATGGCATTTCAGGAATGACACTAAGCTTAATGATTTACCATACATTACTGCGGATAAACCCCTTTAAACTTACTTTCCACCTCCACCCCTTTTCCACTTGGCCTTTTTCTCTCTAAGTAGCAGTGATGCAGTGGAATCCAGCAGAGCACAAGCTCAACTGATATCTGTCTCAATTGATTAACTGTCTAGCAGATCTGATTTTCAGAATAGATACCCAAGAGAGCTCCAATTCATTAGTGGTCGTCCACATGTGATTAGAAACTGTGGGAGGGCTAACCCCCTCTTTTAACTGATCCAATTTCATATTCCTTGTGGTCATTAAGTGTGTTAATGGTAACTTAGCACCTGCATTAAGAAACCGACTTAACAACATCCTATAAATGACTTTAAGTCAGCAGGTGCCAAATTTACAGGAAAAAAATGACATGATTGCTGCTGTAATGTTACTTCAGGAGGGATATGAAGTAATAAAATGTTGCAATTGTTTAATCTATCACAATCAAAGAGTCATCATTTGATGATAACATGATTGTTATATTATTACTATCCTTTGTTACTGATTGCCCCTTCTTCACTCAAGGGTATCATTCCTGTTTTATGTTAATAACTACACTTTCATTTATACTACTTTGTAAGGAAGTAAAGCTTCCCACTTTCTTCACTATAATGAGATTGTGGATAGCAGGCTGTATTAGTTATAGGTTGTGCCAGAAAAGCCCACAGATTTTTTATTCTTGTGCTGTATATATACAGACATTTTGCTTGAGAAATCTTTCTGTAAATCATATAAAAGGAAGCTCTCACTCTAATAACATGATATTTCTAATGTTTTCTGATTCCAGCAGGATTGGCAGTACTTTAAATATATTCCGAATGCTACACAATGCAGATTTTTGGATGGATTATACTTAAATTTTCATTGTTGTGTTATTTTTAATGAGGGATGTAAGAGTAAAATTTTAGTTTAGAAAGATTGTCCAAAATGTTCTCCTTTCTTCCCCCAAAATACATGTGCAGATGACTGCTACCTAAATTTCAGGGCATGGCTAAGTTCCATAAATACAAATTCTTAGAATTGTACCTCTTCACTTGCCAAAGCCTGCCCCGTTCTGAGCAGCCATATGCCTAAACCCTGTTGGTTTCCAGAAATTAACTGGAGAAATGTCTATGCTCCCTAAAGGGTTCAATCTGTGAAGCATTTTGAGAATGAAGCATTTAGCATGCACCTATTGGATTAAGTTGTCATACAAAATGGAGTTACTCTAGGCTTGTTACTGCACATCAGAGTAATTGGCAATAATTTCCCCTAATATCTGAGGAATCAAAGAGATTTTTGAGAGGGAAACAGGTCTATTTTAAGCTATTACACTGGGTACCCCATACAGTTAAAAGACAGAAGGAAATACCAGGGTGAGAACTATTCCTTGGAACTGGTTAGCATTTAAAAGAATTTAAATAGGAGAATGTGGAAGATATAGGTAAGGAGAAGAAAAGAATAGAGAAGGTGAGAATGAAAGAGAAGGGTTTAGGATAGATGGCTGGCAGGATAACAGAGAAACATCATTCTCAGAAAATGGTTGAAGTTTCTAATGTTTCTAATGTTACAGAAAGTCAGCCTCATTGGCTTCTGGGCATAGCCATAATATACAAATAAAGTAAGTATAAACTTTAAACCAAATGCTCTTCAGAAAAGAAAAGAAGTGATGATTTGAAATGAAGATGTACAAATATAGAAAGATATTTCTCCTTTCCAATAACAAGCTATTAAAATTTAAAAAATTTCACACTGCACATACGTTGTGCCACTGACAAACTGCTAGACCCTAGATATACCCTAGATGGTTCCTTGAAACACTGGAACATACAGGGTCAAAGAATAACCATCATAATGTACTGAGGGGTATTATAGTAACAGAAAGACAAGCATATCTAAGAAAATAATTTGAATGCCTGATTGCTATCAATTGTTATCTCCTAGATGAATGTGGAGCTCTACTGACAAAGTGCACCTCTTTCCTCCTTTCCTGGAAAGCAGTAAGCACTTCTCTTGGTTGTGAAAGCATGTAATTTTCTATTACCCTACAGGAATGGTAGGGAAGAGCTTTCTTCCTACAGCTGGACTCCACGCTTAGCTGAGAAGTGCCAGCTGAGACATGGTGTTAAATGCCACTTCTTGAGAGAGATTGAGGCTGCCTCCCTCAGAGAGGAAGAAGTGAGCTCTTTGGTGTGGAGCTCAAGCCAGAAGCTCCTTATTGTTTTACTTTACAGGAATGGTGTTTCCTATGATGCATCCTTTGCTTATTAATTTCTCAGGAGTCAGAACCCTTTGGGTGATTGGCTTTAAAAACAATAATTAATAAAAGTTGAGTCTCATATAAATATTTACAAAAATGTTTATACATATATGCTTATATACTGATATTAGAGTTGTTTAATTAGTTCAGCTGAACTAACAGATTGTCATGACTGACATAATGGTGTGTAATCAGCAAGTTGCTGTGTCAAAGCTCAGAGTTCAAATTTAATCCACGTGGGAAATGTAGCACTCTTCATGCTTATGCTTGATGCCACACTATTTTTCTCTTGGGAACCGACAATACAAATATAGTTGGTTCAAGAAGGTTAAAATATGATTCTATTAATATTACCTCACACAGTAAGTTTATATAATCCTTATATTCCCGTCTGTGTCACTTCTTGATGCAGAACAAAAGTGTTGCGAGACGTTCTTCAATTATGTAGTTAAAGGAAAAAATGTTGGAGCCATCTGTAAGATTCCACTGTAAAGAAATACCAAATGTATTGTATTTTTACACTTTTTGGCAAAAGTCCAAGAAATTGCAACCATAACTGTAGAGAAAACTACAAGCAGCAATCTGAGGGGAACAATAAGATCATGAACTTCAGTAACAGTGATTGGGTCAGAAGATGGGCATTTGGCTTCAGTCTAGTAATGGGAGAGGAAAGGGAATGTTACAAGTATAGACCTAAAAGCTTCATAAGACTGTAAGAGAATGGCTAAGCAAAACTCCCCAAAATATCTTTTTTGCTTCTTGGTCTCTTTTTCTGATTTTCTGATCTTCTTTGTGCAAACTCACGCAGGCTATAGTGGTAGAAATAATTAATAATTATCCTGCCCTAGCCTTTAGGAAAACTTAAATCTGTTGAAACTTTTCATTAGTATTTCCCTGCTTGTCTCTTTATTTCTTGATGAATTTCCCATGGGGAAAAAAAATCATTATTAGCTGACTAATGAATACCTGGGTCATAAATATAAATTATGAAGATTCTGTAGACAACTATTAGGTACAAAGTGAACCATTTAATTCTTCATTAACTCCTTAGAGTGAGTATTCTATTATCTTGCCAAGTGTTGGTTTTATTAGTAAATTTAATTTAATGCTTATACTGCTAATAGAATATCAAAACAGATATAAAAACAGCTACATAAATAAAAACCTGTGTAAATAGTTTTCATAGAATTCCAGCCAAATTCTCAGTTAGTGTAAACTGATTTTCCTCTGACAAAATCAGTGATGAAATGCCAGTTTATAGCAGGTGAGGGCTTGGCTCTTGATATCATAGAAACCGTATCTGTTTTGGGATTGCACTTGCAAATTGCTACAAGCCTGGTGCATTGATATCCTGCTGTGAACAATTCAGACTGGCATTTTTTTATTTCAGTGCAAAATGGGAAATGTAGTTTACACTGAGAGAGCTTAGAAATGCACGACTATAATGAGAGCTATACAATGGATGAATAATTGGGAATGTATAGTAACTTCAACTGATGTAGAAAAACATATTCTGCTGACTTGTTCTCCCTTCAAAAAGTGTTGCTTTATTCTAAGCAATGGAAAATTCTTGATGCATGAAAATTGATGGATGAAGATAACTATCTTACTTTATACTCTACTGTATATATATATGATAAATTTTCATAGGTTACCATTTAAGTATCTATGTGCTCAATATGTTATTACAATATTTATGATGATGATCAGTGGAGAAAGCAGCAAACTGTCTTTACCTGGTCGCAGGGCTTTGAATCAGCTGCAATGTTCCACAGGAAAAAGAACAATGCTCTGGAGCTCAGGGTAGGACAAGCAGTGAATGGGAAACATGACATATGCATATGTGCATTTGTCAGCACATATGGAGACACCAAAATTCAGGTGTTTGAATCTTCTACTGTGTCCTACCCCTATAATTCTTTGGCAAAAATTTGTCTTCAGCAGAGCAGCTTACTTGCCTGGCTTCTGGGCTCAGAAGGGTTTTGAAATCAGGTGGACTCCAAGTCCCCTGAAGGACTAATTCTAACAGGCCTTTTAAGAACAAGCCTACCAGGAAGACTGAGCCCTTCACAACATGCAGCTGTGCCTTTTCCTTTTAGAGTGTTGCAAAAAGAGTTGCTTGCTTTTTATGTACTTACCAGTTTGAGTCCTCACAGCAATTCTCAGAGCAACTACATCTATATTATTCTGCATAACAATATTTTGTCTTTGTACAACTTAGTTTGTCTAGTTGAAGTCATTTAGAGCAGAATCAGGTCTTGTATGCACACTTCAGGAATGAAGACAGCATTTTTTTCTGTTTGGAGAAGGTGAATATTCTTAATAACTAAGCATAAATACATGATGTAATGTTGTTACTATGTATATGCTTTCATGATAACAATACTTTGGATGATCACATGATGTTGAGGGATTGTGTTTTTTAAGTTACATTCATGATTATTTGTGTTCTTTATGAACATTAAATTTTGGATCTGCAGATATAAATTTATATATCTGCCAGACATGTAATTTTTGTCTTCATTTGCCAAATAGTTAAGATTTAAGTAGTTTTCTGACACAATACTCCTTTATCTGTAGGTTAAAGGCTTATATGTTTCTTTTTCATGTTCATTTTTCCTTCCTTCTGTCTCTTTAAACTCAAAAGGAAGAAACAGGAAACGAGTGCTTTGTCTGAATTTTGCTTGAGTTAACCTGCTTTGTTAAAAACTTCATACTTAGGCAGTGTTTTTAGCAATGATCAAAGGTTTAAAAATTGCTTATGTTCTTACAGAAGCAGTTCCACTATGAGTAAATATTTAAATGTTGGGTGGGACCTCAGAAGGATTCTGGACCAACCTAGCAAAGCATGGTCAGCTATGGGGCAGATCAGGTTCCTCAGGACTTTATGCAGTTGAGTCTTGAAAACCCCCACAGTCTCACTGGACATACTAGTCCACTGGTTGACTGCTTTCCTTATCATGAAAAAGTTTTTCCTTCTAGCAAATCTGATAATCTCTTGGTTTAGCTTATGCCCATTGCATTTCACATTGTGCTTATATGATGTATTGGTGTGTGTATGTTTGGAGTGGTTTTCTTTTAAGTAATTTCACACATTTCCCTTAGAGTACTGTCAAACAGACAATTGAATTAGCAGACCTGAAAGGTAGCACCAGTTTCCTGATCAGGGCACAAAGCAGTAAGAAATTTCTTATGCTGGCTCTGTCAAAAACAAAGCTATATTCTTCTGATAAATTCAGGTGCACAGAGATATCTCACAGTGCCTTTACAATAGTCATTCTTAATGGCTGCCTTTAGATATAATTTTACTTTTTTCACCCCCCCATCATTTTTCACCAAAATTCCATGGACTCCTTTTTAAAAAACTTTTTGTTTAACCTATTTTTATAAAGGGGTTTGCATTCTCAGGCTATGTAGTTCTTATTGTCCTACTCTCCTACCTGTTAGGAATTTAACACTTAAAACACAGGAGACTCTTTTCTTCAAGCTTTTACATTCACAGTGGAATACACAGATTAGAAAATATAAACTACAAATAAGAATCACTGCCCTGAAAGTTCAATTGAAATCCTAGTTTTCACAGTCCTTCTAGACATGCTATGCCAAAAGCTGAGATTTCGCTGAGGTTCTTGTTACACCAAGTAACCTCCACTTCTGCAGATGTAGTTGTGCAATATCATTTGATTGTGCTCTGTCCAGTAGTGTCCTGCTTACCTAAGATTTTTGTCATTTTTTTCTTGTTTTCCTTTTTTCTTTCAATGTATTTCCACCTTTTCTGTCTTCTTATAAAAGTACTTACAATTTACTGGGTCTTCTAATTAAAGTGAAAGACACTTGTTTGCACTTAAAAATGGCTTTCAGTGAATTCGTCATGTACTGGTAGTAGAAGAACCATCTTTCAGTTATTAGCGCCTCAGAATAAACCTATGGTTAATACCTTATTTACACAAACCGAAGACTTTTGTATCCATGTTTGGCGACCTTGAAGCTGCATTGTGTTCAGTGCCCTTTTTATAACCTTAATTACCAGGGAATACAGAGCTTTAAAGAAAGACTAACATTTCACTTCAACATCCACAATAATCTATTATAAAGCCAGCTAAGCCAGTCCCCAAATACGGAGAAATGTTATTACATGCTCAGCTAGCTGTCAAGGGGCCATGAGTCAGTGGCTTACAGTTATCAAAAATAACAAGGTTGTTGAGAATTTCCTCCAACAAAGCCAGCCAGCTTATGAAGGGATTAAGCTCTCTTTGATTAGAACAACTGGAACACATCCTGCCCTTTTAATTAGCATTCCCTTTCACCTGGTTTAGGCTGGTAATTTGACACTCTTACTAGCCAATGCAAGAAAAGTCTTGCATTTTTTGCCTACCCGTAAATATTATAGCAGTAGTATATTAGCATGCACTAGCTAAAATGCGAACAATCTTAGATATCATGTTCAAAGGCCTATGAAAATCACAAGGGCATAATGTCAATAGATACAGTGTAATAATATACAAATGCAAAGTGTGACAGGAGGCTCCGTGAGCCTTTAGGCACGGTACATTGCCCTGAGGCCACAATCTTTTTACCTTCTATCCTAGACAACCAAAAAGGTTTTATGTCAGCTTTATTGATATTTTAGAGGTTTACATTTTAATTTCTAACTTAAGGCAAGTCACTCATAGCAACCTCTGTTTACACTGGTGAAGGAATGAGTGAAAAATATGTTCAAAAAATGAAGCGTTGATATGAAGACAGTTTGGCGTGGAAACACCATCCTTGCCATGTTGAAAAGAAAGAGAAAAGGGTATTTCATTGGAACACAAGTACTGGTACCTTGAATTTGGATTGCCTGCTCTCACCCTACCTCTGTCCTCCCTCTCCCTGCTCTGATACCTCAGTGTTGATGGGTATTTGGTAAATACTAAGGAAACTACAGATGACCAATGTGCTCTCCTGACTTCAGTTATTTATGCAAAAGTCTGAGTGTTATACTGAATAATTACCGAGTGAAGTGTTTGTCAATGTTTTGCAAGTTCCCTCCTTTCTCTGGTACATTTCATTGACATGGATTTAAAATAAACCCCACTGTATGTTGTTCCTCATTGTCTCAGTTCAACTGCCTAAATGTGTTCTTGAGAGTCGTGCTCTCCCTCATGTTCTGTCCTTCCCTCCTTTCTTCTGTCCTTCTTTCTATACAATACCAAGTGCAAAAAATTCAGTTTTGTTCAGCATAAACAGTGGTGACAGTCAGCTAAGTCTGTCTCATGTTTCAAGAGCAGCTGCTCATCTCCTACTCTCCACCCACCAGACATTACTCCACTCTCAGATCTGCCCTGCGATCTGCTTGTGTAGTCACTCCCTAACTCAGTTCAATCAAAATTATCTGTGTTAGAGAAGTTCTAACTTTTAAAGAGTTTGAGGTAACCAAGATCCTGAACTAAAACATTTTATATTACATAAATGTATTAATTTGATTTATTTTGAAAATGGGTGATCAAATTCAATAAAATATTCAATTCTTACTTTTATTTTCTGGATGTCTTATTCCTAAAAATACAAAACTAGCATAGGATCTGATTTATTATATAATCTTATGCTACAGCACTAAACAACTAATTTGAAAATATATAATTTTTTTTTTTAAATAAAATATCTGAAATGTTTGATTTCTGCAGATCAACAGGACTTAGATTTAATGTTTTGCCACCTAAAGCTATTACTGTGTCTCCTGTCACCTCTTCACTGTCCTGCAAATATATGGCCTATATTTTTGAAGGTATTTAGACCTTCATTTTCAGTTCATGCCAGGATTTTGGGCTCACTAGAAATGCGTGAGGAAGTTTAGTTACCGCTCCTCTCAAGTTTTGTAAGTTGACACTGTACTCTAAGGGCAGTAGAGCTGATTATTTGATGTCTCACAGCAGTATTAGATTGAAGAAAGAATGCTGGGAATTATATAGAGTAGCCTCGCTTTTGTCCATTGGCCTTTTACTTTAAATGCTTCATCTCTTATTGGGTTATTAGGTCGCCTACAGGCAGGAAGCAGTATAAATTACTGTAAAAATCAGTAGCTGAAACTGCTCTTCTCTTAGCGCACTTCTTGCTCCTTTTCACAGTCTGCATTTTTGTGTGACCCAATCCATTCTGCCTGACAGAAACATTCAAAAGATATACTTGAAGTTGAGTTTTCAGACCTCTACAATGTCCGAAACCATTTTATAAGCTAAGTTGTGCACACTTAAAAAGTCTACATTCTAAACAGACAAATCCAATCCATTTTCAGGGATAGCATTTTGGAAAAAAAAAAAGTTCAACACGGAGAATATTTCTGGAGATTAAAAAAAAGTAAAATTATTTGCCCTTTAGAATGAATGATCTTCAGAGAGGTGATCAATGTAGTTTTATGATTTAAGAAGAAATTCTGCTTTCATGAAAGAAAGAATTTTGTTTCAGATTACCTGTCAAAAATAAGATACCTTACAGTGATGTATGAAATATCACCACAATTATTTTTCTCCTTGATGTAAATTTTTAAAAGATGATGGACATGTTTTGGTTTGAGCATAGTAATTTAAGTCACATACATCATTGTAGTCTTTTTGTAACTTGACTTCCTGTTTCTTGTTTTCCAGTGTTAGGGGGTTTTATTAATGTATCTTGGGATGTTAAAATAATTTGAAAACCACCTAGTTTCAGACAGACATTTTCAAAAATAAGTTTTCTTGAAGGACAAGACATAATTAAATTAAATAATTTCTTTTTTCTCTTCTTTTTATAGAGGTTTTTAAGACATTTAATGTTCTATAAAATAGTATTTTTTATATTGTGGTTCTCTAATATATGAATAACATAGAATTAAAGTAATTCAATGGAAGATGTAAGGTAGCCATCTTGTTTCAAGAATATTAGTATAGAAACAAGCTGGATAAGTTGTAGTATTAAAGATAGTAATAGATGACATTATTTGGAAACTGGAAAAGAGGCAAACAAAAAACACTCATGGATTTATCCAGAATGTGAGGAGAGGTGAAAAAGACAGGATATGACTGTGTTTTATGCAGTTTCTTAGACATTTGAGTTCTTTCATATAACAGGATTGCGCACAGAGAAATACTGTGAAAAATATTGTTTGATTTCTCTTTTATGTGTGCCATGAACACCTAATAAAGAATTAATTACACAAAAAGGAAGAGCACACTTGTCGTTTGCTGGTATGACTAGAATAACACTTTGATTTCATCTGTAAATCTACACGCATCAGATTAAAAAAAAAAAAAAAAAAAAGGTAGAATAACATCTAGTAAACAAATTACCTGGGAACAATTCAATTGCTAGGATACTTTGCTTGTGTCCCACCCACACATGTGCCCATATACAGACACAGACATAGTGTGCACACAGACACACATACATTTGTGTGTGTTTATAAAGGAACACACAGACATATATATATACTGGAGAGAAAAATATAAGAAGACTTCACTACAGGTAGAAATATTCGTATATTTTACCAGATATCTACTTGTGTTCATCTGTTCCCAACAGATTGTTCCTTTGCTCCGTTGATGCAACCAATGTAATTTCGGGATAAACTAATGAAAGTTTTTGTGTTCTTATTAACAATTCATAGCTGAACTTCAACAATAAGAGAAGAGAAAATAACCATTGTTAGTCTGTGCCGATGTAATTCAGTCTTCCAGGTTGCCTTTCTCTTGCCTCTGAAGGGGAAATTTTTAAGAACATACTTCTTTTTTCTATAAACTGTTTGGAAATTTAAAGCCTGTTTTTCTTCAGATGTGTATCTATACTTTTCTTAAGTTTTAAAGGACATCAGACTTTGGGTTTTCAGTGAAGTTTATTAGAGATAAGCTTCAGCTGTTAGGTAAACAAATACACAGTACAAAACTCTGAGGTGTGTGCATATGATGGCAATGCAGGGATACAAAAGAAAAAGGCTGGCATTAGAGCCATGTTTAATTACTGCTAAATAAAGGAGAAAGGAAAGGAGCTATTTAAAGTCAAAACAATATATCTCTGCTTAAGCCCAAATATATAACACAAATTCTTTGTTAGTGCGGTTCATAACATATGATTAGATGTCTGATGTACTTATTTATTGATGTACTCATTTATTGTGCATCACATGTACAATAAATAATACTAATTAAATTATGCTTGATCAAATTAATTTGATCTGGAAGGGAGGGAACTGAAATTACTTTCTTGGGTATGCTATAAAAGTTCTGCAGAATAAAAATAAAATCTTTTTATTTAGGCAGAATAGAGGAGGCCCTCTGGCCCTCCTATATCAGAAAAAGTTCAAAGCAAAGTTTATCACAAAAGATTATTCCTTCTACTTGTTTTAGAAGGCACTGATACTGCTAAAGGATATGAATAAGACATGAATATTTAAAAGGAATACATCATTATGAAATACTTCTGAAATAACTTTAATAATAATATAGATGCCAACTGGGAAATGCATACTACAATAATTAGACTGTTTAAGGGCCTGGTAATAGGTTGAGTATTTCAGCTACGGTTAGCTTTGTATGAATATTCAAAGATACACAAATATGTTTGGATTACATTACAAAGTGGCTTTTATTAACCAGTCATCAAACAATGCTTCCTTAATGAAAATATAGATATGATTGTTTCTTTAAAGTTTCCCCTTTTATATGATACTTAACTTGCCAGTATTCCGTAAGTGCTAAGATGAGCTATCGTATCTACCGAATTCTAAATTTTAATCTGCACAGTTAGTATGACTCAGTATGCCAATGAATTTAAAAAAAAAAAAAAAAAAAGCTAAGAAAATACTATTTTTAAGTACCTAGAAAATGCCATCTGAGCATAACAGAAGACTTTTCATGATACTTGTTCACAACAAATTTTGGAGATCTTATTTTTTGCAAATTGCAGGTGGTTCAAAATAAAAGGAGAATTAATTCTACTGTAGTTAAGATAAATTAAAATTAAATCATATAATGATTACATTATTCTTCCTATTACTCATTTTTAGCAATAAATGGTGTAGAAAGCAGTATAAACATAGCAGACGGGTGGACTCCTCGAGTTGATTTTGTCAAAAAAGGAATGCTTTGCAAACAAATCTTATGCAAACTCTTTCTCGAAAGCTCAAATATATATTGATAGCATTTATTCCACTTATGTAAAACACTCCTGCTAGCTATAAATTTGGTAAGAATCAGAACTGTCCAGATGATACTTAAGGAAATATTCCTCTGGTACTTGTAATCTTGCAGAAAAAAGAGAGAACTGCAAAGCTCATGAGGGAGATGGTATTCTGTCTAGTCATGGGCATTCACAGGTCATGTCCATAGTTTATGAGCTGTGCCACAGTGTACCTCAGGGTATTAATCAACTAGATTGGCAATCTTTGGAAGCCATAGCTCCATTTAGCCTCAGTATATCTAGCAACATTGAGAAAACCAAACATTTATATGGGGTGCAGAGGAGTCTAGTTTGCTGGATGACTACTTCCATTGAGGAATGGGAGTGGGGACAGAGAAAGAGAAGCTGGGAAACAGTTTTGACTCCCTGAATCTAAATGCAGTGAGGGGGACAACTTGACATTTAATTTTAGGCCTATCGTTTAGCTTAAGGGACAGTTGATAACAGTACATATGACTCCAAATCGAGCAGTTTGGTATCACATTGAATATACATTGAATTCTTATTGAATATACATTTTGTGTGCAATTGACTGCAGAGCTACATTATACAAAGCTGGAAAATTTGGCCTAGCAGGCAGATATTTTGGATAAGACTCTCTTATTACACATCTGTACTTTTCAGCACTTATCTAAACTGAAAATTCTCCATATATTATTACTTGTTATATTATTCGGATACCAATTGTTATTATTATTTTTCTGTGACAGACTTTTATTTGTGGAAGCAGCTGCAGCACTGTATTCATAATTGCAAGTTACATAGTATATAGGAATACTGCATACGATAATACAATGTATTAAACAAGGTAAAATTACAGCTCTTAAGTTTCTCTTTACTAGAATTAGTTATCCAGCAGAATCAGTTCTCTGCTAACTGGCTAGTGAAGACAAAACACATCCTACTGATGTGCTGACAGACATCTTTCTGCAAAAGATTAAGCATTAGAATTGAAATGAGCTGCAAACAAATTTGGTGTCTTATGGCTTTGGAGGGATGAGACCTATGTCTATCCTAGCAAAATAAGAATGGCATGGTTCTTTGGCCCTGAGGCTAAATAACGTGGAAACAATTTCATCCATACAGCTATAATCTCTTCCTCTGCAAAATAGGTTGGCTCTATTGAAATGGAAAGGAACAAACATCTTAGCAATAGTGCTTTCTTGTGATAAGTCTCAGGAATACCTGAGTTTTTTACAAGAAAGCACTGCTTGACCTGGACCAAAGCTATGCTAAGAATTGAATAGTTTGGACTTGTGCCCTGGCTAGCTCAGCATTTTAAGTAAAGGCATAGCTGGCCTCCAATTCATATACACATACATTGTACAGTGAAAGAAACAGGCAGGACTTCTATAAAAACCTGCACACTAACATTCATCATTCTGTTTGCTATTAAAAAAAAAAGACCAGCAACAAAACACAACAAAAGCAACAAACAAAAAATTCCCAAACAACCCCCTCCCCCCCTCAAAAAAACCCCAAAACAAACAAACAAACAAAAGGCCTACTGCATGCTCAGTGTTTTCCTTTTCCTGAGTAGGCTTGTCTCTCTGGTCAGTATGGGCAACAGCTGAATGGGTTAGTTTGAGTTTATATACTTCTTCAATTAAATATTATGTTCCCAAAAGATTTATGTCCTAATCTTAACATTTATGTTTTCTTTTTCTCTCTCTTAAAAGGCTTAATTGATCTTTTGTGACTGTGGGAGGAAGATAATTGGAATTATCAGCATTTCAGCCTTCTGTGGAGTTCTATGAAAATCCTAATATTAAGCAAGAGTTATATTGATCTGCTGGTAGACTGCACACCAGATGAAGTTCACATTGGTTCTCTTACTTCTTCCAGGACAGCAGTGTTGGGAAGATGCGAGGCAGGATCATTGGCTGTCAGTGAATGCTTTACCAGATAATGGACGATTATTGTTACCTAAAATAGCTCTGGTATTTTCAAGAAGCATTTTCATTCTTCAGTAGTCAGAAGTATGATTAATAAACATAGGGCCTTCTTTATTCCTGGCAGCTTTTCAGCATCAGAAGGCTGAGTCCTTCCTCAGCTAAGTGTCAAATGCATGTCTTATTTAGTTTTAGTTATTTAGCTTCATATACCTAAATATACTAAAATGGAAGCAAAACAATTTAGAAAGGGCTGCCCCCAAAGATTTCTGAAACCTGTAGCTGTATCAAATTGTCAGTATTTCTTTAATATTTCTGAGATATTTTAATAATAAAAAAGGAAACTGCTGTTTTTAAAGCAGCAAAATTAAAGTTACTGAAAACATTTTTTTTATGCGGTTGCTTATTCTAAATTTAGTGTATTTCTCTATAAGATCATTCTTTCATAAGTTTAAGAAAACTGAGAAACATAATTATATAATGGTACTGGTAGTTACATTTTTTTAATGTTTCTTTTTGTTCTTCAAATGAAATGGTATACATTTAAACTGTGTTGGGATTATGCTTCATGCCACTCGAAAGAACCTCACTTTGCAAGTAACCTGGTTGTACTAATCAATGATTAATACTCTGAGTTGGGGATAGAAGACATAAATGTTGACTGTAGGAAAATTTTTTAAAAAAAGACACTTTTTACTTCTGGATACAGCCAGGTACACTGGCTTCATTGTGCCATTGACATTCACTGTGACATTGACGTTCCTTGTGCCATTTTGGGCATTTCTTGAGAAATGACATGGTAAAGAAATACTCCAAAGAAGGGGAGTAAAGCTGCAAATTCAATACATGTGTAAAAATCAGATTAGCTGGTAGATGGATTTAGGGAATCCTTCATATGCATGAGTCATGGGTTTCATTCCCTGAATGAAGCTGTGGGAAAAAAATCTCAAAGAAGGAAGCATCTAGCTATTTGATAACTTTTCTTCTCTGATCTACCTCTTATTAGAAATAACTTCCTCATATGCCAAATACCTCTCTTTGTTTAAATCTTTTTAAAACTTTTCTTTTTCCCAAGAAGATCCCTTCTTTTATCACTTCTTTCCAAACAGGCATGATAGATCTGAAATGGACACCACCCTGGTGTATTACTCTTTTTGCATTCAGCTTGCTGAAGATTGACATAGATTGGGCTCCATTTGCTAGGGCCTGAGGGTACTCACAGGCTTCAGTTCCAGATCCCTTGGGGCTCCTTCCACCCTGCCCATGGACTAGGACCCCATGTCAGCCCCCTTGGGGCCATTTTTTAGAATTTTAGAAGCTTTGTGAATGAGAATGTGTCATGCAATAAATGTGCATTCAAGAAAGGAAAATGTGGTTTCTTTGCAGACTTAGGGAAAATCCCATTCACTTAAACTAAATTTAGGAGGACAGTACCTCTTTCTGGGAACCATCAAAGGCATATCACCTTCTCCCACTGATTTCTAGAAACCTTCACACTTATTTTAGAATGACTGGGAACTTAAAATTTAGATAGATTGGATCCATGGTAAAGCTGCACAGCAGTTTAATGGTAAAAAGTGGCACACTTTGAATGGTGTAGCACAACTGGACAGGAGAGAAAGTTGTGATAGGATATGATATGATACAACATCTCAGATACCTATAGATGCTTATGTTCAGATAACTGAAATTCGGAACTAAATTTCATCATGTCTATGATTCATCTCTCGTCCTTTTGTCAACTGCCCTAAGGACATGGCATTTCCTTTGTATATCTTTTGTGTATCCCCAAAAGACTTGGGAAACTGAATCATACCATTTATAGTGACAAATCATAGAAAGTTGTCTAAATCTGCATGGAACAGAAGATGATTTTTGTTATGATAGGGCAGTATGCAGTATGTAGGCACCAGTTAAACCCCAAATCCATTAAGAAAATAAGGACTATTTATCAGGTATTTATGAAAAAGAGAAAGTTAATTGAAGTACTGCTGTAATTGTTATGTTTAACAATTTTTAAAAACTGTCAGGTCTCATAAAGTTTTTGTGGTACTAGAAGGTGGGCCATGACTGACCGTAAAGTTCAGAAAAAATGCACTGGATGAAAAGAACCAGTTGACTATGCAGATGGTATTTTCACTGCTAGGGAAAATAAACAAAAATTAAACAAATACTTCAGATAATCCTGAATAAAGAAATGGTTTGGTTTTGAAAAAATGCATGCTTCTTTATTTGCTGTAAATAAATACTCCATTGATGACTTTACTGTCTGAGATTTGTGTTGAAATATCATATTCTGAGCAAGTATTAGAGAATATGCCTAGACAGTGAAGTGTGAACTCATAAATGTGAGAAATTGTACTTAAAGCTATTTCTTATTCTCCTAAGCTATGTTCATGCTTTGAGCACTGTTGGCTAATGTTACTATTCTTAATAAAATACTCGATATCACTTACTTCACTACTCTTCCTGCCCTAATAATTACTTGCTCCACAGATCAAACATCAAATTCTAATGACATAGTTACAGCACATGTGAATGTTAAGGTATTCAGGCTCTGGTACTTCAAATAAGAAAGTAAATTTCAGAGTCAGTAGGGCCTATACCTAACCAGTGTTTTCTTCTAATTTAAACTATGAGAACCATGAGAACTATGAGAACTATGAGGTTAAGAACCTCAATGGATACTGTCTAACATAGCTCAAAATGGAACAGGGATTCAAAAATACCACCCAAAATTAGTTTTAACTGTATGGGTTGATGCCAACTGCTTTAGTCCTGGTAAAAACTCTGAGTCATAGATCATAAAGCATTGCTATATGCACACATCTTGATGATGTTGCACTACCCTGTGTCTCTGAAGAATATTGAGCTGCAACTCCACAATATCAAGAACTTCTATAATTTTGTTTTTAAACATGCCATTGCTCTCACAACACCTTACAGAGGAAAAGCTTAGACTGAGTCATCTTAGATGCCCTCCAGCATTTGTTTCTGGTAACTCAGCAAAAACCACAGGTTTTTCTCCTCTTAGGGTCCTCTACTATAAAATTTGTACAGTGCATAGGAATCTAACATCCTTCCTCCTAAATGACTTCCTCCTGCTTTGAGTAGCAAACAATATACAGTTTAATTATATTCCTTCTTGTAATGAACATCTTGAACTTTGTGAGGATGACAACACTTTACACTTACAGAAGGCTTATCTTTAGGAAATCTAGCTACCATAATCATGGGTGGATACTGCTACTGTGTCTGAGATGACTATAAAGTCATTCAGGCCCAACTGAGTCAAATACTGCTAGAATACGCTCCCATCTGTCAATGATAGTAGTTGGAGTTAAGCCCAACTTACAGAGATTTATGAATTTAATACAAAAAAGTAGAAAGCCAATAACTCAATGGTTTAATGGAGTTTCAAAAATATGTGTCTTCTAGTGATAGTCACCAAAATTCAGAGGAATCTTCTTTTTCTTGTTGCAATAAAAATATTCATTATGCCTTAGAGAAAACATATGAGTGCAGCTTTCCTAATACACCTAATAACAAGTACAGGATTGCTGAGCTAAGGAAAAAAGAGAAAGAATAGCATAGCATAGCATAGCATAGCATAGCATAGCATAGCATAGCATAGAATAGAAATCTTTCAGTTAGAAGGGACCTACAATGATCATCTAGTCCAAACGCCTGACCAATTCAAGGCTGACTAAAAGTTAAAGCATGTTGTTAAGGGCATTGTCCAAATGTCTCTTCAACACTGACAGGCTTGGGGCATCGACCACCCCTCTAGGAAGCTTGTTCCAGTTTTTGACCACTCTCTTGGTAAAGAAATGTTTCCTTATGTCCAGTCTAAACCTCCCCTGGCACAGCTTTGAACCATTCCCACACATTCTATCACTGGCTACCAGGAAGAAGAGATCAGCACCTCCCTCTCCACTTGCCCTCCTCAGGAAGCTGTAGAGAGCAATGAGGTCATCCCTCAGCTTCCTTTTCTCCAAACTAGACAAGCCCAAAGTCCTTAGCCGCTCTTCATAGGACATGTCTTCCAGCCCTTTCACCAGCTTTGTTGCCTTCCTCTGGAGGCATTCAAGGACCCTCACATCCTTCTTAAATTGTGGGGCCCAGAACTGCACACAGTGTTCAAGGTGAGGCCACAGCAATGCTGAATACAGCAGGATAATCACCTCTTTTGACCAGCTGGTTATGCTGTGTTTGATGCACCCTAGGATGCAGTTTGCCCTCTTGGCTGCCAGGGCACACTGCTGACTCATATTGAACCTGTTGTTGACCAGCACCCCCAAGTCCCTTTCTGCAAGACTGCTGTCCAGCCACTCCTCTCCCAGTTTATACTTGTGCCTGGCATTAGTCCGTCCTAGGTGCAGAATCTGGCATTTGGACTTGTTAAATTTCATCCAATTAATCAGTGCCCAATGCTCCAATCTATCTAGATCCCTCTTCAAGGCCTCATGTCCCTCAAGAGAGCCAACAGCACCTCCCATTTTGGTACCATCAGCAAACTTGCT
Organism: Ciconia boyciana; assembly: GCF_034638445.1. Lineage (NCBI taxonomy): Eukaryota > Metazoa > Chordata > Aves > Ciconiiformes > Ciconiidae > Ciconia > Ciconia boyciana. Next base: position 179,158,998 of record NC_132934.1, read on the forward strand.
AATGGTGCATTCCACTCCTGCATGCAGAACGTTGATAAATACATTAAACAGAGCTGGCCCTAGAACTGAAGCCTGAGGAACACCACTGGTGACCGGTCATCAGCCAGATGTAGCCCCTTTCACTACAACCCTTTGAGCTCTGACCTTCAGCCAGTCCTTCACCCAGCGCACCGTAAACCCACAGTTAGACAACTTGTCCAGAAGGGTGCTGTAAGGGACAGTATCAAAACTCTTACTAAAATCCAGAAAAACTACCTCCACGGCCTTCCCTTCACCCACTAGGCAGGTGACCTCATCATAGAAGGATATCAAATTAGTTAAACAGGACTTTCCTTTTGTGAACCCATGTTGATTGTGCCTGATGATTGCATTGTTCTTGAAATGTCTTTCAAAAGAAAAAAGAAAAAAAAAAAGGATAAAACCCAGTCTTCCTGTCCTTCTTTGATGTTTTCTCATGAACAATACATTGGTTTCAAGGTAGGATGTCCTCTCTGTAAATAAATAACAAAAAGGCTGTGCTGAGTGCCTGACCTGTTTCTAGCTACCTATAAGAAGAAGGGAAAGGTGAATTTGATCAGTTTTCTTCCACCAGCATCATGTAAAGGAATGACGGTTCACACTTTGAAAATTTCTTTGCAGGATTGAGGTTACACCATGGGATTCAAGTTTTATAGAATAATTTAATAATTTCAGTTGCGAGGGGCCTGTGAAGGTAATCTGATTTAAATTCCTTCTTAGCTAGATTTGACTTTGAAGTTAGAGAATGTGCATAAGGATCTTGTCCAGTTGAGTTTTGGGTATCTCCAAGAACAGAGATTCCTGAGCAATTCTGGGCAACCTGTTCCAGATTTTGACTGCTCTCATTTGAAAAACCTTTTCCTAATATCTAACTTACTGCAACTTTGTCCACCGATTCTTCTCCTTTTGTTGTACAACTCTGAAGACTGTGATTCTGTTTTCCCCATAAATGCTTTTCAAGCTACCAAAGACACCCTAGCCTTCTTTTCTGTCCTTATATGTTGTGCTTCAGGTCCCTGATTGTTGTGGTGTCTCTCTGTTGGATTCACTGCTCTAGACATGTACTCTAGATGTGCCACATAGAGAAATATAATAACTTCTGCTGACTTGCTGGCTAGACTCTTACTAATATCTGCCAGTTTCTGTTGGTCTTCTTTGCTAACAGCACACTTTCCTCATGTTCAACTTACTGTCCACCAGGATGTGTAAAGTTGCTTTCTAGCAAGACAGTGCCCAGCTTGTATTGTTTCACCGAGTTATTCCATTCCAGGTACAGGACTTTGCATTTGTCTTTTTTGAACTTCATAAGGTTTCTGTTCACAGTATGTTCAACCTTTTGAGGCCCATTTGATTGGCAGCCTTAGTCTCTAGGATATCAACAGATGTCCTCAGTTTGGTATCATCATCTGTGTAATCAGATGGGACTGGTTTTTTTTTGCCTAAATATAGATATTTACTGGCATTTGAGACATCCTGGAGTAGTTGAGATATCCCACTGGGATAACAGTTATAACACAGGACCTTCAGAAAATTATGTACCCTTTTGCACCAATGAAAGCAGACCAGAGTGAGTTCCCTATGCCACCCAGACACTTATGTGTAAGCACCTGAAGTGACCAACTATGGTAAAGTAGTCCACATGCACGTGTTGACATGTGAGATATCTATGCTGTCATTATAGTCTGTGGAGATCTGGAACTTTGTTCACTTGCCACATACAGGTGTTTAGTGTCAGATGAGATCTTTAATGATGTCCGAGGTGTCTGTGTGGAGCTAGAAGATATAACAAAAGACCTGCATGGGAGACCTGTGTAGTCCTGTACTGGCACTTGAGGTCTAACAGGACGTGACAAAGCATTTCATATTGATTGTGTGCATATTTTGGAAAAATGAATCCACTATTAAAGTAGAGCTGATGAAATCTAAGGAATTACTCAGTTCAGCCTTTAGGAGACATGTAAATGTAGTCAACTGAACAGCTTTCTAGCCTGTATAGGCTTAATTCAGTTGCCTAAATATAGGTTCCTGGTGCCATTTGAGATATGCTAGGATATCCAAGACATCGACACAGAAGTGACAGATGGTACGTAAAGCAGACCTATATCTTCCTGGAGTGGCAGCTGGAGGATTTGCAGATAGCATGAGATGAACACATTTAAAAAAATTGTATGAGTCTCAGTGACGGTATTGACCATAAATTTAATCAGTTGACTTAAACAAATGCACTTCCTGCAATTTTACTTGCCCTAGAGTATACAAGCCGTCTCACAGGTATAATACTTAGGCCACAATGCTTTCAGGAGATCTGTATAGTTCTGAAACAGAAACTGCAGGACAGACAAAAAAATGCCCCACACCGAAAATGGCACTAGTATTCTATGTCTAGGCAACTGAACTAAATCCTGCCTAATGTGCGTGAATCTGAATTCTACCTCCATATAAGATGATAAAGTATACAGAAAAGAAAAGTGAGGAGGAAAAAAGACTAATTAAAACCAGAATGACCCAAGTGAACACAATATTGATGTGGTTTTTGCTGATAAATACGTAATTATGCACTGTGAGCCTTATGTAACACAGAATACATTGTGCTTTACGTTTAGCAGTATAAGGCAAGAAAAACAGAAAGACAAAATAATGCTTATCAACCAACCCATTTAAAAATCTACAACATAGCAGTATTTAAGCAACTACTTTTTTTGTTTTTCACATAAAACTTCAGAGCAATAAGAAACAAATTATTTTTTCACCCCATTTACTATGCACAAAAATGGTAAAACCTTCAAGACTTTTCAGAAATGATACCCCTAACAGAGATACCAGATGTGGTTTACAAGAGCATAAATCTTCCATCTGCTACATATACTAGTGTCTGTGCCTTCACGTTTCTGCTAAAGATGATCCCAAACTCTTTTATGAGAAGAGCTAAAATGATGGATTTGGTACACTGGGAGAAGAAAAAAATATTCTCTTTACAGATAAATGCTGTTGAAAGTTCATAACTTGAATGTGGGTGCATTCAGCGGGTCACTGCTGGAAATCCAGGAACATATTAAAAAGAGGTAAAAAATATCTGGTTCTGAATTTATACATTATATTAATGAGTATTGTAATGCTGCCACACATAACTCACCTGTGATTAAGTTTGCAACAATTTTACAATAATATTAATGAAATAATTATACTTTTAAATAACTGTATGTCCATCCAGAACCACAGAAGAAATCAGGTAATTAGCAGAGCTGAAATTAAATTTACTCACCTACAAGCAACATTCAGGGGAACTTGTCCCCTGTCATATCACTTAATTTAAAGTTTGTTGCCACTTTTCTCTTTTTATCTGTGTAGTGCCTATTGATTTCAATTGCACCTTTGCCTAACTCTAGAGCTTTTTCCCACTTCAATTTTCTCATGTACATGGAACAAAGAATTTGTGTTATTGACTTTAAAAAAATCATCATTTTCCCTTCTTATGTATTTTCTTCTTTAAAGTGTATCTTCAGATTTACTGCCATCTCATCAGAGCTGGGAATAATCTTGATTGCAGCTGGAGGTTGTGATACAATAATGTGATATTCAAACAACATATATAAATCCGAAATTTAATTTATACTCTGGACAGCTGGTTGGATTTCTTACCATAATTTGTCCCATCCAATGCATACATTCTTATTTTGGAATTTTCATATTCCATGTTCATCAACCTCATTGCTTTCTTATAGTTATTGCCTTCCAGTTTACTAACAGTAAAATAGTGTCCTATTTCCTTGGTTAGGAATGAATATGAAATAGCTTTGACTTGCAAATGTTCCTTTTTTTTAACAGGAAAGAGGACAATAAGAATTTTATCTAGAAAAAATGATCAGGTTTTAAGATACTGTGTTTAAATAATACATCAAAAATACAATGGAGGCAATGGGTGACATAAAAAAGAACCATGACGGTTCATTAATCTTGTAGGTATATCACACAGTGAAGGAATGACAAGATACTCAATAATTCTGAAAGAAAAGATAATTTTAAATGTAAGTTTTAGTTTTTGAAGCAGGTGTATTTAGACAGAGTTGAACAGCAGAAAGAAGTACAGCTTAGCTTGTTGCTTTATATATACATGTATGTGTGTGTACATCTGACATTGTGTTCCTAAATTAACATCTCTGAGGCTGTTTGAAGGAGGTACGCTTTAAAGACGTATGTAGGGATAGGTTTTATTTCAATTGACTGTTCAGAGAATTGAGTGAACGTCAAAGTTAATGGAATTCCGAGAAAATTTTATTACAGAGGAGAACTTTTCAGGACATTATTCCTATATTTTCTAGTGAATATTATGGTCTGTGAATTATAGTTTGTACTGAAAATAATTACTGTGTAAGCTTACATTAAGTCATTTTTGAGGGATCTGGACATCTTCTGTATCTCAGATTTCTTATATTACACAAATATGTAGTTCAGAAAGCTGGCATAGTCTCTCTAGCATTTCTGCGTTTCTCACTCCCAGACCAGTATTTTAACTTGTATAGCTTGGTTTGAAGGATGTTTCTTGCAGCATTCCCCCCCCCCCCCCCCCCCATTTCCTTTTCCTCAAGCAGAACAATCAATTTTGTTCTAAATTTGCTCAGGGTTATCCTGTTTTACTTTATTTTGGCTTGTTCTGTTAGTTGTCTATTCAACTAAAGGGAATTTGTGTTTCTGCCTACAAGCTGTTAGTTTGTCCTACGTTAATCCTATCATTTTCAGTGTAGAACATTATACCATAACTCGGTGTATAAAGCCTCAGTAACCTGTAAACATGAGTGCAGCTTAGGAATCAAACTTAAGAATTTCATTGGTCTTTTGATGATTTAAAGTCTGAGGAGTCTAATCCATTGAAATCTGGCTACTACAAGACAAGCACTCACAGAAGGTCTAGTTGGCATATAAAAAACCATGCATGCATAAATACCACATGTAATTTTAGCATAACGTGCAATACAGATATCCATGAGAAATAAATCTCCATTTTAAAGAAAGCAAAATATATTGATGAACTATTGATGATATCAGAGTTCTTTCTCTATATAAATTAATTTGAAATTCTTGAGCAATAATTCAGATGGAAGGACAATTCAGTCTGTCTCCCTAGAATATTGGATCAATAGTTAACATTTCAAGGCATAATAAAATGACAACTAGTCTGGAAGATAATATTGTAATCTTTACAAATCTTCTGCTTTTCACAGATTTTCATAAACTGTTTAGTACTGAGCCTTTGTATATCTCTCATGGGAATATCTCCTAAATAATTTATTGTCATCAAGAAATATTAATACTGTGCTTTTATGTTGCCCATCTATGGGGCAACCTGTCTGAAAGAAGAATGAATAACTTCTTAGGAGTACTGAATATTCATTGAAGCATGTATTAACTGAAGTCAATAGGATGTTCTTTAGCATGCTGGAAAAATAATGAGATGATTTCACAATCCTCTGATTTAGATAAGTAGGTTCTCTACGCTTTGTACAGAAGCATATACAGATCTGCATGAGAGTCATTATTTATTTTTTGCTTAATTTCAGTGGATAATTCTATTCATATTTATAAAAGGTAAGTAAAACTAGCTATGATTGTAATTGAAAAAATAGGTACTTCAATATCTATAATTTCAACATGTCAGTGGTGCCCTGCAACAATAACAACGTGTTTCCAAACTCCTGTTTAACACAGGACACTGTGACAGATTTGTCCAATAATGTAGGACCCTTCCTTTTTATCTAGGAAAATGTCATGTTTTGCTTTCAAACTCAGAGCAATAATCTGATATCTGAGTTCAGGGACTGCATTTTCAAACCATCATATTTTAGTGCGAGCTACTGACAAGCTGAAATACGAAAAATATGAAAAAGTCTATCAACAAAAAGTGAATCCAAAGGACCTTTAAAAGTAACCTTAAACTGAGTAACTGATTGCAAGCTTACGATATTGGAACTGCTCACAGCTATCTCCTAAAAGACTTCTGTAGGCTTCAAATACATTTCGTAACAGCCTAAGTAAAGCCAGCTAGCCCAATTTTTGCAGTATCAGACTTGCCAAGGCACCCAGATGATCTGTGCAATCATATGGATTTATGATCCAAGAAAAGTAGAAATTCCATGAGAGGAAAATAATAAAAAGAGAGGCACCGAAAGAAATACCAGTTTCACACAAAAAAATAGGAATTAGTTTGTGATAAGTATTTTCAGTTCAGATATGTTCATAGTTTCAGAACCATTTATTTTATAGCAACCTTCTTATTAGGCTTCCTAAAATAGTTATAAAATAGATGCTATTTTCCCATTAGATGACAAGCTCAGCCTAATGGGAGAAGAGTTCATTTTTACCCCTGGGATTTTACTGACTTAAGGATATTGTGGCAGCTTGCTTCAGTTCACCATGCAGTGTAAATTCACTGGCTAAGCACCAGATCAAAGAACTACAGTACTGTTCAAAGTGCTACGAGCGACAGTCTGACTTCCAGAAGCATGAAAAGAAAAGGAAGGGAAAGGCAAAGAAGTAAGGCATGGGACAAATTGCTAAAGGTTATAGCATAGTGGCAAAGCCTATTGATATAATGAAAAAAGCAAACAACAAAGCCAGACTATAACTCTCTAGTAGCAGTTTTCTTTTCATTCTTATGGGGAAAAAAAATTAAAAATAAAAAAAAATATGATCCAAGTATTTTATAAAACGGTAACAGTAGTATTGGAGAGGCCAGGTCATGAAGCAACATAAACTATTGGCTAGAACACTTTCCTGGAAGAGGGACTATTTGGTATAAATATCTTCTATGAATCTGCAAAACCATGGATATGAACTTTGGAAAAATCAGGAAAAAACCTTGGCAGGTGATTGCTGTAACAACCAAGCTACAGGATGTTTTCAAGTCAGTGATGAAGAAGCTTGTCTTTTTCTACTGTGTGCATTTTAAGACAGCAAATTATATTTTTCACATATAACTTTAACAGTCTAAAGTTAAAATATTTATTTTACACTAGTTGTATTGCTGCATTCTCTAGGACAGTGAGCCAACTGGCATCCTGTAGCTTTTTATGGTCTGAAGAAATCTTCTCTTCCTCTGCGGTATTACCATAGTGCTTTAGCCATATGAGCAACTTGGAGTCCCACTATGATTCCACTGGCTGTAGGTATGGAATCTCCTAATGGAATTTTTACATCCATTGGTGCATGCTGGAGTCTAGCATTCTCCAAATCCCAGTATACAATACAAATGTGCAGTTTAAAAAAAAATCGCATGGGAATAAATTATGTACATAGGCAAAAGAAGAAAAGCATATTTCTAGCTTGCAGGTATATTGAAAAACAAATTTAATAACTTGAAGTAAAATATAGAACAGTTTGTAGGAATTACAAGTAAAACTGATGCATAATTGAGTTGTGTCCCACAGGGAGACATTCACCTCAAAATTAGTACTTGAACAGATGAAATACTTGCTACAAAATTATGGTAATGCTGTTTACACCACTCAACTTACTACAAAAAAAAAAAAAAAAAAAGGAAAAGAAAAAAATAGAAGAAAAGAAAAAAAGAGAAAAACTAAATCTCTGTGAAAAGTTTCAGACTCATTTGATAAGAGAAAACAAATCAGATATTTTGTTGGAGAGATCCAGTCTTTAGATTAATTTAGATAAATTTGTTTCGTTTTGGACTTTTTTCCCTATACAGAGAAGCAGATTACAGTTAATTTTACTACAAGTCCAGCCAACTTCAAACTGCAAAACTGCAAAACTTGGAGGCATTTGTGTCTAAAAGTAAAATCCATGAAACTTATTTATTGGCATTTCCCTACTTTCAGCAGATTTCTGAGATACAAGCATTATTACCTGTTTATATTGATTTGCATTTGCAAATTATGGCAATGCTTTAAGACGAACTGAGGAACTATATTCCTGTGTTAGGTAGTCCCTCACATTTCTTTATTTCCATTTGCTCAGTTTATTTAAATGCAAGGATGGTGTACAAGGACTGCAGAATGCATGCTAGTGATCTGTATCGCATCCTGCTATTGGCTGTAAGAACAAAACGGAATAAGCCATGACACTGGAAAAGTGATATTTGACAACACTGCTAAATAAAAGAGGACCAAGGAATGGTGTTTGTTTTCTGAGTTCTAGTGGCATCCCTAGTCTCATTTCTCATTAGAGTCAGGTCATTCTAGAAAAAAAAATAGAACAGTCAAAAACAGTCGAGGAAGACGTTAATGACTGTATTGGGTATGGAGGGCAAGGTTTTGGCAGAAGGGGGCTGCAGGGGCGGCCTCTGTGAGGAGAGGCCGGGGCTGCCCCGTGCCAGACACAGCCGGTTCCAGCCGGCTCCAACGGACCCACCCCAGGGCACGGCTGAGCCCAGCAGCCAAGGTGGGGGCATCTTAGGGAAAATATATTTAAGAAAGATTAGAAATACTGCACAGGCAGTGAGTAGTGAGGAAAAAAGTGAGAAACAATCCTGCAGACACCAAGGTGAGAGAAGAAGGTGGTGGGGAGGGGGAGAATAGGTGCTCCAGGCAGTAGAGCAAAGATTCCCTTGCAGCCCATGGAGGACCACAGTGGAGCACATAACCACACTGTAGCCCATGGAGGACCACACGCTGCAGCAGATGAATATGACCTGAAAGAAGCTACAGCCCATGGAAAAGACCCACGCTGGAGCACGGGAAAAGTGTGAGGAGGAAGGAACAGCAGAGAGAAACTGTTATGGATGACCCCCCATTCCCCATCTCCCCTGTGCCACTCAAGAGGAGGAGGTAGAGGATTCAGGAATAAAGGAATGAAGCTGAACCTGGGAAGAAGGTGTGTGTCGGATAAGGTGTTTTAGTTTTTGTCTTTGTTTCTCACCATCCTACTCTTTTTCCAATATTAATGGAATTAATATTCCTCAAGTCAAGTCTGTTTTGCTTGTTACAGTAATGAAAAAAATACAAAATATAGCAAAAAATAGCAATGTTTACTGTTATTTCTTTCCCACCAATCCAGGTATTGGTACCTGATTTAGCCTATCATTAAAAATGCCAATCTAGAAAAATGCCAGCACTTATTACATTATTGTGGAACTTGAAATACTGGAGTGATATTTAGTTACTAAAACTTATTATTTTAGAAGAGTAACTCATACAGTAGAGTGTGGTAATTGTGGGTAACATTTTCTAATAGATCAAATATATACAGTAAATCTAGAAAGGCTGAGGAGTGCATATCCACTGCCATTGGACAAAAATCTGTTACTGAATACACAACATTTCTAATCCTGTTAAAACAAGCTGTCCACAACTGCAGGCTGCATATGTCTTCATTTAATAAAAAGGCAGAAGCACATTGTTCCCATACCATTCTAGAATTCCTAATCCCAGCATATAGTGTATTTCTTCATTGCTAAAGAACTTTTAATGGATAGATCAGGAGAATAAAAGAATAAGCAAATGAAAAACATAATTCCCATGCTATCTTAGTAGCAGAATTTGAGCAGTCCTGAAAGATACCCTGTGCATGCACATACACCCACAGAGAAGGCTGTGGGTGGTAAATTCATTGACAAACAGTTAAAAATAAAAATCAAAGCCCCCTTGGATAATTGCTCTTGTTGCCTGCTTTCACAGCTGGCATTTTCTCAAACAAAAATGACGTACCCTTTTCCAATGTAGACTTTTAGGACAACAGAAATGTTCAGCTATTTACAAACCTAGTAAACCATTTCCAGAAATGTTGCACCTAGAACGTTTTTAACTTTCAGGGGTAACATAGGAGAGAACCAGCAGAACAATAACAGTCACTATAAATTTTAAAATTTTAGGTGAATTTCTAAATTTGAACTAAGTTAATTGTGATCAGTGTCTCTGTACAATGACACTTACAAGGAAATCAGGTAAATTAAAGTTGTTATATGATATGATAGGATGAAAATCCTAAATTGTTTCACTGCTTTCCAATGAGCAATCTACAGTTATTTATGTAGTGAAAAGTCATTTCACAAATTCTGTGATGAAAGCATCTGTAGTTCTTTTAAGATTCAGTTGGTGAGTGGAGCAAAACCATTCCCTCAACCGAAATTATTCCCTCAATTGATTGGCCTGATTGGTGAGTAACAGCAGCCCTCACTTGGTATGCAGCAAATGAATGATGTACTCCAAGTGCTTCTTTTTTTCCACTGACTATAAGTGAATCTTTGAATGACAGATTTTTTAGTCTGCATTGTTGATTTCAACAGCTGGATGAGATGAATCCCCTGGCCATACTGTTCCACAAAATCTTGGAAGGCATTAATAACAATTTAGTTGTACAGAAAGCGCAGAAAACATCTTGAGGATGTGTTTCTAATTAATAGATTTTATTCTAATTAATAGAGAAGAATTGATTGGGAATATTGAGGTGGGACCTAGTTAGGTAGATTAAGTAGGAAATGTTTACATTCATAGTCTTCAGAATTGGAAAGAGGAAATGCAATAGAATCAAAACAGGAAGGTAGGCTTGAAGAGAAATAGGAATTTGTATGAAAGACTTCCCAGTAGGTGTGTCACCTTGTAGAGGAAAGTTTGAAGTGTTATGAGTGATAAACCTGGCTACATTGCATGCTTTTCATTTAACTCAAACAAAATGGAAACTGTCTTATTGAGACAAAAATAAGGATGGAAACACAGAACAAAAATGAAAAAAATAAATAAAAGACTAACTGCTAAATAAAATGAGCTAGTAACTGTTCTCTGGTTTTCACTAGCAAGCTGGCCACATAAGTAATATACAGCACTTAGCTCTGGTTCTGATATAATACAGGGACTCTGTTGCAGTGGGAAACTGAGGCTGTATCTACACTAGCAAAGTAAACGTGGCCAGGAATATTTCCTGGCACTGGTGTCAACTAACACCATATAGCTTATGTGTAGCTTGCAAACTGAACTTCCAAAACTGTGGATGAAGGCAAATTCTCTATTGGACATGGCCCCAGCAAAGTTATAACTCCCAAACTGTGCTCAGGAATAGCCAGTGCCAGTTTGTAATGTGCCAAAACCCTGCCAGGGGATTCTCTGGCAATTTGTGAGCACAAAGAATTGTGTTCCCGTGCCTGAGACTGGTCCTACACGTAGCTGAATTTATAGACATAGCCTGAAGATATGCACTGTTGGCTGCAGTGTATGACAGGAGGGTATGTAGTGGGGATGGACAGTGTAAAGTTCACTGCAATAATTTGGGGGAACCGTAGAAAGCTGAGGGAACCAAATCTGATATAGTCTTGTTCAAATTATTGAATTGTGCCTTCGTATTGCCTCAGGCAGTATGAGATGTAGTGAGCCAAACCAGTGCCAAATGATGTGTAAACAATTATCAATATGAGCAACAGGTGTCCCATGCCCTATTTTATTTAGTAGCAGAGATGTGGCTGGGAAGTTGTGGGGGCTTCTATTTGTTTTAATAAAAAGGTCATCTATTATCATGTGGTTAATGCAGTCTGTCAACAACATCAGCACAAGATCAGATCTCATCCTTGAATGAGGAAGAAGAGGTTAGAGAGAACTTCAACAAATCACAGGTTTTCAGATTATCTGGAACTGATGAGTTTCAGCCCACACTATTTAAAGTATAAGCTGATGGAATCCAAGAACTATTAGCAATTATTTTTGAGAACTCATGAAGTCTTTTTGAAAATACTTGATCTTCTATCAAAAGTCTGGAGGAAAGCAGTTTTGTTCTCATCTTCAAAAAGAGGAAAGTAGGGAATTATACACCTATCACCTTAACTTTGACACCCAGGTCAAATACTGAAAGAAATATTTGGAGACACCTATAAGAAAACAAGATTAATTACAGCCAATATGGGTTTATTAGGAATCAACCAGTTCCTATTTATAAAATTATGGAGAAATTGTAAATAAAGGAGCAACAAAGATAACATATATCTTGATTTTAGTGAAGTCTTAATCAAATTGGGCAAGGCCATAAAAAAAAGCAAGCATAATAGGCAGAAGTAACCAGGAAGTATAACCTGGAAGATATGAAACAATCTCTCTACTTGCTCAGTGCTGTAAAATCTCAGCAGGGATACTGCTTCCAGTTTTGGGCACAACATTTCTAAAAATCTTTGGGCAACTGTGAATAGCCAGGAAATAGTTAAAAGAAGGATTAAACATCAAATATTTGGTCTACAGGTTCAAATGAGGAAACCCTGAATAAATTAGTATGTGCAGTTCAAAAAGAGAAAAGGAAAGCTGAGGAGTGAAAGCAGTAAGCAGCTTCATATGCATAAAAAGGTATCTGTAAGAGAGAACACAACAATTTTATTTTCTTTATTCCAAAGAGCATAGGCTAAGAAGCAGCAAAGTTTAATAGCACCAAGGAAAACTGGACAGTAGGAAAAAAATTATAATTTAAATGCTAAGCCCTGGAATGGATTATTCCAGGGATTCAGGAGCCTCTTTAACTGAAAGGCAGACAAACATATGTCAGTAGTGACTACACCTACTTGATGGAATACCTTATCTTTTGGGGTCCCTTCTAAATTTATGATCTTATGAAGTACAGTGACCTTTCATAAACTGTCAGCTTATATTTCTGTCAATACTCATAGGACGCTTAAACCTGATTTTACGTTCCTTGATTCCTTTTTTGTCTGTGTTATTTTTTTAACTCAATGCTCCCACCTTTTGGCATGTTGTGATGTAGTTTAATAAATCCAAAATATCATGAGGACCAAACTGAAACTGGTTTTTGTTTGTTTTTAGCTTACTTTCAGGTTCTACTGGTTTACTGCAGTACAACATATGTGAAAAACTGTTATAAGTATCTTGACTTTACAGACAATATTAAAAAAATGGTCAAATGCAGTGCAGAATAACTAGTGAGATCTCAGTGGAATACACTTTCCTAAAATATGAAGAGAAAAAGTGATGAAATAGAACAGTTCAAATTAGTTGTTGGGAACTGATGTAGACAATTCTTCCTGTGGCCTGTTTATGAATTTTTTTTTTTAAATTAAAAAAAAAACCCCAACACTTTTAATTATATACTTAAATATTAGGGACATAATTTCCAGCTTGTAATGGATTGTGCCTATTGCATTATAAATTCTGGTTTCTCATTAGCCGTGCGGCCTTTTGTTAAGTAGGAAAATACAGAATGACAAAATCAGCGATGTCTGTAGCTCCTAGTCTTCAGGTAATAGTTTTCTTTCCCATTACTTCCTCCTTCCCTTTATTGAATCATATGGTGGAAGTGACCAACTACACAAGGCTGCAAGAAGTGGTGGCAGACAAATGATGACACTAGCAGCTGTTCAGAACTGCAGCTTGTAAGGAACGCAAAAGCAGCTGCAACATTAAGCAGCAGCCAAAGTTTGGAGTGCCACTGAACATGCAAAAGAAGAAGTGAGGACAGATGGGTTAGTGAGGTGGACAAAAATCTTGATAGGCCTCCAAACAATTCACAACTGTGATGAGTATCAAATAATGAATTACAAACACCTGTATTCAGGAATGCATTACCTTATTGACAAGTATTTAGAGTTGATAAAATAGATTTATTTGTGATTTTTTTGAAAGATCCCTGCCCATCACTTCTTTGCTGATCAAAAGAGCTCTCACATTTTTCAACTGTTTCTAATTTTCTCATGAAAAAAATGTCTTTTTCCTCTAAAGAACCTTTTTTTTTCCCTGAATCAATTTTACTACAAGAAAAGCCACAGACTACCTTACATTTGATTATTCCTTCATGAATGAAAGAATTTAGAATATATTTGGTGAAATATATTTTTGAAGCAGAAATACTTAGCAGAAAGCTGGTGGTTTCAACAAAAAACAAGAACTTTCCACTTTTCTTTGTAAGACACTAGGAAATAATGACGAAAACTAACATTACATCTGTACTCTGCATGACTCAAATTGACCTGGGATGGCAAAAGCGTAGCTGAATGAGATAGTGAAAGGGGTTGAACTCAATTATGTAGACAGGAAGCTCAGACAGATGTTTTATAACATAACAACTTATATTGCTTGATAGTATTGAATATTGATACTACAATTCTATACACTTCATTTTCTGAGAGAAAACTGTATTTTTGATGTTTGGGATTTTTTTTTTGGAGGGTGTTGGTGGTTTTGTTTGTTTGTTTTTTTTTTCCCAACATGGGATTAAACAGATACTGAGACTTTAAAAGTTTCTAGGGAAATGGAATTGTCATTCTCTAGTCAGCACTACTTTCTAGTGCTATTTTTACAGTAGTTTCCAAGTCTTGATTTTTTTTTTTTCCTTTAAAGGCTCATTGAAAATTGTTTTGAATACATACACTCCTATTTGAGGTCCAAAAGCGTTTTCCATCATTCTGAGGACTTTATATATATCTGCCAACTCATGAGCTCGTGACTGCAAAATATCTTTTGCTACAGCTGTTGAAATCAGTAATACAGCTTTCTTGACATTATTTCTCATAAAAAAAGTGAACTGCAGCTCATACAAAAAGTGAAATGCAGCTATCTACTGAATCAGTAAACTTCTTTTTTCCCATGTCTTCTGTCTTTACAACGTTTTTGGCCTCTAGCCCTAGTGTAGTTTTGCTGCCTACACATTTGATAGCTATAGAATATTTAATGCCAGAGAAGAAAGGGAAAAAAAAAGCTTTCTGTCCTACTTTATGTTCTAGTACTGTCACTAACTCTTACAAAAGAAGCATCTTGCAGTCTGCATATAGGTCTTGTAAGGAAAAAAATTAAGTTAACCTTTAAATACTATAGGTAGTTGCTGCCTTCTGCTTCACTGAAACATTCTGGAGGAAACTTTCTTACAAACTGTTCTTGAAAGTTACACAGTATAGTGTGTTGCTTAACAAGCCACAATAAAGATGTACAAATACTGAAAACATTCTATTCTTGAAAATATTATGAAATCTTCTGCACAGATGGACTGGAGTTTACTTACAGCAACCTCTGAGTGTCATAGACATCACTCTTCTCTCAGAGATGGAGACACAGCAACAAAAATATCCATCAGGAGCTAGTTTGACAGATCTATATCAGTTATGATTGCAACCAGATGCTATTTCATCGATGTCACCCAAACATTAAAAAATGTTACAATATCCTTATTACTGTAGGTATATCTATTTTTAGATGTCTGATGGGGTATTTCAAATACAGCAGCAAAAAATGTCAATATGCAAAGGCCTAATTAATTATGTAGTTTACTTAAAATGATGCTCGGAATACTTGCTTTTTGGCACATATGTGGAGACAACATACACACCACTGGATTCTCGTTTGAGAATCCCCACTGTTGAGGTGCTGTATCTCAGCTGAAGAGCTCTTCTGCAATAGCGTTCTAGTAATAGTCTAGTAATAGTCTATGGCCATGTATACAGAATTGCAGTATATTGCCAAGTATTTTTCTGATAAAGGGCAAAACACTGCTAAAACTGGAATTAATCTTATTATGGTGAGTATGAATACAAATGACATAATATTCCTTTTGTTTTGATTTTTTTCTCTACTATGTATAAAAACTCTATGTTTGCTATTTCAAAAAAAATCTAAAAAAAATGGGCACTAATGACATTGTTCATATGGGAAATATCTTTCTGAAAACCATAGGTAGTGAATAATAACCTAAGTAGGCAGAACTGTGCCACAGTAGAGTAAAACAATAACTGTTGTGAAGAAAAGCACTCAATAAAGTAAATATCATTCTACTGACTTTATGGAATAGTACATGTGTAATGTCACAGCAGGTGGCATTTTAATTATCCTCAAAATAATATACAACACATACCATCTTTTGACTTAATCATATGACAGTACTTATTTGTAGGTCCTGCTTATATATATGTGGGTTCTACTTGTATTACAAGAATCAGTGGGGATTTGCACTTCCCTTCAGCTTCTACAATATCTTGCAATAATTAGGAAATGTTTAAATGGGTGGATGCAGAGGGGCTGAATTTATTCCAGTAACACTTAGGGGTGGCTGGATGTGAGACATCTATAGTCTGGAAGCCAGTTACTTTGATATGGCGTTGTGCATGAGCCAGTATACCCTACTATACAGGATAACTTTTTGTCAGAAATGTTGACCTGCTATCAGCATTTTAATTTGTTCACAGGGTGACTTAGAATCAGGATCAAATGCTCAGTTTCTGAGGAAAATATGAGGACAGTTATGTTTTCAGAATGCTGATGAAAATTCAAATTACATTGGTTAGTTTATGCTATTCATGGTAACATAAACTGAGCAGAAGACAAAGTTCCCACTGTAGATTCTACTTGAACCCATGGCAAATTCCTTAATCTAGAAATATGTATGTAAATCTTGAAAACATGGCAAAAATAAGTCTGATTGTGTTGCTGAACAGAGGTGGGGCTGAGTAAGTGTTTCATGTTCAGCATATAAGCTTGCACAAAGAACATTCTGCACTTCTCTGACACTTCATTTTTAAATGCAGATGTTTTGTAAAGTTCATAACTTTAAGGCTTTGGTATTTTCCTTTTTCTAGGACCATAGTGGAAGGATTTGACATAATTCTTACATCTCCCTTCTGTTTTATGGATAGGACTTATATAGCCAGGTACTTCTTGTAACCACTTTTAATCATTCATTTCTGAAAAGGCAATTATAAATTACCTATCCGTGGTAAACATTTAACCTCTCATGTCAGCAGGGCCTATCTTGTTGTCCTAAAGAGATTTTAGCTGTGAAGTGCAGATGGATTGTATTAAGTGTTTCAGCTCCCTGGAAATTATATGAGCATCCTACCAACATCAGTCTAATCAGACTATTTCTACTCTTCTGCCTTAAATAGCTTCAGTCCAGGACATGTATAGAGAGGGGAAGAATTGCTTTAACAAATTTCACTAGCAACTGTTCTTCAAATGATACAAAGTGACATTGCTGGTGAATAGAGGGTGCTGACTGTTATCTGTGGTAAATAACATCTCTCACCAGCCCCCATTCAGCTGCCAGTTAGCACAAAGCCACGTCTGCATGACTTTTAAAGGGTCTGCATTAATACACCCAGCCAATCAATGGTTTCTGCCCCTTCCACAAGGACACTGGTCTGTTACCATTACTAGATGCTGTCAACAGAAAATGACACAGGAGTCACAAAAGGTAAAATGGTGTCAATTTAATCAGAGAGCAGACAAAAAGCAAACAATGCTGCCCTGGAAAGGAGTATAGCAAGGAGATTCAGAGGTTGGCGTAAGCTACACTCGGCAGGTCCCATTGAAACCAGATTGAAATTCAACGATACAAAATCCAGCAATGTGACACAGAGGATGAGAGCTGTTGTTTCCATTCAATTAAAATCAGTGACTGCTGCTGGCATAAAATAAATTTGACAAAATACCAAGAGAATCTGTATTGTAGGTCAAACTATTTTCCTTCTAAACTGAAAGAAAATAACAGTGGTAAATGAGTTAGTGCAACTGTTGTCTAAATTACATGAAATAATAATTTAAAAAGTCCTCCTGCAATTTCCTGTTCACTGTGAAGTTAAACAAAACTCTACTGATTGAGATGATTCCACTGTAAAAATTAAGCAACTAAAAGTGTTTACATATTTATGAAAATAGGCTGTAAGAAGTTTCAGATTCTTCTTTTTGGAATTCATACTGTGTTGTGCACATAATTTCTCAAAAACTTGTTTATTTTCAAGGATGTATAGAAAAGTAACATGATATCAGTTCATGTTTGAGTGGAAAATTGAATATATGGGTTATTATCAGGCCATATAAGGCTTTATAAAAAATCTGGTTATGCATTTCTTTAATGTGGGTAACCTATACAGTCAGGATACTGTAACCTGACTGTACGTCAACACAAAGTGTGCAGCTTCCTCCTTCCTCTCTGTGATCTTTCTTGTAAAGTTGTCCCGGTTTCAGCTGGGGTAGAGTTAATTTCCTTCCTAGTAGCTGGTATAGTGCTGTGTTTTGGATTTAGTGTGAGAATAATGCTGATAACACACTGATGTTTTAGTTGTTGCTAAGTAGTGTTTACACTAGTCAAGGACTTTTCAGCTTCCCATGCTCTGCCAGGTGCACAAGAAGCTGGGAGGGGACACAGCCAAGATAGTTGATCCAAATGGACCAAAGGGCTATTCCATACCATATGATGTCATGCTCAGCATATAAATCTGGGGGGAGCTGGCGGGGGGGTAGCAGTTGCTGCTCAGGGACTGGCTGGGTGTCAGTCAGCGGGTGTTGAGTGGTTGTATCACTTGTTTTTTTCTGGATTTTGTTCCTCTCTCCCTCTCTTGTTTTTTCCCTTCGCATTACAATTTATTATTTTTTCTTGTTGTTGTTCCATTTATTAAACTGTTCTTATCTCAACCCACAAATTTTCTGGCTTTTTTTCTTTCAATTCTCTCCTCCATCCCAGCGCGGGGGGGAAGGGTGAGCGAGTGGCTGTGGGGTACTTAATTGCCGACTGGAGCTAAACCACACAAAGAAAGCCTTGATGCTCAGTCAGGGAGGGATCCAAATAGTGTCTGATCTGATCTGTTTGGGTTAAGAGAATGATTCTCACATGTCCTGCAGCCTATATGCAGGTTTACAAACATTTAGGCTCAGGTTCTTTTTGTCCAATGTTGAGCACCAAGCAAGAATTCCTACATTTCTTTTCTGGCATATATAAATTCAAAAGGCTATTTGCTGTTCCCAAGCTCTGGATCAATTAGAGATGTTGTGTGTCTCTCTCCATGGATGACAGGAGAAATGGAAAGCTTAGTTTTCTAATTTTAGGTGGGATAACTTTGGTCCTTCATGTGTGTACACAAAAAAGAATCATGAGATGAACTATAAATGTAATTGTTAGCATTCAGAAAACTCCCCAGACTCTTCTGTCTTCCATGTAAACTATAAAGGTGAAAAGAGATTAGAAAAAAAATCTTATTTGGTCATAAATATGCACTTTAAAAATCAAATTGATATAAAAAATCATGGTCAGGTGAACCAGCTCTTTATCAATTACTGGTAATATATGAAAGCTTATTTTAGTTATCTCTTTAACTAATTTCCCTGTTAAACTTTCCTTTTCTGTTTTATTGATTATTTATTGGGGTATAGCAAGGATTTTTGAGTATTTGCAAAGAGTTTTACATATATATAATTACTTGACCTACATATTATGACTAGAACTGAGTTGAGTATTTTGAAGACCTTTCTGGTCATCTGCATATCATTTCTGCATGTAAACTACTTAAAAAATAAATGAAAGTAACTAATCAAAATTACTTTGTAAGATGTAAAGTGACGAGGGCAGGTGCCAGCCTGGTAATAGCTCTTCAGTAATATGGCATCCTCCTGTGAAAAACAGCTGGACTGTGATTTATGAATGAGGATTCGTTAAAAAAAACATCAGTATAATCTTGCACAGACAATTAATCTGGTGGGAAGCCACCTAAACTTGGATCCAGTGTAAGGCAGACTGCTGGTCTTCTGAAACAGCGTAATCACTCTCCTTGATGAGGGAGTAACTTGTGTTGTAAGTAGTCACAAGTAGGCAGTGACATGAGTTGAAGATATAACTACCTAAACCTAATGTGTTGTTCAAAAGGGGTCACTTATCTTCAGCTTTAGCTATCCTAACATCAGGTACCTAAAAGATAAGCAGTTATTATAAACTAGTTGTCTGTGACTGCTATAAAACAGATGGAAAGAGGCCTTTCTAGGAAGACAGACACATCCCAGACTAAAACTTTGGATGGGATCACTTGTGTCCTGGAAGCACATCTTTTGCTCTATTGACAGACATTTTGTTTTTCAGCCTAAGCTCCTTATTTTCAGGAGCTTTAAAGTTACATAACATGAAATGGAAGCCTAATTTAATGATGTTAATTTCTGAGCAGCATCAAGGTTTACACGAAAGTGTGATTTTAAAAAGCTACTTTAATGAGCTTTAACACTGTAACGTATCTGAAAATATGTTTGGAAATTACGGTCATGGTGATGAAACATTACTGAGAGTAAGAAAAAGAAAAATTTAAGAAAGTTTTTCCATCTTCCAGTGTACAATCATTGGATCTCATGTGTGACAGAATTTTATACTTAGATTTTATCTATTTGAAACAATATCTTTTCTAGGGAGTGTGATTCAAATTGATTTGGATAATAATACCTTTAGTGGATCTGAGAAGAGAGGAAATAACCTTTCAATATTGATTATTGATGCAAATTGATTTACATGAATAGGAGATTAATTTTACTACATAATGATACATACATTATAAACAAATGCAATGCAGTTTTATTAGCCTATCCTTAACATATAAAAATGATACATTTTGCACTCAATTTATTTTAGTCTTTCTGACCAATGATTGTCTTTTAATGTTTCTCTGCCTATAGGTTATTCACAGAGAAGAAAGCAAGATACTGCATGACATTTTACATTACAGTACACTTATGGGCTCAGAACATTTAATGTAACACTAGTCTTTTACGTTTGCTTATATTTTGTATCTTGCTTTTCTAGAGATTATTTCATTTTATATTACATTGTAATAACAGCAACTACTAATGATGTATAAGTGTATATTATAAAATTTGTCTTATTATTATTTTTATTTTTATTATATAAATTTATATATATTTATATATGTATATATGTATACATTTATATTATATCATAGTGGACGTAAAAAGCTGGAGGAGACATTTCTTTACTAGAATACGTGATTTCCATTGTATCTGACTTTTTACTGGCCTAAGTCTAGTAATTATTTTTAAATGGACAATTGATATTTGATTTCTAAATCACACTATAACAGGTTGATATGAATATGGATATACCACTGAAACAGTAGATGCTGAATAAATTTATGAACCTCCAGGGTGCTACTCAGCCATGTAACCTATGTTATACATTCCCTTTTATGAGGTGTGATGGAAAGTATTCTGTTTTTCTGAAATAAAGAGTTATTCAGGTGTATACAGACTTCTTCCAAAATAAATGTAATGAGACTGTCTAAAAAAATTGCACACACTGTATTTTGTGGCTGAGAAATAAAAAACAATTAGACACCCTTGGAAAAAAGCACAGTGCTATTAATTTCAGTATAATAAAAATGTTGGAGCTAGAGTTGTAAGAAATGGGATTCCAGAGTCTTGAGAGATGTGAATGAGCTTCTGCAGATTTCCAAGCCCGTTCCTGTTTACCCATCAGGCTTCTGTATGAACTAGAAACTGAAGTCATTGAATTACTGCACCTTCAAAACACCTAATGCCTAACTTTCTGAACTTGGGAATGAGTGGAGTCACTGAAAATCTGATATGACAATCACCAGATTCAAAGTTTGAGTCACTTTCCAAATATTCATATTTAGTTTGCGGTTGATTTCTATGTATCTATACTATAAAGTGACTAGCATTATAATTTTTTTAATGTGTAAGGCTTTGTCTTAATAACTCTGCCAGCAGAATTCTTTAACATTAATGAAAACAGAATAGAAAAAAATGGCACAAATATTAAAAAACAAATTATGTTTAAATTGTGGTTACATACAGAACAGTAAACATCTTAAAAAATTCACCAAACCCCTCTACTTGTCTTGTGCTGGTTTTTGTTGGGATTTTGTTGGGTTTGTGTGTTTGTGTCTCTGTGTCTGTGTGTGTGTGAATGGATCCCAAATGTAGCCACTATGGGCACTGTTCTTGTTTTGTTATAAATCCAGGTTAAAAACTTTTTCCAGGCAGCATTTTTTCCACTCTTGAGGTAGAAGTTTAAATTAAATCAAGTACATCCTGAAAATTCTTATTTCTCTTCTTGAATTCTTAAGGGAGTCTAGATGATTAGTTCACATGGGTCTACATAGCAGAAGTCTGGTTATTAAGGTTAATCCCATCCTATACATGTGTTTGAGGAGAGATGTTACACTTGGTTTCAATGCAGATGTCAGCAAAATCTTGAATATGAACCAGCAATAGAGAGTCACAGAAATACTTTGATTGACTTCTAGACTTCTTTACACTTTATTATTCTTGTTTTATTTGCACTATGTTGAAATCCATAGGATGAGTTTTGATTTGTTGTATTTTTAGAGTAGAGCATTTACTACCTTACTTATTAATATAGCTTGGACATTCAACACCTTAAGAGAAAGCAGTCTGATCTAGTTTTTGATCTGATCCTTTCATAGCATTTTTGTAGACTAGGATTTCTGAGCAGAGAAGTGTATTAAAATGTCAGAAAAAGAAAAGACATTTCAAAACTAGTAATACAATAGATGACATATTTTGCCTGTTTTCAAACAAAAACCTGCCTATTATTGATGCGGTAAATGGTTTTTGGTTTGAATGGATGTATTTCTCAACTTCACTGACAACTCAGAGGGAAAGAGAATAACATGCAGGAGTACTTATGCGACAAAGCATCAAACTTTAAAATACAAGGGGACTGGGACAACCCAGCCACATATTACAAACCACTTCTCCGTGGCTGTGTTAGATAGAAGATTGTGCTCATACATGAATGTCTGCAGAAATAAAGACAAAAAAAATACAGTTCAGGAGATGTTTCTAATAGTGGTACAGCTCAGATACACAAGGCTTATATCCCAAGTTATGTCCAAGCCTATTTTATGGCTATTTTGTAATTTTAGTATTAAACTTTACAGATGATATTTTTCTGTAACTTCATTCAGTGAAAAATGTAATTTAACTAGATTCAATTGTAAAGGACTTTCTATTTGATCAAAGGAGTTGTTAAAATCGTACAGGACTGCAACTGAGTGTCCAGACTGGATGAAGCCTTGAGTAACTAATGCAATCTCATAGCTGACCCTGTTTTCAGCCAGAGACCTCCTGAAGTCCTTCCAGCCTGAACTATCATACAATCCTAGTCAATTCTCATCATAGCAATACTTTTTTATTCCTCTCTGTTCCAAGAAGTACATAGAATTTCTATAGTTCAAAAGTACTTTTTTGCTTATCTATACATAGTGTCATGAGATACATATGTCTTGTTCTGCCTCTGCAATGTAAACTGTGCAAGAAAACATACGCAGAATCGTCACTGAAATCTACAAATCTTCAAGTCTACACATCACTATAGTTTCTACATGCCAAACAATGAGGTATTTTCCTTCTCAGGAAGCCATTTTGTATTCTCTTTTTGCATTTACTTTTCCACAGCTTTATAACTTTTGTACAATAATTGCCTCAGGAAAGGTAAGAGTTTGAGTATGTTATAGCAAAAAGGAGGGAGAATCACACAGAGATCTGTAAATTAAGAACTATTCCACATTATGAATGTGTCTCAAAATCTCTGCAAGAATGAAAATGTAACAATTCAAGGAAATAAAAAACGGTCAAGCTGAGGGCTGTGTGAGGAGTCTTCATCAGTACAAGAGAGAAACAGGTCCTGAAACATGCACATGTGGAGGACAATAGTAGTATTTTCAAGAGGCAACAAGAATATTGTTGTGGACACCCTAAGAACCTTTAAGAGGATATGAGAGAAGCTGTGTGTGCAAAGAGGATCTGAGCTGAACCCTGAAAGACAGAAAGGCAAAATGCAAAGTTTGGATGGAAGAAAAGAGCTATTTAAGACACATAATTATATGTTGACTTTAAAATCTTTATTCAGTTGGTTTTGCTGTATTGAGATTCTATTTATTTCTGATTATGATATCTAAAAAGAGGAAAAGAAGTTTGAAACCAGTGATAATGTGTTCAATGTAAAAGAAACGATTCTGCCAGTTAAGGGGTTTTCAGATGTGTATTATGATGTCAGTGCTGGGTTTGGGCCATTTATTTATTTGAGTGGATTGCCTGCATAGTCTCCACTTTTACTGTTGATCCAAAAGGAGTGAATGAATTTTTCTTCAGCATATGCAGCAGGCACACCTTTATTCTGGCTCTCTGATACTTGGGAATATTAGATACTCCGCCACTCAATTTTTCCCCACTGGGACCAGGGATACACCAGTTTTAAGCTGTTGACTGTTAGCACTGAATTCTTTTTAATATTTAAAAATATTTTAACTCTACCTGGTTTTTTTAGCCAAAAAAACAAAACAAACAAAAAAAGAAAGAAAATGTTGCTTGTGGATTAAAATCCTAGCTGAAGTAATTTATGAGAAGCAACTGACTTTTGTTCTTTGTGATGATGATATACCAAACCTCCTTGAAAACAGTCAGGATCTAGTACTTCCACGTATTCATATCCTTCCTGAAGATGACAGGAAAAAAAAGACCTTGGTAATACCTACATCCAGTTTTTGTTTCTCAGGAACAGCGTAATTAGCTTCCATGTTTCCAAGTGGATGAAGTAACAGATCAGCTCTTGATGAAAAAGTTTAAGAGCATCTCAGACTTCAAATGAGTTTATCAGGTCAGTTGACCACATATAGGCAGGACCTCCCATCAAACTGCCTTCCGTGTTACAGACACAGCAAGGGAGGAAATGATGCTTTCCCCCAGGGTGCTTATTCAGGTTTCAAATACCTGATTCAAACAAAGGGTTTTCAGACTCTCTCTTTCCATTTTAGGACTATAGTCACCCTAAGCTATTTCTATTGTCATTGAAAGACTATAGCATGTTCCTATAAGTGATTCAGTCCAATTCTGACTGCCATTTCTGAAATATTTTTCCTCTTTCTCTCTCTCTGGACAAAAATATGACTAAGGTTCTAATTTAAAGCTTTTCTCCAATTGCACAGAAGGAATCTGGCTCCAAATGACCAGTATCTTCTTTCAGAGTCAGGTAACAAGAAAGAAGAAATATTGAAGAGTGAATTATGGCATATTTCTTCTAAATCACTCATGTCTTTTCAAAGATAATGTTCATATGAGATTTTGCAAACATAAAGTAAAATATTTTATAAACAATATACATTTCAAAAAGTTGTGGTAGTCATTAGATGCTTTCTACTTTCGTGGCCTCCTTGTCCCAAGATACTCGTACAAATGGGTTACAAGTTCTCTCAAAGCTTGTTGCCTTGTACCAAAGGTATGACAGCAAGTGTAATTTAAAAGCACATTCAGAAAGGGAACATTACCATCTTTGGACTCTCTCAGAAACACTTCTGTCTTCAGTACTATCAAACTGTGGGTTTGTACTATCCGCTTCACGTCCACCTGACAGGTCCCTCTGCCACATTCCCTATGCCTTTGGTCTAGAAGTACAGATTTGGATAAATTTAATAGGCTTGTCCTGAACTTTATCTTCAAATGAAGATAACCTAACACCTGCTGAAAGAAATATATACTGGTTACCAGAGATGGCATTTGTCTGGATAATCACTTCAAGAAGAAAGAATGGTTTTCTTAGAATAACTACTTCCTTAAGCATTCTTCCTCCTTCCATTTTTATTTGTAATGTTCTAAGTGGTGTGAAAGTCTTGCTGTATGGTGGAAATCGTTATTCATGAGGAATCCAGTCTTGGATAAATGCACAAACAGTACAGGCTCTTTAAGAAAATGTTTTAAAGCATCATATGTACTATAGAGTAAGTAATTTTTAGCCCTGTTTAAATAAGTGCTGTTTGGTGCTTAAGGTTGTTGTATATTGAATGAAGGGTTGAACAAACTCTGAAAGTTCTTTCTCATTTCCCACTACCACGCATGCATGGGCAAAATCAGACAAGCTAGGAAAATAAAGAGATAATGAGAAAATAAGCATCTATTTACATTCCCAAGAGGCTGTATTTGTTCAGATGTGATAGTTCCTCTGTAACTTTAGAGGTTAAAAGGGAGATTTCACCTGAAGTCCTGGGTGAAGGGCTATTGATCCAGAAGAAAGGAAAAGTAAGAAAGATAGCAAAATAACCTTCTTCCCCAGAGGTACAAAAAGTATAAAATTAGGTATTTTTTTTCTAAAGTTCCCCATCCAAAACAAGGAAAAAAAAAAGAAAAAAACACACAAGAAAAAGTATGTAAAATTTTAAGATGGGATATGCAAGAAGAAGTTGTCAGTACATAAGACAGATCCTGTAGGTGTACAGTTTTTTTCTGGACAGACAGATAAACTGACAGATACTTACAAACTTCTATGTGCATAGGTAAAACAAGAGCTTGCTATTCTGAAGGAGTAAAGAGGATGGAGCTTTTTCAGGATTGTGGAGTATCTTATTTCTATTTTAAAGCTAAAACATTCTGAAAAAAAGCTAAAACAAACCAGGATTTACTATTTTTTTTAAACAAAAGTTCCTAGAATATCCTGGTACATTATTTAAGCACATTTATATTTACAGACAATCACTGCAACCACTAATCAAATGTATGGAGACTTAGCATCTGAACTTGAATGAATACAATTACACATTTTAAATGGATGTCTAAATAACTTATGTATTTATTCCAGTATGTTTTCTTTCTTGTAATCTTTCTAAATGCTGAGGTAAAAGCTTCTTCTTATTATGCTGTTTTTACAAAACCTTTTGTTAACCACTTCATGTATGTCGTGGTTTAACCCCAGCCAGCAGCTAAGCACCACACAGCCGCTCACTCACTCCCCCCTGGTGGGATGGGGGAGAGAATTGGAAGAGTAAAAGTGAGAAAACTCGTGGTTGAGATAAAGACAGTTTAATAGGGAAAGCAAAAGTCGTGCACACAAACAAAGCAAAGCAAGGAATTCATTCACTTCTTCATTCACTTCACTACTTCCCATGGGCAGGCAGGTGTTCAGCCATCTCCAGGAAAGCAAGGCTCCATCACATGTAACGGTGACTTGGGAAGACAAACGCCATCAATCCAAATGTCCCCCTCTTCCTTCTTCTTCCCCAGCTTTATATACTGAGCATGATGTCATATGGTGTGGAATGTCCCTTTGGTCAGCTGGGGTCAGCTGTCCCAGCTGTGCCCCCTCCCAACTTCTTGTGCACCTGGCAGAGCATGGGAAGCTGAAAAGTCCTTGATTTAGTATAAGCTCTACTTAGCAACAACGAAAACATCTCTGTATTATCAACACTGTTTTCAGCACAAATCCAAACCATAGCCCCATACTAGCTACTATGAAGAAAATTAACTCTATCCCAGCCAAAACCAGCATAATGTAAAATCGATGAATATCAGTGGAAGGCTATGCTGAAGCTTACTGATATAATTTCTGATTAAGAGTAGAGAAGTGAGAAGAATTTGTACTTGTTAGTTCTTCTCTAATGTCAGTATTATGTGGAGGTGGGCAAACCAAATTTATATATTAGAACATAATGTTATGGTAAGAACACCTAAGATGGCATATTACTGCTTTAGTTAGATAACAGAGATGCACTAAATATTGTAACAGGCACATAGCACAGAAGAACACACTTTTTATTCTTTAACTGGCCAATCTTCCTCTGTTATTTGGTCCAAATCAAAGCCTTGCCTGGCTTTTAAAGCTAATTAAACTCCTCAGTTTTCAAAAGCCTTTCATTTCATCATTGTTTCTTCAACTTACTAAATAAAGCGGATGGTGACATATTTCTATTCTATACAGCTGTACAGGAGCTATTACAGTACGTATTTGTCATACAGTCTTGCTAATTGAAACATAAAGTGCAGATTATGCACATCAAAAGCACCTTTCCAGTGACTAAATTAATCCATGTTATTCAGAGTACAAACACATTGCTAGTGGTTCCTTTAAGAAATCTGGCTTTCTAGATCAGTTAAACATCAAACACCCCTACTTTGCACACAAAGTGCCTTCATAATAAACAAAATACGCCACTCAGATTTTATGTCTCCCTCATGTTATGGAATCTTTCTGTAGAAAGGCTTTGGTGACGCCTCGTGGAAAATGGAAAGTTCTTTTTTCAAGTAATTCTGCAAATATTATCAAGTATTTGTTTTTCATTTCTCATTGTAAGATGCATTATCTAAGAGAACAGCTGTTGTATCTCTGTTATGAGTCTTTCTCTCTAAAGGTAATAACCCATTATTTGTGCACGACACCTATTCTGAGTCACGGTATAAACTACCATTTCATTCCTTTAATTATTTAAGGGCAGGAAGGGGGCATTAATGGCAGTATTTCCATTTTGGTCTCTGTAGTTGTGAATGTCTTTGTCAGCCTTAAAGCAATTTATCTAGCCTGAAAGAGTGAAGACTTGTGGGAGTAGGAGAGGGCTGTTTAAATGGGATTGGAAATAACTTAACTCTGAATAAAATTATGTGCCTATGTTGGGTCAATTTACCACCAATATGCTTTTTGCATGTTACTGAAAAACAAGAGAGAATGGAGGGTGTAAGAAAGACAAGAAAATTAAATATTGTAAACATCCATAAAGAATCAATTTAAAATAAAAGGATTTTTTTTTTCTTTCTAACCAGAAAAGGATAACATTACAAGGAAACAGAATTCTATATGTTGTGTATTCCTTTTTCTCTAAGCATCCTTCACTGGATGCTTTCAGAATTAAAATTTGGGTTGGACCACAGTTTATGGATACAGTATGGATGCTCTTAGTTTTCTTACCTGGATTTGTTCAGAGTGGAGAATACCTGGTTCTATGGAAGACTTTATGTGAAATCTAGATATCATAATAGAAAGATTTTAACATGTAAATCAAATACATATCTGTTTTTTGTTCTCTTCCACTCCTCTGCTGTACCCATTGCCAGTCAATGAAACAAAGGAAGGAAAGAGAGCAGAAAGGCATTCATGATGAAGGCCAGTTTTGCACTTAAAGCAGGAATGTACTTGTTATGTTTGAAGTACAACTTATATTCCCCAAAATTACACTACTTACAGCCAGCACTTACTGTTTGAGATTTTGGATATGGATAGAATTTTCTTAGAATTTAAAAGTAAATCTTTTTTGTAGTATATGAGTTAATTTGAAAATTGATTTAAGAAATTTAGCACTTTCTATCAGAATTTGTAACTGATAAATAATAAATATTCAAATAATAAAATAGTTCTTCAGACCTGTTGCTTGGCAAAATCTCATTAATAGTTGCTATGCAGGCATTACTTATTATCTGAATACTAATTTTACGATTATTTTTTTCTTTCTTTTTTTTTTCTGGTATTACACATAAATGAGAATTTAGTTTCAGTGCCTCGAAAGACTGACTACTTTTTTTCAGAATAGCATTTAATTTCATTTTTGGACACAAGAAGAGTACTATTTTTAAGGAGATGTGTAGGGCTAATTTTATTTACTTAAAAATTGTTAGTGTTTATGCTACTTTCCATTCTTTTTCCTTCTTTTGAATACCTTCCCCAATTCTACTTTTTCATATATATTATGCAAAGACAACTCTACTTAGTACATCTTTTTCTGTCCTTGAAGGAGAAGAGCGAGTGTTATATAGCCCCAAATTTTAATTTAATTCCTTTAGATGCTCATTATACAGGACCTAGAAGGCTAGAACCTTTATCCTGTTGATTTCAAATGTTCCAGAATTTCAAGTTCTTTCTGCTTTTGCATAAATAGGTGAAAATGAGAAAACTCTACTCCAGTCAGAAGTTCAAAAATAGCTGATTAGGTTTTATAGAGCAAAAAATCTAGCAAAGTCAATCTGTGAGCTCAATTCAAGTATCCTCTGACAAAAGCATCAAGGTTAGCTGAGCAGAATAGAAGTTATAAGAATATATTTATCATTCTTATTATCCTTTTGTTATTCTTACTTGTTATCTGCTGCAGATTGCTAATAGCAGGAACTTGACAGAAAAGAATGAAGGCATAGTAAAGCTAAAATCCTTTAGTATGTTGGTAGAACAGTTCACCTGTCTAATTGGTTTCTTGTTTCAGGTTATTGTAGATAATGCAGTGGAAGACACATCTGTTTTCTTAGGAGTTTTCAGAATATTGTAGTTAAAAATGTTAGCTTTTTTATCTAGAGGAATCAATGGCCATATTCCTTTGCTTAAAATTTTGCATTTCTTCATCTGATAGTCGTTCTGATTAGTTTCCCTCCCTTCAGCTCTGTACAGTAACTCTCTGTCAAGAGATACTGTAGAGTAAATTTCCAGAATCAATAAGGATATCTCATGTCATTCCCATTTTTGACTGCAGGTATACTCTTTAGGTATTTGGCACACTGAGAATTTAGTAAACTTGAAAAAACCCTGTTATTTGGAAGTCTTGTGGGATGTCATTTCGATATATCATTAGTTTTTAACATGTCTTTTCAACCACTGTTATCCGTGATGCTGTTGTTACTCATTTTCATATCAAAAGTGTTAATTAAAGTTATACAACACTTAGTGAAAAGGTTTAATATTATAAAATGTTATTTCATTAATAATTTGTTCATTACAATCTCAGATTGATTGCTCTTTCTTTTCTTCTTGTTTATCTACAAATGAATCTTTTAAGTTAATTTACTGCATTTATTCATAAAAAGATTCTTATTAAATGTTCTAATAAGTTAAAAAAATTATTATCGGAGTTGTAAATTTTTTGCAATTTGAGAAAACTGAAGGTATATCTTACAGGTGCTCGTACATGATCATTTTTATCTCTAGCTTTGAATTAGTTTTCTACATCTATCTGATTTAGAGATGCTTTGTAATAGGGTGGAAATCCTGTACAGTTAACACTAGTACTGTTTCAGGTGATCTAGTTAATGTTGATAGCTATAATGACTTAAGGAGCTTTCCTGGATAAAAGGATTGGTTGAATTAAAGATAAAGGAGTTTGCTTCAGCAATGAGAAGCCTGGTTAAAATACTGGCATTCCTGTAATGCTTAACAGATACTACCAAGTCTAGTCTTCATCAAGAAACTGAAGAAAATCGTTGTTCCCCCCCAAAGTATAAATATGCACATTTATATGCATGTATGTCACATGTACATAAATATGTTTTCACTTGTAAGCATAGTACCCATAAAAAATATGGAAAATACCCAAACCAAACCCCAGAACAGGAAAACGGGCAGGGAATAGTACACTGATTTTTGAAAATCCAAAATTAATAAAACAAGCCAATATGTGTGTGCATGTTTGTGTATGTTTTCAAGTGAAACTCATCTTTAGCACTGTCTTAGCATAGTCAGATTCTGTACAGAGGGTGAGAATGCAGTAATGCAAATTTCTTTTCAGTCGGTTTTGGCTTCCTCCTTCCTCTGTTGTATGTTCATAGTATATACAAATATAAGAAAGCTCAGAACTTAGAAAAGACCTTTTTTGATGTCCAACAGAAATATTGCTTGTATTTCCCAGGAACTTATTGAATTTTCTCAGCAGGTTGCTATGTTCTCCATGCTCAGCAACAGCCAGCTCTTCACTTCCCTATGACAACATCTAAGCTCCATAAAGGACCCATTGCCTGTAGAATCCTAACCACAGTCCTTATACAGAGGAAGCACACTCATCAGACACCATCTGATAAGAACATCATAGGAACATGATCTGTTCCTCTGGTGGGGTGGGTTAATATCTTTAACCTAGTCATGTAGAACTGTGATAACTGAGGTCTCAGCCCAGTCATAGTTGATGTCATTCTTCAGCAGTTTGTTAGCCAGTGGGAATAATACAGCTGTATTACACCAAAAGTCAAATTGTACCAAAATGTACAGAAATATCACTCAGGAACTGTTTTTGATGTTTTGCTCATCTCATTTCTTCTTGCTTGCTAATAACTGTTGCCAGAGATTTCTTTCACCTTTCTTCTAACCTTTTTCCACTTTAGCTTGTTAAGATGTTTTTACTTTTTTCTTTTTTGCCAAGATATAAACTTTTTCATAGAAGTCAAAACTTTTCATGGAAAATACTAGTTATGATAAAAGTTTCTAGGCTTCAGGGTGAAATTATTAATTATAGAAGGCCACTCCATAGAATAGCCACAGGCTTAGTGGTTCAGTTAATCATCTCAAGAGTGAGCAAAATTTTAATGTCTACACTAAGTTATTTAAAGCAAGAATTAAGTTTGGCTCTTCCTAAAGTCAAGCGAGTACTCTACATACCTCTGTGTCCTTCAAGGGATTGTTTGCTTTATGATAAAGTTCAGTTTTATGCTGGTGCAAAATGAAAATAAATTTCAGTCTCAATCTCTTGACATTATATATGTGAAACAGAATTCTTGTTTACCAGACAATTTTAATATTTCTCATAAAATTTCCTTATTTACTTCTCACAACCCCAGCCTATGGTGATCTCCTGCATTCTGGCAGCTCAAAAGCTTATTGTTCATCTTTACCTTACAATAATTCAAATGACATTGTTCTGGGTGTGAAATCTCGGGCAGTCCATAGTTCTTTTCTGATGTAAATATTCACAAAGGCTCCTTTTCTTTGAATCCAGATAAAAAGTGATATTCACAACATTCTCACAGTACAATGGAAAAGTAGAAATAAAAGAGTACTTAACATAAGCACATGGAATATCAGATTCTGTCTAAACGTATCTAAAGCATAAATCCTACAGTTCAGCTGACAGTTATATTTCAACCTCCAGTTCCCCAAATGAAGGGAAATTATATAAATGGGGCAAGTAGAAGAGAAAGAGGGTTCATTTACTTTGCCCAAACATATTACCATTTGGAATGACCAACAGTATCCCCAATAGTCACAAGCTGCTTCTCTGCAGGTCTCCCATGGATTCTGTATTATACCTGCCAGCTTCTTGTACCTTGGATATCTCAGAGGAACTCAGATGACATTTCAAGCTTCTGTTTAGGCTACTGATTTGGATTCTGTATATCTATTTCTTTTTGACCAAGGCTAACATATGAATATAAGCCTGAAATAAAATTATTTAGTACCACAGGCAGCAAGGTCATGTAAATCTTTCACGTACCCCTCATCAGTGCTATTTCATTCTGAAAATGTTACTATGATGTAAAGTTACAATAAGTAGAGAATGGTTACTACATGTTTTGATTATTTTATTTTTTAATTACAATTAATAATTATAATGGTAATTATGTAATCTTACACTCACAATAACATACACTTAGAAACTACCTTTGATATCTACATGTGTCATGGTTTAACCCCAGCCAGCAACTAAGCACCACACAGACATTCTCTCACTCCTGCCAGCAGAATGGGGGGAAGACAACTGGAAGGATAAAAGTGAGAAAACTCATGGGCTGAGATAAGAAAAGTTTAATGATTGAAATAATAATAATAATAATAATAATAATAATAATAATAATGTAATGAAAAGGACAATAACAAAGAGAAAGAAATAAAACCCAAGAAAGACACGTGATGTAAATGAAAACAATTGCTCACCACCAACCAACTGATGCCCAACCTGTACCCAAGCAGCAGCCCGTCAGCCAACCTTCCCCCTAGTTTTACTGCCAAGCATCATGACATCATATGGTATGGAACATCCCTTCAGTCAGTTGGCGTCAGCTGCCCCAGCTGTGTCCCCATGCAATTTCCTGTGCACCACCAGCCTACTTGCTAGTGGAGTGGTGTGAGAAGCAGAAAAGGCCTTGATTCTGTGTAAGCACTGCTCAGCAATAATGAAAACATCCCTGTATTATCAACACTGTTTCCAGCACAAATCCAAAACATAGCCCCATACTAGCTACTATGAAGAAAATTAACTATCCCAGCCAAAACCAGCACAGTCTCCCGCCCTTAATCCATACAATTTGTGTCATGCTCAGGTCTCACACTATCCAATACATCCTCATTAACCACCACCACCCTTCCCATCCATTGATACAATACACAGATATCATTCCCTTAGTCTATGGACTATCCCTGTAAAATGTCTGTAAAATGTCCATAATGTTCACAAATGTCCACAAAATGTCCACTGAGTTCATTTAGTCCATGACTTTGGGCTCCATCTCTTATGGTGGTTAATCAGGACAGGAGAGGTGGTGTGTTGCATGGAGTTATTGGGCACCAAAGCCAGCTCAGGTCGGGTCACTGCTGCACTTGCATTGCTTCTTGTAAGGCTGGTCCTCCATTGGTTAAAGTGGTTCCTTCTATAGGAATTCCTGTAACATGCAACTCAAATCATGGGTTACAACAATTTAAAGGTATTTCCATTACAATCTGCATGCCCAGTCCCTTTGGACCAGACCATAGAATTTAACATTGCAGTGAACTCCTTCCCTTGCCCCTTCTCCAGCTTGGACTTATCCACAGACTGCAGTCCCTTAGAGTTGTACCTGCTCCAAGTGGAGCCTTATGTATGAGCCACAGTCTCTGCAGGGGTATACCTGCTGCAGCATAGACTTATCCATAGCCACAGTCACTTTGAGGTGCACCTGTTCCAGCATGGCCACAATGTCTTCAGAGATATACCTGCTGCAGCGTGGCCTTACCCACAGCCACAGTCCCTTCAGAAGTAAACCTGCTTCAGCACGGTCTCACCCATGACAGCAGTCTCTCCAGGGGTGTACCTGCTCTGTCGTGGGCTTATCCATAGCCACACACTTTGAGGTGCTCCAGCATGACTTCATGCACAGCCATTGATGCTTCACGGTGTACCTGCTGCAGTATGGACTTATCCACAGCCACAGATGCTTCGAGATGTACCTTCTCCAGTGTGGACTTATCCTTGGGCCACAACCCCTTCAGAGGCATACCTGCTGTGGCACAGACATAACCACGACCACAGATGCTTTGAGATGTACCTGCTCTGGCATGGGCTTATCCACGGCCACAGATGCTTCTGGGTGTCCTGCTCCCGCGTGGACTCATCCACAGGTCACAATCCCTTTGACTCAAGTTCATACTGGAGTTCCAGCCTATCCAGTACAGCAGCACAGAAACAGCAGCAATGCCCTGGCCACCTGCCAGCCCAGGCGCATTGCCATTACTGTTATCAGAATGTTCCCAGGCACAGCAGAGTAAGATGATAAACAGTACAGCAAGCAGCAAAAGCAAAAAGCAGCCACTAGCGAGCACTAGACTCAAATGTACAGTAAGGCAAGCAAGCCCCATGGCAAGCACAGAAGCCTGCCGATTAATAGCTAAACAGCAAAAACAACTATAAATTTGATCTAGCACATTCCAGTCAAACCTGTTATCTTGAACCCTTCGAGCCCCATGCTGGGTATCAAAAGTGACTGTGTTTCCACCCCTGGGGCAGTCAGTTCCAGGTATAGTGGACACCCCTCCATGTGAAAGAAAACTGTGGCCTGCACTCTGCTGCCAGAGGGATCGAGAAAAATGCATTGGCGATATCAATTGTTGCATACCATTTAGCAGCCTTTGACTCCAGTTCATATTGGAGTTCTAGCACGTCTGGTATGGCAGCACTCAGTGGTGGTGTGACTTCGTTCAGGCCTTGATAGTCTGCTGTTAGCCTCCACTCTCCATAAGATTTTTGCACTGGCCATATGGGACTATTGAAGGGTGAATGAGTGTTACTAATCACTCTCCAGTTGCCAGATCAACTTAAGGGTGGGAACCAGGGAGTCATGATTGGTGTTATATTGTCGCCGGTGCACTGTCATGGTGACAATTGTCACCTCCTGTTCTTTAACCCGCAGCAACCCCACCACAGATGGATCCTCTGAGACACCAGGCAAGCTAGACAGCTGTTTAATCTTCTCTGTACTCAAGGCAGCTATACCGAAAGCCCGCCTATGCCCTTTTGGGCCTTTGAAATACCCTCTCATGAGGTAGTCTATGCCAAGGATACATGGGGCCTCCGGACCAGTCACAATAGGATGCTTTTGTGACTCATTCCCAGTTAGGATTACCTCAGCCTCCAAGACAGACAGTTCTTGGGGTCCTCCTGTCACTCCAGAAATACAGATGGATTCTGCCCCTTTGTAATGTGATGGTATTATAGTACATTGTGCACTGGCGTCCACTAGAGCTTTATACTCTTGTCGGGCTGATGTGCCAGGCCATCAAATCCACACAGTCCAGTAAACCCAGTTGCCCCTTTCCTCCACCTGGCCAAAGGCAGGGCCCCCCTATTCCTGGTCAGAGTCTTCATTACTTGATTTTTGTAACTGCAAAACAGAAGTGCCTTCATTGGGGTCAAAAGTACGATCAGCTCTTCTACTCTGCCCAACAGACACTGGAGCAGTTTTCCTGGATGGATGCTTTTTGGCTGTTGTTCTTCCTTGCAGTTCCTGTACCTGAGCTTCTAGTGTCCAGGTGGGTTCACCATCCCCACTTCCTCATGTCCTCCCCAGGTCACACAGGAAGAACCACAGGGTTGCACATGGTGTGTGCCACCAGTACCCTTTACCTTGAACAAACAAAGGCTGACTCTTAATAGCTGAAGCCTTGGCTGGAGTGCATAAGGAAGACCTACCCTTCTCAGCTTGCTTGGACATTTTTTGGGTCAGTCTGTCCACAGCCGAGACACAGGCCCACATGGAGGAAGAGAGATTGTCTTCATATTCTCCGAGTTGTCTGGCTAGTTTAACTATAATTGGTGCCTCTGTGTCTGTCCAGCTCATTATTGCCAGGGTGTGGGTGTATGACATCGGTGCATTTCATACAAACTTTCGCCACAGGGACCATGTGCACAGGATTTCATTAAGGTCTTTGGATGCCTAGTTGTCATCCAGGTTGTTATAGATCACCTCCAACACAGCTAATTCCCTCAGATACTGGATAACTCCTCAATGTTGGTCCATTTGCTTCGGGAATTTGCAAGTTCTTCCTTGAAGGGATACCTGTCCTTCACACCTGACAGGAGTCATCACCAAAGACAGAGAACTCCTGCCTTTTTTCCAATCCCTGTGTTGATGGCCTTATCCTTAGCAAGGAATCCTAGCTGCTGGGCTTCCTTACCCTCTAATTCCTGACTACTGGCCCCAATATCCCAGCATCCGAGTAACCAGTTGAGAATTAGCTCACCTGGTTGACGGCTAAAATCTTTTTGCATATCTTGCAGCTCACTTAGGGATAGGATCGGGTGGTTTCTGTCCCATTTATTATTTCAGTCTCTTCCTCTTCCTGTTCTTGTGACTGCTTTGCTACAGAACAGGCTGCCTCTTAGGAGAAGCTTCTTCATCCCTTACTAAACGAGCTGACTTCCACTTACGTTGTTCTTTTTAGTTATAGGAGGGACGGATATAGTGTCTGGTTTAGCCATAGTGTCTGTTGGTGTGTTTTCCCTCTCTTCTTCCTGAGGCTGCTGCATAATATTGAGCAGTGTTTGGTAGATGCTGGCCAGGGCACGGCACAGGGCGGTAAGTTATGGCTCTTTGGAACAGCCACGGCTTTTTTTTTTTTTTTCAAGCATTCTACCACTTCATCAGGATCCTGTAGTTCTTCAGGAGTGAAGTTCCAGACCACTGGAGTTAAGATGTTCTCTAGATACTTGCCCATATTATGCCACATGCCGTGCCCACCTATGCACATACTCTTGCGGAGCCTGGGTCATATTCCTAAATTGCTTATTAACCTTAGACAAAACCGAAGCAATATTCCTAAGAAATACCAATAAAAGTATTTTAACTACCCAAGGATGTTCAAGATACTGAAAAGTTATCATAATGAGAGAGAAAACATCACAGAAGAAGGTAGCAAAGGTGCCATTCTGTATTTCCTCCACAAAAAAACTCTCAGAGGGAGAAGTACAATTGTTAATTGTCTCCATGAGATGGTACCCAAAGTACAGTAATAGCTTCCGTACAGAGCCCAGATACCAGATTAAGCTGAAGGTCAGTGTTTTAACAACAAATTTCCCAAGCAAAACATCACTAATCACTACAGAGCACAGCAAATTGCAAAAGCCAACACCAATCTTTATAATGTACAGCAAAAAAAGAGCATGGCGCAGATCAGATAAACTAATATCAAGAACAGATGAATCAATATCGTGACCCGCAAGTGTTAACAGATATAAATCCCCTCTAATACGCTCTGGTCAATCTGTTATTATCTCAAACCCTTCGAGTCCCACATTGGGCACGAAAAAGCACTTTTGTGGTTTAACCCCAGACGGCAACTAAGCACCACACAGCCACTCACTCACCGTCCCCCCCCGGTGGGATGGTGGGAAGAGAATTGGAAGGGTAAAAGTGACAAAACTCGTGACTTGAGATAAGAACAGTTTAATAATTGAAATATAATAATAATAATAATAATAGTAATAATGACAACACTAATAATAATAAATTGTAATGAAAAGGAAAATAAAAAGAGAGAGAGAAATAAAACCCAAGAAAGACAAGCGATTCAAATGAAAACAATTGTTCACCACCAACCAACTGATGCCAAACCAGTCTGTGAGCAGCAGCCCTCTGGCCAACCATCCCCCTAGTTTTATCGCTGAATATGATGTCATATGGTATGGAATATCCCTTTGGTCACTTGGGGTCAGCTGTCCCAGACGTGTCCCCCCCCAACTTCCTGTGCACCCCCAGCCTACTTGCTGGTGGGGTGGTGTGAGAAGCAGAAAAGGCCTTGACTCTGTGTAAACACTGCTCAGCAAAAACAAAAACATCCCTGTGTTATCAACACTGTTTCCAGCACAAATCCAAAACATAGCCCCATACTCGCTACTATGAAGAAAATTAACTCTACCCCAGCCAAAACCAGCACAACATGTAAATTTAGCAAGTCGGTAATTTAAACCAAAATTATTAGTCAGTGTTTGAAAGTAATGTAAACAGGCATGATTTCTGATTTAAATAACAGTAGTACTTTCCATGGTTTCTGAGCATTCAGGAAGACTTTAATTCTTTAAATGAGTTCCCAATGCCAAAAGGAAAGTGCAATTTATAGCTACTGGAACATAAAGTATCTGCTATGTTGTTTTTCCCTATTGGGTCTTTATTTCTATCAGAAACAAAAGCAGGGGTTTTTAAACATCATTCTTATCGGGCTTTGTGGCAAAGTGTCTCAGTTCAGAAAACTGTATGAATTGTTTACTTTTGTCTTTCTCTTGCTTTACAAAGAGGACCTCACAAAATTTCTTTCTGAAATATCTTCTAAGCCACAGAATAGGAATTTCCTTTGTTGCCTAGGAAACAGCTTTAGGTAAACCCAAAAGCCACACTCAGTTTGGTATAAAAATGTTGACATGGAGAATTATACTGGTATAAGTTCAGAGTTTTAAGTGTGCTGGCATATATTATGCTGGTGCAACTGGTAAAATTTCTGCAAACATGGATTGTTACTGTTGGTAACAGGCAACTCTATGTTATGAAGCTTTCTGGTGGGCCCTTTGCCAGAAGGGCATTGAATAACATTATAGACTCAGTGGATGGACTCAGGAATTTTCTGCCAGGATGTTTGTGAACTGATTATAGGTCCTTCATAGGCTACATACTAGTTCAAAGGGATCATTACTTACAGGAGAATCAGGCCAAAAGTTTCAAGTGTCTGCTTTTAAAAAAGTATCAAGATCAAATGAATTACAGACCCACCAGTTACACAGCTCCAGACAGAGTAGTGTGAATTTGGTAGGTGCCATCAGGATTTCTTTGGATTACCATCTCAGGTGCTTTTCTCAGGACACACTTTACTTGCCTGACTGTTAGCATCTAGTGTCCTTTAAAATGTTCTAGAGCGTACCTCCTGTAAGCCCCCCGTATTATTTGCCAGACTGTTTGGACTGTCCTAAGTAACATAGGGCATTTCAAACAGTATCAGATAAGTAAATTTAGGCAACTGAATAGATCCCAAAGTCAAAATATTCAATGGAATTTGGAGCCATTAGCCTTCACATTAGAGAACTTTTCATTTCATTTATTCCTGTGCAGGAGTCTCATGTCATTTTAGGTGACCCATGGAACTCACTGCACCTCTAGCTACATCATATCTATCAGTCTCTGTGGATGTCTTGGACATTATAGTGGCACCAGGTGCCTATGTTGTCTAAATTCTGCCCTTGATTTCTAAAAGCTAGAAAACTGTGTCTGAGAGAATTCTTCTGGTGACCAGTTCAGTGCTCACACATATTCACCAAGTGTCATTTGTGATGCCCTTCAGCTGCCTGGCTGCCAGGCATGCCCTGCAGACTCAAGCACAGGTATGTCTTCCACAGGTCTTCTGACATATCTACTAACACATTTTGGATGTTTTGGATACCCTAGGTTCTCCAAAGATGCTTAAACTCCCTGTACAATCAATCAGTGGAGACAACTAATCTGTCCAGGGGCATTGATCTGAACAGTCTGAGACACCAATCTTAGGATGAAACTAAATGAACCTGGAGGTGATTTTAATCTTAAATCTTAAATTGCCTGAAGGTGATTTTAAACTTAAATAGCCAACACACAAGTTTTTATCAGTGTTTCAAATGCTGTAGGATATCCAAGACTTCCACATGTGGCTGATAAATATGTCTTGGGAACTGTGGGAGACCTGTGTTCTGATGTAGCAACTGGAACACAGACAGGATAGCTAAATGCATTTTTAAAGGTCCTGCAAATGGACAGCTGAATCAAGACCTTAACTTTTGGAAACCAAAGCTAGGGCAGAAGAATCCCACCACTGGCCCAGTGGAAAAAGAAGGCTGAAGTTGACTGGAATTATCTGAATTCCTGAAAAAAGACTGAACTTTCAGTCATTCAAAGAGAGGACTTACATGCCTGATTCCAGGAGAGGATTAACGCTGGTGAAATCTGGCTACCTCTACCTACCCAGTGGTAAAATATAGATGAGTATAATTTCAGATACATCATGCTCTTCACTCTTCCCTGTTGTGTGAATTATGTTCTGAGAATATCTGAAAGCACTGTGGTATGGATATGTGCAGATAAATGCAAGTTTCTCTATGCTCTGATGTGTCTATATCCTGGGCTGATATGGCTGTAGGCCTTCTAAAGTGAAGCTGGTTCATGGCCAACTGGTTTGGAGCATATGTAGAGTAAGTCTGCATCTTTCTACATATACATGTGTGTACCTACACCCTCTTTCATTTCTATAAAGAGGAGAGGTCTGATTATAGCAGAATTTATGAAAAAAGTTTTGAAAATAAAGTATGAACTTCATAAGACCTTCTGAGGAAAAACCTAAGTTTTATTATAAATGGGGAATGAGTCCATAAAAGGGATAATGCTGAAGCCCTTTAAACATGTGTTTTGATTTATGTAGATGCCCTTGAAATGTTTGGGATGAAATATACAATCCCTATACTAGGATTTATTAATTTTACTTAATCTTTCTGATGGCTGCATCACATAAAATAATTTGTCTCTGCTGTTTCAGGATGTGTTCATGATACCAAATACTAAAAAATCTTTTCAAGAAAACATTAAAATACTATAAAAGAGATTCAGGTATTGTATCCCACTGACGGTTGCCCTGTTCAGAAACTTACCTGGGACAAAATCTGAGATTTTTTTTCACATTTTAAAAAAAAAATTTGTGTTCAATCATTAGTTTTAATATGATTACTTTTAACATCCTTGCAAAACAGCCGGTGTGGGAGTGTGTAGTGTGTGTTTGTGTGAGAGAGAGGATTAGAAGAAAGGAATACAAACAACCTTTAAACATGTTACTTTTGTAAAAAGTAGCAAAATAATGCATTTTCTGGAGACCAAGCTGACTGCTGGATAGAACATCTTGGTACTCACCAGCGATGCATAAATCTTTTGAAATTCTCTCACTAATCATTTATTGTGCTCTAGCTGTTTAGTATATTAAAAATATATATAATAAAGTCCAGAACGAGTCTTCTTACATGATACTAATTATGCCCATAAAGCTTCCTATGGGAGAGTCAACCCTGATTAAGTACTTTCAGTGCTATTAGCTATAATAAATCTAATATACAGTTGGCTTTAAGTATTATTTATACATACACAATTATGGGATTGGAGTTTCCAATTCCTTTAAAAATTTGTTAAATTTTTATTGGTTAATAAAAGTAGCATCATGCACTTTATGGTGAATGTGAAATATATCCAGAAATTCTGTAAACTTACTTTTATCATAGTTGCCAAGATGTTGTCCTGGTATACATAGGCTGTAACAAAATATTAGTCACATAGCTTTGGGAGAAAACAGGTCACAAATAACTTGTTTTTAGGGTGAAGATAAACTTCTACTCCACTACCAAGAACAGGTTGAATCTTTTATCAATATTTTATTGGATCAATTAATTTACAAATAGTGACAATGTTGTGAGAGGAGGAAATCCGGAAGAATCTTTGGTTATGTAGCTATTGTACTGCAATACAACTGTAATGTCTAGAAGGCTCTGGCTAAATTAAGTCAGAGTTAAATTCAGAGCTGTTGATAAAGTAGTAATAGACAGACAATTTCTACAGGAACTTGCAGTCTAGGTTGCTAGATACAGACCAAGTTAATAGTTTATTTTGCGATACAGACCAAAGCATACGATGTGCTTACCAATATATATGTGTAAGCATGTAAACTTAGAAGAAAATAGAAAATATATTAAAATTACATTTTTATGATTAGCCCAGGCTTCCCATGTAAATAAAAGCACGTGTTTCTGGAATCTTTTGAAACCTGATTCACCTTGTGGGGATGTATATCAGTTTTAATAGACTAGACAGGGTGATTTCAATTATACATGTTTGTACCTAAAATTTGATGAGATCAATTGAGGTCAACAAGTAAAACTGGAGGTATGAATCACCAACTGTACACACTGCATCTGTACAACTAGAATGAACCTTGTCTTTATCTATATGTTTGTTTTTTTTTTAAAGACTTTCTTTAAAATATGTATTATAAGTTATTTCTCCTTGTTCTGTGAAAAGTAATACACTTCAGCTTTCATGGGAGTTGTCCTGTGCTTTGGTTTGCAGTAGTTTGCTTTGCCTTTTGTTTAGCTTAAGTAACTTTGGCAGCTTAGAATGTTTTTTCTTTGTAAAGCATAGCACATCCTACATTTTTATATAAATGATTGTTAGTAATAATAATATAGCTATATTTTCTATTAGTGTTAATATTTACCAAGGGTGAAATTCATTCCCTGTTCCTTAGAGAGTCTGAGTGATAGGCTTTTGTATAAAGCACAACAAAACCAAGAAGGGAGTATACATAAATATGAGAGGTTATTAACAGATAATTCATATACTTTGAATTTTACTGAGAATAAGTCAAAGACAGTAATACATTTATTTTCATTGTCTAATCCTAATGTACAAGTAGGCTCAGGGTTCTTAGGAAATGAGGTAGTTTATTCTTAGCACAGCACTAGAGCTTCAGGAAGAACTATTGTCCTTGGTTGTCCCTCCAGTTTTGAAAGTCCATAGCTGTGAACGCAGATGAACAGGCTGAGTGTATACAAGGGCACAAAGACTTGTTACGAAAAGCAACTTATAAAGAAATTGATATCAGAAACATGACAGTCCTTGAGGGCAGTAGAGAGATCATAACAGAAATAGTGTTGTACTTAACAATATTTGTTTCCTGTGCCTTGGGCAGAATAATTTTGCTGCTGATGTGCTCAGTGAGAGACACAATATGATCTTTCAAGATATTTCATTTGTAATATAAGACTTCCGGTTACCATTTTTTTTCCCAGTCTAAATTACCAACTACAGAAAATATGCTACAGTAATAATTTCATTTTAAATAAAGTTCAAATTAATAAGCTGCCTGCTTTTATGGCAGAACACTTTAAACTTTCACTGTTCATCTGTTGTCTTGTTTTTAACTATCATGGCTTTTTAAAAAATGCTTTGGAAGCAGTTTTGTATTGGGTTTGCAGGGCAAGATTTTGGTAACAAGGGGGTTACAGGTGTGGCTTCTGTGAGAAGCTCCTAGAAGCTTCCCCTGTGTTTGATAGAGCCAATGCCAGCCAGCTCCAAGATGGACCCACCACTGGCCAAGGCTGAGCCAATCAGTGACAGTGGTAGCACCTCTGGGATAACATATTTAAGAAAGGGGAAAAAAACCCTGCGCAACAGCAGCCAGAAGAGAGGAGTGAGAATATATGAGAGAAATGAGTCCGCAGACACCAAGGTCAGTGAAGAAGGAGGGGGAGGAGGTGCTCCAGGCACTGGATCAGAGATTTCCCTGCAGCCCATGGTGAGGATCATGGTGAAGCAGGTTGTCCACTTGCAGCCCATGGAGGTTAATGGTGGAGCAGATATCTACCTGCAGCCCATGAAGGACCCCATGCAGGAGCAGGTGGATGCCCCCGAAGGAGGTTGTGACCCTATGGGAAGCCTGCGCTGGAGCAGGCTCCTGGCAGGACCTGTGAACCCATGGGGAGAGGAACACATGCTGGAGCAGGTTTGCTGGCAGGACTTGTGATCCCGTGGGGGACCCACACTGGAGCAATCTGTTCCTGAAGGACTGCATCCCATGGAAAAGACCCATGCTGGAACAGTTCGCAAAGAACTGTAGCCTGTGGGAAGGACCCACATTGGAGAAGGTCATGAAGGACTGTCTCCTGTGCGTGGGACACCATGCTGGAGCAGGGGAAGAGCGTGAGAAATAAGGAGCAGCAGAGACAAAGCGTTATGAACTGACCACAACCCCCATTCCCAGTCCCCCTGTGCCGCTTAGTGGGGGAGGAGGTAGTGAAAATCAGGAGTGAGGTTGAGCCCAGGAAGAAGGGAGGGATGCGGGTAAGGTGTTTTAAGATTTTGGTTTTATTTCTCATTACCCTACTCTGATTTTTATTGGCAATAAATTAAATTAATTTTCCTCAAGTTGAGTCTGTTTTGCCTATGATGGTAATTGCTGAGTGATCTGCTGTCCTTATATTGACCCATGAGCTTTTTATTGT
Organism: Ciconia boyciana; assembly: GCF_034638445.1. Lineage (NCBI taxonomy): Eukaryota > Metazoa > Chordata > Aves > Ciconiiformes > Ciconiidae > Ciconia > Ciconia boyciana. The sequence continues at coordinate 179,203,492 of NC_132934.1, forward strand.
ATTTTTTCTCCCCCTGTCCAGCTGAGAAGGGGTAGTGATAGAGCAGCTTGGTGGGCACCTGGTGTCCAGCCAGGGTCAACCCACCACAAGTCTATAATATAACCCCTTTTGACCTGAGCAACTAGTCAAAGTTCAGGATTCAGTGCATTGTTTCTAGTAGGAGAAGATAATTGATTAAATTGTATCAGGAGTTTCTGATGCAATTTTGGTTGTTTATAAAAGAGGTATAAAGTTTTTTATCCCTGAACCCAGGGTGACTCGAACAACAAGGGACTTCACTTTTACTTCCTATACCTTTTCTACTGGTCTACATATAGTTCCCCAAAAGCTTCCCTCCCAACCCCTGAATTCTGCTGCTACTATCTGGCTTCTGCACTTATCCATGATTATTTCTCTGCTTTGTCTCTCTGCTGGCACTTCTACTCATGCACTTACAACTAAACTTAGAAATTCTCAGTGTTGCATGCATCCCATTTAGGTCATATTCTTGAGCAGATTTCACGTGCCTTTGCTTGACAACAGACTTTTGCCTTCTGCAGATACTTGAATTTCAGAAAGATACTGAAAGATACTGCAGATACTTGAGTTTCAGAAATTATTGTTTCTACAGTATTAAATGCAGGACACTGATTATGACCACTAGTTTCAACAGTATTTTCTTTATCTCAAAGAAAGGTTTATTCACATTTCTATAGCTGAGTTACCAAATATAGCTGGGCTTACCAGTATGTGACTGGGACAGGTAATCAAGGTGGCTACATAAAGCAGGCTCAAAGCATTAGCTTAATCATTATCAAACTTCTGGGAAGAAATGACCTGTTTCACTTAGCACTTTTCCAGAAAATACCTTGGCACAGTTCCTAGCAGAATGCCTTTCAGGTACTGTTAATATTAAGAAAGTGTAGATGTGGCTACTCACTATAAGGGGCAAACGGAAGGAGAGCAAAATTTGGTTATGTGATCTGGACCACATCACTTGGCAAAAAGTTTTCTCTGTTTTGTTTTATTTAAACATAAAGGTATGAATATATACCTTAGGACTAAAAATGGCAGCCTGTATCTGTAAGATGAAGTGCTGTTCACATCTTTTTCTTCATGGGTTTAGCTGTCGAAAGTGAAGCCTCACATGTGTCTGTTCACTCTTTACTTTACCTTTACACCCCACAAGTAGAGGAATATGATAAACAAAGCAAGTGGTATCCATACTTAGATTTGTGCTAAGTTGTAGGAAGCTGGCTAGAGTGGGAGAGTCAAGTGGCTATGTCTGAAATGCCTTTTGAACTGAAACCTGTCATCCTGTCTACTGTACTTTTTTTCATTCCAGTACTCAGATTTAGTCCTTGTGGGACTGTGGGACAATCCAGCACAAACACTTTATGTGCATGATCCCCTTTATCATAGTCTCTGTTACTGTCCTGTCTACACTGTGAGCACTAAGATTAGCTAATCAGTCACCACATATTTTGATGGGTCTGAAGTGACCTATCTCAGGTTGACTAGCTGTCTGTGGGATCATCCCTATAAGGCATAATTATCATGTGTCTACATGAAAGACAGCATTTTAGGCAGTCTCAGGATGGGCTATCAATGGAAAACTGTAAATACCTCCTGCTTAGCTACAGATATACTCTAAAGGCAATGGGCATATAAATTTCTGGCCTGGATCCTTTCTTATGTTCATACTTTCTTGTGGCAGTGCTGAGGTAACTAGTGCTTCATTTCTTCCTAGTGTACCTGCATGACATATAGTCCCATTACTTACTTTCTACCCTTTACTTTGTACTTCGTGGCATCAATCACCTAATCAGACAGAATTGATTATACTTAATTGAAAAGTCATTGTGGCATGTGTTCTGAAGGAGTTTGTGGAAGTATAATAGATAATGGACTTCTATAATGAGAAATTAGACACCTTGCTCATACTTAGACATTTCAGACAGCTAGTGCTGAGTTCAGCTGATCAAACTAGGCATCTATTGCCATTCAAGATGCTATTAGTGTATCTCTTCTGTTCCTCAGACACAGAAAACAGGTTTTCAGATGGTGATGTTTAGTGCCTACCCACTCCATGAAGATGTCTCAGACATCTTTGGGTACCATAAATGTGTAGAGAAATAAACAGAGTTCCTAAATTTAGATGAAGTGAATGCTACTCAGGATGATTTCCAACTGTCCTGTGATTTAGCTTGTTTTTGTTTTGTTTTGTTTTTTTAAATGAATAATTGCCCCAAGACTTCTTTTGTTTTCTTTATTACTACTGCTTGTTTATGGATGCTGTCATTGATGTCTGCATATTTTCTTAAGCTAAATAAACAGCAGGAGGATTTTATAAAACTGTGTAAATAAGCAGATACTTGTGAAAATTTGGAAATGTACCAATATGTTAATTAATGGACAACTAGATAAATATAGTAGACATCTTTCTAACAAATTGATTTAGCTTCTAATCCAAATTTAGAGGAACCTATGCTGACTGCAAAGACATTTTCTCATAGAAAAATACAAGTGAAGGATCAGCAAGGTGTATGTGGACTGTAATATGCTTGTAGCTAACACAAACTTACATCTACCAATATGCTAAGTTCTGAACCTTCATACTAGGTGAACTTGCCTGTTTTGTGGATGCTTCTACAATTACAGCAAGTGGTCACTTTTCTACTGTGTGTAAGATGAAGAAAAAAAAAAGTAGGGGGACAAGAGTATCATTTTTTCTTAGGGTAGTTGTATTCCCTAGTGATTCTACTGAGTGATGGAGGTTTCATATAAAGATCAATGACATTGAAAACTGGTTTATAACTCAGTTTGACAGCTAGTATGGTCTCAGAATTGCTCTGCTGTAATCTACCCTGTCTTCCTTGGTTAGGAAACATTATCCCAATTACAGCTATGCCAAATGCAAGCAGAACAGATGCTCCTCATAACCAACAACTAATTTCTAACTGCAAGTTTATAAATGTAAAAACACTGATTGCCAATTCAAAGTGCATCACATCAATGGTTAAAAGAGAAAAATGTTTGTTAAACTATGATGTGACCTCATCAAAGCAACTAATACAGACAAGCCAAAATCTTTATTGATGTTTCTGGGGAAATGGGATTACAGTGATAGGGCCAGGTAAAGATTAAACTAAAAGGTGGAGGAAAGCCTGACAGAATCCATTCACACAGAATTTCAGTTCCAGTTGTCTCAGATGGAGAAATATTGTCCTGGTTTTGGCTGGGATAGAGTTAATTTTCTTCCTAGTAGCTGGTATAGTGCTGTGCTTTGGATTTTAGTATGAGAATAATATTGATAATACGCTGATGTTTTGGCTGTCGCTAAGTGGTGTTTACATTGGTCAAGGACTTTTTTTTTTTCCCTTCAGCTCCCCATGCTCTGCCAGGTGCCCAAGAAATGGGAGGAGGCACAGCCAGGATAGTTGATCCAAACTGACCAAAGGGCTATTCCATACCATATGATGTCATGCCCAGTATATAAACTGGGGGAGTTGGCCGGGGGGTAGCGATCGCTGCCTGGGGACTGGCTGGGCATTGGTCGGCGGGTGGTGAGTAGTTGTATCTTTTTTTTTTTTTTAATTATTATTATTATCATCCCCCCCCCCCCTTTTTTCCCTCCCTTGGGTTTTGTTCCTCTCTCTCTCTCTTGTTGTTTTCCTTCTCATTATAATTCATTATTATTATTACTACTATTTTGTTCCAATTATTAAACTGTTCTTATCTCAACCCACGAGTTTTCTTACTTTTGCTCTTCCGATTCTCTCCCCCATCCCACCGGGGGGGAGTGAGCGAGCGGCTGCGTGGTGCTTAGCTGCCGGCTGGGGCTAAACCACGACAAAGATACATTAAATAGAAGAGTTACAGTAGATATAGAGCTATAAAATAAATTAATACCCACTGAATAGCATATACCTCTAATTTCCACATAAGTTAATCATAAACAACTTATCAAAACTGGCAAGTTAGACATGTAAAAACAAAAAAAAAGTAAAAAACACATTCTTACTTCTATGAATGCTATCCTTCAGGTACTAGCAGTAGTGCATTAATAAATACTTTCAGACAGATGAAAAGTATTTCCTGTGAAACCGTAAGAACAGTTGTACCAGGTGTCTAACCCAGTATCATGATACTAAATGCATTTAATAGTGGATGCCTAGGAAACAGAATAAGAATATAGCAATCTATATAAGTTCTTGGAATAGTTTATTTTTCTACATAGCATATTGGCCACAAATAGTCTAGAAACAGTTTGTTCAAGATTTTGTTCAGAATCAGAAAAGTAAATGTTTCTTTGTTAGCTAAAGGAATTAGAAAAAGACTATAAAACTATAAAGGTTTAAGGAGAAAAAGAGGGAGATGTTGATTTGTCAAATTTATCGCAGATACTGACAACTACATTTTTATTTCTGTGGGAATTCTCTTGATCATTTCTCTTTGGTTTTCCAGTCAGCCTGTACAACCAGAAAACAAAAATAGCTTGTTGGTTTTCATTTAAAAGCTTTATAAATTGAATGAATAGTGTAGCATTCTTTACTTGTCATCAGCACAGGTTCCTCAGAAGCATGTAATAAATTAACCTGTTGATCCTTGCCACTGGCTTCAAGCTTGGGATGGGAACCCGAGTTTGAACATCCTCATGTTAAGAAGGATATTGAGGCTGGATCTCCCAATTTCTGAGTGAGTACAAATACGATATGCTATTTAATAAAGATAACTGTATCTTTAGTTTTTCAATCCTTGCTTCTACATTTTTCAATGAGAGTAGAAATGGTTGCTGAATGTTGTGTTGACCTGATTTTTTAAAGTGTTTTAGTTGTACTAAAGAATATCTCCCATTCTATATGAGGCCTTGAGCGAGGCATGACTATGCAGATTACTAATGGGACTAAGTATCAAACAAGTGTGTAGCAGCTCAGCCATGCCAAGACAGCAGCAGTCCTGGCCATTCATGGCAGCAGCATGCTATGTATCTTGAGAATTTTCCTAGGGCAATCTTGTGTGTCAGCAATCTCTTCTCAGGATGTTCTGAGGATTATAGACTTGAATTTTGGTACTTAGGTTACTTCTGAGTGCTACATTTGGTGCCCAGGAGCCTCAGATCTGTGAACCAAAGCTTAGACTAGAAATTTTGTCTGCTTTCATACCTCTTAACTTCAAGTTGCTATTTTATTATTTTCAGTTGCAGATACTTTGGAAGCATGGAATATTCAGAGACTATAGCATAATTGTTCTTTATCACAGATGTATTTTCACTTCTTTGCTTCCTATTGTATTCCTGAAGAAATGGTTCAGGCAAGGGATATTTTCAGGAAGAGAGTCCCAGAAGGGGTAATTAACACAAGTTCCCAAGTCTGGCTTAATGAAGTTGTCAATTTCTTTGAAGTTTTACAGCCAGTGGGGATAACGTTTTATCCTTTATAATGTTCTGGAGGAGTGGAGGACTGGTAACACAAAGAACCTGAAACTGCATTAAGGGGCAGTGCTGGCTTATGGACAGGGCAGATTACACTGAATTTAAGAAATGATGTAGGGCTCTGATCAAGACAACAAAATGTTTTAGTCCTACCTGTACTGATTGGTTAAGATTGACTAAATTGTTGAGAGATTACCTGTTTAGGAAAATTAAGTTTTATATCTTTTTATTTTCTGGTAAGCTTTATAGGCTTGGTTTTGTTCAAAATTATTTTTTTCTTATGAAAGCTAGCTAATTCACTAAATAATCCACTATTAGCTCCTGAGAAAAGACAGGTACAGGTACAAAATTACTAAAACCATTATGAAGTTCAGAGACTGAAGCATGAATATCCATCCTGGAAGGAAAAGACTTTGGCTGCCCATTCCAAGAGGCAGAAACTTACGTGGAAGTTTTGCAGAGTCCTGGCATTTATGTGGAATAAGTGCAATTAACCTAGCAATTGTGGCACAATTTATCGTCTTTTTTTAAATTTTTATTTTTATTCCTATGTAAAGCATATTATAAAAAATATTTAAACAAGGAATTAAACAAAAGCGTAATATGCCATTATATAAAGCTAACACGTGCTTACAGTTTGAATATCGTATGCAGATCTGGTGACCTCATGTCTGTCCATTCCTCTCTCTAACTATATGACCGTAAGTAGATACAGATGTAAAATATACATAGAATTTTACATAATAGAAGTATTTGCAATAGAACTACACAACACAGAGAGATGAGGAAAGGTTTGAAACAGTTTCTGTACAAAGAAACATGAAATACACTGGACTTCTAAGGCTGCAAAAGACATTGCTGGGAAAAAGGTGGAAGAAAAAGGGGAAAACATAATAGGGAATCCATGATATGTATGACATACAGAAGATAAATGAGGAATGGAAATTAACTACATAAGATTTGGATGCCACTGAATGAGAACAAGCAGCTAATATTTTTAATGAAACTGAAGAAAAGACTGTCACGCAAAATATATTAAAGTGGAGAACTCATTCCTAAAACGTGTTGTCATGTGTAAAAACAAAAATGCATTCAGAAAAAAAATGGACAAAGTCATAACAAAGGGCAATTAAACATAGCATTTGGATGTGATCTAAACCTAAAAAATAAGAAGGAATGTGGAAGTTAGTTCCACATAACTATTGACATTTTGATGTGAAAATAGTTTTCCTTACAAAAATCTTTCTAAGTATTTTATTATAAGGAAAGTTAATTACATTCCTTTTAACTTATTTTTTTTTATAAGCCATATAAATAACAGGTAAAATTAATTTGTGAGCTTGTCCTTGATGAAACACAGAAGAGTTTCCATCTGGAACTGATTATGTTTAATCTTCTGTGTTACAGAGGGAAAGTAATCTAAAAGACAACAGCAAATAACTATGTTTCTACCTTGGTTTAAGTCTGTATTATCAGTGTTATTGAAAGATATAGATAAACAGAAGACAGCTCGCATTGTCCAAATAAGTATTTCTTGATAAGAATAATACTTTCCTCTTTGAGTCAGGATCATCTTGAGTAGATGGACGTTTAATGGTTTTAGACACTCTAAAAGAGTGAATGTCAATTGTTCCTTTGTGTGTCTTGCAAAATATTTTCCTTAAGTGGTATTTAAAATAAATTGCACATTCTAACCTTAAAGAAAGGACAGGGCACTGTAATGCTAGAGAGTGCATGTTTCCTTCTGTTTTGGTTTTGTTTTAAGAATCTATATCAATAACAGATTCACATAATTCCAGTTCCACACTGCTGATGGAAAAGATCAATTAGGTCACCAAGGTCATAGCCCCTTGAACCATCATCACTTTGTGTATTATTTTTTCCTCCTGACAAGCTTATCCACAAAGCTCCATTTACCATGAAACGTCCTATCAGTATGAGTGGGAGATCTGAATGTAGTTCCCAGGATAGCCAAAAGGGGTTGGGCTGCTAAGCAACATTTCAGTATTCAGGGAAAAAAAAAGAAAAGAAAAAAGAAGAAAACAAAAGTAACAAGAGAAGCATAGAAATAGGGAAATGAAGAACTGATTTCCACAGAAAATGTATAGGGTTATTATATAGAATAACCATAAGTATGTCCTCATACTCATCTTTGCTCAAATTTATCCCTCAGCAACTGCTTTTGCTAGACTAGGATCTATCAAAAACTTTGCATTCTTAGCTTCTCTCTGTTCTGTTGACCTCCAGAAGGATCCAAGTTGGGAGGTACTGGTACTTTAGCATAGAAGTGATTATTTCAACTTTAGATGAGCTAATTATTCCCACATGAAATTGCCCTTAGTGGAGGTCATGATTTAACACGGGGCACATTCAATTCTGTGCGTCCGAGCTGAAATTCAGTGAAGTAGTGTAGTCAGCATTTCCACACTTCAGACCTTGAAAGATCCCAACTGATCATAGTCATAACATTTAACTGTTCCTACGGAGATACACAGCTCTGGTAATTCAGCAGCTGTAAAATACTGTGCTGTGGTATGGCTCATTACTGCCCCAGAGAATAAAGGCTTTCCATCAGAGATTGCATTCACATAGTGTCAGGGCAGGAAAACAGTTTCAAGTCAGTAGTCCAAGCTACCTACCAATCCCACCTAGTTAATGTTACAGCAAGACTCCTCAGAGACACCCATGTCACCATAGAATTCCCTAGAAGAAGACATATTCCTGCTTGGGTCAGACGCAAGGTGCCTAACCCATTTCAAACTGCAGATAACTAGCGCAGTGAGGATCTGTACTAATACCACAGGCTTGAGTTTCCTGCAAAGGTATTTCCCTGCAGGTCACTTGGCTGTGGGTTTAGTACATAAAACATAGCCAAGGGATGTATTTGAATTTGAGCCCACACCCACGCTCAAGATTTGTGTTGCATAGCCTGAGGGCTACCCCAACACATCTTATGACACATTCCTAACCTGTTCTGACAACTGATGTTTAAGAGCTTCACTACAATGTTATGAGAGGACATTATGGTTGATAGGGAGCTGAACATGACCAGCCAAATAATTAGGAAATACCTGGTTTGGTGTGTATCCTAACTCAGAAAAGGCAGCATTACACTTCTTTATGGATTCAGTTGTCTTAAACCTCCTTAAGAGCCATTAATATGTCATACAATTTTGCAGCAAGTTCTTTAAATTCTTATATCAGTAGTACAGCACAGTGTAAAGTGTTGCCATTACTATGTAACTTCATATTTCTTAAAATTTCGTGCATGTAGGTATCACCAGATTTCCAGATAACAACTGTTTAAATACCTGCATATTAAAAATGTTAAGTCACACATGCAAAGGAGAAAAGTAGACGTAAGAATTATTTTTGCAGAGTCAGTAAATTCTTCCCCATTCCTGTAGATTGTGTGGATATTTTACATTTGTTTTTTATATTTAACCACTAAGTAAGATATATTCTCTGTGGGTCCTTTGTGTGAAATTCTAAACCATTGTGGCCATTTTTTTGTGGTTTTTTTTTTTTTTAAACTTAGTGCTATAAATTCCTGAAAAAAGAAAAGAAATTTTTCATGGAAATGTTTTCAGAGCTTCAACTACAGCAACTCTGTGACATTGTTATACAAGAACTAAATAAATGTGCCATCTCTCTGCACTGCAGGTTGTGAAATGCAGAATTCCCAGAGGGGAGTTTCAACCAGATCACTATCAGGTATTGGAGAATGTTCATTGGTGATGTGAGAATTGTTATTCACAGGCTCTTTCAGCATATCTTCTCATCACTCCAGAATTTTAAAATCCTCATTTATGTCAGCAGGCCATTGAAGTAGAGCTAGATTTCCTAGCGAAGAGGTGATATATACAATAAAGTGGATGAATACATTCCACTGAAGACTAATGCAACTTTTACAGTGTCATCTTTTTTCACATTAAGACATTTCTGTAGATTATGAAGGCTAAAGTAATTCCTCTTAAGTCGTGATAAATGGAGGCAGTTTACAATATTTGCACCAAGATCTCTTAGTAAATTTTGCAGGAAAGAACATCAAGCAAACCAGTAAAAGCGATTTTTACAGTTTCACTTCTAAGTGTTATAATTGCTTCTGTACTGTAATAGAATCCAGAATTCCTATCTGAATACTGATTTTTTTTTATCTAGGCAATATATAAGTAACGTAAGATGAGACAGTACAAAAACTAAGATATTTTCCCCACCATCACCACATGCACAAGCAGAAGAAATGATCAGAGAACCATATATAATCCTGATTGAATTCTTTAAAACATTACTTTTCATCATCTGAGATGAAATAATTCTTTGTACGTAGCCTTTTACACTATTGCTATCCAAATCAGTATGGATAAAACCCTGGAAAGGGTTCAAGTGAATCTGGGTGATTTTAATTTAAACAGAACAGAAGTATTCATGTGGTCACTCACAATGTTTCAGCCAAGGGAGTAGCTAACAGCATTCCCAATGCACATCTGGTCATGCCTAAAATAGAGAAGGAAAAAAAAAAAGAAAAAAAAAAAGAAGTAGGCACAGATAGGGAAGTACAACCTTCTTGATCTTTCGGTGTTCTGTGCAAAATTGAATTGTGCTTCCTTATGGATAAAGATTTACTTCATCTTCATCCTGGAGGTGAAAAATTCAATATTGTGTCATTGGCAGTGTTGATTACAGAGGGAGGAGTAAGGTCTGGAAATCTAAGTGGAAGGTTTTGAAACTGTCAGTAAGGATTGAGGGGGGTGGAAAGCATCAGTGGAGGTTTGTAGGCTTAGAAGGAGGTAAGAGAATCTGAGTTCAATCGGGTAAAGATAAGGGAACAGGAGAAGTCAGTCCAATCTTTTTAAGGATGATGGTGGCAACAGGAGTGTCAGGTATCAACAGGGATTTGAAGACCTGTGCATCTGGGATTGAATGATGCTACATCCTTATATGCTTAATTGAGGAAAAAGCATCCTGCTTGCCAGCAACTGCTTTCTCTAGATATATTCCCTTTGACCCCTCCTCTTGCACAATTGTCTCTATACTTCCCAACCGCTGAAGCAGTTCCTTCTCAAGCTGCTACTGTTTCAGCAGAGGAGGTTGCATGATGTCTGCTACTGTTGCAATGATGGGATGGACTGGGAGAAAAGCACTGGTGTTAGGCCAAAGAACCTGAAGCAAGTGGCTGATCCTCCTAGTGCTGTCAGAGCATGAGAGGATGACGATGGCTATAGAGCATATATCCCTCCTCCCCAGATAGAAGTCTTTGCTGCCCAGATCGCAAGAGGGAAAGGGCTTTTCAGGAAGTGCATGCTGATCACAGAGATGATCTTTAAGCTTGTTGAAATGGATGAAGCCAGCAGTCTGCCTTGGTTAGGCCTATATGTGAAACCTGCAGGAGATGTCCTCTTAATCAGTATTGAGCAGGAAGGTAGGCAGCAATTTTGGAACCCCAGTACCATAGTGATTGACAAGATGTGAGAAGGTATTAAGAAAAAGAGAATTATAGCTCAAAAATCACATATGCTCAAAAAAAAAAAAAAAAAAAAAAAGAAGTAATATAGACTTAGCTAGATCAAACCCCCAGTAGTTATGTGGAAAGAATATGTATTTATTTTTTCTGCGATCTAGAGTATATTTAGGGCATTATATGTGAAATATTTAAGTTTTGGAGTTGTGGGGTATTTTTCTTTTTTTTTTTTTTTAATATTACAATAAGAAAAATACATTGTTTACTTACCAGAAATATTAGTATAATAAACATGTGAAGATACTATAGTGATGGCTGTCAAAAATTTGGTCAGTTTTTCACAGTTGTTTTGAAAGATATATCATTATATTAGTCATTTTGAAAGTAATTTGAACTTACAAATAGACGTCTAAATAAGAATTTAGAAGACCAATATTTTATTTCCTGTTCCACAATGAACAGTGTGACTGTTCATACTAGTTGTCATTCTGTGTTGTCTTCCTTTCTATTCTCTGCCTAATTTCTTCAGAGAGTTTAAATTTATTTTGGTGACCAGAACAATCTGTTTCAACAAACTCTAAAGAAAATAAAAGCTTCATTTCAATTTTCTCTTCTTTCCTAGGATCAACCAGAAATGATTGGTTAATGGGATGGTTTTTGGTGAATTAGTATAAGATTTTTGTTTCAGACTTTTCTGTAATTTAACCTTTCAGAAACTGTTCATGGAGATTTCAGAGAAAACTCACTACACAAAGACTTTAATTTAACATACTTTCCATCTTTAGTCCATTAAGGCCTGTTAAAGATTCCATATCTTATCATAATATTAACCCTGATATATCCATTTATTTCTTAGCATAACAAAAGCAGATTTACATTTCCTATTTTTCTGAGCTTATTCATTATTTTTGTAATGTTTGTAATGGTGGGAAACCTGTAGGAGTGTGTTTGGCTGGTAGAAATAGTCAAAATTTTGTCTTAGGTTATGCTCAGTGCTACATAGCACTGGCTGTCCTACAGCACTGGGACCTGAAGGATGGCCAAGATCTTGCTCTGCTTGCATTCTTTTCAGTTACAATAAGGTATGGTGTAATTCAGGATCTGGCTTTAGAAATCTGGAGTTATAAAGAGATTAGCACTGTTATTTTTTGCTGAGCAAAACAGGCAAACCTTTTAATGTGCCAGTTTTAACAGCTTCTGCCATACAAGATGCAATGTACTGCTTGTAACCACATAAATGTACCTTGGGAAATGTCATTCTATTAGAAAAACAGTCACATTTTTCCCATTACAACCACCACACACACTTAGAGGCTTTTAAGATAAAAAGAGAGGCACAACATAATTCCCTAATACTATACTGAATTCTTTTCACTAGGATGGCTGAACAGTTCAAAACAGCAGTTACCTTGAAAATAAATGACTGTGCTGAAAGGAGAATTAATTAATTCAGATAAACTAAATAAACTCTGTGAACTGACTAATGTAGCAGAAATTACTGGGTGCTGATACTGCTGTTTTAATTATTAAGTCCACATTAATTAATTTCAAAGCTACCTTTTTTGAAATCCACAGCTTGACCAATGTTCAGAGTATAAAACATGCCAAGAGCCAAATTTTGCTTAGTAACACTTTTGCAAAGGCTGGAACTGAGTCTTCATACAACTAGATGTGATGAAAGTTAAAAGAAAGTGACAGTTTCAATAAACAACACAGGATCCAAATAATTGTGGTGTACTTGCTTGACCACAAACTGAGAAACAGAATTTGTTTGTGCCAACCTATTTCTTTCACAGAAGGAGCTGGGCTTTTTTGTTAATTGTTAATACTGTTTTGAATATAAAGGGAACTTAAAGTCTCTTTGAGAGCTGCAGTAGAATTAGTGATCATGGCTACCCATGATGTTGCACAGCTACTGGACACAGTGAGATTCAGCCATGAACTGCTGAGAGATCTGAACCTCGCTGAACCTGAGCTTTGCATGCTCTGTGCTTCATATTCCTCAGTGCATCTATTTTGCTGGTATTGGATTTTTGTAATTATTATTTTATTTTTGAAACCTTGAAAGATTACTGGATTTCATCCAAAATACTATCTCAATAGGTAGATTTTGTAACTCATTCATTGTATCTATTGAAGCAGTGACTTATGGTCCCAAATGGGTGAGAATGGATGTCTAACAACCTTATGTGTTATGTTACATTTAGTAGTTGTTCTAGTGTTGATGATTCCTGTACAGCAGGACATAAGTGGCATAAAATCTATTTATACCATACTTTGTTCCCTAACACTTATCATGTGTGAAGGACTGTTTCACATATTGCAATGATTGAAGTACTTACTACATATTTCTGTTTGGGAATGTTCAGCAGGGATTTTACTCTCCATACATTACTCTAAAAAGACAGAAAGGAAGGTATTATGTATTTAAGACTATCTGTCATAGTGATTAGTTCTGTAAATTGATAAAATAGATACAGCCAGTAAATTTACAACTGCTGCATCACACAGCAGACAGCAGTTACATTAATACAGTAACTAAAAGATACATTCCCACAAGGATTTTGTTCTCTAATCCCTCATCATTTTGTTTCATTCTTAAAATGAAAATACCTGTAGCAATAATTTCTCACGACAAGCTGAAAGGCATCAAACAGAGAACAAGTTTAATAAAACACTTTAATTACCATCTTTAGTAACCTTCACCATGTATCAACACCTCTTATGAGCATCTTAATCAAACTTGCTTTTTCTTGTTTTCACTTGAAGCAAATTTAAATTTTTTTGAGAACTTTACATACAACCCCAAGGACCAGGAAAGAATGTCTTTATGAGAAAACCACAGATAAAATAGCTGTAACAAAAACCCTTATCAATACTTCATGTCGCATACTTGAATTAAAAACATTTGAGGGCAGAACAAACTTCTACAGAAACTTTTTAAAGTGAGTTTTTCTGCAATGAAGTTGCTTTTTCAGGTTATTCCTTCTGAGACTGCCTACTACAAAAATTTCATGTAGGCCAAATCCCTGTTTAATTTTTTTAAAAAAAAAAAAAAAAAAAAGCTTTTTTTTAAAAAAAATACTTGTTATTTCATTGCTATATTAAAAGCATTTTCTCATAAAAATCCAGATAAATAAATGACATCTTTAATACCGTCACTTATACCACAGGCATTTTAAAATATCACCTTCTCTGTACCTTGAAAGAAGTTACCCTTTCTGCAGTGTCTCCTGGTGATTAGCTTGGCAGTTTTCTGCTCAGCATGCTGCCAGCTGGGATCCTCCTTCAGAATGTTTTAAATTTCTAGTATGTTGTACAGGGAGCACAGGCAAGTTGCTCTGATGGGTGAATTCCCCTCTAGGAGTGAGGCATTGCAAAGCTCAGTGTTACAGTACCCATGTCATTTTGCAAGTCTAGCACTGAGATCGTTAGAACGGAATGCTTGAGAAATTAGTATTAGTAGTCACACTACAAGAGCCTCACACAACATCAGTATTGCCATTACAGCCTAAGTACCATATGCTTAGTTTCAGCTCAGAAAGAATAACATGGCATTAAAAATTCTAAGCCCCTGAATGTAAAGGTTTTACAAGGGGAACATTGGCACGCTCTTAATCGTGACGATACAGGCATCATGCTGCATGGGCTACAGAGGCTGATGCAGGAAGCAGTTTAAAATTCTCCATATTGCCTGGCGTTTCCCAAATGCAGTGTTGTGGTGGGTTGACCTTGGTTGACCAGCTGCTCTCTCACTCCCCCTCCTCAACAGGACAAGGGGAGAAAATAAGATGAAGAGCTCATGGGTTGAGATAGAGACAGGGAGATTACTTACCAGTTACCATCACAGGCAAACCACACTCAACTTGGGGAAAAATAATTTGATTTGTTGCCAATTAAAAACAGTAGGATTGTGAGAAACAGGCAAAAAAACCCCAATGCCAAAACTCTAAAACATTTTCCCCCACCCTTCTTCCCAGGCTCAACTTCACTTCTTTATTCCTAAATCCTCTACCTCCCCCTCTCAAGTAGAATCTCTGCTCCTTCTTTGTCTTCACATGACTGTTTCTCACACTTTTTTTCTTTTTTTTCCTCCTCGAACTTCTGCGTAGTGTTTTCTGGTCTTTCTTATTGTTCTCCCAGACGCACCAACATCTTGGCTGAAGGGTTCAGCCGTGCCTTGTGGTGAGTCCATTGGAGATATCTAGAACCAGCTGTGTCCGGCACAGGGCAGCCACAGCCTCTCCTCACAGAGGCCAGCCCTGCAGTCCCCTGCTACCAGCACCCAGCCACAGACAGCCAATACAGTGATATCCCTGACTGTTTAAAAGTAGCATAGTCTACACAACTATGACAAAAAAATCAGTCATTAAACATATATTCTACTAAAGATGTTAATATCTATCATCACATATATTATTTCTCTGCTTTTCCCATTTTAACTGCTTTTTCATTGTTTTTTTAATATATAATCAGTATCAGGGTTTTTTTTCTCTCCTTCCACAAATACATCTATGATTTTGCCATCCTCTAGAAAATGTTGTTAATAGAAGATTTTGCTCCAATATACCTACAGTCACATAAATCTTTCAGATTTTAGAATGTTAAAATTTTAAAATGTATTTTTAAAAATAAATTGGCTCTTTTGAACAAGATTAAATTTTAGTTGTGAAAATAATTTATTTTGGAAATAAAAAATAAATGTTGCTACTAAAACCACCACTTTATTTTCTTTTAATTCAAGTAAAACATGTAGCTCAACTAGAAAAAAATCTAAATTTAAAATAAATTAAAATTTGGATCACTTTGTTCCAAGCTTTGACACAACAATCTTTTTTATCCTTGTAAGGCTAGCTCTTAAAAGGTAGGAGCTACTCTGTGGTTTTAATAAATGTCCCTCATGTAAAAAGCTTGGAGGCACATGAATCCAGAAGAAATATGAACCTGACCGTAAGAAATGTTTCCCAGTACCATATGTATATTGCTATCATCCACATTTCCAAGGGTGCAGCATGTGTTCTAACCTGCAGAGCTCTAGCTTAGAAAAAGGTGTCATAGGCAGCTTATCTGCTACTTGATTTTTCTTCTGCTTATCCTTTAGTATTAGCCCAGTGGAAATAAGATCATTCGCATTTTTTTAATGATTTCCCCTTCCTATACATTTTAATTTATACTTAACTATATGTAGGAATAGGTTCCTCTTCTAGGTACTGGAACACAGCAACTTGCAATTTCCCAGATGGAAATTCTGAACAGCTGAGTTTCTGCTGTTTGCTTCCTGGTACAAGAAAAGGCATTTGTAGATCAAGCAAACAGCAGATGGAGAACAATTGGAGTATATAATTATTCAGCCTGGGCTCCTTTTAAATGGGTAGGCTGAACTCTATCTATTTGGCTGGGAAGACAGAGGAATAGAGTGGCACATGGTAGATAAACCTTCCAAAGATTCTTTAAAATAAATCTAGGTAAATATGTGAAATAACTTCATCAGTTACCAAGATCTCTTTTTCTGTGAACTCCAAAATCTGGCAAGTGACCATCAGTCTATTTTTGAAGGTTAAGATTAATACACAGCCTACCCAAACACTTCTGTATTAATAAACTACATTGATTTCATTATGTTACCTGAGGACTCCATCTGGTGACTCTCCTTTACTTTGCCAGATTTTGAAAAGCTGCAGCCTTACTGTGATCTATTACCAAAATATAAAATCCACCATAGGAAAGTATTAACACATTGTGATTTTTGCTTTGTGGAAGTGAATAATTGAATTGTGTGACTTTTTGAAACTACCCTCACAGGAGCATTATATTTTGTAAGCTGACGGCTAACAGGAAGACTACATGCCAAAATCAGTGTCTAGAGACCTATGATTATTTTCATTAATTATTCAAGATTAAATGGACTTATGAAGGAAAATACATAGGACATCAAAACAGGAGTAGTAAAGTATTATGAGAAAAAGAAGCCAATCAGAAGAATTAAAATACAAATAAAATGTGCAATTAGAAAAAAATAAAGGACAGTAAAATATGTCAGAAGACAAATGGGAAGCATTGTACCTTATTACCGTATCTAAATTGCCTTCTGAAACTACAGTCAAATCAGAAATTACTGATATATTTTCCTTACAAAAGGTTTCATAGGAAAGGAAGACAGAGACAGAGACAAAGGAAGCCAGGACAGATTAAAATGGATGAAAGTATTTGTTTCTACTACAAAAAATAAAGATTAGAATTGCAGCTACATGTACTAAAATTTACTTTTGTTGAGAAAATTGATACTGAAAACCAAAACTGATATAATGACTGAAGAAAATTTTAGGACTTATTGAAGTTTTTATTGTGCTAAAATATAGGAAAAATCAGGACTAATGCTAGCAATTTAAAGTGAAAGAAACTAAGAATAAGAAGAGTAGCTGAGCAGGAATGAAACTGTAATTGAAATGTTGCATACTTCCTCCTATTTTTTGGTTTCTGTCTTCCACCTCATTTGAAGTTTCAAAAGTTCATTCTTTTCTATGAAACAATGACAAGAAAAATCTAAAACCTTACAGTTTTCTTAACTCGTGTTACTCACATGTTTAAAGACTTGTTGATTTCAATGAGAATTTAGATTAAAAAAAATATATGTAAAACAAATAATTATGCAATGTAAACATATCTTATGTGCAATTGCTCCCTTTACCTTTTCATCTCTTGACTAGAATAATATTGATAAAAAATATTCAAGCATATGCCACAGATTGCCACAGGTGAATTGGCTTTCAAAGTCATTCAGGAAATTTAAAGCAAGCTAAATCTTACACATGCATTCTAGAAAAAGTTTCATTGTAACTCAGTACAGAATGACTAAGCAAAATTACGTAACTAACTCCTAAATTACGAGCCAAATATATTTACAAATTACATCTATTTAATGTAATATGTAGTAATTTGACAACATTCTTAGGATCTTAGTATTTGAGCACATCACCATTTTTAGGGATGAAAAATGGATTTAATTCCCACAGGTTTAAAAGCTTCTATCCTGAAAAGTGAATTTCTTTTTGCGGGGTTGGGGGTTCAGATACACAAGGAGGTGAGCTATAACCAAAATGAATTAATCTTCTGTTCCTTTTTGAACTTTACTGCATTTTAGAGATCCTGTTTTACTCAATTAAATACAAAGCTTCAACTCAACTAGTGAACAAGAATACACATACAAATAGCAAATCTCTATCTCATGGAAAGGCAGCAAAATTGTAATCTAGATTATTTTATATTTTATTTCTATAAAGTGAAGCAGGTATTACTTTGCTTTGGCCAAGCTGACATGGGTGCATATATACACACCATTGTACACAGGCTTGTTGGCACATAAACAACTGAACATACAGGCATGCATCAGGGAAAGCTCTGAACAAGCATAACAGATGTTAATACTCTATCCTTTCAAGTCAAAATGCTGGCATTTTTTAAGTAGCCTTAACAAAGT
The DNA here is from genome assembly GCF_034638445.1 of Ciconia boyciana. Lineage (NCBI taxonomy): Eukaryota > Metazoa > Chordata > Aves > Ciconiiformes > Ciconiidae > Ciconia > Ciconia boyciana. The sequence goes on from NC_132934.1 coordinate 179,221,843, forward strand.
GATTACATCTGCCATATATTTAATATACTCTTTACTACCGTCAGTATGACTAGAATTTGTATCCCATGTGCATTAATCGTAATTACCGGTGTGTAACAATTGTTTTACCAGAATTAAAATTCTCTTAATTAGATTTTAATATATTAAATACACTGTGGAGTAGGAAAAATGTATACAGAAGAAATATATTATTTTTAGAATATTTAGTAGAAAAAAGGGCAGAAGCTCATAGATAAATATGAAAAGTTAATCTCAAACAGTTGCCTATCTGTGGTTTACAACTGAGAGTGAGAATTTTACCCCGATTATTGAATTTTATCTGATTTAAATTGAAATGAAGAAAAGACTCCTGTCTTTTCTAGACTGAATCTTTCATAATCTACATAGGTGCAGTATATGCTGTGTTATTCCAGCTGTATTAACAGGAGGATATAATCCTTTCAGTCTGTCACAAAGAGTATAGTTTGTTAGTTTTCACCACTACAATGTCATGGCTATCTTTGCACATAACAATCACTGCATTGTGCCCAATATCATACTCTCCTATTTTGCTGATTTCATTATCTTTTTTTTTTTTTTTTTTTTTTTTGGCGGGGGGGGGGCAGGTATGATTTTTGTGTATGTTTATAATCCAGAAAAGTAAAATACACCATTGAAAGAAACACAGTAATCTAAAGTTATCTTAAATTTCATGCTATTAACGCCAGACATTAAACTAGTTCACAGGTAGCAGAAGATATAGGATTTAGAGTAGAGCTGTTACATGACAGTCAAATATATAAAGAAAAAAATGTGGTGATTAACGACTCATTAACGTGGTCAATGATTGTTATTCAAACATTCTTCTGTTAAAAATGGACTGTATAAAAGAAGCAGTAGCCAGTGTGAAGTGGCTGCACTAAGCACATTGCATGCAGCTAAAAGCGTTGGTTCACATTTCTACATGCACCTTGTGGCTGTACCCGTTACTGATACTATCACAATATAATGTTAATATGAATTAAGTCATCTGGGATCGCTGTTTGGAGAAGAAAAAGACGCGTATGTGATGACTTTGTGATTACTGATTCTTCAGCTGGCAGGACTCATGGATCTACATCCTGTGCTGTGGAGATGGAAGAGAGGGCTTTGAGTGTGTGGCTTGACTATACTATAACATAGTTGTATTTATTCTGTGTTTAATTCACTAACATTGCCATCATCCTCTACTTCAACTATGCTAATATCCTGAAACTGGGAAAGGAAGAAGATTAGAAAATGAAAACAGAGAAGTAACACTGCCATATTTCCTCTTGTTGCTATAGTTATAGCTAGAGGAGGCAACATCTTGATATCTATTCATTGTGGAAGTTAAAACTAAAACAGAATCAGATGACCTGTCACACTAGGTAAAGAGGAACAGAGATTACTATGTCAGTCACTGAACTCTCCCTTTTATTTATACAGAATTTTGGAACACATGGTTTTCTCTTGCAAGAGTCTATATATACATGGATAATCTAAAAACTTCAGGACAAGGAGAAAGTTGTTTTGCCTGAAGGTGCCTGAAGGTGACTTTACAGATGTCCTAGTTATGAAAACAAACAAACAAACAAACAAACAAGGATCACTATTGATTTTTACTAGGGATCATCTTGTTTAATGATAGAACTATCCAGACACACCTCTCCTTCCCGAAGCACGGTCCATATATAGGCTTGCTTTGATTCTTATTCTGCTATTTTTTTTCCCACTGATACACTCGCTTTGTATACCATATTTCTTTAGTTTTCTTTTGTTGTTCTTTATACAGCTCTTGAGAGGACTGCTTCAGTAGTCTGAAGATTCCATGCTGGAGCTTCAGTATGAACAAGCTGGCTGCTGGAACAGAGAATATTTACATATGATACCAAGCTCAGGAGAGAATGCAAGTGTCTTGGAGGACAGAAATAGAATTCTAAATAATCTTGAAAAATTGGAGGTAGGTTTGAAATAATAGGAAGTGATTCAATAGGGACAACTGCAAGATACTCACTTAGGCAGAAATAATAAATTGCACACATACAAATTAAGGAACAACTGTCTAGACAAAAGTTCTGCAGGTCTCCAAGTTAGAGAGAATCCCAAGGTAAACATGAGTCAATAACATCATAGTATTGTTAAAATAATAATTAAAAAAAAAGTGGACATTATGCTAAAACATTTCTTATGGCCTACAAGATGCATGCAGTTATCCTTTTATTCAATTCAGCATTCATGAACAGACCTGCATACTATGTGATTTTTTTTTTCTACCAGGCTTTATAATAAGTAGGTATGAACTGGTGAGAGTGCCAACCAGAGCAGAAAGACTGATTGAAGGTCTTGAAATTGTGACCTGCAAGGAAAGAGAGAATAAAAAAAAGATTTAGGAAGGAAGTGATAATAGTTTTCAAGAAAATAAGACTATTTCAAAGAACGGGATAATATGCTCTCTGTATCTAAAAGAAGTAATGGGCTTAAATTGCAAGAGAAAAAGATTCATTGCCTAATATAAGAGATATTAGAAAACACTTTTGGAAGGAAAAGGTAATGAAGAACTGGAAAGTTTGCCAAAGAAACCTGTTGACCTTCTGTCATTGAAGGTATTTTTAAGCAGATGAGATAAATGTCTGTCAAGAATGGATTAGTCTTCCAAAGCCTTTTTCATACTTAAGATAGTATGAGGAATCTGAATTGAATTTAGATGAAAACACTTAATTCTTCATTCTTCTTCTCTACATGTTTTCCTCTTTCCAGTCTTTGATATTTCTGAGATGCTTCTTGGTATTTTTTATGAACACCTGACAATAATTAAGGATAGCAGTAAGAACATGTAAATTTGGGTTATATTCTTATTCTTCCTTTGTTGTATTTTAGTATTTTACTTTTCTTTCTCCTATTTTGTTGTGGTGGGGTTTTTTTCTTCTTTTCAGCACACCATTTAGTTTCCTACATAGGTGAAACCATATTGCATATTTACACCCACTGTCATATCAGTGTTAATTCTGAAGCTGTTCAATGCTAAACCTCTATGAACTTTACTTACTTCTCACCTCAGCCTCCTGTTATCTTCAGCCTTCTCTGTGTTTCTCTGCAGTACTCAGAAAAGAGAAATAATGTATATAATAACTCAAAATTTATCATGGATAGCCTATAGCTAATATTCATATTCACATTCTTCATATATTCTCTTATTCACCTTCTTATCATTATCTTTTATGTCATCTCCTTTTGTTATAATCACTGTGCATAGTGAGATCTGTATGAACTGACGCATGCAATTAAATTGTACTGTGAATTCACAAAGTGCTGGAGAAAGTTTATGTTTGTTGGGAATCGCGTAGAACTGACAAAACAAATGGGAACACAAACAAAACATGCAAATGGTCATGAGCTATGTTGCAAAAAAGATTTGTAACAAACAGAACCAGAACTGGTAAACTCTGGTTCTCCCCATTGTTTTTTCAAGAAAAAACAAAATCAACCAACTTGCCCTTTTCCCCAGTATAAATACTAGACACAATCTTATAAGCAAAGGTTTGTATGTAATACTCACCAAAAGAACAAGTTTTCCTTTTAAATTGAAAGTATAAATGCAAGTTAAAATATACTCTCCACTCAATATCTTATTTACATGCTAAACATAGTGTTTAAAGTTGAATTTGTAAATCAACAGAAGAAGAAAGGAAAACACCTGCAATTTGTTGATCTTCTGGATATTCTGTAAAACACATCGGTCTGATGATACTTATGGGGAAGACTGAAGGTGTGAAGTCCAGATATATGCTCTGTATATTTAGTTAACAGCTGATGCATTAATTTCTATAATGTAAGTAGGCTGCGCTGCTGGGTAATATTCGTGATAGCAGATTTAATGGCTTGCCACATGAGAAAAGGTCTACTGAAAAAGTAGAAAAAAAATTGTAATAAAACATAAAACATTTCTTTTTCTATTTGTGCTCTTATTAAGTTTCTAAAAATGTATAAATTATATTGCTAAAGGATTATATTGCACAAGAGTGTTAGTGGCGTATCTGCAGGGAAGTGTGTATGCTCATGCATGTGTGTAGTCATCTTAATGGAAGTGAAGCAAAAATAATCAGGTAAACAGGTTATGGTTCATTAATAATTGTCAAGTAAAGTAGAAAAAAAGGAAAAATAAGAAGTCACATACTTCCACTACTGAATTCATCCTGGTCTCTAAAATAAAACAGTTCACAAAGTCACAAAGTGGTTGAGTTTGGAAGGGTCCTCTGGAGGTGGCCCTTTGCTCAAACAGGGCCACCTAGAGCCGTTTGCCCAGGACCATGTCCAGACAACATCTGAATATCTCCAAGGGTGGTGACTCTACAACATGTCTAGGCAACATGTGCCAGTTCTTGGTCACTCTCACCATGAAAAATCTTTCTTTCTGTTCAGCAGGAACCTCCCATGTCTTGGTTTGTGCTTACTGCCTCAGGTCCTGTCACTAGTTGCCTCTTGAATGAGTCTGTCTGTCTTCTTTACAGCCTCTCTTCAGATTGAATGTAGAATAGATCTTCCCTGAGCCTTCTCTTCTCTAGGCTAAACAATCCCAGCGCTCTCAGCCTTTCCTTCTATGGGAGATGCTCCAGCCCCTTCATCATCTATGTGGCCCTTTGCTGGACTCTTTCCAATAGTTCCATCTCTTGTACTCTTGCAGCCCAGAACTGGACACAGTACTCCAGTGGTGGCCTTATCAGTGCTGAGGAGAGGGAAACGATCATCTCCCTTGACCTACTCTCAGGACTCCTCCTTATGCAGCCCAGAATACTGGTGGCCTTCTTTGCCACAAGGGGACAGTGCTGGCTCACTTTCAACTTGCTGTCTGATATTCGCCCCCACCCGAGTCTATTTTACAAATCTGCTCCCAGCATGTACTGATGCATCAGGTTATTCCTCCTCAGGTGCAGGACTTTGCACTTTCCTTTGCTGAACTTCATGACGTTCCTTATAGCACATTTCTCCAGCCCATTGAGGCTCCTCTGGATGGCAGCACAACACTTTGGTGTATCAGCTGCTCCTCCCGGTTTTGTGTCATCAGCGAACTTGCCAAGGGTACACTCTGCCCCATCGTGCAGACCATTAATAACCATGTTGAAAAGGATTGGATCCAATATGGACCCCTGTGATAGACCACCAGTTACTAGCCTCCAACTAGACTTTGTATCACTGGTAACCACCCTCTGAGCTCTACTGTGCAGCTAGTTTTAAATCAGCCTCACTGTCTGCTCATCTAGCCCATACTTCAACAGCTTGACTATGAGGATCTTATGGCAGACAATGTTGAAAGCCTTACTGAAGTCAAAGTAGATCAATAGCTACTTCTTTCCCCTCACCACCTTTGGTGAATCCATGCTGACTACTCCTGATCACCCCCTTGTCCTTTATGGGCCTGGAAATAGTTTCCTGGATTAGTTGTTTGAGCACCTTCTCAGAAATCCAGGAGAGGCTGACCAGCCTGTAGTTCCCTAGGTCTTCCTTCTTGCCCTTTTTGAAGATAGGAGTGACATTTGATTTCCTTCAGTTTTTGGGCACCTCTCCCAATTGCCATGATTGTTTAAAGATTATCAAGAGTGTCCACAATTGTCTAAGAATTACCGAGAGTGGCCTCACAATGACATCAGCCAGCTCCCTCAGTACTCTTGGGTGCCTCCAATCAGGGCCCACAGACATGTCCAGTTTGCTCAAGGATTTTTTGACTCAATCCTCTTCCAACAAAGGTGCATCTTCTGTGCTCCAGACTTACCCCCTGTCTCTGGGACCTGGGATTTCTCAAGGCTGGTCTTGCTTGTAAAGACTGAAGCAAAGAAGGCATTCAGTACCCCAGCCTTTTCCACGGAAAGTGTCACCAGGTCTCCTGCCTCATTCAGCAATGGGCCTACATTTTCTCTAGTCTTCTCTTTGCCACTTGTGTATTTAGAGAAACCCTTCCTGTTGCCTGTGGAATCCCTTGGCAGGTTCAGTTCCAAGTAGGCTTTCAAGTTTTACTGGCAAGATCCCTCCTTATGCAGCCCAGCATACCATTGGACTTCTTTGCCAGAAGGGCACAGTGCTGGCTCATGTTCAGCTCACTGTCCACCATTCCCTCAATGTCTTTCTCTGCAGAACTGAGATGGGTCACCCACAGAAACTCTGCACAGGAGCCTTGCAGGCTGAAGGGCATCAGTGCCTCCATCGCTGGAGGAGTCATTGCAGGACAAGGGCAAGTCAGGGCAAGAGCACTCAAGGGTGCCCAAACATTACAGAACGATATTCACTGTTCAGGGGATTGTGGAAATGTGCGAGGCTCATCCTAGGATGTCTGGGGGAAGACCCAAAGGTGGGAGAATGGGATGAGTCCATTTGGATGGGAGAGGAAGAAGCATGGAAAGAGAAAAGGAAAATCATGGACTCATGGGAAAATTCAGGTTGGAAAGGATGCCAGGAGGACCCCAGTGAAACCTCCTGCTCAAAGCAGCATCAGCCAAAAGGTGTGACGATGTGGCTCAGGGTTTTCTCCAGCCTGGTCTTGAGAAGCCCCAAGGATGCAGACAGCATCTCTGGGCACCCTGCTCCACTCTGGACTGTCCCCATAGGGTAAAAGGTTGCCCTTTCTCACCACTGTGAACTTGTCTTGTTTCAGGTGAGGCCCGCTGCCTCTCATCCTACCACCATGCACTGCTGTGGAGAACCTGGCTCCATCTTCTCAACATGCAAGTTGTAGCCCTGCTGCAGAGATCTGTTCTGGGCCCTCACCTTGGCGCCTTTCTGCTGATGGTGGGCAGAAGAGCCGACTCCATACTCCTCAGAGTCATTGCCTGCTTGCACTGTACACAGGACATGGTCCTTTGCTGCTTGCTGTCCCCCAGGGCCTCTTCTGCAGAGCTGCTTTGGCACATGCCTGGCTCTGAGAGTGAAGAAGCTGGGCTGTTGCTGGACCAGACCAAACCACAGGGACAGCTCACTCCAGACTTGGTCACTAGAGGAGGCCAGGTTAGTGCCAATGCTGAGCCAATGTCCATGTCTTTGGAAGCCTTGTAGGCACAAAACCAAGAGAACTGTGGCTTGCCTCTCCTTGTTGTTTACAATTTACCTTCTGTGTCAGCGCCTCCATGTTTATATCCCTTGCCAATGGCTTATAAGGAAAATACAAGTTTGGATAGTTTATGGATTGATCCTCTCTTAAACAGTCACAAGCATTTTTGTTCAGGGCTACTCAGTACCTCTGCATCTGTGTGTGACTTCTCATGATGGTGAGACTAGCCAAAGCTACATATTGTGAACTTACCACTGACTTCCTTCTGGAAACAGGCTGTCCAGGTGTCGTGGTTTAGCCCCAGCTGGTGACTAAGCACCACACAGCCGCTCGCTCACTCCCCCCCAGTGGGATGGGGGAGAGAATCGGAAGAGCAAAAGTAAGAAAACTTGAGGGTTGAGATAAAAACAGTTTAATAGGTAAAGCAAAAGCCGCGCACACAAGCAAAGCAAAGCAAGGAATTCCTTCACTACTTCCCATGGGCAGGCAGGTGTTCAGCCATCTCCAGGAAAGCAGGGCTCCATCACGCGTAATGGTTACTTGAGAAGACAAACGCCATCACTCCAAATGTCCCCCTCTTCCTTCTTCTTCCCCAGCTTTATATACTGAGCATGACGTCATGTGGTATGGCATAGCCCTTTGGCCAGTTTGGATCAACTATCCTGGCTGTGTCCCCTCCCAGCTTCTTGTGCACCTGGCAGAGCACGGGAAGCTGAAAAGTCCTTGACTAGTGCAGCAACAACTAAAACATCTCTGTATTATCAACACTGTTTCCAGCACAAATCCAAAACATAGCCCCATACCAGCCACTATAAAGAAAATTAACTCTATCTCAGCTGAAACCAGGACACCAGGCTTCCTGTTCAATATAGGCTCTCAAGCTCTGCTCCCGAACTCTCGTTCCTCTAGAGCTTTTGCCTGTGGAAAAATGGTGCTTTGCTTGAATGTCAGTCTGCTGCTGTATTGCTACTGAAACCCCAGGATGGTTGGGATTAGGAGCTTTGCTCTCCTGAGAGAGATCAAGCCAAGGCATGTGGATCAACAAAAGGATCTCATTCCCCTGGAATGGGTTTTGTGACCCAGAAAGCATGTAGCCAGAAGAGCAGAGCAAGCCCCCTCCTTCCTGCCAGCCATAGTCATGGGGACTTGGGTTGGAGGAGTTTTGGCTGCTGTTGTAGAGAAGTGTCAGAGAAAGGCTGAGACTAGTGACTAGAGAATGACCAGGAAAATTTGGGTGCAGAGGCAGCTGCTGGTCAAAGGCCTTGGACACCCCGGCCCTGGTGCTTGGAGGTGGGAAGCAGGGAAAGCAGGAGGGAAACATCTTCTGTTGCAGCAGTTAACATTAAATGAAATCATCATACATTCCTAGAAATGAAAAGCATCTCGCTGTTTATTGCGGGCAACAGAGTTCAAAACACAGGGGCCACAGCAGCACCATGCTGAAGTGGATATAGGGTGCAGCAGCAGGGCTGGCCAGGCGCTCCCCTGCGCTCGGTGGTATTCACTCCCAAGAGGCACTGGCTGTGGGAGCCTGCTGGGAAGTGGTATTTGAGGGCCCTGAAGTGACATTATCCCTCTACTCTCAGTCTCTCCCCACAAGTCCCATTCTCCCCGCTGAGGGGTCGTAGTCAGTGGGCCTCCTGCACAGGTTGTAGTGCCTCTGTGGTGATCTGCTCCTGATCCTGGTTGTGTTCCTTTGGCGGTGGGTGGACAAGCCGACCGTGTATTCCTTGTAGTTGTCATCCGCTCTCACTGTGTGCAGCACTTGCTTGAAGGGCTGCCTGCAGAGTGGGAAGGCATCTCTCCCTCTGGCCCACTGCCAGATGCAGGTAAAGCAAAAGCGATGTAAACAGAAGGCCATGTAGGCTGCATTTTCAATGTCACCCAGGCAGATGGGGCATCGGCAGTTTGCTGCTGTCTCTGATGGCCCTGTGGGGGGCAGCTGGCTTGTGCCGGCCCTTGCAGCAGAGCTTCTCTCCTCCAGGGCTTTCTCGGTGCCCCACACCATCTCTTGCCAAGAGAGACATGCAAAGCGCCTGACCTTTTCTGGCACGAGGAGTGGAAAAGCAAGGAAATACCAAGAAAGCTGTGGGAGAAGGGAGGGTCTCCCGAAGGGTCGCTTTAAGGGCTGCAAAGCAGCTGCAGCAGCCCTGTGGGCACCCCTGTGAGCTAGCCAGCCCCAAGGGCAGCCCTGCACTCCTGCCTTCCCCCCTTTACCTCCCCTGGGCAGACAGCCCCCACTGGGTGTTGAGGGGAAACCTCCTGCCCATGCACCAGGGAAAGTCAGGCTTGGGCAAAGGGTCCTGGACAGGGAGAGCCCATGTGGCTCTGGGTGAGAGAGGCTCCAGCTGGGGCTTGGAAAGAGACGGGGCCAGGCCGGGATGTGCATCTCTGTACCCCTTTGGAGGCCTGCTCCAGGGCAGGAAAGAGGGAGGGAGAGCAGGAGGGGAAGCTCCAGCCTCCTCCTCAGTGCTTAAGCAGGATTGGGTGAAACACCTGGGGCAGGCTCTGGTGAGTTGTCAGGAGGTCCTGGGGGAAAAGCTGAGGTGCCCAAGGCCCCCGAGCCCCCATACTGTCTCCCAAACATGACCTGCTTTAGCACAGGGTACCTGAAGGACGTGGTCAGGGAAGGCAGAGGAACTCGCTGGGTGACTTCAGTGCTGGATGGCCCCACCACCCTCCTTGCACCCATGGCTCAAGATTTTAAAATGGACTGTATAAAACTGACCTAATTAACTGTTTTGTAGAAATGGAGTAATGAAAAGGCAAGCTTAAATCTAGAAGACAAAGTCATTAGACAGATACAGATGCTTAAATGTATTTTAGACATTGAAGTTCAACACCCAGGTGTCATTTAAATTTATAACATTTTACCCCTGCTTCTGAATTCTGTAAATCACTATATACTTCCCACCTAAAACTTTATATTGGTGAAGCCTTATGCATGTTTTTCATCTGCTGCTGAGCATGCTTATAGCAGCTTACCATCAGTTCTGTAGTGCTGTCTCTGCCATTTCTTCCTAGCCAGTAGGTATGCTTGAAGCTTGCTTGAAACACTTTTGCCCTCTCTCTTCCCCTTTGAAAAGCAAAACTAGTTGGATGAGGACTTTTTAGTGCTGCTGGTACTACCTGCTATTACTCCACAGCTGACTAGCTATAACACACACACAATATGATGAAGACTTCATCTTAAATTTTCTTTACATATTCAAGTATTTAAGCCCTTTTTTGTCACTTTGGAAATGCTCTATCTAACTGGAAAATAGGATACTTGTGAATATGTATGAGGCTCCTTTACCCAAACTAATTTAAGTGAATTCAGGAAAAGCAGATAGTTGCTTCACCTGTGCATCACAAGCAGTCTGAGTGTGTGCTTGCTCCTTTCACTGGCATCAAGAGTTCCAGAGTACTCTCGTGGCCTAATTTCTAGATCCAAAGCCTGGTATGGCTCACATTACTCACCATTACATCTCATTCAGCTAAGTCTGTTTTGGGGCTTTTTTGGGTCTAGCCTAGATGCATAACTCCATGTCAGTGAATCCTAACTAAGAACAGTTTCACAAACTCTGATGAAGAAAGTAATACATTATTCCCTTGCCAACACTAGTAACGAGTACACCTAGTTGGTCATGCTGGCTTTTGTAGATCATATTCTCAGCAATCTAATTCTTCACAGGTAATGTAAATTCGAACAAGCATCAAGCATCCTGTTAGTTACATCATACAAGATGAAGCATAAAACAACCCTTTGAGTCTAATCCCCAGCCTGAAGCCCTGACAGGTAACTGTACTGAAACTAATTTTTCTGGCACCCAGAGTATGCCTTAAGTATTTAGCCTGATTAGTGTGTTTGTTAATTCTTTAATGCTCTATGACTGTAATTTTTCTGCTCTTGAAAATTTTAATTTTACCAAACAAAATAACTGACAATATAAAGAAAAAGTGGATATGATATTTCAGAAGTATAAATTAATTAACATAGTATATCAAAAGTTGTCAAGAGGATCATGATCAAAGTCTTATTACAAAGTGCTAAACTTATTCCAATTCTATTTGTGTGAATAATGGGAGTCAGGATATTAAGCACAGATCCTAATTAATTTGCCAGTAAAGTTTTATAAATCAATCAAAAGTCATGAGATGTCAATGACAGTGTAACAAAAAGTAATTCTGAAGTTAAATAACTATTTAAATACCTAGGTAAAACAACTGAAATTAACATTTCTTTTCTCAGGTTTACTGTTTATTTACAGTCCTTTTCCACTCATTCATGCCAATTTACACAGATACCTATGTGTAAGGTAACATATTCTACCTTTGTTAACATAAATATGACTTATTTGTTCATCTGAAATCTAACAAGTTCAGTAACATAAGCCATCATTATGCCAGAAAAATAGATTGAATTGCACATTTATTTTGTTCATACAGCTATACATTTGTAATTAAAGTATTAATTTCATACAATCATAGAATGGTTTGGGTTGGAAGGGACCTTAAAGTTCATCTAGTTCCAACCCCCCTACCATGGGCAGGGACACCTTCCACTAGACCAGGTTCCTCAAAGCTCCATCCAACCTGGCCTTGAACACGTCCAGGGATGGGGCATCTACCACCTCTCTGGGCAACCTGTTCTGGTGCCTCACCATCCTCATAGTGAAGAATTTCTTCCTTATATCTAACCCAAATCTACCCTCTTTCAATTTAAAGCCATTACCCCTTGTCCTGTGCCCTTGTAAAAAGTCCTTCTCCAGCTTTCTTGTAGGTCCCCTTCAGGTACTGGAAGGCTGCAATAAGGTCTCCCCAGAGCCTTCTCTTCTCCAGGCTGAACAACCTCAACTCACCCAGCCTGTCTTCATAGGAGAGGTATTCCATCCCTCTGATCATTTTTGTGGTCCTCCTCTGGACCCACTCCAACATGTCTGTGTCCTTCCTATGTTGGGGGCCCCAGAGCTGAACGCAGTACTCCAGGCGAGGTCTCATGAGAGCGGAGTAGAGGGGCAGAATCACCTCCCTTGACCTGCTGGTCACGCTTCTTTTCATGCAGCCCAGGATACAGTTGGCCTTCTGGGCTGCAAGCGCACATTGTCAGCTCATGTCCAGCTTTTCATCCACCAGTACCCCCAAGTCTTTCTCCGCAGGGCTGCTCTCAATCCCTTTATCCCCCAGCCTGTATTTGTGCTTGGGATTGCCCCAGCTCATGTATAGGACCTTGCACTTGGCCTTCTTGAACCTCATGAGGTTCACATGTGCCCACTTCTCCAGCTTGTCCAGATTCCTCTGGGTGGTATCCCTTCATTCCAGCTTGTTGACTGCACCACACAGCTTGATGTCATCAGCAAATGTGCTGAAGGTGCACTCAATCCCACTATCCATTTCACCAACAAAGATGTTAAACAGCGCTGGTCCTGATACTGACCCCTGAGGAACGCCACTCATCACTGGTGTCCACTTGGACATTGAGCCGTTGACTGCAACTCTGTGAGTGTGACCATCCAGCCAATTCCTTATCCACCATGTGGTCCATCCTTCAAATCCATGTCTCTCCAATTTAGAGACAAGGATGTCATGTGGGATGGTGTCAAATGCTTTGCACAACTCCAGGTAGATGATGTCCGTTGCTCTTCCCTTATCCACCAATGCTGTAACCCCGTCGTAGAAGGCCACTAGATCTGTCAGGCACAATTTGCCCTTCGTGAAGCCATGTTGGCTGTCACCAATCACCTCTTTATTTTCCATATGCTTTAGCATAGTTTCCAGGAGGATCTGCTCCATGATCTTGCTGGGCACAGAGGTGAGACTCACTGGCCTGTAGTTCTCCGGGCCTTCCTTTTTTCCCTTTTTAAAAATGGGGGTTATGTTTCCCCTTTTCCAGTCAGTGGGAACTTCACCAGACTACCACGACTTCTCAGACATGATGGATAGTGGCTTAACATCTTTATCCGCCAGTTCCTTCAGGACCCGCAGATGCATCTCATCAGGTCCCATGGACTTGTGCACCTTCAGGTTCCCTAGATGGTCTTGAACCTGATCTTCTCTTACAGTGGGAGGTTCTTCATTCTCCTAGTCCCTGCCTTTGCCTTCTGCAACTTGGGCGGTGTGGCTTGAGCACTTGCCGGTGAAGACTGAGGCAAAAAAACCTTCACAGAATCACAGAATCACAGAATCACAGGATTATATAGGTTGGAAAAGACCTTTAAGATCATAAAGTCCAACCTTCTTCATATCCCAGGTAACCAGGTCTCCTATTTCCTTGCAGAGAGGGCCCACATCTTCCTTAGTCTTCCTTAGTCTTCCTTTTATCACCGATGTACCTAAAGAAGCTTTTCTTGTTGCCCTTGATGTCCCTGGCCAGATTTAATTCTACCAGCGCTTTAGCTTTTCTAACCTGATCCCTGGCTGCTCGGACAATTGCTCTGTATTCCTCCCAGGCTACCTGTCCTTGCTTCCACCCTTTGTAGCCTTCCTTTTTGTGTTTGAGTTTGTCCAGGAGCTCCTTGTTTATCCATGCAGGTCTCCTGGCATTTTTGCCTGACTTCCTCTTCGTTGGGATGCATTGCTCCTGAGCTTGGAGGAGGTGATGCTTGAATATTAACCAGCTTTCTTGTGCCCCTCTTCCCTCCAGGGCTTTATCCCATGGTACTCTACCAAGCAGATCCCTGGAGAGGCCAAAGTCTGCTCTCCTGAAGCCCAGGGTAGTGAGCTTGCTGTGCACCCTCCTTGGTGCCCTAAGGATCTTGAACTCCACCTTTTCATGGTCACTGCAGCCAAGGCTGCCCTTCCCTGCTTGTTGGTGAGAACAAGGTCCAGCATAGCACCTCTCCTCGTTGGCTTCTCTATCACCTGGAGAAGGAAGTTATCATCAATGCATTCCAGGAACCTCCCGGATTGCTTATGCCCTGCTGTGTTGTCCCTGCAACAGATATCGGGGTGGTTGAAGTCCCCCATGAAGACCAGGGCTTGTAAGCGTGAGGCTGCTCCTATCTATCTATAGAGGGCCTCATCCGCTTGGTCTTCCTGGTCGGCTGGCCTGCAGCAGACCCCCACTATAATGTCATCTGTCCCTGCCTTCCCTTTAATCCTGACCTGTAAGCTCTTGGTTGTCTCCTCATCCATCCCCAGGCAGAGCTCCACGCACTCCAGCTGGTCACTGACATAGAGGGTGATGTCCCCTCCTCATCTCCCCTGCCTGTCCTTCCTAAAAAGCCTGTAGCCTTCCATTCCAACACTCCAGTTAGTCCTCCACCTGGACACATCTTTTGCAGGTAGGTCTGCTGCCTGACCCTGCCCCAGGAGAAAGGTTTAGGCACTTCCTGCAGTCTGAGGTCTGCACTGCAGCCTCTCCCTTCAGCAGCTTCCTCTGGGTGGAGGCATCGGCCACCGCTGGGGTAGGTGATGCAGACCTCCCAGCCGAGCTGCAGCCTTTGCTGTCAGACGAGTGCCCACCATTCTGCCTTGAAGGTCAGGTGGGATGAATGCCCTTGACCTGTGCAGATGGTCAAAGAACAGTGCCTGGTTGCTGGGTTATCTGTACTTCAAGTCTCCTTAATTTACTACATGTACAAAAGTAATATTAGAATTCTTGTAGAGATCACTTTTATGATCAAGTCCTTTCAACATGGGGATGAACCAGGTTAAGATTCATGACCTTTTTTAGCAGAAGATAGGCAGTTTTTTATTTTCATGGATATTATTGGAATATCAGTTTTAGATACTGTTGATTAAAGCCTACCAACCTTGTAATCTATTTTGATAGGTTTGTTAGCAAAGTGAATAGTTACTGGAATAATTTAGGGGTTCCACTTAGTAAAAAAAATCACATAAATAATTATGCTGAGATTAATTTTTCATGGTTTGATATCACAAAAGGTTTTTTAGAGGGAATCTCAGGGCTGAATTGGGTGGGGTTTTTTTCTTTTTTTTTTTTCTTTCTTTCTTTCTAGTGTAAACAAACTGCTCAGATCTCTCACACAGCTGTAAGATGACAACTAATTTTAGTACATAGTCCTGAAAGTTAGCACCAGCTGAGAATGTAATCCAAATAGACTGGTCTATAGGTATTCATATTTTTGACCTTAAAAAGCAGCTACTAAGTGCCCTCCCCTACATATGGTACAGAGGGTACAACTCATCTGATTGAAAGTACATATCCAAAAATGAAGCTAGGCACCTCTTCCCAAACAGACATAATTCAATATATGATGGATTTCTTTCCTGAAGCACTTCAGTTCTTGTAATGACCTTTTAGCAGAAAAGCTTTTCTACAGGAGTCATGGTCGAAGGAGAAGGAGGAAAAAGGACTGAATAGATACTTGTATTGTTGTATGGCAACAAGTCCTGCCTGACCAACCTAGTGGCCTTCTGTGATGGAGTGACTACATCAGGGGACAAGGGAAGAGCTACGGTTGTCCTCTGTTTGGACTTCTGTAAGGCCTTTGACAAGGCCCCCCACAATATCCTTCTCTCTAAATTGGGGAGATATGGATTTGATGGGTGGACTGTTCAGTGGATGAGGAATTGGTTGAGTGGTTTCATCCAGAGGGTAGTGGACAATTGCTCAATATCCAGGTGGAGATCGGTGACAAGTGGTGTCTCTCAGAGGTCCGTATTGGGAACAGTATTGTTTAATATCTTCATCAATGTCATAGACAGTGGGATCGAGAGCACCCTCAGCAAGTTTGCAGATGGCACCAAGCTGAGTGGTGCAGTTGACACACCTGAGGGATGGGATGCCATCCAGAGGGACCTGGACAAGCTGGAGAAGGGAGCCCATGTGAACTTCATGAGGTTCAGCAAGGCCAAGTGCAGGGCGCTGCAACTGTGTCAGGGCAACCTCCGGTATCAATACAGGCTGAGGGATGAAGGGATTGAGAGCAGCCCTGTGGAGAAGGACCTGAAGAGTACTGGTGGATGAAAAGCTGGACATGAGACAACAGTGTGTGCTTGCAGCCCAGAAGGCCAACCATATCCCAGGCTGCATCAAAGGAAGCGTGGTCAGCAGGTCGAGGGAGGTGATTCTGCCCCTCTACTCTGCTCTGGTGAGACCCCACCTGGAGTACTGCTTTCAGCTCTGGAGTCCTCAGTACAGGAAAGACATGGACCTGTTGGAGCAGGTCCAGAGGAGGGCCACAAAAATGATCAGAGGGATGGAATACCTCTTCTATGAAGAAAGGTTGAGCGAGTTGGGGTTGTTCAGCCTGGAGAAGAGAAGGGTGTGGGGAGACCTTATTGCAGCCTTTTAGTACTTAAAGGGGGCTTATAAGAAAGATGGGGACAAACTTTTTAGCACGACCTTCTGCAATAGGACAAGGGGTAATGGTTTTAAACTAAAAGAGGGTAGATTCAGAGTAGATATAAGGAAGAAATTTTTTACGATGAGGGTGGTGAAAGACTGGAACAGGTTGCCCAGAGAGGTGGTAGATGCCCCATCCCTGGAAACATTCAAGGTCAGGTTGGATGGGGCTCTGAGCAATCTGATCTAGTTGAAGATGTCCCTGCCTGTGGCAGGGGGGGTGGACTAGATGGCCTTTAAAGGTCCCTTCCAACCTAAACTATTCTATGATTCTATGATTTTATGATTCGATTCTATGCAGTATGGATGGCACAGGGAACTGAGGGAGATAATTTCTCAGGGAAATACGGAGGGATGCATCTAATGCAACAATCGAGATGCTAGATAGAGTTTTATGCTGTGTACATGTGGATCAAAGAGCTGCCGCAGAATCTCGGACTACCCATATGCTTCTTTCAGCTTCTGCAATGGTCAGACTTGAGGAGCCAAAGACTTCCTGCACACAAGTAGATGCTGTTAGTAAATAACAACCAAATACCACAGAACAGATTTTTTTCTTTCATATTATACATTTTGCTTTTTTGTATTTCTTAAGCAATGTTGCCACATTTTCATTAAGCTTTGTGTAACAGGCATTTAGGATGACTGAATGTGCGAACTGATCAGGTTCTAGGCATGTTTTTCACAATGCAAGAAATAGCTCGGTTTTACAATTTGAGTGAGTTTGTGCACTACAGTTTTAGTCTTCCTACCTTTCCCTGGAGATTAAATCCCTTTAGAAGCGATCCACAGAGAACGCAAAAGATACATCTGCGGTGGGTCCTTGTAGAGAGGAGAAAACACAGAGCTGTACGTATTTCTTTCCTGTACCTGTGATGCATCTGGTTATGGCAATAGATCAGTTTGAGCATTTGCATAAGCTGAATTAAGAACTGCCTCACCCTGCTGTCCTCATGAAAGAGCAGGGATGGCTTCTAAGAGTCAAGCAAAACTAAAACTCTACTTGACCATTGCTGTTCACTGAAAGGTCAAATGGTAAAAGTGAAGTATATCCAGAATGGAAATAAAATCTATGACCTGTTTTCCCAGAATGAAAATAAAATAATTTAAAAATATGTGAAGAGATTTGCAATAAAATAAGATCAATGTAAATAAAAAAGAGGATCTGGTCTGTGTTTTCATTAGTTAAAAACTCATGGCACATCAAAAGTACACAGAAATCAGAGCATATCAGCACAGTCCATTTGTGTCAACAAAGCTATCTGATTCATGCTATCTGAGAATCATTTTAGATTAATTCATTTATTTTTGAAAGATTTATTCAAAAAGTCAATTAACAGTCAGTGGAAAATTACTTGGAAACCTTTTCTTCTAAATGTCTCCATCCATTGATGTCTACTTAGGCTTTGCATTTTAGCATATCTTTGTTGTAGTGGGCTCAGAACATACCCTCATACAGTGCCAGATGGCCTGATGATTAGGTGACACATTGGAGATATGGGCACAATTCTCTTAGGAGAACCAACATGTGTTTTACATTTGTCACAAACTGGTGTAAAACTACACTACTTGCAGTGAAACTGGTGGTGTCTTCCTCCGTACCCTTACACCTCTGCAACCCCATGGCATAGATTCCAATAAGTACGCATGTGGCCTAGTAATGATTAGCTCAAGATAATAGTGGAATTGTATCCTTATACCCTTCAGTAAGTATTGAGCTCAGTCTACTTTATATATTACCTGTAGCACAAAGCATCATTATCAGACTGAACCCAACAGGCAAGAGAGGTGAACAAGCATCTAATTTGTGGATCATGATGGAGTTTGAAAGCTCAGCTGTTTAGAGTTTTACAAACGTTTCAGGCATGCCCAGATGCCATTCATTGCAAATACTTCCATAACTAGGTGGCAACATTGTGGAGTTTTTTAGGATTTCAGTTTGGGATTTCTGTGCTTGTAGTGTGTCATTTAGACAACTAAACCTCAGCTAAACCCTTTCTGTTGACCTGGCTGTTGAAATTTACCGAGAACGAAGAAGAGATGGTCATTTTTAGAAGTTGCAAATTAAGAAGGACAGATACTAGTTTTGGTCGACATAAACCACAAATGCATGTCAACTGTTACTCTTTGAGTGATTGCTCTTCAAGCTAATTATAAAATGAACATGTAAAGATGAGATTGTCTCAACCTTTATGACTAATGTATTTTAACATTTGCAGTCCTTTTGAGCTGCACCAGGACTCTGACCACTCTGTGCCTTTAGTCAGTTTTACAAGCAACTGGTGAGATGTCGGTCTTTGTCAACCCAGAAATAAGCTGGTTCTTGACATTGGGGTTTTCTCATTGATTAAATTGTCATGGTGTATTCACAGCCCAAATTCTGCCTTCTGGTCACTATCCTTTTCTTGTGTGAAAAATTACCTTTGTGAATAATTGCATGCCCTAGATGTGTCAAAATGGGGAGGAAGCAGCAATCTGCCATAATAGCACTGTAGAAACTATTTGTCCTTTGATTCTCTTGTAAACTCTAGGGAGGGGGGGAAGTAAAAAAAAAAAGTACCTGAAATATTTTTTACCACTGTATCATTGAAAGGTAATTTAAGATGCATTTAGGAAATTTTATTTGTACTTTGTATTCTGCTTTAGAATATTATAATGATTGCCTTATATTGCTTGTAAGGATAAGTACATGCTGAGGTCTAGGTACTTTTTTGAGCCACAGGTCCAGTCACTGCAACACTAGGTCTGGTTTTTAACTACCTTTATGCTCCTATTTGTGGGGCTGTCAAAGAGTTCTCAGTAATTTATAAGTTTAGGACTACTGTATTTTATGCCAATATGGAAACGTCCCTAAGAGTCATTATACTGGGTGGGAATTTCTGGAGTGTAGTGTATTCTGGCTGCACTCCAGCATGCTGCAATTTGTCATCTATGCTGTAGGACTTAGAATGGGATGTCACTGAAATGATACAGAAGTTCTTCCTCTACTTTGCTGAATTGTCCTAACTCAGAACTAATCAAAACTTTACAACTGATAATTCTTCTCTTAAAATAGTTAACCTGATTGAATTGAAAGCTTTCCTTGCAACTTTGTTGACTTAACAGAAATTTATCAAAAACGAAGCAGATGGGTAGGTTGGAAGGCTTGCATGAATGCCTGTTTTTCTGTCAACTCACATACCAATCAAATGACTGACACGTCATTTCCCTGGCTCCCTGAAATCCCACCTGTTTGGGTGTGGGCTGCCCAAATGCCTGGGAGCTCTGGCTAACTTATAGTACAACTGGTAGGATACAGGAAGGACACGGCTCCATGGATAACCTAGGCTGCATGGTTTGCTGGTCAGACTATTTCTTGGCTGACTATCTATTTTTCTGGATGTCTGCCCAGAAAACAGGCATGGTCCCAGTTCCCCAACCTAGTTGGGGAGATCTAGATTGCTGGCCTACAAATGATAGAAAATATGCACTCTGCCTTCTCTGAAACAAGTTTTTCTCAAAACATTATTTTTAGTATAAATTTACCTTTTGCATTCTTCATTCTGATTCATAATGAAAAAATGCCCCAAATTCTAAAATTTCTACAGGATGAAAACTCCAATTTCAGATTCAAATGACATTTCAAAGAATAAAGGAATTGTTTGCAAGAGGCAAATCTAGAATCAAACAAGTAATCAAATCTAGATGAAAATTAAAGGCATTTTTATTTAGGAATGGAAATCGCAAATACTCCTGTAAATGTAGATGAAAAAGTCAGAGTTGTAACCTAATCGTAACTGCAAAGAGTCCCATGGTAACCACGTACTGAGTTCACAGGTCTTACATGTTATGGCTTCTCCAGAAGACAATATGACCATTCCTCAGAATCATGCCCGAACAGAATTTTGTATGCAGCTGTGAAGCAGAAATATATTAACTAGATACAAGCTCCATTTCCTGAAGTCTCTTTATATCTCTTCTTGTCTCATATGTCTCTTCTTGTCTCATAACCAAGCAATATATGAGATCCAATTACCTTAGCCTAATGTTGCATGGCTGTATTGGGGGTTCTGCAGTTGTTTTGTGCATTCCAGTAGCTTTACTCTTCCTGTCTTTCAATGGATAGCAAATTCTTACAGATAAATAATGCTAAGATCCTGTTAAAAGAATATTGTTCTCAAGAGTTCAAATAGAATTTTAAGCCCTCATCTGTGTATGCATAGAAAAAGAATTTTTTTTCATCTTTTGTTTAGAACATACCACTAATTCCTCAAATTTATATGGCTCTGTATTTATATGGATATGGATATTGGTTTGCATATGTAAACATAAAACTAAATAAAGAAGTGTGTGTTACGTTAACAGAAGCAGACTGATAAGCACTTTTAAAAATATCTAAGAACAGTATCTTCATATCCATATGGTGCCTTTGCTTGCATATACCACAGACACACACACACATATACACATGCCACTGTCACATGGATCAAACACCACTAAAGTAATTCTTTCTGTTCTTTCATAAATCTTAGGCCAGGTTCAATATTTACTTCTCAGAGAACAATGTAGGTCACAGAACGTCTTAAGAATTTACCTCATTCAGAATCCAAGACAGAAAGCAACCCTCCAGCTTATTCTGGAATATCATCTGCTTGAAAGGTATACGGCAAAACTAGCAACAATATGCAGAACATGTCCCTAAACCCTAATATTTATTTGTATAATTTAAAATTAAAAAGGAATATGCCATAAAACAACTGAATGACAAAAGGTATTACGTTATGTTTTTATTTTGCTGATCTTCTGATTGCTGGCTAAATTTTAAATAAATGTACTTCTCATAAATAAAAGTTTTGGGGATAAAAACCCAAAGTAATTGAAGTTGAGGCGTTGCCTCACTGATTTTTTAGTCCATGGTCCACTGAGAGAGGAAAAGTATTCAGTCAATCAAGCACAAATGACACGGACATATATATGCTATTATGTTAGAGTGAACTCTAAATTTTACTAGAGTCTCAGGTTTTCTATTTTGTCTGTGTGGCATATAGATTAATTCATACCACTTCCATCTGTGAAATGGAGGAGTTATACTCATGACAAAACTTTAACACAGTCTGGTGGATAGAGCCTCTTAGACCTCTTCACCTGCATACAGTTTTCTGATCCAGACCTGACTCCCAGGGACAATGCAACGTACGCTGTTTCCAGACTTGACTAGTTGCTGATACACTTGCCCTTCTAACCTTAACAAATACTTTGGGGGGTGGGGGATGTGGGACTCAACACCATGTGTTCCAAGGCTGCCATCAGCTTAAGGCTTCAGACCCTGCTGGACTGATAAGGCTGGTGAAATGTTCGTCTTGACTAGCTTGTATCAGGGACTGAAGCTCAGAGATTAGTTGACCTGGAGGACCGGACAGTGAAGCACTAGTTTTGGAAACAGATGCATCAGGATTATGGAAAAAGAGGAAGGGGGCAGGACTGTGAACCATTAGGTGCAATTACTATCTGTATCCTCATGTACCTGAAGACTTTCAGTTGCCTGCCTCCACAGTATCCCTAAGGACAAGCAGGACCTGGCTGTCTGTGTACTCCACTACTTAGGTTACAAAAAGCATAGTAAGTATCATGAATTCTTCTGTAACTTAGAGGCAGTTCCTGGAGGTTTTGGTTTCATTTAAACAAATTGATTTTATGATGAAAGTGGTATGTTCTTTCCTGCCTTTTTGAATATTGCTGGTATAGCACTTTCTTTTCCTGTGTGGCCAATGTCTATGTGTGAAGTCAGGCAGAGCCCTGTAGAAGAAGTATCCTAGATGTATTATTCCTGTCATCATTGAAAGATGGATCTAAATGGATCACATTGTTATGTGTAGCTGAAATAAACAGAAATAAAGCAGCAATTCTAGAATGGCTATAACTGTGGAAAGGTATCAGCACTGTGTAGCCAGCCTTCATGAAAAGAAATGTTTGCCTCTGCCAGTTATGTCTGAGCCCACAACATGAAAGATCACAGTCTTTGGCATCTGCTGGCCTGTGATGGGCAGGCAGGAAAGGGTGCTGCATTTGTAAGGACAGAGAGAAAATAATAATTTATGGGCATGCAGATCTAGATGTTTTAATTCTATGTATGTGATATTGTGAGAGAGAGGTGTATAATGCCAAGCCCAACTACCTTATTCCGGATTGCCTGACCCCCTCCCATAAAGGGGCTATGCTGTGGTCCTCTCCAGTCCAAACCTATAGAAAGAGCAGCAAAGAGCAGCCATCGCTGTGCAATGATTGCAACATGAATGCTGAATGGATCTACTGGCCATGACTTTCAGGAAGCAAGTGGGAAGCAGACAAATCCAAGATAGGTTTGTGTTGTTGAAACGTACAGAATGATGGGATGATACTTGTGCAGTAATGGCAGTCTGTCCGGTGTGCAGAGTGGACACAGTTATCTGTTCCAAAAGGTCTCAGGACTCTGGAGTATTGCATGTAAATATGCTTTATTGAAGTGAGCATTTGTCCAGGAAACTATAATGTGTTCAGCACAACTACCTAAGATAGTAAAGATGTAGCCTAAGTCATCTAGGAAAGAAGTCAAAACGAGAAGGGGCTTCTGCAAGCAGAATGTCCAGCAAGACTAACTTAGGTGACCTTCTGTCCATTCAGGCCATTCTGCACACGATGATCCAGTTTGACCAGCTCTCTGCTGAGAAGACTGTAGTCGTGACCTTGATCACTCTGCAAAAAGTAGCACTAGTATCACAGTAGTTCTGTACGCCTGACATGATCTGACATGGAGTTCAGTCAACTATCCACCTAAATGTGAACTGCAGCAGAACACCAAGTCCATATTACCAGAATGAGTAACTCTGCACACCTTGTGCAGTGACAAAATTACCCACCCAAGCAACATTTTAACTAATCAGGGATGCACCTAAGGAATAGAACATTTACAGAGTAGACATTCCCAGGTATATTTGGGAATGTTGTTATTCAGTAGGAAGTTTTTAAGGACCTAAATCCCTCCCTTATACAGGATATGGCTAGACCAGATCCAGTCATCTGTTTACTCATATTTAGCTGGCAGGACTCAGATAAAATTAATCAAGAAGAAAACTATGAAGCCTTGTCAGAAAAAATGAAAAATTAAAATACTAAGAAAAAAGGATGTATTTGTACACAGTGATGTAATTGGGGGGAAAAAAAGAGGGGAAAAGCCCAGCTTATTTGAAAGTAATAACCATCTAATTTGGATATAGTGAAGAAAAAATACATTTACTGGAATCATTAGAGGTTATATGTAAAGGTCAAATTAAGTCTAATCTCATGAAGCTTTCTGTAATCTAATTGTATTCACTTCTGTAGCAAATATAGTATTCGTCCAGCTTTTGGATGCAGATTGCATATTATCATTGAAGCATTATTAAATGAAATAGTACTTTGAAAATCACATAGAAAAGAACTGTAAATATTGTTTCATATGAGTTGTATGGAATATGGATATAACATGTTAGTCTTATTTATCCATTGGACATTAAAATACTGAAGTCAGCTAACATTTTCCTAGTAGCAAATGATGTTGTATGGCTAAAGTTCTAGCTTTAACTCTCTGCTTATAACTTACCTACTCACCAGAAATGTAAAGTTATTAAATTCTGTAGTCCAACCCTCAGAAAATTAAATGGAACTTTCGTACCAGTCATTTGTTGCTAGAAGTCGTTTATGAGAGTCTTAAAAGACTAAAAGCTTTTCTTACTGATTATGTGCATATGCTGCATATAGACTATTTACACATGAAACACTGCTTCAAATACATTTGATGATCTTCTTCTTTCAGAAAAAAATGTGTATTGGAGTTCTGTGACTGAGGAAGACTTAAAAATATTTGTGTTCTCATTTGCACTGCTGCAATTTGGCAGCTGCTCTAGCAGTAATGCTTTAAAAATTATATGCAAGTAATTCATTGCTTCCTCTTCCTGTGCATTTTAATACTTTCCAAAGGTTCTCATTCATCTTCATGCCTATCAATAAATATTTCACTAAATGTAAATGCTGCATTAGCAACAATGTGCTTTTACTACATCTTGTACTTCAAGCATAGAAGAGCTGAACTGTTTGGGTGACGTCCATGTACAACACTCTACAGATTCAATAGGCTACTATATTTCATAAAGGCTAAGAATAATACTTCTTGTTTTCAAAGGAGACTTGTTTTTAGTCTTTCATTAGTATCCCAACTGATATTTATTTTATTATTACATCATTCCCTAAATGCTGCTATCTTCCTCCATTGCTTCCCATATCCCTGAATCCTATAATAAATGAAACAAGACACAGTCTTTAGAAATTGTCTTCACAGGAATAAGGTCTGGTTCTGGAATATTTCAGAGCAGTGTTTCTTCTTTGATTCTTATTTGTATCATACTTGAACCAATTATAATCTCATTTTTATCAAGATTCAGAGAAATATTGATTATAATATTTTGCATAAGAATGAATTTGTTTTCCTTTTCAGAAGGTCATAAACCAGCTAGGGTTAAGAAAATGACATTTCATGGCTATTTCCTAGAGGCGTATTGAACTGATTGTAACATCTCTTGTCATACCAACATAAGAAAGAAAACAAAAAAGGAAAATGTCCTAATGGAGAAGGGAGTAAGGTGGAGTACATAGATGGGAAACTGTTTTTTATTCTGAGGGTCAAATTTGGCTTCAAAACACATTTGTTGGTCTACATAACAATAACTGACACTAAAAAAAAATCCAAGTGAAACAACAACAATAATAATAATAACAAATATAATAATAATAATAATAATAATAATAATAATAATAAAATTCAAAACCTTAAAGTTGTGAGTTTAACACTTGAGTTGCTAATGTGATTCAGTAAATTTTTAGACTGCATTTAGCTTATGGGATACAAGTTGCCCAGTCGTGTCTACTGCCAAATAGATGACTAGATTTCTTCATGAGGAAGTGTCTCTTGACATATGGGTCTTCTGCTTTGCAGTGACTGTTGTTCCTGGAGGAAGTCTAGCATAGAGTCGTGTGGATTTTTTGTTTCCTCTGCAGAGGACACTGTTCCCTCTGAGCAATGAAACTCTTTCAAATCACCCTCACAATGAGAAAACTTTGAGAGTTGGAGAGATTGTGATTTGATGGTACTGTAAACTTCAGATGACAAGTTTAGTCACAACAAATGGCATAAGTCCCTTCCTTGCATTACCTTTGAGTTTTCTTGCTCATGGGGCTATGCTGTATGACTATTCCCACTACACCTTTGTGACGTGTGTTCCCTACCCTTATCACCATGCTGACAGTTATCATTGCTGAAAGTCATGTAGAGCAATATCTGTGAATAAGAAAGTAGCTGATAATACGGTATGCAAACAAAAGAAAGTGTTCTCTCACTGCACAGGAAAAGCAGAAGCATTTAGCTGAACTAACAGCTAGAGTTTGCATCCAACTTTTACTACGTCAAGGGACTCAATAAAGTGCTAAAATGTTGTACAACATCATTTTGTATATCCATTAAAAGTGTCTCTCCTTTTTCAACCATGCAGTATTTTTAATTAAGTGTGTTAACAAACTCAGACAAATATTAAAAAGCCATATGGATAGAGAAAGCAACTGTTCACAAATGAACAGAATGAAGACTTTCTAAAAATAAGAAAAATTAGTACTGAGATTCAAAATGGGAATGCCATGCTGTATTAATAATTTCAAAGACAGACAGGAAATCTGTACTGGCTTAACAGTGAGCCCTCTGGCTTCTAACTGTGCCAGTTAAACCAGAAGAGGCAAGAATCCTTTTATCACTAGTAGGCATTGGCTCAAAAAGTAAAAACAGCTGATATAAGGCTCTACTGGATATTCAACAATGCATATCACGACTGTAAGTATATATAATGTGCTAGAGGCAAGATCTTCAGAACAACTTATTGCAACTCATAAAACATAAGCGGATGGCATATCTGGAAGGCATGCTCCTGTAAACTGCAGTGCAGGAGGATATTTATTGATCCCTAATTTGTTTTAGTCGCCATAATTACTTCAATATTATATTACCCTATTTCATCTTTGAAGAATGTGCCATAGCCTGACTCTTATCTTTGCTAAGGTCCCTTTACTCTCCTGTGTCCATAAAAATGGACCTTCAAGTGGGTGTGGATGTAATTCACTGTAAAGAGCATTAGAACCTCAAATTCAGAAAAACAGAGAAGTAGTGATGTCATTTTTTTCTAGAAGGACAAACATACTGAGATATAAGAGAACAATTTGAATTTGTCTGCTCCTTACCAGAGAAGAGAAATCATACTTCAATGAACTGTTTTAGTTCACAGCTGAAAAATGATTAGGAGTTGCAACACCTGGATGTTGAACAAGAGTAACTGATCTTACACTGTGTGCTGTTTCTCATCATTTATCATTTGGTTCATGCATGGCCACCACATTTTGTATAGTTTCTGAACTAAAAACATTTATATAAATGCGGGCTGATATTCAGGATATTGACTGTAACATGGGAAAATTTCCATAAAAAGTAAACCGTTCTTTTCTTTCATAACATGGATCAAAACAATGTAACTAATATTGTCATACAATACTTAATAGAACCACTGTGTTTAAAGGATAATTCATGACAACAGAAGACCTAAAATCTTTCATTCTGACTCATCAAGAATGGAAGCTAATGTCTATTTTTATAGACAAGATTATAAAAAACCCCCATGATTAAGAGTAAAGCTCTTTTTAGAAAAGTTTTGGTTAACATACCCATTAGATTGAACATTGAGAGAACAATTTGGAAGCACAAAATTAAAAATAGTCAGTAAAACTCATTTTTTCCCTATAGTACTTTTACCCTTAATTTTAAAATCAGTCAAAACCTTCCATTTATGACACAACTTCTTAAAGTTATTTCGAATGTAAGATGAAAATACACTATTATAAAATGTTGATAATATAATATTATCAAATGTTGATAACATAATATTATCAAATGTTGTTCAATACTTCTCTACCTTTCTGTCTTTATTTTTCTCATAAATATCTGAGAAGCTGAAAGTTATAATGTGGAAACTTTGGATACTGCAATTCAACATTGCACCTGAGTATAATCTCAGAAAACTTTAAAAAGCAGTATATTCAAAAGTGCATATTTTCAAAGATTATTTGAGATTTGCTGTTTATATCTTTACAGGTTAATTCTTACAAGATACATGAAATAAATATTCCTTGGTTATGTCAAGTTGTGCTAATATTATAAACACTTTACAGCACTTTGAGGGCCTGTGGGTATCCAAAACTAAAGCAGAACCTCTAAATAATTGATAAAACATCAAAATACTGAAAATGCTCTGCCCTAGCCTAATGGTAGATAGTGGATGGAAAGGTCACTGAATTGAAGATAAGACAGAATGAAATGAATGTAAATTAACTTTATGATGCTGAAAAGCAGCTTAATTACTAAGATTGTGAGAACCAATTCTGTCCAGAAGCTATGTAATGAAGATTAATAAAAGTGGCAGGCTTGAGTCCTGCTTTTTGAAGTTTGAAACATAAGGAGACATTCGACAGCTGAAAAAAAAAAAAAAGAAGATTCATTTGGAACCAGAAGAAATGCATTTAAATCTTCTATTTCCTACTCAAGGTTTCAAGATGTAATCTAAAAATAGTCTATCATTAAAGAATTGTTTTATGTCTTTCTTTCTCTTTATATCCAGTTTGCACAATGCATAAGAGACATGACACCTGCCCCAAGCAGTTTGCAATCTAAAATTAGATACGCTACAGTGAATAACAAGTAATGATTTTTCTTGCAATATAAAAGGTGATGGGCTTGTAAAAGAAAAAAAAAAAGAAAGAAGAAGTTATGATAATAAGTTTGCATGAATTTTCAACTTCCAGACCAATTGTAGTTATAGGTGTTGTATTAGCTAGTCAAAGGGCTTCCAATACCCAAGAGAATTTGTCTGGACTAGAGACTGTGGATGCAAATTAAAGAGCACAAGAGGATCCTAGAGCAAGATATCAATGATAAGTACAACTTATCAGCACCATTAGATCATTTTAATTACTTTAGAGGACATGATATAGTTTTTACTGTCTTAGCTGCATAGCATTAGGATGATAGCTAAGTTAGGAAGTACAGTAAAATATCTGGAAGGACTTTCCAAGGCAGTACCCTGCAATAAATGGGATGCAATTAAAGCTGGGGTGAGTGGGATTTTTCATTTGATGCTCCATAAAAAGTCTTTAGTACATTCCAAACTTTCTGCATTGAGATGTTGAGTGTCTTACTAGAGACACAATATCAGATGAAGATGGACAAAAGATCTATATTTTTAGTGTTTACTTTGAAATTGAAACTGAATACTTACATTTGTGTGAGTGGTAAAGCTTAACTGGCTGGTATTTGGACAATACTTTGGAAATGTAAAGCAGCGGTGTGTTTGTGCACAAGCGAGTATTATTATCATGTGCTCCCTTCAGGAAAGATTCACTTGGTTCTTTAGTTAGAGTTCAGAGAAGTCTAAAATAAAGATGAGAACAATAGCTCTAAGTGACCCACATGGTACATTCATCTTAGTTCTTGTTGGCTCCTATGTCAACTTTTTTTGTATTAAGATAGCATGAAGTCTACTCGGTTCATGTGCCAACAAACTCTGAACATGTGAAAGGACTGAGGATCAGCGCAGCAGGAAGATAAACTGGCAGTGGGCTTTTTCCTCCTGTTCAGATTCTCCAACAGTCTATTATATCTGTTATGATGACCTTTTGCCATGGAAGGTTACCTCTGTCCTGAGGTCAAACTGCAGATGACCAGTTCAACTCAGTTTCAGGCTATTTTCGAAGAGTAGAAAGCAATACAATGTTCTGGTAAGCCAGGACTAGTACTGTTTACTTAGTTTATCAAAAGTAACATTATGTCTGGCTAAACCAAATAGAAAGTAGGTGATTTTATAAACCCCATTTGTATTTTTTATTAATCAATTTATTGAATTTTCAGGAACTCTTCCTTTCCTGTAGAGCTTAAAGTCTGGATGGCAGTAAATAGAAATTTTATAACATTGAAATTAAACTTTTTTTTTTTTTTTCCGAAGAAATATATATCATTATGAAATAGCCTGTGTCTCTCTAGCCAATGGGAATATTGTGGGAATTCACGGCAGAATGGAGCCAGTGGGTGAAGTAGATATTGGTGGAAAAGGACTGAAACACTTTGAGGCATGAGAAGTTATGTTTTGATTTTCTAAAGAATCTCTAGGTTTTCCTTTTTTGAATCAGACATGCGGATCTCTCTGCTTCCTTGCTATTGCTTCTCCAATTAGAGACTGCATGTGTAATTTGGAGATAAGTCTAATTTAAACTCATAAAAACTTCATCTTCTGTAATCTCTGTGATCTTCATTTGAGTTTTAGGTAGTACATAAATAGCTCTAACGAGTCTCTCTTCAGCTGTACAGCTACTTACTTATTTATTACTCTTTCATTTCTGTTGCACTGCTTTTTGTAAGATTTGATTTTAAACTACTGTCTAACTATAACAAACAATTATGCAAATGAAAAATTAGGTCCTTCAACACTTCAGAGAACTGCTGCACATTTAATTGCTACAAGGAACCACAAAGAATCAGTTAATTCCAGAATAATTCAGCATCTACTAACAAATTTAAAGAAGATACTGAATTTATTGTAGATCTGTAAATACTCTGCAACTTGACAGGTGGCATTTTTATGGAGCAGAGAACAAAACAGAAAAAAAAAAAAAGATGAACCTAATTTTCCTGTGTAAGGAACATTGCTGCAGTATATGTATAGAAAATATTATAACCTTTTACACTCGGGAAGGTTTTGTCGTTGTTGATACATTTTTTAAAGATTTTATTACAACTTTGAAGCTCATTTCATTTGGTGTTACATATGGAATTGTCTGTGCTAAATTTGCTATATCTCAGTGATTCAGGTATCACATTTCTGACATACTGCAGAAAACATCAGGCAGTTTATTTCCATGGGACATTTTAAAGGGTGTTACAGTCACAGCAGAGCCTGAGGAAAGAGCCAGAGATCTCATGGAAGGCTGCTGATCTCTACAAAGTTCAGTTTATGTTGCAAAGAATGACACATGAAACCTTTGCTGGGAAGTGTCATCTGAGCCGGCACAATTGTCAGATGACAGGCAGCTGCATATTGTGTACAAATAGCTGAGAGACATAACTGCAAGGCAGGATCACTTGAGATCACAGATGGTAATTTCTGAAACAAGTCATTTATAAGGATGTGCTTTTAACTTTAGATTCCCAGTTTGCTTTCATCTTAAGGCTATAAGGGTTGAAACAAATACTCTTTGAAGTCTGAAATCAAAATTCAAAACTTTCAAATATTAAAAATGATATAAATATATTTTTATAATAGCTGATCCGGTAAAACCTTAAGAATGTGACTACTTTTATGAAAACATGTTGAGGCTGAATTATTTTTCCCAGTAAAAGGATATAGCTAGTGACCATGGACAGATGTCTTCCATTTTCTACGAACATAAATGATTTGTTAGTGTTATACCTGTCTGTTCAAATGACTGACACTGAGTCATAGACAAGATGGACTTCAAAAATAGGCAAAGAAGTTAGTGGTCTATGGCAGCAAAAAAAAAAAAAAAAGGGTAAAAACTGCCCATGATCGTGTTGCTCATTTGCTTTTTTCTGGATTTGTTGGCATTATGCAGAAAGGGAAGGAGGATGGAGATGCAGTGGCTAAGAACAGTTGTTGGCAGCATGCAGCCCTTTATTAACATCAAGAGACCCCAGTGAGGAACCACTGGGGAACCAGAAGGATCAATGAGATGAAAAGAAAATGGAAGCTTCAATTTATGAATTGTTGGGGATTTTTAGTCCACTTAATTTTCCCTTCTACTCTTGGTGTCATCTACAGACAAGTCATTTGAAGACAAATCTTCATGTTAATCTCAGTGAATCAAACTGAAGACAAATTCTTAAAAAGGAAAGTCTTTAAAATGAAAAACTATTAAAAAAAAAGAAACAAGAATTTTAGCTCAAAGTCAGTTATTGTTCATGTTTGACAATAATCAAGACTCTTTCATATACTCATTCTTATTTATAGTCAGGAACACAGACAAAACATTGATGTAATCACGTATCACAATTAAAAAGATTTTTTTTTTTTTTAATTATTAGTCAGCTGGCTAAACAAATATTAGCCAGCTCTTTGCCTATACTCCTATTAGAAGACAAGACTAATTAAATTCTATGCAGTAGGTCTCTTATAAGATCAAATTCTTTAACTGTTAGTTCTGCTCATTCTCATTCCGTTTTCTCATTATGCACATGGAACATTTTTCCATGGCACTCTGAAGTTGCCAAACAAATTTTGAACAAAGGTACTGTCATTTCAACACAAGACAGAAATTCCCAACTGATATTCCCTTTATTCCTTTCAGAGTGATATGTCTTTATGAGAATATAAATGAAACGAAGAGTCTATTTTGAAATACTTTGTAACTATTTAGAAAAGAACTCTACTCAGACCT
This sequence comes from Ciconia boyciana, assembly GCF_034638445.1. Taxonomy (NCBI): domain Eukaryota; kingdom Metazoa; phylum Chordata; class Aves; order Ciconiiformes; family Ciconiidae; genus Ciconia; species Ciconia boyciana. Next base: position 179,253,699 of record NC_132934.1, read on the forward strand.
TCTTCATAAAATGTGAGAGAATGAGATACTTTCCAGCTTATACATCAAAATGCACTGACAAAAAGGTCTACAGTGTGCAAATGCAGCTTGTCTTTGGAGTTAGGCTCTGAGCTGAAAAGAAATTCCATTAAAGACAGCACGGATGTATCTTGGGGGAAATATTGAATTTCATCCATTTATAACTAGCAGCATTGTAATTTAGAGTAATCAATGTCCCACCAAGATCTGAAGAGAAATTCCATACTTCTTGTTGCTAAATATTTAACTTTTAATGTTATGATAAAAAAAGTTAAACAAAACAAAACAACCACCCAAATTAAAGACCTGTCAAGCTGAGGAGTAGTATTTGGACCTAAAATATTATGGAAATAATGATACCACTAATAATCCATTTTGGGTGGAATAGTATCAGAGGTCATTTTTTTGTACTGGCTTTCTAGCGTACTATGCCGATGAAGAGTTCCCTGAATGGGCACAGTTCTAATGGCAATGCTCTACTGTGGACTTATATTACTATAGGTGTCAGCATGTATGTATAGTTATATTGCAATATCAGTTCAAATAAGGAAAGTAAGCAAAATCAATGCAGTTAGTTAAACCTTTTTTAGTATGAGCTACTCTGTCTTCATACCTCTGATAGAAATAGCAATGGTGGCAGAAGACTGACATGTAGGCCCACTCTTTTCTGGTATATTTATCCGACTTCCAATTTTTATCACATACAATTTTAAACTAATGCTGATGTTTCTAGTTTTTATAAAAGTTTGATGATATATTATAACATTGTAAGGTTTTGAAACTGGTTTCACATGTAATTCTAGTCGACATCCCTCACCACTGCAGGATCTAGAGTTTCTTTCTGTTATAAGGGAAAATGGTTAGCAACATTTAACCTTGGTGCTAACCTATGCAACCATATTGAATGTACTGAACAAAAACATAAAGCCTTTCACTGACATTCATCATATATAGTCATTTAAACATAAATCACCCATATCAGACTAGTAATACGGAAGACACCTATACAACATATATTCCCAGAAAAAAAAATTAAATAACCATACACATGTATATAGACAAACACTTTTCTAGAGCAGCTTGTTTTTGCAAAGAAAAGGTGCATCTGATATGAAAAAAAATTTTTTTGAAGGAGCCAAAGTATAACACTGAATTGTCAGATTATATCAGTGTAAGTAGAATCTTCAGAAACTATATTTTTTCTATATTCAAACACAATTTAAGTGCATATTCTTTGTTCAGAGTATCAAACAGTTTTAGATTGCATAATGAAACTTGAGTATGCAAAATTATTGTGAATTTCTTCAAATGCTATTCTCATAGAATACTCAGATTTGCAGATTATGACATGTAAGACTATGCTTATGAATATATACAGTGTATCTGGTATATATTTTATTATTATGGTCACTAAGAAATAAAAGACCACATTGTTTCCTTTTAGTCTTTATAATAACATTTTCATGTTGTGTTGCTTTGCTGTTTGAAAAGAAGTCACAACTTTTCCATTATTTAGCTGTATTTAGCTAAGTAGACAAAAATGAAAGTTTCGAATCTTGCAGTGTAGCAGCTTTCATCTATCAGTTTTATATTTGGAAAACTGTCTTCTGTGAAACAATAACAATAAAGCCTTTATACAGTGACTGAAGAATATTTTTACCATGAAAAACTTAAATTAAATTCAACTGAAGATCACCAAACTTTAAAAAAATATTATTATATTGTTTTTTCTACACATTTTCCCAATATTTCTTGCTACAAAAGGTGGCAAAACATTCATCTTATAGCCTGGTTAAGAATAATTTCCTTAAACTCAAGAAACTTAATTTCATATTTAAGCTATGTGTTGTACAAGATGACAGAAAAAAATTCTAGAATTATTTTTAGCACCTTGTAGTGTATAACTTTCATAAATATTTATAGAGGAGATTACCTGTCTTTTTAAAAAAAACTTAAAACACTGTTGAAAATTACTTTCTATAAAATCTACTATTATATGTAATCTTAAGACCTGTAAAAACTTTCAGATAATATATTGTAGGCTATAGTCTGATAAAAAGAGATAGGGTTTGTCTGTTAGACATTTAGCTGAATATTGAATTAGGATTAAAAAAAAAACAAATAACCCCTGGCAGTACGGAGTGCCATTGCAGATTCCCGTTGTATCACAAAGATGTGGGTTATGTTTTGCATAAGAATCACTTGAGGCCTTTTTCTCATCTGGAAATCAGAAACTGAATATGTCAGTATAGTGGTCACCCATATGCAGTGTCAAGCTTTCTGGGATGGACCTTTTTTGTTTTCCTCAGAATAATTTTTGTCCTGTGGCCCTGGATGTAAATCACAAATAACATATTTCAAATCTTGTGTATTTATTGATAATACTGTAGAGCCTTCTTTCTCTCAGACTTAGCAGACTGGGCACATTTTGACATGATCCTGAGCAAGAAGAAAACATCAGCTGAGTCTTAGAAGGCAATCAGTTGTGAGTATGCGAGGCATTGTTCCAGGTGTCCTCTCCTCGTTTTCTCTTTTCTTAGCTGAACACCTTTCATAGTCTTCGTGTGCTTGACTAGGGGTGAGGGGGCAGGACTCCTGTCACATTAGGGAAGAGGGAATGATGATCCTGTGGCTCCACAGGGACTGTGAAGGGGAATTGTTGCCATTCTGTGTTCTCTTTTTACTGCTCCCCACTCTCAAAGCTCTTTGCTAGATTTGTTGCAGTAACAAGGCCAAGGCAGACTTCCAGTTTCAGGTGAGGAATTTTATTTTTTTTCTTTTTTTTTTCTTCTTAGGCAAAATTGCTACATGTATGTAGTCTTTTTAGGTGAGTTGGAGTAGATCTATTTAACACTAACGACATTCCTTTCTTCTTGTTCATTTATAATTGCTGGGCTTGTGAGTTTGGAAAATGATGGACTTGAAGCCTCTGTGAACCACTGCATTGACTGAATATGGATGCTACATACTGCAGTACACTGTGGGGGTACTTGCCTCTGTCAGGATGCTTTATACAGTCCTCATACCTCTTACTTCCAATATGTAGGAAAGAGGTGTATAGAGACAATAGCTTCAACAGAAATTTCTAAGAGAGCATGAAGGTGTAAGTGAAGCACAGCCTTCCAGCTTAGACCCAAACCTAGTAGTATTATGCTATTTGTACATATATGTAAGGCACAACACAATCAGAGAGCATGGGCGATTGTTTCAGCTGGTTAATATTTTTAAGGAATCCAAATAGGTACTGATAACTTAGCTAACATTGATGGATTTACAATACTCTTAAGTGCTCTGTTGAATGAGACTTGTAAAAAGTACATGGCTAAAGCACAACTTAAACATCTAAAGAAAGCATTCACATACCAAACACAATGTTCAACAAACTTTTGTTTACTATGATCATTAGTGGCTAAGGTAAAGTAAAAAGTCAAAAATTGCAATATAAAATACCATAAAAAAACCAATGGACATACCCATGAAAGCAAATTTATGCACAAAAAAAGTAAGGGTAGCACATAAAGTGTTACTAAATAGTGTGTATTTAAAACTTTTAGTACTAAATTGAGCAGATCTTTCCCCAATATACTTAATTTAATGAAAAAAATCTTGATTTTTATAAACAAATATAAGATGAAAAATACTGAATATTTTAAAATTGATTTCAAAGAATAAAAATATTATTACTGTTTGGAGATGAAAAAGATGCAATTTTATTTCTTTCAATTAAAAAGAAAGGATAAAAATAAGATCTAAGACAAAAAAAAGTTTTAATTTAGACTAATTAAATTAGAAATAATAAAAGAAAAATCCAAACATTTTGAAAGACATTAGATATATGGAATTCTTCTGAGACTGTAAATATAAAACCTAGTTGTCTCAAAGCAATAAAAACACAGGCAATAATTTAAAGGCCGTTAAGTATGCTAAAATAAAGTAAATTTGCATTACATTCTCCCCAAGAACATCCAGAAGTCCTTTCAAACCCCTTTTTCATTCTGTGATCTTCTATTCATTATGGTATTACATGATCCAGATTTTTCTGTGAGGATATTAGCTACCTTCTTAGGCATTTTTGCACAATTTCATTTCCTCAAACTAGGACCACAATCTCCTTCCATTTTTATACCTCATGCCACAGCCTCCCACCTGGATGTCTGCTGTTTCCCAAGCTCCTTCACTGTGTTCCTTTATCTGAAAGAGCAGATCCCACTATGGCCTTGCGTATTGCGATCAGTGTAGCAGAGGAAGTGCAGGAACTGTACCACAGCACAGCAGCGAGTGGCAGCTTCTCGTCAGTACAAAGTGGTGCCTACACAAATGATAAAATTTCTTTAAGAAAAGGACCAGACAAGTTCATGGGGACTGGAAGATTTGTAAGGCTTTGCTATATTAATCTATCTGGAAATTATTTAAAGTAAATAAATAAACATATGCCACATCTGGGACTTTTCAAATCATACTGTACACCTGCAGATTGCACAGATGAACTCTCTTCATACTCCGAAGGTCATATTTAATTCAATATATTTTGTGTAGACCTGATACAATGTCGACGTTTCACTGTTCTATTCAATCTGGGTTTCAAAATAGAACAGGTAAATGTAACTTGGCCAGAATATATTTCTGGTAAAACCTGTTCAAAATCCAGTTTTGCAGTTATTGAGGCAGGAACCCTTTTAAATGACACATCCCTGATTTTGCAGGTAATAAAGCATTCCAAAATTATTTTGGATAACCACCATACCATGGAATACTATATTCCAGCAGCATAATCTAAGATTATCTCAATGCGATAGATGTATCTCAATGTGATAGATGATAGATGTAGAATTAAAATGTAGTGGTTCTCAATTTAAATTGAATAAATATCTCCCAAAGGGCAGACTCCTTAAAACAGCAATTCAGACTTGGAATCTTTTCAACTGATTGGCACATTTATATCCTGCACAGTCAATTCTCTTTGTTATTTGAAAATATTTTTTGTTCTTTATACCTCTTCCATCTTCTAAGTATTAAAATTTCACCATGGCACAGCACATGAACAGCATGAAATGTTTAACTAAATGTTAACAACCTGTTTCTGCAAAAGCTGTTCCTTCCTGCATATTTTAAACATGGCTCCAGGTTTTAGAATGAGGGAGGGGTGGCACTGATATTGCCAAGACAAAGATAGTTCCCATTTCCATAATCACTACAAGTGATTAACTACTAAGAGTTCAGCAGCTTGGCAATGGGGTAGTTATCCTTGGAGAGTATTAACTGAAGGAGCAGATACAGGGAAATAACCAGAAGTTTCTGATTTTTTGCAGAGACTGCAAATTCTGTTCTAGTCCTCTAGAGATGCTCTGTGAGAAAAAGAGAAAAAAGGAGCTCAGGGATTAAATAGCCAATCTACTAAATATGGTTTGTAACCTCTTGCTTAAAGGCAACTTTGTCCCACATGCTTGAAAGTTAGATAATACGATGACTGTTACAAAATTTGTTCCTAGAAAGATCTGGGAAAATGCAAACCTGGATAGTGGAGAGCTGTACCTGATGAATTAATAGAAAGTATAACAAAGGATAAAATCAGTGCATGGCTGAATAAATAATGTATATTGAGGAAAAATAACCATAACTTTTCTATAGGGAAATAATGCCTTACAATGTTACTAGATTACTTTGAGACAATCATTCGGGTAAAGAAGATCTAGGTTGATATAATCTATTTTCATCCCACACAGAGATTAAACATAGCTCCTCACCAAATGTCCTTGAAGAAGCTAAGCAAGTAAAGGACAAGAGATGTGTCCCTGAATGGAAAAAGGAAAGAAAAGAAGAAAGAGAAGGGGAAGGGGAAAAGGAAAGAAAAGGGGAAGGGGAAGGGGAATGGGAAAGGGAAGGGGAAGGGGAAAGGGAAGGGGAAGGGGAAAGGGAGGAAAGAGGAGGAAAGGGAAGAGAAGGCAAGGCAAGGCAAGGCAAGGCAAGACCTGACGACTGATTTTTACCTCAGAGGTTGACACCAATAGAGTGCTCCAGGAACCTGTGATAGATGCAATGCTCCTGTACATATTCTTACAAAGTATGGAAAAGGGCATGGGTAGTGAGCTGTCCAAATCTGCTTATATCAGTAAGTTACTCAGTGCAATAAAGAGGAGGGCTGACTGTGGAAAACTGCACAAGGCTGAGTGATAAGGCAATGGAATTAGTGTAGTTAAGTGCAAAAACGCAAACACAGGAAAAGTCCTGATTTCATACTTACAGTTATGGATTTTGAGATGATCATAACTACCTAGGATGAGGTGTTTGGGTTATTTTAGATAACTCCATGGAAATGGCTTATCTGAAGTGACTAGTGATCTGAAAAAAAAGCATCAAATTAAATGCTAGAAATTATTTTAAAAAATAGAATGGATAACAGCAAATGCCCTTCCCTCAAAACACAAACACACAGAAATCACTAAGCCAAATCCCTGAGAATTGCATTACTTCATAAGTCCCTCTTGTTCTTGCATATTGAATATTCTATGCAGTCCTGATCCTAATATCTTGAAAAGGACATAGGGAAAATTTCAGAGAAGACAGCAAAGGTGATTGAAGATTTTGAACACCTTCTGTACTGGGAATGACTAAGTAAATAAACTAAAAACAACCAAAAAAAAAAGTTTTTTCACATAACATATGATTAAACTGTGGGCCTCTCTGCTGCAGAATATTGAGTATGGTGAAAGTTTACAGTGGTTTAAGAAAGGAACCAGACAGATTAATGAAAGAAAAATCCAAAGACAACTTATCTGTCTCATGATGTTCCTGAGCTGCAAATTGTTGGAGTTGTCCTTTATATTTTACACAGGACATCTATCTTTAGAGACAGGTATGAACAGCATGCATCTTTTGCCTCCTCCACTCTGGCTTTTCTCAAATGTTTATGAAAATATGTATGGCAAATGTTATCAGTGTTATTATCATTTTTCTTCTAATGTTTTCTAGCATTTTTTTTTCTCTTCCCCTATGAAGCTTACCATGGAGTCTCTCCTGGGAAGCTTTTGGGTTACTTGATTTTTAAAATAAAGTGCTTAAGTTTAGGGGGAAATCTCAAAAATAGTTATAATAGGAATGTTAAAATCAGAGATGACATAAGTGCAAGAATTTTAATTTTGAGAAGTAGGTGCAAAAAACATAGAACAAAATATTAATTAAGTATTGTAAGATACTTAACTAAGAATTGCAGAACAATTTGATGTTGAAAAAATTTAAATTGGTTGAAAGTTATTTTTGATTATGAGAATCCAGACAGTATTGCTGAGGTGTTATTTTTACTCATCACAAACTGTCTAATGAATAACTTATTTTCACTTGGACCACAATAAACTATGCTATCATCAAATCAGTTCTTATTAACTGCATCAAAAAAAAGCAAGACTTGTTAACTACTATGTCCAGGGGGTACATGAATAAATGAATGCCTGAAGTTTCTGAAAATAGTTTCACTGCACAGATTGAATGAACCATCATGCACTTTAAAACTGAACTGTAGTAAAAATGAATAAAAACCTATCACTCCATAATGCAGACTTCCTAACTAGAGTAATTGTTCTTAAAACACATCAGTTACTGGGAATATTTGAAGAGGTCATTAATAATAAATGTTTCTTAAGAGAGTGTTTATTGTTAAATGAAAGTATCAAATATCTGCTGCTTTTTACAATAAAAAATGTGTTGAATTTGACACAGTATATATATATTTATTTATTTATTTATTTTTAGAACCCACACAAATTGTAGTAAACAAAATAATCCAAATTCTTCAAAATAAATTATCAGGATGCCATCAGGCTATTAAAATGGCAACTCATCAACTACATACGTTTGCCCTTTTCAACAGGACCTTTCTTTAAATTTGTTATACATGATAACAATAATTATAGTAGTCTTTTGCAACTGATGATGGCTGCTAGGTTTAATATCTATGAAATACTTATATATGTATATAAATACTGCTGCTGAAATACTTGTGCACATGCTTGTTTATAAATCCATCAATTATCTCAGCAGATTCAATGGATAACTGGCCTGCTTAAAGTTAAACAGCTGAACGGTGGCAGATCCAGGACTGTATGTATTTAGAAAACATTAAATACTCCTGGTTTATTGATTTGAAGCAAAGTATATAAACAGTAAATTAAACCCCAGTGAAGCTGGAGGTATTGTTTGAACTGACTTCAATAAAGTTTCGATCAGTCTTTCACAGTAGGGATCTAGAGTAGTTTTTAGGTGATTACCTTTAGATGACAGCCCTGAAAAAGTCATATTCATTTTCTGAATATTTTCAGAAGATGAATATATAGAATCTAAAATTCTTTATGTAGAATACAAAATTTCTTGTGGAAACATCCATTCTACTATAAAAATAACTTATATACACAATAATTTTCAAAAAAATCGTATGTTATACTTGGTGGATCAGAAACACTGTAGTTCAGAACTGGCAAACAAGATGGATGATTGAGGCTTATGAAGATCAGCTACCTCCATCTAAGGGCAATCCGAGAGAAGATTGCTGCATGGACACTTACAGAAAGAAAATATTTTATAACAAAGAGATTTCTACCCATTGACAAAAGCACAAAATTCAGTGCCCAGAGGCTGAAGTTAGATATATTTAAACTCAAAGAAAGCTCTAAATACTTTTGAGGTATATTTACACAGCGGTGGAATGTCTCATTCAAAGGAAGTAGAAGGAAAATAGTTCTTTACTTCCTTCTTAAGGTAAATTTGATTATTCTTTTCTGAACATATTTGATTCTAATTTTCAGGAAAAATTATCTAGCTTGTGTGTGTGGAGAGAGGATTCTACAATGCCCTTTCTGGCTTTGGAATTGATGGTACTTAGTCCTTGTATTCACCTACTTTCTTCATGGGACTGGGTCAAAATTGTTTGCATTACACTTCCAATGTTACTTCAGGTATAAAACAAGGCTCTCCCTGCTTCCTTAGTAGATTTGACTTATTAAGGGACTATTAGCTTTGAAAATAGTTTAGAAGTTGTCTAAGCATTGATAACATCGTTTTTTCTCCTTCAAGCTTATTTGAAGAACAATCCTAATACAGGTGCTATTTTGTGTCTTTACAAACACATCTTCTTTGAGGAAATTGGTAATGTCGTCTAATATGACAGATCTCCGAAATTACAAAATATGAAATACAGTCTGTTTATCCTCCCATATAAATAGTGTACAAACTGTTCCCCAAACTGGATAAAATTAGAGTATGTGTTTATTATTGCTCAAGACTCTCTGTTTTCTTCTGGCTGACATATGGCCATCTTCCAGTTCTCTTAATTTTCAGTGCTGGTGGGACATAGTCACTGAAGGTGACATGTGGCATGTGTCACAATTATACCTTTGAGATCCAACAGATGTTCCAGTTACCGTCTTTCATATCTTTTGAGTTTATTCCTTAATTCTTCAATTTAATTTTGAAGTAGGCTTATAAATATGCTTAGGTGTCTAATACCCACTGCTATCATGGAAGCTGGGTGCCTAAATACTCTCCGAAATCTGGCCTTATTCAATGGAATAGATGTATACAAAAGTAACTCAAATTTTAGGCAGTAATTCCACTCCCTTCAATGATTATGAAAAAGGACAAATGATACTTTAGTTCAAAATGGATATTAATTTATCTGCACAGTAATGACTACATAGACAGCAGTGACAAAATGCCACAACTGGACCCAGACTTTTAAAAGAGGTTAGCTTCCATAAAATCAATGACAAATAGGAGGAAAATGCTTTAGCAGACCAAACATTGCTCTAGTGCCCAGATAAGACTAGTTCCAAATTCAGCTATTCTCTGTTTTGTCCCAGATGTCTAGGAACATCCCCTTCCCTGAAGAATAAAATGTGTTAGTGAAAAATTGTATGAATTAGTATTTGCTGGTCTGATAAAAACTGTTATTAACTAAAACATAACCTCTCAAAACTTACTTTGCATTGGTATCTTAGCAGTAAAATGAAAAACTGTGAAATCTTTAGAGTAATGATAAACTGTGGCAGTAAGAAAGAGCCATCTGTGAATGAAATGCTCAATTTGTTTATCAGCAAGTGCTATATAATCACATACTTTAAGAAAAATGTACTGCAAAAAGACACACAGGCACAGCAGCTAAATAGTGAGCACTACTGAAGCTGGATGTTAAGAGCAGAGAATGGCATATGTGAAATATGAAAATTTTCGGACCTAGAGGCAAGGTCAAATTGTCTATAATGTCTCTTAACCATAAGAAGTTCTCAGCTTGCAGCCTCTGAGCAGTGAAATCTTCTGTGTCATATTTCTTGCTGGATCCCATATTTCTCGCTTTGTCTGCAAGATAACCTCTGGTTATTGTGCTATGTTGTTTTGAGATGAGCACTGTCAACAATATGCACTGGCTCTAAGCATCTGTGCTGTTTGCCTCAATTCACTATAAACTGCTCTCTTCAGGCTCTTAATTCAAACTCTGCTGTTGATTCTCTCATATAATGTGTAGACTATTTTATCGAAAAAAATGAGTACCCAGCTCAGCAAAACAGAAAGTATCTAATCAACTGCCAGTTTTACAGGTATAAAAGCAGGTGGTTTTCCTTCATTCATGCATAATTTGGAATTATGCTGGATTTCAGTTGTTGTTATATTTCACATTTTGACTCTTTGTGCATTTTAATCATAATGAAGAGTTATTATGTACATAATGCAAACAAAAGAAAACCCCTATAAAACTAGAAACATTTTTGCAAGTAGAATGTGAGAGCATTCTTTAAAACCTGAGAATCTGACCAATGAAGTCAACTACTTAGGACAGGACTTCATCTTGTCCCTTCTCAGTCTAATATTTCCTTTCCAGTTCTCAATATTCAGTAAGTAAGTAAGTGCTTCAAGGTGCTGTTTTTCCACATAAATAGCTGATAAAATTTTATTGTGGGTTAACACTGGTAGGCAGCTCAGCCACACACAGCTGCTCACTCACTCCCCCACAGTGGGATGGGGGAGAGAATTGGGAGGGTAAAAGTGAGAAAATTCGTGGGTTGAGATAGACACTTTAATAGGTAAAGAAAAAGCTGCACGTGCAAGGAAAAAAAAACAAAAAAGAGGAATTAATTGACTGCTTCCCATCAGCAGGCAGATATTTAGCCATTTCTGGGAAAGCAAGGCTTCATCACATGTGACGGTTACTTGGAAAGACAAACATCATAACCCTGAATGTCCCTCTTCCTCCTTCTTTCGCTGAGCTTTCATTGCTGAACATGATGTCAGATTCCCTTCTGAGAGGAAGAGAGGGCCCAATATGCCAACCAGACCCATCCCACAGGGAAGTCTGCTGCCTCCCTGGGGCCCAGGTTAGAGACATTAATAGGAAACTCCCTGGTCTGGTATGGTCCTCTGATTATTACCTGCTATTGGTTATGCAGGTTGGCAATTATAAGGTCATGGAGAGAAGTCCAAAAGTGACCAAAAGAGACTTCAGGGCACTGGGGCAACTGGTTGAGGGATCAGGAGCCCAGGTAGTGTTTTCCTCAATCCCACCAGTGGCAGGGAAGAATACTGAAAGGAACAGGGAAACTCACCTGCTCAACACATGGCTCAGAGGCTGGTGCCATTGGTGGAATTTTGGGGTTTTTGATCATGGGGATGTTTACACGGCACCAGGCCTGCTGGCAATGGATGGAGTTCAGTTATCTCAAGGGGGGAAAAGGATTCTCGCTCACGAGTTGGTGGGGCTCATCGAGAGGGCTTTAAACTAGGTTTGAAGGGGGAAGGCGATGTAACCAGGCTCACTAGAGAGGAGCTGAAGGGTGGCATGCCAATGTTGGGAGTGAAATCGATAGCCCAGCTCAGCGCATAGCATGGGCAACGAACAGGAGGAGCTGGAAGCCATTGTGCAGCGGGAAAACTATGACTTCGTCGCCATCACATAAACATGGTGGGATGACTCTCATGACTGGAGTGCTGTAATGGGTGGCTATAAGCTCTTCAGAAGGGATAGGCAAGGAAGGAGAGGCAGTGGGGTGGCTCTGTATGTTAGAGAGTGTTTTGATTGTGTAGAACTCAGCGATTATGATGATAAGGTCGAGTGCTTATGGGTAAGGATGAGGGGGAAGGCCAACAAGGCAGATATCCTGCTGGGTGTCTGTTATAGACCACCCAACCAGGATGAAGAGGCAGATGAAGCATTCTATAAGCAGCTGGCAGGAGTCTCACAATCGCTAGCCCTTGTTCTCTTGAGGATTTCAACTTACCGGATGTCTGCTGGAAATACAATGCAGAAGAGAGGAAACAGCCTAAGAGGTTCCTGGAATGTGTGGAACTTCCTGACACAGCTGGTAAGTGAGCCTACCAGGGGAGGTGCTTTGCTTGACCTGCTGTTTACAAACAGAGAAGGACTGGTGGGAGATGTGGTGGTTGGAGGCCGTCTTGGGCTTAGCAACCATGATATGACAGAGTTCTCGATTTGTGGCTAAGTAAGGAGGAGGATGAGCAAAACCACTACCATGGACTTCCAGAGGGCAGACTTTGGCCTGTTCAGGACACTGGTTGAGAGAGTCCCCTGGGAGACAGTCCTGAAGAGCAAAGGGGTCCAGGAAGGCTGGGCATTCTTCAAGAAGGAAGTCTTAAAGGTGCAGGAGCAGGCTGTCCCCATGTGCCATAAGATGAACTGGCGGGGAAGATGACAGGCCTGGCTGAACAGGGAGCTTTTGCTGGGACTCAAGGAAAAAAGGAGAGTTTACCACTTTTGGAAGAAAAGGCAGGCAACTCAAGAAGAGCCCAGGGATCTCGTCAAGTCATGCAGAGAGGAGATTAGAAAGGCAAAAGCCCAGCTAGAACTCAATCTGGCCACTGATGTAAGAGATACTAAGAAATGTTTTTACAAATACATTAACAACAAAAAGAGAGCCAAGGAGAATCTCCCTCCTTTCTTGGATGTGGGGGGGAACGTTGCCACCAAGGATGAGGAAAAGGCTGAGGTACTTAATGCCTTCTTTGCCTCAGTCTTTAATAGTCAGAGCAGTTATCCCCAGGGAATTCAGCCCCCTGAGCTGGAAGACAGGGACACAGAGCAGAATAAACCCCCTATAATCCAGGAGGAAGCAGTTAACAACCTGCTATGCCACCTGGACACTCACAAGTCTATGGGGCTGGATGGGATCCACCTGAGAGTACTGAGGGAGCTGGCAGAGGAGCTTGCCAAGCCACTCTCCCTCAGTTATCAGCAGTCCTGGTTAACAGAGAAGGTCCCAGATGACTGGATGCTTGCCAATGTGACGCCCATCTACAAGAAGGGCCAGAAGGAGGATCTGGGGAACTACAGGCCTATCAGCCTGACCTTGGTACCGGGGAATGTTATGGAGCAGATCATCCTGAGTGGCATCACATGGCACGTACAGGACAACCAGGGGATCACGCCCAGCCAGAATGGGTTCATGAGAGGCAGGTCCTGCTTGACCAACCCTCTCCTTCTACGACAAGGTGACCCACTTAGTGGATGAGGGAAAGGCTGTAGATGTTATCTACCTGGACTTTAGTAAAGCCTTTGACACTGTCTTAGAATCACAGAATTACAGAATTGTATAGATTGGAAAAGACCTTTAAGATCATGAAGTCCAACCGTAAACCTAACACTACCAAGACCACCACTATACCATGTCCATAAGCACCTCATCCAAACGTCTTTTAAATACCTTCAGGGATGGCGACTCAACCACTTCCCTGGTGTGAGAGACTGAAAGAGTTAATGTCTCAAACATTGTGGAGAGATGAGGCGCGATTTGCATGGCGATGGCAAGTCGGCTAGCATGGGATGGGGAGAGCTTTTCGGAGGAGAGACTAAAAGATAAGGTGCAGCAAGGTGGCTAGCACGGGATGAGAAGAGCGCGTTGGAGGATGCACAGTTACCATCTATAGCCAGAGGTCACACAGAGTTTATCTAAGGAATGGGCCTACAACCACCCGAAACTTGGAATGAAACTCCTCGCAACCACCCGCCGCCCTCCCCCCAGCGCCTGCAACCCTTTGAGGACCAGAACAACATAAGTCCTCCAGGGGTGTGACCTGAGGCAGGGATTAGAGTATAAAGAGACACCTTCCCCAGGGAACGGCGCGCGCCCATCACTGCAGGATTGCCACGTCTGTCACCGTCATCGCGGGATCCAAGGGTGGTGATACCTTTCCTTTTCTTTATCTTCCTCTCTTCTCATTTCCTTTTCTCACTTCTCTTTTCCTCTACTCTTCCACTATACATATATCTGGGCGTATGAGTTTTGGATGAATTGTGATGGGTTGCCGGGAAAATAGCTCCATTGCCAAATTGCCTCTGTTCGTTCGCTGAGCGTGCTAGTTTGTTAAGTTTGTAGTTTGCTAGTTAATAAAGTTGCTAGTCTGACTGTTCCTCTGGGTCATTGTCGTGACTCTACCGGCCTGCGGCTCTGCCGAGCAGAGATCCGCCTTTGTCGGTACACAAATCCCCGGGGAATCAAAAAGATTCACCCATCTCACAACCCACCGAGTGGGACAAGACACCTGGGCAGCCTGCTCCAATGCTTGATAACCCTTTCCGTGAAGTAAAATTTCCTAATATCGAGTCTAAACCTCCCCTGGTGCAACTTGAGGCCATTTCCTCTCATCCTATCACTTGTTACCTGGGAGAAGAGACCGACCCCCACCTCTCAACAACCTCCTTTCAGGTGGTTGTAGAGAGCAATAAGGTCTCCCCTCAGCCTCCTTGTCTCCAGGCTAAACAACCCCAGTTCCCTCAGCCGCTCCTCATAAGACTTACGCTCTAGACCCTTCATCAGCTTCGTTGCCCTTCTGTGGACATGCTCCAGCACCTCAATGTCTCTCTTGTAGTGAGGGGCCCAAAACTGAACACAGTATTTGAAGTGCATGTCTCCCACAGCATTCTCCTGGAGAAGCTGGTGGCTCATGGCTTAGGCGGGTGTACTCTTTGCTGGGTAAAGAACTGCCTGGATGGCTAGGCCCAAAGAGTTGTGGTGAATGGCGTTAAATCCAGTTGGCGTCCGGTCACAAGTGGTGTTCCCCAGGGCTCTGTGTTGGGGCCAGTTCTGTTTAATAACTTTCTCAATGATCTGGATGAGGGGATTGAGTGCACCCTCAGTAAGTTTGCAGATGACAGGTAATTGGGTGGGAGTGTCAATCTGCTGGAGGGTAGGAAGGCTCTGCAGAGGGATCTGAACAGGCTGGATCAATGGGCTGAGGTCAATTGTATGAGGTTTAACAAGGCCAAGAGCCAGGTCCTGCACTTGGGCAACAGCAACCCCATGCAACACTACAAGCTTGGGGCACAGTGGCTGGAAAACTGCCTAGCAGAAAAGGACCTGGAGGTGCTGGTTGGCAGCCAGCTGAACATGAGCCGGCAGTGTGCCCAGGTGGTCAAGAAAGCCAACAGCATCCTGGCTTGTATTAAAAATAGCGTGGCCATCAGGACTAGGGAAGTAATCGTGCCCCTGTACTCGGCACTGGTGAGGCCGCACCTCAAATCCTGTGTACAGTTTTGGGCCCCTCATTACAAGAAGGACATTGAGGTGCTGGAGCATGTCCAAAGAAGGGCAATGAAGCTGGTGAAGGGTCTAGAGCACAAGTCTTATGAGGAGTGGCTGAGGGAACTGGGTTGTTTAGCCTGGAGAAAAGGAGGCTGAGGGGAGACCTTATCACTCTCTACAACTACCTGAAAGGAGGTTGTAGAGAGGTGGGGGTCGGTCTCTTCTCCCAGGTAACAAGTGATAGGATGAGAGGAAATGGCCTCAAGTTGCGCCAGGGGAGGTTTAGACTGGATATTAGGCAACATTTCTTTACTGAAAGGGTGGTCAAGCATTAGAACAGGCTGCCCAGAGAGGCGTTAGAGTCACCATCCCTGGAGGAGTTAAAAAAACGTGTAGACGTGGCATTTCTGGACATGGTATAGTAGGCATGGAGGTGTTGGGTTGGCGGTTGGACTCGATCTTAGAGGTTTTTTCCAACCTTAATTAGTCTATAATTTCTATGATTCTGTGATATGGTATGGGATATCCCTTTGGTCAGTTGGGGTCAGCTGTCTTGACTGTGTCACCTCCCAACTTCTTGTGCACCCCCAGCCTACTCGCTGGAAGGGCAGTTTGAGAAACAGAAAAGGACTTGCTTGACACTGTGTAAACACTAGTCATCAACATCTAAAATGTCAGTGGTTTATCAACACTGTTTTGGTCACTAATCCAAAACATGGACCCATACAAGATACTGTGAAGAAAATTAACTCTATCCTAGCCAAAGCTAGTATAATCTCCACCCCTTATTCCATGCAATTTATGTCATGCTTAAGTCCCACACTACACAATACATCCTCATTAAATACCTCCTCCGTTCCCATCCTTTGATATATACACAGATATCATTCCCTTTAGCATATGGACCACTCCTGTAAAATGTCCATAAAATGTCGATAAAATACCCATTGAGTTCATTTAGCCCATGCCTTTGGGCTCCATCTGTTATGGTCGTCACTCACTAGAGGAAATGTGTGTGTTGCATGGAGCTATTGGGCACCAAAGCCTGCTCGGGTTGGGTCACTGCTGCACTTGCACTGCTTCTTGTGATGCTTATCCTTCATTGGTTTGGGTGGTTCCTGCTAAAGTACTTCCTATAACATGCAACTGAAATCATGGTTTACAGCAGTTTAAAGGTATAACCATTATGCTTTTAAATATTTTTATATTCCTTTCTAACAACTATACTTCTGTTGCTGTTCCATAAGGAAATTGATTTGACATTTTAAGGATAACAAAAAGTTGGAATTCCATTATACACATATATAGAAACCTCTCCAGTCTTGACTGGAGAAACTTTCAGGTAGTCCATTGGCAAAAAAAGCTGATTCTCAGGGAGGGTAAATAGAAGCATCACGGAAATTAATTCAACTCTATTTATCTATATCAGCTGAGAATTTGTCCCACAAAATAATTCAAGTGACAAAAATCAGACAGAAAAACTGTATTAAAAAATGAGAGCAGAGATTCAAACAAATGCAAGTTTAATTCAGACCAAAAACCTCAGACAATACACAAAACTACAATAACCTCATCTACCTTTGTGGGTTTTTTTCTTGCCTTTCTAGGTGCAATAGGGATCCCAGGCCAATCATCAAGACTACTAAAAATATGCAGATATAAGAAAAAATGTGTAACATCTCCATAGCTTTAGTTGAACAGATCAGTGGGAATATACTTTAAACATGATTCTAGAAGTTAATTATCCTAGCAAGAAAGAGAAACAACCACGTGTCTTATTTGTCTGATAAAACTAACCAAGCTGCAGCTTTTCAGATCTCAGTAGAAAATGGTCATGCCAAGCTATTTATCAAGCGATCATGTAACCCTGAAACTCATGAGATTTTTTTGAAATATAATATCTTATGTAATTACAGAAAGAATTCTATGCATACCCTAGCCTAATCAGCTATGTACTAACCGCTACCTGTTGGCTACCTGTATTTGTAAACAGGAAAGTGTAGTGGCCAAAATCACTGACAAGGTTGGTCTGGCACACATCTTAATCTAACACATGAATGACCCCTGCCAATAAGTAGTCATAATTACTTTCTTTAAAAACAAACAAATGAGCCCCCCCTTCAAAAAAAAACCCAAGCAAAAACCCTAAAGAAGAGCTGAAAACTTCCTTTTATACAATTAAATGTATGATGTGTGATGGGGGGAAGGAGGCGTAAGTCTTTTATTGTATCTATTTCCCCAGAGTAAAGTTCTTTAAGCAAAAAAGACTACAGTAAACTTTTAATTCAGTGCCACTCACAGCCCACTCAGGAAGTCTTAGACATCCTGAGTGTAAAGCATCTTCTTAGTCATGAATTGGAAAGGAATGGAACGGGTTAATTTACCTTGAGCATTAATAGCTTTGTTGGCATAGCAATCTGAGCAATTGCTGATTGAATTTTGACTTGATAAGGATTCAAGTCCTGCTTCGGACTGTAGGACTTGGGTACAGAGGCTGATAGATGGTCAGGGATGATTCTTCCTAATTAAGGAAAACTGAAGGAATATATATGCAGAAATCATGTCTGGATAGTTGTCCATGGGACATATGGCAGAATGCTAATGAATATGTACTTTACACTTACATATATATTCGACAGAGAACGGTTATTGACAGGCAGTAAAACATACAACAGTGGAATAAGGACCATGTGATTAAAGATTAAATTTTTTAAAGACTTCCAAAACAGATTTGCTTGTGTGTTTTGATCACCTGAACATGCAAAGAGACTACCTTATTACTTGTACAGCTAGGTAGGTAAAATATATATTGTACTTGCTACACACAACAGTGCCTTCCTCTGAAGTCATTACAATAATATAAGATCAAATCTAAAGTGATGTGAATAAATTGGACATATTCATGTAAAATTTTGTCATTTGCAGACAAAAACAGGTAGGTTTTCACTCTACATGAGGAAGTAAGCTTGCTATAAATCCATTTTTTGTCATCTTTGTCAAAGACAGATGAAAGAAATAAAACATGCAGCCACCTGGGCATAATCAGATAGCCTGCTCAGCAAAATGACTTCTGAGATGACCCTGTCTGGAGAATACATGAACTATTCTATGGCCTGCGGTCTGGGGTTCAGAAAGCAGTTTCTTTGACTCCCCACCTGCAACTATCTTTGCCTCCACAGGCTGAAAGAACCACTGGAGAAGGGAAAAAAAGTTTCAAATATGTCTAAAAGTATGTACATGGAGTAACTGAGGTCACACTTATCCCTATGTTAGATTTTTTTTTCCTTTTCAAACCTCCCAGAGAAAACTCACCAGTTTCTGCCATTGTAGTAGCATTCTCTTCATATACTTTTCATATTGGGAGTATAGCCTTGCAGAATGATATCAACTTTATGACTTTAATACTACTACTAAGGCCGTCTACTCTGTAGCCCTGTACTCTAGCTGGGTCCTATATTTTGCAAATCATCCTTGAAAAATCTTACCAATACAAGTTTCATCCACATTGATATCATAATATCTATGTATTCCTTCATGAAGTGCTGATAATCCTGTCAGAGGATTACAGACATATTTCTGACTGATTACACTACAAACCTGCTTCTCTTGACAGAGTACATACCACAACCTATTTTCTGTAATACAGCAGATCCCACACTATGTTTTCTTCTACATGTGGAGGTGACCCAGGGTCACTCTGGCATGACAGCTAATGTTTGCTGCATCAAGGTATTTCTCAGACCCATAAAATGACATACAGAAAACTTTATGAATGCTTTTGGCCATGCAAACCCTCCTCTCTAGCTAGCATATTACCCAGGGACTCCCAGGTAACTTATTTAGTTCCTCCTCCCTGTGGATTGTATGTGATGCACAGACTATAGTTTTAACATGTTTTGCAGTTGTGAAAGGCAAACTGCTTTCAGAGGAAATAGTCCTTTTGAAGTTCTTAAAAGCCTGCTACTTTCACACAGCCCTGTGGCATTAAAGGCCTGTTTGTGAAAACTCTTGCAGTGAGAAATATTGTCCTTCCCAATAATGGCCTGTGCATACAGGTGTCCAGCATAAAAGGTTCACAGAATCACAGAATCACAGAATTGTATAGGTTGGAAAAGACCTTTAAGATCATGAAGTCCAACCGTAAACCTAACACTACCAAGACCACCACTATACCATGTCCATAAGCACCTCATCCAAATGTCTTTTAAATACTTCCAGGGGTGACGACTCAACCACTTCCCTGGGCAGCCTGCTCCAATGCTTGATAACCCTTTCAGTGAAGTAAAATTTCCTAAAATCCAGTCTAAACCTCCCCTGGTGCAACTTGAGGCCATTTCCTCTCATCCTATCACTTGTTACCTGGGAGAAGAGACCAACCCCCACCTCTCTACAACCTCCTTTCAGGTGGTTGTAGAGAGCAATAAGGTCTCCCCTCAGCCTCCTTTTCTCCAGGCTAAACAACCCCAGTTCCCTCAGTCACTCCTCAGAAGACTTGTGCTCTAGACCCTTCACCAGCTTCGTTGCCCTTCTTTGGACACGCTCCAGCACCTCAATGTCTCTCTTGTAGTGAGGGGCCCAAAACTGAACACAGGATTCAAGGTGCGGCCTCACCAGTGCTGAGTACAGGGGCACGATCACTTCCCTAGTCCTGATGGCCACACTATTTTTGATACAAGCCAGGATGCTGTTGGCTTTCTTGGCCACCTGGGCACACTGCTGGCTCCTATTCAGGCGGCTGTCAAACAACACCCCCAAGTCCTTTTCTGCTGGGCAGCTTTCCAGCCACTCTGCCCCAAGCCTGTAGCATTGCATGGGGTTCATGATAGAAAATGAGATAATTGTGGAAAATTATGAATTTTTAAAAATGTAATCTTTATAAATTGATGAGATCACTTGTGAACCAAGCCTTCATCACCAGACACAGTACCTGATAGAAAGGGAAAGGAAGATGTAGGTATATGGTATTCAAACACATTACCAGAGAGAAACACTGGCATTTATTACTTCTGTCTGCTGGATTTATTTTTTTTTTTCTGTAATAGCAACAACAAATCTTACAGAAAATAAGAAAATCAGGATTATACCTTTATAAAAAAACCCAAACCTGATGATGCACCAACATGTTTCCAAGTAAATTAAAAGTTATTATTTTTTTAAAGTGTATATTGAAAATCCATTATTAGAGACAGAAGCTTAGCTATGGGATGTTCTGGCTTGTAAAAAATATAATGGTACAGCTAAAAGGAGAAATTTTAAACATTATTTTGAGAGAGAACCTGTAGCTTATAGAGCATAGAGTCTGAATAAATTAAACAGATGAAGAGAAAGTAGAACTATTTTTATCTTAAAAACATAAAATAGAGTAACAGATATCTGTGAAAGCCAAGAGTGAGTGTACATAACCCAAAATGTTTTATTCAGAAATGTAAATGCAAAGCATGTTTATCTTTTAAAACACTTGTGGTAGGGCCAATTCACTCAAAGGATATTTTCAGTCCTCTCTGATATCAAAGTGTAGTAAACAAAGAAGCTCAAACAGAGAAAGACAGACCATGAAATATAAATGTGCATAAGTATAGTAATGTTTTTGCCTAAAATACTAAGAATTTTGCATATGCAGAAATCTCAGTTTTAAACTAGGCAAAAGAAGCTTCTTTGTTAGTGTTTTGAACATTAATTGTGAAGTGAATACCCACACTAAGCTATCATGTTTTTAGATGTAAGATGTTTTGGTTTTTGTAGGGAAAAAAAATAATACAATTAAAGTCATACTAAAACATTACATTTTAAATGCATATTTCATTGTTTGTCCTGAATAAATTAATTTAAAAGTAAGTAGAGTGCTACCAATAAAAAAAAAACCTTGCATTTAAAAAATTATTATTTCTTTATTAAGGTATACTTACAATCATGAGAAAACCTAAGACTAGAAGGACTCTCTGGGTAACTGATTGCAGACTGTTTTATCACATACTTTCTTGTCATATAAACTTACGAACTCACTATGTTACTTCTTAGATCAAAGTAGTTATTCACAGCAGCATTACTTATGTAGAAACTAATTCTTTTAGGGGTTGAATGCTTTCTAATTTCCTTACAAAGTTGCTCATAGCCACCTTATACCCATATATTAAAGAACGAGCATTATATTTAAATGCAAAGTTGCTCTCCCTGTGAGCTGTTACTATAGGTGCTTAAATCCTATCAAATTCTGGTTAAGCTAATTAAGCAGATGTCTAAATGTTTTGGTGAATAAGAAGGTACTGATGAGTTGAAGTCTATATCAACAGCATAACAAATTCCAGATACTTAATATCTGGTTATCCTCTGGGCATACACAGCAGCTTTACACAGAACTGTGAATTCTGTTGTGTAAGCATCATATCTTCTCCAATAATTGTTCATCTGTAATTTTATTTCCACAAGTAGAATAAACATCAAGTAAATATTAACTAATATATGATGAAATGGTGTAAAGAGCATCACAAAGAAAGCTTGGTTACTGTCTTTAAGGTAAAAATCAACTCATGATCTCAGAAAGAATGAGATGTGACAATAGTTTCCTTTCAAAGGGACAGGATATCACTCTACCTACAGACTTCATTTCTACAAAGTAGGAATATCTGTATGTCAAGTTGAGGGATAGGAACTATATTTAAATTTACATGGGAAAAAAATATCGTCCTATTTCAAAAGCATGCTGCAGCTCAGGAAATGATGACCATAACTAGTATACCCCTAGAAAGAAAGATTAACACAGTGAAGAAACAGTGTCCTTTTCTCTGACATCAACATTTTTTAAATTCACAAAGATGTAGTAAAATATTATTTTCTTGGAAAATTTTGAAGACTTCTTTTATATCATCCAACTAACTTTTCCTTTCTATGATACATAACCATCGAATGGTAAAAGTTTCAAGCTCTTTTTTCCTGGTCAAAAATGCATTTAAGTGCTGTCACAGTTAAGTGGAATCCTGAGACTTCAACTGTCACTAGAGGTTGGCCCAGTGTAAAACATTATTCTGGAAAACAAAAACTTGAAAAGTAAATTCTTATGTCCTTTCTCAAGGTAAACCTGCACTTTCTAGTTGAATTTGAGCATTTGTCAGGAGGAATGTATAACACTGCATATTAATGTAAATCATTTCTGGAATTCCATTCTTTCACATACAAACCGCATAGAACAAACTGCTAAATATTGTCATATTGCTTGAAGACTTAGAGATGATAGATACTTGCACTGATCGAAAGATTTAATCATTGGTAGCTGTCAAACCTTAAAAGCTATGGAATGATACATTATTGTTGTTTGCTTTTATGACTTCCTTTTTTTTAAAAAAAATACAGAGTATATTTAGAGCAAAGGAAATTTCCCAAGGCAACAGAACTTAATTTCCAGGGTTTGCATACTAAAGGACAACATTTAGTCTTCAGATGAACACTTGTGAGACTTATATTAAAGCCTAAGGGCAAGCTCTGATTCTTGATTATAAATAGTTGAAGGGATACATTTCTATACATTTATAAAGAATATAGCTGTTTTGTCCAGAGACCTTAACGAAAGTCACCTCGTAAATTGAAATATCCACACACATATGTAGATACAACCCCCCATGTCCTGATGCGTTTAAGTCTTTAGCTATTAGCCTCTAGCCAGTCTTCCAAGAGGAAAATAAATATTGGAATCAGGGTCCACTTCTACAATACTTACTCTTCCATCTGGATTTGAATTTTATTAATATGCTTCTCCTGTCCCTCTCCTTGTCCTTTTCATTTTCAGTCTGTGTGAAGCCTTTTCTGCTGGCCCACTTCCACATTCATTCCATTGTAGTCCTCTCGTGACTTCCTTGTCCCAAACCCTCAGGTTCAAGGTTTACATTATTTTTCACTGATCCAGAATTCTCTTCCTAAATTTCAGAAAGAAAACAGTAACTGAAAATAGAGAAAAAAAGAAGTCAATCTGCTTTATGTGAATAGCAATGAAAAGGTGAAGTTTCTTTCCTTAAAATGTCCCAGGCCTTGTGAGATTGTAAGGAAATGAGGAATGTGATCAAGAATATAAAGGCATTGATGTACTGGTAATTGCATCAATTAAAACTGTTGAGTATGCTAAAGTCTAGAATTAAAAACTCAGGTATATGTTCATATAAATATATCTGAAAAAAGTATTTTAATGAAAAGGGGCACCTAGAATTAGAATCTCTTCTTCATTCATGTAAAATACTGAAAATTAATTGTTTTCTAATATAGAGCCACCACATGCCATGAGGGAGTTGGAGTAGGGTGGCCACAAGAACAGAACCACACTGTTCAGTGACATATAATATAAACCTTGCTGCAGCACACACCCTCCACACACCACACATCAATCAAGGCCCCTGCCCCTCCAGTCCAGTTTAGACCAGCACCATTGTCTCAGTCTAGAAGGACACTCACTCTGTCTGGTGGATGTGTCCTTGTCCTGACTGGTAACCCAGTTTTTACATGTAGCAGTTTCACCTCATCTCAGCCTTCTACACTGTGTGACAACCATGTATGTATTCACCTGACCAAGTAGCTATTGTTTTAATTACTTATTGTTTCCTAAATTAGAGATATAGTTTAAGACTTGAAGGCCTTACTAAACATGTAGCTGTGGGTCTATCTCTTTGGCCAACCCCTGGTTAATAAAGAATTTTCCTACATGTTCTGGTCTCCTGCCCCAAATATGTTATATTAGTGTAAGTTTAGAAAGGATTACACAACAAAGTTCATGTATAACTTTGTTTTCCAACCAGGAAGATGTGGTGAAGGTCTCACTTACCTGACTAGTCTTTTTGGATAGGTTCCATCCTGTGATGCCATACCATTCACCAGTCACTTTCCTCATACTTCCAATAGGTCCAGTTATGCACTCACCTTCAGAATGCCTTATTTTCATGCCTCCCTAGAAACAAGAAGAGGGCAGTGGAATGCAAAGTGACATTAAGTAACACTAACATACATACACTCTTTCCTTAGCTTGACTTCAGTTACTGAATATAAAGGGATGACTAATAGGAAAGATTTTGTCTTTACTTTCCTACTAAGGTGCATAATGATGTGTATGCTCCGGAGTTCTGAGTTCCAGTATTCAAATCAGGCATTTATCAGAGTATGTGTAGGATGTGTTCAGAGTTATTTTCTGTGAAAATGATAGCAGGAGGAAAACAAAGAAGGGAATTATCGTATTTGCAGTCCTGTGCTTGTGTGGATGACGCTCCTAGGTACCATATCCCGGCATAGCCAGAAAATGGAAAAGAAACCCTGCAAGAAAGTGTGTGAGAGATTTTACAGAACAGTATATACAGAAAAGGTGTCTTGCGTTTGTGGCAAAAAATGCTTCCTGCTGAGATTTTAATACTTTATATTCACTTTTATTAAACAACAAAAAAGACTCAAAGGAATAAAGAAAAAAGAACCCTGAAAAAAATTGCTTCTACAATCTTTTTATCCTCAAAAATAAGTTACCAAACTTTTATACTAATTAATATCAATGCACCTCAATTTTAAAAATAACAAGCAACGATTGAAAAAATTATACTGGCATCTTGGAAAAATACTTGACTTTGTGTCACGTCCCAGAATTTAAATATATGGATTTTTGTTATCCAAGAGGAGATTGTTTCTCACAAGGTTTAAACCGGAAAAAGTTGTATAAATTAATTATAAAATATGACAGCAGACATGAACTTAAGCAGTTGTTTAGCATGGACTCCTCTATATGTGTACTGGGTTTGCAATGGCAATATTTTGGTAGCGAGGGGGCTACAGGGGTGGCTTCTGTGAGAAGCTGCTAGAAGCTTCCCATGTTTGATAGAGCCAATGCCAGCCAGCTCCAAGATGGACCCACCACTGTCCAAGGCTGAGCCAATCAGTGACAGTGGTAACACCTCTGTGATAACATATTTAAGAAAGGGGAAAAAATCCCTGCGCAACAGCAATTGGAGAGAGGAGTGAGAACATGTGAGAGAAACAACTCTGCAGACACCAAGGTCAGTGAAGAAGGAGGTGCTCCAGGCACCGGATCAGAGATTCCCCTGCAGCCCATGGTGAAGACCATGGTGAGGCAGGCTGTCCCCCTGCAGCCCGTGGAGGTTAATGGTGGAGCAGATATCCACCTGCAGCCCATGGAGGACCCCACGCAAAAGCAGGTGGATGCCCCCAAAAGAGGCTGTGACCCTATGGGAAGCCTGCGCTGGAGCAGGCTCCTGGCAGGACCTGTGAACCCATGGGGAGAGGAACACATGCTGGAGCAGGTTTGCTGGCAGGACTTGTGATCCCATGGGGGACCCACACTGGAGCAATCTGTTCCTGAAGGACTGCATCCCGTGGAAAGGACCCATGCTGGAACAGTTCGCAAAGAACTGTAGCCTGTGGGAAGGACCCACACTGGAGAAGGTCATGAAGGACTGTCTCCTGTGCGTGGGACACCATGCTGGAGCAGGGGAAGAGCATGAGGAAGAAGGAGCAACAGAGACAAAGCATTGTGAACGGACCACAACCCACATTCCCTGTCCCCCAGTGCCGCTTGGGGGGAGGAGGTAGAGAATTCGGGAGTAAAGTTGAGCCCAGGAAGAAGCAGGGGGTGGGGGGAAGGTTTTTTAAGATTTGGTTTTGTTTCTCATTACTCTACTCTGCTTTGATTGGTAATAAATTAAACTAATATTTCCCAAGTCGCGTCTGTTTTGCCCATGACAGTAATCGCTGAGTGATCTCTCCCTGTCCTTATCTCGACCCACGAGCCTTTTGTTATATTTTCTCTCCCCTGTCCAGCTGAGGAAGGGAGTGATAGAGTGGCTTTGGTGGGCATCTGGTATCCAGCCAGGGTCAACCCACCACAATGTGCTTCATTTGTAATAGCATCGTGATACAATATTACAAATTTTCAGTGTGTTTTCTCACATTTTACTGACCTACAAAAGCTGCATTATAACTGTCAAGAGAAAACTGTCAGAATTTGAAGCTACATGAAGTAGCAGCGCAGTAGTATCCGTGCACATAAATATTTAGATTTGTAATTAGAAATATTACCACTGTTTTAGGACTGAAAATTGTGTTAAGCCATCTCAGAAAGTCACACACGGAATCTGGCAATGATGGTGAATTTCTAGGAAAAGGAAGACACAAAATAGTTTGATCTGCTCTGGAATGTGCTTTAATTCAGGTAGTGTATTTCTGGCATAGAGATGTGCTGTTAGTTTCTAAACAATCAATGGCTACCACTGCCAGTATATTTACAAGAACAACAGGAAATATAGGTCAAGCTGTTTTCCTTTCATTACAGTTCTCTAGTCAGGATTAGTAAGATTACAACTTTTGTTGTCATGTTCTAGACCATTGTGGCAAATGACTTTTCTGGCCTTAATAAACTTGTAAGATGCCTTTGATATCTCACTCGATATTCTTCATTGTCTTCATTAGAAACATCCTATTCATATCATCCTTATATTCTTTACAAAGCATGGCCTAAGATCTACCTTAAAGTCAGACAAAATCTTACTAAAACCAAATAAATACATTACAAACACAAGGTTCATCTTTGTCCTGGATGAGTCAAACACCATTTTTATTTTTCATTTTTGTAACAGCCTTTAGCTTAAAAAACACTTTTCCATAGGGTTTCATTTTTTTAAAATGAAATACAGTATGCTTTAATTATATTCTTCAATAGTTAGCCTCTGTTTGATCTAACAAAAATGTATTAAATGTATCATAAACTCCTGCTATTTCAGTAATAAGGCTTCAGGCTTTGTTACTAAAGAGTCAAAACTCTTCCAATAGCCTTTATAGGTGCAGCTGAAGCTTTGGCAAAGTTGTTACTTAATATTTCTGTGTACTTTGATTATTTTACTTTATTCCAGTTTTATTTAATCCTGGTTCCATAAGATGCCCTCATTTTTTCTCAGAAATAATGCTGGACCCAGAAAATACTAATCTAAGGATCAGCCTAAGTACTTAGGAGAACACAGAGTTCTGTATTCCCTCCTACTTTCCTGTATTTAAATACATGCCACATAAAATACAGATCTCATTATCAATTGGTCACATTCCTCCAGTGGGTCTCTTATTCTACTACTTTGCACTGCAAGTTTCTTTCATGTGATACCACTTGTCACTGAGACCAGTAAAACAGTGCACAAGTCATTTCCCCTGGGGACTGGTGTCTAAACTGTTGGGATTGATTGGCTAGTGTTTGGTGCAGTACATAACTGTGCTGGGTTACATTCTGTAAGAGTGGGATCTGGGTAGATCACTAGACTCACAAGATGTGGAGAAACAGAATCAGATCCAAACTTCAGAGGTCAAAGAAACAAGGGGATTTTCATAAGGACCCAGAAGAGACTTCACTGTGTTCCTTTCAATCCAGGAAACCACTGAAAGCTTTTGAACAAGGGAAAAAATAAGAGACTACAGCCTTGCAAGTACCCTGTAGGAAGAAAGTAATCTTTTAATGTTTTACTGCATGATATAAAACCTGTGCTGGCAGACCTAAGTCTTCCCTGTTTTAGAACAGTCTTATTTTAGTTTCTGTTCTAATGGAGAACAAAAAAGGTTTTATTGTGTCTACCTGAAAGAAGAGGGAGCAAACCAATCAGTCAAAAGCTGTAGCTAGCTCAGGATCCTGCCATAACCATCTTAAATAGATTGGTAAGGAAATATTCAAACTCCAAAGGAATACAGAAAATTGTGGAAGCTTTAGGAGTTATATCAAAAAATAGCATTGATACAAGTTGCCTTTAAGCAATCAGGTTCCTGTGATTCAATACTCATTATATGAAGTTGTGGCAACCTAAGAAAATGGAAGACTTCTAATTAGTAAGTTCATATTATGATGTGTTAAGCTACATGGTCAGGCTAGCTTGGATTTTTGTCAGCCAAAATATCTTTGCACTGTACTGGCTTATTCTGGTGTAAGGTTACAAACAGATGTATTTTCAATGACTGCTCAGGGAGACATATGAGTAAGGATAAGATAACCTTGCTGATGAGCTCAAAGAATAGCTGTTTCAGGTGCAGGGGAAATAATAAAATAACCCTGGCATGTCTGTGTTTCTGGAACAGTTGTTTTCAGAGTAGT
Organism: Ciconia boyciana; assembly: GCF_034638445.1. Taxonomy (NCBI): domain Eukaryota; kingdom Metazoa; phylum Chordata; class Aves; order Ciconiiformes; family Ciconiidae; genus Ciconia; species Ciconia boyciana. The sequence goes on from NC_132934.1 coordinate 179,282,331, forward strand.
GAATCAGGAGGAAAAGTCACCATATTCATTAAACGATATTTTTTCCTGAATATTCTGTTTTAGAAATAAACCTGTTTCAATCTCTATACCAGTTAAAAAATCAGGAGGTGTAGCTGGGGATTCTGTTATCTCTTCACAGCACAATGAAATAAAAGTTAAACAATAAGCAATAGGTGCTGTCATCCACCTCTCAACCGAGATCTGGATAAATACACAAACAAATGATTACTGGGGGAGTCGCTGCCATTTTTCAAGCTGTATTGTACTGAATAATAACACAGGGAAAAGGAAAAGAAATTATTCCCCTCTGTGATTCCCATAGTCGGCAGATATTTTGTTGATCTAGTACCAGTCAGACAAAAAAAGGTGTTTGTTCTTACATGGGCATGTGCCCAAAGACCTTTAATTTGTCATAGTCATTAATGCCAATGGCATTTTCACTGACCTGCTAGAATCCTTTAACTCTTTCTAGACAACGTTTTGACATATTCTTCCTTCAAATTAAATCTGATGATCACCTGGTTGAATGAATATTCTCAGGAGAAAAGGGAAAAAGTGTTCTCCATCATCTTTTAAATTACAGATCATGATGATGGCCACACAACACTTAATTAGCAAAATACTGGGTGGAATGCATTTTGTAATTTAGCTTCCACCTGACCTTTTTATTACAGGAGCCAGTGATGTGTAGGTTAGTATGGCACTAAATATATCAGGAAAGCTAGAAAGAGACTAAATATTGCATATTATACTTGTAAGGATTTACAAAAATGAATACATGACAGAAGAATAATTTTATACTTCTGACTGTCCTGAATGGCTTAATGGCAGGCATGTTCATTTACAGTCAGAGAATTATTTTCTCTTGCAGCATGTGTACAAAGCTAGAAATAAATTCTGTATCATTTCAGATGTTTATATTGACAGGAAATCTCTAGCATAAGAAAATTAAGCATTGTTGTTGTTTATTAAATGGCCAAAATTCACTAAAACTAAACACTGAGGAAGAGATATTTACGTGTCTTTATTATACAAGCTCTGAGGCTTCCAGGAAGAAAAACTCAGGCATATTCTACCTCTTTGTAGGTTTATGTGAAAACCTCTCTACAGTGTAAACAGACTAGGCACAGAATGACTTATTTTGACCACTATCCTCAGCAACTTCACATGCTGCGCAGACAAAGCTTTTGAAAGGTTCAGTGTTAGTTATTATGGAGACAGATGGGATTCGCAGGCAGCCTGCACTCCAGATAACCTTACAACAATGGCACTGAGAGTTATGAAGTTACTGAGTTTGTACAGCCATTGAACTGGACATACAGCTGTCATCTGGCATCATTCTGAGCTAAACTATACAGAAATTCAAGCCATTTTTATTCACAAGGCTAGGTATAACTTCCTGACGGTTTTGGAGATGGCAGTTCTCCATCTTGTAGGTTTTGTACCGGAATGCTATACTAGAACAGAGATGTACAAATCAGCCATTGCCTTCCACAGCTACATAGTAAAAAGGGAAATGAGGCATTATAGTTTTATAGTTACAGTTTTTCTTCTCCTTACATTTGCATTACCATTGCAGGTATGTAGAGACAGATAACTACAAGGGGAATAAAAGTCCTCTCTACCCAGTTGCCTTTTTCACAGCTACGGATGACCTTTCTATTTCTTCGGTTAATATTTTCAGATCAGCTTGCCCCATGTTGTCTTGTCAAAGTCATAACTGAAACTGAAAAAATAAGATCCCCAAAGCCAGATTATAAATCTAGACAGAAGAATGTCTGTTTTATTGAAGGCCAGTGTTGTAAACTCTATCCTGTCCTCATGTCTGCCAAGTTCAACAGGACGAGAGCCAGATAGTAGACACTAATGAGTGACAGACCTCCACACAGAAGACAAGAAAGTTTATTGAGAAAAGTAAGGAAAGCATAAAAGTTTTAAATATGAGAAGAAAACAGAGAATAGTTTTCAGATGTTAGTGTATGTATTTCTATACATACACTACACATACACTATACACTATGCATACACTATACATACACTATACATACATTACTATACATACACATATACATAAAGTGTAGTATAGAATTTCTATATTATGCTGTATGCTCAGGAGAGAGGGAAGACCATGGCTCAGGGAAGCATCAACTTCTAGCCAGTCATTTGCTGGTATCCCATAGAAGTCTTTTCTTCCCTAATGGATCCTCGTTTCTTCTTGATGTCTTTGCAAAAATGTGAGTGTCTACAAGGTGCAATGCAGTAGAAGGTGAGACTCGGTAGTACAGGCATTTTTATCTCTGTTTCTCCAGTTAATGATGATTTAGGGAAAGCTGTGATAAAGCTCTCTACTCACTAATTCCTCATTAAGGACTGTATCATGGCATTCTATCTCAAATCAAGGGTCTGGTTCATGTTGAGTACTACTAAGGCTGTCAGATTTTAAATCTGAAAATAAATTCTGTCATGGTACAACTACCATCGTTCCTGAAGCCTCTGCTCCCCTGCTAGCCTTAGACATTTGACACAACGGGATCACAGACAGCAAGCAATTTGAAAAAAAAAAAAAAAACAAAGGAAAAAACAAACAAACGAACAAACAAATAAAAAAAAAAAAAGTAGGCAAAGACAGGCTTGGGCATATGGCTGCTTGCTGGGTAATCAGTAGAAAAGCCAATCTTATCACACCACAATGTCAAGGCAGAAGGCAAAAGGGATTTGGTTGTCCGAGTTATATTGAAAATAGGCTATCATTTCTGGTGATGGGAGGTCTAACCAGCCTTCTCTGTTTAAGTGTCTGTCAAGCATAGTATGAAACACATATATGCACAGCTAGATGACCCTGCTGGAGCTTCTGAACATCTTCTCAGCATGATGTGCAAATGCTGCTATGCTCTGTTAATCTAAATCTGTGTAAAGTATGAGAAAAGTAATGTTCCATATACTGCAGTAATAGACGTATGATCTGAATCTTGCATTCAACCCATTGTATGAAATATTTAAATATTATCTTGGGCATTTCCCAAGTCATAGGAAAGATGATTAAGAATAAAAGGGATTTGCATGGGGTTTTGTATATCCACTTAATTTGGAAATGGAAAAGAGCAGTCTGACAGCGAGTCTTTGCAAAATTACCAGAAGAGTGTTCTAGATTCTTTAGATTAGTAAGCAAACTGTTCTCTGAATTGAGTCTTTTGCTTAATCAGTATGCAGAAGCAATATAGCACATTGGTGTGTCTACCGCAGGAGTGACTTCTAGCTGCCATTGCGTTATAAATCATTAATAAGCACTAAATTCATAAAGACTCTTACATTAAACTCACTGAATAGATTATAGTACATTTAATGGCCCATGCCCACACTTTTTTTTTTTTTTTTAGATTAATGATGCTTATAGTTGGAGACTTGTTATTTCCACAATTTTCTTTGTAAGTGGATTGTGTTGCTTTTCACCTTGTTGTATGTTCATGGCTTTAGGTAGTAGCTTTTTGTAGAAGGTTGTCTTTTTAAAGGATAAAAGCTCACCCTCCCCATCATTATTTTTCCTTTGATTTCTCCTGCAAAATTGCTTTCAAACACTCTCCTGTCCTTCTCTGAACATAAAGACACAAAGAACAAGATGAAAATACAGCAGCTCCCTTCCCCCAGTATTAGCCTTCCTTTCCTTTGGTAAATCTCAGTGATTTGAACTATCATTAAAAGGATTATTTTTTTTCTTTCTCTTTAAGCCTTCCCTATTAAGTGAGAGTTCTGCAGATTACACAGCTACAAGTCAGTTGCAGAATATATGTTGCAGTAAGTAGAATTAACCTCTTGACCTTCAGCTCTCCTCTTCTGTGATGTGCACAGATATTTCTCTAACCATGAAGCAGTTTTTGCAGACAAACAAAGGATGGCTTTTTGACATTATTTCTCACTAAAAATCTAGGTAGAAATCTACAGATTTCAAGTTAAAACATTTTTCAATCCTGGGCTATTTTAGCTGTACTTAGTGAAATTGCAGATGTACATTTCTACTAAATATCTATCTTTTCAATGCCAAAAATGCATCTATACTTAGTTGACTTGGGAAAATTAAATGGAGGATTTATATTTAAAAAACAGATTTGTCTCATTTGTTCACTAGTTCTTATAAAAGTGTATTTGCAAGTGCATTTTTTAAAAAGTATACCCATGAATTTGCAGAGGATAGTTGGAAATGAAGCTGTGACTGTCAACAAGAAACAACTGCAATCTGTTTAAAAAAGAGTAACACATAAGAAATTATTTGACTAGCTCTATTAGGAATGGTTCTGCAATATTCTGAGATCCAGTTGAATGCAATAAAGCCTGACAGTACTCTGAACCTGACATAATTCAACCAAAATATTCCAGGAGAAGAATTTATTACATTTTCTAGAAATGGAAGCGTCAGCCTAGTGAATAACAGATGCAAAGAAAAGCTGTTTTCTTATTGATAGCATTAAAACCAGGAATGAACATCTTAACATTGTAAATTAAGACCTATGCCTACCTTTTACAGCAAAGAGAACAGGGGATTAAGGTGTGGTCGCAATTTCAAAAATATGTCTCAGCTCAGTGAGAAAGAAAGCAGTAAAAAATGAGTAATCAGAACGACATATTTTTCAGGATAAGTTTCTGGCCAATTTAGGGAACAATTACTTTTCTTGAATAATTGAAAATCTATGTTTAAAATATTAGAAATATTAAGTGCTCTATGACCATAGGACTAAATAATAAAAACTCAGGGTCAATGAAACTGTGATGACTTGATTTATCTGAATTTTAAATCCTCAGTGTGAATGAGACAGTAGCTATTTTAGGGATTTCTCAAATACAGAATTGAAAAAGGGCATTGAACTCAAAAAGGTTTTGGGCTTCATCCATCAAAAGGACTTATGTATCTAAGTGGGATTTGAATAGAGTGTGAATACCTTAGTCTAAAATTATGATCCTGCAAAGACTCTCAGCTGCTTCCTAAACATAAATATTCATCAATGTCATACTTTAATTGCAAAGTTTCACAAAGACCTGAAATCATACATCTGTATGTTCCAAGACCTCTCTTCTTCTTGATAGGACTGAGCATTCTGTAGCTCCTACACATCTGTAGATACCAAGCATCCCTTTGCTTAAACACTCTGAGAATGTTGTTCTATTAGATCTGTTAACAGAAGTTTTGTCATTTACCCAGAAGACTGTAGGCCTTAAGTAACAGATTTGTGCCTGGCATTTAAAAAAGAATGGAATAAAAGTATAACTGAAACTGGCCTTTGCGTTCCTTTCCTAGTCTGAAGATCGTTACCTGCAGCATGCTGCCTGCTTTACTGGTAAGCTGACCTAGCTTGCATGCTGCATGGGATGCAGAGAGGCCTAATAGGAAGTTCTGTATTCATTATGGGGGGTCTTGCTTTTTGGCAGTCAGGTTTTATGTTGGATACAGTTTACAAATACAGAAGGAGGAAACAAGAAAATTGCAAAGGGTGTGTGATGAAATAATGAGATTTAGGTTTAAGGTCTAGGGTCAGTTTTTCGTTTATTTTCAAGTCATGCAACTGTACTCGTGTCACTGGAACTGCAATGAATTATTGTATCCATCTTATGGTTCTAGGTAGAGCAGCCAACACTTACACACATCATTTGCTTTACTCCAAAAAAGAGAAGAATCCATAAACCAGGAGGATCTCATTCTTTTAAAGTACTCCATGTATGGATTCTTTTCCATATATGACCCAAAGGAATTATATAGCTTCCCTGTAGATTTTGATGTCCCTTCTCTGGAGTGGAGAAATGAAATTACTTCATTTATTATTTAGATGTTTGACTTCTGTATAACATTTTGAAGATCCCTATTTGTGAAATTCATGTAGAGGTATTTCTGTCAGTAAAGGCTATGGATTTCTCTCATGGTTTAACCCCAGCCGCCAGCTAAGCACCACACAGCTGCTCACTCACTCCCCCCAGGCAAGGTGAGGGGAAAACTTGGAAGGGTAAAAGTGAGAAAACTCATAGGTTGAGATAAAAACAGTTTAATAATTGAAATAAAATAAAATAATAAAAAATAGAAATAGTCTTCACTGTCTTTTTTTTTCCCCCTAGTGCAGGATTTTTCAAGAGAAGATTTGGTTCAAAAAATTAAAGTTATATGATTAACTATAGAAAAGGTAGGTCTTTGACTTTGGGATTTACCAGGAGTTAATAGAGGCTTTTGGATGTACAGAGTATTGAAACTGATTTAAATTGTTTAACCAACCTAAACTGGATAAATCTTCCAGGCAGTTTTATGTTTGTTACCCTTTATTTGACTATCTCAGCTGAAAATATATGAAGTAAAGAGATTTATTCAGAGCATAGCTTTTAGTTTGTTCATAAGAAACATTTTTGGTTTTTTTAATATGTATTATTTGATTTACTTAGAATATCAATAAACATTATTGTGTGAAAAACTCCTGCCTCTGATGTGTTTTGCCAAGGCAAATGGACATATCAGCCTCTGGGGGATGTATGTTTTACATTTTACAGTAACATTTATACTATTTGTAAGCGTAACAATACAAACAAAACCCCTTAGACTGTGCTGGTACAACAGGACACAATTTGTACTTCTGTAAAACTATCATACATTATTTTATTTTGGTTCCTGGCTGCAAAATTACAAACTTTTCTAAAATGGCATTTTTGTGTTTCTGCTAGGAAGACACATATACTTTAAAGCAACCAAGTTTTCTAGTTCAGGCAAATCCTGGTAGGTCTTTAGGCTCTTCATTATATGACACAATTGTACTTTGTAAGGCCTTAAATACTGCACAAAAAGAATAAAATATTCTCATTGTAAAATGGTTGTAACTAGTGGAATGGCCTTGTAATCCAGTTAACATATCTTAAAAATTTACCATGTTAACTCTATTGTGTTACCTCTTCAAGTACATCTTCTTAGCTCATGAGAATGAGAAGTAATCTAACTTCAGTCTCTAATGAATTACCTGAACTGGATTACTGCTGTTGCCATGTTCTGTAACAATGTTTCCAAATAATTTCTATTATTCTTATTGATGTATGGTAACTTGGTATGCTTCTGCAGCTTGATTATGGAAACGATATTTTAATTTTTATTTTAGAGTGATGTCACCATAGGTCACGGGAAGTTTTTTACATCAGGTTAGTATAATTGAAATTTCTTAATGTAGCATAAAAGCCCTATCAAGATATGGATTAATATACTTGACCAATCAAATGTTTTACAATTTAATTAAAGAAAAGTAAAGAGATATTTTCCTCAGGTGAAACTAGCTGGTTTTATGCCATTCATGCAACATTTGCAAGATAGTGCATTACCTGCAAGTTGCAGGCATTGTATTGCTTGGTAAAAAATACTGAAAAGTGTTGCAGTACTTTCAATAGCCTCACTTTGTTTCTCTCAGGGGAAACTGGTGGATGTTTTTTCTGCTAAATCACTGAAAGCACAGGGGAAATGAAGCTTGCCTAGGGAGATGGTCTCTCATGAACACAAAGGAGCATGTGTGCAGGTGTATATATACTATGTAAGAAATTGTGCCACTTGGTTTTCTCTTTGTACCACAGCAGATGTGAGGCTGAAAGAGAGGTTTGAAGGGGAAGAAGCAATTGTTATTACAAATTCTGTTAGAATTCTTACTTTCCTATAAGGGCAAGAACAGAAGAAAGCACAAAGTCTCATACTAGAACATATATTTATATTCCCAGGAGGTTGAAAGGGAAAATCAACTGGATCAATAAGACTGAATAACTTACTTGGAGAACTCACAGTATGTTTTTCTTAAATGACAAATAATGAGAGCTCTTTGAACATAAAACTATAGTGAGTCTTTGATAAGAAAAAATCACACTAACTTTAAATGTGTGTCAATCATTGTAGTAAGCAGCTTGTGAGAAAAACAGAGATCTGTATTTCCCTTAGTCAGACTGCTTGTTTACTAACGCTAATGACAAAAAGCAGTCTCCACTAGAACTGACTAAAGTTCCAATGGTTGTAATTTTTCAGCCTGAAACAGTTAGAGGATCAGTAACTCATTTGTTTTCTCTGAAGGGGGAAAAATGTAGTTGTATCATTAATACAACACATACATCCCCAGTTCTAAATTGGTTATTAAGTTGATGTCCTTTTTTCTGAGCTCTCAGGATAGTCTCATGGGTTTTACTCTACACTCCTCTTTCAGTCATTTTCTGCTCTGCTCAGTCCTTTAGATTCTCTCTGGCCTACTGGGTCCTGTGTGATACACTCTGCTTTGAAACTTGAGACAGAGAATTGACCTTTTTCAGTCCTTTCCTAAAGAACAGCTGAAGCATTTGAAACCATGAAGGCATTGGACCCAGGTCCCACCTCCAGTTTGTCGTAATTTGAAGCCAGATAGATTAGACAAGTTGTTCACATATGACAAATTCAAAGTGTCAGACCTGTTGTTGATGTACAGAATGACTTTATGATGTAGAATATTTGCTGTAAACATGACAGATGCAAAGTATGACAACAGGGTCCATGGCACCTCTGAGATGCTGTAGCTGGAGATGTTCCCTCTCCTTTCCCATGAGTCTGTTTTTGTTTAAGAATCATTGGGGTAGAGAAAACTTTCCTGAGACATTTCGTACTCAAGAATAAGCTGTCCTGTGGCAGCAAAGTCTTTCATATCAATCTACTATCATCATAATGTTTCTACTTGAATTTTATGTAGCATGTACAAGTTTTTATCATATCACCTTTTTATTTTACTTATTTATTTTTAACAGTATTAAGTGTATATTTGTATAATCTATATTTTAATCTTTTGTCAAACATTTCAGCAGATGACAAACCCAGTTTCAAAGGGTGCTTTTCCATCTGTTTCAGTGCCAGAGATCTGAATTAGACTTTCCACTTTTTTTTAACTTTCTTTTAACTTAAAGTTATTTGCAACATGTTCTGTGAGTTGTAGATAAGAGAACTCTAAATAACATTATCAATTATTTTTTTTTAAATAAAAAGCAAAGATTTATCCTTCTCATACATGTCTGATTTCCTGGAAATTTTATTTTCTCTCTAATTTCTGTATATAAGCTTGATTTTATTTCCTTTTATCTTCATTCTTCTATAAAGCTTATCTTTTCAAGAATGTATTTTGCCACTCATGTATACTCTCCATGGGAACAGTTTCATCACTAAATGGTCTAAGCATTTCTAAGCATTGTATGTCAATGTGCAACATAACTGTATTTTCTTCATAACTTCATTAGGTTTTAGATACCACTCTGACCTGTGTGTCAGCATCCAGTTTTTGGATAATAGGCTTTTATTTGTTCTATAGGCTATGATGACTCCAGAGACTGTAAGATATTTGCAAGATGAAGTTGTGATAATGTTGTATTTGTAAGTTTAGTGTTGTTGAGGTAATATAAAGGTAATATTGAACAAGCAAAATCATTTATTGCAATTATATTACAGGATAAATGGCCACAGCTTGCATGAATATAGAACATGAATGATTTAGGGAGGTGAAAAAGGTACGCCTGTGTTTTCTGTTCAGGACTTGCATTCACAAGATGATACATTTAACACCTGCAATTCATCTTCCTGACAAGCTAAGGAAATTATGAATATGACAGCAAATAAGTATAGATTTTGCTTTGTGAAAATGCTTTTGTGATTTTTATCAAAAAAGAGTATTAAACGTGTATCTTGTTTCTTTGTTGTGTACAAGTATACCATATTTTTAGTGTAAAGTTAATAATCTCTTCAGTCTGCTTAAAAAGACGGGCTTCGTAAAGGAGTAATACTTAGGACCCGTCTTTAGTAGTTATAGCTGTCCATCCATTATTGTTGTTTTCTATAACTTGACAAATTCTATTTGCTTCTTTTAAGTTCAAATCAGAGTTTCAAAATAATGAGTCCCTAATTTTGAAATTACAGCTTGTCTCACTGTCTCATGTTATTATGCTTCCAAAATTGCTTTCTTATTTTGAGTTCTTATATGAAAACACTTTCTTCTCAAATCTTCACCTCTGCTAAAAGAGCAGTATTTCTCAAAATCTAGTTACACAGTCTGATAACTGACTTGTTTTTCATAAACTAACTCCAGGCTACTACAGCTAATGCCTCTTCATGCATGTTGTGTAGGTTCACATTCTGACAAAACAAGGACTACTTTTTGCTTCTCTTCCTTTACAATCATCTCACATATCCTCATGAAGAGACAAAATGGCTGCTTTAATATGATTCAGTCATCCTCTTATGCATGCAGATGTTACATTTCATTGGGTTCCTTAGTTAGAATTCATAGCACTCTGCACCTTTACTTCCATATTTTCCTCTACCCTTCTTATTCTAACTTCACTTCTGGTGTTATGCAATATTTTGACTAAATGAAAAAGGAGGACTAAGTCAGGGGGTATACTATGCTGAATGTTTAGTATAACAGAATGTAAAGTAGCAAATATTAAAGAAAAGCATTCATGAGGAAAGGCATAGAAGCAAAAAAAAAAGAGATCTCTGTTTTCCTCTGTCTGGTTCCATATGTTCTAATTCTAAGAAGTAAAACTAACTAGTCCTAAGCAGAATGTTCTGTGTCTACACAAGCCAGATTAGGTATCCTTGTATACCAAATCTATTATCTTGAGGTAAAATCAAGAAAAATAACAGAAGAACAGAAAATAATAGAAAGACACATAGAAGAAATTCTGACTTAACTGAGTTAAGTGAGAAATGCACATTGAATTCAACTTTCCTGCTATTTTGCTAACAGAAGTGGTATTGGAACTCAAACATAGGTCTGCAAGTTATGTATTTTCTATATGTAATTCCATACCCAGGCTTTAAAAATATATATTATCTTGCATAGTTTATCGTCCCTCAGAAAATATTCTTTACTGAGCACTGGAGCCTGCAAAATAATTATTTATTCTCAATTTTTTAAACCTGTAGTATTCTTTTTTCAGTTAAGCATTGTGCAAATCTTACCAGTAGCAAAGCTCTTCTATCTCTCATGAAGTCTGGCATTCTATTTTTGTTTCAGCTATGTGATTCTAACAAGAGTCTTAAAGAATGGTTCAGATTTGTGGCTGCCATTTTGCAACCAGGTGTACGTAACTTCAAATCTCTTGTCAAGGTGGCTAGAAGGCATAATCCAGACATATTATGGAGTTTTGGGGGTTTAATGGATTTAAAATGAAAGCTGAAACAATATTTACCTCTTTGTGTAGAGGACTGTCCTGGTTTTGGCTGGGATAGAGTTAATTTCTTCCTAGTAGCTGGTATAGTGCTGTGGCTTGGATTTAGGATGAGAATAATACTGATAACACACTGATGTTTTAGTTGTTGCTAAGTAATGTTTACACTAGTCAAGGATTTTTCAGCTTCCCATGCTCTGTCGGATGCACAAGAAGCTGAGAGGGGACACAGCCAAGATAGTTGATCCAAACTGACCAAAGGGCTATTCCATACCATATGACGTCATGCTCAGTATAGAAACTGAGGGGAGCTGGCTGGGGGGTACCAATCGCTGCTCGGGGACTGTCTGGGCGTCGGTCGGCAGGTGGTGAGCAGTTGTATCACTTGGTTTTTTTTCTCCTGGGTTTTGTTCCTCTCTCTCTCTTTTGTTGTTTTCTTCTTCATTGCTATTACTATTACTATTACTATTACTATTACTAATTATTAAACCGTTCTTATCTCAACTCACAAGTTTTCTTACTTTTGCTCTTCCGATTCTCTCCCCCATCCCACTGGGGGGGAGGTTGAGGGAGCAGCTGTGTGGTGCTTAGTTGCCGACTGAAGCTAAATTATGACAAGGACACAGGTTATATAGACTTTAGTGTATGCAGCTTATACATTCTTATCAGAAATATTTTTTAATCCCTGTAGATAAATTAATAATTACATGACTTTTACGACAGTATGACTTATCAGTAGATATTTATGCCATACCACCTACATACCTAATTAGAATAAAGGAAGAAATAAGTGTACAAAGAAAACAAGGAAGAGAAGAATGAAAATGTATCGATTGCCCCTTGACACAAGGATACTTTCTGTTTGGATAAAATGCAAAGTAATTTTAGATAGCAGGAACACTACAAAAGTTCTTATCTTCTTTTACATTTTACATTTTTAATGTTTAAAAATGAAGCAAAAAAATACTAAGGAAGTATAGCACTTTCAATTTCAGTCTACAAAAACATTGTAAAAGAATTAACTTCTAGTTACTGTTTCCTGCTTTCTTTATATTTTCCTCGATGTCCAGGAAAATTATTTCAAATATACCATTCTTTTTATCCACATTCCATAAGAAGAAATGCAACTTGTGCCACTCCAACACAGCCATAGCCTGACAAAAGTTCCTGTAATACAAATTTTAATTCCATTTTACTGTTTCTAGTCTATTTATTTCAGATAAATGAGCATGCATTTAAAATCAAATGCAACTTGCCCTTGCAAATTAAAGCCCTTGCCAAGTCTAAACAAAAGTATCAATCAGCACTCCATAAGAGCTGTTCACCTTTCAGAATCAGTTCACAAGACTGGGTCCTAAGGATAATAAAATAACAGACACTAAAAGAAAAGAAAGAAGAAAAATATTAAGCATTCCTGGAGGTGTATTATGATCATTCATAAAATATTTTTTTGTATAAAGGACATGCTTTATTATCATATTATTAAACTAACACACTCTTTATGTGAATATATGTTACTATGTATAATAGCATAATAAAATTGCTACTCTATAGATAGCTGTGATGAAATGAGTATTGCTTCAGTGGTGCATGTCAACTTACAAAATGCTAATGCCAGCTGAAGCAACATTTTTTGGTTCAATGATTTAGGCTATCAACATCCTGGAAGTCATCTCGATGTGAATGCTTTTGCTTGTTTCAGCATTTAAAATATCATGGGTTAAGGAAATATTTACATGTAAACTAAGCATTGGATACAAGAAATCCTGCATCTTTTCTTTTGCATTTTGTTTTCTATGATGTCCCTTATTATAGAAAGAATCCTAATACTTCAATTGTGGAATTCTAATGTAAATTACTGAAAGAATTGTTGCAAGTAAAGTATAATGTAGAGAAAGGAGGTTTTTAGAGGTTTTGTCTGTTCATTTGTTTTGGTTTGTGGTGGGTTTGGGGGATTTTGGTTGGTTTTTGTTTTCAGGGTTTTTTTGGGGTTTTTGGGGGGTTTTTGTGTGTGTGTGTGCGTGTTTTTGTAATGTGTATACTAAAGTGCTCCTCATTTTGATGTTCTGTTTTGCTTTTTTGAGGGGATACAGGTACCTTCTACCCATCATTTGTAACAAGGTCTTGAGGAATATTTACAGAAAGATATAGCATGATTACTTGCAAGTTAAGCTGCATGGACACCCAACAGATCTGATTCAGAAGCCATATGTCTGTGCTAGTGGATCTCTTATTAGCTCAGGTGTAGTTCTCTACTGTTTGAACTATATTGTACCTGAACAGCTTGAGTCCTCAACAGAAAAGCTAGGGTTTCATGCATCTGTTTTGCAGATATGACATTGATTTCAGCAGTGTTGTTTGTGAAATGGTTTTAAATTAAGCATTTGAGCCCCTCATACATTTAGAAAATTGAGCACCAAGATTCAGCAAAGTGACCAAAGAAGAAACATCAAAGCAAGGAACAGATGAGTAATCCACTCTTTCAAAAAGATGGGCATTCTGATGTCTTTTCCAGGCAATATTTAGTTATTATAATTCAACATTATTCCCCCCCCCGGCATGCAAGCCTATTTCAAAATACATCTAGATTAATACTGAGGATATGAGACAAGCGGGTTCAAACTCTTCTGCAGAAAACAGAGGGAGGACTTCTTGGTAATTTAGTTAATCTCTGGGCTACTGTTTGAAGTGGTACTGCTGCCTCTTACTGTGCCTTGTGTGAGGCCTGATTTTCCTAGGTATATTTTGAAAACACAGGTGTAGATTTAAAACATAAATTTACTCTTTTTGTTTACCAAAGTAGAAGATCCTGACTACCTCCAACTAGAATTGACCTGTGTGGACAATACTATTGTTATTTTTGCAATGCAAAGCCGCACATTATTTAGTCTCCTTTCAGTACTTGCCCATCCATCTGAGTCATGACTTCATTTATCTATATCAAATTGGGCTGTGCAAATGCACAAAAAAAAAGTTATGAATCTCAACAGGAGCATTCAGTACATTTTAAATGTCTACCTGTTCCACAAACCTTACAAACTTTGATGCTTAAAAAACACAACATGCTGGGAGTATCTGTTTGGGTTTCTGGGAAGCCTCTGTAAAGTTAGGGACTCTAGGCATAAATAATAGAGAATAATTCTGCTTTCCATTTTGAACACAGACAGGTAGAATGTGGGAGAATTAGGCACCTGAATTTTTTATGTGTGTAAGGCCAGGTTTTCAAAAGCATGTGCAAATATAAAAATAGTGTTAAATACCTGTCATAATTTAAAAAGAAAAAAAGCTTTTTCTGGGATTGAAATTCAACAGCTACAATGCAACATTGTAGTCTAACACAGCTGAACTTTAATACTGTTGTTTAGGTGAAAGAAGGAGACTAATTGAAATTAGGTTCCAACTTTAAATGTCTGCAGAGCTATGAAGATCTCTCTTTGTAAAGTTTCTTAAAGCTTAGGAATTTCACTCAAATCTCTGAAGGCCATAAAGGTTGAATAGTAATTTTTTAAGAAGTTAGTTATAGTATATGTCAGTCAATGCCTTTATCCTCTTTGTTTCTGCATTCTTCACTTATGAGGAAAATATGTGTTTGTCATTTCACAATACTGTAATGAAAGTAATTGTGGCATGATGTTTGAAGTCTTTTGGAAGGGTGTGGGTCAGACTCAAAGGAATTCTGATATTAATTGAACAAATTCACTGTACTGTGCAGTCTGGGATTATTTTTAATTTAGACTGGAAACCTAATCCTAAAGTCTTCTGGTCTGTTTGAAAGGAATAATGCGCAGTTCAAACAAGGAGTGGCATTTACCTTCTGTTTGTAATACAGTGATTCCTGTGTTTTAAAATACAGCTAAGATTAATAAAATGTTGCATGTTGTGGTTTTTTATAATAGTCAATTATTTTAACACGTTATAGTTTTCTGTTTTTTTTCTTTTCCTCCTTTTCCTTTTCCTTTTCCTTTTCCTTTTCCTTTTCCTTTTCCTTTTCCTTTTCCTTTTCCTTTTCCTTTTCCTTTTCCTTTTCCTTTTCTTCTTTTCTTCCCTATCCCCATAGGCATTATGTTCCTTGACTATGATCAAAGACAGTCTTGGGGAACAGGGAAGTATAGTCCAGTTGATGGAAACTGTAAAGTAGGAAGGTAAAAGTATTTGACTCATTACACATCTTTAAGTTGCTGTTATAAATTGTCAACCCTTGCAGCATGTGCTTAGCCTAATATAAAAGATGAATGATAACAAATTAGTAAAGATTCAGCAATGGTTATGCCATTGTATGTCCTGTGTTTTTTGACTGTAACATGAGTGTAGGTACACAGAATGTTCAGACTGCTGTGTTTTTGTCATGGTTATCTACTTGTGTAACAAAGTTAGTTTTAAAACCTTTCTTCAAAATTATTTATTTTGTGCAGACATTTTTTTGAGCATTGCTATGAAGAAGAGTAATTATTTTCTTTCACAGTGATCCCCAAACACTTTAACAGCTTCTCAAACTAATTGAGTAGCTGTAAATGTTAACCAGAACATGAATGAAACACAGTCATTTCTGAAAAGAAATACAGCAGTTCACACACCTTTCTCAGGTAGGAACTGGATATATTAAGTCAGCTGAAATCATACAAGTGTGTCAAAAAGAAATTTTAATTTCTAAAAAGCTGATCACTTTAGAATGCATTTATCCTCATAAGGATCTTATGGCAATGTTTTTCTCTGTGGGGTGGGGTGGGGGGGTGGTGGGAGGTGTGTGCATATGTAAATAGAACACAATCAGCATTTTCACTGCTCAACTGTATGGGTCACCATTGAATCATTTATTTCCCAGCGACATCCCTGGTTATCAGTGCAGAGAGGGCAGTTGCATTTAATATAACCTTCAACAGAATTGCTATAACTGATTCCAGCTGAGAATCTGTCCAACTGTTTTCTCATTTTGGTATTGCCTTCACATTTAAGAAAGTTTTAAAATAAGACTGATACAAACATAAACATGAAATCCCCAGAAACTTAGTTTTAAAAACATTAAGTGATGACTTTTTATGATTTCTGTTGTCTGGTGGTTTTTTAGTTGTTTTTGTTGTTGGAAATGTTGTTGGTGGGGTTTTTTTAACAATAGTGGATTATTAGCAGTTTTAGAGGTATTTCTCCTCTAGTTATGCATTTATGCTCCCCTCTTCATTCTTTATTTTAAAATACACCCTCATATCCATTAGAGACTGATGTATACATATCTCAGATGAAAATTGTCCCTTGGAATGAGCTGTGTAAGCTTGTAATCTCCTCTTGCTGTATAAAGGTAATTTGGAAGTCAATGGAACACCTCAACATGCTATATACTACTGATGTTTTCAGGAATGATATATGACTCCAGAGGAAAAGTATAAAAAATCATAGAAATTACATATTTGTTAGATCAGACCACGTGTTTTTCATATGTTGTTGATATTGTACTTGAATCATGTCCATAAACTAAAATTACTTGATTTAAAAATATAGACCTGATAAACAGCAGGTTGGAAGAGGAGGCAAAAATATGGAAGATGTGGCACTTATTGAATTCCAAGCCTTTTCATATATTTTAGAGTAAAAGGAACTGGAAGAATTGACCAATTTGACCTTGATATCACAGCCTACTAAGGGCAATGACACTATTCCATTACAATTTTATCTGAGCTATTTTGCTTCTTAGCATCTGAAATTTTGTGATGGGTGTAAAAAAGATGAAAGCGTTCATCACTGTCAGATCTTGGCTACCAAAGTAGAAGGCAACTGAGTAACCAGTGGCAGGAAGTTAAGTAACTTTTCTCTGTGCAGAAGCACATTTTCTTCATATTTAACTACTGATACATAGCGATCAAGTCACCTTTTTACCTTTTCAATAAGCTGAAAATGTTGGGTTTTTAAAGACTCTCATTATAAAGTTTATTTTCAAGCTTCTGAATCATTTCTGTACACCCTCTTTCAACTTCATTTAGTATGTCAGCATTTTTCTTGAAGTGGACACCAGAATGGAAGAACATATTCAAGTAGCAGTTTTATCTAGTCTAAATTATTTCTTTCCTCTTTAGTGTAATATCTGCCTTTTAAAAATAAATCTAAGGGTCATCATTGTCAAATAATTTTGCTTTGGAATTGTACTAATCTAGGATGATCTGCAAAACCATACATTGCTGTTTTCAAAATCCATTCTTAAATTATCAATATCACCTACATTTATTGTTTCAATTCATATTATTTTAGTTGTTTTAAAGCACATTTGAGGACAATATTTGTAAACTCAGTAGTAGCTTAGTTGTGAAAGTTGAGCAGCTAGTCACTGTCAAGTTTCAGGTAGTTCTTCATGTACCTACAAGAAGACATGTAGGCTAGGACTCATTAAATAGTAATCTAGAGGTTAAAAAAAAGTAATAATCATATGAGCTGTTCATTTTGGGCTACTTTTCACAGTCAAGGAGAAGAAGAGTTGTCTCTAGAAGGTGTTTCATTTGACCTCTGTTAAACACCTAAACCAAGTATGAGAAGAATTGCCCTCTGGAGGTCCCTGATCCTCTCCACTGACTAGAAAAGGAGACTAGTCCAGCCATAGACATCTAGTTTTCAGATGGTCAGGTAAGGAATTTGAATCTCAACTTGAGATCTTACTCCTGAAAAGTTAGATGTTATGAACTTCACATATTTGGAGCGAAGCAAATATTTTGATTTGTTTGTGGGACAAAAGGGTAATCAGTCCTAAATTGCACATAAAAATACATTAGAAGTTGCTTATGGAAACATAAATGAACTTCATATACTAGTTTTCTGTTTGGTTCATACTATCTATGTCTATTGGAGCATAAACTGCATGATGCTGGTGCAATGTCAAATAGATACTATCTGACTTGAAAATAACAATATAAATAGTAGAAACACCCAACATAAATGTGCTTGAATTTATGCAAGTGCATTCACACATTATTTTAGCTACAGCTGTCATGCACTTACAGCTTCCTGTATTAATTAATTATGTGGATTTTATATGTTTTATGTTTAAGTTCTGTCTTCATCATGATAGACCTAGATATCACACTTGACATTTAAACCAAACTCTCAAGTCCCTGCTTAGTGCATCTTTATTAATAGAACTGCCTGAAACATTTTGCTTCTTTTCACCCAATGCCCAAATACATGTTTGTTTTTTTTTTTTTTAACTCCAATAATATCCTTCGTTTAATAAAACAAGCAGATTTCATAATATTTCTTAGAGGCAAATATTTTGTTTTTGAGAAATTTTCAACTTGCTCTTTGATCATTTCATATAAACTATAAATTCACATACATGAGCTATCACTAGAAGTAAAAGCCAAGCAGATGTTGACTTGAATGACACATCTGTTGGCTTGAGAAGAAATTATATGTATGCCAAATTGGATTTGCCCTTTATTTTTCTCAGGAGACTGAATGTCATAACTGAACCAGGCAAAACATAACAATGAAAATAATTGCTTTTAAGTCATCAGTTCCATTGCAAACACATATTTTAAGGATATTATTTTTCATAATTTTTTAATTGCATTGGAAAAAACATTTAACTTAGAGATTAACTGTACTTTGGGATACACAACTGGGCTTATAAAAATTATCATTGGATGTATTCAATAGCATATTAACCGTCAGAATGAAAATATAGACTTGGTTTATGTCATCAAGCAAATATATTTTTGTGAGCAATATAGTAATTAAAATCAGTTTATAATTACATACCTAAACATTTTATTATTATTAAATAAATGGCTCAATCTATTTCTAAACAGCAAAAAGTACTAAAACCACTGTAATTTCTAAACACTAGAGACAAAAATTTGCACTGGAAAGAACTGAGCAGGCAGCTTAGAAGAGAAAAAAACTCACACATTCAAATCATAAAAGGGTTTGGTCCTCTTCAGGGAGAAGTAAGAATAATATTTACTCAGATGTACTGAAAAAGACCTTGTTACAGACATGATAATACATTTTAAACATATAACAATAAAATATCTTGCACTTAAAGAACACTTATCAGTGAAAGGAGATGTACAGAAATTCGTAATACAGGAGCAAAGAGACACTGAATGAAATTGAAAAGTAACAAATATGAAGTTGATGAAAGAGAATACATCTTTGCACAACACATAATTAAGTTGTAGTTTTCATTGCCACAAGATATCCCTGAGACAAGAGCTTAGTTGGATTGATAAAAAGATTAGACACTTATGTAGATAATGAAAACTCTCACAGGCACATTAGAGAAGGAAAAAAAAAAAAAAGGATTACAGCACATAATCTAATCACTAGCTGAAAGAGCTGGTAAAACTTCTGCATTGTGCAAGTTATTTCATAATTGTTCATTACTGAAGTTTTTGTGACTTTTCTCTAATCGGAAACATTCATTGCTTCAAAGACAGGCAGTCCCTAATATGCTCTTTCATTCTCCTTTTTGCTGGGGGACTCAAAATGTTGGTGTTAATGACTTCTTCCTCTTCCTCATTATTGGATCTGCTTAGGTTTATTTTTATATATTTTCTTAATGGAGTCTGCTTACATGTTCCTTGCTTCCCTGTTACTCAGTTTTACTATTGTTTGTTATCTTTGTAACTGCTTTTACTGAAAAATATAAGGTTGCATTCCCTCAGTTAGTCCACTCCATAATTTATTCTAGAATCACAGGCAATTCAACAACCGAACATAGCTGCTCCCTACCAGTTTAACTAAAGTTTAACTTAAACAAGTTTAAATAATGGTTTCCTGTTACTAGACCATTGTTATACCAGTTAAACAAACAAACAAAAATCTCAACTCAAGATAAATCCAGTCAATTCCTGAGACTTTGTACTGTTGGGACAATAGAAAGTCTGTTATCTTTCATTAGTAAATACAAAAATAATGTTTATTGGGAAACTCATGCTAGCATTAGGCATTTAAATATCTCTTATTCCCATTTAGGGTTAACTGAACATTTCTTTTTTGCATCTTTCTTCTCATTTAAGAATTCATTGAAGTTAACTTTGGTTCTGGGGAGCAGCAAGAATTAAATCATATAATAAACTTAGAAACAGAATAATTTGGGTTAGTAAGGATCTCTGGAGGTCATCTGGTCCAACCCATTGCTGAAAGATTAGA
Source organism: Ciconia boyciana (assembly GCF_034638445.1). Classification (NCBI taxonomy): domain Eukaryota; kingdom Metazoa; phylum Chordata; class Aves; order Ciconiiformes; family Ciconiidae; genus Ciconia; species Ciconia boyciana. The sequence continues at coordinate 179,302,635 of NC_132934.1, forward strand.
TTGCAAAGGGCCTTGTCCAGCTGAACTTTGAAAATCTCTAAGGATGGAGATTTCATGGTCCTTCTGGGCAACCTGCTTCGTTACTTAGCTACCATGCCTGTGAAGAACTTTTTTCCCTATTTGTGGTAAGAATTCTTGTTGCTGCAGTTTGTATCCACTAATTCTTGTCCATTTGCTTTGCACTTCAGAATAGGAGTGCATCTTCTCTGTAGTCCCCTTCCAGGTCACTGAAGAAAGCAGTTTTATCCTCCCTCAACTGTCTTCTCCAAGCTGAATCAAACCAACTTCCTTTGCCTCTTCTCATGTGCCATTTTTCCACACAGCTTAGTGAAGTACTGAAGGATAAATAGCTAAGTTGTTTCAAATGTTTACATCACTTGTTTCAAAATGTGACAGTGCTTTTTAACTGAAAAAAACCCATAGTTTTATTTCCTGTTGTGTCCAAATGACACATGAAATGGACATACTGAACTGTTGAAGAAACTGGCTGAGTATGCACAGCAAAATAATATAGAAATGCTAGGACTAATTTTAAATTACCTATCTAACTAATTGAACTTCATATTGTTGATGTTTAACTGTATCCATTACCTGACCTATACCTCTTAAAACTACCTCAGAAATCTTTACCCTATGCTGAAACTTGCAGTATAGTTGTAGCTTGAGTGATTTTTGGAAGTATTCCAGCAAACAGTATACATCAGTTGACCTTAAAATTTCATGCCATCCCTTCTGTTGAGAACCGTGAGATGAACTTTTCAAGGACCAGAACACAGAGCTCTACAACTAGAGAAATAATATAACTTCCTTCTAATACTATAGCTGCTCAGAATCACAACAAAAGTAGAGCAAGCAGATCAAAGGAAGTATAAAAAACCAGAGTTGCAAACTCCACCAAGCCTTGTGTCTTTTAAGAAAAGAGCTTGAAAGTGACCTTATTTAATTATCAGAGACTAAAGTTCACATTCTGATAATAACATCAGTCTTGGATGTAAAACTATCTAAACTAAATTAATTGAGCTATGAAAAAAAAAATCTGGGAAACAGCTATATAGAATATGGTAGATGGAACTTACGGGTTTTCTTGTTTTAGATAAAACAAAACAAAAGCATTAAACAGTTTTGACTGAAAAGGCAAAATCTTACATTTCATTTAGCAATAGTGCTTGAACAGACCCAAACACAACATTAAAATAAAAAAACACTTGATATACAAAATGTTTTGTACAAGAGAAAATAACATACAAAACCCCATAGCAAATAAGCAAATTTTAATGCTTTTAAAGATCACTTTTAAAATAAAATTTGTTGAATTATTTTTAACAAATTTATGAGGGAAAACATGAAACAGTTAATCAACTCTTTGTCAATTGCTCTTTTTCCATTAATAGTATAATAGAAAAAAAAATCTCATCCTTTTCCATGTTAACAATTCTATTCTGTTTTGCAGTTCCAGGATCAAATGGCAAATAGTTGTCTATGGAGAACCATTCATAATGGCAGACCTTACTGAATTTTTAACCAATAATATGATGTACTCCATCAGTGGCATCAAATGCTTCATGAAAATGTCTCATGAAAATATCTCATTAAAACATAGGAGAATATTTTTCAGGAAATTGTCATTTTAATCCTGACATAACAATCCTGAATTTCAAGTGAGACATACAAAATATTTACAAAGCTGAGCCTGGGAACTGAAATTAATAATTCTGCTACATATTAAAAATCACAGACTTGACAGAAGCAGTCTTTTTATGGATTACTGTAATTTTTCATGTTGTCCCTTCCTGGTATCCAAGTGCTAATGATTCTTTTCCTCTGTTCCACAGGGACTAACTATCCCTTCCTTTAAAGTGCTCTGACTCAGTAACATAATCACATCATAAATAGAATAACTGTGTTTAATGCATTTTAGGTTAATTTTCCTGTTTCTTGTCCTACCTGCTTTAAAGTTTGTTCTTTTACATCTCTACTATGTGGTGTAAAAACCTTTCCCTATGAGCCTTGCCCCTCACTTCTTTTTAGGTTAGAAGCTGATCAATCCAGAATCTCTCTATGATCAGAGATCCAGATGGTAGCAGACTGAATGACATTTTGGCAGTGACTTTCTCTTTCCAATGACCAAATTTCTAAAAGTAACTCTTCAGTTTTATACAAAAAAAAGTTATGTGAAAGGGGTAAGGTCCAAGTTAGTTGTCCAGCTATGTTTTTATAGTTATAATAATTCCCCTCTTTTAATTAAAAGCTGTTTTTCCTCAAAGCAGCATACTGAAATTGTGCCATTGAGGTCAGCATTTGGGACAGATTGCTCTGTAAACACAATTCAACACTCTGTAAAAGGAATAGCAGATATCACACTGACATTTCATGTAAAAGGAGAGAAATAAACACACGTGAGAGTGTTTTTGCTTCTCACACCTAATAACTTACAAAAACTGACTGTGATTAGGATGGCAGATCTGGTGAGATCATACCCTGAGTGGGCAGTATGCTGGGAAAAAAAGCCCTGCCAAATTTTGTACCTAAAAGTTAGATACCAGGTCTAATTTACAAAGGGGATTGAAGAGAAGCATAATCCACTGGCACTGGATAATATGATACCATGTCTGTTTCGAAGTTGCTGTGCTGACTTAGGCAAGCCATACATTACCTCTACAGATCCATTTCTCCATTACTAATAGAGGGATTAGCCTTAATAGGCAGGATTTGTGTTAGTCTGGTCTTTAAAAATGTAATGCATTAAAGAAGTGCTATAACTATTAATTCTTTAGTCTATCTTCCTATAATTTTCATTACTTTTCACCTTGCTTCTTTGTTTTAAGACCATCCCAATAAGTCTTGTAAATTAACATCTAGGCTTCTCTTTTCTATCTACTTGAAACAACAGCTAGTCCACTTGTGTCTTTGTCTTTCTATTAGCGTACCTAATTTTTCATATTTTTCCTGGATTCCAGATAGAACCCAGCCCATCTCTTATTGATTCAGAACAAAGCAAATTCATAAAATATTCAGTTCTTACTTGGTTATTAAATACAGACAGCACTGTTCGTCTGGTATACTGATGCTAAGCTTTTCCAGTTTTAGTTCCAGGTCAGATGTTATAACTTCTGTATTCGTACTTCGATATTTAACTTCCACATTTCTTTCAATAATACTCCTGCCTTTGTCCCAGACTGGATGTTTTCTCAATGTTGGGTTTTTTTAAAATAGTTTAGTGTGTTATTAAAATATTTTATTCCACTGTTTTAAATCTATCTTTCCTGAACTGTTTCAACTGATAGCTCTTGTATTGTATTTAGTTGTTTCTGTAATATATATATATTTTTATTGCAGACCAATGTGTCTAATTTTAGTCTCAAGACTGCATTTCCAGTCTCAAGACTGCATCTTGTAACCTTGCTCCTGAAAGGAACTGCCACCTTTTGTTCTTTGTATGCACTTGAGAAACAAGCCTGTTTTTTCTTCCTAGTACGAAGCCCACAATGATGAAGACCTGCCTCTTGTCGGTATTTGGTACATATATCAAGTTTATTTTGCCTCTTATACCTTATTCTCTTGGTTAGCAGATGATCCTGTCTTATGTCTGCTCTCACAGTTAGTTACCTATATATTATCCTTATTTGTCTCAGAGCTCTGGTCCTTCTTTACTTTTTTTCCTCACAGATTTTCATCACTGGCTTTCTATATTAAGAATTCCTGTAGAATATGTCAACAAACGCTTCTTTAATGCACTGTGTTGATTTCAGTTAGATTTATCATGTCACTATTTTCTCCTTACAGTGCAGAAAATATTGTAGTGTCTTATCAGCATGTCTTGCAACAAGTCTGTAGCTTCTCATGGAATAGAGATGCCCCAAAGTGCCACAGTACTTGTCAATTTTCAGAAGGTTTCACATCTGACTTAAGTCCTTCCCTTCCTTCAGACAATTTGAGGGTAAAATATCAATTCCTCTTTTAAGTGTATGTCTTTATTTTGTGATAAATCTTAGTGATTTATTGTCTTTTAAAAATGCTTCTGGTCTTTCTTATATAAAATAACTTGTATGCTGGAAGTTGTGAGTTCACTTTTCAAGGAAAAGGGAAAATGCATTTCTTTTTATTGTTCCTTTTTGTTTTCTTTCTGTAGCAAGAATCTTATCCACAGCTGCTATCTTTCAAGGCTTTTGTATTAGAGAATTACCGTAGAGATGATGAAAAAGGAATCCACTAATATACTCCAATATTCAAATGATGTATTTAGTCTAAATTATAGTTCAATAGAAATGTGTGAGAAATTACCAATAAACATTCTGTGTTGACATCTTTATCTTAGTGAGTTTATTTTGTAACATTGTTGAAAACATGAACAATTTGTTCTGAAATACCAGTATTTCTACCTCAGCAGTGTGATATCTATGTATTCATAATAAATGGAAGGTATGTCTTTTGTATGCATTATGAAACACTGTGAGAAGAAGGTTTGATGTAGTTATGTCAGATTGTTTGCATCCTGTGGGAATGAAGTCAGGAACAAAGGTAAGGAGAATCTGCCATTTAACATGTCAAACTTACAGGGCCAGTGGAGTTGACAACCATTGAAGAAAGCATGTTTTGCAATTTATAAGGATTAGAATACTTATTTCCCCTGCATTTGTAACTCACACAAGACATGCAAACAAACTAAGCTACAGTCTTACTGAATATTTCTGAGGTTGCCAGTGTACACAGTAAAGTAGCTAAACTGAAAGTTATTTTTTTGTGGATTTAGTGTTTGAGGTGAAATCAATGACAGTGCTCCTCAATTGTCATGACAAATATATCATAGTCCAACATTTGACAGAATAAAAAGTATGTGTAGTGTAATTTTCTCTCTAAAAATAGTCATAAGGGAAAGAACAGTGACTTAAAAGTCAGAAATGTGGTCCTGAATGGCTAAATGTTAACCACAGATAGCAAATGTCTTGCTATGATAATAATAATTTATGGAAAAAAAATAGGATAAATACAATTCAAACATGGAATGCAATAAAAGTATTTGCAAACCTAAAAATACTTGGAGAAATCAGTGCATGCTATGACAAAAAAAAAAAGTGAACGGAACATATCTGGCAAGAAAATGCCTTTCCTAACAAATAAATAACTATCTTGCATGTCTGCAGGTCTATGGCTATTATTTTACAAACAAAACTAAGACAATACTGAACTGTTGATAGAGTTAAGAACAAGAGTGTTAAAGGAATCAAAGTGGATTTTTAAAGTATTTTTCACTTTTGAATTAAAAATCTCTATAATATAAATATTATTTCATTTCATTTTACATCACATTACTCTTAAAGGATGATTTAGTTTTCGTGAACTTAATGACTTTGTATTATTTCTTTCATTGCAGGGGAAATACATCTAATGAAACAAGACCCTTGACTTTTAACATTTAACATGACACATGTACAAAACTTCAATGTACATAGAGATTACAGTTTATGCTTTATGGTAATTATCAATAATACTGCTACTATTGACAATTAGGTACCAAGCTCAATTTATATGGTTGTCACAGGCCATCTGCGTCCTATCGGTGCAAAAGGCTTAACAGGTTTTCATGCGGCTCTCATCTTCCAAACCTCTGCAATAACAGGGAAAATCTTACTTATTTTTCATTAGGTTAATTGAACATAAAGTTATTACAATTTAATTCCTGTCAACATTAAAAGGATAAATTTTAACTCCATCTTATTAGCTTCAAGTCTACCAGTTCACTTTCCTGCAATTACAAAATCAAGATTGATAAAGATATCAAAATGCTTTATTTCTCTTACCTGAGAAGTTATGTGAAAGTAATAGGAATTGTTAAGATGTTTAATGCAGACCCCAAAAACATGCTATGAAAATGAGAAAAAACAAGGAGAAAATGTTGCAGAATGGAAAGAAAACTGAGGAGTTGATTTCTTCTAAGATACGTTAGGTAGAATGTTAAGGAAAATTACTGAATATTGTATTCTTTTGGTATCTCATCAAATTATAGGAAATATAGGTCCACTTGTCTTTTGAGAAAGATTTTGTGGAGAAAGGTACTAAATAAATATTGTGAACTTGCCGTCTCATTACCATGTAACCCTTGTTTGTTTGAATAACAGAAACACATTATTATTATTAAGTGTAGCAGGCATCCAGGTTACAATCCTAACCAAGAGTAAAGGTCAAACACATGTTGGGCTAGAATTACCAGGCAGAAGAATGAAGTGGTTTAGGATAATGATTTGTGGAACAAATCCAGTCAGCCACTGAGTAACACCTGGAAGAACTCATCCAAGAAACGACCTTTATAATATCGTACAAAGGAAAATTATGGCAATGATTTGGGTTGAGAGAATTTAACACTTTTTTGAGGGAATAATCTCACCTAACTTTCAAGATTCTGAATTCAATTTTAGTAAATAAAGTAACTAAAATCCCTTTGAAAATCATGCTTCAGCTTTTTCCACTTCATACCCAGTTTGAGTTAAGTACTTATATCAGAAATAAGTGCTCACTACAGGAAATAAAAGGGCACTTGCTAAGTAATGCATGCTGAGAAAAAAAAAGTTGGAATTCAGTTCCACAAAAAGTTCTAATTTTCAAAGTAGCCATAATTAAACTTCAGAGTCTGTAAAAGTTAATACACAGTATATTCTGGATCAGTAAGAAAGCTAAGTTTCCTCGACAATGAACTCCCTTAGTGTACCTTAAAATCATTTAGGGCTAGCTCTGCAAAGGGTCTTCAACTCCATGTACTAACAAAGACATTCATCTGAATGCCTCTGAGGATAAAACTACCTATCTAATGTATGCTTTAACATAGGCAGAATCTCACTCTGAAGGCTTTCTATGATAATTACCTCTTTCCATTTAAGGCCACCTAGGCCCTTACTTACTGACCACTGTGATTTTAAAAATCAGTTCAAATTAGGTGCCTAGATTAAGTGGCCTGGTTCTCACTTCTTAAGGTTTAATAAATTCTATAGGCCTGATTTATCTACCTGGCTTCACAAATACATACTCAAAACAAAGAGACTAAGTTCTGTGGTTTTATCTCTCAGCTTCATCAAGTCACTGTTTACCTGTGGTCCTGTCTTTTGCTCACAGAGCATTACTTGTGCTGCTCATACCAGTTAGGCCCATTTTCTTTACTTTGTGACACACAGTCCCATTCCCTTACTTGATTTTAACTTCTGCTTTCTATCATTTTGCCTATACCTTAGCTTTCTTTTTTGTTTCATCCTTACTCAGCCAGCTTTTTCCTTTGTTTCATGTCAGGTCACTTCCTGGGGACACCATGACGGTAGCTTGCAGCTTGCTGCTTAGTGGTTGCCCTTGTCCAACAAAGCAGGAAATCTGAGATGTTTATAGACCCAAAAAGTAATTCTATCTAGTCCAAGCTTCTGGGCAATAGCCAAGTATAACAACCCTAGTCTTTAAGTATATACTAATTATATACCTTAGAATATCAGGAATTATACAAATATTAAATATTACCTTTGGTTTCATAAATAGAAAAAAATACACCACAGAATGTGTAATGAGTAAGCTGTTTAGAAAAGTTCAGTATAAATCATATGCTTGTATAAAGCAAATCATATGTTTTAATGCTGAGATTCTACAGAGATGGTGCTATAGAAATGTTGAAAAGAGATGAAAATGCAGGACTTGAATAAAACATCAAAAAAATGGTGACAGGATGGATGTGTCATTTTATGTGTTTGATGCAATGTCTTTTATAGAATCAAGTGTCTTTTATAAAATGCAAAAGATTTAACATGATTAATTTTAATTATTTTCCCAGCTAAGGATTCTTTCAGAATTATATAGGGTGCTGTCATAATTTTTCTCAGAGGAAAGAACTTTTTTTTTTTTTGTGCGGAGACCTAGAATTTTCCCAGTATTTCTCATGGCTCAATTCCTTTTAGAATTCTTCGAATTGCAGTTGCACCAGTTTTCAGAGGGTTCATATTAACTTTTTCTTCGATGTTGATTCTCCTTCCCACTCCCCTCTGTTTTTCTTTGAGTCAAACTTGTCAACTTTCACTTGATTTTTCTTTTTTAGGCTGATAACCTGCTCTGTCTGCCACAATTAAAACTATGGGAAGTTTTACCACAGAGTTGAAAATCCCTAGACACATTATAATTTTAAAAGCCCTCAGGGACTATGTAATAAATATAGCATGATTACATCAAATAAGAATGACTGGAAGAAGCTTTTCTCCTGAAATCTTTAAAAAAATAGAGAGAGAGAGTGTGTGTGTGTGTGTGTGTGCATATACATATGTATGTCTGAATGTTTGTTATAAAGTACTGAAGGCAGTATTTAGCCCTGCCCTAATAACAGCTCTCTTTGTGCACTTCATTTTTAAAACTTACCTTTAACCTTGTGTCTGCAAGCAGCTGCGGAACAAAATTCCAAATAATTTAAATATCTAACACCTCATTTTAGAGACATTCAGGGATGCATCAAATGATAACATGTAGCTCTGTCAGTGGCCTGATGAGTGATCTAAAGTAAATTGCTTTGCCGCTCTGCGTCTACATTTCTTTATTTATAAAATAGAATTCATGATTCCTCTGTCCTTCACAATGTTCTCTGAGCTCTGTGGAGCAACTAGGATGTTGAAGAGCTTTTATTAACTGCAAAAGAAGAAAACTTTAAAATGTCAAGCAATTTGAGGGCTGCTGGACATGATTTGCATGCACTTTTTTTGCATTTTTTATTTTTAAAAGTGTAGGAACAGACAATAATCTGATAAACATGAGTTGTAGCATAGTCACGAAAGGAAGTGTGGTATGTTCGTGTTCATTCATTTCATTACTAGCATTATGTTTATTTGACGAAGTATAATTCATTTGTGGTATTCATGATCACAATTTAAAACAAAGATTCAAATTAGATTTAACTTAAAGTAAGTGGCTAAGAACAAGTTTATCAGTAAAGTAAACAATTTGGAACACAAGACTGAAAACCTGCCATCTACTAATGAAGCTAAGACTTACTACTGCATAACTTCATAAAGAAAATTTACATTTCTCCCTGAGTAGAGGATAGAGATGGAGTTAGTGTCAGAGATGTATTTCTAGACTAATATAGCACTGACTTAATCTATGTTGTTTTGATTATTAATAGTTATCTTTGCAGTAAAAATATTTTTAAATGGAAAAATATAGTGGCTTGAACAAAGAGAAGTGATTAAACAGTAATTTCTGTGTACTGCAAAATGTATTTATTTGTGTGCAGACTATATATTTGAGTACAGTATTTATTCAGCATACAATATTATCTAAAACATGGCATATCTGGACTGCCTGTAAAATACTTGTTTCAAGTGTTTTGTAAATTGCCTGTTAAATTTATTAAATTTACATAACCATGCAAGGACTAGCAAGGAAAAGCAAAATAGTAAAATCACTCCCCACTGTTGCTACTTTCAGTGACTATGCTCTTATCTCTGTCACAGGGCAAATACCACCGTGAAGCTAAGTGAGACCTTGGCAACATCTACCCAGCACTTAACTTACTAGATGATTCTGGAATGCACTGGATAAACAAAAGAAACACAGATGAAGGGAAGGCTTATTGATGAGCTCTGGACTACATGTGCCCTCCTCTAATGGTTTAGGTGTGCATGGAAAAGAAACAAAGAAACATGGAGCAAATAGCAACTTTATACCCTTTTAACACATTTGGAGCAGGAAGCCCGAATGTGAGAGTAACCCAGGTAATTGCCGCTGCATGGCTTTGGATATGTGGAAAATCAAAGAGATTGGCCTGAGGTGAGGCCATTGGTGGTCCATGCTGACCATTCAAATTAGAAAGCACTATGTATTGAAGCAGTACCCCTTGGAGGAACATATCCATGGAAGCCCAACACCAAACAGAAACCTGAGCCCAAGGTGGAACCGCTATGTCTAACACTCAGGCTGCCAGACAAAGCTTGGGCAGGATCAGAGTGCTGTAAGGGCCGGCAGCTCCCTGTGGACTGGTGGACAGGAGCAGTGGGGGCCCCCCAGGGTCCGTCTGGGCAGGACCTGGCAGCCAAGCCCTGTCCCACCATCCCAGCCAGGAGCAGGGCAGCCAGGACAGCCCCAGCCCTAGGCATTGGGCACCTCCTTGGGGTCAGGGGCAGGCCAAGGCTGGGCTGGAATGTGGGACCCATGGCTGGGCAGGGCAGGGCTGTGGGGAGCTGGAGACTAGTCCTGCTGCAGCATCACTGGGGCAGGGGCTGATGTCCCTAGGGGGCTGAAATGAGGTCCTGGGCCATTGACAGGGAAGAGGGAGGCCCCAGGAGAGGGGGTCAGTGACAGTAAGGCTGGTAGTGCCCTCAGGGCCCTGAAAGACAGCTCACTGAGCTAGCGTGAGTGTTGTGTTCCCTCGAGGTCGTGGTTCTGGTCACAACTGGACCAGGTGCCTTTATTGGTGTGCAAGTGCTCTTTACAGAGCATGTGCGTGTGTTTGCTAGAAATGAAATCATTATCCACTCACTACTATACCCGACCTGCTTAGTCATGAATTCTTCACTGTTATGTAGCTGGGTGGTAACATTCTATTCTTCCAACTACCTCTTTAAAAATTCCCACAGTGAAAGTCTTATCCTAAGGCTGATATTAGGTCCTGTCAGAAGAGGCACCACGGTTTCCACACTAACACAACAGAACTTTATAGGTAGACTATTGTGTCTACTCCGACCTATAGGCTTCTATCCTGTGACAACTATAAAACTATTTTGTTGACTGGGAAAGAGGTAGATATGCATGTTACTTCCCCACTTAACTCAAAGAAAAGCCAAACGGCTTCTAGAAATTCCTACTACTACTCTTTCAGAGGCCCTAGAGTACCCTGCATGATCTCCCACTGCCACTCCAGAAAGGTCCAGATCTATAGTAAGTCTAGTGCCTTATCTGTCAGTCCTGACAGACATCTGAAATACACTAGATCATCTCAAATAGGTTTAGACATCTATGTTCACATAACTGAATATCTCCCAGTGGTGTCTGGAAAGCTACTTAGTTGACCAAATGTTGATGCCTGTTTTAGGATGAGCTGAACAGTTCTCTCTGCCTGGATTTAGTTGCTCACAGTTAGATACTTAGTGCCATTTTTAGATGTTCTAGCGTACCTATGTGGAACTGGCAGATAAGACATCAGATATGACCTGAGCTCTTCTGGAGTGACAGCTGGAGGTCAGATTAGATACTTTAAGGCATCTCAAATGGCACTAGGTGCTTACATTTAAGACAACCAAATCAATCTGCTAGTTCCCACTGAGTACCAAAATTGTCACTGTATTTGATTCTTCTGGATACACTGTTTTCTTAAGCAAAGGAATGTTCTTGGGTATCTGATCTTCGCAAGGGTCAAGTAAAATAAAGAAATATGTTCCGTGAAAGGAAAATTCCCCACCAGTAGGCTAGATGGGGAAAAAAAACCACACAGTAATTTGTGCTGGAAATTACAGGGCTCTTCAAAACAAAAAGATAAAATATACCAACAAATAAAAAAAAAAAAAGTAAGAATAGCTAGTAAAAATAAACAGCCAATGGAAGAGATTACTTAAAAATGTAGTAAATTCTCCAGAAGTTTTTGCCTTTACAGAAAGACCATTCTTCCTTCTGAAAGACAGATTTGTATCTAATCAGATATAGCTGAAGTAAAAGAAGGAAGTACTGTAAAGAGTTCCATGACCTTTGCATTGACAAAGCCAGATTAGGTAGTCATAAATGATCCTTCTGCCCATAAAAACTGTCTGTTAATCTACCGGACAGAAAGTTATACTGTAGAAGCCTGTATCTTTAATAAAAATTCTAATAACTGTAAAATTGGATTGTTCCCCTGGGGAAAGAATAGTCTTTTTCCTGGGGGAAGTCTTGCAATGGGAAGTGTTTAATTTCACAACCTACTGAAGATGCATTTTTTTTTCAGAGAATGGGATCAGTCTGGATCTTACTGTGATGACAGTTCTCCTTAAAGGGCCAGCAGTACTTTAACTTTAAAATTTCTAAAGCTTGTGTAGGTTGTATATTCAACAGGTTTAAATTGGCATAACTCTGTTTACACAGACTGGTGTATTGCAAATGATCAAAGAAAAGTTACTCTTTTTTTATTTAAAAGATTTAATGGCTGGAATGTTTAGAATGTCTTTCAAAAATAGACAATTTTCTGCAGCTTAATCTGAGAATGTGATTAATTGACAGAGATTTCTCAGTGACATGAAACTTGCCTTGGATGAAAACGTAATATAGGGCAGACTCTGAGTTGGTAGAAGACCTATATTAATACCTAGCCTCATTAATCCATTTTGAATTTTAAGCATTTAAAAATATGTCTTTCTCTCCAATTACTATGTGTGCAAGGAAAAAAAAAGAAAGAAAAAAAATGTACTTACCTTCTCCAACCCAAACAGAAGGGCTGTCAGTCTGTTTATACAGTCATTTGCAATGCTGGTAGAAGTGCTGAAGGAAGTGTCTGTGAGACTGAAGGAAGCTCCACTACTGAAAGTTAAATACCTAGTTGATCAATCTAAATGTAGCATTTAGTTGAGATGCACTTTCTATCTTTAATGCAGATCTGTAAATTTAACATACAACCTTAAATTAAGAATGCCAGCAGAAAAAAGAACTGCCTTTCATTCACTAATAGGCTAAAATCAAAATATCCCACAATATTTTCCAAGCACCTCAAGTGAGTCATTTTAGTCACCAACTGAGAAGGCAAACAGTAGTGTTTATTGCTCAGATGAATTTCTTGAACAGAGATTATCAGACTTGGGCCAAGTATTTTCATTATCACCCAGCATTGCACCACAGTCATACGTTAAAGCATGCCATGATGCTAGATTGTTGTACATTGAAACACACTATGTAACCAAGGCTAGCTGTGAATTTGGAATTATGTCGCATGGCAATACTAAGTTTCAGGTCTATTGAGCAGTTGTGCTCACAGCATTCCTATACAGTTGTGAGATGTGTATTAACTTCTGTTATCATGTCAGCAGATGTGATCATTTCTATCTCCTGTTTTTGTTCTGCTTGGAGGATTCAATATCATAACCAGATTCAGCTACTAAACATCATAAATTCTGTTAATGTTGATCACCCTCTGCTGGACTTGCTCAAGTTTATCTATGTCTTTTTGTACTGTGTGACTAAACCTGGGTGAAGTATTCCTAATTCAGGCTAATGAGTGCTGAGTAAAGGAGAATAATCGCTACCCTATATACTGATTACATTTATGTTGATGCAGCCCAGTAAACTGTTAGGATTCATTGCTGCCAGGGCATGAGGAACTCCAAAAGGACCTCTAAGCCTTTTCCAGTAGAGCTACTATCCAACAAGGCAATCACCAACCTGTACCAGTTCAGGGACTGGCACATGCAGGTGCAGGACTTTGCATTTGCTTATCATGTAGTTCCTGTTGTCTCCTTCCACTGACCTGTTTAGGTCCATCTGGATGGCAGCCATGGCCTCATGCATATTGATTGCACACACATATACACATACGTATACCCACAGAATTTAGAGTTGTCCACAAACTTGATTAGGGTGTAGTCTGTCTCCTCCTCCTCCAGGTCATTGGAAAAGGTATTAAACAAGATAGGACCCAAGATAGATCCCTGAGAAACTCTACTTATAAATGGCCTCTAAGTAGAGTACAAACAATTAATCTTTGTTTTATCAAAGATCTGAATCACCTTTTCTTCTTGTCTGTTTTCACAGAATGTGGAAAGATCCTGAAAGTAGCAAGGTTCAGAAAGTAGGTGCTGCAATCAAACAATGAATTTTGTATAAGACGAATTCTGGCAACTGTGAACTTTTTTAATTTTTTTTTTTTAAATATCCTTTGGCAGGATAAGCATGCAGGATGTATATTCTATTTGTTAGTGTTTCCAAATATTTCCTCAGGTAAGAAGAAGATAAAATAATTCCCAAATCAATCAGAAGTTGGCTATCTGTCTTTCTTGTGGGTTCAGTATCCTCAATTCACTGTTGATAGGAAAGCAGTGTTCAGTAATGGAGCTATCACAAATTCTTTCGTATTTTACATTTGTTTGCATTTGCTGCCAAAATAATTACATTTATGGCAAACTGCCTTTGCCAAAATGCTGAACACATGCATATTCACTTCTATACTTCACACACTAACAGCTGAGGTACCAGCTTGTTATAAGTTTTTAGTGACCATCTTTATAGTAATTGATTTCTTCAGATGTTTTATCTCATACTTAGTTATCTATTGCCTTTACAGAATAACATACCGAATTATCTGAGGTAAGTTTTCTCATAAATAAATAATTAGTATATAACTGTCAAATGTAGGAAGTGATGGTCAGTTTTGATGGATATGGAAGGAACATAAGAATGACTTAGAAAAGTCAGTGACAAACTTTACTGATAAAATTATTCACAGAGTTAAGGATGGTAGGATCTGCAAAGAATTGCAGAAAGACCTCATACAGTGTAATTTATCAGCAAAGAAATAAGGGAAGAAACACTAGTGAATTAATATAAATGTGTGATGCACCCACATAGAGGAAACTACAATTAACTTTGGGGTCTCCATTTCAAAAAAGTAGAACTAAAGGAGTTAAAGAGATGAGTGACAAAGTTGTTGAAAAGACAAAACAGATTCCACTCTAGGTATAATTAAGAAGATGACTTTTCAACCAGAAAAGTGATGAGAGATTTACTTTAAAGTCCATGAAGTTATTAGTTGCATGAAAAAAGAAAGAGTGGAGAATGAATATGCACAGTTTCTCATAAGAAAAAAACAAGATAAAAAATATTAGGTTCAAGGAAAATAGGACAGTGTTTTGGATGAAACAACACACATACATATAAAGCAAAGTTAAGCTATGGAACTCATTAATAAGAATGTTTGGAAACCAAAAATTTATATGGATTCAAAAAGCAAGTACAAAACACATGACATTGGGGAGCAAAGCATTAATTTCCATTAAGAACAAACAAACCGTCTTTGTCTTGGGATGTCTTTGAGCTGCTGATCACTAGGAGGAAAATCAAGGACATATGTAACTAGTTTCTTATACTTTTTTCAAAGGCAACATCTGGCTACTGAATAAGAGAGGATAGTGAATGAAGTGGACCTCTGATACGACTATTCTCATGATACAGTTTCTTGATAATCCGTCATACTTTTATACTAGTCCTGTTCTTCTGCTTTACTGAATTGCATGGATTAATTTACATTCACAAAATTCTGTTATGCCTTCCTATTGCTGTGCTTACACTAGATACCCCAGTCAGGGAACCTGATAGGCTGCAAAAATGCTAGCTCCTAGTTTCACATGTATAGCAAATCTTTATATTTCCTCATGGCCTTTGCACTTTTGTGTAACAGAAAGATCTTTCATCGTTTCATTCTTTTATTGGGTATACATTAAGCTAGATTCTGTAAAAATCAGGACTGCTCAGTGGTGAGAGAAAGATGCTATAAGGGGATTAAGATGCGCTATGATTAAAACTAATGCCACAGACATAAATGTTTTGTGTTGGATTTTTTGGGGTTGGTTGGGGGGGGGGGGTTTAGTGTTGTTTGGTTCTGTGGGTTTTTTCCCCTAAGGAAAAATAAGATGCATCTATAATTCTGTTATATTCTTAGACTGTCTGTCCTTTCTAGGTGTATGTATTCTGCTAGGGTGTTTGGAACTATTATGAAAATTCATCTTCATTCTTAAAATCTGCCGACTAATGACATTGAACATTAACCTTTTAGTAAAGCAAGGACAGCTTGTATTGAATAATTAAATTATTGCTATTAAGATGTTACATTGTAATGAGAGTCTGCTGTAAGCTGCAGTCTGTGTCATCCTGTTCTGCTCTTGAAGACCAGAACTCCACATTCCAAAGGAAAACATGATTTTTTGTCTCTGCAGATATTTGCCACAGTCTTGCAAAGGGACAGATGTTTTCTGTGTCCTTGATGATACTGATGAGACCTGTTTTTTTCCAGTTGGTTTGCATAAGTTTAATTAATCAGGATGTAGGAAAGAGAAATATATGATGATATACAATGTTGTAACAATGTGAGTCACGGAAATGCTAGTGAGAGACCTTTTTTTAATTTCCTGTCTGTTACCGTATGCTATGGGTCAAGGTTACCAAAAGCCCTGCAAACATTGGGTGTTTCAATATACTTTGGATACTGGTGCATATACACAGTACTTCAGTTACATTATGCTTAGATAGGTTTGCTGACTCTGCTTACAAGGAAGTCAATCAGTTAAAACTTTCTAAAGAAAGCTGTTCTAATTCTGCATATATGCTATGAATGGGGGATGTAATTACTGACAGGTGAGGGGGAAGGCCCAACAGTGGAAGCTAAAAGGAGCTAAAACATTAACGTTATGTGATATGTATTCTATGATGTCATATGACAGGCAATCTACTATGCTTCTGCACAGTGTTCACACTTCCTTCCTAATCAGTACTGCACCTGAACTGAACCCTGCAGTGAACAAGCCTCTGAAGTAAAAATCTGTAATATTCAGAGTAATTTATAAAATAGAATATTAGTTGCATTAAAGATTCCAATATTTTGTGAGGTTTTTATTCTACATAATAAAAAAAAAAAATAGAATGGGAGTTTATTATAACATTGAAATAAAAATATCAAGTTTGTTTTTAGATATTTCTTGTATACATGTACATATAAATTTGAAAATACCATTAAATTTGTATTTATCTTTGTGTAAATGTTTTACTGAACTTAATTCAAATTGAATATTTTAGTTTGGTCAAAATGAAATTATGACATTGAAATTAGAAGAGTAAAATAAAAAAAAAATTACTTTTTCATTTTGAAAAAAAAATAGGAAAATTAGCATGATGCTCCTATGAAATATTTTGAATTTAACAAAAGTCCTCTTTCTAATAGGAAACTGTTCCATCCATATTTTTTGAAAGAGCACTGCTTCTTTCTGCATGGTCAGTAATCAAACACAAACCACAAGTTAGAACCTCCATTTATTATTGGCCTGACCAAGACGATATAGTCCAAGTAGTCAAGTAGCAGTAAATTTGCAGCTATATATTAATATGCTCTAGCACCATCTAGCTTTACTTTCAGGGTAACTCATATCAGAGAAAAGTTCTTCTTTGCAAATGGGGTGAGAGTTGTTTTGTCTGAACTGATCACAGAAGTTTCAGAAGTCTTGTGGTCACAATGAAACTTGAGAAGGAAGGTGCAACTTCCCTGCGGTCCTGTAAAATTTTGGCTCAGGGTCTCTAAGCTGCTTTTCAGTAACAGACAAAAATGCAAAATGTAGAGTCTTTTGCATCTTTTATTATTATTACTTCTTATCTAACTCTTCTATTTTAAGTTTCTTATAAGCATTCTGACAGTGATACAAAGTTTCTAGCGCTATCGTGCTGAAACTTAGATATAAATAACTAAAAGTTGATTTAGTCTTTCATGCATTTTATAATCCCAAGGACAAAAGCCCTTATCTTTACTTCTATAACCAATAGAATTTATTTCAATGGGGTTAGTCATGGGAGTATGCTAATAGTTATCAAGAATATATATTTTCTGAAGTGAAAATATTATGGCATCCTTAAATGGCCAAGAAGGTCAAGGAAGCAACCCAGGTGAGATTAGAAAGGATTAAGATTTGCCATGCTCTGCATTGTCCCCAGCAACCCAGCCTCCTCCTGTAAAATGGAGAACCTTCATGCCATTGTGTTGATACAATGTAAGTTGGGACAGTGCTCAAACAATGACTCCATTAAAGATAAATAGTGAACTTTTTGTTGGAAGGAGGAGCTAAAGTGACTAACTAGGACCCAAGCAGGTAAGAACTCCTTATGCTGGTATCATCAGATAAAGGCCTTTTCATATCAGATCTGAGTCTATTTTTCTTCTTCTTTTCTTAATTATTTAGGAGTACCATAATATTCTAACTTCACAAACCATAGTTTGTCAGCAATCACATATGAGAACTTACAGAATTCTGTAGATTACTGTGATTCAAGTAGTTAAGATCCTTCCACCTGTATGTTTGTGTTTTCTGGATCAATCATCCTTAGCAATGTTTATAGTAATCTATTTCTCAGAAATAAATTTTGCTCTTCTATTCCCATAGGAAATAAAGCAGTGGAAGGACAGGCAAATATTTTGTCTGCCCCACTTAATGCAATAGAATCTGCAGAGCCTTTGGTTATAAGAATCCAAGGCACCGAGATCAGCCTTCCCTTTCATGACTTTTCCTTTTTCATTATGTTTGGAGGTTCTGAATTGACTCTTGTTTTGGCTTGACTTTAATTTTACATGGTTGAAGGCTAAAAGTGACTTTAGTGGAATTCAAAACATGTTGAAGTGTGCCGATGAAGGATGCTTGGCAAGTTGTTTTTCTTATTTTTCAGGATGCTCTGAAAATGAAACAGAACTACTGAAATAAGTATAAAGTTATGTTCTGAATCCTTCCACTAACTTGGTAGTGGGAGCATTGAGAATGTTAATGTGTTTACAATTACATTTTAGGAATCCTTAAAGCCCTCAACTCTTTGATGGAAAGATGTAGGTTTAACTTGGATATACTGTAATTCTTCTGGAATTTCAAAGAAAATAAAAATCAGTGATAACACTAATGTATCCCACAGGGCTAAGTTAGAAATGTTTTTTCAGTCTCTGTTCTGAGACTAAGATGTCTCTGTATTTATCTCAATATTATTTAACATAGTTATTTATAATGTAAAATATAAATTTACCAATTTGTATGTAGGTTCTACTCAGAAATAAACTAAAAATATACCATTATAAATCTATTGCTTTATGCCATCAAAATATAAATATGGTTTATACCAAAAGTATCAATTAAATAACAAGTCTAAGGGTATATGATATTTTTCTTAAGGCTCTGAATTCCAGAGTCATATTAATAAAGCGCATTTGTAAGACAAACACACTAAGACTCAGTATAATAACAATAAATGCTCTCCGACCAAAAAAAGACACACATAGACACAAGTATATATGTATACATATATGTATGTATTTATAATTTAAGTTCCCAATGTTGTAACTGATCCTGTGACTCCAGGGGTTTCATGTAACTTGTGAAAGTTAACAGTTGGCAATACAGTAATTTCTATATGCATAAGCACTGCTCATGACAGAATTCAAAATGTGTTGTAAAAAGATTTAAGTTAGTTTGCTCTAAAAAAAATGAACCTGTGAACTGACATATTCCTGCACAGTTTCTGCAGTCAAAAATAAGTGTTCAAATTTGCAGCAGTATTCAGAGGTGGTTTTTTTGTTTATTTAATCCAAATGTCAATTCCATAGTTTATTTTTTAAAAGGAAGAAAAGAAATATAAATTATGGATTTTAAAAAAATATAATAACTAATGATAGCCAATAGATTTCTAATACATTGAAAACTAGTGCAGTCAGGACATACATCAAAGTAATTCACATCAGATGCTGGCTCAGTATTGCTGAGCTATTTCTCGAAAGAAATAAAACTCAAAATGAAACTCTAATTCAAATTAATCTGAAAAATTTTGTTATGAAGTAATTTAAATCTTGTGTGACATAATGGACAGTTTTCTTTCTGTACCTTTGTATTCCAAATATATACCTTGCTACAGTCTAGGAAAAAATATACATTTGTAACTGCTTTTTTCCCCTCTGTTGATGACTGTTACTTTTTTTTTAATTTATGTCTCTTTTTTATAATTTTCCCTATACAATCACTTCTTTTACATAAGTAGAGTACTACACTTCTGCCATGTGAACACCAGCGGTGCTTCACTGGTAGCTATTGTTGTAAGTCCAAAGCAGAACAACTCAAAAACCGTCCAGCTGACAAAACTCTGCTGTGCTGAAGCAGTAGGCCACCATCTGCATTTCTCTTCTGAACTAATTTTTTACTAATATATTGTATAACTGAACAATTCTACCCTATACTTCGGGAGCTTATCCTCTTTTCCTTCTTCATTTCCAAACAGTTCATTTTTTTCCTTGCTATTATCTCCACAAGACTGCAAATTCTACAGAGCTGCAGGTGACTTTTAACAGAAGTGAGGAATGGATACAATGGATAATTTAAAGCAAGATAGACCTCAGCAGAAAAGTTGCCTGCAGAGTGAATGTATCCAAATTCTAATGATGCTTTCTCTATTGGAGTTTCTGTCCTGCTCTGTTTTGAAAGATGTAGTTATTCTCCTGTAATTAATTTAATTTAATTTACCATTTCTGAACTCATTGCCAGATTTCCAGATCATCAAAATTATCATCTTAACATCTGCTTTTTTCTTCCTTTATATCACTGCAGATAGGATTAAAGTTTTTATGTGGTACAGATCTTTGTTTTTTCTCTGCCTCTAACAGCTTGGTAAGCAGCTTCACACCATCCTGTTTCACATTTGCATTTGATGCCAAGTCCCTTTCTGCTGATTATCTCAGCTGGAATGCCAGAGGGCCGAGGGGGAAGGGAAGGGAAGGGTTTAGCAGTTATGTCCTGCAAAGGAAATAATCTGTTATTCAAAAGCAGTATGTGGTGTTCAGTTCTCAGAATTGCATACAGAACTGTGCTTTTTCTCTTACCCTCTGACCTTGAAAATACCAAAGGAAACGGAAAGCTGAGAAGTTAGCATATATGAAAGGCTACCACTCACGTATAGAGATTTAAATGTAAGTGTGATTTGAGGATGGGCTTATTTTGGATCCAGGTTTTTTATTTTAAAATGTAAACTCTCTTCAACCAGTCATGATCCTTGAGTTGCCTCAACTCTGAAAATGACAAAACAGTAAATACTGGTATTCCACAAAATGTCATGAATAACGTTTATTTGGTGGACTTTTACCACCATAAACTTTCATCTAATACAAAATATCAACCCCCAAAAAGAGACCCATTAGAAATCCTTACAGCTAATATAAACTGAGGGGTTAAGGAAGGGTTTATACCTTTTGTTATTTTTCAGATATGGCTCAAGAACAGCTCTTCTTTTGGTCATGCTAAATAAGTTTCTGAATAAATATAGTTTAACCTCCAATATTGGTGTGGGGTTGGAGGATAGTAACACCAGATACTCCAGGAAACAGGCCTGTGATAATTTTAACACTGATCAGTCAGGTGCATGGTGGCTGCCTTATTCTGTTCCACAATACAGAGTTATCCATATACATTTTATCCAGGAAGATCATGTATGCCATTAACTGTCCATCCAGTCTTCTAGATACTTCTGGATATGCTATAGAAAGCTGTGAAATAAAGGAGCAGTTGAGGTGTTGACATATTTTGACTCCTGGTACAGTGTACATGGAACAGGTTTTAGAGGTATCACTTGGGTCAGTGTTGATTTTGAAATCAGCCCCAAGACAGGAAACTTAAAGTAATGAACTAATCTCTTCATCATCATTAAAGATTAAGACAATACTCTGAACTCTGAAGGAAAAAATGTGCTACAGTGCCCCTTGAAATCCTTCTCCCATGAAAGTCCAGACTGGTGGATTTGTTCCAGTGCACTAACGTTTCTTCCCTGACAATGTGGATAGGTTTCTGTATGAACAAGAAGGGAAAGAAGAAGCATTTGGAAGGGAGCTGGGATTAATGTGCACTTAGGTCATAACGTGCATAAAACATGGCTAGGGAAGAACCTAAGTGTGGGAGTCACAAGATGTTTCTGGATTCTGGTATTTACTTGCATTGTTATGGAGGTGTAAAGGCTAATTTCTGAACTGACTGGCTAAAAAGAAAAAGACTGTGATAGCATTTTGAGGAAGATTTATGCTCTAGAGAAGATGTATGGTTGAAATTAATATATATTTAAATATTTAAAGGTTTAAATGCAGGATAACCACATTGGATAAAGAAATGTGTTTCACTGGGGCCTCTGTGGATTTCTACATGCAGCCCTATTTTCTTAGATATTGAACTGCTTGTTTTACATGAGGCTAACAGGACTACAGAAAAGTGTGGGTAATCAACCGGCTATGTAGATATGTAGAAGCATGGAAGCATCATCCATAAACTGTATTTTGTATCATTATCTTTTCTACTTTCTTGGAGGAAAAAAAGAATCAACACTGCACTGTAAATTCAGAACTCAGGATTAATTACAATTTGAGGGAAGATTTTCCTCACTAAAATGTGAAGCTGGTATTTTCAAGTGGATGGAGGTGTTTTGACTTTCAGAGAGCAATTCAGTTGCCTGCTCATACATGTCTAGTTCAATTTACTATATCTTAGGAGTCTGAGTCATTTACCTTGTACAGAAACAATAAGCCATTTGTATCTACGTAGTGTGGCAGTTGGAGAGCAGTCAGGATACTCGTGGCTGTCTGAAATTACTCTGGATCCCAATGTTCAGGCACCTGCATCCCACTCTTAGGTCCAGAGAGAGCCAAAGGACTGTTGGATTAAACTTCATAGACTAAAACTTATTTAGTACATAATGAGTAATAAATTGTCTCAATAGTAGTGTTCAGAAAGATATGAAATAGACAACAACATGTAAAAAGACTGGGAATTTTTTGCCTCTTCATGGCTATGCAGGCTGTACAAATACATATTTTTAGGCCACACATTAATACACATTCTCCAACAAAAAGAAGTAAAAATAATATCATAGAGGTGGAATGAAATTAACTCCCAGGCTGCATCTATATCTCAGACTACAAACTCAGTGTCAATTATATAAGAGAATGTCATTTTTTAATGCAAATACATTTGATGATTCTGGTGGTTAGCTACACACATTTTCCTGTGACTTCCATGCGACTTGTCCACTTAATGAGATTAATTTGCTCATTTAATTCATGATCCTACATTTTGCATTGCATAGCCATCTGGGACAGAGGACTTAAAAAGTTTTTTGAAAATCATGAGGATCAAGACTGTGGAAAGTCAGGTTAAACCACTTGAAAGAAAATATCTGCCTCAACAGTATAAGGAAACCAACATTTGGAGAGAGTTTAAAGCATAAAATATATGACATCTATGACTTTTAAGTGCCAATGAATGGTATCTGAATGGGCATTAAAATTCTACTCCTGTGACTATCAGATCAAGGCATTGGTGTCCACATCCTTTTTACTCTGATTGATCATAAAATCATTCTTATTAAGAGTCATTCTGTCATTCTTTTATTTATTTTTTAAAAGAGCAAAACAACAATTTGTTGTTGTACAAAACAACAATCTTCTCAAGTATTTTAAAGTAGTGTTGGATTTGCGTCACTGGACAAATTGGAATATTCAAGCTTTGTTACAAACTGGAAATAAAATAAATCTTTATTCTTATCAGGAAGCTGTACTGTTCTATCTTAGTGCTCCAGACTATGTAGTTAATCATAAAGAGAAAAAACTGAATATGAGACATAATGTTCTATATTACAGAAAATATGTAACTTATTCAAGTGATCAAAACCAAGATCATTAATTCCCAATAAAAAATGCCAGAAAAGTATAACCTTTGAAGAAAAGGATGGCATTTCAGAAAAGCTTCATAGTTCATGATAACATAACAGTGCAGCCGAAAATGACAGCAAGAGGAAACTCTTTGAATTCTATTTACTCTATCACCAGTCTTAAGCATAACACACAAAAACTATTCACTCATTCTGACAATGTTTGGGTATCTACTTATGCCAACATTATTACTGAAATTAAATTGATAAGCATGACTTGTATCAGAAAGCAGTGTTTAAAACTGTGAAAATACTATTAAAAGTATTTACCTAAATTAATTTGAAAGTAAAATAAATCCTATGTAAAGGTTTTATTCTTACTATTCATTTCCAAAATATTTGAATGAACTAATTTGTAACTACAATATGCACTACAAAAAGAAATGAAGCCATACTTATCTGTGCAAATGTGTTCTCTCATAGATATTCATAAGGAAAAAGCACATCAGCAATTCTGAAAACTCTGGGCACATTTAGGACTCAGCAAACAGGCAACAAATATAAGGCTACCTGACAACTTGAGCATTTGTGCATCACACTGAAAAAAAAAAAAAAAATTATTTCTACAATTGATAATTATTAAACTTAACAAAGATATGATAAAGTACATAATAATAGCAGGTTCAAGTGTATAAAGGTGTTCCGAGGTCTTAATTTCCTTCTTTAATCAGCTTTAGCTAGATAAATCTTAATTCCAGTGACACAACCACGAAACATCTAATTAAAAAAAAAAAAGAAGCTAGGTTTTAGCTCAAAATGCACATATTTTCTCCCACCTCCAGCAGAACAGTGGACATCAAGTTGTATTTCTGACTAGTCCATTTATACATATTCCCTTTCAAATATGTTTTGTTCTTGTTGGATGCACATCTCTTGTGTTATTAAAATTCACCTTTTGTTTCACTAATTATCCAAAGACTTTTTATATCTCATTAAAAAATCTCTACAGAACATCTTTATATACAAGGAGATCAATGTGTATAAATGTACACACATATAATGAAACCATACATTCTATACTGTCTATATGGCTGCACAAAGACTCAAGGAAAGAGTGCTTGGTAAAAAAGAAGGAAAAAAAATTGAGATACCTTACATAGGGTAATGCTCTTATTGGTAATCAAACATCTTGAGTAGAACCAGTAGCTGTCTGGATGGTTACCAGAGTCTCTGTTGCATGATTTGGGTGACAGACTCCAAACTTTTGCCAAACCGTTATAATCCAGCTGGCTCATGGTCCTACATGGCCACTCCAGGGTACGCATGACCAATTTCTATTACCTTCCACTGTGTACAAAACACCTGCTATTAAATTTAAATTGCTGCTTAAACTGCTTTAAAATTATCTGTATATAGGTTAATAAATTCTACATCAGGAACTGACTTGGGGAGTTCTTGGGATGACCAGATTCTCCACCCAGAACGTTAGTTAACGTATATAAGGATAGAAATGTTTTCACCACTTGGCCTAAGCACAGTAGGAGATGCCTGGGCCAGTCTCCAGGGCTGTCTGAAATGCCCACCTGGAGAGCTCCTGTAACATTAGCCAAGTGTTTTATTGTAAACGTGGTGGGAATAGCGGTAAGAGTCAATCCTCTTGTCTGAAGTTGGTCCACTGTCTCAAATCTATCTATTGCCTCATATATGCAGAGACTAGCTGCATAGCTGCATGGGATCACCTAAGGAATTGGCCTAAATGCGCTTGGTTTGCACACACAGGTACACAGTTGTTATAATGTTAGGACAAACATTAATTTCATCTTTATAACACAGTTATAACTTAAATTTCATAGACCTTGGCATAATGACTTCCATGTAATTTTAGATGTATGAAGAAACATTCTAGGGAAAACTATTAGAACGAACAGAGATCTTGCACTGTTATCAGTAGCAAAGTAGAAGCCAGTATTTAATATAATTAAAATAATTGTGAAGTGAATAAAAAGGAATCCATGTCATTCCTATATTCCCAACTGTAATTCTGACAGGATTTACGAGATGTGTCTTACCTCTTGACTTCTCTAATACTCCTGTACTTTGAAGCTCTCTGGAAAACAGTCATTCATTATTTAGGATAGATTAATATCTTAAATAGTATTTAAAGTAGCTGCATAACGTGGTGATAGTAACAATTGCTATTATTATTTTAGAGTCAAGAGAAAAAAATCATACCTGTATGTAAAGATATTACAAATTTAAACTTCTCAGAAGATCTTTATTTTTCATTGAGGGTCTTTTTCTATGGGCTTAATAGAGATTTGAACACAGGTTTAACTGAGATGTTGGAATGTCATTTTCATACCAGTAGAATGCAAACTATATGGACTGCTTTGCCACAAATGTTTTAAGATTCTCTGACAAGCCAAGTCAATGCCATTATCATATTAATAGGTAGGTGATAAGGTGGGAAAGAGAGAAGAGGTTTTATTCAGCTCTCTGTTAGTTTTGTAAGAAACAAATTGTCAAATCACGTAGAAATATGGTGTTGCTTTTTATATATGTATGAAATATTTTGAATGTTCCCAAGTTTGCATGAAACATATCCTATTGCAAGCTAGGTATTACAGATTCTTTTGCATCTAAAAGTTGCTTTGCTGTAGAAATATTTAAGAAAATTATTGAATGTATTTGTTGGACAAAATGCAACAGTTTGTAGTGTTATAAAAAAAACATAAGTGAAGAAATTTTTGGTAATCAAGTCAGTTGCCTGCAACAGCAAGCATCACCTTGCATAGTTCAAATTGAAACAGTAATTTTTTTTCCTTCTTGCCTTTACTGAAAGACTTTCTCAGAACCTTACATTTCTAAAGTTCCTAATTTTAAATCTGAATTTATGCATTTTATACCAGTTTCTCCTTGTGACACTGCAGTTTTTAAGAACAAATAGCTTTTTCTCCCCGTGTGTTTCACCCCATGAATGTTTATAAACAATAATCATACTCACCTCAGTCTTTATTCTGTTCAACTAAGTCAAAGGCTTATTATCTTCTCTCATAAAACAGACTAATTTACTATCCCTATTCATTCCAGTTTCAGTTTATTTTAATTGTATACAGATGACCAGAGAGTGTACCTTATTCTGAATTAATCTCACCAGTAAATTGTGAAATGGCTTGTGTACTCTCTATTGTTACTGGAAGCATCTCTGCAATTTGTCTTAGGATTTTCTTTTTTAATGATTGCGTCATGTATAGGGTTCCCCATCACACTATGACCCCTGAAGGTGACTGCCTTTCTTTACTTTCCATTTGTCTCCAGCTGACTTTTTCTGGCTTATAACAGAGGTTCCTGGGACCTTGCATTTGTACCACTTCCACCTCATTCTATTATCCAAGTGTTTAAGGTCATAAAGTTCTTTCTATATGAAATCCCAGATGTTGCCTAACAAATTTTAATAGTAAATATTCATAGAATCATAGAGTTCACAGACTAGTTTGGGTTGGAAGGGACCTTTAAAGGTCACCTAGTCCAACCCCCTGCAATAAGCAGGGACATCTTCAACTAGACCAGGTTGCTCAGAGCCCCGTCCAACCTAACCTTGAATGTTTCCAGGGATGGGGCATTGTCCTGGTTTGAGCTGGGACAGAGTTAATTTTTAGTAGCTGGTATAGTGCTGTGTTTTGGATTTAGGATGAGAATAATGTTGATTGATAACACACTGATGTTTCAGTTGTTGCTAAGTAGTGCTTACACTAGTCAAGGACTTTTCAGTTTCCCATGCTCTGCCAGGTGCACAACAAGCTGGGAGGGAGCACAGCCAGGACAGCTGACCCAAACTGGCCAAAGGGATATTCCATACCATATGATGTTATGCTCAGTATATAAACAAGGGAGGAGTTGGCCGGAGAGTAGCAATTGCTGTTCGGGGACAGGCTGGGCATTAGTCAGCAGGCTGTGAGCAATTGCATGGTGCATCACTTGTTTTGCACATTCTTTTATTACTATTACTATTACTATTACTATTACTATTACTATTACTATCACTATCACTATCACTATCACTATCACTTTCACTATCACTATTACTGCTCCTACTGTTTTCTCTTCCTCTGCTGTCCTATTAAACTGTCTTTATCTCAATCCATGGGTTTTACTTTTTTTTTTCTGATTCTCTCCCCCATCCCACCAAGTTGGGGTGGGAGGGTGAGCGAGCAGCTGTGTGGTTCTTAGTTGCTGACTGGGGTAAAACTTCAACAGGCATCTACCACCTCCTTGGGAAACCTGTTCCAGTCTTTCACCACCCTCATCGTAAAAAATTTCTTCCTTATATCTACTCTGAATCTACCTTATTTTAGTTTAAAACCATTACCCCTTGTTCCTGTTAAAAAGTTTTCCCCATCTTTCTTATAAGCCCCCTTTAGGTACTGAAAGGCTGCAATAAGGTCTCCCCAGAGCCTTCTCTTCTCCAGGCTTAACAACCCCAACTCGCTCAGCCTTTCTTTATAGGAGAGGTGTTCCAGTCCTCTCATCATTTTTGTGGCCCTCCTCTGGACCCACTCCAACAGATCCATGTCTTTCCTGTACTGAGGACTCCAGAGCTGAAAGCAGTATTCCAGGTGGGGTCTCACCAGAGCAGAGTAGAGGGGCAGAATCACCTCCCTCGACCTGCTGGCCACACTTCTTTTGATGCAGCCCAGGATACAGTTGGCCTTCTGGGCCGCAAGCACACATTGTCAGTTCATGTCCAGCTTTTCATCCACCAGTACTCTCAAGTCCTTCTCTGCAGGGCTGCTCTCAATTTCTTCATCCCCCAGCCTGTATTGATAGCAGGGGTTGTCCTGACCCAGGTGCAGGACCCTGCACTTGGCCTTCTTGAACCTCATGAAGTTCACATGGGCCCACTTCTCCAGCTTGTCCAGGTCCCTCTGGATGGCATCCTGTCCCTCAGGCGTGTCAACTGCACCACTCAGCTTGGTACCATCTGCAAACTTGCTGAGGGTGCTCTTGATCCCACTATGTCATTGATGAAGATATTAAACAGTACTGGTCCCAATACAGACCCCTGGGAGACACCACTTGTCACCGATCTCCACCTGGATATTGAGCCATTGATCACTACCTTCTGGATGCGAGTATCCAACCAATTCTTCATCCACTGAACAGTCCACCCATCAAATCCATATCTCTCCAATTTAGAGAGAAGGATGTTGTAGGGGACTGTGTCAAAGGCGTTACAGAAGTCCGGATAGATGACATTTGTAGCTCTTCCCTTGTCCCTGATGTAGTCACTCCATCCTAGAAGGCCACTAGGTTGGTAAGGCAGGACTTGCCCTTGCTGAAGCCATGCTGGCTGCCTCGAATCACCTCCCTGTCCTCTATATGCCTTAGCATAGCTTCTAGGAGGATCTGTTCCATCATCCTCCCAGATACAGAGATGAGGCTGACAGTTCGGTAGTTTTCAGCGTCCTCTCTACCCTTTTTAAAAATGGGTGCAATGTTTCCCTTTTTCCAGTCACCAGGGACTTGACCTGACTGCCATGACTTTTCAAATATCATGGAGAGTGGCTTGGCAACTACATCAGCCAATTCCCTCAGGACTCTGGGATGCATCCTATCAGGTCCCATAGACTTATGTATGTTCAGGTTTCTCAGGTGGTCATGAACCTGATCTTCTCTTACAGCGGGAGGAACTTTGCTCCCCCAGTCCCCATCTTGCAGTCCATCCACTTGAGAGGTGTGGGAAGAGAGCTTGCCAGTGAAGACTGAGGCAAAGAAGTTGTTGAGTGCCTCAGCCTTCTCCCTGTCCTTTGTTACTAGTTTGCCAGCCTTGCTCATCAGGAGGGTATGCTTTCTCTGACCTTCTTTTCCTGGCTGACGTACCTGTAGAAGCCCTTCTTATTAGTCTTTGTATCCCTTGCCAAGTTTGGCTCCAGCTGCACCTTGGGTCTCCTGACCCCATCCCTACACAACCAGGCAGCATCCCCAATACTCTTCCCAGGATACCTGTCCCTGCTTCCACTGCCTGTGCATTTCTCTCTAGCCCTTCAAGTGCAATGTACCTAATCACATGAAATTTAGGTGAAATAAAGAAATACACCTTATATTCAAATTCAAGAATTTAGCAGTAGTCTAATTAAAACCTTAGCAGTCTAGTCAAATAATTATTGTCCAGTTATAAGGATGCTAATGCTTCTACTCCAAATTATCCAGTTATTATATCTAATTTCCAATAATGCTATATGGAGACTTTCCAACATTTACACCTTTCTTTGGTGTTATCCTGACCTCTACACTTCCCCTGTGTGTTCTAATTCTTTAGAGAAAATGGGGGAGGTTGCAGTGTCTTCAGTACCCCAAGTTCTTTTCTGAGAGTAGTGTGATGTTAACATTGATGGTTTCTTCCTCCTCACACAAGGTCTGCTTGAGGTTATTTCTATGTTTGTTAACATGATCTGTTTACTTGCTCTTTCTGCACAGTTTTTAAAATCTCTGTTATATCCAAACTTACTCTATTTTTTATAAGTTGAAGACTTATTCTATGTTTTCTCTGTCATTACTAAAACCAGTTTTACCCAGATCCAAAGGCTGTTTTCCTTCATTGTCCAGTAATTGACCATCTGTTATTTGTGCTTATACAGTTGGTGCCTTTGTTCTTTTCTTGCATTTATACTTTGGGGGAGCTGTGGGTTTCACAGGTCTCCTTTGCGTCACATTATCCTTTTACAACCAATCATAGTCTTAGAAGACATTCAATAAATTTGGTTGAACAGAATGTGGTTTTTATAATGAAGCAAGCTGCCTGCTGGATAGTGTTAAAGAGTGAGGCAGCAGCTCAGAAAAGAAAAAGACTGATTAGGAAAAATCATTGTGTCATTCACAAAGTCTTTTCTTGGTCTTAGTTAAGATGGGAAAAAAGGGAAATACCATATTTTTCTATCAAGGCTAGAATACTTTTATTAAATAAATATGTTAATATTGTGGTTTTAATCTCAGCTGATTAATTTTCAACATATTTTTTTATTAATGTACATCCCTTTTGATCTGTTGCCTCAAAACATATGTCACCAGTGACTGTCAACTCTCCTTTTTGCACTGTCTGAGTCTCATATATGGTCATGGAATAATCAATGGAAATTAATGTTGTGCTGAAGAAAAACTGTTTCCTATGTATTTTCTTACTGGTCTTGGGGATTAAGAATGTATATGTTATGCTACTTAGTAACATCTTCTATGGAGCTATGCAAGTAAGTGATATTTTTTACTTGTATTTTCATCTATTTGATTCCTATATATCACTTGTATAATGGGTTTTCATGGTCTTTGTGTTCTTTGCAGTGGGTATCTAACGAGCATTCTGTATCTTGACTTTATTGCCTGCTCACCACTCCTCTTGGGTCATGCATAAGAATTTAAGTCATTAAATGGCCATAAAGTAATCTTTCTCAGAAGTACCAGATTACATTAAAGCAGATTAGATTAAAATAGACATTTCATACATTTCTTATCACTAAAAGGTTCTTTACCAGAATTAGATGAGTCTGTTGTTTACATGGAATACTCCTACAGCAATCTTAAAAATATATGGCAGTACATTAGTCAATAATTGTCCAAAATTACCTGGATTGATTATAAGAATGACAATTAAATTTTATTTAATAGTCTGGAGAGCAGTACAGGGCAAAAATGCAACCACCACGCAGAGCTTTTATAAGACACAAAGACCAGCCAGGCACCCAGCTCCTACTGAAAGTAAATGGGAACCAGTGGCATAAAATTGTTTATACCTTTGAAAATCTCTTTCATAAAATAGTTTGTCTCTAGTGATCAATCTTCACAAGTTTTAGTGTAAAGGAACTATTTTTATCTTAATGAAATATGGATATAATACCTTGCCTTGGTGATTCCTTGCATGTTGACAATCTTGACTAATGTTCCTCGAGCCTTCTCATCCATTATTACAAGATCTAATACAAATTCTTGGGAGATATTACAGAATCAGATAGAGGGAACATAATCCTCTGTTGTCTCGTGTAGTT
The DNA here is from genome assembly GCF_034638445.1 of Ciconia boyciana. Lineage (NCBI taxonomy): Eukaryota > Metazoa > Chordata > Aves > Ciconiiformes > Ciconiidae > Ciconia > Ciconia boyciana. The sequence goes on from NC_132934.1 coordinate 179,334,047, forward strand.
TTTTATTCCTGAGCAAAGTAAGTGTAAACGCTAGCAGATGAAGATAGCATATTCTTTCTTCCACTTTAAACTTATTTTCTGTAGATGCAAATAAACACAGTATGTTAGACACTGAAGAATTAGGAACATTAGGTTACAAGATTATACTTAATGTATGAAAAAAAATTTAGAAGGTTTGATGTGTTGTTTCACAAATCAGTTTGTATTTGCCAATGTCTTCAAACAAAATAACATGCTGAATAAATTTCTGATAATAAGTCTGGAGACTCACAAAGGAAATTGCATATGAAAGGCCTTTTTCCCCTTGGATTGTGTACAGTAAAAATATTATAGTGGGAAAAAGTCTCTGAAAGATGAATCTTTGTTTACTAATAAAAACTTGCTGGTTCCTAACACACAAAGTAAGCTGCTCAAGAGCAGTCCATCCATATGAACCTTGTTATTTTGTATACATCGTATTCTTGTTGTATTAGTAGCAAAATCACTGTGGGGAGGGAAACACACTCACGCAAGCTAGTAATGCCTAGGACAACTTCAACTGCCTAGGATGAGTCAAGTATTGAACCCGTTCCTTATTTTTCTGAAAAAAAACATGATGGTACTCTTATCACCTTTTCATCCAGTAGGTTCGTGATGATAGCTATCACAAAGGGCATGAAAGACACAAGCTCACTTCTTGAATTAAAGGGCCTGAGACTGCATTTCTATTGACATTAAGTAATTATTAGTCTGAAGGTTATTCAGGAGAGTGGTATCCTCTCAATTCCTTCTGTGAAAGCTGCTCCACTATGCATAAAGTAATTAAATATTAACTTGGCTCGTGAGCATATGTAAGCATGATTTTATAACTTGGTGGTTAGAGTACTCTTCTAAAATGGAAGAGTTATATAACCTCTTTTAATTCTAATGAGCTTTTTATTATTGCATTTAAGTTTTCTTGGGGGAGGGGGACAAAAAAAAATCTTCTAATTTTAAGGCACCTACAGTACTCAGCTTTTCCAGGACTAGCCTCCAATCCTGGTTATCAAAGACTTTGGTTCTGTGGGTCCTCTATCATATGTCCCAACTTGATGTGGCATCTTGCATTTCCCCAGAGCTTCTAAAATGGCACTAGCCTCCAAAGTTAAGGCAAGTGAACCATGCCTCTAATCAGTACAGCCAACTGAGCTTCCTGAGTTATTTTTCTCACCATAAAATATGCTTTGTCAGCTGAACAGTTTTCATTAACCATATTGCCTATGGGCTTTGTTTGACTGCCCTACCATAAGTGTCAAGCACTAACTAAAATGACCTAATGTATCTTAGACATCTCCTTGGCACTGGCAGATATGATGCAGGCTCTGTGGAAACCTTTGCTCATTGTATTTGGTTTATGTGGCAAGGTTTTGGTAGTGGGAGGGCTGCAGTGGTGGCTTCTGTGAGAAGCTGAGCCCCATGTCCGACAGAGCCAGTTCCAGCTGTCTCGAAGAGGGACCCATTGCTGGCCAAAGCTGAGCCTATCAGTGACATCAGTAGTGCCTCTGGGGTAACATATTTAAGAAGGGGTAAAAAAACCCACTGCACAACAGCAGCTGGGAAAGAGGAGTGAGACAATGTGAGAGAAAGAGCCCTGCAGGCACCAAGGTCAGTGAAGAAGGAGGAGGAGGAGGAGCTCCATGCACCAGAGTAGAGATTCCCCTGCAGTCCATGGTGAAGACCATGGCGCTGCAGGTTGTCTCCCTCTAGCCTGTGGAGGTCCATGGTGGAGCAGATATCCACCTGCAGCCCATGAAGGACCCCATGCTGGAGCAGGCGGATATGCCCTGAAGGAAGCTGCAGCCTGTGGAGCCCCCATGCTGGAGAAGATTCTTGGCAGAAATTGCAGCCCATGGAGAGAAGCCCATGCAGGAGCAGGTTTTGTGGCAGGACCTGTGGCCCCTGGGGGACCCACGCTGGAGCATTTCATGAACAACTGTATCCTGTGGGAGGGACCCCATGCTGGAGCAAGGGAAGAGCATGAGGAGGAAGGAGCAGCAGAGACGTGTGATTAACTGACCACAACCCCCATTCCTCATCTCCCTGCACCGCTCAAGGGGAAGGAAGTAGAAGAGTCCAGAGTGAAGCTGAGCCTGGGAAGAAGGGAGGGGTGGGGGGAAGCTTTTTTTTTTAGATTTATTCTTATTTTCTCATTATCCTGCTCTGTTATTAATTGACAATAAATTAATCTTCCCCAAGTCGCATCTGTTTTGCCTGTGATGGTAATTGCTGAATGATCTCCCTGTCCTTATCTTGACCCACGAGCTTTTTGTTGTATTTTCTCCCCTGTCTTGTTGAGGAGGGGGAGTGATAGAGCAACTTAGGGGGCACCTGGTGGCCAGCCCAGGTTAACCCGCCACACTCCTCTACACTGACAAGTAGATAACAAGATTCATAATCCAGGATATCTCAAATGACACTAAATTCCTATTCAAGACAGTTGAACTAAGCCCTACATATCTACCACAGAGTATATTAAAAACTTCTCAGTTCTTGAAGTGATGAGGTGATAGCTAACTAGCTGAAACCAGATATTCCCCTGTGCATAGGCATGTTATAGTAGCCAGACACTGAGAAGACCACTGAATCCCCCTGAGAACCCCTAAATGAAGGGGACTTCATTTAAGGCTGTGGAGTCATGTAGTCAAGTAGTCGATGTAGTGTCATGTAGTGTACTACATGTAGTCAAGTAGTACAATATTGCCATGGTTAGTAACATGCTATAGTCTCTGTACTGCTTTTGCAAGGCCTCAGGAATGAGGTTTGTCAGACTTTATTTGAACCTTTTTTTAAATACCTAGAACTTCATTTTTACATGGTTCATCTGTGACAGAGTGTTTATTTGTTTTATTTTTTCTTATGTTTGTATGGCAGAACCATGGTTTTGTATTTAATAGGAGAAACAAGCAACTATTCTGTACAGAATGAGACACTTATAACCCCAATGTGGTGATGTAGTACAAATATAGGTCTGTTATGATAGCAGAAGCCTTGAAAAACAGGAACACAGAATGCTGTGAAGAGGAGTGGAGGCAAGAGATGATAATGCCAGAGGCACAGGCTAGAATTGGAGACACCATGCCTTTAGACAGCTCACAAATAGTTAAATAATCTCATACCTAAAATTGGATGACACACGTTTCAGGGATAATCAAGAGAACAAAGAACTGTTGTCTATTATTAAACTTTTTCTGTATATTAGTACTAATTTCTTATTCTTTTCTGTTTTTTCTTTGTTCTGTAGCAATTTAATCTGAAGTAATAATAACTATTTGGATGAACTATCAAGATTTCAATCATATAAAAAATTTCCAGTTTTCCCACAAGATTTTCAGTGTAAGCAGCTGATAGGTAAAACAAAACCAGTGATGACTCATCGACTATTAACTGGCAGCTAAAAGCCAAGAAAACACCCTAGGATACCACAAATGGCTTTAAATGTTCATATTTGTGAGCAAAAGAGACAAGGTCCTTTTGACTGTATTATAATCTTACGTCTAGACAGATAGCTAAGGCATGCATTGTTTTCAGATACTCACAATGACTCATGCTATATTATCAACATCAAGAAAAAGAGCTATAGTAATACTAGTTTTAAATAGTGTTAGTGCTAATTTATTTATACTGTTTTCTTTTACACAAAGTAGTTCAAACTATTAAAGACACTAGTAACGTAATTCCCATTTGCATGATTTGGAGAAAGCATGTCAATTATGGAAATCAATGAACAATTTGTGATAAATTGATCCCCACAGTATCGCTGTAAATTGACTAACACTAAATATATGTTCCTATTGATTAGATCTTAAGATGCAGGCACTTGGCAGTGGTGGAAAACTGCATACATCAGGGAGGGTGTTTGTAGAAGTAACATTCATAAATTCATACATACACATGCATACATATATATATGTACAAAATTTTGTTTCTGTTTTCTCACCTTCCTCCACCTTCTCCTAGCCATAATCACCTCTGCAAGTCAGTACCTGAGTCAAACAGCAAAGACATATTAATAGATTCAGTGGAAGTGCTGGATCTACCAGTTTTTTAAACATTATGGGTTTGACTGCAAGCTATGTGTTCATTATGACTGTGGCAGATTTCAAAGTGGATGCAACATACTGACCTGATATAACTGACTGAAAAAAATTATACCTGTTCTGCAGAAGCTAACATTATATTCCCTTTTTATAGTTGGAAATGATTATATGAGTCATAAGGTCTTAAAAAATCAGGCCTTATCTTTTCCAGGACTGTCTAATTCCCAGGATCTGTAAATAAAAGGCTGAATGCTTTAAGAAAGTCTCAGAGTTTTTAGAGTCAAATGTGAAAACTATCTAATAAGAAATAATAAAAAAAGAAAGCTTACTCAAATATTCTTCCTCAAGGAGGTTGCATGCATTTATTTTCCTTTAAAATTGCTGACATTTTTCTTTCAAAAAAAGCTCACCAAAAAAACACCACCCTGAAAGACATTGAGCTTCAAAGGAATTGGAAACAAATGGGGAAATGCAGTACTCTGTATGTAAATAACCCATTCAAACATATCTATCAATATCTCCTACTCTACATGTAAAATAGTAGATTTTGGTTTTAGCAATTTTTTTTTTTTTTTTAAAAAGAAGATTTCTGAAAAACACCTCTCCCATGTCAACATTTTCACATGTTGTAAAGAATCTTTCTAAGTACTTCTATTAATCTTGGCAGGGGCAGAATCTAGCAAGACTGTGTACAGTATCCTTTTTCTATTCAGCCTGAAGAGACATGCTTACTTGTAGTACTTTGTGCACTATTTATGGGATCATAAAACACAACACAATAATAATGATTAATTTTTAACTGGCAGAATAAAACTGTTCAATACAACTAATTTGATGCTAATCTAGATGCAAAAGTACGACCATCTAATGTGGAATGTATTACAATAATTGTGTTTTATTTGAAAATATCTATCATAAAACTAACCCTGGAAATCTTTCTGGAATATTGTCATGCAGGAAATTCTTTGTCTCTTTCAAAATGGAAATGAAGCACAACTGAAGAATACCAATTTATTTTGAGAGGTACAAAATGCAATAAGAAGGAAAACTGAGATGTTTATAAAATTGCCGTGGTGCATAAATGTGTGAAGTATTTCTTGTTTTGTGTTAGAGCATTAGATTTTCCTTCAAAGTCATATCGTGTGCCTTTTTCTGTCCCGTCTTTCACTTTCTGCTTTTTTAACTATACAGTTCTGGACTACTTTTTCATGATTATTACAATTGTTATTAGTATTGATAAATAACTAATATTAGAACATAATTTACCTTTGAAAATGAATACATTAATTTTGCAGTGCTTCCTGATATTATATTTTGAGGGCATAGTAATATTGGAGATTTCAGCATATGTGCTCCACTAAGGGGTTAATTTTCCTCATCATTAACTTTTTTGGCTGCCATAACTAGATTTTTTCAAAGGACTTCTAGTAATGGAAAACTAGGGTGTAACAATAGTGCTCAGTTAACCCTCACATGGAGAAAGCAAAAGTTTATCTTTAAAAAACATAAATAATTTTGTTCTTCTATTTAAACTTTGAGAGGTTTTGCATAGAGCTTAACACAAAAGCATCCTCTCTTTTCATGTAAAATCAGTTTAATTATGATGAATAAAGTCAGCACAGTTAGGGTCTGAAGTCTAATACGAAATATATCTACTTACTCACTCCTACTGAAGAGCCCCACTTGCTCTTGGCCTTGTGAATATTTGCCACTTAACCATCTTATGACTCATTACACTCATGCATCCGTCACTGACACCTGCTCAGACTGCCAGGTTATTTATGAGCCTACACAAAGTTTAAAGCAGATTATGTGCATTCATTCTTAATTGTACATAAAATCTAATCCTAGGAAGAAGGTTTTAGAAAATAAATTTTTTGTTGTCCAAGTGGGACATACACAGAATTTATTTCTGTCCCAGGAAGATTCTGAGGTGAAAGTATGACATTTTTATGCCTAGAAAAGCTATGTAAGGTTATTTTTAGTTCCTTTTATGGCTCCCTCTGAGTCTTGTATGGCTTGACTGAAGATAACTAAGGGAGCCTGGATTTTCAAGTGGAAGGATACAAAATTAGTCCCAATACTGTTTTTTAATTCTCTAACATAATTATTATGATTCAACATTTGAATTGTAGCAATGTGCAGAGTCCCCAGTCAGGGATTAGGCTAGGCATGCTGAACACATTTGAAGAGAAGACAGTCTTTCTTCCCCCAGTGGGTAAAAAACATTTTGCTCTCATTGAAGATGACCAACATAAATAATTTTTAATTTAGCAGTGTGTTACTAATGTTATCACTCAGATTCATATAGATCATTTTATGGTGTCTAATTTAGAAACACAGCTTGCAGCTAAAGATGGGAAGCTTCATTTGGTTACTTTTCATTTTCCCTGTGGTCTGTCTTCTTTGCTGTAGTGTATTTCATCACATTATGGACAAAGCAGTAGAGAATCAGTCTTAAGACTTCAAGTTACTTTTCCAAATCTGTTGTTACGCACTAATTGTGCAGCCAGCTTTAAATGTTATTCTTAAATAAGGGATAAATTTGCCTTCAGGTGTGGAGAGGAGTAGGTGTGAAGTCAGGGGATACATTTTTCTTGTGCCATGTAAATGTAAACAAAGGTTTGGATTACTGTGTATAATATAAAGCAGAGGAGACATATATCTAAATGCTTTCTTAATCTCTAGTACATACATTTATCTACCCAGAATGAGATCAAGCAGGCATGCACACATGAGAAGGATGGAAATATACAGGTAGTCATGCTGGCACTGTGTAACTATATAGTACTGTGGTGAATTGACCTTGGCCAGCTGTCAGACACCAACCCAGCTGCTGTCTCACTCCTCCTCCTCAACAGGATAGAGGGAGAAAATAAGATAAAAAACTTATGAGTTGAGATAAAGACAGGGAGATCACTTACCAATTGTCATCACAGGCAAAACAAATTTGATATGGAGAAAATTAATTTAATTTATTGGCAATTAAAATGAATTTAGGTATTAAGAAACAAAACCTAAAACACTTTCCTTCCACCTCCATCTTTTTTTCCCAGGCTCAACTTCTTCCCTCCCCCCAGTATATAGGGCTCAACTTCATTTCCCTCGCAGTGCAGGGAGATGGGGAATGAGGGGATGCAATCAGTTCATAACAGATCCTCTCTGCCACTCATTCGTCCTCACACTTTTCCTATGCTTCAGTGTGGGTCCTCTCCATGCACTGCAGTCCTTCAGGATAAGCCTACTCCAGCATTGACTCTCCTCAGGCTGTCTTTAGGGAATGGCCACCTGCTCCAGCAGGGGGTCCTCCAAGGATGGCAGTGTGAGTATCTGCTCCGGTGTGGTCCTCTATGGGCTGCAGGGGAACAATCTGCTTCACCATGGTCTTCTCCATGGGCTTCAAGGGAATCTCTTCTCTGGCACCTGGAGCATCTCATCCCCCTCCTTCTCCACTGACCCTAGGTTGTTTATCACCATTCTTTTTTTCCTCACTCTTCTGTGTGGCATTTTCCCATTTCTCAAATATGTTTTCCTAGAGGTGTCACCAGCATCACTGATGGGCTCAGCTGTGCCCTGCAGTGGGTCCTTTGGAGCCAGCTGGAACTGGCTGTGTTCAGTACAGGACAGCCCCTGCTTCTCCTCACAGTGGCCAAAACCTTGCTACCTATACTCAATGCAGGTGCATGCAACATATTGTTAATTTCTTCCTGTTAATTATCAATAGCAATGATAACTACCAATATATCAATGCCTCCTTGAAGTATTATTCTGTTGGTCCTAACATATTTTTTCCTCACCCAGTCATGCTGTCCGGTCAGTCATCTGTCTACTCAGTTTTTGCCTCTGATTTTCTCCATCCTACTTCCCTTTCTTATGGAGGAATTTTCAGTGTCTCTTTGTTTCAGAAGGGAGAGGAAAGGAATGGAGGTTCTCAACAAGGATGGAGAAGCTATGCACAATATTAAGGAATTAAATAAGGTAGGGAGCTTTCTTGAGCACTGAATTTTGATTGTCTGTTGTATTGGGTGTAGCAGTAAGCTGTTGATGCCTATGGGAAAACATATTTAAGAAGGGGCAAAATGCTGCACAGCAGTGTGAGTAGCGAGGAAAAAAAAAGTGTGAGAAACAACCCTGCAAACACCAAGGTCAGTGAAGAAGGAGGGGAGGAGGTGCTCCAGGCACAGGAGCAGAGAGTCCCCTGCAGCCAGTGGAGGAGACCATGGTGGAATCCAAGACTGCTTGAAGGTATGCTCTTTTTTTTCTTTTTAAACTAGTGTTGCATTTGTATTGAATAGAAGCACACTGATTTTAAATGAAGGAGAAATCCTTATCTAAGTATTAAGATACAAATGGAGTTCTGACAACTTAAAGTAGCTAGTGATCTGCCCTATGGATTGTACTTCAGTAGCTTTGTAGTCAGTATCTAATCCAAAGCTGAAGTCAGTACAAAGGTTCCAACTGCTACAAATGGCTTTGGACCAGATCCTTCTAATTAGAAGTGTATTCAGAGCTTCCTACTAGACATTGTTCTTGAAACAGAGTGTGATAAACATCATCTGTCTTATTTACAATGTAGTGATTTAATATTATGGCAATATGCTTTCTGCTATGAGAAACTACCAATTATATCAGCCATTTTCATTATGTTTTTACCTTTACTTCCTTTTCAGGTGTTTCATTTAAAGTCTATTAATTCCTTTTTTATATTATGGCTTACTTGATTTTTTTATTTTTTTTTTAAGATTTTATATCTTTGTCTACTCTTCTTTCCCCTGTCCTTTCACTCTGGCTCAACTTGTAACACTAAAGATTTTACTTCTTCATTCAATTATTGGTCCTTTCTCCCTGCTTTTTTTCCCAATACCCACCAGCATTTCTCACCTTCTTCTCAACACTTTGTACTTATCCTTTGATCTTTTTACTACAAATATCTTGACTGTCTTTCTAGTTTTCTACTTTTTTCTACTTTCTCACCTCTGTTTGCAGTTGTATCACACATCTTTTAGCTTGACCCATCTTATAGTTCTGTCTTCTCATTTTCTTTCTTTTTTAAATCATTCATTTGGTGTGCCAAGAGCTGATAACATGAAAGGATTAAAGCTGAAGTGCATTGGATTTTAGGAGGCTTTTTGCAGCCATCTGCTTTTCTGATAATTAATATGAAACTCTTTCCATCAACTTTCTTAGTTCTATTTCTTCTCTGAATTTAGTCTTTGTGTGGACTGGGTGAAAAGTAATTTAGGCCTCTATCTTCCTTTTTCTTAACAAAAAGGGGAGAGAGGGAAGGATAATGCTAAATCTCTCTGAGATCTTCATACTCACTTTCAGTGGAAGGATGCAGATTATTAACCCTATAGAACCAAGGGATCCATAATGAAAGCAAAGTAAAACTCTCTCCTCCCAGTATAAAACCCCTTCTTCTTATAGTGCTTTTCAAGAATACATTCAATAAAGTACCATATGAAATCCTCTGTTCTCGTGTTTCTTTTTTCGCCTTCAGCAGGTGCTAACTAATTCTTTTTCTGTGGATATAAAATAAAGAGAAGTCATTAACATTGCTTAGGGAGCAGTTCTGGGGGGTGAACATTTTTTTCTATATGCATGCATGCCTTTAAGATGGTCAAATGGAGAGAAATCCATAGGGAAGAACAGGAAGAAAGCCAAGGGTAAGCCTTATATGGGCTGGTTCACTAATACATAGGTTGCAACATACTCCTCACACTGATTTACAACATTTGATTATCTGTAATATGCTTCAAGCCCCTCATACCAACTATAATCAAGTATATAGTGTCCAAATTGAAGATAAGAATGAAGTTTTACAACTTACAGTGGTTAATGAGCTGCCTTATGGATTGTGCTTCAACAACTATATAAAATTGTAGAAAATACTAAGAAAGATGTAGAAAAAGTAGACCTCCAAAATATAAATACTTCATTTCAATCAATATTTAAAACAGACTTTTTATTGACATTTTCTTATGATTTTCTTGTGAAAACTTATTTGTTTGCTTGTTATTGGTTTCATTTCTTGCTGAAAATGTCTGATTAATAGTAATTGTTAATAATTGTACACCAGAACTAGGTGCTATGAGATATCAAGACAGACTGAAGGGAAATGGCATGTCAGACATGGTCTAGGGAGACATGTCAGGAGCTGGATATCTAACCATTCCTGAGAAATAGAGGGCATTGTCTCTGTTGCCTTGTTGCTTCTGTAGTTGTTTGGTTCCAAAGCAAAAGCTGTAAAATATGTAACAAAGCTTTATGGCTTTCTGGGTATCACTTTTATGGTAATGCATATAAATTGCATTTAAGAAAGATTTTAAAAAATATCACAAGTACATATACTTAGATAAATAAAATCATTTAAACTAATTACAAAGGATCTAACTAACCCCACAAAACTAACCTAAAACCCCTAAGGGGCTACGAGCTGCATTCTTTTCTGCCTTTTATCCTGAACACTTCTATGTCACAGTGCTAAGTAGTAGCAAAAACCTATTAAATTAAAAAAACAGTATTCTGAATTAACTTTACATCCTTTTTGTCTAAATTAAAATGAATTAAGCTCTGCATAGTGATAGAAAAGTCTTTATTACTTGACTCCTTTTCAAATTTTTCATACAGAAGAAACAATGAAATAATGTTATGTAACCACTTACACAAACTACAAGTGACCAAATTAGCTGGTGGTTAAGCAAATGTGGTAGATCCCCCCATGATACCTCTTCATAAACATCATAGTAATAGCAATAATATTATAATATTATATTAAAAAGCAGCAGGGGTTAGTTCCCATAGACTTTCCCTGTGTTCTGGTGCCTTGATTCTTAATTTTCTTGTGCTTTACTGTAGGGTTATTTGTCCTTGAAAGCATTCTCTCTCATAAAGGAAGCTTAAGTCCGTACCTAGCCAACATGAGACCTGAAAATTGTCCAAGATGAGTGTTGCCTGCAGCATACTTGAGAACGAATTTCCTTACTAGCAATACTATTTTGCCTCTGGTATATTCCTGGAAGCACTGTGGGCGAAAACTAGTTTATAGACCACACAGGAAACCCAAAACCTAGAAGTCCTTACAGACTTCTCTACTACACCTGAATGACTGGATTCGGCAATACCTTCATTTGGAATTGTCCTAACAGATATTCTCATCACCCTGCCTTACCACTATGCATTAGTTCCCACATGCTGTCATCCACAGCATCTCTCTTAAAAGTCTCTGACATAGGCAAGATACTCTGCTTCTTACTTATTCAGTTTTGATATATGAGAAGTAAGCACTGAGTACAGAGATGCAAAGTGACTCAGATCTGCCTAACAGTCACCTGTATCATAATCCAGTTTATCACAATAATCCAGTTTATCTCTTTATGGCTATACCTCATTCTTTACTGGGTCAGGTCACTTATACCTCCCAATATCTGAGGCCAGAATAGCCAAGAGTAGAATTCGTGAATAGGGAGTGGTGCTGCCCAGAACTGAAGTGGTAGTTGATGAGCAGAGATACACATCTGGGCAGAAGCTTAATAGGAGTGGGTTTTACAAATCTGGGAAACATTCCTTTGGCTGCAAATTCCATGCTATTGTGTTATTCATTTTTAGGCCCTGAAATGCAGTGCTAGCACATCACATGGGGAAGACGAAACGTTGTGGTTCAACAAAAGTTGTTGTTATTTGTGGTTTATTCAAAAGTCCATTGCTTCCAATCTATGCACTGATCAACCTCTTCTCTCAGTACGTGTTAGAAAACACAGTTCAGAGATTCAGGGTATTTCCACAGTATTGGCATTGCACAGTGTCATCTTGTAAAACCCTGTTCAACCCTTCCTACTGTTTCTGACCTGTTTTTCATTGCCAACACCTCTATCCCTGCCCCAGGTCTGTCTGCACACTAGCAATAAACACATTTGGAGCAGGTCTACAGATATTTTGGAAAAATGGATTTATTGTTGATTTTCCATCCATACAACACTTTTTTTATAAGCCAGAACTGTTTCTTTTCAGGCACCTGCAATTTGCAATTAGCAAACCAGCATTTGCCTAGAGGTTGCAAGGGAAAAAAAAAAAGAAAGCTGCCTGACTGCTACCTGTAGCACTACCTACTCTTCCACGCAGTTCTCCCTTCTTAACAGGCAGTTAAAGCTTCTCCAGGGAGGAAACAGAAAAGGCTGATTGCCCAGAGATCCAGACCCTTGCTTGTAATATAGGTGTTGTGCCTGAGGATGGCTAACAAAATGGTATATTCTGGGCAAATTCCCTCCAGGTATTTGCCTCACTAAGGCAGTCTTCCAGAGTAATCTGACAGATCAGAATAAATGGGAACAATGACAGAAGCTGTTTTGGGAATAAGTATTTTTTTTTTAGGTAAAGAACTGATTTCAATAACTGTTTTAAGAGCTATTTTTGGAAATAATTCTTAAAAGCTTTTCTTTTTTTCATATTTAGAAATATTTGCTTTCATCCTGTTATATTTATTTAAAAAAAAATTTAGGCTGGTCAAATAAATTAATATTTTCTAAAAAAAAGAACTGGTGTCTTGATTTGATTTGATTCAGAAACTTTAAGTGTGACAAATTGTTTCTGTTGAAAATTAATTCAAAAACTTAAACAATGTGCCTGCAGAGTACTGTTCTTAAATGTACTACTAATTTATCTCCAATTTAGTACCTGACTACCTTTAATGTCCCTAGACATTTTAAAATTACTGTTGACTTTAGTGTTTTATTTTGAATATTATCATATGCAACTTTCTGTATTGCTCCAGAAATGCACAGCATCATTTTTTTGGTAACTGTAGTACCACAGCATTTTCCTTTTGCTCTGTGAGGTTCCTTAGCATCATATGTTTCATAGGTATTCTGAAGAGATTATTCTGTGTTATGCTTACTCTTTCAGTGTCACTCTGGATCCTAAAGCTGGCCCTCCAGTCTACCTCTAGCAGGATGAGGGTGTGGGTAATGACAAGTTTACAGCACCCTGAGGTCTTCCCTGAGAAGAATATGATGTTCACAAGGTTGGGGAGGGGGTTCTTTCTTTCTCCTCAGTGGTGGCATCGCTTGAATTTATTTTCACGTTTTTCTTATCACACTCTTGTTCCTTCTCAGGCACTCCTAGCTGAAGTTTAGAAGCTGTTCAACAGCCTCTCCCAACCTCAGCTGACACAAGAGTCTCTTGGTTTTTGCACAATGACCACTTTTATGTGTGAGACTTTTATCATATGTGGTGTTCTGAGGGCTTCAGCTGCAGCAAGTCACACAATATTCACTTGATCACCAGGAAATTCTTACAGTAAGCTAAAATTAGCTCAGATCAAGCAAAGCCAGACAAGTCCTGACACCCTATAATGCCACATCAATATAAAGCCTACATCCTTGTACTAGCAAAGGCAAAGATCATATTTACTGGACTGCACTGATAGTCCTGAGGACTCCACTGCAACTGAAGTACTCTTCATAAGGTACAATTTAACTAAGGAGTATCTAGCACCAGTTATATATAAGCAGGATATTATTCATCACCTTAATTTCTTTGTAAGTGTATTGCATTTTTAAAAAGGAATTAGAGAATGCTCACTGCTTTTTGAAGTAGAGGTATTGGTCTGATAGATCTTCACTGACCATTTTGAAAACACATACAAACTTGCAGAACAGATTTATTTTGTCAATGGAAATCAATCTTTGCACCTTTCTAATATTCAGATACCAGCATACATAGAACATGTTCCTCCAGGTGTCACACTGCATAAGGAAAAAGTTCTAGAAAATTTATATTATACTTTGTTTACTGTCTATAATGGGTTTTATTTACTCTATTTTTCTCTTCTAATCTTAGAAACTATCTAATTGTTTTAACTAGAAAATATGGCTTCCTGGAACAATACCTTAGGAATGACTTTTGAGCTCAATCAAAGGATTTTATTTTTTTAGTTCAAACTGATTCCCAGGACCAGGAGGTAATGATGGCTATAAGCCATTTCTTCCCTGTAGCGAGCGTGGGCCAGAAACAGGGCCAATCCTCTCCCCAGCATCCATGTTAAATTATGCCATGGTTTCCAAGAGTTCCTTCCCAGCTTCTGGGAACAGCTAGGATGCTCCAAGTCTCTTTCACAATAATTGTTCTTTATATGGGGTAGGCTAAGAATGTATGGTGACAGCAGGAAGCCTGAGAACATGTCCTGAGTGTGTGTACTCATTTTTTTAAAGAAGCTTTTTATGCATTTCAGATGCATGAGAAGTTGATCAAAACTGTAGACATCAAATTCTTTGTCTTAAAATTCAGAGGAAAATGTAAATGGCTGAAGGGTTGTCATGGAGAAAACAAGTAATAAAATGAGTAGGTTATACAGAAAGATGGCTTTCCCCTCAGATAATCTGTCACAGTGGTCCAAGTTAAATTACCTATCCCATTCACTCTGAGGCAATAGTACGATGATTGTAGACTGTCTGGCTTTGTTTATGGATTGCTGTCAGCCATTATCCAGAGTTTTGAGAGAGTCACATAATGCCTGGGGGCTGTGTATGTTGTGAATGTTAGTATTTAGTTAAAGAAGTCTTTGCTGATCAGTCCTGCAGACATCCTGCAACCTTTGGTAACAAATGATCTTGCCTGTCATGCTTTCCCAGTACGCATCCTGGCTGCTCCAGCTTGGTTGCAAGGTCTAGTTTTAGCCAAGAAGTAATAGTCTTTTAAGTTATTTGCTACACTCCATAACACATTGTTTGGCATCTGTTACCTTCCCACATTATTAAAGTAGGTTATTGTATGTTACCCTAGCTTAAATAAATATGCCACATTACAAAGAAAAATTTGCACTTAGATTAAAACAGTAAAGCTATGTTTGCTATAGAATTACAAAATATAGTCCTAAAGTGTTGTGGGGAAAAAAGCATCCACACAGTGGGTTTACTCCAGGGATGAATGCAAGTTTTTCCTTATATGATCATCATCCTGTGAATGTAATGAAGGCACTGTTAAGGGACCTCATTAAGAGTGATATTTTTTCTTTCAGCATTACTGTGAGGAACTTTAAAACTGCATTATGAAATGGAGAATCAACCCTTTCATACACTTTGTGGGTGAAGGCAATCCAATAAGTGGGAACAGCTGTGACTTTAATCACATAAGAAATAAACCCTTCCATTATGCCCTGCTGAATGCAAAGACAGAATGCAATAACTAAACACCAAAAGGCAGGAGGCAATCAGTGGGGTATTTATTTCCTTTTATGGTTACATGATATGCTAAGTTCTGTTAAAGTAATGTTCATTTTTTTAAAATTCATTATTGACTTAGATGCAGATAAGATTCATCAGCAAAATTCTAGTGAGTATTTTTAAGGCATATAAAGGTTAATGTCTTATTCTTTAACAGACTTTTAAAACCTATCTTGCCTTTTAACACTTTATACATTAATTTAATCATTTTCCATTCCCAAATTTGCATTTTGTCATTTACAATACATGAATAGAAAAATCAGTTGGAACTATAGTATGTTCCACAGATTTCTTGATCTCCAAGCCATGAGTAAGAAAATAAAACTTTCCTTCATAAAGTTATCAAAAAGGAGATGAAATATTTACTGGTACAAAGCCCAAGTACAGAAGTATTTTATTTTTTACAGCTATGAAATACCAATCTGGCTGCATTTAGTGAGTCTTTTTACATAAGTAAAGATTGTGAATTAAGGCCCATAGCCATAAATGATGGAATTCCTCTGTGTAATGGGGAAAAAATTAAAAATATCTTTCTTTTAAAGCTAGAAAAACCGTGACATAATGGAAGTTGAGTTTGTGTTGATGATAGAAAATAAAAGAAGGAAATAATATGTGCTAAAAGGAAACTATATATTTTATAATTAACCACAACGCTTAGTAATTTGTATTGCATTTGTTTTCTAGTGCAGATCTCTAAAATGCTTTGCTTCTGTAATTGCACATATGCCAAGTCTTAAAAATGAGGAAAGGAAGGCATAGAGACACAGACAGTGGCATTCATCCCAACTAACTTTAGATTGCTGTATCTGAGCTAGTTATCTTGGGGGTTTGATATAGATAGGTTCTCTTTATAGTCTGTCTTTAGTGTAGCACTAATGTTAAAGTTAGGTACTTCAGGTTTAATCTTTTTCTAAAACATCTGAAGATGTCTTAATTAGGTCAGGCAAACTGAGCTCTAAAGCAGTTATTTCTCTCCATTTATGGAAAGTGAACCCATGGAATCTAACTCAGGTAAATCCCACCCTCTGTGATTTTATCAGCATCAGAAAGGAAGTCTCTGGCAATGCTAGGAAGAAACTTTCTAATGTAGTCATTTATGTTCCAGTGCAAAATATTAAGTAGGACATTGGACAAGTGAGATTAGAACGATAAGGAATTACATAAATGTATCAAATATATTTGGCTTTGAAATGCAAGCACATACTGTCCCAGAGCTTTTACATGAATTAAGCCTGTTCTGCTACCCAACAGAATTTAAATTTTAAAGTAAGATGATGGACAAAATTATCTCATGAAGTCCCTTCTGCCTTAGAAAGACCATTACATGTTTTTAATGAGTTTTACACCTTGCAGATTAATTGACAATGCCTATTTCAAACATATAAATTAATAATAAAAGCTTGAAGTGACTTAACTACATACAAATAGGAACAGATAGAAATAATCAAAAGAAAAGAACCAGCAGCTAAAAAAAGTTCATGACATTTTCTCAAGCTTGACAGACTTTTGCCAAACTGGAGAAGGTTTCTGATCAATGATGGGTCTGTAAGACAGACTCTGTGCAGCTGTGCCAAGAGAAGCAAGTCAACAGAGAGGACGTTGTGAAAGCTCTGGGAGGACTGGTTCTGACAAGGGTGGGCTGAATAATAGGTCTTTTAAGGAACAGGAGCTACTGATGTCTGAAAAAATGTGGAGAAGCAATAACAGAGCACATAATGGGAACATACATGATTGGGTGAAATTCATTTAATTTGATTTCATACACTTGCAATATGCATGTCTGCTACCGAGCAAGGTTTCCTTCATGCGTGCTGACAAGGAACAGATACTTTTAGGGAATATTTTACCTGACCTACTTTAGAATGAAATTAATTGTTCCCTGGAGTATCACTAACTGTAAAGAGAGCCTGGCATGAGTAATTGAGTATGGATGACTTTGTTATACATGTTTAATTCTGGCAACATGGATCCAAGCTACCAGTTTCCTCATTTGATAAAGTGTGAGTAAAGAATTTTCATCACCATAACAAGGCCAAGAAGACATCTCTAAAGTAAATTTTACCCATCACAATTTAACACGGCTTGCACATCAAAGAACATGACATCCTCAGAAGATGTCCTTCAAAAATCTTTATAGAGAGAGTAGATTAAATTCACATATCAACCTGACTGATGTCCGGATAGTTTTCTTCTACTGTTTTCAAAAACTTGAGGTGTACATACCTAATTTTCCTTCGGATTTCATTTCTTCCTTTCAATAACTTTTGCTTATTCAAGTAACATAAATAGTTGTTCTTCTTCCAAATCCTTGGATATTTGGCCTACTTGAAGATTTGTATCTCCTTACTTTACATTTGTCTTTCCATGTCCTTCTGGGTTTGTGCTTAGGGATGAATTACTTGCTTGAGTACTTAATGAAAATGTGAACTATATCAATCAAAGTGTATGGCTCCCTTGTGCCCTTACATATAGCTTTAGGTCATTCATGTACAGTAGCTATTTAATTGTAAATTTTCAATTTCTTCTAGTCCATCTTCATAGTATGTTAATTTTTTTACAGACGGAAGAGTGTTGGACACTGAGTATATCAGTGACAAACAGTGTAAAATTTTCTAAACTCTTTTAACAAATATTTTCAATAAGACTGATTGCTATTAATGATTTTGTTGTTGTTGAAGAAATACATTGTTAAATATATGGAAATAAGTAATCCATTAAGGATTTCTAGAGTAAAATTTGTTCTACAATATATCAGTTGATAAATTGTTGTTTCTTTCTCTGTCAAATGACATCACTTTTTTTGCTGCATGCTAGATATCTACAGTGCTTTCAAATAATTTGCAGTTCACTAAGGAAATTTCTCTGAGCAGTTAGGAGGCATACTCTTTTTTTTAAAGTTTTACAGTAAATAAAACAGTAAAAAAAAAATTACAGTAAATAAATGTCTGTTATTTTCTCCCTACATTTCTTTTCTATGACAGAAAACTGGAATGGAAGACAGTTATCCATTTCTGTTTCCTTCTGAGCACACATTTGCAGTAGCAGCTTATGCCTCAGTCTATGCATAAGCATAATGAGAAATGATGCCTGCCTTTCCATAGTCCCATGTCTTTCCTCCAGCTTCTTAGAACCAGCATGTAGGATCATGGCAAAACAATGCTGCAGCACTGGGGATGTATGAGTTCTAAGTGATGCCTAGGGGAGCAGAAGACAACAGCAATTCAATGCAGGTGGGATGTCCTCTTCTTTGTAAATTTCTTCAGTAAATTTGAAGCAACACAAGATCTTTGAGTAAACACTACAGCTCTAAAGTGAGTTAGACATCTAGAAAAAAAGATGAAGGTGCTGACTACCTTTTTACTGAACAAGATACTTGAAATGGAAAAACCTCTGACCTTTCTATTCTCCAGTCACTAAATACCTGTGTTATAGCACCACAAGAGCCCCATGCTAGAAATGGCTGTCTTCCAGATGACATGATTGACCCTTAACATTTTAAAGTCAACATGTCTCCACTGACTCCCAGGGAAATACAGAGATTTACTAAAGATGAGATTTTTCAGATGTTAACCATTTCACCCTGGAAATGGGTAGAATGTGCCTATCCCAGGAAAGGGTATAAATTCAAGCAAACTTTGGTAGACATGACAACTACTCAGAGTATTATCTTCACTATGAACATCTATGCAGAAGTTCAGTCAAAAAGACTATTAGTTTTCCAAAGAGCTTTCTTCTTCATTGCCAAAAAACCTCTGTATGAAAAGCATGAAACAAACTGTTAATGACACAACTATGGCAGAATCTTAAGGCTCTTGGCCAGATGCCATATTAAATTGACAAAACTATCTTTGATTTTCCTTCTGTGTAGACAGTATTGTAAACTATGAAGGTTCAGATGAGAGTTTACTGTATATTGTCAATCAGCCATATTTTTTCCTGGTACAAAAAGGATGTATCAAGTTCAAAAGAGCATACTTTGAGTATACAGACTGATGTTGTTAGGGAATAAAGAATTAATGAATCTGTAGATGTTTCCAAACTAGTTTCCTTGACGGAGGAAGGGAAACAGCCATGTGGAAGCTATTATTCTCCATTCTGGCATATAAAAGTAGTGGGATACTTTAGATGCAAATAATCTTGCCAAACGTCGATATCTGTAACATAGACATCTAGAGCTAGACTAGACCCTTTAAGGCTACCTTCACTACCTTCAAGATTAATGGAGACAAACAGGTACCCTTAGAGGGCAGTTCATCTATTGTAGTTTAGAACACTACTCAGGCTGACCCCTTCTCCAAAAATGCCTTTCTCTCCACTGATTATAAAAGGAAATAGTAATTAGAAATATGTACTAAGATATGTTCCTACAGCTTAGCTACATTGCATCACTAGACTGTATTAGTCATGAACTCAAATAAATATGCAGGTTAAATTTCTTTTAACAAAATTATACACAGAAGTTTGAGATTACAAAAACTGTCAAGTGTAAGCAAGACTAATAACAAAAAAGGAGAATGAGTTGCTGTTGAACTATGCTTTCCATTATTGTGCATCAATGGACTTCTTTTGAGTTAAATGAATTATACTAGTTTAAATTAACTCAAGACCTGCAGATAATCAAATATTAAAAAAAAATAAAAATCTTAAAATATTTATCTATCTGTTTGGGAATTTGTGTCTGGTTTTGTTTTCAGGGTTTTTGTGGTGCATTTTTTGTAAAGGACAGAATGTTCCCAGTCTTGAGTTACAGATTTTCCTTCAGGATAAGGAAATCCATAGTTCTTAAATGAAGTTCTGCTTTACTGCTGCTAACTAAGGAGTGGGAAAAAAAAATGCAAGCCATCATTAGAATGTATTTGTTAGAAGCCAATTTAATACATTTAAGTTTAGGTAACAATTAAAGAAGAAGTAGCTATTGCTAATTAAGGTGTACATAAATCACATCCTACACTTCAAGGTAACCAAATAGCTTACATTTCAATCAATTAATCATAAACAGTAGAATTTTTCAAAATAATTAAAACACAGCATTAGACCTCCTCTTCAACAAGCACAAATTTTATTATCTTTGTGGCAGTCTAGGAATCTAGCTGAAGGTCTAGACTAATCCTATTAATATTCATCATTTACATCCCTGCTTTCTCTTATAACATTATTTATAATCTTTTTAAATTCCTGGTTCTCCTGACACTCTTAAGTTAGTCAGTAAGTAATCTCTCTGTAGCTTACCGAGCAAATGCTTCTCACTTTCAGCTGATAGATTTCTTTACCTTTCATATGACTGGATCAGAATTTTTACATATATGCCATTTCATTGGAGCAAGGCAGTGCTATTTTTTCCCTTTTTTGTTTTGGTATTTGAAAAAATATCAGAGGTTTCCAACAAATATAAAAAATAGCTACCTATTATCAACTCTTTTTCTGAAGTACTTACTCTAGGTTTCAATTAATGACAAACCTGCCACAGAAATACTTTCCTAGTTACTGTTCAGATGCTGGCTATGTAAACTAACAGTTTTTCTTTGACTTTACAATTCATATAAAGCTGAAAAATTCCTGTGGAGAGGAAGTGATGGCTTGCCTCTGAAGAATAACATGCATCTAGCACCATCTCTCTGTCTGTTAGCTGGTTTAACTGTGTATGTTTAACTGTGTATGTTTAAGAGGTCCTTCTGGGTGAATGTGTTTATTTCTGTAAACATCTTGTCCTTTCTCATGACCAGGTTTGACTCATCCTAGATAGCATCAGCTCAATGGACTTATATAACAGAAGAAGATGCCATCCAAAGTGAAAAATAGTCTCAGAAGTTGTCCCTGAACATTCAGTTTGAACACAATTCCAAGTACTTTATTCACGTTAACAGGGCCTCTTCTCTAGTGAACTACTGCTTTATTTAGGTACGGTGTCAGAATCCATATCATCTGAGTCATTGCAATTTTAGATGGATGGTGATTCTTGGTATTGCATGAATAAAAATCTAACTTTGCTTTAGAAAATTAATATCCCAAATGTCTGATGTTTTAGAGAAAGATCAGGATTCTTTCTTTTGTAAAATAGTCTTTGTGGTAGCTGGAATTAAAGAAAATGTTTATTAAGCTCCAGACATATGTCACAGATTAGAAAACTTCTAAGATGGAGCTCCGATTGGTAGGTTAATATTCTAACGTGATAGATTAATCAATGTAAACCACATAGCTCAGTTGAAACTGCTGTTCCAAATTGCCAATTTCATCTTCATCCAGCAGAGAAAATGCCAACCTTTCTCTCTGCAGTAAAATCTTCTTGTTATAACAATGAAGCAACTCCAGAGTTACTGTTATTGTGAAACATCTGGTAACTACAAGATGTAGCTCCTGTGAGATAATCACATCCCTGTAAAATTAGAAGAACTTACTGAACTTTGTTGTATTTCATGTTTTGTAATACCCCTGAGCGTGGTTGGCTCATAATTCCGTAATCACTTTGCCTCTGCACCAGAAATGAAACCACAGATGCTACACTTTGCTATAATGGCCACCCCTTAACATAAATAAATGATCAAAATAACAGTATTGTTCATATATAAAATATATACACCATAATAAATACCGTGGGATTGAAAGTTGCTGGGAACACACTAAAATAGGTCCAGCAGGCCTCATTATGGACATCTTTAAAAATAGATCAGGAGATAGAAAAGTAAAAAAAAAAAAAGCTCTTCATCTCCACAGTGCTACTTTTATTGTGAAATTTGAAATGTCCTCTTTTTTGTTTTTGTTTTTTTTTTTTTCCTGTTAGAACATTTTCTTTCCAAAATAGTGACATGGTCTGGAACAACTTTGGTAGAGTTTTTTTCTTCAGCAACTTAGAAAAGAAAAAAGAAAGTAAAAAAAAGAAATTTTGTATTTTGATAAAACAGATAAAAGAGACATGATATGTCTCTTTTTGATAAAAAATGTCTATTTTTTATAAAAGAGACATGAGTCTCTAAGTGAGTAAAGCATAGATCACCTAAATAAAATTAAAAAAAGAGAACTAGAACTTTGTACCTTTAACTTTTCTTAAAAAGTTTCAATTTTTTTTTAAACTATCTGAAAATGAAAAGGGAAGTTGTTTTGACAAAACTGGCTCATCAGAGTGAAACAGTGCCTGAAATAATTACAATAGCTACTGTTGCTCTCTGAACACCACTTACATTCTCATCTGATCTAAACAACTCTTAGAAAAATTATTGAGTTGGGAAATATAAGGGATAGTACTGGTGTTACAAACAGATATAATAAATAACTTACCAGAAAAAAATGTATTTTTAGATACTTATCACCTTGTATAAACAATGAGGAACTTGGAATCAGTTTTTTAAAAAAAGAATGACTGGAAATGAAGTATAAATGACACTTTTGGATATTATTGTACAGGAATGACTTGCAATCCTAAGGTACAGCAGAGGTATTCTTGGCAAGTAATGTTAAATATTTTAAGGGCAGTTTCCCCAGGGATAGTTCTGCACCATCATTTACTGCTTCTAATGCATATTTCAGGAAACACAGAATATATCAAAAGGAGTTACATTTTAGTCTGACAAAAAACATCATACTGAATCATATGAGAATAGAATCAAATATTATTTAAGCAATGTTGGCAGAAATGGCACATTCTCATGTTAAAAAACAGCTAACAGAGGTCTCTTGTGATACCACCTCACTTACCTGTGTTGCTTTTCTGTGTCCTGCAACTTGCAGAGACATTTCCACCTCTTCTAATGATATAATTTTTATTTTATATCATTTAAGAACCATTCCACATTCACTAACAAAAAGGTAGCTTACGGTGACTCAGTCCTTCTAGCACAATGCGATTCATCCTCTATTGTACAGCTGATCAAATATTAGAAACAGGGATTTATTTGTATTATAATAACAAAAGTGGTTTATTGGTTGTTTGTTTTTTGGTGTGTCTTTTTTTTTTTTTAATTTACTATACTTTTTTGTATCATTGTTCCAGACTTCTAATTGTATGGCAGAACATAGTTGACATAGGTCTAATTATTAAATGTCATGGTTACAGCGGATTGAGTCAGCTCTTACCCTGGGGACATTGGGGGCCATCTCTGCTATAACTTTGCCAAGCATTATTTTGGTAAAATCTTTCTGACTTATTTTCTTTTTACACCAAGCAGAGACAGCACTTGTGCACATGCCAGCAAGAAGCCTGGCACCACAGCACACATGAAGAGGAAATACATTTTGGGAACAAAATAAACTGTGCCTGTATGGTAGTCCTTAGAGAGGGGGAGATTCTCACCAGCTAAAAAGCTCTGGAGTTGCAATTGCAATGTGTGATTTGAACATCCAGGAAAAAAAAAAACAAACAAACAAAGAAATGAAAGAAAACCAAAACAACAACAACAAAAAATCCACACAAACTTTCTATGTTGGCTTGATAGGGCTATTTCTAAGGTCCATTGCATATGCAGTGCATAGTAGTGGTACATTTGGCACACAGGGAAATGACATCTATTATCTCTACCCTCCCTTCATTCCTTCCATACAGTCCTTGGAAGCAGGTACCTGTTTGCACTGGTGTGAAGGAAGGGCTGCTATCAGCATGAATTTTAGAAGGTCAAAACTTTTCCTGTGTCTGTAAAGCCTGTTACTGCACAGTACTGAATCCAGCAGAAGGTAACATCATAAAGTAAGAACTTTATACTTCCTTTAGCAGTATACTTTTTTTGCTTTTTCGTTTGTCTGGCACAGTGCAAGAATGATTTATATATGGAAGCAATGGAGATTTGTCTGGTGAGCTTAATGGGCAATATGTTACTTTTTGCAATAGTACTTCTATACCATATGGCACACTCAAGTGCTGGAGTCTTTTCAGGTGGAGGTTTTTGATAGTTCCATGTATCAGAAGTGTCAGAAACTCTCAAGTGTTTGTTGATCTGGAGTAAATATAGCCAATGACACTGTTCTGCTATTTTTTTCTTAAGGTGCTATGATGTTAGCGGGATATAAACTTACTCTGCACAAGTCTGGGGTAAACTCCTTCAGAAATTGCAACAGAAGAGCATATATATTCCCAGCAGGCAGGCACACAGCAGTATGGTGAGCACCTGGCAAAAAACAGTGTCCTCTGCTTCTCCTGAGCTTCTAGCACCTGGTAGAACCAATGCAGCCACACAGACAGAGCTCCAGTTCAAGCATGCAACCACCCAGGTTTCCGGCTGTGAAGGGATATTCTTAGAGGTGGAAAGTGATTGCAAGCAAGTCTGTGGGAGGTGTGACCAGATTCATGAACTGCTCTGCTTGGCGTCCGAGCTGCAGAAGGAGGTGGGCAGACTGAGGAGTATTCGGGAGTCTGAGAGATTGATAAATGGAGCCGTGCCCTGCCACTACAACACACAGAAGCCAACTCAGCGTAGCCACTACAGAGGCAGGTCCTGGATCTGGTTTGTGCTAGGAGGAAGGCAGCATCACAAGTGATAAGGAGGAGTGGAAAAAGATTACAACATGAAGTGGTAAGAGAAAACCCTCCTTACCCTCTAAGACACCCTTGCAGAATAGGTACGAGGCCCTGGGTACAATAGATGAAGTGCATAACGAGATAGAGGAGGAACCTGCACAAGCAGTCTTGCGAAAGTCAGAGAGACTAACCCCTCATAACAAAACTTGTGTTAAGACCAGCACAAAGAAGAACCAATGGTGAGTTATTGTCATTGGTGATTCCCTCCTGTGTTGAATGGAAGCACCTGTTTGCAGACCACACCCTCTTTTCAGGGAAGTTTGCTGCCTTCCTGGGGCCCAAATTAGGGACATCATCACAAAACTGAGGAGCCTAGTGCAACCTTCAGACTATTATCCATTCCTGCTCTTTCACGTGGGTACTAATGATGTCACAACAAAAAGTCTAAGGTCGATCAAAAGAAACTTCAGAGCCCTGGGACAAATGTTAAAAAATTCTGGAGCACAGGTAGTTTTCCTCAATCCTCCCAGTAACAGGGGGAGACTTTGCAAGAAAAAGGTGAGCCCAAGATATCAATACGTGGCTCCAGGACTGGTGCCTCCACCAAAACTTAGGATTTTTACACCATGGAAGAGCCTTCGAGACACAAGATATGCTGGGGCCTGATGGGATCCGCCTGTCCCAATGGGGAAAACGGGTCTTTGGACATAAGCTGGTGGGACTGATCAAAAGAGCTTTAAACTCAAATCGATGGAGGAAGGGGATACCAACAGGACTGCAGAAGGTAAGCCAAGGGTTTGCATGGCATCGCCAGAGGGTGGCAATGCTAGTGGGAACATTTACACTGCTCCAGGGAGCACAGGAGGCTCAGGAGCATACCTGAAATGCTTGTGCACCAACACACGCAGTATGAGAAACAAACAAGATGAACTGGAAGCATTGCTCAGCTCCCAGAGCTATGATATCACTGGTATTAGTGAAACTTGGTGGAATGAGTCCGACAGTTGGAGTGCTGGGATGGAGGGCTACGGGCTGTTCAGGAGGGATAGGCAGGGCAGGTGAGGTAGAGGTGTTGCACTGTACTTAAGGGAGAGGTTTGATTGTACAGCCTTTACAGTTAGTGATGATGTAGTTGAGAGGCTCTGGGTGAGGATTAGGGGGATGAAAGACAAAGGAGATGTTGTAGTGGGTGTCTACGACCAATCGCCCAGCCAGGATGTAAACACTGATGAGTTATTCTATAGGTAATTAGGAGAAATTTCTGGATTGGTAGCCCTCATCCTTATGGGACATTTCAACTTCCCAGACATCAACTGGGAATATCATACTGCTGTGATGAGCAAGTCTTGAAAATTCCTGAAGTTTGTAGGAGATAACTTCTTGTCACAGGTACTCAATGAGCCAACTAGGAAAGGTGTCCTCCTAGACTTGCTATTTGTGAATAGAGAAGGACTTGTGGGAGATGTGATGGTAAGTAGCTGTCATGCCACAGTGATCATTAAATGGTTGAGCTTAAAATTTGCAGTGTAAGGAAAAAAAACAACAGCAGAGTTGCTACCCTGGTATTCAGGAGAGCAAACTTTAAGCTATTCAGGGAGCTATTTAGCAGAGTCCCCTGGGAATCTGCTTTTGAGGGGTTAGGAGTCCATGAGTGCTAGTCAGTCTTTAAGAACCACCTTTTAGAAACACAGGAGCAGGCAATTCCACTGTGTTGTAAATCAAGCAAGAAGGGCAGAAGAGCAGCTTGGCTGAACAGGGAACTCCTTGTGGAGCTCCAGAGGAAAAAGAAATTGTATGATCTCAGGAAACGAGGTCAGGCTTCACAGGACGATTACAAAGCTGTGGTTCGTATATGCATGGAGAAGACAGGAAAGTCAAAATCTCAGTTAGAGTTGAAACTGGCCACTGTTGTGCCAGATAACAAGAAGGGCTTTTATAAGTACGTTAATAGCAAGAGGAAGTCTAAAGAAAACATTGGACCTATACTTGTTGAAGATGGTCATCTGACTAATAGGGAGAAAGCAGAGGCATTTTTGCCTCATGCTTTTTTTGCCTCAGTCTTTAATAATACTGATAGACCTTGTGCTGCCCGGTCCCCTGAGTCAGAGGACCACAACTGTGGGAACAGCAGCTTTCCATTTGTGGTCACTGAACTTGATGAGCTGTATCAGCTGAATGTTCACAAGTCTATGGAGCCTGAGAGGATGTATCCCAGAGTACTGAAGGAGCTAGCGGATGGTATGGCAGAACCCCTTTTGATCATCTACCAAAGGTGTTGGGAGTCTGCTGACTGGGGAGCAGGTTCCCTGGGGACTGGGGAGCAGATTCCCTGGGGACTGGGGAGGTCCCTACTGACTGGAAGCTAGCCAATGTTATCCAATTTATAAAAAGGTTGTGAGGGAAGATCCAGGTAGCTACAGACCTGGTAGTCTAACCTCAGTTCCTAGAAAAAATATGGAGAAGATTAAACTGGGTACTATTGAAAGGCATTTAAAGAATATTGCAATCATCAGGCACAATCAACATGCATTCACAAAAAAAAAGTCCTGTTTAACTAATTTGATATCCTTCTATGATAAGGTCACCTGCCTAGTGGATGAAGGGAAGGTGGTGGAGGTAGTTTTTCTGGATTTTAGTAAGGTTTTTGATACTATCCCTCATAGCATCCTTCTGGACAATTTGTCTGCCTGTGGGATGAACGTGTTTACGGTGTGCTAGGTGAAGAACTGGCTGAAAAGCAGAGCTCAAAGGGTTGTAGTGAATGGGGCTACATCTGACTGGACACCAGTCACCACCAGCATTCCTCAGGGCTGAATCCTAGGGCCAGTTCTGTTCAAAATTTTTATCTATGATCTGGATGCAGGAATTGAATGCACCATTAGGAAGTTTGCTGATTATACCAAAATGGGAGGTGCTGTTGGCTCTCTTGAGGGACAGGAGGCCTTGAAGGGGGATCTAGATAGATTGGAGCATTGGGCACTGATTAATGGGATGAAATTTAACAAGTCCAAATGCCAGATTCTGCACCTAGGATGGAGTAATGCCAGGCACAAGTATAAACTGGGAGAGGAGTGGCTGGAGAGCAGTCTTGCAGAAAGACATCTAGGGGTAGTGGTCGACAGTAGGCTCAATGAGTCAGCAGTGTGCCCTGGCACCCAAGAGGGAAAATCGCATCCTGGTGTGCATCAAACTCATCATAACCAGCTGGTCAAAAGAGGTGATTATCCCCATTGGTGCAGCATTGGTGCAGCCTCACCTTGAATGTTGTGTGCAGTTCTGGGCCCCACAATTTAAGAAGGATGTGAAGGTCCTTGAATGTGTCCAGAGGAGGGCAACTGTGAGAGACTGAAAGAGTTAATGTCTCAAACATTGGGGAGAGATGAGGCGCAATTTGCATGGCGACGGCAAGTCGGCTAGCATGGGATGGGGAGAGCTCTTCGGAGGAGAGACTAAAAGAGGTATTGCCTTGTGAGACACTGAAAGAGGAACTGTCTCACACATTGCAGCGAGATAAGGTGCAGCAAGTCAGCTAGCACGGGATGAGAAGAGTGCGTCAGAGGATGCACAGTTGCCATCTATGGCCAGAGGTCACACAGAGTTTTATCTAAGGAATGGGCCTGCAACCACCTTGGAATGAAACTCCTCGCAACCACCCCCCTCCCCCAGCGCCTGCAAACCTTTGAGGACCAGAACAACATAAATCCTCCAGGAGTGTGACCTGAGGCAGGGATTAGAGTATAAAGAGACACCTTCCCCAGGGGACAGCACGCACCCATCACTGGAGAATTGCCATGTCTGTCATCGTCATTATGGGATCCAAGGGTGGTGATACCTTTCTTTCTCTTTATCCTCCTGTTGTGGTTTAGCCCCAGCCGGGAACTAAGCACCACGCAGCCGCTCGCTCACTCCCCCCCGGTGGGATGGGGGAGAGAATCGGAAGAGCAAAAGTAAGAAAACTCGAGGGTTGAGATAAAGACAGTTTAATAGGTAAAGCAAAAGCTGCGCACGCAAGAGAAGCAAAGCAAGGAATTCCTTCACTCCTTCCCATGGGCAGGCAGGTGTTCAGCCATCTCCAGGAAAGCAGGGCTCCATCACGCGTAACGGTGACTTGGGAAGACAAACGCCATCACTCCGAACGTCCCCCCTTCCTTCTTCTTCCCCCAGCTTTATATACTGAGCATGATGTTGTATGGTATGGAATAGCCCTTTGGTCAGTTTGGATCAACCATCCTGGCTGTGTCCCCTCCCAGCTTCTTGTGCACCTGGCAGAGCATGGGAAGCTGAAAAGTCCTTGACTGGTGCAGCAGCAACTAAAACATCTCTGTATTATCAACACTGTTTTCAGCACAAATCCAAAACATAGCCCCATACCAGCCACTATAAAGAAAATTAACTCAATCTCAGCTGAAACCAGGACACCTCCTCTCTTCTCTTTCCTTTTTCTCACTTCTCTTTTCCTCTACTCTTCCACTATATATATATCTGGGTATATGAGTTTTGGATGAATTGTGATCGGTTGCCGGGAAAATAGCTCCATTGCCAAATTGCCTCTGTTCGTTCGCTGAGCTTGCTAGTTTGTTAAGTTTGTCTGTTTGCCTAGTTCACTAGTTAATAAAGTTGCTAGTCTGACTGTTCCTCTGAGTCATTGTCGTGACTCTACCGGCCTGCGGCTCTGCCAAGCAGAGATCAGCCTTTGTCAGTACACAAATCCCCGGGGAATCAAAAAGATTCACCCATCTCGCAACCCACCGAGTGGGACAAGACAGCAACAAAGCTGGTGAAAGGGCTGGAAGGCATGTCCTATGAGGAGTAGCTAAGGACTTTGGGTTTGTCTAGTTTGGAGAAAAGGAAGCTGAGGGGTGTCCTCACTGCTCTCTACAGCTTCCTGAGGAGGGGAAGTGGAGAGGGAGGTTGCTGATCTCTTCTTCCTAGTATCCAGTGATAAGATGCATTGGAATGGTTCAAAGCTGCATCGGAGGAGGTTTAGACTGGACATTAGATTCATACAATCATAGAATAGTTTGGGTTGGAAGGGACCTTCAAAGACAATCTAGTTGAACCTGCCTGCAATGAGCAGGGACTTCTTCAACTAGAGCAGGACATTTTCAACTAGAGCAGGTTGCTCAGAGCCCCATCTAACCTGACCTTGAGTGTTTCCAGGGGTGGGGCATCTACCACCTCTCTGGGAAACGTGTTCCAGTCTTTCACCACCCTCATCGTAAAAAATTTCTTCCTTATATCTACTCTGAATCTACCTTCTTTTAGTTTAATACCATTACCCCTTGTCCTGTTGCAACAGGTCCTGCTAAAAAGTCTGTCCCCATCTTCCTTATAAGCCCCCTTTAAGTACTAAAAGGCTGCAATAAGGTCTCGCCAGAGCCTTCTCTTCTCCAGGCTGAACAACCCCAATGCACTCAGCCTTTCTTCATAGGAGAGGTGTTCCAGCCCTCGGATCATTTTTGTGGCCCTCCTCTGGACCTGCTCCAACAGGTCCATGTCTTTCCTGTACTGAGGACTCCAGAGCTGAAAGCAGTACTCCAGGTGGGGTCTCACCAGAGCAGAGTAGAGGGGCAGAATCACCTCCCTCGACCTGCTGGCCACGCTTCCTTTGATGCAGCCTGGGATATGGTTGGCCTTCTGGGCTGCAAGCACACACTGTTGTCTCATGTCCAGCTTTTCATCCACCAGTACTCTTCAGGTCCTTCTCCACAGGGCTGCTCTCAATCCCTTCACCCCTCAGCCTGTATTGATACCGGAGGTTGCCCTGACATAGTTGCAGGACCCTGCACTTGGCCTTGCTGAACCTCATGAAGTTCACATGGGCTCCCTTCTCCAGCTTGTCCAGGTCCCTCTGGATGGCATCCCATCCCTCAGGTGTGTCAACTGCACCACTCAGCTTGGTACCATCTGCAAACTTGCTGAGGGTGCTCTCGATCCCACTGTCTATGTCATTGATTAAGATATTAAATAGTACTGGTCCAAATACAGACCCCTGAGAGACACCACTTGTCACTTATCTCCACCTGGATATTGAGCAATTGTCCACTACCCTCTGGATGAAACCATCCAACCAATTCCTCATCTACTGAACAGTCCACCCATCAAATCCATATCTCCCCAATTTAGAGAGAAGGATATTGCGGGGGGCCTTGTCAAAGGCCTTACAGAAATCTTAGGAAGACCTAGTGCTTAGGAAGCATTTATTTACGAAGAAGGTGGTCAAACACTGGAACAGGCTTCCTAAAGAGGTGGTTGATGTCCCAGGCCTGTCAGTGTTGAAGAAGCATTTGGACAATGCCTTTAATAACATGCTTTAACTTCTAGTCAGCCCTGAATTGCTCAGGCAGTTGGACGAGATGATCGTTCTTGGTCCCTTCCAACGGAAATGTATTGTATTGTATTGTATTGTATTGTGTTCTGTTCTGTTCTATTCTATTCTACTCTATTCTATTCTAAATTGTATTTGAAATAGGTCCAGACTCCTCAGACTTACGGGAAATTGTTATTGTTAATTTTTATTCACTATTTCTACTTTCAGTTACTTTGGGAATAGGTAAACTTCTAAAGATAATCTATGCTTTTGTGCCTCAGTTTCCTATAAGAAAATGAGAATGCTTTCATTTATTAATCCTGAAATGCATGACAAGTAGTATATATATATATAGACATAGACAAGTGTTATAAATCACAAAACAGAGTACTTACCATAAGACTGTCTCTTGCTACCTGATACTACCCCTCTTGAAGACAGGACAATGTTATGTAACACTGGAGTTTTTTTGTTAGTATTGATTTTCTCATTTTTCATTTGCTCTTCATATTTCCTTATTCTCCTTCCTAGCATAGCTATATATCTACTTTTTCTGGCTACTATGATTTACAGTGACTTTGAGAGTAAAGGTAGTTGGAGAAAGTAATGATTTAATATATTTTTCCTTTTGCCTTTTTTAGTTTCATAACTAAAACCAACCAAACAAATAAAGAACAAAAAAAGAACAAAAAAACCCCCAACCATAAAAAAATTGCAATATTCAATTCTGCTAGGTACATTTCATAGCATAATAGCCTGTCGTGGTTTAGCCCCAGCCGGCAACTAAGCACCATGCAGCCGCTCGCTCACTCTCCCCCGGTGGGATGGGGGAGAGAATTGGAAGAGCAAAAGTGAGAAAACTCATGGGTTGAGATAAAGACAGTTTAATAGGGAAAGCAAAAGCCACGCACACAAGCAAAGCAAAACAAGGAATTCATTCACTACTTCCCATTGGCAGGCAGGTGTTCAACCATCTCCAGGAAAGCAGGGCTCCATCACGTGTAATGGTTACTTGGGAAGACAAATGCCATCACTCCGAACGTCCCCCCATTCCTTCTTCTTCCCCAGCTTTATATACTGAGCATGATGTCATACGGTATGGAATGTCCCTTTGGTCAGTTTGGATCAACTATCCTGGTTGTGTCCCCTCCCAGCTTCTTGTGCACCTGGCAGAGCATGGGAAGCTGAAAAGTCCTTGACTAGTGCAGCAACAACTAACACATCTCTGTATTATCAACACTGTTTTCAGCACAAATCCAAAACATAGCCCCATACCAGCCACTAAAAAGAAAATTAACTATCTCAGCTGAAACCAGGACATAGCCACATTATAATGTTTCTTATTTTCCATCGTTATTGTTTTTGTGTTGATCACACAGAGTTAGCTATTTTAGCGTGACTTATTAAACTCTATTAAAGAATAAAATAGCCATATAAATCAAACAGAAATGTTCCTAAGTTCAGTGTACTCTACCTGAGCCCATTGGCTAGCTTTTTAAATTCTGAACATTTCCTAGCTATAGCATTAGTTTTTTATTGTAGCAAATAATATCTTATACTAAACACACAAGAATTATAGTTAAGAATTTCTGTACTTTTTCTTTAGCTTTGACAGTAACTGTCTTTGTGTTCCTGGGCAAACTAGTTAAAGTTTCTATTTCAGTTACTCACAAGATTGCAATGAAGACTCGAGAACAATGAATATAGGCATGTAAATGCTAACAATGCCCAAAGGTCTTGTAGCTATTGTACATGAACAGGCCTTCATTTCATTTGTTGACTTCATGAAGGCAGTAGCACTCAGACTCATGGAACACCAACTTTCAGAGCGTTCAGAGCTTTATTTCAAGGGTAGATTCCAACAAGGCAGAATTTTACAGGCAAGTTTGGGAACTTCTGCTTCACATTTGATTTGGTATCAGACCTGTCCAGCCTGGTCTTCATGTGCTGCACTGTTTGATCTGTTGATTTGCTCATGCACAAAAAGTCAGAGAGAGTAAGATCTATGGCTTGGTTACGTTAACTCTGATGTATTAGATTTGTTGCTGATAAGTAGCATTTTACCTGTGGACACACAGTGGTCAGGATTTCCTAGTACCTTATAATGATACAGATTTCTCTATCTGGAATTTAATGGCAAAATAAAAAACAAGAATATTTTGTAAGTAAGTAAAGACCCATTCTTTGCTGTCTGTAGAAAAACACCTAAGCAGCTTACACTGAAACATAAATCTGAAGGCCAAAAAGATCAGTAGAAACATTCTGGTGTGAAGAATAAAATTACTGAATTTCTCAGTGTTAATTTATTTTTCCTTTAAACTCTTATGAACAGAGAGAGTATGGATTCCACACTGAATATAGATAAAAGACCCCACAAATAAATTTAAGGTATCTGTATGTAAGATTTTATGATATCCTTTTCTCATCTTAGCATTTTTCTATCAGAGTAACCAAATCTCATCATAGTCAATGAGTCTTAATTTTATCTAATACTTTAAAAAGATAATTATACTAGTGACTCTCATAGCGTATTAAGGGAGAGAAGCACTAATATGAAACACCACTAATTCAATTTGTTACACAGTGCAAATGTAAGACTCACATTCTGCTTTTTCTGAGAAATATCAGTGCTGTCTGCTCTTTCTTTTAACATTGACTACAGGGGAAGTCTTGTTATTGAGCAACCCTAAAATTACCACCAATACTTTCAATGGACAGCTGCTTTTCCAGTGAAGGTAAAAGACTGGAAATGTCTAGCTATTGCAGAAATGAAGAAAACTGTAACATATTTTTGTTCTTTTTTCTTTTCTTTTTTTTTTTTAAATGCAGTAAGTTATTTAAGAACATCTAAAAGGTCCAAAGTACGATTTCCCACAATACATATACATTTTCAGCCTTTATTTTAATTAAACACAACAGCCAATGATGTACAAGTGTAACTCTAAGACTGGTACACCCATATATATAGAATGGAAAATAAACTTAGCTTTATAGACTACAAAATTGAATATCTTTACCAGAACTTGATTCTTTTATAAAACAGCTCAAGCTTGATTGTCTGAGTCACAGGTTTCGTCATGGCTGTATAATACTTATTAAAGCTGGGGGAAGAAATGGATGTAGTGTGGTTATGTGTCTACTTCCCAGAATCAGGAAATTAAATCTTCAGGTCCATTCCTCTGCTACAAAGGGTTCAATTTTTTATCTTGCAGTGATATCAAGGGCACCCATTACTTCTAGGTGCTTCTCCAGAAGAGCACAATTCTCCTTTTGGTCCGCGACAGATGCATGGGGTACCCATAGGAATCCTAGGAGGTACTAGACCTTTATGTAGTGCTGTCCAGATCACGCTTTTGTCCTCCTGCTTCTAACCTCTTTCTTGGCTGAAAGAAGTAAATAGTATAAAAATTGCTAGAACACATCATCAACAAGACAGTATCCCATTGTAAAAGATGAGGAGAGATACACAGACATAGACCATCTGTGTTTTGTTGGTCTTAGGACTGCTGCTCTGTGTCAGTTGGTAGACCGTGCAAAGAATCCACACACCTCTAGTTCTGATACAACCCCTTAATGATACAACTTCATTCCTTCCAAGACCTTTCTTAATGCTTTTTGATTTTCCATGGGTCAGTACAAGTTGCTTTTCACCCATTTTTTCTGCTTAGATACCTTTTTCCTGCTATTTCTGCCTTACTGTGTTAGAGGATTGCACATGTTATTACAATGTTTTCAACCCCATTGTGAATGTGGAAGCTGGGGGGATAAAAAAAAGCACAACACAGACTTATTCCTTTAGTGGTGTTAGCTACTGAAGGAAGGGGAAAGAGGCAGTAGGGTAGGAAGGGGAACTTGGGAAATGTCAGTTAAGATAAAGAAGCTAAAAGCTCATTAGTTCCTCCTGCATCCCCCTCTGGCAAGTTCCGAGTATCTTTTGCTTCTCCTACTTGGCATGCAAGTCCATTCTTCACAAAAGCAGAAGGTACAGAAAGGCCCTAGCAGTGCTGCATCATCATTGGCAACATTTTCATACATGGGGTACCTCAGTTATATGTAAAAAGAAAATAAGATTAGGGAAGATAATTAATAAAATGAAGGAGAAAATATAAAATGGAGGTTGACAGGAAAGTGTAGATGAATGGAGACTGAGAAGAGACATGCAAGAAAACAGAGCAGAATTGGTGATATAGGAAAGAGGAAAGAAATTGGAAAGTAGAAAAAAAATTTCCTGAAAAAAAAACTTAGGAACATCAACTTCACAAGTAGGGGCTGATGTGAGAAATAATTAAATTCTTTCTATGAATCAAGTGAGATGGTCGGATTTTTAAAAGGATTAGGCATAATTCTTTTTAAAGTCTGTTCCTTCCATTTCCACTTCATTAACTGAAAACTCAGGTCTTTCAAATACTTTTATCCCAATATGAGGGCTGGACATAAAAATCTGTTCAGGTTTTTTTTTCAGATCTGTTTTTACAGAGTGGAATACAATTTATACTTTTTTTTTCTGGTACTGTTGTTTATTAAACATACTACAGTATTATTTTTTCCTTCTCCATTTCCTCTTGCTCTACTATTTGATTCACAAATAACTGAACACAAAAATCTCAACTTTTCCTTGCTTCTCATTATTTTAAGCCTAAAACATTGGTTAAGAACTTCTTAGGCACATTCTTAATTTCTTGACTTCAAAGTTTTACATTGAGATTTTAGCAATATGTTAGTAAGAACTGGAGTTTAAAATTAGAAACGTTCACAGACTGGGACAGAGGGGGCTAAAACATTTCTTATAAACAGGGGAGTAGGAAAAAGCCCATACAATGTTATTGACTGACTAGAGATTGACAAAAATGCAAATGGCAGACTTTATTGTCTATAGATATGGTTATGAAGTGGTGGTGGTGAGTGGGATACTGCTGTTCATTCTGCCCATGGTTCATAAACTCTGGAAAATATTGTATTCTAATGATACTTCATATAAGCTAGTAGGCATGCAGACAGTAGGGTGCAAAAAAAAAAAGCATTCATACAGATGTTATTATAAAAGAGACTACTAATTGCTGAAGTTTACATGAAGAGATTAGGATCTCACTCAACTTCTTGCAGCATACAGAATGCAAAATGTAAAATAATACTTTGTTTTGGCATAAGTATTTTCTAATATTTTTGTTTGTCCACAGTTCCTAGATACGTAAGTATCTATTTTTCCCTGCAGTCTACTTTATAGATTGCTAATTTATAAGGGGATAATAAAACACTGTGCAATAGGGTGTTCTGGAAGATAACAGTCAACTTACCACACAGTAATTGTTCTCCTTTGCTCTTCACATCCTTCAAGTATTTCTATGGTTGTTGCCAAGTCAAATTTATAGAATAAATGAAAATGCCTTTCATGAAACGGAAGTGATTCAGGTATTTTTAGAATGTCATATTATAAGTTTAAGCACGTGGAGCAATAAAACATATCTCCTACCTGAAAATATATGAAGGAAAAAAATCACTTTGGTTCATCTCTTGACTTATTCCAGTGGGTAGATATTGAAAAATTATTTAGCTCTGATCTTCTATGGGCTGTTATTACTGAGAGGAAAACTGAAAAAAACCACACTGATTTGAAGTAGGAATATTGAGATGTAGGATGATTTTTGGAATCTTTTCCATGAATTTATTTCCATGTGTTGAATTGACCCCAATAAAAGTTTTGATGCATGCACAAATAGTGCACAGTTCAAAGAATTTTACCTCCCATAAAATATTCTGCTTGGCTGAAGAAAACCTTTCAAAAATTTCAAAATGTAGCATTTCATCATTTAAACATCTTTGGAGCTATAATTCTTTTAAATTTTGAAATTTAGAATTCTTTACTAGAAAAGCTTTAAATAAATATTTTATGTTGTAAAATAGTGCTACAATCTTTGTAATGCTTACTTTTTTCTTGTATCTGGATAAATAACCATTTAAAAAAATAAGATTTCCAATCCAATGGTAACACTACTTAGACCTGAATGTAAAACTCTGCTTCAGCCTGCTTCTAAAACGAGGATTGAGGAGTTCACTTGAACTTACTAATTAAGACAGGAGAAAAATTTACAAAATTCTGCTCTTAAAGAAACAAGTATGGTAAACAGTTTCACATCCCAGGAGAGATTCTTGCACTTCTATGTGAAATGTGGAGAATGGGGGGGGGGAGAGGAAAGAGCTGTGGTGAGAAAAGCAAAATAAAATAGATACTTTAAGCGTGTTCACAATTCTTTCTCTCTTTCTTTCTTTTTTTTTTTTTTTCTCCAAATCAAGTCATCCACATCCTACTTGGAAACTTAAAATACTTATCAGATAATGACTCAGATAATGACTATGATTCATCTTATCCAAGTTCAGTTCTCACAATCTGTTAGTCAAATAAACTTCTGGGGTGTTGTGGTTTAACCCCAGCCGGCAACTAAGCATCACACAGCTGCTCGCTCATTCCTCCGCAGTGGGATGGGGGAGAGAATCAGAAGGGTAAAAGTGAGAAAACTCATGGGTTGAGATAAGGACAGTTTAATAAGTAAAGCAAAGCCGCACACACAAGCAAAGCAAAAAAAGGAATTAATTCACTACTTCCCATTGGCAGGCAGGTGTTCAGCCATCTCCAGGAAAGCGGGGCTCCATCATGCGTAATGGTTACATGGGAAGACAAAACTCCATAATTCCGAATGTCTCCTTCTTCCTTTTTCTTCCCCCAGCTTCATATTGCTGAGCATGATGTCATATGGTGTGGTATATCCCTTTGGTCAGTTGGGGTCAGCTGTCCCAGCTGTACACCCACCCAACTTCTTGTGCACCCCCAGCCTACTTGCTGGTAGGGTGGTGTGGGAAGCAGAAAAGGCCTTGACTCTGTGTAAGCACTGCTCACCAATAATTAAAACATCTCTGTATTACCAACACTGTTTCCAGCACAAATCCAAAACATAACCCCATACTAGCTACTATGAAGAAAAATAACTCTACCCCAGCCAAAACTAGCACATAGGGGTATCAGAGAGAGACAGTAATTTCTGAGAAGTAATTAACTCTCTTTTAAGGTAGATTCTCCAGGCAGGTATGTAAAATTGCTTTCTGGAGGTTCCTGTATCCAATAGTTGCATAGGGGTCTTAAATCAAATGTATAGACATAAAATCTAGTGGCATTTGTGATGTCCCACAGTATCTCAGACATCTTCACATAGCTGACAAATATGAAACAGGGTTTATGGGATTCACTCACTTCTGAAGGAATAACTGGATGGTACATGGGATACCCCAAAGCACCTCAACTATCACTAGACACCTGTCTGTGGGAAACTAAGTGAATCCAAGGAGCCTAGATAACTACCCCAGATCGGATGCTTAACTCTCCAGAGGCAAATTAAACAAACCAGATTCATTCATGTTCATTTGGGTGTCTACAGTGATACTTTGAGATGTGAACTGAATGTCTAAGTTACCATTATAATCAATAGAGATCTAAGATTCAGCTCACTGATGTCGTTTAGGATCTTTAGAGTATCTCACTTGACTTCCAGTTGCTACACCACAAAGATTTAGATCTTCCATAGGTTTTGTGTCATCTTTCTCAGTTCCATATAGATATGTCGAGTATCCTAGGGCACCTCAATAACATTTCACACTGATTTGCAGGCAACCTAGTTTAGTTCTAGATCTCCATTAACTACAGTGAAAGTTTACGACCCCTGCTTATGTATACCTGTAGACACTAAATGTAGATATCATAATCTGGAGCTGAATACTGTCCTAGATGTATAAATTCAAACATGATTAATTACATTCTATGTTTCAGATTTTATGTCCTAACCCTTTTCAGGCTACAAAACGTTATCACCCTAAATTATGTGATGACCTTTGTCAACCACTTTTCAGCATAATTTCTGAGGCAACTTTAATGACAGTCTTTGATCAGTTGTTTTTCAGA
The DNA here is from genome assembly GCF_034638445.1 of Ciconia boyciana. Lineage (NCBI taxonomy): Eukaryota > Metazoa > Chordata > Aves > Ciconiiformes > Ciconiidae > Ciconia > Ciconia boyciana. The sequence goes on from NC_132934.1 coordinate 179,373,021, forward strand.
TAGATTTCATTAGAATATTCTTTTTTGCCTCATTTTCTATAAGAAGACAGTGGCTTAGTTACTTGCCCAATGATAAACATCATAATAAAAACACATCTGCAAAGATTGTAATAGTTTATTATAAGCACTGCAATGTGAATTACATGCATTCTAATAAGTCTCTAATTTTTTATGTAATATCTTTAAAACCTTATCTTATCAGTAAGTAATATGAAGTTTAAAGAATGCTGAAGGCTCTTATCCTCCACATATGCATACTGTTTTCAGCCGTTTTAGCTACTTAATTCATACAACCCCTCACTGATGTATTCGGCAAGGAAAAGTGAGCTGAGAGTGACAGCAAGGCGGGCAGGGCAGCGCCCTCACAGACTGACCTGCAGCACCTGAGCAAGAAGAGCAGAGCAGGGCTGGTGGTGGTAACCAGGGTTGGCCAAGAGTCCCGCCATCACTAGACAAGGTGATGGTGATAAGGCAGGCCAGTCCCAGAAAGGTGCGAGGGCTGGCAGAGCATATCTACAGCGCAGGACAGCCCAGGCAAGGAGCCATGGCAAGGGCCCAAGCTGAAAGATTCAGTGGGGAAAGCCCTAGGTGTGGCTCTTCATGGCTGTTCTCCCAGCAGTGTGGTTCATCTGCACCATATCAGAGCTGACCTTCAACACAGGTAAGCAAAGTCCTGATGAGGGGAAGCCCTTGCAGAGCAGGATTACAGATAAAGACTGTTACAGCCTCGTCAGGGCAATCACAACTTGTTGGTGCATTCAGGACTCTGATATCATTGCCATATACATTTTCATAGCAGAGTGGATGACTCTGTAGAACAAAATATCATTATTCCAAATCTGATTTTTGTTGAATTAATAAATATTTAAAATATTCATAAATATATGTGTAAATATATACATGTTTTTATGCAATCAAAATGAGCTCAGAAGATTTTTTATTCTAATATTGACACAAAAAATTATAATTGAACAAATTATCATATCTGAACAGCCAGTTTAATTTTTAAATTTCATCCTTTTTGCCCCTGATTACATTAATGGTACAAACAGATAACATTTTTCTCTAAGGCCACAATGGATCAAACTAAAGCCACATGAGCTACAAGGGAGAGTTGAAGGACTATAGATTCCTGGTTTTTTGCTTATACAGGTCAGAGACCTGGCCAGGGTGTGCTGCAAACCTCCATGTCTTGTACACTAAATAGCCTTTTTGCTGAAACAAAAACCTAGGAAGGAAGAAAGAGGAAAAGAGATAAAAGAAGGCTTGGCACATGCACAGTTTAGGAATAGTTTTAGTTTATGTGCACATAAAAATGAACGTCTTGTATCACTGATTAATAACTACATTCAGTCTAGGTTTATATTCAATAGTGATTGATGGTTTTGACTGTAGTTATTTGCCATCTGTTTTTGTTTCTTGCTCCCCTCTCAATTTCTTCTTGTTTCTTTATTGCCCTTTGTTTCCTTCATCCATTCCAGATGTTCCTCCATTTTCAGGGGTTTCTTCATTCTCCTCCTATGTTTGAAACACTCCTTTTGAATATGGTGACCACTTAGTCTGCCTCACTTGTTTCAAATATGTTCTTCAAAAGTAATTTCAGATGGTACACTACCCAAGATGGACAAGAAATAAAAACCACCAAATACAAATGCAGAAAATTATGCAAGATTATTATATTGTCCATAGAGTAACCAGATTACTACCTTTACATGGTTTTTTCCTTATGAGGAGAAGCACTGTGCCTTACTCCGGCATTGAATATCCTTCTGTTTTTCAGTAGAGGAATATCTCTAAAAATCAGAAATTTTGTCTTCAGAGTGCAGATAAACCTCTTGTGGAGGAGGCATTACTGTAATTATTCTGAGGTACATAGCCCATATCACTGCAATAATAACAATAATTCTTTGATGAGTGTTTAGCTTTTAGTGTATATATGTAATAAATAATAGATTATGTCTTAATAAACTCCCAGTATAATACATACCTAGAAATACATATAACACACCTATATAATGCTTAGCCTTGGAATGATATAAACCACAATATTTCCAGATTAAACTCCTGTTGAACTCAGCTAAATGTAAATATTTATGTTTAATTTATACCCTTAGTTTCTGAGAATGACATCTCAATATTTTCACACCAGTTCCCACTTATTACCATGTCAGCTCCAGAAAAACTGTGTTGGAAAAGATAATACTCCAGACAATCTAGTTAAAATGGCAAAATTAAAAAGTAATTTCTTCAGGATAATCAAACATATATAGCGATATTTGCTATTCAAAAATTCCAGTAAAATGTTAATCTGACTTCTCTGCTATGAATCTTAAGCCCCTATTAAGATATGATTATTTTTCTTGTAGCAGGGATCCTAGATATTTAAAGGATATGGGAGATTATAGAAGCTCTGTATACTGAAAACCAGTACAAGTGATGTCACATGGGAGCTCTCTAACATAAAGTGCTACACTTCTCTCCTTCACAATGTCAATGTTCTTTTCCTTTTTAGAAGTATCTATGTTTTTCCAGGATTGTAGTTGTATCTTAACTGAAGGAAATTTTGTTCACCTCCGTTCTAACATGGATGTAAGATAATTGAAACCATGCTCCTTTCTGGAGACATTTACAATCAGGGCTATAAAGCACCCTGCCACACCTGGCCATGACAATAATATAGTCTTTTAACACATTCAGAATAAAATGAAGGAAAATTCGTTTGAGTGTTGAATTGTTGGTAGGTAGGAGTTTTTTGGGTTTTTTTTTAGTATAACATAGCAACAAATCCACATTACAATAAAGTAGTAATTAATCAAGTGAAATAGAGCTGTTCGTTTTTAACAAAAATAAATCAACCCCCAGCAGCAGAACATATGTACCAATTATCTGTCATATCATAAAATCATAATATCACCATGGTAGGCACTGTTTTCTGCTTACATGTTGTTATGTTCCTAATGCTACTTCAATATTACGTAAGGCCAAAATATCCACCAACTTGAACAGAAACAATGTCAGGTCTCTACACATGCCTTGTGTGGCTAAGATGCAAAACACTGGGATGGAATCTTCTGTGAGTAATGATTTATATAGAGACGATAGAGTCCTTCAAACATCACTGTCAGATAAGTTGAGCAGCATTCTCATTTCACCAAGGCACAGCAAAAGATTAATATTATAAAGAAGGTGACCAGTAACAATTTACTGTACATCATTCCTAACACATTTCACAACTTTAACCTTGAGACATGACACTTGATGCAATGTCAGATGCCACAATAAGAAAAAGTACTCCTTACAGCAAGCCTCAGGCTACTTATTGATAATTGGTTTCATGAACATTTAGAAAGTGATGAAATCATTTTGCCCATTTATATTTGAAAAACCTGTCTCAAAAAGCATATTGGTCTACTAGGCAGTATACCATCATGTCAAGTGTTCCATTTATTTTTGGAAAATCATCATTATAATATAAACTGCTATGCTCAAAATCTTATTTATGGGCAAAGAAGCAGCACAGCTTGTATGTAGCTAAAGCAAAAAACTTATTGTCAGTATAAGTGAAATCTTAAGAATCTCATAATAATTAGTCCTGATCTAATTGTTACAGAGAAAGAACAACAATGCAGTTAAAATTGTTATATACACACGTTATTTTCTAGCCCTCTTTCCCAATGTTATGCTCTCCGTTCCACTGTCTCACAGGATTGTAAGGTTGGTAGTTAGCTTTGTGGTAGTGGGGCGTTGTGAAGAGCCTTCAGCACCTGGAGTCTTTTGCCAAAAGAAATATGATGGTTGTGTTAATGGTTTCTTCTTCCTCACTCTGTTCCATTTGGGGTAATTTAAAATGTTTAATAACACATTTTACACCTTTCTCTTTCTTTATTGGTCTGCATAGCCACGTTACATATTAATTTACTATATATGGTGCCTTTTGCATATGTTAGATACTTGGTCTTTGTTCTCTTTGTTGCCCCTAAGATCAGTTTTGTCCAGCTACAGGTTTGCATTTCTGTAGATGACATGGATGAGTTGTTTATAGCTGTGGGGTCTCTAGTGCCAACTATGTGCCAACCTCCTGCCTTATCCTTGTGCACATGTATGAGCACATCCCCCCGTTCTCCTTTATGCTGCTTCCTGCGTTCTCGCTTTTCAAGGCCTCTGCTGTCATACCAGGCTTGTATTTCTCTACATTACTTCATTATGTTGGATGTCTCCCATGGGAGACAGTCTTCCATGAACTTGTCCAGCGTGAGTCCTTCCCACGGGCTGCAGTTCTTCATGAACTGCTCCAGCATGGGTCCTTTCCACAGGGTGCAGTCCTTCAGGAACAGACTGCTCCAGCGTGGGTCCCCCATGAGGTCACAAGTCTTGCCAGAAGACCTACTCTAGCATGGGCTTCTCTCTCCATGGGTCCACAGGTCCTGCCAGGAGCCTGCTCCAGCATGGGCTTCCCACAGGGTCACAGCCTCCTTCGGGTGCATCCATCTGCTCTGGCGTGGGGTCCTCCAGAGGCTGCAGGTGGATATCTGCTTCACCATGGACCTCCATTGGCTGCAGGGGGACAGCCTGCCTCACCATGGTCTTCACCACGGGCCTCAGGGGAATCTCTGCTCTGATGCCTGGAGCACGTCCTCCCCCTCCTTCACTGACCTTGGTGTCTGAAGAGTTGTTTCTCTCACATAATCTCACTCGTCTCTCCACTGCTGTTGTTGTGCAGCAGTTTTTTCCCCCTTCTTAAATATGTTATTAGAGAAGTGCTACCACTTCCACTGATTGGCTTGGCTTTGGGAGTGGAGGGTCCATCTTGGAGCCAGATGGCATTGGCTCTATTGGACACATGCGAAGCTTCTAGCAGCTTCTCACAGAAGCCACACCTGTAGCTCCCTGCTACCAAAACCTTGCCACACAAACCCAATATAACAAAGAATGAGAAATTTCATTATATTTTTATATTAGTAAAATGGACACTAAATATACTCATTCTTTTCAACATATTTAAACATGTTTGCTTATAAATGTTTCCCTTGATCATTCAGAGAAGAAAAAAATTACAGTTTTTACAGGATGTTTTATAACAGTACGATTAAAAATATTGTGTATTATTATTAAAAATATTAACAACAATGATTATCATAATATACCATCTGGGCAACCCTATTTCTGATTAAATGCTTGCCTGTTTTCTTTCTTTCTTGCCTAGTTTTTCTTTCAGTCGTCCTTTGGAATGCTACAAATAGGTTTGTGTTTCTGCTTTGCCTTTGTTTCTATATATGATCAGAAGGTGAGATCTCCAAGATGTCTCCATGTATTTATTATATGTATTAACTTATACAAAAGAACTCAGTGTCCTGATTAGACATTGTAGTAAATAGTGCAATAGAGCTCCTAAATAATCTCTGTGGATAGTAAAACTGTAGGTTTCATCTGTTTCTGGATTCTTCATCCAAGCAGCGAAAACACTATACCAAGAATGCAGCAATGTCCTGTTGACTCTGTTTGGGATCTCTTTGATGTAAGATTAAAAAAAAACATTAAATACAAGTAGGACAGAGAACAAACTAAAATGTTGGAGACTCAAAGACCCACACTGATTGTTTTTAATTTCACTTTGGTTTAGACCATCCTAACTAAACCTTTTCAAGATAAAGACCAGGTACAGTTTGAGGGACAGTTCTTTCAAATGACTCCTCCCAAAAGGAGCTGTTGATGAAACTTCTCTGCCCTAAGTTGCCCCCAACACTTTCAGCAAAATGCATTCTCAAATATGCCTGCATGCCTTTATGCTAAAATTTATGCTGTTTAATCAGCTCTCAATTTCGTGCTGTAAGAACAACAATCCAGTGAGTAGCTATACATAATTCATGTTATTTTGGACAGTGTCATATGAAATTGTTCTGGTTTAGCCCCAGTTGGCAATTAAGTACCACACAGCTGCTCCCTCACCCTCCTCCCCCAGTGGGATGGGAGAGAGAATCGGAGACAGAATCGGAAGAGCAAAAGTAAGAAAACTCATGGACTGAGATAAGAAAAGTTTAATAACTGGAAATAATAATAATAACAACAACAACAATAGTAACAACAATAATAATAATAACAACAATAATAACAATAATAATAGTAATAATAATAATGATGAAAACAAGAAGAGAGCGAAAGAGGAACAAAACCCAGGAAAAAACAAGTGATACAACCGCTCACCACCCGCAGACCGACACCCAGCCAGTCCCCAAGCAGCAACTGCTACTCCCCGGCCAACTCCCCCCAGTTTATATACTGAGCATGATGTCATATGGTACCGAATAGCCCTTTGGTCAGTTTGGATCAACTATCTTGGCTGTGCCCCCTCCCAGTTTCTTGTGCACCTGGAAGAGCATGGAAAGCTGAAAAGTCCTTGACCAGTGTAAACACCACTTAGCAACACCTAAAACATCAGTGTGTTATCAACATTATTCTCATACTAAAACCCAAAGCACAGCACTATATCAGCTACTAGGAAGAAAATTAACTCTATCCCAGCTGAAACCAGGACAGTATCCACCCCTTATTCTATACCATCTACATCATGCCCAGGTTCTACCCTTTCCAATACATTCCAATTAATCACCACCACTTTTCCTGTCTTTTGATATATATGCATAGATATCATTCCCTTGGTCTATGTGCTACCCCTCTAAAATGTCCGTTGAGTTAATTTAGTCCATGACTTTGGGTTCCATCTGCCATAACAGTCCTTCAGGGCAGGAGAGGTGGTGTGTGGTGTTGGCTTGTTGCACGCTGAAGCCAGTTCTGGTTCCATCACCACTGCACTTTGCCTCATTGCATCAAAGTTCATTCTTCATTAATCTGGGTGATTCTCACTGAAATACCATTGATATGGTGTATAGTAACCATAAAATATGTATTATATAGCAATTAACATCATACCATTTAGTTCATTGGCTATTCTCACCCAAAATCAAATCCCCTTGAGGTACACAGCGGACTTACCCATCCTTTCGCATTACTCACCAGGTACAACCAGGTCCTTGAGCAAAAGCAATCCCATGAATGAGTTTGCCTTTGCCCGAGGCAGGAGTAACCCAGACTGTCTTCCCCAGCATGTTTTTGATGTGCACTACGGGGACTTTATCTCCTTCAACAGTGCATAAAAGTTTTGATTGGGCAGGGCCAGCTCGATTGACAGATCCCCTAGTGTTGACTAACCAGGTGGCCTTTGCTAAATGTGTATCCCAATGTCTGAATGTCCCACCACCCATTACTAGCAGTGTAGTCTTTAACAGTCTGTTGTCTCGTTCTATTTTCCTGGAGTCCACTGCATGATAGGGGATGTGATATACCCACTCAATGCCATGCCCTTTGGCCCAGGTGTCTAGGAGATTGTTTTGGAAATGAGTCCTGTTGTCTGACTCAATTCTTTCTGGGGTGCCATGTCGCCATAAGACTTGGTTTTCAAGGCCCAGGATAGTGATCCGGGTGGTGGCATGGGGCATGGGATATGTTTCCAGCCATTCGGTCATTGTTTCCACCATTGTAAGCACATGGCACTTGCCTTGGTGGGTTTGTGGGAGTGTGATATAGTCAATCTGCCAGGCCTCCCCATATTTATATTTCAGCCATCGCCTTCCATACCACAGAGGCTTTAACCGCTTGGCTTGTTTAATTGCAGCATACATTTCACATTCATGGATAACCTGTGCAATAATGTCCATGGCTAAGTCCGCCCCTTCATCATGAGCCCATCTATATGTTGCATCTCTTCCTTGACGGCCTGAGGTGTCATGGGCCCATTGAGCTGTAAATAATTCACCCTTATGTTGCCAGTCCAGATCCACCTGAACCACTTCAATCTCAGCAGCCTGATCCACCTGCTGGTTGTTTTCATGTTCTTCAGTGGCCCAGCTCTTGGGTACGTGAGCATCTACATGAGGTACTTTTACAACCAGGTTCTCTACCCGGGCAGCAATATCTTGCCACAATGCAGCAGCCCAGATGGGTTTGCCTCTGTGCTGCCAATTGTTCTGCTTCTATTGCTGTAACCAACACCACAGGGCATTTGCCACCATCCATGCATCAGTATAGAGAGAGAGCACTGGCCACTTTTCTCATTCAGCAATGTCTAAAGCCAGTTGGATGGATTTTACTTCTGCAAATTGGCTTCATTCACCGTCTCCTTCAGCAGTTTCTACAACTTGTCGTATAAGACTCCATACAGCAGCTTTCCATCTCCGATGCTTTCCCACAATACAACAGGACCCATCAGTGAAAAGGACATATTCCTTCTCATTTTCTGGTAGTTGATTATACATTGGGGCCTCCTGTGCACGCATCACCTCCTCTTCTGGCGATATTCTGAAATCTTTGCCTTCTGGCCAGTCCATAGTTACTTCCAAGATCCCTGGGTGATTGCGGTTTCCTATTCGAGCCCATTGTGTGATCAATGCAACCCACTTACTCCCCATAGCATCAGTTGCAACCCACTTACTCCACGTAGCATTAGTTGCATGATGTGTAGAGGGGACCCTCCCTTGGAACATCCAGCCCAGCATCGGTAGTCGGGGTGCCAGGAGGAGCTGTGCTTCAATACCAACCACTTCCGAAGCAGCTCGAACCCCTTCACATGCTGCCAATACCTCTTCTTCAACTGGAGTATAGCGGGCCTCGGATCCTCTGTATCCCTGACTCCAAAACCCTAAGGGTTGACCTTGAGTCTCCCCTGGTGCTTTCTGCCAGAGGCTCCAGGTAGGGCCATTCTCCCTGGCTGAGGTGCAGAGCACATTTTTTACGTCTTGTCCTACCTGGACTGGCCCAAGGGCTACTGCATGAACTATCTCCCGTTTAATTTGTTCAAAGGCTTGTCATTGCTCAGGGCCGCATTTGAAATCCTTCTTCTTCTGGGTCACTTGACAGAGAGGGCTTATGATCAGACTGTAATTTGGAATATGCATTCTCCAAAAACCCACAATGCCTAAGAAAGCTTGTGGTTCCTTTTTGCTAGTTGGTGGAGACATGGCTGTTCTTTTGTTAATCACATCCATTGGGATCTGATGACGTCCATCTAGCCCTTGTATTCCTAAAAACTAGATCTCCTGTGCAGGTCCCTTGACCTCACTTTATTTTATGGCAAAACTGGATTTCAGGAGGATTTGGACTATTTTCTTCCCTTTCTCAAAAACTTCTTCTGCTGTACTGCCCCACACAATAATGTCATCAATGTATTGCAGATGTTCTGGAGCTTCACCCTGTTCCAGTGCGGTCTGGATCAGTCCATGGCAAATGGTAAGGCTGCGTTTCCACTGCTGGGGCAATTGATTCCAAGTGTGCTGAAAGCCCCTCCAAGTGAAAGCAAACTGTGGCCTGCACTCTGCTGCCAAAGGGATTGGGAAAAATGCATTCGCGGTATCAGTTGTAGCATACCATTTGGCTGCTTTTGACTCCAGTTCGTATTGAAGTTCCAGCATGTCTGGCACGGCAGCACTCAGCGGTGACGTGACTTCATTCAGGCCACAATAGTCTATGGTCAGTCTCCACCCTCCATTAGACTTTTGCACTGGCCATATAGGACTGTTAAAAGGTGAGCAAGTCTTGCTGATCACTCCTTGGCTCTCCAGTTGACAAATCACTTTATGGATGGGTATCAGGGAGTTTTGATTGGTACAATATTGCCTCCGGTGCACCGTTGTGGTAGCGATTGTCACCTGTTTTTCTTCATCCCTCAGCAACCCCACAACAGTAGGGTCTTCTGAGAGACCAGGCAAGGTAGACAGATGTTTAATTTCCTCCCTCTCCAAGGCAGCTATACCAAAAGCCCACCGGTACCCTCTTGGGTCCTTGAAATACCCTCTCCTGAGTTAGTCTATGCCAAACATGCACGGAACCTCTGGGCCAGTCACAATGGGGTGCTTTTGCCATTCATTCCCAGTTAGTCTCACTTCAGTCTCCAGTACAGTTAACAGATCCCCTTGTCACTCCAGAAATACAGATGGCTTCTGCCCCTTTACAGATTGATGGCACTAGGGTGCACTGCACACCAGTGTCCACTAGAGCCTTATACTCCTGTGAGTCTCATGTGCCAGGCCATCAACTCCACACCATCCAGTAAACTCGGTTGTCCCTTTCCTCCACCTGGCTGGAAGCAGGGCCGCTCTAGTCCTGGTCATAGTATTCATTACCCACTTCCTGTACATATGAGCCAGGAGCTCCTTCATTATAATCAGGAGTAAGATCAGCCCTTTTACTCTGTCTGGGGAACTGTCCTTTGGAAACCAGAGCAGCAATTTTCCTGGAAGAACCCCCTTTGGTGATTGTTTTTCCTTGCAACTGACGTGCATGCGCCTCTAGAGTTGAGGTAGGTTTTCCATCCCACTTCCTCATGTCCTCTCCGTGGTCACACAGGTAAAACCATAGGGTGGCCCATGGTGTGTACCCTCTATATCCTCTCTTTTGAGCAGAGGAATGCTGACTCCTAATAGCTGAGATACTGATCTGTACAGGTGGAAAGTAGGACCTATCCTCTCTGAGTTGCTGGACCTCCCATCCCAGGACAGTTTCTCCACAGCCAAGACAAGGGAGGAAGAGATAGTTTCTTTGTATTCCCAGAGTTGGCTAGCCGCTTCATCCACTGTTGGACCCTCTCCATTGTTCCACGTCAGTATAGCCAATGAGTTGGCACACGATGGTGGTGCGCTCTGTACCAACTTCCGCCACATGAGTCGTGTGCACCAGACTTTGTCTGGATCTTTGGGTAACTGCTTGTTCTCCAGGTCACCATAAATCACCTCCAGCATGGCTAATTCCCTCAGGTACTGGATACCTCTCTCCATGGTGGTCCTTTTCCCAGGGCGATAGACAACACCTTCCTTGAAGAGATATCTTTCCTTCATAGCTGACAGGAGTCGCCTCCAGAGGCTGAGTGTTTGTGCCCCTTTTCCAATTGTTTTGTCAATGCCCCCTTCCCTAGAAAGGGATCCCAGCTGTTTGGTTTCCCTACCCTCTAATTCCAGGCTACTGGCCCCGTTATCCCAGCATTGGAGCAGCCAGGTGACAACGTGCTCTCCTGGATGACGGCTGACATCTTTTTGCATATCTTGCAGCTCACTCAGGGATAGGGATTGGGTGGTTTCTGTCTCATCCACAAGTTCTTCCTCTTCCTCTCCTTGTGATAGCCCTGCTCTCTCATCTTCCCTCTCTAAATGAGCTGACTTTTGCTTCCAAGATTTCTTCTTGTGTATAGAGGTGACTGATACTGACACGGGTTGGTTCCCTGGTTGAACCTCAGTGCCTGTTGCAGGAGGGGCTGGAGTTTCTACAGTGCTTGTCGCAGGGGGGCCTGGAGTAGCCGCCATGTCTGTCGTTTTGTCACCAGATCCTTGAGGATTCTGAATAGTGTTGAACAAGGCTTGGTAGGCATGGGCCAGGCCCCAGCACATTGCAGCGACTTGTATCTCCTTAGAATTATCAGGGTGACAAACTTTTCCCAAATATTCTACTAATTTTTCAGGATTCTGCACTTGTTCAGGGGTGAAGTTCTAAAACACTGGAGGTGCCCACCGTCCTAGGCACTTGCCCATGCTATCTCACACACCCTGCCACTGTGACGGTGTGCTTCCCCTGCCCCCGACCTTTATCTCCTGTAACCCTGCTTAGGTGATAACCACCAGCGGTGATTGTAATGGATGCATCTGGTCACGATGGCTGCATCAGCTCAAAGTGGATTCAGGAGACAGATAACAACACAATAGCCTAGGGCTATTGTGCAATGCGCCCACCGAAGAAATTAAAACCTGTGGTCGGCATGCAGATATGACTATGGGTCAATCATCTTATCCCCATAAATAGTGAGCAGCCCAAGAGCCCTTTGAGCTCTCCTGCACGGCAGCGGGCTGCACGCCAGGATCTCCCCTTGAGCAGGGACGCCTCTCAAGGTTACTCCTCGAGGTTGAGAGATTCCTTGCCGCAACAGATCCTCGGTAAGTGACTAATAGCATGCTAAACTTTGAAATCTTAGCTAAGTGATATAAAGGATTGATTGCACATATATAATCCTTTAGATATAAACCGTTGACCAAGTCTGGGACTAGGACTGGATCTAGCCGCACCTAGACTCCTCTCTGAGAAGGAGTTTAGAAAGCAAGGGGATCCTTCCGAACCTCATGACTCAACGGGAGGGTCTCCCTGACAGTTTTGTCTGACCCTGTCCTCTATGCAGTAAATAATCAAGTGTGCCTCGCCATCGAATCTTGTTAAAACACTGTTGCATTGAACTTTGTTAACTCCCTATTCTGTATCAATAAACTATATTTTTACTTCTCTCTTACGAGTGAAGTGCACGCTCACTCCATCCGCAACAGCCACTCATAACTATCCAGCCTTGGGGAAGATCTCTGGGTGATATTCTTAAATTGCTTATTAACCTTAGACAAAACTGAAAAAATATTCCCAAGAAATACCCATAGAAACATCTTAACTACCCAAGGATGTTCAAGACACTGAAGTTATTGTAACGAATGAGGAAACATTGTAGAAGAAGGTAGTGAAGGTACCATTCTGTATTCCCTCCATAAAAAAACCTCTCAGAGGAATAAGTATAATTGCTAATTGTCTCCACGAGGTGGTACCTGACGTACAGTAATGGCTTCAGTACAAAACTTAGATACCAAAGTAAACTCAAGGTCACTGATTTAATAACAAATCTCCCAGGCAAAACATCACTAATCACTGCAGAGCACAGCAAAATGCAAAAACCAACACCTCTCTTTAATGTGTACAGCAAAAAAAAGAGCATGGTGCAGATCAGGTACACCAATATCGAGAACAGATGAATCAATATCGTGGCCCGCAAGTGTTAACAGATCTAAATTCCTTAATACAGTCTTGTTAATCTGTTATGGTCTGAAACCCTTCAAGCCCCACATTGGGCGCCAAAACAGACTGTGTTGTTTTAGCCCCAGTCGGCAATTAAGCACCACTCAGCCGCTCACTCACCCTCCCCCTGCAGTGGGATGGGGGAGAGAATCGGAAGAGCAAAAGTAAGAAAACTCATGGGTTGAGATAAAAACAGTTTAATAATTTGAAAAAAAAAGTAATAATAATAAATTGGAATGAGAAGGAAAACAATAAGAGAGCGAGAGAAGAACAAAACCCAGGGAAAAAAAAGAAGTGGTACAACCGCTCACCACCCGCTGACTGACATCCAGCCAGTCCCTGAGCAACGATTGCTACCCCCAGCCAACTCCCCCCAGTTTATACACTGAGCATGACGTCATATGGTATGGAATAGCCCTTTGGTCAGTTTGGATCAACTATGTTGGCTGTGCCCCCTCCCAGTTTCTTGTGCGCCTGGCAGAGCATGGGAAGCTGAAAAGTCCTTGACCAGTGTAAACACCACTTAGCAACAACTAAAACATCAGTGTGTTAACAATATTATTCTCACCCTAAAATCCAAAACACAGCACTATACCAGCTACTAGGAAGGAAATTAACTCTATCCCAGCTGAAACCAGGACAGAAACCAAACTAAACAAAAAAACCCTTGCACATACAGTGTTGTAGTTTAAACCAGCAGGCAGCTAAACACCACACAGCCATTCGCTCACTCCCCCAGTGGGATGGGGGATAGAATCGGAAAAAAAGTAAAACTCATGGGTTGAGATAATGATAATTTAATAGGACAGAAAAGGAAGGGAAAATAATGATAAAAGAATAAACAAAACAAGGCATGCACAATACAATTCCTCATCACCCACTGAGTGATGCCCAGCCACTTCCTGAGCAGTGGCCGCATCCTCCCGGCCAAATCCCCCAGGTTTTTTTGTTCAGCATGATGTCATATGGTATGGAATATGCCTTTGGCAACTTTGGGTCAGCTGTCCTGGCTGTGTCCCCTGCCAACTTCTTGTGCACCTCCAGCCTCCTCGCTGGCAGGGCAGTATGAGAAGTTGAAAAGTCCTTCACTTAGTGTAAGCACTGCTCAGCAACAACTAAAACATCAGTGTGTTATCAACATTATTCTCATCCTAAATCCAAAACACAGCACTATACCAGCTACTAGGAAAAAAATTAACTCTATCCCAGCCAAAACCAGGACACACACACACACACACACACACAAAGGTATGGGTTAGGATTATAGGGTCAAGCCAAGGGAATGTATACATGCTACATTCTGTGAATGTAGACAGCTTTTTTTGAGAAAGGTACAGCACTGTGCAGTATAAACATGCAAATTGATCTAGTGTCCAGGATTCAGCTCCTTGCTCTCTCTTTTTTTTTTTTTTTTTTTTTTTAAGAAGTATAGAAGTCTCTGCACTGCACATCTTTGTACTGAACTCATTGGTAACTATATTACCTGAGTTCTGATATCTAAAATACTTCACTTACTACAATACCCAGAATGCTGAATTGACTGTATACTTAAGACCTTTATCTTGGTCTTGCTTATGTTGAATGCAAAGGAGGCAGGGGGAGGCTGGGGGGGAATCACCTTCCCTTTTACTGAATAAACTTTCTACTTTTACCACTCTGCTATCACAGATGTAGTTTCCCAGGGACTATCTCTAATTGTCTTTCCAGTTCTTGAACATCTTTGCTGTAAATTTATCTACTGGTTTATGCTGTAGAACTCTAGTAAGAAATCTTTTGTTGGTCTAGCTCTCAGAATATTCACGAGAAATATTAAATTCCTGGGTTTTGGTTTTATGTTTATAAAAAATTATCACAAAATATAGCTTTTATAACACCTTTTAATGCTATAAAATTGTGTCAGATATTAAGTATTTAACACAATTTTTCACTCTTTAAAGGGAAGGAGTATATAACAAAACTTGCATAGCCAGAAAATCATATTTATTCAATCTTATTTCTGTGTTACTGACTCTGACCCTGTAGAATTCATTGACAAACTTGCCACACAGAGTAGTATGCCATCAGGATTTAGAAAAGACTATCCATGCATTGTAACTTTTTCAGCCACTTATGGCACAGAGTTTACTATGAGAATATTTAATCTATCCTCACAGAAATATATTTGGTGGAAGGTAAAATGTTGAAAACAGAAGGGTGTAGGACGTTGCAAAATGATCCTAATTTCACAAAGTACTGTAAAATGTCATCAATTAGGTATCCTCCATGGAGTTCGGACAGTCTTCCAGAAATGTATGGATATCTCATAGATACTTTGTCATTTCAGCAGAAGATCAGGATGGACACAGTAGGACAGCTGAGATGGCAGTAGATGCCATCCAGCCTATTATATGGCATCTTCCCTGGAAGGTAGGAAGTGAACATCTGGAATACTAATGGCCTGAAGAAAACTTCTTGAATAACTCCTTTTTCTGAGATAGACAGCTTTAATTATGACAGTTATCCTTTTGATCAACAGGTTATTTCTCTAAGACATCTTTTAAAGTGTACAAAATTATTCCTATCAGAATAGAGAACTTAACAGATGGCCATTATCACACAGTTTCAGGAACAGTGGCTGCCAGGAACTAGAGATTATACTGTTTGCCATAGGCATTTGATATAACTGTTTAGTCAATGTTTTTGTTGCTGATTGAAGTTAGGGAAGTCAGAGCTGAATAACAAAATATTTTCGAACATTGTGTGTGTATGTACAAAACCATTATTTTCTGTAGAATTTCTTCTAAATCTTAAAACCAGAAGATTTCCCTGAGTCTGTCATGGCAGTATCATTACTAAGCAATTCCAGTTCACCATATTTTAGTTCAAAGATTATATCTTCTTAATAACCTCCCTCTCTGCACGTGCATACAGTATACCTTAATAAATTCAATGAAAAAATTTATAACTGTCTTTAATTACAGTGTATGTTCTGCTTAAAAGCCTGGCGAAGAACTTTATAATTGTGTTATTTTGACTTGAAAACATGTTATGTACTACCTCAACATGAGAGTGCAATATACTAATCCAGTTGCTTAGATGTAGTATCAATAGTCAGTTTACACTGAAACATTGGCTGGTTTATAAAGAACAATAAAGAACCAGACAAAAATATGTGTGTGTTTGTGTTTATTGTGCTTAAACTCAGTTTCTCCCAAGAGACCTGCACATCTAAACAATCACATAGTCACTGAAGACAATAAATTTTACAGATTGGATCCACTTTGCCTAGATCTTACCTTACGTGGTATATCGTACGTATGATATTACAGCGTCTTTACAGTCTTTACAGTGTTTATTACAGTCTGGTTTTAGGGGTTTCCATCTTTTCTCCCTCCTCCATACCATTTCTTATCACCATGATTTTACCAAGATTCCAACTTAAAATTGAATAAAATTATTTATTTAATCCAGATAATTTACAAATATTTTATTTCCAGAGTTGAGGTGACAATGAACTGAAGCTGTAAAATTTAGAAATTTCTTTAACCTGGAATGCTGAAAAATATCCACTGGCATTCAAAACTGAAATAGTAGTCCACACCTTAAGCACCAATTCAGTTTTAAGCATTATAAACACCCCCTGGGATAAGAGATGGTACTCAAGTGTGCCTAAAATTATCCTTAGTGCTTAGTTTTATTCGTCTGTACACAGACAGAGGTGTCTGTTATGAGGCAAATGATGCCTACTTCTCTTTAAGTTTTGATTGCAATTCAGGGTTAGGCAACAGTTTGTTCTGGGATCAGATAGAGAACAAGACTGACTCTAATTAATAGTTAAGATAATTGATTAAAAGAGAAGATAGTTAGGTAATCCTCTCCATGATAGGGGAATAGATTTCACTTTGTTTTTTTATCCAGTGATGTTCTAATAGGAAAAAGTAATAAAACTTAAAATGTACTTGCATGTCAAGGAAATAAGTATGAAACCACAGTTTTGGTCATCACAGTCAAAACTCTAAAGTGTTAGGCTGAAATGATGCTTTGAGGTTGGAGATTTTTGTTTATTTATTTATTTAAATATATATGTGTATATATCCATGATTGGGTGCATCATCACCAGCATTTATGCCCACAAATGGCTCACACGAGGATAACTGAAAACAATCTCACAAAGTGCAATTTATACTGTGAATGTCAGACATTGTGCTATGTCACACCATGCTGAGATGTGGATTTCACCACTGCAGGGTAAAGTAGGCTGAACAATCTTCTGACCAGTAGACTGTTACGCACATACTGTCACCACCACAGGTTAAATAAAAATGCTCAAAAAATTACTAGATAGACTAGATGGGATACATGGAAGTGTCTAGCATTTTCTTACAAATTCAGATGCCATAGACTTTTAGAAAATAATACAGTTAAGACAAATTAAGTAGAAGAGTTTAGTAAATGTTTAGGACAAATGTGCTGAACTCCTGCAGAGGTGCTCCTATTTAGGAATTAAAGTAGCTCCCATCCACTGTAATTTTAGTTTCTGGGATTGTGTAATGAATACAGAGTAATGAAGGAACTTTATTCCCAGAATTTGCTTCTTCCTCATTAGTGTTTTTGTTCGAAATGAGTGTGGTTTTGAAGCGAATCTTCTGATTGTCCCCACTTACCATTTGTTTATTAAATTAACTGAATAGTTTTGCTCCCTACAAAGTAGATTTCTGTAAGGCGAAGCTAAATCAGAAACTACATTTTATGACTGAACTAACATGCTTTAGCTTCTTATTGGAAAACAAAGCTCTGAACCTTCAGATAGCTTTATAATACATGTTTGGTGGGGATGTTCAGTAAATGGGATCAGACTAAATCTAGTCAGGAGTAAAAGCTCTGAACCTCACCTGGTGTACATGGAGCATCCACAGCACTGATTACTTTGATCTACTACTTCTCTCCTATTCTCTCTGAATGCCTTGATAGTATAGATATAACCACTGAGAACCAGTCACCTGACACTGAATGTAGTTTAACTTATATATGCATTTGTTAATTTGTTTTAACTGTCGTAAGTAACAATTCTCATACAGAGTAAGAAATTCCTCATGTAGCTTTTTTTTCTGGTATTTCTGCACTGTAGTTTTCTGATTAAACTCTGAGCTGAGATTCAGCTGCTTAAGCTGATTTTCTAGTGCTCTTTTAGATATGCCTCCCTCTGAGTCCTCTGCCTGCTTATTCAGATCTCCCATAGAGCTTCCCACAGGGCATGTGTCATATTGATTAGCCCCATACAGCCCCTGAAAATATCTTACATCTGGGTGACTAAACTGAGCTCAGCCAGTCCTTTAAATGTTATTTACACACAGAATATTTGAGCAATTTGATAAGAAGTGCCTATTTCTCTATGACACCTAGATCATCAACAATTCTAAGTCCCAGAGTCAGCTAGTACATTTTCAAGTGTCAGAGGATGAAATTGGTCTCAAAGAGAAACAATTCTCAATTTCATTCTATTAGCCTTTTCTACCCAGCCAACAAATTCAATATCCCTGGCACAATACTACTATTACAATATTGTAGTTTCCTTTTTTTGATCTTGCTTCTATTACTGGATTACTGGAGATTGCATAGAAGGGTCAGTACATAAGAAATAAGGAAATCTTTCTGATGCTACATGAAATTTTATTAATCTCAAATCTCAGATTTTTCTAGTTAGGAGCAGACATTACAGAACCATAGTCATCAAGATGCTAATGGCTTTTCCATGTGACAATTTATGCCACAGTAAATAAAATAGGGTATGTAGTCAAAGGATTGCAATTTTTTACCTTGATAATAAAATTGCTTTGAGAAAGTGTTAAGCCCTGGGTTGTGCTTGACAGATCAGCCATTCAGTACTTCAGGTCTTTGTTTATCTATTGTTGACCAAGAAAATTATAAACTATGGATGGGCCATGCTTTTTATGGCACTGAGGAGGAATGCAACAGTTTATTTGCTTTTGCATATGCAAGAAGTACAATTTCTCAAAAAAATAACTTAATGTATAGTATCATGATCCATATTTATGAACTTAAGGACATAGCTGAGCATTTACACAGGCATTTAGCAAAGCATTTAGTAGTCTAAGATGCCATGTAATGTGAATTTAACCGCTTAAATTCGGAACGGTGGCTAGACAAAATGGTGCTGTATATTGTCTCATTTCTGCAATAGTGGAAATCATCCTATTACATCCAGACCTCTTCAGTGTGTTTATCTCCATCTCTCTTTGTCTTGTTACGATTTATTTATGTTGAACAGAGAGAAAGAAATTTGTCTAGGGTGCAGATCATCTCTACTTTAAAGAAGCATCCACAGAAAAATTAAAGGAATTGTGAACTACAAATATCTTATTTGCAATGACCATAAAGGGAAATTAAAGTAAAACACTTGTGAAAGTCTAAAGTTCCAGCATCTAAAGTTGAGTAGAATGTGGAGTTCTTGTCAATGATATGTTTTATTAAAAATTTTTATTTAGTGGAAGGAAATATCCAGATATGTCGGTGAGTAACGTCCCACTCCCAGCTGACAGTGATAACTTCAAGATGACAAAATCAGCTTCCTTTCTCTAGCATGTTTTTCCAGTGACCTGGAATATTGTATTCCTTTCTGCATAGGGTTCCTCTGGAGAGCTAAAAAGCGTATTCATCCCTGATAATCTGTATTCTGGTAGTTAAAGCCTTTTCTTAGCCTGACGAAGCTGCTTGTTCAAATTGCTTAGCCTGAGACTTGTTTAAAGCCTAGGTATTTGACTACTGGAGTAAACATTCTGTGGATAAGTAGGTTTAATGAACAAAATCAGATAGCAGCACAATGCTTTTAATTGAATCGTATGTACTCTGAATGACAGTACAAACATCAATCATAATAGTTCTGTTATTACATCCTGGAATACCTGTTTTCTGCAAACCAGAATACCTGTTTTCTGCCACAAGTGAGAGCTAGCAGTCAGTGCAGACTACCTAGAAAGCTTTCAGGGAGTCAGCAGAGCAAAAGCTGCATGCTCAGTAACACAACTTCATGTGTCCAGGAAAACTTTATCAGAAAATTTAAGCACCAAGGCAGCAGAATAGGTTTGGAGACGTTTTTCTGAATTTCTATCCTGAACTTAAATTTCTAACTCTCACTTAATTTGAACTAGGTTTTCAAAGGCTGTGTCAGATTTCTGATGTAAGCTTTTTCCCAATGTGTTTCAAAACTCAATACTGTAACATAAAATGTCTTTCATTCTATAATCAAGAAAGAATGTTGAGAGTTGATTTCATTGTAGAAAAGTATTTATGTAAATTAGAAAAAAGTCACTAGTTCAACTGAGAATATTCCTATGTGATTTTTTTCTTTCTTTGTTTCAGTAGTTGAATAAGTTTCTCAAAACACAAGTCAAATGAGGATAGCAGAACATTTTTAAAGCTGAAAATGGATGTGAGAAGACCTTAAATGGAATTATTAAGCTAAGCATGTTTCTGCCTCCTCACAGAGGGGATCTCTATGATTATTGAGGCAGGCTTTCTCAGATCTTGGTCAGGGTAGACTTGTTCAGCAATAGAGGTTTATGATCAGCTGGCTGTAATTGCCTCCGTGTTAAAAGAACTTTTAAGAATAATATGTATTTAAAGTTATTATTTTCCCTATTTAGAAATGGCAGGACTGGAAAATACCCCCAGAAGCTGTCTTATCTATCTCTGTGCATTAAGGTCGAATGCACTGTACAGTACCATTTGCAACAGATTTTTGTCTTTCCAATGTCTGTTTAGGCAGTCTACGCTGGTGCTTCACTATCCTTGTTACAAAATCTTTCCCAATGCTTCCTCTAAAACTTCCTTTCTGCAGTTTAAGCCAATTACAGATTCTTTTATATAAAATGAGCATAGAATTAAAGTATTCTTTTCATTTTGTTCTCAACCTTTTTTATAGCTAAAAGCTGTTATCACATAATCTGTTTCCTCCTGAAGGCTAAATTATACCAGTTCATTCAGTGCTTTCAGTATACTTGGTTTTTGGTTTGTTGGGTTTTTTTTTTGAGGGAGAGTAGGGAGGGCTCTGTCTGTTTGGTCCAAGTATTTGGAGAGAAATGTAGTGGACAAAGTTAGATTATGCTCAGGAAAATAAAGCAGAATTATTTCTTATGCATTACAAATTTAAATATATTCCTACCATTCTCTTTCCTTCCACAGTGGCAGGAGACTCTGGTTCATTTTCAGATTTTACTGTGCTCAAATTCCCAGATTCTTTTTTGAAGAGCTGCTACTTACTCATGGTTTCTCATCTCATATTTGTTCACTTTATTATTATTGTTGAAGTATGGAATCTTGGAATTTCCCTTATTAAGTTATTTCATTTTTGAGCCTTTTTAAATTTTTTTCGCAATCATTGATTTCTTATCTTGTTTTCCAGTGTATTGGTAGCATTTCCCACATTTTATTATCTGTAAATTTAGTGTGTGTTTTCTTTATGAAAATGTGGAAGAGTTCTTGACTCAAGAGAGATTTTTGCAGAACTCAGTAAAAACAATTGGGAAATGTGGGACTGCCTGGTAAGAATAACTGTTTTACTGGAGTTTCCTTTAAAAGTCTGATTCAGCTGGTTATATCATATGAGTGACCTGAGAGAAAGAATGTAGACATTAGATATTTATTTATTTATTTATTTTCTTTGTATATGATACTGTTATATCAATGTAGATGTACTCCATATTCTGTAGAGAAGCTCTAGAATGCTCATGATTTTGCATTGCATTAATTACATCCAAATCTGGTATATTTCTATTGCATCAGTTGCAGAGAATTCAGTAATTTGTATGTATCAATAAAGAATTTCAGTGGAAAAC
Source organism: Ciconia boyciana (assembly GCF_034638445.1). NCBI lineage: Eukaryota > Metazoa > Chordata > Aves > Ciconiiformes > Ciconiidae > Ciconia > Ciconia boyciana. The sequence continues at coordinate 179,394,719 of NC_132934.1, forward strand.
TTAGAGATTTTTTTTTTTTCTGTGCTGTTATAAACTTACTTTCTGTCTCCCACTAAATGGGAATGAGAGATTAATTTTGAGTGCTAAAAAGATTTATTTCTACAATTCCACTATGTTAACAGTAGCATGCTAACTTTGATATTTACAAGAAAGTAATTCAATTTCCCCAAATATCCACTTATATACCTTTGTCCAATTTGTTAGGTTTTGGCTCTGTCCTCAGCAGGCTTTTGAAAAGGTGCCTCTGACCTTCTGCCAATACAGAGCAAAAGGTAGGCTTACTGATTAATCTTCCTCCACCCCGAGTGAGGATGATTCTCTTTTCTCACATTGCAATAGTTTTCTTGGGTATTGTTCATTAATTATGAGCAAAGAATGATGTTCATATGCCATGTAGTGATACTGTTACAGGATAGCTCTGCACACAAAAATCGAAATCAATGATAACAACCTGAAGTTGCCTGCATGTGGTGTTACTGGAATTGTCTGCTATTTTCCTATCTTTTACTTATTGCTTTTCTTAGAGAAACTAAATATCTTCCTGTGACTCCTTGCTAACAAACCTCATGAAAAGCAAGCTCCATGTACCTATTCACATACACAGTAGGTTATTAACTCTCACTAAGGGAGAAAAGGGATGCTTACCATAGTTTAGTCTAAGCGGATATTAAGAAAACCTGCAGGAATCTGTATGTTACTGTGAGAAGCTACAATAAAGGCATTTTTATCCTGTATTAACCTCTGTGATTGCATCTATGCCTGCTTTCTAAGTTGTTCCTCATCTTAGTGAACTGGCTTGAACCTTTGTACCATTTCACTGACCAAATACAAAGTACCAGAAATAAGTTAAAATAGCAGTATGACACTCAAACTTAAAGCCATAGAAGTTTACAATAAATAGCTTTCCCAGAGCTCAACATTTTTGACAGCAACAATATGCATGGACATATGATTTATACACACAGAACAATAAATAAGTGGCTTCCATGCTATTTTTATAAAAAACCCCACTTCTATGAAGTATTATATAATTGGAAAGCCTGATACTGTAGAATCCTTAACAATTTTGTAATTAATTTCAATATAATTTTAAAAATAAAATTATTATATCCTGTATTCCTTTTCTAAGCTTTAGTATTTACTGGTTAATATAAAATTATGAGATTGGAAACACAAACCAAAAGGTGGGGAGAGAAAACAAGATTGCATTATGCACAAATGATAAAAATGAAGAAATTTTGGATAAAGTATAGATCTCAAAGATGAGACGGTAATATCTATTTCTTTGTTTTTAAGATCATGGTCAGAGAGGGAAGGTTAGATTTTTCTTGTGGTGGCAGGGTAATGAGATTTTGTGAAAACTGATGTGGAACACATCCAAAATAAAGGAGATAATAAAAAGTCTGACAAAATTCAGGAAGCAAAGGAAAGATTTTGTTTGTTTCACACAGAACTAAACTATCTGATTTAATTTAACACATTTATTTCTGTTTCAGTAAACTTGAGATTGCATTTCATAGAATCACAGGATGGCTGAGGTTGGAAGGGACCTCTTGAGATCATCTGGTCCAAAACCCCTGGTCAGAGTCAGCTAGATCATGTCACCACAATCATATCCAGTCATATTTTGAATATTTCCCTAGATGGAAACTCCACAATTTCTCTGGACAACCTATTCCAGTGTGCAACCACCCTCATACTCAAAAAAGTTTTTTCTTGTGTTCAGGTGGAAATTTATGTGCTTTAATTTGGGCCCATTGCCTCTTGTCCTGTCACCGGGCATCACAGAGAAGGGTCTGGCTCCATCTTCTTTACACTCTCCCATCAAATATGAATACACATGAATAAGATCCTCCTGAACTTTCTCTTCTCCAGGCTGAGCAGTTCCACCTCATATGAAATCTCCTCATATGAAAGATGTTCCAGACCCTTAACCATCTTCATGGCACTATGCTGGACTTGCCCTCCAGTATATCCATGTCTCTCTTGTACCATGGAACCTAAAACTGGACCCAGTACTCCAGATGTGGCCTCACCAGGACAGAGGAGAGAACAAGGATAACCCCTCTGCTGGCAGCATTCCTCCCTTGCAGCCCAGGAGGCTGTTGATCTTGGCAGTGAGGGCAGCTTGTTGTTCAACAGCACTCCCAGGTCCCTTTCTGCAAAGTGACTTTCCAACCAGGCGGGCCCCAGGGTGAACTGGTGCAGGACTTGGCATTTCCCTTCATAAGGTTCCTATCTACCCAATTCTTTGTCTCTAAATCTTTATCTCTAACTCTATCTATCTAATTCTCTGAATGGCAGCATACCTGTCTGGTGTTATCTAGTAGTCCTCCCAGTTCTGTATCATCTATGAACTTTCTGAGGATGCGCTCTTGACCCATTGTCATTAATGAAGGACCTATTATCGACCCCTGTGATATACCACTGGTGACTGGGCTCCAGCTGGACTTTGTGTCCAGCCTTTCAGCTAGTTTTCAAACCACTTCACTATCCATTTATATAATCCAATTCATTTATCTAATCTAACCTAATTCACTTATCCAACCCAGTTCGACAATTATCATAAGATTCCTAATAATAAATATAACAATAGACTACTTGAGTATCAGAGGAAGTTATGTGTGGAGACGTAATTTGAGACAACTTTAAATTAATACGGAGTAAATGTCTGAGGGCTAAAAATGAGATATAAGGGATTAAAAGAACTTCAGAGTAAGAAAAAGTCTTTCTGAGTTACAGAAAGGCATTTTGGCAAAGAATGGTTTATAAAGGTAGCAAATTATAGTGGCAAATTACAGTGGCGAAAAGTCAGTGATATATAATTGATAAAAGGTAAATGTCAGTGGATTAGAGGTAGGCAAGTACAAGGAACATAAGGCCCAAAGACTCACTGGGCATTGCTAGGTTACCAAAATATGATACTGATTTTTTTGTCTTATATAGTCAAGTCTCTCTTTTTTTAAGAACTTTTTTTTTCCAGGAGTTCCAAGAAAGGAGCTACTGTACATTGTAAATTATACTGCACAGTAGATTTGTCACTAGTTATTCTGCTAATGCACAGAGAAAATCCTGACTGAATGCACAGAGTGTGATTTCATGCATATTTTTTCTTCTCTCAGCCAGAAAAGCCCCTAAAGTGAACTCAAAACGAGAAATTTTAAGATGCTTCATGGATGTTTGGGATTCCAAGCCAGTGGAAAAAAATAGAATAAAAATAAATTTGAAGAGACAGACATCAGGAACCCTGAGCAGCAGAGGAAAGATGAAGTTGTTTAGGTGTATATTTCTGAAGAGGGAATGCAGCAGTATGATGGGATAGGTGTAACAACTTCATTTGCCTTTAAATAATACCCTTGCTTCCTATGACTTTATTGGTCAATGATAGGGAAAGAGAAGCTATGATGTGACAATAGCATGGTTGAAACACAGCTCCCAATAGTAAAGGTTAAATATAGCTGTCAATATATGAACTAGCAGTGAGCTGAATAGCTCTCCAGACCCTTCTAACTATATTGACTAGGTATCCACTGATGACACTGACAGCTTAGGATTTTGAGGTTTTTTCCTCCACATATGTTCTATACACACAAATACAATACAGCAAAAATGTGTCAGCTGAGGTCAGGATTTAAATAGTCAGTGGAAGAATGGCTGAAAAAGCTTTGAGATCACTGTGGTGTCATAACAGCTGGGTTGTACAGCTAAAAAAAAAAAAAAAAGTTTTTGCGGATCTGTTTTGTGAGACTGATCATTTGCTTGATTCCCTTCTACCAAGAGTTGTTTTGTTTGTTTTGTTTAAAGAAGTATTTTTTCTTATGTCTGACAGACGCATGGATAGTCTACAAATGCAGCTCTGCCCTCAGCAGTTGAACAGTTTCTCAAGCAGTGCACCATCAGGCTGATGTGAACTGACAGTACTTACACCCAGGTGCCATTGTCTAACATGCCTGGTGACAAAAAAATGTGGCTTGACAGATCTTATTGTTCTGTTTCACCTCTCCATGCGGTGTTCCTTTTCTTAACAGGAAATGTTAAGGGACTATTTGTTTAGTATGTAAAAAGTCTGTGTTCATGAAGGCCTCCTGTGTGTCTGTAGATCCTAGTGACTTCTACACATAGACTCATGTGGTCTCCCTGGATACTTCCTGTTCCTTCTATAACTTTCTCTATGAGGCTCTTGGCTATACTACAACTCTGAAAAATGATGTTTTGTTTTGTTTTTGTTTTTGTTCAATACAATTTCTAGATGATGGAATGAAGGGTTCAGGGACCTGGTACATTTCTGAAATAGCTGATTAAATGATAATTTCTGGCAAATTGAGAACTTACTCTATGACTAAAAAATTGCAAATATTTTCAATGTCAATAAATAGAAATCAGAAGCCTGCCAAAATTTTATTTCTAATAAGAGTCAGAAATGATACATAGGACTTGAATAGTTCAGAAGTACGTTTTGCTTTGTTGCTTAATTTCAAATTTACCAATTCAAGCGATATGTGCTGTATCAACAGGAGATCAACAGTTGCAAGTGCTGGATAAGATGCCCCTGATATTATACAAAACAACTAATTCTGCTGCCTCTGGTAAGAAAATTAGGGAGATACAATACTTAAAAAAAGTACTTCTGTACACTAGCAGTGAAGTGCACAATAGTAAAACACAATAGTTGTGTACAAAACAGAGGAGAGGGAAACATTTTAATAGAAGAATGGTTCACTGGGTGGAGAATGAATTTAATGTTTGGGGGACCAGTCTTTAAATTTGTACTCTCTTTATTTAACACATTGCATAAAACTCTCCTGCAGAATATCCTAATCGGGGGGGGGGGGGCGGGGGAGAAAGAAAAAAAAGCATTTCATACTGACATGAAAACGGTGGAAAAAACTACAAACAGCAGATGAACATATGGAGATGATGTACAGCCATCCAGGGAGGCATGAGACAGCACTGACAGAAGAACACTACAAAGTAATCCAGTTTATGCCTAAGGTTCTTTTATTCTTTGAGCATGCAGAGCATAGTAAAAAGAGCAACATACCCTATGTGCACTTTAGATGTAAAAGGATCATGATATACAGGTTATGGTGAGTCAGTGAAGAAGGGCAAAAATGGACTGCATTCATGCAATTGATGGTTTGACAATAATGTGACAAGAACCAGTGGAGAGGTAGAAAAACCTGAACTGTCAGTGACAATAACTGTGCAAAGCTGAATTTCCTAAATATTATGTGACAAGTTAACAGCAACGTAACAAAAAATAGCAGACAAGTATACACTATCAGAGACCATCAGAAACCTAATGGTCCAGACGGATATAGCATGGCTGTTCAGTGATGCACATTTTCATCGTAGCAAATGTAGCCAAAGCAGAGATCTGTGACACCAAATACCACAGATGTCAGTGATAACCATATGGCATCAATTCCATGTTACTGTATACTCACACAGCTCATTTACAATATAAATTATATAAATTTTAAAGATGAAGTGCTGTATGTGCAGTGATGGCAGGATGGCGTAAAGAAGATGGAGCCAGATACGACAATAGGTCAAGAGGCATAAAATAATCAGAAATTCTGATTAAATATAAGGAAAAAAATTACCATGAATGTAATCAAACAAGTTACGCAAGGAGGTTGTGATATGTCTGTTCTTGGAAGTATTCAGGACTTGACTGGACACAACCTTGGGCAACCTCATCCAATTAGATCTGTTTTGAGCAGAATTTGGAGTATATGTTCTCTGGATGTCCCTCCCAACCTAAATTGTTCTATGGTTCTAATATGGAATATTTTTAATTTCTCTGTGGTAGTGCTGTTGTGGCTGTGATGATCAAAGGACTTACTTAATAAAACAAGCTTTGTAGAAACAGATAACATCTCTTGGCAGGAGGGGAAGTATACAAGATTTAGGGAATGCAAAATACTTTCTTGGAGCTTGTTTTTAATACACAATTTGGATGATTCATCAGTATTTTTTGTTAGTTTTACTGGTTAGATATTCGTGTTCCATATCCATCAACTCTTCATTGTCCAATGGTACATTACCAAGGTGGTAGATTAACCAGGCTCCAGCATGTCTGGAAGCAAAAGAAGTCCATAGCACAATTTTAATGTTTCTCTCCTCAGGTCTTGCTCTTCATGCTGGACAATGTTTATAAAGATGAATGCACTATATATGGTTCAGAATTTACTTACTCAATCTTTTTGCTCTATCAGTGTTGTCTCTTTCCATCCATGTCCCTCCCTTTTAATCCACAAAATCAGAAGCTGTCTGTAAAAGATAAAATATGATGTATAAAAAATTTCCTAAGATGGATGCATTGATAATAGCAAGAAATCATAGAGTCAAACAAAATAATTTTTACAAGTAACAGTCCAAAGATTTCTTTCCCTTTTCGAGTAGTTGGGATAGAAAGGGAGAAAGCAGAACAGAGTGACAACAGTGATTATTAAAATAAACACACATCACTGTAAGATGTACTTTACTTTGATTACTGTGAAGGAATAATCACTTTACTGCCTTTGTTTTCATGACCTTTTTATTCATATTAGGTATCATCTTGCCGGGCTTGGACATCTCTTTCAAATAAACAACATATCTTTCTTACAATTTATGTTCACTTTCTCTTTTTGTGATTTTCCAATGTTATTAAGATTGTTTTCTGCAGATTCAGCTGTTTCAATTAGCTTGTTGTTCCAAAGGTTCTTTGTCATGCATATGTTGGACATTTATATGAACTGCAGTACACAATAACAACTCTTTCCTTTATAATTTGGTTTTACATTTTCTCTTTTATGATATATTAAACCTTTCTAGTTATATATGTTAAAACATATTGCATTCTTTCCTGTATGCTGATTAAACAGTGATGTCAATCACAATTATATGAAGATTTTTGCATACCTAAAAAATAAAGAAGTTTGATTTTGAGTCTGGGTTTAAAATATGAATCTGCACTGATAAAATGTTCAGACCGTGATCTGTACTTCCTGTTCATGCATTCAGAATTGAAGGAATTGTATATTTTAAGTATATTTATCTGAATAAGCAGAACAGATATATTGGCTAAAAAGACTATAAAAAACTTATTTTATATCAATTGTTTTCCAAATTTGGTACAGATGATCAAAACAGTAAAATTATTATGAAAAATCATAGGTCTCAGTCCCACTATCCCCGTTAGCATAGAAATAAGACCATGTTGTAATTGTGAAATGAATATGCTATTTGGGAAGTAGTTGGTTAAAGACTGAGGAATGTGATCCTAAACTGAAAGTTTACACCTGGAATAGTACAGCACAGCTGTTTCTCTCCTTGAAATTTTCTTTGCTTTGATAAGAAACCAACATTATCTGTGAATTTTAAATTGTGTAGAAAAAAAAATGCAGTTAAGATACTATATCTCCTTCTGTGTGCTCATTTACAATAGATCACTTTAAAGTAGTACAGCTCTTCTTGCTGTTTACAAATTGTAAGCATTTATTTGTTTGGATATTCAAACAGAAATATCAGGTCAAATTTTTGGTCTAGCTATTTCTTGCTAAATAAAACCAATAGGTCTCCTGTCATATGTAGGATAACCCACTAGGCTGCAAGTAGATTTCTGTGGTGGGTTGACTCCAGCCAGCAGCTAAACATCCACACTGCCTTTTGCTCACTCACCTCTCCTGCAGGATGGGGAGAAATGTAGAAGGAAGGCAAAAAGACTCTTGGATTGAGATAATGACCATTTAATAAGAAAAGCAAAAGCTGTGCACACAAGCAAAGCGAAAAGAGGCAGATCCCATCGGCCGACAGATATCTAGCCACTTCCTGGGAAGCAGGGCCTCAGCATGCTTAATGGATACTTGGGAAGACAAATTCTGTAACCACAAAAGTCCCCCCATTCCTCCTTCTTTCCCTGAGCTTTTATTGCTGAGCAGGACATCATATGGTATGGAATATCTCTTTGGTCAGTTTGGGTCATCTGTTTTGGTTATGTCCTCTCCAAGCCTTGCCCACCCCCAGGCTACTCACTTTCGGAGAAGGGGGGAGAGAGAGAGAGAGAGAGAAAGTCTTGATGTTGTGCACTGGTGTTATTAGCACTGTTTCAGCCACAAAGGCAACACACAGCATCATACAGGCTGATATGAAGAAAGTTAACTTCATAACTTCATCCCAGCAAGACCCAGTTCAATTTCTAATAAGAACAGTACATCTTTTATATGAAACAGGAGGGTAGGCAGATCACAGAGTCACCTCCTTCTCTGGAGAAGTAACTAAGAACAGAAAAATATAACTTCAAGGTATCTCTACTTATTGCCACAGCTAGTGGACAACCCAAAGTCAAAACAGTTCGTTGTAACTTTTTTTAACATTCCATAGGAACATATAATATTATTTTCAAGTTTTCTTTTTTTTTTTTCTTCTCTCTGAGAGTGGGAAATCTTTTCTGCCCTCTTAGGACAGCTTTTCAGTTATTGTACTGTTGCAAGTAGATGAAAGAGGCTGAAGGCAGAGGACAAAATTTTCCCTATTTAAATAATTATTATTATTTCCTCTGCTGGCTGCAGTGGAGCAGGTAACTGTATTCGTCATCCATAGACTATGTGGTTTGATTTTTTAATTTCTCCACTCTTTCCTTATAGAAATAGACTTCTTAGACCTGAGAGTTTTTACTTGTTTCTATTTTCCTTTAAATATATTCATAAAGCATAAGGACAAGGCTTGTTTGAATACAGACAGCATTAGGCTCCTTCTAACATTAGAGAACACACATGCTTCTCCACCTGTGCTGTGATGAGTTCCTCCAGGTAAACGTAAGAACCAGACTGTCTTCCTGTGGATTTTGATTCTCAGCATTTTTACAAATTGTCTATAACTCTGTATTCAGTCAGAGTTGGGGAGGGGGCGCTGCAGGAGTGGCTTCTGTTAGAAGAGATCAGGAACTGCCCCAATCTTGGACAGAGCCAGTTGTAATGGGCTTCAAAACAGACCTGTCACTGGCCAAAGCAGAGTCCATCAGTGATAGGCTGTGATAAGATATTTAAGAAAGGGTAGAAAACACTGCACAGCAGCTGTGAGACTGATGAAGTGAGAAACATGTGAGAGAAACAGCCATGCAGACACCAAGGTCAGTGAAGAAGGAGAGGGAGGAAGTGCTCCAGAAGCTGGAGCAGAGATTCCTTTGCAGCCCGTGGAGAAGACCATGGTGACACAGCTATCCACCCTGCAGACCATGGAGGACCCCATGCGGGAACAAGTGGGCATGCCCTGAAGGAAGCTGCAGCCTGCAGAGAGCCCATGCAGGAGCAGGTTCCTGGCAGAAACTGCAGCCTGTGTAGAGGAGCCCATGCTGAAGCAGTTTTTTCTGGTAGGACCTGTGACCCCTGGGGAACCGTCACTAGAGCAGTCTGTTCCTGAAGGACTGCACCCCATGGAAAGGACCCATGCTGGAGCAGTTCTTGAAGGACTGTACCCGTGGCAGCGACCCCAGGCTGGAGCAGGGGAACAGCATGAGGAAAAAGGAGTGGCAGAGTGTTTTGAACTGTCTGCAATCCCCATTCCAAAGCCCTCTGTGCCACTCATGGGGAAGAAAGTAGAAGAAGAGGGAATGAACCTAAGCCTGGGAAGAAGGGGTGGGGGGAAGGTGTTTTTAGATTTGTTTTTATTTCTTGCTATCCTACTCTGATATTAAATGGCAATAAATTAAATCAATCTTCCCCAAGTCGAATCTGTTTTGCCCATGACAGTAATTGGTAAGTAATCTCCCTGTCCTTATCTCGACCTGTGAGTTTTTAATCTTTTTTTCTCCCCCTCTCCTGCTGAGGAGGGAGAGAGAGCAGCTTGGTGGGCATCTGGCAGCCAGCAGAGCTGCTCTGTTTATAGAAACACTAACAGTATTTCTGTAACAATATCATCCAATTAAAACAACTGTTCTGTCCAGCAGTAGAGACTATGTGGTCATTTGCAGTAATTCCTTTTAAACTCCCTGACTCAGAAATTGTGGAAGATTAAGCAAAGAGTCACCTCAGCTTGGCTGTTTAAGTCTGCTCATTTTTAAGCTCTAACAGAGGAGTCATGTCACGGGTTTTATTCTAAAAGGGAAAAGATTTTGTATAACAGTGTTGTGGTTTACCCCAGTCGGCAACTAAGCACCACACAGCCGCTCACTCACCCTCCCCCCGCAGTGGGATGGGGGAGAGAATCGGAAGAGCAAAAGTAAGAATTCTCCTGTGTTGAGATAAGAACAGTTTAATAATTGGAATACACACACACACACAAAAATAATAAATTGTAATGAGAAGGAAAACAACACGAGAGCAAGAGAAGAACAAAACCCAGGAAAAAACATGTGATACAACTGCTCACCACCCGCCAACCGACGTCCATCCAGTCCCCGAGCACTGATTGCTACCCGCCAGCCAACTCCCCCCAGTTTATATACTGAGCATGACATCATATGGTATGGAATAGCCCTTTGGTCAGTTTGGATCAACTATCTTGGCTGTGCCCCCTCCCAGTTTCTTGTGCGCCTGGAAGAGCATGGAAAGCTGAAAAGTCCTTGACCAGTGTAAACACCACTTAGCAACACCTAAAACATCAGTGTGTTATCAACATTATTCTCATACTAAAACCCAAAGCACAGCACTATACCAGCTACTAGGAAGAAAATTAACTCTACCCCAGCCGAAACCAGGACAATGGGTTGCTACAGCATAGATCTATCTTTTCCTCAATAAGCGGAAGTTCTCTCTCAAACTAATAAATTTTGTTTTGAAGTCCATAATGCACTATAATTGTGGTATTTGCAATACTTAAAGGTCTTTGTGAAACTGCTTTACTAGCAAGTAGAACTATCTTTTTTTTTTTTTTTCTTCACAGAAATTGCAAACTTGTTCTTTATTCCAATAAATACTAGTGTTTGTTTGTTGGGGGTTTTTTAATATCTTAAAGTGAGTAAAATTAGTGAAAATTAGACATGTTCAGCCTGCAGGAGAAGAATAGGAAACTCGAGCATGTAATTAAATTAAACATTTTTAAGGAAAATAGCGGAGAGGGAGAGAGGAATTTGGCAAAAATTACTTTCCTATTCCTGGGCAAGACATGGAAACATATTGTCAATATTTACCAACACCACTACCCAAACAAAACAAAAAACTTACTTATTGTATATTATATATAAAACTATCTGTAGCGGATTGATGCACGGACTCCGATCGAGGGTTAAATCGAAGACCCTTTATTGAACTATTACATGGCTTATATACTTTCTAATTGTTTGTACATGTGCTACTGAGAGAACTCTTATTGGTTTATATGTCTTGTTCACGCATCCTTCATGCGTTCCTTCAGCTAATACAATTGGCTATCTTTTTGCAACTTTGCAGTTCCTTTCTTCACAACGAAAAATCAGGAGCTCGCCTTATCTCTCTCCAATGCTATCCACTCCTACTCCTGACACACAGCCTCCTTCCCTCAGGCATAACCCAAACTCTCAGTACTTCAATCTTGTTAACCCTTTCACTCCTGCTATGCCTAATTCCTCCTCAACTATCTAAAAAGAAAAATATAAAATGCTAGTTTCCAAATGTTTTACACAAAATAAAAATCCTAGTATCTACTGATAGTTTATCTTTTGAATAACAAGTTCACTTTTGAATTAGTTCTTAATAATCCACTGTAAAATGAAATATTACTGAATAATTATTTACTAAATCTTTTGATTTCTCAACATTGATCTTTTAAAAATTAATTTGAAATTAATTTAATTTTTATCTTTTTTTCTCTTCTAGTAAGTAAAAATTAATAAACTTCATGTAATTTAAAAAATAGCTGGCGTGGTGGAGTCTATCATAATTTCATTTACGAAGAGGTCTTTGTTCACCAAACCAAGTAAAAAATAGCATCACCCTTTGCTACTGCTGGTAAGGAAGTTTGTCTATATCTAGAATTCCATAAAGCTTTTTCTTGTGCTATTTTTTTTCTTCAAGTCTATTAAGGATAACAAACATCACTGTGAAAACACAGTTTCTTGCAGTATTTATCTTTAATAATATAAACAAATTGCTCTTCACTCCCAGCTCCACTCTAGGGTCTTTTCAGCAGTACTCCACTGGGAGCTATTAGACCTTATTTTGGTATCAAAGGTGATTGTGATCCTCACCAATTTACAATTCTTCATGCTATTACTTTATTCTCTTTACATATTCTTTCCTTTCTTTACATATAGTTTCGGCATCTACGCTGTTTCTTTGTTTTCTATTGTATTAACATAAATGTCTGTATTTCATTAAACCTCTGTGCCTCTGTGCTTTTTGTATTACTATACAAACAGTTTAAATCTTGATCTTTCATCAAATTTTGTAAAGTAAGCATGCCTTTAACAGTATCACTAATCTTGACTATTGTTTTCATTATAATCTTTTTATTACCAATGATCAATCTAATTTCTTTTCTTATTACTGTATTCTCTTTTAACTTATTAACAGGGATTTTTTTGTTTTGTTTTGTTTTTGTTCTATATTGTAAAAAGTCATAACATTTATAGCAATTCTGACAGCTCAAAAGATGATTGGTATCAAGTTAGAGGTCTCCAGTTAAGAGTCCTTTCCCATTACTCATCTCCAAAAGCTTTGTCTTACTGTTCTCTCTTTCCTTAAGAAAATAGTTTTCAGACTTTGCAGATCACTTACCCTCCATTTCAGTAGCTGTTCTAGCCCTTTTCTACCTCTATTCCTTTAACCTCCCCTTTTCCCCTCTGAAAGTCTCCTACATCACCACTCACAGATCTTCCTCAGTTCCCTCATTCTGAACTTCACCCTTTTCTTAACGGGATGAGTCCTTTTTATGTTCTTTGCCTGCAAACTTAGTTTTTCTAAACTTCAACAAACCTGCTGTAAGCTCAGTTAAGCTCAACCCTTTCGGCCATGAGTAGTGATGGTGGCAGCCACTGAGCTTCAGTAGAGACTTTCTGCACCACTTTATTGCCTTATTCATTGTTTCCACTTCTCATGCATACCTCAAAAGACCCTGAACTGCAGGTTTCCCCAAGGCTTTCCCTTTGCTAACAAACTGCTTTCTTCCCTTACCTGCACAAAAACCTTGTATGGCAATAACTTCTTGCAGCCTTTGTTAGTGACTACTTTGGTACTCTGGAAAAGAGCTTGCACAATCCTACACATTATTTGCTGCAGTTAGTTAACTTCTCCATTTTACAGAGGAAGAAGAAAAGATAGGAAGAGAAAACAGTTCTTGCCTACTCAGTTGACCACCACAGAGTCTGCCACAGTTCAAATCTTTTCTGGTGTCTATATCTATGTCAGGAAAAATCCTACTGATGCTTCTTTGTAAGGAGCCTCTGATAATGTAAGCCTGCATCTTCCTTTTCTGGTACAAAAGTGTTTTTTATCTACCATTTTTCTTTCAGTTTGGAGATCATTCTTTTTTTCTGGTTTCTTACATATCATCTTTATTCTGTGTTAGATCCCACACTCTCTGTCTTGTCTCTTCCTTGCTCTCAAACCGATTAATCTTCCGTGGTAACTTTTAAAAAGTCTCACTGCTGTCTCTTGACTCCTTCATTGTACAAGGACTTTGACTTACAATTTTAAAGTGTTGCCACCTTGCAAAAATGCATACTCAGTTTTCACATTCTTGAAATTATTAACATTATTCAGTTTGGTGTAATGAATATTTGTGTGCCTCACACTGATTGATGTGTTCACGGCAAAATTTAGTAATGGATTAGACATAATTGGGACAGATGGACTCCTTCAGCATGTATCTTCTCATATGGTCTGAATTCAGATTATGGAAAAATTAATTTATACTGCCATTTATACTGAAAAAAAAGCCTTAAAATAATTTTTTAAAAAGAGAAATGGTTTTACTGATTCTTAGAATGAAATGTGGATGAGTAATCCAGATTTTTCTCTAAAGTCTTACAAGAATACTTCTTCCAATAGTGTCATAGTTGAATATTTAGTTACCTTTGTCTAACCATGAATGCTTCTCGCTTCTGCTACCTATGCAATACAGAATAATTTCATTATTATATTAAAAAGCAAAATAAAATTATGTTAAGATTTCTACATTAACTACTAAAATTAGAAAATACTTGTTGGTACAACCTTCAATTAAATGATTGCATATCAGTCAATTATGTATAAGCAAAGTGCTGATGCTAGAGAACCTCCTACCAAATGCCAAGCTCCATGTCCCAATAACTGAGATTCTAGATTTGTTTAATTAAATAGCTGTTTTTACAGAAATGAAGAAAATTTTCATAATTATTTGTGGAATAATCTCAGAAAAGGGAAAAAAAACACAAACCCCAAAACCTCATATCATTTATGATAACTAAAGAAATACTTCTAGTTGAAAGACAACATTAGCCATGGGCAATATACCAAATTAATTATAGGCATTGCTGACTGCAGTGGCTCTAATTCTGTAAAACACAAACACAGGTTTATGTGTGATGTGTTTTTTTTTAATTTGACCTTAAAAAAAATACAAATCAACATGCCAAATTGGTTTAAGATTTAAATAAAAATAGATTACATACATTAAAAGGTTTGTATAGTTACATGGTAAATCTGTCCCTTGTCTAAAGTATAGCACATAAAAACTGACCAACTCTGCAGGTGCTTTAATTATACAAGATATAAAAGTAATATCTTCTAGCAGTATTAACTTTTTACATGCAAAAATTGCAGAACATAATTCTCATCTGGTCTGAGAAAACTTAGTAGGTTCTCACTCCTGTTTTTGCTTAGAATGTCGGCCCAGACAGTTGCCAGTTACCGTAAGCGCATGGGTATTTGGTCTTTGACAGGCTCATGGCTAGAAGGCTGAATTCAGTGGCTCAAACAGGTAGATCTAGGTATTGTTTCAGGTGTCTTATGGTATTTCATCTGACCCTTCACTTATCAGTCCAGAATAATTTGGGTCCCCCAGCTGTGTCATGTCTTCCAGCTTTGATCTTAGATACCCCAGGACATCTGAAAACCCACTAGAAATCTATATTTACACAACTAAATCAAGGCCAGTGAGTTCTTTAAAAGGCCAGCACCTACACCCACTATTCTCCTTTTTTGCTGGCTGCTTAATCTCCTATGAAACCCTTTCTTCCAAAGCTTGATGCAATTGACTAAACATGACCAGTTGTGCTGGTTTTGGCTGGGCTACAGTTAATTTTTTTTCATAGTAGCTAGTATGGAGCTATGTTTTGGATTTGTGCTGAAAACAGTGTTGATAATACAGGGATATTTCAGTTATTGCTGAGCAGCGCTTGCACAGAGTCAAGGCCTTTGACTCCAGTTCATACTGGCATTCTTTTTTTTACTTCTCACACCACTCCACCAGCAAGTAGTCTGGTGGTGCACAAGAAGTTAGGAGGGGACACAGCTGGGACAGCTGACTTCAACTGACCAAAGGGATATTCCACACCATATGACATCATGCTCAGCAATAAAAAGGCTTGAGGAAGAAAAAGAAAGGGGGGACGTTCGGAGTGATGGAGTTTGTCTTCCCAAGTAACCATTACATGTGATGGAGCCCTGCTTTTCCTGGAGATGGCTGAACACCTGCCTACTGATGGGAAATAGTGAATTAATTCCTTGCTTTGTTTGTGTGCATGGCTTTTGCTTTACCTATTAAACTGTCTTTATCTCAATGCACAAGATTTCTCACTTTCACCTTTCTGATTCTCTCCCCCATCCCACTTGCAGGGGGAGTGAGCGAGCAGATGTGTGGTGCTTAGTTGCTGGCTGGGGTTAAATCACGACACCCGTGCATCTGGAATGCTCTAGGGTATCTGAGAAATCCACATGAAGCTGACAATTATGCTAAGAACCTATAGAAGACCATACGGAGCAACAATAGAGGAAACGTGGGACATCCACACGGACACTGAAGACTTAATTTTAGGCAGGTTTATTAAATCCTAGTTGTATAGCCTTTCTTCTATGATACAAATGCAGCCTGGGCTTTGATTCAGTTGTCTAAACACACGATTCTAGTGTCATTTGAAATATCTTAGGGTAGTCCATATATTTTCAGCTACTCCTTTAGAAAGGCACAGTTATCTCATAAATCAAGTATTGTATGTCAGCCTCGTAGATGTCTCAGATACCCCAGGGTATTTCAAATAACAGTAGATGGGGGGGAGGGGGATAGGGGTAAATGAATTGAGCCATTAGGGACTGGGCTTTTAATTCTTTTATAGATTAGCTATATAAAAGTTAGGTACTAAAACCCCCATAACAATCTAACCTATGGCATCTTGGAGCTACATTTTTTATCATATAATGTAATCATAGTAAAATTCATGCTTGCTCTATACAACCCCACTCCAACTAAAGCAATATGTGTTTCCTGTTTGTAACTGTTCTCTAACTATTCACATTAATATTGGTATCGATATAGAATATTTATTTTAGGGATAATAGAAATTATTACTGTGCAAAGCCTTTATATAATTCAAATAAAATAAATATTTGATAATATAAATATAAGTCCTGTCAAATATTTGTAGAAGTGTAAGAAGTAACTTTGGAATATAAATGAAAAAAAAAAAGTCTTTTTCTAATTCTGACAATCTTATTGAGGTACGTGATTGAGATACGTGTTTTAATATTAATGTTAAAAGATTATTATTGGTTATCTTGTACAATCTTTAAAATAGTCTATGATTTCCAGTTGGCAGATTTTACAGCACAGATACATTTATTTACGTTGTAACCAGGAGGACAATATCAAAAACATGATCTGACTTTGAAGCAGAATGAAGCGAAGTCTGAAATGGACTCCCACAATGATCAAGGAAAAGATGTGGGGTTTTACTGTTAGGACTAGGTATCTTTTTCTTTAACAGTTTTCTTTTCTAAATTCAGGGATGTGGACTGAGAACTTAGGTATAGTAGAGAAGGATGTAGATGTTATGCATTTAAAAAAGCCCCTTGGTTTCTGCATTTTAGCTGTAGAGGCATGACACAGGGGTGTCTAGTTTTGATGTGTTTTAATGTATTTTGAATACATAATAAATTGGGCATTTTAAAATTGTGACTGGTATGCTGGGTGCATTAAGAGATTCTGTTCACATTAGGCATACGCAACCACTGTGAATTAGATCACTGACTGCATCTCCAATGTATATCAAAAACATCTTATGAGATTTGTTTAAACAGTAATCTTTGAAAAGCATTTAGGAAGATGTTTGACAGCAGCTCTTGTATCTAGGTGTGGATTTTAATATTATAAACTGCTTCACATATAAAAGTTTTTAGATTTTTTTTTTATGTTCCTAAAATATTACCAGTCACACAGATATTGTTTTGTTTAAACAGTGAGGTAAATCCACACCTCATTTTCAGATTAAACTCCTGTTGACCTTCTAAATTGCTAATGAACCTTCTTTCTTCTGCAGTTCAGGCCTCACCTACCTTGAATTTGAGCCTTGAAAGTTATAAGATGCACACTTTTGGAGAAAGTTAACGTTTTGGGTAAGCCTGGCTTTTGAGTGGAATGATAATAAAGCATAGAGATCTCAGCAGTGGTGGTTTCATGTAAGATGTCAGTATTGTTACCCAGGAAGTGTAACTCATCTGGTCTATGTACTTCTCAGTCTCAAAAGATTTGCCCTATAACCCAAAAGTTCATAGTAAATACTAGGCGATGGCATAACCTGGTTAAGAGTACTTCCTAACCCTTTCTTTTTGAAGCAGCATTGCTGAAGAACCAACTATAAAGATATCTATAAAGGAGGAAGGTGTCATGGGACTTTGGCCTCTACTCTGAAGACTGTTTAGAATAACTTTGCACTATAGTCTAGGAAAGACATCTTCTCCCTCTATAATGTTCAGTTCATAGCCTTTCATAATTTAAGTGGACTACTTGTTCTCTGATGGTGCTTAAGTTCCCTAAACAGTCAATAGAGAGAGAGGTCAAGATTGTACTCTGAAAGTCAATGGAGGATTGTAGATTTCTCCTTCCCTTTACAGGGAAACTCAGAGCATATCTGAAATCACCTTAAATTTACATGCCAAGAGCATAAAATTGCAGAATCACAGAATAGTTGAGGATGGAAGGCACCTCTTGAGACTACCTAGTCCAAAACCCCTGTTCAAACTTTGTTAGCTAGAGCTGGTTACTCCTGGTCATTTCCAGTCACATTTTTAGTATCTTTCCAGAAGGAGACTCCACAATTTCTCTGGGCAACCTGTTCCAGTGTGCAACCACCCTCACACTCAAAAAAGTGTTTCCTTTTGTTCAGGTGGAAATTCATGTGTTTTAATTTGGGTCCATTGCCTCTTGTCCTGTCACTGAGCATCATGGAGAAGAGTCTGGCTCCATCTTCTTTACTCTCTCCCATCAAGTATTAATGCACATGGATAAGATCCCCCTGAGCTTCTTTTCTCCAGGCTGAGCAGTTACACCTCTCTCAGCTTCTCCTCATATGAAAGATGCTCTAGACCCTTAACCATCTTCATGGCCCTGTGCTGGACAAGGTCATGGCCCAGTGTGTCCATGTCTCTCTTGTACTGTGGAACCTAAAACTGGACCCAGTACTCCAGATGTGGCCTCACCAGGACTAGAGGACAGAGGAGGGATCATCTCCCTGCTGGCAACATTCCTCCTGATGCAGCCCAGGAGGTTGTTGATCTTTTTGACAGTGAGGGCATGTTGCTGGATCCTGGTCAGCTTGCTGTCCACCAGAACTCCCAGGTCCTTCTATAAAAGCTGCTTTTTAGCTAGTCTGCCCCACAGCATGAATTAGTGCATGGGACTATTTCTGCCAAGATGCAAAACTTCTTATTGTCCTTTAGTGAATTTCATGAGGTTCCTGTCTACCTAATTCTCCAACTTGTTGAGGTCCCTCTGAATGGCATCACACCTATCTGGTGTATCAACTACTCCTCCCAGTTTTGTTTCATCTGTAAGTGTGATGATTTGATCTTGGCTGGCCTCCAGGTGTCCACTAAGCTGCTCTATCACTCCCTCTCTTCAACAGGACAGGAGAAAAATATGACAAAAAGCTTGTGGGTTGAGATAAGGACAGGGAGATCACTCTACAATTACTGTCATGGGCAAAACAGACTTGATTTGGGGAAACTGATCTAATTTACTGCCAATTAAACAGAGCAGGATAATGAGAAATAAGAACAAATCTAAAAAACCTTAGCCCCACCCTTCCCTTCTTCCCAGGCTCAACTTCATTCCTGACTTCATTGCGGTCAGTTCATAACGCTTTGTCTCTGCCACTCCTTCCTCCTCACGCTTTTCCCTGCTCGAGCGTGGAGTCCCTCTCAAAGGAGACAGTCCTCCACGAACTTCTCCAACGTGGGTCCTTCCCATGGGCTGCAGTTCTTCAAGAACTGCTCCAGCATGGGTCCTTCGTATGGGGTGCAGTCCTTCGGGAACAGACTATTCCAGCGTGAGTCCACCACAGCACCACAGGTCCTGCCAGAAGATCTGCTCTTGCGTGGGCTCCTCTCCAAGGGGCCACAGGTCTTACCAGGAGCCTGCTCCAGCATGGGCTTCCCACAGGGTCACAGCCTCCTTCGGGCATCCACCTGCTCTGGCATGGGGTCTTCCATGGGCTGCAGGTGGATAACTGCTCCATCATGGACCTCCATGGGCTGCAGTCAACCTGAGTCACCATGGTCTTCACCACAGGCTGCAGGGGAATCTCTGCTCTGTCGCCTGGAGCGTATCCTCCCCCTCCTTCTTCACTGACTTTGGTGTCTGCATACTATGTTTTTCTCACATATTCTCACTCCTCTCTCCCAGCTGCTCTTGCACAGCAATTTTTACCCCTTCTTTAATATGTTATCACAGAAGCAATACTACCGTCACCGATTGGCTCAGCTTTGGCCAGTGATGGGTCTGTCCTGGAGCCAGCTGGAACTGGCTCCGTCTGACATGGGGACAGCTTCTGACATCTTCTCACAGAAGCCACCCCTACCCCACCTCTGCTACCAAAACCTTGCCACAGAAACCCAATAAGGTAAGCTTTCTTAGGATGGTCTCTGGCCTGATTGTCCAGGTAATTAATAAAGATGTCAAATAGTATTGGACACAGTATTGACCCCGGGACACATCACTGTTGATTGGCCTCCAACTGGACTTCATGTTAGTGAACACAACTCTGAGGCTTACAGTTCAGCCAGTTTTCAATCCACCTCACTGTCCACTTATGTAGCTGATATTTAATCAGCTTGTGTATGACAATGTTTAGGGACACTGTGTCAAAAGCTTTATTAAAGTTGAGATAGATAGACAACATCCACTGCTCTCCCTCATCTACCAAACCGTTCATTTCACCATAGAAGGCTATCAGATTGGCTAAACGTGACTCCAGGGTTAGTGTCACAGTTCAGTGAAAGAGAGAGCCTAGACAGGCAGTTGGCATAGGCCTGGAATTAGATAGCCAAAGGAAAGTTAGGGCAGCCAAGGGATCTATACTGAAAGGAAGATGGTGGTGTGGGCCAGACATGGAGGTCTCAGTCACAGCCTGAGCCAGAAAGTAGGGTTAAGGTTAAGGTTAAAGTTAGGGTTCAGCAAAAGAGAAAGCCTGGATGTGCTTTTGGTGTGGGGCTAGAATTGTGTGGCCAAAGTAAAGTTAGGGCAGTCAAGAGATGTGTGCTGAGAAGAAGTTTATGATGTGGGCCAGAGGTGATTCCCTTTCACAAATCATTGCTGACTAATCCCAATCAACTTCTTGTCCTTCATGTGTCTTTAGATTTTTTATGAGATAGTTGTTCCATCACCTTTCCCAGGGACTAAGGGGAGACTGACCAGCCTGTAGGTCCCTAGGTCCTCCTTCGTGCTCTTCTTGTTGATAGGAGTGACATTTGCTCTCTTCCAGCCCTCAGGAATCTCCCACAGTTGCCACAACCTTTTAAAGATGATAGACAGTACCCTCACAATGACATCAGCCAGGTTCCTCAGCATTTGTCGGTGCATCCTGCCAGGTGCCATGGAATTGTGCATGTCCAGTTTTTTTAAATGTTGTACATCTGTAACCTCTTCCCACAAGGGAAAGTCTTCCTCCCCTAGAATTCCCCTCAGGGACCTAGGATTCTTGAAGGCAAATCTTACCAATAAAGAAGGCATTCAATACCTCAGCATTTTCTATGTCCTGTGTCCCCAGACCCCCCATCCCATTCTTCAACAGGCCCACATTCTCCATAAATCTCCTTTTGCTGTTGTACTTGTAGAATACTTCTTGCTTCCCTTGACTATTCTGAAAACACTTTATGCCTTTCTGTTATACTAGTGAACCTTCTTCTCTTTCTTCTCCCACTCTTTTTCTTCACTTCTTGCATATCTAAACAGCAAAAGGAATATTCTCAAAATGGAGATCGCCCATTCTGAAAATTGTGCCCAGTAGCAGTACACAAATACATCATTTCAGGGTTTTTTTTTCATGTGGACAAAATGGTCTCAAAACCTTTGTCTTTGCCTTTGCCTTTGCCTTTGCTTTCATTCTCTTTCCTTCATCCTTTCTTTGTTTTCAGAGAAATTAGCCTCAGGCAGAGGCTCAGCATGGAAAATTTTAATCAGTCTATTAAAATTTGTGAAAGTTATGAACAGCCGCCTGGGATGTATTTGTATTGAATCCATAGGTTGATAGAAAAGGCAAAGCATCATCCTGCAAGTTTTTGAGTCTTAACATGTATGTCATACTGTAAAAACATAAATGATCACCGTGAGATCAGATGCTATTTTAAAGTCGGATTTATCAGTACTACTTAAAGTAATTTTACCCAGTGTTTATATATATCCAAATAATGTATTAAAAGCTTAAATAAAGGTCTTGTACTCAGATGTTTATTTTTATACTCTTCTGTAAGTTTTTATTGTACACTAGAAAAAAAAAAAAAGCCAAAAAACCCCAACAACCAGGCAGCTACTGTCGCCTGCTACATGTCTTCTGAAAACATAGAATAATGGTCCTAACGTAGGAAGATGAAGTCTTCATTTTCTTTACTTTTTATGATAGCTGAGAAAATCCACTGCATTTCTGAGCAGGTGCTTTCTATTTGTCAGTCTGAAAAAAAAAAATTATCCTTAGTAAGCTTTGCTTTGCCACTTCCAAGCAGTCAAAGAAAGAACCAACACAAAAAATGTTCACAAACTGTTTTCTGTCACCATAGACCTTCTTTGGTTTTTCTGTTGCCACTGATATGTGATGAACTGAAACACAAATGCCTTTCTTATTTTCAGAAGAGACAGAATTGCAATTACAGGTAGATAGAAATAACATATACACTTCTCAGGTGCTTTGCTTGCTTTCTTTCAGCTTAATGTTCGCTGTAGTGAAGACAAATATTTGAAGATCTTTGATGTAGTAAAAAGTTTCAAAATATAAATAATTTGTTAAAAGGTTACTGTTTGCTTATTTGTTTATACTTTACTTTTTATTTATAACTGAAGGCACACAGGACATCATCTTTGCAACATCATCCAGTACATTATCATGGTAAAAGGCAATCGTCAGTCAAATTCAAAATCCATTTGTTCATTGTTGACCATGCAGTTGTTCAAAAGAAATCATGAGGACTCCATTAGAATAAGTCTCCTCAAACTCATAGGATTATTTTACTGATATGGAAAACCTGACATGATTCCAGATTTTACTGGGAAGGCTGTGGAAATGGGACTGCATGTTATTACTGTAATGACAGTGTAAAATATTAATACTGGATAGTTTTTTCAGCTGCTGTGTAGTTTGAATGATAATTAAAAATGTGTTGCATAAGACACTATCAACTAAACCCACATTTTTGTTTCCTGTTTCTTCATATGCTTCGTGACAGGCAAGCTTTCATTCTTTCCTATATTCTTACTTAACCCTTCAAATTCTACCATCTTGAACCATTTTCCATAAAATTCATGTTCCCTAAATATCTTATATATCTTTCTCAAGACCGTAAACATAAGCAATGAAAAATTAAATAAAGAAGTCTAATTCTAACACTGAAGAGAGAATGTCAAGTTATACATATAGGAAAGATGACAGACAATGACTTGATAATGGTCTTTGTAAAATTAGTTCTATTTCTCAAAAAAAAATCAAGACTTCAGTCATCTTGTATATAAAATATTCACCTTTCAGTTACAAAGAAAAACATGTCTAAAGACAACATGATTTTTGTTAGTATTTTCAGAAGAAAAAAGAAAAGAAAGAAAGAAAAAAAGTTCATTCTCACCAGGGAGCACCAAATATCCAAAGCCAAATGACAAATAAATGCAAATTTTTTTTTTTAAGAACCCAAACTTAATTAAATAATGCTGTCTTGGGCTCATTTATGTGTTTTCAGACTTACAGCTGTCTATACAGGCATTGTACTATTTGTTGCTGAGTATAATATCCTAAAGTAAAGGAAGGAGATAAGCAGCAGTTTTAAGAATGTATGTCGGTATTTAGTATAACCAAAAAGCCAGCAGGAAATTATGCTTTTTACTAAATGATCATGTGAGCTGCTGAAAGGGACTACTTTGTTAATATGATTCAGCAGGATGTTGTGTTGAGAAAAGCAAAGTTTAAATCAGCCTCTTGGACCATCAGAACCAGTTCTGGTGATAAAGCCTTGATTCTGTGAAGTTCACAAAGCTAATCCTTAGTCTTATTTAGACACATGTCCCCCTGCCTATGGAGGCAAAATTTTAATATTGGCTTGAGAAAAGAATGGAGGAAAACACATAGTGAATGAAACTTCATTTAAACTTAAACTGGATTCACTAGTACTTCAACTATAAACTGATTATTTATAAGGGGTTACTCATGCACCATTTATTTCTGAGTGATGAATTATTGTGTCCCCAGACAACAATCAGTGAACAGAGAAAGGTTACAGAAGTAGCATTAACGCCTGCTTAGGACTATGTTGATTTGTTAAAAAAGTAAAAAAAACGTGTGAACCACAGGGAAGGAAGCTACTAAGCTGTATAACTTGATTAGGTAAAAAGAGCATTAAATGTGAAAATCCTACTCTTTAGCTTTGCTCTTCTGCATATAAATTAGAGATTAGGTAGGAGCAATATGAGCCGTCCCTTTGTAATACATAGGTCTAATTACAATAAATTTTTAAAAGTCTGAGTGTGTAATATGCACAAAGTAGATTAAGAGTGCATGGGAATTATAAAATGTCTAGGGTTTTTTAAAGCTTCTGATATGACAGATAAAGCTATTTCTTTTTTTTTTTTTCTTTTTTTTTTCTTTTTTTTTTTCCTAGGGGACACCTATGAATATGCTTGGAGTTTGTTCTTTCTTGGTTTTGTAGCAAGTGTATGAAGTTTAATAAGTAAGAACAAGCTGAAAAGAGAGAAATAAATGAGAAAAAGACAAAAACTAAATAAAATCCATGCAGTAATTTAAACTGAGTTGTTTACCTAAGTGGCCAAACAAAATTAAAAAAGCAATCTAGCATCACTGGTTCTACCATCGGTACTGACTGATCTCAAATTAATTGAGTACAAAACATTATTCCTTCATCTCCCAGTGAGAACTATGCTTTCATCCTAAATACATATTATTCAACTTTATCAAATATTATCACATCACTTCGTGATGTGCCAGTGTAAAGAAAAGTGTGGAGTTGTGTTGTCCCTCCCCATAGCAGCATGGGAAGAAGAAGGCAACTTTTATCACCACAGGCCATTTCCTGGCTTCTCTTTGTACCCAGGCTCAGTCGATCCTCCCAGCTTCCTATGCAAACATCACAGTTTACAATTGAATAGGAGCTGGTGGCTTTAAAGGCAGTGACAAGGTCCTTGCTCTGAGTGTGTTAATGAGCAATCTGATGATCTTTTTCTTTATAACTGCAGTTTCACAATATAAATTATTGTACTGGGCTAAGTAAAAAGATTCAAGAGAAGTAACAAAACAACAAAGCTGAAACTGATATTCAGCTTTATCTATAACATATTCAGGAGCAAATTTGGAGCAGATCTTGACTTAATCTTTAACAGATATATGTAACAAATGTTGAGCTGAATGAGATGAATGAACATTAATTCAAGGGTACTAATAATCTACTATTGTTACGTTTATAATCTGGGGAACACTTGGGGATGTTGAATTTCAGTCTATAAAATTATGAAAGAATAATTGGCAATATTGCCACAGGGAAGACAAAATAGAGAAGACCCATGAAACATGCTTGGTCATGTTTAGTCCCTGAAAATAGTGTGGTTCTGAGTAATAAATATGAAAAGAATATAAATCCATTTTGCAAAAATGAATAATACTATTTAAGAAAATTGGTGATGTACAATATATAGGACCTGATGTGATAAGGAAAATAATATGTAGGGGACAAGTTCACTTCCAGTGGTCATTTAAAGTGAAGTGCAAAAAGTATAAGAAACATTTCATGAATAAAGAGGTCAGTAACAGAAGGTATAGTCTCTTTAATATACTATAAAGACAAGTTAATGATAAAAGAACAAGACAACAATTTCACATAGATATAAGAATGTACCCTATTCTTGTATGCATGTAACATATGGGTCAGTGTGTGTTACAGATCATTAGTCTAAGTCAGGCTCCAGAAGAGAGGACTTCCAGCCCATTGCTACAGAATTTTAGCTTTTCAATCGCAGCACAGCAGGTCAGCTTTGTAGCATGAATGTTCCTAGTTCATTTGCTAGTGTGATCCAAGAGCACTTACTTATTCATTGAAACATTGGGTAATTCAGGTTGGAAGTGATCTCAGGAAGTCTCTAGTCCAACCTCTGCTTGAAGCAGGGTCAGCTGTGAGGTCAGACCAGGTAGCTAGGGCTTTATCCACTTGGATTGTGAAAACCTCTGAGGATAGAAACTGTATATATTCACAGGAGACTGGCCAAGAAATAATATGTTTCTTGAGAGAGGAAGAAACCATGCAGCTGGCAAACTGGATTAGGCCAAAGAAAATTAGCAGAAAAAGTACATATCTGAAGACATTCAATGTAGGTGTTGTAAAGATTCACCAGAGGCCATTGAATTAGAAATCCGGAGAAGATATGAAGACAAACGTATCATTTTTTTCTTAGGTATAGGAATTAATTTTACAATGATGGAAACAAATCCATTGAAACTTTTGAAAAGCTAATAAGCAACAGATCTGTTAAAGTGCCTTTTAATCAGCAGTAAGAATACTACTAATATTCAAAAAAACCCCCAACAAAACCACTTTGCATCTATATTTGCAAGAGAAAATAATGTCCAGTATTGTTATAATATTTTAGAACAACATATATAGCTACTTTGTAATTAAAAAAAAGAAAGATAAGGACTACCTTTCAAATAGTCTGCATTTCTGAATTTACTTATGATATAAATACTAAATACCTGAAGTTACACATATGAGTGGTAGCTAAAAGAAAAGGAAGTGAACAAACAATGCATATGAAATAATTTCAAGATTTGAATTAAATTGCCATTGTGTGCTATATAATGTTCAAAGCAGTGATAACAATTTATATAGTAGTATAGTTGCTAATTACTCATGACTAGGATGATTTTCACCTCTCTTTAACTATCATCAAACCTATTTTAATTTCTGTTAGCATTTCTGTGGTGCTATTTTAAATAAGGTACCACACTTCAATCTGCAGACTCCACTTTAATACTAATCATTGCATCTACATTTTAAAAAGGCAGGACTTATTGGTCTTAAAAAGTGTCAGCAGTGTAAACCAGTTTTGTAAACTACTATGTATATGATAAGGTTCAACAAACACATTAAATGCAGTATGTTGAGTGTTTTACAGAAATTATTAACAGGTATCGAATGGTTCAGGTCCACCCTTCTTAAACTGATATAGAGAGAGAAATGATACATGAATGCAGCATATCTTTATTTGTAATATATTTCATTAGCTATCTATAAATCACCCAACATTTATGCACAGTGCTGCTTTGCTATCAGGTAAAGTATTATAACTGTGACATCCAAAACAAAACCTTGAAACATAAGGGAAAAACACTTAAGGAATCAAAAAATAAAAACTGTAAAGCGGTACCACGGTGAGGAGCCTGCTATCCTTTTGAACTGTATCATCACAAGCAAGCTAAACGTTGTTTTCTTCAGCAAGAAAAGTCAATTTTTTTAGGTTATTATTTTTTCTGCAAGTTATGTGACAGGGCATTACTGTGACATTGAGTTGACCAAATGTAACTTTGAAAGTATTTATAAAAAATTAACATCTGAATTTAATGCAAACAAAATATCAAAGAGATCTGAAAAAAATAGGCTAGTTTTTTCATTGAGAAATCAACATATTTCTAACAAGTTCAAGGAGTAACATGAAAAATTAGCAAATATTCATAAGCAGAAGTTATACATGATAATCCATGCAAGGGTTTTTATCTCTTAATAGGAAAATCTTAGAAGGTAAAAAAGCCTTGAAAATATTCCCAGCATGCCTAATAATGATAACTGGAAAATAGCTGATTTTGTTAATCTGTTAAAATAACAGTAATGTCCTACGTCAACAAATGATTAAAGACCAGATCCAGCCAAGTACAAAAATTGCTATTTAGGACTTGGGTGGAACGGAGGCATCTCAGAACAATGAGACTGAAAAATCCCTGTCAGCCAACGCTGGAGAAAACTGAACTTGGCAATGATGTGATTCCTAACCATAGATGCCTAGTACCATTTGATGCCCTAGAAACTGTTTCATAGAGACAGAAAGGCATGACCCAGCATTCATAAAACACTGGCACTGCTCTGGAGCAGCAACTTGATAACCAGGTAAGACATCACAGAGCATCTCAAATAACACCAACATCTATGTCTAACCAATGGGATCAAGCCCTTATGGCCCAGACTGCAGATCTTTTAACCAGATTGGAGGTTATACCTAGATCACTAAATGTAAACACTGACATGGGAGTTTGGTGTCTAAGCTCCCATTATAGTCAGTGAAAATCTAGGATGCAGTTCAGTAGTCCACACATAAGTATCTAATACCATTTGAGATGCCCCAGGATATTCCCCCTGCCATTCACTTGCTACTTCAAAAGCATGAGCATCTTCTGAGGTCCCTTCTTAAATATGCAAGCCCTGTGGAGGTGTCTCAGAAACCAGGGGCCACATCTCATACAGCAGTAGGTACCTATGTATGGGCAACTAAATGGATCCCTGAGGAATCTGAAGAGCTACTGTTTGGGACTTCAATCTAAATATTATTAGGCATAGGCCCTTTTTAACACAGTGTTCAGAGTACTGATTCCAATTAGGTTCAAACCTTAAATTAATTTAATATGAGAAAGAATAAACTACTGAATAAAAATAATAAATTGAAGTAATGAAATATTACTGAATTTTATGTTATTTCTGACACTCATTTCCTACTGCACATTTCTTAACACATATTTCCCAGCTGCTACTGCTGTTTCTTCACCAGTAAGATGGAGATTAGAGTTCTTGCTAATCAAAGTATGGTTGCAAGGCTTTCATTAACTGGAGCATATAGGCCATAGATGTGGACTGCATATCTTATAATTAATAAATATCAAGGAGTTGTTACTCCTTTTAGAAGAGGTTGTCTTTAGTTCTGCATACTGAGTTAAAAACCTCAAGGGTTTAAGTGTTAGAAACAGCATAAAATAAATTAAAATTGCTGCATGGTTTCAAGAATGGTGAAACAGAATTAGTTTAATTTGCATGATCATTAAAAAATGAATAAAGCTATGAGTTAATTAATAGAAAAACAAAGAGATAATGCAAAGTAGGGGACATAAATATAGGAAAAAAAGGAAAAAAAAAATAGAATGGAATAACACATAGTAAATAGAACATGTGATACAGAACACACATTCAGAGGACTCTGAACTTAACATCCCGTGAATAACCAGTCAAGGAATTTATAGTGAATGCCTAAATACAATTTATTTACCTTTAGGATGACAAGAGAGGAAATTAGTAAAATAAAATTGTACAGTATCTTAAGGAAAATTCAGAGATCAAAATTACTGAAATATTATACACTGGGGAAAAAAAGCAGAAACCTTATGATTTGGTGTTGGTTTTCACACAAGTAGATTGCAAAGTATTAAATAATTCACATACAAAAGACTAACGTTATATATTACCAAAATGCATTTTTTCTATTTCTTCTGAAATATCTTCCTTACATTTTAGGACTGCATTTAACATAGTGAATATTTATAAAACATAGGAAATTAGAACATATATACTCAAGCTGGAAATTGCTCTTGTTTTTGTTTGTGTCTGGTATAAAGATGAGTCCAGTGTCAGCACTTAAACAAATCACAATGATTACTTTCCTGGGAAGTGCTCTGAGATTTTTAATGACTATGGCTGATTAGAGCCTGAAATGAGAGATCATGAAAAAAGCAGAGTCTTTAAATTAGGTGGTTAGCATTTTGAGTCAGAAAAAAAAAAGACAGAGAAAAACATGCACATATTTTATTGAATTTAACAGCCCAGCTCTGAAGTGAACACATTGGAAGAATAAAGATGTGCTGACTATGTGATTCTGGTACCCTTTCCTACAATATGCAGTACGTTATTTTTCACATACACTATCACAGACTGTCTTTTAAAACTAACAAAAGACAAAGTTGTATATCACATCTTATGATTTGCTTGTAGTGCTAAGATACCATAGGAAAAATAAGTACACAAAGTTCATACAATAAACTTAAGTTTTGTATTTTTTCAATGCTATTGTTTTGTGGGTACATATACATACCTCACTGTCGTGGTTTAGCCCCAGCCAGCAACTAAGCACCACGCAGCCGCTCGCTCACTCCCCCCTGGTGGGATGGGGGAGAGAATCGGAAGAGCAAAAGTAAGAAAACTCGAGGGTTGAGATAATGACGGATTTGATTGGAATGTGCTAGATAAAATTTATAGCTGTTATTGCTGTTAAGCTATTAATCGGCAGGCTTCTGTGCTTGCCATAGGGCTTGCCTGCCTTACTGTATGTTAGAGTCTAGGGCTTGTTAGTGGCTGCTTTTTGCTTTCACTGCTTGCCGTGCTGCTGTACTGCTGATCATCTTACTGTGCTGTGCCTGGGAACATTTTGATAACAGCAATAGCCTTGCGCCTGGGCTGGCAGATGGCCAGGACATCACTGCTGTTTCTGCGCTGCTGTACTGGACAGGCTGGAACTCCGGTGTGAACTCGAGTCAAAGGGACTGTGACCTGTGGATGAATCCACGTGGGAGCAGGACACCCCAGAGCGTCTGTGCCCATGGATTAGCCCATGCCAGAGCAGGTATATCTTGAAACGTCTGTGGCCATGGTTATGTCTGTGCCACAGCAGGTATCCCTCTGAAGGGATTGTGGCCCAAGGGTAAGTCCACGCTGGATAAGGTGCACCTCGAAGCATCTGTGGCTGTGGATGAAGTCCATGCTGCAGCAGGTACACCTCGAAGCATCTGTGGCTGTGGATAAAGTCCATGCTGCAGCAGGTACACCTCGAAGCATCTGTGGCTGTGGATGAAGTCCATGCTGCAGCAGGTACACCTTGAAGCATCTGTGGCTGTGCATGAGGCCATGTTGGAGCAAGTTTACTTCTGAAGGTACTACATTCTGTGGATAAGTCCAAGCTGGAGCAGGGGCAAGGGGAGGACTTCATTGCAATGTTAAACCTGATGGTCTGTCCAAAGGGTCTGCCTGGCTAGCTCAGTCGGTAGAGCATGGGACTCTTAATCCCAGGGTCGTGGGTTCGAGCCCCACGTTGGGCGCCAAAAAGGACTGTCGTGGTTTAGCCCCAGCCAGCAACTAAGCACCACGCAGCCGCTCGCTCACTCCCCCCTGGTGGGATGGGGGAGAGAATCGGAAGAGCAAAAGTAAGAAAACTCGAGGGTTGAGATAAAGACAGTTTAATAGGGAAAGCAAAAGCTGCGCACGCAAGCAAAGCAAAGCAAGGAATTCCTTCACTACTTCCCATGGGCAGGCAGGTGTTCAGCCATCTCCAGGAAAGCAGGGCTCCATCACGCGTAATGGTTACTTGGGAAGACAAACGCCATCACTCCAAATGTCCCCCCTTCCTTCTTCTTCCCCAGCTTTATATACTGAGCATGATGTCACATGGTATGGAATAGCCCTTTGGTCAGTTTGGATCAACTATCCTGGCTGTGTCCCCTCCCAGCTTCTTCTGCACCTGGCAGAGCATGGGAAGCTGAAAAGTCCTTGGCTAGTGCAGCAACAACTAAAACATCTCTGTATTATCAACGCTGTTTTCAGCACAAATCCAAAACATAGCCCCATACCAGCCACTCTAAAGAAAATTAACTCAACCTCAGCTGAAACCAGGACACTCACATATATAGTCAACAGTGAATAATATACAACACCAAATGCTGTATTTATCGGTTAAAAAAAAGAAACAAGCAAGCAAATAGTAATTTTGTCTAAATAGAAACTTAATATCTGGTTAAAATCCCATATCTTTCTTTGTATTTGTTTAATTCCTAGAAAGCATTACAAAATATTTTTGAATGAAGAGTACACACCATGAATTATATTATTGACCAGGGATTCACTCTACACTGTTTATTTGGTCTTGGTTCTCAGTGTAACTATTTGTAAAGCAAGCACTAGAAATATTTAGGAAGTATTTAAAATAAGATATCCCTAGAGAAACAAAACAAAACAATTTATGAGCTTTTTTGTTAAAATAAAAATCCTTCATTTAAAAAAAAAAACAAACACCCAAAAACCCAACCCCCTCCCCCCTCAAAAAAAAAACCAGAAGCTTTGAAAAGAAGTGTTTCTCAGATAAGTTGTCATAAGGATTGGCCTAAACCAGTCTCAGAATGGGTAAATTGGTAAATTGAGACCAGCCTTGGGAAACAAACAAAACAAACCCCTTACCTTAACTATTTTGGTTACTGAGGCACTGTATCTACTTGAGGTTTCAGGGAGAAGTTTTTCCGAATAGGTGTAATCAGTGGCTCTGCTGCCACTGTTAAGCCGACTGTCCCTGCCTTAAGGCTGTGTAACATTTTGGACAATGCTGTTTTGACGACTACATTGACAAGGGAATGCAGTTAAAAATCTGTGCTCAGACTATGCCTATCACTCAAGCTGGACTGAATGTAATTATAAACATTGCCATTAAACAAGACCAAAAGACTGAATGCCTAAAAGAAAAACACAGTTTCCAACACAATACTCCTGGTTCGGAAAGGTACATAAATGAAACCTTGAAAAAAGTACCACACAGGAAAATGGTGGTACCATTTGAATGGCTCCAAACACACCATTCTTTCTGCTGCTTTATATTGTCTGTTTTGGCGAGCCAGGACTTAATATGTTGGCTATGTCAATACTGGCCTGGTAAGGTGTTCACCTCTGTTGTATGTCCAGGTTTGCTTTTGGAACTCCATTTTTGTAGCTGAATAACAAAACAACACTTTGGATGCACCCACCATTCTCAGAATAATCTATTCTCCATTAGTGATGGAGAATATATGCTATAAATGCTAAGATAATTTTTTTCCACAGAACCTAAATCTTCATTTATTTTCATCTTCAGCAGTATTCCTTGTGGGTCACTGCCCATCAGTTGTAGAACTCCCTTTCATAACAAATTTAACAAATTTTTTAAAAGAAGCTTAATTATTCTCATTACAGAATTCTATTGTTTGGAGGCTGATAAGTAAGTATCGTGTGGTGAAACACAGAGATTCAACAAATCTCAGGGAGACTTGTCCACGCTGCACTTTTGAATCTTGCAATTAAAGGAAAATCATACGGCAACTAGAATGTTCTTTTCATATTACAGTAAAACATTTGTTCTCCTACATGACATATGGCTAACATGCTGGTAACTGACCTGAGGATTAAATAGTCATTTATATGTACACTAGCAATACTTACACCTTCATAACAAAATATGCGACAGGTGCAAGGTACATACATATCTGGTGTAACAAAGGCTTGCCATCTGTTGGTATAGATCTTGGAACACACAGCTATTTTCATCTAGTGATTTAAAAAAAAGATATGAAAGAGGAATATTTTTATTAATTGCAACAGTATTTTTACAGTTTTAATTTTTCCTTCCAAATTTTTCATAAATAACCATTTTACTTCTTGTATAGATACAACATATATTTTATATCTACAGTGATTTTACCTGAAATATTCAAAGACTCTTATAACATTTATTGATCTAGAGACAGGAAATGGAAATAGATAGTCTTTAGAACAGCTATTTTAGAAAAATAATAAATTTAGACTGATAAGAATTATTGCTTATCCCTTATTATGAGATATTACTACTCCTTTATTTTCCAATACAAACTAACTTCAGAAACAACAATAATGCCATATTAAATCTATCAAGAAATGTTTATGTAACAACATTCATAACAGCAGAAATTCTGTGACCTTAGTTCCATATTGGCTATTTTAGCTTTGACTGTTGAAAATGTGCATAGAAATGGCTCCTGTTGGATCAATGGAGTGACTGATGCTTACTCAGGATAAGAATGGTCAACATTCAGAAGGAGTAGGAACTACAGGCAAAGAATTTTTAACATAATTGGCTATTGCTAAATATTCATTGCATATTCAGTGCACATATACTGGACTGGGAAGCTCTTTTCTGGGAAACATCAATGTGTACAGTCCTTAATCTATCAGCCTTCTAGTCCTACCTGCTCATCATCCCAGGGCCTGCAAGTGGATTGATGATTGAAAATTGGTAACAGTATTAATTGTCAGCTTACTCTCTAATATTTTTTCCGTCTGTTACCCTTGGCACTCTCCGGGACCCTGCCGAGCAAGGTTTGTGGGATAACAGTACCAGAGACATTCTCAACAGGCATATGTACAAAGCTACATTACATTTGGCTGCAAACATTTTTCACTGTTTCAATGCTATCATGCTGGGAGAGCTCATGGATGGATACAGGCTCTATAGGAAAGGCAGGACAAGAAGGCAAGGAGGGAGAGTCACCCAGTATGTGAGAGTGTAGCAGGAATGCACAGAGTTCTGCCTGGGGATGGGTGATGAACTAGTTGGGACTCTGTGGGTTGGGATCAGTAGGCAGACCAAGGTGGGTGATGTTGTGGTGGGTGTCTGCTATAGACTGCCTGATCAGGAAGAAGTAGATGAGGTCTTCGGCAGACAACTGGAATAAGGCTCACATTTGCAGGCACTGGTCCTCATGGGGGACTTCAACTATGCCAATATCTGCTGAATGGACAGCACAGCAGGGCACAAGCAATCCAGGAGGTTTCTGTAGTGCTTGACCACAACTTACCGACACAGGTGATTGAGGACCAATGAGGACAGGTGCTCTGCTGAACAAGGAAGGACTCGTCAGGGATCTGTAGGTTGGGTCCATAGTACAGATACCCAGTAAGTGATATAAACATATGGTCTATAACTGTTAAATATGTTCCTGAACATCCCTCCATTTAATATTTTTTAATTAAAAAAGAAACCTACAGATACAATAATAAAATCAATCCACTGGCAAATCAACAGTTGAATATTTTAATATGGTGGACACTGAATTTAGAAGAATGTTTTGTGGTATGATTAGGTATCAGCTAAATATATTTCCTCAAAATAAATATCTTAAAAAAATCAGTTTCATTCTACCTGAAATTAAGATTAAATTTACCAAATGGCTTCCTCCCAAACAAATAAATTGAATGAAGAGATATACAGCTGAGGTATATGGGTATGTTGCTAACAGTTATTGGTGATTTCATAGATGATTCTCAAAGTCAGTCTTGTTCTTCTCACAGAAATATAAAACTACATCTCCTACTGGTGTTCTAGGCATGAGGGTGCGCTATATTCTAAGACTGACTAGCATTCTTTATCCTCTCTTTATTGTTCAAGTTTATGTAAACAAATAAATTCTTACTAAATCAAGGACTGGAATCCCTGCTGTTTCTTATATAACTAAATAACACAGCAACCCGGACCATCGTCTTTCCTTAAGTGGCACACCCTGGACACATAAAATTAAAGAACTATCTGATCTTCAGTCTCCTCCACGAAGTATATGATGGCCTAATGACGGCATACTGAGACACAGAATAGTTGATGGGCTTGGAAGGCACTCTGGAATCTACCAAGTCCAGCTCTCATGCTTAAAGCAGGGTCAGCTAGAGTGGGTATCTAAAGGCTGTGTCCAGTCAGACAAGGATGGAGACTCCACAACCGCCCTGGGCAACTTGCTCCAGTGTTTGACTACTGTTCAGATTTAAAATAGTTTCATGTTTAAATTAAATGTCCTAGTTTTCAGTTGGTGTTCTTTGCCTCTTGTCCTGTCAGTGGATATCACTGGATATCTCAGAAGAATCTGGCTCCATCTTCTTTACTTTCCCCCACCCCCTCAGGTGATGAGACACTGGAACAGGTTTCCCAGAGAAGTTGTGGATGCCACATCCATGGAAGGGTTCAAGGTCAGGTTGGTCAGGGCTTTGAGCAACCTGATCTATTGAAAGATGTCCCTGACTGTGGCAGAGGGGTTGAACTAGATGATCTTTAGAGGTCCCTTCCAACTCAAACCATTCTATGATTCTATGATTTATACACATTCATTAGATTCTTTGGATTTAAATTACAGTAACCGAAGAGCTGGATGAGATATGTTGCAAACAGAGCATCCAAGCCCACAATATTCTTTGCTAAAAGGAAAGAAAGTATGAGTAAATGTCAATGTTTACCTGTGAGCCTGAATTGACAGCAAGATGGCAACAGATGGACAACTGTTATAAGAGAAGAATCCAACATCAATCAATATCGCCGGTTAGTCTTCTTCAACTTGACAAGAGTGAAAACATGAATAACAAATGATTCTGATGAACATGCAGTAAAACTGTCTTTTACAAAACCATTTCTTAGAGAAGAGATTTTTACCAGTTAAATATTTACTGACAGCAACTGATATTTAAAATTAATTTGGAAAATAAAATTGGGAAATAAATATTTTAACATTAACTATAGAAATGTTGAAACAGCATCTGTCTACAGTAAGACCCATTGTGAAATAAATGATTCAATTAATATCAAGACCATTCTTTAAGCAAGTTAATAGACTTTTAGAATCTCTTCCTTAACTCTCAGTCACAACACATATACCCAGTAATTAATATACACATATGCACATAATTAATATACACGTAATATAAACTATACAATGTGTCTGACCACCCCTCCATTTAATATTTTGTAATAGAAAAGCAAGCTATGGTTACAATAATTAAAAAAATAATCACAGGTATAAAATATGTCTTTAGGAGAACTATATACTAGAAAGGACTTTCTGTAATTCTGCTGCTGTAGTATAATGTTACCTTTCAATGATGCATTACCACATGGTGTGTGATAGGGAAATGTCAAGGAGTGTCAAATGTAAGAAAGTGAGCTTTCCAACTGTTAACTTAAAATTAGTGTATCAAGTTGTGCTGGTTTTGGCTGGGATAGAGTTAATTTTCTTTATAGTAGCTAGTATGTGGCTATGTTTTGGATTTAGTATGAGAATAATATTGATAACACACTGATCTTTTAGTTGTTGCTAAGTAATGTCTACACTACTCAAAGACTTTTCGGCTTCCCATGCTCTGCCAGGTGCAGAAGAAGCTGGGAGGGGGCACAGCTGGGACAGCTGACCTCAACTGACCAAAGGGATATTCCATACCATATGACATCATGCTCAGTATATAAAGCTGGGGAAGAAGAAGGAAGGGGGGGACGACATTAGGAGTGATGGCATTTGTCTTCCCAAGTAACCATTACACGTGATGGAGCCCTGCTTTCCTGGAGATGGCTGAACACCTGCCTGCCGATGGGAAGCAGTGAATAAATTCCTTGCTTTGCTTTGTTTGCGTGCACGACTTTTGCTTTCCCTATTAAACTGTCTTTATCTCAACCCATGAGTTTTCTCACTTTTACTCTTCCGATTCTCTCCCACGGGGAGAGTGAGCGAGTGGCTGTGTGGTGCT
This sequence comes from Ciconia boyciana, assembly GCF_034638445.1. Taxonomy (NCBI): domain Eukaryota; kingdom Metazoa; phylum Chordata; class Aves; order Ciconiiformes; family Ciconiidae; genus Ciconia; species Ciconia boyciana. The sequence goes on from NC_132934.1 coordinate 179,431,654, forward strand.
TAGTTGCCGGCTGGGATTAAACCACGACACAAGCGGAATAAAACAAGTAAATAATCTATAAAGAATCTTAAGGACCAAACACCCTATTGAAAATGTGAAATAACATCTAATAATATTATTTTTAATACAACTTTATATGTTTAAAAATAGAATTATTTTGAAAAAAACAAGAGTTGTATACTGCTGAATCTGAGCTGGCTGCTGAACACAACTTCTGTAACATAGACTTTTTTTTTCTTTTTAATGTTAGCTGCCAGTGAATTCAAGGAGAATGTTTCAAAATCAAACAGAAAGCAGTAGCTACCGAAGGAAGCAATGCACCCAGGGTCCCTGTATTATTCACTAACAGGTCCTGCACACTCCCCAGGGCTCCCCCCATCCTGCCGACGGTCCAGGACCCCATGTCAGCCCCCCAGGGCTGTCAGCCCCTGCCCCCATGACACTGCAGCAGGGCCAGTCTCCAGCTCCCCACTGCCCTACCCTGCCCAGCCATGGGCTCTGCTGAGCTGGGCCCACAAGTGGGCCCATGTCCCAGCATGGCCTTGGCCTTTCCCCAGCCCTGGGAGGTGCCCGATGCCCAGGGCTGGGGCTGCCCTGGTGCCCCCGGCTGCCCTGCCCCTGGCTGGGGCAGTGGGACAGGTCCTGGCTGCCAGGCCCTGCCCTGACAGACCCCGTGGGAAGCCCCCTGACACTCCCAGTATCCCAGCCCACAGGGAGCATCCAACCCTTGCAGTGTCCTGACACTTCAGTGAAATGCTTCAGAGAGCCCACTCCGGTCTGTGGGCTCAGAAAGTCTTTAGTTTCACTTTATTGCCTCCCACAAACTGTTTTATGCTGGGGCCCACTGGCTTTGGGGCAGACCTGACACTATATCTCCTTTGCTTGGAGATTCTCAGTCCAGCAGTCTCTGTTGGCTTCAAGTATGCCAAACACCAGGTATGATCAAGACAGTTCTACTGCTGTGTTTAGAAAGATTTATACCAAACCTAATGCTCAGTAAAACGGTATGCTACTTTGATTAAAACTTGAGTGAAATGGAAAAAAAAATGAATACCTTTTGTAGTTAAATCTCATAAGAAGCAATTCTGAAGAATGCAAAAGTTCAAACACTGTTTTGAAGAGCCAGAGGAAGAGCTACAGATGTTTTAAAATCCTTTGTTCCTGGATGTGGTGAACAAAGAAATATAAAGAATTATTAATAGAATAGAGCAGAAAATTATTCTCATGCCCTAAAAAACTTTTCTAGGATTCATAATTTCCCATTACACAATGAAACTAAGTATCAATGTCTGATTTTTTTTGTGTGTTCATTTATGAAAACAAAATAAAAAAGAGCCCTTGAAATTGGGGTAGTCTTCTGATGGTAGTCATCTACAGTCATCTACATCTTTTTCTTTCAAAGAACTGACTAGAGCTTATTTTTATCTAGTGATGATAGGACCCACTTTTTATGTAACAGTTAATTGGTCAGAACACTCACCTGAATGAGGGAGACACAGATCCCATAAGAATAGATCATTTAATCAGTTACACACACAGAAATATTCTGACTGGAGATAGAGAAGACAGGACACATTAGATACTCACTACAAAGTACCCAATAGTTTAATGAAAACAGGAAAGTGATGAATTTGGAAGCAAATCTCTTGCATCTTGAGTGCAAAACTAAATATCATCTAACAGGGAAAGAGGAAGTCAGGGAAGCAATTGGTGGGTCATTATGAAAGTTTCTGTTTCTCTTCCACATAATAAATCTAAACACTCAAAGAAATTTTTTGTTGGTTTATTTGTTCTGAAGTAAAAATTCACAAATTCTGTTTAATACTCTCACTTACTGAATCAAAAAAATCAAATCATGTCCTGGCCAAGTACTGCCTCCTTTGGTGAGAGAAGTGGGATGCTGATAGTTACTTCTCCCTCCCTCTCTTCTCCTCTTTCTCTCACACAAACATTCTTCTTGTTGCAGTGGAGGTGTACATAGTCTATGGACCTTGGCATAAAGGACTGATTACTTCTTTTCTTCAATGGTCTTGGATGCTTTGCTTTTTTTATATCAATCACTTGTAAGCTTGTGTACCACAGTAAATATGAGTTAGCCAGCACTATTAAAAGCCATAGCCTTTGTATGTACCTAACAGTGCAGCATCTGAGGACTGGTCTTGGTTTGCCTTGATTCTGAGTTGGTTTTTGTTTGGTTTTTCTGAGGCTGTACACTGATGCTGGAGGCAGAGAGAGTGTCTACTGTGCAACTTGCAAACTTCAGCTGGGCACCAGTAAAAAAGAAGCAGAATGTAATAGGAAAACACATTCAAACAGACCTCAGCAGGCCCAAGACTGATGGGAAGAAGGAAGACCCTCTTAACCATGACCATCATACTTGTGACAAATATCTCAGGATGCTGATGATTTGCTGTAACTCTTGCTCCAACTCTTAAAGAAAGCTGCTGACCTTTTCTCCTAGTTTCAGCTGGGATAGACTTAATTTTCTTTCCAGTAGCTGGTATAGTGCTGTGTTTTGGATTTAGTATGAGCATAATGTTGATAACACACTGATGTTTTAGTTGTTGCTAAGTAGTGCTTACACTAGTCAAGGACTTTTCCGCTTCCCACGCTCTGCCAGGTGCACAAGAAGCTGAGAGCGGGCACAGCCAGGACATGAAACTGGCCAACAGGTATTCCATACCATATGACGTCATGCTCAGTATATAAACTGCTGGGAGTTGGCCAGGGGCAGTGATCGCTGCTTGGGGACGGGCTGGGCATCGGTCAACAGGTGGTGAGCAATTGCATTGTTCATCACTTGTTTTGTATATTCTTTTATCATTATTATTATTATTTTCTCCTCCTTTGCTGTCCTATTAAACTGTCTTTATCTCAACCCATGGTTTGGTTGTTTGGTTTTTTTTCCCCAATTCTCTCCCCCATCCCAGTAGGGAGGGGAGGGAGGACGAGCAGCTGTGTGGTGCTTAGTTGCCAACTGGGGTTAAATCACGACACCTTTGGCATCAGAAGAACATTGGAAGGATGAGCTTAACACTAGAGAAATATGTATAGATATTAGAAAGTTTTATTGTATAACAATTTAAAAAGTATTATGCATGAGCCTTTTCTGTATGAATTTGGACAAGTATGAGCTTTAGTGCTACTGGTCTACTAATAGGAACTGATTGTTCTGTTTCAAATTGACTGGTAAAACATTAATTAGACTAATAATAAATTGTTGTCTTCATATATACAGGGTGTCCATTTTTACCATAACAAGATTTTGACTATGACACTGAGTGGCTTCGAGGAGTGGTGGTTAATCCTTAATCAGAAACATAAGTATTATTTCATATTTGTATGACAGAGTATCACAATGTCTGTGGTCATGCTGCAATCTGACAGTGCTGGGCAATGTGGCACCATGTTAAAATGATGGTCTCAAACAACAGAAACATTTGCTTTCTCCTAAGTATTTCTAGTCTTTCTACAACATTATATCAAAAGATAGATAGCAATTGCTGTTTCCCTTCTTATTTCTTCTGCTTAATTCATGTATTTTCACCACAGACAGTATGTCCACCAGTTGTACTTGTATTACTAGTTACAAGGCTGGACATCAGTGCCAAAGAAACTTCACAAGATTTTGCCTACAGGACGAATTTTTTTGGGGGTTGGTTAGAGTACAGTGTAGGAGGAAGACAATCTGCTGCACATCTGTAGTTCATAAACTAAGTGACTTGTGGTCAGGCACCCAAAGACAACTTAACTTGCCTACTGAACACAAAATCTTATGAGGAGGTGGAGCAGCTCATGTCAAGCTTCTAGTTCCTGATTATGTTAGCCATACAGTACAGAAAGGTACAAGAAATCCAGGAGATTTTTTGGATGCTCTGGAGCCCATTCTTTGCCGGTGAAGGGAGGCACTGTGTTGGATTTACTGCTCACAAATAAGAAAGAAATGGTTGTGGATGGGAAGGCTGATGATAGAAATTTTGCTGTAACTGTGATATAAAAGAATCTAAGATACTATGGGAGATGAGGAAAGCAAACAGAAGAATAAAAACCCTGGTCCTAGTGAATGCAGACTTCAGCTTTCTCAGGGAACTGCTAGGCTGGACCTTGTGGCATACTGCCCTGAAGGGGCCCAAGAGACCTGGTCAATCTTCCAGGACAACCTCATTAAAGCATTAGAACAGCTGGTCCAATATGCATAAAATTGAGTAGGCATAGCAGGAAGCAGTCCTGACTGAGTTAAATGCCAAAAGGAAGCATATGGAAGATAAAGGTAGAGAAAAGATACCCAAGGGGAATATACAGAAAATGCCCGGTAATGCAGGGCTGGAATTTGAAAGGACAAAGCTCAGCTGAAGTTACAAGTAGAGGGATGTGAAGAGCAACAAGAAAGGCTTCTGTAGATACATGGCAGCAAAAAAGAAGATCAAGGGAATTGTTGGGCAATCAAGTGATGAAGAACATGGAAAAGGTTGAGGTAGTCAATGTCTTCTTTGCCTTAGTCTTTACTGGTCAAGTCTGCTAACAGGTCTCTCAGACTTCCATGCCTGATGAGAGAATTCAGACAGAAGTCCTAGTTACTATAGAGGAGGTTCAAGGTAGGGGCCATTTTGACAAAAAGGACATACAGAATTCAATGATACCAGGTAGGATGCATCTGAGGGTGCTGTTGCATCCAAATTTAACAGCCAGTCTAAAACCTAAAGCCCACTCTGGTTTTGGTATTAGTACACAGTTATATACACAGGGGTCCTGTTTTTTCCTACCTTCCTTCAAGATACGTAGTTTTGTCTAACAGGAGATTCCTGCTATACCTTTCTGGCAGCATCACTAATGGCTTCATCTGCCCGGCTAAGCAGTACACATTGCTTTTGCTATGCTCTAAAACTGGTTTCTCTCTAGGTTGCATTCAAACTCATCAATAAATGGCCACCTCTTTTTATAGCTCAATGTATTTACTTTTAAATACAAAGTATTTACTTTCAGCCTCAGTTTATCATCCTGTGATTGTTCATTTTACATCCTTCAGAGGAGATAACCTCTCAATGAAGTTTTCAGAGATGTGGTTTTCTGACAGCCTCAGGACATTTTAATCGAGTCTGGCACACATTCTTGCTATGGCATTCCCAGGTTTATCAGGGTTCATGGCCACTCATATTATGCATGCACTGTAACATGTACCACAGCAGTGGTAAAAGAACTTACGTGAAATATCTTTCTATCTGCTTATTATTAACAACTATCTAATTACTGGTGTGCATTTGAATTTGACTCTTCTCATGTCTAACACTTCTGAGAAAGCTGTTTGATGTTATTGCAAGCCACTGTTATTGTTTTGAAGGTGGTGACAACCAGGACTCTGTAAAAAGGCAAAAGCCATGCTGAGCTTCAAAAAGGCAAGAAGGAGACTCCCAGGAACTACATAATTGGAAACCATGTTCAGGTTTAAAGTGGTTGGAAACAACCAGCATGGATTTACCATGACCAAACTGTGGTTGGCCAGGCTGATTTTCTTCTGTGATGAAATTTCTGGCTCTGTGGATGATACAAGAGCAGTGGATGTCATTTGCTTTGACTTTAGCAAGGCCTTACATAATATTCTTGTAGCCAAATTGATGAGATATGGTTTGGATAGATAGTCTGCAGATAGGAAGGTGCAAAATTGGCTGGACTGCTAGATTTTAAGCGTTAGCATTTCAAAACCTGTGAGCCAGTTGTGAATTGTGTTCTTCAGGGGTCAGTACTAGAGCTGATACTATTTAATGTCCACATTAACAACCTGGGTGATGAGGCAGAACTGAGTAGCACTTACTTATGTGCAACAGGCCACTTTTATCCTTCCTCCTTTCTATTCTCCTCCTCTTTTTTCCTCCTCATCCTTGCTTTTACCCATCTTGACCCTTCCCCTGAACTCTTTAATAGGTTTTGCATAGTCCCACAGTCCCCCCTCAAATATCCATACTACTCATGTTCCTACAGTTTCCCCCTCTTATCAGTTACAAAGCCCAGGTTGGCCGTCCTTAAAGCTATGCCTGGTGTTTCTTAATGGTCCATCGATTAGTAGCTGTAGAGTTTTGGTCTTCGTTATTGTCTCCAGAGTTTTAGTCTTTGTTATTGTCTCGTTTACCAGTTGCTTATCGGATTTGTGTATCTGTGTGTTTTCTTTATCTCTTTCCTTATTACTTTACATAATAAAAGGTTCTTGACCTAATAACCTTTATGAACCAGATGCTCTGAAGTCCCACACTGGCAAGACCTACTGCGAAGACCTACTGTGCAACAGCTTTTCAGAAAAGGACTTGGGGATCATAGTGAACAAGAAATTCAATGTGAGTCAGCAGTACAACGTTGTGACATATTAGCCAACCACATACTGGTCTACATAAGTAAGAGTGTAGCCTGCAGGTCGACACTAGAGATTATTACCTTTATGCAGCATCCATCATATTGCCTCAGGTTCTGGGCTTGCCAGTACAAGAAAAACATTGACATGCTGGAGAGAGACGAGAATAGTCACCAAGAAGGTCAGAGGACTCAGGTATATGACATGCAGGAAACACTGAGAGAACTGGGTTTGTTCAGCCAGGTGAAAACTGAAGAGGGATGTCATCAAAGGGATGTGAAAACTAAAGAGGGATGTCTTCCAAGACTTCTGTCTTTGAGTACTTAATGGGAGGTCATAGAGAAGACAGGCCTATCAGGAGTTCACAGTGAAAGGACAAGAGGTCAAAGTCATAAGTTGCAGCAAGGGAAAAATTATTACTAGGTATCAGAGAAGAATTCTCCACAGGGAGTATTTAAGCACTGGAACAGGTTGCTCAGAAAGTCAGCTGAACAAGGCACTTAACAGTGTGATCTAACTTTGAAGTTAGCCATGCTTTGTGAAGGGAAATAAACTAGATGACCTGTAGAGGTCCTATCCAGCCTAAATTATTCTATGATTCTAATTTAAAGGTCAGTATTGACCTGGAATAAAATGTTTTAGAGAAAGGAGAGGGACATTGAGTTTCATTTGTAAGATCTGAAATGTAAGGTTTCAATCTGGGTGGAAAATAGTACTCTGATTTAATTTACTTTTTGCAAGAGTTCTGCAGAATTTATATTAGCCCTTTACAGAGAATGTTCTAGGGATCAGTTAGACATGTTCCTTAACTTTACTTAATCTAAGTCTGATTTCAAGTGACTGGGTAATAATAAGACATTCCTAATCCAAGTGTGTGAGAATCTATAAACTACCCTTAGAAACTCTAAGAAGTGCACAAGCTGCCTAGCATGTCCTTTACTGAATACAAAATATGGAAGTATTCTTTCTGAGTTCTTGTTTCAGTTGCCTGGCCCTGAGGGGACAGGCAGCTGGCATCACAGAGCTCAAGGGAGGTAGAAGTACTTTTCAAAGACTGTTAGTGACCTTGCAGTCTTTCTGGCATGCAGTGATGGGGTAAAACCTTCAACCGTAAGACTGAATATTACCCACACATTTCAAAATCTGCTTTTGTAAAAATAAGGGTCTCAATCAGCCATATGTCAGACTTCCAACTTATTTCTGTTTCTTGAACTTTGCCCTACTAAATGCATTTTGCTTCAAAATATATTACTCAGAATTTTTCCAAATCAGCCTGCAGCAGCAGTTCTCAGTCTGTGGCCCTTGATCTTCATGCAGCTTGTCGTCAGTTCAAATGGGGTTTCTTTAGCTGGGCTGCATCACATGCTTTGAAGCAGGGAAGCACTGGCATAGAAGCTGGTGCAGAATTTCTTTCTGTCTAGGAACTGGTTCAGAAGAATTCCACCAGAGTGAGAGTATAGATGAAGTTGGCCCTGGTTGGCCTTCCAGGACTTAGCTACATCCTCAGCCCTGGTCCAAAGTGAAAACAGTTTGGAGCCCTTGGGGACTCACTGTTTACTCCCACAGACTCCACTATTTACTCCCATCGCTTTTAGAGCTCCTCTTTTTCTTAGCTCTCTGAGGTATATAAAACATACCTTCCAGAACTAAGTAATCTGAAGGTTTAAAAGATGTTTCGAAAAGCCAAGAAGGTTGGCCACGCATCACCAGGAAGTTTACTATGGGAAACTGTGTCACAAAAGTCACCACAGAGTCACCATGTAAAATTTCTCTATGAATACACAGACTTGAAAAGTAAGCATCTCTTAATTTCCAGGTTTTGGAAGTTAGAACATATTAGCTCTCTTCTTTAATGTTTTAATCTATCACTGAATGTCCTATCTCTGCATCAAAGAGTGCATATTTTTAAGGGCAAGGTTTTGGGAAAGCTATACAAGGAAATACCCTCTTCTGAGAGGGCAAATTCCTCACATTGCTTTACAGGTATTCCCTTTTAAAACCTATGTGAATGATTTTAGTCTTAAGCATACATAGAATCACCAGTTATAATGCTTTAGTTCTCATGGTACCTATACCTATAAAGCTGGAACATCTAAGCACACAGCTTTTGAGAGAACTTGATAACTGAGAAGAAGCAGAAGAATCAAATGAGGCTCTTACTGGGGTATATAACTGGGGGAAAAAAAGTTTACAATTATTACATTTCTGTAACATAAGCTGCAATACATAGAGTATAGGTATATGAAGGTGAACATAGTGACTAGAATAACTTGAAAACAGGTAATTATTTTATTGAAGGATATCTAAATTACACATTTCAATATCACATTGATTTTTAAGCATCTACAAAACTTGTGAAAAAAATGGTGAAGTATGAATAGGAAGCCTAACCAGGATTAAAGTTCAATTTAGTCTCCTGACCCTATGTACTATATTCACTGCTGCTTTCTCACAGCAGACCTCTTCCAGCTGCCACAAGGAACTGCCAGCACTGCAGTATGACCTATTAGTTTCAGCTGAAAAGCCAAACTTCTCTAAATGCTTTAACACAACCCAGATTCCTTCTTCCATTCATGTCTTTCCATTCAATCCTATATACATGGATATGGATATTATTACAAAAACAGTTCACTTATCTGCAGCAATCCACATACATATAAATACAAGAACAGTTTACACATGTAGCTAAAGCACATTTTCACAGTAAATAAATCACATGCTGTCATTTAGCCCCTGATAGGTAGCATAAATTAATCTCTTATCTCTTTCTATCCCAGAACATTGAGAATATGTACGCCAGAAATTTGATGCTAATATGTTAGCTACAGAGTCAACTATGCTCTTTTGTCTATAGAATAATTTATTACCTTTTCCTGAGTTCTAAGCTAAATGATAAAACTGATGTTGTAAATTCAACATCATACACATTAGTTTCTGAGAAAAATTGCAGCCTGTCTGCTTCTAATTAAGTGGAATTATCTGGGAATAAATAGAAAGTAAAAAAATCAACCAACCAACCATGCAAAACAAAACAAAAATATTTTAGGAGACGGGATTTAAGGTGTATTGATAAAATTCACACATGCTAGTATGCAAAAACTTAATATCTAATTTTGAATCATACTGTTCTAGCCACAGCAATGTGTGGTGGGTTTTTTTTACGGTCAGTAAAATAAAGGCCTGTTTCACCTTATGTATTTGTCTTACTCAAGTATAACATAGCTAATATCTGTTTACTTAGTTAAAATTTTCAGCATAAACAGAAGCAGTCAGAAGCTTGTTGTTAGCATGTCTTCAATTATTATTAATTATTTTTTTTATTATTATTTTAATATTTCTTTTGGGTTAAAAACATCACATGGAAATCCAGGCTTGAGATTGAGGCCAGTACTTCAGATTTTCACAAAGGAATTATCCCAAAACCAAAGAATATCTGTGTATAATGTACAATTCTTATGGGGCTGGTTCTTTAGAATGGGCACTTGTAGACACTAAAAAAAAATCACAATTTTTTTCTTCAGCTGCAAAGATAAATACAAAGTACATATCTATAATCTTGCCTTACTTAATATAAGCCTATAGAAGGACAGATATATTTATTAATCAAGGCACACTCCCTGTATACTCTTCTAAGACAGACGTCGTGAGACAATCAGAACTAGAGATGGCAATTTGGATGCCTGAGATATTTTTGAAAAGCTAACAGAAACAATGATGATGAAGTGACAGAAAACTTGCATAGCATAAACTTGTTTAAACAATTATGAGGTTTAAAATTCCTTTAGGCTATTAATTAATAGAAAACTACCCAGAATGACACTGAATGTCAATTAAATTTATAGGCCATTAATAGAAAATCAATCTTTATGGTTTTAATCAAAACAGAGACAAGAGACTAACCAAATCTTTTGTGGCAGGTGGAAAATGATCACTGAAGTTTTAGAAACAATTCTCAGCCCACATCACTGCAGTGCTCCCCAGATAATAGTGTCACAATAGCTATGCTTCATTTTTCCTCTATCTTCAGGTACTGGGTTAATCCTGAAAATCTGATGTATCGGTGGTCTGATCTGGTCTAAAAATCCTATATCCTTTATTTTAGTAAATCAGAATTTGTTCCCTGAAATAAGCAGTGTGTGTATATATATATATGTGTATATATATATATGTGTGTATATATATATATATATATATATATGTGTGTGTGTATATATATATATATATAAAATCATTATTTTAATTTTGGGAGTGCCAGATTTGACTTTCACTTCTTGAACATCTGGTCCAATTATTATATATGCTGTATTGAAATGCAGAGATTCATTTCCTTCATCTCTTCCTCTTCCTTTTAACATCAGTTTTGTCGTAAACTTCTAAGAAACCAAGTACGCTCGCTTAAGAATTATTTTAATGCATATTAGCCATATCTGAAAAACTGTATAATTTTATCATATTGTAATTATTGTAGAGACAATAGGAATACTTCAACTGTGCTATGTAAGTGCTTTATTTAGTCTGAATGAAAAAAATTTATGTTGCTTTTTCTATCACCATAAAAATCTTTCACCTCAGTGTCCTTTTGTGAAAAAACTCAACAAGAAAAAATGCTTTGAAGGCAGGTTTTCTAATCAGATTTTTATAAAGAGATATCCTTCATTTCTCAACTTAACAGGGCAGTTGAATGCCAATTGGTAATTGAAGTCCCTCTGAAGAAAAATAAAATATCAATCACACTTGTCATTAAAAAAGAAGCAAAAAGGTATACAAATGAATGTGGTTTTGTTTTGAGCCAAGGATTTTTTTAAACAGAAATACTGATTTATGCAACCGTCAGGTTTGAATGCATGCAACACAACTTTCTCAGATTGAATTCCATTGATTTTCTATAACAATGTCAAGCATTCAATGCATCACAGCAGCTGTGAGACTGAAATAAATAATCCCTTCAGAAAGAAAGTGATTCTTCTCTTCTTAAATACATAGGTGAACATCTTGTTCTCCTGCTCCCTTGCTCTGCTGTTGCTTAAGCCGTAAGGTTTTAGAACTTCCTAATTCCCTGTCTTCATTTTCATTTAGGATAACATGCTTTGTTTTTCTTATGACCTTCTTTATGCTCTTGCCTCTGGGACAAGTTGTTAGAACTGCCATTCTGTTTATGAAATGTGAAGAGATGTAAAGAACAAAATAAATGCCAGCAAATTCAGCTTTGAATAGTTAGTAGTTATATGTGATATTGGCAGAAGCTGAGTAGCACTAAAATATCCTTGAAAGATGCTATTTCACATGTAAGATTCATATTTGAAAGGTACAGCAGACTTGTAACACATACTGCATACACAAATTAATATTTCTAATGAGATCTGCAGTGTTTCTGATCACACTGTCAGTCATAATCACTTTTCTGATATTGTTAGTTCTGGTTATTTGAGCTTAATATTTATAGCCCAGGATTGTCATTTACAAATTTGAGTTTGATGGGTTTTGTACTCCACACTAAATTTATTACTTGCTTTGTTATTGATTTGTTAGTCATTTACTATTCTTTTTCATACATATGATTTAAATTTGGTAAATCATTTAAATTGCACTAGGACATTCATTTTAGGCACCTTGAAGTGTTATTTTGAAATGCTTACCATGAGCATAACACCACACTATTGCTTATAAGGAATGACATACAGTTTTCAGCTGAGTGTTTCCATGCAAAAAGCTACTACAGTCCCCAAAGTACTTAACTGACATGCAACTTGGTTGATTTGAAATACATAATGCATGCTTTTCAGGTGACACTAAATAAAATAAAAAAACCAATTGTTTTGCAAAAAGCAAGAAACATAATGTAGAGGATTGGATTATCTTCTCACCCTCCTATTGAAGAACAAGAGAAGACTTAGTTCTTCTTCATTTTTGCTTTGCGGAAGTGATTCCCTCTATATCAAGGAGTTCCAATGTCTATTCAGCAGTTTCCACAACTGCAAGTAGGCCTTTTATTTTAATTTGCAATAGCAGGTCAATATTGATACTCATTTGTAATCATAATGGGTCAATATTTATACCTAATATTGAATTCATACAAGCATGGGACTGATTGTTTCCCCTGGTTCTGAACTCTTGTGCCATCTTAACAGCCTCAAACAAGAAAGCCCTGTTTGAAAGGGATGACCAGTGAAAATGTAGTGTAAGAGTGATTGCTAACTTATTAACACTAGCTACTTTAGGGATCTTGCTTCTGAGCTTTTAATTAGCTCAATGTCCCTATTTTTCTTATACGCAGGAAAGAATGACAGACATCTTCAGTGGGATATTTGAGCAGAGATATAGGCAGGGTGTTTTGATTCATCTCCTACAAAACTTGTCTCCATTAATTATAAAGGAAGCCCAAGGCAACTATGTTCCTTGATGTCTGAAGCTGTCAGACTTCAGACATCAAGGTCTGTGGGTGTCAGTCTCTTCTCCCAAGTAACTAGCGATAGGATGAGAGGAAATGGCCTCAAGTTGTGTCAGGAGAGGTTTAGACTGGATATTAGGAAAAATTTATTTACTGAAAGGGTGGTCAAGCATTGGAACAGGCTGCCCAGAGAGGTGGTGGAGTCACTATCCCTGGAGGAGTTCAAAAAATGTGTAGACGTGGCACTTCGGGACATGGTTTAGTAAGCATGGAGGTGTTGGGTTGATGGTTGGACTAGATGATCTTAGAGGTCTTTTCCAACCTTAATGATTCTATGATTCTGTAAGTTTGACAGCTTGAACCCTGTCCTTTTACCATATTCCTCTGACTTTTAGGATGGTTTAGAGTAGGAAAGGAAGATGTTTACTAGGCTTCAATGTCTAATACAACTTAAAACAGTGTGTGAATGACCATAAGCTTCACTGAACATACAATTTAGCTCTGCGGTAATTCAGAATAAGTGGAACAGGAATGCTATATAGCAGTATGTGTGGTGAACAGAAATTGGCAGAGCTTTAGATGTAGAAATTCTCTCTGAGAGTCTATTATTTTTTTCAGAAATTTTATGAAAGCTTATTTTCATAATTATGTAATACCTAATCAGGCAATGAATTTGCGACTGTATTGTAGAATGTCATCTGGAATTGTATACTGCCACAGGACAGAAAAAGGAATGGAATACAGCTGTTTTGTGTGTTTGTTTATTTTGCTTCTGCATGTCTTTCTCCTTGTGCTATAGGTAAGATAAAATTGGTTGGCTCTGAAATCTTTTACTTATGTATTATGTTTCACTGTCCTTGGTGGGAGAAAAGATGGTCTTAATCAGCACGATAGTTCCTGATGATACAATCAGAGCACTTTAGGTATAATTTAACAGATATGTAAGTTCAAAATGACTAGGAGTATTCAGTAGGGGAATAAGGTGGTGGAAAGTTATGTTTATTGCTTCATTATTAAAATGGAACTTATTTCCTCAAATACATAAAAAAGGTCTGAATATCTTTTAGATATTTAAATTTAAGTGAGCTTCTTGTAGGCATCTTCTTTAGTCAATAGTAAGAAATAAGCATCTTTATGTGTTATAAATCACAGATTCACAGACTAGAGAATCACAGAATAGTTGAGGTTGGAAGGGACCTCTTGAGATCATCTAGTCAAGCCTCCTGTTCAAACACAGTCAGCTAGAACAGGTTACTCACGGCCTGGTCCAGTGGTATTTTCAGTATTGTGACTGACTAAACTCCTAGGGCTGGAATGTGACTCACTAAATAAACCCCTACCACAGAAGAAAGCTCAGTGGAAATGGGCAAGGGTGATGTGCCCATGAAGCTCAGAGAATAATGCAAAGAATCTGACTATGTCTCAACATGAAGGGGACCAGAGCGTGGCCTTTGTTTTAGGTAAACAGCTACCAACAGTTGAGTAAGTCACCTGGTAGTGAAAAGGTCTCCCTAAGTTAGCCAGACCAGCATGGGGGTATTGAATACATGGCTTAGCCCAACATAGAGTATAAAAACTAGACAACTAGCAAAAGGATTTTGATGAGAGCAATGGGCTTGAGCTGGCTTCAACCCACGTCTTCCTTCCTGGCGACTGGGGACACCCAGCATCACAACAGTGACCATATCATAGAGACTGGTGATGGAAATCACATCAGTATTGTGATTAAAGCATATATTGCAACTGCTGTATTTTGCTAAATGCAACTTACATTTGTATTGTTTTTTCAGTATATTTTGTACTCCTCTGCTAAATCAGAAATCCCCTGTAAAACCAACCATCTGCAAATAAGTCAACTTTATATTAACATTACACCATCCACAAGTGGAATATCTAAAATAAACTGGTCAGAGAGTATTGGACTCTGACAAGTACCTTCCCCCAGGTCGAGACTCCACAAGACCTCTGGCAGTTACAGTGCTCAACCACCCTCATACTAAAGATGTACTTTCTTATATTCAGATAGAATTTGCTGATTTCCAATTTGTGCCTGTTGTCCTGTCACTGGGAACCACAGAGAAGAGTACACCTTTACACCCTCCCATCAGATGTTTATAAACATTTGTGATGAGTTGACTCCGGACAGCAGCTAAGCCCCACCCAGTCTCTCAGTCACTCCCTCACAGCAAGATGGGGGAGAAAATCAGAAAAGCAAAGGCTGAAAACTTATGCATCAAGATAAAGGCAGTTTAATAGGTGAAGCAAAGCTGCGCATGCAAGCAAAGCATAATAAAGAATTCATTCACTACTTCTCATCAGGAGGCAGATGTCTAGCCACTTCCTGGGAAGCAGGACCTTGGCACGCGTAACAGTTGCTTGGGAAGACAAATGCCATAACCACGAATATCCCTCCTTCCTTCTCCTTTCCCTGAGCTTTTATTGCTGAGCACTTTGGAATGGAATATCCCTTTGCTCAATTTGGGTCAAGCTGTCCTGGTTTTATTCCTCTCCCAGGCTCCTGCCTACCTCCAGCCTACTCACTGCTGGGGCAGAGTGAGAAACAGAGAAAGCCTTGATGCTGTGCAAGCACTGATCAGCAATAATCAAAACATTGGTGCGTTATCAACACTGTTTTAGCCACAAATCCAAAACACAGCACTGTACAGACTGCTATAAAGAACGTTAACACCATCCCATCCCATCTTGGTGGCCCTTTGCTGGACTTTGTCTAGTATTTCCATGTCTTTCTTGTACTGGGAGGCCAGAACTGGACCCAGGACTCCAGGTGTGGCCTCACCAGGGCTGAGTAGAGAGGAAAGATCACCTCCCTCAACCTGCTGGCAACATTCAGCCCAGGATGCTGCTGGCCTTCTTGGCCATGAGTCACATTGCTGGCTCGGCTGCTTGTCCACCAGGACCCTCGTGTCCTTCCATACAAAGCTGCTTTCCAATTGGTCTGCCCCCTGCATGAACTAGTGCATGGGGTTATTTCGGCCCAGGTGCAGTTTCTTGCACCCTTTCCTGAACTTCATGAGTTTTCTGACTGCCGGGTTCTCCAGCTTGTTGAGGTCCCTCTGAATGGCAGCACACCCATCTGGTGTATTAGCCACTCCTCCCAATTGTGTATCGTCTGCAAACTTGCTGACAGTGCACTCTGTCCTATCATCTATGTCATTAATGAAGATGTTGAATAACATTGGCTCCCTGGGATCAATAAATGAAGAATAAGTCAAATGAAACATCCTCTGAATGCACTTTTACTCTACAATGTTTATATGGAACCTAGGGAAACTAGCTCAAAACTAGAGGCGTAAGTTTTAGATGTCTATTATATCACAGGAAGTCTTTCCACTTGTAAACCATGAACATAACATGGCTACATCCTGCTGTAATATTGATCTAGCTTCACTGGAACAGAAGAGGCAGAATATCAAATAAGAATATTAGAAGTGAGGGAAGATGCAAAATAAACTATTGTTTTACTTTATAAAATCTGTTTTACCTGGCAGCTTACCTGATCTAAGACAGCTGAGTGCATCCAGAGGTTCTACACCCTCTTCTGCCTCTACTAAGAATTTAGGTTCCCATATTCAAGGTAAGCTCTGATAGGGTACAGCTATGTAACCCTGGATCAGAGTTCTGTGAAAAGTTAATTCATGAAGAAAGAGCTGTGAGAAGCTTTGTCTGGAGTCTCCACCCCTCATCTTGGGACTTGCATTTAAACTCAGGCCTTTGTCCATGGGCTTGCCTGGGCTACACTGCAGGTATGTTATGCCTGGTCTTGTGCCTTGCTGAGCTTGAACTTGCCTTACTGACTTGACATCTTGGCTTTACCTTGAACATGTCTCATCACTATGGCCTTGACTGATTACAGCCTGACTGTTGGCTGAACCTGGTTTCCAGCACCAGACCTGCTCTTCTTTTTCAGGTGCTGGATCTTTGTCAGTGCCCTGCCTGCTTTGCTGTCACCCTCAGCTCCTGACTTGCATTGCTTTGTGGAGTAACCCATTTCTGGTGCTCCCTGACATGTATAGGATCACCTCTTTCATATTTAGATGTCTTCTTGTCCCTGCCAGATGGATGTGAGGCTGCTTTGGTTCCTTGTCCCCCAGTTCAGCCAGTAGTGAGTCTGAGCATATATTCCTGATTCACAAACCAACACAGCTGGTCACACAGATAAAAACAGCAGTCACATAAACATGAACAGCACACCCACTTCTGTTCCACCTTTTCAGCTGATCAGGATTAAGGTCTACTTGTAGAATATGTACAAGCACAGTGTGGTTCTCTCCAGTAGCTGGGCCCCAGAGCCTGGTCTCCTCCATTTACTTGAATCCAGACGTATCAGGCAGCAGACCCCTCTCCAGATGCGGTCACTCACACCCCTTACTCTACTCACTGGCTAGTCCAGCTTGAAGTTCATTAGTGGCTCACATACATATGCACATAGAGAACAGAGATCACACACATGGAAAAAAGGAACAAAGTATCATAAGAAGATAGGACAGACTGCAGTGATCAGGCAGAGGACTTCTTCAGACGAGTGCACTAACCAACAGGTTGCTTACATACAACCAGTGACTTTTAGTCCCTTTTCCCTCTTCCCCCCGTGACTTGTTCCTTCTAATCCACTATCATCCCTGCCTTTGATTGTTTCCCTACACACCCCATAATAAATTTCACACATTTCCACAATCTCCTTAAAACACCCCACACTAAGTTTTATACAAACCCCAGTGTCTTTGTTTTGTCCCAAAATTCTCTTCTCCCTGTATCCTATAGGAAGTCCTACTGTCCTTTATACAATAAACCCATTCAGTTTGCATGGTTTTCTGGGGAATTTCTTTTGCTGACTCTTTTTCATGGGCTTCACACCAGGGAAAATGATCTAATAATTGTATTTTAATAGTCTTAAGAGTAGCTGAGCCAGTGTACCTTTCCACTATGTTCCCATGTTCCTTCACCTGTCATTGCTCCTCTGATCCTTTCCATGTTTTTGGTCAATGTGATTAACCTTTAGTCAGATAAGCTAACCATAAGCACACCAAATAACGGAATTTCTTTTTTTTCCCCTTTTTATCCCTGCCATAATTCACGAGCATTCAGTGGACAAACCATAGGATTTGAAGCTTTTTAAAAAGTTATGCAACCTTTTTGCCAAATTCTTGAGAAATTAAGTTGATGTGTCATATATGACAACAGTCAGAAGTCAGTTAAAGTTAATAAACCTGGAAAGAAAATACCTTTCATACATATTTCTGTCTAAAAAACGCCACAGATGATGTGACTGCAGATGCTGTCTTTGTTGTTAATGACAAAGCCATTAACCCAAATGACATCAATATTTTGTAAGTAACCATTTAAAGTAGGTGATTGACCAAAGCCCATTATACACACCTGAATGCAATCATGCAAAATTGTTTCCATAAAAGTAGATGGGGTTATAGAGAGGAGGTAGACAGCTGAAAAAAATGTCAGAGACAAATGTAAAAAGTCAAGATATGATAAAAAAAAATATTATCTTATTAAAACCCAGATACAAGATATTGTACTACCTTGTCAGCATTATGCAATTATCTAAAGTTCCTATAACATTTAATGAGTATTACTCTTTTACCACCCATTTACCATAATTTGATTTTTATTCCAAATGATTTTTTTATCAATAATAACTACAAATATTTTCAAGAATATAATGTCTTTCTTTAATTAATTTTCCTGAAATATTTGTTCATGCAAGTTGTCAAATTTCAGAAAATGCCAGCATTTCAATACAACAATGACTACATAACAATTATATTCCTTCAAAATCTCTTTCTCGCTCTCTCAAAAAAAAAAAAAAAAAAAAAAAGCAGTCCTGCAAAATATTATAGCTGGAATAACCAAGAGATGCTGGTAAATATTGATAGCTTAAATATTTGCTCTAAATTTCATTGTCCTGAACTATCCTTGCTTCTATATTGTCATATGATTTACACTGATGTGAAAAAACAAACAAACAAACAAAAAAACCCCAGGCATAGTTTCTTTAATATGCTGCATCAGTTGTAAAGTTTAATGTAGGCTTTTTTAATTACAACAGTAACTTTCCCTATTAGGTAGCTTCTATACTTTTTTTTACCAATATTATCAGTGTATGTCAAACAAGTTAGGAGGTAAGGTCCACATGGAACCTAAGTTTGAAACCATAGGCATCACTCTTTTTGTTTTGCAATTGTTATTTTCTGTAATAAAAGAATACTTTGAATGAAAAAGAGTAATTAATAAATTTTCCCTGTTAATAAAACTGAAAGGTTGGACAACATCACTTCTCTGGTGACAGCATTTAGTGAACTTTCTCACCATCATAGAAGACTTGAAAAATAAAGTGGAAATATTTCCATTTTCCTTTTCAGTGCAAGATAGACATTGTAAATGTTATTGACTTTAAGGGCTAAAGTCAGGGTTGGTGCTATACTATGTTAAGCGTGCATGGGAGGCAGAGAGAGAGTGAAGGTGAACCTGCTGGATACTATACATACATTTTTTCAGCCTGGCATATAAATTGTACTCTGCAAACTGAGATTATACATAAACTATTTTTTGTTTGTTTCTTTTTGTTACAGTCTTTCATTTTGTTTCTATATGTATCTTTAACTTATTGAAGGTTAGTATAATAACTTTTTGCTAGCTAAAACTTACTACTATTACTCAGCTCATTAAAGGCCCCACAGAACAACAGTATGGGAAGGAGGATTTGGAAAAAAAAATAAAGCAAAGACAGTTCACATTAAAAGCATACTGTTACTAATAATGACCTCAGTTAATGCGTATGAAAAGTAAATTTTATATCTTTGCAGGATATTAACAGTGATTCTAAGTCTCAAAGAATACAATGCAGCTGTGAAATAATTGAAACTAGCAATCTTAATGTAATATTTTAACACATTTTCCAGAACTTGATAGTAACAAAAGATAGTTGCATACCTACTCATTCAGAAACTATGGATGCACGTTGTCTTTCTGATTATTTTCCTACAGAGTTATAATGTTTTTTATTAAACCAATTGATTTAGGTGGGAGAAAAATTTTAAAGTCTTCATAGTCCTGTAGGAAGACTTAGGTCTGAAAGACATGAAATGCGGGTTTTTATAAAATGCCCTATTCAGTAAATGCCATACAACCGTTCCTTTATTACAAAATAGGTAAATATTTTATTTGAATTTTTATTTCATTTCTATATTTAGATACATATATAAAAATCAAGACACAAAGTCTGGACTTTCACATGTTAAATTGGAGAAAGCTCTTGAAACTTATTGATGAGGTCTGATGTCAATGTATTTTTGGACTGGTGGAAATGAAACAGCAGAAGGCAGGTGCTGGCAAAAAGGAACAATAATCTCAACTCTCAAAAATGATCAATGAAAAGGTGGCAAAGCCAGAAGAAGGGGAAGAGAGGCAGGAGCAGTAGAGGTCTTAGATACAGCTGATCACTCCGTGTCTTGCTTGAGATCGCTGATCCTACCAGAACCTGCAAGCACTTTGCAGTCTACAGGTTCCAAAGCTGCTTTAGCAGCTAGAGCAAGGTAAATCCATATGAAGCACATGCCAGATCTCTTTTCCCTGGTTTCCATCCAAAGAAAAAGCCACCTGCATGTCCCAGATAGCAGGTGCTGTAATTTATACTAGGTGCCAATCTGCAAATCAGGACACTGTAACAGATTACACAAGCATGAAAAAGAATGTCTAGACAGAGCCTGAAGGACCTTTTGCCTTCGGCACAAGTCACAGTTACTCCTCTTCAGTTTTTATTCAGAATTTGGGAAGTATGGGAACAGAAGCCATAAAAAGCTTCCTCATTTTCTCCAATTTAAGCAAGAAATCAAGCAAAAGTTAGGGTGAACAACCTGGACATTAATATTTGTACTACATGTAATCCTTTGAAAGCCACAGAATTGGGCTGTAATCGTAGCCTAGTATCTTAGAGAATAGCTATTCAGGCATTTTTTTAACCATGAAAACTAACATTTACATAAACTAGAGTTCTTTTCCATGAGTGTCAGAATTATTTAAATCCCATTTTCAAAAGATTTGTGTCTTTTTCTCCCAATGCATTTTCCTCCATGATATCACCTGCATAATCCCTGTGTTTACCTATGTGCCCAACCTGAGTGCTGGACTGTCTATATGTATGCTGGTGTCTGTTCAGTACATATATGCTCATTGTCCAGTTCTACCTGCCAGCTTTTCAAAAGTGACATTACAATTTGGATTTTTCTCCTGTATATGGTCACTGATTTTTATGAAACTCCTTTTAACACCTTAACATTTCTCTCATGTTTGGCAGAAATCAGGTTAAAAGTCATAGAGGTAGGTGGATTTAGACAGACCAAAAAAAATTTGTAAGTCTTTCTTCAGGACTTCCGTCTGAAAGCAGAAAATTTGAGAAAGAAAGCTCATAATTCTCTATTTAAAAACTTAAAAAATTATATATGTGAAAGATAGTAGAGAGCTATTAAGTCTATTTACTTCCCTTCCATACTTTGTATGTCAAAAGTAATTGCTCAGGAGGATGGAGAACATAGGAAATCCTACAGACTTTAGAAAGAGTGCTGGTCTTGGCTATCTGGCTGCTTAGATGAGTGGGTGGTAGATATATTTTGTCCTGGACATTTGTTCTAACTGCTTTTCAGTAGAAAAAACCCAGTGTGTACTATGTGATGACAAGAGTATTTTCTTTCTGATTGCAGAAAAGCTATTTTTTCTCAAAGTCTTCTCTTTGCAGATTGACACAACCACATACAGCCTCCTTTCTCTCTCTTGTTACTTCTTTATGTGAACATGCTCTTTAGGATCACTCTTATCAGCCTTTGGGCAGACGATCAGGAATTGATGCAAGAAGCACAGAGGACATATCAGGAAGCCTTAGCATCTGAGGTGGTTGCAGTAATAGAAAGGAATGAGACTGAAAACCGAAGCAATGCAAGCATATGAGATTTAAGATAAAGATACACATTCATCCTGAGAGCCACAGGAAAAAGCCATTTCTGTCTGGCTTCACCTCTTCTTCACACACAGATCCCTTTTGCCACAAGGAGATAGCTAATGGCACAAGTCAAGCAGGTACCCATTATATAAGGAGTAATGACAAGATTATGAAGTTTGTATGGTTCAGATGGGGTCAGGGTGAATGCTAGAAGTTCCAAATGGATGTCTAAGACTGGCACTCTGCCCAAGATACCCAGTGCAATTTACGGTGCAATACGGAGGCATGGAAGTTTATCAGAGAATGCCATATGTGTCCAAACCATGAATAGAAACAAAACACTTCCAGCTAGGGCATCCTCATTAGAATGACCCTCAATAGCATCTGACAGTTCAGTTTAGCTACAGATCCAACCTGTGGAGTCCCCTTCTTTTACCCTTGAAAAATGTAATAAAATAATAAAAGTTTTACTTCAGTATTTCTTACTGCTTCACATCCAGAGGTTCTCCAAACAGTCTGAGGCAAAACATAAATCGGCCAGTATCTTGAGCAGGTCACGTTTTTCCATTGTTTCTATATTTTGCCAAAATGACTATGATCACTGGTACCTAGAATTCTTTTTTCACTTTCTAGTTAATCAGATGTAGTCCAAAAGAGTAACAGAGGGCAAAATATAACACAAAAATGCCATCCAATTTGTGGTTTGGCTAGTTAACATTGCCAATATTGTATTACGAATCACTACTTTTCTATCAATAGATAAATAAATAATTATGGGGAAAATAGCCTTTAACCATACTACTTGCAGAAAGGAAAAAATAAACCCAGCTTTTTCATGTTTATACATAATATTCTGTCAGAAATACCTGATTGTTCATAGTCTCCAATTAGGTATACTGACATCCATCAGAAAAAGCTATTATTACCAGATATGAACTTTGCTCTATTTCTCTGCACTTCTACTTTTAATACATTCTTTATATATGGTAGCAATGCATCAATTGTAGCATCATAAAACTTGAAATAAGTTTGTGTAAAACTAAATAAGAAATGTCATTCTGTATGTTTAATGAATTTAATTTCTTTACTAGAAGATACAGCTTTAGAAATCAGTTATGGCATTTATTTTTGATAGCTGAAGAACAAGTCTCAGACAAATCGTTAAGGAACTGCTAAATTATTTCAGGAGAATGCATATGATCTATCTTTGACTTAGGGACTGAAGAAATAGCTTTTAAAAATAGGTCCTTATTTATAAAATAATGGTCAGCTATAGACATGAAACTGTTTCATGGAAGAAGAGTACAAGCACTTGCAAAATCTGAGACTGTCTCATATTAAAGATCCAGAAATGGCTCCCTAAATGCTTAGTGTCTAATGTAATATGGCCAAGATGGAGAGTGACATGCTTTCAGGCCTTTACTCCAAGGGATATTTTTATCTTAAAGAATCATTGAATAAAAAAGAAAAATAATTCAAGCATAGAAGACTAGTACTCTCAGCTCCCAGAGTGATGTAATCACTGTGCTACACATTCAAGGTCCCCTTTTATTTCCTAGTCTGTGAATCTGCAGTGCTCCAGTACTAGAAGATGAAGTAATTTGAAATTCTTGCATTCCCACACTCATACAGTTACGCATTTTTCTTGAATGCACACCACCATCATCACTGGAACTTCTTTTCTTGATTCTGTTTACAAGGAGGAACAAAAATAGACATTTATAGAGCAAAATTTTTGATATCTACCTTAGGATGAGGTGAATAGCACCCAAAAGGAAACATTACTTTCCACTAACTATAAATATTTCAGATTAGTGGAGATGAATTTAATTAGGTTTTCAAGTTCCCACTAAAATATTGAATTTAATATGCTAAAATACTCAATTTTGTTCAAGCAGAAAGTAGACATCAATATATTTCCTATGGTCAGTGGAAAATACTGTCCATGCTATACAGTCTTCTGCATCCAGTAGTAATGTTCTAAGAATGATTATTGAACCCACTGCAAAGAAGACAATTGGAGGAATGCCTGATTTGTTGTTCTTAATGGGGCTTAATGATGAGCTAGAAGCCCACTTGCTCAGCAGTGTCCAAGACTCATATGACTCTCAGTATGCCCCGAAGGACAGCTCTAGATAATGATGGAATCCCAGGCTCACTGCAATTGAATGGGGTGAGATATTTTGAATGATGCAGATAGATGACCAGGTAACTTTGCCAATACAGCTTTTCACTGACTATCCTATTCCATCCTTCATTCTACTGAGTTAATCTAAATTACTGACAGCTTTATGTTTCCTTATTCATACAAATAATTAACACCAGGTAGGAGTGTCACAAATCCATTACCAGCAGGCAAAAACACTCCTGTAACACTGTTTCTTTACAGAGTGGAGTTATGATGGCTGCTATCTAACAAAAAATAAGGAAAGGATAAAGAGAAATTAAAAAACAACTCTTTACCTTCATAAAAGTGTATACATATGTAACGCTTATGCAAGTGAGACATCATCATGGCTTCAATTACTCAGTGCTCGACAAGGGGACATATGTGCCCTGGCCTCTTTTTGCTTTTTACCCTGCTGGTAATAAAGAGCAAGTGTGACCCTAAATTTAAGCAAGGATTATGACTGGTATCTTTGACAAATTTGTTCACAATTCTTCAGACATTTTTGCTGATTCAACACCACTTAAAATTGGCATATATTCAGGTCTCTGCAGAGACTGCAGTTATGCTGAGCTTGTGAAATGTCTTTATTTTGTGCAAAGACAGGGATCTGGGTATTAGAGCAAACCTCAATTTCATTTAAAAACTAAGTTAGGTTTTGAACGAAAAAGGTGAGGTCAGATCCTTCACTACCATAAATCTAGAGTAATTCCACAGATTTGATGGCAATTTAAGGTAGATATACACCAGGGCAAAAACACCACCTGACAAATAAAAGGTAAAAGGGCCTGATTCTGATTTTATATATATATATATAAATATAAATAAAAATTACTAGAGTACTGACCCTTGCAAACTTACACTGGTTTTAAACTGTTAGAAGACTAGAATGAAACCTTTCTTTACTATCTGTTGTATTACTTATAACTCCATAGATACAAGAAAATATTCCACTTCAAAAAAAGAAGGAAAAAGAAGCCATGATTTGTAGATTTCCCTGGTATGGTTTTAGCAAACATTGACTAAAATATCTCATGTTGTAGATGATGTAGTTTTCATATTTTTTACCTTTAAGAAGTGAAACCAAATTTCAGTATGTAGAACAAAGATTAAAAATTCAGTGACATAATTTTCCTTTGATTTTTTGCTACCATTTTATGAGTTTTTGCTGAAGCTGAAGTAATTTGAACAACAACAAAAAATTCTGCCCTCATTTATATCAATATAAATCAGATTTAATTCTTAAGAAAGATTCCTTGGCAATATCTGTGTAGATTCATAGGATCAAACACAATTATGCCTTTCAGACATACTTCTAGTAGTTTTAAAATTCGTCACTTTTTAAATCACTGGCTGTAGGAACAATAAAATGAGATTCAGTGGCAACTTAGCAGCTCAGCAAGTGCAGTATGATATTTTCCTTGGTGCCACAGGATACCTATGAACATTTGAAAATATGTTTTGAAATGTGCCAAATAGTTTTATTTAATATGGACACTTCAGAAAAAGAAGAACTGATCAGCATGTGGGCATTATGGGCATTGCATTGCTCTGACACATTCTAGCAGCATGAGACTTGAAAGAGTTCTTTTATTAAATTTCTGATTAAATGTCTGAATGCCTGTGGAGAATGAAAAGTAGGACTGCCATAAATAACAGCGGAGCATACTGAATACATTTAAGTCACAAAAATATTTGGAAATCACTTCTTAACCAGTGCTAATCATAGTAGGCATTTTTGTTAGAGATCCCAAATGCATTTGCTTGGAAAAAACATTTATAAAAATTGTGAGCAATGAACACCTTGTTTATCATGTTCTGTGTCAAGAATAAACTCTGAGCAGAAAAAGGGGCTAATTTGAACATTTCAAGGAAATACAATGTCGCTGGTATTCATTTTGCACTGATAAATGTGGAATGCACCATGTGATAAATACTACATTTCAGCTTGCTTTTTGGGCTTATACTAGATAACTATATGCATATGATTATACTAGATCAATCCAGTTTAATTCACTAGAAGATTATCTTGAATAAAAGCAGAAAGGAAATATGACAGGCCAGCCAGTCCTACCAGTTAGGAACTGTAAAAGGACAGTGGTGTGGTTTAACCCCAGCAGGCAGCTCAGCACCACACAGCTGCTCACTCACTCCTCCACAGTGGGATAGGGGAGAGAATCCGGAGGGTAACAATGAGAAAACTCATGGGCTGAGATAAAGACAGTATTAAACTAGGTAAATTAA
Source organism: Ciconia boyciana (assembly GCF_034638445.1). Classification (NCBI taxonomy): domain Eukaryota; kingdom Metazoa; phylum Chordata; class Aves; order Ciconiiformes; family Ciconiidae; genus Ciconia; species Ciconia boyciana. The sequence goes on from NC_132934.1 coordinate 179,457,761, forward strand.
ATTAGGTAAAGCAAAAGTCGTGCACACAAGCAAAGCAAAGTAAGGAATTCATTCACTACTTCCCATGGGCAGGCAGGTGTTCAGCCATCTCCAGGAAAGCAGGGCTTCATCTTGTGTAATGGTTACTTGGGAAGACAAAAGCCATCACCCCAAATGTCCCCCCCTTCCTCCTTTTTCCCCCAGCTTTTATTGTTGAGCACAATGTCATATGGTATGTGATATCCCTTTGGTCAGTTGGGGTCAGCTGTCCCAGCTGTGTCCCCTCCCAAATTCTTGTGCACCCCCAGCCTACTCACTGGTGGGGCAGCATGAGAAACAAGAGAAGGCCTTGATGCTGTGTAAGCACTGCTCAGCAATAGCTAAAATATTGGTATATTATCAACACTGTTCTCATAACGAATACAAAACATAGCACCATAGGGGCTGCTGTGAAGAAAATTAACTTTATCCATCCCAGCCAGAACTAGTACAGACAGTGACAGAACTCCTGAATCTGTGTGGTTTGACTCAAAGGACAAACGTCTTTGATCGTTTAGAGACAAGCAAAGTTGGTAGCATTTAATAAGCATACTTTCACAGAGGGAAGGATGACCAGACAAATACAAAATTCTTATACAGGAATTGATGAGAGTATCTGAAAATTTTGAACTTCCTAATTTGCCCTTGTATGATAATAAAACAGCAAGTAAAAATTATCTGGTTTGCATTGTTTTAAAATGTTTTATCACTTTCAACTTTATTTCTAGTATTTAGGAAAGATTGTGTGACTAAATCAACAACAGGATTTAGGAACCTTGTGAGAAATTTCAGGTGGGACTTAGAGGTCTAAAATCCAGACTTCAGATCCTAAAAATAGTTGCTTATTTGTTAACTAATTTTATAGAATCCAGATGCTGCAGACACATACTTCTTTTTTTTAGTTAAAATTCCCCTACTTCCTACCATTTTCCACTTCTGTGGATACCTACATCCTGACTTTTTTTTGGTTTAGAATGTGTCCTGTGTTCTGTAAGATTGCCCTAACTTGTCCAAGTTGCTGCTTTACACTACATCTAGTACCTGCTTTGAGAATAAATACATTATATGTGGTTCAAGTTTCTCACAAAATGTAACAGTACTAATCATTTTACATGCAAAGCAAACTAATTGATAAAAAATATTTTAAATTCAGAGTTCAATCACTACCCCGCAATGCAGAAGAGAACTGAGATATCCAGATGGTAATTTTCTGCCCTTTAGTTAAATTTAAGCTGGCAGATTCTCCTTCTAAAGGCCTTCAAAGGACTTTGTTTTCTTCTTGAATGTAAATACTTACATTATGCAGATAGTTTTGCTAAGTCTGATTTGATAAATCCCACTTACTTTTGGTATACTAAGTCTTACTCCAAATATCATATTTTAAAGGACAATTCTTAACTCTGAGAGTAAAAGACATTCTGAAGTCATGGTGTGTCAGCCCCTCTTGCTGAAGTAGCCTCCCCTATTATGGCATTATTAAAAAGGTTATTTGGGCCAAAAAGTGAGTGAAAGAGTCTCACACTGAAAATATTTCTTTAGCTTAATATGTTAAGGATTTGCAACTGTGAAGGAAGAACAATGGTTTCTATTCCTACTCCAAAAAATGTCTGATGAATTTAATATTATATTGTCTTGGATATAAGTTTATTAAAAATATTTAGAAAAAGCCCAGCACCTTCCTTTTTTTACTGCCTTCCTTATGTATAGCAAGACAAAGATGCATTTAAAAGGACACTTATGAGCTTTATTTGACCATAATTATGCAACCTATTAGTTGATAAATTGTCATCATGAGTAAATGTCTGGTAAATCCTGCCATGACAACAAATAAGAGGTTCCTTTCTTGCAGGGTCCTTCTTGCTGCAGTTCAAATGCATGCAAAGACATTTTCTTGCACTTCTTTGTTTATAACACTGAGTAACATTCTGGATGTGCTGATTAATTCCCTGATGTTTTATTGATGTGATTTATGAAGTTTGTTAAATGTATGATCATGCCTAATCTGTAGCCTTGTAATTCCATGTGCTGGTTTTGTCTGGGATAGAGTTAATTTTCTTCTTAGTAGCTGGTATAGTGCTGTGTTTTGGATTTTAGTATGAGAATAATGTTGATAACACACTGATGTTTTAGTTGTTGCTAAGTAATGTTTACACTAGTCAAGTTTCCCATGCTCTGCCCGGTGCACAAGAAACTGGGAGGGGATATAGCTGGGACAGCTGACCCCAACTGACCAAAGGGATATCCCATACCATATGATGTCATGCTCAGTATATAAAGCTGGGGAAGAAGAAGGAAGCAGGGGGAGACACATTAGGAATGATGGCATTTGTATTCCCAAGTAACCATTGCACGTGATGGAGCCCTGCTTTCCTGGAGATGGCTGAACATCTCCCTGCTGATGGGAAGTAGTGAATGAATTCCTTGCTTTGCTTTGCTTCCGTGTGTGGCTTTTGCTTTCCCTATTAAACTGTTTTTATCTCAGCCCACAAGTTTTCTCACTTTTATTCTTCTGATTCTCTGCCCCATCCCACTAGAGGGGAGTGAGCGAGCGGCTGTGTGGTGCTTAGTTGCCGGCTGGGGTTAAAACACGACATCCCAAAAGCCAAATCTCATAAAAAACTGGGTTTTGTTTTATTTTAACAGACAGGAGTAGCACCTTAATTTTCCAATTACACATGTATTTTTTTCCTGAAATTATTTGTGTAATAAGTTGAAATAAGAATTATAAAACGTCTATTCCTAATCCTTCTCATGGAAATACAGATACAGTATTATGTTGGCTAATTGCCCAAACCTGAATTAGAGGCTCAGATGTTGCTGTCACTTGGATTGGACTTTCCAAGTAAGCTTTTCATACTAATAATAATAATGCAAACTAAACTTCCTTTACTGAGAAGTTCTATTTAAGGAAAAAATATTCAGCATCATTCTGAATTAGGAGACAGAAAGGAACTGCTGGCAATTGTAAGCTACCAATAAGTGAGCCAATTTAAATTTTCTTTATTCCTATTTAGGTTCAAGGTAACTGAAGGATCTCTACATTGTACTTCAGTCTGCCAGTGTAATGGTCACATAAGTTCAAAACTCAGAAGAGTTTTTTTAATTTCCTTTAATTATGAGACAAATTCTCTCATAACTCATTGGGAAAGAGACTAGAAGCCATTCATTCATCCTGTAAAAAAGACATGTAAAAAATACAACATAAGAATATGTAGCACAAAGGCAAATAATCAATTTTGTTAAAGCTTTTTGATGTGCTATGTGTCCACTTCAGTAACCTGTCTTGGGTACAGCTGGGTACACAGAGATGGAGTAAATTATATAATATTCTGACACATTCATTTTTCAGGCCATCTGTAGCTACTAAAAAATAAGAACATGGCTAGGGCATCCAACATGTTAGGAAGAAAATAATTTCCTTTCTCAATACCAAATTAGTCTAAAAAAATTCAACATAGGTAGACCTACTAAGCCAAAACCATACTCTCCCTGGTGCACCCAAACAGATAATGAATCCATAGAAAGTAAAAGAAGTTCAAGAAAAGATACTGAGACTCTTTTGGCCGTCAATCACTCAATTACTTGAAAAAAACTTACAAAAAAATGACTCTAGCTCTGTTGAATCCTGTGCTAGTATTCTTCCATTATAGGGACATATGTAAAACAACTTTCAAAAACCTCTACTTCCATTTCCAATTATAGCATTTTCAGTATTTTACCCTGTAAGTATTCTTTATCTCAATAACTTGTGTTTGCAATAATTAACCTTTGAATTCTCTTTCTAAGTTTATGGGGAAAAAAAATCACACATTGTCTTCTTTAAACAATTTTAGAAATTATCATTTCAATGAACAAACATTTCATGTAAATTTTTTTGTTTCTGTCCTTAGACATTTTAATCTTCACTAGAAGGGAAGACATGGTAATAACTAAGACAAAATATATTTCCCCTACTGTTAATTTGACAAAATATTTTTTACCCACTGCCCATGTCCCTCACGCATAAGATCATTGTGAATGGGGATATTTATAAATTTATTTCTTAAGTCTTTTTGTTTGTTTGTTTGTTTGTTTTCACCTCAAATACATTCAGATGCATATACTTAATTTTCAATATAAAGACAAGAGAATAGTAACAGTCCTCAGTACCCAAATATATTTGAAAATTAGCTTTACTCTGTAAGCAGAATAAAGTCACACTTACAACAACTGACACACCTAAGAAATAGGTGAGTTTGACAGGAAAAAAACCCACCACTTGAAAATTCAGCCCCTAGATGTTTAGACCTAACAACAAATAGCGAAAGTGCTATAGCTGTTATGGGATGAATCTGTAATAAGGTAACTAGAAACTCGTCCCTCAGAGACCCAGCAGAACTGTATACAGACCACTGTAGATCAATGTGAGGAGACTGGATTTTCTGTGGAAAGGAACAAGAAGCTGGAATATGTTTTTGCAGGCGTCATGTAATAGTCTTTCTGCACATGTATCAGACATTTGCACCAGCTTAGTGAAAACCTGTGGTTCTCTGCATCGAAGCCTGCTTCAGCTGTCAGAAGGATTTTATCATCCAATAAAGTAATCTCAGTCTATCACTAAAACTCAGATTGAATCAGATCATTGGAAGTGGTTGGATTTTCTTCAGGTTCTCCTGTTATTAGTTCTGTAAGAAAATTATCCGTAGTTTTAGGTAAAGAAGTGCACTAAATACCTGATATGTTTCTTTCTTTAGTTCTCTTTACCATGAACATTATGGAAAGAAAAAGCCATCTAATTAGATACAAATGACCCATGTATTTTCTTTCTTCTTTTCACTGCAGGAACATATCTGTGAACATCTTACTGAGAAGTCTTTGCATATTCACTGTTTCTAAAGATAGTCACTGCCTAGCACTTGTAGATTCTGATGATTTAAGATTATCTATTTGAAATTTTTATAGCTGTTAATAATAGGTGTAGGAATACCTGGAAGTCTTAACAATTAGACAAGATAATAACAAGTTGGCTTCATTTCCCTCAACTTTAGATACTGCAATTGATAGCTAAACTAGTGACTTTAGGCTCCCCTTACTGTCAATGGAGACTAATAGGCTTCTTCAGGATGTGATTCCTATCTGTACTTTACAAGAGTTTACAATTATATCAACAGCCTCTGAAAAGAACATATTTCTCTCCACTGACTATGAAGCAGTGCTGGGACAACTGGTTTAGATGTGGACGTTGACATGGTAGATAGCCGCATTTAGTCAGATGAATATCAGTCATGAAAAAGAAAGTTCTTGTCCCAGTGAATTTGCTATCTAAATAAGAAAGAAAGAAATGAAGAGATTCAGAGAAATTGAATAGTTTGCACAAAATCAGAACCTAAAATTAATATCTCCTGAGTCCTACTAAAATGTTTTAAACAGAAGACTGTATCTGCTTCACTTTTCAGTATGCAGTTGTTCTTTCAAAGCTCTTTAGCACCCTGGAAAGGTCCTCATACTACACTGCTATGTCGATGACAGTTTTTCTTTGTTTGTTTTCTTTTCTAACTTATTTCCATTGTACTAAAAATGCTGTTTGATTCACTTCTACATAGAGACCTCATAAAAAATTGAAAGGCTTCAATAATTTTAAATCATTCTACACTGCACATAGAGATTTAAATTTCAGTGCTAATTTTTTTATTAGCACTTTAATTTGGAAGGTACTAGGCTTCTACAAGATTTAAAATTATTGGAGCATTTCAAATTTTTATAAGCTTTCCAGTAAAGATGTGACTGTGGTTCTGGGCTTGTAAAGTGTAACACAATTTAAATTTAATCTAAATTATTTAAGTGCTTCAGAGTTGGGGGAGATTTTCAATCTTTCAAACTGGGATTCATGTTCAGAGACTAGAGCAATCTTATAATGCAAAGTGCTTTCATCTTTTTAAAGACCTGCGGGCAGCATTCAGAACAGGCCTTTTTTATTGTCAGTTTGTTAATTTAAATTATTTGTTTTCGTCTCCAGTGTATGGAGAGGAAACAAGTAAAATAAAAGCATAAAGGGAAGACACTGTTTCCTCTAGAAAGTTTAAGATAACAATGAGCTTTCCCATTTAGATAGATGTGGTGAAGTAATGTGAAGAACGCTATTTTGCAATGTATATTTTGAAACTTACTATAAGCTGTTACTTGATCTATAGTCTCACCCATGCTCATGGGTATTAAATATACTCATTATCTTAAAAGATCAAAGACATATAACTTGCGTTTTCACTCTTGCTGAAGACTGTTTCACCTAGAGAGGAAACAAAATGTGTTTAATTGTATTTTGCTTAGTTTTAGTCTAATGTGAACATATTAACTTATTGTAAAATCAAAAAGTGATATGTCATTTCTATAGCTATCTTTGCCCCACAATTAACAAGATACTATGGTGTTGAATACATGGATTTTTGATTCATACAATCCTGTGAAACAAAATTTCAAAGACGATTATCAAGCGCCTGGGGAAGAATTCTGCTAGCATCACCAGTAATTTTGGAACTGAAATGTCTCCACCCATCTAACACATGAACATAACCAATTCTACTGGTCTTTTCCATCATTTTGACAGTTATTTTTCTGTTACAGAAACATCATTTACCATTCAGATTGCTCAGCCAAAGTAATCTCATTCCTTTTTCGTGGCACTATAAAACTTCTAAAGGCACTAAGCAATTGTTGTAAAGTTAATATTGAAAGGTGTCAGCATCACTAATTTTGCAGGAATGAACTTTCAGATTCAGTTTGAGAAAAAATTATATTAAATCTTTTGTACATATGTTTATCAAGATGTGCCAAGAACTGTTGAGAAGTGGTCAACTGCAATAGTGAAGCATGCACTAGAAACTCTTGAACTAGATCAGGCAGGTAGGAAAGTGCCCTCCTTGATCCCCTGGTGGGTCAGATACAACCAGCTGGTGGACAGTCATGTAATTTGTATAACCCTCATCTAGAAAAAGCTTTAGAAATAAATTTTTTGAGCCACTAAGGGATTGGAAGATCTAAGATTATGCTTTTGAGGTGAAATAATTAGGTGACAAAGCCAATGTCTGTCCCTTTCATAAAAAAGCAGTAGTCTTCTGTTTGGATAGTAGGAGCATATTGTACAATCCCAGGTAAAGCCTGCCTCCCACTCACCTGGCTCAGAAGTATGTAGGACATACAGAAAATGTCTACACCGAAGAAGCTGTTGATCATGCAGAGTACAAGTTGATAACTGGTAACAGGCAATGAATTCCCAATCCCTCTCATTAATGATATGAAGGGAAAAAGAAAAAAAACCAAAATACATTGACTTATGGAGGAGTGTGATCGCGTCTTGTCTTTGCAAGCTTGAGGGACAGATTCACTGATTTGCTATAAATACTTTGGTTGCTTTTGTGTACAAAGTAGTAATGAATTTGCTTTAATGGCAAACATTAAACTGGGTTTACAGCTGTGTTCTGTTCTTAGAGTGGTATAAATAGTCTGGAAAATACTACTAAATCTCACCTGCAGAATCAAGGCCAGGTTCTCAGCTGATGTAGATTTAATTTTGTCTAGTAATACCAGTTTATATCTTTGTCACTATGTATCAGAATCTCCATTAAGTCATTGTTTTGATTGAAATATATTTAAATGAGGACAAGATGGCAAGCTGTGATAATTATTCAATACTAATTGTTGTATGAAATGTGCAACAAAAACAATTAGAAAAAATCTTCCCAACAAATCCACATAATAAGGGACAATCCCTGTCCCAGGCTTCCTGCACTGACTATGCCTGATGGATCACTAATGATATCTGTAGCCAAAGTGAACTGAAGGGGTTTTATGAGGGATCAAGAATGTATCTGGGGGTGGGTCTACCAGTTTTGTACAATATTGAGAGAAAAGACAGAAGTAAGTGTTTAAAATAAAAGGCAGAGAGGATAAGACAGAAGTTGAGGATAAAAGTTATGGTAATTTATCCATACGCAGAAAACCAGCTGGAATTTATGCTACATGTTCACCATAAGAGATGGAATATAGTTTTTTTCAGGATTCTAATAATATCACTAAAGTCATAATAAGCTGACAAAAACTCCAACCAATAAATAAAAAACCCAAACCAGGTCCTTGTCCCCAGGTATGTTCTCGATTCACAGAAAGGAAATGAGAAATAGGAGGTAGGAAAAAATCCTGTTCCATCACCCTATCAATCTTATTGCCAAAAGGGTGCTGCTTGATGTAATGTTTTTCCTACTAACAAGAACTTCTTTCCACCTTCCATCTTTGGCTGTTTCATGTTAGCCAGAGGATGAAGTTTACAACTGTCATAGCTATGCTAGGAATTGATAAAATGATGTAGATTACCTATGTATGTATGTATGTAAAAAGTGTTTGTGTATATAGATATAATATTCCTAATTCCTACATTTATTAATAAATGTTGTCCGTTATAGTTTGAAGGATGACTAGTTATTTATTTTTAATTCAAATTTGCATCTAGCGTTATTCTTTTTTTTTTTTTCTCTTTGATTTCTATTCATAATCACAGTCACTGTTTTAGTTGCATCTATAGCAACTTTTTTGTATGGTAAAAAATCTCTGTTTGATTGCATTTGTGAGGAAAAATGCCTCTTTGACTAAACAGAAATTGTAATCAACAAATTAATACATTGTATAAAGTTTCCATTGAACAGATTTTTCTCATATTATTACCCAGCAGATGAACTGTCTGGGGATTCGTTTTAACTTTTAAATTAAATGGATATTTGAGAAGACTCTGGGTTTTTTAGGGAGGAAAAAAAAGCGCCAAATAAGAAATATATAGAAATATTTGCTTTATTTTTCACAAAAGACAATTTTCACCTGATTTTTTTTCTACTTAGAAAAAAAACAAAACAAAACAAAACAAAATTCTACTACAGCAAGGAAAGAAAATAGTGGGGAAATATTTCCCAGCCATTTTCATTATACAGCCTTGTATTGTTATAAGAAATGTTCTTCCTGAAGTCTAATTATCTATTACTCAATCAAGCAAAATGACAAATGCAATCAACATTGATTGTAGTAAACAAAGATTTCAGTCAATGATAAACTGAGGGTGGTAATTACAGCACAAACAGACCTATAAAACCTTATAATACACACTGTAAAAATACTTGTGTACTGTTACAGTTTCACTCTTCTACACATTTTAAATTCTTTATTCTTATTAATTCTTCTTTACTGATACTTTTTTTCCTTTTTTTCTGAACTTCCAGTAATATTGTAAAACCTAGAATGTACTAAGTACAGTGACAGCAGATTGTCTCAGAGAGAAAGTTCTGCTGCATAGTCTATAAGAACATCTCAAGTTTTTCCTTTTGGACCATCTTGAAAGTATTTTAATGTTAAACTTACAGATATTTTCTGGGAATTAATAGTACGAACTATTATCTAAACGATCTAAGTTTTGGTTTTCCTTTATTTCCATAATTCTTTCAGTCATGAGATATTTTGTTCTTTCACTGCTAAAGGTTTTCTGTATAACACTTGTTTATTTTTACAATAAACTTTTTCAATCTGTTACAATTTGAAAATTTTGCTTTTCTGCCAGTTATAATGTGATTTAAATCTCTAATGCCAAATCTTCTCTAGCACTGGCCCTCTGTATGCCACTATGAATAGAACACAGCCACAACCCTAGTTTTCCATTTGGTTATTTAATATGAGGTTACAATTACTGTAGTTTTCTGGGCCATAGTTCTGCCTTAGACAACCTACCCAACTATTGGTCTCCCTGCAATGTGCTTGACAAGGTGGGAGATCTTCAGCAGGAAGCTGTAAAACTGCAGTCCATCTTGTATTCAATAAAGAAATCATCCCTCTACAATTAATAGTTTTACAATTCTATACCACAGTCATGATGTCTGTTAGTCCCAGTAAGTCAAAGTTAGAAGACACTCTCTCCAAACATCCTGTAGTCCCCAAATGTATTTTCCTGATGTGTTGTCTGATTTGTCAAGAATTATCTCTTTTTCTGTATAAGCAATAGTTTGTTAGAGGATTCTGTGGTCTCCACTAAAAAGTACCAAGGGCACTCCTGAACACTGTAACTATTGCTTACACACGCATATTGCTAAATGCTTTAAATTGCTTTAATTATTTCCTAGCATGGTCTTGGTTTTTTGTGTTTTTTTTTTTTTTTTCTCACCAGCAATCTCCCAAGCAATTTGTATTAAATGCTTGAGAGTTAGCATGCGTCACGGGCCATTCTCAACAGACAAATTAGGGGAGTCCATACTTTCTCTGGAGTGTGTAAGAATTTAATAGTATAAATACCAGCTGTTCAGAGTCAGCTGATGTAACTCAGAGAATAAGCCCTGGCACTTTTAATATATTGGTTTAATTTGTCTCAAAGCCCTTCCAGACACATTTTTTAAAAAATTCTTTGAGATGTGGTTTTCAACTTATATGTTATAAAGAATTATACATAAACCTTATGCATAAACCTTTATATGTTCTAAAGAATTATGCATAAAACTGAAGGATTTCATTTGTTGGGAAAACTATGTTTTTAGACAGGATTACTGCCCAATCATTTGTTCAGCCATTGTTTTCACCCTTCATAAATGGTATGTTTACTACTTTCCAGGTGACAGAGGGTCTAGTAATATCCACAAGACATCAGTGTTCCTAATATGCCTTGGCAGGTTAACCATTCTCTGAGAGAAGTATTAAAAACTAGTATTGTGATTATGTATCAAGTTCATGGATTACAGGAAACCCTTGGAGGAAGGTGTGTGCATGACTGTAACCTCAGGAGAAAAAAAGAATAAACTGTCCTCTGACCAGCATCTACTTCAGAGAAGGTAAGCCTGAGGACAGGTCTTGTTTTGGGATTGCAACCTAGCTGAAAGAGCAATACCGAAATAAGACACACTCTATCTGTCAACTTTTCAGCTGAACTAAATAGAAAAAGATGCTTCGAACTGAACTAAAATACAGGCAGTCAGGCATAGTCTATTTTTCCCCCCTGCATATTTGTCTTTGAACATAATCACCTCATTAAGATTTGAAAAGTATTAAATGTTAGTAAGTCTTAATGCGTGTTACGGTGTTGGTCTATTGTTAACAATGGTTTCAAAATTCATGATCCTAAGCAGGAGCATTGCCCAATTCTGTAGGGTCCAGAATACGCAGTCAAGATTCATGATACCAGAGAGGTTGGGAAGTTCTATAATCCTAAACTTACAGGTCTTATCTCAGCAGTGCAAACCATTGTTCTGGAGATGTATGCAACAAGCAACCAGAAGAAAACAAAGAGAAGCGTGACTGCAAAAACAACATTCTTTTCTGGACTATAATGTTTCTGCTGTCCCTTTCCTCCATGAAAAAGAGTCAGAGTAGGGTAGCAGCTCTCTAAATTTACACTTTTATTCATTTTACAGTACAAATAATGAAATTCATATTTAATTCATTCAGAAGTATTCTGGAAGCAAGAGTTCATGCTGTTGTCAAACATTTTACTAGCTTCCATATACATCACATCTACAGCAGTTCTTCATAAAATAATTGCATTATAATTCAGAATTCTTTTGTCATTATTATTATTTTGGCTTGGAAAACTCCATTCTTTAAAGGATTTTAAATTCTGTAAAACTAGTATTACTGTTTCTCTCTGCTGCTCTCTGGATGGTGAGGCCCAAATTGTTCCAGCATTTGTATGGATGAACTTTGGATATACTATTCTAATTAAACACTTGGCATTAGTACCTATGTGGTTCTGCTACACAGATGTATGGGAGGGACAGTGAATATGGAGAGAGGCTGAGGAGGAAAAGGAACAATAGGGTGCATTGGATAAGTGGGACCATGGACACTGAAAACTGCATAAACTCATGCAGCTCAGCTACAGGAGTTTCTCACTTATTGGCTCCAATGGTTTAGCATGAAATGTCCTGGGAAGCTTCTCTCACCCTCACTGTCCTGGGAACCTGTCCAGAAATTCGCCTGGCTCCTCAATTGTTGTGGATTTGAGCCTAATTTTCTTTCTTAAAATCCAGTACCCTTGTACCCTTGTGCTTTGTGAACTCATCAATAATTTCTCTAGATTTAGCTAGTTCATTGTGGCTGGTTCCACATTTCACTATCTTTCTCACATTTTCAATCAATTGCTCTCTATTTGCAAGTAGGTCAAGGATGGCTTCTCCTCTCGTTGGTGCATGGTTGGCTGTGTTTGGTTTCTAGTAGATAATCCCTCTATAAATGGTATCTTGTGATTCTGAGTACCTTGAGATTTGGTCCAGGAAATTTTCTTTCCTGCAGGTCTCTAGTCATATACCATCTGTCATTTCATCTTTGTTTTTAATTCCTTGCAACTTTACTTAAAAACTGAACCATTACATCCATTAATAAGTATTTGTGTAGTTCTCTTGATATGTAGGGTTGCACTTTTCAAATGGCTTAAAAGAACCAGACACCTATTTTTAGTTGGTTTTGTTTTGGTTTTCTTTTGTTGTGGTTTAACCCCAGTCAGCAACTAAGCACCACAAAGCTGCTTGCACACCCTCCTCCCCCGCAGTGGGATGGGGGAGAGAATGGAAAAAAAAAAAAAGAACAAAAAAAAAGGGGTTGAGATACAGAAAGTTTAATAGGACAGCAAAGGAAAAGAAAATAATAATAATATTAATGATAAAATAATGTGCAAAACAAGTGATGAACAATGCAATTGCTCACCACCCACTGACCGATGCCCCCTTTTGTGATTGTTTTTTCTTGCAACTCACGTACCTGTGCCTCTAGGGTCGAGGTAGATTTTCCATCCCGCTTCCTCATGTCCTCTCCATGGTCATGTAGGTAAAACCATAGGGTGCCCCATGGTGTATACCCACTGTATCCTTTCTCTTGAGCAGAGGAACGCTTACTCCTAATAGCTGAAATACTGGTTTGTACAGGTGGGGAGCAGGACATATCCTTTTTAAATGGTTGGAACTCCCAGGACGGTTTCTCAGCTAGCATGTCCAGCAGATTCTCCACAGCTGAGATGCAGACCCATAGGGAGGAAGAGAGACTTTCTTTGTACTGCCGGAGTTGGCCAGCCAATTCATTCACCATGTGTCCCTCTCTGTCTTTCCAGGTCATTACTGCCAATGAGTTGGCATATGATGAAGGTGCACTCTGTACAAACTTCTGCCACATGGGTCATGTGCACTGGACTTCATCTGGATCTTTGGATAACTCCTCATTGTCCAGGTCATCATAAATCACCTCCAGCATGGCTATTTCCCTCAGGTACTGGATACCTCTCTCCATGGTAGTCCACTTGCATGGGTGACATATAGCATCTTCCTTGAAGGGATACCTTTCCTTTACACCTGACAGGAGTCACCTCCAGAGGCTGAGGACTTGCGCTCCTTTTCCAATTGCTTTGTCAATGCCCCCTTCCCTAGAAGGGGATCTCAGTTGCTTGGCTTCCTTACCCTCTAATTCCAGGCTACTGGCCCCATTATCCCAGTATCGGAGCAACCAGGTGACGATGTACTTGCCCGGACAATGGCCGAAATCCTTTTGCATATCTCACAGCTCACACACGGATAGGGATTGGGTGGTTACCATCTTGTTTATGAGTTCTTCCTCTCCCTCTGAGGAAGAGGAGGAACCCTCCCTCTGAGTTCTTCCTCAGGGGGAAGTGGGGAATTCTTCCTCTTCCTTCTCCTGTTCTCATGATGGTCCTGCTTTAGAGTAGTCTGCCTCCTCACTGCCGGGGCAGCACGCTTCTTCCTCCCTTACTAAACAAGCTGACTTTTGCTTCCGAGGTTTCTTCTTGTGTATGGGGGTGACTGATACTACCACAGGTTGGTTCTCTGGTTCAGCTGCAGTGCCACTTGCCGGGGTTTGAGTAGCCACAGTATTCTTAAATAGTTGTTTAACCCTAAGCAAGACCTGACACACATTCAGGAGACATAGCAATAGGAACATGCTGGTTTGAACATCCCAAGGATATTCAAAAGTCTTAAGAGCTATTGTAATCAGCCTGGAAAGGAAGGGGAAGATGGAGGAAGGTGTCTTCCCCCATAGGTTGGCTGTCCAAGGACAAAAAAATAAAAAGTGTAATTATTAATATTTTCCGATAGATCGCTCCCAAAGTACAGAGGTAAAGGCAATGCTGAGTACAAATACCAGATTGATCTCATAACCAATAATTTTATCATACCATAAGCCAGTGTTACACAGTACAGGAAAGCGATAACCTTAATCCACCACCCAGAGGTGATAAAAAGCACATAAATACTAATAAACAGTACATATGGCGAGTAAGGTGTTACATAACACAATTCTGAGAACAAGCACAACAACTATGAGAACAAATACATCAACACTGTGACCAGTGACTAGTAAACTAATATAATGAATGCTTATAACAATTTTTTTTTAATATGTTCTGGTCAGACCTGTCATTATCTCAACCCTTCGTCCCTCACATTGGGTGCCAAAAAGGACTGTCATGGTTTAACCCCAGTCAGCAACTAAACACCACAAAGCCCCTTGCTCACCCTCCCTGCCCCGGGTGGGATGGGGGACAGAATCGTAAAAAAAAAGCAAAACCCATGTGTTTAGATAAAGACAGTTTAATAGGACAGCAAAGGAAGAGAAAATAATAATAATAATAATAATGATAAAAGAATATAAAAAGCAAGTGATGCACAATGCAATTGCTTACCACCTGCTGACCGATGCCCATCCCATCCCTGAGCAGTGATTGCTGCCCCCAGACAACTCCCCCCAGTTTATATACTGAGAATGATGTGATACGGTATGGAATATCCCTTTGGACAGTTTGGGTCAGCTGTTCTGGCTGTGTCTGCTCCCAGCTTCTCGCTGGCAGGGCATGGGAAGCTGAAAATTCCTTGACTAGAGTAAGCACTGGTTAGTAACAAGGAAAACGTCAGTGTGTTATCAACATTATTCTTATACTACATCCAAAACACAGCACTGTACCAGCTACTAGAAAGAAAATTAACTCTATCCCAGCTGAAACCAGGACATCTTTTTCTTTTCTTTTCTTTTTTTCTTTTTTTTTTCTTTTTTTTTCTTTTTTTTTCTTTTTTTTTTTCCTTTTAGTACAGGCTAAATTACATAATTACATCTACCCAACAATGTTGGGCTATTTAAAATCCTAATAAGAATTCTACTTCGAGCTAACTTTTCCTATATATACACAGTTCTCTCTATAATATATTGGAATTCTAGTTGTGAGAATCATCAGACATACTTCCAATAAAACACATTATGTTATTATAATACCACCATTTAATATTATTCCTGTGTCTTCCTATTGTCTTTTCTGTTCTGTTTTTGCAATTATCAAAGTATATATTTCATTACTTACTCTTTTTTTTCCCAGAATTTGTTTCACCTTCTACTTTATATAAACCCTTAAAGAGATTCAGTGTTTTATTAGTAACGATTTGATATCTCGGTATGTACCAGATGGAGTTAAAATAAAGCTAATTTTCTCTCTTTTAACTGCTAAGAGTAGTTTAACACTTTTCTAAAGAAATGTACCAATTCTGAACTTAGGTTAACCAGTCATATGTCAAAATATGGTAAGTCTCAGCTCAGACTATTGCAACATGCAACACATGCAGCTGTTAGCATTAATAATACAGAACACTGAGACAATTGTAATATCTGTTATGGTGTGAAGGTGTGCTTCCCCTGCCCCCAGCCTTTATCTCCTGCAACCCTCCTCAGGTGATAACCACCAGTGGTGATCGTAATGGATGCATCTGGTCATGAAGGCTGCATCGGCTCAAAGTGGATTCAGGAGACAGATAACAACACAATAGCCTAGGGCTATTGTGCAATGTGCCCACAGTAGAAACTAAAATCTGTGGTCGGCATGCAAATATGACTATGGGTCAATCATTTTACCCCCCATAAATAGTGAGCAGCCCAAGAGCCCTTTGAGCTCTCCTGCACGGCAGTGGTCTGCATGCCAGGATTTCCCCTTGAGCAGGGATGTGTCTCAAGGTTACTCTTCTAGGTTGAGAGATTCCTTGCTGCAACTGATCCTCAGTAAGTGACTAATAGCATGCTAAACTTTGAAATCTTAGCTAAGTGATACAGAGGATTGATTGCGCACACATATAATCCTTTAGACATAAACCATTGACCAAGTCTGGGACTAGGATTGGATCTAGCCGCACCTAGACTCCTCTCTGAGAAGGAGTTTAGAAAGCAAGGGGATCCTTTTCCAAACCTCATAACTCAACAGGAGGGTCTCCCTGACAGTTTTGTCTGACCCTGTCCTTTATGCAGTAAATAATCAAGTGTACCGTCCCATCAAACCTTGTTAAATCACTGTTGCATTGAACTTTGTTAACTTCCTATTCTATATCAATAAAGTATATTTTTACTTCTCTCTTACAAGTGAAGTGCACTCTCACTCCATCCGTGACATACGGCCCTCAGTATTATAGAGATGATGATAAGCAAATCTTTGACACGATTACTTTATCAGTTTGTAGTTTGTGAATACTAATAAGATGTACTTTGACACAGGGCATCATGTCTGAACCGAAAAGCTATTACCGAAATTATAATATAAATAAAATGTGGAGTGAAAGGCTAATAATGAGTGTGCCAGATATTACACTCTGAAAGCATAGAATATTTATGGACTACTCCAGTCAGGTGCAATGGATGCTCTGGACACATGGAGCATTTGAGAAATACAGAATTGGAATATACTGAATTATATAGTATGATACAAATGTTTTCCAGGGGATGCTAGTTATCACATTCCTGACTAAGCACCAAAAACAAAATTGGAGTTTCAGTGATGTGGAAAAGGGGACTTGATGCAAATTCTACTACTGGTTAAACAGTATGAATCTTTTTACTGGTGACTGAGGAGTACTTTAATCTGATAAAAAAATCAAGAAAGACAGGAAGAAAACAATCTAAAGAGACAGCTAAGCACTTTCATGGACCATCATTCTAGACCTATTAACTGACTTGTGGACTTAATCTGCCAATTTCCTACGTGGTAAATAAGTATTAACTCATAAATATATGCAAAAGCTATTTATTGCCTTAGTCTATACTTTTTTTGCTTGTGGTTTATCCCAAGCAATATCTGTGTTATTTGGGAAGTTAGCTGGTCACTGATTAACTCTGAGAAGCAGACAGTATATCTGTGTATGTATTACAAATATTAGACTATAAGAAGTGACCAGTGTAGTTGTAAGAGGACTGAAGTTTTCTATCTTGGTCTAGATGGAAAACATTCATTTTGTCAGGAAAAATGATGACCAAAGACTTACACCTAACTGTTGGTACCCCAGGTACATCATGAAGAAATGAGTGGGCAAGTAACTTTGATCTTTATCAATGAGTCATTATTTTTCCTCAAATCCTGGAATTCATTAATCTAAGCTAAACACTATTGGCTATGTTTAAGTTTTGGGAGGATGAGGAGAGTCCAGAAGGAGGGATGTGAACCCAGCCTGGAAAAATGTGCTATTTGGCTCCCACATTAGACAGTATATGCTATTATCAAGCTCTGTTTTTCTTTGGAAGGTGGAGAATAATACTTCTTCATGCTGTAAGTTAATGCCACCAGCTGATGATCTCCTGATAGGCAAAAGAAACCTGTATGCACTAGATGGTTAAAAATTAGATTTACATAGGACTCAGAGCAGTGTGCCATACTTGAGCGGTGTAGGCTTGGGTAAATGAGCTTAAATATGTCTAGTTTTAACTGATATGGAAAACTGGTAAGTAACAGATGTGTTAAGATCTGGACAAGGAGGTTGCTTCCTAATCTCAGGTCCACCAATACAAGGCAAGGTGTTCAGGGTAAAGGCAAAGACTGTCAGGGCACTAACAGGCCTTACTGTCCCCAAGCAGCCTCACCTGGGATCTCATCCCAACCCTTCCCGAGGCCCAATACCCCTTTTCAGCTCAGCCTGGGAGCATCAGCACCTGCTGATCTTGACTCTAGGTTGAAAGTCACCACAGTCTCTAGGACTGCCCTGCTCCCTGGCTGGGGCAGTGGGATGGGCGCTGCCCTGCCAGACCCCATGAGGAACCTCTGATACTCCCTGGCCCTTATGGAGCTGCTGGCCTGTGCTGGGAGAAGAGACACATCAGTCTGTTTAAAGTATAAGTGAATGCAGAACAAGGAAGGCTGGATTTTCTAAACTTGTACAGTCACTTTATAGTTCTGCTAGTGGAGATGAGTAATCTGCTCAGTTGCATGAGCAAGGCTTTAAGCCTGAGCTAGTTTTTGAGCTTTTCCACCTTCTCGTCTGTTTTTTCAGATAAACACTGAATGACTTTCCCCTCTCTTCAGCTATTGCATACTTGCTTCTCACTATGTTCTTCAGCAGCTTTTCAGTTAAGAGCTTTTAATAGCCATATCAGACCTCATGTTGTTTAAGCTGGGGGTGTCCAAATGAAATTAGGTCTGAAAGGCAAGTTTACTACTCCAAGCAGCAGTGTCCAATCTCTGTGTCACTTAGCTTTTGTTAGAGCAAAGCTGAACATCATAGGCATTTTCACATCCCCAGGACCAGAATATCTTTAATACACATGCACTCTAGACCATATGCTTCCCATACTGCCTATATGTTAAAGGTTTAAATTTTCTTCCAGGCTAATTTTTTTTTTTTAAAAAAGAGCAACACTTATTAAAATCTACATAATGATTTGAAATTTATTTTCTTATCTGCTTGTAGACATTTTTACCTTGATCAACTTAATTCAGGTACTAACTTTAGCCAGTTTAATCAGATAAATAAATAGTGTCGATAAATCAATAGTGTTGTGAACTTCAGGTCTCCCTCCCCGATGGCTATTTTATCTGAATAAAGATATCTGAATAAATATAGATAAGTACATGTAATTCGGATATAAGGAAATCAGTTATGAATATACTTGTCATATATATTTGAGTGCTGCTTCAAGGCTTACTGTCACACATAGAACAGGATGAAGATCCAGACTGTAGGCATTTAGCTGTTACATGTCTGCATGTAGGTGTCAAAACTCCCATTACAGTTGATGGAAAAAAAAGGGCTCTATTGAATTGTTCACACATTTGTGTCTCATGCCATTTCACTTCTCTGACAGTATCCAGGATATCAGCATGGACCTGAAAAATGTGACACAAGAACTACAGAAGACTTGCAGACTTCTGGACCAGCAGATGGAAGTCAGTAGGGTTACCTACATTCGGAAAATGGCACTAGATGTCTGTGCTTCAGCAGCTGATTCCTGTCCCTAGTTGTTAAAGTCAGTGGAGTCTAGACAGTTACTTAGCTTAATCAACACTGCATCACCACATGCACCTCACATGTATATAGCTTCTTTGTGAAGACCTAAATACAGGCAAACTGAATCCCACTCCTATTACCCTGTCATTTGTTCCTCAAATTGAGTGCAGAATGACAAAGGTCATGTAGTCCAACCCCCCTGATCAAGCAGGGTCACCTAGAGCCAGTTGCCCAGGACCATGCCCACACAGCTTTTGAGTATTTCCAAGGAGGGAGATTCCACAACATACCTGGGCAACCTGTGCCAGTGCTCGGTCACCTTCAAAGTAAAAAAAGTATTTCCTGATGTTCAGATGGAAACTCCCTTGTTTCAGGTCGTACCCATTGCCTCTTGTTCTGTCACTGGGCACCACTGGAAAGAGCCTGGCTCCATCCTCTTTATACCCTCCCTTCAGGTATTTCTATATATTAATAAGATCCTCTTGTGAGCCTTCTCTTCTCTAGGCTGAACAGTCCCAGCTCTCTCAGTCTTTCCTCACAGGAGAGGTGCTCCAGTCCCCTAGTCATCTTGGTGGCCCTTTGCTGGACTCTCCAGTATGTTCACATTTCTCTTGTGCTAAGGAGCCCAGAACTGGACACAACACTCCAGGTGTGACCTCACCAGGGCTGAGTAGAGGGGAAGGATCACCTCCCTCAATCTGCTGGCAATGCTTTGCATAATGCAACCCAGAACACCATTAACCTTCTTTGCAGCAAGGGTTCATTGGCTGGTTCCTGTTCAAATTGGTGTCCACCACAACACCCAAGTCCTTTTCTGCTGAGCTGCTTTCCAGCTTGGTGGCCCGAGCATAAATTGGTGTCTGAGGTTGTTCCTCCCCTGGTGTAGGACTTTGCACTGCTCCTTGTTGAACATCATGAGGCTCCCATCAGCCCATTTCTCCAGCCTGTCGGGATCCCTCTGGATGGTTGCATGACCCTCTGTGACTTCTCCCAGCTTGGTGTCATTAACAAACTTGCTGAGGCTGAACTCTGCCCCATCATCCAGATCATTAATGAAGATATTAAGCAGGACTAGACCCAGTATTGACCCCCGGGGTACACCGCTAGTCACTGGCCTCCAACTAGACTTTGCGCCACTGATCACCACCCTCTGGGTCCGTCCATTCAGCCAGTTTTCAATCCACCTCACTGTCTGCTCATCGAGCCCATACTTCATCAGCTTGTCTATGAGGATCTTATGGGAGACAGTGTCAAAGGCCTTACTGAAGCCAATGTAGACAATATCTACTGCTGTCCCCTCATCTACCAGGACAGTCATGTCTTCATAGAAGTTCATCAAGATGGTCAAGTATGAGTTCCCCTTGGTGAATCCTTGCTGACTAGTCCTGATGATTGTTTTGTTGTTGATGTGCCTGGACATGATTTTTACATTTAGCTGCTTCAACACCTTCCCAGGCACTGAGGTGAGGCTGACCATCCTGTAGTTCCCTGAGTCCTCCTTCTTGCCTTTTCTGAAAATAGGAGTAGCATTTACTTTCCTCACAATGACATCAGCCAGCTCTCTCAGCACTTGTGGTTGTATCCCCTCAGGGACCATGGACTTACGTATGTCCAGTTTGCTTAAGTATTCCCTGACCTGATCCTCTTCCACCAAGTGTGCATCTTCTTTGTTCCAGATTATTCCTCTGGTTTCCGGGACCTGGGATTCCTGAAGGCTGGTCTTACTAGTAAAGACTGAGGCAAAGAAAGCATTCAGCACTTCTGCCTTTTCCATGTCCTGTGTAACTAGGTCCCCCGTCTCATTCAACAGTGGGCCCACTTGCATCCTTACATGTTTGTACCATCTCTGGTTTTTGTAAAAGCAGATTAAGACAGAATGTAAACTTCAGTGACCCAAAGATTTCATACTGAAACACACAAAAAGAAGGAGGCAATCGCCAAAGGGAGGTAGATTTCTGAAGTGCCTTGTGTCAGCAAGCGAAATACAAAAGACAACTTCTAGTCTGTTAAAGAATGTTCAGAAAAAAAAGCATGAACCATTATTTTAATTAAGAATGGCCAAATGATAGAATTGTGTCTGTGACAAAGGTTAGATAGAATGAGTTAGTGGTTAAAGATTAAATTTCTCTGGATCCTGCAGTGGATTTTGTGGGAGAGGAGGGCATGTCTAGAAGAAATAACATCCTCCACCATTAAGGAATTCTAGGGTGCTCTCAGAATGTGAGTTTTCTCCTGGAATTATACCCCAAAGGGAAGCTCTTACAGGTAGTTCTCTAATAAAGGCACACAAATACCACTCTATCTAAAGAAGGCTGTCTGTCATACAATAATGTTTTGGAGTGAATGGGTAAACCTCAAAAGTCCCAATGGGGTGTATCACAGTCATTAAAAGAACACTTGAGGGAAACTAATCTCAGATCTGGTCATTAGGTAACAGTCCTGAGAAGCAGAGTGCAGTCTCCCAAAGTCATTGAGGAACCCAAGTCTCATTAAATTCAACAGAGAAAAAAAAAAAAGAAAAAAAAAGGAAAACCAAAATTCTGAATGCCTTTGTGAATCTTGGCCTGATGCAAAATTGGTTTAAACTACCTCTTTTATTCAGGCTGTGAAAGGTTTTGAAATGGACTTATATTACTCTGGAGACAGGTGCTAACCATCCATTTATAAGGTATCTTAATATGATGCTTTCTCAAGCCCATTTCTTACAAATGTTTCACTACGCATGAAACTATAAAATTTTATTTCAGCCCAAGAGAAGTAATGATAATTTTCTAGCTAGGGTGATGGGGGTGCAGGTTCAGACATGCACCTGAGAGGTGAAACATCTGGTTTACAGACTTCAGTTTAGTGTTTTCTAAATATAAGATAAAATATGTATTACAGAAAAGGTTAAATCCAAAAAGCATTGTAAGGTTGTGTTTTGGATGCTTTTCTTCAAAGCAAAATGTATTATTGGCCCAGGCTTTATCAGGAAGGGATAAGAACTGAACCTCTACTGCATCTTTAGATTTACTGAATAAAGTTTCCTAACTATTTAACTTTTAAAAATGGGGATTGAAATGTAAGTAAGTTTAACATCTTCATTTAAACCACCATACTAATTTTTAAACTTACAGACTTTTTGAAATAATTAAAAAGGTATTTTCCAGCAAATAAACAGCTTGCCAAAATTCAAATATTTAGCCATTAAACTAATATAGCTAGTGAAGTAACAGTACCAGTTTTCCTAAACCAAGAAAACTACCACCTGCCTGGTAAGGCTTGCAATTAAAATTTTATTTGATACCAAGTTGATGAGTTTTAGGTCCATTAGGATTTCTCTTGAATTGCCAAATTGTTTGGCACAGGTGATTCCAGAGCCAGCAGATGATATAATACATTTTGAATCATTATTAATCTGAGCTAGACTTGAATCAGTGACCTAGAGGTAAAAGTGCCTGTATGCTATTTCCAATCCCTTGAGTGAAATAGCTCCCGCAGGGTTCATACTTAGCAATAACAACACTAATACTGAGCAGACAAATTGTAGAAGCTTTTTATTTTCTTCTCTCTCTTAAGTAGATTTGTGGCAGCGAGCTTTCATATTCACATCTTACAGGCCTTTGGGTATTAGAGCTTGTGTCAGAAAAATCATATTCAGCAAAATTAAAGAGGTTTGGGTTTTTTTTTACTTCATATTAAAAGGGCTTTTGGTGATAAAAACAGATTTTAAGGCATAACACCAAAGCTAAAAAAGTATGTATGTCCACAGTTATGAAGTAATTGTGAGCAGAGTGAGATGCTAACATTTGAAATACTGCAAAGGCTGAGACTTGTATAATGTATATCTCAATATGTTTTCTTTCTATAACAATTTACTCTAGAGGTCATTCTTCTATCCTATTAACATATTTTTTAAATCTAAAAGTGGATACTAATAGTTAAGCCAATGTTAAGCCAACTAATTAACAGTTAAGCCAAGTTAAGCCAACTAATACTAATAGCCAATGATTTTCAATATTAGTTTTATATTTATGCACATTTTTCAATTTTACTTTGTCTCTTTCTTTCCTGTAGTTCTTTAAGTATCCTGGTGGCTATTTACTGATAGCGAAGGACATATTTGCATGCAAATCTTTTAATAGATAATATTAATTTCATATTTTTTCCTATGCATTTCTGACTGAATGAGTGTCCTGGGGATATAATCCTTTAGAACAAATTGGTGGAAAAAACAGTTTTGTAAGACTGGAGATGAAAAAAAAAAAAAAGTTAAAATATCTCAGCTATATTAAAGCTGATCATTAAAAGAAATTAACAGTAATTTTAAATTGGTATCTAGAAACTGTAGATGCTTTTATTTATGTTATACAAATTCCATGGACACTTATGAGTACAAAGTTGTACTCAAAGTTTTCCTGCACGTTTTCTGTTAGTCTGGGTTTTTTTATTAATAGTCTGAGAAGAGATTAAGATAGGCAATTCAGCACTTTAGGTACAACTGAGAAGACAGAAATTAAGGACATGAATGCTTAAAAATAGTTTTGGTACTATTTGATACGCTTAGGGTATTTGAGATATTTACTTGGGACAGAGAGGTATGAGACAATATTTAGGGAAATTCATGCCTGCCTTTCTGCTGCTACATAGGCTGCTAGAAGACAAGTGAGAACCCTAGAGCATCTACAATGGTCCTAGTTACTTAAGTTTAAGTGACTTAATTGGACACTAATAAACATTAGAAATTATCTGCATGTGATTTCAACCAATAAAATTTAATCTTTCTTTTAAGTCTAATATAAGTATTCAGAAATTGAAGCCTCTTTCTAGTTTATTTGAGTAGTTTGTTTATGCTTCACTGACATTTTCTTGCTGCAAGGCAAATATCCTGAATTTGGGATTTTTCCATATTTTGTCATTAACCAGTTTGACTATTTCTAATTATGTTTTCCTTGCTGTTTGTGTATATCATTTTGCAAACAAACACAAAGAAAGCCCATGTAGTTTTGCATTCAGCTCACAGAGGTATAATCTGTTCCCTTTGCTGGAGGAAATCCTCAGTAATGTGTTGCCAATATTTTAACAAGAGACTCTCACAAATCATTCTCCCTTTAAGCCTATGTTAAATCTGTGTATCAGGAGTATGCGTGCTCCAGAGAGGAATGGTGACAGATTCATTTGTTTCCAGTTTAATGTGAAAATGCATTCTCATAAGTGTAACCAAGAAAGATAGGATCTTACTTGGCAAACAAACCGGCATTAAGCTCCTGGAAATATCTAGACTATGTTCCTTAGCAAAAATAAACTGATGAAAAAAATGTGTGTGGATAGGTTCACTAGGATAACAATGTGCTCTGAAACAGCATGTGAACAACACTGTTACTTGTTATCTATTGATATGCAATACATTGTGAGATGTTTGCTTTCCTCACTACGATATCTACCATTTGGTAAGCTCCTAAGAGTTTCCAAATTGAAAATGTTGTGGATATTGTACAAAAAAAACCCCAAAACCAAAAACAAAAACCAAACAAAAAACCACACAAAACCAAAACCCAACACTAAACAATTGTGAATATTCTGAAAATGCTTCCTCCATCTCTAATTACATCATGACATGCTTATAATACCATGTATATGTGTGTGTTTCAGAATTTCCCAGGGAAATTACAAGGGCTTAGGAAAGCACTGTTGTATGAGGAATATCCTTAAGAGTTATCAGAGAATGGGGTTAGCAGAGTGCTATATTCCTAAGGAACTTCACACAAATAAATGACATGGGGAGAATAAGAACACTCTGCCTAGGTCTTCCTCTGCCAGTGGCTGAAGGACTCTAACAGTGCTGTAAACTGTAGGCTACAGTAAATTTTGGGAAAGCAAACTGTCGTTCTTCCCTGTTAGAGCTGTTTCACTTTACAGGGATAAATGAAATATTTATTGGCTGAAAAAAGAGGGATGCAACAGAAGCAAGTATGACATATTCTGTTCTAATAGTCACGTGCACTAGCAACAGTGTTGTGTGATTTTAAATGGTGGCACACAGACTTTTTTTTAAAGCCCTGAAGTATACTATCTCCTCAATTTTAGTTTTAATCTAGTATTTCCATGAAATATTATATTAATTTTGATTAATCTAGAATAAGAAAGTACTTAAAAAAATCTACTCATACCCTAACCATGAATAGTTCCCAGCAATTTGACTTAAGCATTGTGCTCACTCTTTCTGATCAACAGGTACATAATGAATTTCATGGAAAGGGAATCACTTGTAAGGAGGAAAAGATGTAGGTTATTTATTTATGTATCCCAAAATACTTGAAAGGTTGATTGTGAATCTATGTCCTAGAAGATACAATTTCCTTAAGCAGAGAATAAAATTAAACTCCCCCCCCAAGCTGAGAGGCTCTATGAGCTGAATTAATGGCTAAAATAGTTCTTTGCTGTCTTGCTGAGCATGGCTTCATGACTAAGTTAACTCCTAGAACAACAATTGACTGCAGCGATGCATGCCAGGATTCTGGATTCACATAGAGGTAGCCTCTATAGCATCAGATTCCCCTGAAAGTAGATGCAATTTTGGCCTACTTTTTAGCATTCTAAAACATAACTATGACCCTTAAAAACAATTAAGCTGATCAGTGCCTGAACATGTACAGAAACAAAAGTTTACAGTTTTAATGAACTGAAATGAAATGCCCCCTATCCCCTGTCCCATCAAAAAAACCCTACCCTCAAAGCCAATATGTAGGCACTTATGATCTTTACCATTTTGCAGGTGGAAACCTACAATTTTTTAGACCTGATTTCTTCCCTTTCCTTCTTATGAGAGGAAATAAATTCATCTTACAGGATTATAAGGAATGAAATGTAAAGCTACTGATCTAGATAATAGGTGGTGTTTCCTCAACAGGTAGCCATTAAAGTCTGAGGTAGAACTCACACCCATCTGACTGTTGTGCTGATTTCTATCTTATTTACAAACGATATTACAAATACTCTCCTAAGTATATGGTAGATTTGCATAGAACAGTTTTATGAAGGACTCTTAGAGAGAGATGAAGTATCTTACTTTTTCCTTCTTATCAGATCTTACCTTTGTATAATTTATTTTAAATGCCAAGTTTAAAAGCTTTCTGGATTAAAACACAGCATCTTTTTGAACACTAGAAAGAACAGATTTTGTTTTACATGGCAAATGCATTGCATAGATTATAGGCCAAGGTTTCAGAACTGGAACCCCTGTTTCACAGTATTTGATTCAGCTGTCTAGTACAGACACGTCATATGATTTAAGATGAGGCTAGCAGATACCACACATGACTGTGAAGGACATGAATGTAAGTTGCTTTTGTGTCTAACAACATTGTGGGAATCCACCTTCCAATAATTGGGGCAGTGAGAAACTGATACACTTACCCAAAAATAACTGCCTAGTACTTTTTGAGACCTCCTGTGATAATTGAGCTGGTGTGAACCCACCACTCCAGCAATGCTCCAACCTCCTGGACTCTTAGTGCTGTGTCTGTCAGTCACACATAGATATCCTGATTACCAATAGCATACACAGATGGCTCTACGGGCTTCTGTGCAGGCAATTGAATGAAGCCCTTTGTATCAGAACATTAAAGCTATTTATCAATTTTGGGTTTAAGTAGTCATTAGTATATTTTTTGGAGAGAAACATAGTTGCTGAGAAATATCTACATGCTACAATAGTGATTTAATAACTTAAAAAATATAGGTCATTAAACTGAGAAATGAGGTGATATCTAGACTACCTAAATTTTGGTTAAATTTGAATTCAGATCCTAGAATTACATTTAAATTATTGATAGGAAGAAAGTATATCCGATTTTCCAGAACTTTCTAACTCTATGTGTAACAATTTCAGCTAGCAGTATAGGGTTCCTCTCATAAAAAGGAAGATGGGAAACTCTTAAAAATTATTCATCCTTCTCTGAGATAAATATCTACGATAACTGAGATTTTGTCAGCTGTAGGTGCCCTTTTTTTTCTCTCTTTTTTTCTTTTTCCTTTTTCCTCCCCAGGCCTAGGCACTGAAAAAAAATCCCAAGATGCAAATAGACACACAAAACAAACATGACTAAACATGGACCAAAACAGAGAGAGAACAGTTCTTTACTGGTACCCACACAAACATGAACAACAGCTGATCAGGCCTGAAATTCACTCTAGACCCTTCATCAGCTTCGTTGCCCTTCTCTGGACACACTCCAGCACCTCAATGTCTCTCTTGTAGTGAGGGGCCCAAAACTGGACACAGGATTCGAGGTGCAGCCTCACCAGTGCCAAGTACAGATCACTTGTACTTGGCACTGAATTTCCTGAATACACAAGATCACTTCCCTAGTCCTGCTGGCCACACTATTCTTGATACAAGCCAAGATGCCATTGGCTTTCTTGGCCACCTGGGCACACTGCCAGCTCATATTCAGCCACCTGTCAACCAACATTTCCAGGTCCTTTTCTGCCAGGCAGCTTTCCAGACACTCTTCCCCAAGCCTGTAGTGTTGCATGGGGTTTCTGTGGCCTAAGTGCAGGACCTTGCACTTAGCTTTGTTGAACCTCATACGATTGGCCTCAGCCCATCGATCCAGCCTGTCCAGGTCACTCTGTAGAGCCTTCCTACCCTCAAGCAGATCAACACTCCCACACAACTTGGTGTCGTCTGCAAACTTACTGAGGGTGCACTCGATCCCTTCAACCAGATCATTGATAAAGATATTAAACAGAACTGGCCCCAGCACAGAGCCCTGGAGAACAAAGCTTGTGACCGGCCACCAACTGGAGTAAACTCCATTCACCACCACTCTTTGGTCCCAGCCATCCAGCCAGTTCTTTACTCAGTGAAGAGTACACCCGTCCAAGCCATGGGCAGCCAGTTTCTCCAGGAGAATGCTGTGGGAAACCGTGTCAAAGGCTTTACTGAAGTCTAGATAGACAACATCCACACCCTTCCCCTCATCCATTAGGTGGGTCGCCTTGTCATAGGAGGTCAGGTTGGTCAAGCAGGACCTGCCTTTCCTGAACCCATGCTGGCTGGGCTTGATCCCTTGGTTGTCCTCTACATGCCGTGTGATGGCACTGAAGATGATCTGCTCCATCAGCTTCCCTGGTACCGAGGTCAGGCTGACAGGCCTGTAGTTCCCCGGGTCCTCCTTCCAGCCCTTCTTGAAGATGGGCGTCACATTTGCTAATCTCCAGTGAACTGGGACCTCCCCAGTTAGTCAGGACTGCTGGTAAATGATGGAAAGGGGCTTGGTGAGCACTTCTGCCAGTTCCTTCAGTACTCTCAGGTAAATAATAAGATTTTGATTCATAAGTTAAACCTTCAGACCCCAGACCAGACTTGAGGTTTGTCCAGAATGCACGACTTGTCCCTGGGCCCTATTATGCCATCTCCAACTCCAGTCTTGGGTCTTTCCAGTACCCCTACTCACTGACTAGCCCAACTTGAATATCTGCAAGAGACCATATACTCATTCACTTGCTCACTCAACCATCCGCCTAGCTCACATGCATAAAGCACTGGTTTTTATGCAAGAGAATACAGAGCTCCTGTATAGAACAGAAAATGAGAATAGCATTTAATAAAATGACAGGGCAGACTGGTGATAAAGCACAGGACTCAATCTAACAAGCATACTGACCAGCAGCTTGCTTACACGAAACTAGTAGTGAATTAATATTAAATCTTGCCTTGAAGCTAAAAATAAGAATACTGAAACAGTATACAAGTACTTTATAACACTATGATGGCATAGGTAGACCCAATATATAAGCATTTTACATCAGTATGTGACCAAGAGGACCACAAAAGTTCAAAGAAAGACATGGTGCGGGTAGGAGACACACAAATGATAAAAAGGAGAGAGGATTGCAAATAGGCAGTTCATTTTCCTGAATACACAAGAACAGTGGCTGGGGAAAAAAAAAAAAAAAAAAAAGAGATACAAAGCATTGGGAGCAGACAAGAACTTATTTTGGGAGGGACAGAAATAGCATGAAAATGCCAAGTATGAAAAGACAGCGTGGAGGAGAAGGAAGACAAGTCTGCTTCAGTTTTGGCTTTTCCTTCCAAAGAACTCTCAAGCCTAAATTACCTTGACCTCAGAGACCCACCAAGGACTACTGCCTTCAGTGCTAACTATGCAGCAACTGCTCTGCGGTATTGTATATTCATAGCTACTTTAGAGTGTAAGTGTTACAGACTAA
The DNA here is from genome assembly GCF_034638445.1 of Ciconia boyciana. Classification (NCBI taxonomy): domain Eukaryota; kingdom Metazoa; phylum Chordata; class Aves; order Ciconiiformes; family Ciconiidae; genus Ciconia; species Ciconia boyciana. Next base: position 179,487,235 of record NC_132934.1, read on the forward strand.
CAACATCATATATGTAGTGATGATGATTAATAATGTATAAGAACTAAGATTTAGTACTGTGTTGTTAATGAACTGATTTATTAAGGTTTACTTTTAAAGTTTAAAATTGGAATTATTTTGTCAGATTTTTAAATGCTCCATCCCAGCCAGATCTAATTTCCGTAAAAATATATATGTAGAAACATATATAAACATATGCATACATCTAGTATCAACGATTCTTTTCTATGTGATTCATGAGTGTTTGTTTGTTTTTCATATCAATAGCAAAGGTCTTGTTAAATGTCTTCAGTGCTGCACTTGAATGGTTGTTTTGGCAGCCTCTCACTAAGCTGATAATTCTGCTCTTTGCTGTTGTCTCTGTTGTGTGCTGTTTATTAGGGTTTGCATATCTGTGTGTGTGCTTAATTTATTACTGTTCATGTCTCTTGTATTTGTCTCTTATGCTGAATAGCCCTTAACATAGTAACCTGATAGAACAGATCCATACATTCTAGATATCCTTACAAGGTGGTATATCAGATAAATTTTGGCCCCACTGAAGTCAGTGAACATTTTGACATGGAAGTCAACGAAACCAGCATTTCATTGGTCTCCTGTCTTCTCTGAGATATAACACATTAGCCATTCAGATTATGTACTACAAAACCACACTGTTACATAAGATCTATCCTTCTTTACCTTTCATTCTTTCCTACTGATAGACTACCACGTACAGTGGTGCATATTCAATTTCACTTAACGATCAGCAAATTGATTAGGATGCAAAGAAGGATAACAAAGTTGATTAAAGGCTTCCCAAAATTCATTTGCAGAGAAAAGCTTTAAAAACTAATTATGTCTAGCTTGTTAAGATATAATGGAAAGGTGATCTGATAATCTGCAGAAATATCTGATGCCTGTCAATATTTCAGATGAAAATGTAACAGACTGTTATAGGAAGAACTGGAAGGAGTGCTATGAAAATACCCACATGAAAACAATGTTTTGAACTTCACAGAATAAAATTCAGGCAGTGGATCTGATCAATGACAGACTGAAAATGACAGAAAGCCTCAAATATTATGCCTCACTTCACCTTTTCATAGCACACTTAGAAGAAATAACAATATTGCATTGTTTAGAATGTGGAGCTCAGAATGGTGAATTCTAATTTGAGCTTGGTTACTGACTCATAAGAGAAAGTGAAGGGATTATTTTATTCAAGGCAAGAATTTCCTAAGTATAACATGGTGATAATAAAAGAAAACTTACTTTTAGGAATGTGAGGAAGAGAAAGTGTGAAGAGAAGTGTGAAGAAGAAAATGTGAAGTAAGTTTATAAAAGTGAAATGGCATGTGTATCAGGACTGTTGCCGAAGGCAGTAATTTGGTTTTTTAAAGGCATCACAGAATACAGATATTACAGCAGAACACTGAGGCTAAAAGGAAAGTTTTACTCTGGAACTGATTAGAGTTTCAATGTCACTTTAGAAAAAATAATAGAATGCATATAAGGAAGTTTTTAACATTGTAATGTCTCAAAAGCAATCTATATGTAGCATAAATTCTTTTTATATATGAATAAGGCCAGAAATGTAGAATCAAGGGAGTAGAATTATCTCTCTATGGCTGTACAAAAGGTCCTTATCTCATGCACTGTTTGGACTAGGTAAACAGAAAAGTATGCAAAGCCAAAATCAGAAAACAAATCATTTACAAACACTGGAGGCGCATTCATATCTGAACAGCTTGTAAAGAAATTGCTGTGGTCAATATATTTGGTATAACCAATAATGCGGATCAGACTCTGTTCATTTTGTTGGGTTACATGCTCAGCAACCCCAAAAGCAGAGTAGAATTGGAAGAGGCTGTTTAATCTTTCAAGAAATTAACTACTGTAGATTTGATTTAATTAAATTAAATTTGAGTCATTTAGGTTATTCCTTTCCTATATAAACTTTCTGAATTCTGAAAAAGTCAAATTATTATAAATCATAAAGCCTTCAAAGTCTATGAATATGACAAGCCTTTAAAACTGATATAAACAATATCTATTGATTACAGGTAGTAAAATAGGGGTTACCTTTCTTCCATTCACATGAAAGAAAATTATTATTAAAACATGTATTGGTCAGATTATGTTTCAGATTATTGTTACTGTGACTTCCTTAAGAGTTTTAAAGGATTAATTACTACTAAGAAAATTAGTGTCTGTAAGTCTCTAAATAATTGTCTGCTTTAATTCAGATAACCATTTCAGAAGAGAGGACACAAGTTAATTTCTCCCAGTGGTCACCAGGAACCAGATTCAGTAAGTCTGGGTGCGTGTATCCTTGCAATAGTGTCCCATATGATATAGCATCAGTGAAAGAGAAACAACATGAATGGAGCTGAAAAAAACAGACTTAAGAGAGAGAACACGTCTAGCAGTGAGTTTAATCTCATAAGTCTGACTCTTAAGCTGACTATCAAGTACAATTTCTTAATTTCTCCCATGTCCTATTCTATCCTATTAGCAAATGTAGTGCAGGGTAGCTTGTATGGCCAGTGTCTATTTTCTCCTTCCCTTCTGGATCAACTGAGGATCACAGTTTCAGTGGATGTAGTTCTATAAACATCACAGAATCTAAATTCATTTAAATGATAAAAAAGATATGTACTTATGAAATGACAATTGTAAACAGTGACATATTTAAACTGAAATATGATGTAAAATATGTTTACTGTCCTGATGCTAAAACCAAAGAAAACAATGTAAGCTATTTAAAATCAGAATCATTATAAGGTTTATAGCAGCTGAATTATAAATCCCTCATGAGTGGTGAAATGGATTTGCTAAAGGAAATACTAACAATTACATAGGATTTTTCCCACAAGTGTTATTGTGAACCCTTTCTGCATACATTTCTATAAAGCCTACCAGAAATTTTATAAGATCCAAAAAGAAAAAAAAAAACAAAGTAAAATGAACTGAAAATATTCTGTGTTTCTGTTAAGATGTTTTTCATTTCAGCTGTGGATAATGGTCAGATAAAATCAGTTATCAGTTGTGATTACTGAAAGGTGAAATCATGTTATAAAAGGTTAACTAGGACCATCTGATCAACTTCTCTCTCCTGCTGTGTGTTACAGATCATATTTTTGCATTTTATGCAGTCATCCCAGTGTCAAGATTGCATCAAAGACAATAATTGTGTCTGACTAAACACGTATTGTATGTAACTAGACTGAAAGAATCTTTTTCCAGTGGTTAATTGCCCTCACTCTTTGATATTTGTGCCTTATGCACAAACTGAATTTGCCTGGCTTCAGCCTCCATTGACTTCTACTTGATTTTCCTTTATTTTCTAAACTAGAGAGACCTCTATTAGTGTTTTTCTTCTAAGGAATACATAAGCAGTAATCAAGTAATTTCTCAGTCTTCTTTCATATGCTGGATAGGCTTACTTTTTAACTACAATTTTCTGAAAAAGCTTCTTCTCAGTTATAAAGATCAAGGTATATATTTTTTTTCTTGTCCAGATCTGGTCCACATGATATGCACAGTCATACAATGTCCCATGTGCCGAATTTGTAGAACAGTGCTTGGCTACACTTCCAGAGTTGCTTTCTGTAATGAGAGTAAGCAGGACACCTTGAAGACACTCACAGTACCATCCAAAAAGTAATACAGATATCAACTGAGTCTTTCATTGTCATCTGTTTTCAAACAATTTGTGATTTTTTTTTAACCTTTTATATTTTAACAGCTCTAAAAAGGTGGTTATTAGAAGTCTGAGCAATATTTCAGTACTAACAATAATGCTATATGAAAGAAAAAGTAAAATCCCTTTCCCCATTCCCAAGTTCCTACTCTGTACTTACTCCATTTATAATGCCAAGGATTACAGTAATCTTTTTTTTTTTTTTTTTGTCTACAGCATAGTTGCAGAATGTTATACAGGGATGTACTGGTGTCTGGCCACTATGATCCTTAACACTTTCTCAGAAATACTGAGAAACAGGAGACTTTCTCCTGTTCTGTCAAATTATGAAGTGTATGATTATGTGCTAACAGTTCTGCTTCTACAGTGTGTTATTCAACAGTATACAGGTTAATATGTAATCCAGATCCCCAGTATAACTGCCACATTTTGATCAGTATTTACTTACATTTGTGTCACTTGAAAATGTTGCAACCAGGGATTTTGTTTTTATATTCAGACTAGTGATTAAAATTTTGATCACAGTATATATATTATATACACATAACATATAGAATATATTATATTAACTGTTAATATAGTCATATGAATATAACATAACATATATGCAATATATTATATATTAGCATATAATATTAATCATGGTATCAGTCTCAGAGGAATACTATTAGAAACATCACCACATGATAGTGATCTACATGGATTATCACTTCTTCTGATAACTCACTTATCCATTTCTCAATTCTTTTATCGTAGGCGTTATCTTCATTCTACAATTTTATTTTTTGAAAAAGACTACTGTTTAGCACTTCTCAAATAAAAGAATAAAGTACCTTAATCATCCCACTTTCCAAGCTGCTTGAAGAATTAATTCAACTTTTCTGGCAAGGTCTACTTTATGTTAAATCAAATTGGCAGGGACTAATTATATTATTTTATTTCTTTATCAGTTGAGTCATGTACGAGTATTCCATTAACGTGCCAATACTAGATGTCAGACTAACTGTCCTGAAGTCATGCAATTATCATCTGCCATTTTGTTAAAGAATATTTAATATGTAGTGTTAGTTTCCAAATTACAAAGATTTAAGGTATTGCCTATTTAATCAATAATTACAAATTTAAGGATAAAGAAATGGAGTAAAAAATTATACTGTGTTACGTCAAATATGCTCGACACCTGCAGAGCAGTGTACAGCAATAAAAGGCATCAAATAAAGGAAGAGACTATGTTACCTAATAAAATATTATCTATCATTGAATAAAGGTATGTTCTTCCAGATCTGACTAATAAAACTGTTTTGTAAGTAATGAACAGGGTAAAATGAAGTCTGTCATCTCAAAACTTTCCTCTGTGTACTTTCATAGAAAATTTCAGGAGTGTGAAATTCTCATTTCTTCTGTACATATTTCCTCTTTCTAAGATAGTCAGTTTCACAGAGACTTCACAAATCTGCCACCACCTCTGATCTTCATTCCCCTCAAATACAGATGGGGCAATCACATCTGAAAGAAAGATGAAGAGAGGATGTGCCAGCTCTTTCAGCTATGAATCCCTGTTACTCTAGAAGAGTTTTTGTTGTGCACATCACAAAGTAGCTGCAGAATTTTATTCTGGAATGATCATACTTTCAATGTCAGTAATGATTTAACAAGTCTGTACAGCCTGTGTGCTTGCATCCAGAAATACCTTTCAAACCTTGAAAGTGTGTGCCTATCTTTAAGACAATTCAGGGAAGAAGGGTATCTGGTTTGTACCTGGTAAGTGAACTCAAAATGGAAGTGTATCCGTCTTTAAGCTTCCCAACTCCTTACCTATTATTAGTATAATCTTGAATCTTCTGTTCTGTTAACAATGGTGAAATGGACAGAGAAACAACAGCCATTTTATTCTCCTGATGAAGGAACACGCTTGTTTTTGCCACCAACAAAGAAGATAGTGTTTGGGAAGCAGCTCTGTTGCTACCACTGAACCTCTTTTGATGGAGCATAAAGCCAAACACACTTCTGGGACCCCTTCCTCTCCCACTCATGAGTACAATTTTGTTGGCTTATCTGTCTGTCATACTCAATATTTTCCTATTTTGGCTATTTGAAAACAGGCCTTGCTGTCCTCTTTTCCCAGTGTAGCTGAGAAGTAGACTTATTTAGAAATGAGAAGGACTGGGAAATAATTTTCAGCTACAGCTCAAGTGTATGTGTCAAAGCTGTGTAACTTTTACCAAAGAAAGTAAGATGAATTCTTAGCTACAGCAAAATGACTGTCATCATTCTTTTGTATTTGCTAGAGAGGAATTAGAATGGTACTCTATATACCATTGGGCTAATTCTTACATGCTATTCACCTATGTACTTTTGTCCACTTTGATATACCTAGCATGCATGGATGATTTCCTATGTGAGCCCTTGGGATTAGAAGATGTTGTTTATTCATTAACTGGGAATAAATGATTCAATATCAGCAACTGAGATAATGGACCAAATAGGGGAGTGTTAACCTCTATTAACTTCTATTTTACACTTCCTATACCTTGTCCAAATTGCTTTGATCTTTTGGTAATGTTTTATGACAGCCTTTTTGACAATAGGATTTTTCAAATTAGGGAAAGGATAATAATTTGTTTCTTTCTTTCATTATCCTATATAATGAAGGAAGTATAGATTGTATTTCACAAGGCAGAATGCAGAAGATATTGCTTGCTAATTCTGTAAGTATGTAATTAACATAAAGCAGTGAACTTTTTGCAAGTTAAACATTGTTATTGTAAAGTAACCAGAAGAAAAACAAAGCTGAAATAGTTTTTAATAATTGTCCATCTGACTTATGATGAAGTATCACAGAATCTGTCAGGCAAAAGTAAAACGGAAGTGTTTTTTATTCTAACTTCAGACTTCAAAAAATCATAACCTATGATTCTGTGTAACTTTAGCCAGATGGCTTTCTGTCAATATGATTTAATATTGAAATGTTGCATACAACTTCACATATATGCTCAAAAAATTATTTGCATTTTTAGCAGAATGTTTAATATGATTGTCAATTACAATAATAGAAAGGAAAGGACTTACTGAGTCTACAAATAAATCCTCTGGCAAAGACAGAGGGCATGTCAGCCCTTCACTTTTCCCTTTTTTTCTTTGTGTCCTATATTTGCTGTTTCTAATACACCCAGTAACAAGTAATTTATTTTTTAGATGATAGAGCTTGATGTACAAGGACAACCTTTTACACAATGTTGAGTGAGCAGTCTGACTATTTGGAGAAAAAAAATTATCATGATGCTACTTTATCTCTACCATTACAGTGCTGAAAGGTATTTACACACTCTGGAGCTGAAAAAGTTAAGGAAAAGATGACGTAGGAGATGTCAATACTGCTGAATGAGTACCCCATTCTGCAGTATTTGTAATTCCCAGCTGGAGATGCCTGACCAAGCCATGTTGCATCTCTGTACAGGCCTAAACCTGGGTACACATCATCATTTATCCCATTTCATAGTTTCAGAGTAAAGGAGTTTTGGTGTTCATCTCTGTCGTGGGTTAACACCAGTAGGCAGCTAAGCCCCACACAGCCGCTCACGCACTCCCCTCAGTGGGATGGGGGAGAGAATTGGAAGAAAAGAAGTAGAAAACTCGTGGGTTGAGATAAAGACAGTTTAATAGGTAAAAGAAAACCAAACCAAAACAGAAAAACAACAACCACCACCACCCAGCAAAACAAAGCAAAGAAAAACAAGTCATGCAAAAGCAATCATTCACCAGTCAACCCAATGCCCAGCCAGTCCTTGAGCAATGGCAATCCCTGGCCAACTTCCCCCTCCTCCGCCGCCCCCCCTTCCCCCCCGCCATTTTATTGGTGAGCATGACATTATATAGTATGGAATATCCTTTTGGTCAATTTGCATCAGCTGTCTCAGCTGTGTTCCCTCCTAGCCTCTTGTTCTCCCCCAGCCTACTCACTGAGGGCAGAGTGAGAAACAGAGAAAGCTTTGATGCTGTATAAGCACTGCTCAAAAAAACCTAAAACACTGATGTGTTATCAACGCTGTTTTGATCACAAATACAAAACATAGAACCATATGGGCTGCTATGAAGAAATTAACTCACTCCCAGCCAAAACCAGTATGATTTCATATGGGAGCCACATGTGCCTCAGTGAGGTATTAGATTTAATTCTTAGGAGATCAGGACCTAAGACTAAATCCATAGTTCACATCAAAATTAAGTCTAGACACAGTTGTCATTCCAACCTTTCTTTCCTGGATGTTAGCCATAGCAGCTGCCCTGCTGCATGAAACTGTATGTGTCATTAAACCTTGTTTTGGTCTTCTGTAGAGGGTAGGGTAGTATTGTTCTCTGTGGAAGTCTGAGCTGATTCCTTCAGGCTTTAAGATCTATCAGAATTTTAACTGGAAGGTATTTTACTTTCCTTTCAAAGTTCAGCATCTGTCTAAACACATGTGCTCTTGAAAACAAGTGAAGTCTCTATTACTCTGCCTTCCTAGGGCAATTAATGAGCATAGAGGGAATATGCAAAGAGGGAAAATAAATTAAAGAAATATGTGTGTAATCCCGACAGTACATTGTAAGTCAACAAAATCATGCTGTTGGGATCATGTTGAAGAGAGTCCCAAACTACTTTTTTGATGCACTTAGCAGATGTTTTTCCAAAAATATCTTGTCCCTCCAGTAAATATTGTTTGCACATTCCCTAACCTATCTCTTTCTTTGCCAAGTTGAGCTTTAACACATTTGCTTATGTGGTTTTCTTTATGCGAAAAAAAAAATAGTGCATGTTCATGTATCCAGACTGTATTCAAATATTTGCACTTGTAAAGCCCCTATTCATCCAAGAAACAGAAATAAAAGGCAAGCCAACATACAAAAAACTCATGTTAACAGTTGTCATGTATACTATATGGCATACCTTTTCAATAACTTCTGCATGAATCAATCTGCATAGTTGCACACCAATTCATTTTTAGTTTTGTATTATTTTAATGTTAGATTTCATGTCTCTTTCCAGTGAACATTTTATCAATATTTCACTCTAGATCAGTATTTGTCACCTTAATAGCTTTTTTCCTAAATATTTCTGTAGTTATCAGATCTGTCTCACCAGTTCTGAAAAGAACAAATTAGTTGACATGTGGGTCTGATAGCCAATATTCTTAAACTTGTGTGGTAGGTTGGCCCCAGCTAGCAGCCAAGCACCCACACAGACACTTGCTCAGCTCACTCTGCTCCGGTGGGACGGAGAGAGAAAATAGGGAAGAACAAGAGTGATAAAACTTGTGGGTTTAAATAAAGACAGGGATATGACTTCTCAAGCACTATCATGGGCAAAACAGACTTGACTTGGGGAATTTAACTTCATTTATTGGCAGTTAGCATAAATATTTAATTACCGATTTAGGTATTGGGAAACTGACACGCTGCCCCCTGATTGACATCAACATTGTACGCAGGATGCTGCCCACATTATTTATGTGAAGTGTGAGTCTCTCAAATCACACTACCACTGATGGAGCCAAGGGGTGGTGTGACTCTTACCTGCATTTAAAACTCATTTGCATGATTGGCTGTTGCTGCCAGGTGACCTGGACGCCAAGTGTTCCTGGCAGTCTGCCGCAGCCACAGCATCGCCTATGATCTTGTGTTTACTATCAGTGATTGGGTGAGTTGCCATATGGGCACGTTGTTGATCATCTTTCTTACTGCCTCAATAAACCTTCATTAATAAGTTGTTGTCAGACTCCATTACTGTTCAGACCACAGAAACAGACGACAAACATTAAAACACCTCTTTTCCTCTTTCCCAGGCTCAATTTCACTCCAAATTCCTCTCCTTCTCTCCCCCTCCCTTTTTTTTTTCCCACTTCAGAATTTCATTTCAGACACTTGTTGTCCTATCTTCTTATCACCACAAGTTACACTCAGTACCTTCAATGAGACAACAAATAGTGCAGGAGGTCAGGGTCTATTGTGGTTTCTCTCTGCTGCTCCATGTTTCTCATGTTTTTCATATGCTCCAGCACAGGTCTTCCAAGGCCTTAGTCCCTTCAGATGTGTAGTTACTCTGCCATGGAGTACATCCTCCGACCTTGTTATTCCCTCATTTCCTCTGCTGTTCCCTCTGTTGTTCTCTCCTCTTCTCTCTTTCTAATATTTTTTGCCCTTTCTTAAATATGTTTTCACAGAAGCACAACCATCTTTGTTGATGTGTTCTGTGGTGGGTCCATTGGAGCCAGCTGGGATGAGCTGTGTCCAGCCCAGGGCAGACCCTTGTCTCTTCTCACAGAGGCCACCCCTGCAGTCCACCACTACCAAAAACTTACAATTTACACCTAACACAAACTTTCAAATTACAGGACTAGACTACAATGACTATAATTAAAAACAGGATGAGAAATCAAACTGGACAACTACAGAATCACCAGTCTGACCTCCATGGGAGGCCACAGTCAGTGGAAAAAAATATGAAAGAAGCAATAATTAAACAAACTCAGGTGAATGGAAAATGGCTAAATTGAAGCAGGGGATTAGCAAAGACAGATTGTGTCAGACTGATATAACATTTTCTTTAACAAAATGACTGGTTTTATAGACAAGAGAGTTGTGGTAGATCTAATCTATCTTGACTTCTTTACAACACTTGATATGGTACCCCATGGGAAATTTTCACTTAAGATGGTGGTTTGTACAAGAATTGTAAGTTGAATAAAGAATTATCGTGTGATAGGAAGATTACTAGTGGAGTACTCAATGGATTCATTTTGCGGCTAATGTTTTATATCTTGCTTAATGACAGTGATATAGTTGATGCTAATGGATTTTTATGATGACAGAAAGTTGTGAAATGTACAAAGCAATAGGAGTACCTGAATGTGTCCTGGGAAGAATGAGGTGACCTTGAAAAAAGAAACAATAAAAATGGTAACATGAAGTGCAATCCTCCTGGGGAATTAAAACCATATCTCTGCTAATAGGTAAAGATCTACCAGCTGGATGACAAAGCAGATAAAGGATTTTGTTACAATCGATGACAGGGGGATTGTAGGTCACTGACGTGAAATGAAAAAGCATTATTTTGAGGGGTATTAGGCAAAATATTTTGGGTAAAACTAATATCAAAATTATTATAAAAGCATTTATAAAATAATCTCGGGAATTCTGTGTACTCTTCTGGTGACATATACGGAATATACAGAAGCAGTAATTCAAAGGTAAAGAGTATGACTACTAAGGAGACTGAGGACAGAACCCACCTTATGTAGACCCACATTATGCAAACCCATGTAAAACAAAGAGGTTGTTTAGCTAGCCAAAAATGCTCATAGAATTATTTTTTTTTTTTAAATCTATAGAGACATTTAGAGTAAACACCAAAGGCACTGGAGATGGTTATGTAGGTTACAGCACCTTGCTAACTGCAGAGGTAACACGAGCATCTGTAATTTGGTGAACTATTTATTCAGAAATCTATTTACAAGCTAGTGGGAATGATAAACGCAGATGGACTGGAAAGAGAGTATTCAATTCATCATCTGATTAGACTCAGACTGAGCTTCGTTGTTCACATTCTTTATTTAAAGCAACTCCCAAAAAAAGATTTATATCATGGGAAAGACATAAATTGAATACTTTCATAACTGGGGTGAATAAGTTGTATGACTGAGGACAGTGAGGGTTGCTTATTACAGTTGCCCAGGATTCTTGGAGGCAGCTCTGTGGTGAAAAATAACTTCCTCAAACTGGATCTTGAAAAGTAAAAGACACCAGTGGGAAAAGAAAATGCATTTATAATATCATATACTTGTGTTTTCCTACTCTTAAAATCATTACCACTAGAACTGTCTTTGTGGGACAAGGAAGGGAACAGCTTACTGACAAGTTGTGGGTGGTGATAAGCATCTTGATAATACTACAGACAGCAACAAATACTTAGTTTGATAAAAAGCTTGAGATTCTATATTACTTCAAAACATGGAGACAATAGACTCAGTAGTTATTGAGTCAGTATCTTAACTATCTAGTTTATGTTTTGACAAGTTTACTTATTCCTAGCAGGAACAATTCTCCACTACTATCCTTTTTATGTAGGATAATTATCTTATTACTGTCTCTATTAAAGTCATCCTTCTTATAATCTATCAGATTCCTAGTAGGCAATCTGACTAAGTTAAGACAATCACTAGTCATTTTTCAAATTTTTTTACAAGTATAAATGTTGGAGAAGTATGAGCAACATAACCAAAAAATTCACTTCCAATTCCTTTAAAAAAAAACAGAAAAGGATGGGGATATGGAACATGTCATCCACTTACTCAAAGGTCAGTTTCTCTCAATTAAGGCATGGGTGAAACTGAGAATATGTGTACTCAGTATGAAGACAGGAGGAGGAAAGAACTTGGGCACTTTTCTGAAAGAAATTGAACATGAACAGGCTGATTTATGATGTAATAATAGATGCTGCATGAGAACCAAACACTGTTTCATCACTTAAATCAAAAGCTTATGTAAAGATTTTGGAGTTTGAAATATGTGGATGGAAGCTGTGCATGAATAGAACTTAGAGAGTGTGAAAGAGAGAGAAATGCAAAGGGAAACAGCACAGACTTAGAAAAGAAACAGAAGAAAGAAGCTGTAGAATAACAACGGTAATGTGAGCTTCCCTAAGAAGGAAACCTTATGGTTAAATCTTGACTCCAAAATAAGATACAGGAAGTGGGAAAGAGAAACTGTATGGTTTGATTACTTTTTGTTGAGGTAAAATAAAACTATATATTCCTTGTAGGGAACATTCATGAAAGAGACTTCACAACTCTATCAGTTTCTCTCACTTAGAGAGACAAACAACAAGGCCATGAATTTTGACTGATCAGAAAGGTAAAAATATACTTGCAAATCAGATGGCTGTTGACAGGGGAAGAGACTAGACTGATCATTAGGAATCTTTCTTTCTTGTATTCTGTGAAAGGAGAACAATACTGTTAAGAGAAATACTGTAATAGTGTATAGGTATTCCATGTATGGGCAATGATTCTTTTTAAACACAGCAGATGACAAATAAAAATGGCTCATATCGTAGGAGCTTTGAATCTAAGAGTATTATTTCATGCTAGAGAAAATAAAAGCTACATTTACATGGCTAAATAACATCTACCTCAGCAAATAATCCATGGTTTTGAGATCAACTAGTTCAGAGCGGCCTTTTTGCACAGATTTGTTTCTTTTTTCTCAGAAGACTGAGACAGGCTTCTCATCTGAAAATGTAGAAAGACAAGTTGATGACAGTAGTTTGTTTACTTACCTCTAGACATAAAGATATATACAAACAGTGAAAGCACTCTTCAGTTTATTCCAGTTTTCTGCGAGCTATTGTGCAATCTCATGGAAGAGCTGCACTTCTCCCCTCCTGCCCCTAAAATGTAGTGACAATAGGACATCTGATCACACTCTTCACAAAGTAGATGAGAGTGGTGAGAACTGGGAGCAAGGCAATTGTGGGTGACATTGCTGCATGCAAACTGAGGGCCACTGGTAACTCACCAACTGGGACAGCAGGTTAAGGGAACACTTCTGATCTATCCTCCAACAGGTTCTTACAGGAGGTGCGCAAGGAAATCCCTTCAGTGAAAGCAACGAGGTATTTTGACTTACTACACTACTTCACAGGACATATAGATTCACATACTATGCTACCAGTCACCCAGTGTGTGGCCTAAAGGATATGTCAAATTAACTTAGCATCTACAACAAATACACAGAACCATGTTTCGGTGAGATTTGATCAGACCTTAGGAGGCAGTATAGGACAGTCTTGTTTTGTACCTCACTTCATGATGCTGTTACTTCGTGTTACTTTTACCCTGATGTTGTTAGGTATAGAATTTTCTTCCCCTGTTTTCTTCTCTTTTCTCTTATTACTTTTCAGTTACATTTTACAGGCATGCAGGTGCTATACAGAATTAGTTTCCTCCATTCATAGTCCTTCTTATGCCTGCCTTGATCAGTCAAGCTTCAGTTAACATTTCTCTCAGTCGCTATAATCTTCAAAGCAACTTGATACAGTTTATGTTATCACTGAGTTAGGTTGTAGGCAAGTATTGCATTCTCTGTTATAAGGTCAGCTGTTTTGCAGTTCCTTCCTAGGCAAATGTCCATCCAGATTTTGGGATCTACAATATTACTTGAATGATAATACTTCTCACTGATTATTAAAAAAAAGCATTCAATGTGTAGAGTGCTGCAAAAGCTTTTAGGACTCCCCATTTATAATGCAGTTGCATAGTCACATGTTTTCTTAAAATGGTTAGGTTTTTTCAGTTGACTATCATTTAGATATGTGAAGAAAAAGTACAGTAACCTCTTAAAGTTTACTATTTGCATTACTTCAGTAAACAATGAAAGATTTAAGATTTTTTTTCTTAAAAAAAAAAATCTTTGTTTACTGTTACCCTTGCTTATTTTTATTTTTCTGTTGTTCTAATTTACATTTTAAAAAGTCATAGGGGCCTAGTCACTATGCACTGTGCAACTCTTTGGATGAAGCTGTTAATCTTTCTCATTTCCTTTTTCTTTAAAGCAGGGATAATGTAACGTGTACCTTATCTATAAAACTGTTACAACGAAGTGTGGTGTAGGTGCTAAACAATGTAATCTATAAATATGCCAGATCTTCTATCGATGAATTTATTATAATTTATCATAAATTGCAAATCCAGCAAAACTGTTTTTTGTATAGAAAAAGGAACAGATTTTGGCCAAGATTCATGCCTCCTAGTTTTAAACACTTAACAGTTTATCTCAATTTTATTATGTGTTGTGAAGCAATAGAACCAAATTTAAAGATAGAACAAGTGATACAAAGGACCAGATATCTACGTTATACATGTTTCTCAGGTTTTACTCCAGTGTAGGTATTGTCTGTTCTGAAGATCTAATGCCTGTTTGTGGTTGAGGAGCATTAGGTAAACTTTTGCAGCACGTACTGCTTCTGAAAGGATTCCAGGCCATGGCTTTTCAAGAAAGATTTACAACAGAAACCAAAGCATCTCAAAGGGAGATAATCAGATTCGCCTCAGAACAGTATTCCTGATCCAAATTGAAAAAAGTAATTTAGGTGCACCTTTATGTGTAAAAATGATAAATTGTTTGCCTTATGTGTTTTCTAGTGTCAAAATAAAGAAAATTCCAGAGATAATTTTAGCCCTGTTAATCATCTTTTTGACGTGACAATTTATCTACATGGCTAAAGTGAGAGCTTAATACAGTTTTGATCATAAAGACTTCAGTTAGCTATGCTGAATCTGGAAACAGCTAAGATACTATCACAGAATTCTTTCAAAGTAAAAAGATTTTACACTATCTTCACGTGTGCTTATCATAGGTCATGTACTTGGGCCTTATTGTTTTGGAAGGTGGTCATAAAGGTCTACTTCAAGGAGGAACAAAAATTTATTCTTGGAGACAAGAGCATAAACTCTTCCATACATTGAAGAAATATTTTGAGAAAAGCAATGAAGAAGTTGAAGAAAAGAAAATTAAGTAATTACCTAACAAAATATATTAGAGAGCTTAAGTACACAGATACATACAATTTTCTTTTTCTTAAAAAGAAAGGATTCATAGAAAGCTTCCAATTTGAGCCAAATGTATCAAGTTCATCATATGAAAGCCAGTGGACTTTAAATTCCCAATGATTTTTCGCATACAAGACATTAGGTGTCTCAATACTCACTACTGGAAAGTCTGAGTTCTAAATACTGTCAATGTTGAGAGTGGAGCTTCTCAAGCTAGAATTATTTTAATTTAATGGATAAGAAGAGGAAGACCTTTTTAACCATATGTTTATTTTGAACATTTACCTTAGGATGAGACAAATTTCTTTTTAGGAATATCTGTTTTTGTTAATGCTGAGAAAGAGACTGCCAAGATCTTCCTTGAACATAAATATGAACCTTGAGTAAATCTACATTTTTTCAGTTATATTCTACATCTGTTTCTAGTCAAACCTGTACTTGCAGTTAGACAGTCATGTTCCATGAAAACAACACATATCTTTTGCAGAAGGGTCCAAGAAAGAAAAAGAAGCAACATTCCCTACCTGCTGCCATCTAAAGAAACATTTGCCTATACTCCTAAAAGAACAGGTTAGTTTTATTTCAGAACTCTCAAAAAGACTTAGTCACAGGGTCTATTTTATATTTTTACTCCTGAGCTACAAGGGGAAGACAGACCTTCTAAATCACACCTTATTTTAGCCCACAGGACAGCGATCTGAACACTTACACATTTACTGGAACAGTGCATCTAGCAAAAGGTGTTAATTCAAAATATCCTGCTTAGGTTTGGATAGATTCAACTCCTTAACGTATCATTTGATATTAGCGGCTTCATGATCTGAACAAGCTTAGTAGTTTCTAGAACGTGAAATCCTTAATACCACAGTCTCATTATGCCTGTGGGGTTTAGGCTAAACCAGCTTTTGAGTGGAAAATGTGAAACTGAGCTGTAAGGTAATAAGAATTAATTCTGAGGACAATTTTTCTGTATAGTATGTTTCTTGTATTATATATAGAAGAATATATGTTTGTGTGTATATATATTATAGGAGAAATGTATTTATTATGAAGTTTCTAAAATTACACTATGTTGGATGCTCTATAAGACAATATGGTGAAATTACAGTCTTAAATTAGTAGTAATGGTCTCAAATAAATGATTGCATGTATGCATGCATACATCTTCAGAAAGAGATCCCATTCAGACAGGATGTTTGCATATCAAGACTGTAAAACATTTAACTGAAGAAATCTCAAAGATGAAGGTGAAAGGCTAGGCACCTCATCCCACAGCCTAGCACTATCATAACAAGCAGATAAGTTCCAGTTGGTTTGAAATAAAGAATAAGACCAAGATAATTTTTCTAAAATTGAAATTAATTGCCCAGAGAATGTTTTCAATATTTGAATTAGACAGTGATGAAGATGATGATTTATGATATTTCATGTATGTTTTTCATTTGAGAAACAAATTTTAAATTACAGTTTAGATAGATCATCTGAAAAAGTTTTGAAGGACTTAGAAATCACCTTGATCTACTAAGAGTCCTAACATTGCAGACCTTCAAAATTCAGATAAACGTTTAAATACTCACATCTTAATTTCATTCTTCATTGTGAATCTTTTTGAAATTCAGTAATGAGGAGAATGAAAAGTGAGTTGTGAAAAAAAAAAAAAATTGAAAGGTGAAGAATCATTGTTAGGTGATGAGGACTGTAATTAAGAGTCTGGCATTGGTAGGAAATGCAGGTGAAATGTCTATAATTAAAAGTCTGACTGTCAGGCCTTCCCTGCTGTATCAGTTAAGCACTAATAAAATAATAATACAGTCAAGTGAACTACTCAGATGATGTACCTATGAAATACTCTAAAAAGCTGAGAAAAGGCTAAAAATAGATGTGAAAGAAATGAGACTTAAAGGGACAAAGACATAAACCATGTCTGAATAGAAAGTATGAAACATAATGGTGTGTGAAATAACACTTTCGTCTCACATTTCTTAATTTATCTCATTAGTTTCATCTATTTTTCTTTTAGTGAGTGAGCTGTAAAACAAATATGAGTCCATATAAGCTCTCCTGTTTTCAAATGAAAAAAAATCAAATTATTTTAACATCCTTAACTTGTATGAAATTAAATCAGATGACAAACAATGAGTTTGTAATCAGTATCTCATATGAGAATCAACCTATTTATGACACATTATTTACAGAGCTATTGTATAGCAGATGATAGAGAATGAAACAGGAAGAATTTTATTGAAAATAATCTAATTAGCCAATAAGAACTCTCTACAATCAATTAATCACACTGTGACTAAATAATTTTGTAACACTCAGAAAGGTAACCATCCAATTATTAATTTTATTTATAATTGGTGAAATAAACATGTATTTTGCTTACTTTCTCTAGGAGTATCATAAATTATATTTAAACAGGTAGTTCAACTTAAAGTTTAACTCCAGAATGTATTTATACAGACATAGTCATTAAGTCTTTTTGTAATGGAACCTTTTTTTTTTCCCCTCTTCTTTTCACACCTTCATCCTTAAAACTCTTAGAAAAGACAAAGTCACTTTCTTTAAGAGAAAGGACAATCTACCATATTTGTATAGCAGGCTTTAAATTTTTTTATCAACCAAATAACACAGTTGAAAAAACTTGTTCAAGTAGTACATCTACCTCATAAACCAAAGGAGGCCTATAAGATAAATATATAATACATTACTACAATAATACCTGTTCTTGCATGTAAAGCTTGTTTTTAAACTGCTATTCTAGAAAGAAAGAGAATTAAATTAAAACTTCAATTTTAGTTTATCTTGTCATTGTCGCTTTGGGATGAAGCCATAACAGCAAGTTTCATAAGTAAATATGCTTGGTTTGAAGTGCTTTTATAGCTTAGTATATAATATTTTAACTGGGAGTGATGTGACTGCTTTTACATGTCTGAACAATGTCTAATGACATTAAATTCCCTAGCATATCTGGCCCAGCCTCCAGCTGGCTTTCCAGGAGATCTTTGTCTTTTGCAGGATTTGTGCCACGTCTTCTGGCCCCTTGCAGATGCCTCAGATACCCTATGACATCTCAAATGGGAACAGGTCTTTAATGTTCAGACAGGTGAATGCTATCCTTTATGTCTTTCAAGGCTTTTGTCTTAGTCTCAGACCTGTTGTGAGAGCAACCACAGATCAAGGTACACAGCAAGGCTACAGTGCAGTGAGTTTAAATGAAATATAACTGGTATGAATACAGTGAGAATCAGTCTTGTGCATACACTCTGTGTGAGCAGCAACTCTGAAGATTTTGACTTATGAAAGCGTACATTGCATATGAATACCAGTTGTGGAATCCCTTTCAAGCTGCAGGCCCTAGACATGTATTATAGCAGCTTATGCCTAGGACTGCCTTGCTCTCTCTCAAGAAAACTCTAATTGTAGACTAAACACTCCAGATGTCAAAGTCCTGCTGTTAAAAATCCTACAACTCTGAAATGTGAAATTACAAATTCTGCTTGGGTGATAATGAGTAATTCTGTGTGTTTAGTCTTTTCAAATCTATGCATATGATTGAGGTGGAAATATTGCAACCGAAATTCATAGTAACAATCTGTGTTTGTTTTTCCTCTATGAAATTCCATGTTCTTTGTTCAAATACCTTTTAGGTTTTCCAGAAAGACTTTTTTTTTAATCTTTCATCTTGCTTGGAGACGATAAACAAAATCAAACCATCTGATTAATATGTTACAATATTTGTTTTACCAGTGTAGCACTTTGATATGCAGCCAATTTGAGACTCCATCCTTCATTGACTACAGCCTTTTCACAAAGTTTATCTTTTTAAGCTGGATTTTGTATTTTGTAACTCCTCTACATTGAAAGGATGTCTGTCTGTGGATGCAAATCTTCAGTGCAGAGCTGCAATCGCTTTTTGATGTGAATTTGTTTTGTTTGGCAGTCCATCCTTTCATTTGGCCCAAGAGGATCTCACAAAACAGCTTAATGGCATCTTTAAAAAAATATTGGGCCTGTATTCATGTGTTAGAAAAGAAGAACTAATTATGAAAATATGTTCCCTAAAAAAGGACAGTGAATGAAAGTACCAAATCCTGTCATGACAAGCAGAGGTATGAAAAAAATAGTAAACAAGAATTTACTCCTAATATGCAGCAACAACAATTAAAAAGAAGGTAGCTCTACAGTGTAATACTAATGGCTATTCACTGACACTTAAAATATTTATTCAAACAGAAGTTTGATTAGAATAATGAATTATTTGCCAGAATAATTCTAATTCTGTTCCAAGAGAAAAAACGTCGAGCAGAGTGCCAACCAGCAGTTTGCCTGAGCTTACAAAGCACAAACCCTGCCCTTGACAGATAGCTGTTCTAATGTATCTTTCACTCACATATCCTTTATATTGCAGAGGAATGATTTTTTTGTTCTGTTTATCATATGTAGAAAATGAAACATATTGTTATGGTAAGTCATAAACTAAATGAAAATAGTTTAATTTTTTCTTCAATTATTTTATCATTTGAAAATCCTCTATCCTATAATATTACAGCAACATGGAATGATCAAACATTACAAAAAAAATATGTTTGTATTTTGGATTTTTTTTTCCCTATGGCCTATGTTCTTTAACAAAGAACAGTAAAGCAGAAATGTCATAGAATACTGCTGTAAGTGGATGCCTTGTGACAGAGCAGTATTGGGAAATGTCTGATCAACACAAGTAGATCGCAAGACTATCTTAGAATTTCCTATGCAGGTAACAAAAAAAAAAAGAGCTTTTGATTAGATGGGTGTATGAAGTGAGAAACTAATTTGACCTTTGATTAAATGATCTCACTTTCCTGGCACCATCACCTATATCTCAATTATATTCTGCTAAGCAAAAAAAATAAGTTTGGCCATTATTTTAACTGACATGAAAGGGCAGAATAGAAGGGTTTCAGCTTTCACTAGCTCCTGCAGACAGTGAAATGGGAAAGTGAGTGGCCCCTAGAATTTATAGCCTCTTACTTATTACAGGTTGTGACTGCTGCAAGCACAGAGGGGATAATCAGCTTGTCAAGAGCCTGCCGCTGAGAATGCCAACATATAATCACTTCTATTGCTTCAGAAGACTTCTTAGGAAACTGTGGCACTGCATTTGCATTTAAAAAGCCATGTTGTACTATTGTGAAGAGAGTTTATTTCAAAAAAATACTGTAAAATAGTCCTTAAAATGATTAATTCATTCTTTCCCATGAATACCATATAAAGAGACATAAAAGTTGATATTGTTTTGCTGAAATGTTAGGTCAAAATCATTAGACTAGTAGATATTTGCAGGAGATAAAAATCCATTCATTGGCAAGTGTTGTTTCTTGCACAGAGCATGGTCGGTGTTATATTTACAGAATAATAAAACTCAGCTGAATCAAAACTTCTGTATGTCAAGTTTTACAGAACTTCAGAATGTATAGTATTGTAGCGATTGTTAGTAGCTCAAAATTGTACTTAGGCTTTCTGGTAGCAATGAAACTCCTTAACTCAGAGCTCTGTTTCACAGAGCCAAGTGCTAAACAACAGTTGCCTACAAGGCAGAAACCTTGTAAGCCACTCAAAAGAAAAATAAAGGCAAAAGGAATTTTATCAGATCATAAGGTCTACAAAGAGGTAGATGAAAGGTTTTAGTAAAAAGGTCCAATAGCAACAATTTGTAAGGAAGTAAAAAGAGAGGCAGCTTTGCAAGTCACTGAAGCTTCACTGAATTGAACCCAGGACAATATTGGAATTCAATACAAGTATAAAGCCAGTTAAATTATTGTACGCCAATGAAAAATAGTGCTAGAGCTCAATTAAGTAGGAGCCATATACAAACTGCAGAAATCTTCTGGAGCCATCTGGAAAGGCTACACTTAAGCAAAGAAGAACATTGAGGGGTTAAAAGACAAAAGGAATTAGATTTCTGAAATAGGTTGCTAATCTGTTTTAGCTTCAGCTGCTATATCAAGATTAGAAAAGGGGATAAAAAAGCCTTAAGAAGGACAAACATTGTGAAAACTAAAGGGTATGATTGAATATTAAACCATGCACCATTAACATGCCTGACCTAACCCATTCAAATATGAAAGCTAGGAGTAAGTGAATTATAAGCAAATTATCAAAGTAAAGGCCAGATGTTACATTTCTTGAAGAAATCTATTATACCAGAATATAAACTGGCAAGCAATTAGTTTGTGCAGGTATTATTTTTCAGTGATTAAATTAAAGAAAAAAAAAAAAGAAAAAGAAAGAGGAGGAGTAATTTAATATCAAAGAAACTGACACTTATTAGAAGAAGAGATTAAATCAGATACAGAGAAAAGCTTTATAGTAATAAGGAAAAAAATAACTGGGTCAATCTAGTCTATTTCAGGTAGGTATTTTTTTAGATTAATTTTGATTTTCCTATTGCAATATTTGTAATATTAAAAGTCATACATGGAAGAGATATCAACAACAAATGACATTTCCTACAGGGAATGCACTTAGAAATATATGCATTTAGAATTAGGCTGAAAAGGATACCATGATTTCATAGGCTTAAAGTCCAAGGCAAAAACAAAGTAGGCTTAAGAATACCTGAAGTCATTGTGATCTTGTCAAATATATTATCTTTCTTTTCTAGCCATAGAAATTATGCATCAAGTTCCATTACATCTTGATTTTCTTAACTTCAGAACTATTTTAAACTTAGGGTAAACTTCAGAGTATCTAAATAGATATCCTAAAGAAGATGCTGCAGTGCAGAGAAATACGTAACTAAGCAGAGCCAGGAAACTGAGGAGATTCAGACAGAACAAATTCGCCATGCTCAGATTCAGTCTGGCATAGAAAGGCAATCAAGGCTAGAAATCAAAGAACATGATTATCATGGAAATAAATACTGGAAGCAGAAAAGGTATCTGAAGTAAAGGCAAAATACATTGGCTTGAGCACTATGTCTTGCTGCACAGCTATGTCACTTTCAGACACACCTACCCTGTTTGTAAAGTCCTGTGTGTGTGTCTACAGCCATTTGTGGGGATGCCCGTGGAGCATCAGTGGCAAATAAATTTTGTATAGTTGTTGGAATTATATAGCTCCAAAAGCAATACTGGTCAGTGCCCTATCCTTAACTGAAGCTAGGCAACACCTAGTACAGCAGAATGGCTCGTTTTCCACTATTCTAAGGATCTCCAGCTTAGGCTGGAGGCTTGAGCATAGGCTTAAGCATGTTCATCCCCTCAGGATCCAGGGCAGAGTCCCCTCTGAGGTTAAGGGTCTGGTTAAGTAGGCTTGAGGATTTTTCATATAAGCCTAGAGGTAATTTTTGCACATGACGGGCTACTGCTAAAACTGATCCTTCATAGAGAGACACAAACAAGTGTTGATCCTCATCATTTAAATGGTTTCAAACTTAAAATTCACTCAAGACTTTCTTAACATTAATCTGTAAAATTATCTTAGTATCTATCCGATTTCTTCTGTTTAACCTGAGCTACTATGAATCCAGGAATGAAAGGCCAGAGAAAGCATAAGAAAGAAGAAACTTGTTCCCACCAGTCAATTAGAGCTCTCAATTAGAAGCATTAATTGCTCTGATTTCAGCTTCTACAACTGCTTTGAATTAATCATTGAATAAGAAACAGGGATTAGAGACTCAAACTGAGGTCTCTCTCTTCCGAGATGAAAGTGCTAGCTTCTGCTCAGTATGAGCACTTTACTACTAGCTGATTGTTGCTTTAGTCCTGCCTTTGGTGCACAGTAACTCAATTCTCATAGTGTTTGCATTCCTACATACATGATTTCATTGTCTTGGCTGGAAGGAATGTCTTGGTAAGAAGGAATGTTGCACCTTTCTCCACTGTAGAAGGCATAGAACTGAGACTTCTAAATATTTGAGCAAGGTGTGAAGAAGAAAGAAAATAGAGTAAAACTAACAATCTCCTAACCTATACATTAAGAACAGGAAAAGAAACCCCAGCAAACAAAATAACAAAAAACAATACAGGAAATAAGACAATAAAATGCTATGAAGGAAAAAAAAATAATTAAAAAAATAGTCTCCCTTATTAAAAATATTCAAGCACAATTATGTAATGAGTTTCACATAGCCACATTAATACAAGAATGGCTCATAGCAGGTAAGATCCAGTAACTTAGACATAGGCATCTACTGCATCTATTGGCTCTTTTAGGGGATCCACGCCACCCCCATGAGGGTGGCTGCTATGACACAGGATCTGCAGGAGACCTTCAACTTTCTGACACAGCAGCTGAAAGCAAAATGGAATATCAAGTTTATCTTAGATTACAGTAAATGTCTATTTTTAAGCAACTGAACTCTATCCAGAGAGGCAATAGAAGAGAATCATGCAAGCAATTGATCATGTTAAGCACCAATGACCAAGATTTGTCACTTATAAAGAAAGTGTTTAAGAAAAAACTATGCAGCTAAAGAAAAAGGTTGAGCAGTCATTAAAAGAGAAGAGTCTTTCAAGAAGTTGTAGTAGTGTCTAGATAAATAAACTAGACAGTTTGGCAGATGACATCACAACACAGTAAGTCAGAGTTTGAGGAATAACTTGCCAAGCTTATAAAAATAATACTAAACCTTTTTTCAAGGACACAGAATGAGATGAGCCAATAGGTGACCAAAGTAAAAAGAAGAGTTCTCAGAGTATATTAGGCCACAGTTAGAAAAGCTAAACATTTTTTGCATCTGTTCTCACCCTGCAGAAAATGGAAGAGAAGTCTTTCGAGGGTTGCGTTTCAGGATCTGTTGTAAACTGACATTTCTGTAGAGCTTACAGAACAACAGAATGAAGAGTAATGAATCATGCTAGAAACCTAAGATAATCAAGGAAGATATAGCTGAGCTACCAGCTGTACAATATAACCCATTTTAAATCAACTGTGGTATCAGATGATTGGGAAGTGAAAGAAGAGGCTCAATTTTAAAAAATTTAAGGAGGCATTCAGGAAACAACAGAACACTAAACTAAATATTTACAAAAAGAAGTTGTTTTGAAAAAATCAATTAGTGGATATTACCAAGGTTCATTAAAGGAGTCAGTAAGCAAAGGACATTGAAGTAATTTCCTTTGCTTTTCAAAGGACATTCGGTAATTCTATCAACAGAGGCTCTCAAAGAGCCTTACAGTAAATGTGCAAAAAAATAAAGGAAGTGAAATAAGAGGCAAGCTTCTAACATGGAGAAGTGGTTATTTAAAAAGAAAGAAAACAGAATAGGAACAAAGTTTCATTTCTGTCAGGGAGAGAGAGGTCACCGGTAGAATTCTCACAGGAATCTATGCTCTGTGATATTCAACATGCTTATAAGTGTATTGAAAAAAGTATTAAGAATGACATAATAAAGTTTGTTGACCTTATTAAGCTATTAAAAGTAGTAAAGGCAAAAAATGACTGAAAAGAGCTGCAAAAGCTCTCAATATTTTGCTGAATGTTTGGGGGAATAAAATCAGAGATGAAACAGTGAAAATTAGTATAGACATGTATATGGGACAAAATAAAAATAAATCTTATTTTCAAACACCATGTTGGGTTCTGGGCTAATATCACAAAGAAAGATCATTAAAATATAGTAGTTTCTTCCTTATATGAAATCATCTGTGCAGTGCTTTTCAATGGTGAAATCCAAAATCAAATAGAATAATAGGAATTATTAGGAAAAATAAAGAGAGAAAAAAACAACCAAACAATATAAACCCATAATAACCAGAAAAAGAATATACTGCTGAATAAGCCTATAGTACACTCACAACTTTAATATTATATGAAGTTCTTATCCTACCATCTGTAAAAGTATAAATGAGGAAAATGTATAGACAGTACATTCCAGTAAATGTGACTTTACCTTTACTGGCAGAAGGACATAGGCTTTGTACTGACCCAGTCCTTCAAGATCTCAGGCTTTGTTTGGGTTTGGCTTCATCTGAGCTGATTTTAGTTGCTGTAACAGTTTCCTGCTGGTCAAGTGACTATTGCCTGATGTGCTGCTGCTGGGAGGAGTACTGCATATGGTAAAGGCTTGTCACGCCAAGGTAGTGACAGTAGCCCTTTGTGTCAGCTGAGGCACAGGAACGTGCTATAAAACTTTCAATCTCTAGCTTGGCATACATAAAAAGGAACAAAACTATGATAAGAAAACATACAAATAAATACGTGCCTGTGAAAAACAAGAGGGGGAAGAACTCCCATTTGCCAGTATTGTACTCCTTCTGGCAAAAGAACTCAGGGTGATGACAACTGGTACCCTTTCTCTTGAAGGAGACTGAAAGTCTCAGCCTTAGGATCCACAGAAATATTGGAAAGGTGACAGTTAAGACCAGAGGAAAGCTTTGGTTGTAGGCAGGCATTTTTATATAGTGATATTTGTTAGTGAGGCTTTTTTTTCTGAATTAATTGGGTAATTTGGATTATTAGACTGTTAAAACATTAACTGAAATAACATTAAGTTCTGGGCTCCATACATATGCTGTGTTCCCTTTTGCCACTGAGGAGATTTTGGGTGTAACAACCAGGACAAGAAAGAGAAAAGGCAATCAATACCTTCCTAATGAAGAGTTGTTAAACAGAGTAAGCTCTTCTCATGGAAGAAGAATGCGTAAGGGAGAATACAATGGAAATGTACAAAGCAAGGAGTGGTACTGGAAGTAAAAACCCATTATGTATTCCCTTTCTTAATACTGGGAAGAGAAGACATCAGATAAAAAACATAGGTGTCAGTTTAAAAAGAAACAGTCATGTACTTAGGTAGTGAGATATTGCCACATGACGCTATGGATGCTTAAAGTTCACATAGTTTCAAGAACAGACAAACTTAGGAAAGAAAAACTCTCTAGGGCTTTAAATAGAAATATACTATTTCTTCTATAGGAGGTCCAGAGCTACAAATTGTTGGAAACTGGAAATATATTCTGGGGAATTCTGATGCTGCATTTTCTGTTTGAGTAATCCTCCTTAGACTTCTGCTGAAAAACTTATACTCTTTGACATGTTTGATCTGTCAGTTCTCAGTGAATTTATAAAACCATATAACTCAGCATAATAATAACATTTAACTTGTGTTTTTTCTCTTTCTCTATATTTGAGAGTAAGGAAATCCTGCATACACTGAAAATAGTTGTAATAATGTAATACTGAGTACAAAGGAAAGGCTTATTATTTTGTTTGTATAGGCTAATCTCACCTCTTAATTTTTATCTAAATGCATTTTAATGATGCTTATGAAAAGAACAGAATCAGTTTTTCCTTAGAGAATATGTATTAATTAAAAGGCTTCCCATATAAAATGAATGCATATATAATGCAGTGCTCTCTTTACTGCTGGTAAATATACATGTGCAATCTAGAAGACATGAGAAGGTTTAACAATATATCAGATTTTAAGATTAGTTTTACTAAATTTGCAGTATTTCTGCAAAGTTCTGAGTGGGGAATTGGCATTACCACATTTACTAAAATAGTTCTCAATAACTAAGGACACTTTTGGGATAGTACCATGATCACCCTAATGTTGCACAGAAATTATATTAAGTTTAAATATAAATTTGATGTAGTTATTTTTTTACTCAGAAGATTTAAATCAGCAGAAGAACACTCAGGTTTCATAATAATGTTTCAGTTATGAAATTTAATAAAAAGAAGAAATATTTTCTTCCCTTATTCCCAACACCCATCAGAAATGATTCAGAATTTCAGCTGGGGTTATCTAATCCAATATGCCATGTGTGGGAAGGGAGAAGGTATGTGATCACCAGCCATCTTTTATAAAATTATGGAAATTAGTACTATCAGAGAACATATGGGACTATTAATATACCAGTTTGGGTTTAATTGCAAGGAAAACATTGTAACAAATCTAGGTAGGAAGTGTAAGTTTCAAGAGCGTTACCTTTAATTATGACAAAGACTGTCTCCAAGGGCCTGCTGTTTACATGATACAACTAACTTCAACTGTTACATCTAGAAGAGAAGGTTGCCTTTACAGAGATGTTATGGCCCATCGTATAGGGCAGTTTGGACATCTTTAGCTGAGTGCAAAGACACTCTACAAATAGGCTGTATATAATTTAAAAGTATAAAGTGATTATTCATTAGTTAGTACACAAAAAAGATAACTGGGGTTTAATGACATAATTAGGCCAAGCATTAATGTGGTTACCACTCCTTATAACACACCTGAAGAGTCTCTGCTGTCCAGGAAAGTGTCAGGCAGGAGGGAGGGGCAGGGACTGCATGGGTCCTGGGTGCTGCTGATTTGCCAGGTCCCACCAGCTCTGTCACCAGTGGTAACACTGATGGCTTGACTATAAGATCCTATAAATACTGTTTATGCTGAGTAGCTTGTTTTCCTTTAAGATTTTATCTTTCCATGTTGGCAATTCCTCTCTTGAATCATTGATGCAATAGGAACCTCACTTCTGTCTGCAATTTTTACCTTCCTAATGTTTTTTACCAACTTACTGGCAGTTTTTATCAACAGTCCAAACCAGACCTATGCAGCTGCATCATATCACAGCTGTCCTTGTAGGCAGGTTACACCCTTAAAATGGCCAATGGTTTATAGCAAGAGTTACAGAGAATGGGTTACAGAGAAAATAACTAAAAGAAATGCTCTGTTAGAGCAATGGGGAAGATATTCTGAGAATGCTTGCTTTTTTAAATTATTATTACAGGAAATATTGATATAAAACTCTTCACATTTATACATATAGAGAGACAATCCCCAGGGTAATAGTACTAAGAAAAATGATACCTTTTAAGATGAAAACCTGATGTGATTGTTCTAGAATATAAACACCACATTCACCTCCTCAACTTAATTAATGCTTTTAAACTAAAGGTCTTGTCCTATGATCCCTATAAAGTCTCTATAAAGCAATAAAGGTGTGTCATTGATGGGTGTACTTCCCCACCTAAATAAACCTATAAACAGAACCATCTGCCCTAGCCTATGCATCTAGAAGTCAGACATGCTGAAGGACTAATCATAGCATGCTCCAGGTATACCCAACAAAGAGAACCAAGTACCTGCATGGCATAGTTATCTGACCTCTCTCAGACACTTTAAGATGAGAAAAATAATTCTCTTGTGACAAGTTATATCTCCATTGACTGTAAAGATATGTGTGGGTGACTAACTCAGATGTAAGAGTTTAAGTTTTTATCTCTACTTTAGATGAACTGAATCTAAATCTACTTCCTTGTGGCTATGACTAAATTACATAGCAAATTTTTGTCCAAATTCAGACTGAAAAAGAGCACAGCTTCCTTTTGCTCAGTGCAGTCATGTTTTCTTCCTATGAAAAGGAAGAAGGCCAAAGCAGAGGATGTATGAAATGGGGTTTCATCCTGACCTGGTTTCAGGTCATGGTCAGAGCATTTATTTGTCAGAAGTGTGGGAAGCGTTCATGGGTCTTAAATTTCCATAGAGCCTCTGCTGACTGGAAAGACAGAGACATAGACACCTTGGTTAGAAGCTAAAACGGGTTGGAATGAATCTGAGACTTATTTGCTTCACCTACTTAGGAAGCAGTGTAAACTAAACATTTTTAGTAGGAGTAACATGCTCACATCCAGTGTGTAATGCTCTTTAACTAATCCACTGTGTAAGGCCATTCATAAAGTTTTCCAAATGTCCCTATGTAGAGAAAGGTAGATCACATAGTAGGTCTGAGTCTGAAAACAAACTTACCTTGCTGATATTGCACAACAAACGAATAAAGTCACCACACCTCTTATCTATGTTGGCTATGCTGTGTCCATCAGAAAGCAAAATAAATAAATAAACAAACAATTTTAATAGCACATTTATTTTAGTTTCTTTCATGTAAAAGAATACTCAACACTGGTAATAATAGAAATAGTTCTTCATATTCTTTTAGCAGATACTTTCAAGTCATTGTTTTTCTAGGAACAGTATTTTTTTAGACTTTTGCAGGTAAATATAATTTAGATATTATTTTAGGCATTGCAGCACGGAGGTAGGAATATTCTTACATTGATGCTATTTTTCGTATCTGACTACTGCAGGTCAAAAGTAGGTCCACCGAAATCAAGGCACATAAATCACTGAAAAATGAAATAAAATTCTAATCCATGTCTGAATTCTTCAAATAAGTTGGAAGAGAAAATTTTATCTGTAATTCCATTATAATTTTATTGCAATAATTTTACAAAATTATTAGTTTTTAAAGCTATTACTAAAACATAATTAAATAATATTTTATTTTATTTTATTTTATTTTATTTTATTTTATTTTATTTTATTTTATTTTATTTTATATCTTTCTTATTCAGGAGCTTAAATCTGTACCTGTAACAGTGTGAGGAATATAAAGTCAGAGAGCTCCACTATGCTTGGTCAGTAAATAACACAGCAAAATTTCAAACCAAAAGTAATACATTTCAATGCAAAAGTAATTGGTTATATTTTGTTAATTTATTTCCTGAGATTAAAATAATTGGCCTATATTAATCCTTGCTACAACTTCATTGATCTTTTGTGTTTCAGAACACATGAATTTAGTTGTGTTTGGATGTATGACATGGAGGTATCAGAACAGAGAAGGGAGATGTAATCTCCCAAATAGTACTGCCTGTATCCTGTAATGTGGTACGTGTCTGCATCTTTTCTCCATGACCATCATGACTACTTCAGCATTACATAAGCACACTTAAATGAAATTGCTTGCTGGTAGTATTGAACTGTTTGTTTTTTCTAATTTGGGGTATCAAATAACTTAAGCAAAAATAGGTATATTACTTCACATCTTTCTTACTATCTAGTTATCAAAAAACCTGGTGTGCAGCATTTTGGATGGACAAAGGTATGGGTGAGGGTATGTTTAGAGCTGATTGGTTAAAATTTTCTGACAATACTTTCTCATCCTGAAATGCTAAATGTAAAAAGATGTGTTGATTCATTCTTAATTTTTCTTTCAGACCCATGATCCCTCAGCTGCCTGGCCTTCTCTCCCCTGTGGTTGCCTTCTCCTCTATTTGCTGTTTTCATTCTCCTGTAACCCCTTCACAAACCTTGTCACACAGGTTTCTTTGGTGTTGTAAGCCAAATAATAAAGCAGATAGGCCTGATGGATAGGTAACTTGAAAAACGGTTAAAAAACAGATAGAAAGAGTAATTCCTTTACCTATCTGTCTGTCTATCTATCTATCTGTCTATCTAATTGATTTATTTTTTCAAATTTTTTTTTTTTTTACTTCTTTCTAAAATATAAGAATTATTTTATGGGAATAAAATTTAAATTGTCACCCTACTTTATACTATAAAATGACTTTTGCAGTAAAAAAGATCCTGTATGAACAGCTTCTTTAAGAAGAAGGAAGAAGGAATATTCCAATTCAAGAAGGATGCTGAAAGGCAGGAACAAGTAGGGATCTTTTTAAAGGGTTTCATTTGGAATGAAGAATGTAATGAACTGCTCCAGCTTGCTTAATATTTCACAAATGTTTCATGAGAAAAAGAGACCCAGAGGAGAAAGAACTGATTAGCATGTTTGTAAATAAATATATAATCATAATTATAGTACTGATTTTCAAAGAAAAAATATGGCTTTAAGAAACTTCTCTCAAGGGATGTTTCTAGCAGTCTATAGTCTAGTCTCTATATATGTCTTCATTTCTTTTAAACTGAACTGAGGCAAAAAATCAGAGATTTTGAAAATTATAAGAAACAGAAAATATACAAAAATATTGATTTTAACATGATTGATTTTTTTGGCATTATAGAAACTGAAATTTCAGTTTGTCTAAATGATCTAAAATAGTATTAGGGGGAGATGGTTTGTGATTTATTTTTTTTTTTTTTAAGCATTTGGCTACAATTTTCCTATTTAGTACCTTGCCTCTTGGGAACTGTAATTTAGAAGCCTCATGTTCAGGACTGATTAGATTGAAATTGATGGGCAACGCAGGAAATGAAATTCCCTAAGTATCTGTGTCCACAGATAATAAAAGCCCGAGCCATTAAACAATATTTAAAACTGGAAAATTCAACATGAAGATTATTAAATGAGTGCAACAAAAAGCAATACTATAATCTGACCTAAAATATCCTTAAATATTTTTTTTTAATTTTCTTTTGTTGATAAGGTTTTAAGAAACAATACTGACATTTTTCTAAGACAACATTCCTATGAAAAATTGCAACAAATTCTGTGTATAAAAAACTTGAAACTTCATTTAAAAATAACTGAATTGAACAGAAAAGGAAAAAAATATTATTTTTTAAGGTTTACTAATGTTATATTTTCTCCTTTAAATGTTGGGCAAATAATTTAAATAAATAATTAATTAAAAAGAGGAAGGTAGTTGACTAGAAAAAACATATGACTATAATAAATGAAACTGAACAAAAATGGCATAATTTAATATCATATTTCCAGGATTAGCTCTATAGTAGTACTGAAATTAGCTCAGTAGGATATTTCAGTCTAAAACCTATCAAACATTTGTTCTTGGACACACATTTGGTTAATTTTCCTTCTACTTTAAATCAATAACAGTCTGTTATAAAACAGTTATTTTGAGGCAATGGTTAGGCATAGGGCATGGATCTTGAAAGTGATGGATCATTGAACCTTTACAGTTTAATAACACCTCAGAAGAAAATTCATAGAACTTTGTGAACTTATGCAAGTCCTTGGTGTATCTCACTGATTTGCATCTCTCAGGAGATTATGGTTATTACTAGACCTTGTAACATACTTTTCCTCTGCAAACAGCAAGTGGGGGTGAAAGAGGAGCCTGAAGCTGCTTGAGACTGTTTTAATGAGTGAAGCCTCCTTGAACTGACTTTCAGAAAAGACATTAATTGCAGAAAGGTCTCATAATAATTATAGTATCTTGAAACATGTAAGTTATCTTGACTATAAAATGGGGCCTACACAATCAAATTATTACAGGCACAATATTAAACTGCCTCCTTTTTGTGGTTTGCTCCCACTATTAGCATGTTCTCATTAGCCAAGTTAAAGTATTTCATTTCTACAGATTTTATAGTAGATGGGTTTTATATTGTACTTCAGGGGCTACAGGACTAATAACACATCTCTTCAAAACGTGCAGTGAAGCAGCAGTGCTTTAAGTACCCCATGCATGCATTCTTGCTTTTTGAGAATATCCTAAAATCTAACAGACCTCTAAAGATGTAATAAAGTTTCAGGGCTTCCCATCCCACAAAGAAAAACTTATGTAGTATTAGGGGTGTTCTTCATTCTTTTTTTCTTTTTTCTTTTTTACTTCTTCCTTTTTATTTTTGTCCTCAAGAGAAAGGCATAAAATTGTGTGTTAACTGATAGACTGGCATAAGTGGGTGATATGGGTCGTCTGTAGTAGCACAGAACTGTCATGAGCTTCCTGAGCAAAAAAGTCATGTTGAGTTGAAGACTCATCATGATAATGTCCAGGATAACATACAGGAGATTTATAGCCAGGTCAGACCACTACTGTAAATTTATCCTGCTTTTTTCTATGTGGGAACCAGACAGGTTGAAAAGACTTTTTTTCCCCAAAATACCTGCCATACATAAAAAGCACTTTAAAATATTTTTTTTCTCCCTAGAAGGTAGTAGTGAAAGCAGAACAAGTTTTAGCTAAGTGAAAACATGAAACAATTCAGCCAATTTTACCATCGACTGCAATTTATTCCATTGTTCCTCTGTGCTTTTTCTCCTAGGGTTGCTGCTTATGCTACATTGAGTTCTACTCTTTCCCAGCCGTACATCACCTACGCTTAACCATTCTGTCTCCATCAGAACATTTAAAAGGTCCAGAAGGTATTGAAGATAGCTTTTGCCTTCAAGTTAGGTCTCAAAAATCAGGTTATTTTCTGTTACCACAAATAAATTTTGCTTATAAAAATCTCTTCTACTGTGGCAAAGGGTTGCAAAACTACACTAATAAGAAATTTTCATACATTCTTTGATGCTGTCATAAGTTTTTTAAAGGCTTATTTAATGCAAAATTTCAGAGAAAAACAATTACCCTTTAAATTAGTTCTAAATTACAATATAACGATGTTGGAAAAAAAATTCTGTAAGGATGATTTTGTCATTTGTTCAATCTTCTATCAATCCTGAGTGAAAGATTTTGATTTACAGACTGTAAAAAAATGAATTTGCTAAAAATGGTCAATATTATGCCTAATGTCATCTGCTATTGATTACCATTTGTGCTTAACCAAAGTAATTTCTTTTCAGTTCTTCTCTTACAAACTACTGAATAAAACAGCCATCTGTTTTTACTACTAAAATATAATACATACCTTTAAAGACATTATTTCTGCTGAGTTCATTTTGGATATGATGGAATTAAGAAAAAAAAAAATTAAATTTAATTGTAGGTATTGTGTTTAGCTGACACTCTCCAAACTGACAAACCAATTACTACTGTTAGAACTCCTTTCACTTCTCTTCAGCTACAGGTTCTGACAACTGCTATATGAGGGTCACAGAGTATTGCCTCTATAACTCCAGTGGTATCAGGGATCTTTGTATAAAAATTTAACATACATACCATTGACTTAATCATATTTCTATTTCAATGACGAAACCCAAATGTATTTAGTACAACTTATCAAGCTCTTGTCAGCTGGTTTGTTTTTTTTCCAAGCTGAGAACTTATGGATGAAACTGACATGTATAACATCATGGTAGGCATCTTCTCTTCTTATGTAGTCAAGAAAGCCATCTTCAGACAACCGGAAGAAATC
Organism: Ciconia boyciana; assembly: GCF_034638445.1. NCBI lineage: Eukaryota > Metazoa > Chordata > Aves > Ciconiiformes > Ciconiidae > Ciconia > Ciconia boyciana. The sequence continues at coordinate 179,521,262 of NC_132934.1, forward strand.
TCATGATCACAGTCCCTGTTTAACATGGGGAACCTTCTGTTGGAAGGGTGGTGCTGCTGGCTACAAGCAATCCAGGAGATTTTTTGAATGTGTTCAAAAGAATTTATTGATATAGGTGACCAATAACTAGGAGAAGCTGTCTGCTGGACCTGCTGCTTAATGTTAAGGAAGAATTGGCCAAAGCTGTGAAGGTGATGGCAGCCTTCACTACAATAAACAAGACTGTGAAGTTTAAGGTCTTGGGAGAAGGGAACAAGATAAGGAACAGTATCACAACCCAGAATAGGGGAACAGAGTCTGTTTATGAGTTCTGTTTTGAAGGGTGAAGAGGCCCAGAGAGACAGTTAATAAGTAAAATGTCCTCAAAGCACAAGAATAATCCATTCCTATATGCAGAAAGTTAAGTGTGAGTAGCAGGAGCATGTGAACAACAAAATCCTCACTGAGAAAAAATAAAGTACACAAAAGGCTGAAGCAGGGATGGGGTACCCAGTAGAAATATAGACACATTGCCCAAGTTTGCAGGAATGGATTTAGGAAATTCTATTCAGCAGCAGAGACAAAGTGTTGTAAACTGACTGCAACCCTCGTTCCCTATCTCCCCTGCACCACTTGGGGGATAGGAGGTAGAACAGCCAGGAATGAAGGCATGAAGTTGAGCTGGGATGAGGGGGGTGAGGTGTTTTTAGGTTTTGTCTTTGTTTCTCACTATCCAGGTCTATTTTTAATTAGCAATAAATTAATTATTTTCCCCAAGTCTAGTCTGCTTTACTCATGACAGTATTTGGTAACTGATCTCCCTGTCTTTAACTCTACTACATGCTTTTTCATATTATTTTCTCCCCTCATCCTGTTGAGATGGAATAGTGAGGGAGTGGCTGGGTGGGGCTTGGCAGCCAGCCAAAGTGAACCCATCACAGAAACATCTAAAGATTCTGAGGGAGCTGGTCAATACAATTTTGAGGTCAACCTCTATCAATTTTGACATGGTGATCAGGGGAGATTTCTAGTAACCTGAAAGTCAAACATAACATCCATTTTCAAGGAAAGTAAAATAGTTTGGAGAGTAACATGCTGTTTCACATAACTCCAGCTTCTAGGAAGGTTATGGAGAAAAAAATCCTGAAAATAATTTTCAAGCACATGAAGAATAAGAAGGTGGTTAGCAGCATGGATTTACCAAGCATAAATTACGCCTGACGAACTGGATAGCTCTCTGTGGTGAAATTATTTGCCTGGTGGATGAGATGAGATCAATCATGTTGTTTGCCTTGACTTTAACAGGACTTTTGACACTGTCTTCCCTGATATCCTTATAGCTAAACTGGTGAAGTATGGTTTGGACAGGTGGGCTTTAAGGTGAGAGAATTGGAAGTTATGCTCAAAGTGTGGTAATCAGAGTACTAAGTCCAGCTGGAGGCCAATAATTATTGATGTTTTTCAAAGGTATCTAGGACTCTTCTTTATACTAGGAATGATAATGTTTAAAGTTTTCATTTGGATAACGTGAGGGAAACCTCCCTCAGGGGATTTGTGGATAGTATTAAAAGGGGGGTGTTGTGGTTTAACCCCAGCTGACAACTAAGCACCACACAGCTGCTCACTCACTCCCCTCCTGTGGGATGGGGGAGAGAATCAGAAGAGTAAAAGTGAGAAAACTCATGCATTGAGATAAAGACAGTTTAATAAGCAAAGCAAAAGCCGCTCATGCAAGCAAAGCAAAACAAGGAATTTGTTCCCATCGGCAGGCAGGTGTTCAGCCATCTCCAGGAAAGCAGGGCTCCATCACATGTAATGGTGACTTGGGAAGACAAATGCCATCACTCCGAACGTCCCCCCCTTCCTTCTTCTTCCCCAGCTTTATATACGGAGCATGACGTCATATGGTATGGAATAGCCCTTTGGTTGGTTTGGATCAACTATCCTGGCTGTGTCCCCTCCCAACTTCTTCTGCACCTGGCAGAGCATGGGAAGCTGAGAAGCCCTTGACTAGTGCAGCAACAACTAAAACATCAGTGTGTTATCAACACTGTTTCCAGCACAAATCCAAAACATAGCCCCATACCAGCCACTATAAAGAAAATTAACTCTATCCCAGCCAAAACCAGCACAGGGGAGAGGAGCAATTTATGCACTAGAAGGAAGGGTTGCTGTTAGGATAGTCCTTGACAGAACAGAGAAATGGCCTATCAGGAACCTATCAGGAACCTTTTAGTAGATCCATGCTATTTTCAGTCACCACCTTGTTTTTCATGTGTCCAGAAATGCATTATAAGAGGTCTCAGTCAATTATTTACCCAGGGAACACAGTGAGCCTGTAGCTCCTTAGGTTGACCTTCCAGTCTTTTATGACAACGGGTGCAACATTTGCTTTTGTACAATTGCTAGGGACCTTCCTCAGTCTCCACAACTTTAAAAAAATGTCCTTACAAGGGCATTAGAACATTAGACAGTTTTCCCATCATGCTTGGATGCAGACTGTCAGGTCCTATGGACTTGGGGGAGATGATTTCTCTCAAGTAATTCTTGATGTGATCACCATCCACTGCTGATGATTCTCTTCCCTGAACCTTTTCAGTAAGCACGGAGGCCTGGGAGACCTTGCTTGAGAAAGCTGATGCAACTGAAAAGGCACTAAGAAGACAGACAGACTTTTACTGAGTGTGCATACTAAAAGGGCAAGCATCAGTGAATAAGTGTTATGACAGGTTCCAGTTAGATATTAGGAAACTTTGTGTACCATGAAGGTGGTCTAACAGAGACGCAGTGAATGCACCATTCTTGGAAACATTCAAATCTTAATTTGTTAAGGACCTGAGCAATATGATCTGCTTTGGTTGGATCAGATGACCTCCCCTCCAACCTCAATAATTCTATGATATGATTTGTGGAGGTGAAAGTGAACCAAGCCATTCCCGCCTCTCAGCTTTTGTTGAGGCCAGACACTTAGAGTTTGAGCTTCTCTTTTGTGCTTACATTTCTAGAGACACAAACCCTTAGAAAGGGACAGCAAATTTATGAGGCAGGTGCCCTTTCCTTTCCCTACGTTAAGAGCCAACTAACTGTGCTGTAGTGGTTATGTGCTGACAGAACTACCATTCAAGAATTTGCTATCAGGTGAAAAAATGCAGCTCTAGCACTCTCATTTTTGTGTAGATAAGTCAATGGGAGTTTTGAGAGAAAGCAAAAAAATGGTTGTTATATACAAGACAAATGTAACCATATGCATGGTTTAACAGCAGTTGGCAACTAAGCACCACACAGACACTCTCTCACCCTACCCACCTGGTGGGGTGGGAGAAAGAATAAAAAAAAAAAAAGTAAACCTCATGGGTTGAGATAAAGACAGTTTAATAGGACAGCAGAGGAAGAGAAAATAATATTAATAACAATAATAATGATAAAAGAATGTACAAAACAACTGAGGCACAATGCAATTGCTTGTTACCCGCTGACCAATGGCCAGCCCTCCCCCAGGCAGTGATCACTGCTCCCCGGCCAGCGCTCCCCAGTTTATAGACTGAGCATGACGTCATATGGTATGGAATAGCCCTTTGGCCAGTTTGGCTCAGCTGTCCCAGCTGTGCCCCCCCCAGCTTCTCACTGGCAGGGCATGAGAAGCTGAAAAGTCCTTGGCTAGTGTAAGCACTACTTAGCAACAACTAAAACATCAGGGTGTTATCAACATTATTCTCATACTAAATGTAAAACACAGCACTATACCAGCTACTAGAAAGAAAATTAACTCTATCCAGCTGAAATAGGATGTTATATTAGGGACTGAATTCTAGCAGAGGGTACACATTAAGAAATCCACATCCATCCATGCATAAATCCACATTAAGTAGTGCATTAGGTAATTCCAAAGGGCTTACCAATATTATTATAGAATAAAATATTTTACCTTAAAGACAGAAAAAGTGTACTGTTCTCTGTCTCCTGGGTTGTTAATTCAGAAGTCAAGCTTGCACTTGTTCAAAGGCAGCCAAATATTTAGGATGATCCTTACCAGAATGTGGATACAAAGATAATGTGGATTGGATTCCTGTTCGATGTCCTGAGAATCTGTTCATTATCATAAGATACTGTTTGGACATACATGTTTTATGTATTTGAAAACACAAATTCTTTACAAATGAAAGGTTTAGATAATGCAGCAATAATACAGAAAATGATTTATTATAGTTAAAAGCCAAAAGTTGTGCATTACAGTTCAAAGAAATATTTATATTTATTTAGCGTGCCTTATAATGCTGAATGAACTCATGTCTGAACTTAGAGACAATCTAGAATCAGTTTATGCAAACTCTATTGGCTGGACTGCAGCTGCTTATGATCTGTAAAAAGAAAGTCAATTTACCCCTTAATAGAGATTACTGTACCAAATGTAGCAAAAAGCTATGTGAAATGTGAAACGTTTGCTGTTCAATGGGGAAAGATACTATTAGTGTGTCCAGTTTCTTTTTTGGAGCAAAGAAAATAGGTCTGTCTTCTTCTGTTAATTATTAAATCACAGACACACACGAAATAATTTGCAGTTTTGTTTTTCTGCTGTTTACTAATGCAAACATTATTTTTATATATGAACATATTATTATATACACAATTTCATAGTTCCTTTCAGGTGTATTTATCACCCCTTAGATCAATAAACTATTTAAATTATGAAAAATTGTAGCTGCCATGGTTGCAATACTGTCAGGCTAAACCATTTTTTAAAGTACTGTTGATATTCCCACACACCTTGATTGGTCCACCTTACATTTGTAACTTTTCTTCACATCTGCTAAGCATACTGTGATTCTTAGCACTAGAGAGTCTTGAATTTTTCACTGAAGTTAATTAATGAAAAATATATTCCATGTTTCTCTCTTTTCACATTATCTGCACACAGATTTTAATTTTTATTTGTTGTGTGTTACAAATAAATCTTGTATTGGCCAGAGTTGTGAGGCAGATATGCTCACAATATTTTCTTCCAGAGAGCACCATAAAATATACTGAAAGAATTTTGAATGTTTAAAGCTAAGTTTTGTTTGAACACAAGAAATTAAAGCTAAGTTTTTTAAATAAATAAACTCAAATGAGAGGATAAAAATAGATATTTTTAGGAAAATGTTTCCCCTCTAGCTCACCATGCCAGTCTTGGCAGGATGGGACGTTTTCTTCAGTCCTGTTCTCAGCCTGGTAATTCTTAATGGCTTCCTGGATTGTGGTAAACTCCACACAGTTCCTCTGAATTGTGTAAAAAAAAGTTTTTTCTTTATTTTTATATAATTTTCTCTCTCCTTCTCTCTCTCTTTCCATTATTTCTGCATTTTGACTGTAGGTTACTGTCTTAATATACCCCGTCCTTCATTACTGTCTCATTCCCTCCTTCCCCATTTGAACTTCAGAAGCTTTTTCCAGCTCTGCACGCTCATTTAGTCTGAAGGAAGGTTCAATTTCCTCGTCCAGAGTGCAACAACCAAGGTAAGTTTTCCTCTCCACTTTCCTCTGTGCTGCTTAGCCAAATTTTTATAGAATGCAACAAATATTTCACAGTAAACTGTCAGCAAATAAATAAAACTTTTACTATATAATTCATATGTAATTTCTGAAGTTTGGACCTTTTATCTGACATGCCTGTGGTGGGGTAGAAAATGTGTTTCTTCAGATAGACAGTGAGGTAATGACAGAGTCACTACTGTACGATTTAATGCAAAAGCTCAAAAGATATATAAAATTACTGGTTAATGAGGGTGATCAGCCTACAATACCCAGAGGTTTGATATAGTCATGTATCAATGACACTAGTTACTTGAAGTTATTGCTTATCTTAGTTATGCTGTGCCATCTAACACACTGAAGGAAACTGCAGTCAGAGTCCCAGACTGCTTTCTCCATGACACCTGAGCTGGAAATTTTATTTAATGGAGTCAATGACACATGGACTCCCTGATACAAAGGAGCAAACTTCCTCACTAGGCCAGGCAGTGCTGAGGACCAGTACCTACTTGTGCCTGGGACACAAGTGGCTTTGAAATGGTCTATAGTTTTTAACTAAAAAAAAAAAAAAAAAGGAAATGTATGTGACGATATTAGAGCAGTGTAATGTGTGTAAGATTCCTCATAGCTACAAGAAATGCAAAGTTAACTGTAAAGCTCATAGTGAGCACAGATTACTGCTGTAGTCTGCATCATATACCTCCTACAATATGGTTGCCTGTGGAATACTGAAGATTGGTTGAACTAATTTAAGGGCTCTTTGTGGTAGGTTGATCTTGAGTGGACGCTAGGTGCCCACCAAGAAACTTTGTCACTCCCCCTCCTCAACTGGACAGGGGAGAGAAAATATAACAAAAGGCTCGTGGGCCGAGATAAGGACTGAGAGATCACTCAACAATTACTGTCATGGGAAAAACAGACTCGACTCAGGGAAATTAATTTAATTTATTGACAATTAAAAGTCAGAGTAGGATAATGAGAAATAAGAACAATCTTAAAACACCTTCCCCTCACCCCTCCCTTCTTCCCGGTCTCAACTTCACTTCCGATTTTCTCTACCTCCTCACCCCGAGCGGCACAGGGGCATGGGGAATGGGGATTACGGTCAGTTCATTATGTATTGTCTCTGCCAGTCCTTCCTCCTCACACTCTTCCCCTGCTCCAGTGTGGGGTCCCTCCCATGGGAGACAGTTTTCCATGAACTTCTCCAATGGGGGTCTTTCCCATAGGCTGCAGTTCTTCATGAACTGCTCCGCTATGGGTCCATTCCACAGAATGCGGTCCTTCAGGAACAGACCCACTGCTTCAGCATGGGTCCCCCACGGGGTCACAAGTCCTGCCAGCAATCCTGCTCCAGCATGGTCTTCTCTCTCCACTGGTTCACAGGTCCTGCCAGGAGCCTGCTCCAGTGCAGGCTTTCCACATTGTCACAGACTCCTTTGGGTGCATCCACCTGCTCTGGCGTGGGGTCCTCCGTGGGCTGCAGGTGGATATCTGCTCCACTGTAACCCCCCCACTACCAAAACCTTGCCACGTAAACCCAATACACTCTTCTGTTTTATCTCTACTCCTTAGGTCTTCAGGGAACAGTTGGCTACTATTATTTTTGACAATTCATGCATCTGTATCATGGAGGGTAACAATGACATTTCTACACAGCAAAATATTTAGGTAGATGCATAACTTCAATAAGTGCTTTGTTTACCTTCTGAAGGAAGAGTTGTAGTAAAGTAATTATATAACTTGGCTGTGAGAATTGTTTCTGCATGTGATATCAGCAGGGTTGTCAAAATATATATGGGAAAATATGGTAAAGTATGAAGGTTATATTGATGTATATTTGAAATATCTGTATTTCTCAGGAATTATGAAATCGCAAATAAAGTATGGATTTCTTATTGAGTGACTGACAAAAAATATACATGACATTATCCTGAAATCTACCCAAGTCACAGAAAACTTATTGTTAAATGATTTGGATATTAAAAAATAATAATTTGGAACCTTATAAATTTCTCTTGCTTCGGAAGAACAGTTGTCCCATAGATGCCATTCCTACTGTACATTGCTCATATGAACATGTAATTCCTACTGAAAATGTTCTGGAGTAGCATTAAATCACAAGCATTAAATCATTACATCTGAAAAGTTTATTATCTTCAACTTCTCCAACACTAAAAAAGAATAACCACATCACAAAATAGGGCATTTGACATTTGATGGGATTAAACTCATTTTTCAAACTCCATAGAAGCTTTAAAAAGTTTTGGGTGAAATTTTGCTCTCACAGAAATCAATGTTCTGGCTTCAACAGCAGATTTTGGGACCAGAGGGAGTGGTATGCAGACATGCAAGAAGTCTCATCTAGAAGGTCTCATCTAGGTTCATGTTCTCCACTGGGCAGTAGGTGTGGAGTGCAGGGTCCTTTCTGGATCTCAGTAAGAAAGGCACAGCAGCACGTGGTGTAACAAATCTGTTTTAATGATAATAACACAATAAATATAGGAAGAGAAATACAGATAGTGAGTAAATCTTGCACTCCTTCAGAGGCTAGAACCCCACTTGAACAAATTACCAGTGGGCAGCCACAACAGTCTGCACATATCCCATCTGTGGAGAGGTTCACCTTCCCCCCATAGCATGTGTCCTTATATCTACTGTAGCAAACAAAACTATATAAATTGTTTTGACAGGCAGGAGTGCCCTCTCTTTCTTAGTGCCCACCACTAGCTATACGTACCTAGGAACTATAGCCAGCAGCAGTACATACCCAGAGCCTTCCAGCTTTTTCCTCTTTACTGTTATATTGCTGGGATTACGCAATGATCACTCATGCTAACCTATGGGTATCTCAACGCTAAGCACAAGGCCCAATACGGCTGTCAGGACTTGCTCAAGATCACTAACTCATCGAATATAATGCCTTCTGCAAGGCTTCCAACACAGTCCAGCTGAGATTGTCCTCTATTACTCATACTTTTGCCTATTCAGGACAGTATTCTGGTTCAATGTCTTAAACCAGACTTTCTCATGGTTCGTTTTCTTGCTGGGTCTCTAATTACTCTTGCTATTAGGCAGGAATCTAGAAGGGATTGCTCTCAAACAGCAAAAAAATATTAAACTGTTGTACAAGCTTTTCACTTTAGCCTGCTGACTTCCAAGAGATTGCATGATAAATAATTAAGGTAGAAATTGCTATATTATATAAGTTGCAGCTTTAGCAGGTTTTTGAGTCTGCAGACTCAAAAATGTCTACCTAGACTTTCCAGCTACAGCTTTTGTGCACTGCAATTTGTGGGGAACGATTTGCTTCCGTATTTCACAACTTAGCTTTTAGTTCTTTTTCTCTCTTGTATGGAGAGGAGGATGAGGCTTGGAGTTTCTTTTCTGAGTATACTCCCTTAGTAAAACCATTGGCTTTCAGACTGGTGCTCAGTTTTATAATCCATCATTAGTTATAGCTTAGGTAGATAATAGAAGAATCTTTTTAGATGATTTGGGGTAAACATGTTAATTTTATATACTGAGATTCTCTGTTTTATTAGATTTCCTTCTACTTACTACTGATCGTAACATAACCTGGCCAGCATTTCTCTATTTAAATTTTGGAAATTTTAAGTATAGGAAAAATTATGCAGAGCTGCATCTAGGCCATTTGGACACAGGCCAATTTAATTAAGAGTAACAATGAAAAAAGAACTACTACTTACTCATTTTTTTCTGGTTATTACTCGTGATGGTCAAAAAAGTCCATTTGACTCAATAAGACCATCAGAGAAAGTTACTAAAAGTTTTCTCCCCTAATCAAATAAAATGTTACATTTGGGTTTTACTGAGATCAACCTTCTTGCTTTAAAAAACAGTCTAAAAGTCTTAAAACTGAGTCTAAAAGTTTAAAGCAAAATTGAAAATATGTAGTTTTGATCCTGAATGATATATTATTTTTTATGTAAAAAATAAAATTAATTTTCCTCTGAAAATACTAAAACAGTCTTCTCTAAAATCTCTGACAGTCTTAACTTCATCACCAGGGTCAAATGCCAGTGTGTCAGGGAGCTGCAGGAGCAGACTGCTCCACAAGGGGGGACGGCCCCAGTACAGGCCATACCCTCACTGACATAGCACAGTCCTGTGGTGCCTGAGCAGGGCAGGCAGAGCATAGGTGATGATGACAGGGTCCATCGACAGACCCCAGCATGGCCAGCCTGCCTGCCTGCTTGCCTTCCTTCCTTCCTTTTCTTCTCTTATCTTCCTTCATTCTTTCTTTAAACATATTTTAAATGTATTGAAGTGATTATTCAGGTAACTGACAAAAGTTGACACCTAAATGGATATGGTCTTCTAATAAAATTACAGAAGAGCAATACAATTAGCTATTACTATTAGTATGGATTCTTTTGGGGAACTATGACCCCCATGGCTGAGGTTTTCTTGAAGTGGTATTTTGAACAAAATGTTAATTAAAAAGTCAGAATGTACTGAAATTCAGTGGGTCTTGCCATTTGGATTCATTCCTGTAAGGTGATGAGCTTCCAACAATTAATATGAATCAAGGAAATACAGAAGCACTACAGAAATATCAATCATTTTGCAGAATGAAGATCATACATTTTCTCTTGACCAAGTTCCACTCCATAGAAACTGCGTTAGGGATAATGTACTGAAACCATATTGAGATAATTTTTTTAGAAATAAAATAACTTTCAAAAACTTTCTAGAGCCATTCATTACTGTAAGAGATCAGATAAAAACATATGAAAGCAGTCTAATTACTAAAACTTCACCAGTGGAAAAAAAATTACTTGGGATTTAATGTATCCATCTCTATAGTAACGATTCAACAAAGCAATTAATTTTTAAAAATTTAAAACAGTGCAAGTGTAAATATTTTCAATTCTTGTAGTTATTTTGATTTTTTTTAAACTTTAAGCTGTGTGATTCCATAGATATCTATGGAAGGTAGTGAGACAATGATTAATACTTTTAAATATCATGTAGGCACCTCAAACTTATTTGAAGCTGAAACCAAGTCTGTTGCAAGATCATTTTTGTTCATCAGCATCCACTCTGGGCTATCCCCAGGTATCTCTCTACCAAAGAAATTTCAGTTATTTTTTATTATACTTTGAGAGCTGAAAAACTTAGAAAGCAGAGGCAGAAAACACTAGTTTAATTGCCAAGAATTTACCTCTTCATGTGCCTAAATCTTGTTGGCTCTGATTATTCCAGTGCCTGAATAAAATATATATACTTTATCACATTTTATATGCATTTTTTCTCATTGCAGATTTGCCTTTTCTTCTCTTCTCTTCTCTTCTCTTCTCTTCTCTTCTCTTCTCTTCTCTTCTCTTCTCTTCTCTTCTCTTCTCTTCTCTTCTCTTCTCTTCTCTTCTCTTCTCTTCTCTTCTCTTCTCTTTTCTCCTCTCTTTTCCTCTCTTCTTCTCTTCTCTTCTCTTCTCTTCTCTTCTCTTCTCTTCTCTTCTCTTCTCTTCTCTTCTCTTCTCTTCTCTTCTCTTCTCTCCTCTCCTCTCCTCTCCTCTCCTCTCCTCTCCTCTCCTCTCCTCTCCTCTCCTCTCCTCTCTTTTCCTCTCTTCTTCTCTTCTCTTCTCTTCTCTTCTCTTCTCTTCTCTTCTCTTCTCTTCTCTTCTCTTCTCTTCTCTTCTCTTCTCTTCTCTTCTCTTCTCTTCGCTCCTCTCCTCTCCTCTCCTCTCTTCTCCTCTCCTCTCCTCCCCTCCCCTTCCCTTCCCTCCCCTTCCCTTCCCTTCCCTTCCCTTCTCTTCCCTTCCCTTCCCTTCCCTTCCCTTCCCTTCCCTTCCCTTCCCTTCCCTTCCCTTCTCTTCCCTTCCCTTCCCTTTCCTCCACATGATCTCATAATGCGTCATGTGAAGCACACTATTAGATGGACAATTAGGCCTGGTTTTAATGTTAAGACTGACATCTTTACTGCATACAACAGAAGCAAGCAGTGAAAAATAAATCTATGGAATATATTCTGTCTTCAGCAAACTTATTTCGCAGAAAGCTTGTCAGACTTTGTTAAAGAAGACTTGTTTTCTTTTTATTGGAAAGCATGCATGAGTAACACATTTTTTAATTTTGCTTCACATTGATACACCTGGTGATCTTTTCAGATTAAAAAAAAAAAATGTGGAAAGGAATGGTAATTTTCTTTCAAAAAGAATATTATTCTATCATCTTCTTTGTTTTTATTGACATTTTGAAAAGATAAAGTTTAAAATGTTACCTATTTCAGAAGAAATATCATGGGAAGTTTCTGGAAAAAAAAAAGTTTCATAATAAAGAAAATAATTTGAAAACAGTAATGAGCTAGGTTATAAACAAAAAGCTTTAAACCTACACCATAATAGTAGATTATATTGTACTTTTAACATTTAATATGTGGTTTAGTAATCTCTTTATGTGATGGAACCCAGTTAAACACTGACACTACCAATTTCACAAAGAAGTGCTTAAAATTGTGAACAATAGTCATAAATTTTAAAGATGAAGATAAAAAAGAACCAACTCTTTCTAGAAAAAAGTCTTCAAATTGTTTTAATTTATTGCTATTTTCTCTAACATACATTTTTAATAAGCCAAATTAGAAAAGCTTAAAACCTTTATAATAGCCTTATGACTGTGAAATATTTAAACCTCATTAATGTCTCAAGGTTTATATATATTTTTAATATTGTAAAAAGATGACTATTTTGCAAAACTTGGTAGGTTTTTTTTTTTTTGGGGGGGGTTGTTTTTTTTTTTTTCCAGGGTAATATTAAAGTATGTTCTACACTTGGAAGTTAACAAGCATCTTGGCAATCATCAAAACAGCTATTCAACAGATTTTTTTTTAATGGGTACCTTGTCAGAATTCTCTGAGCAAGTAAAACTGCGTAATTGTTACAAGACTTTTGAGAATAGGATTCACACTTTCATTTTCACAACCTGGTCTCATAAGAAAGTCCATGGAAGTTCAATTTCAAAGTAATCTGAATAGCTTTATGAGGTAAAATCCTGGCTCCACTGACTTAAAAGAGGACAGGATTTCACTTGTAGGCTTCCCATCAATTTTACTTTGTCCAGCATTTTTTCTCTTTTGGCAGTTACATAGCACATTCACCACCTACTCCATAAGTGGAACACATATCCTGGTTTCAGCTGAGATAGATAGAGTTAATTTTCTTTATAGTGGCTGGTATGGGGCTATGTTTTGGATTTGTGCTGAGAACAGTGTTGATAATACAGAGATGTTCTAGTTGTTGCGGCACTAGTCAAGGATTTTTCAGCTTCCCGTGCTCTGCCAGGTGCAGGAGAGGTTGGAGGGGACACAGCCAGGATAGTTGATCCAAACTGACCAAAGGGCTATTCCATACCACATGACATCATGCTCAGTATATAAAGCTGGGGAAGAAGAAGGAAGGGGGGGACATTTGGAGTGATGGCATTTGTCTTCCCAAGTAACCACTATGCGTGATGGAGCCCTGCTTTCCTGGAGATGGCTGAACACCTGCCTGCCGATGGGAAGTAGTGAATTAATTCCTTGCTTTGCTTTTCTTGCGTGCGCAGCTTTTGCTTTCCCTATTAAACTGTCTTTATCTCAACCCACGAGTTTTCTTACTTTTGCTCTTCCGATTCTCTCCCCCCTCCCACCAGGGGGGAGTGAGCGAGCGGCTGTGTGGTGCTTAGTTCCCGGCTGGGGCTAAACCACGACAACACAGAAATCTCAAAGCTAGCTAACGTTTTGGGGATAATTTGTAGCTGCTTTGCAAAGTTCCTATAGAAAGTGATCATATAACAAGTCTTTCCTGCTAACCTTTTCCCAGAATCAACATCCTGATGTAGCTTCCAAAGCAGCCATGGATTAATGATATTCCTTCCTTGTAGCTCATCCTTATTGTTTTCTACATCTTTCAAAAATCTTCTTTTACTTAATCTAGTAAAGTGATATGCTCAGTAAATTCTTCACAATATTGCAATTAACTATGTAAGTAATTGCACTAGATGAAATTATTAAAGAAATATCAAAAAGTGCCCACTAATTAATTGTCTAAAACTCAAGTTTGTGCACATTGCTTAAATGGAATGACCTTTTGATCTCTAAGACAATTTAACATGATGTTGAAAAACAATGTACTGTCACAAGTTGCATTTACATTTTGTTTAACTTATGTAGAAATTAAAAACTTGTTTATAGTTTATAGTTTTTTTCTTAATACTGGTCAACTTCCGTCTCATCAATCACTACTACATATTAATGAGCTCATGACAGAATACAGAGGATACAATTCTAAATTTGTGGTGTTCAGGATGTTAAACAAGATGATGGAATTCATTACATCTGGCCTTAAATACAATAAATAAGCTTAGATTTTGATCTATTAAGAATTCCCTTGTGTCTAGCAGAGAAATTAGAAAATATTAAGTTGAATTAATAACACAACTTATCAATTTTCCCAAAATTCCATTAATATAAATAATAATATGGGGGGGGGGCTGTGGTAATAATTATGGATGAAAGCAGTATACTTTTACTTCTATTTTTCTCTAAGAAGGCTATCATCTGCAAATCTTCTAACAGCATTAGTGAAAAAAGTTCTAATCTGTCCCCTTCATCTTTGATCTTTTTCTGGAGGGATAAAAACAAGACTTCCTTATGGCTGAACACATCAGCAAAAATATTTACTTGTTCTTACAGCTGTTTTAAATTTCCTCTGGAAGTTATTATCTAAAAATTTATAAGATCAGTCCCAATAATTTATGATACATCAATAATTCTGCTTAGAAGAATGCAAGGATGAAGCACAACTATTACACATTTTCCTAAGGGGATTGTAGTAGTTTAATTTTAGCAAAGGGAAAGGAGTGTCAGAATCCTTAATTTCACTGGTAGGTGTGTCACTTACCCCTCATGAACATTCAGTGGGTCATAGACTTAAATTTATTGAGTTGGGTACATAAATATAGGCATTTAAATCCACCTCCAGACAGCAAATTAAATGGCCAGCTACTAGGTGACCAGGCATAGCAGCACCACATTTTCATTTTAAAGGGAATAAGATTTAGTGTCAGCTAGTACTAACAGTGTTGTTGTTCAAAGTGCTTCTCATTTTAATTAAGGGAAATAATTTCACAAACTCCAGGAGTAACAGCAGCATTCAATTGAGCTAATAGAAGGATCAACAAAGTTGGCACTTAATTCTTTTCCTTATATTTCTATAGATTGCCAAGGCAGCAAAACAGTTCGAGGAATATGAGATAGCTCCAGGCAGTAGACCAAAACTGAGGCTCAATTCAGTAGTCTAGACACACACATATACTGTCATTTGAGATCCTTTATCTCGTCAGAGACATCTATGTGGAGTGGACAGGTAAGATGCAGGATCCATGAGAACTGTGCATGTCATAGACTGATTGGTTAGCAGCACAAATGTCATGATCTGATTATATTAGAAAATTAAATCATGTATTTAATAACCTTTGTCACGGATGGAGTGATGCAATTCACTTATAAGAGAGAAGCAAAAATATACTTCATTGATATAAAACAGTGAGTTAACAAGGTACAATGGTAATTGTGACAGTGGTTTAACAAGGTTTGATGGGAAGGTACACTTGATGATTTACTGCATAGAGGACAGGATGAAACTGTTAGGGAGACCCTCCTGTTGACTCACGAGGTTCAGAAAGGACCCTCTTGCTTTCTAAACTCCTTCTCAGAGAGGAGTCTAGATGAGGCTAGATCCAATCCTGGTCCCAGGCTTGGTCAATGATTTATGTCTAAAGAAATCATAGAGATCACAGAATCATTAAGGTTGGAAAAAACCTCTAAGATCATCTAGTCCAACCGTCAACCCAACACCTCCATGCCTACTAAACCATGTCCTGAAGTGCCACATCTCCACGTTTTTTGAACTCCTCCAGGGATGGTGACTCCACCACCTCTCTGGGCAGCCTGTTCAAATGCTTGACCACCCTTTCACTAAATAAATTTTTCCTAATATCCAATCTAAACCTCCCCTGACACAACTTGAGGCCATTTCCTCTCGTCCTATTGCTAGTTACTTGGGAGAAGAGACTGACACCCACCTCACTACAACCTCCTTTCAGGTAGTTGTAGAGAGCGATAAGGTCTCCCCTCAGCCTCCTTTTCTCCAGGCTAAACAATCCCAGTTCCCACAGTCACTCCTTGTCAGACTTGTTCTCCAGACCCTTCACCAGCTTTGTTGCCCTTCTCTGGACACATTCCAGCAACTCAATGTTCTTTTTGTAGTGAGGGGCCCAAAACTGAACACAGGATTCGAGATGCGGCTTCACCAGTGCTGAGTACAGGGGGACAATTACTTCCCTACTCCTGCTGGCCACACTATTTTTAATACAAGCCAGGATGCTGTTGGCTTTCTTGGCCACCTGGGCACACTGCCAGCTCATGTTCACCTAGCTGTCAACCAGCACCCCGAGGTCCTTTTCTGCCAGGCAGCTTTCCAGCCACTCTTCCCCAAGCCTGTAGCGTTGCATGGGGTTGTTGTGATCCAAGTGCAGGACCTGACACTTGGCCTTGTTAAACCTCATACAATTGGCCTCGGCCCATCGATCCAGCCTGTCCAGATCCTTCCAGGCCTGTGCAGAGCCTTCCTACCCTTGAGCAGATTGACACTCCTACTCAATTTGGTGTCATCTGCAAACTTACTGAGAGTGCACTCAATCCCCTCATCCAGATCATTGATAAAAATATTAAACAAGACTGGCCCCAAAACTGAGCCCTGGGGAACACCACTTGTGACTGGCCCCATAGACTTGTGAGTGTCCAGGTGGCATAGCAGGTCGTTAACTGCTTTCTCCTGGATTATGAGGGGTTTATTCTGCTCTCTGTCGCTGTTTTCCAGCTCAGGGGGCTGAATTCCCTGGGGATAACCGGTCTGACTATTAAAGACTGAGGCAAAGAAGGCATTAAGTACCTCAGCCTTTTCCTCATCCTTGCTGGCAATATTCCCCCCCACATCCAATAAAGGAGGGAGATTCTCCTTGGCTCTCTTTTTGTTGTTAATGTATTTGTAAAAACATTTTTTATTATCTCTTACAGCAACGGTCAGATTGAGTTCTAGCTGAGCTTTTGCCTTTCTAATCTTCCCTCTGCATGACCTGACGCAATCCCTGTACTCTTCTTGAGTTTCCTGCTTCTTCTTCTAGAAGTGGTAAACTCCTTTTTTTCCTGAGACCCAGTAAAAGCTCCCTGTTCAGCCAGGCCAGTCATTTTCCCCGCCAGTTCATCTTATGGCACATGGGGACAGCCTGCTCCAGTACCTTTAAGACTTCCTTTTTGAAGAATGCCCAGCCTTCCTGGACCCCATTGCCCTTCAGGATTGCACACATATATTCCCTAAAGGATTACATAAGTGCAAGCAATACTTTATATCACTTAGCTAAGATTTCAAAGTTTAAGATGCTATTAGTCACTTACCAAGGATCTGTTGCGGCAAGGAATCTCTCAGCCTCGAGGAGTAACCTTGAGAGGCGTCCCTGCTCAAGGGCAGATCCTGGTGTGCAGCCCGCTGCCGTGCAGGAGAGCTCAAAGGGCTCTTGGGCTGCTCACTATTTATGTGGGTAAGATGATTGACTCATTGCCATATTTGCATACCAACGACAGATTTTAGTTTCTTAACTGTGGTTAGGTGGGCATATTGCACAATAGCCCTTGGCTATTTTCTTGTTGTCTTTCTCCCAAATCCACTTTGAGCCAGATGCAGCCATCATGACCAGATGCATCCATTACGACCGCCACTGGTGGTTATCGCTTCAGCAGGGTTACGGGAGATAAAGGTCAGGTTGGGAGCAAGGGTGGGGAAGCACACCATCACATCCTTTTAGGAGTAATTGAACATTGTCACTGTGGTTCCGCAGCCAGTCTGGTCTTCAGTCACCTGTGTGTGCCCTGGACAGGTGATTTAGATCCTGTATACTGCCTGACTTCCAGCCTTTACTCCAGAAGAGCACAGACCTTTCATAGCCATGTCATAGCTGCCATCTAGGTATACAAGACTAAGATGTCGTGCATTGCTTTAAGTGGCATTAGATGTCTGTGTGTGTGCAGCTGAATACCATTGGGGGTTCTGCAGATTTATCGGCTATAGATGTCATGCTAGGATGAACACGCCTTCTGACTGCCATGACTCCATTGACTACATCACCACTGCCTATAATGGGAGATAAGAAAACTAGCTCACATACAGACATTATGGTTTGAGTCATTTGACCGTACATAGATGCCATCACTTGAGATTGTGGTCTGAGGTACATTACCTGGCTTCTGACTGCCAGTCCAAGAACGTACAAATCTCCCAATGGTATTATGTTAACCTCTGTTGTGTTTGAATGCCCTTCATGAATGCTGTGGTCTCCTTAGCGTATCTCATGCAGTACTAGACACCTTTTTGTATGCAACTGAATTGACTGCTACACTGAGATATAATTAGGTGACTGCAGCTTGTAGCTGTATACAACTTGTACATTATTCTATTGGCTTAAATCATACGTTCAACTTCTTTGCTTACCAGACAGAACATTATTTAGAAGAATTCCAGGTAATGTTCAAGCCACTATCTATATTTAGTGCTGTTTTGATTTACTAATGTAACATACAGCTTCCTCTGATGAAAACTGTATTGCAGTACAATAAGGAATATAAAAAATATATACTCATAAAACAACTCTGTTAAACATTAAGAACTACTTTGAATTGTATTATTTTGAAAAAACCTTTGAAATCTTATTAGTTATGCTGACATAAAGTTAATGTGTACTTTTTATTGATGATAATAATAAGTAGTGCAACTGCTTAGAAACTGATAAGCAAAGGCAGTAGGACACCTGCATGGATGAACAGGAAGCTTCTGACTAAATCCAGACATAGCAAGAAAGCACGCAAGAGGTGGAAGTAGGGACAGATTAATATAAATACTCTGTCTGGACATAAAGGGATGAGTTTAACAAAGCCAAAGTCCATCTGGAGTTGAATCTGATGAGAGATGTGAAGGGAAACAAAAAAGGATCCTACAAATATATCAGCAGCAAAGGAAGACTAGGGAAAATGTGAGTCCATTACAGTACAGGAGAGGAGACCTAGTGACAAAGGTCACGGAAAAGACCAAAGGACTTAATGCCTTCTTCACCTCAGTCTTTAACAGTAAGGCCAGTCTTCAGGAATCCCAGGTCCCTGCGACCACAATAAAAGTCTGTAAGGAGGAAGACTTACCCTTGGTGGAAGAGGATGAGGTTAGGGAACATTTAAACAAACTGGACATACACAAGTCCACAAGACCTAGTGGGATGAATCCACAAGCACTGAGGGAGCTGGCTAATGTAATTTTGAGGCTACTCTTTAAAATCTTTGAAAGTTCATGGTGATCAGGACAACTTGCTGAGGAGTGGAAGAAATAAACTGTCACTAGTATCTTGAGGAAGGACAAGAAGAAAGATCTGGGGAAATAAATTCCAGTCAGCCTCACCTCTATCCTTAGGAAAGGGATGCAGCAAATCATCCTGGAAACCATTTCCAAACATGGAAAGGACAAGGTGGTTGGGAATAGTCAACATGGATTTATGAAGAGGGAATGATGTTTAATCAAACCAATAGCCTTCTACAGTCAGATGAGTGGTGTGAATGAGGGGAGAAAAGTGAATGTTGTTTATCTTAACTTCGGCAAAGCCTTTGAAACTTTCTTCTGTGAAATCCTCATAGACAAGATGGTAAAGTATGTACTAGGTAAGTGGACAGTGAAGTGGACTGAAAACTAGCTGAACTGCCAGGATCAGAAAGTTGTGATCAGCAGTGTAAAGAGCAGCTGAAACCCAGTCACCAATGTTGTAGCCCAGGGGCTGGTACTGGCTCCAATACTGCCTAACATCTTCATTAATGATCTGGATGATAGGGCAGAATACACCCTCAGCAAGTTTGCTGATGATACAAAACTGAGAGGAATGGTTGATGCACCAGCTGGTTGTGCTGCCATCCAAAGGTACCTCAGCAAGCTAAAGAAATGGGCAGGAAGGAACCTCATGAAGTTCAGCAATGGGTAATGCCAATTTCTGCCCTTTGGGAAGGAATAACCCCATGCACCAGTAAATGCTGGGGCCTTACCAGCAGAAGAGCAGCTTTGCAGAAAAGGACCTGGGGGTCCTGGTGGACAACAAGCTGATCATCAGCCAGCAAAATAACCTTTATGGCAAAGAAGACCAACAGCCTCCAGGACTGTATTAGGCAGAGCATTGCCAGCAGGTTGAGGTAGGTGATCCTTCCCCTCTACTCAGCCCTGGTGACACACACCTCTGGTGATGAGTCAAGTGCTGAGCTCCCCAGCATAAGAGAGACAGGGATGTATTGGAGCAAGTTCAGCTAACAGTCATGGAGATAATTGAAGCATCTGACATACAAGGAGAGGCTGAGAGCAATCTGGGTTATTTCAGCCTGGAGAAGAGAGGGGCCAGGAGGATCTTATCAAAGTGTATAAATGCATGATGGAGGAAGTAAAGAAGATGGAGACAGACTCTTCTCAGTGGTGTCCATTGACAGAACAAGAGGTAATGGGCGCAAGCTGAAACACAAGCAACTCTGTTTAAGCATATGGAACATCTTTTTTACAGTGAAGGCAGTTGAACACTGGAGCAGGTTACCTGGAGAGATTGTGGAGTCTCCATCCCTGGACATATTGGAAGCCTGACTGGACACTGCCCTGTGCAACCTGCTTTAGCTGACCCTGGTCTGAGCAGGGTTTTTGAATTGGACAATCTCCAAACATCCCTTCCAACCTCAACTGTTCTATCATTCTATGAACTTCAGGTATATCTATTTTACTCTTGCTGAATCCTATACTTAAATAAAAGGAGCAGAAACAGTTGTGGTTTTTTTTTTTTTAATTTATTTTTCTAAGTTTCCTGTAATATGGGAGGAACTAATTATACAGAAAATCGATAATTTGGGCATGTCATAGTTTTCTTCATTTCAGTTATTGAACATTAAGAGCTTGTGTTTGGGATTATACACATCTAAGATGTAGGCTATGTTAATTCATAGGTGATTTCTAGTTATTCTTTTTGTAATACACTGTGAAGAGATAATGCAATTGTTGTATCAAAATGAGAATTGTAAAAAGAAGAAATATTATTTGAGGAATTTTTATAATGTCGTTATTACAAGAAAATGTATTCTGCAAATTCTACTTGGTTAGTCCTGAAAACAGATACCATTAAAATTATTTGTAAATGAAACTATTTACATATTTACCATTTACCATTTAACAAGTTATACCAAGCAACTTAACTCATAACCTTCAGCTGATGCAGATGGGGGCAAATTCACACCTTACTGGGTATTCAAGAAAACTCACTACATTTTTCTGTGTGTTGAGTTCTGTACAATGGTCCTTCTGTAGAAGAGATTATCATATTTTACTTATGGTAAAAAGCTCAGTGTAAGAGAGCAAATACTCCAATTTTTCTGTATTGTGCCAACATTCTCAAGGTTTTTAAATTGACTTTTCTTCAATAATTCAAATACAGGATCTCATCACTTCACTTTTTTGGAGATGTGATATGTTGAGTCAGAATCTTAACAGTGTTATAGCTAGAAGCCAAAGCATAACCTTCTTAGTTTTTGACATCTTTATGAGCACAACTCTTTTCTTTGGAGAGGAAAAAAACCAGTATGTTTTCTGTGAATAGAAAAGGCAGATTTCTTTTATTTGTTGCTGACTTTCATGGGTATAACAATGAATGGACTGAGGTTTATAACACGGGTTTCTTGAGCATATATTCCTCTGAGGATGTAGATTTCAGGCTTTTTGAAATCAAATCCCAAGGGAAGAATATGTCAGAGGATATTAAAAACAGCTTGTTAGTGTTCATGTTGGGTTTCCAAAATTAAAACAAAATCAAAAACAAACAAAGAAACCCAAACCCAGTAAGTTTAAATGTCAGATTTCTTTTTTTTTTTTTTTTTTAATAATATCTAGCATTCTACTTTTTTATCTTAAAAGGTCAATGTATCTTGGCACTTATCCTCTTCTAATTTACCCAGATAAAGATCAGGAGTAACTCCATCAAGATCAAAGGTCCTACCATTGTAGAAGCTGAAGCTGAAACATACTAGATCCCATAAAGATATTCTACTATATATATAGGGCTTAATTAGTTAAGCAGACTATTATACCAATTTGTTAGAACACACTGTAGAAGACCAGAAGAATAATTGTTCACTGCCACCGTCAAATTTCTGTCTTTACAGTCACATCAATGTGTGTTCCGCCAGCCTGACAGTGGAAGGGATTCACTGATTTGTTCAGACCCGGCAGGTCTTACTAGAATTTTGCATTTCTTTTACAAAGAGAATATCATGAATACAACCTCTAGTTTTGCTAGATTCTTTGTGAACAGAGCAATGAGGCACATACTTGTACCTGGCTTGCACGTCCTACAGTTTCCAAGACAATGAGATAGCTTTCTAAGAGAGAGAGAGAGAGAGAGGAGTGAATCAAATCCTTAGGCTACCAGTTACACTGCAGGGCAGTGTGTAATTATGGTGTCTGTTGTCATTTATATTGTACTTCACAGATGTTAAGTACTTAGTATTTTATCTCAACCTCACAGGAAACTAAGGGAGAAAAGTTAATGACTTGGCAATAAAGGACAGAGCACCAGAGATATGGCTTGAGTGCAGAAATTTGCTTCGTGTAATCTAATAAATCATGCTGTTCATATGTTATTTAGATGCCAGTAGATCTTCTCAGAAAGGCACAGAGCTCAGTTGGACTTGGCTGTAACACTAGGGTTATCAGTGTCAGCTTTAGGAACATTGCTTCCAAAATCTATGAACTGATCTGGGGGACCTCCAAAACCCAAATCAATGTTTTTCGGTTTTTTCTTAGACCCTGAGGAACAGATCAAGGCAAGTGTGGAAGAAAGAGCATGAGGGAAGTGTGACTAATGTCTGATCTTCATAGAAGAGAGATTTTCAACAGTGGCGTTAATCTGTATGTTCAGCTTTTCTTCACATGAAAGATGAGATAAGATGAGATTTGTTTTGACATTTCTAGGTCCTCAAAATTAATCACATACCAGAAAGAAACAAGAAAAAGAAAAAGATTATAATAAAGTATAGATGAGAATGCAAAACTGATCATTAATGTAGCCGTTACATTTCAGTTCATAATATAATCATGTTTAGGCTTGGTATTTAAACTACCACACAATTAAAGTACTAACTAGCATACATATCCATAATCAACACATACAACTTAAATTTACATAGAAAAATAGGTAAAGACATTGCACACAAAGTAGAGGGAGTCTTATGTTAATAAGACTTTTATTTTTAGCAAACATAGGAGCAACATGTAAAGAGATGTTCTCAACTAATTAAAAGTTAACTCCCACTCTCAAAATATTAAAAGAAAGTACATTTCAATATGCATTAACCTTAAATTGCTTTGATTTTGTAATTGCGATGGGTTTTCCTCCCAGGCTTTGTCCCAGTTGTAGTCCTGAATTCTGTCAGATGAACCCATATCCATAGTGAAATTCATAACAAAAAGAGGAAAACTTAAGTTTTCACAAAATACAGTCATTCTTAAGGACTTTCACGAGGAGTAGAAGTAATTAGTGAGGTACTTCCGAAATAATAAATGAAGTACTTAAGAATTCATAAAACATCCAAGAAAAAAAGAAAACACATATCAAAGAGGTTATATTACTGTCAGTAGCACAATATTTCTCTTACTATATCAATAATGTACAAGAATGAGTGTTGATATTAGATGAATGAGTTCATCTATGATATAAGAAAAAGGAATCTTCCAATATGTTCTTTTACAGGAAAATCTAAGCAGAACTTGAAACACATTTTCACCCTGCATATGGCTACAAGATTACTGTGATAGCATTTAATAAATTAGGTTTCCAAATAAGGTGAGAGCTTCTTTAACCTATTAATTGTCAGTGAAGCAGAAAAAGAACATATATACTGAGCTCCAAATCATTGTTCTGGAACTGCAAAATGCAAGCTGCCACGTAAATATTTCTGCCAGCAGCTTAATAGTAACAAATGATGTTATTTTCAAGGTCAGAAAAACATTCACTGTAAAATTTGGATACTGATCATATAATATGTTGTTTACCTTCCTCTTGTAAATTAAAATTATTTAATTTCATCAGTATTATCTATATATGAATTAGTCTTATTCTAAAAAATAAAAAAGAATCTAACTGTACATTGCTTTTTTTTTAAAGTTTAATAATTTTTTTCTTTAAGGTCAAGCACAACAGTGTTTCCAGAGGAAGAAAAAAGTTGAAAATCAACATGAAATGTCAAATGTACTTTTAGGAATCAGTATCTATCCTCAAAACTTAGGTATGATTTATATTTTATGTTTTCGTCTGTAATTCCTAGATTCTAGATGCTGATGTCCTTACTGGATTTGGAGCATATCCTATATGTTACATCTCGGATATCAATGGACAAAGATAAATAAGGGAATGAGACTCCTACTTCTTGATTGTAATCACATAATTCTCTTTTGTTTGAACTGTTGTGCCTGAAATGAGGAATGTAGTCACTCTTCTGTTAATTTTCAATCAGTGGCAAATCAAGCCTGGACATGGAAAAATACAATTAGCAAATGGATATACAATACAAAGCTGGAAATATATTTTGGACACAATTCTCAAAATCACAGAATGGCTGAAGTTGGAAGGGACCTCTGGAGGCCACCTGGTCCAACCACCCTGCTCAAGCAGGGCCATCTAGAGCCGGTTGTCCAGGACCACATCCAGACAACCTTTAAGTATCTCCATAGAATGAGACTCCACAACATCCCTGGGCAACCCATGCTCAGTCACCTTCACAGTAAAAAAGTGTTTTCTGATGTTCAGATGGAACCTCCTGTGTTTCAGGTTGTGCCCATTGCCTCTTGTCCTGTCACTGGTCACCACTGAAAAGAGCCTGGCTCTGTCTTCTATGAACCCTTTCTTCAGATATTTATATAAACTGATAATATTCCCCTGATCCTTCTCCTCTCTAGGCTGAACAGTCCCAGCTCTCTCAGCCTGCTATGAGGAGGAGAGATGCTCCAGTTCCTTCATCATCCTTGTGACTCTTTGTTGGACTCTTTCCAGTATGTCCATGTTTCCCTTGTACTGAGGAGCCCAGAACTGGACACAGCAGTCCGGGTGTGGCCTCTTCAGGGTGGAGTAGAGGGGAAGGATCACCTACCTTGATCTGCTGGCAACATTCCTCCTAATGCAGCCCGTTAACCTTCTTTGTGGCAAGGGCACATGGTTGGCACATGTTCAGCTTATTGTCCGCCGGTACTGCCAGGTCCTTTCCTGCCAAGCTGCTCTCCAGCTGGATGGTCCCCAGCATTTACTGGTGCTGGAGTTGTTCCTCCCCAGGTGCGGGACTTCGCATTTCCCCTTGATGAATTTCATAAGGTCCCTGTCAGCCCATGTCTCCAGCCTGTCAAGGTCCCTCTGGATGGTAGTATCAGTGACTCCTCCCACTTTTGTGTCATCAGCAAACTTGCTGAGGGTGAACTCTGCCCCATCATCCAGATTATTAATGAAGAAGTTAAACAAGATTGGACCCAGTATTGACCCCTGGGGTACACCATACAATGCAATTACCAGAACATAGCCTCCTAGTTTGAGATTCTAGGGTATTCAAGTCAGGCACACAGAAATGACAGATATGATAGAAGATTTAAAGGATACCCTGCCCCTTCTGAGATATTGACTGAAAGCTGGGTGAAATACCACCAATCTCTTCAAATTACTCTAAAGTTTGTGCAACCAAGACGCAGTCTGGATTCATATCCAGACTGTAGATATGTAAATTTTGGCATTTACATTTAAAAGTTAGTATGTGAGACTGGTTTCTAAATTTCCATTATATTCAATGAAGGTCTAGGTGTGGATTCAGTTGCTTAAGCATAAGCATTGGTACAACATTGTATGACTTAGTTTATCCCATCTGGCCCTCAGATGCTTGACCAAAAGAGTGCATGTCTGCTGTTAATCCTGTATCATATATGCCAGACTTATGTGGATATCTCAAGCACTTAGAAAGCTGAAATAGCACTTGGTATTTATGTTTAGGCAATTGAATCCCTCTTTATATATACACTGTGTATAGTAGGGCCTTAGGCACTTGGCTTGCCTGTTAAACCTCTATTAGGTTTAATTTGACATGTCTACAGTCTGGAGCCTAATTTGGTTCCCCATGACGTTCATATTCCTCCTTAAAATCTCACTTTTCCAGATAAGTTTGCATCTTAGGTTTACTCCCTGATTTCCCTTTCATAATATCTTTTGCATCAGGTTATTACATGGTGAAAGGCATAATTAAAGTGCTAATGAAGGTGATGTGTTAATGAGAATTAGTATGAATTAGTGCATGAACTATTCAATGCAGTCTTAGAAGGCTATTGACAAGAGAGAGGGTTGCTGAGATTGTGAGTTTATTCTGGATTCCATGCACAGAATCCCTGACTTTAGCAAACTAAAATATTCTGTGTGTTTAGTTGGGCAAAATGTGTATGAAAAGCGGCAAAAATATTATATCTATAAATTGGATGAAATATTCAAAATGTAGCTATTCTTCTACCCAAGTGTAAATTCATGAAGTTTTAATGTAAGTGCATTAAATTAAGGATCCTGTGTACTCAAGTGACTTCTCTTCACAAAATTGTGCATGCAAACATTGGAGGTTGGCTTTCAGCCCCCTTTGAAACTGTGGTTGACTGAATTTTCACATTCTGAGTTGTCTTGCTTTTGCTGTTTAATAAAACATATGGACACATTGTTCCACAAGATAAATTCTGGTTTACAACTGAATCCCCAAGAAATATTTTTAAGAAGTGTCTGGGGGAGAGTAAAATATTTGAGACAGTAGCTGGATGAGTGACGGGGGTTCACCACTTGTCTCTTTGTACTTGAGGATCTTTTATCCTCTTGCCACAGCAGGACTACAAATGTTTTTGATCCTTTCACAGGGACTTTTATTTTCTGTCTCCTTTTACTGCCTATACATTACAACACTAGACTGCTAAGGTAAAATAAAAAATCTAGAAACATCCCAGTAGGAAAGATCAGTGAGTACTACTCTCAATCAGTAGGGGTATCTTAAAGGACACAATTTGCTCATGGCAACTAACCATTCCCCAAGGGTGCTGCTTGACTGTATGCAGGAACTACACCTCTGAGGCAGTAGATTTTACAGTCATGCTTCTGGAGAGAGTGTTTTGACCTATCAAAAACAATCGAGGGGAGATCAGAGTAAAGTGCTGATGATTTTGTCCATGAATACTTAGAGCTGAAAGTTCAAATGGAAAGTTAAAAGAGATTACACATGGAGTGCAATATATAAAATTCTGAATCTGAAAACGCCTAAGTGCCTATACAGCAAAACAGAAAGTAAAGCTTTATTAAAATATTTTGAATAATGGAGAAAAAATAACATTACGTCTTTGCCTTTTGGGTATCATATATTAATGAAGATAAAAGAAATCTGATTATCATGATTGTCTAGGCCTTGGTATTATAACAAAAAAATTATAAATTTTCAAATTTGAATGTTAGACATTTAAGCTGCAGTAATCTGTCCTTGCTTAGGCATGTAGGTCTGCTTAAAACATTTAAAGGTTTGTTCCTAATGTATCTCTCTATTAACTGAAGAAGTTGTGAGAACACATGAGGAAGGAGCCAAATAAGATGCTACCCTTTGGACTTTATACTTAAGATAGCTGGGTTTTAAAGATGAGATGTGAATGGATAGGTTTAGATTCATTGGTTATATTAACTCTGATAACCAATACAGGCCAGGGAACACATTCTTGTCCTGAGGTCAGGTGGCATGGCACAGAGTGTGTTCAAAGACCTAAACTGTATTAATCCTCAGAAGAGTGCAAGAAAAAGTATTCTCTGTCCCATGTTATCTCTTGAGACGTGTAGACGTACCCAGGTGAGAACCATTTGGCATAATCTAGAGCTATACTATAGAGCTTGTTGACAGTATGGATAAGCATGAAACAGGCCAGAAAATGAATCTAAGCACTTGAGAAGAAAATAACTTTTTTTTTTTTTTTTTTTTTTTTAGTAACAAGAAAGGCAAAAAAAGGATTATTAGAAAAATCAGATATAGTAGAACTGATGCAGAGTGAGAGGTAGGAATCAATGTGACTCCTCCTTGCCCCCTTCAAGAAGGGGGAAAGACGGTCCCCATCAATCTGCTGGCCAAGTTGAATGATCAGTGGAGTGGCATTGCCTGTTATAATAAGAGGGAAGGGTCCATCCTTCGGGTACTTCAAAGTCACCATCACATAAGAACAGCAAAAAACCCCATGCAATCTAAGATTCATTCAGCAAATCTAGAGCTACCTTCCATCTTGATGCTTAGGATATATGATGTTGAGAGTACTGCCTGCACTTGATTCACAAAACCTGACCCTCCCAAGCCATTAGTCCACTGGTAAATGAATTGGTCTCTAGCACCATTACAGTATCTTTTTGAACACTTACTTCTTCTTCCTTTCCTACAGTCCCCAGAGACTATTTTTTCTTCAGAACCTTCCATGTGCATTTGAACTAAGACGATACCATGTGTTGTGAGGGCACTATTGCTTGGCCTAGGAGCATCATACATTCTTGCCAAAGAAAATGCCAGCAGCATTTTCCACTTGTGGTGGCAGGGGAAAGAATGCATATGTTCCTCTACACAGCAATGACAGGCCATAGCCAAGGGTAGCTGCACCCTCTGCTTATTGCTTGAAGGAAAAAAATCAATTGTTCAGCTTTTCAGACCTTCATGATGGTACATTCCCCAGAGATTCAAAGGAGGGAAATGGGTGGGAGAAAGATCCATGCAGATGTGAGAAAGAAGACCAGGGAATCATCATTGTGTCGTGTCCTTGCTTGTGCATTGTGTAGATGTTTCTTCATATTCACCTTCACATACTGATGTACTTTCAGCAGACAATGAACATATAAGCCCTGATGATATTATTTTTGATATCACTATTGATCACCAATATTTTTTATATCACCTCATGACCACCAATCTAAACATAAACCGATTATTTCATGCGTGCATTTTTTCCCTGTTTTTAAGCCTCATGTGGTTCTTCCAGGGATCTTTTCCCTGCTTCTACTTCTAAGGTTGACGGACAAGTACCAGATGTTCCTGTGGGTCTTTTACAAGTAGCAAAAATCACTGATTAAATTTGTAATAATACAACTTCATACTGAAAAGTAGTAAATTTAAACTACTTTATACATCTCTTTAACTTTTTAATGCCTTTAATCTTGTGATTTTTAAAAAAAAAAACCCATAATCACACAATGTCTTTAATTTCTCTTTGTTACTTTGCTCTGCTTCTCTCTCAGATGGAGGAAGAATCTTTAACATCTCAGTAACCACAGAATCACAAAATGGCTGAGGTTGGAAGGGACCTCTGGAGGTCATCTGGTCCAACCACCCTGCTCAAGCAGGGCCACCTAGAGCTGGTTGCCCAGGACCATGTCCAGACGCCTTTTTAATATCTCCAAGGAGGAAGACTCCACAACCTCCCTGGGCAACCTATGCTTAGTCACCTTGGTGAAAAAGTGTTTCCTGATGTTCAAATGGAACCTTCTGTGTTTCAGGTTGTGCCCATTGCCTCTGGTCCTGCCACTAATCTATGTATTTCTTGTCCTGCCTTAATCTGTATAAGGATATGCTTTTTCACTGCTCACCAATTCTCTTCAGGCAGGACTAAAGTTTGGTGTTTTTTTCTTAATTGCTTTGCCGTTCTGTCTTCCTTTCATCCTGTTTGATAGTGGAAGGAAAGCCTTTGCACATGTGCACAAGTGCAATTGCCAGAATATGACTTAATATAAAGCTCAGACAAGGAGGAAGGTCTTATGCTATACTCTGGGAGTCTTCAGAAAAGAGCATCATAGTCCTGATCAAATTCAGCTTTATTAAAGGGAAGGCACTGTCACTTTTAGTGATAATCCACATGGTATGTAGATCTATCTGCTAAATATTCAGAAGTTCCAGTCAAATAGTATAGTGAACACACATAGAGCTGTGCTCTGAATGCACAGTCTCAGGTTCTTTGGACTTAAAATACCAGCATAGAACCATTGCATATTATCTCAGATCTAGTCAGTCCTGAATTCACTTTGGAGCTACAATGCCTGGAAAATATGTCTCAGGGCAGTTGCTAAAATACCAACTTTTTCTATAACTTTTAATTGTATCCTTGTTTTTAGGATTTCTATTATTGTGCAGGTTACTAACAAGACTGAGACTGTGGCATGGAAGGCAGTCACCATCTCAGATACTGGAGTTCCAGTGTGTTACCAGCACTGAAAAATGAGACATTTGAAATAAATGTGTAACTGTGTACAAAGCTGTGCAGCACTACCTATATTTTCCTCTCTGAAGTATAGCAAGAGGTCTTTTTTTGTTTGTCTTTTTTTCCCTCTTTTTTTGTTATTTCTTATTTTGAGGTTAGTGGCAGATCATATCTGGTACCATTATAGATGAAGTATTGTCCCAAATTAAAAAGTTAATTAATGACAGGGAAAAACATATTTTTTCCAAAGAAACAAGGGAAAGGCTTAATGAAGGTTGTTTTTTTTTTTTTTAATTCAGATTGATCTCAACTGATTATTCCTGAAAGTAAGCATTCAGAAATCAGACGCAGGAATTATGAAGACAATGCTGAATAGTAACACATATATTCTGTTAAATAGAAAGTAGAAAGTTTTGTCAGTGCTATAATGACATTTTTGGTAATTCACTTATCTACTGGAGAGAACGTTTGCAAAAAACCCTTGATGTATCATAAGTTATATGATTTCCTTGTATTAATTCCAGTTTTAACTATGACAGGACTCTTGGAACATCCAAATTTGAGATGGAAACTTTAATTCCAAACTTTAAATGTGGTAAACAATGAGATTAATTTCTCTTATAATTAAAAATCATATAATTTCTACTCTGAGTTCTCTGTTTATGCACCTTTAAAGACATACACTTACAGCTGTATCTATTAGACTGAAGAGGTCTATATTACAAAAAATTCAATTTCTTATCTAGCTGACTGTAGACTATGATCTAATCACCCCTTAAAGTTTTATTTGATGATCTAAATAGATTAACCTTTTTCAGTTTCTAAACACAACACATTTTCTATTGACCTTTTCTTCTGGACCACTGAGACAGGTCTTCTTTCAACTTCCCCTTAGAAAATAAAATAATATAAAATAAAATCTTCAGAACTGTGTGTTAATAGTTCGGAAATGATTCCTCAAGCATCAGAAAGAGAGGCAATATGATCTTACTCCAATAATGTGTTCCTTCTGCCCTTAGTTCCTGTTTCAATCACACTCACAATAGGAGAATAAACTCAGAAAATTAAATGCTGGGATCTCTAGAGCTTTTTCATAGCCATTCTTTATTCTTACATGAATGATATTACATTAGTTGCATCCAAATATATGGTATCCATTCACATTAATTTACAAGAGTGAAAAGATTAAATGAATGCTAAGATGCAGACACATGAGGAAAAAAATAAGTGAAAATAATAAGAATTTTTCTTTTTTCTTTTTTTTTTTGGTGTCACCCCAGACAAAATTAAGAGGATATGTTAGTCTGGATAAGAATTAAGCAAATTAGTTATGGGAAACTCTTTATCCATGATCCTTTCAATGCCTATTTTTCTCTACTATCCTTCAAAGTGAAGCCATAACAGTGACTTAGAAACCACTTCTCTTAAGTGATTCTTAATCACTTAACAACCATTTTTTCCTAGGTCTATTGATATATGTAAAAGACAATTAATAATATAAAAGATATTTTTTAATAAAATTATATTTTCTAATTAATTAAAAGTCAGGGGAAATACATATATACAGCAAAATTTACATAAAGTAAAATTTGTGCTCAAGAATACTTCAGAGTAGGAGTTCCTATGCATCCCAGTACTTTTACTGTGTAGATTTCTGGAAGATAACCTATTCTATGCTAGGTGGTAGATTGATGGAGGTGGTTAAGTCAGAAATCTATTGTGTTTCATATGTATTCTTTCTTTCTGGAATGTTATATAATGTATTTTCAAGCAGACTAGCTCAGTAAGTAAAGACATTCTTTAATTATATAGTTTAAGTGAAAATTCTTCTGTTTATAACTATTTACATGTGGAAACTCATTGAATGCCATCAGTATATTTGTCTTAAAAAATACTAAGTGTTGAGAAAGTAAGCATGTCTCATAAGTATATGCATTGACATTATCTTTTCTCTGCTACAGCTAACTCCTGGGCAGATAAAATGGGGTTTGCTGCTCTTTTCTGAATTCTATCAAAATAAACTTCCCTGATATTTGATCCATCATGTTGTTGCTACCTGTGACACTAAGGAGCATATTTCTTCTACTGAAAAAAAGTGGGAGTTTTTGTAGCTAATTTCAATGGGGCCTACACAGAAGCAGAATTTCTAGCTGGAAACTTCTAAAATATACATCTATTATTCAGTCAAAAACCCCAGAGATCAATAGAAACATAAGCTTCTATAAGGCAAAGAAGAACAGAGGAACTTTCCTAATGAAATTTCAAAAGGAACATCCATTATAAGATATTGATGATAACTAAATTTAAATGATTAAAAAAATTGTTAAATTTGGGGAGAAGGTGTTGGTAATTACAGGTTGGTAATGTATTCTGCTATTTCTATAATAAATGGAATTCTGAAAAAAGAACTGCTGTGAGGCAAGATTATAGATTTATCATTGCTTTGTGTGTATTCAACTATGCACAGTTCTTATGATATATATTCCGTCAATAACATTTATTTCCTGTGCATATACGAGAACAGATCTGTGGGTCTCCAGCATCCCTAGTGAGCATCTTTGCTCTAAAGGAACACTAATGAGCTATCTACTGAATCAGTAAATCTGATTGTTCATGCAAAATGGATTGTTCATGCAAATTGATTAGGATAAGGAAATTACTTCTATTTCTGCTGTATGAATGACAGGAGATATAAAAGGATAATACTAAATACTCCATCCAAGAAACTAGGGTACAAGCTTACTGCAAATGGGATTAAGAACAATGTAAAATATAATTATATCACCTTTCTGAATGATAATTTATCTAATATTTTCCATTATTCTCATCTTATATTTTGGACAATATGTATTAGGTTTATCTGTATCATTTGCTGTCCACATGCAAACTGATATAGAAAATTTAATCAGCAAGGTTAACATATGCTTACATATCTACTATTGGCACTGATTTCTATAATTAAATAATCAAAATGAGTTGCTCTTTTTGGAAGATATGTAGGCAAGATCTTTTCAAACGCAACGTGTTGCAAAGGCCAATACGTAACACATAATGTGCAATTTATGTACGTTTTTCACATTGTGAGGGTCTCAGTAACTACATATGTACTTCTCAGACAACAAAGTGGAGGGAATTCAAAGTAAAGTAGTACAATGATTGGCACTCTGACATAAGAGGAAAAAATAAAAGAACAAAAAGCAGAGAATTCTTGTGATGACTTTCTGCAAAGTAAAGATACACACCATTAACTCCATGGAAACCAATGGAAACTGATGGTACTGAATATCTTGTGAACTAAAGCTAGCCTCTCTCTATAACAGAGTCTACTTTTCTACATCATACTTTAGTTATAACAAAGCTATGATAATCTAAATATTTCAGTGGTGTTAGTAGATATATATTTCTTTAAGTTAGATGCAAAATTACATAGAATACCTTGAGGGTTATTTTAAAGTAGTAAAGTAATGGTTTAGGGTCATAGAGGTTTTTGGGACATTGCTTAGGATAAATAGTCTTCATCCATGATATAAACAGTTGCTGTTCTGCCAGCAAAGAAAGACAACAGATGCAGGAAAGGGAAATATGAAGGGTACAATTGTTCCAACCAACTAAACTTATGAATGTCAGAAGACTCTCAAAAAACATAACATCCTTTTTAGTTATAGTCATACTTTCCTGTGCTCAATATTGTAATTAAAATGGCTTGCCTTAATTGACTGAAAGGGGTTTTTGCACTAATGTTGAACAACATCTTTCTTCTCGAACTCTCACCATCTTTGTGCTACCCTGATATAGCTCTCAGTACTGTTCTCATTCACTGAGAACTGATAGTGAGTTTTGATATCTAATCTGTTGCCAAGTGTCAAAAAAGTGTGTAATTATGAAAGTTTTACCAACATAGTAAGATGATAAGACAATAGATGGTCTTCAGCATTCAGTATTCTACACTTAAGAGGCCTAAGAACAGGTCATTTATTCAAAATCTGCATTTGGAAGCCCCAGATGTTGTCACAGATAAATTACAAACAAATAAATTCTGTCTTCACAGATAATGGAGAGGTTCTAGCTAGGAATATCCCTAAAGTATGTTTTGAAAACTTCTTGAGGTTTCTTGAAAACTGCTTGATCTCTGTGGGTTGGACATCCTACTTGTTATCATTTAGACTATAGTCAGAGTCTTGTTGCACCCACAGAAGTTGATGAACACTAAGAAGACTTCAATATTAACTTGTTTTGAACCCAAGCATAAGCACACCAATAAAGCATAACTGGATAAGCATTTATAGGTCCAATGGCCCTGTGCTAAAAAATAGCCTTGGCCCACTGTTTAGCATATATAATTACTATGCCATAGAAGCTATGCCATGCAGTTTAAGCATAGGGTAGTAGCAAAGGCCTTGAAAATATGGGCACAGGTTGAAAACAGACGCCCTGGAATCATAAACAAATCACTGATGAACATTTATTGGTCACTGAAGAAGCAGAAGCTCAAGAACTGGGAAAAAATTGCTTTTGCTGTAAGAATAGAAGTAGCTAAGCAATTGGAGTAGCAGGCTGTTGCACCTGTTAGCCTGGGAAAGTAACACCTCCACCACTGCACAGCGAGTAATCTGGGGACAGAGCCAAAGGCTAGGAGCTCTAGAGATTCAAATATCTTATAAAAGGAGATCTTGAGTTTAGGGTAGGGGAAGAAATAAGACGCTGACTTTGGCTCCAGCTTCCTTGCACCAATAGTTCTTGGGCCTGGTCACTTCAACTTCAATGACTAACAAAACCAAGGGCCACAGTTGTTGACACTAACTTTAGAGCATCAGCTCCATGATATTCTGCACTCACAACTAGTCTAGGTTAAAAGTCTTAAAGATTCACTGCTCCGAGTAAGTAGTGACATGGAATAGGAAACATGATCTGTAAGAAGTAACTGTTAACATAAATTGTGCTAATGAAAGTCTAGTAAAGTTTTGTTTTAGAGGTTGAAACTGGCTTGATTTATCAGTCTTGTAAACACATTGCAGTGATCTATAATTCCCTAAGTTATATATGTATATCAGTTATATACTTTCCTACTTTATTATCATTGATTGTTACTTGATTCTTGGTCAAAGGGAAGACATTGATAATTAACCCAGTAGTAGCTATACCTAAAGTTCAGACCGTCTTCATATAACATCTGGAAACTCAACATGAATTAGCAAGAGTTAAGAAAGATCATACATCTGAAAGATGTATGCAAGAGTTTATATGGTTTTGATCAGATCTATTAGGTTTAGAAGGTTTGGGATCTCCAGCTCTAGAAATGGCTGGGGGCTAGGTTTACCTCAACGAAGGTCTTAAAGACCTTTCTGGCCTTGGAGAACTATATTTCCTAAGCTTTAGGGATTTCCATCAGAAACCAGTTATCAAGATACATAGAAACTATATATATTTTTTGTCTGATCAAGCCTTAATCTCCCAACTAGTTAAATTTACAAGCATATTATCTTCTGAAAAATTACTGGAAATTTGTTTTCTGTTGATTTTGGGTCTAGATTTTTGGGTTTGGCGCTTTTTTTCTTCTTTCTTTTTTCTTTGTTTTCCATTTCATAAGAAGGTACAGTGGTCCTGCCTAAGAAACTAAAAAAAATAAGCCTGTGTTTAGAGATGTTTCTCTGGTTTTATTCATTTTATCAATCACATGGCTCAATAATATATCAGTCACTCACAAACATAATTCCAGAGTTGACTACAAATGGTACAATAAGGTTAAGTCTGAAATCAGGTGTCATCAATCTTATTTTGTGCCATACAGGCCAACAAAATTTAGTGTGATTCCTTTTGGCTAGAGCAAGCTTATATTGAAAGCCTATATCCTCTTAATTTCCACATGTTTTTAAACTTAGAATATCCTTACATTAATTTTAATTAGAACAAATACGTTGAAGTATACCATAGCGTAAATGCAGTAATTTTGAATTCTTGTGATCATGTGTTACAACTACTGTGTATGTAGGGCCATTATAAAATTGCATTGTACTCATAAGGTTCATGTGAATCCCTGTGACACCAGCTCTTTAAAGGTACA
This sequence comes from Ciconia boyciana, assembly GCF_034638445.1. Classification (NCBI taxonomy): domain Eukaryota; kingdom Metazoa; phylum Chordata; class Aves; order Ciconiiformes; family Ciconiidae; genus Ciconia; species Ciconia boyciana. Next base: position 179,557,190 of record NC_132934.1, read on the forward strand.
GTGGTACATTGCATACAGTCAGCTCTGAACAACCACAATCAGAGCATTATGCATTTTCAGTTACAGAATCTGACATAGAATCTAACTCTTCCTGCAGTACTGTCCTCTAGCACCATTTTTTTGAAAGCTAAGTTACTCATGAAATATTTTATTCCTTTTTTATTCTGCGTCTGTTAAATATTGCCTATTTTTGTACCAAATTCTTAAACTCTGTGTTTGGCACAAGAAAGGTTTTTCATTTTGTAGATGTGTGAGGCTCACAGGCAATATATTAAGAAATACATAGATAATATATAAATACATTTGCACATTTAGTTCTGTGTACATATTTTACCTGAAAATCTGAAGGCATCTGTTAACAGAAGCATTTGAATATTACAAAGTAATGGTGGATAACTACTCTTTGTTGCTGTATCAATGTGTTAGTAATGAGTTAATAGCTGAACACTTTTCAAGAGAAAAATATTTACTATAAAAATGAAATAAATGTGGCTTTAAAAAAACCCAACAAATTATTCCACATGGATTTTTATGAACTGCAGAAAAAAAAATTGATAAACATTTTTAGAAACTCATGAAAAAATCTTTTGTTTTTCAGTCTATGCAGTTCTAAATATAATTTCCTGTATGATACATTTTCACGATAAAAAGTTGTTGCACTGAAAATCTTGTTAGGGGCAAGAGGAAACACACTTTTTGTTTTGAGAAAAAAATTTACTGTTAACACTATTAACGTTTTAAGAGTCTAATAATCCAAATCATTTAAATAATTCAAAAAAACACCATTAATAATAACTTTAAAATATATACAAAATGCTTTCCTAGCATCTACCTCTTTTCCCTGATGTTATGCTTACCTTCCCAATATCCTTCTTTTTTTATATATATACCTTCACAGACATGTTGTGTTCCTATGTTGGTTTTGCATTGGAAAATTATTGCTTGCACTTATTAATGCAATGGTTTATAATTTGTAATGCTACATAAAGCTACTGTTATTTTAGACAGAAATCTAAGGAAGGATTGGTTCTTTCTTGGAGGTTAGGAAAATATTCCATGTAAATTAAAAAATTTAAAACAAAAAAAAAGGAAAAAAAGTGGGAGTACAGTGGATCAAGGAGGTCATTAGTCAAGTTGTAATGACATTGTGAAAAAAGGAACCACCATATCCAAAATTTGTGAACAGAAATAAAACCATTAAGAAATATGGAGTGGGAAACAATTGGCTAAATATAGGCAGTTAGTACTATTTGAGATTCCCACATCACCATCAGTTGCCTTTGTAGGAGAACACAAATGTACTCTGCATCGTTTCTACTAGTCCCATGAGGACATCTGACATGCCGTCAGGCACATTAGATGAAACTGTATGGCTATGTTAGGCAAATTGTTCTTGGAGGAAGATTGAAATGCAGAAGAAAACACCTTACTGTAAGGGTTTCCACATAGGTACATAAGAAAACTAAGTTTCTAAGCTTTCAGTAACTGGCAGGTCTTCTAAAAAGGACTCATGTCAGAGAACTGTATTAGTAGTTTTAAACAATTCAGGTTTTCAGCTTTCGGAAATAAAGGAGAGTAATCATATTTGATTTAAAGATTGTGATTCAATCATTTGTTATCCATTTGTTATCACTGCTGTTTTTTAAGTGCTGTATTTTGTGCTTAGATAAATACTAAGTAATTATTTAACAGCATGGTTTTCTTTGCCCCTCCATCTAGTCGGGATTCACTCTTTGGGACTTCAGTTATATACTTGTGCTGTTTCTATATTAAGATGTCTCATGTTTAACTGTAGGGTAGGAAGCAACTAAGGCTGTTAATCAATGAAAATAAAGTATCCAGTTGACTGTGGCAGGAATCTTTGCCATCAGGTTTGTCTGATACACTCCTTTCAAATTTAATTCTTCCCCCCTCCCCCCCCCGAAAAACAGATATCACACAGTGGGAGAGGTGAGGGGGAGAGTTGAGAAGGGGAAGGGGGGGTTGAGGAGGAGAGAGAAGGAGAGAAGAAACAATATATTATGATGACATTAGAATGAACAGACTCCATGCTGTCAATAAGTTTCAGCAGGGTAAAATTCACACTTGAATTCCCAGAAGAGGCCCCAACATATTAATACTTTTACTTTTCTTGCAATAACTGTGATAGGGAAAGTAGCCTTGGTCTTAATCAGCACTGTTGGAAACAAGATACTGCCTTTTACATGGTGTTTCTACAAAGCAGATCTTGCTTAATTAATTCTTACATAATCTGAGATTAGTTTACAAAGTTATTTTAAAAGAAACTCTAAAGACAGCATTTGTTGAAAGTTGGTTGGCAGTTATTTTGTGGAGCTTTGTGTCTACTAATGATAGGATTTGTAACTGAGGTCTCTTAGTTTTAATGGTACAGTACTTTTTTCTTGAATGTTCTTCAGTATGGTCACAAAATACAAATTATCCCAAAAGTAGTTTCCAAACTGTCATCCCCTCTGAAATTTACTGCTGCAATAAATGTCTGGTACATCAGTGTAATAAATATAAACTGTATGTAAAACTACAAGGAAGCACAGAGAAAAAAAATATCTGAATAATTCTAGAGCAAATGCTCCAGCCCTGACTACCTGGTAGCCTTCTGATGAATTCACTACAGTTGATCTGTTGTGTTATATTGAGGGGCCAAGAACTGAACCCAGTATCTTGATGCAGTAAAATGAGTCTTGAGTAGAGGGTTCTGGATCTACTGGCCATGCTCCTGTTCATACAGCCCAGGATGCTCTTGGCCCTTGCTGCTGTAAGGGCATGCTGCTGGCTTGCGTTCACCTTGCTGTCTACCAAGACCCCCAGGACCTTTCCACAGAGCTGCTTCCCAGCCTGTCAGTCCCAACCTGAAGCTTTGCAAGGAATTACTCCTCCCCACATGCAGAAAATATGCTCCAAGATTACTAATTCCACAATTTTCCCAAAGGCAAAAGTGAGCCTGACCAGCCTGTACCTCCCTAGATCAAGTTTTTTACCTTTCTTGAAGGTAGGCACATCATTTATTTTCACCCTGATCTCCATGATCTTTTGAAGATATTTAAGAGCAGCCCTGCCATGATATCAGCCAGCTCTCTCAGCATTCTTAAATACAGCCAAAAGGGTCTGATGGACTTGTACGAGTCAGGTTCTCTATAATAATCCCTGACTTGATCCTCATCCACTGCTGGTAGTCTTCTCCACTTTGATCCCTGCCATTAAGCACAGATGCCGGGAAGAACTTGTTGGTGAAAAAAAAGAGCAAAGAAACTATGAGCTTAGCCTTACCTGAGTCTGCTGCCACAAGATCAGCTTCCCACTCAGTAGCTTGCCTACATTTTCCTTGTTTGGCCCTTTACTAAATAATGGAGCAGTATAAGCTCCTCTTACCATTCTTACATATTTTAGCTGTAAGTAAGCTTTGTTTTCTCTAACATTACCCCTACCTGCATGGGCAAGATTTCATTAGGCTTTTTAAAGACTTAATACACTTCCGTACTCTAATCAAGTGATCTGTAAAAAAAGCCCACCATGATGTCACTTTTACTTACCTCTCCTCTGATTCTGAGATCCACGGACTGTCAACCAGCCGGTTGACAATTCCACAGAAGAGCTCCATAATTTGAACTGCTGTTTCAGGAGTATGGAACAGGTGGATCCTGTCTCTCCCTAGCACTCCTTCATCCTCAAAGGGGGTCCCAGGATCACAAACACTAAATCCCCATTGACAACATGAGCTGTGCAGCCAAGCATTGACCTGTAGGATCCATCTGCTCCTCCCCAGGTCTTTCCCTTTCACCAGCAGGATGGAGAAGAAACCACCTAGGCCACCATACCCTCCTTCACTTTTATTCCCAGAGCTAAACAGTTGCTTTGGTTACACCAGAAGTCTCTCCCAGCATTATTATTGGTGCCTACATGGATAAACTGCAGTGGCTGATAACATGAAGGCCAGATGAGCCTTAGCAGCTTCTCTTCAACATCTCCATTCTGAAGCACCTGAGAAAAGCAGCAAACCTCTAGAGACAAAAGTCAGGTTGACAGTTTTCTCCAACTAATTTCAATTACCACTTCTCATCTGACTCTTATACCTGCTCAAACATAGCTTCTTCCCCCTACTTTGCTACCAGGTCACAGAACCTGTGGAGGTGAATATCTGTGGGAGGAGAAGGTGGCTTTTTTCCTGTTGACAGAAGTCATACTCTTCTAGATTTCCTTCATCTCAGGAATTTCTATCTGATGCTTAATCTGGTCTTCCCCTTTTATACAAAGTTAGGGGTTCAGGACCTCATCTCTGCAAGGTCTCTATGAAACTCCTTTCAATCTTTTCTTCATCTTCTGTGGTGCTGCTCAGTCTAATATTTAAATCTTTTTATATATTTACCATTATTTTCAGAAAAAAAACCAAACAAACAATGGGAGATTGGAGCAGCAAAAGTTGTCAGCAAAAAGTACCGGTAAAAGTAAATTAGATGGTCATAGTACACAAGCCAGTATCTATGACATGAGAAAATGGAAGCATTATAATCCAGGGTTTAATATATTTCTTGTCGGTAGCAACAGGTTGAATAACTCTGCAATTAATAAACTCATCATGCTTCATCCTGTCATTACTGAGAAGTACAAATAAGCCTCTAGACCCATCATGCTGTAGAGGAGATCACTATTCGTTCAAAATATTGACATAAATAATGTCTTTAGAGGAGATGATCAGCACAAATGTCAGGTTTGCATGTAATTTCACAAAATAATCAACTTCACAGACAGAAATTAGAGATTCAATTAACATCATACTATTCAACAGGTGTGGTAAACCTTCTAAAACTATATAATATTCAGTAGCATTTAGATAAATATTATCATTACCATTCTAAACTCTGCTAGATTAAAACCCAAGCTAAAACCCTAAGTCATAAATCTCGTAGGGCAGAATACATCACAAAAAAATTGGAGATGTCTATGGAATAACCATCTACATCTGAGTTAACTAACCTTGACTCCCCTCTCAGTTCTCTCAGGCTATGGAAATAGGTACTGTTGTGACACTGTTTATCTCACATAGTTTAATCATTTATTTCTGGATGAGACAGATTGTGCCACAGAACTGCTTATTTCTCTGTATTTACTGTAAAAACACTAGCTGCATTTAAAGTTTGTCTCATCTGACTTCAGCCATTCAAAAATGAAATATCTGGTATAAAATAGTCTACTGAAGTCTTTGTTGCATGAGTCTTCATCCAGAGTTTGATTCCTTTTGTCTGTTTTATACACTTACTTTAGGATTGGATGAATCACCCTGACTATATCTGGATGAAACCTAAGTGATTAACCTAGAATAAACCCATTAAAATTTTGGGTAATAGTCCTTTTATCTAGTTAACTATGATCTGAAAAGGATGGCACAATCCCCATGATTTCTCCATTCACAGCTAAAGCCCCAATCTCCAAATTACCCTCATCTGTGACATAGTTAAATTTGAACTTCCTGGAGGAAAATCACAAAATTTCAGGGGGCGGGAAGAGAGATTCTCACTCATATTTCAGACAGTTTCTAGGGGTAAAACATGACTTTGAATATCTGTATACTTAGAAGAGAACTAATTATCTTTTTCTGCTCTCTGAATGTGTGATCTAATTATAGGGCAAGGGAGCAGATTACTCTCCGTTTGGGTTTTTTTTTCATTCTGCTAAAGTAAATGCTGTTGTTGTGTGGTAGACACATCTGAGACAATCTACCGAGCTTGCCTACTCCAGGAATTTTAGCAATAGATTATTTCATTTGAATATTCTGCATTTTCTTCACTGGTAAATCTGTGCTCATTTTTTTATTTTCTGACAAGGAAGAAGCAATTTTGATCATTCTAGTAAGTAATTTTCTAGGCACCTGAAAAATTTAACAGGTGAAAATGTTCATTTCCACATGCCTTTTTTACTTTTAAAGCAAAAATGAAAACTTTCAGATTGATTTACTTAGTTTAGCATCTGAATTCTTCTTCAGATAAATATTAAGCATCAAAGATACATATTCAGTACAGTATTTAACAGCAGTAGGAATGGAGACAGCAAGGTATTTAGGTTCCGAAGCTAAAATTCATTCCACAGTAACTTCAGGCTGTTCAGTTACCTACAAAAGGAGCATGGTATGTTTTAGGTCGCTTCTACTTTTCCCCTCTACTCAGCCCTGGTGAGGCCATACCTGGAGTACTGTGTCCAGTTTTGGGCTCTTAAGCACAAGAGAGACATCGACATACTGGAGAGAGTCCATCAAAGTGTCATAAAGATGATTAAGAGTCTGGAGCACCCCTCCTATGAGGAAAGGCTGAGACAGCTGGAACTGTTTAGCCTGGAGAACAGAAGGTTTGGGGTGGGGGTAGAAGGAAATCTTGTTAATATATATAAATACCTGAAGAAAGAGTGCAAAGAGGATGGTACCAGGCTCTTTTCAGTGATGCCCAGTGAGAAGACCAGAGGTAACGAGCACAAACTGAAACACAGGAGGTTCCATCTGAACATCAGGAAACACTTTTTCACTGTGAAGGTGACTGAGCATGGGTTGCCCAGGGAGGTTGTGCAGTCTCATTCCATGAAGATATTTAAAAGCCATCTGGACATGGTCCTGGGCAACCAGCTCTAGGTGTCCCTGCCTGAGCAAGCTGGTTGGACCAGATGACCTCCAGAGGTCCCTTTCAACCTCCACCATTCTGTGATTTTGTGTTTCTTGTCAGTTAAATACTCCAGTATTACCAATAGGGGACACAGACTACCTATGACCTTAATGACTTATTAAAGTCATCTGTCTCCATACAAGAAGCTTAAGATGATGAAGCTTTAGAACCTAAGGTGTCTAAAGCTGGTGGGATGAACACAGATCCACTCTAGAGGAATAGTCAGATGAGCTTTATTAGCCTGACAAGTAAAGGCTGATAGCTTTATCACAACCAGAGATCTTCAAGGGACCAAGGAGAGAAAAAACAGAAGAGCAACCCAAGTGTGAGAAGACAATAGACTGATTATTGAGACTGAAAAGTATTGAGACTGAAAAATGACTGAAAAATCAATCAATACTTCATGCTTGTACGTGGTGCCTTCCTGAAAGTGAAGGAACAATCCATAACTGTCAAACATAGATTTTGGATGAAATTTTGGATGAAATTTCTTCATGGCTACCTTCAAGCAAAAGCTGTCAGGGATGTGGGGCAGTAAAATGAAAACTATGACTAAAGAGTAGGAGAATATGCACCAGGGAATAGAACAAAAGATGACACTCAAAGGATGACCTTTGGAGAAGATTCCAGATCTGAAACTGACCTGGTCCAGGAGCCGAGATTAGCAAATCTAGAACTGATCTGGTCCAAAAACCATCTCTGGTCTGTAGTCTATCTATTACACTGTAGAACCTCCAACTAATGCGAGGGAAAGACAACAGAAAAGACGCTTTGCTGAAATTTTATAACTTTCTTATACACACAGCACGTATTATTTGCTTTAATGCAGAGAAACATATTGTGAAAAGCCACTGTTCACAAATTTTCCTAATAAAAACTCTTCTAGCTCACAAAATAAATCAAGTTCCTATCACTTTACAGTTCTGCATCTCTGCATTTCCTCATCTTTCCTCATACTGCCACCAAAATCAAGCATATTCAGCTGTCACCCATGGAGAATGATCTTTGAAAACTGTTTCACTGTGAATAGCTTTGGTAACTTCAGTGTTAACTCTGATGTACTTCAATGCAGTCAAACACAATAGGGTAATTACAAAGGTTTATATTTTTCTGTAGACCACAGGGCTTAATTCAGGGACACAGAGTTTCATTCCTACTGCTCTGAGCAACCTATATTATTGGACTAATTAATTAGAAATATAAACCTATATGTGAGAGACCGAAAGAGTTAATGTGTCAAACATTGTGGCAACTTGAGGCGCTATTTGCATGGTGACGGCAGGTCGGGGAGCACGGGGTGAGGGAGAGTGGGAGCAGGACATGCGGGACGTGGAGAAAGCATCAGAGGACGTGCGGTTCCAGGTTCCGTCAGACCTTACCATCTATGGCCAGAGGTCACACAGAGTTGATCTGAGGAAGGGGCTTGCAACTGCCCAAGAGACCCCTTGCAACCACCCCCCTCCCCCAGCGCCTGCGCAGAAGATTGAGAACTTTCTAGAACAAGAACCATGTAAGTCCTGAAGGGAAGTACCTGGAGGCAGGGATTAGCTTATAAAAGACATGCCCTCCAGGGAAGCACGCGCGTGCCCACCACTGGAGGATTGCCACATCTATCATCGTCATCGCGGGATCCAAGGGTGGTGATACTTTCTCTTTCCTCTTCTCTTTTCCTTTCCTTTTCTCGCTTCTCTCTTCCTCTACTCTTCCAACATATGCAAGTTTGGGATAAATTGTGACGGGTTCCCTGGAAAATAGTTCCATTGCCAAATTGCCTCCGTTCGTTGAGCTCGCCAGTTCGTTAAGTTTGTCCATTTGTGGAATTTGCCAGTTAATAAAGTTGCTGGCCAGCCTGTTCCTCTGAGTCATTGTCGTGACTCTACCGACCACGCGGCTCTGCCGAGCAGAGATTGGCTTTTGTTGGTACACAAACCGTCGGGGAATCGAAAAGATTCACCCATCTCGCAACCCACCGAGTGGGATGAGACACTATATAAATAAATACTTCCTGAGTTTTCCTTCACCAAATTAGGAGACTGAACACCAGTTCCTGTTTTATTGATTGTTCTACATTTGGAAAATATCTTGGAATTTTAGTTTTGAAATAATAATCTCTCACAAAGAAGGGTAGCATGGATTGTTTGTGAATAGGGAAGGTACATGCTTTTTACCAAAACAATACAATGTAATGATAAAATCAAGGGTGCAGATAGTACCTCCTTACTGTGCACAACTCATAGCATGAATAATTAAGATTGGGATTTATAAAAGGATTTTTTGTGATTTTATCTGACATAAACTGATGCCACATATGCCAGTAAACCAAAATTTAGATCCTTAAATATCTGTTCAACAGTCACATAACTTTGAAGATGTTTAGGGTCTCTAGACTTCATCAGTAAAGCCTCAAGACCCCTTAACAATCCTTAACAAAATATATATATTCACTTTCCTACCTCTTTCATGTTTTAGTTCAGTGGCTAGAGGCCTCAGCACAGGATTTCAGTATCCTAGATTCAATTCTCTTCTCTATCTGAGAGACATATTTCACATTTGACTGCTCTCTCCATCCTCTGACAGTGCTGCATCTTGTAGGAAACAATTAATGGGGTGAGAATATAAATCTGATTCTGCAGTCTGTTTTTCATGGCACTTACCTGCTAAGGTGAGACCCGAGCTTTAGTTACAGCTCCAATGAGTATATTACTACCCATAGTCCAGTCCAGAAATGCCCAAAGATTCTCAGGGAAGAAATAAAAAATTATTATATTCTGTTCTAATGAAAGTTTGAACAAATGTCTCTAGAAGAGCTAATGTTAAACAAAAGTAATTGCATGTTGTCAGGAGAGTAAGATACATTAACGGTCTTATAAATATGAGAGATTTTATAAGACACTTTTAAAAGCCCAGGAAGGACAAAAGGTCAGCTAGGGAGTAATAAGAACTACCAGTGTATGAGGGGAGGTTGGTGGCTGAGATTTTAAGCAGGAATTTTAAATCTTCACAAAACCATATAGACAGAAAAGAGGCTTAAACAATAGACTGAAGATCACAAAGAGAGTTATCATTGGTTTTGTAGAGAATTTAAAAGGTAACCTTTTAACCTTGATAATGTGCACATACATAAATGTGCTACAGGTACAATAATTTCTCTCTATCCTGGCCTTCAAATATTTATAGACCTATCATAACCTGACTTAGTGATCAGTTAGTCAATCAGTAGATATTTATCTTTTTCAATCTTTCCTTGTAAATCACCCATTACAATACTTTGATCTTCTTATTACTCTTGTCTGAACTCTTTCCAGTTTACCAGAATGTTTCCAGGAAGGCTGAACCAAAACTGGTACATGTTCCAATCTGTACATGAAAGGAATAACTGAAGCAAAGCTAGCTGGGTAGGAGGGAGGGTGGAATCCCTGTGGATGAGTTGGATTAGATGTGTCAGAGCGTTTCTACAGGTGAAGTGATTGAACTGGGAGCCTTATAACTGAGCAACTGATCATGCGTATGCTCTAGTGGACAGATGAACTGGGAGGAAAGGTATTATCAATGTGTAACTTTCATGAATGAAATTATAGATGTGAAGACTGGAGATTAAGCAAGATGAGCTCACTTGAAAGAAAAAGTAGGGAGAAAGGAAATTGAAGGGGAAAAAATGAAGTAAATCAAGTTTGTCTCATAAATATTAGAACAAAAGACTGCAAAGGAGGGAAACAAAATTAGAAATGAGCAGAAAGATGTTGTTAAACTATAGAAAAAAAAATCTGGCTGTCTAGAAATCTGAGGCACTATCTGCTGCTTGTGCCAGCTGGATTTGGAAACTGTATGGGCTCCTCATCATTAATGATTTCTTAGTTCCTTTCTCTATATTTGGAGGTCATAATATTGTGTGTGTTTGAGTATTCTCAGAAGAAAAAATATTACAGTCAGTTTCCAACAGTTTTTGCCTAGATTATCTGTGTGTTTAAGAGGTTATGAACCCCAACAAGCATGGAAAAACAAACAACCAAACCAAAACAGAACAATGCCCCCTCAAAAAAACCCTCCCTTCCCCAAACCTTGAATAGAAATGTACCCAGTTGTTGGAATTGAAAAGTAGAAATAAATAAAAGAAGAATGAGGAAATAAGGGGAAAATAATATTTTATGGGAATTTAGTTAGAGCAAAAGATCACAGAAAGCAAAAAGAATTTCTTTTTCAGGGTAAACCTGACAAGAAAACTCCAAAATTAATGACAACAAAACTGTAGTGACCTGAAAAAAAAAAGTCCTTGTGGGTTGAATCTAGTCTCTCTCTTTCAAGGAGAGAAAAGAAACTGAGGTTTATTGGCATCACAAGAAAATGAGATCGTAGGTATAATATATTTTCACACTACATCATGAATCCAGAGTATAAACTAGTGTCCAAGATTCAAGGAAAAACACAGGGATGGAAATAGTATCTCCACTGTCTTGGGATGTTGAGCCGAAACTAACACATAACTGTGAAGACATTTCAGATGTTATTAAGATACTTTTGTGGATCAGAGGGATTTGATCCATTTTGGTGGCTCTGTACATAACCTGCCCTGGGTACATGAAGGCAGCACCAAATTCCAGCTAAGTTTTTTGCAGCAGGACTCCTACACAGTCTTATTCTACTTTAAGCACAGGGTTTTGGGAAGCCCATGTTAGATAAAACATGACGTGTACTGAAAACTAACCTGAACCTGGTATCATGCCTACACTTACTAAGCCATCACAGAACCCACAGCACTGGCAAACACAGTCAGAGTTTTGCAAGGGCTTGTAGCCAAAGTAGTGAACCATAAACTAATAATGTGTTAATTAGGACATAACTAATATTACTCTATCTTGAGCCCTACTAAGCATACTAAAATAATACAATTGGCAACACTAAACAAGTATCATGAAACACTGTGGCAGTATAGCTAAATTCAACATATAAGCATTTTACATAAATATGTGAGAAATGTTCCCACCAAAGGGGACTAAGAAAGATATGTGTAGTTGCATGCAGGACTCATGGAAAAACATGTGAACAGAGAAAAAGGTAAGAAAATTTGTAAGATAAATTACAAACAAGATAATAACAAATGACTGCAAATATGCAGACCATCCTACTGAATACATCATATATCACTGTTGAAGCTGTATGTGCAAAGATAATACATAAGGATAAGGAAGAAACAACTACAGATGTGTTGCGTTAAGAGTTATTGTCGCGTAGGAGTCTGAGGAGTGGCTGGGGGGGAACCATCCCATTGAGTCACAAGGTTCAGACAAGACCCCCTTGCTTTCTAAATTCCTTCTCAGAGAGGAGTCTAGGTGCGGCTAGGTCCAGTCTTAGTCTCAGACTTGGTCAACGGTTATTTTCTAAGGACTGTATATGCAGCCATTCATCAGAGTTAAGCAACAGCGTTAATTTAAACGTGCTGCACCCCCAGTCTGGTCGTGTTGCATGAACTATCACGGCCACACTTGAAGAGTCTGGTTGTGTTCAATAACTACCACGGATAGATTAATAAAGAGTGCAGTTTATTAGAGCAACAGTCACACAGATTCTTTGGATTACCGGTGATAAATTTACTGTCTGCAAAGCACGTGCAAATACCAAGAGTATGAGTGACACTGCTGGCTATAAGCACGTTAAAAGATGATAAAGCAACTCTATAGAGATTTCTAAGTTTCCTGGGGAGGCACTTGGTATAGCCAACTGTTTGAATTTTACCCAAAGGTGTCCCAATGGGGGAGAAGAGAGGCTCAGCCCGTTAACTGATCCCAGACGTCAGAGTCGTAAGCGATGGTGTCCTCCCTAACATTCTCTTTCTCTTAAGCTATTTTATACTATCTTTCACCTTTCTGGTGGAGCTTGAGTGGCTCTAGTCATGCATCTTTGTTTAGGATTGGTGTAAAGTTTTCTCGCTTTGCTTTTAAAGGTATAGGCTAGGAAAAATTCAAAGCGCAAGCTCAGTGATGGGTCATCGCACCTTGGAGGCGGGTAGCTTTTGGGATGGAGGTGTGTTTTGGTATTATAATGAAGTTATGATGAGCAAAGTTCATCAAAGGACAGCATTTTGTCAGAAACATGACAGACTGTTGGCTCAGGGTAGCAAATGTGCAGCTTACTGGTCACACACAATACCTTTGAGTTCCCATTTAATTGCAGAGCCTGGCCGCAGCATCTCCACACCGCTCCACCCTCCAAACAGTACCTTCTTAGAGTCAGTACACCAAGTTCCCCTGACGTCACCGACGTCTAAGGTTGCAGGCCTAGGGAACTTCCATGGAATGGCCTTGCACGTCAGCCGCATTCCACCAGGGAATCTTCTTCAATGCTGTACCTTACCTAAAAGTGTGAATATAAGTTTAATTTCTAAGTCACCTCCAGCAATTATCCCACAACATGAAGTGTTAAGGAATGAATTCAGTGAAGTTTTGTTTAAAAGTTTAAAATTAACCTGACTTCTCAGTCCTCTAAACACTTCCATCACAGTTATCTCTAGTTATTCTCTCCTTGTAATTTCTTCTATGATTTTACTTATTTTGGTTTAAGCTCCTTGTTTCAGCTTGCTTGAAACCACTTTAAGGATCTTTAGTAAAATCACTTGGTGTGGTCAGAACAAGAAGTTTACTGTCCTGCTCTGGGTGGCAGTGATCTAGTGCACAGCTGTCCATCAGATACCTGGAAAAGCTCCAAAATTGGTTATTTTGGCCATTGTCAGCAGCTCTAATAAGACAGCATTATCTTTTCACTGTCTTTTGATGCCCTTCACACAAAAGGACTTCCTAATACCTCCCTTTCAATATCTGTAATGCCCGTTAGTTTCTCCTGTTGTTGCATTATTAATTTAGGCTTATTTCAGAGTTAGCCAGCTACTTTTCACTTTTTTTTTTTGTTTTTTTTTGTCTCTAATGTTGAGCTGTTTCTCATGCCATTAAAATAATCCCATTGCTTTAACTTTGGGTTGCCTGTTTGCTTACATACCTTAGCACCACTTGAAGAAAAAATGTCACTTATCAACAAATATTTGTTTTCGTGGCATGGGTTCTACATTAAAAAATTATCTCAAAAACAAGATATACATTTATAGCATTAGTAATAAATCTGTCTGTTGACAAGGCATACAGACATGAGGTTGGATAGATTCCTCAGTGAATCAGCTATGAACTAGTTCCACTTCATATAAACACAACATTATGTTTCACCTTTTATAGACTCTCCAAGAAGATTTCATTCTTAGTAGAGTTCTACACAAAGATGTTGGTATACACATTGGGCTGGAGCTGGATCATTTTCAACAGGCAAAGTACATTAATACAGTCAAGTTAGAGGGCTCACGTTAACCATCAGAAAATCTTGATAATTTTATGACCAATCCAGGCGCCAGCTTTGATACTGTGGATCTTAGTAGAAAGGTGACTGAAATTTGAGCACTATAACGGTTAGTACTGAAATGCTGAAATCTTTTTCAGATCTAGCCTTACGTCCTTACTTGTACCTTGATGAGACAAGAGGGGTATTCACAAAAGTTGACTGGAGAGGTTTGGTGCCTTAAATTTCCTCTATGGTTAGTGGAAAGAAGTCAGTTGTTCCAGAAAGGGATCCAGAACACCTAAAATTAAACTCTTGAATAGCCCTTGAATGAGTCTCCCTCTCTCTCCAATGATGGAGAAGTCTATGGAGGCAAGTTGCACAAGAGAAAGTCTGTTTTGCATATACATGCAATGTTGTTTCCCAAGTAATTTGAAAAGTTTGCCCCAAAGTGGGCAAATATCTAGTAAGACTTTATAATGGTGAATGGAAATATTAGTAAGCTATGGAGTTATGAACATTTTTTAATATCACCAGCACAGTGGTGCCATCTCAGTTTCCCCAAAATAAATAGAAATTAGTCCTCTCCTGTCATTCTTCCCTCTCCCTTTGTTCCTGTTCTTTTGGTCATTACCTCATTTAAGAAAGTTGTATACATTCCTTCTAAACAGAACCTGAACAAGGTCCTCAGACGACGGTCTCTTATGCATCATTTTAATAACAAAGTTATGGCTAGTAAAATAGGTAAAACTTTAATGGTGCACAAGTTATGAGCTCATATGAATAAAAGATTATGTTATGATTAGGAATAAATTAGCTGGTGTCCTGGTTTCAGCTGGGATAAAGATAATTTTCTCCTAGTAGCTGGTATAGTGCTGTGGTTTGGATTTTAGCATGAGAATAATATTGATAACACACTGATGGTTTAGTTGTTGCTAAGTAATGTTTACACTAGTCAAGGACTTTTCAGCTTCCCATGTTCTGCTGGGTGCACAAGAAACTGGGAGGGGACACAGCCAAGATAGTTGATCCAAACCGACCAAAGGGCTATTCCATAACATATGACTTCATGCTCAGTATATAAACTGGGGGGAGTTGGCCGGGGTGTAGTGATCACTGGTAGGAATCTGTGATCACTGGCTGGGCATCTGTCAGCAGGTAGTGAGCGATTGTATCACTTGTTTTTTTCCTGGGTTTTGTTCCTGTCTCGCTCTCTTGTTTTCCTTCTCATTACAATTATATTATTATTATTATTGTTGTTGTTGTTGTTGTTGTTCCAATTATTAAACTGTTCTTATCTCAACCCACGAGTTTTCTTACTTTTGCTCTTCTGATTCTCTCCCCCATCCCACCAGGGGGGGAGGGTGAGCGAGCAGCTGTGTGGTACTTATTTGCCAACCAGGGCTAAACCACAACAGCTGGGCACAGGTTCAGTAAAAAAGTTTCAAACCCTGCATTACACTTATCAGAGTTGTACAGTTTCCTGGCAAATTTAATATATAATAGACTTCCCAGAATGAAAAATGTACATACATGTTCCTCTGTCCCAAAGCTCTGGAAGACCAACCATTTGAATGAGGAAAGCTTTCCCTTATGATACCTACTTTCTTGCTATTTGAGAAACAAGTAAGCTGGTGAAAGAAAAAAAATGTACTGGGTTCAAGAAATTTGGATTATATTCTGTATGTTTTCACAAAGAACAAAAGTGTAAACAGCATAAATACATTTACAATTAGATACCTCTCCTTGTTAAATGGCAACAGAGTAGCATAAGCTCTGATAACTTGGGTGGGGAGGAAATCCCAGGGAAATAATGGTTTCCTTCATTTGCATCTAACTATATAATAGTAAACAGTATTAAAAACATCTTCAGCCTGACATTTGTTCTTTTTATTTTATAAAATATGTTCATTTGATGTGAGAACTTTTTCAAATAATTATTCATTATTGATGAAGACCAAAATAAGTCTTCAAGCAAGATCATATGTAATTTACAATTACGTATGTTTCAGCAGCTGCCAGTATTATGCTGCTATATGCTGCTATACATGTTTTATATTTGCAACATTTTCCTTTGTGTTAGAAAAGACATCTATTTCTCTCTGAGGTAATCTTCTCCCCTCAAATCTTTACAGTTAGTATAAATGAAAAATTTTTAATTTGCTCAGGAAATTAGATGAATCACATAAAGTCATGTTTTAGATAAGAAACAATATTTTATGCAGAAAATAGCTGATTCAGTTTTAAGATTGTCAAGTGGAAGTGATACGAACTTTCTCAGCTTTATCACCTGTATGGAGAACAAAATGTACTTAAAGTCTTTTCCAACTAAACTATAACATTTTCCCAAGAACTAGGTAAAAAGCTCTAAATGAATATAGTCTTTGTAATTTTAAAAAAAGTATAGCCACAAAAGACTATTGTACTTAATTACATTATTTCTTTGTTCATTAGCTGCCATTCAGTGTTTACTGTTACTGTGCTGAAAAATACCAACATTTTAAGATTTTTTTTTTCCCCACAGAAAATATTTATATATGCCATTCTTGAACTATGGCACTTAACATTTTAATGTTATTTGTAGTAATGTAATAAACCACTTATAAATAAAAACAAAACAAAACCATACACTGAAGAAACTTAGCATGTTTAGAAATAAACAGAGATTTTCTGAGAATATGGAACAATTTTTAAGTGTTCTTGTAAAAAGTTCTGATAAGCTATGGCTGTATAACTATCTACTTATACTCAGAATGTGCTAGTGCTACTTTTCTGATTATAATAATATTCTAAACCTTAACAATTCGGTATAGTGATGAGTAATTGTAATGGGAACTGGGAAATAGCCTAAAGCTGAATTAATTATGTTTTTTATATGTGCATGTTAAGGGTATATCCATATAGGTATGTAGTTAAAAGAATGCAAAAGTTGAAAAATGAATCATTAAGATGTCTAGGAAATGTGAGAATAAAGGTTACACCTGCAAATATAATTCAGCCCCCAGGCAGATAAACATCATGGAATGTGGCATAATAATAACATTAGAAGCTATTTTTTCCTGTAGGACAGGCAGCCTTTAATTCCAGTTTTCCTTATTTTTGATTGCTTTGTAACTTTAATATTCACTAATGTATCATTTTTATGCATAAAAATAGGAGAAAAAATCATAGCATAGAAAAATAGTAGTCTCCCCTGAAGTCACCAACAGGCTTGAAATCTTTACAAGAATTTCAGTTCCCTTATCATATGAACTAATTTAGTAAAACATAGCAGCAAGGTGGCTGTTAACTTCTCCATTAGCCTAGCATTACAGAAGGATGGAGACAGAGTTGTAAGTCAGTGTCACAGATATTTTTTAGAACTAAAAGGGAACATTGAATTCAGGGATAATATTTTCCAACTGAAGGTCTGGAGAGATGTTTGTCTGATGTGATAGACTTCCACCCTCCTTACTACTGTCATCTGTCTTTCTTCTGACACTACCTTTCTATACTCAGAGCTTGTTCCTGGTTTTCTTTTTTATTGCTATTCCCACAATCTCATGCTTTGTCCATCCACTTCCTGGGTTCTATTACATATTTGCTACCTTCTGCCTATGCCTAACTTGGTGCCTGCATGTCTCCTTCATTGTTGTACTTGAGCATCCTCTTCCACAATTAACTCCTCTCTCTACTGAACTTTGCCATTCCCCCTCTTGTGCTCCTAATCCCTCTCTGGTCTTTATTCCTGGTCTTCCGTACCACACAGGCCCACACATCTCCTCCTATTACAGTTGCCCTCCAACTCCTGTCAGAAATCTCTATTACTTAGTGAGAATCTTTTTTTTAATCAATCTATTTTTCAGCTATCAAGCAAACTTTAAAAAATTTCTACTGAACAGAGAGGAATGGCAAATGTTTAGAGACTAGATTTAAGACATGTTTTTAGTTTTTGTCTTAAAGCTTAAACTAGCTCTTAAAAAGCAATAAGCATGACTATATTTCAACTATACAGAACAAGATCTTTTCCTCAAAACTCCATTCTAAGAAAAAGTTGCACTCAATGATATATCATAAGGCAAATATCTAGGATGGGAATTTTAAGTCTGAATGGCTTAAAATTGGCAAAATTACAAGCAACTGAAAGCATGATTTTTCTACGGACAGCGTCTAGGAAGCTTAACTGTCTGCACTGCCTATAAATGGAAGATTGCCATCAGGTAATGAAATAAACTTTGTTTAGAATCAGAGAATTATTGACAGATTACAATTGGAGGGGATACCTGAAGGTTATCTAATACAAAGTCTTGCTCAAAGCAGGGCTAAATTCAAAGTTAGATCAGGTTGTCCAGTGTCTTGTATAGCTGAGTTATGAAAACCTCCAAGGATGGAGATTTCTGGGCAACCTCCTCCAATGCTCGGCCTGTTTCACTGTGAAGAATTTTCTCCTCAGGGTCAGCCACAATTTTCCTTATTGCATTGTGTTGCTTATTGTCCTTCTGTTATGTACCTCACAGGAGCAACTCTTTTATCTTCTAGCCCTGATTTACATAACTGAAGACTACAGGTCAATCTCCTCCTTTATGCTTATCTTCTTCAGTTCAATCAGACACAGTTGCCTTAGGCCTTACATTCCAGTGTCTCTAGTTTGTCAACACCTGTCTTACACTGTGGCATCAAAAATGGGACACAGTTTTCCAACCACGGTTGCAGTATTCCAGCCTCAGATGTACCGGGACAAAGGGAATAACCACTTCCCTTGATACACTGGCTGTACTGTATCTTTGTGAAAGTGGCCCAATATGCAGCTAGCTGTCATCACTGCAAGTGCACAATGCTGGCAGTGAATACAAACATGGAACACACGCACTTTTAATTTGCAGAGTTTGCAGGATTCTACTTCAGTTACACTAAAAACATATAATTATTTTAATTTATTCTTCTTGTACTTACAATTTATAAAACGTGTTTCATTCAGGAGCTCTGGCCAATTTTCCAGTATATAAGTATAAAATTATTTTCACGGATTAAATATTATGTATAGAACAATTCAAAACTTTATTTTTTAAATGTTATTTATTTTTAAGTCAATGAATAAATAGTATTTGCTATTTCCAACTATTTTTGGCAAAAACTTGCAGTTTTCTCTGCAAGTAATAGAGATTTTGGAACGTGCAGGTGTTCTGTGCTAGCTGAAGACCATGTTCCAAAGTTGGTACCTGCATGGAACAGGTTATAGGTTCACTGCTGTATTTGACAGACATTGCTGTACTGCAAACATCACAGCAGTTGAGGGCCTGTTGTGGTTTAACCCTGGCAGGCAGCTCAGCACCACACAACCAGTCGCTCACTCCTTCCCCATGGGATGAGAGAGAGAATTGGAAGGGTAAAAGAGAAAACTCATGGGTTGAGATAAAGACAGTTTAATAGGGAAAGCAAAAGCTGCGCACACAAGCAAAGCAAAACAAGGAATTCATTCTCTACTTCCCATCGGCAGGCAGGTGTTCAGCCATCTCCAGGAATGTAGGGCTCTTGTGGTTTAACCCCAGCCGGCAACTAAGCACCCCACAGCAGCTTGCTCGCTCCCCTCCAGTGGGATGGGGCAGAGAATTGGAAGAGTAAAAGCGAGAAAACTCGTGGGTTGAGATAAAGACAGTTTAATACAGAAAGCAAAAGCTGTGCACACAAGCAAAGCAAAGCAAGGAATTCATTCACTGCTTCCCATCAGCAGGCAGTTGTTCAGCCATCTCCAGGAAAGCAGGGCTCCATCACGTGTAATGGTTACTTGGGAAGACAAACACCATCTCTCTGTACTTCGCCCCCTTCCTTCTTCTTCCCCAGCTTTATATACTGAGCATGACGTCATATGGTATAGAATATCCCTTTGGTCAGCTGGGGTCAGCTGTCCCAGCTGTGTCCCCTCCCAGCTTCTTGTGCACCTGGCAGAACATGGGAAGCTGATAAGTCCTTGATTTAGCATAAGGTCTATTTAGCAACAACTAAAACATCTCTGTATTATCAACACTGTTTTCAGCACAAATCCAAAACATAGCCCCATACTAGCTACTATTAGGAAAATTAACTCTGTCTCAGCTGAAACCAGGACAGGCTCCATCACATGTAAAAGTTACTTGGGAAGACAAACCCCATAACTCTGAACGTCCTCCCTTCCTGCTTCTTCCCCCAGCTTTATATACTGAACATGACAGCATATGGTATAGAATAGCCCTTTGGTCAGTTGGGGTCAGCTGTCCCCATTGTGCCCCCTCCCAACTCCTTGCACACTCCCAACCTACTCGCTGGTGGGGCAGTGTGAGAAACAGAAAAGGCCTTGATGCTGTGTAAGCACTACTCAGCAATAGCTAAAATGCTGGTGTGTTAACAACACTGTTTTGATCAGAAATCGGA
The DNA here is from genome assembly GCF_034638445.1 of Ciconia boyciana. NCBI lineage: Eukaryota > Metazoa > Chordata > Aves > Ciconiiformes > Ciconiidae > Ciconia > Ciconia boyciana. Next base: position 179,577,553 of record NC_132934.1, read on the forward strand.
AACATAGCACCATACAGGCTGCTATGAAGAAAATTAACTCTATCCTCGCCAAAACCAGTACAGGGACAAAAACTGGAATCCAGAGGAGGCATGGGTAAGGGTCTTCTATATTACTGTCATAAATAAAAGTCTCTTTCCTTGTCTGATTTTATTTCAGTAAGGTTTTATCTATCATAGACAAGGAATTCTTTGTCAATCATAATTATGATGTTATATCAGAGCATTGAGAATACTTTGATTCTCCCTCAGCTTACAAGATAAATGTCTGTTCCTCTTTCTGAATAAAAATTCTAGGGAAGATTCTGGCTAGCTCAGTAACAGATGCTGTTATTGACTCTCATCCAGTTGTTACCACTGCCTTCCCTTCCCCCTGTTACCACAAGAAAAAAAAAGAAAATTTTAATTTAGCTCTTAACCTTCAGTCCCTCTGAGGAATGTGTCACCATTTCCATGTGTTATGCCAATTGATTTCATATGCATTATTTTACTTTCATCTGTAAAGTGGTTTTGCCACATTTAAAGCAGTTAAAGCAAGTGGAAAGTAGAATTGCAGAAATACAAACAGAAACTTTGACATCAAGGAATAGGTAATGATAGGCCTTGGGGCAGGATCCGGTGAGAACAGAGGTACTTGAAGTGGCACTTAAGCGACATTTATTTGTGTATCTCAAACTTCAGTTCTCTGTTTTCCTGTTCAACAGCTGTCTGCTTATTCTTATTTGTCCTTTGTGCAGTTTTAACAGGCCTAAGGATCTTAATGCTAAGATACATTCAAACCTATTAAACAATTATTCTTCTACCTGAGTCCTGTGAGGGGCCTTATCAAGCTCCCTGTGAAATACAGAGAAGGCTGTAACTTAAAAAATATGTATATGTATATATGGCAGATGTGGTGATCAGAGCTCACTGAGCAAACAGAAAATCTGCATTCAGTTCTTTCCTCTGTCACGGAAGGTTTAACCCTCCAGACTGGAGGCAGTTCACAGGAACTGGGAGTACTTCCACCTATTTTACTGAGGCTATGGCATTGCACAGAAGTTTTATAAGGCCCAAAAAGAGACAGGAAGAGTATGTTATTCTACAGTCTATTTGTTAGGAAATTACCTGGTGTAAAGAAATCCTGGTTTGCAGTCACCTCCTGCTAGGTCTTCCTATATATACACCTGGCATATTAAACTAAAAGTCTTGTGGAATAGGTGTGAATAAGCATTTATCCTTACTTCACTCAAAACCTCTCCTTCTCTTTCTGGTCCAGTAAGAAATACTCTTTTTCTGGTCAAATAAATTCTTTATCCTTAGGAATCTTCTTTGGTGTTTCCTCATATTTAGTATGAAATATGACACAAGATAGACAGATGTGTTTTATGAATTACAGATGCTTTAGATAGCATTTTAGAAGAAACATAGACACTTTCACTCAGCTCCTGTCCCATGTTGGTCAGACGTGATCCAATCTACTCTGGCACATGGTAGCTGTATTAGCATGACACTTTCCTCAGGACAATACTCTGAAAATAAAGAGTACAATGAAGTGAACCTGCTTCTTCTTGAAGTAGGTAACTCTCCCTATGCATCAAATATAAAAACCTACGCACTTAATTAAGCCCACCCATCCAGCTCTGACGAAGGATTCCTCTGTACTGTCAAACATCCATACAATGATATGTCTTGGCACTGCTTTTCTAGATATTCATATCTTGGATTTGCTCATTACTCTTTTTAAGGCTAACACTTTTCCTCTGTATCATTTCTATTAATAAAATATATGCTAAAAAAAAAAAAAAAAGCTGTGAATTTTATGAAAACAGTAGAGGGAAGGTGTTTTCTCAGGGATACATGTGTTCAAACCACTACATTAAAACAACTTTTTAGAACTCACTTGTAAAGGCAATTAAGTACGTAAGAACCAAGTAACTTGTTTCTTAGTCCTTTTCCTAGTCCTTAACTATGATGGTAACATTCCTACGCTCATACAGATGGAAGAAATAGTTTAACATTAATATATAATTTTATATGTGAATACCAGAAGTCTACCTCTATTATTCTGATGATGTGCAAGTCTACCAAATAGTACAGTTTCTCAAAAATCATGATCTTTGAATATTTAACCAAACCAGCTCATTTTAACCTAATGTAGACTAAAAATTCTGTTTAATTTAAAAGTCATAAATTCCTCCCTAAGGATGACAATCTCCCTTTAAAACTTTTATCTTTAATTTGCTCCTTATGTTTTGACAGTATTGTTTCATCAGTTAATTCTTGTGAAAAATAAATGCTGTATTGATATACCCAAGTTAGATTCCTCTTTAGAATTTTTCACATTGTTACAGGTGGCAGGGAGGTTTCAGAGACTGCTCTAAATGAAGAAAAAATAAGTGTTAATGAATAATTGAAAAGCAAGTTCAGTTGTAACAAACTGCTCAGATTTCTAAATAGTTGACGTGAAAAATCTTGATAACTTATGCTGTTAAGTACTCTGCATATAGGAATTAAGTAGGGACTAACACACAGGGGTTTTCACAGACATGAAGTGTTCAAAATTTTCATGGGTTCGTAATCAATTAACACAATCATTCTACAGAATTATTAAATAACATTGTCAGATGATTATATTATTTGTGAAATATGAAGGGGTTTATGTAATAGTTCCTAACTCTGTTTCCAGTTGAAAACCCATGATTTTTTTGGGAAAAAAAAAAAGTATCCAAAAACCAGGCCTATAGAACACGACCATTTTTCTGGAATGCTGTAGATGGCATCTTTTCCTACCAGTGGCTTTGTTGATAGCCTAAGTACTGTTCCTGTAAACACTTACACACCCCAACAGCAGTATGCCATCATTATCATTCACAGAATAAAGGTGTATAGAGACAGATTTTTAAAAGTATTTAGGTGTATGGAAAAACTAAAAGATATCTTCCTACTACCAATTACAACAAAGGCAACAGGCATCTTCTTGGTATGCTACACTACTGTCCTAGTAGAGATGGTGTCAGAGTCGCTTTAAAGTCTCACCATCATATCCTGTGACAGCATCAGCTGCAGAGCTATTTTATGTCTCAGAATTAAGTAATATGTGTATTGTTTCTGTATCTTATTACATATTATACTACATGTGCCGGTGTTCTCCTTCATGTTGTTTTATCCGTCTTATCTTTCTCTGTTCTGGGTTCTTATACAGTGATTCATGTGCCTATTCTGAGTGTCCCTAAGATATCCAAAGCATGGTAGAACAGTTAAACAAAGCAAATACCTCACTTTACAGATTTCCAGGTGACCTAAGAAGAATGACTTGATGTTCCCACATTCTGCTCAGGGTGCCACCTACAGAGAGCTTGTAGGAAATGTCGGACAGTATGCCCTGACAAAACAGGTGGCCTGCTGAATTTGAGCTCTTCATCTGATGCACTTGGAGGCCTCACACGCAAAGCTCTTCTTTACATGATTTCCAAATGTTTAATATGCTGCTTCAAGAAATATAATTTATGTCTTATGCTGTACATACACATATAATATTTAAACTTGTTATGCGAATGTTCCAGAGCACTATACTAGTCATCAGCTCGTCACACTTTGAGTCACAGTCTAAGTGCTCTCCTTCTCACTTACTGAAAATTACCTCCTGTGCAGAAATGAATCTAAGATCACAGGGAGGAAAAACACACTGTGATCTGATTTTCTGTTACACCAATGAGTTAATTACTGTGAGAAATAGAGTAAGATGCTGTTCTTACCACAGTTGGTATTACTAAGCATGCATTTTGTCTAATGAATTTCTAATGACAAATATATGTACAATACAAGGAAAACATATGAGAACCCAGTATCGCTTATGTCCAGTCTCTCAGAAATATGTTTAGCTGCCACAGTACACAGACTGAATACAATTTATTGTGGGATTTTCAGAGATGTTTGTGAGTAACTTCCACTGAAATAAATGGTATCTAAAAGATAAAATGTAATGATGATGATGATGATGATGATGATGATGATGATAATAATAATAATAATAATAATAATAATAATAATAATAAAGTGCTTTTGGTTTGTATTGTATAATTATGAATGTGACGAAATAATGATTGCTTTGCCAGAGTTCATTAGAACACCACAGGTTAATTCCTATTTAATTACAGTGAGAGTTCTACCATTTACTACCTGTAATTTAGGTTTTAAATATTGTATCATAAAACAATGATTATTTCATACAAGTTCATTAGGAATGATATATTAGTTACAGGTACTGACATTTGTAAAGCTGTGGAAACAATTCTAATCCCAGTTTTCAAGGTAATATTATTAGAACATTCGAGTTCAAATATTGCTCTTTCTTAATCCATATGATTTTTAGTATTCATCATTTCCTTACTGTTAAACTTAAAAAAAGGTTGCAAAAGTATTAATTGTAATAATGTTTATTAAATAATTCAATATTTATGTAGCAGGAAGACAAATACTATGCATGCATTAAAGGTAGATAAATCTGGGGTTGCTTTATTTTTTCCTTTTTTTTCTCCAGAAAGAAAATGATGAGCTAGAAATAAGGCACAGACCTGAATGCCTTTTAACTCAGCTCTATTAAAAATATATCCATTCTATCAATTAAATGATATTCTATGAAAGTTCATCTGCTTTGTGAGGAATAAAATGAAATGCTAAATTTGGGTTTTTAACTTCTTCTTGACATTCTTACTGTTCCACTCAAAAATCTTATGGCAAAAGAGTACACATATACATGGAAACTAGAATTAATTGTTTGTCTAGTTAATGATTTAATAGTCTAATAATCCACATTGCCTAATTAATTCAGAAAAGTCTCATTAAAATGAGTTTAAAAGGTGTGGGAGGTTTTTCTGTTGGGGTTTTTTTTTTTTGGTTGGTTGGTTGTAATTTTTTCCTCCCCTACAAAGTGTCTCTCAATTATCAATTCCTTTTTCCCTGGATTTATGCTCACTCAGTGTTCCTCTGGGTCCCACCCAAGAGTGACCAGTGCCGGCTCCCCCTAGAAGAAGGAGGCAGGATTACATTGAGTTGTCACCAGTGAGTTCTTTGCTGGGCTCATGGTAATCGTTTCTTTCTCCTCAGCCTTAGGCACATCTAGATATAGTTTTATATTTTCTTACCACATTGTGTTTGCTTCACCATCACACAACTGTTCAGCTGGACTAGATCTAGGCAGGAATTCCCTTATGGTGCACAGAGAGATACTTGTCTGATGAATCTCTAATGCCAAACATACATACATTGCAGGAGCATGCAGCAACCAATACTCCTGACCTCCAGTTCCAGAAATCTGTCTCAGGTACTGCAGTAGGTAGCTGGAAGAGACTCTTCTTATGGGATTCCCTTAGAATGCAGCAAGAAACACCTATTCATGAATGGTTACAAGACCTGAAGGCCCATAACAGCAAGCATGGGAATATTTTTTTTCTTTTTATCTGGTTGAGTTGCTGCAGTTATTGACAAGAAGTGTGCACACACATGATTTATTTTCTTTTTTTTTTTCTTTTTTTTTTCCTTGGAGCTGCAGACAGCACAAAATAGAACCTTGCATGTTATTTTCACACAGTATTAGAGTAGAGGAGACAGACCACACTCACTCAAAAAAAACAGTAATAAAAAGCTATAAATAAATAAACACACATATACAGACCACATGTGAGAATGTACTGGAATGTTTGCAGAACTGGTACTTCCAACTTGCATAAATTTAAAAACACTGTGGCAGCCTTTCCTATCACAACTGCCGCAATTGCAACAACGTGTTATTCTTCAGTATTCTTCTTCAGCTCTGTTGCTCATACAGCTATAGAATCAAAGGAAGTTCAGCAAAAAAAGTTGCTCCTTCACTCATTTATAATATTAAACTAATACTTTTTAAAAAGTATTTTAGTAATTGCCCTCTGTCTTACTGAACTAATATATCTCAGAAACTCAGAAAATTCTCTTTTTTATATTCTTCACATTTTTTTATATAAAACATTACTCAAAGTATAAAGTGAGGTTTGATTTCTGTTGGGTTTGAAAGTCTGTTTCAAATCTTAGTGGTTTTGTAGATCATCAGAAGACCTATAAAACCAAACTCATTTTCTAATACACATACTGAAATAGAGTATATTTTTGATAATTTTATCAGTATTATATTTTGTATCCTTCATTTTGACAGGGACAATTTATTCCTTTGCAAAGTGCACAAATGCCTCCATAACAGTGTTTTGGACCCAGAGATGTCCTATCACATACGCAAATATCATAATCTGAGATTGTATTATTCATTTTATATATTAAAAATTATTATATTACTCATAGTTGTCTGATCATGATCATATGATCAGAAGTAATCCAGAAGCAACTGGAAGTCAAGAATGATGAACAGGAGCTGGGATTTCCCCCTACTAGAGGCAGATTCCCAGGCATCCAAGCAAAAAGGATCTATCCTAATAACTGGAAACCTCAGAACAGATAAACAATAGATAGAAAATCAAGCAGCAGATATGTTCTAAGATTTAGATGAGCCCTGAAGACTTCTGATTTACCACCAATGAATCTTGTATAATCAAAGAATGTGGAATGGACCAAGAGATGTGTGGGCTGCAGTTCTGGCATTCTGACACAAGAAAGTCACTCAGGGTTGCCTGCACTCCAGTCTTGGACATGTTGGCAGTCTTGAATGGTACCAGGCAATTGATTTTTCATTTTTATTGGAAAGAAATACCTTTATCGCCAGCTGCAATATGAGACACATGCTTAGGTCATCCTTGCAAAATATTTTGAGACCAACATAAGAAAAATGTTATACAATCCACAAGCACTCGCACTTGTCATTAAATTAATAATCAGGTGATACCCTTGTGTTACTTATACTTCAGTGCAACTTCTTTACATTCACTGGATGCCTTTTCCACTTAACTCTTTATCTATTTAGGTTGTCTTTTCTAGGAAGTTCCTTTTTAATTTTCTGATCTCCATGTCATCCCTGGTTCAGACTATCAGCTCAATTTCTGCCACAACAGATGATTTTGATAACAACCCTCTATCAGTATACAGCTTTACATTTCCATTTTAGCAAAACTTAACAATGTGATTTCCCCATAAACTTAGTTTCTTGTAAAGAGCTAAAGTAAGACTGTTTTCTGTAAGCACAAATTATCTAACAATTGGCTACTGAGAAAATAAAACATTATAAGATATTGCCATAAACTATTATTGTTTCCTGCATTAAGGAGTGCTTTCAGGAGAACCATGACAGTGTAATGTTGGGGAGGGACTATTATTATTATTATTGTTGTTGTTCAACCAATAGATTTCCTGAAGGGTAAAGTGACCAGAAATACTTCCAGTTGTCATTAGCTAGAAAGAAAACAATACAGTTTCCTTCAGAGGCAGCTATCAACATATATTTCATTTGCCGTTATATTGTTTCTATACACTTTACTTTGGAATGCTTTTACTTAGTGAAATAGTGGAAATGATAGCTTGTCGAAATTTTTTAAAGAAAAATATCAAGAACTGAAAATACATTTCATATGGTTAATTTTCTTTTACTGGCTTTCAGTTTACATTCCAGTGCTGATTTTAGACCAAATATAATTCTTTTCTACCTATTTCACACTATAGTTTAGGTCATGAAAGAAAATTAGGTTGTAATTTACAAATTAGAGCTCAAGACAACCCGCATTCTCCTTTCTTTGTTTCCAGGAAACATCCTTCTAAGCCATAGTTCTACCACTACATGATTAATATTGTAGTCTTTTTCTCTTTTAGGTCCTTCAAATATATCTACATGGTTTCTGGTCCTCAGTTCAATAATCACATGAATCTCAGATATAAGAGCTGAAGGGGTTGCTTATGAGACAGAATATCACTATTCAGTCTGATACGATTTACTATGTGAATGTGCCAAATTGCTCATGGTTATTTCACCGTCATATGTAATATAATTAATAACAATGAGACTAAATTAAAAAACAGCAGAACTTGCTGATTAGGATTATGACAAAGACTTTTAGCACAAATCTATCTGAAATGGGAAAAAAAGTGTTTATGAGGTTCTCATACAATTGTGTAGGAGAACTGTCCTGTAACATCATCATCCATCATCACAGAATTGTAGCATCACTTAGGTTTGAGGGGACCTCTGAAGGTCACTTGGTCCAACTCCTGCTTTGGTAGGGCCATCTCTGAAGGTAGATAAGATTGTTCCTGACTTTACCCAGCTGAGTTTAGAATATTTTCAAGGATGGAGGTTCTATAGTCAACTGTTTCCAATGTTTGATGAGCCTCAGTGATTTTTTTTTTTTGTAGTATGTAATCAGAATTTCCTTCATAATAATTTGTCCTTTATTCCTTATCCTGTGTCTGTTCACCTCTGAAAGGTGTCTGTTTCTGTTTGGGAGCTGATGTCCCCAGACACAAAGAGAAGTACGAGGCATTTCCTGCAGTAAGAGACCTGAACAGATAAAGTCCTCCCTCAGGACCCTCATTTGGGTTGAGGTCTCTAATTTGCAGAGACATACAGTCCAGCTCGTTCTAGGAACTCTACTCTGCTGCAAGTCATTTCTTTGGTTGCACTGTTTCTAGCAGTCCCATGCTGTCTGAGCAGCTCCTCCATGCCTTCTCATGCATTTATTGTCAAAGTTTGGTCTGCTCATCCTGGTTGCCAGATTCACTGTCAGTCCACAGCAATAGCTAAACTGGCACTCCCTTACAGTTGTTGAATAAGAGCCTAGCATTGCCTAATCAATTAACAAGTGAAACTGAAGATGTAGGCACACCCTTATCAGGAAACAACAGAAGCAGAAACCTGGCTTTGTTTTCAGATAACAAATAAGTTTCATAGAATCATAGAATGAATAATCATAGAATGGTTTGGGTTGGAAGGAACTTTTGAAGATCATCTAGTTCCAACGCCCCTGCCATGGGCAGGGCCATCTTCCACTAAATTAAGTTCTCAAAGCCTGGTCCAACCTAATCTTGAATTTTTCCAGGGATGGGGTATCCACAACTTCTCTGGGAAATTTTTTCCAGTGTCTCAACACCCTCATAATAAACAATTTCTTCGTTCATCCTAGCTGCTAAGTCCCTGCTTACTGGCCCTGTTCACCATGCTCCTTATCACCAAAACATGGGCTAAATTTAATACTATCTATTTCTTTTGCAGCCATGGACAACTGCAAACAAAACTGGACTGAATAGTTAGACCTAGTTTTCATAGTGATACTTCTTCTAGATAAACTTAACGGAAAAAAGTTGATAAAAAAGTAGTTTCCTGTATTGATTTACTAGATATGCTTCTAAATTACCCTCATTTTGAAATTCAACAACACTACTCTTGACTTATATCATGTTAAGGAAGACAAGATTCAGAATGTCCAACAGTTAATCCTAAGAGCTCTCTGTTGAAACAATGAGAAATAAGGAAATCACAAAAAAAAAAGTTAAAATACTATTTTATTTTCTATAACAAGCTCAACTTAGAGTAGTGCATGGTCATTTAATAATTGATTTCTGTTTTCAATATAGTCTGCATGCTTCCTGATTTTCTTTTTTTAAAAAAAAAAATAAATTATGTGACAAATGATGGCTTTATGCAAGTATAGATTTTACAAAATTGTTGCAATTTCAAGTACACAAAAACCCACTGTTTTACCGATGTTGTAGATATCCATGAATAAATACTTTTAATAGAACAAGATTCTAGAATTACAGTGAGTCCTTGAAGTGTTTGTATGTTTGGTGAATAATGAATTATTTTTCATTTGCAGCACTGCAACATCTTATGAAATAATTTTTATCTTTGCTCAGTGGGCTGAAAATCTGCTAAATTGTGCTTCACTTTCTTAACTCAGCCTTGGCATCATTGTCTTTCTGAAGCCGTTGGCATGGATATTCTATGAAATTGCCTGTGCATTAAGTTTAAATTAGCTGTCATTATTATTCAGAAAATAATGAGACTGAGAGCAAATCATGTCATTAACAACAGCTTTTGCACCAGTATCATATTTTCTACTCTGTTTACTGCTAAATGTACAGTTTACCTAAAGAGGGAGTAAGAGAAGAAATACTGATAAAGGAATTAGGAGTGAACATGTAAAAAGTTTAGAATATTACTTTGCTGTAGCGTAAGCTGTAGCATAAGAATGTGTTGTTTCAGAAGTAGGGTATATGTCCTTGTACGTAAACTATTTTTTTAAACTTAAAGCAGGGTAGTGCTTTATATATACATATCTGACACTTCTCCTAAGAAAAAAATTACAGTATTTTATAAAACACAGTTGAGGCCCCACAAAACAAAAAATATCTGAATTTACCATAAGGAATGAAAAGGGCTTTGTTTCCTTTCCCTGAAAATACCTCTCAGCTCAGTACATGACTAATACTTCAAAAAAATCTGTCACAGTCCTAGGGCTGCAAAGCCCGCCTTTTGTAGTCAGATCTTAATATCATCTTTTCTCAATGAATAGACGGACATGAAAGAAAACTTGAATTTGGGCGCAATATTATTTTTTCTGTTTATCCAAATACAAAGAGGAGACCTGTAGCAATTAGAAAGAAAAAAAAAATAGTGGTAGTTGGAGAAAAATAAATACTTCAAGGATTCTATTCATCTCACCTATATAAAAGTGTATAGTTGGCTAATATTAACCATAGATGTGCCCTGTTTTTCTCTATTAGTTATAAAGGAAGCTTAAGATGTTCTTTTTAGATGTAATGTGAACATTTGAGATACATCAGTGAAGAGCAGAAGGACAGGATGAACTCATGATAAAAAAGACATCAAAAGTAGACAGTTTGGAAAAAAAGGCCTTAACATAAAGAACCCAGTTCTAGAGTGGGATCTAATAAGGACAGTAAGCTTGGAACAGCGAAATTATAAAAGGAAAAAGCCTTGCAATAACAGAACCGAGAGAGACTTTAAATGACAGTTAGTACCAATGTGAGATCAAAGTGTAAAAAAAACCCAAAAAAGTGAAACAAATTGAATATATGAAAGTATCTGCAACTATTCCTGTTTAAATCAATAAAGATATTATTTGTAATATAAGTAAAGTGCAGTATTTGCTTTTAATAAGCTGTCTGTGCATTAAAATGTGAGGTTTTTGTAAGAAATACATCATTTTGGGCTCTTTCTTATTGTAAGTTTTCTGCAGAAAATAAACAGTTCCAAACCTGAAAAATTATACAGTTACATATTAAAAAGAAAAACAATTAAATGTTTATTTATACCACTAAAGGAAAAATGGAGTAACTATAATCCTTTAATTGTTGTCCATTTTGCATTTTAGGTAAAGACCTAACAATAGAAATTCCCGTAGTCTGACCCACAACTATTCTTATTTTCCTATGTTCTATCACTCTACCAGCCATTCCAGTATGTCCCTCTACCTTTAATGTCTGAATTTGAAAATGTACAAATTACCTTTCCTGCTACCCACATGAAATTTCTGTTTTTAAAACTACTGAACAGGACATATTTTCAGTGATACTTCTACCCCAGCACTCTCCTAAGTTCCAGTGGTTCATGGCTCAGGCAGAAACTAGACTAGCATTAAAGCACATCTCTCTACTGCTTAAGAGTGAGTCAAAGGAGGTTATCCTCCCATCTTTGACATCTAAATTAGATGCTTAAAAGTAGTCACAATTGGTTTATAAACACAGATAGGCATTTGGAAGTCATTTGAAGCTCCCTAGCCTAAGACATCTGTATGTCATGAGAACAGATGAGAACATAGGAGAGACCTGTATCCTGACAGCTCCAGTTGGAAGTCAGGCCATAACAGCAATATTGGAAAAGTCATCAGATAACTACGTATGGGAAAATGAGTGAAGGCCATCTTGTAGCTATAGAGCTCATTAATGTAATTCCTTTATTTTTCTGAATTTCCTTTCTCAAAATTACAAATAATTTTTAATTGTACAAACTAAGTTATGGATCTGACTCAATTCCAGATTTACCTCTAGTTAGAAGCTTACATCTGGAGGTCTTCACATGAAGTAGGTGTCTTAACTCTCATTTTAGCCACTGTGGATCTATTTGGTGCAGCCAAGGATATCTATGGAGCAATTCAGTTCAGTCTTATTAGGCAGTTAGAAATCAGTTCAGCTGCCTGAACACAGTATTTTTGAGACATCTCAGGTTATCTGAAAGGTTCAGAGAGAGTTGGCAGATATGACTGTGGGAGACAGGAACCTTTCTGAAGTGGCAGTTGGAAGCCAGGTGGGATACTTTAGGATGTCTCAAATGACATTTGGTAGGAAATACATGAGCAACTGAACTGAGACCATAATGTCTGTATTGCTTTTCTTCAGTTGCCTTTTATTTTAGCACAGTGAAACTATGTATGTAGTCAAAAGAAACAAACAAAACCTGTGATAGCGTTAAAAATCCTTCTGAACATTTACCATGTTACAATATTATGATTTTCTTTTCATACACACACAATAACCAGTTTTTCAGAGTTGGTTAATAAATCTAAAGAGAAGAGTAAAGTTAGAGAGAGATAAAAACTAAGAACAGTCAAGGGAGAAAAGATATGTTTGAAATGTAAAATGAGATTGCAAGATGATGAAGCAGAGAGGCAAAGAAAGGTTGTTCCAAATGGCAGTAGCTACAAAGCTAATACCTGTAATGGTAAGTGCAGATGGGAGAATACAAGCAGAGTAGATAGATTGCTAATGAAGGAAAAAAGAGAAAGTCAAAAAACACACATTGGAGAAGCCTGATAGAGATCTTTAAAACACTGGCAGAAGATTATAAGTGAGACAAAGTAGACATAAACTGGATTGAATGCAAAACCAACAATAATCTTTTCATGCAGATGACTGTGATTACTGTTCCTTATATATGTGAGAAGAGATAATAGTTTTCTTCATTTCTTTACATTATAAATTTAACCAATTTGGAAAGTCATGGGAAGAGGAGATGATAATAAAGAGCAGAGAAAATGACTTTATGATAGTCCAGGGATTTACCTACACCATAAAATAGAAAAGGAAAATACAAATAAAGAATGTAGAGTTCTTAGACCAGCTCATAACTGGCAGTGGTGAATTAGGAGAACTTGTCTTCTGGAATCTGAACAAAACATGAATGGAAAACACTTCAGCTGTAATTTCCCCTCTAAAATTCAGAGCATTCTGTATTTAAGACACATCTATCTCCCTCTTCCTAGATATGTATGAGACCCAGATTTGAATACGCCGTGTACCCATTGATTACTCTTCCTATGAAACAAGGAGTTGGGCTATCTCATCATAAGCACAGTTAGTTGAGTAATTCTGCAGTAATTATACAGTAATTATGTAACTTTACATTAACAAAATCTCCGTAAATGGTTAGAGGCAGTATCTTTCATGCTTGCCCCTTTCTTACATCCTTCCCAAGATAGCCTGTAGTGTACTAGGCTAGATGGACCTTTGGTTGACTCAGGACAGATAGTCTTCTCTTTGTCACAGTAGCCAAGAGATGTATCATTGTGTAATTTTAAATTCCAGATGACCTATAATAAGTGCACATAACTTTTCCTTCATGCAGAAAGTCCTAGAAACATAATCATAATCATAATTCATACATGATCCTCTTCTGTTTGTACAATACACATATTTCTAAATTTAATTTGGTTCCAACAAGAAGGGCAATATAAACTTAACTGTATGAATAATGCAAAAACATTTAATTGGGAACACTGAATCTCCTGGTACTTAAAGCACTTTCTTGGCAAATGGGAGATGTGGATGCAAGTGGCACATGCAGATGCATCCTCAGGATGTGGAAACACTTCAACCAGAGCTGTTCCATGTGTAATGCTGGATAAATATGCAACTGAGATATGAAATGCAGTTACTGTATACTCAAATCATATGTTTCTTAGTGTAGTTGCTGTCTAAAACTTAGGATTGTTCGAAATATAGGTGTTGATCAGGTAACTGAATAATTAAGCAGTGCACTATAGCTGGTAGGTTCAATGTCTAGCAGCCCCGTTTAGAAGTTCGGAAGTCTGAATCTAAAAAAAACCCCAAAACCCAAAACCACATGTGGCTCTGGAGGACAAATCCCAAATCTGTTAGTTCAAAATGCTCCTTGTTAGCAACATTGCTTTGCAAAAATGGAATTTAGAATGATGCTTGAGCAAGAAGTGAAAACAGAATCAATATTATCTAGGAAATTTACCATAGGAACAATCAGCCATTTAAAGCTCAGCCAGTGTTAAAAGTTAAAAGAAATGTGAAGGAGAACTAGAACAGGACAATTAGATCTAGACCAAACAGTACTTTGGTCTCTGGCTCAAAACAATAGGTACCTACAAAGAAAGCTCTGTTGTTCCTGTTATTTCTGACACACTGGTGTTGGAAATAACTGCTCTGGAATTACTTAAGATTTTGACAGGTTACAGTTAGTCCAATATACTAATTATGAAACCATATTATAATTTCAGAAGACTGCACTGCATGGAAAAGGAATAAGTGTTGGATTTTTATTTTATTTTATTTGTTTAAAGTTTTATCTACAGATAAAACTATAGATTTTGCAACTGATCAAAGCCTTAAAAGCCAATAATGCAATTTTAGGAAACTGATTAAAACCTTTATAAAAGCATACATTTGTAACAACAGTCTTTGATAAAAATGTAAAAAGGAAACTATCTGCCAGGCAAATATAGTGCAACGTGGCACAGGTTGAAATTTATGAGAGTGGGATTATTTTGGCACTTTGGGTATTACAGAAAATCCAAAATTCTAGACAAAAAGAAGTAGAAATGCATGCAGATGTCACAGTCAGAGTCCAGTGAAAACAATCACAGAGCTGCATGCAATATGTAATACAGTCAAGTCAAACCAAACCAAACCAAACCAAAAACATCAACAGATTCTGAGACAATGTGCAACATACAGAAAAAGTTGCAAGAAATGTGACAAATCACATCACTGCATGATGCTACAAATAATAGCAGCAGAAGGATACTGAGGCAGATTCCCTGCCTCAGCTGATTTCTCCATAAAATACATAACTAAAATGTCCTAAAATATTTGGACAATCTTCCTGAAAGGAAAGAGGGTGTGAATTAGTTTTAAGCAGGATATGAGCACTTTCTATCATTCTATAAATAAGGATATTAGCAAAAAGAAGCCATAAAAAGTGCACTCATGATTATATAAGTTTACAACACTGTATCTTGCATAAATGTACAGATATATCTCAAATTAGAAAAAAAAATACATTGTTATGAAAAGTATTGAATTAAAAAAAGATACCCAATAGAATTAAAAGCACGATATGGTCTTAGTGTATTGACAAGGGCATAATACTTGGAGGCAGGAAAGAAGTGATGTGTGAAAGAGGTAAGATTTGCAAAACCACTCTGAGTGATAGTGAGGATGTGGCATTGGATTAAGGCTGGTTTAATTCATATTTCTTGCAATTTGTACTTGCAGGGAAATACTGATTGTGTGCTAAATAAGGCTGAAAAAAGGGGCTGGAGAGGCTCATCTTCCAGTTGGCCTAGTCCATATGAGATTTTCAGGAAAAATGATGAGACTCTTCATTTATTAAGAAACTGAAATAATCAAATATACTAAAAAGTTAATATTTGGCACTATTTAGCAGCAGAGAAAACTTTGTGGAAATGGCAAATTATGTTTCTTAGGTTTAATGCTGTTTTTACAGGTACCTTTGGAAAAAAATCCATATATCTCCTACGAGACAGTTTCTTCAGACAGCCATATGGGTTTTGTGCAGCCTCCAAAGCATTCCATGGGAAAATAAAAAACATTTCAGTGTATAGACAGTTGTATACATAGAATACTTGGAAAAAAATGGCATGGGGAAGGGGAAAGGAAGAAGTTTCTAAATAGAAGCATTAAGAAATCTTGGAGTGTGTCTCTGTTAAAGCAAAAAAATCTAATTGGAGTAACATACATAAGAGAAAAAACAGACATAGCAAAATTTATACAGCTTAAGAAGTACTGAGTAAATAGCCCTAAGGAAAAAAGTCTTTAAAAATTGGGGGAACTAATTCTTGAAATCCTTATCTTGAGACAATACCACACCACACCCAATTGTCTGTCTTCTGGGACCATATTATTCCTCAACTGCTACAACTCTATGATCAAAATGTAAGATTGCTATTTTGCACATTGATGGAATTGACAAAAATTTGTTTTGGATTCTCATCTTAGGCATTTCCACTGAACAGAAACAGTCAATTCTGTTGTATGAGTTATTTTAATAAATAAAGATTGTACTTTAGGGTGAGATAAATTTGCATCAAGAAATGTCTATTGACTGTACAGACTGTCTAGGCTTACTAACTCAAAGCAGACACCTACATTTTAGGAGAAAAAAATACCACACTGTGTATCTAGATGCTTACATTTATAAGGGTGATTTTCTTTATAATGCATATATACATTTTTCCTTGCTATTTCTTTGTGTATAACAATTACTGTGAAGGAAAAGTCATCATGTTAACTAAAAAGCCATGGAAAAAAATCCCCTTCTAAATACTCACAATTGTATTTATTTTATTTTCCAAATATAAATTTGCAATCCTCTAATATAAACTGAAACCATATAGGAGCTTGGGAAAAAAAAAGTGGTTGTAGATATATGATTTAGGTATTTGACAATATCTTTATTTCGGTATTGCAGCACATTAACCGTCAGTGAATTCTTCCAGATTTACAAGTGTAAAAAGTACTTTGGAGTTGTGCTTTTCACATTTTGCTATATATTTCAGTCCCCAAATTATGGGTTTCTTAATTTAAAATAATTTCCTATTTTGTCATGTTAAACAGGAATAATCAGATAACTTCTGATATTTTGTTTCATTTGTTGGTTTTCCTTCTATCTTAAGGTGCCTGATTTTCTTTTAGCAACTGCTACTTTAGAGGGCAATATTGAAGAATGTGTATAACCACAGATATAACAGATGTCTCATAAAATTAACTTCAGTTGCTTCTATATGACCTCTGTCAAGGAAGTAAGACTCAAATTGAAGTCAGCAAAAGCAGCTGTAGATTCTGCTGTTAGATAACAGTGACCTGCATTCCCAAGGGTAGTGCCCATAAATAAGTGAATTGTGGTCCTGCAAACAATAAATGTGATTAATGCCAGAATAACTTAGCAAGTATAGCTTCAGCCACATAGTGATGTGACATCTTGGGTCAGAAAGAATAGAGTCAGTAACAACAATTAAAATATATCCACTAGGTAAGCAAATCTCAGCTGGACTTAGGAGAGAAGCATATACTCAGTTTAATGCTATCGTGATTTTATAATCTTTGGGGTTTTTTCTTCCACTTCTTACATTCTCTCTCTGTCTCTCTCTCTTTATAAGTATCTTTTATAAGTATCTATATGTTAGGCAGCATATATGTATCTATCTATATATATATCAGTTTAGGTATCTAATGAATAATCTAAATGTCAAAAAGGTGTGAGAAAAGCTCTGTCTCCCTTGCATCTCTTTTTACAGAGTTGAATCTAGAAGGGATGAGAGGTGGCAGAGAAGCAGATGCTATAGAAAACACTAGATAGCATACTGATGAATGTAACTATAGCAAAATGGAGCTGTCATGGGCTAATGATCTAAGTATTTACTCAGCTGCTTGAGCAGGCTTTGAGTGCTCAAAGAGGTCTTTACTTTTGACGTTATATATCTCAATATATGTGCATATTAGGGGAGGTGACTGGAGAGTAGAAATCCTCAGACTTTTGAGGCCAGGGTAGTAATGAGAATACAAGGGCAATGCCCATATGACTTTCAGATTTATTTGAAGTAATATATCAGGACTGCTGTTGTAGCAACTGTCTAATGACCAAATGGCTAAAACATAATTTGTCTAGTTTTTGCTTAGCTTTCTTTAATTGGGTGCTCTAACACCTCTTGTTAATAATTTTGATATAAATGCAAAAAAAACAGTAGTTGGGCTGTGTAGAATGACCTATCTATAACCCTAGAATAATGATGCTGAGTAAAGGAGCACAGGCATGGGATGATAGCGGAGGCTTCAAACATCTAGGCATAGGATGATATGGGAAGTCCCAGGGCTGTCAACAGCTCGACAGTGCTCAGTTAGTGGCAGTAACACAAACTTAGGAACTGGGCGAAAACTCATTTCAGGGATTATGAAAAGGGCAAATAGAAAGCATCTAATATTTCTAGCATGCACCATATATAGTAAAATAAAATGTAAAACAAAGTTGCAGACTGATGAAGAAAGATTAAAATGTAAAGAAATTTAGAAAAGACGCAGAAATGACCCCAAGTAAACTCAGCCTGAAGATTAAAAAAAACCAAAACAAATCAACCAACCAAAAAGACCCACAACATTGACACTGTGCATCTGTTGGCAATAAGAACGTAGAAAACCACATTATTAACATCATATTCTTTTTGAGGAAGAGCTCAGGATGATGCCAACCTGATATTCACCCCACTGTAGCTAAACCTATCAACCTCAGTATTTAGGAGAATAGTGAGAGGATGAGCATAACATCAGAGCAAAGACTTTTCTTGCATAACAATTTTAATTGCAGCATTGTTAGTAATATCTGTTTTGGGTTTTTATATCAAAATTAGGTAGTTTTGGACTGCCAGTCCTAATTTACTATACCTGGACTAACACTATCAATTATTTGCTGCATTTTGATTGCACAGATAATTTTTTTAATTAGACTAACAATACATTATTGGTTTCACATATAAGCTGTGTTTCTTCTTTGTTCATAACATGATTTTGAGTGTAGCAGAAGTGAGAGATTAGAAAAGACACTTGTGAAATAAAGAGAAAAATCAGAGATAATTAGTAGAAATGATAAAAAGATTAATCAGGGGAAAAAAAATCTGCATTGTGCAACACACATGCTTTACAGCTGTACAGATATGACCTGTTTCATTCAGGTAACATTTTCAGTATGTTCTGAGGGGAAATGTAGAATTTGTTGCTTGCCACCTGAGCTTCAATGATGAACCAGGCCTAGTCCAAACCCTCCAATACATGAATCTAATGCAGATACTGCATCAACATTAGTTTAATACAACAACTGTTTCCTTATAAAATAAAGTATTTGCTTCTTTGCACTCATACAAATAATGTTTTGTATTTTTATTTTTCACTCATTCTTAATACTGGACCTTACTCTGCCCTAGTACAAACAAGGTTTGTATAAATCAGTTAAAATCCATGGACTACATAAGTTTTAAAACCATATTTGATGTATGTATGTGACAGTGACAGTAAGTGTTTACAGATATCTACGGTTTCTAGGATGCTGTGTCCAATTAAAAGTATTTTACTAGATGTTTTCTGATTTCTTTCAGAAAATATTTTGAGGTAAACAAGAAAAAAAAAACATTTTTTTGGCCAACTAAATAAAACTCTTTGATCCTGTTTTAAGAAATTCTACATAATTATCTATTCATTAAGTTCTCTGGCAAACACACAGATTAAATTCCATCCCAGCAGCAAAGCAGCCTAGAGTTTGCAAGACTAACACCTGAGAAATACAAAATCTACACCAACATAAACTATACCTCATCATACAGGAGAAATTTTTTACATTTTTAAAGTCCACTTTTGTCTTTCCCAGTTCTAAAGATATTACTTTTTCTCTGCCTTTTTATCAGTTTATTTCCTATCTTACTCATAAGTCTATTAATACAAAACAATATAACCTCTTTTGTCTAATTTTAGGTGTATTTAGAATATTGTTTTGTGGGTCAGCGAACAGCAAAAAGTCATCTTTCTTCTCTGTGGTCTCTTTCATTTCTGTACTTCAAAGGTATGACTCAAGAATAGTGGTTATTAATGTTTGCCTACCTTTCATCATGGAAATGAAAATATTCTGTAAAACGATGTTTTAAAATATATGAACTAACCCTTTTAAATTTTCTTTCTATAGCAAAAGAGAATTAATCTTACTTGGGATTATATTAGTATGGTTTTATTGATTGATGTGATATTAAAGATACATTACTATATATTCAGGGATTAACTACCTGCATTTTAGATGTTTTCCACAGTCTCCAATTAGAAGATTTATATATTTATCTGTTAAAGGAATAGAAAAATCAGAAACTGGTTAAAATAATGTAGGTTATAAAGTATATGCATCTATTTTCACCACTCATCTTTTTTATTAGTGTAAATTAAATCTAATATGTTAACAAAAGATAGTATTTCCTTTTTTATTCTTCTTTCATTTTCCTGAATTAATCTATCATGAATTTGTTCTCGTTTCTCTGCCAGATATATTTCATAAGTTATTTTCTATGTACACATTTGTGGTGTTGTTTTTAGATTTAAAAATATGTGTTTGTTTTATGCTGATATTTTACTGTCTAGGTTATGGCTTTATACATTTAAAATATCATATAAAATAACTGTACAATAATATTTATGTACTTTCTTCTCTATGTTTAAAGTCATTAAATTCTGTGAGGATATGTGCACAAGTCTAAATTGAATGCCTGCTGATTTCAGAAATTTAAGTGCACAGTAATTTATATCTTCAAAGGTGTTTGATTTTTATGTATGCCTACCTAAACTGAACTTCAGCATTTTCAAAATAAATGTCTGAAAATGTAACATTTCAAAGTAATTTTCAACATTAAGCAGCTTCAATCATAATTGTACAGTATAACCAGGTTGGTATTTTAACTGTTGTCTCCCCATTCAGAATGTCTTGGAAGTGGTGGCTTTATTTTTATAACATATTTTAATGTTTTATTCATGTTTGGGGATGAAGTTGTAAAAATGTCAAATGACAACTATTACAATATTGCTTTTCAAAGTCTGTGCATTACTATAATTATTTATAAGGTAAAAAATATGGCTTACTGGAGCCTAAAAAGGATAAAAAAGGAATGTAATATTTTGTGAGAATTTTGAAACCAATCCAGGTGAAATAAACTTAGAAAACAGCAGAGCCCTCATAAACAGTTTTCCAATTAGTATGACGGAAACTTGGCTTAAAATGGAAAAATCTATTCTGTAAAATTACATACAGTCTGTAACACAAGAAGCTCATTATCATCATGGATGGACCTAATATCATAAAACAGACCCACTGCAGGGCACAGCTGAGCCCCTCAGCCAAGATGAGGGTGCCTTGGGGAAAAGGTATTTAAGAAAGGGTAAAAACGCTGCACAGGCAGTGAGGGATGAGGAAAAAAGTGAGAGTATGTTTAGCATGTTAGTAGTATGTTAGCCAAGGAAATGCAGAATACAACTCACAGTGACTTCATTAGTATAAGAATTAGATCTAGAAACTGAGTATGCCATCTCTTTGGACCACTAGCTTCAGGTACTATGTGAGACAGAGTTTGTTAGGAGAGGTAACACCTTCTATTAATACTTTGTGCAATACATGAAAAAAATCCTATCTACTATAAAAGTCAGTGTGAAAATTTGGAAAGGGAGTCCCAAACATCTGAAAATTTCCGTTTGCATATTCTGCTTCATTTTTGAGATAACAGTGGCAAAAAATGGTAAACATCCAAGTAAACCACTGGTTTAAGGACAGCTTCTGCAGTTCTAATCAGGACATTGTCTGCATACTGCATGACGTAGGTTGCACACCTGAAGCTGAATTAACTTTCCTTCATCCTGAAGTCCATGAGTATCATCAGTATTCATTTATCTCCAAATTAATCCTTCTAGATAGATGCACAGAATAGGCACTGTGTTCTCTGTAACATGAAAAAGACATTGGAATCCATTCCTAATTGTATGCACTTTAGCTTTTGGTTGGATCTTCACTGATAAGGATACAGAAAAGGTTATTTGTTTGATATTTTCCAAATTTGAAAAAGATTATTCCTTCAAAAGAAGAGTTTGGAAATTTCTACAAGCCTCAGAAAACATCCTCAGAAATCCATTCCCATCTTGAGAGTGAGAAGTCTCCACCCTCCAATGGCCTCCAGTACTTCCCTAATAAAGACAGAGTATGGCCCCATGTACAGTTTCTGTTAGACTTATTCAGAATGCTATGAAAAAAAACCAAACTGTTTTGAGTACAATACCAATGAAAACTCAAATAACTAATCTGAACTACAGCACCACCAAGGATGTAAGGTCAGTTATTGTTGTTCTGTAGCGAAGCAACTGTTTGTAATCTACCCTCATAGCACAGTATGTTGCTCCTTTCATATGTATTACACTGGTGAGATGATCCATTCTAGGTGAACAGAGCCTACTGCATGAGAAATCAGGCAGATAGATGTCCTGACTTCCTCGCTTTCTTTCACTACATTGCTGTTTTGTTGCCTTTTCTCAGTGGCTTCTCTGACAACAGTGTTGAACAACGGTTAGACGTTTCTTGGTCTCAACCTTTAGCAGATGTTGCTGGAGCAATAAAAGATGAGCTACTTACTTGTCTGAGGGAAGATGACTCCTCTGGGGAAGATGATAGCGGAAGATGACCAGGGATAGCATATTCTATATTTATTGCTTATTATCTAAAGCCAGGGAGGATAACTACGAGGTGAAGCCCAAGTAATAGCTGAATCTCTGCAATGGAAACTGTCAATAACATGCCTTTTATATCCAGTTTCATTAATAAATCTGGACAAAGCTACTTTCACTAAAATCACTTGAATAATATCTGCTAAGAGTCTCTACTTGTGAATCCTGGTGCTTGATTAGTGTATAAAGTTTTTGCAAAGTACTTTGCATGAGTGTGAAGAAATAAATTTTGAATACAGCACAAGCTAATATATATTTTACAGGTCTTAGTTTCTCTAGAACTGATACCTCAAACAATATGAGTGTAGCTTAGTGAGGAAAAAGCTAAATACATTCTAAATTTCCTACTCTTTGTACTTCTTCTACTGAGACTGAAAGACCAATGCCTCTGAACACACTGCTAGCTTTAAGAATTGTAGACATTCCTTGGGGAGTGACAGTATTTGATGTACCTGGGCAATCAAAACTAGGCAGCAGAGTTCAATCCTGATAATGGATCTGTTCAACAAAAAATCAATAATCAATTAAAAAAATCAATAAAATGCAAATAAAATTGATACTATTACCAGATTAAAACGTATCAGTGGAATTTTAATATGATTTATTAATCATTGAATGCAGTTATGCAGTTACTTTTTTTGTAAATGTTACATGACATCCATGAGAACTTTTTAATAACTTGCATCATTGATCATTGTGTGCCCCAATGCATGGGAAAAAATACAGACAAAGGAAACCCACATCATTATCTTTGAGAGCTGGTTAGCCATGGTGGGTATTACAGAGGAAAATACAAGATAATATGTAAGGAGCAAAGATTTCATAATACAACAGGAAGGAAAAAAAAAAGAAGGAATAAAAAGCTGAATTTGGGAAAGTTTATTCCTAAATCCATAGGATTTGTAATTGATTCATTACCAGAGACATGAAAGTTTATAGTCCTGATATTTTTTTCAATTTCTTTACAGTAATTCTACATATTCTGCTTGTTTATATAAATGTATTGCCTTTTCTTGAGCACTGAGATACTTGGCATTTAATTATGCATTATGCATAGTATTTCACTTTGAGTACAGATGCACCATTTGTTTGTATAATATCCTTAAATATTCTGGACAACAGATTTATCAGCAGATGCATTTATGAAAAATATAATTTTGAGAAAATGCTGTGGAAACATGTATCTGGAAAGATACTTTGATTTGTTAAGTCAAACGTTTGCAGTATTCATCTTTAATGTATGCAATGAGGAAATAAGGTGTAATTAAGAGTGGGATTAATCTTACCTATATGTAGCTGTACAGAAGTTACACTGGTAGTGCATACCAGTCATTTAATTACCTACAGAACCAGCTGCAGGAAGTTATTCAACCCTCCTCTCTTCATAACTTATATTTAGAGTAGATGTTACCTTTTGCAAGGTACCACTTTCCATTGAGTGTAGAGGACATCTAGATAAATAGCTTACATTATGTGCCTAAGTTTTAGACAACATCTTGGTAGATGAATGTCAGTTTACTCATCTAATCAATATTAAACATTCTCAATTACTATGTATTTATGAACTAATGATTGATACTATCAGATGCTTTGAAACCTAAGCACGCTGACAGGAAAGTGTAAGGGTGTGAAACTTTCAGTTCTTGCCAGAATACTTGTGTTGTGCTTTAGCCCCAGTCAGCAATTAAGTACCACACAGCTGCTCGCTCACCCTCCCCGCGCAGTGGGATGAGGGAGAGAATCAGAATAGCAAAAGTAAGAATACTCGTGGGTTGAGATAAGAACAGTTTAATAATTGGAACAACAACAACAATAATAATAATAATAATAATAATATAATTGTAATGAGAAGGAAAACAACAAGAGAGTGAGAGAGGAACAAAACTCAGGAAAAAAACAGTGATACCACCACTCACTACCCACTGACCGACACCCAGCCAGTCCCTGAGCAGTGATCGCTACCCCCCAGCCAACTCCCCCAGTTTATATACTGAGCATGATGTCATATGGTATGGAATAGCCCTTTGGCCAGTTTGGATCAACTATCTTGGCTGTGCCCCCTCCCAGTTTCTTGTGCGCCTGGCAGAACATGGGAAGCTGAAAAGTCCTTGACTAGTGTAAACATTACTTAGCAACGACTAAACCATCAGTGTGTTATCAATATTATTCTCACCTTAAAATCCAAAACACAGCACTATACCAGCTACTAGGAAGAAAATTATCTTTATCCCAGCTGAAACCAGGACAGCTTGTCAAAGTTGAGGTACCACCACATAAATTACCTTGTAAAAATAAGGGCAAACCAATTGAACTGTATTTTGTTGTATAGTTGTGACTTCTATAAAATTACTTTTTTAAAAACATTCATATACAAGCCTTTGTTCATTCAAAATTCATGATAAATTTATATTCATATCTCTCAAATACATATCTGTTTAAACAGTTTCTAAGAGATGTAAAGATATTATGCCATTACTTAAGAACATAGATATGCAATAATTTTATGAACTAAATTTGTGATCTGGGCAGTAGACTAAAGCTATTTTTGTCTTTGATGTAAGACTTAAATTATAAATTAAGAAAACTTAGCTTGATAGAAGCCTGTGGGGAGAAAACCAAACCAAAACAAAAAGCCAGCACCCCTAGTACAGGATCAACATACTCTGAAACACTGATAAAAAGTCACAAGGTGTGATGAGTTGACCGTGGCCAACAGCTAAACACCTACTCAGCCTCTCACTCATTCCCCTCTCTCTCTGGACAGGGAGAAAATAGAAGGGAGGATAGAAGACTTGTGGATTGCAATAAAGACAGTTAAATAGGGAAATCAAAAGCTGCATGTGCAAACAAAGAAAAGCAAGGAATTCATTCACTATGTTCCATTGGCAGACAGAGGCTTAGCCACTTCCTGGAAAGCAGAACCTCAACATTTGTAATGGTTGCTCGGGAAGATAAATGTCATAAGCATGAATATCCTGCCTTCTTTCTCCTTTCCCAGAGCTTTTATTGTTGAGCACGATGTCATATGGTACGGAATATCACTTTGGTCAGTTGGGGTCAGTTGTCTCAGCTATGTCCCTCCCAACTTCCTCCCCAGCCCACCCACTGGGGAGGGGGGAAGGGGGAAAGAAAGCCTTGATGCTGTGCATGCACTGTTTAGCAATAGCCAAAACACTGGTGTGCTACCAACTCTGTTTTAGCCACAAATGCAAAGCGCAACACCATATGGGCTGTTATTGAAGAAAGTTAATTCCATCCGCGACAGATCTAGCATACAAGACAATGGAGGAAATGCAAGATCTACATACTGCATTCAAAAAGGCCTGAGAAACTGAATTTCAAAAGAAAAATGATAATTTAAAGGTGCTTTTTTGTGTGGGAAAAGGTGAGGGAGTTAAAGAAACTATACTATATTACACCCTTACAGATCATCTATGCACATGTTGAGAACCTCCAGTGGAAGGAAACCAGGAAACCTGTGTGAAAGACAGAAAGAGTTAATGTCTCAAACATTGTGGTGAGGGGAGTTGCGGTTTGCATGGTGACAGCAGGGGTCAGCTAGCACGGGAGGTGGAGAGCGTGTTGGAGGACTTGCAGTTCTGTGTTCTGATGTACCTTACATACTGACTTACCATATATGGCCAGAGGTCACACAGAGTTTATCTGAGGAAGGGGCTTACGACCACCCGAGAGACCCCTCGTGACGATGACCACGACCACCACCACCACCACAACAACCACCACCACCACCCGCAGCACCTGCACAGAAGATTGAGAACCTTCTAGGACAAGAACCATATAAGCCCTCAAGGGGTGTAACCGGAGAAGGGGACTAAAGTATAAAAGACATGCCCCCAAGGAGTCAGGTGCATGCCCATCACCGGAGGATTGCCATGCCTGTCATCGTCACCGCAGGATCCAAGCGCGGTGATATATCTCTCTCTCTCCCTCTCTTTCCTTTTCCTCCCTTTCCTTTCCTTCTTATAAATGTTCCAATAAGATCCCACTTTTGCCAACCCTTTTATGCTTTCCGGGTTTTCCAGGTTGATGTGTTCCACGTTCAAGGTGTTTCCACCTCAAATAAAGCACCTAATGTGATCATTTCGTGTTGTTTCACCTTAATTTAGTCCCAGGGAATTTGCGAATCTGAGTCACTCCCAAGTGGCATGGAGAGGGACTGTCTTGTCCTACTTGGTGGGTTGCGAGAGGGGTGAATATTCTCGATTCCCCGACAGCTTGTGTACCGACAAAAGCCGATCTCTGCTCGGCAGAGCCGCGTAGTCGGTAGAGTCACGACAATGACTCAGCTGGTACCGACAAAGGCCAATCTCTGCTCGGCAGAGCCGCGTGGTCGGTAGAGTCACAACAATGACTCAGAGGAACAGGCTGGCCAGCAACTTTATTAACTGGCAAATTCCACAAATGGACAAACTTAACGAACTGGCGAGCTCAATGAACGAACAGAGGTGATTTGGCAATGGAGCTATTTTCTGGGCAACCTGTCACAATTTATCCCAAACTTGCATACATTGGAAGAGTAGAGGGAGAGAGAAGCAAGAAAAGGAAAGGGAAAAAGAGGAGGAAAGAGAAAGAGAAAGTATCACCACCCTTGGATCCCGCGATGACGATGACAGACGTGGCAATCCTCCAGTGGTGGGTGTGTGCGTGCCGGGGGGGGTCATGTCTTTTATAAGCTAATCCCCGCCTCCAGGTACTTCCCTTCAGGACTTACACGGTTCTTGTTCTAGAAAGATCTCAATCTTCTGCGCAGGTGCGGGGGGAGGGGGTGGTCACAAGGGGTCTCTCGGGCAGTTGCAAGCCCACTTCCTCAGATCAACTCTGTGTGATCTCTGGCCATACATGGTAAGGTCCGGCAGAACCCAGAACCGCACATCCTCCGACGCGCTCTTCATGTCCCGCATGTCCCGCTCCCGCTCTTGCTCTCTCCCACCCTGTGCTAGCCGACCAAATAGCGCCTCAAGTTGCCACAATGTTTGACACATTAACTCTTTCAGTCTCTCACAGGGACCTGGCAGGCAAACGCTGACTTTGCCGTGTGGCTACCCTTATCATCCTCATAACCCTTAGACATAATCCGTTGACCAAGCCTGAGACTAAGACTGGATCCAGCTGCACCTAGACTCCTCTCTGAGAAGGAGTTTAGAAAGCAAGGGGGTCCTTTCTGTACCTTGTGACTCAACGGGAAAGCCATCTCTTTTCCTTTAGCCACATGCCAGACTCACACCCTTCATGTCACATATCAGTGTCATGATTTTACCTCCCCCTCCCCCGAGGTGGGATGTGACAACCTGACAGGAACTAGATTGATATCTGTGTATATTTTGTGCATATTTTTCCTTTAAATAGATGCTTTTTGTTCTGTAAAAATGAATCATTTCCTTATACAGACAGCTTGTTAATTTGTTATAAGCGTCATTGCTCCAAGGGGAAGAAGAGGACTAAGAACTGAGAAGGTATATTTAAAGTGAGAACTATGAATGGCAGAGGGAGAACCACCACTCAGGACACAGTGTCACACTGAAAACACTAGAGCAATTCTGCTAGAAATTGAGGATAAAGACTGCATGAGATCTAAGAAATGTTTTTCATCAGGGCCATGCAAAGTCAGACCTGTGGTTAACATGGGCAGTATTTGTGTTTATTCTGGAAAGTATAAAAGTTTCACAAAATTAAAAAAAAAAAAGAAAGAATAAATAATACTTAGATAAATAGTTAATACTGATCATTGCTGCTAATTTATATGCAGAAATTTGTTCTAAAAAAGTAGGTTTTCTTTTTAAAAAAATCCTTTAAAAAGTGTGACCAAGCCAGAATCCCAGCTGATATCAATGTAGTTAACCTTACTGAATGAAGAAATTTAAGCTAATTACTACCTCATTTTTCTGTTTTGATCTGGACTCTGATTATGAACGATTTGTGATTACAAAAAAAAAGCTTTATTTATGCATATAATATGACCATAGCTACACAGCATAAGTGTTGAGGCTTATTCTCAGACCAGGAATTATTCAATAACATTATGCATCAGACACTTTCAAAATTATTATTGATAATTGTATGATTTTCATGTGGAATTCAAGTAAAGAGGTAAAATGTATCAAATAAAGTATTCATTTCAAACTATCAGTTATGTGTAATTTAAACACGAGAGGAACAATTAGTGAAAATTATCTCTTTAGCTTTTAAAATAAAAATAGCTTTTTCCCTTTCATACTTTTGTCATTTAAACAACCTCAATAAAAGCCAAGTAGCAAGGAAAATGGTATACAATATATACATGTATTTTAAAACATTAATCTATGATACTGCATTAGAAGAAAATATTTAGTATGATTTTTGTGAAATATTGAATAGCTTATATGTGAGTTCAAACTCTGATATTTTAAGTAAAGCAGCTTTCTCCCTGCTCCTAGAATTGAATGGGTTAATAATTTTACCAAAAGAAAGGGCTCTATTAGTAAGATGTTTCATTTACTTGACAAAGAGAAGTTGTGGTTTATCGTTGTTCAGTACTGTTTTAATTACATATTTGAAGAAAAAAAAACATAACACAAAAAAACCACAAAAACCCCCCCTTCAGTTCCCTTTTGTATCTTTTAAAAAATATTGTTTCCGGAAAAAAAAAAGTTACAAACATACAATAATTAACACTATATTCTGGCCTTCCAATAACATTATCTTTTGAAGGCATGCACTAACCTCATCTTTTATTTCCTTTTCTTCTCTACCCTCTTATCAAGAAAAAAACACTGAAGTTGTATGATCTTCCAAAAAAAAGTCATTAATAAGCAGAAGATACAAGTATTGAGAAGTTAGTTTGAAGTTTGAAGAGGGTAGACACATAAAACTAGACTTTCTATACATTATCGCTATTAAAATTATTGTTACTGTTATCATCATTTAGATTTATGTGGCAATAAGAAAAAGTCATTAAAAAAAATTTAGGTGTTCTAAAACCAATTAAACTTTCAATCATAATGATGACCACATAGTAGCACTAACTATTCACATACAAATAACATATTAATTCAAATAGTAAATAAATCAAAAAAGGAAAAAACATAATTACCCTTCACACAGAAGTGAAACGTCAGATTTCTCCCAAACAAATAGTTCATCATTGTACCCCAAATGGGTATTTAACAGACATAATTATATATTATGATAATAACACATGAAGAGGATCAGAATCAAAAAAATAACTGGAGGCTAGATAGCACCCAGGATTTGTGTTTTAGTTTCTATTTAAAGTCTTTACACTTAAAATTGAGATTTGAAAAACTCCTATTAATATGCCACTAATTCACTACATACCTAAATCTTTGCTAGCAACCTCTCCTAAAGTTTTTCAGACAAGTCTAGAGCTTGCTAAATAACAGTATCCAAGTTTAAATCTAAAGGCACTTTTAATACACAAATACACTATATTACTTAGGTTCTTTTGTCTCTTGTCCCTTTTCTATATGCATTTGCCCTATACAGTCATGGGAATGATTCAGTAAATTAGCAGAGAATCTCACAAAGCCACTAAGGTGAGTTAAAATTTGAGCAAGAAATACTAACGAAAGTGCCTGTGTTGAGGTATTCAGAGATTTTTTTGGGGGAAACCTAACTGGAACCCAATCAAGAAAATTACATATTTAGTCTGAAACAATGGGGCACAAGTCTCTATTATCTTTCAAAATTTTTACTGAAAGGAACTAGCTAAGAAGGGACTGGTTTCGTACTACACATCATCTCACCCACTCAACACACAGAAAGGAAATATGAGCTCAATGAAAGATTAAAACCTATTGAAATTAACATTTTTATCTCTTTACAGAATTTCCTAACCATCAGGTTATTATGAGAATGTATGCATGGGGATGGAGGAGTCTCCACCAAAGTTGTTTGCTCAAACAGTGGAAAAGGTGGTTGTTTATGTCTTAGTTCTCATGCTGCCCTGCTGGGATAGAAGTCTGGGGAGAGAGGGAAGCTATTGTTGTATCTCAAAATATATTATAAAACCTAATTTTCTGTAATTTCTTACTTTTTCCTGTCTTAAAATAAAGGTATCAAACCAGCAATACATTCAAACAAAACACAATATTTTTTCCCCTTTTTAATTTGAATGTGCACCCCAAGAATGAAAAAACCCTCATAGTCTGCCAAGACCCAAAGTAGCATTGTTTTTTGACATTGTAACTGGCTGATCAAATAATTCAATCAAAGTATTCTGGGAAAGGAGTTAAACAGCTGGCTCTGAACTCATCTCCGTAGCAATATTTTAGCAAATACAATTTGCTCTTGATTATCTCATTCCATTTCCTTGTATTGGTGTTTGGAGACAAAATCTTATTTCCTTTTATTTATGCCCTTATTTTATTTTCCTTTCCCACAACTTCAGCATCAACAGGGTGAACTAGTATGCAAGGAAACCAGACAAGTCTTCAGGGCAGTGAAAAATGATTTGACATACATAATAACCACAACTTAGAAGATGATATATTCATTACTTTCTGTCATCTGATGGTTCTTCTGCTGGCAGGAAGAAATGACCCTCAATTATGGAGATTTATGGTAATTTTACTTTTCAGTAAAACTTTAATAACTGTTTCTGGAATTGTCCCCTTCTATACCCCTGCTACCTTTTGAAGCACTAAGAAATATAGTAGCAGGAATAATATAAATAGTAGCTTGATAAAGAATTGAAATAGCTGAAACGGAGGGTGTGAAACTCCTAAATAAAAACAGGCAGACTTTTGTTCCTTTAAAACAGAAAAGAGCATGTTTGCTACCATGCCACTTGTTACAGCTAGCCAGCAGCCTGACAAGATTTTATAGTGGAGCTTTTGAAAACATATCAACATAGATCTTCATTAAAACATTGTGTCTCGACTAGCATCACTTTTGAGATATGAACAGTTTATCACAGATCAATTTGTAGCGAGAGGGCACTAAATGTAAGAAAGTAATGAAAAAGTTATTTTATTTTAATGTGAAGATGTGTTCCAGAAACCTAAGGAATAAAAAAGGTAATTTTTCAGTTTTACATATATTGATCATTAAGTTTGCTTCCTAACTTTAATATTTATATCTATGCCTTGTCCAAACATCCTCACGGGATACTGAAAACATATGAATGTATCCAGTGATCTCACTCATTATTAAGCCAATTAATGCAGTGTACCAAACATATTTGCTCACCAGTATTGTAACGTATCCTGTAATCTTTAATTAACACATTTGCCTATCTTTTTCTGAAATGTAGTAAAACATACAGTAATCACTCATATCTAATGAGAGTAATTCATAAAGCTATACATGAAAAAACACTAAATGATCTAACATACTCATTGCTCATACATTGAAAGATGCATCTTGCATAACAAATCATAAAAACATTGAAATTAAATTACTGGAAATTTTGTGACTGATCTGAAAGACAGCAAAATATGGCAACATTGTTCTTTCAGACAAACACAGTTTTAAGAAACCTTGGAATCTACTTTAAATTTTGAACTTGTGGACAAATAATAATAGGTACAGCTTTAGCTGCAATGTGGTTGGCTGTATATCACTGTAATATTCTAACTGATTTTTATGGGTTTTATATATGAAATTTTCCAAAACTTTCCCATTTGTGATGTATCTCTAACAGACTATCAAGGAAAAGTTATTGAATTCTTTTTTAATTCTTGTAATGGCGTAAAAATAATAGGATACACTATTTTAAAGTGTAAACCTATGCTCCTAAAACTCCTGCTCAAATTCTGACCCTTTATGGGTTGTAGCTGTAGTTCCCAAATGATTATGGAGTAACAAAGAAGATAACAATCCTTATCATTGGGAAAGAAGGAAAAAAAATGTAAGCTGTATAAAAGACTTAGAGAGTTTATTTCAGTGATTTGGAAAAGAATCTTGAAACCTGCTGGTAACCAAAAACATCTAAAACTACACTAAGGACATCCTGACGGTTTAAAAGCTAAACAAGACCTCAATATGAGATGATGGACTGGAGCTGACAAAGGGCTAAATAAGAAGAAAAGCAAAGCAAGAAGTAGCCAGTTTACAATCCAAGTGACATAGGCATGAATTGTCCTAACTTTCAAGCTTCCATTTAAGTCTGACCAATATAATTACCTGAATTCTACATAAAGTAAGTGGAAAAAAATGGGGATACCTGAATACCTGCAGAATCTAAGTCTAAATATCCCCCTTTCAACTTATGTTATAGGGAATTATCTTGGACAATACAGGGCATCTCTTTGAACAACTGAAGTTAAGCATACTGGAAATTTTTAGATGAAGAAGAGTACCTACATCGATTCATTTATTTGTCCCTTCAGAGTTTGGAATCTTGGAAAGTAAGCAGAGAGTGACAGCTTTCCAAGTCCTTCTTGATTTTCAATTATCAGCATCACAACTTAGTCGCACTGTCACGCTTGAAGAGAAAATGTTGGGCCTCTCAGACTGAGGTAGCCACATACAGGCCATCTGCTAGACCCGTGTAAAAAAGTTAAGTAACCAGTATCCTTTAGAGGTAATGGCTATTTCCACTCAAGAGGCATGGTTGAAGAGGTAAAGGTTATTTCCACTCAAGATGCACGATTAAAGGAAGTATTTTGTTGTTTTCTTTTCTTTTTTGGATGTGTTAATCATAGCAGATCATTATTAGTTTAATTGTCAAACAGCAAAGTCATCAAAGAAGACAAACACCTGAGAAAATGGGAACCTGAAGTAGAATAACAAATAAGAAATGTAGCCAAGGTAATGTTGGTTTGGATGTATGATATTATCACCTGTTCACATAAAATTACACATTGTTCTAACATGTACCGTTAGTATGGTTCTCCCTCTCTCGCCGCTATTTGTAGAGTAAATACTACTGGGGGGGGGGGACAGGGGGAACCAAAACAATCAAACAAAAAAAAACAATCCTAAGAAACCTCCAACCAACCAAAAAACCCCAGAAAATCACCTTTTCTAAAATTAGGATAATTTAACATTGGAAGACTTTGTATGAGAAAGTCTTGCTCTCACAAGGACTGGGAGTCTTTGCAGTGAGATATTTTTATGACTTTAATAAGGCATCTGGAGAATAAATCATAGAATCATAGAATCATTTAGGTTGGAAAAGACCTTTAAGATCATCGAGTCCAACCATAAACCTAACACTGCCAAATCCACCACTAAACCATGTCCCTAAGCACCACACCTATATATCTTTTAAATACCTTCAGGGATGGTGACTCAACCACTTCCCTGGGCAGCCTCTTCCAATGCTTGACAACCTTTTCCATGAAGAAATTTTGCCTAATATCCAATCTAAACCTCCCCTGGGGCAACTTGAGGCCATTTCTTCTTGTCCTATGGCTTGTTACTTGGGAAAAGAGACTGACACTCACCTCTCTACAAACTCCTTTCAGGTAGTTGTAGAGAGCAATAAGGTCTCCCCTCAGCCTCCTTTTCTCCAGGCTAAACAACCCCAGTTCCCTCAGCCGCTCCTCATAGGACTTGTGCTCTAGACCCTTCACCAGCTTCGTTGTCCTTCTTTGGACATGCTCCAGCATCTCAATGTCTTTCTTGTAGTGAGGGGCCCAAAACTGAACACAGTATTCAACCAGTGCTGAGTACAGGGGGACAACTTCCCTAGTCCTGATACAAGCCAGGATGCTATTGGCCTTCTTGGCCACCTGGGCACACTGCTGGCTCATATTCAGCCAGCTGTCAACCAGCACTCCCACATCCTTCTCTGCCAGGCAGCTGCTCTTCCCGGAGCCTGTAGTGTTGCATGGGGTTGTTGTGACCCAAGTGCAGGACCTTGCACTTAGCCTTGTTGAGTCTCATACAATTGGCCGTGGTCCATCGATCCAGCCTGTCCAGGTCCCTCTGCAGAGCCTTCCTACCCTCAAGCAGATCAACACTCCCGCACAACTTGGTGTCAACTGCAAACTTACTGAGGGTGCACTCGATCCCCTCAACCAGATCATTGATAAAGATATTAAACAGAACTGGCCCTAACACAGAGCCCTGGGGAACACCGCTTGTGACCAGCCGCCAACTGGAGTAAACTCCATTCACCACCACTCTTTGGTCCCAGCCATCCAGCCAGTTCTTTACCCAGCGAAGAGTACACCCGTCCAAGCCATGAGCAGCCAGTTTCTCCAGGAGAATGCTGTGGGAAACAGTATCAAGGACTTTACATATTATATACAACCTATACATTGTTGAGTTTATATTAGTTAATCACTCTCTATACAATCTATGAAAAGCTGCTACTTGTAAATAAATGTACACATAATGCTAGACCTAGAGAAATAATTTTAGACAGGAATTTGAATCATGCTGATACCCACATGATTTGTCAGCAAGACCAAGTCTTTGGATCCACCTCAAAGACCCCTGCTTCTTGAACTAACAAAAGAACTGATGACAGTTGCAAACCATCTCAGAAGCTTGCTCCTGCTTCAGTCCTTGTCATTCCGAGCCCCTTCCATGCCTTTTGTTTCTGACCACCGTTTTCCTTCTTGGTTTATCCCTCTGCACTTTCCACTGAAGTTTTATCTTTACTTTCCAATTTATCATTCCTAATCAGAGATCCCAGTTGCTGTTTCCTTCCAAAATATATGTCCCAGACTACTTGTTAAACTAGCAGCATCTGATTTCCTTTTCCCAATTCCCTTCACATTAAAGTTTTTTTTCATGTAATTCTTCCAAAACTTGCTTGTTACCTGCCTGCCTCCTGCCTATCCCTTCCTGAACCTCTCTCAGTTACCCATTTGAGTTTTCTGGTTTCTGTTCCATTCTTCAGTCTGACTCTAAAGATGTTGTGGCCTGAATATGAATGATATATAGTTTTCTAGAGAAGTTGTCAAGTCACTGAGAACATTTACATGCAGAAAAAAATAGTCTGTCCACACAAGAGAACAGATGCAGAAATATTCACCTAAGCAAATAAAAGTTTATGTCAGAACCCTCCTGCTGTCTTCTGTGTTGCCGTAAATAGTTTTGAAGTACAAAGTAAATCACACCATTATTCTGCATATGGAATTATAAGAAATTAATTACAAAAAATAAACAGACACCTTCAATATTATATTCAAATTCCATTTGAGTAGTCAGTCACTTTTTCTTGACTTGCTTGTGTTACATAAATGATGAGGTGATAAAGTAGCTATGACAATCTAAAATAACTGTGAAGCTGTTACTGAACAATTAGTGTAACTCTTACTGAAGTAGTAATCCTAACTCAACAAGATACCTTCTTCTAAGTTGTGGAATTGTGGAATATGTTACAAATATTTTTTAAAAAGAAAAATATATGAAGGGGAGATTCAGTCACCTAAATGTAGATGTCTAGCACAAGCTGAGTTGCCCTACAGTACTCCCTTTGGCCTCCAGTTGCTTCTACAGAAGTACATGTGTATCTCTTAGATCCTGTGTTACATCTGCCAGGATGGCTGTCCCAGATTTGTTGAAATATTCTAAATGCCACCAGATAGGCATCATGCATTCAGTTGCATGCTGGCAATTGAATCACTACCAAACTACCAATTTGGCATTTGTTAGCTAGAAAAGGTTTATACAAAACTTAAATAAATGCCCCATCAGCCACGCTGTATACCTGTTGTGTAGTCCTCAGAGTGGAATTCCATACACAGAGCTGTCTGTAGGACTGTATTCTCAAAAGAGTTACAAAATTATATTTTTGTCTCCTTGCCATTGAAATATACGTAGTAAACCCCATTTGATCAACTAGATCGATAAAAGACTTATTCAGACACAATCACAAATTCTTCTATGAACATTACCTTAATTCTTGGTAGGTAGATTTGTGTCACAAAATGTGACTGGGCTTCAATATTTATAAAGCAATTGAAAATATAAAGATTTAGATATAAATGGCAGTAGACATGAAAATCATACTTTTAGCTAGCTAGCTAGCAGCTTGTTAATCTATCTAGTTCCTGTCTATAAATAAAATATGATTGACACTTGATAATTTAATTCTTCATAACTGAAATGATTGCCAACAACTTATTTCTCTTATTAGGTATATGTTAACACCATCTGGCTTGCAAAATTTTTTTATTACTGATGGCACAAACTATATTTTGATTTTTTTTTTCTGGGTGTTAAAGATAAGTGTAGTTTTAAGTGAGTAGCTGTATACCTTTATTTTTGGAGGTATGTAAAAAAATTTTTTAAATATCTCCAGATAGATAAAGTGTTCTTATCAGAAATAAGCAACAAAATACCTTCCATGTTGTTGCATGAATAGCTGACATACATTTCAGATGATCACAAGTATTTATTTATTAGTGGTCATCTACCAACTAGCATGTTGTTGAGTTTTGAAAATGGAAATTCTCTGTCATCTTTTGCAATAAATCAAATAAATGAAATAGTTATACACAAGATTCCTGTGAACACCACCAAAAATGTGAGACTTTTAACAGCAGGTGTAGTACAATAGGCAATTACGTAATAAAGATACCAACTTGTTTGAAAAATGTTGGCTGGGGCTTGGTTGGAGTGTATAACACTAGACTGAACAAGAGGAGTCTTCATCAACTAAACACTACACTTGCATATGATAAATATTCATAATGTCTTTACTATTGTTTCCTACTTAATGTTACACACATTATTTGAAAGCAACTTTTAATGTAATTGTTTGTCTTATTTATGGGAAGAAAGCCTGTATTTCCAGATGAATATATCAAACCACAATAGACTTAAAAAGAAGAAACAAAAGACCACTCACATGTTAAAGAGTGTCCTTCCTTTAGGGTTAAATCTAGGATCATAATCTTTTTCTCAGTCAAATACCTGTAGAATAGGAGAAAGAAAATATTTGTTATTTAAAGCCTTTTAGGTGTTTGGGCTTTTTTTAATTTAGGGCAAAATCTGCGAGAGCCTGCTGTTATAGCTGATGAACGTGATAAACTGGTAGAACCATCTGTTACTTAACAAAACACCATAGTGGTGTCAAGAAGTAATTCTGGCTAAGAACATATTGCTCTAGAAACAAAAAACTTAAATTACTACTGTAGAAAGTAAAGACAATGATTCTTAAATCTTTGTGAAAGATTGCTTGTGTGTTCACTCCTTTCAGATAACATTTTCTCCCCTCGTTTCCCTCCTGTCCTCTCTAGCATTCTTCTTTTGCCAGTTTTCAGTTTCATTCAAGTAACAGATACAAATAGTATTAGAAAACAGTCAGGAATTTCAACAGAAGAACAGACAGATGTGAACAGACCTGTGGGTCCAGAAACAGACAAGTACTTTGGATAGACTCTGAAGAAGACGGAGTAAGGAATGCTCAAAGAGACAGAACAGTGAGTGAAAAAATAGAAGCAAGAAAATCTATAGAATTTCAAGGCATAAAGTAGCAATGCTGAATGTTTTCCCCTTCCCTTTTCCTCATAACACTATAAAATTATTTTTTTTTATTATAACATTGAGTTTTATAATCATGCATCAAATAATTTCAGATTACTTACTTAGTACCATTACCTTTCCAAATACACATTTCCGGCATATCGCATGTTGACCACACAGGACTGGGGAACAGACTGCTGTTTTCTTGTTGTTGTTTTTCCCTGCAACCCAGTTGATATCCCTTAGAAAGTTCTAACATCTTTAAAAAGATACACTGTCTCCAGTAGCCATGAGAATTACAGAGACATTAAGTTTACATAAAGATAAGGTTGTCTCTGTCGCTTTATACTGAATTTAATTTGCTGTATTCAGAGACCATAGGAAGATAAATGGGAACAACCTGATCTTTTCCCTAAAACAGATGATGTAGCGACAGATCCAGTGAACAGATTTTGATCAGTTTAGCAATGCACTGCCTAACAACTAAATCTCAGCTTCTGTAGAATAATTCTGATTGCTGCACATGCTATCTCAGTTCTCTAAATGTTAAAATGTGAACATTTGCACACTTAGACAGTGGTTCATACTTAGACAGTGGTTCACAGGAACCAGACTACTGAATAGTATCCTAAAAAAAAACGGCATAAAGGAGTATTTATGGACACTCTTTGGTAGATTTAACCACTTAACTTAAAGTTGCAATTACACACATCTGTAAATTTTGACTCAGAACTAGAAAACTCCTTGCATCGTCTCTCCCCATATGACTTTAATCATCTAGACTGCTGCTTGATTTTTCTCAAAGCAGAAAATTCATCTGTATTTATCACTGCTGTGGCAGTCCAGCAGCTTCTGTGGTATGGGTTGTAGGCCTATTACAGCTTTTGAGCCAATACAAGCTACACATCGTAACATACTTGCAGATATCTTTGAAGACTGAAACACCCACACCTACATCACAAGTCTAAACATAGAAACCTATGTTTCTGTTGATGGTGGGGAAGGGAGTGGAGTGCCTGAAAGAACTTCTTAAATCTAATATTTGGTGTATTTTATGGATTAACTTCTGGCTAAACAACAAATAATTAATTAATCAAGTCCAATAAGAGCAAGAGAGACCATCTGGACCTTTTCCTGAAGATTTCCTGACAGCCTTTTCCTGAAGATTATCTATAGCACCTTTCAGCTTCTTAAGTTCAATGTATGAACCATATTTTTTCCTTGAGGTTCCTAACACCTTTTTTAGTTCAGAAGTTTACTTTACAGTAAACAGACCAAACAGATAAAAGATCTTTAGAAATAGCACTGCTATATAATAAGTGGGTTTAATTAGCTAACTTTGCCACAATACATTCTGTGAAACAGAACTTCAGAAGTTTATGACACAAATAATATGTGAACAAGATTTATATATGAATTATTTAAAAAATATATAGGTTTGGTATATAACAGGAGAGTCTTATCTAGTACTTCTGATTACTGAACCATCTGACAGGAAATAGAAAGGAATTATTCATATGCATATGCATTTAAGTAATTGAACTGTAACATTGTGGGACTGTTTTGAAGTTTTACATGAGGAAGTTGAATCTGTGTATCTTGGAAGTTCAGCCATGCTGTGGACATCTCTATGTATGATAGGAGGTATCTAAAACTATTAGGATCTAAACTAAAGAGTTTCACAGGCTGAGTATTTCAGTGTAGCACCACTGTGTGACCTGGCTCAGTTTTGCTTAGGAAATTTTTGGTGATCTGTGAGAAAGTTCAGGCCATGCAGCATATGAAAAGTTTTAACACATTATTGAGATGGTAATAGTTTTCAGGTCAAGAATTCAAGAGAGAAAATATGGACAAGAAAAAAGTATAAACACTTTAGAAAAAAGTAGATAATCAGAAAACGGCATCTCAACAACACTGAAGATTAGCATATTCAAGGATAAAGGGAAGGTAATGCTTCTTCTCATGTTTGATGACCAGCTGCACAACAGAGACTCAAGGTGGTTAGCTAGTGCTTAGCCTTGTAACATCCTGATCCTAGATATCTTCTGTACATATTATCCAACAAGCGATCATTGTGTGATTCTAAGTTGTCTATGTCTGTCTTGAAGAATGGGAAGAGATATCTAAGTAAAAGTAACCCAGTGAGAGAGTTACAAGGTCCCTGAATTCTGACCTGAAGACAAGTGTCATGCTCACATTTACACTAAGACTAACTGCCTCTAGAGCAGGTTAGCTGTGTCTAGTGTATATAGAAAACAGCCCTGGGTATCCCAGAGAAATAGGCATCTCTGTGATATGAATTTTCTCATTCTAGAGTAGACCTAGAATGAAAAATAGACTACTGCTACTACTACTAATAGAATGAATCTCACTGTATTTTTCTCACTGACTAAGAAGAGACTATGTGTGTGGTTTTCAGTTGCATAAATGTAGGTTTACAGTGCCTTATATGACCTAAGATTTCAGAAATATCTACATGTGGTTGGAAGACATGAAGTGGAATCAGTGGGAGAGCCATCCACTTTTAAAAGAGCAGTTGGAGTCTATCTGTGATATCCTATGATTTCTAAGAAGGCTTCATACATCTATGATCATGCAACTGAATCCCAACATAATTTGTTTTAGCTAAAACTTAAATATCTACATTTCTCATGTCTTAGGTTAGCCAAAGGAAGTCCAACTTCTGGTACCTACCAGAAGGAGGAGGAGATTTTAAATTTAGTAAGATCTTAAAAATGTGCATGTCTGTAGAAGATATGAACAAACACCAAAGATACGTGCATTGGTGTGCAGATGTGTGATCTGACAAGCTCTTTAAAAGCTGGATAATGCTCTGATATACAAAAGTTGAGACAAGATGTGGATAATGCTCTGATATACAAAAGTTGAGACAAGATGATAGAATCATGATTTAAGAAAGTAACCTGTGCTGAAGTGATCACTGAAAATGGCCTTAGAAGTCAGAGACAGTCAGGTTTGAATGAGAAGCTGCTGATCATTTTACATGAAAAATTATATTACAACTAGTATTGTAAATTTCCTAGTATGGGAGAAAGACTTTCAATTTTTATGTATTTCTGTGAATGCACCAGAACAATCACATCGAACACTGAAAAAACCACAACAGCTTGACCCAGCTCTCTCTGAAGTAATTTACCTAAATGTGGACTGAATTGGAACTGGACTAATTAGTCAATGAACACAAAGTAGGTCTTTTCCAAGTAGTTAATGATTGAAGAAGCTCTTTAAAAGAATAAAATCCTCACCAGGGTGAAATACATGGGAATTTTCCTATTTGCAGGTTTAAAATGCCTAAAATTCATTTAGTAGCTACGCAAGAGCCTATTCAAATAAAAAGTTTGTGAAGTTTTAGCAAAAAAGCTAACTCATTATTGTTTGTTATTGTCATAACATTGTTAAACAACCATCTATTTTTCCCCTTAAGAAATGATATCATGTGAAGCCAAATATTCTTATTGAAAATATATTAAAGTAATTATGGTCTTCTTCCTGATGAGAAAATAGCTTTGTGTAGTTTTACCCAAAACTACTTTATGTTTGGTAAAAAAATTATTCTCTCTGTTATCAGCATGGGTTGATTTTTAAGAATTCAGACAAGGATAATGAAGAGGAGCAGATGGACTTTGTATTTCTGTGTTTCAGAGACTAATGAAATTCTGTACATATCACAAACACAGAATACTTAAAACACTCACTTAAATTTTACTGTATTTAATTTGTATACTGATAATTTAATGTTCAAAAGATATCGTAACTCCTACAGCTATAAAATTATTCTTACAGTCTTTTTAACTGAAACTCACCAACCTAATTTACTTATGATACTAGAATATTGAAAATATATGTATTCAGAATGACTTTAAAAATACAGCATGCATATGAGAAAAAAACCCAGATTTTTCACATTAAAAAAAAAAGGGGAAAAATTCTGCAACCTTTGTTTCTCTCCCCAAAATCTCTTGAATTCTTTCCTGTTTGTTTGTTTTACCCATGACAGAAATGCTGGAGTGATGGAAGCTTTCATATACCTCCAAAAAACTTACTTTGCTTGGCAGGTAGGGCACTTCTGAGAGATGTTGGTTTTGAACACTTTCAGAGTAAAACACGAATTGATTCCTGGTCTTCTGGTTTTGGGGTAAGTTCTATAAGCACTTTGTAGAAAGGGTGGTAGCTTTTTATTTTCTTTGTTCAAAGAAAAGAGGAAATATCACTGATTACTGCTTAATGATGGAGTCCAATACCATTAGTATGTGTCAGACGACCTGTTTTGAATGCATTAGGGATGTAACAACATCTCCAAAAACAAAGCAAAAGAACATATTATTTCTTAAATTCAGACAGCACTGAATTTTGGCTAAACTCTTAAATGATCATTGACATTTACAAATGCAAAAATCTCAGGCAATGAAGGAGTTCTTGAAAGTACACAGGTTAAATATTTCCACTATTAGGCAGAAACAATGCTTTTCAGGATCATATTTTTTTAAGTTAGATGCCATAATTCTGCTTATACTAGGTACTATTGTTTGGAGTTTTTTTCCATATACAGGGTTTAAACTTGTTATAATATATCACAGTGTGTTGGCATAACGAACAAGGGGAGATATGATATGTTAACAATATTGTATGTTCAGTCGAAACGCTTCTGTGTTTTGTACAGGATTTGATATCCTCATAACTTAGTTACTCAAATTCCTGTTGGCAAAGGTTCAAAACCTGTTCATTTGGTTGATTATAAAGCAGTCATTCTGAAATCAAAAAACAGTCCTCCAAGACTGTTGTTGACATCTGATATTGGAAATTCTTGATTTGCAGGCAAAAAAAGTTGCTCATGGAGCTGGAATAATTTTCTAAATATGCAATTTGTGCAAAAATAATGCAAAAAAGTGCAGGTATCAATAAGTTTTCCATAGTTATCACTAGGAAGATAGGTTAGAAATACTGATGAGTAAAACAGACAATTTGGTAACATGTTAGGCACCCAAATTTCAATTTTTAATACTTTAAAATGGGCAGTTTTTTTCATACAAACTATGGATGTGTTGTATCTTCATATAAATCACAAATGAAGTTAGTTAAATATATGTTGCAGTGAGAAAAGGTAAAGTTTCACACCACTCAGATTCTGCTCAGGCTTCTGAAAGGCACTTTGAACTAAATGAAGTTCAGTCAATGTGTTTCACATGATTAAAAGGATGAGCACAGTCATTAACAAAATTGACTAATGGACTAGAGGGTTCTAAAACTCCCAAATGCCATCATGATGAAATGAAGGCATTTTCTTATTAATTTTCCTGCATAGATCTTAGCTGGAGAACCAGGAATCTGTTATTACTTTGGAACTTCCCAGGCTGTGTAGGTGTCATGGGTCCAGAGTGATATTGCTTATGACAGAAGTCTTGTCTTTTGCATTCTAGCTATAATATAAAAGGTAACCTCTGTTTCATATTTCACAAGTTAAGATGTAAATTTGCATTTAGTTTTGTGGTGTTATTTCAGGTTAATCCTGCTAGTTCAGTTAGGAGTTAACGTAAGTTCTGTATTGATCAGAATTGAAGGAATAAACAAAAAAGATGAGATGCATATATACTCTACCTGGATACACTCTTATTCTTTGACCCATTAAAGGATATTGCTATTTATCTAGTACATAATTTGCCAGTTACATAAGGTTCTGTAGAATATAGTTTCAGTCTCAGTTTCAGTTTTTAGGAGCAAAGACTGTGAAGTATTTTCCCATTTACTTAATCTATTTTCCTACCACACAAATTCAGAAACTGATTCTCACAAATTTATGGATCATAGCCTCAAATGTTTCTAGGCTTCTTCACCTTGTGACTATGACTGTACCCTCACCACATTAAGAGTTAAAGATTCTCCTGTAATTTATTCGTAGCCAGTATT
Source organism: Ciconia boyciana (assembly GCF_034638445.1). Taxonomy (NCBI): domain Eukaryota; kingdom Metazoa; phylum Chordata; class Aves; order Ciconiiformes; family Ciconiidae; genus Ciconia; species Ciconia boyciana. The sequence goes on from NC_132934.1 coordinate 179,621,332, forward strand.
TCTCTGTACCCAGCCCCCGGAGTTGGAAGATAGGGACGGGGACCAGAATGGAGCCCCCATGATCCAGGGGGAAATGGTCAGTGACCTGCTGCACCACTTAGACACTCACAAGTCTATGGGGCCTGATGAGATCCACCCGAGAGTACTGAATGAACTGGCAGATGGGCTCACCAAGCCCCTTTCCATCATTTACCAGCAGTCCTGGCTAACTGGGGAGGTCCCAGTTCACTGGAGGCTTGCCAATGTGACGCCCATCTACAAGAAGGGCCAGAAGGAGGACCCGGGGAACTACAGGCCTGTCAGCCTGACCTCGGTACAGGGAAAGCTGATGGAGCAGATCATCCTGAGTGCCATCACACAGCATGTAGAGGATAACCAAGGGATCAAGCCCAGCCAGCATGGGTTCAGGAAAGGCATGTCCTGCTTGACTAACCTGATCTCCTTCTATGACAAGGTGACCCACCTAGTAGATGAGGGGAAGGCTGTGGATGTTGTCTATCTAGACTTCAGTAAAGCCTTTGACACGGTTTCCCACAGCATTCTCCTGGAGAAACTGGCTGCTCATGGCTTGGACGGGTGTACTCTTCGCTGGGTTAAGAACTGGCTGGAGGGCCGGGCCCAGAGAGTGGTGGTGAATGGAGTTTACTCCAGTTGGTGGCCGGTCACAAGTGGTGTTCCCCAGGGCTCTGTGTTGGGGCCAGTTCTGTTTAATATCTTTATCAATCATCTGGATGATGTGATTGAATGCACCCTCAGTAAGTTTGCAGATGACACCAAGTTGTGCAGGAGTGTCGATCTGCTTGAGGGGAGGAAGGCTCTGCAGGGGGACCTGGACAGGCTGGATTGATGGGCTGAGGCCAATCGTATGAGGTTCAACAAGGCTAAGTGCAAGGTCCTGCACTTGGGCCACAACAACCCCATGCAACGCTACAGGCTTGGGGAAGAGCAGCTGGAAAGCTGCCTGGCAGAAAAGGACCTGGGGGTCTTGATTGACAGCCACCTGAATATGAGCCAGCAGTGTGCCCAGGTGGCCAAGAAAGCCAATGGCATCCTGGCTTGTATCAAAAATAGTGTGGCCAGCAGGACTAGGGAAGTGATCGTGCCCCTGTACTTGGCACTGGTGAGGCTGCACCTCAAATCCTGTGTTCAGTTTTGGGCCCCTCACTACAAGAGAGACATTGAGGTGCTGGAGCGTGTCCAGAGAAGGGCAACGAAGCTGGTGAAGGGTCTAGAGCAGAAGTCTTATGAGGAGCGTCTGAGGGAACTGGGGTTGTTTAGCCTGGATAAAAGGAGGCTGAGGGGAGACCTTATCGCTCTCTACACCTACCTGAAAGGAGGTTGTAGAGAGGTGGGGGTTGGTCTCTTCTCCCAGGTCACAAGTGATAGGACAAGAGGAAATGGCCTCAAGTTGCACCAGGGGAGGTTTAGACTGGATATTAGGAAATTTTACTTCACTGAAAGGGTTATCAAGCATTGGAACAGGCTGCTTAGGGAAGTGGTGGAGTCACCATCCCTGGAAGTATTTAAAAGACGTGTGGATGAGGTGCTTAGGGACATGGTATAGTGGTGGTCTTGGTAGTGTTAGGTTTACGGTTGGACTCGATGATCTTAAAGGTCTTTTCCAACCTATACGATTCTGTGATTCTGTGATTTGCCATCTGATATATTTATAGATAGAAATCAAGTATCTGTTTCCTAGCCTTCATTGCTAAAGTAGTAGTAGCTCCCAAAATAAAAGTTCTAGCATACTATGTTTGTAATAATGTCTTATTCCATTCAGTCTATTATCCAAAGAACTGGGAAATTATTTAATACAAGATGTGAGACCTCTGAATGGAAAAAAATTCTACTAGTATGTTTTGTCACTCAGACTTGGGAAACAGATGTTCTAACCTGTATCATCTATATATTGACTTAATTTCTAATGGTTATTCTGCTGTGGATTTGGAGAACCACACATACAGCTGAACCCAATGACTTGGATGAAAGAATATGCTTTCAGAAATCCGTGTTACATTGTGGTTCAATGTCATTGTTGTAAGAATAATCTGCTAATGGGATACCAATCTATGAGTTTTCTGGTGACAAATGCAAGTATCAAACTATTTTGGTAATCTAGGGTGGAATTAACATTAAAAAAAGTTTTCAAAAGTTTATAGCAGTATCATAAAATATTAGCTGATTGTCTCCTAAACGAAATTAAAACCTCAGTGTAAACTTTTGTAGGTGAGAAGTAACTTGCTTTTTACCAGGTAATTCCTTTTATTATTGGTTACAATCCATTGTAATTACACAATCCACAAAAAAAGTGAGAAAGAACTATCCTTAAAATACACTGAAATTTAAAAAAACCCCGAACCTTTTCATGTACTGTCTAACTTTGGAGGAGGAAAGAGTCAATAACAGCTTTTCCAATTTTTTTTTTCCCAATAAAAATTAACAAAATTCCTGAAGCATCAACATAGGTAGTCTGTGCATCTCTAGAAGTGGATAAGTAGTACCAACGACAAAAAAGTTCACCAACTCAGTCACAAGAATAAACAGGTAAGATGCACAAAATCAGCATGCCTCTGTCTACCATACCTGAGAGAAGTTATAAGATCACGTTATTAAATCACGTTTAACAAGTTATTTGAAAACACAAAACTAAGGCATGGAAGTGGTGCTTCTATTTTACAAATGACCGAAGCAATTCCATGAGGTGCTGGAGAAATAGGTTAAAAATCCCACCTCTAATGAGGTGACTACAGTACACAATTTGTACATTTCAGGAAGATGTAGCAGTCCCATGACTTTTGACTAATCTGGGACAGAGTTTTCTCTCAAGAATTTCCATTTTGCATGCAGTAATTAAATATACATAGATCTAGAGTGAGATCCCAGCTGGCAGGAAGAAATATCCCAGTGAATATATGTCTATTTTATTCAAAATGGAACAGAATCCTCAGACATTTGAGAAAACAATATATTTTTACAGTGCTCTATTCCCAGTGTTTCCTCCATCACTTTTAAGTTCTCTGCTCACAAGGTTATTGTAGCTAGGATACAAGGATGTGACCATATTTTTAGTATAGCTTTTTTTTTGAAAAAAAGAACTTGTTACTTACTTATTTCCAGAAGATGAATCAAAGAAACTATCAGTGAAATACAGAAAATCACATAGATTACCAAAGCAGAACTTAGTGTCTATGTTCAGAAGAGCAGTCTAAGAATTAATGTCCCTACAAAGCCTATGTAAACAAAAGCCTGTAGTCCCACAGGTACACATGTCCAGAAGCACAGGTGCTGAATAACTAAACCATTTCCAGATACAGCTGTTGAGAACTAGAAACAACATGTCATTCATCTTACTCAGTTTTAGAGGTCTACAAGGTAGATGCCAACATCCAAGCTAGTTGTCTACCCCCCCCAAAAAAAAAAAACAAACCCACAAATAAGTCACAAAAATCATGCATTAGAAATGCTTATTTATTTGCATTGACTAGCTTAAGTGAGATGTCTAAAACCTACACATAAGATTTTAAGCAAGTTGAATTTTTTTTCTGAGGGTCCCCATTTCTACATCTTTTGAAAGGCTTAATTTGCCAGACATCTTAAAAGAACACCTCACACTGAGGGCATTTGTCAAAACAAAGATAGAGAAGATGATGTTCCTAACATCATTGTCTAGTAATTTGAGTTTTGTGACAGGAATTGATCTAGAGAAAATCAAGCAAAATGAAATATTACTTGACAGCCTACTGCTTAAGTCACTCTACTGATTGTAGAATCTTTATTCATTCACTGTGCCCTGTTTTATTCTAGAATGGGGGTGGAGGATTGTTTTATTTTTAATATGAAGACTCTCCCAAGAGGAGGCAAATGTTTCCTCTTTCCTTAGCTCATGTGGGTGAATATGAACTAAAGGCCTGGGTTTTATCAGCTTCTTTCCGCCTCCACATCAAAGCTTCCTGACATGCTAATTTTCAGCCCAAGTATTCTGAGTATTCTGAATTCCTCTCCACGCTGCCCCCATCCTTACTCTGTACTCCATTTTCTTTTGCAGATTGGTAACCTAAAGAAATGGGTTGGCTTTGCTGTAGTACAGAATCACACTTTGAGCATTTCAGAATTGTGAGTTCCCAGAGCTGGGGAACTAAGACTTCGTAAGTGTGCAACAGTAAATATTCAACTGAATGTGAAGGAGGAATTTTTCATTCTGATTATTAAAATCTCTAAAAAACATTTTTATTTTGGCCCTCAGTCTCTAGAAGAGCAGATATGAAAACTTTGACTAAGCATTGTCTAGTACCTCAGACAGTCATTACCATTATACTCAGATTTTTAGCTGCGGTGAACCAGTTCCTGAGTTCTTCACTTATTCCATGCATATGAAGGTACTCTAGTCACAATAATTTGATAAAAATTAGCATAATTTGATGAACACTGTGCATCTTATGTGGCATAAGGTTTTAAGTCAAAACAGGGACATACTGGGAAAGAGGTATGTCTGCTCACTCACGGCCATGGAGTGATAAAAGTTAGCAGCATCTTTTCGAATAATAATAAAAATACTCAGTACTTGATAAGAATAGTTCCTACTTAAAGCACCTAACAAACATAAACTTATTAATTAATTGAAGAAGTAAAGCCTATAAATGGGCTGGGCCATATCATCATAGCAAAAAAATTAGATCATTAAAATAATGTTGAGTATATTCTAAAGTTAGAGGCAGTAAACTCAGACAATTTTAAAGTGAAAGGAATTGAAATATCTGTCACTGACTTGTTTCCTTATTTCAGCAGAAGGTCAGAAAAAAGCCATTATAGGAACATTTCTATTGGTATAAAAAAAGGCAACAAGGGCTGAGAAAAAATAAGATTGCCTCCAATGTACTGTTCTGGCAAGTTTTATTTTTTGACAGTATATTACATGGGAAACATATCCCAAATTTAATTTATTTTGAAAGAGGAGAGGAGCTAAAAAATACAAATTTTATTAATGAGATTATACATATGGAAGTGGTATTTTGCAGTAGTTCTATTCATGTAGTGTAGGTTGACATTACATATTTGTTATATAAACTGCCTAAACTGTTCCAAAAACAGACATGATATTTCAGGGCTCTCACGGCAACCAAGTACTCACTAAGGTACAGAGCTCAACACAGCACAGGTCTATGAATCTTGTAATATTTTCTCTCTAGTGTTGTAATATGACTCAGCAATCACTTCTAGTGAAATAAGCTAATTATGTGCCATAGCTTTTATTATTGTTTGTGAGCAAAAGGGAGAGGAGAAAGGAAGACAGAACAAAGGGAAGGGGGGAGGAGAGGGAAGGAGGGAGGGAGAAAGAGGAAAAGGAAAGGAGGAAGGGAGGAGGGGGCGGGGGGGAAGCATTATAGTTAGAATACAGATTTGTTACTATTTAAAACCCATTAAAAACAAAGAACTGAAGTCACCAGTCAAAACAGGCAAGAACACAAGAAGATATAGAAACTCTAAAAGAAGAAGCAAAGAGGAAGACAGCAACTCAAGAAAGATCAAGAATCAGCCTGTTCCAAGCCAAAACTGCTAGCAGACAGACAGGAGCACACAGTGGTGTTACCAGAGAAGGATACTGACTATGTGAGGTATACGTTTATAATGATTTTTAATAACTTCTATAGATTAATAGCTTATACAGCCTGCAACGTATAACTCAAAATAGTCAACTAGATACAGTTATGTCAAAGCAGTATTTAACTGTGAGAAACATATAAAACAACTATGGTAATGGCAGTAAAAAAATAACAAATGTAGCAATATACATTCACAGTAGCTAGTAGTAGCATAGTGCTATGATTATGCACTTCCAAATCCTTGAGTTCTCGTAACCTCTAAGGCCCACAAGACTCCTCTATGATTCCCCTGGAGTCCATGCTGATGGCAAGGGTCACACAGACATCCTGGCTCAAGTACCAACTTGTCCTGGAGAAGGTGTTTGCCTTTTCTTCTGCTAGGGTCATCAATACTGATCCTTATTCTGCTGATCCACCCATGTAATCTTTGATTTGTCTTTTTATTTCCTAAAAATACCTGGACCTATGCATGGCTGTCATGGTTTAGCCCCAGCCGGCAACGAAGCACCATGCAGCTGCTCGCTCACTCCCCCCCGATGGGATGGGGGAGAGAATCGGAAGAGTAAAAGTGAGAACACTCGTGGGTTGAGATAAAGACAGTTTAATAGGGAAAGCAAAAGCTGCCCACACAAGCAAAGCAAAACAAGGAATTCATTCACTCCTTCCCATGGGCAGGCAGGTGTTCAGCCATCTCCAGGAAAGCAGGGCTCCATCACGCGTAATGGTGACTTGGGAAGACAAACGCCATCACTCCAAATGTCCCCCCCTTCCTCCTTCTTCCCCAGCTTTATATACTGAGCGTGACATCATATGGTATGGAATAGCCCTTTGGTCAGTTTGGATCAACTATCCTGGCTGTGTCACCTCCCAGCTTCTTCTGCACCTGGCAGAGCATGGGAAGCTGAGAAGTCCTTGACTAGTGCAGCAACAACTAAAACATCCCTGTATTATCAACACTGTTTTCAGCACAAATCCAAAACACAGCCCCATACCAGCCACTATAAAGAGAATTAACTCTATCTCAGCTGAAACCAGGACAATGGCCTTCTGAACTTTATTTCCACAAATTCTCTGGACAGGTTGTTCCTTATCCCTGCCTCATCATCTCTGGAACTTATCCAAAGATAACCATTTATTTTGTCCTCATCCTACAGCTCTTCCCCTGGATTGTGGTTCCCAAAACAGACCCAGGGGTAACCAATTCTTTTGTTCTCATTCTGGAGCCGCATTAACCTCACCTTTACTGTGTTATCCATCCTCTCCTCTATTAATTGAGTTTAACCAGCAATACACTCAATCTGTTCATGTTAATTCAGTAGTTTCGTTGCAGTCTTACAAACATGATCAGGCTTTTAAATTTTGCCAAGTCAGCATTTCTATTTTCTTTTGTCTCACCACAAGCAATCCCAAACAGGGTTAACAATGTTGTACAAAGGCCCACCTCAGCTCAACAATCTCCTTTCCTGTACTATAGGTCCCAAAGCCCTACTGTCCTTAAGATTCCTCTTGCAAGGTGGCACTTCCCTGCTTAACTGAGAGATTATCAGAAAACAGAAAAGTCTTAGGTAGTGCCAGGGATGATGAAAGCTTAGTGATTAGGTTTATGCTTAATTTAATATCATGTTAGTCCCAATCCATTACTATGTGTGTTAGTGATGAATAATTGCTGCATATTATTGTGTGAAAGATTCTGCCTGCCTTCCTTTTTTCCCTTTCCCTTTCCCTTTTCCCTTTTTCTCTTTTTACCTGTCTTTTTTTTCTTTTTTTCTGTTTCTCTTCCTCTTTCTTTTTCTCTTTCTCTTTCATTTTCTTTCTTTATTTTTTAATACTTTTTTTTTCTCCTTACAGTCCCTTGAATACACTACCCAATTTCTCCAAAATTTTCTTAGATGTCTTTTTAGTTCTTTGGTATTACTTTCATGAGGCACTCAATAGAAGAAATAATTAACTTTTATGACTGAGAAAAAAAATAAATTTTATGACTTATAAACAAAGTGAATATATGCTTTTTGAACTAGATCTAGTCATTTGCTGGTGGTGTTTGATGTTGTTTTGAGACAGAATTCCATGGGATAGAGCATAAAGGAACCTAGAGGAGCTTCCATCAACATTTGTCCCTCACTCAAAGATGCCCTAATGTTCTAATAAGATTAATATCTGGGGTTTTTAAGGTTCAGCCATTGTCAAGCTTTTGAAAAATGCCCAATTCAAAACATTTATTTCATCTGGGATGCATGATGTTCACTATGAGATGATCTTATGTAGCAGATTTTAAAATAACTCAGATAAAAGGACAGTCAACCAAAAAGGCCAAATGAAGAATCAGGCTTAGAATCAGGTTTCTTGTAGTTTCTTCTGTCTGGGCTTTGTTTCTTTTTTTCATCATAATAATCATAAGATTATTAAAAATAAACCAAAACCAAAAAATCCCCAAGAAACAAAACCACAATGAACCAAACCAAAACCCCCTAGACAACACAGGGTTATATCTAAAATAACTTTGAGTTTCCTTTTTTTTAATGCAGAAAAGGAAAGACCTTTTTTTATGACCAAAGAAATGCAAAAAAAAAAAAATTTCTAATGACTTTAGGAAGTAAATGGAACTGCCTGCATATAGATGGTCATATCAGAACCAATTGCTAGAGTTCAGAATACCAGTTAGTTTCTAGGCATTGGCTCAAAATGACACACTGGTTATTTTTAAAGATATGCAATGAGAGAGAGAGAGCAACTTAACATTTTATTAGAAGTAACAAATACAATGGTCCTTACAGTATAATATAAAGAGTATTTCAAGAAGTCTGGCAAAAATGGAACAGCTTGAATGCAACTGTATTAGCGAAGAAATACCTCAAGGATCTTGCTGGAAAATTGGGACTGTTCACGAAAACTTCATGAAAGAAGCTGAACAATGAAGGAAGGCTCACTTGGTGGGGGTTTTTGCTTCTGTTGAATTGCATGAGTGTAAATCAAAGAGGTACAGAGGGCTCCTTGTTCTTCTTGAGCTGCTTGGGTTTTCTCAGTGTCCCATCCCTGAGAGCTCATTTCCCAGCTTTCTCCTTTTCTTGTCTAGTTGGCCTTCGGTCTCCTCTTCCCAGCTCAGTTTTCTCTTCTGGTTTCTCTGTTTTTCTTTTTCCTGTGAAGAACCTGGAAAACTTTCCATTCAATAGTATTGTTAGACAGGTAAAGCCATGATAAATTTGAATCAATTCTTCTCTTAATCAAAGCTAGCTCATGTTACCTTCTTTCCCTGGCCAAGCTCTTCAGGTGTTTGCTTTCTGGAGCGACTGGAGGCACCTACAATGGATGTGTAGAAGTTACCAGGTGGCAAGGGCCTATCTGGAGCAGGAAGCGATGGTTTACCAAACTACTACCTTAGCTCTTCAAGGCAGATCCCTTGGATGGGTTTGCTCAGCCCAGCTGAGCCAGTTCTGGCGGAATCATTGCACAGAATGCAATGGCCAATATGCATCAGCCTTACCCTGCACTTTTGCAGAGCTGCAGGCTGGTGGATGACCTTGATTGTCCCTGTGGCAGCACTGCTACCTTCTGAGGGGAGAGGCTTTTGTTGTCACACTGTCTGTCAACCTGACATACCTCTGTGGTTTCTGCTTCTGCCCCCAGTGCTGGCGGCTCTTCAGCTGGTGCACCGGCAAGCCCAGCCACCTCCTCCTCAAAGAGTTCCTTGTAGCTCTCAATGAAGAACTGCACCAGCCACGTCACCTGCACACAGCGAACCATTGCGTTCTTCCCTGGTGGCTGAAAATGGGTCAAACAGCCTTTCCTACTCCAGAACCTCACTTTTGTGCAGAAAGCTGCAGATGTGGAGCTGCTCTTCCTGGCAGATTTTCCTGTCCACAAGCATTTGCTGAAGAGAGGAGGCAGCCAGATACCTCTGAACACCAAAGCTCAGGTGGGCCCAGAAGGCTACAGCCAGCTGGTAAATACAGCGTACCTTCCCCGTCACCTGCACCAGCACTTCCAGGGGGAGTGTGTGCTTCTCACATGGGCTGAGCAGATTTGACCCCACGCAGATGGCCAGGTTGCTGGCAGTCATCCTGCTGCTGTCGGTGTTCTTGCTGATGCTGAGCAGCAGGGAGAGTAAGCGCTTCAGGACGAGGAGGTTGGTGTGGGGCAACTTGTTGGCCACCCTGAGGGAATGGGAAGACAATGTTAATAAAGTGGATGCTGTCAATGCTCATTGCCCAGGCTGCTCTCACCCAAGCCCACTGGAGGGAAAGCTCCCTGGCTACGCCTGGGAGCCAGCAGAGTGCAGCAGAAGGACTGACTTCACTGAGATACTGCCACTTCCCTCCCTACCCTTCTCGCAGGAGTCACTTGGTGGAGGAACCTGCAGTGCCTTCAGGAAGTGCTCCAAGGAGAGAAATACTTTTCTGTGCCACATTCCCCCAAAATCCAACCCCAGAGCAGCAAGAAGTTGCTGGCAGAAAACACAGCTTTCTCAAGGAAAATGTCACTTCTTTGCCTCTACAACTGCAGAGCCTCTGCCAGTCCCTGTGGAGCAGGCAGGCTGCTCGCCACACTTACTCGTCCAGTCCTGCCAGCTTCTCCTGCCTGCTGGTCTTCTGCAGGGTGTTCATCCACTCCTCACAGAGTTGGACATCAAGGAGCTTGGCAGCGATGTTCTGGAGGAAGTCCTTCAATGCCAAAAGCTCCAGATGAGGCTTTGAACACTGCCACCGGGAGCACAGGCAGCGTTCCTGGCACTCTGGCTCATAGGCAGGCAACCGGGTTTCTGCTCCTGCTCTCACAGGTGCCCATCAGCATGGGAGAGCTGGGAGATGCCAGGCTCCAGGTCAGGAGGGTTCACCTTCAAGATGATGGCCAGGAGGTGTGCAGGTTTGATTTGCAGGTTTACTTCTATGTCACTGTTGAGGGCCTCCCTCAGCTCCCGGAGTCACAGCTGCCAGCCACAAGCTGGAATATCCCCTCCGTGGAGGGTCCTCACTCTTACAGGAGAACCAGCAGGTCCTGCAGGGGACATAGGAAGACAGTTTCTTGGCTGGAAACAGGTCCAGGGACAGGTGAACCTTCCTCGGCCCCTGGCAATGTGCGAGAGGGGTGGAGGGCCGAGAGGCTTTGCTGCAGCCAACTACCTGGGATGTGCCCAGTGGGGCAGAACACCAGTGCTGGGGAACGCTGGGACAGGTGGCCTCCCTGCAGAAGCTCACTGCATTGGTCTGAGACACTGGGCACCGCAAGGGATCCTCACCTTTGCCTGGCCCTTGACCAGCCTCCCCAGCCTGCTAGCATGTAATGTCATTGCCTGGGCAAGGGGAAAAAAGTGGAAGGCAAGAAACAATGCACCCGATGCTGGTCTGGAGGAGCATCTGGTGGCAGAGTGGAGGCAGGAGGGACACTCACATCATTGCAACAGCTCAACTCCTTCACGAAGAGCTTGATGGAGTGCATCTGGGTGACCCGGGCTCCCTCCACTCCTTCTGGTGCCCTGCACGTGGGGAAGGGGCAGAGAAAGAGCTCTGTGAGATCCAAGACACATTTTGTCTCTCCTGCCAGCCCAGGGAACACTTCCAAGTGACCCCGAAACACCTGGGTACCACCTATCAGTCAAGCAGAGAGCAGCAGCAGTGGTGAGGACAGGGCTGGGCAGCTGACTGCTGGACACAGCTGTGCAAAGCATCTCCACCAGCTCTGCCCAAGAACTACCCACAGCTGTGGGGGCACCTCTCCCCAGCTTGGGAGCAGTGTTTCTGTGTACAATTATGCCTGGAGCATCCCCCCAGTGTGAGCATGGGCTCCCCAGAATGAGCTGCCAGACAGGGCTTACCCATGGAGTGTGCTGACCCCATAGCTCCTTCAACACCTGGCAGCTTCAGAGAGATGAGAAACAGCCTGAGTGCCCACTGCTTCCCAGCCTGTGGGCAGAGGCAGGCACCTGCACAGCCCTGCCCCGTGGGGACAGCCACAGAGGCAGGATGAAGCCTTATGGAGCAGGACAGAGTCACTGCCCATCCCTGTCATGCGACATGGCACCGAGACTCACTGGAAGGTGACAATACAGGAGCCGCAGGGCCAGACAAGGACAAGCAAGTTGGTGTAGTTGCTGCCTTCCTCCTCCTTCTCTGCATCCCCGGCCTTCCCCTTCCCACTGCTCAGTACCTCCAGGGCCAGGCAGAGCTGGGGCCAGCAGATGCTGCCACGACTGCAGAAAGGTCAGGCAGGCAGTGACCTTGAGATGGCCTCCTTGGGGGCTCCCAGGAGTAAGTCCACATCCACCTTGTACTGGGGAGACCAGGACTAGACCCAGCACTCCAGATGTGTCTCACCAGTGCTGAGTAGAGAGGAATGATCACTTCCCACAGCCTGCTGGCAACACAGCCCAGGATGCTGTTGCCTTCACCATGAGGGTGCTTTACTGGCTCATGATCAAATCACTGTCAACCAGGACCCCAAGGTTCTTCTGTGCAGAGCTGTTTTCTAGTTGATCAGCCCCTAATGTGTACTGCTGCATGGGGTTACTGCTCCCCAGGGAAAGGACTTAGCATTTCCTATTGTTAAAGTTCATAAGATTCCTCTCTTCCCAGTTCTCCAGCCTGTCAAGGTCCTTCTAAATGGCAGCACACCCATCTGGTGTATCAAACTGTCCTCCCAGTTTTGTACCATCTGTAAACTTGATGAGGTTGCACTCTATACCATTGTCCAGGTCATTCATGGAGAAGTTAAACAGGACTAAACCTGGGATTCATCACTGGAGCTCCAGCTGGATTTTTTTGCCACGGACCACAAACCTTTGGCCCTGGCAGTTCAGCCAGTTTTCAGTCCACCTCACCATCCACTTATCTTAGTCCTTATTTCATCAGTTTGTCAGCAAAAGTACTGAGGGAGACAGTGTTAACAACCATACTGAAGTCAAATAAACCACATCCACTGCTCTCCCCCCATCCACCAAGCTAGCAAACTCTTTGCTGAAGGTTATCAGGTTGGTTAGGAATTATTGCCTCTTCATAAATCCATGCTGACTACTCCTGATCACATTCTTGTCTTCCATGTGTCTGGATAGTTTCCAGGATTAGCTCCATCACCTTCCCAGGGACTGAGGTGAGGCTGACCATCCTTTAGCTCCCCAGATCTTCCTTCTTGCTCTTCTTGAAGACAGCAGTGCAATTTGCTTTCTTCCAGTCCTCAGGAACCTCACATGATTGCCACAACCTTTCAAACATGATAGAGAGTAGCCTCGCAATGACATCAGCCAGATGCCTCAGGATTTGTGGGTGCAACCCATCAACTTACTTATGCCCACTTTTTTTAAGCACTCCCTAACTTTGTCTTCCTCCAGCAGGAATAAGTCTTCCTTTCTCCAGGCTTCCTTTCTTGTCTCAGGGGCCAGGGATCCCTGAAGGATGGTCTTACCAGCAAAGACTGAGGTGAAGAAGGCATTGAGAACCTTGGTCCTTTCCATTTCCTTTGTCACCAGTCCCCTGCCCCTTTCAGTCGTGCTTTCCCTGATCTTTATTCTACTGTTCATGTACTTGTAGAAAAATAATGACAGTGAGATCCACATTTTTAAGAATAGGTCCACATGAAATGGGGGAGGTCCCAGTTGACTGGAAATTAGCAAATGTGACACTCATCTACAAGAAGGGCCAGAAGGAGGATTCAGGGAACTACAGGCCCATCAGCCTGACCTCGGTGCTGGGGAAGATTATGGAACAGATCCTCTTGAGCACCACCACACAGCACTTACAGGACAACCAGGTGACTGGGCCCAGTTAGCACGGATTTATGAAATGCAGGTCCTGCTTGACTAACCTGATCTTCTTATGTGACAAGGTGACCCGCCTAGTGGACAAAGGAAAGGCTGTGAATGTTGTTTACCTGGACTTCAGTGAAGCCTTTGACACCGTTTCCCACAGCATTCTCCTGGAGAAACTGGCTGCTCATGGCTTGGACAGATTTAGTCTTTGCTGGGTAAAAAACTGGCTGTATGGCCGGACCCAAAGAGTTGTGGTGAATGGAGTTAAATCCAGTTGGCAGCTGGTCACAAGTGGGGTTCCCCAGGTCTCGGTATTGGGGCTAGTTCTGTTTAATATCTTTATCAATGATCTGGACGAAGGGATCGAGCACACCCTCAGTACGTTTGCAGATGACACCAAGCTGGGCAAGAGTGTTGATTCTGCTTGAGGGTAGGAAGGCTCTGAAGAGGGACCTGGACAGGCTGGATCGATGGTCTGAGGGCAATCCTATGATGTTCAACAAGGCTAAGTTTTGGGTCCTGCACTTGGCTCACAACAATCCTGTGCAGTGCTACAGGCTTGGGGAAGAGTGGTGGAAAGCTACCTGGTGGAAAAGGACCTGGGAGTGTTGGTCAACAGCTGGCTGAATATGAGCCAGCAGTGTGCCCAGGTGGCCAAGAAGGTCAATAGTATCCTGGCGTGTATCAGAAAGCGCGTGGCCAGCAGGAGTAGGGAAGTGATTGTACCTCTTTACTCAGCACTGGTGAGGCTGCACCTTGAATCCTGTGTTCAGTTTTGGGCCCCTCACTACAAGAGAGACATTGAGGTGTTCGAGCATGTCCAAAGAAGGACAATGAAGCTGGTGAAGGGTCTAGAGCACAAGTCCTGAGGAGCGACTGAGGGAATCAGGATTGTTTAGCCTGGAGAAAAGGAGGCTGAGGGGAGACCCTATAGCTCTCTACAACTACCTGAAAGGAGGTTGTAGTGAGGTGGGTGTTGGTCTCTTCTCCCAAGTAACAAGTCATAGGAGAAGAGGAAACGACCTCAAGTTGCACCAGGGGAGGTTTAGATTGGATATTAGGCAAAATTTCTTCACGGAAAGGCTTGTCAAGCATTGGAACAGGCTGCCCAGGGAAGTGGTGAAGTCACCATCCCTGGAGGTGGTTAAAAGACGTGTAGATGTGGCACTTAGGGACATGGTTTAGTGGTGGACTTGGCAGTGCTAGGTTAATGGTTGGACTTGACGATCTTAAAGGTCCTTTCCAACCTAAATGATTCTATGTTTTTATGAAATAAAATAGTAGGGATATCATCTATGAACAAATCTTTATCTAGGTTGTGGAAAGGAAAGGAAAGGAAAGGAAAGGAAAGGAAAGGAAAGGAAAGGAAAGGAAAGGAAAGGAAAGGAAAGGAAAGGAAAGGAAAGGAAAGGAAAGGAAAGGAAAGGAAAGGAAAGGAAAGGAAAGGGAAGGAAAGGGAAGGGAAGGAAAGGGAAGGGAAGGGAAGGGAAGGGAAGGGAAGGGAAGGGAAGGGAAGGGAAGGGAAGGGAAGGGAAGGGAAGGGAAGGGAAGGGAAGGGAAGGGAAGGGAAGGGAAGGGAAGGGAAGGGAAGGGAAGGGAAGGGAAGGGAAGGGAAGGGAAGGGAAGGGAAGGGAAGGGAAGGGAAGGGAAGGGAAGGGAAGGGAAGGGAAGGGAAGGGAAGGGAAGGGAAGGGAAGGGAGGGAGGGGAGGGGGGGAGGGGGGGGAGGGGGGGGGACGGGAGGGAAAACGTTGTAAAGACAGTTATCACCTCCCACAAGCAAACTGGTGCCCAGACAGTCTCCAAGCAATAGCAATACCTCCCCTCCCAGCTTCCTGCACACCTACGCGCGGTGGGGTGGGGGGAGCAGAGTGAGAAACAGAGAAGGCCTTCCGATTGTGCACTCTGTTCAGCAACAGGTAAAAAGTTGGTGTGTTATCAACACTATTTTGGTCACAAATCCAAAACATAGCACCATACGTGCTGCTATGAAGAAAATTAACACCATCGCAGCCAGACCCAGTACAGACCATAATTTCACAAATTCAGGATGACTTTTTCTACTTTCAGCGATATATTTTAACTTTGCAGGTATTTTATAGAAAAGTAAATAAATTGTTACACAAGACTAGAACACTGTTTTGTCCATGTTAAAGAAAAAGGTTTGTTTTCCTCTCATTGAAGTGTATGATACCCATAAGGTTTTGCAGAAAAAAGGCTTCATGGCAAAATGGTAACATGGTTGCCTTTGTGTCAGTATATGATTGTTGTTGTTCCAAATCTCCAAATTAATTTGAGTTATCAACATTGGGGTTCAGAATGGTCAGTTTGCAGATGCTTACCGGAAACTTCTCTAGTTAGAAGGTAAGCTGGTTATCTAATGACTCCAGGATATCCCAGGATCTCCAGATGATTATTTCTTTTTCAGAACACTGACTATATTCATTATGATTTGCAAATTCGCTATCCACAAAAATAAGTGATAACTAAAAAAAAAAAAAAATTGGGCATTGTTTAATATAAACAATGTTTCATTTGAGAGAATAATTTTCTAAGCCTTCCTAGATAACTATAAAAAAGATAAAATGTACCAATACAGTCTTCCTTGCTTGTTTCATCAATTCTGCTAATTGTTCTTTCTGATATTGTTACAGATCTGTAGCTTGTCCAGTGCTTCCTGAGGCTTCACATTGTGTGTATCCAAACATGAATAATCTTTTTCCTTGCTTGTCACCTTCTGAGAGCTTCCTTCCTTGCTGATCATTCTGGCAACTTTATTTTTAAACAATAAGTAGTAATTGTTCCTCTCTTTTAGCTCTATCAACTTATACCAGCTGAAAAGTATTACATTTCATTGTGTACTTGAAACTGTTTCCTCCACTTGTTCAAGCAAACCTTCAAAGATTTGACCTCCTAATACTTCTGCATGCATTCTGGACCTTTTTTCATATTCATTACATCTTTGCATGCATTTAATAATAATTTTTCAATAGATATTGGGATTTTGAAAGTTAGTCCATAATCAGCAGGTATTGGTATTCATTCTTTTCTTTGTTAATCATTTAACTGATTTGACAGCTTTTTATAACCCTCAATTTGATCATGAAAAACTAAAATGAGAATTATTTTGTGGTGTGTAACACAGATAAATAACCTTTAAATAAGTCATAAATTACTAATTGATCACTGAGACTAGGTATCTGTCTTTTTCCGTCTTTCACAGAGGGCATAAATAGACCAATTCAAACTGGTATTTTTTAACCATGTTTGGAGCATCTTGTTAAAAAAAATAGGTAAAGTCATCATTCTGGATTAGAATCATACCCTTATTTTCAAATGTAATTTTTTTTCTTATTGCATTTGAGCATTTACAGAACACCTAGCACAGACTGTGATAATTTTCTTCCTTGATGAGTCAGAAATTTCAATCACATTCTCTTTCCTTGATATCTGCCTTGGCCTTTCGAAGTCCACTATAGAAAAATTTAACTGCCTAATGCAATTTTATTATCATTTTCCAGACCAAAGGTTTAAAGAAGTTGACATTAATATTTGGCATGTGTTTGGCTGTGGTGGATATAAATGAGCATTTACAAATGGATTATAGGAATATCTATATGTAGTGCATTAAATAGAGATATTAGATATAGCTTTCACTGAAGAAAGGAGTAAAACAGTGGAAACTGTAGTTCCACAGTTATATTTCACTCAGTATCTAAACTTGCATGTTATGAATTTCTTTAAACATCTCTGTCATGAGCTCCGTGGTTCATGGGCTATGCTAATGTAATCAAACTTAGAAACGTATGTCTTATTTACTTCTAACAGATTTGAAGTATTATTAATCTTTAGGAAGTCAAGTAGGAAGATTCCTAAATGCTCTAGGCTCTTTAAAACAGTTCAATGATAGGTTCTTTTTTTCCTGGATGAATTAGAGTGCTAAGGCTTTCAAACAGATTTGAAGTGGCTGATTCTCTTCTGTGTACTTTGGGCAGAAAGCTTATACTGTTTCCAAAAGAACAGTCCTAGTTTGAAAGTCAAAGGCCTGAGGCATAAGTATATAAATTAAAATCTTGCATTAACAATAAGAAAGGTGACTAATTATCTTTGACTTTTAAATACAGAGAACAGGTCAACAGAAAAAGTAAGCCTCTACAACAGTGAACAAACTTCTTGAAGAACTTGTCACAGTTCATTTTCTCTGAAAATAACAGAGGAACTGGGTTTCTATTAAAAGCATGTTTGTGACAGTAAAAGCTAGCTAACAGTGTTCCTGAGAGGTGACTGACTTATTTTTTCCAAGTTAACTTTTAACATCCATTTCCAATTTTTTTTCTAATCTATGATTATATTGCTGTGTGAAACCCATTTACACAGCTTTTCACACAGGGCTGACAACAGTAGTTGGAAGTAGAGATTACTGACTCACTTAACATTAAAAAAGAGAAAGCATTTACTAAATGTGTTGCCATTATGATCCCCAGGTTCATCACTTACATAGCTGAAAGCTACAGAAAAATTCAAATAGCTACACTATGGGTCAAAACTGGTGTTGATATAATTAAGCATATGTAAGCAGCAGCCATGGAATATTTCTGCTATTCAAATGGCCTTAACCACAGCTTTTATTTGTCAATAGGTCTATTATCCAGCCTCAAGAATATTAGATCTACTACTGTTTCTTTGAAAATTTTCTTTTTCTGGCATAAAAATGAAATACTAGTTTGTGATTATTTTATAAGAGAAAAGTGAATGATTAAAAAAGTACTCCAGTAAAAAAAAGAAAAAAAAAACAAACTTGGTGAAGACAATCAGTCTGTATTGCCCCTCTTGTTCATATGCACCTGCAAAATCAGGAATTTTGCATTTCTGCAGGTTGATTTTCCTTTATTAGGGAAATAGTTAATTTTATTAGCATCCCTATTTGATTTTTCTTCATTTTAATCTTTAGAGTAGCACAGATCTGAAGTCTCATTTATTTAACTATTTTATAAACAGTTCACTTTCTTTTGGACACTACCAGTCTATTTAATAGACTTTTGACTGTTATTTGTACATGTGCAGGATCACATCTCTCAGCTTTTACATTTCAGACCTCTCCAAACTTGCAATTTTAATATGGAAGCCTTTACATTTTTCTAATGTATAATGCTCATAGTACTAGTCTTTATTCATTTAACTGATTAAAACTAATTTCATACAGTATGAAACTGCATGGAAAAAGTCTGAAACTTCTGACGCTGTTCTATTCTTTTCCCTTGTTATGCTTTCCTTAGCTGTATATTCACATATTCCTTTGGTAAATCTGAGATCACATAGAAAGACAAAACTATACTCAACATGTGTGCTTTTCTCTTTCTTGCTGCATATCTTTTTTATCATAGGAATGTAGAAATTCTATGTTTCATGACATAAAGTTCCCCATACCACATTCTACTCATGTTCACTGCTGAAGTCAGACAGGTATTTTTCAATTGCGTTCACTTGTTTCATTTCCTTTCTTGAAAGTTCTATTTGTTTTTTTCAGTATTTTTTCTGTATTAAATTTACAGTACTAAAATGACCTGTCTTCTTTCTTGGATCATGGACTGTGTCTACCCATCCTTCCCATGTATATTATGACAAGAAGTAGAATTAATATACTATACCTTCCAAAAAATATCATTATACTGCATAACCTAATATGATTCCCCTCAAGATTTCTGGGTTCTTTTTAGTATGCACCACCACAAACTCTCCATTTTTTAAATTTGAATTTTCCATTCCTTCAGCTAGCTTCCAGATCCGTCCCATACCTTTTTTCTATAGAGGGCAGCCTACTGAAGAGGAAACAAGGTATAGGTGGTGTTTTTCCAAATGTCATACAAGTGTCTTCATAAAAACATCTCAAGAGTATGCACAACTGAAACTCAGACATTTTTTATTCCATTCTTTGTTTCAAACATTATTCTTAAGTCTAAAAATATATGTCCTTGTAACTATATGTTCTCATCTTCAAACCATCCCTATGTTAGGTAAGTTTACCTTAAAATAACTCTTTGTGTCCATTTTGACATTTCAGTGTTACTGATAACATCAATGGTTACTTTCCAGATCTTACTTTTGTACAGTCTCAGAATTTGTTCTCCTGCTGGCTTCCTTTTCCATAATATTAAAGACAATGTCATCTTTGTGCTTCCTGTATTTCATGTCAAGGAGTTAGATGTCAACCTTGCCTCTATCTTCATATATTTAAGATTTATGGGGTTTTGTTATGGGGCTTTTTGTTTGTTTGGGGGGTTTTGGTTTTGTTGGGTTTGTTGGGTTTTGGGGGTTTTTGTTTTTTAATAGAAATTTACAATTTATCACAGTTGAACTTGGTCTGGAATACCAGTACTAATATCCAGGTATTTTGCCTTTTTTCAATCTCTCAATTTATTATCAACAACAGTGAATTTATCGGATAGAAGTGTGGGGAAAGAGCAGGGGAGGTCTTATTGGTTCTTATGGAAGTACAGCTGCTAGTGGGCTATTCAGAGAATTTACTGTTGCAGTTTAGTAAGTCTTTACTCAACAAGCATAATTCTTCAATTGAGCGTATATTTAGCAATTTACATGCAATTACTTATAAAAACTTTAATCTTTGTTTCGAGACACGTAGCACCAAAATAATAGAAATATATAAATAAATACATAAGAAGATGTAATATTTCATTATGGATAGCACAGTGCATCTTTTTCAGCTCCAAAGAGGTATACCGACAGAAATATTTGATATGTAAATAAAAAATTGATTGTCTTGAAGTAAAACATGCAGAACATGAAGTTTCAGCCTCCACACCCTCCATTAGGCTATTAACAGCTTTGTTAAGTTCTAGACAGAAAAATAAATGAATTTACAGTAAGAACTTTGTCTTCAGTAATGCTTAGGACTATCATCTTGCCATGTCTTCACTTTCAAAACTTACATTTTAAACATGCTATGAGTACTTAAACTAGCAGATGGAACCAAACACCTGTGGTGTGACTAAATAATACTGTTTATCTGCATTTTTTTCTTTTCTTTTTTTTTGCAAATCGCCCTTTCCCATCAGAAGGGAGAAATTTTTAGCGGTTATTCTCTACACATAAAACAGATTTTTCCATAAGGAGTTGTTCTAATCACTTGGAATAAAATCCCATTACTTCCTCAATTTCTATTATATCTTTGAAAATAAAACATAATGATCTGTTACTGTAGGTGCAGATACATGTCAGATAATTTTTTACATGGAATGCACTTTAATTTTTGCTGCTAAGCCGGCTGTGCTTTGGAAAGTGTCTGATTCAGAACTTCTAAAACTGCTGTTGCTTTTGTGATTATTACAGAGTTCTCCTTCATTATATTTATTATTAACCACCTTTTCAGAAATTACCATGTTTTTTCTTAGAATGACATTGTGATTATTGAAGCACTGTCTACATAAGTTTTCTGTCCATTCCTTTTCTTTTATCAATATATATAGCTTTTAAAGTTTATTGTAATATCTATTTGTATACACTAATTTCAGTTATGTACTTTTATGTCCCAGAAACTTCCAAACAAAATGGTAACAGACTCAAAAACTTAAATGGTCTTTGAGATTTTACATATACACACACACACACATATATGTATGTATGTATGTATATATACATATATACCTATGTATATAAACCCAAGAATGTATAATATCATTGTCAGAAACAGTGTATTTTTTAAGACTTTTGTTAAAGATTTTTTTTTAATTTCCTTTTCACTCTTGCTATCAAAATATCTTAAATAATATTAAATTTTAAAGAGATGAAGGGTTTGATTCTATTATCAGTGAAATAAATACCATTGAATTCAATATATGTAAGACAAAACTTACGGATGGGAGATGATCAATGAATAAAGATCATAACTAAAAATATAATGGGCTAAATGTATGATAAATGAAACTAAAACTAGGTCAATATTTTATAACGAGGTAATTAAATATTTAAACTGATCGCATTTCCTGTGGCCAGATGACCTTAACAGGAGAGCAATATACAAAGCACCTTACTGGTTCTTTCAGCAAAGAGGCAATGCTTTGGCTCAATCCATTTATTTATTCCTGAAATAGTCTTAATGACCTGTTTTAATGCTTTTTGTGGTCTGGGGTCACCTAGGTTGTACCACCCTTGCTGGGATCTTCAAACATTCTCAGAATCACTGTTGTTCTGTTCTCACTGAAGTCAACAGAAAAAAAACCTACAGTGATGCTTTTGGGAATAGACTTGGGCTATGTTAAATAGTTTTGAAAGTCATTATGACATCCTTGTCTGACTCAGTATTAATGAAAATAATTTCAGACTTGATGAAACAGAAATATATCTGTGTCTGACTTCATGGAAAGTCCTGTTCAGGAAGAAAGAAAGAAAAAAAACAAAAAAAGAACAACAAAAACAAAGGAGAAAGGGAGAAAAGAGAAGAAATATATTCCTCCTATAAAGTAGCGAACTCAGGATACTGTCTTCATCAGCAGTAGCATTGATCTATTTTACTATAGACCCTGATACTCTTATTGTCTGTCCAAATTTAGGTGCAGTTGATTAAACTGATGTATTCTTTTCTAACATGTAAATATTCCATAATGCTCATAAATCAACATTGCTTTAATTTACCAGCTTCACTATCCAAATAAGTATGAAATTTTCACACCTACTGCTATTGCCTTTCAAACCATGACAGTGAAAAAAGTCTCCAAAGGCTCTCCTTGGAATGCTTGAAAATTCTATTCCTTGAATGGGGAAGTGAAAACCTTCAGAAACCACAACGTAAGTAAAGTTCTGTTTCTGATTTTAAAATAGGCACAGCTTTATTCTGTATTTATTTATACACAAATACAAGGGAAAAGGCACTATAGAGTCCAGCCAGGAGGAATAACTGCTGAAAAAGCTAACATAGAGTGGCACAATTAGGAAGAAAAGCTAAAACAGAGTCCAAGTCCAATCACTGTCTTCACTTTACATATCAATAAAAAATACTGAATAGGAGATACCCACCCATCCTTTCTCCACACACATAAATTTCATCTTTTCTAACTCCAGCCTGCTAAGAAAACAGATGAGCAGGCCAGAAATTCCAGTAGCTAAGAGTAAGTGAAGAGGAAGATAGAGGCATTCAGAAGGTCCAATATAGACCGGACTTGCTCTGTGTTGGGTTAGCTGGATAAGTGCTTCAACCTCCTTCTTTCTCCACTTGTGCAGCCCCTTCACTGCTGTCCCATGTTGTATCTGCTTCTTTTTCCATTTTCTCCCTTTATCAATGATTCTAATACTTTTAATTCATTTTTCCCATTTATTTGATTTAACTCTTCACTCCACACCTCCCAAGCTTGACATTTAATACTTGTTTATTCTTCTTGACACCATCCTGTTGTTTCTCATTTGAAGCTTTAAAGAACAAGAACAGTCTGGTGCTCTGGGCTGCACTATACTTAGTATAATAGGGACCCCATTACTGAGTCATAGGCATGACCATTTATAACAAATACCAGCTGGGTTGCAATGAAGTAAAGGTGTTCTGTTACCTGGATCACTGTAATTACACCAGAGAACATGTCACAAAACAAGCTAGTCTAAATATAATTAGTGAGATTGTTTTGGGGTTTATATGGCAATGTGGAGGCGGGGGTGGGGGGGTGGTAAGGGCTGCAGGGTGGCTGATGTGAGAAAAGATCAGGAGCTGCCTCCATGTCAGACAGAGACAATTCCGGTTGGCTCCAGGATGGACCTGACGCTGGCCAAAGCTGAGCCAATCTGCAACACTGGTGGTGCCTCTCTGATAACGTATTTAAGAAAGGGAAAAAAATGCTGTGCAGCGGCTGTGAGAGAGAAATGAGAAAATGTGAAAGAAAGAACTATGCAGACACCAAAGTGAGAGAAGAAGGAGGGGGAGGAGGTACTCCAGGCACCCAAGCAGAGATTCCTCTGCAGCCCCCCTGCAGCCCATGGAGAAGATCCTGGTAAAGCAGGTTGTCCCCCTGCAGCCCATGGAGGACCACGGTGGAGCAGATATTCACCCTGCAGCCCGTGGAGGACCTCATGCCAGAGCAGGTGGATGTGCCCGTGTCCATGCTGGAGAAGTCCGTTCCTGAAGGACTGTATCACATGGAAAAGACCAGTGCTGGAGCAGTTCTTGAAAAACTGGAGCCTGTGGGAAGGATCCACACAGGAGCAGGGTAACAGCATGAGGAAGAAAGTGTGGCAGAGATGAAGCATTATGAAATGACTAAAACCCCTCCATTCCCCATACCCCTGTGCCACTCTGGGGGAGGAGGTAGAAGAGTCATGAGTGAAGTTCAGCCTGGGAAGAAGGAGGGGGTGTAGGGAAGGGGTTTTTTTCAGTTTTCTTTTTATTTCTTGCTATACTACCCAGTTATTAATTGGCAATAAATCAAATTCATCTTCCCCAAGTTGAGTGTCTTTTGCCCATGAAGGTAATTGGTGAATGATCTCCCTCTCCTTATCTCAACCCACTAGCTTTTAATCTTATTGTCTTCCCCTGTTTTGCTGGGGAGTGTTAATGATAGAGCAGCTTGGTGGGCATGTGGCAGCCAGCCAAGATTAATCCACCACAGAAATTCAAGTCACTTCACTTCAGACATCAAAAACGTCCCAAAGGTAATTTTCTTGGAGTTTGTATTCTGTTTTCAGGCCAAACCAGTATTTTTTATGATTTCCATGTTGATCATAATCCTTTCTTCAAAAAGATAAATTGTTTACTTTTTATATTATACAATGTTTTTTGTTTGGTTGTTTTGGTTTTTTTCATCAGAGAATATTCAAAGTTTCCTCCATTTAAAGGTTGACAAAAGTAGGGCTGTTTTTATTTTTTGCAAAATTCTGTGGTCTGCATTGTAGTTTAGCAAATCCAAACTCAGAAGTAGTTCTGATCTGTGAGCAATATTTGCCTACTCCCATTCTGTTATGATCCTTCTATATTCTATCCCAAGTGATTAAGAATTAGTTTACCAGCTAGATACAGACACAAACTCATCAGCTTTTATATAAATCCTGAGGCAACTGAATGAATATAGCTTTTAATTTAATTATCAGTTGCCTATATCTAATTCTGCACACCATTTGCATCTGTTTCTGCCATTCTTGTTCCTAAAGGGACATAAATTGGTCTAGTTGAAGATTAAGTGTTTTTATACAACTTAGAAAATATAGAAGAAACAGTGATGATTGTCAATCTCACAGGAAAAAAAAATCTATTTTCTTGTGCTATTGTCATCCTGTAATACAATGTTTCATAAATCAGATGTTATTTTTGGGGGGTGTTGCAGTGTAACTTTTATTGTTGAACACTTACGTATAGCATTTACTTATATTTTTACTTTGTATAGGGAAAAAAAACACTGGTTGTTTTACTTTTAGAGTCTTTTCATTTTGACCCTTCTCAGAATCTGCAGTTTTGTTTCTTTATTTTAATCATCCAGTGATTGCTTGGGAACTCATTTTTCCTAGTTTCCTTGTTAGTGTAAAGAACAAGATTCCTGATACAGAGCGAGAATGAAAAGGGGAAAAAACCTTGAGGGGAATGATAAGAGAGGGATATGACATAAGCAAAGTTATTCCATTTTTTTATCTGTTGTGTAACAGTTGAATAGTTTTACCCAAAGCTCATAAATAGTCTTTATGCCTCCTGGCTGTAACTCTGAGTAAAGGCTGGAATATAACAAGAAAAATATATGTAAACTGTGTATATGTCTCATCTGAAACAAATGGTTATGGCTACAGTTTATTTACCAAGTGGAGTCCCATTTTGGTGCCATGCAATTAGTACACTAGTGTAGAGAGCATTTGAGATGTATTGCTAATTAATTGTTAATAACCTGCTGGGAACATAACCAAGACAGACACTAAATTAAAAAGCTTGTTATGAGGAGAGGCAGAGAAAATGATTTAAAGGTTTTAATCAGAATTCTTCATACAGCTTTCTTCCTCTTTATGTAACGTATACATATCATACAATATCAAGAAATTTGTGTCCATAATGTGAATTCCATCTGAAAAGTTTTATATCACAAGTTCTGTGAAGCTCAGCACACTTTGGACTATGCTCAGTAACCAAGAGAGACAATTATGTATACATATAGATAATTAACAATACGCTTTAAGTAGAATTCAGTCAGGCTGTCAGAAAGTCTGTCAGAAGGACACTGATAAGTGAGATCACCAAATTCTGTAGGGAGAAATAGTGAGTTGATGATAAAGACAAAGAATCACAATAACTTTGAAATAATTTATAATTGTCTTTTGAAGTTTAAGGATATGGTCAGGGTAAGAAAAGAATTCTTCTCATGCATTTAAAGCTACCACTAACATTCAAGCTTTTGCTGTTGAAACATATTCTCATAGTTCTAATGCCTTTAATAGAAGAATAAAGTATCTGTAAAGGGCACCAGATATCCATGACTGGAAGTAGACGATAATTATTGCCTACCTGCAGAAATTCTTTTCATGTAATAAGGTGATTATAGCCCTTTGAACATGTCAATTTTCAAAAATGCAAGAAGCAGCTCTTGGGAGGTGAAGAAATAATAGAACTGGTTGGAGACAGCTGAGATTTTTGTTCTGGTCCTACCAGGTATAATAACATAATAAAAGTAGGGAAAGTGGGGGGGAGAGAGAAAAGGAAAGAAACCAAGGGGGACAGAGAGAGAGAGAAGGATCTTTCATAAGACACACCTATGCTGAATGTTGAGTATTTGAAGAAATATTGAAAACCAGAAATTTTTTTTGAAAACTGAAATTTTAACTGATCTGTCACTGCTGAGCATAGAGGGAGACCCACTCTGAATGCCTTTTATTCCCATTCACATATATGGTTGAATTGAGTCAAACAGCTCTGGAAACAACCTTTTGAGAAGCCTGAAACAACCTTTTGAGAAGTCCATGACACTGGTTAACCAAGAAATGGCCTAAGCAAGGAAGCAGAAAACCCAGAAATCATGAATCTAAGACCTGTCCAGGAAATCTCAAAAATCTTTGTTTAATAAACTTGAGAGCAATGGAAGCTGGGCAGTCTGGGAATAGACTATTAAGAGGTTCAGATACACTGCATGAGAAAAAGCTAGACATTTAACTGAAAGGCATTTAAGATGACAGTAAGTCAATGGAGGTACTCACAATCTAGAGAGAGACCAGGCAAAAAAGGATTCTGACCATCCAACCACAGGATGTCATGAAACTGGTTTATTCTCTCCAGTCATTATACACTAATTAAATTAGCATTATCTATTACAAAACTACTCTTTCATAACATTTATGCTCAACTCTAAATGTCCATGTTTGAACACTCTGGTTTTCTGTGTCAGTACTTTCTCATACAGAAAATGCCACATCATAAAAAAAAAAGAAAAAAAAAACAGTAAAAAATCATGTTTTATGCTGAAGAAGAATTTTTACGTTTTAGATTCCCTTACAACTATCAGGTTCTTTCACTTTTTTTTCTACTTCATCATTTCAACCACAGAAATCATGGTAAAGTTCTGTTAAAAATAAGTATACATACACTCAGGGTACAAAAGGAAGGGAAAATAAAGGATCCTAATTCTAAGCAAGACCCTTCAGCTGGAAAAAGAAAGATGTGAGTCATTGTTCTTGCTACGTAGTTAATCTGTCCTATTTATATTGGACATTTAAAAAACCCTGTTTTTAAAGAAACAACAAAGTCACAAAGAAAGGATAGGAATTTCTCTTCCAAAATTGGGGCAGTGCTTCCCCTAACTTTGTGTCACATTCACTGTGAAAGTCAAGTTTCTTCTTGCCTCCTTGTCCACTGACTAGTATATCTGGAATTTAGCACTCCAGCTTCCAGTCCAGGAAAAGAAAATATTATCCTTCTTGGACAACCCCATGACCTGGAATTTACGGTATTTTGGGGAGATCTGAGTGTTCCAGTGTTCCACTTCAGCCTGAAACAAGTACACTAGGTTTAGAGCTCTAATACATTAGGAATTACATAAATACAGTTGTTAGTACAGAAATATTTTTGAAAGGGTGACGACTATCCATCTAACCACCTGTGAGCACATGGAATCAGATATCACAGTGTAACTTAGGATAGGGTAGCCACAAGAAAGACCCATACCTCTCAATGACATATAATCTAAAATTTATTGAGGCAGATGGGTATAGCAGGTAGATAGCAATTTCTGTTTCAAGACTGCTATTCTACAACACTCATACCCTTCACACTCACACCAATCAAAGCCTCGGCCCCTCCAGTTCAACTGTGACCAGCAGCATGTACCCAGGGGAGAGGACACTCTCTAGGTATGATTCAACATGTCAGGTGGTGCAGAAGTTCCACCATGGGCTCATACATCTGCAGGGTGTTGGATGCCCACATTGGATGTTCCCCATAATCACACACTGTTGTCTTCACTACTTACTGCTTTTCTAACTTAGATGGTTAGATGCAGATGACCTCATTGATCACATCACTCCAGGCCACCTTATTTTATTTTCTCCATATCTAAAAGCCTATTAGAAGGTGCTACTGGGATTCCTACTGGTCCACTGGTCTACACTCCCACTGGTCTCACTCACTGTTGTGTCACAAGGAAGTGAAGTCATTAACAGGTACACATAGCTAAACCATTAGTGCAGTGCAGACATAGTCCAGACCTCACGGGCAGAGCTTTGAGGTAGGCCTCCTCATAATAAGTATTTGTGTTTGGTTTGTTTTTCTAGTGCATACCATAATCATCTAATGAATTCAAGCTAGGCAGTTGTCTACAAGGTCTCACTTATTTGATCAATGTTTCAGGCAGGCTTAACCTGTGACAATGTGGGATCTGAATTAATCTCTGGATGCCTATCTGCTTCTGTCATCTACAGAAAGTGCATCGTGCCAGTGGCTGGGTTCAGCTAAATGTCTATAATTCAGCACTATGAATGTAAGTTCTTATGTGTAGCCTTGAATCAAACATCTAAAATCCAAGGAAATACTGTACTCTCTAACATACGAGTTTTCTGAATTGCTCTTGTAATGATTCAATTTCTTCCTGCTTGGGCCCCATGTGACTTTGCCTACCTTCTATAGGTCAGTGAATGCTGGCCAGTATTCTCACATCTTATGATAAAGCAGTACTGCACTTAACTTTAGACTTTGTTTCTATGTACACTGCTATGCGGAACCTAATTTAGACTATCTGGGATGCTTTCTTCAACCCCAGTTTTAAAAATTTTTTGCAACCCCTGTGTTTGGCATTTAAAATTGGTGGTCTGGACCTTATGTGTTTAGATTTTAGAAATACCTATTATCTTTAAATAAGTGATGACAGTAACTCAAATCCAAACTGATTTAATGTCAGAATATAACAGAGTTCTGAGAAGACATTTTTCAACCCCTTAAGCTATTTTCTCAACCCCTTTAGCTATTTGCTAAAATAGCCCAAGGGAAGTGAAACACTCCTAAATCATTTAGTCCTGAGTAATCCAGAGAGACTGGTGGCTAGAGTTACAGTAACTGGAGTTAAAGTACTAAATAGTAGTAATCATTGTAGAATCTTATCTAACAGTCTCTTGGAAATAATAATAATACTACATAAAACTAAATAATACTAATAAAACTAAAAATAATACTACGACTCTTTACTTAGATTTAAAAAAATAGGCAAGAAAATGAAAAAGACATTTTCAGTATTTTTGGTATAAAAGAGATTACTATTTATAATAAGTAATGATAATCGGTATTCAGTACCTAGAGAAATGAAATCTCCATATACTTGAGATCTATAGTAGGAAGAAAAAGGAAATTTAAATTATTGTTTTTGGAGTCAATACTGCACATTAGAACAGACTCATGGGAGGCATGTAGTTAAACAAACAAACCCCTCTCGCCCTAAATCATAAAGGCAAGAGAAAATAATTATATCTTCAGTGTACATGGTTTATTTGAGCAAATCAATGCTGGATTCAGAACTTAATTTTTTTTTTTTTTTAAAAAGGGAATATTTTCTATCTTAAATAATAATATAATTTAGAAATTACAAAAATCTTTACTTCAAAGAACCAACTAACTACAAGAACTAATCAATACATAGTTATCAGAAACAGGAAACCTGCAACAAAATTTGTGGAATATGCCTGGAATAATGTTACTGATAGGAGATGAGATTCTGTCTCTGGCCATCTCTGATTATTCACAGAATTACTGAATGAAAGATGAAAAGGGGTTTTGTCGGTTTTTTTTTCCTCCTCCCTTCTCTGTGCTTCTTTTGGACCCAATCACATGCATTGGGGTAAATTTTGTCTTTTCTGTTTCCATTACACGATGTGAATTTGAGATTATAAGGCTGAAGAAGGTTAAATAAACTATGCTAAACAAGGTTAGCAAGGTACAACAGAGACATGTAGGTCTTATATGAATTCCAAAAGCAAGAAAGTCTGTAATAGAAAGAAATAGTTTTAGCTACTCAGACATATTTCTGAGCTAAAGTTAATTGTAGTCATTAATGAAAAGTTAGCTTGTGTTTTATATAACTTTAATAAAGCATTGACCAAATATTATTATGAATAAGGATACACTAGATTTTTTTTCAGAATTGTTACATTACTCAATGTAAATAAAAGCAACATTGAACTGATGAAAGACAACATGCAGAATTATCCCACTGACTTCATCATCATAGTATAAGACATCTGTCAAATTCTAAAGACAATATTTTAAAAATTGGATGAGCTTGCATAATACATAATATAGTATTTCTATATTACTGGCAAAAAGGATGGAAATTTGATATTTAACAGCATATTTCAAGCAATATTTCAACCTTTAAACAAAATAAAATTTCATTATAAGCTGATGTTTCTTCTCACATACATTAGTTTCTTTTACCCTTTTCTAAAACTAATTAACATTCTCTTTTATTTGAGGCATAATTTTGAACTAGATGGACTGCTGATCTGATGAACTGAAGTAACTTTTGGATTTTTGTGGTGTTTCTGTTTTCAAAGATCATTTTTAAGAAGCTTTTTTTTCTCATCACTATAAAAAATCTGTTGGTTTTTTTTCTAGAAAAGCCCATGGACAAAAAAAAAAAAAAAGGAACAAAAAAGATTAAAATTTGGTTTGGGAGTAGACATGTTTTTTGGAAAAGTAAACATTCAAGGAGACAACACTCTAGCCAATATGATTTTGCAAACTAGACATATTTGTGCCAGGAATTAATTAAGTTTATACTTACAATGGGTTTAGCACTGACTCTATCACCTTCAAAAGTGTTAAGCTGATTTCCAAGGTTGAAGTGATTTAATTCCTCTATTGTATTTTAGCATGTGCAATATATTGGGCCTAAGATCTGTCATATCCAATGAAATATGTTTCTGACCTGGAAGAAAAAAAAAGGGACCTCTTTCTGCAAACAAGAAAAAATTTAAAATGAAAAAAAAGAATGCAAAATTTGGTCTGGTTGGTGAGATAATATTCATGTAACAGGACTTGGCCAAGCTCTAAAAGATTGTAAGAGAATTTGTGGTGTACCTGAAAGGGATAGCAAAGATACTATTGACTTCAGTGGGGCCAAGATATTCCCTCCTACTAAGGAAATAACTCCAGACTGAGTAGTCTTTGATCACTTTAAGTAACATAATTTTTAAGTCCAATATGTTTATTGCAAGCTATTTCGTTACTTGTTTGTAAATGATTGTGTAATTTTCTGATGATTAAAGAAAAATAAAACAGAAAAAAAAACCCCAAAAATCCCAAATTTGTTCAAGCCCTAAGATCTACTTCTCAGTACAGATGGACACAAAGGACCACATTATTTTAACTGTAAAAAACATACTTATAATAATATATAATTCTATATATAATATAGAATTATTTTTCCATGTTTTAGTATCTTTTTAGAAGACAAATATAGACTTGACAATCATGACATCTGTTGTGAAGATCCATTCTCAGAGAAAAAATCAAATGCTTCAAGAAGCATTAGTGCTTAAATAACAGGGGTCTCACTCAACCTTTTTCTAAAAAAAAAAAAAAAAAAAAAAGAAAAAAGAAAGAAAAAAAGAACTTCATTTGAGTTTGGACAAAGTTATTCTTTATTTATCTCCTAAATTAAATTATGTTTCTTCTGACATGTATTGGTGCTTGAATTCAGAATTTCAACTCTCTTGTATATGAAGTGGTTTTTTCTAAATACTCTAGCTTTTAATTTGCAACTTCCCTAGAAATACTTGAAAGCTATTTTATGAAGCTCTAGCTGTTATTTATGACTACTATTTCTTATCTCCTTTTATGGTATTTACAGAAAAAACTAATTTTACATATTCAAAATTCACCTGTTTAAGAAGATGAAAAGATATATTTTTTAAACAAAATATTAGAAAATATGCATCTTATAAAAAATCAGAAAAGCTGAAATAAAGTTTTTCTGGAACTATATGTAGCAAATTTATACTATCAATCAACTTCATTTCCTTTCTAAAGAGCAACTATATAAAAATGATCCATGTATAGGTCTATTCTTTATGTATACTAAAGAAAAAACTATATTGTCAGAGTCACATTTTTACTTATTTTAATGTTAAAAATAAGTTTTTACTCTGCTTGCTTCTCAGAGGCACAGTACCACAAAGCAATGGGACAGTTGAGTTTTTAATCCCAGTCTGGTATATGCCTCATAGCTGGCAGAATCCTACTTGCAGAAACAATGCATTTATAATAATAGCACATATTTAAAGAAATCAATGAAGCTTTAGAAGTGCTACTCAGGACTGAAACTTTCTTGCAGCATCTTTATCGTCATGAAAAAAAAGAATAGCTTGTCTTTTGAACTCTGATTTTAAAAAAAGACATTGGATGTGATGATTATCAGCAATATATCACCTTCAGTTTTGACTAAATTAAAACAAAAGTCTTTAACATGATATATTGAAGAGCGGAAGATGTAAAAATAAAATTCACAAAAAGTATGTTGAATAATAGGATACCTAATCTAAACAAAAGGAAACACCAAAGCTTTGTTACTTTTGCTCCTGGGTCAGGAACACTATGTCCAGCAGAGAGTCAACTGCTTAAATTGAGGCTAGGATACAGTCTGAAATCACCTCCTAAGCTTAGACTTTTTTTACCACAACATTATTTTTTAAATTATTATTATTTACATTGTAATAATCATACTTTACCTCATTTGCAACAGATGGTACAAATTCTTTTAAACATATTGTTTCTGGATAAACTGGTAAATAGTAATGAAATCTGAAGTCTTAGCACACATGGGACCATCCAGAGACATTTAAGAGTAGCAAAATTCAAGCTCTAGCTAGTTTCAAAACTTACATTTATATATCAAAAAATCCATCCATTCTCTCATCAATACATTTCGCACCTTGGTTTTAATATTGATTTCTTTGAGAAACCTTCTTTTATATATAGGATCTAATTTTCACTAGGCACTGACATCCATAGAATCTTTTGGGTGCTCAAGTAATATAGAACAGCTTCCAAATGATTTATATATGAATTAAATATCGCCAATGTTGAGCAGAAATGTGATCTTGGAAATTTCTCCTCCCACATACAAAGGTGGGATCATGCTGGCAAACAGAAATCCATCAGTACCAAAAGGCAAAAATCATGAGATTCTTGGCTTTTTTCCACAGGGCAGCAAGTTGTACATTACTTTGTGATGATGCATACCACCAAACTGCGATGAAATCAGTGAGAACAAAGAGTACTCAGACATACATAGAACACAACCTTTCGTGCTAAGGTTTTTTTCTTTTTTCTTTTTTTTCTAGGTAAACATCAGGATTTGTACAAGTCTTTGGTTTGAAATATTTTAAACGTTTCATAATCTTAGAATTTCTTTCATAATTACTACTTAGGAAATACAATGTCTGAATGTCAATTTGTGAATGTTTTATCAAAACTGTGACACCTTCAAATCCGTAATTCACAATTTTTAAGTTATTAAAGAAAGAATGCACAGGGAAATGCTATTGACAGTGCTACGCACCTTGTAAATCAATATTAATAAATCAGTGTCATTACTGTGATATTCAAAACTTGTGTTAAGCAAATAAAAACCCAACTCACGTATACAAATTTGTTATAGGATTGTGCTAATTTCCATTTTATTGCGTTCTCAAATTACCTTTTTGATAATCATCTTAAACAGATAATGTTTTAAATTACTACATTTTAAAAAAATTCCTCCAGTAAACAGGTTATACTTCAATATATATATACACACACACATAAAATTCCATTCAAAGAAGATGACAGGATTGATCTATGGAATATCAATCAGTTTCCTAAAATAATTAATTATGCCTTTGTTTTACTAAGAGTTGTTCAACCCTACCTAAGTTCTGTAAAAGTGAAAAAAAAAAAAGTGTAAACAAATTGGTAGTTTTTTATTTTCCCGATTTTTATTCTTACAGGTGCTTATTGCTTTAATAACATCACCTTCCTGCTGCCCTCTCTACTGTGCAATGACAAAGGGTAATTAAATATTAAAACATTCAGTGTTGGACTTCTGGCATTGCGTCCAAAAGGTTAAATTGTTAACCTCTCAATAAAACAATTGCAAGTCCGAGAAATATACTGACACTTTCAACGTCAAAATAGCTACCTTTTTTATTTCCTAAATACAATAGGCAAAAAGAATTTTTTTTTTTTTTTGCTTTGGGTTTGTTATATTATTGTTATTATTATTATTATATATTCTGGTATATTCTGGTTTGGTATATTATTATTACTACAACTACTACTACTACTACTACTGCTATAGACAGAGTTACTTTACCTAAGTGTATGGAAATGCCTGTCTTGTCTTAACCACAGAGCTGATGTATTCCAGAGAGTGAATGAAACTCAGAGGACTTATTCCCAAAGATTTTTCTGATTGCCACTCTGCTCCTTGAAGACTTTGGCATGTTCATCTGGCCCCTTGCTGACTATTATCATTGTCTTTTTTCACTGAGTTGCCATTCCCACTGGTTTTTTTATCACTAGTCTTTTCATTACCTATCTCAACTTAGATGCTATCAACTAGCTTCACATTTCCCTAAGTAAAATTTTAAAATTTTGGCTGTGTCTCATAGTACACTGAAAAAGAACTGATTTTGAAGTATGATATTGAAGATTACACTTCCAAGTACAGAACTTCTCAGACAGAGTTTGAGTGGGTTATTGAGAAGCTTCTGCTGTTAGATTGAGCCAGCTGGAACCAGCACAGTAAAATAGAGCTTTTCCAAATGTCTTAGGCAATAAAAGATTACTGAAAATCCAGATGAGACCACAGCTTTATAATCTTGATTCCACTCATGAAAAAAGTGAAATTTTCTTCTTTTCCAGGATGAAGAGGTAAATATATAGCTATTGTTTTCTTCTAAATTTCTGTTTCTGATTTCATTGAAAGAAGTAGAATTAATTTTTTCATAAATTGGGGGGGAAGAAAAGGGCTGGTTTTTTGTATTCACTTCATGGACTTGTCTGTTTTTGTCCTTTAGTAAGCAACTTGATAATAGTTGAGTCTCTGACCTACTCATTTCCTACTTTGGTGTTTATATCAACAGTTTTTCAGCAACAAAGATAGGTTTTTTTAAGACTGTTGTAGTGACTGTTTCTTATGTTTTCTAAAGCTGGGCCCTTTCACTATTTCTGACTGAATATGTCAATGTTACATTGAATTACTACAGTCAAGTGGGATGAAAAGAATACTTGTTTTCTTAGGTTGATCCCATAATTGAAAAGAAGCTAACAGCAGGCTAACATACACCTATTGTCTACAAGAAAAGATATTGAAAGATAAATCACTAGAAGTGTTTTAAGATGAAATGATTCTTTTTTTTCCTCTCAAGAGTTTAGATTTGTTTTGATTATTAACAGCTACACTGCCTACTATGCTGAATCAGGTGGCAAAATCACTGAATTCTATGTATGATTTTTGGTACCTTTTTTTCTATTAGGAGCAGAAACCATCAGTTTATGGGGTGGGGGAATCATAGATCAATAGAAATATATCTAGAAGTAATGCCAGAAGGTAATCTACTTCAGTTTCTGTCTTAGAAAACATTGACTTTATTTCTCTTCCAGTGATAGTAGACTACACAGTTTTCACAGGCATTCTGTTTCACCATTATTCTAGCCTAATGATTGTATTCTTTTTCTTCTAAAATTTATCCAATGCCTTCCTTTCTGCAATTTAAACACATTATTATTTTATTTTATTTCCTGTCTTGTCTTGTCTTGTTTTATCTCACCCTGTCTTATCTTGTCCCTCATGGAACAGAGAACAGACAAGTCCCTACATCTTTGCAACCTGTTGCATAACTGAAAACTATTTTGATACTATCATCCCCTCCTCATGCTCTGTAGACTAAGCAAATCATTCAATCACAGGTAAAAGATGTTGATAATGCCCATTAATCTCTTTTGACCTACTTTCACTTGGCTCATACCTTTCTTGAAATGACAAGTTCAACAGACAGAAGATTGAGGCTGAGTACACAGACTTTTCTGTACCTTTTTCAAAGTATCTCCATACTTCTGAGATTAATCTCGTAACTATCAGTACAGCCATTTTCAGTAATCTCACTAGAAATTTTTCTGGAACATTAAGGTTTCTCCTTACCAGCCATTTTTTAATTCTTCTATGCAAATATTTTCCTGAATGTTAGTTAATCACTGATTTTTTTTTCTTTCATTCATTGTTTTAGTTCTTGTTCCTTTCAGAGGTTTCAAATGTGTTTCATGATTGTTCTTCCATCTGTGAAGTATCCAATCTATCTGCTGGTAGTTAAAGACCCCTTATGATTTATGCACAACATATATAAATTCCAGAATGCAAGGCTCCTAATACGCAGCATTAATATTTATAGGCCTTTCCCTGAAAGGTGCTGAACAGTCACAGTTATGATTTATTTCTGTTTCAGTGAATATTGATGATAGTCAAAACTCTGCAGGAGATACTAAGCCTTTTCAGGATTATGTTAAGTTGATTTTCCTTAAGGAGGACACAGCTGGTCAGACCTGGAGGGCACTCATCAGTGTGAAATTGAAAAATAATATTTTTTTTAGTCCAGTAAGATCCAAGAGTATCATAAAAGCAGGAGAAATAAAGTTTGTATAAAGGTTAAGTGCAATGAATATTATTTTTATTCTTACAATTTTATTTAGCAAATCTTTTTACTTTCTGTGTGTAATTCAAGTCCTTTTAATAGCTTCTTCTGTTATTGATACAGGTTTTTAATTGAAATGAAACATTTCTGGTAGTAATTTCAGACTTTCTTCTAACTGCAAACTATCTGCCCAAACTTAAATTTTATCATTTTCTGAATTTTATATACTTCATGCATAGGTGGCATAGTCCTAACTTCGGTACTGTTGGAGGTATAACACATTATAGACTAGAACGTATTTCCAGAAGAACTCTGAAAATTTTGCCCTTTATCTCTCATATTCGTCTTTCTACTTCCTTTTCTCTTTCTGCATTTTTTATTTATTTTTGCTTCTTCATTCATACTGTTATTTAGGACACCATATTTTCTTGCAAACAATTTTTTCAAAGAAATTTCCAGACTTCTATAAAAATCACATTTTCATAAAATTGTAATTGCTTACTAATAAATCATAAAATTAATGCTGTCATAGCTTTTTAATACAGCCTTCCCCTAAAATCGTGCATGTTCTTTAGCACTTTGGGCTTTCATCTTGAAGTGTTACTGTGTCTGACACAGAAAAAGTTGCGTATGTGAAAAATGAGCATACCTCTATTTCAGAAGGGCCGTTTTAGGACTTTGTTTGCAATGTGTCTCATTTTGTGCACCTCATCAATATGGAAAGCCAAAGCCTGACAAAGCACTTTGAACAACTAAGTCATTTGGCTCAACATTGTGCTTAGCATTCTTTATGGCTGAGAGTATGAAAATTAAATACGTAAAATATTCGAAAAATAGTCTTTCCTGTATTGTTCAACCATGTACAATTCCACACTCAGTGGCTACATGCTGAAACAGCATTTTTTATTACTATATACTGCCTGAAACATGACATTTATTACAAGCTTGGGTAGTAGAAGAGGTGGCAGCTGCTTGTATTCAGTTCAACATTTGTTTCTCAAGTTTACCAGCACATGGACAGCCAACTATTTACATACTTTGCTTATAGAATAGCTCACAGCATACATTTCTCAGTACATTCTGGGAGCCAGAAGTCCATCCCACTTCACTTTTGTAAGATGAAAGAACTGCAGATATTTCTAGAAAATAATTCTCTGTCTCTGGCAGAAGTCTTCGGTAAGTACTTTGATATTGGACTGACAAGCAATATGCCACTTTTACTAGAAGAACAGTCAGGTCTTTTTATTGTTTGTTTGAAGAAGCCATGAGAAGTTCAACAAAGAAACTTATAACTTGTCTTACTCACAGGAAAGGAGGTCAACAAGCCATATCCTGTCTGAAGAGCTGCAGAATTTCAAACCTGCTAAATTACTTTCGCAGTCAAAGACACTGCTGATTGTAGAGCTATTCCCAATCCTACTCCTAAACTGGAGTTGCTCTGTACTCATGTGCTTGCCCCAGATGCTATTTTTTATCAGTACTCAAACGGAAGAGTTCAGACTGCATTTATTCAGACTGGTAGTGGGAAACCATCTGCTGTAGTTAGTGAGCATTGCAATACAATATAAAGTTATTCTGAACAATTCAACAAAGTAATTCACTTAGACCACTGGCAATCCAACCAACAGTGACATCTGCCAGAAGATGAATATAAGGCATAGATCTACTTTCATTACAGTTTTGTACTGGAAAGAAAAAAAAAAAGAGAATGAGTGGCAATACAAAGGCAATCACTGCAATTTGTATCTACCTTCTAATCAAATACTAAAATTCTCCTTTCACAGGATTATAATATTCTTGTCACAAAGCTGGAAGACCTTCCAGTTGTGGAATAATATTACAAAACTGGACCAGTTCATTAAAACATTTTGTGTTGAAAATTCCTTAGGGACAAATTTCTCAGTAAAGTGTAAAAGCACTATCTGTACATATAGAGATAAGCACCCATACATGGACTGTAAGACTGTACATTAGCACCCAATAAAAGGTGTGCTAGTACAGTAAAAAGTGTACTGCTGGAGACCATTTAGTAAGTGAACTTGAAGTGACACATCTAAAACGGAATAAAACAAAAATACTTTTCACCTGCAAGAAATAAGACTCTTCTTCCCTTACTGAAAATCCATGACTATAGATACATTTTGAAACAAAAAACTAGTGAAAAAGACCAATTATTTCTGTAGACTTTAATCAACTTTTTAAAGATTTTCCACTACTTTTGATAAGAAATGAAATTGAAAGCAGAAAACATTCAACTTTTTTAAAAACCTTGCAATAAAATGCTTCTATGTCCAAGAAAATAGAAACAGTTTCAGGAATTAAAATAATACAACAACAACAAAAAGTGTGTGGGTTTATTTTTTTTTTTTACAAGAAATACTACAGCTTCTTTCTCTTTGTTAATGCCTAGAAGACAATTCTCTTTACAAAATAGTGATTAGCCTTTTTTCTTACAAAAAGAAAAACAAATAAATTTTAGTCTGTGTATATTTATGTGGCTGTGTTTGTGTACATTTCACTTTGCCAGGTTCAATAAAATTTCTGAAATGAGGACATATTCCAAAATACTTATGTTCCTACAAGTACTGGGAAAACTCATAAAGTTTTTCTCAATAGAGAGTAAGGCTTGATTTTTCCCAAGAATACCACCGATTTTTTTTTTTTCTTTTGCTTAGTTGATTACAATGAAACAGTCCATATATTGCCACTTGGGTGATGGCATAAAGGTAATGAAATAAAAAGAAGCAGCAGAGTAATCTGGAATATTATTC
Source organism: Ciconia boyciana (assembly GCF_034638445.1). Lineage (NCBI taxonomy): Eukaryota > Metazoa > Chordata > Aves > Ciconiiformes > Ciconiidae > Ciconia > Ciconia boyciana. The sequence goes on from NC_132934.1 coordinate 179,660,554, forward strand.
AAGGTTCTTGACTAAGATTGACTAATACTTGATTGTTTATATAATATGATTGTTTAATGAAATTTTTTTGTTAGAGGTAGAGGTAAAACTGAAGACACTCCCTAAACCTTTCTTTTTTTTCCAGAATAATGTTGTTTGTATTTAGCAAGTGCATCTGTAATAAAAAAGAACTGATTTTGGCAATTTTTGAACAATTTGAGCAATTTCAAAGAAAGCCTGGAATGTGGAGAAATGAGGAAATAATAAAGTGAAGTTGGGAATATGGCAATGCAGAGAGACTAACCATGTAAGGATAAGGAGAATAACAAGTGATGAAGGAAGGAAAAGAGAACAAATTAATAATAAAATTAGAAGAAAAAAGTAAAGTAAGCAAATTAAAAATTATGCTAAATATGAGGCTGCTGTGAAAGAATAGTTATCTGCTTCTTTATCTAAAATGTTCTTCTTTTATCCTGGTATTAAAAAAAAAAATCAAAGGTAAGTAGAGATATTACTAAGTATTCATATCATTCTACTGAAAATCAAACAAGCAGGGGAGATACACCTAGAGAAAAGCAAATATCCTTAGTTCCCACGGTCATTGAGCTAGTCACTTTTGTTTCTTAAAAAAAAACTATCCCTCATATTTTTATAAAAAGTATTTTGCACAATTTGTTTTTAAACATATGTAGTGTTCTTAGATAAGCCAGTCTTATTCTTTGATGTAACTACCCATATCTTCTTTAGGATGGCTTTATGACAGTGTAGTTACAGCTCTACAGCTAGTGTTGACTGAAAGAGATGTCAATCTTGGAAACCTGAAATGAGTATATCCTGAGAAAACGTCACCTTATTTAGAATTTCAGAATTCAAGTTCTTACCAATACATATTGCAGAGAACACATTATGTGAAGCTGGTATTATCAGCAACAATTTCATGTTTAATAGAAAGTCTAGCTTGAATTTTTAGTCCTGATTTTCAAAACAATGCATGGAATTACTGTCATATGCATATCTCTGAAAGATGTTACAGACGACGCATTTCCCCAACATAGTCCCACAGTGTAACTGAAGTATAACACTGAACCCTATCTCTGCATTTCATTTGCAATTTCCTACAGTTCACCTTTGTTTTTCTTTACCTAGAATGACATATTTTCATTCATTTTGCAGAATGAATTGATAAAGTTTCCCAGAAAGAAACCTGATTTTTTTACAATTAAGAGCTGAATACGTTTTAGTCTCAGAACCATTAGTTTGGACTGGGCTTCTGGTGAGCCAAGGAAAGATAGTAAACACTGTCAGGGAAGGTATTTAGATGTCAGAGAGGTCTCTCAATCAGCTTTACAATGCTTAAACCACCAAGCATGACTGGAGTTTAGGCACTATCTCCTAGAAACCAAATGATCACAACTCTTCGAAACAGTAAAGAGCAACTGTTACTTGAATTTTGTTATCCCTTTCTCCCTACCTAAAGCAACATTTAATTCATGTTCTAAGTATGTCCTTTATTTTATAGGCCTTTCTGTACAATCATTTTTCAAGAGAACAGTGTATGCTAATCAGGAGAAACATCTGTGCTCCTCAGTGAGGTGAAGTTTTACATCTCAGGAAGTGTTTGAACTCTTTAGCCTGAACCTGCACTGAGCATATGTCTGTAGGGTGAGTCATGGGAACTCTCTCCTGTTCTTGGCTTTAGTTTTCAAGGCTTTTGAACATAGTATTCTTGTGGTGTATGGCAGGAAAAAAGAGGATGGTACTTGCAATATTGTTTATGTTAATGCAGCAGCATATCTTTCACGTCCTTAGCTTCTCTTGCAAAGAATAAAAAAAAAAAAAAGCTGTTCAGGAAGTAATTTTTGTATAAGCTTCAAAACTTATAAAAACCCCCACAATTCTCTAGCACCCCCTTCTGAGCTAGCAGGATGTGTATTTAAGCTTAAAGTGAGTCATGATTTTAACTATTCCCATCACTTTTTGCAAAATATCCAGAAGTGCATCATTGACAGCCAGTACAGGGGAAAAAAAAAAAAGATAATTTATTCTGTTTCAATAACTCTCATGTTGATTTTCATTCCTTCAGTGGTGCATTATTATTTTGCACACACACAAAAGAAAAAAAAAGACTGCTGATAATGAGGGAGATGCCATGAAGGAGCACTGTTGAAGACTGTTTCTGATAAACAGAGTCCAATATGAGCTATTTCTTGCAAGCACACACATACCTGTACTTACATAAATGGTCTTATGTATGTGCTCTAGCCAGACCAATTTAGGAAGAACACAAACATGTTAACTGAGCAGCATTAGCATTGATTTGAAAGGTTCATTTAGCATCAATGCAATTGTTACTTTACGTGACATACTAAAATCTGACTATAATTTAATTGCTTTATTATACATTGACCCAACATTTACATATGGTTATTTTCTGGTTTTGTTTTTACTGTTAATTACTATTACTGTTACTGTTACTGTTACTGTTACCGTTACTATTACTATTACTATCACTATTTATCACTATTTATTACTGTTACGGTTACTGGTTACCATTAATTTGGGATGTTCCAAGGACGGAACTCTGAGTGACCTGATCTAGTTGAAGATGTCCCTGCTCATTGCAGTGTTGTGGACTAGATGACCTTTAAAAGTCCCTTCCAACCCAAACTACTCTATGATTCTATGATAAGTTCTGTTCTGACTCCTCTAGCTAACAATGCAAAAGTTTAGAATAGACTATTTTAGCACAGGGGACTATATAAAAACCTATAGACACTTACTGCTACTAAATTAACACCTTATTTTAGTGATAAATATGCTACCCCTGTACAAACAAACAAAAAGTAAAGTTTTTTTCAATTTATCTTACTTTTTATCTTAAAATTTTTGACTGTTAAAAGTCAGATTAAAAATGAGCCAGAGTTGTATGATAAACTCACTACTTCATTTGACCAATTATCTGTATTTTTTACCTGAAATGATGTAAAAACTGTAGCTTATCTTTTATACCAGAAACACAAAAAAAGATACATCTGTTAAAAAATAACACTCTGTATATTGACACTGCATGGAATAAGCAGACTGCTTATTCATCTTATGAATAGTAGGTAGTACAGGACACATCATGTTATTCCCAAGGGCAGGCTTCCCAGAACAAGTGTAAGAATCATCAACCTTATTTGGAGTCAGATTATTTGGATATGTGTATTTAATGTAATAAATTAGTTCCACATGCACATCCACATGAGCATGTTGCTTATTCACGCATAAACATTAGCTGGATTTCTCAGTCCTGGCCTTTAGGAAGAAGAAATATGATTGAACCACACCTTGCCATGTTTTTTTATAGCCTGTTTAAATTTGTTGCATTAATGCTTCTTACTTTTTAGATTTCAGTTTTGTCGGACAAAACACGTTCACATTAATGTCAAGTAAGTAGCATTGTTAAAGGTTGGATAAATTTAGAGCTGCTGTCTCAGTTGAAAGACTATGCTGCCATACATACGTTGTCTTTTACTAATCCAGAACTAGCTAAGAAAAGGTCTATCTGCTTCAATTTATTTAACAGTCATGGTCGCTAGCTTCTTATCTGACTTAAGAGTAGTTTGAATGTCTGCGAGAGCAGTGCAAATTTTAAAACTTACCTAACCTTAGACTGACAAATCAGAATAAGAGAAAGAAGAAGGGAAAGGAAGTCTATATCTAGAAATAATAGTAATTTAGCAATGTGATAGAATGGAATTTGGAACAAATGACTAAAAGAATGCAAGTTAATATATCACTCATTATTTAAGCCAAAAAGGTTAAACAGCTGTGGGACAAACTTTAATTAGCAATTGCAAAATAGTTGCTGAAAATCAAAGACAGATAGTTGGTCCACATTCTTTGGTGATAGCAAACGTCCCTGATCACCTTATCTTAGTAGAATTACTATGATTTATAGCAATGTTTTCAAAGAAATCGGATATTTAGGAGGAAGGAATGTCATAGCCTTGAAAGATACTGATTTAATAAATCCTCTTCTTGGGTTGGTGATCTTGCTTCTGAATGTGCTTAAAGACAAGAATTCTCCAACCGCAACACTATGAAGATATTAGCAAGGGGCTTCCTTTCTGAAAACACATCTTGAAGTGGATCTTTGGGTTTAGATTATTCTTGAAGTCCCAGCTCCTGATCTTGACAAGTTAAGAAAATTCTCTGCACATCTGCAACCAGCTGTGCTATAAATTATCTCACTTCTTTAGATAGTTGTAGTTCTTAAAGATTGCTAGCTTTTCTTCAGTTTTGGCAGCCCTGGTTAAGTTTTTCTTCAAAACCTATTTGCACTATTTCTTTCTCAGAGAGTACCATAATACATATATCATCTCAAATTAATTTGAAAAAAAATTTGTAAGCAGAAATTAAATCCATTGTTGCCAAAGTAGGTTTAATATAAACTGTATTTACAGCATAAGATAAAGTAGACTACACCTTTACAGTGAATGTAATCAAACATTTGACTACATTTAATGCATTGACTAATAGCATGCATTCTCCATATGTGGGAGTATTCACAACCGGTCATCTTTCTAAATAGCACCTCGGAGTTAATTGCAAATTACTGAGCATGAATTACAGAGAAAAATTCTAAGACTGCACCGTATAAGAAGACTATGACTATAATTGCCCATCCTAGCCATAAAATACAAGAGAGGACTCTTATGAAGAAACTGTTTCTATAAAAACATATTTATAATATTATAACACAGACAGAAAAAAACATGTCAAACACCAACAGGATTCACCAAAGAATTATTATAACTTTGATGATGAAGAATTAACAATTCAAAATCCTCCATCAAATGTTTTCAGCTTTATTTCAGATATCCATTTATTATACTACTTCTTTCATTATAAACAGCTTGCATATTTATGCTAAGACAACATTTTCTATTTATATGGTTTTCTGCAGTCTCCAGAAGTGACATGACTTTAAGTATGATTCTATGTATTGCAAAAATTTTAACTATCATTTTATGATACAGCCTTTGGAAACTTAATAAGTACCCACATGTGTTCTTGAAGAGTGTCTTGAAATTGTTTAGTTAATTTAGATTTTGAAACTGATTGATTTCTGTTTTGTCCTTTATATGTCTTTACTAAGAATAATGTATGCTTCTTATAGATTGCAGACACAGTCTGCAAGGCAGGCATAGAATGACTCTGCCTTCTGTTGTTCTTAGTGTATTCATGCCTGTTGGTACTGAAATCAGTGGATATTTTGAGAATTATTTTCAAAAAAATAGGAAGGAGAAGAGAAAAAAAAAAAAAAAAAGAAAAGGAGGGGGAGCCAGATACATAACATGCCCATTATTTTTATGTTCTCATCTCCAGTTTCATGATTTCCCTGAAACTACCGTTAAGTCTCTCAGACAAAAAACAACTGAAAGCAACGTTGAGGTGACCTTGACTCAGACTAAAATATCACGTCAGTGCTATGGATATCAAGAGTAGCTTACTTACCAACGAAGTATTTTTTAATGGCTAACCATCACCATTCACATCACTGCTGACTTCTGTTAGTGTAATAAGAATGAAATAGGAATAAACATCTCTCTTACTGTTTCAAAGGTAAGTGATTTTCTGATGATGAACAGATGTTAATAGTCTATGCCAGCTACAGATCAGACACTAACTTAAATTTAGGACATGAGGAAATGGAATGAAGCTGCATCACGGGAAATTCAGATTGGACATTAGGAAAAGGTTCCTCATTGAGAGGATGGTCAGTCACTAGAACAGGCTCCTTGGGGAAGTGGTCACGGCACCAAGCCTGTCAGAGTGCAAGGAGCATCTGGACAATGTTCTTGGTCATATGGTTTAGTTTTAGGTAGTCCTGTGAGAAGCAGGGAGTTGGATTTGATGATCTTTATGGATCCCTTCCAACTTGGGATATTCTATGATTCTATGAAATAGAATCAAGTATACACATATTAACCTGAACACGTATAGTGAGGCTTAATAAATAAAACATAAATTTCTTGGCTTATTCTGGGTATTTTCACATAGGTGAAGTTGTCATTGCAATGCCTAACTCTTAAGATATTGTGTCACTGTAAAAGTTTAAGTGTCTTGCAATATGTTTTACAGAAACCAGCACAGTAAAGAAAGTAACAGTGAAGACAGTATAAAAGCTGAGGAGAACCTCTAGAGACATATGTCTTAAATATATTTTATATTTGGAATTCCAAATGTTAATCTTATCCTAAAGCACCTAAACTAGATTAGATCTTTCTTTCTCACTGAAGGCATTGCACAGTCCCTTTTAAATTCCGGAAGATTAATCATTTTTCTGAGACACGATAAGGTTTTCGATCTGATTGATTTGATTTCATTTCCTATCACTCAGTATTCAAATACTGAGCTATGTAGTATTCTGAGTGTAGTTCTCCCAATCTTTCCTTGCAGAAACTATTCTAGTTTGTATAGAAATTTTAATAATTATTGGAGCAGGAACTAAAGTGTAAACATCCCAAATGTGCTTTCAACTTTTTAGATTATACCTTCCCTGATCAAAAGAACAAAAGAAAAAAACCCAAACCAAAACAAAACAAAAACCTCAGTCTTTAAATAATACATAAACTGTTCTTGAAACAATAAATTCAGGCCAAATAGTCCCACACTCCTTTTAGGTGTGCATTCTAATAATTAAAATGCAGAATCATGTATTCCAGTGTGTATTCTGTTCCATTTTAGAAAAGCTTCAAAAGAAAAAACTGCAAGAAGCCTGCATTAATATATTCCATTGCTGAAGAGGTAGAATATTCTTCTGCTTTTCCAAAATCCAAGTTCAAATCTGCTCAGAATCGGGTAATACAGTTAAGTCTGGGTCCCACACATTTGGTGAACAGTGTAGTTGCAAGGCATTAGGAAGCAATAGAGAAATACCATCACACTACTTTTATGGTCTCTTGGCTGAGGTTATTCAGAGGATACATAGCATGCTTAACGGCCTGCAGGTTGGATGGTAACCTAGCTTACTCAATATTTAGACATTTTTCTGCATTCTCACTGTTAGACACCTAGTTGTCCAGAGATGTTAAACTGCTACATAGCTCAGTGAAAATGGGTAAGAGTTTTATGAATACTAGAAACTCCTAAATTTTGTATGTAGTTGCTTAAATGGGTATGTATAAACTTAATTCTACCTTTTGAAGTAATTATCAAATTGCAATATAACTGTGAGAATGCCACCAACTGCATACTGTATCTCATAACTTCTTCCATGACTTTCTCTCTTCCTCTCTCTTTCTCCCTTTTTTTTCCCTAATATCACTTCTCTCTACCTCTCAAAATATATTTCCTTCTACATCTTAAATATTCATAAAAAGTGCTGATGAAATGTCAGTTCTTTATCTCACTTTTCAGGCAGATGAATTACCTTTTCCTTTCACATAGTCTATAATGTAAATTAGATTTTTTAAAAATGTCACTCCATTACTTAATTGGAAATACTTGTAATGCATCTAAAGAAATACAGAAAAGTCAAGTAAAATTCATATTATATTCATTCATAAGAAGTTAATTTATAAGTAGCTTAACTGGTAACAAAAAATATTAAATTACATGGAACACCATGCACTAGGTAAGCAATGGCTGTTGTTAAGAACTTTGAAAATTGCCGTTTTCAGGCAAACTAAATTTTCTATAATCTTTATGATACCTCTGTAATTACAACGCTTTTAGAGTATTGACAAAAATACGAACACTGAGTTTATGGTACTAACAGTACTCCAGTAAATGCATATTTAGAACACTGATCCTTGTGAAAAAAAATTATGAATGTGTCCAGAGACCTATTTGTACTGTTGGCAACCAAATATATAGTAAGAAGTAATATATTAAAAACTAAAATAAGTTACAATAAGTCACTAGTTAAATAGATTACATATTATGTATTTGCAATATAATACTAATGCATTTACAATTAATACAAGCCTTAGAATATACAAGGAACTAGCAAGTGGCCAACCATAACTTGTAGACTAGAACTTCTCAGAAAGTTTTCACATGCTATTCTTGAGAATTAGGATCTGTAGCTCTTTTTGGCCAAACTTCAGCTTCTTTTCAAACTAAAGCAAAGATTCACATTTAATTGAAGGAAAGTTGGGTTGGGACATAAGTTTCAAATCTTTCTTACCTTCCTTACCTTTAATTTTTTTTTTTTTTTAGCTTTTATACCTAAAAAGTTCTTTTTTTTCAATAATTAGTCAAATAGAATATGCATTCGTGCATGTAACCAATCACACAGGGTAGGTTTGTTTATTTCAAAGTTATTTCTAAAAGAATATCCAACATTTCTAGATTAATAGGTTTACTACCTTTAAAATGTTATAGTAGAGGAAAAAATAACTATTAAGTTCACATATATCATGTGACAATATTTTAATGCAAAATAATGATTACTAGTTTCCTAGTAACCTTCTCACTTGTCATAATTTCATGGTATGGCATCACCATGTCCAGTAATTCCAGCAGTACATGCATTTGGGGAGACATACTCCACTTTGGGGTACTATTTCTCTGTAATACCTTTGGTCTCTAGATGGTTTCATTGGTGTTTTTCTTAATGTTTTACAACCAAAGACACTGTACACATTCTTTTAATGATCCAGATAACCAAATAACTCTTTATCTAGTTAAATTTGTATTTTCTTTTAAAAAAAGTTTATGCACAATTAACTGCCATTAGCTGTCATTTCCCAGTCTTAAGCATATCTTGGCCAATAGAGTATTTTAAGGGAATTAGTAGAAAACCCTGTATGATTTTACCCTTGCAGAATACACATAGTTCACTTCCTGAATAACTGTATTGCAGAACACACATATTTCACTTCCTGAATGATTCTCCTCCTATAGGCTATTATGCCAAAATGAGACCTGCTTATTCTCCTTGAAGCAGATGCCTGTTGGAGAATAAGAGCTGCAGTAGTAAATCAGTGCTTACTTGAAAGTTCTTCTTTATTTCCTTCCTTCCTTCTTTCCTTCCTTCCTTCCTTCCTTCCTTCCTTCCTTCTTTCCTTCCTTCCTTCCTTCCTTCCTTCCTTCCTTCCTTCCTTCCTTCCTTCCTTCCTTCCTTCCTTCCTTCTTTCCTTCCTTCCTCCCTCCCTCCCTCCCTCCCTCCCTTCCTTCCTTCCTTCCCTCCTTCCTTCCTTCCTTCCTTCTTTCCTTCCTCCCTTCCTCTCTCTCTCTCTCTTTCTTTCTTTCTTCCTTTCTTCCTTTCTTCCTTTTTTATCTTTCTTTTTTATTTTTTAAACTGAATTTTCTGTTGTGGAAAAGTAATTTTTGGCACTGTTATTTTTTCCTTTTTTTTCCGCAGACAGAACACATGCCTGAAATCTCAGGAATTCTTATAAAATTGAACTTCCATCTTAGACACAGCTCCAGATATAAGCCTGCAGCAGAAATTTGTGGGTGATGGCCTATGCCAGTCTGTACAATAGATGAGATCAAATTAAGTGTACCTAATCGGTACATAATCTTTGACTCTACAAATCACTTAGAAAATAAAACTCTGTAATACATACAGTTCTTTAGAAGTTATTTGTATTTTATGCCTTATATTAACTAGGTAATTAAAGGAATATACAAATATATATATTAACAGCATGTATCCAGATTATAAAAAAATTCCTTCAAGAGGAAAAAAAAACACCAAACAGTAGGCAATATGCCTGTTTTTTCACTGTGTTTCTTCTTTACACAGCATATATTAAGCAGCAAGTGTGAAAAAAATGCCTATGCTTGGATTCAGACCACTGCAGCACTTAATATTAATTGTTGTTGACAAAATGGGTGTCAGAAAAGAACAAAACAAAACAAAAAAAACTGGCATCTTTTGTTCAAGTCCCAGCTCCATTAAATCTTCCAGACAGAACTTCCTTTGTGGAAAATTTATAATTCCCACTTTGCCCTTTAAAACAGTAGGTGTCCCTTACATGAGCTATAACTCTTGCATAATTGGGCATCCTAGGACTCTTTCCAAATTTTCTATGACAGGCATAATTTTTCATGAACGCATCTGCCATAAGTTTACAAAAATCTAGGAACAATTATCCAAAAGAAGCAAATTGTGATTTATTCAGTGCCCATAAGATGTGATAGAGAAAACCTCGTCTTTGTCTTTTTATCCACAAAGTATTTGTTCTGTCAGTTTGGACTTTAAACACCTCCTAATACTATGTAACATAGGTATTGTTCTGTTATTTGTTTCCTCATGCACTGCTGGTTTGCTGATGAAAATGTGTAGTTTCATACAGAAAACATATGGCCATTTGGAAAAGAGCACTCTATATTACTCCAAAGAAAAGTTTATTCTCTGAATAAACTATTTTTTCCCATACTGATTTGGCAAGACAAATGGTAGAAAGAGATTTTGGTAGCTGCTTTGTTGTTCGTAAGTTTAAGTTAAACTCCAGTACGACCAACATGAACGCTCCTGTTGATTTGGGCTGACATAGAAGCTGGATTTTTTTTCATGGTGGTGTCATGGTTCAGATTTAAGAAAATAAGTATGTTTATTCTATAGGTAAGTTTATTCTATAATAAGTAAGTATGGTTGCAAATATGGTCTAAGTAAGGCCTTATTCTTGTGTTACCTGTACTACCTCAAAGAAACCTCACTTACTACTTTGGCTTTCGGATCTCCAGAAACCAATTAAGCAAGAAGTTAACTAGGTGTAACTGAGATGCAAATGAAAACAGAAAGATTTTGGACACTGAGGAAATTAGTCAAAGACTAACCTATCTGTATTAGAGATTATGAACTTTTTCCTGGCATTAGGTCCCTGGTTTTATATGAGAACACTAAAGTTAGTGGTTGTTTCTATACTGTGGAGAAAATGCTTTCTGTGTCATTTTGTTCAGCCCTAATTCAAGCTTCACGTACTGGTTATTGATTAATTAGGAAGGTACAATCTGCAATAAATTTTGCACTCTTTAATTGATTCTGAGGTTTGTACAATCAAAATGTACTACAAAACTGCTGTCTGTTCTGCAGGGGTCCTTGCACTAAACTTAAATACATTGGCTGGGGAAGGGTGGTTTACCCTGACAATGAGATAGAAAGTGGAAAAGCTGGATACCCTGAGCCAGAAATGAGTGGCTTCACTGAAGACTGCAGCTGACCATCAGGTTAGATTAAAACAGTGGGATCTATTCAATCCCTTTCTGATTAAGATCAGTCAATAACCTGGCAGATAGAACAATAACCTAAGATATGGGGGAAGACACAGATACTGATGAGATCAAAGATATAAACCCTTACCTAAGAAAGACACCACATCATCTGACTGTTAAATGAGTTAATGCTGGCAGTGCTCAATTTTTGCTTTAAGAGTTATTATATCTTATTTAATAAAATATGTTTTCTTCTAACACAGAATAGAAAGGAAAAAAAAAATTAAGAGTCAGGATGTTTAATTTTGTTACCTAAAGGGAGACTTGGGTAGAAATGAAGCACCTATTGACAAGAAAAATATCAGAAAGCCAACATTTAATCAGTCCCCACCTTTGAGTCACGTATATTTGTGTATTGCTGGCATCCTGAATCAGTACCTTCTGCATCTACATTTCTATGTTGAAACTTATTATAGTCTGAGGAGCTACATGCCATCAGCAAGGACCAAATTTCATTATGATTCATTTAACAATGTATACACTTTAGGAGGCATAACTAAATTTCCACTTACATATCCAGTATTTGTGACCTCTCAGGAGCTCTCTCTGGCTGTGAATACTTCCATTAACTTCTCTTGGTCTTGATTTGCCTGCCAGTTAAAAAGGGAGATATAAAACCTTAATAAGAGATGTAATAGTTTAAACAATATGTATCAATATTTTTAATCAATTCTGTGACTCTGGAATGAGGGAATTATAGCCATGCAGAACACAGCTGAAGAAAAAAGAAAGTTTGTTGGGTTTTTTGCAGGAAATGTTTTTTTTGCTCAACTTTGCAGACAAAACACTTCTGCCCTATTTGGAGTTGACTGTAATTTTTATGACAAATAAATTAAGTCTCATTATTATTATATTTTACTGTTCAGGGAGTTCCTTGCAGACTGGCTGCAAGTTGTTCATCATTTAGTAGAACTGATTTGACATCAGTTCTAAATTCCATAGCAGCAAACATGTCATTTAAACCACTCTTTACCAGGGTGACTTAAAGTATCTTCAACCTGAATGCATTCAGAGGTCTAGCACATTTATTCTAAGACTGTTTTCTGATGCAGATAAAATTAATAACTAACTAAATAAAAATGACTGGACTACCTTAATTCATCAGGAAAAGCTCTAGGGTAAAAGTAAAAAAAAAATAAATATCAAAAATAGAATGTTCTGCATCAAAGTGCTTTCAATACTGTAAGTGTGTCTGAATATGTTGTTCTTTCTTTTATTTTCTGGGGCATTGCACCAAAAAAATATTTCCAACTCATATATGCCAATTAATATATGCATTTGTATATGGCATCATAAAGGATGCCATTTTAGTTCAGAATAATTTTCCACTAGTTCTAACACAAAAGTGAAAAAAGTCCCGTGTGAAAAGATGTTTAGTAGATGTAAAACTGTCATATATAATCTGTAAAACATTACATCAGCGACAGGGCTCTTGTTGATAAAATGAACAGTGTCTGCTTGGGCTTTAGCTAACTGTCCCAGTTCTGCCAATTACAAGGTGACAAAGTTAATTCCCTTAAAGTCAGTGCTCTGCAATACATTACCGTAATACCATTAAAAACCATTCAAGTCCATATTCCCTGGAAAGTGACAGAATTATGAAGATTTGAATTCTATGTCAAGGACTGGATTTTGGAGTGAATTTAAAATGCCCTATGGGAATTTTAAAACTTGGAGACAGAATGTGACATGTCCTATTATTAGGAAATCCCACCCCTTCTTGATTCCTTTAAAGGCAAGTGATAAAACAGCATATATTGACTCACAAGCTGAATTGTTTTTCTGGTGTCAGTATGGAAGACTAAGATTCTTGAAGACATAGCTCTAAAGAAATCATTAAGAAAAAGAAAATCAATTGAAACAATTAAATCTTCAATTTCTGTGTAAGTTCACATACACCCACAGTTTCATGTTTCTGCAAATAAGTGAATAAAATTTCTACCACCAGCCTTAGTGTCCCAGATGTCTTAGTTACCACCATGCTGACACATGGTGCTTTGAACACCAAAGAAAAGGGAGATTATTAAGGATTTGATGGAGTAGACTGAATATATTATTTAAAGATTCACTTCTACATAGAATTTATTTTTCTTAGGTGCTACAGATCCTTTGGTCAAACTTTGGACTAAAACAGAACTGAAGTAAAGGGGAAGAAGTGACTGCTAGGGTCAGGGTGAATAAAGAACAGTGAGAAAATTAATGCAGGCAGGAAAGATGTAAGATTTTGGCAATGAGGACAGACTTGTGAAGAAAACAGAGGAAAAGAAAGGGATCAATTTGGCTGTGATCAGATAATGGCAAAATACAAAAGTGATTTGTGTAGATGTTTTTTGTGAACAGATCAGAGAAGTGAGTGTTAAGAAGCAAGGAGAGCGGGGAAGAAAAATCTGAAACATGAGAAATGATCCACCTGAATATGAGTAAAACTGGGGCTTTACCACAGACTAAAGCTTTTTTCTATAGATGTTAGAGTGTCGGAAACTACTGCGATTACTTGCAAAATATTCATTTTAGGAAGAATGAAGAAATAAAGTTAGTTCCTGATGACTTCAGTGTAACATAGATGACAATTGTTTGAACAGGTGAAAAAAAAAGTTCCTCTTATAATTATTTAGGTATGTATTTTGTCATGTGTATAGATATTCACATAAGTATGAATGCAGGTAATCAACAGACATCGATGTAGAGAACTAACAATACTTTGCAGAAGTTGTACAAGTTGTTCACTATATATGTGCTTACACATACCTTCTACAAATGTCAAAAGTCTATTTTATTCTGAGAAGTTAGGAACTAAAATTAGCACTCAAATGTGACCAACCATACAACAGACCTAGAGGCACTGAGAAACTGAAGACTAGATATGCCAAGAAGCCAGATGCTGTCTTTGAAATAATATTTTTCAGGCCTTGGCGTCAGAAATCTGTGATGCCATCCAAATGATTCCTACACACTATAAAAGCTGTTTTCTTCAAACAACATACTAGCCATATTAACTATCAACCTGTAGAATAAAAATAGGTGAGGGTTAAGATATAAGCAATCTATTTGAAATAATCTTACATGAAAGAAATTGTACATACTTATAATACCTGAGACTATTCTTTTAAAATGACACTTAAGTAAAAGTCAAGAGAGTCTTTAAAATCAGTATTTAGTGATGTGGGACTCTGCCTTTCTCACTATACCAGAGGAGCTTGACCTAAACATGAAGATTAACTCTATCATCTGCACAGTCCACAGTCCATTTACACAGTTCTCCAAGGGGGGTTGTGGAAGAAGTTTACTAGTGGAAATAATGAACAACGAGAGAGTCATTCTTAGTTAATACAGTTGAATTTCTCATGGAATGTAAGTGCAAAAGAGACAACTATATCACGTTCCCAGAATTCTCCATTTTCAGCTTGAGTTCTCCCACTCTTAATGTGTTCTGACAATAAGTGGTCTGAGTCCATCTCCTCTATAGCTTTTCCATGGATAGTTGAATACAGCAATAACATCTCCCCTTAGATTTATTTTCTAGGACTGATGACACCCAGATTCTACTTGTACCCCATGTGCTCCAGCATCCTGACTGTCTCAGTGGCCTCTGCTGTACACGCTCTAGTGTATCAATATCTGTCTTTTACTGGAGAGTCCAAATGTGGATCCAGAACTTCAGGTGTGGCTTCACAAGTGCTGCATATAGGGTAAGGCTCTCCCTGGACCTCCTTGGATCTGCTGGCTACTCTTGCTAATACACTCCAATATGTGAGTGACTTTCTTCACTGAAGGTCACCTATGGCCTATAAAAATATCTTCCTTAGTTTCTCATTGTCTGACTTGAGAGCTCAGGGGCATGATTTGTAGAAAGGATGAGCCTAGAGCTCAAAAACGAGTAGTTCAAAGGCATTTCACACAGAAAGATAAAATAAATGGAAAACTTTTACTTTAATTTCTCTATGTCTGTGTTCATCACCTGTAAAATAATACCACTCCATCTCTCAGAGATGCTGCAAAATAAATTAATTAATGTTTATGATACACTCACATTCCCCAGAGGAAAAGCTCACAAGATAAATAATTCTGTCTTTGGAGCAACATTTGATTAGTGTGCAGAAAAGGAAAAGGTTGAATAGATATAAAATATATTGCAAAAACTGCTTGGTAACTGAACTCCATACCTCTTGGATACTGAATAAGGGACCCTCTGGGAGGAAAGAAAAGAATGTGTTTGTATTACATAGGCTGTGCCATAATGCATATGAAGGACTCAAGCTATTAATTGTGAAGAAACATTTTTAATTGCTTAACTTTGAATTGTAATTTTTTTAAAAATTTTATATACAAGAACGTAGGTGTTCTTAAAAGCAGAAAACAAATCTATGATACAAGTGTTAATTTCAGTATATCAAGTTGTTAATATGGCACTGAATTAATTTAATTTATCTATTGTAATAAACTTCATACACACACACCTTATGCACAAACATGCACAACAGTGATGTTAACTTTTTGTGCTTCTACCAACTTAGAGTGAGAAAGTATTATCCGAAGCATTGTCTTCTGTTGCAGGTAGCTGTATTGATATGCTTACACACTAGTTTGCTTGAATATAATCAAAGTTTTCTTTAACTTAGACCTTAAATGTTATCATAAGTAAATACTCTGCTGCACAATAAGTGAATTAGAACTAAATAAAATATGAAGATATCCATCTTAAATGTCTTACATTCTGAGACATTTACCATACAGTCTCTAAATTACATTGCTCACAGTACAATAGGAAAAATTCTCATTAACATAGTTCAAAACTAGAATATCTTACACAAAGAGAGACCTTCAGTTCCACATCTTTTTTAATGAGATTAAAAGTATGCCTAGTGCAAAATATGGCATCAGTACCTTTCAGACTTTTTTTTGCGTTTGTTTGTTTGTTTGTCTTGCTTTTGTTACTGAGAACTTGGCTTGGAACAAAGGCCAGGAAATGGGCTCGATCCCAGTCTGCCCCTCAAGTCAACCCTATGTAAAGCCACTGCTGGCTGCAACATCTCTGTAGCTTGCCATCATACTGCCCAAACTGTTATAAAGGCAGATATAGCTTGGGTTGCTCATTATTGACCACATGAGCATGCTGTGGAGGTAGGCAAGATACTAACAGTATGCATGGCTGAGCAGACTGCCAAAACATTTGGCCAAAACATTTCCTTCTGCTCCACAGTTCACCTAAAATACAAGAAATGTCCGTAGCTTGCAACCCTGTCATGACAACGTAAGGTGAATCTAGGCTTGAACAAGAGGCATTCACATTTAATGCACAGTAGAGTCATATCCATGATTACTATTCTTACATAGTTTTGCTTAAAGATTCATAAGCCTAAGATTAGCAAGAGTTTGGATTGTAGTGCTTGATTCCTGTATGTCTTAATAACATTTGTGCTCAATTTCTTACAATGGAAATGTGGGAAATGGATCTCAAAATACAGCTCCATTCTGAAGGGTACATCACAAGGCTCATTTAGTCAGTGTAATACATCGCAACATCAATAGATAACACAACAATAAGCAGGGAGAAAAGAAATCAGGATTGTTGTCTCTTTCTTTTAAACCTCAAATCTTCTACTGACATGCTTGCCCTTAGTCTATTAAGTCTAGCTCTAACTGCTTGAGTATTTGTCAAGTGGAGATAGTTCCTGGTTGACAGAGTCCTTTGGGAGGCAGTCCTGAAAGGCAAAGGAGTCCAGGAAGGCTGGATATTCTTTAAGAAGGAAATCTTAAAAGTGCAGGAGCAGGTCAACCCCATGTGCCAAAAGACAAGCTGGCGGGGAAGAAGACCAACCTGGCTGAACAGAGAGCTTTGGCTGGAACTCCAGGAAAAAAAGAGTTTACGACCATTGGAAGAAGGGGCAGGCAACTCAGGAGAACTACAAAGATGACATGAGGTTATGCAGGCAGAAAATCAGAAGGGCCAAAGCCCAACTAGAACTTAATGTGGCTACTGCCATTTTAAAGACAATAAAAAATGTTTCTATAAATACATCAGCAACAAAAGGAGGGCTAAGGAGAATCTCCACCCTTTATTGGATGTGGGGGGAAACATAGTGGCAAAGGGTGACAAAAAGCTGAGGTACTTAATGCCTTCTTTGCCTCAGTCTTTAATAGTAAGACCAGTTGTTCTTTGGGACCCAGCTCCCTGAGCCGGAAGACAGGGACAGGGAGCAGAATGAAGACCCCATAATCCAAGGGGAAATGGTTAGCGACCTGCTACACCACCTAGACACACACAGTTCTGTGGCCCAGATAGGATCCACCCAAGGGTACTAAGGGAGGTGGCAGAAATGCTCACCAAGATGCTCTCAATCTTTATCAGCAGTCCTGGCTAACTGGAGAGGTCCCACTTGACTGGAGGTCAGAAAATGTGATGCCCATGTACAAGAAGGGCCAGAAGGAGGATCCAGGGAACTACAGGCCTGTCAGTCTGGCCTTGGTGCTGGGGAAGATTATGGAACAGATCGTCTTGAGTGCCGTCACATGGCACGCAGAGGACAACCAGGGGATCAGGCCCAGTCAGCATGGGTTTATGAAAGGCAGGTCCTGCTTGACTAACGTGATCTCCTTTTATGACAAGGTGACCCACTTAGTGGATGAGGGAAAGTCTGTAGATGTTATCTACCTGGACTTTAATAAAGCCTTTGACACCGTTTCCCACAGCATTCTCCTGAAGAAACTGGCTGCTTGTGGCTTGGACGGGGGTACACTTCGCTGAGTAAAAAACTGGCTGTATGGCCGGACCCAAAGAGTTGTGGTGAATGGAGTTAAATCCAGTTGGCAGCTGGTCACAAGTGGGGTTCCCCAGGTCTCAGTCGTGGGACCAGTTCTGTTTAATATTTTTATCAATGATCTGGATGAAGGGATCGAGCACAGCCTCAGTAAGTTTGCAGATGACACCAAGTTGGGCAGGAGTGTTGATCTGATTGAGAGTAGAAAGGCTCTACACAGGAATCTGGACAGGCGGGGTCAATGGGTCAAGGCCAACTATATGAGATTCAACAGGGCTAAGTTTTGGGTCCTGCACTGCGTCACAACAATCCCATGCAACGCTACAGGCTTGGGGAAGAGTGGCTGGAAAGATGCCTGGCTGAAAAGGACCTGGGGGTGTTGGTTGACAGCCACCTGAATATGAGCCAGCAGTGTGCCCACGTGGCCAAGAAGGCCAACAGCATTCTGTCTTGTGTCAGAAACAATGTGGCCAGCAGGAGTAGGGAAGTGATCGTGCCCCTGTACTCAGCACTGGTGAGGCTGCACCTCGAATCCTGTGTTCAGTTTTGGGCTCCTCAGTACAAGAGAGACATTGAGGTGCTGGAGCATGTCCAGAGAAGGGCAACGAAGCTGGTGAAGGGTCTAGAGCAGAAGTCTTATGAGGAGCATCTGAGGGAACTGGGGTTGTTTAGTCTGGAGAAAAGGAGGCTGAGGGGAGACCTTATTGCTCTCTACAACTACCTGAAAGGAGGTTGTAGAGAGGTGGGGGTCGGTCTCTTCTCCCAAGTAACAAATGATAGGACGAGAGAAAATGGCCTCAAGTTGCACCAGGAGAGGTTTAAATTGGATATTAGGCAAAATTTCTTCACCGAAAAGGTTGTCAAGCATTGGAACAGTCTGCCCAGGGAAGTGGTGAAGTCACCATCCCTGGAGGTATTTAAAAGATGTGTAGATGTGGTGCTTGGGGACGTGGTTCAGTGGTGGACTTGGCAGTGTTAGGTTTGTAGTTGGATTCTATGATCTTAAAGGTCTTTTCTTACGTAAATGATTCTATGATTCTATGATTCTATGTTTATTATCTCTCCTAAATTCCAATAAACCACATTAGTAAAAGAGAGCAAAAGAGTTAAAGATTGTTATCAAAATTTGTACACTTTCTAAAATATTATTTTCTTCCTTTTGTTTTTAAAAGAAACATATTTTCATTCATATTGGTATTTTCTTGGGTTTTTTTAACTTGTTATTTGGTTTTACAGATATTCGTCATCAATATGTCAGTGTTATATTATATTGGTATTCAAAAGATCATACCGTCGCTATTAGGACCTTGCTACAGTACTGTAATGTGCCCTCCTAAGAAAACTGTTGTGCCAGCTGTTATAAAAGTCAACTGTTTTCTAAATGGCAGTAGTATAAGTAAAATGTTAAACAACAGAATCATGCAAATTAACAAGGCATGGGAGAACTTACTAGTGTATTTAATCTAAAATCTAAAAACCTAAATCTTATTTATCAATGTATGATAGTTGCTCAAAGTATATATTCTAGCACTTGATATGATCTGGTTTTATACATCCCAGGAGATATTCCTCCCATTTTTCCTTTTGGATGAAACTTCAACTGTTTTAAGAAAAAAAAAATAAATCTTCTGATCTGTAACAATGTTAAGAAAAATCTTTCCTGAATGGATAGTTGGTATATTCTTACCAGTCCATACATCTGTTCATGCATGAAATTACTGGGAATACTATGTAAAGAAGATAAATTAGAAGCCAAGTGTAATAGATAATTTATCCCACTTCTATAATATATTAGTAATATGAATGTCAGCAGAAAGTTATCAAGGAATAATCAGAAAATAGGATGCTCATTGTCCATCTAAATTCTTATGTTTTTTTTTTCAATTCTAACACTAGTGTATTACCTGTGGATATGAAGCTAGTAGTCATTGTCAGCATAGACCTAGTTTGACACAAAAGAAGAAAGAAAATGTTTACAGTGTCCTCTCTGGTAGTACAAAATCTCAGTACCTAAGAGACTCATTACAGATCCAAGCTCATACTTTGCTTGGCTGAGATCACATATTCAGATTTCTTAGCTCTCGTGAGAGAATCATAACCAATGAATATACAGTATTTTGAAATTATTTTCTTTCAGTCTTATGCACTAACAGTATTTGGATTTGCATACAATATTTAAATAAATAAGAATCTTTATCAAGAAGTATCAGACAGATTTTGAAGTTTAGTAAGTCGGTGATCATTTGGGAGACCCTTGGTTGACACTGCTTCATAAAATATTGAATGTATTTCCATCCTCTTATTCTTCCTAAAAGGAAAAATTTGACTTGTCTTAGGCAATTAGGTCTGGAACATGACTGTCATTCTGAACAAAGCATTATTTCTCTCTAATCCTGTTTGAAAAACCTAACTCTCTGGAAGAGGCCCAACATGGGCACTCCACAGCTGCACAGTGTTTATAACTAGAAACTATGTAACAGCTCCCTAGCTGCCTGTCATTGATATCTATGAATCTTATTCTTAGATGCATCAGTCTTTCCTTGCATTTAATAGATAATATTAGCCTGTATCTCAGGTATGTAACCTAGGTGAGAGGACACCTAAAAGTTAGATGCCTCAATCTTGAGCCAATCTCACCTTTGTGTCTGGCATTAGATATATTAGACGTCTAATATTAGGTACTAGATATTAGAATTAGATACTCAAATCTGCTTTTTTCTTTTGTGTTCTTCCCCTCCACATACATCTTTTTTCTTTTCTTTTCTTTTCTTTTCTTTTCTTTTCTTTTCTTTTCTTTTCTTTTCTTTTCTTTTCTTTTCTTTTCTTTTCTTTTCTTTTCTTTTCTTTTCTTTTCTTTTCTTTTCTTTTCTTTTCTTTTCTTTTCTTTTCTTTTCTTTTCTTTTCTTTTCTTTTTTCCAGTTTAAAGCATCCCAGTGAGGTTACTCAGTTTAATCCTCTTTTTTTATTATTATTTCTCCTCTGTGGAAGAAACTGTACTCTGAGGCAAGCCAAAACCCTGCTTGCCCAATCTTGGAGAAAATTAGAGCTGTGCAAACTCTGTTGTTTCATTCTGTTTCCAATAGCTTGAGGCTTTCAGTCACACACCCTTTTCTCAGCCACTCCATTGACCTGCTCTGTATGCCCTAATATTCCCTGTTGGCAATGTTTACTATATTTGCAGGCATTTTATATCACCAAAATGCATAAAGAAGCCCAAAGGAATTGAACAATCGGGCCCTGAGGGATTACTGTGTGTAAAGGGAGCAGGATTTCTCTTAGGCAAAGAGCATCACCCTGTCTTTACTATTCATCTTCAAGAATGCATTTGAAAAGTAAGTCTGCAGAAACTGAGTGTTAGTATTTTGGCTAAAATTGAGTCGAATAGTCATTATGAACCCATGGCAAAGCCAGAGAATCTGAGTAACTACAGGCAGAGAATGAAAGTGTTCACAGGACACTTAAGTTTAAATACATGCAAACGTCCTTTGGGGCTTAGGATCTGTTTAAGGAGTTCTTGTATTAAAAACAAAAGCATAAGCTTGTACTTTTGCCAATAAAGGATTACCTGCCCTGCCTTCTGATGAGCCAACCACGCATTTAGAAAACAGTTCTCTGTGGGACAAACTTAGGCATTTTAGGAAAGGTTGAGGTGATTAGCAAGTTAAAACCAGAGACTGCACCCATTGCAACCTTATTAAATATGCTGTACAAAAAAAAAGGAAAAACAAACAAAAAAGTAGAAGACTCAAAATATGAATCTTCTTGAGCAATTCTGAGACATTTAACAGCACTGGTTTTTTTTTATAAAAGCAGGAAACCAGACAGTTTTCTATATGTTCTGTAAGATAATGAACCCTCTGTTCCGAAATTCATAACACTCTAAAGTGAATGATGACTTCACAGTCTGTCTTCTCCAGAATTTTTTGTTTTCTGACATCTTTAGTATTTCTGGTGGCTTGAGGAGATGTTACATCTAAAAAGAATGTGACTTTACAGCAGGCTGCAAAATATTCCTTTGGCAGCATCAATTGGCCTTGCACACACTGAACTTGTGAGCATTTGTTCAGGAGCCTTCCTCTCAAATAAGGAACAAACCCCTCCAGCTGCAGGTCACTCAAAGCTAAAAAAAGATCCCAGGGACAAGGCAAGCCAGCAAGTTTATCAGCAGTTTAATTCCCCAAGAGGACACCAGGGGCCATTACATGGCCATTAGCATAGCCAGCACTGGAGTCACAGACAGAACAGAGGCAGCCAAGCAGCCAGCCAAGAAATCAGCCAAGGGCTTTGCGGCAGACGCAGATGTTGCTGCTAAAAAATTTATTCTAGACCTTGGCATCTGAGTCCTTTATCTGTCAATTGTGTGTCCTGTATGAGGCCCCAGCTGTTAAGTTTGCTGATGAAAGGAGAAGAAGGGAAAAAGCTGAGCTGCATTTAGATGACCAGCGATATGATTCCTTCTAAAGAACTGTTAGTTATTATCTTAAAGGGTTGATGTCTCTTTTAAAAGAAATCTTCTAACCTATTCTGGCAAAGTTTTCAAAAATTTCCCATAAGTTAGTTGTAACGGTCTAGCACTTCTCACTGGGAAGTCTGGGTCCAGTAGTAGTCAATGGCAAACTGTGTTCTCTCACACAGTAGAAGGATTAGTCCTATAGGGAAGAGAACCCACAGTAGAATGGGCATCATGGATTAGTTGCCTCTAAACGTGGTTGCCCAACCAATGGTATGAGAATACTTTAGCCTGCAAGGAAGAGAGTAGCCGAATAGCTTTCAGTGTTTATTTCTTGCCCTTCAGAGATTCCACATCTGGATGAATGGTCCAGTTTCCTCAAGAAGCTTGCCAGTTGTTTGACCTTTCTCTGCTTTTCTTCCCATTTCCAAAGACCACACAGTTTTCCTTCCCTACAACACTTAAGTCAGTGAACACCATTCCTGTCCTACCATATGCAATAATCAATACTTCTTTTGAAAAATACATTAGATTATGTTGCTAATTTTTACAGTATCATGAAAAAGGTAACAATAACACATACCTGTTCTTTTAAATTGTTATTCAACATTATCATATAATAATACAGGCAGATAACGGCAGATATAATTGTGTGTTAATATATATTATCATGGGACAACTCAGGTAATACAAATTGATTTTAGTGAAAACATATTCATTTGTACCCATATATATATAAATACATGGTTTGCTCTAGAATTTTGCTTACTCATGAGTAGATGACAATAATTTTTTCTTCCTTTCTTCTGTCTACTTCTGCTTTGCAAAACATAACAAGAGTTTCCAGTTTAAACTCTTTTCACCTTAACCATCATTTTCGGTTAAAACCCATCTTTTTTTCCTTTCCTAGCTGAGCTGTTAAAGCAGCTAGACCAAATTTCTTCCCTTTCTGTAACAAATAACTTACTGCACTCTGACCCTTTTAAGGCTATATCCAGCTGCTCTTTCTTATCTTTTAGAGATAATCCCTGAGGGCTTGAAGACAACTGCTCCATTCTGCTCGGGTTAATGCTGTTGTCGTAAATTCCTGCACTGTTTTGTCATCTAGCCTGCTCTTAATCAAGCTAGTCCAGAGGATATTGGGCACCAAGAAGGTGTGTTACTCGAAGTATAACACAACAAACCTTTAGGCAGTTATAATGATTTGAAAGAGTAAATTCAAGAACAGAGAGCAGTTTCTCTTCAGTCCATCATAGAAAAATGATAAATTAAGATTAAATTACTACACTCCTCTAAGTTTTAAAACAAGCAAGAGGCTAGTTATTATTACTCACCAAAACCCATAGGAACTTTTTCAGATGAACGCCCTTGTCATCAGCCTAAAATATCAGAATCTTTCTTTCCTCCCTTCCTTCTCTCCCCCTCTCCCATGGCCCAATCACTCTTGAACTACTTTTTGCACTGTAACACAGTGCCAAAGAGGGGAAAAAAATCCCAAGAAATAATTTAGTTATTAAAGCAGTCTCCTAGAAAAGGCAAATTTGATCATCTCAACTCAAAATAAAGCAAAAATTGAATCAATGTAATCCACTTCGCAAACAGTTGTTCTAACTGGTAGGCTATTGTACAAAACCCGACAAACAGTATAATTAATGATTCTTTTTTGGCTGTGCTTTCTAAAAATAAATAATTTCAGTTCTTCTCAAAAACAATTGTACATAGCTACTCTGGGAAGGATATAGTAACCTGAAGGCAGTCACTGGGTCACTATTCTGAAACCTTGAGTAAAACGCCAAACCCAGAGAAGGACTGTTTTCTTTGAGTTTCTCTTTTTTTCCACATTTTTTAATGTTTTTCACTAAGTAGCTTCCCGTTATGAACGTACCTTCAAGGATTCTGCTATTCATAGAAACACTAGCTCTTCATCCAGTCAAAAAATCCTAAACCTCCTTATTCACTTTTTACAGAGGTGGGACACTAAAGCAACTTTTCTGGATTTCACTCAGAAACAGCAACAACAAAAAGAAAAACAGAAAAACCCTGATCTTTTAAGGCAACTGCATTCTTTATATCATTGTGTTAGGTTTTATAATTGCCGTGTTAGGTGCCTGTTCTGATATTTAGGCACTGACTGCCTGTGCTTACATTACAGGATGTTTTCTCTGTTGTGTGCTCAGCCATCCTGCTGTGTGAGTACACATCTTAGCTGTGTCCCAGGTATGAGGCAGGTGTATGCCATGCCACATTTTGCCTTCAGTGCTGGTCTTCAGACATTCAGAGAGGAATTTACTAGAGTGATGACTTCTTATATGTCAGGATTTCTTTGTTTCCTTCTCAAATAATCAGGGCATCTGAGGAGGAACAGGAAGAAGCTGGATCCAGACACAGCTCTGTTGTCAGCTTACCCATATCCAGGGATGACGATACCAACATGGAAAGCATCTGTCAATGTTGTAAACACAGCACAAAACTAATTTGCCTCCAACTTCTCCAGAAGAAAATCTGACCAATAAGAAAATTGGAGGCCTGGATAAATAGGCTAGTGACTAGGAAAACACTAATGGATAAGAAGCTGAATTCTCACTGCACCAGACTTTAATTTAGACCTTGCATTTCCTGAGTAATTTGTCCCTGTGAAAAAGAGGAAACAAAACAATGTGGATTAATTGCATTCTAATTTTTCTTTAGAAAACTGTTCTGCTTTGTTTTACCAATACTTAATGGCAGAGAGAGAGACTGGGAGAGTGAAAATGACTCCTTAGCGCTGTGAGTAATACATTCATCGGGAGTGTCTCTCCTATGAATTTTAAATTTTTTAATGAGAGGGAACAGATTTGATAAGGAGACTCTGAGATCAGTTCTACATTATGTCCAGCTACAAGACAATATGGATAGGAAACATTCTTTAAAATTTTAACTCAGAGAAGGAAAGTCACTCTGTTTAAGTAGAGAAATATAGGCAAGACAGACAACTGTTTGCCAGTATGAATAGGCCATCCTCATACAAAAAGGGCTGTGATAAATCAGTTTAAAGACTATTCAGATTTAAAGATTTCAAAGCTATTAATTTTCTTACCTGAACTAGGCTGAATAAGCTGTAATGAAATCTCAAGCTATAAACTCCAGCAAGAAGAGCAGGGACAAAGCTAATTAGCATTTGAATAAAGCATTTAAAAAGAAAGAAAAAAAAGCTCTGAATACTTCTGTAAGTGCTGGTGATGAGTCAGCAAATTGTACTGTCCCCTTTTCAGACTTGATTCAATGCACTTGAGTATGTTCTTAGTTTTAAGAATGTGTATAATCCTACTCTTAGTTAGAAAATAGCTTAAAGCTTGTCAACATTCCTTATTTAAATCAATTACGTGCTTGAGTGCTTCACATAGTTGAGCTTCATATGAATATTTGTATGGCTATGAACCAATGAATCTGTTTATTGCTACTAAGCCACTAGAAATAACAACTTTTCAATTTAAAAAAAAAAATGCAACCACTGTTTTTTACACAAGTGTAAGCATATAGCCCCTTATACTTTAGAATCTTATAATTGCATACTTAATTTTAGTTTGAAAGTCATACTGATTCTATGATAAATAGATATTTACATGTATAGATGAGTCCAACTGTTTGCTCACTACATTTCTGCCATCCCTTGCATTCAAACAATTTTTTGAGTGGAATGTAAGCAGTAATACAACTTTCAATGTGGAAATGTAACATCTGAAGAAGATAATTCTGAAATGAAATTTCCTCAGTATTTCCATTTCACAGAAGATTTTGACAAATAATCTGTTAAGTTCTTTTTTTTTTTTGAAACAACATCTTCTAAGAAACAGAATTTTTATTTTTCTCACCTCTATTCTTATGTAAACACACTTTAATCTAGAAGAAATTTACCCATATCTTGACCTATTTGTTGAGCTGTAACTGTGTTAAAATTTGTAAAATCCTTCACATTTCTAGAAGAAGTGGAGTCAAGTTGAGGGGAAGGAGTGTCAGTTTCCATATATTTGAATTATTCTGTGTTGTTTTACTTAAAACGATTCTGAAAAATAGAGGTTTAATGTTTCTCTTCAAATTAAAACACATGAGAAATTACTTAATTAACATATCTAATATAATTTAAAACATGCATAAATCAGAGTTGTTTGCTGGATCAAGTTCAAACAGGTAAGTAAATGTAGTCTAAGAATATAACTGGATCTTTGCCTTACCCTCCATGCCTTAGTTCTCCATTACTGAACTATAGTAAGTATAAATATACTTCTCTACTCTACAAAGCAGCTAATTACATAGATGATTGAGAGGTGTTCATTTATTATGATGGGACAATATTTAAGCATGTAATGAAGGAAATATGTAAGTATATAGACGGATCAAAAGTGTAAGCTAAATCTATATTACCACTTCCCAATCACTAGAAATCAATTCTCTATAATGTTCAATTGTAAAAACAGTCCCTAGCATAGTTTTTCCTGAGCCAAATAACACTTTTCCCAGTTATTTCCAAGTATGTTCTGGGAGATAACATAGAAGAAGGAGGATTCTTAATTATGATGTGGCCATACTGTTTGGAGAGTAAGAGAATTTAATTATATGAATGCAAGCTGTTCTATGTCAGCTGGCTTCAACACCAATCAATAGTCCTAGACATGTTTAATTTACTAACCTATATGTAGCTTTTGTGTGCTTTCACAGTGCTCATGCAGTAGTAGATTCCTAAACAAAGAGTAGGTTCCTTAGCAAAGGAGAAAAAGCAACATTTTAAATAGGAAAAAAAGCCCAATGTTTAATAAAAATTGTACATGTGGTAGACAAAAGGAATAACAATATATTTTTCCTCAAGTAAGCTTATGCAACAACCATGAAAATGGATACTGAGTCCAGATGACCTAAATGGAGATTGGGGTTTTCTTGAGATTTAGACAGAGTAATGTCATATTTATTGAAAGAGGTACACTTAAAATTTTTCTATGGGCAAAGGGGAACATAACTGATATGTGTTCCATAATTTATTATTAGACTAAAATCTTAACAGTCTAATTAAAGCACAACAAAAGTTATTATTGGACCGATTACAATGATAGTAACATTCACAAATCATTGACACAGTGAAGACATGGGCTTCCTAGTATCAACCCCTTTTCTGTGGGATTAGGCTCACCCCTGGTGCACTTCTGAGTAGTAACACCTGCAGGTTCACTCCTCCCAAAGGATAGGGGTGATGGAGGTAAAGAGGAGTCATCATTCATTAGGTCTTCGCCAGGAAGAATAGGATGCTTATGATGGAAGTTTACCTCAGTCTTGGGTCCACTCGGGGCTGTTTTTATAGATTTTCTTAACACAGACTGCTTACCTGCTCTTTTTTCCCTGTGGTTTCCATCAAACATGTGTCATTTGCATGACTAAGCTATTAGTTATAGCATCATCATAGTTTCCCAAAACACTATAAAGGGCTAATGTTTTTTTTTCTTAGTGACTACATAGGATTGTCAGACCCTTACCATATAGGATAATCACAGAGCTAAGCCAAGCCAAGGTAGGCAATAGTCACCTTCTCCCAGATAATTATTATAACAGTTAAAACTATCTGTTCAGACTCAGACAGGCCAGACAAGTCCAAGGGCCTTCTTTGTCAGTCCAATATAATGACTGCACTAGGAATAACAACATCATATGTTCTAGCCCCTCGCAAAAACAGTCTCCTTTTTACTTTGGGGGCAGAGTTCAAACCACAGAGCAGAAGAGAAAATAAAGTATCCTATGGACTCCAGGGGAAAAAAAAAATCATATAAAAATATTATTTCTTTGATTATTTCAGTTTGCTCTTTCATCAGAGTCTATAATGTATAAAGAATAATAAACTTTTATGTAAAAATACAGCTCAAAGAGTCTGATCTTAAATCCAGTGAAATCAATAGCTAATTTTTCATTTACTTTCATATGTTTTGAATAAAGAGCTACACTAACAAAACAAGATACTGCAACATTGTTTAATTGTGTGATTAGCTATAAGTCCAAAATTAAAATTGTATTTTGAAACCTCAGAATGATGAGCCTTATGTGAGTTAATAAGCCATGTGTATATACATTCTTCTTGTTCATACTTAATTTTAAACATTCTTTCTTCTAAACTCTTTTTTCCTTTCCAGGACATCTGGTGCCTAAGAAACACAACAGAACAGCTCCAGACTTTCTCATTTTGTAATTAAAAAAGGCCTGGATTTTTATGTCTTGCTGTGAAGATCACAGTATGTGTATTTATGAGTCTGGCATATCCTTCTCACTGACTAGCCTGGTTGCAATTTTTTTATCTTCTCATAAGCTCAGACCTGATAATTCACAGAGTGTTTGTGATGCTGTGAAGGGACCTAGTTCTTTTAAAAGGTAACCTTGGAACCAGTTTTAAGGGACAGGATCTAAGACAGAGGGAAGACAGGTTGTGGATCTCAGTGAGCTATGGCACCTGGATTCATCTAAACAATCCACATTAGATCTAAAGTATAGACATTTGTGATGCCTGAGCTAGCCACCATAGCTTTCCTTTGCAGCCAATAGAGAGAATTATACTTCTTATACCAACTTAAGATACTATAGATATGAGCTTATATGTTTTATACTAGCTTACATATCTAAAATAGGTTGCAAGAATAACAACTTAGAAATTTATTTATCTTCCTTGAATATCGGGGTCACCTCAAGTAATTAACTGAGACGTAGATGTTTCTTCTATAGACCTCTAGATTCCTGCTAAAGTCTGGTACAAACAAGGAACCCTGCATACCTATTTTGTACAAGCATGGCATTGCTAGACAACTTGAACAGCAGGAACTGCATTAGATGATAATTCCCCAGATATTTCAATGAAGGCAATGTTGGTTTCTGGCCAGTTTAACCCTATTTCCAGTTCCTTGTGTCATTTTCTCTGTTGTAAAAGGCAAACTGACTTTTTGTCTGTAAAACCATAAGAAAACTTCAAACTAATTTAAATATTTCCATTCCTTGCCAATTACTCAAAAACCTAGAGCACTTATTTTCTTTTTCTTCCACGCACTCTTTTAAATGTTCCTCTCAATTTAAATAAATAAATCAATCAATCAATCATATTTTACATTAATTCCCCCTACTAGAATACAAGCGCTAAGAACACATGTTAATAAAAAAGGAATTTGAATTCCATCTTTTTACTTTTTCTATCTTTGTGTAATCAATATCTAAAGGACTGCTTTAAAAAGCCAAATTAAATGTATTGTCTATGGGATCATTTTAAGAGTTGGAAGTCTTCACCATTAACACTCAAAGAATTGTTTGATTTGGGTTGTCAAAACAATGACAGAAATGACAGTACCTTCAATTTAGCTTTCACAAAACTTTTTTTAAGTAGCCTCTGGAGATTTATGAATACATTTAGAAACACAAAGGAAGATGGGAATTGCCAAGAACCATTAATGCTAATTTTCTAAGTGAAACCTCTCAGCTACTGTCAGTTACACTACCTGTAGATAAGTTTTCCAGCTATATAGATGGCGATCATGCTCATCCTGTAGATATGGGTAATAAGAATAATAGTATGTGATCTGCTGTGCTCAAGTAAAGATCTTCAGGGAGTTAACTTTTAGGAAACCTTTCCAGCAAAGCACTATTCGTTGCTGTAAATTACCACATTCAAATGTAGGAACAATTTCTGATACTTACTTCACCCCAAATAAAGTTTCTTCAGCAGAATTACTTTTAAGTCATTACACAACAGCAGAAAAGTTGTCCTGCTCCTCCTGCCCTCCTAACAGTGACAAGAAAATAAATTTATTGTATAAAATTAATTTCTTAGCAATAAGTTAATATATTTTAAAGGGGGTGGGGGTTTGAAGTTTTAAGCTTTAATGTTTTTTTTGCTAGATCAAACTCAAATAATTCCAAATTAAACTATATTTTAGTCCAGCTAAAATCCCCACCAGTTCCTTAATTTCCTTATGGAGGATGTTTCCC
The DNA here is from genome assembly GCF_034638445.1 of Ciconia boyciana. NCBI lineage: Eukaryota > Metazoa > Chordata > Aves > Ciconiiformes > Ciconiidae > Ciconia > Ciconia boyciana. The sequence goes on from NC_132934.1 coordinate 179,690,941, forward strand.
CCCAGTTTTTTGTTTTGTTTTGTTTTTTAAGTTCAGTTTTATTAGGGCAGCTCATTAATAACAGCTTGTTACACCTGCTTTTGTGCATGATGATACTGTGCAAAAAATAAGTTTCTTCTCAATAAATTATCAGTAGATTGGAGATATTTTCAATCTAGTTCTCACTCAAAGAAATTATTCTATTTTTAACATTTTGTAGAAGACTAAAATGGGGGCAGCATTTAAATTGAAATTGATGAATAGAGAGTTCAGAGTGCTAGTTAATCTCAAGTTTTCTATTTTATGGTCAAATTATATTTTTTTTATTATTTTTACAGTAAAATTTAATTCAGAGGGAATTTACATTAAAAATCCTTGATGAAATTTGCATAAATCCATAGTAAATGAAAGAACAAAATCTTGTCATTGTCTAAAAGGAGACAAAGTTCTGCTGTTACCCAAGGGAATTAAAGATGTTTGTTTTAATAATATCTGGCTGCTGTCACCTCTGTTTTATTAAATGATATATAACTGCAGAAAGTCTTTATCACATGAAATTCATTCTAGTTTCATGAAACTGACAGACACTATTATTGCAGGGTTTACCTTTATTGCAGTAACTTTGAAGAAACTTAAGATTGCTTCGAAGTGACAGGGAAAAAAAATAAAATTGTAGACATTACTATTAAATATGTTGGGGTTTTTTTTCACATTGAGTGAAAGGTGTTCCTTCTCTGTTTTGGAGGGCTAAGGACTATGTAAGATAAACCATGACCAGGCTTTAAAAATTTTCTTGACAATATTAAAATAAACATCTGAGAGTTTTGTGCCATGTAGGGTCCCCCTCTATTATCTTGCTAAGTAGTGAGAGAAATATAATGTATTTCTAGCTGCTTTTGGTACTTTTGCTAAGGGATTTGCAGACAAGCAGTCTTCTGTGACCCCTAGAATTTACCAAGAATACAGCTGATCTCAAGCCCCAGTGTGTTTTTGTAGGGTTTTTAAAGCAATGCAGTTACAGAAAGTGCTACTTTTTAATTACATTCAAAATGCATATGTGGGACAGGGGATTCAGCAGCATCATTGGCACCAAAGTCATGTAAATTATTTCCTCTGAGTCTTGTGAAAGAAATCCTGTTCAGGATTAGGTATTAAACCTGAGGGGCTTTATGGAATTGTAAGACATTTCATAACACAATTACAGCAATATAAGAAACCTTTTTTGTAACTGAAGCAAATTTTATTATCATACATTGTCATGATAGTTGTTGCCAAAATTCTTTCCACATAGCTTAAACTTCTCTTAGGATTTAATCTCTTCCCTGAAAGAAATAAATAGTCCTCTGAGCACAGAAAAAGACTAGAAAACTGAATTAAACCAGACATCTAACTTGAGGCATTTTAAGCTTGGTGAAATAAATGGTATTCAAAATGACTTAAGAATATAGTGTACATTTTTAGGTAAACATAGAGATAATAATCAATCATTAATTCTGACACATTATCATTCAGCTTACTGATCAGGATGATATCACAGGTATGATGAAGAAAGGTATACATTGGTTTATATGTAGATAGGGAGATGGCAAAAATAATATGTTTTTTAAAGGTAAACAATGAAATATGTGGTTGATGTTTTCAACAATTTTCCTAAAGTATTTTAGAGGCTTATTAGCTTGTAGACGTGACACTTGGTTTAGTGGTGGACTTGGTATTGTCACGTTTACGGTTGGTTTACATAAATGGTTGGTCAGGTTTACATAAATGGTCAGGTTTACATAAATGATTCTGTGATTTAAAACCAAAAAAGATTAATTCCATCATTCATCATCCATCATGCTCATTCATCAGGATAAGCTTTCCCTAGCTTGGGAAAGTCACAGCAACTTTGGGGAAGTAAATACGTATAGATATTTCCAAATCATAAGATGCAACCTTTCTGCCCAATCTTTTCTAGCTGTGCATTTTTTGTTATCTCCTTTTCCTTGTGGAATAAGAATGGAATGGATATATGGTATATGGAATGGTATATGGAATATACCATAAACATGCAGTAGGAAACAGAATAATAAACTGCAGACATTTTACATGTATAGCTATTAGGAAACAGCAAGTTTGAGGTCAGTGTATTGATGAATACTGAACCAATGAGCTGAATTACCATAACTGACCATGTAAGTATGTTAAATCCTTCTCAATAGTAAAGTTTAATGCAATAATTTAAATCTTGGTTAAGGTTGCTAAGCTAGTATAGATATAGGATGTGCAGCAACCCTTGCCCCTCACTGGTGAGTGCAAATGGGGAGAGGAGGGTGAAATTACCTTCAACATATTACAGTTTATCTTGTTTTTAAGATATGCAAAACAATTGTATCAGGGGGGCCTTGGGAAGAGAAAACTCAAAAGGAGAGACAAAATAGAAGTATAAAATAGACAGAAACATCTTCACAAATGAGAATATATCCTATATTTTTGTAAGAATATTGCTGATTTCATTCCAAGGAAAAGTTATTTTAAATAAAAATCTGTGTGGTGTTTTAGACAGCAAGTTACAGCACTAAACCAAAATCTTTTTAAACAAAATTTAATAAAAGCAGAAAATATTTAAGTTGATTTTCATTGTCCAAATTCAGAGAAAAAAATAGATAAGGTACACTTACTGAAAAAAGCACAACATGGAAATCTGTAATAAGTTTCTTCTTTTTTCTTCTTTCTTTTTATAACTGAACCTGCTATTTTTAATGTACATGAAAGCCTTTGGTTTTGCAATTTCATATTAACAAAAGTATTATCCTAGAACTTTATGCACTTCATAACTGGGTTATGTAGTGAAAGCTAAAAACCCATCTGTTTTATGTGTCTCACTTCCTAAAAGTAAGCTTGTACAGTAGTACCACCATGCCAAGATGACCGTTAATATCACCTTATCTTTTGTTTGTATATTCTTCTTCTGTGTTCCAGTGGGAAGCTCCCAGAGACAGTAAATATATAGGGGTTATTTCAGTGCTATTGTTTCCATATAATATCCATCATCACTTCTGAGCATTGCAAAAAACTGTAATAATAAAAATGCATGAGTTTGTGGGAAGACAAACCTCCATGGGACATGTTTCTGAGATTATTCTAGAGGAATGATAATTTTCAACTTTATTGTTCCTTGACTGGCCTGACTGTTGAAAGTTTCAAACAAAATATAATAGTAACCCCAAATTTCAAGTAGAGTGGGTATTTCTGTTATCAATCAAGAAAACAATCAAAAAGAACAAAAGAAGTCTAGGAAATAAGTGTGCCAATAGTTCAGACATGATCATTTTGTTTAATATAGTGCAGGAAGATATCTTACCATGTATAGCAGACAGAGATGTTATATGATGCACCCAAAGCCCTAGTAAAATCAACAAGGACTATACAATTATCATTTTTTCTATATATAACAAAGAGACAAACAAAACTACCATCCATCTACTTATCAGTACACATTGTTCCAATTTAAAGGTTTTTTTTTGCTTTTCTTTTTCTTCCTTGTATGTGACTTTTTTTTTTTTTTAAGTGTGCATCTTTGATCCTGAAAGATCACAAAATACAACAGAAGCTTTTTATTGCTGACTTCTGGGTCATTTTTACCTGAAAATTCATGCTAACATGAAAAAAGCGAATGCAGTGTCGCATCTCTATTCCCTCAGCTTTTCCCTCTTAAGCCTTCCTTTAAAATGACATGTAAAGACTTCTATACACAAAACCACTTTCAGTATATATAAATTCAGTAAATTTTATTCAATCTTCAAATCTTAAAGAACCATACCATATATCTGTAAGACTGAGTAACAATTTTCAAATACACTTATCTTTCATTTTTATTTTAATCTTAAAATAGCTGACTATTTCTCATTAAGCTGAATGTATTCTTTTGCTACCAGGGAGGGCTGTGATTACAAGGTACATGTTTCTATATAGGCATCTTGACAGTTTGCCTTAGTCTGCAAAATTCCACACTTCAAGACAGTACCTAATTTGAAACACTACCTAATTTGAAATATTTCAGTAATAGCAAAGCTCTCTGCCTGCAGCCTTTTGCATTATTTGGTTTCCATTCTTTGGGTAAGGAATCCTGTTTTTTGAGGGTTTCTTTGGGGGGGGGAGGGGCAAGGGGAGGGGTCTTATTTTATTTCTTTTTTCTGAGGCAGGCTAATTTATTCAACTCTAACATTAAATCCCAAATTTAGTCCTTTTTTTTTTGTACTCCTGTTCTGACATGTTTTCAAAAATGAGAAACACTTTGTTTCAGAAGCTTATCTTCACCACAGTTTATGTCAAAGAACTTGCCCTACAGTTTAGTAGGACTATTTTTTCAGAGCTGAACACAAATAGTTTGCAAAAGTTAGTATATGAAAACATATAATCTTTTTTTGGTTTTGTGTTGTTTACATATGTTTCAATGGCCAAGTCATTCATTTTTTCTATTTGTTACATATACCTGAATCTTGAGACTATTCTTGAGGTTCTGTGGATAAATGTAGCATCACCAAAATTAAGACATGTCAAAAAATCTGACGGAGAGGAGGTGAGATAGATAGTTATTTTGACTGACTATTCCTTTGGCACTTTTGAGACTTCTCCAATACACTACCATATTCAAATGCCTGATACCCAGATGACAGTTGTTTTTTGGGGGTTGGTTTTTTGTTTGTTTGTTTGTGGTTTTGGCTTGGGAAGAGGGTGTTTGGGGTTTTTTTTGTTGTTTCTTTGTTTGTTTGTTTTTATTGTGGATTCAGTAGTAAAATCCCTGTAGGTAATGCGTAGGTGATCTCTGTAAGGCAAATGGAAGGAGAGAGCATCTGCTCCTTTAAGGTTATCTGGTCAAGGACCTTTTTCCATGCAAAAAAAGGGATAATAAGAAAAGGGATAATAAACAAGAACACACAGGGACACAAACCTGAGGAACAAGTGATGAGGTAGTGAGAAACACAGACCTGACAAAACACACATGGAGACAAGACACACACCTCGCCAGTCACACTCATTGACAGGCTATCAAGAAACTACAAATGCCAATTCTGGGAAGATGAACCTGGACTTTGCAACTGATAAGACTGTAAACAAGGGGAGACACTGACTGGGAGTGGTGTGGGTATCAAAAGAGCTGTACAGACCCATGGGGAACGTGCAGAGGAAGGGGGAACAGAGAGCAACAAAGGAGGGTAGACAGCAAGTGGTATAAAAGGGGTTGGACACATGCAAAACGAGGCCAGTCAGTATGCTTGTCTGGCTGAGCCCTATGCTTGATCACTGCAGTTTGTCCTATCTTATTAAATCTTCTCATAATGATCTCTCAGTGTAATCTCGCCCCCTATCCCATGTGTGTCAGGGCTGCAGGGGCTCCGTGCCAGCCACTGGGGTGACCAACGCGAGGGGACTGGGTGCCAGCTTCTGGGGTTAGACCATGGGTGGTAGCCCACCCTGGCCTGTTCTGTCAGCTACTGGAACCAGTGGGGTCTTTAACCTCCAGGCACTGGGTCAGATATAGTGTGTGTCTCAAAAACCAGCTACTGGGGGGACGGGCCTGAGTGAGGCAAGTCAGCGCAGGCAGCTGGAACGGGACCATGGGTCACAGCCTGTGTGCCAGGTGCTGGCTTCTGGGGGCAAGTGTCTGTACCTTCCCCAAATGGGGTGTGCATGGGGCGTGCATGAGGTGTGGATGTGGAGTCACTGGCAAACTCCAAGCTGGGCCAGACAGTGAGTAGGAAGCCCCAGGTCCAGGCAAGGGCATCAGGCAGGCGGAGGGTCCATGCTGGTATTCAGGGGGACCCGCGAGTGTGGGGTGCCTGTGGGATGAGCTTGCAGCGAGCACCCAGCTGGACCAGCTGGTGAGTCAGGGACCCGTGGGGTGGGTAAGGGGGGCTGGGATCCGGGCAGGGGTGCCAGGCAAGCAAAGGGGCCATGCCAGTACCCAGGGGACCTGCGAATGTGCATGTGCTTGTGAACCTGGAGAGTGTGGTGTGGGTGCTGCACCAGTGACCTTCTGCCTCTGCCAGCCCAAGAGAAGGAGGGGACGTGGCTGCCTGTGCCTGTGTCTGGTGTGAGTCCTGAATGTGGGTGCTGCTGGAGGCAGCGCCTTGTCTGTGGCTGTCTGCATGACCCCCTGTGTCGTGTGTGTGTGCACACACACCAGGCTGGGCTCCAGCAGTAGGCCAGGAGGGGTCCTGGGATGGAGCAGCTGGAGAAGGCAGCTGCTTTTAATATCCCTTAACTATCTCCTCATCTTCATTTCTGAATTTTCTAAGTGAAAGCTCTAGCAAAAGAGGGAAGCTATTTGTTGTCTGTGAAGTCAAATCGAATTGAGGATATTTAAAACAATAAAGAAAAAGAGTCCTTTCAGAGTAAGATCTGATATGCTTTCCTTCAGCACCTAGTTTAAGCTTGAACCTGAGCTTTAGTAAGCTGGTTCAAGAAAGTGCTGAGATTTATCACACCTATTTTCAGCTGTTGAAAAGTACAGCCCTGAAGTCTCGTCATCGACATTCCTTCTACAATTCTGCAAGAAGCATTAGATTTTTAAAGTAGAAATAAGTTAAATCCTCATTTAAGTTGTCTGCACACAACTAATCAACCACAATTCTTTCTGCAGTCAATACACCACCAGTGAACAATTTACCCTATTTTAAGGTAGGTGTCTAATTTAGGTAGAATGAGGTGCCCCTGAGGTGCCTATTTCTTTCCAGACAACAGAGGGAGTTAGAAAAAGACAGCAAAAGTTAGGTATCCATGCAGCCATCTAAGCTGTAGTACAAGGCAGTTGCATAAGAAAGGAAGATAGGCTCCTACCTTCAAGTTTTATTCCTTTCAGATCACTGTAAGTAGAAGACACCCAAAGAATATTAATATATCCCGAAAGCCTCATCCAGTCCCAATACCTTTTGTTAGTTTCTAACACAGCATTTAACTTACTGCTACTTCTCGTAGAGCTGTGAAGCTGTGAGAAGATCACAGCCTGAAAGGGAAATTGCCATACATTTTGAAGACATTGATTATCCCTTAAACTACCACCTACTTTGGTCTCCTTTTTTCTACATTTGCTCTTTAGTTTTCTAACAGTGATTAATTCCAGTTTAATTACATAAACAAACAAGCAAGCAAACAAATAAATCATCTTGGCATGAAAACGTAAAAAAAAAAAAAAAAAAAAGCCCCTGCGTGGTCAGGGATATATGTTAAAAACTTAAATATTAAAATATGGTTTGAATTCTCATTTAAAGAATAAAACAACATATTATGAACACAATTCCATCAGGGAATGAGGAAATGTTAACAGAATGAAATATTGTCATAGGTTCATGGTTTCCTGTTCTTCTCTAAATTCTGTGTAATATATTCAGTTCCAAAGCAGGAAACATGAATTGTATGGCAATGTTCTATTAAACTGTTTTTTTCCTCCATTACGCAAAATGACTTATAGTTGTACTCATTTGTTCTAAGTCTTAGTATTCGTGTCAAAGTTACTCATCACTGTGGCTGAATATGAGATTTACAGTTGTTTTATAAAAAAAAAAATCAGCTGTATGCCAGACTATTTTATTGTGAAAACTAAAGTTTTCTTATGACTGACTGAATTAATATGCTTACTTTTGCTATAGTTCTCTCATTATAAGGACTATTGGTTCTGGTAGCAAATCTAGGGAAGACTTGAAAGCAGTTGCTACCAAATCTTCAAATTTGTATTTTTTCTTTCATGTTTTGGTACTGACACATTAATGAGTTCCAAAGTGTCCTAGGAAAGGAGCTAAGAGATTACAATGCAAACTTTTTAAGTTTTATGTTTTTCAGATTTTTTTTTTTTTTTTTTTTTTCAAAAATCAGGCAAACATAGTATTTTTTGGACAGTTGAAAATACCTTTTCTGTTAAAAGAATGACCCTGATGATTTTTTTTTACAAGCCCTACTTAATAACATTTCAGAAAATGGCCTTAAACCCAGAGGAAAATGAGTTCTTAAAGCCAAAAAGAGATTTGTACAATAAAGAAACGTAAGAGAATAGAGCAGGTATAGACAAAAAAGGCTGGATTATATCTCATGTTACTGTCCTAGCATAGCTTTGTGTGATGATCAGAGTTGTGTGATAACATCCATGAGTGATACCCTGATCTGAGAAAGACCTAATATATCATTTGTCCTTAACAAGTCAGTAATAGAAGAGACAGGAACAAAGATCTGTGTTTTTCTACCAGGAAGCCCTTCTCCTTTTATAAGAAGGTTAGTATTAATCACAGAATCATAGAATCATTTAGGTTGGAAAAGACCTTTAAGATCATCGAGTCCAACTGTTAACCTAACACTGCCAAGTCCATCACTAAACGATGTCCCTAAGCACCATGTCTACACATCTTTTAAATACTTCCAGGACTGGTGACCCAACCACTTCCCTGGGCAGCCTGTTCCAATGCTTGACAAGCCTTTTGATGAAGAAATAATTCCTCAGCCTCCTTTTCTCCAGACTAAACAACCCCAGTTCCCTCAGCCACTCTTCTTAAGTCTTGTGCTCTAGACCCTTCCCCAGCTTCGTTGCCCTTCTTTGGACATACTCCAGCACCTCAATGTCCTTCTTGTAGTGAGGGGCCCAAAACTGAACACAGGATTCAAGGTGCGGCCTCACCAGTGCCGAGTACAGGGGCACGATCACTTCCCTACTCCTGCTGGCCACACTGTTTCTACAATACAAGCCAGGAAGCTGTTGGCCTTCTTGGCCACCTGGGCACACTGCTGGCTCATATTCAGCCAGCTGTCGACGAACACCCCCAGGTCCTTTTCTGCCAGGCAGCTTTCCAGCCACTGTTCCCCAAGCCTGTAGCATTGCATGGGATTGTTGTGACGCAAGTGCAGGACCCAACACTTAGCCTTGTTGAATCTCATACAACTGGCCTTGACCCATTGATCCATCCTGTCCAGATCTCTCTGTAGAGCTTTTCTACTCTCAAGCAGATGGACACTCCTGCCCAACTTGGTGTCATCTGCAAACTTACTGAGTTAACCTCATATAATCTTGAACCTTGTCCTGGTTTCAGCTGAGATTATAGAGTTAATTTTCTTTATAGTGGCTGGTATGGGGCTATGTTTTGGATTTGTGCTGAAAACAGTGTTGATAATACAGAGATGTTTTAGTTGTTGCTGCACTAGTCAAGGACTTTTCAGCTTCCCATGCTCTGCCAGGTACGGAAGAAGTTGGGAGGTGACACAGCCAGGACAGTTGATCCAAACTGACCAAAGGGCTATTCCATAACATATGACATCATGCTCAGTATATAAAGCTGGGGAAGAAGAAGGAAGGGGGGGATGTTCGGAGTGATGGTGTTTGTCTCCCCAAGTAACCGTTACAGTGATGGAGCCCTGCTTTCCTGGAGATGGCTGAACACCTGCCTGCCAATGGGAAGTAGTGAATGAATTCCTTGTTTTGCTTTGCTTGCATGCGAGGCTTTTGCTTTACTTATTAAACTGTCTTTATCTCAACCCACGAGTTTTCTCACTTTTACTCTTCTGATTCTCTCCCCCATCCCACCAGGGGGGAGTGAGTGAGCGGCTGTGGGGTGCTCAGTTGCTGGCTGGGTTTAAACCACAACAAACCTAAATATAGATTATTTAAATTTTGTATTCAGTCAACAAAGAGGGGAGCAATTGAGGGGAAACATTCTCCTTTACATTTTCCTTCCCAATATTTTCTGGTCTTCAACCCAGGCAGAAACACTATAATATCTAAGTATTTTCCAGCATGGTAATAATACTAATTGTATAACCAGCAACAAGTATTTTGTGACACAGTTAAACATAAATGTATAAATAGTATGTAACTGAAAATGAGCAAAGGGAAACTTGTGGTACAGATGAACAAACAGCATAGAGGAAACCAAGTGTAAGTAGTACAATCTGAAATATATCACAAGACTTTGATAATAAATAGGAAAGGTGTTTGATGGAACCCCAACAATCATGCTGAATAAGCAGGAAGGATGCTTACTGAAACCCAGATAAGATCTAATCATAAAAATAAGACAAACTGCGTCAGGAGCAGATGACATCACCCTCTTTTCTTTTGGGGAATGCAAAGGTTATAAATACCAAAGATAAGAGAGGAAAGATGGTGAAGACAGAAGACCATTTCAGTTCCAGCTTCCTTCCTCAAAGAGCTCTTGATCCTCCATCTCTGCCTCTGTGGGCAGGAACAATCTAGTACGATAGTGTTAATGTTAACTGTACAGCCTCTGCCCAGTGGTATTGTACAATCACAGCTTATTTAAGATAAGTTTGTTAAGGATTAGTTGTTTTTTATGCATAATGATAGTGACTGATAATGCTTAAGGACTTACCATGTGAAATATGCGTTAATGAATGTCAATCCAGTCAATTCAGTTTTGACGTTTGAAACTAGTCTGATTCACCAGTCTTCTAAACGGTCCCATCACAGCAATCTCTGATTCCCTAACTGATATACATATTAAATATAAATACGCATAGGTGTATACACACATTAATATTTACGTGTCCATATGTGCAAAAAGGGCAAGAAGTAGGACCCAGGGAACTACAGGCTGGTCAACCTCACCTCAGTTCCTGGGAAGGTGAGAACTAATTCTGGAAACCATTTCCAGGTACATTAAGGACAAGGCAGTCATCAAGTCCAGTCAGCATGGATTTACCAGAGGGAAATCATGCTTAGACAACATGATAACTTTCTATGATGAAATGATTGGCTTGGTAGGTGAGGGGAGAGCACTGGATACTGTCTACGTTCACTTCATTAAGGCTTTTGACATTGTCTCCCATAAGATCCTCAAAGAGACACTGATGAAGTATGGGCTGGATAAGCAGACAGTGAAGTGGATTGAAAACTGGATGAATGAACAGACCCAGAGAGTGGTGATCAGTAACATGAAATCTAGTTGGAGGTCTAGTTGTGTGCCTGTCGTGGTTTAGCTTCTGTCGGCGACTAAGCACCACACAGCTGCTCACTCACCCTCCCCCCTCCCAGGGGTTATGGGGGAGAGAATCTGAAGAACACAAGTAAGAAAACTTGGGGGTTGAGATAAGAACAGTTTAATAATTGTGAAAAAGAGATAAATAATAACAATAATAATAATAATAATGAGGAAAACAACAAAAGAGAGAGAGAGGAACAAAACCCAGGGGAAAAAAAATAACTGATGCAACCACTTAACACCCACTGATCGACACCCAGCCAGTCCCCAGGCAGCAATAGCTACCCCCCAGCCAACTCCTCCCAGTTTATATACTGAGCATGACATCATATGGTATGGAATAGCCCTTTGGCCAGTTTGGATCAGCTATCTTGGATGTCCCCCCTTCTAGTTTCTTGTGCACCCAGAAGATCATGGGAAGCTGAAAAATTCTTGACTAGTGTAAACATTGCTTAGCAACAACTAAAACGTCAGCATGTTACGAATATTATTTTCATCCTAAAATCCAAAACACAGCACTATATTATCAACTAGGAAGAAAATTAACCCTATCCCAGCCGAAACCAGGACAGTGCCCTAGGGATTAATACTGGATCCAATCCTGATCAACATTTTCATTAATGATCTGGATGATGAGGCAGAGTTAATCCTCAACAAGTTTGCTGATGACACAGAACTGGGAAGAATGGCTAATAGACCAGAAGGTCGTGCTGCCATCCAAAGGTACCTTGACAGGCTGGAGAAATGGGCTGACAGGAACCTTATGAAGATCAACAATGAGAAGTGCAAAGTCCTGCACTTGGGGAAGAACAACCTCAGGCACCAGTATATGCCAGGTGCTGTCCAGCTGGAAAGCAACTTGACAGAAAAGGACCTGGTGGTCCTTATGGAGAACAAGTTGAACATGTGCCAACCATGTACCCTTGCTGCAAAGAAAGTTAATGGGCTGCATTAGGCAAAGTATTGCCAGCAGGTCAAGGTAGGTGAACCTTCCCCTCTACTCACCCCTGGTGAGTCCACACCTGGAGTACTGTGTCCAGTTCTGGGCTCCTCAGTATGAGAGAGACACATGGACATACTAGAGAGAATCCAACAAAGGGTCACAAAGATGATGAAGGGACTGGAGCGTCTCTCCAGGAGAGGATGGAGAAGACAAGGCTCAAGGGGATCTTATTAATACATATAAATATTTGAATAAAGGGTTAATAGAGTACAGAGTCAGACTCTTTTCAGTGGTGCCCAGTGGCAGGACAAGAGGCAATGGGCACAACCTGAAACACAGGAGGTTCCATCTGAATATCAGGAAATGCTTTTTTACTGTGAAGGTGACTAAGCACTGCCACAAGTTGCCTAGGGATGTTGTGGAGTCTCCCTCCTTGGAGATACTCAAAAGCCATCTGGACACAATCCTGGGCAACTTGCTCCAGGTGGCTCTGCTTGAGCAGGAGGGTTGGACCAGACAAGCTCCAGACGTTCCTTCAAACTTCAACTATTCTGTGATTATGATGTATGTATATGTATCTATCCACACACAAATATTCAGTAGCAACATGGAACTCACAGTGAAGAGTTCTTATGTTAGATAATAGTTAGATGACATGAATTCACCTTTTCTAAATACACTGTTTTTCTATAAAATTGTATTCCGTGTCTTACTATGATTGAGATTCAGGTGAATATTTTGACAAGATCAAATTCTATGTCATTGTTACCAGCAGCTCAATGAAAATAATATATTTAACAATCATACCCTATTAATAGAAAAATGTGTCCAACATACACTGGTATTGGAATGAAGGAAAACTTAAACAGAAATACAGATTTCAGTATTATCTTGCTTTAATATAAAATAACTCCATACGATTTTTTATGGACTCCAAGGATGATTACTGCAATTCCACATTGCTCAGGTTGAAGTGATTCATATTTAATAGGTTTCAATTTGTAGTAATGGTGAATTCCATAAAATTGGAATATGGCAGGCAGGATCGAACTGTGAGAAGGCTAATAGCAGATCATAATGAAGAAAGAGCTGAGGAACAAAGAATCACATAAATGGAATAATCAGTAACTGAAGAATTATGTATTAAATCTTAGTGAAAATAAATTTTAAAAATAGTGATTTTATATATTTAATAGCATACTGATAATGCCAGCATAAGGCACAATTCATAGATATTTCACAGATAATGAAGAGGATGGAGATGAAGATGTTAATATTAAATTAGATTGTATAATGGCATTTGTGGAAAAGATGCTGATAGTATAAAATAGAACTAATAAAAATAGAAGTGCCTTTTTCTTTATCTCACAGTAACATTCAGATTCTTTTTTTAAGGGAAGCAAATGATACTACTTTATTACCATGACATGTTAGTGAATGAACTAAGGGATTTCAGACATGAAATTAGTGAATTTACAAGGAAACATGAAACATTACAACAAATTGCTAAATAGTCAACAGATAATTAATGAAACCACTGGTTGATGTGTTTAATACCCACTTTGACAGTAGAGAAAAACAAATATTAGACCACACAGACATAATCCAAACCTGTCAGAGTTCAAAGAGCATCTGGACAAAGCTCTTAGTCATATGATTTATGGTGCAGGGAGTTGGGCTCAATGATCCTTATGGGTCCCTTCCAACTTGACATATTCTAGGATTCTATGATTCTGTGATTCTAATTTAATTAAAGTATCCTGCATCTCACCATTAGCAATGTTGGATTTCTATGGTCATATTTTTTGAAGTAGGTAAGAAAATCCTCCACACAGTGGGTTTAAAGCACTATATAACAACTGTTGCCTCTCTCTAGAAAGTGGGAGAAACTGAGAATCTGAAACTATAAATAAAATAAACAGATACCTTGATACACTTTTTATTTTTATACATAAAAATATTCTTAATGGCTGAGTGATTAATTTCAGATCTTTATAGAACAATTAAGTTCTATTAGTTCTGTCTAGATATGTCAATCTAACTTTTTAAGAACCTGAATATTTTTTATTTAATAGTCTAATGCTTTAAAATACAGTAAGTCTCCTAACATAGAATATGTAAAATTGTTGATTATCTTAAAACTAGCCTTGGGAAAAACTGCAGTTTCTATTGTAGTCTAAAATGAATCACATATTTAATTTGAAACTATTAGGAGTTGCCTAACCTCATAGTCCAGTAGATGCAAGGTTGCTTTGACTGTTTCCCCAGGTGCCACCAGAAACAAGGCTGAGCATGTATTCCTGATGTGTACATAATCATAGACACAATACACATACACATCTGGCCACACAGAGACAGAAGACATTACCTTACCAGCACCCACATAAATATCAACAGCACTCACATGAATGTGAATAGCACTGATGGCTCAGTCCTGTTCTTTCTCTCTAACTGATCAGGACTGACATCTGCTAGTGGAATATATGTAAGTATATATGTATTATACACAAAATATGGATTGCACCAGTAACTGGCCATATACACTCAAGTTATCCAGCAGCTGACCTGAGGTCCCCAGCCTCCCGAGCTGCTGGCACCTGGACATACTCTTTTTTTTATGGTACTCAAACCTCTTCTCATTTCATTCAAAATCACAAAATGGCACGTCTAGCAGCTGGTCCAGATCTACAGTGCTCCCAGTAACCAATTCTCAGATCCCAGCCTCTTCAGTATCTCCCTTAGACCTATGGTCCCTCCAGTAGCTGACTCTCAGACTCCTATTTCTCCAGTATCTGAACCCAAACCAATGGTATTACCATTGCTACCTTCCAGACCTCTTATGCTACTCACCAGTGACTCTGGCTTGAAGTTCACAAGTGCCGCACACACAGAGAATAGAGAACATCTTCACTTGAGAAAACCGTCAGATCAGATGCTGCCTGGTCTCTAGCTGCCTTTCCAGAAGAGCATGGCCTCTTGCAGCATCTATGTCATATCTGTCAGATCTATCATGTAAATGTCTCAGATTCTCTTTCTAAAATACCAGAATGGCACTAGTTACAGATGTGTAGGCAACTGAATCCCACAGAACCCCTCAATGAAAGCTAGGGGTGTGGACTCCCGGTACAGTTACTGAGGTCACAAGAAGCAACGTTGTGTAGAAAGATTAACTTCAGCCTTAAATAGTTATCTTTAATGTATTTGTATCTGTATTTGGTCAATTGATTAGTTCTCCAACTCCATTTTGTAAGATGATTAGGAACTTTATTTAATAACAGGTGAATCAGTGATTGTAGACTAGGAAGGGTATGCTAAATCTAGACAACTTTGTGTGTTCAGTTGAATTGAGCCCTACATGCTTATTGTCAATAATAAGAGTTTAGATACATAGTTCACACATGGACACCTATATTTATACCTTTTTTTCCTTTTCTTTTCTTTCCTGTTTGCATTTTGGGACAGAATTCTAGCCACAAGGCCCATCATCAGCCCGCCTCCACCTCTCACCAAATACATTCAGCTTTGTGTGCATAGTATCACCTAGTACTATAGCTGCACTTATCCGTCAGTAAATCAGCAGATCACACACTTGACATGTCCTGTTGCTAATGACCTCTGGAGTTAAAAGAAAACTGTCCACTGAAATAAAGCCTATATGTCTATCTTACA
The DNA here is from genome assembly GCF_034638445.1 of Ciconia boyciana. Taxonomy (NCBI): domain Eukaryota; kingdom Metazoa; phylum Chordata; class Aves; order Ciconiiformes; family Ciconiidae; genus Ciconia; species Ciconia boyciana. The sequence continues at coordinate 179,706,493 of NC_132934.1, forward strand.
GTATACGTGATACATGAGAGTTCATATCTAGAGCACAGGCAAAAAATACTATTTAGGCACTTCATAACTCAGTCAGTGTTCTGCCAAGTTGCTCCAACCAGTTCCTCTGTCATTTACTTAGAACCACATCTGACTTAGTGGAAGAGGGCTTTAAATTAAAGTTGCTGGGGGAGGGGAACCTCAATCCATCCCACTCCTACCAGTTTGATGCCAGTGCCAGCAATAGATACCCAGAGCCTGGAGAAGGGTCACAGGTCAGCAGGAGAGCACTTGAAGAGCAGCACAAAGGAATTCTAGCCACTCCAACCAGTAAGTCAGCTTCATCGGGGGCCCAACTTAAATGCCTGTATACAAATCCACATAGCATGGGGAATAAACAAGAGGAGTTAGAGACGTGCACACACCTGCAGGGCTATGATCTTATTGGCATCATGGAGATGTGGTGGGATGGCTCCTATGACTGGAGTGTTGGAATAGAAGGATACAGGGTCTCTAGGAAGGACAGGCAGGGGAGACAAGGATGGGGTGTCACCCTCTATGTCAATGACCAGCTGGATTGCATGGAGCTCCACCTGGGAATGGATGAGGAGACAACCAGGAGCTTACAGGTCAGGATTAAAGGGAGGGCAGGGACAGATGACATTATAGTGGGGGTCTGCTAAAGGCCGCCCAATCACAAGGACCAAGCAGATGAGACCCTCTATAGATAGATAGGAGCAGCCTCACATTCACAAGCCCTGGTCCTCATGGGAGACTTCAACCACCCCGATATCTGTTGGAGGGACAACACAGCAGGGCATAAGCAATCCAGGAGGTTCCTGGAATGCATTGATGATAACTTCCTTCTCCAGGTGATAGAGAAGCCAACGAGGAGAGGTGCTATGCTGGACCTTGTTCTCACCAACAAGCAGGGAAGGGCAGCCTTGGCTGCAGTGACCATGAAAAGGTGGAGTTCAAGATCCTTAGGGCACCAAGGAGGGTGCACAGCAAGCTCACTACCCTGGGCTTCAGGAGAGCAGACTTTGGCCTCTCCAGGGATCTGCTTGGTAGAGTACCATGGGATAAAGCCCTGGAGGGAAGAGGGGCACAAGAAAGCTGGTTAATATTCAAGCATCACCTCCTCCAAGCTCAGGAGCTATGCATCCCAACAAAGAGGAAGTCAGGCAAAAACACCAGGAGGCCTGCATGGATGAAGAAGTTGCTCCTGGACAAATTAAAACACAAAAAGGAAGGCTACAAAGGGTGGAAGCAAGGACAGGTAGCCTGGGAGGAATACAGAGCAATTGTCCAAGCAGCCAGGGATCAGGTTAGGAAAGCTAAAGCTCTGATAGAATTAAATCTGGCCAGTGATGTCAAGGGCAACAAGGAAAGCTTCTATAGGTATGTCAGTGATAAAAGGAAGACTAGAAAAGATGTGGGCCATCTCTGGAAGGAAATGGGAGACCTGGTTACCAGGGATATGGAGAAGACTGAGGTACTCAATGACTTTTTTGCCTCAGTCTTCACCAGCAAGTGCTCAAGCTACACCACCCAAGTCGCAGAAGGCAAAGGCAGGGACTGGGAGAATGAAGAATTGCCCACTGTAGGAGCAGATCAGGTTCAAGACCGTCTAGGGAACCTGAAGATGCACAAGTCCATGGGACCTGATGATGAGATGCATCTGTGGGTCCTGAGGGTAGATGAAGTTGCTAAGCCACTATCCATCATATTTGAGAAGTCGTGGCAGTCCAATGAAGTTCCCACTGACTGGGAAAGGGAAAACATAACATCTGTTTTTAAAAAGGGAAAAAAGGAAGACCCGGGGAACTACAGGCAGGTCAGTCTCACCTCTGTGCCCAGCAAGATCATGGAGCAGATCCTCCTGGAAACTATGCTAAGGCACATGGAAAATAAGGAGGTAATTGGTGACAGCCAACATGGCTTCATGAAGGGCAAATTGTGCCTGACATATCTAGTGGCCTTCTACAACAGGGTTACAGCGTTGGTAGATAAGGGAAGAGCAACTGACATAATCTACCCGGACTTGTGCAAAGCATTTGACACTGTCCCACGTGACATCCTTGTCTCTAAATTGGAGACACACGGATTTGATGGATGGACAAGTGGATAAGGAATTGGCTGGATGGTCACACTCAAAGAGTTACAGTCAACTGCTCGATGTCCAAGTGGAGACCAGTGATGAGTGGCACTCCTCAGGGGTTGTTATTGGGACCGGTGCTGTTTAACATCTTTGTTGGTGACATGGACAGTGGGATTGAGTGCACCCTCAGCACACATTCTGATGACACCAAGCTCTGTGGTGCAGTTGACACACTGGAGGGAAGGGATGCCATTCAGAGGGACCTTGACAGGCTTGAGAGGTGGGCTTGTGTGAACCTCATGAAGTTCAACAAGGCCAAGTGCAAGGTCCTGCACATTGGTTGGGGCAATCCCAAGCACAAATACAGGCTGGGCAGAGAATGGATTGAGAGCAGCCCTGAGGAGAAGGACTTGGGAGTGTTGGTTGATAAGAAGCTCAACAGGCAATGTGCACTTGCAGCCCAGAAGGCCAACCATATCCTGGGCTGCATCCAAAGAAGCGTGACCAGCAGGTCAAGGGAGGTGATTCTGCCCCTCTACTCCACTCTCATGAGACCTCACCTGGAGTACTGCATTCAGCTCTGGACCCCTCAACATAAGAAGGACATGGACCTGTTGGAGTGAGTCCAGAGGAGGGCCACAAAGATGATCAGAGGCCCGTAGCACCTCTCCTGTGAAGATAGGCTGAGAGAGCTGGGGCTGTTCAGCCTGGAGAAGAGAAGGCTCTGGGAAGACCTTATAGCAGCCTTCCAGTACCTGAAGGGGGCCTACAAGAAAGCTGGAGAGAAACTTTTTATAAGGGCCCATAGCAATAGGACAAGGGGTAATGGCTTTAAACTGGAAGAGGGTAGATTTAGGTTAGATATAAGGAAGAAATTCTTCACTATGAGGGTGGTGAGGCACTGGAACAGGTTGCCCAGAGAATCTGTGGATGCCCCATCCCTGGGAGTGTTCAAGGCCAGGTTGGATGAGCAACCTGTCCTAGTGGAAGGTGCCGCTGCCCATGGCAGGGGGGTTGGAACTAGATGATATTTAAGGTCCCCTCCAACCCAAACCATTCTATGATTCTATGGAACATTGGCAGATAATACATTTTAGGTATTTCCAGTATATAAACAGACCTTAAAAGTCGACAGAGCTTATAGACAGAGTTTATAACTCTGTCTCAAAAAATGGAGTGAAAGCAGCAGATTGTGACAGTGTCATCACACTTACTCAGCTTAAACTATACACCTAAATAACCCCCATGCTCTATCTAACCTTTTCCTTCCTCCTTCTCCAAACACTAAGCTGCTTTGTGCATCTCTAAACTTCAGGCTGCTCAGTCAGCCTCCACACTTGTCCTCAACATTATTCTGAAGTGACAGTGTCTCCCACCTTTTCGTCCGCAGTAAATATTCTGGTATTCTCCTAGCTTTTATGGTTGTATTAATCATTAAAAAGATGATCCCCAAAGCCAAGCTATAGCGTCTCTCTTGCTTGAACCTCCATCTCTTAATAATTCATTTCCCTACCATCTTAGAAATCTTCTGTTAATTTTGGTCTTCTTTACATTATGAAATGCATTCGACGAGTGACTCTGACATATGATGATGACATATGAAGATGTCAGAACTTGCATGGCTTTGACTAAGTCCTGCATACATCAGAAAAAGGGAAACTAGTCTGTTTCTGATGTTCCTTTTCCTCTGTAGCTGTACTTTCTAGTCCACAGTTAATTTCTTTCCATTTCCCCTTCTTTTGCCTTCTGTACTGGGTGGGGGTTTCATTTAATTTACTAATGGACAAAATTTATAACTGATAACATGTTTCTCTTTAGAGGAAGAGAAGGCATAATAAAATGAAAAAAGTAGCTAAAATTAGTCTTTCTCAGTGAAATTTCCCAAAGTAATTTGGGAATTTGCTGAATTCACAACTCAGTTTCCAAGAAGATCTACTCATTTCCCATTTCCTCCTTTTTCCTAGCTGCATGGTCAAGCATATAGCGCCCTCCCTCTTGTGTACTCCATGACTCCTTAGACTTCGGTGAAGCATTGCATCTCCCTACACCATCAAAGACTTATCTGTGATTTTGGGCTATTTTTCCCCCAGGTTGCATTTTTTTGTGGTTGAATGAGCAGAACCAGTTTGCTGAGGAATTAGATGAGCAGTTGACTGGCTCAAGAGAAGCATCACAAATAAGTTGAACATAGAGGGAGAAAAGCTGGAGGGAGAGATTGGTTAGCTTCTTGCTTTAGATACATACTAGACTCATAGCTGGACTGGCTCATCTGCTTTGTGAAGCTTCATCCTGAAACAGGAGCAGGTTTAAAACATAGCAATAGTAGAATAGTAAGATTTCCTGTCCTTGCTCCTCTTCTACCATATCATCAAGATGACACATATAACCACCTTTAGTATAGCTGAACGTCTCTCAGAAAAGTGCATGGAAAGATTTCTTGTCAAAGGACAGCCAAGAGCATGGGGATATGGATAGCTTTAAAGTGGAAATTCCAAAATCTTTGCTGTTCTTTTTTTGTTCAGTGAGATTTCATTGAGAGTTTGGTCATAAATGCCCAGGGATATGGATCTTTATAAAGTTCATGGATAACTGATCTCAATGGTGACCTCATAAAAATTGAGCATAAAAATTATACCTAAGACTCTCTGCAAATATTTATTTCAACAGAATTAATATCTATGCAGAGAAACATGTTTTAGCTGCAGAGCCTGCTTGTGTAAGTAGGTAGAAATCCATAAAATTCAGTATGATGAGTTATAAGATAAAAGGTTTCCTACACTTGAGGGTGTCTACAGCTGTTACCATGAAGTTTTCATACATAGAGGTTTTTTTCTTCTTTCTGTGAAGTTTTTTTTTTTCTTCTTAAGGAAAAAACATTAAAGTCCTAGATCGTTGCTGACAGCTCAGTTCTTTTTCTTGTGCTTCCATATCACTACTTTTCTTTTGCTTATACGATGCTCAGGGAAAAGGAGAACAAATGTATACAAGTAACTTCAAAGAAAAATGACAGAAAAACAAAAAAAAAATAAGTTGATCAAAAAGAGGTCAATATTGATCACCCTCTCAGATGTACTTTGCCTTATTATTTGTTTTATTTGCTGTGTTTAAACAAGATTGGTCATTTATTCTCCTTTTAATCCCTTGACATCAATGAGAATACACAGACACGTAGGGCTTTTGACAATGAAGCTGCTCAGGCTTCTCAGTCCCTGATCCAAAAGCTGTTGTTGCCAATGGTAAGATTTCCACTAATTTCAAAAGATTTCCAGCTATTTCAACATACTTTAGATCAAGCACTCTTTCTGTGTTTAGGAAACTAAATTTAGGCATCATTTATCCACAGACAAAACATATTATTAAGACTGGAAAAATATATTAGTCAGTTTTGTGTCTGTTGACCTTCAGCTAGTAATAAAATAACCTTTCAGAAATGACGCTGAAAAATCAAGTATCAGGATCCAATTTTTTCCCCTTAAAAAAGTTGAGAGATTAGAAATGGCTTACAAGATCCTTATTTGGACCACACACTCAGTATAGCTGTAAATGTGACTAAAGTAGGAAGTTTTTGAGGGGAGTGGGTGTAACTCAGATATGCATCATAGCTTTGACATTAATTCAATGTCTAAATAATAAAAAGAAAAACATAATTATAGCCCCTGCATGTAGGTGGACAGAGAAATATCTGCCTATTTATTTGTACACAAATAGTAAACAGTTTTTCAGAATATCCATCTTTGTATATGTTTAGATGGTTTAATAAATGATGAGGATAACACAACAGGAGCTTATTTCAATAATGTTTGTTCCTGATATATATAAATATCAGAAGATATAATTAATTTTTTTAAAGTGTCTGTATTAAAAGAAATTGTTCAGTCCTGCAGAATCTCACTATAGACTTTAATAAATTGTTCCAGGTGTAAATCACAGTCTTCATACAAGCTCACAAAGAAAGAAAACCAAGCAAAACCAGTGTTTTCTTCCTTGCATAGGGTACTTTATTTCCAGTTTAAGTTTAGTGCATTCAGTTCTACCTGGTTTATCCTAGATATCCAAGTCTAGGAGAGTCACTGTATTCAGTAACTCATTTGTAGTCTTTTTAAGTAAACAGAGAAAAATAATCTCCAGAGTAAATTATTTTATTCTTCAATAATTCTTTCACATTCAGATGAATTTCCCTCTGAACATAGATGTTTTTTACCACTTACTGTATAGGTATATAAGAATGACTAATTCAGATTTAGAGGTTTTAATTATATATTTCTAAATTTAAGAGAACTAAACTAAACCTTGAGTTTTGCTATTCTGTTAATAGATGAAGAGTAATCTTTAATAATTTTTTTCCACGTTTGGAATTTATGCTGCACACCAGCTAAGGGAAAACAATTGGACTAATAGACTGAATGCATATTTTTGCTTTGCTAAACAGTTGGTCTGCTTACCAACCAAAGGCTGTGAACAAATGAATCTCTATACTGTCCCAGCCTCATCAGAATACCTCAAACTACATATAGAGCAACACTCTATGACAATTGTCATGCAGTGTTTGACCTTACTATCAACAACCACAGGAAATGTTAAATAACTCAGTATTTACTACTACTGAGAGAACTGGCTTTGTTCAGCCCTAGAAGCAGAAGGTTAAGAGGAGATCTTGTAGCTGTCTATAACTACTTTTTGAGAGAAGACCAGAAGAATAGTGAAGACAACCAAATTCTCAAAGGTGCACCATGATAGCAGAAGTGATAAGACAAAAGGCTGTGAACACAGAAATTTCTGAGTGGAAGATTTTTATTCTATATTTTTAAAGTATTTTTATGTTTTTACTGTGAGGGTGGTGATATAGTGGAACAGGTTTCTCAGAGAGTTTGTGGAATCTTCATTCCTGGAGCTTTTCAGAATTCAGCTGGCCAAGTCCCTGAGTAACCTGATCTAACTGCATGCTTTCCAACCTAAATTATGCTATTATTCTGTATACAAATAAACAAAGGTGTGCATATATACATATATATACACACACATCCCCATTATATTTTTTTATATATATATCTCTCATGCATACATATATATATGAGAGATTTGATAAGAGCTGATGTGTTGCTGTAGAGATGTCTGAGTCCCTTGAATTGTTTCTTGGACTCCTATCAATCTCCCAGGGCTCTGAGGAACCATGCATAATGTATTTCTTTGATTTAGTCAGAGGTTTTATCATATCAACTATGAACAGTTGACCATCACTTTGCATTTCCTTCTATTTGTTGCAGATAATGTTTCAAATTGCCTCTAGTTTATGTTATCAATGAGTTAGAATAAATGCAAATAACACACTCTTTTTTGTAATGCCAGTTTTACCTTTGTTTTATGATTGGCAACTATCTAGCCAGGCTATTTTAAGGCTGTTTGTGATTGGCTGTTATCTAGCTGCACTGTCTTCACCTTCCAAATAAAAATACATCCAGTTGCTAATGCTCACTGAAACTTGTGAAATGGATCAAAAACAATTTAGGAATTGCTATGTACATTGAAGGCTCAGTTCAGCTGTCTAAACATAGGGCATATAGTGCCATTTAAGATACCTCAGGGTATTCAAGATATTCACACAGGCTTATCAGCTATGACACAGGATTTATGGAAGATCTGCATTATTCTGGAACACCAGCTGGAGGTCAGGTAGGAGATGCTATGACATTTATAAAGGTATTTGACAGCTATGTCTGAGTAATTGAATTGAGCCTTTTAAGGACAAGTTAACCTCATCTAAGTTTAAAATGTCTAAATTATAACTAGTCACCTTAGGCTTCTTTAATAAACAGCAGAGGGAAATCAGGCATTTTTACAGTGAGATTCATCCGTCTAAAAGTAGATAACTACTTAAGATGACATGAACCATGTCTTGGAAGATCATAATAAGATAGTCAAGTTTTCATACTAGGTACAATGTAGACATATATATCTGTATGAGATCAGACAGATGTATTTGGAGACTATAAGTGAGTCACTTTTTAGCCTCTGAAATGTAAATATGTTAATTTCTTCAGTCAGGCAAACATAAAGCAGTTTGCTAAAGCCTTTACTTAGTTCTGTAACTGTTTTTCTGAATGTTACCAATTTTCTGCTCTTTGCTCACCAATGGTATGGATAAGATTTGCCTGAGCAGACCGCATCTGTCTATAGCACAGAGGGATGGATAAGGAGGAGGGTCCTGGGCCCCAGGTGATGTTCTTCTTCCAGTCAGGGAAAAGCATAAGTAAGACCAAACGTAACTCTTCTCCCAATTCCAGACTATCTTTCAATCCTATCTCATAAAAAAAAAAGGAAAAAAAAAAAAAAAGGTGAGGCCAGACTATCACTGTCATCATATTACTTAATTAGTGGGAACTCTAGTATTAGTACTTCAGGTTGCTGGATAGATCCTTCTCCTGGAATCTGGAGTCACAACTACAGTCAGTAGAGAATTATTTCAACATACTGCAATTCACTAAAATTATGTTGCTGTCCCATTGATTTCAACAGTGCCACACTATTGTTTATAACATATTTTTTTTTCCTTTCAAACTTTCCAGCTGAGGAATTACATGTTGTTGGAGCAGTTAAATACTTCCCGTTTGCATAAAGACTGTTAAATTATCTTGCCAGGAATATGACATCTACAATGGAAAATCTAAAATGTGTTATCAGATAAGTTTTAAAACAAAATGGAAAAATATTGTTTTATTTTCATTACATTTTACCTTTCTTTCTTAGAAATCAGATTCAAAGCATATGTTATAGATTACACAGTTATATATGATCTTCAGTGAGCAAAGTAAAACACTGTAAACCAGATCTTATCTCTTTAGGAACATATGAAATAATAATTAAACACAGCTATGGAGAAGTGCATACTCTATGTCTTTCTGTTTTGGAAAACTGGCAGGTACCTTTGATTCCTTTTATTGAGTATTATGTAGTGTGTCAGTGAATGCAGTGTGAATTCTAAGCAGTAAAGCTGCTTGGCAATGTAGCCACACAACCTAAATAGAAGATACTAACCCTGTGTTTCACTTTGACAACATAATCCCAGAGAAAAAAACCTTTCTTTTTTCCCCCAAGATATTTTTGGTGGACATTTTTTTCCTATTTGCTATTATATTAAAGAAGAAGGCTTTCATCTGTATTTATTGAGAACAGTGCTAACACAATTAAATCAAACTCACAAATACTCAACTTCAGTTATTGACATTTAATTAGAAGTGACAGCTGTGCCTGGTTTTGTCTTTGGATAAAAATATGCATGAAGTTTTGAGTAGGAATTAGAAAGGAGGGGGTGAGAGAAAACTGAATTGTTATCCTTCAAAACAAGGATTTGGGCACAATTGTGTCGTCTTAACCCAACAACCTCCTCAAGACTCCCCTTCAGCATTCCTATATTCATATATTTGGAGTAAAACCTTAAACTTAAATAATAAGGTTATCAGATACATGGAGTTTCCTCCAAGTTGTACACTATGAAGCCACCACATCAAATCTTCATATGATACAGAATTAATATATGTAAAAATTCCTTTGTTATTAACTTAGAGAAATACAATGTATACCATGAGGGACCTTTGCTATTTTTCTGGATTTTTGTTACATTATCAAAAATTAGATTTGATCTCCTATGTCTTAAACAATTAACATGGGTCATATTCACGTCAGGTTGATATTGAATCAAAATTGTGTTCCTGGGAATATAGAATGTGAATACTTTTAATAAGGTTTCAGTCACAGAACGATAAATTCAATGTGACAAAAGGCACATGCTAGCCTGTGGTGAAAAAACTAATGTCATGCATTTTATGAATGGATGGTGTGCAAGAAATCTAAGTACAATTTTCATTTTATTTGGAAAGTTATTAAACTGACTGTCAATGTTAAAGATAATAAACAGTCGATGTCTCTAGGTTTCCTTGGAGTTGCAGAGCAGCTAGTTAAAATATAGTATCCTAGTAGTGAAGTTACCTTTCCTAAGAAAATATCTAAGTGTGCATTTAATGAAAGTTATCTCTTCTTGTGCCTAAACTTCTGAGTAGGCAAAGCCTAATTGCCAGATTCTAGCTGATTTGTTATTTATTTATACACTGCTCTTTTAAGGTTTTAATGGGACAGCCCTTATCATGTATCCCGATTGTCTATCACATAGACATTTTCCTCTTGTAGTCGGTCAGGCGCAGCAGCCATAAGCAGGTCTGAGACTTTGAGGGAGCTGTGACCATCATTACTGGGAAAGCACCTCTTGGGACTCTGTCACACTCAGGGTCAGTGAACATGTCTAACCTTCTGAGATTCTGCCACACACTTTCTCTGGACTACATTTTCCTTTGTCTTTTGCATACATATTAGATTATCTTTATTTAATTGGATGATCTACCCAATCACTTAATGGGTTTTTGTGAATTTTTTTGTGAGGTTTACTTGCACATGGTGCTGCTTGCTTGCTTCTTCCTCCCATTCAGAGAGGGAGACTATGTTCCTTTTCCTCTGAAGAGGTGGCTCTAATGTCTTGTCACTCCTGGTGGAAGTCCACAGAAAGGACTATGTGGGAAAGGTAAACTCCTTTCAGTCTTGCAAACACAATATCTCAAAATCTCTCTGAAGCACCTACCTCTGCCTCTTTGCCTACCTCAGTCTCTAGGCTCAGTGGGAACAGAATCATGGAATCATAGAATGGCTTGGGTCAGAAAGGACTTTCAAAGACCATCTAGTCCAACCTCCCTTCCATGGGCTGGGACATCTTTCACTAGATTGTGTTGCTCAAAGCCCCCATCTAGCCTTATTTTGAACAATTCCAATGATGGGGCATCCACAACTTCTCTGGGTAACCTGTTCCAGTGTCTCATCACCCTTTCAGCTGAACCTGGCACTTCTCTTACAGCAATTATCAGTGTGTAAAAAGTTGATAGGACAGACAAGAGCTACAATCAAAATAATAATTCTTTAAGAGTGACAATTAAATGTATCATTCCTCTTGCCCATGTGGCATCTTGCTTGAGGCACCATGTAGTTCTAATGGCACAGCTGGACCACTAAGCGGAGGGGGCTTTTACAAGTTCGCTATGCCTTCACCACAGAATGTTAGAAGAAATCATGCACAGGTTCTGAGGCATAGTATGGTGTCATAAACCTGAGGGCCAACTTTTAATACTAAGTTGCAGAGTGCTTAAGATCATACTTACACAGCCTCTGTACTACATATAGGCCACATTGGAAAGTGCTGCGGGTCACTGATTTTCAAACCTGCTTGCAGCTGTTAGAAGGTTAATCCTGGTCTACACCATGGCAATGGTCAGCAATCTACCTGTAAGGCCATGGGTGTTAATGGTGCTGGTGTAGAGCAGTATAGACATAACCATTATTTCTACACTTTCCTGTGAGTATTGGGCGAAATATTCTGTAACTCTTAGTACTGCAAGGTTCTGGGGTCCTTTCTCAGTAAGTTAAAGTTTGAATGAGTAAGTAACAGCTGGTTCTGGAGTACAATCTTGGCTCAGAAATGCTCAGAAGAAATGCAAGGTAAAGTCATACTGGTGAGACCAGAATAAATAGTGATGTTTTTAAGAAGTAAGCTTTTAAGCCAGCAAGGTGAGGGAAAAGTGGAAGAGTGAGACAGGTGTTTCACAGAGAACAGACAGTGGTTTTTGGGTTGGTTTTTGTTGGTTTTTTTAAAGCTTTTAAAAGAAGGAGTCAGTTTTGATTAATTTAATAGCTGCTGTGGATTTAGCCATATTAAAGCTAACTAAGCTTGCTATCTATGTTCTTTATATACCATCTTAAGACACCATTTTGGAAGATGGTTATTAACTATAAAATAAGCATATTTGACAAACTCAGCTAGTGTCTAACTTTTAAGCAGCTTAAACATAATTCCAATGTTTGGAAAACATAATTCCAATTCTTGTAACATAATTCCAATGTTTTATGTCAAAAGATGCACGTTAAGTTTCCAGATTGGCTGAAATATCTTTCTCTTATTAAGACAACTTTGCATTGTACTTTGAACCTTGTAAGGTATTCAGTATTTTTTAAACTTTATACACAAATTAAACTATTTTATTTCCTTTTTCTGTCTAAGTTCCCTTGAAACAGCTTTGCCTATATTAAAACTCCCTTCAGAATGAGAAACACTGAGCTAGCAAAAGCCAGTATCTGAGCACCACTTTTTCTCAAGATTCATTTGGCTTGAAATGTGTTATGAACAGTGCACTTCACAGGGCAACTGGCAACACTAATAACTCAAGAAATACAAAATATACATAAAGGAAGAAGTTCTCGTGTATTTTGATACAATCAGCTAACAGGCTTATTTCAATCTGGTTTTTGAGACTACTGTGCTTATTTAAAAGGTGTGCATGAACATGGTTTTTACTTTTGTTACAAAGAAAAGGACTGAAATTCACATTTTACTAATCTTAGTACTTCTCAGAGAATTGTTTCCAACTAGTGATAACAAAGACCACATTTCAGCTAGTCTTGTTTTCTGGCTTTTTATGCCTGAGTTTGTAAATTTTTTCTACATATTGTGCTTGTTGTGACATAGATTCTAAATTATTTTATTGGGCAGATGGAATGTCTCATTTGCTTATGTTTTAATATGATGGTGAACCTCTGATTTGAACCGATACATGGTTAGCCTGAACAGAAGGTCAGAAATCAGTATTGACTTCAGTAATCGTTGGAGAATCTGGGCCAGACTACCAGTTTTGTAAAGTACATTAAACCCGACACTAACTTGCTCAAGTCACAGGGTTCTCTCCGTTGACTTCAATAAGGTTTGGATCAGACTTTTGGGAAATGCTTTCTTTTGACCTGGTAATAGTATCATGTGCTAGACAAGACACCTAAGTACATGGACAACTCTGTTAAACAGCTTAATACAAATAGAAAAGATAAATTTTATGTGGATTCTAGATGTTAACACAAAATTAGATGTCAATATCCTCATTCATGTTACATGGTACCTTACTGCTAATGGACCTGCTTAGAATCAGAGTAGGATACATGCACCCACTTTAGTATCTAAGATAAGCCTGAAGAAGAAACTTAAATGTTGACGTTCAAGGGAATTTTCCAACAATATGCTCATTGAAATTATTACTTAATGCAAGGCTCATCTAGCACTTACTAGGCAACCTTGTAAACTAAAGAGCCTGCTAGACCGGGTATTCTCTGAGTACACCGAACATCGCTTGAAGATAAACATCTATCATCACTTTCTTAAAAAAGAAAGAAAACACACACCACAAACTGCACACACACACACATAGCAGACACAAAACCTAGACAAAGTAAGAGTGGCAGTACTGCTTACCTTCTGAACACTATTTTTGTGGTGTTCAGAAAATTTTTTAGCCCTGAAAAAAACCAACTAGGTTTACTTAGCTCTTCAGACAGAAAAGGACTCAGACTTTTTATCCTGCATTTCAATCTGCTCTGCCTCACTCTCATTGCATAGCTTAAATTTTAAGCTTGACTGCTGGAAATAGAAGATATGGGTTTGAAAAGATAATTTGATTTATTGTGCCTCTTCATCTACACTTTCAGTAACAGATAGCTTTGATAATTATTAAATGATGGCTAAAATATGCTGGGTTTGGAGGATTTTGATTAGGGTTGTGTGGGGTTTTGGGGGCTTTGGGGGTGGAGGTTTTTTTTGTCTTTTTTCCCCAGTTTCAACATTCTATCATTTAACTTTATCAACTTTTCAGTTATTTTTCAGATAAATCAGTTCGTTCTCTTCAGTGTTGCCAATTGCAGTGAAATAGATATTTTCCTAACTAGATTAACTAGTCTTTACAAAATAATGACCCATATGCTTACAATGTACAGTGACTGAAACTTGCTTGGTCTGACTTCACTATATTTAGGGCAGTGATGTCTAGAGGCAATATAGTTCACTATTGTTTCAGAAATGATGTCATTGCTGAAACAGGCCTATAATAGATGCTCTTTCTGGGTTCTTTTTTGTGTTTCCGTAGCACAATGATTCATTTAACCAAGCTGGAAGCATTTTACAACTGAAGGCTTCGTTATACATTTTAAGCAAATACTGAACTGGAATTTGTATTTTCCTACAGACAATGAAGAATATTTTTTTGAAAAACATTCTTATACTTAACCAACTTGCAATCAGTCTTCGTTAAAGTACTTTTTTAAACTATATAAAAAAGGGTAAATGTCCTAATGTGCTGTATGTTACAAAATAATTAATTAATGTACCAATTAAAACATTAAGATAATATCAACAGTGCAGACTGTATCTATCTATACTGCACCATATTGTATTAATAGAGTCAGTATTTTGATTATTAATTTACATGAAGTCAACATAACACAATCCCTTTAATCAAAAGTTATATTTTTGCTGAAGTTTCCTCTTTTTATTCTGCTTCTCTTGAGGCAGATATACATGCAGAACAAACATGCTTTATTTTCAGTTGACATTTAAAGCACACTTTTGCCTTTTGTATTTTTCTGCTTGAATAAAACAGTTACCCAATATAATAACAGAAATTTTTCAATCTCAGTCTTGCTGTGTTTCTTTGGAACTATAACTGAAACTGTCAGAAAAATGAAAGTAAGAAAAATAGCACACTACAGATTGTAGAATAATTGGTGAGAAAAAAAAGTATAAGATGAAATATTTTAAAATACCTAGCTTTTAAAAAATATATAGCTGAAGTACTAGCCTGTGTCTTTTTATAAAACAATGTGATAGAAAAAAAAAATCAAAACTTCTGAGAACTTAGTGAGTTATATCACAGATCTATTTTTAAAGACCCAGGGCCTCATCATGCTGTGAAGTTAATTGCAAAATCCTTTTGACATTCATGAGAGCAGACCTAGTCCTTGCTACACACCGAATCACACAGTGTCCTGAAAACAGGAACCACTGATTTTGACTGTCCCTTTTCTATATTTATCAAGAAGAGAAATTTAATTTTGAGATGTACTCAGAATAAGCCAGGTCCCATTTGTCCTCTCCTTCATTAACTTCAATATCTTTCCAAAATTTAATGCTCCAGTTAATTAACTGGATTTATACCAGTATATGAGGGTATTTACATCAACATAAGACATCTGCATACACTGAAGTAAATCAGGTTATCATAGGGCCTAGACAAAACCAATCCATCTATTACTGCAGTGTTGTCCCTTTCCAAGAAGAGGGAATATTTTGAAAGGGAAGTTCATTTTTTAGCCTTCTTCATCCCCTTCTTTCATCATTAGTCCTTCCCCCTTCCCTTCCCTTCCCTTCCCTTCCCTTCCCTTCCCTTCCCTTCCCTTCCCTTCCCTTCCCTTCCCTTCCCTTCCCTTCCCTTCCCTTCCCTTCCCTTCCCTTCCCTTCCCTTCCCTTCCCTTCCCTTCCCTTCCCTCCCCTCCCCTCCCCTCCCCTCTCCTCTCCTCCCCTCCTCTTCCTTCCCCTCCCCTCCCTCCCTCCCTCCCTCCCCTCCCCTCCCTCTCCTCTCCTCTCCTCTCCTCTCCTCTCCTCTCCTCTCCTCTCCTCTCCTCTCCTCTCCTCTCCTCTCCTCTCCTCTCCTCTCCTCTCCCTCCTCTGTTGGTACTACATTCCTTCTCGTAACTTCTGAAATCTTTCCAATAGTGCATTTAGCCAAATGAGTCCCATCTATCTGTATACTTATTTCTTTAACTCTTCAGTACTTTTAATAACCACTGTGCTGTGAAAGTTAACAGATCATATTGGTATATGAATATTTGAGTCTATGATACTCTCTTCTGCACAAACTCTGTTTTTCCATGGCTACAAATTTAAACTTATTCGCAGCTTTAAGAAACTGTACATTAATTCTCCCATTTTCATACACTTTTCTTGTCTCTTGATGCATCCTTAGTTGACACTCTGGCAAATTCAGAGTGTAGTGTTTACACATACCATTTAAATTTCTACAGACTTAATTCAGAATTAGCAATGTGCAAGTATTTTTCTGTGATTTTTTCCCCAGAGTGGATTATCTATAATATACATTTATGACTTATACATTTTAAAAACTAGAAATTTTATTGTTCTTTCAGTAATGCTTATGTTCTCTATTAATGCTTTATCATTTAAATATAACAATAAGGCATTCATTACTGACTGCTGCTGTGCTGAGCAAATGAAGGACCTATAACATGATTTCTAAAGAAGATATTTGTGTATGTCGGGGAGCAAGCATCTGCAAACCAATGCAGAACACTGAAGTGTCAATTACGAACACAAGGTTATTCCTCAAATATTGAGATGACTATTTGGAGTTTTCATTTTCAATGAATTTCTGAAAGAAAATAATTAAAGAATGGGATTGCCTGTGTAGCTAGAGTTCCTAGTACAGGGAAAAGCTTTCTGTCGCTTGGACAAAAGTTATAATTTTATTGAAATTGAGCATAATAACAATGATAAATGCATTGCTTATTTTTCACACAGCCCAGCGTCTGTTTACTCCCCAAAAATAAATGAAATAATAAAAACAAGCTACTACATCCAAATTCAAGGTTCTCTTTTGACTGTTTTTTGTTTTGTTTTGCTTTGTTTTAATCTAAAAAATTGTAAGGATGGGATAAAATACAAAACGGTGATAACTAATTGCTTAATTTCCTTTAACAGTATTAAAAAAAAAAGGTGATTTGAGTTAACCTTCAGAAAGGGTCCATTAAAGGAGTTACTTAATGTTTTAGAATGTCTTAACTTAATCAGTAAAATAGAAGAAATTTTGTATCACTTACATAAGCTTTAGGATTTTGAAACAATCTGTCTTTTCATCTAAGTTATTCCAATACGTTAGCAGTCATATAAGAGGTAAATATTTTATTTTATAAGAAAACATGGAAGAAACAGGAAATAGAGTGACTAAATTTTATCAATTGGAAAAGTAAAAAACCGTATTCCACCATAAGAATCCATGTTTAACATAGTTATCTGTAGTCTCCAAAGAGGAAGCAAAGATTGAATGTGGAATTTGTATATTCAGTTTATTTAAAGTCATGGAGAAGAGAGCAGAAGTGTGAGCAGACATACCAAGATAAACCAGAAGGCAATTTATTGTACAAGGAATTTCTGTGCTGACAGATGCTAAGTAATTTGTGGCAGCAATTTCAGTTTTTTTATGCATAGGATAATCTCCAGAATAGGAGAAAGCATTTACATTGACGTAGAGAAAGAAATGAATTTTACAGATATAAAACCTTGAAGATATTTGTAATAAGCTTGTTGGGAATATGACTGCTAGTAATAGGCAATAGGGAACAGAGAAACAATATAAGCTATATGATATATAAGATAGGATGCTATGTTGCTTCATAAAAGCTTCATTTATTTGACTAAGAGGAAGACAGTTAAGGGGGAAGGTCATGAAATTGCACCTAATGTTGTTCTACTGCAGAAAGAAAAAGTCAAGAACTCCTATATAGACTTTTCTATATCTATGGACAAAACTCTTTCAAAGAAATGAAAAAGTATCATACTTCAAAACTAGTGACAATAATTTTTTGTAGAGTTAGTGTCTTCTGGAATGACTGAAGGGCAGCATGAAAGTATTTAGGAGCCAAGAACCTTGGATCCTGCCCAAAGACCAAATTTGCACTATCACTAGATGAGAAGATTATCTTCAGTTACAATTTTTTACTGAAAATCTTGGAAAGGATCAACAAAAAACAAAACATAACTCTCCTTCAGGGTTTAAGATGTCAAGCATCTAGTTAAACATTTTAAATTGTTCCTGCCTGTCTTCAGTGGGTTTTTTTTTGGATCATAGTATGAATAATTTGCATATGACACCAAGCTGAGTGGTGCAGTTGACACGCCTGAAGGATGGAATGCCATCCAGAGGAAACTGGACAAGCTCAAGAAGTGGGCCCATGTGAACCTCGTGAAGTTCAACAAGGCCAAGTGCAAGGTCCTGCACATGGGTCGAGGTGAGTCCCAGTATCAATACAGGCTGGGGGATGAAGGGATTGAGAGCAGCCCTGCAGAGAAGGACTTGGGGGTACTGGTGGAGGAAAAGCTGGACATGAGCCGACAATGTGCGCTCACAGTCCAGAAGGCCAACTGTATCCTCGGCTGCATCCAAAGAAGCATGACCAGCAGGTCAAGGGAGGTGATTCTGCCCCTCTGCTCCGCTCTCATGAGACCCCACCTGGAGTACTGCGTCCAGCTCTGGAGTCCTCAGCACAGGAAACACATGGACCTGTTGGAGCGGGTCCAGAGGAGGGCCACGAAAATGATCAGAGGGCTGGAACACCTCTCCTATGAAGAAAGGCTGAGAGAGTTGGGGTTGTTCAGCCTGGAGAAGAGAAGGCTCTGAGGAGACCTTATTGCAGCCTTTCAGTACTTAAAGGGAGCACATATAAGAAAGATGGGGACAAACTTTTTAGCAGGGTCTGTTGCAATAGGACAAGGGGTAATGGGTTTTAAACTAAAAGAGGGTAGATTTAGATTAGATATAAGTAAGAAATTTTTTACGATGAGGGTGGTGAAACACTGGAACAGGTTGCCCAGAGAGGTGGTAGATTCCCCATCCCTGGAAACATTCAAGGTCAAGTTGGACAGGGCTGTGAGCTATTAATGCTTGGCTGGCAAACAAATCTGGAAAATGCACATTCATGTAAATTGATATTGACAACTTAATACGAGATCTCTTTAAATGTTCTTTACTGTGTTGTAGTATGACAGAAATAACAACAAGAAAATTAAAGGGCACATTCTATATAAAGCCTTATGCCAATAGTTGGTTTGTGATTTGTGTCATCCTGGTTGCCAGTACCTATTCCATTTTTTAACAGTGAATACATCTCAGTAAATAATAACTTGTATAATGAACTGAAATTTGTCTGTCATATTTCTTTATTAAGTAAACTAGTGAAACTGTACTTTTAATGTTTCTGATAAAGCTACAATTCAATAGCAAATGTACTGTTGCTATGGTCTTGATTAGACTTTTCTTAGAATATTTTATTGGGTTCTGACCTTTATTCTTTTGTGCACAGTCTCAATTTACTTTTACTTTTACACCTCAATTTAACGCTTAAAATTAGATAGTCATAGAAGCAACTATGATATTAGTCCTTGCACATATCAGACATTACATAACATCAGTTGTTATTGGTTTATTAAACTACAAAATTCAGGTATCATCAAGTAAACTTGACAAACTACTGTAGCTCTGTGATAGAAAATCAGAATGTGTTTTTGAAATAAACTTCTCAATATTGAATGTGACATCTATCTATTTTAATCAAATCTCTTCCCTCCCTTAATGCGTTTTCCTTCACTTCAGTTCATGTCAGCTCATATGCAGTGGCATACCTACCCATTTATTTGTGGAAAGTCAGGACAGCGAAGCTGATCAAAGAAACAAATGCATATTCAGTTACTATTTCAGATGGTTAAAGGAAAGCTTTGTTTCATATGCATTAAAGTGGAACATTAAATAATGTACCAATCAGAATATTAAAGAACAAGTGATTTCTCAGCATATACACTTGACAATTTAAAGAACTGCACAATACAGTGTTGGACATAAAAGATGTTTTTAAAATGAGAAGTAAACTAGACATTAACAATAAAGAAAGACTGAAATACAGGATAATATATAGTGACAGTAAAGCTTCGGCCCTTCTATATGTGACCATTCTTCACCCAAGCAGTCAGACTGACTTCACTGTTTCTGCTCATGATAGTAAGCATTTCTTGTCTCAGTAAAAATACATAAGTTTGTATCCCATATTATAACTTAGTAAACAGAAATCATGAGTATTATATAAAGCTTGATATCTTACATTTTTCTAAATTTTATTTTTACTTTAAACACGTGAGCTCAGAGCTAAATACACTGTATTTTTCTTTTTGTTGATGATGTAAGTCCTATAAATAATACTTATTAGATACTCTGATGTCATAAACGGTTGAAAAAATGCTCATTGAAATCTGAAGACTACATTTAAACAAAGTTATAGAATGCCTTCAGTATTCAGTCCATAGAAATTTATTATTACTGCATAGATTTGTTTGTAGTTCAGATATAATTAATCCCAATGATATAAGGTTTTGATTAAAGCTATTTTCTTTTTTTTTTCTCCCTTTCATTCTCCCTTTCAAATAATTTGAATGATACATACATTCATTAACTTCTTCAGAATTTTGTAGGAGAAAAAGATGAACGCCCAAAATAATAATAATAATAATAATCATCATCATCATCATCATCATCATCATCATCTTACTTAATACTTAATTTATGAGATGGGATTCATCTCACCTAACAGTTCAAGGTCTTTCCTCACCTATTAATGGTGAAGGACACCCTTCTACAGTAATTCCTCTGACCTATAAAGATATAAGATAGCTGCCTGTATGAATTACTTCTATTGATTAAAAGAGCTTAGATGACTACCTTAACCTGAATTTTAAAAAAAGAACAATAAAACCCCAAACCAAAACCAAATAATACAACAACAAAAAACTTTTTAGATAGCTAAAGCTAAGAAGGATAAATCCATCCCCTAACTTTCAGAAAGTTAAATTTAGAAAAAAAAAAAACTTGTATCCACTCAGTAATGGCAAAGAGAAAATCTTGGTTGTGTTGAAATAAGTTGCAGTATTGTGACAGACTTTAAAGACAGTTTTTTTCTCTAAATTTATATGAGAAAGTACAAAAAGTCAAGTTAATTTGAGAAAAGAAACAATCATGTTCCTATTTTTGGAAATGAGGGATTGCCTCTGCATTACATAATCACAGGTTCTTCTGCAGATAGCAAACTGATAATAATATTGATGTATGCTATCTCCTCAAAAAAAATTTAGTTGAATCAGTATATCACACTCAATTACAGAGATGGTACTATACAATGGCAGCACACCCATCTGGTGTATCAGCCCCTCCTCCCAATTTTGTATCATCTGCAAACTTAAGGGTAGGAATAATTTCCTCTTCATAAATCCATGCTGACTACTCCTGATCACATTCTTGTCTTCCATGTGTCTGTATATGGTTTCCAGGATTGGTTGCTCCATCACCTTCCCAGGGACTGAGGTGAGGCTGACCATCCTTTAGCTCCCCAGATCTTCCTTCTTGCCCTTCTTGAAGACAGCAGTGACATTTGCTTTCTTCCAGTCCTCAGGAACTTCACATGATTGCCACAACCTTTCAAACATGATAGAGAGTAGCCTCGCAATGACATCAACCAGCTGCCCTAGGATTTGTGGGTGCAACCCATCAACTTATGTGTGTCCACTTTTTTTGAGTACTCCCTAACTTTGTCTTCCTCCTGCAAGGGTAAGTCTTCCTTTCTCCAGGCTTCCCTTCTCATCCCAGGGGTTTGGGATCCCTGAAGGTTAGTCTTACCAGCAAAGATTGAAGCAAAGAAGGCATTGAGAACCTTGGCCTCCTCCTTGGCCTTTCAATAGCACCCAGGATGATCTTCTCCATAACTTTTCCAGGTACTGAGGTTAGTCTAAGAGGTCTGTCATTTCCTGGGTCTTCCCCCATGCCATTCTTGTAAACTGGAATAATGTTGGCTAGCTCCCAGTCAGTGGAGAACTTCCCAGACCCCCAAGATCTTTGGAGCCCAAAGGTAAAAGACGCCTAAAGAAAAGGCACCCAAAGATTCAAGGTAACAGCAGACTGAATGGGAGAAGAATGTGTTCAGCTTTCCCGTTCTTCACTGTGTGTTTAGTAATTAGTCCGGTTAGGTACACTATTTTATCACAATAGCTTTGGTAAGGGTGTGGACAACAACTGAGGAGATCAAATGAAATAGAGGTAGAATAATTGTAGAACATGGATGAAATTTCCACACAAGCTAGGACTTTAGGTTCTATGGCTTGTCAAAACGAAAAGGCATGTGGATGTGCAGAAGAACACAGCTTGAGGTTTTTGGTGACAGGAAGGTATCTTTGATATGGAACTTGCTAAAATCCCCATGTTTTCTATTACTGAATTCATGTTGAGTTATAAAACAAACATATTCTAAGACTGATCAAAAGAATCAGCATTTACTTCAGTTGGTGATTTGGGGACATGATTTATGTCTTGCATAGGATTATCAATACACTGTAATTAAGAAGGAAATAACTGAAACTAGCCTGCCCAAACTAGTATTTTAGTATGGAAATATAGCATGAGAACATGAAAACATGGAAGTATTGAAGGCTAAGAAAATAACCATTGGCTTTCTGTCCTGAAAGACTCTTTTCCATTTTTCATGTTATACGATAGTTTTTCACATGATTTTAAGTCCTAGAAGAATCTTTAGAATGCTGAATCTTTTTCTAGATTATTTCAGTTTTAGTGTAGGAGATAATTAGAATTTCTCCCAAAACTACATATTTGCATTCATGACCTTCCACAAATCACATTTGTCCATTCCCAGTTCTGAGCGAGAGTGAAAAGCATACGTACAACATACCTGACTTAGCTGAAAATTCAGAAGCTGTTTCTGGATAAAAGGAGACATTTATATTAAACATAGAAAAGACAAAAAAAGGTCTATGATAAAGAATTTTTTTGAACATAACTAAACATGTGGTGCCACTATTGAGTAAGACCATGATATTAGTAGAATTCATTTTGTATGTTTTATGCTACCTAAATATTACGAGCGTCTTTCAAGATTGCTATTACCTATCGAATAGGTCATGGGGTTTGGTGACCACATCAGTTTATTTTCTTATGTTTTCTTCAGAGTATTATAATAATTTCCCATTGTTGAAGTTCATGAGATTCCTCTCTGCCCAGTTCTCCAACCTGTCAATTAAAACATTAGATTGAACAGTTATGATAGATATGCATTACTTTACTGATACATACACTTTACTTTCAGGAGCTGAAAGGGCTGCATATGGGCCTAATTCATAGTTCGGCCTGTGATCATCGCTAATCATTATTTGATTGAAAATGTAAGAACATGCAGAGCACAGAATGGGAAGAAATGTGTGACTGGTCAAGAAAGGTGTGTAAGACATACTTGTAATTGATCATGCTGTAGTTCACTCAGATATGCTAGCAGTCATAAATTGGGCTATTTTTCTGAAGTTTCTGCCTGCACAAACCATTTGCTTGAGGACCTTTGAATTTTTTCTTGTTTTCTCTGTATCGATTTCCAATGGAATTGTCACTCTAACTGATTAATCAGTGTGGGTATATGGAGCACAGATGTTCTCTTTCTTTTTTTTAGGTTAAATCTCATACAAACACTCTTGCTCCTTGCCTGAAACAACAAGAAAGCAAGCTGAAAATGTCTCTGAAACGAGGGCACAGGATATCAGACCAAAATGCGTAAGCAAAGGATTAAGAGGTATGAATGTGGAAAGATGCAGGCAAACAGGTTTCACATTGCTGCAACATAGATATTTGGGCATTAGGCTTCACTATTTTCTATTGTTATCACTTCATATAAGTTAATGAACTTTTGTGGGTTCTAAAAAATCTATTTGTTCCAAATTTGTGTGTCTATTTGAAAGCATTGTATTTCAATCTATTATTACTACCTGTTGTTATTTCTGTTAAAGACAATGATGAACTTTACATAGATGTCAATTAATTAGAATGAAGTCCAGAGAATGTATAAAACTGCAGCCAGATCTATCTCGTTGACCAATTTTTTTTTTTTTTTCCAAATTATGATTTTTCTTACAGAATCATAAAATGTCTCCAGTTGGAAGGGACCTGTAAGGATCATTGAGTCCAACTCCCTGCTCCTTGCAAGACCACCTAAAATTTATTGTGACTTCAGTCTGGGATTGCAATTGAGGCAGAATTCAAACGAAGAATTACAGTGTTACTGTGCCTGTTCAGACACAGGTGCTTTGTCTCCTTAACTGCTTTGTCCTGTTAGGTGCAAAGGATGCTGATGGGACAAAGCAGCTATCCTATAAGGAAAGGATGTCTGGGAGATTGTCTCCGAAGATAGCTGTAAGAGCAGCAAACTGGGGGCTCCAATCCCACAGTTCAAGGCTGAAGGATAGACAAAAGACAATGAATATTTAATTAATCCCATCAATGCTTATAATTGTATTCCTTTATGTGATCCACAGATGTGTCTTAAAGATGGCTTTTGATCCACAGAACTGAATATGTTGGTTAAATCCTCACTTTGTTCATAAATAAACTTAGAGAGTCATTATATGGTAATATAAACTTTGTGCTCAGGCTACACAGTTTACTGTTTGGGATCCAGCCACAGCAAAAACTTTGAAAGGGGAAGATAAATTTTAATTCTAAATGACTGTCAGACCACTATGTACCAGCATCTATTTAAGAATAAAATACTTGTGTCTGGCAAGCCTCATATTTCTGTTAAGAGGCTCACTTACATTTGGAAAATCCTCTTATATAATAATCTGTTCATGGAGTTTTCTTCCTAACCCATTCCCTCTTTATGCCAATAAACAGATGAGTAAATATTCAAAAACATAATAGAGAGTATTCATCATTCTCTGTACATACCTTCACAAATACATACACACATATACACAAGTATATGCATATACACATATATACATATATGTATATATTGAATTTTCTTTGTGAAGCCATGTTGTTTCATTTTAGATTATTTATAATTTTTCTGCTTCTGTTTGGTTTATCTTTCAATGTTTTTCTAGTACTGAATAAAGTGTCACAAGTCTATAAATTCATTAATCAGACCTCTTTTAAAGTGAGTTAAAATACATTCAACCCTGCACACTTCTTCTATAATAACACATTTAAATATGAATTTAATATTTTTTGTTAAAAACAGATTTTTTTTTCAAAGTGTGTAAGAAAACTATCCTTTTTTTCCTTGTTTTTTATTTGCTCCAGCATTTTTCATCTTGACACCTCTATGTCTCAATATCTCATCTTTTTTTAACCTAAATTAAGTCTCTACTAAACATCAGTGCAATATTCTCTACAAAGAACATTAAAAGAAGACATAAAAATGTTTTTAGGATACTTCCAGTTTCTATTTCTGACTTAATAGTTACTTGAACTCCATGTAAACTAGGAGATCTACAGATTGATTTACAGATTTTCAACTCAACTATATTTGAATAACAAACATTACTTTATGCTACATGTACTGACTGTGTTTAATTTGGTTTGGATAGCTTTTGCCTTTGAAAGTAACATTTATGCCCAGCTTTTACATATTAACAGACATAAAATGTGTTTTTCCATATACAAAGTCAAATATATGTTAGGAGATCAACGTAGACTTATATTTACTAATTCCAATTTTAAAAAACATTTTATTATTTTAATAATTTATTACTTAGCAAGATGGCAAATATGTCTACTGCCTCATTAAACAGTTCATTTTGTTCAACTGTGCTTCAAATAATCATCTCTAAATCAGAAGCCACCTAACTTTCCTATTCAGTGTCTGCTCCAGGAGCCTGGCTTTGAATTTTTACCTTTAGTAAGATAAGCTGGACCTGAAACTCAGTTCTCAATATCATGATAGAAGTTCAGCTGCTCTTTTTCTGCTCGACTACCAAACCCTTTCAACTCCCTTGCGTGTCTGCTTGAGAGGGTCAGCAGGAAACATTGCCACCTGCTGTCTCAGTGGGAGAGCACTGTTTCAGAACTAGTCAGAAGACAACTCTTCTCTGTTTATTTTTCTCCTATCTGAGACTAATTAAGCCTACATTAGCTATAAATATGTATTGCCATTATACATTAGAAACTTCACGCAAAAACATGTTCTGCTGTGTTGAGACATAAGAATGTTCCTAAAAAAAGACAAAAATGTGACAACTTTTTTTCACATTATTGCCTTCTCACATGATTAATCTGATTTTTGTTAATGGGACTGCTCATGTGGCTAAACCCCCCTCAGTGTGAGTACAGAAAGCCCAATTATGCTCCAAATCAGAAGGGGTAAACAGCAGTAGAAGCAGCAGAACTGGTTACACATTTCACAAGGAAAGGCAATTCACCAAGACATTATTGTCAAGAGGCTCTAGCCAAGTGTATGAATCAATCAAGTGAGGCTGCCTTCCATGGTTTCCTCTGCTACAGGCACCTCTCAGTAAGTTCTAAGGCAGCTGCTGCTAGGAAATTAAGTTCTAACTCAATAGGAAAACAGAATAATCTGCAACTTCCGGGGGGGGGGGGGGGGGGAGGTGTGGGGAGAGAAACAGATAGATTCCACAGACAAGACATTTCTGTGACAAATTGCACAGAATTTTTTCTTAAATAAATTAGTAAGCCTGACATGACATATATGACAGTGGTCTGGAAGATAACTGGACTAGTAATGAGGAAAACTGCTAAAATATATGGAAATCTATCTCCTTAAATAGTATGTTATCACATTAAGTGATTCCTTCGTTCAGGAGGCACAGAGCAACAAGGACAGGAGCAGCAGCGGCAGTAGCTATGTCTACCCAAGTTCCTATATGTGTTGTGACTAAGGCTGTTTCTTTTTACAGAGTCAAGCCGTTTCCATTGATAGTATTGTACTGGCTGAGGGTAGAGTAATGGAGCAACTTATCTTCATGCTCATATATCTTTTTTGCTACTTTATATATATAATTCTGCAGGTGCTGTCAATTTGTAGCTGTATTTTTTTTTTTTTTGAGATGTAAGAATTTTGTAAAAATATCACCTTGTTAATATATTGACATTGTAAGTGAGAAGAAATATCTGTGGTGTTTTAAGAAGGGAGGGAAACCGTCCATTCTTCTTCCAAACAAAATCTTCATTGTTACACGCAAAATCAAACACCAAGTTTGTGGGATTCATTTTTTAACATACTGAATTTTAAATGGTGGGAAAACCTGTCTTGTTACCAGTTCAATGACACTGATAATTAACTTAGACAAATATTAGTTACCAAATATTACAACCACTGGCATTTTCTTTGCCAATTTAAATAAATTTAGTCTGAAGTATGTTATAAACCCTACTTACTCAAAATTTTAAGATGTTCATCTTATTGAAAACTAATTAAAACAATGACAGGTGTATTTTGTTTAAAGCAAGGAAGTAAAAGCCTTTAAAATCTCCACATTTATGAACTTATGTATCATGTCATGTTGTGTTACATCAGTCTGAACACATTAATTTTTAAATATCTGATGTGACATACTGTAATATGATTCACATTGCTTAGGATTTAAGGGGCTCGGCTGAAATTGTGAAAGACAGAAAGTAAGAAAAAATTGCCCAAGCTTTGTTAATGTAATTTAGAAATATTTATAAATAACACAGTAATTGCATATGTATTTTTGAAGAAAAAGTAGTCTTATAAAGAATATTGCTAGCAGAGTATGCATTCCCTTAACTTTATAACTAATGGATTTTAT
Organism: Ciconia boyciana; assembly: GCF_034638445.1. NCBI lineage: Eukaryota > Metazoa > Chordata > Aves > Ciconiiformes > Ciconiidae > Ciconia > Ciconia boyciana. The sequence goes on from NC_132934.1 coordinate 179,733,879, forward strand.
AGTTTTTTTGGTGACCATTGATATACCAGTTACTCAGTTTTGGCACTGAAATAATATGGTAATTTTGTTTACTTCTTATAAATCTCAGCTACAAGTTAGGCTATATGAAGCCAAATGTTATCATTTATGAATGTCAATTACTTTAGCAAAACTGCCTGGTAAGCAATATGTAATGTGTTATCCTCAGATTGGATATGTACCAATATTATATATCTACTATTGCTAATATATTTTCAGGTAGTTGAAGGTACAAATAATTGTGAAATAAGTTTACTTGTTATGGATGTTTTGGATGTGGTACATTTATTAAAATAAACATAATGTACCTGGATATTATATCAGCTGCTCATTTTATTAAAAAAAATGCTGCTCAACAGCTAGTAATAAGTTGAAGTCATATAAAAATTATTAGATGTGCCAGATATTTTGAAGCGTGCATACACATTTTGAAACAAGAACCATATGATTCATCAAGTCCTTGCAGGACCTTATTTTCATGCAACTTGAGAAACTAACTTTCTCAAAAAACTGCTAACATTTTGGATTTAGTGTTTGCCACCTACCTGATTTTGTGATGCTGAAAAGTGCTTTTATCATATGTGTCAGCAGAAAGAAAATTAATAAGTTTAAAAGCTTTAATGTATCACTATTGATAAAAGATCTATGCTTACATTACATTTTCACTGATGTACCACTGGTTAGTTCAACGAAGTGACTATTTACTACAGTACTAAGAGTGAGATAAGGATAAGGCACAGAGTAATTTGGGACCCATCAAGTTGAAATGTGCCATCTAAATGCATTTATATGCATCATAGTATTTATTAGAAGAACTCAAAATACTTTATTTCACAACTAATTTGACAAATGTATAACAGTTTAGTTCCCTTGAATGGGGAAGTCGGGATAGTGCTAAAAAACTCAAATGTAGCTAAATTTTATCACATGAAAAAGGATAAAGAAAAACTTACAGGGAGCTTTAGAGGAAAATAATTTACAACAAAAATAATCTCTATTCATCTGCTGTAAAATCATTTCATAGAAGGCTGGTAAATTCTACTCAACAATCAATTTCAATTGATAAAGTCAATGCGATGATGAAATCTCATGCATCAACCCTGTAAAGCATCACACCTAAGAGTATATGAGCTACAGGATCTCTTATTTCAGTTTATCCATCATCACAGAACGCCTTAATAAATTCCAATTAATTACATCTGAGGAAGGCAATGGAAGGCAGTGTGGCTGCCCGCTATCACTAGGATAATAGTTAGAGGGTGAGGGGTTGCACGGGTGTATCTATGATCCGATTTGGACTTCAATATGCTTACTGCTGGGGGCAAAAGAAGGGAGGTGGAACAATAAACAAAAAAAATGCTGTCTAATTTTCCAGAGCTACCAGTTTGAAAGTAAAACTTTTCGTTTGTAAATCCAGCACAGAAATTTTCCATGGACATGAGAAATAGAAAAAATAAAACATTATTTCTGGACATTTTTCAGAGGAGGAATGTATTTTAAATTATACAGTCCTTGCTACTAATCATCTTAGGGCACTAATTCTTCCTGGAAGAAGAAAGGACAAATCCGTTATATCACTGCCTTCTGGTAGTGTTCCTCAGGTTACAAACTGGGGCTCACAAATTTAAGCACCGAATGACACCGTTATGTGCAATATTTGAAAACATGTTTCAGAATATAACACACAGTGAAGCAAAATACACTTCAAGAATTTGAAGATAGATGACTCTGAAGATATTGTGAGGGAGAGCAAGCCTCGGCAGCTTGCAAAAATATAACAGGTATAGTGAGTTACCACGAAAACTGCAGAAAAAGCTTGCTTTCTCACTCCTGACTTTTAGTGTATGTACTTCAGTGTAGATGAATAATAAAGACATGTAATTTAAATAAAATTCTGGCTCTTTTCAATGTCTGAGTGGAACATGTCTCATCCTGTTACAATCAACAAGGAAAAGCCATTAGCACTTCACAGGACAGGTTCTAAAATATCCCTAACATTTCAACCTGAGTTTTTCCATAAATCTCACTCAGTGTGTTGGTGTGTGTATTGTGGGGAAAGTTTCCTTTTTAGTTTCTTACAGAACACAACTAAAATTATCTCAAAAGTTATTGCATGTGTTTAGAAATCATGGCACCAACTTCATACTTCAAGTTTCCACTAAAAACTCTGCTGAGAACCCTATAGCCAATCTTTTTTGTCATTAATTTGGGCAAAAGAATAGAATTATTTTATTATGTAGAAAAACAGAGTTGAAAAGTCAACAAAAAGAAAACACCTAGAATTCCTTTATAATGGTTTAGATTCAAGTGAGAGCTTTGTTTACAAACTTCATCTAATCAGTGACTATATAGGATATTTGGTATTATTTTTCCTTGCAGCAAACGAAATCCTGTAGCTCAGCTGTGTCTATTTCTTTTCCTCACAAAAATACTTTATCTACTTTTGAGAACTTCCATGATTTTTGGTATTTCTTTTCCCTTAGAATAATTAAGAGACTTAAAGTGCCTTAATTCCAATTAGCTGTCATTTATGACGTCCGCTGCAAAAGTGTAAGTATCATGACTTGTAGCTCAGCTTCTTATATATTTCATTAAATTTTGTAGCGTACAACACTGACCGCCCTAGGAATAAAAACCTGCTAAGCTGATTTGCTGTCATTAGTCACTGTAAGAACTACAGTGGCAGACAGAGACTGAACATTTATGGATATTCATTTGCTTGCTCTCCCACATTGATATGCTTGGGCCCATATTAAGAAATTGGGCAAATTCATGGTTTTTATCTAGCTTTGCTGCAGCAATTATCTAAAACCTACACCTGAATTTCAGCTTAAATACAAGGCCAAATCAAGACCTGAAGTAAAGTCTAGAAACATTACAGTTCCTAGAAATTATGATACCAGCTGTGGGTTTAGGCTAGAACAAAAACATATGAGTCTTTCTTTAAGTGAATTTCTATACATAGGTGTCTAGTCATCATGCATGTGATTAATGTCCCAGAATGCACCACAAAGAGGTAAGACTTCATTCAAATTTCCAATCATAGATGCCTAACGACACTTTGAGATGCTGAAGTGTATCTGCAGTGGCTTAAAACTGCCTGTTGAGAAAGATGCAGGCATCCTATATATCCTGTGTCATAACTTCTAGGTGCAGATGCATAGCTTAGAAATTCAAGTGCCTCTGTAGTTAAAGAATTTAGTTTCAGTATTAGGCAGTAGTGAACATTTAAAGTACAAGTTTGAATTTGTTTTTTGAGGTTCACTTAAATCTTGTTCTAGGAATCTAAGGCCTTCTTCAGATCTGTCCCCAGGATCCAAATCTAGATTTGATATGCCAGATCTCTGGATGTATTGGAGCTGTTTACTCCAGCCTGTACTTCTAAAAGACTCATGACATAGAATTTCCTGTTCTTAAGAAATTAAATTTTGTTCTAAGGAATGCTGCAGAGCTGCTTAAAGTTATAGGCCAGGTAAGAGACCAGCAAAAGGGACAAAAGCATGAATAATCAAAACCAGCTTGTCCCAGTCCAGTACAAAGAGAAACTGAATGTTGTCCACCAGAGCATATAGAACAGTAGTGATAGATGTTGCTATGTAAGGTGTTAGCAGTGGCAAGACACTAAAAAGCACTCTAAAATTATGGACCAAATTAACCAGGTATATGACTGGATGTTGTAAGGAAATAAAAGGGTGTTGCACATGGATAGAAACTTTACAATTTCCTTTCCTCAGACAACTCAAATCCTACTCAAGCTCTACTTCAGGAATCAGCTGTGAGAAGATTTCCTCTAAACACTAGTGACATTGAGATGTAAGTACTACTCTCGGATATGTGCCTACTGCTGGTGCTTGAGGTGTTATTAGACCATTTCACCTAAGGACATTCATGAGATATTGAAAACAGCATCAGAGACATTGGAACTTCTTGGAGCTTTGTAGGTGAGCCTAGTAGAGGAACTTATATTTTCGCCTTGGTATTATTCATCATACTATCATGAATGATATTATCATCATTTATTCACACTGTCCTGAACCTTTACTTTCTCTCTCAAATGAATATAGGGTATCCTATGCCCCATATTGTTGAATGATTAGAGAGAGAGATGGAATATAAAGAAATTATGTCTATTTGTTACCAGAAGAAGTTGATCTATGAACACCATCATGCTGGTTTCCATTCATTATCCTTAACTGAATCCAGATTGTGCTTAGTTTTCTACTATATCTAGCTTTTTTACAGGATTAATTATATTTCATGCTATATAGCAAATTTTTTTACATGTATCTATGATTTCTCCTTCTAAAATTTTGAATTTTTGCCAAACATTTTATAGTAAGTCTAGTATCTTACCCTTAATTGTATGTCACTATTTGATTGGTTAAAACACGTTAAAGAGTACAAGATTTTTGATCTTCGCTTTTCTTTTTTTAAAAATTATTATAGAAAGATTGTAAACTGTTGTAAGTTTACACTTGAGGTAAAACAGTAAAAATGCATCACATTTTCTCTACAATATTCAAAAATAAGGTATTCATAATTGGATGTTTTGACAAAAAGAAAACAAAGCATTAATATTTTATCTTTTCTCTATTTTATAAAGTTATTTATTTCACTTTTTGAATAGGCAATCAAAATTACCTCTTTTATGAGTTTTTGAAAAGTATAAAGGCATTCTATCTCTGTTAATTTTAAATATTATCTTTCTTCTTCAATCTGAAAATCAAACTATCACTCAGAAAAGTGAAGTACCTTCCTTGTATACAATTTTGATCTTATGGTCATGTGCAAAACATATAAAAAAACCTGCTTTCAAAATTATTTTCAATTGGATTACAGCTGATTTTCCAAAACCTCTATGATATACTGATGTGTAAGTACCTATGTACTTGGTCAAGCAATTTACCTATATACAGATTACTTCTGCCTTTTTATGTAGGATCAGAATCTCAAGCATTAATATCTTTATTAACTTCAAAGTTATCCCTTTAATTTGGAATTCTGAAGACTCTGATAATTCATTATCTCACTTTTAATGTTAACAAAGGACAGCAGAATCATCACAATTTAAAACTTTAATTAGGAAACAGTAATTACTTAAGTGTAAATTGCGGTGTCATTTAAATTGCAGCAAAGTAACTGTCAGTGTTTTACACTACATATTACTTTTCTGAGAGATGGCATGAAAGAGGGAAAGGGAGGAAAGTGGAGGCAAAAGGACAGAAACAGATAAGGCAGTTACCTCAGGTTTGACCAAAGGTGACAGTTATAAAGGCTGGAGCACAGGAGATGTACTTCTTATGCCACCAAATGGATATTCTGATTTTAATGGTAATTTGTTTTCAAGAAGCGTTTTTCCAGCCAAAGCCAATGTCTCTTGCCTTAGTGGACTCCTTACTCCTGCTCCAGATAGCAACATATCTCAGACCCTTAGTTTCAGATCCACTGAAACTTCTATCATTCTCTCTGCTGTTTCAACTAATTCTTTCATGTGAACCTGTTTCACATTTAAAACAGATCTGCTATCTTTTATTCACTCTCATGTTTTTAGCTACAATTAAGTCTTTCCATTCCAGTCTAGTTTTCACTTTGCTTCCCTTTCTTCTACACCCATAGAGTCTGGTCTTCCTCACACTGATGACTCTTTGGTGCTCATTCAGACTGTCTTATTTCCTTTTTTCTCTGCCTTCTACACTTCAGATAATATTTTCTACTTTTCCCTTTGTGATCTCACATTATTTCTAAATTAGAAATAGCCAGAAGTGAGCCCAAGAAGCATACTTCAAAAACTGAGTTGTGCACTATCAATTCATTAGCTTACTGCCTGATTCTGTTTCGGACCACTCCATTTAGCTCTCAGTAGGACAATTTCTGGGTATTGTTCTGGTATAATTTACTCCTGAGGCTACTCCCAAAAAAGCAGTATAGATGAAACTGTACCAGATTCAGTTTCCTCCATTTTACACTGTCTTCCAGCACTATCCCTGAGGACTCCTAACCTTCAAAAAACTTCCTCATTTTGTCATACCATGCCCCAGGATATTCAACTCACACCTTTAGTTTCATGCAATAAAAACACTACCCTGCTCCAAAACTGCTACTAAGACTAAAAAAAGTTAATAACAAAAAAGTAATACAATCTCCCAAAGATGTCTCACATAACTCATAAGAAAACTAATGCATAGCCTTTCATGTTTATCCCTTTCTTTTTAATATTTTTAAAAAATATACTGATGATTGAAAAGAGAAGTTACTAGCCCTGCTGTTGAATGGGTAAGAGCATTGCATACATTCCCATGCTAACCCGGCAGTCAGGATCATGAGTCGTTATGCAGCCCAAATCTGAGCAGATAACCTTAATTGTCTTACTGTGGGGATTGTTGTAAATGGGAAATGCTGGGAAATGCTGTCTGTTTTATCCATGACCTTATCAGATTTGAAGAGTAATAATGGAGTGCAAGGCTAAGTACACAATTTAATGTACCGCTTCCAAGTTCCCTGTTTTCCCACCTTAAATGCAACCAATTCAGTATAATTATTGATGTCAAATAATTGAGGGTTTTTTTTAGTTACTTACTTTCCTCCTATCATACCCCCAGCATGCATGTATTTTCAAACTTCCCTGCATTAATTTGGCAGCCATTTATATAAAAGAAGATGTTGGCCAAGACTCAAACTATTATATTCCACCTTTGTTGATCTAGCTGTTGAATTTTATAACTGTATCTTAGAATATTTTGGTATTTTAGAAATCCTAATGAAGTCCCATGTTATGCACTGAAGTTCAGAACTTTAAAAGCTTGAAAAATTTTACAGCCAGTTTTGAATACAGGTGTCTTCTGGATGTCTGGATGAAGTATTACAAGAAGGTATGATTGAAAATACCTTTGTGTCCTACAGCAGAATTTTATTGTTGATTGATATCACATGGAAAATAAACATTTTGGATTCATTCAGTACATGCACTTAGTATATCACAGATACTTTTGTGTTTTAGAATCACGCAGGCTAAAGCTATTAGAAAAAAATTATTTCTCAAGTTAAGATAGCCAGCTGCAGCCACACCCATAGCGACGTGGTGTGCAAAAATGGCATGTTTGGAGTGTGGTATACTCTAGGTAACCCTGTGTGGTGTCTGACCCTTTAGGAATGATAGGGAGCTTGGGTGAGCTAGAACAACTTCCAGCTGCTCTAACATGCACTGGGGATCAGTTCTGCCCCAAGAATCAGGGACTCACAACTGATTTCATGACAGCCCCTCCCACTGCTTTATTAAAGGGAAACTAGGCACAACAGGAAAGATGAGCTTTTTGCTCTAAGTCAGTCCATGACAGTTTAACCTCCAGCTCTTTCCTACAAACTGCTAATTTTTTAATGTTGTTATGCATATATAGCTCTTATATATGTGATTATATTTGTTTATCTTTACATAGGGCCTTAATTAAACACCCTGACTACATGAGGCTATGAAGGAGAATATATTTCTGATCTGTCCTCTCTGTGCCCTATCTCCTGAAGACTGGAACAATGGTTAATCTGGCTTCTATTATTAAATTCTAGTGATTGCTTCTGCAGTTCCCACAGGTGTTTCAGCATGATAAATAAAAGGCAGAAATTAGACGTTTCCTGACCTGTAATGTGCTCTGCATAGTTTATTTGGGTTTCTAGGCATGGCTTACAAAGGTGGTGAGTGTTGTAGAGGTAACCTGCTTAGCCTCTGAGCAGCAGGGCAGAAGAAACAGAGTTTTACATTATTCAAGCAGCAATTCCTCATACTGATCAAAGAGTAGCTTTAGTAGGCTCTGAAAGGGTTCACCTTTTACTTCTTGCCCACCAGAAGCATTATGGCTATATCCCAGGGCTTAGAGCTTTATAGTGCAGTGTAGCCGATCTGAATGCTGGCCCATTAAGGCTAGTATGTTGCCCCTGTGGGAGGCTTCAAAAATAAATGACAGTCCAGTCAAGTAACTGAGAATATTTACCAGGAGAACAAAATTCTTCCCTAATCTCAGTGGCAATACTCTTAAATCCTGAAGAGTATTACCACTCCTTCAGTGATGTCATTACACTGGAGAAACAAGAGGAATCAAGTTATAGGCATAACTTACAAGCACCAATCCCACAGAGCTACAGAACATTAGAAATTACCCTTTACTCCTCAGAGACTGACAGTTATGATATACTAGGGAGCAAAAGACCTTTATCCTCCAGCAATTCAAGCAATCTTTTTCTTTGATAACTAGGCTGTTAATCAAGTAGTATTTATCATATTCACCCTCCTTGCATTAATTCAAGAAATTACAATAGATGACTTTTAGCAGTAGGTCATACTAATTGGCAATGTATCTATTACCCAGCATGTTAGCAATTTATAAAATACCTTCAAATTATTTATTCAAAAGGCAATTGTACTTAGCAATTTGAAAAACAACCTGTTTATTTGGGTTTTTTTCAGGTCAATATATACTCCCTTTTTCCTTCTCAGTCTATATGTTTCAGGTGGTGTTGGTATGGTCACACTTTCTTTTTCTATTCCAAATTATTTTCTACCAAGCAATGAAAGTTCAATCTGCCTTACAGAATTTCTACACAACAAAAATAAATTAAGATTTACATCTACTTACAGGTAACTTTCCTTTTGTAAAGAATTTCAGGTCTGCTGGATACCTTAAATATTGATACTGTGTTTTATTTACTTCTTATCTGACATAGCCATCTTTAGATCAGAGGCTGATCCTTTATCTTGTATTTGAATGCCTGTTACTACCAGATCTGAGGTGTAATTTGATCTGTTTTATAAAAAGGTAATAAAGTTAATAGAATATATACATTACATAGTGGCAAATATTCTTCTAGACACATTGATCATCAAAACAGAAATGCTGTAAAAATGCATGTTTTCTTACTGATCCAGCTGATTTAATGAAAACACAATTAAAATGCTATTGGGATAGAGCAGTTATTGTCTTTCATTATATGCATGGTTGATAAAGCAAAATGTGATGTTGAATATTTTCCTGGGAATAGAACCAATATAAAAACAAAGTAGTTATATACTGTGAAAAATATTATTGATGTCAATAAGACAAGATTCATTCTGGTGTGAAAGAAAATCAGTAAATCTGAAAACACAGAGAAATATTTCTCTGTGTCAATCAAAGCAGAAAGACATGAACAAAACATTCTGAAAATTTTAATACTTACTCTTAAATATAACTTTTAAAGTTATACATCCATGTCAGCATTTTACTGATACCTCAGACAACAGAATTGACTCTTGAATATTTTGTCATGTTGGAAAAAGATGTTTCTAAATAAGTCTTCTTGTATATAGCCAACAGTAAATTCTGCTTTTTCTTCTACCTTTGTGTCTAGGAAACTTATTCTCAGCATCACTGTTTCATTCATCCAGAAGCCCATCAAAACCAACAGTTTCTAGAAACTGGTTTCTTATGAAGATGCAGTAAAAAAGGTACATGTAAATTTGTCATATAAGAAGCCAATCAGACATGCTCTTGTGTTTATGATGCAAATATACCTGGGAAATTTATTTGGTTATTTTTCTAATGTGAATGAGCTCTAGTCTGGTCCCATTGACAGAATGAGTATTTGAGGCTGAAGAGTACTAAATGAGGTCCTAGGGAGTATCGTCTCATTTAATTTCACCTGAAAGGAACATCTCAGTTCATGTACCCTGAGACCGTTTCATAATGCAAACCAAAGCATCATGCAAACAAAATATGAACAATTGGAAGTTTGCTTCAAAAGTTCATTCCTGATCTAAGATAAACAGTAATTCAGACAAATCCTACAGCTTCAATAACACTGTAATAGGCTGTTAGAGATGTTTAGGAGCAGTTTTACTCAGTTTCCTAAGTATCACACTGGGTTTAATTAATAAGATTTTCTTCCAGCAAACTGCTAAGGGCAGAAAACAAGGTTCATTGTACATACAGTATAGCAATAAACAGTTTTGCATCAGTAGCATAAACACTTTCTTCAGATCATTCTATTCTACTTTTTTTTTTTTTTTTAGGAACCGCATAGTAGCTGCAACTAGAATAATACTGGCCCTATTTTTTTTTGTTTTGTTTTGATTATATGACATATCTTATATGGAAGTTCATGTAAATATGTTTAAAAACTGATGATTGACTAACTCAATTGAATTGTGTGACATCCATTTGTATTTGTGCAAGATGATCAGGTCTATTGAAACGCTGTTGTCCTTTCTGCAACAAACATATAGATTGTATAGAGATTAACAGTTAATGCTTAGTTACCTCAAAGTTTGAGGTACTTTTTACACTTAGATATAAGTATTTATGTGTGACTTTGTGTTTTAGTTAGTAGAGATCTGGAGCTTATTTCAGTTCATTAACATAAGCATCTAGTATTATTTGAGATGGGTTACTGTGTTTTGCCTGGCTACGGCTCCTGTGCAAGAAGGCAGTTTCCCATTTAGTAACAGCCAGCTCTCCATAGGTGTTACAAATATTTAATCAGTACCATCACAACAGTATACAGAAAGCAAATCAAGTGTAGATGCCTAGGACAATCTGAATAACATTCTGCACTCTCTTTTGACTAGATCACCATTCACAATAGTGGGAGTCCTGACACCCAGTTCACACACAGACACCTATGCAGTATTTTAATTGACACATCTTAGGTGTCTTAACTTATACGTGAATCACATCCCTGTATTACATGTAGATTGATGATATGTCCTTTTAGAGGAAGCCCTGGGGATTAAAACAAAGTGTCCCACCATCTCTTACTATCTATATTATCTTTTTGCATAACCCATGGTTTACACATATTCATAGCATGTTTTCTCTGTGAGTTTCAGGCAGTAAAGTGTTTATGGAGTCATCTAATTAAACAATTTTTCTTTCCTGCTTGATGGCTACTTAGGTGTAATACTTATGCAGGTGACTTTGGGGCAACTGCATCTATTATTGAAAACAAAAACACTTTGTCACAAAACAGGTGACATTTCTACAATAGAAAAGACAAAATTATGGAAATCCTGAGAAAATGCAAATCAATCTAAACTGAATAGACATAATACAGAACAGCAAGGACCATTTTTATCATTCTCTAAGGACACTCAAGTGAAATCAACATCCAGCTGGTTGAGAGCCCATAACTAACTGTCCCTCTGCTCACTTGACAGACATTTCACTCAGAGACAGAAAACAGCTGCAGAATATTAACATACCCAGGTAGCTGACCACAGGCTGTGACATTGGTATGCAGGAGGGGAAAACATTACTTACTGCTTCTTTTTTTGTTGTTGTTATGTTCTTTTCTGTTTATGGACCCAAATTATGGCTAGCGTAGTAGATGGTTTCTAGTTTTGTGCTCTGTGTGGAGGTAAAATTAGAAAAGTAATACAGAATAAGCTCATAACCACCGTTAATAGCATACAGCAATGTCAAGAAGTCAGCCTAGAAATAGGCATTTATTGCTCTAAACTTCCATCATGTTTATTCATAAAGAAATTTCTATAAAAATAACATTCCAGTCTGAATGCATACAAATTATTCTTCTAGGAACATTGAAAACAATTGCCAACCCATCTGAACCGTAATAATACCAATTAAGAGCATGAAGAGCCAAAATATTTGCAAGTAAATTAAAAGTAATCTCTTTTAATTAAATATGTAATAACAAAATCTCAACTTAAATGTAACCAGGATAGTCTAAAAAATAGTTGAGAACATTTTTTGTTTGTTTGTTTTTCCCAAGCAAACAATAGTAACGCTTTGACATTCCCTAGAGACTCATAATATGATTCAGGACAGCTAACCATAGTCTGCAGATTTCAACTATGCCCAGATGACCAAACAACACTAGAGCTATGATGTGACTGTATTTCAAAATGCAAGCCAAAAATCTTTTGCTATGACTATGTCTGAACAAATCTGTGGTCCTGCTTGCCAGAGTTACATCTTAACATTGGATCTAAACATGATATATATGATATTACTTTAAGTTTATGTAATTATAAGTTAAGATATCTAACTAGGAAATTAAAGAAAGAGGACAAAAGACAAATATTTTGAGTAATAACTTCTTTCAGAGCATGCAGTTACTAAGAAATATAGAGTATTGCCTTGCTAAGACTGTATACATGGAAATTACCAAGTGACATTTAATATATGAAAAAAAGGGAAAATGCCATATTGTGAGAAAGCCTGTACTAGTACATGTGCACACTGTACACTAAAGCGCATTTTAATATTTACCATATACATTGTAAAAATAATTAAACAGAAAAACATTAATTACGTGTATATTAATGTAGGCAGAATGCTGAAATACATGGAAAAGAATGAAAATAAAAATGAGGGAAGAGGAAAGTATTATTTAAACAGAAAGGAATAGATTGCAAATTTGTTAGATTAAAGACTGGGAAGTATTGCAAGCTATTACATCATAGTATAATTTTTGGGGGGGTGATGGTAATAAATAATCATATGGTAACAGCTGACCATTGCAAATTAAGAGCTAGCTCCTAACTAAATTTGCAATTAATCTACTGAGTGACATAGGTCTCATTTTTTAAATTCCTTGGGCTTTACTTTTCTTATCAGCACAACAGATATCATACTTTCTTTTTTTTTAGCACAAGCTGTTCATAAGCGTAAACATTTCCTACTCACTGAAAATTTTAAAAAAATCATTAAACTGAAGATGTTTTAAAATTAAAACATATTACATTTATTTTATCAAGTTGTAAAGTGATCATCAAACAAATAGAGAAAATCCTTAACAAAAAGAAAAAATCAGTTGTTACACATATTTTTTTCACTTAGAAACATAGTGGAAAAGAAAATTCAGCATAACTATTAGATACTGGTAAATTCTCTTCTGTCTTTTATCTGTAGCTAAAGAGGGTCCTTCTACAATTTTAATCTATAAGTGCAATAATCAAGATACATTAGCCTAACTTGAACCCAAATATAATATTGAAATAGTGTAACTTGCAATAGTATACATATATTTCATAAGACTGTGATGGCATAGACAGACACAAGGATTTTACATAAATGTTTGAGCAATGTGACAATTGAAGGGGTAAAGAAAGACTGGAGTCGTTGCACCAGAAAGCATCCAAGTGATAGAAGAACAAACAAGAGAAGTAGGACATCAAACAGGCAGGGCATCCTCCTGAATACACAAGAGACATAACTGGCAACAACAAAAATAAGTTGCATCAGCAGCAGATGAGATACCCCACTTTTGTGAGGGGGACATTAAAAACCTGTTAGGCATAAGTGAAGAAAATCAACAAAGAAAGAAGACAAGCTAATTTCAGTTTAGCCTTTTTTTACCCAAAGAGTTCTTAAGTCTGATCACTCTGATCTTGGTGATGTAAAGCCACCAAGGACAGGACCACAGCCATCAATGATAACTATATGATATCAGTTCCCTTGTATTATATACTCACAACTAATTTAAGCTATAGGCATTAAAGCTGAACAACCTTATATATGTGGTGATAAGGAGCAATAATGTGTAAGAACTAACCATAAGCACAAAAGTGTTGTTAATAAATTAATTTAGTAAAGCGTTTGTTTATTTGATTGTTTTAGTTTTTAGTTTAAAACTGCCCTGATTTCTCAATCTTCTAAATACTCCCGCCACAGCAGTCTTTAATTCTCTAACTAATATATAAACATATATGTACAAATATACATATATATGTTCAGGTGCAATTTTTTTTAATTTCACTTTATTAAGCATTTCACATTGATAAAAATGAATTAAAAGTCTTTAGTAGACAGCTGAGGCAACAGGTGGAGAAACTCAAAAGAAACCTTAACATTAGAAGCCATCTTAATCTGTTAGATGGCAAGATAACAATCTTAAACTATTAGAAAATATTGTAAAATATTAAAAAATAGTTTACACTTAATTGAAAACTTTTATATCAGTTTTATTTGTTAATGGATAAAACAGTAGTTCTTAGCTTTACTGATATCTAAAAAAGGTATGTTTAAAGCTTTAAACTGTTTGGCTCAATGACTGCTCATGACCAAGATTCATGAATTAATCAGACATTGTATGCAAAGGAAAAGCACTTCTTCTTACTCTTTTTTAATTTTCTAACTTTTTCAAGATATAAAATGCCTCCTTGTGCTCATCCACAAGACAGAAATAAATGAATTACCGTTTCTCTGAACCAGTTAATACTTTAGACACTCTTAACGTTATTTTGTTTGTTTTAGTTCTAAGGAAAACAATTCAATCTCTTCAAAGGTTTTTTTTAGATGACAGCTAATTCTTCTCAGTACAACAAATGTGTAGTCTTCTTTTGGCTTTGCAGTAATCAGCATCTTGCCAAAGTTTAGTTTTCACAAGTGTCTGTGGCTGTCTCTGCCACTAAATAGGATGGTGTTACTCTAGCTGCATAATCCTGTTGATTCGTTTGTGTTGGCATTAATGCTCAGCACAGTAAGTCAAATCAGTTTGGTTATCTGACTGGAAACTAATCTTGCAGGGGAAAAAAAATGGCTTTCAGCAGATCAACAGGTTAATCTGATTTACTGAGTAATTGCTACATCAGAGAAACAATGGCAAAGTTGATGCATGGGCAAAGGGAAGAGGAGGTAGAATGGGCGTGCTGGGACCCTCTCCTTCAATGGAAGTGCACAGATAAGCTTAAGAAAACTGTGAAACCATACTTTTGTTATTCCCTCAGTGTACCTATTTATGTAAAGACAATCTAATATTTTTAATTCGTCATCACTTAATTCCTTTTGTATCTTAATAACATGTTCACTTCTTGGATACATCTCCACATCAGACAGAGGGATTCACCAGTTCTAGAATGAAAAACTGCATGCTTTTTATATTTAATTTGCAATACTATCTGATGCTAGGGTGGTTCAAAGACAGGGAAAGTGTGAATAGAGTATAGGGAGAGGTTTTATCAAGATATATATCAATAAATGACTCATATATATCAATACTCAATTTTATTTGAAAACATGTTCTGCAATTCTATGTTTCTGGAACTGTCAGGTCTACTGACCACAGCAGTAGGTTCCCACCTTTAACAATTCACTCCCTTTTTCTCCTGAATAGGGATGGGATTTCTAGAAGGTCAGCTACTCAGGGTGGGAGACATCCAGATATCCTGGAAAATGATTCACCAAGAGTGATTCTGTACCTTTCAACTTCTGGATATGCCAATTGCACCTGCTTTGTGTTTGGGTCTTATTTAGATGTCTCTTAGGGGGTTTTTTTCTAATTTTGATTAGCAGAGGTGTCATATAAACGCCCCGTTGTCTCTATACTTGTTTTGGTATTTGTGCTGAGAGTGGCTAACTACTTATAAGGAGTTGGTACAATAATGACTCTTGCACTACTCAACCCCTTAAATATTTTACTGTATTCTTTTTCATGTAGGAATTAAGATATTCCTTTCAAGACTAATTCCCAAGAGCTTGTCTTATTCTCTTCTGTATTGTAAAATGGGAAATACAACTATGGTTTAGATTTTTCTTGTATAATTTAACTTGGAAATGTATTTATTTAAAGACTATTTGAGTTCTTCTTAGTAGCTATAGCATGTGAAGAGTAAAAGACAAAACATAATCCTTTGCTTACCCTTTTGTTCTTTATACAAAACCAAAGACAGAGTAAATAGAATATTATTTACCAGCATTACTGTTTAAGAATTGTTTTGACTTAGAAGAAAGTTGACTTCATGTTTGAAGTGAAGAAGATAAAAAAGAGCAATTTTTCTTCTCTCCTGCTTTTAGTTTTCTTAAACTGAAATAATTTTCTTAAACTTTGTTAAATTGTTTAAGAAAGTGATTTTAGATGTGAATCACAGCATTGGCAATCTTTTATGAAACCAGATTCTAATTTTCAGGTGCCAGAGAGGCACCACTCTCTCTCTCCAGGAGAAAACCAACCAAACATCAGTCCTGTATCTAAAATTTAGGTATGTTCGGTCTTTGAAAATTTCCTCAGTAAATTATAACGCTGAATTAGTTCCTGAAAATTAATGCTTATATTAGTAATGCAAGAATGCCAGCATCCAAAGGTGCCTAGAGATCTGGTTGATAATGTTGCAAAACCACCCTCCAACATCTTTGGAAGGCTGAGACAGTCAGGGAAGGTTCCTGATGACTCAAAAAAAAGTGAATATCACACTCATCTTCAAGATGGGCAAGAAAGAAGGATTCAGGGAGCTGCAAACTCATTTTCCTAATCTAATTCCATTGAAGATTATAGAGCAATACCTCCTGGAAGCCACATCAAGGCACATGTAGGACAAGAGGAAGACTGAGAATAGCCATTTATTGAAGCCAGATCATGCCTGACCAAACTGATTTCCTTCTATAATAAGAAGACCAGCTTGGTGGGCAAGGGAAGAGAAGTGGCTGCCCTAATGTTACCAACATTTTTGATATGGTGTCCCATAGTACCTCTTCTTGTAGCTGTATTGGAAAGAAATGGTCTGGATACATGGAATGACAAGCAGGGTGAAAAATTGACTAAATTGCCGTGCTGAAGGAGCAGCTGTCAGCAGTTCAAAACCCAGCTGTTAACTAGATATTATATGTCAGCCTGAGTTATTCCTCAGGGTTGATACTGAGGTCAGTACTGTTCAACATCCTCACTAATGGTCTGCATGATGAGGGGGAATGCACCTTCAGCATGTCTCTGGACAGGAGAACAGCTGATACACTGAAGGACCGGCTACCATTGAAAAGGCTTTCAACAGACTGGAGGAATGGGTGAACAAAAATATTTCCTGTTTCAATAGCCCTGTACATTGGATGAAATAACCCAACAGTACAGGCTGGAAGCTGACGAGCTAGAAAGTAGGTTTACAGAAAAGAGACAAGTCTTTTGTTTGAGACAAGTTGAACACAAGTCAGCAGTGTGCTCCTGCAACAATGGAAGCTAAGTGCCTGCTGGGCTGCATTAACAAGACACTGGGAAACTATTAGGGAGAAATGTCATATATGCTTGCTCTGTTTCTTCTGTCCCCTAGGTATCTGTTTATGGCCATTTTAGGAGACAAAATTCTGATCTGGTGGACACCGTCAGTGTGGCCACCCTTACCTTCTAAAAATGAGGCACTGTAAAGATGAATGGGTAAATTCCCTACATGAACTAGAGAAAATACAACAATCTGTAGAATAATTTTTCAACAGCTAATTTCAAGGAATGCAGCATGATAACTGTCTGGAACAGTCTTTGAATGTATCTTGAATAATAAGACGAAGAAAAAATCTCTAAGTGCTTTTACTCTTGGGGAGGTAAGGGCTACTTGTCTCATTAGGCAGAAGAGGTTCTTGGTAGATAAACTGAAGTAACTTGTTTGTCAGCCAGGAGTAAAGTTAAATCACTAAGAGAATTACTTGGAAAAGAGGCACATTGTCAGGTGGGAATTTCAATGTTCTCTGGACTTCCTAGGTAATGAGAAGTTCAGGTCTTGAAGTAGAAGGAGTTCAGAAAACAACCCCTGACCTGTCAAGGTCAGAGCACAGTGGAACATGAAGCCAACAACAAAAGAGAATGTCATAGTATTGGTATTACATTTAGATTTTTTTTTTTCCCTAAGCCTTTTCTTCCACATAGATAGATATAGTAGGTGCAGTTTTGACCCAAATCCAGAGCAAGGATTAAACACAGTTATAGATCTGTAGCAAGATGCCATAAGTACTATGCACCCACAACCCTTGCAAGTACTGTTTTTTAATGCTTTACAACTTGCTTTATTCAGATGTAATAGACATTTAATTTGCCACTATTTGAGATATTGCAGAACAAATATATGGCATTAATCAAGTAGAAATTAACTGACTGATTTTAATTATATTGAAATAAGATGCCACTGCTTCGAGGTTTAACCCAGGGGTGAATTTTTATTATAAACTTCTGAAAAAAAGTTTTTACTAGAACTACAAATAGCCTTAGCTGATATCTCAACTACAATGCATCACGTTCTTTTTTTATGACTGTGCATTTATGTTTCTATTGTACAGGAAAAAAAAAGAAAACAAAAATTGAAATTACTCATGCTTGATGAATTGCATAGTGATAAAAAGTATGCTGTGCTAAGTAGAGTCTTGAGCAGACATACCCAATCTTCCCAACAATGCCCTTTGACTAGCTTTATGTTTGGTTGTTTACAGTCCACAAAGCCTTCTCTCATTTACCAGTTTTGCATCTCAGATGCAGACCTCCTCACTGAATAGAAACCCTGTATATAACAGTGATTATACCCTTAGGTACCCTTGTCATGCCATGCTTGCTGCACAATCTAAAGTACAATTGCAGCAAAGAGAATGGAAGACACTAATGGCTTCATGACTGCAGAAATACACATATGCTTGCAAAATCTCCCCTCCCTGCCCATCCCCTTGAAAAAGAGTGCAATTTGGCTGAACATTATCTGCTTTATATTCAGATGATGTTTCTAACATCTGAACATATTTTATTCTTAGAAGTTTTATACTTAAACAAACTAACTACTGTTAAGAAAATCTATTAAAAACAAAAAAACAAAAACCAAAACGCAAAACAAAGAGCTGATACTTTACATAGTTTTTATACCTGATACATGTACAGCTTTTTCTCTTGGACTAAAATTTTATCTAGACTTTTTGCACATTTGGGACACCATATTTTTAATCTCTTTAAACAGGAAATAATGTTTGTATATAACAACAAATACCATTTCTTATTTGGGACTACATCACATCTTTTATACATACAAATGCAGTGGTGAATTGGATCCTCTGATTTTTATTTTAACAACTCTTTAAAATCATCTTTTGTACCAAATATGACTTATATTTAAATAATAGGATCCTGAGTTTCCATAAGTCTTTATGCTTGTGGACTGGAATGTAGTTCTTCTATTGTATGCTTAAAGTCATATCATATAAACAGATAATGCGACTGTCCCTCCTAACATTGGAGACTGAAACTGTACAGGTCAAATAAAGTAACAAATGCAATCAGTGCTGATTGGACACCACTGAATTGGTTAGCAGCCAGAATGGCATTGGGAAAGAAAACACTAATTATTATTTTCATGCCCATTTTGTAAGTGGTAAGAAAATGATTATTATAATAATGAGTGAATCTTGCTAGTTCTCATTTTAGGATCAGAGTTGCCTTAGCTCTCCAATAGATTTTTAGCACAAATCATTCTGATTTTTGCCAAACATTTCATAGCAGCAATTATTTTAACATTTTTGTTTAAGAAAGGAAATTATTTCAGAGAAAGAGAGAGAGAGGGAAGAGACAGGCATACAGTACCTGTTTACTTGTGCATTGTTGAATACAATCGATGTTTCGACTTTTAAATGTTTTCTTCTCTGTACGTGCAATAAAATGTGTGAGTAGGGTAAAAAAATACTGCAGTATAAGTTTTTATTTGGTCTTTTCCTTACAGTAATTTGATGCACTTATTCTCAGTCCAGTGTACATTTTTGTATATAGAACTGGTAAACATGTCTGACTTAGCCAACAAAATTTACATGCACAGAACAAACTAACTACACTCTGTCTCTGTGGATTCCTACTATAGAACTATAGGAAGCCTGAACAGCTTAGAGGAAAAAAAAAAAAAAAAAGTAGAATTTTAGCATATAAAAGTGGTTCACTGAGCTAGCTGCCTGGTCTGTGTTTGTAAAATTAAGCCTGCATTCTGCTGCTGGAAGTTATCAATTTTTAACTGACACTGACAAGACAAAGGCAGATTATATGAACCCAGAATTATTACTGTGAATACATAAGTCTTTACCTGCAGTGTCTTATAGTAATAATTGATTTTCAGTACGCAATTATAAAGAGTTTGGGTCTCATTAACAAATTAGGAGATAATTATAAAATATTCTTTGATAGGACAACTAGCCTAGGAGATAACATTGAAACAATGGAAATAATTATGTATTGCTTTGATAAAAATTTTGTTAGTGTCTAAGATGACATTCTTAAAGTCAAAGCAAAGAAATATAACTAGATTAAGTCCTCAGAGATAGATACACAACTGATTGAAAATCACACTGAATTAATAGATGTCAATTTTTTGATTGGTTAGTATGTAAGGTTTCTGTTCTGGACCCAGATTTGTTCAATATTTTTATTGAGTTAGCTGGTAGAGTACAGAGCGTATTCTAAAAATTGTTGATGACATCAACAAATCTGACTAAATCAAATTAGGGGAGTTGCAAACACATTAAATGATTAGATTTTAAAGTTGACAAAATAAAGATGTTTTGAAATCAGCAAGAAAAACAGCACTTAACAGCAGTACAGTGTTACAGTTCAGTTATGTAAAATTCACTAACACAAAATGCAGAATAAACATTTAAGCAACATTACTGCTCAAAAGATGGAGGCCCACAGTGGTCCATAAATTAACCGTTGGTGGTGGGGGAGAAGTGATTCTCTTTATGAAAAAGGAAAAAGTTATTTAGGAAGCCATATGTTTTAAATGCAGATTACATTTTTTCTCTCCTAAATTTCAGTCTCATCTGGACCCAGTTTAAAAGTTAGTCAAAATAGGAGACAGCAAAGAAAAATGGGAAGAAAATTTGAAAACACAGCTAAGGAGGAAAGGCCAAGGACACTGTTTTTGTTTTATTTAGTAGACTAAAAAACTGCCATGAAAAGGGTAATAACCAAGCGTCCTCGTTTTGTTGGTAAAAAAAAAGCTTTATGTTAAATATTAAGAAAAATTTTCTTTATAATAAAAGCAGTGAACTGTGTGAACACATTAACAAAGAGATTATAGAATAATTTTTTAAAGAACTGAATAGATATTTATCTCTGGTTAAATCTATAGTCAAGTTACGTTTCATCCTTCTTCAGTAAAAGAGGACTGAGTGATCTTTTACGATAACATCAAGTCTCCTAATTATATGATTATATGGTGAACATCAATAAACAGGGGGAAAAAATTTTCAAATGTCCTGAGCTGCTAAATTTATGCCAAATTTATTAGGAAATATGTAATAATGATCTTATGATAATTTATAAATGTATAAATAATTTATGAACATTATTTTCATGGTTGAGCTAGATATCAAGAAGAAAAAGAAAGCAAATGTACAGTTGTTATTTTACTTCTGTTATAATCTCAATGGACCAATATTCCAATATCATTGATGTGATGATATTCTAATGGATATTCTGCCCAATCACTTTTTTTAGTGCTCATGGTGGGGAGGGCAAATATTTCTTTATTTCACAGGAAGTTTTAACTTGTATTTACTCATACACTTCATTGTTGACATTTTCTCATCAGAGTTGTTCATTTTTTATTATGCTATATCAAAGCACAGATTTCCATGTGCCAAATTTTGTATTTCTTAACCAGACTAACTGTAACAATTACATTTCAGATATGAGAGAATACAAGGAAATCTCACTATATGCTCGCCCTGATTTTATGTTCTTCTGAAAACTGCTACTGACCAATTATAAAAACAGTATATTGAGCTTGATGTACAATTGGTCTGATCCAGCACAGCCAGATGCTAGATTTTCAAAAGACTTTTGGCCTTGGTTCTTCTAAACCATACCAGCCTTGGTTCCTCTAATCCATACCGCCAAAACAGGCTCTAAAGAAAGTCAGGATATCACTGCATATTCACATAGTACCTGACACAAACCACTTTGTTCTATGATTTTTCTAAGCAGGCACAAAGACATTTTAGGCAGGACCATTTTAGTCATTTCAGGCAGCACTTCTGCCAGATAAGCTCTTTAAATGGAACAGGGTAATCTTGGAGAAAAAAACATGCAGTTTATCAGTTACTGTAATTGGAGTGATGTCCTGGTCATTTATGACCTCTGTGATACTGTGTTGGGTTATTTATTTTTTGCTATTGTTTTGTTTTGTTTCAGTAATTAGACTCCAATTTAAAAAATATACAAATGAACAAACATAGCATGCCACACAATTTCCTTCTACAGGACTAGGACATTATTTTTAAAAAACTGTGCAAAACCATAAACACTGAAAAATCATCTTATAGGACAGCTATATCCTAAAAAAAAAAAAAATCCTCTGATTTTTATTTTATAGTGAAAATAATTCAGTCAAATTACATTTTGTCTGTTCTTTAAAAATGAAGAATAGTGAGAGTATGAAACAGGTTTTTAACTTTGATAAAAAATTATTTTTATAATTGATGGAGATTGAAAAGGCAAATCACAGTTAATGCTGATTTATAAAAATTCCTGAAGAGTGAGAAAAGAATTGGTAAGAATGCTGACACAACAGAGCTGCACTGAGCATAATGCAGTATAACTGCATTTATTTAACTGTAGTTTAACTCAGCTAAAAAATAAAATCATGTTTCTTTTAAAAGAAAGCTTAAAGGTACATATAAACAGACACAACTACTCTATAACTACAGATGACACTTATTCCTCCGAAATCATATATTCTGACACAAAAATAAACTATTTAATTTTTTTCAAATATTTATACACAATTAAACAGTTATTTTGTTTACCATAAATGATGATAGCAGAGACAACTGAGTTCTTTAAATGTAAAATTATTTTTTACCAAACTTGTGTAGCTAATTCAATACATAACTGGTTTTGTGAATATTTTATGCATGTTTTATTGATCATCATGTTTAAAAACATGTGATTCATTTACATCAACCATTAAATGCTGGGAGATAAAGCAATGGGAAATATATTACAGAGATGAGCAGAATTTGGATTGGCGTCCAACTGGCTTCCACAGATTGCCTATATTTTCTGAATGTTTGCCAAAACACATAGGCACATTCCTATCCTAGGTAGAAAATCCATCTTGTTGTTTGTCAAACATGTTAAATACATCTCAGTAAACAAGTAATATAAAAACATATAGCTGCATTTTCATTTTTCTTCTGGGTACAGAACAATAGTATTTTGGATCTGCAAACAACTTTTTCCCCTGACTGATGTCACTACTATTTAGCCCTCTGAGGTTAGCATTTATTGATTCTGCTTTTACTTTGATTGGATCTTACCTACTTCAGTGCTTCAGTAAATTGAAACCTTCTGCAGTTCATGGAAGAAATCTGAGAGCAAGGCTGTGAGAAAATGTACACTGACCTCAATTTGTTTCAGACTATATTGGTAAAAACATTGTCATCAGGTTGCAGAAGTGACCTCAGCTAGCAGGAGATAAAAGTCAAACCTCATAGTCTCAACAAGTCTTTAACAGAAGCAGGTTTAATTATTCCCAAAGTACAAATCACAGAACTATTTTCCTATATTCTGTAAATATGAGAATCACTGTTTCAGTCTATAAAGATGTACATCTCCTTGTGATATACAGATCTCCAGGAGAAGGTACATCAGTCTACCTAATTTGTGCTTGAGCAGCCTGGAAGTGGCATAACCTACCTTTTAATTATTATTCTGGGACTGAATTATGTAACTAAAGCAATGAAAAAATATTAATCACCTTTGGAAAATGGCATTTGGGAGGAAAAAAGAATATGATGTTTAAATTTAGCAACAGATTTGGAAATAAAATGTTTTACTATTTTAATTGTGAATATTCATTGATATTAATTTAATTACTGTTTTGCTATTAAAAACTGTAAGCTAATGGCAGTATAGTCCCAAGTAGGATGGGCTTGGGTCATAAAATTATCCATAGTAACTTTGCTGGGATGATGACACCATGACTGTTGCAAGATTAGATTTTTATCTATTAATTTTCAATGGAGAAAGTGTTGTATTATCCTACCAATTTTAAAGTTCAGCATCTGAATGCATTCCCTACTGATTAAACTGGTTTTACGTGATGTGAGATTTGTTTCATGTTGAGAATGTTTAATATGTTAGATATTTTAATGTTTATATACATTTATGTAACTACCAACTATGCGTTATAAAATAATAAATAGATGTAATGTAATACAATACAATATAACATAATATAATAACTAAATCCTCATGCCATGAACCCTGGGCCTATACAGAGAAGCATGGACAAGTTGAGAGTTGTGAAACTAATGTTGTTAATTCAAAAAGTAGCAGGTGCCTCTCATTGGACAAAAAAAGGGTTTTTTTACTCTTTCCAGACAGAAATCTCCATTAAAGCTTAGGATGGTTTTCTACAAGTGTTTAAATTTGAGCTTTTTCTTCCTCAGGTTAATGCTTATCATTGCAAATGTGCAGCTACCATGAGATGATCCTTTCACCTCCTTTCTTTTTCATTTTTCATGCACAAAAACTCTGCCACTGGAAAAGGAAAAAGTTACCATTTATCCCTACTTATGTTTCCTATGTCATATGTTAACAGAAAAACCTGTGGGTATCTGTGGTGGGTTAACATTAGCAAACAGCCAAACACCCACCTAGCTGCTCACTCACTCCCCCTCTTCAGTGGGAAGGGGGAGAAAATGGGATGAGAAAGCTCATGGGTTGAGATAAAGACAAGGAGATCATTTATCAACTACCATCACGGGCAACACAGACTGAACTTGTCGAAAATTAACTTTATTTCCAATTACAATAAAATTTAATTACTAATTTGGGTAGTGAGAAACAGAGACAAACATTAAAACACCACCTTTCCTCCCTCCCTTTCCCAGGGTCAGCTTCACTCCAGACTGCTCTACGCTCCATTCCCTGCAGTGCAGGAGGAATGGGGGATGGTGGGTTATGGTCAGTAATTAAGGGTTTTTCTCTGCTGTTCCTTCCTTCTCACACTTTCCCTGTGCCCTGGCATGGGCTCCCCAAGGGAGGCAGTTCCTTCAGGAATATCCATCTACTCTGGTGTGGATCCTTCATAGGCTGCAGTGAATACCTGCTCCAACACCATAGAGCACTGGATGCTTATTTTAGGCCTGGACTCATTTCTGATTGAAAAATTCCTTATTTCCTAATTGCTACATTTCTGTCATAATCTAAATATGCAAAAGACAAGATCGCTCACCGAGGGATAGTTCAAGTAAAACAAGTGTCCAGATTTCTCAGCAGTGCAGAGTAAGTTCCAGCACTACTTTTAGTTTCACCTGATAAAGAACTTCATAAAAGCACATCAGTAAATATATTCAACAAGAATTTGAGACACTGAGTATCCCAGAAACTTTTTAAGATAAAAAATTTAGTTTAGCACATTATGCCTGAAAGTGAAGTTGTAGATTTTGCTACAAATGGAGGATACTGTAAGTTCATTCACAGGAAATCCTTCACATGAATTCATGTGAATTCACATACTTATGAAACAAAATCTTCTATAACCCAGCCAAGAAAGATTACCTTTAATTTTAACTCTTTAAAAGTATGGGGAGGTTTTGTTGATTTGTTTATCTGCCATAAATCAGATATCAACTGGGTAAATTCACACATAAAACCCCACCCATATCTATGTTCCATAAGTAGTTGGGGCTTTTTTGTTTGGTTGGGGGTTTTTTTGTAGAAATAAGAATAAATCAGTTATCCATCTTTTATGCAACCCCTTTTTCATAAAAACATATATGTAAGGACAGAGAATGTTTTTGGAATAAAAAAAGCATGTACTATACACTTTAGTACTTTCTCTACCCAGCCTTCACAAACAGAAAGGCAAACTTTTTCTCATTTTCTGTATGATATTCTTTACAGACAAATTATTGACCCAAAACAGATTTTCTTAGAGTCTAGAGGTTCCAGCTCTGTATTGAGTTACATTACTGGTTAAATTCATAATACCATGAAATCTAATCTGGCCACCAAAATACCACAAATAGTTAAAATGCAAGTGTTTCATATCTGAACACAAATACTTAACCTGGCTTTAAAAAGTTAGTTCTTTTTTCTTAAAATTTTTTAATATAGTGCAAAGTTTTTGTTTGTTTGTTATTGTTTTTAGTTTGACCTTAAATGTCACATGGTGGTATGTCAAATGAAGTAATTCTGATCATGTGAAATTGGATCATATTTCACATGCTTCAATTTGATTGATTAAACCTGACAAGATGCATCAAAATGTGACACATATGCTTCAAAATCAGAAATAATGTGGGCTTCTGAAAGCAGTAGTGTTTCTTAATAATTTCTGAAAGATACATTTTCCCTTGGGAATAAAAACAAACACATAGTCAACAATGCAAAGAATTCCACTGGATCTTGAACGTGATAATTAAAGAGGCAGGAGAGAAAGAGATATTTTTGCTCCCTTTCAGAAAATGAACTGGCAAGTAAACTAGATGCATTTACTATCTTATTTCAGTGTCAGATAAGATTTTTGTATAATATTTTGTTATCTTATAAACAAAGGAAATTGATTTGGTGCAGAAATAGTCCTGAAACAGAAAACACACTTTATTTCCCCTTTGAATACTGTCCCAGTCATAAATCTTATAACATTGCATCACAGCACCTAGTAACATGCTAAAGGAGTTCTTCTGGCCCAGATGCTGTCCAGTACACTCCTGTTAATGTTTTCACAAAATTCACAAAAACGTTCCTACTGAAGATGAGGAAGCGAATTTGTGATTAGCAAAGGAGAAAATGTATTACTTTCGAACTTAATCTAAGCAAAATGGGAAGGATTTGCTTACATGGTCTGCTTTTATAAAAATTACTGTGAGCTAGGTTTTGTCATCTTCATTTCAACTGAATAACACCATGACTTATGATTTAGCCATAAAAATCCAAGAGATAACTTAGGAAATAAGGTAATAATAAATTTAAATAAAACAGAATCTGGCTTCAAAATCCTCAAATAGTTCATTCTCCTTTAGGAATTATTTTCCCACACACACCTTTTTCTTTTACCCAAGTGCCTCTCTCTAGTTCAGAATCACAATTTACAGTAAAATTAAAAATAAGTAACAATGTAAAAACATTAAACACTTTTTCCATGAACCCAGCAGAAATAAATAAGCTGATAATTGCTTTCCTCAGACTTCACTTATCCCAGATAGTCTTTCAGCAAAGATTTTGCTCATGGTCATTTTAACAGCCAGTATCCACCTGTATGTGTGGCCTGGAAGCTATGTCTCTCTCTTTCCATGGCGTGTCTGTGTCCTTTAACTCATAAACATAAAGCGTGATCAGAAAGAAATATTTTCATTTTGGTTTGCTGTTTATTTATGTGTTTTGGCTGAAGGCCCTTGATCTTCTGCAGTCTATTTTCACACATGCATTTAGGCGCTCCTTCATGCCATCTTAAATGAAGGCAGTGGTTAAACCTCCAGCTTCAGTGACACAGCAATACAGTTTATTCTGGGGTAAAACACTAAGGAGTAATTGGATTTATGTTTTTCTTATTATGTATTTCTGTCAAGACCATTATTT
The DNA here is from genome assembly GCF_034638445.1 of Ciconia boyciana. NCBI lineage: Eukaryota > Metazoa > Chordata > Aves > Ciconiiformes > Ciconiidae > Ciconia > Ciconia boyciana. The sequence continues at coordinate 179,761,191 of NC_132934.1, forward strand.
CCATGGAGGTCTGAAAAGACCTCAATATAAATTCCATTCACATTAAAGCTTTTAATGGAAATGTATAGAGAATAAAGTTTAATATTGTTTGTTCCATGAATAGTTTTATTTATATATTCAGAGATTTAGGACCTCAAAACAGTTAGTGTCCTAAAGTCCTGTAATATTTTCATGTCCTACCTTTCCCCGATACAGAAATTATCAGATATGTAGATGATTTTGAAATGAGTTGTCTGCTGACAGAAATTACAATCCAAAGAGGCAGCAGTTAGATTTGGCAGGAGTCTTATCTTTGTCAGTGTGGAAAGAGAAAAAAGAGGGAGTGAAAAAATATTGAAAGCTGAGGAAAACAGAGCTTTTCTGTCAAGTTTTTTTCTGCTGGCATCCTTCCTTTAAGTATCTGCCCTAGAGCATTTTATTCTTACTGTATTTCATTATTTCGCTTGCTTATATTTCACAGTACAAATTTAACTCAACCAAAACTGATAGCCAAACAGTTATTTTAATTTTTTTTTTCCAAAGTTTGTTAGTGATTGTTGTGAGTATTTGAGACATGATGCCATGACTGATGTCTGACCTTAGTGTTGGGATATCTTTTATTTCTTCCACTGTACAGCTAAACAGACAGCTGAGGAAGTGGTCAAGATTTGAAGACAGAAAATAGTTGTACTGGGTGCAGGTGCCCCAGTGCTGGCAGCAGGGGCTGCAGGGGCGGCCTCTGTGAGGAGGGGCCGGGGCTGCCCTGTGCCGGACACAGCCGGTTCCAGCCAGCTCCAACGGACCCACCCCAGGGCACGGCTGAGCCCAGCAGCCAAGGTGGCAGCACCTTGGGGAAAAGGAATTTTAAAAATGGCAAAATGCTACACAGCAGTGTAAAATGAAGGAAAAAAAGTGTGAGAAACAACCCTGCTGTTTCTCTGAGGGGTCAGAAATGAAGGGGTGAAGCTGAAACTGGGAAAGGGAAGGAGGAAAGGTGCTGTTTTAGTGTTTGACTTTTTGCTTCACACTACCCGAATGAGTAATTAAATATTTATTTTAATTGGCATTAAATTAATTTTCCCCAAGTTGAGTCTGTTTTGCCCATGATCGTAATTGGTAAGTGATGTCCCTGTCTTTATCTCAACCCAAGAGCTTTTTCATTCCTATTCTTCCTACCTTCGACTCACCACATCCTGCTGAAGGGGGTAGGGGGAGGTCAAGTGGCTGGGTGGGAGTTTGGCTGTTAGCCAAGGGTAACCCACTTCAACAGAACAAGCCAGTGGGGATTTTCAAGAACACGCCTGTACCTACCGATTAATTAATTCTCTTACCTACAAGGTCACGGCTTACTCTAACAGTCTAACAGCCTGTGATACTTCAGTTTCCATGTGGGACAGGAGTCTTGGTTTCTCCTATGTGGGAGAGAAGACATAAAGAGTGTGGTCTGTGTATGCCTAAAATCGTTTTGGGTACACACTTGGATAAGGAATTTGGGAACTGATCCCTTAGGATATCAATTGTATTAAGTTCAGAACCAATGTATAGCCTAATGTTAAACAAAATAACATGGAGCATACTCTGCTTAAGATGTGCTTTTTGAGATTTTTTTTCTGCAATAATTTTAAAGTGAGTAGCTCTTCACAGGATGACACTGGTAAACAGATCTGGGACAGAAAGTGGTGTGACTGCAAGTGCAGTAATATTCTGGTGGAATTCATCCCACCATATTTAAAACTCTAGCACGTAAATTTAACTTCTAAGCTAGTTACCTAAATTTTATGGTCAATGGATATAAAAACCCAAACACTTCCTAGGGTAAATGTCTATAATGTCACCAACCAGTGTTAGATAAAATGCAAATCTTGTCCCTGCCTCCCACATTATAAGGGTCCACTAGAATAATATATATCTGGCTAAAGATGTGTCAAGGTCTGCTAAGTCAGAAACTGTTTGGATTTAACATATTTGCCAAATTTGGAGGCTGAGAGCTTTAAGGAAATGTTTTCTCTTCTCTGTTATTTTTTCATTTCCTTAACCTTTCTATGTGAAGCCTGTCTCTTCTAGCAGATGAATGTTTATCTTCTTTTCAATCCTCATGTAGGCAGACACATTAAAAATGGGAAATTTTACTTTATAGCAGGAGCTCAAACCATACTATTTGAGGAACTAAGGGTTAAAAATAAGTGATACTGTAAGACAAGAAGAGTACCTGTACAGAAATAAACTGATACCTCAGAGGGAGAAAAGCAGCCAAAGTGGTGAATGAATTAATGTAGTCAGAGGGTTAGGGAAAATCAGATGGGCTACAACAGACATTGGTGGCAAAATAATAAGGCAAGATTAGTTCAATTAATAAATGAGAAAAGGATGAAATTAATGAAGGTTTTAAATAGCTGAGCTGCTTTAAAACAACCTGTCAGTAAGAGACGAAAAAGTCGACGACAGTTTTGGCAATTAGAAATTAATGAAGATCTCGTAAAGGCATCTATTGAAAAAGATCCAGAAAAGGAGAACTTGGTTAATTGAAATGCATGAAAATAAGCTAGTCAGCTGAAGACTTGATTCAGTAAGAGTCTTAACATGTACCTGCTTCTAAATAAGTGAAAGCTTTTGTGGATGACAATACCATAGCAATACTCATATGATAAAACTAGGTAGTCATCTAATTACCCTGCTGAATCAGGGCTTATATAAGGTCAAAACAAGACTTCCTGGCTTATGAAGTATTTATATTATCTTCTGGAAATATATTTATTGATTTTCCCTCTCCTCTAGTTCAAACTGAGCTGTCAGACACCACATGTGCAGAATCCATGCATCCTGTACAGAAGGCTACAACATGGATGACTGACTCTATAGCCTTGGATATGGGTCACTCCATGAATACCACTTCATTTCACCAAGTTCAGAGGCTCTGTTTCTTGCACTGCTTAAGTATCTTATATTATAAAGTCATTGATTAAAAAAATCAAGGATGGTGCTGATGTTTCCATCCTTACCAGATGCCCATATGTCTGATTGCAGCTCTATTGAGCCTCATGCTGGCATCTAATAGTCTTGTTCTGAGTTTGCAGTGTCTGCACAGTGGCCCACAACTGATGTCAGGGATGGAATGTGTATTCTTTTATAATAGTTTGCAGGTGAGTATTTAGTGAACATTTTTAGGATGATGAAATTGTTATTTCAAATCAAATTAGAATGATAGAAGTCCCATGCATTTTGTTTATTTCTTGGGTGAGAATCCTAAGCACTGAAATACTATATTATAAACAAGGCTGACATTGCATCACAGAACTCAAGGGAATTAGTCAAGCTTATGTCATACCTGATAGATCAATCTTCTTAGGGTGCTTAAATGTCCAAAAGTCTGTTTTCTGCCTTGCAAGTGTCCTTATGCAAAGATAAATGCTCATTTGCCAGTTATGAGCATCCATGATCCCAAAGAATACAAATTTTTCAAATGCTTTTGTTGTTATGTTACTATTTCAGACCTGGAAACACATCACAATTCTAATCTGTTATGAAATCTTGGACAATTGATTTTATCTTTGTAAGATTTTTTTCTCTCTTTCCTTCATGCTCAAAAGTAATTCTTATGCTATAGATAACAGTTTAAAAACTATTTTGAGGATCCCAGTTGCTGCATTTGGGCATACATTGTAATGCACTAATTAGAATGCAACTGTAACATGACTTTTGGAGATGGATCTGAATGCCACCTTTTACATATCATTATTAACTGCAAATACACCCAAAAGATTTTTTTTACTTAAAAGAACCTCTTACTTCGATGCTCAAGTGGCTAATAATATAAAACATTTTTTAAATTATTGGTTTATGTATAATTAACCTTTTTAGATTTCCTCGTACTAATTTCATACTGTTTCTGTCAACATGTATTCAACAGACAGTTGTAGGATTGGAGGATATATATCATTATGCAAAATCATATTCCTGGGAAAGAAACAAACATGCTTTCAAGAGACTAACACCCTTTAAATATCTTCCATGTCATCCTATTTTGGCAGGACCGGGCTGGATAGAGATTTGTTGTCTTTCCTCTCAAATATCTTTCTAGTTGTAGTCTTTGTTTCACCTTGAGGGGAAATTGCTTGCTCCTGGTAGAATAATTTTCTTTACACTTGAGGGCCAGATATCTTTATAAGGGATTAATCCTCAAACCCCTGTGGGCTAACTACATGTAAATCTTTTGCTTCATTAGTCATACTTGGCAAATCTGGAAAAAAATCCAGTCCTTATAAGTGTTTTATGAAGCACTAGGTTATAACTTCTACAGCAGCAAGAGAATCATCCGGAAATACCAAGTACTCGAGAGGTCCTGCTTCCCTTGGGTCTCTTTCTCAGACAAGTAACAGAGTGAATCCCCTGCTGACTTTGTCCCAAAGAACTGATTCTTTTGGAACAGGACAGGAGAAGAGGGTTGTCCAGACGCTATCTATGAAATTTTACCTACGGCCTAGAATTGCCCTTAACTTCCATGACCCTATTTTACATTTTTTAGTTGGCAGCATCTCAGACCTGACACAATTTTATTTCCCCTGAACTATGCTAAATATGCGCAAGTACCATCCTTGCCTATAGCATACTTCTAAGAAAAACAATTGAAAGGAGAACCCATATAAATGTTATCAATAGGTTTTTATGTCATTTGTTTGTTCTTTTCTGCAATGGTTAGAAGACTGTTGGCATCACCGGGTGGATAAGCAGCAATGATTTTCTGATTAGGCAAAGGGAAATGATTAGGTGTTAGTTGAAAAAGGGAAGTAAACATTATTAGGCAATTTTCCTGAATATAAAGGAAAAAGAAAGTGAACATGATAATTACATCTGAAAATTTTACATGATTTTCTTTTTTTTTTTGACATATGTATAGTTACCATTGAAACATTTCTGAGATTTGGCTGTCTTTCCTAGTGTAAGACTTAAAGCAAAAAGGTGATAAATGACAGATTATTTATTTATTTATGAGCCCAAATGCTGCTTCTCAGCTTCTACAGAGAAAAACCTTCATTTAAGTCCTGTTCAAATACACATTTATAAGAAAACTGTTGAACCTCCTGATGAAACAAAGACAAGTTTTGGACTCCTTACACCTCTGTGTGCCATAAATACTTCTTATCTTCTTTTTTCTTACACAAAGAGGTCTAATATATCCAGGTTACCTGTCTAGGAATTAGTAAATTATGGTAAATTACTGGTAACTGTTAAATTATTATTGGCAAATATGATCCATCTTTCCTGAGAAGCTTAGGCATAGAAAATAATATTTTCTGGCAGGTAAGGATGAATACTTGAGACTCATGCACCAATATAGCACCTTCTGGTAGCCAACATCTTGTATTAGTATCAAAATGAGAGGAACTCTTCTGCTGTAGTTTTTTAGATGACCTTTATAAATGTGCCAGGAAAAGACCTTAGGTATGTGCTAAATCTCTCTTTCCCTGATCCTTGAATAAATTCTCAAACCATTTTAATCTGGATTCACTGATCATTACGTGTCATTATATGTGGCTGGTTTTAAAGAACAATAACTACCATGATTGTTGCGGTAGTTAGGTTTCATCTAACTGAAAACTCAAAAGTTAACTGCTTATCTTTAGGGAAAAGGATATACAAAAAGTGCACTTGGCCCACTGAATTGTCTTTAGCAAGGTCTTTAACATATACACCTTCTAGCCAAATTGACAAGATATGAACTGGATAAGTGGATGATAAGGTGAGTAGAAAATTAGCTGGACTGTGAGGCTGAAATGGTAGAGGTCAGCAACACAAAGTCCACCTGGCAGCCAGTTACTCATGCTGTCCCTCAGGGATCTATACTGAGGCCAATATCATTTAATGTGTTTATTAATGATCTGAATGATGGGATAGAGTGGATAGAGTACACCCTCTGTGAGTTCTTGGAAGATATTAAATTGGGAGGAGAGATTGATACACTGGACAGCTGGGCTGCTGTGTGAAGGGACCTCAACAAACTGGAAAAATGAGCTGAAAAAACCTCATGAAATTCAGCAAAGGTAAATACAATGTTTATTCCAGAAAAAGCCCTTGTGATCCTGGTGGACAAATAAAGCCAGTCACATTTTGGGGTGAAGACACCTGCTGAAATAAAGTAATTCATCCCCCTCTCTTTGACTTTGGTGGGACTGCACTTGGAGTACTGCATCCAGTTTTGGGCACCCATATACCAGAAAGACTAGATGCACTGGAGAAAGTCCAGCAAAGGCCACCAAATGCTCAGGGAGCCAGAGCACATTACATATGAGGAGAAGCTGAGATAGCTGGGCCTGTTCAATGTTGAGAAGACCAAGCCAAGGAGAGGCTACTGTCTATAACTTCCTAATGGGAGAGTAGAGAAAAGACAAAGCCAGGTCCTTTCAGAGATGTGAAGTGGAAGCGGGGAGCAATGATGACATGAGTTGCAATATGGGAAATTCCAACTCAACATAAGGAAATAAAATTTTATCACGAAGATGGTCACACACTGGAACAGGTTGCCCAGAGAGGCTGTGTAGTCTCCATCCTTGGAGATACTCAAAATATCCTAAACATCTTGCACTAAATGGATGAGAGATAAGCAGGAGGCTAGACAAGATGACCTCTGGACATCCCTTCCAAGCTACATGACTCTGTGTGTATATGATCCATATGAATAATTCACACAAAAATCTACCACTGAAATGCAGCAAATTACTGTCAGTGACGACCAAACACTGCCCCATAATCTGAATGTATATTTTTCATACATACCATCAGTTCCCAGGCCGTATACATTTAATCTCAAAGAAGGGTCAAAGGGGAAGTGAGTCTGCTGGATTACCCTTTCCAACAAAGACTTGTTTCCCTTTTAAAAATGTATGCACTATGACTGGGTGAGGGATCGGGGGAACAACCAAAAAAAAACCCAAATCCCAACCCTCGTTAATTAATACCAAACTGTAAAATTGGATGAGATTCCTGTACTGAAGGAATGGTATAAAAGCTCTATAACATTTTTAACACATTAACATAGTGTGAAATGGCTTTACACTAACAGTGTTGACAATAGGACAACTGATATTGGTATGGATAGTATGTATGGATTACTTTCTAGCTTAAACCTTGGAGTTACCTCCGTTGTTTTTCCATGTCCGATGAGTACTGCTTATCCTGAATGAAACATTACATCTGTTGCTCCTCAATCACTCTGAATCAGTTCCTATGTCCAATGCTAGCATATAATCCTCTCTCCATTTACAACCTTTTGCCCTAATCAAAGTATTTTCCAATATCCAGGAAATTTTGCATTCCCTGATTTGCCATTAGCAATACACTATGGGAGAAAAGCTGCTGCCAAGAACAAAAGATATAAACCTGAAAACAGGCAAATGTTTTCTGTCTTTTCCAGAACCATTTGAACCAGAGTTCTCTTGTAATTTATTCACTATAGCAGCCAATCTGACACAAAATGACAAGAGCGTGTTATAAACACTCTTGCTGCGAAGATAAGTTTATCTCAATACCCTACCATCTGTAAGTAAAAACCCAAGATTTTTGAGGCACTGTTCAGTACTGCTTGCTTAGAGAATGAGCATCTATAGAACTGTGAATATAACTTGGCTAAACAAGAGCAATAGATTGGCAGCTGAGAAGCCAGCTAGGTTAACCTTGCTATAATCAGTGAATCTTGCTGTGTATTCAAAATGGTAAGGGAAAAATTTAACATCTAACTTTTGAATTATGTTATCATTCCCTCATATACTAATGTAGCCTTCTCATCAGAGTTGCAATTCCTTTTCCTAATCAGAGCAACTGTTCTTTTCCCTGATATAATGGATTATAGCTTAGACTGGTATACTGAAAATTTCATTTAACTAAGCAGTAATGATTCTTCTATTAACTAAGCCATGATTTTTCTGCCTCACTTCCATCTTGGCTGAGCTAAATTCTTTAACTATATAAGAGTATGAAATAATAACTGACAAACTAGATCAGACCAAAGTTTAATGACTCTAATGATATCCAACAACAGATGCGTAACGAATACAAGAAAAAGAACAAGCACAAAGCAATTGAGCAGCTTGAGAGGATCTCTCAACCAGAGATGGTGACTTCATATTTAATAGCCCCTAAAAGATTATGCTTCCAGGAACTTCTTTGATTGTTTTTTGAACTTTAGTGAACATTAAGCTTCTGCAGTATCCCATGGGGAACAGTTCCACAGCATGGCAAGGTTAATACAAGGATAAAAATGTCTGACCTTTCTAAAGGTATAGCTCTCAAACCCCTCATTGTGGACTCTTAGATAGGGCTGCATATTCATCAAATGTATTCTAGAGTTGAATCATACTTCAGAGCTTTAGTTCTTGATCCACTGGTACCAGTGAATTGCAATATCAAATGAGGTAGAGACAGTAAAAAACAGGAAATTTTATTACTAAAATGGAAAAATCCAACCCCATAGCAACAATCATAGTTTTGTTAACTGTTTTTTGAGCAATTAACCAAAATCTACAGGTCTTTCCTGTTAACTACTGAAATACAGCCTAAGGTTTTAAAATTAACATCATATTGAGTGTTGGGTTCAGTTCAACTAATTGACTAACTGTACCATGTTAGATCATGTGAAAGTTACTTTGAAGTAGAATACAGAAAATGTGATGGTTTGGCCTACCTGGGATTTTGACTTGGTAAAATATAACTTCAGCACTGATGTCCTCTCTGTAGCTCATGCTACATGTTTGTACATGAGCATCCTACATGTAGCTCATGTGTTTGTTATTGAATCTCTGCTTAATTACATTGCTGAATCAGACCCAGCATTTCCTTTATACTTTCACATTAAATGTCACCACATGTAATCATCAGAAGCATCTAAGTTACTTAATAAACCTTTCCGTAGATTCTGATTTACTGTCATCAGAAAGGGTAGCATAGTTACTTTTTTAAGGTAAAATATTTAGAAAATTTATATGTGAGACAGGATTTTTTTATGGTTCAATCACTTTTCTGGAAATAAAGGCATATTTAAAGATTGACTAGAAGTGTCTCTAACAATTAAGCTTATATTGAAATCAAGGAAAATAACTGTGTAATTTTCTTCCTTCTCCCTTCGTAGTCAAATGGAATAAAAATGAAGGAGAGAGGTATTGTTACTTTAAGATATATTATTGAATTACTACATCTTATAAAGTTCTTCCTGCTTCAAACTGTTTAATAATATGATTTTGATATTATTAGAAAAAGTTGAAAGGCTTTGAGCGGATCTAACAATGCAGTACTTGGGACCTTTCTGGGCTTGCTTGGTCAAAGCTGACTTAGGCTTGTTGAAGCTGTGATTTTCTAGAGGTCAGATGCATAGCTTATTTTAGTTCAGCCCTGTGAATATTATGTATGGTAAGAGGCCTAGCAAGCCTATGTAGTCACTGAGTAACAGGCACCAGCCCTTTATGTAATACATATTCAGCTTTGGATTTGGATTTGGGCTTGGAGAGATGGTTGTGTAACTGTAGCTAATAGATACAACAGTTGTTACTAGACCAGCTGCAGTAATACTAACACTCATAGTCCAAATCAATAAAGAAAGATCACATTAAAAATGCCCTTAAATGTGTTATTTAAAAAAATAAATATATCAGTCTCTTTTATTTGGTGTTATATTCACCCTTCCAATCAAAGTCTCTCTGGGACTTCAGGTCAGCAGCACTAGCTTTTCTCAAGTAGGGAGGTGGTAGGATATCAATTAGCATCCTGAGCTCTTCTTCAGGAGGAGTTCAAAGGTGGTGGTGGTACTTCTTTCTCCTTAGTTATCAAATCTGTTTGTGTCTATTTTTAAGTTTTCATACTCTGTTTCCTTCTCATGGGCTCCCAACTAAAGTTTGCAAGTTGCAGAACATCCTTTCTTAGCTTGAACTGTCATAAACATATTTTTAATTTTTTTTTCTACTTTTCTCTCTTTTTCTTTTTTCATACTGACTACCTAGGGATACCTTTCATAGCAAAGAGCTCAGGACACTGATGGCTCACTGTAAAACCCTTTTATTCTGCTTGAGGAAGAAAGCAGTGGTAAACCCTAGGACCTGGATAAGAACTGAAAGGGTAAACATAACACCAAAGAAAAGGGGTACATATCGGAAAGTTTATGTACAGCAGTCTTAACTGTTTTATTAATGATGTTTTTCTGTAATAATTACATAATTTGAACTTTTTTCTGTACCAATAACAATAATTGTTGTGTTTGGATTAGACAATTAGTATTTTAATTAGACTAATATTAAGCTCTTGCCTTTTGTATGTTCTTGCACCCATAGTAAGACGTTTAGTATAACATTCACTGCATGCATCTAAAGACAGAATGTTTCTCAGGGCTCACGAAGACCAGCTTCTCATCTCTAGCCCTTGTAGGCAAATTACATTAAAATGTTCGTATATACTTTAGGGCAGATTTGAGAAAAATATACTCAGTTCATCCAAATTAGTACTGTAAGATACTTCTGTGCTATGTTTTGCTGCTTATGTTCGGGCCTGAATCCAGTATTTTAAATGTGCTTTGTCCACCCTGTCAACAGGACAGTCTGCACCTCAGTTTCTCTCTCAGGGAACTGAAAACTTGCCTAGACTTGTGTAAAAGTTTGAACTAAAAGGTACACGTGGATAATAAAATTCAAAATTTAGCTAAAACTAAGGATCAGAAAACCACAAGGGGGGGATGGTTTCATGTAATTATTCAATTCCTCTCTTCTGAATTTCTGACTAATACCGTAAGGTATCTGAAATAAATAGTAAATGTTTTAAAATGCAGAAGTCTCTAGGTGCTCAGGTAGAACCACTTTAGTCTGGAGAAATATATGCATATTTTACAGTCAGACTGCCATTGGATATAAACAGAAGATACCCAGGGAACAGTGATAGGAACCACAACTTTCTCCTCTCTCACATAAACGGCTTAAAAGTTATTCTAACAGAAAAACTATACATTGGGTTCCACCAGCTAATCCACTGTTCATCCTCTGACAGTAGGCAGGAATTAATGCTGTGGGGAAAGTGTGTGAAACAGGAAAAGTATAGAACGATCATTTCAATGCTACAATCTCTGAGTTGCTGTCAATTAAGCTTCCTAAGCCTTATATTGCACCTGAATGATCACGTGAGTCTTCTTTTACTTGATCTCAGTTCAACCTTACACATTTGCTTTCCTGCCTGCATAGGAGACTAGCTTCAAAAGAACAGATGAAGGTCCTTCATCTAAGATACCCTATACCTTTGTGAATAGGGTTCTATTATGTGAGACAGAAATCTAGTTATTCCACTTTGGGGGAAGGTGGGTTAATCCTTTGGTTATTTTGCCAAATAATAGGTTCTTGTTCAATCTTAAAAAACAGCCTGTTGTTCTGAACACTGACTGGATGGATGCACCAACTGTGAAACATGAGTGAAGGTCCCATTCAGACACACAGTTTGCTGAAAAAATGTATTTGCATAATGGTACTATGATTCACCTGAAGTCTTTTTAAAGATCATTATCTAAGGCAGGTTCCTAATTAAAGTTCTCTGTGTCATCCTCTGAATGCACTCAAAGTACTTCGCTCTCTTCTAATAGGTATTATTGAAGCAGTCTCAGTCACAAATAGGATAGGTATCTAATTTTAAAAAGACATTTTTTCACATCTGTGTATGTAATTGATATGAACGTGTCTGAAAGTATTTACTAAAAAGAATGTTTATTTTTAGAAAATGATTAAATGCGGAAAAGATGGCTTCAGAAGCCAATGTCCTGACAATTTCTCTGATTTAGATTCTGACAAATTATTTTTTTAGAAAAATACTATATAATATATAGTTCTTTTTAAAAGTTTAAATATTTTTAAGTGTTAGTACTTCTATTTTGCCCTTTAGATTTTCAAGAAATAAAATTTTTATATTTTGAATACATAATTTTGCAGTTAAATTGCTTGGTTTAAAAAAAAGAAAAAAGAAAGGAAAAATGAACAGGTACAACATTTTAGAAAATTAAGTAAGTAAAATAATCTATGAAAATTAATGAGGAGAAACATCCATAAGGTGAAAGAATTGTAAATAGAACAACATGCTATGAAGTCAGTGAGGTTATGCATATTTCAGAAATTAAATGGTGCTAGGAACATTCCCAGGCATTAGAAGTTAATTGTCTATATTGTAAAGTTGTCAGAATGGTCGCTGACACGATTTTGACACAAGCCAACTAGTCCTATCCCAAAGATTTCCTGAACATGTTTCAGAAGTTTGTGTGGGCCAGGAACCGTTCAATAATAGGTAGCTTGTATACAACCACCCTTGTTTAGAAACTGAAAGTTTAATAGTATAAAATTGTGTCATTCAATGAAAAAAAAAAATTGTGTCATTCATACCTTCAGAGCCAGAAAGCAATCCTGAGCATGCTTTAAAAAAAAACAAAACAAACCAAAACAAAAAACCCTTCAGGTGTGTGTTTGGCATCTAGCTCACAGACTCTCAGTCTTTGTAAGATCTGACACCAAACCAAATATCCAGCTCCCAGACCTCTTCTGCTCACTAGATACAACTTCAAGGTCAATAGTGGATCACCTCACCTGCATCCCTACCCATACATGCACACACAGAATAATGAGCATATTCACACAGAAAAGAAAGTTAGAAATAAAGTTTAATGAGAAGATAGGACAAACTGTGTGTACTGATCAACTGCTAGATTACAAGTGGCTGGCTCCTTTTATTCCTCTCCCTCCATTTTCCCAAACCTGTTCCTTCCTAATCTATCTTGGTCTTTCCCCTCCCCTAACCCTTTCCCTAGACAGCCCATGATAAATCCTGTACAATCCCAAGTGTTCAGTTCCAAAATTAGACCCTCCCCCAGATACCTCATAGTAAGTGTTACACCTCTTATGCAATAGTCACCCTTAGTTTGAATAGCATTCTGGAGACAGTTTCTTCTACTGAATCATCTTAGTGGGTTTTTCAACAGGGATAATAGCTTAATTATTCACCTTTGATGGTCTTAGGAGTAGTTAATTTTGGTTATCTGGGTTCCCCACTTTGTCATTGTCTCTCTGATCACTGGTCACTGGCTTTTTGTTTGTTTTCTGAATAGTCATTAGCTAGACATCCTAATGCTAAGCTTTACAGTTAGGTGTTGGAAAAATCCTGACAATAAAACATAAACTACCAAACAACCAGACTAAACATTTTACCCTGCCTAACATAAGCCCCCAGTACATGGATATAATTATGTTTTCTGGAGTACAGATCTGAAAACTCTTATAATGTAAAGACAGAAGTGAATACTCAGTTACTTCATTAAATCTAACATCAAGACTTAGATTACACAGTGAATTATATACATTTTCCTTACGTACATCCATTAATATAAAAGGTACAGAGAAACAATGAAAAAATAATAATTTTATGGATTAATAGTTCTGTTAGTAAAGCACTAGAGTATAAAAAAAATCTCCTGATTATGAATTATCAGGATAATTTCCCTTCTGTAACTACTTTCAAGTTTTGCCTTCCCTGTTAAAAAAGTGTATTGGTAATGTGAATCAACTATCTTAAAGAATACTGTAAAGAAGACAAACCAGATTGTAGCTTACTCATGATACCCACTTCAAATAAATATGAGGTTCAAATAGAATTGACTTACAGAGTTAATTGTACTACAATGACAAAACACACTTGATTTCTAAATCATAATTGCATTTCTAAAGAAAGCAAACTCAATCTTATGAAATACTTTTTACATGTGGATTTTCGGATGGTCCTGACACTTATTTTTTCAATTTTAGCTGAAGTTTATTCTGCTACATGTTTTAATTCTGCAATTTACAACTTTCTGACATGTCGAAACTACAAATGAAAAAAAAAAAACAAACCATTTTTATTTCTCTTTGGTATAAGATTCCAACATTCTTCTGTGTATTTATGGATTTGAGAATAGACTCACATTATTTCTGAAATTCTGTAGAACGACTTTTCCCTGTGAGAAACTGTGGTATCAATTCTCCTCCTTCGACTAACCAACCATGAGGATTATGATGGTGGCAGAAAAAAATATTGCGTGTCTGCTGGAAGACCCTGAACAAGAACTTAAATTATTAGTACAGCTGTGTTTCAGTGGTAATAGCATCAAAACTATTTCACTTGCAGAATCAGCATACCCATCAGTGTTCTGTTCTCCCACTCCAGTGAATAAAGTCTCACTCTACTACATTGCATAATCTTGAAGGATCCAAGTAAATCAATTTCCTGATTTTTTTTTTTTAAGAGATCACAAATCTACCCTATGTTGCTTCTTAACAACATTTCACAGCAATTGTATTTTACTTTACGATAATTGCTTCTTTTGTTACTTCAGTACTTTAGCCTATTTAAATACTTTACACCACTTCATCTTGAAATATGTAGAATCACATAGTGGTATTTGCTAGTCACTAAACACTAATCATCATTTGATATTATTGATTAGCAGACTAACTACAGAGAGAGAGAAAAAAAAGAAAAAAGACACCTCAAGTGTGTGGTTTGTGTTGACTTCATGGAAGTTAATCTCTAGGGAAGTCAGTTCTTTGAAATTTGAACACCAAAGACTATGGTCATCAACTTTGTATAATTGAAACTAGAAATATCAGATTCCTACCAGCCTCCTAAAACTAAGGTGTTTGGTGTCCCTTCTACCTTAATTCACCCTATAGACACCTATAGACAGCTTTTAGAAACCTTTCTTAGGCTTGTTAGCATAGGTGAAATGCTAACAATCTCTACTCATATCACACTAAGGCACAGGGTGTGCTTAGGCATGCAGGATCCTATCTGCTCTAGGGAATGACTCTCTGTGCATAGAGCATAATTACAGTGCTTATTTACAGGTCTGCTGGTTTTATGGACAAAATCATGCAAACTCTTTATGAGGATACTCTCATTGCCTTCCTCAAAACATGATGAGACATAGCCATTAACCCTTGATGGTATAAGAACGTTGATGGACGTATAAGGACTAAACCTGGGAAACAGTTTAAAGCTCCATATTGATATTTTTTCCAAGATTTTAAAGTGGTGCTAGTCACATGATAAATTAAAAAGTCATTTCAGAATGTAATAGTTTTTCTTTATACATTCTTTTAAAACTTTGAAGTAGCAAGAGAACAGATTTATATACCTTAATCAAGTGAACAGTTTCTCCTCAAACCTGATTAATAGCTGTAGTCAGAATGGCAAGGTTTATTGCTGAAGCCAATTCTTTTCATACTGTTAGCTGGCTAAAATAGTCTTTAATATTCTGTAATTTTAAAAAGAAAATGTGATTTAAAAGTGTGTTCTCCATTAGAGCATTAGCATATATTTAAACATTGTTTTAGAGGTGCAGAAGAGGAAAGACAGCAGACTAAGAGTATAGCAGCTTCAAGACAACTGTGTAATTTCTATGAATTTAAGAAGAATAAAGTTGAGCACTGAACAAAGTTACTGAACACTAAAAGCATTCTTAGAAATTAAAATCTGAAATTTTCCAAACAGTTTTAAGTTCCAAACTTTTATTGAATTTCTATTTGAATTACTTATTCTGCCTGCCTTTTGGTGTTTTGAGAACCCAGCTATGCTTTGCACAATTTTGTCACTGCCCTCAGCTTCAGCTGGATGCAGTCAGAATCATGATGAAGTTTTGAGAAACAGATTTCTTTGATAAATACTCCATAAAACCCTTAGAAATAATTTTATAAAACTGGAGGTGTGTTTAATAACTTATAGGTTGTTAATGCCCTTAATCTCTCCTTATTTCTTTGTGCTGTATATTGATGCTGTGGCCTATGATTGCTTTATTTGATGTGCTAAGTTTACTATAAGGTGCTAGAAGCCTTGGGGGATAAAAAGCGTGTGGAGGAAAACAGTAAATGATGTGTGATCTTTGTGATCCAACACATAAGTAGCTGTTATATGGGACTGTGCTGCATATCAATGCAAAGCATGGATCTATACTGTCAGTTATGAAAGAATAAAACCTATAATTTCTTTTTTATTAACAGTTGTTTCTCCTTTGATTTACTTTATTTAATTTTGTTTTCCTTCTCAGTTTACAACTGGCTCACATTTTGACTTTGTAACATCTAATTTAAGTATTGGAAATCTCCTAAACTCCATTTCTTCATAGCTAGACATTAAGCCGTTACAAGAAAGAAAAATACCTGGAATCTCAGAATAGGAACTGAATAAAAACATGTTGTGTACCGCTGTACAGTGATCTGGGGCAAGGCTCTAACATGGTAATCAGACTGAATAAGGCCAGCTTAAAACCAGTAACAGAGTAAATGGTGTGTTAGGATAATAGGGTGCTGACAGGATGGATGCCCTGCAGCTGAATCTCTCTTCTCTTCCTGGAAGATTTTGTAATGGAGAATTAAGCATTGTCTACCTCAGGCTTACTCGGTCAGAATGTATTTCTGCAGATGAAGCTGCTGATATGACAAGTAAAGGCACAGGGATAAGTTTTATAAAGCCTTAGTGCTTGCAGGCATGAGTCCCTGCACGTTGAGCAGGCAGGGTTAGTGCTGTATCCTCTAGACAGCAACAAATAGAAAAGACTATGTAGGTATAGAACAATAGTTGATAGAAAAATAAGTCAAGCATTATACTGTAGGTTCTGGTGTTACTATTGAGAAATGAGTCCCTTAGGGGTCTGCAAGGAAAAACATCGATGCGCAAACCTGCTAAGTCTTTGGAAAGTATAGTACACTGGAAAAATATACACCAAAAAAAGGTAGCTGGTAGGTTCATTACTACACAAGAGCTCAGTCACTAATAACAGGGCTAATAATAAACAGAAGACAAGTAAATGGTAAATCAGAAAAAGCAAACAGTAAGGATGACACTCAGTTACATGTCTTTTAAAATTTTATGTGTGCATCTCACACAGACAAGCCAAAAATTGCCCTCTCCAGGCAAAATGTATTTTAAAAGTTTTAATTTAACAGAATACAGCTTTATAAACACATTTCTGTTGAAAAACAGGTAGGATTCGGTGATTCAACTAATCTTATAAATTAACTTTTTCTATGTGCTTGTTGACAAGCTGGGAATTAATGAATTTAATTTTTAAAAAAAGAAGGGAATGAAATAAACAATATGAATATTATTTTACACTAATGCATCTTTATTGCTTGCTAGAAGTAACATCACAATTTTTAAGTAAGCAGTTCCATGAATGCTGGAACTAATGATGTGAGATTTTATGGATTAGCAGTTATCTGGTGATTATCTTTGTGTCTAAGAAGGTGCAAGCTTCAAACAAGAGACAGTAATTGGTTACTAATATTGGAGTAATTTTAAGAGGTCTCTCTGTTGGTTCTTCATTGTCTAGTAGTGACTGTGGTTATGCTGTTGTCTTTACCATAATCAGAGCTACTGAGAGTGTCTTTCCCATACTTGGTCATTTACATTCATGAAATACACAAAAATACAATTATTATTGAGAATCTTAGGTTTATGTAAATTTTATAAAATCATTGGTAATTTGGAAGTTAAATGCTATCTCATGCTTGCTCTCTTGCTCTCCCTCCCCTCTTTCTCTCTCTCACACAGATAAGCTTAAGCTAGAGGGTTACTTTTATTTATTTTTTTTTTTAACTTAAGATGAGTGTATGTTCTGTGGCCTTCTCTTGCTTTCTTGCTTTAAGGGTCTTCACAGACTTTCCCTATTCCACATAAACCAGCTAATGTCATTTTCAGAGCATTTTATGGATTTTTTTTTTTAATAAAATTTTTTTTTAGACTCTACCAATCAGTCTAAAAGGTTCTCTATTCTCTTTCTGTTCAGTATTGTTTTTTTTAAAATGTTGGGAAGGATAGTAGCCTGAGTTAATGTGTGTCAAAATGAGTCCTCTGAATTTATGTGCAATAATCTCATCATATTTTCCTGAATTTGGAGGGAGTTTCCTTGGGAATAGTACATTCTAACCAATGGAAACACTGGTACTAAGTTTCGTCTGTTCAGCAACACTTAAGTCAATAAATGCTGGCTGCTGGGGGCAAGTGTCTGTTCCGTCCCCAAACACGGTGTGCAGGGGGTATATGGGTGTGTAGTCGTGGACAAATTCCAAGCTGGAACAGCGAGGGAGTGGGAGGCCCCAGGTCTGGGCAAGGGTATCAGGTGGGTGAAGGGTCTGTGCTGGTATTTGGGGGGACCCGTGAATGTGGGGTGCCTGTGGGACGATTGTGTGAGTTCTGCATGTTTGCTAGTGAGCATCAAGCAGTACCAGCTGCTGAGTCGGGGATATGTGGAGCCTTGTTAGTGTCTTCTGTGTGTCTGTGTGTGTGTGTTTGCGCGCGCGCGCGTGTCTAGGATACCTTCTCAAGCTTCACTGCTGGTTGAATCTGCAAAGGGGAAAGCGGCAGCCGCATTCCTCAGCCTGGGCAGAGACTTGGGTCCTCAGGCACCAGGCTGAGCTCCAGCAGCCAGGCAGGAAGAATTCCTCATGCTGCTGTAGGCGGCAGCTGCTCCTAATACCCTTTAACACTCAGGTTATGAGGAACATTTAAGAAAGTAATTTTTTGTCATGGCTGTAGATACCATCCCCTAAAATGTAAAACTAATTATACATGAATTTCCCTCTAATTGTAAAACTACAATACTAGTACAATTCTTTCTAAATACAAGGTCCTCTATGCTTGGTAATTTCATTTTTACTTAGGTACACAGTCAATATTAGCCTCTGCTTTTGTCTGTAAAACTTCATGTATGGTTTGTTTTTTCCTGGTTATTCTGGCTGGTAACCTCAGTACTTAAACAGTTCAATTTACTCAAAAAATGCTACAAGAAATCATGGACATGAGAATTAATAGTTGCCTAGAAGAGATTGTTTCAATTTAATTTGGATTTTGGCAGTTCAATAAGACTTTTCTTGGAGCATAACTTATTTTTTATTTTTAATATGAGTATTGTTAAAGCAATTATATTCAGAAATGCTGAACTGTTATGGGACTCCAAATTGACTATAGCTTTGAAGTAGATATTCCCGGGCCATTCTTCTACAGTTAGCTCCCCAAAGGAAGGCTAAAAGACTTTCACATTAAAAAGCCAAATTTTATTAAAATAAAATAAAAGAATCCTTAGCTTTTTTAAAACAATCTCAAAGGACCAGGAAGGAAAGAATAAAAATGAAAAAGGGGTTATATACTGTTTTCTTAAACATTGTATATGTCCCTTGTTGTTGAGTCTTTGCTTCTGACATTGCTTTTCTTAACCTTCTGACTTTCCTAGCTGCAGCAACTCTGCACAGTCCCCTAAACTCTTTTTTCATCTCTGAAGCATAACTGCTGTTTGCTCTACTTAACAGTATCTAAGTCTTTGTATCATCTAAAGGATCCCACTCCTTGCTGAGACTCCTTTCTACTTACTCTTCACCCAGTAGTCATTTGAACTTCCTCTTCCCTATATACAGTACCTCAGCATGATAATGTATAATCTCCTTTATCTATTCCCTCTTTTTTCATTTGACCATGTAGACATACGTGGTAGAAATCCACTCTGCATAATCAATTGAATGTCAAGAGCTATTTGTCTAATCAAAATAGTTAACTAATATCAGGTTAGTTGAATAACTCTATGCTCTACCAACTATATTGACTAGATGTCCATTGACTGTAATGGAAGTTTAGGCTCTGAGCTCAAATGTAGTCAGTGAGATGAGACAGTTAAATTTGAGTTTCTGACACTATGAACTGAATTCCACTCAAATTTTCCTGTTGTGAAATGGTATGGGATATCCCTTTGGTTAGTTGGTGTCAACTGTCCCATCTGTATCCCCTCTCAACCTGTTGCACACCCCCAGTTTACTCGCTGGCAGGGCAGTGTGAGAAAAAGAAGAGGCCTTGATTCTGTTGATAACATATCCCTGTGTTACAAATGCTGTTTTCATTACAAATCCAAAATATAGCACCATATGAGCTACTATGAAGAAAATTAACTCTATCCTAGCCAAAACCAGTACAATCTCAATCCTTCGTTAGTACTATTGTAACTTGAGACAGGATTTATATATGGTGTGGTTTGTTTAAGGACTTAGATTTTTAAATCTTTCTGTTTGTGAGTAAAACAATTAGGTTTTAAACTGAGATGCCTTTTATTTATTAATCTATTTACACCTATATCATTATGTAGGTATAAATCCATCTACTTTGAGTAGACTTGTCACTGTGCACTTTTTTGCTCTGATTAAAATTTGAGGTAATAGCATAGAAAAAAACTCTGTTGCCTTACTTATCCACTGGAATCTTCTCAGTAAATCTTTTCCTGCACTGTGTGGGAGGACTTTTTATCGTGTCTGATCACCTGCATGGGGGTGGCTCTATTTAATTTGTTCTAGATCCTGTAGATCATTTCTCATAAGTTGTCCAGCAACATCAAATTCAGCACATATTTTTAACTGCAATTTCTAGATTTTTTTTAATAAATTCTGCAATTTTCTGGAGGCAGAAGACTCCTGTCTATGATAACAATGATGAGTATTACCGTTACTTTTCTGTATGGAAGATTACAACAGTTTCAAATTCATCAGAACTTCGTGTAAACCGGAACTTTGATGAGGATCTACCCAGATCTTTTCTCGACAGTTATTTTCTTGATGAAGGCCTAAGCTTATTTGTATAAATAATTAAATAAACCAGATAAAATTCAAAGTGTTTAGCTAAGACTTTATAGATATTAAAATTTGCTTCTTGAACTTTTTTCTATTCAGAGATACAGACTTACCTTCTGTTCACCCACAAACTGGGGACTCTCACTCTCTTGTCTCTTTTTCCTTTTTGTAAATAATTTTTATTTACAGTTGTGAAATTTAAATAAAGTCTAGTATTCTTATGATGCTGTGACTGTATCAAACAATTTGGACTTGCTTACTATGGTATTCTTCACATTGTCTCTTTTTTCCAGTGCTTGCTTTCCACATGAGAATTTTGTTAAGATATGGGTAATTTATACAATCTAATAGTAGCTTCCATGCTAAATTGTCACTGCCTCAAACTATGCTGACTTCAGAATGTGTTAGGCTTGATATTGTTGTCCTCCACAGCTGTACACAAAGATCCTTTTAATGAGATGTGGCATGGACAAAAGTGGTTGTTGTGATTACTGTGCACACTTTGCAGGTACACAGTCATCTGAAACAGGTATGTCTCAGGCACATTTTTGAGCATATTTTATTTTACTTTTCACCCTTAATAATACAAAAAATGTTAACTTTCTGGAAATAATGATTCCTTTATATGACAGTAACCTGTTAAAAGGTTTTATCCGGCAAAGAATAATGCCTCCTCAGACTTGACTTAACTCAAGATTATAATGTAGATTTTAATGTATTGTCTGTGTTAAGGATTTTTCACTTTAATGGAAGAATTACAAAAGACAGAAGGAAAACAACAATCTTTTTTGAACTTCAGTAAGATCTCTTCACTGTAATTAAATTTACAGTATTACAAAAGAAAAAAAATCTGCTCTAGAGAGATACTTTGTTTTAAAATATTGAGGGAAAACAAACTAGAATTTTTCTTCTTTCCTATACTTCCTACATGGCTTTTTGTTGTACGGGGTGTTTTTCCCAAAATTCGTGCTAAATTATTTACAGTATTTTTACTCTATTCTTATGCAGCACTACAAAAGCCCCCATATCTTGAACTTCTTATTGTCCATGTAGCCTGCTGAAGTTGGTAAGAGAATCCTGCTTTTTTTTTTTGAAAGCTGCAATACAAACTGCCAGCAATGTAAAGATATGACATTCACATTGCAGTACAAAAAATATACCAGCATCATGAGTAATTCAAAATTATCTACTCCATGAATGATCAGGATATCAAAAAGCTTCTGATTGCTCTTCTGTTAGAATATGAGAAATCCAAATTGTTGACTAATACTTTGTCAAGGGAGTCAATGTCTAAGACAGATAGTAAAACTGAAATGTAAGTTACAGTATTTTTAGAGTACATTTAAGGCAGAAGATTATATATTTACACTGATCCACACATAATTCCTGGGACATATTCTTTTTTGGTCTCTCACAAATTCTAGAAAAATAATTATAACTAAAGATGCATTCAAATATTTTCCTGAAGTATCAGGACTTGTGTGACCAAGGATGTTCTGAGATAAAAATGAAACTTTAAAGTGCACACAAGAGACAGAAGTATAAAAAATTGCAGGCAATTTTCACTTGCATTAATCTAAGATGGCATCTCCTATTACCGCTGCAGCTCTGCTGTTTGCTGATAAGAGGGTTGCTGTGACCTTGTGAGCTAAACTACACAAGTCAAAATGGAGCAAGTATATTGAATTTTTTTCAAGTAGGGGATACTAAAACTTATATAGACAGGAATCTTATTTGTGTTAGGAAATCTATCAGCATCTTAGTTGAAAAAGTGATCTCTGATGGTCAGTGATGTTTCTTTTCAGTACTTTTGGGTACTTTACACCTTGCTCCTAGTTAGTCTTTTTTTTTACCTTAAAGGCAATTTCTTATTATAAGCCTTGTCCCTCTGGTATAAATGTGAAATTATTTACCTTTTGTCCCTTTTTAGTGCAATTGCCCTAGATAAACATTAAGTTAACCATCTATTTGAAATGCTCCAGTTTTCAGAATTCCTCAGTTCTTTACATGTGCACTCGTCTCATAACTTTTTTAAGGGACAGTGCCTATTTCTATCTTTGAAAAGAGAGGCACTGATTTCAACCAGCTGAGGAGCTAGTCCTCTATGTGGGGTTTTTTTCCTTTATTTCTTTAAGAGCATGTACCTATATCTATATCTATGTCTATATCTATATCTATATCTATCTGTCTGTAACTATATCTCTATACCTACACAGATGCATGCACACAAAGACACAAAGGAAAATTTTATTTCTATGCAAATATAAAGTTTAAACATGAAATTGTTATTTTATGGCAGTGTTGTTTACAGAAATATTATATAAAACAAATCTCTATACATTCATTACTTTCATTCCAATCATAAATAACTTCAAAGTGCCAGGATACTGTTGCAAGCCTTATTTCTGAACAAGGAACAAATTCCATACACTTATTTTTGCAGAGAGTTTTCAGAGATCAAAAGGTTGGTTACTTGATCATATCCTTGCCACCAGAGAGAGAAAGTTTCCATATATCTGCATGACTTCTTCCTCAAATGATGAGCAAAAAAAATCTAAACAATAATAGCTAAGCATCCAGTGTGCACAGGCTACCAGTTACGTTGAGTCATAGTACACTTTGTTGCCTTTGAGGCATCTTGTACTTCCCTCTAGACAAACCCCCACTGAAACTGCGCCAGAGTGGGAAGCAATACAGTTTACTTTGACATACCTGATCCCCCTAGTAATTCCAGACAGACTGAATAGACACTTGTAAAATGAAAAGAGTAATTATACCACACAGACATCAGTCATGGGCTGGATGAAGTGGTGCTTAGGTAGATGCATTTTTTGCACTTCTCTGTCTACACTAGACATGCAAATGTAACATGGAGGAACCTGATTGTACTAGCTGCCCTTTGCCTTCAGGTCAGGTGGACTAGAGAAGGAAAGCTCCGTAGGGATACCTGTTCCTACAGAAAATCCCCAGGCTCTCCTGGAGGCAAGAACTGCAGTGCAATGAGTCATTGCAGAATTGCTTTTCCTTCCTTGGATAACATTTGTGTATTTGTTGTTCCTCCAGGAATTTTATTTAAAATCTGTGTCAAAAAAAAAAAAAAATCTTTCAGAATTTGGTCTTATTCAGTATGATTTTGTAAAATCTTCCAAGAGTTTGAAGATATTTTTAAACTATTTCTTACCAATCATCCATGAGCATATTGCATGTGCATAGCTGGAATGCTAATGTCAGAAGACAGGATTAAAAAAAATAAATTTAAGCACATAAAACCTTTTTAATGTCACTTTTAAACTTTGAAAATAATAATTGCACAGGCACTGCTGTCTGGAGAATCAGAAACAGATTTACCTCTCAGAACTCCGAGGTTTTCATAAAAGTGACAAAAACTTTTTACAAGAGAAATCATTTAGTTCTTTCAGTTATTACATTGAAAAAAGTTCTTATTCTCTATTGACTGAGGTGACATACCAGTAATTTTAGAAACTGAAGCACTTTTTAATATGAGGGAAAAATTATCTGATGCTTTGAAATAGGATCAAGTATCTGGAGATGACATTGGACCTTAGGGCATTCTGGAAATCCTGAACTAAGCATACAACTGCCTGCATAAGAATAATGAAAAACATGCAAAAATCAATAGGGAAAAGAAAAAGATTATGGTTAGGCTGACATGGAACTGGACATGATGACATCACCAGTATGAGAGAGGCACAGGAGAAATTAAAATAATTTGCATTTTTTAAATGGATTCTATTCCCTTCTGCCTCATCTATATCTCACGGTTTCCTAAAGTTTGTCAGTTCACTCTGCAACATTGCTGTTACCCCTCTAATTTAGTTCTCAAGTAATAGACTGAAGGATGTGATCTCTAAGAAAAAGCATTTCATGAATAATTTAAAAATTCCAACTCTTTGGAATGCTTCTTTTTCTACAGGGTCGTGTCAGTAGGAACCCCACACCTGCCCCTGAACTGAGAGTTAGTCCTTAAAAGTAAGTCAAGCTGTAAAGCACATCCTGGAATAGAAAATCATTTCAGCCTCTTCCTTTCAAATAAATTAAAAAGGATTTTGTCTGCAGCTGAAAATGCCATTATCATCAAAGTCTTATTCTGTCACAGCAGAACAAGATCAATTTCTTAGAGACACTGCAGTAGGTTGGCTGCTGTATGTAGTTCTCCTTTCCCCCAAAGCTGCAAGCAACCCTTGACAAATTCACTTTGCTTTCTTGTGAGTTAAAAATCAGGGAGGGGGAATGCTATTGCAGAGCAGTATTTAAATGTATTGCTAGAATATAGCCTCAAGTAAGAAAAGAGGCCTTCTCTAGCAATCACTGAGAAGCAGAAAAAGAACCTAACCCCCAAAGACATAGGGGGGAAAAAAAAGAGGAAGGCATTAAGAGAGGAGAATGGAGAGCAACTTCCTTTCTTCACAAATATGAGTGTATGTGTGAATGCACACACACAAATACAGATTTGTGTTAGGAGCTTTGCAGCTTTTTGAGGGTGAAATGAAAACAATGGAAACTTTTTTCCTTTAAAATATATCAATACTTTCAAATATTTCATCACCTTTAAAATATTTGTCTGATATTCTGGATGCTAATTCTTTTGCAAGAGGCCTTCTGAATGATTTCTGAAAGGGAATTATTTTCACTAAATGATTGTACTTTATTGCTTTCCATGAAAAGTTTTCGTCTGGAAGGCTCCTTTTGACACTGAAAATGTGTTTCACATTCTAGTCTGCATTTTTTATACATTTCAGATGGGATTTTCAGAAAGACCCAAGTACTTTATGTACCCAAGTCCTACTGAAACTCTGACCCTTAAGTTAAAATTCTCAGTACGTCCAGAGAAAAGTTGGCCAACTTTCCTAAAAGCGTGCCGTGTAGATTAAAATGTTAGGTAGGAAATTTATTTGGAAATTTTCATATCTCAAAAGCTGAGGCTGGGAGTATTTCTGGCAGTAACTCACAGAGGGAAGAGTGGCTCCCTAGAGTCTGCGTGGTTCCACAGTGGGACAGGGCATGTCATTGGTTTACTGAATGACCTGGATACATCAACCTTGTCAATCCTTGCCATTTAGCTTTCTCCCATGTTAACAGTACAACCCATAATGAGTCATGCACGACAACGTTCAGCCTCCTTGGTCTAATGATCTGTGAATATAAATCTCTTTTTTGGAAAAACCTATATCAATTAAGAGCCAATTAAGTCAACTGGTAGACTATGGGATTCTGTAATTATGTGTTCATTGTAGAATGTGATTCAATGTTGGCAAATTGCCCAAAACTTGTTCTTGTTCTACAGATTTTATGAGGTATTTTTAGAAAACTCTATTGATATTAAATGTATCAAGTTTGAGGTGACCAACTTGGGTTACATAATATGTGCTTATTTTTTAAGAGAACTTTTATTTATCAGTTTTGCCTGTCAAAGTTATTTAAGGTAAATAAAACATACTGTGTGGCATTGTGGCATGACCAATCATTTTTTGTAGATGTACGTAGTACTAGTTTTTTACTGATAGTTCACTAAGTAGTGTTATATGATGTTAATCTATTTTACGACATGATTATTGCAAGGTAGAACTCCTTAGCTCATATTTAAAACAAACAAACAAAACCCCCCAAATTATTGAAGTGGTTCATCGATTTATTAACATGTAATTAACCAGCAATCAGTGAACTATATGTTCAGGATCAATATCAGCAATACATCAGATAAAACCAATACTAGACACGAGAAATGTTAATAAAAATTGAAAAATTCCTATGTACCCTTTTATAACTAATTCCAAAGTGTTCTCATTTCCCCCTGCAACACACACACACACACACACACACACACACACACACACAAAGAATTACATGCATACCCCCTCTCTCAAAGGCCTTGTAGGTTACCAGCAACCCCCTTCCCTGGGAGTGCAAGGTGTAAACACCCATCCCTGGGAAAGATATGGATGTTTGAGCTTTGCCTGTACCTGCACTGCTCCCTACAATCTGCAAGTGCACACACTGGAGAGCAAGTGCCCCATGAGACAAAACACACAGCTGAGGTGTTGGTCCCCATGTGTTGCACCCTGCAGTGCCACCCAACTAGCTGGAGTGCAGTGGCTCATGGCATTTTTTTGGGAAGCTGCTGTGCGCAGCCTGGGCAGTAGTCGTGATGTTACAGGGTGATGTCTTGCAGTGTCAAACCAGGTCTGACTACTGCTGCTTGGACTGCAAGGTTTCTCCCTTGCCCCCTGTTGAGTATTTTCATGTTTAGACTTCTCTTCCAGCTGTCTCCTTTGATTCAAAAGTCTCTTTGTCTCTTTCATCGGTTACTGTTTAATCCCACTGAGGGCTGGCTTCTTCTTTAACATTATCAATTTGGGGCAAACATTCTTTTAGACAGTTTCATATATTCAATTCACATACACACAGTTTACACTCATTTATCTTAAATGGTGTTGTCTAGGCCATTTGCTAAGGGTGGGTTGTGCAAGCATATGACTTCATAGAATTAAGGATGAACTTTACCCTTATGAATGATACATACCAGAGATTTTTGTCACGGTCCACTAGATATTTTTGTTTGATTGTCTGGACTTCTACAAGGTAGACTTCTGGAGAAATGTTCATAGATTTAAAAAGTAAGCAAATGATGTGGGTATAAAAATGGGGAGTCACCCATATGCTTCAGAATAATTGAAGTGAATTTTGATACTCAGAAGAGAGGTGAAGATACTAAGAAGGGAAATAATTAGAAATACATTGGTCATGTTTTCACGCAACTCATTTCATCATTTGGCAGGATATATGATTTACCCCACTTACAAATTCTTATGTCTTGGCTGTAATTTCTTATATATAATATTTTTTACATTATTAAGATATTATTACATTCTTGGTAGTGACAGTTACACTTTATTATCTCTTGGGCCTTCAACCATTTGATATTGTAATGTGTAATTAAGTCTGAAGAACACATATTTGGTTAATGACATTTGTAGTTGCTGAACCAAAGTTCCATATCATTTTCTCACTGGTAAAACCTACTTAGCAAAGAATTTAGAAAATAATTCCACTAGTGCTTTAGTGAACCTGTATCCGAATAATAGCTAATATTATTTATTTATTGAAAACCAGAGTAGCTTATTAACAATCGATGCATTTTTTTGTCTTTTTTTTTTACCCCTGAAAATGCATTAATTAGGATTTGCACAAGCCATCCTGTTTCATATAATGTAAATGGGACTTCTACAAAGATAAGTTTCCTTCCTGCAAGATAAATTGTGGTTAGACCTGTACTTCACACCCGTTTGGTAAGTCTCCACAGTCTTTTATTCTCAGCAGGACTTATTAACTCAAACATAGGACTGTGTTAACACAGCTTCAATTTTACAGCTGGATCCTGCCTGGACAGCTCAGAGTAGCTGAGGGAGAACTTATTTACGTCAGAGTGAAAAACAGTGAAATGAGAAGAAAACTGTCTTTGGCTAATCAGCAGTATCCTCTGATGTGTCCCTGTGAAAGTTACCATTCCTGAAACTGGAAAAACACAGCTTTTCATTCCTTTGGGGTATTTGTATGTTTGTACTGAGTCTTTTTATGTTCTTTGTTTCATGCTTGATTACAAGAATCAAGTGATTATGCTATGTGATGTTGAGAGAGTTGACATTTTAAAACATTTTTTTCTGAGAAGGTAAATAAGAAGCAGAAATGTTATGTGTAGCTCAGAAAACAAGATTTTATGAATTTCCTCTGTTGAAAGTGTGTTGAATGTTGAC
The DNA here is from genome assembly GCF_034638445.1 of Ciconia boyciana. NCBI lineage: Eukaryota > Metazoa > Chordata > Aves > Ciconiiformes > Ciconiidae > Ciconia > Ciconia boyciana. Next base: position 179,789,581 of record NC_132934.1, read on the forward strand.
AAATGCACAATCTACAGGTTGATTAATTTTCAACTGATGCATGAGAGTTATTTTACTTGAAAATATATTGAAAAGGAAAGCTTCAGTGAGATATGCTAGAAATGTCAGAACTGAGACAGGGCTGTATTACATAAACTATTGAAATAGCTTGCCTATTATTGTTTAGAAAAAAAGTTATGACTGTGGAGTGTTCTTGGATGGACACTGAAATTATTTCAAATATTTATACTTCATGTTAATTTTAACATTAATAAACTATTACAAATCAGTTCCAAATTTCTGACTTAGGAGTTTTGTATCATGTGTATATATATATACACACACACACAAACAAATATATGTTCTTATTTTAATAATTTGCAGGTTTTAGAAATACTTTGGGAAAGTGAACATATTTCTAGGAAATTCCTCTGTGCTCCAGTCTATTTCTTGATTTCACAGTTCTACCCTGATGCAGGGACACCATGTAGTTTCCAAGTTACTATATTGACACACTCTTAAAACAGTGACATTCTTTTTAGCTGTAGACGACTCACAGATCTATGAATTGATAATGCATAAAGGATAATGGAGAATACAATGAAAGTTTTAATAAATAGGCTGGGGATAGTTGGTGGTTTTCACATCTAAAATGTGAGACATTTTGACTGCTGGGTGCAACACATTAGTTGGAAATTATTTTAAAATAATATATTATGGATTATTGCATGATGCCCATTAAATATTTACTTTCATATTTTTGTACAAAGGCTACTGCTTTGTAAAAAAGTTGTTTTTTAAACCCTCTGCTTCTGCTGAGGAGAAAAACTTCATTTATACTTACTTTGTACCATCAGGGTAACCTGCATTAATTTAGTGATTAAAATGAGTTTATTTAAATATTGCAAGTCCAGCTAGAGAAAAACATTTTTCTCTCCACTGCATTGTCTAGAAATGAATCCTGAAAGAAAACATAAAATCTATTAATAATTATGTTAATGTTGTGTATCATTGATATGTCTGTACTTCCTGACCTAGTAGTCATACAGATTTGTCATACAGGTTATGGGGAATGTTATTATTAGAAGATTCTTTGAAGAGGAAGGCTAAGTCAGTGTTTGTGTTTCTAGACTTGTGTTTCTAGATTACAAAATGCTCATCTGTTCTTGTACATATTACCTGACTTCAGAGTAATTTTTGCAGAAGAGAAAGGAAAGACATTTTGCCCAGAGTTAAATACTTATGTTCACTTTACACCAAGACTGGAAAGCGCAGGAACACCCAAAGGACAATTCTGGAATGAAACATCTAACCTAGACTGACAAAAAATATTCATTTGGCTTCTTTTTCTCTGCAGACTATAAATGGATCTTACAGTGACTAGCTTATGCTCAGGTGTCTGTCATAGGACAACTAGGAGTGAGGTAGACACAATGACACAACCACATGACTCACTGACATACAATCTAAAATCTCTTTACTCAGCAGGATGAGGTCAGAGGGTGGATAGCAATTTTACTTCTGGAATTTCTATTCCCCTCAGCCCCAACTCAGACACCTCAGAGATGCAGCACTTCCAATCTAATTCTGACCAATGTCATGGATGCAAGGGAATGGGACAGTCTCTCTGACCAGACAACTTGTCAGGTCCTGGCTGTTCCTGTAATGGCTCTACCTCAAGCTCAGCCTTCTACACAGCATCAGATGTTCAGGATGTCTCCCCCTGCCCTCTTCAGAGTCCATTGTTTTAAACATTTATTGCTTTCTAAATTAGACTGTTGGCATAAACTGCCCATGTCCTTTCTAATCACACAGCTGCAAGCCAAACTTTTGGACTTTCTTGATATCTATGTCCAACCCAATTGTCCCCAGGGTTTCTATCACCCTGTGATCTCCCATCCCAACTATGTTACAAAAGTGAAAAGTTAGGAGCATCTGTGGAAAAAAGTTAATCTATTGCTTTTTTTTGTTGTCCAGCTCATACCAGGTAGATTATTTAGTTAGAGCTGAGGGGATGTACTCAAGGTTTAATCATCTGGGCAGTGCTTTTGAGTTTGTTTCACGCTGTAGCAGGTGTCTAATTACTAATTAATATTGCTAATAAGTAATATTTAGCACTAGTTGGGGTGAATCCCACTACCACTGTCAAGAAACACATATTAGTGTAAAAAAAAAAGGCAAAAGCGGTAGAAAATAGATGGATAAAACAGCTTCAAGTGACACTTTTTAGGAGACTATATTTACTACATAAATACATACATAACTATATGACAAGCTGGAAACAATACAGCTTATGTAAGTACTAAAAGATGCTCATAGTGTACATTTCCTGAGGTCCTGCCTTAACCAGTGCCTTGTAGATATCACAGAAAGCAGTTGTCTGGGATGAAGTATGCTACTTCAAATCATATTACTCACCAGTCCTTATGCAAATGGACAAAGTCCCAGATCTCCACTAATGAGGGCTTAGATATTTACCTTGCATGTACACAAAAATATTGTGGACACTAAGTTTAGGTGTCTGATGACTAGCTTTCCCTACAGCTTACAATCACTCCTTTTTACTTTTCAGTATTTAATTTTTTTTAAACACCTAACTTATAAATGTTCCTATTCTGTTTGAAAATGTTGAAGTTCTTGAAAATGTTTTCTATCTTCACATTATATTTTCAGTAATGAGAATAAAGCTAATTGTAATAGTTAATAATCTACCTACAAATATAAGTATGTATATATTTTACTGTCATTTTTTTCCTACTTACATTCAGTATTTCTCCATAGAGAAAATATCTGACAGTGTCTTTACTATGTAGGCATGGAAATTTTATTTCACAATACAAACTTAATTATTAGTCCCTTTTTTAAATAGGAAGCTTCTCTGCTTACTAATAATGTTTTGTTTTGTTTTGTTTTAATATAGAAAACCAGAATAAAGTAATTTAAGTAGGTTTTGTAACACCATCAAATTAAGAACATACTGTTGTAGGGATAAATTTCTTGTTCATGTTAAAAATTGTAGAAATGCTATGAAGGCAGGAAATGAGATAAAATCTCTTTATATCAGAGTTTGCCAGTAACATTGCAATGTTGTCCATGAATTGAATATATTGCAATGTATTTCTGTAGTAAATCTGTCTTCCTTTCCTCCTCCCATGCAGACTTTCCTTTCAGAATTCTTCCACTTTGATAAAATTCATACAGAATTATGGAAGGTAAACCCAGATAACTTTTTAAAAAATGAATTAACAGTTTTCTCCTTCCCCATAAATTTTTACTCAGCTTCTGTGAAACTTTTTCTGTCTGTCTTGTGTCACCTTCTATGTGCCATATATTCCTATTGAATATATAACTATAGTTAATCAGACTGCAATCTTCTGTTTTTCTGTTGGTTTGGGGTTTTTTTTGCTAGAAATGTTGCATAAGTAGAACCATGTGAATCTATGATTAAGTATCAAGTAAAATCTCTGTAGACACAGACACTGTATAGCTAAGCTTATTTGCATAAAAGATAAGAATGACAATGCTGACATAAATCACCTTTATGTTTGTTTAACTGTAACATTACTGGTTATATGGCACTTGTCTCTGCTACTCTGGCGTAAGACATTTCTTGGTGGACTGACAGTAAATCGTAACTCCCTAAGCTGCTTTTAGAAGTTGATGTTGTAAGAAGTAAACTTACAAATTAAGACTCTGTTGGTGGGACCTGAATTCAACTGATAGATACAGTAGTATATAACAAAAGTATGAAGGAATGTACTAAAAATTGCTTCAAATATTAACTGTGAAAAACATGAATAATAATCAGCCGTGTTAGTGTTCTCAGTAGATATAATATCCATGTGACACTTCAGAGACTCTAGAAGTCAATCTGTATTTCACACTAGATGAATCATATTTTTATTTCAGGCAATGTCACTATTTTACCTGCAGGCAGCCATCAATCCCTTTCTGATCTACAAGTCATGGATCACTGCTATTAGGATTTTATTATATTGGTAAAGAAAAACTCTGAACTTCTTTGAAGGAGATGACATTTTACCTGGAGATAGATAGTACAAGAAAGCAAAATATTGTTGCTATCAACAATAAATGGACAATGAATAAGCATTTGTAACAAAAATCTAATGAAAGGCAAAACTGATGTAAATAATACAGACTCCTGGCTGCTTTTTCGTATGTATTTAACGTTTTATTTAATTTTTCCTACTTAACCCAAAGCTTTCAAGGATTTTGACATCCAGGAGGTTTAAATCATCTATTCTTGTCTACCTTTTACTGCTGGCGAATTTAGCAATATATCTTTAAACAACTAAAACCAACAATAATTCATTTACCTTTGTTATGGTTTTGCAACATAATTACGCAGACAGCTAACTGAATGGCTATAAACTAAGTCATGCATAAATCAATATTCTATTCTTTCATTAATTTTCTCCTCAAAAATATTTTGATAAAACATGCATCTAAGCAAGGTTTGTAGTACTAGGGTACTATTACATGCCTTGTATTTAAAAGGAATTATTAGTATTCTCCTATTGTATAACCCAGAACTAATAAATCTGTATGAGAAAACAAATCTTGGTTTGAAATTTCTTGTTCCTCCTCTTTTCTTACATCCTGCCTTTTCCAAAAGAAAACAAAACAGAAATTGTAAAAACCTGTTTCAGAAGGATTGGAATGAGCCATCAAAACAAGAGCTGAGAGGTACAGTGAGAGAAGGGAAAGAAAATAACAATTTTCTTCTCTTTTGATTTAAGAAGCCTCTCATTGATTTCAATGAGGTCAAGACCAAAAGAAGAATGAGATTTAAAAAGCAAGCAAATTAATTTAAAGTTATTTGCTCTGCAATTTATATCAAATTTTCTCTATTTAATTAAACCAATTAAAATATTTTTCTATTTTTTTTTAACTGGGCTTTCTTCTGAAATTCTGTATTTTATTCCTGTATTCAACTAAAAGTTATGTTTTTCTTTGAACTCTTGGTTGTGACATAATAGACTTTTCTCATTCTCTCTTTTCTCAGAAGTATCTGAGCTGCTGGGAATTGGCCAGAAGTAAATGAAATCATGAAGGAAAGAAGAAGAAAAGAAGGGACCTGGTGATCACACATTCCTTTTTTGAACAGGAATCCAATATATTAATGAAAAGAGTTAAACTGTATTACCATTAATATTGACACAAGTTTCTTCTGTGGCCTTCCCATGAAAGAATAAGTTAAATTTATGCAAAATACTGTTAGGTGGTATTAAGACAGCCATATGGTAATGCAGTTTCAACTCTAATATGACATTCCACTTAGGAGAAAACTTCAGTTTTAAAAACTGTTCCACTGCAGTCATCTTTCTCTTAATCTTCTTCTGTTTCCTGAAGTGTATCACTTCAGCTATATACTCATTTATAAAGCCTGTGCACCAGTAAACTATCAACAGCTAGGGAGCATTTAACAACAGAATTGTTTTTACAATAGGAGTTCTTCACTGGATTCTGCTCATGTAGGAATAAATGTCTGCCACATGAACATCTTCATATGAACTAGTCACTCTCAGGTGCCTTTATAAATGCCAGAGAAAAAGAAATGTTTCTTGGACATGATCCCAAAGACATCTAAAATATGTGAGAGAAAACATGCCCTTATATTCTTATATTTATGTAATGGCTATAAAGGGAGCCTGAAATAACTAATTTGGATATGTATATCTATGCTTATTTGGATGAATCCCACATTAAACTCAATCTTTGCTGGCCGCCTTCTGCAATAGAACACTATTAGTGAGCCTTCAGAGGGAAAATGCCATTTATTTTATTAGCCTAGAACAGTTAAAGGAACTAGCCAGTTTTGCATTAACTATAAACAGTTGTATTATGAAAAACAATGATTTCTTTTAAAGGGGTTACATTGGGAGATGGCTGTCTTGAGGATAAGCAGAACTTTTTCTAAGGCTGTGGGGAAAAGATGTTTGACTGGAGGTTGGCAGAATGTTTAGTTGTAAAAAAGGCAAGATATTCTCCAAAAATATTATTTTTAAAATTATTGCAAAGTTTTGGAAAAAAGGTAGTGTTTTAAGTCAAATTTCTGCAGAATAAAATGGTCTTTTGAAGCTTTTGAATATGCTTTCAAATCAAAGATGGAGCTGAATTTCTGCTGTATAGAATTCAACATAATTTTGGTCAGAGGAACAACGGTTAGCTTTAAATAGCAAAAAAACTCAAACCCAAACCATAACAGTTTTAGTGCTTTACTCCTAAGATGTCTTCAAGTGAGCAGTTTTAGTTCTCATCTTTGGAATACACTGTAATTCTCGGGTAAAAAAATGATAGCTTCTTTAGTTATTGATTCTCATAGCAGTCTTATCAATGTGAACAAAAATGCTTATTGTCTTTATTGGAATATTCATGGTAATAAAACATTTAAAATGTTCAGATCTGAAAGGTAATTTTAAAAGTGTTATTAACCTAAAATAATATTATTAAAACTAACTCATCAAACATATACATCTTTTCCAGGTAGTCTGGAGCCATCTGTGAATGCAGTACATCAGTTTATACATCTGCATGGGTTTATCTAGACTGATTACATGAAGGTACAAAGTGCTTAATCTGTAAACCATTTAATCCATGCACCAGTGCAAACTAGGGGCTAACTGGCTGGAAAACATCTTGTCAGAAAAGGCCTTGGGCTTCCTGGTGCACTAGTTGACCATGAGCCACCTATGTATCCTTGTGGCAGAGGTGGCAAACAGCCTCCTGAGAGGTGATCCTCTCTGCTCAGCAGTGGTGAGATACTTCCGGAGTGCTGGATGCAGCTCCTCAGTACAAGACGGTCATGGACCTACTGGAGCAAGTCAATGAAAGGCAACAAATATGATTAAGGTTTTGGAGCATATGGCATACAAGGATAGGCTGAGAAAGCTGTGACTATTCAATCCAGGGAAGTGAAAGGTTTAAGGGGATCTTAGCAGTGTTTATAAATGCCTGATGGGTAGCAGTAAAGAAGATGGAGTCAGACTCTTGAGTGGTACTCAGTGAAAAGACAAAGGCAATAGGTGCAAACTGAAAACCACAAAATTCTATTTAAACATGAGAAAAAATGTTTTTACTGTGAAAGCAATGAAATACCAGAACAGGTTGCCCAGAGATGTTATGGAGTCTCCACTGCTAGAGGTACTCAAAACCTTAGTGGATACAGCCCTGAGCAACATGCTGTATCTGACCTTCCTTTGATCAGGGGAGTTGGACTAGGTGATCTCCAGGGGTGCCTTCCTACCTCAGCCATTCTATGATTCTGTACTAGGATTTTGTACCAGGAAAGGTGCTTCAGACTGAATTTTTGGGTGTAAACCCATACAGTTCTCACAATAATTACTGCAACACTATATCAATAAGTACTACAACACTAATCAATACTGATTGATTCAGCTACATTAAGAACTTTATAGTATTGATATAAAAAATAATCACCAAAGGATCCATTTAACAATGGATGGGAGTCTGGTGCTTTTGTTCTTAGACCCATTAACTGTCTTCAATACTGTTGATATTTCCAATGTGATCTGTACATAACTGTATGATATTAATCTTCTGGAAGAGCTATTACATGTGGGGTGTGTCTTTGTGGTAGTTTGTCCTCTTGCTCAGCATATATCTGGGACCATGTGGAAGAGTGGGATGTGTTGTTTTCATGCTGTATAACACTTAGTTGTCTATGTAATATCCTACAGTGGGTTCAGGTCACAGACAGATTTCAGTTTGCTCAAACTGCAGTAAGACTGGGAAGGGAGAGCTGCTTGTGGGAAAAATCTGAAAAAACGGGAAAAATATTTGCCTTTGATTCAGAGGTATTTCTTAGGTGTCATTATATATCTTGACTGGAATATTACAGTAGTAACACAGTATTTTACTTTCTCCATCTGTCTAGAAACTGTGATCTTTCTCTTTTAGGGTACCCAGAAAGTGTAGTGGCATGAATACTTTCTCAGGATAACATTTATTTGGAATTTAGACTTCTTAGCTTTCACTTCTTACTGGACTTTAGTTTAAAACCATATGGAGACTGACACTAACACACAGAAAAGGAGTTTACTCCTTTAAAAGTCATGTTGTTGGGAATGTGCGATTTTAATATAGTTCATTTTTTTCTGGCTGTCTATTGGTCTCTGAATAAATGTTTAGAATTAATAGCTTTGAGTAGTAAAACTTGAGGTACCTTAGGAGCTATTAACCTGCTCCATCTGTCAGATTTACTACACTTCTGGTCAGAAGGGGTATCTGAGACGTCTGTTCCAAAACGGACTAGATAGCTGTTAAAAAATTTCCCACCTCTGAAACAGGTGAACTTGGAGGCACAAAAGAACAGTTACATGCTTTATTTGGAAAACCTAATTTTCAGAAGCCCTATGACATGGCAATGGAAAGAATTTCTGAAGAAGTCTGCCTGCTTGAATTTTTTATATAAATGATTTGACTTAATGTTTTATTGGGTTTTATTCTAATCTATTATTAATGATGCTGGAGGACCAAGTCATTTTATAACATATGATTATTACATTAATTTGAAATAATTAATTCCAGAGTTTTTTCTACAGCTTATAGTACATTATAAAAATTAAAAACAACTAACAACAACAACAAACTTTTCCCCAATCTTTTTTGTGTGTCCTGAAGAAAAAGGAGATGAGTCTTCAATTATCAGAACTAGCAACAAAGACGTTTTTCATTTGGGGGAAAAAAAACAACAAAGTGGAAAAAAAAACCTGAAACAAAAAACCAAAACCCTCTCATGATGGTAAGAACTGCAAAATAACTACACTAATGATTTGACGTTCATCATCAGTTTGCAGCATCTGCTGTGGTAGCTTGCAGTCCACTTAAAATAAATCCCAGGAGGCCAGCAGTGCTTGACTCACAGACAGTTAGCCATGGATATTAAATGATCATGACAATCTCAGTGCTGCAAAACACTGGGGTGATCGCTTGCAATTGTACAGGTATATGTTCGAGCACTGAATACTACTTGTACATAATGAGGTTGAACTTCGGTATATTTAGACCTTAGAAAACATTTCTGCCTGTTCTTAAGAAAATGGATTTATCTGAGTATGCATAGGTAGAAATGGTAAGTGCTGAAAATGAAACAATGTAAGATTCCACTAACTGAAAGAAAAAGGCAGTTTGGAATTCTTTTACCTTTAATAGCTTAATTAAGTTGATACTACATTTTTTTAATAACATAAAGGTGGTTTATGAGATTTTGTGCAACAGGGGTGTGGCAGGTTGACCCTGGCTGGAGGCCAGGTGCCCACCAAAGCCACTCTATCACTCCCCTCCTCAGCTGGACAGGGGACAGAAAATATAATGAAAGGCTCGTGGATCGAGATAAAGACAGGGATATAACTCACCAATTACTGTCATAGGCAAAACAGACTCGACTTGGAGAAATTAGTTTAAATTATTACCAGTGAATCAGAGTAGTATAATGAGAAATAAAACCAAATCTTAAAACTCCTTCCCCTCACCCCTCCCTTCTTCCTGGGCTTAACTTCACTCCCAAGTTCTCTACCTCCTCCTCCCCAGCAGCCGCAGTGAGACGGGGAATGGGGGTTGCGGTCAGTTCATCACACATTGTCTCTGCTGCTCCTTACTCCTCAGTGGGAGGACTCCTCACACTCTTCTCCTGCTCCAGCATGAGGTCCTTCCCACGGGAGACAGTCCTCCATTAACTTCTCCAATGTGAGTCCTTCCCACGGGCTGCAGTTCTCCACAAACTGCTCCAGCATGAGTCATTTCCACGGGGTGCAGTCCTTCAGGAACAGATTGCTCCAGTGTGGGTCCCCCTCAGGGTCACAAGTCCTGCCAGCAAACCTGCTCCAGTGTGAGCTCCTCTCTCCACGGGTTCACAGGCCCTGCCAGGAGCCTGCTCCAGTGCAGGCTTCCCATGGGGTCACAGCCTCCTTCAGGCATCCACCTGCTCCTGCATGTGGTCCTCCATGGGCTGCAGGGGGACAGCCTGCCTCACCATGGTCTTCACCATGGGCTGCAGGGGAATCTCTGCTCCAGTGCCTGGAGCACCTCCTCCCCCTCCTTCTTCACTGACCTTGGTGTCTGCAGAGTTGTTTCTCTCACATGTTCTCACTCCTCTCTTCGGTTGCAGTTGCGCAGGTTCCCCCACCCTTCTTAAATATGTTATCCCAGAGGCGCTTCCACCATCACCAACTGGCTTGACCTTGGCCAGTGGCAGGTCCATCTTGGAGCTGGCTGGCATTGGCTCTATCAGACATACGGAAGCTTCTAGCAGCTTCTCACAGAAGCCACCCCTGTAGCCCCCCAGTACCAAAACCTTGCTGTGCAAACCTGATACAAGGGGTGATTTACAAAAAAGACAAAAAAGGTGTGAAATTGATTCTTTATTGTTCACATCTCCAACCTTCCCCTTCCTTCCCATAGCAAACTCACTTTTTTTGTTCTCTAAAATAAAAATATGTTATAATTATGTAAAGGTTATGTAATTACTTATTTCATAGAGGTATACAGCTATAATAATGCTAATCCAAGCAGAGATAAATCTAATAAGGAAAAAAATAAAGAAAAATTAGAATGTGTACTATGCTATAAGTATAATTTAACCATTGTAAGTACCATTACTTTAAAGATCAGTTATATCTATTATGTATGAGCTATCAATTGCCTTTTGGAATTGAGCTATATTTTCAACATAAATACATATTTCATGAAGGCTGGTTTTTTTTTGAAACTGACTTATTAATTAAATAATTCACCAATATTTGGGATTTGTCTAACTATTTTGAATTTTGAGAAAAATACTTTGGATCTGTATTTTTTTGTTTTAAGTCACTAATAACTAAGAAAATGGTTGTGAAAAGTTTGTGAGTTTTGAGGTTTTGGGATTTTTTAGAATTTTAGCAGCGGTGTGAAATTTTAGATGAGCCTTCTGTTTACATCATAAAAGTGATCAAAATGATCATACCCAAAAGAGGGATAATGACAGCATGCTTCATGCCTCTTTGTCAAATAATATCCCTCTTGTAAAATTAAGGTGAATTGAATTCTAATATATATCATATAAAGGAGATTCTAGGGAGTCTCAATCAAACCACATCTTGTTTTAGCACTGTGTTCAAAATGATTAGATTTCCCATTTTCTGTTCTTGATGGGACTTGAAAAGAGAAGTTATTTTTATTCCTGATTACATCCCATGCTCATGAAATTATAGTTTGCAGATTTTCAAAGAAAGTAAAAAGTCATCTGCCATATACACTCACTTATCCTCAGGAAGGGGAAAAAAACCCAGTTATTAAAAATGTCATTGCTGTCTTCTTTCAATTGTGATGATCCAGATGAAAGAAAAGGAAGTGGTCTAACATCAGCAGAAATTCTACTAGGAAAATTCTTATAATATAATACAGTGCAAAATCTATTGGTATGTAACAAAATCCAATACAGTAGATTGGTATGAAAAAAGTAGCATTTTGGCACCTTCTCAAATCTAAAACTGGCAATTGAGGACACTGGCAAATCTTTCACTGTAAGTATAAAGATATATTTCAGAACATTACATTGACATCTGTAAGAGACTATAATAGTTAACAAGATTATATAACACTCAGTATTTAGTTCCCATTAAGGAAGTTTGGGGAAAGAAGAAACTTCTGGGCTTTTCTTGACAATGATATTGGTGTTCACCAGTCAAAACAAGCTAAACAATATAGGTCTGACACTCACATGAGTTTGTATATATATAATTGAAGGAGAATGAGAGGAACTGTCATGCCTTTACTTTTCAGTACTCTTAATTCATGAAAATCTGAACTATCTTTTTAAATATTAAATATCTTTAAATGGCAAAGGTGCCATTTCTCTTGTCTCATTGTATTTCAATATATACTCATGAAGACATGAGGCATTATGGAGTTCACCATGATGTTTCTTTTCTGTTCTGTACAGTAGACTTTTGCATTTTTTAAATCTTATTTAAGCTGTTGAAATAAGTAATTATATCAATTCAGTAGAAATTAAGAAGAAGAAAAAGAAAAGCAGAAAACATATTTATTTCTTTATTTTGTTTTTAGAAATGTAGTATCTAGAAAGTTGATCTGCAGAAGGCTATCAATAGGTAGCCAGATAGCTAAAGTACTTGAGTCAAACTTGAATTAAATTAATTACAGAGAACTGTCTGAAGGAGGTTTGTGATAAAACAGGGGCAAATATTTTATAATCAGTACTGAATGTACTGTTTGCTTATGCAAAATATAACATTTCTAAAGGACTGAAAAGAAGGAGAAAATATACTTCTAAACTTAATTGGAAATATTGTTTTTAGGGTGATTTGTATTTAGTTAAAAAAAAAAACAAACAAAAAAAACCCCAAAACCAAAAAACAAACTACCCAACAAAAAGACAACTTGAACAGATAAAAGAATCTAGATTTCAGAAGCAATATGCAGTGAAACATTTAACAGAGTGTAATTCAACAAACAAATGCTTGCTTTACTAATTGTGCACTTTCACTTTTGCCAGTAGCAGATGCACTTAAACAATCAAACTATAACTTTAGTTTTTATGACATTGGATAATAGCAGATTCAATTGCAAGGCATGAATTTCTTTGTATATTTGTTTCTTTTTGCTGCTTCTCCCAAATTAGGAGTATTGAATAATTTCAAATTTTTGAAATAACTGTATTCTGTTTCATTCTCCACATCATTATATAGACTTAAATTTTGATTACCTAACTTCATTGAATAAATAATTCTCTGTCTGAACAGATAGAGATAGAATTTAATATCAAACTCGAAGCAGTCCAGTCTTCATAGAAAATCAATTCAAGGTTCTAAATTAGTTTTTATGTTAAATATTGGACTTTTCTACACCCTGGGCTATATTCTCAATCACATTTAATATTCATGATATCCAATTAAAATATATGAATGTTAGGGAGAAGAAGGGTTGTGTCACTGGGTATCTTTAGGGGAGTTTGGTGAACTGGTGGCATGGTTTAACTCCAGCCGGCAACTAAGCCCCACACAGCCGCTCGCTGGTGGGATGGGGGAGAGCATCGTAGGGTAAAAGTGAGAAATCGAAGGGTAAAAAAAGAGAATCGAAGGGTAAAAGTGAGAAAACTCCTGGGTTGAGATAAAGACAGTTTAATAGGAAAAGCAAAAGCTGTGCATGCAAGCAAAGCAAAACAAGGAATTCATTCACTACTTCCCATGGGCAGGCAGGTGTTCAGCCATCTCCAGGAAAGCAGGGCTCCATCACGCGTAGCGGTTACTTGGGAAGACAAATGCCATCACTCCTAATGTCCTCCCCTTCCTTCTTCTTCCCTAGCTTTATATGCTGAGCATGATGTCATATGGTATAGAATATCCCTTTGGTCAGCTGGGGTCAGCTGTCCCAGCTGTGTCCCCCCATCTTCTTGTGCACCTGGCAGAGCATGGGAAGCTGAAAAGTCCTTGATTTAGTATAAGCTCTACTTAACGACAACTAAAACGTCTCTGTATTATCCACACTGTTTTCAGCACAAATCCAAAACACAGCCCCATACTAATTGCTATAAAGAAAATTAACTCTATCCCAGCCAAAACCAGCACAACTGGAAATAGGTAGAACTGCTGATAATTTGTTTCCAGGGACTTCTAAATAGCTTATAGCTCTTTTTTGGTTGGTTGGTTGGTTGGGGTTTTTTTTCATTCTTCATTCTGTTGAATTTTTATTTATTGTACTTACCAAACAAAATTATTTGGTCTCATCTTAGTTTAGCTGTCTGAAAACTGGTCTTCTTCCCCAAAAGAACTGGATTATTTCCATGGTCTACTTCTACATCTGAGGAGAATTAGGCATTACCACGTTGTGACTCAGTCCATCCTAAAATAAAACTCTAAGGCAGATGATTTGAACTGCATTCTAAGGTACCTATCTCGCTGCACCAAAACCAGACAGAAAGTAGATGCTTCCAGTAAACAATTTGTCATTAAAAGTTACCGTAACAGAAATGATGCTCTCCTGTTTTGTCTTCTATAACAAAATTAAAGGCTCCAGAAATATTTTTGCTAGTGTAAACTATGTTCACATATTATGGAAAAAGAACATGAAAGATTCTAGGATATGTTTACACTGCTGTCTAGAGGGCAAGGGGAAATACTTAGCATGAGTGCTGATAACATAGGTATAGAATTACTGAGTCTAAAACTTCCTTGCTGTTCTGGGTAAGCCACCAGAAGTCTGGCTTATATTGGACTCCTTATTGCCAATAGTTTTTAGTGCTGCATGTTGTTATTTTATCAGTTAGGAACTAATTAACTCTTTTAAACTATGTAACAGAAAAGATCATTCTGCTTGTAGATAGAAACATCATATGTAATATGAATAAATCTCATAAATCTGATATTTATCAGGGAAAGAGAGGCTAAAAAGTGTAACTTAATATACCTTTGTGACAATGGCAAGAATTATTTTATTACTTTTCCCTCAAGTTTAGAAATAGCAGCCAGCTAAGGGAGCTAATTAGCATACAGCCTCTGGTTCCCACCATTGATCAGTGGGACACTTAGGTGTTCGGGTTTATTTCCTTCTTTCTGATTTTTTTCTCTCTCTTATTTTAAAATGAAATTGATTTTCTTCCTCAAAGCCAGAATACTGTCTCTGACCTGTAAAACATTAATTTTAAAAATGGTCTTCTTTCTTATTGAAGGGTGCATTATCTATTTGATTCACACACATTAGTTCTATTAATTACAGTAGACATTATGAGCAAGAGTGTATGTTATATAATACTTAAAAATAACAGTGCTGTCAAATTTAAGCTAAGCTTGACTTTCCTCATAATGTGGAAAGATGTTGTTTATCTCTTAGGATATCTCAGGATTTAGGAGAAGTTATATGCATTTTATAGGGTAAGTGGGCACTGATAAATTATTGTAATATATATATATATTCGTATTTGATACTTGAATTGTAATTCTGCATGCAGTCAAATACATTCAGGGTTGATTGATTTTGAGCAGTAAAGGACCCAGGTGATTGATTGCAGTCTTAGAAGTTATTGTAGAACAAATTTGGAACACAAAGTTGTTTTTTAACAGTGAAATCACATATTAGAATCTTTCTAACAGTGAAATCACATTTTAGACAAAATCAAAAGACTTCTCTGTACACTGAATTAGCTGTGTCACAGCTGAAGCAAAGGTGTTTTCATTTTATCTTGGGATGTTGTTTGTTAGTTGCTTGCAATATGCTTTTGTACAGAGACTGACTGCTACTTTGAAAAGAGTTTTCAGAGAAAATGGAGCAAAATTGTAAAATTCTGTCACTAATGGAATCCATTTACTTATTTTTTAAACTAGTAAAAAACCTCTATCCCAATACTTTCAATGAGGATTAAAATGTTAGTGTAATACTTAGTATTCATCCATATTGACATTGTCATCTTTATCGTTGTGGAAGCATCTGGATGTCAGTTGAACTACAAAAGTAAAGTGCTATGTGTTACGCACACATATAGTTCCGTCCTAGGACATTCAGCTGGGAATGGTTTCCTGAGTTCATAAGCTGTTTAGGTAACCACTGAATAAAATTAGACATAATGCAAAACAGGAATCAGAACCAAAGCTACCCATTGACCCTCTTAACAGCATTAAGCCCTTCTTCCTTCACAGTATCCATGACTCCTGAATGCTTTACTGCACAGTGTCTTGGCTCCAACATGTTCACAGGGCAGTATTTGTTCCTGAAACTTCATTCCACATCTAAGAGTGAATAAACTATGAAGCATACAACTTATTATAAAATTCAAAATCCTAGATTCATAAAGGAGACTGGATGCGTAGTCCTGAGCCAGATGCTAAAATCCATGCAGGAAACAGAGCTCTGGTCAGTACATTAGTTTTTACAGATCCCAAAGTTTGCCTCTAACTTTTCTTCCTTTCAGAAAATGAAGTATGTGAACTTAGAAACCTAAGTCAACATTGGAAATTCCTCTTCCAGAGCTGCACACCTAACTTTTGAGTTCTGCAGGCAACACAAAGCCAACTACTCTTTGATGCTTTTAACATTCTGAAATTTGTCAAAGGCAAAAAATATCTTAAGACTACAAACAAGTAGCTGATAAGCACTTTTCAAAATACATTTTAGAAAAAACAAGGACTAATGTTCTCAAGCATGTTTGAATGGGCATAACAAGTTTACCTTAGCAGACTAGATAGATAGATATAGATATAGATATAGATATAGATATAGATATGGATATAGATATAGATATGGATATAGATGATATAGATATAGATATCCCTATGGATATCCATATGGATATAGATATCAATATAGATACAAATATAGATAGACAGAAAAATTAGTTCCATATAATTAAATTCCAAGCAGCATTTTTTTTCCTAACTTAAATTTTACTTCAGTCAAAACATAAAGGTATATGGCTGGATAAAATGTAAATAATGAGCCTGCTGTCTGTGAAAATGTTAGAGTTTTTGCAACTGTTTCTGTACTCAGTAATAAGTGTAGTTTATTTATAGCTTTAACTATAAATAGTCACAGGCAACCAGACTTTAGTGAGGGACATGACGTTACTAACTATTAAAAAATATACAGATATTATTACTACAATGGAAATTCGAGAATCAGTATAGAGATTGGTTTTACTCCAATGATTTTGTAAAGGAGAGGAAGATTCACTGGTTTGGGTAAAGTACATGTAAATCTCACTTTGTTAGCAAATGAAAACATTTTAGCGTGAATCATCAAAGCAGTACAGTTTCTATGAAATTCAGTTGTGATTTATATTTATAATGGTTACATATTTTTTAATTTTTAAAATCAATATTTGAAGATTAATGGCTTGACTAGCTATATCTGCAATACAACTGGTCCATTTTTTCTTTACTGGGATAAAGCTGAAGACTTAGTATTTTTTCCTCTTTCTTCTTATTTTTGTAACATTTACAGTACTTTTTATTAGATTATCTAATACTATCATTTATGCTATTATCTCTATTTTCATATGACTTCCATTTACAAATATGAAATGTAGATGCTACCAATCTAAAATTTGAATTGCTTTCTCCATTTTCACAAGTAAGTAATAAAATGAAATTTATAAGAGACCCCAAACATTTAATTAAAACATCTAACGTCTGTCCAATGTTAAGATTTTAGAGACTTAGTCTTCATAAAGCTAATTCACCAAACAGCACAGAAAAGGTGCCTTTGAATGTCTCCAGAAAAGAAAAAAAAGAAAGAAAAAAAAAAAAAGAAAAAAAAAAACAGAAAAACCCCTGTCTGCTTTAATATAACATCTAAGCTAGATGCTTAAATTTAGCAGACTAGATCCATGGGCAGGGGGGTGGGTGCGTAAATAAAAAGTCTGGTAATAAGGCTGATAGAAACTGTGATGACTTTAACTAGAAATCTAATATGGTATGATACCTGGGAAAATCTTGCTAACCTACAGAATTATAGGAAGGTAGGTAAAATATTCAAATGGCCCAGGCTTTGAACAAGATCATCCTAAAATAAAAGAGAGAGTCTTAGCATAAATTTCATTGGGTTATGGATCAGACTGCTATTGTGTCTTATTTAGACCTAGCTAAACAAATCCATTCAAGTATGTGAATTTTCACTAGCCACAGTTAAATGTATGCAAACTTGGAGTAAAGGTGAAAAAGACTCCATAAAATCAAGTCACTAAAAGCCATTTGAAGTAATTAAAAATGAATAATTTATTTCAAACAAATCTATTGTGCTTTGGACCAGTTTCTGACCCAGTATAATTGATCAGCTGCTATATAAAGAATAGGTGTATGTTTCTGTTTACTCATATCTATTGTTCTGCACTTCATTTTTGTTTAGTTACATTGATTGTGGCATTATATCATCAGGTTCCAACATCTCACAAGTTGCAGCAGGCAGTGGTTCTTGACTACATGCTGAAGGATAAAGACAATTTACTAAGGTTGACAAAAAAACCCTGTCAAAGCCGTAAATCCTCTGTGACAACATTTGGACTGGTTTTCTTTTTTTTTTTTTTTTTTTAATCCCATGTCTATAGACTATCTAAAATTCATGAACTTTCCATTTTGTCCTCCAGCACTGATACTATAATCCCAATGAGCTTTCATGTTATGAAAAGAAATTATAAATTTATATAGCTTTCTTCATATGAATGACAGTTTTTTTTCTAACCAAATACACCCACAAAGTTCTGCACCAGCCTTGTGCCTGGCACAGTTTACTAAAAAGATCAGTCCAAACTTACAAAGAACTTAGGATTTGCTGTACTGATGCTATAACACCTGTCTATTAAACACATTTCTGCTGAAATACCTTTGTCTCTCTTTCCCCTTCCTTTTTTTCATGTTAGGAATGTTTACTTTATAAACATACGAAGTTTAACCAATAAAGAGATTAAACATGTTTGAAAGGGTCATGAGCCTTTGAAAACAGGAAATACTGACAAGAAGATTGAAATATCTGAAGTTTAAGGGTCATCTTTGTAACAAGAATATGTGTATCGTTAGAGAATGATACACATGGATACTCAGGATTCACAGGGATACATTGTTCAAGAGAAATACTTTTTCTTTCAAAAGACAAACATGATGAGAACTTAAATCTCCATGACAAATTTAGTTGTTCCATGAAAGTCTTTAATATAGGTAATTTTTCTCCAACTGCTTTTGACAAGGAAAAATCTTGATGACAGCCCCAAAGATGATCAGTGACGTACTCATCTCTAATATAAGTAGAGTTTTATCTAACAGAAAATATGTTGCATAGAGAAGGGTTCAAAAAGATGTGATCTTCGTTCCCAAGCAGACAGATAAGTGCAAGCTTTTCCAAGCAGTATAGAGTATGCGTTTGATTCTTATTCATTAGTTCCTACCTCCATTTAGGTGCTCCATGTCTATCTAGCTCACTTTTTAAACCTTATGATGGCTGGAACTTTTTTCTAAACTGTTTGGGAGTTTAGTATTAGATAAGATTTTTGGCAGGTGTATATAAACCCACCAGAAAGAATTTGGATTTATTATAAAGAATTGCATCAGGTGTGAGATGACTCTGTCACTCAAATTAAATCCCTCTCAACCAGTTTTAGGTTTTAGGGGTCTGTCAATAAGTAGTACAAACTGTTATTTTGACAAGAATCTTTCAAGTCCTCTTTTTTTTTTTTTTTTTTGGTCCCACTTCCCAAGTTTCTTCTTCTTTATGATTATAACTGTTAAAAAAGACACCACAGTATAAGTAGACTTTTTATAAAATATTACAGCAAAAGATCCCCATGTGGTAGGGTGATTTATAAAAACATTTTGTGTTTTCTAAATTTCTGTGAATCTGTGAAATATTTTGTTGTGAAAACAACAAGATGAATTTGTAATTCAAATTCAAAATAATGCTAACTGTACCTTTTTTAATTTTTAAGCAACCTATATTACATTTAGCTAAAAGATATGGAGTAGCTAGTGTAGTTTCCTTGGAAATTAATTGATCTAGGTAAATAAATAGAAAAAAAGAGTACAAAACATTATTTTATACATCAAAGCCTCTGGTTTTTGTTTATTGACTCATTCTGTAGGCCTCTGAAAATTATCTCAAGAATTTTATCCTCAAGAAATATGTAGGATAAAAACTTTCTCAGACTTCAGTCCTAGTACAAAGATTTGGAAGTGTTTATGGAACCTTTTTATTCTATTGGCATGCCTGCTGATCTAAGTATAGAAATTATGTAAATGCTTTAACCCTAACCATGCAGAAGTGAAAAAGTACGTACTAAAATAAGCAAACAAACAAACAAACAGACAAAACATAGATAGTAGGAAGACACAATTTTAATTAGTGTGATACAAATATTCAGAGAAAGAAATATATATGGAGATATTCTCAACTACTGCAATTTCTATCTATTGAGATATTTTGCCAGTATGTGGAAATTGTGTGATGCTAATTTTTCAGTTTGAAGTAGCTTTGGATAATTTGTTTGAATATTTTAAAAAGTATTTAAAACTTAAACAGTAAATGAAATTTTTCACATAGAGCCTCATATCAAAATCCATTTTCAGTTTCCACAGCCTTCAATGCAATTTGTCTGAAGTCTTCAGTGGCAGCTTCTCACACCACAGACACAGTGAGAATGGAACAGACAAGAATATTGAGAAAGCAGACACTGTGTCTGCATGGGCAGGTGCAGCGTGACATGAGCTTGCTCTGCCCACAATCCAATCTGGCAGGGCATATGCTGGCCATAATCCAGGAGCCACGTGGCAGCATTAGCGCAGCACTGTGCCTCCTGAGAGGAGGGGTTCATTAACTGAGACAAAATGCTATGACTATAGTACTGTGAAGTTTCTGGATTGGCACTGGCATGTATACAGCCAGCTCATATGACAAGCAAAGGAAATGTTGTTTGCCTACAGTCATCTATATAAATGTGTTGTCTCTCTTGCTCTGCGATATTTTACATCTCACGATATTTAGGCATTGACTGGACTTCTGCATTTTCTGACTTTTCAGGAAGCTTGCTATCTAAATGAAGTTAAATTGCAAAGCAAACACACGGAAAATCCAGTATGGAGGTGTTGTGAAGAGCTATCAGTGAGCTGCAGAGGTCATCACACAATTTATTTCTGAACAAACGTTTCTATATACTTATATAGACTCATCAGACTCACATACAATACATGGTTTAGAAGTTTTAAAACTTTTTCAACAAAGAAAGAAAAAAACTAAAACAGCAAACTCACTGGTGTTCTTTATTCAGATTTTCTGACTTTGCTGCTGCTGCATTTATAACTGCATTTTCAATGCAACGTATACATTTTTATACTTTAATTGCATGCAGACAGATCCTTTTCTTATCATCTCATCAGGATGATCTCTCAGTTTCTTTTGTAGCCTCAGAATGTATGTATGCATGTCATCTCACTTCTGAAGAGCCCTAGGAAAAAGGCAGACTTTCAGTTTTTTACTAAGTGACTCAGAATTCCATTAGTAAAAGAAAGTTAGAAGATCCTAACAGCTAGTAGCAGTTCCAGTCCTCAGGCTAATAATGACTTTTTCTCAGTTGCTGTTATAATGTGGAATCTGTAACCTGTATGCAAAGCCGGATGAATATTTGGAACACAATCCTCAGAGCAGGCACATCTCCCGATAATTCTTTGATTGACCCACATGTACTCAGGTACCTATCCCACCAAAATATATATAACTTTGATCTCATGACCTCCTTCTGGTTCATTGTATGGGATCTACAAAAATACTTGTGCTGAAAAGAAACTTTGTGTAATTTTAAGAGATATTGTGAATATCTAGTAATTATTACCCCTGGGGTTTTTTAGCTACATCTAGACCATCCATCCTAAGTTACTCTTTCTTGTTATTTCTTCATGTTTGCATGGGCTTAGAGTACTTGATTACAATTTATGGACTTTAGAGAAAATAAAATAATTTAAATAAATAAATAAATAAATAAATAAAATACATAAAATAAAATGCACCCTTGTACAAGAAATGTACACTTTCAATAAGAACCTGCTTTTATTGTAACATTACATTGGTTACTTTTGTATGTCGTGTTTGCCAGTTTTTGTAGTACAATCGTTTTATCAATTTCATTGCTAATATGTTTTTTCTGTGGTGCTGGTGAGGGACTTGTGCAGCATGCACAAGTTCAGATTCAAACTCAGTTTTATTCCTATTTTATTAAATACACATAAAGAATTACTAGGCTTGTTGAATGAGCCAAATATTTTCTGCAGTGTTATTTTCCACAGTGCAAGATTTAATTTGCAAGGACATGTGCTAATGTGTGCTAAAAACATTGTACAAGAAGAAGTATCTGATTTAGTTTTATTATTATTTTTTACCACATTCACAGGCACTGGACATTGAATATGCTTCCAAATAGCTTTTATTAACTCTTTCTTGATAAATTATTTAGTTCAGTGTAAACAAACTTCTCTACCTGCCCAACAACTGTTATGATCCTCTTATTTTGTGTACATGGATAAGTCATCATGTGATTTTTTTCAAATAAAGAACAGAAAGGCATGAATTTAAACAGATATTAATTGATAATCTATCATTGATAGATTAAATAAAACAATAAGAGCTAATAACAATTACAATTGAAATAATTCTTTTAAATAATTTTATACTTTTTATTGATGGATCTGTGCATGGGTGATGAAATTTATTTATAGAAATAAAATTATATTTTGGAAGTAAAGCTGTCTATTAAATTTAATTTGCTTTTTGTCCAGAATACAATATGCAATTTATTACTCAGGAACAGATACATGTATGCATTTATATAAACACTGCTAATGCAACAGTTCTGAACTAGACAGACCCACACTCACACCAGTGAAAAGATGTCTGGTAAAACATAATAATAAAAGGCAGGTTGAAACCAGCAAAGACAGAGATCTATATCTAGTAAGCCTAAGTAGCAAAAAAGATATACAAATAAGGAGAAAAAAAAAGTATAAACCTTGATTATGATACAACCAATTCTGCTGTTTAAATAAGAGGCATTAAAAGTAGAAAGAGGAGATGTACATAATGGTAAAAGAATTCTAAAGACAAAATGAAAAATTCTAACATTAAAAATTAAGGAGGATTATGATACTATCCAAACTTAATTTCTTGAGTCATGGGAAAAGCATTATATTGTACTCAAATGTACAGCACATACACTTTGCTTAGATAGTTTCATGAAAATATACAAGTAAATATTATACTATTAGGCAAAAGCAAATGAAGGATTCCTGTTTGTTCATAAAGCTTCTTTGAAATGAGAGGAAAAACAGTTCATATTAGGCATCTGGATAACCAAGGGGCTTTTTTTTGTGTGGAGGGGGTGGTGTTGGTTGTTTTTCTTTGGTTGTTTTTTTTTTTCCCCACAAAAGATAACCAAAATATCATTGGAATAGCAAACAGCCTAAAAATAAGAACTTTCACTGAGGAGAAGCAGGTTCACGTCAAGAGATATTTCTCTCTCATCATCCTAAAGTCCAAGTGTCTGACAAACTACTGATAAAAACTTTTACCCAGAACATAAAGCATGCAGGAAAGAGCCTGGTTTGTTTACATCAAACAGTTAAATTACCAGTTGATTAACTACTGCAGTTGTTCCTAAACATTAATCATAAAACTATCTCTGGGTCTGCAAGGTCAAAGTAGACATACTAAACATACTAAGTACTGTCTCGTCAATGAAAACAAAAGACCCCCCCCCCAAAAAAAAAAAAAAGTTGAGAAATTTTAAGTGTAAACATTTATTTTTAGATGCAAAGATTTTGAGACCTACAGGATTAATATTACAGAGCTGGACAGCTTCACATTTGTGAAGTGTTCATTTCATTCAGAGCATTAGATTTTATCACTGATGAGATGAAGCCAGATGAATGATCACAACTGATGACATAGACTGTCATTCTGAAATTTTTCCCAATACAGTATTTAAGAAAACAAAAGACATATATTTTTAAGCTTCTCAAAGACTTAAAGCACTAAAGAACTTTTACATCAATTAAAGTTCCACTGTACAGATCATGGACTCTTTGTTATGTTTCTCTTGTTTAGCTGTCCTTTATTGTTTATACTTCTAGAATTATGTTTTCTTAGGTCTACACTTTTAATTCACCATAGGTAAATATTTTTTAAATAATTACCATATTTTTACCGAGTGTAATCTTGCAAATTATTGTAGCAATACTCCAGACTTCATGTCAAAATGTCCTTAATTTTCTTTAACAATGCTTCCAGCTTATCTCTGTAATGCAAATACATTTCATGAAAGAGAATTTCCTGTAGATGTTTGAAACAATTAAATAATCATAACTATTGACCTGTCAGTTAAGGATGGCTTTTTAACCTTTGCTCTCATAATCATTCATTGGGTAAAATATCTTTATACAATTTTCTATAGAAAAAAATATTTCTTTCCCTTTCATTGCCTCAAGGCTGATTTTCTCAGTGTTTCCATTTCAAATTAGGGATTAATATCATAGTAATGCCACAGCTGTATCACACACACCAGAGTGAGGTCTGGATGAAAAAAAAAAGAAATTAATCTTACGAAACATCTAGGCCATAGTCTGTAGTCTTCCTTATCTTTTTCATCGAAACTTTATTCGAAATAAATCCTCATATTGGTACATATCTTATTGCCTCTTAATCATTCTTTGGCACCTTTCCTGCCTCCTTATTACCCTGCAGTTTTTCAGGAACAATATAAATTACTTAATGAGATGTGCAGCCCAAAGTAAAATTTACTGGCCATTCCCGTCTCCTATCCCTATGAGCAGTAGTGTTGCTAATGTGTACTCCCAGAGTTTGAAACACTGGCACATACTCAGAGATGCTGAAGAGAAACCTATGGGAGAAACCATCATCTGTAGCTCGGCTGGATTTTGGGGAAAGGAGGGGAAGGGAAGGGAAGGGAAGGGAAGGGAAGGGAAGGGAAGGGAAGGGAAGGGAAGGGAAGGGAAGGGAAGGGAAGGGAAGGGAAGGGAAGGGAAGGGAAGGGAAGGGAAGGGAAGGGAAGGGAAGGGAAGGGAAGGGAAGGGAAGAAATAACATAATTACATAGCAACAGTTACCATTGTTCATTTATGGTAGTTGCATTTGTCACTGGTATTATCTTCATGTTAGAGGTGAAAGATACCTTGTTACAGGGCCAAGGGATGTTAGGAATATACAGGTTTTAAGACACATGAATGGTAAGGTGTGAAAACAAGTATATATTTACTCTAAATGGTCAAAACCATTTTAGATTATGTATGCACGCATATGTTGTTTGATGTGCATGAAGCAAAGCAGAAAAATATTCAATCTCATTAATTTTAACTTCTCTTAGTATACATATATAGATATGTAAACAAGATATTAAATTAGAGTTGAAAATACAGCTTATATGGATTTACAAGAAAGAGGAGACAAACATTCATTTATATGTGAAAAATAACCTCTCTTCTATCATTTTTGCAAATCTGTTGTGTTGGTTTTCTGGGATCGTACCTGTTTCATTAATACAGATATTTATAAAAAGAAGATAAGTACAATTGTATAATTTTTTTTCCTGGAAAATTCACATTAACAAAATGGAATTTTGAACTCTAGATTTATTTGTTAAACTCATGACTGTTTTGATTCATAAAATAAAATATCTAGCGTGAAGACAGAAACTAAGTAGAATTGTGTGGAGAAAGCAATCAACTAATTTAATACAATTTGTTTTTCTTCTCACTCATCGGTAACACAGTACTGATTATATTTTTTTTAATGATGTTTTTTGAATCTAAAGAACACATCAAAAAGTGTGTCATAAATTCAGTTTCATGAAACAGAGAAAAATATATAAATTAGGTTAAAACCCCATTGTTAACTGTAAAAATCAATCTCAAATTAACTACAAAGTAAAGGACTCTATTATCTTGAAAAGCTATTAGAAACCTTTCAGAAAGGAAAGAGTTTAAATACCTGTAAATCAGCTTTACTTATCTCCCATGAATGAAGGCTCTCAGCACCAAAAACAACTGCCAAACACACTGTATTTTCATGACACAGCTTTATATATGCATTTGTATATTCATCATATTCCTTCTACTATCTTTGTTCTTTTTTTGATTGTCATTGTTGAATTATAGCTGACATTCTGACCGCCACATGTAACACATACATTTTCCAAGCATGTAAGTGGAAACCAGATCCACCGAGTGCCAGTGATGATTGCTTTGTCTGCACTTGTGACTTACAAGATCACAATTCATACCGAGTGGAAAGGATTTGTGGGTCCTCCACTACTGGTGCAGGACCAAATAAATTCTTGAGCCACTTCATGTTGTGTATTGGTACAAAAATGAAACACATCATTTTTCTCCTAAAGCCACTCCTTCTGACAATAGTCTAACCTTGAGTTCTAGAAAATTCTTAATTTATTTCTAATTCATGGAATATGTTCTTTTGCTTCTCAGACTTCTCTTTCTCTTACAAGGATTTATGACTGAAAAATTATAGATTGGTTAGAAATGATGCATGGATGGAGCAGGAAGAAAAATATGAAGCACGAAATGGAAATGTCAGCTACAAACTACCAAACATCTCTTAGCATTGCTTGTGTTTAACTAGAAAGAGATATTTAGCAATTAGCATGTCACAGCGTATTATTTTATTTGTGGCTCCATAACTGTACTTTCTGTCTTCACAATAGAAGTTGCTAATTCTCTTTTATTTTATATGCCATAGCAGTATGGGTACATCACTGCCTAGAACTCCATTTACATTGTATATAGTTTGTTATTCTGTCAAAGTATTGGCATACAGATTGGTGAGAAATGATGTGTGATCATTTCAAATTGATTATAAAACACATCACGCTAATCTCACTTTAAAAAAATAACAGAAATAAGAGTTCAAATCCATGCTAATCATTTTTATCCACATGGCTGTCTGTGAATATTAAAGGTTTCTGCAAAACACTGTGACTATATACAGAATTTTCCAGGTAACACTTTGTTTTACAAAAAATTTTAGTTGCATTTTTTCAATTACTTACAAAATAATATTATTTTTTGCATCATTAAAATATAAATAAGATAGTTAATGCTAAAGATAGCATACTTTTCCAATGAGAGAAGCAGCAGCAAATCTTACCAGCAATTTTCACAGGTATAAAAGCAGTACCTGGATCTATACTTCATCTGACCCAAGAGATGAGAGGGAAGGAAGGAAGGGAGAAAAACAGAAAAGGAACAGAACAAAAGGGAAGGGAAGGGAAGGGAAGGGAAGGGAAGGGAAGGGAAGGGAAGGGAAGGGAAGGGAAGGGAAGGGAAGGGAAGGGAAGGGAAGGCATGTCAAGGAAAGGAAAGGAAAGGAAAGGAAGGGAAAGGAAAGGAAAGGAAAGGAAAGGAAAGGAAAGGAAAGGAAGGGAAGGGAAGGAAGGAAGGGAAGGGAAGGGAAGGGAAGGAAGGAAGGGAAGGGAAGGAAGGGAAGGGAAGGGAAGGGAAGGAAGGGAAGGGAAGGGAAGGAAGGAAGGGAAGGGAAGGGAAGGAAGGGAAGGAAGGAAGGGAAGGAAGGAGGAAAGGAAGGAAGGAGGAAAGGAAGGAAGGAAGGAAGGAAGGAAGGAAGGAAGGAAAGGAAAGGAAAGGAAAGGAAAGGAAAGGAAAGGAAAGGAAAGGAAAGGAAAGGAAAGGAAAGGAAAGGAAAGGAAAGGAAAGGAAAGGAAAGGAAAGGAAAGGAAAGGAAAGGAAAGGAAAGGAAAGGAAAGGAAAGGAAAGGAAAGGAAAGGAAAGGAAAGGAAAGGAAAGGAAAGGAAAGGAAAGGAAAGGAAAGGAAAGGAAAGGAAAGGAAAGGAAAGGAAAGGAAAGGAAAGGCGAGGGAAAAGCAAGACTTCAAAAGTCCCATATTTCTGAACAGAAGATCTAATACAAATCCTGATGTAAAGTATGCAGTCAGAATTACCTAGTTTATCATGTATTGGTTCAACTGTAAACAGTAATCTTTTTTGTGCCAAAAATCATGCTAGGAAGTACTATCATCCTATTCTTAGCATAATTCTTATTACTTCTAAGTTATGCACATTTGAAGAGTTAATCAGACAGCCTGGGTTTAGGGAGTTTAGGATTCAGATTCCTTTCCATTCAAAATTTTGCATGACCCTGGAAATTTATTTCAGAGAGAGATACACAGAAAGACTTCAAAACCTAGCTACAACTTTAGACATCTAGGACCAAAATGTAAAACCTCACTTAGTAACAATATTGAGGGTACCTGAGTTTGAGTAATAACATATCTCCCTGGACTGAGTGTTAAGAGTCTAGAGGCAGGATTCCTTAGAATGAAGTTTAGCCATCAAAAAATTAATTCCCTCTATAGTCAGCAGAGGCCCACAGGTGAGAAGAATTCAAGCTGTGAAGGTGCCTGTTTTGATATCTGTTTTAGGGGGGTGTTTATATTCATTTTGGAGATGCATTATCTTTTTTTTTTTACACTGAAAATAAAGAGAACTTAGTTAACTGGTTGAAAGGAGGATAAATCCTACTTCTGTTGCCCAGTTGCAACAGTCACCAAAATATACCCTGATATGTTAATATATATGCACGTATGTACACACACACACATATATATATAAACCTGAAATATATCAAGCATATATTGAAAACAAAATGCAGCTGGGGAAAAAAAAAAAAGAAAGCGAACAAGATACTCAATTTTCACTAAATATTCTATAGCTTACTAAAAAGATTTAGGGAGAAATCTTTTCTCTCCTTGAATGGTTTTCAACCTATTTTTCCTCTCTGTTAGAACAGTGCATTAATCACTACTTTTCACTGTGATAGGGCTATCAGGCTGACCAATAAAGCCATTCAGCTTATATAAATAATTAAACATTTTTCATGTTTCTTACTAGATTTAGCCAACAGCCTAATTATTATGTGTATTTGCATATAATGAAATTGTGGAAATCCTATGTTTGTTTAGTGAAGTTATAGCAAAGTAATCAGCCTTTCCTGATTTGAAAATTGAAAATACCTTTCATTTGAAAATTTAGGTATTCAAAAATCTAACAAGAACTTACCACAAGAGACATCTTTATAGCTCTATTGTACCAGGCCAGGAAAAGAGCTCTTAACGGATTCTCTTTCTCCTCCTTCTCCTTTTTCATGCATCCACATTACCTTTTTTATCACACGGAAGTTTTGCTATGAGTGTCCACAGGGCATCTTGAATGTCAGCGCTCTCAAATCTTAGATGTCCACTATCAAAATCCTCCTATACTGTCAAAATTTCCTACATTGCTTCTTTTTGTCATATGTGGCTTTAAGAAAAGGTAAGACACACAACACAAGGAAGCTGGCAAACAGCACAGTGCTGTGCATTAGATCTATCCTAAACAAATATAGGTCCACTCTTTCTTTTCCAAATTCACAAAGATTACCTAAACAGAAGTCTGATTATGGGCAGGTATATATTAGCACAGGCATAAGATAAACTCACAAATGAGCTAAGCATAGTTTTGACAAATATTACAGACTTATCTTTTCTCAAAACTCCCTTCAGCTTTCAGGCTTATGGACTGCCTTTGTTTTTCTTCATTTACTTTTCATTTATTTTTGAAGGTGGTCATAAACTGTTATTTATTTTTTCATTTCTAATGGAATATCACAAGTATGAGTTACAATACCCTACAGCCTTAAGTCAAATATTATTATATATATCATCCACTTGTGGGTATACAGCAACGCTGCTGCAAAGCTAAAAGTAGAATCTAGCTAATGGTTAGGGATACTGGAGCTACACAAACAAATTTTCATGTGTAGCCAGACAGCATTTGATAGTGCTATGTTTTTCAAAAATGCCAGATATTGAATTCATAGCTCACATCAAGAAGTTTAATATGAACTGTAGAAAGTATTCTGCTTCTTCAAAATACAAGTCAGTAGTGAAATTCCAGAGCTGAGGGGTACAACAATTATATAATAAAAAATACGTACATCTCAGTATATCATTATTGCAAATAACATAGCATTGTAGCACAACAATAAAATCATTGAGTCACTGGAGGAATCAGTCCACAAAGCTGTATCAGCCAGCAATGCTTGGAGGCAAATGGTTATTACTGCACACAGTCTCTCTTGAATTCAGGATTTAGCCACTAACACTCATTACCTTCCATTTTGGACTGTATACACCACTTCAAATACCCAACAGGAAAAGTGGTTAAATATGAGATTAAAAAAAAACCCCAAACACTTTAGCTAAATTCAGAATAGACTTTTATTTCTTTTTTCCTAGGACATGCGTAAATTATATCTCTGACAGACAAAACTGTCCCTCTATAATTTAGAAAGCCAATTAAGATAACATAAATATGTATATGTCACAGCAAAGGAGGAAAAAAAATCCACTATTTAACTGAACTGTAAATATTTCTGCCTTTGCAAGCAACTTGTACATATACCAGCAAGCAATATCCTCTAGTAATTATGTCAAAGAAAATGAAAATAAATGTCCTGGTTTTGCTGACATTTGATCAGTTGAAATGAATTAGTCTTGTACCCACCTAATTACATCTTGCACACATGCATAGAAAAACTCTTAAACTCAACGGAAAACACTTTGCCCTCTTTTATTCTTTGGATTATTAACATCTAGCTAAACAAGAGGAAATGCCTGATTTTTGAACTTTAATTAGATTTAAACTGTATAAATTATTTCAGGCTTCCCATTGACATAGTGTTAAGATAAATAGATGTGACAGTTAAACACTGTGATTTTTCAAGTTCTCTATTAGGAATTATTTTCTGAAGTGTGACGATTTCCTGTGAAACAGCACAAATTATGGTGACTCTCTTGTAGGCCTGAGATATCACAGTGAGTTAATATCCTCTTTTGGTGCTAAATATGAATTTGAGAAGAGTACACTATTACAGCCAGGTAGAAATATTATTCTTAGCTGATGACTTTGCTGCTGTTGACTTAATTCTTTGAAGGCATTTATGCTAGTGTTTCCTTTTCATTTCTTTGAGTTTTGTACTCTCAGAAATGATAAGATCACCTAGTCAGGCTGGAGACTATATGCTATTTACAAATTAATAATTCTAAATAAATTTATAAATGTATTATTTTAAGTTTTCTTCATTTAAAATCAGATTATTTTTAAATAAATGTTATTTCTTACGGCAGGGAATCATGGAACTTCAGTTATATTGGTTGCGTATTAAAACATAGGCTTCTCAAGTTATTTCAAATGAAAAGCAATATCTTGTCACAATACTACAGAAATAAAATCAACAGTACATGAAGTCTAGTGTAACTATAATAGTGTTTAATTATAATAGCTTCATGCAAAAAGTATTACAGTTATGACAAAGAAATTGCTTAGTGTTCTTGGTCAACTACATTCTGTTAATATTTCAAGTGGTGCACATGCACTACTTTTAGAGCCATTATACTTCATAAAATTATCATAAACTCCACACAAACAAAAGCCAAGTTTTTATTTTGAAAACAGAACCGAATACACTCAATCATCATAGATAAAGTATAGTTATTTGCCTCAGGAACTCCTGACATGGCTGTTGTGTTATTTTTGTTTATTAAAAAACGTGGAAGAATGTACTTGTCAACTGTGATATGAAATCAATAATGTTATTGAAATAAATACCAGAAGAGAAACTGTCAGCAAATAGATAAAATAAGGGAAACATTGTAGGAATCTTCCCACCAGTTAATAACTTGAGCGTAAATACACATGAAAGGTAGCATTAGGTTTGTCAAATTTCAGATCCTTCTTGGTTCTTCTGGATATAGATGTATATCAATAATCCAAAATTAGAATTTATATGGAGGTATACTGTGACCTGTCCACAAACTGCTTTATATAATTTAGATTATACTTGTATCATCCAGCGTCTGAAATACTTCACTATGACTAGTCAAGCAAAAGAATTAGCAGATTTTTGTTTCTATTAAAGTATGTAAAAAAAAAAGGAATTTGTGGTCTACCAGTTAGCTTAGAGAACTTGTCCATGATCTATTCAGAAAGATCATTTCAGACTCATTTCTTCTAGCCTACAAGAAGGCACTCTAACCTCCAGACTCCAGGGAGGAGAGGAGGAAGAAGGAGAAGCAGCATATTCCACCAGACTGCTATACAGATGATCAAAGAATGAAGGCTGAATACAATTCATGGAGACGGAGTAAAATTGAGAAAGAGATGATTTTCCATCTTAGCGGCCATCAACTTACAGGAAAGAATTTCGGACTTCTATGACTTTTTGTTAATTTTAATTTTGGCAGAAAACAAACAAGCAAAACCCCTATTTTTTTGCAGTTAGGCATTTTAATTAATCTTAAATGTTATGTTATGAATTTATTCATTTATTCCTCCCCCCCCCCCCCCCTAGCTGCAGCCTTAAATAACATAAGTGTTACTATAAAGTTCTCTATTCTTATATTAAACATGCAGGGACAAGACTAGTGTTGCAATAGAAGGTAGTATTTTGGAACACTGGAAATTTTAAAACTGAGTGCTAAATTGTCTGAAATCATTTGGATTTGTGCTTGTGATTTGATTTTGGATTTGTTTGATCTCTGCTCAGCAGAGCCACGTGGCTGGTAGAGTCACGACAGTGACTCAGAGGAACAGTCTGACTAGCAATTTTATTAACTGGCGAATTCGACAAATGGAAAAACGTAACGAACTGGCAAGCTCAATGAATGAACAGAGGCGATTTGGCAATGGAGCTATTTTCTGGGCAACCCATCACAATTTATCCAAAACTTATATATAGTGGAAGAGTAGAGGAAGAGAGAAGCAAGAAAAGCAAAGGAGAAAACAGGAGGATAGAGAAGGGAAAAGTATCTCCACCCTTGGATCCCATGATGACGATGACAAGCGTGGCATCCTCCAGTGATAGGCGCGCACGTGGTTCCCTCGGGGGGCATGTCTTTTATAGGCTAGTCCCCACCTCCAGATATGCCCCTTGAGGACTTATATGGTTCTTGTTCTCAAAAGTTCTCAATCTTCTGTGCGGGTGCTGGGGGAGGGGGGTGGTTGCAAGCCCCTTCCTCAGATCAACTCTGTGTGACCTCTGGCCATATATGGTAAGGTCCATCAGAACCCGGAACTGTGCATCCTCCGATGTGCTCTCCACATCCTGCTCTCACTCTCCTCCACCCCGTGCTTGCCGACCTGCCGTCGCCATGCAAATCGTACCTCACCTTGCCACAATGTTTGAGACATTAACTCTTTCAGTCTTTCACAGCCTGACTCCAAGACTGGTGCCTCCACCAGAATGTAGGGTTTTATAATCATGGAAGAGTCTTCAAGGCACAAGGTATGTAGGGACCTGATAGGATCTACCTGTCCTGACGGGGAGAAATGCTTCTTTGCTTGTAAGCTGGCAGGACTGATTGAGAAGGTTTTAAACTAGGATCAATGGGGGAAGAGGATACCATCAGGAGAGCTGAAGGTAAGCCAAGGGTTGGCATGGCAATGCCTGAGGGTGGTAATGCTAATGGGAGCATTTACGCTGCTCCAGGGAGAACGGAGGGCTCAGGAGCGTATCTGAAATGCTTGTACACCAATGCATGCGATATGAGAAACAAACAAGATGAACTAGAAGCATTGCTAAGCTCCCAGAGCTACAATATCACTGGTGTTAGTGATTGGTATCATTGGTATAGTGAGACTTGGTGGAATGAGTCTCACGACAGGAGTGCTAGGATGGAGGGCTACAGGCTGTTCAGGAGGGATAGGCAGGGCAGGCGAGGTAGAGGAGTTGCACTGCGTGTAAGGGAGAGGGTTAATTGTACAGCC
Organism: Ciconia boyciana; assembly: GCF_034638445.1. Taxonomy (NCBI): domain Eukaryota; kingdom Metazoa; phylum Chordata; class Aves; order Ciconiiformes; family Ciconiidae; genus Ciconia; species Ciconia boyciana. The sequence continues at coordinate 179,822,905 of NC_132934.1, forward strand.
TTTACAGTTAGTGATGATGTGGTTGACAGCCTCTGAGTGAGGATTAGGGGGATGGAAAACAAAGCAGATGTCGTTGTGTGTGTCTACTATCGATCACCCAGCCAGGATGTAAGCACTGATGAGTTATTCTATGGGCAATTAGGAGAAATTTCTGGATTGGTAGCCCTTGCCCTTATGGGAGATTTCAAATTCCCAGACATCAACTGGGAATATCATACTGCTGTGACGAGTAGGTCTTGGAAATTTCTGAAGTGTGTTGAAGATAATTTCTTGTCACAAGGACTCAGTAAGCCAACTAGGAAAGGTGTCCTCCTAGACTTGTTGAATGTGAGTAGAGAAGGACTCGTGGGACATGTGATGGTAGGTGGCTGTCTTCGCCACAGTGATCATGAAATGGTTAAGTTTAAAATTTTTGATGCAATCAGAAAAAAGGTCAGCAGAGTTGCTACCCTGGATTTCACGAAAGCAAATTTTAAGCTATTCAGGGAGCTACTTAGTAGTGTCCCCTGGAATCTGCTTTTGTGGGCTTAGGAGTCCATGAGTGCTGGTCAGTTTTTAAGAACCACCTTTTAAAAGCACAGGAGCCAGCAGTCCCATTGTGTCAAAAGTTAAGCCAGTGGGGCAGAAGACCAGCTTGGCTGAACAAGGAGCTCCTCATGGAGCTCAAGAGGAAAGATAAATTATATGACCTCTGGAAGCAAGGTCAGGCTTCACAAGAAGATTACAGAGCTGTGGTTTGTATGTGTAGGGAGAAGACGGGAAAGGCCAAAGCTCAATTAGAGCTGAACTAGCCAGTGTTGTGTCAGACAACAAATAAAGACTTTTTTTAGTATGCTAACAACAAGAGCATTGCTATTGAAAATATTGGACTGATACTTGATGAAGATGGTCACCTGACAAATGAGGGTGAAGAAAAGGTGGAGGCATTTAATGTTTTTTTTTGCCTCAGCCTTTAATATTAGTTATAGACCTTGGGCTGCCTGGTCCTGTGAGTCAGAAGACCATGGCTGCTGGAGCAGTGGCTTTCCATTTCTGGACACTGAAATTGTAAGGGAACAGTTGTATCAGTTGAATGTCCACAAGTCCATGGGGCCTGATGGGATTCATCCCAGAGCCCTGAAGGAATTAGCGGATGTTACAGCAGGACCCTTCTAATCATCTACCAAAGGTCTTAGGAGTCTGGGGAGGTCCCCACTGACTGGAAGCTAGTTCATCTGAAACTAGCTTGTCTTCGAGTTTGTCAGAAGAGCATGACGGAAGACCCAGGAAATGACAGACTTCCTAGTCTAAACTCAGTGTCTGTAAAAGTTATGGAGAAGATCATCCTGGGTACTATTGAAGGGCATTTCAAGGACACTGCAATCATCAGGCACAGTCAACATGAGTTCATGAAAGGAAACTCCTGTCTAACTAATTAAATAACATTTTGTGATAAGATGTCCTGGTTTTGGCTGGGATAGAGTTAATTTTCTTCCTAGTAGCTGGTATAGTGCTGTGTTTTGGATTTAGTATGGGAATAATGTTGATAACACACTGACGTTTTAGTTGTTGCAAAGTAATGTTTATACTAGTCAAGGACTTTTCAGCTTCCCATGCTCTGCCAGGTGCACAAGAAGCTGGGAGGGGGCACAGCCAGGACAGCTGATCCAAACTGGCCAAAGGGCTATTCCATACCATATGATGTCATGCTCAGTATATGAACTGGGGGAAGTTGACCAGGGGGCAGCAATCACTGCTCGGGGACTGGCTGGGTATTGGTCAGTGGGTGGTGAGAGGTTGCATCACTTGTTTTTTTCTTGGGTTTTGTTCCTGTCTCTCTCTCTCTCTCTCTCTGTCTCTCATTGTTTTCTTTTTAATTACTTTATTATTATTATTATTATTAAATTATTAAGTTATATTCTTATCTCAGTCCACGAGTTTTCTTACTTTCGTTCTTCAGATTGTCTCCCTCATCCCCCTGGGAGAGGGGAGGGTGAGCGAGCAGCTATGTGGTGCTTGATTTCCGACTGGGGCTAAAGCATCACATAAGGTCACCCACCTAATGGATGATAGGAAGGCAGTGGATGTAGTTGTTCTAGAGTTTAGTAAGGCTTTCAATACTGTCTCTCACTGTAGCCTTCTGGACAAGGTGTCCAGCTGTGGGATGAGCAGGTACATGGTGTGCTGGGTGAAGAACTGGGTGAATGGCAGGGCTCAAAGGGTTGTAGTGAATGGGGCTACGTCTGGTTGGAGACCAGTCACCACCAGTGTTCCTCAGGGCTGAATCCTAGGGCCAGTTCTGTTCAACATTTTTATCAATGATCTGGATGCAGGAATTGAATACACCAGTAGCAAGTTTACTGATGATACCAAACTGGGAGGTGCTGTTGACTGTCTCGTGGGACAAGAGGCCTTGCAAAGGGATCTGGATAGATTGGAGCATTGAGCAATCATCAGTGACTTGAAATTTCACAAGAATAAATGCCAGATTCTGCACCTGGGATGGAGTAATGCCAGGCACAAGTATAAACTGGGAGAGGAGTGGCTGGAGAGCAGCCCTGCAGAAAGGGATCTGGGGGTGCTGGTTGACAGCAGGCTCAACATGAGTCAGGAGTGTGCCCTGGCAGCCAAGAGAGCAAACTGCATCCTAGGGTGCATCAAACTCATCATAACCAGCTGGTCAGAAGAGGTGATTATCCTGCTGTATTTAGCATTGGTGTGGCCTCACCTTGAGTACTGTGTGAAGGTCTGGGCCCCACAATTTAAGACGGATGTGAAGGTCCTTGAATGCATACAGAGGAAGGCAACAAAGCTGGTTAAAGGGCTGGAAGGCATGTCCTATGAGGAGCAGCTAAGGACTTTGGGTTTGTCTAGTTTGGAGAGAATGAGACTGAGGGGGGACCTCATTGCTCTTTACAGCTTCCTGAGGAGGAGACAGAGGTGCTGATCTCTTCTCCCTGATATCCAGTGATAGGACGGACTTGGTGGACTTGGCTGTGCTAGGTTAACGGTTGGACTTGGAGATCTTAAAGGTCTTTTTCAGCCTGAATGATTCTGTGATTCTATGATTCTATGATGCATGGGAATGGCTTAAAGCTGCATCAGAGGTGGTTCAGACTTGACATTAGGAAACATTTCTTTAGCGAGAGGGTGATCAAAATCTGGAACAGGCTTCCTAGAGAGGTGGTTGATGCCCCAAACCTGTCAGTGTTTAAGAGGCATTTGGACAATGCCCTTAATAACATGCTTTAGCTTTTGGTCAGCCCTGAAGTGGCCAGGCACTTGGATTAGATGACCGTTGTAGGTCCCTTCCAGATGAACTACTATTTTCTCTTTTCTTTTCTTTTCTTTTCTTTTCTTTTCTTTTCTTTTCTTTTCTTTTCTTTTCTTTTCTTTTCTTTTCTTTTCTTTTCTTTTCTTTTCTTTTCTTTTCTTTTCTTTTCTTTTCTTTTCTCTTTTCTTTTTCTTTTCTTTTCTTTTCTTTTCTTTTCTTTTCTTTTCTTTTCTTTTCTTTTCTTTTCTTTTCTTTTCTTTTCTTTTCTTTTCTTTTCTTTTCTTTTCTTTTCTTTTCTTTTTTTCTTCTCTTTTCTTTTCTTTCTTTTCTTTTCTTTCTTTTCTTTTCTTCTTTCCTTTCCTTTCCTTTCCTTTCCTTTCCTTTCCTTTCCTTTCCTTTCCTTTCCTTTCCTTTCCTTTCCTTTCCTTTCCTTTCCTTTCCTTTCCTTTCCTTTCCTTTCCTTTCCTTTCCTTTCCTTTCCTTTCCTTTCCTTTCCTTTCCTTTCCTTTCCTTTCCTTTCCTTTCCTTTCCTTTCCTTTCCTCTCCTCTCTCCTCTCCTCTCCTCTCTCTCTCTCTCTCTCTCTCTCCTCTCCTCTCCTCTCTTCTCTTCTCTTCTCTTCTCTTCTCTTCTCTTCTCTTCTCTTCTCTTCTCTTCTCTTCTCTTCTCTTCTCTCTCTCTTCTTCTTCTTCTCTTCTCTTCTCTTCTCTTCTCTTCTCCTCTCTTCTCTTCTCTTCTCTTCTCTTCTCTTCTCTTCTCTTCTCTTCTCTTCTCTTCTCTTCTCTTCTCTTCTCTTCTCTTCTCTTCTCTTTATATGGTATCCTGAAAGCTCCCTCATGTCTTCTGCTGTGACACTGTGATCTATACTAATAAAGTATGCATAGGGCAGGTTATCAGGAAGTGAGGCTAGCTGGCACAACACTGTCAATGCTTATGCCAGTAAATTATTTTTGTCTTCAAAACAGGGTGGCAGTATGAAAACTACGTGTTGAGAACAACTTTTGGGATGGTCTAATTCCCAAATGTGCCTGCGAATTGCCTGTTTAGCATCCTTCCATCCCTGGTACAGATATTGTCATAAAAATAGATAATTGTGAATAAGTTGTTAATGACATGAAAAAAATGTTGTCAAATGCAGCACCTGCAAGTAGCTAAACATCTGGATAGTTAGGCTTTTATAATTAAACAGCTTTTTTTATTTACTTTCTCTCTGTTTTTAACTGAATAGAACATGTAACTTAAAGCAGTCCCATTTTATAGATTCACATATCTTTTATAAAATTTCATACAGTCTTTAAGTTCTTAATTTCTGCTTAATTCTGTTTTCAAATGGAGAAATGTTCTGTCTGTCAGACTGTTCTTTTGGCTGAAATAATTTTACTTTTGTTGTGGATATCAGAGGTCTGCATTATTAATTGAAATAATCATTAATAATTTAGTTCTTATGTTGCAGGGAAGAAACTGCTTAATTCACTTGGCTTGAAAGAAATCAGGATAGAAGTCGTTTAATGATTTATTAACAACATGTAATTAACCAGCAGTCAATGAACTACATATTCAGAACCAATAACCTAAAAACCTTTCTACAACTCATTGCAGGAATTTCTAATCCCTCATCCAGAATCACACAGCAAACCACCTCCCTCCCTGGGCAGATGTGGGTGCTATAGTTTTTTGTGCATCCCTGATGATCCTTACACCTCACTAATGCACTCACCAGTGGGAGAGCAGCCCATGATGTCACACATGTACACCTGAGGTGTGGGTCCCCATGTGTCACCCCACTAGCTGGAGTGCAGCTGCTCATGGCAGCTTACAGGGAGGTTGCTGTGCCCAACATGGGAAGGGGTTGAAGTGCTACAGGGTGACTCTGGCAGTGTCAAACAAGGTTTCTCTTCTTACTCCAAAGGCTGTCCCCACAACACAAATTTTCATGCTTCTTTCATACTTCCTTTAAAGCTGACTGCCTCTTTTCTCAAAAGTGTCCTGGTAAACTCCTGGTTACTGCTTAATGCAGCTGATGGTTGTCTTAAGAAAATTTCATTATGGTAAATTTCCCTGCAGTGTTATCAGTTTTGGGACAAAAAAGCTCTCAGGCAGCTTTGGGTATTTCCCCTCATACAGTTGAGCTTTTCTGGAGTGAAAAGCAACAACTGTTTGAAGTTACTTCTTGGTAGCAAAGATGGCATTTGATATTTTAAGTATACATGGAATTTTAAAAACACAAAGGAGTTATAGGTCTTTTTTGCTTTTCAAACTACAGAGGATATGCTTCTGGGCAGTCTTGCCCTCTGTAGTAACTAATACTTCTAGCTCTAAAAATAAGATGTATTTCTTCTAACTTTATGAGTCTACATTATAGACATATGAATCTGAGCTAGATTTCCTACACTCCCTTATCATTAAAAGGTCACTTTTAGGGTGTGATTATTCTGACCTGTTTTAGATGCCTACTTTAGGATAAGATGAATCCTCCTCTAGCAGTGTCCATTTCACTTTACTAAGTACAAATGGATCCTCTGTGATTGACTGGCTCTGATACAGATGTCTAAACAGAAGATTTCTTTAATTTTTTTTGGTCTTAGCCTGGATATTCCTTGAACAGTCCCTACTCCCAGCTAAACTAACCTCCACAACTAAGATGTAAACAATGAATATAGTCTATTTAAACAACTATTTAATTTATTTAGACAACTAGCCTAGTTTACTAGTAAGGGAAACAAGAAGTTCTGAAGACCACAAGAAGGAAGGGGGAATGGAAAGTGAAATCAGGTCTGCATAGCACATAGGAATTTTTATAAAGATGGACAGATGAGGTAGAGGAGAGGAGAGAAGAAAACATTATAAAAGAAAATCCCAGCTTGACTTCACCAAAGATCAGTATCAGGACTCCCCTACAGCAACACACAGATCTGGTCAAATGTCACTCAGCCACAGCTTTCCTTCTTCCTAGTAAACATGGGGTGATCTGATGTACCCTGTACTTGTTGATAATAAAGACACTGTTTCTGTAAAGGTTCCCTTGTCTGCCTCTTCAAAGGCCCAACTAGTGAGTGAACTGAAAGTATTCCCTCAGTTGGCTGGCCATGTCACTGAGTGGGAACTGACATCAGCGAAATAATATGATTCAGTTGTCTAAATATAGATATTTATAGGCACCTTGATCCTTTCTAGTTGCTCAAACATATGTGTTTGTTTAGTGCCATTTGAGACATCCTATGGTATCAATGACATCTAGATAGGGCTAAATATTATTAAAATAGCATATGGAACACATAGGAGACCCATGTGCTTCAGAAGTAAAGTTTGAGGACAGGTGGGAAATGCTAAATCTCTAAATGACTCTAGTAACCTTTATTTTGGCAGCTATATTGTCCCTCAAGTGCTTATTTCTCCTCATTGATTGTTAGGGGATTCTGGTTGATTAGCACTACTTTTGATCAAACAAATCCCACCAACATAATTTTTCCTGTAGTGTTATATTTTTGTGCTTTGAAAGGACAAGACTTTGAAATTTCAAATATCTTCTAAATACCCAGCCTAAGTGGGAATAGAAACAACAATGCCTCTTGGAGCACTGCATGTTGCACAGTAAGTAGAGGTGGTGAGAGATTTATAAACACATGTTGTTTCTAGTTTGATGAAAAAATCTCTGTCATTCTGTAAATACAGTAAAATAATGTTTATATTTGCAAAATTTTTCTCCTTCATCTGGCTATTCTAAATTTTTCAATAAAGATGCAAAGTTGTTTGGTTAGGACCAAATTTCCATCCTACTTCTGAAAGATGCCTTCCATTTATCACCTCTTCTGCCCTGGCAAAACAAAGGCATGGTCCAAAGTTTGAGTAACACTGGCTACTTTTATGCTTCTGAGAGTTATCCCTTTTCCCCAGGCTAAGTGTTGCAGAGGTGTTAATCTCCACGCTGCTTAGAGTACAGTTCCTATTAACTGTAGAATGACCATATCCCTATGACACAGAAATTAAAGTGAGTTCTCTGGTATCCTAAAAAATAAACCCTTATTTTATGTGAGGCTATTGCTGTTGTTTCTGCATATGTTGCTAGAGCATGTGTATTTGATAGAGCGAGGACAGTGCTGGATGTCTATGCAGGATGGAAGGAAACAGTCCTTACACAGCCCTGCCTATGCTGTATACTTGAAGTAAACTGTTCCCAGAAGTGCAGCAACATTTTATTGTGGGAGAAAACTAGCCAGTTCACTACAAGGAGCAGCCTTGAACTAGTATTCATGAAATGTGCTTGATCAGAAAAGCAAGATCCAGAAGTTAACTTGAAAGCTAAATAGATGAGACCATGGTAATCAACACCTTCACACAGACACATCCTGCTCACTCCAGCTCACCCCCCAATAAAAAAAGAAGTATCTTACAATTGTATCTCCTATCACAGAAGGAAACCTGGGACAAGTGGTCACATGGTATGATCACACACAATCTTCTTCAGCGAAGCCTGTATTTGAACTGAGTGGAGAGAAGCCAGCCCTAGGCTTCATGTCCATGTGCTTTTTTATTATTACTATTAAGTAGTATCAGCACAACCATTCTGATAAAACATAATTCTGGAAAACAACCCCGAACATGCCTGGACCTTTGCTGGAGCTTAGTTGCTTTTATTCAAGGCCAGTTCATATCATGTAGCTGTGCAGCCCTGGATCAGACATGAAAAGAGCTGTGTGAGAAAGAGCTGTGAGAAGTCTCGTCATTGGACTGCCCGCTGCAGTTTAACCCCATTTGGCAACTAAGCACCACACAGTCACTCACTCATCCTCCCCTTCCTGGGTGGGATGGGGGAGAGAATCGGAAAAAAAAAAAGCAAGACCCATGGGTTGAGATAAAGACAGTTTAATAGGTCAGCAGAGGAAGAACAAATAGTAATAATAATAATAATAATAATAATAATAATAATAAAAGAATGTACAAAACAGGTGATGCACAATGCCATTGCTCACCACCCAGACCATCCCAGAGCAGTGATTGCTGCTCCCCGGCTAACTTCCCCCAGTTTATATACTAAGCATGATGTCATATGGTATGGAATAGCTCTTTGGCCAGTTGGGGTCAGCTGTCCTGGCTGTGCCCCCTCCCAGTTTCTTGTGCACCTGGCAGAGCATGGGAAGCTGAAAAGTCCTTGACTAGTGTAACCATTACTTAGCAACAACTAAAACATCAGTGTGTTATCAACATTATTCTCATACTAGATCCAAAACACAACACTATACCAGCTACTGGAAAGAAAATTAACTCTATCCCAGCCAAAAGCAAGACACCCCCTTTTTCAGAAGTCTTTTTAAGGTTAGGCTTTCACTCTTGGTCCTTACCAGAGCTAGAGTGCAACCATGCCGGTGCTTGGCCTTGTATCTCACTGACTTAGATCTTTACAGGGATCCTTACACATACCTTATCCTGGTACAGACTGGCTTAACAACTTGTTGTCAGCTGTTGGCTGACCCTGGTTACCAGCACCAGACTGCTCTGCTCTTCTTGTTTAGGTGCTGTGGTTCTGTGTCCCTGTTGCTGAGGGCACTGTCCTACCTGTCACCCTTGGCTCCTGCCTCTCCATCCCTTCTGGAGCAGCCCACTGTTGCTCTTCCCTGACAGTCTGGCACAAAAAGATTTGCAAGTTTAAAGGTTGCACAGTGAAGACACCAATCACAACCATTGTTTTTTATAACATCTTTTGTTAATTAAGCTGTTATTAAGTTTATCAAGCTGCTATTATTTATAGCAATAACTATTAACATAGTAAATCCAACTACTCCTTCACACAGTTCACACACACTCTCACTCACAGTAATGTGTCTGGAGCATCAGTTGAGAGGCCAACCCCAGCAGTTTACTCAGGTGCCAAGGGTCACACCAATGCGCCACTGGTTTCTTGATAAGTGGTTGGGAAGTCCTTCTACAGATCCTATGTTTTATCAGGCATATATATAGGAATCTGTAGTCTCTGTCTACATATAGCAGCCACTGCCTCTTGGATGTGGTCAGAGCTACAGAACTCTTTGTTGGGGCGAATGTATGCTGGTGGCCTTGGACACATTCAGCTGCTTATTGGCATCCTGACTTTGTCAGTTCTTGCAGTTTCAAAAGGACTGCCAGTTTCTGGAGCTAATCAGCTCCTGGGAGACTTTCACACATTACCCCTCAGCACATATTTTTCCTCTCTTCAGCCTGCTCTTTTTTGGTAACTGTTTTTCCATCAGCACCCATAAACACACATAAGCACACTCATAAACACCTTCAAACACAGAAAATTAACAGATTTTCATCTAATGGACCTATCGAACAAAAGGTTTCTCTGGTATGTGGACAAGTGATTGCAATGCCTGTGCAACAGACATCCAACATCATGAAAAAAATAGGAAATGGAAACAAAAGCTTAACAGCTTTATCTTGGACATGTCTGATGATCAAATAAATCATCTCTGTATCTAATATACCACAAATTTTTTTCAGGCACTGGTATTAAAAGAGAATGTTATTCTTATAAATCTAGAAAGGTCGGAGAGAAACCTGATGCTTGAATGCTACCCTGACAAATATAACCTCCTCAGAACAAGAGTTCAACTTTTGGAAAATACTTGCATTCTTTTATTTGTAAAATCATAATTCTTTGTACAGTGTGTTTGTGGTTTATCCCTTCCATCTCACTGTTGATCAACCTTTCTTGCTAAGCTGTTCTGTTACTCCCCATTTCCTGCCCAGCCATGAGAAATAATAGATTAGACAAAGCTTTCAATGTAGGATCTGGAATATTATTTTTATTCACAACTTTGTTGTCATGCTTAGCTGAGCTACTGTTTTGACTTCATTAACACTGAATGTAAATGGGTATATAATACTGTAAAGAATAAATGAACAAGTTTCTTCTTGTGAGATGTTAAACTGTATCATATCATATATTTTAAAAGCATCTCCATTACTTAGGACATGCTCTTCTTTGGAACACTTATAGAAGCGGAATTAATTGAAGAGGGAGTATCTGCAGGATCTGAATCAAAATGAAATCAACTCCTTCCAAAAATGATTAAACGGACTGGGCAAATGTCCTCCCACTTCCTGAAAAGAAAGGGTTTTTTTTGTTATTATTCTTCCTTTTAGTGTTCATGTTATAACCATTCTCTTTTCTTGTGTGTATCATGAGAAAGAGGACCATATGAATAAAGTAAGAGCTGTGTCCTACACACTTAAGAAACATTATTTTCTTCATAAATACTATCCAATATTAATCTATTAATCTATAATCAATATCATATCCAGTGAATAGCAAATTCACTGTTTAATGACAAATATAGCATGCAGAAAATAGAGCTACTGTTAATAATCCTATTCCATTAATATCAGTTTCTTAGTTCTTTTTATTGATTATTTCCGTAGGTCAGAGTCAGCCCCCATCTAGTACTTTGCAACACCCACAAATAATACTTTTATTACAACAAGTTTCCTGATAGACATAGTTAAGCATTTTCCATACTGTTTTTCATCCCAGATAATTTAATCACCGTAGGACATGTCTAAGTTGTGCATAATTTTACAAGCTTTGAACAAGGAAATTTACATGACAGAAAACAATTTTGCCCTAAAAAACTATTAAGAAGAAATAAGATGCAGTAGCAAAGCATTCCCAGATTGTTTATTGAAGGACAGTGAAGCAAATTGAAAAAGGAACCATTTATGCACTGTGGTGTACATTCCTTCCTCAGATACTTTCAGTCACACTGAAGTGAGACTGAATCAGTGCCCACTACTTATTCAGTTTCGTGTGTCAGGTAGAACATAGCAGGGGGTGAAATGAATTCATCTTTCTGTCTTCAAGTGAACTAAAAGCAATTTTAGTCTTCCCATGTGGTCACTTGAGGTGCTTGTCATGTTCAAGCTAATGATATCAGGCACCCTCAGGTTGTTTAAGTATTCATGAAGTAATTAAATTCTCATTAACATATAAATAAAAGAAAACTGAAAACAAGTTTAGGAGGCACCTAACATCTGTTCTAATGCTTTTAAGTATTAAAATGTGCCACATACAGAAGGAAAAGTGCATTCTGTTCAGGGAAGTATTTTGCATAGATTATTTATAGAAACTGTAATTAAACTGATTTGGCATATTAAGTAAAGTTAACAGCAAAGCATTATTTAGGTAGTTCATGTGTCTCTGCCACCTAAATAAGGAATTAAAAATAGGAAAGGGAGAAGTAAAATTAATTTTTGTTTGTTCAGAGATCCAGATAAAATTACAAGAACAATTGAAAAATTGCTCCTTTAGAATTACAGAAATGTAAAATCTCACACTGCAGCTTCTCATTCAAAATACGTTGATTTTTTTTAATAATAAAATGGTATTGACATTTGAAAAACCCAACAGTTCTACACAATGACTCATAAGTTAATCATTATGTGTCTTTAAATTGAGTTTAATGCACAATTCTATCATACAACTTGAGACTTTAGTTCAGACACAGACTTACACTATAAAATGAATTTGTCCTTCTAACATTAAACAATTTACTCCTTTACATATGGTGGGGTTTTTTTTCCTAAAAAGTACCTATGAGCAGCATGTGTGCCCGCTGTTCCATACCATGCCACTGCAGTTTTCTGTATGATAGAAATAGCCAAATAAACTTTAATAATCTTGAACCATAGTTTGAGATAGATAGGCTGGAAAATTGCAAAGAAGATAGAAGAATCTTTGATAGAAGAATCTTCAGAATAAGTTAAAATAACCATTTCATCAAACAGAGGCATCTATGGAAGAATGTATTTCTGAGAAGTAAATCTTTCAAATATCTTTCAAGTGCAATATACAGAATCAGTTGTGTTCTTTTCTCTTTGTAACAATCTCTGTTTTGGTTTTTTTGTAATCTATATTAAAATGTATTCTGTAGTGGTATTAATTCATTGTGCTCTTATTGACATAGTAAAAAGTACATAAGATATATGCTTGTATTGCCCTTACTCTTAATAGAGTGGAATGTATAACCTGAGAAATTTAAAATTTTTTACTGTTTATTTTATACCATTCACTTCAAAAAGCAGTATTTCATGACTTATTCAAATTCTGCATGCCTACCATAGTTTCTCCTGTGATGCCTACTGAGGGAAACGTATGCCAATTACGCAATGTGTTTGGTGCATGCTGAAAAGGATGTATTGCAAAAAAGGGCACATAGACCTACCTGAAAGAAAAAGATAAACCTATTTTTTCTGTTTTTAACTGTGGCAGACAAAAGACAACTAATTTAAAAATAGCTGCAGTCAGTTATCATTATACACATAAGCAGCTCTTATTCTTTTATGAAGAGTGCTATTCACCACTGGTAACAACAGTTACAAGCAACAAGTGAAAGTGTTCTCCTCTTTATTTGGTTCAAAACCTGTTGGTCAACTCATATCATTACCAGACAACTGTTAATACTAGAAGAAAATAATATTTTCTTAAGCATTATAACTGTGAAAAGAAACCATGTGCTAATACAACATAGGAAAAAATTATATACTCCTACTTGTCCAAAACCCATACTGCAATGAAGACACTAACTGAAGCCTGGATAATTGCAATGTTATACTGGTAAAAACTCATGAAAAATTAATTTGGTGACTTGTGAAACAGGAACTAAGAGTCAGTTCCTACTTGCCTACAGGACAAAGAAATTAAACATTACAAGGCTTGCTTCAGAGAATGTCTGCCCCAGAGCAATTATCTATGCTTATCTAGGTATCCCTACTGATCTTAGATTATCTCACAAAACACGAGAGAAATACTGCCTAAACAAACTCTAATCTTTTTAGGAACCTGAAGACAGGGAGCAAACTGACGAAGTCTAAGTCTGTATGAATATAAAGCACCAATATTGGTATAATCTCTTTTATGGGCGGATGGGTAGTGAGCATGCTGTTGCATGTAGTACTAGTTCTAAATCACAGCTTATATTTTATTACTATCAGTCAAAACACTATTTTAGCAATCTTCATAAAGAGGCTTTCATTCAAAACTAAGGAGTGGTGGTGCTTCCAGGGTTGAGTTCTGATGGAGAAAAGGTGGTAGATTCAATACGTGTTGACCACATTGGATATGTTTCATAAAAATGCTACCAGTATCATTAAATAAAGACATACTGGTATATATAAAAAATGGTTTAGCCATATTGCTGTCTTGAAACAAAGCAGAGTCTGGAGAATTTACAACTCTTTCTGCAAAAAATGTTCTCAGTTGAGTTTGCTATTAAAGACTCATCTGTCTCTTTAGTGCATCTTCCACTGCCAGGCACACTTACATTGAACTTTACACTGACCAAAAGGGAAGTCATCAGTAGATCAAACTGATTATTCAATTGTACATGCACTTTGCTAAATAAAAAAAAGCCAGACCTGAAAAGGTCTCTTGACCATCCACACTGTACTTGTAAGCTCACACCCTGGCTGTGTTTTGGAGAACTCCAAATTTCTCTGAGATATATAATTTCCAGAGTGAAGTAGCTTTATGCACGTGAATGAAGCTACTCCACACCATATGTCTTCAGGGTCATGACTTAATATTTTTTATTGTTGAAATTATAAACTGTTTCATTCTGAAATGGAACAAAGTGTGGCAGGCTATACAAATCTTTCAACATTTCTCCATGAGAGGCATCCTTGGACCAATTTTAAGGACATTGCATTCAGATAAACAATAGTCTTTATTTTTTCAAGCAGAAAACATGCAGTTATCAAATATTTCATTTAATTTTTGCTGTTGGTTTAAATGATTGGTCTAACTTTAGGTTCAAAGCATATTCAATTTGCATTAACTCTCATGAATCAAAAAGTAAAAAGACTATTCATTGTGTATCTGAACAGTAGAACCACTTAGGTCTATATAGTTTTGTAAATATTTGCAGTTCTTTGTGTTAAAAATTTGAAAGGGAAGGAGAATTAGGTTATGGGTTTTGAACCTCAAATCCATGGTACCAATTACTGATGAAACAACCATTGCTTTAGAGATGAGCAGTACACTAATTTGCTTTCCTACTGTCTAATGGAGCTACAGAGTAAATTAGAATGAGGAGGAAAAAATGTACAGGAGGCAGTGATGGATGACATTTGCATTATGATGAAGCACAGGATCTATGCAGATACTAGTAATGACAATCATTTTATTCTGACAGCTTTCACAGAATTCCCCTGGCCTTGTGGCAGACAGCATAAGACAATACAATAAAAAATTTTTCCCACCTTCAGCAATAATAAAATTTTCTAAGGATAACAGGGAATATGAAAGAGGCATAGTTTGTATGCTTTTTTCCCGAGTGTCTTAGTTATTAACCAGATGTCAAACTAGCATTTATTTAGTATTTGCAAATAGTACAACAGAATTAACAATTTTAGGAAGGTTATTGAGCCATCACTGTGTTTTTTTTATGAAAGACTGGGAGTGATCAGATGTACTTATGCTTCTTGTGAGAATAAAACCAGTAACAATAACTTAACTAGTTATGATTAAAATAGGTTATATAGTTTGATCCTTTTTGTCACATTATTCTTTTCTGAACTTGAATAAATCACTAAGACCAAAGCATTCAAAGTGCTTAAAAATAAGCACCTACGTTCACATTTGATCAAGTGGAAGGCTGTTGTCTACAATGTATGACCAATATAGAGAATGATGGGACAGTCAATCTTCTTCTCTGTATCTGAAAAAGATTACTACCTCAAATACTAACCATACTAGTCCTGTATGATTCTTGTATTTCCTTCAGATTTATCAGCTATGTATTCACATATTCTACATAGTGTCAGTGGAAAGGAAAAAGGACAGTGAGAGGGAAAGTCTTGATAAAGCTATTTCTCTGCTTGCATATTTTTTCAGTTTGGATCATGATTTTTCAAGTTACTCCTATTAACAATCCTATTACATGACCAACCTGTGCTGGCTACATACTTGATCTCCACATCTTGGCTTTCCATAGCTAGATTATATTCCAGATGAAAGGAAAAAAAAAAAAGATAATTAAACAAGATTATAATCCATTAGTAACACTTGTGCACCACTACGTAACTTCAGATGCTGAAAGAACTTTGAGAACAAAGTATCCTTGCTGGTTCCTCACAGGACTAGGCTCTTCTCACTGTGTTCAATGCATAACAAGGGTCATTGTTTTCACCAGTTTATTTGGTGATAAGGAGCAGACATTTTTCTTTCACTACATCAGAGACTCTTTTGTTCTCCTTTCTTTCTTATCACAAGCCTAGCAGTTCCTTGAAACCCACAGAAGAGTGCCAATACCAAGTCCTGACTACGATTATATCTATTTAGACAGTAAAGTCCTCAGCTTCCCTGAAGTACCTTCACTTGCTTTGTGTCCATATATAAAAGTTACTCTTTCTGGTAAACTTCAGTTTTGGAGTGGTTGCTCCAGGCTGTCAGGCAATTCCAGCAGGAACTGGAGTCTCGGCTAACCGGGGCACATGTGGCAGGGGAGTTCCACATCACCTCTTTCTCCAAACTCACCTTCAGTTTCAAATACAGTGTTGGAATCCATGCTGGGATCAAATGGATATAAACCTATACAATGAGAAAATAAAGCACATAAATTACTTAGAGTTTTGGAGTGATAGTATTTTCAAACCAAACTAAACCAAACCAAACCAAACCAAACCTGCGAGCAAGATAATTCTTCCTGAAAAGAGTTACTTTTTGTTTGTAGAATATTTAAGTTAATCAGTCAAAAACAAATGCATGTAGCTGAGTTGTCCACATTAGTGACACCAAAATGGCTAACTTTCAAAATAAATGTGAGATAACAGACCACCAGTAGAGCAGATTCACAAAAATGGTTTTATTCTATTTTAAGTAATGAATGCATTTTTCACCAATTACCAAAGGGAATTCCTATATTGAAATCTTCAAGTCAAGACTGGGTGCATACTTGAAAGGGATTTTAAGCTCAAACACAAAGTGTGGGGATAAATATTAGAGCAATTCTATGACCTATGCTATATAGGTAGTCAGAATAAATGATTTAATATTCCCTTCTGGCCTTAGAAGTGAATAATCTGTCATAATCTGTAAAAAACAAAGTCACTTCATAAATTATTTCCAAATTTTAAGAAAGAATTAGATAATTAAATAAGTGCGTAGGATAATTAAACTTTATCAGGTAATCTGATCAGGTCTTCTCTCTATTCCACTGACAAAGATTTAGGATATTAGACTTTCTCACAGTTTCTAATATACTGTTGTTTCTTCTCTGATCATGAAAGAGAGGAAAAATATAATATATTCAGTATTTTTACATGAGATTAACGGATTCCACTACTGGAACACTTCTTATCTTAAATGTCTTCTTCATTAACCTAACAAGTCATTACAGAATAAAACAAACCAATTTTAAAAAAATTGTTTATTCTTACAGAAGCTTGTTTAATTTCCCCGTTTCTCTGAGGCTCTAGATAATATTACAGTATCTTAGCATTTAGAGAGTTATTGTGTATTAGGGGATTCTGTAAAGATTTAAACCCAAAATAGCCCATGAAGCATAGCATAAAATCAGAGAGAAATATAATCATAAAATTATCTAAATTATGAGCAATAGTACTTGGTTTGGTTTATTTTTAAAGAAAGTTGTTTATGTTTTATAAGAAAAGTGGAAGGGAAAATGATAAAGGAAAATGGTAAAGTAGAATCAGTGAGGACAAACATATCTTTATCTATAATTTGTTTATATTTCTTTGAGATATTATATGAATAGATTTATTGACCTTTGTCCCCAAGTATCTAGCAGTACACAGACTAGTCCTAAGTAGTGAGGTAAGTAAAGACAAGCATGAGAGGAGCACAAATTTCTTTGTGATGCATATAGTTCTCAAAGCAATCAACCAAAAAATGCCAAGAGTGGTACAAAATTGGACAGAAATTCATACATCCTGTTCACTCTTACTAATGGAATTGGTAGAAAATCTAGTCTACACCTTATGCACATAAATTAAGAAAAAAGATTAAATGTAAAACTGTATTTAGTTAAGGTCACAGAAGCAAAATCACCCTTAAAGCATGATGCTTCTTATTGTCGATTACTTCCAGTGTTGCAAAAGAGCGGCCAATAAGTTTTCTACCAGGAATTTGACAATTTCTAGTTTTTATCTAAAGTCACTGGAGGTGATCTTTATTATTCTTTTTTCTGTTGGAGTTGAATAATGTGTTTTTTTCCTTTTACTTTTTTTTTTAACTAGTCTATTTGTGTAAGACTTAGCTGGGGATATTCTAGATATATTCTTTTTAACCTTTAAACAAATGCTTTGTTGATTTATTTACTATGAGATAAAATATATCTCTTAGGTATTACAACTGTGTTCACATATGCCATGTACCACAATATTCTCAAACCATCCTTGATTTTCATATGATTCCTTGATTTTATATAAAGGAAGTAAAATTAAAAATAATCACTATTTCAATTATCTATTCTTTTAATGTATTAATGAAGAAAAATATTTCATTATTGATGTCATATAACCCTAGCTGAACCTATAACACAGGTAGTGAGATAAAATTATTGTAGAATCATAGATGGAAAGGACCTTGCAATGTCGTCTATATTGTAACTATATCTGAATATATGTTTGTTTGTTTTTTTCATCTATATTCTCTTATAATGTTGTATTAATCAAAATAAAATTACATGTAAAATGTACTATAGATCTGAATTATTTAAAAGGGGAATTAGAGACACATTGTGCCTAAGTATCCAAATAAATGAATGGAAGTTTTAGAATTTTTTTAGGGGAAAACAATTCCTTAGCTTTCAGGTGGCTAAGAGTATAAGTTATATTTGTCAGAGTAATGATCAAACATCACTTTATTCACTTTTCTTAGGATGATCCTCCCTATTTAACTGAAGTCCTTTTATATTACACAACAAAGACTTTCCATGGACAACAGATACAGTCAAAAGGAAAAATACTGTAATTGCAGTTTGTTCAGTTTATGAGTTTATAAAGATACAAAGAATCTGCTAAAAGCAGACAAAACAGTTCTAGGACTTTTCACTGATCTGTAGCTTCTGGATGATTCGGGGGGGGAGTATGTTTTTTTTACTATAAAACAGAACTTGCGTATATATGAAGCTGATCTATATCCCCTGGTATGGCTTTTAGAGACAACTGAATTGATCTTCTTTATTAAGGATGACTTCGATATACGTGTATTATACTATTTTATCTAAACGTTATGTTATTATTTTCATATGAATACTTCAGCTATATTGGATTTATGCTACAGGGATATACATTATGATCTAACAGTCTACTAGCATATGTCAATAATTCTTGTAAAGAGATTTCTTGCTCCCAAATGCAGTAAGGGTAATTTCACATTTTACCTACGTTTTAGGCCAGACCACTAGCTAAAGTTAGGAATCTCTCATTTCATTGACACAAGAAGTTCCTTTTCTATAGGCACTTACTTTCTAAAACTTATTGTCAAATTTATTCTTCAGAATTCTGAAATTATTAATTGAGTTTACTGACACATAAATTCATCTTTCTATTAAAAAAAAGCTTTCTTGAAAACAGCCACACAAATAGCTGCTGAGTGCTCTGACAGTAACAGAAGAGGAAATATAAAACTAATTTTCCCATTCTGCTGGAGGATATTTTTAGTTGCACAAACAAGCAGCTTTACTGTCAGTCTTTTCTATAGAGTTAGAACAAAATGTTAGAATGTATTTATCAGTCATACACTAGATACATTTCTAGTGGACCAAAGGAAGGACTAAAAGGAAGCTGAAGGGTAGTAACCCACACAAGGGAAGAATCAGGTCATTTTTCCAACACAGTACTATGAAATAAAGATGTCACAAAATTTGTGCCAAGATAAAATTCACTGCAGTCATAACCGGTATACTTATTTTAGCAACTGTGAATGGCAAAGACCACAATATCCCTTCACTCCTTTAAAAAAAAAATAAAAAATCAGTCTCAGCTTGTACCTCTATCCATACCATTCCCAGGATTTCATTCTACCAGTACCTCAAAAGCAGCCAACCTTTTAAGTGTTGCTAGACTTTATTACTACAATAAACCACATGCATTTGTATGCCTGACTTTTTTTTTCTTCTTGCGCCTTATACACCCTGGATGGATAAAAATGGAGACAAATGCTATAATTATTCATTCCTAATAGGATTTTAACAATTTAGAGTTAGTTCCTTCAGTTTCACTTCACCTGTTGTATACCATCAATTAAAGCAAATATTACAAAACCCAGAAAACTCAATCAATAGATTCTTCATTTTGTTTTCATTGCTTCTCTATGTGCATACATGTTTTTATAGGAGTGAAATTAATTTTATATTTAATATTAATTTAATATGAACTGTTCACGTTCACAGTCATTATGCTGAAATATGCTGCCTTTATGGGCTACAAAATGTTGAGCAGAGGTGTTTAAATTTCTCCCCTTGCTTGCAACTAGAAACTTCTGTACACTTAGCAAAGCACTGACCACATGCATGTCAACATGGCACAGCACTGACAAGCAAAGAAAGTCTATAATCTAGTATTTAAAGAATTTTGCAGGCAGATAGATGTTGTGAGTTTAGATTCCCTTGGAGTAAAGAGTTTAGAGTGAAGGAGTACTACGACCAGAGTGCATCTACTACATCTGGCAAATATTTCGTAGCACAGAAGGGTCATTTATGAAATTAAGAATAATGGTAGTAGGTGAATACTTTGAAATACAAAACCTCAGTAGGGTTTTTCTTTAGAATATATATAACAACACTGAAAGAGAGATTTGCCTCCTACTCTGATATTATTACATTCTCCTTCACTGATAGATTATACCAGTATCCTTACATCTTTTAAATTTTGTACAGAACACAGCATGTATTTACTGAAATAAATGAAGCTGTATTTTCATGGCATGACTCTTCCCTGACATTCTGGAGAGCAAAAAAGTCAGCTATATACAACAATATTAATGATTCAACAAAAAGAGTTTTAAATGAATGGAGTGGATATAATTATTTCATCAGCTAATAAAATGTTGGTTTTTAATGAGTTCATTTTTGCGAAAGGGATGTAGCAATCCCTATGTTTACATTGCTTTACACTCAGTCTTTAAAAGGGCTTTTGTGTTCTCTCTCCTTCTCTTTTACTAAGAAAATTTAAAATCTCCTATATTTGCAGAAGATCCTTAGTATTACATAAAATTAAACCCCTCAGGCTGTAGGAATATCTCTTTTTTTCCCTGTGAAATGGCATTCATATTTTGCTGAGATGTAAAACATGAAAAAAATTGAGACAGTAACTAGGCTGTAACCAAACTTAATCACACTAGTACCAGAAGGGCATAAACTAATAGTCACTTAAGTTCCTCAAGAAAAAGATTGTCAGATAGCCAAAAAACAGCAGCAGAAAGCTTTGAGTATTTATGTGACCTAAATAATTTGTCTAACAGTTAGACGCAGTTAGTTATAAAGTCTACTCAAGAAGAGGTAGTCTGCCTCAACCAGGATATGGTTGGCCGCCTTTCTTGCAGGGGCACACTGTTGACTTACGTTCATCTAGGTCCACCAAGCCCATCATTTTCTCCTCTGAAAAGCTGTTTATTGTTGCATGTCCTGCATGCAACAATGTTGCAAACCTGCATGCAGGTTTATTCCTCCCCACATGTAGGACATTGCATTTGCTGTTGCTGAACTTCATGAGGTTTCTATTAGGTCTCTCTTAGTAGCAGTCCTGCCCTTCAGTATAAGGACCATTCCAATGAGTTTCCTGTCATCCTCAAACGTGTTAAGACCACACTCCACCTCACAGTTCAGGTTGTCAATAAAGACATTCAACAATACTGAACGACGTATTGACCCATGAGAAAGATTAATTGATTTCTTATTCACCAGCCCCCCCAAAGCCTGTTTCCCAGACAATTTTCTATGCATCTTATTTCACCACTTTGGCCATAAAGATACTATAGGAGACCATGTGGAACGCCTTGCTAAGTCAGAGCATACAACACCCACTCCTCTCCTTTTGTACACAAAACTAGTTGTCGCATCACTGAAAGCTATCAGGTCTGTCACACATGATTTTGCTTTGCTTAATCCAGTCTCACTGTCCACAGTTGCTTCAGGTCCTTGAAATGGCTTCCAATATATCTGCTCTATGATTTTCCTTTGTAGTGAAGTTAGGCTGACCAGATTGTAGCTTCTCACATCATTGCCCTCTTTAAGATAGGTATGATATTTGCATATTTCTAATCATCAGGAACCTCCTCCAGTCTCCATGACCAAAAGATGATACGGCATTTTTTCTTTCAATGGCATTTTCTAGCTTCCTCACCAACCTGGAATGTACCCCACCTTGTTCCAAGGACTTCTGTATGTCCAATTCAATTCAGTGGTCCCTGACGGAATCATTCTCTACCATGGGTAATGCTTCACTCCCCTAGAATCTGACACTAGGATCAACAACCTTCAAGGTCTGAGGACAAAACTTTACAGTAAAGATCAAGGCAAAATCTTAGCCTTTTGTATATGCTTCGTCGTTAGTGCTTTGACCTATGGTTGCTGCTGCCAAGACTGCCATCAGTCTTCATATACTGAACTAATTCTGCTTATTTATGAGTAACAGGTGCAGCTTAGCAGCTTCCCTAGCTGGCTCATCAGTCAGCTGCATCAACAAATTTTCTTCAATGTTCTCAACAGATCCCCCTGCCATGTTACTCTTCCAGCAGATGTCAGGATGATTATAGGTCCTTATGAGAACCAAGGCCTGAAAATGTGAGGCTTCTTCCAGCTGTTGAAAGTTTTCATCAGTTTTTCTTGACCATGTAGTCTGTTGCAACTACCCACCATTACGTCACTTGTGTTAGTCTCTTTTCTGGTCTTTCTGCTCACCCTTCTGATGTCCCTCTGGGTCTTAACGTTGACAGAATATCTTCCTCAAGCAGAGAGGTAGTGATGTCCCTGGTATCCCAAGTTCTTTGCTGGAAGGACTTCAACGCTGGTGGTTGAAGGTTTCTTTCTCCTCAGTCTTGGGGTCTGCTTGGGGTTATTTTTGCACATCTTATCACAGTCTGATTCTTTTTCATAGGTTCCCAGCTAAAGCTTGAAAGTTGCACAGTAGCCTTCCCCTCCCTCAGATGATAAGGGCTATTGATTGTTATGCTGTGACAACATTAGGATTTCATACCATACGTGGCATTCCCAGGACTTAAGACACAAAAGGTCAGGCAATAGTCACATACAAAGCTTAATGTACATGAGTAGTGGAGAAAAAATGCTATTTTCTAGGCTGAAATGGCCATGGATATGTTAAAGGTAAGAAAAAAAAAATCCCAAACCAAAGCTACCATCTTTGGGCTTCTTCCAAAAAAGCATTTAAGTACTTAGGTGTTGCAGGGTTCAAATTTTGAACTCTAGCTTCCAAAAAATCACAGCTGATATTCAAGATTTATTTCTTTTTTAGTTATTTGGTTTTGTTTTTTATTTAATCAATATAGATTAGAATCAATTGTTCCTGAAGATTTTGTCTGGGGTTTTTGGTTGGGGATTTTTTTTTGTTTGGGTTGGTTTTTGAGTTTTGTTTGTTTGTTTGTTTTGGTGGGGTTTGTTTGTTTTGTTTTTCTTTTAAGGTAGGGAGGAGGAGGAGGAAATAAAGAAAGGGGTTTTGTTTGTTTGGTCATTTGTTTGTTTGTTTCCTTCTTTCCCTTTAAAACTTCCAAAGAGGAATGGAGGGAAGGAGGAAAAGAGAGCGAGAGAGAGGTAGGGAAGGAGGGAGACAGGGAGGGAGGGAGGAAATATGGCAAGTAAGAAGGGACAGAGAAAGATAATATAATCAGAATTTACTGATGGATTGGACAAATGCTATATTTAACCCAGTGTCCTACTACCTGTATTTATCAGTAGGATTTTCTGAACAGTGTGTTAGCAGTGTGGAATCAGCTGTTCATACACTTGACAATATGTATTCATTGTTTTTATTGCATCTTGTTTTATTTAAGGGAAAATGGTTGGGAGAGGGAATTTCTATCTTGAGAAAAGAGGAGGAAAGTTGATACAACCTATTATAATTGTGGATGCTTCTGCTGTCACAAAAACAAGAGCCTCCTAGGCTTTTGCATTTAAAATACATGGGAAATCAGTGTCTGATTCACTTTGCATATGTTGTAAGCATTTCACATTATCTCCCCTCCTCTCTTCTGGGAAATGCCCAAGACCTGGAGAGAAATCCTGAATTCCAAATTAGTAATTTCAGCAAAATCCTAAAATCAGATCATAATATCATTTGTTTTATAAGTCCTAAAATGTTTCATTTGATAATTATTTAAAAAAAATTTTTTTTTTCATTTGTGTCCATCTATTTCCACATGACACAGTGAGATACTATTCATTCTATAGAAATGAAAGCTGCAAAGAACTAGCAAGCCAAGTACACAGAGGCCAAAGAGTCATTTCCCTGGCAAGGGAGATCATGCAAGAGCATTTGAAATAGATCCTTCTTCCTGCTCATGCTTCTCTTTATTGTTAAATGGTTTTCCAGTCGAAGAACTGAATGATAAGAAGCTGGCTTGAATTTTAATAAGAGGTCTATGACATCAATGCTGAAAGCTTCATTGCTGTGTGACTGTAATCACAAAAAACCCTTCAGTGTTTGGGCTGTCATAGAAATAATTATTGCTACAAGATATTTTAAACCCACTATTCTTAAGTAAACAGTTTCGAAATTTCACTAGAAGAAATAGCACCGGACTGGACTCAGAGTTTTGAGTTCTGGCATTGAAACAAACTGTCAGGGGCTGTGCCATTCTAGTTTCATACTGCTTTCACCAAAGTGGTCTGCGTATTTTGTATGTCCTTGCAAATTGTATTAATATAAATAGTCAAATCCAGTAAAGGATTTAAACAAAATTTTTGTTCCTAGGTCCAATATTGTGATCTAAAATCCCCTGGTCAACCACTACCTAACCCTAGGGGTACTTACATTCCTTTGTATTTACCCTTGATGGAATTAAACTTCTGCACATGTCCACGGTAGGTTTTAATCTTGATAGGTATCAAACTGCTTAGGCTCTGTCATGCAGCTGAGTCTGTTCAGGGTCAAAATTATCAAAAAGGTCAATTTCACAAAAATGTCATAGAATATTGAATGGTTTGGGTTGGAAAGAACATTCAAAGATCATTTAGTTCCAGTCCCTGCCATGAGCAGGGGCATCTTTCACTACATCATGTTGCTCAAAGCCCCGTCTAATGTGACCTTGAACACTTCCAGTGATGGGGCATCCACAACTCCCTTGGGTAATCTCTTCCAGTGTCTCACCACCCTCATTGTAATAAATTTCTTCCTTGTGTCCAATCTAAATCTACCCTCTTTCAGTTTAAAACCATTGCCCCTTGTTCTGTCACTACAGGCCCTGGTAAAAAGTCTCTCTATCCTTCTTATAAGCTCCCTTTATATATTGAAAGTCCACAATAAGGTCTCCTTGGAGCCTTCTCTTCTCCAGGCTGAACAACCCCAAGTCTCTCAGCCTTTCTTCAAAGGAGAGGTGTTCCAACCCTCTGGTCATTTTTGTGGCCCTCCTGTTCATATCTTTCCCATACTGAGGACTCCAGAGCTGGATGGTGTACTCCAGGCGGGGTCTCACAAGAGTGGAGTAGAGGGGGAGAATCACCTCTCTCGACCTGCTGGCCACACTTCTTTTCATGCAGCCCAGGACACAATTGGCTTTCTGGGCTGCAAGCGCATATTGCCAGCTCATGTCCAATTTTTCATTCACCAGTATGCCCAAGTCCTTTTCCCCAGGGCTGCTCTCAATCCCTTCATCCCCCAGCCTGTATTGATACCAGATGTTGCCTTGACACAGTTGCAGGACCTTGCACTTGGCCTTGTTGAACTTCATGAGGTTCCGGTGGGCCCACTCCTCGAGCCTGTCAGTGTCCCTCCGGATGGCATCCCTTCCCTCTAGCAAATCAGCTGCACCACTCAGCTTGTTGTCATCCCCAAACTTGCTGAGGGTGCACTCAATCCCACTGTTTATGTCACTGATTAAGATATTAAATAGTATTAGTCCCAGTATGGACTCCTAAGGGACACCACTCATTACTGGTTTCCATGTGGACATTGAGCCATTGACTGTAACTCCTTGGATGCAGCCATCCAGTCAATTTCTTATCCATCTATTAGTCTATCCATCAAATCCATATCCCTCCAATTTAGAGGCAAGAATATTGCGGGGGATCTCATCAAAGGCTATTCAGCAGTCCAGGTAGGTGACGCCCGTAGCTATTCCCTTGTCCACTGATGCAGTCACTCCATTGTAGAAGGCCACTAGATTAATCAGGCACAATTTGCCCTTGGTGAAGCCATGTTGACTATCTCTAATCACCTCCCTGTCTTCCGTATGCCTTGACATAACTTTCAGGAGGATCTCTTCCATGATCTTACTGGGCACTGAGGTGAGGCTTACTGGTTGGTAGTTCCCAGGGGCCTCCTTATTATCCTTTTTAAAAATTGGTATGATATTCCCTTTTCTCCAGTCACTGAGGACTTCTCCATGACTTTTCAAATATGATGGAGAGTGGGTTAGCATCTATATCTTCCAATTCCCTCAGGATCCTGAGAGGCATCTCATAACCCCAGGATGAATCTTGTCAACTCTGGAATGCGTCTTGTCTAAAAACTAGCTCAAATAATGGATTTAGGATTTGCTTAGATTGGTGGGTGAAGCTGAAGGTAATACATGTCCAGGCTGAGCACTCAGGCTTTTGACCTGGAGGCTTCTTTGACCAGCTTATCCTGAGCAGGACGTCAGAGGAAGGGTGCTGTGCCTACCATATACAGCTTATATCTAAAACCTTAGGGACTAACAATGAAGAATCTGCTATACCCTGGATGCTGCCTGCCATCTTACACCTTTGCCTTGCCATTTGAGGTATTTTTCTTCTGCTCTACTGTAATTTAAAGTCAAACAAGTTACCTTAAATCACAGGTATTATAAGTTAGTGTAGATAAAGGAACATCACACAGATTGCGTAGCTTTCAGCATAACCGTACAGAAAAGAAGTGTCTTGAGCTGGATGACTAGGTACTCTTCACAAAACATGTTGTACAGGGTTGTATAGTCAGTACATATGGAATGTTAAGGTGCTTCACAAAGAGGATCTAAAAATTGTAATAAAGTTATAGAGTTATCCAAAATAAAATGTTGAGGATGGATCTACATTTTAATCTTCAGCACTTTGTTGCTCAAATTTCAGACTCAGCATGTCACCTCTATTAACTGATATCTACAGTTTTTTAAAACAGAAATGTTAGCATCCAGACAGAAGAGAAAAGAGATAACTCTTTTAGAAACAGTCTTACCAACCTTTTAGGAAATAATTTATTTGTAAAACATAGTGTGAACACAATTTTAATCTCTGCTTGACAAATGTTAACTCCCATTTCTCTTTTTCAAGAAAGTTGTATTTATCTCTTACCACAGTACTTTAGAATGGATCAAGTGTACCTGAAATCATGTCTGCTAAAGCTGTGTGTCTACACAGAAAGAATAATTCAAGATTTGCTGTTCCAGGGAAGAAAGAATCTTAATTACCGAATCTCCATTCACAGAACATGAAAATATTCAGTTTCAGTCTTGGAACCTGAAGTGAATTTTTATTTTATCCAGTGACTGTGTCATGCAGAATGCATGGACCCAGATTGAAGTCTCTGCCCTTCAGCTGAATAGCTTCTTTCCCCTTCTCTTTTTCCCCATCCTGGACAAATCTTGTTTTGTTTTATTTGTCCCCATGGCAAGGCTTCAAGAAGAGAGATAAAGAACAGCCTCAAACAGTTACCAACATATCCTGCAATGTAATTGTTAAGACATGTTATTGTAAGGTTGAAAATGGAATTTTAAACTTTTCAGATAGCAACCTCATATCCAGGGTGAATGAACTAAACACTAGAAACCATCACTCTTATCTTAAGAGAAACATGAAGTCTGTATTTAGGATAGCACTTGCAGCCGTGAAGGCCAGTTAACTGAACTTACCACCCTACAATCTCAGGATGAGACAGTATAGAGCATGACAATTCTTGCTTTAGCTGTGGGCAAGTTTCTGTTCACCATATCACTTGCTGGAATCTCATTCTGAGCTGTTGTGTTTACCTCTTGCCAGACATAATATAAGAAGCCCATACACCTAACATAAGGCTCTATAATTCCTTTTCAAGGAGTAAACATTAAAAAGTTATATGCTTGCAATCTCAGGATGTGAGAATGCTTATCTTCTAGTAGGTCTAGTCCAAAGTAATTTACTTAACTTCATAATGACAAGCAGGCTGTTGCTTATACTTTTGTCCTTTTGTCTTTTGTCTGTCCAATCATAGGCAAATTTTTCTTCTATCCAGGCACCTCATGTTCAGGATGGTAAGGATAATTACACTGCAGTTATTTCAGGTAGGCAGAGACTAACAACCTTTATTATTATTGTAGGACCAGTTGGCAGAAATAGAGCATGAGGCCATTCAAGAGAGAGAAAGAAAAATAGCTCTCCAGGGGAAGCTCTCAGGTAAAAGGTGCTGTACACTGTAAGGTGTGCAGAGACCTTGATGTTTACTTTCCTGTTATTTTCTAATTGGTATAGTGTTTAAGGTATGCTTGGAGTACAGCTCTTCTTTAGGGATACAGAATAAATTATCTATTAAGTTTCCTGAGGAAAGGAAAAAATAAACCACTGTTCTTTGAACTAGATCCATTGCTCTGTAAAAACCAAACAAGAATTACATAGTAGAGAAATTATTTCAGATTTCCTGAACTATTATCTTTTTTTTTCTGATTTTACAATAAAATTATACTTTTAAATGAAAATACAGTTAGTATGTCTCACTTTTTTTTTTTTTCTCTGTGACAATATTGGACCTCACTGGGTTACTTATTAGTGCTGTTGGGGAAGAGCTTGTATCATTGCATCACTCTCTAATCCTGTGTGTTTGTTCATTTGGGTGAATGCAATTTTCCTTTAAGCTAGAGTTCAAATTTCTTTTTGATGCACCCTCTGGAATAAAATCTGTCTGTTATAATAAAAAATGTATCTTATGTTAAGTGAATAAACAAATAAAATAAGATACTAAATAATAATAAGATACTAATATGATACTAAACAGATAGTATCTTATTTTCTGTTCATATATTTCCAACCTGTTTTAGTCAAGCTTGGTTGCCAGGTCAATGCTACTACTCCACAGTAGTTTAAGTGGTGCTGCACATAGACTTAATGAGACATGCATCTCATTAAACAGGAAATAGTAAGAATTAGGATATGTTTAAAATTCCACTTTTCCAGAACCAAAGCTTCTGAATGTATACAAAATATGTCTATTTAGGGAGAAAAACTCATGTTCTGCTGCTTCTGGTTGTTGTTTGCATATGTTTTTTAAAAGAGATAAACAGTAATTAAAATTTATTTTAAAACATGACTGGAAGAGATGCTCCATTTCTGTATCGAGGAAATGTTGACATGCAACATATACAGCATATTGTCACTTCTGCATTCTGGTCCAGGGTGACCCCTGACTAAAAGATGGGATGAGGGCACTGTTAATATATCCTGTTGAAGCTGTGCCACCAGTAAGAACATAGAATTCATCTTGTTTAGATGTATATGAAGGATGTAGTAGACAATCTTTACCTAGAGAACAAACAGCAGAAAATTTGCATTTGGATCTTCTAAAGCACTGAACCTAAAATCTCCAAGTGTTGCAGTTAGTAGACTATGTTTTCAGGGCAGTTGTAATAAGTAGGTGATGTATAAACTCAGAAACAACTACCTCCATACCTTCAAACAGTATTTTAAAAAGACAGGTGTTGTAGCTGAATTTTATGAGGGCTTGATTCTGTTCATGAATATGGAACATGATTTGCATCTAATAGACTTTATACCCCAGAGACAGTTTGTGTTACACCATTTAATTTCTGGATCTTAGCAGAGCTTGAGCACAAGACTCTGGGCTGTTGAGCTTAGGAAAAAGATGTGAAAGCAGTTCTTGAATTTATGGAAAATGCACGTGCTTTTATTCAATCCAATGAATTTTAGTGCCTTCTGGGTCAGCAAGCTCTGGACATAGTTTCTGGTTTTCAATTCTGTTGTTTCTATATTACACTTCTTTAAAGAAAAAAGGAGCGTAAAATAGGACACCAGCAGAGAAGGGGATATAGCCCCAGAGGGACTGACTTTAGCCAGGCTTTTAACATTGTCCCCCATAACATCTTCATTGACAAACTGATGAAGTATGGACCAGATAAGTGGACAGTAAGGTGGACTTAAAACTGGTTGAACTGCCAGGCTTAAAGAATTATAATCAGCACCACGAAGTTCAGCTGGAGGCCAGTCACCAGCAGTGTGCCCTAGGGGTCAATAATGGCTCCAAAACTGTTTTAACAGCTTCATTAATGACCTCAGTGATTGAGCAGAGTGCAGCCTCAGCAAGTTTGCAGACAACACAACACTAGGAGGAGTTACTGACAGACCAGATGATTGTCCTGCCATTCAGAGGGATCTTGACAGGCGGGAGAAATAGGCAGAGAATAATGTCAAGTTCAACAAAGGGAAATCACTTCAGTTTTTCAAGATGCAATTGGACAGCGTGCTAGATAATCTCATCTAGGCTCTCTTTCCCACAAAAGGTTAGACCAGATGATCTTTCAAGGTCCCTTCCAACCGAGGCCATTCTACAATTCTATGACATGCAACATTCTGCACCTGATCAGGAATATTGCCATGCATAGGTGCTCTGTTACACACCCAGTTAACCATGAGCCACCTATGTGCCCTTACATCAGAGAAGGAAAACAGCCTCCTGGGCTGCATTAGTAGAAATGTTGCCAGCACCTCAAGGGTGATCCTTCCTCTCTGCTTAGCACTGGAGAGACACATCTGGACTGTTGGGTGCAGTTCTGGGCTTCCCAGTACAAAAGAGACACAGACCTACTGGAGCAAGTAAACAATGGGCCACAAAGATTATTAAGGTTTTGGAGCATGTGACATATAAGGATAGGCTGAGAAAGTTGGGACTATTCAGCCTGGGAAAGAGAAGGTTTAGGGGGATCTTATCAGTTTTAATAAATTTCTGATGGTTAGGAATAAAGAAGAGGAAGTCAAACTCTTTTGAGTGGTACTTAGTGAAAAGACAAAAGCAATGGGTACAAATGGAAATACAGGAAATTCCATTTAAACATAAGAAAAAAACATTTTTACTGTGAAGTTGATGACATACTGGAACAGGTTGCTCAGAGAAGTTGTGGAGTCTCCATTCCTGGAGATATGCAAAATCCAACCAGACACAGACAAGCCATCTACTCTAGTTGATCCTGATTTGAGGAGAGGTGTTGGACTAGATGATCTTCAGACATGCCTTCCAACCTCAATGATTCCATGATTCTGTGAATATATAACATTCTGACATTAGATTTAACAATAGTTAATCCATTAAACAACATCCCTAACTAGCTTCAGTAATTATTGCTATATTCTATTTAAAAGCAGGCATCTATGAGAAACAGGATGACTTCCCAATTTTTTTTCCCACAAAATTAAATCTTGCAGATGGTTTGCTTTTCGATACTATTTTTCCAACAATGAACTCTAACCTACAGTACCTGCTTCAATTACTAGACATTAAATCTTTTAAAATACTAATTCCTCATGAAGTTCGACTCTGTCACCTCCTGATCATATCATAATAACTGAAATCTAATGAATGAACAGGAAAACTCAGAGTGTAAAGATTTTTTTCACTATAAACAAAAATGGCAGTATGTCTCCACCACCAAAACTATGCTTTTACTACATTTTTTCAAGTGATGTGCCATGAACTAAATGGTTAAATGAAATTTTACATTCATAGAGCAAAGCATTGTAACACAGAATATAGTGTATATAAAAACCCATGTGTAACCTATGTGCATTCTGATGGTCTGTTCTTGTAAAGTGTACAGCAGAAATTGTTAGTACATTTAATGGCTTAGTATTTTCTGTTTTCTGCACATAATAGAAACTTGTTTAATGTGGCATGACAGCTGAGCTTTCTTGCAAGTATATATTTTGAAGAATGAGATATGCTTTCTGCTCCTTTGCCCCTTACTTTGAATTGGTCCCAAATTCAACTTCTCTTCAGGAATAAGAGCTAATTACTATGATGGTATGTTTTCAGTTTCCTGAGCATCTGTCTGGTTCTTTTAAAATATCCCAAAGGTATTTACCACTTCCAGATCTTGCATCATTTCCTCTATTCCTGGCAGGACTTTCTTTAAAACTTAGCCCCTAAACACTACTTGGTAATGTTTCATGAGCTTTTTCATTCACTCTTTGGCATGTGAAGACCTTAATTATATCCCTGTGAACTTCTGGCATAGGTCCAGATGCTGAGAACAGAAACAGCAGCAAGTTCACTTAAACAACACCTCTAATTGAGAAGCAGCAGTATGAAAAGTGGTAACTACCTTTCGCCTAGTAATTCTTTATTAGGAAACCACAGTGAGATGAATTCTGTTCACAGTTATGGCATTGCAGCCCTAATGAGAAGTGAATTTGATCTAACGATATTTGGATCAGAGAGAGTGTGTTTACAGTCTTCTCAACTTGTGCATATGATGATAAAGTAATAATTAGATAAAGAATATAATGGTGAGCTTAAAATATGTTGTACAAGAGTCTGATAATACATACATTCTGCTCATACATCTAAACAAATGAACTTTTGAACATATGCAGGAAAAGTGAAATGACCTTGTGATACCAAGGTTTATGAGTAAAAATGTATTAGTTGTGCACATGGGGTCCTGTTCAGACTTAATTTATGCCAGCGTCTACAAAAATGGAAGACTTGAGGAAGATGTAAAAACATGGTTCCTTTCTTGGCTCTGTGGAGGAGGACTTTGAAGGAAGAAAATGCTGCAAATTTTTAAGTGACATGGGCTACAATAATTCTGCTTATGTGACTTTAGCTAGGTCCACCGTGGATCTCCTTGGGCACAACCTGTGTCAGCATGGTCTTCACCATGGGCTGCAGGGGAATCTCTGCTCTAGTGCCTGCTGCTCCTCCTCCCCCTCCTTCTTCCCCGACCTTGGTGTCTGCAGGGCTGTTTCTCTCACATATTCTCACTCCTCTCTCACAGCTGCTGTGCAGCGGGTTTTCTCCTTTCTTAAATATGTTATCACACAGGCACTACCAACATCACTGATGGGCTCAGCTTTGGCCAGTGGCAGGTCCTTAGCGCTGGTTGGAACTGGCTCTGTCTGACATGGGAGTAGCTTCTGGCATCTTCTCACAAAAGCCACCCCTGCAGCTCTCCCAACACCAAAACCTTGGCGAGTGAACCCAATACAGGGTATTTGAATTATACAGTTTTCAGGAAATCAGAAACAGAGAGAAGACTTTGCTGATGACAGCTATGATCTGTTAATTGTCTGCGATAATAAACTGATGTAAAAATCAGTTTCCGTATCATTATTTTTCATCTGCAAGTCTACTTCTAGCTCAGTAGGAAACACTAGAAGTACACAAGTAAGCATCGCACCACCATACTGTGACTTCTTGTTTCTCATATGTGCTAGTATGGAAGAAGTTAAGTTTCAGGTTAGGATTTCTGAGAAAATTTGATGAGCCTTTGAAATAAAGCTTTTTTTTTTTTTAACATAGACCATCTCAGGAGCTGAAATAATCCATACATCCAGACTTGCTGCTAATGTGCAAAGCAGAGATGAATGTATTTATTTTTAATTAAATATACAATTATTCAAAAAATTGCTCTAGTTTTCACTGCAATATCAAAACACCATCACAACAGTTTTGTTATCAGACCCATGGAGAAGGCTACAGCTGTTATCTCTAATAGGAATTATATGAATATTACATATTATGCATTTTCACATAATTAGATAAAAAATTGACCTAGATAAAAATCACACAGGAATTGGTGTAAGGCTATTCTAAGCACCTGTACAGACTAAATAAAGATATTTGTAAAAGCAATCATTAAATCCACCCCCAAATGTAGCCCCCCCGCAAATGGTTAATTTGTGCAATTTTATTCATCTAATATAGTATATTTGAAAACATATTTTCTTTGTAAAACGGAGTACAATCTCCATTTGCAAGGAATATTTTGTTTCTTCTAGGAGAAATTCCTACAAGCATTCAGATCATCTCATAACAGTGAACAAATCAGTACAAAGTGAGACTCACCACAGTTGAAGGAAACGTATAGCACCATTCAGTATGCTGACTTCCTAGATTTCTTTCATGTCTGTGACTGCTGTGTGAATATCACACAGAATAAAACCAAATTCTTACCACTGCATATTAATGATAACCTGTAATCACAGTTAAATACAGAAAATAAAAACAACTATATTATATTTTAGTACTACTATTAAATTTGAGTGAATATGTTACTGAAGATGATATACCAAATAAATACTTCAAAACTTTTGTTTATTAAATATTTTCTGAAATTCTATTTTATCCTAAACATTTAATTATGCCAGTCTATCAGCAGTTGGATTGGACCCATTGGTGTTTTGATATCTACAAAAAAAGATGCTTCTATCCAAGATATTATCTAAAGTCTCTTCACAGTCGATTAAGAAAAAAACAAAGGCTTTTAGGGTATATATGACTTATTTTCGACCTTTACCTTAGAATAAGATTAAAAAAAAAAAATCCAGATATCAAAAATTATGTCAGACAAATGGTATTTCATCTATAATGGTATTTAATCTATAATTTCTTGCACTCATAGTTTCAAATATATGCTTGTGTTTAACTTAAAAAAAAAAAAACACAAAACAACAAATCAAATTAAACAGTTATGTTTCCCTAAAAATGTATAATCTAGTCAATTAAAGAGTGTCAGTGATATTTTAAAGCAAGTTAGAGCCATATCTCTTGGACATGGAACACCCATTTCAATCAATTCTGCTAGGGCACTAATTAGTCATTAACTTAGTAAGCAAAAGAGTTAAGTGTTTGTTGGATGTGCAATATGCAGTGGTTTGTTGGATGTGTTGAATGGACCTTTACCCTGAAAAGAGTTTAGATTAATAATTTTGTTTCTTGCTCCCATTAGAATTCATGAGCTTAAATGGACAGTTGGAAAGACTTGAACGTCTAAGGACAACATAAACTGAAGCCAGTAAACTCCAGAAGCTATCCTAGCTGTTAGAAAACTATAAGGAAAGCTGCAAGTGCTCTTAAAATAGAAATTAAAATTAGGTGATTAAGATTTCATAAAAAGGTACCTATCTTGATTCCAATTTACCACTGTGCAATCTCATCAGGTTAGACTCTTCTCTCTGGTAAGCCATGAACTTCCATATTTTTCAGCTGAAAGTACAGTAGTTAACATGCTGATGAGGTTAAATCAAAGGAATGAGTAGTTTTTTTGAAAAAAACCCTCTATTCTAAGTGGCATGTGAGCCCAGATGCAGACTATACCACAGCAAAATCAATGGATCAGGATTGAGAGGTTTAATTTTGTGAGAGATTTAATATATAAGGCATGCTCTGAGAATGGGAGGGGACTTGTCAAGACATTGAAATTCATTTGAAGATTCAGATTGTAGACCCTGAGAGAGGGAGCCACAGGAATGGGGCTGCTTCACAAAATGAGTGTGAACCCATCACAGGCCATGCCATCACCAATAGGATGCAGTCTCATGGGGTCTATGCAGGGCAACACTGGTGACAGAAAAATGGTCCATCAATAGGGTCCATGCAAGACAAAGTAATGAGTCAAGTCTTGTATCCATGCAGGATGTCCAGTCAACAAGCAAGGAAAGCAAGAAACAGGCAATGAAGCAGGACTACCTATGGTGTGTATCTAAGGTGTGTATCTATGGTGTGTACCATAGGTGTGTACCTAAGGTGTGTATCGAAGGCTCATCCAGAAAGCAGGACTTGAGACAAGGCTACCTGTAAGGTAAATGCCAAGGTCCATTCAGAAGACAGGGTTGAAGACAAGGTGAGGTATAACGTAGGCTTGGATCCATCATATACCACTCATATCAGGCTTGGATCCATCATATCAATACCACTCAGGACAGCAGAAGACAGGGCACAGCACACCTAAAGCATAGTTCAGGTCAGATCTGAGAGCCTGATCCTGAGCTTAAAAGGCACTCCTGGGCCCACAGGTAAGGGAGTGAGGACCCAGCTGAGGCTTGTCAGGACATTGAAAGCCTATTAATGACCTAAGGGTTCTGAAAAGATACTACAAAAGCCTGTATTAGCTTCCGGGGAATAACTACTGAAATCCTGACACAGGTTTATCTCAGAAGACTTAGGTAGAGAAGCAAAATGTTCCCCTTTTAGTCAGATGCTTAAGGCACAAAAATGTATAAGAACAACTTCATTTGCAACCTGTAACTATAGGCATATATTTCCTCCACAATAAGAAATTTCCTAGTCACGAAGATATGGTCAGCTTTGAAGGAGCTTTGGAGGATGTGAAGAGGTATGCTATTTATTTTGCTGAAATAGCTTTGTATTATTTACTCATGCATTCTTCTGAGCAAAAGTAGACTTCTTATCTATGAATGCATGCCCTCACAATTAGGGTAGAATCATTCTTATACTTTTCCTCTCTCCATTATGTCTCTCTGCCTAGTCAAAACTTAATTATTCATGCAAATAGAAAGAATGAATATTTTCCAACATATGATCATAGTTGTTTTCACTGCAAAAATTTCTGAGACCATTTTTGGTGTGCATTGCAAGAAAAGAAACAAAAGAGTCTGAATGTATGCTAAGTGCACTTCTTTAAAAATTCAGATGAACATTCATAGAGATTGCTTTGCAAGGGATTCTCTAGAGAAGCTGATTTCAAAGCACATTGAACTCAATAGAAAAATAAAATTGTTTTGGATCAGGCCCTACATTCTTTATTTGTTCATAATGCATTGTTTTCATTACTGCAAAGAAGTCACAGAGCAGACAAAGCTGGGAACCCAGCAGTCTGTTGTTCACAGACAAGATTTATATTAACAGATGCTACCAGCAAGCAGAAGCTAGAAGTGGAATTTGGGAGGACAGGTTAACATCTAATGCTATGAAATAATATAACAAGCCAAGGAAGATTTTGCTTTATCTTGCTCTCCTTCTATTATATTAAAATATGCAAATGAAGTGTCAAAAGAGTCCTAAAAAAGCTTATGTTTAATTGCATTAATATGCACTCTTGCTTGGAAAAGTGTGGCACTCATTTTCCCTCAGCTGTCCATCCTAAAAGCACATGACAGCATGCTCTTAAAATCTCAGGTTGAGACGTGTTTGAATTATGAGCTCAGATTATTAGTTGAAATATTGTCTTTTTCTTTTTACCTTCCAAGTCTTAATTAAAAAGCACTTTTCAAAAAAAAAAAAAAAAAAAAAAATCAGAATCTGGTGGTGTTCCTGGCTTTCACAAAAGATTTCCCTCTTTCTGTGTCTCATCCTGAATTCTTAAGCTGAAGACTAAATTGGAGAGATGTTTCTCTTAGCATCATTGGGATTTAACCAAAGTGCACACATTGATTTTGCTTTGTACTCACACCCAAAATATCTTGCAAACACCGGTGAGATCCCAAGAATGGGACACAGCTGTCATTATAAGATTTGTCCTTTATTTTTTTTACAAAATACAACTATATATTTTCACAATATCCTGTTTGTTTTCAAGAACCTGAAACAAAGTATTATTTTTCTACTAAAATAATGTTAGAACAATTTTTTAATAATTCAGCATGGATTGCTACAAAGACATGTAAATACTAATGTACAGTTGTTTCCAGAAAATGTGCTATAGCTATTACACCTCTGGGAAATAATTGTTCTAGCCTTGAAAAAAAACGTGAATTTACTTGCTTGTGCATATTAGTTAAATTGCATATGGTTACTTCAACATTTGTCCCTAGTCACTTCTTCCTCTTCTGTTGGTACTTTCACTGTAAGTTAAAGTAGGGGAGTTCCTTGGGTGGCTGGGCTGAAAGAAGGTTACAAATAAATCTATTGCTTCTTGTGACTGAAAAAGGACCCATAAACCTCCACATCTAGTGCAGGAATAGGTTTCTCCTTTCCTTCTTGAATTAATGTTCCTTCTTGAATAAATGTATAGGTGTTAAAATCTCATGTATTACCTATCCATGAAGGAGCTCATAGATATGGCAGTTCAGCACAAATGATTGTGTTATTTCAAGCTGCTTTTAAAAACATATTAACAGGAAAAGGAATACATATGTATAAATGTATGGGGAGAACAGCAAATATTGTCTATAATAGGACTCAGTGAAAAAAGAGCTTCTCCAGTTCACTTCTGACAAGGAATTAGCCCAACATTTTCTATGAAAATGTAGGTTGTCTTTCTATGTTACTTGTTTGTGATTCCTACTTAATACAGCACAGGATTAACTTTCTCATGAGCATAATCATCTGGTAACACATGCTTCATGGCCTACAGCAAAAGCAGAAAAAACTTTTCTACAATAATTTGTATGGTTCTAGTTGTACTTAGGATTTGTATAATTTTATACTAAAATTGCTTATACTTCTTCACCCAATAGAGGTACATATAGCACCATCTAGAGATATAAAAGCAAATTTTTTAAATGAAGCACTATCAAGCAACCAGTATACAAGATGACTTTGCAATTTACAATTACTGTTCAAACTATATTTTCAAATGATAGGCTGTAAGAAAATCACACATTCTTAATTGAAAGCAAATACTTGTTTAATGTTGATTCCCTGCATGACTTTTCCAGAAATACACTGATCAAGCAACTTCTGACTATAATTTGCATTCTATGGCAAATTATTACAATAATGAGTAGATTATGCAGTATTTAATGACATTCTTAAAAGCCCCTCATGTTGAGTAGAAATATTAAATATCCCTTAAATAATATGTAGGATAAACACAGAAAATCAGGCTGGTAAGAATTAATATGTAGTGTTATTCCACTTAAGAAAGCACTCATTTAAACACTGTTACTAAGATCTATAAACATGAAGTCAGGCACAGTGGCATTAAAAGTATTTCAGATTCCTAGAAGATTTTGATGATTACATTTAAAAAAAAAAAGATGATGTGGTTGAAGACTAGCCAACTTACATTACAAACAAGATTCACAGTCCTCTAATTTTGTTCAGTGAAGGCATCAATCACTTGCATCCTTATAAATCATGTCTATAGCTACTGTACAGTAATAGTACTTTTGACTCTGTAAGAAGTCTGTTTGCTTTATCTTCTACTATAGTCAATGGATGACAGGAAAAGGTAAAGACAAGAATATGGATTTTCAAGATTTTTTAGTATGTCAGTGAAGGAGCGATCACAGATGAAAAGTCTATTACTTTTTTTTCCTCCCTTTAACTGTTAATTTTCTTACATGATGAGCTACTTCAGCCAAGACATTTCAGAACGACTCTTCACCTGAAAGAAAACAGCTTATAAAAAAAAGATTAAAAGTATATATAATTATAAAATGTCGCCTTTAGGCTAAGGTGATATTTGAAATCCTACTTCTGTGTTGAGACGTTTTTAGCTGTGTTAAATCAGAAAGCAAATCTAAAATAAATTAATTTTTAATATCATAGTACAATAGTCTCCAAGTCCTTTCATACTGGTATACAAACAAAACTAAATGCAATTAAATTAGTGACATTATATGAGTGTAAAATGAGCACACAGAAACCAGCATTAGACCCAAAGTATTTACAGGAAGAAAAATCTATATTAAAATTTGAATAATAATAAAATCTATTAAAATGATTCAATATATTGTAAGAATACTGATAAGAGTTAATGACCGTATTTCTCCAAGTCTACAGCTATCTCCTGTAAGCAAAAGATAAAAAAAGAAATTTGCCAGAAGAGCTGAAAAGTGATAGCTGAAGTATATGTGAAGGTCAGATACAGATTACTGATGTTTTAAAATTTATTACTTCAAGGCTCTTCTTTTTGTAAAATATGATGGTCTCGGTAATATGTTATTGACACAGAAACACACAGCACAGCACTGGCAATCAGTGAAGAACAGTGTTTTAGAATGAAAGTTGTTATCTTCTTTACTTGATTACATCCAATATTACTTCAGGCTATATACGTGAAAGTAATTTACCTTCCAATATTTTAATCTTTGACCCTAATTTAATGAGATTACTGGGATTCCCAGGGATAGATTCCAATCGTTAATATGATCATGGAATTGATTTAGAAAAGCTTGTGAAACATTAAAGGTAGAATTTTACTTATCTAGAATTAGATTCTCTGGTCTTAGTTCAAGTAGTTTAGGACATACCTTTGAGAAAAAAAAATCACTAAAATCAATGTAAAAGAGAGAAACAGAATCTGGTTTTATAGGTAGGGTGTTGGTTATTCACTTAGGCTTTTCTCCTAGGTGAAAAAAACTCCAAAGAGTGATTCAGATATATTTTTAAGCTGGGTAGGATAAATAATCTTCTAGAATAGTCAGTCAGTTCCTCTGTCTTACATTTCCTCTGCTCTCCTCTCTCTGTCAAGGAATGTAGATCACATGTTTCTATTACACACCCTGACTGAGGTCAAGTTAATTGCACTTATTACCAGACTCATGATTTTTCATGACTGTTTTACCTGGTTTTCATGAAGTCACTAAAACACGAAGTTGTACTAGATTA
The DNA here is from genome assembly GCF_034638445.1 of Ciconia boyciana. Classification (NCBI taxonomy): domain Eukaryota; kingdom Metazoa; phylum Chordata; class Aves; order Ciconiiformes; family Ciconiidae; genus Ciconia; species Ciconia boyciana. The sequence goes on from NC_132934.1 coordinate 179,862,834, forward strand.
GCGTCCACTAGATGTAATGAAAATTATCTGGTATCTACATTAAGGAAAAATACTGAATCCTGAGGGGTGGGGGTGGAAATATTCACCAGTGCCCTGAAACAAAAAAAAAGAGTAGAATATTAACTATGTACCTATCTTTACTATCTAAAAGCTAACAAAAGTAAAATATTAGCTTCACTAAAATGACTTGAAGACATGCATAGCAAAAACATCTTTAGCTTTGATTCAAAGGTGAATTTTAAATAGAAGGAAAAAAACATATTGGAATAGTACTATTTCTTTTTAAAAAATGCAAGCTAAACAACACTGAAATATGGACTGGTTTTTTTGAACTTTGTAGGTTGATCACATACAGTAAACATTAGTAAGTCTAATTAAAGGTGCAAAAAGTATTTTTTCTAATAATCTGCCTTATGATTTTCAACGACCAAATACAAGAAAGAATATAAATAAAAATTACTCTTTGACCTCCCTTTGGAGCGCAGAAGTGTTGTGTACAGAACATATCAGTATGCAGCTACAGCAGGCCTCATTAGTTTGCCATCTGCCATGGCGCATAGATGCTAAAATGTTGTTATTGCAAGGTTCATTGAGCAGTAAAATTATAATACTTAAAAAAAATGTATTTTAAGTAAAAATCCCTTGAAAGAAAACAGCTGCCAAATGATGACTGAGGCTGTGATCCCATTAAAAAGAAAAGACATCAAACAAATAGAAGAAATTTAAAAACAGTCATATCAGCCTTAGCTCCTCACTCCTTTAAGAATGCTAAGTGGATATAAAGATGAATGAGGTAACCTTTTCAATAAGGTGATATTTTCTACAAGGCAATATTTAAATGACATACAAGATAGTATGTTTTATCCTAGTTATTTCTGTCCCAGCACATCTTCATTGGCTAAGAGGTAAAGTATTGGAACTGTCAGAGAAGTTGTGTTCATGTTTCATTTCATTCAAACTTTTCTGGACTACTTCTATTTATCATCAGTTTTAGGAGTTTCTACATGAAGAAAGGAAAACTAGAAACTGCAAGAAGTTTTGTGAGTTTGGATAGTTGTCCAAAAACTGTAAGGGTAGTTTTGGATACTTTTTAAAATATAAAAATATAAATAACATTTTTCATTAACAGACTATATCTTTATTCATATGTAAATCATTCATACCCTCTGAGACTATCTTATCTTTTAAACCAAAGATAAAACATTTTCCTTCTTCTAAATGGAAGTTCCAGCTATATAGCTGGGTTTTGTTGATTTGCCAGAAAGGGATGAATGATATACTGTGGCCACAGAATTTTTCTAAATGTTGACACATGAACATCAAATTTTCTAAGGCATTCTATCCTTAGCATGGATTGGGATAATCCTCAGAAATTTTAGAAGTAAATTGAAGAGGGAATCTCTTATTATGTTTATGAGAAACCTACCTGGACAACCTTCCAAAGAAAAGATCTAAGGGACAACAGAGAAATAAATTTCTCCTGTGCCCTTAAAAATACAGCTAGAAAGAATTATTCTGACTAATAAGTAGGCTTTATAGTGCAGAATGGAAAATAGACTGTGCTGTTTCCCAACTCAAGGACCTAGAGTTATTTTGTTTTTTTTTCTTCCAGAGGAAAGGGAATAAATTTATTTTAAGCTCAGGTTGAAAGAAACAGCATTTTGTGTTGGGATTATGCTATCTCTGTATTTCTTTAAAAAAACAAAAATATTATCTTCTGCCTGACATTGTGCCCAAAGAATATCAATGTCTCCATAAAAAATAATAAAAAAACCCGTTAAAAATTACAGTCTGATAATTAAAAGTGATATTCTTGGGTAGAAAAATATTGGGGATAATTAATGGTCACCATATAAGTGGCACAGTATTAATTTCTTTAGAATTTTAAAGTGGTATCTTTTAATGTTGCATGGCTAGGATCACAAAGGAATATTTTTACAATTAATAGAAACAACAAAAACTAGATTATCTCTTTACCTCAGATGTTAGAACACTAACCAATGCCTAGAAACATTCTTGGCTACTGGAATACTATCAGCTATGCAGTTACCTTACAGTTTTATCTCTTAGATTATTTTTAGGAAACCTTTCCTTTATTGGGCTGTTTTGTCTTTGTTTGATTACGAGGTCGCATTAACTTTATTGCACACACACAAAAAAGAAGCAGCTCCATTTTATTCTATCCTATAACACAGATAATTGCTCCTTTCATCTCAGAGTAATACTCAGTTCCCTAGAGCTTCTTTGATAAAATAAAATGTAATCATATTAAATAAATATAATAAAAATCTGAATCCTATAGAGTTAACAGAACAAGTTTTGATACAGTTTTTTCATTTATGGTATTTTCAGTAAACTACTTTTGCCAAATTATAAAGATCAGTGAAATTAATGTAATAACATTTAGTAAAAATACACATTTTTTTTCTGTCAGTCTCTTTCTGTCTCTGATATTTATCTCCCAATACAAATGAAAAATAATATTCAAATCTTCTCTGCCTGCCTCCTTTCTTCTTCCTGTAGTTAACATATGCTGTTAGTGTTCCCTACTATGTTGCTACAAGATAAAACTACATAAATAGTTTGAGAGTTCTTTCTCATTCTCAGTTAACTTCTATGCTTGAGGACATCATAGTATTATCAGAATACAGTAGAAGCTATCCTAACACTGCAGATTTTTTTAAGCAGCTTTTGACAAATCTCGTACATACTATACATTATATTGATGTAATAATAAGCATGAAATTTAAAGTTTGATTGTGACTGTTACAAAATTGTTCACACAAAGTGGATTAAACTAGAATTCAAACAAATTATTGTCTGATACATTTGAATTACTTTATTTATTCTCTAATGAATTATTTCAAAGTGCTACTTTATATGTTAAACATATTGCATTATACTTAGGTAATTTCTGGAAATTGATATATAAAAGTGACATATAAGGAACACTAGGGAACAATTTCAGATGTTAGAAACTCTTTTAAGAAAGCATGCTCAAAAATCTTGGCAAATATAACTTTTTTTTTCTTCCCCCACCTTTAAAGATTATGTTCATGGATGTGGGGGGGAACACTGCCACCAAGGATGAGGAAAAGGCTGAGGGACTTAATGCCTTCTTTGCCTCAGTCTTTAATAGCTAGAGCAGTTATCCCCAAGGAATTCAGCCCCCTGAGCTGGAAGACAGGGACAGAGAGCAGAATAAACACCTCATAATCCAGGAGGAAGCAGTTAACAACTTGCTACACCACCTGGACACTCACAAGTCTATGGGGCCTGATGACATCCACCTGAGAGTACTGAGAGAGCTGTCAGAGGAGATTGCCAAGCCACTCTCCATCATTTATCAGCAGTCCTGGTTAACAGAGAAGGTCCCAGATGACTGGAGGCTTGCCAATGTGAAGCCCATCTACAAGAAAGGCTGGAAGGAGGATCTGGGGAACTACAGGCCTGTCAGCCTGACCTTGGTACCGGGGAAAATTATGGAGCGGTTCATCCTGAGTGTGCTCAACAGGCATGTGCAGGCCAACCAGGGGATCAGGCCCAGTCAGCATGGGTTCATGAAAGGCAGGTCCTGCTTGACCAACCTGATCTCCTTCTAAAACCAGGTGACCCACCTAGTGGATGAGGGAAAGGCTGTAGATGTTATCTACCTGGACATTAGTAAAGCCTTTGACACTGTCTCCCACAGCATTCTCCTGGAGAAGCTGGTGGCTCATGGCTTAGGCGGGTGTACTCTTCGCTGGGTAAAGAACTGGCTAGATGGCCGAGCTCAGAGAGTTGTGGTGAAGGGAGTTAAATCCAGTTGGTGGCCGGTCACAAGCAGTGTTCCCTAGGGTTCCGTTTTGGGTCCAGTCTTGTTTAATATCTTTATCAATGATCTGGATGATGCGATTGAATGTGCCCTCAGTAAGTTTGCAGATGACAACAAATTGGGCAGGAGTGTCGATCTGTTTGAGGGTAGAAAGGGTCTACAGAGGGACAGTCTGGATCAATGGGCCGAGGTCAACTGTATGAAGTCTAACAAGGCCAAGTGTCAGGTCCTGCACTTGGGTCACAACAACCCCATGCGACGCTACAGGCTTGGGGCACAGTGGCTGGAAAGCTGCCTGGTGGAAAAGGACCTGGGGATGCTGGTTGACAGCTGGCTGAACGTGAGCTGGCAGTGTGCCCAGGTGGCCAAGAAAGCCAATAGCATCCTGGCTTGTATCAAAAATAGTGTGGCCAGCAGGACTAGGGAAGTGATCATGCCCCTGTACTCGGCACTGGTGAGGCCGCACCTTGAATCCTGTGTTCAGTTTTGGGCCCCTCACTAAAAGAAGGACATTGAGGTGCTGGAGCGTGTCCAGAGAAGGGCAATAAAGCTGGTGAAGGGTCTGGAGAACAAGTCTTATGAGGAGCGGCTGAGGGAACTGGGGTTGTTTAGCCTGGAGAAGCGAAGGCTGAGGGGAGACTTTATCACTCCCTACAACTACCTGAAAGGAGGTTGTAGTAAGGTGGGTGTCAGTCTCTTCTCCCAAGTAACAAGCAATAGGACAAGAGGAAATGGCCTCAAGTTGCATCAGGAAAGGTTTAGATTGAATATTAGGCAAAATTTCTTTACTGAAAGGGTGGTCAAGCATTGGAACAGGCTGCCCAGAGAGATGGTGGGGTTACCATCCCTGGAGGAGTTCAAAAAAACATGTAGATGTGGCACTTCAGGACATGGTTTAGTAGGCATGGAGGTGTTGGGTTGATGGTTGGACTAGAGGATCCTAGAGGTCTTTTCCAACCTTAATGATTCTATGATTCTATGATTCATGAGGTAGACATTTGGTCTAGAATTCATCTCATTTAATTTAGGATATAATGAATACCTAGAAATTCTTCCTTCCTCCAAGTATTGAAAGAGTATGGATTAAATCCCTAATTTTAAGGCAGGAAATATTGGTTAATGTTTATAGCAAACATTAGCCATTTTTCCAGTGAGATATGCTACGACTGAAGCTTGAGGAAGAGCTTGAAACATTCGAGAACAAAGAAATAAACTGAAATAAAAATGCTTGAAAAATCAAGTGTACAATATATGTCAAGATATGTACAACATGACATCAAGACATAGTGAATTGGTGGGTAGAGACATTTTAGAAGTAGAAAGTAGAACTGGAAGACAACTAAGAAGAATAATTATATTCTCCTGCATTCTGTGTTCTCTTGCTGAAAACAAACACAGCTCAGCAATTCAGGTCCATTACATTTTTAGACCATAGCTTTACATTAAAGATATGTCTGTAACCAAAATTATAAGTATGGATGAGTAGCAGTCAGAGGCAGGATCAAATTTAAAGGGTTCATAATACAACAGTAGCTTGAGCTCCCAACCACAAACCTCAAAAAATTAAACCACATTTTCCACACTCAGTGAGCTAATTTTCCACATTAACAGTAATGTACAAGTTAGTTTGGCAAAAACTTTAAAGGTGAAAAGATTAAAAATACAACTTAAAGAAGATAAACCAGGGAAAAAGCAATACTTAATTTTTAAAATGAAACAATTTACAGTCCTATATGCTCAGGCAATGGCTAGGCCAGTGACTCCTTTCCCCTCCTGCAGTAATATGTCACTCACAGTCTGGGAATGGCATGTCTTTCTATGTAACAAAGCCAAATGAAAACTAGTGCTGGTCTTGTGGTGCAAGTTGCTTCCATGTTGCTAGACACTGCTGCTAGCCATGTTTCACTGCTCTGCCAACCATTCTTCACTCCTCCCTCACCCACAAGCTCCTGCTACCATTCTCCCATTTTCTTTGCTAGGCATTTCTCACCTGTTGCTCTTGCTAGGAGCTTTACTAGGAGCTCATGTTCTACTGCCTATTCTAGCCAACCTCTCCAATACTGTTAACAGCTCCTGTTAATGTAAGGAATGGGCATCATTTACAATATCAGGATTTCTTGAATTAAAGCAGATGAACTGATTTGTGACAGCTTTTTCAGGTTCAGATCTCTGAAAACTGAAATGGAACTGTAGGTTAATAAAAACAATGTTCCAGGTTCACTCCTAATTTTGAGAACATAGTTATAGTATTTATAAATAATACTAATAAAAAAATTAGTATTATTTATTCACCTTCATAGAAGAGAATACATCTAATTGCTGAGAAGAGCAGGTGGCACTATAAATAACTGATGGAGAAGATAGAATATTGCTATTGACTTCAGTAAGACTAGTTCTTTTCTACCAATGTTACATATTAACTAAAAAGATTAATGTTTTCTGTAGACACTCATCACTGAACAACAAGATGGGCTCAGGGTTACTAACAGAACTCATCAATACTAAGAAAGAAAATTGAACATGAGTATGATGTGACCTGCGAGTTGATCTATTCCTGATTTTGCAGATACTCCATTTCATGTGTATTATCTGGAAATGGATGAAATAGTAGTTTTTATGATGGTTTATATGGAACCTACTAACTATAGTTTTTCATGACATAATTGTTATTTATTAGCTAGGTAATTTACAAGACAATGCAATCTTAATAGCATAGATCTTATGAGTTACTGTGACAATGCGTCATTATTAACACCAGAAGTAGTGACTTGATCTACTTAAACTCACCATAACTGCTCATGGATAATAGTATAAGATCTTTTAAAAGTAGAATAAATAACAACATCTGACAAAGTATATTTCATAGTTTTAATGCAGCAACACCTTAGGAATGTAACTATTTTAGTTAAAAGATGTGTGTAATATAAAACTGAAATGAAATACACAGCAAGCTAAAATGTAATAATTTCAATGAAAATAGTAATATCCTAAAGTACCGCCCTCATCACAATTAGAAAGTCACCATAATGTCACAATAGCATTCACAGGAAATAAAGGTCTATATTGAATGCTCTAATGTGATACTGACTATGAATAGCAAATGTTGTTTTAGTAATTATTTACTATATGATTGTAGTATTTCCTAAAACGTAGGACATTGTTGCTCTAGACACTTAACAAACTTAACAAATACAAAACAAATTATGGCAGCTGTTTCAAAGAGCTTACATTGTGATTTGAAATTAATATTTAAGAAGCATGTTCAAGAGATGAAAGACTGAGGAGGGAAAAGGACAGAGCTAAAGCAGACCAATAGCTGATTGACTGTCATTAGTGTCATGACTTCCCAGTAAGTTTGGAACAGAAGCAATCTGCGATAAAGGTATGGTAACTGTCAAGTTGGTCTGTACCTTTTTCATTATCAACTATTCTCAATATACTGCAAGGTAAAGTTCTTTTGTCATCATGCTGAAGTTTTGTTGCCAGCAGAATCTTTCCATGGTTGGCTAGTGTTGCTCAGGGAGAGTATGACTAAACAAGGTTAATGAAGTATTTAACAAAACTGATCCATCTCGTAAGCAGCCAGAGTCTAAGAAAGGCAAACTTTTTCTAAAGTATCACTGCATTTTTTAAAACTACATATATACTTGATGGCAGCATGGATTTACAGCAGCACTTCCTACATTTTGCAGATCACTTGCCACAGGTCAGATCTTCACAGATGAGCAGCCATCATTTTCACAGTGTAACAGAATTCACCCCTTATCACTGTCCAAGGTACAAGACCTAAACGCATGTGTGCATGAAGAGTAGACTATTCTCAAACTCCTACTCAAAGATATCAGCTTTTAAAAAAATCTGTCCATCCTCATTGCAATACATCATAGCATCATACTGAATTAAACTACTCAAAAAATTACACTAGACTACAGCAAACACAAGATGCACAGTGAACTCTCCACAGTTCCAAAAACATGGAGAAGAAAATACATATTGCTGTATTTGAACAAACAAACACTCTTCAAAAGCTGTTTTGTCACTAATGATGAAGAAGTGACAGGAAAGTTAACACCTATAGAAAAAACAGTTTCTTACAACAACATGTAATTTTTCTCAGTTTAGTTTCTGCATAAGTGTCAATAGGAACTTTAATCTTAGCTTGTCCTGTTCCCTTTTTAAACCTTGATACCTGCTTCGGCATCCTTCTGGTTCACTGGAAGAAGAATTTCGGATGGATATAGTTTCTCCATCTTTTCAATCTTGCAACTCTAGAGAGCCTTTATAATTTACTCTGTTACTGTAAGGTAAATATACATCCTTTTGTGCAGTGGCAGGGGAGGGCAAGGAAAAAGGGAGAAGGGATGGGGTGGAAGCTTCTTAATTGCAAACTCTGCAAATGAATGTTTTATCTTTGACTGAATGGTAAATGTATAATAGTGGCAAGGCAAAGTTGGAAAGGAAAGGTCATATCTTTCATTAGTCTAACTAATATAGCTTCCAAAAAACATCTAGGCTTCCCAACCTCCTAGCTCTTCCAGGTCTGATACAGATCTTTAAACTAAATACTGGGGAAAAAAAATCCTGTATATTATTCTTGTCTTTCTGATTCATGGGGCTATATGAAATTTTCCTTTTATGCCTCAGCAGTTTTTAATTTTGCTCTTTCAATTTCCTAAATTGTGTTTAATCTCACCATGCTCCATGTTGTTTACTGCGCATATTCCCTCTGTTAACTATTCAGTTTTGTAATCTCTTCCTGTTTTTCATGATTCCTATTTGGCTTGTGGCAACCTTGGAAAAGTCATGGCATTTCCTGAGATTCTGTCACTGTCAGTAATGGGTTGCTTTTGTCATTATCGCTTCTGAAATTTAGAAATTACATTGAAATATGTGGTGCTGTGTTTCTCTCATATATATATATCTAGCATGTCTCCATGATATTCTTTAATGAAAAACTGATTCTTTAGGAGGCATGTGCCAAAGATAACACTGAGTATCATAATACCAGAATTCTAATCTAGAAGAAGAGGTTTCTGTCACAGCACATACAATTCATTAGTAGAATCTGTTGCAAAATTCTATGGCATTACCTCGTCATATTCCTCCACCTTTAGGTTCCAGAAATCATTTTTGTCCTGAATGTGTTTAGTGTTCTCATTTTACACCTCTGTTCTTTTTCTAACACAACTTGTGGGTTTTTTATGGTTATCGAAGAAATATTCTTGATAAAAGAAAAAAAAAATAGTGTGATAGTTATGTTCTCCATTAAAGAATACATATATAACATAAGATTAAAAACTGAGAGTTCCCATTATGAAATTCAGATTTTGATCTAAACATGAAGAAGAGGAATAGATAAGGTAATCTTTTTTTCTGACACCATTTTAGCAAGCTAACTGTTTGGAGACATGGTGGGCTAAGATGAAAATTTTTTGTAAATGTTGATCCTTAAACAACAGAAATGCTGTACTCAAAGGAAAATAATACAATAAAATTAAGCAAACTGAGTTATAAAGTGCACAAAGGAAAAAAAGTAACATCTCAGATGCCTCTGTACATTTGTTTTATGTACTTTGTGCCCAGCCTTTAATTGTGGCCACTGTACAGACATAAATGGGTGAAACAAAGCTAACTAGTTAACACATAGAATCCCACTGCAGCAGAAAGTAAATACATCTGTGTGGTTTATAATTAAAATAAAGAAAAAAAAAAGAGATAGTTAAAGAGAAGAATGCCACCAAATAAATTATTTCAGTCAAATTAGAGGCTGAAACACCTACAAATTATAAATTAATTAACCAGGATATAATGAGTAGCAGTTGTCCTTGTACCCAAGTAGTATACTAAAATAGTGTAACTAACAATAGTACATAAGTGTTTTGCAATACCGTGAATGGCATAGGCAGACACAACCTAAACACATTTTATATGAGTATGTGAGATGTGAAAACGCATGTGCAGCTGCACATAGGAGGTATCCAAGTGACAGAAAAACAGTAAGTTGCGAGACAGAAGACAAGATAAGCGCAGGGGAAGGTAAATAGGCAGAACATGACTGGTAAAACCAAAAGCAAGGTAGGCAGTACCAGGAGCAGAGGAGAACCCTTCTTTCTGGGATAGGGACAACAGCATAAAAACATCAAGCATACACAAAAAATATTGGACAAGAAAGATGGCAAGCTTGCTTCAACTCCAGCTTCTTGTGTCAAAGGGCTTTCAAGCCTGATCACCTTGACCTCTGCAACTAAGAATCACCATGGGCCAGAGCCATTAGTGTTTACTATACAGCTATACAGAAGTGTGATGTTAATGAATAAATTTAGTAAAGTTTTGTTTTAAAGTTTAAAAGTGGCTTGATACATCAGTCATCTAAACACTCCCATCACAGTCATGTCTAATGCCTTAACTGTAGTTTATATACATATAGAAAGAGACATATATTCAGTTATAGCACATTGATACAGAAATGCTAATTTAGCCCTTTGGACCTAATTTTCCAAAGGTAGTTACCTAAGTTTGTAGTATGAACAAAGCTCCCACTAACTTCAGCAAGGGGTTTCTTTATTCTCTTTCTCCGAAAAGTCTGGTGCTACCATTTGGCAATCAAATTTTAAAATACTAGGTTTTGTTTCTGTAAGTAAGAACTTCAGGTTCCATTCCAAAGGAAATACATTTTTTTTCTTAAGATCCAATGGTTTAAGGAGATGCATCCATATACAACCACAGTCCTACTACTGATATTCAAGTTTTTGCCAAGTCTATTATTTTCCATCATGTTATGTCAGCGTATTCAGTTTGCGTGGCAAGGTTTTAGTGTGTGGGGGGGTTTACAGGGCTGGCTTCTGTGAGAAGCTGCTAGAAGCTTTCCCCATGTCCGATAGAGCCAATGCCAGCCGGCTCCAAGACGGACCCACCGCTGGCCAAGGCCAAGCCAATCAGTAACAGTGGTAGTGCCTCTGGGACAACATACTTAAGAAGGGGGGAAAAGTTGCTGTGCAACAGCAATTGCAGCCAGAGAGAGGAGTGAGAATATGTAGGGAAATGACTACGCAGACAGCAAGATCAGTGAAGAAGGACGGGGAGGAGGTGCTCCAGGCACCAGAGCAGAGATTCCCCTGCAGCCCAAAGTGAAGACCATGGTGAGGCAGGCTGTGCCCCTGCAGCCTATGGAGGACCCCATGCCAGAACAGGTGGATGCCCGAAGGAGGCTGTGACCCTGTGGGAAGCCCGCGCTGGAGCAGGCTCCTGGCAGGACCTGTGGACCTGTGGAGAGAGAAGCCCATGCTAGAGTAGGTCTGCTGGCAAGACTTGTGACCTTGTGGGGGACCCACACTGGAGCAGTCTGTTCCTGAAGGACTGTACCCCATGGAAGGGACCCACGCTGGAGCACTTTGTGAAGAACTGCAGCCTGTGGGAAGGACTCACATTGGAGAAGTTTGTGGAGGACTGTCCCCCGTGGGAACAGGGGAAGAGTGTGAGGAGTCATCCCCCCCCAGAGGAGGAAGGAGCGGCAGAGACAACATGTGATGAACTGACTGAAACCCCCATTCCCCATCCCCCTGCACCACTCAGAGGGAGGAGGTAGAGAAAATCAGGAGTGAAGTTGAGCCTAGGAAGAAGGGAGGGGTGGGAAGAAGGTGTTTTTAAGATATGGTTTTATTTCTCATTATCCTACTCTGATTTGATTGATAATAAATTAGACTAATTTCCCCAAGTCAAGTCCCATGACAGTAATTGCTGAGTGATCTCTCCCTGTCCTTACCTTGACCCATGGGCCTTTCATTATATTTTCTCTCCCCTGTCCTGTTGAGGAGGGGGAGTGATATAGTGGCTTTGGTGGGCACCTGGCATCCCACCAGGGTAAATCCACCACAGTCAGAATGCTTTTATAAAGCTGCCTAGAAAGGCTGAGATGAAAACCCAGAATTTAACTAATTTCGTGAGGCTGACCATCAGGATTTTCAAGAAAGCTAAAGGAGGCAATGGTGCTATTGGAAATCTTGTAAAGATTTTCTATACGTTATAAAGATTTACTATATATTTCTTCCCTAATTGTTTCTTTCTGGAGAACAGTGTTTGTTCCTGAGCTTTGTGAGGTACACATATAAAACAAAGCTCCTCACTTAAGGCAATGTATTTTGTGCATAATTTTGTTTATGTAAGGCATCAGATACCAAGAATTACAAATTAAATATTAAAATTCATAAATCAGCTTGTGAATGAAAATTATGACCATAGAGTAATACATAACTGATATCCACACCATTATTAAAAGAAATCTGATAATTATAATGGGATTTGAAAGTAAAAAAATGTTATAATTTTTAATCTTTGATTATAATATTTTTTTATTTTTCATTTCAGTTTGTGTTTAGAATCAAAGACTGATATACATAAGGAACAACTGATAGCAAATATATTTATAGCTATGTTTCATGTTTCAGCCACAAAACTGGTCATTTGTGTCCTTTTGTTTGAACTACCAATCTAATGAGTTTCACAGGTAAATCTCCTGTTGTCTCAAAGACACTTGGAAATGTCAGTTTCTCAATTAATAAATGACTATGCACAGCATTTTGATTTGAATTCCGCCACAAAATTCAAGCCCTTTTATCTACAAAGTATCCAGTTACATTGTTTTGTTCTGGAGTAAGTAATTACAGTATAAACTAGCACCTGCCGTATTTGACTGAGTGTACTTAAACTGAAATGACATTCTTCTTTTTATTTTTTTTTACCTTTTTTATGAAGAACCGTATCATTGACTGCTTCAGAATTTTATTTCTCTCTTCTAGGTAAATTTATTCAGAAAACAAAATATCAAAATACTCCTGAATAGTCAGGGGGTTGTGTATTTTTAAGAATTCCTTTCTCAGTCTTGAATTTAATATTAACTTCTGTGTCCTTTATTGTTAAGCTTTGTTTGCAAGTGCCAAACATAGTGAGGCTGCTAAGAAACACCACTCAACTTTCAAGTGTTCTTGTCCATTTTTTGTCTTTTGCAGTATTATGCTTTTGTAACTGTATGTCATGTTACCTATTACTAGGTTAAAATAGCTATGTTCTTGAGTAAGTACAAGAGGCAGAAATAGAAATGTTTACACAACTTGTGTGCTGGTGAATCAGAGAGTTGGGTATACTCAGCAGCAAACAGATATTTGTTTAACAAAGACTTGTGATCTCTTTCTTGTATGACACTCAAAGATTCAATCCACAAACAGGCCAAATGTCACATTTAGCACTACTGGTTATTATAAACAGTTCAGTAAAGTAATTTTTTTAAAATGTTTTGCTCATTGACACTTTACTTTCCTTTTGTAAATTAAAGGAAGCTAAAACGGATAAGTGTTTAAAATAATAGCTATTCATTATTCTATCAAAGCATGCATTATTTTTAAGAAAATAAAAAAAGCCCATTCAGTACTGTTGTTATATGATGCAGCACACCAGTTTCATGTATGCTGAATAGCAAAGAGGATATCCCATCTTTCAAAAGCTAAATAAATATTTAAATCAGATCAATATTCAGACAAGAATCTTCTTTTTAGTTTTCATGTCAGTGGTGGCATGTTATCTGCCAACACTTCTTGTTCAGTTTTACTCTGCTTTCTTGTTCCTGTTTTTGCTAACTTGGAAAGTCCAGGGACTATTGCTATATATGCTCACAGGTTTTAAAATGTGAAGCTCTATCATTTTTTCCTTTATTATTGCTACTTAACTATATTGAATTTTATCTTAGGTGTCCCTTGTATAAAATAACCACAACATTTCTGCCTCTCCTAAAGCTATCTGGTTGGTAGCAGACTGAATAGTCCATTGATGCTGAAGCCTCCATCTCTTCCTATTCAGGCTTTCTGTCATAGTTGTCCCGAATCCATGCCAAAGCCAGTACCCATGTTACATTCAGTCCACCACCTTTTTTTCCACAACTTAATGAAAATCCCTGAACCAGTACTTAGCCATTAGTTGCAAGTAGCTTAAGGACCTTCAGTATTTTTTTCTACAAGGCTTGAAATTTGTCTATATGCCACTTGGTTCACGTCAAGTGGAAGTTCCACAAATGAAACAAATGGAAAATGAGAAACAAATCTGCTCTGGAGGTAGAAGTTCTACAACATGCAGAGATGGCAATTTGTTGCAACTGCAACATTTTATTGCAAGGGTAAGCAAAGTCAGGATGAGAAGTTATAAAAAAATAATGTGGATAAGCAAACTTCAGTAGTAATATATTTTTGTGATAGATAAGGAAATAAAAACAATTATTTAGATACTTCAGAGAAAAAGGGAAGATAAAAGGAAAGGTAAGGGCTCTAATTATCAGAAAGGAAATACACTGGAGGGGAAAAAAAGTAGAATTTCTAAGTACTTGCTCTGCTTCAGTTCACTCAAAAGGACTCTTGTGTGAAATGATTAATTATGCTGGGAGTAGATGAACAACATAAGAGAACAGACATCAACACTGTTAAAGAGCAGATGAGAAAATACCTGGACCAAATTAATGTTTTGAATCATCACGGCCAGATTAAATCCATCAGAGAGTACTAAAGGAATTAGCCAATGAGCTTTCATAGCCAATGGCAAATGATTTTAAAGAACTCCAAGGAGATCCTAGAACTTCAGACTAGTAACTTGACATCAGTTATAGGAAAAATATCAGCTAAACAGAGTTGTAACATGAATAAAAGTAACTACTATAAGTGCTAGAATGATGTTTAAGGCACAGAGCAAAACAAATGTTAGAGTTTAAAAAGAGCTTATATATTAGACAGAAGAAATGTCATAAATATGATCTCTCTTGTCTAATAAACTTATTTACCAGAATAATTCAAAATATTGTTGTAAAATACAACCAATGGCAAAAAGAAATCTATATTCCCACAGCCCATTAAAACCAGATAGCATCTATACCAAATATTATCAAAATATTTCAGAAAGCAGAAAAAAAGGTGATCACTCATTAAGTACCCTAAATATGCCATAGTTAACCCTTAATAATCCTTAATAAACCAACACTCAATCCTCAAACCATTAACTACTGGTCTAGCTTCAATTCCTCTTTCCTCATAAATATCTGTTAAGCTGTAACATTTACACCTCACAATCAGAGGTCAAACTAGAAAACCTATATGAGCATGACTTATTTCTGAGTATAAATACTTTTTAAGTTAATACTGCTGGACTTATCTGCAGCCTCTTGAGCATTAGATACAGCTAAACCACCCATGGGGCATAACAAAAATAGATACTATGTCACTCTTCTCAACAGAAGTCAGTTAATGGTGACAGATAAGTATTGCCATCTACAAAAGGCTTTCACCTCCAGTGTTCCCCCAGATCACATTCTCTGTTTCTCTTCCTAATTTTTCCGTTCACTGATAGCAAGATGCCCTGTTCTTTGTTACCAATATTAGACCAAAGGCATTTAATTATAGAAAATTCTCTGTAAATAAAATATCTGATACCAAAACCTTTGATCTGCATAGACAGTCTATTGCATACATAGAAGAAATATTTTCTTTTAAAATAAATTTTTGTGGGTCAATAAGGATTGAACTGGAGGATAACAGCATTGGAGACAGAATCAAATGAATGACAAGGAAAGCATTGACTTTGGCTACTGAATAACAAACATACCCTGTATCTTTATCTGAAAAGACAGTCTTTATTTTTTCCAAACTTTCTCTCCAGCAGAAACTGAAAAAATACCTAATCTTGATTCTTATGAAAGCAGTAACTGAATATCATGTGATTAAGATGGCAAATAGTGCTATTAACAATTAAAGAATTAATGCAACAAATTCTGAACTAACTTATCGTCTAATCTGTTGTGCAATAAAGGACTTAACTTCACATACTTATTCACAAAGATCTTTATCTTTGGCTGCATGAAATCTTTCAGTTAGTAGGACTGTTTGCATTGTGAATGATTTGAGCAAGGACATCACAAGCTAGCCTACAGTATCTGTTGTATAATTTCCAATGGTGAATAAGTTTTTAGAGCATATCCTTTTGTAACTTTCACAGTCAGAAAAAAAATTGAAATCTATTTGAATAGTTTACTATAAAGAACTCAGTCATTCTCAGTAAAAATACAACTATTGCTAGAATGGAAAAGTATAACACTGCAATGTGTTTGACCTCCAGGTCACAAGTGACTTATCTTAGAACAGGAATATCTAAGGAAATAATTAACCAAGGAATTATATAGAGTAGGTAGGTACATTGTAGTGTATTCTAATACATTACTGTAACAAACCACATGTATATAGACCCCAATACCTCTGCACTCACAATGTACTGCCTTTGTGGGTGTGCATACATTTAAGTGTGTATGTGAACCTTTTATCTCCTGACACTTCTTCATGATTGCTTCTAACACAAAAATCATGATTTATTATAAATTTTAGTAATGATCAGTCTGAGCTAGATGAACATTAATGATTATAATTTTAAGTAAGAATGAATTATATTTAAAAACACTTTTTCCCCCTCATTTGCAATTCTTCCATGCAGATAAAGTGTTGGTGGTTAGTTATGGTATAGGAAATTATAGATGAACTCTAATATTTGCATAGTCCATTTTTTTTTCAGTAACAATTTTTCATTTTTTACAGAAAGAAGTACTTTTCGAATGAATTGACAATCTTCAATATTTCTCACTTCTTTTTGGAAAAGCCTAACTAAAAAACTGCTAGGATTGTCACATCTAAGAAGAAAGATGTAAGTCAGTTTCATTGAACTAGCACAGATTACATCCTGACCAGGTTAAAATCTACTAAAGTTGTTGTTTACTATATCTATTGGCTCAAGAGGTGAGAGACATCTCCTACATTGCTAGGAAGTGATAGGTAAGGGAGGTATGTTCATAGTACATTTTAAAAGTACCACATTAAAATCTTTAAAAAGGTGCAAATATACTCCAAGTAGTAAATTTTCTTACCAAACAGCTTCATTTGTTCAACTGTTCCCACTCCTTTGTGTGTATGTACAATCTAAATTGCTTTTCCCTGCCATTTTTTCTAACTCAGCCCTTTATAACATACATTTTACCCTCATCAGCTTTTGCCCAATCTCAGTATTGATCACTATTATAAAATTTATCGTATGGACACAGAAACAATGTAGAAAACTGAAAAAGAAAACATAGTCTTACATGGGCTACAATACATGAGCTACAAAACAATAGATGATAAACAGGTTCCATCTGCTTCTCAACAGTATTAGGCGTTCTGAGATGATGTGAACATCCAAAATAGCATCACATAGTTGAATGGCTGAATCACTGAGAACAGAAACATTAGAGACTTTTCAGCTTATAGGAGCATGCACTGTGAAAGTCAAGTAATAGTTTTCTCTGGCCAACAAGATCCAAGCTCTCCAAAGCCTGAAGGTCAATGCTAATGGGAACAATTTGGTTTTGGCACTGCTTATGCTTCTTTCACAGTCAAGCACAAAGCAGCTTCTAGAATAAGTAGTATATTGATCAGCATTTCGGGATTTTGCAGGGGATTGATCTTTTAAACAATTTATTTATCACAAAATAGATTTTAGCAAATACGTGGGACATTTGCTTGGATGGCATATATGAAGGGCACAGATAGAGCCTGCAGGATTCTGTCAGACAACAAAGGCAGATGTGTGAAAGAGCAGGTAGCAATATTTGAATGCAAATAAGAAAGTTGGAAGATTACCTACCAAAAAGTGTTGCACTGGGTAGTTAGGACTGATAGTACAGAGCAGATGGATTTTGACAAAGGAGCAGACGGATTTTTGGTTGATATGAGAGGAGAGCTGTCAAAGTACCAGCTGTGGTTGAGAAGGAAGGATAACCAATTAATTGTCTGTGCCCTTTTTTGGCAGATGTCAAATTCTGCTATCTTTTATTTACAGAGGCTTGATTCTTTAAGAATCCACAGAGGAATGCGTTCTTTAAAAAAAAGTTGGGGTATTCTACATCTGGTACAACAAGAAAGTAGTTATTTTTCCCAAATAGATGGAGACAAATAGAGAATGAATGGTGAACTGGACTATATGGATCTTTTCTGGGTATTTCCCATAGGAGATCAGATAATTAAGCTGCAGTTTAATTAAGCTACATTCTTCATATCTTGCCTTTCTTTCTGAATTTGCAGGGTATGCATGTTTTCTAGTAGATCATGAGACAAAATACTAGCAGGCACTTTTATAACAAACCACACACACAATATCATTATTGTCTAGAAACTAAATAAAGTGTCTAATAATGTATTAGAACCATCATCAGTAAGGCAGCAAGTTATTTCAGCGTGATGATTCCCCACACAACATAGTTCAGGACAATAGACACCTGTTTTCTCGGGCAGGTGGTGTTTAAGGAGTGGAAAAGTGGAATAGAATAATAAGAGCTAGTTATATAGTTCAGTGAATTAACAATTAAATAACTGAAAATCTATTCAGGAAAATAGATAGGACACCATTCTTAAATGGAGAATAACTCTACAAAAAGGCTTAAAAATCACTTTAGTTCAACCCTTACGTCAAGATTAAAATATAACTTTTTTCCCTTACTTTCAGCTTTTCTGTAAGCATAGAAAGGTGATAACTAAAGTTTCATATAAAGGCCAAACTACTACAAGTATGAGCCAAAGTCCTCTCAAAATTCCTAATTCCTTCTTTGTACATCTACCGTAAAAATGAGATAGGTACAATGCTGTAATTGTAAACATACTTCTTTAAGACCATGCTGAGCAGGACATGAAGTGTATGCCTGCATAGTGTTTTAGTTCAGATAAGGAGTGTGCTTTTCAAACAAATCTCCCAGGAGACCCCATGTATAAAATATCTATATTAGCAAATAGGGTGGGGCACCTAGTAGTCAGTCTATAGAGCAGAATAGTTGCAACTGAGGATCTAATGTAAATACTACAAATGTTTTGGAAGTTTTTACTTCATGGAGGTTGTTGAAGGTCATAGAGGTTTTTAATTTAACTCTAGTCTTGCTCTGTGAACCAAATGTCTGTTAATAATACACTTTCAATATAAAGGAACCAGACTGTAGGTTCTAAGACTTTCCATGATGCAAATCAAAGCTCAGTAAGTGGACAACTGGAAGAACTGTTTAAAAAATGCATTGCTGATTCAAATTAAAAAGGTAAAGAACATGTACTTTTAATGCACTTTGGTTTGCAACAAGGAGCAGTCTCAGAGCACATGAAATGAATTTGTTTTCAATGACACTAAACAGAAGATGTTCTCCAGCAGCCTACTGCATGCACTCCAGCTGCAAATGGGAAATCAATCCATAGGACAAGAACAGCAATATCCAAAGTAAAAAAGAAATCAAAACAGAGAAAACCCCATGAAATAGTCCCCAGATCCCTGAGTATAATGTGGATATCAAATCTTGCCTCCAATTCCTCACTTTTCAGATCTTGTATTACTCCTCAGCACTTGCTGAAGTAAGAATGTTTGGCCAACCTGTAAACAACAGATATTGTAAAATACCAAAAGATATTTCAAAATAATATCCTACCATAAGAACCAAATGAAAGCAATTCTCACACCATGTAAGAAAAACTTTCTTGCTCATTACAGTATGTTCACAGAGTAACAGGGTATATGGGTGAATTAAGGTTCAGGAAAACAGTACACACTAATTTGCCTTTACTGATAAACAAAGGTGTGCTAAGGGATATCTCCTTGGCCTCAGAAGCAGGTGACCATTATTGACTTGTACTAAAATCACTTACAGCTAGTTTCCTTTCTGAAAGGTTGCCTTCTCCACAGGTACCTTGAGCCAAGATCTCACATAAGCCAGATGACACTTCAGCAGAGTAGATAATTGAAGATTCAGTGCTCACGTGTTGCCATCTTTTTTTAAGCTGTATAGCTTTACCTTAAGGAAGAGATGCTTGGAATTGATTCCGGGGTCCAAATTCCCAGCTTCAGCCTCTTTTGGTTGTAGCCTAGTAAATATGATTTTTCCCATTACTAGTAAAAGGCCATGAGCTTTGTATTGACCTAATAGTGCAAGGTCTTGTCTGGACTTGCTTGCCCCTTGCTGGATTTAGCTTGGTTTAACAATTCCCTAGGGATGAGGCAACTATTGCCTATTTGTTTTAAATTAAACTCTGTGAATACCATCTATACTGAAAAAAGATAAGACATTATTCTTGCTTAATGAAAAAGGGGGGAGAAATGATAGACACCACAGGGAAGATGAAATTACCTGGATAGACTTCCCCAATTCTTTTGTAATCCTGGACTTGGAATGACTATTATTCTTGTGCTGGCTGATCGAAAGTTTGGCTACTCTAACACAAAGTATATGTAGAAATGATAATAAGCAATGAATGACTGGGGACACAAACCTTCCAAGAGTAGAAGAAAATACCTTTGTTGCCAAAAAAAGGAAGGAATATGATGCTATGTGCTTTATAGGAAAGTACTTATGTGAGTAAATATTCAAGCAAAATATGGTACACACATTTAATTGTTGATTTTTAAATAGATGTAAAAAAAATATAATTTTCTGGTATGTGATGCAACAACAATTTTAGGTATAGCAGTTCAGAAAAATTTACCTATAAGAAGAGCTGTATAAAAAATGTCACTACTCATTAAAAAAAGGGATTTATTTATTTTCTTTTTAGACCTGAGGTTCTTTTAGATTAATTCTTGTTTATACCTATAATGCATGGAAATATGTATTTTAAGACAGGAAAAAAATCTTTATTCATATATGACTTTAACCCCCATTTCTCTCAAAACTTCTCAGCACGCTAGGGGCATGGGTAAGAAGCACAGGTAGATTTAAACAGGTCAAAATACTAGTCTCATTAGTTAGCTTAGGGAAATCTTGGATCATCATACCCCATCGTTAATTCTGTTCTGAGTCATATAGTTATCCTTATCTATTGCACCGAGGAAAATTTTAAAACTGAATGTAAGGTTCCACTTAAGAGGAACAAATACAGGAACTACAGCATCTGGAACTCAGCTAAACACCAAGCTGCAAGACTGGATTCAATCAGCAGGTATTCTAAACAACTTAAGAAAAACACTGGAGGAGAATATGGAAATTGAAAAGGGAATTTATCTAGCTAGGGATGAAACTGGAATCCCTCTTCTCTTTGTCGATGAACTAATGAAGCAATTTGTACAGTTCTCTGAAAAACTGGTTGTATTTTATTCTCTTCATTTTTTTCCTTTGTGTATCTCGTACAAGTTTGTCATGCCTGCAACAGAATAATTTTATTAGTTTCTTACATTTGTGCATGGTTAAAATGCCTTTTTAAGTTGTTTTTGGTTTAGAATCTTTCATTTGTTTATGTTGCTGTATCTAACAGATAACTGCTCTATGCTTTTCCATCTCTGCATGTGTCTTACCTTGCATTGCATTCTGCTGACTACACAGCTACCAGATAGACCGAAAGGCTTCAGCATACTGAAAGCATCACTTGCTTCATCACTACAGAACTGCATGCGTAAATTGTTAAAATTTAAAACAATTTGTTTATATAAGAACAAAATAAATATTTTTTCTAGTTTATATAGATTATAGCCTTAATTTTTGTCTGTAATAAAATTAAAGGAAGCTGTTCATGACTCTTGTTTCTGCTGCATAGTTAGTATTTTTTCCACATACCTGATTTCTCCTAAAGAACATTATTAGGTTGCACACTTGCACACACAAAAAAGGAGCATAATGGCACAATGGAAGGTGGAGAAATCCCAGGAACTGCATCAGGAAAAGCAGCCCCTGCCCTGCCCCTCTCAGGGCTGTCCCAGGAGAACCTCAGCCCCAGGGTCCAGAGGTGACACATCTCAGGAGTCAAAGGGAGCAGCACTCCCCTCATTTTACAGAATGAGGGGGAGTCACTACCTAGGAGATTTGGGACACATTATGGCATGTAGGGGAAGAACATTTGGGGATTGCACAAGACTTATTATAGGATGTTTAAAGCAGGGAAAAAAAGGAAGGGAAAGGGCAGGATCCAGGTGATTTGGGGAAGAGCAAACATGGGAAAACAGAGGACTAAGGGTATAAAAGGGGGTGGCTGTATGTAAGCAGATTGTTGGGCAGTACGCTTGTTTGGTCACACCCTATGCCTGATCAGCACAGTATGTCCCATCATCTTATTAAATTCCATATCGAATTATTTTCCTGGCCAAAGGCCTCTCTCTTCTGTGTGCACATGTATGTATGGTGGTCTGAGTGCCAGTGACTGGAGTCAGACCAGTGGTCAGAGGCCTGTGTGTTGATAGTGCCAGCACCTGGACTGAGTGCAGGTGTGCGAGCAAGTGTGTGGACACTAGTGAAGATCAAGCTGGACTTGCCAGCAAGTAGGTGAGATGGCCTGGGAGCCAGGGGAAGTATGTTATTCTCTAAGGCCGAGACCTTAGGAGAGGCTGGTTATCAGACGCATGAAGGGAGTCCAGGCCAGCTGCTGGAGAGACTGTGGGGTCTGGGGGTTGATTGAGAGATCTGCTTGCATGTCTGTGTGCATGTGTGTGTGTGTGTCTCTAGATGTGAACTACCTGGGAAGAGCAAGGATCTGGGACAGGGTCCTGGATGGACTACATACCCAAGGCCAGCTACTGGGAGATCCACCGTGTGCATGTGTATCTCTGTGTGAGCCTCTGGCCCTGGGGGTTTGCATGTGCAGGTGCCAGCAACTGGGGAGACTGGAATAAAAGGAGTAGATACTGATTCGACTGGGTGTCTGAGCCCAGCTGCTGGAGGTTCCACATCGTACATATGCAATGTGCATGTGTATGTGCATTTATATGTTTATATATATACAAAAATATACGCATACATATAGATATATATGTTTCCCACTAACAGACCTTCATCGAGTTCAGCCAGAGATGGGATCAGGATGAGGCCATTGGTGCTGTTTGTGTTTGTGTGAAAGATGAGTGTGTCTGTCTGTGTTAATCAGTGTGGCTGGTGTGTGGCTGTGTATATATGTATGTATGCACTGAATAGGTGTATATGGTCTGTGCATGCATACTGAGAATACGTGCTCAGCCTCGCTACTGGTTGGACCTGTGGGCATGGAGCTGCAGCAGTTTTACCTCTGTCAAGCTGCTGGATTTGGCCTCCCACTAATAAACATCTGTTTTTCTGACACCAAATATGGTCCAGGATTTGCAAGAAGAGGTCAACAGGGACATCAGTGCACCATGGATAAATGATTTTCCAAGTTTAGCTCTTATAATTCACCAATTGTCCATAAAGAGATTGTGATTTTTGCAAATATTTTTACATTTGAAAACTATTTAAACTTTTAAATGAACAGACTTCAGACCTTGAAGCTCACAATATAAAGCAATTCTTTTGGGTGTTTGCCATTTGCTTTACGTTCTTTAATTTCTTGAGAGTATAAATAAATATTTTTACATTACTGACCTAGATCTAAGGGTGTTGTCAGACACACAACTTTGTGGTTGTTTTCTGTTAAGAACCTTGAGTCTTTTGGCTAGACCTAACAAACTGACCATAGTAAATGTCTGATATATCTGGTTCATCATATAAGACTTGTTATATTTTTGTCTGCTTCTTCATAGGATAATATAGCCTTCAAAAACTGCCACTGAACCTCCTTAAAATGAAATTAATTTTGTCACAGAAATATTTTGTTGCATCATAAAATAAATCTGAGGACATGAAATTAATTTTCTACTGAGATTCACACCATCAAAATATTTTCATAAATGAGAATAAAATTAGATAGTGTGGATAGAGTCAAAGAGAATTAATAAGTGATTAAACTATGACAGCCCTTTAAACATATTTTTCTCTCTACTCACTCAGATACAATTACAATAATATTTATTATTAAAATAATATTTCAATTTATTTCCTTGTTCTCAAGACCATTGCCCTAATTGTGTATGACTTCTGAAGGAACTCAGTAATATGACTCATGTTTAAAGCGCTTTTTTTAGTTCTATTATTAAGAATAAAAAATGCTATCAGTTCTACCATTGGTTAAATTTTCTACCTGAGCAAATCTACTTAAGTGAGTGGAGTGGCTTTAGAGGGGTGGCTTTAATGAAGTTATTCCACAGTAGCTGAAGTCTGCTCCACAAATAAAACTGGCTTCTTGACTATACTTAGTGTCATCCACTAGTATAGTCCAGTTTCAATAAGCAGGATTTAGAAGTTCCATTCTTGTTTGTTTATTTATTTTTTTTAACCATCAGTTTGGAGTCTTGGTGTTGTTAAACAACACAACAGAAAAAGCACAACACACACACACACAAATTCAACACAAAACAAAAACAAAATCACACACACACAAAAAATCCCCTCCCTCTAAAAAACCACCCAGTTTTACAAATATACCAGGATTGGCTGTTAGGGTCAATAACAGAATACCAACTGATTTTTTTTTAAGCCATCTGCAGTATATTATCTGAATTAATAAGATATTTGGCATTTTGTCCAAAGGTGATGAGGCTTTTCACAATATTCACATGATTGTGAAGAAAAGGAAGAAATATTTATATTTTCAGTTCAGTTGACATTGTCAGGGAGCAGCAGGAGTGGGCTGCTGCAGAAGGGATGGGGAGCCAGGAGCCAAGAGTGACAGCAAGGCAAACAGGGCAGTGCCCTCAGCAGCAGCGACACAGACCCACAACACTTGAACAAGAAGAGCAGGGTAGGTCTGATGATGGCAACCAGGGTCAGCCAATAGTGCTCTGATTGCCAGGCAAGACCAAGAAATCAGATACAAATTTACACATGTGTCATTTCATAGGTAGCCTTGAGCACCAGCAGCTAAATCCCTGTGGGAATGCAGGCCGCAGAGCCTATTGTTGCACTCAAGGCCTTGGCAGACATTTTGAAGATAAAATAAGATTAAATGGAATATCAGCATCTACCCAGACACTGTCATCAAGGAAAATACAAACCCAAAGAAACGTAGGAGCTTATAATTTCTGCTGTCTCAAATTCTAGGAATCAGTTAAAGCCGTGAAAGAGCAATGTCCCAAAAGTTGTTGGTGAGAGGAAAAGTCCTGCTGGTTCCTTTACAAATGCTGAAATAGTTCATTTGCGTTGGAAAGAAATCAAAGGGCCTCTAGATATCCCTTGGCTGTAATGAGAGTTGCCCTCATTGGGAGCTTCAATCAAAACATTGTTGCTTATTTCCCCAGATCCACTGGGGAAATCTTTTCTTCACATCAGCACAACTTGGAGATAGGAGAGAGAGGCTCCTGGGAAGGTGGGAATGATTGATGCTGTTAAGCATTCATGTAGACCTGTATTTTATTATTGCATTTTTCTTACTAACTTTGTTACCAACTTCTAAATAAAAACTAATCTTTTCTTTTGCTATTTTCACCCTAAAAATGCTGGATATGAGTCCAGCTAATCTGAGGAATGTGTATCTTTGGAGTAATATCTCTCATTATAGTTGGGTGTGGGTGTACAGATAATAGCCTGAAGATTCAGCCATCTGGTTCTGATTTGAGGAAGTGAGGAACTGAGGTGCCAGGAGCACTGCGAAGCCTTGGGCTCATGAAGTAGTGTGTTCTTGGGGAATTATTTACTGTGTTGCATGTTTTTTTACTGATCAAGAACAAACTGACTCTAGGTGCTGCAGAAGAATGAAGCAAAGAGGAAACTCATATCTCTGGACAACCCAAGACTTTTTCAGATATTATTTATTATGAGTAAAAAGGGAAAACTCACTACTGATAGTTAATTCCTTTATGTTTAAACCAACCATTTTAAAACGCCTACTGAAACCAGTAGGTAATACATTTCTCACATATTTGAAAAGGAAAAAAAACCAGACTGAAAATAAAAGCTATCTATGAAATCTTGACCTACTTGCTTAATCATAATTTAACTCACATCCTGTTTTATTTAATCTGATGCATCATTTTTATTCATTTTAATTAGGAGGAAAATATTCTGAATGGAAATTTGCCTGAAAATGAACAAATACGTAGTTATGGCAATGTCCAATTTAACTCAGTTGTAACGGTTTGTAGTTAAATATGGCTCATAATTTTTTTAATAACAATAAATTGCATTTTTAAAGTTTTTAAGCTCTAAAAAAATAAAGGATTTATGCTGAGATTGTCTCAGTATTTAATGACATATAGCACAAACTTCAAGAAGCTAACAAAACTGCTAGAACTAGAAGAGCTTTGAAGGCATGGTTATTGATTCATATACCCTACTATATAAACAAAAAACTGTCACTTTAATCTATCATTTTGTTACAATCTAACTATGCAGCTCAAATAAATACACAAGTAAATTAATAACCTTTATAAACTCTTTGAAGCTGTAACCAGCCTTTTAAAATATAATTCTATTTAAAATACAATTCAATTCTTTAAAATACAATTCTATTCTTTAAAATACAATTCAATTTAAAATACAATTCAAAAATTCCACTCCTAATTCTATGGTATGAACTATAAATCAGTAACTATAAACAGTAATGCAAATATGATGAAAGAATGTTTCTGCTTTTTAGGTGTGTTCTTTATAGCAATTAATAAAACAGGAATTAGGCAAATCCACCAAGACAGAAATATGTCTTCATATACATGCATAATTTGAATGTTGAATTAGATTCTGATTGTTTCCTCATAAGATGAAACATAAGTAAATATATAAGTATACTATATTATATATAGTATAATAATAACAACAAAACAAATACTACTACTACTACTACTAATAATAATATTATTAATAATAATAATAATACTTACTGTTTCCAAGGAATAAAGAAAAAAGTAGTATGAAACTTCCAATGTCAAGAAAGAGGATTCCAAAAGTAATTATTAGCTCTCTTAACTGGTTTGCATCTGTCTTAATTTGGTGGATATTTTTATCTTTTTATCTTTCCAGTCACTTTTTTTGCAACAGTAATTGAAAGAAATATTTGAAGCAAATATCATTTAGTCATTTTTAGGGTACTTATATATAGTGAACTCAGTACCAACTTTATAAGCACTTGTAGTTATAAGAGTTTATTCTAACACATTGTAAAATATATAGAATGTAATCCTCAGCTACCTTAAATGACTGTCTTTGTTAACCATTTTAATCAATTCTGTACAGAGTAAGGTAAGGAAAGTTATGCTATACATAACTTTCTTTGAATAATTTCTTATTACACAAAGCAAATGTTTTAGTATCTAAATACTCATAAACATGAAGGTATCTGTCGACCCACATGGAAGAGCTTTTCGTGAACATAGGAGTGTAATGATATGTCATAAGAAGCCAATAATAGGCAATGAAGGATGGATGTGGTTGGAAAATAAGTAGTTTTCTGGTCTTGATGTCACACATCTTTAAATATAATAGTCAATGATGAGAGAGGAGCAGACAGTTTAGTTCTCAGGCCTGAGATACTAGTTCTCCTATAACACTACATGAAGCTGCAAGAAACTTTTAAAAGTTAATTAAATTCCACTATTTAATTTAGATTAAATGTTTATTGTACACTAAATACATAACCTTTTTAATAAGATTTAATAAAGTTAAAAAGTAATACCAACCTAATCTAGTTGCCTTATAATTAACCCAACCATGCCAGCAATAAATGTGCTTTTGCTCTGTAATTGATAAATTAAACTTGCAAAGAGCTTTAGGATTTAACTGGTGTTTAACAAAATAACTGTAGTGGGTTGATTGGATATCAATTAATTGCCAAAAATTAGCATGTTAATTGGCATTTATTTTAGTATACTGGTAGTTATCTAGTTAATTGCTAATTAAAATACTTAAACCATTCCTTTCAATTTATAAGAATGAAATTATACTTTTATTACCTACTTATTTTTAGGTAATGATACGGCAAGTAAAATTATGTCCCTTATTTATTGAACCTCACTAGTAAGAACTGATACTTTATTAGCAGTGAGATACCCTTTTATCCAGAGCACATTAATGATGTGCGTTTGGCATCAGATGTACTCTAAAACTTACCAAAATCCGCATTTGCACATGTCGGTGGTGATCGGTGTCACCTCTTTGTCATGCTTTTGTTTACTCTTCCTTCCATTTGGTGTTTCTTTTTGTTTTCTGGAAACCATGCCAACATCCATGCAACAACAGGATGCCACAGCATGTATATATATTGCCAGCATGTATATGTATCACGGGGCAAGGCAGGGGGAGTGGCCCTGCCTCCCCAGGCCCTGGGAGCTGCCGTTGGCTGTGGCTCACCTGGGCCTGGCCCCGGCTCCACCCCTGCCGCCTCACAGCCCTGCCTGTGGGTCCAGGCCTGGGCCCCATGGCCCAGCCCAGCCGCCACCCATGCCCATCCCCATTCCCATGGAAGTGCCCAATGCTTGGGACTGGGGCTGCCCCGGTCCCCCCTGGCTGCCCTTCTCCTTGCTGGGGCAGTGTGACAGTCCCTGGCTGCCAGGCCCTGCTCTGATGGACCCCAGGGAGTCCGGGGGTCCTGGCCTGCATGGAGCTACTGGCCCCTGGCCTGCATGGAGCTACTGGCCCATGCCATGCCCTGATGTATATCAACATTTAAGTTCTCTGATGATATCTCAGTTACTTTTGATATTAAAAACAAAACAAAACAAAACAAAACAAAACAGAACTGTACAGAGCAAGCAGAGTGCTGTAATTTTGTTTGAATTGGGAAAATGTATCTTGGTCTGCAAACAAATATTAAAAGCTCTTCCTCCAATGCAAATCTCTCAAACCCTACTGAACCCAAACCTCATTAAACCCAAACCTGAACAAAAATCTATTGAACAAGTTGTGCTATCTCAGAGAAGGACAATTAGAAAATTACTCTCATCAGAGGTCTGCCTTTGTCGCTCCCTTGATTTTATTCACCTGAAATACCTGCAAATTACTATCTAGTCTCTGTCAGAAAAGTTCCTTCCTGTTACTCACCCCACTCTCTTTTAATTTTACTCACTTCCAGGCAGATATTAGGCACGACTATTATTTTTTCCTCAGTTTATTAAAACTCTGTAGATTTTTAACTTCAGCAAAGGTTTCAGGGTTGTGATCCTCAATAGTTGGGATGACTTCCTTGCAATTCCAGCTGAGCAGCAATGCTGTATATCCATGATGTGTGTGGGCAGGAATTAACATTCATGTCTGTCCTGAGGAATTTCTTACGTGTCTCTATCTAGGCACACTGACTTTCAATGCCTTTCTGTGCAGGATATTTCCTCTTTGGGAAGCCATTTCCACAGATGGTCTCTCTCCATGCTCACAAGATTGTATATTACACTTCAGTAGCCATATACATGCACAGAAGTGCATGAGTGTTATGGAAAATACATTATGTTTCTCTGTGTCAGCTCTGTAATTAAATATTTTTTCTTTTCCCATACATATTACTGTTTATGCAATGTGTTCACAATCGTAATAATATAACATACTCCTGAGCATTTCTCATTGAATTTGCTCTCTCTCCTAATTCTTGTAGCACTTTGGAGTGGGCAGGTAAAGGATAGTTAATGATGAAAGGAAAAAGAATGGTTTTACTTCCTGTCTTTTTATATCATTTTTATTAATATATATAATAAAATATAAGGATGTTATTCTGAAGGAATAAATAGTTCATACTAATTTGAGTAAGTATTACTGTTTAATATTTATTTGGAAATGTCTCAACCATCTAAAAACCTTAAGTTTACAAAATGTTAGGTTCCTCAGCAACGTCAAGAAGTAGAACAATATGTAATCAAACTGTTGAAACTGAGTAGGAAAGAGGAGGTGATATAATACCTTAATTTAAAAAATTATTAAGTTCTATGTTCTACATTGTACAGGATGTCAGACTAGAAAATGGTTCTTACCATTTATAGATCTGTCTTTTTATAGTTTTTATAAATCTGCTTGCTCATGCCTGACATAGTTCTCCTGTACAGTACGCTAGCAACTTCAGTGTCAAAACTGTTCCTCCTGCCATAGAAGAAAGCATTCTTTTCCTTTTTCACTCTATGTACATCAATCTAAATTGTAAATGAGCAACAAAAGCATCATATTAAAACTGTGAAAGAAGTTATTAAACTATGCAAGTTTTGGAAGACAACTGGTACTGTACACCGGATTTTGTTAGAGTATTAGAATAATTTCAATTTAATAGTGGCCATAAATAAAGGTATTTTAAAACTGCAAATTGAACTACAATATGCTGTTTGTTTAAAAGAGCTGTAAATCAGCCTCCATGTTTTTAGACATAGTAACATGTTTGATTATTACAGAGATTTGATCCCATTATCCCAATTTAGATTATCTTAAAATTTTCTTAAAGATGGTATTTTTACTCTGTCAGTGTTGAAGTGATTTTAAGATGGTGTAATTTACACATTGAAGGGGAAGAATAATGGGTAAGGAGCTGTGAAGTGAGCTAACCCTCTGCATCTTTATCTCTCTGGACAGGAAATGGCAAATATAGTCTCTGTTCAACTTGGAGATCGTGGGTATATTCTTCAGGCTTTGAAGCCAGAGGCCAGTCTGAAGATAATAAAAGAGAATATGCCTTAATGCAAATTTGTAGATCAGTTCCAAATTTAGCCTGTTGGTTTCTAAGTGGAAAACTGACAACTCAGCTTCTCCACATCACACACCTTTTTTTTTATCTAGAGATATTTTCCCATAGACTTGATATAAATTTAAATAATATAAACAAATCACGTGCGTATTCACTGTCAATAGCTTCATTAATGATGCTTAGATTTTTTTTTCATTTTTACGTTTGATGAAGCACCTAGAAAAGGAATGACCTTTGATTGATTAACAGTTAATTGCTTTTTGTGTTTCTAACAAATTTTCAAAGCAAGTGACCTTTTGGAATTACTGCCAAGCATACTCCAGAAATGTCTTTAAGCAAACACTCAGAAATGTGGTGTCTGAGAATTTCTTCATTCACATTGTCAAGAAAGCTACAGAGAAAAGCATACAATTAACAAATAGGCTGCTTTATTAATTATATCACTTCAACTCTTGAACGTTTCTCATGTTCATATTTGTAGAGACATATGAAGTATGCAATGTCTTTTTGCCTGTTATTTACTTGTGCCTTGCTGCACACACTGCATGAAAGTCACTACACTGCTTGGACCTTGTTTGCACTCAGTTCTCTCCAAAAATAAAAATTAGATGCAGTTCTGCAGGGCACTTAATTTCAGAGATTGCTTACAGGCAGGATGGATAAATTTGGGTCTTTTATCCTACAGAGTACTCTAGTATTGTCACAGTGGGCTTTGGCCTACTATCTATTGCCAGTAGGCAATATATTCACATGCTTTCATGCCAAAGAGGGCATGCTAAGGACATGAGGCATCTGTCCTAAATGTATTTAAAAGCACCATTCTCACATTTTTAAGGATCTAATATTGTTCCCCCCACACCCACCCACCTCTCATATATACCTAGAAAAAAAAATATTTAGAGTCAAGGATGGCTGAAAAAGCTTTATTAGGAGCTATGAAATTTAAGCATAGCCAATTCACCCTGTAGTACTTGGCCTGGGGGCCATGATTGTTCCTCAGGACAAATGCCTTCATGAATGTAGATGAGGAATTAGCAGTACAGTATCTAGATGCCAAGGGAACTTACAAGTTAGATGGGTCTACTATGGCATCTATAGAGGTTCACCTCCAGGCATTAGAAGAAATAGATAGTGTCTATGGAGCACAAGTATTGTCTCATGGAATTTGAATCTGGAGCTTAAGGACTCTAATTTTGAATTTAGATGCAAATTGCTTTGAAATCCCATTTAAATTTTTAGCTTTTGTAAATTTTTTTTTGATCCTCAGCATTTTCTAACTCAGATTTTGTGTATTTTTCCACTTATCTCGTATGTTCTGTCTTTTAGTTCAAATAATACATTTCTAATACCTATTTCCATTTCGGCATGTAAAAATGCATACTTTAGCGAAGATTGCAGATATATTGTAGTTCACATTATTTCTTTATCTAAATTCTCTTAGATCATTGTCTCTTCATCAAATTTTAGTGCATTTTGAAAATGGCTTAATGCAAAGAATATACAGGTTAGAAGGACTCTTTCTACTGATTTAGAAGGAATTTTAATTCTCTCCATAGATAAAAGAACAAAGTACCTGCATGTTATGATCCATAAGTATCACCGAGTAGCAGGCTTATAAGTAATGCATTTTTATTTTTCCACAAAGATGACTATGCAAAACCATGGAGTAGGAAGGAACTTTAGGAAATACTCCAATCCATTCTATTATAAACATCTATTTACAAGGTCTTTGTCTAGACTTTTCCTCAAGACCTGCAGTAATGGAGACTACCACCTCTCCAGGATAACTTGTCTGTTTAAAGGAAGAATTTTTTTGTTGTCATTGTTAATAGCCAACTGGAACTTGACATCTCAAAATAAACCCTTTATTTCATGTTCTAGCCACTAAAATACACACATACAAAAAAAGATTATATGTCATCTTTCTGTATGGGTAGAGGATCATTAGTGACATTAACAACAGTAACATTTGGCTTTAAATACTAGTATCCCATAGTTGCTTAGTTATAGCAGAACTGAACTAGTAAGCAATAACTGTAGGATTTTGAAAAAAAAAAAAAAGAAACCTCTCTCTACAGTTTTACTTTGACTTAGAATATTGTCTAGAGTTGCCTAAAGAATAAGTGGAAATTTAGATGAAAATTCAGTATCTACTTTACTTCATCAGTGATTCTCTCATTTAAATAGCTAATCAGTTTGTATTGAAATAAGTTGGTTATCAGTAAAATAAAAATATTTATAAGTAATAATAATGCAAAACTTGCAAAAAATCAATGGTGTACAACAGATTTTCATTACTTTTGAGACTGTATCATTAGAATGAGGAAGGCAATTTGAGTACCATTACAAGAAAAGTATTGCTAGGACCCCATGTTAGTAATGTTCTCCCAGTCTTTAAATAAGTTAGCAGTCCCTTGGAGGCTTTATAACAAGAATGTGTGAGCCAAAATGTTATTGACAATTGACACTTAGAGCTCAAAAATTGCCATCTCTATTTATGTGTTGGCTGATATCTCTAGATGCCTGAATTTCTGTATGTTCAGGTAATGTCTCTGAGAGATCAACAGAGCAGCTTGATATTGACCTTGGGAATGCATTTGAATCTATCATTGAATTGTAGCGTCTATGTGCTTCTTGGACTACTTAGGCTTTCCTGAATACCAATTCCCTTCCTGTATTTGTACATACTGACTTAAATCATTATGTCATAAATAAGTTCCTGAGCAGATCACTAATAAGGCCTAAGCTTTTATTTAGAAAAGTTGAATATTTTACATTAATATTGCTTGGATATTAGAGCTAACCATTTATTAGAAGAACTGTTTCTTTTTTCCTTCTCAAATACTGAGCAGTAGATAACATTTTAAAAACAAAAAAATAATTGGTATTCCTGTTTAGCAATAGATATTTACTCTGAAATTTACGCATAAGTTATGGGATAACTATAGTATGCTATTTTATTTCTTCTGTGTCTTTCAATGCAATTGTTTTTATTGGCAGGAGAGAAAATCTGTCAATAGAGGGAGTATCTCTTTATTGGACTAACTGGCAACTGGACTGAAAAAAAATCAGCCAAGCTTTTGGGCATGCAAGCCCTTCTTAAGGTCTGAAATAGAGGAAGTAAATTTAAAAGTTAAATACAAGGTGATAACAACAGCTCAGAGTTTATTTAGATATATATCAGTTAGACAATCTTTGAAAGAAAAGACAGTTTATGTGGAAAAGAGATGAGAGGACAAGAGACGAAAGCAAGACAAAGAGAAAGAGAAATTAGAGAGAGGGTAATTATCTTCTTGGGCAGAGGAGAGTTTGAAACAGAGGTAGTTTGAAACATAGATAGATTAGGGAGAGAGGAAAAGTTAATATATAATGAGCCGTAAAACAAATCTTTAGTAGGTTCCCATATTCTGTGCTCAGAAAATCTGAATCTTTGAGGGGGAGAGAGGTGGGGTTTTTTTTTCTTTTCTTTTTCATCTAAGACTGAGAGATGGCTTGATTGTTTCTCTGAGAAATATTTATGCCTTGACAATGAAATAAGTCTTTAATAGCCGCGGGGGGGGGGGAAGTGCTTTTTGGGTAAAAGCAGCTTTTGGGATGGTTTTGATAAAATCAAATAGGTCTTTAATGACAGTCTCATGACTCTCCATTTTAGGTCTCTCAGAGGCCTATCTTGGCTGTGGAACTTGAAAGTTGGCAATAGTTTCTTGTAGTGAGGGGCTACATCAATCAGATTTTCCTGCGACTGATGGGGAAGTGGTCTGATGTTCTCTTTGAATTGTGACATGCAAAGTTTATTGGCGGTCTGAGTTTTACTTTACAGTGGATGGCATTAGAAACTAAAAGCTAGAAGAAAGTGCCAGCGTTTTTAATCAATGTAAGTAGGATCCAGGCTCAAAACTTGATTTTACTGGCATAAATATCCATCACAGTGGCTGAAAATTTGATGCTAAATAAGCTTATAGAAAAATTACACATAAGTAAATGGGGAAAGGGGTTGGGTGGTTAGAATGTCAAATGAGGCATTTTATGATTTTCTTCTGTTGCTTAATTTACATGGTTAGATTGCTAATCTTGTATTAAAAAAGATCTGAAAACAGTGTTAATAGGTTAGCAAAAGAGGTCAGTGTAAATTCACATAGTAAGGGTTATAAAGGAAGAAGCTCATGCTAAGATCTGGATTCACTGAAATGAAGAAAAAAGGAACTTAAAAAAGGAAGGAATTCTATGACTGAATGCCAAGGACACACTGGTAATCTGATCTAGAGAGCTGCTAATCAATAGGCTAATTATTTGTTTAATGACAGTATTGGCTGCTTAGATCTCATATCTGTTTTGGTAAATAAGCATCTGCCTTGACAGACAAGCTGTAGTTTTGATTCTTGGGGAACAGGCTGTTGTAGAGTTTTTGTTTGGTTTGTTTTTTTGCTTTTTAGATAGAAAGGTCATCTCAGAAGTCCTAAGTGGAGATAACAAAGATAAAAATGTACTGAGGGATAAAAAGTAAAAGAAGGATCAATGATTTTAAGAAAAGAAAAGCCTTTTTCTTTGGGGATATCTTAGAGTTTCTTTGAGCTGAAATTTTAGTTGATGAAAGGTAAATTTAAGATTATGGCTAGGTGCAAAATATAAATTTAATGTCCGCTAGTCTTACGCATATTGTTATTATTTGTATGAGGCTTGCATGCGTACATTTGTCCATTCATCCTACCAACTAAAGAAACCGAAAAGAGAGCACAATTTTAACTTGTTTCATGTATAAAGCTAATAACATTAAAAAGTAAGAAAAAACAATTCATCATGAAACTCTATTTGTCATATAATATGAAAACAATGAATCGGATTCTGTTCTTTTTACCTTTAAGATAACATAGGGAGCTTTCCATGAGGTTTTTTATGTTGAGTCTTGATAAGGTTAGAGTAATGATTACAAGATTCAGCACAAAGGACATGCTTTTGCATTGAAGAGTATTATGGTCTAATTTTCAGCACGTATATGCAAATACATTGAACATGAAACTGTAATTTGTCATGGTGCATGTTACATGCATGTTGAAAATCTGTATTCATAGTTAAATAGAACATTCAAAGCAGATCACGGGAAAATCGTTCAGCAACATGTAGCTGAATGGTGAATAGCATTGCCATAATCTTTTATGTCCTCACATGTGTTTGAAGTGGATGCACAGTCTTTGTTTATATGCTCCTCTACAAGATGCAGCATGTTGGGAAGAAAGATTTTCACTGCTTAGTCAAGTACCATTGTCAGCAAAGGGCTAAAAGCAAACAGTATAGTGATTTGTGGATTACTCGGGTTCTTTTTTAGTAATTGTCAGTAACAGAACAGCTGTTTCCTATGCATACTAAAGTTCAGCCAAAAGGATTTGTCAAGCAAATCAGCTGACAGAATATTTCAGTAGCTGATTCTCAAGGCAAGAAAAACACAAGTGAACTGTGCTGGATGCTAAATGTAAGGAAAACATTGGAATAATCTTACCATTATTATGCAAATTGGAGAGAAAAACCCTGATACAGTAACAGCCAAGTTTTGAATGAAGGTGAAATGGCTTCTTTTTTCTGTCAAGCTTTTTCATCACGGATTTTATGTCTTTCAGGAAAAAATATGTATACTGTTAATGTACAGTAAAAAATACTTTTAAGCTGTTGAGGAGCCAATAATACCAATTCTTGAAAATCTGTATTTACCTAGAAAAATACTGTTGTGTTCATAGTTTTATGTGCAGTAAATAAGACCCACTTCTGCAACAGCAGAATCGATATTGGTCTTAGGAGCAAAATACAAATCTGAGCAACATCAGTATGTAACTGGAGTTACAATGCAATAACTTTGTTTAAATGTCTATGACTATTCCAAAATATGAAAGATACGTCTCAATTAAGTGTAATTATCAACCAAGCAAACGGAGCACAATCAGTTACAAATATATTAGAAATTAAAGGTCAAATCCCAAACTACGTACTAACATTAAAAATGCAAGTGGACCATGGACAGAGTGAATTTAACAATGGTAAAGCCAACAGAGTCAATATTTCAATAAAATGGACATGAAAGTGAAGGCACAGATTCATCTCAGCCTTCTAAAATGTGTGATAAGGCTGTGGAGTGGTAAAATAAAATAATTACTGCCCTGATAATTTTATATGATATAGTCACATGAAGAAGCTGGATTGGCTATGTAAATGAAGAAATTAACTTCAAGTGACATAGCTGTCAAGCTATGCAGCAAAGGAAAATAGAGATGGAGTTTGTTAGAGAAGGTGTTTGTAGTTATTATTTATGTGACACCACAGGGATGCAGTAGTTATAACAGATGCCAGATGCAGTCCCCAGATTAAATGTGGGGATTAATTTGTAACCCAAGTTTTACTTCCAGTAATAAGAGTTGCAGAAAAAGATCTTCTGTTTTACCAGAAGGTCAAGGGAGTAATAAACTGAGGTAGCTTTATTGCCTATGGCTTGTTTTATTTTTCTTTTTCTGGCAGCATTTTGTCTTCTGATTCCTATTTGTTTTGTTCTGAGGGTTTTTTTTGTTTGTTTGTTTGTTTGGTTGGTTGTTTTTTTAACCTTTTATTCATGTTTGCCAAGACACACAGCAACGGCATTCATTTGAACAGCGTTATCCCACCCATGCCCTGGATTTTTCTTTTTCTTCTATTGTTTGGATGAGAGCTGCGTCTATAATTATTCAAAATTAATGCAGTCAATGCATTAAACTACAGCTCCTGTGTAAAACATGCCTGATAATAGATGATGATGTTCTTGTATTAAACATTCAGAAATTCATCTGATTAAACATATTTGCTTTGTTATTTGGAGCAAATAAATAAATAAATAAAATTATATGAACACAGATGAAGCAAATACATTTAAAAATTCAAACAAATCATTGCTTTTCTTTGACCTAATTTCTGTTGTGCTATTAAAAACACATGTATGATAATAAAATACTGTTTAGGTCAAAATAATATCTTTAATCAATTATATTCCACAAAATGATAATCCAGAAGTAACACTTCAAAAATAACTCTAGAAAAGACCTCAATTTATTTCAAGTCTGAATCTAATATTTGTATAGCTCTGAATGACCTACTTGTGCAATTATATAACTATCCTTCAAGCTAAGAGTTCATTTGTCCAGATTTCACTTACAGTTTAGGGACAGAGAGGCAACTTGAGGTGGTAAGGCAGTCTATCTAAAATTTAGGATAAATAGAACTCTCTTACACGGCAACTAAAGGTAGTTTACTAAAATAACTGGACAGGATTTCTCTTTGGAGTCTTTCAAGGCATATACACCTTCACTATATACATAGGGAATTTGGACATTCTCTGAGATCTGGGTCTGTAGGCTGATTGATACACATCTAAGTTAAATGCCGAAAATAGATTAAGTAGTCAATGCTCATTATTTATTTATTTTCTTCTCCAAATCCTGTAAGAATTTTACTTTTGTGTATAAATATTTATACATTAAAATAAATTGTGTATTTACCTTCCTTATGGAAATAGTCCTATAATAACAATGACTTTGTGCATAGCATATTATCTTAGAATACTAGTATAATTTATACTGCAAGTTTAATATTGTAAAATGTTGCTTGTATTTTTGAACATACATACTACAAAGAGCTATTTGATTTAATTTCAAGACTGCGAAGAGAGATATCCATTAAAACTGTGTCTAGTGTCTTAAATCAATCTGAGGGTCACAGTTAAACAGTTATATTTCTAATATTTTCATTAAAATTTATTTATATCTTTACTCCTAATCCTAGTGATGTCTACTGACTTCGGTGGATTTTGAATCAAGGTAAGTCTTACTTTGGCTATCATTAACTGTAACCAACTTGTCCTGTAAAGACTGATGGGGGGAGTTACATGCTTCTCTACCAATTGTTTCAGATACACAAGTTTTGTGTAGATATACCAATTATTTACTCTGACGTCAGTGTATTTGTGGGAAGTTAAGATACCTGGAGGGATAATCAAAAATCCAAAACACCAAACTCCTGTTGGAAGCAGAGTTCGCAGATCTTTACTGTGCCTTTGAAATTTCATCTGCCTTCTCATATTCTAGGGTGAACATTGTATGTAAAAACTGACTATTTACCAGCCCAGAACATATTTTCTAGTAGTGATAGGAAAAATGTAATTCAGCACTGATTGAAGCATTACTGAATAAAAGTAATACAGAAGTCATGGTAGTAAAGGCTGTTTTTAGGAAGTTAATATTAGTATTTTGTTACACCTCTATTTAAACACCTACACAAACAGACCACAGCACTGACTTTCAACAGTATTTGGTATTCTAAACTTGAATTAATTTTAGTATTTGAAAATAATGTCTACAGTCACCAACCTTAGTTTGGTCATCACACACATAGGTACCTAATACCATGAGAAACTCTACAGTGTCTTGGTCTATATTGACTAGTAGATCTGAAGTACTCACATGAGACTTGGGCATGTTAGGACTAACATAAAGCAAGATAACCTAGGTTATCTCAAATGATGCTAGATATTCTACACTGAGGCAGTTGAACTGACCTCTAGAACTCAAGCTATGTAAATTGTTTTTCATATATTGAAAAAAAAGTGAAATTATTTATACAACCAACATTCACAACTAAAATATTCAACACTTCTGTACCATTTGGTTAGATCTTTATTTTTATAAATGAAAAGGGATT
Organism: Ciconia boyciana; assembly: GCF_034638445.1. Classification (NCBI taxonomy): domain Eukaryota; kingdom Metazoa; phylum Chordata; class Aves; order Ciconiiformes; family Ciconiidae; genus Ciconia; species Ciconia boyciana. The sequence goes on from NC_132934.1 coordinate 179,901,852, forward strand.
TCAGCAAGCACTTTATTCTCATTACCCTCAGTATGACCTTTCTATGGACATCCTTTTTTTCTGGTTTGTTTGAATACCTGAGCTTAAATAAACACATTACAAACTTGACTGGAGTAAGGGGAATGAGAAGGTCATAGTGAGGGGTAAGGATATGAAGTTGTCTGTAAATATTTACAGTATATGCTTTTAGAAAGTGCATACATTCTCAGAGTAGATCCTAGAGGCATAATTACAAAAATGAGATTAAAATGAGCAGTGAAAAAAGTTAATATTAAGGTAAAGCCTCCAGGACAACTACGTTCTATTAGTCTGTTGAACAACTGAATAAATTCTCTAGAAGTGGAGAAATTTTGCAACACTTGAGTCAGTTAAAGCAAGACTGGAGAAAATACACTATAATTTGGTGAAGGAACTTACTAGTTGACCTAATAAATCTTTCCCCATTTCTAATCTTTGTCTACATGGAAGGGTAATTATAGTGAATTCCTATATATCATTGTAATTATATTACTCTAAATTGATGTAACAATGCATTATTAAGTGACTAATTTTATGTACATGCTTCCCTTAATTCCATTAAATAATACGTATTTAGCTTAAGCATAAAGTATTTTTTCCTAAAACTCTTAGCAATATTCTGTGGTATCTGCATTTATGTTCTATTTGATTATGCAAGATGGAGAGACCCCTTGACCCAAGGAATTTAGGAGGATAATAATAAAGGCATATGCATCAATCAAGACTGTGTGGGAATTAAATATTCTGCTAGTCAATAGGACAAACACTATAAAGTACTGTAGGATTAAACAACTATTATTTTTATTCTCGGCATCACTGTTCATTATTCTGATGTGAAAAACAGATAAGGTATTCAAATTACAGTGCAAATTATTATATATAGAAAACTATTATAGACCTATGTTTAACAGATGTACATATATATTAGTTTTTGCAAAGCTGGTGCATGCATATGTGTGCCCAATATCAGTTTTGAATATACAGGTAACTATTTCCATAGTCTTATTTCAGTACTAATGAGATTATTTTTTTCAATCTTATAAGAATTAAATTTTAAGGCTTTCTTTCAAAAATTGCCTTGAAAAGCAATAACCTGGAGCTAAACAAATGGTTCTTATATCTCTGAAATAGTTGTGAAAGACGTCTGAGTATCACATAATACAACATCTGGTACCTCACATTCAGGACTGCATATGATTTACCTGCTTTTCTAACACAACCTCTTTTTTACATAGAATATTTGTTTTAAAAACAACAATAAAAGTGTGGTTTTATTTCCTTTCTGGTTCCCATGTTTTGCCTTTAAGCCTGAAATTTCTGTACAGTTATGATCTGGAAAATAGTCTGAAATGTTGTAGCACATTATTTTGATTAATCAAGTTGTTTATCTTAGCTATTTATAAGGGCCAGATTGCAAACTGTTTATTTACAGTAATACATAGTTACTGACTTGAATATTTCTATAAGAGTATAGTGGGTTGCTTGAGTTGAAGAACAGTATAGTACTGGGAGTGAAGGATAGCCTGTATTTAAATTAGTCTTCGTGGGTGTTGCAGCTTAATGATCCTGCTCTTCACCAATGGCTTGTATTAATGAATATTGAAGTCAACAGCAAGTCTCCCACTGACTTTATCAGTCAGGATATTTATTAGGACTTGAACATTTAAAGCATAACTGCTCTCTAAAAACACAGAGGTTACTTCAGCTTCACATCACTGTGGCTTCTGGTAAGCAGTCATATGCTAGCTACACTTTGGCTTTCAAAACTCTAGTCAGTAGTGAATACCCTATTACCCAAATCTATGTCAAAAAGTTTGCTATTACAGGAAGAAAAGTGTGGTGCAATTAGTACTGAAAGTATGTCTCGTATTAATAATTTTACTCTTGTACCACAACAGCCTGTGTGAATGGGTTAAACTATGAACTTTGTTCACAACTGCATTTGTAATCACTTCTCTTTTTCAAAGCTTTCAGCATATGTAAGGTTTCCTTTTTTTCTTAAACTCATTTTCTACCATAATGCTGGAAGGACACATCTGTATGATCTTTCCTTTCTTCCTGGAAAAATACCTTTATTGGATTCTCACACTGTTGCATTTACTTCTTTTGTTTTTCTTCTGGATAACTTAAATTTGTAGGAAAGTTGACTGACTATTTAGGATTTTACTATTTTGTGGTTTCACTAATACTTTATATTCATTATCTTTTGCATCTTTTTATACACTAGTTTTTTTCAGAGTATCACGCAATGGTTGAGGTTGAAAGGGACTTCTGGAGATCATCTGGTCCAAACCCCCTGCTCAAGTAGGGCCACCTAGAGCCAGTTGCCCAGGACCATGTCCAGATGGCTTTTGAATATTTCCACAGATGGAGACTTCACAGCTTCTCTGGACGACATGTGCCAGTGCTTAGTCATCCTCACAGTAAAAAAGTGTTTCCTGATGTTCAGATGGAACCTCCCGTGTTTCAGTTTGTGCCCATTGGCACTGGTCCTGTCACTGGGAACCACTGAAAAGAGCCTGGCCATGTCTTCTCTGCACCCTTCCTTCAGCTATTTATATACATTCATAAGATACCCCCTGAGCCTTCTCTTCCCTAGGCTAAACAGTCCCAGCTCGCTCAGCCTTTCCTCATATGTGAGGTGCTCCAGGCCCTTAATCGTCCTTGTCACTCTTTGTTGGACTTTCTCCAGCATGTCCATGTCTCTTGTGTGCTGAGGAGCCCAGAACTGGATACAATACTCCAGGTGTGGCCTCAACAGTGCTGAGTAAAAAAGGAAGGATCACGTCCCTCAGCCTGCTGGCAATACTTTGTCTAATGCAGCCGAGGATACCATTAGCCTTCCCTGTGGCAAGGGCACATTGCTGGCTCAGGTTCAGCTTTGTGTCCACCAGGACTGCCATGTCCTTTTCTGCCAAGCTGCTTTCCAGATGGACGGCCCCCAGCATATAGGGTGCATGACGTTGTTCTTCTCCAGGTGCAGGAATTTGCACTTCTCCTTGTTGAACTTCATGAGGTTACTGATGGGACACACTTATTCCCTTTAGTCATTCTTGTTTCTCCTTTCTTATGACTTTTTTCCAATGTTGCAAGTCATACACAAGTGGAAAAGATAAAAACAAGCAAACTGTACTGGAAAATTATAAACTAAGCTGTGTCACAGGGAACCTAGAAGGTGAACAGTGTAAGTGGATGCAGATGTACATAAAGACAAAGCATGAAGTTGTTAAAAGCCCTTAGAGAATTCTAAAAACTGAATCAGTGAAAGTTGTACTAAAATTCTGTGGAAGAGATGAAGGAAGTTAATAATTGGGTACTGTTCTGTGCAAGAAGAAGACAGTCTATTCTGAATGTTCAGTGAATGACAGCTTGCTCCATCTTCCTTTATCAGTAGTACTAGGGTTTTTTTGCTAGGACAACTTATATGCAAAAGTGGAAGACCTGTCTCAGCAAACATGGCCTTTTTCTCATCATCATTGTGTTGTGCCTTTGGATAAATAACAAAGGAAAATCTATAGGAAACGGGATTATACTGTTCTAAATTCTAATATCATCTAGATATGAACGTATGTATAAAAAATTCAATGCATGCAAATACTTTCACAATATTCAAGAGAGATGGCTATAGGCTGAGTCTACTCTTTTGATTTCAGTATTTGTGGCTTACCTCATAATTCAAATTAATAGTTTCAAATGCAATGGTTGGTCTATTAAAACCTAATATTATACAAAGCATTAAGCATATAAACTGTGTTGCTAAATCCTGAATCACTGCTTCTTTAATCTCTGAGATTATTTTGATAGAAATAGATTTTGTATGGCTTTTCACATTTTCTGCTGCAGATACAGTTATACTTTAGCTTGTATAAAGTATTTAAGGAATTCTTATGTTGAAATAGGTAACAAGATAAAATCACAAGATAAGATCTTTAAAATCACAGTTTATACTCATGGATATAAACATATGATGAGGAAAACCTGATGAGAAAATTTACTTGATGATTAAACATACTGGAAGGTTATTAATGAAAGAAATAATGACAGAACCTAACTAATTATGGATCATTTCTTAATTAATATGGATTTTCTACTTAGTCTGAGTGGTAGACCAAGACAGATGACAAGAAGTTGTAAAGGTTCAAAGGGTCATGAAGCTATTCCATGAATGGCTACTGGAGCTTCAATCTGGAATGGCCTCACTGGATACATATATATTAGTTTAGTCATTAGGGCCAGGCTCAGGTTTAAGCACTAGCACATAACCATTTCTTTTATCATTTTTAATTTTGTGTCAGGCCGACTATCATCCTCGCTGATAATGTTTAAGACATTGGTTTGAGGACATCATCTGCCAGGAACTGTTTCCAGTCAGGCTGTTTCCCGATTAGGCTGTTTTACTGGAGCTAGTGGTGTGATTTTGGCATGTGTACACAGGTTATAGCATGCCAATAGGCCTTCAGACAGGTAATGGTCTGTAGATTGCTTAGTCTGTTAATATAGATGTAGATTTAGATCCTAGAGGCCCCCCAAAAGGAATTTTGTAGCAAGTTCCAAATACTAAACATGGATATGACATAGCCAACTCTTTAACTGCGGTGAAATCTGGAACAGAGAAAGAATTGGCCCAGACTATGCAAAGTAAGTAGTCATTCATAGAATCTTCCCATACCGCTGTCTCTTGTGGCCAGTGCACTCTCAAGCTAAATGCAAATATGCTAATTTTGGCAGTATGGAAAAGAAGCCAGATTGTGACATAGCATTAGAGCAGATGACTATCTCTTTTCCATTTACAAGAATAGAATAGGAGTTGTGTTTTCTTGTGGTTTTTTGGGGAGTTTGTACCCTTGCAAGATAAAATGTTATTGAAGTCCAATATTTAAAAGGGAAGCACAGGATGAATGGTAAAATGATTTATAAGAAAGTTTCTTCTTAATACCTTTTCCCATTCTCATTTCAGAAAGACTAGTCAAAATAAGAGTTTAGTATTTGACTAGGATCTTGTCTTCCAACCTGCAAGTATCCAAAAATTTTATGGTAAGTCTCAGAAATGTTAACCAATAGTCTGAAATTGAAATCTGATAATACAATTTTCTAACTTGATATGACAATGACTGCGTAACAGTTTTAATGTCATCTGTGCTGAAACAGTCCTTAATATGCTTCTTTTAAGATACACAAATATAGACTGTAACTTATACTAACTTAAAAACCTCAAATAGCTTATTTCTGATTTTTTTCCATAATTTACTTTTTACACTTTTTGTTATAGAATTAGAAATTTTAAGTGTCAATGGATCGATAGTACCAGAAATATCTTGTAGTCCACAGATGAGCTCCTGAAGTGGAAAAAATATGGAATTCCCAGAACTGTTTAGCTAATCTGTTTTTACAATGACCTAGACAGACCAGCATTCCCTCAGAGAATAACTCAGTATCTAGGAGACAGTTCTGCTAAAATATATAAGATTTATGCAGTGTGCCACCATCATAAAGGACTGTTTCCAAAAAGAAAACAGCTAAGACAAGCATGCTGCTTTTATTTATAGGCCAAGCCATAATTTTTCATTATACAAGCAGCATCTTTCAATTCATCAGAATATTTGTCTCACATTTATTATTTTAATGATTTCATATATTTACCAGTATTATTTACGTACATGGGACACATTTATCAGAGGTCCAAGGAGTCGTAAAATCAGTCTTTTTCTATGGTGAGCTTTTCAAAGAAGAAAAGAAAGAAAGAACAAAACCCACCCTAGATCTATTTGCAAATAAGGAAATCAACTATTTTCCTTTTTCCTCAGCAGTATTTATTGCTTTCACTTTCAAATTCTCCATATACCAGCAAATATAATTTCTTCATTCATACTCTAATTATCAACAGAGTCCCAGCAGACAGAAAAATAAAATGTGATGGTAGAGCTTTTCATTATATTTGAATATATGGCATGAAAAGATGAGAGTGATAATGAGGTAAGAGAAGCCTGTATGAGTTCTGCATTATAAGAACTGGGAAACTTAAAACAGGAAGTGCTTGAGGAATTATTCCCATAGAACAGCACATCTCAGCAAACATGACTGAGCAGCACAAGAATAAAGAAAAGTGAACTTATAGTCTCTGAAAATGTTTCATTTAAAATCTCATAGTCATTTTTAAAACAGAACTCCAGACTAAAAAGGAAAATTGTGCATCATATGAAAAGGAATTTTCATCATATGAAAATTAATGACAATTCAACTCAGTTTCAAGAAATTAGAAATCTTTCTGCACTAAAATCAAGCATACCACATTGTTTGTACCAACTAACAATTAATAGCACCAAAGATTTTTTATTATTATTTTTTTTCTTCCAATAGAGAGATAATGGGACAAATGCAATAGACTTCACAGGGGTTTTTACAGAAGTGAAACAACTCAAAACATCTATCACTCATTAATTCAGGCATAATTCTTACTATTACCTGCACTTGAATTACCTGCAATGCTGAAAACTGTTCTGACTATATGTCTGCAAGGCAGCTGAGAAGGATTTTGAAACACCAGGTTTTGAAATGAAGTACGAAAATCCAATCTGTAATGTGTGATTCAGATTTTTCTGGAATTTGAGCTGGAATGTTACAGCTCAAATCTATACTGAAAATAATGCAAATTGATGTCACTGAAGGAATATAATTTCCTGGAGAAGTTCTGGTGTCCTTTCTCACATAGAACACAGAACATCCTATCTTATCTGTTATTAATTTTTTTTTTAATGAAACTCCTTTTCAGTAAAAATCTGAAGTACTGGTTTGGAACAATTTTAAAGGTGTTGCTTTTGTTTTTCTTAACTAATATGATGCAAGGTTATAAGACAACATGGAAAAATACATTTGGTATAACAAAATAGAATTCATAATGTATTTACATAATAATATAAAACTTAGGAAACTCTTTTGAAATATGAAACCATGAGAAGAATTAGCATATAAGACAAAATAAACTTCAAAAGTTTTTCCCACATTTCTTAGACTGTTTTTGTGGAGAAAAGATATCAAAGTTATTTACAAGAACACTATTGGTAAGAAAGAAATATTGTAAGATAAAAATATTTCTAAAAAGCTCATAATTATTTAATTTAATACCCATTGTAATATGTTTACTCCATTATTTCATAATTATATCCTTGTTTTTCTTGCTTTTAAAATGTCTTGCATTTCACTCACTTTACTTTCTCCTCTTTCAGGGGCCATCTCACCTCAAGGCACTGACATAGAGGTCTAGGCATTTCAGGTTATCTAAATCAACAGCTCTGGTAATGGCAGCTCTCAATGTTGCCAGCAAACAAATGGCCATAAATAATGCATCAAGGATGAAAGCCCTCCTCTTTTATCGCTGTAACCTGCAGTACATCTCCAGGCAATCCATCCATTTACCAACTAGAAAGTATATTTCAGTCCTCCCACATTAACCTGAAGAACAGAGAGCTCATTTGAGAAGTTCTCAAGCTTCCTTTTAGACAGTAAGTCAACAAATTCTCCATTCACTAAGAGAAATCAATTATGAATGTTTCCATGCATGAAAGAGAAATAAAGATCTCAGCTTTTGTTAAAATATTGGTGACAGGGGAAAGGATTGTAAAAAAAAAAAAAAGAAATGAAATTCCCATGGCATGACATAAAAATAATGTTTGTCTATGAAGCATTTATTTAACAAAAATGCCCAAAATTTTTTAAATAATCAACATTAAATGCTGTGAATTTGTGATGAAATAGAGAAGAAGACACAGTCCTTACCATGTCAAAAATGGTATGACAAATCAGCATAGTCAACTTTAACATGAACCATAAGTTTTGATGCTGTCTCGATGCTACCAGGCAGTCCATAGAGGAGTAACCCAATAGCTTGGACTTTTCAGCATCTTAAGTTTTCCTAGTTTTAAGGCTGTATTAATATATGTCATATACACATACAGCATTAGACAAAAGTTCATCTGTTATGCACTGACACTCAAAGCTGGTTAATTTATTGAGTAAAGGATGGAACTTATAGAAAAGGTTAAAGTAATCTTACGTCCCTCCTGATGCTGGGACTCCTGGTTGTTGCAGCATCAGACAAGCCCTTCCTCATGGATCATGGCACACTGTGTGGTGTTCCTATCCATGGTGAGGTTTACTAAGTTCACTAGTACTCTTACAAGGTCTTGCTCACAAGACAGGTTCATCAGTCACTGATAGGAGTCATGTTTATAATGTGGACTTAGCTTTGAATAGGCCCTTGTACAATGCATTCCAATACCCTTACCTTCAGAAATCTATAGTTCCCAAATGGGTGCATATAATATTGCAGGTTGAGAAGACAATGCACTATGCATATAGTTATGACTGAATATACATTTGTGATGTGCTGACCCTGACAGTTTCCAGCTGCCCACCCAGCCAATCTCTCACTCCCCCTCCTCAACAGGACAGGGGAAGAAAAGAAGATGAAAAAGCTCTGGGGTCAAGATAAAGACAGGGAGATCACATACCAATTACCATCACAGGCAACACAGACTCCACTTGGGGAAGGCTAATTTAATTTATTGCCAATTAAAATAGATTTGGATACTGAGAAACAAAGACAAAACCTAAAACACCTTCTCCCACTCCCACCTTTTTCCAAGCTCAACTTCACTCCTTCATTCCCCACTCATCTAGCTCCACCTTACCCTGAGAGGTACAGGGAGCAATGGCAAATGGCGGGTTGCAGTCAGTCCATAACAGCTCCTCTCTGCTGCTCTTTCCTCCTCATGCTTTTCCCCTGTTCCAGTGTGGGTCGTCTCCATGGGCTGCAGTCCTTCAGGAAAAAACTGTTCCTGGGTGGTGTCATCCACCGTCCACTGATCCTTCTGGGCATATCTGCCTGCTCTGGCATGATCCTTTCCACAGGCTGTGTTGTGGATATCTGCTCCACCATGGTCTCTTCCAGGAGCTGCAGGGGAATCGTTCCTCTGGCACCTGGAGTACCTCCTCCCACCCTACTTATCTCACCTTGGTATTCAGAGGGTTCCTTACACTTTTTTTTCTTCACTCCTCACTGCCTGTACATAATTTTGCCCTTTCTTCAATGTTCTCCCCAAGGCGCCATCATCTCAGCTGACATTTCTACATCCCCTCCCAGCTTCGTGGGCCCCCCCAGCCTACTTGCTGGTGGGGCAGTGTGAGAAGCAGAAAAGGCCTGGACCCTGTAAGCACTGCTCCGCAATAACTAAAACATCCTTGTGTTATCAATACTTGTTTTAGGACAAATCCAAAACATATCACCATATAAGCCACTATCAAGAAAATTAACTCCATATCCCAACCAAAACCAGTACATCTGGCTTAGCATGTGCAGAGATGTATCACTTCCATCTTGCATTTTCCCAACCTTATAGTTAGTGTTATTGGACACCATTGCAGGACAGGTAATCTGACAATAAGAGCAATGCCTTCAAGCTCGTGTCATCCGTTCAGCTTCTATCAGTGTCAAACATGCAGCTAAAAGAAGTATTTCAAAAGGGGTGTAATTTTGAGTCGATGTAGAGAGATGTTGAGACTAGAATCCAAGAGGGATCTGCCTCCCCTCCCCTCATTGCCAAAGTCTCCAATGGGCCTAGTATCATCAGATACTAGGGCTTACAATTCAAAAGGTTTATGGGCCAATTTGGGCCATAAAGCCACAGCATGTGAGGCAGCCTGTCTAGCTTGTACAAAAGTTGTTTTTTCCTTTTTCCCCAATTCGAAGTGGGCCTTTTTTCCTGCATATGTGATACAATGGCCACAAGATCTGTGTGAGATGGGGGAGGAATTATCTCCCAGGATTCCAGGATAATCCAGGATTCCAACAAAGTTCTAGACCTCAGTTTTATTTTTGAGGTTCAGCCATATGTAAGATAGTTTGTTTGGCCACTTTAATCATCATGTGACGGAGTCCCTGCCACACTTTCTGTAATGATCCCTTGTATCTTTTTTGGATTGATCTCCCATCTGTATCTTTGCATGATATCTACAATATTGCTAAGAGTTTCTCCCACTTCCTTCTCAGTGAGCCCAGTAATGATAGTAACATCCATGTAATGGAAAAATCTACAAGCTAGAGAGATGTTATAGTCCTCCAGATGTTGTTCTAGCCCATGGCAGATAGCAGGGCTATGCAAATACCCCTGAGGCAGGACAGTGAAAGTATATTGTAGTCCTTCCCAAGAAAAGGAAAATTGTTCCTGGGATTCTGCAGTAGTGGATATGCTAAAGAAAGCATGAGCCATATCAGTCACAGCATGCTGTGTTCCAGCTTCTATCTGGATGCATTCGAATAGTGTCATGACACTGGTTTTTTGGGACAATTGCAGCCATGGGAGAGGCTGCTTTATTTATTAGCTGGTACTCTACCATCATGCATCAGGAACCATCTTGCTTCTTTATGGGCCAAACAGGACTATTAAAGGGAGAGTGATATGCCAGATAATACCCGTCTCCAACAATAGTTTAACTATCTGAGCAATTTCAGCATGCCTCCCTGGGTAACTGATACTGTTTCGAGGCGACTGGGTTTGGAGGTGGGAGTAAAACCACTGGTTCAGTAAAGTACTTAACCCACCAAAATAGCCTGAATTCCTAAAGAATATATTCTACCTGGGGTAAGGCAGGTTTTACCCATCAAATATTATAATCTATTCTTTATCTGGAAACTTCAGTCACGCCTACTCAGGCAATAAATGTTGAATATTTTCTCAGTTGTAGGATGAGGTAGGCTTCATGGGATGGTTCTTCAGAACCACCAAATAAATGTATAGCTATAAGGTGACTGTGTGGGTAGTGGGAAGGATGTCTGTGAATCTCAGTTACTTCAGCCCCTGTATGTAAGAGAGATCCATTGCCAGTTTTTTTCCCATTCTAATAGATAACTGATGGGATTTATGATCAATGATCCTCCTGTCCCTCTCCAGCCACCTAGCACATCTGGAGGTTTTCCGTGCCTTATCAATCCTGATGTTGGCTCGGATATTGTTTTCAAAGCACAGTGGAGATTAGGTCCAGAGAGATGTTAGACTGGGTGGTTTCTTTCACCTCCTCCCCCTGACATGGCACAGAAGCCAGTGGTGTTATTAGATCAATACTACACATCTTTTGATGGCTTCTTTTTCAGCTGCTTATATAGGCCCCAAAGGTAGGGCACTGGCTTTCCATCAGCTTCCTTTTTAGGTGTACCTGCCTGGAGGAGTGCTAAGAACATTTTCCTATGAGTCACTTTCTTTTTAGGTTTCTGTGCATCTATAATGCATGTTCTGAGACTTTCCTTTTTGGATTGGTATTTATCCAACTGTCCCCGTAGGAGGATGGCATCTGTAACAGGTTTTCCCTGGGCAGTCCCTATTAAGACAAAATGGTGTCCTTTATTATGAAGAGGATGCCTGCAAACAAATGGGACTGAATACCAGGGGTGAATAATTTGGTAACTGGTCTCACAAAGCTGTGGGAATCTATTCCCTGCTTCACAGCTGTCATGGTTTAGCTTCAATTGGCAACGAAGCACCACACAGCTGCTTGCTCACCCTCCTCCTTCCCCAGCCCTGGTGGGATGAGGGAGAGAATCTGAAGAGAGAAAGTAAGAAAACTTGTGGGCTGAGATAAGAACAGGTTAATAATTGAAATATAATAATAATAGTAATAATAACAATAATAACAATAATAACAATAACAATAATAATAATAATAATAAAAACAATGAGAGAGAGAGAGGAACAAAACTGAAGGAAAAACAGCAAAAACAAGTGATGCAACTGCTCACCACCCGCTGACCGATGACCAGCCAGTGCCTGAGCAGTGATTTCTGCCCCTGACCAACTTCCCCCCGTATCAATACTGATCATGATGTCATATGGTGTGGAATAGCCCTTTGGTCAGTTTGGGTCAGCTGTCCTGGTTATGCCCCCTCCCAGCTTCTTGTGCACCTGGCAGAGCATGGGAAGCTGAAAAGTCCTTGACTAGTGTAAACGTTACTTAGCAACAACTAAAACATCACTGTGTTATCATCATTATTCTCATACTAAACCCAAAACACATCACTATATTAGCTACTAGGAAGAAAATTAACTGTATCCCAGTTGAAACCAGGACAACAACCAACCCTCAAAGGTATGCCCCACCTCCTTCACATGCTTCCATGCAACTGATTTATCATCCCAATCAAAAGTGCTTAGACAGTTTAATCATAGAATCATTTAGGTTGGAAAGGACCTTTAAGATCATCGAGTTCAACCGTAAACCTAACACTGCCAAATCCACCACTAAACCATGTCACTAAGCACCACACCTATATGTCTTTTGAACTCCTCCAGGGATGGTGACTCAACCACTTCCCTGGGCAGCCTCTTCCAATGCTTGATAACCCTTTCGGTGAAGAAATTTTGCCTAATATCCTATCTAAACTTCCCCTGGTGCAACTTGAGGACATTTCCTCTTGTCCTATCACTTGTTACTTGGAAGAAGAGACCAACAACCACCTCACTACAACCTCCTTTCAGGTAGTTGTAGACAGCAATAAGGTCTCACCTGAGCCTCCTTTTCTCCAAGCTAAACAACCCCAGTTCCCTCAGCAACTCCTCATAGGACTTGTGCTCTAGACCCTTCACCAGCTTCGTTGCCCTTCTCTGGACACACTCCAGCACCTCAATGTCTTTCTTGTAGTGAGGGGCCCAAAGCAGAACACAGTATTCACCAATGCCAAGTACAAAGGGACGATCACTTCCTTAGTCCTGCTGGCCACACTATTTTTGATACAAGCCAGGATGCCATTGGCTTTCTTGGCCACCTGGGCACACTGCTGGCTCATATTCAGCCAGCTGTTGACCAACACCCCCAGATCGTTTTCCCCTGGGCAGCTTTCTAGCCACTCTGCCACAAGCTTGTAGCATTGCATGGGGTTGTTGTGACCCAAGTGCAGGACTCAACACTTAGCCTTGTTGAAACTCATACAACTGGCCCCAGCCCATCAATCCAGCCTGTCCAGATCCCTCTGCAGAGCCTTCCTCCCCTCAAGCAGATCAACACTCCTGCACAACTTGGTGTCGTCTGCAAGCTTACTGAGGGCACACTCAATCCCTTCATCCAGATCATTGATAAAGATATTCAACAGAACTGGCCCCAGTACTGAGCCCTGGGGAGCACCGCTTGTGACCGTCCACCAACTGGATTTAATGCCATTCACCACAACTCTTTGAGCCTGGTCATCCAACCAGTTTTTTACCCAGTGTAGCATACGCTCATCCAAGCCATGAGCAGCGAGTTTCTCCAGGAGAATGCTGTGGGAAACGGTGTCAAAGGCTTTACTAAAGTCTAGATAGACAACATCCACAGCCTTTCCCTCATCCACTAAGCAGGTCACCTTGTCATAGAAGGAGATCAGGTTAGTGAAGCAGGACCTGCCTTTCATAAACCCATGCTGACTGGGCCTGAATACCTGGTTTTCCTGTACATGCCATGTGACAGCACTCAAGATGATCTGCTCCATAACCTTCCCCGGCACTGAGGTCAGACTGACTAACCTGTAGTTCCCCGGATCCTCCTTCCGGCCCTAATGGAGCCAGTCCCAGAATGAATGAGTAACACTCCCCTGAGCGCCCTTCAACTGTTGTGCGATTGCAAGGTTTTGCAATAACGCGCCTAACCACAGTAACTCTTGAGGGCTTAAATGCACACTGTCTTCCCACCCACCATGGCCCTGGGATCCAAGATGCATAGCAACCACTGCCCCAGACACTCACCTGATTTTTGTCAATATAAATCAGCAACATTTTGGAGCTCTGTCTGTGTATAATCACACAGAGGGATCATACACTGAACTGTGTCTAAAGGACCCCTTTGGCTTACTTATCACTAAAGTGGGGCAGAGGGACATCTCCCATTCTCATCCTCAGATCCTTTGGTCCACTTCTCTTTAGAAGTGTTCCAAATATCTCCATCCTAATAATCATCTGGGAGCAGAATGTCCTGATGGTCAGGAGATGGTCTCCTAGGGTCAAGTGGCCCTTCCTCTCCCTGTCCACAACCTGGATTTTTCTCTCCAGCACCTGTATGCACTTTTGTGTCTGCTGTTCACACCTTCCTTACATTGTCACATTAGTGTCCCACAACTGGCAGAGGCAAGTTAACAACCATATACTTTGTAAATCCTGCTGCCTTTTCCCCACATCTACGCCCTGCTTTTCTAAACACTTTAAAATGTCAGTGGGGGCTGAAAAGATAATTCCTTCTATTTTTCCCAAAGCACTGGGGGAGATACCCAGGATAATGTCTGTGCTACTCATCTCCACACTTGTGTGCAAGGCCAGCCAGGCACCCACTCAGGCTTTACTCTGCTATTACTTTTCCAAAAGAACATTTCTTACTGACCTCCTATCAACTACTCCTGATATTTTTTCACTGAGGAAGCGTTGGTTCTTTTGGATTCTCAGTAAGAAAGGCACCAACACTCAAAGCTGGTTAACTAATTTATTGTGTAAAGGATGGAATTAATAGAAAAGGTAAAAACGATCTTACGTCCCTCCTGATGCTTGGAATCACAGTTGTTGCAGCACTGGATAAGCCCCCCCTTGACTGCTATCACGTTTTCTGTGATTGCCATCCTTTGCTCAATAAATTAGATAGGCAGCTTTGAGTGATGGTATCTTTCTTACTGAGATCCCAAAAGAACTGGCACCACCTGAGTTAAAAACATTTGCCATAGTTGTCAATGTTGTCAATCATCTTTCTCTTATAGGTTCAACACTTAAGTGAATGTGTAAATTATTTAAAGATAGTAATTTAATCCTCTCACATCTGGAAACTATATAAGTTATCATAGGTAGGAATCAGTGACATCGGCATCTAATACCACTCTATACTCCCTATTGTATCTTTACATCTTCATTAGCTTTTTAGTTTATCAGAAACATGTTATTTTAGTAAATTGCTTAATTTTTATCCTCTTTCAGTACTATGATTTTTGTCATGAAGCAGTTTCAATGTATGCAAACCAGATTATTTTTGGAGGAAACTAAATGTCACATGCACTCAATAATTTTTTCCAAACCCTTGAAATAAGATCACACAATAAGAGGGGTATAGGGGACCCCTCTCTACAGCCATGAAATTCTCCTCCTTCTACGGCTAGCTATTACACCCTTGGAAACCATTTCTTCTTTTCAAGAACAAGGTAAGGTATCTTCACACAGTAAAAATGAAAGTCAGCAGAGGTGTAAAAATGTCAAAGTTTTGCATTATGGTTCAAAACATAGTTTTAGTAAGCAGGAGCATGGTGTTTTAGCAAGTTCTGAGTTCACTTTGAATGATCTTACTAAAAGTCAGATTACAGGTTTCAAGAACAATATCCTTCATATTTTAAATACTTCGTACATTGGTTTCTATTCTGTTGCAAAAATGGTAGGGGTTGCTTGAGCTTTTTTCCCACTCACTTTGGGTGCCTCATCCAAAAGATGAAAAAGAATGTTAGCTGAGGCATTATCAGTTTTTATTGTCTATTCTTGATGACTATGATGATCATGGAAAAAAACACATTTTTGAAAAATAAAATTCACTAAAGAAAGGGGAATTCTATTTTAAGTTGGTGAAAAGTTTTAAATGTATATTTGCTTAACCAAAAATATTACTGTAGAAGCATAGCTGCCAACAATAGAAAGACCTTTTATCAGGAACACTAAGTATGGATCTCTTTGCTATGCAAGTCACCTTGGAGAAAATCCATTGTTTATTTTGTGCTAGTCTACTAATTCCCATTGATTTGTCATCCTTTTTCAACTGCAGTTGTAGGTGACTGTTTTTTAAACAGTCTTCTCTTTATAATAAGGTGATAACTTTACTGAAAGCGTAGAAATAGTTTAAGCCATTTACTTAAATGAAAATGAGAGATTTAGCAGTGCAAATAAATCTTGGCTTTTTGCTCTTGCATTTCAATGGTTATATATGGATACTTATAAGACACTGATCAAAAAAGTCTTTCAATGAATTTCAAGCCTCAAAAGAAGACCCTTTCAACAGATCCATTTGCCTTACCATAAACAAAGTAGCAGCCTTGTCAAACCAAGCTTCCAAATTTCTTGCCAATTGATTTGGACAAGGACAACTTCTGAGGTAAAATAGTGTTTTGTCCTATAATTTCTTTGGATTCCGAGCCTGCCAACCAGGGTACAAGTAGGAACCAAATGCAGCTTTCAATTTAACTTCTTAAACAAAAAAAAGTATAATGAATATGTATTTCTCAGAGTATTTAAACTCTGAGAAATACTTTGAAAGTGTCAAATTAATTTCATTGAAGTTATTGAACAATTATCAGGAACAATTTTTACTCACTACTAAGCTATGGTAGGGCTGAAATGAAATGTCTGTATGAAGTTAAAGGCTTTCAGCTATTTTTCAAAAGACAATGCAGAAGCAAACAAAGTTTCAAATATGTATGGGATGACAAAGAACAAGGAATTTGGAACTCAGGAAAAGAAAATCATAGATAGTTAATTATTTATTTTATTAGCTTCACAGAAAATATGTTGTCATTCAAATAAAAGGCACAGGAAATAACCATGGTTCTGTTCACAGAAAAATAAAACACAGTCTGGAAGACCTTAAGCGGAAAATACAGGTACCTTTTTGCTGAGGAATTGAACTCTGGATGACTGTGGAACATGGGAAGTTTGAAGAATATTTGAGTCTCCCACAAGACTGTACAGGAAGAGAAGGATACATAAGGTCTCAAAAATTATGCCAGAAATGTCCTTCAAACTTCCAAACATAGTTATGTCCCACAAAGGCAAGCTTTAAATTTATTTATTTATTTATTCATTTTTAATTTTATTCTGCTTTGAGGATAATGTTAACTTAAAAGTGTTTGTTTATGGATTGACTGAGCTGTTCATCATCTTTTAATCCTAATATCAACTTTGTTTCTGACGTTTGATTTAAAAAAGGATCATTTTGAAACCATTATATACTCTTGTCAATTGTTCTTTGACTGTCATGCTAGCAAAACAGTTTACTACATGAATGCCAGAGAAGATGTATTCCCCATCTGGGATGTCTTTCAAGGTGCTGTTCATTACCTCTAAACCCCTTAGACAGAGATAAAATCCCTGAATAGAAACTTTTTAATTTTTTTTTTTTTTGTCCTGTACGATTTTATTCCTAATAAAAACTATAATATATTATTGCCTATTTATAAATACTAATCTTTAAATGAATGTCTTTTAAAATGGATAACAGGAACTTGTAGATTTATAATGGAATCAGAAGGAATTCTCTTGGTAGACATGTTCTCTTCAATCTTTCTCCTGAAATAAACTCAGCATATTGAACATTGCACAACAATTTACGAATTGGAATGGTCAAAATTGTGGCTGATCATTGGGGATTTGCAATGCAATATGAACTATGTCTCCTGACTGGCAAACTCCATTTAATTTCTCTCCTTTTTCCTAGGAATAAATATTCCAATACTTCTAACTTGTGACCTTAGGGAGTAACTTACCTGAAAGTCAAAGTTAAAGGAGGCAGCAGTTTAAGAGAGCTTAGTTACTACAGGAGATTTGTAGTCCAATGTGATGGGCAAAAAAACAGATTTAGGTGTAATTAGGAAGATGGGATAGCGAAACCACTAGCAGAAGAAAACTGAGAATCATGCATAGAAAAAGATAGATATAGCAATTTAAAAGTTATTTGAAACCATATTCTGTATTAGCTATTCTGAGCTGTGGGCACATTTCTCAATTTCACCTGGCAAAACTGTTCTTTTTTATATAAATAATAAATATTCATTGGAGTGCCAACTTGAAACCATTTTATTAAACTCATGTTCAGCACTTCCTTCTTCAATTCGCATTTAACTATCTCCTGGGTTTCTGTGATATGTTGGACGTGTCAAAAACTGGAAAAAACAAAGTGTCCATACCTCTCACTGTTATTAAATATTATTGGGAGCTATAGTAAAGAAAATTATCTTGCCCTTATAGATAAATTCAAATGATTGTTAACTAATATTAAAAAAACCCCATCCCAAAAAAACAACAACAACAGCAAAAACCAAAACCCCAAAACAACAACAACAAAAGGACTTATTTTGCTTCTGTGCTTTTGAAATACCTAGGAAAAAAACTAAGGATTTACCTATATTAAAACATACTCAAGTAGCAAAGGCTATTCCTGAAAGAATACAAGATTTGGTTATTTCATCAATTCTTTTTTGTATTAATTTCCAGTAACTCCTTATTTCCTTACTGTCTTCAAATTTCAGTGGTAAACTTCCTGTGCTTCAGTCCTGTTGGTGAAGAATTTACATGTTACCAAAATAATTACGAATCTTAGGAGAGAAGGAAATTACGTAATCCACCAATTGTTAAGGACAATTTTACAAGAAATGACAGATGAGCTGATACGCCAGGTGCTATATTCTTGGTAGCAGATGATCACAGGAATCATTAATCTAGGTGGCATCCTTATAACCTTAGGTTAATGCATTACTTGGAGAACAGAGGACACCTCTATCTTCTACACATTTACTATGGTTTCTGTACACTGCCTTCACAACTCAAAGTATCATTTTCTCCATTGTAAAAAGGAAAGTCAAAAGCTCATTTCTACAAGGCTTTATTCTCCATGGTGTTAGCCACCTCAGAGTGTGATTCAGACATCAGCTGATGTATTTCACATCTCTATCCTGAGTGAGAAAAAATGTACCCTACAAGTACACTAATGACCACACCACAGCTACAGCAGGGAGATCATGCTCCTGTGCACCTACCCCAACATGAGCCGGGGGAGGGCACCCAGGTTTTCTCAGGTCATTGATGAGGACAAATCAGAGCACAATATTTTGTGTCCCTGTTCCAGTGAAGAGGACAAGGCTGTGGTGCTTCCCCCACAGTGCTCCTCTGCTTCTGCAAGGCAGTAGGGCTTTTTAGTGGCTGTTGTTTTAATGTCATTG
Organism: Ciconia boyciana; assembly: GCF_034638445.1. Classification (NCBI taxonomy): domain Eukaryota; kingdom Metazoa; phylum Chordata; class Aves; order Ciconiiformes; family Ciconiidae; genus Ciconia; species Ciconia boyciana. The sequence goes on from NC_132934.1 coordinate 179,920,837, forward strand.
TACAATTTTCCCCAAAGCTTGCTTTACTGTATTTCATTTATATCACCACTCTCCTGGTTTGGGCATTGCCTGGGTTAACCGATCGAATGTTCCTTATTTGACCATTGACAATTTAATTAATTATTATCCCTTCCATCTGCTGTTGCTGATTAGTGCTTCACATTACTTTGGGGTACTAATTTGCAGGCAGAATTGTTTAATTCTTCATATTACTTTCAGGTCACTGAAGTCACTAATCTCCAGGCAAATGTTGTGTACATCCATTCACCAGTCATGGTTGAGGTCAGTTTTAGGGAGTCCATTCCAAATTAGAAATCTAGCTAATAGACAGACCTAGGTACCTTCAGTGGGAAATTCACACTTTAAGTAGAGTGAAAAAGGCTCTGGAAGAGCTTATGCCTCCTCATCAGCTGTAGAAGAAATTTGGAAGATCATTAAAATAAATTTAGGCTCCCAACTTAAAGATCATTGAGATATCCAAAGGTATTTGGGATGAATCCAGGCGTTTATGAATACAAACAAAAAATCTTGAGATTCTGAACCCTAGGCTAGGCTAAGCAAAGCAATGCGCAAATGAAAAATGTGGTGTCAAATCACTTTTCAGAGAATTTTGGGCTCCTGATCTACCTATGTGATATTTTTTATAGTCAGCTGATTTGGAACGTCTCATATTTTTGTCTGTACCCATATTTATGAACCTGAGACAACTTCTAGGCTCCTAGAGCATGACATATGTGCCAGTGATGTCCTAGCTCCATAACAGAACAAGGCTCAGGAACCTAACTTCCTTTTTTGTACTTAGTGATTTCTACTGAAGGTAAACCTGGACTTTCAGACTGAAAGAGCACCGTGCTGTTTTCCTTTTTTGAATATCAATACCTCTCTTTTCCCTGCTATCTGTCTTTTCTTTCAAAAAGTTGGCAATAGGGGCATTTTTCTTAGTAGTGAATGTATATTTCCTGTCTCCTAATACACAAGAATCTGGTTTATAATGTTCTCATTGTTTTCTTTCTACATTTTTCTTTTACTTCTGCAATCTGAGGAGGATAAAGACTTAATTTCACTCCCTTCTTTGCAGAACATTTTTACATTTAAATTCCATTGTGGATGTAGTCTGCAAACATTTAATATTCCAATAGATAAATGAAATATCCAAAATAAACTATTTTTAAATGTAAATAATTAGTTGGTACCCAACTACATACTGGGAGGAAAGTTAAAATCATGTTTTAATACTAGCTGAAAATAAATCATACATAAGCTTTCCTGTGTTCATTTAGAAGATTCTAATCAGAAATAAAAGCAGATGTAGAAACATGAGAAAAAAAACAATTTCCCATTTCTTCCTAGTAGGTTGTTCCATTTAAAGAACATATTTACTCTGCTACACAGAATATTTTTTTTTCACCATTGAAATGCAACTAATATTTGGTAATAACTAGATACTAAAAGTTTCAAATTATTATACATTATTAAAAACATGTATAAAATAGTTTAAATGAGGTCTGAGGTGAAAAATAGGATATCTTGTCTCCCTTAAATTTTTTATGATCTCAGGTACAATATTCTCTTGCTAGTCAGTATTTGTTAACCATTATGTTGTTGCCAAGAAAGTGAAAAGCAAACAAACAATAATGATAATTTATGTATGGATCTATTACATTTTGTGCCCAATTGCTGTAGAGCTGCATAATTTGTGTTCTCTATGCTGGCAAGTTTTCCTAAAAAACCTTGTTTTGGAGCTGTGTTGGTGGTATATAATTGCATCATTGATGAGACTGGCATGGAATAAGGGAAAACTGTGTTGGCTTGTGCCCTGAAGAGAGAAAAGAATTAAAAAATAAAAGGATGGGAAAAACAAAAATCAATGTTACTCAAGAGGAAAGAAAAAGATGCCCTTTGAATGAGAAGTGGGTTTCCAGCTTCCAAGATGTTATTGTAAAAAGTGAACAGAAAAACATGAATACTCAGGGGGGGAGGGGGGGGGAACAACAACAAACCACAAAACAACCCCCACAAAACTAAAACCAACCAACAAAACAAAAAAGAAACAAAACAACAACAAAATCCCAAACAGTTAAAGTTTAAACAGCAAATTCCTATTTCTTCTATGGAGAACCATTTCACTTTTTTTCTACAGATTTTCATTTCTCCTTCAGTCCTTCTTCCCTATGTTTCTCGCTCCTGTCTGCAATATTAGAGCTATAACTCTGCACTGAGACTTATTTAAAAAACTCACATCTTATCTCTTTATGTCTCCCTTGGATTGTACCTGCTTTACCTCCATTCCTTTTAGCTCCCCTTCTTCATCCCATGCCATCTTTCTGTTATTAATCATTATTTTGACCTCAAATACTATTTTCACATGTGCTTTGGCTTCCCCAGACTTAAATAATGATCTTAATCACCTAACCTCACCACCACTTAATTTCTCCTTGGTGTCATACTTTTCTCTGCTTTAATATTGCTCTAATTGACTTTAGCACAGATAACTCCTTTGCGTAAATTTAATTGTGAATTTTTAGCTTTCATTCTTTTTGACTTATCTTTTCTCTTTAATATTATTGACACACTCTCCTCTTCAGAAAGATACTAAAGTTTCTTGGTTCTCCTTTTAACTGCTCAGATATATAAAATAGCTCCCTTCTGAAAATGTTTTCGTAGCCCTCCAGAAAACTTCTAAAAAGAAAGACTGCTTCAATGTATCACAAGGTATACTGGATTTTTTTCTTCTGTGGCTTTATAGAGTGTAAATGATCACTTTTTTTTTCCCTTACCATTTAATTGTGATCACCTATAAAACCCCATATAAGTATTAAAAACCTGGCTAGGGAGGAATTTTTTCTATTTCTCATTTTTAACAATGCAATACAATTGTTGAAAAATTTTCATGTAAGTAATATCAAATCATATTAAGCTTTGGTAATGGCATATGTGCAACCTGTTAATTTTACAATTAAATATGGATTATATTGTCATAAAATGTAAAAAAATAAAATCAATATGCAGAGATTCACAGATCTTGTCTGCTCTGATATTTGGAAAAAAGCAACCAAAGAAGGGAATAAGTTTTATTCTCTTTTTGAAAGTCATTCCTAATGGCAGAGAGTGATCTCCTTTAGAATAACACTCTCTGGGCTGTTACTCCCAGAGTCAATTGTTTATCCATTTGACAGTCAGTTATGGAAGCATATTTGTACTTCCTGTTTTTTGTTATTTCTGGCACAGATCTGGATGCTGTGGATGGGCTCAGTGGTTGTTTGTCTTGCAAATATCAGACCCACTGTCTAAATAGGTAAATCTTTGCCTAAATTGGAAGTGAGAGGTCCAACCAAAAGGAAGTAGAAAACACAGAAAAGGGATCTTATTATCAACAATAAAATTATTCTCAGCCAAGGCATATAGATATTTGTACATCATATATGTATATATATGCTATCATATATGTATATAATCCATATCCTTTAAGTTTCTCTAATTTTCCAAGCTTGTATGAGTTCTTAAAGCTTAAAAAAAATTTCACTGCATCTAAGAATATCCCAGACCCAAACTGTAATGGCTAGTACATGGAAACCGGAAAAATAAACCCACAGGGAAAGAGGAAGCAAAACAATTCATGAGGCATTTTGTTATTCTGACATAAATTTCACTACTTTGCATTTTATGTATGTTAACAAAAGGTAAAGAGTTGATAGATATAATCAGCAAGTGAGATTTCAATACTTCATTGGTACTTTTATTACTTAACTAGAAAAGGCAGATCTTTAAAAAGGATTGTTCACATGCAATCTAATGAGGAAAACATCTTTGAGTGTGCCTACATTTAGTGTACAGGAAGGGTTGTTTTGAGTGAAAAACAAATTCTGTCTAAATGTGAAGTCATGTGATATTCTTCTGAGTGCAAGAGGAGTGTGCTAGAACCAAGACTGAAGTCATATGCAGGAGCGATGTCTGCAACACAGGGTGGACACAAAGTCATACAGCAATGTGCACCTCTGTCCAGACACTGGCACAAATTTCTTCAGCAGCAGAAACACAGTGTGTATGTACACAGCTGGAACTACAGTGGCCCACAGCAGATGGAACCCCAGTCCTTCCCTCTGTGCCACATCAGTTGCTAATGTAGTTTTATTTTCCATCTTTAATACAAAATAACCTGTGCCCTTAAAGCTGAGCCTTGCTTTAGGACATGCCAGCCACATTCTCAGACTTACTGGTCTTGAGCAATGGGGTATTTTTCTCATGAGCAACTGCTGTTAAAATATACATCTATAATCTGTGATTCTATCCATAATACAGGATAGTCACCTTAACGTGAGTCTTGCTTTAATAGGCATTCTCTGAGTGTATATGGTGGATTTAGCTTTGCAAGAAGACCACAAAACAATAACTCTAGTTCCATGTCTCCAAAGGTAAAACATTTATAGAGAGACCAGAATTTATATCCAGAGACCAGAATTGAAAGCCCTCATCAAAGAAAATTCACCTTTTAGCTGATTGTCCCAATATCACACTTTGTTGGTTTTTTTTCTGGTTCTCTTTTTTTTTTTTTTTCTGCATTAAAACTCTTTTATTTTCATGGACTAATTAACAACTATTTTACAAAACAAGAATGTGCAGCAGTGAAGCATGCCTTGTTAATAGGGAGAACAAATAACTTATCACAAGTAATAGTTCAAAAGCAAACTGTAACTCTAGATAGCAAAGGAAAAACATTGAGAAAAGTTTCTTCCACTATTGGATTTTGGGGCTTGTTTGCTTTTTTTTTTCAGTACTGCTAATATGGCTTGTTCTTAAGTGTTGCACTATTGGGACAAAGCTCATTTTCTGATGTAACATTTAGTAGTATTATGGCCAGTAGTTATGAGTTATTAAGGATCTGGGGGTTTTGATACGATGGAAAAGGAATTGAAAAAAAGGGTACTACAGAAAAGGAATTGGAAAAAAGCGTGCTATCTTGAAAATTACATTAAGTAACAAAACAAGACAAAAAGAACCCCACCCTTTTCATCCTCCCTACATTTATCAGAATCTGGACTCAAAATCTATTTGGCAAACATGAAAAATGTTAACAAATGCCCATAACATCATCACTAAATTAACAAATAATTTTGTTATCCCTTCGCCCTCATGCTTCCCAAAAGAAGTAAAAAAACCACCCTCCATTCTTTCCTGATCCTGACTGTCAAATTGGTGACAATGAATGAAGATAAAAGATGTCCTTTTGGTCTCCAACTGAGGTGGGGGTTCTTAAGGTTACTTTTCCTTTCATTTTTGTCTGTCTGTTTTTTTTTCCTTTTTGAGACAGGAAAAAGGAGTTCCATCAGTCTGTTGTGGTTTATTCATTCCAGGAGGAAATATATTTTTATAAAGGTTACACTTGAAAGGTATATCTGCACAAAAAAAAAAAAAAAGTCTTATGATGACTATCATGCTGCAATTATCAATTAAATTGATATTATGCTGGAAAGGCAAAGGTCTTAAATTTAAATATAAAAAAATAAAATTGGGAAAATAACACACTAGCAACAGCTCTACTGACAATGTCATTTAAATATCAAAATTTCAACTGCTATCAATTTCCTTTCTTCATTCTTTGGCTTGGATTTTTTCTTGCACGGATGTTCTTGCTATTTGCTAATATAAATTTGCAAATACAATTAGAATTTGAATACAATTAGATTTGAACATGGTTGCAGGAATTCCTGTCATTCCTGGTTATTTGTGATTACTAACTGCATAGCATATGGGATATTTTCATATTATTTTCATTTTAGTTCTCTTCATCAGAGCTAGTTATCCTAGAATCTTTGCATATCTCTCAGGAATATTTTGATTACATAATAAAAGAGAAGCCTATGACCTGGCTCTTTGTGATAAAGGAATATGATATTATGGCTGGAGAACTCTGTGGTTTTGGCTGAATGTGTACAAGCACTCTAATGACCGAACAGTTGTATCTTGACCTTACATGATATCGGAAGTGTGATTATTTGGAGAAGTTTGGGGCACAGGAACACAGTTGTTTTATTAATTATCTAGGCAATAGACCAGTAGACTTGGGAGAAAGAACAATGAATATTGATAGCAATTTATTTTCCTGTGAAAGCAAAGTGGCATATGGCATAGAGTTTATTCAAGAGCAATGAACAGCACTGAAGACCTTATCAAAACAAATACTTAGAATCTAGTCTACGAATATTGCCTTCTGATCACATACCCTTAAGGGATGCTTGATACATATCACAGAGTTCTGGCTTTGGTGCTTAGTTTCCCATGCAATAGACTGATTATAGTGTCATAAAAGATTTAGTTCTCGGGTTACTTTACTGGGAGATTCCATTTTATTGTCATTCTGTGACATGACAGGATTCTAAAAAGGAAGATATAATCCTAGATCATTTTTGCTCTTCACTTAGTGTGCAAGAATCAGAGGACAAAGGTTGAATTGCTTCTAGTGCATGGTTTTGCACTCCAATTGTCTTAATCCAAAGACTGCTTATCAAAATAATCAATTTGCTGTAGAAATGAGTAATCATCCCTTACACATGCTCATACTTTTCTGGCTTTGCAGACGGAAAGCTAGGAGATCTCCACAGCCTCTTTTTTTATAGTTGTGCATTACATTTTAAATTGCTTTCATAATATAGTCAGAAGTTACTTGTTCTGTAGCTATATATGTTCCCTTGACAATGTGCTGTGTATAGAGTATGTTGATACAGTATGCAGTAGGTGCTTTCTTCAATTGTGACTTCTCCATCAGTATCAATATCACAGCAGTATAAAATTCCTTCACTGTAGTGTTATTACTTTAAAAAAAATTACAACCTTTATGCATATCTAAAGAATCTATGATGTGTAGAAGGTAGAATGTCCTCAAGAATTACTTTATCAGCATATAATTTTCAATCTTTAATTTAGGATGTTGGTTTCTTTTCTGTTTTTATTTTTTCTTTTAAATATTACTAACAGTAACATAATAGTCTTCTTTTATAATTATGCAATTTGAACACTTAACATACTTTTTTCTAAAGTTATTTTCTGAACCTAATTTAAAAACTTTGATCAATCTTCAGCAATAGTTAGTTAAGGGATGAGTAAACAATATCAAATAACTTTCTTTTTACTGTTTTCTCTTGAACGTATTATAATCAACTGTAGCCGCAAGAATTAAAACATCTTTTTAGTTTATTTGCTCTCCATATGCCTTACAAATATAAAACATTAGCATTTTCTTCTCTGTTTTCATTATTTTTTATGTCCTGATATGACACTACTGGTAATGGTATCAACTGATTATTGTATTAAATATTGTTTAGGTGATCAAGAAATGTGACAGACTGTTATTACTAGGTTTCACAGTATATATACAATAATAATGCTAGCCAATTTATGAAAAATCTAAACATTTAGATATTTTATTTAGTGACAAAATGAAGCAGGCAAAGTCAAATTGCGTAATAGAATGTTGCTTTCTAAGAGTTGCTGAAGCTTTTGTGAGTTTACAAATGGAGTGATTTGAACTGACCATTTTATGAAATGTTCAGTTTCACTGTGTGACAATAATGCATATAAATACAAGTTTAAGGTACCATGGAAACATTTTTTTGTCTCTTATTATAAATTCCTAAAAATATTGTCATACTAGCACAAACCTAACAAAAAACCCCAAATATTGCCATACTAAAGCAAAAATTAAACAAAACCCCACTGGTTTAGTATAAAGCATAGCAGAATCTTTTAACTTTAAGTAGTTCTTCTCTAGGAGTCTCAGTTTTCTGTCTGTCAAAACCCATGTATTTGGCCTTCATTATTAGCCAGTTTAATGTATGGGTCTCATACAGAACACAGCAGGTTATCTTGAATGTAACTCAAGACAGCTTTTCATTTACGCATTAAGAGTGCAGAAATAATCATCCCGGAGTGATGGACACAAAGGAGACTTAACCAAGAGAGCATGTATGCATTTGGCTGTACGAAGTTTCACTCAGTTCAATCTGACAAGAAAAATCTTTAAAAACTGAAAAAAGTCTCTTTTTCTGCAGAGAAAAGGTCTTCATAAAGGAATAAACAAGTGCAATCTTATAAAAAGTTTGCTGTCATCCATGCTTTATGCTAAGACAGTACATCTTTGTTGCAAGCCTGGAAAAAAAAAAAGAAACGTACACAAAGTTTGGGCTAGCATGTGACTCTTGCACTACATCTGCACTGGGAATAGAATCAGCTATATAATGAACTCATGAAAATTGCTGGCTTTTTCTGCACAACATAAGAAGCTAAAAGATAAAACCATACAAAAAGAAACACAAAGGGAGATTGGACTAGATGATCTTGAGAGGTCTTTTCCAACCTTAATCAGATAAAATCCTTTTCTAGGTTTTAGGGAGGCATTGCTAGAAATAACACAACTGCCTCAAAATATGTGATATACATTCTCTGTCTTGCTCATAACTTCTAATTCTAGCAATTGTAGAAGTCTGACAAGTTACACTCCTAATAAAGTACGGGCAAAACTAATTTAGAACAGAATGCAAGTGCCAGAATGAAGTGCCTGTAATACATAGAAGTGATAAATAACAGAATAGCTCATGTGATGGGTAGGGAAGGATCTGGTTCAGTGTTCCAGGCCACTTCATCACACAGTAAGAGCTGTAGTTAGGTATAAATTCACTCTAAAAAACACAGATGGAAATTAGGAAATATATGTGAGGGAGAATTCGAAGATGTGTAGTAAGGATAAAATCAAAACAAGCAAACAAACCCACCCAATTTCTACTATAGATCTTGATATATTTATGAATGTTACCTTGAACTACAATGGAGGAGGCCATTACCCCAAAGACACCTTCTAGTCATACAGTCCCATTATCCTTTGTAGGGGATGGAATACTTTAAAAGCTACTCCTATGGGCCAGAAGAATTATTATCTACATTGTTTTATATTTTAAAACATTATTTTATGTCTGTAGAGGAATTTTTTGCTTGTGTATGTGCTTGTATTGGGATCCGTAAAGATCATTACATTTCATTTGAACATTTGAGAAAGAAAATAGCCTGAATTTTTGCACTTTTGCTCAAATCTAAATCAGAAAGGAATAGTTTGCTCAACAAACACTGGTTGCGTTGTTTTTTTTTTCCACTTTCCTATTTCTTTTGTCCTGTTCCCTTCCCAAATTTCTACTTTTGACCCATAACCAGAAAAATAAATCAGATGTTCACTGAGATCTCATTTCTTGTAGATCCAACTGACTTTTAAAACGAAAAAATTATCCAGAACACAGTTGTGCAACTGTAGGGTTTGGGGCTAGTGGACTGTTGTAATAGCTTTATCAAAGTTGGCATGTAGAGCCAGCTGCTTCTCTAACACTATTTTCTTCTTAAATTATAAAGCTTTCATATTAACATATTGTGCTATAGATTCTAAGTACCCCCGCTTTCTAATTTCTTATACCAAAATACACACTATTTTATTTTCATATATAGTATACTGTATCCTGATTAAGAAAGTTACTACAGATATGCTAAGGGAGACTGTTAAAAAAACTGCTGAAAGCCAAACTGAAGTTAGGTAAAGAAAACAAACTATGTGAAGCTACATCTAATGTGGGGGGGGTTTGCCATTTTTTTTTCTTAAACAAAAAAATCAACAACTGAAATATGATTTTTTCACATTATCTGAATTTGTAAATATATATACAGATGAGAGAAGAATTGGTTTTTGTCCAAAGCCACAGAATAGTGCAAAAGAGATTTGTTGCTATGACATCCTTTATGGACTGTACAGAAGTTTTTTGTTATTTTGGTTTGGGTTTGTTTGTTGTTGTTTGTTTGTTTTTTTTTTTGGGGGGGTCCCCTTCCACATTTTTCTGTATTGTTTGAGCTCTTCAGCTCCACAGAAAGAAAATTCTGTCTTTCCAAGATGTAAGAAATCCAGGCACCATGGAAGTTGTAGTCAGGAATGGAACATCATCCAGCTGAGCAGAAAGTTGTGAAATTAAAATTCAGCTCTTATGAGGTACAATAACAGAAATTCTAAGTGGAAATTTACACATTTCTTATTACCTCTTCTCATTTAAAAATCAATTTCCGTTTTACTATAAATCTCAGCAATGATAATCTCTCCCTTATATTCATCGTCAGATCTTCAGGTGAAATAACTGCAAAGAGGTTTATCTTTTCCACTTTCCCAGATTTGGTGTTATAAGGTTTAAAAAGGAAAGGAAAAGTAAATTTTTAAAAATTATTATTCCCCCCTAAGTTACCTCTATAGGTTCTCTTTACAGTCAGATATTGACACTTTTTTTACATAACTGCCACTGTAAATGTTATTATCCAAAGTTTTTTTCCCTCTCAAGTACAATTTCATTATGTTGCTAAAAGTATGTGAACATTGTGATTTTATATATATATATGCCTCTTTTATGCTATCAGATACACCATTTAAATGAATAACATATACTTACCAGTTTGTGTATTGCATTTATGAAATTAAAATGATAGCTGTATAATTACAGTGCATTTACTTAGTTGTTAAAATTAACATTTTTTGATTAAATGAATTAGTACCCACTATTAAACAGTGTAATTTAAACATTTGCTAAGAAATTAGCAGACAATTATGTTTTATAAAATGATATGTGACTAAGAATACATTATACTGAGACATTATTAAAACCCAAACCTAATAATAAATAAATAAAGGAAAGACTGGGATGAAGGTCTTAAAATGCTTTAATATTATACATTTGCCTTAATGATATTATACTGCTGCTCCTCACCATGATATCCAGGCCATTTACTATCAACTCAAAATTCATAAGAGAACACTGTAAACAAGGAAATCACAAAGTTGATCATATTTGTATTTGTGGCTGAAACTCAGAATTGTATTTTGCAAAACTCTGATCTTTAAAAATCTGTCTTCAGTCCAGAATGTAATTAAAAGCTTTTTTTTAAATGATCGATCCATTATAAAAGTAGTTCTTAAAACATTTGCATTTATATATAAAGTTTGATATGACAAAAAAAAAATGGTTTATACAACTAATCCTAAAAAGAAATTTTGACTTCAAGTTACAATCTTATATAAAAATGTCAGTAGATGGGCATCTATGTCCTTAAGGGAGGTGATCCTTAAGTAAGGATCTCCGTACTCCTACTCATTGATCTGAAGCCCACATCCTTACAGTTTACTGTATCATTCAGTGTCCAGAATTCATGAATCATCAGATTACTGAAAAAGGCATTGTGGAAACGGCTTGCACCATACGCACATCCGTAGTGAATTAGACTGTCATTTTAAAAGAGAAGAGAGTCTGTCTACAGTCTTCAAGGGATTACATATCCCAGAGATTTTGGGGTTCTTCTAGGGATTTTTTAAGGATTTGGGGGTTCTTTTAGAATAAAAAGTTCCCTCCTTCTCTATATGTACTCTTCTTGCCCTGGACTGAAAATCATCTATGCCCTGTTCTCAAAGACTATACACATTTGTCTCCTCTTACCAGCCCTCAGCAATTAGCCTACTTGGAGCTACTTGGCATGCTCAGCAGATTGCAAGTTGCCTCACAAATGGCTAGCAGTAGCTTAAATCTGTGATCTGTAGAGTCAGGAGAGACTATTTAGAGAATCTTACAGATTCTTCTAGGTTCCTGAAGTAAATCAAAGTCCAAATAACACATGCTAAGTCTAGAAAACTGTTTACTTCTCTCCAGTATTTAGGTATAAAGCAGGGTTAAATAAGAATTCAACAAAAATCTTCTTGAGTTCACATTAAATTATACCTTAGGAAACTGAGAGTTTCTCTCATCAGACACTATCCAAGGTATTTGTTCTAGCAGCTTTTAAGCAGCGTCTCAACAACACCTCCAGAAGCAGAAACACAGTGTCTCATACTACAGGAAGTAGATTTAACAGAATTGCTTCTTCATTACCTATTGGAGAAGTATTGAAAATAGTTCTGGATCTGAAAATACAGAGAAATAAGAAAAATAACTAGTATATTTGTTCCCTATTTTTTTTCTCTCCTCTCTTTTCTACCCAGAGTTTCCACAGGATCCAGGGGTCCAAATTTTCCATAGAAGTCAATGGATCGGTCCAGGAACATATTTTCAGAAAAGCAGAAATACTTCCAGCCTTGTGAAGTGGTAGCAGGGAAAGTGCAGCCACCTTTCTTTTCATCACCAGCAGCTGAAGTCTTTTAAGGATACCCAGTTTACTTTGGCACTTCAGCATAATGGTGGCAGACACAAAGCATAAAACTTTTTACGACACTGACAAAACTTTCAGATCTGAATCTGTACTTGCAAACATGGTCTTCTGAAAAAGAAAAAAACTCCTGCTAGCCTGCATTTTGCTCTTGGAATTGTCTTTTCCTGAATTACAGTCCTCTCCTGCAGAGTCTTTTCATATTAACTCCCTGACTTACCTCTGTCCACCTCCTCAAAGTTACCTTTATAACTTCATCACTTACTGACCTTTCTAATCAGTAACTTACTTACCTTGCCAAACTAACTTAACAACTGAGCAAAGAAAGAAGTAATCATATGGCACAAGAGCTGATTGTCCTTGGTCTTTTCTCTCACAGTTTCCTTGCATAATGTCAGGAAGAGGTTCTGTGGTGATCAGTTGGAATGGGGTACTCGGGTGAGGACAGAGCCAGATAGTTGCTCTGGAAATGCAATTAGCCCATGTGGCTTCTGACAACTGGGATGAATGATAAGGATGATCAAACACACAAAATTGCTTTTATACCCTTCACTACATGAGACAGAATCTTTCTAAAAATGGGCACTTGGGAGTCTTACCTCTGTCAGGCAAAGGATTTTGATAAGGGCAGTGGGTTGGATAAATCAGGTAAATTGCGAAAATGAATAACATACTGTTATTTTGCATTTGACAACATTCAACATTGTTCCTATCCTCTCTGTTGAAGGCCTGGATGACCAGCTTAGAGGAATATAAATAATGTGAGACTCATCTGCTGTTGGAATTAGACATGCGCATCTGAGCATGTCTAGTTATCCGAGCTTACCATTGTCATCAACAGAAAGAAATAGTCACTTCTAGAATGTTAGTCATCTACCACATGCAAGCATAGACTTTAGTTTGAAATTAATTGTACCATAGAAGCATTTTCTCTATTAAATGTAAAGGGAAACTTGGATCCCTAATTAAATGTAGCCGCAGTGTATTAAAACTGCAATGCCTGTAAAGCTGGATGATATGAACCCTACCTTATGATTTTCTTATTTTTGTGTTCAAATTATAAAACATGTAAACATGTATTGTAAGATAAATGTAAAGTACATGGTTAGGTAATATTGACACCATATTTTTTCTTTTATTTTGCAGCTTTTCTTTTTTTTAGGGGTGGGAGGTGGTGTGAAATTATTCATTAATGTGAAAGACTATTCCAGAACATCCTCTTTATTAAGTCATTTACCTGAAACAAGAACACACCTGGTACCAATCCCAAAGGATATTCAGCTGCTTAATGGAACAGCATGATCAAGAGACCAAACACTCCTGAATATTTGTTAATCAATGATCAGGCTATTAATTTATGAGGTAGAAAACCTACTTTTAAGCCCATACTGCAAATTAGGTAAGAAGAGGAATGAAAATCGGATCTGTCACAGCTTTAGTGAATACCCCTCTAATCACTGATCTTCACAGAGTGTCTGCTGATTTTTTGACTACCTAATCCTTTGCTTTGGGAAACCAGATTTTCTTTTCCAAGTTCCTTTTGTTATATTCTTAAAAAGCAGTTAAAATGATCCAAATCAAAGGAAACCATTTTGGTTTTGTTTAAAAGTGATTTCCTTCATCCCTGAAAGAATTTCCTGGTTCTTCAAATGAAAGTAAAATCAGTTTAATTTAATCCCAGATACCTGTCTTTATTAGAGATTAATTTAGTTTTGTTTGCTTAGTTGTTGTTATTTGCCAATGAACTAGTTACTTCACATGTGAATTTATGGTCTTTGCACATTCTGAGAACACAAACCATTCATTAACTTGTATCAGTGGCAGCAATTCAAACCTTGTGTCAGCAGATATGAAATAGCTCAGTTATGAGAAAGGGTCAATATTTAATTTTTCTTTTCCTCATCATTTAGCTCTTCTCTCTTCTCTCTTCTCTATTTTATTTACATTGAGAACAAAACTATCCAAAGAGGAATTCTGCTTACACATCTTCCTTTGAAATTGTTGTGTGCACTCAGAAAGAGTCAGGAGTTCAAGACTTAATGTTCTGATAAAAGTAGACAACCTGAAGTGAGACATCTGCAATGATACTGCATCATCAGTAAAGTGAATCCACCAGATATCCTATACATTACAGTGAACAATTTCAAATCTCATCTCCCTACAGCACTCAAAGTGAAATGAAGCTGAATAGAACAAATCCTGATTTTTCACATTTACTGTTATTAAAGAATGGAACAAAGTAGTGTCAAGGGGAATAAGAGAATAAAACTAAGGCTATTCAGTTGTGAAGAAAGTAAATTAATAAAACTAACCTCATTTCTTTTGTACATGCTTTCAGCTGATGCCCTAGAGAACAATTCCCTTTATAAGAAAGAAGGGTGGGGAATAGATAATATAGCCCATTGTTATATCTTCCCTCAGTACTATTGACAAACTGTATATCACCAGCAGCTAATGGGCTACCATATTTTTTTGTTGAGATATACTTTTATACATATTATTTGGTTGAGATATCTTCAACTAAGCCTCCTGGACATTTATTTTCTCCATAGCTTTTCCATAATGTTTGATGGAAACTTTTGCAGTCCCATTGTATTGTGAAGCAAGGTTTAAATCCTGGAAGGCAGATGATGTTTATGATGTAACAGGGACCATGTAAGACAGGCAATTTTGTTAAACTAATCTTCATAACACATTATGTTTCAGATTCATGTGAAATATTAGTCCATCTTAAGCTTTTCTGGCCATGTGCTAAAAATGAAATGTCTCGTTCTTAACTGTATCACTTGACATTTGAGCTAGGTAGGAAGTAGTTTGTAATTTCAGTAACCATTTTTGGTGAAGAACATAAATTCTGACAACGTTTTCTTAGGAAACAGTTTATGGTCAAAACAAAAATCAAGATTTTTCAGTTATTGTGGAGAAAAAATCAGGGCCGGGTATCCTCTGGGTATCCTCCTAAGATAACCAGATCAGGCTCCTATCCTGCTTTAGCAGTCTCTTTATACACTAGAACTAGGTTGTAAGCAGGTTTGTGTTTTCATCTAGCTGGAAAGACTATCAAATGAGAGAAACTGATAAAACTGAAACAGTCCTTAAGGCATGGCTGTCCATTTCAATAACTTTTCTTTAAAGAAAAAACATACTTTTACTTCCTTTAGACAGAGGTATGAAATTTACATGGGTTCACGTTACTGTTAGGATTATCCATTCTAAAAGTCATTTGAAAATCTATTCATGTTTGACGTCTGAAGAAGAAATAACATTTCTATCTCTTCAGAAGAGATTAAA
Organism: Ciconia boyciana; assembly: GCF_034638445.1. Taxonomy (NCBI): domain Eukaryota; kingdom Metazoa; phylum Chordata; class Aves; order Ciconiiformes; family Ciconiidae; genus Ciconia; species Ciconia boyciana. The sequence continues at coordinate 179,936,332 of NC_132934.1, forward strand.
ATGAAACCAGAAATTGTTACTAACTATTCCATTCTCATCCTCTGCAGTCTTCCTACAACTTCATGCAACTTACACATTTCTTGAACTGCCTATTCACCTTCCTGACAAAATTATTCTTATATGATTAATTAATTAAAGAATAAATAAAATATCATATATGACATGATTTTATATAAGCATATATATAAATGTGCACTTATATATGCATATATGTATGCACATGAAAGTACTTTATATATATTTGAGTGTGTATATACACATGCAAAGAAATATATTTTAATTTTGTTAAACAAGTATTTTAATTCCAGACTTTTGTAACTTTTGACATGCCACATTAAAAATGTTTTTTTAAATGTTTTTCATTTCTGTATTATACACATTGATTTAAATGAATACAGCAAATATACATCCATGCAACATCTGAGCAATCATCACCTATGTTCAAATGACTCTTACTTTCTACAAATACAGGTTTTGTATTTGTAGAAATACAAATAGTATGTAAAAAATTTAATGAGCCAACTCAGATTATCTGTCATGTAGAATGCCTTGATCTCAGTACAACAATATTCAAATCTGCCTGCCCACAAGAAAAAAAATATTCTAAACTATCTTCATTGCTAGGATGAATAAGAAAGGTAGTAACAACACAGGTATCTGAGGTCCAAATGATAGAGTAATTTATACTGAAGATCAAATGTAAGCTAATTATCTATATTCAAAGGGCAGGAACATATATAAATAATTGGTATATGTTTCCAGGAACGAATTATGCCAACAACATGCTTTAGCCAGAATACATGAATGCATTCTGCATGCAAATGGATTCTAAATTTACCTAATGTTTAGGAAGAATAAGTGTCAGTAATCTACCTAGTAACAACAGCAGAAAGGTTATGATGATAGTGAGATGAATGGTTGACGAGGAAATATCAACCATCTTAAAGAGAGAAAACTTAACCTAATTTCTATATGCATATGTATAAAATGGTTCAGTCTAATTTTATATATATATACATATAGAATACAAACAGAAGAAAAGCAAGCAAATAACCCCATCCTGACTTTTGGCAAAGGTAGCTGGCTAACAACTAATTATTACTGAGGATCCATCTTGATATACAGTGAAAGTGTAAGCAAAAAGTACACCAGTTGAGAGATTTATATTAATTTCACAATATCTAGCTTGACTCTCAGCCAAGGCCTCAAGCCTGAATCACATCCAGACAGACACACTGGGAAAGGAAAGATATTTTACCCTTTTCCACTGATAAAGAAGAACCATAATAATCAAAGGCCATTAGTACACTGAATAAAAATACAGTCTTTACAAATCAATGGTTTACTTTTTTTCTCTATAGATATGGTAAATGTTTCCTAACAGAAAATCTTTATCTATGTGCTGTGGACGATATTATAAGTACATGCTATAGGTCTTCATGTCCGAGAGGTGTAAAAATACTCTTGAATATACATACCTCTTTTTGTCTGTTAAAAATATTCTTTCTTCTTTTTACTCTAAAAATGGCTGTAAATAACATGATGCAAATAGGCAATTTTGTACAGTTCTTTTTTTCCTTCATTAATTTGTAATTTCACTTTTGTTGTTTGTGCTTCCTGAGCTGAACAAATAATCTTCCTTGTAAAACATGAACAACAGAGTGATCCAGAGAGAAAGCAAACCAATTTGAGACACTTCTGTAATTTATCTATGGAACTTGCCACTATAATATGATTTCAAACAAACGTCTTTCATTTACTAACAATACAAAAATATTTTCTCACGGGTTTTGATCTTAACCCCACTGATCAATTTACTTGTACCTTCTATTAGTTGTCTGTCATTAGTTAAGTGGATACACTTCGCAAATTAGCTTTTGGCAAAAAAAAAGAGACAAGATAAGGGGAAAAACACTTGACTTAAATAGATAACTTTGTATACATTGCTAGCTGCTATGTATTGGGAAGGAAACTAATTGGGAAACTATTGGGAGATATTTAAAACAGACAAATTGAAAATGTGCTGCAACAATAATTCATATTACTAACTAAAGTGGCATAAAAAATGTTCCAACTATATTACTTAAATAAAAGGGTAAAAGTTTCAGCTCTGCAGCACACTGGATTAAAATACAACCTCCTTATGAAATTACCATGAAATTGAGTTGAAGCACATGCAGAACTAAACAGATTGCTTGGAAAGCGTTCAGCTACAAATCGGTTCTTTTTTCAGCCCTGATGAAATCTCAGCTGATTTCAAGGAAACTAGTTTCAATTATTTGCTCTGCTGTTTAAGCAAACCATATCAAAGTCTACAGCGGTACATATCTACAAGAGTTACTGTTGACTTCTGAAACACAGGGTATCAACATTTCTGAGGGGAAAAAAGGGAAAAAGGAAAGAAGGAGAATCTAGATCAGCTGAAGGACAAGTCTTAACAGAGGAAAGTAAACTTAGAAAAGATTCACTGACTGTTGAAGTAGTGCAGTGAAATGGATGTAGCCCTCACATAAATTCCTAACATTAAAATTTTCTTAATGTACTCTAAGCCTGTCCTTTTTAAGATAGGTTACATGGAGTCTATTACTTCTTTTATGTCTACCTAAAATAAAACAACAGAAAGATTGTAACCATCACAAGAGCTAGTCCACACATTTTCTTCTCCTGAGTCATAATCATATATGTAAATTGGGTTTTATCCTACAAAATTTATTGGGAATCCACAAAAACTGAAGCTACTGACCACTTACTCATCATATTTAACTTGTAAATGAATATTGGGTCCAGATATATTTTGGGTACAGTGCATATTTCTTCTATCCAGCAGAACCATTTTCTGAGATAGCCAGGAGAATTTTTTTTTAATCTATACTTATCTGTATATATCATTGCTGTGATAGGGTCACCAGATGGTGCTGTTACACATAGACTTACACTTTGCTTAGTGTGTACAATTTTTAGCTTCAGAAAAAAAAAAAAAGGAATTCTGGTTATCTTATGTAATTTTGAAAATATTTATAGTTAGCAAGTACCAGTGAACTTTGCACTTAGTGCTGTGTTTCCTAAAGCTAATGCCAGTCTTGAAACAACTGCTTTAAATGATAGCCAAACACTTGGGATGACCTTTCATAAAAAAATGGGATTTCAACCTATTCATTGTGATCACATCCATTCTATGATTGCTAAACAATTGTATATAAAAGAAATATCACTATTTCCAGACTTTGCATTGAGATTTCATCCTCACAAGAAACCAGTTTCCACCACTTTAGAAGCTACCACCACTCATCAGAAGGATGGTGATATAGATCACCATAAAGAATAATTAAAAAGGATATTTGACTGAATAACAAATCACATTTGTATTAACTATTGACTACTTGTATTGGTACTATTCTTCTCCTAAAATTGCTTTCCATTTTGAACATTATAGGTTTCTTGCAATGGGCATATCTGGACTCTTAAAATCAAAATCTGTCCAAAAATGAAGGATTAGACATTATATTATCTTAAAAATGAATAGCACAGATACTTAGAACTCTGTGTCTCAGTAAACTGGGACAAACAGGAACAAAAACTGACACTAGTTACACTAAAAAAAATCAGTGTCTATCTACAGTTTATATTTACTTCTCAATAACTTCTATGACAATGAGTTGAAAATGTTGGTAATATCAGCATTAGTAAAATACCACACAGTTTGTTGTGGAACGTTGGGTTGGCAAATTGCTAATAAAATAACCCAAATGTATGTAAGTTTTGTGGAATGTTAACATATATCAAGTTTCTAAGCTAATATAAAAGCTCAGACCAGTAGTATTTAGTAATGCTAAAGCAAAATTCTGGGCTGGGCTTTGGGTTTCATATTCAAGTGTCTGTGTGAAAGAAATAAACAGAAGAGGAGAAAAGGTACCTGCTGCTCTTTTCTAATTCACGGTTGGTATTCACAGATTCGAGCCAACTGTCCATGCCTCCAACATGCTGCTTAATTGCTTTTTTTTGCTGAGCAACAATTCAATAGCTCACATGATAAATAATCACTCTATTAGGGACTATTTGTAGCTTACCTGTCTGATAAGAAAGGTTAGAATACTTAGTATCATTCCTGCATTTATACCTGTTGAAAGGGTAAATATAAAAAAGGATTTTTTCAGATAACCACTAATGTAATTGGAAAGTAGACCTGTCAGACCCTCAAGATCCAGACTTGAAGCCTTTTCAGTTCAGCCAAAAATTATGTTTCTTTGCTGTTGGGTAAATGGCAGTCTGTAATCATCAGAGGAAAAAATTAGTGTCTGGATTAGCAGGTAAATTATGAAAATCCAGATATCAACCAATTTTGACAGATTATAAAAAAAAAACCACTTTCAAAAAAAGCAAATTAGTCAGTCCAACTCTGTGATCCTCTGATATACATAGTCCATTAAAGACATTTTCCCTTCTATTTTCTAAATCTGTGTTTATACACTTAATTTCATACTAAGGATCCAAATATGGTATGTAAAAGGAGTTATAAAAATAATTATACCAACCACTGAAAATCTTACCATCTCGATAGGAAAGAACTAGTTCATAATAGAACTTAACTTTATATGAACTAATATTAGAGAAAACACAGAGACAGAAGAGAATGAGTCATTTAATTTCTAAGTCTTAACACAGGGTGAATGACTCATATTTGCAAGAAATATTTTTCTAATCTGTTCTTAAAGACTTCCAGTACTGGAATTCCAAAGCGTAAAGGTAAATCATTCTACTTTTCTGACTGCTAGAATGCTTTCCTCTAAAATGATCTTAATCTTCTTTGCTACTATTGGCATCCATTTTCTTCCTGTCTCACCTGGGACACAGGTAACTGCTTTTATATTCATGATCTTTGGTGCACTAACTGTAAATTTAATTATTCCAGATAGCATAAAGACTGATGGCCACTTCTTTAGCTTAGAACTATAGTGACACTTTGATTAGTTTAATTTACAATAAGTGAGAATTTGGCAAGAAGGAGGAGTTTTGCTTTAGTCTTTGAGCCATATTCATTTACCCCTATCTAAATCAGAACTGTGGCTTGATTGCTCTGTAATGATTTCCTTTAACATTTTTAACATTTTTTTAGTAACAAACCTTTGAGAAAGGTTTACTGATCAGTTTATAAGAGTCTTCTGCTGAAAATCTGGCTGGACCCTGGAGATCTCCTGTGCATCTATCTGCCAGGTACCAAACCAAGTAAGCTTATCATAATTTAAGCTCACAAGAGCTTCTGGGGAAAAACATGTTTTATCATGCATTTTGGGGCAATTCAATACAGGGAATGTAAGGTACCTTTTAAGAGTCTTTCATTTATGTCACATCTTCCTGGCAAAAAGGAAAGTAAGCTTCATAGAATTTCTCCTTTTTTATTTTTAGTTTTTATTTTTATTTTACTTTTTGTGACAATAGCAGAAAGTAAGCTTCATAGGATACTTCTTTTTTTTTCTTCTTCTTCTTTTTTCTTTTGGTGACAATAGGAGAAAAAATCATGGAAGCATCAGCCCATTCCCAGCTTTCTCACAGCCAATGTGCTTAGTATATAGTAATTCTTACTCATCAGGACAATTAAAATGGAAATGGGTGTTGCTACAAAAAATTAGTCAGTTAATCCCCAATATTGTCTAAGGAAAAAACCCTATCTTTCAAAAGAATTTTTTCACTTTAGCGCTTGTCTTTTCCATTACCATTTCTTTCCTTTTTCCCCATCAAGAACAGTCAATATCCCAAGGAATGCACAGTTTCATAAAAAAATATAACTAGTGTATGGATAAAGTAATCCATAAAGGATGCAGAATTACAATCATAATAGAAGCTTTCAGTATAGACTACCTTAGTGGAAAATACAGATCCTCAAGAAAGCAATCATTAAGAGTAATCATAGCAACCAATTTCATCCAACTTCTTTCTATTATTGCAAGTAACTTTCTCTGTGTTTCATAGCATGTAAATGTAAAACTGTCTTAAATGTGTATTAAAGCAGAAACATGGAACAATGCATTGGAATCCAGTGAAAAAATATTGCAAAAAATGAAAGACTTATGAAAAGATTTTGAAGTTAAAATTCCAATACTGGTGTATGTGGATATTACAGAGAATAAAATCCTCAGATAAAAGCCTGAAATTACTAAAATCATTGGGAGGTTCACCACAAACTCCGTTAAAGTGAGAATTTCAACCAATTTATTCCCTTTTCACTGTGCAAAACATAAGGCTTTAATGTAAATGAAACTGTGCTAATTAACTAAAGTATGTACTGGATATATCTTTGAATTAATTACAAGAATTTGGGAAAGATTATTTCTCTTCCCGTAGACTACTGAATACTAGACTACTAAAATACTAGACTAAATTGTTTACCTGAGTTTCCAAAATTAACCAGGGAGTTTCCACCATAGTTCAGGAAGGTGTTCCTTTTCTCTGTGAAGTTTATGAAGCATTGGAGGAAATTTGATCATTCAAAATTAGCCTTACACTATATGTTATGTTAAATGCAACTTCTACTTTAAAAAATATTTTTCCTGAAGAATATATACTTCTGTCAATGTTCCTGGATAGATTCAATTTATTATAAAATCTAACAATACAGATCAAGTTCAAACTTAAAAACCTATAGATTGCTTAACTTTACTATATTCTTTACTATGTGTGTGAACTATGTGTGTGACTAGTGTTCAGACAGATTTCTTATGATCTTTTTCTTATATTATTTAAATATGTTACCTGCTTTTTAATTTTATTTCAAATCCTACTTCTTTAATCAACTTCAGTATTGCTTATCATACTGAAAAATAACTCACAATGCTATTTTCTAGAACTTCTATAATTTTCTGTGATTAGCATGAAGAAAGCCTCTGAGCACTTAAAAAAGTGAATGGAGACAAACCTTAACTCTTCAACTTTAGAAATAAACATTCCTTTGTTTAATTTTTTTAAAAACTGAAAGCAAAGAGGATTACTGACTCTGACCTCAATACAATGGTAACTTTCATAATTGTGTTTTACACTAGCACAAGGAATCCTAATAAAGAAAACTGCATACGTATAATGTGTCTAAGCTTTCCTAATGCATGCCTTGGTTCAGTGATTGTGTTTACCATTTACAGCATATTGCATTAGACATTTCTTCATTGTCCAAGGCCAGCTAGGTATATTTCTATTTATTTTCAAATTATGTTTTTCAGTTATTTTAAATTATTAACCTTGTCTCTCAATCTTTCAACGTTATAAGCCTGAAGTTCACACAAAAAACTTAAAACTTCATCCAACTAACTGTAGTATCAGTGCTTAAAATATAAATTAGTTGTCCCAGTTCATTTAACAAATGGACTGCAAATTATCATACAGTATATCAGGAGTTTTTGATTTATACATCTTGCTTATCCAATTTAAAAGTAAAAATATAGTTAAATACATAGGTAATATTATTTAATGTTTGGATTTCTCTCAGTATATTAGCTGTGTCTTGCCAAAAAGACAGTTAAAAAAATATTGTTTTCTCCTACGAAAATTTTGAAGTTAAAATTCCAATACTGGTATATGTGGATATTACAGGGAATAAAATCCTCAGATAAAAGCCTGAAATTAGTAAAATCATTGGGAGGTTCACCACAAACTCCAAATTTTAACTTCAAAAAATACTGTTTCTCCTAAGAAATACCTTTTACTAATTACACTTCAGACCTTTTCTTAAGATGTGATAGTCTTAACTAAACTACACTGAAGAAAATGGAACAGTTCTAACTGATGTCTGTGGAGTCTTAATTCAAAGACTTAAACATAAAGCAGATTGATTTTTGTGATGTCATCCATATTTAAAAATAATAAAGAAAAGAAGAACAGAATCACTTCTTATACAGAAAAGGGACTTCTTGAAATTCCATTCTATTTAGATAGCTAGGCAAGACAGAAGAAAAATCCTGCTGTGAAGCAAGAATACAATTTGCTGATGATACATTCATTTGGTTAAACATTACTGAAAGAAATGGATCAGATAAAAAAATAACTTTAAGAATTAGAGTAACAGAAATTACACAAAATTCAGTGTTATAAAATAAAGGACCATGTAAAGAATGAATGTCAAACTTTTCAGATAGATACAAAAAAAAGACCCTGTCATTTGAAAATGGCAAGAAAGAGAAAGACCTGGCTCTCTTAGTATCATAATGTATGTATACTTGATCAAAGTATGCAAGTATATTACAAGGTGATTGCAGGCTGCCAAGCTGATGTAATTATGAAAAAATGTACATCCAATGCAGGACCTGTTAAGATGGGTGTTTCACGCAGAGAAAAGGAATATTAATGTCTTTCCCTACTGTAGCCAAAGTAGAGTTCTCTAACCTATGATTTAGAAGTGCACTAATCAGAGTTTAAATATTTTTTTAAACCCAAATATAGGTGTACCAAAATAGTGTAACTAACAACTGCAATGATCTTGTAACACTATGATGGCCTATCCAGGTATAATTAATAAATATTTTACATAAATATGTGATCAAATTGACCACCAAAGGGGCAAGAAAAGGTGTGTGTAGTTGTCCATAGGAGGCATTCAAATAAGAAAAGTCTCAAGATAAGGAATAAGATAAGCCCAAGGGACTGCAAATAAGCAGAACATGCTGCAGTGGTAAGGAGGACGGCTGATAAAACCAGAACGAAGCTAAACAGCATCAGGAAAAATTGTTATTCCCCTTTTTAGAGGAGAGCAATTAACATTCAAAAATCAGGCATAAATGAGGAAAACTGCAGAAGTCCACTTCAGTTCTGATTTTTGTTGTTGAAGAGCGCTGGTTCCTGATCACCTGGGCTTTGCCAACACCTTGCCATGCAAAGCCAGTACAGTATTCAAGAGGGTGCAGCAGGTTACATTTTCACAGTTAGAGTAGACCAAAGCAAAAATTCAAAAAGGCATTTGCTAAAAACAACAAAGAAACATCCTCCTCCCCCTCCCACCTCTGAAAATGGAGTAAGTTTTCTTTTTCCTTACGTTTGTTTCATATAAGGAAAATTATCCTGATGTCTAAAATACTGATTAAGAAATAATTTCCATTTTCATATTTCATTGGGATCTAGGAAATGCTCTGTAACTACTAATATGGAAAATTCAATTATTTTCTAGTGATTCTATGCAGGAAAAATCTAGTGACAGATTTCTTACTAGACTGGTCTACATATACAGATAAAAAAATTTCTTCTGTTTATATTTCTAAACAAGTTATCTCAGAATATTATTTCTGTGTCCATACAAACCAAAACTGTAACACTGGTGTATAATGATTATTGGTTACTCCAGTTTGAATTTTACACAATGTGAAAGGGATAAAAAGTATTCTGAGAACTTGAAAAGCAAGCTGAATATAACAGATACAAGAATACATGGAAAGGCTAAAGACACATCAGTGCATAAGAAGAAGAAAGCCAACACTGAAATGAAAACTCAGACGTTGTAGATGGAATGTTGGAAAATAAGAGAATAAATAATAACAGTAGTTTCAACATTACAATAAAATGTTGTTTTGCTCCAATGTGCTATAATCTTGGCATATGCTAATACATTTTTTATAATTTATCATAGAAATGTAAGGAAATTGTGGAAAAATATAATAGTTCTTGCACTTTGCTTGATTAGAGTTTTTTTAACATAATTCACAAATTTGTTATGAGTTTTGAATTAATTAATTATGCATGCAATACATAATTGCATGCAGAAGTTGCTGTCTTTGAAAATATACTGTGTGTTTAAACAAAATCTTATTGTGGAACAACATAGTGATGTTTACAGTTGATCATGAAGCTGTTGTTTTCAATTCTGTTTTGTTTTGGTTTTTTAATTTCCTAGAAAATTATGGGATTGCCAACATACAGTCTACGAAAGATAAAGAGTCAATTATTTGACTAGATCTCAGAAATTGACATGCACACACGCACTAGAACTATTGTTTTAGCTGTAATATATATAGTAGGTCTATAAAATATAAATATATCATAATGAGCTATCTTAGAGTTTTGCATAATCTGCAGATCTCTCTTGCAGTAAGAATTTCTTTTACTTCCAGAATAACATCAGGTTAAAATTCATAATCAGATAATCTGAATGATATAAATACATTTTAAAATCTTCTGAGAGTCTATTATTTCAGGAAAAAAAAATAATTGCTTGGGATTCTCTAGAAACCTTGATTTGGTTAAAATGTACTAAAATACTCAATTTGACTAATCTTTTTTTAAAATAAAAAGTTAAAGTGAAAAATTATAGCAATATCAGTCTGCAAGTCTTGTAGATTTACTATGAAAACATATCAAAATCTCAAGTTCAAGTTTTCAATAAAGCTGTTTAAATGAACATCTGTCTGTGTAAACAAAAGACATTTTCAATTCATCGCGATGAGTATAAATATTCAAATATAATATCCTGTTATCAATTAAATATATTACATATACATTTTTAATATACATCTGTGTATAAATATATATAAACATATATAAATATACACATGAGTTTATAAAATACATAAAATACAAGACATTTTACTGCTTCTAGAAAATCTATAACTGTAAAACTACTGAGCAGTACTGCACAGATACAAATTCCGTATTTGCCAAAGTGTTATTCATATAACTGGTAGTTAAAAATACTTTAACAAGTAGAAGGTTATGACACATACATTGGTGATGAACTTTGCAATTGTCAGTTAATTCTGGCTAATGGTTTCAGTCACAATTGGGCAAATATTACTTCTGGGTTCATAGGTGTCAAGGGTAACTTTTGGGGGAACAAAGGCAACAATTTTACTGTGGAGACACCCTACCTGTAGAAGACTTAGGATACATGGATATGGTATCTCACAGGATCGCTGTGTATCTTTGCAAAGGAGATGGAGAGCTGAGTAGAATTGTATTAGAAAAAGACTAGTGAACTCACCAGGTGCTTTCCACAGGGTCATGAGCTCTTAACTTCAGAAGTTGTTTGGAATGGCTCAGATGTCCAGTCTTAAAGAGATCATTTGCCTTGTGATATTTGCATTTGTGATGTACTGCTCTCACTTTGTCAGATATGGTGATAAATTTAGTTTTCAACCTGTGATGTCATTGCTTACAATAGCTTTCAGCAAGGTCATGCCACAGTTCTGAAGTAACGCACTGATGTGTCAGCAGACTATAGAAAACTTTCATTGGAAAAAATTGTACATGACGTGTTAAAAGAGCAGCGGCATTTCAATATTCATGTCTTAAAAAAAAGACGGTAAGACCCTCAGGATATTAATACAGAAATATATGAAAAGTTAATTTCCAGAAGTGCAGGGCAATAAAAACAAGGTCTGTCCAAACTCTCTTTATTAATAATTTAAAAAGTATGTATATGTGAAGTGCTTTTTAAGTAATGAGTGTTAGTCATAAATATTTAACAGTTGTGCTTATGAAATATGCCCTAAATTATGTCCAAATGTTAACAAGAATGCCTTATACTTGACAGAACAATGAAGCCCATAAATATTTCAGAAGTGTGTGTCTGACAGGTGGAAGCTAGGAAGACACATCCTGCTCTTTGTTTTAATCTGACACTGCAACCTTCAGGTCTGTGCTTTTTGAGCTTAATAAGAACAAAGAACTTTCTATCCAAAGCCAATATCAGAGCCGATAGAAGATTCCCTTTGGAGTTTGTTATCAGGCAAGTACAAGTTGCCTCATCAAAATCATGGGGTAAGAAATTCAAAGCACATAAGTAGTGGCTCAATCCATCCTCATGCTGAGTGTCTTCTGTGTGTTGTTTATCTTTATCAGGAATAAAGTTCATAGGAAGTTCACAGGATGTTGACTTCCTATTCCCTTCAAGAGGGAATTAATTGATTGTCCTCAGGAGGTGCTCAGCATCTGTTGCAACAATGTCTTGAAGAATTACTTGCCAAGAAAAAATAAAAATAAGCATTTTCATACACTAGGACATCACTGATAACATTATCATTGTAATTAGAACAACTAGTGATGGAGGAAAAAATAGTTGGAGGAAAAAATAAGTAATCACTTACAGATAAATTCTACACTTAACCCTTGATGTTGCAATTCGAGAAACAGTGTCTTAGAATTGTAATCCAGGTTTTGTCTTTTTTATGTTATTTTAAGTAAAGGCAGGATAAGTAGGAGAAAGGAGTATGAACTATTTAGAGTGGGGAAGAACAGAGAGAAGTGAAGACTCCAGGTGAAGACTCCTGTTATGACTTTGGGTAAGATCTTTTCCTACACTCCCTCCTGAAACTTTTCTCTCTGAAAAATGGAGAAACTTCTGGAACATCTCTCTGAGAACTGTGAGATTTATGTGTCCACAGTTGTGTGACTAAGGTGACACTATAAACAGACAAGGTTTTCAGTAATGCTAGAGAAATAATTTACATGGAGGAATAAATAATATAGTTCAAAGAAAGAGTGCTGTATTTATCTTAGGAGAGACATTCAGAGTTTTCACAGGTTTTTGAATGCTTCAGTTCAGGGAGAAAACCTCAACTTTACAGTAGTCAATGATCCCTTCTATCACTATGGCAATAAAGCCAGAATTTCACCCAAGGAGTACAGAACAGATAGAATATTCAGTTTATTCTGCCAAAAGGTTATTTTCAAAGACTTCAACTTCCTTTTCTTTCTCTCTCTGTAATGGTTCTCACAGAGCCTACAGAAGATATTTGGGTGTAAAAGCTCTCTAAAAGATGCTCCTTTCCCCCATGAAAATATCATCCTTAATTGCTTTATGAAAGGCCTGTAGGGCTTCCACCTCTAATCACCTGGGCCTCCCACTACCAGAAAATAGTTCTTTGATCTGTATGGTTCCCTTGCTGCATTACAATGAGTTTGTAAATGCATTTCTTCTTCCTCCACTCCCCCCCCACCCCACCACTGTTTTCCATCTGAACTGCAAGTTGTATTAGCTTTTCCTTTATAACCTCCTTTTCCATAGTACTGTACACATCTTAGCCAAATGGAACTCCTGCATTTCATGGATGACAGTAACGCTGAGAAGACTCCCAAGTCCAGACTCCCAAGTACTTCCTGCTGTCATCGGAGTGGGACCAGCCAGTATCCTTTACTGAAAAGCAAGACTCTGAAAGAAGTCAGGTTCATACCCCTCATTTAAGGCTGAAGAAATAGTGACAAATTAGTACAGAGTGGGCATACTTAGCTTAATGTGGAAATATTTTAATGAGGATGAGGAGGTATCAATATGTGCGGTTAATTTTTGTTAGTTCTTTTTTGTATGATCAGAGGTGTCTTATGATAAGAGAAGTTAAAGAAGTGCAATATACACTGAACCTCAACAATCGCTTATACTTTAAAAACAAACAAGGTTATTCTATGCTTCAGCATACACAGTGGTTCAATTACATTATGTTATAGAAGAGCTTCATCTCTTATATACTGGAAATCTGGTAGGCATGTTGACTACAGAAAATTTTTGCTGTCTTTCACATCATCACCTTCTTTCCAAAAGTAGACGTAGGTCATTAAAACCTAACCAGGAGGATGTATTGTTTGGTAATTACATTTAAGGTGGTAAAAGTCATATGGGTGAATGCAATATTAAGAAAGCAGAGGGCAGAGATGGTGATGTATGAGCCTGAGACAACTGCAAATATCACTTGTGTAGTTTCAGCATGGTATTTAGTGGTATTCACTGAGACTACTGTTACAGAATATGTATCTAGATACAACCTGATCTAGTGGAAGAAGTCCCTGCTCATTGCAGGAGGGTTGGACTAGATGACCTTTAAAGATCCCTTCCAACTCAGACTATTATATGGTTCTATGATTCTACTGTTTTGGTTTGTGGAGGTGGGGGAGTCTACTGAACTAAGTGCAAAAGAGTATGGAGATATTAACAAAGTTCAGATAATCTTATGAAAATATATGGACAGTAATTCAATGGTCTTAAATAGGCAGCGTGCATTGCAGTTATGAGGTAGAACTGATTATAGTAAAAGATAATCAAACCTCATAATGATTAACATCAGTATCTAGATACATATTCTGTTTGAGGATATCCTCGCTTCTGTCTGTGGAAACTCTTTGTTAATGTTAATCACTCAATTTACTTAATTCAGCATTGATTGTGTACTGCTCTCATGACAGGACAACAGATAAGACTGAAACAGCTCACATTCAAGAGCTAGTGCTGCAGAAACTCCCATTTTAGCTCAGGAGACCCCTAACTCGATATCTGCTGGAGATTACTACACTTGTGTTGTAGAACTAAGAAAAGAAATAGCTAAAAGACAAATATCAACCACATGTTTATTCTGTGAGGATGCAATGAGAGAACAGGACCCATCTCCAAGACAAGATCTCTCATTTCAAATTTCATACTTCTAAAAGAGGCTCATGACAATGCTTACCAAGACATATATGTCTACAACATAGCAACTTGTCACCCAGTTCTGATTAATCAGCATAGAACTATGTATCTGCAGGTTACCTCATTCAGACTCTTACTCCAAACAGGGCCAGTGTAGATCAAGTTGCCTGGAGTGTCATCCAATCAAGTTTTGAATATCTCTAAAAGAAACATGGTTTTCCCTTCAACTTCTGCACATTCTGTAAGATGTTGGAGTATCAAAGGGGGATACCTTTGAGAGAGAGGGCTACCGCAGCCATGCCCCGGCCCCTGAGCAGGACAGAGGGAGCTCCTGACGAGGGCCTGTCTCTGACTCAGCATGGGCAGGGACAAGAGTGACGGCGGCAATTCCCTTCCTGTACAAGAGCATCTCCCAGGGAGCGCGAGCGACCAGGAGCGCGGCGAACAGGACAGGCAAACAGGGTGCGACAGGTCGGAAGGGTGTGGCGCATCAGTTTGCGCGGCAGTTCACACAGGCAGGGCGTGTAGGGAAGGCGAAGTCACCCTAGCAGCTCAAGAGGTACTGTGAGAAGTGACTTCATTTGGTAGTCCCCATCCTTCCAGAAGAAACTCAGCTATGGTCTTCACTCGTCAGAAAGCGATGCCCTCTGTGCTCGCCTGAGTGGATGTGGCTACCCAGACGGAGCTCCCACGAAAACATGCGGCCACCCAGGTCTCGGGCTGCAGGGAGTGCCTGGGCCTCTCACTATTCACGCATGGCAGCCGTGTGGACAGCTGTGTGAGGTGCGACCAGATGGATGATTTGCTCTGCATGGTGGCAGAGGTACGGGAGGAGGTAGAAAGGTTAAGGAGCATCAGGGAGGCTGAGAAAGAGATCAACTGGTGGTGCCATGCTCTGCCCCCCCTGAGACAGGAACAGAAGCAGCAGCAGCCACCAGTAAGAACCCACGATCAAGGGGATCCTCTATCCCCCCACCCACCAGGCTGAAGGCAGCAGCTCAAAGGAGGAGAGTGAATGGAGGCGAGTCCACGCTCGTGGCGGCAGGCAAAGGCCCTCCCTGCCCACCTTGCCTCCCCAAATGCCTCTGTACAACAGGTATGAGGCCCTGGAGGTGGAAGGCCAGTCAATGGAGGATGGGGAGGACAGTCTATCTACACCAGAGGTGTCGCCCAGGTCAGAAGAACGTTCCTCTTGCATTAACACCACCTCCACAAGGAAGAGAAGACAGGTTATAGTTGTGGGTGACTCCCTTCTGAGGGGAACCGAGGGTCCGATATGCCAGACGGACCCTCCTCTTAGGGAAGTCTGCTGCCTCCCTGGGGCCCAGGTGAGGGATGTCACGAGGATACTCCCTAGCCTGGTACGGCCCTCGGACTATTACCCCCTACTGCTCTTCCATGTGGGGGGTGATGAAGGTGCAACACGAAGTCCTAGGGCAATCAAAAGAGACTTCAGGGCCTTGGGACGGCTAATAAGGGACTCTGGAGCACAGGTTATTTTCTCCTCTCTCCTTCCAGTTGTGGGCAGTGACACTAGAAGGAACAGAGGCACCCAATCTATCAACTCATGGCTCCGTGGCTGGTGTCATCACCACGGATTTGGGTTTTTTGACAACGGGATGGCCTACACAGCATCGGGTTTGCTGGCGTCTGATGGGATTCATCTTTCTCAAAGGGGAAAGAGAATCTTTGCTCAGGAACTTGCGGGGCTCATTGACAGAGCTTTAAACTAGGCTTGAAGGGGGAGGGGGATAATATCAGGCTTGCCCGAGAGAAGCTGAGGGACGACGTGCCACGGTTAGAGGGAGCGGGTGCCAGCGAGGGCACTCAGCCTGTGTCTCTGAGATGTGCAGGGTATGCTGGGGCACAGCCGAAGTCGAACAGAATTGAGCTAGGGGATACTGAGGCAATAGGAGCCAAGAGGGAAATGCCAGTGAAATGCCTCAAAGCACACAAGGGGTGTTCTTCTATGAAGGAGACACGGACGACAGCCCAGCTGAAGTGCCTCTACACCAATGCACGCAGCATGGGCAACAAGCAGGAGGAGTTGGAAGCCATTGTACATCAGGAAAACTATGATATGGTTGCAATCATGGAAACGTGGTGGGATGACTTGCACAACTGGAGTGTGGCGATGGATGGCTATAAACTCTTCAGGAGGGATAGGCGAGGCAGGAGAGGTGGTGGGGTAGCCCTATACATCAGGGAGTGTCTGGATAGTTTAGAGCTTGATGATGGTGACGACAGAGTGGAGTGTCTATGGGTAAGAATCAGGGGGAAGGCCAACAAGGCAGATGTTGTGGTGGGAGTCTGTTACAGACCACCCAACCAGGATGAGGAGACTGACAAACTATTCTATAAGCAGCTGGGAGAAGCCTCACGATCGCTAGCCCTTGTTCTTGTGGGGGACTTCAACCTACCGGATGTCTGCTGGAAATACAATGCAGCAGAGAGGAAACAGTCTAGGAGGTTCCTGGAGTGTGT
Organism: Ciconia boyciana; assembly: GCF_034638445.1. Lineage (NCBI taxonomy): Eukaryota > Metazoa > Chordata > Aves > Ciconiiformes > Ciconiidae > Ciconia > Ciconia boyciana. The sequence continues at coordinate 179,953,181 of NC_132934.1, forward strand.
GGCAGATAACTTCCTGACACAGCTGGTGAGTGAGCCAACTAGGGAAGGTGCCTCGCTGGACCTCTTGTTCACGAACAGAGAAGGACTTGTGAGCCATGTGATGGTTGGAGGCCGTCTTGGGCAGAGTGATCACGAAATGATAGAGTTTTTGATACATGGAGAAGCGGCAAGGGGGGTCAGCAAAACTGCCACCTTAGACTTCCGGAGGGCAGATTTCGGCCTGTTTAGGAGACTGGTCGACAGAGTCCCCTGGGAGGCAGCTCTAATGGGCAAAGGAGTCCAGGAAGGCTGGACATTCTTTAAGGAGGAAGTCCTAAACGCGCAAGAGCAGGCTCTCCCCAGGTGCCAAAAGACGAGCTGGCGGGGAAGAAGACCAGCCTGGCTGACTAGAGAGCTCTGGCTCGAACTCAGGAAAAAGAGGAGAGTCTACAGCCTCTGGAAGAAGGGGCAGGCAACTCAGGAGGCCTACAAAGGTGTAGCAAGGCTGTGCAGGGAGAAAATTAGAAGGGCCAAAGCTGAGCTAGAGCTCAATCTGGCTGCTGCTGTAAAAGACAACAAAAAATACTTCTTCAAATACATTAGCAGCAAAAGGAGAGCTAAGGAGAATCTCCAGCCCCTAGTAGATGGGGGAGGGAACACAGTGACCAAGGATGAGGAAAAGGCTGAGGTACTCAATGCCTTCTTTGCCTCAGTCTTTAATAGCAGGGCCAATAGTTCTCTGGGTACCCAGCCCCCGGAGTTGGAAGATAGGGACGGGGACCAGAATGGAGCCCCCATAATCCAGGGGGAGATGCTTAGTAACCTGCTGCACCACTTAGACACTCACAAGTCTATGGGGCCTGATGAGATCCACCCAAGAGTACTGAAGGAACTGGCAGATGTGCTCACCAAGCCGCTTTCCATCATTTACCAGCAGTCCTGGCTAACTGGGGAGGTCCCTGCTGACTGGACATTAGCAAATGTGATGCTCATCTTCAAGAAGGGCCGGAAGGAGGACCCGGGGAACTACAGGCCTGTCAGCCTGACCTCGGTACCAGGGAAGCTGATGGAGCAGATCATCCTGAGTGTCATTACACGGCATGTAGAGGATAACCAAGGGATCAAGCCCAGCCAGCATGGGTTCAGGACAGGCAGGTCCTGCTTGACCAACCTGATCTCCTTCTACGACAAGGTGACCCGCCTAGTGGATGAGGGAAAGGCTGTGGATGTTGTCTATCTAGACTTCAGTAAAGCCTTTGACATGGTTTCCCACAGCATTCTCCTGGAGAAACTGGCTGCTCATGGCTTGGACGGGTGTACTCTTCGCTGAGTAAAGAACTGGCTGGATGGCCGGGCCCAAAGAGTGGTGGTGAATGGAGTTTAGTCCATTTGGTGGCCGGTCACAAGCGGTGTTCCCCAGGGCTCTGTGTTGGGGCCAGTTCTGTTTAATATCTTTATCATCTGGATGAAGGGATTGAGTGTACCCTCAGTAAGTTTGCAGATGACACCAAGTTGTGTGGGAGTGTTGATCTGCTTGAGGGTAGGAAGGTTCTGAAGAGGGACCTGGACAGGCTGGATCAATGGGTTGAGGTCAGCTGTATGAGGTTTAACAAGGCCAAGTGCAAGGTCCTGCACTTGGGCAACAGCAACCCCATGCAATGCTACAGGCTTGGGAAGAGTGGCTGGAAAGCTGCCTGGCAGAAAAGGACCTGGGGGTGTTGGTCGACAGCTGGCTGAAAATGAGCCAGCAGTCTGCCCAGGTGGCCAAGAAGGCCAACAGCATCCTGGCTTGTATTGTAGAAATAGTGTGGCCAGCAGGAGTAGGGAAGTGATCGTGCCCCTGTACTCAGCACTGGTGAGGCCGCATCTTGAATCCTGTGTTCAGTTTTGGGCCCCTCACTACAGGAGAGACATTGAGGTGCTGGAGCATGTCCAGAGAAGGGCAACAAAGCTGGTGAAGGGTCTAGAGCACAAGTCTTCTGAGGAGCGGCTGAGGGAACTGGGGTTGTTTAGCGTGGAGAAAAGGAGGCTGAGGGGAGACCTTATCGCTCTCTACAGCTACCTGAAAGGAGGTTGTAGAGAGGTGGGGGTCGGTCTCTTCTCCCAGGTAACAAGTGATAGGACAAGAGGAAATGGCCTCAAGTTGTGCCAGGGGAGGTTTAGACTGGATATTAGGAAATTTTACTTCACTGAAAGGGTTATCAAGCATTGGAAGAGGCTGCCCAGGGAAGTGGTTGAGTTGCCATCCCTGGAGGTATTTAAAAGACATTTGGATGAGGTGCTTAGGGACATGGTGTAGTGGTGGTCTTGGCAGTGTTAGGTTTATGGTTGGACTCGATGATCTTAAAGGTCTTTTCCAACCTATACGATTCTGTGATTCTGTGATTCTGTGATCAGACTATGCAGAGTTGAGTTTGCATTCCTGTGATGGATTTCTTGTACTCAAAAAAATGATGATACTATCTCTCACTTGGGTTCATTGATTACAATTTATGGATAAAAAAGTTTTCTTGAAAAAAGAATTTTTAATAATGGATCAGAGATACAAATGATAAATTAAGACATTATTAGAATTATAATTAATGACTGTTGTTTAGACAACATCTGAACCAACATCTCAGCTAGCTTGTTTCATTGCATACATTATCTTAGGACCAGCATTATCTGGAGATTTATTAGACAAAAACATTTCTGCTCCTGTGTTTAAAGATTGTTAGAAAGAAGAATAGATGTTCCAAATGACCATCTCCTTCCTTAATCAGGAGGAAAAGATCCATCTTTTTCACTTACTCCATAAAAAATTTCAAGCTTGCTTGCTAGTTCTTAGGTAATGCACTATCTCATGGTATTGCTAGGCCATTTTTTCTCCCTTTTCACGGGAACGTCTTGGATAACTGCCTTAATAGGCACATTCCAAACTTTCCCCTGTTCTCTATCTGTTTCAAACACAAAGATATAACTTCCTAATTAATGTACTATCAAAACCACTTTTGCCAAAATTATTTCTGACTCTTCAAACTCAATTCAGTTGATTAAGCATACCATTTGAGATGCTTTAAGGTATCCAAGATATCTGTGTGTCGCTGGCAGGTAGTACAGAACAGCTAGGACAGATCAATGACTGGACTGCCAGCTGGAGGTGAGGCATAGTATCCTCGGGCACCTGAATGAGATTAGGAAAGATTTTTTAAGCACCTGAGACTTCATGTTTAACTTCGTGCTTATATTACCTCCAATCCATATATGGAATGGGGTCCCCTTTTCCTTAATGCTGGTTTGTATAGTATAGATAAGTGACATGTGAGCTAAAAGTTTAAGCTCCCATCAGAGTCAATGAAGATTTAACCAATATAGTCAATGGAGATGAGGAATTCACTCATCAGGTTTCCACTGATCAAGTGCACGTGTCTGTTTAATTCAGTTCACTCCTTTGCAGTGTCTACTGCTATTAAAGATATTACACAGAATCTAAAGCACATGGAGACCAGGCTGGATAAAAGATACCATCTAACACTACATGCCTATCTAGTTGCTTTTTAGGACAGCTAAGCCAAACGTAATTTAGTCAATTATGTCATTACAGACATTAAAGACTCATATTTAATTGAGCAGAATCTCACCCATGATGTGTAGATATAAGCCAAGTCTGATTTTAGTGTGGAGTTGCTAGATTTAAGGGAAGCTCATATAGATGAAGGCATCTACTAGATGCCTTCTAGTGGGATGGGCAATACACTTCTCCTTGGCAGTTTGGATCCTTTAGCAGAAAAATGGAGAAAGAGGCAAACCTGAGCTCTCTAAGAAGGGCAGGTTTGTTCCTTGAAACAAGGAGCTGAAATTACAGATCTGCACTGGCTCCACCAATGTTTCTATTATCAAGTACAGATATTATACTAGTACATATACCGAGGTGTATGAAAAATATGACAGTGATTTCATAGCAATTTTAGCATAGTATAGTATATTTTAGTGTAAAAGTTTAGGGTTTGAATTTTTTTTTGCCTGTTGGTAGGTTTGCATCAAATTGCTAGTCTTCTCTGCCTTCCTCACTTATCACATATTCCTCTTACAACAGGATGATTTCAAGCCCTTCTCTTCTTTCTCCAAACCCTGAATAAACTAGTTGAGGTTGGATTCAGAGTTGGAGATTTTTGGCCTAGAATCCAAACTGAAATTGCAACCTTCTGTTTCTTCACATCTTTGCATAATTTAGAAATGAAATAATTACAAAAAAAACAACTGAAAACATCTTATTAGCTGATTGCATTTGAGACAATAACACAAGAAAATAGCAAACACTACAATACTGTTCTTGCAAAGCAGGCTATCTTCTCCCCCGATATAAACACATTTCTACTCTAGCCATCGTTATATATGCACAATCCATAAGCAACAAAGAAAGAAAATATGCTTTCATGTACATTTTAAACATACATTGATTTGGAATTAAACTCCAGCTGTTATCTTAAATGTGTTTTCTGAGGCCATTGTGGATCATTTATTTTGTTTCAAGATGTTTTGGTCCTTAGAGAAGAGTACTCAGTTATTTTCACACAGGCTTGTCTGCCTACTATATGTTTAATCAAGCAACTATTAATAAAAAGTAATTTTAAATGTATAGTAATATATTTTGGTGATGAGTAACACTGCAAAAATAAACACTGAAAAATTCCCATGAAATAGATAAATGGAGAAAGTATAGCTTTTACTGAAATACTCTTCCCATTTTATGTTTTATCCACGTCTCCAGCTTTTCTCTGTACTATTCTGCATGAATGTCCTTAGTAGAATTTATTCTCCTATGCTAAAATGCAGGAACTCAGATCTGTAGTTGGTTTATAACTAGAAAGACAAGTGAAATCTCAAAATTAGTTTAGAATCTGTCTTTTAAAATGAATGTTTATGCTCTGTAGCATCAGGCAGAGGCCTTTTTCTTTTTTACTTCTCTGTTTTCTTCCACCTTCAGCAAATGTATTCCCAAAGAAGACAAAATCAGTCCTCACAACATTATTTCTTTTTTACTTATAGAATTTTTTAAGTAATACATCCTTTTATTTCATGTCCTGTTGATAATATACTAATACGTTGCTGCAAAAGATGACATTGGAGAGTAAGGATGTGAATAAATTTGTACTGTTCAACAGTTTACTGCTTCTGGGAGACACCAGGTTTCAGCAATGTTGGTAGTACCTTTATCAATATCTGGGTCATAGTTAGAAAATAAACACATCCTTGACATCAAGGAGGGACCAGTTTTGTCTCTATGAGTTGGATATATATATTAGAAGAATAATTGTGCTAGATTCTTTCTGTAGGCAGCTGAGAGAATAGCTTTAGAAGGCAATGCAGATCCCCTGACAACAGCAGAGAACATTTGAGGACATTTCTATTTTGTTTTTATGTGGTAGCTGTTAAGTAACCTGCCTTGATGCTTATATAGCTATAGTGAATCCTTAATCTTGAGCCTTTAAAACTTATCAGCTACTAAGAAGTTCAGCTGCTTGGGAGACCTTATTGTGGCCTTTCAATACTTAAAGTGAGTTTATAAGAAAGATGGGGAAAGACTTTTTATAGGGCCTGTTGTGATAGGACAAGGAGTAATGGTTTTAAACTAAAAGAGGGTGCATTCAGACTAGATATAAGGAAGAAATTTTTTACAACGAGGGTGGTGAAACACTGGAGCAGGTTGCCCAGAGAGGTGGTAGATGCCCCGTCCCTGGAAATGTTCAAGGTCAGGTTGGACGGGGCTCTGAGCAACCTGATCTAGTTGAAGATGTCCCTGCTTATTGCAGGGGAGTTGGACTAGATGATCTTTGAAGGTCCCTTCCAACCCAAACTATTCTATGATTCTATGTTTCTATGATTCTATGAAATTTGAAGATCTCAGAGACAGAGAGGAACCCAATATTTGTAGTCTTTTGCTGCCATAGTAGGCATCTATGCTAGTTCCACTTGTATGCTTCAGAGGTGCCATATTACAAACATATATGTACAGAGATTTATAGTCCCTTTCACCCTGAGGTGGAACCAATTTGTAACTAAATCTGACTGAAAAGTTCATTACAATTTTAAAATGTGGAAAATTTTAGTGTCTATATATTTCCTGTTTTCAATTATGTGTTGGAAAATTATATAGGTTGAGGTCTTGCTTCAAATCTCTGATTTCAATGGAAAAAAATTCTACTTACTGACTTCACCATTGAATTGTTGCTGCAAATTTACATCTATATTCACCTGGCTGGTAATCAGTTTCAAATAATCTCTCCATTTAATTAAATTATTTTGAAAGTTATAATTTAAAATTTTATCTGCATTTTAGGCTTTCAGGCAGGAAAACCAATGGAAAATTACTTCAATTATGACACATTATTTTAGAAATATATTGAACATTTATTTTAAGACAACTGGTGATGATGAGTCCTCTGAATTGTTAGGTGAAAAAAAAAATCATAGATTTCTGATCTGAATTTGTTTGACTTCACAGTAAAACCTCTGTATCAGGCTATCTTTTTCTTCCAAAGTACAAAAACAGGAAATGTCCTGGTGTGCACAGCTGTTTATATTTTTCCTTTTCTTTTGCACCCTTTTCATAATCCCTTCTGCTTTTCTGATGTAAGACACTTCCTAGTGTTGTTTACAATTAGACACATTAATATTACAACACATATTTTGCAAGGATGAATATCCTTAATTGCATTATCATTATACTGACAAGCCAGGAAATAGAAACTAGTGATTAAAGCAATGGCATACAAAAAGCTAACAGAAGATAACAGAAGTATTACATCTTTTTAAATGGAGATTAAAAAAAAAAAGAGGGGGGGATAGCTTATGAACATTCAGAAATTGCTTATCTCAAAGCTTGTAATGAAAAAAAAAAAGCCCTGACTTTGCACTCCTTTTTGCTAACATCATCTTCAGATCCTTTGTAACTCTTTCAGTTGATCTGTGAGTATATCTGCTCTACAGAGGCAGAAATGTACAGAGAACACAGGATAGCCATAAATAAGGTAGTTTAGGTATCAAGAACAATTTACCTGCAGCAGCAGCAACCTCAATGTTGACTAATTTGCCATGCTTTTCAGTATAATGCCAAACTAGCTTGTTCCCAGTACAAAATATAGCTTTGTTTACAGCTAACTCTGGTATCTTTACACTACCTTCTAGCATAGATGCAGCTATATGCACACAAATTATTACCATCTTAAGCTAGGGTCTGGATTTTCTCTTGCATTTTGTGAGGGTTCAATAAGCCCACAAGCATATTATAAGCAATAAATAGCAAAATGTGGGCTAGTAGCAATTATCAACATCAAGACCTCTAAACGTTGCATTTACAAATTTAAGGTCTCTTTCTGAATTACTTGCTTGTCCTAAATACTTCAAAATTTAACAAACTGAACAAAAAAATGTTGTATAGACTTACATGGGCTATTTCTAAAGAGTTACTCCCCCATAAAGTAATGTGGGCTTCTAGAAGCAAAGATATCTTGAAAAATAGTCTGCAGTAGTCTAGGTGGCACACCAAGTAAGATAAGCACTACAGCTTTTGGTGCCTGAGCTAGCTTGCCTTCAATTGCCTCAGATGGCTGGATAGCACTGCATACATTTGACAGACTACATAGACATATCTGTGCAGAAGATAACTGGGGAACAGAATTTCTTTTCAATGAAGTATGTCAAGCTTTCTGGGGGGAAAAAAAGAGTCTTTCCCTCACCATATTAAAAATAACAATTTCTCAAAAATTCCGGTTAGGGATTTCTTTGGAATACTGTCTTACTTTATGAAGACACCAATTTTGATTAGTGCCTTTCAGCAGTGAACTTCTGAAAGCTGGACATTCAGAGTTTCAAAATGAACCAATTTTCAGGCTTAGGTAGACAAGCAGACAGGTTAAGTAATGAAAAGCTGGGCCATTCAGCCTTTCTGTTCTCTCTCATACACTTCCCTGTCACTCAATCTCATCTCCGGACTGTTTGCCTTGTCAATTGTATTTTCTTATTTCCATCACTGATTTTATTTGAAAAAGGTGGTTTTAACTGAAATTTTCTATGGAATTTGCTTCACACTGCAAGAATATTCTATATGACAAAATCATTCTTGCAGAAAATTCCTAGTCAGTTCTAGTAATTAGTACAAAGTGCATACAACCGCACAGAAAATATTTTGTGACTGGAAGCTTCTGCAGTACCTTTTACTTGACATCTCACTCTGCCCCCCTCTTTGCCAGGACTACAGAGAAAACAGAGGCGTAAACATTATAGGCAGAACTTGTACTATGGTGTCATTTCTTACAAAGTATTTATGGGGCAGGAGGGAAGAAAACAACATAGTGTTTGCAAATATAATTTTAGCTCTCTCCCTTTTATTTGCCAGATTTTTTTCAGCAGTAAAATCTGTATTGTGTTTCTGTTTTGAGGAAAGTGAGAAGTTCTCTGATTACTTGATAAAAAGAGAGAAAAATATGTTTATAAATAATTCAAAACATCATAGTCACAACTGGAAAAGTTCAAGGGCAGTGTAATGACAATGCTGTTTGAACTAATTCCTAGTTAAACTTCAAAATCATAATTAAACTTCTCAGGAGAACATTAAAATATGAATCTTATACTGTCAAGAAAATATTTCATTTAGGAGTATTATTTTTTATGAGTTTATGAAGATCAGTTAGGTCTTATATATCCCTTTTAAACAAATGTCTTTCCTATTGATTTTAGTGGGAGAATAAACAGACTTTTGGTGCTGTGGTTTTGTGCCACATTTCTTCCCCTGTATACAGCCTAGCATTGTGTCAATTCGTGTATAGAGTAGCACAGATGTAAAATGGAAGACTTGCACATAGTCATAAATGTATAATGAAGAGGACTATAAAAAAAGATTAAGGTTGTCTAATTAATTTTTTTAAAAGTACCAGACAGTACAGTAAAGATTTTTTAGAAAAAGTCTTCAGATGGTGCTTCCAGTTATCTGTTAGATTCACGTTAATATGATCATAAATAGTAAAAAAAAAGAAAAAAAGTTAAGAATATTTCCTTCCCTTGATATTTCATTCTTCATAATATAAATCCCTGAGAGTACCATTAACTTCTATATTTTTTGTTAATGACAAATCAATAAGTTCAAGTTGATTTTCCTTTTTTTTAAAACAAAATGCATCTATTTTTACAATTCAGGGAGTCACAACGTAAATTATGGAGCTATGAGGTGTTTTCACTATCTCTGTTGAAGGCTACTGACAAAGAGAATTAAATAAATGGAAAAATTAAAATGCATGAAAAATTCAAACTAAGTGCAAATAAATTGTGGTTGTACCTCAGTCAATTACAAAGTTAAACTCAAATGTCCCAAGCTGTTTGCAATTTCATTATTAAAAAATAGTTGTATCTAAATGTATTTTTTATGATTAGAATTGAAAATACATAAATGAGTTTTCAATCCTGTTTCTTGAATGAGACTTTTATGTTCACTTTGTTCATGCTTTCAACATCACTCCATTTATTATTGCACACAGAAAGTTCAGCTGCAGTCATTGGTCCAAACTCTGGCAAAAAACTTTAGTTTTGAAAACTGATGATGATAAGAGGAATGTTATTCTGCTCCCACCAGAGAACATAGACATACTACTGCTGACTGCGGTGAACAGTAGTTGATCCAAACAGAGTAGTAATTGAATCAATTACAATTTGATTTTAACTGAAAAAAAAAAAAAAAAGAAGAGGGACCTACATTACAAGCATTCAAAAGGACTGTTGTACTGCCATTTTCTTGGAACTCAGAAGAAAATATATACACTGTAAATGTTTCAGATTCTACATGAATCTGGACACAGGTGTTTAAAAGGCTAAAAACAGTAACTACATGAAGTCTGAGAATGTGGAGTTTGGATTTAGGCACATAACAGGACTTTAGTACTGCTAGCCCTTTGCATCACAAACAAGCAACACAAATTAAAGAAGAGAAGAAATAAAAAATGACACAAACTTACACTTTCTTTTCATGTCCCAGCGTAATTTGTTCAGCACTTTGCATCATATAAGCACTTGCTTTTAATCATAATAAACTCTGCTTGCAGAATAGACTAGTACACTTGTGTTAACCTCCAAAAAGCTAAGAAAGAGTAGTCAAAGTACAGAAAAGATGTGTTATTCTGTTTATCTGAGTTGAAGATACACAAAAAATTCATGGATCCTTTAAGAAATTTGCTATGTACTCAACCCTGAGGGCCAACATACTTTGGCCCAAATCTTCATGTGTGACCTTCACATTTTTTACCTTTGTGCCAGTGCACTAGTATATAACTGTTGAACAGTTATCAGGTTATCCTCTAGTTGGGCTTTAGGCAGGTTAATCTGCTGTGATTTAACATCATTCTCCTGCCATTTTAAACCTTGTGTTCCAGACGCTAATGCCTATAACAGCCTGGATCCATGAGTGCTGTCCTCTGGGTACATGTAGAGTTTATAGCTTTCACTCTGGTCAGCATGGATCTGATTGCTTTCTATGTCAACTGATCATAAATATGTTTGTCCATATGATTCCAAAGCTGAAATCTATCTAAGTGTGTGCTTTTTGTCAGACGCCTGACCAATCTCTTTATGACTGTTTGCCTGCAATGTACAAATAGTGTGGAGTATGAGCAGCAGAGTTTCTGATTTTCACCAAGATTTTCAGACCTTTGGAATACACCTCATAAAATTTGTCTCGGTGAGATTGTCTGTAATAATACCTTGCAAACCTTTCAGAGATAATACCTCATCAATTTCACTGCTGCTACCTAAATGTTATCTATGTGTTTATGCCCTTCCAGGAATCTCTCCTGCAAGGACTGGTGTCAGTTCAAAAGGTTTTTAGTTTGACTGTGAGTAGCAAGACCTTCTCAAATCCTTCAGAGTCCTCACTGGTCTAGTTCTTTTCTTCCATGACTTTTTATCCAGCAAAGAAAGCTCAGCCCATTGTGTTTTGGATCTGAGACTGATGATTTTCAGTGGTTGTATTTTTTTTTCTCCTCATTTTGGGTTCTGTTAGGTTTTCCAGTTGATCTTTGGATGACAAACACCATTCTCAGACCAGAGTGGAGGTGTATAATCTTCTTAATCATTTCAACAAAACTGCAGTTGCATTCTTTGCTTAGGGAATGAAAATCATAATACTACTAGAAAACTTGCCGACTACCCACTTAAGATCCCTCATTTCCACCAACTTTAAGATATATGAATAAAACATATCAACATTCAAAGTGAGAATGATAATTAGCATTGAATTAACTTAATACATTTTCAAAGTATTCTGGAAAGAACTTATAATCATTTTAAAAGAGCAGAAATTTGATAACATGCTTTTAATGAGTTTCAACTGTATAAGAGAATCATTCTTTGAAGGCAAACATCTTTAAAAGTATGTCACCACTTACAAAAGGAAAAAATCACACTTGAATAGTTACTTTTGTAGTAATTTTTTGACATGTAATAGTTTAAATTTTAAATGCAAGTTTAAAATCCACTTTTCAGTAGCTGCTATCAAATAAATTCTTTTTATCATAAGTAATTTACTAATTCCTATTCTTAAAAAAAGTGGGCAAAAATGCATAAAAAGAGAAAAATGGCTATAATAAGCACAATCAAATGTGGTTGTTAGAAGGATCAGTTACTAACTTTACTAAATATTTCTATTTATGGTATTATACAAGCATCATATACGAAACAGTTACATCATTCTTATTGGAGATATATGGTATAGCCAAGTGTAAAATATAGGTAAGTACACTCTCCATAGATTTTGCAGTGGGAGTTCATATATGTGATAACTTTGTAAACTCTTTGTAAACTATAGTTGTATTTTTTTAATAACATTACTGATACAGAAATAACACTACAATGTAACAGTAAAGTTTTTCTGAAATACATTAAAGTCATGATTTTCCTCACTTTAAATGCTATTATGTAATAACTGATATTTGTGACAAATGAGTTCAAATAGATGGTACAAAGCAGTAGCATGGCACGTAATATCCACGTTGAACCCAGTATGAACAGGTCTCAGTGATGGTGCAATATGCAAACCACTGGAATATTTGAGATTATTTTTTAATTAAACCAATTCCTTAATTATCCTCACATATTATAGCCTGTTAAGGCTTTATTTTTTTAGCAATGCAGGTTTCCACCGTGATCATTTTTTTATAGAGGAATAAACAAAACTTAGTCTCATCATAGTAGAAATAATTGCTACAAGCCAGAATTTCTGGGCATTGCATTAACATTCAGAAAAGGCCTTCTCATGAGATCTAAACATAGCTTTCAAAAAATGGTACCTTCCAATAGCTTGCAGGTGCAGGGACCATCTGCACAGAAAAATTCACTGGCTGTGGGCCATTACAATGTTACCATACAATATCTGTCACTAAATTACAATGTCATGTTGGTAATATATTTTCCCCACATTTGTAAACTTTAATTGTCTGTTTGATTTTATATGGTAATATTTTACAAGTAAACACAATCATGAGAGCGTGTACTGTAGATGCACAAATAATTTAAACAGTCAAGCTGGATTACTTTTAATGGTGCAATATTTAAATTTGGTTTGTTTGCAACTTTACAGATAAAATCCAGGATGTATAAAGCTCTAAGGGTTAGAATATAATGTATTCAGTGTTCATTCATTCCAAGAATAATAATTGTCATAAGCAGACAAACAAACAATAGCTCAAATAAACAAATAGACTATAAAAAACAGACTGTTTTCCTTACTCCCAAAGTTCCCTGGTGTGCAGAACAATTTTGTATATCTAAAAAACCAAAATATTAAAGAATTCATATCGTTACAAGAAACAGATGTTCTAATGGTACAAATTCAACTTTCAAATAACTCCTCAGAAGATGGTACAGTTCCACTAGGATAAATACAATCACTGAGTTCAATTATGCAAAATGACTCATTATTTCACCTTATCATAAAGTGTATGCACATGTTGTTGTTCAATAAATAGCATGAAATAGACAAGCCATTTTGTTAATTTTCTACAATACAAGTTTGTTTCTCTGAAACAGTGAAAACCAGTTTCACTCATGATACACTCAGGAGGAGTTTAATCTGTAGTTACAATCTAACAGTTTGAATATGGGTCAATGCTTATGACTTCAATTTCCTCTCTTCTCAAAATCAGTGTTTATCTTAGCTTCAAAGCAATAGACAATGGTTAAAATTTTAACAACTGTGCCAAGACATATGCAGACACATATGCAGCTATGTAGATATCTCTGCCCATATATAGGTAAATTTTAGTTATAGGTTGCCACTTTAATACTCTACCATTTGGTACAATTGAACTTATTATTAGGAGAAACTATATATAAGAAAAATAAAAAAAGAAAAACAAAAAAGAAAAACATAAAGGTAAAAGACAAAATATTTCATTCTCAGTAGGTAGCACATTGGTATGGACTGCAAAATTTCATGTCCTACTCATAATCTGGCAGGAGGTCAACTCATGATCATGGATACTCATCACAGCTGGTGTATGTGGCATCAGTAATTGCAAGGTCACAGTCACAACACTATAATCAACATTCTGTCATCACTTTCAATATAGGATCATATTTTCAAGGTTTGCAAGCTTCGTAAAATTAATATTTTCTCTAGAAGTATTTTGATGTAAATGGATCTAGCATAATTTTTTTTTCTTAAATTCAGGATTAAAAAACAAGTCTTCAATTTTGTTTCTGTATGACAGCAGGAATTCTTTCTATCTTTAGACAATGATTTCTGCTCACAATCCTGTCTTCCCTCACCTTGAAGATTTTATAATAATGAAATGTGGCAGGTACTTAATCACCATTATCACAGAATCGTATAGGTTAGAAAAGACCTTTAAGATCATCAAGTCCAACTGTAAACCTAACAATACCAAGTCCACCACTACACCACGTCCCTAAGCACCTCATCCACATGTCTTTTCAATACCTCCAGGGATGGCGACTCAATCGCTTCCCTGGGCAGCCTCTTCCAATGCTTGATAACCCTTTCAGTGAAGTAAAATTTCCTAATACCCAGTCTAAACCTCCCCTGGCGCAACTTGAGGCCATCTCCTCTTGTCCTATCACTAGTTACCTGGGAGAAGAGACCAACATCCACCTCACTACAATCTCCTTTCAGGTAGTTGTAGAGAGTGATAAGGTCTCCCCTCAGCCTCCTTTTATCCATGCTAAACAACCCCAGTTCCCTCAGCCGCTCCTCATAAGACTTGTGCTCTAGACCCTTCACCAGCTTCGTTGCCCTTCTCTGGACACGCTCCAGCAACTCAATGTCTTTCTGGTAGTGAGTAGCCTAAAACTGAACACAGGATTCAAGGTGCGGCCTCACTAGTGCCGAGTACAAGGGGACGATCACTTCCCTAGTCCTGCTGGCTACGCTATTCCTGATACAAGCCAGGATGCCATTGGCTTTCTTGGCCACCTAGGCACACTGCTGGCTCATATTCAGCCAGCTGTCAACCAGCACCCCCAGGTCCTTTTCTGCCAGGCAGCTTTCCAGCCACTCTTCCCCAAGCCTGTAGCATTGCATGGGGTTGCTGTTGCCCAAGTGCAGGACTTTGCACTTAGCCTTGTTAAACCTCATACAATTGGCCTCAGCCCATCAATCCAGCCTGTCCAGGTCCCTCCGTAGAGCCTTCCTACCCTCAAGCAGATCAACACTCCCGCACAGCTTGGTGTCATCTGCAAACTTACTGAGGGTACACTCAATCCCTTCATCCAGATCATTGATAAAAATATTAAACAGAACTGGCCCCAACACAGAGCCCTGGAGGACACCGCTTGTGACCGGCCACCAAATGGACTAAACTCCATTCACCACCACTCTTTGGGCCCGGCCATCCAGCCAGTTCTTTACCCAGCGAAGAGTACACCCGTCCAAGCCATGAGCAGCCAGTTTGTCCAGGAGAATGATGTGTGAGACAGTGTCAAAGGCTTTACTGAAATCTAGGTAGACAACACCCACAGCCTTTCCCTCATCCACTAGGCGGGTCACCTGGTCATAGAAGGAGATCAGCTTGGTCAAGCAGGACCTGCCTGTCCTGAACCCATGCTGGCTGGGCTTGATCCCTTGGTTATCCTCTACATGCCGTGTGATGGCACTCAGGATGATCTGCTCCATCAGCTTCCCTGGTACCGAGGTCAGGCTGACAGGCCTGTAGTTCCCCGGGTCCTCCTTCCGGCCCTTCTTGAAGATGAGCATCACATTTGCTAATGTCCAGTCAGCAGGGACCTCCCCAGTTAGCCAGGACTGCTGGTAAATGATGGAAAGCGGCTTGGTGAGCACATCTGCCAGTTCCTTCAGTACTCTTGAGTGGATCTCATCAGGCCCCATAGACTTGTGAGTGTCTAAGTGGTGCAGCACGTCACTAAACCCCTGGATTATTCTGGTCCCCATCCCTATCTTCTGACTCGGGGGGCTGGGTAACCAGAGCACAACTGGACTTACTATTAAAGACTGAGGTGAAGGCGGCATTAAGTACCTCAGCCTTTTCCTCATCCTTGGTAACTGTGTTCCCTCCCCCGTCTAATAGAGGCTGGAGATTCTCCTTAGCTCTCCTTTTGCTGCTAATGTATTTGAAGTGTATTTTTTATTGTCTTTTACGGCAGTAGCCAGATTGAGCTCTAGCTCAGCTTTGGCCCTTCTAATTTTCTCCCTTCACAACCTCACTACACCTTTGTAGTCCTCTAAATTTATGTATTTAAGATTTTGAAAAATACAGCTTTTCAAAAAAACGAAAATCTAGAAGGTACTTTCCTTCCGCTTTAATTTATGAGAAATTATTTAATCAACCAATTAAATTATTGGTCAATAATAACTAACATTTTGGTGCTACAGAAGTAATTTATGTTGTCAAGGAGATAAGGCACAGATTCTTGAAGGTACCCAGATATGATTTTTTATAGGACATACAAGATATAAGTAGCAAAAGCTAGAAATGCACTCTAAAGTCCCAGGATAACTTTATCTTCCTTCCCTGTGTCTTGAGCTATGTTTTCCAGCTAACTGATGATGCTAGGAAAGGAATCCTCATATATGTTCCCAGACTCCAATTCAGTAAAATAGGTAAATGGTAAAATAAATTAGATTACAATAACATTCTCCGAATTCCTGCAGATAGAGACATGGTGCTTTGTCTCATTCTTTTTTTCTTCTTCCAAGCGGTCTCAGAAACTAGCCTTCTAGTCCAGTCATAATACTTCTAAGGGTAATAAACTGATCCATCTTTCTTTTTTTATGAATGTTTATGTGCTGATCTACATTGGGTAGAGATTAAACAAATATGTTTCATAATACACTTCATAATGTCTTTTATTTTCACATGTGAAAAAAGTGAAATAAGTCTTTTCTAGAGAGAGTCAATAGAAATTACTTAATTCTTTTTAGATACATAATTCATCTCAAGAAAGGCAGATACCATAAAGTCATTTTCCCCTTCATTCATGTGGTTAATTGTGCAGCAACCTCTATAGGACCAAGTGGACAGATCATGGAAAGCAGGTAAAAGCAACTGAAGAGTGGTTCAGGGAGTCTGTGGTAGGCCTTTAGCTACGTATTGGTATATGGTATTGCTTTTAGCTATGTTACAAATAGGTGGGACCAGGAATTGTTCTTTTAATTGATTTAATGACAATGAAATTGTGACAGAAGCTGAGTGACTATCCAAGAGAAAATCTTTATCTTTCCTATTTCATACATTTAATATACTTTCTCTAAGCATACAGTATTGGCTCTGTTGAAGATTTGATGGTGGCTTAAATGGATCTTTGCTCTGACACAAAATTGGAGTTGCTATGTTTTTATGTATATATGAAGTATATTAACATATACTTCACACATGAAACTGCATAAAGCATGAAATATGCCTCATCCTCTCAAATCAAGTATCGAGGAGAGCATACCTCTATGTCTAAATGTTTCAACCAATTATAAGCTTAGGTATACTGACTTACTGGTATGATTTTCTATATTTTTCATGAAATGTTCTCAGTTTTAATCTATTTCCTTCAAAGGCTTCTCTGAGAACCACAGAAGGTCATGCTAAAGAAGCTCCACAATTGATTAGGGCTTGGATGAGGAAAGAATTATCAAGTCACGTACATTAATTGATAAAACAATATATACTAAAGTAGAAAGAGTCTTTAAGGCAAGGATGCATCTCAGGGACCCCAAGCAAGAAATCTAAATAATGCAAACATGTTGACCAATATATTGGTAAAATAAGTTAACTCTTTTGGGGGGCTGGTTTTGGAAGTAAAGCACTTCAAAAACAAATGTTTAGTGCTGTTCTTTGTTACGTTTCTTGTGTTACATTTATTATGTTGTAAATTAAAGGAGAAAACAGAAGATGTCCCAAATGGTGACACCTCCCCCAGCTATACCCAGAATGTATCATAGCTCATAATTATATCTAAAATCAAAGTAGCTGTAGCTTGGTATATATAGTGGTAGCTTAGTATATATTCATTAATTTAGAAAAAATTCCAATTATAAATACCTGTTATTGATTTAGTCAAATTAATGGAACATACCTTCACTTTTTTCATTTTGGTCTTTCATTTCTTTTTTCAGATAGTCTTCTGAGAAAGATGAAATACAGGTGGCATTGTATTTTGAAAGTGAGAAGAATACATGCAGATCCCAAGGTTAGAGAAGAAAGCTGCAAACACTTTCTTTAATGGATATGTTGAGGTTTAAATTTTCTCATTATTTTGTATCAAAAAGTCTCAGACCTGCACAAAACAACAGAAGACCTCTGCCTCACAAGTTGCACTTTTATCTGAGATATAGGGAGGGCAATTAATTAACTTAATACTAATTTCATGTTATATTTATAATAAAAATAGCTTAATCTTTGGAGGAAATAGGTTAAAATACTGTTCAGACTTTATTATAGCTTAATGTTTTAATATGCTATGGAGAAAAGGAAAAATGGAGGAGTCCTTCCCCTTATTAAACTTTACCATTTAAATAAAATAAACTAACATATAATAAACACTATATAACAATGTCTGCATGCCATAATTAGGTAATACATTTGACTTCCAGCTACATCCTATTACAACCACCTGTTACAGCGACTGAAGAAATTTATTCTACAAAATACTTTTTTGCTATGGCAGGAACCTTAATTGAGCAAGAAATGTTTATCTCTTCTGGGATTTAAAGAGTGAGAAGCATACTAAGTTTCCAATTTTCTCTGCAAGACTCTGAAATCTCCCATTTGTAGGCATTTCATGTCCAAATTTGATGTTGCTCTGACAAGTTACTCTATACTTATTTCCTCAAAGACATACATTACATTTTTAAGCATAATCTCCGAATAAGCAGTATTAACTAATGATTTTTAATACCATTGCAAATAATTTCAGGGGCAGAAGTATATTAATGCAATAACTACCAAATTGTGAAATCTGTGATTCTAAAGCAATTTAGCTTCAAGTCAAAACTAGTTTTCTGAGTCAAAAAGAAACAATATTCAGAAAATTATATGCATTCAAATAAGAAAGAAAATTTATGGTATTCTGGATCAAAGGAGTTTACATCACCTCTAACCTCTCTGAAATACTGCCTGATAAAGAATATAGTATCAGCATAAAGATATTATGCATTGAAATACAAAATACAGTTTAGAATATGTTCAGCAAGCATTAAATAATGAATTAAAATTTGTAGTTTAGTTTTATTTGAATCAGGACACCATTATTTTCTTTTTGCTTTTGGAGTACTTTGCTTGTCTCATTCTCTTTTAGATAGGAAGAATATTTTACTTCTTTTCCCTGAAATACTACATTTTATTGATTTGCAAGGAAAGGATTGCGTTTGTTACATTGATTTATTCTATCTAAGTACTTTGATGTTTGCTTTCTGAAAGAGGAGGATTTGGAGTGGAAAAATATTCTGGAGTCAACACGTTATTGTTCTTGTTATTTCCATAGATCCAGGGAATCACAGCATGAACGAGGCTGGAGGGGGCTTGTGGAGATAGCTTAGTCCAAACGCCTCTGCTCATAGTGGGATGAACTAGAGTAGGTGGCTCAGGGCTGTGTCCGCTCGGTTTTGAATACGTCCAGGAATGGAGACTGCACAACTTCTCCAAGCAATCTTTTCAAGTGTTTGGCAGCCCTAACAGTATTTTTTTTTTTTCTCAAGTTTGAACAAAATTTCCTGTATTTGAATTTTTTTCCATTGCCTCTTCTCCATTCTGAGAAGAGTCTGGCTCCATCTTCTTTACACCCTTGCTTCAGATGTTTTTACAAATTGGTAGGATACACCTGAGCCTGCTCTTCTCCAGGCTGATCAGTCACAGCTGTCTCTGCTTTCTCTCCTTGTATGAAAGATGCTCCAATCCCTTAATCATCTTTGTGGTCCTTCACTGGACTCTCTCCAGTATGTCTATGTCTCTCTTGTACTGAGGAGCCCAGAATAGGACACAGCACTCCAGGTCTGGCCTTACCAATGCTAAGTTGAAGATATCCCTGCTCATTGCAGGCGGTTTGGACTAGACAACCTTTAAAGGTCCCTTCTGATCCAAACCATTCTATGATTCTATGATTCTATGATCTGAAGACTATGTGCTGCCTATGACTGATATTGGGTGTGAACTTCCTAGTTGTAGACAAATAACTACCTTATGTCCTTAATGTCATTACTTACTCTGGAGATATTTTCCCTAAAACTGTTAAAGAAATTGTGACTTTCTTCTGTGCTCATAGTTTTCAAATGTTTGTGTTAGGGTAGTGTGGGACTCCCTCCAGCTGAAGTGGACTCATGAAAGCAGTCTGCAGAAAGAATCTTTGGATCTTCTCAGTTATCCCTTTGAAACCAAAGCTACTTGTTTTACTATAATTGCTTGTAGTGAGATACAGGCTTGCAAAAGTCTTTTTGATCTGAGTCATTACACAATATCAGAGTTTTCCAGATTACTTCATTGATTATTTCAATGGATAATAAAGTCAGACATTACTTTACTGTCATTCTATTAATCCAAAAAGGAAATAAATAATCCCCTAAATCCTGTGAATAGAGTAAGATCAAACATCAGGATATAGTTCAAACTTATGTTATCCTGTAAAAAAACCAAACACTGCATAAGTCCACTTTACAGCAGTAAGATTTTTTGCTGAAATTAATTTAAAATATAGATATCTTCAAGACTGAATAAACCTAAAATAGCTACATTTGTCATGCAACCCTGTATTTCAATTGTTCAGCTCTGGTACTTCTAATAAGAGCATAGATTTGTGGTAGATTTTAGTATGTCTTATCTATCCAGATCTTCCCCCACAGTTTCAACTTGGCTTTTGAGTAAGTGTCAAGTGTTTACATTGTTAGCCATGTCTGACCTGGTTAGGTAATAGCTAGTTGTGATACACGTACTGAGACAAGTTTATACATTGGTAAAATGTAAAACTACAGAAAGCTATACTGCTTTCTGCGTTCCTTTTTAAGGAGAGAATAACACACACACAAAAAGGTATGTTTGTTAAAATATAAGTGTATAATTGAGTTTTCTTAAATATATTTTAAGTTAATTATAACAACTAAGCTACACAGTTATGGTGGGGACTGGATGAAGCTGTGGGGAAATTAACTACATTTCATTCAGAAAAATATGAGAAGTAATTTAATTTTTTTCTTCTTCTGGAGTAAACTAGTTTGAAAACAAAATGCCATCAAGGATGTATGCAAAAATATAATATATATGAATCTACATTTGGTTATGAAAATATTTTATTTTATGTTTATCAGTAAAATGAACACTGAGTTAATAGACATTTAGTTAATTGGACATATCCATTTGAAAGTGGGTACACAGTTTGGTATGCATAGTCATGCTAACTGCAAATACATATGGCTGATCTTTCACGATCTATGTTTTATATATTTCAAATAACATTTATTTAGATGTCTTCTATTGCTTTGTTTTATGATTAATAAGAATACACAGCCTGAACCCATATCACATATCAGCTATCTTTAATAAAGATAATATGACAGTCTGTAGTTATTATTTTTACACAAGTGTACTAAAACTTTCTTTTTTTCCCTTCCCATCTCCCTGGCACCCTGTATGGATGCTTAATCTTATGAAATGTCTTTGATTCCATCTTTTTTTAAAAAAAATTCCTAAGCCAGCATAAGGAAATATCTGACTGAAGATACATACAGGCATATATGCAACCTGCTGTCATTAATTTCCATTTCCAAAAAACAGGTGGAACTATTGAGAACTTCATTTCTACAGATGCATAATTCAAAAACATCTGAAGTGGTTTGCTTTTAAATTTGAAGTACAAACTGCCCCTGGGATAGAAATTTAAATGCCAAGTCAAATTTCACCAAGGAAAGTGTTTCTAAATGCTGACAGGTGCTTAACTGTAGTGTTTGTGGGTTTAGTTAGGTTTTTTTGTTTGGTTGGTTGGTTTTGTTCGGTTTTGTTTTGGTTTTTTTAATCCTACAAAAAAATAACAGGAACTTCTACAATTAACACAAATTCTTCTTGTAATTTTCATTTGTACTGAAAAACAAGCAAACAAAAGACATGAGAAGGCAGTAGATTTTCTAAGCACTTGGATAAGAACAGTATTATCCTTAGATATGAAACATTAATAAATATGTAAATTATGTATTCAGAAGTAAACTAACTTTTTAGGTATGTTAGAAATATTCCTAAGAATACAGTATATCAGAAATATACTTTGATTTAACAACTTTTTTGTTAACCTTAATATTTTCTTAACCTAACTTAACACCTTTTGTTTCCTATCTTATTTATCCTCAGTTTGTTAGTATTTCTGGTATCTTTAGTATCACCCAAAAAAGTTGTCTGAATTTTGTTTTTCTCTTGAAAACCTTATGGATTTCCATCCTTAGCCCCTCTGATTTGTCACATAAAGTTTTCAGCTCCAGCTTTGCAGATCAAGACTTTTTATGCTCCAAAAGCATGCATTCTACTGAAATGTATTCAAATAAAAGTGCAAGCCCTACTCTGGAGACCCTTGTAAAATTTTCATAAATATAGATGAGGTCAATGGAGTTTGGATAACAGCTGTGCTTTAAAGCAGCACATAGATATCCATGATTGTTTACCTAGAATAGCAAATATATGTTAGATATATGTGTGAAATTACATAAACATGTACTTTATAGCATTTTTATTGCAGAAAATAGGCATTGGTCTTACCACTTCATAACAAGAAGATTAATGAGCATTCACTGTGTAAAAAGGGATAACTAGTTAAGTGGATACTAGGACTTTTGGAGTTGCTTCAAATGTAGTAATAATCAGGGTTAAATAATTTAAAGATCTTTCTGGATGATAGTGTTTAGTTCTTTCATTTTAGGGTATTGTCTATGGAACATATCTGTATTCTATAATCCGCAAGGAACAACCCACCTCCTGAATCTAGTGGGACAGTTCTTGTGAAGTACTTTCTCCTGACTTTTCTTGTAAACGAGTAGTTTATATCTGCATGTTATAATCACTGCATTATATGGTCTAAAGAACACCCCCTTCTTTTCTCTCCATCTTGCTGCTGGCAAGAAATAATGCAGTCATTTTCCATTAGCCTGAATGAAGACATGAGGATATTGTAAATGGCTAATCAGCATCCAACATCAATCAGAATGAAAAATGTTGGCATACATAAATGCTGACCAGGCAGCACCCAGGTTTAGAAACTTAAATTAGCAGTTATGTTGAGCTAACAATATAACTTTTTTAATTATTTTATTTTAATAAAGGGAGCTCATAGAGAATTCTTTTTCAATACAGGGATGAATGTCTGTGTCCTAAGACAGGTGAGGTCAACTGTTTTACAGAGGTGCAATCTCTGGTTGCCAAAGGATGCCTACAGACTAATTTCGACTAAATACCAAACTTTTAGATACATTTAGTTAAGTGAAATGATTCTTACTTTGACAACCAAAAGAAACAAAAATGCTACGAAAAAATGGATTGCATCATATTATAAGGAAAAATGAACTAAAGGGAAACAAACAAAAATGTGACATAAAACACTGGAAGAAAAATAGTTAAAAATCATTTTGGTAGCAAACTGGCAAATTTAGTTCCTGTTTCCAATTTATTTACTTCTTGGCTTCTTGCACTCTCTTTTCTGGCTGGAAGTATATCCCTATAGCTCATCCCTTTCCAATAGCATTTTCCCCTGCCATAGGAATATTCATGTGTGATTTCCCTTCAGATTTTCTCATTGCTGCCACTTCTCAAATAATAATCTTTTTTTGGCTTACTGTGTTTTTTTCCTTTCTAGGAATGTACAGTGGGGACACAATTATTATTGTTACTTATTATTTGTTAAGCTTTGATAATGAGATCAAAATAGTAGAAAATATGAAGACTTAGTTTTTACGGCTAGGGACTCACCCATTGTCTATGAAGGGAAATACAGGCTCAAAATGTTCCTGATGATATAGAGGGTATGTTACAGCATTTGTGTGCTTATTATTCTGCATTTATGGTGGTTCTTAGGCAGGTCATAGTCATGACACAAGAACTTAATTTTATCCATAGTAATTAGCCAATGTATAGCATGTAAAAACTTTCACAGCATCAGGTTTCTTCACAGCCATTCTTCCCAGGACATGAAAGTAAGTGGTAAAACCAGTGGTAATAATTCTTTCAGAACATAAGCTTTTTGAATGAATGACAAATCCATGAAAACTGGTATTTCATGGTTTTCAGAGTACCATAGATTTTCAAATGGAATTCTGTAAATTTTTTAAAATGAAAAAAAGTATAGAAGAAGTTTTGGGTTATTTTGTTGTTGGTTGGGTTTTTTAATGGAAAGCCACTGTGGAATCTTAATAATGATATAGCTTGCCTTGGAAATGTCAAAACTTATTTCTCAAAGAAATAAATATACTTATCAATTATTTTGAAAATTAAATGATACAATTTTTCATTTCAAATCATACTTTACTTAAAAAAGGAATTGCAGTTAAAATGAAAAAAATAAATAAAATTTATTTACATTTGAAAATATCAGTTAATTACATTTCAATCAGAATCAACATACATGCTTTTTATTTCTTTCACCGCAACATGGTGTGCTTCAACTTGACAGCAACAATTTTTCTTTTTTGACTTCCATTTCATACTCTGAACTGAAAACTGTGTGTGTCAAATGCTATCTATTTGAGCTCTGCCTTTTCAGTCATATACTATATATCTTTGAATGACTAGATCAGAAGGAAGTCACTGAAAGAAAGTGGAAATTGCTTTTTAGTTGCAAAGTAACTGATCATATCTGATGGTAAAAAAAAGTTTAGAGATTGTATGTCCATAAGAATGTGGCAAATGGAGAGAAAGGAAAACAGCAAGGATTTGTTGCAAAATAATAAGTCCAAATAAAGATATTTGGTGTTATTTACATGCTGTGGAGTATCTAATCTCTGTCCATTAATCCAAAAGGCTGCAAGACTTTTAATAACTCCTGTGTCATATTTGAAAAAGCATTTCAGTTGTTCTAGATATCCTAGAGACTCTCAAACACCATGAGGTGCCATGTTTATAAGGAATTGAATTGAGCCCTGAGAGACTGCTAAGAGAAGGAAGACAGACTAGTTCCATGGAAGGTGGATGGGAAAACTTTCTAGGAATCAAGAGAGCTATGCAGAGCTTTCTGCTGAAGTTTAATGAATAACTGAAGTCAAACCTGAAAAACCAAGACCTGTCCTGAAAAGATCAAAGGTACAATATTCTTATAAACACTTTTTTATTTCTATTTGGTTACCTTGAGGATTTATGTATTTCTAATGAAAATTTTTTTCATATATAGTCTAAGAGAGCATCTTCTTCTGATTTTAAACATCTTTGATCATCTTTGAGGAGCTTACTATATGAAAAAAGCAAACGTAGTCCAGTATTTTTAATTTTTTGCTATTACTAGTGCACAAACTTATGAAGTACCTGACAGTGCACACTCTCAGGACTTGTCTAGAATTGTGTTAGCCTGAAATGATTTGAGCTTCTTGCAACAATTCCCTAGTGTTTAAGCAACTGTTGCTTGACCTGTCATAGTTGAAGCCCTGGGAAAATAATTTTCAGTAAAGGTCTGAAACCCCAAGGTGATTCCTACATAACAAACCGTAGCCCTTTGAAAAAGTTAAGGATGGAGGAGGCTGTTGTGCAAGTTTCAAAGTTCAGTTGGGAACCAGTGAAACAGAAGCACTTTGTTGTAAGAAAATATATAAAAGTAAACCCAGGCTCAGTATTCTGAAGCCATTCAGAAGCCATTCTCCTCACAACAAAGGAACTGAAAAAAAAAACAACTATGAACATCAATCTCCTAGTGAAGACCTCAGGGTCCTGACAGCTCATCGTAACCCTCCCCAACTCTGCTTGAGGAAGACTGAAGTGTCAGTTCTAAGAACCCAAAGAAACATTGGGATGGAGGGCAGAACAACAAAGAAAAGGAATCAGTACTAGGAAGGCTTTTGTGTAAGTTTTAACTGCATTGATGAGGCTTTTCTATATTGAATGGATAATTTGGATGAGTGTTGAAACATTTATTAGGCTAACACTAAATTCTTGGCACCATATAAACATGTTTCTTTTTTTGTCATTAGACCAATATTTTGAGTGTAAAACAAGTAGACTTAAAAGATCTGGCAGAGTTGGTGGCCCATTGCCATGTGGTTCACCCAGCTTCACAGGCTGATAGTCGCTATATTTGCAACTATATTTGAATAGGATAAGCAAACAATTCTGCATCTTCTTGTGTTCCCATTTGGAATCATTCCATCACCAAGATCTCCCTTAGAGAAAACACAAAGGAATATGTACAAGGAAAAGAAAATGGAAAGCAGAAGAGGAGACAGGAACCTGTGTGAGTTAGATATGCAGGATTATGTGGAAAAGTCAATTTCTTTCTTAAAGTATAATTACAGTTTGGGGGAAAAATCACAAACTGTGAAAAGCAGTCAAATAAAGATTTTGGTCTCAGAAGTTTGGAAGATTTGAAATTAATTGTTCAGATTATTTATTTAACATCCTCTCAGTCTACATAACCATGATTCTATGTAATCTGTACAAATCAGAGGCAGCTGGATCCCGGTGATCTGACAAAACAGGGAAGGAACTCGAAAGAAAGCTCAGTAACAGTAAGGAAAAGAACAAATGAGTCTGGTTCAGAAACAAACTTAAGAAACAGAGGTTATAGAATCCTTTTCCTGAATAGTTCTAAGAATAGACTAGACAAATTCTGGAAGCTCCTTATATTAAGGTTCCTAATAAAATAGGAAATTGTTTTGAGATACTGTTACATGAAGAAAAGTGACTTGTGACAATATTTTCTACAGGAACAGAGAATGAGAATTGGATTTCATGTCTTTAGAGTCTATGCAACTGTACTCCACAAAAGCTCAAGGTGAGATCATCTGGTATCTTCTGGTCTGTATAGTCATCTCTAATGGCAGACAAGGAGGATTAGTTCAGAAACACTGTTTTGGAGACTATTTCTCAAGGTACAAGGAGGAAGAAGTTACACAAATTGGGAGTCTTCAAGAATCTCTTATGAAGTATAATATCTTAACTTTTTATTTTTTAAAACATGCTATGGGAGAACCACAATGCACAAAGAAAGGTTAAGACAGTAAGCTCTGGTGATAAAGAGCTTTAAAAGATGCTGGCATAGCACCTGAGTTATGTCTTATTCAATCCAAAGTCCTGGAATTTGATTCCTTAGTTGATCCCCCCCCCCCCCCCCCCTTAAAACTAGGGATGGATGTGAACCTACCTCAGCAAAGAACTGAAATGAAATAGGAAGAAAGAGTCAAAACCCAGCACGTGTATGGAATTCTCAATTTTCCTCTAAATGCTGAGTGATAGTGGCCGTAAGTCAGTTATCTGACAGTACAACGATTCTTGGTACTGGATGCTACAGCTGTAGCAGGAACCAGAGCATAGGTGTCCCAGATCTTTCCTTTTCCATGACCATCCTTACTCAGCCTCAGTTTATAATGGGCAGGGATAAGACTTTCTTCTACTCTGCCAAAAGACACCTGCAGACTTTGCTTTCACAAACTCAAGCTCCACATAGCTCGCACAGAAGTAAGAAGGTAGTTCTTTTTCACAGTTATTCTTGTTTGCAGGTGTGGGGGGTAATGCATAACCAGGTCCTAGACTAGAAAAGGAATGAACACATTTCAAGGAAAAAAAAAAAAGTGTTCATACAGAAAAATGGTGTTATGACTTTGGGAGTGGTAGTGTCAAAAGTACATTTTGACACTTTTCCTCATTAATGAGAATCAATAATGATGACAGGGAATCACACTTCTCACTACAGTAAAATAGGTTGCGTGAAAATCTATTATTTTCCACGTGTTCTCATTAATCAAAACACTGCATTGTTTGTCTGTGTGTTCCTTCCTTGCCCCAGAAAATAAACCTCTTTTGTCTACTTGTGCAAGTGCTAAACAAGCTGCTCAGCTATATTAAATAAACTGAGGTAACAGCTTAAACATACTACCTATGAAGGAAATGCTAAAACTATTTAACTAGTCCATCTTAGTATGGAAAAATAACCCAAATATCTCCAATATACTGACACCAGAAATAGATAATTTAGTGTTTGGGGGAGAGTATTTATTTGTCGGTTTTGTTTCTTTTATAAAACTGTGCCGTTGACAAGTTTTTAGCAACTCAGAGATGACTTTTCACTGATTTATGTGACAATATGTAAGAAAGCCTGAAATAGGTAACACTGACTACCAGGTGACAATAATGTGGAAATATTATCAATTATTTGTTAAATAACAAAAATATCACAGATACACTTATTCACACAAATCACCCAAGACAGCTAATTTCTTTCCCTAAGCTAGAATAAATGTTTCATCAATATGACTGAGTCCACAGCTTTTCACAGGTTCCAGGTCCAGGTTCAATCATACCTTTATCATATAGGAAGGGAGCCCCTGTCCCTTTCTATGCTGTTATGTCCACACAGGAAAAAAACCTAAACATCTACAAAGACTGTACAGGAACAACAGTGTGTCTTAGCAGGTATCTGAGACCAGAGCTGTGATCCATGCTTTGAAGCACTCATGCCCTTGCATTACCTGCAGCCAAAATCTGCTGAAAATCATACAGAGATCCTCTGAAACTGCAAAGGTGATATCTATACTGCTGAATCTCCCTAGACCTTGGCAAAAATGTTTATCAATCAGCAGTGTGACCTCATAAAGGACCTGGAGCAGAATTTAATTCCAGTTTTAAATAGCTAAATGTAAGTGTCTGCACATGTCTGTGTGAGATCACCATATCTAAGCTCTCTTTATAGGCAAAGGAGATCTGGATAATCTGTGCAACAGAGACTAGCAAGCTACACATGATGAAACAAGCATTTCTGTTAGGCTAAGATTAATAGCTCTACATATTCCATTCACTATACTGACTAGGTCTGCAGAAACTGTGATGGAAACTTACAGATTTAGTCCATATATACATATTTATATAGCAGACATCTATATTTAGGCACTTGAATTTGGAGCTGCCTAACTGCCTTAATCTTGTTATTTTAACCTCTTGCCATAGCTTAATGACTGACAGCCTTCCTGTTAACAGCTTCTATGTGATAACTCACTATATCGACAAATAACTTAAGCATGTGCACAGGACTGAAATCTTCAACATAATAAAAATTAAAACTGTTTTGAAACACCATGTCCTGGTTTTGGCTGGGATAAAGTTAATTTTCTTCCTAGTAGCTGGTATAGTGCTGTGTTTTGGATTTTAGGATGAGAATAATATTGATAACATACTGATGTTTCAGTTGTTGCTAAGTCATGTTTACACTGGTCAAGGACTTTTCAGCTTCCCATGCTCTGCCAGGTGCACAAGAAACTGGGAGGGGGCACAGCCAAGATAGTTGATCCAAACTGGCCAAAGGGCTATTCCATACCGTATGACGTCACGCTCAGTATATAAACTGGGAGGAGTTGGCTGGGGGGTAGTGATCGGTGCTCAGGGACTGGCTGGGTGTCAGTCAGCAGGTGGTGAGCAGTTGTATCACTTGTTTTTTCCTAGGTTTTTTCCCTCTCTTGCTGTCTTGTTGTTTTCCTTCTCATTACAATTTATTATTTTTTTTTTCTGTTCCAGTTATTAAACTGTTCTTATCTCAACCCATGAGTTTTCTTACTTTTGCTCTTCAGATTGTCTCCCCCATGCCCCTGGGAGAAGGGAGTGTGAGTGAGTGGCTGTGTAGTACTTAATTGCTGACTGGGGCTAAACCACAACACACAGTATAAAGTAATTTGTCACATAATGTCTCTAATTTTCTAAAAATCTGTTGTGTCAGAGGTGGATTTTGCAAGTTCTAGTCCTGAGTTTGCTGTGGAAAATGAACCCAAGCAGATCAGTAGTCAAGTGACAAGGAACTTTCAAGCTTCAAAAGAAAAGAGAAAATGGTATCACAAGCTGATGGGAAACTCTAGCTTGGGACTGGCATTGCTTGCTGCAAAGCTAGAAGCCACAGTTCCACAGGCATCAAGTATGCCACTTTGGAAACATGCCT
This sequence comes from Ciconia boyciana, assembly GCF_034638445.1. Lineage (NCBI taxonomy): Eukaryota > Metazoa > Chordata > Aves > Ciconiiformes > Ciconiidae > Ciconia > Ciconia boyciana. The sequence continues at coordinate 179,982,734 of NC_132934.1, forward strand.
AGTTTTCATTCTACTGAACCTATAGATGGGACAGAATATTAACTACATGCTGTAGGAAAAAAGAAAATAAAAAAGAACATGCCTTTATTATGATTTTTAATTTTTCAGGAAATATAAATTTATCTGTGTTTATTGTATCTGCTCCTTTATGACAGAAAAAATTCAGCATTTGTATTTGCCATCATGAAATGCTTGTTTTCCCTGAGTCTTAACAAAAGAAATCTCGAAACCAAATTGAGTGGAATAACAACAAAACAAACTAAAATTATTAACAGCCTGCACATTACTTAGAAAACCATAGTGATGATGGATGATACGATGATGACAGATGAGTCCCCACTCCTATTTTAAATTCTATCAACTACATAAATTAGTAAAGTCATCAATCTGATTACTAGCTGTTCACTCACCTTCTGCAGCAGCTGTTGCTTTTTTCCTGGCTTTGGTCCTTTGATTACTCCATCTCACTCAGTATTACAAGTCAGTGCAGGACCTGCTTGGAGCAGGTAAAAATCTACAGGTGACTGGGGCAGAGAAATGTGTTAAGGAATCATTGATGCTATTTTGGCAACTGACTTGCTTTTTTATTGGAAAATAAGTAGGCTTCATTCTAATAGTGTCTAAAAGTTTTGGGGTTTGGGGGGTTGTTTGTTGTTTTTTGTTGTGGTTTTTGGTTTTGGTTTGGTTTGGGTTTTTTTGGTTTTTTCCTGCTATTGCCCTTAAGGTGTGTATGATGTGGGGTCTCTGACAACTCCTTCAGAAAAATACACATTAATGTAACCTCAGCCATTTTGTAGTATCAAGAGAGTTCATTTAAGCAATGATTTCTAAAATATCTCTAATGAATATTTCCTTCTGTTAGTTTAGTTTGACCAGCTGAGTCAGATAGCATTCAGATCATCATTTAGCTCTGTGAAACTAACAGAGATCAAAAAGCTTGTGACAGAAGCTGTGTCTCTTTGGTCTGATCTATGATCCCCTTGATAGTCCCACAATAAATAGTGTTCAAGTCTCTAGGAAATTCATTGAATGTATTGAAGATATTCTATTAATTAATTCTGATGATTCCAAGAAGAAAAAAAGATTTTTAAAAAAAATTCTTTCCATATACCAATCCCATAGAGAGCAGCAGAAAATAAATTCGTTTCATTGAATTTAATCACTGTAAATATTTTGTGGGATCACGACCTAAGTTATTAAACTAAGTGTATTCATATTTATGAAGAATTTTGAAGTCTTCAGAGATATACAAATTTATTGTATAATTCCTGACATTCTGATCCATACACCAGACTTTCAACATAAAAAAAAGTTTTGGACTATTTGTAATTTCCCAGAAAAATTTTAATGGCTAAATATATCATTGCAATTTGTTATTGTTAAGACTTAATTACAGTACATTTATGCAAGTACTAGAGAGCATTTAATAGGAAGCCATGAAGGATTATCATTAATAGTTAAAACTGAATGATAGTGATCATACAGATAAAGTACATGTCATGAGGAAGCATCCTTCCTTTTTATTCTTTTTTAGCTTACACATTATTTTGAAAGTTCAGAACCTGAAATGGGTCTGGAAAACTACTGTGAATTATTAGGGTCTTATTCTTCAAAATATAACCTCATAATTTTCAGCATAGAAGATGTATATATAGATAAGTATATGTATATATAGATAAGTATACTTAATAGTATTAATAATATTTGAAGATTTTTTTTTAGCAGAAGCATTTCACAGGCTGAATGCTTATTTCTGATACATAAACTCTATGTACATGCTATAGAATACAAAATTGCACAAGGATATTTCTTCTCATGATAATTCTATAAGTTTCTTCTTGTTCTGTGAATGGAAGTGTCCAAATATGCTTTCTCAAATTGTTTAGCACTTCTAACCACTATTCACTTCAATATTAGAGGCATTGAATGGTATGAGAATGAAAAATAAAATAAGCATTCGCAGTATTGTTCAGACTATGAACAATAAGAACACACACACACACCCCCACCCCTGTACTCTGATTCCATTCTCTTTTCATTTGGCATTTCTCTTAACACAATAGTCATTTCGGTAAGAAATGTTTTTCAGTCTTCAGCAGTCTTAAAAGGAATGAAATTCAAAAGTAAACAAAATCAAATTATTCCATATATTTGTTGTTAGTATCTCTTACTGGAATACGTGACACTGAGAATCATGAAATCCCATTGAAAAAATTGATATTGAAAAGCTGGAGATGCTCAGAAACGATAATATACCTTTTTTCTAAGGGACCTAGACTTAGCAGATTATTTTCCTCTTCAGACCCTTCTGGAAAATTGCTGCAATTCAGAATTAAAATAGAAGGATATTTATAACAATTAAAAAGCATAAAATGCATGTCAAAGAGCTGTATTCTCTCAGTTCATCATTCTGAAATAAACGAGCAAATATTCACCTCTTGACTCTGGTTCTATATTAAAAAAAAAGGCTTAAAATGAATAGAACATATAATTATCGACAAAAAAAAAAAAAAAAGGTGACAGGATCACATTTCCTTAAATTACCCAGCATGTCAGTTTTCATGACAGACTTTTGTGAGTAGCATTTAGCAACTGTAACCTGTGGTCTCAAAGTGTGATAATGCCTTTCCTGTTCTACTAATAACTACTTTCAGTCCAAGAATTAGAAGTATGTGTTTTCAATGAGGTCTTAACTTGCTCTGGCAATATACACAATTTCAGGATGAGCAAGATAATGAGGGTGATGGAGAAAGGTGAAGTGCAACATATAGTTTTAATCTTGCCAATCATTCTGCACTAGATATTCTGTGTTAAGAAGAAATTACTATTGACAAGAAAAGAAAAGAAAAGAAAAGAAAAGAAAAGAAAAGAAAAGAAAAGAAAAGAAAAGAAAAGAAAAGAAAAGAAAAGAAAAACAGAAACCCCCTCAAAATTAAAAGCCTGTTTTTATGTTATGCCCAGTCAAGCAGGTTTTTTGCTTTACTATTTGACATTGATTTCCCATTACTCTGAATTTTACAAATTAAGACTGATATTTTGAAAAACAATCACTAGCAATAGTCTTGAGAAGTGAGTATATATATATAAACTTTTTTTAAAAAAGTCTGAATTACTTGTATCCTTTCTCTTACTGACTTTTAATGGACTGTGGCATTTCTGGAAACTTAAAGCTCTTAATTTCATTATAGATAATCAGGTTCCAATGGGTTTTGTGGAATACAGGCTACTTGACAATGTAAACATCACTCTGAATCCTCTTTATTCTTAAAAGACTTCATTACAGATAAAAATCTGAATGAGAGAACTCAATACTTGCTGTAGAAAAGCCCTGAAGTGGAAATGTATTTACATACAACTTGAAAGCTAATTAGTCAGAATCTAAAGCTCCATGGTTTTCTATTGTGGTTAGCTTCAGTGGAGAAGTACAAAATAGCAGAGAGCAGTCCTTTATTTTTGTGACCAGATGCATGAATTTGAAGTTATTTTGCCAGCACCACAAGAATTTTCATTACTTCTTGTTTCATAATGATGAAATGCACTCCCTATATCTACCTGTCTGTCCTCAAAAGCTGCTTCTATTTGAAATTCCTAATGGCAGGCACATGGTGCTGGGAAGCACTGAGGCCACTCACATCAAAAGTCTTTCACGTAATGCGTTATGACTGACTGCACTAGATGTTTTGCATTGCAGCAGCAATGTGTCAGTAATCAGACTAGGACACTTAAACCCACTTATTTTTTCTTTCCTTTTTTTTTTAATACACTAAGATTCAACAAAGAAAAATAAACTTTTTCTGTGCCATCCTTCTGTGACGGTATCTGATTTTTCTGTATTTTTCAGGGTAATAAATGATTACAATAAACTGGGGCAATCGTGTTTGTTGCCTGCTACATTAGGATGCTAAGAATCGCTTGTCTTTTTCTCCAAATAACTAAAGAAGTCACATAGTTGTATCCTATCTATAAAATTAATTCTGTACAGAAGTTTGGCACACTGCTTAATCTTTACTTAAGTTGCATTTGAAGTTTGTCAGATAATATTTAAATGACTCATGGACATTGGGTAGTCATTAAAATTCAAGTGTTTAAAATTATAAAAATTGTAGAATATAAAAATATAAAATATTACAAATTCATGCATATTTATTGAAAATATTTATGTGTATATAAACCTCTGATAGATGTCAGATTGTGCTAACTTCCTGTTTAAATCTTTGAGATTCTTGTTTAAAAAAACATCTTAACTCTGCATGCTTTTGCAAGTGACTGGCCAGCATGTTTAATGACAAGCAATCTCTCACTAATAAAACAGTGGAACCAACATGTTTTTAAGATTACAACATTTCCCTGTGTGGATGTTGGAATGCACTTAATCTGTTTATTATAGTGAAAGAGGCAGTATCAAACTTGGTAATTTTTTCAGGTTGGCATCCCACAAATTCATTTTCAGACTGTATAATTTTCTGCCTTGAACTGTACTCTTGAGACTGTATAAGGGTATATCTTCTGCATCTTGATAAAGAAACCCCTAGCGCATTGATTCAAATTTCCAGTAATGTGAGTCTAACTACTATCCCACCTCATTTGTGAATCAATCAATTCAGTGAAGGTTAGAAATTTACAACACTTTTTTACCATGAAGATTTACCAATCCATAAGTGAATATTTTAGCCTACAGATACAGAATCTAGTCTTGCTCTGGTAGTAAAAATCTTACATTTGTAGCTGATGGATGAACAGTCCTAGACATGAATTGGGATCTGTTGCCATGGGGCATAACATGACAAACATCTCTTGCTTCCTTGCTCTTTCTCACACATGTAGGGCTACATGTATATACCATTTTAACCTTCAGATTAGGACAATGAATATCAATGAAATGCTTCCACTTTTCTTCAAAGGATCAGATATACAGCCTGCATATATACATATGCATACATATAAATAAATAAATAAATAAATAAATAAATAAATAAATAAATAAATTTTTATGGGTTTCTCTTTTCGACAAAATTGTGCAGTTCACCTCCTAATTAATTTTTATTCTTTATGAACAAGGGTCTAGGAACATAACAAAACAATCTATATGTGAAAGTCTAAGTAACAGATGTACGTGCAACGTCATCATTATTATTATATTGTGAATAATTATTCTATACTGTTATGAATAAAACAATCCCTTGTGACAGCTTTCTGCTGGAAAATATCATTGGGCCGTTGTAAATGGGGATTACCAGGAAGTAAATCAGACCCCAAAATGAGCAAAGATAGATTTCATAACAGAAAGAACTTTTCAACATTACATTTTCCTTCTTTTAAATGGAGTTCAGTGGAGATGCTCTGCATCTATGTTCTGTTAAAGGTTGAATTTCTGTGAAGGAATTAAAGACAGTCTTACACTAAAACAGAAACAAATTCACTTAAAAATCAGGCTAGAACAATGCCTCGGGAACTTAGTCAGAAACTCGCTCTAAATAGTTCTAGATATAGTTATATATTTAAGAACACAATCCATATAGAAAAGACACATAAACAGATGAAATTATCTGCAGTACAAAAAAAAAGATTGGATTGTCTGTGGGTTGGTCTCCATAAGTCAAATGTTTGGTTGGGAAAGGAAAAACAATATAAGTTCCTCAAAAGCCAACTCCTGTTTTCTAGACAACACACTGCATAAACAGCATTCAGTAGCGTGCCAGGACAAGACTAGTATTTAATGATATCTTAACTATCTTAGCCAATCCAAACTATCACAGTTTAAATCTACAGCTAAGATCAAAATGTAGAAACAATGACTTACTATACTTTTGGGGTTTGTAATACAGAAATTTGTTTTATTAATGGTATAACTAGGTTTGCAGATGAATCACAATTCCTTTCGCATCCAAACAAAGCTGCAGCAGTGGATCTTGTGACAAGAAAAATGAGTTAACAGCAACAACAACTGGGTCTTGTGACACGTGCTAATACACAGAACCATACACCTTGCTTTTTTTTTCTCAAAAACCAATGGACACAGTGTACGTAAGGACCTAGAAACTGAAGAGCAAGCATCAATCAGACTGGCATTTCATAGTGCTAGGCCTCCTAGCAGAGACTTTGGTAATATAATGGTAGGACAGATTCTTAGTGAGAGCATAGTCCCATCCACATCTAACATTCGCACATACTTGCCTTCACTGGTATTCTGTACAATTTTTACAGCTTCATCAGCTTCTGAAAGCAAAAGAACTACAGAGAAGCCCATTCTTTTCTATTTTCAAAGTATAGAAGAAAACATATATATATTTATTTCCCACTGACAATTACATCTGTATTTTACATTCCATCTGGCAGGAGGTAGAAAATAATTTTAGGAAAGCTTAACTATTGTGAGCAAATAGGAGTAAGAGAACCAAGAGCATTGGATGTTTGGAAATCACCATACCATATATCTTTGAAAATACACATTTTATTGCTTCAGTACTAATCTACACATCTGGAAAGCAGTCAGACAGGATAATACCTTTAATCTCAAAGGCATGAGCTGGAACTGGGCATTCTGTGTGTGGCACTGGCTAGAGTCATCTCCAAGCTGAAGATAATCTTCTTCCCAGCTGAGCATTTGGAGCTACTTCCTTAGAAACCATCTTTGTTTCCTCTATATTTTTTCTCACATATCCATAACATTAACATATGATGTAATAAAAACTACTGTCAGCTTTTCCACAGCATTTCAAACTTCTTTGAAGTTCATACTATTTACCCAGTTGGAAGCCTTTAAGACCTATATAATTTCCTTTCCCTTCTCTTACAATCATTGCTGATAGAAGCTATAGCTGGCATTTATGTGAAAATACTTAAAATTCTAATGTGCTATACTAGCAAAAAAAAAAAAAGCATTTTACTGAAATCCACCTTCTTACCAGCAGATAATATAATTTTTTTTTCAGGGTTGAACTGTATCATATACTATGCATTTATATGAATAATAATTGTGACCGTTGATTTGAGAAAGTATCTTTGGATAGAGTCGAGTTGCACTTTCATTTTTGTCCTTCACTTTTCACACTGGAATAAACTGAACCAACATTTAGTCTTTTTAAATACTATATTTCATGGGAATGCTCTCTTCCCTTTTCTACAAGAAATGTGGTTATCTTTTGTCATGCCATGGGTTTCCTTGGTGATAAGTTGTTGAAAGAACAAGAAACAATAATAATGGTGTCTGAGTTAATTTTCCTGGAAAACCTATAGTTGTCAGAGTACTTCGATATTCAAAAATGTGATGTTAGCTGGATATATGAGTATAATGGGGAACTAGTGCATGTAAGAGGATATGGAGACTGTCTTTGGAATACAGTAAACAAGGAAGGAACTTATAAATACAGTCAGCAGATGATAATTTAAAAGCACATAATTTGCCTTGAATTATAATTTTTGTTAAAAGAAACTTTGAATTTATGTGAAACCAGATGTAACATTTTAAACTGCAAAAAATGAAAAAGTACTTTGAACATTCTTATAACAGAGAGACTGGCTAGCAGAAGCACTATTCCATACATGACAGATTTGGCATTTCAAATTGCCTTTTGTTCAGTATAGCAGTTAAAGATATTTTTAAACATTTCCAATATGGTGTTAGATAGGAATGTCAATTCCTGAGTTAAAAAAAAAAACAAACAAAACCTTTCTTACCAAAAAAGATACACAAGAGACTAAAAGAAAGACACAGGTGTCTTCTAACACAAATTATTTTAAAACTTATTTGATTTCAGAAAGGTTTTAGCTTTGATTAAAGAAAAAATTTACTAGGATTTTAAATTTTGTCCATATCCTTCACAGTTCTTAACATTCAAGATTTACTTTCTTAATGGTTTAATTTTCCTTTCTGCTGAGATCACTTGCATAAACTCGGAAACTGATCAGATAAAAATCTGTTTCTGAACTATGCACACCTGATTAATAGCAATCAAATGCCACTGGGTATATTGTACAGAACACCACATCTACAGACATTCCCTTGTCCTGGTTACTGGACAATGTATAAGCCATGAAAAAGAATAAAATTGTTTAGATCTGCAAAAGTCAATACTGCAATGTTTCAGCCAAAGGCATCATAAAACATCTGCTTAATAAAAGGTATTATAGTATTATGATGTTAACAGAGAACACCTAATTATAGAAAACATGCCCAACGCTGCCATGACATAACCTAAATGAAACTATAGATATGGAATATTCCTAAAAATATTTATGGTAATATGAAGAATAATTATACACCATTCTTTTTTTCAAACAATTAAGCAAAGGCAAACTTTTTTTGTTGCTATTAATTTATGTTGAAAAATAATTTCCAGTGTTCAGCCAGCTCAGATGGGTATTGTTGGACTTTGCATTTGCTAAATTTCCCAAATTATCTTCTTATCAGGACTAGAATTACAATGTGCATATCATGAGCTAGGCTGGATTATTCACTACATTTTACTTTAGTTTAGGTCTACGTAATATGAAAATTGTTTAATCTCATCTAAATTAAGCTATCTAAAGGGTAGACTTCTGAGCAATTTAGTGACTGCTTTCATAAATAATGAGGTGAAAAACACCTTCAGAAATTCATTCATCTCATCGTAAGAGAATTATAAAGTGTTATAACGGAGGTATTTTCAGAGATTTTATTTTCTATCATACTCACTGACAGAGTGGTCATTGTTCTTTTTAACACTATTTAGTCCGCAGTGAGCTGTATATCCAAATATGGTAATCTTTCTTTTCATCATGGGCATGTTAAAAGGGACCTTCCACTATTGTGAGATTATAATTTAGTGATCATAATTGTGTTATCAGTCACTGAGAAACAGTATTCTGGCTAAACAAGCGAAACATATTCCTTATCTACCAGGATTTAAGTTCAATGGCTTTTGTCACTTCATTTTCGAAACTCTTGCTATGAAAGCATTGGCCAAAATAGAACCTCACTGACCCCTTGTTGACAGCCTCTGCATAACACATTCCTTGAACATTTAAATCCTCTGTCTTTCAGATGAAGGTAGCATGTCTAGAAGATTGCCTGAATTTTAAAACTGAGCAGCACGCATATGTAATAACTGAATGAGGTTAGACTTTTTTTTCTTTTCTCCCCTTTTTTTTAATGGGGTTCTCGGATGGAAACATTTCTTCCTTTTTTTCTTCTTTTATTTTCTTTTTATTCCCCCTAAGAGTGGCTATATTGTTCATTTTATTTTCACATATGTCATAGAATCATCTTTAAAAATAAAGGATTTTTTTCTCAGCTGCCCACTGTCTTCGAACTGCTGTGATCACAAAAAGACACCTTGCTATTTAATGTTCAAGCAAAATAATTAAATTCACAATAAGGGGTGGGTCTAGGTGTAAAGATAGACTTCTCTGACCTATCTTTGCTCTGGTAAAGCAATTACATGTAGTTCTGTAACTAGGATCAATTAACTACAGGACCCCTAAGTATAAATATTTAGTAATACACTTCCAAAATGATGGGCATATTCAGAACTAATGGTAATGGAAATAAAATTATGAAAGCAAAATACACATACAGCTTTTTATTTGATTTTAAATTCTCCGCGGCCTTAGATTCTTAAACATTTTTAGACATTAGAGCACAGGAGAGATCTAAGTTTAAAGAAACCTTGAGATACTATTGACATAGGAATGAAGAACATAAAATCACATTTTTAATTTCCTATATACATTGAGTGTGTTTTAACATCGTATATATGTTTGCTCGGGACCAACGCTAAAGGTTATCTGCAAAGTAACTAGCAGCATTCAGATAACACGGAAGAATATAAGCTAAAAAACAAAATCTTCTGCATGTAATAGTAGAAAACAAACTTAGACATCTGTTGGAAATGTTTAAAGTGGTTCTCTTACACCATCTCTGTGATGGTGTAAAAGGTGTAATTTTGCCTTTTATTTACACTTTTTGTGCTATAGGACTAATACATGTTCCAATAAGGGATTTAAATAATGTGGAAGTGTAGCAAAGCATTTAGCTCTGCAAATTAGATAAATGTTGTGGAAAGTGCATCTCCTACCACCCTGTGGCAGTTTAGAATCAGTGCATATTAGCATACCTCATTAAACATATTCAGCGTAATTCATACTTCCTTAATGAATTTACTCACCAAGCAACACGGAAAAGAATCCAAACCAAAGGATCCCTGTCCAATTCAACATGTGCATGTGCAACTAATAAATTGCATTAAAAGTATATGCTGTATTGGAAATGTTGCCTTTTTAGCAAGCAGTGCCATTTTTGGGAAAATGAAAATATATGGTTATATATGGTCACTAGGAATTTCTAGCAACAATTATATTGTTATAAAATTCATAATTTCTATCGATTTCTCTCACGATTTAATAATAATTAGGTTAGAATAACTGTCTTGTAATTTTATAATAATGACAGTCTGAAGCAAAGTTGTTCTTCCATTATGAATTAATATCTATTATTTTCTTTCTCCTGTATAACAATATTTTTGTAAAATGGTCTTTACTTGCATATATTTTGGTTTTGCAAACTATATACTCAGTGTCAAGATCATACAGGGAAAAATATATGTAGTATCATGTTTATTTTGCTCCTATAAGATGGCATGCTTATAAAACTTATTAATATTCATATAGTAAAATTAGCATCATAATTATACCTATTTTCAGCAAATATTGTAAATTGTTATGTAGTTTCATTCAAATTTCTGGGCTTTATTTCACAGAGATTATTAATAACACAGTAGTTTAGTCTCAACGTAACATTAGACAACTTCCTTTTCTCCTATTTTCATCAGGAAGCACTGATCACTTCAGCAGTTTCAGTACTATGCTAGTAAGTTCTGCACTTATGGGGATGTACCTTCTTTTTCTCTATAAATATCTTTCATTGTCAGAAAGTGCTAGGAAAATGATAGTAAATCAATCAAAAACTGTTCTGAAAAACATACTCCTTTTCTAGAAATGAAGTGTAGACTGCACATGAGGCCAGTTCTGGAAAGAAATTAAATCAGCAGTTGTAAGCCTGAAGATATATTACTTGCATTTTATCACACTTGAAGCTTTGAACCAAAATGTTGTTGTCATTTTTTCTTGAGTTAAAGGCTAGCTGTTTGAACATTTTTAGCAAATTCTGAATACTTTCAAAAGGTTAAGTCATCCATGATATACACCGCTATGCTTATAAGCTTAAAGAGTGAGATGAAGTGTGAATTTGATATGATTACAAGACTATGCTTACAGAAAGATAATGATATTATTAGCTAAGCCATATATAAAGCTTGAACTGATCCTATTCAAAGGAAGAGGTTCCAATAGTGTTAGCAGTGATATTTAGTTGAACAGAACCCAGAGGTAAAAACTTATTTATTTTATAGTTATAAGAATAATATAGATCGTTATGATTTCATTCATACAGTGGTACATCTATAGTCATTATAGACAGGATGAATGATCTCCTGAACATGTAGGTGATGGATATATTTTATTCTCAAGTAAATTTGTAGCCTTTTCCTCTCTGCCCAGTGTTTTCTATATATGGAGTTTTGTTTATATTAATTTAAATATTTATGTATATTAGGTAAATTAAGTTTAGTGATTCGTATTCATGTAGAGAGATTTCACTAATGGCTAGGCTGCTGCAAGCTGGTGGTTTGTATGTGTGTCTGCATTTGTACTACATATGGTGTGAAACTACCCATGTATTAAACTGCTGAACAATGTGACAAATTACATTTACCATGCACCCGTGGCTACCTCACCTGCTTTGTAACCACTGAACCCTGTCCACCAGGATTTATTCTAACATTCTAATTCTCTAAGCAGCTTCACACAGCATATAAAATACCTAAAAACCCTGACAGAGAATTGCTACCATGTAATATTCCCCCCCTGATTTATGTTGATGTGAGCTTCAGAAATGGCAAGGAATTGTACCTGTTAGCTAATCTGAAGTATAACAGGATGTCTATCACAGAAGGATGAATTTCAACTTTTCAGTTCCTCAGCATGTTGTAGGATCATAGATTGGAATTAATGTTGTAACAAGGATATCTTGAGATCATTTGTGTCTCTACCATTTATTTTTATGAGGTGGCTAAATCCTTATCTTGCTCTGTTTTCTGGGTCTTCCTTTACATTATGTTAAGTAATAAGACATTCTCTGCAATTTTGATTTCTGGATAAAGTCCTCCTGTCCTTACCATCAATCTCCTTATTATCTTCACAGATACATACATTCCTTTGAGTCTTGGTGGCAATGAAGTAAAAACTGCAAGAAGAAAGGAAATTTTTTCCTGGGGTTCAGAAAGAGGAAGAGGATTATCTTTCAGTCTTTTACTTAATGTCTACAGAAGCCATAATGCACGTGGAAACACAAATGACACTTTTTTCTTTCTTTCTTTCTTTTTTGTTTCACCATTATTAGAGAAAAGATCCGTTTCTTAGAGCAGTGATTATTCCATTTGTTAACCATTGTTCAGAGAGGTAGAAAAGGAGGGTTTATGTATTGATTGATTCTTGATTTTTATATGAATGAGAAACACCAGGTGTTTTTTTAAAGTGGCAGCTCACCCATCCAAACAAATAGCTTTACCCTGCTGAACTGCAGACTGTAGTATAAAATGTCCCTCTCCGTTATATACTTGATAGTCCTGTGAGACAGATACTTCTTTGCAGATGCTATAAAGGTGATGCTTCTCTTTGTTATCTGCTTAAATATATGGCACTGAGGAAATCTGTCTGAAGTTCTTCCCACCGTCTTGTTCCCTTTGCAAGTTGCTGTAGGTCTGCAACTTGACCTGTGGTTCATGTAGTGCTAAAGAAGCTATTCTGCAGCTGCCATTAACTCTATAGGAGTTTGTACTGGTTTTGACCAGGATAGAGTTAATTTTCTTCATAGTAGCTAGTATGGTGCTATGTTTTGGGTTTGGGAGCAAAGATGATAACACAGGGATGTTTTTATTATTGCTGAGCAGTGCTTACACAGAGTCAAGGCCTTTCTGCTTCTCACACCACCCCACCAGCCAGTAGGCTGGGGGTGCACAAGAAGTTGGGAGGGGACACGGCTGGGACAGCTGACCCCAACTAGCCAAAGAGCTACTCCACACTGTATGATGTCATGCTCAGCAATAAAACCTGGGGGAAGAAGCATGACGAGGGGTACGTTCAGAGTGATGGAGTTTGTGTTCCCAAGTAACTGTTACTTGTGATAGAGCCCTGCTTTCCTGCGGATGGCTGAACACCTGCCTGCCCATGGGAAGAAACAAATTAATTCCTTGTTTTGCTTTGCTTGCATGTGTGGCTTTTGCTTTTCCTATTAAACTCTCTTTATCTCAACCCATGCGTTTTCTCACTTTTACTCTTCCAATTCTCTGCCCCATCCCACCAGGGGGGAGTGAGCAAGCGGCTGTGTGGGGCTGAGTTGCTGGCCAAGGTTAAACCACAGAAGTCCTGGTATTTTCATATTTAACAAGTACAGGACTGAATTGTTCATTACAAGACAGAAATAGTTATATCTACCAGAAGTCCATACAATCAACATTGTTACAGTTGAACAATTACCTACTATTTCTGAGATGTTTCAATAATAAATTATAATGTAAAGTTATGGAATTACTTATATGGATATTTGTTCTCAATTTCTATGGTGATTTGTACCAGGACTGACTTTGAAAGCTAAATATTGTTGTATGAAAAATTTAGTAACTTCAAAAATGTTTTAACTTCTTTTTCAAATGAATGTTTTGAGTGAAAAATTTAACTCAAAAGACAATCTGGAACCTCCTTTCAAATGAGAAGTTCAAGAAAGAATTCAAGAAGAATTTAAAAATTAGGAAATTCAGAAAAGTTTCTCAGTTCCCATGTATGATAGTTGATTTCAGATCAGAGTGAAAATCAGACCCCTCTTTCCACAGCGGAGGATGTCATAGGTTTCATGCAAAAGGGACAGGCATATAGATGAGGCAGAAGTTGTGCTGTACTCCATATGAATACATAATCATGTTTCAAAGGTGCACTGTCATGTGTCCCACTGTGGTCTAGACAGAGTCAGAGATGTCTGCTGTTATTTCCCCGTTATTCCTTTATTATATTTAAAGTTTCCATTCCCGTACTAATGACTTTTTTTTCTCTTCTGTACACAGAAATTAGGACTGGGGAGAAAAAAAAGACTCATATCTGAGCTAAAGCTGTGTATAATAGGATTGTAGCTGTCTGTTTCTTAGGTTGTACAAGTAGAAAACATGTTGTAACTTCTCAGAATGTTAGAAATAAAAACAGGAAAAAACCTGTTCATAGATCCTAAAATGCCACCCTTTTCCAGCTCAGAAAAACACTTGTTTACAATATGTCCTTAATTTGTTTGTTACTACTCTGCATAGCTGTTATTAATATTTTAATACTTTTGAAGGTATTAAATAGAGACTAGGGAATTTCAGTTGACAACATATGTTTACCCAGCTTGTAAATAAACTTTGCTTCTGGCTTAATGTATAGCACTACAGAATATTTCATTGAGATGTCAGGTGGTTAGAACCACAGTTTTGTACCTGGAAGAATGGAAAGATATGTTTCCATGAAAAAACTGAAGACAATTACCAGAACGTTTATCTTACTAGAAGATGAGTACGCTGTCCTCATTTGAACCAATTTATTTGGTGTAACTGTTAAATATTGACTGATTTATATTTTTCTGTCGGAATTATTGGTCAACTTAAAAAAAAAAATTGTTTTGTCGGATTAGACATTACAAAGTATTAATGATCAACGTATTACTTAAAAGCCACAGGTGAAAGTCAGTCTCAAAGACAGTTTTTCTTATATGTTCATAGTCTCTGAGTATTTCTTTGGATTTTCTAATTATATACTAATTATGTTAATTAATGAAAGAACTAAGATTGATATCAAATATGCTAAATATATATACAAACTGAATGTAAAAGAAAATTATAAAGCAGCAGTTCAACAAAACAATTTATGAAGATTTGGGTGGGGCTTTAAGAAGCTAGTTCCCTTTACATAACCAAAATGAACTAAAGAAGCCTGAGCATAATGAGAATCAGTTTCTTAATGTTTACTTTTTAATCAGTAAGCAGGATGAGTCTTGTAATTAAAAGGTATTAAGAAGCTGAAAACTGCAGTGTCTAATAAACGCTATAACAATTCTACTCTCATTGGAAGTAACAGTCATTTTAATCCAAAAGTGACTACAGTATGTTCCATTATCTGTGCAAGGAAAGAAGGGAGAAGGGAATAGATATTTACTACTTATTAGGAAACTTGAAAGTTTCTCTGATCATTTAGGATTGTTAAAATTCTTAAAGGCTTCAGGAAGTGTAATTTATATTCAGCAAATATGTCCTTCTATGGGTCTCCACACACAATGACAACTTCTACCTGGAGCAAATTCTAGATTTTTTTTTAATGAAATAGTTTGCCACATTTACCAGAAAGAGACAGTGTTTAAGAAAGGAAAATGGTAAATTATGGTAAAGGGTAAATTTAATGTAATTAAATTTTTAATGTAATTTAATGTAATTTTAATGTAATTTTAATTTAATGTAATTAAATTAGATGGTAAATTTAAAAGGAAAATGGTAAATGGTAAAGGAAAATGGTAAATTTAATGTCTGAGAAATGTATACTTCCAGAATAAAATTAATAGATTAGCTCAATTCAAGGCATAAAATGGGGATTAATACTTAGAAGGCTAGAAATGCAGATATCAAAGAATCATAGAATCATAGAATCATTAAGGCTGGAAAAGACCTCTAGGACCATCTAGTCGAATTTTCCACCCAACACCTCCATGCCTACTAAACCATGTCCTGAAGTGCCACATCTACACATTTTTTGAACTCCTCCAGGGATGGTGACTCCACCACTTCTCTGGGCAGCCTGTTCCAATGCTTGACCACCCTTTCAGTAAATAAATTTTGCCTAATATCCAATCTAAACCTCCCCTGATGCAACTTGAGGCCATTTCCTCTTGTCCTATGGCTTGTTACTTGGGAGAAGAGACTGACACCCACCTCACTACAACATCCTTTCAGGTAGTTGTAGAGGGTGATAAGGTCTCCTCAGCCTCCGCTTCTCCAGACTAAACAGTCCCAGTTGCCTCAGCTGCTCGTCATAAGACTTGTGCTCCAGACCCTTCACCAGCTTCATTGCCCTTCTTGGACACATTCCAGCACCTCAATGTTTCTCTTGTAGTGGGGGGCCCAAAACTGAACACAGGATTTGAGGTGCGGCCTCACCAGTGCCGAGTACAGAGGGACAATCACTTCCTTAGTCCTGCTGGCCACACTATTTTTCATACAAGCCAGGATGCCACTGGCCTTCTTGGCCACCTGGGGACACTGCTGGCTCCTATTCAGCCAGCTGTCAACCAACACCCCCAGGTCCTTTTCCACCAGGCAGCTTTCCAGCCACTCTTCCCCAAGCCTGTAGAGTTGCATGGGGCTGTTGTGACCCAAGTGCAGGACCTGACACTTGGCCTTATTAAACCTCATACAATTGGCCTCGGCCCATCGATCCAGCCTGTCCAGATCCCTCTTCAGAGCCTTCCTACCCTCGAGCAGACCGACACTCCCACCCAATTTGGTGTCATCTGCAAACTTACTGTGGGCACACTCAATTGCATCATCCAGATCATTGATAAAGATATTAAACAAGACTGGACCCAAAATGGAACCCTGGGGAACATTGCTTGTGACTGGCCACCAACTGGATTTAACTCCATTCTCCACAACTCTCTGGGCTCAGCCATCCAGCCAGTTTTTTACCCAGCAAAGAGTACACCCGCCTAAGCCACAAGCCACAAGCTTCTCCAGGAGAATGCTGTGGGAGACAGTGTCAAAGGCTTTACTAATGTCCAGGTAGATAACATCTACAGCCTTTCCCTCATCCACTAGGTGGGTCACCTGGTTTTAGAAGGAGATCAGGTTGGTCAAGCAGGACCTGCCTCTCATGAACCCATGCTGACTGGGCCTGATCACCTGGTTGGCCTGTACATGCCATGTGATGCCACTCAAGATGATCTGCTCCATAACATTCCTTGGCACCAAGGTCAGGCTGACAGGCCTGTAGTTTCCTGGATCCTCCTTCCAGCCCTTCTTGTAGATGGGCGTCACATTGGCAAGCCTCCAGTCATCTGGGACCTTCTCTGTTAACCAGGACTGCTGATAAATGGAGAGTGGCTTGGCAATCTCCTCCACCAGCTCCCTCAGTACTCTCAGGTGGATCCCATCCAGCCTCATAGACTTGTGAGTGTCCAGGTAGTGTAGCAGGTCGTTAACTGTTTCCTCCTGGATTATGGTTGGTTTATTCTGCTCTCTGTCCCTATCTTCCAGCTCAGAGGGCTGAATTCCCTGGGGATAACTGCTCTATTAAAGACTGAGGCAAAGAAGGCATTAAGTCCCTCAGCCTTTTCCTCATCCTTGGTGGCAATGATCCTCCTGCATCCAATAAAGGAGGGAGATTCTCTTTGTCTTTCTTTTTGTTGTTAATGTATTTGTAAAAACTTTTTCTAGTATCTCTTACAACAGTGGCCAGCTTGAGTTCTAGATGGGCTTTTGCCTTTCTTATCTTCTCTCTGCTTGACTTGACGAGATCCCTGTACTCTTCTTGAGTTGCTTGTCCCTTCTTCCAAAAGTGGTTAACTCTCCGTTTTTCCCCTGCGTCCCAGCAAAATCTCTCTGTTCAGCCAGGCTGGCTGTCTTCCACACCGGTTCGTCTTATGGCACATGGGGACAGCCTGCTCCTGCGTCTTTAAGACTTCCTTCTTGAAGAATGCCCAGCCTTCCTGGACCCCCTTGCCCTCCAGGACTGTCTCCCAAGGGACTCTCTCAACCAGTTTCCTTAACAGGTCAAAGTCTGCTCTCCAGAAGTCCATGGCCGTGGACTTTTCCAGTGGTTTTGCTCATCCCCCTCCTTTTTTCGCCACAAATCGAGAACTCTATCATATCATGGTCGCTAAGCTCAAGATGGCCTCCAACCACCACATCTCCCACCAGTCCTTCTCTGTTTGCAAATAACAGGTCCAGTGTGGTGCCTTCCCTACTTGACTCACTCACCAGCTGTGTCAGGAAGTTATCTTCCACGCACTCCAGGAACCTCCTAGACTGTTTCCTCTCTGCTGCGTTGTATTTCCAGCAGACATCCGGTAAGTTGAAGTCCTTGAGAGTCCTTGAAGTTCTCTTGAGAGAACAAGGGCTAGCGATTGTGAGACTCCTGCCAGCTGTTTATAGAATGCTTCATCTGTGTCTTCATCCTGGTTGGGTGGTCTATAACAGACATCCAGCAGGATATCTGCCTTGTTGTCTTTCCCCCTCATCCTTACCCATAAGGACTCGACCTTATCGTCATAATTGTTGAGTTCTACACAATTGAAACACTCCCTAAGTCATACATACTGTCTATTTCAACGGTGTCTATTAGATATGAAATGTGAGAAAAATGAGAGACAAAAGATTTTTTCAGAATAACAAGGCTGTATGAGTTTGCATAGAAGTTTGGAAAACTTGTTGAGAAATTGCTTTGTTAGCTAGACTTGCAGCTGGAGGGGGGAATTTGCTGACTAACTATATACAATGAAAGTTGTAGAGACTTATTTCTGAGATCAAGTCATTGCTAATAACTATGTTGTGTTAAATCATTAAATTTAAGGTCCTACCAAACATGAAAAATTAACTGAAATGTGTATTTTGGGTGGAATCCATATTACAAATGTCAGTATCTGCAGTTCATGTGATCACTCTAGGCTTCTCTGTAATGATAGAAAGAATTAGATGTTTTTAAGACAGGATTTATCTTGTCCAAAAGTAGGAATGAGACCAGGTATCTAAAAATGTTTACTTGTCTTCCATGACTATAAAGGTGTCTACCTCAGGGAAAAGACATTTAAACTGCATACATAAAGTTTGGAGAAATGAGTTCTTCCATGTGTGACTCATTTGGGAGCTGTTTGCTACTTTAGTGCATCTTCCTAATCTTTCATTTTGCCAACAACCATTCATTTTGCCAAAAATCATTCATTTTGCCAACAACCACAGAATGGCCTAAGTCCATTCTACTCCGGCAACCAAACACTGAGGCAGAGTAGCCACAACCACCTTGCACAACACTCCTCTGAACTCTGTGTCATGTCCCTGCATCTCTAAACGATCTCTGCTCTATACTGTAAAGGATACCTCTTCACTGTGAAAGAACCCAGTTACCTGGGCACTGGTCTTGTGTTTGTCTACCTTATAAATGAATATATTCTTATTGAAATCTGCATCAATGTTAATTTTCTACAGGACTCTTTTGTTTGGGTTTTCTTTTTACCAAAAAAAAAAGTGAAATAATATTTCTGAAAGAAAACTAGTGGTGTGGATTTGGAGGTAGCTAACTCCAGAGATCACTTTAAAAAGTTGGTATGAATAACATTATAGCAAATTAATTTTCTCTACCCTTTACAATTGTCAGATCTACCTCATCCAGCAGTGTAACTTCTAATACCTCCACAAACTCTGACATCAGATCCCGACACATGCAACACATCTTTTTTTTCATGCTGTAAAAATTGCTTACAGCCTCTCAGGACTGCATCACAGCATTCACAACATTGCAGACACAATAAAGGGTAAAAAACAAACAAAGAAAAACATTAAAAATAATTATTATGTCTCTGGGCCATAAATCCACCATATTGGCTCAAAGGAAATCTACATTCAGAAGGCATGGTTCATCCACTTTTCTCAAGAGGGGACAAGCCTGGGGCAGAGTAAACACATACCATATTTTATCATTCAGTCTCTTGTCCACCTGAGAATTGTATTGATGCATCCCATACAACATAGAGGTAAGGTTATCCCTCTTAAATAGACGCTTGTGCGCGTTGTGCTGTTGACTGTGCCGTAGTTTCTCTTGAAGACAACCAGAGGGTTGTCTTCAGGATGATGCCAGGGGAAAAAATAGTATGTGCTTAATGCAGACAGTGGTGGGTCAAAGCTCCTGCTGTGAAAAAGTGTGACAATTTGACAGGAAGTCATACAGATCAACTTCCACAAGAAAAGACAGATTACTCACTTTTCAGACTCATCTACAGTATAATGACTAGTTGTCAGGGAGCAGCAAGAATGGGGCTGATCCAGAAACAGGGTGAGCCAAGAGTTACCCCAGTGAAAGGAGTGCCTCCAATGATAGGCCACATTCCCACAGGACCTGAGCACAGCTAGCAGAGCCAGCAGCTGGTAATAGGGTCCATTGACAACCTTGACACAGTAAGTGGTGCACCAGGGCCAGAGTACATCCTGGGCACCCAGTCAGAAATAAAAGCAGTCAGGGACAGAGACAGGACTATAATATAGATCTAAGGTCCATCCAGAAGGCAGAGGTGGAGATGGGGCTGGAGACTGGCACTTGCACAGTATCTCTGGGACAGGGAATGATGGCTGAAATGGGGTCCTGGACCATGGACAGGGTGGGGAGATTCGCCATGGGAGCTTGGGCAGGGAGTGTGAAGCCTGTGAGTGTCCTCAGGGCCTGGACAAGTAGAGAAGTCTTTCAGGATATAGACATGTAAGACCAAGCCTCACCAGCCTCTGTCTGGGGACAAAGTTGAAATCTAGATCTCTAATTGCCTTTACGAGTAGTCTCACTGCTAAGTTTTTACGCAAAATTTGGTCTCCTCTAATTCCTCTGTCTTAAAAATAATGAAGCTTATATACTCTCAGAGGAAAATAACAGATTTTATATCCTAAATGGACCCATGAGCCTAGGTTGTGGAATAGCAACAAATCAGACATGCTGTCATAGCCGAGATTTCCTTTTGCTAGTTTTAAGCAGCTGTCTATTTTCCTACAGGTTTTCTGTTTTCTTCTGTAAAAGTGTTTCTCTCTCTCCATTGACTATGAGGAGTGTAAACACTTTACATAGTCTGTTTGGAACATTCTACTGATGCTCAGGCTTTTAGTTGGAAACCTAAAATAAGCAATCCAGATTTTCCTGTACTGCAGATGTTATACATTTTGTGGGCTGCTATAAAGTTTGCTGAAGACAAACATAATCTCGTTTGGAATCCTGTTTCATAATGGATTTTTTGAATGAATAATGATGGACCATTTGAAAGCTCAGATAACATTCCACTACTATAACAAAATTAATTGGTTGTATCTAATTACTGTAGACTAAAAAAATTGTCATTGGCAAGGCAATATTGTAAGGAAACAGTCATAGTCACACCATGACCTCTCATATGTATTTTGCTGTTATGAGTCATACATTTCTTTACCTTATTATTCCCTTACACTTCTATAGCCTATGTTTTGAAGGATTTTCTATTCCATTTTCTTTTAATCTCCCACTTGTGTGCTATGTAAACCACTATCCTTGCTACTGGCAAGAACACTTTTATGTAATACAGCTGCTGCTTCTGTTATTGCTACAATTTGCTCTGAAACCAAGGTCTGGTTTTGAGTTTGCATCAGGATCATTTACTTTGTTTCCTTCAGTGCTGCATTGTTTCTTATGTTTGCCAGATTGTCTTTTGATCATTATGATACAATCGCTGTTTGTGGCAGTTCAGTGGATGTACTTGTCACTTACCTGCCTATTTTGTTTCTGTCATGCTATCCGTATTTGTTTTTCACAGTATTTGCATTCAATTCTCATGGTTACAGTTGTCAAAGTCTCTTTGGCTTGCTGTTCATCAACGTTCTGGTATTTATTTTATTTATATCATTTTTAAAATCTGTTGCAGCATCTAGAGGGTATACTAATTTTAGAGAGGGTCTGACAAGGAAGAGGAGAGGAGAGGAGAGGAGAGGAGAGGAGAGGAGAGGAGAGGAGAGGAGAGGAGAGGAGAGGAGAGGAGAGGAGAGGAGAGGAGAGGAGAGCAGAGGAGAGGAGCGGAGAGGAGAGGAGAGGAGAGGAGAGGAGAGGAGAGGAGAGGAGAGGAGAGGAGAGGGGAGGGGAGGGGAGGGGAGGGGAGGGGAAGGCAGGGAAAGGCAGGGGAGGGGAGAGGAGGGGAAGGGAGGATTTTTTTGGCTATATCTCAGATCCAGACACTTTCTCTTCCCTCAGTAATCTTTGTCTTTTTTTCACTTACAATTGTAAAGGCTCTTTATGTCTGGTGGGCTTGAAGGCCTCTCCAGATTTAAAGAATAAGGGTAGTCAAAATAATGCTGAGAACACTTTAAAATGAGAATTCCTAAGCTACATACTATTTGACTAGCATTGCAGGAAAATGAATTCAGAGGTTAAAATGTTATTTTTTAAAAGATGGTAGACAGTGTTGAAGGAGGCAGAACTGAAAGCAATATATAGACATGAAAAAAAATTGAAAGTATAAACTATTGATAGAAAAGAGGGGGAAAACAACAACAACAACAACAACAAAAAGACAGACCACAAGCTATTGGAATGGTGCAAACCTTTACAGTATGCATGTTGTCCCAGAAGTGCTTTTCATTCAACTGAAAAGTCATGGATAAACTGTACATGGATATATGTCAACTTTCAGGACCTGAAAAGGATAATCCAGTCCATATAGCTGTCTCTCTCTCTCTCTCTCTCTGTGGACTGCCATAAGAATTATAAAGGCTGATACTACAAGCCTGCTGTAGCTAAGAGTCAGTGTCTTTTCCTGAGATCCTGTCCTGGTTTCAGCTGGGATAGAGTTAATTTTCTTCCTAGTAGCTGGTATAGTGCTGTGGCTTGGATTTTAGTATGAGAATAATATTGATAACGCACTGATGTTTTGGCTGTTACTAAGTGGTGTTTACACTAGTCAAGGACTTTTCACCTTCCTGTGCTCTGCCAGGTGCACAAGAAGCTGGGAGGGGGCACAGACAAGATAGTTGATCCAAACTGGCCAAAGGGCTATTCCACACCGTATGACATCATGCTCAGTATTTAAACTGGGGGGAGTTGGCCAGGGGTAGCAATTGCTGCTCAGGGACTGGCTGGGCGTTGGTCGGTGGGTGGTGAGTGGTTATATCACTGTTTCTTTTCTCCCGAGTTTTGTTCCTCTCTCGCTCTCTTGTTGTTTTCCTTCTCATTACAGATTATTATTATTATTATTATTATTTGTTCCAATTAGTAAACTGCTCTTATCTCAACCCACAAGTTTTCTTACTTTTGCTCTTCCAATTTTCTCCCCCATCTCACCGGGGGGGGAGCGTGAGCGAGCAGCTGTGTGGTACTTAATTGCCGACTGGGGCTAAACCACAAGAGATTCTTAAAAAAAAAGAGAATGTTCGATATATTCACCTACTTGAGCTCCACATTGTGTAACCCAAGGATACTTGCTTGTGAAAAGGAAATGCATGGCCTTGTGTCTCAGGAGAAGATTAAACTTCTTTTCCAGCGATATATCCTAATCATGGTGCAAACAGCTTTTCCTCCTATCGCTTGAAACTGAGTTACACAATCTAAGTGCATGCAAATACATGTAAGACAAATATACTTTTCATTTGGCCATAATGGAGTAAAAAGAATAATAAGTAAAACTAATCCTGGAGCAATAATGAAAAGGATCAGCAATGAAAACTTGCAAAAAATCAAAAAGTTGGTGTGAAGGGATCTCTGAAGGTCAGCTACTCCCACCACACCAAGTATAACTACTTCCTGGATGTCATGGTTTAACCTTAGCCAGCAACTAAGCACCACACAGCTGCTCACTCACTCCCTCCCGGTGGAATGGGGGAGACAATCAGAAGAGTAAAACTGAGAAAACTCGTGGGTTGAGATAAAGGCAGTTTAATAGGTAAAGCAAAAGTCGCACGCACACGCAAAGCAAAACAAGGAATTCATTCACTCCTTCCCATCAGCAGGCAGGTGTTCAGCCATCTCCAGGAAAGCAGGGCTCTATCACGAGTAACAGTTACTTGGGAACACAAACTCCATCACTCCAAACATCCCCCTCTACCTTCTTCTTCCCACAGCTTTATATGCTGAGCATGGTGTCATATGGTATGGAATATCCCTTTGGTCAGTTGGGGTCAGCTGTCCCAGCTGTGTCCCCTTCCAACTTCTTGTGCACCCCCAGCCTACTCGCTGGTGGGGTGGTGTGAGAAGCAGAAAAGGCCTTGACTCTGTGTAAGCTCTGCTCAGCAATAACGAAAACATCCCTTTGTTATCAACACTGTTTCGACACAAATCCAAAACACAGCCTTATACTAGCTTCTATGAAGTTAGCCAAACCAGCCAGTTCGCAGTTTAGGTTTTAGTTCCCAGCCAAAACCAGCACACTGGATTAGATCATGTCAGCTGTGGCTTTTGATTAGCAAGATCTTGAATTCCTTCAAGGAAGGAGATCCCATCACCTTTCTTTGGAACCTATTACTACCACCTATATTATCACCAGAACAACCCAATTGCCCTCTACCATGAGATGCCTGCTTGTGGGGACAGCAATGGATATCACATTAAAGACATTAACAAGGTCTTTGACACAGGCTCACATAATATTCTTGTAGTCAAATTAGTGACATATGGTCTAGATAGTGAAATGTACATGTGGTGGTGTGCTCCCCACCTGTGTAAGCTATAACCACCAGTGGGGGTTGTGATGACTGCATCCAGCTTATGCTGGACTTCCGGGACAGATGGCAACACAGTAGCCAAGGGCTGTCTGGAGCACTGACCCAGATGTCTTGCTGGTATGCAAATATGACTACAGGTCAACCATCTTACCCTATAAATACTGGACAGCCCCAGCCCATCGAGCTCTCCTGCATGGCAGTGGGCTGCACATGAGGATCTCCCCTTGAGCAGGGACACCTCTCAAGGTTACTCCTCAAGGTTGAGAGATTCCTTGCCACAACAGATCCTCGGTAAGTGACTAATAGCATGCTAAACTTTGAAATCTTAGCTAAGTGATATAAAGGATTGATTGTGCATGTATAATCCTTTAGACATAAACTATTGACCAAGTCTGAGACTAGGATTGGATCCAGCTGCACCTAGACTCTTCTCTAAGGAGGAGTTTAGAATGCAAGGGGGTTATTTCTGAACCTCATGACTCAACGTAAGGGTGTCCCTGACAGTTTTGTCTGACCCTGTCCTCTATGAAGTAAATAATCAAGTGTACCTCGCCATCAAATCTAGTTAAACCACTGTCTCATTTACCACTGAACTTTGTTAACTAATTGTTTTATATCAATAAAGTATATTGTTGCTTCTCTCTTACAACTGAAGTGCACTCTCACTACATCTACAACAGCACAACAGGTGGTGGACTACTGGGTTCAAAGGGCTGGGATGAAGTGCACACAGAGAAAATTCTCAGATGATACTAAATTGGGGAAGTGATACATGGGAGAGTAGGACTGCTATTCAGAGAGGCCTCAACAAGATGCAGAAATGGGCTGACAGGAATGTCATAAAATTCAGCAGTGGAAAATGTGAAGTTCTTCACTTGGGGAGGAATAATTCCATGCACCAGTACAGGCTGGGGGTCAACTGGCAAGAAAGCAACTTTTCAGAAAAGTGCTTCTTGTCTTGATGGATGACAAGTTGGACGTAAACCAGCAGTGTGCCTTTGCAGCAAAGCAAGCCAGATGTATCCTGGGCAGTACTAGTAAGAGGATGGAAAACAGGTGTAGGGGAGTGATCTTTCCCCTCCATTTGGCACATGTGAGACTGCATCTGGAGTGTTGTGTCCAGTTTGGGGCTCTCCAGTACAAACTGGAATGAGTCCAATGGCGTACTGGAGCTCAGGGGACTGGAGCACACAATGTATGAGGAGAAGTTGTTACAGCTGGCTCTATTCAGCCTTGAGAAGACTGAAGGGAGATCTTCTTGCTGTTTACAACTACCTAATCAGAGGATATAAGATGACAGAGATTTTAGCAATTCACAATGATGGGTTAGGAGGTAAGTTGTATCAAGGGGAATTTCTAATAGATGTAAGGAAACTTTTTTTAATTTTTTTTTAACCCAGAATAAGATTGGTCAGACACTGGAACAGGGTGCCCAGGGAGGTTGTGGACTCTTCAGCACTGAAGATACTCAGAATGGGGTTGGACAAGACCCTAAGCAACCTGACCTACGTTGGCTGAGGAAGCTGACCTATGTTGGCCTTGCTTTGAGTGGGGTTTTGGTCTCTGTGACATCTAGGATCTCTTCCAACATAAATTATTCTAAGATTCTATGATACTGTGTTGAAGAGATCACCTGTTCTACCCTGATGACCCTACTCAAAATGAACTACCTACCAGTATTCTAACATTGTTTGATCTGTTCTTGAGAACAGACAGTGTCAGAGACTCTGCAAGATCTTAGTAATCTGCTCTCAACAAAGGCAGAAACTTGCATTTTTCCTGTCAGAATTTTAATCTGTTTCTCCAGGATATTTCTTCTCTTTGGTATCTGAATTTTAATTCTGTTCTCCAATGTATTTACACTTCTTCCTCCAAATACAGTTTTCAAACCAAATCGCCTTTTATTTACTTAATTTAGGTAACCACAGAATAATTCAATGGAGAATCATACAACACATGGCTTCAGAACCATTAGAAAACATTCTGGCTGATGGTAATTCACATTAATCAAGCATCAGATAGTCCACTCTTCCTCTACGTGGGAGTGCATTACTCCACTATCTTTCAAGTAGAAAGGTGTTTGTGTGTGTGTGTATATGTGTATTTTCTAGCCAACTCCTTCAGTTTTATACCAATACTTCTTGCCCAATCCATGATGTAAATGGAGAAGATCTTTTAACATATCTGAACACACAAAAAAGAGAAACTTTCAGATTCAGGCTGCATCTAAGTTTAACACGGTTTATTTATCTTAAACAGGTAGTTTAAGAGTGATCTCTAGGGTAGTGAGAAGTATGAACTTGTGGTTGGACAGAGAGAATAACTCTTCCAAGATGATGGAAATAATAAATTTGTATCATAATTGTGTTTTCATTAAGATTTAGTCTATTTAAAATATCCTATTTTAAAATGGTCATTGGTGCTTTCTTCCAAGTTCTTTATTTTTCTTGTTTCCTTATGATCTGGATTGTCAAGATATTTTTATGTCTGTAAATTCAGATAAGCCTCCTGGAATGGCAGACAGACCTAACTTAAAATTACCTGTGTGCAGCATGAAACTTCTCTTCCAAATTAATGAAGGTCGTCTTAGTTTCATGCATCCTACAGCACTGGACTGAGGAGCAAGGATGGGAACTCACAAAAGCATAGTTGTTTAGCATGTTCTTCCCATGGGCTTCCTTGTGAAACCCATCAAAAGTAGATGTCTTTTTCATTATAAAACACAAGTTAAAAATAAAATCCTCAAATACAGGTGAGAATGATATGTCAGATTTCCCTTTGTCTTTTACAGCATTTATAGACTAGCAGCATGTATTTAAAAAAAAAAAAAAAAAAAAGAGCACGATAGACAAACTAATCTAGAATATATCTAGTAGTCTTCACAGCATCCTGCCTGGACTACTGAATCTTTATATTGGCATATCAGTGGAACAACAATGAAACAATACTATAACTTACAGAAAAAATGTGGCCTATGTTTTTAGCTTCAGCTGAGATGAATAATGACTTAACTTTTCTCTAGAAGTAACATTGTAGGAGATTAATAAAATTAATTTTTTATAGGCTTTATCAAGTGGTTATATGGCTAATATTGAAAACACCTGTGCAGATACTCACGAAAACACACGTGTAGAAACTGCACTACTGTGAAACAACAGTGGATACAAGTCTAGCATGTTTGTAATACTCTGACCTAGGAAGATCTTTTGAGAGCTGTCAGAGTCTGTTTAGGATTTTCAGAACAATGCCTGTATATTAGATATATCTGAGAAGTATACACAACCAGAAAGAAATCCTGGCAAACAATAGCTAGCAACATTTTTTACTTCCTCTTCAGAGGACATATTTCAGCAGTGAAATAACTACCCACATGCTGATTGTTATCCAGTAAATTCTGGTTCTTGGGAACAAGCAGACAAAAGCCCATAGAACTCAACTAATGCACAAGGAAAAGGACAATTTCTCATGAGCAATGTGAATTTTTAAAATTTCTACTAATGTCCTTATGGATTAGGAAGAATTAGCATATGTATTGTGGATAGTGGACTACTAAAAGCTTTGTAAGTAGTCTTTTTTTTTTCCCCAGGTACATGAATACTCCAAAACAAGCTCTGACAATTTATCTTGACTTCTTTGAGTTATAACTTGATCTCATGGCTGTTTTCAGTCTATTCTGGAGAAAGAAAGTCAGCTATTCAACAATGAATGTGTTATACCTGATTTCAGTAATAGTTTCTATAGACATTCTTTATGTGCTACTGTGTCAATGGCATATATTTTAGCTATATAAAAGTGACATTATATACTTCATTAAAAATAATGCATTTACTTATTTAATATTCAAAAGTTGAATCTAGTAAAGTTATAGAGAACTATGTCAAATTTAAAATTAAGGGACGATACCTGTTACTAACAAATTTATTACCTAAATTGTTTATAAGACAAATTCTCATCAAAATATGTTTTACAATATGAGGTAACAATGATACTAAATAATTTTCCTAAAGTATAAATGTGCTCTGAGGACAACTGTTGTTGTTTTTTAAAAAAAATTTATTTATCATGCAAACCAATATAAAGAAATTTTAAAGTAGCCCTATGAATATTACATGTGTACAGTAGAAGTAAAAAAAAAAAGTGGCTAGTATATGCATTATTGAAGACTACTTTGGTAAAAGCTTGCTCAATGAATATTTTTTTCTCTTCAAATTCACCTCATTTTCATGTTAATGTCTTTAGAAATGTCAGTTCAGTACTTTTGCTGTTACAAACTTTTCAACAAGTACCATAAATAATGCATTAGTGGAAATATTGTTCTAATAACTTATTTAGGGCATAATTAATTCACAGCTTTAAGCATATTTAAATAAGGGTCTGCTTTTAAGTTTGTAGCTTTCAGCTGAGCTTGTCTTAGGCTGGTAAACACAATCTGGGGGAAAAAGGCAAAAAAAGACAAGACAAGGAAGAAAACCACAGTTCCCGTGGTCTCATTTTGGAAAGCCTAATCTATAGGAAACATATGCTGCAAAATAAATTACCTGAAATATCTAAGCCCACACAGCAAATATCTTTCACCCCCTCTTTAATTTGCTATCAAGTTTATAATAGCCATCTCTGGGTTCTTCTTTGCTATTCCCCAATTCCTGCTTTTCATGCAGAGGAGTTAATGGGGTTATAATTTCATAATTAAAGCAGATAATTTTAATTTCTCTGATGACTCTTTATTATGATAATCTTGTTAAGATTATGGTGTTCATTTGTTGCTGCGTATGATCATTTGGCTTTTGTAGAAGCTGTCTGTGCTACTGAGCCACTAAATAATTAAACAAGCAGAACGTTCCAACCAGCAAAGTCTTGCTGTTAATGGAAGACCAAAGTCAGAGTTAACTCTCTGTAAACCTATTAAGGGATTCAGACAGAGAACATACCACAGATTTACTGTCAGTCATCAAATACGAGATAAAGCTTCATTAACTGAGTATCTAATTCCACATTTAATGAAGAGATGGCCTTCTAGATTGGACAACGCGGCTTTCCTAGGACAACAAACATAAAATGAAATGCTTCTAAACTAATTAGTTAACTATGAAAAGATCAATAGGAGGCCCAAGAAGGAAGATCCTGGGGAGGAATGGCTGATACATAGTCCAGACTAAAATGCTGCCTCAGTTGCTTCAGTCATCTTCTGCAGTATTGCATCATGCATGTTTGAAATTGAAATATGGGAGTCATGCTCTTTCATTCTGTTGTTTGCTGAGTTTGTGTGCTCATGGCTGCCCTTTACATTAAATCTTGTAGTCAAAGACAGTTGAAATGATAAGTCTGGTACATCGTAGTGTGACAATATATGCCTGTGCACTATACACGGATAGCGCATTTGCAAGCATTGAATATATCGTGTCAGTATAACTACTTCTATGTGTTTAAAGGCTTTTTCAAAGTAAACACTTGGGTGATTTTTATGAAGCTGCTTTTATGTTTATGGAGGCATAAACCACAGAAAATTCAAGCCTTCCAGATGCATTAGCTATCTCTTCTTTATTGTGGGATGTTTCAGAAGGGTCAAATTTTTATTCAAAAACCATTTGAAAGTAAATTAGCCTGTCTTTCTAAAAGTGGATGGGGGGGGGAGGGGGATGGGACGGGGGGGGAAGGGACATAGATCAAGAAAATTCATTGCAATAGTAAACATTTTTGGCCTTGGAAATCTGGACAAAGTCAGGATAGATATTTTCAAGTCTGGTGAAAAGAAGAAATTACAAAAAATCTGAGATGGCATTTCTGCATTTATAACAACATTACTATAATAAATGAAAGTATTTCTTGAGGTTGTACAAATTCACCAAGATTTTAAATAAAATTTTACTTACATGACATTTTTAATAAGTTCATAATAAAAAGGAAGATATTGCTACTTAGAATTAAAGAAGGTAAATATATTTTTAGGACAAAGGTAGCATTTGATAATATGATAAATGTATAAATTTTGAATAAACATTACAGTTACTATTGTAATTTCAATATATCAAGAACAACAAAGTTGGTTAGTGAAAAAGTCTATCCTCTGGTCATATATTAACTGCATGTAGTTTTCACTTTTTACCAACCTGCACTTGGAGCTACAGTCCAAGGCAATTCCTGTAATTAGTTTATAAAGCAAAAATATTCACATAACCAACATTTTTGTAAATACTTTACCCTGGAAATATTTTTGTGTGCACATAAAATAGCTGAAATTCAATGAAGAAACATACCAGGAAAAAACTTAAGCTGGAGATCATGTCTTTTATCTAGTGCATGTCTTACATGTTATGATACAGAAGTTCTGATCATTTTGTTTGTTTCTTACTGAGTTCCTTGCATTTTAAGATCCTCGGCATTTTTCATGCTCCTAAGGAGGCTATCAAGTGGCAGTGTTTATCGCTATCTTGAGGATACTATCTCTTTTCCTGTGTAAATCTAGCTTCTATGTGTATGTGCTATTCCTTAGCCATAAAATAAATCAGCCAGTGATTCCACAAATTAAGAACCTGACAATGGGAAGAGGAATTCTTATATTGGTTTACATTATATGAAAAGTTGCATTAATGACATTGTGACTACTCTTCATATAAGGATTCACTTCTGGGAGGGGCAATCTCTAGTCTGTGAAATAGATATCAAGATCATAGATAATGAAGACTGAATACATTTCTACTGAGTGCTGGTAATTCACCATGTTGACTTTTGGCCCATTATAAATAAGGTTTCCCCATGTGGATCTTTAATTAAAATAGAAAATATCTTCTCAAAACCAAAAGATATCTGTCTCCCGTATTATATACATTACAGCCAAAGTGGCACAGGCAGGTCTTATGAGTAACTGTTTATCTAAACTGGGAAAAGAGACCTATAAGAAGAGCCGAAAAGCAAACTGCATCTACCAATGTTGCTTCCCTGAATGATATGCAGAAAGAGAATAATTCATAAATGAAGACAGAAAATGATCCTTTCTTAATTGTGGAACTTTCATTCTAGAGGATGTTTAGAGGTTTCAGGGTGCACACTGTGTCTCTTATCCGTGGTATGGCTTCCTCAAATGCTTCTGTAAGTATAAATTGAAGTCCTACAGAACCCAATGGACTTACCTTGAAGCTTATGTGAGAGAAACAGCCACAAAGAATGGCACAAAAAATACATAGAGAAGACTGGGTTTTATTCATCAGATTATTTTCATCTACACTAAATGATGCTTGTGTAAAAAAATTAGCACATTTCTGACAGCTTTTATCCTTATTTGATAGGGCATCTATCACATGACACATCCAACCACAATATCTGCCTATCAGGTAATAAATGCTTTGCTGTTAAAGGCAGATTATGACACCCTTATTCATGGGAGTTAGAATTGAAACTGGGAGGAATTCTCAAGGTGCAACATGTATAAGTGAAATAGACTATGGCTTGTGGGTCATACATTCTCTTGTGCATGAATTTAATGAAGGATAATTCATGGAAAACAGACTCGATCATTTTTTAGATTAGTTATTTAAACTCATATAGATGATTAACCATTAAACTTTACTTAGCATGTAACTGCAGGAAATCCTGTGCCTGCAGGAACAAATTATCCAGAATTATCACTATGTTTCTTGTATCCTTAAAAGGTTCCCAGACTGCTACCTTTCAGAGGTCTACCCATTTCTTTGGGTAACGGTTTGCATTCATGATTCTGAACAAATAAGTTAGTACGTTGTTTTGCAAAAACAGACAATGAGGAAATTACTTTGAACATAAGATAATGGGTTTAGGTCTGCATTAGCTGTAAAAACAAGTATAAGATGTAAGTACCAGGGCAATAACTAGACAGAAAAGAGAAAGTCAACCAGAAGGCTAACAAGGGAGTTCACTACAACCTGGACTCTCTGTGATTCCTGCTGCAAGCCTCCCTCCCACCCAGAGGTTTTGAGGCTGTTTGGCCAGATCCAACACCCACCTCAGGCCCTCATGGGGATCCAACACCCACATGGCACAGCTACATAACCTTAGCTCAGAGTACTGTGAAAGGCCTGCCAAAATATCTGTTGACAGATAAGAAATGCAAAAATTACGAACTGAGGGAGACATAATTGTTATGTTATGAGAAAGCATTGGTCCAGGTGTGACAGCCCAAGAGAGGTGAGGGTGCTACAGCCCCATGCCCCCAGGTCCAACTAGTTGCGAGGCTGAACATGAGCACACATATATACCATGTATATATGTATATGCAGGGCCAGCCACAAAGATCACAGCCAAGCATGCAGTACATGCATGAACACAGACAACACCAACAACCTCATCCTACTCACCTCTCTGGCTGAGCAGGATAAATGTCCATTACTGGGAAATATTTGTGTGTGTGTATATATATGTATGTGTGTGTACGTAAGTACAGTGTGAATCCCTCCAGCAGCTGGGCTCAGACACTCATTCTGTCCAGTACCTGCCCCTGAATCCCAGTCTCACTGGTTTCTGGCACCTCAACACAGGGGTCCCAGGGCAACAGCCCCACTCCAGTTGCTGGTACAGTCTCACAGACATATGCATGCACACACACACATGAATAGCTGGCTGAGATTCTTCTGGTCCCACAGTAGTCAACTTGCCCCCATGATCTCTCCCTTAGAGCAATAGACACACACAAGGCACCTTGAGACCCCCTGACCCCACAGACTCTTTGGCAGCTGGTTGGGACTCCTTTGGTCTCCCCAATAGCCAGCTCCTCCCATGCTCTTGCCCTTAGAGTCACACACGCTGTTGTGGTTTAACCTGGCAGGCAGCTAAACACCACACAGCCGTTCACTCACTCCCCCGCATCCCAGTGGGATGGGGAGAGAATTGGAAAAAAAAAAAGTAAAATTTGTGGGTTGAGATAAAGGTGGTTTAATAGGACAGAAAAGGAAGGGAAAATAATAATAAAATTAATAATAATGATAAAAGAATATATAAAATAAGTGATGCATAATGCAATTGCTCACCACCCACTGACCGATGCCCAGCCAGTTCCCGAGCAGCACTTGCCATCCCCTGGCCAACTCCCCCTGTTTATATACTGAGCATGATGTCACATGGTATGGAATAGCCTTTTGG
This sequence comes from Ciconia boyciana, assembly GCF_034638445.1. Taxonomy (NCBI): domain Eukaryota; kingdom Metazoa; phylum Chordata; class Aves; order Ciconiiformes; family Ciconiidae; genus Ciconia; species Ciconia boyciana. The sequence goes on from NC_132934.1 coordinate 180,016,378, forward strand.
ACAGTTTGGGTCAGCTGTCCTGGCTGTGTCCCCTCCCAGCTTCTCACTGGCAGGGCATGGGAAGCTGAAAAGTCCTTGCCTAGTGTAAGCACTACTTAGCAACAACTAAAACATCAGTGTGTTACCAACAGCATTCTCATACTAAATCCCAAACACAGCACTATACTAGCTACTATAAAGAAAATTAACTCTATCCCAGCTGAAACCAGGACACACACCTGCCTGGCACCCAAGTCTCTTCACCTACTCGCTGGCTAGTCCTGCTTGATCTTCGGTAGCGATCGCACACTTCCTCACCCACCCATACTCACTTGAATGTGCTTTGCTTCCCAAACTGGGCATTACTGTTCTACAATTCAATGGGATGGGAAAATTTTTCCAAGAATGTTTTTTTTCCTGCACACATTTCTTTCTTCCACATCTGTACCTCCATTTCTAAAAGTATCCCTTGAATTATTATTAGAAATATTAAGAGGCCCTTACTTTGCAAAGTAAGATGACTTTGTAATTGTCTTAGTTTGGCTTGCCAAAGTATCTAATAACAATAATTTCCAGGCTTTTCTTTTATTCTGCTGTTTCTGTATTTATTTCTGTCTTTCTGTCTAATATTTATTCCAAAAAGAAAATTAATAAAAACTTATCAACGTAATTTAGAAGAGTATCACCCCCTTTTACATTTACAGAATCACAATATCACAGCATGCGTAAAGTTGGAGGGGATCTCTGGAGATCATATAGTCCAACCCTCCTGGTCAAAGCAGAGTCAGCTGGAATAGGTGACTCAGGGTTGTTGCCAGTCAGGTTTTCAACATGTACAAGAAAGTATGCTCTACAACCTCTCTGGGCAACCTGTTCAAGTGTTCAATCACCCTCAAAGTAAGAATTTCTCGTACTTCAATTTGTGCCCATAGTCTCTTGTCCTTTCACTGCATACCACTGAGGAGAATCTGGGTCTGCCGTCTTTACTCCCCACATGCAGTATTTTTACACGTTGCTAAAATCCCCCTGAGCCTTCTCTTCTCCAGGCTGAGCAGTCCAACGCTGTCTCTTGCCCTTCTTTGCCACACAGCCACATTACCAGCTTTTGATCAACTTACTGTCCACCAGAATACACATGGCCTTCTCTGCAAAGCTGTTTTCCAAGTGGTTTGCCCCCAGCCTGCCTGGTGCTTGGATTTATTCCTCCCCAGATACCGGACTTTGAATTTTCTTTGGTAAACTTCATAAAATTCCTCTCTCCCCATTTCTCCAGACTGTCAAGGTGAATCTAAATAGCAGCACACTCATCTGGTTTATAAACCACTTCTCCTGATTTTGCATCATCTGCAAACTTACTGAAGGTGCAGTTGGTGCCATCATCCAGGTCATTAATGAACATGTTAAACAGTCTTAGCCTCAATTAGTCCTGGAGTACATTGTTAGTGACTGGCCTCTGGCTGGACTTGTACCACTGATCAAAACCCTTTGAGCCCAGTGGATTAACCAGTTTTCAGTCCATCTCAGTGTCCACTTCATTAATCCATACTTCCTTAGTTTGTCTTTAAGGGTGTTATGGGAGACAATGTCAAAAGCCTTAATAAAGTGGATATAAACAACATCCACTGTTCTCCCCTTATCCTGCAAACAAATCACCTAATTGCAGAAGGCTACCAGGTTGGTCAGGCATTATTTCCCCTTCATAAATCCATCATGACTTCTCCAGATCACCTTCTTGTCTTTCTTATGTTTGGAAATGGCTTCCAGGAAGATTTGCTCTACCACCTTTCCCAGGATAAGGGGTGAGGTTGATACATCTGTTGTTCCCAGATCCTCCTTCCTGCCCTTCTTGAGGACAGAAGGTTCAATTTCTTTCTTCCAGGCCTCAGAAACCTTTCCTGATCACCATGAACTTCCAAATATTATTGAGAGGCCCCAAAATGACACCAGTTAGCTCCCTCAGCACTCATGAATCCATGCCATCAGGGTCCATGGACTTGTTTATATCCAGTTTAAATATTTCCTGCTCTGATCCTCCTCTGTCAAGTGTAAGTCTTTCTTACTCCAGACTTTCCCACTGGTCTTACAGCCCTGGGATTCGTGGTCTTACCAGTAAAGACTAAGACTTATCAGTAAAGTCACTGTGTATCTTATGCATTTCCACTACCTTTGTCACCAAGTTCCCTGTCTCATTCAGCAGTGGGCCCACATTTTCCTAGTCTTTCTTTCTCTGCCAATGTATCTGTAGAAGCCTTACTTGTTACCATTCATGTCTCTCACCAGATTCAATTCCAGGTGGACTTGGGTTTCCTAACCCTATTGATTTATAGAATCATAGAATCATAGAATCATTTAGGTTGGAAAAGACCTTTAAGATCATCGAGTCCAACCATTAAGCTAGCACTGCCAAGTCCACCACTGAACCATGTCCCTAGGTGCCACATCTACACATCTTTTAAATACTTCCAGGGATGGTCACTCAACCACTTCCCTGGGCAGCCTCTTCCAGTGCTTGATAACCCTTTTGGTGAAGAAATTTTGCCTAATATCCAATCTAAACCTCCCCTGGTACAACTTGAGGCTATTTCCTCTTGTCTTATTGCTTGTTACTTGGGAGAAGAGACCAACACGCACCTCGCTGCAACCTCCTTTCAGGTAGTTGTAGACAGCGATAAGCTCTCCCCTAACTTTCCTTTTCTCCAGGCTAAACAACCCCAGTTCCCTCAGCTGCACCTTGCTCTCTAGACGCTTCACCAGCTTTGTTGCCCATCTTTGGACACACTCAAGCACCTCAACGTCTTTCTTGTAGTGAGGGGCCCAAAACTGAACACGGTATTCGAGGCATAGCCTCACCAGTGCTGAGTAAAGGGGTAGGGTCACTTCCCTACTCCTTCTGGCCACGCTATTTTTGATACAAGCCAGGATGCTATTGGCCTTCTTGGCCACCTGGGGACACTGCTGGCTCATATTCAGCCAGCTGATGACCAACATCCCCAGGTCCTTTTCCTCCAGGCAGCTTTCCAGTCACTCTTCCCCAAGCCTGTAGAGTTGCATGGGGTTGTTGTGACTGAAGTGCAGGAGCCAGCACTTAGCCTTGTTGCATCTCATACAATTGGCCTCGGCCCATCGATCCAGCCTGTCCAGATCCCTCTGCAGAGCCTTCCTACCCTCGAGCAGACCGACACTCCCACCCAATTTGGTGCCATCTGCAAACTTATTGAAGGTGCACTCAGTCCTTTTGTCCAGATCATTGATTAAGATATTAAACAAAACTGGCCTCAATACTGAGCCCTGGGGAGCACCACTTGTGACTGGCCACCAACTGGATTTAACTCCGTTCACCACAACTCTTTGGGCCTGGCCATCCAGCCAGTTTTTTACCCACTGTTTGGACAGTTTTCTATACTCCTCATGGGTCACCTTCTCCTGCTTCTGCCTCTTGTGTGTTTCCTTTTTATGTTTGTGTTTTGTCAGGAGTCCCTTGTTCGTTCACACAAGTGTCCTGTCTTCTCTGCTTGATTTTATCCTCATCAGAATGGAGCATTCATGAGCTTGGAGGAGGAGATCCTTGAATACCAGCCAACTCACCTGGACTGCTCTTTTCTCCAGGGCCATATCCCATTGGACTCTTACAAGACAATTCCTGAAGAGACCAAAGTGTGCTCTCCTGAAGTCCAAAGATGATGTGATCCCATTTTTTACTTTTTTTTCCATTTTCTCATGAGCTCCACCTTCTCATCATTGCAGCAGCCAAGGCTGCCCCCAGCCTTCACATGCTCAACTAATGTTTCGTTGTTTGTAAATTTGAGATCCAGCAGTGTATCTCCCCTCATCAGCTCCTCAACCACCTGTGACAGGGAGCTGTTGTTAATATACTACTGAATTGATTTTGTCTTTCTGTGTTGTCCCTCCAGAAGAATTCAGGCTGGTTATGGCCACACGTGAGGACCAGGGCTTGTGATTGTGAAACATCTAGTTGTCCAGAGGCCTCATCTACTTCTTCCTGATCAGGCAGTCTACAGCAGATACGTGCAATATCACCCCTGCTGCTCTGCTTGCCAGTCCTGACTCATAAGGTCTCAGGTGGCTCATCACCTGTCCCTAGGCAAAGCTCCATGCATTCCTGCTGCTCTCTCACATAAAGGACAATTCCCTCTCCTCACCTACCCAGCCTGACCTTCCTGAAAAGCCTGTCTCTGTCCATTGCAGTGCTCCAGTCATGTCAGATGCCCCACTATGTCTCCGTGATCCCAGTGATGTTGTAGCTGTATAACTGCATGCAGACTTCCATTTCTTCCTTGTTTGTTTCCCAGGCTGTGTGCATTAGTGTACAGGCACTTCACAGAGATACCTGGTGGTGCTGGTTTCCCAGTAAAAGTGTGAGAGCTTTCCCCAAAATGCTCTGCTGTAGGCATTTCCTTATTTGTGTGCATGCATTTGAACTGGGCTCCTTTCAGCCCTAGTTTTGCTGATTATGATGTCCCTCCTGTTCATGTCACCTTTTGCTCTTTGCTTGCCATTCAGGTCTACCATGTCCTCTCTTGACTGTTGGTCATCCTCTCCCTCCCTTGTCATTCATAGTTTAAAGTTCTTCTTACCAGGTTGACCAGCTTGTTGGAAAAGGTAGTTTTCCCCGATTCAGTCAGGTGGATCCTGTCTCTTTTGAGCAGACCTTCATTATCAAAGAGCATCCCATGGTTATAATAACCAAAACCTTGTTGCTTACACCTGCTGCACAAACAATTGTTGATCCATAGAATATTTTCTCTCTTTCTGAAGCCCTTCCTCCCTCACTGGCAGGGTTGAGAAAAACATCTGTGCTTCCATGCCCAGGTGGCTCAGAGGCCCTCTTCTGCAGTCAGGGCACTGACCCTATTCTGTAGTTGTGGCTCTGCAGGTAGAGCAGGACCCGTCCTTCTGGTACCAGAATTCATGAGCTTCCAGTCTTCACAGTCACAGGAGTCTCCACTTCTGTTCCCAATGCTCAGACTCTGCCTACCCCTCCCTCAGTACAGCTGAAGTTCAGGCTTTTGAAGGTGCAGGGTTTTGAAGAAGATCCAGTAAATTTCTTTCTTATCAACTGTGATGCTGCATAATCTGCTGACCTCCTCCCACAGCTCCTTTACTTGGCAACACAGACTATGAGCATTCATATCCTGCAGGAAGGAACGCATTGACCGTGGTTCTGGGTTCAGCAAGAAGCCTCAGGAGTCCTTGCAGCCCCAGACCTGCAAAGCTGCATTCATCCTCTAGAGCTCCAACTGGGTCAAGGCTGCTGGTATTATAGGGACAGTTGCTGCAGTGGCTGCCAAGGGCTGTGCCCTGTGCTGCATCACCACTAGGAAGCATAAGCTCTTGTGAACGGAGTTGTTGGCTCTCTCCTGCGTGTCCTCCTATGCAAAGTGGTGCACAAACTGCTATGCAGTTTAAACTCCTGTTTAACTTTCATCCAGATGACCTCCAGAGGTCCTTTAACAAACTAAATAATTATTTGGTGCTATGATTCTTTATCTGCACACAATTTTATCCACCAAAATGGCCCTGTTGTACATGAAATGTCCTTTATCTAGTCATCGCAATTTAACTCTTTGCAGACTCAGGATTTGTAGATTGCTCTGTAGACTCATATCTCACCAGAAAAAAAAAACTCTAGCAAAATCAGATGTTTTGTGACTCTGTATTTTATCTATTTTTTCTTACCCTACATCAATAGATCATTGAACCATTCTGTGTCTCAGATAACAGGCTTCCAACAGATGAGGAAATACAGATGTCTGGTGATCCACTGATCTGGTCTAATAATGATAGTGATAATTTGATGGTAAATTCTTTCATCTTTCTCCAGAACTATTAGTGCTTTCTCAGCCTCTTGTAGTCTGGAGTGTAAGTAAGTGACCTGCCTTCCTTGCCTACTGATTTATATAGCTCTGCTCAAGATACAGCTGTGGAAGGTAGTTCTCTTAATGGGGCCTTTCTCTTCCTATTTAATTTCTAACCACCACCACAACAACAACAAAAAAGAAGTTTGAAACAAAGTTCTGTTTAGGTACTGCTGAAGATACACATGTGAAGAAAGCACTCCAAGGGACTTCTATTTAAAATTATGTAGTTTTGCTTTAATGGGCAGAATACTAATGTCCTTTATTTTTGTATCATTTCATCAAAATAGTAGATCTTCAACAATGCTTTAATAAATTCAACAATGCTTTAATAGATATATATTCTGCATGTATTTTCTATTTGATGTATAATGAGATATATGCCATATGCATAATATTTTAAGGCAAAACTGGTGGAAAAAATAGGGTGGTTAGAGAATATTTACAGTAAAGCATAGGTACTATAACAACACTTAGCTGTGAACTTAACTGTAAAGTGACTTTCACAGCCTAAGGTTTTGGTTGAGAACTCAATGTTTTGTTTACTGCACGAGCTAACTAATCAACAAAAACAATTTTGCTGCGCACACTACAGGACATCTCTGATTCTGCTTGCTGAGAAAGAATTTGTCTTTGTGGGAGTATCACACTTATCACTGTCCTGGTTTCGGCTGGGATAGAGTTAATTTCCTTCCTAGTAGCTGGTATAGTGCTGTGGTTTGGATTTAGTATGAGAATAATATTGATAACACGCTGATGTTTTAGTTGTTGCTAAGTAATGTTTACACTAGTCAAGGACTTTTCAGCTTCCCGTGCTCTGCCGGGCGCACAAGAAGCTGAGAGGGGGCACAGCCAGGACAGTTGATCCAAACTGGCCAAAGGGCTATTCCATACCATATGACATCGCGCTCAGTATATAAACTGGGGAGAGTTGGCTGGGGAGTAGCGATCACTGCTTGGGCACTGGCTGGGCATTGGTCAGCAGGTTGTGAGCAATTGCATCACTTGTTTATTTTTCCCTGGGCTTTGTTCCTCTCTCTCTCTTTTGTTGTTTTCCTTTTCATTACATTTTTTAAAATTTATTATTATTATTATTATTATTATTATTATTATTATTATTCCTCTTTTTCCCAATTATTAAACTGTTCTTAACTCAACTCATTAGTTTTCTTGCTTTTGCTCTTCCGATTCTCTCTGCCATCCCACTGGGTGGGGGAGGATGAGCAAGCAGCTGTGTGGTGCTTAGTTGCCAACTAAAGCTAAACCACGACAATCATAAACAGTGTGATAGCTGCAGTTGATAGCCTAGTAGTTTTCCACAAATTCAAACAGTGTGACTGAAGACATTTGCAAATATTTTTTGTGCTGTAGTTAATGAACCAGAGAAAGGTATTGTTGGAGGCAAGGAAGTTAGATATTGGGTATGTTTTAACATTGTTAAATGTATAAAGGCAAAAATTACATTTCTCACTAAATTGGCAATAGCACTGCTTTATTCTGTGGTGAAGTTATAAAGTCTCTTGTTCAGATTATAGTCAGGAAATTTGTAAGCTTTGCATTCTTTTTGGATAAATATTAATATTAATATTATGAACTCTCCCCCCCAAGAGACTACTGTTAGGGCTACAGAGCTAGGCAAGTAACTAGAGCCACCTGGCCCAATGTTAAGCTAACTGAACTGGATATGAAAAACTACTGGTTGTGACATAGGAAATTTTTGGATGTACTAGATAACAGTACAACAGCTGGCAAATGTTAATGATTGCACTATGAAGGACAGTCAGATTTCACAGGTGCCTAGGGGGCAGTTATGTGAGAACTGACTAAATACCACATATCACTGGCAGGGGCTATTGGGGACCTCTACAGAAGTACAATTTTCTGAAGCCAACAGCACCTCAATAGCTATATCAGTAATGCCATAAAGGTCAGAGATTACCTTGATAATGGTATTAGAAATAGAAAATTTAGGTACAGATGTAACAAAATTGAGACTAAAGGGGAAAAGTAATTGAGAGTTACATGTCTGAGAAGAGACTGAGAAGGAAAAAGGGATCTATGAGGACAGCTAGAAGGAGTGTCAAGAAATGGGAAAGGGATAACAAGTCATGTGATCGGTGCTGTCTGAGGTTACACATTGGACAACCTTGCTTTTGATCTCTGCAGACTAAATCACAGTAATAAACCAAACTTGTTTGTCTGACTATAAATGTTTCCACAGGCAGACGGGCCAGAGAGCAAAGTACTGGTACACCCAGACATCTCAGTACCAGGGTGCTGATGCCCATTTCAGGCTGGACAACACTGATATCTATCTACCACTTCCTAAAGAAAATTTACTGCAGATATGTAGACAATTAACTTTGGGAAAGATAAAAAGAAAAAACAGCAAACAGAACCTCACAGTTCATAAAAACTGTATAGCACTTTTAACGGATTGGGGGCAGAGGCAGGGGGGATGCTCCAGAAACTCCGTTAATAGAAATCTGTAAAAAAATAAATTAAATAAATATCTAGTAAAAATAGGAAAAATATAGTTGACTGTGCTTTAAAATAAAGGAATGGAGTAGATAACCTCTTCAAATTTATTTCAGTCCTGTTTTTTTCATAACTCTAGTAGTATTCTTATGTCATTTTTAAACAAATTTATTAAACAGATATAAGGAAAGATACAGTGTAACTACTGAGGACACCTTTATCTGACAATGTGTCTGGAACTATGTATTTCAAGCCTATCCACCCATTTCCTTATAAATGTTAGTTCAATTTTCATCCAGCATGTGCATTTCTATGGTATGATCTAAAAATTAATTACAACATTTCAGTGCATATTGACCTGCTGAAGCAGAACTTCTTCATTGATTTGTCAGCAGGACTATATAATAGAAGATGAAAAGACTCACATGGGAGTATCAATAGCATGGCAGTGAAGAATACACTTGTTTTCTGCCTGTAACATCTCAGTCCTGAAATATCACATATAAATAAGACCCAAATACACAAAGTACAGATTTTTCTTTTTTCCTATCACTGGTGTCAGCTTTTTTTTTTTAATAATCTTCTTGTCTTTCAAACACAACCTGTTATGCAATAAACTTCCTCACTATCTTCACAGAGATTTCCTGAAATTAAGATTATTTTTTTGCTGTTCATCATTGTCATTTTGGAGGTATTTCATTCTAGCTTTCCTTCTTCACCCACACTTTAGTGGAAGGGTGTCAGAGAACAGCCCTTGGTCACATTAGAAGTTTTTTTGTCTAGACAAGGAAATAATCACAGTTAGTATCAATGCAAACAAGAAAGAGTTTTTTTTTAAAAATCATTAACTTCCCTTTGGGATCAAAAGCCTGTCAGAAGAATTTCAGGGTGAAAATGGAATCAGTATGATTGTAATGTAAAAATTGTAATGTAATTTTTAACCAGTCGTTGAAGGTCAATAGCAAAAGCACCAGTATAGTTTTGGTACCTTAAGTTTACAGTCAGATGCCAGCGAGAAAAGCTGAAGGCTACAGAAATTACCAGCTTTTTTTTCTTACTTCTTTTGCACTGAGCTCTTTCAAAAATTTCACCTTTTCATGTTTTTCCTAAGAAGGTTTTCTTAACAACTCATTCCCCCACTAGCTCTCCTTTTATCACCTAAAAAACGTAATCAAAGCCAGTTAGTCCTCAGAGGCTATAAGGAGCTTGTGTGTGCATGGTTCCCATTTACATGAATGGTTCTGGTTTTAAATTTCTTATTTTGGTGGTGGTTCCTTCAAAAGCTTTTAATTTGTTGTTTAGTTTCCTTTTGTAAACATATTAGTTTCTTACTTCTTTTATTGGGTGCAGGTGCTCAGGTGCTGGCAGCGGGGGCTGCAGGGGCAGCCTCTGTGAGGAGAGGCCGGGGCTGCCCCGTGCCAGACACAGACGGTTCCAGCCGGCTCCAACGGACCCACCCCAGGGCACAGCTGAGCCCCTCAGCCAAGGTGGTGGCATCTAGGGGAAGGCATATTTAAGAAAGGGTAGAAAATGCTGCCTGACAGTGAGGAGTGAGGAAAAATGTGAGAGAAACAGCCTTGCAGAGACCAAGGTCAGTGAAGAAGGAGGGGGAGGAGGTGCGCCAGGGACCGGAGCAGAGATTCCCCTGCAGTCCACGGAGACCATGGTGATGCAGATTGTCCTCCTGCAGCCCACGGAGGACCACAGCGGAGCAGATAGATAGATATCCGTACTACAGCTTGTGGAAGACCCCACGCCAGAGCAGGTGGATAAGCCCTGAAGGAAGCTGCAGCCTGTGGAGAGCCCGCACAGGAGCAGGCTCCTGGCAGGAGCTGAGGCCCATGGAGAGGAGCCCACGCAGGAACAGGTTTTCTGGCAAGACCTGTGACCTGTGGGGGACCCACTTTTGCACAGTCCATTCCTGAAGCACTGCACCCCATGGAAAGGACCCATGCTGGAGCAGTTCTTGAAGCAGCGCAACCCATGAGAAGGACCCATGTTGGAGAAGTTCATGAAGGACTGTATCCCATGGGAGGGACCCTACACTGGAGCAGGGTAACAGCATGAGGAGGAAGGGGCAACAGAGACGAATTGTTATGAACTGACTGCAACCTCCATTCCCCATCCCCCTGTGCTGCTCAGAAGGAGATAGAAGAGTCAGGAATGAAAGAGTGAAGTAGAGCCTGGGAAGAAGTGGGGCATGGGGGGAAGATGTTTTTTGTTTTTTCTTTGTTTCTCACTGTGCTACTCTATTTTTAATTAGCAATAAATTAAATTATTTTTCCTCAAGTCAAGTCTGTTTTGCCTGTGACAGTAACTGGTAAGCAATCTACCTGTGCCTATCTCAACCCACGAGTTTTTTCATCTTATTTTCTCCCTCTGTTCTGTTGAGGATGGTGAGTGAGAGAGTGGCTTGGTAGGCACCTGGCAGCTAGCCAAGGTTAACCAATCACACTTGTATACATGCAGAAATTTCCTAATTTGTGTAAAAAATAAATAAAAACAAATAAATATTCTTGGCTTCCTTATTGAATATGGTGTCTTTCCTTCTGGATTTTGGTTTTATTAGGAGTTCACAGAGGGATCAAACCCAAGAACAGTTAGATATAATGTAGAAATGTGAATGCTGTCTTCTCTAGTTTAACTATTTCCCTGATAGATATAGTAGGGAACGCAAATATCCTGATAAGGGAAACAGGAGCTATATACATAGACTGAACCATATCTAATAATTTGGATTAATTTAATTACTGAGCTCTCTTAAGTTCTCTGATACCTTAAGCTCATAAATACCTATCCAGAATTTCTCAGGTTTTTTGTTAGAGAAATAGTGACAAAAAAGATGTTATTTAATCATGACACAACTGATATTTTTTAAAGATTTTTATAAGGATGTTCTACTTACTCTGGGTAAATTACTTGGATATATGAAAAAGCCAATGACCATCCTTTCATATGTCTTAAATTAATCTTAATTTCAAATAACCTTTGAACAGAAGGAGAGAAAACATAGCGCAAAACTAATAAACTATATGCATATGTTGTTTTTCTGTAAAGATAGAAAGCTATATCTCGAAAGGATCATTTTCTCCAAAATCTCTTAAGGCCTTTTTATCTTTCCTGCTATGCATTTTACCCTTTACACAGTGGTGATAAATGAACTCACTCGCATTGACTCTTCAGCCTCTCAGAATGGCTTTTAAACCTCATAGTTTTCTTTCAGTTTCTCCTCTTCTGCTCTGACAGAACAAATTTTGTAGCTCATTGAAAACAGAACAAAACAGAAAAAAACTCACCAAAATCCTCAAATCTATTTCTAGTTTTAAAAAAGGATCTTGAGACTCTTCTAAAATAAATGATGTGTCATGGATGATATAACAGGAACCTTCATTCAGTGGTGACACTGCTATTCTTATGCTGTTGTGCATCCCCTTTGACACTTGACTCCACATACAAAGTACTGGAATTGCTGAGTTGCAATAAACTTCCTGAAGGGGAAAAAACACACTATTTTCATATTCCAAACTGCAAATTTGCACCAAATTTCTTCCCAGTACTGTAATTCTATTAACATCAGGTGATCTGCTAATAACTTACGCTACAGAATGAGAAATGAGAGTCAAACTCCTTGTGTCTGATATATTTTTTTAAATAGTAGCTGAAAAAGAATAGCCCCTGTGGGTGACAGCAAAATTAAGAAACCCTGATGCGTACATGTGGAACAAATTTCTTGTGTGTCCTTAGAGTCATCATTATACAGGTTCTCAGTAGAGCACTTTCTTTTAATCTTCTTGCAATCTAACAATGAGTTACACATCTTTTATCCTGTCCTAAGGCATAAAAGCCTTTGCTGGATGGGAAAATTACAGCACTTTGGGGTTTTTTTTGTGTTTTGAGGGTTTTATTGTGTGTTATTTTTTCCCCCTTTACTGAAGGTTTTGTAACCTATGTAGGAAATATGAACTTCAGGCTAGGAATTTAGACTAAAAATGATCAAAAAAGTGTTATCCTTTTTCAAGTTAGAATTTGCATCCCAGAGTAACATACCCACAGAGCCTAATCTGTTAGATTGTCTGGACCTGTGAATATGCATTTGCAACATTTATGATAAAGTTTATACCAAATTTATTTGCAATAACCTTTCCCTCCTCCCTCCACCTTCATGAGTAGGTCCAAACATCTGTGATAAAACAGTTCTATCCAGAAGACTGAGTATTTAATTTCTTAAATAACTTGTTTCTCCTTGAAGACTCATGTGGCCTACATTTGAAAGAGTTTTGCAAAATTTCAGAAAATAATTATTTTCATTCTTCTCTGGTGTAGAAAAGAGAGCTATAGAGAGAACCAGGAATAATCTGCATGGAAAGGCTGCACAAAAGGGTTAATTCACCTTAATTCTATCCATTTCTTGAACTAGTAGGTACCCTCCAACTGGAGTCCACCTGCTGTATAATGACACAAATAAATAGCCAGATACTGGTCACAATTGTCTAGCACAGGCTTCTTTGTAGACAACATCTCGTGCTTTTTGTTACAGCATCTGTAAATACTTTGACAATAAAACTGCAAGCTGTTGTTCAGAATGAAAAATAAATGAAATATGAAGCCAAGGGTTAAGAAACATGTGAGTCTGGAGTAAGCAAATGCAGCCAATGAGTAGGAGAGCCAATGCAAATTCAGATTACAGAAATGCCTCAGTCATAAACTGGCAGTATTGTGTCAGGGCTTAAAATAGTGATTCATTCAACAACATTTAAACCTTGGTTTCTCTGCTGGCATAATGAATTAATGATAGTTTTGATGCTGAGTTTTATGATTTTTGCTGGGAAATGGACTGAGACTACCAATTCATTCCTCATTAATCATTGAAAGATAATTACTTTCAGTTACTATCATGTGGACTGGACTTGAACCAGTGTCTTTGAGGGTAAAAAAGAGTGTTCTCTCTAAACAAATACCAGGATCAAAATTCTTGCTCATTATTTTTATCAGTTTTGGTTTTATCATGCACATGGCACCTGAGTAAAATGATAATAATACATTTTGAAATACATAGATGAACTGATGGAAGATTACAATGCAAAGTTTTAGTCATTACCAGAATACTGAACACAAAGGTGAGGGGTTTTTTAGCTTTTGTTTTTACTTTCTTTTTTTAAAATTTACCAATATCTTCATTTTAGGTCCAGAGAGATAGATAGCTATTATGTAAGCAGATGGTTAAATGTTTTTACACCATCACAGTCCAGAATGCACTTAATAAGTTACTGTCTCAGTTTTTTTCCAAAATCCATTTCAATAAGTTGGGCAGTCTATTTTTTAATCAGTTTATTTGAATTGGTGCAATAGTTTCCAACAAAAATAGCAAGTCACTGTTGCTAATGTGCAAAGGAAGCTATGATGGCAGGATTTTCCTGGACTGGTAAAGAGCACTCCTGAAAGTTTCGTTAATCAAATAGATCATGATACATTGTAAAATAAAGGGTTAATTCTACTTTAAAAATGAAGTCCTCAAGTAATTGATTTTGAACAAGCTTTCCATACAAACAGCATGAAAAAGATGAATAATATTTTCCTAACAATGTGACAGACATTTTGTTTCACTGGTGCTAAATTAAATAAAATGAAGACATAATTTAAATAGGTAAGCAGTAGAAAATCCTATGCAGGAAAAGTCATCAAATTATGTGGCAATGCCAATTACATTCCTGAAAAAGTTTGCACTTGAGGAGAGATGTAGAACTCCCAAGCTCAAACATCATCAACATTGAAATGACCTTTTTTGTCTAAAAGATATTCCACTTCCAGTGTTATTTCCATACACATACTGCCCCAGGTTGCTACAGAGAATTAAAGATAGTGTTTGTATAAAGAAATGCAGTGCCACCATATGCCCAGCAGGCTTAAAGCTGTTGAAAATTTGGCCTGTGGAATTCATTAGAGTAAAACCTGTTTTAGACCATCCTGAATGAACAGCAGCAATAATAAAACAGCTATGTTCTCAAGATACAGAAGTGAAATTTTCTCTTTGTTATGAACTATAATTGGTGAATATATTAGTATTTGCAACTTGCAAGGAAGAGAGATATTGCTTGCTATTGGCTTCACAAATATTTGTAACTGCTTTGCATCCTTTGCTTTCATGAAGGGTATGACATTCAAGTGCCATGGACTGGAAGGAAAGAAGTGTGATATCGTTCTTAGACAGAAAACTACATGTTCCCCTAGCTAGAAGGACTGCAGCCAGGAATCTTTTGCAAGGACAGAATTAGAGATGCATATTCATTTATCTGTGAGACGATTTTCTATAAAGTGCACCTCTTCTCTATAGGTGGCACAGAATGCAATTAATTAATTCCTAGTATTAAAATGAAGCAACATTTATCCAGAAGATTAATAAATAGCATGCAGGCTTGATGTATTGCCAAAGCTTGCTTCAGTTTATTTTTGAATGATATACTGCCTTTTCATAAATACACCATCATAAATACACAAAAGCACTAAACAAATGTAGAGAAGTGAAAACAATTCTGTTTGCCAAATTGGTTATGCTTGAGGCAAACACAAGGGTTGGATTTTTTTGTTTATTATTTTTTGTTTTTTTAAATAGAGTAGAAATAGTATTCCTGCTGGTTTCATTTTCATCTATGCATTTTCCTAGTTACCTTCTGCAATATGCTTTTACAAGTAATAAGAAAAAAAAATGCTATAGCTTTAATAATTGCTTTCATGATTTATGCAACAGGCATTACAGTAAAGCAGTGTTTTTAAAACATATTTTCCTTCTTTACTTTCCTCTGTAAATTGGGAATAATTTGTGGTACCATTATTACATATTCTCTAGAACATTAGCAAAGGTATAGAAATTTGCTTTTGTCCAAATGCTCAGCTAGCAACAGATTTCATGATTATGAAGCAAGCCCAAATCAGATAAAAATCTAGCCCCAGAGGAAAGCAGAAAAACCTCACCCTTCAAAATGTTGTCATGCATGCATCTGTTCTGTTCATTATATTTATGAGGTTAAGGTGATTGGAATATAACATTTTAAATAAAATATAGCAGCATTCATCTGCTGTATGTCCAGGTATGCCCCCATGTTCATTTGCTGCCAAACCACAGATTGTAGAACCCGATCAACAGCAATAAAATAAGTATGATATGAAACTCAGTTGTTTAGAGGGATCTTCTTTCCCCTGAAAACATAAGCATCACATGCCAGCAGTCCTGCCACATTGCCTTCTTAGCCCCTGATAGAAAGAAAATATTTAAGTGAATGACAAGTATATATGAAATTACAAACTTCAGGCTTTTAATCCACAGAAAATATTTCCCTGAAACCGGTGAAACGGGGTCTTTTTTTTTCCTTTTTTTTTTTTTTCAGCTGAAAACACAAAGATCAGCTAGACTGAGTTGTTGAGTTATGAATGGCATATGAGTTTTCTTCTTCATATGGACTGCAAGAAGCACTATTGTGAAATATACTTATCTTTCTTTTGTGATTACGTTTTGATGCTAGCTCTCCTTTATCTCTGTCTTCCCCCAAAAAAACACCAACAAATGATGCTCTTTCTGAAGGTAGATGAGACACCTCCAATACCAGGTGACTTCAGTACTCTGCATGCAGTTTCTGCATACAAAGGGACTTCAGTGCTCTTAAGTGTTATGAGTCTTTCCTTCACTTTTCATTATTTAAAGTTCTGTCTGTGAAGTCCACTCTTATCATGAAGACACTTTACAGCGTCATCCAAAGGACAGTTCAGTGAAAGAAGTTTAGAACAATTACACTCCATTTTCTGCTGTACTACAAGATCTTCTGATCAATTTCCCCAATCATTGCAATTTCCTTTATTAAGATGGTTAAGATAACATTTGTTAAACTGTTTTCTAAAAGAGGTGGTATCTTTACCAAAAAAGAATGTATATGGTTTTACCATCTTTGAGATGTACTTAATACCTTTCTTAGTGAAAGTCTTTCTTTCTCCACTGGCCTATAAATTGTGTGAAGGACACTTTAGTTCTACTTTGTAAAAGTTATTTTCTTACAAAACTGAAGAAACTGAGCTTTTAGATAGATCCATGCTCCTGTGTTTGTCAGTGCTCTAATATAACTCATGGAGAACATAGCTGGAACGGCAGTGATACAAACAGCAGAACTCTATGCAAAGTAATTTCCTCTAATAACCATACTTAACATGCCACTGTTGTCTGTTCTAAAAACTGTTTCATGCTTTCTCTATTCAGGTAATATTTCTGGATGTTTCTGATGTGACAGTGCACAGTAAAAACCCCATCTGCAGAGTACAGGATAGTATTTTATACATTTTAGTTTCTTTCTGGAAAATAAATTAACAGTTTTAAATGAGAAAGAGGAAAACCAACACATAATAATATTTCAGGAAGTTTGAAAATTCAGTGTGACATGGATTTAAATACATTTTTTGTAAAATATCTCATATTAGGAATCCTGTTGCTATAATACCCTTTAAATAACAAAAGGGGCAGGGGGGAGCAGCATTTTCACACACATTAGTTATTCTTAACACACTGTAACCTCAACCATATAGTCTACACAATAATGAGATTTTTCACCTCAGTTTATTGCTCCTGAACACATGAAACTTTCTATCCTGTTTTTTACTTCCATGTTCTTAACAGCAAGGTTCTTCCTTTACATTCTTCCAGGAACATTTCCCTGACACAGCTGGTAAGTGAGCCTACCAGGGGAGGTGCCTCGCTTGACCTGCTCTTTACAAACAGAGGAGGACTGGTGGGAGATGTGGTGGTTGGAGGCCGTCTTGAGCTTAGTGACCATGATATGATAGAGTCCTTGATTCGGGGTGAAGTAAGGAGGGGGATGAACAAAACCACTACCATGGACTTCCAGAGGGCAGACTTTGACCTGTTCAGGACACTGGTTGAGAGAGTCCCTTGGGAGACAGTCCTGAAGGGCAAAGGGGTCCAGGAAGGCTGGGCATTCTTCAAGAAGGAAGTCTTAAAGATGCAGGAGCAGGCTGTCCCCTGTGCAGTAAGATGAACCAGTGGGGAAGACGACCGGCCTGGCTGAAGAGGGAGCTTTTGCTGGGACTCAGGGAAAAAAAGGAGAGTTAACCACTTTTGGAAGAAGGGACAAGCAACTCAAGAAGAGTACAGGGATCTCGTCAAGTCAAGCAGAGAGAAGATAAGAAAGGCAAAAACCCAGCTAGAACTCAAGCTGGCCACTGTTGCAAGAGATAATAACAAATGTTATTATAATAACAAATGTTGAGTGCGCCCTCAGTAAGTTTGCAGATGACACCAAGTTGTGCGAGAGTGTCAATCTGCTCGAGGGCAGGAAGGCTCTGCAGAGGGATTTGGACAGGCTGGATCAATGGGCCAAAGCCAATTGTATAAAGTTTAATAAGGCCGTGTCGGGTCCTGCACTTGGGTCACAACAACCCCATGCAACTCTACAGGCTTGGGGAAGAGTGGCTGGAAAGCTGCCTGGCAGAAAAGGACCTGGGGGTGTTGGTTGGCAGCCGGCTGAACATGAGCCAGCAGTGTGCCCAGGTGGCCAAGAAAGCCAATGGCATCCTAGCTTGTATCAGGAATAGTGTGGCCAGCAGGACTAGGCAAGTGATCGTGCCCCTGTACTCGGCACTGGTGAGGCCGCACCTTGAATCCTGTGTTCAGTTTTGGGCCCCTCACTACAGGAAGGACATTGAGGTGCTGGAGCGTGTCCAAGAAGGGCAACGAAGCTGGTGAAGGGTCTGGAGCACGAGTCTTATGAGGAGCGGCTGAGGGAACTGGGATTGTTTAGTCTGGACAAGTGGAAGCTGAGGGGAGATCTTATTGCTCTCTACAACTACCTGAAAGGAGGTTGTAGTGAGGTGGGTGTCAGTCTCTTCTCCCAAGTAACTAGTGATAGGACAAGAGGAAATGGCCTCAAGTTGCGTCAGGAGAGGTTTAGATTGGATATTAGGCAAAATTTCTTTACTGAAAGGGTGGTCAAGCATTGGAACAGGCTGCCCAGAGAGGTGGTGGAGTCACCATCCCTGGAGGAGTTCAAGAAATGTGTAGATGTGGCACTTCAGGACGTGGTTTAGTAGGCATGGAGGTGTTGGGTTGACAGTTGGACTAGATGATCCTAGAGGTCTTTTCCAACTTTAATGATTCTATGATACTATGACTCTATGATTCTAAGCAATGAATATTCATTTCTTATTCCATTAATCTGTTTATTTGTGGTGGGTTGACTTTGGCTGACTGCCAGATCCCCACGCAACCACCCTCTCATTCCCCTTCTTCAACAGGACATGGGAGAAAACAGGATGGAAAAGTTAATGGGTCGAGATAAAAACAGGGAGATCACTTACCAGTTACCATCACGGGAAAAACAGACTTGGGATAATAAATTTATTACCAGTTTAAATTTTGTTAAAGCATTTTAAGAGTGGCTGCCCCAGTGGCTGGAGGCTAAAGACCTCCACTCACTCCAGTAGCTGATGCTGAGACCCTACTGGCTCCAGTAGCTGACACCACAGGCCAGGGGTTCCCACACCCATGGTCTGACTCCAGGAGCTGTCACCAAATGCCACTCACACAGAGGTCTCACTGAGTCCTTGCAGCACATGTTCGCACAGGATAGAGAGTGACATTATGCAGAGAGGTAGGGCCCCCTGCAGCCCCCTGCTACCAACACCTGGGCACCTACACTCAATACATTATTGTTTTATTGGTTTATAGTTATCATTCACTTTCCAAAAACATGCTTATTTTTAGAAATGTTTGTTCATGACTTGGATTCATCATACTCACACTCTAGGAATTGGGCAGCTTCTTATATCAATTAACTTATCAATTATTTCCTAAATAACAGAGTTCTTATGGACTTCTCAACTACAAAGACACAAGAGTTTCGTCCTTACCATGCTCCCTAGTGTCATCTTTTTATGTTGACTGTAAAGCATCAGGCAGGTCCTGTGCAAAGTTAAATTCAGGTAGCCACTCTTGGATGCCTTTTTTAGAGAGAATAGAAATAACATGTTTAGAAACGGCTGCCTTTGCTGATATCATATCTATTTCAACCCCAGACTTCTAGTCTGGATGGATGAATTCCAGATTGTTTAAAAATGACCAAAGGCCAGACGACACTATTTTCCTTCTGCAAGAGGCAGCCAAGAGAACAAAGTCTTTGCTTTTTATGGTGTGCATCTACCTTACATAGCTACTTTCCCACATACCAGTATGCATCACCACAAGTACTTACTGAAGACTCTTCTATGTCTGTAGTTCAGAGAATTGCTTGACTCTTCTGCCAATTGTCTGGATCTATCAATTCTTTCTAACCCCTTATTACCCCACTTCTTTATTTCTGCACGGCTGCCATATGTAATCTCTACCCTATTACTATCTCATTTCCTAAACAAAGCAGGGTTCTCAGAATATGTATAATATCACACTGGGCAGGTGTTTACAGAAGTTTACTTATGCTCATATTTTTTTTAATTTCATCTCAGCCAATTATATACAAAATAGTATATAATAAATCTGTCTGTTCTTCACATTTATGTGAGAGCAAGCTTGCCCATCTTAGCTTCTTCGCACAGTAGGAGGCAGTCTGATGTGGACAACAGCAACAGAAGTTATTTTGACAGCAGTATTTGGCAAGTCTTGTGTCCAAGAAACAGTTGCCTATTTGCATTTCTGGGCTTTCTTACTCCAGAAACTGTACTGAAACTGGGTATGGTGCTGGCTAGCTGAGTCAATTTATGACTCTGCTGGGCTAGAATCCTCATTTCAGTACAAAAGCCTTGTCTTGCTCTCTGTAAGGGAAACATCTAGAAAAAAAACTCTCAATAAGATCTTACATAAATTATTGGCAGCTTTATTTCTGCTGTAGGGCACTATTCCTGAGTGATGAAACAACATTGTGACTCAGCATTTTGCTATCTCTTGTCTCAGAAGGAAAAATAAATGCCTTCCATTTTGAGGTTAGACACACAAAATGTAACTTTTCATTACAGATGTAAACCTGTATCTTAAGACCAAACTTGACTACTTTTTAATCTGGAGTTAAAGTCTGCTCTTATGCTTTTGGAGCCTCTGTAGCTTGAGAAATGTTTATAGAAATCCTCTGAGTAAGTTAACAATAGAGTCCAGGATGCATAACAGGACCTTGACACAGGACATACTAATCTTCAAAGCTCTTCAACTGATAGAACTGATAGACTATTAGAAAAGTGTATATAAGATAAAAAAACAAAAGGACAAAAAAAAGAAAGAAAAAAAGGTATATTCCTGATTTACTTACACTGTCCTAAGTCTCTAGGCTTTCCAGTTGAGTCCTCCTTGAGTCTCTAGGCTTTCCAGTTTTGAACTCTGCTAAGTTCCACGCTTGCATCTGCCATGAGGATGGCCTGTTATAACATGCATAAACATGGGTCTGTGGCCAGGACAAGGCTACTTATGTGTCTCACAGAGTGAAAGGATGGTAGGTGTAGTATAGACTATGCCAGGGGTGGAACAGTGCTGACAAATGTTGGAGAAGACATCATAGCTCGACTTCAGACTCCTCTGTGGGGATGCTCTAGCCACCTCTTAGCAGGCATATGCCATTCTATACCCAAATATGGCCTTGTAGATATATCTTTCCCTCTGTCTCTACTTGCTCATCTCCCTTGCCAGTGCGGTCTACTGTGGAACCAAGGAGCCAGCTCTCAGCAGCAAGAGTGGTGGGTGCAGAATCAGTCTCAGAGACAGCATACATCCAGCGAGAAAGGAGTTGCAGAAAAAAACCCCAAAACAACATGAAAAATAAAAGGTTTAAGAACCATCACCATAGGCAATATGGGTAATAGGCATCTATAAGAGTCTGCCAGCATAAATGCACTACATCTATAGGAGACTGCTGGTTTGGGCAAGACTAAGCCCTCAGTTCAGGATTTTGGATTACCTAACTGCAATGTGAAATCACCATAAGGGTGTAACTCAGCTGAAATTAAACATATATTGTTCTGAATCTTAGTTCAGAGCTTGTGGCAAGACTGGTTTAAACAGAATTTACGAACCTAGTTCTGACAGAACCTAGAATACAGAATTGGTAGTCTTCAGAATAAGCTGTTTTGAGGAAGCCACAGTTTGGAACAGGACATTTTGAAATAGTGCATAAGAATCTGTAAATGTTTCGTAAGAAGCTGTCTTACCAAACATATATCTTGAAATTGAGGAGCAAAATTCTAGATATATAGAATGTCTTGTGACCACTCAGTTCATGAAGGAAGGTCTTTGAATACAGAACAATAGTTGTTGGGACCTGTTGTGGTTTAGCCCCAGTCAGCAACTAAGCACCACACAGCCACTCGCTCTCCCTCCTCCCCCCAGTGGGATGGGGGAGAGAATTGGAAGAGCAAAAGTAAGAAAACTCGTGGGTTGAGATAAGAACAGTTTAATAATTGGAACATAATAATAACAATAACAATAACAATATCAATAACAATAACAATAACAATAATAATAATAAATTGTAATGAGAAGAAAATTAACTCTATCCCAGCTGAAACCAAGACAGACCTTTTTTAATTTTTTTTTCTGTGGAAGAATAAATACTACTGATTAAATTCTTGTCAAACATTTTGGGTAAAATCCTTGCATAAATATTCAGGCCAGATAATCCCTTTTTGAGATAGAGGATGGACTACATCACTTTTTGAAGTCATCAACAGCCTTCTGATTTTATGTGTCGGGATCAAGTTTCATTTTTACTGGGCTTTGGTAACATAGTAGCTTAATGCATTTTACATTAGAAAAAGCTAAGCAAGGAAAAAAATAAACTGGTGGAAAAAAATCCTTGCTGATTAAACAATTTAATAATTTCCAAATATATTAAAAAATCAAATTATATTTTTATAATAATAATTAACATTTTCCAAAAGAAGTGTCATCATATAGCTAGCATACCAACTAATTGTCAGTTGGTGGTTTTGCCATTTAATCTTTATATCACCATTTTATGTGTCAATTAAATAGTTTATTATTTCCTTTTAGCGTATTATGAAAAACACAGTAATATAACATAAATGACAGAGTAGTCTGTATTTGTGGTGTAATTGAACTTAAATATCTGTAGATCAGGTAATTAGACTGCAGCCGAGACATATCCACAACTTCTGTACCTCACAGAGTGTAATCAGCTCACATTACAGTAAAGCTTGAGCACTAACAGCAGTTATTAGGAAGGTTGTATGTATTCTTATTACCTCTCTTCATTCTCTTTCAAATATCCTAAATTTTCACTTATTAGGTTTCAGTTTTCAGGCTTAGTATTAGGATAAGTCGTTTATTATGACTGAAAAAAATAGGCCAGACAAAAATTGCCTTTTTTGAATGGAAATAGAACATCTAAACCTTGATACTTATTTTCAGAACTTCTTATTTTTATTTAAAATGCTGAATATACAATTCCATTACCATGAAAACTATTTGTAATTGGATCATTTTTAAGGAATTAATTTTACTTTTTTTAATAGCATTGCAGTGAAAGTAATATAACTTGCTGGATATTTAGCTATGAAATACTGACTACCTCTCACCTAAATGTAGATATATGTAGTTGTGTATAACTCAGCTAATCAAAAAAAGAAAAGTCTAATATAGAAAGAAACAAAAATATTTGAGAATTTGTATTTAAAAATTAATGCATAAAATTAAATTTTAGAAGTAAGATGAAGAGATTTATATCCCAAGTTACTCACAGCATACATGGTCACTGCCATGCATAACTGCTACGGAGTTCAATATATAACAATTCTGGAGTGAGCTAACTTTTAGTCCTAATACATTACAGTAATCCCTGTTAAAGAAACAAAACAAACCCAAACAAAATAAAATAAAATAAATAAAAAGTAATAAAGCTCATATTTGAAAGAAACAAATCCAGCCTCCAACTGAAATGGAAATTTTTTTGAATACTGTTGCTATAAGGCTATCCAAGAGTGGCTGGAAAAACTTCATACCTCCTACAAGCAAAGAAGTTTCAGCATTTCCTGAGTCAGAACAAGGATTAGCCAGTTTGGGAACTGCCATAAGTACAGCTGTGCACTCAAGAAGTCCCTTCAAGAAACTGGAAGACCTTTCTGCAATGTCTTTAAAAAAGGGACCATGCAAAATACCAGATTGCTATGGTTTTATTGCTAACCACATCCACCAAATGATAGACATTGCACTAACTGCAAAGCAGATAATTTTCATTTGTCACTCTGATTTATTAAATTTGTGCTGTTGATTCCAAGGCCAGAAATTTCCTCATGAGCTTATGAAATTTCAGAAAATACTACAATTTAAGTGTTGAATAATGAGTAAGCAGAATAGATGCTGGCTCTCTTACAATATTTCATATTGTCATCCATCATTGTGTTCATAGTCTCATTCAATACCAAGTACCTTCAATACATGATCAGTACTTTATAGAAAAGTCTGTAGGTGAGTACAAAGAGTCAAGGCTTTCAGCCCTCATTGGTCAGATTTCAGGATAAAATCTATTTTTTATGATAAGAAAAAAGATGGAAGTTTGTGGGATTGCGGGAGTTGTAGGAAATGAAACTGAATGAACACTGAAAGGTTCTGGAGAAAAGTTTTGCATGTATAGTTTACTCAATGATCAGAACCTTCATTTTCCAGCTCTCCCCAAGACAATTGTTCAATAACCAACTTCTCTCAAGAGAAGAGAAGGCTTTTGCTCCCAAGTTCTTCCCAAGCTTAAACAACCATCTTGTTACAAACAAAAATAGATTTTCATAAAAATGAGATTTCATTTGTGTAGCTTAACTTTTTCATAGTAGCAGCTCTGAAAATTAACACTAACAAAGTTACAGTCAGAAGTTGGTGGAGGTCTGATGGGAGGCCATAAACGCAAGCCAGAACCATAAAAAAGCAGGCAGAAACCAAGAGAACCTTCTGGAGCCTGTAGTCATCTTCTCATTTATCTTCAGGTGCAATAAGGAAAAATAACAATTGTCTTGGAAGCTACAATACATGGGTCGCTGCAGCTTAGGAAAGATACAATATTTCCTTTTAAGCTGGAGGTGAAAGCAGCTGGTTTGGAAATTAGTATTACCTAGTCATCTAAACTCAGAGAAGAGTTACAGAGGATTGTCTGAACAATTAACTCAGATGTACAGCTCTATGCAGCAGGTGTGATGAAACCTATTTTGTGAGTTGGTGGAGACAAGAAGGATGAAGACAAGGATGATGAAGTCAATGTTTTTAACATCATGAATAACATCACTTAAAAAAGATACCATCATTTAATGGTTTGTGTTGTGAAATTTCACCAATAATATTTCCCAAGAAATTTTGACAGTACTTGTCTACTGAAAATCTTAAAAAAACTATTAAACAATTATTTGAGAACTGTGGTCTCAATTCAGCATTTTGAAACGTTGCCACATATATTCTTATTTTTATGCCAAAACCTGAAATTTGTTTCTAAATTGTTTTCAACGTAATAACCTACTTGTAAAAATTGAATTAAATTTGGATACAAAAATATATTTTATTTTTCTTAGCTTAGATTTTTTCTTAGCTTTTTTCTTTCTTTAATTCCATGAATACAGTTCTACTGCCATGATCTTAATCATGAGTAAACATATGAAGTTTGCCAAGTAACTGGAGCTATTATTTCTAAGTATGTTTTATTTGGAAAAACAAACAAACAACAACAAAAAACCCACAACAAAAAATAGATCACAACCTCCCCCCCCGCCCCCACCCCCTGGCCTATTGTTATTCCAAGAAGAAAAACTGAGTCATCTCATTTAACATACCAGTTCAACACCACAGCTACTTCTCTGTTTCAAAGTCTGTATATTTTCATTTACTGATCTGATAAACTGTTTCTGTTTGATTGTTTGCTTTTCTTTATTTTTCTTCTGATAAAAATAACAGTGCAGAGAAAATTTAGAGGTCAGACTCTACAAGGAAGAACAAACCTCTATGTCCTGTAATGTCTATCAACCTGTTTGCCAGATGAAGATCCAGATTTTGTTACATTAACTAGCTGCCATTCTCTCAATCATAAAGCAAAATATTTTTTTCAAGCTAAAAAAAAAAGTATTGGAAACTTAAAGACATTTTCTGAAATAGCAGTCACGTCCCATAAGGTATAAAGATCAAATTGCATTTAAAGAAGCAACACTGCAGATGCAGACATTTGCTAAAGTATTACAGCTAAAATACTGAAATAGTACAATGACAGGCTGCTGTTTAAAACATTGCTTTCTGCATTCTCTTCTAGGACACACAAGATGGGATTGTAATTCAAAAGGTACTCTACCCATGTGCCAGCTGGGAAGTCTGGAAGTAGTAGGCATGTGCAATGTGTCTGTTAGTAAATTCAGAAGCTCTGATAAATAGTGCTTCATGCATATGTATACAGGAGAATAATTTCTTCCATTCAAATGGGCATAAGTACTTTGTATATATTTTTGCATTGCACAAAGAGAAGGTGAATAGTTGTCCTTTTACTTGCCACCTCTGACAAAAATCTGGGAACAATCTAACTGTTGTTTCTGGCATTCATTTTGAAAGCTTTTTCTATCCAATAGTTCTCATTAAATCTCTCTTAACCCATAGAAATACATAAGCAGGAAGAGACACTGTAATTTTAATAAGATTTGTTGTACTGCAAACAGCTGAGTCTGTTTCATGCAATCATTAAGACCTAATTAAAAACGCAGAACACCTTTTTCTTATTGTGATATCTTGTTGACCACTTAAAAGTAAAGTGTGACTAAGTGAATTAAAAAAAATAAAAATTACTCAGGTTAAAAAGCTTAATTCCCAAGCTTACACTGTTCATAAATGTGCCATATAGTTAACCATATTGTTTACCACTGTTAGTTCAATGAGGATAAATTATGTGCCATCACATAAAGCTCTAGTGTCTTTAACACTTCTTACTGTTTAGTAATCAAAATGACCATCTGCTTACTTACTAATGTTTTCCTAGTCAACAGGAATATTTTAGTTGACAAACAAACCAATAGAAAAACAAACAAACAAAAATATTTCTAAATACATCCTCCTTATCCATCAACAGCATGGACAGGATATGGATAAACTTATGCATATATAGATTTTATGCTTTAGGTTTTGTACTCTGTGTGAATAATTATTCCAGTGCTTATTTGAATAACTTGACAAGCTTTTTTGCTGAAGTTTGAATGCAGTTAGAAAATCATTTTACAATTAAGTCATTAAGCTATGAAAAATAAGAACTCAAATTAAATTCCCAATTTTCCTTCTTTAATTTAATGCAAAATAAGCAAAGCTGTATTTATAATCATATTAGTTGATGAAATTCTTCATGGTATATACAGTCAGTTCTATGGTGGAGTTTAGAAACATCACAGATCCATCAAATACATTATCTAGCCAGGACATACAAACAAAACCATGGCCACATATAACTAAAAGTAAAATTTAACAAGAGAAAATGAACATAGAAATTAGAAAATGGGCAGAATGTTAGGGACTAATATTTACCATAGGTATCCCTATAGGTATCCTCCCAGGAACTAGTCCACACTGCTAGAAAAAGACAAAATGTGCAAAAGTGACAGGTATTTTTTACTATTATATAAACTGCAGTCACTAAGGACTGTCATTTCTCATGCCTCCAATTCACTGCCATTACATAGCTGGACTGCTGGAGAATGGTTAGATGGTAGAAAAAGATCAAAAGAGAAAATAGAAATAAAATTTGAGATAACACAAAATAAGATAAATTAATGATGAAGATATAAGTAATGAGTCAAATTGTGGTTTGCATGCAACCTTTTTACTTAGTGGATCACTATTAGGCTTTGCCCATCTTTGGTAAAATATGTCTACATTTCTTATTTCTTTTTAAGCTCTCCAGTTAACTCTCTTAAAAATGAAATTCTGTGTTCAAACATGTTGCAATTGTTCCATGATCTGTGATAAGCAGAATTTTATTATATTAAAAGAACTTAATGTTTTTTGTCATTAACCCCCCTATTCTTTTGTGATATTTACTTATGCTAGGTCATTACCCCTATTGAGTAAAGTCAAACTTGATAATTCTCATAGCAAGGGAAATTTGTTTAAATAATGTGTTTAAATTTCATTTAGTTCTACTGTAGTCTTCATGTGATACCAAGAATTTGAAGTGTAGGCAACAAATATTTCAATTTCAAATGTTATGCTATTTTAAAAGGGCTTCTTTTTCAAGAGATCCAAAAAGCTAACTAAAAGATATTATTTGTCTAGAAGCAATGCTTTTTTTAGTACAGAATACAAAATAAGTGAAACAGATACTTCAGAACCAAGTATTCTGTAAATTGGTAAATGAAAGGCAAAATCATTGTTACGAATCCATTATAGAGAAATTGTAATTGCAAATGTAATATCAATTTAGATTTTGTGTATATGATATATATGTACTCTGAACATTCTTCAGGTTTTCTATTGGAGAAATGCCATTCATTTACTCTCCTCAAAAAATAGATTTCTGATATTTCAGTAAATAGATATATAAGGAATATGCATCCTGCACAGAGAATGAACCCTGTCCAGTACTGACTCCTATACCATGCCCAGGAATTGTCAGCAAAAATATTAACTGTCCTAGTCAATTAAGTTCCAGGACCTGATAATACTCTCTGAGACAATTTAATAATAGAGACACGGCCACACTAGGCCTTTATCTCACTCAGTATTGAAGTGGAAGATGGGAGAGAGCTCACTAACAGTTTGTTCTATACATACAGCTGTTCCCTGGAGACAGTAAATGCTCCTTGGACTATTTGTGCACTAAAATGACACTAAATAAGATATGCAAATGGTTTTATAAGCTGAGGACACTGAGCATCCCAGAGACCCTTATGTCTTCAATGGAGAGTTCGATTCTCCTCACTTTTTACTTTCTCCATCTGGTAAGCTTTTGTATTAGGTTTGCCTGGCAAGGTTTTGGTAGCAGGGTGGCTACAGAGGTGGCTTCTGTGAGAAGCTGCTAGAAGCTTCCCCCATGTCTGATAGAGCCAATGCCAGCCGGCTCCAAGACAGACCCACCGCTGGCCAAGGCCAAGCCAATCAGCGAAGGTGGTAGCGCCTCTGGGATAACATATTGAAGAAGGGGAAAAAAACCTATGCAACTGCAGCCGAAGAGAGGAGTGAGCATATGTAGAGCAATAACTCTGCAGACACCAAGGTCAGTGAAGAAGGAGGGGAAGGAGTTGCTCCAGGCACTGGAGCAGAGATTCCCCCGCAACCCGTGGTGAAGACCATGGTGAGACAGGATGTCCCCCTGCAGCCCATGGAGGTCCACAGTGGAGCAGATATCCACCTGCATCCCATGGAGGACCCCACGCCAGAGCAGGTGGATGTGTCCGAAGGAGGCTGTGACCCCGTGGGAAGCCCGCACTGGAGCAGGCTCCTGGCAGGATCTGTGGAGAGAGGACCCCATGCTGGAGAAGGTTTGCTGGCAGGATTGTGACCCCATGGGGGACCCACACTGGAGCAGTCTTTTCCTGAAGGACTGCACCCCGTGGAAGTGACCCATGTTGGGTAAGTTCCTGGAGGACTGTCTCCCATGGGAGGGATCCTATGCTGGAGCAGGGGAAGAGCATAAGGAGGAAGGATCAGCAGAGACGTGTGATGAACTGACCACAACTCCCATTCCCTGCGCGGCTGAGGGGGCAGAGTAGGTAGAGAATTTGGGAGTGAAGTTGAGCCCAGGAAGAAGGGAAGGGTGGGGCTAGGGGCTAAGGTGTTTTAAGATTTAGGGGTTTTTTTCTCATTATCCTACTCTGATTTTGATTGATAATAAAATTAAACTAATTTCCCCAAGTCGAGTCTGTTTTGCCTGTGACAGTAATTGCTGAGTGATCTTCCTGTCCTTATTTTGACCCACGAGCCTTTCATTATATTTTCTCTCCCCTGTCCAGCTGAGGAGGGAGAGTGATAGAGTGGTTTTGGCAGACATCTGGCATCCAGACAGGGTCAACCCACCACAGTCCTTTTTGGGTCCCAGTGTGGGGCTCAAGGAATTCGAGATAAGCATGATGGCCTGTCTTCATTAAGAATGTTGTAAACCAGCCCCATGACAGCCAGGTTTGGCATCCACTTAAAAAACAAACAAACAAACAAATAAAAGCTTTGGATTTGAACTCCACTTGATTTTATAGTTCTTCTGCATTCCCAGATTTCTGGTATCCTTAGAAAGCATCTTACCCAACAGGTAGTTATACAAATGCTGCTGATGCTGCTACCTCCTCAGTGGTGTCTTCAGAAAAGGTCTTTGTATTTTAAGTTCCAAGTGGATGAAGTCAATCAGTGTACATTAAGGACCCTGGCTGGAGGCACAACTTCATACAATTCAGTTGCCTAACCATAGCTATCTAGCTATATAGTGCCTCTTGAGATGCCTGTGAGTACAATGGCTTGCCTCCAGCTATCACTTCTCTTGCAGAGATATTGATGAAGAGATGGTTTGTTTAATAAAATAAAATTTTAAAAAAGCTAATTTGCCCATCACAACTCTGTTTGGACAAGATCAATCTCTGTCTGAATAGTGACAGCAGTTTGATTGCAATGGCATGTTCACCTGGACCAAGTGAGACTTCCCTAAAATGCCGTTCTAGTGAATTCCTGTAATCCAGCTGCCAATAGCCCTATGTGATCACTCCAGTGAACATGAGATCCCTTTTTTTGGGTATCTTAAACTATGTACAAAGCCTCTCCTAACTAATTTGACTATGTATAGAAGATGACTGTCCTATATGACCATTCCTGCACCTGCTGACTATTTACATGGATCTTAGTTACATACAGTTTGATAAGTTCTGCAGCAGGAACCACATAGGCTAGTCTCTAGGATGGCCTCGTTCTCTACACAAGATATTAGTCAACACAATGAAACAAAAACGTGGTGCCTTTTAATCATTCTAGGGACAACAAGAATAGAGGAAATCTCTGGGGTGTCCAAAGTTTCCACCTGGAGGGTGTCTGTGAAATACCTAAATGTGAAGGTGGCAAGGATTCAGGTGATAGCTTGTTTCATGTTAGACCATTGTCTCATCTATAGAGAGACTAGCCAAGGAGTTTCTGGACCCCTCAGGGAATGAAAGGCTAAGTGCATTGGCTGTGCACACCAGCACAGCCCTGATAACCAGCTGCACTGTAATTATAAGACAAACTTGAACTTTATCCTTATATCTCATAACTTAATTTCCATCACTCTTGTCATACCTCAAAACAATGCATTTCTCAATGCATGAGATCTGTTATTTTGGAAGTCTTGGTACTCTGCAGTCTCAGATGACATTAGATCTTATGTTTATGAAGCTGAGCGGAACAATTTATATAAGCATCTGAAGTTGAGTGCTTACATTAGAAAAGTCAGGCAGCAGCAAGAGCCGGGCTGCTCCGCAAGGGAAGGCAAGTCAGGACCTGGGGGCAGCCACAGGGTAGGTAAACTATGCCATCAGCACCCAGGGCACAGTCCCACAGCACCTGCGCAAGGCAAACAGGACAGCAGCATGATAGCACTGGCTCCCATCAGTGGTCCAGTGATCAGAGCAGGTGAAAGCAAGATAACAGCTCAAGTCTTAGATCAGCCTAGGAAATCCGAACAATTCAGGAATGAACTGGGAAAAGGCACTTCTACAGCATCACATCACTGAGACTATGACTGGTAGCTCTGGGCTGAGTTGAAATGGGGTGCTGGGCCCCCTTTATGGCAGGGCCATCAAGGCCTGTTGGTGTCCTCAAGGTCCTGAAAAGCAGCTAGTTTCTGCACAGTACCTATACAGTCAATGAGAAAACAAAAGCTTAAACAGAGGATGATGCAGAGCAGTAACTTATATTCTCTATGTCACTTTCTGAAGGAACCATGTTTCTCCACTGACTATACGGGAAATCTAGCTAGACATAACTCTTAATATAAGCACCTAGTTACATAAAGAAAATAGCATAATTATTCTGTAGTGTTTCCTAAGCTAAGTCTTAACAGCTCCCACCATAATATTCAATATAATTTAATTGCACTATGAAGGTTCCTAGGCTTTTTGCAAAGTCACTGAAGACATGTAAGTGCTTCAATTAGATGTTTGGCTCCCTTTTAAGAAAAAATGTGGTCTTTTCTTAAACTATAAAACATCTTTAGATACCCAGCTATGGGTATGTGAAAAGATGTTTGGTTATACTATAAAGTGATTAGCATGAGGCAAAAATGGTTTGGATGTTTAACCATAAACTTGTCAAAAAACCTGAATGTGCTTGAACACATCCGTTTGTGCATTCCTATCAGTTGTCTAATTCTTTCACCCTACTTCCTGCCTTTAAGACATATAAATTAGGTCCTGAAGAGAGTGAGGTGAAACTACTGGTAAGAATTTTATTTGGGCTTGTAAATTTTCTTCTGACTAGGTGTCTAATTATTGCTTTGTTAAACATTGTGAGGACTCTCTGGATACATCCCATTATCTTCTCAACCCATCAATGCTATGAGAACTGACAAGCATGTGACATTGTAGACTCTAGTCTTCCGGGTTTATACCTACACTACTGAGTAAAAGAACTCCCAGAACAGGGGATTGTCTAGGTGTCAAGCAGGAGTAGTAAGTAATAATGCAAACAATAATTGATCGGTATTTGAGCTCATGTCTTGATATTGTTCTAGACAACAGTTCAGAGGTTATCTAAGAGAATCATAGAATCATAGAATAGTGTGGGTTGAAAGGGACCTTAAAGATCATCTAGTTCCAACCCCCCTGCCATGGGCAGGGACACCTTCCACTAGACCAAAGCCCCATCCAACCTGGCCTTGAACACTTCCAGGGATGGGGCATCCACAACTTCTCTGGGCAGCCTGTTCCAGTGCCTCACCACCCTCCTAGTGAAGAATTTCTTCCTTATATCTAACCTAAATCTACCCTCTTTCAGTTTAAAGCCATTACCCCTTGACTTATCGCTACAGGCCCTTGTAAAAAGTCCTTCTCCAGTTTTCTTGTAGGCCCCCATCAGATACTGGAAGGCTGCTATAAGGTTTCCCCAGAGCCTTCTCTTCTCCAGGCTGAACAGCCCCAGCTCTTTCAGCCTGTCTTCATAGGAGAGGTGCTCCAGGCCTCTGATCATCTTTGTGGCCCTCCTCTGGACTCACTCCAACAAGTCCATGCCCTTCTTATGTTGGGGTCCCAGAGATGGACTCAGTACTCCAGGTGGGGTCTCACGAGAATGGAGTAGAGGGCACAATCACCTCCCTTGACCTGGGACATTGCTTCTTTTGATACAGCCCAGGATGCAGTTGGCTTTCTGGGCTACAGGTGCACATTGCCAGGTCCTGTTGAGCTTCTCATCAACCAACACCCCCAAGTTCTTCTCCTCAGGGCTGCTCTTAATCCATTCTCTGCCCAGCCTGTATTTGTGCTTGGGATTGCCCCGACCCATGTACAGGACCTTGCACTTGGCCTTGTTGAACTTCATGAAGTTTGCACAGACCCACCTCTCAAGCCTGTCAAGGTCCCTCTAGATGGCATCCTTTCCCTCCAGCGTGTCAACAAACACGACACAGCTTGGCATCATCAGAAAACTTGCTGAGGGTGCACTCAATCCCACTGTCCATGTCACCAACAAAGATGTTAAACAGCACTGGTCCTGATACCGACCCCTGAGGAGCTCCTCTTGGTCAAGGTATCCACTTGGACATCGAGTCGTTGACTGCAACTCTCTGAGTGTGACCATCCAGCCAATTCCTTATCCACCAAGTGGTCCCTCCGTCAAATCCATGTCTCTCCAATTTAGAGACAAGGATGTCACGTGGGACAGTGTCAAATGCTTTGCACAAGTCCAGGTAGATTATGTCAGTTGCTCTTCCCTTATCTACCAACGCTGTAACCCCGTTGTAGAAGGCCACTAGATATGTCGGGCACAATTTGCCCTTCGTGAAGCCATGTTGGCTGTCACCAATTACCTCCTTATTTTCCATATGCCTTAGCATAGTTTCCAGGAGGATCTGCTCCATGATCTTGCTGGGCACAGAGGTGAGACTGACCTGCCTGTAGTTCCCCGGGTCTTCCTTTTTTCCCTTTTTAAAAACGGATGTTATGTTTTCCCTTTCCCAGTCAGTGGGAACTTCATTGGACTGCCACGACTTCTCAAATATGATGGATAGTGGCTTAGCAACTTCATCTACCCTCAGGACCCACAGATGCATCTCATCATCAGGTCCCATGGACCTGTGCATCTTCAGGTTCCCTAGATGGTCTTGAACCTGATCTGCTCCTACAGTGGGCAATTCTTCATTCTCCCAGTCCCTGCCTTTGCCTTCTGCGACTTGGGTGGTGTAGCTTGAGCACTTGCTGGTGAAGACTGAGGCAAAAAAGTCATTGAGTACCTCAGTCTTCTCCATACCTTGGGTAACCAGGTCTCCCATTTCCTTCCAGAGATGGCCCACATCTTCCCTAGTCTTCCTTTTATCACTGACATACCTATAGAAGCTTTCCTTGTTGCCCTTGACATCACTGGCCAGATTTAATTCTATCAGAGCTTTAGCTTTCCTAACCTGATCCCTGGCTGCTCGGACAATTGCTCTGTATTCCTCCCAGGCTACCTGTCCTTGCTTCCACCCTCTGTAGGCTGCCTTTTTGTGTTTGAGTTTGTCCAGGGGCTCCTTGTTTATCCATGCAGGCCTCCTGGTGTTTTTGCCTGACTTCCTCTTTGTTGGGATGCATAGCTCCTGAGCTTGGAGGAGGTGATGCTTGAATATTAACCAGCTTTCTTGTGCCCCTCTTCCCTCCAAGGCTTTATCCCATGGTACTCTACCAAGCAGATCCCTGGAGAGGCCAAAGTCTGCTCTCCTGAAGCCCAGGGTAGTGAGCTTGCTGTGCACCCTCCTTGGTGCCCTAAGGATCTTGAACTCCACCTTTTCATGGTCACTGCAGCCAAGGCTGCCCTTGAGCTTCACATTTCCCACCAACCCCTCCTTGTTGGTGAGAACAAGGTCCAGCATAGCACCTCTGCTCATCAGCTCCTCTATCACTTGGAGAAGGAGGTTATCATCAATGCATTCCAGGAACCTCCTGGATTGCTTATGCCCTGCTGCGTTGTCCCTCCAACAGATATCAGGGTGGTTGAAGTCTCCCATAAGGACCAGGGCTTGTGAACATGAGGCTGCTCCTATCTGTCTATAGAGGGCCTCATCCGCTTGGTCTTCCTGGTCGGCTGGCCTGCAGCAGACCCCCACTATAATGTCATCTGTCCCTGCCCTCCCTTTAATCCTGACCCGTAAGCTCTTGGTTGTGTCCTCATCCATCCCCAGGCGGAGCTCCATGCAATCCAGCTGGTCATTGACATAGAGGGCGATGCCCCCTCCTCACCTCCCCTGCTTGTCCTTCCTAAAAAGCCTGTATCCTTCTATTCCAACACTCCAGTCATAGGAGCCATCCCACCACGTCTCCATGATGCCAATAAGATCATAGTCCTGCAGGCATGCGCACGTCTCTAACTCCTCTTGTTTATTCCCCACGCTACGTGTATTTGCATAGAGGCATTTAAGTTGGGTCCCGATGAAGCTGACTTACTGGCTGGAGTGGCTGGAATTCCTTTGTGCTGCTCTTCAGGTGCTTTCCTGCTGACCTGTGACCCTTCTCCAGGCTCTGGGTATCTATTGCTGGCACTGGCATCAAACTGGTAGGAGTGGGATGGATTGAGGTTCCCCTCCCCCAACAACTTTAGTTTAAGGGCCTCTTCCCCAGCTTGGCAAGCCTATGACCAAAGATTGGTCTGTTGCCCTTCTCTGACAGACGGACCCCATCAGCCCCTAGTAGACCAGGTTTCTCAAAGCGAGTCCCATGATCTAAGTAGCTGAACCTCTGGCTGTGGCACCAGTCCTGTAACCATTTGTTGTTTTGTCAGGTTTGACTGGCCTCTTCAAACCCCTTCCCTTTGACCGGGAGGAGTGATGAAAAAACTACCTGCGTTCCAGAGTCCCTTACTGCTGCTCCCAGCGCTCTGTAATCTTTCTTGATACTCCACAAACTGCTCCTGGCTGTATCACTGGTGCCCACATGAAACAACAGCAGTGGATAATAGTCAGTGGACTGTACGGGGCTTGGTAGTGTCTCGGTGACATCCCTGATATGAGCCCCCAGTAAACAGCACACCTCTCTAGAGACTACATCAAGTCTGCAAATGGGTGCCTCCATACATCTCAGAAGAGAGTTGCCTACTACTATCACCCATCACCTTTTCTTAGTTGCAATGGTTGTTATACCAGGAGCAGACAGGGCTGCCTTACTCAGCTTCAGCATCTCTCCTGGTGTGACACATCTTTCCTCTTCAGTCTGCAGAGCAGTGCAGCAGTTCAGCAAGGGAACTTCAGGCTTCAGGGGAAGTCTATTCCTCCTGCTGGTCCTTGCCATTGCAACTGTCCATTCTTCTGCATTATTGACCCCCCTCCCTGCTGTGTGTGCTAGTGGGACAGCTTTTGGGTGTTCGGCCATGGGCTGTGGGTCCACTGCAGACTGCGCTTGGAACCAGGTATCTAACTCCTTCTCAACCTCCCTGATGTTACGCAGCCTTCTCACCACCTCCTGCAGTTCAACCACCTGCTGCAGGAGGTCCTCCACCTGGGCACACCTTTTACAGGCAGATCTGCCACCTGTCCCTGCCCCAGGAGAAAGGTCTAGGCACTTCCTGCAGTCTGAGGTCTGCACTGCAGCCTCTCCCTTCAGCAGCTCTGTCTGGGTGGAGGCATCGGACACCACTGGAGATGCAAGTTCTCCTCACAATATTACGAATTTTGCATATAGTCTTGTCAGCCTCTTTAGCTACAGCTAAAATAATCTATTTCCATACAGATGAGCAAGGGGAGTCTCATTCTGACATGGATTTGTAATATGACCTAATCATAGATCTAAACTGGGAATTGTAAAGTTCCCATTCCTTCTAAAACCAGGTACAGCCTGCATGTGATTTAGACTTACTAACAAAAATAAAGCCAAATAATTTTCTTGTGACATTTTTTATGGGAATAAATATATTAATGACTGTGAGGTGTTAAGTTACTATGGTGATGATTGTCAGAGAAAAGTCTATAAAGAGGATAATACAGAGAAGAAAAATCTTACAGATTGCTTCTATTCCATTTCTGTGCAGTATTTCCCACTGAAAAATTGCAAACATGTTACTCTTGATATTTTTTTGTGATTTTAAATATGTAAAAGCCATTGACAATAATGCTGATTGAAAAAAAACCACCCCACACTTATTATATGGAATGAAGTATTCATCATAATCATTACTAGGCATTTATTATGCCTCACTTTGAAAGTATGGAAAGCCACCTTTTTTGGTTTTCTTGTTCAGTCACACACAAATATAATAAGGAACTTGCAGAACTTTGTATAATGATATATTTGTTACAAAGACTTTTTAAAAAAGTCTTTGTTTCAGGTATCATTAAAATTAAATATGCATTATTTCACTCAGTGAAATGATTTCTCACCAAAATAATGGAAACATATCTGTGGAAAACAGATTAATTAAAAACCTTGCTTCTTTAAAGTTTGTGTTATACTATGCTTCTAACAGCATGTATAATTAATACAGTGTTAAAATCATTTAGCTTCACAAAAAGTTGCAACAATTGCCATATTTACAAGAATCTTTTGGTCTTCTTATTTGTACATATTTATTCTGCTAATTACAAACAGATAGATGAGATGTAATATGATGGAGGGGGTTTTTCATTTTTTTTTTTTTAAGTTTAACTTTATCAGTTTTACGCATAAAACTTGATTATTACTTAAATCAGTAAACAAGCCTGGACATTACAAGCATAAAAACTCTGTAGTTTTCATCTGCTTGTAGAAAAAGATGGTGGTTTTTTTTTCATTTGTTCACATTCTTAATGAATGAAGTCTTTTGTAAAATCTCTGCTTCCTGTTTTTATTTTACTATTAGATTGTCATCTCTTAATCTTCTTAGACTTGTGTATATCACCTACAAGCACATACTGTAGCCATAAAAGTCATACATTATTAAAAAATAAATGCTAATGGCTATGATATATTGTTACTCCCTTGGATTAGTGCCTCCTAGCAATTCCTTTACAGGTCTTATAGTTTCAGGAGCTGTTCCCAAGTCATCACAACATTTTATGAAAAGTTTCCAGCTATTTCTAAAATCATTATTGGCTTTGCAAAGAACAATGTGTCCTGATAAATGATCCCTTCCTTTATTTTGGACATTATAACACTCATGGCAGGCTGGAGCTTTGTTTTAGAATTATTTTAGCATATCTTTGTCTGGTCCAATGTGAGAAAACATTGCAAAATATCCATCTGAATCTTTCTGGTTGGCTCTAAAAGAATTTATAGAAATGAGTGCTTCCTCTAATAATTCTGATTTCCAAAACTTCTTCCTTTTATTTATTTTTTTTTTGTTTTGGTTAAATTGAAGGTTCCCAAACACAAAAAATGGGGAGTAAAGTACAGAATGCTATGTATTTCAGATCAGCACACAAAATATTAAGTACAGGAAATAAGAAAGTTTTAGTAAGAACATATTCCAAGTTAGTTCAGTAGTACTCTATAGATATAATAATTCATTAACAATTCCATAACATGCAGTGCCCCAAAACTGTTGTCATTTTGTTATTAACATAGCTGTCATTTCAGGTCTTCCAGAGATTATATTTGCATGATGTTCTATTCTCACAATATCAGCTCAGGGTCAGTAAGAGAGACTACTAGGTTCTCTCTAATCAAAGATATTAACAAAGATGTTAAGTGATGAAAGAAGCCTGGCCCCCTCCTCCAGCCACTCTGGTCCAGGACCTCTCCTGCCCAGCCACTGGCACATATATGCTAAGCACATATCCCACAGACAGACACACAGAGTACACAGACAGGGCTGGTCACACAGATGGCCACAGACAAGGCGCTGCCTCCAGCAGCACACAGATTCAGGATTCACACCAGACAGAGGCACAGACAGCCACGTCCCCTCCTCCTCTTGGGCTGGCAGAGGCAGAAGGTCACTGGTGCAGCACACACACCACACTCTCCAGGTGGATTCCCTGAGACAGTTAAGAGAAGATTTAACAAGAAGATATAAGACAGGACAGCCTAGGGTGATCCAGCACAAAGCTCAGCTAGACATATTTGTTCCTCTCTGCTCTACCCTTTGTTCCTCTCTGCTCCCCCTTCCCCTGCACGTCCCCCCATGGGTCTGTACTGCTCTATCAATTGCTGCACCCCTACTAGTCCAGGGTCTTCCTAGTTACAGTCTTATCAGTTGCAAAGTCCAAGTTGATCTTCCTGGAAGTGGCACCTGTAGTTTCTTGATAGCCCACCAATTAGTGTAAGTGGCAAAGTTTGTGTCTTGACATCGTCTCCATGTTTGCTTTGTAAGGTCTGTGTCTCTCACTGCCTCCCTTATAATTTGTCTGTCAGGTTTGTTTCCCTTTATATTCTTGTTTATGGCTTCCTCCTTTTCTTATTATCCCTTGTTGCAGGGAAGAAGGTCCTTGAACAGATACCCTCAAAGAAGGAACAGACACTTGCCTTCCTCACACCCTTACAAAAGACGTCTGGATTATGGGACAGAATCTCACCAACAATAGATCAGCGTGTTTCTATAGAAGTACAGTTGAGCTACATTGATTTACATACATTTGCACTTTTATTCAATATGTTCATTGAATTTACCTACACTGATGGGAGAAAAATCTAACACATTTGCAGTAGTTAAGCCTTCATTTTCAGGAATATGGCAAAGTGTTTATAAGATGTCTATTGAATTTAAGAGCTTTTTTAGTCTTAAACCTATTTGTAGTCCAGTTATGGATCCATCTTGCTCACATTTGAAGAAAATGTGATTCTCTTTGTATGTTGTATGAGCACTTCTTTCAAATACTGTCTTTGTCCCTGATATTTTATGTCCTTTTTACTTCCTCTCCTTTAAAAGATGAATTATGAAGCATAACTTTCAATATTTCAGAGTGAAAAATCCAGAAAAACTTAATATGCATCAACAAATCTATATTCAGAACCTCCCTAACTTATTTCTCCCACTTCATCATTAATTACATAAATTAGTGTCTAGCAACATTATAGTAAGGAGTTGTGATTATGACTTTCACAGTCATATTCAAAGTGACATTAATCATTCTAATAGTATGACCACAGTCACAGTGAGAACTGAGTATGTCCTTCATTTTCCTTCTTCCCTTACTTCTCTCCCTTCTTTCTGCCAAAAAATTTGGATGAGATTGAGTTTTCCTAATTTAGGTACGTAAGTCAGAAACCTAAACCTGAGTTTATCAACTTAAACTCTAATTTGTCCTTTTACAGACATCAGAAATAAACAGGCATCTTCAATAACTGATTTATCTCACTGCAAAATAAACATCTCTGATGAAACACCTTCAAAAGGTACTTATTTCTCTCTAGCTAATACAGAAGAAGCCCACAATTATTATCTCAGACAGAATAATCAAGTTTAATATTTGATTTAAGGCTGTTCAGTACCTTCTATCAGCACTACGGTAATGATGCTCAGGGTAGATAGGTGAAAAACAGGTTACCCTGTGTGAGTTACACCCAAGTCTTCATCTACAGAGTACATGCAACTGAAAATGGAAAATAAAGTATTTAAACCCGTATACTGTAAATTATATTGGATTTTGACTTACACAAGCGGGTTTATTAGCAGCACTTCTTGTGTAAAATTGTTGTACAAAACGTCTTAGCCTATGAGTAATTATCAGATTACTGTTCTTTCACGCCGATACTAGCTACACCTCATCACTATTTGTGGTTTAATATGAGGCTGATGCATTGAGTCTCCTGGAATTGTCTAGCTTTTTAACTTCTAGAATAAAATTGTGTATGTCATGTTTTCAAAATGACATATGACTAACACAACACAGAAATTCACAAGATCTTTAAAAAGGCAAAATCTTCATAAAGGCTTTCTTTA
Organism: Ciconia boyciana; assembly: GCF_034638445.1. Classification (NCBI taxonomy): domain Eukaryota; kingdom Metazoa; phylum Chordata; class Aves; order Ciconiiformes; family Ciconiidae; genus Ciconia; species Ciconia boyciana. The sequence goes on from NC_132934.1 coordinate 180,056,692, forward strand.
CAAAAGTAAGCAAAAAAAATCAGAACACAAAATTAATTATAATATGGATCTTTAAAGGAAAATCTGTAATATTTTATGGTTTCTGCATTTAGCTTCAATAACTGCCAAAAGAAATTGCTTTTTGTGTGTAACTGAGTTTGAAATGTGTTCTAGTATTTCAAGGAGAGTTTTTGGTGTGATTCTGTAAGTAAAATATCTATATATTTCTTCATTATTTTGAAAAAGGATAGAAAAAATAGGTTAATTGTAATGCCTTAGTGTAGATTTCAGTTCATGTCTAAGTACCTAAAGATCCCCATCAAGATCTATTTTATATTGATCTAAACATAGAAATCACAATCACTTTTGTTCCTTTAACTCTGTCATCTTTCAACATACTGTCTTTTGTTAGGTTTGTTGCTGTTTACATACAAATATTCTGATAAACTGCCATCACCAGTCCCTTTGCAAAACAGGTAAATGAGTATTCTTTTTAGAAGCTGTACATAATGCTTTTTATCCTTCCATGGCATTTCTTCCCCTTCTGGCTTGCATGGAAGGATGAATGAAACCAGTAAAATCTTCAGGGTTGTACTTTACTTCTTTCTGCCAACTTGTAAGCAGTGAAGAATTTGCAAACCATATAATGCTATATCAGGGAAATGCTTTTGTTAAGATCTATTTTTAAGAACTAATTATATGAGAAGATGGAGCTACTACTGTAGAAATGTAGCTCATGCTGCAAATAATAGTAATGAGAAGCAGAGTTTATAACACTACCTAATTTATCTTACTCAGCTTTTGAAAAATGCAAGCATAGTAGATTTGTAGAACAGTTTTTGGGGTCATTTTAACTTGCTGACTATCATTGACTGTCAACTCATCCTTTTTCAAGTTTGTCCACATAGATTTGTCAATTTTGGAAGATGCTGTAGCAACTCTGTTTTTGGCATCTTCTACAGTATCATTCAAAACAACCATTTTTACAGAAAAATGCTGCCTGTGAGAGGTATAGATCTGGGCTATTACAAAGCAATTCTGTAACTACATTAGAATTTTTACACTATGGGATGCAATTTGAATCAAAATCCAAAAATCCAATTTTCTGATTGTCTAATCTTCACTAAACAAATTTTGCTTGCTAACAAATCCTATTATCTTGTAGATAGAACCTGAAAAGGAAATTATTTTTTTTTGCCAAAAAGAGCTGTAAAATGTAATCCTATTGGGTCCCTTTGTCCAGTGGCTGGCGTAGGCCTGATTAATTAACCATAATACAAATACTAACAATATAAAACCAAATCCCATGTTTAGTTTTGAAAAGTAAGCTGTAATTAGCCAGGATGGAAGTATTCATAAATATTTGTCTCTCCTGAATATTTTTTTTTCAGGATGCATTTTTTTCAATTCAGAGGGAAAATATAATTTAATGTTAGTTAACTGACATTAACTCTCTCCTGTGGCATGCAGTTTGTTTCACTTTCCTTAAAAATGTGAATGCCAGTTGATCGTCCACTTATCCCCATTTTCCCAACCTTTTATCCCTAGGCAATGAAAAAAGATTGTTCTCTGTTTGTCCAAGGTGAGTGATAATCTTAAATCTCCTAAATACAAGTTTACACACTATTTTAACAGTCACCAGCATTTGAGGCACATAGACACTCTATTCCATGAGGCCATTTTCCATTTTCAGGCATGCTAAATTTGTATTCAGACCATAATTTTTCAGTATATTAAGTTTACCTACATGGCAGGTGATTTTCCAGTGCCAGCAAAATCTTTTGTTTCTAATGACATGTTCAATATTAGACAAAGATCAGCCAATAATCATTGGCTTCAGTAAGACACAGGGGAAAAAAGTTCATTTGGCTCGTAAATTACATCAGCTTTATTAATTATATCAAGCCATTACTACCAAAATTTTCTGAACAAACTTACCTCATATATACTGTTCATTGTTATGCCAACACTGTACTTATGTTTTGGTGTAAGGAAAATAAACAGTGTGCTACTTTTTGATGTTAGAAATCCAAAGAAGCCATCCATGTAAAGAAGCTATTAGGAACAAATAAGCTTTGCTTACATAGGTTCCATTGTGATGCAGGAAGTCCAAAAATCATCAAAGGAGCTTTGAAGCAAAACTGGAAGTTTAATGCATTTATAAGAGTGAGCAAGGCATCTAGGTTAGGAAAAAATTGTGTTGGGTTTATTAATAATTTTTTTAGCACTTTCTTTACATGAAAAAAACATGGTTCCAAGTTGTTGGGCTTTTTCTTTAGCACTGCTCCTTTTAAATGTTGACAGGAATTATAAGAAATGATATCATGTCATTGTTCCCTTGCTTCCAGAAGGCCAAAACTCCTGCCTGGAATTCAAGTCTTCAATGATTTTGTGTGTGTGTGTGTGTGTGTGTGTGTATGTACATAAAAAGGATAACTCTACAATTTCAAGTACAAGAGAGGTAAGGCATAATCCTGAGTGCTGTATGACCTATTTTTAGGTTACTTCTAGGCTCTGTTGAAATTCCAATTAGCCATTGTATGGTTCCATTCCATTTAACTCTGTCTAAGACAAAAACCCATTATAGTTGTCTTGAAGAACCTCTTCCAAAGGCCCCTACAGTTAAGAACATACTGGATATTGTTTCTTTATTCTATTTTATCAGAGCTCCTGAGCGTACAAACGCAGGATGTTAACAGGCATCCATGAGGGTATAATCACCTCAAGTACCGTGTGTAGTTTTGAGCACCTCAATATAAGGACATCAAACTATTAGAGTGTGTCCAGAGGAGGGCAAGCAAGGTGGTGAAAGGCTTCGAAGGCAGGACTTAGAGGTCATTTGATTTGTTCAGCTTGGAGAAGAGAAGGCTGAGGGGCAACCTCATTGCAGTCTATAACTTCCTCAAGGGGTGCAGTGGAGGTGGAGGTGCTGATCTTCTCTCTCTGGTGACCAGCGATAGGACACAAGGAAATGGAATGAAGCTGAGTCAGGGGAAGTTCAGATTGGACATTAGGAAAAGATTCTTCAGTGAGAGTATGGTCGGTCACTGGAACAGTCTCACCAGGGAAGTGGTCACAGCACCAAGCCTGTCAGAGTTCAAGGAGCGTCTGGATGATGTTCTTGGTCATATGGTTTAGTTTCAGGTAGACCTGCAAGGAGCATGGAGTTGGACTCGATGATCTTTATGGGTCCCTTCCAACTTGAGATATTCTATGATTCTGTGAACTGTACATAGTCAGTTACTGATCACTAAAGAAATGCAGTGTTGACAGTTGGATAGAATTGTTCTTAGCGCTTAAAAAAGAAAAAAAGGAAAAAAGAACAACTCTGTATATTTTCTGCATATATGTATATTGTCTCATATTTAGAAAAATAAAAGCTGATAACAAGAACATATAAAAGACAGCTACAACCTCTACACAGAGACAAATGAAGATCAGAGAACAAGGAGTTACCCCAACAATGTCTTCCCCCAGTTAAGGACACTACCCATTATCAACACTGCTACTTAGACATCAGCAGGTCTTCCTCCACCTCAGTAGAAATTAGCATTGTTTTTGGATTCTCCACACACCACTGTGCAGATGAGTCTGCTGGTGAGTTTGTGGGGTTATTTTTGTTAGCATTTCCTGTACTTGATGATGCTACTTTATAAAGAACCAAATCCCTGGAACTTTTCCTACCCCCTCAAAACCAAGGTTTGAAAAGGTTACTAAACTCTAAGAATTTAAAACCTTTGTAGCCATAGTTAAATCTGAAATGTTATATTTAAAATCTTTTTCCTAACCTAACTTAAATAACAATCTTGTAAGCAACTAACAAATATCTACTGAGGTATCACTTGTTTTGTATATCAAGCAAGCATAATAGGAAACAAAACCACATTTTAGGCAAACAAAATAGCAACGACAAATAACTGCAAACAACATGGCATTTATAGCAGAGATTAATTTGTAAAAGCAGTTTACTTCTAAAGTTGGAAACTAAAATCATGGTACTAAAAAAAAAAATATGCAGGGTACCATAAAAACAAAGGCTAAGAATGATACAGAATAATTTATAATATTATATCACATATATTTCCAGCATTTTGGATTGTCTCCAGGACAACACCGCACTTTGAATTATTAAGCTTTTCAAAGCATAGGATCTGTCTTGCTGTAATTTGTACAGCATCTGGTTTAATAAGTCTGATCGTGAGTAAGGCCTATAAATGTCACCAGGATGAATTACTGATGGAATTTTAACTTCAGCACTGGTCCTGTAAGATATTGTCCATGAGCTGATAATGAAGATTAAAATCCTTTTATTCTGCTTGAATGTGGAAAACCTGGAACTTGAATCAGAGACATATTGTGAGCGATATTGAGCACCTGAAATTCCCACTGATCACAGGACTTCTTACGATAAAAATCAGAGTCAATCCCCATTCAACTCAGGTTAATGAAAGTTTTGCCATTGAGTGCTGTGTTATCAGAATTTGTCCCATAATATAAGTTGACACAGTAGTTCAGTTTAAGAAAAAATACTTCTAAATTCTTGGGAAATAGAGGCTTGTGTAATAGAGCTCCACATAACAAATCTACTGTTTTACTTTATTCAGCCTAATGATTTCCATTATCTCCTTAGTTGATAGAATCCATTTCAAAAACCAATAATCTCTTGAAATCCACTGAGCCACAAATTAGTCATTAGAGAAAATTTTCAGAGATCATTACCTTTCCCATAGATTTTAGCTTTTCATTTCCTGAATACCCACACCTAATGTTGTTCATAATAAGGGGAGGGTAGATTATTCAGTTACAAAAGAATGATTCTAATATAATTCAAGCTATTCACTTGTTTATTATTAGAAATGCTGCATTTTTATTAAAGGTCAACTCTGTATTACTTTTAATCTTGAATTTATGACCTCATATACTATTAGGTTATAATGAAAAGACAAACTCCATCAACACTGCATTGTGTGACACATTAATGAGACATACAGCTAACATTTTCTATAGGAGGAATTTATTGTTTTTCTAAACTAGTAAAACACGCTCTCTCTGTCACACACACACACACAAACAGAAGCATAATTTTCAACACAGAAGGGAAAGTAAGGAGTGCATTTCCGTTCTTTTATTGTTTTGGTTTGGGTTGGCTTTTTTTCCCCTAAGTTACACCTTAAGAGTCCAGGCATTTTGAGTGGAAAGTTGGGCTGAGAGCAATTGACTTGTGGTTTGGTTCAGAAAATGTTCAGTCCACAGTAGGAAATTAGAAGGTGACAGAAATCTGAAATGTTCAGGGAAACCCTCATCAAAGCAATTTTAAAACAGGCTTAACTACAACAGAAGTTAAAAAGACTTTAGGGGAATCCAGTCTTGATGTAATAAGCAGTATTCAGCAAAACTGTTCTGTGTACATGTGAATATACTGAAATTAGTTATCAAATTATAAGAATGAGACTCATAAACCTTCAGGTCTTCCATACTTGCTTCACTAAATGTTTCTTCCTTCACAGTAAAGAGTACAAAAGTTTTGCTAAATAAGTTGCCAAAGTATAGTCTTCCTATAAGCAACAAAGTAATACCAATGACAGCTGTGCAATCACTTGCAATGATTTATGTGCCATGAGTACATTGCTGTGTTGTTTACTGTATGCTTATACTGTCTAAATTGGCAATTAGTTTCTGAGGATAAGTAAAGAGCAACAGGGAGATGAATACTGGTAAGGCCATCTCTGTAAACTATATAAGGGCAACACAGAGCAATTTGGTTTAAAACCTTAGTGTCGTCCTCCACTGAACCTGAAAGGCTTTGTCAGGATAGATTTAGTCCTTAATAGATGGTAAGATTAAAACTGTGGCAATGCTTGACAGTCTTTTGAAGAGAAGTCAGATGGTTAAAGAGGAGAGTTGTAGAGTTTGTGGGGAAATTTGCCTAACATTCACCACTGGAATGGGGACATCACAGGATAAATATTAAATAATATATATATATATACATATAGATGATTTAATCTTTTCTCTTTTTGTCATTCTGTGTTTCCACTGTTAAAACTTTGTTTTAAGAAAACAACTGTGTTCCTGCCTTTTCAAAGGAAAGACCCACGTATTTTGAATTAATTGCATCTCACAAGAAAATGGATGGTAGACAGGGCATGTGGCCTATCACTTATTATATGAATAGAGTGATTGCTTATTTCTCTCTATCAGCATTATGCAGTGGTAACTCAGGTCATAGCTGAGGTAGATTAATTTAGAAATCTAAGGAAAATATCAGAAGTACAGTCAATTCTGACAGCCCCATGGCAGTACCTCTTTTAAATAGCTATGCAATATCTCAAAACTTATTATTTGTCCGATAAACAAAATTAATTTTTAAGCTATGGTGCCAGGTGACTAAAACTTGGAAACATGAGTTTTAGTTTTTAGAAATATTCTTAATCTACATTTCACATTGACTTGAACAGGTACTCAGAGCTACTGAATATCAACCATATATCTCAAGTTGGACACACAAAACAAGAGGTGTCCTGTGAGAAATTTGGACCGAAGAAATATTAAAGGAATCCTGGCTGCATTTTTATCAATTTTCCTGCTTGTAGCAGACTGAAATCACAGAGGCAAGGTTATTATTATTATTATTATTATTATTATTATTATTATTATTATATAATGAAGGGGGAGAATAACTATCCATATTACAAAATTGCTTAATTTCTCATCTACCATCATTATGATTAACAGCCTTCCGGAAAAAAAAGAGAGAAATATCTTAAGTATCTATTTATTTCATTTAAACATAAGCCCAGTTTATTTGTATTCTTCCATATCTGTTGCAAGTCAATAATTAGAATCAAGTTTCACAGGTTTCTCATCTCACCTATTGAGAGTCTTTTTCACTGAGATTATAAATGTGTCTGCCTGTTATCTCTGGAAATTTGCATGAATCACATTTACATGATAAGCTGTGTTCTGCTGATAAGTCAACAGCCCTCCAGAATTTCCAAATCTTATCAAAGCTGCCTCAGAAACTGAATCTCATAACTATTAAAAAAAAAGAGGGGAAAAAAAAAAAAGACAACTGACTGACATGCACCTGGTGCTATATATCACCCAAGCTATGTGTAATGCATGCATTTTATTTTAGAGTAGCTATTCTTCCTCTTTGCTTCTTTAATATTGTTATCCTGGTATGTCTCTTCATTTTGCAGGGCAAAAGTATCTTTACATGTTAACCACTCCTTAATGACCAGCAGAGGTGTAAAGGATTGAAACTTTACAAATAGGTTTTGTTTGGAGAAAAAACACTGACTCAGCACAAAAACCTGTATCATTCATTTGACAACAAGATTCTTTTCATCAGGACCAAATCTTGCCTCAGGATTACTGTTTTTCCTAGACAATCCTCAGCATTTACCATCAGGTAAAAATGTAATAAAGTGCAAAGCCAGTACCTTGGGAAATTAATCCTTTCCGTATTTCTTTTAAATGGACAGAGATGTGCAAATCTATATCCATGCCTGTGCCACAAGACACAGGAACAAATGCTGCACTCTATGAGGTGACCAAGTGGTAAAAATTGATGTCCTTTCCATCCTCTGGTAAATCTGTCTTTTGTCAGCACTGGCTAGTGGTGCCTAGAACAAATACTTGGTCATGGGAGTTGACATAATGCCAGCTAATATCTGTGTTTTGTTCTCAGAAGGATATACATAAAAGGAGATCAGCCAAGGGAAGTGTTAGATAGATATGGCTTAGTCACATGATAGCTGTGGGTGGACTTGCTGTCACCAAACATTAGCTGACTAAGCATTCACCAAAAAGGAACAACAAGAGTTCCCAGATAGGTGGGTGGTGAATCTCCAGGTATGAAGGGATAAAGATAGCTCTCAAAGACCTGTAAACAAATCTCATTCCAGAAATGCCTATTTATTTCCATTGGCCACTGCTGGGCATTAGATTACATACCCATCTCTCAAACCACTCAAGATCAGTGACATGAATCCCACCTGAGTGTGAAGGGTCATTGCCACTGTTGGGTTGCTGACATTTGAGAGAGTGCTTCAGGGAAAATCATAAGGTGAAATCATAAGGGGAAAGATGTGAAAGCAAATCAGTCAGTTCAATTTGAATGTAAAAGAGATATCTGTGTTGCTCTGGAAATTAATCTTCCTGAGATAACAAGTTTCTCACTGCTGTCCCCTTTATTTTGAAAATAAGTTTTGAATTCTTAATATATATTTTAGTCTTTTTGTGTCCTTTAAGAAACTTATTTCAGGAACTAAATGTTTGATTTGAATTTATGATAGATGTCTGTTCTGAGAACTCATCTTATGGGGAGAATCTCTAAAATCCATAAAGTGCAAAGGATTCTGCATCAGTCTTCTGTATGGACAAACCAGTGAAAAACATGATACCATGAACTGGCCAGCCTGCCAGTTTAAAGAAGTGAAGTTACTGGAAAAACTCAAAAGCAACACACTTGTTATGGTTGTTATTTTATCACTTGCAAAGTTATCCCAGTAGTGTGTTATTTAAGAATTGATCCGGCCCTTCTAAAATGTTAGATATGGCAATAATTTAATAAGAATTCTTCAATAAGAATAAGAGGGATACTTTCCCCAAACAATTAACTCTCTTGGAGAAAGAACTGTCTTGGTCAAAGTAAACATGCAAGAAGAAATAGGAATATTATGTGATTTTTTATTGATTTTTTTTTTTTGTGTGTGACATCCACCCAGTATGGAGTCGTCATATATGATATATACACTTCAGGACTTGGTTATTCACTTCAATGGACACAGTATTGACTGGTCAGTGACAAGGTGCCAGGAACTATATGCCTGAAATGATCATGTTACAAATAAGACTCCAGGAAATGGGAAGTGCAGTGTTTAAATCTTTCATTTAGATTCTATTACTAATCTGATGTTCAGCAGTTATGGCAAACAGCACTATGCAGGCAAGAATAAGAGGCAGAAGGAATGGAAGCTCCTTAAAGTAGCTTTGTTTCCAGGTAAAATCTGTTATTAAATAACTATTTCAAGTAGATTAATTGTATTACCCTCTGGAGGTGTCTGTCTTTCTCTGCTGAATATAGAAAAAGTTCAGATGACTAGCCTGAGTTAGCTAAATTTAAGGGAAATTAATTTCACTTGGCTGCACTGAATTTGGATCAAAATGTATTTGCTCTCAGCTATGTGTGTATTAGGAGGTAATAACTCCACTGACTTAGATGGAATCTTTGAAGAAAAGCAATATAAGTAAGCCTATCATTTTTTTCCTAAGAAATGCTCACAGCAATGTTGTACACCTTATTAAGGACTCATATGTACAAGTGGAAAACTCTTACTCCCATTTTAATATTCGTTAAACTCTAAGCCACATGATGAACTTCCTATACTCCCACATATTCACATATAGATAGATATAAAGATATAGATATATATAAAATGGGATGGTTTGGGGTTTGATCATTACCGAGAAAAACCCTGAATAACTTCAAGAGATGCATATTCTTGCTCTTTTTGGCATATCAAATGTAATTTAATATTTACTGCATTCAATGAGCTTAGCTGATGCTTTAATTTATATCACTTTAAAATGAAACGTTTGAGTACATCCTCCACAATTCTTTTAATTAGGTTGCAATGTTATGCTTTCAGGGTATTAAATAACCTCTTTATTTTCCTTTGCCAGTGCACAAATGCACATGAACATATTAACTCCTGGTCTCCACATTTATTCTCACAAAAGACTCCAATAAATGAATAGGGAATATTTTTTTTAAAAAGAAACAAACTGGATTTTATTATTTTTTAAAGATTCATAGAGATTATTTAATTAGTTAGTTGTTTGCTATGTTATCAAATATTTTTGACTGTAGAAGTGGGGTTTTTTTTAATCTATCTCTGGTAGATCTGTTTAATCTATCTAATCTATCTTCATCTTATTGCAAATTAATCACGGGGTATTTGAACTGTTGTGTAAAAAGAAAGAAAATAATACCAACCACACAGGAATATCCATCATTTTGGTTTGGGCACCGATTGGAAACCACCCAGCTGGAAGATTACCATGTTCACTATGTCCTGTAGTTACATTCAAAAAAATGCATTGCTAGTTTCCATCATGACACTTACTAACGAGTATCTGCTAGCAAAAATAATATTAACCTTTCTCAAAGGAGTTTACTAACTTCAATTAACTTTGGTACACTTCTATGGTCTAAGTAAGCAGTCTTTACTCTTCCTTTGAAGTATATATTCACCTTGTGAGAAATTGAGGTGGAGATAAAGCAACTCGTCTGTCACTGTCCCTACACCTACATTTAAAAAATCAAATTCCCATAGGTTATCATTATTCCATAAAGCAAACTTTTCCAAAGTCTTTTTTCTGTAGAATGATATCTTATTACAGTTTATGAAATATAAATTTTAATTTTAATCTTTCAAAATAAATTATGTCATAGTGGAAGCAACAGAAACATCTTTTAGGCCCATACTCTTCCAGCTTAATACATGAAAAAAATGTGCAATAAAATACCTTCAAATATGAGAAATAATAATTAAAAAAATAGAATAATTTAATGTCTCAAAGCATGGTATATGACACAGAATATTTTAAACCAAGCAAATGTTTCTGGGAAAGGAATTCACATACTCTACATCTATACTGCTCAGTGAGTCAGCTCTGAGTTGAGGGAGCAGAATGATTTGTTCCACACTGTTCAGGAGTGTGTGGATCTCTAATTTACGTCACCTCAATGCACTCAGTCTTGTGTCTTCTCTGGGGTTAATATGATGATTTTGTGTCCCTGAGGCAAAAAAAATCTTTCATCTTGTTTATTGATTGATTGATTGATTGAATACTAAGAGTCTGAAGTAATGCAGTTCATCAGAAAGGTGTGTTTATATTACGAAACTGAGGATTTGCTTTGTATGCCCTATGTTGCAACAGCATGAGAGGATGCTGGAAGCTACAAAGCCTGCAGAAGTAGTGTCAAAAGACTGTGCAGGTACAGGGAGCCCAGCCTGAAACAATCTCTTCTACACTATCTATTGGGAGCAGCCATTGAATAAATATGGGCTCAGAATAAAATCCTGTTTCAGTTTGAAGGACACTAGTCTGTTTCTTACAAAACAAAGGCCAAGAACAAACTGATATTTATGCTGTGTGTACACAGACAACCACAAACTGGGAGTGAATTAGAAAGCTAAGTTGTCTGATATATGTCAACTTTTCTTTTTTCTCTTTTCTTTTCTTTTCTTTTCTTTTCTTTTCTTTTCTTTTCTTTTCTTTTCTTATTTTTTATTTTTGATTCAGTGTCATTCTGTTATATGTTTTGTATGCCATTGATCAATTTTTTTTTCAGGGAGTGGAATAAAAAGACAGAAACAGCTCCTATATCTTAGCAACCCTAAGTATGCTTGCCTGAGTGAACCCAACAGTAACATGAGTGTCAGGAAAGCTAGCAATATAGGAGATCTTCTGGCAATACTTGACAATTACAAATACAACACAGAATTAACACAAAGAAACAAATTAAAAATATTCATTAAAATCTGTGCCAACAATGTAGCCATCACCTAAAACTTAAGAGTTACATTATTTAATTTTTGATAGCTCCTTAACCCTTCATTTAGTGCTGAACTATCTTTCTATGCTTATGAAGAAAGAGGACAGTGACTGCTTGTGCACATGCCGCAATTATATATCATTTTACCTTTCATCATACTTTTAATCTTAAAACAAATTCTATCTGCACATTTCCTCTCCTTAATGTCTATAAAAAATAATAACTTTTCACAAATAATTGCATATGTCTTGTTTAGCTGAAGGGGAAAAAAATCTTAAATCTGCAAATTCATAGAAACATATTTTGGAACTATTAAAGTCACAAACTATTTATTTGAAGAGAAGCAGTGTGAGAGAATACTGAAGAAGGTGAGGAGGTATGAAAGGATATAAAAGACCAATTACCACTTCCAAAATATGGGTGGAGGAAGGAATACTCAACTGATGTGACTTTTTACTTGTAGCCGGAGGACCTGGAGTTGTCTTTCAGCATTTATCTATCTGATATTCACTCTGTGAATTCTACACTCACTATGACTGTTGCTCTCCTTTATTACCTATTGGCACAGTTTCTTAACCTCCTGCATTTTCTGACAGTCTTGTCATTCTTCCTTTTCTTGTTCTGCAGCACAAGGAATAATTCATCTTCAGTCCCCTACCTCCTCAGAGTTTTTAAGGGCTTGTTTCTCTCCCCTTTCTGTCTCTTTGAGATATCACTGCTCAGGTTGGGGGGTGACACATCAGGAGGTAGATTCTGTATTTTGTATACTAGTGAGGAAGCAGCAGATAAGAAATTAACATTATACCTTGCATCTGAAGTGTACATGTATTGCAGTTTTGTAGGGCAGTTATGAAATACACAGATGACATTTAAAAGAAAACGTTGTTAAGGCCATTCTCATTATGTCATCCATAACATAGTATTTTTCTCTCTAAAAGCTAATTTATTTTGGACTTCTATTGAAGTCACATGAAAAAAAAAACAGCAAGTGAGAACCAAATTAGAGATTTTCAAAATACATATACTGGCTTTATTCGAATATATTAAGAAAAAAAAGATACAAAGTTTCTTGGTTTAAATATATTAACATCTTAAAGGTTGTCTTTATAGTACAGCAAAAGATGAGGCTGTGTGAAAGAATAAAAGACAACAGGAAAAAAAAATTGAGTATTGTATCCTTTAGTTGAGAATACTGTTTTAACAGTAACCAACTATATTTGGATTCATACATTGTTGAATGATGCTAACAGCTGATATTCTATTGCTTCTTTCAATAACAGAATGACGCATTATGAAGTTATGCTTTACTATGCAAAGTGCTTGTAAAGGGGAGATGAATTTGAAGAGATTCACTCTAATAAAACAAGAAAATAGAGTGGGATGAACTGTTGATTAAAACTTGATAAAAGTCCTTAGGCATTAACTTATTATAAGCCTTCTTTTAATAAGGAGGAATGTCTGTTGAGTTTAGTATTACAAGAGATCATCGTCCTCATCAGTCAACACAATTTGAAAACAAAACAAAACAAAACAGTAAATATTATGGATACACTTATTCAAATTATTCAAAAGTCATCAAAGGAAACTCAACTGGAGGAAAAACGCTAGAATGAGATACTGGACTTTGGAATAAGTTGCTAAAAATTTTAAAAGGTAATGGATCTCAATTTTCCACAAGATGTTAAGAATAAATCTACAGATAGCTGTTGTATGTGTAAGCTTGCAAAAGAGATTTTAAAGAAATTGAGAAAAGTAAACATATAAACCTTCAGTGAAAGCTTGTGCTGGTTTTAGCTGGGGTAGAGTTAATTTTCTTCATAGTAGCTAGCATGGGGCTATGTTTTGGATTTGTGCTGAAAGCAGTGTTGATAGTACAGGGATGTTTTTGTTATTGCTGAGCAGTGCTTACACAGAATCAAGGCATACCACCCCACCAGCAAGTGGGCTGGAGGTGCACAAGAAGTTGGGAGGAGACACAGCTGGGACAGCTGACCCAAACTGACCAAAGAGATATTCCATACCATATGATGTCATGCTCAGCAATAAACTAGAGGGAAGGTTGGCGAGGGGGCCTCTGCTCGGGGACTGTCTGGGCATCGTTTGGTTGGTGGTGAGCAATTGTTTTCATTTGCATCACTTTTCTTTCTTCGCTTTTATTTCTCTCTCTTTGTTATTCTCCTTTTCATTATTATTATTATTATTATTATTATTATTATTATTATTATTATTTCAACTATTAAAATGTTCTTATCTCAACACATGAGTTTTGTCACTTTTACCCTTCCACTTGTCTTCCCACCTTCCTGCTGGGGCAGGGAGTGAGCGAGCGGCTGTGTGGTGCTTGGTTGCCAACTGGGGTTAAACCACGATTAAGCTGGAGACACAATATGAGGTAGTCCACCTTCCTCACAGCAAAAAGTTAAAAAAAAAAAAAGACCACAGTGAAGAAAAACACAAAACATACAAACAGACTGGCAGAACACTGGGCATGAGTGTTCACATGACTATATGAGCTGCTTCATTCTAGCATGAAACAAAGATTGTCCACAACAGCTATGATTACTAACCTGTAGCTTCTGGATAGAAGATACAGTGCAAAGAACTGGTATGAAGCTAAGTTAAAACTACCACTACTGTCACTACAGCACGTATATTCCACACGTGCATTTATTGTATAGAGGTTTTAATTTAGTTTTTAAGGAATACAAAAGCTAAGACTAAAGAAACCAGTAACTTATTCTCAGTATTATTTTTAAATGCATTTAATAAAATCCAAACTCAATTTAAAACGTCAAAGCGATACGCACTTTCCTATATTTGTTTTAATAACTGAACTTATTGAAATATGCAGTTTTAGGTAAATCTAAATTTTTGCATTTGATTTTGTAAATAATGTGTTCTTTTAACAGCATTTTCCTTTTTAATTGAAGCTATATTCATATTTATTTTTGAATGAGTGTCTTCTTTCACAGTTCCAGCAAGTCTTTAATCTTATTTTCATTAGAGTCACAATAAAAACTCAGTCCGTTGAAACCTCTTTGCTTGTTATCAGCTTCTATTCACAGTATGACAGACAGATGATAATGAAATCAGTGACATTCTCTTTTGATTTTTTGCATTGTACAGGAAATGTGATAGTTTTTGTTTGCTATAAAGTGACTATAGGCCATATTTATTACATTAAACTTTGATGTGAATACAAATCTGCTTTGTATATATTCTAATGACCTATTTGACACTACCTGCATCAAAGTTTGTATTAAAATATAAAATTCAAGCATTGTTCAGCAATGGTTCTGTACTAAGACATAAATACAAAGTTATATTTCGTTTGGAACTTAAAATATAAATCATAGGAGTCGGTATTTAATCAACAACTTAAAATATTTTAACTCAGCTTTTTTTTTGCATAGTCATATGATTACATGAAGAAAATTTGCAGGAGACAGAACTGATAACTCAGATAATTTCTGGTAATTTTCTTTCCTATATTGTTTGCAGGCAGGTAAACAATTAAAAATATTTAACTGGAATACTTATTACTGCTTGTTGCATTTTTGGTTATACTGGTCAAACAGCAATTAGACTAATGAAAATTTCTTTACTGAGCTTACAAGGTGTATTCTCTGTTGCCTGTAACAAGGTTTTAAGTGCAGCAAAGTGTTCCTTAACCAATTCTTCATGGCTCAACACACTATAGGCCTGTTGCACAGGGCCTTTCAAAGGAATTCATGGCATGAAAGGTTAAGTTGAATCCAAAGTATCAACAAGGTAGATGAGTCAGAGGGGAATTATACAGGCTTCTACAGGGTCCTAAGTAGTTAGCAGTTGTCCTCCCCAAAGGAGGCCTCTTGCAATCTACTTCTAGAGCATACGTAACCAAAACCAAATGAGACATGTATGTCTCTTATCCTGTCTTCTCAGGGTAGCTGGAAGCCTTACTGGCCATGCACAAAGCTAATGTGTAATGTGGGCTTCAAAAGGACCTAAAGGGCCTTATTTTCCCAAGCCTGCCTGTGGGGTCAGTATACTGTCAGATATGTTCAGTTATATGGCTGTCCTTGGAGCAGTCATGGAGACAGATATCAAGCACAAAGCAGAGAATATTTTTTTGCAGCTGCTTCAAAAAACAATAATTCAGAGTGAATTGAAAACACAGCCATTGAGACTGGGAACAGGCTGCTACTGTGGAGGAATAAATCTCTGACAAAATCCATCTTCCAGACAGAAAAAACATTAATAAAATACTGCCATAAAATGTAACCAGTTGCTGGGAACATGATATTCACCTTACGAATGGAACTAAATATCTGCATTTCAATTTTCTGAACATGGCCAAGTTGACCTTGACAAACAATGAGTTGTCTAATGGAGGGAGGATGCCAAAGCTAGATTAAAACTGAGTAACGTGGTGATTTTGCAGTTGTTTTAGCTGAAAAACTAATGATCATAATCTAGTAATTCAGCAACAAACCATCCAGGTAAAATTCCAGCTGTCTGCAGAAATGGCTTTGTATTCCTTTACAGATTTGCTTCACTGATTACATTGCTCTGAATGATTATCTTTACAGTGTCTAATGTAGGTCACACCTGTATCAGCAAAGCAAACCTTTATCAGCAGAGTTTGTAATGTTTAACTGTTACTATAATGCACTGCAATGGTTACTATAGGTCTGGAGGGTGTTATTTTATGTCCTAGAACATTAATAAACCAAAATTACCAGTGGTATCCATAGTAACAAAGAAAACAGAAACAGTGGATTGCAGTACTATTCCCAGACATGCTAAACTGCTTCTGAAACTGAGGCTTTGTTCCAGCCCTACCTCTTTTGTACTATAAAAAACCCCAGTATTCTCTAAATTAGGAATCTATTCTCAGATTATAATTTTCACTTAAGCAATCACATTGCATTGCACTGTTAATAATGAAAGCATACATAAACTTGCAAAATATCTGGCTTCACTGTCGTATTTGTCTTCATGTAATAATTAGGTAATGAATCAATGTCCACTTTTCTCAGGTGAATCAAAAAATGTGGTGTTGTGAAGGTGAGGTTAGATTAAATTTTTACTTGAAAGTTAGACAGAAACCTTTTTCTATGGTCAGACACTCAAATTTCATTTTTAAATTATACTTTGATTTTCCTTTTTTTTTTTTTTTTACAAACCTCATTATACATTAATTCCCTAAACTCTATTATGTACTGAGAAAATGTCTTGAAGAAATGAGTTCCACTGAAGTCCAGTTATATGTTGAAAGTAAGTATTTTTACTTTAGAAAACATCTGCTATGAAATGAATGCAAAGAAAATATCATACTTTTTTTAAAGAAAAACAATGTAAAATGCTACTTTTGCTTCTTTTCTGCAAAGCTGTGAGGAAAACTTTTTAATACATAAACCAGAATTTTAATTTGCTTTTTTGGAAGACAAATTTTTATTCATTGACTAACAGCAGGCAATCCTTTATTTCCTGCCCAGCAGATGGAAGAGGATCTGGAAGATTTAGTGTTCCTAATGAGGAAGCTAGTGTTAATGTACTATCTTTTATACAGAGTAGAAGACATACTGAGATGTGTCTCTTGACAGAAGGATGCTATGGAAAAGCTAAATACTTTATTTCATCTTTTGGGAAATTTAGTGCCTTCTCTGTTGTTTGCAGCAGTCCTAGATAATACTATATGAAGTGATTTTTTAATGGAACATTATATGTTTTACCTATGTAGATTTACTTTAATAACTTCTGATCCAGTTTTATCAATGTAGCAGAATTCTGTATTTTCTACAGCAATTTGAATTGCCTGTTGACTATTTTTAGAAATCTTATTTTACAATTTTTCCCCTAAAATTTTTTGGCATACTAGCAGACTAAAAGCTGAAGAATAACTCCTACATCCTTATTGGAAAGAGTTGTATTTTTTCAGTCCTAGTAGCCAATTAAAAACCAGACGGATCCAAGAAGCTAAAATATATCTACACAAAACAAGATTTAGGAGGACTGTACATGTTTGAATTCAATATACTGTAAAATCTCAATCAGTGAACACTTTATCTTGAAGCTATCTGAACCAAAGCTAGTTAGAAAGTGTCTGATTGTCTAGTCTTTTGATCAGGACAATTAATTAGGTGAGGATGGTGCACATCCCAGCCTTATACTGACAATATTCGAGCTGTAACCACTATGTGAACCAAAACCCCAACACTCAGATAGTCCTCGTTCACCAGCATAGGGTAGCCTGTGTGCCCATTTCTATTTAGACTTCACAAACTCTTGTCCTTGAATAGGGAATGGAAGAGTAACATTTAAGTTGTGTTATTAACATAGAGGAACAGAGATTTAACTTGCGGTGATATATGTTTTTATTTCCTTCTTGCTGAATTCTTTCCATGCAGCTCTGTGGAGAGGTGTGTCTTTACCTTACTTTTGAAAAAAAGGTGTGAAGACTAAAGAAACAATTGTACTAGCTTTCTTGACTACTTCTACACCTTTCTCCTTCAGGACTGGCAGGTTAGTAGCATAGTTAGCAAGCACAGAACCCAATATAATCAGAAAAAATAATCAGGAAAAATATCAAAAGTAAAGTATGAGATACATCTTTTTTCAAAGCAGGTTTGGAATCAGATCCTGTAAAATGTGGTATAATTTTGATGTGGCTATCTTATTCATTTTGAACTCTAATTTGGAGCTGTTCTGCATTCACTCATAGACCCTTATATTCAGGTTCTAGATCATTAATTTATTTGTTACAATATATTTTAAAATACTTTTCTTCATGAGAAGATTTAATTAAAAAATACTAGAGTAACATTTTGAAAAGTGATTTAGGGGCTTATATCCTAACACCAGAGTGATAAAGGACAAAATCCCCAGAGTGGCTTAGGTAGAATTTGGGAGTGTTGGCCCCTTTAACAGCCATAAGACCCTAGATGTTTCAGCTCTTTAAGTTTTCACCTGTAGATTTCTTAAATGGCCTGGGACAAGGCTAGCTCCTGAATCCCCATGCTCCAAAGGACTTGATCTGAAGAACACATGAATATTCTATAAAGAATATTTTTTTGCCATCAAAGTACAGACAATCTTACTGGTTTTGTTAGTATTTTAAAACAATGACCACATAGTATTTCTATTGTTGTTGTTGTTGTTGTTGTTGTTGTTGTTGTTATTATTATTATTGATTATAATGCCTGTTGTTGGTGGTGTTTTTAGTGAATATTTCTGATTTAATATCTAGCTTAAATTAGCATTCTCACCAGCATAGGAAATTCATAGAACTGCACTAGTTCATCTTAGGAGTATGTTTTCAGTGTGGTTTCCTTGTATTTGTTACAGTCAAAATCTTTTTTTGAGCAAAGATTATATTATTGTTAATATAGTTGAAATATTAAAAATCTAATAAAATAATTATTAGCAGTGTAGATCTAATTATTACAGAAAAAAAGAAAGGCAAATAAATACATTTATTCCTACAAAAAGTGTCTCCTTGCCTTTTTGCTCTCCTCAGGGGCTACAAGGAAAGACATAGAAGTCAGCATTATGACGTTTAATATCATTCATGGTTACCTTTCTGTAGTGGCAGGCAGTGTGGTGATGCTGTGTATATGGCTTATTATTAGTTCAGATACAATTCACACAATGGAGACATATCTACTCTTTAATCTCTCATAGAATTTGCAGTCTTCTTTCAAAATGCTTCCAGAGTGCATGCATGTATCCTCATAGATTCTCATTGCTTACTAGAAGGAATGTCTGCTATAACTAATGTTGCTGAGTAAAGTCTAAATAATTAAGTGCTGTTAGGTGGATAGAACTCTTCATCTGAGAGAGGAAATGCAGTCATTACTTGTTCACCAGATTTTTTTTCTTGTGCCAACCAGTGTAACTTCAATCTTAAGGGGGGAAGGGGGGGGGGGGGCAAACAACCCCAATAAAAGGCAAAACCCCAAAATCTAAAAACTATCAGATATTTTTTCTATTTAAGTTTAAGTTTCTGACAAGCCTTGAGAGAGTAAGTAAACATACCTTTTAGGACATGATGAAAAAAGAAGCAAAGCCAAAACAAAGTAAATATGACACCATTATAGCCCGTCCATCATCACAATTTACTTA
Source organism: Ciconia boyciana (assembly GCF_034638445.1). Lineage (NCBI taxonomy): Eukaryota > Metazoa > Chordata > Aves > Ciconiiformes > Ciconiidae > Ciconia > Ciconia boyciana. The sequence goes on from NC_132934.1 coordinate 180,076,346, forward strand.
GTGATTTCTTATAAACACAGAACTAAAAAGGTCACAGTGAAGAGCTCTCAGGTACTCCAGAGCTTCACAGCTAAATACTGGACTTATTGCTACTAGTTCTGAATTGCCTGGGTAAGCCACTCATATGAATAACACAACTCTATAAAGAACAAAAGCTTCAGTTAACGTAAGATTATGACTTTTAAAGTGTAGTTTTATTTGGAATGAAAGTAACACATATATTTTAGAGGAAAATTCGAAAAAAGAAGCTTAGTTTTAGGTGGATAGAAATCTTTTTCCTTGACAAACATCCAAACTTTTCATTTTTAGTTGAACATTTTTTATTTTCTGGGTCTTTTTTAGTGAATATCAGTGTAAACAGTGTTTTCAAAGTGAATAATCAAAATAATATTTTCCAAAACTCTAAAACTGGTATACCTCAACCTTGTGGGAATTTTCTGAGGATTGCTTCCACATGAAATTCTACAGCAAGTGGCCAAATTTTGTGAAGTACTTTGATTGCAGTGGAAGTCATATGCACTCTGCTGTGGACTAACTAAACTTTCAGAGATATGTTATTCTATTGATCTTCCAGGTTGCCTTTCTATATATAATCACATTTCATTTTTTCTTAATTTTTCTAACTTTTGTATGTTTTCTTGGTTGCTTCAGGATTTTGAGCATCTTATGTATTCATGCTCCAGCTGTCTTGTGTTCAGAACTGGAAGAGATCATGACTCGTTTCCTAAGTGTTTCTCTTGACATCATATCTTCCACATTGTTTAGCTTTACAGTGAGTAAGGCTGTCATATGGCTGCATATGCAGCAAGCTGTTCGGGGGTAAAGTCATTTATTACATCCATGAAGGAGCTGCCAGCTTTGCTATTAGGTAGGATTCATTTCCTATAAGGTAGGATTAATTTTCAGAAAAGTTGTGCCTCGAATTTGCATTTTACCTCCTTGTCTTCTGTCAGCAGTTATGTGTCACTTACTAAATAAACTTATTTTCCTGATATGAATAATTCAGTACTGAATCACCTGTGGTTCTGCCATGTTCATCATGAAAAGCATTTCTATTTGATGTATGATTCTCAAACATAGCTAGAGATAGCAGCAGTGAGAATGTAAAATTGATTTTTAGGCATTAAGTTCAGATCTAAGAAGTGGAAAACAGAAACCTTTTGATTTGTAAAATGAGTAAATTTGATGTGTGGGCCATTTAGACACTGAGGTGGAGCCTCAATATATTATCCTTTGCAGAATCATTTGTCTAACCATAGTCTTACTTCAGATTCATACCAGTTTACATCAAGATAATTAAAATCTCCCATCAGTACTGTTTTTCCTTTATCATAAACCCTTTTGATTTCATAGGCTATTTCCTCATCTTTATGGTACTTTTGATCTGGTGGTCTATAACGAATGCCCGACATAAATTTGAATCTATTGCAACATCCATTTTCCTTCCAGAGTGATTCTGACTTACCTCCAGTTATGTACACTTCTCCTAGGTTACTTATTTTCTGTCCTTCGTCTATATATAGACCAATGATTTCCTGAGCTCTTTTGTTGCTCCATAAAATTCTAAATTAATGCTAGCATGTCATACCATTCATTATATTACTTGATATTAGAGAATGACTTTTCCTCTTTCTTTCTAAACTTAGTGAAAATATTTTCACTTGCTTTAGTTGGAAGTGGTTTGGGCTCTAAATTCTCACTAGGAAGGACTGTAAGATTTCAATTATCCTAAAGAAATTGACAATTCTCTTAAGAAGTTTCAATCTTACAGCAAAAATAGGCTAGATAGTCTAATATCTCTTATCTAAACATTGTTGTGAAGTAAAATACAAATTTAATTTAAAACCTTTTTTTCTGTTGCAGCTCAGTAGAGCTCATACTTTAAATTGTTTTAAGGTAGGCTTCCTACCTTCCTATTATTTACTTTTAAGACAAAACAAGCTTATTTTTCTAACTTTCTGGAGATCATTGCAGAGAATGATGACAGGTAATTTTTTGTCACTCTAAATGACATTATCCTGCCAGCTGTCTCAGTGGCAAGCAAGGCTGTACATCTTGGGAGAGAAAAAGGAGAGGGATAGAGACTTTTGTTAGCAACAGAGTTATTTCTATCCTACTTAGTAATTTTTGCATTTAAAAAATCCATTAACAAAAAGTACTGACTATCTAAGCTATTAACTGTATGTTTGTGCCTTTACAATCACATTAGAAGATAACCAGAAGAAGTTAATATAATTTTTTCCACAAATAGGATTGGACACCACTGGTAGTTGTTGTGTTCCACCCAAATAAAAAATAGATAGTAATTTTTATCTCTAATAGAAATCCTATCAACATTCAGGTCAGAAAGAAAACCTACTCTCAGTCCTAATATTTACAAATAAAACTAACATAATTGGCTTTTACAAATTAAAACACTGGCCATAAATAAGCACATAAGAAAGATGAATCTAAGAGCAGTGTCTGATTTTGGTGGGATTTTACAAACATCCCCATCCAATTGTAAGTCAAGTTAAGAAAAATAATTCAGATGATAACTTCAAAGCAAATTGAATAAAGGCTATACCATAGCAAAAATATCTATTTCTCTGTTTACAGGATGGGAGACAATGTACTGGTGCTCATGGAAGTGTTTTGTTGAAACATTCATGTATTTATGAAGCTAAGCTTTGAGGACTGTTAGAAGGTTTTTATTTCTGCTTCAAGATTTTGTCCAGATGAAGAATGAACACTGAACATGTCTCTGAGGAAGGGAGAATGATATGCCCTGAAACGAAAGTAATGACAATATGTCTAACATTAAGCAATAAGAAAGTATTTTCACTGTGACATCTTCTTTCCTAACATAACTTACAAGACAAAAACAACATGGTGACAAATGCTCAAATTATAATACTTAAATTAATATCTCTATGTCGTACCTCATTCCTAGCTGCACTTTGTAATTCTAAACTGTGCCTTACATTTTTGTCAAACATGACAATAAAAAGTTCTCAAATGTACTCTTGGGTGTAAACTTCAAAGGTCATTGAGAAAAGTGCCTAGTCAAAAGCAAAAAACACTGACAAAATGAAAGACTATGAGTGTTCACAATGTTAAAAGCACTTAATGTTCAATCCAAGACTCTAGATTTAGATCTTCAGTATTCTAATGTCAACTTCAACTGTTTCTCAACTCATCTAAGCAATTCACATGCAATGGAAGAGCAATCGACATTTATAAATGTACAGGAAGTAATTGGTGGAACATTTATGATTGCTTATTAGTGTGATCACAGAAACTTGGACACTGAACATTCCCATAAAAAAAAAGATCTGGCTGTCAACACAACCAACAACTCTACTGCTGAGAATTTAGTCAATCGTAGAACAAGCAAGTTGACTATTTATATTGAGAACCTGGTTACGAGTGCCTTTTTATTGATAAAACATTAAAAATAACAACTAGTATTTAGCTTCTGTTGGTGATTGAAGGTTGAGCTTGATCAGATGAGTGGCTCCCCTCATTGAAATAATTTTCTTCAAAGAGGACTTAAATTGCTAGTTCATAAGAAGCTATTCTATCATTTTTTTAGAAAATAATTATTATTATTAATAATAATTCTTAAGATAATAATAATTCAGATAAGAATAAATAATAATTCTTTAAGAAAATTATTAAGTCAGCTAAAGCCTTTCAGGATGTATATAACCTTTTTACAGTTTTCCTGCATCTTCTCATTATAATAATCATGTATAAAGAAAAAAGTGTAAGAAAAACTCAAGCTGCAGATTTCTTCACAGATATTCACATTATGGATAAAATATTGTGAAAAGTGGGAATCTGAAAGGATGATACTAGATACTTAGTAAATCCTGAGAAGATACTGTAAAGTGCAGTAGCCTTTCATGGTTTAATGTCAACTTTTGACCTTCACTGAGAAGGGTATGAAAATATACAGATTGTGTGACAGGCTGACATATTTTTGACAGGATTTATTTATCAGTACTTTCGAGTTCCTGAGGAGTTTATAATTATAGGATTTGAATATACTTTGTGGCAGTGTCTAGGTCACTCGGTTTATGATGTTTGATAAGCAGACATTCTTCTAGGCTTTCCATCCTGACTTTGCTGTGTCTATATCTCTAAGGATTCTTCTAATTTTTAACTGGCTTTTTTCTGGGTTTTGAGGAAAACATATACTGTTTTCAAATCTTAGCCCAGTTTCTGTCTCTTGCAGAGTGCTTTGATTTCCTTAGGCAGAGTGGTGATATACAGCTGATTTCTAATTTGTCTTTCAGACTAAGTTACCGTTCAAGGATAGTGATCTCAAAGTTGATGACATTAGCTATTACTCACACTTAACAATAAAGAAAACGTTCATCTTCTTCTCTACCCCTACTGTGCTCTGAAAATAGGTGAGAGAGAGAGAAAAAAAAAAAGTTGGTGGTAAGCTAATCTTCCCAAGATCACAATAGTCTGAAGGGGGAGCCTCTAAGAGGCTCTTCCATACGACTGAATGAGCAAATGAGTTCTCTTTAAATACTGAAGGGGGAGAAATAACAATGTACCTTGTTCTGTTTGATCAGGTCATTGGGCAACACTTTTGGAGGTCTAATCTTGAATCTGAACATCATATAGCTTGATATGCAACTAAATAAATATTATAGGTCTGTCAGTTTCTAGTGACTTGTTTTCATGTCTTCAAAGATGTAAAGATTGACAACGAATATTGCTCACCAGATAAGTTGTCAAACAGGGAAGGAAAGGAATAAATGTGTATACACATGCAGAGATTCACTTTTACATTGGCTGATTTTTATCCAGCTTCAAGATCTGCTACCATGGCTTTTTTCCCTTGTTTTGGTTTGGTTTCCTTGCTTTTTATGATGCATTTCCTATGCATTATGAGCTATTATACTGTTAGAATAAAACTAGGAGTAATATGAGATAGGTGCTAATATATACACAGGCACATATCCATGATAGTTGTTTCTGTGGCTGATACTAAACCAACTGGTGATATGTGAAACTGTTTCAGGATGGAGTTAGTAAAATACCTGTACAATTTAAGACTCCCTAAAGGTCACCTCATATACTTCTGTATCACAAGTCCGTTTATTTACCTGTACCAAACTGTATAAAATTCTAGGTGTTTAAGTGTCTAAAGCAATTACTGTTTTGTGATGTTTTTCACACAGTATCTAGATCATATCATGTCTTAAAGTATATTTAGTTCCTTTGGTCCAAAATACCAAATACCAATGCCAAAATAGAAACAGTAAAACAAAAGTTAACTCTGGTTAAGATTGGAAGGGTATAGTGGCTTATTTCTTATTCATTACACTCTGTGTTCTTTGTAAAATGCCAGAAACATAAATTTACCACAGGAGTAGGCTTACCATTCACTTCATCCTCAATGTAATATTTTTCTCATACAACACAGTTGTTCTTTTTTCCTGTTCAATCTCTTATTTCTTTTGAAGTACAGAAAAAAATTCCAACATCCTCAACATACAATTAGCAACACACAATCAAATTACTAAGGAAAGAAAACAGTTTTCATTTAATTTTACAGCTGATAAGAACTTTTCTTGCCCAGAACCTTGCCTTCTCTTTTACAATTCCTTTATCCGTAAATTAACAAATTTAAACACTGATGGTACAAAAGCCCATCATTTACATAACAAGGAAAAGCAGGTAAATTTCAGCAGTGCCCCACCTACTGTAAAGTATTAATAATATGCTTCAGCAGTCTTAATTACTTTGGTGACCTTCTTAATTTAACAGATTTGGCTTTCCCCATTTGTAATTTTGCAGCAATAATTGGATAACTAGGCAAGGCATGTACCTAAACAAATTAGGGCTTTTTTAATAAAACTTGATTATTCACAGTTCATTAGACAAAAAGCTGCATTTTAATATTAATTGCAATCACTACTGTAGAATGTCATTCAGAATTAAATATCATGCTCTATTTTTTATGTTAAATTTATTCAGAACAGTGAATTGCTGTATATAAATTAATACCTTTGAAATATATTAAAATTGTAAATGTAAATGTATTTATATTTATACTTTGACCCCAAATCTGCTTTTTTACCTCATTGAGAAATGCCTGTTCATTTTAGTGGTATGGAATAAGTTAGTTTAAGATTCATTTGCCTTCTAGTCGTCTATACTTCTCCAGTAATTTTGACTTGGAATTGCGTTACTGAAAATCATAATATCAAACAATATGATGCCCTTAGCTATGAATATCAAGGTCCAAAATTATATGATTGATTAATGGATTAATGCATCAAACATTTCTTATGAAGGTCGAATTTTTAAATGTATTTCAAATAATTCAGTCTTATTCTCACTGATACTGAAAAAAAGTATCACTTCAGTAACAGGAATATGAAAATTCCTTTCCTTAGAAAGGAAATTCCTTTCCATTGTTTTTAAGAACATGTTTTCTATCAGGTATTTTGTTAATTTGCAGCTATCTCACAGGGCTAGTTTTAATGTTGATTACAGGCCTGTTACCAAGTTCTAAACTTGAACGAGATGATACAAAGTTTGTGTTGTGTTAAAAACGTTAGTGTTAAAATAAGAAAGGAAAAATGTGGAGAAACACCCCTCTGACAGGAATACTCTTTTCCACCATAAATCTCACAGTCTTCTCTTATTCAGTAGGTAGTTTTTGTGCAAGTTTTGCTCATTGTCTGAAGATATTTTCATATTGGAAATGAGCTGTACTGTTTTGTGGATATTTTGATCATTTTTTAAACTCTTGAATATCTCAAAACAAAGTATGAGTAAAAAAATCCCATGCATTCTAAAGCAGGTATTACGCCTGGAGAATAAATAAATAAACAAATAAGCATAGCCTGGCAACTTACTCTTGAGAAATTACCAGTATATTTTTTCCTAACTTAACTTTTGCATTCATATTCATGAAGGCAAAGGGTCAGTTGCATATATGACTTCACCACAGGACATTTTTATCCTCGATCCAGATCTAATTGAGGCAGCTGAAATGTGAGCATATCTTGCTTATCCCTGACCTACAATTTCTGTCTGTTCTAAAAGTGAGAATTAGTTTGGTCACCCTGCTGTCAGCCCAGGGCATCTTCTGACAAGAGATTTCTAATACACTGAACAGCACTTTACATTAAGTGGTACTAATTACTGGGGTTGGGTAATCAGTTTGACCAGAAGTTGGAAGCATAACTACAGACTATTTGAGGATTCCAGCAGGAACTGCTGAGATACTTATTACTGTTTATTTTCTTATTTATGAATTCCATAAGAATGGAAATTCTTAAAGCCCAAATCTTCCCCAATGTGTATCTGTGTACTTAGTTACAATAAACAGTGCATTTTAGTTTGTATTTACTAAAAGAAAGTCAGAATTTAAAACCATTTAATAAATAAGGACTAGGAAAAGTTGGGAGAAAAAAGCCTCAGGAAGTTTCTGTTCCCCAAAACTCTGTCCTTCCTGAAACATTGCATCGTTGTATGGAAAAAATTTATAACCTTGCAGGAGTGGCAAGAAGGCAAGTTTACATTTGATTTTTACCTCTATTCTAACTTGCCATTTGGCAGTTATGTATATTTGTGTTGTGATGGCTTCTCCATTGATATAACAGGGGTGGTAGTACCCAAGTTCACAGGATGTTACGTCAATAAATTTTTAAAGCATCCTGACTCTGAGGATAAAATAAATTATTCTTAATTAATGTTAATAGTATTGATACATTTATGCTGTTTGCAAAAAAGGAAAGAATTCAGTTTCTCTACATTTGTTGCCCCTGAATCTCAGAGCATCTTCTCCCAGAGTATTTTCAGTTTTCTATTGCTTCTACTCCATTCATATTCTGTCTCTAATTTCCAGGTGCCAATGTACTGCAAAGGAGGTTTCTAAAGGGTTTCCCTGAAAGAAGAGAGGCTATTCATTTTAGGAGGGCCTATAGAAGGTTTTTTTAGAAATTTATGGATTCTAAGGCATGTAAGAGTGTGTTACTGTCTGTACAGGGTTCAAATTCTTCTGGGGAACTTTTTACAGAAGTTGTGGAAAAAAAAACAGTTGGTAAAAGAAAGCCCCTTGGAGCTGTTGGAACAGAAGTGCATAGTTATTTAAAAAGGCTTTTATGATACTTTGTCTTTCGTAACACAGTTGGACACTATACAGGTAAAGTACCTTTCAGTATAGCGTAGTTTTCCCCATTTCAGGGGTGTGTGCTTTCTGCATCTTATGTGTCTACTTTCCTTTCCTCTCTCTTCCACATAACTTTTCTGTGGTAGTTTTATCTTTTTTTGGTGTTTCTGTCGCTCTATGAAACGTAGATCTCTCAGTTTAATTCTGCCACTGATTCCCCTTTAAGTAACCTATTACAATGCAAATTAACAGTAGACTTGAATTCAAAAGGATACTTTGTATGGGATTCATCTGACAAAAGCAGATGATTTCAACATCTTTGCCTGAGACACCCTAAGTTGTCTTTACAGCTAATAGACCGAAATAAGCACTTCTACAACGTTATTCATTTTATCCTCAGATAACCATTTACAATGGATCAGGTGACTTCCACCCAAAAAGAAGCAATTTCCAGCTTGGGAAAGATAAACAGTAAGGCCCTGAGCATGCAGTTTAGCTATGTTAATACTGCAAAAGTGAAAACCAAAAAGTCTGTTCTGTGAAAATGAAGGTTACACTCTGCCTTTGACTGGGTAGTGCAACAATCAAGCATTTCTAAGTTACTAGCTATGTTGTAATATAAATGTGAAATTTTGTTGAATATTGGAAAAGAACTCTTTTTTTAAGACACTAGCATATTTTGTCATCCGAGTTCACTATGCTCACTTCTAAAACAAATAAAATCATTGTCTCATTTATTTTTATTTTCTTTTATAAAAATTGCTCATTTTTCTGTGATGTAAGTGAAGACTGTTTGGGGTTTTTTACATATGCATTGCTTCAAAAATTTGGAGCTCAATTTAATTTCCTAAAAATGGTAATCTGATATTATTTGAGCTGACCTAGCTTAGCATACCACTCGGCCTCCACCTGGTACTCTGGAAGAAGAAAGCTATTTCTTTTCACCATGTAAGTGGTTACTTTGAACAAAATTCAGCTTATCTAAAGGCAGGTATCTATAATAGTCCAGATAATTCCATCTGCATTAGAGCTCCCTAAAGACAGGTTACAGGATTACACTCTTCCTCTAGATGCAATAAAAATATATAATGTATCTAAATTGGGTCATGAAGGGAAATTAGAAACTTAAATCTGAAAATATGAATTGAAAGAGTCCTGGTTTAGCTACTACTTCAGTTTAGAGTTTCCTGAACTTTTTAAATGACTCAAATTTCTGCTTTAAATTTTCACTAACATCTGAAATTCTGTGCGTAGGTACAGAGGTCTCTTGGCAATGCTGATCAGCTAAACTTGTATGCATCCAGGTTCATAAAATAAAGTATTATTTTCCTTAGGAGTTTGGTACTGAGATTTTAAAAACATTCATAAGAAGTAAATCCTCCAGAAAATACAGACACATAAAATTTGAGATTCTTTTTTTAGACAGTGCCATATGTGAAATTGTCCCTGCTTCAAATATTAATCAAATTATTATAGCATGTGTCCAGTGCCACTCCTTCAAACTGAGACAAATTCAAAAGCTTATCTTCCACTTGTAGAAAGGAGCAGTAATCTAATGAACATTAGATTAAAAACTCTTTTAGGAAGGGAGAGTGAGAGCAAGGCAGAAGGGGGGAGAGAGATGGTTTGTATGCAAGTACACAAAGTCATATACTTTAGTGAACACATGGTACTCAAATACTATAATAATGCAAGACATGTACAGACCTGATGTGTTCAAATCCAATGCATACAGTTCCCAAACCCAATACATATGTACAACAGCAGTGGATGGTCTATTAGAACTTGAAGGCTAATCTACTCCATCTCATTTTTCTCAGGTAAATACTGCTTGATCTCCCTGACTTATTTTTTCTAAACTCTTTCTACACATCTTCAAAACTAATGATTCTACAACTTTCCTAACTAACCTCAACTTCTGCTACTTTTAGAGCTAGAAAGATCTGATTTTTTTATTGTTTTGCTTTGTTTTCCTCTAGTCTGAATCTTTCTTTATACAAAATATGGAGCTTTCTTGTTCTTTTGATGGCCATAAGGAAGAGTTTACCACTGTCTCTTCACAGTAAACTTCTACAAACTAGAATTTTTTTATTATTCCTCTATTCTCTTTTCTAGAATGGGGAAATCAAACAAACAGAAACACCTTGTTTATTTTAACTTTTCTATTAGTTCACTTTCTGCAAAGTTTTAACATCCTTGATATTTGTGTTCAGGATGTCTTTCAGTAAAACAGTAATATTAATATATCTCAGGGAAAAAAAGTTAAAAAGAGAGAAAAAAGAAGGAGAGAACACAACTTTTTAAGTACTATATAGTTATGGTACTTGTAAGTACTTCCCCTACATGAAAAGAGATCTACAGCTGACCTAAATTGTGACAGATCTTTTGCAAGTACCATGGAAACATATATTTCAGGAATTATAAGAATAGTAACATTTTATCAGTATAACACATGAGATGAGTGGCAAATATGACTCAAGATGTTAAACAGACATTTCTAACAATGAAATGTTGCCTTATTTCTGACAAAATCTAGTCAAGAAGTACTAACTTATGGTTTACTTGCATAGAGAAGGCTAATTAAAAAATTACAGTAGAACAATTTCAGTGTTATTGAACTCTGAGAAAACACAAAGGATGAGCTGTATCTCCTCATTTAAAGGCTAGGAATTAATTTTAAGTTAATTGTCTAGCTAAAAAGACACAGAGAAGTCAGCCTAAGAATAAAATTAAATTTTCTCTAATTTTCAGTTAGATGTCAAAGGTTTTATTATTATACCTCCATTATCTCTCCATAGACATCTCAGGCTCTATTCAGTTGTTTGAATGCAGAACATTTATGTCATTTGGGAAGTTCTAGACTCCTACTTAGCTTCCAAAATACCACTTCAAGAAGGATACCTGTCCCATGTCATGCAATTTACATACATCACTGTGCTTTTGCTTCTCTGCAGTATCTTAAATGCCTGTTTGGATGACTGGATCTGATCCTCAGTTTGAAGCAGAATTGCATCACTAATGACTGGACAGACTGGTGGTAAATTCAGTTTTTGCGATATGGAACACCACCTGATCTCTTTTCTTTCATTAGAATAAAGTGGGAACAATCAAAATACACATATTTAAATTTATTTTCTCCCTTTTCTCTTTCAAAAGCCTACAAAAGGCCTGTCTTACTCATGAAGAATAAAGGTGAATGACTAGGTGAATTTTTTTTTTATAAAACAGACTTTCATAATAAATGTTATTTAGAACTCAGAATTTACTCAATTTAACAAAAAAAATCCTTTCACTTTGTGGTTCTTGCTTTTCTCTTATTATTCACAGAATGAAAACCTAACACCATTCTGTATTTATCTTAAAACGTATTTGCATATCAGCAGTAACCTCTATATTGCGCATTTTATAATGTAAAAGGAAATCTCAATGGTATGTTTATAGAGGAAAACTTGATGCTGAAAAGCAGAATACTTCTGAATGAGAAACGAAAAGGCTTTTGGGGCATACCTAAACATATGAACTTCTAGTTCTTTGTACTTATTTGAAATTTCTAGGATTTTTAGGAGTCAAGTATTTCAATTATTTCTTATAATTAAATATATATATATATTCTTATGTTATAGCCAACCAATTAAATTCAAAGGCAGTTCAAATATAAAGTGAGAGAAACAAAGTGATGAATCAAACTTATCCAACAGATTTTAGAAAATGTTATATTCCTTTGTAAGTCAAATGTGATGATCACATTTTCATGTCAAAACCACATACACATTGGACTGGCCACACAAAGAGAAAGGAATATGACCACAATAAAAATGATGACAGACCTGTCAGCATGCCTACATCTGGAAATTGCAGTTCGTTTCTAAGGAACAGAGCACTTCAACAAATACACTGGCACTTGACAGGTGTGCTGTGGCCTAAGGATAATTAAAGCTGTTCTTGCTTTCTCACCTGAAAACTTGTTTGTCTGTCTGTTTCAGGGTCCAGTCATGCAAGCTGGTAAGTGCTTTCTGCAAGGCCACAAATTCCCTCAGCTTCAAAGTGCACTCTCAGAGAGTAATCAGTAGCTAAACTGATATGGTTCAGATCTTACCTCCTTCATATAAAAGGTCTGCTAAAGCATTACACTGAGGGGAATGTTGTGGTAGATATTGCAGTTCCATAGCCATGTATACACAAATGTGTCCCTACAAATCTTCCACAAAGAACAGCTAACTAAATGTGATGCCTGTGGATTATGTCAGCAGCTCTGCTTATTAGAATTCCAGAAGCTTTTGTGACCATTACAATAATAATTTTAAAGAAGTATTTATATACACATATTAAATGATCACTTATGGCATTAAAATGTATGTTGTCAAGAATTTTTAATCTTTGACTGTTCCAGGCAGAATATACAAAATGTTCCTTATTTAATCTCAAGTAGGAAATTAAGCAGATGTGCTTATGTAACTATATTTAAAATATTTTATGCAATACTGAGAGAAGAAAAATTATATAACTGATCAAACTTTGTTCCCAGGGAAGCAGACAAGACTTTCTTAACCATTGTTAAGAACAGGCTTAGACTTAAACACATATCACAGGACCTTTTAAACAAAGATTAACCTTATCTATTGAAAAAAAAAACAATTTAATAAGTAATCAAGCCAGTAAAATTATTCATGTAGGAAATAAGCTTCAGAGAGGCATAGTTATATTTTATACATTTATCACTGAAAAAAAGGAATTATATTAGTTAAAAATGGGGATCCCAGCATATTGTTTTAACTCTGTTAATGTGAACTAAATAATGTTTTATTGAGCAGAGGTTACAATGTCAGTATTTACATAACAAGAGTGTTTCTTTGAATTAAATAGTAATCAGGAAAGTTGATAATCAGTTTCATTTCTTTCTCTGCACTTTGCTACAATGGTAGAAAAATGAATATTATGTAACGAAGTTCTTTAATAAAAAAATAGCTACTTCAGCATCAGCCTTAACTTGAGATCATTTACTTACAATCTTGTTTCCCAAAGGCTAAAACTCTTAGCCCACTATTAAGTTTGCCTACATCCTTGCCAATCCCACATTTGCTCTCCTGATGCAACACTGCTTGTTCTACAGGCAAATCCTAGCAAGGACACACTTTCAGCAAGGCTCTGAGCTCATGCATCCTAGCTGAGGAATATGACTCACCAGTAGGTGTTACCGTGCTAACAGGAGAAAATATAAAACAATAAAATCAGGGAATTTTCTGAAGAGAATAAATAATTTTGGTCTTAAATATGACTAATGAGAAAAGAAACCTGGATAATCTGTTTTTATTGTCTCTCAGTGACCCAATGTATGGGTGCACGTGTCAAGGTTTTGGCAGCAGAGGGGCTGCAGGGGTGGCCCCTGTGAGAAGAGGCCAGGGGCTGCCCCATGCTGGACACGGTTCCAGCCAGCACTAGCTTCACACTAGCTTCTGTGTTGTACAGTATAGATGAGGTTGAAATTATAAACAATCACAAAGAAGAACTGTAATCTGATAAAGCAGGTGACTAGTACCATTGAGATGCTCTTTAGTATCTATGACATCTGTGCAGCTCTGTCTGAAATGATGTCAGACTTCCAGGATTACTAGGTGCTACTGGAGGGGCAGCTGGAAGCTGTGTGGGAAGCCACAGTACTTGAAAAGATATCAGCCAGCTGTGTCACAGAACACAGGGATGCCAGTTTATGGCACTATTTACACTGCTGATTCCCTTCACAATATGTATACAGTCTTATAATATTTCCCTTATAGGTAACAAAAGTCCAGTGTGCAGAATTATAATTATTTTCAGAGATATATTTATTAGCACGAACATTTTAGCCTTTCTTTGGATATTCAGAACTTCTTTCTATGCCACCTACGAGACTACTGATAGGTGAAACATCATACACATCCTCAACCCTAGGAAAAAAGGAGAGAATGAAAATTCATGATGCATACATCATGAATTTTCTCAGTAACCTGAGACACAAAAGTGACTTTGCAATCTTCTATTGTATGCATAATTTTTAAATGCATTTAAAGAATATATAAAGAGTGTACTCATTATTTGAGTAATTATTACAGATGCAGTATTACATTATTACAGCTGCAGTAAAGTTGCTTTTATGCTAGTGTGTGGAGGGGATAGCATGCTCTTAAACCTTCCTTCCCTCATTACCTTCAAACAGGAATTCCAGGAATAAGAAAGGGGAGGTGCAGTTTGACATTGGTTAACATAGGAACTTAAAAGCAAAAGTAGCACTGGATTCCTCTATCTCCCTTTTCACTCTGGCAGGGAAAGAATAGTGGTAGAGGTAAAAGGCCAAGTATAAGGATGCCCACAAGTGGGATGATGAACTTTTGCATTTACAATTTTCTAGCTTTTTCTGGCATCGATTTTTGCTACATTATCCTAAGGAAGATAAACCCCTGGATCCTGAGGAACCGTAAGTGATGAAAGGCTTCATGTTAGTCTTTTTGCAGAAGGATAATTTACACCATGCACACAGACTGAGTCTCTGTCAGGGCAAGCATCATAGAAAATATCTCACCACTAGTCTCCTTGTGGGACTTTGTGCTGAGAGCTGTGCTTACTCAGCATACTTTTGTCTCAATGAAAGGGAAAAAAGGCAAACAAACAATAAAGCAATTCTTAAAATGCTGGAATAAAAGAATGTAATGATTTAATACTGTCAGATGCAGTTGTTGAATGAATAGGGGGAAATAGTAAAAATGTTAAGCTGTCATATGGCCAGGAATATGCATGACATTCTGAAAAGCATTAAAAAGGGTGGGAAGAACTGCTAGCCCTTCTACCTATCCTTTTCAACCATCACAGGTTTTGCAGGTCTGCAGGCACATACTGTGTCACACGTCAATAAATAACTGTAGTGTAAATCAAAAAAACCCTCTGTGTTTATCTTAGTAGAAACAAAAAATGTATTATTTTTTTATTAAGTACTATTTCAGGACTTTTAACAAATAGCTCTTCATATTCTATTAATTTTCATTGTTCCCCCTGCCCCATATATTGGAAATACAACACATACATATATGTACATAAGTTTTACAGCTATGTAAAAAAATGTAGAATTTCATACAATCTGAGTATCAAGCTAAAGTATAAAGTCAGTTAACATGCTCTGATTTGTTTTTAAATCTTTATTATAATACACGAACAACATTTTCTTATGTCCTGGAACACATCATGGGAAATATCTTGGCAGAATCTTAGATTTTGTAGCAACTTCTAGCCTTAAATGCACAATTAGTAAGATTTTAGAATTTTTGGAAATTTAATAAATTTGATTTCTCTGAGAATGACTTAGACTTTATATTCTAAGCTAGTTACACATTATTCATCTGCACACCTTATTATATTTCTTAAACTTCCTTTTGTTTCAGAGGTCACTTGTGGGTGAATTGAATTCATTGGTTCTACAACTAATGTACATAATACAGATTGCTTAATCTAATGAGGTTTCACTTTCATAATACTAGATAATCAGTAGAGAACTATGACTTTGAGCTATACCATAGTTACCTTAACTCTGCTGATAATTAAAAAAGCCATTAATTCAGTGACGTTACAAGTACATTATTGCAAAAAATACACTCCACTCCTTTTTACATCCTAACATTAAATGTTGTATACTTCATATGTGATGTTATTAAACAGGTATTGTAACAACCTTTTCCAGTGGAAGTATAACTGACTTGACCATACACTTTCACTTAATTTAACCATATGGAAATGTAGTACTCCCCAATGATTTTCCTATTCACAATGAAAACAGGGGGGCAATATGAGGTAGAGATTACGGTCCTCAAACAATAATTTTAAGGAGAACATCATTCCAACAAGTCCTACACAGCAACAACCTTCCAAAACGTCTTACTATTAAAGAACTTCAGAACTTGAATAGTATGATTTTCATTATATTTACTACATTAAAGAAACAGTTGAAAGAGCCTTAACAGGGAAACAAGCTGATGTTATTTCTTGAAACTACTTTACTAAACAAAATATCATTGTTCATAACCAACTATTTTTAGCAGTCAAATTTCACTGCAGTCCTTCCTAGATTTAACTTAGGTACTGGTCACCTAAATTATAATATAATTAGTAATATTCCTAAATTCTGAGTGGAATCTATAGAAATTAGTAAAACTAGTTCTTGCTTCTACTCCCTCTGAAGTCAGACAGCATAGAATAGAAATTCTCATTGAAATTCAAATAGCCCAGACCATAAATTAATGGAAACTAAACTGAATTATTCCTGCATGTGTTTTAAGTGCACGTTGAGTTTATAAGCCATGAACTTATATTATTTTAAAAAAGTTTCCTCTGTTACGATAGCTCTAGTTTTTTGCTAGACTTGCTAATATTCTCCGATGTAATATCTTATCTACTGCAATTTGATAGCATTACTTCTTTAAATGCTGAGCACATGAAAGCTATGTGAGTTTTGCAGTTCATAGTACACAATAATTTAAGTTTAGTGGAAAGCATAGGTAGATTTTATAATGGCTTTTTAACTGCAGACAAATACACCATTTACTATGAAGCACTTTTAAAATGAGTATCAGGCAGTGTCTAAAATCTATAATCTAGCTTACAGAGCTGTAAACCATGATCCATTTAAGTGTCACAGAGAATTATATTTATTTCTATGCCAAGTAGTAGTGAAACTAGTATCAGTAAGCATGTCTAAATCACAAGTCTATTTTTTTCACTGTTATCTTTATTCTGATCTAAAAAAGGATATAACAACTGATAGAAGCAATGCACTGCTATGTTGTAGGAAACAGATCTGAAGAAAGATCAAGTATAAAGACACTATTTTTTCCCTAAAATTAGATTAAGTGTGTGCTTATTAAGAATGTAGAAAATAATGTCTAGTGTGGCTCTTCTATGACTCTCATAAGTCTTTTGACAGTGCAGAAAAAAAGAATGATTCTGTACAGGTATTTTTTTGATAGGTACAACTATCACATTTTTGCTAGTAGAATATTTTGGAAGTCACACAATCCTGGCCTTCTCTTTAATTTTGTTTTGTTATTTTTGAGACAGTTGCTTCATATTTTCCCTGGTCCAAATGATCAGTTTTTGTATTGTTTCATATCAAAGAACTTTATGAAAATCTGGTTTACATTTCTTTTTTCATGTCATTGAAAAAGAGCATGTGACTGTACAGAAATAGTAATGGTCATCTTTGCAAGCACAGGTGTGCATGCTATCTTTTTGTTTATTTCTTTGTTTTGTTCTTTTAAACTTCACATATATTACCACTAAAAGTAGCAAGAAAATTAGGATCCAGTACTGCAAATAAATCAATGCCAATACCAAAAAAAGACTTTTTTTTTTTTTACATCAGAATAGAAGACAATATTTTGAAAAAAAGATAAAGATCCGTCATGCCAAAACATCCAATAACCCAGTGGTTAAGGAAATACCATAGGAAGAAACATTTCCAAATTGTATTATTAGTCAGACAAAGCAGGGTTTTAAATTACCTGTTCTGTATTTAAAGAGAATGGCATTACTAGTCTTTGAAATATTTCTTGATCCTTGTTCTTGATTTACTTTATTTTTTCCTTTTTCAATAGACCTGAAAAAATTCCTTATGAAACAGTTGATTTGCATCTTTCGGTTAGTGGTCAGGAGTTTTGGCACTAATTCTTCTTAATGCAGAGCCTCAAATATTTGTGTCTGGCTTCCCTCTCTAATTTTAAAAAGAATATGTATAGTGCTTTGTCTGTATGGATATTATTTCATTTGTTGTTTTTCTCTTAATATCCTGCCAATATTAATTTTGGAATTCAATTCCTGGCCATGACTCTTGTCAAATTTTCACTTATGGGAGGGAGTTGATTGCACTTCTTTGTAACTGTGTCTTTTAACTACTTGCTATTCTTCATTTTCTAGATCCAGACTCTTCATCTTGATTTATCCTTTACTACCTGGTATCTCCTGCTGCCTTATTCCTGTTTCACATGCTTTTCTGTGTGAAGAAGTTTACACTTTTATGAAAATTACATGCAAGACATCTTGCATAACAAGAGTCTATAGATTTTAAGTTATTTGTGCACTTTCTGCATCTAGTTAATTTGATTATCTCCTCTGTTCTTTAGGCCACAACCTGCACTACCTCAACAGTCATCATTACCTTGTGATTAACTGTATTTAGAACAATAAGGATTAAAAGAATATTTCAATCTTCTCTTCCAAATTCTCTTGTGTTCTGCTTTCCATTTAGTGAGCTATTTGGATTATGGCTATTAATTACATGAGCAGAGTCAGAAAGTTGTACCAGGGTTCTTTATTTCAGTCTGATTTTTAAATTTTTTTTTTTCTGATTCTAATATTTTCTAACTGTGTTTATCTTTTGGAAAGACTGTATATGCTATATGTACATATGTACCTATGTATATTTCTATTCTACTTTTACTTTTTCTTCTCTTGTCTCATTATCCAAAAGCCTTTAGGCATGAGAAAATAAAAATGTTTATTTCCCTCTATTTTATAGAGATGAAATTTTCAGAGAAGCCTTAGATCCCTAGTTATCCTGAAATTTCTTCTGTGAAAAAATTATACTGCTAGACATACACTGCTAACAATGAACCACTTCCAAGTGAGGTTGGTTGCCCTCTCAGATGGTGGAAGACATGCCCTAGAAGGCAGGCCCAATGTATGCAGGGCATGCACTAGTAGCTTTGTCTGTCTCTTGTGACATACTAATACATGTATGAGATCTTACATACAGAAAAATTCCTTATCTTCTTGTACTCAGATGGAAAAAGGAAAACAATTTTACAGCCTAAATGCACTGTTTTTCTTAGTGTTACTCCGCTTATTCCTGCTTTTACTGTTATGTTAAAATTCTGCCTGCAAAGGTCTAAATCTTTCAGTTCCTGAGTTGAATTTACAATGTTCTATCAGCTATTTAAAGTTATGATTAAAGAAAGAAATGTATGAAACCAGCACCAGACTAGAAAACAGAGAAGCTGCCTGGGAGAAGAAAGATATCAAAATACAAATAAAGATTACTCTTAAACAGTTCACCTTCTGATGGGGATTAGAGGAAATTACAAGCAATGGATTTATATGCATGCACCAAATATTGTCTAAGTTCACAGCACTCCTTTGAAGTGTAGGGAGGAAATTAAATAGCTGTCTCTTATCAGTGAAATCTGAGCTACATTCAAATATTGGATACATGTTAAACTGTACAGAAAGGTTGGAGAATAATAAAGATTACACAGAGGTAATTGTATTAAGAAATATTGTTATCTGTACAGAGGAAATAAAAATTATATGAGACATAAAGGGATAATGAGCACTGAAACACTGCAAATGAAAGGGCAGGAAGGCAGTCTGTCAAGGGAGCATAAACTAAAGAGGAAAGAATAAAGGCTTTCAGTGGCAAAAGGTGGGTCATCCTGCCCTGTTGGAGCACATATGTAAATAAGTACCTATTAAATTAAAACATCTGAACCTACATGAGGAGCAGGAGGTGAAAAGTGGACTTCTGAAAGAGCAGTGGCTTTCTGAGTGGTTTTATTTTGACACGACTCTCAATAAAAATGAAGTGTTGCATGCAACATGAAAAAGAGCAAAGCTTAAATTTACAGACAGAGATCCCATCCTTGGATCCCATCAGGATATAAAGTCTGTTTACTAAAGAGACAGATGTGATCACCATACAAAAAGCTTAATTACAACCTTTTACATATATGAAGGAAACAAATCCATAAAACGACAAACCTAGGTAACAAAGACAAAATGAGTAAGATCAATATGTAACTAATGTGTGAATCTTTCTGTTGCCTTTTACAATTGTGGAGTAAGATACAAGGCTGATGTAAATACACATCCAACACAAAATGTGAATATTGATGTAAATACACATCCAACACAAAATATTGGGTTTTTTTAGTAAGGAAGATCTGCTAATGTCTATTTATTTCATATCTAATAGATTGAGATTTATTGGAAAATGGAGAAATGACCAACAGCCTGAAGATGAGTAATCTCTGTATGACTTCAAAAAGCTCTGAAAATCAGGCAATAGACAAACTGCAGATCTGGAATTCAGAAAAATATTGAAACAGCACCCACTGCCTTTTCAGAGAAAGGCTTAGGCAAAATGAGAGGCTGGATCCAAATGACCTCTGAAGGCACTTTGGAAAACATTTCAATACAGAAAACTTTGTAGAATCAAAGCTGAGAAATAGACTGGGTTATAAAATTTTTATAAAAGATTCTTTTGAAATACTGTAGGAGCAATTGCTGGCTCTAGGGAAGCAACTTTAAAAGAAAGTTAAAAGCACTAATCTGTTATTTTATTCTGTACACTAAACAATGCATTACTGAAGTTATTCCATGTGGAATACAGAGCAGTCTCTCTAATGGAAAAGTTAGACTAAGGTTTTATAAACCAGTAAAAACTATAAACTCCCCACCTCCTCTTCTGTATAGAAGTGGGAAAGAATGAATATTCATCTACCTTTTAAAAACCTAGAACTTAAGAGTTACATTGACCCCACAACTTATTTAATGCCTTCATTACAAGGAAAAATATCTTACTGAACTCCTGCTGGACACCTGGAATGTTGCTCAGCTAGGTAACTGTTTGTGGGATAATGGCTGAGGTGACTTAAAAATTAGAACTTATATCCACACTTTTAGGTAAGGCACAGCATTGAAGTAGCTCCCCAGGTGGAATGAGGCTGACACGTAAGGAATCCATTCCTTGGGAGTTCCCTAGGCCTGCAACCTTAGATGTTGGTAACGCCAGGGGAACTTGGTGGGCTGACTCTAAGAGGCGCTGCCCGGAGGGTGTAGCGGTGTGGAGATGCCGCGGCCAGGCTCTGCAATAATAGGGGAACTTAAAGGTGTCATGGAACTGATAAGCTGCATATTTACTACCCTGGGCCAACAGCCTGCCACGTTTTTGACAAAATGCTGTCCTTTTGGTGAACTTTGCTCATTATAACATCATTATAATACCAAAACACACCTCCATCCCAAAAGCTACCCGCCTCCAAGGTGCACCCACCCCTCACTGAGCTTGCGCACTGAATTTTTCTAGCTTATACCTTTAAAAGCAAAGCGAGAAAACTTTACACCAATCCTAAACAAAGGTATGTATGACTAGAGTCACTCAAGCTCCACCCGAAGGGTGAAAGATAGTATAAAATAGCTTAAGAGAGAGATAATGTTAGGGAAGACACCATCGCGTACCACTCTGATGTTTGGGATCAGTCGATGGGCTGAGCCTCTCTTCCCCCCTCATTGGGACGCCTTTGGGTAAGAGTCGAACACTTGGTTATATCAAGTGCCTCCGTGGAAAACTTAGAAATCTCTATAGAGTCACTTTCTTATTCTTTTAACGCATTTGTGTCCGGCCGTGTTATTCATACTCATATTCTTGGTATTTGTATGTGCTTTGCAGACAGGGAATTTATCACCAGTAATCCAAAGAATCTATGTGTCTGTTGCTCTAATAAACTGCACTCTTCACTGCTCTGGCCATGGTAGTTCCTTCAACACGACCAGACTGGGGGAGTGTAAGACTGATGCTGTCGCCTTAACGAAAGCCCTGAACTAATAAGTGGCTATACACACAGTCCTTAGAAAATAAACCGTTGACCAAGTCTGAGACTAAGACTGGAGCTAGCCGCACCTAGACTCCTCTCTGAGAAGGAGTTTAGAAAGCAAGGGGGTCCTGTCTGAACCTCGTGACTCAACGGGAGGGTTCCCCCCCCGAGCCACTCCTCAGACTCCTATTTGTATGCGACAGTAACTCTTAACGCAACACTGTTCTACGGCTGCCAAAATCTTCTTCCACTCTTTGGAGAGATATCCAACACATGCAAAAGCCTGTTTGTATGAGTTTCTTCCTTTAGCTGAGGGAAAGACTGTCTTTAGACTTGATAGACACTGGGGGGGGGGGGAAGTTGTGTTACTGTCCCCCAAAAAACATAATTGTACCTGTCTGATCTACTGAGAGCAGAATAAATATATATTGAAGTTTCCTGATCTTGTAAGGCAGTTTTATTTAAACAACAAAATTGTGTGGCAGTAGAGTAGAATCATATTTAAAACCCTAAAACACAGTGAAAGGTCTGCATAAGCAGATATTTATTTTCTTTGAATCCATTTGAGCTTACTACAGATTAGTATAAGCCATCTTTCTCTGAACATCTTAACTCCTTTATGCTGCACTTGATTCGAGTTCCTCTGATTAGACAGAAATTTTCTTTCTTCCGGTCCCAAGGAAGAATTTGTATTTGGTAAATAGTGTTCTTTGTTATGTTCTGGGTCCACCCTTGAATGCTTATTTTAAACTGAACTGGTCTAGGGAGCGTGACTACCTTAGGAAAACTGGTCATGAATTCACTAGTAGGCCTGAAACAGAAACTGGATAAAATCTGGTAAAGACCATGAGCCCATGAAGGTGTTCCTGGCTTTCAGGACAAATGGGAAATGGGTATTTCAGATAGATGATCATGACTGCACAGTGTATTGGGAAGTCGGACAACAGATTGTACCACAAGATGAACTATCAGTCAAGGGTACTAATTCATCATCTTTACCAGCATGCAGGCAAGTTTTTATAAACTGACTGGTAAACATCAAATCACACAAACTCCTAAGCTTGCATCTGGAAGGATATTGCGACTATGAACTTTAACCTGAATGGACTATGTCATTCAGTGTTATAGACTGTATCTGATAAGGGATGTATATGCTGTTAACTTTCGCTAACTCAAAGTAGGCAGCCAGTGCTGAGTCTGTGCTCATGATGTAAATACTCAGGGCAATTGTTCTATACAGTTCCAGGTTCTAGACAGTTGGAATGCATCAACATCCAAATTTCTTCATTGTCAGAAACAGATGAAAGGAGTATACAGAATACTGAACACTTTCAGTGGTCATCACTGAACTAATCAGTCTGCTGCACTCATGATTTAATGTCTCCTCAAAAATATATTTTCAAAGGACACTTTTAATTTAATATCCAACCATATTTTCCTTCCTAAAGGAACAATGCGTACTACAGCTATTAAAAAATAATCAGTTTACTGATTAGTTTGAGCAATAATAATCAGTTTACCATTTCATTATTGCTTTAAGACACACTGACCTTTACATCCTCTTCAACTCCCCACTGTTACTTCCTCAGAGCAGAACCATGTAGCTACCTGGGGAAGGGAGGGAAGACACTTCCAGTGAGGGAACTTTTGATGAGGACAGCACAAGCACTTCCTAAGCTGTTGCTGCATTGACATTTTTCCATCCCTAATGGAAATTTCTAGTCTCCTCAACTGAATTGATCAGTACCTTATGTCAAAGCACACTGCAGAGAGAAAATCTACTCACAGTTTTAACTGTCTTGTTGAAATTAAATAGTGTTTGTATTTACAGGGCAAAGCTATCAATGTAATGTATAACCAATTAAATTTACATGAACATTCACCACCACTTGATAAAGCACAGGGTTCTGGGTTATGAAGTGTTGGATGACAGCTGTATAGGAAATACTTCTTTCTTGTTGTCTGGCTTACTAAATGGCAAAAAATACAGGGGTCAGAATTCAGACCTTACAAGGCAGTTATTAAAACAAGAAAAGATATTGTTCATATGACAGCTTAGAGGTGGAGTGTCAGCCACTATGAAGATGTCTTTCTGGGGAGCCAATGAATGCAAAAAATGGCATACATAAACCTATTATGGCATACCGATTTCCAGAGTAACATATTTCCCATTGTCATTCTTTCTTTCCTCACTGCAAGTGACTTCCAGAGGATGCTAAACTACTAATACGAAGCCTTAGAACATTTGTCCTGAAGAATCATAAAGAAAATGGAGGTATGGTAAGCTGCATGGAGACATCATTTGTAGAAGCATCTCTGAAAAATATGCAATCATAGAGTTCATGCTGACACAACTCAGGACCTGTAAACAGCTAAAAGTAAATAGGTTCAGTAATTTTTTTTTTTTCTACCTGTAAAATTGGATTCAGATCTGTCTAGGATTACAAATGAATTTCACATAAATGAATTTCAGAGGGCATTCATAGAAAAAACACCATGGAGGGGTGCCCAGGAGTGCTTTGCATAGTTCAGTACAAAATAGATACCGATAAAGGACAAAACCCCACATTTTAATTGTATATTACATTCAGTTTAATAAGACTAACAGGGCAGTTACAGGATATCTACATTCCCTTTGCTCAACTTCAGAAAAAATAATATAAATATTTGCTGTTGACCTCTACCTGTTGTGTTCTTTCGTGTTTTAAAGTATGCTCTCTCCTCTGTACCCTAGGTTGCATGTAAGTGACAGCTCAACAGATATTCTTTGCAGTTTCTCAACAGTACCACTATTTAATTCATTGATTTTTATGTCTCCAGTCTCTTGAGTACAAAAAAAAGCTACTGCTCATATAAGTAATAGCATATTTTTTTCCTGTCAAGTAAAACTCAAGCAAGCATCATTGTTCCCAGATAGTTTCAAAATGTAAAATTTCTTTGCAAGCACTAATATGCCCATTTCAGCGTTGCAGCATATTTTCTACTGTAGGAAACATAAAATGCTTATAGATTGAAAATTTCTGACCACTGATATTGGTGAAATCCAGCACAAAATGAATTCTCCTCTTCTCCCTCTTGTAAGCCTTCAGCTCATTAATGAATAGCAATGAAGAACTGCAGTTAAATGCAACAGTGGAGCTGTGATCTCAGCTATTTAATACTCATCAGCAGTGATTACACAATGCTAAGTATTGTCATTACAACATGATTTTGTGTTGTTAGGTCACAGGATAGGCTGCAGAAAATCTTTAAAAAGTCAAATGAATAAGACTATGCAAAAGTCTGATTTCTTTATTTCTCTTTAGCTACTTAACTCAGCAAAATAATTTCTAACACATAAAATTTAAAATATGGATTTTAGAGAAAGACGATGAATGAAATCACTAAACAATGGGAAGGAAATCACTAAAATAATCCCACAGTATGGCTGCAATAGCTATATGAGCTGTATTATTTAAGTCCCTTGAACAATAAGCTTTAAATAACATTCACACATTTTAATTTATCCAAATTATTAATTAAATATTCTCTCCAAGGTCCCAAAATTCAACTCATTGTTTTCAAGTTTCCCTTGATCTGAGTAAACACCAATTCTGACTTTCCCTAATCCTCATTATGTCTCCCTCAAAACCTTAATCAGGTGCACTGTTTCTGAATGAGGACTTTCCAAATCAGGTATCTAGCCCACGATCAAACCCATTTGCTTGCCCTACTAGACACATGTTAAATACTTCCAAATAATTTAAATATATTCTTTCACAAGTACCCCACTATCCCTCTCACAGATCCTCTAGTTTATAAACCTACTTAAGGAACACAATAAAGTTGAAAAATAAGATGAAGTTTTCATAGAAAAATCATTCTTTATAATGGTCTAAAAGAAATAAGCATACATATTAAATAAGGAATATCCACATGTCATTCTCTTCCTAATCTTTTGTCCATATTCTTTCTGATTTTCACATGCCCTTTTCTTGAACCCATCATAGCTTTCATTTTTGTTGCAGAGAAAGGGCTCCTCTAAGCAGTTCTGGTGCTTTTCCAGTATCCACTCTTCTTTCTTATTTGACTTTTCTTGATCAGCCACAAATCCTGTCTCAAGTTCATCTTCTCCGGAGAAGATTCTTTGACCTATCAAACCTGGTTCCTCCAGGTGGTAACAAGCTCTTTGTCTATTGTTTCCTCATTTTGAATAGAAGGTCACTAGTATTTAGGGACCCTTTACTTTTACACTTTGACTAGCGATACAGTTTCATGCACTGTTAGTTGATGACTTGCTTCTGTAAAGGCAGGTCCCACGATCCCCTCCACTGGCCTTTTATTCTGTTTCCATGCTGCTGTGCTAGCACAGACAGTTATTTTGTCACCCAGTGAACTGAGTCAGGGAGCAGATCTAGCTGGTGAAAAATAAAACATACCGCTCCTCCGAAGCCAGGGCATGAGTTACGCCCTTCAACAGACTCTACAAATGCTGTCAGCCTACAACAAACAGTAAGACTCTAGTGAGGAAGTGCAAGAGAAAAGAAGTGTTGTTTTTTGTTTGTTTGTTTCTGATGATGTGGGTTTAAATACTTGTCAAATTATAGTTTAACTACTCTGTATTTTAGGTTATTATGGAGGCTACTAAAAGAAAAAAAATGATTGTATAAAGGGCTGTAAAATCAAATTATCTTCAGGAACAAAAGAGGGGTTATGGATTTATATTAATATTCACATATGGATATACTCTAATCTATCAGATTATTTTCTGTCTTTTTGTGACTGCAGAACTGTTATTTTAACAAAAAGACAATTTATCTGGCAAAAAATCCCCAGTAATTTAAAAGTAATCAATTTATCGCAGAAAAAAATTATTATAATTTTTTAAATTAAAATACTTCGAGGACTTCATAAATAAATGTTTTAAAGGTATTGAATTTGATTTGCATGAACACCCATTTCTTGTCTCCTGAAAGAGAAGGAAATTATGCATTAAGATTCTAGTGTTGTGCTTCTCTGAGTTGAGAAGCACAAACAGAAATAACAAGATACACAGAAAGACAGACTTTTTCTTTTTTTAAAATAGAAAAATCTTGCAAATGGTAGCATATTAAAAGGAGAATCATTTAGTATTTTGTTTAGCCTGCAAGACCACTGTCAGTGATCACAGAGTAGTATACTGAATATTCACCCATATTCAGTTAGTTCATAGCACAAGAAGGATAAGGAAAGCAATAGTTCCTCAAAATGGAAGTAAATGGACTCTAGAGCATGTAATATACAATCAAATCAGTGCAGATGATACTTATCCTACGCTGATAAGTTTTTGCCACTAAGCAAAGGGAAAAAAAAAGAAAAAAGTTGTACTTCAGATTCATTCTGTTCTTCATTGAATAAATTGTGTACTTTTTTGAGGTAAAAAAATACTAAGGACATGAAAAATACTTACAGAAGTTAAAAAACTGTGATGTTTTGAAATCTCCACTTGTGGTAATACAGGTAATATAAGTATGGGTTGCTAGAAGAAAGGAATTTTGGCTCCAGGACAATATAAAATGTCAGTCATGGTGAAGTACTTCCAAGCAGTGACTCTGATAACTCTATAAGACTTACTAGGAAGGGCTAAATATCTGACATGCCTCTGGAAAAGTCCATTTCACAGAGACAGTTGTTAAGAATTCAGTGATTTGAAAGGAGAGGATTTTTTTAATGCATTCACAAAATCCAAAGATCAGGTTGAAAATATATGTGTGAATGTCAAATGTATAATTGCAACATTTTTTAATATGCCGGTAGGAGACATCTACCTTTATGGACCCAGCCAGATGCATCAGAAGATTTAGGAATCTAAAAGCTTGAATACTCTGTATGAAAATAATTTAGAAATAAATTATGCTAAATAGAATAAGAACATTAAAAAGCACTCCTTATATAAGTTATTAATTAAAACAAAATAAATATTGACAGCTATAAAATCAGTCCATACTGTTCAAAAATGCCTTCAAAAGTTGTTTGTAGGTCATTTTATAAACTATATCTAACACCAAGGTCATTACAGTTAGGAAAATGGCTCTAAATAATCAGAGTATAGCAATAACTACCTGTATAAGTTAAACAAATAATGATAATGAGAAATGACAATTAATACCCTGTACCCCATAGCTAACACTTCATTCATCATTAATATATTTTAAAATAGAGACATAAATAATAAAATAAGTCTGTCAAGATGTCACTTCATTTACTTTCTACTCCTGACTGAGTTTCTTTTACCCTTCTCCTTCTTGACTCTACTTAGTGGCCTTTAACACTGAAGCTTACTCACTGTGCCAATAGTACTAAATAACATCTATTAACATCAGGCAATTCAAGGACGTAGACTGACTAAGGCTAACAGAAATTGACAAATGACACATCACCTGTCTAAGCAGAAACTACTGCCACAAAAATAGCCTTAAAATAAAAGGTAACGATTGGCTTTTTAAATTCCTTATGCAGCAGATTCATCTGAGATGGAGAATAAAACCATGATCAGTATGTAATACTAAAGCAAGAGTATTTTTACTTAAAGAGGATAATTGGTCCCTTATTCTGATTTTATGGCTCTGGTTACTGACAGGAAAGCAAGAGATTTTTACCAAATACTTCTACAAGTCCTTAAGAATGCTTGCCAGTTCTTCTACAATTGCTGTCATGATTGCTAACTAATCTCAACTCTACTACTCAGGGTAGGCACAGCTGCAACCTGAATAGGATAGCAGGGGCTGGGGAAAAATAGGTGTGCAGCCACATGGTCTCAACTTTATCATATAAAGGGGAAACATGCATCACCATCTGGTTATAATGATGGGGCCAAAAAATGCATTTTGCTTCTTCAGCAAACCTCTTTCTGTTTCTCCTGATTTGTTATTGACCTTGAAAAAGGTACTTTAATGTCTTTGAGACTCCATTTCCTTGTCAGTAGAAGAGGGATGATAACACCTCCAGTATGTTCTTCTGATATTGTGAGGTTTACTTGATACAAGTGAAGCACAAATATATTTATCAGCAGTTATATGCCTCTCATCACCATGGTGTGAGAGATCTGTTCAATACTGAAGTTAAATTTGAAGCTTACATTACTCTGCACATGCTAAAAATACTGGCAGAGCTAAGGTACAGGCAAGTGATGATGTATAATGCCCTTGCCACCTTGGAAGGCTAATGTGATCAATACAGATTGAAGGTTGCATGTATTGCAAACTTGGCTGGGTTACAAGATTTATTCTACATTTACTTCTTGATAGGTGCCTGAGATGAAAAACACTACAGATGTCCCAGGCATTACATCAAGTACTGAATATCTGTATCTTAGCATTTTGAATCTGAAAAATAGCTTCTGCAAAGATATTGAGAAGAATTTTTTTGTTCTTTTCCATAAATTCCAAAGTTCAGCTCCTCACCTGATGTAAATGAGTTTTATTTTACCTCAAGAAAGCATAAAATGTATCAAAGGTGTCGGATGCTGACATGATCATCAACAAATTCCTGGGTTATCACCCTTGAGATTCAAAATGCATGAAAATCTGGAAGGATTTGGGTGAAGACGAAGTTTGAATCTATTTCTAATTTAAAGAGAGATCATAGCAAATTTTCAAAGTCACTTTTGAACAATCACTGTAAAAAGCTAGAGAAACATTCTTTGTTTTTCTGGTGGTACAGTGTAGTGTTTCCGCAATAGTATTAGGGACAAAAAAAAGAATATTTCCTCTGTGTAAAAGTAGAAAAGGACTGACATGATCAACATGAAACAACACTTACCCATCTTTGCTTTTCATAGATACTCTTCACAGAGATTATAAATCATAGCAGAATCCTACATTTGGCAGCAAAAACCTTTTGGACACTGGTCATGTGTAGTCTATCAGTGAAATAAAAGTGGAATATATCTGGTTGTCATCCCTAAATATCCTTTTGTAATCTTTAACCTTTCAGGAGAAATTCTATTGTTCTGTTTTGACATATACTGGGGAAAAAAACTTTCAGCAAGTAATAAGGCTCAATACAACAGGTTTTAATACTGGATCTTTTAACATTACTACTGCAACCAATGTACACAGTTGTTGAATAAGATTTTTCAGCACTAAGGGCATGTCAGGCTATCCTTGCTACTGTGGGAAAGGTGGTATGTGGCCTCTGTGAGCCCACAGTTCAGATTGCATTGTGCCAGGCTTCATATTTTGCGCAGGTATTGGACTTTTAGAGGAACTAAATGTTTAATTACATTCAGCTATTAATGCCCCTGAAAACAGGAATACTTGAATTTATGTCAAGATACATTGGTTACATTCCCTTGTTTACCTTTATACCACAATAAATTAACACACATATGTGCGAAGCTCTAGCTGGTGACCTCTTCAAGTTAATAAAGCCTGACATTTTAATAGGATAAACAAATGTTTTATTTGTACAGTGTGGAGTATTTTACCAATGATCAGATGTGAATTTGTTACATGTTTGTTCTTTATATACTGGAGGTAGAACTCACGTTTGCTAGATGACCTATTATTCTGCTGATTCATTGAATGTGTGTTATAATTTAAAGGTCAGGGCTATCCATTAAACTTATCAACATAGTGCAAGATACTTTAAATCAAAAATGTTCCCGCATGAGCTTCATTAATTCTACAGCATGTATGCTAAAACAATAGTGGGAAACGTTAATCCTCCAAGCTGAAGGATTGCAGCACATGATACTTATGACTACAGACCTTCAATAGAGTGGAGTCACAGGTGGTTCACAAAGAAAGTAGATAGGTAAATTTTCAATGGAACTTATATTTTATTTCCCACTAAATAATGTTATTAGGAAAAATAATTTAAGTGTTGGTCCCAGAAATATGGGGTATAATCCCAGTTTTTTATTAGGACACATAGTGGATCATAGTAACACAATTCAGACATGACTCAGCTTTCAGTTCAGTTTTGTGAGGTGATTTAAATAAGACATTTAGGCTGATCTAATAGAGCAATCATATACTGAACACCCAAACCTAATACTAGTGAATTTGTAGACAATAATGGATTGGTCGTGTATTATTGTGAATCTCTCAAGGATGCTATGGTTTTATTTCTTTTAAACAATAAAGAATATCTAAATAATTAGACATTATGGCCAATAATATTCTAGGATATATGACAGTATGTAGCAGCTATGTGGTTTAGCTATGTAGAAGACTGGATATCCACTTCATTTATACTGTTATATTAATCTGTTGTATAATATTGCTATTTATTGTGATTCTCTTAAATGTCTAAATCAATGTTAAAAGTGTGAAGAGGCTCCTATGATTTTTTTTTTTTTTTTACATGGAGATTTCAGAAAATGTATGTGGAGCTCCAAGCAGCGTGCAAGTGACAAAAATATATTGACAATTGCAAGTCCTCTGACAACATTTATTTGTGGGTGACCTTTAAAAAAAATCTTCTGCCTCCAGACACACACATGCTATTTACACTAATCCTCTTAAGTTTCCCTTATGGCTCCAATATGCTGCTGCTTACCCCAACACCACCTTCTGTCTTTGGACCTCATTTCTCTGTTTCAGATTTTTTTTTACTCCAGATAACAGCTGCTAATGGAGCAATCTTTTCCTTTAAAGTTTACTAGGAGTGTGCAGCTGATTTCAAAAGGCTCAGGACTGGCTTTATGAAGTACAGCCTGAGAATTAGAGGAAGGCATCCCAAAGCAGTTTTGTAAATGAGCTGCTTGGAGGTAGAGTGCAGACTATAAAGGGGATAGAAAATCCTGTCAAAAGTGATTAAGAGACTAAAAGAACAATTAGGCAAGAATAGATCTTTTTTTGCTATTGTTATATCTACTGTCTTATGTTAATAAGAGCAATAAGGGCACTTCTAATAATAAGAAAATAACTTATTCAAAGTTGTATATTAAACAAGAAAAAGGAAATAATTTTTCATTGACACTACTTTTGTTTTCATGGAGTGTGGTTTTTCCCTATTTTTATTGCTTGTACAAAGCCTAAATCTAATTAGAGTTAATGGCAAATATATACTCAGATAATACTGTTTAAAAATCTTATAAGAAATATAGGCTTGCTTTCAAAAATATTCTAGACAGAAAACTAATGATGGTCATTTAATTATTAGTTAATAAGAAAATATTTTTATGTTTTCTTTGGAATAATTAAGAAAGAATGTCATTTTTTAGAGGGGAAGAAAAGTATGATCTTGCAATTCCTATTGTATGCTGTATCAAGCCTCTTAACCATATAAATTCCCTGGTTATTCATATAGTTGATATTGTAAAATATATTAATAACTCATCTGTCATGGTGTGCAGAAATCCAAAATATGCAACTTCAGAAGAAGGTTATTAAGACACCTAAATGAACTCTTATCATCCCAAAGTGGTGACAATTTTTTTCTAGATAACCAACTTAAGAACATCATGAACAGTCTGCACTCCACGGACATATCACACTAGAGCATAATATCCTTGAAAGGAAAAGATCTGGAGAAGAAAAGCAAATAGGGATACATTTCAGAAAAAAAAATATCTTCAAATCTGAAATAAAAATCTTAGTTGAATTTTATTTCATGAGATTCTGTGCACACCTAAATCATACTACTAATTTATACTTTATTCCATTTTGATGTGGTAAAACAATTTGAATATTAATATAACTCTTACTTATACAAATCAATAGGAGACTCAGGCTTGTAGACTTTGGGAAGGAATTTTTTCAAACCATAAATTGTCCTTTTTAGAGGAAAAAAGCTGTTCCAAATTCAGTGTGATTTCCTTGGGTTTGGTATTTTGATCTGTGAATTACTCATTTAAGACAGTCTGAGCTAGATCTAGCAAAAGTTAGAGATGCCTGAGAGTGAGATGCTGCAGTTTAGGCATTGTCAAGCCCCAGTTAGGAATAGGGAAATTTAATTAATATGTCTAAGCTCCCTAAAACTGTGCAGTGAAAATGCTGAGTATCTCAAAAGGGTATCTCAATATGTAGGTACCAACTAAAGTCACATTCAGTGTGCAACAGCATAGTACTAGCCATTAGGAAATGCTAAGGACAGGGTTCAATCTTAAATATCATCCTTGTATTATTTTAATGAGACACCTATTTACTTAATACCTTTTACTCATTACCTTAATACCTATTTACTTTAATACCTTAAAACCATGAAGACAGTTGCCTATGTTTTTAAAATATATAGAGAAACAAAAGTAATTAATTTATTTTCAAATAGAGACAGATGTATAAATGTGACTGAATAAAAGTCTAAAGTACTACCTAAAAGAATAGTACAAGTTAGCTCACTTCCTTAATAGGTCAGGATGCAATCCTCTGTGTCCCACCAGTTACAGGACTGGCTATAGTGAAGTCTTGTTCCTACAGATTTCTGTCTTTTCATTCATTTTAATTAATGATTAAAATTAATTGATATAAATAAATAAAATTAATTATATAAATTAATTAAGTTAATTTAATAAACTTAATTTTAATAAACCAAATTTTCAGTAAATGTGTATTCAGTACAATAAATTGCAGTATTTTATTATGGCTTTTTCCACAGAAAAATATGACAGCTTTGTGAAGGCTTTTGTGTGATAGCTTGAAAGTGATTAGACCTCAGTTCCAGCACTAGCCACCCACTTATTTCTGTGAAACTAGCAGGAACTTACTCATCTTTGAGAGTTCTACCCCTCTGTTAAATCTGCTTTAAATCACTCAGAGCTTTAAAAAAATTCTTAGAAGGGAAGTCACAGATAGAAATGCAGATTAAATAATCCCCTTTCCCATTATCAAAAACCTAAGTGATACTTAGGTACTTAGGCTACATAGGTGAACACCACTAGTGTGTTCAATTGAAGCTTTTCCACAGTGGGCAAATTATATCACCAAAGGGCTAGTCACACTTCTCTGTGTGAAATAGTCTCGACTCGTGAAGAGTTGAAGAATGCCCTGGAAGCTGGTATATGCCCTGTCTCATTCTCATTTCTTTCCCAGGGAACAGTGGATATTCGGGTTGTGGCAATGGCCTGCAACTGAGAGCTTATCTATTTAAATCTGAGGGTTTAAATATTTTCAGGAGTAAAAGACTAAGGATTCCTGAGGCTGGGAGTGCAAGGTGCCATCTGTCTATCAATGCTTAAGAAGGTGGTGAAGGCGATGAAGCTTCACCAAATCTACAAGGATGCCAGTGTAGATGCTTGGAAAGCTCTATCCTCATGTTAGAGAGATTTGGAAAGTAGAGGGTATGGGGAAGAGAAAGGAAAAGCTGCAAGAAATATGAGGCATGTAACTGAGGTTTTATTTTGGGGAGATGGGAGAACCAGGAATCAAGGTAGAAAGCATTACACTTGAAGGTAGGAGGGTATAGGTCAGGACACATGAAAACAAAGGAATGTGGATCCTCAGTTCAGCCACTTCTGGTTTAAAGGTTCTCTCTGCTATATTGATGCTCTAGCGCTTACTAAACTGAACTTGCATTAATGTTTTTTTCCCAGTTGCAAGAGCCTCCCTTTTTAACCTGTGAAGCTTTGTGAAGCTTGAAAGAACAAATAAACTTAGAACTCTCACATCTCTGTCCAAATTGGTTGATATGAATACAGTTTTTAAAAAAATGTTTATGATCAAATAAACCATGTTTCTCTGTCAAAACAGGCTGAACAAAACTCCAGAAAATCCAGGGTTCCCTTCTTTGAAGTAGATGTTCCAGCTGTAGATATTTAGCTAAACTGACTTCTCAGCAGTATTTCTAACCTCATAAATCTTCAATTCTTTCCTGCATAGTGACATAACTTCAATAGGAGAAATGAGAGTACTCCAAAAGACATGAATAACTTATAGCCAGACAGTTATGGCACTTTAAAGTAAGTGATAGTTTGTAAAGAGTCAGATCCTGTCAGTGTGTATTAGTCATGCTCTAAGAACACCTCTCTGATTGAGTCTTTGCCTTTGTAAAAGATTCCTGGGTTCAGTGCCCTTTCCAGATGAAAGGAATGAAAATCTTTAACTTCTGCCATCCTAGGGATGTTTTTACCAGGAAACTACTACTCAGGCTGAATGTAAAGTTGTGGACAATTAGTTATTTAATTTTGGCAGACTAGAAATAAGACAGAAAAAAAGCCAAAAAAAAGGACACACAAAGAGGGGACATAACATTTCTAACCTCTTGGTTGTGGAAGCCAGTGAAGAGGCATGGTCTTGAACTAGGTTAGGCTAAGGGAAAAAAGGAACCTAAATATCCCACTTTCTTTCTAAATGCTCTACGTATGATGTTTTACACAAAAGGTAGTTGAGAGACCAGTCTTTAGTGAAGAAATATGAACCCTGGATCAAGAGCTGAGAAAAGGGCATACATCTGGCTGAGGAAGGTACTTGCAATCTGGAAGGGGTAGCCTCTAGCTGCAGCTTCCTCCAGTGACTAGCTTCTGACATGTTTTTCCTTAGATTGTGGCTTTTTTAGGAAAACAAGACTTAAACTGTGTTTGGCCTATCACACTATCTTTCCTCATCTACCCATCAATAACTTTGAAACTGAGCAATTTCAATCAAATGTTGCAGAGGATGAAGACCTCAATGTTAAAAAGTTCCTTTGGATTTCAAGAAAAAATGACAGATTAATAAAAATTAATTACTTTATTAAGCTGGCCAATCAGCACACATAGTCAGGCTACCAGTCACAGCAAGCAGAGTTCTCAACTCACTGAAACACAAGTAATCTCTGTCACTAGGAAGAAGAAAGTCAGTAAGTCAGCATTTCTGTGAAAGGGGTGGAAAGAACAAGGGGCAGGGGTGGAAAGGGACAGTTTGAGGTCAAGCTGTCATGGGCAGTATATTATGTGGGAACATAAAACACCTATGCATGAGTTAAACTTTGTTGCTGCAGTTCATCATGGAAGAGGTTGTTTGCAGTGCTATTTTAAGGGCAAACTTACACAGACAGAAATAGATAAACTTTTTGCAGTTCACACCCCAGGCTTCTCAGATGCAGTCCATGCAGTTAATATGTCTTTCCAGACTACAACTGATGTAGAATGTAAGTGGGATGTGGTGGGTTGGCCTTGGCTAAGGGCCAGACTCCCACCCAGCTGCTCAGTCACTCCCCTTCCTTAACAGGTTAATAATTCACAATTCATAAAAGCAAATAATTAGTGGTTTTATTTGAATATTCAGCTGTTTGCAAAATTGTTCATGAGCGTTATGTCTTATAGGTGTTCAGAGTGCAACATTGCCTTACAGAGCTGGTTTACTTTTGTTTAAAAAAAAAATCTACAGAAATCTCTAACGATTATCACATTTTTGTGTGTTTAAAACATGTGGAGGTGATTCTAACCTTTTATTAAACAGGAAAAAGTTGTTCAAACCACATTTGTGCTTTTCCCAGTGTGTTCATCACTCAGAACCCATTTACTAGTTAAACAAATTAAAATGGTGCCTGCCCAAAAAAGGTAGTCTTTGCAGGGACTTTTCTTCCTGATCTGAGCCTCTCTTTTAAAGAGCATTTTCTTCACTGCTCTGAGTTTTAAATGTAGGCACCTGACTTAGACAAAAAGAATTTAATCGCTTCGTCCTATATTTCTTTTTTGTCCATCTTTTAAAATTTCTTTTAAAGAGGCATTTTCACTCTATTGTTCAAAAGAAAATGCCACATTTCTTAATGTATCTACCTTTGGAGCAATCATTTAGAAAGAAGAGATAAAATGGAGTTGTGGAACTTTTTTTAATTAACTTAAATTAAAAACCCATAGAAAATCTGAGATCCATGAATACCTATATTGATTCTATTTCTTAACTCTGTTACCATTGCCTTGTCCTGATGCATGGTTGCATAACTCTGATAACACTGATTTTTGGGGGCTTTGCCTCAGATATTCTTCTTCAGAGATAGACAATAGAGGGACCATAATCAATACCGTCTCTCTCAGTATTAACTTAATGTAAAATTCTTGTAAGGTTCATTGCACAACAGTGCTTGCAACATATCTTCCTCAGTTCACTGGGGAGCTATGAAGTGATCTGGGAGAAATGATGGTGCAGAGGTGGGTGAGAATTAGCAATTTTTCTTTTCAGAAGGATGTCATAGGTTTGAAAAACTGTCTCTCAGGTCTGAAGAGGAATTCTGATGAGGGAAAAAGATCATCAAAGTTCTGAGACGTTATCGACCTACCTGCTTCAGAGCAGAAACATGAACCTTGCAGACATGCAAAGCTCAGTGATGCTTAGTGTTCCAGGCGTCTTAGCTGTTATGCTCTGTGTTTCAGAACTCTGTAATGTCTCTTTTTTTCTTCTTCCAATAAGGAATGAAAACAAGTCTTAAAATACTCTGGGAGATTAATTACCTCTTTCTAGACAGCCATAGATATTAATCCCTAGCCTATGCCTTAAGAACTTAAATGACCGAGATAACACTATTTGGATCAAAATGCAGATCTTTTGGAAGCTGTCAAGTAGCATTCAAATTGGTAGTAGTATTAGAGCAATCCTGTACTAAAAGCCAACAAACTATAGTTCTTTTAGTATTTTTTCTGTGTGTAAGCTGTTCCAAACCTCAGTTTAGGAAGAGAGAGGCAATGTGAAAAAACACTGTAGCTTTTCTGCTTTGAGATATTTTTTAAGGGACCTGACTTCTTTCCTCTTTCTCCCAGGCCTCCCTGTTATATGTGCTATTATTCAGCAACTGGCATGTTAAATCAAAGTGGTTAAAGAACAAACAGGCAGCAATTAAAAAAACTATGCATTTTATTGTAATTTTAATATTAAATCTGTTATATTAAATGATTCTGTATACATATGAAACATTTGGGTGAAAGTGGAATCAGCTAAATCCATATATATATGTGTCAATACAAAGCACAGTCTGACGACTAATGCATGTGCTTCTGAAAAAAAGCTTACCTTGATCCTTCTTAACTTATCAAATGATTGTGTAAGGCATATAATTTTAAGTTTTGTAGTACTGAAAATTGGATTACATGGAATGAACATGAATTTATAGAAGCTAAGGATTAGCTCACGAAGATCTCCACAAATTTAAAACCATACTGCATTGATAATATCCCTTGAGAAAGAAAAAAATGTGTTCCTCAGCAAGTGAGAAGGCTATTGACACCTTTGGGGCGGTGGGGGGAATAAAATTTTAACTGTATTGAAAATATTTGTGATTCTGTGGTGGGTTGACCTTGGGTGGCCAGCAGGTGCCCACCAAGCCATTCTATCACTCCTCCTCAACAGAACAGGGGGAGAACATATAATGAGAAAGATCATGGGTTGAGATAAGGACAAGGAGATCACTCACCAATTACCATAATGGGTAAAACAGATTTGACTCAATTTAATTTAATTTCTTTCCAGTTAATTAGAACAAAGCTAAAATCACCTTCCTCCCACTACCCTCTTCTTATCAGGTTCAACTTTTCTCCTCACTCTTCTACCTCTTACTCCTAAGCGGCTCAGGGGGATGGGGAATGGGGGTTGTGGTCAGTTCATAAGGCTTCATATCTGCTGCTCCTTCCTCCTCGCACTCTTCTCCTGCTCCAGTGTGGGGTCCCTCTGGTGGGGTCCTTCACAAACTGCTCCAATGTGGGTCCTTCCCATGGGATGCAGTACTTGAAGAACTGCTCCAGCATGGGTCCTTTCCATGGGGTAGAGTCCTTCAGGAATGGACTGCTCCAATGTGGGTCCCCTACAGGCCACAGGTCCTGCCAGAAAACCTGCTCCTGCATGGGCTCCTCTCCACAGGCTGCAGCTTCTTCCAGGAGCCTGCTCCTGTGTGGGCTCTCCACGGGCTGCAGCTTCCTTCAGGGCACATCCAGCTGCTCCACTGTAGGGTCCTCCATAGGCTGCAGGGTGGATATCTGCTCCACTGTGGTCCTCCATGGGCTGCAGGAAGACAACCTGTGTCACCATATTCTTCTTCATGGGCTGCAGGGGAATCTCTGCTCCAGTGCCTGGAGCACCTCTTCCCCCTCCTTCCTCACTGATCTCGGTCCCTGCATAGTTTTTTCTCTCACATTTTCTCAATCCTCTCTCAAAGGTGCTGCACAGCATTTTTTACCCTCTCTTTAAAATGCTATCACAGAGGCATGACCAGCATAGCTGATTGGCTCAGCTTTGGCCAGTGGTGGGTCCATCTTGGAGCCAGCTGGAACTGGCTCTGTCTGACATGGGGCAGCTCCTAGTGTCTTCTCACAGAAGTCAGCCCTGTAGCCTCTCTGCTACCAAAACTTTGCCACGTAAACCCAATACAGATTCTAAAGGTTTACATGTTAAAAATGATGTTCTTGTGCAATACCTGTGCAATACCTTGTGCGATTTAGATATAGTTGCTTAGAACAGTTAATCCACTGTAAAATTTGGCTCATTTTCATAGAGGTATGACCAACTATTTTATCTCTTATTCACATACCAGTCAAATACAATGACCTTCTGTTCATTGAACACTTGCATGACTTTTCAGCAATGTCTCATAAATCTAATGAATAACTTTTCTGCAAGGGGTATCATTGAAGAAATACTGTAATAGGTATCTGTTTTCCAAGAAAAAAGAATACTGAAAACCATAGACAACAAGAACATCAATTCATATATTACTTCTGACACATTCCACTTTTGATGATATACTTGGTTGATTTGGATTGTATTTGGTTTTCAAGGCCAATCTTCAGGAAAGGCAGCTATATTTAAGGGACAAATGGTAGTATCAAAATAATTTGTTGCAAATTTTTCCTCTTTTTCAAATTCTCTTGTGGATCACAGAAAGATGAATACTCAGTTTCAGGTCCAATAAACTATTCAGTTTGGCTCAGCTCTAGAAAAGAAATGAATTAAAGCACTTCTCATCAAGCTGAGAGCAATACACACAAAATGAACTTTAAAAGTCTTTTGTTTCCCAGGTATCAAGGACTATAGGAGGAGCCAGAAACATATAGGCTATTTCATACTGAAACTGTCCTGAGTAACTCCTTTAGAACTCCCCTCTGGTGGTCCAGGGCTTCTGGGAATTCGAGAGTAAGAGCTGTGCTTCCCTTTACTTACCACCAAAAATGTTGTATGCTAAAGCACTTAATTTAGAGATTAAAATATTTAAAAGCTATGGAATCAAAGCAAGCAAGCAAACAAACAAAAAAAAGCCCAGCTGAACAAACAAACAGAAAGAGTCAAAAGCCTGAGATAACACTGTCATCTCTCCTTCTAGAAGAGGACGTGTGAAAATACGTCACTGATTCTTCATG
The DNA here is from genome assembly GCF_034638445.1 of Ciconia boyciana. NCBI lineage: Eukaryota > Metazoa > Chordata > Aves > Ciconiiformes > Ciconiidae > Ciconia > Ciconia boyciana. The sequence goes on from NC_132934.1 coordinate 180,116,304, forward strand.
TCTAAATTTATATTGAACTGGAAAAAGATAATTAAAAAAAAAAGTCTGAATTGCTAGATGAGGAAGAAAAAAGAAGGCTGGAAAATAAATCTTTTTCCTTCCCACTGCATTTCTGTAATTTGAAAGTATTACTTCCACCCCTTTGCATATAAATTTCCTCTTTCTCTTCTGGTCTGTTTTTCTGCTGCTGACTCCCTGATTACTATCTTTCTTTACCCATCTGTCCCTACCCTCTGGTCCAAAAAGTCCTCATCAAATCATGTTCAATTGTTTCTGTTGAAACCACAATCTCCTTGTCCTTCCTTGTTTCCTGAGGATTTAACTTGATAAAATGTGCTGTAGCAAAGATTATACATAATGACAGTTGTCCCCTCTGTTGGTCAGTGACAGTCTGTGTAACTGAACACTATATGCTTGGTCTATACAACACTTATGAATGGACTGCATACTTTTACTATTTGTCATAGATTGTGATTTATGTATTTTGATACATCTATTTTTTTCCTCATCCCCAGTTATCAACCGTATTATCTAGCAGATTCAATAGAAATGACAATTGTATTAAGGGTTCTGTTTTGTGACCTTGGAACAGAAACAATTTGAAGTTTTGCAGCATTATCAAAATAAAGTGTTCTATTTTTTACACTCTGCTTTGGGATCCTTTGTTTCAGTAATATTCCCCACTAACGTACAGCATTGTGAGTGTTCTTTTCTGGTTATCACTGATCACTGAAGACGCTTTGTCTCCTGACCCCTATAACACTAGCTCTCAAATTGATTTATGAAGCTTTAGTGCATGTATACCTTGTTACCCTTTGGCCTCCTTGTGGAAATTGGTAGGAGTGCCAGGCTCTGTGTACAAATGCTGCAGTGACCTAGTTATATGGATCAGCACAACTTTGGTAAGGCATACCTTAGATAGTTTTTTTGAAAATACCTTTAACTTACAAGGTTATAGTAAAATGCAAATAAAGTGTTTATTTACAGCATCTGATAAATACAGCATAGTTAGAGATGCTTAGAAAAGACAAGTGAAGGAAAATCAATTCTTAATTTACACTAACATGAAATATAAAAGATCTGTTTGTCTGCTCAGTAGCTCACATTTCAAGCTGCATTTGTCAAGGAGAATCACGACTTTACAAATCCTCCTGGCTTTAACAGACAGTTTTGTTCTTGGAGTCCTTTCAGTATCACTTTCAGATTCAAATCTTTTCCTCCATCCTTCTCTTTATCTACCTGCTCCAGTTCAACCTGCAGTCTGTTTGTTATGCTATTTCCAAGCAAGGTGACAGCTGTGAAAACTCCTTAAGAGAGAAAAAAAAATCCATATTCAATGGGGAATATTAGAGTGCCTCTGTGCTTCTTTGCCTTTTTTATCTGCAAAAGTTTCACTACTTTTGAGTGTTACTCAACAAAGTAACCCTTAGGTGAATGAATGATTTTCGTAACATTTCTTTTTCTTCCAATCAGTAATGGAATACAAGTAGATATTTATAACAAAATTATGGTCTTTTTCTTTCCAAATACACTAGCCCCTTTAGTGCAAAAAATCATTCAAAAGTGCTTTTAAATACTATAGTCTATTTTGTGTCACATATTTTTGAGGTAGTTATTGATATATTTTGCCAGTACACAAAAAAAAGCAAGAATAGGCTGTGCTTTCAAAATAACATCAAGAGTAAATGACAGAATGATAAAAAGGTTCTACTTTACAATAATCAATTGAACTGTACACCTTATAGTAAACTGGCCTGTAGGGAGTAGCAGAACACAATACACACACATACATACACAGAAATAAAATTTAGATGAATTAGAAATAAATGACATATCCATATTGCTAAATAAAACCAGGTCAAAAGCAAACTCCATCATTGGACTACTGATTGTCCATACAGCTTGTTAAAACATTCTCTGATACAGGTTTGACTCATAACTGTAGAAGCCAGAAAATAACTGAATGTTGTTCAGGGGACAGCATGTGCCAAGGAATGCTCCCAATAGGCAATGCAGACAAAATTGGTCTGGTTTGACTTCCCAGTCTTCCAAAATTATACCATCACACTTTGCTTGCTAAGGCTTCTCTACATGCTTTCACTCCATCCCAGGCCGTATCTTTTGTGTCATGCTATGAAATATGGGTCTGGAAAGCTCCCATACAGATCTTAAAACATTTCACACATTTAAAACTAGAAAATAATATGTGTACGTGTACATGCATGTGTGTGTATATGTATGTGTATGTATATACAGGGATGTCATATGAGATCCAGAGGAGACCCGGAACCAATACTATGTCATGTGACTAGAGTCAAACCATTTCTCTTGGCCTCAAAGTTAAAGAACAAATACTGTCCTTCTTTTATTTAGTAGTATTGACATAATTCATTGTACTGCAAGCATTATTTGCCTAAGGAGGCTCACTGAAGTCAGTGGAACTGCTTGTATACTAACTGCCTGTGTGAGCGGAGATACAGAAAATTCCTTGAACCATTTCTGAATTTAGAACTGGTGAAAGTCTATGCCAGAAATAGACTAATTTCCATCAATACATTTCCCAGAATTGCTTTCCAAATCCTTTCATGTTTAAAGGATTCGACATTATTTTACCATATTAATGAAACTTTCTATTAACAAGAGGAAAAAGTCAACTACTGAACCAAAGTAAACTCAGCACTATCTTTATTTTATTCTTTTGTTTTGGAAGAAATTTCATGTTATTCAGTCTACACAGGTTTAAATGACATAGAAGGCATGAGACAATGCCAAAACCAGTGAGCATAAGAGAGGAAGTAACTTGAAAAAAATGAAATAGCAGTCCTGTTTTCAGAAGCCTGGAGGGAAACATCCTACTACAAAAATAAAGAAAAAGGCAGTGGAGGAAAGCCAGTGCCCAGGAGGAGTGTCTTGCTAATAAACATTTATTGTTTTTGTGACCAAACTGAATTCTGACTTTGAAAGGAGGGCAGTAAAGAGAGAGAGAAATATGTTCTTGTAGAAAAGGGATATGGTATGGATTGTTTTCTGAAAGTGTAATGAATTCTATTCTCATCCAGATGCTGAACTGAATTTACTGTAGACACAACTATATATCACATCTATCATGTCCACAGATATCAAAAAGCAAGGTGTCCGTTCCTTTCTATTTCAGACTGAAGAATAACTCATATTAGATAATACATTAAACCTAACATGTACATATACATACCAGCTACTGCAAAAGTCTATGCAGAGGTATGACAAATTAGATCAAAAACATCTTACTGTTTTTTTAATGAGCAATATTCTGGGTTATTTTACTGCTTCATGTGTGTTATGGAAATTACGCATGCCAGCCACCATAACAGGGTTCGACCCTAGGTTTCCGCTGAATCGATAAGCAGAAAGATGGATTCCTCTATAAAAGTACTTTTTATTAATAATGCTACAGCTCTAGCTGGGTGCCTCCAAACAGAGACCCTGAACAAAGAAATCCCTGGGCAATTATACCCTTACAATCTAAGTTCCCCACCCCTCACGCAACAGTTCAGACCAATAGTAATATTAGGGTCTGGGGTCCTCCCGTTTTTCATTGGGTCCTTTCATTGTCTCTAGGCGAGCCATTTCTTTTCTTATGTCTAAGGTTGCAGCTTCTGCTGACAATTGTAGCTGTCTTATCTTCCAGCTTGAACCTGCTCTGGGGCCTTCTTTTACTTAACTAGGTAAAAGTTCAACATGTCTAGGTGAAAGTTCATAGCTTGTGGCCTAAGTCTTCAGCAAATTTAGTTACAAATGTTAAGCAAGTTCTGCTAAACAAGTTCTATATAAGTAGTATACCAAATCACACACATATGTCAAAAGGCTTTCTCTTTATTGTATATAAATATAAAATATATCAATTGAAAGAAAAATAAATAATATTTAATTTAGTTTAATAAGTGATTAACACTTTGACTAGCACCTGGCTATAAATCTTTGGACCAAGATCAATCAGTTCAGTTGTCTAAGAAAGAACTCTACTGTATTTCCAAACCATTCCTTAACTTCGATAAATGGGTTTCTGCACAAAGTATAACATAGTTTGTAAATGTATGAGAAATCCTCAAAGCCCTCAAAATTATGTATGATTTATATTGCTTTTGTCCATTTTTCTTATGAAAATCTTCTACTCAGTAAAAAATGCAACATTAAATGAGGCATTGCTTGATCTAAAATAATAATAAAAAATCATAGTTTACAAAACCAGCCATTTGCACTAATTAATCCACCAGGGAAAAGACCTCATCTCCTACACATAAATAATACATAATTTAATGAAAGTACGGGGCACTGGAGAGAAGGAATTGCTTGTTTCTTTGTTTTGAGCACTTAGATTATTTATTGAATCTTGATGCTTAGTTTTAAAATAGGTTATCTTATTCAGGCAATGTATTTTTCTTTTGTTTCATCTGCAAAGAGATCCAAAAATATAAAATTTCAACCTGCAGACAATTCCCATTAAAACCAAACAGAATCTGAAATGTAATGGCAAGCAAGAAAAATAAAAATGAATGTATAAAAACATAATATATGGTGAAATGAAAACAAAAAAGAGCTAGAATACATTGTCAGATGCTTTCCTGACACTTCCCTATGTGTTCTTGACATCACTGGAGTACAGCAGAACATAATTTTGTTCTATTACTAGTTTAGACATGAGCATGAAGATATAGGACACATTTAAATCAATGTCATTTAACAGAAAGGATTATAATGATGTGAATTGATTAGGTAAGAACAGACAAGATCAGAATCTTTCTGGTCTGCACTTTGCTTTTGATGACTTTATTAGACCTTGAATAACAAAATGAGTGACTTTCACACAAATATTAGCTGCACACATTGCACAGTCAGTTTTGGCTGCCAAAGAGGCTCCTGAGATGACCTGCTCTTATCCCTCTGAGTGCTTTGAAGATTAAGTTAAGAACTTGCATTGGGTCTTAGCCAGATGTAAGAGCTTGTTAGACTGAGAAGACTATTGGGATGATATGCAGTGAGATTTATTGTTATAGAAAAAATTGCAAAATATTGTATGAGTTGGAAACTTTTAGAAACCTAATGTTTATCCATGTTACTAAGTTCCATGTCACTACATTTCCATCAGCATTTTCCCTTCCCTTCCCTTCCCTTCCCTTCCCTTCCCTTCCCTTCCCTTCCCTTCCCTTCCCTTCCCTTCCCTTCCCTTCCCTTCCCTTCCCTTCCCTTCCCTTCCCTTCCCTTCCCTTCCCTTCCCTTCCCTTCCCTTCCCTTCCCTTCCCTTCCCTTCCCTTCCCTTCCCTTCATAGTATTTATAATTTGAAGTAAAGAGAAAACTCTCCTATTTAAAAAAAAAAAAGAAGCCATTGTCCAAGAGAAAGAAAAATATCTTTTTTTGTATCTCTTTCCATACAACTCTCTAATGTTGGTTGAAGAATGTTTTTCAGAAGTGGGAGCAGTTTCAGGACTTGTGCTTACAGCCAACCTTTTCAATATTTGTTTAAAGTGCCTGGAGCACAGTACAGACACTTCTATATAATTTACTTTCAAATTGTAAGACTCTAAATAAATAAGTAAGTAAATAAATAAAGTGGAAAAATCCAAAGTTTTTGCTTTAAAGACAATCATTGAAGCAGATAAAAAAGTAACCAATCAAAAAGTAAGTACGCATATTTTTACTGAGTGTTGTTATTGGCTAGAGTCTGGAGGTTATGTAGAATTTGTAAAGGCTATTTATACCACTATCAATTTCTCTTAGCAATAGCGCTAACTGATTTATCACAGCTATGTCAGCATTCATCTACTTTCAGTTTTTCTAACACAGTCAGGAAAGACATACAAGGCTGAGTGGATCTTTATAACAAAAGTCAGAGTACATATATTTTGCGGCACCAGTGATTAATGTTCTCAGACTCACACTCACAGCACCATTCTACATCTGCAAAAATTGAAAATACAGTAAAATAGGTAGGATATTTGTCAGACTTGCATTTATAAATTAACAAATTTCTAATGACTCACAGGCCTGGCCTTTTATTACATTTGCTTCCTGGGAGTTTGTTTCATCTTCATGTACGCTTTCTTGAATTAAATTTTCCATGCTGTGAACAAAGTTAGAAGATGAAAAAGAAGAAGGAAAGGAAAAGAAAAAAAAACAAAAAGGTTCCTTTTTTTCACACAGTACTGTCATTCTGTTATATCTAATGTTGCTTCCAGGATCTGATTTAGCAACATTCAAGGATAGAATAGGCCATGAAACAAAGAATCTGCTCTGAAAATAATAAATTAAAATAATAAAACAAAAATCTTTATGAAGAAAATAAAATCAGACATCAAACTGTACCTGGAAATATTATATGAAATTTTCAACAACAACAACAAAATCTAACTAGCTGATAGTCTAGAATTTGTGATACTCTTGTAGGAAATACTATCCAGTCCCCATTCTGCCAGAATCACTTAGAGTATGCAGCTGACATCTGGCGGACCCCACTGAACCAGTAGGCAGGATTAAATTTTATTTTTAAAGTAGAATAGTTCCAACAAAACTCTCAGAAAAAGAGAAGCTTGAAAACGTCTTCATCCTCACTGAGTGTCCTAAATATTAGGAGATTGGCTCCTCTTTATTTGAATCTAAAACTTGACATGGACTGGATAAATCTTCTTAATAAACTTTTAAATGAGGGAAAAATATTTAAACTCTGACAGAACTTAACCAAGCAGCCAGCCATTCATGTTTTCTGCATTGAGTGCTATACTATATTGGAAAAAGGATAAGTTATAACTGCAGTTATATATATATTTTTATATATTTTTTTTTCCTGATGTCTTCAATAAAAAAAAGAGTAGCAAAAGCTACCAAAAAATGGGGAAAAAATGAAAGAAGGGCACATGTTTATTGACTTTTTGGTATTTTCCAAAGTATGTTTGAAATTAATTATTTTTTGGTTTAATATTTTCATTTAATATTTTATGTGTGTGTGTGCATGCACGCATATGTATAAATAAGCTTGAGATTCAAATCTGACAGTCTTCATCCCGATTAGTTTTAAATTCTTTTACTTGTCAAGTTGTATTTTAAGTCCCTGAAGGAATTCTTATTTTAAGGGTTATTATTAAACAATCAGCATTCCTGCTAGTGAGGGAACCATTCACTACAGATGAAAACTTCTGTTTCAACTTTTCCTATTCTTCTAAACAGTGGCCTTGTACCTCAAGTTTGGTGCAATTATAACTGATAGGGTGCTCAAGTAAGTATTTTTTGAAGAAGTGAAAGTTTATTTCTTAATCTACCTCATTCACAAAATCTTATGTAGTATAAAAATATACTATTTTTTACTTTATTAAGTGAACTTTACTAGCTTTACTCAATTCCATTCAACTTCAATTCCATATTTTTTAATTTGTTTCCCTATACCTCAATTTTATGGGAAAAAGCTTTTCATTATTCAAAATATGATCTTAAAACATGAAAGGAGCTTTCAATGAGTTTTCTTCTAAATGCGTTTGCAGTTAATATCAGAAGTTCATCTGAAATCCAGCGAAATATCTTTAAATACATTCTGTGCACTGCTCTAGTACCAATTCTGTCTTTAAGGTTAAAGGTATAGGTAAGTGTGAATAGGTTCACAACTTTACAGCTCCTGACAAAGCTTAGACTTAAAATTGAAGCACACAGGAGGTGGAAGCAGTGACAGGTGACCTGGGAAGAACATAGAGACACTGCTGAAGCATGCAGGGATGCTGTTAGGAAAGACAAAGCTCACCTGGCATTCAGTCTGGCAAGGGATATGAAGAACAACGACAAAGGATTCTACAAGTACAGCAGCAACTAAAGAAAGATGAAGGAAAATAGGGGCCTCCTGCTGAATGGGGTAGGGGTTGTGGTGACAAAGGACATGGAAATGGATGAGTTACTCAATGCCTTCTTTGCATCAGTTTTTAATGGCAAAGGTAGCTAGCTTCAGGTATCTCAGGGCCCTGAGACCAGAGGGAAAATCAGCAGTAAGAAAGACTTACGCCTGTGGGAGGAGGAGCAGATTAGAAGACATTTAAAGAACCTGAATATAAACAAATCCATGGACCCTGATGGGATGTATCCAAAAGTGCTGAGGGAGATGGCTGATACCTTTGCAAGGCCATCCTTGATCATCTTTGAAAGATGGTGGTGAATGGAAGAGGAAGAATGACTGGAAGAAAGCAAAGGTAACTCCTGTCTTCAAGAAAGGCAAGAAAGCAGATCCAGAGAACTTCAGTCCCTAGGAAGGTGATGAAGACAATAAAACTAGAAAATATTGCCAAGCACAGGAAGGGAAAGGCATGTATTTGTGAAGAGGAAATTATGCTTAACCAATCTGAAAACCTTCTGCGATTAGATGATTGGTTTGGTGGATGAGGGGAGAGCAGTGGATGTTGTTTATGCAGTGGATTACTTCAGTAATGCTTTTGACACTGTCTGCCATAACATCTTCACTGACAAACTGATGAAGTAAGGACTAGGTATGTGAAAAGTATTGAAAACTGGTTCAACTGCTCAACTCAGACAGTTGTGATCACAAAGTGTCAGTGATCACAAAGTGATCACTCAGACAGTGTCACAAAGTCTAGTTGGAGGCCAGTAACCAGTAGTGTAACCCAGGGATCGATACTGCGGTCATTGTGGTTTAACACTTTAATTCACAACCTGGATAATGAATCAGAGAGCATTCTCAGTAAATATGGAGATAATAGAAAACTGGGAGGAGTGGCTGATACACCTGATGGTTGTGCTGCCCTTCAGAGGGACCTTGGCAGGCTGAAGTTCAAATTAGGGAAATGAAAAGTCCTTTACCTGGGGAGGAATAATCCCATGCACGAGTATACACTTGGGCTGACCAGCTAGAAAACAGCTCTGCAGAGGAGGACATGGGTTTTCTGGAGGACAAGAAAGTGAACATGAGCCAGCAATACAGCCTTGCAGTAAAGGCCAACAGCATCCTGGGTGGCATTAGAAGTGCTGCCAGCAGGTTAATGGAGGTGATCCTTCCCCTTTGTTCTGCCCTTGTGAGACCACACCTGGGTGCTAGGTCAAATGCGGGGCTTCCCATTACAAGAAAGACATGGAACATTGTGGACTGAATCCAGCAGAGGGCCACAAAGATGATAAAGGGATTTGAACATCTGACATACAGGAAGACTCTGAGATTGCTGGGACTGTTAAGCCTCAAGAAGAGAAGGCTCAGCAAAATCTTATTAATGTGTATAAATGCCTGATGGGGGGGCATGAAGAAGAAGGAGTCTGACTCTTCTCAGCGTTGCTCAGTGAAAGGACAAGAGGCAATGGGCAGAAATGGAAATACAGGAAATTCCATTTAAACATGATAAAACATTTTTTTACTGTGAAAGTGATTGAATGTTGGAAGATTATGCGCAGATATGTTGTGGAGTCTCCATCCTTGGAGATATACAAAAGCAGCCTTGCCATTGCACTAAACAACCTGCTCTAGATGGCTCTGCTCCAAGCAGGGAGGAACAAACTAAGTGATCTCCAGAAGTCCCTTCTGACCTCACTGATTCTATGATTCTGTGAAAACTGAAGTGCTGTTCTGGCCATAGTTCACTTTAGAAACATAATGTAGACCAGATTGAAACAGGCTTGGGTCCCTTTGCCCTCTTCAGTCTTCCAGCATTATTCCAGCAGGCCTTGTACTCTTAAACACCTCTGCATGCCCTCATATGAAACCAAGGACATGCTTACATGTGTTATCAGTATCATGAAATAAAAAAAAAAAAAACCACAAACAAACCCACATTATTTTCTTGCTTGCAATACAATCTTCATGTAATTTCGATCACTGTTAAATGAAAAATTTTTCACAAAGCAATGATCTTAAGTGATAGGAGTTTCAGACCAGAGTAGGTACGCTCATAAGGAAGACAGCATTTGTGTAGTCAGCCTGCTGTAGCAGGAGCTAGCTCTGTGCATCATGGATACAAACTAGTTGAATACACAATCAGACATCATTTGTCAACTTCTGTTTAGCTTATAGGCATAGCTAGTAGAATTAAGTATATAATTATGCACGGAACTGGATGTAACTCAGTGATAGAACATGCTCTTTTAAGTTGTTAGGTAGATTTGAGTCTCCTGGAACTTGTGTCATTAGACCCCTGATTGCTGATACTACTCACTCACTGGATTTTTTCCTAGTACCATTTTTGACTGTTTTAGCTGTTAAGCTTCAAGGCAAGACCAGGACTGAAAGCAAAGATCAACTAAAGGCCCATCTGAAAAGACAGTATGGCTAATACATTGGATTTGGCTCTTTTCACCTCCATAATCCTCCATATCAGTACACTGAAGGCATACAACACGTTTTCACACACTGGCCAGTTCCAACACATACACATATTTCAGGTACACAGTGGCACAGTTCACAGTGGCACCACATGGTACCCAGTAGAGATTCAGAGACAAATGCTTTGCACCAGCGTGGATACAATTAATCTTAAAGAGGGCTTGCCCTGAGCAGTGTGTACCAGTCAGTACCACAGGTAAGGACCTGTCTCTTGGGCTGATGAGAGTCAGAGCCTTTGTGAAGGAGAAAAGCATAATTTTAGAGCTCAGTTACTGTTCTAACTCACTCAGCAAAACCGTATTTATCATTAATTGGAGACATTTCTTAGATAGATTTGCCAAGCGTACCACTAGTTAGACTTCTACCAGCTATAAAATTTTCCCTGTTGACATTTGGGTAGATTTAAACAAATCAAAGGTACATTCTTCCACACCTTTAGTACAGAAGCAAATTTAACCCTTGCACAAAGGATCAAAAATCATCCACGATTACTTAAAAGCTACACTTCTCTTTCTGTGATAGTCCATTCTACTTTTCTTATCTCTTAGAATAAATAAAAATTTTCACTAGCTACTAAATGCATCTTCACTACCTTTAAAAAGACTGATGATCCATTTGGAATTCAGAATGTGTGTTATAAGCATAGAGTGATATATATAGGTATGAAGGTGACATGTTATGCCCTGAGGCACAAATGCCCAGTGAGATCGCTTAAAGAGGCACAGCCTATCTCTAACCTTATCTAACAGTGAACAGAGACCACTTTCCCTTTCTCAGATATATCTTTAATAATCTTCAACAATTTTTGAGAAGCAGACAAGACAAGGCAACCATAACAAATATAAAAATCATGTGAAGGTGACTTTGCAAACTGCATCAATCTTTCCTGCACTAGAAAATGTAAGAAACCTGATTTTGTGTCATTCCATTTTCAGAGCTCTTTCTTTTTGTACCTTTTCTTGAAAGCAGGGGAAGGAATGCAGGTGAGCAGTGCAACTTCACCAAATTATGCAAAAGAAAAAGCCCTTGTGTATTTACATTTGTTTTATCATATACTTCATTTAAAATCTAAAAGTTCAAACCACTCAAATTTTATACTTCACATCGCTGTCACCTTGGATATAGATTTGTCTATATTGATCTTCAAGGCAATCAGGATTCATATTGAATATACTGTTCTGACTTTGCTATCAATAGCAGCAGCATAGTATCTGCATATGACATGATGTGTTACCATTTACTGCCTCAACCTGTCTGTTTTTGGAATTTCTTGACCATTTTCACGAAGGGTTCCATTACTATATTAAATAAGATAGGTGAGAGTCAATCAGTCACTTACTATTTTTTTACTGCATGGAAGAAAATAGAGAGGGGTCTGAAGAAGTAGAAATTATGGGAATTATTAGCCTTGCACTAACACTGCATATATGTTATGTACAATCTCATCATGTACCCCCCTCCCTCACCCTCCCCTGCTTCTCCATGGACATGTCATATTTCAATAGAATTAATAACTTCCATTATAAAATAAAAAGATGTATTTGAAACATATGAATTATGGCTAACTACTGCTGTAGCTCCCATCAAGTCATAGTATGTGCATACTAGTTTCTAATAAGACAAGCTTTTTCTTTCTACCACTGTAAGCATATTGAGTTAAATGCAGAGGTATATTTGTAAAGGTAACTAAGGATAAACTGCAGAAATACCACAAGGGGAATCAGGAGAAAAGAAAAATGCATATTTTTGCCTCCAGGGCTTAGTGCTTGAGGGGATATGTAGACGTCTTTTGATGTTGAAATGTTGAAGTGCTTTGTTTATCAAACATGGAAAATATACCAATGAAACTTTGTGGCATGTGATTACTTATCTGAAGTTGCTTATCATATACATACAAAATTAAGGGCTAATAAAAAAATTTACTTAAAGATATTTAAATCTGATACCTTCCACTGTCCTTGAGGTGCCTGGAAATGTTCTGATACTAGGCAGTGTAAAAGATAATATTTTAAAGAGACTGAAATGAAATTATTTATTAAAATTTAATAAAATATTATTCAAAGTTTTATATCATAAGTTAACCATTGTGCACTGGTGTATGCCTTCATTTATCACACAAAATTTTACTTGGGAAGTATTGTTTTGAAAAAACAGCATCTGCATACATCCAAAAGGCAGTATAAAGATACATCTGTTTATATTTTCAATTCTGCTATTATAGATACAGTGTTTATATATTTTGGAAACTTTTAAATGTATGTGTATGTATAAGTATATGCGTATGTATATGCATATGTATATGTGCATGTGCATGTGTATATGTATTTTTGTATGTGGGCTTTTTATGATATTTCGATAAATTTTAAAAATTAATTATGCACATCATATATGAGTATGATCATATTGTTTTCTTATTATGTAAATGCAAAAAAAAATTAAAATAAAACCAATTTTCTTCTTTCATTTTTCGTGCTTTTCTGTCATTTACTGCTACCAGTAAACATTAGAGAAGCAATGATGGACTTGAGAGACAGAGAAAAAGAATATGAGAAAATCAAGCTGCAAAGGCTGAACATGGGGAAAAACATGTTTGCTGTTATGAAGATGTACACAAAAACAAAGGACAGGAAGTTGGGAATAAAATGAAGAAGAGCAGAGGGCTAAAGTAGACAGGAGTGGAAGAGTAGATAACAATTTCAGGGTAAACCTCAGGGCAGCTGGATGAAAAGAGAGACATTTCAGTTGAGATAGGGTGTTTTGAATGATTAGGAAAGACAAGGGTTTGAACTAGTCTTTTGCTTAACGAATGGATTTATTAATCCATAGTCTGTTGTTGATTCTGGAGGAAGTTATTACTTACTTGATCAAAAAATATATTTGAATTACATAATGCCATGTAAGTTCATGCAATCAGTATTGGTTACCTCTGATCCTTGTAAGTAAATACAAATAACAGAAAATGTTAGAAAGACATTGTATTTCGCTGTTTTTCAGTTAGAAGTTGGAAGGCATTATTTTAATACTTTTCAGATTCTCAGTAGACCTTTTAGCTTTTCTTTGGCTTACAGATACTTTTATGATTGTAAACAACAGCACTTTCCCCTTCACTCCCCTACTCCCTCTTTCTAGAAATACAAGAGACCAAATAGCGTCATAGTTGTGTGCTGTTGTGGGGTCAGACTTCTGTGACAGCTTTCTTTAAATAAAGTTTGTTATTTCATAAGCAGTAGTTTGACTTCTGGCAGATAGCATGTTATTGCTTCTGTCTTCACTGTCTGCTATATAAAATATATATTTGTATCCAAAGGTAGTGTAAATTATCACCCTCCTTGAATAAAGAATTATTTATTCTCATTGTACATTTGTCTCAAAGGAAATAACAAAATTCCTGATGAAATTCAGTGAGTTAAAATGTTAGAAGGAAGGAAACCAATCTGGAAACTACTATTATCCTTATATTTTCCTTTCAACACAACAAAACCCTTTTCAAAATCATCTTCTCTTGAAGTACATACTTATGAAAGTCGTTGAGAGACTAAGGCTATCCTGATTCTTTATATTCTTCAGTAAGTTCTGCTTGACATTGATCATATCCAATCTTAGCTAACAATTTTCTTCTGTCATCTTATAAGAAAGGCTTGATATGAAACTGAGCAACCTGAGGAAGATTATTAGCCCTTAACAATTAATCAGATTTATTTGAAGCAAAGTTTTGTATTTTCTGTCTTATTAAAACCAGTGATGAAATTCAGAGTATTTTTGGCTTTTCTTTTTCCTTTATCTTATTTTAGTCTGAGTAACAATGATATGATCTATCCAATAAATGTTTACTCTCAAGTCCTAATCTGGTTGTGAAGGTCCCACTTAGATACTTCGGGCTGAACTCAGTTGCCCACAGCTGTAAAATGCCTTTTCAAATCCCCTATGATATCCTGGCTTAAACTCCATGTGCCCCTCCAGAATGGTATGGACTTACAGTCCTTAAGTCTTCCATCATAACTGTCAGCCACACAGAGTTGTCTTGACTGTCCCAGGACAAAGCTGGTGGCAGTAGGGACATATTTATCAGCAGCAAACTCTGGCCTTTTCACTAGTCTGATAGCAAAGTATCATTCTAATGAAACAACAACAAAATAGCAGTGATAACCTATGCACAGGCAATTCTTTGCCAATCCAATAGAAATATATTGGGTCCAGGATGACAAAGGACAGTGAAACACCTTATCTTACATTTTACACAGTTTTCAATGCTAACGGAGAATCTGTCAGAGCCCTGAGTGTGCCAACAGGGTCTGATTGCCCTGACCAGGCTGTAAAGGTCTTTCTCTGTAATCCTGCTCTGCAAATGCCGCTCCCTGTCCAAGATACTAGTGTTGAGTGTCAACTCTGATGTAGTGCAACTGTGTAAGCCTGGATCAGACTGCTGGGAGAATCACGACATTGTAAAAAAGAGCAGTGAGAAACCACATCTGCGATCTCCAGACATGCACCCTTTGCCCATTGCCACAAGGGCTGCATTTAACTCCAGGTCCTTAGTCCTTGCCTGACCTTTGTCACCAGCAGGTTATATCTGACTTTACACCTTGCTGATCCTGAAGCTATATTACATTATTACATATGGTGGTATATCCTGGAGCACAGTTGTTGCTACAAGGCTTAAGGATGAACTTCTATAACTTCTGAAGGTGATTTTGATTTCTGGACAATGATTCTGATTGACAAAGAGCAATTATTCTAGAGGTATTTATAGGTCTTTATATTTCTTTTCCTTTTTTTTTATTTTTTTGGCTCTGGAAGGCTATGTTTCTCTCCACTTGGCAAATCTATATAAGGAGTGAATTTTGTACAAATGAATAAAAACTATGTTTTCTGTATATAGGTCACCTTCTCACACACAAATTAACTATTTACTTCTGTTAACATATATCAGAAATGCATTGGTTAGTGAAGTGTCATTTTGGAAATATAAAACTATATAAAATATAAAGTTAAACCAATCAATTATTTTCACCTTACTTACAGAGAGAAATGTGCTTTTCCCATCATACAGTCCACTCAGCAAGAAAGTATAGATTTAGTTTATGTGTGTAAATTGTCAAAAAATAAACTATTCAGAATTTTATTTATCTATCAAAGGGAACAATAATTTATATGGTGCATAATAGAATTTAAGAAGAAGTTATAAAAGAGATTTTACAGAAAGCCTTGGCATTGCAGTATTTCATCTGACTGAGTCTTAGGGAGAAAAAAAAGAAAGGGAAAAAAAAACAGATTCTGTAGTGGAAAAAAAAATTCTACTGTAACTTTCATCAGAAACAGTCACTGAAATGTAGTGAATGTTTTAGTAAGTAATAAAAATAAATATCTCCCAACATGAATAACCCAATTGTGAGGGACATCATGATTCCCTATTTTCATTCTTTTCATGTATTATATGCTTAATAGAATAATAGCAACTTCTTATTTAAGGCTGTACTTCAGTGTTCTCATAAAAGAAGATGATTCCCTACTCCACTCCCTGTTCATCCAGTTAATAATTTGAAGACTCAATTTAGTTCAAAATTTGTGTAAGCCCCTGTTTTTCTGATTTTTCTATGAGAGATTATTAGAAGATGATTCTGCAGCTACTACAGATGAAAACCTTAAACATAATGCTCTTCAAAAATCAGGTTTCTTTTTAGGAGGAGGAAAAAAAAAGGCATTTTATAACAAGGGACATTGATTTTCAAATTCCAGATGTTTTTATGTCTTTAAATTCTGACATCAGGGAAAAAATATCTCCTAAACATGATTATTTATAAATAGCATTATTTATAAGAAAGTGTCTGGATATTTATATGAACTGAGCCCTACCCTACTGTATGCGCCACCTATAAACCTGTGAGACATCTGTGCCAAGGATTTCACCATCCAAAAAGACAAGAATAATAAACTTTTAGTCAAAGAATATGTCTACACACAGGAGGCAAACTTTAAATATTCTGAACAGTAATTCTAGATATGTATTTTCACCTTAATTTTTTTCTAGGTGAAAAGCCTAGTGATTTGCCTTATCTAACCAGAAAGTTGGAGTCTTCCACTCCTGATACTTAACCTTAGGTTTTTTGTAGTGTCTGTTTTTAATTTTTGTTATCAGATTCATTCTGCCCAAAGAAAAAGCTTAATTTTAAATATATCCAACATATTTTTCTGTAGCCTATTCTGCTGCTTAGAAACTACTAGAGTACTTTCTTTTGGCCACAAGAAATCCAAGCATAGGAGCACAATTTGCCCCAAAGGAGACAACTTAAAAAGCTATCAAAACCCTTGTGGTACCAGCAGGCTGGAATCATGCAATATATATAAAAATGCATGCCAAGGGTTAAAAAAAAAATAAATCTAAAAATCTTACCCATGAAGCAGTGTTCAGACTATAGAAAACAAAATAAACAGGAAATCAACAACAAAATTTAAACTGCCTTTCTTTTTGTATACTCATCCTCTCTGTGTTAAATAAAAAGCCATGTTTAAACCCTTATGTACTGTTAGATATTGACAAGACATACAAGTCTTGGTGTCAATGCATTTTTCATACAAATATTTCAATAAATGCCATTTCCTTTCTTAATCATGTAATTCGCTTTCGTATGACAAAAGAATTGGGTAGTTCTCCACAGTATTTCACAGTATGTAAATGATGCAATTATCACTTCAACCACATATCATTCTTACTTTCATGATGGATTCTATTTTCTAGGGAGAAAAATAGAAATTTTAATGATTGTAATGGTTAACCATTTGTGTGTTGTGACATTCTTAAATAAATGGAAAAAAAAGTTGGAAATCATTAGTTTTATGTATTTAGTTATTCCAAAGTTAGAAAATTATGTCCCCTTCCAACAAAATTTTGTCTGTTGTCCTTTAGTTTAACACAGGGGAAGTAAATACAAAAAGAGTACATTCCACTAGTCACCCATGTTGTCAGTCTATTTATGAACAGAAGAACAAAGGCTAGTACTCAATCTGCTAGTGAGCTTAGTGTTCATCTGTTTTTGCCAGACAGCAGGGTTTTCTCAGGGTAACTTGGCCTGACTGGAAAAAAAAACCAACCCTGCTGTTGCATTAGGATGAACATGCTCATGAAAGAATCAGCTTTTTCAGTGAGTCTGAAAACACAGTGTAGGTATGCATAAAGTGTTATTCATGCATAATGTGTTAGTACTTTCATAGCAAGATTTTCACTTGATGCAAATCAACATAAATCTATTGACTCTTGTGGAATTTTACAGGCTTTCTTCAGTTCAGAATGTGCATCATATAAATCATAACAATACACGTTTGTTTGCATTAAAATGGAGAGTGTTTAGCTAGCCATACAACATGTTTATTCTGTTGGTTACACTAATACAGTACTGCATATTATTTAATTATTACAGGTTTTAGATATCAAACTGTATAATATTCAGATGCATTACTTCATTTATAAGAAATATGCAAGCACTTCTGGCATGGGTTGTACAACCTTTAAAGACTGCAAGAGAAGAAAAAGGAACTAATCTGTCCAGACCTGGATCCAGCTCTCCAGACGTGGCCTCACCAGGGCAGAGTAGAGGGAAAAAGCATCACCTCCCTCAACCTGATGGCAATGCTCCTCCTCCTAATGCAACCCAGGAAGATGTTGGTATTCTTTGCCTCAGGGCTGTAATGCTGACATAGTCAGCTTGTTGTACACAAAGACTCCCGTGTCCTTCTCTGCAGAGCTGCTTTCCAGCTGGTCAGCCCAAGTGTGTACTGGTCCTCCCCAGATGCGGGACTTTGCTTTTCCCCTTGCTGAACTTCATGACATTCTTGTCAGATCATTCCTCCAGCCTGTCAAGGTTCCTCTGCACAGCAGCACAACCATCTGGTTTATCAGCCACTCCTCCCAGTTTCATATTGTCTGAAAATCTGTTGAGGGCGTAGTCTGTCCCATTGTCCAGGTCATCAGTGAAGAGGCTAAAAAGCATTGGCCCCAGTATTGAGCCCTGGGGTACACCACTGGTGACTGGCCTCCAACTAGAATCTGTGACACTGAGCACAACCCTCTGGGCCCAGCTATTCAGACAGTTTCATGAAGATAGGAAAGAGATTTGCTTTCTTCCCATCTTCAGGAACTTCTCCTCATTGCCATGACCTTTCAAAGATAATTAAGAGTGGTCTTGCAATGACATCAATCATCAACCATCTCCCTCAGCACTTGTGGGTGCAACTCATCGGTTTCTTTAAGGAATTGGTCCTCCTCTATAAAAGGTAAGTCTTCCTTGCTCCAGACTTGGGATTCCTGGGATTCCTGAAGGCTGATATTACCAAAAGACAGAGTCAAAGAAAGCATTGAGTGCCTTGGCCTTTTCCATGTCCCATGTCATTAGGTTCCCTGCTCTATTCAGCAGTGGGCCCATATTTTCCCTA
This sequence comes from Ciconia boyciana, assembly GCF_034638445.1. Taxonomy (NCBI): domain Eukaryota; kingdom Metazoa; phylum Chordata; class Aves; order Ciconiiformes; family Ciconiidae; genus Ciconia; species Ciconia boyciana. The sequence continues at coordinate 180,135,065 of NC_132934.1, forward strand.
GTCTTTCTTTTGCTGTTTAAGCACCTGTAGAATCTGTTCTTGTTTCCCTTCAAATCCCTTGCCAGATTCAGTTCTAGGTGGGCCTTGGCTTTCCTTACCCCATAGCTGCACAATTAGGCAGCATCTCTATATTATTCCCAGGTTACCTCTCCCTGCTTATGCCTCCTGTGTGCTTTCTTTTTATGTTTGAATTTTGTCAGGAGCTTTTTGTTCATCCATGCAGTACTCCTGCCACCTTTGCTTGATTTCCTGCTTGTTGGGATGGACCTTGCTTGAGCTTGGAGGAGGTAATCCTTGAATATCAGTCAGCTTTCCTGAACCCCTCTTCTCTCCAGCACTGTATTTCATGGGATTCTTCTAGAAGACCTCTGAAGAAGTTAAAGTCTGCTCTCCTGAAATCCAGGGTTGTGGTCCTACTTTTTGCACTGCTCCCTCCTCTCAAGATCATGAACTCCACCATCCCATGGTCACTGCAGCCAAGGCTGCCCCTGGATTTCAAGCCACAACCAATTGTTCTTCATTTGTAAGTAACAGGTCCAGCAGAGAACCTTTCCTTGTTGGCTCCTCGATCAGCTTTGTCAGGAAGTTGTCATCAATGTACTGCAGATGCAATGCATTCAATGCAATGTATTCGTAGATTACTTGTGCACTGATAATGTAGTCCTTCCAGCAAATTTCAGCATGGTGAAAATTCCCCATGAGGACCAGGACCTGTGAATGTGAGGCCTCTTTCTGTTGTTTAAACAAGGGTTCATCTACTTCTTCTTCCTAATCAGGAGCTTTATTGCAGATACCCACTACAACAACACTGATGTTGATTTGCCCACTAATCTGGACCCATAATCTCTCAACTGACTCCTGACCTATCCCAAGGCAGAGCTCTCTCACATACAGGGCAACTCCCCGTACTCCCTTACCCAACCTGACCTTCCTGAAGAGCCTGTATCCATCCATTGTAATTCTCCAGTGGTGTGAAGCATGACTATATTTAGTTATTGAGCTTGTTCTAAATTAAAAGCATTCTTTAATTTATATGACTTAAGCTTGATATGTTTTAGTAATTTATGACTGGATTCTGCTCAGGTGAAAGAGAGCATAAAGTATAAATTTTGTTAAAACTCACTACAAATTAGGGGGGGCGGGGGGGAGAAGATGACAGTAACTTAGAATCCTATAACTTTTGAGGGTTTTTTATTACTTAAAAATATCTCAACACCCAAAAGACTCCATTCAGTAATCTGGTTTGCCCTCAACATCCACACAAAAATGATAGACATGAACCTGATACGTTTGCACCTCTTTGAAAAATCAACTGTATATTCCTTATTTCTGTTTTCTCAACACACATAACAGGTAGATATTCACACTTTAGAAATTAAACACAAGAGAGGAGAAGTCTGTAGTTATGTGTCTTAGATTTCTAATCAAGACTGTTGGAAGTACTTTTCTATTTATACTATGAACTTCTTAGAACAGCAATATAAGATCTTATTTCCTGGTAATATAACAATAACAATAACAATAATAATAATAATAATAATAATCATCATCATCATCATCATCAACTTTTTATTCAAAAATGGTATTCAAAAATACCATTTTTTTGAAAGGAGAAACGTTCAGTCAAATAAATAAAAGTCCTGAAGAAAGGGTCAAAACATACAGCATCACCATTTGAACCCTAGAGGGGGGAAAAAATAATCAGCCTACACTTTACCTAAAATAAAAACTTTATCTTTAATAATAAAGATAAACATAACAATATTATTTATGACAGTCAAACAAACAATTAACTTGACTCATGGTAGTTATATGAAGTATACAAATAGATTTTTGTGCACTCTGTTATGAATCACTGCCATACAAAATGACAAGCCTAAGAAAAATTTCTATAAGATTAGAGAAACAGCAAACATTGCAATTTCTAATACCATCCTGAAATTTTTACATGCTCTGAAGTTGAAAAATAAAATCTTATTTGAAGAATTGAAATCTATTTTATAAAAACAGGAAGTTAAAGCTACTGCTGAGAATAGAATTTTTATAATAGAGTCTGATTTTTTAAACTGCTGAATTAATTTCAAAGAATACGGACAATTGTCTGAATGTACTGGAATGCATATACTATTTTACGAGGAGAATCCAATTAAAATGAAAAATCATTTGAATACTGTTTTACTTGTTTTGAACAGGTAAGTATTAACACATCCTTTCATTTACATTTCATCCACTGATTTCATATGCAGTTTCTTACAATGAATAATGACATACTGACAGTAAGAGAATACAGTTTTGCAGCATTCTTGCCTATTTTCTTCTCTATATTGGCAATGAACATAAAGTCTTAATTTTTGCATAGAGTGAGAGAACAGAGATTTGAAACATCTATTAGGGTATATTTCACAGCAGTTTCTTCTCAACAATTCAAAAGTCCATTTGCTTGTTCCTTTCTTGTTAAAAATCAGTAATATTTTTCTATCACTCCCTCTAACATTACAGTGTTTAGTGTGCTTTAAGTAACCTCTCAGAATCTAAAGTAGTTAGCAGTTAGCTCTATTAGTTTTATACTGTTAAAGGCAGTTGCTCTTTTATTGTTTTGGCAGAATTTTGATTCATATTCTTCTTTTGGGACAAGTATGGCTAAAGTAAATTCTTAGAAAATTCATTAGTTGATTTCAGTGAGAAAAATGCTAGAGTTATGACTGGTGTATTACATGTAAATATTTAAATAAATATCATTTGTAATAAGCATTATTTTTCCATTAGTAGTAAAAGGCCATAGGCTATTAATTGACCTGTCAGTACACAGTGTCAGGACTTGTCTTGTTTTGACCTGAGCTGATTTTAGTTTCTTTTAGCTATGGTAGCAATTTGCTAACAGTTAGGTGACTCTTGCCTCAATTGTTGGAGCTTAACTTTGTGAATGTCATGGATAGCAAAGGTCTGAGCAAGCGTACATCGTCACTGAGTAGCAAGCATTAGCTTTTTCTGTTCGTTGTGGGGGGTATTGTGTCACTTTAACTAATAGCTCATGTGTAGAGATAGCCAAACTTTATCTGGGTACCAATGCAGAAAGTGTAAGTAAGCAGAATGTGTCAGAAAATGTGCAAAAATAATAATCCAAAGCAGATGCAAGACTGCAGAAGAGCCTGCAAACAACAACATCACACTTCTTCCCAAAGAAGAATTCTGGTCTCTGCTACCTTGTTGTTACCTAAGCCATACTCCATTTTACTGAAGTAAGACTAACTAGTGAACCTGGGACCTGAAAGAGCATTGCAAGGGAGAGCATAACACAAGGGGAGAGGGTTAGACACTGGGAAGTTTATGTGTAACAATTTTGATGGCATTATTAGTGGGACTTTTCCATTAAAATTAGATAAGTTGGGATATGACTGCAAATAACATTCTAACTAAACTAGTGAGTTTGTTGTAGATTTGATTGCTAAAATATTAATTGGACTAACAATAATTTTTTTGCTTCCTTTTGCCCCTAACAGTATTCTGAGTGTAATTTCAGACTAATCCAAAATGGGGACAGGGCGTGGGAATCAATTCAGTAGTCCAAATAACTTTTGAAGGGTAAACGGACATTGGGACTCTAAAAGTTATTTTATTTGACAGATATCTTGAGTTATACTTCTATTTCTGGAGAAGTTAGGGGAGGAAAGCAAAGATGTTTGTTGGCGACAGTAGCTTGTGTGTATGTGTTGGGGGAAATCCAAGGAATTTGTGCACCTTCTCATTCAAGAGGAAAAAAAAATCCCAAACCATACTTCCTGCATTCCCAATGTCTGTCACAAACACAACTGAACAGTTTCTGCCGTGGTTTTCCTTTAAGGCTATGTCTTAGGCTTCAAGCCATTCAACCTACTGAGTTCTTTTTACTCCAAAACATGCTTATAAAGGTGAGTGCATCCTGGTTCAGAGTCAAACAGTAAGTGAGAAGTTGGAGAATCCTTCTAGTTATGTAAATATATCCTAGCTCTTGAGTGTTAGAGAAAGAAAGAGTGCTGCTCTATAAGTAGATGTATGGATTAGGTAACCTGCCTTGTGTAGGTCATCAGATGTGGACAAAGGTATTGGAAAAACTGCAGCAAATACTGCAAATGGAGATAGTTAGCCCTTGTTATAGGCCTTTTTCAAACCTGTTTTGCTAATGAGGTGTGGATGTAACTTCATTAATTAAATGAGTCAGGCAGGACCTTATGAAAATTATTATGACTTTCCAGGCTGGTGTGATAAAAGTGCTTCAATGACAGCAAACACCAAAAAAAAAAAAAAGGTTAGAGGCCTGTGGTCTTGATAGAGAGAAGAGTAACTTGGGCACATTCTGACATACCCACCTGGAGTTCCCTGAGAAGGGAAGTCCTCAGAAAGGGCTAGCACAGCAGCACAGGTGTAGCTTTAGAGCCAGACCAAGAAGCAGTTAGAAAATGTAGATATTTCCCAGTTTGGTTAGTAACTACAGGATTTCTGAATCACAGTTTTGAACTTAAAGTAAGAAACCTAGAAAGTGCTAGCTTCTTTACTGGCCTATGCCCCATTTTCATATTCCTGATCTCAGTCATACCACTTTCTATCATTTTACAATCAAACTCATAGAATCATAGAATCATTTGAGTTGGAAGGGACCTTTAAAGGTCATCTAGTCCAACCCCTCCCTGCCACGAGCAGGGACATCTTCAACTAGATCAGGTTGCTCAGAGACCCGTCCAACCTGACCTTGAATGTTTCCAGGGATGGGGCATCTACCACCTCTCTGGTAGTGTTCCAGTGGTTCACCACCCTCATCATAAAAAGTTTCTTCCGAATATCTAGTCTAAATCTACTCTCTTTCAGTTTAAAACCATTACCCCTTGTCCTATCGCAACAGGCTCTGCTAAAAAGTCTGTCCCCATCTTTCTTATAAGCCCCTTAAGTATTTAAAAGCTGTAATAAGGTAACTCAACCCTATTTGAGTTCTTGCATTTGATTCACAGGAATTCCTGAACCTCTCTCAGCTTTTACTAATTTTCTTTAAGGTGTAGTAACACCTTATTTCCTCACCAATCACTTTTTTCCACTACAAAGACAACCAAAAGGGGTTTAGGTTTTTTGTTTCTTCATATGACTATCAACTCAGCCCTGGGCTCTCGGCCTCAGCACCTAGTAAAAAGCCTAAACTACATTCAGTGAGTGGAAACTGCTGGACTACTCCATCAAGTCAACCTCACCTATGATAATATGATTTATAATTAAGCAGGTAATGTACTTTATCATAATTATGTTAGACTCCTTCCTGTTAATGTCAGTACGGTTTTAAAAACATTAGAATAGGCTGATAATTCCCTCAGACAGGAAATTTTAAGACTTGTGGAACATATTATTTTCTTGCAGCAGAATAGAAAAATGATTATTGATTATTTTAAAATGTTATTGAAAACTGACAGAGGCCATTGCTAATCATGAAGTATGTTCTACAGGTATAATATATTCATAATCTAGCTACTGAGAAATAGTGTTAGGTGTAGATATTTTAATCTTATTTAAAATTTCAAGCAGGTATTATAGAAAAAAAAAATTAAAAATATGAATACTTAAATTGAGAAATTCATTAAGTAAAACTGTGAAAATAGAAATAAATTCCAGAATCTAATACCCTTCAAAAGTTTCCCAACAGAAGTAAAAAAAAAAGAAAAAAAGAAAAACAAACAAGATACACTACTAAAAGGATGCATTATTTGAACAAACATAGCTAAAGAAAGCTTCTTTCCATTTACAATAGAAAACAAGAACTTCCAATCTCCAGAGAAAGAAAGTGTGAAGCAGTAGAGTTAGGGGAAAAAATGGAAAATATCTAGGTGAAACTTTATGAAGTTATGAGGAAAATACATGTTGGAGGTGGCACTTTAAAGGATTATCTTCAAAGATCATTCATGGATTCAGGGATTCAATAACCTCCCTGTGACTCTGAATGAAGTTCCCAATGTGTAACTATAACACTGACTTTTCCTATTGAAAGGCTATCAACATTTATCTGCTTCCAGTGGCAGTTCACCACTCAGTACAGTTTGCTGTGCCAAATTCCCTCTGCATACTGTGTATTCCAGACACTTGGTCCAGAATTAGAATTCTGCTCTGGGACTAAAACCAATACTAGATATACTACATATTTCCTAAAAAGGAAATATTGTGTAATTTCAGCTTTTTTTGGAGAGGGGTTAATGAAAGTATTTACAATGTTAATAATCAAAATAAATTCAATGATATTATATTGATTCAAATTAACTAGCTGAAAGGATAAATAAAAAGGTTCTGGCTATTTCTAGTGTGAAATTTAGGTATGGAAGTTTTGGCAGTTTTAGTCAAAACAAGCCACTGACAACAAAAACATGCAATATGTTATTCAATTCTTAGACACAAATAGCTTCCTACATACTCCATTCCTTTTACATTTTTATTAGCTCTTAATATCCAAGTGTCCTTCATTTAGGTTAGTGAGTTAACTTTCCTTAAAATGATATTCATTAGGCTAAGGTCTTAGAGAGACCTATAGTTTCAATAAAAGTATGTAAGTTCAAAAGGAAATGGTTTTGCAAGATTAAGAGAGCTAGTTAGGTGACACCGATATTTTGCATCATGGACTTTAAAGTAGACTTGAATTATTTCTTTACTCTTAATATGTATAATGTGACAGTACTTTAGAATGTACCTTAGGTCTCCCAGAACACAACAGTCTTACCAAGTCCCTGAAAGTAACCATGGAGATTCTTCCTCTGGATCCAAATATAATACCTTGACGCATTGGTCCAGGTCTTTCCTGAGCTGATTTAATCCCATGAGCTCTCTGAGGGCATGAGGCTTTTTAAAATATTCTTTAAGAATAAATAATGTATAACAAGAGAATTGTTCTCAATTGCAGTTTTGTAGCTTGATGTCAAGGTTATACGCTATAAACAGAACAAGCTAGTGTGAAAGGTGTGAAAGGTCACAAAGCTTGCTGGAATAGCGATGGAAACCTTGGATTGGGCAGAGGGAGTAAGACTTGCTAAGGTCAAATTTACAGATGACACCAAACAGAGGGGACCAGTTGATACAAAACAGAGGTGGCAACAAAAGCAGTGATAAATCCCTATTTCCAAACCCAAAGGTATTCTTTGAACAAAATGTATCATGTATGAGTTTTTTAATTCAATGTCAGAGGAAGTTTATATATTTTCTACAAGTTGGGAAAAAATTGTTTTGTATAACATAAGAATTTCTAAAAATTTAAAAGAAAATGAAGCCAAAAAATTCCATTATAAAAAGAATAACAAAACCCAAACAAAAATATAACATATGCATTTCTTATAGATTTTTTGGCTGTCCACATTCCTTTGTACTTATTTGGTCAATCATGGTAGATAAGTTGGGTTTTTTTTTCCTCTTTTTAAAATTTTATTTTATTCTATTATTGTTCACTAGGGCAAAAACTACTGAAGTAAAAATAAAAGACCTATTGACAACCTTTGGAACTCATATTATTTTCTCTATATCCAGTTTAGAAATGAGAAAACATTACAGAATTTTAGAAAGGCTGGAATCACAAATGATTAGGAAACAGAAATCAAACTTCTTTTTCCCTTATTCTTTACTCTTACAGTTTGCATTTATTCAGTACAATTGGATAAAATAAAGGACTAGAAAAGTTAGATATCTAAACCCAAAACTTTCTAATATTATGCTCATAGGCATATCAGATAGGTTTGCTAATTACAAAATTTAATTATAGTATACATCTTTCATTTTATTCCTTGAGATTTAAGTGACAACATTACATAAGCTCATCCATCATGTAATTCTCGCTCATCTTCCTTCCTGGTTTTTGCATATGAGATGAAATTTAAGTTAAAAAAAAAAATTAAAAAATCTTTGACTAGAAACATTTTATGCACAGCTAGAAAAAATGTTAGAAAACTACCTGCTGAGCAAATTCCAACTAGGACAGGGACAAAGACCAGGAAAGATTACAAGAAAAATAAGAAAACTGTAATGATGTTCATTAATGACACAGGCAATCACATATGCAAGACAAAACTTGCAAATTGCAATAATGACTGAAAAAGGTTATTTAAGGATTTACAGAATCTCCATAAAATATATTAATGACATGAATTCTGTTCTGGTTTCATCTGGGATAAAATTAATTTTCTTCCTAGTAGCTGGTATAGTGCTGTGTTTTGGTTGTAGTATGAGAATAATATTGACAACACACTGATGTTTTGACTGTTGCTAAGTAGTGCTTACACTGGTCAAGGACTTTTCAGCTTCCCATGCTCTGCTGGGTGCCCCTTTTCCAATCGCTTTGTAAATGCCCCCTTCCCTAGAAAGGGATCCCAGCTGTTTGGCTTCCTTACCCTCTAATGCCAGGCTACTGGACCCATTATCCCAGCATCAGAGCAGCCAGGTGACAACGTTCACCTGGACGATGGCCAAAATCTTTTCACATATCTCACAGCTCTCTCAGGGATAGGGATCGGGTGGTTTCTGTCTCATCCACAAGTTCTTCCACTTCCTCTTTTTGTGATAGCCCTGCTTTTTCATCTTCCCTTTCTAAACGAGCTGTCTTTCACTTCCAAGATTTCTTCTTGTGTATAGGGGCGACTAATATCAACACAAGTTGGTTCCCTGGTTCAACTGCATTATCTGTCACAGTGGGGGCTGGAGTAGCTGCAGTGCCTGTTGCAGAGGGGGCTGGAGTAGCCACAGTGCCTGTTGCGGGGGGGCTGGAGTAGCCGTGGTGTCTGTCATTTTGTCACTAGATCCAGAGAGCTTCTCTTCCCTTTGAGGGTTCTGAATAGTGTTGAACAGGGCTAGGTAGCCATGGGCCAGGCCCTAGAACATTGCAGTGATGTGTGCATCCTTAGAATTGCCAGGGTAACAACATACTTTTTCCAAATATTCTACTAATTTTTCAGGATTCTGCACTTTTTCAGGGGTGAAGTTCCAAAACACCGGAGGTGCCCACCGTCCTAGGCATCTGCCCATACTTTCCCACACACCCTGCCACTCATAACTATCCAGCCTTGGGGCAGATCTCTGGATGTTATTCTTAAATTGCCTACTAACCTTAGACAACACTGAAACAATATTCCCAAGGAATACCAACAGATGTATCTTAACTACCCAAGGATGTTCAAGATACTGAAAAGTTATTGTAACGAAGGAGGAAACATCATAGAAGAAGGTAGCGAAGGTGTCATTCTGTATTTCCTCCATAAAAAACCTTTCAGAGGAAGAAGTATAATTGCTAATTTTCTCCACGAGGTGGTACCCAACGTACAGTAATGGTTTCAGTACAACACTTAGATACCAAAGTAAACTCAAAGTCACTGATATAATAACAAGTCTGGCAGGCAAAAAATCACTAATCACTGCAGAGCACAGCAAAATGCAAAAACCGACACTGATCTTTAACTAGCACACATGAACAGCACACATGTACAGCAAAAAAATGAGCATGGTGCAGATCAGGTAAACCAATATCGAGAACAGATGAATCAATATCATGGCCCGCAACTATTAACAGATCTAAATTCCTTAATACAGTCTGGTTAATCTGTTATGGTCTGAAACCCTTAGAGCCCCACGTTGGGTGCCAAAAAGGACTATTGTGGTTTAGCCGCAGTTGGCAATTAAGTACCACACAGCTGCTCACTCACCCTTCCCCCGCGTGGAATGGGGGAGAGAATTGGAAGAGCAAAAGTAAGAAAACTCGTGGGTTGAGATAAGAACAGTTTAATAATTGGAACAACAACAACAAAAAAATTGTAATGAGAAGGAAAACAACAAGAGAGCGAAAGAAGAACAGAATCCAGGAATAAACAAGTGATACAACCACTCACCACCCGCTGACTGACGCCCAGCCAGTCCCCGAGCAGCAATCACTACCCCCCGGCCAACTCCCCCCAGTTTATATACGGAGCATGACACCATATGGTATGGAATAGCCCTTTGGTCAGTTTCGATCAACTATCTTGGCTGTGCCTCCTCCCAGTTTCCTGTGCGTCCAGCAGAGCATGGGAAGCTGAAAAGTCCTCCAGCCTCTGGAGGCGACTCCTGTCACCTATGAAGGAAAGATATCCCTTCAAGGAAGATGTTATATATCGCCCCAGGAAATGGACCACCATGGAGAGAGGTATCGAGTATCTGAGGGAATTAGCCATGCTGGAGGTGATTTATGGTGACCTGGATGATGAGTCGTTACCCAAAGATCCAGATGAAGTCCAGTGCACGTGACCTGTGTGGCGGAATTTCATATGGAGCGCACCATCGTTATGTGGCAACTCATTGGCAGTAATGACCTGGAACGATGGAGAGGGTCCAACAGTGGATGAAGGGGCTAGCAAACTCCAGGAATACGAAGAAAGTATCTTTTCCTCCCTTGTCTCGGCTGTGGAGAAGCTGGTCCAGCAACTCGAAGAGGATAGGTCTTACTCCCCACCTGTATGGACCAGTGTCTCAGCTATCAGGAGTGAGCGTTCTTCTGCTCAAGAGAGAGGATATAGAGGGTACATACCATGGGGCAACCTATAGTTTTACCTGTGTGACCACAGAGAGGACATGAGGAAGTGGGATGGAAAACCTACGTCGACCCTAGAGGCACAAGTACGTGAGTTGCAAGGAAAAAGAATCACCAAAGGGGGTTCTTCCAGGAAAATTGCTGCTCTGGTTTCCAAAGGACAGTTCCCCAGACAGAGTAAAAGGGCGGATCATACTCCTGATTTTAATGAAGGAGCTCCTGGCCCATATGTACAGGAAGTGGGTAATGAATACTATGACCAGGACTAGAGCGGCCCTGCCTCCAGCCAGGTGGAGGAAGTGGACAACCGAGTTTACTGGACTGTGTGGAGTTGATGGCCTGGCACATCAGACCCACAGGAGTATAAGGCTCTAGCAGACACTGGTGTACAGTGTACCCTAATGCCATCAAGCTATACAGGGGCAGAATCCATTTGTATTTCTGGAGTGACAGGGGGATCTCAACAGCTAACTGTACTGGAGGCCAAAGTGAGCCTAACTGGGAATGAATGGCAAAAGCATCCCATTGTGACTGGCTCAGAGGCTCCATGCATGTTTGGCATAGACTACCTCAGGAGAGGGTATTTCAAGGACCCAAAAGGGTACCGGTGGGTTTTTGGTATAGCTGCCTTGGAGATGGAGGAAATTAAACAGCTGTCCACCCTGCCCCGTCTTTTGGAGGACCCTTCTGTTGTGGGGTTGCTGAGGGTTGAAGAACAACAGGTGCCAATTGCTACAACAGTACACCGGAGGCAATATCATACCAATCGAGACTCCCTGATTCCCATCCATAAGCTGATTCGTCAACTGGAGAGCCAAGGAGTGATCAGTAAGACTCGTTCACCTTTTAACAGTCCCATATGGCCAGCACAAAAGTCTAATGGAGAGTGGAGACTGACCATAGACTATCGTGGCCTGAATGAAGTCACGCCGCTGCTGAGTGCTGGCATGATGAAAGAAATTATGGTGAAAGAAATTATAAGCAGTTGAATTTTTAAAATTTTTTAATCATGCAGTCTTTAAAAATTAAGTAATAAACTTTGAAAACAGGATAAAGGGTCTCAGTGTTTATATTATTTGTCCTAATTAATGTTTAATGTGATAGCATCTTGGAATGCAGAAATTCCTTCAAGCAAAAAAAATGTACTCAAGACTTTTTTTTTTCCAGCTTGGAAGTACTCCAGCAAGTATTTGGAGTTTACCCTATGATTCAAAAGGTAATATAGTACAGTATATTTTCCTATACCCTATAGTATAGTATATTACCCTATACCCAGTCATACATTCTGTCTAGCTGTACTGTTCATTATCTCTTCTTTGACAAGCAGGATGCAGAACATTTTTTGTATCAGAAGTGGTAGACAATATGTATGTTTTCGTTTTATTACAATAGCAATGCTAGTTAGTATTGTTCACTTAAATTGACATCATATCCATTGTACAACTATATGAGGAATTTAGTCCAAAATCTTTATTTGAACATTGCTTTATTGTGAGCAATTATCTTTTTCTTTGATTACATAATTCTTATGGTGATATTTAAAACAAAACTCAATACTTTGAAAGAAGACAATACCTTTTAAAAAATCTTATACTGTATTTCTTTTGCTTCCTTCAACAGATGCATAATAGTTTTTCATTATACTAGGACTGTGTATAAATTATAACATTGTATAAAATTTGGCAAGTAACACAAGATAGAACTTAAACATTTGAAATCATACTACAGTAATTCAGCATAATTTACACTGTTGTTCAGAGACATGTCTTCATAATACTTTCTATCAACACAACACCTGAAAAAAGTAATCACAAGATATACCTTATCAATAGTGTTTATGCACAGGATACGTTATAGTAGGTGAGTCAGTCCTATGTGCATATCTGCAACCTAATTTGTTTAGGGCTGCTCTCTGGCAATTTGTCAACAGGCCAACAGGCATGGAGTAGCTTGTGTCCATTCCATTAAATTCTGTTCTTCTCTCAGACAGTGCAATTGCATCCAGATTGTCAGCTGGGAATGGCAGCTCCCGAGCTGTATCTGAATACCATTTGTTATAAATGCTCACTGGCATCAGCCAAAACCTTGCCAGCAGCTGTTCTAACAAACTAACAGTTTAGGGAAATGTGTTGTAGAAAACTCTTAATGTCCCATTCTTGGGAGATCACCATGCAAGAACAACTTTCAAGCTCATTGAATCTCTCTTCTGAACCTCCGACACTGGCACAAGCAACTATTTGGGGGTTGTGGGGAAGTTAGTACCTATGAAATGTCATAACCTACTACAGAACTTAGATGACTCAGAAAAAGTCAGAAGTTGTTTGGTATTCCCTTAAAATCCTGACACAAGTAAAGAAGCAAATAAACAAAACCATACGTATTATTCTACTACTGTAAAAATCAAAATCTACCTGAAAAATAATAGACCCCTGAAGGACATCATTAGTTACTGAACTCTTAGAGAAACTATGAATTTTTTTACTGATACTTTGACTGGCATGGAATAATAATCGCCTCTTTCAGAATTTTATGAAACACCTGGTGGTGGTTCTGGTAACTGGTTAGAATGCCATTCTGGGTACTTTTCAAAATGACTGGTAAGTACATGGTGCCTGATAGGATTTTGAATAGAATGGGTAAAAGATGATCCTAAAGACTTTTTATAAAAGTATGATGGAATCAATGGCAGGTATATATGCATTCCTAATTAAATAATGCATTGTGTGATTTATTTCACTTATATAAACTATGGATCACCTTATGTTGTCTTGAATGTTCAGTTTCTATTTGATTTTATGTTTGTGTAATGCATTTCTGTTTCCCTCAAAATAGAAATAAAATGAGAATATAAGTAAGCAATGACAAAAAAACTTTCTTTCCCAATCTACACTTGTGGAACTGAAAGCATTTTTGTGAATTCCATTTCCATTTGGCTCATTTTTTATTAATTCAGAAAACAATATCCTTTGGATTTGTTACATACTTTCAGAATTACAGTCTAACTTATTTAGTGCCATCTCCAGTTATGGTTGACTTACAGAACTGAGGGATAGGGAAAACAAAAAATATTAGTGCTGTCACACAGCAAAACACAAGAATAATGCAAAATATAAAGAAAATGTCATTTAAATGCAATGTTTTGAAAGGAAAGAAGGTGATTGATGGCAGTTCTAAATTCTACAAGGCAGGCAAACAGTTGGGATTTTACCAGCAGTTCTGCAATTAATTAGCATACAAATATCAGTATTTCCCTGTGTGTAACATGTGGTATAGATTGATGCATACATTTTATAAGTTACAAGAAATAACTCAAAGTCTTCTTTGCATTTGGTCCTGGACTGTCTGTGCATTTAACATAATGCAACTTTCTGGTTAAATACACTAACTACAAATATAGGAAGAATTAATAGTTCAACATGTATTTGATATAGCTATTTGCCATATGAGGTGATTGAGGTGATTAGTGTCTTCATTTTTTAATATATTAAAATGGGCTGAAGATGTTCAGCACCTAACAGAATTAATTCCCTTTGAAGTGTTTACATATATTAATGAAGTTATCAGTTACTATCTATATATGTTAAAACTACTCAAAACAACAGATTATTTACAGAACAGAAATATTATTCTGAACAGCTTTCCTTCTGTGCAGCACTACTGATTAATGCTAACGTTTGCATCTAGATCTGAGCTTTCTATTATGACATGCATTCTTGTTAAGAATCAGAGACTGTTTCTGTTTTTTTATTATCCAATAGTGTTTTGTTTTAATTTTTAAGATTAAAAAAAAAACAAAACTAAAACCAGAGTGATTATTTTTAAAACGAACAAATATGATGAAGTTTTAAAATAGCACTGCATATTAATTTCTTGTAGTTTAACAAAAGGTGTAATGTTTAACTGTATGAGATAGAGAACATTAGAATGTCCATATAGTGGGTCAGACCAAAGGAGGATCTTGTTCAGTATCTTGCTTGCAAGGGTAGCTGTATACAAAGGCATGGAGAACAGTAGAACAAAAGCAATTCCACAAGAAACATCTCCTAATATCCTTTCTACCTTCACCTATTTTCAAAGACTTGGGAGAGCTGAACCCAAGTGGACTGTCAGTATTCATGATGTTCTTTAGCACAGCTTTACACAGGACAACTACCTTCTGTGAACTACCACCTTCTGTTTTGGACCTGACTCCTACTAACGTTATTTGATGCTCTTTAGTTCTTGCACTGGAAGACAAAGTGAATGGTCTGTCCCTGCCCACCTTCTCCATGGTGCTCATGAAAACATATTCCACACTCTCCCAAGCCATCTCTCTTCTGGAATTAAGACCCCTTGCTCATGTACTCATTCTTTCCACAGAAACAATTTCACATAGACTGGAGAAAGAAATATCATCCCTGACCACCACTGCCTCTTGCTGTCACAACACTGAGGGACTGACAGCCATGGAGGGCTTAAATGCAGTCCTGGGCCATGTGCAAGGTGGGGGGAGCTCCTGGGGGGTGACTAGGGACAGTCAGGCCTGTGAATGCCCTCAGGGCCCTGATGCTTCCAAAAGGTTTATTGCAAAATGGCCTTAGTACTAGAAATCTTGACAAATATAAAACATTTTTTGAATCCACATGGAGACAGAGGAGTCTGAAAGAGAGAATGACATGAAATGCTGAACATACGACAGTCTGAATCCCATTACTTGGGACCCTTCTCATATACTGAATGTCACTGAAAAAGTGGTTATCAATTAACCATGACTATAAAGAGTATGGTCATCAAATAGTTAATTCCTGACATCATATATTCATGACTTTTTACTGCCATACATTCTTAGAGTACAACAAAGATATTATTTAATGATGATGATTACACTGTGTCGTGGTTTAACCCCACCTGGCAACTAAGCACCACACAGCCACTCACTCACTCCCCCCACAGTGGGATAGGGGAGAGAATTAGAAGAATAAAAGTGAGAAAACTCATGGGTTGAAATAAAGACAGTTTAATAAGTAAAGCAAAAGCTGCACACACAAGCAAAGCAAAGCAAGGAATTCATTCACTACTTCCCATGGGCAGGCAGGTGTTCAGCCATCTCCAGGAAAGCAGGGCTCCATCACGCATAGTGGTTACTTGGGAAGACAAACGCCATCACTCCAAATGTCCCCCCCTTCCTTCTTCCCCAGCTTTATATACTGAGCATGACGTCATGAGGTATGGAACAGCCCTTTGGTCAGTTGGGGTCAGCTGTCCTGGCTGTGCCCCCTCCCAGCTTCTTGTGCACCTGGCAGAGCGTGGGAAGCTGAAAAGTCCTTGCCTAGTGTAAGCACTGCTTAGCAACAACTAAAACATCAGCATGTTATGAACAGTATTCTCATACTAAAATCCAAAACACAGCACTATACCAGCTACTAGGAAGAAAATTAACTCTATCCCAGCCAAAACCACCACACACTGCCACTGTCTGTAATGTAGCTAGAAGCTAAAATAAAGTCTTAATTTTGAGAGAGTTAAAAAAGATATAATGAGTTATTTTAAATAAATACTGCTACAGTTTTCTCAGATCTACTGTAAATATCTTCTAGGTTTGTTAGAATCAGTGATAACTTATTTTTCTTTCTGTTTAACAAGTTTTCATTTGTGCTATTCACCTTTCTCTAATTTGCCCAAGTTAAGGTCAACTGTGTTGATCTGTGTGTGTTTTGTCTGAGACTTCTCATGAAGGATGAAAGATTCATTTAATTTGTAAGCTTCTATTTTACAGTATAAATACTGTATTTTGTTAACCAAGTACAGCAAAACAAAATGCTGTGAATTTCACAGCAATTCAAAATACTTTGTGTTTACCTTGTCCTGACCGGTCTATTCTGGCTCAGTGATAAACTAGAGGAAAGGGGAAATTTCCTTCTCCTTAAAGATAACTGATCATCTTCAGATTTGTGTATGTGTATGTGTATGTTTGGGAAGACATATCTGAAGTGCCAGACATGTCTGAAGTGCCAGAGAGAGAAAACTTGAAATGAAAGATATTGCCATGCAGCTTTGAAGCCCCTAAAAAGAGCAGGAGTCTGTCTGCAATTAGAGAACAGACCAAATACAAACCTCAGAGGTAACAAAAGAAACTTTCCTACAAATGCAGAAAGGGAATTCTGTGAAGTTTATTCAGCCCAGCAAGCTACTGGAAATTGTTAGAGTGGAAGAAGCAATAGAAGAAAAAAATTGCAAAGTCCTTGCAATGGCACAGTAGGAAAAGGAAAGTTTCATATTTAATTACTTCAATCAAAGAGTTATCCTTATTTTTCTCATTCTTTTTTTATAGAATCTGTGTTCTGATAAAATGTTAACTGTAGAGACTATAAAGATATACTTAGCTTAAATTATCTGCAG
Organism: Ciconia boyciana; assembly: GCF_034638445.1. Classification (NCBI taxonomy): domain Eukaryota; kingdom Metazoa; phylum Chordata; class Aves; order Ciconiiformes; family Ciconiidae; genus Ciconia; species Ciconia boyciana. The sequence continues at coordinate 180,151,986 of NC_132934.1, forward strand.
TGTGTGATTCTTGTTAGTGACATAGTCTACAGTCACTTTTGAAATCAATGTGGACGAAAAGGAGTTGATGTGTAGAACAAAAATAATTGTTATGGAGGATATAATCATCATACTGTATGAATCTCAAGGTGTTTTATTTCAGAGTAGCTTCAGTTTTGGTTCTATGGACTGAAAGCCCATTTGCAGCTGAAGTGCATTCAGTGCACTCTTGCAACGTATCTTCCACTTTGGTTTCCTCTGAAAGAAATCCAGTTCCTATGCAAACTGAAATAGTTTTAGTAGGTACTGACAATAAGGAGATTGCTTCAAAAGCTTCCTCCTGATCTAGACTAAAACTTTAATTCAGACATGCTCATAGTAGATAGTGCCTATACAGGATTTAAGTTTTAATTCTTTGCTCTTTTTACTGCTTTACAACTGAGAAAGCTCTGTGAGTAATCTTTGTCCCTGTGAGTCAGTTTGATTGTCAGCTGAGGATCCATTTTATTATTTGCATGCTGTATAAAGTGCTTTGGGACTGACACATGAAGAGCATTATTAAGGTCTAAGAATTGTTGTAAGTGAAAGCGTATCTCTGTAAATGCATTATGCAGCATGTATATACTCCTACTAATATTGCTATTACTCCTACAGATTTCCCATTGATGGCTCAGAAGTTCAATATTTATTTGTATATGTAATACTTTCAGGCATATAATCCACACAGTTGATAACCTGCATTCCAATGGTCTGGCTGGGATGGAGTTAATTTTCTTCATAGCAGGCTGTATGGTGCTGTGGTTTTGATTTGTGGTTAAAACAGTGTTGATAACAAGTGTTTTGGCTGCTGCTGAGCAGTGCTTGCACAACGTCAAGGCCTTCTCTGTTTCTCACTCTGCCCCATCCCCAGCAAGTAGAATAGGCATGGGCAAAAAGCTGGGAGGGGACAGGGCCAGAAGAGCTGACCTGAACTGATCAAAGGGATATTCCATACCATATGACTTCATGCTCAGCAATAAAATTGGAGCATAGTTTTTCCAAAGGAGTCACTGCTCAAAGACTGGCTGGGCATTGGTCTGTTTGTAAGAGATGATGAGTGATTACCTTTGCATCACTTGTTTGTTGCTTGTGCGGGGTTTAAGGGTGTTGGGTTCTTTTTCATTTTGTTTTTGTTTTTTTTTTTTTCTTTTATTCAATTATTAAACTGAGTTCATCTTGACTCACAAGTTTTTGGTACTTTTGCTTTTCTCATTCTCTCCTCCGTCCTACTGTGGGGGAAGAGTGAGGGGCTGGTGGGTCCTCAGTTGCTGGCTGGGGTAGCCCACTACACCTCAAAACTCCCAGTTTGAAAATAAGTCCTGGCACAGCCAACACAGAAGAAAACATATTCATGAAAATCTATTGAGATAAAAGAAACAAGGCTATAGGTAACATTAGCCAGCTGTTGGGAAAGAAGTAACATTTTGTGCAGAACTGAAGGTAGAAGCCTACTGGGGGAAAGAGTTCTTATAAACTGGGAGAAAGAGCTCTTATAATCTTTTCATATTAACACCACAGGAATATAACTGGGACGTTGAGTGACGGCATATTTATTTTATTAATGTATGACTTGTCATTTATATGCCTGAAAAGACACTGAATGCAAAGCTGATATTTATTTTGGACTGCGAGCCCTGGGTTTTGTCCATCTACATGGTAAGGTGCAGGAACCATTAGAGGCTGATCCAAAAGTTTGCTGATGAGAAAGTTATTGAGGACTGAGACAGCAGTGTAGCTCACACTGGACTCTCAGCCTTAGGTCCCTAAAGGAGGTAAGGGAACTAGGGGACTTTTTATCAAGAACTAGAATTGAACAACCATTGTAATTCACATAGAGACAGGAGTTTTAGAACACAGAAAATGGCATGTGTGTATTTTCTGTTGTCGATAATAAAAAGCATTTGAGATTTTTCCCCCATTAATTTTCAGGTTTAGAAATTTCAATTAATTTATTTATTCATTTATACCTATAATGTAGTGAACTAATTGCGCTTTGCTTCATTATAAGAAATTATACTTATCGTTATTGGAAATGGGAACAGAAACCATTATTCGTTGCTAGTGCACACTTCCAGATAGAAATTTTTCTTCCCCCAGATTAAAAGGGAACATTATAAATCTTTAAATCATCAACCATTATCAGGGTTATTTGGTCTGCAGGAGTCCTCCTCTCTTCAGAGCAGCCCATCACAAGGGGATTTCAGTGAATGTACCCAAAAATGTAACTTGAGCTCTAAGAGGCTCAGTTTCTATAGAAGCTACTGTTAGGGTAGAAGAGAGATGCTAGATAAATGTTCACTGGTTTAGAATTTCTGTAAACACTAACTTCAGCATGATTTCCTATTCACTGTGGTCGCTGAGATTCAATTTATTCTTACTACTTCATCCTACCTGTAAGTGTTCAGCTTTTTAGGAATGTAGATTTTGACACATTACATTATGTGTCTAATTTTGAAAATGAATAGCAATGATCTATAAACTAATGACATATGGTAATTCTGGGTTTATATAATTTAAGAAAGTTGTTCTGAAACCATGTAATAAGTAATTAAGAAAATTAGAATATCTATGTGCATATTGTTCAGCATTTCCTGGATTGGATTAGATTTCATCAAATGAAATGTTAACATTGAAAACAAAGGATAAGTAATGATATGTATGTTTATACAAGGTTTAAACAGCAGATGGTATTTTCAGAGAAATATTGAAAAGTGAACTGCCTGGTTTCTCACATGATGTCATGGTTTGATCTGCAGGAGCAAAATGAAAAGCTCTCATTAAAGAGAGAGTTTAAAACAGAATTAGAGATAGTATCAACTTTTGATTTCAGCATGAACAAACATAAAAAGAACCTCTTTTCAAGATTTTCTTCTCTACTGGTTATAAAATAAAACTTATGTTGTCAAATGTATATATTTTTGAAATAAACCACTGTAGAGATATAGCACTTTTTTTTCAGGTACACTGGTTATGTTTGGGTTTTTGTTTGTTTTTTCCCCACAAATTAATACTCCATGGAGTAAAAAAATGCAAAATTTGAATTATTTTTTCTTCAATATGAAGTATACGTATGTAAAAGTATGAAGTTTAAAAATTACAAGTGCAAAGTCCTACAACTGGAACAAAATAAGCCCAATAAGCCAAAGAGCCCAAAACAGGCTAGGTTCTGTGTGGCTGGGGAGTAGCCTTGCTGAAAGGGACCTGAAGGTCCTGGTGGACAACAAGCTGAACATGAGCTAGCCATGTGCCGCTGCAGCAACAAAGGCAAATCGAATCCTGGGCTGCATCTGCAGGGGCATTTCTAGCAGAGATAGAGACATTATCATCCCACTCTACTCAGCCCTTGTCAGGCCACACCTGGAGTACTGTGTGCAGTTCTGGTCCCCACAATTCAAGAAAGATGCGGACAGACTGTAGAGGGTCCAAAGGAGGGCCACAAAGATGATCAAAGTACTGGAGAACCTGTCCCATGGGAAAGACTGAAGGAGTTGGGCCTTTTCTTCCTGGAGAAGAGAAGGCTCAGGGGGGACCTCATCACAATATTCCAGTAAAGGGTGACTACAAGGGGGACGGAGGGTCTCTCTTCACAAGGAGCCACATGGCTCAGTTGTTCATTCTAGTGTATAGCTGGTAGAATCTCATGTCCAAACTCTTATCTTCCTCCACAAACAGATTTATTTTGCTTTTTATATACAGCTACTTCAACTTAATCACATTTCAAACATGCAATATCAGACATCAGCTTTCTGTTCTTCCACTTTTCTGACAAAATTTCCCTTGTGCTTATCCTTGTTATTGGAATCTCATCTTAAATTCAGAATGATTTTTAATCTTTGCAATGAAACAGGTTGGTAGGTTACATATGGAGTGACCAAGTCTTGAACCTCTATGACACTAGATAAGCTGGAAATCAATCTGCTGAAATAAAAACATTTATTTCTAACTCTAGTGTGTTGAACATCATTTTTTTTCCATGTTAAATTTTTCTTCGTTTCTGAAATGTATGTCTTTTCTGTTAATTCAAATCTTCACAGACTTTTCAGTGTGATAGAAGTCCAGTCTCAGATGAGCTTGTAAAGAAATTTAAATCTTTTGCTTATACCAAACCCCAGGGAGGATTTGTGTGAGGGTCCTTCCACATCTTCAGGACTTTGTAACACCCTAATCGATGATATTCAAGAACTTAAAACTATTTTTTATGATTAACTTTCAGATTAATCCTGTCTCTTCAAAAATAAGTCAAATTAAGAATGATTAGAAGGTAGTTCCTTGGGAAAATTAGGCAAATCTGAGCTAAGGATAATACTTCAGAAATTCTTGTTAAAGACTATTAATTGTGTTTTTTAACTTTCTGTAGGAAAATATTTTCCAGCATACTTACTTAGCCTCAACACTTTTTCTTCATTACTTTTGGTAGTTTCCCTCCACTCAAAAATGAATCTGTATTCATACTATTCCTTCTTTTAAGCTTCTGTAAACCTCAGCTTTGTGCCCCTGATCCTTTTTTACTCTGTGGAAATGAATTACTTTCCCTCAGTATGCAGATCAGATCATCAATTGAAAGTCTGACATCATACTTTTAATCTTTTATTTCTGGACTTTATAGTTTCTTTTCTGTCCTTCAAAAAAGCAAAAATATTCCTAATAAATTACAATGAGCAGCTCTGATGAGGAACAAGACTATCAAGTAAAAACCACATTCTGTTCTCAGGGAAATTAGTATGAATTTTCTAATTGTGTTCAGTGGCAGCAGAATTCTACTCTGCTTTCTTTAGAAAATTATATGCATACATACATTTAAAAATGTTAAATATATGTTTAAGTTTTCTGTTGGTGCATCATAGCTGTTGATTTTGAACATAAGTATTCAGTATTACTTACCGTAGAGAATGGTGCAAAAATGGAGGCAGCATTCACTATTTAAACAGCAGATAGGTGTCTTACATGCATATGGATAATAAAAGTAGATAGCTTTGTTGGTAAAAGCTATATCTTTTCAGGAATGCCTCTCTGTGAGAAGTCATTGTTCATTGGTCCCAAAGGACCTCTGGAGGTCGTCTGGTCAAACCCTCCTGCTCAAGCAGGGACCACTAGAGCCGGTTGTCCAGGACTGTGTCCAGATGGCTTTTCCATATCTCCAAGGATGGAGATTCACAAACTCCCTGGGCAGCCTGTGCCACTGCTCAGTCACCCTCATAGTGAAAAAATGTTTCCTGATGTTCAGATGGAACCTCCTGTGTTTCAGTTTGTGCCTGTTGCCCCTTGTCTTGTCACTAGGTACCACTGAAAAGAGCCTGGCTCCATCCTCTTTGCACTCTCCCTTCAAGTATTTACACACATTAATAAGATCCACCCCAAGTCTTCTCTTCTCCAGCATGAACAATCCCAGCTCTCTCAGCCTTTTCTCATAGGAGAGAATGTCTAGTCCCTTAATCATCTTTGTGGCCCGTCACTGGACTCTGCAGTATGTCATGTCTGTCTTCTACTGAGGAGCCCAGAACAAGACACAGCACTCCAGGTGTGGACTCACCACTGGTGAGTAGAGGGGAAGATACTATACTCAACATACATCAAAATTATCCTGCACATATAACATGGGACTGTTATTTCCGGGACTTAGAAGAGTAGAATCAGTGAATGGTTTGGGTTGGAAGGGATCTTTAAAGGTCATCCAGTTCAACCCCCCTATAACGAGTAGGGACATCTTCAACTAGGCTAGGTTGCTCAGAGCCCCATCCAACCTGACCTTGAATGTTTCCAGGGATGAGGCATCTACCACCTCTCTGGGCAATTTGTTCCAGTGGTTCACCACCCTCATTGTAAAAAGTTTCTTCCTACTATCTAGTCTAAATCTATTCTCTTTCAGTTTAAAAACATTCCCCCTTGTCCTTTCGCTACAGGCCCTGCTAAAAAGTCTGTCCCCGCCTTTCTTATAAGCCGCCTTTAAGTACTGAAAGGCTGCAATAAGGTGTCCCCTGAGCCTTCACTTCTGCAGGCAGAACAACCCCAACTCTCTCAGCCTTTCTTCATAGGAGAGGTATTCCATCCCTCTGATCGTTTTTGTGGCCCTCCTCTGGACTTGGTTTATGTATCTTTGGCAGCATTTTACTTACAGAGCAGACACATTTCTGTTTGTGATCAGATGCATCCTAACTGCTCAAACAAAGAAAATTTCTGTTTAACTGTGGTGGCTTGAATTCAGCTAGCAGGTAAACCTCCACCCAGTCGCACACTCACTCCACTGCAGTGGGATGGAGGAGAGATAATTTGAAGGGCAAAAACAAGAAAAACTCATAGGTCCAGAGTTTAATTAGTGAAGCAAAGCTATGTGCGCATAGAAAATAAGGAATTCATTCACTGCTTCCCATTGGCAGGCAGGTGTTTAGGCTCTTCCAGGAAAGCAGGGCTTCAACATGCACCATGGTTACCTGGGAAGACAAATGCTGTAACTCAGAATGAACTACCTTCCTCCTCCTTTTCCCCAGCTTTTATTGCTGAGCATGATGTCATTTGATATGGGACACCCCTTTGGTCAGTTCAGGACAGCTATCCTAGTTTTGTCCCTTCTCAGCTTCTTGCTCACCCCCAGCTTACTCCTTAGCAGGGCAGTGTGAGAAACAGAGAAAGCCTTAACACTGTGCAAATACTGTTCAGCAATGGCTAAAAAATCAGTGTGTTATCAACATTGTTTTAGTCACAAATCCAAAACTTAGCACAATAAGGGCTGCTATCAAGAAAATTAACTCCATCCCAGCCAGACTCAGTACTTCCAATTGGAACACCAAACTGGTAAAAGTAAATTTCTACTGAAGTGGAAATGTCTTTTATTTTCTTTTCTTGAAGGGAGGTAATGAAAGATTTAAATTTTTCCAATCTGTAAATGTATGCCTTTAGGGGATGTAAGTACAGGGACTTGAACATTGTAACTATATGGAGAAAAAACACACACTGCTAGGAATGGTATAGTTTCAGTGAAAGGTTTGAATAGAAATCTACATTTTGCTCACTTTTCAATGCAGGTTCTTTTCTCCAATCAGAAGCTTTCAGTGACTTCTTGGGTTGACAAACCCTTCTAAACTCTCCCTGGATCCCTGTAGGACTTGGCCGTGAGTCGGTTGCAAGCTAGTCCTATATCCATTTGTCTGACACTCTCTGCTCCTGCTATAGGCATCTCCTTTCTATGTCACTGAGTGCTGCTTCACCCTGTTATTCAAAAGTTTCTTTAAGCATATCAGTGAAGGTATAGTAGTTTTTTCTCTTTAGAGGGATGCTCCTGATGTGTATTACCAAAGACGAGGTGACCCCCTACTGCCTAGCTTCACTCTTGTTGGGGTGAACCCATTAGAAGAGCTGGAATAAACAGGTTCAATAGCTTTACCATCCACCACACTGTGTATCATCTTTTGTTCTCAGAAGAAGGCATTAAACTGCACTGGGCTGTGGAGCAATTACTCTCTGATGAAACAGCTAATTTGCTTTGCATTCTTGGAACAATTCATTTAGAGCCAGTTCAGTCTGTAGTGTAGACATGTGCAAGGAACACAAATACTTCTGGGGGTTTCTGTTGGAAGCTTTATAGGATCCAAAAATATAACTATCTGTCCCACTTTTAAATTCAACCTCCACAGAATAATAAAGAAGGAAAATAAAAATGTGTTAGCAAAACTTCACTGTGAACAGAGTTCTTGCTTTAGGCAGGTGTCATGGTTTAACCCCAGCCAGCAACTAAGCAACACACAGCCACTCACTCACTCCCCCTCCAAGTGGGATGGGGGAGAGAATCAGAAGAATAAAAGTGAGAAAACTCGTGGGTTGACATAAAGACAGCTTAATAGGGAAAGCAAAAGCCACACATGCAAGCAAAGCAAAACAAGGAATTAAGTCACTACTTCCCATTGGCAGGCAGGTGTTCAGCCATCTCCAGGAAAAGCAGGGCTCCATCACACGTAACAGTTACTTGGGAAGATAAATGGCATCACTCCGAACATGCCCCCCTCCCTTCTTCCCCCAGCTTTATATGCTGAGCATGATGTCATATGGTATGGGATATCCCGTTGGTCAGTTGGGGTCAGCTGTCCCAGCTGTGTCCCCTCCCAACTTCTTGTGCACCCCCAGCCTACTTGTTGGTGGGGTGGTGTGAGAAGCAGAAAAGGCCTTGACTCTGTGTAAGCACTGCTCAGCAATAACAAAAACATCCCTGTACTATCAACACTGCTTTCAGCACAAATCCAAAACATAGCCCCATGCTAGCTACTATGAAGAAAATTAACTCTATCCCAGACAAAACCAGCACAGCAGGATAGAGCTCCCCCCTGCCCCAGTACACAATGTACATCTCAAGGTCTATTCAGTGGCCCTATGATATAGTATTAATTTTTTCTGCCTTTTTTCATGTGTTTTATCTGGTATTTTAAGAAAATCAGAGTTAAGCTATCACAGTAAGTTTCTCTTTCTGTCTCTGCTAATAATCCCTGAATTTATTTTCAGGCTGAAACAATTATTTTATACATCTTAAATATATACTACATTTTATTCAATTTTATTGAAAATCTGCTCCCAGGTAGGAGTGTAAGAGAGAGTGCTCTTCTGTGTCTTTGCAGAAGGGAAGGTTCCACAATGATACTCTTTAAACATCAGAAAATCTAAGCATGAAATGCAACTGTCTTAATTTATTGAGAGTCACTATTCATGTGTCACTATTTTAGTATATCACAGAACTACTTGCAAACTGTAGAATGAAAATATTAAAAGTCTGAGTTAACACAAATTATATTATGCTTGATTTTCATATGTGAACCACTGGTTCATATTTTCCTTCATCACAGTAACACTACAGTTATTTTGTATGAGGCCCAGGTTAGTAGTAATGAGGTTGCATCCAGTTATTACTACATTACAGTGACAGATCTAGATAGCACAGTTTACATGGGGCTGGTCTTTCTAAGTTATTATATTAGGTGAATGTCCCATTTAAGATATGAAAACACTTCACAAAAGAAAAAGCAATTTGGCAAAATTACATACAGTTTAAAGTGAAACAATTAAGAATTTTCTTTCTGAAATTCTTCATCTTTGTGCTTTTTCACACTTAAGTGGTAAAAATATTAGCAATTTTTTTTTCCAAAAATATTCTCATATACCCCTCTGTTAAACTCACAGATATAGTTCTGGTGAGCAGACAGCTGAAAGCAACCGAGTGTTCATTACATTTAGTAATATATTCTTCAGCTAGTTGCTCATGTTTCTCTGTTATTCCTGTATATAACTGATGTAAACATTGGTTAAAGAATTCCAAGAAAATGTATGCAGCAAATAGCACAACTGTTTGATCTGTATATATGCCTATTAGAAAAAAATGCAGTCAGCTTAATAAGTGGATATCTTGCTTCTATAATCTCTGAGACATATGCACATATGCTGATAAAAACCACTGAACTAAAGAAAATATTGGCCCTGACTATATCATAGTTAGCTCTTTCTCTTACTAAAGTCAATAACAACGTTTCCCACTTTACTGAAGAAGTGAAAGATTCACATAGATCCTAAGTGTTGTTAATATCTTACTAAGAGGACTGTTGACATTTTTAATAAACAGAGATGACACTTTGTTAAGTAATTGCATTGTCTAAATTTCACATTTATGAAGGTGTCTTTTCTAGTGGGAATATTGTTACAGAGTTCAATCCAGGTATTCCCTAATCATGGAGCTAATTCAGACAGACTTGCAAACATGCAACAGGTTTACTGTCTTGGGCCAAGCTGCAGGGGTTGGAAACTGGGCTGGAGACAGATACTCCTATATTGTCCCACTTGTACTTTCTGCTTGCTGTTTTATCCTATTTCTTGATCATCCCTGTCACCACATTTTACTGTCCTTCCAAAAAAGTGTCAGACCACAATTTACTTCTTCCCTTTAGCTCTAGTTCATTGTCCCACTACCTTATTTGTAGTTGTGGTATGGTTGCCTTTAAAACTCTGCCTTAGTTTGCTTCTTTGCTTAGTGCTTCCCCCTTTACTAGACATAATGCTATTTGTACAGTTCCAGTCTCCTCCTCCACTAACTTTTTTTGTGGCAACAGGTCATATACCATGAAACATTATATATAAACATATATAACAAACATATATAAAACATATATACCAATAAATCATATATACCAAACATATCATATACCAAACAATCATATATACCAAAATCATATATGTTTATATACCATATAAACATATATACCAAACATATAAACATATATACCAAACATATATACCATGAAACATTAAAAGCTTATAGCTATCGGTACCTATAAGTGGTGTTTTTTTTTCCAAACATTTACCAAAAAGTATGTCAAGATTATGTAAACCAGCATATTCATTAAAAAGTAATAAGCTGGTCAAGAAGCACTGGAAATTGCTTTTTGCTATCTCTGACTTAGTGCCAAAATTATGTATCAACAGCTGCAGTCTTCTGGCTTAGAACACTTAAACAGAAAAATTTCTGCAGTTGAAACAAAATCGTAAGCTAAAGATCACATTGCAATATATTTAGGAAACATGGGAGGCTTAGCCTTGCATGGTGTTTATGGTAAAAATCTACCTCAAAATCTTTAAGCAAATGTTATACCTAAGCATGAAATCTTAAATATAACACCCTGACTACAGCACTCTATCACTCAGTACTTCACTTGATTCAATTCAAAAAAGCAGTTCTGAAATATATGTTTTATTTCTAGTTTGCATGAGGATGCTTATCTCAAATAGATTTTTAGAGCTGGCTCAGTGCTTGCCAAGCATATGTCAACTCTAATACCTTGCAGATACTGTGGAGGTTGTTATTGCCATATTATTCCTCAGTCTAGGTCACCTTTTGGTATCAGTTCTTTTCAAATGTGTCCTTAACTTGACAAAGACCTTGCAGATGAATATCTAGCTTATAAACCTTTTTTGCAAGGATAAATTAATCACAGGTTTTTTATTACTTAGGTAATATCACAGTCTCCTTGATAAGCTGGAGGGATACCAACTGACACTACGCATCTAGAAAGAAGTCTAGTTGACAAGCAACCTCAGTGTACTGTTTGTATACTAAAGATGCAAATGCAGTGGTTGGGGTTTTTTTTAGTTACTTAATTCTTATTTGCTTCTTCATAATGTTCTAAAACATATAGTGTAAAATTATTAGCTTAGTAGTAGTGGCATGTCTTGAGCTGACTTACAACTAGGGAGACAAATCTCCAGAGAGAGCATGAATAGGGATGATTTTATAAGTCAGTTTTATACAGGATACCTTTACTGGCTGTCTCCCCTAAAAACAAAGGCCTGGAGCATGGGAAGACATGAATAGGATGAAATATTGTCTGGTTTGCTCCTTTGTTCATTCTCCTCCACAATTTACAACTTAATTCAGCCTGTCAGTTAACAGTTCAGGTTTCTCCTCTGGAGCAGTATATATTAGGCAAGGACTTCTGAGACTTCTGGGTCGGACTGTATGGTCTACAGAGATCTCTTCCAACCTCAGTTATTCTCTGATCCTGTGCAGCGTTACTAGCTTGTATATCAAATTATTGATAGATCTTGTTATACCGGCAATGAATATATTTTTCTATTTATATCTGATGGAAAGACTGTATTTCTTTAGAGAAGAACTACAGAATCATAAGTTCTGGGATGTATCTTGCAGCCTAGAAGTTATAGAAAGAATAAGTCATACCTGATTGACAGCTAATGGAGTCCATTTCTGTGATGCTTAGCTGATATCAGCCATAACAGAACTGGGATATTAGACCAGTTGGGCCATTTTTGTAATCCAGTCTGCCAGTTCCTACACTACTAAGAACACTATTTAGTGCAATTTTAGCTCAGGTTTAGTATAAAGTTTCTATTCTTTACTAATCATATTTGTGGGTTTGTGGTTTTTTTTCTTTTCTTTTCTTAAAACCATAACTGCATTTTGAATTTTTTGTTCCTTTTTTATGTTCTATATTTTTTTATTAAATTTTTTTGATGACATTAAAATTTTTATGTCATCTTTCAGTTACTGAGACTTTTGTCTGTAAATTCAGCCTATGCTCTGAAAAGTAGAAAGTTATCGTCACTAGTAAAACTTACCTAGCCTCAAGTATGACTCCCAGGGAATCTGCAGGATTTTCCCATGGAAAAGCCCTGTAGAAGGAGTTTAGGTACTGGCTTGCCCTGTTCTTGTGTTAAAAGTAAATTATTTTGTTGAATGGTTTGAGTAACTGATGCCAGTGATCATTTCTGAGTGCTTGTACCCAACCAAATAGACAGTAAGCTCTTATTTAATCTTATGGTCCTTCTAGGAAACCAATGTCTTTTAAGAAAGATTGCTAAACATATGAAAGTCTGAACAAATTAGATACGATTAGGTCCAAATATCAGTAATACAGAAAATAATGCAAAAGCACTGAAGTCACAAAACCAGTAACAGTGGCTGTTATTTAGAAGGGTGGGTGCCACAAAGCAGAACTGCGAAATTGGCCAGTAGACTCCTGCTTCCCTTAAGTAATTCTGTCAAGTGGTTATAAAGTTGTAGTTGTGGATCTGTAGAACAATCTTACAGTAGTAATCATGGGCAGTTTATTAGAAACTTATGCAAAGCCATCTTGTAAATCCTTCTTTGCATACTACGGAGCTCAATGAAGGGGAAATCATAAGCAGTAAGAATTATTCTGTGGCAGCGATTAAATGAACATATCTATCTGGAAATAACTTTTCAAGCATCACTGCTGTGGAAGAACCAGCTGGCTCCAGAAGAATAAAGATTAGTTCAAGATTTGGTACAATATGCTATGATAGATAGTATGGGTAATGACACTGACAGTTACAAATGCCTGACATTTTGTATTACAGTTTTATTTCCAGCTGCTCTCCCCCCCCCGGTCTGCAAGTATTCTACTCTGGATGTTTTCATAGGTCTGAGTTTTCTTGGAGACTTTCATCTGAAACTATTCAGTTGTTTCCCCAGTGGCATTAAGGGAACAGTTATTATTATTCCATTTAAAAAAAAAAATAGCTTTATTATATTTTTTTAAAGAGCTTCTCTGCTCCAAGAGCACATGTATGACATTTGGCTGATACTTTGCCAATATATCAAGGAAATGTATTTGCTATTTCATTAACAAAAAAAAAAAAAAGAAGTAAGCTTGAGCTTTTAATTCACACTTGTTCACTAGAGATCAATTACAGTTTGGCATGGCATTATCTGACAATTTATTCTTTTCTGTTCATATTCAACCAAGGCCATATGGGCTGAGCATGATTTTTTTCCTGTAATTGTTACTCCGTGATGAAGTTGTACATGATTTCCAGAACATCCAAGCAACTAGGTGTTTCCTAACTCTTGTGTTCTTGCTTTGCAGAACAAATTCTCTTAATGGGGCATGACTATACTTTTTTTTGTGGGGTTCTTCAGTTTATTGTTCTTAATTCAAGTTGCCTGAAGGAAGCACAGGAATACAGGGAACTGAAGTGAAAGTGCACCGACTTTGCATTTTCCTGTTGTGAAATGAATCTGTACCATGTAGATGGCTAGGAAAGAGCATCTAAAGTAAAGAGGTCAGATGATGTACAGTCAGGTTCTGTGAGTGAAATACCATTTACACTGTTTCACACGTAGCTCTCTCAGTGTGTGTTCCTTACTGTTAGGACTACTGACTGTTTTCTAGTTTGGTGATTGCTAAGATAAACAGAGATGTATGCTGCTGTATTATTACATCACTTTTACAATTTTCCCCTCGTATGTTATCAGTGTGTATTATTCTGGGCTGATATACTGTGGTTCATATGAAGTTTTCTTTACAGGAAAAAAGGGAATGAAATGGAAAACACTGACAGATATACAAATTGCAATACTGCTACTGATGTGACACTGCTACAATATGATAGTCCAGATGTTCATTATCCTCAAAAGCTAAAAATAACCTGCTTATTAATGCGTCATTGCTCTTTGCTTCACACAATGCTATTCTTCCTTGTAATAAATTGATCTTAAAAAAATTTTAATCATACTGCATGAGAAAAATTGCTTCCAAAACTCATATATAAGTTGTCAGTTCAGAGTATTAGAATAGATAGATGTAATCGTTAATAATGTAATTTTAATTTTAAAAGTCTATTTGCAGTAAGTATATCATTATTAGTTCACATCTTAAAATTAAAATGTATTTTATGTTATCTCTTACTAATTTGCATTTAAAATTAGATAACATGCTATGCATAGTTAATACAGAGGAACATAATTAAACTCTATATGCTCAATGTCTTCTTCAGCATTCTAATCTGAACACATGCAAGATATATAATTACATGCAATTATAAAATAATTAAATAGCTGTTTTTATTATATATTGATTACAACAGAAGCCTATATGGTTTATCAACAACTACAGAATGTACCTATTCCTAAGTGAGCATTCTCATGCTTGCTACTGCTATTACTTTGAAATAACAGTTATTAAAGGAGAGTAAATTAATAGAAAAACATCTGTTCAGGCTATTAATAAAAATAAATAATCTAGAAACAATGCAAAAGAATATTGGGAATTCTAAATTTAAATGGTCTTTTAAAATGTTTGCTATTTCTAACAACAGAAAGATAGCTAGAGGAAGTATATACAACATTACCATTTGAGAATGTTGTAAAGAATAAAATAAAAGTATGTAGTTATCCCATTAAAAAATATTATTTATTTTTAACAAAAATATTTCACAGCTGTACTGTACTTTGATGGAGTAGAAGGTGGGGGGTTTTGGGGGGCAGTCTCTACACTATTAATATGATTTATACAAATATAGTAAATTCTAACATTTAAACTGTCATATAATCCTATTGAAATCAATGGGATTTCATTGAAAATTACTCTGGCAATCCAGAATTTATAGATATTTAAAAGATATCCGGTGATTTTCTTTCATCAGGCTTTAAACAAGAAGTTAGCAATGTTTACAGGGTAAAGAGGATACACTTAATCAGTATTTGCTATTTGAAGGAAAAGACCATATAGTCTCAATATATTTCTAAACCACCAACTCTGCTTGTTACGATGCCCATCTTCTTAGGAGTCTGAGCCCTTCCTGATGGTTGCTGCTGGTGGATTCTGCTCCTCAACAGAACCCTTCACACTCATTTCAGACCATGCTGCAATACAGTTGTTTCTCCTCTTATTTTTGGATCTCCTAGTGAAATAGGTCAGAGGTCACACAAGTCACAACAAGGGGCATTTTTTTCTGACACAGGCACTAAAGATGGCTCATATCTGAGCTGTACATGTTTGGAAAAGAGAATCTCCATTCCAGTTTTCAGTGTCAAAAATGTAACAGAAACATCCCGGTGCATAAGCCACACATTGGATACAGACAATGCCAACAGCACCTCTCTGTCTAAGCAAAATTCAATTTTGCTTTATTAAGAAATAGAAACTTTTTTATGTTTTCATGTTGTTTTGGTTGTGGGTTTTTTTGTTTGTTTGTTTGTTTTCTGCAGGAAAGGCAGAGTAATTGGGAAAAGGAAGGGTAATCTATATGAGCTGGAGAATGAGATCTGAAGAATCAAGCTTATTGCACCCGCTGTCAGCAAGGAGGGAATAGGACTCTGCTGCCATTGAAAGAGGACCCTACCTTCCTCTCCAAGGGCAGACACTTTGTTATACATTGTCACCTTTTGCTTAGTGGCAGCAGGAATTAGAGAGGAAAACTTAACAATGGAATTAAAGTGCTCCTGAAATAGCAGTGACAGAAGGAGCAAACCTAATAAGGCTTGTCTATTACATACAGACCCAACTAAAGATTTTGGGGAAAAAATGTCATTCCAGTTGCATAATTAAGTTTTCTTATGAAACAAAAGAGATGTAACATAGAGACTTGTGTAATGACAACTTTAAGAGTGACATTTTCGATGTGGGTTTTTTTCAGCCATTTCAGAAAGCAATATGTAAAGGATGAACAAAGATATTTTTATTTTCCCGAGACTGAAAAAAGTGACTGTTAAATCCAGGGGCATGTGGAAGTGACTATGTCCTCGGACAAAGTCCAATCAACAACAATCAATCCTTTCAATTGTGTAATAAAGTCTTGAGAAGATGAAGCTCTGCCACCAAAATGTGACATTGTTTTCCATTAAATAATGAAACAGTTATTGCTACAGTAAACCAATGTCAAACAGCAGTGAGTAAGGACAATCCTTCACCTATCATTACCTATAGTTAGTGCATTTTACTGAAGTACTTGAAAAACTGGACAACAGTATGCATAAACCATAACAATTGAAATATTACAACGGATGTACTTTGGCAATGAAAAAATTATTTACTTGGTTTACATACTTGTTTGCAATTTATTCTTTCATGAATAATGAAATGGTTACCAAAATACCTGCCTTTTATTGTTTCAAAGGCTGCTCTGAAAAGCAGATACAAATTGTGGATTATATATCCACTCCACACTGAGACACATGAAGGAATTAAAAATAGAAACAACAGTGCCTGAAAAACTCTGAAAAAAGAGTAGAGATAGGAGAACAAAACTTCAGTGAGGTCCCTGAAATTCTGTAAGACTGGATATGATTCATTTGTCATAGGCCTTTATCGTTCCATCTTCCCCATTCAATCCCTGCTGCCTCGCAGCTACTAATGAAATCACCTCACAATACTCAGTATTCATTGTCATTGTCTCCATCTGCATGCTTTTTGTTTATTTCTTTATATAGTGGTTTTGAAAACTTGGGTGAATGTGGAAGCTGAAAGGATTCCTCTTGCCTACCTTAAAACAACCTAGAGGATAAATATTTATCTCCCAGCTAATCACTCTGTTCTTTTTATAGCCTACAAAGAGGAATAGCCACTTTCAAGGCTTGATTCAGCTGGCCTTTTTTAGGCATTTGTTTCAGAATAAGATGAATCATCTCTTGCAAGCACCTATTCTCTTCATTAGTTATGAAGGGAGTTTAAATTATTAGCTCAGATGTTGGCATCAACAGTGTGAATGTCTAAATTTGGTCAGATTGAATATCTGCCACTGTGGCAGAGATATTCATTGTCATTGCCTCCATTTGCATGCTTTTTTTCTTTATTTCTTTATATAGTGGCTTTGAAAACTTGAGTGAATGGGATAAGCTTACTTCTCTCTTACTCTCTCATGAGCTTCTTCCTCTGAAGTATGATGCCTATGGATGGACTAGATGATCTTTAAAGGTCCTTTCCAACCCAAACTACTCTATGATTCTACGATTCTATGATGTCTTAAATATTTGCCACAGTTGCAAGACTTGAATCAGAAGTCTTCTTAATCACCAAGTAAAAACACCACAATGGGAATCTGAGGCAGAGACTAAAACCTAAATCGACAAAGTCGCTTTCTCCTCTTATGGTCACTTTTGATTGCAAATCAAATCAGAGAGATTTCATATAAAAAGGAAAGTTTTAGAAAATTATGATTTTAAAATACAAATCCAGAGCAGAAAATGATCTCAGGTAACATAATAAATTCATGGTAGAGAGGAAGACTCTTTATTTAGCATTTGTGATGTTTGTTATTATAAAGGAAAATAGCAACCTAATATTTTCTGAAGAAGTTAATGCTTCTGTCTTTTATTAATATATTTTATAGTTTCTAGGACTGAAAATGGACCCACGGCTTTGTAAAGACAGATTGTTAACAACACTATGAAATAATCTGAGATAAAAACCTCCTAGCAACTAAAAATTCAATACTAATGAAGTTTATTATTAAGAATTTGAGTGAGAGATTTTTGACAGCATTTCATTAGTGAATGTGAAACATCTAATGAGAAGAAAATGAATAAAATGAAGAACTATGCCTGTCTTCTAGCGACAGAAATCAGAGGGAAACTTTAAGAAAGACAATGATCAGTTAAGAAGGAAATGAAATGGAGAACACTGTAACTACTTATATAACTTTCTTGCTACATCTATCTTTTTAGTTATCATTTTATGACCAACCAAATGACATTTTAAGTACATATCTCTGATATGATCCTCTGTGATAAATGGCTGAAAATAACAAAGAACTGTGATTTACTCCCCTTGTTATCCACTATGTAACAAGGGATGCAAATATACAGTGACTGTGATTAAATGGTAATGTAAAACCTCTTAAGAAACAGGAAGGATTTCGGTTAGATTTTATTTTTATATTCATTGTCTAAGGAATTAGCAGTAACCTACTAAAAAAAAAAAATAAAAAAAAAAAGGAAAAAGTAAACAGGACGTCTATTTGTTACTGACAGCTCTAGTTAATCCATTGCCCCCAAAGCAGATAATTAAAGGATTTTAGATGTGTTGCTGGTGAATTCAGTTTGACACATTAGAGTTTATAATCCCTGTGACCTCAATTATTGAGTATGAATGATGGCAAACACTACTAATCCAAATTCCTGGTGTCTTAATTTCTTTATAAAATCCAATACTTAGTTAACTAGCTGTGAATGAAGGTTATCTGAATCACAAAACACCCCAACCTTCATCCTTCAAAAAGAAAAAAAAAACAAAAAAACCCAATTGTCCTGCCTGTGAAAGTCACTGCTTTAATAATGTGCATTGCCTATGCTCTGAAATATACAGAAAACAAGGTATAAAAAGTTTTGTCCTTAATCTTTATGTAAAAAATGGGAAATTGAGAGAATATTTTCATTTTAGAGAGATACTGATTCCTTATGTTTTCTGTTTTGAAATCTTCAGTAAGCCTATGCGAAATGTTTCTGTGTTACAGTAAAAAAATATTTGATAACTTTGAAGAAACATGCAATGAAGCAGGAGTTACTGGTCAAAACTGAGAGTCACACTTTGAAGCATTAAATGTTCTATATTTCAGTTAAAATAAATTTCCAATATATTTCAAATTATTTTCTTGAGCTTGTATATTCAGACTTGAAAGTTATTGAAGAATATGGAAAAGGTCCAGGTTGGGTGAATGCCTGAATTAATTTATGCATTCAGTGACAAGAATGAAACTTGTTAGGAAATTTTCTTTTCTTCCAGATCATGAAGAGAAACATACCCCACTGAATTTACTGAATACCATCAGTATATGGCATATATTACATGAATTACTTACTAATTGCATTACACCTTCTAGAATATGAATTGTAATTACTGATGCTAAAGCCAGGGAAGGAATATGCTACAGCACTGTTTGTCAGGTGGTGTATTCCCTGCTTCTATTTGTTTTGCCAGGGGGAGCTGCTGAACCACTCTCAACTTTGTTGTCATTTGCCACTTCAGTATTGAGATTAAGGCTTTTTTGAGCATGTTTGCATCTCTTTTTGTACTGCATTGCAATAGCTGTCCTATAACTCTGTGTGCCTTTCATGTAGGTCTTCTTTGCACACACCATGCTTCCAGCTTGCTTACCTCACCCTACAGCTATACCAGCACATCTTTATGAAAGGCTATTCATCATGTGAATCCTTAGCTATCATTTTGCCACTCTGACATCAAGATGGCAGTTAACAATTGTGACTGAAGGAATCTATCTCCTGCTGCTGTGGCTCATGTGACCCTTCCTAGTAATGAGGACCCAAAGAGATTTAAATTAGGCTATGGTCTCCAAGGATTAGTGTTCTTCATCAATCACCTGCAAAATGCACCTTAAAGGAAGGAGTAGATGTCATAATTCCTACTCTGGGGGCAGTAAAATCACCAGGCCCGGTGTGAGAATTTACTGGAGAAATGAATTGTCTACATGTTGATTGTCCACATGTATCTCAAAGACAAGTAGGGATTTTCTGGGTTTGAATAGATGGGGAAGGGAGCTCTTTTGTCTTTTTGAATCCACAGCAAAAAGCCCTAGAACAAAGATGATAAATAATGTGGACTGTGACCAAAACACTTCTTATAGTCTTTGGCTGTCTCTGACTCTGGGACAGAGACCAAGATGTCTTAATAGATCGACTGTACAGCACTGCATAGGGTTAAAGGCTGTATTGTCGTCTTGTGCAAGCAAGACATTGGTCCTATAAAAAAAAAAGATTAGCAGAGTATGCATATATATATGTCACTGCATCAATAGGGCAACACATATCACTGATCCCCTATGCAGACATCTTTGCAATTTTTTATTTTAAGCAATGTTGCTCAACTCTTTCCCAAAATCAACCTTAGCAGTTCATCAACTTTGTTACAAAAGCAAAGACTCTGGGACATGTCATGGCAAATGAAGACCTGGTCACTTCAAGTTTTCATGTCACCTTCCTCACCTGTAAGCAACTGCCTGTTAACATCTGGTTATAATAAGATGCTATGGTTTTTCATGTGACACAAGATTGTAGTAAGTATAATTTGGGGCAAAAGTTGTCCCTCTGGAACAAGGGCTTGACATGCTATATGAAGGCAATTCTTGACGTGTTGTAGAATACCTTCAAGTATTGCAATTGCAGAAAGTGGTGTCTTTCGTATGCATATTGTGCAAGCCCTGACACAGACTGCTTTTTGGTCTCTGTCGAGGAACCAGCCATCTACTGGTCTGCAAAGTAGTGCTGTCTGCATACTTCTTAATAAATATTGAATCCTGAAGGCAAGATGGAAGCAAAGAATGTGGATGCAATGAGTGAGTAACTTTGCAAGCTCCAGACCAAAATATTTTTACCAGAGTATGTCTACAAACTCATATGTTAGTAAAAAACTTTTCCACTCTTCTTAGGCAAAATGTCTCTCACTCATAATACACTACATAAAGGAAAATATCATGCTCTCAAAAGACTGTTACTGGCTATTTATGTGAAACTGTTGTTTGAAATAAATTATGCAAAAAATAGGTCTATTCCTGCTACACCTAAATCATCATCTCATCATGTATTGTAAGTTTCTACACTTTGAAGTAAGCAATATGGTTTCTTTTTGCTTGATAAGCATCCACATTTATGCTTTCATATATGGTTATATTGATACTGATGATTGCACTGGTAGAGATTGAAACCATCTTCTAACAATTTCAGTGAAGACAGCTGTTTTCTTGACTTTTTTCATCATCCTTCAGCTACTGCAGTCAACACAGGTAAACAATTATAAAAAAACATGATAAAAATTAATGTGCACATGAATGTCATTGTGAGTCAAAATCCATCTTTCATTACACTGACTGAGTATTGCTATGCAGCACTACAAAGTAGGGTTGTCTATTGCACTGACCTACTAAATTCACAGCAAGAAAGAAGCAAGAACAGCTGGAACAGAATGTTAGTTAATTAAAAGTCCCTTTAAATCAATCAGGAATTTTTGAAGTGACTTCAGTGATACCTGAATGAGGCCTAAATACCATGTTGGCTTCAACTTAATAAACAAGTAATAGTAGTAACAATACTGTCACTTCAACAAAGTCTCTCTGGTCCACTGTGATTATATTTATTTCCTGCATTAAATGAACTTCTAAGCTGAATTATGAAAGACTGTTTTCCATGCTGTTAGAAACATACTGAAAAATTAGAATTTTTGCTTAGATATTATTAGTCCTTGTTAAAGAAAAGTCAAAGATATTGTTATTGTTGTTATTATCCTTCATGGATTCATTGTGTATGCCATTTTTATTTTACAGTTTGTGTATCCTACTTTTTGTATACTTCTAGAATCAGATTCCTTAGGCAGCCAAAAATGATCTTTTAATGTCCCTGCCAAGACTAAGTAGGGTGTTAATCAAATGACAGAAAAAATCAACATGACAAACACTTTGGACTGGAGTGAGTACATAAGAAAAAGATGATAGTAAATTTTCTATGTAGGTAAGGGTTTTTTTTAACAGGGTGGCAGGGTTGATTCTCAGCTGATATAGATCACCCCCACAACATAAAGCTGTCCATTGACCTTGACCAGCTACTGAAGATGGCACTGAGCTGTAGATTTGTGCTCCTTATACTTATGATGTTATGTGTAAAAAGTGTGTTTGTGCAAGACAAATTTCAGTAAAGCATTTATATTTTATAATACTTTTAGAATATTTGCATGGGGTTTTATGCATTTTTAGGTGGTATAAATCTAAAGACTTCATAAAAACCAATATCAAATGAGATATTGTCATTTACATGCTTTCACTAATGTATGTATGATCACATAAAATGAAAATCCGAACAGAATTTGACCACAAAATTTGTATATAACAGTACAACATCTTCTGAATAGAAGTATTACATCTTTACATAAAGACATACCATGGAAAGAAATAAGCCTTATAAAATGTTAGGAGAAAAGTGTTGAAATCATCCGGAAATAGTGCTTGAAGGTAATTTTCAGGTAAAAATGAAAAAGCAGTTTGTAAGAAGTAAATTATACTTCTAGACTTTTATTTCCTTTTGTTTGAGCAGCTACACACTGCAAATAAGAAATGTATATTGATTTTTTTTTAATATAACTTTGGTTTTGAAAATAATATTGAAGTTCATAAATATATATATGGTTTACAAATATTTGCATTCTATAATTGCTTCTACAAAGGACCGGAAAGGTTGAAATAGACTAATTCATTTTTCCTTCTGCAAAGAGCAGCAGAATTTTAACTAGCTTCTTTTCCCACTATTCAGCATCTGATATGTGATCTCTGATCACACTTCCAATCCCCCCCCAAAAAAAGCTCACATGTTAAATGACAAAAAATAAATAACCACTATATTAAGATAATAGGAATTTCTGAAAGTATTGTGTGCAGTGCAAGGTTCTGCATGCATGCCATAATGGATTGTTAAGTATGGTTTGATTGCATTATATTTCAATGTGGATTTAGAAGAGCAGTTATAAAGTTATTTGGTGGTATTTAACACGAATTGATTTGGGAAAACTCAAGGTTAGGTCTTTTGTTTGGTACTACACAGGATCTGCTTGTGTGCAAAATGCATATTTATATGTTTAAATGGATGTATAGCAAATGAATAAAAAATGGGTTCATTATACAAAAAATTATGTGATTCATTTATTACGAACATCTCTCAAAATCATCATAACTTCAAAATAGACTGCCCAAAGTTAAGTAAGAAAAATTTGTGCAAAGATTGGTTTTACAGCAGATTCCATATTGATTTATGAAGGCATTAATTTGCCATTTAGCTCTTAAATTTGACTATTAATAATACTTGACATTCAAAAGATAAATTTTTTTTGCTCTTAAAACAAGTCTTGTGACTTTCGTAAAAGTACAACTTTGTACATGTGTGCATTTCTTTACAGAGCAATGCATTTTTAACAGTTTTTAAACAAAAAAGACTTGACATTAGTTTAGAAATTTATTTTTTTTTAATTCATGGAATTTTTATTTCAAATAACTTCCTAATGTTAAAGTCATGAGTCCACTGAAACATTCCATAAGTAATGTTCATTAAGTTGTCATGTTATTAAAATACCATTTTACAGGCATTGAAAAACCATTGCCATATATTTGGGCTATCATATAACTGAGTAATTTATCTGAGTAAGAATCAAAATGTACTAATCTTCATAAAGACATTGCATGCTTTCCTGCTTTTAGTTGATGCGTCAAACACAAAATTACATATTTTCTTGGAAACAGCTTCAAAATAATTGTTTAATTTATAGGGTACTTAATTCTTATTTAAGGGCAAAGGAAAGTTCATTTCAGTTTAGAACTTGATCATAGAAAATAAGCAGAAGTAATCACATAATTGAGCAATACGATGATAAAGTTAACTGTGTAAATGAAATGTTTTGGGCTATTGTCGGCAGCCAAAGAACAAATAGAATCACTTGGTAGTTTAACATCAGATATATTGTCTACAGTTGTCTTTGGGGAAAGAAACATTACATCCCCTTTAATACTTGTATATAGCATGATTTTCTAAGAGCCCTAAAGCTGTTTCATTCTAACCAAATGTATCTCATAATATCCAACTGAGACAGGTAAAGAAGGAATAGATTCTATGTATATTTCATAGACTAGAATAAAATGAAAAAAACCTGCAAATAACAACATCAACAACAAAACAGATAAAGATCACACAGGAAAACATGTGAGAACACTACAGTAAGCAATGCTGGTTGACACCTGAGGCCCAAAATAACATTCAGAGCACCCAGAAGAAAGAAGATTGGAGTGACAAGATAGGTAAGAGTTAAATGAAAGAAAAAATGAGAAAAACATGTGAATTAAATACAGGAATACTGGTATACAATGACAGAGACAAAAAGCATATTAAACCTGAAGAGGGTTTCTTTTCTACTTTGCAGATTGAACATCTATATTGGGATCTCAAGAAGGTATTATGTAGTATGTATAAACTAAATAATTTTAACAATATGGGTTTTAAATACTGGGTGAAAACTAGTGGATTCTGAATAAAACTTTAATACCATAAAAGAAGAAATAAGATTTTCAGCTTTTAGCAGTTCTCTCAGTATCTTTAGAGGATTTTGAAAATTTGTCTTCCACATATCTTTGATGATTAGAGGCACAGGAAAAAAATCTTAGCATGAGAAATATTGAAGAATCTTTGACAGAATGTCGACTTCATTTATTGGAGGTTGTGCTAGAGAACAAACTCAGGGAGAAAATAGGAAGACTGATTTTAGAAATGGTTTATATGCACACACACAGAGTGCAGGAGCAGACAAAAACATTGACAGAAAATTGGCAAAAGAGCACGGAAATATACCCCTTAATGGTAAAAGAACTGGTGAAAATGAAACCCTATTTCTAATTGGGAAAGCTGTGAAGCCTCCAGCATTCTGTAACATTTCAGTTCCAGATTTGTCAGTTACAGAAGGGTTGGATGACATCTGTCATAAAAGCTGAATTTCTAATTTAGTTTAATAGAAAAATGAGTTGCAAGAGTGTCATCTCCTGCTCTTTAAGTACTGTGTTGTAAGTGGAGTTGACATGAGTCTTTCGAATACAGGACTAACCAGACTTATTCTGACCACCTCTTGCAAGCAGCAGTAGAGGATGGGGTTATGAAAATATTTTAAACCTTGTGCTAAAAGCTTTTAATGACAACTCTGATAACTTAAATGGAAACAGAGATATTGGAAGTGCAATATTGCCTATAAAGCACATCAACGTGTCTGACCCTTTGCCCTGAGGATGCTCTAAGTTGATAGACAGTGAAGACTATGACAATACCAGAATATTTAATTATAATTAAAAAAAAAAATAAAATTGGCCTTGCGCTCAGAGCTGAGTTCTAAGACAACAGCAGGTCATCTGCATAGCAGTGGATAAATTAATAACATAGCAAATAACAGCATATCATGAATGACACTACTATTACAGTTAAAAATGAGCTCCCTTTCTATAAGGAACTTGAAGGCACCTGGAAAAATAGTTGTTTTCCAAAGGTACAGTTTGATATTAAAATATATACACACTTAAGAATATAAAAGGAAGAAAATAAAAATAATGTATGTTAATGCTTGTCCACTGCTGAAATTTATATTGAAATTTAGTTTCTATCAATCAATGTCCAAGATGTTTCAGAACACCAAAGAACTGTCCTTTGATAATTTTAAATTGCAAACATATAAATGATGAATAGGAAGGTTTTATTTCCTCCTGGAAATCCACAGAGGTAATGGCATTTTACAGTTCTGTAGCACAATGAACAAAACTGAGGGATCAATCAGGTACAAGGTACAACATCATAGTTTTGGTGGTTTTTTGGTTTTGTTTTTTTTTATTCAGAATAAGGGAAGAAGAAATATTTGAGACATATATTAAGCTTAAACTTAACGAATTTTGTAGGATGTTCAGAACACAAACCTTCATGTCCCTTTCTCCCTCAAAGCACAATGTAAAAACTTAGGTTTGCCAGAAGGCAAAGATTCCATAAAAATGATATGCTCCCCACCAAAAAGAAAAAAAGGGAGAAAATGAAAATTTAACCAAAAGTTAAAATATAAACAAGAAGTTTTAACTTCTTAACATGCAACAATATGGAGTACTATTTAAGAAAAGCATCGTTTTCCAGAAGTTTAAGGGGCTTCTGTTTAATTACTACCAATATGCTTTTTTTGAGGGTTTTTCAATGTATTTAAATTAAAGAGAATGCAGTTCCAGTGTGGGGGAAAAATTAATTATTGATTGAGATGAATTTATAAGCAGTGTCAGGCCTTTGGGGGCACTACCATCCTTATTGTCCCTGCTCGGCTCCCTGGGGCCTCTCCCCAACCTGGCCATGGCCCAGGACCCCAGGCTAGTCACCCAGGGATACCCCCACAGTGCCCACAGCCCAGGACCCCATTTCAGCCCCTCGGGGCTGTCAGCTCCTGCCCCTGCGATGCTGCAGCAGGTCTGGTCTCCAGCTCCCCATAGCCCTGCCCTGCCCAGCCATGGACCTCCATAGAGGTGCCCAATCTCCATAGAGGTGCCCATCTCCATAGAGGTGCCCAATGTCCAGGGCTGGGGCTGCCCTGGTGCCTGCCAGCTGCCCTGCTCCTGGGCAGTGGGGCGGGTCCTGGCTGCCAGACCCTGCCTTGGCAGACCATGGGGAGAGACCACCCTGCTACGAGCACCCCAGACCCCTGGGAGTAGCAGGTTAAGAAATGGCACTGATCAGGCTTCATTCAGAGGGACTGGATATCCTGGAAAGACAGGAAAAAAATATTTCAGTGTAGAAAGAAATTAATAAAGATATCAGGGTGATAAAAGAAAATAATATTCATTTG
Source organism: Ciconia boyciana (assembly GCF_034638445.1). Lineage (NCBI taxonomy): Eukaryota > Metazoa > Chordata > Aves > Ciconiiformes > Ciconiidae > Ciconia > Ciconia boyciana. Next base: position 180,178,628 of record NC_132934.1, read on the forward strand.
TTAAAAATTAAAGCTATCACACCTGGTGAGAAATTATGTGAATGATAACTGTCTAATGGTTGGGGAAAAATAAAAAGTAAAAACACTAGGACAGCAAGTTGTGAAAATGCATGGAAAGTTAGACATGTATTTTTTGTATTATCTGCTAGTAAAGAAAAAAAAAAATCTAGGTGATAATGCCATTTCAGCTAAAATTTAATTACTTTTTATCTCAAGACCTTATTTTTTCCACACAGTCATGTGGAACGAATGTGGAATTTTTCTTTCTTTTTCTTCTTTCTTTCTTTCTTCCTTTCTTTCTTCCTTCCTTTCCTTCATTTCTTTCTTCCCTTCCTTCCTTTCTTTTTTCTTTCTTCCCTTCCTTCGTTTCTTTCTTTTTCTTTCTTTCTTCTTTCTTTCTCTCTTCCTTTCCTTCATTTTTTTCTTCCCTTCCTTCCTTCCTTCCTTCCTTCCTTCCTTCCTTCCTTCCTTTCTTTCTTTCTTTCTTTCTTTCTTTCTTTCTTTCTTTCTTTCTTTCTTTCTTTCTTTCTTCCCTTCCTTCGTTTCTTTCTTTCTTTTCTTTCTTTCTTTCTTTCTTTCTTTCTTTCTTTCTCTCTTTCTTTCTTTCTTTCTTCCTTTCCTTCATTTCTTTCTTCCCTTCCTTCGTTTCTTTCTTTCTTTCTTTCTTTCTTTCTTTCTTTCTTTCTTTCTTTCTTTCTTTCTTTCTTTCTTTCTTTCTTTCTTTCTTTCTTTCTTTCTTTCTTTCTTTCTTTCTTCCCTTCCTTTCTTTCTTTCTTTCTTCCCTTCCTTTGTTTCTTTCTTTCAGCTGTTTGAAACATATAGACATCCTTTGATCATGCAATGTGTTACTTTGGGACACTGAGCCATGTAACATCAGAAAATTAAGTTCTGTGGCACAGAATTGATTAGAACAAAAAGTTAAATGGAAACAAGTGGTGCCAAAAAAGGATTTAAGAGGCAGAACATTACTTCCTTAACTTACTAGAGTAGATATACACTCTTCAGCACTGTGGCTCCTTTAAAATGTAAAACAGGTACTTGGTTCAGTGCACAATAGTATAGAAATTCTGTTATGTTACCCAATATTTCAGCATGGAAACACTTCACACTAAAACACAATACTCAGCTCATTTCTGAAACATCTCTGTTTTTGGGAAATGAAAGACCTAGAGAGTAATGACAGCAGGGGTTATGAAGGTGAAGGAAGTGCCCAAACCTTCGTTTCAGTAATTACAGATTTCCTTTTTTTTCTGGGGGAAAAAAAAATTGTGAAACAAATCTCAGATATATTTCATCACGAAATCTATTTTTTTTTCCAGTTTTATATCCAGTGGACACCCAACACTATTTACAACAAATTAAATAAACTTGTGTTGCTTCCTAAACTGCAAATGCCTATCCTTACACCTCTTAACCTAAGCCTTGCTTTACTACTGCCAGCAAAAAAAGTACAGAAGGTCCCATTGTATGCTCAAAACCAAACTCTAATACACATTTAAACACTTGTCAGTATACCAATCTTCACTAATTACTGAAAAAAGTTATAGGTCAAACTCACAGGATATTGGAAGTGTATAGAAACATATAGAGGAAAAGAAATGTGATACAAAGGTCCTGGTTGTCCTGAAAGACTTGATTTTGAGACAAATTTTAATGTGAGACCCAATGTCATTTCAGTAATGGTACAGATCTGCACACAGAAAGTCTAAGGGAAGACGATAAGAATATTTAAAGATGTGCAAAATATGACCTGTGAGCAAAACTTGAAATTATTGCTGTTACAATCTACAGAACTGAAAAAAGACATAAGAATGTGTTGTGGTTTAACCCCAGTAGGCAGCTCAGACCCACACTGCCTCTTGTTCGTTCCCTCTGGTGGGATGGTGGAGAGAATCAGAAGAGTAAAAGTGAGAAAACTCATGGGCTTGAGATGAACTCAAGTTCGTCTAGCTATTGGTGACCCATCGGAATTTTCTTTATAGCCCAATGGAGAGAATTCCAGAAATACCCATTCTCTTGGTTGGACTACCTCTCTAGATAATGTTCTTTAGTTATTAATATGAATCCAATATGTTTGGAATTAAGTATATGTTTATTTTCTTTTTGTTTGCAGTATAATATTTATATTTCTATGTGCAAACATGAAAATGTACAGCAAGTGTTCTGTGATATCAGACGTATATTAAATAAAGACTTAAATATATTGATAAGCATTTTTAACATGCACACACAAATACACACACACACAAGTCAAAGCTGATTTACATAAAAATTCAGCTGTGCATGCCTTTTTTTCTGATAGTTCTGTTTTCATTTGCATACATAATGAATTTCAACATGTCAAAATATAGCATAGTTGCTTTGTAGAAGTTCAACAGAGAGTTAGAGATGTCGTCCAAAGAAAATGTGCAGGAGGAAGATGTTTGGCAGCACACCTTTAGAAAACCTATAAAACAGAAAATTCTTAAAAAGATAATAAAACTGCATTTTCCAATATCATTAAAATATTTTGAGACTTATTGTCATTCCACCAAAATATTACTCAGTAAAACACTACAGTGGGAATAAAAAACCTTTTTTTGTTTGTTTGATTTATTTTTCTTTTTTCCATGCTGATAAGATCTATGCAAACACCATGTATAAAATCAGGAGAACAGAAACATTAATAGCAAGATTAACTCCTAGAAATAGTTGCATCTGTTCTCATGGCTAATGACTATCAAATGAAAAATGAACAAAAAGTGACCAATATATGTATTTAGTTTCAGAATATGAATTCTGACTGCTTGTATTAGTGTTTTTGTTTGTACCAAACTTTTAGATGATACATTTACACAGAAAGAAAAAAAACACGACACCTTTCATTAATGTACATTTCATACATACTGCTACTCAGACAGCTGTGTTGTATTATACAATTAAACTTCCTCAAATGTATTAAAAATGTGGACAGAATTATATGAGGTAAGAGAAAGAATATTAATAGCATTTTATTATGTAGCCAGTGTAGATATATAGCCAGGATAACTATGTATAGGAAGGATCCTTGGGTGAAAGATATTGAAGCAGGGACACTTTCTCCCTGTCAAAATCATCCTGATGTGGAAGGATGAAATCCTATTAAAAGTATCATGAAGGTGGGTAATGGTTATGACAAAAGTTGATGCTGAGATAACATTGCCAGTTTTCATTGATTATTATTTAGGAATGTAAATAACATGAGGTATTCTGGAGGAAAATAGGTTGTGTCGAATGTTAATCTGTTAATGTTAGCATATATATGTTAGCAATAAATGTAGTACCCTATGGGAAGTAATGGAATGCTTTATGAAAACATATAATTACAATATATTATAATACATAATAAGAATAATTTTCATTTTAATATGAATCATAAAAATATGTCCCTGTAAAATTACAATCTCCAGTAGTACTAAGAATCAAGTGTGTATATACTACTAGAATTCATAATTTTACAAAGTATGTTTTTTCTTACTTAACGTAATAACCTTGTGGGGAAAAAAAGTCATAAACCACTTCAAATAAATAGCTCCAACAGCTGTCATATGCTTTAACTTAGTATAATTTTACTAAATACATTAATTAGCCAAATACAAGGCAGCAATATGGTGACAAAAGACAATATGATGATGTTCAAGTGCATAGAAAGAGAAAAATCACATCTATCTAATTGTGCAATTATGTAATATTGGGACATAGAACTGGAACATTCATATCTTGGAATTTGTAAGCAAACTCAATGGAAATGTCATCCTGAATTAAGATCCTTTAAAGTTATCAACAGACATTGAAAAGTTATAGACTCTTCAAAAGAAGTTTGGAAGTCTGCCTTGCTGAACAATGAACCACTTTTGCTTAGTTGCAATCTCTCAAATATGGCATTTAGGACTCATTTCACTTTAAGTGTTCTTAGAATAAGCATCCACCTCTGAGTTGTTATGTAGTTCGTCATCATAGTTAATAAGTAGATAGATCTTGATTCAGTTTCCTATACATAGGCTTCTATTGCCATTCAAGTTATTTATTTTATTCCTCCTTGTCTCCAGCAGCTGACCTAGTAGGATCTCCTATTAATCCTGTCACAAACCTATGCAGATTTATCAAATGGCACATGTTGCTCTGTTCTGCTCTAAGATTTCTGTCTATCCTCTCGTGTATAGTGAAAGCACATAGATATTCTGTAGATCATATTTGTCATCCTGTGTCACTAGAAGATAACTATGTGTGGGCATCTGAATCAAATCTAGTCAACACAGTAAGCAGAGACCAAAAAGCTATCAATCTCCTTCTGAAGAGGACACTTACATTTAGTTAAATGAATTGTAAACCAAGCATTACTGACTATATTTGCAATTCAGTTTTATTGTTCAATTCAGTTACCCACAGAAGTGTTATTTGAGATGTCTTAGCATACCAAAGTGATACAAACAGGGTTGACAGATAAAACACAGGACCTGTGGAGAATATGTGGCTGCTGGAACGCAAGCAGGAGATTGCAGGACATCTCAAATACCACTAGACAAATTAATCTAGGTTAGGCAACTGAATAAAATCTTACATCTCCATTAACTGTAATTATCCCCTAATTCAGATAGCACATATTAACTTAGGCAAGTTGAATCTTTCCCAAGATGTTCAGGCACCTTCTCAAAAGCTCAATGGCTGTGAACATTAGCTGGAGTTTTATTTACAAAGGTATACACTGCTACATGAAATAATCAAAGAAATGCATGCAGTACACAGATATTTTAATTCTGCATGGGGACCAAAGCTAAGACAAATCCTTACTAACTTTTTATGTATTATTAACTCCCACTTTTCCAAAAAGTCTTAACATAATCTGACATAATCTCAACTAGGAACCTGATGAAATAAAACAAACCAAGAAAAGGAGAAATCTGAACTTGGCCGATAAGAGTAAGTGCATCTCAAGAACTGTTAAAAAAAGCTCTGGAATAACACCATTTTTCATGGGTTGGCTCAAATTCTGTCTACTGAATATTGGGACAGACCAGATGCAGTAGGTAAGTGAGAACTGAAGAAATCAGAGAGGCTCAGATCTTCCCCCCCACCCCCACCCCGCAGAAGTATGAAGATATTAGAGGGACAAGGTATGAAAACACAAGTATCTTCCCTCTCTCTCCTTCTTTTAAGTGCTAAAAATTCAGTTAGATTTGTGATGCTAATATTATAAAAATGGCTTCCTGAGAGGAATGTAAAAATAAATAATGATGTATATTTAGTTATGTTACACTGAACAAATAGGAATCATCATATATGTTGGTGAAAATAAACCAAACCAAAGCAAAACAAAATAATATGATTGTTATTGATTGAACAATGAATCCAAATTTTTTAAGTAGAAAAAATGACATTTTTATTATATTTCATTATTTACTTGGATGGAGTATACTAATTACAGTCACAACAGCAAGAATATAACTTTCAGAGAATAGAAGATGGATCTCAATACATATATAATTTGCTTTCAGGATTTTGTTTCAAATTTATCCTACAATATTGTTTGTTCTCTTTCATGAATATGATGTTTGGAGTTGGAATAGATGATAAAATGTCCACTTCAGGAGAAGACGAAGAATGAAGAGCATTTGATCAATGACCTACCTTTAGCTTGAATAGTTGTTCATTTCTTCATGTCTGACTACTAAGGCTTTTGGGAATCTCAGTATGGTTCTTCAGAAACAACTTATAAATTCACAGAGAAAAATCAGAACCTTGCATTTCTAGGAAACATTTCTTCTTTAGAAAATACCAATGCTTGCTTAATTTCTCCAAGTAGACAGATGCAAACCCTTATATCTTTGGGCTAAGGTACAGACCTGTGGATCTAATTGAGCTAATGATCTGTTTCAAATATCAGATTTTTGTATTTCAATTTATTTCAGTTCTCTATAGTAATGGTTGATAATGATGTATGTGGAATTATGTCATTTTTCTGATAGTAATGTTGAGCCTCACAAGGGATAAAAAGGTCTGCAAGTTACAGAAGATTTATATCTTTCCTCTAACTTAAAGAATACAAAATTTTAAGACTGTGAGTGATATCTTGTCTCCATAGGCGTTTGTGGGAGCTTTGTGGTAATTTCAAAGGACCCAGATTTTCACCCTAAATCTATACTCAGAGACACATTAGTGGTTTACTGTTGAGCAAGACAGGAAAGTTTACTATCAAGCAAGTTGCTGGTTCAGATCTTTACCTTTTTTAAATTGATGCAATCTTGTAAAACTATGTTGATATAAACTGTAGAGGATCTGGACTGCTTTTTGTACAAAAGTAACCAGGAATCAACTTATATTTATTACTTTTATAAAAATATAATATATTATTATGGATCTCTTAGTTATTTTTGCCATAATAATTCTTAAAACTTAATTGGAAAGACTGCCATCTATGTAAAATGTCCATGCCAGAAGCTGTAAAAGGTTTTTATGGTCACAAAGTACTCTAGTACGTGTATTACCTAATATTATTTTCATTATATTAATATCACAATGCAGCAATAATAGTGAACTTTCATAACAGTGTTTTGAAGTTTTCATGTTCCCTGCCACCGTCATGTGAACTTCAGAAGGTATATACACATTTGTCTGTTTTCTTACCTTCCTTCAGATATTTTGGACAGGGTAGAAACTAATGCATTATTATTCAAACAGCACTGCAGAGACCACAAAGATTGATCATTCTGTGTCTTCCTCTCAGATTATTGGGAGAAGTCATGAAACAGGATGGCTGTAATGCATACTGAAGACACCTTGCTCTGTTTTCTTCTCAAGAGATATGTACAGTACTTTTTCTCAGATGTCGCTTTGCACAAGAGTGATAAGCATACAGATGAAATGTAGTTGGCTCAAATTTAACTGAGACATAAATGAAATGGCACCAACAGGATTTGAAAAATACACTGATAACATGGTGGGAGCATTAAATTATTCTGTTGACAGCATGCATCCTAAAATCCTCAACGCAATGTCTATTAGAGCCATTACTGCTCTTGGACTAAGTTTTCTGACAAAGAAAAAAAATGCTGCCTTTTTTTTTCTTTTCCAACAGAAATCTTGACAGTTTCAAGCAGATGACAACATAATCACTGATCTCTCATCACCTTTTCGCTTGAACCTCCCCCAAGGGATGAAGATAAAATAAGATCTAAATATCTACTTAGTTTCTACAACAAAATAAACTGATAAAAGAAGGACACTACAACAATCTTTTTTGTTTACTATACAAAGTCTTACCACTGACCCATGACAGCCTGTGGACTAGGACCTCACTGGCTTACTTTCTTCCCTCTTTGTCACCCATGGAGGAAAATTAATCAAGACCAGAGTGAGAGGCTTATGAAGCCTAACCACTAGAGCTGAGTAACCAATATAGATGTTTATGTGGATTTACATTCTCTGTAGTTACATAGAGAAAATAAATACTGGTATCATTTGAATAAATTTAGAATTATCTATATCAGTGACACATTTCCCCCACCATCAAATTTTATGATATAAAGAAAGGTAAACGATAAATATTGCATGAAACAGAGTTTATAGTGGCTTTTCATGAAGGTTAAAATATTTTCTTCCACCTGCAGAATTACAAACAACTGATATTTTACTGTCTCTAAATACGTAGCTTTCAAAGATTTTAACTGATTCCAACAGAAAACAAGCTTAAAGAAATTCATAAAGTATTACAGTGGGGATCTCTGCTTATGAGATAGCAGAATCTCAAGCTCTTGCACAGTTCTGAAGATTTGGAACAAATGCTGTGAAAGACATAATCATGGAATCATGTAGATTGGAAGACACCTCTGGAGATCATCTTGTCCATCTTCCTTCTTATGGTTGGAGGGTTAGATCAAATTTCTTAGGACTTTCTCTGCTCAAGTTTTGAATATTTTCTAGGATGGAGTTTCCATAACTTTCCTGGGAAAACTGTTGCGGTGTTTAACCATTTCATGCAATTTTTTTTTCTATTTTTTTTAATATATGGTTGTAATTTCCTGTGTTCTAGCTTTTGTCCATTGCCTCTTGTCTTTCCTATGTGAACCTCTGTAAATAGTCTAGCTCCATCTTATCTACAATTGCCCGATAGGTGTCTGAAGAAAGCAATAAGATCTTCTCCCTAGCCTCTTCCTCTTAAGGATAAACAAACACTGTTCTCTCAACCTCTCCTCTCCAGCCCCTTAGTCATCTTGGTCAAGCGCGGCTGAAATTGCTTGAGTTTATTGATGTCTTTCTTGTACTGAAGATCTTTACACTAAGCACGATACTCTAGATACAGTCTTACAAGTGCCAAACAGAAGGGAAGAATCTTTTCCCTCTACCTGCTGGTTGTACTCTCACTAATACAGTCCAATAGGCAGTTGGCCTTTTTTTGCTGCAAGGTCATCTGCTGACTCAAGTTCAACATGTTGCCTATGAAGGCCCCAGATCCTTTTCTGGAAAGCTGCTTTCTATTTAGTTGTCCTCCAGCTTATAATGTTGCATGGGGTTATTGTCCCAGGTGTAGAACTTTGTATTTTCCTTTGTTGAACTTCTTGAGATCCCTGTTGGTCCATTCCTCCAGTAAGTAGAGGTTCTTCTGAATAGACCTATCTTTGAGTGTATCAGTGCTACCTCTGGTGTGCTCTGCAAACTGTACTCTATCCCCACATGGAGATTGTTATTAAAGACATAAAACAGTCCTCAGTATTGATCTCTGAGGGATGCCACTAGTAATGGTCTGCCAGTTGGACTTTTTTAACCACTGATCACTACCTTTTAAGCCCAAGAGTCCAGCCAATTTTCCATCCACATTATTGGCTACTCCAGTCCATACCTCTCCAATTTTGCTACACTATGAGGGAACTGTGTTAAAAACCTTTAACTTCTAAAGTTAAGGTATACAGCCACTGCTCTCGCCTTATCCACACAGATAGTCATCTAATTGCAGAAGGCAATCTGCCTAACAGGGTATGATTTGCCATTTGTAAACCTGTGCTGACTGTTCCAAATCACCTTCTGGTCCTTCACATACTTGGAAATGGCTTCACGAACTTCCCAGGAACTGTTGTTAAGCTGACTGATCTGTAGTTCCCCAGACTCTCCTTCTTTCCCCGCTTAAAAGATGAACATTACATTTGTGTCTTCAGAAATTCCTCTGATCACCATGACTTGTCAAAGATGATAGAAAGCAGTCTTGCACTGTCATCAGCCAGCTTCCTCAGCAGCTTTGGATGCACTCATTTGGTCCCATGGACTCCTGTATGTCCAATTAGTTTAAGAGGTTCCCAAATTTAATCTTCCTCTGCTATGGGTAATGACTTGTTCCTACAGACTCTGCTTAATGTCTTGGTGCACTGGGATGCCCAAAGACAGTTATCAATGAAAACTGAGACAAGAAAGATGTTGGAATATCTCAACTTTTCCCAAGTCTTTTTTTTTCAATAGGTACTCTACCCCATTGAGGAACAGCCCACATTCTTCTCATTCTACCTTGGCTGACAACATATTTCCAGAAGCTCTTCTTGTTGCACTTCACAATCTTTCCTACTTTCAGTTCCAGCTGAGTTTCACTTCCTAAACTTCAGCCTTGCATGCTCTGGTACTGTCTATATATTCCTCCCAAGCAGACCTTCCTCGTTTCCACCTTCTTTATAGTTTATTTTAATTTTGATATGTTCCACTATTGTGGTACACCATAGGGCTTTGATGTGAATTCATAGCTCAGTTTGACTCCACATGCAATTAAAAATAGTCATGTTCCTTTTTATCTCATTGCAAGATACCCATTCCAGATAAAGATGCTAACAGGACTTTCACAATAAAATCAGAGCTTGCAGCAACTTGCAAACTACAGTCTTAAAGCAAATAAACAGGCTGTGGTTGGTATAAATCCAAGGTTTTGGCAGTGAGGTGGCATTTGCACAGGTGACACCTGTGAGAAGAGGCCAAAGGCTGCCCTGTGCCAGACACAGCCTGCTTAGCCAGCTCCAACAGACTCACCACAGGACACATTTGAGCCTGCCAATGCAGTTGGTGGCACCTCTATAAAAACATATATAAGGAGGTTAAATACCAAAAGAAAAAAGAATAACAAGGTCATAGCAGTAGGAGGTGCTCCATGGTGGAGCTGGTAACACCCCTGAAGGGACTGCAGCCAGTGGATAACCCACATGGCCACAGACATACGCCTGAAGGGACTGCAACCTGTAGATAAGCACATACTTGAGCACGTACTCCCTGAAGGGACTGCAACTGATGGATAAGTCCACGCCAGAGCAGACAAATCATGTAGGAAGGGATGAGTAGAGAGAGAAAGGAGTAAGGAATAAGGAGCAGCAGAAAGAAATCACTGCAGCCTGATCCTAACCTCCTGCTCGGCGCATTGCTTTACCAAAGGGATTGAGCACAACCTGTATTGATAACAAGGGAGTGGAAATTTGGAAGGGGGAAGGAGAGATGTCTGGAGTTAAGCTGAACATGGGAAAGGGGGAGAAAACATATTTTCCCTAAGTGTTTAAATATTTGTCTTCTTTGTTCCTTAATATCCAAATCAGTAATTAAGTGTTTGTGCTAACTGGCAATGAACTAAGTTAAATTTTCCAAGTCGAGTCAGTAATTGGCGAGTGATTTCCCTCTTGAGTTTTTATGCCTTTGTTCTTCCTATTTTCTCCCTTGTCCCACTGGCAGCGGGGCAGTGAGTGAGTGGCAATGTGGGTGCTTGGCTGCCAGCTGTGGCAAAACCACCACACAGACAGACAAAAAACAATTGCTGCTTAAACTTTAGGGCATATAGAAATCCCTGGATATCTTTCCCGACACTATGAAAGTTTACAAAGTGTTTGCAGCTGAATTTCTTATTAGGTGTGAATATGACAGTCAATCAGCCCTAGGAACTAAATGGGGTAGCATGTAAGTCCCATGAAAGATTCAGTAAGGGGGGGGGAGGGGGGGAGAGACCTTCCCAGACCTTAAGTAACACAAACTATAAAGCTTAGAAAATACTCTTGCAGCTGCTTTCATTAATATATAGGTAGATAGGAAGGCAGTTCTCACCTACCTAAATATCAGAACATTTAATGAATTTATTCAAAAGACATGACACACAGGTCCAAGTCTCTGTTTTATAAAAGGAGGTTCAAAGCCATTCCTACTATTTTCCATATTGAAGAGCTCTTAAGCCTGATTACTTGATTTTTTTATCTAAGATAGTGAAGGACAATAGCCATCTGTGCTAATGCACAGCATCAGCCATACTTATATACGAATGCTTATATAGGTACATGTGAATGTTACTTTCAGCTAATTTGGAATATGATTGTTAAAGACTAACTGTTTTCTGTATGTAATGATAATTATCAATATGCTTAAGAACTAATCCTTAGCAAAGTATATTGTTACTGAATGTCCTTGTTGTAAAGTTTAGTTTTAACTAGCTTGATTTATGAGTCTTCTAAACACTCCCATTGCAATAATCTCCGATACCTCTGCATACATACACACACATATTCAACAAGATGATCTTCAGCTGTTTTTCTTCTTTTTTCCTTACTGTGTCATGTTTACCAGGAAAACCCTGGTACTCCAAAGTTATATTGCTTTACAATTTAATTTTGAGCTCTATGTTGTACCAGAGGAATTTAATATAAAAAAATATAATTTACATTGCTTTCATTTAAGTGAATATTTTCCTTGGCCTATTTATTGTTCTTTATATTGATGATGAATGGAATCTAGATAAAAAGAATATTCCTTTGTTGCATAATCTGCATAACCTGGTAGAGAATAGCTCTCAATATTTTTTTCAAGAAAAAGATAATAAACTACTACTTTGATAAATAAAAATCTGTGGCCAGCAGAATTGCTTTAGGGATCATCATATGTAAACAGGACAAACTGTTTGAAATACTCTCTACTTGCTATATTACTTTTATATGTTATCTGTATTAACCAAGGCAGCTTGGAAAGCAAGAAAACTAGTTGTTGTAGATAGTTCTCCCATGCTTGGAGATTTCCAAATTAATTCTAAAGTATTCAACATGCTTTTGTTTACCCCTCCTTGTCAGACTGTTTCTTTAATATACAAGTTTGGTTTTGCACAGAATGGTGAAACAAATTTCTGGTCTTTTATTTTTCCTTCTGCTTGTTGGTACACTTACAAATTAGCCTCTTTTTCCTTAAAATAAAAATAGCTTGTAATGCTATTTATCACTTTGGCACATACTTTTAATAATGTCTGTAATGATCCATAGGAGATACTTATTTATTTACCTTGAAATTTCATTTTCATCAGAAGTATATTTACTGTGCACAAACAAAACATAGTATTCCCCAGTGCAATGAGTGCCATCAAACTCCATATAAATCAAATAAGTTCAAAAGTAAGATAACTGAAAAATCTTAAATTAATATGAGTAAGGAGCTGTAGCTCTGAACTTCATAGGAAGAAAAACCTTGACCACCACAGTTTTTGTATATGCAGACTCTAGATTATATTCTACTTTCAGTTACATGTCATTGAAGGAAGGCTTTTCATTTGGAAAAAAAACCATGAAAACCCTAAAAATACACAAAAAAACCAGGATAGAAATTATGTTTATGTTCTTATGGGAAAGTTTTGTTTCCTGAATCAGTTGTTTTTTATAGCACAAGATGAAAGATATATTTCCATGCTATAGCTTGTTTTCCAGAGTAATTTATGGAACATACTATCAACCTCACCCTTTCGTGTGTGCTAGGCATGAAATCTCCTCAGTTACCTGGGATCTTATCTTCTATAAGGTTTCACATTGATCCAGATTTACTACTTAATGAATGCAATTTTACAGAAAATATTGACTTAACTGTAAGGAAGGAATGAAGAGCATTATATTTTTACAGAAATGAAACAGGACACTGAAGAGTGATAGTTCACAAGGGTAATAGGAACCCAAAAGTACTTTTAATTTTGTTTGAAGTGTGTTTCCAAACATTATTTTACTTAATACATAATGCATGACCATTTGCTATTTGATTATGTTTTGGATTAACTAATATAGTTTATGATTGTCAAAGATACTTAGTCCTCACACCATGATCTAAACTATAACACCTTAAACAGAGGGAGATGGGATTGTATAAAGTTCCACAAATATAAGCAATGTAGTGTTACTTTATTCCTGATTTTAGATCTTCAAATCTCCTTTTGACCTTGACAATAAGAAATTTGCAAATTTTCCACAGTTTCTTAAACGCCTACAGTTCTTCTGTTGGGTTTTCAGTGCTACCTAAAGTAGTACAGCATCAAACCATAGAAACCTATTCTGTACCAAAGATCCAGTGGCATTTACAAAACAGATCCTCTATTTAACAGGGATGATGCATTCAGCACAAGTCCAGCTTACAGAAAACATCTGAGAGAAATATCTTCATTCTCAGGAACTTGTTATCAAGTCATGGTACAGGATACCTAGTTTAGTCCCAAATCTACTCATAACATCACAGAAGACAAATTTACATTTTTAAGACTTGCACTCAATCCATACAGCTTCAGGAACTCTGTTGGTTTTGGTGTTTTTGTTGGGGTTTTTTTGTTGTTGGGTTTTTTTGTAGTCAGTGTAGAAGTATTGTTACCTCCATAAGGGGATTTTCATGAATGATCTCCACTGATTAAGAATAAAGCTTTCTTTTCATTTTAAGCATCAGTGTTAGTGTGCTTATGGAATCCAGATCTTTCTTACTGGAAGAGTACTTTAGCTCACAATCTGTATTACAGCAAAGAGGTTTTTCAATCTCCAGTTCAGATGCCATTCAACTTTCATAAAATGATAGTGTAAACATAACTGTGTCAAAGAACAAAATATAGTGAATGGATTATTGTCCTTCAGGTGGTATGGAGAAAGTCTGATTTCAGTTATTTTACAATGTCTTTGCTACAATATTCTTATTGCATATATTAAAAAAATTACCTTCAACCTCCTTGTTGATAGGATTGGCATAAGTTCATAGCATTTTTTAAGAGGTGGGTTTTTTTCCAATTAACACTTATGTTTACATTTTTCAACAACATGACAATATATATGATAAGAAAAATAATCTTAGTTCTGGAATAGCCAAAGGTGATACCACTAATCCTTTTGTATTAATTTCATATAATTGTGAAATGTGCACATTTTGGAATTTTGTAGGGTTAATGAGTTTCCAGGAATAGGCCACAGTGGTAGTTTCCTCTTGTCTTATAAGAAGAGGGGTAAAAAAGAAAAGAAATAAATAAATTTTTTAAAGGCATTAAAATAAGCCCCAAAATTACTACTGCTTGGAAAAAAAATAGATTCTAACACATTTATGTTAATATCAGCCCAAAGATCCAAACTAATGTATCATTGACAGTTTCTGGACAGCTCTGAAAATTACTGGAAAGTAAAACAGGAAGGGAAATGGATTAGGAAGTCTTTTCTTGAAAGAAATTAATGCGAACAACAGTCAGTACAACAGTCTTGGAAAGACAAAAAAAATGGCCAGGGACTGATGTTATTTAAAAAACAGGTATTCATTTGTTATGGTTGAGTAAAAGGGTCTTCGGGATACTTCTGCATTAGAAAATCCTGACTTCTGGTTCCTGGTGGCAAAGAAGCCTTACTCTTCTCATGGTGGGCAGGGGAAGCTGTTACTCAGAAGAAAGGAGAGAAATTATACTATTGAAGCTGAAAACATCTTTCAACTCATCTAAAAGTATAATAACAAAAATTTTCTGCTGTTGCTACTAGAGTAGAAATGGTTTCCAAATCATGTTGCATTATCTTTGCACTATCCTTTTCTGTACAATATAAAATACAGGTTTCCAGGGAAGATTTTGCAAAGAAACTTTTTGTTTGTTTGTTTCTTTCTTGTAGCCTGTCCTTCTCTTATATAACAAAAACAATGTGTTTTTAAGCAAAAAGAGGGAACTTCATGTGAGAAGAGCAAGTAAAAAGATAAATACAATATGTTTTCAGTTATATTTATTCAGATTATGACTGAAGTTACTGTTTTTCCTTTGCAAAAGTCTCCTTATTAGCAAGTTGTAACAGAGGGGCTTAAGTGAACATTTTCAGTATTATGACCAGGGTTTTAGCCATTGAAATCAAATTAACTTAATGGCATACAACAGCAAAACTAAATCTCTCTGCACCCTGCTGAAAGCATGTCTTGAAGAACCAAATGTAATATTTAAAAAAAAAAAATGGCTTGAGAAACAGGAGGAAAGACATTTTAATCTAGAGTCCAGAAATAGTAAATGTTTCATAAGTGTTTCTGAAAATATATGGATTTACTGGAAAATTTAAAATGGCTTGTCAAATTTAGGATTAAATAATACTTTCCCAGTGAAACGGAATTAGTATCTTTCACTGCTTCTCTGCTTTTTTTCTCCTTTATTGACAGAAATCTAATGAAAAACTCTTATTGATTTTGGAGCTAACTTAACTTAGTCAGATTCTCATGATTGTGAGAATACATACCTTAAAATTGAACTATTTCTACTCAAAAAACATCTTGAAGAAATGTCAATTTCAACCTCTGGACAGAAAAGGGTTAAGAATTAAAAGTTTTTAAAGTTTAATATATGTGCATTGAATGGTACTATTGTTTGAATGGAAACAGATTTATTTTGGTAACAGCAATGATTAGGTTTCCGTCACAGCGCACAGGGAATTACTGTCATCTCTGCTTATGTTGATCAGAAGTTCACAGACCTTCTGAATACAACCCTGAATCATATTCTGCACCATCCTTTTTGAATTGCTCTCTAAAATTTAAATAATCTGGTCTTTATTCTTTTCCTTCTTTTTGTTTCTCATCTAAAAATGAATGACTCTTTACATACAGAGGTGTCTCTTCTTTCTATGTGTGCACATAACTCCCACTGACATTAAGACGAGTTAAGCATAAATGTTGAAAAAATAATATATCTCTTAGGATTTTGCAGATATGCATTGCTGCCTCCAAGTCTTCTTTTCTCTTCAGTTTCCTCTGATAACTCACATCAATTGCACTAACCAATGAAGTAAAATCCTTACAGACCTTGTACTTTCAGTAGATATTCCTCACAGCATAACAGTCCTTGGTGTATAATAATCCAGAGATGCTCTCATTTTCTTTTTTTAAAAAAGCTTGTGTGTTTTTTACAACAGAATACATACCAATTTTATTTGATATAATATGGTATATTGTCCCTGCAACCTGATGAAAGCCAATCCGCTTTTTATATACTTCATGAAAGTTTTATAGGAGGTTTCGATTCTTAACAGTTTGCACATTTTGTTTTCTCAGTAAGCCTTTTTACTAGTGGTAATTGCCCTGAATGGCTGTACATGGCCTTAGCCCTTCTTTATTTATATTGTAGTACCCAAAAGAAAGCTGATGGTAAACTAATTAAGACATGTTCTCAAAGTATAAATCTGAGCCTCACTCTTTGCTCTGCGTGAAAGATGGGCTTTATTGATCAAGTTATAAAATTAATGTGTTGGTCATTTGATGGAGGGAGAATAAGACAAAAATTGTTATATTAGTCTCATCACTCTTTTTAATGCCAAGAGAAGTTGATATGTCTTCTCTATGGTATCTTCCCTATGTTATCTATAAATGTCAGAAAATTCAAGGCGGATTCGCTTTTTGAAGCTGGCACATAAGAATACATTTTTTTTCCAGAAGAGCACACAATCAATAAATACAAGGAAAAAGCTTGAGGATAGAAAGAGTTAACAGCACCCGAGAATATCACTCACTAATGAGCTCATATATGTGCTCATTAGAGAACTGAACTCCCTTATTTCTGTCATGTGAGCTATTTCCCTCTGTGCTTCTCTGTGTGAGTAAAGAGCAGCTGCTGCTGGTCTACTGGTCGACTGCATATGCAGATAAACAGAAAATGGCAGGCAGATGAAAGGTTGTTGGTTTTTTTTTTTTAATTTTCCCAATGTACTAGAATGAATTTATGCAGAATTCACTGTGAACAGTGTTAATTGGAAATTAAAATAATTCCTTTCCTATGTTGACAGGTAACTGAGAATGGAATTCTACTGTAAGCAATATACTGCTTCATAGATCAATTTCATTTTTGTTCCCAGAATAGTTCAGTCCTTGTAATTTAAACCTTTGATTGCTTTTGTTGTTTATCCAAAAATGACTGAGGGTGAAATGCAGCAATTTTTCAGGAGGCTGAGTAAGGCACTTAATTTCTGTTTCCTTTTGTCTGCATGAGAAATCATTGAGACAGAAGTGTCTGATTTTTTCTTCTTGCTTCATTTTCATATGGTTCTAAGACCATACAGAGATTCATGATGAAAAGTGAACTCTGGGTATTCAACAACTTGTTGGAAAGTGAAGGCTAGAGGCTCAGTCTCTCTGAAGCCAAATAGTTTTTACAGCACAGTTAGACTCTTACAAGAAGCTTATTACTTCCATGATATTCTGGTCATTTTCATGCACACAGCACATTTGTTGAGCTTCCTTAGAGAACTTAAATAGAGTTCAAATGTCTGTCTACCTATTCCATGTTTATAGACTACTTGGCAGGAGAGAGGCACTCTTTCCCTTGAGCAGATATTTTTGAGAATACATAGGTAGCTAAAGTTAAGATCCAGGAAACTTTCAGAATACACACGACCCTAAATAAGTTTAAACACTTCTGGAGAGATAGGTTGGATCTATTCCCTCACAGTATGCAGAGAGAAAAGTGATGTTTTATGTGCCTGGAACTACTGAAAGAGATAAAGACCATCTAGTTAATGAACAGGTGATATCCATTACCTATATCAAGAATTTATTTCTTTTCTATATTTGGATCTTAATGAGAATCACAAATATCTCAGCCATCTCAGGATACACACTGTTGTATATCTGTATCTGGAAAAAGCTGAAAGAATGTCAACAAATCTTTCAAATAAAATAAAAGATGTTTTCTTTCTTTGTCTTAATATGGATACTTTTTATTTTAGTGGTGGTAGATCCTGTACAGTTTACCAGTAAATACAGATTAAGTTTTCTGCTTTCAGGTTTTCCTAAAATAGGGTGAAAGGCAAGGTCAGAGAAATAGACAATATGTTGACCTTTTGTTAGAGGTTTAGAAAATTGCCTTCCCACTCCAGTTACTCCATATTGACATGGCAGAAGTATTTTCATTATAGTCCTGGTGTACTAGATGGCTATAGGGGTGATGCTGACCACTATGCTGGCTACCATGAGTTTATTTCTGTCAATGAATATAGCTACTGAATTCAAAACACAAACAAGAAGATCTGAATTGTATACAGAAATTGTAGCAAAACAGTTTATCCTGAATTTCTTCCAGTGTGTCAAATAAGTCAGTGATGAAAGTTATCACTTACATACTTTCCTTTTCTTTCATATATCCCCATGAGAAGCAAAAACAGAAAAAAAACCTCACAGAAAAAACTTCCAAGTATTTCTATTTCTTCATCTCGCTGAACCAAATATGAGGCTGTTCCCATTCCATGTTTAATGAAGTAAGCAGCCAATCCTGCTGATGAAAGCATATGATAATGAAGTGTAATCCCAGTACATACATAATCTCTGCTACACCTCACACAAAACAAATTGGACAATGTAAGCAGTTCATGATACAGTGCAAGGCTTTCTAGAAGTTATGTAGGTTACACTTTTTCTACAGTTACAATCACAATTGTCTTTTATGTCTCTTTTTGTCTGCTTTGTTGATTGTAGTAGCTCAAGAGAAATTCAACTAGAAACCAAAATAGAAAATAATTTTTTTAAAAAAATTGAATGGCTTCAGTAAGAAGTTAGAATGTCACTAAAATCTTTATCTCACATTGCTTTGAATGGCATGAGGAACCAAGGTTTTTTATTTATGCTGTGATACAGTAGAGGAGATATTAATCTTCTTTTAGAGTGGGAGATTACTTATTATTTTAAATATATTTATTACTCATATTTTTATTTCACAACAAAGTTTTTTTAACAATGGAAAGTTATAATTTTTTCTCCTATTATACAGTTTCTCAAAGATTACTTCAGAAATTACCAGGTAAACATCTCGCCTAAGAACAACCTAGGACACTCTGAAAGAATCACTTTACAGTGGATTTGTGTAATTAATTTTTAACTAAATTTAAAGTTCTAGATGGTGCTGTTTGTAACTGACTCCATCCTTCAGTTATCAAGACTTCAGTTCACACTAGACATAAGTAACTGTAAGTATAACAAATGTATTTCTCTATGATCATAGTAACCTGCATGCTGCTCTTCTGTCCTCAGCCCCTTATTAAAGTTTAGGTCCCATTTGTGTCCAAGTTCTGATTTTCAGGGAATACCCTTTTTATCAACAGAGATTAAAAAGTAATAATTTCAAAAAACCCTTTATTGGACTCATTTCTTATGTTAATTTCCATCCAAGTGTCACAGTATTGTGGAAATACAGGTCACCATTCTCCAAAGCCCAGTTCTTATTATCACTTTTCATCCTAATCTTGTCAAGTGGAAATATTATCTCAAAAGCATAGAGTAGACATCTGCATGACCTATTAAGTAACCAAAGCCAGGCTCTGCATCCTTCATAATATCTCTGATTAGAACTTGGAGTAGCAATTTAGGCTTCTACCAACAAAGACAATTAGGTGTGGCAATGCTCAGCTCTGCTTTCAGAATTGTGCTTGCATTCTTCATTAGTGTGACTGATAAAATAAATACACTGCCTTCAGAGCAGCGCCCCAAACCATGTTATATCTTGCCACAGGAGAGCTGTAATGTCAGGGTTAGAATAATCATTTTTCTTGATGATTTCCTTTGCCACCAGGAAGCTTTCATGCTATTTGGCACATAGCCTTAAGCAGAAACTGAAGCATTACTCCAAGTGCAGACTCACTTTTTCTTATTTTTTTCTCCTGGAAAATGGAAGGAGTAAGTTTAATCTCTACCAGGAGGAAGAAGGTACAGAAAATAGAAATTAAAATAATCTCACCTAATTTTAGACATCTGCAAGACAGACCTCTACATTTGAGCTACTCAGGATCCTCTTGTAGTTGATGTAGCTTTACACATATGGTCAAATGAGTCCTATTTCAGATCTCACACATCTAATTGCTAAACTATCATCTAAAAGGATTATCTCTTCCTTTTTTTCTCTCAGTTCTGATTTTGAATGAAAAATCTGTGCAAGTTTCAGTGTGCACTAGGACTTGCTTAAGGCCAGTTACTAAACAGGAATATGTTGACCTGTAATCCTCTGAAGACAAAAAAAGAGAAAATGTTTGTCTCCTTGTGAATTAGTGATAGAATTCAGCTCCAGCCTGTACACACTTTAGTTTAGTGTAGGTATTTATATGTGAGCCAGTTGTTTTAGCTTTCATTAGATAAGTGAATATCCAATCAACATATTGGTGGAGAGTAGAGATCTTTTCAGCTGGTCAGTTTAATGAAGGTATCAACGTCAGGGAAGAGGAATAGTGGTCTAGACTTCATTAGCTGTGTTGACTAGAACTCCACCATCTAGAGTGGGAACTAATCGTGTCATATGTAGACAATGGTGAGTAGACAACTGAATTTAAACAACTACAATATGGAGCTGCACACCATCCCTGGCATCTAAAGTGCATGAGATAAAAGGCCTAGAAAAGTGTTCAGCATCATTTGAGGTACTGTAGGGCCCTTGAGACACCCATATCACAGAATCACAGAATCACAGAATCGTATAGGTTGGAAAAGACCTTTAAGATCATCGAGTCCAACCGTAAACCTAACACTACCAAGACCACCACTACACCATGTCCCTAAGCACCTCATCCAAACGTCTTTTAAATACCTCGTCTTTTAAATACCTCCTTAAATAACTCAACCACTTCCCTGGGCAGCCTGTTCCAATGCTTGATAACCCTTCCAGTGAAGTAAAATTTCCTAATATCCAGTCTAAACCTCCCCTCGTGCAACTTGAGGCCATTTCCTCTCGTCCCATCACTTGTTACTTGGGAGAAGAGACTGACCCCCACCTCTCTACAACCTCCTTTCAGGTAGTTGTAGAGAGCGATAAGGTCTCCCCTCAGCCTCCTTTTCTCCAAGCTAAACAACCCCAGTTCCCTCAGCCGCTCCTCAGAAGACTTCTGCTCTAGACCCTTCACCAGCTTTGTTGCCCTTCTCTGGACACGCTCCAGCACCTCAATGTCTCTCTTGTAGTGGGGGGCCCAAAACTGAACACAGCATTCAAGGTGCAGCCTCACCAGTGCTGAGTACAGGGGCATGATCACTTCCCTAGTCCTGCTGGCCACACTATTCTTGATACAAGCCAGGATGCCATTGGCTTTCTTGGCCACCTGTGCACACTGCTGACTCACATTCAGCCAGCTGTCAATCAACACCCCCAGGTCCTTTTCCACCAGGCAGCTTTCCAGCCACTCTTCCCCAAGCCTGTAGCATTGCATGGGGTTGCTGTGGCCCAAGTGCAGGACCTTGCACTTGGCCTTGTTAAACCTCATACAACTGGCCCCAGCCCATCGATCCAGCCTGTCCAGGTCCCTCTGTAGAGCCTTCCTACCCTCAAGCAGATCAACACTCCCGCACAACTTGGTGTCATCTGCAAACTTACTGAGGGTGCACTCGATCCCTTCGTCCAGATCATTGATAACGATATTAAACAGAACTGGCCCCAACACAGAGCCCTGGGGAACACCGCTTGTGACCGGCCACCAACTGGACTAAACTCCATTCACCACCATTCTTTGGGCCCGGCCATCCAGCCAGTTCTTTACCCAGCGAAAAGTACACCCGTCCAAGCCATGAGCAGCCTGTTTCTCCAGGAGAATTCTGTGGGAAACCATGTCAAAGGCTTTACTGAAGTCTAGATAGACAACATCCACAGCCTTTCCCTCATCCACTAGGCGGGTCACCTGGTCATAGAAGGAGATCAGGTTGGTCAAGCAGGACCTGCCTTTCCTGAACCCATACTGGCTGGGCATGATCCCTTGGTTATTCTCTACATGCCGTGTGATGACACTCAGGATGATCTGCTCCATCAGCTTCCCTGGTACCGAGGTCAGGCTGACAGGCCTGTAGTTCCCCAGGTCCTCCTTCCGGCCCTTCTTGAAGATGAGCATCACATTAGCTAATCTCCAGTCAGCAAGGACCTCCCCAGTTAGCCAGCACTGCTGGTAAATGATGGAAAGGGGCCTGGTGAGCACATCTGCCAGTTCCTTCAGTACTCTCGGGTGGATCTCATCAGGCCCCATAGACTTGTGAGTGTCTAAGTGGTGCAGCAGGTTACTAACCATCTCCCCCTGGATTATGGGGGCTCCATTCTGGTCCCCGTCCCTATCTTCCAACTCCAGGGGCTGGGTACCCAGAGAACTATTGGCCCTGCTATTAAAGACTGAGGCAAAGAAGGCATTGAGTACCTCAGCCTTTTCCTCATCCTTGGTCACTGTGTTCCCTCCCCCATCTAGTAGAGGCTGGAGATTCTCCTTAGCTCTCCTTTTGCTGCTAATGTATTTGAAGAAGTATTTTTTGTTGTCTTTTACAGCAGCAGCCAGATTGAGCTCCAGCTCAGCTTTGGCCCTTCTAATTTTCTCCCTCCACAGCCTTGCTACACCTTTGTAGTCCTCCTGAGTTGCCTGCCCCTTCTTCCAGAGGCTGTAGACTCTCCTCTTTTACCTGAGTTCGAGCCAGAGCTCTCTACTCAGCCAGGCTGGTCTTCTTCCCCGCCGGCTTGTCTTTTGGCACCTGGGGACAGCCTGCTCTTGTGCCTTTAGGACTTCCTCCTTAAAGAATGTCCAGCCTTCCTGGACTCCTTTGCCCATTAGGGCTGCCTCCCAGGGGACTCTGTCAACCAGTCTCCTAAACAGGCTGAAGTCTGCCCTCCGGAAGTCTAAGGTGGCAGTTTTGCTGACCCCCCTTGCCGCTTCTCCACGTATCAAAAACTCTATCATTTCGTGATCACTCTGCCCAAGACAGCGTCCAACCATCACATGGCTCACAAGTCCTTCTCTGTTCGTGAACAGGAGGTCCAGCGGGGCACCTTCCCTAGTTGTCTCACTCACCATCTGTGTCAGGAAGTTATCTGCCACACACTCCAGGAACCTCCTAGACTGTTTCTTCTCTGATGTATTGTATTTCCAGCAGACATCCGGTAGGTTGAAGTCCCCCACAAGAACAAGGGCTAGCGATCGTGAGGCTTCTCCCAGCTGCTTATAGAATAGTTTGTCAGTCTCCTCATCCTGGTTGGGTGGTCTGTAACAGACTCCCACCACAATATCTGCCTTGTTGGCCTTCCCCCTGATTCTTACCCATAGACACTCCACCCTATCGTCACCATCATCAAGCTCTAAACTATCCAGACACTCCCTAACATATAGGGCTACCCCACCACCTCTCCTCCCTCGCCTATCCCTCCTGAAGAGTTTATAGCCATCCATCGCCGCACTCCAGTTGTGCGAGTCATCCCACCACATTTCCGTGATGGCAACCATATCATAGTTTTCCTGATGTACAATGGCTTCCAACTCCTCCTGCTTGTTGCCCATGCTGCGTGCATTGGTGTAGAGGCACTTCAGCTGGGCTGTCGTCCGTGTCTCCTTCATAGAAGAACACCCCTTGTGTGCTTTGAGGCGTTTCACTGGCATTTCCCTCTTGGCTCCTATTGCCTCAGTATCCCCTAGCTCAATTCTGTTCGACTTCAGCTGTGCCCCAGCGTACCTCGCACATCTCAGAGACACAGGCTGAGTGCCCTCGCTGGCACCCGCTCCCTCTAACCGTGGCACGTCATCCCTCAGCTTCTCTCGGGCAAGCCTGATATTATCCCCCTCCCCCTTCAAGCCTAGTTTAAAGCTCTGTCAATGAGCCTGCAAGTTCCTGAGCAAAGATTCTCTTTCCCCTTTGACAAAGATGAATCCCATCAGACGCCAGCAAACCTGGTGCTGTGTAGGCCATCCTGTTATAAAAAAAAAAAACAAATCCGTGGTGATGACACCAGCCACGGAGCCATGAGTTGATAGATTGGGTGCCTCTGTTCCTTCTAGTGTCACTGCCCACAACTGGAAGGAGAGAGGAGAAAATAACCTGTGCTCCAGAGTCCCTTACCAGCCGTCCCAAGGCCCTGAAGTCTCTTTTGCTTGCCCTAGGACTTCGTGTGGCAGCTTCATCACCCCCCACATGGAAGAGCAGTAGGGGGTAATAGTCCGAGGGCCGTACCAGGCTAGGGAGTATCCTCGTGACATCCCTCACCTGGGCCCCAGGGAGGCAGCAGACTTCCCTAAGAGGAGGGTCCGTCCGGCATATTGGACCCTCGGTTCCCTTCAGAAGGGAGTCACCCACAACTATAACCCGTCTTCTCTTCCTTGTGGAGGTGGTGTTAATACAAGAGGAACGTTCTTCTGACCTGGGCGACACCTCTGGTGTAGATAGACTGTCCTCCCCATCCTCCATTGACTGGCCTTCCACCTCCAGGGCCTCATACCTGTTGTACAGAGGCACCTGGGGAAGCGAGGTGGGCAAGGAGGGCCTTCGCCTGCTGCCACGAGCGTGGACTCACCTCCATTCACTCTCCTCCTTTGAGCTGCTGCCTTCAGCCTGGTGGGGGAGGGGGATAGAGGATCCCCTTGATCGTGGGTTCTTACTGATGGCTGCTGCTGCTTCTGTTCCTGTCTCAGGGGGGGCAGAGCATGGCACCACCAGTCTATCTCTTTCTCAGCCTCCCTGATGCTCCTTAACCTTTCTACCTCCTCCCGTAGCTCTGCCACCATGCAGAGTAAATCATCCATCTGGTCACACCTCACACAGTTGTCCACACGGCTGCCATGCGTGAACAGCGAGAGGCCCAGGCACTCCCTGCAGCCCGAGACCTGGGTGGCCGCATGTTTTCGTGGGAGCTCCGTCTGGGTAGCCACATCCACTCAGGCGAGCACAGAGGGCATCACTTTCTGACGAGTGAAGACCATAGCTGAGTTTCTTCTGGAAGGATGGGGACTACCAAATGAACTCACTTCTCACAGTACCTCTTGAGCTGCTAGGGTGCCTTTGCCTTCCCTATGGCTAGATGGCTATATGGCTATATGGCTATATGGCTATATGGCTATATGGCTGTAGCAGATACAGTGCAGGGCCTGTGAATAAAATACAGCCTTCTGGGACAGAAATCTGGAGGGATACACTAAAGAATTTCAAATTGCACTAGATATCTGTTTTCAGGCAGTTGAATTCCTCACAAATTGTCCTCTGGACGGTTGCATTACATTAAGGAGTGAAAGAAACATTTAACAAACAGGACATAGATATTCATGACAAGGTAACAGATCACAGGCTCTCACAATTTTGGATGCCATGTTTCTTTCACTTTATTGCTTGTATTGACCAACACATTAAAGCTGATACAAAACAATGAATGACTAGATCTTTGCATCCCTTTGAAGTAGGCAAACACTATATAGATCAATGTATTGATCCAATTACAATTAACAGTACCTTGATGTCCCAATGGACAGAAAGATACCAAAATCCTCAAATATTACAGTATTCTTTCAGAGCTCCTGGAAGTGGATATTTGGAGGATGAACTAAAAAAAAAAAAAAAAAAAATTTGGAAATGTATATCATAGTTACTTTTAAAGGAAGAAATGTATTCTGAGGATTGGTGTGTCCCCATTCATTTCTCTGCTTAATGAAGGAAACAGCAAATGCCGTTGAGAGCATGACAGCATGAAAATGATACACGACTTTAGCTATCTTGAGTATTAAAATTGAAATAAAGGAGACTAAGTTGTTTACATTAGTTACTTTACTTACTTAATAAGATACAAACTTTTGTTTCCTTGTGAAGTTAATTCTGAAAATAATGTATATGTTTGTCTCATATTTTTGTTTACATTCAGTCCAACTGAGTTTTATGACATCATGTCGTGGTTTAGCCCCAGCCGGCAACTAAGCACCACGCAGCCGCTCGCTCACTCCCCCCTGGTGGGATGGGGGAGAGAATCGGAAGAGCAAAAGTAAGAAAACTCGAGGGTTGAGATAAAGACAGTTTAATAGGGAAAGCCGCGCACACAAGCAAAGCAAAGCAAGGAATTCATTCACTACTTCCCATGGGAAGGCAGGTGTTCAGCCATCTCCAGGAAAGCAGGGCTCCATCACACGTAATGGTTACTTGGGAAGACAAACACCATCACTCCAAATGTCCCCCCTTCCTTCTTCTTCCCCAGCTTTATATACTGAGCATGACGCCATGTGGTATGGAATAGCCCTTTGGCCAGTTTGGATCAACTATCCTGGCTGTGTCCCCTCCCAGCTTCTTGTGCACCTGGCAGAGCACGGGAAGCTGAAAAGTCCTTGACTAGTGCAGCAACAACTAAAACATCTCTGTATTATCAACCCTGTTTTCAGCACAAATCCAAACCATAGCCCCATACTAGTTACTATAAAGAAAATTAACTCTATCTCAGCTGAAACCAGGACACATCATCTGTTGCTCTTTGAATATCACAAGCTATAAGTACCAGTGAAAAACAAAGTCCTAGCAGAATTTCCATTCTAGATGGTATTATATTTTAATCTAAAATTATTTTTAACAAAAAAAGTGTCTGACTACACACCAGTTTACTAAAAGTTTGACCGTAAATAGCAAAATGTCATGTGAGACTGTATTTTTCAAGCTATTGTTTCTCAGTAATTCAAGCAGAAGCGAAAAAGCTGTTGTTTTCATCTTCTGCTCCAGCATGCACACAACATGCAATAACAGCATAAATACTTTAAGCAGCTGTACATGGGAAACATATCAGCATGAAACTTCTTAGGCATTGCACTACTATACATACTTACATGCTGAGACTCAATCTTTCTTGCTGAATTTTTCCTTTACTATATCTTGCCAACATATGTTTATCTATTAAGTTAAGGTTGTTTTCAGGCAAATGGAAGCTGCAAAATGTTCAAAGGATTCAAAATGTTAGTAGGCTAGGAAATTTTACTTAAGCCTTTCTCTGTGTGAAGAAAGTAGAAAATAAAATTGGATATCTGCAGCAGTACTAGCAATTTATTATTAAGTATGCAAGTAGCTGCGTTTACATTACATATAAACAAGATCCATACTCAAGAAAGAAGATTCAAAAGATAAATACATGTTTTCATCTGCTTGCAATAGTTTTTCCCAAAGATGACAAGGTACCTTGCAATCATAAAGACAGAGGGTAAAAGCCTGAACCATCAGCTCTTTTTTTAGATCACTGCACATTAAATACTACAACTTAAACTGGAAAATAGCAAATGTTACACTATGTTTTGTCTCAGAACAGTCCTTAATTAAAGCTTTCATAAGTAGCATCTCTAACAGCTTATGCCTCAGACTGCCTACATGTCTTCTGAGAGAAGAAATTATCAGAGTAGAGCTCACTTAAATGTTTATATATATATATATGTATATGTATATATGTATATATTTCCTGGGGAAAACAGAATGATGGGGAACAGATATAACTAATGGCAATAGTGGTGCCCCTGATACACAACTGTCCAGAAATTAAGCCTTTGCCAAAAAAATTTGGAAATGTAGGTTTTAAGACAGCTCCAGACTAAGATGTTTTAATCCACATTTTCCATGTGTCAGGACATCATTAGGGAGCAAAGAATGTAAGAAGCATAAAGGCAAAAGAAGAACAAGTTAGAGGAAGCGTGGCTTTGGTTTAGTAGTTGTGTCTGTCAGGTTCAGGAAAGTTTTTTAATTCTTGCAAAGAAACACACGTTGCCACACTGTTTCTAGTGAAATGGAACTGGGCAGGTCCCAGGTGTATTTAGCTAGCTCTCCTTTAGGTTTCAAAATTAAATGTAGCTCTGTGTGTGTGTGTGTACATGCTCATTTGTGATGATCATGTAACTGTATATTTAAATATTAGAATCCAAAAAATGAACTATGTTCTGGGGCATATTTATTGATGTGGCTCTACTTCTATTGTCTAAAAACTAAAGGTTGATTGGTTTTTTTACTGCCATCTGTCCTTGACGTCCTAACCCTGATGAGTAAGAATCATTTTATCTCTACCTTTTAACATATATTCACTGTTCTGCGCATCCTGTACTAGTGCTGGATATCTTGTGTATGCTTTTTTTTGTTTTCCCCTTGCTTGATCTGACAGATCCTGAATCATTAAACAGAGAGAGAGAGAGAGAGAGGGAGGGAGAAAAAATATTTTTCATAGGACAGTATGAGTAATGCTGATTATGTTCATAGGATGCTGTTCCAAACATGACATGAGGTATGTTATTTAAACTTTGATCACCAGTACTTTCTCCAAAGGGATACAAAAGGTACTTGAAAATATTAAGAGATTTTCTGTGTTTTCGCAGTCAGAAAAATGCTGATTCACACAGGACGTTTACACACCTTCATTTGGTAAAGTCTTTATTATTTTCTTTTTTTAAATTAAGTTTGTTTTAGAAAATAGCATGAGACAGACCCATTCTCTGTTACACAGGGAATAATAATCACAATCTATCCTTCCCACTGCTAGGAAAACATTGGCATTTCTGGATTAGAGACATGCCTCTTGCTCACTGAATTGTTTCATAAATCTATATACTATTCCTTTGCAGTAGCCTAGATTTCTCAGGTTGGAAAAGAACCTCATCTAAGCCTAATTTAGAAAGTGTGGATTAGAACATTCTCATCACAAGGATTTGTAATTTGTCAAACTGAAGAATTGTTTATATGTGTGCATTTCCTTTCTTAAGGAAGCGTTCCATCCACTAAAGCATTATGTAAAATCAGGAATAATTTCCTATTCCATTACTATGATCTGAGCAGGTCTAATGTGTAAATTTATTCAAGGGAGAGCTTATTGTAAGAATCATAAAATCTTGAGAGGGAAAAAATTCTGTGCCAGAGTGTTTGCAGAGAATGGAACAAGAGGTGCCCCCAAAATATTTTCTCATGAAAGCTGAAATGCCTATGATGACTGAGATGACTAAGGAGATTCCCATTTGAATTGCTTTGATAAAGTCAAGCACCAAGGAGAAACTTAGACACCTTTTTGACATCTTGTGAATGAGTTAAGTGATGTTAGGAGCGTGGCTGCCTCCTCTGGCCTCCCTGGCCCAAGACCCTCCTGCCCAGCCAGTGGAGCCCATCCTGGTGTCCATAATCCCAAGGTCTCTGTCCAGGCTGCGGGAC
The DNA here is from genome assembly GCF_034638445.1 of Ciconia boyciana. Lineage (NCBI taxonomy): Eukaryota > Metazoa > Chordata > Aves > Ciconiiformes > Ciconiidae > Ciconia > Ciconia boyciana. The sequence goes on from NC_132934.1 coordinate 180,207,776, forward strand.
GCAGCTTCCCATTTGCGGGTTCAACCAGTAGCAAAGCTGAGCATGTACCACAGAAACGCACAGACACACTCAGAGGACACTGACACAGCCACAGCTGTGGCTACACAGGTGGCCACGGACAAGGCGCTGCCTTCAGCAGCACCCACATACAGGACTCAGACTTAGTAAGAGTTAATAAGAAGATAGGACTGACTGCAGTGATCAAGCATAGGACTCAGACAGACAAGTGCACTGACTGGCCCTGTTTTACATGTGACCAGCCCCTTTTATACCACTTTATGTCTACCCCCACCCTTTGTTCCTCTCTGCTCCCCCTTCCCCTGCACATCCCCCCATGGGTCTGTACCGCTCTATCAATTCCCACACCCCTTCTAGTCCAGTGTTCCCCTGTTTTACAGTCTTATCAGTTGCAAAGTCGAGGTTGGTGAGTGTGACTGGTGAGGTTTGTGTCTTGGCATTCTCTCCATGAGTGTATTGTCAGGTCTGCTTCTCTGTATTTTTTTTTTCTGCCTTATTTTTGCCCCTTTTGCCTTATTTTGCCCCTTTTGCCTTATTTTCCTAATTGACAAGATCCCTGATCAGATAACCTCACTGGAATAAATATTCCCACACTCCCACATGCCCTCATCAATTACTGTGACTGACCAGGTTTGGTTCTCATCACTGCCACCCCTATCATTTGTTGGTGAGGTTTGTGTCCCTGTATGTTCTTGTTTGTGGCTTCTCCTTTTCTTATTATCCCTTGTGAAAAAGGCCCTTAACCAGATACCCTAAAAGGATCAGAGACTCTGCTTCCTCATATCATTACAAGTTCCATGAAATGTGGGAAACTAGGACCCAACTTGGATTTAAGAATTTTACCAGGTAACTTAAAGTTAGATACAAAACATTCAGCCAGATCCCACTTTGTGGTTATAGCTTGAATCTGATTGTATTTCAGTGTTTTAGACTGACATACAGCTTTGTTCCTCTGAGACAATAATACTTTGCATTTATAGAATGCCTTTCATCCAAAGATCTCAAAGGACTTTACTAGCAACAATAAAGCTTGAACTATTCAGTAACATCCTCTTTTCATTTTGGATATTGTTTTCTCACTCCTCTGTCTCACTCAAGCTATTAAATTTATGTATGTAATTTTATTTTCCTTTGCAAGCTGCATGGACCTTATCTACCTAACTGAGAGATAGAAATAAACTAGAGTTTATTTCTCTTTTCAGTATCAACTTTTCAGTATTAACTTTAACTACATGCACACAAATGCACACGTACAGCCTAAAATACTATCTCACTCTATTGGACTCTTTCCATCTTAAATCAATAATCTCAACGGAACAATAATAATAAAGAAATGCAAACCCAAAGAAATACTATAGCAAATATAAAAAGAATAAAAAGAGTGTCAGTGTGCTCATTCTGTTATGACCAAGGAAAGGCAAAGGTAATCAGACTGCTGACTACAGTCTAGCCAGGGGTAATAATCCCCATTTCATCAGGTACATTTAAAAAACTGTGTTTCACATTCCTCTAAAGCAGCTTTGCACATGTCACAGCACAAATTAGTGAAGTCTAAATTTCACCTCAAGGCTCCATGTGTCATTTAATAGCATACACTTGCTAAGTGTAGCCAAAAAGCAAGCTTCCATCAGGGAGCCTGAAACTCTTCATTTACATAAGAATGAGAAGTTAATTGTGCTACAGATATTCTGGCTTCCCCAAGGAATTCATTAAGCATGCTGAACTTGCTGAGAATATAACTTAACTGTCATTTCTAGGAAATCAGGGAAATTCAACTTCAGAAGCACCACCAACAGAAGTAAAATAAATTGTTTAATATTAATCTGTTTCAAACCTTTCTGAACTGTGTCTGGAATACCTACTACACTCTCATTTCTGGAGTTATTTTCTAAATATAAGTAGTTACTGAGAGTAACTATTTCTTCCCTTTTCAGTGCAGGATCCTGAACTGGTTTTGTTATTTGGCAAGAGGATTTACACTTACTTTTATCCCTGAGGGATTAAAAAAAAGAAAAGTGGAGTGACATTTTGCTCTCATATACACATCGTTGTGAGTAAACAGGTACTCAGAGTATTTATATAAAAGTGCAAAAAATTATTAAGGCATTTATTTTAGTCTTAAATAACTATATGAGTTAGTAAAAATATAACACTAAAAATGCTCTTACAGATAACATTTAATCTCCAGTAATATGTTGTAGCAGTTCTTATATCAAAAAAGAGTCTGATTGTGAAGACACTGCTGTCATGAACCACCCTACAAGGGCTGTGGTCAACTGAAATAGCGAGAAGAGATTCCAGTGTAATAACTCTTTTTCTCACAAAGAACTTTTTTTTTTCCCCCTCACAAAACCTACTTTTTTTCTTTGTAAATTTGTATTACACAGAAACAGAATATTTATATAACTGGGGGGAGGGGTCTGCTTATAAGTTACAGGCATTTTAATTAATTCAAGAAACTACATTTTTAGAGGTTTTTAAGGTTTTGGTTTTTTTCTGGATAATGGAGAAACTTTGAAAGCATGTTATTAATTATCTGTTTGACAGAGAGACAAATGAAGAAGAGAGTTGCTAACTCACCACATCATGTGAATTGTGGGATTGCAAGGATGGAAGTCAAACCATTGTACATTGTCTTCATTTGCCAGTGTACAGATAACTCTGTAGCTATTGTTAGCTCAGTGCTAACACATTCAAAAAGAGCATATTGGAGAAACTTGACCTCCAGTTCTATATTTGATTACATTTAAGCTGGGGATGTCATAGGGAGTTATTAAGTAAGTTCTATACTTTTTATTTTTTTAGAAAAACAAGACACAAAAAAAAAAAGTTCTCAAAAAAATAAGAATATTAAAAACCCTAAAAACTTATGCTATAACATAATTTGCATCATGTTTCCAAATAAGCTTTAAACAAACTCATAATAAAACTGACACAGAAAGTAAATTTAATATTAGGAGAACAAAATTTCAAAATGATCATCCTTTCCAACCTTTGCTCTAAATTTTGAATACATAAATACTGTTTGTTTAAGCCAATCGGCTTAAATACTTCATCAATCCTTCATCATAGATGACTATTTAAATTATAAATCAGATGCTAACTAAATGGCAGTAGCACTTTTGGAAGGTTGTTTCATGTTCCTTTGTAGAAACAGGTAATGTTTATATCTAATCTCAGATTTTTATATTATGTAATAGACTGAAGTACTTCCTATGCTTGTTTAGTCTGAAATGGGTTTGGTAGTACAAGTCAGACCCCAGTGGATCTATGTTAGCAACATGTGTGTTCAGTCAAATACAATTCAATGCAAGTCCTGTGTCTCCTCAGAAAAAGCAATATATTCTTACCAAATAAATTCCAGGATGATATGCCATGAATGTATTGTGCATTATTTCCTAGTTAAATTAAAAGTAAAATTACCTTGCAACATAATGTTTATCACATTCTAGATCAGTTCATTAACAGCTAATGCATTTTTCTCTTGTTGTGCTTATTTATATATACACTATATTAAAAACATTTATATTTACATACATTGAAGAGTCTTTACCTGTCGTCATTTAGCTTTATTTTATGTATGCTCATTCGCTGATGAAAGTTTCTAATCAGCTAGAGTTTTTCCTATGCAATACTATGAAGACAATAGTAGCAATTTGATACTGTTATTCCATGCAATAAGATTTGACTTTTTTAACAACAGACGAGACACCAGCTTATTCATTTATTGCCTAAAGTTTCCGACTGTATTGTAAACAGATATGTCTTATAACCCACTGCAGTTTCACACCACAGTATGCAAAAAAATAGAATAGTTCAATATAACAATAATATTTATTATAATATTACATTTCTGAACTAGAGCTTTTTGTGAAAAATCCTATGATAGTGATAAATCATGTACCATATACATTTTAATATTTCAAATACATTCACAACTTATATCTAAAAACCTAAAAAGGGGCAGCTGCAGTAGAAAAATAGTAATATCCTTAATTTAGGGAGCCAGGGATATGGACTGAAGGGTCGTAAAAGGACAATATTCAATACAATTCTGAAAAGGTCAGGAGGGAAATAAACAGCACAATAGCAATAAATAACACAGGCAAAATTAGACTGCCTGCAATGCCAGTTGACTAGCATGAACAATATTAAGTGGCAGAACAGAGGGAAGTCTTATAAGTCCTTTTCACGAAAGTTTAAAGCCTAAAAAATAAGATGGGTAACCACAGTGTTTGGCATCAGTAAACATCTCTGAGAAAACAGGTATCTCATAAACCTGCTAGAAGGAAGATAGTCAATGGGTTACAGTATTACCAGGCTGTCAACTCTATAGGAGTGATACAATAGGGATTACAGGTTGGGGAGTGGCACTGTATGTGAAGGATTATATAAAGTGGAACAGCACAAAAATATTACAGGAAAAGAGAAGCTCTTTGGAATCTTTGTGGGTGGCATTCATAAATAAAATGGAGTATTAGAATTGGGCTATCAGCACCCTAAGCAGGGTGATGATTATGCTCAGGAAATGTTAAGTGAGATTAGAGAAGCTGCAAAATTAAGATGGACAGAAGCAGTAGGAGTTCTAGCTAGCCACACATAGGCTGGATTAATGCCTTGCCAACATGAGACACAGAGATAAACGTTTTGGAGGAAACAAATGGCTGCCTTCCAGAACTAGTCTTAGAACCCACAAGTAAAGATGCCATTCTTATCTGGTTTTGAGTTACAACATCCAGAACAGTCCAAAAGGTATTAGTGGAATACTGATGTAACAGCAAACCCAACAAAATTAATCTTAAAATTGTAGCTGGAGAAAGTAGGCAAAATAAATTGAGAAAGTTTATACTTAATTTCAAGAAAGGGAACTACATCAAAATTAGGAAGGAAAAAAAAAATAAATGGCAACAAGGAACTCAAAGGGCCAGTCTAAATAGCAAGTATTCTACAAGGAGCCAGCAGGCTGTTTTTATAGAACCAGGTAAAAATATGTACCACAACTCAAGAAGAAAGTGGAATCTCCCACTCCCCTCCACCTCCAAAGCAACACCCTATCACCTAAATAAAAGCCCTCACAGTAGCAGAAGGCCTGCCCCAGCACATTCCTACACAGTGCATGTCCTGGCACTGTAGAGAAGTATCTGTGGGGAGATGTGAATGGATGTGCAAGGTGTGAAACTGGTGGTAGATGAAGAGCCTTATTGCCCTTCCATCTGCTGGTAACTCAGGAATCACGTAAATACCCAGTGTAGCTGTAAACAGAAAAAGTCCAGGATTTTCTTCTGTAGGTAACCAGGCCTTTCAGGTGTCCAAAGGCTGACAGGCTTTTTGAGGAGTGGGCAAAGGTTGTTGAACTAGCATCAACAAATGGACAAGTCTAGTGGGTGGGTAATCATGTGCAGACTGCCATTATCAATTGGGAGCAGAACATAAATGCCTCAGTCCAAAAAATGTGAGTGTATCAAGGAGGCATCATTAGTTAAGTTATTAATTTCCAGCTTTCCCCTGTATCTTGTTTTCCCCTGTATCTTGGGGTTGCTACCACAACCATCCCTCCACTCTTTCCAATGCCTGTACAAAAGTCTTGGAAAGGTGAGTTGGCAACCAGAAGGCAACAGATGCCATGACACCTGGATTGGAGGAAAAAAAAGAAAACTGCAGATGGAGGACAACACTGGGATGACCCTGCTTGTTGAGCCTGCAATTGTCTGGATGCACATGCTGAGGACTGTGCTCTTAGAATAAAAAGGAAGAAAAGCCCTTGTCTGGGGCCTGGGGCTGATAGCCAAGGCTTTGGTTTATTTTTTTCAAGATTACTTCTGCTCTTGGCCTTTCTGCCAGGTAAAGTAATTGGTGGTGAATCGTTGGGTCATAGCAGTGGAGTCTTCTCTTGTACTGTTTACAATGGGAGAGAGACTATCAGAAGCACACAGGTTGAATACTTTCTTCCCATAGATTGCCTCCCACTTCTATATCTATATGCATATATGCATAAGATTGTAGTAGCAGGTTTCTAAAAGCAGAGGGCTTTTTTTTTTTTTTTTTTTTTTTGTCACAATGCTGCAGATTCTGGGAATGGAACAATTCCTGGAGGGAGAAGCTGGCTAGGATCAAGGTGGGAGGAAGAGCTTTCCTGTGGTCTGACCCAGTAGAATAGCTCTTGCATTCTTAGGTGATACTTGAGGGAAGAGAGAGATAAAAAGAGCTGGCACTGAAAAAACAAAGAGAAGGACTTTGGATGCTAGTTAAGAATGAAGTTACTGAAACCAAAACCAAATAGAAAACAGTTGAGAGAGATTTGTTTTTAACCCAGAACTATGAGTCTTAATTGAAGTGAGGCTATATATAATGTAAAATACTGCTAGTATTGCTTCATGTAGAAGAAGAAATTACTGGAAAAATCTTGGTATTTGAAAAAATAATAAGATTTTTGTTCATTCGGGCTGAATTAAGGCAGAAAATATAGTATTAGAACAAGGTGAAATAAAAATAAAGGACAGTGCATCTACTCCTTAAAGCAGATGTGGAAGTTATTGAAAACTTCCTGAACTTCTCTTTAAGAAGGTGTGGAGAGCCACAACACTGCCTTTCCATTCTTCTTTCTACTTATATTTAGTATACCTATATTTAGATATAGACACACTCAATCCTTCCTTAGGTAGAAGAAGAGTCACTTTGCTGTCTTCCAACATCTTCAGACAGTTACACAGTAAAATCTAACCCCTAGACACTAATCCAGAAACCGTAAAATAGAAACTGTAAAATGTTGAAGCACTTTTCCATACCGTGACATAATATTATGATATGTTTCTGTGAGTGTGAAATTATGAGGTTTAATCAGTTTTATGTTTTATCCATTATGTACTTATTTATGAAAATTATGCAAAAGGAAGTAATCAGCATTTCTTACAAATTAAGTAAAAATTAACAATTTATTTCATATTAAAGTGTTTTTAAAATGTCTCCGTTTTTCAAAATAACCTTTCAATCAAATTTGAAAAAGCAAGATTGACAGCCCCCAAAATTGAACTTTTCTTTAGTCATACAATGGCAGGGCAAATTATTGTTGCTATTCTACAAGTAGACATACTGTTTTGATGACAGATGACTCATATTTAACTTCAAAAAATAGTTCTAAGCAATTTTTAAAGACCCTATACTTATTTTTTTATTTGTCCCATGCAATAGTTCTTTGTGTAAGAACATCATTATAAACCTCTGAAAATTCTACATATAGAAGTCTCAACAGCATTACTTTATAATTACTTATTTACCCTTGTATGATGTTGCATTGGAAATTCTACATGTGTGTACACAACTACATAATTACACAGCTTTATCTGAAAAATAACAATAAAATTATATGCACAAGGCATTTATTCTGTGCACAGAGGGTGACTTCCACTGAGTTACTGCTGAAATGGATAAAAATAAGTCACTAATTTATACCCTAAATCAACCCTCTGGTACCACCTTAAACCAGGACTATTGATGAAAAATGGTGAAGAAGATAAAAAATTCTTAAACAGTAGTCACTGTAAGTGAATTTTTTATTTCTATGACTATATCTTTCTTGGATTTGTGTCTTTTATTATATCATACATCTTGTTATTCTTGTGGTTGGATTGATTTTTTTCATATTAATTTTTGCATGTTGTGCAACAGCTTGATCTCTGAAGAGCTCTAATTTTTTCAGTTGTATTCCTCATATGTTTCTAATGACAAATCCATTTCACCTCTCTACCAGTACCTTGAAGGAGTGATCACGTTCCTGTAATCCCTCGTCCTTTACATCAGTCAGCATAATTAGGTTCTGACAACTAGTGTTTGGATTAAGCACCAAAATCTGAAATAAAATACACTCCTTATTTTGTATTCGTACATTTTGGCCAATAAAGTTCCTAATATTTATTAGAAACATTAAAATAATTCTCAATATACAAATAAGTAAACATAAATATGTGAAAAGACTGACAATTTAGGTATACCTTAAAATAGAGCTGTTGTAAACCTGTTCCACAAATTTATTTTACTGTGTTTATTTTACACGAAAGAAGACATCAGTAGCTCTTAATCCCTAAAGCTATGTTTGATATGTACACAAAAATAATAAGCTAGGATAGGATAATTCTATAAATAAAGCGAGCTCAAATCTTCTGGCTAAGAAATATTAAATAAATGGCCTAAACATAAATGTCCTTGTTTAGTGTCCTTGAAAATTAGATCTTTCTGTCTTGTTCTACTTTCCTGACCAGAAACTTTCCTGTTTTGAAACTTTCCTATTTTGAACAAAATCTCCAAAATCCTGGGTGTGTCTGTACCGATAAATATAAGAAAATCAGGGAGCAAGTTCAAGCACTAGATTCCTTACTTTCCATGCTGCTTAATTGTTAACTCATATCCTAGTTCTGGTTTGGGTTGCTACAACTATCTTTTTGCCCAACAATTCTTCTGTAAAAACAGTCTTTAAGGTTAATAAATGTAAGATGATCTGTACCATCAGTTTTTGAGTACCCTTCCAGAAAAGCCAAATGAGAAAGTTATTGGAAAAAAGCCTGATATTCAGTGATTGAGTGTGAATGAAATATGATCTTTTCAAACTATGTTATCCTTAATTAAAAATCAAAATGAATGTTTTAGAAACGTGTAAGAAAAACACTGGAGAGAAAATTAAGTCAATTGACAAGCAGAAGAGAAGTATGATCTTCCAATCAACACTCTAATTTACAATTGAAAAGTAATTAATAAGTAGTACTGTGAGCATCTGTGTAAACAATGTTGATTAGTCATTCAGATAAAATGAATACAAATTTGTTTTACAAAACTATGTAAAACATCAGACTGCATGGTTGTACTGGAAAAGACTGAAGAAAGAGTCCAAATAGATTTAATCAGAAAATTTTGGTCTCTCTTTAATGAAGAACCATTTGATAAGATGCCAAATGTGCAGAAAATCAGGTAAAAGAAAAATTAAATGACACTTAATGTCTGAGATACTCTTTTAACTAAATGAACAGGTAATGATGATGCATCTATAGAAATGCTATGTTGAAGCAGAGAGCTTAATGTGTAAATTACAGAACCATTTCATTATCATGAATTTTTTCAAGGAAATAAAGGGGAGGGGAGGAAGCATTAGAATGATTACTCCAGAGATCAAATTTAGGTCCTATTTTGGAATACAGACAGACATTCATGTTAGTGATAACACAACCATGAATGCTATAGAAAAAGTTGACATATTAAAGAAGAAGAAAAAGAGGAGAATGAAAGAAAATATTTCTATCTTCTTAAATTGGATTTGAAATTACACTTTGTTACATTAGAGCTTTTAAAACATTTGAAATGCCAGACTACACAGAGGAGACAAAAAGGTGTGACAAAGCATACTCTGTTGTTTTATTCCCTTAGCTGTTTATTGGTTTTATTTTTGTCACAAAAAAACTGCAGTATTTGTTTTACTTGTATGTATTGCAGAGGAAATAAGTGACTGTCTTCTATTTTGACTTCAGCTAGAATAAGCATATTGTGCATGTTATTGATTGCTTGTGAAAGAGTGCTATTTTGAATTCTGACATAAGTATATTAGTCTTTTAAGTTCATTGTTATTATTTGATAGAAAGTGGGGGCATATGTTTGCATGTATTTCTGTAATACATTCCTCTTTTAAGTTGTTTCTAAGAAGCAGTGAAAACTAAAATAATGGGACAGACAGACAAATAAGAATTAGGAACCTAAATTTTAATGTTTACATTTTATATGCAAATACTGAAGATGGTTTCTTTAATACTGGCTGGACCTGGAGGCACTTTTTGTAGCTACCTTTTGATACGTAGGCTTTTAGTTTGTGTCTACATTGCTAAAGAAATGAACAAAGAAGAGCTTTAGCAGAGCTTTAGCATTGTTAGCTTGTGCCTCTGGTCTGCTCTGAGTCCTTTTGGATTGCTCCATATCTCTCTCTCAAAAGTAAATCCCAGACACAGTTCTTAAGATAGTTTATTGCATTTACAGTTCCAGAAAGTGGTACAGAAAACACTGTGCTACTTTTAGCCTCCTGTAAACTACTGAATCGAGATCTGCACTGTCAAACATCTCATCTACCTTAAGACCACTCTCCAAGTTACTCAGCACATATACTCAATTTCATGCTGTAAAATAACACTCACAGCAATACAGCCCTCAGAATATTTCATAAAGGTTGAATAGAAAAAACACACAAAATACCATAATTGTGTATTAGGTCACAGAGGTGACCCCAAACACAGTGCTATATACTATGAATGTGACTAGTCTGTTTTAGAGACTATTAATCCCAAATTGTCTGAAAACAGGCCTGATTACTGCTTGGCTTCAGAACTTTGGATATGTTCTGGGACTTCTTTTACTTAGAACTGTAGGCGCAGTCTTGAAATCCAATTGCTAAGATATCTGTTGAGCACAGAGGAACTGAAGTCTTGTCAGTATTAGATAATTAGGTGAGATATTTAAGTCTTTCTGTGTTGTGAAATGATGCCTGGATAATATAATTTCCTCTTTTAATCCCTACCTTGTACAATAAATTTTGTCCTGTGAAAGCATTTGCTTATATCTTGCTACTCCAATATATGTTAGAGATACTTATTTCCATAAAAACCCAACAAATTCAGACAAAAATCACAGAGAGGGCTTTGTTTCAGTTTCCCAAACACTTTCATTGTTTGAGATACCTTTTAGCATCCCACCTAACATCCAGCTGCTGTTCCAGAATAACACTGATCAACTAGATGTCTTGTGGCATTTTTGCTAGTCCCAGGTGGATATCTTGAATGCCCTAAGACATCTCAGTGTCAATAATTGTGCATGTAAAGTCAGTTTAATTGAGCCTTAAGTGTCTGGTTTAACATATTTAGAACCACCCTTTGGGGTCCACTGGCTACCCTAGCTCCATCTCTTCTAAGTGCAGTCAAACATCTTGGTGTCATGGGGAGAGAGGGAGAGAGAGGGAGGGAGGGAGAGAGATGTATGTGAACATGGACATAGACAGATATATTTTAAGTGTCCTGAACTCAACCTGAATGACACCTGAAGTGCCTCCAAGACTGATGCAGCTCCATACTGCCTACAGCATGGAAGCTCTTCCTTGGGATGCACAGGTGAATGGGCTACTTGCCAACCATCTGCTCCCCCAAACTTATCCAACACAGTACCCACAGTATGGTAATGTAAATACATATGTGAGGACATAGTTCAGGTTTCTAAGACCTTACTCCCTTTTTACTGATTAAAATACCCTGATGAAGTCAACTGATAAGATTAATCAGTCACTTTGAGTAGATTTACCACAGAAAATTTGGCTCTAGACTTCATAGAAAATAAAATATGCTTACATACTTATCAGATGAAGTTCATATGAAAATGATCAGAAATAGCTGGGTTTGTAGAAATTTGACTGGATGTTTTATAGCATAGTGATGAACCTGAATTTCAGAAAAACATGTATTGCAAACAATTTGTCATATAATCAGTGCTGGATCAAAATGTAGACACTGAACAGTAAGACCTTGTAGAACATTTTAAATTAAGGATACTACTTTTATCTACCAAGTCACTGAAGAAATTTTCGGAGCCTTTAATATAGGGCTTGAGAAATTAGAATGACTTGATGCCGCTATTACTTCAGCAAATTTACTTGAAAATATTTTAAATGTGATTATTAAAACTTGTTAAAAAAACCCACAAGCAAGCAAGCACCACCCCACCCCCCCCCATAAAGAACTGTGTCTCCCTTACTTCACACATGATATTAAAATGAAGGCACCAATAGAGAAAGCATGTAGAATTCTTTCAATTGTTTGGGGGTTTTATATTATTATCTAAGATGGTATATAATGAGTGAGATGACTAACCTATTAAAATTGTATTTAAGTTTTTATTTGTACTAATGTTTCCTGACTCAGTACATAGAATGTAGATCAGGGAAATTCAAGTTCAATGGTGTCTCTTTCAGTTATTAAAAGTCTATAATTTTAAAATCTGAGCCATTACAGAGGTTTTTCTTCCAGTAATGTTATGTTCAAAGTTTCATAACAAAATACACAGTTTCTGAGAAAAAAAAAAAAAATTCCTAATAAAAATGCTTTATCTGCCTCTGCACTTATGTAGTAAAAGTTTTTGCATTTGAGAAAATAAAATCCAATATCTCTGGTGAAGAGTAGAAAGGAATTTTTTTTTCTAGATTTTTTTCCTAGATTCTAATTGTGTCTACTGCAACAAGAATCTTTGATGCAGTGATATATGTTTAAGTGTTGCTTTTTAAAATGATGGTAACACAAATTCAGATCTTGAAAATTATCTGAGATTAATGAATACCCATATTGGTATGTCCTTTTAGGTTTTAGATTTCCAACTCTGGGAAGGAAATTTATAAGCCCAAGGCAGAATAATGAAACTTTCTGAATATTAGCTAAAGACAGGTTAGGCAGCTGATACTAGAATAAGCAGAATTCTAAGCTTTCTAGAAACTAGATTACAAAAATGTCTGGGGAGAAGAATAAAACTTAAACTCTGCTTCTTTTTTTAATTTATATGGCTACCCACATGTGCTGGTTTTGGCTGGGATAGAGTTAATTTTCTTCATAGTAGCTAGTATGGGGCTATGTTTTGGATCTGTGCTGAAAACAGTGTTGGTAACGCAGAGATGTTCTAGCTATTGCTGAGCAGTGCTTACACAGAGTCAAGGCCTTTTCTGCTTCTCACACCACCCCACCAGTGAGTAGGCTGGGGGTGCACAAGAAGCTGGGAAGGGACACAGCTGGGACAGCTGACCCCAACTGACCAAAGGGCTATTCCATACCATATGATGTCATGCTTAGCATATAAAGCTGGGGGAAGAAGAAGGAAGGGGGGGGCATGTTCTGAGTGATGGCGTTTGTCTTCCCAAGTAACCTTCCTGCTTTCCTACAGATGGCTGAACACCTGCCTGCCCATGGGAAGTAGTGAATGAATTCCTTGCTTTGCTTTGCTTGCATGCGTGGGTTTTGCTTTCCCTATTAAATTGTCTCAACTCATGAGTTTTCTCACTTTTAGCCTTCCAATTCACTCCCCCGGCGCGGAATGAGCAAGCCGCTGTCTGGTGCTTAGCTGCTGGTTGGGGTTAAACCATGACACTGCACTTCTGAGTTTGTGTGAAGCTGAAGTTCTGTACTTATTTCATCTGGGATAGAGTTAATTTTCTTCCTAGTAGCTGGTATAGTGCTGTGTTTTGGATTTTAGGATGAGAACAATGTTGATAACACACTGATGTTTTAGTTGTTGCTAAGTAATGTTTACACTAGTCAAGGATATTTCAGCTTCCCATGCTCTGCCAGGTGCACAAGAAGCTGGGAGGGAGCACAGCCAAGATAGTTGATCCAAACTGGCCAAAGGGCTATTCCATACCATATGACGTCACGCTCAGTATATAAACTGGGGGGAGTTGGCCAGGGGTAGTGATTGCTGCTCGGGGACTGGCTGGGCGTCAGTCGGTGGGTGGTGAGCAGTTGTATCACTTGTTTTTCTCCTGGGTTTTGTTCCTCTCTCTCTCTTTTGTTGTTTCCCTTTTCATTACAATTTTTTATTATTAGAAGTAGTATTATATTTTCCCAATTATTAAACTGTTCCTATCTCAACCCATGAGTTCTCTTACTTTTGCTCTTCTGATTCTCTCCCCCATCTCACCAGGGGGCGAGGGTGAGCGAGCTGCTGTGTGCTGCTTAGTTGATGACTGAAGCTAAACCACGACAAGTTCACAGCACAAAATCTCTTCTTACACATAGAAGCTTACATCACCTCTTTGGAAAGTACCAGCTGATGTTTTCTTTGAAAACACAATTGATGGGAGACCCAGTCACAAACATAGCCTTTCTCATAATGGCCTAAAACAAAAAGATCTCTGTAGATATTTAAATCATGTCAAAGGGGTCAGGATTAGTAGGCACACCAACATGGGTGACATCGTGTGTTTCTGCTACTGACCACCTCATCAGGAAGGAGTAGTAAATGAGTCCTTCTTCAGACAACTGGAAGAAGTCTCATGTTTGCAGGCTCTGGTGCTCCTGAAGGACTTTAACTACCTCAGTATCTGCTGGAGGGACAACACAGAAGGGTACAAGCAATCCAGGATGTTTCTGCAGAGTGTTGATGACAACTTCATGACACAAGTGATCAAGGAGTTGACAAAGACAGAGGCTGTGCTGGACTTGATACTTACAAACAAGGATGAACCGGTTGGAGATGTGAAGGTCGGGAACAGCCTTGGTTGCAGTGACCATGAGATGGTGGAGTTGAGGGTCCTGTAAGGAGGGATCAGGGCAAAAAAAACAGGATCACAGATGTGGACCCTGGAGAGAAGAAGAGACCAAGAGAGATGGTTGACATTCAAAGACCACCTACTCCAAGTGCAGAAATGGTCCATTCCAACAAGAAGGGAAATTAATCAAAAATGGCAGGAGGCCTGTATGGATGAAAAGGGATTTCCTGACGAAATTCAAATGTAAAAAGGCAGCATGAAAGAGGTGAAAGCAGGTGAAAACTGACCTGGGAGGAATAGAGACACCCTGTCTGACCCTATTTGTGTTAAGAAAGCTGAACCTCATCTGGAGTTGAATGTGGCAAGGGACATGAAGGGCAACAATAAAGGCCTCTACAGATATATCAGCAGCAAAAGCAAGACTAAGGAGTATGTGGGCTAGCGGAAGAATGGGGCAGGAAACCTAGTGACAGATGACATGGAAGACCAAGGTACTCAGTGCTTTTTCATCTTAGTCCTTAGTGATACAACCAGCCTTAAGGAATTCCAGGCCTCTGAAATCACTGGGAAACACCTTGGTGGAAGAGGATTAGGTTAGGGAACTTGTGCAAACTGGACATGAACAAGACCATGACAAATGATGGGATGCACGAGTACTGAGGGAGCTGGCCAATGTCATTGCAAGTACATTTTCTATCCTTGGAAATGTCATGCTAGTTCAAGGAAGTTACTGAAGACAGGAAAAAGGCATATGTCTTTCCTACTTTCAAGAATGGTGAGAAGAAGGATCCAGAGAACTACAAGGCTGGTCAACCTCACCTCAGTTCCTGGGACAATAATGGAGCAAATAATCTTGGAAACCATTTCCAAATACATGAAGGACAAGAAGGTGATTGGGAGTAGTCAGTGTGGATTTATGAAGGGTAAATAGAGCTTAAGCAACCTAATAGCCTTCTATGATGAGGTGACTGGCTTGGTGGTAAGGGAACAACAGTGAATGTTGTTTATCTTGGCTTTAGCAAGGCTTTTGACACTGTCTCCCATAGCATCTCATAGGCAAACCGATGAAGTATGAACTAGATAAATGGACAGTGAGGTAGACTGAAACCTCACTTTGCTGCCAGGCTCAGAGTCATTTGACCAGCAGCCCAAAATCCAGCTGGAAGCCAGTCACTATTGGTGTGCCCCAGGAATCAGTACTGGGGGCAATACTGTTTAATGTCTTCATTAACAATCTGGATGATGGGGCCAAGTGCACCCTCAGAAAATTTGGAGATGATACAAAACTGGGACAATTTTGTCTGACACAATTTTGTCTTGACACAACTGCGTCTGTCATACTGAGAGAATTGGGAATTTCTCAGCCTGGAGAAGAGAAGGCTCTGGGAGCATCTTATCAGTGTTTATAAATTTCAGACAGGAAAGTGTGAAGAAGAGGGAGCCAGACTCTTCTCAGTGGTGCCCTGTGACAGGACAAGAGACAGTGAGCACAAACTGAAACACAGCAAGTTCTGATTGAACTTGAGAAAACACTTTTTCACTGTGAGGATGGTTGAATCTGGAACAAGTTGCGCAAAGAGGTTGTGTAGTCTCTATCTTTGGGGAAACTGAAAACCTTACTGGATGTGGTCCTGGGTAACTTGTTCTAGCTGACCATTCTTGAGCAGGGTTGTTGGACTAGGTGATCACCTGAGATCCCTTCCAACCACCACTATTCTGTGATTTTGTCTACAGCTTCCAAAAAATGTGAATCACCTACCCAGAGATTAGGCTATCTAAGGGAAGACTCCTCTGCCCCTCCCTATGTTCCTGTTGCCTTTGGGCTACTCTAATGAAAAACATGTAAGAATTTTACCTCTGTAGGAAAAAAGAAGCAAAAGGAGCATGATTTTCTTTAGAAGGAGTATAAACAGAGTCTAATTCACAGCACTGCTTATGCATTGTATTCAATGATTATAAACAGAAACCAGAATTTGGCACTCTTTCCCTCTCTCATTCCTTGACTGCACAGTGTCATTTATTTTCATGTTCTGCTCTCCCATTTCAGTGAGTCTTGAATTGATTTCTATGCAATAACACTTTTCCAACAGTATGGGAAAGGAGTGATAGATCTCATACATCATCTCTCTATGATGCTCATACACATGTATACAAAACTTGCATTGACACTTCCTTCTCAAGTGATGATATGACCTTGGTCTTCAGCCTGGAACTAGGGACTTAAAGCCCTGACACTCTATTTTCCTATCAGTTTTTTTAGTCGTAATATAGTAAGTGAAATGGGACCAGACACTCATCTCCCAAGTGTAGTTATGAAAGAAATTCACCATTATTTCTGTTATATGTAATAAAATCAATATTGTTAGCTTCTGACATGTATGGTCTGAAAGATTTGACTCTCTGACTTTAATATATGAACATTTTGCTTATAAAATTTATATGGTCTTAGATGTGACAAAAGATACTTTATCATTCAGGATATATATTCACTAAAATACTTTTACTTTTTATGGTTTTTTTACTTTTCCGTAAAACAAATTTTTAGGTAGGTAATGGAATTTCTGATGTCTTAAAGGTTAGTGGACATTTTAATGAGTCAACTTTATAGATTAGGTGTATAGATTCTCTTTAGGCTACATTGATGAAAACATGCACTTTAAGAAAAGTGTGTTTTCTCTCTCTTTTCATTTATATTTATATTCTCAAACACAGGACTGTGAATTCTCTTACTGTAATTTGCTTTTTTGAGAATTCATACAAATTTTATGAAAGGTTTGAACATTAAATATTCTATAAATTAAAATAAATAATGAAAAAAGGAAATTAAAAGAAGTCAGCAGCTATATTGAAAAATTATGGCTTTAATGTTTAAATTTTATCCATTTTGAAATATAGAGATATTCCCATAGAAATACAGAAAAAATAACAGATATAAAATAGGGAAAAAACCATGGAAGACAGCTCACTAACAATGTAATGTAAATTGTTCGGGTGAAAACACGCTTTGATATGAAAATAAACTTAGAAGAATTATCTTGCTGCACTGGTTGATGGATTATAAGAATACCTAGAACCTACACAGGGAGTAAGATTCGTGCTGTGCCACTCCATACAAAATTAATATCACTGCTGTATTACTATGCCACTTACATTTTTCAAATACCTGCTGGGAATTAGATAGGATAAGCATACCATCAATAAGAATGTTTTCCTATTAGGTAACACTTGCATTGGTCAGACATTTATTTCAATAACTGTATTTCTTCCCCTTTTTACAGTCAGTGGCTTCAGAAACAGCAAAGACAGGATTTTTTTTTGATCAGGCTAACAGGATAAATCATTCTGAATTCACATATTTCAGTAAATCAAAACCACCACAAATATCAAAATCATCTGAGTAAGAGGTGGAATCACCTCAAAAGAAACTTTTATATATTTAATTTATTTTTTTTTTACTTGACAAACAATTTGGAGATCTTGCTTCCTGGGTATTTTCTGAGGAAAGAGGCTTAATTATGATTACACAAATTATGAGGGTTCAAACTGATAAACAAAAAGAGAAGAAGAAACCTGACAGTTAACTAAGCTACAATATCTGCCCCATTGCATATTTGTGACTTCTTGAAATCCTGGATTGAAAACAGATTTTGAGAATAACCCCTAAATAATGTAGAATACTGAGAAGATTGAGCTCCACCATTGTCTTCACATAGTTTATTCTTTCCACCATGATTTGAGCCTTTTCAGGGCATCCATGTTTTCTGTCTGCGTTAAACCATCTTACAGGCTTCACAGAAGAGTCCAGGAATTTAAACAAGGCAGTACTGAATCAAATTATACTAGTTTTATCATTGCTTCCTCCCTTGGATTTTGATTGGGAGACTCCCACCAGAAGATGTAGGACTCTGTTTCTAGCTGATTCTTTCAGCCTAAATACATTGCATATTTAATGAATTTGAGACTGTTAATGAAAACCAGCACTACAGTCCTGTCTCAGCCAGCTAATTTCACTTATGTTACTACATTCTATAGCATGAGACACACACACAAACAGAGAAAAAAATCCATTCTGAAATACTACCTTAGAATCAAGTTATACTTCTTTCCCAACTTGTTATGTTCAAAATTTCCTTATGGGCAAAAAGACAACACAACTTATGGATCTAATAATTTATTGCTAATCCAATTAAAGCAAACACTACTCTACTTCATTTAAAATGGAAGTTACACATCAGAAATCTGTAATCCTCCATTAAAATAAATAAAGAAAAGAAGAGGGAATTAATAATGCAATTAAAATTATAATATACAGGCTTTGCTATTTTACTGCTGCTCCATTTTTCTGACTTTCTTTTTAATCCTTCCAATTGTTGAAGGATCCTTGAGCAGTCTTTCTTAGGCAAAGGGGAGGAGAAAGCCTTCATGGCTGGATGTTAACATCCCAAGTTCCTGGCAAGACGTCAATGCCGATGGTATCAGTGTCTTCCTCTTCTGGTTTTCTTCAGTTTTGAGTTCACGTGGGGTTATTCTTTTATCATTGCTTGTCAGTTTGTCAGCTTCTCTCCCATTGCCCAGCAGTTCTATATTATGTTACAGTTTTTTTGCTTACTCATGGTTGTTTCCTGGACTTAATAAATCTAAGATTTATTGCCTGTGGCATGGATAAGCATTAGATCACACATTTAAGAAAAGAAATTCTCAGCAAGTTCAAAAAAAGTTCCAGTAAATTCAAGGCTTAGCAGTAACAACCAGGGTCTGTGGTTAAGCAATAACCACTTAAAAATTTGGTTTTATTATTAGATTTTTTACAACAAACTGCAAGCAAGACTATATTTATTGTACTACCAGACCACACATTTGGTTTTGGTTTAGTTTGGTTATGGTGAATGTTTGACCAATATATTGCTAGCAAATAAATAGCCATTGAATTGGGCTTTACAATCGCTGAACAGGATTACACTGACACACACTGTAAGTAATCAACTACTCATTGTCTTACCATACTATTCCTTAGTGTTTATGATTCGCATCAAAGAAATGGATAATGATGATCCACTTTATTAGAGCCTCTGGTCTTTGCCAAATGACTTTACACACTTTTAAGGGCATATTAGATAATGCTTTCTGTCATACCAGCACTCTAAGGAGTTTAGGAATGGCTTAAGTAGTGTGGAGGAAGGCAAACATGACTGCAGCTTTGTCTTTAAAAAGCAATAATTTTCAGTGTTGTTCAGTGCCTGACTTCAAGTAGGATTTTTCTGTAGCAGGTATAGTTTATGCACGAATGATATGCTGTTGATGTAACATTGATTTCATAGTGTACATCTCTTCTATGACTTAACTGAAGCTGAGTATGGAAAGCTACTGTGTTCTCTGGGTCTTAGAATGGCCAGACCATCACAGGCTGTGGAAATGAAACCTAGTAATATTTACAGTCATCAGATTATGGATTCAAAAAAATATGATGTCTGGCATAAACTTTTTTTTTGCATTATTTATTCTCTATTTAGGCTGGAATTCCAGAAAACCATTTTTGATTTGTCCAATTTGTTCCATTGCTCTTTATACCAAATCATGTTAGCAGACATGGTCATAAGTAGTTCATCACTAGTCTCAGTAATACTTATTTGAGTCTCCTTTTTTTGGAAAAAAAAAAAAAAAAAAAAAAAAAAAAAAGTTTCCCCCCCCCCCAATCAGAACCTTTGCATATGTATGCAAATCTTTTCATATAGCATCTTGAGTTAGATTTTCAGTTTCTGGAGTAATCTAACATATAGGACTGTTCACATTTATGAGTCACCACAGGAATGAGACTCTGGAATAGTGGAAAATAAAAGCCAAGATTTTAATACAGATTTGGATACCTCTCTGAGAGTGAACATTTGAAGTTGTTAATTACGTGACATGCAACTGGTGTATCTCCTCCCCAAATATGGGGTAAACTTATTCTCCTCTGGAGGGCAGGCAGTGAGTGTACTGTTTTGCATCTAAAATGGTCCTCATGTTTAGGAATATAATTTATTCATTTTGTGTAAACAGGTATTTCACTCAGTGACTCAGCTCTGGACTCATAATTGAATTTCATTGTACCTAAAAAGAGAGTCTGAGAATGATGTAGTTTATTTAAAACAATCTTTAGGGAAAATATAACTAGATTTATCTTAACCAGATGCAAAAGAAAGCAGTAGTAAATCACACAGGACTTTATAATTGGTTTGATTGAAACATTATATAGCATGTAACCATTGTATATGTTTTTAATGATACTAGCTTTTATATTATGCTTATCAACAGGTTTTGATGGCATCATCCATTAAGAACTCATGAATAATTAATTTTCTCAGAAAGTAGGTACATTCCCTAAGTATTTCATAAACATGAGCATAAAAGCATTTTAAATGCCTTTTTTAAAATGTCTTCATCTCTGTATTCTGCAAATGAATGGCATTAATTGAAACTGTCATGTCACAAGTTGGTTTTACCATTTTCCCTCAAATTCTTATGTGTGACTAATAATTTGTGAACAAGCCAGTGCAACAGGAATGTCTGTTTTCCTTTGTTTGGATCAAGTTATAAGATATTCCTAGCACCTTCCTGGATTAGCTCCTCATACGGTCAGACAAGAAATTATGGGAATTATGTAAAGTATATCTACATATGGTTTTCAACTCCTGCTTCTTGTGAATGGTGACTATGCTTACATGTGAACAATGCAAACTCTTCAGTGCTGGAAATACCAGCACTGAATACCATTCCTTTACAATTAGTGTTAATTCAAGCCTGGAGGAGAAGGAGTAGAACTCAGTTTCTGACAGTCACTGAGGTCTGGGGTAATTTATAAGGACTGTGCACCACAAAGGAATGTTCCACTTCAAGTAAAGGTCTATAATAACTCCTACAGGCTTCAGACTCCTCATCTTCTAGAATTAGAAAAGGCTTTTCACTTACTGACCATGGATACTCCTTTTCCAACTGGAGATAGAAGGATATGTATAC
This sequence comes from Ciconia boyciana, assembly GCF_034638445.1. Taxonomy (NCBI): domain Eukaryota; kingdom Metazoa; phylum Chordata; class Aves; order Ciconiiformes; family Ciconiidae; genus Ciconia; species Ciconia boyciana. Next base: position 180,229,056 of record NC_132934.1, read on the forward strand.
ATACATACACATTGGAACTCACACGCACACACACATGATTTCCTGCTGGAGAAAGCACTGTATCAATTTGTATAATTGAAAGGGGATTGACTGAGGATTTTATAGGGTAGAAGTCTTCGGTCAGACTGTAAGATCTGCAGTTCCCTTTATCATTACATAAGGAGATACCACAAAGAAAAAAGGAAAGAACCAATAGACTGAAATTATACTGAATTATACTGCAGAGTGATCTTCAGTATATGACAAGGTTAAAAAAAAAAAAAAACAGGAAGAAAAAGCTGGCCTTATGTACTTTTGACAGACTATGATCAAAGAGGTATTTTTCAGACAAATAGCCAGATTTGTTTATGTTTGTCCTAATCAAATTGCTTTTAAGATCCTCCTATGATAATTTTGTACAGCAATATCTAGAAAGACTTTGTAGACCTCAGAAGTGCTTCATTTATGTGTACATAATAGAATCTTAGCTACTGGGAATTGTTGATAACTTTATGTTAATTTGCAATATGTTCCTCTTTTTTTTTTTCCAAGGCTAGTGACTGCTAAAATGAAAATTAACTTATAATCTTGAGAGTTAAGTATAAAATTAGCTATGTGTTTCCTAATAGTTTATAAAAGCTTTTTTTTTTTTTTTTTTTAGAAAATACAACTACTAGCCATAATTTCTGTGTATTAGTTTTCTGTATATTAACTGTGTATTAGTTTTCACTTTTTATTGGATAGGTTTAATTTTAAACACACAATTCTTAGTCTGATTTTTCTCATGTACCATATGTACCATAATATTTCTAGAGCAGGCACCTCATTTGCTTACCTATGCTGATTTTGAAAGTTATCTGTACTTAGTGATAGACTGTACTACATCAGCAGTTATGTCCTAAAGCCAATGTTATGATTGTATCTGTTTGTATTTGGGGGAACTGAACAAAAAGCTATATTCACACAATATTTGTGAAAAATTGAGAGTAAAACTAATGCTTTGTAGATCAGACACTACTAAATTCTTCTTGTTCCTCATACTATAATTTAAAATTGTGTAATGGAAGCTAAATTTACTTCATTCTTCCTCAGTCCTACAAATCACAATTTTTTTCTGCAACGGACACTATTACTGATCCAAACTCTTGAATTTGTACCCAGACTTCAGTATAGGCATGCATTAAAACCAACATGAAGGAACACGCAAGTAAATTTTTAAATTTCAGGAAAAGTCAAGATGGAATTTAGACAAAAACCCCCCAACTTTAAAATAGTTATGAATAGGCATACATTGTGACTGGTATTATTGAAACTCAGTGGGATCATATTTTGAATGGAACATTGAGATTACTGGTTAAAATTCCAAAGTAGGAAAATGGTACAAAGGGAAAATACATTGTGTTAGGAAAAGAACTGGGTGGAGTTTTCAATACATATCAAAATAAAAAAATGTTAAACTATTTGGATTCCTACAATGCAAACATCTACAACTGAGTTTTTTAGGTTCTATGTGCATAAAGTCTCTAAGGTCCCATTATTCTCAGTTCAGTCAATGGATTCAATATTTATAGACATCTAATGCATTTAATATCCTATCGCATCTGTACCTACTGCTCTAGGGTGTTTTTCCTGGCTTGCAACTATGACTACAAAAGAACAAAAGTATACCACTTGCATCATAACTGCCAGTCTTGTTGCACATTTCTCAGATAATCTAGGACACATATTTAACCAACTAATCCTGTCTTAAGTGTCTGAAAATTTTAAAAACAAATATCCAATAAGTTTAGATAACAATATGTTATCCCGTAGGACCCAGGGAACTACAGGCCAGTTGGTCTCACTTTGATCCCTGGGAAGGTGATGGAGCATCTAATCCTGGAAACCATTTCCTAGCACATGAATGACAAGAAAGTCATCAGGAGTAGTCAGCATGGCTTCACTGGGGGAAATCATGCTTGACCAACTCAATAAACTTCTATGATGAAATGACTGGCCTGGTAGATGAGGAAAGAGCAATGGATACTGTCTACATGGACTTCAGGAAGGCCTTTGCCACTGTCTTCAATTAGATTTTCATAGACAAGCTGTTGATTTATAGGCTGGATAAGCAGACAGTGAGGTGGACTGAAAACTGGCAGAATGATAAGGTCCAGAGGGTGGTGACCAGTAACATGAAGTCTAGTTGGAGGCCAGCACAGTACAATTAGCTCTGTACCCCAGAGGTCAATACTGAGTCCAGTCCTATTTAACATCTTCATTAATGATCTGGATGATGGGGCAGAGTGCATAGGATGTTCCATCTGACATGTTCCTATCAGGAAACAGTTTTTCACTGTGAGGGTGACTGCGCACTGGCACAGGTTGCCCAGGGAAGTTGTGGATCTCCATCTTTGGAGATATTCAAAAGCCGTCTGGACATGGTCCTGGGCAACCAGCTCTAGGTGGCCTTGCTTGAGCAGGGGTGTTGGACAAGATGGCATCCACAGGTCCCTTCCAACCTCAGTCATTCTGTGATTCTGTGAATAATATACTACTGTAAGTAAATGACAATTGGTCATGATTTGAATTTTCTAATTACACTTTTTGACTTTGAACCTCAAATCCTCTTAAGGTCTTTCCCAGATATCTAAATCCCTTACTTGATTTAACCAGTCTTAAGTCTACCATTTATTTTGACATAATTTTCTCAATTTCCTTTTTATTTTCAATGTCTTCAAGGGACCACAGAGACTAAGATACTGTGTAATCATAGATAACTATGTAACAAATGCTACTTTTCAGACTACAGGAATGGTCGTTGTTGCCTCCTTGTTCCCCTTTTCCCTAGCAGAAAACAAGCAATAAAAAATAATTACATAAGACTAAACATTTTTGTTCAAAATATTAAAAATAAAACTAAAAATCTATGATGTTCTATTGGAATACTGCAAAAGAGATAAGGTTTTAGACAGTGTTCTTTATCTCTATATAATGGCTGGGAATTTTTAAAGTGAAAATCTTGGATGGATTAGGAAGTCAGCTATGTATTGTAGTATGGAGAAAGTGAAAAAAAATCCTACAAACGCATAACAGTCTTGTCATACTATGGAAGGATGTGTGCATATATAGAAAATAATTTTTAAAATGTTAAAAAAAATAAGTATTCTTTACAGGGTCACAATGGAGTTGCAGGTCTATGTGATATTGAAAAGGTTGGCACTCCTGAGGGAGGAAACAACTTGGTCATTCATATTTATTAAAATTAAGGGATTTCTCTTAACTGAGTGACATTTAACTCTTACATCTTAGAATATTATCCTGTTGTTATTCACACTAACTGTCTCTTTCTTCCTTGAGTACTAAAATCTCAGTCTGAGTAAAGGTGTCCATCTAGGTCCTTCTACTACTTTTTTGCATAAAATTCTGCTTTATGTCTTACTGGCTGTGTTGCGGGTTCATTATCATTATTAGTTTTCACTTTTTCATATAAACGTATTCTCTAAAACGTTTTTTTTTTTTTTAGACCTATGTCATAAGGATCTAATGCAGCCTTTTAATTTCAAGTGTAACAGGACTGGCCAATTCCTAGTTAATCTGACATGCCTAATACCACAATATGCTTGCTTCTTTTTAAAGCATAAATTCTAATGTCCTGAGATTTCCAAGGCCTTTTCAGTATGCTATATCATATGCATATGTCAGGCTCCAGCAGCTGTTTTTACTGATAAAACAAAACTAAGATGATAACATAAGTAAATAAACTTAATTTCATCCCAGTTGGAAGTGTCATTAACAGCTGATAATTTATTTTGATGGTTGGCATACTTTCTTTAGAATATCAGACATGCATTTTCCCATCAAAAGGCATTCTAGAATAAAAAAATCTATTGAAGATAGATATTTTAGAAGTCTTCTTGTTTATCATAATTAATTTTTGATTTACACTTTGGCAATACAATAAATGAAAAATTAGTTATTGCACTCAGGTATACTTTTCAGTACTATCTTGAGGCAGGCCCTAGTGTCATTCTTACCACTCATTTAACAGCTTTCTGAATGACAAGCAGGAGATTGGTTGCTGGGGCAACTCTGCCTTTAGTAACCTTTGAATTGTTTTTAAGTTTGACCATGAAAATATCTTCAGAAGTACTACACCCTATGTTTTCAGAGTGATTACATTCTCTATGTAGATTTTGGAATGGAGAAAGGCATCGGACTCATATAAAGTTCAGATGTCTGATTATCTTCCTGTAATTCTCCCTCTAATCTACAGAATATTTATCACTTCTAAACTAAAGTGTGCTAGCACTACAGTTTCTGTTTCTATGCTTCTATACACTTTATTTAATAAGCTGTCTAAAACCAAATAAATTGAACTGGAAATTGGATATTTTGAAATGTGGGAGGTTCCATAATATTCATGTGAATGTAAGGCCTCTTCTGCAACATAGAAAAAGAAAGACATCTTTTTATACTTTCCAAAGATACAATTAAATATAATTTAAGTAAGTTTATTAAGAACATTATGTATAAAACTACGGGTCTATGAAAATAGATAGGAAAAAATGTTTCTGACTTCAACAGAACTGTGATCTTCCCTTTTTTACAGAAACTTCAGTGTGATATAGACAAGACTGTATGGACTATAAAGGTAGATAAAATGTTAAAATTTTGTGCATTTTATTTTGATCTGTAAAGTACTGTTGAGGTAATATAGAAAGTGTGAGTATATTGAAAAATCATTCTATGCTATGCTGACATAGTAAAAAACTATCTAGCTTGTGGATCCCTACTACCACCTACTAATCCACTGACATTTATTCTAGTGTAAATGTCACACACTTGTACAATTCTTGAGAAAAAAGATAGGAATGGTTTTCACAGCCTCACATTTTCTTCAAAATTGTGAAGGACTCCCACAACCTTCAGTTGAGGTGATCTAAATCTGTCTTTAAGGTGGGAGAGAGATGACAAGGGAAATCTAATTTCTTGGGAACACTTGTGTTGAAAGTAGTCTTAAAAACCACATACACAAAATAAGCAAGTGCAGATCACATACCCTAGTGCCATGCATAGTCTGCATGCTATAGTGCCAGATGATCCCAGGCAAATTCTTGAATAAGGGCCTTTGGTAGTATATGAGAGGAAAATCTCTCTCTGTTCCTAGGAGCAGCTAAATTAGATGAAGTATCATAGTAACTTTGTGCTGTTTTAATAGTACAGTTGGGATCATTATCTCCACAAGGAAGACATAAACTGGGAGGATACACAATTAGCACAATCATGAGTTTTCAAAAAATGGTTAAACACTTTTTAATCATGCATGCTGCTCCGTTATGTTTGTTTGTTTGTTGATTTTTGTCTAGCAAATACAAGTCTCCTTATTACACAGTACGTAAGGCCAGGATTTTAGGATAACAGATCTATTTTTTACCCTTTTTCCCTTTTTTAAAAATAATTTGAAAGCATAATTGTTCTCATGATTGATTCAAAAGTAAAAAATAAACAAAAAGTGAAATCCAAACAAAAAATGTATTTGTCTCAGGAACAGAAATAGATCTCCTAAATATTAGATGAACCTCTATTGCTATACTGCTGACCTTACTGAATAGCTTTTTCTTGATGGAAGTCAGTCTGCTGGGAGTCCATCCACGTATTGTATGCATTTACTGGTAAGCTTTTGCATGCTTGCTAGAGATTTCCTTAGTCAGAAGGTCTACCCTTCTCAATCTTAGCAATCTTAAACCTCAAGAGGAGTCTCACAGCCCCCCTGAGCCTTCCACTGCTCAGACATTTTTCCCAGAGATTCCAGTTCTAGTTAAAACCTATGTGTGCAATTAATAGAAAGACAGTGAGAGCAGACTTGTAAAAGCATTTCTTAATCTTTGACGCTTTCACCTTGTATGGTGCTAGAGGGTTACAGGTCCAAGAAAAAATCAAAATCCTTAACGGAGCTGATTGCTCTTCAGAATCTTGATCTGTTTTTCCTCCCTGTCATAGAGGAAAGCCATCCTGCCATCCCTTGTTTAGAAAGCAATATCCCTAAATGTTTCCACTGGGGAAATCAAAGGCTCCACTCTAGCCCCTGCCTTTTATACAGAATATCATTCAAAGTCAATGGCCCAGTCGAAAACCCATAGATCCAGGAGAATGAGTCATTCATCATTAATGACTCTTGATTGTTCCATCACCTTTTCTCAGTCTTTTTATTTGGTGTCAAACTTATAGTATAAAATTGTTGTACCAAAGCCCAAAAGTAATTTTAGTATGATGTAGAAATAGCAAATGAAGGTCACAAGAAAATGTACAACCTCCAAACCAAAATGGAATTCACAATCTGACAATATTTGTAAACTCTTCATCTTTTTATCTCTTTTAAGCCATAGTTTCCTTGAATTCCTTATTTCCTTTCAAATCCTTTTTTCATATATTTTCCCTGAGCAGAATGTGAAATTCATAATACTCAAACCTGAACTGAACTTCTGAACCCATAATGCTAGTATTTTGAAAGTATAAAAATTAATCCCTAGTTGACTTGTATAATATTACTATTATGGGTCAACAATGTAGGAAAATCAGGTAAAACAATTCAACTTTAATGATACGAATTACTTTTATAAAAATATGATTTCAGAAAGAACAAGGTTTATTTCATTCAGTTTTAATTGGAAGCAGTAAAATTTTGCATACATTTACAATATCATTCCTCTTGAAGAGCTTTATCATGTAGTTACATTTAAACTGGAGTCAAGATTTCTTCTAGGATGGAAAACATTGCTCTAATGATTTTAATAGGCAGATATTTGATAAAAACAGAATGAAAGTTAGCCCTTCTCTACATAGATTTTTTTCCCTCTTGTTTTTTAGTATCGCAGAAATATATACCGTTATGGTGTATATGGAGGACTGTACCTCCATTGTCTGTGAATTAATCTCACAGAGCCTGAAAACTGATTTGTCAACTACAGTGTACATTCATACTCCGTACATCCATAAGCATTGTATAATTTATTTTAAAGATTTATTTAAAAGATCTGACATTGCAAATTAAAAAATTATAGACCTTATTTCCTTTTACTAGACACGTTTGGTAGTTTTCAACACCAATGTAAAGTTGATGTAAAGATCGACATAAACAGGATCATGGTTGCCTCTCTTTCACATCCACTTTTTATCAATGAAAAGCATTGCATGGTATATCTGACTATACATGTCACTGTACAATATATTAGATCCTTAAAAATATTGGTGGCAGCATAAAGATGGATGGATAGTCTTCTGTTTTAAAATAAAATAAAAAAACCCCCATACTGTACTTAATGTTCAGCTTTCAAGCTGTAACCTTTTTCAAAAAACATACAATTTTGGGTTTTGGGGACAATATTATAATTAGCTCATTCACTGTATGAGAGCAATATTATCTCATTAACATAGTTTCAACATAGAACATTTTTAGGTGTGTATATAAACAAAAATTTCTGTGGATTTTTAGTAAAAGATTTGTTAAAGTTGTTAGGATCATCTGGAAGAAATAAACTTAATTATAATTAATGGCTGTGTCTAAGGTGAATTGCAATAGAGGAAAAATTGATACGAACTTTTCTTTTTCCTCCTGGATCTTAAATACCAACTGTTTGCTCTCTATCCCATAGTTACACACAAACCACTGGCCCTAACCACTGCTTGTTAAACACTCTTGGGGCTTGTTTGACATTTTTTTAAACTGACATAGTGTTGCAGATCATTGCTTTTGAATAGACAATTCTTAAATAACTTGTACCACTTTGCAAAAAAAGCAGATTAAGGTTAATATCAATACTTCCTCAATCATCTGAAAGAGCTTTTCAAGCTCACTACAAGTGCTGTTTCATTGCCAGGGTAGAAGAATTGCGTGGCATATAAAAGAATGGAAAGTTCCATAAGTCAATACAAATTTTGCTGGGGCATACTAACAAAATCTGTATATATGCCAGTTACTTGATTAAATAACCAAGCCTGAAATAACTAAAAATTTATTTCATGCATGTAACTTGAATTATGTGAGGTTTTTGACACTTTTACAGGAAACACTTTGTAACTTATTATCACAACTACCAAAGCGAATGATAAATTACATGAAGGTCCTAGAAAGGATTGTAAATAAGAATAAATTTTCTACAAAGCAAAGATCCTGATTCTCCTCTTCCCTCTGATGTACATAATGAAGTATTCCATGCATTTCAGTGGAATTACTTCAGTGTAAAAAAAAAGAAAAACAAGGGACAAAATTAAAAAAAGAAAAAGGGAGAAAAAGGAGAAAAAAAAGGGGGCAGGGCAGGGCAGGGCGGAGAAGGGCAGGGCAGGACAGGGCAGGGCAGGGCAGGGCAGGGCAGGGCAGGGCAGGGAAGGGAAGGGAAGGGAAGGGAAGGGAAGGGAAGGGAAGGGAAGGGAAGGGAAGGGAAGGGAAGGGAAGGGAAGGGAAGGGAAACCAATGTTGGTGACAGTTCAGATAGTTCAGACTGATGTTGGTTGAGAGTTCTTTTTTAGTCTAACGCGATACCTATGAGGCAAGGCATGTTATTAGTGTTCATTCTTATCAGTACCAGCTTCACTGAAAACTATTGCTATATCCAGGAAAGACAGTGTTTCCCAAAGCTATACTTGGCCTGCCATTTCTGTGCAAAACTATTCCATCCAAATAAGACAGTTCCTTATAAAAGGACTCAATCCAACACCAAACAAGCTTTGTCCAAAAAAAAGTGGTAAGAAGGGAGGAGGAGGAGAAAGTGAAGAAGTAATACTTCCTGTAAGACTTATGGAGAAGCATTGCTCTTATTTTAATCCTGTGGCAGTTGGATTTCCAACACCTAACAGATTAACTGAGTTAATGATTCAGACTTTATTAGAAATGGAGGCATCTCACCCTATTCTAAGCAAATCAATACTTCATTCATCTAGGTTAAGGTCATCATGAGAAAAGTTGTTCTCATTAAACTACATACTGGAACCTAATGAGTATGCATCCAAGGATTAAAAAAATAAAAGAAAATTAAAAAATCACTGTCCTGGAATAAAAGACTAATACCACATACAGGGAAAAAAAATTCCTGAGCACTCACATAGATCTATGCAAAGGTTTGGGCTTTTCAAATGCCTCAAATTTCTACTTTTCTAAAACCAAACCAAAACACTTTTCTAATGTGGTTTTTAGTTGGTTTTAGTTGTTTTACAAATTTCATGATGAAGTTATCTTGGAGCTATTCGAAGCACTTTGCTCTGAATAACTGTAAATTTAAATGGAATTAGATCTCTTATCCTAAATAGTATAAATAAAGCAGTCAGAAACTCTTCATGAAACAAAATAGAGCATGGCTACAAATGACTGGGAATGTCTAGAATATATCTAAAAAAAACCCACCCCCCAAAAAAAAACAAACCACCAAACAAAAAACCTTCCTTTTGGCTGTCAGACCTCCCCTCACCATTTGTGGGCCAAAGTGCAGAAATTTATGTGTGAATGCACCAGAACATTTCCAGGATTATGAAAAAAACTTGCTATTACTATTAAGAATATACTTGGTAGCGGTTTTAAAATGGGAACTGAAGGTAAGCCCTTTTCTATAGCTGTACCATAACACCTGGGAGAAATACAGACAGCAATCAAACTGTGTGCCTGTTTATGTGAAGAAATAATGAAATTTAAATATACAGCCTCAAGGATCTAAACACAAAAGCCACCTCAACTGTTTTCATGGTTATCCAAACTCAGGACTTCAAGACATCAGTTGAGTATCACCTGCTGAATCTGCTGTCAAGAAAAAGAGACAAAGCATTTGCACTGAATTTTGAAGCCTTGGGGAATTAAATATCCTGGAAATATGTTCAGGTTTAAGCCATGAAGTAGGAAAGTCTATATTAATTTAAGACCTCAACAGTATGTTAATATTTCCTTTTTGCTATGTGAACTATTGCCTGGTTGTTGTACTCAGAAAGTGTAAGTGGTCTTCAAATCATCATTCTAAATTGTAACTGTTATCAAGATGAGAAAGAATTCCTAGTTCCAGAGAAGTGTCCATTCTGCTTAAAGAAATGTTTGTGGCTTTTTTCATACTATTTACCTCTAATAAATTCAAAAGCCAACATTCTCATTCATGTCTTCTTAGATCTACTTTCTAATTAACCATGTAAAATAGGCACATCTGAAATATGGTTCAGACTGTATGTGGGCTGAATGATCCTATGTGCAATTCTGTCTCTCTCCATAGACTACAGAAAATGCTCAGGGTAACTCTTGCAGCTAGACAGAATAAATCTAGGTCAAAATAATGGATTTTGTAATTCACATAGATAAGTGGACACTCCTTCCATGCAGACTAAATGGGAAATCCATTTTCTAAATTCTGCTTTCGGTTCTGAATTATTAACATTTATTAGAAATCTGACTCTGTAGCCCTACGATGAGGGTGTTTAGTGGGAAAATGGATTCACATGGATTATTCTCCATTATTTACTTCTGTTTATTGTCCAGGATTTGTCTGGAGTCCTGGGAACACTTTCATGTCTTGAATCCCCATTTTCAAAGGAAATTCATTATATCTTTAATAAAAAGGGTTAAAAAGTTGGAAACAAACCCCATTTTCATTTTTCCTAATGCTTCCCAAGAGCTCTCGGTAATCAATGCATTGTGGCACATCTTGAGATAGGAGTCTAATAATTCTCTGTCCCATCCATCAGGAACAAGTGACTGTGTTCCAGTTTGCCTCAGTTCAAGGTTCTGAATGAAGTAAGAGCCTATACTGCTCTTCTCTTAATAGAGAAGGCTTCCTGGTAGAAGTGTATAAATTTAAGGGAACCAGGTTTCACTCTGGAATACTTTAAAGGATTTAAATTATGGACACTGAAGGACTAGGACTATTCTTGCCATAAGGCAGAAAGTGATGTGTGTAAGTGTGACAGAATCTCATCTTCAGTGCCTTCAGTGCTCTGTGAATTCCACAGAGTTGGGAACTGAAATTATAGTAACATTGTAATACTTGCAACTGTTCTTTTAATACCTGCCTAAAGCCTAGATCCCATTGCATTTTCATGACAAGATTTGGAACCTTGAATTCTTAAGGTGGTTTTGCTTAATGTTTTATACAGAATAAATTCCAGAGAAGTATGTATATTACTAATTCCCATTTGATGCTTAAAATCCCACTGAAATACATAACAGAGTTACATTCTAAATTTGAATCTAGTATATTGACCTATCCTAAGGAAAATAATTTATGATATCTGATTAGAGACTGAAATCGTATCAAAACTCAGAAACAGCAGAAAGAGACTTATGCTTTCATAGAAGTGTGAAAAATGGAAACAAATGTTGTCCACATTTTTATATCTACCAAATCAGTGTTCATTTTTTTACTTAGTGCTCTAAGACTTTTTGGCAGTGACCATACCTATACATACATAAATATTCATGAATTAATTGACACTCCAGACTGCAATGAAAAAGTTCACAAAGGAATAGCCTTATCATAGTATTTTATCTCCATGATCAAAATCACTAGCTATTGTGTTTAGAAAAGAAACATCAAATGAGGAAGCTTCTTTTTGTGATGGTGAAAAAAACCAATTCCTTTAAGAGTTTTTGAGCTCTTTTGAAATATGAAAATTATTGAAAAAAAAATTTGATTATGAAGATACTTTTTCAAGAGAATGACTCTGAAGCTTTGACAGATACTTCAAAACATTTTTTCAAAGACAGGAGTTAACTTTGAATTTTCGTGAAAAACTTACTGAACTCTATAAAGCTTCTTCTTAGTGGCAAAAAAAAGACATTTTTAGCAAACAAAAGTAATCCCTCCATGTCTTCTGTCATATGAGGAAGTGAACATGAACAACAAATTCTATAGAATAAGAAATAGCATATTTCTTCCTTTGACTCTATTCTTGGTGCTTTGCCTTCCTGATTTTAAACATCCTTCTGTCACATTGTCTCAGAAATGTACACTGGCATGTATAATAGGTCTGAATTAGTGACTTGACCCATAATAGCATCATGACAGGCACAGCAAAGGAAAATCAGTAGATGTGTCTATCTTAAATGTTTTAAATATTTTCAAGGAAAGATCAAATAACAAGTGTGAACAAAAAATTCTTGATGTGTGTCTGCAGAGGTATGTGTCATCAGAATCTCCAGATTGCTTCATTAAGTCTCTTACAGTCAGGACTTTCACATTACTGGTTGGAAGTGGACTGATATGAAAATACATTTGAAACCACTTAACACTGATTATTAAAAGAGAAAGATGTTCAGATCAAGACTTTTTAGGATAAAATATAGGTCTTTTTGCCTACCTCAAGTACATACTAGACATGAATGTTCTCTGTTGCTACAAACAAAATAAGAACTAATCAAAATTGGCTTTGTCTATCAGTAGCTATGTATTAATTTTCTTTTACATGTTTGTGATTATTACTAGACACAGTATTGTCCAACAAATAAGGCAGTAGACTGTTAGGGATCAGTCTCATGTCAGATATCTGCAGCAGTGATAACATAATCTGAACTGGTAATTTTATGCTCCTTTTTTCATTAATTAAGAGAAAATTCACTATGGGTCCAATTCATCTGATTGGACATATACTTTGTAATCAGTATTCCTTTCTACTAACAATAACAGGAGTCTAGAAGACTGCTTTGAATATATGGATATTTTGTGGGCATCCTCAATCCAGTGAGACCAAAATTTTGCTTCTGATCTGTTGTTTGACATCCTGTAAAACATGCCTTCACTCTGTAATTCAATTCCCTATCCTGCCCAGTTTTTCTCTGCAAGTTACTTAGATTAGAAGCTAGTGGCCAGGAATTTTTTTTTTTACAACATGTCTTTGAATACTGCTTAATGGAAATAGCCTTAATCTAAATTACTGTTTCAGGTGCCACTAAATATAATTTCTTCAATGTGTGAATATGCATCCTCAAAACTATTTCTTTTAGAAGAACAGTATTTTGTGTGTGATATTGTTTTGCTGCATGATATTGCAAGAGCTCATTTTTCTTGGCTAACCTTTTTTAGAAGTGTACACTGTAATTTTCAAGATTCCACTTTTTATTTCCTACTAGGACAAATTCACAATACAAATAAAAGTTGTTTGTTTTTTTTTTCAGAAGTCCTAGCTGCAACATGGCAGTCCTCTGACCCATTCAAATTAGAGTTTCACTTTGTAGCTGTGATTCAATAACATTTTAACTTTGCCTTCATAATTACTGAAATAGTAAGAGCTGAAATAATAAGCTGACCTGTTTCTGAAATACTTTTCTAAATAAAAGTGCCATGCCATTCTGAAATAAATGACTGAACTGAAGTAATATTGACATATATAGCTGATTTTTTAAAAATTCCCAAGATGTGTGTTCACTCACCAACATATTTCTAGATCTGCACTTTTTAGATGTGTTTTTCTACCTACTAAGCATCACACATAAACTAGCAAATTCACTTATTTCATTTATTTTACCTATTTATGTTCTGATTTTCTTTAGGGAAAGTATGTTCTGGGCTCTACTTTTGGACACAGTAAACATAATGACTGAAAATAATATTTTTCTTACCTTCTTTACTTTCCAGGATACTCAATTCATAACATCTAAGGAATTAAAGAATAAAGAAAAAGTATGCTTATCAGAAATATCGTTGCAGAATATCTGTCTGTTCCTTCTAAACAGTCCTTCCTCTCCCTGTCGGTTGCTTTTTACCTCTGATTATTCAAGCATATAATTTATTTCTTTTTCTTCTATCTAGTGGCATTTTATATAAGATCAAACAGGAATGTAGCAGTTTAGAAACAGGTAAAGAGTGCACAACAGATAAAAATAGCCTGTGTTAACCATAGAGGAAATGAAGCAGCTAGCTAAAAAAAATAAGGTCTATATGCTGATCACTGTTCATCACACTGATCTTCTCCCTGTTTTTTGCCTTGTTTTGGTTTCTTTGTTTGGGGTTTTTTTACCATGTTTTTATCATAGTAAGAATTTAGGGCAATTTCAAAATATACCTAATTTATGATTGTGTATGACAATATGTTACTTCCTTGTAATACCTTCATTACACTGGTGACAAATAAATGCATTTCAAAATATTATAGCTATTACTGAAAACTTGATTTCATTTTTATTAAAAAACAACAACAGACCTTCAATGTTTGTTTGGTTGTACAATTTTTTTTCTAAATACCCATCACTTCTTGAATACTCATCATCCTTTTATGAACAACTTGAAGGAAATGAAGACTTAAAATGAAAAAGACAGTCTGTATTTATCTCTCTTCTTTACCCTTATAAAATATGATGGAGACTGATATACAAAAATATTAAATATTCAATGCTCATTATTCACAATACATTGAAAATTAGAATCCATAAATCTCTAGCACACAGCTGTTGTAAGTATTTAAAAATACAAACCTGAAATGAAATGTGTGTCAGCTTAATGATCGGTCTGAAGCAGAATGATCTTAAAAATACTCTCTGTGATTTTCACCCTGACAGTTTACCATGATTTATACTGAATATGTTAGGTCTTATTTCCATGAATTTGAACACAGATAAATAGTATGTCCTTGTGCTCTCCTTCAACAAATTGAACATTGTTGGACCCAAAAAACTTGAAATCAATCATAAAATGAATTTCCATTAACAGACTTTCCCTCAGCATATTAAATTTTTGTTCCTGTCTGTCAAATGTGGTTCCCAGATTTCTTAATTCGGCCACTATTTTATTGAAAAAGGTCTTACTTCAGAAAACCATCCCTATTCTTCAAAGAACCTACACAGATTTTTATAATAAATCATGTGTCTAATTGCCACTGACTTCTGTGGAACTTAAAAATGTTTTTTATATTTAAGCTGTTGGATAAGTGCTTCAGTGAATCAAGAATGATTGAATCATTTGTTGAACTAAGATCCTTAAATAATATTTTGATAGCCTGCAAAACACTCTTGGTTTGTACTGTTCTGCATGTTTATTCTACTGTTCTTTATACTATTACTGCTATTACCAAATACATCTATGAAAGAAGGAATAGTTCAATAGCCAGCATTGTTGCCTTTCTACTCAAGATGCCCCTTAAGAACTTTACAAAGCTCACCGTTTAAATATTTAAAATAATTTATTGACATATTTTCTGGCTGTAGAGCATTGAAGTTCAGGGTCTAGTCTTCTTCCTTACAATTCCAGACAGGCAAGAAAAACATTTATTCTCTGTGTATATAACTATAAGCAGAGCTAGCGCTGCTGAGGGACATAAAAACCCATTGTTTTGGAACTCATTCTTCCTTCTGTCAAATACAAGGTGTGGAGTACTGCTGAGCAAAACTCAGTCTTTAAATTTCATTGGAAATTTCTGTGTTAGCAGATATATTTCTTTTCAAATATGATACCTGCTTCTTCCTTCCCCTTCTTATTTTTCCCACTGTGGCAAGAGAGGGAAAAAAAATCTAGTTAGAGTCCACATGCTGAAATCTTCTCATCTTGAAATTGAGCGTATTTGTCAATACACGGTTTGAGAAGCTATTCCATCAATTATCATAGTCAGATTGCATCCTAGCCTGTACATGTAGAGAAAAAAACTTTTCTTCATTATTGAACTTCTGAATCATTAACACTGCTAGCTAGTCCAAAAGAAATGGCAGAACAAGTGTGCCAAGAATAAAGTCTCGCTCATAACCCATTTTACACGAAGCCATAGAGAATTGGCTCACACCTCCAATATGCTTCACCCTCTAATGATTGTACTTTTCCTGCACATGCTATTTTTGGGTGTTCCCCCCACCACACACACCTCTGTTAGGCCAGGTGTCTGCATCTTATCCTGCCACAGTGATTTATGCCTTCATCATGTCCAGGTCAAAGTACTATGTGTGAATGCTACACCTCATAGCACACTTCAGCCATCACAAATGCCAATGTTCGCACTTGAGCAATCTTCCACACAACCTCAAGATTCACTGTTTATGGGATGAAAAGAAAGTCCTCATCATTATCCACATATTTATGAAAGTATTTCCTTCTCCTACATCCTCATTACAGTCCTATCTACCACCTAATTCAAAATGCAGTAACACAGTTATATTCTGAATTCAAACATTAAATATTAGATGCTTTTGTTTAAAACCAAAACTAAAAATTAAATATTACAAAATTGCTGACTTTAATTTGAAAATGTTTCCCTTTTCCTTCCTATTTTTAATTAAAAAATTAACAAATGTCATGTTTAGCCTAATCTGAAATGTTTTGTTTAATCTAAATAAAATAAAATAAAATAAAATAAAATAAAATAAAATAAAATAAAATCTTACTTAATATTCAGGCATTTTAATTGCTTAAGATATGCCAGCTTCAAAATGCAAACCATATTAGAATAAATAATTTTTTTAAATAAAAACTTTTCAACTTCTTAAATATTATTTTCATTATTTTTCATTTATTATTATTAAGCCAGTTCTACTTAAATGAATAAATATTTTGGTATATCTTTGAGGGCATTTTGGCATGAGTTTTATCATAGGCAAAATCCTATCTCATGAAAAAACTTATTCATTTCTGTAAATCATGGGAGATTAAAAAGATAGGAGATAAAACATTTATTTTAAGTATATAGATTTACATTAAAACCACATTGAAATAATTTAATTACTTATATAATATGTTGCTTTATCAGTGTCTTATATACATCTTTTTCCTTCAGATAGCACAGTCACTGGAATTAAATCTCTCATCAGCTCAATGCCACAATGTTAATGTCTTCTTGATGTTCAGCCTTCACCATGAATCTAGCTGGCATAGTAAGGCTGTGAATTTCAACGAGATTACGTGTCTGTTTCTGCCAGGTGGGAGAGCACTTTGCCACAGTTCTGTGTATATTCAAATACTCTAATATGTGCCATTCATTTTCTCAAGTATTATGGTGTGTCATTCATTCAAGCCAGCTCCATCAAGTACAATAGCCTGGTATTTCAAAAGAACCCCCCAAGTCCCATAATGCATCTGGCCAATCCTGCACTGCTATGCTACAGGGAAAAATCTTTCCTCAACAATGCAGAGACTAAGCTATACCCCAAAGCTTCAAATATGATTGCTCTTATTTTAGTATGTATGACTGACTATTGCTGGTCATAAAACCGGTAGTCTGTTTTTCAAATACTGTTACCATTTTCCAGTGTATTCCTCAGTGAACTCACCACATGCTTGTGAATAAACATTTCCATTGCTGCCTTCAAGATATGCATATTATTGATTTATTTTGAGTGGGTTTGCTGCCTTTTTCCATATCCTTTCTTTTTTTTCTTCATGAGGAATTGCTTTTATGAACTACTGGTAAAATATGTCTTTTCAAAACCTCTACATAAAACCACAGTTTAATTACCTTATGAATTGTTAACATGGCTTTTATACTATTCTATTATTTCAGTCTAAAAAAATTTTAAAAAGAATAAGGTCTTTCTTTTCACACTGTCGCTGAAATGCTGTATAGTTACTTTACATTATGTGTCAGTGTATATTCCTGCATTTGTGCAAGTCCGTGAGAACAGGTTGAAGTCTGTTTTTCATGTATATTCTCTGAATTTGTGTTGTGCAGTTATGAAAGTTCTTTATTAATAATAATATTGTGGTTCAGTTCCATTTTAGTATTTAGCAGCTTTAGTGAACATATATGCATGTCAGTAACATATGCTATGGTACCTGTCTTTATCTGGTGGGGGACTGGTCAAAGTGTACTTGGGTGTATGATAATACATCAGAAAAAAAATTATACTTCTAGACCTTACACCATTTTTGTCCTACATATATATTTGAATGTTCATTCAGGCAGACATCAAATTCCTGCTGTTTTGCAGATTATAATTTAAAAATGAAAACTAAAACGAGCTGACAAAGGTCAGTGTACCTGGTAGGAGGAAGCACACTTTTAAATCCTTGGTAAATCTAGTCCTTTGTTCCTATTTCCACATACTATGACTTCCCATCCAACAAAAAATGTCTAATGAAAAGCAAGAAGTGTAAGTGAATAGTGACTAACTAAATAAAGAAAGTCCTTTAGGAATAGCATTATGCAACAACTATTATCTGAAAAATTTCATACCTTTTTCAGTCTATAGAAAGCCTATAAAACATCACTGTGTATTCATGAAACCAACACTGCAATCCATCAAACAATTAATGGTTTTGTTGGTATGCTTTGGTCCACCGAATATGCTGCAAATACAACACTTACATGAATGTGACTTGTTTGGAAAATAAACACAAAAACCCCCAAAACAACAAGAACAACCCCACCCCCAAAAAAAACCAAACACAAAACCCCACAAAACTAGACTTGAGCAAGCAGATTATTTTTGACCAGGATTTTACTTTTTAGTTCCAAAAGCTATAGTTTTGAAGAAGACCAAAATGCATATCTCTTCTTATCCTCCAAATAAACTGCAAGCATCCCGAGAAGAGATTAATAAATCTCACTAACTGTATAGAAATCTCTGAAATGCAAATTCTGAGTCCATTAAAGCATCACAGATAGAAGAGGTAAATCTTGTGGTTGCTTCTATAAGCACTGTTCGCAGAGCATTTACTGATTCCCAGTGTGTAATGGCATCTGCTTTGATTATGTGTTTTCTTACCATGGTCAGCAAATAAGAATTTAAAGATTGCATACAATAAGCATCTATCATTAAACTAAAATTATATTTAGGTATGTTCTTGCTTGATGGGGCTAAGATGTCATGGTTAAGATTAAATGGAAATATTGAGCTGGAGACACAAAAATCAGACAGGAGTCTAAATAACATCTTCATTGTATAATTTTCTGATTATTTAATTTGAAAATTCTGGGTCCTCCTGTAATTTAGCCTTCCTGAATTCTTTTAAATATTATTGTATTTAATAAATCATTATTACATTTGACAGGAGAGTATGTGGAATAGGGAGCACAGAGAACTCACAGAAGTCCAGAAATTTATAATATTTAAAATCCAGTCTCAGTGTCATTTAAGTACTCTCTTTGTAGAGAGGGGAAAAAAAAGGATCCTTTTTATTACTTTATGATGCAATACATTTATATAAGAAAATGACAAGGAGAAAAGACATAGTTTTTAAAGATAAAAAAGGTATCAACCTGTTCCTTGCTTAGAATGAAGACCATTATCTGGAGAGAGAAATAATACAGTACATACATTTCTATGTGATACTGTTATTCAATTTATTGTATTTTATTTAATATACAATTCAGCAGAAAACTATATCTGCTCTTATAATTTTTCAAAATAACTTTCCACTTTCTGTTGTCATTTTATAAGTTAAACACGCAAAGTTTACTGGAGCTTATTTTATTTTAGAATTGTTTGTGTTTCTGCAATATTAGATCTAAAAGATCTAAAAAACTGGAAATGGCTGGAGGGTTTCCATCAGTGTATTTTATTTATTTATTTGTTTCTTTTTTTTTCTTGTGGTCTCAGAAATATTTCTTGCATGCACAGGACTGAATCTGTACAGATTTTTTGTTGTTGTTCACTTCCCACCTGGACATTGCATTGGCATTTAACTGTGTATTCCACCTATATACCTGCCAGGCAGAATTGCATTCCTTTCACATACTTCCAGTGACAAATATGCTCTCATTTCACTTCCCAATAACAAATGAAGAAATGAAAGAGATAACATAGGTCCATGGTTCTACTTTACATTTCTGCACAAATTCTCCTGTCTCCTTTGAAGAACAAGAATGTGAATATACAGATTTTATCCCTCTTTTTCAACAGTACACTGATGTGAATATTCAAAGATGACGTGGGAGAACAGAATTAAATTTATTGCTCTTTCTGAGGAGGTTCAAGCTTGTTTTGGGACAGAGGGAGAATATGTTTGTCTGTAATGGTTAAAGTGTTCAACAGAAAGAGGTGGAGTCTTTGCAATAAGTATTTCCTGAACTTTTCCAACGTGGGTCCTTCCCACAGGATGCAGTTCTTCACGAACTGCTCCAGCATGGTCCTTCCAACAGCGTACGGTCCTTCCAACAGGGTACAGTCCTTCAGTAATGGACTGCTCCAATGTGGGTCCCCCATGGGCCACAGCTCCTGCCAGAAAACCTGCTCCTGTGTGGGCTCCTCTGGACAGGCTGCAGCTTCTTCCAGGAGCCCGCTCCTATGTGGGCTCTCCACAGGCGGCAGCTTCCTTCAGGGCATGTCCACCTGGTCTAGCGTGGGGTTACCCATGGGCTGCAGTGTGGATATCTGCTCTACTGTGAGTGGAGCAAGCAGATTATCCTTTGCTCGCTTTGACTGGTCTGAGCAGGAGCTACGGAAACGGCAGCTTCTCTCAGTGCAAAATGTCAGGATCTATATGGGCTTGCTTTGGCCTAAGCTGGCTTTAGCTTCTATTGTAGCTAATGATACTGTCTATGTATCTGTGGTCTAATGATATTGTGGACATCACAGTCTTCTAATGAAGACCTCAGGAGTCTGAAAATTTGTCTTCAACTTCCCCCATTCTTCTTGAGAAGGGGTGAAATCAAAGGACCCATAGAAACACTGGAAGGGTGAGTATAGTACCATAGAAAATGATTAGTTATTAGCAAGATTTTTTGGCATAATTTCAACTGTATTATTCGTGAGGCTTTTTTGTATTAATTAGATAAATTGGACTATTAGACTATTAGAATGTTAATTGGATTAACAATAAATGTTTGCTTTCATGTTTATGGTGCACTCTCTTTGGCTAGTAACATGATTCTGAGTGCAAGCATTGTGAAATTACAGGGACTCGCCAGCTTCATATTAATAAAACTCTTTGATTTGCAAATAGGAAAGATACGCCCATGAACAGGACACAAACGTCTAAAATATAAACGTAACAAATTAATATTTTAAGAAATAATTTGTATTCTAGATCCAATGCATTATATCAGAACATGATAAACAGTTATAATAAAAAAGTTAAGCCAGTTATATTATTGTTGATTTCTGTATATTCTCCCTTGCATTGGTTTAAATCAGGACTATTGCCAATGAAGTCAATTTAATGGGAGTGTAACTAGACCAGATTACACAAGTTATTGAATTGCTATTCTAAAAATAGACTCATTATTTTTAGACCAATTTTCAGTAACATTTGTTGAGAATTTTCTAGAATATCATTCTTTTGAATATTTGCACACATTTTAAAACTAGTTTACTTTAGAGGGTAGAAACATAGCAAAGCATTTGCCCCCCTTAGAATGCCCCGCACATTAATCTTTCTCATTTATAACTATCATTCCCTTATTTAATGAAGGATATACAGCTTCAGTAAAGGGTATGTAAAGATTCTTTAAAACCTTGCCTTTAGTCATTAACAGTGTTCTGGAAGTCAGAAGATGTGAGTTTGAACTCCTTCATATTGATCAGGGTAGAGAGACCAAGGGTCTCATCTCCTGGGAATGAGTCAGATGTTAAAATACATAGAAACTTGTTAATTATTCCTAGATTTATTGTTCATCTGTGTTTTAGAATAAAAGATGATCCCTACTCTGTTCTTTTGAAAAACAATTGCAGATACCTACCCAGAAAAGGAAATTATGTTTCTGATCCTAAGCACTTAGACAGCACTTGCCTCTAGTTATAACTTTGAGGACTAAGGGTCATAGAGGTGTAGGACTTATGACACATCTCTGTTCTTAGTGTTTCCTGTTAGATAAAAACAGGCAGATCCTGCATGAGATTGTGTTAGGCTTTTTGGGGGGATGTTGGATAATTTTTTTAAAGTATTCATCTCTGCCCAAATCGTATATGGGGAGAACACGTTCTGGTTTGGGATCCTACTCTGGGAGCAAGAGGCTAAAGATTGTCTAAAATTTGACAAAATTATTTCTCATGAGTTGTTCTCCTTAGCTTCCTTGCATGTGCAGGATATATATTTTTTTTAATTGGATCAGCAATCAAATAAGTGTTAATAGCATAAGACTGTAAAATTTCTAAATTTTCACATGTTAACAAATTTGATATTACAGTGAAATATTATCTTGAAAATGTACTTTTAAATGTAGTTTAAATACATATTTGTCTGAATGTTAAATTACAGAAATTTATACTAATATTAAAAAAATATTATTTTCCTGTTCCTATTCTTCATAAAATTATAGACAGCTGAGAAATTCAGAATACCACTTTTTTCACCTGTTTATGGATAAAAAGCATTGATTAAGATACGTTATATATCTTTCCTCGTTTCCTCCCTATGCAACTTCTGCAATCACTGCATTGCATTTTTGCTATGGTTACATTGAAATATTGTCTCTTTCATTGATTATATGGCTTGCAGTATTCAGAAATTAATAGTTTTAGTGTTCTAAGGGAGAAGCAAGATTCTGTATGCTGTTTCTACTTAGATGAACAGTTTTTCTTTAGGGACAGTAAAGCAATCCTGAATCAGCCTTCTTTCTTATCAGAAATTGATTATCTAAAGATGAATCTTGTTTTTCTGGGATTCCTTGGGCACAGCAGTTACATGGGAGACAATCTAATGATTTAGATATGAAGAAAATCAAATTAATCAAATTAAAAATCAAATTAAATATATATTATATTTTAGACTTCACACAGTAAAAGAAAATCCATTTAATTGCCAAAATTGAGCCAGTATGAATTCCTTAGTACTCCGTATTGGTGAATTATAAAACTACCCTTTGCTCTTAATAAAACTAATTTTGAGACAAACAGTAGCAGTTAAAAGGTCAATCTACATGACTCACTGGATGACTTTAAAGTTAGTAGTCACATACTTATGTAAATGGGTGGGATGATGCAAAACAGACAATGAAAAAGTAGGAAAAAGACTGAGAATTATTTTTATGTATTTATTAATCTAAAATAGCTTCATTTTAATCATATTCTTATTCCATTCAATTTATATTTGTCTTTTTGAAGTAATTTTTGTTTGTTCTGTTCATAGAATCTGTTTGGAGAAAGGCATGTACATCTGTCCATGTATATTCTAGAGTTCATGTTTATTCCTGATCGCTTATGGTAATGAACATTTATCTATACATCATTGTGAGGGACTGAAAGAGTTAATGTCTCAAACATTGTGGAGACGTAAGGCGCAATTTGCGTGGCAACTGCAAGTCAGCTAACTTGGGATGGGGAGAGCTCATCTGAGGAGAGACTAAAAGAGGTATTGTCTTGTGAGACACTGAAAGATGGACAGAGGTCACACAGAGTTTTATCTAAGAAATGGGCCTGTTACCACCCGAAACTTGGAATGAAACTCCTCGCGACTACCCCCCTCCCCCAGCACCTGCAAACTTTTGAGGACCAGAACAACATAAGTCCTCCAAGGGCATGACCTGAGGCAGGGACTAAAGTATAAAAAGGCACCCCTCCCCAGGGAACAGCACATGCCCATCACCAGAGGATTGCCAAGTCTGTCATTGTCATTGCAGGATCCAAGGGTGGTGATACCTTTCCTTTTCTCTATCCTCCTCTCTTCTCTTTTCCTTTTCTCACTTCTCTCTTCCTCTACTCTTCCACTATATATATATCTGGGTATATGAGTTTTGGATGAATTGTGATGGAATTGTGACGGTTGCCCGGAAAATAGCTCCATTGCCAAATTGCCTCTGTTCGTTCATTGAGCTTGCTAGTTTGTTAAGTTTGTTCATTTCTCTAATTCACTAGTTAATAAAGTTGTTAGTCAGACTGTTTCTCTGAGTCATTGCTGTGACTCTACTGGCCTGTGGCTCTGCCGAGCAGAAATCAGCCTTTGTCAGTACACAAACCCTCAGGGAATCAAAAAGATTCACCCATCTCGCAATCCACTGAGCGGGATGAGACAATCATCATGTGAGAAATGTATTCACACAGAATATTTTCACCCAGATTTCTCTGCTTGAGAAGTGAGGATGGAAAGAAGGATCTTTGATAGTGAATACTTAAAAGTTAACATTAAAAAAAGGAAATTATTTGTGTCTCTGTCCCAGGAACATAAAGGTTTAGAAACTGAGGTATAGACTGTTGTGGATTTCAAGTGGATTTCTGTAAAATCCTATAGGTAGGATCAGGGAAAGATGAAAAAGAAAAAAAAAAGAAAAAAAGGGAAAAAAAAAAGAAAACAAGAATATTGCATCTACTAATAAAATGTCCACCCCAAATTAGGAAGGACAGACCTTGACTGAAGATGAAACTGGTGAGAGATGTCTAGTACAACAGGGCTTTTAAAAATATTTATCAGTACCAAAAAGTAGATCAAGAATAATGTTGAACCACTGCTGAATGAGGCTGATGATCTAATGACAAGTAAACCAGAAAATATGAGCTACACAATGTCTTCTTCACACAAGCTTTTGCTGGTAAGGTCTACTGTAAGGTTTCCTACATCTGGAAATTTGGAGGAAAGACAGACAGTCCAGAGTAGAATATAATCAAATCAGTGACTACTTAGGTACTACACAAGTCAATGGAACCAGATAAGATGCATCCAAATGTGCTGACTGAGCTGGCAGATATCATTGTAAGGACTTTTATCCTGTTTGAAAAGTTGTTGGTTGTTGGGGAGGTCCTTAATGGCTGGAAAAGGACAAACATCACTCCTAATTTCAAGAGAAAGGATCCACAGAATTGTAGGTCAGATCCTACAGCTTCACTTTAGACTTTGGGAACATTAGAATGTCACACTCATCAACAAGAAAGGCCCAAAAGAGGACGCAGAAAGCTACAGGCCCATTAGCCTTACTTCAATCCCTGGTAAAGTAATGGAACAAGTCCTCTTAGAAACTATTACAAGCCAAATGAAGCAAGTGATTGGGAAAAGCCAGTTCAGATTTACCAAAGGCGAATCATGTCTGACTAACCTGATCACCTGCTACAACAAAGTAACACTTTCTGTCCACATGGGCAGAACAGTGGATTTTGTTTACCTGGACTTCAGCAAAGCATTCAACACCATTTTCCACAGCTTGCTTCCTCCTAGACAAACTGGTAAGATATAGATTGGATGGGTGGTCTGTGAGACGGGTGGAAAATTGGCTAACAGGGTACACTCGGAGGGTGGTAATCAATGGTTTTTACTCAGACTGGCAGCTTGTCACAACTGGAGTCCCCCAGGAATCAACACTGGGCCCCACGCTGTTCAACGTCTTCATACATGATCTGGATGATGGGATTGAAAGCACCCTCACCAAGTTTTCTGATAACAACAAACTGGATGATGAGATGGACATGTCAGAAGGGAGAGACATCTTGCAGAGAGACCTGGACAGGCTGGAAGAGTAGGCTAGCAAGAACAGGATGAAATTCAACAAAGAAAAGTGTAAGGTTCTGCACCTGGGATGATATAACCAAAGAGCCCAATACAGGCTAGGATCTGTGTGGCTGGGGAGCAGCCTTGCTGGAAGGGACCTGGGGGTCCTCATGGACAAGCTGAACATGAGTCAGCAATGCACCGCTGTAGCAACAAAGGCAAATCAGATCCTGGGCTTCATCCACAGGGGCATTACTAACAGAGACAGAGACATTATTATCCCACTCTACTCAGTGCTTGTCAGGCCACACCTGGAGTAATGTGTGCACTTCTGGTCCTCACAATTCAAGAAAGATGTAGACAGACTGGAGAGGGTCCAAAGGAAGGCCACAAATATGATTAAAGGGCTAGAGAACCTGCCCTATAAGGAAAAGCTGAAGGAGTTAGGTCTTGTCTCTCTGGAGAAGAGAAGGCTCAGAGGGAACCTCATCAGTATTCCAGTACTTAAAGGGTAGCTACAAAGGGGATGGAGGCTCTCTCTTCACAGGGAGCCACATGGAGAAGACAAGGGACAATGCATACAAGTTGCACCAGGGGAGGTTTCATCTTGACATAATAAATTTTTTTACAGTGAGAACAATCAATCATTGAAACAACCTCCCCAGGGATGTGGTAGAGTCCCCGTTGCTGTAGGTTTTCAAGATGTGATTAGACAAGATGTTAGATAATCTCATCTAGGCTCCCTTTCCTGCAAAAGGTTGGACCAGATGATCTTTCAAGGTCCCTTCCAACCTGGGCTGTTCTATGCATGGAGCAAATCTTCATGGAAGCCATTTCCAGGCACAGGAAAAAATTAAAAAGGTGATTGGCTATGGCCAGGGGCATTACCAAGGGCAACTCAGGATTCCCCAGCATGATGGTATGCAGTGAGGAAATAACTGGCCTTCTGGGCAAGGAGAGAGTATTGGCTCTCATTTACCTTGACCTTGGAAAGGGCTTTGTTACAGTCTGCAACCACTGTTCTCATAGCCAAAATGGTTGAGTACAGACCTGAAAGCTGAAAAGTAGCGTATGGACCTTTTGACGTGAAAGGGTTGTAGTTAATTGTTCCAAGTATATTTGGCAGCTGATTATAAAGGGTCATTACTGGAGTCAATATTATTTGTCATCTTCATTAGAGACCTGGATGATGGAGTACAATGAGCAGAGGCTGAGAGAACTTTGATTCTGGTCTGGAGAAGAGAAGGCTCAGCAGTGATTTTATCAATGTGTTTAAACACTTGAGAGGGAATGAAAAAGAAGGAGCCAGACTCTACTCAGTAGTGTTCACTACTAGGACAAGAGGCAACTGTCACAAAACAGATGAAATTCCATATGAACACAAGAAAACGTTTTACTGTGAGGGTGGTCAAACAGTGGAACAGGTTGCGTGGAGAGGTTGTGGAATCTCCATCTGTGCAAATATTCAAAACCTAACTGGGCATAGTCCTGGGCAACCTGCTCTAGCTGACCCTGCTTCAGCAGGGGGCTTAGACTGGATGATCTCCTTGCCAGTGTTCCCTGTTGCTGAATAGTGCTTGCACAGTGTCAAGCCTTTCTCTTTTCCCCATGCTGTTGTCTCATCCATGCAAATAGCACCTCAAGTCGCCACAATGTTTGAGACATTAACTCTTTCAGTCTCTCACAGCTGTGCCACACAGTGAGTAGGCTGGGGGTGGGTAAGAAGGTGGGAGGGGCACTGCTAGGTCAACTGACTTAAATTTATCGAAGGGATATTCCATACCATATGAAGTCATCCTCAGCAATAAAAGTTCAAGGAAAGGAGGAAGAAACAGGGACATTAGTGGTTCTGGTGTTTGTCTTCCCAAGAAACTGTTACACATGCTAATGTCATGCTTTCCAAGAAGTTGTTAAACATCTGCCTGTCAATGGGAAGCAGTGAATAAATTATTTTCTTTTTCTTTTTCTTTGTTTGTGGATGCAGCTTTTGCTTCACCTATTAAACAACTGTTATCTCAGTCTATGAGTCTTTTCATCTTCCTTCAGTTTTCTCCCTGTCCTATGGGGAAGGGGAGTGAGCAAGCAGCTGTGTGGGTGTATGGCTGTTGACTAAGGTCAACCCAATGCCCACTTTTTGGCACCCAGTGTGGGGCTCAAGGGGCTCCAGATAATGATAGCCTTGATTGGAGTGTGCTATACTGCATTTATAGATACAGTTGTTCATTTTTTAACTGGCAGGGTCTTGGTTAGCCAGAGGGCTTGCTTGCTTTGCTGTGTATTGGAGTCTAGGGCTTGTTACTGGCTGCTTTCAATTGTACAAACATAAGTGTACTACTGCCATTTGAAATGTTCTGTTATATTCTAGGTGGCCTCTATCTGCCAGTTCAGACAGGTGCAGGTTTCCTCTAAATCCTATGTCTAATTTGTCAGAATCCACAAAATGTCTCAGATATCATATGGTATCTCAAATGGCATAAGACAGCTTCATGTGGACAGATGAAGGCATAAAGCCTGAATTTAATTTGTATTTATTGCACATTTTATTAAAATTGTCAAGATTATAATCTTTCTTATGAAACTAATATTAAAATATCACAAGTCGTTATTTTGTATTTCAGTTAAATGTTATGTCCTAGATTCACTTCATCTAACTTCTGCTAGCTAAAAGCTAAGTGTTGAGGATAAACTAGTCAGCGAAGCTCTCTTTATGATCCATGAAAAGAAATAGGCATCTCCAGAGGCAGTTCATCTCCTTTTAAGATTGATATCGTACACATAAGTGAATTGCCCTATGGAGGAGACTATTTCTGTCCATGAATGATGAAAAAGTCTAGCAGACTACTTGCACTGGAGATGTTGTTTTTAGATGCTGGAAGACAGGCAAGATGAATCACCACACATCTTGCACCTACCCACTTAACCTCTCTTTCCTTTAGATTGCCATTGGTAATATGGGCATATTTTCACTGGCCTGCCTATTACAAATCTTGAGGTGATTTGAAACTTGCATGAAGGAAAAGTATTCATTTGTCTAAAGTTAGGACAACCTTCTTTAAAATATATGAAGAATGATTTTAACTAAAAAAAACAACTAAACAACAACAACAAAAAATCCCACCACCACCACCACCACTAGTTTTGTCCAGAGGGGACAATTTATTTTGCATCATTAAGTTTAGCAGCTGCCAGTGGACCATAGAAAGAATTGTCAGCTCTCAGCAGTAAAATTGTGCAGGATAAAATATGGAGCAATTACTCCATCCACCACTGATGGTTCTTAATCATGTACAGTCATTAGAATCTCTAGTATCTAGCTGGTAGATAAAATAATGATAGGAGTATGACTGAAAGAACTCAAAAGGTCTTCAAAACATGAAAACAAATAAGAAAGGGAATAGTAATGCTTCAATACAGCAAATGATAGAAAATGGTTTGCTAACTGAGGTTGGCTATAGTTGTAGAACAGAGAGACAAGTGATTACTCTTATATTTGCTTCAGAAGAATTAAAAGAGACAAAAATATGAAAATAGTAAATCAGATTAGTCAGATAACTTCTACTTGATATATTTTCTTAAACTCCTAGAGACTGAGGAGTAGGCTATATGTGCTAGCTAGTTTTCCTATTAACGTCAAGAGATTTGCCCTTGATTTCAAAAGAATTAGAATTAAAGAATGAAGACTAGGATTCATCATTTATAGCTTTAGCTACCTGAAAATAAGCTACTTTTTAAAATTTCATGTAAGTTATGCAGAATTCCTACCAAAAGATTGATTTGGTTTTAAATCTTGTTAAGATCCCTTTTCAAGACAGAATAAATCTCACTCGAGAGAGACCGATTTCTTTCCAGTGTTCAAAGAAGACTGAGTAACTTACAGAAAACTTGATTAAACAGATTCCACTTGAAGTACTCGTAACAAACATGTAACAAAACAAAATAAAAACAAAACAACAAAAAAAGCAGAAAATTGAGATAGAGTTGGTTTTGTAACACATACAATTTTCTACTTTCTATCTATAACAAAATTACATTTTCACGTCTGGAGTTTATAGTAATAAACAATGGTGGAAAAAGCAAGAGCTGTTGAGTGAGCCATTTATGTCCTGAAATGAGTGACGTAGATACTAGTAAGATGTAATTCAGAGATGTACTAGCCAATTATCCATGTTTTTGTTGGTCCCAGTGAAGCCTTATGGAAACAGCAGTAATGGAAATGGCCTCCTGAGAATGTCCATCATTTTCCACTGTGCAGTCTTATTGTAGATGACGTTGTAATGACTCAGATTAACTGTTATACCTACATGAAAGTCTACAAAAAAGTCATAATTTCACTGTCAATTATTTGCATAAAAGTTCTCAAACTTTAACAGATTGGCAGCTACTTCAATAAAACATTCTTCCCCATTTTTTAAATCTATGGTAGTTTAATATTTAAATGCTATTTATTAATGTACACAATTTATTATTAATTTATTAATTTACTTTATCAATTTATTAATGTACTTTATCAAACCTTTAGTTTTCAAATTTAATGTTTATACTGCATACATACCAAAGAGGCATCTTTGCTGTTTTTTAATACTGCAGGACAATTTGTGATTAGATTTACATACATACAACTCAATAAAACATATGTGAAATTATTTCCAATACTATGGTTTAATTGGAAGAAGAATTTGACCTTTCATCTTTTTAATCCACAGAGCCTCTTTGTAGGGAGAGGGAAGTTACCCTGAATAGAATGGTTTGGACTTGATGTGGTTAATAACACTTTCTGATTTGCTCAATTGATTTTATTTTAAACTCTGTCAACAGTTTAACTGAAGCAAGGAACTTTGCTGCAACTTTATTTCTTGCAGTTCTTTAAGGAGCCTGTTCTCTCTAGTGGTTTCACATGCTTTCCAGCAGAAAAAAAGTGTTAGCAGTTTAAAGTGATGCGAACTCAAGCAATCAGAAAAATATATTGGATGATGTGGGTGCCATTTCGGAGAGTCAGTGAAGGATGAGGGTAATGAATCAATCTGATAAATTGTGATTGGCCCTTAAAAAGACAAGGTAAAGAAGTAAATCCAAATTGGTTAGGGAATGTTCATAGTACCAAATAAAATTACATTGAGGCTGCCACCATATACCATTCTATAGAGCTGCTCTTACAGGCGGAGTATCATCAGGAAAAACATAGTTAAAAGCATGGATTAAAATGAAACCTCAAAAAAATGAAAAAAAAACCAAAAACAAAATCCCACAACTCTAAAAATAATGCACTGGTGATAGTGGAGAACAGCAGAACACAACATCTTTCACCTTTAAGTATTTCATGCATATCCAAGTCATAAATCAGTCCAGGAAAATTCAAACCTAATTTAAGATGGCTAGGAAAATAAGCCTGTGGCTAGGGCTTTTGGATCACATTGGTAAGAAGGCTGTAAAAAGTGAAGGAGTCAGAATGTTGTAGCCAAGTAAATGTCACTGACTAGATGGAAAATTGAATGTCCTCCAATGCACCTGAGCATTAAGATATGAGGCACATTTTTGTTAATCAGAGGGAAAAACATGAAACTCCTAAGGATCCAGGACTTTACAGAGTTAACAGACAATGTTTCCTGGCTTAAAGAAGATGATCTATTTTTATCATCTTCTCTGGACTAGGCTGTGCATTCTCCTGACATTCCCCATTCTCTTCAAGTCTTCCTTGCCTCCATTTCACTTTGAAGGAAGTTAAATGAAGAATAATTCTTCATTATTTTTTTCTGCCTTTTTACATCAGGCTCAAATAAAGTTAATATAAGGTTCAAATCATTGATAATCATTAATAATTGTAAGGTATAAGGAGCTTCTTTCTCTACACTATCCATTGTGACTGTTGCAGTTTTTAACAGCAATGAGGCTTGGATAAAATTCAAGAGCTCTTCCTTAAAAATACATAACAAAACATTATTCTACATCTCTGTCCAGAAAACTGTGAAATTAACTAAATTAAGCTATCCAAATACACAATTAATATAAGGAAAGAAAAATACAAGGGAAGAAAAACATGATAGGCTTGATTTAGTTATCTAAATCTAAGAACATAAGAACTTGGTGCTGTTTATATCTCACAGGTATTCAAGATTTCTGTATGGGGAAGGCTGCTATAGCAGGGGAGATTTGCAGGGGACCCATGCCCTATCTAGAGTGTCAGTTGGTAGACTAGGCTGTATGACCTTTGATGTTTGAAAAGGCATTAGGCAACTATGATAAAGTAAATGAATCTATCCCATTGAATAGGAGTGCATTTGATAGTAAGTCACTTGAATCTAGATATCTATATGAAGGTTCTGTCTGTCAGCTAGATGTCTTAATTCCCATTATAGTGAATGGACATGAGACTTCATTCAGTCTTAGGCTAAAACAGACATTTTGTGTCATTTGAGATACCACAGGATAACCCAGCTGGCATCTAGCTACCTCTCTAGTACATGAAAGTACATGAAAGCAACGTACATGAAAGTACGTGAAAGTGTGTGCATTCTGTGTCATACCTGCCAGCTTCATTCAGAAGTCTCAGATCTGAGACATTAAAGATTTGCTTCAGGATTAGTTAAATTCCTCCCCCTGACTTCACTGAATACATCAACTAGGAGAAAAACATAGGTATCTAATGCCACCTGAAATGCTCTGGGATACTGGAGACAGCCACACAAGGCAGCTAAATAGGACAGAGGAGACTCATGACCTAAGTAGCAGCAAGAAGGTTAGTAAAAGATCGTAAGGCATCTCAAAGAGTGCTAAATGCCTGTTTAAGTAATACAGTCAATGCCTGTTTAAATAACTCAATCAAAGCCTATGCCTTTCGTGATTTTAAAGCATTCAGAGGCTCTTAGCTTCTCTTTAGACACCTATATGTAGGCACTTCAATTCTGGTGTCTTAATCTGGAGCTGAACTCCATTCAGTAATATCATTAATAGTTCTCAAAAACCAGACATTCATCTCATAGTGTACACCGGTGGTAATCAAAGTCTACATCCTTAACCTCTAGTTAAGTGACTGATAAAACAACTTGTCTCTACTGCTTCATCTGATAGTACAGATATTTGTTTCTTACAATAGTGCTAATTTTCAGGTTTATCCAACCTCTGTCTGTTGGAGGCAATTTGGATAGTGAAGTTTGACATGAATTACTGCTGAACTTGATGATAATAGCTTTTTTTGCCAGTAGCCACTCCTGCTAAATGTACACATTGCTGATCATGCTAGCTGTGGTCCCATTAATCACCATTAGCTGGTGTGCCATTAGGTGCTTTTGCTAATTGTATTCTCATTTAGCAGTTCCCACTAACCTGTTTAGTGCTAGTTGTCACCATAGTAGTTTATATAAACCCCATGTATACATGTTGCTAACTGATTTGTTCTAATTTGCAAACTCTCAGATCAAAGTAGCACTGGACTCTTCACGTGATCTGCTAGTCTATCTTTTATAGTAATTCCCTGTAATATTTAAGAATGAAGTGAAAACACAAATCAGTTCAGATTCCCTCTCATAGCAGCCAGATTTCCCAAGCCTCCTCACTAAAAAGCAAAACAAGAAACCCCCAACCCAACCCAACCCAACCCAAAAAACCACCAAAACCCTCCCAGAAAGTCCAAAATTTCAGAATCTGCAGTGCTGCAAGTTGTGGTGATTGCCTTACTCGGGTGATTCCCTGACTCCTTGCTCAAAGCTGGGCACAGCTGTCACCCATGCTGTGAGCAAAATAACTTCAACAAATATAATTTTCTCAGGTTAACAAAATATGTTTTTTAACAGAAACCTCTCTAAGCTATTACCATGTAATTGGCAATTAACCTTATCCATTTCATTATAGCCATTGCCCCAGCTTTTCACTGGAGGCAAAAATGCTTTTAACCTATTGGGATGTTATCTCAGTCTTCATCTGTAAGTAGCAAAACACTAGGTTTATGCTAGTTCATATATTTTCATTTGCTGGTGGAGTAAGTTTCAAAGTAAATGCCCCTGAGAAAATAATTTTGGAATATGCAATATAGGTGAAATTAGTTTGCAGGATATATTGGGCACAGGTGACAAAGTGTTGGCAGTGGGGTGCTGCAGGTTTGGCCACTGTAAGGAGGGCCATGGAGGACCCACACCAGAAGATATTAGTATTTTCTGAAGGACTGCAGCCTATGGGAAGGACTCACAATGGAGCAGGGGAAAAGTGTGAGGAGGAAAGAGTGGCAGAGACAAACTCTTATGGACTGACCACAACCTGCCATTCCCCATGACACCTGTACCACTCGGAGATGAGGAGGAGGTAGAGGACTCTGGAATGAAGGAATAATATTTAGCCTGGGGAAAAAGGAGGTGGGGGGAGAGGGGAGGGGATGAGATGTTTTAGTTTTTGTCTTTGTATCTCTCTATCCAAATCTATTTTATTTGGTAATAAATCAAATTAATTTTCCTCAAGTTGAGTCTGTTTTGCCTGCGATGCTAATTGGTAACTGATTTCCTTATCTTTATCTCGGCCCACAAGCTTTTTCATTTTATTTTCTCCTCCTGTCCTGTTGAGGCTGAGGAGTGAGAGAGCAGCTGGGTGGGTGGCTGGAAGCCAGCTAGGGCCGGCTCACCACACAGGAATATAACATATTCTAGCCTACCAGTAACCTGCCAAAATAAATATAAACTTGCAGAGACCTTGTGAGATGTAAGTATAATCATTTTATATTAAATATTATTATAATATCAAGAATTTTCAAACATTGAAGAGAATAACCTTTTACAATAACAGTGATTCATGGACCTATAAAGAATCACAACCTCCTGAAACCCAGGTCTTGGTTTTAGCTGTTATACTATTGTTATGACTGTAATACACATTGAGTTTTTTGACATTTGTGTAATGATATTAAACAACATGTGACAAGGTTAGCATGACATGACTTTGTTTTTCTGTTAGGTCCTGTAAAGGCAAATCATTCTTTTTCTCTGTAAACATGTGGCACTTTCACATCTTAATATATAATTTACTTTAGAAATGAATGGTCACTGATATCAGAATTTGCTGCCTGCAGCTTAACCAGTCAACAACCACACTTGCTTTATTTTATTATTTACTAATTAATTTATTTGTACTTTTTTTCACTGAAATAAGTTTTCTGGAGTATTCAGAATCATATTGTAATTCTCAAAGAATGGATAAAACTAAATGAAACTTCAATTTTTGTAATGGAATGACCAAGTATAGCATTTAATAACCATATAAAACTCCAATATCTTGTTGGATCATTACTTCAGAATGTGTTCATAGATGAAGAGACAAAGAAAGGAGCTTAAACTGATCCAAAACTACGTTGTTTTCCCTAAGTAATTTATATTCATCAGAGGCAGGTATTTAAACAGTAACAAAACTAATGAAGCACTGGTGACTGAACACCTATTGGCATGTTTCTTGTTATTTTTCTCCTTAAATCTTAATGAGGTGTAATTACAGTTTCTCGTATTTTGTCTGGAACATGCATTATTCTAACAGAGAGTAGTGACAAGTAGCTGTGTCTGACTTCATGAGCAGCAAACTCACTGAAAATATGTAAATGAGGAACAACAAAGAAGAGCCTGGAGATATTAACATCTGTGTGAATGAAGCAACCATTTCACAACTCAGTGGACCTTAAACAAAGCAGACATTGAAATCTGCTCAGTACATGGGGTGGATTTTTAAATATGTTCGAATACTACTTGTCGCACAGCTGTCACTAAAGCACTGCTTCAGTCACACAGGGATTCTGCTCTGACATTACCAGCATGTAAAAATGATAAATAGTTTATATATAAATGATACAATATCTATAATAATTTATATAGTTTGCATATAAAAATGATAAAAGTTAATGATAACTTGTTTTCCAGCATAGTAAAATAAACATTTTTGACTCATGTCTATGAGTTAGAGATCTACTAACACTTACATATCTCTGGTAATTTAGACAAGTAGAGATGGAGAGGCATCTGCTAGGAGCAAAATAGCTATTTTACCAATTGACCTAGTAACTAGCTGGCTAGCTATCTCATTTCTGTGTAATATTTAAGAAAGTATATTGCTTTTGAGGAGAATATGAATTTTGAATGAAAGATAATTCATCCCTTTATGAGGAAGGGAAGGAGAAAGCCACTCTTCTACTCTCTGGAAAAGTAGGTTTCCCTAGTCAACTTTTTCCACAGAGTAAAGCAGAGGATAGTATAAGAACTGTTTTGTGTCTTAGAATATTTTCCTTTAAAAAAAGTAGAAACACATGCTACATGTTGGTTGGAGGAGGAGCTTGAAGATTCAGTTAAAAAATTTTTTTCAAA
This sequence comes from Ciconia boyciana, assembly GCF_034638445.1. NCBI lineage: Eukaryota > Metazoa > Chordata > Aves > Ciconiiformes > Ciconiidae > Ciconia > Ciconia boyciana. The sequence continues at coordinate 180,264,574 of NC_132934.1, forward strand.
TAATTATAAACTTTACAGAGTACTCAGCTGTATTATTAATTTAACTAATATCTGTAATAGTTATTATTACTGTTACTGGTATAATACTGGTATTCATCAAAATGAATTACATACATCTTATTTTATGTATGAATCCCATAAATAAAATTTGTTAATATAATTTACTAGAATATTGCCAGTGTTATGCCATTTAATTAGAATAACTGAGAGGCAAGCAGTATTTTTTGGTAATACTTTGGTAACTCTTTCTTACGCTCACCAGATTATCTCCTTTAAGGACCATTCTTAGATATTGGACAAGCAGTTTGAACATGTATTAATAAGAATTCCTGATTTAGACTAGCTATATCCAGGCATCACTTATTTATATTTCTGTCTGAGTGTTTTACTCTTTTACTGACTTACTCCTAAGTACCTAATATCTTCATCCACAAAGTACTTCAGTGTCACAGCATTGCAGTGCCTGTCACTTAAAGATCTGATACTAAAATCAGCCTTGATTAAAATGTCTAAAATCTGAATACAACACATGGAGATAATTGGGCACCTCACACAGAATCACAGAAGCTATCACACCAAGGGAGGAGCTGCTTAGGGAAACAAAGAAATGCACACACAAAATTAGTGGAGATGAATCTCAGTATGGTACTCTTTCTTTTTTTCTCTCTTTGACCCAATGAAGCAACAATACTCTGCTTGAGTACCTTTTTAGCGTTGAAGGAATGTTCCTGTGTACCATAAAATACCACATCAAAAGATTGTGATCCACTACTCATCCAGCCAAACTCATTATGTGATGTTTATAATCAGTCAGTTGAGTCAGATGGGATAATTTCTGTTCTATTTACCTTTAAAGCAAGAGGAAAATAGTTAGAAACATTAAATAATACTAAAATATAGTGTCACTATTTTGGTTTGTGCATTAGTTTGTCATTTGCAAATTTATCCATATAACCACTTTAAATTGTAATTCAGATTTCATAAATAAATGTTTGCAAATGGAGGACTAGAATCTGTAGGCCTTTTCAGTTTTTGATCACCGCTGTACACGTTTTTGCTCTGGTGATGCAAGCCTTTATTCAGTCTTTCTTGTACTGAACTCTGCCTGAATGCTGTACAAAGAGGAGGAGGAGAGTTATATTAAAAGAAATTCCATACAATTCTGGAAGATATCCTACTTCTCTTGTGTAGGTCAAGCTCTCCTTTGCTTAACTTCATCTTTAAATCGCTGTAGATTCTGTTGGCGGATACCAAGAAAATTATGTCTTTATCCCTGACAGCCCCTTTGCTCAGTGACTGAAAATTAAACTAATACCAGTCTATGATCCAGATCCAAAGCCCTCTTGAGGTTTAACCCCAGCCGGCAACTAAGCCCCACACAGCTGCTCACTCCCTCCCTCACAGTGGAATGGGGGAGATAATCGGAAGAGTAAAAGTGAGAAAACTTGTGGGTTGAGATAAAGACAGTTTAATAGGTAAAGCAAAACCCACGCATGCAAGCAAAGCAAAGCAAGGAATTCATTCACTACTTCCCATGGGCAGGCAGGTGTTCAGCCATCCCCAGGAAAGCAGGGCTCCGTCCCGCATAACGGTTACTTGGGAAGACAAACGCCATCACTCCAAATGTCCCTCCCTTCCTTCTTCTTCCCCAGCTTTATATACTGAGCATGACATCATATGGTATGGAATAGCCCTTTGGTCAGTTGGGGTCAGCTGTCCCAGCTGTGTCCCCTCCCAACTTCTTGTGCACCCCCAGCCTACTTGCTGGTGGGATGGTGTGAGAAGCAGAAAAGGACTTGACTCTGTGTAAGCACTGCTCTGCAATAACGAAAACATTCCTGTATTATCAACACTGTTTCCAGCACAGATCCAAAACATAGCCCCATACTAGCTACTATGAAGAAAATTAACTCTATCCCAGCCAAAACCAGCACACATCAAAAGAAAGGCCCTTTTGTATCTAGACTCATGCAATCTACACTTCTCATAAATGTAATTTAGATAAAGAGCTCATAAATAGTCCCTCCCTTCTCCAATTTTAAATAATAGATCAGGTGAAATAGAAAAACATAAAAATAAATGTTTCGATCTGGCATATCTATATTTCTTGAACTGCTTATTATCATCCAAAGTGTGTCAATGCTGCAATTCACAAAGTAATTGAAAACACAACTTCTTCTTGATGCTTTCCCTTATTTTATGGCACTTACTAGAGCTGAAGAAGCAGACTTTGACAATATTATCAAAAAATATATTCAAATGTTTGAAAATAATTAGCTACACAAGAAAATAATTAATTTTCCTTTTTATATTAAAAAAATGAAAATTATTAGTTGATATTGCAATGGGCTATAGAGTTAGGTAACATCCCAAAGAACTTTCAGTAGACCATGTTTTATCATGTCTGTGACACACTGGATTTTTACATTGCCAAAATATTTATTTTAAATATGGACTACATATGGACATTTTAAATATGGACTACAACAGCTCTGGGAAAATTGTATCTCATTTTAAGATGTGCTTCACTTAACTCTGAAATTCATATTTAAATCTGGGACAGGAAATACCAGAAAACTGGAATAATTCTAAACATGATCTAAAGCACTACAAATCAAGTATTAACTATAATATTGAATGCAAATGTAGCCTGTCTTGTCCTCTATAAGTCACTTATAAACAGAGTCCAATAAACTCTAGTGTTGATAACCTAGTCAAATATAGTAATCTAATCTCTCTTGAAAGACCTTGCAAAAAGTTATGTACTTCTAGATATAGACAATTTTTCTTTGTTTTGTTTATTAAGCAGAGTTAGGTGACTAGGACATAGTGATTAACTTTAAGATGTGGGTAGTAGAAGAGAAAACACTTATCTAAACACCTGAAAATGTACTCACAAAATAACCTCCAATTAACAGTTTAGTTACTAGATTTTTTTTTTTCCTCTGTAATGTATAGAAACCATTAATGACCATATTGTTACAAAGCTGTCTTAAAGTTGTCAGAACTATCTGCATAGAGTTACAAACAATGTCCACATATTTTCTTTCATATATATTGATTTGAATGCTTCACTGGATAACTCTCTTCTCCCCTCCCCTCCTCTTTCCTCCCCTCTCCTTCCCTCTCCATTTCTACTTGAAGTAATGACTACTGAACAGACAAACAAAGACAAAAAATCCATCTTTTATGACAAAATTTTTGAATGGATAATCTTTTTGAGGCTGAGTTTGTTAGAAGGCTTAATATTTTGAGCTTCAGTCTTCATATGGAGACTTTGGGGCCTACAGTATCACAAGAATAAATAAGTAAGTAAAATGTAATAGCAAATCATGAACTGGAGAGATTCTAAAATTCATGTATATCATTTCTTAATTGACATGCTTTTGGCTTATAGTAGGTGGATATTATGATACTTGTGATGTGAAACATTTTTATTTTTAGCCTTTTGTGGATTGTTAAATTAAATTAATTTTTTAGTGGTGAATTATCTGGAATTAATCAGCTGAGTAAAACTTCGGTGAAGATGTGTAAGCAGTGCTGGATTCGAAGGGGGTTTTATTAATCACAGTCTGAGAGCTGCAGCTGCTGTCTATGTGTGCTGTACGATACAGCTGATGAGCTGCTGATTTGTAAGACAACCAGGCAAAGGTGTAATATGGAAATACTATTCAGCTAACAATGAAAGTGGTACCAAAAGAAACATAAAACCTATTAGAAGTAGTCCATGAAATATCTGTGCCTGTTGTACAGTTTCAGAAGGAAACAGTACTTTCTTATAGATAAATTATAATAAAAGTTCTAATTTTTCAGTTTGTAAGGGGCCAGTCAGTAGCTCTGAAAATGCTTAATGTTCTCAGTATATCACACAAAAGTTATTAGTGACGTGCAGCACTCTGTATTCAGATGCAAATACATACAAATTAATTCTGTAATATTTATACTCAAAATATCTAAAAATATTATGTTGAAACATATTTTAGACTAAATAGTTCCAGTAAATTTAAGATAATGAACAATAGCTCTTTATGTCTACTGAAAGTGGAGGAGGCTATTCTGCATCTGTCAAATGTTAGCTGGCAACCAATGAGAAAGAAATAGACTATATTAGGAAAACATATAAAAAGAAACCACTAGTGGACCTGAAAAGTGGGGCTAAAGTGGGCTGACAAGAATAAAAGCAAGCCTCAATATCATGCTCCCCCAGCAAAGAGGAGGAAAAAGCCACGAGCGTGAACATCATACTTCTCCTAGTGGAGACCTAGTTCTTGGTCACTCCTTGAAGAAAGCTGAAGTTCAATCCTAGGACCCAGAGGAACACTGGAAGAGTGAACATAACACCAAAGAAAAGGGGTAGATATTAGGAAAGAGTTGGTTTGTTTTGTTTGTTTGGGTTTTTTTTCCTATGTAATAATTTTCATGTATTTATTGAGATTTTTATGCAGTAACTTGGAAAATGAGTGCATATTATTTTAAGTAGAGCAATATATTAACCAGACTATCATGAAATTCTTAGCTCAATGTATATGGTGTGCTAACTCTTGTCCATGACAAGATTTTGAGCCTGACATTATAGCAGATTTCTCCGGAAAAGAGTAAGTTGTCATAGTCCAAAATACAGCCAAGAGGTGATCTAATAATTAATCAATATAAATTAACTAGGTTTTAGTGTTTACACTCAAATCCAAGTTCTCCTGGCTTTAGCAGAAAAAGGCTTACTTCCATGTATGTCTACACTGTCATTCAAAACAGGACCAGACACTGTTCCCTGTACTGAAGATGAGGTAACCCAGACTGAGTGCATTCATGCTACATAGCATTTGGTCTTGTGTACATGCCTATTTGACACATTTTTTGTGAGTAGTTTTTTATGGTGTTTTTGTTTGTTGGTTTTTTTTTCTTTCTTCTTTTTGTCTTTTTTCCCAGGCATCTGAACTATTGTGAGATCTCTGCTGAAGACCCTCAGAGTTATACAATTATGAAATAAAATTGAGGGTGTTTGTGACATGCTCTGGGGACATAAAGAAATGCATAAGTATCTGTAGGAGTATCTGAGGATGCAAAGCCTTTTGGGGAACTTCTGAGGACTGCGTAGGTCAAAGGGAACCAAACATGGTGCAGTCTTGCTCACACTGTTTATTATGAACTTTGCCTGGCATACATTATCTTCCAAACAGTGGAAGATAGTCCTACTATCTACAAATTTTTCTGAAATCTCAAATGTTCCTTTCCTTAATTATTTTCAATAATTAGTAAACACTGAGTGGCAGAAAACTTCTTATCCCATACAAATGCATCCGCAATGTTTCTAAACACATTGTGAAAAGAAACAGCAGATTCAAGTTATTCTACAGGTTCTGTTTCATCCCTTAATGTCACACCTGCTTGAATCAATAATATTGATGAAATGCAGAATTTACAAAGCAAAGAAACATTTACAAACATCAGAAAGAGTAATTTAAGTTAATTTAATTTAATTTGTTTGGAGATGGATAAGCTCACAGCAAACCAGCAAAACCAGAAAATTTAGTGGAGTGTGGAATTTTCTCCCATCAAGTAGGAATTATTTTGAAGCAGAGATTGAGGAAGCAGCATAAATTTCACAACACAGATCATGAAGAGTGTTCTGTTGACATTGGCACGATTCTTCATTATTTTTCACCAACAGATATTAAATGAAAAGTATAGGATTTAGTGTTGCTAGTGTAAAATATGACAATTGTTGGCAGAGCAAGAAATAATGCAATGGACAGTTCTTGCTTTCCTAATTCAGCCTCTGACTTTTATGATACTGTCCTCAAAAGTACTATGAAGGGACTAGTCAGTAAAAACCTCATGAGAAAAACAGTGCTGTCAAGGTGTGTTGTTTTCAGGTTCTGCTAGGGGAAAAACAAATTCTCTCACTTGTGTGAGCAAAGGGGTAAATCTTGCATTTGGCCAGACATGAGAACAGATTAATCTAATGAAAGAGAGCTGTGCTTTTGGATGATGACACATCTACTTATAATTTAACAAAAGAAAGGCAAAAAAAGCTTCATTGAAGATTCTTCCAGAAGCTTCTTGTTTGAAAAACTACTCAGATTTAATTACAGAGAGACGCAAGAAAGGATTATGTGTTATTGGAATAATGTGGAGAAATTAATACAAGTAAAAAAAACCCAACCCTGTGAATCAGCAATATTGAGCTGTATGCACATAATCATCAGCAAAATCACACCAAATTGGACACAATTTATGTACATTTCATTCAGAATTTAAATTTCCAGTTCTGAATGTCTTCCTGTTGAGAAGAAAACTTCTGTTCTTGTGTAAGTTGCTCTGACTGTCCATTCACAAAGGTCACTAAAGAAGGGAACAATTTCCATCCCCTGGCTCATAAATAGAGATCCAGTATTAAACGAACCAGTATTTTTCCATATATGTTTGAAAATATCTGTGGCTCAAACATGTAACAACTTCTTTTACAAACATATAACAAATAATTTAAAAGCAATTAGAATGTATGGAAAACACTAGGAAAAAATGGAAAATACTTCTGAAATCTTCATAAAATTAAATCTTAAGGACTAATTTCAGCATTTTGGCAAATAGCTGCTGAAGTGTAGTTACACACAGATCCTTATTTCTAAATTGCAATACAGGAAGAACTCAGATTTTTGCTACACAAAGGCAATCTCCACCTACCAAAAATGTATTTACTTATAGAAAGGTTCTGAACTTTATTCTATTATTCCCATTCTCCTTAGCTATGCTCTGCTTAACATAATGCTATCACTACTTCCTGGAGAGGTACTCATTAGGAGAACAGAAAATATGTGAGCATAAGTCTAGATTAGTCATTCAGACATTATGTTGGGTGGTTTTCAACTAATTAATACATTGATTAGTTAGTTGAAACTAATTATTAACTTCTCAATTATATGGAAATTGAGAAGTTGAGAATTGAGAAACTCTCAACTTCTCATTATATGGAATAGCTCATAGGCTGTTCCTCAGCTGATTTACAGTGTTTGGCCTGCAGGCCCATTCTTTCAATGACACCTGTTGCCTGCTTTGATGTTCAGGGCTGTCCAAGGATACTGTTCAGTTCTTGGTTCTTCATTTGCATCCTGCTGTTTGGTGCTGGTGTTCTCTTCCTCTAAGACCAAGGTAGAAGCCTCTCATCCTTGCCTGTTATCTTCTTTTCCCCTATGGCAAGATAAAACAGGATCAAAACACACAATGTTAACTCCACTCTTGCCTCCTTATTTTGAAGGTGTCAAAGGGTCAGTTTGGGATGGCACACATTCTCTGCCTGGCTATATTTTACTTCTCTTCAATAGAATTTGTTAAGTAAACACCTTGAGAGTACAGCTATGGAAACATAGAGGTGTATAGCATCATGACAAGTATCTCTCATTGAGGGTGCCCCGTTATTATTGCTTCCCACAAGTTAAGGAGAGGGTATTTCTGACAGGCAGCTTAGTGAAGAGCCAGCTAAAGAGATATTTTTGTGCTCCCTACAAATTTCTAAAGCCGAGGAATGTGCAAATTTCTACCAGAAAGTAATGGATATCTGGATAAGACTTCAGAAAAATAATACAAACACCTTTGAAGCTTGGGTGTACAAAGTACACTGCCATCATGCTCGTGACACATATCCCATCCTCATTTCTCCTTCCTCATCTGGAATGACTGAAAATGAATTGTATTTAGAGTATATTTTACTGTAATTTGGGTGCCATAAAGTACCATGCAATACACTGTAAACATAACATTCAGAAAAAATAAAATAAAATTTCAGTCATGTCAAACAAAGTACTTTTACCATTTGTCTTTAATGAAATCTACCACCACTAGCATATTCCCATAAGATTTTTTGTTTTGTAAAATTAATTTTGTGATGGAAATCTGCTGTACTGCATAAAAGTGCACCTGCTCTACTCAACACATTGGTAGTCTTTGATCAAGAGAAGTTTGAGCTTAATTTTGTGACTACTATACATTTCTCAACAATAATTGACTCTATTAGGTCACAGCATTGTATTTCTTGATCAGTTTGCAAATGTTAATGGTAAGTTAATGGTTAATGTTTTTATTTAGTTTTATTAAATAGACTATAGTCTTTAGGAAAGTACAGTAAAGAGAACAGACTGAATGATTTATGAACTGTGTTGTTTGAATCTTATTTTACTAGAAGCAGAAAATTACATGGTGCAAATGTATACAGAGACGTGCAAACAAAACTTTAGACAAAGTCTGATACAAAAATACTTGCTTCTTTATTTTCCATCATAACAAAAATTATATCTTCCTTGTTCCCAAGGGTTGTGGATAAAAGATTGTAATATTTATTTATTTATTACTTAAATTATATGTTGGAGAAACAGGAAAGGATGGAAGACTAAAATTACTTCTCTCATCTAATTTTGCAAATTGTCAACGTGAAGTTATTCTGTATTGCATTTGTAAACACTCTCAATTTAGTGAATCGACATGCAACCATAATGCACAAAACAACTGAGGACTACAATAATCTATAGACCAATGTTTAACATTACAAAGTGATCCAATTTTTCCTTCTAAACAATGTGTGTATTCAGTAGCAGTCAATCAACTTTTGATATGTTTTATGGGTGTTATCTCTGCACGCATTATCTTCGAAGAACTGTTTATTCAATCGGTAGTCCTTGAAGAGAATTATAATTTTATTTGTGAGAGCATCAGAAAAATATTTTCAGTTCCTACCTAATGGTAGCCATTAATGTTTACAAATTTTTCAAGGAATTAGCATCCTTCAGGGCTCATTATTTAATCCTGTAGATTTAATTGCATTAGTATTTCCATCTAGGTGGCATAGCACAAGATTTGATTCTGTTTGAATGCAGCTGTTGCACTTGAAAATGCTGCCTGGATTTTATACATAATTAAGACCAATATGTGAGTCTATGCCACATTTTAAAATCATACCGGATGCTTGCAAGGGCATTGAAGCAAGACAGATTGATCTACACACATAAACATGCACACACACACACAAACATTCTCACAAACACATAATTTTTCTCAGAATAGAAACAAATCATTGGAGAAGTATTTCAAAACCCTAGGTTGTGTCATCCCATCAGCTTTTGAGCAAAGCTCCCTATTGAGAATTCTGATTAAAAATTGATAATATTATATATAGTAGCTTTCAAAGTTAATCACAAAGATTCAAAGTTTTAAATGACTTTGCAAATAAGTACCACTCCCAGGGCCCTGAGGGATCTAATAAATCCTGACCAACCTCTCCTGAGGCCTCAAACCACACTTATGGGCTCAGAGGCTCCATTTCAGCTCTACTTGGGGCCATCAGCCCCTTCCTGAGCTATGTTGAGGGAGTGTCAGTCTCCAGCTTAGCCACAGACATGCCCCTGTCTGGCCATGTAGCCCCATCATCTGGACCCCAACCCATGGACCCCCAAATCCTGCTGTGCCCTGACAGTGAGCTTAGGCCTTCTTGAGCCCTGAATTGAGGGCCATAGAGCCATAATCTCTGGCCATGAGACCACAAACCCTCCTCAGGGACCAGCCTTTCCCTGGGCTCTGATTTCCCCGCAGTGCTGACCCTTCACTCAACCCCAGGCTCTGAAGTCAATCCCTCCTTTTGCACTCAAGTCTCTGGGGCTTGTCAGGGACGGCCTCAAGTCTCCTGTGCCATAGCCCTTTCCTTGATTGTTGTCCTTGCCCTTACTTCGTTCCCTGAAACAGTGCCCTGACACACCCACCCTGCCCACAGCCCAGAATCCCATTTCAGCCCCCCAGGACCATCAGTGACATTGCAGCAGGGCCAGTCTCCAACTCCCCACAGCCATGTGCTGTCCAGTCATCGGCCCTGCCAAGCCAGGATCACCTGTGAGCCCACATCCCATCCCAGCCTCAGCCCATCCCCATCCCCATCCTCAGGGAGGTGCCCGTTGCCTGGAGCTGGGGTTGTCCCTGGTGCCCCCACTGGGTCAGCCCCATGAGGAGCTCCCATAGCACACAGCCCCTGGCCCACAGGGAGCAGCCAGCCCTGTGGGGCCCTGACAGCCAAAAGGTACAGGATCCATACACACAAAGTCAAGAAAGACAGAACACGTTAATTAATATAATAATGTATTCATAATCACAACTCTTAAACCTGTCTATAGGTTAATCGCACCCTCATGTGGGGGTTAACAGAAAAGATTTTGGCTGCTTGTGAATCTGGCCAGCATATATGATGAAATAATGAGATGAAACAATTCTTTGTGTATTTCTGTCCATTGTTGTATTAAATACAGACTATAAGCTGATAGAAATCTGATCATCTAATTTGATTATTTATGCAGCCTGACATTCTCCTACAGGTACTTTTTTGATTTTTTCTTTTGTTTTGTTTGGTTTGGTTTGGTTTGGGGTGTTTGTTTTAGTACCATCCCTTTCAGATACACACAGAGAGAGGAAGGCAGATGTCCTACCCTAAAGTTTTTACAATTCACAAAAAATACTGAAAACAATGAGAGAAAAAAAACACAGTATCAACCTGAAAATATTTGAGATTCTATCACTTTCTGGAATATTCATGTCTGCCAGGAATAAAAACAATAATTTCTGTTTCTTAATTTGAACCAGAGTCCCAAATTATTATTGTATTTTTATTTGTGTAATTCTTAGTTGAACTACTTGACTTTAATATTGACTGCTTCTCTGGATATCCTTTCAACTTCACAGTGAATTGCAGTACATTTGCTACCTGCTTCAGTCAGGATTAAAATAACTTTCAGAAAAGCTAAAATCAAGGAGGAACATATCCCGAATACACCTTATGCTATATAAGAATATCTGCAGATTTGGGGCAAATAAGGATAATTTTAGGGCACACAAATACCATAGTAATGGTAATGCAGCACTAAGTTATTGACACAAAACTGCCCTAGTACCCCCAGAGTAAGAGTTGTATGTCACACTCAGTAGATTTCAAGTATAGTAAAGTTTGATACTGTTTCTTTAGCGTGAAGGATTCTTGTCCGCCCATATTTTAATGTGTGAAATTAAGAAAGCACTGGCAGATGCACCAAGAGCATTAAGTTAATCAATTACTTGATTATGTTAAATTTTAGAACTTATAATTTTTTAAACAGCAGTTCCAAAATAAACTATTATAATCTGAGTGTTATTTGGGTAGCTATGGCTATCTTAGCTATTGCTGATAGCTTATTTTAGCTGTGTACTTAAAAGAAAAAAATAGATTAAGAATTTTCCAACAGTATTACTGACAAGTCAGATTGAAGCAATTATTAAAAGCAGTGATAAATCCTCAAGAAAAGTTGCCTAACTCCCAAGAAGCTTCAGAACTCTGAATGTGATATTTATTTCAATTTTTACCAAGAATACTTTCTAAATAAACTCACATTCGAAGAAGTTTAATGAAAGAAAGAAGTTGACAGAGTAACAGAAATGTGATGTCATTAACTTGAGATAAATTGAAATTTAATACTGTCCTTCTACTAAAAAATTCAAAATAACTATTTCTGAAACATACTCCTTATCAAAACTGTCACTGAAAATAAGTAACAAATACCTTAACTAAAGTTAATCTCTACAACAATCTTAGTTTCCAAGTCTGCAGCCTCAACATAACTGAAAAATTTCTTTCTTCCACTTAAGCTTTTTTAATAATTGTCTCTAGGAGACAATATCAAATATTCTACAATAGAGTTTCTGAGTGGCAATCTGGAAATGATTAAAATAAAAACATATAAACATATGTACAGTATCAGTGGACCACAATATTTTATTTCAGTGTTGTGGCTTTCTTGGGGGTTTGTGGCTGGTTTTTTTAATACCATGAAATGTAAATTATGATAGAAAGCAATTTGAGATTGTGGGTGACTATTTGTGATCATTATTTTTGAGTTATGGGAAATACCAAGTTAAATAAAACAATTTCTTGGATTTTTTCTGAACAGGTATCAAAACCCAAGTCTTTTTAATTAACTACAGGATGTTTCCAATTTAAAAAAAAAGAAATAAAAATTCAGCCTCTCTGACCTTATGAACACTTTTCCCCTAAGAATTCTCTAGCTTATTACTTTCTTCTAATTTCCCAAACTGAAATTTCAATACAAAACCATTTTAAAATAATTTTGTTAACATTTTAATTGCTTTCTTTAAAAACATACTTTAAAACATATTCAATACTTTGAGTTACAATTGATTTTAACATTTTGAAATTTTTGCAGAAGGAAGCTTCAATTTTGCACATGAACCATGTAAGCATCCTTCCCTTCTATTCTCCAGAAATGAAGGAAAAAATAAAAGACCTTAAGAATTTTAATTGAGGGAACAGGTATATAGTTTAGGAATGTTATCTGTGTAGAAATATTAATTATTTGATAATGATCAAGATAAGAACTTTTATCCTATAGATGGTAGAAAATACAGATTTCCAATGTAAAACTTTGGAATTTCAAGCACTCCAGTTCTGCTAAAACCATAAAAATCAATTACTCTTCCTCTGTGGGTATCAGAGGAGTTTACAAAAAGGCAGCCTTTGTGACATCATTGAAATAGTTGGCTCAGAGGTCTAAATATAACAAGATTCTCATAGGTAAAACAAAAATAAGATAGGAGATACTATGCCTGCTATGTTATGCCTCTAATTAGCTGATATTAAGCCTCCAATATCTAGGACATGGTAATAAGATGTTAAAAACTGTCTGATACTGTGACATAAGAATTAATTAACATTAAAAAAAAGAATGAGAAGATAACAGATTAGATTTACCAGTCTTGCCTACATTCAGTACTCCATCTCAGAAAAATTTTAAGTGTCTGAATAATCCATGAAACCCAAAGATTAAGGTTTTAAGTATTGTGAGAACAGCTTATTGGAGTGAACATTACTCATGAAAATTGAATTACTCTTTACTGGAAAAAGAAACGTTCTGTTAAGCAGGAAAGGGTTTACTGATGGGACACACCTATCTGAGTGTTAGCCTTTTCACTGACTTGTATTTTTTCCCTCATTGCTTCACTCTAGATTGAGGAGCATGGGAAATAATCTTATCCCATGTGCCTCTCAACCTTAAAGTAATCTAATGTTTATGTCTGTTCCTGTTGTGTAAGCAAACATCACAACTAGGCAGTATATTCTAATTCACAGAGTTTGGGTAGCTTTTTAAATTATTCCAAAATGTCTATCATATGGATTCCAAATAAGCAATGGTTTAATCTTTATTTGTTTGTGTAAGACTCAATAAAAGAGAATCCCATTATCCTTTTACTCTGAAATATTTGCAAAAGTAGTTTCTATGTTAATAATGAGGTGTCTGGGAAGTACAAAAATACTATTTCATAAATTATACAGAAGATTCAAGAAGGGATTTAGAAGAGGTGCTTTGGGTTTAACTTTTGGGTTTTTTTTTAAATATTATTTTCTTCTCAGTTTTCAAACAAAAAGTTATTTTAGAGGGATCTTGACAGCTGCATATATATCACCATATCTATTGCACGTATGAATATTGAAGTCAGTGTTGCGTCAGTGCTGAGAAAGAAATGGTTTCTTATGCATTTTAAATTGAAGGAGTTTATTCCTACCTAGTCTCGGTTTGTGCTTCATCCTTACATCAAAGCATACAGGGCAAGCTCTTCCTGTCTTCAGAGCTTAGCTTGCTGTTGTGTTAAAGAGAACAGCAGCTTTGATGCTTACAGAAATTTTCCTCTCTTTATTCCTCCATTTCCTGGTGCAGCATGGACAGCAGGAACAGCAGATGGAGTGGAATAGGGAAAAATCTTATAAAGAGATATAGTAGGTGACATATTTTATCTCTTGGTCTGACATTTCAGAAAGGTAGTATTCTTTAAGAAGGGTGAATAACTCTCCAATACTGTGGTAATGAGCCTTCACCTCAACCCTTAATCTCTGCTGCACTTAACAAGGGCAACCTATTAGTTCATTCTGCAGTCTCTGCTATGATTAAATAACTAGTTACAGGCTTCTGTATAGGTGTGGACTCTTACTGCTACAACATTTTTATTTGCTGTTGAACTGTAGGGATGACTGAATGTTATCATTGTTTTTTGTCGTATAATGTAATAGATGTCACAGTTATTTTTTCCATGCACCACTCAACAATGTTCCTGGTGAATTACACTGTTTAGCCTGTGGTTTGGCATAGATTTAACTGGTAGCTACTTCTTGCCTAAAATTGATGATGTAAGTTGTTTGCAGCATTGTACTTCTATTACCAGAACCTTCTGGTAAACTAGCAGAGGGTTTGTGCCAAGGCAAAATTGTTCTTATATTCATTATGGTTCTTTAATTTGGATTTCTTTTATTTAAAATAATGTAGAACAGTGTACGTTGCTAACATAAAATAATTCTGAGTATCTGTGGAGAGTGTGAGACACCAGCAACAGTAATCCTAAGTGGACAAAATCTAATTCACATACATCTTCAATCATAGACACACTGCAAGCTGATTGCTGTATCTGAAGGTTAAATCACAGGTAGCTCTTTATTATCCATTCATGTTCTATGCAGCACCTGTTGCTTCTCCTATGGACTACGGCAGCTTACCTGAACAGAGTTGCAAGCACAGTCAGCAAACCACCAGCCTGCATTCTATTCTCAGCTCCCGTAGTAATCGAGAAAACCTCAGGTGGTACCATGTATGCTCTTTTTTTAACAGAACGAGGAAAAATAGGGAGAGGAGACAGATGTTAACAGGTGGATTTAAAAAAGAAAGAGTGCACACACACTTTCTCTTTTTCATATGCATACATACTTAAATCAGAAAGTAAGACAGTAGGAGAGAGATAATAGGAAGAAGAGGAAAAAAGGAAAAACAAACAAGACCAAGACACAACAGAGATGGATATAGAAAATATGCATAAAAGACATTTGGGATTTATCAAATCTACTTAGAAAAAATTATGTGCTGGAAACATTTTATGAGATGATTCAAGATCAGCTTTTGTAATTCTAGTCTTTTATATCACTGGTTTATCATTTTCACCTTACAGGATTAAAGTCAGGCCTTTTAGAGGTAACTAACTTAATTTCTTCTGCTAGCTAGATTGTTGACAACACAGAGTGCACTTTGAAGTTCCTGCTGTAGCACTTCTGATGTTTCGCTAAGAGAGCGTGCTGTGAGGTCACTAATTCAACAGCTCTGACATAATCAGCTGGAGAAAAACCACATATCTCAGTTTGCTGCCTTAGATCTTCTACGCACTGGAAAGTTGACCAGAATCAGGCTTTTAGGTATCCCCTCTAGCTTACTAAGAAGAGGACTCCTAAAGTCACTAATAGAGAATTGCTAGTAGATTGCAATACAAAAATACAAATACATAGAATTCCATATTCTCCAACTGGGGGCAGGGGGGAGAAAAAGAAAGAAAAAAGGAAATTTGTCGTTAAATGCTTTTACATTACATTAATAATGGCAAGTCCTGGCTTTTCATTACAGGTAAGAGCCTATATAGCTCTGATTATCTTAAGTTATTGATAATTTTAGCACACTTTCTGACGTAAAGTTGTAGATCTCTGCTGAGATTACTAATACATTTTTTTAAATTATTATTTCCAGTTAATTGTAAAGTGAAATTGTAAGGTGAAAGCATTGATAAAATGACTGGTATCCAGAGAATACTTTCGTAGTCACTAGAAAAAAATATTTAACACCTTTGCCATTTTATTGACTAATTTAAAGGTAAAGATCCTTTAGTCATTGGTCAGCACTTTCTACCTGTCTGAAATGGTCCAGTGGATTGCTTTCTTCGAAATTGTTACTTTTGCTTGTATATTTTTTTGGAGCATATGTAAAATTGCAAACCTTCATTAAACTCGTAGTTCAGCATTTCTAATTCACAAAGAAACGAAGAAACCATTCTTCTACTTTAAATCACAAATAGAAAAATTAGATGTCTAACCTGAACTAGATGTCAAGTTAAAGTCATGTAAGATTTTGCAATATCTGCAAGAAAATAAACAGTTGTTTATCTCATTTGAAGGGAGGTGTCTAAAATTTGAAAACAAACAAACAAACAAACAAAAAAAGGTTTGTCACCTACATTTTCCTTTCCTCCACTGTTTATAAAAGGAACATAGGATAAATCACTGCAAATTAGACTTACATAACTTTAGGTTCCTATGGTAAAGTATAAGAATCCCACTCTAAACTTCAGTTTCTCACTTTCTGTATCTCATATGCTGGGTTCATGTGAAGGAATCAAGAGATTACTGAGCAAAATTAACTCCTAGACTGCTAGTGGAAAGGTGGGAAGAGTTTTACGTGAGTCACTGACATCTCATCCTCAGTGTTGTGCATGATAAAGCCAATGGCTTTGTTACATAAGGTTACATAAGTTGGGACCCAGTCAAAACTGAAAATTCTGTAATTAAAGGAAAACATAATTTCTTAAGTGCTTTGCAGGGGAAAGAACGCTAAATCATTTTCTTGTCTTCTAAGGGGCTGAAAGCTGCTTTATTGATAATTTGTTTCATCCATGAGATCTGTGGTATCAGCAGAGCAGTCTGCAGCTTTTGCATGTCTTCCAGCACTCTGGTGTAAAGTGAAGAAACAGAAGGCATAAAAGTAGAGGGAATACTCTGAGTTTGAGAATATATTTTGTTCATTTACTTTAACAGTTGCATTGTGACAGAATTATTTATGGATATATAGTAATTATAGTACTAGGCCAGACATAGAAATCACATAGTCAATATTCTATCTACAACAAAGGTCAATAGCAAATGTTTTAGGAAAATTAAGAACACTACAGTGGAAAGATATAGGATAATCTGAATCCCATATGAAGTCTCATCATGATTTCTAGTTGGAATATAATATTTCAACCTCTGAAGTATGAAATTTAATAACACTTCCACTTTTTAATTATTAATTAAAACTGTGAATATTCTTGCATCTAAATTTGCAGTGATGTTGGTCAGAAGAAAATTATGATCTCTTCAGTTCAAAATTATTCTCAAATAATCTCAGGTTCATTTAACTTTCTTTGTTTATCTTTGCCAGAGTAAGGCATATACAAATTATTTATTTCCTAAACTACATAGTGGAAAATTTTAAGCTAAACCACATTAAATTATAAACATAAACCAAGCTCAGAACCTTTTTATGGACCTCTTAATATTCAGCTCAACATCCATTTTAAACACACACGTTTTCCTATAGTCTGCACTTTTATGTATATGAAAGTTTGTATGTAAATGAAGTTTAATCTCCACTTTTTTAATGAGTACAGAACTATCTTTCCTGATTTAATATCTTTTGGACACTTTTGTAGATAATTGTTTTTTGGAATCTTCAGATTCTTTTAAGTTGTTTGAGTAAAGTTTCCATTACTATGTCTGACTAGAACTGAAGACTGGCCACTTTTTATGTGTTGACTTCCTGTGGCAATGAATTTTGTACTTAGTTAAACACTACATGAGATAATATCTTTTTTAGATGTTTAACTCTTCAGATTTTAATTTCACTTATTTGGTTTTTGTTCAGCTTTGAGGCAGAAAAAATACTCTGATATATCTTGTCCATACAGCTCATTTATGATTTATTTTTATAATGTTATCTCTGTCCTATTGTGCTAAGACATATTTTAAGAATAAAAAAGAATCCTTCAATGTTTGATTTGAAAGATTCCTCAGCTCTTTGGTCATGTCATTATCCTTTTTTTGAATGTCTTTTAATTCTGAATTGTCCAATATACCCCAAACATTTTAAAATATGTAACCACATTTAAATAAGCTCACCATAATATTCTTTGCATGATTTACTTCTCCATCCCCTATACATCCCAGTGTCTTGTAAGAGATATTTCATCACGTTTGTACAAAGAACAGTGGTTTCTCCTGTGCAGTCAACGTTAACTCCAAGCTTATTTTCGTGGCTAGTGTTGTTAATTGAAATTCTTGTAGGCTATATGAATAATTTCAGTTCTCATCCAGTGTGCTTAATTTTTATTGAAACTAAAATTCATTAGTAAACCTTTTATCTATTTAACTGCTGCTTTAAATATTTCAAGTTTCTTATCGCTGTAACTGGTCCTAACTAACTAAATTTTGTGTCTTCTGTAAGGCTTGTTGACTAGTCTCCTAACTTGCAGACTCTTAAAAAATATATTATCAAAAAAAAGCATAAAATTGAATCTCAATATTACTTGCTTTTAACTTTTTACAGCGGTGAAAATGGATGGTTCATATTGCATCTTGATTTTTGACATTTAGAGCGTCTTACTCCATAATATTCTTCCTGCTGCCTGTGACTCTGCTTTAATTAAAATAGCAAGATTTCCAAACTTGGAAGAATTACTCAAGCCCTAGCATTTGTTATGTTTTGTTTATTTATATTATCTCATAATATGTTATGACATACTAGTAAATGTGTTTACTGAAAGTCATTGAGTTTTACAAATACAATATATTAACAAAATACAAGATTCACTCTACAGACTAACACATTTGTGAAAAATACAATGATGTGTAGAGTATCAGTGTTCTACTACACTAGTGAAATTGCACATTTTCTATTTCTGTATGAAATCCACTAGGAACTTCAAAGTGGTAGACAACCGAGAAAGAAATCAGAAGAAAATAGAAAAGCCCTTAAAAACTGTAAGTAGGTTATCTAGTTAACTAGCCTGTACTGTACTGACATGCTGTTAAGGGATTGTTGTTCTATTTTGTTTAAATAGACTTACTAGTTATGACAAAAATGTTAAGAAATATTAATATAGCTATTTATTTTTACAGCATCTCCACTCGTTGAGCACTTACCACATTAGATGATAGGAAATTATTGCAAAGTATGTGCTATTTAGTTACAAGGCGATAGGAGTCTTACTGGATTAGCTAAGCAGGAGGGATTTTAAAAGTTGTATCTTGTGAATACAATGACTGGGGCCATTTTATGATTAACATTTGCTGACTCTGATAATGTGATGTACTGTAGGTCAATTACATCATCAGTCTTTAGCAATGTGTAGTAATTACTAACTCTATGTTAAATCACATTCTGAGCTATCTAATGTGTGAGGACCTTCATTAGGTGATGCCCTGAAGAACACCCATGGAGTGTTAGAAGATTATGGCTTGAGTGTAGATATTTTCTGTTCAAATAAAAATGTTTTGGGATATTTTACACAGATGCAGCCTTGTACATATGAAGAACACAAAGTTTGTTGTCAACATTCATTAGTTATGCATCTTAACATTTCTACTAAGTAGAGAGAGCAATTGACTTTACAAGTTTGATATAGTACATTAATATTACACTAAATATTACACTAAATCTTTTTTACTTTCTCTCAGTACTTCTCTAAGCACTTTCAGTTCTTTTAGGATTTAATCTGTATGTTTTTTTAAAAAATTGTTAATATATTTGAAAACAAAAGGTAACCTAGAAGAAATGAGAAAACTTGAGCAATGCTGAGTTAAAAAAAAAAAAAAATCAAGAGAAGATATAAAAGAAAATACACGTTACAGTATCTTTGCTGTTCTACATCCAATAGCTTTATTAAATACAGTGAAGTGTCAAAAGCTGGTCATATATGTTTCGTAAATTACACATGATCAGAAATAGAAACAATATGTTAGAAACATGGACCTTGCTAGTAGAGATTCTATATAAACAGGAAAATCTGTCTAAAATTACGTATACCTAATAGTACCTTATCAAACAGATTTTTGAAAACTGGAAGCAGTTTGTTAAAAAGTGAAAGCATTTCCTAAGATTTACAAAAATCATAGGAATACCATTAAATTTTTATAGTTTATTAAACATTTATATAGAGTTGAAACTAAGTGTATCAGAAAGGATGTTTTACTGCTTACAGGCATTTAGGCACTGAAATACAAATACTTTGTGTTTAGCAATATTTTTTTCAAAGCAGTTCCAGTCCATCAGTTTCTTGAATGCTTTCACAGTCCATTTTTCCAGACAGAGCACTTAATTTCTGAGCTTCCCTCTGAAAGCCTTGGTGTGCAGCTGACCCTTTGGTAGTTGTATCACTCTGCTGCACTGAGCTGCCTAATAAGGAGTGAAAGGGACTGAAGAGTTGATTGTATGACAAAAGACTATATAACGGTAAAGCTGTCAAGATGCTGAAGATTAAGTCAATCTCTCTCAATATATACTTTAATAGCTGAAGATGCAGGCAATCTCCCTCTCTATATACACTAGTGAGTATACACATGCACACACTAAAAACCTCATCATATACTTCTGGTCCTTTAAGAAAAGCGCAAAAATGCCATAAAACCAATATATAACCTATGGAACTGGATAAATAAATATAAAATATGAAACATGAACAAACAAACCCAAATTTTCTGTGAAAAGTTCATCTTGACAAAATCAGCATCCTCATCTCATTTTTGATGTCTTGGTATTCAACTTTGAGAACTTATGAGTCATAAAATCTAAGCCCCAATAGATGAAATCCATATATAAGTAAAATGAGTAATATCAATATTGATTCAATTTGTACCTTCTTTACTTCTCTCATAGTTTGTCACTATCTATTAATTTTTTTAAAAAATTACATTTTTGCCAGTTTTATTGTACGATAGAATGATATATTAATTATAAAACCAAGAATCTTTTAGTAGAAGTCTAATGACGAATGACAAAATTAAAAATCAAAGGAGAAAAATTCAAATATTCAAAGCCTCTGACCTTTGAATGGTGCAATATACGGTAAGGAATGGTTATTAATGCCATCCACAAGCATATAATATATATTCAATAAAATGTAAGAATATATTTGTAGGAGGCAGTATACTTTCTTAAAAGTGTGTGTTCCTTTATGAAGAATAGGGATTTCTCTCCCCAAACAAAAAGTTTTTCTATTGCACATTGCTGTACAATTTATTATTCTATCAATTTATCAGCAAATAGTTTTCTAAAAATCTTATATTTGTGGGTTTTTTTTCTTTTAACAGTGTTCAACAAGCTTGATGTCCATATTGCTAAGAGGATCATCCCTTGCACAATTCCTTGCACTTTGACATGGTATTATTAGTTGTTTTCTTTCCACGGTGCTTAAGAGTTATTTTTCACTTTTCTTAGTATGCTGCTTTTACATTGGTAGGTTTACAGTCTTCCTCCATAGCACGCTGGTCACAAATTCCTAATCCACGTTACACTTCAGTCAAAGACTGAGTTCACAACATGAGATGGGTGACACAACAGAAGTGCAATTTGCACAAGTTTTAGAAATCTGGAAGTTGTTTCTTCAGTGCAAGCTACTTGTTTTCAGGATGGTCAGGGTCATTCTTTTTAGCTGTCTGTTATTAGTGTCCCACCAGTTTTGTAATTCTATATACCTCTATACTGGTATATTTGCTGTTCAGAAATTATAATGCTAATCTCACTTTATAGCACACAACTTCATGCTTGAGTAGCAGATACTGAGAAGAGAGGTCTGTAATATATCCTCCAGATAATCCAGCCAATGTGTTAATGCATATAGTGCCATAAAAATTCCTTGGCAAAAAATCACACCTTCTGATTTAAACAGAATTTGAGTGGTTCCTCTTATGCAGAGGTCACAAAAGTTACTTACTAGGGTACACCTGAATCATTAAAGGTATGTTTCCATTCCATTCCTGCCATTGGGTAGTCATACTAACTTTTAGTAAATAACAATTGCTTGAAGAATATGGTGAAGATTTTATAATATAACTAGCCCTATAACTACCAATAATTTTTACTAAATTTTACTTGGTGAAAACAAAAAAAAAAGACAAACAGACAAACCATAAAGAATAAGGAAATGAACAACCAGAGCCAAAATGATAGAATGTAAGTGATAAGCAACTTTTTGAACTCATGTTGTCTTGTGATATGCCGAGTATCAGTATCTGTTTTCCTGAGTAGAGTAGAAAGTACTCAGACTAAGATCTTGAGAGAAATAGCCATGGCTCAGTCAATAATGCAGTTAATGACCTAGGTAATTTAGCCTTTTATATTTGAGTTTCTTCTTATGTGTCGTGGTTTCAGCTGGGATAAAGTTAATTTTCTTTCTAGTAGCTGGTATAGCGCTGTGTTTTGGATTTAGTATGAGAATACTGTTGATAACACACTGATGTTTTAGTTGTTGCTAAGTAATGTTTGCACTAGTCAAGGACTTTTCAGCTTCCCATGCTCTGCCAGGTGCACAAGAAGCTGGAAGGGGGCACAGCCAAACTGGCCAAATGGCTATTCCATACTATATGATGTCATGCTTAGTATATAAAGCTGGGGGAAGAAGAAGGAAGCGGGGAGGATGTTTGGAGTGATGGCATTTGTCTTCCCAAGTAACCGTTACACGTGATGGAGCCCTGCTTTCCTGGAGATGGCTGAACACCTGCCTGCCCATGGGAAGCACTGAATGAATTCCTTGTTTTGCTTTGCTTGCATGCACGGCTTTTGCTTTCCCTATTAAACTGTCTTTATCTCAACCCACAAGTTTTCTCACTTTTCCCCTTCTGATTCTCTCCCCGACCCCTCCAGGGGCGAGTGCACGAGCATCTGTGTTGTGCTTAGTTGCTGGCTGGGGTCAAAGCATGACACTGTGGCAAACAAAGGAAATAAAATCTGTAAAGCCTAGAGTAGGCTGAAGAACGAGAGAATGTCAAAAAACTTGTAAGTCAATCTTGACTGAATAATATAGTTTCCAAAAAGGCTGCTTCTTTCATTTCAGTTTTTCCACAGTCTAGCAATAACCATCATTCAAGTGCCAAACATAATATGTCTGCTGAAATTATAATGTAGGAATTATGCACAATAGGGATTCACAGCCTATTCTATTGTGATGTTATACTGCTACCATACATATAAAAGACATTAAACTCGGTTGTAGAGGGAATACATCCACCCAAAATTCCTTAGAGAAATTTTCACACTGAGAAAGTAATCATTCTGGGAAGAAACTCTTTGAACTGAGGAAGACATAACTGTTGTATGTCCAAGATTTCCTGGAAGCAAGCAGCATTGCTAAAATACTGGGAAAGATTCAATCCTCCATGTTATTGTGTTAGGAAGCATTAAAGCTTTGAACACTTTAGTGCCCGTTAATGTATGTCCATTCTATCAAGTCAGATGTCAGGCAAAGTAATTTCCACAAAACTCCTACAGCTTGAGTTACTAAACCAAACAAATTCAGAATAAGCATACAAAAATGATACTTAAATGATCCCATCATACATCAGAACTCCCCTATGAAAATAATGGGCTATCCCTGATCTATGCCAAAAGACAGGAAAGAAAAAAGACGACTGTTTTTATTCCTTATCATATTTACTATGAATACTATATTCAGTTCTACTGAATTCTTCTCCAAAGAGTAGCAATAAAATTATTATCCCCACAGAAAAGTAAATAGAAAAGATTTTACTATACTTTGGCAGCTGTAACGGAATCATTGCTAAGGGCATCATGGCACACAAAACAGGAGTGACAGAGCACATCTGGATACAGGTCAGCAATGCTTGGACTTATCTTCAAAAAGAGCAATCGGGCCCAATCTGATTTGAAGGCTAGGCCTTCTGGCCAGTCTTATAGTGTTAGGGTCCTGAAGATGTTGTGGAGAAAACAATTTGTTTTCCATATCTATGAATATTTGTGTCTATTTTCTTCTGCACTTGTTTAAACAGGAATAAGTAAAATTTCAAAAAGAAAAACACAGAAAATTCTGTTTATTTACTTATTCTGGAATACAAATGTTTTCCCCCTTATTTAAGTCTTACAATGTACCCTGAAAATCTCATTATTATCATTACCCAAGCCTTACAAACTATAGACTTCATTCCTTACTTATTGGGAGCAAGTAATAATTTCTACATTTGTTTTTCTAATAGATGATTTGTATCTGCTGCCTTAGTGTTTACAGGCTAAATCCACAAGGAGAGAGTAAATTTTTATTTTATAGTTCCCTTTTTAAAACTGGGATATTTTATGTTTTTATGAATATTTGTAACCATTTGGGCTATAAATGTCAACATTAAATTTTATGGCTATTAATAAAAAAGCAAAAAGAAAACACATGTTATCCCAGTGGATGACATAAAAATATGTTCCTACATAGTGACAAACTATTCCCATTTAATAACACTAACTGTTAAAGAACATATATATTCTCAAATGAGAACATAAAAATGCTGTTCTGTAGCTATAGAAAATGATACAGATGTATAATATATTGTATTATATATATGTTATTCTTATGGTATACATGCATATAGAGGCATACACCTATTATGTGTAAATAATGTATGCTAAGCTGCTGTGTATACACACATTTAATGATATATGGCATACCTGTACAGTAGAATTTTTATTGTATCTCTGGTAACTTCACCATGTTTAAAAACATATTCTAAATATCTAAGTTTTTTAAACTGTTCTTAGTAGACTATATAACTATTCAAATGCAGGCGACATAAATATTCCCTTAAAATGCATCACTGGAATTAATCAATTATTTTGATTATCTGTGCTTCCTCAGTGCTCGATAAAATTCCTAATAGACGTTGTTTGTGTTCACTGAAAATGATTCAGAGTAAAGGTTCTTTTCTTTCTAAATGGAATGTCCCCTAAGAAATTGACATAATCAAGGTAAAGAGCATAGCACAACAGTGAGGGTATTCCCAGAGGGATCAGCCTAATTATTTGTAATTACTGGAACAGGCAGCTAATCAGAGGAAATACACAGAAAGCACAGGTACCCAAAGAATTTCTTGTTATTTACATAATACTTGAATTAAATATATACTTTCCAGCTTGGAAAGTATTTTTTTAATTTATATTTAGATAGGAAAATGTCATGTATCATATTGCCTAAAAAAGCCACATTTAATGAAGCAAAATTAGTAATAATACTGTGTTTCAACGATGCCAGAGATTATAGGCAAAGCATCTGCCACTGTAATTTCCAAAGTTGGAACTGGCTGGGATAACCTTCAAATCTTCACATTCATTTTGTTGTTTTCTAGTCTTTCTATTAGAAGCACTGCATGTGGCATGTAGGCTACAGACTTTGCCACCTTTTATAATAGGTGTTTGGGGAAATTAGAATAAATGCTCCTAAATAGAAATTTAAATGCCATGTGTATCTTTTCTGTACTGTTATATGCATTTCTGAAAGAAGTAAAATTAATTTAATGTTGGAATCCTGAATTTTTAACAAGGAATTTATACAGATACTATTGTTCTACAATGTGTAAACAGGTTAAGAATATATGCCTGCACTGGATACTTAGATTATTGCAATAAGTGAAATATAGGGCAAAAAATAAGATATGATCAGTACTGCAGGACACTTTTAAACTGTATCCATGATAAATTCAAACAAAATTTATAATTTTTTTTCGTATCCCTTAGCACTATTTTATTTTCCATTCCTCATCTATTTTACAAGACAGTGAAAATTTGTCTTTGTACCTTCCTTGTGCTTTTTGGGCCAATTTCTGATTGCCATCTATGAAATTGCTTGCACAAACATTAAACAAAGGAATATAATTATTGTGGTCACTGCATAACGTTGCAACTAAAGTTTTTATACTTGCATAGAAGGCATGGGAAAACGTTGCTTTTTGTTACCTCTGCTCTTCCTTAAATATATATTTTTCTATTCCCCATGTAAAAAAAAATATAATTAAAAAACATCAGTTTTCAAGACAGATGTAGATTTAAGTTAATAGTGATTTTTAAATCATGAGTTTTCACCTTACTCATTTACTTAGGTGCTACAAGTATAATGTTCTTTGGATGACATATTTGCGCTCAAGAACAGAAAATGTTCATCTGCTACATCAGAAAGTATAATCAGTGGAACACCTTCTTACGTACGCACCATCAGAGATCTACAAGACATTTCTCTGCTGCACTCGACGTGGCTAACTTGAGAAATTGTACAGCTTAAATGAAACCCTTTAATTTTGTGGGTAGGCATGTTGGGGAGCAGGGAATTTGTTAACAGCTCAACATACATGTTTTAAGAACATCATTGGAATGTATGCTTTAGCACTCATCTAAATTTAGGGATAAAAGCACATGCTTTCTTAAAATGTTACAAGAAAATAAAAATACAGTAACACTTCTTTAGGATTATATTTAATATTAAAGCTTTTCCCTACTCATACATAAATAAATATGGCTGGTAGAGCTGAACAGTCCCACGAGATTAGTGTATTTCATTTCTTTTTTCTAAGAACTGCTGCTTCTGTTCCTTTCTTTCGTCTTTCATCTGTATGAATGATATAAATACACACATCTGTATTTACCTACAGTGTATATGTGTATATGTAACATTCATAGAATCATAGAATCATAGAATAATTTAGGCTGCAAAAGACCTTTAAGATCATCGAGTCCAACCATTAACCTAACACTGCCAAGTCCACTACTAAACCCTGTCACTAAGCACCACATCTATATGTCTTTTAAATACCTCCAGGGATGGTAACTCCACCACTTCCCTGGGCAGCCTGTTCCAATGCTTGACAA
The DNA here is from genome assembly GCF_034638445.1 of Ciconia boyciana. Lineage (NCBI taxonomy): Eukaryota > Metazoa > Chordata > Aves > Ciconiiformes > Ciconiidae > Ciconia > Ciconia boyciana. Next base: position 180,291,066 of record NC_132934.1, read on the forward strand.
CCCTTTTTGGTGAAGAAATATATCCTAGTATCCAATCTAAACCTCCCCTCGTGCAACTTGAGGCCATTTCCTCTTCTCCTATGGCTTGTTATTTGGGAGAAGAGACCGACACGCACCTTGCTGCAACCTCCTTTCAGGTAGTTGTAGACAGCAATAAGGTCTCCCCTCAGCCTCCTTTTCTCCAGGCTAAACAACCCCAGTTCCCTCAGCCGCACCTAATAGGACTTGTGCTCTAGAGCCTTCACCAGCTTCATTGCTCTTTGGACATGTCCCAGCACCTCAATGTCTTTCTTGTACTGAAGGGCCAAAAATGAACATAGGATTTGAGGTGCGGCCTCACCAGTGCCAAGTACAGGGGCACGATCACTTCCCTAGTCCTGCTGGCCACACTATTTTTGATACAAGCCAGGATGCTGTTGGCTTTCTTGGCCACCTGGGCACATGGCCAGCCAACTCATCACATTGGCCAGCTGTCGACCAACACCCCTAGGTCCTTTTCCGCCAGACAGCTTTCCAGCCACTCTGCCCCAAGCTTAGAGCAGTGCATGGGGTTGTTGTGACTGAAGTGCAGGAACCAGCACTTAGTCTTGTTGAACGTCATAGGATTGCCCTCAGCCCATTGATCCAGTCTATCCAGATCCCTCTGTAGAGCCTTTCTACCCTCAAGCAGATCAACACTCCCACACAACTTGGTGTCGTCTGCAAACTTACTGAGGGTGCGCTCAATCACCTCGTCCAGGTCACTGATAAAGATATTAAACAGAACTGGCCCCAGTACTGAGCCCTGAGGAACACCACTTGTGACCAGCCACCAACTGGATTTAACTCCTTTCACCACAAATCTTTTGGCCCGGCCATCCAGCCAGTTTTTTACCCCACAAAGAGTACACCCATCCAAGCCATGAGCAGCCAGTTTCTCCAGGAGAATGCTGTGACTAAAGTCGAGGTAGACAACATCCACAGCCTTTCACTCAGCCACTAAGTGGGTCACCTTGTCATAGAAGATCAGGTTAGTCAAGCAGGACCTGCCTTTCATAAACCCATGCTGACTGGGCCTGATCACCTGGTTGTCCTGTACGTGTCATGTGATGGCACTCAAGATGATCTGCTCCATAACCTTCCCCAGCACCAAGGTCAGACTGACAGGCCTGTAGATCCCTGGACCCTCCTTCTGGCCCTTCTTGTAGGTGGACATCACGTTTGCTAACTTCCAGGCAACTGGGACCTCCCCGGTTAGCCAGGACTGCTGATAAATGATGGAAAGCATTTTGGTGAGCATTTCCGCCAGCTCCCTCAGTACCCTTGGATGGATCCCATCCAGCCCCATAGACTTGTGTATGTCTAGGTGGTGTAGCAGGTCACTAACCATTTCCCCTGGGATTATGGGGGCTTCATTATGCTCCCCATCCCTGTCTTCCAGCTCAGGGGGCTGGGTCCCCCAAGAATAACCGGTCTTACTATTAAAGACTGAATCAAAGAAGGCATTAAGTACCTCAGCCTTTTCCTCATCCTTTGCCACTATGTTTCCCCCCACATCCAATAAAGGATGGGGATTCTCCTTAGCCCTCCTTTTATCGCTAATGGATTTATAGAAACATATTTTATTGTCCTTGATGGCAGTAGCCAGATTAAGTTCTAGTTGGGCTTTGGCCATTCTAATTTTCTCCCTGCATAACCTCGTGACATCCTTGTAGTCCTCCTGAGTTGCCTGCCCCTTCTTCCAAAGGTCATAAACTCTCTTTTTTCCCCTGCGTTCCAGCCAAAGCTCTCTGTTCAGCCAGGCTGCTCTTCTTCCTGGCTGGTTTGTCTTTCAGCACATGGGAATGGCCTGCTCCTGCGCCTTTGATTTCCTTCTTGAAGAATGTCCAGCCTTTCTGGACTCCTTTGCCCTCCATAACTACCTCCCAAGGGACTCTGTCAACCAGGCTCCTAAACAGGTCAAAGTCTGCTCTCTGGAAGTCCAAGGTGGCAGTTCTGCTGACCCCGCTCCTGACTTCTCCAAGAATCGAAAACTTTATCATCTTGTGATCGCTATGCCCAAGACGGCCTCCGATCATCACATCACCCACAGGTCCTTCTGTGTTTGCAAACAACAGGTCCAGCGGGGCACCCTCCCTAGTTGGCTCACTCACCAGGAAGTTATCTTCCACACACTCCAGGAACGTCCTAGACTGTTTCTTCTCTGAGGTATTGTATTTCCAGCAGATATCTGGTAAGTTGAAGTCCCCCACGAGAACAACACTAGCGATTGTGATACTTCTCCCAGTTGCCTATAGAATATTTCATCTGCCTCTTCATCCTAGTTGGGTGGTCTATAACAGCCTCCCAGCATGATATCTGCCTTGCTGGCCTTCCCCCTGATACTTGCCCATAAACATTTAACCCTATCATTACCATCATTAAGCTCTAGACGATCAAAATACTCCCTAACATACAGGAGTACCCCACTGCCTCTCCTTCCTTGCCTGTCCCTTCTGAAGAGTTTAGAACCATCCATTGCATCATTCCAGTTGTGCGAGTCATCCCACCATGTTTCTGAGACGGCAACTCTATTGTAGTTTTCCAGTGGCACAATGGCTTCAACTCCTCCTGTTTGTTGCCCATGCTGCAGGTATTGGTGTAGATGCACTTCAGTTGGTGTATTGATCCCACCACATTTTTGCGGGGAGAAGCCCTAATTCCTTCGTGAGCATTCTCAGTGTTTCCATGGTTTCTAACACATCCATAACCCTTTAATCTTTGCTGCTGCATGGATCTCCATCCCCTACCTCCACTGAGACGAGAGACCGAAGGACCTCACTAGCACACCATCCCCAAAACACTGGCATGCTGCCCCCAGGCTTATCTCTAGTGAGCCTGGTTTTACCCCTTTCCCCCTTCAAATCTAGTTAATCCATTCACTACTTCCCATTGGCAGGCAGGTGTTTAGGGCCATCCCCAGGAAAGCAGGGCTCCATCACACATAACAGTTACTTTGTAAGACAAACGCCATAACTCTGAACATCCCCCAGCTTTTTATTGCTGAGCATGATGTCATATGGTATGGAATATCCCTTTGGTCAGTTGGGGTCAGATGTCCCAGCTGTGTCCTCTCCCAGCTTCTTGTGTACCCTCAGCCTACTCGCTGGTGGGGTGGTGTGAGAAGCAGAAAAGTCCTTGACTCTGTGTAAGCACTGCTCAACAGTAAAGAAAACATCTCTATTATCAACACTTTTCAGCACAAATCCAAAACAAAGCCCCATACTAGCTATTAGAAAGAAAATTAACTCTATCCCAATCAAAACCAGCACACACAGAAAGAGAAGCAATCTCCAACTTTTCTTTCTTTAGGCCTATTAATACATCAGCAATTTTTTAAAATTTTCTGTATGAAATATTGTTTCCTTCTCTCCATCAGGAAATTATATTTTTCTTGAAGATCTACTTCTAGGTCCTTTTGTTAGAATATTTCCTTCTTTTTTCTTAATGAAAAACTGTTAATTGTCATTTTCATTCTTAATATGTACGAGAAAAATTATAGTCTTGAAAACTTGAAAATCACAGTGTCAATACATAAACATTTTACAGACTGCTCAGGAATGCTCATGTTCCATGCTGAAGCCAAGCAAGGCCCGTCTTCAGTTGTAGTCAGACATACTAATGGAAACTTTACTCAAACAGCTTAAAAGAGTTTGAAGAGTCTAAAAAATAATTATCTACAAAAGTTTCCAAAAGATATTAGATCAGGAAAGATAGGTCTGTATTCATTAAAAAAGTGGAGATTAAACTTCATTTTCATACAAACTTTCCTATACATAAAATGCAGACTATAGGGAAAGGTGTGTGTTCAGAATGGATATTGGGCTAATAGTTCCGCTCTTCCTGTTCTTTTGGGGACTGTGGGTTCAAACTTCCCAAAGTGGAACTAAATCCAATGTCTCCATTTGACTGTGCATGTTCTGGATCATCAGGAAACTGCGTAGAATGTCCACAATGCTACCTTATTCTCTACCAGTGTTTTTAAGAGGAAAACTATTTTAATATCTAAGGATTCAAATTAGTGTCGGTCTCTAAAATGCATTTCACAAAGATGTAATATCCTATACAAGAGATCAATTTTAAATACACATTTTTGAGGCAGAGCTGAGTGATATTATTTCTGGTTCAGCGTGCTATCTGCAGTGACTCCCAACACAGGTACCTTGCTAGGCATTGTAAATTCCTTTCCTGCAGCTGTGTGCACAATTCAAAAACATTAAGTAATGGCTGACTCATTGCTTACAACTCTTCCCTCTCTATTTTTTTTGAGAGAAGAGTTGGTCCTTGGAGCTGGATCATATTAATTTAATTGCAAATCTTACCTACTGTTAAAACTGCTCTATCCACATTCTCTGACACTGACCAGTCATATACAACTGAAGATGTGTTTGTGGATGCTTGTTTAACGTTTCCCATGTCTAGTGTTGTCCCTTGTTTCTGTTCATCCTTAAGAAATAACCTTCTATTATTCTGAAGTGTTTACTTGCCTTTGTTTTAGTTTGTTGAGTAGTTGGGAAGTGAACATTCTCACTCTGGCCCCACTCCCTTAACATTACCAATATTTTGGGATATACTGAATTGTCTCAGGGTTGTTGTATGCTGTCCACTAAAGATCATTGAATTTTCCTGAAACACATAGATTGCTTCTGAATAGTATGCAGTACTCACATTTCCCTTCAGTTCATCCTGTTGTTGTCCCTATCTGTATGCCTCCTACATACAGGAGACTAGAAAGTGATGGAACTGGGAGAAAAAAAATAAGGAGGAGTGTGCCTGGATTTTCATATCAGCTTTGAGTCTACTTGTTACCACTCATAAAATATAAAGCAGCTTAAAAGATAATATGGGCCAAATCCATACAGCTATTTTTTTCAGTCGGGCATAAGCTTCTAAATACATTTGTGGAACTGAGCTTTGTATCCTACATTTGTAGGAAATAATTTTATTACACTGTCCTTATTGTGGCTTTTAACCATAGTGGCCTGTTCATGCTGCAGTCTGTAGCATGAAACTGTGCTGTATTCTGACTTATTAAAATCTCATTAATTCATGAAGCAGGAACAGCTGGCAAACAACTTTTCTCTTCAAAAACAAGTAACTGAGCCTTTGAAATGTACTTTTCTTTTGATGCTAATGCTTTTAGTGATGATAAAAAATAAAAGACAGTTTCCACAGTGTATTAGGGTATTAGAACATTCGGCTGATGTTACTTTTTCCCTTACTTAGAATAAAGACTTGAAATTCATCCTTCTATGTCCTACAGGAAAACAAACAAAATAACAAACAAAAAACATAGCCAGCAATTTCTTTTCATTTTTTCAGTAATTTGTTAATAAAATGAAACAGTGCCAACAGGAGATACTGAGGAAGTGTAACATTTTGGTTTTGATTGAACAAATTTCCATAATAAGTGTTTTCTGTATTTCTCTTTATAAGTCCATGAACTTTCACTGTAAGTTATCATGTATTATGATAAAAAAATGGAGTTATTAATTCAAAACAACAGAGAAAACATTATAGGAGTAGTTTTCTTTAAAGTTACTGCATTGACTTTTAATAATAATTCATATAATTTATTATGTGACTCAACTATGTTGCAATGTAAATATTGGATTGCTTTATATTCTAATTTGGAATTTTTCTTAATCTGTATTAGAATGTACATTCATTAAGTCACAGAAAATATGTAAATTTTTAAGTAATAGCAAGACAAACAAAAATTTGGTAAAGTTATTTAGTGTAAATTTTTCCTTTTTATTTGTCATGGTTACCATTTTTGGCCATGTGAGAAAACATAATTAAGTTAAAATACCTTACAGCTTGGAAGAGTGAAGCGTAAATTGTCATTTGCTAGTTTATCAATATTTTTTCTTCTTCTGTGAAGAACGAATGGGGATCCTAAATATTCCCCAAGCCCATTAGACCTTCTGACCATCATCAGCACTGCTTGCCATCTGCTTTGTCATATTTCTTGTCCAACCTTTTGGGCTTTGGGTGTAATATTATTGAACAGATGGGCATCAAATGGTATCATTGTGTTCTGATTGGTTAGCAGTTTCAGAGGCTACCCTAACATCTTTTGTCAGTGATAGTCTCAAATATTGAAAAGTCTCTGTAAAAGCATGTAGAATGTGAGAGCATCTGCTTCATTAAAATTATCAGGTCAAAGACCATTTCAGTTCAAAGGCGATAAAAAGTGACAGGGAAAAAGATAAACAGAACCCAGAGACAGAAGCCTGATAAGGAAGACAATAACGACTAAAACTCTGCAGCCACTAATTGATGGGCCATTAAGAAATTACATGCACAGCTTTGGAGAGAGCCAAACTTGGGTTTATAACTGATAAGACTGGGGAAACAAGATGAACATGAGCATTATGAATATTTGAGGGGAACCTGTGGAACTATGCAAAACACACTAAGGAATGCTTAGGGGAAGGGTCAAAGGTGGGCAAAAGTGGGGATGGGGATAGAAAAAGGAGATGGGAAATAGACAGAAGGAAGGATAAAGGGGATCTGGCCTGTTGCGTGTTAGCAGGCTGCTGGTCGGTATGTTTGCCGAACTGAGCCCTGAACCTGATCATCACAGTCTGTCCTTATTTTTTAATTAAATCCTTTAACTATCTTTCTGTCTATATTTCACTTTCACTGTCTAATTTCACCATGTGTGAGTGCTGCAAGGTGTCAGTGTCAGCAGCTGGAGGAACCAAGGTAAGTGAAAACAAGAGCCAGCAACAGGAGTGGGACCTTGGGCCAGAGGGACTGTGAGTCTGTGGGCCAGAGGGCCAGAGGGACCGGACTGTGGGCCAGAGGGACCGAACGAACTTGGGTGCAAGAGAGATGTGGGTGCCTGAACCTGGAGAAGGGGCCATGTGTCACAGGGCTCACAGGTGTATGTGTCAGCAACTCTAAGGACCAGTAATCAGAGGGACCTCAGCATGCTTATATTTACTGCTTACATATTATATTCATAAAGATTTACTGCTGATCAGCTGCTGACAGAAAAGAGATTTCTTTCTACAGATAATGTCTAGAATCTAATTTTGAATTGTGCCAACTGGTCTTTCAGCCTAGTTCAATGCACCAACTGAAATCCAGTTCTGTGATCTCTACATTTTAAGGCACAGTGACTAAGTAATTTTAATAAGGTGAGGGTTTTTTTCACTTACAGGTAAATAAAACCTTAAGTTCACATCTAAAATACATTTTAATTGAATTGTCATTAAAAGCATCTCTACAATATGATACTAATATGTCAGATAATTTTCAAAATATGATACATTTTATTTTAAATTAAATCTTGTTTCTTATTGTCTTTATTATTATTCTCTCCTAGGGAATATAACTTCAGGGTTTGTTTTGTATAAAATATTTAATTCAAACATGATATTGCTCACAGCTGGGACAACCATCCTCTATCATGACTATTTTGAAATAAGAGAAGTGGCAATCTTCCTGGAGAAGAAGATGTAGCAATTTCCCTTGGAGGGAAGAGTTTCAGAAGGTATAGTGTCTGAGAACCAATTTTTTTGCCCAGTGGGGTTGCTATCAGCAGTCACAATCTTTTTGTAAGAGTGCAAAGGACAGCAGAGATAGCTAACATACACTGTATTTGTTGCAATAGTTAGCTCAACAGGGGTAGAGAGAGGTCCAGAAACTCTGTTCAAGACTGTGTGAGGCTGTGCAAAGGTCATGTCAAAGTGACTCAGACCATAGTCTCTGGGCAAAAATCTACCTTGATATGTCAGAGGACTTGACCCAGATAGAGCTCCGGAGGGAGGATGTCATTGCAGATCTTGAGCTCCAGGAGCTGAGTGGCCTCACGTGGGAGGCCTTCTCTTGTCGAGGTGCTGAATTGCCATGTGAAGTAGCTGTGGGAGGAGGTGAGCAGATCATCCACCAACAGAGAGGACAAACAAAAAATTGATAGGGTCTTCACAGAGAGTCTGTAGGGGCAGGAGCCTGAGTCCTGTGGTGTAAGGAAGGAAGGATGGACAAAAAATATGCCCAAAGATAGCAGTGAATGCAGACTCCCAAACTGGGGGTGTGGGAAACTTGTGACTCCTAGCAGCAGAATGAAGGACTCTTCTCCAGTTGTAGCTCTTGTAGCTCCACTTGAAGGATCGGGGCTTGTGGCATGGCGATCACCGGCTTTTCGTGCCCTTTCTGCTCTGCCGTGCCCCCAGGCACATACACACCTCTGCAGGGCAGCAGGAGAGGTGGGACCCCTCGGTCACCAGACGGGGTCCACAGCCAGTGAGGCGCCTTGGCTCGGAGAAGCTTCTGGATCATGACCAGTTATGACCATGGCTCAGATCCGACCCAGGGTATAAATGGGGCACTGCCGGGGATCCCTTTTGAGAATGGTCTTCTCGGAGCAGCGGGCCTGTGTTTGGGACCTTTCCCCTTGGGCTGGGATGCCACCTGAGGAAACTTCCTGGGACTGAGTGCCCTCACCTGCTTTGGTGAGTGATTTCTTCTGGATAGATCCTTGAGTGAACCTCAAAATGTCCTAGGACAGACAAATAAGGGCGATTAAGTAGTGAACAGTTATTATCAACTGCCTGATCTAGGGTGGAATTCACTTCGCTTAACTATTGATGTATAGAAGGTAGATCTCTCCTGAGCTAGTCCCTCTAGTTTCTAGTTTTCAGATTTCCTTATTCCTGTCTGTATTAATACTTACTTAGACTGAAATCTGACAAGTCACACACTGTCTATTACAAAGACAACTTTTCTTTAATGTTATTTGAAAGCTGTCCAGCCAAGTTATTGTCATGTCTACAGAGACATGGTCAAGGCCTGATTCACCTCATCAAAGGGCTTACTTCTAAACCAGGTTGGATAAATGGGCTATGCATCTCTTCACTTATAACAAGCATAGTCTAAATGATTATTTTAGCTGTAGACATGTATATTGTAGATGCTTACATTACAATGACATGTATCTCACCTACACTGTTCCCCTAAATTCATGAGCAGCAAGTGACACACAAGATGGATGAATACAATAGTCCAGTGAAGTCCACTGGAAGTAAAATATGAAAATAAAATAAAAATAAAGCATTGTCCATCTACAGAGTAAAGGAGATTGAGGTTGTCAGACAAATAAAAAGGCATGTTACTGAGGTATGACCTCTTCAGCATCCAATTATAAAAATCTACTTTGTGTATAAAACTAAGAAAAAACCTCAAGTATATGAATGTTTAGTATTTTGTTTTGTTTTCATTCTGTTGTGATAAGAGCACAAAAAGCAGGAGAAAAAAAACCCAGACACTTGTATGTGAAGACAGTTCTGCTATACATACAACTCTGAAATATAACAACACTAATATTCAGAATATGTATACATTCTCAAGGAAACAGCTCTAGAAAAAGCAGATGAAAATACAGGTATCAGTCCATGCAGTGGAAAGGACTAACAACAATTCAGACTGAACCTTTATTACTAACCCTGATTGTCTGGGAGATAAAAGTACTAGGTGAGATACTTCCATCTTTCTGAAAGGTCTTAATTTTCCAGAGTGTCTAACATTTACCTGAGCAGATAATGAGGTAGCAGCATAACCAAGAAAATCAAATTAAATTCTTATTGAGGAGAAACAGAATAAATCTGGTTTTCAGAGTAAGAGCTAATACCCCTTCTCCTTTTCCTTGCCAAGAAAAAAATGTTCAAACCTAAGACTTAAAATGTGTTTAAAGTAAGTAAACACCTCTACCACCACTTCTGTAATTTTAGTTAACAAATTGGAATCAAATTAGCTTTCTCTCATGAGAAAAAAAAGGTTTGGTTTTGGTTTTGTTTTTTTTTTTCCAAAGGCCTATGTGATTTACATATGTCTCTTCAATATATGTAAGGTTCTTCTGTCAGGTAGTAGAGATAAATTTATTTCACTGTCCAAAAAAACCCCAAAACTCTCATCCCTGAACACCCACAAGAAAAATGTAGACATTTCTAGAGTTCTAGAAACTTTGAATCACTTGTCTGCCTTTCCAAGTACAAAACTGTTAATATTTTTGTGCTTTTAATCAGTTTTTCCTGACATTTCAGAAATGTATGCGATAATCCTTGATATCAGGTTGTATTACATATGAAGAACACTTTTTAAGATAGCAGTTGCTCTGAGAAAAAGGTGTATGTCCAAATGTGTTACATCCTTTCCCTAAAAATAGATTCCTGCATTTAGTCATAATTCATCTGCCCCTGAAGAAAAACACTGATTCCAAACATTTATACAGTGGAAGGCATTCAAAACAAATAAGTTCTCATCACCAATATCTTATTAGGACATTAAAGCAACAGCATCAGGGAAACATGCCCCTACAGCAGATAGCAATTCAGCACACTCAAACCTACCTACTCATCTCCATTTCACTTCTTCGTTGGAACTGTCACTATGTCACTGCCCTCTTTTAAAAAGATCTCAGATCTGCACTCTCTCTCTGCCTACCAAGACCTCTGTTCAAAACTAGTTCAGGGGGAAAAAAAAAAAGTACTCTGTAAAGACAGAAAAAAGAAGTTTCTTTCAAGCTGCACTGGAGGTAGAAGCAGAACTTCCTATACCTGCAGGTCATTGTCAGAACATCTGCCACCTCTGTCCCAGAGGGCAGCTGGGAAGCATGGCCAGCTGTGGAGTTCATGCAACACACAGAGCACTCCTGGCATACAGCAAGCTGGGAACATGAGACAGGAGGCAAAAGGATGGAGATGGGAAGAAGTTGGGGTAATTGGAGTTGAATAAATGTTCCAATTAATCCTAGCCATAGTGGTGCTGTTTTCCCACTGACCAGCACTGGAAGTCTTCATTTTTCCTTCTTTTTTTTTTTTTTTTTTTCCCCTGCTGCAGAGGTACTCTCACATGGGAATTTACATGGCCTTCTATGAATGTATATTCTGGTATAACTCAATTTTATGAGCATTTGGAGGCAATGAAGACAAAAGTAATCCAATGAATTGAAACATACAGAATATTTTAGAGAATATTCATTGATACTTACATGTTTATTTGTAGCCCTTATTTTTGTGCTGACACCTGTTTCAGTTTAACTAAACATTTTGCTGGTAATATGTGCTTGAAAACATAGCAGGTATTCAATCTTATCTTCTTTAAAATAATAATCTGTACAGACACCCTGGAATACTTTTTGTATTATTAGTTTCTCATACTTTTTTATCTTGAAAAATAATGATATATTTGGTGCTTCACATGATCGCTGGTGTTACTTTTTGTGCTCTGAACTCTTTAAAATACTTTGCATAACAGCCAACAATCATCAGAGAGTCATCTTTGGCAAACAAATTTGGAGAAAGTGTTTGCTATAGGCCATGAAAGCAGGATGATTAAAATATTTCTGCTTTGGACTATTGTAGAAGATGTTAGCATTTAAAACCTGTGTCTATTGTTTGGAGAGTAATCTTTTAGTAACTCTTTTTCTTTTTTTTTTCCCTAAGAATGTTCCTCCTCTCTACTCCTTTCCTTTGTTTTTTTTTTTTTTTTAAATTCAAGTGATTTTGATTATGTATTTATACATTTTTATAAAATAACTGCAATTATATGGCTATATAAGTACTGTGTTAAGGAAAAGGAGTGAGTTCTGCCCAAAGGAATGAGCCATTTCTCCCCTGAATTATGCAGGACAGATTGTTTTATATTCCAGGAAAAATCCAGAGATGGTGCCTTTTGGTCTTTTTCCCGTCTTACAGGGAAACATGATCCTTGTGATTAATTAGACCTGTTGTGTCAGAATCTTTCTTTACATCAGTGAAACAGATCAAGTTTAATTGAAATAGCACTGCCACAGTATTTTCTTACTGCTGTATCTTGTAAACAGCAGCTTTAGGACTGCTTGAATCTCTGGAGATATTTCAAATGGAACAATCCAAACTTGTATGACACAAAATGTTATTGAAAATGTTTGTAGTATTTCTGCTAGTCCACTAAATGTATACAATGTATACTTTTTTTTTTAAATCTGTTCCTACCCAGCTAAACATATGCTTAACTTCTACTATATGTAATTCTCACATAAATGAGTTCAGCTAATCTATTGGATTATACATATTTTTAACAGTTCCACATTTTCCCAGGTTTAATGGAATAAAAAAATAGTCTAGTTTGATTTTTCTATGCCACTGTTCATAAAGTTTCACCTAAATGCCCTGAAATAAGCACAGTACTTAGTTATTAGAATAGTCTTTCAGTTATGAGGGCAGTAACCTTTGTGCCACAGGAAGGGAACATGAGAACCCAAAATATCTTTATCTTGGTTTCAGTGTTGGAGACTCATACAAAGACAAGAAATTTTGGTTATGTAAAACATACCTGGATTATGATACCAATGTCTATATTATCCTGTCAGGTAAATGATACTTCCATATGGAAAAGGATGGACACTTTTCTCAAAGTCCCTTCTGAGTTGAAGAAAAATATTTTCCCAACACAAAATATATGTGTTAGTTGGCGCTTGAGCTGGTGGGCAAGATAGGATAGCCAGTGGTCAGAGAGGATTCTGTGTGCTGCTGAGGAAACAGATCTGCTCCTCTCGTGTGTCACATTATATAACCTACATTTGATGTTCAGAGGGAAGAGCTGAAAAAGGTGAAAACTTCCCGCGTCAGTCTTCACCTCTGAAGGGAGAAGATAGGATGGGAGAAAATCATCCTGAAACATCTTACTTGAAATTTGCTTGTAGTCATTCTCTTGCATAGATCTGCAAATATTAAGGACAATACTTACTATCTTGATCTGCTCAAAGGTAAATAAGAAAGATATGAACCTTATACCATCACAAATATCAGTGCCAGAAAGGACTATCCTGAACACTCAACTCTGGTGCTTCCTTTTCAAGTTCATATTGTGCATAATGTTTATCTGAAAGGCTTGATTAAAGCATTATACTTTTAAAGACAGCTAAGCTCATTTTAAAGACTGCAAGCACTAGTTAGTCCATTGCCTCCTGTGGAAGCTTTTCCAGTGTTTAATTACCATCACAGCTAGGAAAATGCACCTTATTTCAAAGTTGATTTTTTTCTGATTCCAGCTTCCAGTCATTGACTCTTCTACTTTTGCTTATGTCAGCAATGCTCTACCACACTGGTATCACATCACTTTTCTATATCTGTCTATGAAGAGTAAGCAATTCTCAATGTGCTCTTTGGTAAAAAGGAGTATTTTAAGTATTTAGGCTCCACATTGTAAAGCTTATTTCCTGGCTTTGAATGATTTGCATAATTAATGCCTTAGACCACAAAATGCTCTCTGCCATCTCCATGCTGTTGTTACTGTTAGCCTTGACATAGGATATAAATATTAAAAAAAGAAAGCAGCAGCATTGATCCATATGGGGATTCATTTAATTGACAAGAGGCATTCATACTGCCTATTTTGAACTGGCTAATCAGAAGTAACCTGAATAGACCTAGCGGGAGTCCTTCTGTCCCTGCTAGGATATGTTGTAATGCTAACATATGAACTTTTGATGCATGATAGAAATTTTTACTTTGTAGTTGTGGCAGGTGCACCCACCCTGATAAAGACCAGGGGCATTAGGACCACTGTGTCCTTAGTTTCCGCGCCCTTACTTTCACGCCTTTACGGGGACACGTGCTGAGCGGCTTGTGGGCACCTCGGGTCAGTGATTATGGTCACGAACACACCTTGGGCAAGGAGTAAACAAGTTGAGGCCCTCAGCCAATCAGAATTGACTACAGATCAGATTCAACTAAGATATAAATGGAGCCCTGCCAGAGGACAAATTGAGTTGGTCCTCCTTGGAGCAGTGGGTCTGCAACTGGGGACTCTCCCGTTGGGTTGGGACGCCACCCAAGGAAACTCCTCGAGGTTGAGAGCACTCATTGTATAGGTGAGTGATTGCGCGCATTTTGGATCCTCATTTCCAAAGCTGCCTGTGCAGTGTTAATTCCTTGTACACCATCATGAACCTGTGGTTTACTGATGTTGTCGGAGTGTTGAACAATTTTGATAAGCCTCATTTCTACTTAGTTTGCTAAAAAATATTGGTTTAAATAAAGTTTATTTTTGAATTTATCACCTGCCTAATTTGATCTTGTGAGCCTCCACGACAGTAGTCAACAAGAGACTATTAACTTTTACTATTACTAATCAGTCCTTCATTTGATTAAGTACTTTAAATAACCTCTGTCTCAGACTTGGTCAGGTAACATTAAATTTTTTTTTAAAAAAAACTTTATTCAATATATTATTTCATAGTTTCTTTCCCTTCTTTGCTGTTTAATGACTTTTTAGTTCTTCACTACGTATGTTCATTGATGCTTTAGGAAATATTGAGATGTCTAGAATGGAGATTGAGGAAATTGATATTTATTGTAAACCGCTGTCACTGATACTCAATGGCTTTCTTATCACAGTGACACTTTTGTTCCCTCATGGAGTGACACATTCAGAGTGTGAGGTGAGATTTCCACTATTACTGCATAATAAAAATATGATATAGAAAAAGTGCTGGTTGGAATGTGATTGTTCTTTCCTGTCCGAGTTCTATTACAAGTAATAAGTTTACAAGAAGTTACATATCTGTTATATAGCAAGAGTTAGTTTCCTTAATTCCAATCTACAGTTACAGTAGGGAAAGAGTTTTGTCCTTTCAAGAATAAAATCAGAACTATAAACATATTTAAAACTATCAATGCTCAATTTAATTTTACACTATTGCAACTTTCCATAGAAAGGAATTGTTCCTTTCTTTCTTATTTCTAAAGTCTGAAGACTTTTTTCCCAAGGCTATACTATTTTTCTCTTATGATTGCAAGCTCACATAACAAAAAGCTGTTTTTGCACCCTTTTAAATGTGTTGACACTTAAAATTTATCTAAGACAGAATTTTAAGAGATTTATTTCTGAATTAAGAGCTTTCCCTTTGAGTTATAGTAAAAGCTACAAAGATATGAAAAGGAAATTTAATTTCACCTATTAGCAGGATTATGTTAAGGATAGTCCAAGTAGTCTGCTTAGTAATACTTCAGTGGGGATGTCAATCCACCCATATAAAAGACAGGATTGCATATGCACTGTCCTGTACATCCTAGCTCAAACACTGTAGTTCGACAAGATGGTGTATCTTGTTATAGAGCATTTGGTACTGATTTAAAAATGTGATAGCCATATGCTATGATATACTGAACTACTGCAAACATTCCCTAACAGTTAAGAATATTTAAAAAATGGTGCTCACATTTTCATCTTGACTATAGAGGAAGAATAGGAAACATTTTCGAGTAGCACTATGAATTTAGAATAGGACTATTTTTGCTGTAACAAATTCAAGGATTCATGTTATATCATTTAGCTAATTAAAAAAAAAAAGACATCTATTTATCTGCACCTATACCTATCTCTAGACCTATACCTATACCTGTATATCATGCCACTTTACATATCTTCATTACATAATAACTTGAGAACACAAAGTATCTTCTGAAAGGGATTTTAACATCCCATTGACTTTCACAGTAACTTGTCCAGGAAATGTAAGCTCATTTATTTCCAAAAGTAGTAGAAGATTTTCTTGTTGATCCTGCTTTTTTTCTTTTTTTTTTTCTTTTTTCTTTTAATTTTTTTAATATGGAGTCTTACCTATTAAGTTCTACCTTTAGGTCACTTACTTACCAAATCAGCACATGGCACTGAAACCTTTTCAGAAAGGATTGTTGACAGTATATATTCTATTTACTTTTCTCTTACTATTTACTTAGTAACTAGAGGAGAACTTGATTAGTATTGAAGGAGTGGGAAATTGGTCCTTCCCTTATGATGAACTGAATGTGCTAAGAAACAGAAGTTTCCATAAAGTAGGATGTACTAGGCAGAGAAAAAGAGTCTTTTTGTCTCTCTAATTAAAAAATACAGATGAAGCAGAGATACTTCTAAGAAGAGTAGAGAGCTGACAGTCAGGGCTCAAGGAGACAGAAATCAAACTTCGTAGGCAGCATAAGGGAGGACCATGTACACAGGCAGGGGTAAAGTGGTTTGTAAGCCTTTTGTTTCTGATATGTCTTCCTGTTAATTCTGAGGCTTCTCTCCATAAAGAATTAACCACTTGAGTTAATATTCCAATAAAAGTTGGATTCCTATATAATTATATTTTTAACTTTTGTAATGCTTACATCAAGGAAATGGTTTGGACATATTCAAAGAGCAGGCTGATTTGGTGTTCTATCATAGAAAGTGATAATAAGTCTTTTATCAGAAATAAAAGATTCCCTATTCCATACCAACAAAAAGATACTTTATTACTATTATTAGGTTTTGCTGTGTTACTGTAGGCCTCTTCATGGTCACAACTTTTTCAGTACATTTTTTTTTTCTTTTTTTCTTTTCTAATCCTCATTTTATGTTTCTCAGGCACTTGGGGAACAATATTGCCTGAAAATATAGTTTATTTGCCTAAGGACAGTGAAATGTCCTAAGGACTGTCAAACGGGGGTATTCTGCAAGATCCAACACTCAGAATGGCTGAACTTTATTTATTAGTCTTAGACTAATATATATTAGTCTTAGAATTAAAACAAATTCATAGGTAAATATAAGAACATTTATTTCTTCAATTAAATTACCATTTCATGCCAACCTATTGTTATTTCTTTGCTGGAAATTTACCTGCAAGTAAGAGTAAAGATTCATCTAAATGCATTTACAAGACTTTTTAATGTATAAAATTATTGTTATGACTGTCAAAAAATCTGTTGTAGCATGTTTTTTAATATAAGTTGCCTATAAGTATGCATAGCCTTGTACTTTAAATGAAAAGTGTTTGAGTATTGGAGCCTGTGGACAATCTCTTTTTCTCTTCCTTTTTTAACTTTAAAAGTGAGTTAATTTAGAACAAGAAGCAGTTTTTATTTTTTTTCTATTCAAGACCGCATACAGTGGAACAGATCTCCTTTGGTATAAATTAGCACTGCTTCTTGAAAAGACATTATTTTGCTAATGTGCAGTAGAAAATAATTTCTATTATGCACATCACTTAAAAGAATTTTTCAATGTAGAATTTAAAGAACACTTCAAAAGATGTATTTGTAAGGTCTGCATAGGAATGCTTTTGAGGACATTGCTTATGCACATCATAAATGTGTCTGATTAAATATCTTTGAGATATTTTATTGCCAATATAAAAATATATTGATCAAAAGATTTGAGTCATAGGTTAAGCTGAGCTGCTTAGATGCATTTGCATATATAGATAATGTCCATGGACATTTTTAATGTTATCTTTAAAAAGATAAAACTATAATCAGTAGAATATTGAGCTCTTGAAAGACTCACAATGAAAGGAAATGCTGAATTATGTAGTAAACATTGTCATTATTCCTCCACATTGTGTATAGCTACTGAGATGAAAAGAATAAATGAACTTGAATACCATACAAGCTGCAGTTCATAGGCACAAGGAGGTAAAGTATGATTTCAACCTTAACTTCAGTTTCACTGCTTTTATGGATTTAAGCCTGACCGTTAATGCACTTTTTGTGATTTAATTTCTTCCACAATCACACTTAATTGCTTACCATGTCGTATAATGTTCAATAAAGCAAAGCAATGAAGCAAAAAATAGCAGGACCTCTTACAAAGGCTAAAATGAAACTCTTATTAAGGCAACAGTGAATAATGCCTCGGTGCTAATTACCATGGTATAGCCAGAGCCTATAAACAGTGAGAAAACTCATTAAGCTCTATTAAAATGTGCGCTTAGAATTTATCTGGTCAGATAGATGAATAAAAATGTGTAGTTATGTTAGTCCCTACGATCAACCTTTGCTTCTCAGCAGGGAGTATTCTCAAAGAGTTTGGTTACTGACTGATGTGCAATGAATGGAGGTTCTCTTTCAAGCTTCAAAGTGTAATAGACATTCTATATATAGAATACAAGAAAAATAAAATGTGTTCTGATGTTTGTATGGCTTTACAGAAAAAATGCTAGTAAAACTAATGTTTGCATTTAAAAAAAAAAATAAATTAAAAAGGAAAATTTTAGAGACATTTTAAGAGCATTCCAGGAGAAATCAGGGGGTTTGTTTGTTCTTTGGTCAAGTCATTTCTATATTCTCATCTCTAAAAATAAACTTCTAAAACTCACATTGCTCTGTCAGTCACTGCAAACTATATCCATAGATCAAAATCATTACACAAATAATAAATATTAAATAATGTTATTAACATTCTTTTATTTAGTAACCTGGTGGCTCAGTTTCCCTGGGTGAATTAGATATATGCTAGAACTATTATAACTGCTTTTATTAATAATACATTACTGTGCATTAAACAACTATTTCTTCATTTAGTAAATGTGATGGGATACTGAGAAAACAGGCCAATGGTCAAAGGAGATGGACATGTCTTCTGGTAAATGTAAATGAGAACACTGATTGCTATGAAATAGGGTAGTAAATCAAGTACATATGTCTCCATCTTGCAAATTCATAAGCTTATATTTAATTTTAAATAATCAATAATTCCACTGATTTTAGCAAATTTAGATTAAAATATCTTTTGTACACCTTCCCACTCTTCCAAGAGCAGGCAAAGCAGCTGACTCCATTTTTTGGACTGGCTCTACATTTTCTGGACAACAGTAGTGACTTCCTTGTCTTTGAGACAACTTGTCCAAATCCTCTAACAATGTTTTAAAGAGTGTAGAAGAGGCCAGTGCTGCTCTGAGCTCTGGTAGTGATTTTGCAGGGATTGGCTTCCTACCAGCTCCTAGAAACCGAATGTTCTTATTTGTTCAAAACTGCATTAAAGGTTTTGATATCTGAATCAGTCTGGATATACTTGCTGGGTTATACCTTAGCTCTCAGCTGATCTCTGTGCTTTACATTTATTTCTGTTTAAACTACAGTGTGTGAACTTAGGAGGGCTGGAGTGAACCTGGACCTTGCCCTGGTTAGGGTGCAGATATGACATGAACATGAATATAAGAACTAGACAAGGAGCCAAGACATTTAATGGCAATTCTTTCTCAGGCAATACTGTTAAAAAATGCTGTCATGTAAAATCACACTGATGTATTTTAGCTTTACATTCACTTCAACCTGATCTAAATAGTTTTAAACATAATTAGAGCAATATATTTTTTATATTATTTTCTTTTTTTGAATGTTTGTCTCTGCCTAAGATAGTATCTTATTCTTCTGAGCAGTAAAGAATGACTAGCACAAGAAGCTTCAAGCTCAATGTTCATTCAAAGGAGATAAGAGTGTGAGCACAAGGTATAGCTTTGCTGTATTAACATTAAACCTCCCTTGAGTCAAGAATGACATTCCTAGTATTTTACACTTTGTTTTATGCAGTTTTGTTGTACATACTGAGAAGTAAACTTAACGTGTAAAGGATAAGACTTAATAGTTACTTTTTTTCTATCTTTTTAACGTCTTTCTGATAGATATCTATTTTTTTTTAACTTCCCAAAGTATTCAGGGCCAATAATTTTAATAAGGACAAAATGGTTATATTTGGTACTCAACTAGTCTGCCTGAGACCAGCTAACTTTCAGAACTGTAAAAGTCTGTAAAGATATATCAATATTTATATAAAATATATATTTTTATATAAAATATTTATATAATTAAATTTAAAACCTCTTTATGCACATATTTTTGAAATGTGCACTTAAAACCTTTAAAACCGTATTTAAAACCTCTCATGCACATATTTTTGAAAAACAACAAAATTAGTCTGTGTTTTACTCAGTTTCTGGATCCCCACTAAACATGGCTAAGAAGTTAGAAGGCAGTTTGAGGATGTATTACATGAAAACTGCCTAAGAAAATTCCAGATCAAAAAAGGTGATACACATCGATATTACATTTTTCCATAGTTATGCAGTTGCTGAGTCACTGCCACCTATACATTTCAAAGGAAGGAGAAAATAAGGTGCAGGAAAGTAAAAGTACTAAATAATCATCGAAAACTTAGCTATAGATAAAAACGTCTCCCAGCACTGCAGAATACACTCTTATTTTGATTTAAGATTAATCAGTCCTTTCATCAATAACAAGCACAAAAATAATTGAGAAACAGTACTTTAAATGATTTGCTGCCTTTTTTTTTTTTTTTCCGAATTCACTTAATTGTTTTTTTTGTACACAGTGCAATATCTCATTTTTAGGGTATTGAAACCTAACATTTACACAGTGCCCAGAGCCATCATGCTAACATTAAGTTGAGCTCATACCTACTGTTTGGAAGACTGGAGTCCATGAATCTTCTTATCTCTCTCCCACAGTGCAATTCATTATTATATGTTCTTCCTGTTTTGTAGCTGTGCATCTCATGAGTAATAGTTCCGGATTTATTTATGAGATACTTTTTAATATATATGACTCTTTTTAGTTGCTGTTTCCTATTACAATTCAGTTTCTAGTATTTTGCCTGTCAGGATTCAAGTTGCTATTTTTAGGTATGCTTGTTCATTTTCAACAAATGCCTCTGCCAGAAAAGGATATTAACCTCCTTTAAAGTATTTATGCTGTCAACATTAGAAGCTGCTGTCTCATATCATTAACCATATTAAAAGAAAAAAAGAAGAAAGAACTTAACTTTCACCTTAAAGTGCTCTAGCACCAACGATGACAGTTGACACCAAAGATTGCAGGAAAAGGAGTCCACTCTTCTACTAAAGGGAGAAAAAAGAATCCGGTCTTCATATTATTACTTTGTGTTAAATGTGTGGGGAAAACAAGACAGAGGGAAAACAGAGGTTTGACCTTGCAGAGGGCTGAACAGCTTCTCAAGGTGCTGACTATTCCCTATTGCTATTCAAGATGACAGGATTTAAGAGAGGTTCTGTAAAAGGGTTCTTTGTTGGTTGAAAGTACTGCATTTCTAAGGGTTACTGGCAAGCCGACTCAAGATAATGAAATTATTTTTTTGATTACATTTGTTCCAAAAAAGTCTGCACTTGATCTCAGTTATATTCTGAGCCCCATGAACTATGCAAATCTGTGCCCAGGGAATTCAACTCGGAGTGAAATCCTAGCCACACAACTGCATTGCAAAACGTAAATCTCCTGCGTGATTTTGTTTTTCCTTTTAAATTATATCTCTTTCACAATAAAACCTTAAAAGTATAAATGGTAAACCATGGAAATTGTGTCCCTTAGCATACAGAATCTGAACATCAGTGTAAAAAAATGTTTGGCTCTCACTTTATCATCTCAATTAGGATCTGGCTGAATGCCTACACAATCAATGCAGACCTTTTCAAAACTTCTGTGCAAACTGTGTCAGTGCCTTAATGTTTAATAATGAGACCAAAACATGAAAAGTTATGTCAGTATCATTAACAGTGTCACTGATGATTGATTTGCAGATGGTGTATTTATCTCCTTACCACAGGCAATCCCTGCATGCCTTTCTAATTTCCCCACTCTTTGCCAGTGCGGAGGGTCAATTTACTCTTAAAGCTCCTGCAATACAGTACTGGGCAGATGAGCAACAGCTCAATGAAAAATTATAATTAAATTTCATGAAAAAGTGAATAGCAGATGCCTATACTGTAACATTTGTATTATTCATTTTTATTTAATTAACAATATGTTTAATTAATACAGTTAAAGAACTAGCAAATTGATACCACTAATGCTACTGATGTTCTCAGTTTCAGTTTAAGTTGTTAGCTCCTGCACCTCACTCTGTGAAAACAGAACAAGAAAACCTATTGCATAGTTTAAACTTTTTTTGCCATAGAGCATTCAGGACAATGGTGGTGTTTGGTGGTGTGTTTGGGGAAACAGGACATTTTTTTTTAGATCTGTAGCTACCTAGCCTTCCTGTCATTTGGAAGAAAAAGAACCTCTGTGATTCCATCTCATCCATGACCTTTTCCTCATCTCATGACACATTAATTACTTTTTGCTATCTCAGTGCAACCTTAGCAAGTATAACTAAAACCTCTTTTTGTGTGTGTGAATATAATATTTGGTAGTGATAATGACAACCTGTTTCCCTATAGTTATAATTTTTAACATGTGTAAAGATGTGTATTAATGGCTAGAATTTTTAATCCAGTCACAGCAATCTATTATTATTTGACAATAAAAATGGGTAGAATTTGATGTGATTTTTTCCTTCGTGCAAAGTCTGTATTTGTTTAGAAGTGAGCGACAGCACTCCTGCAGTTTTATAGAAGAGGTTTGCTTTTTTATTTTGTTTTATTTTGTTGTTCTCTTTTTTTTCCACAGAAACAGCCTTTAGACCACAGTTTGCAATCAGCGAATATTTATATTAGCAGCAATTATACCCGACTAATTATCTTATCACAGAGGAAAAGGTTAGAATTAAGTTTCTTCATTGGACACCTGCTGTGTAGATAATTAAGTATCTCTATGGTTTCTTTCATTACTGCATTCAATAATAGCTAAATACCAGGGAATCTAGCCATAATCAGACATGATTTGATGAGATACAGGGGGGAAGAAAACATAGAGACAAAAAAAATTTTCACAAGGGGGCACTAGGGCCTACATTTTCCACCTTAAACCCAAATTGACTAGGGGAGAACTGTGGAGAAAGCCAAATAGTCATATATCAGGTAGGAGCAGCTTAAAGAAACACATAGATAAGAGCATTCTGTAAAGGTACCTCAGGTTACACTGGATTTCTTTTCTGTCATGTCTTGCTCTGCCCCTGTGTCCCTCCCTGACAATCAGCCCAGTGGCAGAGTCTGTGTCATTGCCCACGCTCTTGTGCTGTCCCTCCAAAATAATCTTTACTTCATGCCTCCATTTAGATTAATAGTTTCTAATTAAGCTTCCCACCTTCCCTGCAGAACTGAACTGAGATGACATTTGCTGTAAAAATGTTATTTACTGTGATTGTATATTATAGAATTTTTCCCATCCCATGGTCATCTAATATGCATTGATTTTAATCTCTTTGGAAAGGCGTCTATCTGTTATTTTGTACTTACATGGAAGGATCCAGTGTATTTAATGTTAACACCAGCTAGTACTTACAGCTCAATTCAGTTGTCCAAACATAGGCACATAATGTGATTTGAGACATCCTATAATATCCCACATGATCCCCAGCTCCTGATCTCACAGGGCATGGATCTTGAATGTCAAGGTCATTCCAAATAACACTGTATACTTAAATAAAAGCAAATGAATTGAGTTCCTAAGGTTATGGAGATATAAGGGTCTGCTTGAACCAAACACACATAGACATGTGGTGTCATTGTCTTGCCCTAGCGTATCTAAGGAGCAGTGAAGGTCAGGTGAAGGATCCAAAGTTCTCTCAAATGGCACTACTTGCCTACTTGCAGGAAATTGGTTTATGTTGTTAGTGCATATAGTGAGCAGAACATGAAGATCTGTCTTGCCTACCCTAAATGAGACACCTGTATTCATCTATTCAAAATGAGGCAGGTCTCACTAAGTATCATAAGCTTCCTGCATGATAAACGGAGACAGGCAGAAGTTTTTGAAAATTTCTAGAAAGTGAATCTTCCTGCATAAACTCAGGTCTCAAAGTAAAATAGATGAGGGCTGTTTCTGATAGTTTTCAAAGACACCAACATCTTTTCATTTACTGTGCAATCAAAACAGACATTTAGGATGGCTTGCTTGCTATACACCTAGAAATTAGGTTCAGGGTAAGTTTCTGAAGTATGTGCATTGGACCTCACATAGAGTAGCCAGAGCAATGTAGCATCATTCTAAGCTGGGCTTTTAGTCTCCAGCATTAATATATATGATTAACAATAATAATTCACCAAAATCACTAGAAGAAATAGGAAGTATTTGCATGTAACAGTAATGTCACGTGATAGCTTCAGAGTTGTTTCTGGTTATTTTGCTTCCTCATTATTATAACCATTTTCTTAAAAAAATCCAAACTGAGTAAAGAGTTTAGGAAAAACCTGCAAGTTTCAGGATATGAATAAATGTGGAATTAATATATTGCACTCCTACAAATATGTAACATCATAGTTCAGTTATATAATAAAAAACTCTATCTGATATTTCTTACTATCAGTCCATCATAATGATTTAAAATTAATAAGAGGGAGTGACCTTTAAAATTTTCCACTCTTAGATAAAGATAGCTTTGCATAATGTTTAAAAAAAAAAATCTCATTAGATTTGCAGTCAGAAGCACTTCCTTAAAAAGATTAAATACAGCCAGAAGCTACTGTGTGATATAAATTCCATGGAAGACAGATAAAAATTAAGGTCAAAACTTTCAAATCTTGGTTTCTAAGATAGACTCCTATAGAATCAGTATTTTCACATCCAAAAGAAAATCACCTGGTTTTCAGTAATGCTCCATAAGTTTCACAAATCAGAATAAAATAGAATTGTTTTCAGTTACTTATCTATTCAGACTGCATAATCTCAGTGTGTCCCTTCTGTACATATTCAGGACAATACAGCTTTATTTTTATATATAATACGAAGTGAACTCAAAAAATGAGACACCAGTTTAACATTTTGTCATCCTTATTTAATGTCCAGTACCTATATTACTTGTTCTAAGTACAATTTTTTAGTGTGATAATCAGTGCTGTATCTGAGGGTCTCAAATATGTCCCCACTGTCATTCCCGCTATCCACAAAGCATTGCATAAATTTTGCAGGTAAGAACTCCATATGATTGGACAAATCTTCCCTCTCCCTGAAGTGCTAACTGGTCTGGAATCACACAGAGATACCCCAATTCCTTCAGAATTGAATAGGTCTGTTCATGAAAGGTATATGGACATGCCGTTATGGTCTTGCAATGCAGTGAAGTGGTTTAAAGACAAAGATAATTTGCTTTAAACAGTTCCCTGATGATACAACTTTGCTATTTTCATATTCCAGATTAATATCTGTCTCCATTTAACAGCTAGTTTGGAACAAATTCAACTACTTCTATACGGAGCCCTTAGGCACCTAAATTGGAGCTTAGGAAGTAGTAATGTGCAAGAGTCCAGATGTCATGATTCTTAAGGCCTCCATACATCTGATACTTCAATTGTCCAAGTGACTGAAATTTTGACTAGTTTTTCAAGGATTTGTTTCAGTTCATTCTCAGAAACGCCAGTCTTGAGAGCAACAAACATACAACTACTAGATCAAAATACATACGATTCAGAGGATATGATATTCTGCCTGTCCACAAGAGATACCTAGCCTGATGAATGCTCTAGATCACATCTAATGCCTGAGATTCATCACTATTTTAGGCATTCCCATATACAGCACTCCCGTGAGATTCAAGCTTTGCCCAGGGAAAGGCGAGTATGAGAGGCACATTGTACAACTGAAAGACTTAAGTGATGTTAGTAAGCATCAGAGATAAATCATAAAATGGGTAGACAGGTACAAATAATTACTCTTTCCAGAGGAACACAGCTATACCACAAAAATTTCAGCCCTCATTCCTTAGTCTACTAAAATACATTGTCAGGGATGTGGTACAGAAAGAGTTACTACAGACTCAGTAGAGCTTATACCTACTCCATACTCCAGACATTTTAAGCTGAGTCCTAATTTTGTCCTGTTCCAACAAACTATGTTCACAATCTTTACCACGTGCCAATCTCTTTATTTTCCTGAGTCTGTAATTTGTTCTGTATGTACTTTTTTCTTAGAAATAAGATGATGCAGATAACTTAGTAACATCTTCATTCTCTGAATGCTATCTTCTGTGAAACGTGACAGTTTTCAAACACTGATATATGAACCAGTGAAGGCAATTTTAAAGGACAAATACATAGTTTTTCCCTGATGAGTTTCAGTTGACTGATGTTATTAACAGGTGTGATACAGCTCCCCTCAAAAGATCACCAAAAGTTTTTTAAATTGAAAAAATATTATCCTACTACCTGTTGGGGGTCATTATCAGTTCCTACAAGAACAGACACTTAGATTGTTTCCACTTCAAAATAAAGCTAAAAGGATAAAAGTTCAAACCTTATATTTCAATTAATGGAGACAAACATGTTTCCTGGGGAAAAATATAATCAGTCTCCTGCTGATCAATGGAAACCAAGAAAAAATAATGCAAATGTGCTGTACAACAGCTATTATAGGACACCTACATCTGTAATGCTTCTTGGTTACCTACTTCATGTTCTGAAAGTGTTTTATTACGAAAATAAAGTAGCAAAATGTGTGGAACTACATCACTTTTCTCTGGAATTCTGGAATTTTCTTTGCCAATATGTCAGTGAAATAGAAATGGGACTTTTAGATTCTGTTTGTTTATTTTTATTGTGTAAAGCATGTTTTGTCATGCTACTAAACACATTTTAAAAGTTTCTAGACAGTACAGTTAAATCACTCCACATATTGTGATTCAGTGTTTTATCAAATATGCTAATCAAGTTGAAAAAAAAATCCCATGATGAATGTTTTCAGACAGCCTTTTCCATACTAGCGGATAGTTATGAGGCCTGTTTACCAGTATTTCCAGTAATCTTTTCCAATCAGTAATTGAATTTCTTTGTATTCCTACATAGGAGAAAGGATCTCAACTTAGATTATCCTTTTTTTTTTTCCTATTGAGGACTGAGTAGATACAAGGTCTTGAGAAGCAAAAATTTAACAGTGTAAAAGATGAAGGACAATATAATTTGATGAGCAATGATCTGACAAACCTAAATTCTATCCTGGAGCAACAAAAAGTACAGTGTTTCATAAATTTCAGATGAAGGATGTTCTTGATAGCTTCCAGACCTGCACTTTGAATCTTCTACTGTTTTGAAATACACTGGTTGAAAGATGTGCAGGAATACATTGGTTGAAATCTTTATTAATTACTATCAGGTTACTACCACTACTGTCAGGCAGGTAGAAAAGGGCTAATTTTATAGTGACTGCATATTACATTTGGGTGAACAACCTCTGTATCTGTGAAAACGCTGAACTATTTGCAACAGAGTGTATTTTTGTAGGGCCTGGGGTTTTTTTTGGTGGTGGTGGTGGTGGGTTTTTTTAAAGTTCTCAGTGACAGCAAGGTTTGAACTCAAAATTTAGTTCAGTGTTCAGTATTAATCCCTATAGTGGCCCTGGGTAGAGAATGTTTTGCATCTGCAAAGTCACTTGTAAAAAATAATATATAAAAGTAGATTTTGCATTTTATTATTGCCAGGAAAGCTTTGTACAAATAAGCAGAAGCACAAGCAAATGTGCTTTTGTCATTTGGAACATACAGTCACATTAGGAGTATGTGATATGTTGCATGACGTAAAGAAAATTAAAGGGATTTGGCACAGAGTACAAATTAACTTGCAGAATACTATAGTCCTAGTGGGAGTGATAGCAAAGAAAAACATTTAGATTTTTTATTTTTGATTAAGAATATTTCCAAGTTTGTGTTCCATACTGGACCAGTATATACAAGTGTTACAATGAAGCCTACAATTCGTGAGCTCTCAATCTGAACAAGGCTAATACTAGCTCTAAA
Organism: Ciconia boyciana; assembly: GCF_034638445.1. Lineage (NCBI taxonomy): Eukaryota > Metazoa > Chordata > Aves > Ciconiiformes > Ciconiidae > Ciconia > Ciconia boyciana. The sequence goes on from NC_132934.1 coordinate 180,318,519, forward strand.
TCAGCAGACACTTAGTAGTACTGTTCCTGATACCATATGGCCTGACTTTAATTTTCTACCATTTAATATATAATACAGTTTTGAAGTGAACTTTTAAAATCTTCATATGTTCACATTTTCTTTCCTGATTTTCACAGTATAAAATCTCTACGTGTGTGATCCATTCTGTTCAACGTTTCAGAATTCCTTTAGCACCAACATATTGATTTTAGATTGATTCCCTGTGAGTCTTACTGAAAACATAGTTTTTCTAAAATTTCCATATAAATAGGGGAGAGAGGCAGCCCACTTAAAATCGGAAGTTCTCCCTAGAGATTCCCAATATTTGTCTGTCAATAATATCATGAATCATGGGTGATTATGCTCCTAACTTAGGTGGTTCATTAAGTACCTTAAAAGATGTGGACTCAATCTGGATTTAAAAGCAGTAATGAAAATAAGATTTTTATTTAATCATGAAATGTTTGTTCCATATTTTCCATGGAGAAAGATGGAGCTCAAGCTCATGAATCATCTGAGGAATGATGTTGTTAACTGCCCTTTTGTCAAGATCTCGAAATAAGCAGAAATATACATAGGCAAAAATATCTCTGAGGAACAAAACGTACAAATCTCTGCTTTTTATAGCAGATTTAATCATATTTGAGTGAAACTTTTTTTTATAAATGTATGGATTTAGTCTGTAATCCTGAAATAATAAAAGGTTTGACATTTATCTAGAATAACTTCTGGAACTACAGACAATGTATATTATGGGTGTAAAATCTCAGCCATCTTTCAAAGCAGTACTGATAAAAATAGATATAATTTAGAAAAAAATTGCTTTCTGAGAGCATAAATCATAAGAAAAATATTTCACTGAACAACAGAAAAAGCAGCAATTCTGAATTCACTTAAACATCTGGACAAAAGAGATTGCAAGTGAAAGCAGAAGTAGACACCAAACTGATATTAGGCTTGACATTTCCAGAAGAATTCAGCAAAGACTTTGCACTAATGAAAGAAGAAGAAAAAGGGAAGGGAAAATAAAAATCAAGTATTCCTGCAAAAAGGAAAAAGAAGGAGCGTGCTAAGCATGTACATTCCACAGTATTTAGGATATTTGGAAAATATAAAGAAATGCTTATAGGCCTGTTGTGGTTTAGCCCCAGTCAGCAACTAAGCACCATGCAGCCGCTCGCTCACCCTCCTCCCTCCCAGAGGGATGCAGGGGAGACTCTGAAGAGCACAAGTAAGAAAACTCATGGGTTGAGATAAGAACAGTTTAATAATTGAAATATAATATAATAATAATAATAATAATAATAATAATAATAATAATAATGAAAAGGAAAATAACGAGAGAGATAGAGGAATAAAACCCAAGGAAAAGCAAAAAAACCAAGTGATGCAAGTGCTCACCGCCTGCTGACCAATGCCCAGCCAGTCCCTAAGCAGCGATCGCTGCCCCCCAGCCAACTCCCCCCAGTTTCTATACTGAGCATGATGTCGTATGGTGTGGAATAGCCCTTTGGCCAGTTTGGATCAACTATCTTGGCTGTGCCCCCTCCCAGCTTCTTGTGCACCTGGCAGAGCATGGGAAGCTGAAAAGTCCTTGATTAGTGTAAACATTACTTAGCAACAACTAAAACATCAGTGTGTTATCAACATTATTCTCACACTAAAATCCAAAACACAGCACTATACCAGCTACTAGGAAGAAAATTAACCCTATCCCAGCCAAAACCAGGACAAGGCCATAGATGAGTACCAGAAGACCAGAAATGGTAGCTCCCCCTGATATGACTCGTTCAGAACCATGCAGTCCCGGAGACTAAAATGAATATTTTGAATTTGCCAAAGAAGGTAACTTACTACTTGCTGCATATCACAATGATCTTCTAAAACAGTTCTCACAACATAAAGCATTGAAAAAATGACAGCATGTAAGAACTGATTACGGACAATGGGGCTTGAATTATTAAATGGGGCTTGAACTGTTAAATGTTCAGTTTCAGGTTCTCCTGAAGCTTGCTTGAGACTACTGCAGTATCTCCTATTCAATCAGTGGGTTTGGTAAGCCACACAAGTGACCTGTTCAGGCTGGTATGTGATGCACAGAGTTTCCAAATAATATTTTGGGAATACAATCACATTGCCTGACACTGTGAGTTGACCCTGGCCTGCAGCCAAGCACTCACACAGGCCCTCACTCAGTCCTCACCCCTGCAGGACAGGGTAGAGAACAGGAAGAACAAAAGCAAGAAAACTCGTGGGTCGATATAAATATAGTTTAGTAAGAGAAGGAAGGAGAAGAAAAACAAGTGATGCAAAGGGAATCACTTGCCTACAAGCAGACTGATGCGCAGCTTGTCTTAGAGCAATGGCCACCTGGGAAGCCAAAATACCTCCACCACCTTCTTCGTCTACCCCAGGTTTTTTTGCTATCCCAGTTTTTATTGTACGATGTAATATAACATGGAATAACACTTTGGGTAATTCAGGTCAGCTGTCCCAGCTGTATCACCTCCCAGTTTCTTGCCCACTTCTAGCCTACTGGCTTCTCAATGGGGTGGGGGCAGAGCCTTGATGTTGTGCAGGCCCTCTTCAGCAGTAGCCAAAACATGGCTGTGTTATTAACTCTGTTTTAGTCACAAATTCAAAACACAGCATCATATGTATGGGCTGCTATGAAGGAAGTTAGCTCTGTCCCAGCCAGACACCATACACTTGATCAAAATTTCAAACAGCAGATTGGAAAATAGTGCAATGCACCTAAAAGTACCACAAATTACCCCTGAAGAGTGAAGGAGTAATTAAGTGCTTATGAAGAACCACAGGAGATGTTCTGGACAGATTTTATTTTGGCATGCCTCTTGATGAAGTTTGACATCTCCATCTCCTAATGACTTTAAAAAAAATTCAAGAATTAAGGCTAGATATTTCAGTCATGTCAGATCTAGTTCATGTAAATTATTCTAAGACTAAGCGGGGTTAATCAGCATACCGCTCAAGAGGATGTATGTGGGGGTTTGTTCCTTGGTACTCTGAATGTGTAAGAATTTTATATTTTACATGATAGAGTCAGCCAATCTCTGTTTCTGTCTCTCTCTCTCTATGTTCATGAAGTTTAGAAAATAAAATCAAACAGAAACAAAGCTCTGCTACTGTGGGTCTTCTCCCATCCAAGTGCTCAAGCTAGACTCAGATGCTGTCATGCTTTCCTTCTGTTCCTGTGTCTACAGTGTCTCACTCACGATGACACAGCCTGAAGGTGATGGGAGACAGAAATCCTGATCAACTAACAAGAAACAACATTCCCCACATATCATACAAGATTTTAATTCATACTTAGGACACCAAATTTTGGTGTCCACTTTTGCATAGAGCACCTAACTCCTATATATATGGGATTTAGGTGTAATTGGTATCACAGTTTCTAACTGTGACTGATTTTAGTTTATGAATTCAAGAGGAATTAGTTAAAGTAGAGCTGACAAGCCTTTGCTGATAATAATTTATAGGTGGAACTTTTTATAAAATATTTTTAGAAGCATACGTAAGACCAGGGATGATATATAAACTCCCTACTATTGAAACTACAATCTTAACAACATTGCTTTTCTCCCTGCCCCAAGCAAACCAAAGTTTTAAACATTTTTTCTTTACAATAGTGAGCACAAGAATGTCAATCTTTAGCATTTTTTTCTCACCAAAACACTTAAGAAAAATAAATCCATTTTATATCTTGTCTTCTCTGAATTTCTAAAAAGATCCTTGCCAGCAGCCACCTTTTGGCTCTTAAATACTGCATGTCTTGTCTGACTGCTTATTCATTTCACTTTGTCATTTTTTTTCTGTTTCACTTTCCCATAGTCCTTTTATTCTGCAAATATATTTATCTGACCTAGTCACCTTAGAAGAGTAGAAAATGCCTTAAAACATGCATTCTGAAGAAGTATTTCACATGAACCACTTAAAGCAACTATGTTGGAGTGAGATGTTTTCCACTGACACTCCAGAGTCCTACTCTAGATAAGATTTACTTTTCTGTATTGACCATACAGAGAGGGTAAAGTGACTGGCTCATACGTAGTCAATGCCTAGCTGCAGACCTTTAAAGCTGTTGAGGTGAATCTCCCCTCCCTCAAATGACTGGCTAACTCCAATCTCCACAAATGGAAATACAGGAAGAAGGTTAACACTGCAGTGAGTAGCAAAGATAAATGAGAATGAAAGAAAAATAGAACCTTTGAAAAACACAAAGGCAAATGAAAAGGCAAATGCAGGCAAATGCAATGAGCATTTGCAGGCAAATGCAATGACAAAGGCAAATGAAAAGGAAAAAAAAAAAAAAACAGAAAAAAACCTCACCTGTAGAAAGGCTGGTAGTGAGCCAAATCTTTCTCTGTGGCTATCGTGATTTTGTAGAACTGAGCTAGAAAATTAGTTCAGATATGTATTTAAATGCTTAGTATTTTCTCTATTCTAGACACAGACACCTATAAGAGCAATCTTTCTCATGATATTTGTTGGGTGAACCACAAATATACAGAGGTGCAAACAAAAAAGCAGAAATATAGTTAGCATTGTAATATCTTATCCAGGCTCTTCAGTTCTTATCCAGGTTAACAGTTTGTGTATGTTTTATTTTTCCACTGGAGCTTATTTCCCTGACCTGAGTTGCAGGCCAATCACTCAAGCTGGCCCAAAGCTCAACCTGGAAGTCCGGTCCAAAAGCTAGAGTTCTTTAGGCAAGTGTTGCACATCTATTTCTTCAGATGGACATGGCTATACTGCAATCAATTATTAGTATATTTTCAGCACATTTATTTGGCTCTAATCAGTTAAAAGCTAGGTAAGGGCTACCTAGCTCCACATAGCTAATTAAAAGTGCTAAGAAGTTTTGATAATCTAGACACTTCTGTTAGGTCCTTACATGGCAGCTGATCTCTTCTGCAAACTTGGCTTGAATGCTGCACCATGGCAGGGAGGTTGGAACCAGATATCTTTAAGGTCACTTCCAACCCAAACCGTTCTGTGATTCTATGATTCTATGAAAACATGGTTTCTAAAAGGTGTATTGCTTTATAAATAGCCTTCATGGTAAATAGGACAGAACCAACTTCTATGCAACAATAAATAGAAAATTAAGAAAAATGATCCCTACAATATTTGGCTATCTTTTATAGTGTGCTGTACTCTGGAGTTATTCACAAATAAAGTGAAATAGTAAGTTTTATTAACTGCAGTATTTATGTAATGCTTTTAAATTAACTGATATAGTAATTGCTTTTAACTTCTGTTTTTAACCGCCTCTAAGTGCCATATAATTTTTACAGTTTATGTGCAACATTAAATGTTCTAAACTGCTTGAGTTATGAAATAATAAATATGAATAAAAGCAAAATAAAAATAAAATATTTCTAAACTTTGTTCATGGAAATTGAGGAGCATGTTTATTATGCAATGTCTGTATAATTGTTATCAGAGCAGAGGGAAGAGGAAAACACAGCAAAGAGCGGAAGAAGGAAATAGGGAGTGAAAAAATACAGGCAAAGACTATTATGTAATTAATTTGGGTATCTGAACTCAGACCTATACATAGTTCCTCCACGTATTTCTTTAATAATATAGGAGAGATTGTTAAATTACATTGCTATAGGAATTTAAGCAGAAAGGTCAGAAATACAAGGATTATCAGATAAAATCTTTGTGGCTGGTAGACCTTTGAGAATTCCACTTCCCTGTCACTATGCCACAGCAAACTGTTATGTATGCCCTCTGCCAGTGTAAAATGTGACTTGCCACTACCTGACCTGCCCTGGGAAAAATAGTAACTTTTGTATCTCATCAAAACAAAATGTTTGCACCTGTGCTGCTACTAGTTCCACTACAACACTGCAGTGGATAAGCTTTAATGTAGAATTAGGTCCTGAAACAACCCATATAAGCATTTTATGCTTTTAAATAATTCTTAAATATGCATGGTATATGCACAACTATCTTAGAAGATTAAAAAATAAGATCTATAACTGCCCATTGCTTTCTCTTTGTTGGAAGGAGGGCTCAAGTACCATGTATTTTTACTGTGGTTACTAGGAAAAAAGTAACAAATCTTGTTTCCTCTATGATTCCTTCTTGTTTCCATTACAGCAAAGCATGGTAAAAGCCTGTTGACATGCCTTCTCTTCCACTCCATGTCAAATATACAGAAAGATGGAATTCTTGTTACTTTTAGCCTTTTTAACTGAAATAGAACTTTCTCTGATTAACCTTGATTTTCTGTGTAGCTTACACTGAACTATCACATTGCTCATCTTAAAGGTTTTGGGATAAATTATCCTAAGTTTGTTTCCATTAATCTTAACACCTGGTCTATTTTTCTTCTCACCCTCTCCCCACTTCTTTTTTCCTGCATGAACACAGATCTGAACAAGTAAACCATTGATAACCGGTGAACAGATGGGAGCATCCCTCATTGTGTCCCAAACTTGGGTATCTAGTCATGTAAAATACTGTTACGTGCTACGGTGATTTATATCCCTAAACCCTTTCTGCAATTAAAGTCTTAAACTGACTAAATGAAATAGAAGTGTTTTCTTTTATATAGAGGATCATTCCCTACAACAATGTGAACCTATACCCTTCTAGAGAGTTCCCAAGCCACTTGAATAGCAGTCAGGTACAACAGGACAAACTCTGATTTTCTCTTTGAATCTGACCAAATCTAGAGAGAGGAAAGAATAAAAGTCTTTGGTGTTAGAGAGGGAGGAAACAGGATAGAGTATAATGTCTTAGTAATGAATCCTCTGGTAGCAGAAGAGAATCCTAGATCTTCTTCCTTGCTCCCTGTGCTGTTTAATCAATGGCTCTTCAGTGACAAAATAGTTAAATTAGTCCTTAAATGACTCCTTTAGAAGGTCAGGTTTAAAAATTATCTCTTGGCATTTCCTGTTGGCTGGTTTCTGGTGGCTTTGTGCTCAGTATGTTAATCCTAGCTGTTTCTTTATACTGATTGCTAGGAATATAGCAATTGCTATATTGCTAGGTTATAACAGATTGCTAGGAATTCTGTTCTGGTGCCTCTTATTGTCTTCATGCACTCTATTTAAGTGCTTCACTCATGATTTTGGATTTTATTCTGGAAGAGTAGGATTTGCTTGAATAAAAATACGTTTGCAGAAGTCTGCATTTGACCTTAAGCTCTCTACAGAGAGAAATATACTTCCCGAACTAGTTGCAGGAGTTGGCATATGCCTACATGAACTTCATGAGGTTACTGTTGGCCCATTTCTAAGCCTGTCAAAGTCACTCTGCATGGAAGCCTTGCCCTTCAGCATACTGACCACTCCCCACACTTTGGTGTCATTCAGAAATTTGCTGAGAGTGCACTCCATCCTATCATCCAGGTAATTAAGTAAGACATTAAACAGTATTGGGTCCAGTATTGATCCCTGAGGGATGCTACTAGTACTGGTTGCCAGCAGGACTTTGCACCACTAATCATAAGGCACAATGCTGGGGACAGTACTGTGCTGAGGTCAATATTGTTTAATATCTTCATTAATGACTTGAACAATGGGATGCTGTACATTTTTTGCAAGTTTGTGGATGATACTGAACTGGGAGGAATGTCTGATACACCAGATGGTTGTGCCACCATTCAGAGGGATCTGGACACACTGGAGAACTGGGCACAGAGGAATCTCATTAAGTTCGACTGGGGGAAATGCAATATTCTGCATCCATGGAGGAATAACCCCAGGCACAGGCACACACTGGGGACCAGTAGTCTGGAAAGCAGTTTTGCAGAAAAGGCCTTGGGGGTCCTAGTGGAGAACAAGTTGAACATGAGCCAGCAATGCACCCTCACAGCAAAGAAGGCCAACACTATCCTGAGCTACATTAGGAAAAGTGTTGCCACCAGGTTGAGGGAGGTGATCCTTCCCCTCAACTCAGTACTGGTGAGGCCACATCTGGAGTGCTGTGTCCAGTCCTGGGCTGCCCAGTACAAGATATGTACTTACTGGAGCAAGTCCAGAGCAGGGCTTCAGGGATTGAAACATGGTTCATGTGAGGAAAGGCTGAGAGAGCTGGGACAGTTTAGCCTGGTAAAGAGAAGGCTCAGGGGGCCCTGATCAATGTGTATAAATACCTGATGGGAGGATGTAAAGCAGATGGAGTCAGACTTTTCTCAGTAGCACCCAGTGATAGGACAAGAGGCAATGGGCACAAACTGAAACACTGGAAATTCCATTTGAATGTAAGAAAACATTTTTTTACTGCAAGGTTAGTCAAGCGCTGGCACAGGTTGCTTAGGGAGGTTGTGGAGTCTCCATCTGTGGAGATAATCAAAACCTGGCTGGACGTGGCACTGAGCAACCTGCCCTAAGTGACCCTGCTTGAGCAGTGGGGTTGAAAAAGGTGATCTCAAGAGCCCTCCTCCAACCTAAAAGATTCTGTGATTCTTTGAACGGTCCAGTCAATTTTGCACCCACCCTATCACTTACTTATCCAGCCCATTTCTTACCAATGTGATAATAATGCAAGTGAAAATTAACAAATACTTGTTTAATAACTGTATTAAAATAGAGTGATAAACTATGTATGTTTTGTAGAACACAAGGAAATGTGATTTTTGTGTCAATGATGTTTCATAGGCATACACGTGTTTAAATTTTTGTTAGAATTTGGAGTTGTGTCTTGTAGAGAATAAATCTAGACAAATATGTCATCAAACTCAAACTATATTTACGCTATCTGAGGGAAAAGCTAGCATCTCAGGATTTTGAATATGCTGTTACTAGAGTTTCTGAGATCACAGTGTTGACACCTTACATGTACAAAGACAGCAGACAGCAAAAGTGTCCAAGAATAAACAAGCAATAACCACTGACACCTATATTCACTAACTTTAGCTCTGAAATGTTTCTTGATATGTTAAAGAAAGCATCCTTTGAGAAAAAATTCCCAATTTTCCTTGCTACAGAAACAATCATGAACCTAACAGAAAATTTTCTACATATACTTTGTATATTGACATACACATGAGATTTAAACAGAATTTTAAAAAAAAAAAGAATTAATATTCATTATCAACTTCTGCCCTTCATAATGTAGCTAATGACTGACATTAGGAATGTAAGTTTGAAAAAAATTTTATAAAACAGTTATCACAGCGTAGCAACAATAAATTCTCCTGGGAATTCTTTAATTATTTCAAGTGCGTTGAAAAGGCTGATCATAAACTTTGATTGTTTTGTCTAATTCAAACCTCATTAAAAGCACAAGCTTGCAAGTTTCAATATTATGTATCTTATCACGAAGTGTAGTCATGGAATTTTTATATATGTAATCCTACAACCATATAGCAGAGAAAATGAGATTACTCAAATATATTCTTCCACTTCACATGAATATTACATATATACTTACAGCCATCCTGTCGAAATAATGAGATTATGACTACTTTACTCCCTCTGAGGATAATAAGCAAAAATACAGTACTCTACATGATTACATTTCTTAAGTCATTGTAAAAGAGAACGGGGACCATGTTTTTTTATTATAATAAAAGTGCAAAAGTGTTACTATTAGTTCATCACATAATTAGCTCTTACAATGTATTATCAACACATATAAGGAGGACAGTGAAATTCCCTTTTATTTTTACTAGCCAAATTAGAAAATACATAATGGGAAAAAAAATAAATAAATTGAGCCTGCTTCTATTAACTAAGTCTTTTTTTCCTTTCTGTTTTTTTGTTTGGTTGTTTTGTGTTGTTTTGTTTTTTTTTTTTACTCAAAGAATTAGCTAACCTGTTCCAGTTAGAAGGAACTGGCTGTGGTATGAGGGTTTTTTGATGCAGTACTACCTATTACAAAGAATACACAAAATCCCATTTCCCTGAATGCAGCAGAAATTAAACAACAAAAAGGAAATTTCTTTCCTAAAATGTTAAGCTTTTTTTTCAGCTATCAGTCAGTCCAGAATCCAATCTGCCCAAACTTTCTCAGGACCAAACAATAAATATGAATTCAGGTTGTTTGATGATTCTTGATGCCTCCTTATGAAGTGTTCTACTTCTTTAAACTGTTTTCCCCTTTAGATACAGAAACACAGAAGTGTGTTTCAGTGTACATTTCAGCTGCATTTGCTCCTGATAGGAAGAGAACTATCAATTTATTTTGGAAAATTAGAAAAATTCTTTTATCAAAACAATTAACTAGCAACTTGCTGTATGGGATGCATGGCTGTATTGCACTTAAGAGTCCTGAAATTTCAAACAAATCACAATATAAATAAAATAACTTCTAAAAGTCAGTGTGGATTTCAGATTGGTAATGATTAGCTGGAAATCTTTAACACTTTCTGAACCAGCTCTTTCATCATTTCTGTAAGTTATAATCACATCACAGTAAGATAATTTAAAAAACGTATGAAGATGGGCATTTGTCTTGGTGGAGACTGATCACAATATTTCAGGAAATGAAATTGCTCAAGGAAAACCAATCATACATTTGTTAGATGAGATAGTTCTGCCGTACATACAGTTACCAGGTTTAAATCACAGATATGGTATATCAAGATGGATATCAAGTCTCTATTTTAGAAGAAAAGGTAAGATTGCAATAGAGCCATACTTTATCAGGTTTTCTCCATTAAATCATCCTTTTTCATTGCTAGCTTCTTTCACTTTGAATTAGAAAGATAGGCAGACACTTAAACAACTAGCTTTTATGATATATCATTTATGTACTGACTAGGAAAAAAGTCTTCAGTTCATGCTGGATGCTAGTATAGTATAGGTGTATATTACCAACATATTATGAATTTGCTTCCCCCCTCCCAAGAAAATAATGTGAATACTTCAGTTTTATGATATTGTTGTCTAAAAAAATTTTAATAAAACCTTGAAGAAAGCAGATTTGGAGAAAACTATAACTAGGATGGTTCCAACTACATATTATTATTTAGTTTGGGTTTTAGTTATGGCAATGTAGAATTTTTCTTTCCTATTAGTCTGTTGTTCCCTGCATGAATAGCAACAATGCTTAGCATTACTGTAAATGGATTAATACTTTTAGACATTTTAGGACCAGAAAGGAGAATTGTGATAATGTAAAGTAACCACTAGCGCAATACAAACGATATCATAAAGTACAGTCTTTAGAAAGATATTGAAATCTTAATCTGAAAATACTGAGTAGAAAGTCTCCCTATAAAATAGTGCTCTTTAATATGTAATTTATGTAAAAATAAACAAACAAAAGCTTGAAACAAATAATTGAAAATGACAGAACAACCTGGTCTAAGGAAATTCCAAACTAAAGATATTATTAACATTGACTTTAAATATCTAAAAATTAGATGTCTAAATCTGAGCGCTTCTGTTTATTTCCCTTTTTAAATCAATGCAGAGAAATATATGCCTTCAGATCACGATTCATGTAGTGTAAAGCAGACATTTGTTTTAAGATCATTATCAATTTCTCAACACAGATACTTATTTTTCTCCATTCTTCTTTTATAAACAAGAAGCAGTATTTCGCACTGACTTAGACACTTCACTTCTAAAAACCTAAGATAAGGTTTAATTCCAGCTAAGATAGCGGAATTATGTGACTCATACTCCTGTCCTACTTTGGACCCAGAGAATTAGGAATGGTACTGTGTGAACCACAGCTCATTGGAATTTTGGGAAGCTGGAGGGTTTTTTTAAAAAAATTTTATTTGGCAAACCAGCTCTGTTTCTTCTATGAAATCATATTCACACTGTTGTATTAGTGTATACATTTTGTACATTAAACTTATTGAATACAACCTTCTTAACAAATGAAATCTAGGAGGATTTTATTTCAACATGCCACTTCATACATAGATTAGAGTTCCATGGGATGTTCTTGTCTCTTTTACAAGATTTTAAAGATGTGAGTGCATGTGCATAAGTGCATGCATGAGAGCATGAGTATTTGACTCTCTCCCATGTAACTTCTGAGTACGCATTCAGTTATAGCACAATTTGACACAAGTGCAAATATCTCAAAGACCTTAAATTTTTGATCCCCATAAGATACACAATATTTTAGCGAGCAACCCTTCTATGAAAGTCTTTTGTAGATGGCAGAAGACGGGAATAAAGTAGTGTGTGTTCTTATGGTCCTGGCAAGTATCTCAGATAAAGTATAACTTATTTGTGAGCAGTCTGGATGATCACTTGAAGCCTGAGCGAACACAAGAGGTATTTTTTGCCTCATGCCACTCAACATGGCAAACCTTGGTGACCTACATGGTAGAAGCTGAGAAAATTTGCCAAAAATCTGAGAAAAAGAAGAGAAACCTATACAAGTTGGTAACAGAAGGAAGCTGGGTTGAAGCCTAATGTATATTGAAATTTAATTAAAGTAATTCTCATAATGTCTTAGGTGATCAGAGGTCTCTGGCTCTGCTTTACACTCATTTAAAAGGCAGGCACACCTAGAGGAAAGCCAGAGAAGGAGAAAGATTAAACTACTCTCCCCTCAAATCAGGCATGGTTGCTCTGCTCCCAGGTTATTTGCCTCTACCCCTCCCTTCTACGTTAAGGTCAACCAAAAGAACACACACTGTGCTCCTAAAACTGTCCTGTGTGTCCGTACCATCCTCTCCCTGCCCCCCAAGCTTCAGAAGGAATGGCATAGCTGGATACATGGGCTATTCAGGTTGGATCTGATCTTGGGGCTCCAGATTCTTACAAAAGCATGTAGTCCCATCACTACCAAATGGAACAACAACAACAAAAAAGTCCCAGGAAGAGGAGTCATTTAGAGATTCTGCAAACCGTTAGTTTTACCAATGTGACTTCCCAATACCCATCTGGACATGTGGCATCAAACGTGGGGTGGCAAGGTTAAAAGGTGCTACAAGGTATGCTAAAAGACCAGTAAAACTCTGTGTATAACTGCAGTACTGTTACTTAAGCTAAAATATGAAGTTTTTGTAGCTGAAGATCCAGGAATAACAAATCTGGTAAAGGTCTGACACCCTGAGGTGCAACGAACAGTAGCCCAGGAGGTCAGCTGAGGTGAGGGAGGTGATGCATGACCTTTAAACCTTAGCTGGGAACACAAGAGAAAAGCAGACTATAGTAAAAGAACCATCCAACCAACCAACCAACCAAAAATATCGTACAAAAAAGGCAACAAGCAGAAGCCAGTACTGATGAGGAAGAGCTCACTGTGACCATCTTGTTCCTCCCAGGAAAGAACTCTGGATGCCGACAACTTGTCTTAATCTTCTCCCCAAGTCTTCTTGAGGAAAGCTGTGGACCCAAAGGGACACCAAAAAGGTGAACATAACATCAGAGAGAAGGGGTACATACAAAGAAGTCATTTCTGTGTAACAATTTTAACTATATTGATGTTGGTGAGGTTTTCCTACATTAATTACATAATTTGGACTAAAGCACTGTTGTAAGACTAATTGGACTAACAGTCAATTCTGCATATTAATGGTGTGGTATTTGCCCATAACAGTATTTCAAGAGTAATGAGACATAACACACCTGAGGACCTGAGATTTCAAACAGAAGTTTATTTGGATACTTAAAGTAGCACTACAATTAGCACCCATCTCTTTTCTAAGACAGTTTTAGATGTTCACTTCCAGCCATGTAGAACACAGAAAGCAGGACAGCAACAGTTACTTTGTAAGACCTTGGTTTTGTAATGTAACTGGACACTACCTAATGCAGTGTTGAATGCAAGTAAATGGAGGTGACCATGCCTACACTCACCTGTTGTAACTTTAGACCTATATCCAAAGAGTGTGTATTAGAACCTTGGATTCCCCGCAGCCTGGTTTCTAAAATGATAAGGAAATTGTTACAACTGAATATCTGTTGCAAATGTGCAATGTGTGTACACAATAAATGTGTATACATTTTACATATACAGTCATGATATATACATATAACATGTACACATACATTCAGTTAGGGAATTAGAAATCACTGTGATAGAAATGATTGACAGATGAGGCCAATTTTAAACTTCAGGATAATAATTTATTGAGTTGCTATTTGTTAGCAATAAAGATTGCCAATCTTAGTTCTTACTCATTACCAATTGTTATTACTACAAATATAAAACAGTCCTGAACACTTAGAACATAATTCAGCAACAACATGGAGCTGATACTGTATGGTTAGAATTGACAGCTAACAGCCCTTGATTGTCTTAGTCCCTGAGGTCAAGATGGCCACATCTGAGAACTCTTCGACAAGGGAAGCTGGAACCAAAGTGGGAATCTTCATTCTTTCCCATCTTGCCTCTCTCTTCATGGGTGTTTCGTGTTCCCAGATCTCTCTTCAACTGAGAAGAGGTGATCTTATCTGCTAAGGACAAAGATGATCCTCTTCTGGGACCTGGACTTGCTATCATTTTGCCAAATACTGTTCCTGCTTACTCTACATCCTTTGCTCTTCCCTCACAGATTTTACTACTTGCATATATTTTCCTGAACCCTGCTTGTGGACCTGTGCTGCAAGTCTCCTCTGCAGTAACATTTTACATACTGCAGATATTACATATCTTACAAAATGATACAGATTGTGCTACAGTGTTACAAAATAATTAATGTACTCTTTTAGTTTACTTATATCTAGTTGTAAGACAAACAAATATTACTCTAATCTTGTTTAGTCTACTTCTATCTTATATATACAACAGGCCACTGTTTTGCTACAACACTGAATGTAATCAGCTCTTCTATAATCTGCTCTACCTCTGGTGCCGTGTCTCTAGCACTCGTAGCTGCATGCCTGGTTTCAGTGGGAGATATGAAGGACATATTTTTAAACAAAATATCTGGTGGTTTGGTGACTGTGGTAATCTCCTGGGATGTGAAGAATGCAACTGCAGAAATTTAAATCCAGGTCTCCTGATCTCTTAGGAAATGTTCTCCTTGAAAATTTATTCAAAAGCCTTTGATTTTAAGTGAAGTAACTGAAATAACACAGCACAGACTTAAAAAATGCAGAGTACAGCTTGTTCTAAGCACACTGAATACATTAGGTCTCTTTTTGCATTTGGTATGTATTTTATCTAGACATTTGCAGCTGTAAATACCTGTACGCTCATGACCTTCAGTTTCAGGGTCTAAAGTATTTTCAAGTGACTAAGCAAGTTTGACAGGGTTTTTCTGTATCACTCTCCTGGAACTAAGCATAAATTTTATTTAAGTATCCTTTTCATCTATGATTTGTTTTGTTGTGTTTAGAAACAAGCTCTGATTTTGAAAGAATCCTCACTGGTTTGAGCCTAACTGATTCTGAATGCAATATTTTGTACATGGTTTCAAATATTACTGAAATAAGAAATTGGATGCTGAAAAAATAGCATGTATGTACACACACATACACATTTATCATAGTGCAGAATGTTGAAATTAATGTAGAATGCTTGACAATACTATCATATACATTAATAAAACATGGAATAATTTCTCTTGGTATATCAGATCATGTATCCATAAAATATTCAGGGATATTATTTGATAGCTGCATTACACATGGCAGAACTGTATCTTCCAGCAAATATATTCTAGCAACTCTTACCAGTCAACTCTTCTCACTGTTGACAAAACAGTATTTCTGTATGTGTAACTGTAGATCACTGTAGAGTGTAAATATCTGGGTTTAACAGAAGACTACAGGGATGACTTTAAGCAGAATTAAGAGAAAAATCAAAAAACCAACATGCTTTAACAATCCTGTGAATAATATAAAATGCTGATCTACAATTATTAAAGGAAAAAAAATATAGCTATATTTCTCAATGATTAATCCATATTAGAGAAGAATTTATTTTCTGTGTGTGTTATATCTAAATAGTCTTCGATCAGTCATGACTATCCTTTCCATTTCTCTTCATAAAGTGATAGCACTGCTAACTTATTTTAGGAAGTTCCTTCTTTTTTCCCCTCAAAGTTTATTTATTTATGAGGATGTTACTGCACTACTATACACAAGAAACTTATCATTACATAATCCTGAGACTAATTTTGTTCATCCCATTAATGGAGCCAAAGAGGGGGTTCAGGCTAGTGGTTTTCTGAGGATTTCTTAACTAAAGCGTAGACTAGACAGTTTGCTTAAGACTAACCAAGGTAAATCCCATATTCAGAAAGAGTAATCCAAATTAACTAATGTCTAAATTTAAAGTGATTTAATTAGACTCTTTAAAACCATTACACAGAGACTTTTTAAAAAGAAATGAAATGCTAGACTCTGTACATTGACTACAGATACAGACCTAGATGACTATGTGAATTAGATGCCCGATTTTAAGAAAATTATTTTAAGTTGATTAATGTTAGGTGAAGAAACTCCCCCCTTATGGTATGTCTAATTAAGCAAGCTGCTCTTTAATAAATTGTGCTGGTTTTGGCTGGGATAGAGTTAATTTTCTTTATAGTAGCTAGTATGGGGCTATGGTTTGGAGTTGTGCTGAAAACAGTGTTGATAATACAGAGATGTTTTAGTTGTTGCTAAGTAGTGGTTACACTAAATCAAGGACTTTTCAGCTCCCCATGCTCTGCCAGGTGCACAAGAAGCTGGGAGGGGACACAGCTGGGACAGCTGACCCCAACTGACCAAAGGGCTATTCCATACCATATGATGTCATGCTCAGCATATAAAGCTGGGGGAAGAAGAAGGAAGGGAGGGACATTCAGAGTCATGGCATTTATCTTCCCAAGTAACCATTACATGTGATGAAGCCCTGCTTTCCTGGAGATGGCTGAACACCTGCCTGCCCATGGGAAGTAGTGAATGAATTCCTTGTTTTGCTTTGTTTGCGCGTGCAGCTTTTGCTTTACCTATTAAACTGTCTTTATCTCAACCTGTGAGTTTTCTCACTTTTACTCTTCTGATTCTCTCCCCCACCCCACCAGGGGGGAGTGAGCAAGCGGCTGTGTGGTGCTTAGTTGCCAGCTGGGGTTAAACCATGACATAAATATATGTGTGCGTCTCATGAATCATCCCTTAAGATTGGTGTACTCGCCTCTAGTAAAAATCAGTAGCTAGCTTTGTAACAAAATGCCTACTAATATAACTGTCGAAATACAATACTTCTAATGTTTCTCTTGTCATTTTCCATGTAGGTATTTTCTGGTTAGCTCATTTTCTGCTGAAAAACTAGGTTTCTTTACACAGGGATTGACAGTCAGCTTCCTTGATACATGTTAAAATAGGTTATCAGAAGCCAGAGCTGTTACTGGGAACAACAGTGAACTGAAACCAAGTCAAGAAGAAGCAATCAGTAAGTTTGCAAGACATTTTTCTAAGGTCTTGGCGCTGGAAGTTAATTTTTCTATAAACATAAACATAGAAAATATTATGTAAAAATTATGAGATATGTTCATAAAAGAACATTTACAGTTCATATCCCTTCTGCAGTTTAAAAAAAAAAAGATTGAACTAAGCTGTGGACAATTCCTTATGAATGAGTGATGATATATATAAATGCCTGAGGCATGGGAATGCATAAAAAGATAGATTATTTTTTGTCCAGCAATTAATAGAGATGTTACCAAAAGTCTTTTATGACTGTGAAGCTCCTAATCACATGTCCAAGAATTGCAAAATATATGCACACTTTGGTTAGTGAACTGCACACAGAGATCACTTGACAGTCATTTTCCAACCCATTTCATATGACTCAACATTTTCTATCAGCTATAAATGGTTAACATGCTTACAGTATGAGATATTATGAAACTATGAAAGTTATTCCACATAAACATCAAACTTTTGCTTATGTAAATACCTTTTTTTCATCATTTGAATAATGATGGAGCATTGAGGATACTGGTGAATCTTTATTAATTATACTTTATTTGCAAGCACCATAAATCTACAATAAGAAGTAAGTTTTCTTTTCATAGAAACTTGAAATGATCCCTGAGACGAGAATTATCAAACTGAAAACAGTTTGATAATTTTTCAAGTTTTTTTCATCTGACTGGGATAAAATGGTTGCTGAAGGAGTGCAAAAAGATATTTGTTTTGTGATCGGAGGCCCCCACTACTACCAATAATAGCACTAATATAAAAAACATATTGCAACTTATATAAATGAAAAATAAGACAGACTTTCTTTCTGGAAAAAGAAAAAGGGTTGTAGCAGGCCTGATCCATGGAGCTGAACAAATACAACTCCACTCCCAGCTATTGGTGCAAGGAGTAACTCCTCAAATTACTATAATTATTACTTTCTTTAGACAAAGACTGCTATCTCTTCCTAGTGGATGGAAAGGACTACTAGTGTTCCCAAGAGAAGGGTGGGTGTAAATGTTAACGTCAAAATATTACAAAAATCTAAATCAGGATCAGGTTCAAATTGTTCAAAATAGACCTCATGAAATGTGGGAGTTTAAGAAAAAGTCCTGTGAATCAAGCATGTTTATATTTCTTCTCTCTTCTAAAATCATGTCTGAACATAATCTAGTATATGGTGCCCTTGATAAAAAAGCACCTGTGATAAAAAAGAAAGAAAGTATATCAAAAGACACATTTGTTCATTCATTAATATCATTGTCTTGTTACTAAATTCATTTCAGATTCCAAAATTCTTGCTATGTCCTCTGACATTTGAAGAAATTCCTAAGTTTGTACGGTGTAGATCCAAGAAAAGATTTTACCTAGTATAAAAAAAACCACCCAAAATTTCTAACTTTCTCCTTGTTTGCAATGAGTCACATTGTAATATAGAATACAATTTATAAGATTAATTAAATAGCACTAGTTATGGAATAAGAGGAATTGTAAGTAATTCTCATTTATATTATGAAATTGATTTTAAAATATAAAATGCAATGGCAGCTAGTTTATTCGCCTTCTGTTACTTGGCAGAGTTGAAATATTCAACTATTTTTTGATACCTAGAATTATTAAAATAACTGAAATTAGATGGGAAAAAAATCATCAGTATGTTGAAAGTAGAAAATGAGACTGAATCCTCAAACCACACTGGGCTGCCATAGCAGCTTTCAACTAGATTTGACCCTCAGTTTTCTATCCAGCTCTGAATAAAGAAGATAATTTAAAATGTCACAAAGAATGACATTTACCTGCAGCTGTGGACAGCCATAGTTAGTCAGTAATAAAGCAGAACATTACAGCTCGGCAGAGTGAAATTAAGATTTTAATTGAAGACTCTGACTCAGATGAGATAGGATTTTATTCCAGGGATAAAGAAAATCACATAATCAAAGACTGTTGGGGAGATGTCTGGGGGAGAGGGTCTTGGTGAGACACATGGGGAGTAGCTCTGAGAGATACTGTTGGAGACACATGGATGGAGAAACTTTGGAGACAGGAGAATCCAGGGGTGGCAGGACAGGATCCAAGGCAGAACTGACAGGGCTGCAGAAGAGGGCACCGAAGTGACATCCAGAGGATGCCATGGCCTAGCCCCAGGATGGCGGACTTCACAGCTGCAATCGCTGCACTGAGCTGCCCGACCTTCCTCCTGGAGAGCGCCATCGTCCCTCAAGGGACAGGAAGCTCATGTAATTAGCAAAATTGTGCATATTTGTGATTAAAGCATTTTGGTATTCAGTCCATTTAGTCTCTCCACTATCACTTTAATCTTAACTCTGACACAGCAGTATTCAGGCTTTTTCCTGACAATTTTGCTGATTGCAGGAGTAATCCTCCCCCACTCCCTCCCTGTGATCAGCTGAAAACTTTAGATTAAGCCACCCGAGTTTGCGTAAGAAGAGAGAAGCAGCAGCATACTCTCGACCTAAACAGCTGGGAGATAACAAACAAACCCCAGAAGGAAGCAGCGGCTACATCTCTGATGAAATCAGCCCTTCCCTGTGTACTGGTTTTGGCTGGGATAGAGTTAATTTTCTTCACAGTAGGTAGTATGGGACTATGTTTTGGATTTGTGCTAGAAACAGTGTTGATAATACAGGAATGTTTTTGTTATTGCTAAGCAGTGCTTACACAGAGTCAAGGCCTTTTCTGCTTCTGACACCAACCCACCCAGCAAGTAGGCTGGGGGTGCACAAGAAGTTGGGAGGGGACACAGCTGGGACAGCTGACCCCAACTGACCAAAGGGATATCCCATACCATATGACATCATGCTCAGCATATAAAGCTGTGGGAAGAAGAAGGAAGGGGGACATTTGGAGTGATGGTGTTTGTCTTCCCAAGTAACTGTTATGTGTGATGGAGCCCTGCTTTCCTGGAGATGGCTGAACGTCTGCCTGCTGATGGGAAGCAGTGAATGAATTCCTTGCTTTGCTTTGCTTGTATGCACAGTTTTTGCGTTACCTGTTAGACTGTCTTTATCTCAACCTGTGAGTTTTCTCACTTTTACTCTTCCGATTCTCACCCCCATTCCACTGAGTGAGGGAGCGAGCGGCTGTGTGCTGCTTAGTTGCCAGCTGGGGTTAAACCTTGACAGACTGTCTGAGCAGTCTGCTTTTGCTTCCCAGTGATTTAAATCCCATTTCACTTTGCCTGGATATCATTCAGTCTCCACATAACCTGCTGTGGCTGAATCATGACACTTAACAGCTCTCAGTTTAGCTGAGCTAAATGGCTGTCCTAAATATCCTAACCCTTTTCAGTGTATATTCAAATGGATGAGATTTAAGTGCCAAAAGTTCAGATTTTTCCTGCTTAGATTCCTGCAGTCAGTTACAGCAGGAACATTTTTACTGTCACTTCTAAACAAACTTTTAGAAAGTGACTAAAGTTTTAGAAAATTACTATACTGATATTTTCAGTACTGAAATCTTTATAATATGGATCTGCCTTTTCATATGGTGTATTATACATGTTTAATCACAGGCTGTGTCCTTATTTACTTCTATGCTGTTTGACTTGTGTGCCACTTCAAACTAAATAAACTCCATGAGAGGAGGAGCATGGACGCATGTTGTGGACCAAATGTGCAATCTCAAGACCATGTAACTCCAGTCATATGCAAACATTAAGCTACTGTGTAGATTTTATCACAGCCTAGAAACTCATTTACCAACCTGAAGCATGTTTAGGAACCTAAATGAATGTGGGAACCTGACTAAATAATGCTCTTTTGTGAATACAGACTTTGGCATGCGCTTTGGCCTGTGCTTTTGTGAGAGTCAATGTATTCCAATTTCAAAGAAGATCTATAGATAATTAGTGAAGAGTAGCCATTGTCATATAAATTCATATAGTGCATTTAATGTGCACTAACTTCCATTGTCTACAACTGATTTTTCTGTAAAATGCCAATTGATTTCAATAGCATTTATATGCCTGCTCAAAATGCTGACATGATATAGCCTTCACATTTTATAGGTTTGTAGACAGAAAGCTGGAGTTAAAGACATTAAAAAGAAAATTACATTTTTCAGAATTTAGAGAATCATTTGAACTGCCAGAACAGCCAATACAGAAAATACTTACGAACAAATTATATGTTACAACACAATACAAATAAGGTTCATCTACTTACCTTCCCTTCTCAAACACTTTTGAAAGTCTTTCTAAAAAGAGATATGATTTTTCAATCTGTAATGTTCACTGTCTACTACCATAAAAAGGGAGCAGAGAATCTTTATATCATGTAAACTAAAATTGTAGAATGTCACAGTGCTTTTTCAAAAATGTGAAATTCTTCTGAAAAATAAGACTGCCAATAATCTAAAACAACAAACAAGTATGCTTCAGTGTATATAACTCTCAGTGTAGGATGCTGTAAGTAGTAATAAAGAAGCAGCAAATAGTGACTCTAAGAGAGAGAGTAGACCTACTAAACATGGTTTTAAAGCATTGTCCAGACAAAGCTCTGGAGGTCCAGGAGGGCACAAATGTCTTGTCTTTGCAAAGTGAATATTCAAGGTTTATGTAGACAAAAGGACGTCAGTCATTCAGTGCTCTCCATGGCAGCTGGCCCACTGGATTAGGATGTACAACAGCAAAGAAAGACATCAAAGATGGAATCAGAAAAAAAATCCTGGTGAAAGCCAGTGATAATTTAAGCATAATATAATAATCTAAATCCAAGGGACCAATATCTAAATCTTTAACATGCTGAAGAGTAATGCAGACTCCACTGGCTTTTTCTCAAAAAAAAGTTCTTTAGGTATTTCTGGTAGGACTGAGATCCATACCTACATTCAAACACCATTTGTGAGATTTAGTTACCTCAGTATAGTAAGCTAGTGCCATTTGTGTGCCCTAGGATGCCTACAGACTTTGTATAGGCATATTCACTGGATTTATGGTAATCATTGTCTTTTGGGCTAAAATCTGGAAGCCAAAAAAGTTTTCCCACAGTGCCTAAGGTTATATTAGATGTTTATACAGACAAAAATAATCTAACCAGGTATCTGCAAAGTGGATTGTGTCTAATACTGAAGTCTATGCTCCCTCTCTAGTCAACTGAGTCTAGTCTTTGCAGCTGGTGGAGACTAGAGAGCTAGTCAGCTGACAAAATTTAGTTGTCTGGTTTACAATGACAACAATCAATTTCTGAACTCCTTTGGCTTTATTGATTGCAAATGTCTTCATTGGCTACACTGTGAGATTACACAGCTGACTCACCTAACAGATACCTAAATTTGATGTCTGAATCTGGAGTTGATCCCACCTTAACTGTATTATGAGAAGTACCTTATTTCTGAAGTGCTAGGGAAGACCAAGACTTGTCAGTGCTTTGGGAGAGGTTAGCAGTTCAGCACCTATCACTGCTTTATGGCTATTTGGATTCACGATCTCTGATCTCAAGTCTTTCTGATCCAATGTGCTAGAAATAGCCTTGAAACTTATAATTAATGTGACTGTACTGAGTTCAGTAAATAGTTCAGCATTCAGCAATAGTTCAGAACAAAATTATTTTTGTTCAAATACATAACTAGGGAAGGAAATGACACCTTTGTTTTGTGTATTAGCAACTTGATTAAAATGCTAGACCAGCAATTATACATATTATCTTCTACGTCATAGGCTACCGGTTATAAAATGTACTGAATATGTGCCAGTCTCCTGTTTGACTTTAAAGAATGTACTATTCATTTGATCTGGAGCATTGCATGAGGCATAATAGTTTCTCTGAATCTTTATTTTTCCTTTGGTAAAATGACATATTAGTACTTTTCTACTTTATGGACTCCTGATGTGCCACATTCAGCTAACATAAGTAGTGTGATTTTAGTGCCACAAAGTAAATTATGAATTATATTATTTGTAGCAAATGGTTTTGGTTTTTTTTTTCATTATTCATACTTACAATTGTTCAACAAAAATGTTAAGGTCCTTACAAAAATAATTCTATATTCATGAAATAACATACTCAGTTTCTCTTAATTTAGACCAAACATTCAATACCATTTAAGATGCTGTTGGAATATGTTAGGTTTCAATAAAAATGCAGAAGAAATCAACTACATTTCAGAGTAGAGGTTTCAAGTCTATAAGAGGAGGAAAGACTGAATTTTGAATTCAAGTACTTCATTGAAACACATTCAGGTTATCCCCAAATTCAATAACCTCTGAAATAAGTCTTTTTAGTATTATTACTACTGATATTACAGATTCACTTTCCAGGTTCCTGAGTCTTTCTCCTCCTTTGTGTATTCATGTACAAACTATCGCAACAAGTCACAGTATCTTTCAATATTCTTGAAACTATTTCCTTTCTTTAACTATTATTTGCAACGTAAACCAGACTCTACCTCAAAATATACTTTCCCAACTTTTTTCCCCACCCTTTGGCTTAATTAAAAGCAATAGACTGATAATTAGTTGTTCTACATGCCTTAGGTATTAGGGGAAGAAAAACACAACAGCTGTGAAGTACTGTCAAATATAGTAATAGGCATTTACACTATTTATTTAACTGATAATCTTGTAAGTTACTGTTAATTATAAATTTGGCTTTTTCAAACTAGTAAAAAAATACTGATTATGTAGGGCTTCCATATTTAGTGAAAATTAATAGTTATATTTTGTTGTGATTAATTCTTCTTACATGTTATTGAAGGTACAATCAAATACTGAATGTATTAGTCACTTTCTCTTCAAGCACACATGCAAAAATACACAGGCATGCACATGCACAGAGGAAAAATTATATTTGTGTTCTTGAGAGACAACTTAATTGTATCAAGTAGAACAAATGCATCTTCTGAAAGAAGGGCCTGCATTCCCTATGTAGTGAATGAAAATGAGTATTTCTGAAGACCTTCAGAGTGAAAACACTTAAAATGAGTATCTTATTTTAAGCTTCTATTAAGAGGGAAAAATAGCAAAGGTGAAAGTTGTATCAATAAACCTCAAACATCTAAAAGACAGCTAGCTCTAAAACATAGATGTCTAAATCTGTGGTCTCAAATATTACCATGGAATTGCTTTATAGTACCCTCCAGAGGCTACTTCATCTGATCTATTTAGGGTATTCATTTGGACTGAGATAAATTGCCATCCTGAGACACTTATTCTTTCTGTTGTCTAGGGAAGATTCTAATGTGACATTCCAGAGATTAAATGAATCTTGCCCAAGATGCCAACTATTTAAGAGGAAGTCAGATGCTGAAGTTAGTCAGAACAGATCTCCTTTTTATGGAGAGGTATTACAGCTATCAAAAAGCTACATCCCATCAAAAGTGCCTTTTGACATACATAAAGCGCAGCTGAGAGTGATGAAGGTGCACCGACATTAACTTTGATGACTAAAGAATAAACAAGACCCCAAGCAAGCAAAAAAGGCTCTGTGGAAATAATCTGAATTGTTTATTCAAAACTCAAGTTAGTGTTTAGAGACGGGGGGGAAAAGGTAACTCAACATTTTTAAGACCCTATTTACTGCTAAACACGTGTAAAATGAACCAAGCAAGCAATCAACCAAATAAAAAATGTCCGGAGTACAAAGACAGAGGAATATTCATATAGAATTTAGGTTCATCTGTTTATCAACATAGCATAAATAGTAAAGATATTATAATGTATTAGGTCATAGATAATTTTACTTTTTTAAGTCTCACAAGATTGCATCACTTTTTATCTTCAGTCTCTTGTTACCCTTTTCTCAGTCTTTAAAATGGGAAAAAGGCTCTGATTTTCTTTCTAGAGAGCTTTGAGGTATAAAAATTGAGGATCCACAAGAGTATATCTTTTTAAAAGCTAGGGTTTATTTTTAATACTCTTGTCAAGACTTTGTCAATTCAAAGACCATTAGGGAGTTCAAGCTTGTCATTTTCTTCTTTAACTCAATCCATTTAGGCCATTACAGGTTTCCCGGATGTGTAACCAGTCCTTCTACACATCATTGATGTAATTTCTTTTATTCTAACAAGTTATGCTTGAATCCTTTTAAGGCAAAAGATCAGGCCAGATGCCTTTGATTGTGCAAGAGTGTGATGAACAGTAGGCGTTGGGTCAGGAGTTTGTAGATCACTGGGATAGCTGTTTTTCAGAGACATGGGTCAGTGAAAAAGACTAAACAAAGGACACTACTCATGGGAGGATATCAAACAGTATGCAGCCAAACTGGATGGCAGCTCACAAGACTGTCACTGAGAATGTGTTGCTGCTCTCTTCATTTCTTTCCAGTTAGATGGCCTTGATACTATCCTTATGTGAAATATACACAGGACCACATAATATTGCAGAGAGGGGTACCAGAACATTGACACTGAATCCCAGACCCTCTTTTTGGTCAAGATACACAATGTAATAGAGCATTAGAACACACAGGTCTTTTGTTCTTCACATATGTTGTTCTTTAACCTGGCAGGCAGCTAAACACCACAACAGCCGTTTGCTCACTTCCCCCAGTGGGATGGGGGAAAGAATCGGAAAAAAGGTAAAACTGATGGGTTGAGATAAAGAGAAATTAGTAGGACAGAAAAGGAAGGGAAAAGAATAATAGATGATAAAACAATATACAAAACAAGGGATGTACAATGCAATTGCTCACGACCTGCTGACCGATGCCCAGCCAGTTCCCGAGCAGTGGCCGCACCCTCCTGGCCAACTGCCTCCAGTTTTTTTCTGTTCAGCATGAGATCACATGGTATGGAATACCCCTTTGGCCAGTTTGGGTCAGCTGTCCTGGCTGTGTCCCCTCCCAGCTTCTTGTGCACCTCCAGCCTTCTTGCTGGCAAGGCCGTATGAGAAGCTGAAAAATCCTTGACTTAGTGTAAGCACTGCTCAGCAATGACTAAAACATCAGTGTGTTATCAACATTATTCTCATCCTAAATCCAAAACACAGTACCATACCAGCTACTGGGAAGAAAATTAACTCTATCCCAGTCGAAACCAGGACAACATACTATCCACTTCTGGAGGAGGATCTTTCAAAGACATGAACTATTTGCTAACAGTGATTTGATTTTTTATACAAAAATGCACAGCCTGTACATGCTAATTATCTTCACTCACTTTACACCAACTTTTTGCTTCTTTAGAAACCACACTGAGTTTTCTAATAAGGCATTAAGACTAGTGATCATCAGAAATCTTTTCTCCTACTGGTAGAAATCCATGTACATTTACTTTATTTAGCAATATAAAGCAACTGAGATTGGTACTATTAATTATTCATGGTTTATGTTTCTGTTACCGGACTGAATGAGTCAAACTTTCAATACAAAGGAACAACAAACAATGAAAGCTGGATTTTTCATTTAAGAGGTGAAGGGGAAGGAAGAAAAGATAAGCAATATTTTTTTTATTATTTCTATGGATATCCAAGTGGTGCCTATGATCCTGTGAATAATCAGTAAGAGGAATCAACAATAACTGGTTTAAGTGTTCTGAACAACTGTCAGAATATGATTTAATTTCAGTCTTTGAGGTTACATTATGAAATATAATCAGTTACATGCTCAGTACCAGTACTTAGTCTATGACAGATTAAAGGTTGATTTATTTAGCATATTTTTTCAAGAAATTGTTTTCAATAAGCAGTAATTAAAAGGTGAAGAATATTGTAGATTTATTGAATGCTTTATGCTAACAAAAGCCAGTAAAAATCTTATGTTTCATCCAGTGAACTTACAATTAATAAAACTTTTATGGATTATAAAATTAATTGCTGTGCAGTATGGGTATGAAAAGAAGTATCTGAAGTGACTCCTTAGATGTATTAAAGGACAGCTGCTTTTCCATTAGAAGATACCATGTAATTGAAAATGTTTTGAGGAGAAAAACAACTCTAATATTATTGTATGTCACTCAATTTCTTCTGTGGCTCATAAAGAGACAGTAATTACATACATTTTACATAAATAAAACCCAAGCTGAATGTTCTTTTACCTCACTTTTTGCATGTAAGACATTAACAAGGCTAAACCCACAAATAATACTGTCATGTTTTCCCTTCCCTTCTCCATTTTGCTATCAACTACATTTGTATTAACAATGGGTCATATGATCATTGTTGATGAGCCTATTGTTGTTATATTGGAAATAACAGAAAAATCTACCTAGATTTATATAAGTATACACTTAAATAAATGTTGTTTGTTAAGTTACCTCCTTAATGTCAACAAAAGTTTTACTAGAAGCCAAGAAAAATAATTACGTACCAAGACAATAGGTAAAATTGCAAACATCATGCAAGAAATTCCTTCTCTTTTTACATTTTTGTAGCTGAAAGCAAAACTAATAATTCAGAATTAGATTTCATTCCTACTGAAAAGCTAGGAAATGGTAATACTATCTCTCTTTAGCTACTTGTGTTCATTATTACCAGCATAGGTAAAACTCTGGAAAGCCTTTAAACATCCTCATAATTATAAAGCTATTACCTCAGATGTAGGAAGCTCAAATTCAAATCTTTTGCTGAAATGACTTGTTCCACATTTCTCACATGACAAAACAGTTTTCTACCTTGAAGACTATTCTTCTTGAATAGTGTTGAAATAGGTTCTTCTTGAACCTATTTCTTCTTCTGAAGATGTTCTGTAAATCAAAAATAAACAGCTTGGCTTTGATAAGGACAAGAATCATAAAAAAGAGACCATGACTCTCCAGAGCACTGTTTTGAACATTTACCAGGTCCTTGCTTCAAGAATTATGAAAAATAAAAAAAATTGTTCTTGCTGTATATTAGATGCTAGAAGCCAAAATATTGCGTATTGTTGCTGCCTATCACATTTTGTGTATATAGCCTTGAATTCTATCCCCTTTAGAGTAAAGTTAAAGTGTTGGTTTTGATGCAAGCAGTATTTCATCACTGGAAGACATCTGAATTCTACCGTAATCCTTTTACTATTAGTTAACAACACTGAAGAGATTCAGAGTCCTTCCTGATAAAAAAACATCAGACAGGAGTCAGAAACTTTAGAATATAAGATCGATCTCAGAAACACTTCAGGAAAAACTTTTCTATTCTACAAGTTGTATGAAAACAGGGTCATAGTTATTTGTTCAAATGAATAGAATCATGAACTTTGAAAACAAGATTAATAGAGAATAATTAAATTTTATTGTTATATACAAATTGTGAAAAGTAGAGAAATACAATAGAATAGATTTCTATAAATGTCAATATGTATAATAAAATGGATGGATGGATGGATAGATAGACACATAGATAGACAGGCAGATAGATAGATAGACAGTTAGATAGATAGATAGATAGATAGATAGATAGATAGATAGATAGATAGAAAGAAAAATAAAACACACATCCCTCCTGTCTACCATTTCTAACCGATAGTATGACTCCTCTTTGGCAGGAATTTTTTGTCTATAACATATTGGGCATTCATCCACTCAACTTTTGGTTGTACTAGTGAATAGTCATTGTCCAGGTATATTTTGCAGATCTATCTCTATTGATTCATGTCTTAGTCAGTCCTTTGACAGGGTATCATAGCTGCAGTTTCTGACACTGCCCTTGATGCTGAATACAAATTACTTGCATTGATGTGAACTTTACTGATAGCTACTCAGAAATCAGTTGGTAGTAAACACAGGAAATGGAATGAGTGCAGAGCTATTTTATGACAATACATTAATTATTTCATTTCTCTCCTTAGACTGGATTTCTTCTTGTTCTTGTTTTTTAAAAGAATTATTTTTCTTTAGAAGGATATTGTGGCTTAATTATGATTATAATGAATCCTTTTGCTGGGGTTCCATCAGCTGAAGTTTATCCACATAAAGGGAATCATTGAGCTTAGTTATCTTGTGAGACTAAGAAAGTACATATAACTTAGTAATTATTCTCACAAGAATGCTTGGTATAAAGTGCTTAAGGGGAAACACAAATAAACAAAACAATTGGCAATTTAAACTACTTTATATTCTCATTTGCACTACAGATTAAAAAGAGTGACTGACAGTAGCAAACTCAGATTAACAGCTATAGTACTATGAAGAACAAGACTGGTAGATTCATACATTCATATGGCAGACCCAAGTCAGTATGCAGAAGGCATTCTACTGGAGGATGCCTTCTCCTCCTATTTACCATAAATGCAGTTTCTTTCACATTTAATACTACAGCAAGAGGAAGCAATGATGATATGGATTGCCAGTATCACAAAACACCAAATGCGGACTTCTCTGCAGGGGAGCAACAGATTTTTGAATCTGCTACAACTGTGTCTGATAAAGTTGAGTGATCACTAAGACAAATGCAATCTCACTTCATCTGCATGTGAAAAAAATGCTGCTATCAGAACTATTTGCAATTTTACCAGAATATCTGGACCTGAGTGTTTTTCTAGTTAGTGATATCCAGCAGTTCTACAACTGTGAATATGTATATATTTATGCAAATAAATATTTCAAGGCTAAGATTAATTCTGCTCTATGCATAATATTAATAAAATTGTTAAGGAAGCGAAAAGGAAATCAACTTCATGATTTCCAGGATAATTTGGAAAGTTCTAATTTTGTATTCACAAATCCAATACCTGTGACATGCTGCTTTTTTCTGAGAGGAAAATGGCATAAGCTGCTGACAAGCAAACCTGGCAACTTTCATTTTACAGGATTTTTGTTCTTTTACTTTCAGATTGAAACTGTTTTGACCTATTTGGGGAACATGTCTTTCATGGCAGTACCTTACAAAGCTAAAGGCCATTTAGAAACTTTTTACCTGGCTCTTGAAAAGCAGTGTAGGACTGAACACATGTATAAAACAATCCTAGGTGGGGGAAAAAAAAAAAAAAAAAGGGCACAAAACCAGATCATATGCAATGAGATTAAAACTGATGTGGTTTTTTTCTCATAAATAAATCAGCTGATAACTTTTTGTATATTCAAGTGATTTCTTCTAAATGCTCTCTTCCTTTAAGAAAGTAATTAATATTTGAATTTTGAAACTTGGTGGTGATTATAGTGTCCCTTTATATAAATACCTGCACTGTGCAGTAGTAATATAACACCTGCTAAAACAAGTCATGCTTCAGCCTGTAGAGAATAATCTTAACATTTGCACTGTTGGTAAAAATCACTTGCTTTAATAATAATAGTAATAATAATCATCATCCTTAAAAAGCTCATTATCTTTGATCGAGGCATACAGTAGCAGTATCTTTATACTAGATACTTTGTATTAGATAATGATACTATTAGATAATGTTGTTGACATCCTAAATGAAATAAGTATCAGTACCACATCAGTAGCTTCTTGGAGGATTGTAGTATTTCCTTGCTTATCAAAAGAAAAAGGTAATTTTTAGGAAAAATGCACTAAAAATTATAATGGAACAAAAAGAAGAACAATGGCTGCTTAAGCAACTTAACAATCACATGCAGATTTAATATCATCCTGCCAAACTGCTAGAGGATATAATGTAATCAGAGAATATCACTTAATAAGTGTTCCTTGAAAGACCTGAGGGGCTGTATACACTTAAATCCTGGTACAAAGCTAGTTTAGCAATGAAGGCAAAATTGAATTTTACTGATCCAAGTTGCTAATACAAGGTTTATTCTACCACAAAAAGTAGGCACTTGTGTTTGAACAGGGCAGGTGGTCGAAATGGACTGGAGAGCTGTAGGAAGGAATATCAGTTACACCATAACAATGTAAATCTAAATGTAAATATATAATCACTCACATTCATACAAATATATATGTATGTTCATGTACAGTCTACTGATTTTGTATATGTGTGATATTATGTTCAAAACTGGATGTATAAAAAATATCAGGTAATTTAAGATACTTCCTGAACTGGACTTAAGTTCAGTGGAACAGCAGCACAAAGTGGAAATATAGCACTTCTAATACTTTCATTTAAAGTTATCTCTCTATAAAGAGATATAAACAATAACTAAGTGACTGGACCACATGGATGATCCTTTCACTGAATCTATCTGATCACCTGCAGTCAAAGTTATACACTGTTAGCATATGTGCAAATTTCATACACCTTTTGATGTGTTTTACCTCTCTTTGAGGAAACTACATGTGCGACAAAAAGCTGAACAGGCCAGTCAAATGGCACTACTTATTTTTATCTGTGTGGCTATCCAAGATATATATGAGTAATTTAACCTTTATGAGATGAAAAAAAAAAAAAAAGCATTGACATAACTTTGGGACATTAATTGGGGTATTTGATTGTGAATTCTACTATGGGACCTACTCTGCTTAACTTACTTAGGTTTCTAGTTTGCACCTGTCCTGGTTTCAGCTGAGATAGAGTTAATTTTCTTTATAGTGGCTGGTATGGGACTATGTTTTGGATTTGTGCTGAAAACAGTGTTGATAATACAGAGATGTGTTAGTTGTTGCTGCACTAGTCAAGGACTTTTCAGCTTCCCATGCTCTGCCAGGTGCACAAGAAGCTGGGAGGGGACACAGCCAGGATAGTTGATCCAAACTGACCAAAGGGCTATTCCATACCACATGACGTCATGCTCAGTGTATAAAGCTGGGGAAGAAGAAGGAAGGGGGGGACATTTGGAGCGATGGCGTTTGTCTTCCCAAGTAACCACTACGCGTGATGGAGCCCTGCTTTCCTGGAGATGGCTGAACACCTGCCTGCCCATGGGAAGGAGTGAATGAATTCCTTGCTTTGCTTTGCTTGCGTGCGCAGCTTTTGCTTTACCTATTAAACTGTCTTTATCTCAACCCTCGAGTTTTCTTACTTTTGCTCTTCCGTTTCTCTCCCCCACCCCACCAGGGGGGAGTGAGCGAGCAGCTGCGTGGTGCCTAGTTGCCAGCTGGGGCTAAACCACGACAGTCCTTTTTGGCAATGTAAATACCGCTTAGCGACAGCCAAAACATCAGCGTGTTATCAATATTATTGTCATACTAAAATCCAAAGCACCGCACTATACCAGCTACTAGGAAGAAAATTAACTCTATCCCAGCCGAAACCAGGACACACCTTAATTTCAGATGTGCAATGAACATGTACTCCTAAATTAAGTATCCAATTTACCCATACAGTTTTTAGAGATAGATAGATGAGTTAGAAGTCTCAACAGGGAAATTCTATCCACCTGTGTTAGGTACCCAATTCAGTATTTATGTGTCAATGACTAAGTGTTAAATCACTGGACACTGAACTTTCACACCTAACAGGGGAAGGCTGAGTAACAAAGTGTTTCCAACAAAAGCTTATTAAAAGCATCTACTTTTTTTAAACCAAATATTTACTCAAGCTACTGGAGTGGCCTTTTGTTAGGCATGTAATTAAACAGTTGTTGCGGTTTAACCTGGCAGGCAGCTAAACATCACACAGCTGCTCGCTCATTCCCCCGCAGTGGGATGGGGGAGAGAATCAGAAAAAAGGTAAAACTCATGAGTTGAGGTAAAGACAATTTAATAGGACAGAAAGGGAAGGGAAAAGAATAATAATGATAAAAGAATATACAAAACAAGAGATGCACAATGCAATTGCTCACCACCCACTGACCAATGCCCAGCCAATGGCCGTGCCCCCCCCAGCCAACTTCCCCCAGGTTTTTTTGTTCAGCATGATGTCGTATGGTATGGAATATCCCTTTGGCCAGTTTGGCTCAACTGTCCTGGCTGTGTCCCCTCCCAGCTTCTTGTGCCCCTCCAGCCTCCTTGCTAGCAAGGCAGTATGAGAAGCTGAAAAGTCCTTGACTTAGTGTAAGCACTACTTAGCAACAACTAAACCATCAGTGTGTTATCAACATTATTCTCATCCTAAATCCAAAACACAGCACTATACCAGCTACTAGGAGGAAAATTAACTCTATCCCAGCCGAAACGAGGACAACAGCGTAATAACAAATGATGGCAATGAGTTAAAGGAAGTGAAATTCATACTAAATTCTCCTTTAGTTCAAATTGGTTCACAGGTTCTTCTTTAATGAATATCTCTAATAGACTAATTAGGTTTTGGTTTTAGACAAAAAATCCTGTTGGGAGTTGTCATGAAAGCATAGGGCAAGCATAGGGCAAGGCGTCACTGTGCAACAGTACATACAGTATGGAACATGGTTGTGGCTGAACGCAGCAGGAAGCGACCCGTGGTGAGCTCTGCACATCATTTTGTGTGACCACTTACATTGGTAACAGCAGCAGCACGATGGTGCAAGGTTAAACTGGGCTTCCCTCGTGTACAGAAAATGTAACTTCCCCAGAAGTTTCTCATAGTTCCAGACAGAAAATAGATGGTATCCCAAGCAGTATTTCTCCACTATATTGTGAAAAGTTTATCCTATTCGTCCTGGCTTTTCTCTGATGTTCTTAGCCAGCTTTCCTTTGATGTGTACATCTGCAGATCTCAAAACAGACTGAAAACATTTCCCTACTCTAGTTATCTCCGTACTAGACTATACTCAGTTTACTGGGAACCTCTATCTGAACTTGGAGACTATACCAGGTTGGTTTTGTTTTTGTATTTATTTTTGTTCCTGACAGACTTCAAATACCATGACATGTCAAGCTTCTTACAGCTTGATCCCATCCAAAAGCTGTGAACACAGAACTTCTGCCAGCCTCAATGTGATCAAAAAGAGGAAACACTCAACATTTGGCAGATCCATAGCTATCTAAAACCTACACTATATGTGAGTTTAAAGATCAACACAAGTACACAAAGGAAAAGGCACAATAGGTCCTGACTCTGCCTGCCTGCAGTTATTGACAGGGGCACACAACAAGCATTGGAAATCTGCCTGACTATAGGCACTGAAAAAAATATACAGCAAGCTACACATTCTGCCCCATACTACTGACTTGAGATAATTGTTATACCAGTTTGGGAATATAGGGTCTGAGGTTTCAAAAAATGAAACTAAAATTACCTGCAGCATTGACCAACTTTTCTCTTCAGGAAAAGAAAAAAGGGTAAAAGCCAGAGAAAGAGAGAGGAAATAATAGAAGCAGAATGAGGTCAGAGTGAAGAAGCCAGAGAGCAGGCAAAGTCAAACAGCTGGGCACAACAGGGAGAGTGCTGGTTTATGAAAGAGTCTAATGTCTGCAGAATTAATGTGCTGTGTACAGAGATGTGAGCCATGAGAGTACTATATTTGGGGGAGGAGTAGTACAAATGAAAGCTTTCCTTGGAATAAATAGAAAGTGGCCATGCAGCTGATAGAAATATTTCTTTCTGATGTATTATGCTCTTTCATAAAGAAAGATGCTTTGTTGAATAGAAGCAGTGCTGTGTTTTTCCATCGTGATCCATGTAAAAAATTAACTCAACAACATCACATCAAATTTTTTCTACTGTATTGCTTTCACTGTGTGTAAAACAAATTCTGTTTCCCTTTTATGCTTAGAATAATAAAGAGGCTTTCCAAGAGTTAGAGAGGTATGATACCACTTACAAAAAAAAAGATTTTTTTTTAATGAGAGAAGTACAGTTTAGCATGACTTTAAAATACTATAAATAATGGCCAAATCCCTGTGAAGATACTTGTATGACATATAAATAAGTACATCTAGTATTAGGTATAAAAAAACCTCTTCTGGGCTTCAATCTCTAAATGTAATAATGCGTAAACTGTGCATAAGACCAAAAAAAACCATGTTTCAAAGTGGCACTTTTTTCCTAAAAAATTAGCTGGAATTCTACTGAAGTTGGTGGAGCTATATCTTTTCATATTTGATCTGCTGAATATGTGTAGATTTTTTCCAGAATGTCCAGTTATATCACACTATAAATAAGTCTACAATTTGTATTATAATAAAATCAGATTAAATATTCTCCAGTGTGCATCTTCCCAAACATATAAAAGAGGCTTATGATCTATGTTTCATCTGTGTTTTTTTACTCATCTCTAAATATACTTAGCCCATTTCCTCAGTCACTTAAGCCATTACTTTCATTCTCTATGCGTTTATGTTCATTCAGCTACCAGATTTGTTCCTTCACAAAATATTTAAGAACATGGATTGTGTTTTGTTTAGAGATGCTATTATGAACTGTCACCTGCTTACTAATCGTGACACTAACTTATCCTCTATTTCATCCTTTTCTGAGTCTATCGATTATTCTATCGATCTTTCTATTCATTGTATGCTTGCTCTTTTGGACTTGTAACAGAATGTGCCTTTTATTCCTTGTTTCCATAGGTTTGCTTCAGACACAAGCATTAAAAGCTAGCAATGTGTTTTTTGTAAAGTCAACTCTTTAAATTTTATTCTGTGATAAGTAATTGATCCCAATAAAGATTCTTTTATCTTTATAATCTAAAAGACAAAAAAGATTAAATTTGAAGGAGAAAAAGTGTGTCATTGTTACTGAAGGAGAAAGAAAGAAATAGAATGATGCAAGAACATTTTATAGAAAATATTTAAAACAGCAGCATATAGGACTGGGTCTGGGGCCTCATAAAGTAAAATTTAAAACAATGAAGAAATGAAATTATCTGAATTTAAAATGTCAGATTGTCACGGATGGAGTGAGAGTGCACTTCACTTGTCAGAGAGAAGTAAAAATATAGTTTATTGATACAGAATGGGGAGTTAACAAAGTTCAATGCGACAATGTTTTAACAAGATTCAATGGCGAGGTACACTTGATTATTTACTACATAGAGGACAGGGTCAGACAGAACTGTCAGGGAGACCCTCCCATTGAGTCATGAGGTTCAGAAAGGATCCCCTTGCTTTCTAAACTCCTTCTCAGAGAGAAGTCTAGGTGTCTAGGAGTGTAGGAGTCTAGGAGTCTAGATCCAGTCCTAGTCCCAGACTTGGTCAACGGTTTATGTCTAAAGGATTATATATGCACAATCAATCCTTTCTATCACTTAGCTAAGATTTCAAAGTTTAGCATGCTATTAGTCACTTACCGAGGATCTGTTGCGGCAAGGAATCTCTCAACCTCGAGGAGTAACCTTGAGAGGCATCCCTGCTCAAGGGGAGATCCTGGCGTGCAGCCCGCTGCCGTGCAGGAGAGCTCAAAGGGCCCTGGGCTGTCCACTATTTAAGGAGTAAGATGATTGACTTATGGTCATATTTGCATATCAGCAAGAGGTTTAGATCCCTGCTTCAGGCAGCCCTTGGCTACTTCGTTGCCATTCGTCCTCAAGGTCCAGCATAAGCTGGATGCAGCTATCAGGATGACTCCCACTGATGGTTACTGCTTGTGCAGGGAGCTGGGGAGGGGAGCACACCACCACACTCCACCCCGTCACTATAGTCAATTCATCTTACCTTCACAGAGTGCTGGTACGGTCACCTCTTGCCTCTGTGCCATAAATAGTATATTGATAGTTTGTGCTCTTATAGATCCATGGTAAGTAGACAGTGAAGCACTGCTATTTGTTATGCGTTAATTTGTATGTTCTGGGTGGTTGAAGTTGGGTTATCTGTTTTATCATGTGCCAAACCTTTATATACAATATAATTATAAGCAATAGACACACTAATGTTAGAGTTAGTACAATGACAACTGGGTGAAGCATAAGATTAAACACTCCCGTTGCTGTCGGTGACCATCCAAGAAGAGTTTCCCACCAATGGTGTTCTCCATCCTTCTTCAGTCTTTCCAAGACATGGTGTATCTCTTCTGCATCGTGATGAACGGTGATCAGAGTTTTGTGTCCATTGTTTTGGATGCGTTCTAGCAGTTGACACAGGTTATCATGTTGTAGTAGTTTCTTCACCAATGTAAGATTCATTCCAATGGGGGTAGGCAATAAATCTTGACTCAATGTATAGTTAGATTGTAACAATTGATAAGACATAACAGGAGCTGAATAATTGAAGTCACATCCCACAATTTTTGTAAAGTTACAAACACAAATATTTGAGCGATTTCTTGTATCTACAGTAACGTTATCTACAAATATAAAATCACAAAGGGTTCTCATACAAACACATCCTTTTCCAATATACACAAGTACAGTTTCAGGGGCTTCATCAGGTCGTATTTCAAAATGACAAACATTTTGTTCAGTGTCAAGACAGATGTCTTGGGCTTTGAGGGTGTTACTCTCACAAATAAATCCTTGTTGTTCCCGTACAACGCATGCATTAACATCAACAGTTTGCCATTTGTTTCCATTTTGGTGGGCCCATACTCTATGTTCTAATGGATAGAGTACAGTTCCATTGTGATTTAATCCCAATGCAATGATTGGGTATATGGTGTATACCGAAGCTTTGTGTATTGTTAAGACAAAAGCTGTGGCCTTATTGCTAATGGGGTCATAAGTGAAATTGACTAAATACCACCAGGACTGGAATTCTTTCTCAAATTTAGTTGCATTATCCCAAATTACCTTTCGAATTTCAGTGGGTAAGGTGCCCTCTTCACCTTCTCTTATAATTGCTGCTACCATAGATTGCATCCACAGTTGAGCTTGGATGCAACTAAGAGCTAGAGAAACATTGGTTTGGGCTACACCAAGTGCATCCACAATCAGTTGGTGGTCCCTTTCATTAATTCTTTTCCACTGAGGTAATATATCAGATAAGAGCCATTGTTTAGTTCCCAATGCTAATAGAGACTTTGGCATCGATACTATTTAAGACTCCCAATCCTGTCCCTATGATACCGGTCACATCTCTCCTTGTTCGTCTTGGAGAGGTGAGGGTTTGCCCATGTAACAATGCTAACCATCCTGCATAGGACGTACCTAGGAATGGTGAACAGGTCGGTTTGATTGCAGACATATTAATTTGCATCAGTAGTTCTACTCGTTTAAGAGACCATGATGGATTAAATAACACTTGTTGTTGGCCTGTATTTTTGATCACATATGGTCCAACTTCAGAAACCTAAAGTGAGGATAGAATTTTCTCATCCTTTACAGTCAGGGCAGATGTTGTGCTAGGCTCAATAATGTCTATTTTAAATTTAAAGGATAATCCCACACGATGGTGAGCCCAGAGACAGACTACAAAAACAGGTGGCACTAAGGTAAAATTGTACCAACAGTCCAGTCTTTCAAAGGTGCAAAGTTTCGTATCTTTGGCTATTGGCTTTGATGTACACATAAATCTGAGATGCCTTCTCATGGGTAGACCCATTGATCATCCGGCATCCTATTTTAATTTCTTTCCCTGCTGTTCCTCGGAGCCAGGGAACTTTATCATCAGCTTCATCTTTATCCCAGCTCCATTCGTTTTCTAAGTATGTTTCAGTTCCGTGCATGACCACGGTGGAAAGCTTTAAATCTCCCTTACTAGAGTGTATTCCCATACTTCCAGTGTACTTAACACGAGCTTGGGACCATGGCCATTCTAGGGTTCTTTGACGACAGGCTAAGAAGAGCAGCATTGTTAGCGTTTGGAATAGTAACATGAACACAGCATTTCTGTCTGCCATCCTGTGGGGTGCTGTAAGAGAAAATAGAGATTTGTTTCGGTGGGGACAGTCCGAACAGGTTACCCCATTAAGAAGGAAAAATCCATCGTGAACTAATTCTGTGTTTTGCACCACTGCTATCAGTAGCTTCCCAGGCAAGTGGGCCACGAGGTTTAGTTAAAGTCATAGGCACAGTACCGATGGATGGTAAATTGACCATCACAGGCTGTCCTGGCTGTAATGTCATTGGATATTCTCTTTTCCTAGTAGGTGGAGCGCTAAGCTTAGTTTTTACAAAGAATGCTCGGCTTACAGGGCTTCCAGTAGGCCCATATCGATTGTTTAATTGATGGAGTACTTTGGGAAGTCTCGTATCCCATTGAGCTTCCTGTGGTTTGAGACTCCTTTTCAACAAGCCATTAGCTCTTTCTACCATCCCATTTGATTGAGGGTAGTATGGGGTGTGGAATACCCATCTAATTCCCTCTTGTTTTGCCCAATCTTGCACTTCCTCACATGAAAAGTGTGAGCCATTATCACTCTGGATAACATCAGAAGTAGGTAGATTTGAGAACCAAAATGATAGCCCTCGCACTGTATTTCGCCCATCAGCTTTCCGACATTTAGTCGCCATAAGCAAGCCGGAGACTACTTCCACTCCTGTAAGGATGTATTGATATCCTGCAGAGGATTTGAATGGTCCGATATAATCAATTTGCCATGTAGACCATAAAGTTTTCCCTTCATTGATATGTAAAGGTGGTGCTTTGGCAGGATGATCTGCTTGTAATTTCAATCTACACTGAGGACATTCTGTAAGAATAGTTTCACAAGTTTTTCTATTTATAGGCCAGCCTTTACTCTGTGCAGCAAAGTAAAGTGCTTCTTTACCTGTGTGGCCTAGGTTTTGATGTAACCATTCTCCCAATCGATACCACTCAGGATTTAAGGTGATTTTCCTCATTTTCGTTAGCTCATCTACCTTTTGATTCCACTTTGTGGCTGGTTGATTATCTTTAGCATGAGCTTTTACCCATCCCATCTTGAAAGGTGTTTTCCTGGCTGTATCTAGTAATTATTGCCAATCTTTGTTTCTCCAAACTGGGGATCTATTTACTTCCCAATTCAAGATTTCCCATTGACAGAGCCACTGTGTGGCACCGGCCCACACAGCATAGGAGTCTACATATATGATTTTTGCTCCATTCTGTGCTGCCAAAACAACTGCTCTTATTTCTCCTACTTGTGCACGGCCTTCACCTTCTTCTACTACTTGTTTGCCGGTGGTAATGTCTAATGCAACAGGCTTATATTGCCATTTACCATTTACCCTTTTTGCTGAAGCATCTGTAAACCAAATGTTTTCTGTTGGTGTACCCTCAGTGAGGGGTGGTGCATCCAGAATGGGTGAAGGTTTAAAAGGTTGTTGTAACGCTGAAGGGTCTGTGTTTATGGGCATCTGCAATTTGGAAACCTTAGTGTGTCCTTCAGTTAGTTGCATATTTTCTGCAACTCCTGTTAGGTAGGCATACCATTTTCGGACAGTGGGTTTTTGTGCAACTCCTTCTGGGGGAGCAGTCCCCTTTAGGATTGCTTCTAGTAAATTAAATGGTCCTCTAGTTTGCACAGGCTGTCCCTGATGTATTTTCTCAACTTGTTTAACTGCTTGGACTAAAGATAAAAGTCCCTTTTCCCATTCAGAGTATCATTGTTCTGTTTCTTTAAATGCGGTTGAGCTAAACAATAAAGGTCTTTTTGGCCCATCGGGCCCAGTCTGGAACAGGTTACAGTAAGTAGTGTGTTCGGCGAAACCCCATTCGGCTATAATAGGGTCACGGGGATGTACTGGTCCCAGTGACTGATATGTTTTTAACTCTTCAGTTAGAGTTTTGACTGCCTCTTTATGTTCTAATTTCCACTCCCAGGGTTTGCCTTTCCTTAAGAGTGAGTATAAGGGACGGGAAATGATAGAATATCCAGGCACATGTTTCCTCCAATATCCTAAATTTCCCATTAATTGTTGTAACTCCTTCCTTGATTGGGGCATTTGCAGCTCTTCAATTTTTCTTAAGGTATCTGGAGGAATCACTGCACTGCCTGCTATCCACCAAGTACCTAAAAATTTTACTTCTTTGCTTGGTCCCTGACATTTTCCAGGTGGAATCTCAATTTCTGCTTTATTTAGTGCTTGCCATACTGCTGCTGCTGCTTCCCCAACCTTTTCAGGGGAAGTTCCTCCAATCAGAATATCATCTATATATTGGTACAGTTTCACTTCTTGGGGGAGTGAGACTGTCTGTAAAAGTTCAGCAAGCGCAGCATGAGCAATCGTG
Organism: Ciconia boyciana; assembly: GCF_034638445.1. Classification (NCBI taxonomy): domain Eukaryota; kingdom Metazoa; phylum Chordata; class Aves; order Ciconiiformes; family Ciconiidae; genus Ciconia; species Ciconia boyciana. Next base: position 180,359,529 of record NC_132934.1, read on the forward strand.
GGTGAATGTTTATACCCCTGTGGGAGTCTGTTACAGGTGTATTGTGTTCCCTCCCAAGTGAAAGCAAACTTCTCTTTATCTTCCTCCTTTAAGGGAACCATAAAGAACATATCTTTTACATCTAGGGCTGCCATCCATGGGTGTGCAGCTGCTTGCAAAGTAGCTGTTAAGTTGGCAATGTTTGGCACAGCAGCTGTGAGCGGGGCTGTATTGGCGTTCAGGCGCCGATAATCGACTGTTAAACGCCACCTCCCGTCTGGTTTGCGGACGGGCCAGACAGGTGAGTTATATGGGGAGTGCGTTCTGGAGATAATTTGTCGTTTCTCCAAATCAGCTATGACTTCAGAAATTCCATTTTGTGCCACAGCAGAAATGGGATATTGCGGTACGTTAGTGATTTGTGACTCTGGGAGCGCAGGGGCTGCGCGCAGTGCCCGCACTGCAGCCTCCCGGCTTCTGCTGGGGTTGGGATCAATGTTCGAGCTGAAGGACCACATGCTGCCATTCGGCAGGTGCCAGGTTCGTTCGTTTAAAACATCAAAACCTAAAATATTTTCATGGTGATCTTTAATTGCAAAGCGAGTACTCGACATGTGCTTCTCGCCCGGGAGCCATAAATTGACCTTGGCAGTTTGGCACTGAACACTCACTCCGTTCACGCCGGTAATTTTAACTCTTTGCTGTCTGGGTCGTACACCCAGCTTCTCGGCATCTTGTTGTGTTAATAGTGAAATTTGTGCTCCCGTATCTATTAAAAACTTTACCAATTGTCCTTGAGGACCAACTGGAATTAAAATGTATGGGCCATTATCATTTATCCACTGATAAGCCTCCACTTTCCGGACAGGCAGGCCCAATTGCCTTCCGGACACTACTCGTTTTTTGACTTCATGCCCTGCAGTTCCTCCCTAAGGGGGAGGAAGGGGTTATCTCCCCTTCTGGGGTCTGGTGCAGGAGGAGTTGAAATATGGTCCTTCCTTTCACCATTATCTCGTTTCTGGAATGCTTCAATTAGACTTAAAATAATGCCAGTAGGTTGACCTTGAATCGCAGCTCTGGGAATGCCTAAAGCTAATGCATTCCTCCACAATTCATTCCTTTGTTCTCGAGATTCTGTTTGGGGGTTTTTAAATTTGTTTCCCTTCGATCTAGTTTCTGTTCCCCATTTTATGGGTCTTACTTTGTGATCTCCTCCCCGGGGCTTCAGGTTTTGTTTTTCAGCTGGTGCATCGTCCCAGCCCATCGCCCGGCTGTAGTTAACAATGCCGTGCATCAATTCTGCCCAGGTAGGGAGCTGCTTGTGGGCATTTTGAGCGTTGTCACCTAGTCCCTCATTGTGTTCTGTGTCTTTCTTGATCTCATCTCGTTTTGCAACTAAATGGGGTTTAAGAATTGCCGGGGCTCCTCTAATCAGTGGTTTTAACATTGCAAAATCTACTGTAGCAGATATTGGGACATCATGGGACCCTCGTTTGTGCATGGCTTGTATACAGGCAGCTTTTGTGACAGCTGTAGAGAGCTCACTTAAAGATTTAATGGGAATTATGGAAGGTTCACCTCGCTCCATGCTGTCTATTCCTCCAGCCCAATAAGCTACTCGGCTGGTGATAGAATGAGGTGTATTTGTCGGGTCAGGTCCTAAATTTAAGAAAACTCCCGGACCCCAATAGCCACTTGCTTCGTCCTCACTCAACATTATTCGGTCACCGCCACTGAGGCATACTCGCCACAAGTATTCCGTTTCAGTTTCACCTGGTTTCCTGCTATATCTCTCTTGCAAATTTGTCAATTGCAATGGATCCCAGGGGATGGTTCGCGTAGTATGTCGCAGATGACCACCCCGAGGACCCACAGTTCTTTCTGTTTTAACAATGGGTCTGGCTTCGTACTCAGGAGGATTTGTGGGGAACAAAGGGTTGTCATCTTCTGGCTCACTATCATCGGGATCACCCCAGATGTCTTCATCCCAATCTTCAGGGGATACTATTAGTTTCCTAATCTGTACGATGTCGGGGGGGCGGGGAGCCTGTATAAGCATCATCTCGACCTTTTCTCCCAGCTTTTGTCTTTTTTCCTTTTCCTCCTGTAACTGTTTCTGCAGTTGTTAAATTTTAAAAGATAGTAACAACTCAGTTGCCTTTCTACCTTCTATTTCCTTCTCTAGGTCCTGCTCCTTTTTATTTCTGTTGTCTCTTTCCTGATGTGCAGCTTCTAAACAGGCACCTAGCATCTTGCAGATAATTCCTTTCCCTTTTCCATCTTTTGTGTGGCCTCTAGTTACTTTTAGGTGTTCTTCAATGGCTTCCCAATTATGCCAATTGTCACGAGTCCATTCTGCTGAGAATTTGGGACTCGGATTCACTCCATGCCTCCGTAAATAATCAGTGATACTACTTGCCATCCTGCTGACTATGCCAATTTGTCACGGATGGAGTGAGAGTGCACTTCACTCGTAAGAGAGAAGTAAAAATATAGTTTATTGATACAGAATAGGGAGTTAACAAAGTTCAATGCGACAATGTTTTAACAAGATTCAATGGCGAGGTACACTTGATTATTTACTACATAGAGGACAGGGTCAGACAGAACTGTCAGGGAGACCCTCCCGTTGAGTCATGAGGTTCGGAAAGGATCCCCTTGCTTTCTGAACTCCTTCTCAGAGAGGAGTCTAGGTGCGGCTAGATCCAGTCCTAGTCCCAGACTTGGTCAACGGTTTATGTCTAAAGGATTATATATGCACAATCAATCCTTTATATCACTTAGCTAAGATTTCAAAGTTTAGCATGCTATTAGTCACTTACCGAGGATCTGTTGCGGCAAGGAATCTCTCAACCTCGAGGAGTAACCTTGAGAGGCGTCCCTGCTCAAGGGGAGATCCTGGCGTGCAGCCTGCTGCCGTGCAGGAGAGCTCAAAGGGCCCTGGGCTGTCCACTATTTAAGGAGTAAGATGATTGACTTATGGTCATATTTGCATATCAGCAAGAGGTTTAGATCCCTGCTTCAGGCAGCCCTTGGCTACTTCGTTGCCATTCGTCCTCAAGGTCCAGCATAAGCTGGATGCAGCTATCAGGATGACTCCCACTGATGGTTACTGCTTGTGCAGGGAGCTGGGGGGGGGGAGGGAGCACACCGCCACACAGATGCAGGATATGTTTTAATACAGTCTTCTGACTGTAGTCCAAAGACAGTGACTGACTAGCATAGTAGGATTGTACCAGGCACTAGAGTTGCTAAATGTTATACTGTAAGATAAAATACATGTGAAAAAAATACAGAGATAAAATATGTAGTCACTGACACTGCACACAGAGTAAGAACTCCTGCATATATTCAAAATCCCACTGACTTCATGAGTGTGCAGGAATATCTAGGACTGTGGACCTAACCAGATAGTCTCTAAAACTTTTCCCCTTTTCTTCTCAGAGAAGATCCTATGAATAATAAGGTTTGAAAATATTAATGTTTGAACCCCAATTTGATAGGAAGAATACTTCCTTTAAAAATGTATCCTTTTTGTTGTAAGTACACATTAATTTTTTTCAATGATTTCTACAGCTGCTGAAAACAGCTGTTTTCAGTGATAAACTGTTATCAGTGATAAACTTTATGCAGCTTTCCATCCCCTACTCCCTTTCAAAGCTTCAAAACCAACAATAAAAGTTCTTCTGTCTTTTCCTAAACAGTTTTCTAATGCTTTGTGTGTCTATGTAAGCTCAGTTACTCTTACATAGGAAAAGCATCAAACAGAACTGCCTCGCAGATAACCTAATTAAGCCTGAATCATTCTTATAGAGAGGCTTAAATCCCCTATCTAAATATTCCACAAATAAGCCAGAATTAAAACAAATGATGTGACAAGAAGAGGAAAAAGGGTTTCTAATAACTGCACTTTGCAAAACTTTGCATCTTGAGTTATATACTTAGTACATAAATATGAGAGCAAACATAATGACATAATCCATTATATATGACTAATATGACAGCTTCAGAAAATTCAGTCTCAACATTTGAACCAAAATTTTAGTTTCATCTCAAGGAACGGATTATTTCCAGAAGGATAAGTTATTTTTCACAGATCATATATTTAAAACTCAAAATTTCTAGTAATTTAGTAATAAAAGCAGATTTTTTAATTTATATTTGAGTGTCCTAATCTTCCTATGTTTTCGTGAAAGAGAAGCAAATTCCATATGCTCAGAAATTCATTGGGAGAGTAAAATCCAATAGAATGTGCTTTCAATAATCAGCAATAATTTCCAATGGACAGTTCCAAACATTCAATTATCTACAAAACAATTACTGGAAAATAATTTGTATGCAACTGTAGTGCAGTTCAGTTCATAAAAGGAATCTGTAAATAACTGCACGTAATCAACAGGATTAATATTGATCAATTTCACATTTAAAAAAATAAAAGAAAGGGGCACGCTTTTAGTAGCTTTCTTGTGTTTACTATATGAGCTAGTCCTACTAATAACATGGAAGAGTTAATTTTTCCCTTGGAGGAAATAAGTCCATTTCATATACATACCTATATATAATGGTTCATAGAAAACTTGGTGTGATCTCCTGAAAAAAAACATACTGCTAGTAGGTTGGTTGGTTTGTTTCTTTATAAGACCAGAGTTTTTATGTATCACAGTCAATATACTGGTGGATATTGTTACTCTCAAAATCTGATAATGGGCAAAAGGTAACTTGCTACTCAAACATATAAAAAAAAAATTGTTAGTCCAATTAAGGTTTTAATGCTCTAGAATTCCAAATTACCTAATTAATATAGAAAAGCCTCATAACAAAGGCAAAAGTTACTGTCAGAACTTTCCCAGTATCTTCCCCTTTTCTCAGGTAGTATCTTTATTCTCCCACAGTCCCTCTGGGTCCCAAGGTCAGCAGTTTCAGTCTTCCTCAGGAAGTGGGGTGGAGGCAGGAAGTATTTATGACGCAGCAGCACCACCTTTTCCTTGCTGGGAGGAGTTTAATGTCCACGGTAGTAGTGGCTTCTTCCCCAGTCTCAGAGTCTGCTTGCTTTTCTTTTTATGTGATTCCTATCACAGTTGTCTTCCTTCCCATGGGCTCCCATCTAAAGCTGCACAATAGTCTCCTTCAGACTCAGCTTGGGGCTATTGCACTGTGATTAACTAGGGATAGCATATGATATATCATATACACTATCACATCTATACTGTCATATACAGTACATGGGAACTGTTACAAGCTAGAACCAGCTCAGCCCAGGACAAGCTCAGATAAATCCTGAGACCCTGCAGCGTCAGTCAGTGTAAAGTCTATAGCTTTCTACTCGTAATGGTAAAGTAATATTTACTGCACTAGAGTGAGCTCCTCCTCTTTACCTTCTGTAAATATAAGCATAACTTAATATTTTATAGAAAGCTCACTGATGTGAAAAACAAGGAATCCTACTAAAAGAAAAGATTCTGAGACTAAGCCCCCTGCCCTGTTTTTTCAACTATATAACTTGGCAGCTTTTTTGTTTTGAGTTCCCTACCAAAATTTGTGTTCTTACACTCTTATTAATTTTTATAAATGTCCTCCTTCCTGTTTCTTTTACAAAACAAAATGCTGATTTGCATTTCTTTTGATCTTTAGTCTTTGTTCTAATGATGTTTATGTGTTTTATTGGGAACTGATTTCTGCATTCTCCTACTTCCCAGATCAGCTCCAGTCTCACTCATTGCAGGCTCAAATTTCCACTGAAATACTCCATCCAGCCACTTTCACTTTTGCCCTCCTCAACAGGATGGTGGCAGAAAATAAGATGAAAAAGCTCATGGTTGGAGATAACGACAGAGAGATCACTTACCAATTACTGTAATAGGCAAAACAGAAAACAAATTTAATTTATTGCCAATTAGCAAAAATGCTTAATCAGTGATTTGAGTATTGGGAAACAAATACGACAAACTTAAAAACACCTTTCCTTCCACTTTCCCAGACTTAGCTTCTCTCCCAGGCTCATTTTCACTGCAAGCAACTCTCTTCCCCCTCCTTGATGTTGCCACAGGTTACGCTCAATCTCTTCAGTGAGGCAATAGGCAGCACAGTGGGTTGGGGTCAGGACATAGCGGTTTGTCTTCCTTTTCACACTTTTCTTGTGTTCCAGCACGGTTCCTCCATGTGCTGCAGTAATTTTGGAGGTGAACCTGATCAAGCAGGGGCTTATCCATAGGTCACAGTCCCTTCAGAAGTGTGCTTGTTCTGCCATGGAATACCTCCTACTCCTCTGACCTTCTTCTTTCCTCTGTTGTTCTCTCGCACTCTAGCATTTTCTGCCCTTTCTTAAATACATTCTCCCTGAGGTGCCACCACCTTGGTTGAGGGGCTCAGCCGTGCCCTGGGGTGGGTCCGTTGGAGCCGGCCGGAACCGGCTGTGTCCGGCACGGGGAAGCCCCAGCCTCTCCTCACAGAGGCGGCCCCTGCAGCCCCCACTGCCAGGACCTGGGCACCCGCACCAAATACATTGACCTTTTCCAGTTGTGCTGGTTTTGGCTGGGAGAGAGTTAATTTTCTTTATAGTAGCTAGTATGGGGCTATGGTTTGGAGTTGTGCTGAAAACAGTGTTGATAATACAGAGATGTTTTAGTTGTTGCTAAGTAGAGCTTATACTAAATCAAAGACATTTCAGCTTCCCATGCTCTGCCAGGTGCACAAGAAGTTGGGAGGGGACACAGCCAGGATAGTTGACCCAAACTGACCAAAGGGACATTCCATACCACGTGACATCATGCTCAGTATATAAAGCTGAGGAAGAAGAAGGAAGGGGAGGACATTTGGAGTCATGGTGTTTTGTCTTCCCAAGTAATTGTTATCTGTGATGGAGCCCTGCTTTCCTGGAGATGGCTGAACACCTGCCTGCCCATGGGAAGTAGTGAATGAATTCCTTCTTTTGCTTTGCCTGTGTGCATGGCTTTTGCTTTCCCTATTAAACTGTCTTTATCTCAACCCATGAGTTTTCTCATTTTTATTCTTCCGATTCTCTCCCCCATCCCACTGGGGTGGAGTGAGTGAGCAGCTGTGTGGGGCTTAGTTGCCAGCTGGAGTTAAACCATGACAGCAGTCATGCAGGACCTCCATGAAATTTCAAAGATGATAGATAATATTTTTCCTCTCTTTTTTTCCCCTCCATTTTGATACTTTTTGTTTTGTTTTTGTCTTGTGGTACTCTCTAGATGAACTAACCACATCTAAATACTGTTGCTGCTTCATCTTCATTGTTAGTGTCAAACAAATTTTCTTGAATTTGGAAGTAAAAGCTGAAGTTAAAAGACAACACAGAAGAAACAGAAGTTGAAAAGAAAGAAATCTGCAAGAGGACAGCATTTCAGAAAAATTCAAAATAGCCAAAGTATTCTGGAAGTGTTGATCAATAAATATTTGTTTTCTTTAGTTTTTACAGTTTTAACTTGCAACAAATAAACTTGTAAGTGTATTCCAGAGTATCTTCTCCCCTCAGATCTGTTTATCAGTATTACAATAAGTTGTCTGCAATAGGAAGAAATATGAATGTAAGTTAATACTGAATTCTCAAAACTACCTCCTATATATTCATAAAACAATTGGAATTTACTTGTTTGAATAGGAGTGAAACTAGTTATTTGTTAGTGATTTCTTTGAAATTTCAAGGAACAACACAGAATTTGCAAATGAGACATTTTCCCCCTTTGTCTGCATGAGGAAATGCTGAAAAACATCCTGCTGAAGTGCTTCAAGGGTCTAGTGATATACCTGTATTTAAGCTTTATTAGTTTTCTGAAGTTGTCACATATGCATTAAAAGAAACTAATCAAGACAAACTTTCATCATCTGCCCTCCAGAGATTTCCCTTAGGCATTTTTAAAAAATGCATACATTGAAATATTTGAAGAAAAAAACTGTGTTTACTGCTTTCATTTTTTATTTAAAAATATTTTTTCGTACTTTGCATGGCTTTCAAAATGTACAATGAAATATGTTTGTCTTATTAGTTATACAGTGATTTGCAGTTGAAGTTACAATTTTAGTGGCAGAAATCAATATGACTCTTACGGATATTAGAAATATTACATTAAATTATGAATATGTAAGGTTTTCATAGAAGTTCCCTCTTTTGCCCCTCCCAATTAAAACATAAATTATTCATCTATACATTTTCACATACATTTTCATAGTTGGCTTTGTGCTAAATGTTGCCCTAGCATCTTCTCTCATTCTTTATTACTTTGGATTTACATAATAGTCCTATATTTCAAAGATATTTGAAGGAAAATTCTTCTGTGTCAAGAAAACAACTTTCCATCATGAATAAGAGGGTACTTGAAATGAAAAAAAGTCAATCCAATGCATGCAATTGAATTACTAATTCCATTCAGAGCTGACTTGATTTTCCCTAACATCTGGAACTTGTTTTCAGCTATTTCTGACTTGAAGTTTGATCTATTCAGAATAAATAAATATATAATCAAATATATAATTAAATACATAATTAAATGTATAAATAAATATATAAATCATATTTTAAAGGGAATGACTCAGCACTTGTTGACCCTTCACTAACTACATTTAGACTGATTTCGGCACCTTATTTTTGGAGGATGAATTCACACTTATGCAACACTACAATGGTAATATATACAAAAAGCCTTTACCTAATGATATGTTTAAGTAACATAATTTCACTGAGATGTAAGTTGATGCTGCGAATCTGAGAACATTTATTAAAGTTATTTATATTTAAAAAATTGTTTTAATAAGTAAATAAATACTTTAAAACCTTCACCAAAGTAAGAAAAATATAGAATTCAGTTTTATGTAGGTAATGTTCTGGTTTTGGCTGAGATAATTTTCTTCCTAGTAGCTAATATAGTGCTGTGTTTCCTATTTAGTATAAGAATAATGTTGATAACACACTGATGTTTTAGTTGTTGCTAAGTAATGTTTGCACTAGTCGAGGACTTTTCAGCTTCCCGTGCTCTCCCAGGTGCACAAGAAGCTGGGAGGGGGCACAGCCAAGATAGTTGATCCAAACTGGCCAAAGGGCTATTCCATACCATATGACATCATGCTCAGTATATAAACTGGGGGGAGCTGGCTGGGGGGTAGCGATCGCTGCTCGGGGACTGCTTGACATTGGTCAGCAGTCGGTGAGCAGTTGCATCACGTGTTCTTTTTTCCCTGGGTTTTGTTCCTCTCTCTCTCTTTTGTTGTTTTCCTTTTCATTACAAATTATTATTGTTGTTATTATTGTTATTATTTTCTTTTTCCTGATTATTAAACTGTTCTTATCTCAACCCACGAGTTTTCTTACTTTTGCTCTTCTCATTCGCTCCCCCATCCCACCGGGGGAGGAGGGTGAGCAAGCAGCTGGGTGGTACTTAGTTGCCAACTGAAGCTAAAGCACGACAGGTACCTATATCTACTTTTTAAATTCTTCTTTGCTACATTTATTTATTCTATGTTGAATACATAAGCTAAACATTATCTTTTTTGTAAGTTGTATTTTATGTTATTTCTGATTAGCTGAAGATTTTCCTTGGTTTTTTTTTCCCCAAAAAATAATAATAAAATAAAAAGAATGTATAATTTCCTCATAACTCCTTTAAACTTTAATGTGAATATTTGATTCTGGATCATTGCTCTATGAATCATATTGAAAACTAACTTTCTGTCTTGAGAAACAAAAACCAATAATCTAAATATCACCAAACATTACAAAGTATTGTTTAAATTGTTATTAAACTGAGGAATAATAGAGTAAAAAAAATTATATAGCTAGGGCTAATATTCATATGAAGATATCTCAAGGGAATAGTTCAGAATAATCTGAAGGTAAGCCATGTATATACATAAAGAAGTTTGCCATAGTTCCTGCCTATTGCTATTGTTATAAAAGGGAAATGCCTAGAATGGTTACTGAAGGTATTATTATATAGAAAGAACAAATGTTATTAACACTGATGTTACAAAAATTGCAATAGATCTTGATGAAACTTATTTCTGGTTACTTGTTAGCTACCAACTTGATAAAACATTTCTGAAATTGATTGGATCTAGGTCTGTTGTGAAAGCCCTTATTATTATCTGCATCTATCATGTGAATTATGATAGTTCCCTGGATGCCTGAAACTCATTGAATAAGTACTCTGAAAAAAAAAAAAAAAAAGTATTAATTGTTTTTCAAGTACATTGGTATGGTATTTTATGCACATTTAGCAAATTAACAGTAAATAACAGTACTGTTACAATATTTATTAATATTGTAATTTCAGACATTAGCATTCAGACATTAGCAATATTGCATTAAAACAAAGGACAATGATCAAAATAATAATAATGTATTTATGGTTCCAGTAATGTTTAAATTGCATGCAAAGTGATAAACAAGATATAAATCAGATCTATGAGATATTATTCCTGCTCCAGCAAGCATGTGCATATGCATAGATGCACATATGTACAGTTCCTGTGCACTTGTTTTTAAGCAATGTAGCTTTAGTGCTGTCACCTAAGAAATTCTTGCAACTTTTGTTCACTCATTACCATGTTCTATCTGCTTCATTCCTTCATCTTCTTGATATCTTACTACTGTTTAGTTTTTTATTATTGTTTCTGTATGTCATATTGTATCTAATATTTTCTTTTCCCCTTTGATTCTCCTTTAAACATTTCCCTAAGGACCTGGACTATGGCAAATACTGTGATTCTCCAAAACTTAATATCACAGGCAATCAGTGTAACAGAATTTGTTAAACTAAATGTATTAGGACCATCTGGCAAATCTCAAAGTAACACCATTTCATATTTATTAAGTAACATTATATTCCCTGATTTCATTTTTCACAGCATCTGCTCAATACAGTATCTCAAATTTTCCCTTGTTTCATCAAGAAAATCAGAAAAAAAAAACCAACAGAAAAACACGTCTCTGAAAGCTGTTTTTTAAAGAAAATTAATTATCTTTCTAATTCTAGTCAGAATTATACTGTTTGAGAATTTCTGTCCTTCTTCAAGTGGATATATCAGCCATTACTATCATCATAACAAACTGATCTTTTTTTAAGCCTAAAGATATAAACTGAAGTGATTAACTAAACATTACTTAGTAAGCATGGTCTTAAGGTACTGCTCTTACAATATGTACTGTATACTAAATATGCATGATTTTGCTTATTTTTATTCATGTATAATTCAAATAAGACTGTGGAAATTTTACCAGGCAAAGGACTAGAAGAAGGAAAACTAACTAAATTAAATAAATAAATAGATAAATCGGAAGTTGGTTGTATACTAGGAATCTTCACTGACATTTCCTTTAAAGTTTTACAAGTGAGGCATAGATTCATATGGAGTAATATTCATCCTGAGAATCGAGCAAATGTAGATTCCTATGGTATCTACCTGCAGGCAAGCAAGGCCTGACTCCATCTGCCCACGCAAAAGCAGGTCCACCTGGGGAACCCTAAGGCATCAGACACATGCACAAGACTGGTGCAGAGACGTGGGACATGCAATAGGGTGGTACTCCTTGGAGCAGCAGCCAGGAGGGTCTTAGGCTTTTCAAAGATGTTAGATGACTTGGTATGGGTTTCCAGATAACATATATTAATGGGATCTGGAGAGCCAGTCAGGCCTTCCAAAAATAAACGTGGTCAGCTTAAGAAGTTCCTTTAGGATTCCCCTATTTAGTCAGGAAATAAAATATGCAAAGGAGTTTAATACCACAAGAGCAGACATCTCCTGAAATTAAAAAAAAAAAAAGTAAAATCTCAAATCTGAGAAATGGCTCTAGGCCTCTTCAGTGTGATTAATTGTAGAAATAAGCACTTCGGTGAAATAAGTAATTTAATCAGAGGTCTTCCTTTGAATGGAATTAATCTTCTAGAAATGTCTGTTTTTCTTTGATTTCTATTTCATAGAATCATAGAATAGCCCAGGTTGGAAGGGATCTTGAAAGATCATCTGGTCCAACCTTTCATAGGAAAGGGAGACTATCTAGCACCCTGTCCAATCACATCTTGAAAACCTCCATTGATGGGGACTCTACCACATCCCTGAGGAGGTAGTTCAAGTGAATGATTGTTCTCACTGTAAAAAATGTATTTCTTATATCAAGATGAAACCTCTCCCAGTGCAACTTGTACCCATTGCCACTTGTCTTCTCTATGTGGCTCCTTGTGAAGAGAGCCTCCATCCTCTTTGTAGCCATCTCTTAAGTACTGGTCCCGCCCTGAGCTTTCTCTTCTCTATGGAGGAAAGATGCAGCTTCTTCAGTCTTTCCTCACAGGGCAGGTTCTCCAGCACTTTGACCATTTTCTTGGCCCTCCTTTGGACCTCTCCAGTCAGTCCACATCTTTCTTGAACTGTGGGGACCAGACCTGGACACAGTACTCCAGGTGTGGCCTGACAAGTGCTGAGTAGAGTGGGATAATAATGTCTCTATCTCTGTTAGTAATGCCCCTGTGGATGCAGCCCAGGATCTGATTTGCCTTTGTTGCTACAGCGGTGCACTGCCGGCTCATGTTCAGCTTGTCCACCAGGACCCCCAGGTCCCTCTCAGCAAGGCTGCTCCCCAGCCACACAGATCCTAGCTCTTTATGTCACCCCAGGTCCAGAACCTTACACTTAGTCAATTTCCCACCCATATCACAGACCACCCATCCAATCTGTATCTTGCCAGTTTGTCCAGGATAAGTCTGTGGGAAACACTGTCAACTGCTGTGCTGAAGTCCAGGTAAACAACATCCACTGCTCTCCCCATGTTGACAGAAAGTGTTACTTTGTTGTAGAAGGTGGACAGGTTAGTCAGGCATGACTTGTCTCCTGTAAATCTGTGGTGGCTTCTCCCAATCACCTGCTTCATTTGATTTGCGACAGTTTCTAGGAGGACTCATGCCATTACTTTCCCAGGGAATGAAGTGAAACTACTGGGCCTGTAGTTTCCTGGGTCTTCTTTTGGGCCCTTCTTGTAGCTGACATTTGCCGTCTTCCAGTCATCAGGGATGACCCCTGACCTCCAGGACTTTTCAAATATTATAGGCAGTGGCCTTGCAACAGTGTCAGCCACTTCTCTTAAACCCTGGGTTGGATTCCGTCTGGGCCCATAGATTTATGTGGGTTGATGTCTTTGCAGACCACAGGCCAGTCCTTCCTCCACTACTGGTGGGTCCACGCATGCGTTATCATAGCTACTTTATCGTGTGATCAAGTATTTCAATGTAAAAAGTGTCTAGATGATTAGTTCCAACATGGTCAATCACACTGTTGATGTTTAAAGTGATGTAATGTGAGTTTACAACCAATAACTGTTATAATAAGAGTGACAGTGGCACATTGTCACTTTATATGTCACATGCATTTTGCTGGTTGACATACTAGGCCAGTATGTCAATAGTCTTTGAAACCTGCCATGTTACCATTACTGCTAATAATGTTGCACACATGCTAAAAAGAGTTGGACTCCATCCTATCTACCACTAAAATATTTTCAAAGTTTGATTTGCAGTGAAAAAATATATATGATATTGTGCCAATACAATTAGTAATTCATAGAGTATGTATATGTCCTTTGATGAGTATAAAGCAATAAATTAGGAGGTAGAGCTATATGAAAAGGCATTCCAATTGTTACATTATTACATTCTCCTAATTGTATTAACAAACAATTTATATCTGTATATCAGTGTCATGTGGGAATATATATGGAAACTAAGACAGGGCTTTGACTTTTTCTTTATTTTGTTACTCTTACCAACACTTTTAGATGAGTGATTTTATTTGTTTGTTTGTTTTAGTACTTATATGAAGGACAGAAATAACTAGAAAAATATTAGGTGTTTCCCTTGTTTTACTGGTCTGAGTGTAGGTGAAGGGAAGAAAGTGATTTAAGGAAGTGGCTAATCACTGTGTCAGCTATATATTTTGCTAAATAAAATCTAAAGGAAAAAGGAAATGGGTTAAAATATTAAATGCAGAAATTTGAACATTTATCAAAGTTTTGGAGTCTAAAAGAACCAATTTGGGACCTGTCTAGTTGCATGACTGAATGTGGACCTCAGAAAAAGGAATGATCAAGGGATAAAATTTGCTTTGCGCTTAGGATCTTTAATTGTTTAAGTATTCCATAATTTTGAGTTTGAATAAGTTATGCTTTACTCTGTTTCTCTCTGAAATGTCCCACAGTGTTGTTTAATATGGAGCACAAACTGCAGCACTGTAAGGCATTCTGCAAGCACACAAGCTACCTAAATGTGTAAAGCAAAGTCATAATCTTTCAAAACCTCATCTGCAATAGTATAATTACATGATTACACCTCTGAACTTCTCATTTGATCTTACTTTAACCTGTTAATCAAAAATGTTTTATAATAGAGATGAGTGATAATACCCCTGTATTTTGTAAGGTTACTTGAATTTTAATAATATCCTATTTTTCAAGGTTCATAATATATTTTCAATTTACTATAGTTTGACCTTGGCAATAAAAGTTTCACTCTGTCAGGTGAAAGTGTAAGGAATGTATCTTGTTGTCTTATACAACAAATCAGAAATTAGAACTCTTTTTCCTTTTTAAATAAAAATGACAAATGAAAGATGGAAATTAATTATAAGCTTATTTTAAATGTTTCTTTTTTTTAAAAAAAAGCTATAACAAGAACTGAAAACTTACTTAATCGCTGACCAAAAAACTTATGGGTTTTGCCGACAAAATTGCCTTTCTGGTACCATTACAAATCTCAGTTATACACTTGCAAAGTGTAATTATGTAACTACAGTACAGTAATATTAACTAAGTAACTAATTCTGGGGATGTTAAGCATAAAAAGTGATTAAATTAGCACAGATATTTGCCAAACCTGGATGGTAAATTCAGTGGACGTGGGGAGAGAAAACCTTGCAATATCTTTTATCTTTCAGTTCAGGTCAGGCCAGGTTGACATTCAGCTGCAAGTGAATACAATAAGTAGGTAAAAAAGCTAGGGAAATAAATGTTCTGTTGGAAAGTATACCTCCAAAAGTGGATGAAAAAAAAAAAAGGCAGTAGGTGCAAGTCTATGACCCTTATGTTTTACATCACCTCCCAGTGTTTTGAAGCCAGTCACTGGGGGGAAAAAACGCACAAAGTATTTTCGTGCATAAAAAAAATGTGAAAACATATTCTATATGCCTTTGTTTAAAAGACTGATATTATTCTGACTGCATAGAATTAATCTAAACAGAACCTGTTAGGTTGGAATTAACAAGAAATGAAACAATAACAAAGATAAGAGAGGATATCTTATTAAAGTCTTTGATAGAACCATGGAAAAGCTGTTAATTGGAATATACCTTGTCTGGTTTCATCTGGGAAACAGGATTTATTTTTTTCAGGACTAAACCCAGTATCAAAGGACACTGCAAAACCTTAAATTTCTGAATTAGTAAAGATGAAGTACAGAAACTTGTCAGAGTAGCGTACGTATATACCTGTGAATTCATTGAAGTGTCTGTGTGTAACAGAGAAAAAAGGGAGAGTCAATGAGATGTTGTTACAGCAAAACAGTATGTTTGTTTTTTTTTTTTCCAGACAGAAATGTGATTAACTCAGATTAGAAAAAATGTAAAAGGCAAGTATCTAGAGGCTATGTGCATCAGTGGATTTTTTTTTTTAATCATTTCACTCAGTATTTTTTTCACTTTAGTTGTTGCTATTTATGTTGAAGTGAAGAAACTGTTCTTTTACTCTTTGAAGCCTTTTTGTTAGCCACTGGCACCATATCCTTGACTGAAAATGCTTACATATGTTGAAACCAGTTGGGCTTGTTACGATAACATAGATGAACAGAGGATAGGAAGGGAATGAAGAATGATTTTATTCTATTTCAGGTTGACTGAATCATATGGGAGTCATGAAGTATTGTCTGATGAAGGAAGAGTATTTGAGATGAACTTATAGTGAACTTAAAGTCATTCTGAAAACATGACAACTACCAATGACAAAAGAGATTCAGAGTGAGCTATATCTAAAAAGCAGAAATGCAGTAAAAGAGACTTCTTAGCAAAGATGTGAGTTTCTTCTGTATAATAAGATTCAGTTATTGTTAATGGACCACCCTCATTATCTTTTCTGGAAGAGAGGCTCTTTTTTTTTTAATATTTATATACACATACAAACATAAGGCTCATCTTCAACTAATAATTAACAAAGTATTATAATATTTTTAAAAAGTGGTGGAAAAGGTCCTTTTTGGGCCATCTGTTCCCTCTGGCTTTCATCCTGATAATGTATTGTACCAATGCATCACTAGGACAACAGTGATCTGAGCTCTTATAGGTTATGGATTGATGGCAGACATCTTTATAGCACTTTTGCTCTAATCATGCACCGTTATAGTATTTCAGTACATCAGATGGCTAAAAAAAAAAGAGCCATATTGGAAAAAAGAATTATATACCTGAAAGATCAGCAGAGGAATGAAGATTTTGTAATATATTCTGTAAAAAATAGAAGTATTGATTGTACAGGTGAGCCTCAACTTTGAAATAGTCTACATTTTCTGAGACTTAAATTTAAAATAATCAAACAGAAAACAAAACTGTCTTGTTTGTCTAACATCAAAACCATAAACCTTCAAGTAGCAAGTATGTATTAAAATCCTTACAAAAATTTGCAAAATCAGACTACTATCCCATTATCTCATAAATAAAATTTGATAGACCCCAGTAAAGAATTCAACAGTGTTTTCACGATCACATGCTCATCCTTGCAGAAATAGGTAAACTTGTTGGTAATGAACAGAATTTCACTGAGGCAGTAGGTCAACATACCTCATATTAGGAAAACTAATTTCTCTTCCCAGTTCCAGTATAAATTTCTGGTGTGATACTGAACAAGTGTCTTTTAGCAGACTACGTAACACTGTGTTCTTATTTTCTGAGCTCTCAGTTTAACCAAAACTCTGAGCATGTAGTTGAACAGCTATCTGTGTGATACTGAGTCTAAAAGAAAGGATACAGCATTGAGAGAACAAGTAAAGGCCTGCTGGATCTGTCCCTAAAAATGAACAACATTGGAAGTGGCACTTTGGCTTTCTATCTCAAATACAGCCTCTTCTGCAAAGAGGAATAATTTGCAAGTATTCAACTAATGTGGAATACGGGAGCGCTAATTAGGAGTGATCTTCTCTTGTTCTTCACAAGCAATTCAAATCTTGGGAAGCCTGAACTGTTTGTTTCAAGCATCTGCCATGCTCCATTCCCTATCTGGGAAACTTCAGGTGATTTCTATGTATATATAGGTTTCTTTTTTAAGGTCAGAAGATATTATAAAACCTGTGAAGAAAAGCCTTCATTGACACATTTGGCCTTTTTCCATTTTAGGTGTCTCAGTTTTCCGATGCATTAAAATAATGTCTGATATGACAAGTTAAGAATAACAAAAATGCAAAGCAACAAAACAACCACAAAAAATCAGTCTGAAAGTATATAATTACAGACTACACAATTAAACAAATGTATCAAAAAGACTTAATTATGGTTATGTATCTGATATAGTAAGATGCCTTTGCTCACTTTTTGTTCAGTTTTGGAGGAGGGATGGTTTGGAAGAAAGGTTGCTGCACTACAATAGTGAAAAAACTGATATAATCTAAAGGTTAAACGTATTCAGAGCACAGGGGTGAACCAAAATATTTCCTGATGTCACTTCCAGCCTAATTTTTCCTGTGATTCTATTTCTATGCAATATATTAGAAGACTGTTATGTTTGCATTTAAACCAGGTATTATCTTCTGTATCATATAGCTTACCTTAGAGTTATAGGTTATAAAGTATGCTTTCCACTTTCTGGAAGTTATTAAAGGACATGAGTTGCCCCTTGAAGCAGGCATTTAGGGAAATTTGGCACATGGTCCTGAAAGCCACTTTGATAATATTATTTACAATTAACTGGCAGAACTGACAGCTAGGACCATGTGTCTGCTGTGCTTCTTTATCTGTTGAGATGTTCTAGTGATAAGCTTTGAGTATGTATGTTGCAAAACTGTGTATTACATCATTCAGTCTTGCAAGAAGGCCAAAGTTCATCCATAATAGAACTAATGTTTAAAAGTCCCTGAGATTCAGATGAGCATTGCATGTTATTCATCAGGTAGTCAACTTCATTTAATCAGAATGAAAAAGTCAGCTACCTAAGAGAATTTTCAGTGCAATCACTCACAGGTAGGAAATCAGAGGCTATTCTTAGAATGAGGTTTTTTGTGATACAGAAATAAATCTTAACTAAAGAGAGCCCAGGACTTCATTGCTATTCCCATAGCAAACATTAAGCCAGTGGCTACCTTAAAGAGTGTACAATCACCGTGTAAAACAAGAGATTGCAGAGGAACACTGCGTAGCATAGACACAGAATAACTTGTCAGTTAACTACTTACATTTAACAAAGCATTTCACTGAAGATTATTTTAATGAAGATTTTAATGTACCTGATTGCCACAGTCCATCCTATCTTCTTATTAAACTCTATTCCTAACTACTTCCTGTGTGACCTTACTTTCTATTCTGTTGGTGTGGGGGGACAGTAAGTGGTTCACTATTAAACTTCAAGCAAGACTAACAGGTGAGGAGATGGAGACCAGCATCTGGAAAGACATAGCCTCTAAGCTGGAGACCAGATGAAATGCCCAAGCTCTGGGCATGGATACTGGATGATCTTAAAGTCAGTGTTTGAAGGACCAGCAAGTGTGGCTGGACATGTGACTTAGTAAGTGGTGGTATGTATAAGTTCTTATAAGCAAACATTACTAGCGGTTAGTCCTGAGGAGGAATAGGATTGGGCTATTTCTGTTGCTCATGTTTATTTGAGTGTTGTTTGTGTTTATCTGTATGCCTGTAAAAGTGCTGTTCACCTGTGTTCAGCTGTTCATGTCCCTCTGTGTCTGTATTGTGTGTATTTCTTTGGGCGACTCTTTCGGGAGTGTCTGCTCAACCTCACTGCTGGCAGGACCCATCTATGAGAACCACAGCAGTCTCTCCTCCAGTCAGCCGGGAAGGGAGGTATTTCCTGAGTCTTCAAGTCAAGACTAGGTTTTGCTTTCCTTTTACAAATACTAACTCTTTCACATACAAAAAAAAATCAGAAAGAAAAGAAGAAAGGTTGTTTTGTGAAAGAAAATTTTATAACTGAGAAGAAAAATATAAGATATCAATTATCAGCAGTTATTAAAAAAACTATCATCTTGTCCGTATGTTGTTTTATAAGGATCTCTTTGAGGTAATAGGCTCATGCACTACATGAGTTTGGGCACAACCTCCTTAGCTTCAGAATCATAAGACCCGACTTATGTGCAGAAATTAGAGCAATGGAATTAGAAATAAAGTAACTGAATCCACCCAGGAACTGAACTGTCCTTTAGGTGTTCCTATGCCTCTCTTTCGAGTATAAAGCCAGATTTCTGATATCAGAGTATCCTTTGGGTGCTAAGCCTTAATGAATGCAAATTTTGTCCTGCAGTCTGAATTTCACTATAAAGACAAAGCCAAAAAAAAAGCAAGGTTACAATAGTTGCCATTTTGGTATGAAAATTCATGTCTATATACAAAAAAAGGCAACACAAAGTTGAAAGAAACGTTTTTATATTTATCTGTGTTAACAGTTCATTGATCTTATTTGTGCATCTGTTATGAACTGATAGCAGTAATTAGAACTTATCCTTATATTTTAGTATATTTATGAAGATCTCCCACTGTATAAATCTGTAGTTCTGTAATATAAAATTATACATATCCAAATAGGAATGAACAGTCTTCAAAAATCCAGACTGGCAGATCAAAGAAGATGCAATTAGATAAAGAATAAAAATATTCCTGCCAAAACTTACCATTTTTGTACATAGGAACAAGAAAATGAGTCCACTATTGAATGTGTATCTTATAGAACAAGAAACTTCAGCATCTGTGGCTTCAATAAGAATAGACCAGAGGAAAACATAAGGTCAAAATTATAAATAAAATTTTAAAAAAATATTGTAAAAGACACTCTTCCGTTCACCAAAAAAATACTTACGCTTATAAAGAAATAAAAATTATCCAAATACTTTCTAGGTCTTTATGCGGAAAAAAAAGAAAGAATCAGGATAAACAAAAACTATGAATAATATGCTTTAGGGGGAGACCACATTTTCTTTGTATGTTTTAAATTTAAAAAAACCCATCAAACTAGGAAAGAAATATAAATGTCTGTCCAGAAACATATCAGATGTTTATAATATGATAAATCCTATATTCCTATCAGGCCTTTTCCTGATATCCACATAAAAAATACATAAATTTTTATTAAGTCCTGAATGCAAAGGATTTTTTTTTTTTTTTACTTCTATATGAACTTTCACTACCTAAAATTAGGTTTCTAGTTAAACTAATCATCTGAGTTTCCTCTGTAACTACAGAGAGAGGAGCTACTAGAAGGTGAACCTGCATATGCATCTTAAATTCTTTAATTTAGGATGGCATACATATTCCTCTGGAAATGCACATCTCTCTACCTTAATAATAGAGGGAGTTTACATAATAGATTTAGACATAATGTACATCCTAACTGCTGAACAGAAGCAGGTCAGGAAGTGCACTCCAACACTGACCATTTATTTTTCACTTTGTTTAACTCTTAGATCATTTTATGACTCTGTTTTTGAATATTCTATTTAGCCATATTCATGAAAATCTGACACAAAGAATACTGGCTTTAAGCATCATGGATGCCAAACATTTGACATTTGATCTTAGGTCTAGGGATTAGCTGGTCCTCTTTTATTTAGCAGTATAGACATTGCCTTACAGGCCTAATTTTTAGGCAGCTAAAATTAAGTGGGGCAAAGTAGAAGAGATACAAAGCTGTTATTTAATAATATCTGATTAACCTTTTTGAAATGTGGGCCACCAGGTTGGTGGGTAAAACTGTGTCAAGTTAAGACTCTTTCTTGTGTGGACCCTTTGATCTACTTTATATTGTGGTCCTAGGAAGGAAAAATGAGAAAATAATAAAACAAGACGTTCTAAACAAATATCTAGGTATTCTCTTGAAAGATCATGGGGAGCCTATTAACTCAATAGACTTTTCCTGTTTCTCTCATGCATTAAAATTTGTTTTATCAGAGTTTCTAAATTAAAAAACCCCTACAAACCATTAACATATTTTATTCCTGAATGTGTGTGTTTAGGTGGCCTGGGTGAGGAGGGAAGAAAGGAAAAGGTAGTGACCTGTTAGAAATTAAAATTAAGTTAAAATTTCAGAGACAAAAAAAAAAGATTTTTAAATTGGAAATGGAAAAAAAGGATTCATCTTCTTTAGGCATACCCAGAGAATGGGTAAGACTTAGAAAGAAAAATAAAAGATATATGTGTGTGCATATAAGTATAAATATTATTGCAAATGAGAGAGAAATTGTCTTTAGAAAAATAACATTTGGACATAAATCTGGTATACTGAAATGTTGTAACCACTGCTGTTAATGAAGGTCTAGAATTAATGTAGGAGAAAAGTCTGATTCTTCTTGGAGTCAAAGGACTACTAGATACCTGAGATGAGAGGAAGTAATATAAA
The DNA here is from genome assembly GCF_034638445.1 of Ciconia boyciana. Taxonomy (NCBI): domain Eukaryota; kingdom Metazoa; phylum Chordata; class Aves; order Ciconiiformes; family Ciconiidae; genus Ciconia; species Ciconia boyciana. Next base: position 180,381,100 of record NC_132934.1, read on the forward strand.
GAAATCAACAATAATTGGAATTGCAGATAGGTAGTAAGCTTACTCAAATTTATGAGTGACTTGAACCTAAATATTTCAAATATCAGACAAGTCAGTGACTCCAATAATGAAACAAGCAAAAATGTAGCTGTATCAATTACTTATTGTAAAAATGAAATATTGGTCATATCCTCAGATTGCATGGCTCTGCACAGATCATTTAAATTCAGAGGATTGCTCTGATTTACATCAGTGGAAATTTGGACCATACAGAATCCTTTTTTCCTTCAAGATATATTTCATTGTCATTTGACAGTATCTAAAACGTGTATCTTAAAGGGCATAAAAAAGGATGCATTACTATACATCTGGAATATTTTCACTGAAGGATTTGAACTGAAATGTCTGGATCATTGTTTTAAAATTATATTTTGCTCTTTGAACAAATAAAATGTGAAGGACCTTGTGTATTCTTTGGATTTGGAAAAAACATTAAGTTCAGTGACTCTTGCATGCAATTCAGGAAATGTCTATTACTAAATAATGGTTAAACAATACAAAGAACTTCAGAAATATAATGGGTAGATAAAGCTATTCATATGTGAATATCACTTTATCATCAGCTGAATAACAGAATGGAATATCATTTATCATTGTCAGTCACTGGCAACTCATGCACACTGTAAAAGGCTGTTGATTACTGAATAATTTTGAATACTTCAAAAGTATTTGTATTTGAATACAAATAAAACTTCACCAGCTTACTTTACTCTCCTATTGCAGCAATAGCAATAATGTAATAGCTCATTTTCTTACTACCTTTGCATATATTTTATATTATTCCTTCATTATTTTTAGTTGCCAAAGCAAAAATAGCAATGAAAAGTGTGCAGAAAATCAGTAGAATTTTGAGCCTGATTTTTGTTTAGCATTAAGTAACTTTCATGTGGTGAAATAGGCCTTCAACTTCCTAGGAAGCAAATTTATTTTCATGATATTTAGCACCTTTATGATAATACTTAAGCAAAACATTATTCCTACCATAGGAGAACATTTTTTTTTTCTTATTGTGCATAAAGAACAGTGTTCTTTAATACTTCTGTTCTTAACACCCGATGTACGATAATAGTAATGGGTTATATTAACTGGGTTGCTGCTCAGATTGCTATTATAAATTGTAATTTTTAAAACTTACAGATCATCTACACTGCCTCCAATCTGAAACACTGTGAAGATCCACCAGGGAGGATTCTTCACTGGAGTACAGATATAACTTACTTTAGAATTTTTAAGCCGGAAAAGCAAAAGAGAGGCAAAAGCACACATAGGAAATGATTATCAATGAGAACCTTTGTGTACAATTCCAGTACTTTATTTAGGTAATGCTTTCTCTATGTTTCTGGAGTTTCACTAAATTGCAGGAGAATATGGCAATCAAGTCCTAAAATATGTATTGAAATCCTGAAGAAAAATGAGCAATGTGGGTACCTTTGAAATAAATGTGACCTACTCCACCCCAAGTAGGCTTTTAATGTTATCTATTAACTGGGAAAGCTCAATGCCTGCAAAGGGGATGTAGGAGCACTCTACTCTTGTTGAAGTAGAGCTGCCATGCCACCAGCAATGCAGTTCAGCAGGAAAATAGAAAAGATAAAGCCTGTCTCTGGGATTGTGTAAGCCTGGGTGTACAACCCTTTTTCATGAGGGCATATGAGACTACCAGTGCAAACAGAAATAGCCTGCCTGAGAGCAAGACACTGAATCCCTAAACACTTCTATCACCTGAGTAGCTTGAATGTTGGTAGAATTGGATTTCCTCGTATCTGATATCCTTTTGTCTGAAAAATTCTGGCATTCTTGGCTGTGGCTTAGCCAAGTTTCACAAGCAGGGATGGAAAGTACTGTCTCAGTCACTCCATGGACTGGAATGTTAAGTACTATAGATTCAGATGCATTCAAGACCCAGAGTCCACTCTTTCAGGAGGTGTACACCAAAGCATTTAGGTGGGAACTAGCAGTACTAACTACTGTAGCTGTAGACGTGCAGTGCCTGAGTCTTAAGACTTCTGTTGTTGAGATGGGCAGTTGTAGCAAGTCTAGAAGAAAGTATGGGTTGGAGTGGAGGATTGCTATCCCAATATAGTCAGGCATTATAGTCCAGAGTTAGGCTGGATTTAATCGGATGGGTTAAATGAGCAAGACTGAAGGAGCAACTTCTTAGGAAAAGGACAGTGAAGATATTTTAGCCCTTGCTTTCTCTCCAGAGAAAATGAAACATCCAGTTAAATGATCCTTAAGACCTGATCAATGCAGAGAAAAATGGTCAAAAATATTAAATGTAATTATGGAAGCAAAAGGATGAAGGAAAAGCCAAATTTCTAGCTTTGTCAAGCCTGGTTTGAAAGTTCCATTCTGGGCTGTATAGACTTGCTATGAATGCTGTGAAGAAATATTGAAATTAGAGAAATAACATGGTAATTGTGGACGGTGTCTTGCAATCTTCTTGGATTTTTATTTTAGTAATTTGCCATGTCTCTTTTGTTTTAATTCGCGTCAATGTCCCTAACTTTTTCAGATTTCTGCTGGGTGAAACACCATGGATATCGTGTCATGATCTGGAATTTTCATGTCTCATACTCAGCCTTTTTGTCCTTAAAGATATTCAGTCTTCTTATTATGACTATTGTCTTCTTCTTTCTGTTTCTCTTTTGTGAACCTCATCCAGATTTATAAAAGTTAATATTTTAGAGTAAAATGTAACAAGTAGTATTATAATTTCTGAGTTGTGTTGTAGATGAAGAACACAAAGGACAAAAAATAGGCACAGTCATATTTAAAGAATCAAAAAATCAACTGGTCTTTAAACAATGTGACAAGAGGTTAAGAAGGAAAATAATTTGTAGAATGATTAATACTTTAAAAAAAGTGTTTGTGGACTTTTATTTTTAATTTAATGGATATCGAATATTTTTTATTTCTTCTACCCAGAAAGATAAATTGAATATTTGAAAGTAAAAAAGGCTTTGAAGTAAAAAGCTTTTCAGCTAAAATATCTTTGTGAAGATAAGACAAGGATTACATATTTAATTTGGAAGACAATATTTAATTTGATACAGTATGAAAAGTTGTACATGATTAGAGTATAAGACAAGATGTCAACAGCAATGCAGTGGCCATATTTAAAAAGTCTTTTCCAGTTGCGTAAGTATTCACCTTTGACTATATACATTTCCTTAAAATGAATTATTTAATTAAAATTCATATGAAAAAGTAATGCCAGGAGCAAAGCTCATAGTATCTTTTACAACCTTATCTGCTCACTTAACTGTTCCCTGCAGTTAATGGCAATATTTCTCCTGCTTTCACTAGTACAGAAATACAGAATCAAACCACTAATTCGTATTAAGGTTAATAGACTTTCTTCTGTTGGAAGAGCATTTTAAAAAAATTGCCTGTGATGAGCCTCGGTAAATCTTCTCACAGATACCTTTGTTTTGGGTTAGCAAAATTATGTAATGTGTAGATACCGTATACACATATGTGTGCGTATATTTATATTATAATCTTCCTGAAGAATAAGTAGTCATATTTTAGAACATTTCAAATAATTAGTTAAGGGGCAAATACTGAAATCATAGATTTCAAAGGAAAAAAAAAGTATTTTTATTTTAATTTAACTAAGTTGCAGTTTCTCAAAACTGGAAGACTGAATATGGTCTAAAGTATTGACAACTTGCTCTCTCAGATATGAATAAATGAAAAGAATGTATAACATAGCTCTGAGCCTCATTATTCTAACAGGTATTTTAAAGGCATTTTCAGATTATTTTTAGATTATTTTATATATTACATTCTTCTTATATTCTTTTTTCTTCTTTTTTTTTTTAAATTATACTCTTATAAACCTTTGGTTAGCAGTGTTTCTCATCAGCAATGTTCTGTTTCGTAACCACTATTTACATGAATGTGAGAGAAAAATAGTACAATAAAAAAGAAAGATATATTACAGAGATCTCAATTCTTTTAATTTAACTTTAGTTATCTAAGACTTACAGGATAGGTTTAACTCCAGGTTGTAAACACAAAAATTTCACAGAATCACAGAATCGTATGGGTTGGAAAAGATCTTTAAGATCATCGAGTCCAACCATAGACCTAACACTACCAAGACCACCACTATACCATGTCCCTAAGCACCTCATCCAAACGTCTTAAATACTTCCAGGGATGGCGACTCAACCACTTCCCTGGGTAGCCTGTTGCAATCCTTGATAACCCTTTCAGTGAAGAAAGAGAGGGGAGGGGAGGGAAGGGAAGGAAAAAGGGAAAAAGGGAAAAAGGGAAAAAGGGAAAAAGGGAAAGGGGAAAGGGAAGGTAATAAGCCTTATAGGTAGAAGAGAAGACTTCCCCTTTTTGGAAGGGGGTGCAACAGCATAAAAATATCATGTGAGAGCAACCGAGGAATACTGAAAAATAAATTTGCACCTTGGTTACGACGTTCTTGTTGATGAGCTGTCAAGCCTGATCACCTTGACCTTGAGGATAAGAGCCAACAAGAAATACAGATGTCAGTGCTAACCGTACAGATTCAGCTCTATGGCAAAGTATACGCAAAAATTATACTCACATAATTTAGAATGTAATTGTTAAAAAAGTGAGAGTTTTGTATATGTAGCAATGATCATTAATAATTTGTAAGAGCTGACCATTTGCAAGAAATGTTTTGATAATTAATGTATTTGGTAAACTTTAGTTTTAAGGTTTAAAATGGACTGAATTTGTCAATCTTCTAAACACTCTATCACAGCGATCTCTAATTTCCTGATATATGCATCATATATTCATTTGCAACACAGGATAGGAAGATAAACATATCAGGTTTTCAGACATTCACTTCAGTATAGGAACCTCTGTCCTTCTTTTCATTTTTTTTAACTTTTTCCTTAACTATCCAGTCACGATTATTTGCTTCAAGTCCATGACCAACTTTTAGACAAATAAAAGTGAGATAAATCCAATCTAAAGTCAGATTTCTGGAGAAAGACAAGGAAGGTGATTAGAAGAAAGAAATGTCGGAGAGAAACAGAGTTAGAAAAGAAATAAGGAATGTGTATGAAAGACTGAACAGACAGATAAGGAAAAGAAAGGAAGAAAAGAAAGAAGAGCTAAGAGACTATCTGTTATTGACCCAGCTGAAATGGAACAAACTCAGGAAAGGAAAAACAGAATACAACCAAAAGAAATAATGTGAATTATTATTCATATACCAGCCCACTAAATAGAAAGTTTATTAACAGTATTTCACAGATAACTGATTGTAAATGGATAGCATATCTCTCCTACCTTCCATTAGATACTGCAAGTTGTAGATCAGGTGCCTTTAAGAATATCCTGTAATCATACTTTTTTGGAAATTCAAGATTAGTAAGAACACAGCCTTGGAGAACATGTACCTGGGCAAGCAAAACAAATGCTTTTCTCCTGAGCTACTGGTTTTAGTTCTGAGGATAATAGATAGAGGGTACATATTTCAAGGCCTGATGACCGATATATCCCATGACAATACAGATGTACTAAGAAATCACTGTTTTGTGTTTAGGTAAACAAGAAATTTAAAAGAAAATGAACATAATTTTAAACCTATGATGATATCTTTATACAGAATTAATGAAAAAAAAAAGAATAAAAAGACAAAATAGTTTAAAATCTGATCTTGGCCTTTATATTTGAACAATTGTATCCTTGTCCTCCATTATATTAATATTTCTAATTACTATATTAAATACATTTTTCTATTTAAAGTAATAAAGCCTGTATGAAAAAGCTTCATAAATATGTCTTAAATAAAATACAGCAATTATCCTTTAGTTCAAAGAGAGAAAATAGACCAAAGACTTTCTGTTTCTTTGTGTACTAGATTTATCCTTGACTGAGATTAGAATATGAACGGATAGACCATATGAAAGATAGCATATTCTGCCATTGTTTGAAAGGCATAAAACACTTCTGTAGAAGGTTATTATCATAGAATTAGGAGGATTTACAGAAGGGATCTTTTCTGATGTCTTGACACTGTTTTGCAGTTGTGTGCATTTCTATTACTATGACTAACAGGATTAAACACTGCATACTTATAAGACTTTCAGTAGTCTTTTTTTTTCTTCCTGTTATTTTAGCACTGAATGTTCATAATATTTGTTTTCTCAGGACTTTTTATTAATAATGAACAATGAAACAAAAAGCTTATATTAGGTCATTATAAAGCAGTATACAGTATGCTGTACACTAAATACCATCTGTTATCCTGGATAGAAATGTATCAGCAGCCATACCTTCATACTTTGAGATATAGATAAATTTATTTCCTAATAAAAAGCATTCTGCAAATAGGTCAGTATGATATGTACCACCATTGTTATGAAGATCAAATATGTAATCCTAACATTTCTTAAATGCCGTCTCACTTATTTTTCAAGACTTTCAAACCTATGGTCGTATCACCATCTTTGCCCATATCTTATTTAGAATGCATATCAATGACTATATATACAAGTTATCCTAATGGCAGTGAGGACCCAGAGTTTTTACTCTTGTATTGTTTTTTTCTTAAGTAAAATAATGATTTATACACACGTTGTATTCTCTAACTTTTAACAGAAAGTTAAAGAAGTAGCCACTCTGAATATTGTGAAAGCTCCTACTAAGAAAATCCAAACTTTAAATTACAGAAGAGAGAATCAATGCTAATAATGTGAGTATATAGAATATTTTCATAAAGAAAATAAGTAACACTGACAATATAGATAAAACAGTGACTTTTTACTGTTAGTGAATAGAAGCATGGGAAAGTAATTTAAGTTTTACAGTAGGGTTTATGATTATTGTCTTACATCATCAACTGCTAAAAGTCAATGTATGTTTTACCATCTGTTTTCAGATTATTTTACTTACAAATATGTATTAGCCATCATATACAATAGATGGGCATAAGCTGTGTAGACATAATATTACTGTGTAAGAAATCTCAGAAATGACAGTTGAAACACTATAAATTTTGTCATTACCTTTTGCTGAAAAGAGAAAGCTCAGAATGGAAGATCTAGAAAATTAAGTCAGTGGGGACTTTCCCATGAATTTCAGCTGGAGCTGAAAAGACAGTTCAAAGTAGGTTTATGGATCGCCTGGACTACCAGGTGACCACTAAGACAGCAACATCAGAAACATCAGGACATTACAAGTTATGGAAAGGAGGTACTAGCTCATCAGAGTTGAAGATCAAGACTAAGTTGCCAAGTAAAATTCCTCTCAGGATCCATAGGAAATGTTATTTTCTTCTGTAAATTCTGATGATTGCCTGTTTTCTTCATGCTTCCCTGAGGAAGCTTCTTTCTTGGTATAAAATCCCTGTTGTTTCCATTATTCCCTATCCATCCCACCATGAAGTATTCTTCTAAAGGAGTGAGCCCAATTTTTCCCAAGCCCTCCGTCTTCCATGGTGGTTCACACTGTGCACACCAACAAAGACAAACTCTCAGATTAGCCGCCTCTGGTACACAGACATACCCATTAAAGTGAAGATAATACAGAGTAACAAGAGGACATGACAGATCTGTCAAATCAGTCTTTTTTAAATTCTAATTCCATTGTTGCTATGTGTAACAGAAGAGATGAGTTTGTATCAAAGTTTATTAATATATATTCAGTTCTAGATTTCAAAACACATTTATAGATAGCCTCCATGACTTTCTACTGAAATAAAGAGAGTTATACTTTTACATAATTTTTTAAAGCTCATGGAGAGGTCTGATAAAAGAAAATTTCATAAATTGATTAACTACTTAATCTGCACTGAAATACCTTTATGCTGTAAAAAGTTAGATAAAATATTTGTTCTCACATTTCTGATCAACTTTATTGTTTCCCATACTAGTACTGCTTGAGTTTTGTAACTAGCGCTATTGTAAAACAGAAGATATATGTACTTTAATAACAAGAATGTTGCTTGTTACTTATTTTTAGAATGCATCATTCAAAAGCTATTTAAAGATGCAAATTATTGTGGCAAAACATCATGGGGCCATAAAGATTTATAAGCTGTTAAATGATCTTCAGGGCAGAAGCAAATAACATGTAACACCTGGCATAGACAGTATGTTTAACGATAATACAAATCCTTTATGGTACATTAACACCTTCAGAAATGAATAATGTCCTAAAATCAATTCCACAAAAAGTTACAGATGAGGGTCAACACGTAATGTAATTGTGCTGAACAAAATCAGCAAATAGAATTTATCTAACTCCTTTATGCAAGCTCTCTTACCATTAATATTTCCCAATAAACACAATTTAAGGTGTGTTTGTGATGGATGATATTTATTTCCTTGAGGATCTGAACTATTTTGCTATTTATCAGAATTAGAGCTATTATGCATCCTATTCCTCATTATGTGCCTAATTAATTTGCTGTATTAAAAATTCATCTTACTTTGTTCAGATCAGGCAAGCCAAAACCTTTTAATTTCATTGTGCTCAAAAGATTAATTTTCTCTGCTACTGTAAAGACTAATAATTTATTCATATTACCTGAATCAATCAGAAAATCACTTTTTCCCCCACACACATTTATTGCAAAGCTAGAGGGCTTCTCTAAGCATTTATTTTCCTGTAAATTTAAAATATTTAATTGGTAGTAATGGTGCTAAATTGAACAAAATAATGTGAACTTTTGCAACACATATAGGGATATATAATTGCTTCCCAGTGAAAGTAAGGCAGAAAATGGTCCTGCTGAACAACCTTTAGTGAAACTCACTAAAACCATTTTTTTCTACTTTGAAAGATAGCTAAGGGCTTGTGAAAACTGATCATATCTTTTGCATTTTGAAGAATTAATTCCATGGCTTATTTTTCAGCTTCTATCAAGAAATCAGAACAATTAAAATTTCTACAACAATAGAGTGGTGTCAAGAATTTTAAAAACAAACAAATAAATAAATAATTGGATGGACAGTCTACATATTCTCTGCATTCAAAAGTCTAAATAATTTTGATAAAATATGATCTTTGATAAAAAACAAATATTCAGTTCAGCTATCTTATTTGAAAAAGTTACATTATAGATGTAGCTGTACATATCTGAAATACATATGTAATGAAATATGTAATTTTGTTTTCTACTGAAGATTTTTTAATGTGTTGGAAAATACTGTGATTTTTACAAACTTTCTGATGTTTGAACTTTTTGTCCTTAATCAGACTTCATTAAGATTTTTATCTCTGACTTCTTTTCTTGGAATTATTAAAGTGCATATATAGGTCATCGTGTTTGATCAAGATTGAACACAATGTTAAAACTCCAAATTCTAATATGGAGTGAAAAACTGCAATTGTATCAATTCTTTCCCCCCTTTTACCCCACTGTAGGATGTAATTTATTTCACATGAAAATTGTATTTATGAACAAAAACTGTATAACTTTTTTCAGACTATGGACATATATTAAATCAGTGTTCACAATTTTCACTAAGAAATATGATGGCTAAGATGTTCCATTTATCACTGGCTCAGAATGAGATTTATCTTGGCAAACATTAACTGTCTTTAAATCTGGCATATAGTCTACAAACTATGATGATTAATTTCATTTCAGAGTCAATGAAAAGAGACTGAAGACATATGACCATAAGATAGATGGAAGGAATAGACATTTTCAGGTGTTCTCTTTCCATAGATCACAGAGCATAGATAACTTGATAGGTACTTAACTTATAGGAGGATGAAGAGAAGCGAGATGAATCCTATCTTTGATGAATGAAGGGAAAAAAAAAAATCATTCACCTAAAAGCATATCTGTGCACTAGAATATAGGTTGAAAAAGAAAGGATCCACTTGTGACACTAATTAAGTCTTATAAATTCCTGGTGGTCTCAAGAAATGCCTGGTGAAAGATCAGGGAAGATAGTATTCATGCAAATCCAAGAACTTGCCATCGTCTTTACTTTTCTGCAAGATAAAGTGCCACTTACAGATTTGTCTATGACCTTATAGATTTGACTTTTAAGGAAGCAACTATTATATTTCCAATATGCATTAAAACTCATAACAAAAATATATCTTTTTTTTGTGATTTAACTCTCACTACAGTAGTCATAAGCATAGATCCTAACCCGAATGGGACAAGACTTTTTGTCAATTTCATCAACATGTTTGTACTATAAATTCAGAATATTACAAGAGGTCAAAGTGCTTCATTCTGAAGCTTTTTGAGTCTTGTTTGACTTACTTTTCATTTTTTAATATTTTTCAGATTTGTTACCCATAAAAGACAGTGAAAAATAGGAAATAAATATTTCATTTGATCCCAAATTTGTACTCCATTTTCAAAGACCTGAAAACCCCTTTTTTTTTTCTGCTTAAATTATGAGGAAGTATATGTACAATTAAAGTATGACTTTTTATCTAAATTTTTTATTAATATTTGACTTTTTATCTAAAAAGACAATCTTAATTTAATGCAAACTTATTTATCAAAAAATTATCAAAAATTGCTCAATAAGGGTCTAATCCCACAGAACTCTTATTATACAGGGGTCAAAAAAACCCCAAACCAAAACCAACACCCTGAACCTGCGGAGAAGAAGTGTGACTCTCCAACAAAGTGGTTGAAACAGTGATCCAAGCAGAATGAGTCCCAGTCCCTAGTACAACACATGCCAGGGCTGTTTCATGTAAAACTGTTACATAAACAGGTGTTGGAAAGACAGCTCAAGCTCTGCATTCTGATATTTTGGATGAGTATTCTAATCTTTAGGCTCCAGTTAGCCTTAAACTACTCTCCCCAAAAGTAAGAAATATGAGGATGAATTAGCTCAAGAAATAGAGGTCTCCAAGATACTGGATAGCAAATAGAAAGGCACAGCAGTTCCTCCACCTCAGAGCTCACATCTTAAAAGTAAGGTATTTTCTCTTAAGGCAGACAACTGTCATTTACAGGCAATAGGATCCTGAAGAGCTGTATAAATTATTCTCTAAGAATAGGAGATTCACAGGATTGCGCTTCTCAGGCTACATCTATCCCAGTAAACTAAAAAGGCAAGTCATGGGCTTGAATGCTGGCACACACTTCTCTGTGCTGTTTGACTGCCTGCATGCTCCTCAGCACGTTTTGTCCCACACCGGCTAACACACTACCAGAAGAGTTTCAGATGTGGTTTGGGGGATAACAAACTCACCATACACAGCCTGGTCAAGGCCACCTTTCTCTGAGATGCAAGAAAATCCAGCCATACAGATGTGAATCACCATTTCACATACTTGTGGGGACAGAGAATAAGTCCTAGCCTCTTTTGTGGCACACAAACATAGCCTAACAGAAAAAGACCTAGGTTTTGGATCCCATGCTAGGGATAAGCATAAATATTTGCTGTTGTGTAAAAACACATCTTTAAATGTGTACAAAACTTTAAGGTCAAAAGCTGATTGATTGCACAGTTAAACAACCCCATGATTAACATCACTGAACATGAGTTTTTAAGAATATAATCCTAGATTCAGGTCTTGTAATTTCCACGTGTAATTTTGCTTCACTAAACTTTCTAGATTTCTTTTTTCTGTGTAATAAACCAGCTTCAACTTATTTTTACCTCTCACCATCTAAAATACCAGAAATCATACTTCTCTGGGATTTATGTATCAGTTATCAGACATTTTCCTATCAACATAGCAGATGTTAAGAATGACATTGCAACACTTGCCTAAAAGCATCAATCATCTGGCAGCATGGGGAAACTAGGCAGAGTTAGGTAGCAGTAAAAGTTATTTAAGATGTAGTGATAAGGAGCCCACACTACCTCCTCAGACCTGTATGCTGTTATGGAATGTGTGTTTATGGGGCCCAATTCTGTTAAATATATGCGTGTGTTTACATATGTTACTGTAATAAAATTGGCATAAAAGAATTTCTGGATTTGAAAAGTTTATTATACAGATGTATCTAGGAGATTCTGCTAAAGCACTCCTTGTAAAACATTAATTTGAAATCTGCTAACAGCCTTCAAGGTCCTTATATAAATTGCCATATAGTATCAATTCTTTCTTCAATCAGGCATGATTTTTCAGCATGATACTCTGCAGTCTTCAATTCCTGCCAAAACCAAACACACATACCTTCATAAATCCTTGATAATCTTTTCTTGTCTAAAGCTGTATGTGCCTCCTGCAGCCCTCTGCTCTGTTACATAAACAATTCATAGAAACAGGATGAGCTGGTTGCATACATGATTTTTTAATGTACAACACACATTTTAATTGTTTGGTTGGCTTAATGGTACTAATACACTTAAATGATACCCATGGATTTTAATTATTTAGTAGTGGTGTTGCATATATGAACACTATGATGCAATGATATAAAATTAAGAGGGTTTTGAGTTTTTTGTTTTTACTTTTAATAGCAGCTATTAACTATTGTATATGGAAGGCACACTCTACGGATATAAATCTTGATGCAAGCTTCTTTTTGTTTCTTCAATTTCAGTTGCACATAATAAGTTCATTAAATCTATTTTCTCAACATACTGGGCATATTCTGAAATGCTTTATCTCATAATGTTAAAGCATATACATGCATGATTGACTATTAGTAAACTGATACCACAAATATATATATATTTTATATAATAGCAGGGCTAGTAATAAGCTCAGATTGATATAAAACAATGTAAAAAAGCCAGGGGTTTCAGATGCAACAGTTTTTAGACCTGAATTTAGATTGTTGCTGAACATAGGTGCATATATTAAAAATTGCAAACCTGATAGTTCTCTGTCAACAGCTACCTGACAAGGAAGCATAGAAAAAAAAGTTAACTTGAGTGACACTTTGACTAGAAGATTCCTTAGTTTCTACAAGACGTGCTTCTGCATATAACAGAGCTTTTCCGAACTGGTAAGAGCTTAGCAGTTCTGTGAGTAAGCTGACATGGTTGAGGTCTACAAAACTTGTATTAATATGAGCAACTTTTGTAAAGTGACTATTGTAAGTATATATATGTGTGTGTGTAAATATACATATAAAGAGGAGTTGTTCTATTCTAATTATTAAATAAATCACTAGTTAGAAAATTCAGCGAAATGGTGGAAATAATGGTTTCTGTGTTTTCTTCTATTTGAAGACATTCTGCAGTTGCCATGAAAATACATGGTATAATAAGATACTTAAGGTAACTATCAGTTCTTCTACTGTAGCTACTGCACAAGGCCCAGCAAAATAAAGAATTCATAAAGAAATGAAAAGCAAGAAGAAATTTAGGGATTAGAACAGTTAACATGAATGTGTAAAAAAAACCATGGTCTTTATGGCAAATTCCACTGGTTAAAACACAGAAGCTGTCCCATGAATTGGCACTGGATTTAGGCTTCTTCCCAGCTTTGTAAGGTCTATAACTACTAAAGCTACAAAACTGTGCTCCTTTTCATGTTTTCTTTGTATGACCCAATGATTCTTGAATTATGTTCTTCAAAGTGGAACCATCCTAATAGATTTAGTAGCTTACACAATGGTTAGGGCACTTAGGTGGAAAATTGAAATATGGTTTTTAATCTACTCACGCACAGAAAGGAACTGGTCCTCTATCTGTCTCTTCATAAGTAATTTTTCTTTGACATACAGGTAGTTGTTGAAAAAGCAAGCAGATTCACAACTGGTTTAAAAAACAAGCAAACAAACAAACCTGAGTTTTGCTCAATTATTTGGAAGAATGAATGTGGATACCTGACCTTACCTGAGAACTCCAGACTGCAAAAGGACCTTTCTGTACCTCCTGAGTGAGGCATTCAAAGGGAAAACAAGCTTTGTATCTTCACCTAACATACTATGAGAGCCAAATCTAAGCATATTCTTGCTCAGCATTTTGAAAGATTTGGCCCATAATCAGGATCTTTAATGTTCTCTTTTGACCCACATTCACTATTAATGAATTGATATGATAGAGCAGTATTTTAACTTATAGTCCATACCAGAGTGAGTAAAGTGGTATTATATCTGCTGTGGGTCAAGAGGGCTTGTCAGTATAAACATTTATCAGGTATAGTGATAAAGATACAACTTATGATTTTGCAGCAGCAGTAAAATCTCCTGGATAATGACAAGATGTAATGACATGGATGCTGAGTGAGGTGGTTACATCTGAGAAGAAAATGATAGCTTTATGAAGAGAGTGATATAAAAATATACACATCACAGTGTTTGCATCTCTGTGAGCAACGTTTTGACACTGCCATCAGAGTATGTGGTATAGAAAAATATACCCTTTTATAAGATCATAAAATTAAAAGCTATTTATGCTGACCATTTATGATTATATGTTATCTTCCATGGAAGATATAGAATAAAATATGATTGTTTTTAATCTGATATACAGAAACCAGAACTAAAGGTAAAACATTTAAGGTTTTGGAAAATATAAGTACATTTTTATGTGGAGTCATTATACATTTTAAAAAGTGAATTAATTGAAACAAACATAACCACCCCAAATGATAAAACCCAAAAACACTCAGATACAAAAATTTTCAGCTTTGCATGAAAAAAGAAATTTCAGTTTTTCACAAAACTTACATTGGCAATTTTCCATATCTGAGGCAGTGTTTGGGACAAATTTTTGAAACATAAAATATAACATTTACATAAGAGAGTCCAAATGTACATAAATTGTATAAAATATGATGTATAATGTGTCATGATTATTGTGTTCCTCTGAATAAACATGCCAAGGCTATCTTACATGACAAAAAGAGTAATTTCCACTATCTCATAAAATGGCAATATTTTCCCAGTTAGGGTCCAAGAAAGTTTATTTTGTTGATGGTTCGTATTTTGCATGAACACTATATGCTCATTTGAGCCCTTTTAGATGACATTTAACAGGAAGTTAAGACTTGCAATGATGAAACTGTTTTTTGTTTTATGTAAAAGCTGCAGACTTCAGTGCTCAATTTCCCTGGTTGAAAACCATTTAGGTTTCCATTTAGGTTACCATCAACTTTTGATGATAACCCACAAAAGACAAACCATTTTAATAACAAAAAGCAGGATTTAAATTTCTATGATTTGGTTGAAAGAATTTTCTGGCTAAAGTAATAAACCTCACAAGCTTTTTGCCTGTGAAATTTCACCTTTTACCACTTTTGTTAAATCTATTTTTTTACTGGCACTATGACATACTGCCTAAAGTTGATCTAGAGTTTTAGAAACCTTTTGCAAGTCCCAGATGCAGCTCCTACTGCATGGTTAAAAAAAGGTGTACTGTAGTACATGGAGCTTTAGGGAAGGATTTTCATTGATACTTTTTATTGATCTAGATCCCATCAGAATACCTTCTGCTGATTCCTCTGAGGGACAGTTAGACTGACAGGTTAAACAACTGCAAACACTTTTTGTTATTATTATTATTATCTTAGGACAGAAATTCTACACATTATTCTACACAACATCTTCTTTAGAAAATCAGTCTGGATAATTTCAAGTGAAACTATTGTCCACTCAGTAGGCATATATTTAGGGGAAGATGAGAGGTTTTGCAATACTAAGATAAGACATACTTTAGCCAAAAGGATATCAAGTTGTGCCTGTTCAGCACAGTAAATGAATGGCTTGTTGACAAAAAGTTACTGCAGAGTTTGAGAAGACAGCTGGCAGAAAATTACAACAGAATTATAGAAACTGAACCAGGCATATGAAATATCCATGGTTGCTGTTCAAGGACTTCTTGATTGCTTCCATGTCTCCTATTTCTAATATTTTTTCTAAACAATTTTTAATGAACAATTTTGATCTTTGGAATTGGGGGGTGGGGGAGTGTTCTTTTGCAAGAAAAAGAGAACGTTCTCCTCTACATTTTACTTCGTAACCGTATGGAAAACTAATCTATTTAATCATGCTTGCTGACAGATTGATCACATTCCTTGAAGCAATGAAGTATCATGCCAACAGTGTGTCATTTTTAAGAATCAAACTGAGAAATTTTGTTAATAACCTGGATGTGACCAGAGATAATCTCATACTACAGATAACTTGGAAGACTTTTGTTTCTGTTTCTGGTCAAAAACATACTCCTAAGATTTATAGAATAAATGTTGGAAGGAAAACCATGAAAATCTTCCATGCAGCTAAAAGATAATTTTAAGTGCTTGCTTCTGGAGTGGAGGTTAAACAGCTATGAGCATTTCAAATGGCAGTAGATGGCTTTCTGTGGGCAACTGCATTGAGTACCAAATGCTTTTTATTTGTGCTAGGTTTTTTCCACTGATTTACTACCATGATAAGTGAAAGCAACTTTAAAAAGGTGTGTAAAGTATGCACTGGAAGGAGAAATGCAAAGGAGAAGGAAGAATATGTTCATAGTTTGGATGCAAAGCTAAGAGTAAAAGTGTAGTGCAATGAGGCAGGTAGACTGGGATCCTTGTTCAGAAGTTTCTGTGATAAGAAATCACACATAATAGACAGAAGGCTAATGGAAATAATGTCACGGGGAAAATGGAACAGGCAAGCAATAAGAAATAAGCCCTAATAAGTGTAAAATAGTGAAAAGTGTACTGTATTGAGGACATCGCTTCCTGTTTTCTAAAATCTATTTTCTCACGTGTAGTAATGATAAACAACATAAAGGAAAAATTAGAAGGATCCAAAATCAGTGCAGAGTGAAAAATGTACTGAAGGCATAAGGAAAAAGATGAAGCAAACAAAGTTTCAGTTGTTTCTGCTACACAGTACAGAAAGACCACAAAAGATCTATGGATTTGCTATGAAAAAAACTTCCTGAAGGGAGGGAAGAGAAAAGCAGGATAAAAATGTGCAGGCACATTGCAGAGCATAAGAGATTGCCTTGTATGATGGACAGTTCTAAAAACTACTTTTGTGGCTGCTGAGCAGGACTGAACACAGAAGTGAAGAACTGTCTGATGTGCACTTAGAGAGAAGCTGAAAGGGAGAAAAAAATTCTTTTATTTCTTCAGTGCTGAAAATACTCAAACCCATGATATGGTAAAATTAAAGCAAAGCATATGTAGCCTGGACTTTAAAAAAAGAATAACAGAAAACAAAACAAAAGAAAACCATAAAACGCACTATTCTCCACAATTAATTCTTTAAAGATCCTCTTTGGTAAGCAAATTCCATTAAATAAGAGCTCATGCTTTGAAAGAATTGTGCATAAGTTATTATGTGGCAGTTTATGTTTCCCATTAGCAAATTTCTGTTCCTCTGGGGAATGAAAAGAGTCTTTACTTACCAATCCTTACACTTCAGTACATGATTTGTTACTTGTTTTGCCTAAACTTAGTGATGCCTTTGAGTTTTCTGGGCAATAAATCATGCTCTGTCACAGAGAATGACTGAATAGTCAGAAAAAGAACTAGCAGCATATATTGATGACTATTGCATATTAAAAATATTAACCCTCATATATTCCATTGTTGACTCCCTACAAGTAGGGTGGAAAAATTTCCAAACAAGGATATGCTATGAATCACAGTGACATCTTAAATACTCTGCAGAAAGAAAAATGCAAAAAAGTTTTCTGTTGAAGACATTTTGTTTGTATTTTTTATTCTTTCTTAGAAGTAAAAAAAAAAAAAATTCTTCTTCGTGAAATAAATATTTTCCAGTTCCTGTTCCAGAAAGAATAATCCTTCTTCTTCAGAAACCTCAAGGACTTTTCAGACACCTGAGAAACCACATTTATACCTAATTAGGCTATTAAACAACCACATTAATCTTACTGCTGTTATAAAAAATGGTCAAGCTGCTACAGGTATCAGATACTGCAGTGATACTACACTTGAATCTTAAACAAAACAAAATAAAAACCACAATAAAGTATTTAATTCAGCCTCAAAATACTATACTCGATATGTTGTGGGCTTCATACAAAGCATTTTCATTACTACTGTCTTTTCGGTTTCCGAGCATTGAAAAGATGATGCTTGGAAAGGAACAAAGACCTTGTGCAAAGTCATCTGCAGTATAACAAGGCTAGTCACAGAAATGCAATAGCAAAGGACTCCATTTGGCATCTTTAAACTTATTGTTATTTAAATTATTTTTAATGGAAAATTGTGACATTAAAAATATAACACATGATTTCTAAATACTTGTGTCAGTTGTATGATCATCTGGTCAGCCTTGCATTCATTTCTCAAAGAAGAAAAAAATAATACAATTATATGCAAGTTTATATAGGAGAAGCATTTAGAATTTCTTCAAAATTAACCCATATACATTTTTTTCCCACTGGCAAATGGGAGAGGAGGGACAGTGGAACACAGTGTCTATTCAAGTATCAGTCACAATATTCAAGACAGTGGTATTAATTTCCCACTCTTCTTCTTACTTGGCACTGAAAAAAACTTTCTTTCCCTGCACGTCTTCACTGGGAAAGTTCCTGTGTTGTCAGCTAAATAAGGAAGAGTATTGGCAGTGAATGTGATCCCAGTAGTGAGGCCTACCGTCACGGTCCCTACTGTGGAAGCAGACTCAGCGTAAAATTTTGAATCACCTAAATGTACTGATTCAGTATTTCTGAGGTAAGTAATTTAAAAGAAAAAATTTAGCATAACATCAGGTTTGAGTCTAAAATAAGGGACATCTTTCACAATGAGGGACATTTGACAGGTAGGTTTTAAATAAACAGACTTACATGCGTGCCCCTAGTCCCTGGTGTAAAAATAAATAAGTAAATAATGCACACTCACCATGGCTTCACTTAAGTAGCAGTAGTTTAAAGAAAATTGCTGTGTGAAGCAAGCAGCTTTTATAGAGCGTCTTCTTGATAGTTGAATTAGTTATTTGCTGCACAAACTGGGGACATGATACAAAGCACAGAGAAGAACAGGACCAAAACATTGGTTTGTTCAAATGACTTGTCTAAATGAAATAAAGGCTCTTATTGAACTACAGATATTATGTATAATTACACAGATATTAGGGTGAAGCCTTGCCCAAGCTGTGGCTTGGTTTAGCCTCTCCACAGAAGTCCACAGAAGATTTTGAATGAGTGAGAGATTTTGCCCACTACACAGCATATCCAATCAGTATCAATTCCAAAAACTTACTCCAGCTGAAGGTCAGAAGAGTTTTCTGTTTTGAACATTCCGTCTGTCTTACTAAAGACTGAAGAATATCACAACAAGGAAATGTGCACTGGAAGACAAAAAACCACTAGTTATTATCAATTATAAAAAACAAAAAATGCCCTAAAAGGTAAAGTAAAAGTTTATACACTCCTGCTTCACCTCTTTTTCATCATACATTGGAAAAAAAAAAATCACTTTTGAATGTATATTGTTTGCAATTGACAGTACAAAAAACAGTCTTGGAAAGAAGCTTCATCTTTATTCTTCCATGACTTGAGATTTTCCTATTTACAGAAAATGATGGACTTTGAAGATATTTTGAATGTAAGAATTATGGATGTAAGAATCTAAGTCTGTGCTGCTAGTCTAAGTCCAGTCTGTTTTCAAATACTCAGTTATACTATAACTCATTAGTTATACTCATCTTTTTAGAAGTTTAGTATAACTGGTAAGTCAATGAACACTTGAACACTGATTGGGATGCAATTGATTTTTCTTTTACAAAACATTGAAATCAAACGGTTTTCATTCCAAATCTAACCTTCAGCTCTTAGAATTCCCCTTTTTTCTTGTGCTGTGATATCCACAGAAGCAGTTTTAGTGGTTCATTACAAAGGACACAACTTAGGCAAGTAATCCTATCAGCAGAGAACAAGGCAATGAGACATCCAACCTATCTCATGTGAGATGATATGTAGAGATTTCTAATCTACATTTTCACCAGCATATTACATCTCACTGTGATATTCCTCAATGAGAAATATTCAGATAGCCAAAGTTTCCATCCTTATACTTTACCAGTCCACATGCAGCTATGTCATTATCTTCTCTGCCAACAAAACTGCAAGCTTACCCTCAACAGTACTGAAATAATGTGATATGGAGTTAATGTAGTCACAGATGTCTTGGAATAACATACTTTTTGGAGTCTGTTCTTGAAACAGTAACCACTAATAAATGTGCAGTAGTGCACTTCGATATATTCTTTCTAAAAATATGAGGCATCATTTACCAATTTTTCCTAACTCTAATCTGATGTAGACTACAGGTTTACTTGTGCCAGACAAGAAAAGTTAACACTTACTTTACAATTTACATTGATTATTAAGAAAATGTGTGTAGACAAGATATTTCAACACTGCTTCCTTTGTTTCTCTAAGGTAATCACAAGAAATTTTTAAAAGAATCAGTAGATGAACACACAGGACAACTGCATGTTTAATATCCAGCTTATCTTTTACTGAAAACCTTATACTTACAAACCTTTGTACCTCATACTTACAAACAAGGAAGGACTCGTTGGTGATGTGAAGGTCAAAGCCATCCTTGGCTTCAGCAACCACGAGTTCTGGATCCTGTGAGGCCAAAGCAGGGCAAACAGCAAGATCATAACCCTGGACTTCAGAAGAGCACTCTCCCTCTTCAGGGATCTTCTTGAAAGAGTCCCATGGGATAAGGCCTTTGAAGAGAGAAGGGCCTAAGAAAGCCCATTGATATTCAGTGATCACCTCCTCCAAACCCAAGAGTGGTTCCAAGGAGCAGGAAGTCGGGACATCCTGGAAAAAATCAAACATAAAAAGGAATTATACAGAAGGTGGAAGCAGGGGCAAGTAACCTGGGAGGAATAGAGAGGCACAGTCAGAACATGCTTTCTTAACCAGAGACCTTGTTAAAGAAAGCCAAAGCCCACCTGGAACAGAATCTGGCCAAGGATGTCAAAGGCAGCAAGAAGAGCTTCTGTAAGTACATAGGTGACACAAGGAAGACTCTAGGGGAAATGTGAGCCTGCCGCTGGATGGGAAGGGTGACACAGGACATGGAAAAGACTGAGGTACTTGTTGCGTTAAGAGTTACTGTCGCATACAAATAGGAATTTGAGGAGTGGCTGGGGGGGTGGGGGGAACCCTCCCGTTGAGTCACGAGGTTCAGACAGGACCCCCTTGCTTTCTAAAATCCTTCTCAGAGAGGAGTCTAGGTGCGGCTAGGTCCAGTCTTAGTCTCAGACTTGGTCAACGGTTTATTTTCTAAGGACTGTGTATATAGCCACTTATTAGTTCAGGGCTTTTGCTAAGGTGACAGCATTAATTTTTACACCCCCCAGTCTGGTCGTGTGGAAGGAACTATCACAGCCAGAGCAGTGAAGAGTGCAGTTTATTAGAGCAAGAGACACACAGATTCTTTGGATTACCGGTGATAGATTCACTGTCTGCAAAGCACATGCAAATACCAAGAATATGAGTATGAATAACACAGCCGGACACACACATGTATATAACACGGCCGGACACAACGCATATATCAAGAATATGAGTAACACGGCTGGACACAAACGTATTAAAGATAATAAAGCAACTCTATATATAGAGACATTTCTAAGTTTTCCGCGGAGGCACTTGATATAACCAAGTGTTTGACTCTTACCCAAAGGCGTCCCGATGAGGGGGGAAGAGAGGCTCAGCCCGTCAACTGATCCCAAACATCAGAGTGGTACGCGATGGTGTCTTCCCTAACATTCTCTCTCTCTTAAGCTATTTTATACTATCTTTCACCTTTCAGGTGGAGCTTGAGTGACTCTAGTCATACATACCTTTGTTTAGGATTGGTGTAAAGTTTTCTTGCTTCCCTTTTAAAGGTATAAGCTAGAAAAATTCAGTGCGCAAGCTCAGTGAGGGGTGGTCGCACCTTGGAGGCGGGTAGCTTTTGGGATGGAGGTGTGTTTTGGTATTATAATGATGTTATAATGAGCAAAGTTCACCAAAAGGACAGCATTTTGTCAAAAATGTGGCAGGCTGTTGGCCCAGGGTAGTAAATATGCAGCTTATCAGTTCCATGACACCTTTAAGTTCCCCTATTATTGCAGAGCCTGGCCGCGGCATCTCCACACCGCTCCACCCTCCGGGCAGCGCCTCTTAGAGTCAGCCCACCAAGTTCCCCTGGCGTTACCAACATCTAAGGTTGCAGGCCTAGGGAACTCCCAAGGAATGGATTCCTTACGTGTCAGCCGCATTCCACCTGGGGAGCTTCTTCAATACTGTGCCTTACCTAAAAGTGTGAATATAAGTTCTAATTTTTAAGTCACCTCAGCCATTATCCCACAGTACTGAATGCTGCCTTTGCCTCAGTCTTTACTAGAAAGACCAGTCTTCAAGAATTCCAGGTGCCTGACACCAAGGGGAAAGGCTGGAAGACATACCTTTGGTGGAAAAGGATCAGGTTAGAGAATATTTAGGCAAACTGGATGTGCCAGGATCCAATAGTCCCTGATGGGGTGCACCCATGAGCACTGATGGAGCTGGCTGATGTCATTGTGAGGCCACTCTTGATAATCTGAATGATCATGGTGATTAGCAGAAGACTGAAGGGAAACAAATGTCATTCCTATTCTTGAAAAGGGCAAGAAGGAGGACCCAAGGAACTACAGTTCTCAGCCTCACCTTGATCCCCAGGAAGGTGATTGAACAACTAATCCTGGAAAACATTTCCACGCACAAAAAGGGCAAGACAGGCATCATGAAAAGTCAGCATGAATTCACGAAAGGGAAGTCATGCCTGAGCAACCTCATAAACCTTCTGTGATGAAATGACTGGGTTGGTAATTGAGGGGAAATCAGTGGATATTGTCTACATTGACTTCAGTAAGGCCTCTGACACTGTCTCCCATAAGATCCTCATAGACAAGCTGATAAAGTATGGGTTGGATGAGGAGACAGCAAGCTGGATTGAAAACTGGCTGAATGGACAGACCCAGAGGGTGGTGATCAGTGGCATGAAGTCTAGTTGGAGGCCAGTACCCCAGGGATCAATACTGGGTCCAATCCTGTTCAACATCTTCGTTAATGATTTGGATGATAGGGCAGAGTGCACCCTCAGAAAGTTTGGTGATGACAGAAAACTGGGAGGAGTGGATGATATGCCAGAGGGTTGTGTTGCCATCCAGAGTGACCTTGACAGGCTGGAGAAATGGGCTGACAGTAACCTCATGAAGTTCAACAAGGGGAAGTGCAAGTCCTGCCCCTGGGGAGGAACAACCCCTTGTACCAGTACGTGCTGGGGGCCACCCAGCTGGAAAGCTGCTTGTCAGAAAAGGCCCTGGCAGTCCTGGTGGACACCAAGTTGAACATGAGCCAGCAATGTGCCTTGCCACAAGACTAATGGTATGCTGGGCTGCATTAGACAAAGCAGGTTGAGGGAGCTGATCCTTCCCCTCTGTTCAGCACTAGTGAAGCCGCACCTGGAGTACTGTGTCCATTTCTGGGCTCCCCAGTACAAGCGTGACATGGCTATACTGGAGAGAGTCCAGCAAAGGGTCACAAAGACAATGAAGGGACTAGAGCATGTCCCCTGTGAGGAAAGGCTGATAGAGCTGGGACTGTTCAGCCTAGAGAAGAGAAGATTAATTTAGCTGAATTTTTTAAAAAATTAATGCACAAACAATCCTGAATGTTAAAGCAGATGACCAGTGTACTTTAAAGTTTCTTTACCACTATTCACACAGCTACAGGTATGGTCTGAAATTAATGCTAAGGGTTCCACTGCATTTTTAAATGTTTTAGCTTTTGCTCTCCCTGGTAGATCTGCATAACATAACAACACTAATACCTTCATAAATCTAGATTTTATTTTAAGGAAACGTTAATTAGCACATTTTCTTCACCTCCAGTAATGCCTATATTTATGGCAGTGATGTTTTTAAGTTAAAATTCAGCTACTGTGAACCTCCCTTGCTAAAAGAACTTAGATTTAAAACTTATTATAACTTGCAGCTTAACAGATACATATAAATTAATAGTTACCTATATTTACTGAAACAATTTGGTAAATTAAGCAGTCAATCTGAAAACAATTATTATCAAAGCAAATTATTCTCTCTCCTTAAATAAGTATTGAATAAATAAATAAAAAAAATTAGCAGAGATTAGATTTTTAAGTGTTTTTTCACTTAGTGACAAAAGCATTATTATCTTTAGCTCCTGGGAACCTATGAGGCTTTCTCTAGTGCTCTGGGAAGAGAGGAAATGTCTTTTCTAAGGCTTGTCATCCAGGGACAAACTGCATATATATAGAGCACCTTGAGATTGTGTCTGTCTTTACTTAGACAACAGCTGACTCAAGGTCTCAGATCTCTTTTTTTTTATAATAGCTGGTACACAGGAGAAACAGATTTTAAATTAGGAGAGCCCCTGGCAGAATATCTTTTATCACTGTAGTATTTATGTTCCATTAGTTCATTTGTATGTTTCATTAAACTCTTTCACCATGCCAAGCCTGGAACACAGATTTCTGTTTTCCAGTAATGTTACAGTATTTTTTGCCTGTTTTCCTAACAGTGGCAACACTGAATTCCTATTTACTATGATGAAAGACACTACTTATTTCACAAAGAATCGGGCTATCATACCTTTACGCAGAGAAGCATGACCTTCCATTACTTAATAGTTTGCTTAGCTAATCTGCTTAGAATATCATTGACATGCATGTTTGGAAAGCAGGAATCCTGGCAACAAATGGTTAGGCTGGGCAGCAAGCTCTTCTGGATGAAGGTGTAGGCTTAGATGAAAAAGCAGACTCTGAAAAAATACAGTACAAATTTGTATGGCTTGAGAGCAAGGGGGAGGCATCACATGAGAGAGAATTCGGTAGAACACCAACAATGGTATAACACATTGTTATACCATTTTGCTTCCGGGGTGGCATGACTAGTAGAGGTTACCAGTTTACATCTGAATCCATCAAAGATAATTCTGTAATTGTATTTCACTGTTGAACAGGACACTAAATAATTTTGTGAGCTTCTGAGACCATTCCTATAATTACATTCTGACTTCTGAGGATAATTTTTTTGGCAAGGTCTCCAACATAGGAGTATATGCAATCAATAAATACTTAGGTAGAGTTTCTTCCAACTTTTCCATATTTCAGAACTGAAGTGACTGAAAATTTCAAATCATATAAGATTCTTGGGTTCTTTTCAGTACCTTTTTTTCATTTAATTGATGAAGTTCTATGCAAGTGCAGGTTCATTTTCTAGGCAATGATTTATGCAGTATTTCTGCTTCTGATAGCTGTAGGTGAAATTAAAAAGTGAAACAACTAGAAGATGAAAAACAAAACACAACAGAAAATAATCATTGTTGTATCATTGTCAAGTCAATACTTTAAAATTAATTATTTTTTATTTATTTATTTAAATGCAGAACCTTTTTGACAGACCTTTTAGGGAATCTTCCACTTCTTACCCTAAAAGGACACTCAGGATTTTCTGACAGCTCTACAAGGGTGGCATCCCCTCACTCACCCCTTTCTACCATGTGCCCATATTCAATACTTACTCAATCCATCCCATGAGAAGAACATTTATATTGTTTCTAATTAGCTTATGGCAGTGAAAAAGAAAAAAAAACAACCAACCAACCAAAAATTTTTTTACATAACTGGTTTAAATTGTCAGCCACAAAAGAATTTTTGGCTGTTGTTTGACAAATTGTACATCCAAAGGCCAAAAGCTCTTGCCAGTTATTTTCTGCATACGTAGATGAAACATCAGAGATAGAAAGAACAACTAAATTGCATAGTATCTGGTCTCTTCCCCATTCTGTATTTTTTTAAGGTGGCCTTCATATGAGGCAAAGCATAAACATAACAATACAAGGTGAACATCTTCTCACCAATGGATGAAGATCTGTTCTGAAACAATACCTCAGGAATTCTTCCAGTTTTCAAGTAATCCACTCTTCTATTCCTTAACTGACAGAGTATAAGAAAATAATCCCATTATGTAATTGTTCCCTTTGTTCTTTTCCTACAAAGTAGGTGGCAATCGGTGCTGCAGAAGTCCTCCCTTGTAGCATACTTCTTTAGTATGCAGGGCAGACTCTTTAGAGAATCATCTAATCATCCTAAGTTTTACAGTCAACAGTAGAGGATAAACTGCCCTATCACCATTTTCGTTATGTGTGCTGGAGACACTTTCACAGGAATGTCATAGTAGGAATATGTAATCAACACAGAATTAAATTCAGCCTGTGAGGGATCTAAAGGAATGTTGACTGAAAAGTGGAAAATACAATGGAGACTTTTGTTAAGTAGGATAGAATTCTTTCAAACGTATTTTTCCCCATTAAGAAATTTGCATGACTCTTTTGGGTTTTTGAATGTAATTTAGGTAAACTATCAAGCAGATATTGGAAAAAATGTTTTTCCCCATCACTGGGAATGAAAAAGATTACACTTTGAGTTTATTTTTCCAACATAAAGTTGAAAATACATTGTTTCTACTGCTCCTCTTGCTGCTATCCATAAACTAGATCAAGCGCACCAAATGTTCTGAGGAGAAGTAACATGTCTCCAAAATAGAGTCCAAATAGCTTGCAATGACAAGTTAGTTGCTTCTTGTAATTGCTCTACATCACCTTAACCCTTCTGGGTCCATCTTTCCAACATTTTCAGGAATTAAATATTTCTTATGTCCTCCATACCAACTTTTCTTTTTTCTGTTTTCTGATTTCCTCCTTGTATATTTGAATTTCTCACTCCTTTCTCGTGGTGAAAATAGCTTGAATTACGATTTTAAAAGGTTCATTGCTTGCATCTTGTATTGAAGAAATAAAATGTTGCTCTTACCTATACTGACTCCTTAAAGCCAGGGGAAATAGATGTGAAAGAAGGTAGAATTTTTCTTTATTTTCTGAATATAATATATATATATTAAAAAACTGGACCTATTGCATTGGTGTTAATAATTCAGTTCCCTTCAGAGAAAACATATTTCTAGTTTTAAAGTTTTCATACATATTACATTTTAAATGCAATCTAGTAGCAATTTATAATTCCTTGTTAAGAAAAGCAACTCTGTGTTGTGCAACACATTAATACTTTGAAGGAACTTCTTAAGAAAATCCTTAGAATAATTAAATTGTCAACAGCTAATAGCATCAAAACCAGATTTTGCTGTTCAACATAATTGCCTCAGCAGGAAAAAAAGTATCAATATTGCTTTCTGAAGTTCAATGCAGTTTCCATTCAGTGCACCTTACTTTGATTTTCTAATATATTACTTTGAAACCTATGAGCTGAGACACTCATTACTTTTGACTACAAATGGCTGCAAAATTGATGGGAAAGCTGATTTAGACAGCACACTCAATAAAAAGCCCCTTTTAAGATGTTTTAGTGACAGAACCTTAGTGACGAAAAATCCATGTGTCTTTCCTGCATAATATAAAAACAGAATTCTGTTTTGCAGTTTTTACTACCCAAGGAGATAGAGGTAGATTTGAAGATTATAGTCACATCTCCAACATAATCATATTAACTTTAAAAACATCTGTAGTGTACACAGAAGTATATCTCAGAATTATTTAAATACTTATCATAAAGCTGTTTGTGTATGTTGGAAATAGAATTTTAAAAAGTTTAAAACAGAAAAATTAGATAGCAGAAACTAAGGGGATAAAAATGCAGAGACACTTTCTACATATAAACCATAAGTATACCAAACAAAGAACAGCAAGAGAATCAAACTAATAAACTAATCAAACAAATATTTATGTATTATTCCATTTATTTATTTTCAATCAGCTAAAGCAATCAAGATATTAATAGGTAAAAGGAATTCTGAATTTACTGTAGAAACCGATTTGCAAAACTGATTAAAAATTGGTTGTACCTAGCTTATTTGTAGAGAATCTCTATCTGTAGAAATATTTAATCTATCTCTGAATTTATTCTGTGAATAATCACACTTTTCTCCATTCAGAAAGTTTTTAAATTGTTTTTAAATACAGAACTGAATAAGCATAACTCATAAACAGTATTTCAGAAAAGAAGGGCCTTATTCCCTAGAGTATTTCCATTGTCATTACAGCTTGAGTATTGTGCATATAGAAAATAAATGACATCTTAAGTTCAGAGATGAAGATCATCTTGAGTGTTTCCATGCATTGGAAGAGTAGACTAAGAGATTTAATACCTGTATGAGTAAAAGGAAATCACAGGAGTATTCATGAATTTTCATCATTCAAACCATCCTCTGCAATATGAGGTATTTCATCCTTTTTGTTCACCTCTTGACAGATTCCTACAGAAGGCAGAAGACTGATGTAGAGAGAGAAAATCTGCATTAATATGTTTCAATAAGAAATTACAGAACCTGTGTTTAGGAAGAGTTGTGCATTGTCATGCACTGATTTTCACTTTATTAGAACGCATTAGGATAATTCTCTGTTGGTATACCTTATGTTTCATGCATGAAGAGTTAAAAAAAAAAAAGCATTATTTGAAAGCTGCATAGTTAGTAGCAAATGTTTAAAGTTTAGTTTACTTATTCTTAAATGATAAACACTTGAAGGCCCATTCAGATGCTTTCCTACAACCTGTTGTTCTTACAAAAATTATTTTTTCCTGCTGAAGGAATCAAGACTGTGTCAGAGGTTTATACTGATAGGCTGAATAAGACTTTCTCCGTGTATACTCTCACTGTTTTAGAGTACTACGTCATATCTCCACCACTTATTTAAGCATAAACTTATGGTTATAGTGTCATGATGAATATGATAGACAAACATATCCTGATAAAATATTAATATATAAAGAACTTTATGATTGTCAGTAGCCCTAGTCTTAGCACTTCACCTATGTATGGACACAAAGTTTGTGGACACTTAGGGTTAGATCTTTGAATCTGAGGCTAAATGCCATTTTCAGTGAATTACCAGGTATATAAAGTCTCAATCAGTGAAGAATGTCTAATTCACTAGATTTTGCTCTAAATATTGGTGAGTGTCTCTCTGGAAATGCTGAGAGCTACTTGCCTCTTTCCATCAGCTACACTGTGGATTTACCAAATCTAAATGATTGCATAAAAGTATCTTTAAGAGGATGATAAGGTAAAGGTAAAACTACAGTTTGGAGGTTTTCATTCAACCAGGTTTGTTGACCCAGATTGTTATTTTATTCCAACAAAGAAAACAATCAGCTATAAAAAAATGTGAGTTGTAATAATTCACAAAAATTGTGATTTATAAACAAATGTATTAGTTGTAAGCAACAGGTAAAACTGAGTTCAAAAGCCTTTGTCATATGCTAGCAAAACAAAGAATATACACTATGATTGATTTCTGTAATGTTTTTTAGGGGAAGGATAACAAATATTTATTTTTTATTTTTTTAAGAGTAATATTATCAGCTTTTCATAGTTTTCTGGGTTTCAGGTTTTCTGGAACCTTACAATGTGTATCAGCAACCCACGAAACAGCCCCTGGACTACTGAAATATACTGGGCTTATATATGAAACTGTCTTCAACAGTAGCTAAAAGGGGATTACTGGCCCCCTTTTAGTGGCCATCAAGGAAATTATTTCCCCCATAAATTTTTAACAACCATAATGCCTTGTGACAAAGAGATCTGTCCCTTAATTATACACAGTGAGAAGCCACTAAGAGGCAGTTGGACTGATTTCTGCTATTTCTTTAATTGTCAATAGCCAGGTCTGTGATAGTATGTACTACTTTTCCCAAACCAGACTTCTATCCTTTCTGCAGATTCTTAATTAATTCATTCAGTACCGTTGTTCTTAGCTGTCTTTCATTTTTCCTGTAAAATAAACATTGTGATAATGACTATGTTTGTACAGATGTTATAACTGATATACTGTAACGGATTTTCAGAAGAGCTGGTTTAACTTAGTTAGCTTAACAACAAGGAAGTGATTCTCAAATCCAGATGAATTTTTTTGGTCAAACTACATAAGATGGAAACTTCTTTTAAACTAGTAAATGAAAAATGAAAATAGAATAAAAAATGCTTTCTACAACACAGGTCTTATTTTCTTTATAGCTCATGCTGTCAGCAACGTTCAAATAAGAATAAAAGATTCTCTTTGGCTTGTAATGGAGCTGTTTGTCATTTATTTTTTTCTGATGTTATTTTCAATATAACTTTCAAGTATACAAGTAGCTACCACAAGGTTAATCATTGTATTGGGCTCGGGCAGCTTGTTTGATGTTACACTTTTTCATAAGCTACCTATATGATTTAGAAGTGTAATTCCCACTTACATTAAATGAAACAGTCCTGTGAAAGGAGACAACAAGAGATTGTTGTCATGCCCACAAAAAAGAGTCATTATTCAGAATTCTACCTTTGACAGTTACAATTCTTTTCTTGGGTATATGAAGCAGTTTTTCTTACAGGCAGTTACTATTTAATTATTAATATAAAATAGAAATTGTCTAGAAGAAGAAATTAAGATAGATGTAACCTGTAGCCCATAGCTGTAACCTGATGAGTGTGGCAATACCTGAGTTACGTGAACTGAGGTTAAAGTTTCTACTTTGATTACTGAGACGAAGTTTGAACCTGAGGCTACGGCTATGCTATGCTATTCCTGTATTTTATATTGCTAAATAAAACAAAGGCAGGGACTATCCTTGGCTCCAGACATAAGTCGCATGGGTAGACTCAAGTCGAGGCTAGGTAGAACTGATCCATTTTATAGCCAATTGGATGCATCCATAATATACTGATGTTAGTCCAAGTTTCATCTCAGCTCATGCAGTACTGACACCCGGACTCCTAACACCCTGCCCCTTAACCAACATTGTTGGCATAGACAGACTGCCACCACTGTGCCTCCTGACACCCTGACCCTTTACCGATATCAGCAGCACAGGCAGCATGCCACCCACATTATCCGTGTAAGGTGTGATGCTCTCAAATCATACTGGTGGAGTCAAGGGGTGGCACTTATCTGCATTCAAAAGACATTTGCATGATTGGCTGTTGCTGCCAGATGACCCGGATACTAAGTTCCCCTGGAAATCTGCCAGAGCCTGTGAGAGACTGAAAGAGTTAATGTCTCAAACATTGTGGAGAGATGAGGCGTGATTTGCATGGCGACGGCAAGTCATGGGATGGGGGAGAGCTTTTTGGAGGAGAGACTAAAAGAGGTATTGTCTTGTGAGACACTGAAAGAGGTACTGTCTCAAACATTGTATCAAGATATGGTGCAGCAAGTCGGCTAGCACGGGATGAGAAGAGCGCGTTGGAGGATGCACAGTTGCCATCTATAGCCAGAGGTCACACAGAGTTTTATCTAAGGAATGGGCCTGCAACCACCGGAAACTTGGAATGAAACTGCTCACAAACCACCCCCCTTCTCCCCCCAGCGCCTGCAACCCTTTGAGGACCAGAACAACATAAGTCCTCCAGGGGTGTGACCTGAGGCAGGGATTAGAGTATAAAGAGACACCTTCCCCAGGGAACAGTGCACGCCCATCACCAGAGGATTGCCACGTCTGTCACCGTCATCGCGGGATCCAAGGGTGGTGATACCTTTCCTTTTCTTTATCTTCCTCTCTTCTCTTTTCCTTTTCTCACTTCTCTTTTCCTCTACTCTTCCACTATACATATATCTGGGCGTATGAGTTTTGGATGAATTGTGACGGGTTGCCCAGAAAATAGCTCCATTGCCAAATTGCCTCTGTTCATTCGCTGAGCTTGCTAGTTCGTTAAGTTTGTAGTTTGCTAGTTAATAAAGTTGCTAGTCTGACTGTTCCTCTGAGGCATTGTCATGACTCTACCGGCCTGCGGCTCTGCCGAGCAGAGATCAGCCTTTGTCGGTACACAAATCCCCGGGGAATCAAAAAGATTCACCCATCTCGCAACCCACCGAGTGGGATGAGACAGAGCCATAGCATCCCTAATGATCCTGTATTTCCTGTTGGTGATAGGGTGAGTTGTTGTATGGGCATGTTGTTGCTCATCTTTCTTACTGCCTCAATAAAACTTTGTTTTATAACATGTTGTCAGAATCCATTAGTGTTCAGACCACAGATACTCAGTCATAACTGTTATTTTTAAAATTTTTCAGGCCAAAATGTCTGAAATGTTAGGATTTGGTTGTATGCATTGAGTGGTGCTTCTAAAAAAGAGGGTATATGTTGCATGTCTTAGAGTATGACTTCAGAGCATGTGAGAATATATGAAAGTGCAAAGCATTTTGGCATTAATGTTAGAAGACCATGTAGAGATGAAGGGGTGAGTCCTGTTGCAGCAGCATCCTGTTGCCTTTTGGGACCTGCAACTGAAGGGAACTATGCTCCAAGCTATGCCCAGTCATTACTTTAGAAAGACTTAACTGAAATGGCCTGAAACAATTAAGCAGTGTGGAAGATCTGCATCCAGTGCCTGACCTCATTCACTGGTGCTCTTTTACCTTCTCAGATCCTCAGAGTATAGTTTGATGGTGCCACCAAGACCACCAAATAGTTTAGTGTCACCAGAAGGAGCAGTCCTGTTTTCCGTAAAGCCTCTTTCTTCATTACTCCTCTACTGTCAGTGCAGTCCCTTTTTCTAGCCCTCCCTCATGCCTGACAAATCTGTTCCTAAACCAGCTTTATTTGCATCCATTCTATACCTTAGGCCCAGCTTCTTTAGATGTTTTACTTAGCTTCCAAAGGAACGTTGACAGTTTTGATTCTGTGCAGTAGCTTTTGTTTGCTTCTTTTTTTTTTCCTTTCCGGATGGGTTATGTTGATTAAGGAGAGAGGTAGCACTGCAAAAACTATTTTGAAACACTGTTTATCCACCAGGCCAAATTTTTTACAGGTTTCTTTGAAAAAAACAAGAAGTTGGCTGAGTTGCCCAGAAAAATGAAAATTACTCTGCATATTGCTTGTCCCCTGATTTTTAAGAATAGAATAAAACTGTGAAAAAGATAAATGACTTGACTTACATCCCAGCTGCAGTTCATTGATTTCCTTTTTAATCTAAAAATTAACCTCCAAAGATACAGCACTGTACCATGGCTTAGGAGAAAGTAACCTGTTGTAGGGATATGGATGTCAACACAAGGAAAGCAGCAAAAATGGTTTAAGTCATTAGGAGTAAATGATGGAAGTATGTGTATGAGTAAGAAATGAAAAGAATTTACTATTAACTAAAAAACCTGAAAACAAACTAACAAATGTTTATGCATTTGTTAAAAATTTATTTAAATTCTTCTATCATCTAGCTTAGAATGAAATAACAGTTAAACAGTACATGGTTAACATTCACTGACTATAAAGAGGACTCTTCATTAATTACAGCTTTAGAATTGAAACAAAAAATACAGGATAAGAAATTATACAATAGATTATATAAAATGGGACAGAATTTAATTTCTGTAAATTGTCATAATTGAAATGACAAATATTGCTATTTTATATCTACAGTAATATATGTTTTCATAAAATATATTTTAGCTTTTTAACTTTCTGTAACATCTCCTTAAAATTAGTTTAATTTTTACCTCTCAAATTTTTTATATGAAAGAACAAGATGTTAATATTTTTAGCAAAACATTAAGGATTTACATCAACAGAGGATAAGGATTATGAAATATTTATTATAATTGAGTACTTATTAAGCATTCCAAACACCATTAATATTTCTAACACATAAGCCAAACTCTACTGATGTTAAATACATGAATCATCTCTTATCTTCTCTGGGACTAGCATAAATGAGTAAAACAATTAAGGTGGTTCCTTTTTTCACAGATAAAGTCTGTATCAACATACACATTAGTAGTGATGGGTGAATTGAATGGAAATCCCATTACTTTTTCAAATTGCTTCATTTTATTTTCCTACAGAGAAAGATCAAATATAGTACTTTCACAGTATACAAAATATAATTTTGTGTTTAAATAAACTTTAAGAAATTATGGTTTACTGGGAGTTTTTTTCTCAATTTTTTTATTAAAAAAAAAAAAAAAGATAAAAGATCTGCAATGAACTTTTCTAGATGAACTTGTAAATCCCTAATTTATTGTGCAATACCCTGAACAATTTATAACAGATGGAAAGAAAAATATTGCCCTATACAGACAAGGGAAAAAAAGCCATAAAAGATAGAGATATTGGTGAAATGACTAAAGACCACTCAACCCATCAAAGGATCAAAGTCCTTTTTACTATTGCATGTCTCCTAGGATGCCGTCTAATTGTTGCAATGACTCCAATGCTTTTGACTCAATGATTATGTTTCATAGGCTATTCCACATGTTTACGTGTCTCTGCATGATCAAATGCTCCTTGACATCTGCTCTGTTTTTTTCCTTTTTTCCCCCACAAATCTGACCCATTGTCTTTTTCACTGTGCAGCACAGAATACAGTAACTTGTGTTTGAAGTCTGAGTAGCTTTTTTATTAAATCTACCTTTGAAATACGCTATCATACCACCTTTATTGAAAGTTATAAAACTTGTTAGATTTTCTTTCTTTCTTTTTCTTTCTTTCTTTCTTTCTTTCTTTGCTGTATCTTCTTTGTGATACATACTTTAAACCTCCTTTCATTTGTTGGTCATTGTTCACAGTTATGCCTCCAGGGTATTTTCACATATAAAGTAAACAAGCTCAGTGCTTTAACACCTCCAATTCCAGAAATTGCTTTATGTATCCATAAACAGACAATCAACATGATGATAGGCAAATAAGTGTTTAAACTGCGTTGCAATTGCTGGAAAATGTTACAAATTATACTGCATTATAGATAATTATTTAACTGTATAGAGTGAGAATGCGTATGGCATGTGTTAGAAATCAGACAATGTTTAGACTTGTCTCTATTTTAAACAAACAAACAAAACAAAACAAAAAAACCCAAGCTGCTATTATTATGTTAGAAGGTAAGGATGCTTCAGAGAGACTTCAGAAGAAATATTGCCAATTCACTATCAATTTTGTCTGGGATGGGATATTCATATGTGTAAAAGAAATCTCTAGAATCTGTGAAAGATTATACCACAGGATCAGATTCCTAAGAAACACTGTACTACTAGTATTTATTGTACTACCTCACCTCAGCTGTTTTAAAGAAAAATAAATGACATTTTATAGATCACTAACCTTTCACATACATCCTTCAGAGGAAAAAAAAAAAGGAAAAATAGAATGAGAGTTTTGTAAAGATATTCTAATTTTCTGATGACTACTGGTTTGTTAAGAACTGTTAGCATAGTATAGTCTTATACGAAAAATAACTAGATAAATATTTCAATACAATAAAAAAGGCTTCTCTTGCTCATTTGTAATTCAGCTAAAACATATTTTTCTAAAATATCCAAGCTTGTGCCAAGTGTGTCAGTAATAGAAAGTCCACTGTAATCCTGATTATTTTTGCTATTGATTGATCATCTCAGTAGATGTAATTTTGCTCTTTTCTTCTACTTTAAACTGTTTTCTGTTATCACTTGTTCATTCTCTATATATGCTGATCAAGTTATACTTTAAATTTTTGTTAAACTAAGATGTTTGAATATGTGGTGTTTCAAACTATTCAGAATACTTTTAAAGTTAAGAATAGTTCCTCTGGCCTTCTTTGAGTCTTCTGCAGCTAACACTTTCTTCTTGTACTGCAGATACTAGAACTGGCCATGGCATTCCATTATTAGTTCCACCCATGCATACTGCAGAAATGTCCTTCTCATTGCTCAGTACTATTCTCTTTATCCAATCTTTAATCTTTATCAAAAATCATACTGGCTTAGTCACTTTTATTTGATCCAGATTATGTTGATTTCTTTGTCTTATTTCAGATAGTTCTAGAAAATATAGAATATGCTGCTTTTCCTTTTGAAATTTAAAAGTCCATGGAAAACTTCTGTCGCTGAAATTTTCACTTCTCTTCAGAAGAAACAAAAGCTACTCTTTTTATAGTGTGCATATTTCAGTTCTCTTGCTTCTTGCAGCTAATGTCACAACATAAATGCAACCTTTGAATTACAGTATATTCTTAATTCATTTGAGAAAAGTCCCTTTGAAGTCCAATGAAAAGAGTACAGGGAAGAACTTTTTATTATATTTCCTATATAGATTTCTCTTTTAATAATTGCTTCTTGTTCACAAAACTGAATCTCCTTGTTGCCATAGTTCATGCAGGTTTTGCTGTTAATTGGGTATCAGCCTTGCTGGAATTTTACGTTAGCTTTTACAGACATTGCTTTCTGCAATGTTATTATATTGTAGGTTAACAAAGATTTACTGTCCACAGTGTGGATCTGTCTTTGTCTTAGCACTATCCTGAAAGTAAGAAAGAAATGTAAGAAAGTGACATTTCTTAATTTTCTTATTTTTTGCAACTTAAATATACCTATATATGTATCTATTCATATACATAAATCTACTATGTGTTTCAGCTGTTATAGTTTAGTTTCATTCTTACAGAAAAGAGCAGGATGCTTAAAGACTTTTTGGGTTTCCTTAACTCCTACTAATTTGGGGTTTTTACCTTTACAAACATATCAGTTCTACAAGATCTAAAAAATGTGCCATGTGTATACATGTGTGTGTATTTAGAAAAAGATATATAGATATAGATGGAAGGATAGAATAATAAATAGATAGATTAGATGAGATAGTTAGATAATTTGTCTGTAGAGGAAAAGAAAATGTGATATGAAATGCAAATATGAGATATGAATTCTGGCGGCAGCACCAGTGAGGAAGTAGCAGCACTGGCTTCAGTTTGATCACATTGCCTGATTACACCACTAGCATTCTTAAAAGGCTTTAACTCTACTGTTTTTTGCCTACACTGAAACTTATGAAGCTTTGCAGAGCTACTGCAGATACATTTTCCTAGGCTTTCATTTTGACTTATAAAAACACTTTGTAATTTCAGTGTAGAATCGGTTTTACAGTCTAAATGGGCAAAGAGAATAGGATTTCATTGCATGTCATGGAGTGGCTGTTGATAAGTGACCTTAGCTATTTTATTTCATTGTTTATTTTTTGTTTCCAGCTTCTACTTTTTGCAGAAAGAGACTTCTACTGTATTTTATCAATACAAATGCTGTGTTTTTGAAACATCTTTCATGTGATCTCTTCCTATTAGGAACAATAAAAAATGTGTGTAATGGAAAACAAAGTAAAATTTAACCACACATGCACAAATTGATTGATTGAACTCATTTTTCTTATTATTACATTAGTCACTAATCATGAGTATTTGGGCATCCAAACCAAATATTTCTACTTGCTGAATATCTCATGAACTTAAATGAGACTAAGGGAACTTGCTGTTAGATAGAAAAAAAATGAAAGGCATGATGACAAAGGAGAACAGTGGAATGAAGACTGAACAAATGGGAAAGATTAAACCATAAAAGTGTCTTTTGTTCAATAAATTTTGAAGCACTTAATACACGGACCTAGTACAGTCATATAAGGAGTGTAAGGTAGCTGATAACACATTCTGTCTCCTCCCCAAAATGTGTATCTCTTACAAATTAGCTTTGACCTACATTCTGTAATACCATCAACTTCTGGCATTTGGAGAATAATTTGGCCTTATGTCTAATTACTAAACTACAGAGCAGAGAGTTCACTGAATAAGAGTGTTTACTGAAGATATTTGACATTTAAACCGTTACCCTTTAAGTATGAAAACACTAAAGAGCCAGTTCTGATGTTTGTAGTTGAATTTCAGAAGCAAACCCTCTGACAGTTGCATTTGCAGAATTAGCTACTATTCCTTTTGCCGGAGTTTGGCCCAAAGTGCTGCAGCACAAAGTGGTTCTAACACAAACCTCAGTGGTGGCTTCCTCAGTGGCTCTTTCTAGTTCTTCCGCACAAAAATATTTGGGGGTCTTTCCTAAGACATTATAACCTGATAAAGCAAAGCTGCTCAAATGAAATTTTCCATTGAAAAGTCCCAAAAGCACATCAGTGAGAAATGTGTCTTTGGTTCAAATTAAAAGGAAAAAAAACTTATATGTTATATTAACTTGAGTGTGCCACTGTTTTGGTAGGAAACAAATTTCCCTAAGTTTGACTTACTGGCTGAATGTTCAGATGTTCATTTAATGTCTTTAAGATATCATTAGGATGTAATGATATTCAAATACAAAGTTAAAAAGTGATGGGTTTCTTGTATATTCTAGCACCCGGTTGTTGCTTTCAAGTAGCAAGCACAATTATTGATTCATAGGGCCTGTAAGTGTTCTGTGAATATATTGGCCACTTTTACTTCCCATTTTCACTGTTCTCTAACTTACCCAGGAGGCTCTTTTCCTTGGCCAGAAACCAGCATTTTCTTGTTTGCTACCCCTAAAATTAGCTTTGCGTGGCACTAAAACAGCATTTTTAAATGTTAATTTAAGGTCAGCCTAGCATATCAAATTCATATGTAGTGTATGAACAAAATTATTCATTTTGAAATTTTGTTTTCTTTATGATCAAAATCCCAAACTAGAGGATGAAAAGGAATACGGTGTTACCATTTTGTAGAACTCTGAAGTACTGAATGAATGTATCTACACAGTGCTTCAGTGATCCTTTTAAGCATCTGAAAACCATTGAAGTGTGTACTAAGAAACCACTTGTTTGTTGCTATTCTCGCTAACACATATCCATTTCACTTCCTGTTGTCCATTTCACTTAAGGTGAACGTAAGGTGTCGTGGTTTAACCCCAGTCAGCAACTAGGGACCACACAACTGCTTGCTTACCTCCCCAAAGTGGGATGGGGAAGAGAATCAGAAGAGTGAAAGTGAGAAAACTCGTGGGTTGAGATAAAGACAGTTTAATAGGTAAAGCAAAAGCCGCACATGCAAACAAAGCAAAGCAAGGAATTGATTCACTACTTCCATGGGCAGGCAGGTGTTCAGCCATCTCCAGGAAAGCAGGGCTCCATCACACATAACAGTTACTTGGGAAGACAAACACCATCACTCCAAACATTCCCCCCTTCCTTCTTCTTCCCCAGTTTATATACTGAGCATGATGCCATATGGTATGGAATATCCCTTTGGTCAGTTGGGGTCAGCTGTCCCAGCTGTGTCCCCTTCCAACTTCTTGTGCACCTGGCAGAGCATGGGAAACCGAAAAGTCCTTGATTTAGTATAAGCTCTACTTAGGAAGAACTAAAACATCTCTGTATTATCAACACTGTTTTCAGCACAACTCCAAAACGTAGCCCCATAGTAGCTACTATAAAGAAAATTAACTATATCCCAGCCCAAACCAGCACATTGTTTCACAAGTAAAAACCACAATAATGCTCACCAATAATGTAATTTGTTTATGTAGCAGTAATTTTGTATTTTATACACTCTCAGTAAAGTACATTGACAGACAAGAAGGTGTTAATAATTTCATAAATTAAGTTAGTGCCACAGAATGTTCCCAGGCTGTGGGACTAACTGTTTATCTAGCTAACTCATGGGAACAACCCAGGCACAGTCTGGCTTAGACAGTCTGGCACTCTGCACCGCCGCACAGGTGAGAGTCCAGTCATCGTTATGTGGTTGTGGCTGCGCTCGTTTGGAGAGCAGCAGAGTTCAACAGTACAGGCACAAACCTTTCTGTGGCAGCTGGCTTCAATGTCAGAAAATGGTCCTGGATATGTTTAATTTATTATCCCTGACAAGGATGATTAAGTACCAAAGAGTAGATGCATTGTATTCCTTGAAATCGGCTTTACAGTTAGTTGAATTTCATGGAAAATAACCTTTTAAGCTTACTGGCATGCAATAAGGCACACAGAAATTTCATGTAAATTTAGATCTCTACCAGCTGCCATCTAACTTATCCTAAGCTCTCATTATGGCCAAAGGAGAGGAATAAATATCTCCAGAAGACACTCATCTAATTCATGGTAGATGTCTGTCTTACAACAAGCTGAATTTTCTTCTGGAGATGTTTATTTTCCTTCCTTGATTACAAAGTGATCCTTGCTTAGATTCTGAAGGCTAACTTTCAGATCTCTAAACATAGGTTCAAAATTAATCTCAACCTGAATCGGCTGTTAACATTTGAAGGTAAATTACTGGGAAGTGATTTCTCAGATGTGACACAACAGCATTTAATTTCTGCTATGTTTCCTGTAGTAGAAAGTGAAAGTTTGAAACTAGGTTGACTAAGCAAAAATTTTTAAAAAGTGCTCAACCCAGCAGCATACTCATATCAAGGTACGTACTGCACCTTTTGTTCTGCTTCGGTAAGCAGAACTCCTTGAATCAGGGATTTTGAGTAACTTAATGGGCATATGTATTAAATACTTACCATCATTGTGATAGTAAGAAATAATATCCATATTTTGAGGTTTTATGTATAAAATAAAAAAATTGATAGAATGATGAAAGCAGATATATGTCTGTGCTAAAAGTGTATATGGTGTCATATATCAAATGCTGATCTTGCAATTTTGTGCTTATACTTATCTGAAAAGTAGGACCAAAATACCACTATCATCATGATTTGTATTTCTCTGTAATTAGTAGGTTCAGCTGTTTTTATTGTCAAAAACCTCATCTTCTTATCACTGTGAAAATCTCAAAGCAACATCATAGCCTTCTCATCTTTTGACTGAAAAAGCCATCTCCATACTAATCTAATGATCAAGTAAAAAGGCATACTGCTGGCACTTATTGTGATTTTTTTAGGGAAAATAAACAGTAGTGGAAAAATAAAAGAAGCTGGACAAGACAAACCATATATTTTCACTAAAATAGATATCCACAGATAGTGACCAATAAGCTATATTGACCTTTTCAGTATTTAATTAAGGAAATCATTTTCTCATCTTTGAGCTAAGCCTCCATTATCAGATACGTAAACAATGAAGAGAAATATTTCTTATAATTTCTGTTATAATCTTATGTTTTCATAGGGTCACACCTTTTTCTTTTCTTACTTGAACACTCATGGCCTAAACAAAATATTTTTGTAAATGTATGCTTAATTTTGTTTTGCTACTCTTAATTTTTTTGACAATAATTAAATTAGCCCACTTCTGAGTTACTGCATAGTGGAAAATGATACACTGTTCAACATTTTAGAGGCTTTAAAATTTGTAAACTTTTAAAGCTGTAAAAACTAAAAGACTAAAAAATTTGTAAAAAACCTAAAACAGTTGTAAAAAACCCTGAAAGCTGTAAACTAAATGTCAGAATAATACCAACAATGTCAATAAATAAATTTCATTAGTAGGTCGCTTGCTATATAGTGGGAAGAAAACATTTTCCAGTTTAAGAAGTCCTGAAAATAGTCTGAAATTAAAAGTCATAAAGTCTTAATGGTGACATTTTTCATCATAGCACAATAGATTGAGATCCTTTTCTTCTGTGTGACAAGGTGTATATCCTTGCTTCGTTAATTTATGAGAGACAGATGCAAGAATTTAACTTGAAAAACTAAAATCAGAAAACAATAATTGTCTAAATCTTGAAATTCCATTTTTTTTAGGATTCAGAATTGGACTTTTATTCATGGTCGAGATGAGCTCTCTTGATGATGTTCGCCATGCTGGTAGAAATATTTCTGAGGGTGATCTGAGCTTCAGAGAAGATGCTCAGCCTTTGTTATAGAGAATTCAGGAACGCTCAGAAGAAAAAGCACTTTACACTCCACCCAGGGACTCTAGGCCCTGGACCTATGTTAGAAGGTACAGCATTATTCTTTAGCTCTCTTTATTTTAAATTTTATCTTTTCTGTGCAGGATTGACTCTAGGATAGTCCCAATTATTGGACCTCTTTCTACTAACTCTGCTTGCTTGCCTGAGTTTCTTGCCTTGCCTGCCTTGCCAATATGTAAAGTTTGACAGGAGTAAATTAAACCCTAACATAGAATTGAATCAGAAAGTTTATGCCCTACGTACATTTGATACAGATGACAGAATTGTTGTCTGTGTTAGCAGCTTGATGCTCACAGAACTGACTCACCTGGAAATCAGTAATACCACTAAAAATATTATCAG
Organism: Ciconia boyciana; assembly: GCF_034638445.1. NCBI lineage: Eukaryota > Metazoa > Chordata > Aves > Ciconiiformes > Ciconiidae > Ciconia > Ciconia boyciana. Next base: position 180,422,951 of record NC_132934.1, read on the forward strand.
TCCCTACCTCTACATGCTGCATATTAAAAAAATAGCATTTTACTCTCCCCCAGCTTTGTTAATAATAATAATAGTAATAGTAGTAGTAGTAATAATAATAATAATAATAATAATAATAATAATAATAAAGCAAAATTGCTGAAACTTTTATGAAGGAGGATGCTCTGGAGACATTCTATTCATGCTCCAAACTCTCAATTACTTTTCATAATCAGGCAGACACACAGACACATGGACATATGTCCACAGACAAATTCCAGGGCTTTGTATTGCATATAGAAATGAATATTAAAGTTTGCTAAGGATTTAAAAGAAACAGAAAATCTTAAAGGGCTTACTAAACCACTTATTTCTAATAGGATTAATGAGTGCTGGACTTCAATAATTTTAAGTATTTGTTCTGAATTAAGTGCTCTCTTTATGTGATTTGCAATGTAAAGCTAATATGGGGTCAGGCTCACAGTAATCCTTAAGCTGGAACATTTCTCTTTACTTTGTATTTTGTAGATTTTTAGATCCATGTGTATTTTACCAGCCCATTTATTTTAGGTTAGGGTTTTTTTTGAGAGAGAAAGAACCATTTCATACTATCATTGAAATTCATAATTATAATTCAACACAGTGCTGTATGAGGTACTGAACAGACACTGCCAAGCATCAGCTAGACTGGCAAAGGTCAATAATATTTCAGATGTACCAACATAAACTCAAAGAATTATACTTCAGGGTTCAAATTGACAAATTCTGTTACCATCTGAGAACTCAGTTCTGAGTCAGCTGATAACATTTTAAACTAAGTTCAGCTGGCTTTGGATTTTCATCAGTATAAGTGAGAATGAATTCTGACCAGTGTCTTTGCTGATTATGGTTTATTGTAAATTTGTTCTGTCAGGAATATGATAGCACTCTGGAACAATCTGAAGGTTGTTATGCTCTTGCTGATGGTAGGGTGAGCAGAGGTAATGTTGATTACTGATGATGTGGAGTTAAAAAAGGCTGAAACCAATGTCATCCCAAAAGAAGAGCTGTGGACAGAGCTCCCTCCTCATGTGTAGTGCAGAAGTCACATGGCTATAAGGACACAGAGTATTCTGCCTGCTAATGATGACAGAAAACTACAAAAGCATGACAAATCTTTGAAATTTCCATAAATAAAAAGCAACACGGTGAAATATGCAGTCTTAGAGAAGCTGAATTATTTTTGTTCCTATAAAACATATTTGCTACTGTGGGCAGGATATTGTATGGAAATTATTCCATAGTTGTTCACTGCAACTGCAGTAGTTTGCCTTTACATTATTGTAAGTATGAACAGACAAGTATTTAAAAAGACAAATCTCTACTCTTTTCTTTAAGAAGGGTAAGAAGAAAATCTTAGGGAACTAGAAGCCCATCAGTCTGCCAGATCCCTCTGTAAGCCATGTCCAGTTACATGAAGGACAAGAAGGTGATTAGGAACAGCTTATAAAGAAGTAGCAAGGCCAAATCATGCCTGGCCCATTTGATAGCCTTCTAGGAAGAGAAAATAAGCTCTGTTGATTATTTAATATCATTAAAGACATAGAAGATGGGACAGAAAGCCTCAACAAATCCACAGACAATAACCAGTTGTAGGGACCAGCTGATATGACAGGGAGAGCTGCTACTCAGAGAGACCTTAACAGGCTGGAGGAATTTAATTAAATTCAACAAAGGTGAATGCGAAGTCTTGCACTTGGGCAGAATAACTCCAGTACAACCATGCAGACTAGGCTCCTGCTGATTAGAAAGCAAGCTGCTGGAAAAGGCATAGGGATGTGCAGGACAAGAAGCTAAAGATGAGTCATCAATAGGTCCTTACAGCAAAGAAAGCAAGCCAGTCACCTGCAGGACTGTATTAGCAGACTGAAGCCAGCTGCCACCAGTTGGCACCTGGAGTACTATCCCCTGCACTCTTGGGTCTGCAGTACAATGAAGAATTTGACATGCTGGAATTGAGTCAAGTGGAGGGCTACCAGCGATGGCTAGGGGATTGGAGCACAGTATGTGTCACTGAGGGAAAGAGTGACACTGCTGAGTTAAATTTATCAAGCAGAGAAAGCAAAAGATAGGCTGTCAGGGAAAAGCTTCTCCCATAATTCATGCACACACATCAATACAGACCCACCATAGTTCTTGACCCAGTGACATGGCACTACGCAGTTTGGACATCTGCTTAACAGTGGTCCCCAGTCTCTACTGCTGCGGGTCTTTACAGCTAGATACTGTTACAGGTATGTGAAAGCAGACTGTCTGCTCCTCTAAGGATATCCAGTCAAGGGCCTTTTCAATTAAAAAAAAAAAAGGAGGAGGCCATAAACAAGAACATACAGGGACACAAACCTGAGGGACAAATGATAAAGGAGGCAAGGGAAGAGGGAGCAGGGAGGAACAAAGTGGGGAAATGGACAGAAAAGGTATAAAAAGGGCCAGTCAACTGTAAAACAGGGCTGGTCAGTACACGTGCCTGTCTGAACCCTGCACCTGATCACCTTGGGTCTGGGCAGTGGTATCAGGCAGGTGAAGGGTCTCCATGCTGGTATTCAGGGGGGACCTCGCAAATGTGGGTGCCTGTGGGACGAGTGTGTGAGTGCTGTGTGTTTGCAGCAAGCAGCCAGCTGGACCAGCTGGCGAGTCGGGGACCGTGGGATGGGTAAGGGGGGCTGGGATCTGGGCAGAGGTGATGGGCGGGCAGAGGGGCCATGCCAGTGCTTAGGGGATCCGCGAATGTACGTGGGCTTGTGAACCTGGAGAGTGTGGTGTGTGTGCTGCACCAGTGACCTTCTGCCTCTGCCAGCCCAAGAGGAGGAGGGGACGTGGTTGTCTGTGCCTCTGTCTGGTGTGAGTCCTCAGTGTGGGTGCTGCTGGGGGCAGCGCCTTGTATGTGACCGTCTGTGTAACCAGCCACATCCGTGTCCTCTGTGTGTGTGCACATCTGGGATACATACTCAGCTTTGCTGCTGGTTGAACCTCCAAAGGGGAAAGCAGCAGCCGTGTTCCTCAGCCTGGGCAGAGACCCCAGGTTCCCGGAGCACTGGGATGGGCTCCAGCAGCTGAGCAGGAAGGTCCTGGGCAGGGACAGCTGGAGGAGGTGGCCACTCCTAACTTTCCTTTAGAGTTGCCTGCACCGGCCACTTATCAGATCAGCCCATGGCGATATCACAGTGCACCTTTCTCACAGGTTCAGGTATTGTTCTCCTGCCACTTGTTGATCCACAGGCTGTACCAAGGCTCATCTCATTCTGCTCTTGTTTCCATTGTCCTGTTTGCCACAGCTCACTACACCACGTGAAGAGAAGATGAGAAAACTGGGTTTAGAATTAATAGGAGCTAACTAAAGGGAGATCTTACTGCTGTCTTCAAGTTACCTGACAGCACAGTATAGAGAAGATGGAACCAGACTCTTCTCAGAGGTATATAGGGGTAGAATGAGAGGAAATGGACACAGGTTGCAACAAGGGAAAATCAGATTAACTACAGAGATTATTTTTTTTATTTTCAGCATTGCAGCACTGGAACAGGTTGCCCAGAAATGCTATGATTCTCCATCCTTGGAGATACTAAAAATTCAACTAAAATACGAACTTCAAATATAGGAAAGGGGGGAGAAAGAAAATATTTTTCACAAAAATCATTAAGTACTTAGAGGGAGAAATGCTACTGTCAGATAGACCCATGAAGGGCCTACTGTAGCAATTACATACAAATACCTATCTACAAATACAGAAACCAGATACATAAAAACAGATTTTTCAGTCTACTTACAAGTTTTAGGAAAGGAACTTAATTATTATTCAGTTGCACAATCATAAGATACAGTCATTGAAATATTAAAAAAATACTCAGTGCTGCTTTTAAATGTTGTTGCTAAGTCTGACTTAGTTTCTGCTAGCACTCAGCACATAATTAGAGTCAACAAAGATCCACTGAGCATTTATAAGAAACCAAACAATGTGAAAGAGTATCTGGGTCACACTAGAAAACAGGTGAAAAGACTGAAAATGCTTTGTCTGTCTGCTTATGCTCTTACTATTTTCTAATGACTAAGCAAATAAACTTATCATGGTGGAGTCATTAGGGCAATCACATGACTCCCTATTTCTGAGTTGTTTTTAAAACTCCTTTAAATCTAAGCCTTCGCCTTGCCTTTTACCTTTGCCATCTGGATGGGAATGCCTAGAGTCACAACATAAAGAAGATTCTTTTTTCCCCACATAATGTTAGCAAGTCCTTGTTTTATCTTATCTTAGATCAATTACTGTGCAGTGTAGCTATGGGATGTGATGACTTTGTATTTTAAAAAGCTGCACAAAAAAGAAATATATTCCTTTATCTCTCTAATACCTTCTTCTACAAAGCATGAACATAAAGCAACTTGTTAGAATAGGGGTATCTTGTGTAATGTTAACTTCTCACAGAGTTTCACTGTTGGATGCCTGGCATACACAGCTGTTCTTTAATCCTTTCTTTTTCCTCTCCCTGACAGTAAATTTTATAATTTTTTGGAACATAGGGGGATCTGATTTTTTTAGCTGGCAATAGATACCTGTATAAAATACAAAAGAGAAATCAAATGCAAACTCTTTGAGATGTACAATAGACATGGTATCAATAATAGCAATTTAAAAAGTAAATCCTTTAAATAGCAATTAAAAAAGTAAATCCTTTAATAATCTGAAATGTAATCACATGAAATACCTGTAAATAACAAAAACATTAAACAGGTATAGAAATTATATAAAGTGACCTTTACTACAATAAAAAATGCAAAACTAGAAGGCTTTAAAGGGTTTATGTAACCTGTCTTCCTGCCGCAAAACAAGCTCAGCTACATCTGTGTCATTTTTGCAAAAGTTTTTTAGTTTGTTCTTAAGAACTTCCTGCGATAGAGATGTCAGGGTTGAACTGCCCTGTAAGGAGACATAAGCTGGGGGTGACAGCAACGCAGGCAGGACAATGACCCCCTCCAACAAAAGTGCAGACCCACAGCACCCAAAGAAGAAGAGCAGTGTAGGTCCAGTGATGGTAACTATCCTGGTTTCAGCTGCGATAGAGTTAATTTTCTTCCTTGTAGCTGGTATAGTGCTGTGTTTTGGATTTAGTATGAGAATAATACTGATAACACACTGATGTTTTAGTTGTTGCTAAGTAATGTTTACACTAGTCAAGGACTTTTCAGCTTCCCATGCTCTTCCAGGTGCACAAGAAGCTGGGAGAGGGCACAGCCAGGATAGTTGATCCAAACTGGCCAAAGGGTTATACCATACCATATGACGTCATGCTCAGTATATAAACTGGGTGGAGTTGGCCAGTGTGTAGCAGTCGCTGCTCGGGGACTGGCTTGGTGTCGGTCAGCAGGTGGTGAGCGGTTCTATCACTTAGGTTTTTTTCATTGGGTTTTGTTCCTCTCTCACTCTCGTTGTTTTCCTTTTCATAACAATTTGTTTTTGTTGTTGTTCCAATTATTAACCTGTTCTTATCTCAACCCACGAGTTTTCTTACTTTTCCTCTTTTGATTCTCTCCCCCATCCCATGGGGGGGGAGGGTGAGCGAGTGGCTGTGTGGTACTTAATTGCCGACTGGGGCTAAAACATGACAGTAACCAGGTTTAGCCAACAGACTGCCGTGCAAGTCTGTAATGAAAAGGCAGATTGGAGCTCAAACCAGGAAAGCAAGGCAAGGTTAAGCTCAGTAAGGTACAAGAGCAGGCACAGCATACCTACTGTGCAACTTAGGAAAGGAGCAGCCCAGCCAGGCTATGCTAATGTTCATATCACAGTGAAGCTTTTCCTAATATCTGTCCTGAGTTTTCCTTGCTGCAATTTAGATGCATTTATTTCTTGTTTTATTGTAGATATATTAAGTCAATTATTGCCTTCTTTTTAAAAATAGTTTTTTACATACTTGAATATTAACATATCCCCTTAGTATAAACTGTCCTAAATTTGAGGACATATTGACCTGATCTCTAACCATTCTTGTTTTTCTGATATGGATTTTCTTGAATTAGCCCCCATCTTCCCAGATGTACAGTGCCCAAATCTAGTTCATTCGATGTTTTAAAGTGCAGAGAAGAGCAGAAAATTTATTTTACCCATCTTACAGGCTAAACTTTTTTAAGACAGAAACAAGATCTTTGCTTTTTTCACAACAGTATGATATACACTTGTGCTCAGCTTTGTAATAGCTTTCAGATCAGCAGAAGTAGTGCCTATACATATGAAACTACTACTTAGCAAGAAACATCAAACAAAATAGAAAGGAAAAAAAAGAACAAGGAAAGGAGAAAAAAAAACATCAAAAAAATAAAAATTTTTTTTCAGATCTAAATATAATGTCACCTTTTTTATTACTTAAATATCTTCAAGGCAACCATTTTAACCTATTTCATTGTAGAGAAACCAAGTTTTGCTTTCCTGAGGCTGCTTATACGTCAATATCCTCATCTCTGCCAAAGAACCCACTCTTTATGGCCGATTTTGGCTCTGAAATGCTTTAAATAAAACCCAGGACAATTAAACTTCTGAAAAAAACCCAAAAGTTTCTTCTTTGTTTTTAAACCCTTCATGATAAACACTAAGAACAACCCCCCCTAAACCAACTCATAATGCTGAGTACAGCAGTGGGAACTAACCTTTCTGCTCAGCTTTCCTATTTTAAGATGTATAGAAATGCCACCTCCCAGCTTCAGTTCACAAGCCTTGTTGCTTTAACTCTATCAGTTTGTAGCTTGTAAATTAGGTATCAAGATACAGTGTGTACCAGACTCTGGACTTCAAAGACAGGGAGAATAGCAGGAATAATCAGAGCAAGGGGAAGGGCAGACCCTTTCACATCTCAGGGACACATAGTTGGTGAAAAATATCAATCTGTTATTCAGACTGTGTCTGTTGATTTGCTTCAAGCCTCAGTTTGACCTTTGTGCCTCTTAAATAAGTAGCTTTTGAGATCCTTCTATTTAGAAAACTCTCTCTTCTGGAGGCCAATCCTGAGGGATAAGTTACACATACCCTGAGCAGACTATCACCTTGTACAAGACCTTCCACACCTCAACAAATTAAGCATTTTAAGAACCTAAGTTCCACCTATGGCAGTACTGAATGTTTAGGGAAAGAGAGAAAGAAACAGGGTGAAGTAACTAACTAGTAAATATTATTTTTGCCATTAATAATAAAGGACCACACACTTTGTACTTTGAAGACAGTCCTGGGTCTAAGGACTTGTCAGGGTTTGCCTTGGGCTGACCTGGTTTTAGCTGTTCCCTAGTGGTCAAGTGACTACTGCCCCTACTGCACTATAGCTGAAGCTCTGTGAATACCATGCACAGTAAAGGCATGAGAAACCCAGTGAGACAGTCCCTGCATAATAACAGTTGGTGGAGGCTGTTGGAGGCTACAGTGCAGCTTTCAGACTTTAAGGGAACAAACTCCCCTCCTACAGAGAATTTGGGATCTTGACAACTCACTGTGACACCCCACCATGTCCCTGCTTCACAGAGACATGATCAGCTTTAGGGCCTAGAGGAGCATGGACGAGCAAAAAACCACCAAAAAGATTGCATGGATATTAGTAAATTTTCAAGCATAAGAACTTTAGGGAATTATTACTGAGATTTTACTTTATTAATTTTGACTAAAAGAGCTAGTATTACCACAATGGGGCTGAAAAATAAATGCGGCATTCTGATTAGACTGTTAAGAATCACAGACTAACAACAAATTCCTACCTACATTCCAGTGTTTGACCACCCTGACAGAAAGAAAATATTTTCTTATATTGAAATCAAATTTCCCTTATTTCAGTTTGTGCCTGTTGTGCTTTCGCCCCAGACAGCAATTAAGTACCGTACAGGGGCTCGCTCACCCTCCCTTCCGGTGGGATGGGAGAGAGAATCAAACGAGCAAAAGTAAGAAAACTCGTGGGTTGAGATAAGGAAAGTTTAATAATTGGAACAAAAAAAAAATTGTAATGAGAAGGAAAACAACAAGAGAGCAAGAGAGGAACAAAACCCAGGGGAAAAAAAAAACAAACAAACCAGTGATACAACCACTCACCACCCACCGACCAAAGCCCAGCCAGTCCGCAAGCAACGATCGCTACCCCCCCGCCAACTCCCCCCAGTTTATATACTGAGCATGATGTCATATGGTATGGAATATCCCTTTGGCCAGTTTGGGTCAGCTGTCCTGGCTGTGTCCCTTCCCAGCTTCTTGTGCACCTGGCAGAGCATGGGAAGCTGAAAAGTCCTTGACCAGTGTAAACATTACTTAGCTACAACTAAAAGATCAGTGTGTTATCAACATTATTCTCATACTAATATCCAAAACACAGCACTATACCAGCTACAAGGAAGAAAATTAACTCTATCGCAGCTGAAACCAGGATAGTGCCCATTGCCTCTTGTTCTGTGACTGCTTACCTCTGAGAAGAGTCTAGTTCTGTCTTCTTTACACATTCCCATCAGGTATTTATACACGTTGATCCCCCTGAGCCTTCTCTTCTCCAAGCTCAACAGTCCCAGTCTCTCTTCATAGGAGAGTTGTTTCACACTTCAGTTAATCTTCAGTGGACTCCCTCCAGTATGTGTATGTTTCCTTTGTACTGGGCAGCCCAGACCTGGACACAGCACTCCAGATCACAGAATCACAGAATCACAGAATCATATAGGTTGGAAAAGACCTTTAAGATCATCGAGTCCAACCGTAAACCTAACACTACCAAAACCACCACTACACCATGTCCCTAAGCACCTCATCCAAACGTCTTTTAAATACTTCCAGGGATGGTGACTCTACCGCTTCCCTAAGCAGCCTGTTCCAATGCTTGATAACCATCTCAGTGAAGTAATTTTTCCTAATATCCAGTCTAAACCTCCCCTGGCACAACTTGAGGCCATTTCTTCTCATCTTATCACTTGTTACTTGGGAGAAGAGACTGACCCCCACCTCTCGACAACCTCCTTTCAGGTAGTTGTAGAGAGCAATAAGGTCTCCCCTCAGCTTCCTTTTCTCCAGGCTAAACAACCCCAGTTCCCTCAGCCGCTCCTCATAAGACTTCTGCTCTAGACCCTTCACCAGCTTTGTTGCCCTTCTCTGGACATGCTCCAGCACTTCAATGTCTCTCTTGTAGTGAGGGGCCCAAAACTGAACACAGGATTCAAGGTGCGGCCTCACCAGTGCTGAGTACAGGGGCATGATCACTTCCCTAGTCCTGCTGGCCACACTATTCTTGATACAAGTCAGGATGCCATTGGCCTTCTTGGCCACCTGGGCACACTGCTGGCTCCTATTCAGCCAGCTGTTGACCAACACCCCCAGGTCCTTCTCTGCCAGGCAGCTTTCCAGCCACTCTTCCCCAAGCCTGTAGCGTCGCATGGGGTTGTTGTGGCCCAAGTGCAGGACCTTGCACTTAGCCTTGTTGAACCTCATACAATTGGCCCCAGCCCATCGATCCAGCCTGTCCAGGTCCCTCTGTAGAGCCTTCCTCCCCTCAAGCAGATCAACACTCCCGCACAACTTGGTGTCATCTATAAACTTACTGAGGGTGCACTCGATCCCTTCATCCAGATCACTGATAAAGATATTGAAAAGGAGTGGCCCCACTACTGAGCTCTGGGGGACACCACTTGTGACCGGCCGCCAACTGAAATGTTTCTTACCAGTGCCAATCACCTTCTTGTCTTTAACATGTTTGGAAATCGTTTCCAGAATTCTTTGCTCCATTACCTTCCCCAGGGACAAAGATGAGGCTGACCAGCATGTGGTTCTAGTAGTTACAGTTTTTGCTGTTTTTCTCTTCTGTGTCCTCTTATGTCCTATAAGAAGCTCCAAAAATTGAGGGACATACTTTTTTTTTACAGCTAAAGCATATGTACAGCTAAATAACATGTACAAAGCATATTCTTTATGAAAGTTTCTATTAGTCAGAGTTACAGTCTGTACCTTATATCATGTCTGGGATCCTTTAAAAATACTAATAAACTTACTGCTGTCTTCTACTTCTGCTGCTTAAGACAACTGAAGTGATAATTTTCATATTAGCTAGTACATCCATAATTTCATATGTGAATTCTTTGAATAGTGTCTTGCAATAGGACCCGTCTTTTTTAATTTCTTTTTCATCTTGGTCATTTTTAAGCAGTACAGAATTCTTGAGAGTTTTCTTCCTTCTCATACAAATTATCAGTAGTTTTGACATATTTCTCAAAATCTTTTCACTCTGCTTTACTGAGGTACATACATGAAATGTAAATGAAGTACTAGTGCATACATTGCTGAAGATACAGATTTACAGTGCTAGAGTTCATGCGCTCTTCATTTGAATACATCTTTTTCTTTTTGAAACAGATCTTTTTTTAGATAGCGACCTTTCTCTAATAATTAACCTTTTTTCCTGATCTACTCTACCATTTTTTAATTTATCTACTTCAAGTTCATTCTTGGGTAAAAACCCACATTATTCTGAATAAATATTTATTTTTAAAATAATTTTTGTTTCTGAAAAAAATATTTTAAAAAACTCCTTGAAAACTCTTCATGTCACATGCAAATACTTTACTCTTTTAGCCACTTTATTTTAAATTTTCCTTTAAAATAACCACACCATTTTTCTGTAGCTTTCTCTATTGACCTTATACTTCACTGTTGAGGGTCTCACCCTTTTTCTCCTTTGAGAATTTTACTTCTGGGTAAACCAAAGTATTTCTGTGGTCATTATTACACATTATTTTTTTATGGCACTGCATCTCAGCCCTATGCATAGCTATGAAAAAAAAAAATCTTTTATGGTTCTCTGATTAATTTTTCCAAGAAGCAGTTACTGATGACATTTATTGTTTATACCTTGCATGAACATTTACCTACATTACATGGAGTAATTGAAATCTCCTTTACAACTTCTCATCTCCATTAGACACAGATGGATAATGCCATTTCAGATGCCTTAAGGCAATGGAAGCTTTCACACAGAGCTGAGAGGTGTGACACAGGACTTAAGGGGGATCTCTCAGCTTCTACACCAGCAACTGGATATCACACAGAGCACCCTAAGGAAATAACACTAGACACCTTTATGCTAACAACTGAATCATGCCCTCTGTTTCTTTATGTATAACACTATTCTCCTTCTGAAGCTAGGTAAGTCTGTTAGAAAACATACTTTGAGTTCCTGCATTAGAACAGCGAGCCATATATGTCTTGTACACTCCCAAAGTGAATACCCACTCATAAAAGGCCACTCAGAATCTGCTCTCACTGGGAAGGCATGAGATATGAGATCCAATCATTTAATTTTTTTAAGATCTTAATGCTTGAAGCAAATCCAAAATTATCTTAGAATTCACAGTTCTATTAAAATCTATATGAAGTCCACGGCAGTGTTGACCCACATTTGCAGCAATTAAGAAAATAATACAATTAACATCAATTTCAATTAATTTTACCCTGGTTTCCTACACACAACACAAGTCCAATTATTTTAGGATTCTTTGAAGTAGGGGAAAGCACATTATCCAAGAGGGAAAAATGCACAATACAGTTGCCTCATGCAGAAACAGTCAATTTACATGGTTATACAGCAAAGCTTATGGCAAAAGCTAAGAAATTAAAACCACTTTCATTAGAATTCTAAACTCACTTTTATCTTTAAAGGTCTGCTTTCATCCCCTGGGATACTCATGGAAAAAAAAGGCAGCTACTGTACATCAAAATTATGCTCATTTGTAAACTACCTTGTATTTATATCTGTGAAAACTAAAACCAACCAAATATTTTTCAGGTCTTTAAAAAAATCTTGAAATTGTATTCTGTAAGGTAAATTCAAATCAGGGAAGAAATTAAGTCAAAGAGGTAGCAACAGGAATAGAAGATACACTCTAGATATGATATAGCAGTAATGTAACTGTGTTGACATGCTTCAGCACATAGGCTGCAAAGTGTACCGAAATGTGCTTTTAAATACACTCAAGGAAAGAATGCAAGACAGTTTTTGAAGTCAGAGGGAATTATATGCACGAAAAGATAGAGTTGATCATCCTGCACTGTTAAACATAAATAAAATTGCTCACTGATTATTCATAAAGCAAGAAGAGAGGAGAGGAGAGGAGAGGAGAGGAGAGGAGAGGAGAGGAGAGGAGAGGAGAGGAGAGGAGAGGAGAGGAGAGGAGAGGAGAGGAGAGGAGAGCAGGATGCAAGTACAGCTGTACTGATTCAAGCAAAATGTCTACCTAGAGTCTTATCTCCAAGATTAGGCAGCCCAGGAATAATGACTGTCCCTGCCCAGTTCTTGCTATTGTGAGTGGGTTGTGCCTACTAAAAGAAAGGAGCTCTTGTGCCTGGCTCTTTTTCCCTCTTCAAGCCAGGAAGTCAGGAAGATCATCACCACCATTGCCACTGCAGCACCACAATCCCAATACCAGACCCCTGCTGCTGAACCTGCCACTGCTGCTGCTGCAGACACTACTGAGCTCCTGCGAGTAACTCCTAGTAGTTACTGGTACCCCAACACCCAGATTACTGCACACCAAGCAACAGAAGTTTGGTGTTTGGGACCACAGCCAGCAATCTTGCTTCAATATGGTTTAAACTTGGTGCTGAAGAGATATCTCTGGAAATCCCTGCATTTTCTACCCACACATGAAGATGTATTTTGAGAAGGAGTGGAGCAGAGCAAACTTGCCCATGTTCGTACTGCCTTATAAGATCATAGCTTTCCTCCTCCTCTCTTCTTTCCTCCCCTTCCAATCTTCTGCTTATTAGATAAAGAAATAAGATTGATAGATGTGTGTTCCCTCCTCACAGCTATGGGTTTTTCTTTTTCTTACTTCTCTGACTCCTTATTTGTCTTTTTGGGCATAAAGATTACAGGGAAAAAGTGCTTCAAACCTCCAGCCCATGGCAGCATCTGCAGCTGTAGCCCTGTTTCATCTGTGAACCCTTCTCTCCTGCCTCCAGCTCTGGGGCATAAATCTGTCAGCTCTTTGCATGCTCCAGTGGCTGCAGACTCTCCTGCCAAAACCACATCTTCACCCACAGTATCTCTGTGTGTATCTCTGTGTGAAGACACCTCACATAATGTCAATAGCAGAACGGACTGGTGTATGTTTTAAATTAAGCTGAAAGTGTTTATGATCCTTGCTATTAATTTACTGCACCTTCAGCTTTTTTAATGAAAATTTCTCTGGTCTACCAAACGTCTTTGCTGATTAGCCGTTTACGCTTGCTTTTAACCTTTCCTTAGGCTTTCCTAACATATCGTATGTACCAGCACATCACTTCCACTATGATATCTTTCAGTAGCGTACATGACATCTGTAAGGACTTGGTCCACCTAATTGCTCCTTTGTACTTTTTAGTGCTTTTAAAAGTTCCTTAATTTTTAGATAAAAAAGTTTCTGAAGGTTAACGCAAATGGGGTGGATGTTTTAGCTTTTTTTACTGCTGTGAGAATGTTAAATGACTTTGTACATTTTGATCAGTGTTACAAAATGGTAGTTCCATTTAATGACTTTAAACTAGGTCTCCTGACTATTACAGAATATCAAATTAAACACTACATTTCCTTTGAAAGGCTGATTCACTGGCTGCTTCATAAAAGAATCACTGACACCATGTAAGATTGACTTTGGATCACATCCTGATGTGACATTTGCACCATCTACATGGGAGTAATAGATATGCATTTCATACATTTTTGATTTTGTTCAGAATATCACATTAATTGTTGTTATATTGGCAAGGTAGCCCGTGATACAGACCAAACCCTGTATTCTTCTTGTCCATTCCTGGCTCTCAATCCTGAAGCTTTTTTTCTACTCATTAAAGTACTTCAAAGTAGAAAAGGGTGAGACAGTTTCATGATTTAGCATATTTAATGTGTATATATGTGTACAGTACAAACAAAAATAGTAGTAAATAAAGGAAATAGTAACCATACTCTAATATACTAATGTCTCTCATCTAACCATTGGACTTTCAATGTCTTTCTGGATTCTCAGAAAATCAAAAACTGGTTTTTTCTTCCTTACCTAAATCTTAAACATAGTAAAGATATAAAAAATCCTTGCACATTATCTCCAATAAGACAATTTCATAACTGCTTCAATAAATGAAAAATAAACTTGTTTGTATAAAAAATGAAAATATTAATTATTATATGTCTAAAATATAGATTTAGAAAATAATACTTTTTCTCCTTCTGTTTCAAATTAAATTTTTCCTAAAGTTAGTGCGTTATTTCTTTTTGGTGGTGGAGCAAAAGAGAGATGTTAAGTGTCTAAAAGAGAAAGCAAAATGGAAAAGAGATGTCTTAATGTCTTCCTATTATAAGCTAAAAAACCTCCACATGCCATTTAAAAGGAAGAAACTTACATAGTAAAAGTTTCATATGCAAGACCATTTCTTTAAGTAGTTACATTTTTAATTTCAAAATATTCTGAAATAATTTAATACTTCTTTGATTTCTCTTTGAAACTTGGAACTGAATGAAACTCATGATCTTGAAATACAAATCTTCTCTCCTGTTCAGTAGTTAGGAAATCATTAGTCAAAAAAACAGAATCTAAAGGAGGCAGAGAGAAAGCACATCCTTTCTTCAGAAAGGTGCAGGAAAAAGATATCTGAACGTTCCAAGTCCTTACTTCTATTATTCATCCCTGGAGCTTTTTATTTTTCTTTTTTTCTTTTCCTGAATAGCTGTTCTTCAAGGTGAAAAGAACTATCAGGTGTTTCCAATAATATCTTTGCTTTCAGAAAATTTGATTTGTATAGTGTTTTACACATCATCCCACTTATGTAAAAATTGATCATTGTTTGCCATCTTCTGTCACCTATTATTTCTGCTGGAGAAACACAAAGATTCTCAATCATTCAGTGCAAAATTGGTAGCTGTGGCCCCACGGTCCTATAAACTGCATGCCAATCAGGATATCATAGGAAGATGAAACACTTAAGGAGAGAGGGATAAAAGAGAATGAAATTACCATGGTGCTAGCAGTCACAACTTCCAAGTTGCACAGGCAGGACCATATGGGAGCTGAATCTTCACCATGCATTCATCACTGGCCTCTGGGTTCCTGGGAATCCTTCAGACTCAGGCATTCAGTGGAAGCTTCCTGCTTCCATGAGTTTGGAGGCAAAAGAAACTGCATAACACAACACTGTGTTATGCTGTGTTATGTGTTAACACAGCATTGTGTTAACACAACCTTTGAGATCTGGATAGAGTATATATATTTTTAATAGTTGCTTAGAATAAAAGAAGAAAAGGTACCATGAAAAAGTTTGTCACAGGCAGTTAAGGGTGGGGTGGCCACAACAAGAAAACCACATCATTCAA
Organism: Ciconia boyciana; assembly: GCF_034638445.1. Lineage (NCBI taxonomy): Eukaryota > Metazoa > Chordata > Aves > Ciconiiformes > Ciconiidae > Ciconia > Ciconia boyciana. The sequence goes on from NC_132934.1 coordinate 180,438,302, forward strand.
TGACATATACTTTAAAATCCATTTACTAAGCAGAATGTGTCTAGCAGGTGGATAGCAATTTCTAGTCTAAGGTTTCTACTCTACAACAGAGACACACTTCAGACTGACACCAGTCTTGCCCCTCTGGTCCTCTTACATCATGAACCCAGAAGACTGGGACATGTGCTCTGACTGCATCCTGTATGGGCTCCCAGCTCCCATGTGTAGCAGTTCCAACCCAGGCTCAGCCCTCTACTATGTCAGATGTCCAGGAGCATGGATGCCCGTCATACACCTAAGGGGCTATCGCTTTCACTGTTACTTCCTAGATTTTTACCAAAAACTGCCAGTGGCCTCATTAGGAATGCAGTCCCAGGCCTGGTTTCTTTGACTTTCTCTGTATCTAAGACCAATTAACATTTGTCACCACGGTTTCTATCATCTTCTGGTCTCCAACTTCAAATCTGTTACAAAATTGTGCAGCTAGCAATAATTATACAACAAGGTTCATGTTTGTTTCCTTGTTTTTCTAGCTCATTGGATTAGCGTTAGTCCAGTTTGCTAGAGCTGGACAGATATTGTCGAGATCTCACTTGTCTTAGCTTTCAGGTTCAATTTAGCCTGTGAAACTATTGAATAAATTATTGAAATTCTATTGAAATGAAAAACAAAGTTACCAATTTCTCTTGTCCATTTCTGGCATGAGTATTCCCTTGTGGTCCATCCTGTATTGCTGATTTATTGATTGTGACCAGAAACGTCTGTGTCAGAAGTTAAACATAGGCTTCTGACTTAATATAGAACAAACAAGCATCATAGAAAAGCATGGTTTGGTTTTAAGATTTCATCCACATATCATCAGCATGTACAATGCAGAATTATTAGAACCAAGCCGTCATCCTTACAGAGCAAGTTGTAGTTGCAGAAAAAAGCAATCAAAAACCCAAATACACAATAACTAGTTTCTGCCTGTGCAGAAAAGACATTTAAGTGTCAATGCAAGCAACTCAACTGTTTGCTAAAATAAAATCCAGGGAATAGATCATCAAGAACATACATATCTTCCATTATGGAAGCTACCATCTTGATAATATGGGGCCAGAGTTTTAGTCCTTTTTAACTATATTGCATTTCTGAACTGGTAGCTGTGCTTACACTATGATAAATTAGATACGCAGTAAGATTTAGCAATACTAGAAAACTAGTACTCAAAACCATCAGACTTTCACAGTACTCTCCTACAGTGCATTGAACCATGTCGCTGCATTTGGCAAAAGTTTAAATCCATATTACTGCTATCTGTAATGTTCCAGGAACTGCTTGGAAATAAGAGGCAACGTCTTGGGAACAGCAATAATAAATAAACTCCCATAAACTCATTATGCTGGTTCCAGTGTGATGACATTTTCAACAAAAAACAGGGGTTTATTTTCTTGTTTGTTTGTTTTACTGAGATAAACCTGTTTGCACATAGCCTTTCCAAATACCAAACAATCACTAAATAACTAAAATTAAAATTATTGAGATTATTTATAAAGCATTATTGTTAGTTTGCTGTACATAATATTTTCATTTGAGTTGCAGCATGCCTTTAGAACAAAAAGAAGTGTTTAACATATTGTTCCACTTAACAATTAAGAAACAAAAAAAGATGAGAACATTGTATATTGCCTTCATCAGTATTAAACTTATTTTCTTATTTTTCCATGTTCTTTATAGTCATAGGATCATAGAATCGTTTAGGCTGGAAAAGACCTTTAAGATCATCGAGTCCAACCGTTAACCTAACACTGCCAAGTCCACCACTAAACCATGTCCCTAAGCACCACATCTATATGTCTTTTAAATACCTCCAGGGATGGTGACTCCACCACTTCCCTGGGCAGCCTGTTCCAATGCTTGATAACCCTTTCAGTGAAGTAATTTTTCCTAATATCCAATCTAAACCTCCCCTGGCACAACTTGAGGCCATTTCCTCTCGTCCTATCACTAGTTACCTGGGAGAAGAGACCAACATCCACCTCTCTACAACCTCCTTTCAGGTAGCTGTAGAGAGCAATAAAATCTCCCCTCAGCCTCCTTTTCTCCAGGCTAAACAACCCCAGTTCCCTCAGCTGCTCCTCATAAGACTTGTGCTCTAGACCCTTCCCCAGCTTCGTTGCCCTTCTCTGGACATGCTCCAGCACCTCAATGTCTCTCTTGTAGTGAGGGGTCCAAAACTGAACACAGGATTCGAGGTCCGGCCTCACCAGTGCTGAGTACAGGGGTACAATCACTTCCCTAGTCCTGCTGGCCACACTATTCCTGATACAAGCCAGTATGCTGTTGGCCTTCTTGGCCACCTGTGCACACTGCTGGCTCCTATTCAGCCAGCTGTCGACCAACACCCCCAGGTCCTTCCCTGCCAGGCAGCTTTCCAGCCACTCCACCCCAAGCCTGTAGCATTGTTAGCCTTGTTGAACGTCATAGGATTGCCCTCAGCCCATTGATCCAGCCTGTCCAGATCACTCTGCAGAGCCTTCCTCCCCTCAAGCAGATCAACACTCCTGCACATTTTGGTGTCGTCTGCAAACTTACTGAGGGTGCACTCGATCCCTTCATCCAGATCATTGATAAAGGTATTAAACAGAACTGGCCCCAGTACTGAGCCCTGAGGAACATCACTTGTGATCAGCCACCAACTGGATCGAACTCCATTCTCCACAACTCTTTGGGGCCAGCCATCCAGCCAGATTTTTACCCAGTGTAGCATATGCTCGTCCAAGCCATGAGCAGCCAGTTTCTCCAGGAGAATGCTGTGGGAAATGGTGTTAAATGCTTTACTAAAGTCTACGTAGACAACATCCACAGCCTTTCCCTCATCCATTATCAGGTCACCTTGTTATAGAAGGAGATCGGGTTAGTCAAGCAGGACCTGCCTTTCATAAACCCATGCTGACTGGGCCTGATCGCCTGGTTGTCCTGTACGTGCCATGTGATGGCACTCAAGATGATCTGCTCCATAAACTTCCCTGGCATCGAGGTCAGACTGACAGGCCTGCAGTTCCCCAGATCCTCCTTCTGGCTGTTGTAGATGGGCATCACGTTTGCTAACCTCCAGTCAACTGGGACCTCCCCAGTTAGCCAGGACTGCTGATAAAGGATTGAAAGGGGCTTGGTGAGCATTTCCGCCAGATCCCTCAGTACCCTTGGGTGGATCCCATCCGGCCCCATAGACTTGTGTGTGTCTACGTGGTGTAGCAGGTTGCTAACTATTTCCCCTTGGATTATGGGGCTTCACTCTGCTCCCTGTCCCTGTCTTCCAGCTCAGGGGGCTGGGTACTCAGAGAACAACTGGTCTTACCATTAAACACTGAGGCAAAGAAGGCATTAAGTACCTCAGCCTTTTCCTCATCCTTTGTCACTATGTTTCTCCCCACATGCAATAAAGGATGGGGATTCTCCTTAGCCCTCCTTTGTTGCTAATGTATTTATAGAAACATTGTTCATTGTCTTTTATGGCAGTAGCCATAAAAGTCAGTTTGTACCCAAGCTGCGACCTTCAAATAAACCTATGGAAACCACAAAGATTGGTAAAACCAGAACATTTTTGACAGTTTCTTCTTCCTTAGCTGCTGCTCTGTAAAGAAGTACTTAAATAATAGTGAAACACTGGTGAATTAAAATACATTTCTGCCTTGTTTTTAATTTTTCCTTTTCTGTTTCTCATCTGTTCTTATTCATCCTGTCATTGTCAGTCTTTTTTCACACTACAATTATATCACTTAAAGCATAATCCTCTTTATAAAATCACCCCTCTTAACAATTTATTTTCATACTGAAAATTTCTTTCGTCGGCAAGGTATACATTCAGACATATTTTTTACATACTTGTTCCAAAAAGACATAGTTTGCCAGAAGATATAAATGACTCAAGGTTATATCAACCACAGATGGGAAAATGAGTGCAATCGTGCAAACAGGTAAAATGATTTTTCCTCAATTAATTGGTAAATGGGAGATAGTAGTAAGATGATGAATAACATCCTAGCCTAGCCAAAGTGAAAACTTTTTTTCTTACTGAATTTGATAGGGTCTGAATTCCAACATCAGAACTAATCTTCACAATACTCTGCTTGTATTATTGCATACACTTCTGTACAGGAGTGTCTATTATATCTTGATGAATAAAACCTCTTTGTATAATTACTTTTAGGCAAATAACTGTACTTAATATTTTTGAAGAATACTTTAATACAAAACTGTTTCCAGAACTGTATTCACTTGAGTGCTTGAAAAGTGAAATGCAAAACACACTTGCCTGTTTGCAAATAATGCAGAATGAGAACTTTGACCACATATGGATGTCTACACTTAAGCTAATCTCCATTTTTATATTGTTATTTTTATAAGCAGTGGAGAGAAATGTGGTCTACTACAAGAAGATTTTCTGACCAGATAGAGGCATCTACTTCAGCTGAGATGAGTCATAGTCTAGACATGCCAGTTTATGACTGTTACCTAAAAAGAGAAATAGGGTGACTAGCTCAGATTTAAATGTTTATTTTAAAGGATTTTCATAGAGTACATCTTTACCTTGAAGGTAATTTTAGGGATAAAGGAAATTTTAGGGATAGTTTTATGTATCTGAAAATAAAGACTATAGCAACCAGAAACAAAATAAGGAACTATTATTCAAACTTAATAGTCAAAATCACTGATTAAGGAAAAACTAAGGACAGATTCAGAGAAGATGCATCTCTTTTTATTAAAAATTTCAAAAAAGGACAGTAGTAGAAGCTAACAACTTTAACTTTTCCCTACCCTCCTTTTCTGCAGCTTCTATTAGAGGGCTTCTCTGGCAGCTGGGAAGGAAGCAGAGAGATTTTTTCCATTATAAAAAGCCTGCAACACAAATCAATACCATGTTAATGGTGGTGGATAAAAAGACTGCAGGTATCTCAGACATTCCTTCTACAGTCTCAGTTTAGAATAGTTCATGATTTGCATTAGACACTTTAGGTGCTGTGGCAATATCTTAATGAATACCTTGGGCAGGAAGCCATGTTTCATGCTCACTGGTTTTGAAGCTTGGTTGCAAGTATAAAAATAGCATATAAAAATAGATTTCCTTCAGTGCCTATCTGAACAAAGGAACTCTAAGGCTTTTAAGTTTGTCTTGTCATTCACTACCTACCTACTCAAAATGCTCCTTGAACCATTAACAATATAAATGAACCTAGTGAAAAATGGATTGACTACAATCCTAGGGGGAAAGGGAAAACTTGTCTGTAAGGAAGCCCCTGAACATCTCGCAGATTAAGGTAAAACAAAATCATTCATTTAGGGATATACTTTCACATCATATCCTGTTGTGCTATAAAAGGTAGGAAAAAAACTTCTGCCTCAAAAATCTATTCTTTAGATATGATTTCATTAGTAAATACCATTTTTAGAATGCTTTAAGTGCTCTAAGTACTGTTGAAATAAGTTTGGCTGGAAAATCTATATGCATGAAACAAAATGTTTCAGCAACATGTGTGAACTAATAGGAAAATGTTAGTTTGGGTAAATTTTCAGTCCTACTTCTTTTCTGCACCTCCAAACTCCATAAAAATGTGAAAACTGCATTTTATAATTGTCAGAAAATAAATCTATTTTTTTCTTAAACTAAAAGTAATGTTCTGTTCACAAATAATTTTAAAATTCATTTTCCTAGAAGGTAAAAAGATTAAAAGACATCTTCATAAAAATAAAATAATAACAATAAACAAATTTAAAAAGTCAATTTATTCAGTCCGATTTTTATCTTTAAGATATCGTCATATTTTGAACATTTTCATGATTTCCTTTTTCACTCTGATTCAGGATCATTAACAAAACCTTTTAGAATCCTCAGAAACTGTGACAAAAAATTATTTGTCACCTACCACTGAAAATTACTTTTTTTGACTCACTATCTAAGTGGAAATATACATTCAAAATTGGATATATTCAAAGCAGTTAATAAAAAGAAAATGTGGATTTTTAAGCTTTCAAAATTGTTTAAAGTTGTCCAAATAATATTCCTACATAAAAATGGTAATTTTTAAATGGTAATAAAACATGTAAAACATGTTTAAAATACCTTTTTCACTGAGGGAAAAATAAATAAAAGGATGAAACATTGTTTACCCATTCCTTTTTGTAATTCTTGTTTATTTCCTCCTTTTCCTGGAAGTAAAAAAAGTGGAAAGCTGAAAAAAAAAAAAAGGAAAGAAGAAAAATTCCTCTACCAAACAGATTTATGAATTATTTTACTTTTTAAACCGAAACCATAAAACTACACCCAAGAAATGTAATGCATGTGAAAAAAATCCATGTGAAGATATCACAGGATAAATCTAGATGATCTAAATTCAATTCAAGCATACTTTAGGCACGTATGTTGCTGAAAGCAAACCAAGATGCACATTTGCATGCCATCTAATCCTCCAGGCACATCCAACATAAACCTGCAAACATATGTAGTGCATATCTTAATTAAATATTCTGCATAATTCTAATAATCTAGTGGTTAGAATTCATATCTAGTAGATGATATGCCTGAGTCCTAGCCTGACAAGATGTGGGCTCTGGAAGCCAGGAGAATTATTTCGGCAGAGGTTGATACAATAGATTAAGAACCAGCTGTGAGTGAATGGGGTGGAAGGATATTAATCTTTTTTTTGAAAGCAGGTCACTGTTTAAGCACAAATGTGAGGCCCCAGGTGCGAAAAGGAGTGAGACAACAGCAAAAACGTTAATAGTCTTTTGAGACAACAGCAAAAAGTTTAATAGTCTTTTGAAAACATGTATTTCTCACAGTTCATTGTGAAAACCTAGACTGCTATCTTAGGTTAGATAATTAATTACCTCTGGAGAACTTCATGTGATGCTATGTTGCATCTGCATTCTTCATAAGAAGGATTTCTCTTATAACTACTGTAACACATGCCTGCATCAGGATACCATCTACCACTGACTGCTTTCTGTCTTATTTAATTTCTGTAATAGGCTGGTTTTGGTAGTATATTGGTTTTGCCTGGGAGTTAATTTTCTTCACAGCAGCCCATATGGTGCTGTATTTTGGATTTGTGACCACAACAGTCTTGATAACATAGAGATGTTTTAGCTATTGCTGAGCAGTGCTTACACAGTGACTAGGCCTTTTCTGCTTTTCACACTGCCCTGCCAGCAAGTAGGCTGGGGGTGTGCAAAAAGTTGGGAGGGGACACAGCTGGGACAGCTGACCCCAAATGACCAAAGGGCTATTCCATACCATATGACGTCATGCTCAGTATATAAAGCTGGGGAAGAAGAAGGAAGGGGAGGACATTCGGAGTGATGGCATTTGTCTTCCCAAGTAATCATTACATCTGATGAAGCCCTGCTTTCCTAGAAATGGCTAAACATCTGCCTGCTGATGTGAAGCAGTGAATGAATTCCTCATTTTGCTTTGCTTGCATGCACACACAGCTTTGCTTTACCTATCAAACTGTCTTTATCTCAACCCATGAGTTTTCTCAGTTTTACCTTTCTGACTCTCTCCCCTGTTCTGCTGGGAGGGGAGTGAGCGAGCAGCTGTGTGAGGCTGAGCTGCCTGGTGGGGTTAACCCACAAAAGGTAACTTCACTCTACTCCATGTGATGCTACTCAAATTTCTAATAAATGAATTGTTCATAGTTCTAAACAGCTGCCTAAAAATAAAAGATTACCAGAGTATCCAGCTGTATTATCCTATATTACAAGCTTCTTATTTAATAACTAACTTTAGTGAATTTGGTGAACTAGATTTCGCTGGTCTTGAATGGAATTCAGAGGGTTTTTTATGTAAGCAAGATGCCTGATGGGGTTTAGCAGTCTGATGTACCATTTATCATTTTAAAGAAGGGCATCGACATGTCTGTGTGATAAGACACACTACCTAAAATTGCAAACTCCCATTAATTCAGATACATTTTCTAACTTAAATCTCCTTCTCTCCATCTTCAGTTTGGCCTGTAAGACGTTCTTATCTCCTTATTACATTACTGTGTATTCTGTAAAAGAGTCTTAAGTTTCTACATAGTTATTTAAGTTGATATTGTAAGATAGCATTCCATTTACTAAAAGGAAAAAATAAAAAACAAAAAAACCCCAACCCTCATAAAAATTCATATTAAAACTCACCAGCAATAATTTTAAGGTCTTCAGCAGGTACGATCAAAGTTGATGTCATTTAACATACTATCAATAAGCAAATTTACCACCATAGATGCAGCTGCAAATATAACATGCACTAAAGGAATGTCTTTACAGTTTATTCCATTACTTCTGTGCAGACAATGCATATCTAACTTAAGACAAAGTCCTCCTTTGAAATGTACTCTTTTCTAAGAAAAAAATAAAATTGGCTATCTTATGAAGAAATACATCTTTAAATTACTTCTGTTCTTTCTCTTGAACTATAATTACCAAAGGATTGCCATGAAAAGAGCTAAAGGCTATAATTAATATTGTTCTCTTTTTCTTGGATGAAACATTTAAATACAGTGCATTATTTCATTGATCACCCTGCAGACAAAGTCATGCCAATCCTTTTTTTAGAAACAAGTTTCCTACCCAGTTTCCCCTTCTTATAACTTTGAACAGCATGTTCTTTTGCAGTTCCCAAATGTTCAGAAATACTTTCAGAATCACAAAGAAATGGAAGACATGAAGACTGCAATCATGTTAACATTTTTTTCTGCATTTATTTTTCACAGTTAATGATTAATAATTATTTTCTGATTCTTATTGAACTGATTTAATGCAGCAAAATTGGCCTGCAGAGGGTTCCAGAGATTTTCTCTACAACAGCTTCAGTTCTCTAAGGATGTGGAGCCAAATTAACTAATCAACCTGCAACTCAAAGTACCATTATTTTTCTTTTTGCACAGTTAAAATGAAGAAGAAAAAAATTCTTAAAGAATAACAAGGAGTTAGAAAGTTTTCAGATCAATTTTGCTTAACCATACATCCTTCCTCTTTGTTGTAGGCTCATGATTAAGGATCTGTTCAGTATGGTGGGGGGGGTTGTTTGTTTGTTTTCTAACTTTAGAAGATTTATATTGATCAATTTTCTGAATAAATCTGCTATTTAAGATTTTTTTGTCTTAAACAGAAAGATAAACTTAGGAAATTTAAGTAACATCTGAGAGCCATCACTTAAGACTGAACTGGTTTCTACTGCAGTAGAAAATTGCTTTTTTCTTGTGATATCCCTCCAAAATAGTGGTTATAACTGAGAATACCTGCCTACTTAATTACAAATAATTTTAATAAATTAATATTTTCCCTTGTTTATCTATTTCAAAATGCACCTTTCTTTCACTATAGTTTATTCACTGATCTGCAATAGCTACAATAGCTTAATATATTGTATAGGCGGTTTTTTTATGCGTATATACATGTAGCATAGATATATCTGAGCTCAACCAAAACTCTGAAAACTGGGAACAAAACTGTTGCTGAGTATAAAAGGAGTAGGAATGACACGGTGACATCAATAAATAAATCACTTACTTATCTTCATCTAAATTTTGTAAAAGCAGAACAGAAATTAATACTTTAGAATTCTTTAATGTGTAATAGTTTAATGGATGATTCACCTGGAAAGAGGGGATGTATGTGTATATGTGTTTATGTATATAAATATATACATGCATACATATAAATATAAATACTTACATTTCAAAATAACTGTCATCTATTACTTAAACAGAAGGGCTCAGTATTCTTTTTTGGGAGTTTAAAAACTAGTACTTCTTTTCAGCTTGTGTTTACAGAAGCATCAGGGCCCAAAGCTGTTAATCCAGTACATTTCAGTGTTGAGTATACAGGATTTAAATGACCTAGTATAATAAGGTTCGCAAAATCAATTGTCTTAAGAGTTATTTTAGACTGAGTGAACTGCTCATGAGTTCAGATTTTTTTTCTTGCTACTGCAATTCATAGAATGCACAGAAACAAATTGGAAGAGCACTGTATTGAAAGAAAGAAAGAGAAAGAAAGAAAAAGAAAGAAAGAAAGAAAGAAAGAAAGAAAGAAAGAAAGAAAGAAAGAAAGAAAGAAAGAAAGAAAGAAAGAAAGAAAGAGGCAGAAAGAAAGAAAGAAAGAAAGGAAGGAAGGAAGGAAGGAAGGAAGGAAGGAAGGAAGGAAGGAAGGAAAGAAAGAAAGAAAGAAAGAAAGAAAGAAAGAAAGAAAGAAAGAAAGAAAGAAAGAAAGAAAGAAAGAAAGAAAGAAAGAAAGAAAGAAAGAAAGAAAGAAAGAAAGAAAGAAAGAAAGAAAGAAAGAAAGAAAGAAAGAAAGAAAGAAAGAAAGAAAGAAAGAAAAAGAAAAAATAACGATGTATACCAGAACAAGAATGTGCCCTATGGGCTTGACCCTGATCTCAGATAGACAAGCATGCATTGCTGAGCATTTTGTTAAAACAGCTACTACACTCATACACACTGAAAATATAATATCAGAAGTAAACCCTAGGTATGCTGTCCTAGTTTGCAGATTTTTTTTATGGTGAAAATTATATTTTCAATATCTTACATACCTGAACAACATACCATATATTGCAAATACAGTTAATACAGCCTGGAAAACAATGAGGGTGCTTTACGAAGCTGATGAGTTCTTTTGACATTAATTGCTATGTTCTTGAAATGTCTCTCCCACTATCTTCTGTTATTAACTTCTACAAATGAAAATGTTAAATAAACTTGTACAACCTTAACAAGACTTTGTATAAACACACAGTCATCTTAGAATTAGTAGTGCATGACTGTCATGACATTATTTTATTTTGTTCTACTTTTCCATTCAAGAAATAAAGACTTTACACTACATTTTTTCCTTTAATGCTTTATTAACATCCTTGTAAAATAAACAAATGAAAAATAAAACTGTCATTAAAACCCAAGACAAGGTTGATATTTTCAGGAAACAGGCCCTGTGCAAGAACAAATTCCAATCTCTGTGTGATTAGTTTACTATAAATATTTTCTTAGACAATCAAACTAGACAACTTCATTAAAATTCAATTTCTTCTTCAGTTTGCTATTATACATTTCTAGATTAATATTCTCAGAGTGTTAGTTGAAATTCCTCATTGATATGCCTAGGCACTCTGACCTTGGGATGTTAATCTGAACACAAACATTTATCTCTGCCTTGTCACTGTTTTAACTTGTGTCGTATGATCAAATCCCTTAGATGGGTGGATATCCATCACTTTGCTGCCATTGGCCTGATTTCATTTATGGATGACATCTAGAAGTGATGGTTATTTTGAACAGTTTAATGCTTCATAAAATAAAGCAAGAAATTTCATAGTATTCTTGTGCTCTGGTAACTACAAATATTAAATATTTCTCAGTACAATTTATCATACTGTGGAATAATACTCACGTGGACTTCTCTTTTTCCATTGCTTAAGGCTTGTATTAGCCAGTAAGGTGCCATGTGGTAGCTATATACCTGAAAGAGAAAAGAATCTAAGTCAAATCCACAGGTTCCTTGACAATGTTGCAAGTACATTTTATTCATGCTGTTATACTTTGGGAGCTGTGAATTTTTAGCACTGTTTTGTAACATTCTATCCAGCAAAGCAGAGAGATGTAAGCCTTTTCAGTTTTCACAAAACCAGTAACTAATATCATAATGGAATAGATGTAAAAATATATTTGAATATGAAGGACAGTGAATTTATTCCTATACATATATGATTAATTCGAGAGGATCAAAGGGAAATTGGATTAATTAATCATGTGTTGTAAAAAAGTTATCTCTATTTATCTTCCTCTAAGAAAAAGAGAAAGTAAAAAACATTTTCTTGGAATAAATAACAACGTTGTTAAAGCAGTCTTCTCCATTAGATAAATAGTTCAAGAGAAACATAGTGAACAGTTTTGCATTTTCATTTTTGTTTATGTATGTGGTTTACTCACCAGATATGATTAATCCTTTTTATATTTAAATTCAATTAGTGGATTCAATTAATTAGTGAATTAGAAAGTCCAATCTGTGAAGTGAAAACAATGAAGGTCTAATACATTATGTAATAAAGGTGCTGTTGTAATAAAGAAAATAATAAACAGCATTGTGTGGATATGGGGCGCAGATATTATTATTTTATTTTAATTTAATTTTTTATTGCGATTTCTAATATAGAGGGAGTCTTTGTTGTTGGTGGTGGTGTGTGTTTTTTTTTCCCTCTGAGGATTTAAAAATGCTAGAATTTTAAAAATTTTATAGAATTAAAATTTGAGAAGAAATTTGTCTTAAATTCTACACAGTATAAATACTATTGTCTTCATAAGATACTAGGTTAGCAGGATAATTCAGATTGGAATGGGTCTCAGGGTATCTCTAGTCCAACATCCTGGACAAAGTAGAGTCACCTGTGAGGTCAGACCAGGTTGCTTAAGACTATATCTATTATGCTCTTGAAAACCTCCCAAGATGAAGACTGCATAACCTATCTAAGCAATTTTTTGTTTGCATTTAATTCTACATACTTTGGTTAGTCACAGTTATTAAATGTGCACTATGAACTAAGCTATTCAAACTTGACTGAGAAGCAAGAAGTTAATTTCTTTACAGTGGTATTATTTCCATTAAACTTTATAGGTATATTTTGATCTTGTTATTATCATTCCAAAGACTTGTATGTTGAAATATAAAGATTCAACAGAGAGTTTTTGAGAGCTTCTAATACTTGTTAAAGAGTCATTTAAAGGAAATAAGAGAAGTTCATGCATATTAATTTCCTTGCTTTGTGGCTTGTTTGCTTTTCTGTAGAGTGAAGCTGACATATGCAAATGTTTGCCTTACATTCTGTTCCAGGCTTCCCAAAGGCCTAGTATTTCTAAGGATTAACAATTTTAATATTTTTCCCAAAAAGATAATGAAAAAAAAACTTTTCTGAAAAAGATTATTGTTTTGAAGAAAAAAAAAGTATTAAAAAATAGAGGAAACTCTTTATCTTGGTATATAATAGTACCTTTGCAGTATTTTTCTTCTTATTCATATTCTCACAGACAGCTGTAATTTTCTGCTAGTACTTCCATTTGTTCTTTTTTTGTAATTTTATGCAGAGGAGTACTTTTTCCCCGAGTACTTAAGCAGTGTATCTTATTACAAATAACAGAGTAAGTAATGTTTTTCTTTATAAACTTTACTCATAGAATTGTAGAGATTGGAAGGGCTCTTTGTGAGTCACCTGGCCTAACTTTCTGCTCAAAGCCTGTCCACTGAGAACAGGTTGTTCAGGCCCTTGTCCACTTGTGTTCTGAAAATCTCCAAGGATGGAGAGTCCATAGTGTCTCTGGGCAACCTCTTCCAGTGTTTGACAACCCTCATAGTCTTTTTTTTCTCCTTATATTGAGCCAGAATTTCCACTGTTCCAAGCTGTACCTGTTGCTTCTTGTCCTATCCCTGTGCAGTAGGGAACGTCTGGTTCCATCATCACTATACCCTCCCTTGACAGCAGTAAGATCCTTTAGCCTCATGAATAAATCCAGTTTTCTCAGATTCTCCTCGTGTGCCCTGTTCTACAGCCCTGTCTAGTACTGAGGAGCACAGAACTGGACACGATGACTCATATATGATCTCACAATTGACCAATAGCAGAGAAAAGATCACTTCCGTCAACCTGCTGGCTATAGCCAAGTATCTGGATCACCTTCAGTGCACACTGCTGACACTTGTTCACAAAAGGGCTTTCTGGTTTGTCGGCTTGAACCCTGTAACTGCTGTCTGGGGTTATTTAATTCCAGATGCAAGACTTCGCATTTGCCTTTGTTGAACTTAATGACATTCCAGTCAGCCCTTTTCTCCAGCTTCTCAAGGTCCCTCTAAATGGCAGCCTTATCTAGCACATTGACCATTTCCTCCTATTTGGTATTGTCTGCAAAACTGCTGAGAGGGCACTCTATGCCATCATCCAGGTTGCTAATAAAGAAATTAAATTATATTGGCCAAGTATTGATCTCTGAGACATGTCACCAATAACCAGGCACCAACTGGATTTTCTACACTTGATGACAATTTTTTAATTTAGATAGATTAGTCAATTTTTACCAACCTTCACCTACTTCTACAGCCCAACCCTTGACTCTAAGGGGACGACGGAAGAATATATAAGAGACCTTGCTAAAGTCAAGGCAAATAACATCTACTGTTCATTCTCCTTTTGTATAACAGAGCTAGTTATTTCATTGCAGAAGACAATCTGGTTGATCAAGCATGATTTGCCCTTGGGAAATGAACTCTGGCCAATCATATTCTTGTTTTTTCAACAAATGACTTCCAGGATTTGGTCCATAATCTTCTCAGGATTTGAAATTAAACTAGTCACCATGTAGTTTTCCAGATCTTCTTTCTTTCCAGTCTTGAAGATGAGTTTGATATTAGCCCTTTTCAGTGCTCAGGAACCTTTAGTTTCTTATGATTTTTCAAAGATCACAGAAAACAGCCTTGTAATGGCATTGGCCACCTCTCTCAGCACCCTTGGGTACATCCCAGCTGTCTCCATGGACCTTTATTTGTCCTGCTGCTTTAAACATTCCTTAGCTGTGTTTTTCTTGACTGTGGGTAATGTTTTATTCCTTTTATTTGGAAGGAAATAGCTTTGGAAACTGGGAAGTCAGAGGCAAGAACTGACCAGTGAAAAATGAGGGATGGGGGAACCAACAAAAACAAGCAAACACCACGAACTATCTTTGTCTTTTCTATGTCCTTTGTCACTAGGTACCCTGCTCTACTGGGTAGTGGGCCCAAATTTTTCTTAGTTGGTTTTTTTTTTTGGCTGATAAACTCACAAAAGCCCTTCTTGTTGACTTGTGTATTCATTGATAGCTTCAAGTCCAAGTGAGATTTGACTTCCTAATTCCATCCCTGCATTCCCAGGTGTTGTCTCTGTAGTCCTCCTGGGTAGCCCATTCTCACTTCCATTTCCTGTATATTTCCTTTTTCTGTGTACTTATCTGATGTTTCTCCATGCCAGTCTTCTGCTACTCTGGGTAGACTGAACATTGGAAAGGTCTATTCCTGTGCTTTCAAGAAACTGTTTTTCAAGATCAACCAGTTCTGCTCGACCCTTTGCCTATCAGGGAAATCTCCCAAGGGATTCTGCCAAGGAGATTCTTGAAGAAGGCCAAATTTCCCTCCCTTGAAGTCCAGTGTTTGTGATTCTGCTATGTCTTGGTAGCTTCTCTAAAGATTTTAAAATTCACCATATCATGCTTGCTTCACAGCTAAATGTAACAGATATTTTGTACCTGTACATAAACTTTTATTTTGTCCATTCCTCTGCCTTTCTATATTTGGTTCAGAAAAATATTAGACACTACAACTTCAGCTTTGTAGAGCTTGAAGCCCAAGCTGTACATTTATGTTAAATATGACAAATGCAGATTATTCTCAGGAGAAAGAGACCCATGAGGAGCTTATAATATTTTTTTAATTATTATTTACTGAAAATTATTGTAACATTTTGTGGAAAGAGTAGCTGTGATGTTCATTTTTCAGTTGATTAGGTGGTGCGATAAAGGAATGTAAATACATAGTATAATGACTGGTGCATCACAAAATATTTTTCCTAACTTTTGTAATATCATATATTACAATTCTGATAGTTGCAGAGATCTGATTTCTCATTAACATTTTTCTTTTACCTTTTAGTACTATTTTAGTAAATCTTTATTAAGACTAATGCAGGTTTGTGGGTTTTTTTCCTCAGAAAACATCAATATATAGAATTCTGTATTTGGCTGACAGCAAAAATGTAAAAAAAAATCATTCGGAACTTTTCAATATTTTCAGATGAGCTATAAGAACACTAAATTGTACTTGGTCATTGGGGCATGTAACGAGAACAGCTCATGACCTTGATTTACAGGTTCTTGAAATAGCCCTTTTCACCTTAATATTTCCATCCATCTTAAGGATGACATGTTTGTCCATGAATAAGGTCAGTGACACATTTAAATAGGTAAAAGAGAATAATGATTGCTGTTGAGGTAGCATTTCTGATAAAACATATCAGTATGTTCCAAGCTGATGCCAAATGTGTAGGGAGACAATTGTAAACTTTGTCAGTGGGGTATGGCTATGGCAAATCAGGGTGTTTTGTAAAAGCAAAATTGTAAAAGCAAATCCTATGCTTTTATTGTGTGCATTTTTTGTTCCACTATGGAATTACTTACACTGTCTTTAAAACTGTTCTGGTTTCAGCTGGGATAGAGTTAATTTTCTTCCTAGTAGTGTTTTGGATTTAGGACTGTGTTTTGGATTTAGGATTAGAATAATGTTGATAATACACTGATGTTTCAGTTGTTGCTGAGCAGTGCTTACACTAAGTCAAGGACTTTTCAGCTTCTCATACTGCCCTGCCAGCGAGGAAGCTGGAGGTGAACAAGAAGCTCGGAGGGGACACAGCCAGGACAGCTGACCCAAACTGGCCAAAGGGATATTCCATACTGTATGACATTAAGCTGAACAAAAAAACTGGGGGGAGTTGACTGGGGGGCACGGCCACTGTTTGGAACTGGCTGGGCATTGGTCAGCGGGTGGTGAGTGGTTGCATTGCGCATCCCTTGTTTTGTATATTCTTTTATCATTATTATTCCTTTCCCTTCCTTTTCTGTCCTGTTGGATTATCTTTATCTCAACCCACAAGTTTTACCTTTTTTCTGATTCTCTCCCCCATCCCACTGAGGGGGAGTGAGCAAATGGCTGTGTGGTGTTTGGCTGCCTGCTGGGTTAAACCACGAGAAAAACTTTCATCAAAAGCTATACAAAGCTTGCAGCTTATTTTTATTATCCATTTATGTATTTTATAGATAACAGTTTGGCAGCAAAGTTAACAAGCTCCCTCTTACTCTTTCCCTTCTATCACTCTCCCTTTCTTCACTGAGTGAAACTGAATAAAGCAAACAATTTTTTCCTTTGACAAAGGGACACTCAACTCTGGACAAGAAGATTACTGAAAAGAAGGATATATTTTCTCTAGTTGTAGCCAATATTGGGGAAAGGGGGGAGACTCAGCAATGTTATTTGCTGCACTAAGTGAAACTGAGCAGAATGATTTTCTTTAATACATACAGATTAATGGAATACAAGGGAGGTGGTTGAATAAGGCTTTTACATTATTAATATGTCAGGAACTACACAGAGGTAACTTTAGCAGTGTGTTTTATTGCTTCTTCCCTGTTTCAGGATGATTACAGTCTGACTTCTTCACAGCAAAATGAGGAGCAATAGAGATGTCAGGCCATTGCTAGGATCTTACTGCCAACAGGGGTGGAAACAGCAAGACAGGTTTTGAGGCAGTCATGGTAAAACTGCATCCTGGCCAAAAGCTGTACCAGCAACAAATTACTCTATTTTTGCTGACTGGAGGGACTTCCATAACCCTACATACATTGAAATCCCCTCCCTAAACTCTATAATTCACCTAGTCTAAAAGGAGTCAAATATTTATCACCCAGGCGAGTGCGCTATTCATTATGACGCAGTGCAGGATGGAAAACAACTACCTCCTTTCTGGCACTGTGTAGTAACAAATACAGTTTTCACACAACCGGAATAGGAGAGATCACGAAGACGAAGAACAATTCAGTATCAAATATATTAGAGCTCTGAGTTATGAGGGATGGATTTGCTTTTCATTCCCAGTAATAATATTGTATATATAATTTACACTAAACCAGTCAGGATAGGAACCCATCCAAGTGCCAAGTGTCCCAGCTAACTGTCCTAACCACTACATTGTACAGTCTTTCAGAAGAGAGAGAGGGAGGATTTCACTGTTGTGTTTCTCCCCATACATTCTCCCTATTTATCGTTCAGAGACCACATCACCTACGTGACTCTACCTCAAGAACCACACGTCTGAAGGTTGCAGATGGTACACTTCACCTGAGCATGTTCTGAACGTTTACTGAACTACCAGATGTTGTGTCATGCAGGATTCGTCTCTCAATGTCTAAGCCAAACCCGTCTTCTATTACCAGGTGTTATCTGAAGCCAGACTGTGGGCTCCTCCACCATTAGCCCTGGGGTGCCCGAGAGCCTCTGGCAGAGCCCCTCCCCAGAGTGACCCCTGACCCCCTCCGTCATAGGGGCAGGCAGGTACACAATACCCACTCCTGATTGGCTCAAATGCCTACGATGCCTAGCGATTGGCTGTCACTGTTGCCATGGTAACCACACTGCTGGTAAAGGGTAGTGGTAGGGGAGCCATCTGCTGGTAAATGCTATTTAACCAGGCCCAACCCTCTGCCAAGCAACCACACCAACTCCATTTCCCTATAGTTATTGATACTATTAAATCAACTTAATTTTCATTGGTGGGTTTTGTTGTTTTGGAAGTATTTGACTGTCCTTATTGCAAAGCACTATTATATAAAAATAAATACCAACTGATCCTTTCTCTGCCTCACCATGGACCCTTTCTGCTAAATGGTGTAATATTGCATTTACTTATTTGTTATAATTGTCCCACCACAGAATGTCCAACACCACTCACATCAGTGTCCAAATGCAGGTATCAGAAGGAATCCCAAGAGCTCTCCTAGCTCTTCCAGGAGATGTAAATTTATCTGTAAATACTGTCTTTATTATGCCTGTGCTTCCTGCAGCCCAAGATACGTACACAAGAGGCAGACTTCATCTAGTGACCTAAAAGTAAAGGGGTGTATTCAGAAATATGTAATCCAGATTAGTCGGAAAGAAAAATGATGAACAGCTTCAGAGCTCCTTCTTTATCTTGATGTAGGATGACATACCCTGTGACAGCATTTATTCTCCTTTATTCATCACATTAACAGACCAGGTAACTAAATTATGCCACTAGTTAACAGACAGTGGAAATTAATCCCACTATCATTTTCTGAAAGAGTAGGTAAGAATCAAGGAAAATAATAGGTGACTGCAGAGAAAATCCCACTTTATGCAAACACCCTGTCTCTATTAACTTGCCTAGCAGATAGACAAATCTTTTTAAGTAGTTAAACTTTTATATATTTTTTCTTTTGCTTGAAGACACAATAAGATGTTAAAGAAGTAAAAATGGTAGATACTGATTTATGGCAATATAAAAATTAATAATAAATCCATTTTGGCTTATAACCACAGAACAAACCTGAGAAAATCCAGAAATCTTAGCGGGATAATATTTCAAAGAAGCCTCATAAGAAATATAGGTACATAAATCTTGGTGAAAAAAATTAGAGTTGGCCAGCTGACTCACTTTGATTTCTTCAGTAGTCAACTACAATGGATTTGTCTTTCATTAACTACTGTATGGATTAAAACTCATCCTTTTTTTTTGGCATGAAGGAACGCCTCCCTCTGAAATGCAAAATATAGTGAAATCTTTACTGTTTAATCTTTTTTGGAGATCCCAAACTACTACTAACTAATATAGCTGACTCCTATGCACATATTTTCATTTACTTCTGAGGTTTGTTAAATGTGAAGCAGCTTGCAGAAGTAGGCCTTTTGTTCCCAATTTAATTCCATCAATATTTAAATTTAAGGTTTTTAATATTGTGATATAGAATGATATTGCCTGAAGCAACTAATCTGGGTGCAGTGTTATTTTGCATCAGCCTTTACACTTCATTCTGCTAAAAAAACCACTCTAGCACTTAAGAGAGGATCATAATCAAATATTGGTATATATTAAAAATGTTATATATTATAATTAAAAAGTGGTTGAGAACAACCAGATGTACAGGTGAATATGCCTGAAAATACACTTTATAAAACAAAAAAAATGAGCTGAATATAAACATAACATTTTCTTTGTTTGAATTCTTCTTTCTTAACATAAAAATGTGGCTTATAATTCTAATTTGAACATTTCTTTGGACTGACTTGATAATAATAATAGTCTCTTCTGGCCTTAGTAATTTTATATTTACTGAAAGAATAAGTTTTCCTGAAAACTATTTCAATCTTTGGGGAGTGATGAGAAGACAAGGCTTCAGGAAACAAAGGAGTAATTTGTTTCACTTTAGCCTAGCTTTAGTCTGCTCCTATGAACTAAATTAGCAATTTAAGTGTATTGAAGAACTCTCAAAGAACTTCTTGCAGCCATGTTTCCTCCAAAAATAATTACACTGGTATTCTCAAAGTGGAAACAAAGCATGATAATATCACAGTCTAATACTCTCTGACCAGGTTTTTCTAGAATTCCACGGGTGAAGGGTGTAATGTTTAATATCAAATTTACTTATTTGAAGATATTGGATGTTACATGGGATTTTTGGTTTGTCAGAGTGATAAAAAATATACTGATAACACAATACAAATGTAAATTACACTTAGCAAAATATAGCAATTGCGATACACAGTTCAATCACAATACCAATGTGATTCCCATCACCAGTCTCTGTAATATGTTCACTGTCATGATGCTGGGCATCCCGAGTCGCCAGGAAGGAATATGTTGGTTGAAACCAGCTCAAGCCCATTGCTTTCTCTGAAATTCTTTTGTTTGTTGTTTAGTTTAAATACTCTGTGTTGGGCTGAGCCATGTATACACTTCCCCCATGTTGGTCTGGCTAACTCAGGGAGACATTCACACTCTTTTATTGAACTCAGGGAAAAACATTTACACCAGCAGTTGATCCACTTAACTGTGATATAGTCAATTGATTCACCCAGCTGACATAGCTGTTTATCTAAAACAAAGGCCACCCTCTGTGGTCCCCTTTGTAATGAGATAAAGTCAGCTTTCTTTGCAGCAGCTATGATCATTCACACCCTATGTTATTCCCTGAGCTTCATGCTCACATCGCCCTTGCCCATCTCCACTGAACCTTCTTCCATAGTAGGGGTTTATTGGTCAGTCACAGATAACAACTGATTATCTGGAAGATTAACTTTTGAAGCTCTCATCGGATCAGAACTGAAACTTAGGTGTAGATGTACCCCAAACTTACCTGCTCAGTCTTTAAAGTGCTCAAAAAAGACTCATATCCATGTAATAAATGGACAAAATTATACATTCAGAAAGAAATGTGCACATTTGTCAATGTAATCTAAAGATGCTAAAACCTAATCTAAAGGGGTTCATTTCACACAATGACTTTAGAGGACCACAAGTGTGTGAGTCAGTGCAGAGTCTACATAGTTTTCAGATTTTCTTCTTAAATTCAATACTGATGGTCTGATTAAATTCTATCCTTTAGCTCCAGCACATTCCTGAGCTGTCTTTTAACTGCATTTTATGAGTTGAGAAGTACAAATGGTTTCTTCACTATTTCTCAAAAGCTCCTTGCTTAGCCATAAAAGGAACAGACTCATAACTAATACCTGCTGGTTTTGGAAATACCAGCTTACTATTACTACTTAGACACATCTCTAATTTGTGCATGTTCTATATAATCTTGCTCTACCAGAAAGATACTGCCGCCTAATTGTTTATGTGTCACTACTTATTTGAAAACTCAAACAGATTTGTAAACAGGTTTGTTAGCACTCACTCATAGAGCTTTGCAGATGCATTTGTTACAACTGTGAACAGATAAAACAGGGTCATTACCCAAGCAAACGGAACGTCACAGGATTTATACAGAATTCTCCTTTTTTTTGTACACACAAAATAACGGTATATGTGTTTTACACACAGAAAATACTTAACTTGTTCAAGTCTAGCCTACTGATTTCATTTGAGAGAAACAAACAGACAAAACTTTTAATGTCTCAGAAGTTGTTTTTTTCCCCTCTGAAACAGATTCTGTATGCTGCCTTTTGAGAAATTAGTGTGTAAATTTGCAGAGAAAGCTCAACTGAAGTAATTTAGAGACAGTAATTACCTCCAGATTATTGTTATTGTAGTTCTTACCACACACCATGAAGCAGAAAATAAGAGTCTCTGACTCATAGAATACTTGAAAGATATTGTAAAGATTCCCTACAGTGAGCCTGTGTGTGTCACCTCATTGACAAAATTAGTAAACAGATAATAGTAATCATCTAAGCATGCTTTAGGAAGTAATGGTAATTTTAAAAGGCCATTTTTATAAATAAATGCACATTTAAGCATACCCATAATTGGTGTTTTATCTATATTCCAGCTAAAACTCTTTATAGGTTCACAATGCCTATGTACTTTTAGATAAAGAAACCTACCGAAGGAATGGAATCACTTTAGTACCTTGTACATTACATATTTCAATGGCAATCTGCAGTCAGAGTAGAAGTTCAATGTAGTGAGAAAGAATGGGAGTTAAACACACCAAGAGAATCAAGAAAAGCATAAAAAGAACAGCTTTTATTAAATTTGTCCAGGTGTGCAGATAAAACCCAAATCAGATAAATTTAAAATTTCTAGAATATTTTAGTGCACTCCCTCTTTTCCTCTCAACAGTAATTTCTCTCCATTTTAGTTGTTCTTTCCTTCTCCCATCCCCACTATCACTCATTAGGAGAATTTGACACCTAAGTACTGCACTCCTCACAAAAGGAAGAAATAATTTACAATAAGTTTGTCGTATTATATTATTTTTTGGTTTTATATTTTTAATCGAAAATTTTTTAAAAATATTGCATACTCACAAAGTATTCACAAAGTTGTGAAGGTTTTATTTCATTTAGTGTAAAGAGAAAGCTAATGCAAAGCAAGAATATATGCAATGTAGCAGCAGCTGCTGTTTACTACTCACCATAAAGCCCTTCTGTTTCTTGATTCTTCCACCTTGTTAAAATTAATTGTTTTACTGATTTTTTTTTTGGTAAAGAAAGGATGCTATTCATAATATCTCATCAGAGCAACCAATTTCAGTAACTTAACTATCCAATTATCTTAATCACTGGATACCAGATACTTAGAGAAACAAGTTCTGTACAATTTATGTAAACATAAAAATAAACTACAGTTATTATACATTAATTCTCAAACCAAGTGCAACACTGTGCAGGTCAACCTTTCCAGATATATAAATCCAGAAATATGGTAACAGGTAAAACACACTACTTCTGTACTGTGTTTCACACAGAAAGCTTCAATATTCGTTTTCATTGGAGGAAAAGCCAAAATATCACCTTTTCAAGATTTTTTTTCAAGAGAAAATGACAATAACATCATTTTGAAAATAGTCAGTCCTGTACAGCATTATCCTGCTTCTCTCTGAACAGCTGTGAATCTCACGCTAATTGTTTTCTTGCCACCATTTCCTATTTTCTTATTTGGATTCCCAAATAGATTGCTTTTCATGTAATGTGTCATGGCTACCTGACTTGAAAGATGCATATGAGAAATTTATAATGGAAGATGTATCCTGACCAGTGAGACTGTTTAGGAGAATAGATACAATAAATACCCAAATGTATGTCTTCCAGCTGATATAGTATTGGTATTGATATTAAACTGACACAAAACTAAAAATCTGGACTTACTATGACCGGCCAATGTCCTACTGTAAACAAATTTTGGATTAATACATCATGAAAACAAATATTTTGTTAACAACCTCTCAGTTTTACCTCAATACAAAACATTTGGAGATATATTTTCTGTTCAGAAAAAGAAAATAAATTGTCATCAGATACTTCTTAATCAGTTCTCTTCATGAGCGAATGTGTTGGGTTTGCGTGGCAAGACTTTGGTAGCAGGGGGGCTACAGGGGTGGGTTCTGTGAGAAGCTGCTAGAAGCTTCCCCTATGTCCGATAGAGCCAATGCCAGCTGGCTCCAAGACGGACCCGCCGCTGGCCCAAGGCCAAACCAGTCAGTGACAGTGGTACTGCCTCTGTGATAACATATTTAAGAAGGGGAAAAAAACTGTGAAACAACTATGCAGACACCAAGGTCAGTGAAGAAAAAGGGGGAGGAGGTGCTCCAGGTGCTGGAGCAGAGATTCCCCTGCAGCCCATGCTGAAGACCATGGTGAAGCAGGTTGTCCACATGCAGCCCATGGAGGTCCACAGTGGAGCAGATACCCACTTGCAGCCCGTGGAGGACCCCACTCCAGAGCAGGTGGATGCCTGAAGGAGGCTGTGACCCTGTGGGAAACCCATGCTGGAGCAGGCTCCTGGCAGGACCTGTGACCCCATGGAGAGATGAACCCACGCCGGAGCAAGCCTTCTGGCAAGGACCTCTGACCCTGCGGGCGAACCATGCTGGAGCAGTGTGTTCCTGAAGGACTGCACCCTGTGGAAAGGCCCAACATTGGAGAAGTTCATGGAGGACTGTCTCCCATGGGAGGGACCCCATGCTGGAGCAGGGGAAGAGTGTAAGGAGGAAGGAGCAGCAGAGACAACGTGTGATGAACTGACTGCAACTCCCATTCCCTGCCCTCCTTGTGCTGCTTGTGGGGAGGAGGTAGAGAATTTGGGAGTGAAGTTGAGCCTGAGAGGAAGATAGGGGTGGGGGGAAGGTGTTTCAAAATTTGTTTTTATTTCTCATTATCCTACTCCGATTTGATCGGTAATAAATTAAATTAATTTCCCCAAAGTTTTGCCTGTCATGGTAATTGGTGAGTGATCTCTCCCTGTCCTTATCTCAACCCACAAGCCTTTTGTCATATTTTCCCCCCCTGCCCAGTTGAGGAGGGGGAGTAATAGAGCAGCTTGGTGCACACCTGAAGGCCAGCCAAGGTTAACTCACCACAGCAAAATTTTGCCTATTTCAGTTTAAACAATATCTGGGTAAGATTTTACACTGAGTTTATTAAAAAAAGCAAGATTTTAAGCATATGATTGTCAAGCTCTTGACACTGTCCTAAATCTGTTCCAAGAAGGGCCAGTGACTGTGTTGTTATGGATTTCAAATAAATAAGTCTAAGTATCCTACTTAGCATCTTTCAAACAGGCTAAACCAAGAGGGAGGCAGGAAGAAGAGACATCACTGAAAAGCACTGATTGCTTTCACATTTCATATTTTCTGAGCTTCACAAGCAGCACCTTTTCACTCAGATAGTTGTCTAGCTTAGTGTTGTTTGAATCATGAAGACTAGAAGCAGATCCAGGGTGCTAAATCCACAAAGTCATGCGGGTGTCTAAATGCTACTTTTGCTTCCTAAAGTTTAAATTAAATCACTATACAGTCAGTTACCTAAATATAGATACCTAAAGGCTTTAGGCACCAAAAGGCGTATATTTGCAGTTTGACAGAGTTTGTTCGGCATTGTCTGAACAGCTATTTAAAGAATTGCAAAGGCCGAATTCAGCCAACTTAGGCCTCTGTCCTTTCTCTATCTATCTACCTCCACTACTAATGGAGACAGGCTCCCTAAATTCAAATCAGCCTTTGAGAATACCTGGTTACATACTTCCTGATGTTTCAGAGTCTAGAAGGTTCTTTTTTTCTTTTCCAGCCTTCCTAGGTCACCCTAGCTGGACTAGACTCTTCACATAAACATGCACCAGAGAAGGAATGGGCATAGGATATGGCTTATTGACTAAAACACACAGAATTGATTCAAGTCTAAAAAATAGGAATACAGTGATTTTTTTTTTTGTAGTAGTAGTAGTAGCAGTAGAGCTATTTAGTTCTCAGTTGCAGCCAGAGATGTCTCCACTGAATATCTGTGAAAGTACAATTAATTCTTAAATACTTATAAATGAGCATTTAAAGATATTTAAATGTTTTCTTTTGAAAACATGTTGAAGACATTAGAATGGCTATCACTGAGGGATATTTTTTTTCTGTGTTCTTTTGATTAAGGACTTAAACATGTGCAAATATGGGTTACTTTGAATCTACTCTAAAACAGTAGCATTACACTACTCTCAGCACATGACAAATGCCAGTCTTCTGTGTAAGTATATATGTGAACAGTTTCATGGCTCAGCTGACATCTGGCAAGATGTGAAATCACAAGGTGATCAGAGGCCTGCAGTTCTATGTGGATTGTCTGATCTTGCCAGCAGTGACTAGTTTCATAGACTGATAAAAACAGATAAAAGAGTTAGGAAGACTTGCCATACAACGTCAACATTTATTTATCTATCTATCTATCTATCTATCTATTGTAGAGCTTATAAAATAATATGTCAATAAACAACATACATATATATGAATCCCACCAAAATGATTTAACAGTTGTAAAATAGATGTGGCCACAAAAAAAGCAAGTTCAGCAGAAATAAATAAATAAAAAATTATGAAGTGAGAGTGTCTAGCATATGTAGTAAACATTTAAAGCAATTGGTTCGTTGCACACCTGGTACTCTAAATGTTCTTCACCTGTGAGAGAAATTAAGAAAAAAGCTGAGTTCTCTAGCATGTTCCTAAGATGTCCAGACTTCAGCTTAATGTATTCCCCTCAGTGTCTTTATTTCCAAAACCAGCACCCACACCTGGCTTTGTTTCCTTTGTTTGTTAAAATGAGAGGCCACGTATTTATCTTAATAGGAATTTTAGCCTGTGGTTATGAAATTGATCATGTTCAATTTAAGACGGTTCCTTATACTTAGAAGTTCTTCCTCTACAGTAATTTAAGCATCATGCATGGGAATAGAGATAGAAATACAGAAGATCATTTCTGACATAATGAAAACATTACTGAGGTTTCAGCCTAACTTTCCTAATTTATTCAAAGTCCAGTCTACGTATCCAAATTTAACTCTCTGCAGCTATAAAAGGTTGACACTGCAGCTGCAGATGGTTCAGAGGAAAACGTATTAAACATTGTTAATGTTATTTTTTCAAATTCTAAAAGTGAAAATTTAAATATTTGTTTTCATTCTTACTGTACAAAAAGCATGATTATATAATAAGGAATCCTTGCTTGATCAGTACTGTAAGAATCAGTCATACCCACACATAAGTCAATGCCAAAATGGTGCTGACTTTGAGGGAATAATGCTTGTGCTCCAGATAAGTAAGCGATCACTTCAATGATTTCTTGGGCAGGTCAAGGAAAACAAAAACCAAAAACCAAACCAAACCAAACCAAACCAAACCAAAAGATGTTCTCTAAATCGTTCTGCAAAATTATGTGCTGATTTAAATGAATGACCATGCCATTATCATTTTCGCAGTTGTCTTATTCATTATGCTAAGATGATGTAATTTGTAACATACTGAGATGCTAATAAAGCACACATTGACTAGAAATTATATTAATAGGTTTAGGTTTTATATATAGAAAAAGTTGTAATTGATATAAGAGCTAAAACTCTAGTCATTTCAAAATAGGAATTTTAGGAATTTTCAGAAGTGCTACCACTGCAATTAGTTCCCCTCCACATCTTTCTCCATAAGAGGACAAAATAACCAAGCAGTCTCCTCTATTGAATATATCCAGTCATACCTTTATTGAATTAATTAGATGTTTATGAACAGCAGTTCTTTAGGGAAGAGTATGTTAATTTTGGGATGACAGTTATTTACTTTTGTTCTGTGTTTATGTACTTGGCAGGTGATAACAAATATTCCATTCCGCATTATCTCATCAGCTCAGCTTGCTAGAGAGCATTTTGATAAGGTAAACCAACAATGAAACTGAGCTTAAATTAAGATTTCTAGCATAATGAAACTCAATATTCACAGCTCCCTATTCCACAGTTGAGATCTTGCACTCATTGTAATACAATTAAACTGAGGTAGGGAAAGTATATGCTGCAGAATACTGAATATTTTCACTGAATTGCTTTTAAAACAGAGAAAGCAAAACAACAGTGAGACTGAGCTGACACTAGATGTTATCCCTATCTTAAATACAAATGCTTTCAAAGATCTTGCTTTTGGTACTGCAGACAATATTGAATTTGCAGACCACAAGCTTTCTTAACATGTTATTGAGAAAGAAAAATGTAAAACATAGTTATGCTATGAATATAATTTTATCTTGAGTTCAAAAATGTACATTCCCGTAGGAGTGAGGCACCTGATGCAGACTGACACTTGCTGGTGTGTACATAGTATCTAACAATTAACATTGAGTATGATGGAGTTATTTGGCACTGTTTATATGGCCAATGTTCCATATGAATATTTTTAAAATTCCACTATGGGATTTAAGAGATTCAGCTATGTTTTGCACTGAGACGAATGATGTGTGATAATCTGGGCTACTCCCTTAAGGCCCAGAACAACCAAAACAGGCACAGAAGTCCAGGGCTCAGTTCATGCATAGGCCTTTAGGGACAAAAATTGCACACTTAAAATATATTTTTGAGTGTGTTTACATATGTGCTGGTTTTGGCTGGGATAGAGTTAATTTTCTTCATAGTAGCTAGTATGGGGCTATGTTTTGGATTTGTGCTGAAAACAGTGTTGATAACACTGGGGGTTAAACCACAACAACACATTAATGTTTACATGTATATATACCTAAGAGGGTGATCCACAAATCCCTACTTTTCTACTGCAGTGCATGGGTTTGAAGTACAGAGGCTTTGACAGTGAATTTGCTCTGTCACCACTTCAGGCTGAGCTAAATGTCTCAGTATTTATCTGATGCTTATACTTATGCAATGGCCAACTCCATACTTAATCCATTGAAAAACTGATAAGCAAAGTCAAATTTAATACATCCTGCAAGTGTTAAGTTTAACACAAAACATAACACAATGGAAAGTACTGTGATTATTCTAAAATATGTTTTGAGATTTAAAGGCTGAAAATGTTGATGGAAGAAACAAAGATATTGATACAGAGGCACACATATCCAGTACATGCACACCAAGCCACTTTTTACTATTTTTGCCTTACTACTGATTTACATTCAGAGAATTACTGTGGAGCTTATCATTGACATGATGTAGCTCTATTATTTTATTTTCCTTTACCATCTTGATGAACAGCAGGTCTTTTACCTCTAAAGATGCAAATGGGAAGATTTGCAAAATGAGTACATTTTTTTGTGTATATATAATAATGCATATCTCCTGTTCTGTTGTTTGGTGCATCACACATAAATTAGGATATAAAGGACTGAAGGGTGAACTCCTCTTCTTACATCTTGTTTTACTAAGATATAATTGAAGATTTCACATAGAAGCTACTGCAGGCAGCTTTTCTCACATTAATTTTGTTCTTTTGAAGACTAAGTATTTGTAACAGAACATGAAGGTTAGGTCTCACAAACTGTATTAAATGTAGAAAAAATGTGTGTCTCAGTCCCTAAGCAACACTCTGATCTCAGTCTCTGTAGATGGAGATATTGCAGTGTATACTGCAGTGCATTTTCCTGAGACGGAGAGAACAGACCAAACTATTTGGAAAATTAAAACAGAAAAATAGAACTCAGGAAGCTTAGGATGAGTCACTATATTACAGATACTGCAGATTAGTTTGTATAACCAATATGAGTGTTCGGGGGGGGAGATATTTAATAATGTGAGAAAAACCTTTTCTTCTTCTGTAACAAACTTCTTTTACTGTACACTTTTTTTACAACAGCAGCTCATTCTTTTTAACTTGAATTCTCTTTTCCAATGTGATGAGTAGAGGAATATATTACTGCAGTGCAAATAAATTATTGTTTTATAGAACACAATTGCTTATACAAAAATATTGAGTCAGTCCCACATGCCATAGCTCCATTTTCACTCCACTGAAATAATTTAATTCACAAAGTTATCCAAAACCTTGACACATTTTTTTCACTGTTCTCTAGCCAAACCTGCCAATCCTGACTCTGAATAAGATACTTATTATTTGCAAGAATTTGTCAATGGCAGATTTTTCTTTCAAACAGCATCTATAGGACTCTTACGTTCTAAATTAGAGTGTTTTGACAGTACCATAAAAACATTCAATCATCAAGTGTCATTCAGAATTATTCAGCTCTTATCTTACATTCCAAGTAGTTTCTTTACCTTTGTTGCTGAGCATCCAGGAATTTTGTTGTCCCCTAATTAATGTTCCCTTTTGTGGGTACCCATTTACTCTTTATGGGGCATTGGAGAGGTGAAATAACAAACAAACAAAAAGTAGAAACACTTATATCCTAAGACAGCCCAGTTAAAATTTTGGAAGATTTGAGTCTCATCTCCCCTGCAAGAGAAAAGAAAAGTCATCCCTGAACAATCTAAGTCTAATGTACATGAGTTGTTAGTTTCTGTTTTGGAAATACACTTTATGCTCAATAGAAACCCTGTTTTAGAAACTAAAATTTCTGTTCCATGAAGCAAGAACTGCTATATCAAGGAAACCCATATCAAGAGTTGAGCCTGGTGTGAAACATCAGTGGACCAGCAGTGTTATGGAACAAGACTCATCTCAGCCTGACCAGTAACAGTGTAAAGGAAGCTTTACAGATAAATCTAGCTGATTGATTAATGTGTATTTTTAACAGATTGCAAAGAAAGTCTCAGTCACGTAAAACATAGTAGACTTCTTCATCTGAATGACTTTGCTATTTTAGAACATGACTGAATAATGTTTTCCTTGGTGTGAAAGGTAGTAAAAATACATCATTCTATGCATTTATCCTATTACTGTCTTCACACTGGAGAATATGTAAGAACATAGGCAAATGAGGATTGTATTATGGAGACTCATCTAATTTGTAGTATTTTCCACAACCATGATTCCAAATGTATTTTGTTCATATTTCTTTGTGTTTGCATAAACACAAAGAAATACAATCAAAACAGTCAGAATCTTATATGTATATGTGTTTGGTGTTTCTTCTCTCTTGCCTAACAAAATATGTTTTGACTGTATGTTCTGAACACTTGTTCAGTGCTCAAGATATAGAACAAAACAAAACAAAAACTTTGAAAAGGTACATATAATGTTTCATTATATTTCTTACATGAAGGATTAGAATTCAATATGAGAAACACAATTATAATTATTTTCAGAGTCTTTGAAAAATTAATCAGAAACCTGCTGCTATTGACATACCATTTGTATTTAAATAAGAAAGAGAAAAAAAGGAGCTACATTATTGTTTAATATTTTTCAAAGGATTACAGGTAAAATCCCATTTACCATAAATGTAGTACAAGGTTGCTGCTATTTGGAAGAAAACTTTGTTAATGACACAAGAATTTGTTTTCAAGCATATGTATAGGCAAACTGTCTTCCTTAGGATAAAGTTTGTTATGTTTCTTTGCTATGTTATTGAACTAAAACGAGTAACCTAATTAGCTGGTTTATTCACCTCTGAGGCAGCTAACTAGTAATCAGTTTAAAAAACTTGCATTTATCTCTGTGCTGCACCTTCAATCACAAATTAACAAATCTTTCTTCAGATCTCACACAAAGCTTTCAACAGTAACTGATGAATTACCGAAAATAATGCAACCTTGGACTCTCTGAGCAGCTGTCTGCAGTACGAAACTTCATATAGGAAGAGGAATTAATGACCAGGATGGAGAAGCAACCTTTATCATTATTCATGTAGGGAATTTAAATAGCAAGTCCTTGACATTTTTCTTCAAGTCACAGTACTGTCTCAAAATCTAGCCAAAGATAAGGAGGACATCAGCAGAGTTGCACAGAACTGTGATTCTGGTGAAGGAGCTGAAAAACTAGTAGCATTGCAGAAGCTCATTGTACTAGCGGCAGAATTCCATGACTGTCCAGGACAAGAAGGAACTGAACTTGTATCAGAGTTGTTTTATTTATCTGTTAAACAAATATATGGTTTTTAATAAAAGTTGTGAAGAAAAGATCTTTCAGTAACAACAGCTTTCTTACCTTTTCAGAAGTTCAATTCATTTCATTATTTTAGTTTTCAAGTAATGGGATAAAACATCAGAAAAATGTTGATACAGAAAGTAAACAAAAAATGCAAAAATAATTCACCATTTCAGACCACAAGACTTTGGTAACATAATCCAAGAACAAAATATATATGATAATAACTTTTTATTTTATGCTCAATTACAAACCAAGAAGTTGCATTTAGGTCAGAATCTAAACACAAAACCACTTTCCCTCCTAACAGTGTATACACATTTATTCAAAATGAATTTGTGCCCATTCACAAGGTCATCAGCATATATTACCAACTATTCGTATGTGCAAAAGGGCTGAATGTTATTGATAAAGCATATGATTCTATTTAATAGTATTTTCAATATTAGTTTTGCCTTCATTAAGAGATGAGAAAAATCCTAATGGTATTCTAGTTTGAGGGAGAAACAATATGCCTGATATGTACATAACTCAACAGAATTCTACCATTATTCATGGTGAATATTTAGTTTTAAATAGTGTTGTGTCTCATTTTGAAGATTCCTCTCTTTCTTTCTTTCTTTGTCAGTGCAGTAATGTTTGTGAGAAGTATATTCCATATCTCTTGGGACACGAAGGATATAGCTAACACAGCATTTCATGTGTCTGTTTGCAGGCATTTAAAGGAATATTCATCCAACTGGAGCTAAAACAAGTAGAGATCTTTCACACGGCCAAAGCATATGCTCATTGTGCTACTGAAAACAAAAAATTAGTCTATATTTTTTTGTGAAGTAAAATTAACAGTTGTTCAACAATTTACATGTTGTCATGAACATGAAAATCTGATGATGTAGACTATTTGGAGAAAGAGAGAGTATAGGGAAGGAGAAACATTTCTTTTCAAAATGCCTTTGTCTTAGTTTTTGTCTATTTTTTACACAGTTGGATAAATACCTACAGTTAGCAGGCATAGGTGTGAATATTTCTTCGGAGTATTTAAAATGGTTTTTTATTTCTTTTTGATAATTTGAAAAGTTATAGCCAAAAAACTATTTGGGGAACTTTGATCATGCTACTTTACATTCTCATCAGGGGTCCATAATATGGTGACTCCTTTACACAGTCCTGGATAATTTGCCCTGGCTACCTTCCCCTTCTTAGTATGATTAACAGTCTATGAGGAATAAAAAGAAAAAAAAAAAATCTATTAATGTTCTCTGTTAATCAAAATAAAAGAGATTTCAGAATCAACTCTTGCAGGAAATATTCAGTGTATCATCTCCTTGTGTTTCCCTATGTCTTGTAATCTTCTTTCTCTTTCTTTCCCATTTAGAGTGCAGTGCACTCTAGTTAGGGTTCCAAAGTGGAAAAGATCAGTCCCAGGACACTAAGACATATACTTTTTTCAAGCTGACTTGATCTTAATGTCAAATGACCGTCCAGCAATATAGTGTTCAGCTTCTTTCAGATAGCATTCAGCACTCATAAAATGGATGGAGAAAGAGATTAAATTATTTTTAAATGGAAAGACTTTCATATAAGATAAAAAAAAGTACACATAGATAACAAAATCTTAATAGGAAAATCAAGTTCCTGTTTTTTTGAATCAAGCAGTCTGGGATTTGGTAAACTCCCACCATAAGGGTATTTTGTCCATGCTTTCTTTTTTTTCTGTCACTGTCAAAAAATACACTTTTGTATCTTTATTAGAAGAAGGTAGGGGAGGTTTTAATCTTAAAACTTTCCATAACATGGATGAATTGGCTACTACCCTCCTG
The DNA here is from genome assembly GCF_034638445.1 of Ciconia boyciana. Taxonomy (NCBI): domain Eukaryota; kingdom Metazoa; phylum Chordata; class Aves; order Ciconiiformes; family Ciconiidae; genus Ciconia; species Ciconia boyciana. The sequence goes on from NC_132934.1 coordinate 180,471,666, forward strand.
TGTAATAAAGGTGACAGAAGACCTTATCCTAAGCAACTGATTGCTGACAGTGTCATCCACTCATAACCATTAGCACTAACAAATTGAAATAATTGTAAAAAAAACATCCTGAGACCCATATTTATGACTGAATGAACAACAGATCTACCAGCAGACCAGCAGAACTGAATTTTTCAGTGTTATAATGTGTGATGCATGCAATACTAAATGATTCAGCATATTCGTATTCTGTTAGAATAAGAAACACTACATATGCCTTGGGTTTCCTTAATGTCATTAATGCATGCTAAAATCAGTAATAAATTATAGCTTTTAATTATCTTTTAATTAAACTCATTCTGTCAGTATATCAATTGCAAATTTGACCTTTGGTATCCATCCACCTTGGAATGTGTTTATGGCATTTTCTTTCAAAAGATTTCAGGATCAGAATTTTAAATTGTCTTCTATACAATATTTCAAAAGTTGAGTACTAATTGCAACTGAGCAAATTCAAATGAGTGACGTTTTGTCTAAAACTGTTTCCTTTTTAATGATAAACTGTTTTAGAACACAATGGCAATATTCTAATAGACTGTTTATATTTTCATTGCATGCCTAATTTATTTCCATGAATGAAACACATGTATATATTTAGGAAAAAAAAAATCTTGACCAATTTAATTTTCCATTAAGCATATTTAGTTTTCTTATCCATTTTGTAAAATACTTATTATTCAGCTTCCACTGAAGAAAAATCTAAACAATTTTCCTATATGCAAAGACCTCAGGAGCATTAATAAGAATTGAACTATGCTCATGTCCTAAATAGTAGAAATATTGAGTGATTTCAACTGGAACAAAAGTTTCAATCAATGCTTGAGAAGGCAAGGGGAGGAGAGGAAAGTAAGAAGAATGAGAATAGGTTTTTTTTTCTTCAAAAGCTTTTAATCTTATTTGTGAAAGCAATTCCTAAAGGAATCTTCCAGTAGACTTCAATAAAAATTGCACTGAGCAATCAGTGAGAGCTGAATATCAAAAGACAAGATAGCAAAGAATCGGTTCTAGTATTTTTATTCCAAAACTTTTCTTTTTTTAAATCATATGCTTCTTTTTAAAGTCAGCTAAACATTTCTAGGAAGCAATTCATTACAGCTATTTAAGATACAAGACGTAGTGTGGGATTCCCTTCGTGAATCTCCATTTTCACTTGCTACATAAATAGTTTGAACTAAGCATATGAATACTATAGGACTAACAGCTGAGATTAATCCCTTCATTTGTGGATTCTTGATTTCCTTACTGATTTGTAACAATGAAAATGGGTAAAATAGGTAAGTATTGTTAGACATATTTCCTTACCCTTTTCTACATTTTTCACTGTGATATAATGAAGATTTTTTTTTTCTTTTTTTTTTTCTGTGAAGACTGAATAAAGGCTTTCTGGACTATTTATTAAAAGAACCAATAAATAAAGTAGATTACACCATTCCATTATTGTGGTTCTCAAATGTGCCTTTGAATATGCTGCATCCAAAGAAAACCTTTAAAAGACAAAGAACACCAGGGTGAAATGGACTTCAGTTTAGTCTCTGAAAAAAGTCATACACAATACTTTATTTGTGACCAATATTGTTTTTTTCTGATGCATGACATAGCTTCTATTAAGTATTTTTGTGAAAATATACATATAGCCATGCCTTATTACTTAACTGAAAATCATGGAAAACATATCTCTCAATCTCTCATTAACAGAAAACTATATTTCTTTCATCAGTCATGTAAACCAGGAACTAGACATATTTGGTACCTTTTGGTACCTCTGTGTTCCATTTGGTTTTGCTTATACTCTGACAGAAAATAGCTAGCCATCTTTTAAATCGGGTCCTTTTTCCTTTCCTGATGTAAGTAAGGCTTAATACACAGAGGTCCTCTAAATATAAATTATGGAGCTACATGTGAAAAATAAATAAGGCTTAATTTTCATGTCTTTAGGTTTTTACATAGTGAATAACAACACTGTTTATGAGAACAGAGTAATAATAATAGATTTCATGGTGGAAGAGCATTTAAAAGAAAGACCTGAATCAAGAGGAAGCAGAAGTACACTTCAATAGAGAAAGTGTAATACTAAAAAGCCTGTAAGGTTGTAAAGATAAAAATTATATGAATTGCATAAAATTTAAAAGAATATAAAGGAAGTGGCTATGCAAACAATGCACACATAAAATCTAAATAAAACATTACTATAAACATCTTTGATTTCATATCCAATTAAAAAGGGTATAAATGGGGTAGAAAAAAATGCATTGCAAATGTAATTTCTAGCCCCTGTTCCTACAAATAAGTTTCTATATTCTTGAGATAAACTAAATACTGTTGTGTTGCTAAGCTCCGTCAACAAGTGTCTTATGATTCAAACAGATGTTCCTGTTTTTCAGGCCCATTGGTGCCAACACTCAGTGTAACTTTGCCCAGAGGAGTAAGGGAACTAATAGAGTATATCTGTAGCATTAAACTGCTGAGAAATGGTCCATCTATGCCAGAGATTTGCTTCAGAGAACACAGACTTTTATTCAGATTTTGTTTCCCCACAGCACTCATCATAGATATCCCAAATACCTATGAGTCACTCAAGGGTATAAATGGGATAAAATTAGTAATGGACTGGTTTGCATTGTAGCTAATTTCCCAGAGACACAAAGCAAATCTAAAAAAGGTTATATGCATACATTTTTAATTACAAACTTTTACAACTTAAACATATTGGATTGCAAGCAAATCAAGGATCACTTACTTCCCTGGGCCACCATAATCAAGGAATAAAATCCTATTTATTTGATTGATTGGATCCTATAATGTGGCTTTCGCCACACACATTAAAGTAACACACAAAAAAGGTACTTATTCAGAGGTAAAAACTATTTTTTATGGCTCTACTTTGTTAAAACTACTTCAAAAAAAAAAGTAACTTGATTTTCAACAGTAAATAGATGGAGAAGGGACTCAACACATCAGTTTTTCACTTGCAAAGTTCAGACAAATATACAAGCTTAGGAAGAAAGATAACTGTGAAAACATAAGCAAGATCCATTGTAGAATTCATAAGAATAAAATATTTGTGTTTGCAACCTGTGGTATCTGGAGGATATGGATTTTCTGCTGAATGTTCTTTTACTTCTTATTATGAACTGTGATTTAATTTTGACCTGTAAGAGCCTGCATTGTTTTGGAGGGTTTTTTGAGTGGGAGGGGGGAATTTGTGTGGTTTTGTAAATTTCACTAGCAAAAGATTGGGCCATTTCAATCTTTTAAACATAATAGCACACATCTCCTTCATGTCCTTTAGAATTACTGTGTAAGCCCTGTTCATGGATAATATATTTCCATCATTTCCCAGATAAAATATCGCATGTAACTAACGGATAGCAAACTTATTGTGTTCCAGATGTTGTATGTCTCCTGTACATATGCTGCTTAGAAAGCTAGTACATAAACAGTAAACCTAATGAATAAATATTTGTATCTTATTTACTGGAAAGATATAGGGCATCTTCACAGCAAGCTCATTACAGTACACCTACATCACACTCTTTCCATGCACTCAGTGGAGTTGACCTTTTGTATGCCCAGGATTTCGGGATGTTTGGAAACTCTAAATATCCTCTGAACAGATTGGCAGATGTTCAAAAATTCAAGGTTACAGGATACCTTGAATTCAGCCTACATGCAAATTCCAAGTGGCCAGTGAAGATCTTAGAGAAATCTGAATGCATAATAGATCCACTCATGACATTTGCTTTATGAAAATGCTTGACGTCTAAAAACTTTGATTAGCCCAAGCTTTAAGAACTATTTTTTTTAAATTAATAAATACCCTGTATGTAAAAAGGTGAGATGGAACCTTGATTAATAATTGTGTATAGGGTCATGACCAGACACATTCTTTTCCAAGTAACATCCTACTTCTTCAGTTTTTAAAAAATCCTTAGTCTTTAATGAGACATCTCTGGAAACTGATATATGGTAAGTAAATCTCTAGTTCAGAGTTCAAATAAGATTGCATATGTGGTTAAAAATATGGGACACCTTCCTGAATTTGTTAGAAAGGACATTAATTTTATTTTCCTGTCCAAATGGACGCTTCTGTTTATAAGCAACCCATGGCTTCTTTTGGAGGAGAACTAGTATGATGGACTTCTGTTATAATCTTAATAATTTCTCAGAGAATGGAAGCAGATAGGTTCTTACTATTGTTTTTGTAAAACATTAAAATTTATTAGGGGGTTGGTCCTTATCTTCACAAATTAACAATCAAAAGAGGAACAGAGACTCTGAGAAATGAATGGACCTTCTCTTTTTTTATGTTATTTTATTTTTTTCAGAAAACTCAAATAGTGCAAGTTTGGTTTGATGTAAATAAATATCTGGGAAATTACCCAAATAATGAAGGTTCCAGGCCATATTTTTTAATATTTTAAGCTATTCCTAAATCTTTTATAACACCGAGTATGAAACTTCCTCAGACAGCAGACATTAAGGGGGAGGAATAGTCACTTTTCCTTCACTAGTACTTCTGCATTTAATAATAAACAGGTCTTCCTGGCAATAAATGAAGCATGATCAGCATGTTTCTTAATTATTTTTTCACATCCACACAGTCCCAAATGAAGTTCCAGGTCCCTGATCTTCAGTGGTAACCCTGCATTTTTAGAAGGCCAAAGCTCATACAGAAGATTTATATTTTCTTTGACCTGAAGACCATTATATAAAGGTGTAAACAATCTAAAGGCACGTTTTGGAGTCTGAGTGCCAAATAGTACTAAACAATAGCTGTTTCAAACTTTACCTCTTAAGGAGAGTCCTAATACGTGAAAAAAGAACAAGGCCACTAAGAAGTAAATGATGTAACTACTGTATGAGTAATTTACATTTTTACCTTCACATTGAAGAATAAGTAGCATTAATATTAAACATGGAAAGCAAAAGTTACTTCATACAATTCCCTTAGGGTAATGTAGACAGTCCATTTAAAATAGATGTTGTAGAACCTCTAACAATTAATTGCATACTGTTTGCAGTAGCAAATTAATGTATCAAGCAGGTATGTGGAAATGTTACTTTATGTGACTCACAGAAGGTATAATATAAGATAATTCCATTAAGGGAAGTAGAAAAAAAAGTTACACTGAAAGATTAGGGTAGTTATAGGAAGATGCATTTTCATCACTGCAGGTTCACTTCAGTAAGTTTAAGTATTGTACAAAGCTAATTCAGAAGGTTTGTTTGTTTGTTGGTTAGGTTTTTTGCTTTGAATAAATCATAAAAAGACATTATTCAGTCCAAAACCCGTCTTTACCTAAAACAATAACATTTTTCTTTTATAAGTCTTTCTCACAGAAGATTGGATGGCACTAGCTCCTGAATAATAGTATATAGTGGCTTCACTCCTTACTAGGTGGTAGGTTCCTGCATTGCATTCCTTTTTTCATCTTGAAGGATTCCACATTCTCCATTCCGCAGAACTATGCACTAACTCCTGAGCTTATTCTAAGGTAGGCATGACTGTTTCTGCTGAAACTTGGGTACAAAAATTGCAACCAGAAATCTTGATTTTATAAAAGAGGATAAAGTACAGATAGAAAAAACAACAGCGCTAAATTATTTGTTTAAGCAATTAACTGATTTAGGGAAACATTAAAACATGTCTTTGTTCTCCAGAACATGTGAGAAGTTTATATTAGACTGTCACAGGATTTGAAAGAAAATAAAACAAGCACATAATGCTTGAGAGCTGATATAACAAGTAAGAAACATAAAACTTCCTTTTTTTTAAGCATTTTGTATTGACTAAACTTAGAAGTCTCCTCATTTCTTGTGCTGGTTGTTGTGAGTTTCATTTTTAGCTGCCTAATACCACTCTTTCAATGAAAGGTAATTTAACTTATTGACTTAGCATTGTGAAAGTAATTCCTGGAACTGACACCTTTTATTTAGCCATGATGGAACTGAACTTTATTAAAAACTACAACTCTTTATATAGTCTCCATTCTGCTTGATTTTTGGGAAGATAAAGGTATGTTAAGCACAAATGTTTCCAGTGCTCTCTATTCATTACTGATTATACTACTAGGAGATAGTAATAATAGCTTTCTGCTGATTAATTGCAATTAATGTTTCAGAGACTTAGAAGGTTATCTGCATTTTCTATTAAATTTTACCATAAAGAGTGGCTGAAAACTTAAGAAACCTGGTAACGAGGATACAGAAGAAAATATAAACTAGAAGAGGAAGTATTTGTCTTCATCTGCAAGCACTTTCCACAAGAGAGACAACAAATGCAAATTGTTAAACATCCTTTCAGATATTACATTCTGTTTAAAATAGTGGTGCATTTGGGAATTAGGTTTTGTGAGATCTATCCACTCTTACATTAAAGTTAAAGAGATTGGATGGCTCTAACTTTCTCTGTTCTTTCTAGCAGGAACTTTGGACATCTCTGATTGTTGCTTAGCACTCTATTTTGATGCAATCCTCTGAATAGGACATGAAATACAGAAAATGCCATTTAAACGTAACTAAGAAATTTTTCCGTGTGATGGTGGTCAAGCACTGGAACAGGTTGCCCAGAGAAGTTCTGGGATATCCATCTTTGATGATATTCAGAACCTGGCTTGACATGGCCCTGGGTGACCTGCTGCAGTTGACCCAGCTTTGGGTCAATGAGGCTGGACTAGACAATCTCCAAAGGTACCTTCCAACGTCAGACATTCTGCGGTTTTTCTGAACACCACCTTCCCTGGGATACATAAATTATGAAATTATCTACCATATGACTCAAGAAAATAAAAATTCCTTTGAATTTGTTTTCTGGTCTAACAAGAGATGTAATTAGCAATATTTTAAAATCCAATTGTTTAAAAAAAATAATTTAACAAGTCCTAAACTATGTACTATTTCAGTCTCCTTTTTTGCACCATCATACTTAAGTTCTTCCATATGGCATATATCCTAGCTTCATGCTGAAGGCATGGCTAGCTGATGGCTCTCCAAAGCACCAAGTCCTCCCACACCCATTCAGACTGTGCAGGCTGTGAAGAATGCAACAGACCTTTATTATCCTAACATTGCTCTTTGTGTTGGTTGTAAAGGTTATCTCATAGGTACCCTCAGCATGTCATAGATTTAATCATAGATTAATATGCTGTGGAAACTACAGATAGGCTGTAGGTACCAAGGCAGCAGAATATTTGCAGTAACAGACCTAAATTTAATCTACCAAGTTATGATACACCCTCTCCAGGTCGCATTTGTTCTGGTATCTTTTACCATGCACAGAGACTCTGCAGGCAGGATATGTTCAGTTTAAGATTAAACAGCTATTTTTTATTTAAATAGAGTAATATACATGTAGTAGAAATCTATGACTGGTGAGCTGCTAGGATAAGCATTAATATGTTTGCTATCCCGCATAAGATGCCTGACAAGTCTTTTCTGGTCAGGTAGTTAATAGGCAAGGAGCAATCTGCCTTCTGTTTCTTGGAACTGATTTGGTACCTGATGCTGCTGAGCTGTTGCCTTCCAGTTCCCTGCTTTATTCCTAGGGCTTAATACCTTTCCAATTCAATATTTTTTTTAAGGTTTTTAGAGTCACTAACTATCTGCATCCAAGCAATATCACCTCTGTCCATGCATTCTGTACTTGTACTATTGTAGCCTATGTACATTGCCAAAGCTTTTTTCTCACGGCTTAACAATTTTCTCAGTAAACCTAAATCAAGGTCACACTGTTGTTTTACATCTAATAATGCCTTGAATCAGAGACAGCTGAGAGATGTTTGGTGTTATGTCGATAGACATAGAGAATAGGATTCCCCAAACATCAAACACCAGAATTCTGAAACATGAAAGGATCATGCATCATACACCAGCTTGGGAGCCAATGTGGCTTCCATGAGGAAGCCATGTGGTTCACGAGGCACATGGAACATGATAAAATTACATACTTTCAAGATATAACAATCAAGCACAGCTTTTGGTAGGTACTAAGAGGTTAGGTATTTGGTTCTGGACAAAGCTGCATTTTCTGAGCGTCAGAACATTATCCCAAGGTAGCAACCTCCAAGAAACAAAACACTTTGTATGCTTTATTGATCACAGCAGCTACAGTGTTGGTAGACTTGCTGTTTTTGAACTGATTGTGAACCAATAAAAGTCTGGCATGGACAATTTTCAGAGGTGTAAACTCTATTTCTGAGACAGGGAAACAGTCTTAAAATGCATGTTGACTTTCAAGAGTTCTGACAGTTTCTGTGACAGTCCCATGTGTATTTCCTTTCCATCTTGCATTTGACAGATCACAGTAGATATACCCTTTCTGGGCAATAAATTACCTCACTGTTTAAATGTAATAATAACAGATCACAAAGACTTCTATGATGTCTTTAAGCAAACTGGCCATCCTTACTTTATCCCAAGAGAAAGTTTCCCCATCTGTTTGAAAAAGCCAGAAATACTGACATAAGAGACATGTGGCACTAATGCTTCCCTTCCTGCTATTCCTTTTGTTGAGTATCAGGCTTCCTTTTGATGGTCCTGAGCTTTCTAAATATGACTGTATTGAAGCTAGTTTCAAAACAAAACCAAAATGAATGTGGAAAGGTTGTTAATATAGGATATTTACAGAAGTATATATTTTTCTTATTGTAATTTTGGTACTTCTTTTCCCTAGCTAATGAATACTAGTTATCTTATTATTTTTTTCTTAATGAAAACAATCCATCTACTGCATTGTGCCACAAATTACCTTTTAAGTCTGAAGTGAGGCTCCATGCTGTTCTGTGAAGTTGCACATAGGTACAAAAGAAGAGGAGAATCTGATCCCCCACATGCAAATGTTTCAGAACATATAATTATTTTGCAGTTTTGAAGGTGGTGGGACAGATAGACAAAAACCTAGGTTTTTTTACTTCTTAGGTAGCTGAACTGATCAAACACTGTCATTTTTAAAACACTAGTGTTGAAAGTCAAATATTGATATTGACCAATTGGTATTGATCAAAATTATTATTGGTCATGATCTGCAAACTCATTCAAGATGTGGAACAGAGAAATTCCAAAAACTGGAGATACTGAAGCAACCACCACAGCAGACCACTGCCTGTCACCAGATCCGATATCTCTGGACCTTGCTGACAGACCTGGAAAAATCTGAATAAATCAACACTTAATCTTTCTGAGGATAATTTCCTTCATAAAATCACTGTAATGCCATGTTTTGGGCATTTGAATTCACTGAGCATTAATAACACTGATTCCCAATTATATAAATACATAAAAACAATAGTAAGAAAAGTGCTGATCAGGCAGAAAGCTGCTAAAATAACAGAGAAATGTTTCAAAAAGTAGGTGTTGCTATATATAACATTTATACCAATGAAAATGCTGTATAAGCCCTTTCTACTCCTTAGCCTTTGTTTCCTCTTTTCTATATTTACCATGGTTTTTTTCTCCACCTGTAGGAAATACATAAAAATTTCCCCCATTGGACCAAAACTGAAGAGAAAAAAACTCCCACCAAAATTTCATATTCTTCCTGTCAAAGAAGCCAGGGTGCTCTGCGATCCTTCTCCTGTTCTTCTTCAAGGAGACTAGAATGATACCCCAGTACTGGCTACTAACACGTAACTCTAAAGGAAATACTAAAAGAATTGGAAGGGCATGAATGCCATATTAAAACAGGTCTTGCTAGTGTCAGTGGGGAACCACTTCTTTGAGTAAGTAAGCTAGCTATTTTAATCTAAGCTTTCTGTATCACATGGTGTGGCATGTTGCTTTTTAGCCTATCCACCACCTGTGACTGAATTATTGCAGGGAATCTTTTGTCCTTGTGTGAGGCAGGTTGGAGCAGTATCTATAGTCTGAAAACTCCAAGAACAGCAGGAAACAAGGCAGTTTTTTTAAACAGATGAAATCCATCGGACAGGTACATCAGGGATTCTGTGTAAAATCTATTTTAAGCTCTAAGTGTGTGACTGGCAGTTGTGGAGAAAGTCTTGGAGTGCCTAACAACAAACTGGTACAAGGCACTTTAGAAGGTAGTGCTATTGTTCTTTGCCTGCTCTCTTTCCTCTGAAGTCTAGCCTGGCTTTTACAAGTAGGGCCTATGCTGGGAGAGAATAGTGATCACTACACATCCAAGGCAATGAGTAAATTCTCAGGGGAGCTAAGGAACATATGTGAAAGCAATCGCTGTGACTCATTTTGAAAGGTTACAGAATGCATTCCCCTAACACCCTGTCATTCTCTGTTCTGCTGACTAACATAGAAACAAGCATGGGACTCAGCTGCTCCCTTTCATACCCACCCTTCACTGTTTGCCTTATGCTTTCCACCCTTTCTGAGCACATCAAAGCTTTGGAGTTTGTGACAGCATTTCGCCTGAGGCAATTGCTGCTAGTAGGCTCTCTCCTGTACTCATGACTTGGTAGGACTATATATGTAATATTTTTACTCTGTGCAAAAAATATTTTCTAGACATGATCTGACAAAAAAAATCTCAAATTAAGTGCACATGTAAAAATATTAGTTATATTAAGAAAAATATCAGTTTAACAACACAAAAAACCTTTTTTTCTGGTCTGTGACTGGAAAGGTTGAGCAAGGAGCCAGTTGTTTGTCTTCATCTACTTTGTCAAAATAAAATTATAAGACAAAATTCCATGATGTCCATTATTCTAGAAAAAACTTCAATCCATTAAATTAATGACTGGCTTTTGCTTGCTATTTTGACTCCATAGGCTGTGAAACTCAGTGAAAAAGCTCTTTCCACAAATCACTTGTATTAGCGCAATTAGACACATGGCAAAACCTCATGGACGTTTAACGTTTTTAACAACTTGAATCTAGAAAAATGGTAATTACTCAGCCTTTTTACTTAACTCTTCTTGAAAAACTGAACTTTGTTTATGGATGTTTAACAGTGGAAGATGTGTTTTTGACAAGGACTATAGTTTCCTAGAAGATTGACTGAGAATTTAATTTAAAAAGGAGACTGAAAAAGCAATTTTGGAGGACAAAAACAAAAAATCATAAAACTATTCAATTTAACAGTTCTGGTCATTTTTGAATTAAGTACTTATTTTTTCTTAAGTCTTCAATTAAAAAGTAACTCTGTTTTCCTAGTATTCTATGATACCTCCTTTATTTAAAGCATAGGAACCTACAAATAGCAATAGCAGAGATGATGTGGACTACAAGAGGTATAATAGTTGACCTGTTACTAACTTAAAAGTTTCAGTATTTTAATTCTGAAACAGAATATGAAACTAAAGGTATTTTGGAATACAAAAAAGGAATAAGAAGTATAGTTTCTGACTATCCTAATTACAAGAAGGCAGGTGTGTTAAATTAAAACAGAAATAAAGTGTTATTCAAGGCACTTAGAACAGTCCCAGATTTCAAAGCAGTATTCATGATTCAGTTAGTGAATATTACTTTTTGAATCTGGCCATATTTCTGGCATCTTAGCTTGGGCCAACAAAACCAGATCTTTGAAAGTCACTACTCATGGCTGAAAATGTAAGGCAAATATAGATAAGAAAAATATAAAGATAATTCTTGTGTCCTCACTAATTGTTTTAAACAAGACTTATTTAGGATCAGCTTACTGTTTTCTTATTTATATTACTTAACCTTGTGTTCTTCTTTCATATTCATAAAATGTATTATTTTAGGCACATCATTGTGGTATGATGTTCTTTTCACAAATGTCATGACATTTGTCCTTCAGGCTGATTTCTACTCTCTTCCCTCATTAGCATTCCTGCTTGGCGACTGTCCATGCTCTTCTCCTTATTCCTGTGCCAATTCATGACACCTGGCCACAGTAACCTTTCAAACAGTTTAGGACGTGGAATTCCCTAGGTTTAGGATAATTTCAATATGCAGTTAAAGCTATGCATGTTTGGACAGATGCCCAGATGTTTCATGAGGCTCTATTCTCATTTATAATTTAAAAAATATGAACTTATTTTACCAAATAAAATAATATTTATTCAGATTTGATTCTTCAAGAGACATATGCACAATAATGCAGGAGGAGACACACCAGCAGAGGTACAAGAGAGATACCAGGAAAGGAGGGACACCAGAGAAGAAGAAACATTAAAGGAAAGCAAAATAGCTACCCAGAGCAGGGCAGAAGCAAAAGCAGCCACCCCAAGCAGGGACAGCAATGAGGTTGAGGAGGAGGTACAACTGCAAAAGGACTGCAGATGATGGAGGAACCCACACAGGAGCAACAGAGTAGAACCCACAGCGTACTGATCTCTAACTCCTCCACTGCCCATCACCTTGCCAAAGGGACTGGGTATAACGTGTGGCAGGGGAATTGGAGAATAGGAAGTGGGGAGGAAAGGTGTTTTGCCTAGGTGTTTGTTTGTTTCTTTGCTATTTTTCAATGCAAGAAACGGTAACCAAAAGTTTGCTAATTGGCAATTAATTAAATTGATTGAAGTTCCCTGACGTGAAATATTTTTTTGGCTCAGGACAGGCCTTCAGGCTTTTTGAAGTAAAATGTGTAATACTTTAGAAACTGATGCAATGCTTTCCTGTAAAAAGTTTTTTAGGAATTATGATAATATCCTCTTTATTACCAATTATACAAATAACATACTGATGAATTCTGAAGAAATGGTTACAATTCATAAAAGTATGATCACTAGATATGAAGTTATTTTAGATCATTTATGTAATTGATATAAATGGAGTCACTGGCCATAATCCATAATTAAACATGATTTTCATTTTTCAGCAAATTACATTTTTAATGTATAATGCCCTCTCTGTCTTTGTCTCATCTCCTGGGTAGCATTTATTTCTTCAAATTATAAACCCCCTCTTTCAATGTGGAATTATTTTTGAGTATTTAAAAATAAATCAGTTAATGAATTAACAGTACTTTAAAAAATAGACACTTTCAATGATATTAAAATATTCTGTTGGTCATAGTGTACTTTTTCCACAAATATACCTTGTAGTAACATGGTAGGCTCCCCAAACTCTTCGGCCAGTAACTTCAAAAGAAAGTAGGATTCTTTTTACTCTAACTTGTATTTATCCTGTGTTTACTCTAATCCCCTGTATTTATCCCATAAACACATGCCTTCAGACAGATAACTTTTCTGCAATTAGTTGTTTTTTAATGTGCTTGATATGTTTATTCCTGTATCTGGTTACCTTTGGATTTTTTTAAAATATGGCCTTACCTCTGTATTTCATGAATATGTTAGCCTCTTTCTGTACCACTATTTTAGTCTCTACTGACTAATCCAAAGTTCTAACCCTAAGAAGTATTTTTACATGTGTTTTCTAGACAAAAGCAAAAGCTATCAACAGATTATAACAATAATGTCTGCTCTGAAAGACATTGATAAATAACAGATGCTTCATGTGAATAAGCCCTGTGATAAATGTTTTCAAACAAGGATCAAGAAATCTTTTGATTAAAGTCAATAAAGCAGAATGATGCCTGGGAAATGCCCTTTAAGGTCAGTGGAACTACAGCCTAGATAGCCAAGAACATATTTCAACCCCAAATTTACCATGTCTTGCTGTAGGAGTTCTCCCTGCAGTTAATCTTGTGGTTAGTGTTTGGAGTTGATTTATATACAGACTGTTGTTGTAGAGTTTTCTAAAAAAATATTTCATATTTCTTTTCTTCTTAGGAGTGATTAGAGGTGAACATCTGTGCCCTACACAAATTATGACATTATGAAAGTAACTTTCAAAAATGTGTAAACAGATATGGTAGCTGTAACAGCTTGCTTATCTGTAGCAATATCTGACAAGCTATATTTGTTTAACTTTCTTCTTGGCATGTGTGTCAAATAATACATAAAAAAGTGCATACAGAAATATGTTAAAGTATAAGTAGTAGACACAATAAAACCTACATTTTCATATATATTGATGTGTCTAAGGTGAATGTAGTACCTAATACGTTAGATGTACTGCTACATTGTTAAGAAAACCCGACTATCTACATAGGTCTATATGCATAAAAGCCTAGAAAATTTGAGACTGACCATAAGTATAATAGAAAAATGAGATATTTGTCTACTATATTTAATCAGATGGTTTAAGGCTAGGATATATTTGTCCCATTCAGTTTTGTTGTTTGACAAAACGAAAATTTGATAGTCATTCATTAACAGCTTCCCATTAGAATGGCTGCACGTATGAAGTATGAAATTTTCCATGTAATATCCATCTGTATTACCTTAGATCAGGCTGATTATAAGGTGTTCTGCTTCTGGGGTGCTGAAGAGGGAGCCATCTGAGTTAGTACTCCATGATAAACAGAGAGGTCTGTCACAACGTTGCAGTTTTCTAGACAGAGAAATAAAGCTAACTGTGGAACAAAGCTCAGGTAAAAATCCTTGTAAGAATAAGGTCCTATTCAATGGCAACTGTGGCTATTCATGTTATCATGTAATAATTCAGCAGTATTTTTAGCAGCATGTGCTCTTGAAGTTACTATTAATCAACTATAGTAAACAACCAGGAAGAGAGAAATGTCAGAATGCTTTCATACTAGAGTACTACCAATGGAAGTCACAAAGACTGAAAACTGGTGATAAATGTGATCATTGAAGTGCATACATTTACAAACAAACAAACAAACTTTTTTGGAAAGGAGATATGGCAAACCCTGAACCACAGGGCATTTTCAGATAGTGCTACAGATGTTCAGGTTCAAGGGAGAATCAAACCTACATAATTCAGTCATAAAACTTCTACCTAAAACTGAGGTACTGAGTCATTCAAAATATGAGAGAAAAAATAGTTCATATAGTAACATATAATATAGTGCATACATGTATACATTTTTTTAAACTTAATTAAAACTTAGCTTTTTGGTCAGAAGAGCAGAAGCACTAGTTTTCTTCCTGTTCTTTTCATGATCTGGTCATATTTCCAATTAAAACATTAATTTCAAGAGCTGGGAAATAAACCCTCTGTGAACATAACATTGTTCAGTCTCAGCACGTGCTGTTCACTGTCCACGTTTTCCATCTCTGAATCTCCCTGTGTTTCCTTCTGCTCTTTTTCTTTTCATTTGAAACTACCATTTTCTGCTGGTTGCTAGAGCATCAATTATTTCTGTTGCATCAGAACACTTTAATAGTACTGATATTCTGTGTTCATTTGCAAAGCACTTGTTGGATGTTAGCTTTGGATCTCTCAACATGTTTCTTTGCTTATATGAACATGCTCCCAGCAGTTTAAGAACAAGTTCAAATCTCTTCCAAAGAACATTTGAAAACCCCTGTCTCCAAGTACCATACCACAAAGGTGTTTTCCTTATGTCCTATGCCTCAAAATCAAACCCTCCTCAATACATCCAGAACTGCTGTTCCCTTATTCCTTCACCTATTGTTGTTGTTATTATTATTAATTATAGCTATAGTTACTATTATTATAATAATTTTATATGCTTATTCTACAAAAAATATTACATTTGATCTGAATTTACCAATCATTTTTGGCTATTACAAAACAGCGTTTTGTGAAAGTAAGCCATTTTTTTCAGGAAAAAAGCAAAACTGAAATTGGACCATTCTTCAGTATGATACAGAATATAACAACCCCCTTGCAGGCTCAGTCAGACCATGAATAATCACCTATTTGAGGTTTTTACTTCTTAATTATTAGGATATGGGTGTGTTTCATTGATAATTCAATATGAAAATCCTTCTCCAAAGAAAAAATACTACTACTTTGGCTTGTTTGTTGGTTTGGTTTTTTTTCCTGGTGTGTCAGTTATTTAATACCAGTGCTTCACAAGTTCAGATAATATTGTCTGTTTCACAGAAACAAAACCGAAATAGACACAGATCTTCTATGTGACAGCACATTGATTTAAGACAGGGGTACGGGTTATCTGTCTTTTACCAAGGCTGACTACTGATTCTCTGCAAGACAGCAGGGTTTAATTCTTAGTCATTGAACAACTTGTGTATTCATTTGCATCTACAAAATGTGTCTAGAACTCTACCTTTTCAAAACAGTATTTTATATCATGCTGTTCAGAGGGCAAGACAGTGGAAAAAAATTCAAGCCCAACATTTTAGGCTGGCAAACCCTTGAAATATTGCTTCATAAAATTTCAAGCTTCTTTAACTGTTGCTCCTCTGAGATATTCATAAAGTTAGAAGGATATATTCCAGAGTCTTTTATAGAGCTGCACTGCCTTGATAGTTATTGAAGATCTTCCAAACCAATCTGTAACCTAGGGTAATGAGATTCAAACCTATGGCAAAAGAAGTTAGTTCATTGAAACCTCTCAATAAATCGTCTTACTGTAAGTGAATATGAGCTCTCTTCTCATATTTACCATATTAAAGTCTGTTGTTTTGTTACATTCTGCTGCGCTCTACTTGGAAAGATTCTTACTACAGAAGATTGGAAAGAAAATAATGCCAGCTACATAAGTATTAAATATATTTGCTGTACCCTCAAAGAAGAAGCGGCATAAAATATATTCCAAATGGAGCTGCAATATATGTGTGTCTTGGGGCAGGGGGGAATATCTAGACAAGAAAAAGCAAAAGCTGAGAAAGAGTTCTGCTTCTGTGAATATGAGGCCATCATTGTACTATAAGCAGATGCAAAACCTTTCTTGTTCCTACAGATAAAGGAGTAAACACTGTAGCATGCAAATGATTAAACAAAGCCATTTCTCTCAAAGCTCTTAAATAAAATATTGTCACATAAGTAGCAAAGAAAAGGAGTCTGGAATTTGCCTAGAAATTGTTACCGCATTAGCAGTGGAATGCAGTAGAGCTCTCTTTATGGCACAGCATGATCCAACAGCAAATTGTGCTCCCTGTGCATGGGTCGTGAAATTGTCTTCAAAGAAAAACTTAGATTCAAGTAAAGAAATTTCTATCAACTGTCTAAAATCCCATTCTGCAAACTGTATAAGCACTCAGAACAGAGATGCACAGTTTGGTCCCAAAGCTAAGAGAAGATCAAATGAGTGGTGTGTAGGGCTAGGCTGCATGTGCTGCAAAGAACAGATGAGACTTACAAGCATGATACAGGCTCTTTAGGAAGGACAGGATGCAAAGACGAGCAGGGGGAGTTGCCCTTTATGTGAGACAGCAGCTGGAGTGGATGGAGCTCAAGTGCATGGAGCTCTGCCTGGGGATGGATGAGGAGCCAAATGAGAGTTTATGGATTAGGATGAAAGAGCAAAGCAAAGGTGACATTATAGTAGGTGTCTGCTATACGCCACCTGACCAGGAAGAATAAGAGGATCAGGCCCTCTACAGACAGATAGGACCAGCCTCTCTCTCTGTGGCCCTGATCTTCATCTGGATATCTTCATCTAATATCTGCTGGAGTGACAATGCATCAGGACATAAGCAATCTAGGAGGTTTCTGGAGTACATTGATGACAACTTCCTCCTCCAAGTGACAGAGGAGCCAATAAGGAGAGGTGCTCCACTGAACTTCATATTCACCAACAAGGAGAGGGTCATTAAGGATATGAAGATCAAAGGCAGCCGTGGCTGCAGTGACCATGAGATGGTGGAGTCCAGGATCCTGAGGGCAGGGAGGAGGGTTAAAAGCAAGCTCACAACCCTGGACTTCAGGAGAGCAGACTTTGGCCTCTTCAAAGATCTGCTTGGAAAAGTCCCATGGGATAAGGCTCTTGAGGGGAGAGGGGCACAAGAAATCTGGCTGATATTCAAGGATCACCTCCTCCAGGCAAAATAGAGTTCCACTCCAATGAATATGCAGTCAGGCAAAAATGCCAGGAGGCCTGTGTGGATGAACAAAGAGCTCCTACCCAAACTCAGACACAAAAAGGAAGCATAGATGGTGGAAGCAAGGATGGGTAATCTGAGAGGAATACAAAAACATTGTCCAAGAATCCAGGGATGATGTTAGGAAAGCTAAAGCCCAAATGGAATTTAATCTGGCCAGGGATGTCAAAGACACCAGGAAGGGCTTCTATAAGTACCTAGGCAACAAAAGGAAGACTATGGGAAATATGGGCCCATTGCTCAATGAGGTAAGGAACCTGGTTACACAGGACATGGAAAAGGCTGAGGTACTGAATGCCGCCTTTGCCTCAGTCTTTACTAGCAAGACTGGCCTTCAAAATCCCAGGTCCTGGAAAACAATGGGAAAGGCTGGAGCAAGGAAAATGTACCCTTGGTGGAAGAGCATCAGGTCAGGGAATACTTAAGCCAACTGGACATCCATAAATCCATGGGCCCTGATGGGATGGACCCAAGGAGTGCTGAGGGAGCTGGCATATGTCATTGCAAGGCCACTCTTGATAATCTTTGATCAATCAAGGCAACTGGGAGAAGTGTCCAAAGACTGGAGGAAAGCAAATGTCATCTCCGTCTTCAAGAAAGGCGATAAGAAGGACCCAGGGAACTACACACTGGTCAGCCTCACCTTGAACCCCAGGAAGGTGATGTAGCACATTAAGAAGAAGAAAATTATCAGGAGACAGCATGGCTTCACCAAGGGGAAGTCATGCTTGACCAACTTGGTAACCTTCTGTTATGAAATGACTGGCTTGGTAGATGAGGGAAGAGTAGTGAATATTGTCTGTCTGGACTTCAGTAAGGTCTTTGAAACTGTCTCCTATAAGATCCTCATGGAGAATCTGTTGATATATGGGCTGGATGAGCAGACAGTGAGGTGGGTTGAAAACTAGCTGAATGACCAGGCCCAGAGGAAGGTGATCAGTGGCATGAGGTCTAGTTGGAGGCCAGTACCTAGCAGTGCACTCCAGGGTGTACCCAAAGTCCTGCACCTGGGGAGGACCAGCCCCAGGCACCAATATGTGATGGGGGCCATCCAACTAGAAAGCAGCTTGTCAGAAAAGGACCTAGGGGTCCTGGTGAATACAAAGTTGAACATGTGCCAACCATGTGCCCTTGTGCAAAAAAAGGCTAATGGTATCTTGGGCTGCATTAGACAAACTATTGCCAGCAGGTCGAGGGAGGTGTTCCTTCCCCTTTATTCATCGCTGGTGAGCCCACACCTGGAGTAGCATGTCCAGTTCTGGGCTCGTCAGTACAAGAGAGGCATGGACATACTGGAGGAAGTCCAGCAAAGGACCACAAAGATGATGAAGGAACTGGAGCATCTTTCCTATGAGGAAAGGCTGGGAGAGGTGGGACTGTTTGACCTGGAGAAGAAAAGACTTGGGGGGGATCTTATGAATGTATGTAAACATTTGAAGGGAGGGCACAAAGAAGACGGAGCCAGACTCTCTTCAGTAGTGTGCAGTGATAGGACCAGAGGCAATGGGCACACACTGAAACACAGGAGTCTCCATCTGAACATCAGGAAACACTTTTTTACTGTGAGGGTGGCTGAGCACTGGTGCAGGTTGCCCAGGGAGGTTGTGGAGTCTCCATCCTTGGGAGATATTCAAAAGCCATCTGGACATGGTCCTGGGCAACCAGCTGGCGCAGCTTGAGCAAGGGAGTTGGACAAGATGACCTCCAGAGGTCCCTTCCAACCTCATCCATTCTGTGATTCTGTGGTAAGATGGATGTTTAGGATAGGCAGTGAAGGGAAAAGAAGCATGGCAAGTAATGTGGAAGCTGAAAGACAATAAATAATTGCTAAGCTTTGCTGCATCACACTCCAGTTTCCTAAGATCCAACATGTTTGATGGTTGTTTAAAACCGTGTAAACATCAGTAAATCATAAATAAGCTCCTTTTTTGCGGGGTTGTTTTAATGCTAGACTTTTGTCCTGGTTTCAGCTGGGATAGAGTTAATTTTCTTCCTAGTAGTTGGTATAGTACTGTGTTTTGGATTTAGGATGAGAATAATGTTAATAACACACTGATGTTTTAGTTGTTACTAAGAAGTGCTTACATAAGTCAAGGACTTTCAGTTTCTCATACTGCCTTGACAGTGAGGAGGCCAGAGGTGCACAAGAAACTGGGAGGGGGCACAGCCAGGACAGCTGACCCAAACTGGCCAAAGGGATATTCCATACCATATGATATATTGATATATGATATTCCATACCATATGATATATTGATATATATCATATTGATGTATGATATGATATATATGATATAGGGATATTCCATACCATACGTATATAAACTGGGGGGAGCTGGCCAGGGAGCAGTGATCGCTGCTCAGGGATGGGCTGGACATTGGTCAGCAGGTTGTGAGCCATTGCATTGTGCATCCCTTGTTTTGTATATTCTTTTATCATTATTATTCTTTTCCCTTCTTTTTTTGTCCTATTAAATTGCCTTTATCTCAACCCACGAGTTTTACCTTTTTTCCAATTCTCTCCCCCATCCCACTGGGGGGAATGAGCAAACGGCTATGTAGTGCTTAGCTGCCTGCCAGGTTAAACCACAACAACTTTCCTTTTCCTTCTGTTTTCCTCACTCCTCATTTGCATTTCCATTTTAATAAAGCATTTGAAACGTTTGTCAAATCTTCCTCATAGTATTCATACTAGATAATGGATGGACTGGAATTACAAAGTGATTGAAGAAAAAAGCAAACATGAAATAAAACTGCTTTTCTGAATATGGAGTGAAACGTTAGAAACATTTGAGGTTTGCTATCTGCTGCTGAGCATCCCAAGACCATGTGCTAACACCACAATCTGAAGCACTTCGCTGCATCCCTAGGACTATCTGAAGGCAAAGTCTTTGTCAGTTTTCTTGGCAAACAATGAATAAACTAAATTGCAGGCTAAATAGGCATGAGTGCATTAAACAGATGCAGACTATGTAACTTAGTGTAGCAGGTCACCATTAGATCTAAAGCGATTGCCCAAATTATTTGTTCCTAAAACTGGCTCTGCCTGCATGCCTCACATCGACTGTAGAAAGAAACGGGAATATGTCTTTTAGGAAACTTTTTTTTTTTTAACCTAATACTTTGTGTTAAAAGGCTGATTTTATTGAAAATTCATTATTTAGTAATTCATAAAATGAAACTCTGAAATGCCAGGTTCTATTCAACCTTCTAACACATAAATTTGAGCACTTCTGCTTAAAATCCTTGCAAGTACAATGCAAAAAGTAACTGAAAAAGATGTGAAGGAATTTAATTTAGCAACAACATTTATAGGGGCTTAGTAGCTTTTTTTTTTCTATTTTAGTTGCAGGTGTAATTGTTATCTATTTTATTTTGGTTAAATAAATTGATAGTCAAATGATGAATATTGTCAAAACTGTTTATCTTCATCAGTCACAATTACCCAACTCATATAAATAAGATATTTTATACTGTTTTAAAATTATTGAGACATATTCTCACCTCATACCTGTCAGTATAGCATTATTGGGTTCGGTGCTGAACACAACACTTTGCAAAGTTTGACCAGTAAAGTTTTACCTGGAGTGCAAATCTACATATTTTTCTTGTGGGGCTTGTTAGGTTTTCTTCTATCACCTCTGACAACTGATTATTTTTGTTCCATAAACATTGTGAAAGCCTTTTGTAGCCCTACAGACAGTTTTACCGTCCCTTAGAATGGACCCTGACATCCTAGTCTTTCCTCAGAGTTTTCCAAACTTTCTATCCTTTTGGTTTTGTCTTCTGAATTTTCTGCAATTTTACTGTCTTTTTAGCAGTTTAAAATGTGATGTGCAAAATGAAAACTATCACTCCTTCTGAAAAGAAACCAATCATAACTCAAGCAGAACTGTTGCTATTTCTGGATTTGAAACTGTTCATTTTACTGAAAACAGCTGTTGAATTTGACATTATTGCAAATGAATCACAAAATGTAAAGGTAAAGAACTAATTTTTATTTCTTCATATGGTACTATAACTGGTAAGCTCTATGTAGGAACTATTTCACTCATGCATTTATTTATACATACATAACCATATAAAAATTCAATAATAAACATGTAATCTATGATTTATACTTAAACTAGCATTAAATTTCAGTGAGAAACAACTTAAAATGAGGGTCAGTATCATTAGCTGCATTGAATTCCACATAGTGTTAAAAATGATAGAAATTTCAGATTTGTTCTTTAGACATATATATTGGTATAAAATCACCTGTTGTATTTGTTTTTCTACTGACAATGATTTTAGAGTGAGAACAGATTTAACATATGGTTATGCTTAAAATCATCAATCTCATACTTCGTATTTCCTGTGGATCATTTCTCTGCAGTTTAACTTTTTTAGTACTTCTGACATGTAATGACTACCTGTCCTATTATCCTTGCTTGAATGAACGGAAAGTGACATAACATCAAAATATATACCTATATACAAAGCTTTGACATTCTAGCAGGAGTATTTCCACACAAATACATGTCTAGTAATTATAATATTTATCCATAAAAAAATTCAGCTGAAGAAAAACAGTTCACATGGGTATCTGTAGATTGGATAAATGGCAACCTCTTTATTTAAAACTTACTTTTATACAAGGTATTCAATCCAGCTGTTTTTTGACTGTCCTACTGCTGTCATGAGTGAGCATCAAGTGGCTCAGCATCTCCATGTCATGATCCTGTGCTAAGGCAAAATGGCTAGTCTAGAAACAGTCTGTGGCTTTAGTTTTCTGGTCAAATACATAATTAAAAAAATCTGTTTATAATTTGAGAATCAGATAAAACACAGAATTATTTGGAATAACACTTTACAAAATGGTAGTGATGATGGGAAAAAAATCTAAACTTGAAGGGATTGCTAATGACTGAAACAACACTCTGGAGCACAGTAAGTACACAGTATTTGTACACACTGATAACATAGTTAAAGGTCTTCTGTCACTGTTTTGCTTGACATGACACATCACATATGTAAAGTAATTGAAAAGTGATTATAATTTTTTTTTTCTGTTGTCAAATATTTGTCTCTGTGTATAGTAACTACAGTATCTCTCAAGGTGATCTGATATCTGTCTTCATTAGGATAGTACCAATTGATAATCAAAGTTTTATCTTCATGAAGATTTCTGACCTCATTCTTCAAGAGAAATTTACGATTAGCTACCAAGTTTCCTTGGACTTTTCCTGGGAATTTTCAGAATTTGTATCATAATCTAACTCTATTTTTATGAAACTGATTTGTACATTTGTGCTTATGGTAGAAATAACAAACATGAATCACATATTTAATATCTTCCACAAGAAATAATCAACACCTGTTTTACATAGGCATACAGGTATCTAAATGGATTGATGAAGTGTTGCAATGATCATAAAAGATCCTTTTTGTTCAGCAGAATTGTCTTATTGATTTTATGCACTACACTGTGCATGCCCAACAATTATCTGAAGTAATTAATTTTAGCAGTATGAGTTAGAAAATGTATTTTTGTGTTATATTTCTGCACTGCCTTATGCTATAGGACTCTAGTCCAGTGTATTTTATTTTACCAAGGCCATGAGATACTATTGTGAAGCTAATTTATTAATAAGGACTCAGATGAGTCCTCACAGGTGGTCAGGTGGTGGGAAATAATGCTATGACCTGAGAAAAGAATGAACAGAATTATATGAAAGATGGAGCCATAGCTTTATTTATTTACACCTGAATGTAGTATATACCCGGGTAGAAACCTTAGTTAAGAAAAAGTGAAGCAACAGAACTCTGGAAAAATATTCTTCAATGAAAATTCTATTTTATAGGTTTTTTTCTTTCTTTCAGCTACTGATCTTTGTTTACTGAAGTGCTATTGCAAATAAATTGAGCAAGGAGTCAGCTCAAACAAATTGAGCAGGAGTCATCGCACTAAATGAGACAGTTGTACCTGAGCTAGTCAGCATAGGTTTCTTCTTTAACCAGTGATGAGGAAAAAAACAATGACAACAACAACAAAAAATAAACCAACCCCCCAAGTTTAAAAAAAAAGCCACCTGCTTTTTTTGTTTATTTTAGTCATCTGTATGAATGAAATATTCTTCTTTTTTTCCTGTTGTATCCATTGCAGAGAGAGAGCGCGAAGAGCGCAGTCAAAACAAAAGGAACACTAGGATATGCTTTGAGACTGTTTGAACTCAGGGATAGTCTTAATCCGATTAATATGGAAAAACCCAAAAGTTCTTTTTAGCATGCAGTGTGATCAATTAAAATTTTCAGTAACTTTCAATAATTTTAGGGAGAAAATATTTCACAAACATTTTGCTTTTAACTTGCATGACAAGTTAAAACTTTTTAACATCACATTTCATATACGTACATATGTGTATATATATTTATATATACACATATATTTAGTTTCTAAGGCAGGAATAATAAAATGCATAATGATTCAATACAGCTGCTCATATTTCCAAATACCCTGAATAATACATTCAATAATATGTATTAATTTTTACAGGACAAAAATATTCTGCCAGACATTTGTTTTTATTTTGCTGTTAATATTTTAGTTTGAAAGTACAAAGTAACACTTTTGCAACATATTAACATTATGGAAACAGTTTCCTAATATTAAAATATCAAGAAATATTTCAAAACACATATTTCAAATAATTACAATATAATAATTGGATTGAAATGCAAGATAGATTTTTTTTGTCTGCCACTCCACCCCCACAGGTAGAATTTGTTTCACTCATTCCAGATTTTGTTATATTTGTTATTTTATTAACCCTCAAAGTTAAATATTGACTTTAGTTTATGCAAAATGCAAATGCATTTTAGCAAATGCAATCTTCCTCTAGATATCTTGATATTCATCACAGTCAGTATCAGTTTTAAAAGTATAAACTTTTAACAGAAACAATGTCTCAGCTTCAGGAATACCATGCAGAACTTTGGTATGTATTGTCTCTTAGATATGTTATCAAATAGGAAACTTATGTCCTAAGAAAAATCAAGCCTTTTAACTACCCATGAGCAACACACTGCAAAGTCTTTACATTAGAGAACATAATTTAACTTTTGCAAAATTATATTTTAAGTAGTTTCTATTTGCATATGTTAAATCCTCCTCCTATCTACTATAATTGTCAAATAAGATGAGATGATCCACAATAATGAATAATCATAATTAACTAGCTAAGAAGCATGCCTCACTTCACTTTCCTTGCACCGTTATCAATGTCACTATCAGCTTTCTGCACATGGAGACTATTATAGCAGCTGTCATAGAATTAAATGAAATCTATCTGGCAACATCTGGCTCCTCAGAAGAAAATATGAATAATTTCACTGGCTTTCCCCATCTCTGCCTGCTGTATTCTAATTATGATGTAATGGAGGACATCAGCATGCTGTGGACTTGGTGATTAACCCAGGGCAGCTGAGAAATAGGCCTAGTGAGATGAGCAAGGCACATAGATCAGCTCAATCAATTATCTTTTTTCTCAAGGCTCTTAAATACAGCAGTGACCTTGTGATGGGAAACAGTAAGTTACACTTGAACCCATTTAGGAGGTCAGATATTTCACAATACATTACAAGAACTAAATGCTTGTTTTTCAATTCAGTTATATGAAAAAGGAGTATTACATATGTATATATAACATACAAAGTGTGTATATACATACACACAGACACACACACACACACTTTGCAAGCCTTTATTTTTCTAATAAATTTTCTAATACTTTATTTTTCTAATACAATCCTTAGCTTGTTCACTTTCTCTTTTCAGAATTAGCATATGCAGCCTTTCCTCCCTTGTTTGGTTACTATTCTGATTAAGCATCTGTCTGCAGGTATTAAAGTAATATGGAAAAGGATATGTCAGTATAGTGAATAGAAAAAGAAAAACAAGCTAAAGGCTTTCAAATATTATTTCCAGTCCTCACACATAAGTGTGGACACATCAACAAAATCTCAGTATTAGAGTATACTCACTTGTACCACCTCTGTTCTGGAGACTAATTTAGATTGCAGATGCATCCAGTTCCTTGCCTGAAATATTCATTCAAGCAGTTATCACTATAGAGCAATTGGACTAATGATCCTGGATTTATTCTGGTAGCATTCTATGGTGCCTACACTAGATTAAGCAATTCAGTGCAGTCAGACACTCATCCACATTGTCCTATTTGGCATAACTTGCAGACACTTTGTGCTATCACAGCAGTTATAACAGAATGGGGAATCTACATCCTGACATAGTTTCCTGCACTACTTATTTTAAAGACAAAGTAAGAACCATTGATCAAAATAGAGACAAAGAGTAAACATGGAGAATGAATCAAAGCCATTAAAATGAATCATTTTAAAGGAAGATGGATTATTTTCACAAGGGAAGTAAAAAAAATGGTGTGATCTTCAGTGAATCATTCATGGCAAAAAAGCCACTTGAATGTTACTACTGTGAGCAGGGCTCTTTCTGCTACTTCAAGACACAATGTAATCTTTCATTCTAATTATTAGAGGGGAATCAATGTCATAGGATTTAGCAATTTTCTAGTGCCAGATGCTGCTGCAACCAGTTTTGTTTATTTAAATACTGAATTACAACTTCAAGTCTTTGTAAATATAAAGATTGAATTTGCTTTTATTTATTTATTTATATTTACTTGATTTATGAGGGGTTTTTTGTTGCCCGTACTAAAAGGTAGCCTTTACTGGAACCAAAATTTACTCCTCAGTATTTAGTGGGCATAATGAACATAATGCTCGGCATTAAAACCATACTTTTTTATTTGCTCCTGTATGTCATGAATTATATAACTTTGTTATGCCCGTTGCAGACAGGCTAGATTCAGAAAGAGAGTTTGTTACCTGCAAGTGAGGAACTACCACAACAATATTCTAAACTCCTGGCAAGCAATCCAAAATCCAGAGTAGCTGACAAAATTCAAAGTTTAAAAATATAATTCAGTAGACCCACCAACTGAGTACTGACTTAGAGTTACCCAACAGCAATATGCTAAGGACAGGCATATATTTTTAAATTCTATCTTCCTCAAGAATGTAGAGGATACTTAAGTCCAGGCTGCATTTCTATCCCAGTCTTTTTCCCCAGTTACTTCCTTAGCTATGAGTATAGCTGAAAAACTAAAAAAAAAAAAAAAGACTTAGAGATAAAAATTGATCACTATTAACCAAAAAGGATTTGAAAAATGAGAGCCCTTTCAAACCTCATTGAATTTGGTGAAGAATTGAATTTCACTACTAGCTATGACTTCCAAGTAATCAAGATACCTCAGAAGCCTGAGCAGACAGACCATGGATAGTTGAAGTCCTTCTTTCACCCTACTGCCTCTTGACTACAATTAAGTTTGATAATTCCAAGGGTCTGAAAAAGTGTGGTTATTTAAGAACTTGGATAAATTACTATTAGTTTCCATGACTGGTTACTAGCCTCTGTATCACTGAAGCCATTTGCATCTAATCCACTTAGGCTGAAGTGAGAACAAGACTAGCCTGCGAAAGGCTATTGGATCTGTTCTGTTATAGACAGAGAATAAAATCTTCTGAGTTTTTCCCTGCTGACACTGTTTAAAACATGGGGAAATGAAATTCCTGAAGACATTTACGAAGTTGTATTATAAAAATGCACAGCTTTTTTCTTGACAACAAGTTAATGTCTGACATCAGGAATATTAATCTGCCTTGGACTGTCATTTTATAACATTTTCACCAATCTGTGACACAAATTTAAATTACAATTATGTTTCACCTGAAAAGCTTTACTTATGAATTCCTATTCTCTTACTCATTAAAAGAGGATACCAACATACCTTATTGTCCTCATTGTCAAGTCAACATTTGTTGAATAAAAAGGGCCTAATAACTGTCTGAAAGAATGAATGTAAATTAATGTGTGAAATTATTTTCTAGAAAATTTGCTTCTGGAACATTCAGTTTATTATAATGTAAGAAGTCTCATGTGGGAGGTTAGCAATCCTTTGGTGGGTTGACTCAGAAGGTAATTTCAAAGTAAAATCAAAAAGTAATCAATAGGCAAAAATATAATTTGACCATACTCAGAAATTGCATCTGAAAATATTCTGGTTTGTTAATTTAGGAATCATGAGAATGGTCCCCAAATTATATTATACACATACTTTCAATTCACATCTGTGAAGAGGGGTTGAATTTTTGAAGGCTTCCATTTTATGCTCTATTAATTTAAGTAATATAATAGAGGATGAATCAGCTAATCATAGCCTGATGTTTCAGTTAAAGTGAAAAACATGGTAAGAATTTTGCCACAAAGATACTCTGTGGGAAAAGAACAATAAATTTTGTTTTTCTCAGCTCTTACTAGCTATGGAACAAAAAACAGTCTCACAAAAAGTAATATGAGATTTCAGTTGGGAAAGGCACAGCTTGAGTTTGTGGAAAAGCTCTTATTTTTATATCTGATCAGCAATATGGTTTTGTGTTTTGTGATCACAAGTTTTTTCTCTGTCTCATTTTTAGTGAAAAGCCCTGCTGTTTACTTCCCACATATAGCAAGTGTTATGTCCCCCTAGGCTATAATATTAAACATCCTGACACACACTTGTTTCAGTTCCCTTGATGGTGCTTTAGACTGAAATGGGTTTATTGGGTTTCCGCCAAGCTTCGGTAACATAATGTCTTTGAACTTTTTCCACATGTGGTATAATTAACATCTAAATTTTTTAAAGAACAAGTAGGAGGCCAAAAGTGGATGTTTTTTATCAAAAATAATAAAGCATTGTTTAAGATTTAATGAAATAGTATCAGTAGTGTCAACACATCCTTTATTAAATGAACTTTGCTATTTATTCTGGTGAAGAGACTACTTTTTTAATAAAGCAGCGATCTTTTCAGGAATGGCAAAAGTCTTTAAAAAAAAAAAAAGAATCAGTGTATTTGTTTTATTTTATATATATTTTCTGCAGGGTATCACCTTATTTAATACAATGACTGTGAATTGAATCCACCAAGAACAAAAGCTTAGGGAAAAAAAAGAAGCTTTGAGTTGAAAGATGCAGAAATATATTTAATGGAAAGTTGCATTTTTATTAACTTAAGAAAAGGATAATGCACCCCTCCCCTTTCCCCCAACTGCTTCACAACATCATAAGAGGCAAAAGAAGAAAAAGACGTATCCAATAAGGAGTAATGTAACGCTGATGTTATTTAGTCAGCCTAGGTGCTATTTGCTATCCCTAGTCTTCATTGGCCCTGAGTGATAAGACAAATCACCTGGAGTCACATAAATGGTCCGTGTTTGCATAATACTGCAGCTATCAGCCAGCACTCATTGAGGTCAGGTAAAACTATTTTGCCAACTAAAGCTGGTCCTTTGGCATAGAGCTGGGTATCATTTGTAACTTACATGTATTCTTACTGCAGTCTCCTCCCATTCCTGGTATCTATTTTGACAGCATCCCATAAATTCACTAACAAAGTATCTTTGCAGCAGCTTTATAGTGTTCAGGAATAAGTTACAGAAAATATGTGTATTATGTATAAATATGCAACTCTTGATAGTTTCCAGAGATCTGAATGTTAGGATCTTGCTGGGTTAGGTTTGATATAAACATTGCCAGATATTTTCTCAATAAGTTTAAAGAGTTGACCACTTTGGTACTATCACAGTTTTATCTAAGACCACATTTGCAAACGGAGGTCGTATTTTCACTTCCAAATAAATTAACGTGGAGTTGTGAAAATTTCCACTGCTTTCACAGCAGCAACCATAATAGATGGTACCTACTTATTTGAAGTTTATATATTGCATGTTATCTCCCTTTAAAAAAGTACTGACTGCAGGAGAAAGTAAGGTTTCTTTTTCACTTGTATGGTCTGCTCAATGCTAGTAGTAGCATTTTCTGGAAGAAGGAGGCAATGATTCAGAGAAAGAGTATGCTCAGTGAGAGAAAATGCAGGAGGGCGGGGTGGTGGAAACCAGAAAAGAGAAAGAGCAAGAAAGGAATCTTAGCATGTGCAGAAACTGACAGATTTCTACAAAGAGCAGAAACACAGACAGACCTCCAGTATAGCTCGAAGAGATACATTTGTTTATAAGCTCTTTTATGTCTGTTCTGTTCTTATGCTGAATTTGCTCTGTTATCTTAGTTTATGTTTTAAATAAAAAAATAGCTGCAGATTTGTTTGTTTGGGGAGGGGTTTTGTGTGTATGTGAGGTGAACTCTATAAGCAAAAGGTACAGAAAGGTCTACTTAACAATCTGGCCAACTCAGAGTCAATCTAATAATGAAACTGTTATCATTTACTCCCTCACAATTGATTTGTTCACATGATATTTATGGACTTCAGAAATTTTTAAGGCAGTTGTAACCTTGCAAAAACCATGCTTATCAAATATGCAAGAAAATTAAACATATAAGGAAAAGGTGTGTTGTCATACCATTTCCAACAGTAAGCAGTCAGGTGTTGGTAAAACTTGTCAGCCATTAACGCATAGCTGTAAGAACCTTTATAACAGATGAGTTAGAATAGTCCTCATTCAGCTGTTAACTGTTTGCTAAAAACACTCCTTCTGTATATCTGATCTACTTCAGTACAGGGATGCACTGCGGTATTTACAAACCTAGGTCTTGTCTTTGGTGATTTCCTCAACTCAGCTTAGGGAATCCTTTAAAGCACAGCTGCAAGTAACTGGTGTTATTAGGTCTGCTGAAATAAAAGGATAAACAATAAAGAGTTTCACTGAGTATTAGGACATAATAGCAGTCTTTTAAAGAGGAGTGTTAACTCCAGAGTTAGTCCCATTATTTTAGGATTTTATTAACTTGTCTGTTTTCCAGAGAAATCAATATTACTTCTTAAAAATAAAAAATAAAGGGATTCCCCCATTATTATTTCTAAGTCATCTGCACACTCACTGCTCATTTTCCCTATGTTCTGCTGCTTCTGTCACTCATTTATCACTTCTTTGCTACCTCTTTAAAAATTGCTGTCTACTGCTCTTGCTCTACACCTTTAATACAGATTTGTGGGTTTTAAATGCAACTGCTGTCTTCAAGGACATGAATATTCATATACAGCTCTAGAATCTCAAGGAGATAAATGCAGTTTAGTAAAAATCAAATTTTGACCTTGCCGTAACCTCATCTATGTGTTGGAAATATATCTGAATAACTTAACCTGGCACCCCTGGATTAGTTGGGGAATTCTGTTATCATATAAAAGCTCCAGCTGAGATCACTATGTGATGCTATTGTACAATTTGTGATCTGCTTTGGATTTGTGTACCTGTTTTATTACTAAGAAAGACTACTGTTAAGTACTGAAAAAGCAGGACTGAAAAAGGATAAGATGGACTAGTGTTTGGTCAACTAGTTATGCAATTCCTATGTTGCCACAGACAAAATGGTTAATTTGTATTTCACTATTAAGAACATTCAGAACTAATAGTTGAAATATCTAATTGTCTTACTTGATTATTGAGTTATTGAGTATTGTAAAATCATCACAGAAGCGAAACAGGACCAAGCTGCATTGGAAGATGTGTGACACAAGATAGTAACAGCTTGCAGTTTAAGGCCTTGAGCTTGCCAACATATAATGACCATGCTCTTAGTAAGAATTGGTACGTGAATTATCTGTAGTTGGTGCTTTAAACAAAACCAGAAGACTGTAATTGAGCATGGCAGACCACAGCAAGATTATAAACCAATGTAAAATACAGATAGCAGTGATATGATGAATCAGATATTAAGATAAAATAGCTTGTGCCACAGTTCTGTTTTGTCGGTGGTTTTTTTTGAGGGCGTATTTCTTTTAAGATGCTTTGATGATTCTAGAAAAACTGAATCTGACAAGAGTAAGAGGGCAATGCATGATGCAGGTTTTAGAACCTGGTAAATAAATGTTAAGGAAAAAAGCAATTAATTTTAAATTATCATAGTTAGCAGAATTTATTTAACAAATAGCAAGAAACGGAGCTGTAAAAGTTTATAAAAAATTACATGACACACAGACTTGTCTGTTGTGTATTGGGACACATCGAATTATTGCAAAATTCAGAAGTGATGGAACAAAATTAATATGCGAAGAAGGTGTCTTCCATCTTATATTTTGAAAACTGGATATTCGGAAGACTGTTATATACAATACAAAGGACCATGTTGAAATAACAAAGATATGAGGAGTCAAATGTGAAAGAAAATTTAATTGTAAGAAAATAATTGCATCTTGGAATTGTTAAGAAATGGAAAAAAAAGCAAAATTTGAATGAAGTTTTTCTCTTTGGGCATATTTTCTTTTTCCTTTCATTCTTCCAAGACAATCTGGTTGTGGGAGTAATTTGTTTTGCTTTCTAAAGGTATGAGGATATTTGATTTCTTAACTAAATTAGATTTTAAATCAAGGGAGATTTTCAGTAAAATGTCTTCATAGTTTCATTATGTCCAATTTGTGCTAGGTGAATTTTTATTCTGAGAGAGTGTTGCTCCAATAAATTGAGACAGATGGAGACAATAAACTTAACATGCGTTCACAGAAAAAATTATGTTGTTTTCAGTCTGGGATGTTTTGGACTGTGAAAAGTTTTATTCTGTTCCCTTATCTGAAATCTCTGTCAACAATTACATTAACTTCAATAGGTCAGAACAGTTTCAGGGCATTTTAAAATTAACTTTCTGCTTATATTTACAGACTTTAAGGTATTCTCTACATCTGGTTCTCCTAAACAGGCAGTTTTCATACAAATTCACAGTTTCCAATGCAATATATTGAAAAGCTTGAACTGAAATAGGTTATATTTTCAAACATTAACTGGGAAAAAAAAAAAGAGGTATATTATAAGCAATAATTAAATTTACAGGGAAGAGAAATATTCAGTTTTCTATAATTGCTCTTCTTTACCATTTTTCAGGCTGCTAACATTTCTAAGCTTTTCAGCAAAAGCTTTTACAACCAAAACTAAAAGTTGAAATTTCATTTACATTTCTTAGCAACAAGCTGTGGTTCCATTAACTTCTAAATGAGGTGAAAACATTTCTTAAGTATAACGTTTTTGCTAAAATTTTGCTTATACCAAAACAAAAGCTAGGTCCACTCCTAAAAATAAATAGGTTAATATTATTGTTTAGATACAGTTCCACATAATTTTACCCATAATAAAGTTTGGTTTGCCATCTGAACCAAATATTAAGTACAAAGAATTTTATAAAATATTTCCTGAAAATGGATTGAAAATTAGATTATTACATTTCTGAATTTTTGTTGGGATATGTTTGTACATAACAGGTTTGAGACATGTGGAAAATATTTCTGTTGTTTATTTATTTTTCAACCAGGTCACTAAAGTTAGGGCTACACATACCATTTTTCAGATTGAATTTTGCTTTCAAGAAGAAAGGTTCTTCATGTTTATTTTCACTCAAAGACCATAATCCAAAATGCTGTTGGAAAGACTGCAAATATGTTTTAGTATCAAATGAAAAGGAAACAATTTTTAAAAGTCAACCACAAACTTCTCAGTAAGAGAATTCCTGGTTTACACTACAGTCCTTGCTGACATGAAGTTCAGTATTCTGAACCACACCAGGTCACGAGTAATTAGAGCAACTCACAGTAACCCAAAACTCAACACAGATAAGTACTGGCCACCAGAAATCAGCTGACAGCAGTCAGAAGTTTTGCTGTGCAAAATTACTACTTTCGGCCAACGGGTGCTTGGCTCTGCCAACTACAAAGAACTACAAAGGAAAAGGTGGCAAAAAAGGGAGGGTGAAGCCTTCTGAAAGAAACCTTGATGTGGGTTAAATTAACAGTGACCAGAATGTGTATTTGGAGAAAGACTTGTTTAAGCATTTTGCTTGACTGATATGCTTAACGGAATCTCTAATTTGTGTTCTCTCTTTTTTTATTATTTTTTATGAAGGTATGTAATCATGCTTTATGTTGGTTGAATTATACAATTATATTAAGGTTTTATGTATTCCAATCAAACATTAAGCATGTTATGCTTCATAAACACAAGACTATTGCAAATGATAGAGGCAAGTAACTGCAGTGGCATCTGCTAGACTTTTATAATTAATTGCTAGATCAATCATCAGAAATCAGAGCTACTTTACTGTTTCTAGCTCTGGGTATCAGAGTGAGACAAGACTTTCAGCTATGCCACCTTCCACAGTTCCTACAAAATGGTTCTTGAATGCAAAGTTTATTATTGATCATTGGGCCGACTGGAAATCCAGGACCCTGGAGTGCATTGTGTTGTGCAGGTAAGCTTTAAAGCAGACGTTGAGACTTAGACCTCTACTGTATTTTAGTCTTCTAACAACTTAGGCATTTTTAAAATTGTATTTATATGGCTTTACAATACTTTGAATGTACTAAATAGATAAAAGTAATACATACACATAATAGTAGATTCTGTATTTGTGTAAATGCACTGATTCCTTTCATAATTAGACTTTATTTTGAGCTGTGTAACACCTCTCTCTAATTGATCCTTCAATGATTCGTGCAAGATTCTGTAAAAGTGCAGAATCTGTTATGAAATATTGAACTAATCTGTAGCCCTGAGGATGTGGTTTATTTGTTTCACTGTCTTATGGGAAGGACATAGTATAATTCCAAAATCTTGCTGTTAATAAAAAAAAAGAAATGGCATTTTGACTTAATATATTATGGTATCTATTCTATCTTTACTTTTATTATTTTAATAGATTATGGGGTTTTGCTAATTTTTCATTTAACACCAGTCAAGTCTTCTAACTTAATTTACTTTCTCTGCTTTATATTTCTGTGATGTAGCATTTAATGCTCTTCAGTAGACCAAATGCTTGACTTTATTTTTCCAAAGTTCCTTGAGTAAGAAATTTTTAAAACTTATTCCCAGGTGCACATAGGTGAAATTGATGAATGTTAGCACTCCATTCTATGATACAAAAATAGAGATACCACAAAAAGTTCAGTAATTGACAACCTTTCCTAGCAGTGGAATGTCACATACAAATGTCACATACAATCATCATGTTCTGAAAATATTTATGTACATAGAAAATGTAACATGTTTTCTGGAATATAAAAAATGAATAAAATTAAATTAATAAAATGTTGGTTTCCTTATGCAAAGTACTATGCTTTATTTCTGTGGCAACAATTCAGCATTGTTAAATGAAACATCGTGAACAAAATGTGTCAAGTGAAGTCCTCAGGAACATTACTGCTCATTTACAACCAAGCTCAAATTACAACCATTCAGCATCTTTCTCATTCCAATGAGAGTCAACTCTAAAGCAGATTTTTTCCTGGTACTACGTTACTGAAATGTTTCAGTTTCAGTGAAATGTTTGAGTCTTTTCAGTCACATAAATGACTGGCATAAGCCAATTCTTACTGTTAAATGAAACTCTAAGTTTGTCTTTGATGAACGTGGCTCTCCAAAGATATTTATTTTTGAAATTGTTCAGCATAAAGACAAAACTAACCAAAGCAAATAACTTTTCTTGTCAATCTGTTAATTATGCTATATTATATGAAGTGTATCTTAATTGCCAAACTCCAAATTTACAAAACATTTTTTTAATCTTAAGCCATCTTTGAATATTGCATATTCAGTAATTCCTAATTTATAGTGGCTTCTATTGCCACAAAAAAAATTAGTTAAACCATATTTTTTACTTAGTATGTGACTGTTTTGTAGCTTGTGAAACTCATAAGGACGTTTCTTCATGATATTTATATGAGCAACAGATAATGATTAACAGAGAGTTTGCTAATCATTTTCTCTGAGAACAAAGAGAATATCAGAACTTGTCCATGAGGGTACACATGTGTATGTGCAAGCATAGGGATTGACAGGAATCAGAACTCTGAAATGCAAAGTGACATTTATAGAACATTTTAAGTGAACATTCTCTATAAGCCATCCTTAGAAACCACAAAATGGTACATGAAAAAAAGCCTTTAAATAAGTCTAGTATAATCTAGTCTTTGGGAACACTTAATTATTTTGTTTTCATTTTTTAAGAATAATATTGACCTATGAAAAAAAGAAGTGAGAACAGACTAATAAAAGCAGGGAAGAAAAAAGGATCCATCTGGCCTTACTGTAGCATGTTATGCTATATTAACATTTGAAAGAAAACTTGAAAAAAAAATCCATAAAATTATCAAACTTTATTAGTGTTATCTTGACAAATGTTGAGGATTTCCATCCCATGCATTATGTTTGGTGCCTCCTGGCAAGTGAAGAGATCCTCCAGCTCCAGAATCTTAAAAAACTCTTAGCATCTTTTTAATTGAATTTCATTAAAAAAGTTTAATTTGCAATATTAAATGCTAAAAAGAATTTGGAAACTGTAACCAACCCAGTAATTCACTCTCAAGAATTTTCAAACTTGGCTTAAATACTGTAACAAATGATGAATACTTCCATGAACACACATGTATATACATTTATATGTCCATTGCAATTGCACTACTTAGCTATGTCTGTTCAGATGAAGTTTATTTATTTCCCACGTGTCATATTACAATGTTTTAGTGTTAATTTCTTCTTCTATAACCACTTTTATTAATTCTAACTAACAGTCCTTCACTGGAGCTGTAGTTCTGAGCCATAATACTGCAGGTGTCTATTCTTAATTTTGCGAATTAATTTTTTTTTTTAAAGTTAATCACAACAGAACTACAACATAACATTAATTTTTTTTTCAGTTTATTATATGATAAGATTACTGCTGTGTACCTTTAAAATCTATATCACACATAAGTGCTAATTCATTAATTAATTCTTATAAATTACATTTTATGTAATTCATTCATTTATTTAATTGCATAAACAAGGTTACAGTTCCATTTTTAATCAGAAACCTTATTTTAAAATTCCTTTAGTTTTAGTGGCTTTACTTTATAATAATATTCAAATGTTTAAGCACCAATTGATGTTTCCTAGATTTTGTGTGACCCCAAAATGCTTCCTCTGTGAGGGAATACAAACACATTGTCAATGTCACATATACTGCAATTTGTCATAGATTTTGTCTTTCTCCTATATATTTCAGGAATAATGAGAAGCATAAATTTATTAATTTTAAAAAATGCACATTATGTTCTTAGGTGATATTTCAGATTATAAGCATTTCAATAATTTCAAACGATTTTTGGATCATTGGCCCAATACTTCTTTTGCTATGATCAATGAAAACGTGAGCATTCATTTCAACAAGAGCATGATTAACCTAATATTTGTATTACCAGAATAGAAAATGTTTCTGTATCAGCATTTAGGGCATTATATCATCCAATATTTCTAAACAGTCAGCAATATTTTTTCAAAATAATTTAGAATTATCCTGTATTATTTCACAAGCTTGTATGTTACAGTATGTGAGACTGTCATCATCTTCAAATACTGTTCAAAAAAGAGAAAAATATAAATTAAAGTTTCAGGTTTCATTTAAAAAGTAAAATTAGACATCTATGAAAAGCTGAAACTCAAGCATTAATAGAAAATTACATAAAATTGACTCAGTGTTTCATAAATAACTAAATATTGGAAGTGTGAATAGACAAACGTAATCTGATTTTTCATTACTACACACATTCTTACTAACTTTACATGTAAGCATTTCACTTTGTTGAATGCTTTGCCATGTGTGTCATGTGTAACACATTTCTTCATGTGTTAATAATTTCAAGAGCTATCAAGACATTATAGGTCCCAGCAACTGATATATTACATGAATGCTTTATCTTCTCATTAAAAAAGATATTTCAATTGCAAATAAGAGATAATAAAACCAATATGATTGAAAACATTATTTTTTAATTCTCACATTGTTTTCTATTTCCTGAAGGAATATGCTTATATATACATGGAAAACCAGATTTAAATAAATAAATCACATAATTCAGGCTTTAAATGTGGTGGAACATAACGTCACAATTACCCTGTAATTCTTGCCATTAAACTCTCTTCAGAAAACCATGGGGATCATTACAGATACAATAACTCCAGGATGTGCCTTGTTAAGTAGGAAGCTTAATTGGCTCTGAGCAAGGAAGAATCTGGAGGGATATGAAGATGAAAATATATGAGGGATCCTTCCTGAAAATAGTCTCTTACAGCTCTGAGCCAGAGATAGAGGGAAATGATTGCTTCTTCATGTTCTTGTCTCAATAAAATACTTGTCTCTAAGGCCCTTCTTTCTTATGGCTTCTTTATATTCCCTTTTTCTGATGATAGTATAAATGCATGGGGATTTTTTGAGGATATTTATAACTGCGAAATTGTAATTTTGAATCAAAGAATCATAGAACACCTCAAGTTAGAAGAGACCCATAAGGATCATCAAGTCTAACTCCCTGCTCCTTGCAGGTCTACCTGAAACTAAACCATATGACTAAGAACATTGTCCAGATGCTCCTTGAACTCTGATAGGCTTGTGCCGTGACCACTTCCCTGGGGAGCCTGTTCCAGTAATTTTAGGTGATGAAGAAACCGTGTACGCCCTAACAGAACATCATTTTAAGTCCAGACACCTTATTTCCTACTTCCTTTAAATATAAGTTCTCCTTCCAGGAACTGCATTTTCCTTGTTATGCCTTTGTCTGTCAAACCTAACAAACAAACCAACCTCTTAGCTATGTCTACAGTTACAATGAAGTCACATCTTAGTGTTCCCTTAAGTTATCTCCATAAATAAACCTCTTTATGTGCTTCATTGTAAAGATGATGTTCAAGGCTTTTCATTGTTCTTAGATTTCCTCTCTGAACTTTTCTCAGTTTTTTAGTGTCCTCTGGTACGTGCAGAAGCACTTTTGAGGAAACATTCTCATTCCTCAACTGTGATCTACATTTTGACTCTCATATATTTCAAGTGCTACCGTATATTTGGCTCTGTGTGTGCAGAAACAGTGAGGATGATAAGCTCAAGTCAATGAATGAGTTTGAGAAAAGTTTTTAACATTTCCTAACAACTACCAGTAGGCTTAATTCAGAATAAAAGGAGGCTCAAGGTGTTGAACATTTTAGAAAATCTAGCTCCTTTCCTCTTAGATGTTAAATGCTTATAGGATATCAATAGTCTTACAGCTACATCAAATGCAAAAACTACTGTAAGAACTGTTTCTGCATGTACTCTTACAAATCTTTCAGGAATTTAAGAGATTTCCCTAACTTATGCTGCTTTAAGTCTCTGGATAAAATATAAAATAAAATAGGAAGATACAGTTTATGAAAGATTGAGGAGGGTTATAAAATTTGATTTGCTGTAAATAATTCATGATACTCCTTGCAGCACTGTGAAATCCTTTTTCACAGTTACAGTTTTGGTTTATAAATATGCATGCAATGAATACAGAATAGGATTATTTTACTCAGACAGCAAGTTTGCTAACTGATTGTACATGTGTACCAGTGATATGTGTATATTAAGAGATGTAGGAAACATTCCATTTGGCTGTGTTAAAATGAATTAACAACAAAGTTGGGATGAAACTGAAAATAATGTCATATTAAGTTCTGTGGAAGCCTGTAATTACGACTCAATTGCAGAGTTTCTTAGTTCTGAAAATTCTCAACTATTTTTTACATGACATGTATTTGCAAAACTTTTTACTTTGTAAATTTGCTTTTTGACTAACAAAGATACTATAATCTTTGTATATTCTTAAAAAAAAGGACTTTATAAATAAATGAAAAAAAGTCTAAAGTTTGTATTTGATCTTCTAGACAGTGTTCAACTACTGAAAAGGCACAAAATTGTTGTAATCCTTCAGAAATAATGTCTTGCTTTTGGAAGTTACCTACCATATTTTTACACCTTGTGCCACTTTTTACAAGTTAACACTTATGAACTAACTCTTGTAATTGAAAAGTCTAGTGTTCATAAGAACAATGTAACAATGTAGACAAAATAAATCTACTAGTTGGAATTTCACTGATGCAACTTTATAGCATAATCTTTACACATATAATGGAAGGGATTGGCTCACACTTCTAGAAAGGTGAAGCATAAGGGAGAACCATGAGTAGAATGAAGCAAGTAGGAAATGACACCTCTATCAGATTTAAATAATTGCAGTTAAGGCTAGAGGAAACTACAGTGACAAGTAGCACTCTTCATGTACAGGAAAGTTAAATGCAAAGAAGGAGAGAATGGGCTTTTGTTCACATCTAGGAAGAGATTGGGCACAGGATCATAAAAGGCCATCCAGTCTTTGAGCATCTGGTCTTTGTTACTGGAAGAAGAGAGCTAGAATACATTTTGCATGAAACTGTGAAGTACCAAGCTGAAGTGTGAGAAAAGCAGAATTTGTCTGAGACAAGGAATTTGTTCTGTTGCTTGTGACTCACTTGTTCTATTTCCAAAAGAAAAAAAAAAGAAAAGGTTATCTTTCTCCTCTTCATTTATCCACTAAAATTAGATAAAATCGGGAATGAAAAATGCAAAACATATGAACAGCAAAGTAAAAACCCCCAACTTAAAGACATATTAGAATAGTAGGAATTGGAAATTTTGGATGAACTGCTAAAAAATTACTTCTAGCTTCACTGCTTTCTGTGGCCTTAATGTCTGATGCTATTTATACATTACAGGAGTGTTATGAATGGGCAGGGATCACATAGGGAAGCATATGCAAGATGAAAAATGAAGTAGAGTAAAGAAAAGCACTAGAAAAGTGAAAAAGGGCTTTTAAATTCCTTGGGGGGTATATGAAAATGCAGATGTAAAAAATGTAGTGCAGCATCAAAATACTTACTATATATATCTCTCTCTCAATATATGTATATATATGTACAATATATGTATAGCAGTCAGTCGCTGAGGGGAGCTGCTCTGGAGCTGGCCCAACCCACAGTGGAGCGGCAGATCTTGTGTGCACAGCAGGTTTCCTGAGGCAGGGAAACACCAGGGCAGCGGAGAGACCCACCAGGAGCCTGCAGCTTTCACGAGAGACACTGACAAGGCCTGGGCATTGCCAGAGCAACCGCAGCCAGCCCCATGCCAATAAAAAGCTAGCCACCAGGAGTGCCACGAACAGAGCGGGCGATCAGGGTGTGGTGAGTCAGCCAGGGCATGGTGTGGCAGCTCATGTGGCAGGGCACGCAGGAAGGGCATAGTCACCCTACCAGCTCAAGAGGTGAGT
Organism: Ciconia boyciana; assembly: GCF_034638445.1. Lineage (NCBI taxonomy): Eukaryota > Metazoa > Chordata > Aves > Ciconiiformes > Ciconiidae > Ciconia > Ciconia boyciana. The sequence goes on from NC_132934.1 coordinate 180,512,662, forward strand.
TCGGTTGGTGGTTATCACCCTCTCAGAAGGAGCTTAGCTGTGGTATCCACGAGGCAGAAAGCTATGTCCTCTGCACCTGCCAGAATGGATGTGGCAACCCAGACAGAGCTACCATAAAAACATGCAGCCATCCAGGTCTCAGGCTGCAGAGTGTGCCAGAGCCTTTCGCTGGTAATGGATGGCAGTAGCAAGAACAGCTGTGTGAGGTGTTACCAAGTAGATGATCTGCTCAGCCTGGTGGCAGAGCTATAAGAGGAACTAGAAAGGTTAAAGAGCATCAGGGAGTCTGAGAAAGAAATAGACTGGTGGAACCATGCTCTGTTCTCCCTGAGACAGAAACAGGAACAGCCACCAGAAAAAAACCAAGATCAAGGGGATCCTGTATCCCCCCCCACAAGGCTGAAGGCATTAGCTTAAAGGAAAGGAGTGAACGGAGGCAAGTTCACATGGGGCGGCAGGCAAAACCTGGATGTGGAAGGCCAGTCAATGGATGATGTGAATGATGGTCCATCTACACCAGAGGTGCTGCTAAGGTCAGAAAGGCCTACCCCCTGTATCGCAACCACCTCCACGAGGAAGAAAAGACAGGTTATAGTTGTGGGTGACTCCCTTCTGAGGGGAACAATATGCCGGACAGACCCTGCTCTTAGGGAAGTCTGCTGCCTCCCTGGGGCCTGGGTTAAGGACATCACTAGGAAACTTCCTAACATGGTACAGCCCTTGGGCTGTTACCCATTACTGCTCTTCCATGTGAGTGGCAATGAAGCCGTAACATGAAGTCCAAGGGTGATCAAAAGGGCCTTGGGATGGCTGGTAAGGGAATCTGGAGCACAGGTTATTTTTTCCTCTATCCTTCCAGTTGCAGGCAGCAACACTGGAAGAAACAGATAGACCCAGTCCATTAATACATGGCTCCATGCCTTGTGTCACTGCCACAGTTTGGGGTTTTTCTATAACGAGATGGCCTACATGGCACCAGACCTACTGGCATCAGATGGGATTCACCTTTCTCAAAAGGGGAAGGGGGTCTTTGCTCACAAGCTAGCAGGGCTCATTGACAGAGCTTTAAACTAGACTTGAAGGGGGAGGGGGATAATGTCAAGCTTGCCTGTGACTAGCTGTGGGATGACACGCCAAGGGACAGAGTGCCAGTGAGGGCCCTCAGCCTGTTGCTCTCAGACGTGCTGGGTACACTGCAGCACACTTGAAGTCTTATGGAGATGAGCCAGGGGCTCATGAGGTAATAGGAGCCAACATGGAAAAACCGGGGAAATACCTGAAAGGAATTAAGGTGTGTTCTTCTAAGACAGTGAGATAACCAACAGCCCAGCTGAAGTGTCTCTACACCAATGCACACTGCATGGGCAACAAACAGGAGGAGTTGGAAGCCACCGTGCTGTTATAAAGCTACAACCTAGTTGCAATTACTGAAACTTGGTGGGACAAATCCCATAATTGGATCGCGGCTATGGATGGCTACAGGCTGTTCAGAAGGGACAGGCGAGGAACAAGGGGTGGAAGACTTGCCCTCTACATCAAGAAATGGATAGATTGTGAAGAGCTGTCTCTGCAGAATAGCCACAAGCAGGTTGAAAGCTTATGGGTAGAAATTAGAGACTGAGGCAACAAAGGGAACCTTGTGGTTGGTGTCTACTACAGGCTGCCCAATCAAGGGGAGACTATTGACAAAACCTTCTTACTCCAGCTTCAGGAGGCATTGCGCTTGCAGTCTCTCATCCTGCTAAGGCACTTCAACCACCCCAACATCTGCTGGAAAAGCAGCATGGGGAGCTGTAGGCAATCCAGGAGACTCCTGGAGTGCACTGAGGATAACTTCTTAAGCCAGATAATAGAGAGCCCTACCAGACGGGATGCGATACTGGACCTGATGGTCACCAACGCAAGTGAGCTAATCGGTGACGTCAAGATTGGAGGCAGCCTGGGCTGCAGTGATCATGCACTGGTGGAGTTCACAGTCCTGAGGGATATGGGTCAGGCAAAGAGTAAAGTCAGGACCCTGAATTTTAGGAAAGCAAAATTCCAGCTGTTCAAGGAGTTAGTCAATAAGACCCCCTGGGAAACTGCCCTCAGGGACAAGGGAGCAAAACAGAGCTGGCAGATCTTTAAGGACACTTTCCATAGAGTACAAGAGCTCTTGATCCTCATACATAAGAAATCAGGAAAGGAAGGCAAGAAACAGGCATGAATGAGTCGAGACCTGCTGGTCAAACTAAAGGGCAAGAAGGAAATGCATAAGCAGTGGAAGCAGGGACAGGTATCCTGGGAAAAGTACAGGGATGTTGCCCGGTTGTGCTAGGGATGGCGTCATGAAGGCCAAGGTGTGGCTGGAGCTGAACTTGGCAAGAGATGCAAAGAATAATAAGAAGGGCTTCTACAGGTATGTCAGCCAGAAAAGGAAGGTCAAAGAAAGCGTACCCCCCTTGATGAGCAAGGCTGGCAAACTGGTAACAATGGATGAGAAGAAGGCTGAGGTACTCAACAACTTCTTTGCCTCAGTCTTCACTGGCAACCCTTCTTGAGTGGATGGACCGCAAGGCAGGGACTAGGGGAGCAAGTCCCACTGTAAGAGAAGATCAGATTCAAGACCACCTGAGGAATCTGAACGTACATAAGCCTGTGGGACCTGATGAGACGCATCCCAGAGTCCTGAGGGAATAGGCTGATGTAGTTGCCAGCCACTCTCCATGATATTTTAAAAGTCATGGCAGTTAGATGAAGTCCCTGGTGACTGGAAAAAGGGAAACATTGCACCCATTTTTACAAAGGGTAGAAAGGAGGACCCTGGGAACTACCGACCTGTCAGCCTCACCTTTGTGCCTGGGAAGATCATGAAACAGATCCTCCTAGAAGCTATGCTAAGGCACATGGAGGACAGGGAGGTGATTCGAGACAGCCAGCATGGTTTCACCAAGAGCAAGTCTTGCCTGACCAACCTAGTGGACTTCTAGGATGGAGTGACTACATCAGTGGACAAGGGAAGAGATATGGATGTCATCTATCTGGACTTCTGTAAAGCCTTTGACACTGTCCCCCACAACATCCTTCTCTCCAAATTGGAGAGATATGGATTTGATGGGTGGACTGTTCGGTGGATGAGGAACTGGTTGAATGGTTTCATCCAGAGGGTAGTGGTCAATGACTCAGTGTCCAGATGGAGATTGGCGACAAGTGGTGTCTCTCAGAGGTCTGTATTGGGTCCAGTACTGTTTAATATCTTCATCAAGGACATGGACAGTGGGATCAAAGACATGGACCTGTTGGAGTGGGTCCAGAGGAGACCCACAAAAATGATCAGAGGGCTGGAATGCCGGTCCTATGAAGCAAGGCTGAGAGAGTTGGGGTTGTTCAGCCTGGAGAAGAGAAGTCTCGAGGGAGATGTTATTGCAGACTTTCAGTACTTAAAGGGGGCTTATAAGAAAGATGGGGCAGACTTTTTAGCAGGGTCTGTTGCAATAGGACAAGGGGTAATGGTTTTAAACTAAAAGAGGGTAGATTCAGGCTAGATATAAGGAAGAAATTTTTTACAATGAGGGTGGTGAAGCACTGGGACAAGTTGCCCAGAGAGGTGGTAGATGCCCCATCCCTGGAAACATTCAAGGTCAGGTTGGATGGGGCTCTGAGCAACCTGATCTAGTTGAAGATGTCCCTGCTCCTGGCAGGGGGGAGTTGGACTAGATGACCTTTAAAGGTCCCTTCCAACCCAAAGTATTCTATGATTCTATGATTCTATGGTTATGAACTGTAGTATCAAAAAAAGAAAATCTGTACTAAAATTCTGTTGCCAATGCTTGAATTAAGCTGTGTGTGAATCACATTTTCCCCTTTCCTTAATATTCTGGAAGCTGAGGGAAGTGAAGAGTTATTTTCATTCTTAGAACATAGGTCCTCGTGGGAAACTTCTTAATAACACAAAATATTGCCATGCTCCAAGCAGAAATTTTCAATATATTATTTAAAATGCTTTTTCAAACAATACCCACGTACACTAAAGCTGCCAGCTGAACCAGCACTGGAAGAAGTATCTAAAACAGTATTAGTACTGATGGAGAAATATTACCATGCATACACTATAGACCCTTAATGACATATATGGTTGCCAGAAATTTAGATTTGTCAGACAAAACAGAGCTTCACATATAAAAATCTATCAGGAGCGTAATATAGAATTTTAGTTCTTACACAAGGATTTGTGACTGGAAAACAATAAGTGGTCTCATTTAGATTCAAAAGTATATATATTTTTTCCATTTATAAGTCATATTTTGCCTTAGTATTGCTTGTGTTATTTGAAAGGAAGCAGTTTATATCTCAAAGAATCACACTTTAAATCTGCAAGCAAAAAATTTCTTTAAACAGAAATAAATTATGAAGCTGAGACAATTTACAATTAAATTCACATCATCTTTCAAAACTACATTCTTGAGATAATCAAAAAAGACATTGCTTTAATTAACTGTTGTAAATGAATATAACAGAAGAGAAAACTGTTTACCCAGATTTCCAGAAGTACCATGAAGTGACTGGAAGCTGTTGTATATGTCCTTCAGCTAGTCTATGTCTTGTGATACTGCGTCTTTGTATTAAGCAACTGCCAAATCTGTCAAAGAACACATGTCTAACTTGATATTCGCTGAACTAATATGCAAGACTGTCAGATAGGGGGATGAAAAAAGTTGAACGAAATTCACCTGTTTGCTTCACAGGGGCTCATAAGATAATATTTAAGTGAACCTAGAGATAAGTATCCTGATTATTGATTTTACTTTGTGTTCTGAGGTTTTTGGGTGGCTCCCAAAAGGATTTTAAAATTTATTTAGGATCTTGGGGACTGCCCTGATTTCTGTGGTTGGTAGGTGTTTGGGTTTTTTTAAGATAATGTGAACAGAAGCACAAAAAACATGGGAATGCCTTTCAAATAGCATTGAAACAGGAGATTACACAACAATCTTCTAGATACATTTCTAGATACGTTAGGGATTTCATGAATCAATAAACTTTTTTAAACTTTGTAAATGAGCTGTTTCTGTTCATTATTTTCTCATGCATGGATGTGGTGATTGTGAAGGAAAACAATGCCAAAGTTATTAATACTGTATTAGATTCACTTGTCATTTCTAGTGTTAAAGAAAAGGGGGTAACTCACCTGACATGAGGGAAAATGGAGAAGAGTTATAAGATTAGAAATATATCTTCAGGTGGATGGTTATACCATATGTCAGATTTACCTTTAGAACCTACATAACTCCAGCTGATGTCTACAAAATCCTCTTCCCTTTTGGTCCTCTTTCCTCTTCCCTCCCTCACCAAAACCAAGAAAGCTAACTAAAAATATTTACTGCAGTTGTTAAATCTCAGGCTAAGCTAAGGTAATCAAAGAGTAAAACACATGGTCAAATTTCAATATGACTATTATCCTCTGCAGGTGAAATATGGTATGCAGCTCAAGTCTTTGCTGCTTTACAAGCATTCGAAATTCCATCCAAAGTGTGAAAAATATTAAAAAGCGGTATTTATATTTAATGATTTCTAATTTAGGCAGATGTTCTGAATTATCCTCTAGAGGATCCTTACCATACTCTGGTATCTAAGTTGGGTGCCTGCTGTTCAGTTATGATTTTTTTTGAAAGTCTCAGATATGTGCCAACAGTAGGAAAGCAGTTGATATGAATGAAAAATTGGGACATTGATCTGCTAAATTTTTCCAGAGTGTTTCCTTCACCTTAGACTTCCCTAGATTCAGCTGTGCTGGAGGCAGTCTCTCTCAGAGCAGTCGTATACAATCTAGTAGAGGTATTGTGATAAAATCTAGCATACACCTGCAGCACTGAAGCCTTCATAAGGTGGAGGCTTGGTGTTACCACCACTTGTGATTTACACAAGAAACAGGGACACTTGTCCATCTCAGTCAGAGCCAGTTCAGTCTTTCCCTGAGGAAATACCATAGTATCTACTTTGCATAAATACAAACATGCATGCATAGGTACATATGCTGCGGTGGATGTTTTCTGTTTCCTGGCCATCAAAGTAACCCTCTCTCTCTGCAAGCCCTGCTGTAAATCCTCTGTCCCTGAGGCTCAGTGGCCTGAGCGCCAAGGGTCCAAGGACCAGTTTGTATGTAGCTCAGCAGCATAACATTTTCTCCAACTTCTGAAAAAATTGCAAAGCTCTGAGAGAAAGCTGTGGGAAAGAACGCAGAGGATAAGGTAAAATTATGGATAGGGATAGGAGTGTTGAGGAAGGGACTGTCATTAGGTCAAGGATTTAAGACAAAGAAGCGCCCATGTGGAAAAATAAATAATCCTAAAGGAAAAACAAAACAAAACAGAGGTGCTAGTTGGGGTCTAGCTGGGTGTCTGTTGGGTTTCCAGGCCTGAGTCATCAGTGTCACCACTCTTGACGGGGGGAGGATGGCAACTGAACAGCAGTGAGGAATCATTTCAGGGATCTGTGGGGGCTTCCCTTCCTACTGATGCCTGTCTGGCTAATAAGAGGGATTTTGGGTACCTTATCAGGGGAGGCAAGTACATGAACGCTTAGCCTAATAGTCTATTAAATTCTAGCTATCTTTTGTGCATGATAGACAGATAATAATTGGTTTATATTCTTAAGCTCTGTATGTTCTGCTAGCAGAGTCTCTTTGCACCTGGCTAATTATGCCCTGACAATCTGAACCAGAAGAGGGGAGGTAACATCTCAATGTAGCAAAAATGTAAGGTTTACGGGACTGAAGGAGAATATGAAAAAGACCGTAGTTTCTGGTGGCATGGGATTTCTATTCCCGCAGTTTTAACTATCCCTCTTTAATGTCAGAAGAAAGAAAAAAATCTGTAAACAAACAGAGAAGACATTGCAGTAGGGAGTAGTACGAAGTATTCTTTCCAGGGCAATAGTCTAAGTAAGCACCTTCTTTTCCCTTCTTCCCATTTTTTTTTACAGTTCTTCTTTTCTGTCTAGAAATGTTTGTAGCTTCTAAACTCCCAAAATTTGAAAGCCTAGCACAGAAGCCCTATATAATGCACAATAAAGTTTCTGCTGCAAGAACAGAATAATCTGAGTTTTACATAATCTGATCATAATTTCCTATTCTTAAAGTACTATACATTGAGATGACATACAAAGAATACCTATTTCTAGACTTCATACAAAATTCAGGTCTGTGTAAGTATGATTCTTTTTCCTTTCTTTTACAAGAAAGAAGGCTGTGTGATGGTGAAATTACTTTTTTCCCCAGTATTTTTGACTTCTTTTCAAATACAATGCATTTCTGGTACAAAAATGTCATATATAATGCAGTGAAAAAGTAACATGAAATTATGCAATTTCAGCTTCAGCTAGACAGCTGAATGCAGAGTATTTTTCAAAAGTGTCATACAAAATGCATTTAAAATAAAATGCACTTTCTAGAGGGAAAATATGTTTTTATTGTCAAATTCAATCCTTGTCCTTGGAATTGATTAAGTTTTGTTGTTTCCAAGTGTAAAGCTTCAGATATTGTGTACAACTAATGCTCAGTTTCTTAGCAAAATAAAACAAGATTTCTGAAAAGCCTAGGTTCATATTTGTCATCATCAGAAAGCCAAGATAAGAATAGGAAATGCAAAGGTTTTGTAATGTCTTATCATCCCTGAAAACTGATGAAAACATCCCAGAGCCATCAAAACCATAAGACAGATAATAAAAGAATCATTAAAAACTTGAGTCTTTCACTTAAAATCGGAAATAAAAAGAAACAAAACTCCTACTCTAAACTTCTGTGAAATCACAATGATTTTTTTAATTACAACAAAATAATACTGATTTTAAAGTTTAATTTCTTTCTAATGTTAATTACTAAATGGAAGAAATTGGTTTAAGTTAATAAAGTGGCTCTTAAAATAACACAATTAGATCAGATCCTAATCCTTAAAGTTTCAGGGTATCTCTGTTTCATAGAAGAACTGATATTTATCTTTCTGGCAAAAGTATTTCTTTCCATTTAATATTTAATTCTGCTTCTTTAATGATGCTACATATATATTTTTTTAAAAATAATTAACAATCAATGACCATGTAGGGATTTTAAGCCTAAATACTCAGGGTCAAGTTTGTATTTTTCTTCATCTTCCAAGCCAAATTAGGCAGTTTTGATTAATTTGATTACTAATTAATTAAAAAACAGGTACCTGGGGAGGAATAGCCCCATGCACCAGTACAAGCTCTGGGTCAAATTGCTGGGAAGGAGCTCTGCAGAGAAAGAACTGGGGGTCCTAGAGGACAACAAGCTGACCATATACCAGCAATGTGCACTTGTGGCACAAAAGACTATCAATCAGCCTCCTGGGCTGCATTAGGAGGAGTGTTTCAAAGGTGATCTTTCACCTCTGCTTAGCACTGGTGTCCTGGTTTCAGCTGGGATAAAGTTATTTTTCTTCCTAATAGCTGGTATAGTGTTGTGTTTTGGATTTAGGATGAGAATAATGTTAATAACACACTGATGTTTTAGTTGTTGCTAAGTAGTGCTTATACTAAATAAAGGACTTCAGCTTCCCATGCTCTGCCAGGTGCACAAGAAGCTGGGAAGAGGCACAGCCAGGGCAGCTGACCCAAACTGGCCAAAGGGATATTCCATACCAATGACGTCATGCTCAGTGTATAAACTGGGTGGAGTTGGCCAGGGAGGAGTGATTGCTGCTTGGGGACGGGCTGGGCATCTGTCAGTGGGTGGTGAGTAATTGCATTGTGCATCACTTGTTTTGTACATTCTTTTATCATCTTTAATATTATTATTATTTTCTCTTCTGCTGCTGCCTTATTAAACTGTCTTTATCTCAACCCATGGGTTTTACTTTTTTTTCCCTCATTGTCTCCCCCATCCCACCAGGGGGCCAGGGGAGGGTGAGTGAGCGTCTGTGTGGTGCTTAGTTACTGACTGTGTTTAAACCACGACAACTGATGATGCCACACCTGGAGTACTGTGCCCAGTTCTGGGATCCCCAGTCCAAGAGAGACATGGACATACTGGAGAGAGCCCAGAGTAGGGCTGCAGAGATGATTCAGACACTGGAGCATCTGACATACAGAAAGAGGCTGAGAGAGAGCTGGGACTCTTACCTGGAGAGCCAGCTCCAGGAGTTCATTCCAGAGGAGAGAAGGCTCAGGGGGATCTTATCAATGTGTATAAATACCTGATGGCAGGGAATGAAGAAGGTGGAGCCAGACTCTTCTTGGTGGTGCCCACTGACAGGACACAAGGCAGTGAGCACAAATTAAAACACATGAAATTCCATCTAAACACAAGAAAACACTTTTTTTTTCCTTCTGTTTTTTCTTTTACTGTGAGGGTGATCAAACACTGGCACAGGTTGCACAGAGAGGCTGTGGAGCCTCCAACCTTGGAGATATTCCAAACCTGACTGGACATGGTCCTGGAAAACCTGCTCTAGCTGGCCCTGCTTTGTGCAGGAGATTTGACTAGACAAACTCTAGAGGTCCCTTCCAACCTCAGTGACTTTGCACTTCTCTGTGATTTTGTGATTCTGTGAAAAATTTTTCAATTAATGCTGATCTATAGAGAAAGCAGACTTCAAAAAACCCTCAAAACTTGTTACATAAGAATCATCCAGTCATATATAGTTACTTTTTTTCCTATTGTGTTTTTTAAAGTCTATGAAATTACATAGTTTTTCCTCCTACTTTCATAACCCGTATTATAGACTATTGTGTGTATTGTGTTTTCCCTTTAAATACTGTAAATGATGGTGGTGTTTCTTACTGCATTATAGGAAGAGCTAAATGTGTGCTGACATATACCACACATTTGAAGACAAAGAAGTCTGCCTTCTTTATATGAATGTGAAAGTCTTGACTTGCAAGATCAAAGTATCCTTATAAAATGTCATTGGATTATTTATCTAGAATCCCAAAGTATCCATGACCTATTCATCTCATCAGTCCATTCCTCTAATCATTAAAGAAACAGATGTGCTGAATCCTGGTTTTGCTCAGAAGAAAAGAAAATTCTCCACCCAGCAGAAGTGTGGTATCCATCAATCTTGTAGAAATTTTCACAGAACCCATTCAATATAACAGGTGCAAGGCAAGCTTTCAAAGCAAATACTCTCAGAATATGATTCTTGCCATGGTTATGGCTTTGATCTTGGAGACTAAGAAAGTGAAAAACTGATTCTTCAGATAAGCTTGTTCTTCAATCACTTTTTCAGTATTCAAGGCCCTGCAGCTCATTTGCACTGCAAATTCATATTTACATATGTACTGTATATATGATTCACTGAATATTTAAGTATAAACTACAGCATAGGCATACCACTATATCACTGTGAGCTGATAGCTCCCTCTAAACTGCAATTCAGAATTGGTTCATGAGCTAGTAACATAATACCAAAGCAGTAGATTCAAGTAAGAAATACATTAGAGAGCACTCTAAGACAGATGGGTGACCTTTTGCTTAAAGCAACATCCATTTTTTTCCTATCTCAAAAGTCTGAACAGCTATGTCTTTATTTCTTTACATCAGCTAAATAGCTGTTTGTATTCACATACTATAGTGATCTATGAGTAGGACTTATTTCCCCAAAAGACTACACAAGGTAATATTACCTCTATTTTCCTCTAAGGTGATAGAAAAAACATAGGTTTTGCTGCCCAATCTAGTCAGTAAGGCAAGATGAAATTTCAAAAATGTCTGTGTTAAATTATGCAGCATATATTTTCCCTACTCTCCCATTCCCCTTTAATTCCAGTAGAATCATCTCTTCATCATCTCATCTTTAGGTCCAGCACACTTTCCCATTTGGTGCACAAAATACTCTTTGGAGATAAAGAAACAGTATCATATTACATGTGCTCCCAATAGGGCTTATATCATGCATTCTGTTCACGTATATTGCTTTTACATCCATTCACAGGAGATACAGTACCTGTCTCTAAGATTATAGAATGACCACAATCTATTGTGTCCAGAGATGAATGATTAGAGAAATGCACACAACACTTTCCATCAGTGATATGAGGTTTGGGATTAAAGGAGATTATTAGTTACTTGTAGATTGAGACAAGGATGACAAGTAACTCTGAAAAAAAAAAAAGCCAACAACCAAACCAAACAAAACCAAAAGAACAAAAATCAAGTTGACAACGCAAGCTTAAAATGAAAGTTTTAATAATCAAAGTGAAATGGAAGAAGTTACCAACACTAGTTAACATGTTGGATGTAGCTTTATTCATTCTAGAGAGACTGTGTTATGTAGCGAGGGTGAATCACTGAAAACAGGGCAATCTGTCTACCAGAATTTAACTTCAGAAGGGAATCACAGAACTAGCTGACTGCTCTGGAAAAACAAACAAACAAGCAAACAAACAAAACCACAAACAAATACCACCCCCCCACCCCCCCTTACCTGTTTTGAAAAATGCTTAATCCACTAAGATATTTAGGAGCAGATAAAATAGAGGCTGTAAGAGGTAATGCAAATGGACAATATAAGAAATATAAGAAGGGCAATTTGTGACAAATTAGAGCAGAATTTTGATGTGGGACAACCCTGAAATTTTAAGTTGCTTGGAAGAATCGGTTATCTATTCTGTTATCGAGAAGTCATTAAAAGACATCAGTCTTTAAATAAAGAAAAAAAATTACATATATATATATATATGTGTGTGTTCAAATATATGTGTGTTTGTTTACTTCAAATCATATTTCTGTGATAGTACCATCACCCTCTCCCCTTGTTAAAACTTGTATCTTTCTAGGATGTTCAAATGTGATAGCACTGAACAAAATTCAAGGAATGATGCAGGAAGGTCATGGATTATGTTCCTCACCAGCATTAGAAGAAAAGTGGTAAATAGACTGAAAATTCCATGAGACCTTTAATTACATTTTTCTGCTCTGAATAGCTCAGTCACTTACAGACTTGCTTTAAAAAAAAAGTGAGAAAGGTGAGAAATATGCCTCAAAGTCTGGTGTCAACATGAACCAAGAATAAATGTACTATTTTATTTTTCCTCTCCCTTTGTTTCTCACCTCTAGGCTAGATCAGCTCCAGATAAGTGCTTCACTGCAGGTAATCTCTTAATTGCTGTAATTAAGCTAAGTCAAAAATGTTAACAGCCTAATAAATTCTTGTTAGCTTTAAATATAAAAGGACAGGTCCTCACTGCCTTTTAGTTCTTGAACAAATACAAAGTCCTACTTTGGTGATCAAGGTTTAAAAATAAATCAGAAATATCCATTGTCTATACCTGATTTAAAATTCACAGAAACAGAATCATTGGGACGTCTGGAGTTTGTCTAGTCCAAACTCCTCTGGAGTTTGTCTCCTGCACAAAGCAGGGCCAGCTAGAGCAGGTTTTCCAGGACCATGTCCAGTCAGGTTTGGAATATCTCCAAGGTTGGAAGCTCCACAGCCTCTCTGTGCAACCTGTGCCAGTGTTTCATCACCCTCAGTGATGACATACTGATCTCTCCAGTATGTCCATGTCTCTCTTGGACTGGGGAGCCCAGAACTGGGCACAGTACTCCAGGTGAGGCCTCACCAGTGCTAAGCAGAGGTGAAAGATCACCTCCTTTCACTTACTGGCAACATTCCTCCTAATGCAGCCCAGGAGGCTGATGGACTTCTGTGCCATGCAGCATAAAATAAATTACAATAATGTAGTTTAGGAAATTAGTGTGTGACTCATATTTTAATAGATGTGAGGTATAGGGTCATGGATATGTTTTATTTCTCTTTTCACATGTTTCCTAGTGTTGGTTAATTAATTACATATTTGAGTTCATTAAGATCTTGGGGGAGATATATTTTTCTTCGTAACTGATTTTGTCTTCAGTTTTTTTTTTTCTCTAATCTGTGGTTTCTATGTAAAAGGATTTAAGTTCCATTTAGAGAGATTAGGTTGGTGATTATAGACTTAACATAAGAGGTCACAGAAAACTGTGGTTTCCATGAAAGCAGACACTGTATAGATACAGGAGAGTCAAGCCCAATAAATTATTCATTTGATTTTGAGAGAAAGTCGCTCTTTCTTTATCTATAGAGGAACTGTATGTTTGTTTATAACTATTTAAATGAATTTCTAAATATTCTCTTGGGCCTAAATCAATGCCAAATCTGGAATTGCCATTGACTTCCAAAGTAACAAATTCAGATCCAAACTGTGTAGGAATAAGAGGTACATTTCAGACTGGAAGTTCTTCTGAAAATTGACAATATTAAAAAAATGTATCAACAGATGGCTTTTAAGTCATTCAAGTAAATCAAAAGGTAAGCCAAAAGCTGACTTCCAGCACTTGTATTATTCTCAGCTATGGGTGTCCTTCACAGAGTCAGAGCTTCCATCACCCTTTTTGCACTGTGAGTGCAAAGAACAAATCAAGACTTGCAGAGAGAAATCAGGGCAAAGCTTGCTGTTGATCTTTAATTGGTATAAGAGCTCTTGTGAAGCCAGGCAGCACAGTGTGCATCTAACAAAAAGTTAAGGAGCACAGACTGGTCATTATTTTGTTCTAGTACATAATCTCTAACCTGGCTGCATCAGGCAAAATTGCAGTATATAGATAAAACTGTCCATGACAACATAGCAGTGCATAAATCTTCAGTAAAAGATCTTCTGATGTAAACTAATTTGCTAACTTGCAAAAACTTACTCACCGTAGTCATCCTATTAGAGTATTTTCACTGACTGAGTTTAGGCTACTTAAGCATAGGACACATGCTTGCAAAAAATAGTCTTTAAGTACTTTCTTCAAGTACTACTTCAATTACTACAATGACAGCTACCAAACAAAAGCTGGAATGAAGAAAAAAGAAAAAAATATAGGATGGGAAATATAACATGAAATGTTTGGAATTTCTGAGGTAGGGCTTAGAATATTTCCAATCAGCTTCTGACAATAATCTAGTTCAACACCTAAGCTACTAAACGAACAGTGATGAATAAGTAAAGAGCAATATTAATGTGTATTCAGAACTAGATATTTACTCCAGTTTTGCATTCTTGTCCATTTGTTTGTTCTCAGAGTATGAACTGCAACATTGTTAAAGCAGTAATGTTGAAAATAATGTAAAATCACACACAGTGTTAAAGCTTTCCACTTGGGAAATATGCTTAAAACATCACAATTTGAATAAAAGTCTTGGCAAGGAATGAAATGTACTTTGTTTTTTGTCCTGTCCTCAGCTGGTAAAAAACAACTAGCTCCATTTAAGTCTGTGAAGGTACCCCATTTATACCAGGTAAACTCTCAGTATGTATCTAGAGTTTTTGAAATACCTTACACACTAGTGCAATTGTGCTAGTAAATTGTATAATTCAAGACTGGTGTATGTCTACTTTCCTGAGAAATTTGATGCTTAGTAGTAGTAACATAATGCTATTATACCATAAGAAGTGAGAAGATGAAATCATATAAAGCAAAAGCAAGAACCTGTGGGGCACCATGTGGATGTATTTTAAGGTACTAAAATTGGATGTATTTTAAGGTACTAAAATATGAACTACAGAAAATCACTGTGATGCTTAATAGAGACACTCCTAAAGAGCAGTACCCATTTTGGTAGAAAAAGAGGGTAGTTCTACTGTAACTTAACCCATCAGCAAAATTATAAAGCAATTCACATATTCACTTTTGGCATGGGTTCTTATTTTACACTGCTATTTTATAGTAACAGAGGCTCCTTCAGAAGCTCATCTTAAAGAAAAAGGAAGGAAGGAAGGCCTCATAACTGTAATACATGAGCCCCCTTGCCTCTTCCCAACTCCTTGGGGCACTCATGAACTCAATAAAGAAACCACACCTTCTCCTACAGACTTTTTCTGCATCCTTTCTGAAACCATGAGGAGTTGCTTTCTCTTCTTAATCTTTTTCAGGGGTTTCACAGAACATGCAAAATGTCTTCAGCTCTTTACAGGCTTTAGCAGACTGTCATGTGGTGCTGCAGAAGGCTGGCAACACGCAGACTGCTTTATAAAAAATAAAAGAAACTAGGAACCTGCTTTGTGCAGTTAATAGCTTAAAGGTACAGTCAAAGAAACCTTGCTGTAAGGGTATTAGGGTACAAACATAAGCTATTACCTACCCTTTAAATATTACCCTTCCTCCTCAAAACTCTACAGTAAACAAAGAGTATTTTATCCATCTTTCCTTTAACATGCATCATAGTTTACTAAGAAGATACAAATGAGGTTGAACAAACTGCTTTTTTCTTTTCTAGGTAGGAGTTGGTCATATGTCACATTTTTGTGTTTGTAATACTTAATTATCACAGTGTTTTGCCCTTCTGTATAGATGTTGACAACACCAGGGATGCGATATACTTCTAGGAGACAGGAGATCTGGGTGGAGGCTGCAGAAAGGGAATAATTTCAGAGAGAATTAAAGGGACTGTTATACTAAAGAAAGATCAAGGGAAAGGTCAAGGAATTGAATAAGAAAATCTGATAACAACAGAGATAAAGGAAAAAAACCCCACAACTGTCAACTGTTTTCAGTGAAATAAATGTAAGAAGTATCAAGAAGTTTAGTTACATGTAATTCACTGACACTCTCTGCTGGCTTTTCTTCTATTATACAGGTAGGCCAAACTGGGAATGTGCATGTATGGTCTGTAATGCTTGCATATTGATCATCTGGTGTTTAACATGATCATTGCTAAATTCCTAATACAACTTCATTAAAAAACAAAAACCAAAAGAAAAAAAGCACCAAATAAAACACCACGCAACATAATTAAGATACATTTAGTTGATCTTCATAAGACTGAGCTCCCCGGTATCAAGTTGAAAGGCAGCAACCCTCAGCTTCCTGGAAATTGTAGAACAATGCTAAAAAGCCTTCATTTCTTATGTATTTATTGAAGCTTTGCCTTTCATAGAAAATATGCATATAGAATAATGCATCACAGGACAGGGAAGTAAATACTTCTTTGAAAATTTTAACGGAAAAGTTGTCAGGTCAGCCACTAGTCAGAAGAGAAAGAAGTGTTTCTAATTAGAAGTAATACTTCAATTCAGCCTAAAACCAGGATAACCTGGTTAGGTTAAAGCAATCCAAATTAACAGAGGGATAAAAACCAAATTATGCTAGTTAAAAACTTTTAAAAATAATGATTTTTGCTGGAGAATACTTTAACACCTGATTCAAATGCAGAGGAACTGAGTGCAGGAACTGCTACGTCAGTATATTGATATGATCCTGCTACAGTAATAAACTTTCAGGAAAAGAATAGGTGATAGATCTTCAAACAAAAAGCAACAAATACATTACATTATATATTTTTTAACTTGAATACATCATGAAACTAATAGTTTACATGTTTACATCTTTTCAGAAGAAGAGTAAATGTTTGTTTCTGTAGGATATGTAAAGAAATAAACCCACCATATACACAGAATAAAACAAATATAATGAATAAAAAGGTTTTGCTTTTTTTAACATGCCTTTCTACAGTTAAATGTCAGATATATTGAAAGTGAACATACTTCTACCTTGTTTTGTCTCCAAAGTATCTCCTGAAAAATCAATCAATATTGACTTTTAGTTTGAGTTATTACAGTTTGGGAAGCTATAACAGTTGGGTGGTTTTTGTTTGCTTGTTTTGCTTCGTTTTATTTTTACCTTCATTGCTATGAAGTTACAACATTTATAATATGTTTTAAATTCCTTTATTTTTTTGGCAGAGTTGCAAGCAACAAAGGCAGTGCTACACACCAAGTAGCAATTACTGTGCTTCAGATGCCCTTCCCTAACTTGGTAAGTGCTAGTTCTGGACTGTTTCCAAGCTTTTATCCTGAAGAAATTGGTATGCATCTGTGTAACAGAAAAAAAGAGAAATTACAACGTTTTCCAGTTCCATCTAGTGGTAAAAAGAGGTATATGTTTCAAAGCACTAAACTGACAGTAATAATGGTGATAATAGAAAGGTATAACAAAATAATATTAACCAAACTACAGTAAAAAATATAAGTTAGAAATAAAAAGTTGTGATTATAAAGAAGTCCACCCCCTCTTTTCTGTTTAATAATTTATATACGACAGAAAATAGGTTCTGATGTCTAAGACTGTAATCACCTTACAGGTATGAAATAGCAGGCATTTAAAAGCTTGGGAAGCAGCTATATTGTCTGTTATAGTCATGCAGTATGTTTGTTCAATTTTTTTTCTGATAACAAGCAAACAAACAAATAAATGAAACCCTCTTTCCGTCTTCACTGGCCTTCAATCATGGTGATGCTATTTTAGTTTATATTGTAATTCCATGCGATTTCACTGCAGAACATGCAGACTGATCATAATTACAAAGGCACATTAACCTGTACAGTTTCTCATGGTGCCTTATAAACAATCATATAGCATTTGCAGTGAATTATTTTTTTTGTTTCCTGTAACATTTACCTGTGAAGAAGTATTTATTTTATCTATAAAGGCATTGTGTTGTTATTAGTATTCATTGCTTTTACCCTCTGAAATTAAAAGCAAACAGATCAAGAAAAATGTTGGCCATTATGTTTGCTTCACAGCTGAGATAAGAACAATATAGGGAGCATGTGACAGTGTTGATCATGAGAACAAGCATAGACATAAAGTGATCATGTACCACCAGAGTAAATTAAAAGCTGAGACTGCAATGGTCAAAACCACGATATCCATCAAGAACCACAGAACACCACACTATCCTTTGCTTGGGTGATCTGACAAATTCACAGATTCATCTGTTTTCTGTCTTCCTTGCTAAACCATCTTCCCAAATAAAAAAACATTAAATCATTAATGAAATCATGATATTAAATAGCTTTATAGATGTGATTTTTTACAAATAAAGGGTATATATATACTTTTTTTCTGCAGTGGTACAGAATGGCAAGGCAGAGAAAAACACCTGAAAAAACCCACCAAAAAAAGTCAGGAAATATGATATAGAGTAAAATAGATGATTTGTAGTCTCTTAGTACCAGTTGAGACCCTGTTTTCAATATCTCTCTTCACCTAGCAGTTCCCTTTTTTTTATAAGTATCACTGTAGAGATGAGCTCTTTCAAAGATACAAAGTCACTTGCAGAAGCAGACCACTTCTGAAAAAAAAAACAAACACAGATATGGACGTGGCAAGATTCCAGCAAAAGGCCACAAAGATGATTAAGGGCCTGGAGCATCTCTCCTATGAGGAAAGGCTGAGAGCACTGGGACTGTTTAGCCTAGAGGAGAAAAGGCTCAGGGGGATCTTATTAATATATTTAAATTCCTGAAGGGAGGGTGCAAAGAGGACAGAGCCAGGCTCTCCTCAGTGGTGTCCAGTGACAGGACCAGAGGCAATGGGCACAAACTGAAATGCAGGAGGCTCTGCCTGAATGTCAGGAAACACTTTTTTACTGTGAGGGTGACTGAGCAGTGGCACAGGTTGCCCAGGGAGGTTGTGGAGTCTCCATCCTTGGAGATACTCAAAAGCTGTCTGGACATGGTCCTGGGCAACCAGCTATAGGTGGCCCTGCTTGAGAAGGGATGTTGGACCAAGTGGTGACCTTCAGAGGTCCCTTCCAACCTCAATCATTCTGTGATTTTGTGAAAATCAGCTTCCAGTCTTTGTTTTATTTAAAAACTTAATCTGCAAAAAATACTTAAGGTGGAAAAATGGTTGAGAATAAAACTCTCCTATTAGCATCATTGCTTAATTTCTATTTTCCATTCTCTAGACTCATGTTCTGTGAAACGTGAATTCCAGAATACAGCACCTAAAAACCAAAGATAATCTCAGAAAAGTTTTGCAGCAGGAACTTTCATCAATATTCACTCAGAATTATTATTTTTGGAGAAATCATGAAGAATGTTGGGACGCTGCTCAGAGATAACAGTAAAGAAAATTATGAGGATTGGACTATGTGGAAGTCACATGTCACTTCATGTGAGACTTCAGAAGCAGAAGGCTATGAAATGTGTGTAGTAGTAAACAAAAAAAAGTGTAATGCATGCAATATTTCACTCCACTTAGGAAATGAAAAGCTGAATTCTGCACCAGCTGTCATTTTCAAGTGAATTTTGAGTGCATCTCAAATATTCTATGCTGTAATTGTAATATTCTATGCTGAAGTTACTATTGCAGTATAGGTATACTGTTGGAAAAATGAATCAAAACAGTATACTAGAATCGTTTCATCTGAAAATGATTATATATTCTGCAACATACTGCTGAACTTCCATCTTCCCGTTCTCAGAAGCTTTTTGCTTTCCCTTTTTGTTTATTTAGTATCTTCTAATCATACTCTAAAATATAAATTCTATTTTTCTTTTTTTTTTCTTTTTTTCCTCATTTAAGACTCTCTTTTTTTCATTTAAGACAATTGAACAGATCACTTATCTTCTTTTAGAAATTTCAGTGTTTTTGGCATGGTGTTCAAAATTGTCTGTCACCAGCTTGATTTTCATGGTTAAAAAGGCAAAACTCTAGACAAATATCAGAAAGGCCCTTCAAGTTTTTGTAGTATATGAGTAGCCACACAGTATTAGATAATCTCATAACCAAATGCCAAAGTGGCAATTATTAAAGTACCTGATATTTGTAACGGTCATCCAGCCCATCTGCCTGTTACTAAATCAGCAATATGATTGAGTGGCAGAACTGAACCTCAAATTAGTTTAATATAGTCCATTCAGTATTCAGTTTCTTTGTCTACCTGGTATTCGCAAGTAATGGAAGTTTTATAATTAAAAACCTTCTCTGGTTAATAGACCTTATTGCAACAGAAGTTTTCCTTAAAATTGTTCTAATTTTTTTTTTCCTTTTCTTAATTCCACTCTATTTCTTTAAGACATACTCTCTTTTACTATGGTGTATTATTCTTAATGTTTCTGTGTTAATGGTACAAAACCACCTAAATATTGCAATTGTGCCCTCTCATTTTTTGTTTATGAACTAATTGTATACTTATTAAGTTTTATTGCTGTTATTTAATTTCCTTTTGGGAATCAATCCATCTAGCCTTCTGAAAACTTTTTCATTTATTCTATTAATTCTTTCCAGTTTGCCTTCATTTTCCTCTGATAGTGAGAGATTCAGAAATTAATAAAATAAGCCTAAATTATTTATTACTTGGCAGTTTGGTTTACTACCTCATTGTTCCCAGTAGTTGAGGACAAAGCACAGTTTGTCTCAGGTCTGCAGATACAAGCCCTCCAGAGCTACCTGACTGTATCTAGATAAATGGGCTTGGACAGTTATGCGTTTGTTCTGTCTGTGTTTTGATCTGGCTTGATAACAGCAAACACCAGAAAGGAAATGGTGCTACCATGTTAGAGCTGCACAGGCCTGTGCTAATAAATCCTCTGAAATTGTTTCCTGGACACTGGAACCATTTTGTTATGATCCTTCAGCTGTTTTAGAGAGACTTTAAGATTCATAATTGCAAATGTTTGAAAGTCAACATCAAACCCAACACCTGAGGGATCTATTCTGTTACCCTTTCTCAAGTTGCAAAAATATTTGTGAAGTACTGGTGTTTGTCAATAGGTAGGAGTAAAAGATGCACTGAAAATATTTATGTATGTGTATGTGTACATACATGTATATGTACACATACTTGCATGGTGGTTATGTATACTTAAGGACTGAATGAAAGGATAGATCTGGTACAGTTCAGGAACTATGTTCCTGAATACATGCATTGAAGAGACCTGGACATGCAATGCTACTGTTGGCTCTATAATATCAGAGTTAACAAGTGCTATTAAGGCTTTCACAAACTGCTTCGATATTTCCATCTTTCTTTGTAATGCTTGACTTTGGCTCCTAAGTTGTCAGTGGCATTCAAGAACATTAGGGTAGCTGTCAGCATACCTTTGGACACCCCTGTTATAAAAACTTAATTTTTTTCAAAACTGGCTGGACAGATATGAGAGAAAGAATGAAGGTTTCCAGTTGTAGCGTTTAAACAAATGGTTTGTTAAATTTTAAATGCACTTTTTTTTGTCTCTTCATTGTCTAGTTTTGAAGTTTAAATGCTTGACAAGGTTATTAATTCACAATTCATAAACTTCAAATTATCCTCCAAAAGCCAGATTTTCAAAGATAGCTGAAGCCACATTTTTTTCACCTATGTGAAGTGTTCATCTTTTCAGAGTTCAGTGATCTGAGGCAGTTGATCTTATTGTGGCACATGTATGCTGAACATCGAGATACTTGGTTATTCACATAACTGCTTTGATAGGGTCATAGTCTGTTAAATGTCCAAATGGGTACTGTAAATAGTGAGTTCTTTCAGAAGTCTGGTCCATGATTCTTTTCAGATAGATTGATGTTTATATGCTAATCTTTCCCAAGTGCTGCTTATGCTCATATCTCCAGTCTTTGTTGTAATAAATCTTCATGGTATTCCTAATCATATCAACATTTCTCTTTTAGTTTTCCTGCTGAAGACAGATTATTTAAGGAAAAGAAAAAAGGATCAGCATCCAGGCCATTTTTTATTCAGCATTAATTTCAGCTCCTTCATTTATTAACTGACCTATTTTCTTTCTGTTACTTTTTTTCTCTCTGAGCTATTTCTTTCTTCTTGTTGTCATGTTATCTAACATGCATTTATTCTTTCTTTTCTTGAATTAAAAACAGACAAAAGTTCTTCCTGAAAGTCATTGTTTTCTTCTATATCACTGCATCTATTTTTCTTCAGTGTTAGACACTATTTTTCATGACATTCCACTAATTTTTCTAGTGGGTTAGTATATATGAGAATTCCCTGGTTCTGCATCGTTTATTACTTACTCCTAATTAGAGTCTAATGGCTCCATGAAGGCTTCTTTGTTACTTGAAGCGTAACAATGAGTTGTAGCTTTGGTGCTTTGTGGGGTTGGGTGTGGGGGGGGATATACAAGAAAGATGCAGATGAGTCTAATGTTCTATTTAGTGGTGAAAATGCCTGGAACACCCTAGAACTTGTCTATCAGTCTCTCAGGGCTGAATAAAGCAGACTCAACAATTTACTACACATGAGAAAAAAAAGTCAAAACTCTAATCTATTTCTGTGGTAAATAATGCAATCATAGCACAGATTTATTTTTTAACTTCCCTGTTTCTAGTCCACTTCCAAAATCAGAATAGAGAGCACCTAATACAGAACTGGATGGGAGAGGACTGGTGACCTTGAAGCTAATGTGCTCCAGCCACTAAGGACAAACAAATCTTTCTGAATGGGAAATCTTGATTATTCCAATGGCAGATCTGACAGGAGGTTATAAAATTTCTATGGGTATTCAAGAAAGCAGACACCCAGTGCATAATAGCTGAGATTCTCAGCATCACTTTGTCCTGGAACAGTGTACTTTATATTTAGTTTATATGGAAGGCAATTTCAAAAGGCTCAGACACTAAATTCTAGGACTTTCTCATTTTGAGCGGAGAAACTGTGTGGTTAAAGCTGAGCTGAGTAAGGACAAGAATATGCTCTCACCAAGTCTCATGAACACCCCATCCACTAATAGATAACAGATACTGGAAAGCTTAATAGCAGATGACCAATGCAATGACAGTGTGAGCAGAAGAGCTTTGGAATTGCTATTACTTCAGCGTGCTCAGATAAGGCCTCTAAAGGTGCCAGTGAGGCAGATAAGTGCTGAATGCCTGATCAGACCCTTCTTCCTTTGTTAGTCTCCTTGCTGTATCACCCAGCTATGAGAATTAAACTCTGTCTACTTTCTAGTATGGAACCAAAATGCACCCAAGTATCTTCAGGCTTTTTCTGACTATTTAGGGACTAAGGAAGGGGCATACGTTGTGAAAAGGAACAACCGTGGGCAAGATCTGAAAGGAATAAAACTAGATACTTTCCAAAACTATATTCCTGTTCATGCAGAGACAATTATTTACTAATATCTTCTGTGATTAACCACTTCTAAAGGGATGCAACAGGGCAACAAGATGACTGGCCACGGTGAAATTACATGCTGCACCTTCTCCCAGATGTGCCACAGCTCTCCTTCTCTTCCAGTGTTCTCTGGAAAACCTTATTCTTGCAGGAAAGCATACTGATTTTACAACCCCTTCCAATTTTCTTCTTGTAAGAGTGGCTTTAATTGTATGCAAATGCATATGCCTGCATCTAACATGGTACTTGTGTATATGAAGTTTCTACTAGCAGGTTTACTTTTGTTTCAGTTCAGCAGTTCTTGTTATAACCATATTAAATATGCCTGATGAAATATACCACTATTATCTAATATGTTTAATCTATTTATTTAAAAAGTAACAGAATTTTTGTAGGTAGGATATTAGCATGGAAACATAATGACTGCAGTACACAAAATACACAACATCCAGCAGCAAATCAGAAAAAAATCTAGTTTACAAGAACTGTTTAATACTGTCCCACAGCATTCTGTGCAAAAAAACAATGAAGAAACAGAAGGAAAGTAAAATACAAAAGAGAGAGATTAATGAAAATGGAGCCAAAACTTGAGATTTTACCCCTGTTTCAAATACCCTCCATTGGCAAATGCATACCTGGTGTCTTTACCTATTAACATTATTTGCTGTTGTTTCAGAGAATTTATTTTCAGAATATTCGGGTTTCTCTTATATTTGCTTTGTTTTATTATCCAGCATATTTCATAATAGTTTTGAAACTTTGCCTTTTCCTAATTACTTTGGAATATAT
Organism: Ciconia boyciana; assembly: GCF_034638445.1. Lineage (NCBI taxonomy): Eukaryota > Metazoa > Chordata > Aves > Ciconiiformes > Ciconiidae > Ciconia > Ciconia boyciana. Next base: position 180,536,319 of record NC_132934.1, read on the forward strand.
GTTTCCCACAACATAAAAGCAATAGGAAAAGAAAGCAATAAAACTATTTTCAGAGATTTTTTTTGTACTGCTTTACTTTTAGGACCAGTGCATTACTTAAAATTTTAATGTTTTTCTAATACCATCTGGGAATTGGGAGTGTTGCTATTTAGAAGTATCTCTTCTTACTGAATACTAGCATGTGAGATCTAAAAAACCACTGAAATCTGTGAAAAATGCACCCAGGGATGGATGAAACCGCAGTCCAGATGTCAGGGCTGCACAGCCACCAAGGGCTCCACTGCTCCTATGATGTGGAGTGTGCATTACTCACTACAGTGTATTAACAAGGTTGATTTAAACTTGTTACAGTTTTCCATCCTTCATTCATCTATGTCTCTAAATGTGTTTCTGTATTTTAATATTGACTACAGACACTACAGTTTCAGAATATTATGAAATTGTTTTCCTCATATGTTGATCACAATGAGGAACTACAGAACATTTATGAAGAATAAATTATTTAGTGTACCAAAGATATTTAATTCAAAATGAGTAGAGTTGCAGGACTCTACTTTAGTAACCTTATTTCTATTAAAACAAGTAATCAATAGAGGATATCTGTTTTTGCAGAATAATAGAAAACGATTCATTCACTTGGATTTTCTTGCTATATGCTCAGAGTTAGTTTAGGTAGCAGTGCTTTAGTCACCTAAGACTGTTATAGTTTAACCAGGCTAAGATACTTGAGGAATAAAAAAATCTTTACATATGTATTAACGAGTAATGGCTGTTTGTAGTGATTTGACCAAATACTTCACATTTCTTTCCATGCCCCTCCATATGTCCAAGAGTGGAATTAGACAGAGGGATTTATCTCACCCAGCTTTAGGATCTGTAACATGGTGTATTGCAGCAGTTGAAGAGAACATTACCTGGCAACAGTCAATTTGGATGTCTACTTCAGAGTGTAATGAATCACATATTAAAAGTATATATTTCTCTCCAGCAGCTCCAAAGGCTAAATTATTTGGAGTTTGCCATATAGATATACAGAGTTAGTAAAAATTAATTCAATTGAGGAGGTTTTTTAATTGTTTGCTTTTGTCAGAAAGCCTTCAGATAACTGAAATCCTTATGACGAGGTATATGTTCACAGTTCTATAAATGTAGGTCCATCCTAAGTCAAGTGCTAGTAACATGAGATTGTTTGCAAGATTAACTCTTTGCAGTTTGTAGTTACAGCTTTTCGCAGCATCCTGTCACTTCTTACCAAGTTTGTGGCAGCACTCTGCAGCCTGAATTAGGGACTGCCCAAATTCTGCAGGGCTCTGTGCATGCACAGAGTGATGACAAGAAGATTATTTTTGTCTAAAGAATCAATGCTTGGACTGATGCTGCAGTGCCCCACATTGTTTGGTATAGAAAAGAGAAATGTGTTGACTTTAATGAACAGAATGACAGAAAACAGGAGAAGAAATGGAAAGAGTTTTTAAAACAAATGCCTTTTACTATTAGAATGTCAATGATTTCAGTGGAATTAGTTATTATCAGCTGAAACATCTCTCTTCTTTCTTTGTCTCTCTCTGTAAGAGCAGATTTTCAATTTTACCAAAGCTTGTTTTAACAAGACATTAAACCCTCCTCCCCTTCTTTTAATGTCTGTCTTTAATGGGAATTTTCAAAAGCACTGTGCATTTTAGGAGCAGAAGTCTTTCACGGCTTCTACGTCGTATAAATATGAATAATTTTCTCTGGTATTTGTATGCTCCCAAATCACACAGCCACCTTCAAAAATCCCTTGCCAGCTAAATCACAGCACACTATTTCAATCAGTTTCCTAAAGCACAGATGTGAAAAGTCTAATGTAAGGAGGGATTAGTACCATATGGTTACAGACACATGTAAATAGATTATTTTTTTTTAAGATCTCCACAGAATTTTTCCTACCCTAATGGCTGAAAAATTGAGACAGACTGTTTTATTACTGCTAAAATACAGACAGCTGGGAGAGATCCTAGTTCTGTAACCATCCGAACTCCTGGTTAGGGGTGAGTCCAGAATTTGTGAGGCCTGGGAGCCCTTGCTGATAATTCATTGATGGAGCCCATCTCCCTGCTTGAGAAGCTTCTGCTATGTCTGCGCTGATTAGGGAATGATGACCCAAGAACTGAAAATTACTGATTGCTGCAGCTCCTGTCAGGAGTATGTCACTGAAATCGGGAATCAAACTTCTTAACACCAATGTAGTATTAAGAAGCAGGCACTCTTTATTACGGTGCCAGACGCATGGGGGATCATTCCACCTAGCGTGCATACCACAGGTTGCATCAAACAAAACTTATATTCTTCAATTACATACATATGCATCAAATTTTCCGGAATGGTCATGCATGTTCATTCTATTTCCCAGAACTAATTATCATATTTGCGTAGTCATTACGCATGCGTCTTTGAGCTCCGAGGGGCTTCTGTGGGGGTCTCTGGTGGCCCTTGGTGGTCGTACAGGTCTGTCCTTTTGTTGACTCCTTCTTCTGGACATGCGCAATCCCACCTTGCTTATGTAACTTGCTTCCCTTCTTCATGGTGCATGGTCCCTAACAATGATTTGGCACCCTTAACACAAACCAATTATTCTAACCACCCTCAACTTGTTGTCAAGACGGGCTGGGGCTGTACTGGGAACATAGCAGCATGACCATACTACTCCTCGTCCAATTGTCTTTGGGCATAGTAGCATATCCATAGCCATAGATGTACAAACACAACATTAAAGCATTGTCTACCCCGCTCCTATCTCTATGTTGCTTAGTTACAAAAGAACAAACTAATAATTTTGGTTACGTCTGGTTACAAGTATACAAGGGTATTGTAAAAATATTTTTTTTTCATGTAAGGGATATAATTTCATTTTTAATTTGACATGCTTATAATTTCACAATAGCTAGTTTGCTAGTTGTCCCACACTTGCTCTATCCCTCACAAATATCTATGGATTGCATGGTTTCTGTCTCCCCTCATCCCAAATTCTTCTTATCCAACCCCAACATGTTAAAACCTACCTGAATGTGTTTTCAAATTCTGATAGCCTATATTCATTATCGGACCCTTAAGTGTGCTAGTATTTCTATTTTTTATTGTTTCTGAGTTAGCTTCACTAAGGTAAAACCTGTAATAGAGTTTTCTTGGAGATGTAAAGGCATATAATTACTTTTGTAGTGATATTGAAGCTGCTGCAGAAAATAAATAGTCAGTTATCAGTCTCAAAGCCAGAAAAAGAGCCGATGCTGACAACATTCCCATGAGTATAAAGCTCATTCTGATCAAGATAAAGAATACCATTCTATTTTGCAGTTGTGGGAAACAGCTTTAAGGCATAAGTCTACACACAATAAAAGGGCCTTTTCCTGATGCCTGTGGACATCTCCAAAATATGAAAAGTAAATTGGAACATTAATGTAATCTCTACAAATTTGTTACCGTTACTTCACATATATTGACTTTCTCCCTGTTAGATTCAATAGTGTATATGTGAAAGCTATAGACCTTTTTTAGGATCATAATATCTCTTCCCCATGGCTTCTTTTTTTCTATTTTACTTTTCTATTTCTTTTTGTCTCTTCACATCAAGAAATGCAAACATTTGATTGTATATTGACCTGTTTTTACTTTCTTTTTGAGTGGTTCTTTCCTGCAATGCTACTGGTAAATATGTAAACACAAACTAAATGAATACAGTAATTTGCACATGTCCACATGCAAGATAGAATAGAGTTAGTGAACCCAGTTTGAGTAAAACATGGGCAACTGCTCCGGTTAGATATGTCCCTTCTTTCTTCCCTTCAGCAGCATCTGTTTTTACCTTAATTCCAGTAAGTTTAGTAACACTGTTTTCCTTTTTCTTTCTTCCAGCTTTAAGGAGGGTGGTGGGCAGATAAAATGTTTCAGAAGAAAAGGAGCAGATAACATTTCTTTTCAGGCATTTCCATGTGTAGCTGAACCAGCACTGCAGGGGAACTAATTTCTGTGGCATTGATGGTTTTTCCTGCAATGAAGTGGAAACATGAAATGAAATCTTAGGTCTTAAGAGCAATCAAAAGGTCTGGTTGCAATTTCAGTGTGTTCTAGAAATAGGTTCTAACAGTGGGCTCAAAACAAACTTTCATCCTTTGTGGTAGAGCAGGCAAAGCAAACCCAGTTGCTGTGTGATCTGCAACACAGCCACCATCTTTCTGGTTTGGCTGATCTTTCTTAACTCCTATCAACTGATGTATGTGGCTGTTTGGATGATCAGTACCACTAGTGTCAGTCCCTTGTTTTGAATTATAACATGGTAAAATTCATGTATTTTAGGACAGTCCATCAATGCCCCTTCTTATTGGCAGAGTAGCTGGATATGTATACTAGTTGCATTTTATCTATAACGTTTCAAACTGCATTTAGAAGCCATTAAATTGGAGATTCACTCCTGAAAACTAAAAATAAATTAAACTTACAATCTAAAAATAATAACAATAAAGTAACCTCTTTTTTTTTAGTGATTTGGTCTATTTTACTACTGGTAAAATAAATGCCCAGAGCTTTCTGCAAAGTAAAAATAGAGCAAAGTCAGTTGATTTCAATAGTATTATGCCAGAGATGAAGTTAATGCTTAGACAAAGTCATTTTTTTCCCTGTACTGACCACAGTAACAATGTTAGCACAAAATAAAAGCAAATTGATGAAAAAGATGGCATCTACTTGATGTTGATGGAATGCATGTTTGTGCCTAATACACTAGAGAAACTCTCCAATAACAGTTCACCCAAGTGAAAATATTGCCCCATTTTGCTCCCAAGGTCAATGTCAATTGAGGTTATTGACTATATAAATGCTAAATACAAAAGTTTGAGTCTTCCAAGGCTACTTTAACTTGTAGACTATACTTTTCAAGGTTCCTCGGTTACACTTACAGTTTGCATTTCTCACGCACTTATGCCATTTCTATCTTTTTGTCCTGTTTTTTTCACAGCCTTCTCAGTCTGTATTTCCTAAATGTTAAAGAATGGGTGCCGCAAGTATATAGGGAAGAATATCACATTCAAGAACCAATTTTTAGGTTATCTGCTAAAAAGCTCGTCTTCATGCACACAAGGGAGCCTCGAGGAACAGAAGCAGGAGGGGGAGCCCAAATAATACCCTGCTGGACTGCTCCCAGACCTATCATAGGAGCCATCAGCCCATCACAGGCCCATCTACACAAGCTCAGAGGAGCACGGGAGCCCAATTGCAAGTGGGAACCCAAGTTAAAGACCCAGAGGAAGGGACACTCTGGGCCCCTCCCAGGGCTGTCCCAGAGAACCTCACCCCCACAGTCCAGAGTTGACACCCATCCCATGAGTCAAAGGGATCAGTTCTCCCATCATTTTACAGAGTGAGGGGGGGTCACTACCTAGGGGATTTGTGACACATTATGGCATACAGGAGAAGAGCATTTGGGATTGCAGGAGACTTATTATGGGATGTTTAGAGGAGAAACCAAAGGCAGGGAAAGGGATGGAGGGATAGATCTAGGTGATTTGGGGAGGAACAAGTATGAGAAAATAGACCGGTAATGGGATAAAAAGTGCCGTTTTCATGTAAATTGTTTGCTGGTCTGTACAGTTTTCAGCCATGTCCCTGATAAACGCAGTCTTCTTATCTTCTTGTTAAATTCCCTTCTAACTCTTTCCTGGGTGAGGTGATCTCTATTCTGTGTGCACGTATGTGTCTGGGGGTCTGAGTGCCAGCAACTTGAGTCAGACCAGGGGTCAGAGGCCCGTGTGTGTCTATGGTACCAGCAACTGGGGCAAGTACGGGGGTGTGTGTGTGATTGCTAGTGAAGATCAAGCCAGACTAGCCAGTTGAATAGGTGAAGTGCCCTGGGAGCCAGGCAAGTGCTTTTGTCTCTAAGGGTGAGACCACAGCAGAAACTGGCTCTCAGAGGAACCAGGGGAGTCCCAGAGAGCTGCTGGAGGGACTGTGGGGGCTGGGAGTTGGTTGGGATTTCTGCTTGCATGTGTGTGTGCGCACATGTGCGCAATGGTCTGTACCAGTAACTGGAGTGCTACTGCAGCCTTGTGGGCTTGTATGTCCAGGTGCCAGCAGCTGGAAAGACTAGGATCTAAGGGCAGACTGGGTGAGCTCAGCTGCTGGAGGGATCTACCAGGTACATATATATGTGTATACATAGATACACATACATATATGTATACACACACACATACACACATATAGCCAGAGAGGGGAACAGAATGATGCTTTTGGTGCTGTTTGTGTCTGTGTGAGTGATGAATGTTTCCATCTGTGTTGATCGGTGTGGACAGCTGGGTATATAATGTGGTATATATCTGTGCTTTGTGTGCATGTGGCTACTGGGAATACACGCCCAGCCTCACTACTGGTTGGACCTGGAGGCATGGGGCTGCTGCAGCAGCCTTGCCCCTATCAGGCTACCAGATATGACAACTCCCTGACATAAATTATGCTCTGCAATCATGTAACCTGTAAGATGATATAATTTACAGATATCTTAAGTCCAAGGTCAATATTAGCAGTATTGGGCAGATGTAGCAAATTTTGAAACCACCCAGCAAAAAAATAACTGGTTCTTTCAACTGCCATTACAGTTCTGTACACAGAGCTTTTTTGGTGATTAGAGGGAAGTCAATGAGATACATTTTGTACTGAAAGGGACCAGTTTTTGAGTGGCTTCAGCCTCCTGCTCTTCGTGAAAGATTCAGCATACTTCCCAACTTTCTGATATATATGGGATTATTCACTGAGTAAAGAATTAATCACTGTGACTAAAGTTGACAGAATTAGGCCCTAATTAATTTGGCTGAGATCATAGGAGGAGTCAGTCAGCATCAGAAGAAAAATAGACTGTGATTCTCACCGTGGTTCTTACTGCAAGACGTAATGGTGCCAAACTGTCTGTCTCTCATTTTAATTAAAAACTATGTCTTTCTCTTTAGTCGCCTCTCCTTCTTATTCCTCGGTCTGTTTGATTCAAAGTTCTTATACAGACTACGTAGTACAATGACCTGCAGTCCATGAATGGAGCCAAAAGATGTACTGCATGATTCAAAATATAAACCTGTAATCCGGAAGCACAATAGCTACTGTGACTTCCCAGTAGAGCTGCCAGTTCTGGCAAAAACTGTCCTTACCCACTGTGTTGGTACAAACACCTTTTGCACGGTTATCTGGGGTTTGTGGCCATTGATTGCTGCAGATAAAGGCATGCAGCCAAAGATGCGTTAAAAGACTGTTTGCAGTCACCATTAGGAGTAACTCAGAATATAAAATTCTGTAGCAGTAGTGTGAAATTGCATTTCAATAATGTAATGGCAAACAGTATATTTGTTTTAAATAAGATAATTCTTTATAAGGGTGAGTTCCCCAAATTATTGAAGTATAAATATTTAATTACAGTCTTATTATAATACTATCTATTAAAAGTACTTTTTTTTTTAATCCAAGGGTTTGCTCACATAGTCCTGAAAAATTACCAGAAGTATTACTTAGCTGAACGTAATCTGTCTGACAGTCTTTTATCCATTCAAACCCAGTGACTAATGAAGTATGCCTTGCTTACATTTTGCAGTCATAACAGTGTGGTAGTAGTAGGATGTTACACAAAGTAACATGGAGTTTAGCTTGGATTAATCATCTAAGTATCTACTCTGATTCTTGGGAATATTTGCAGCCTAAGGCAATTGTTGTGGCTGCGGGTGTCATATCAGTTAATTTACAAAACATTATTCTTCAATATTAATGCTGTGCTTTCAATATCTATGGTGTAGACATACAGTGAGATTGTTACTAAAACAGAAAACAAATGAATGTAATATAGATTAAACATGGAGGTGATGCAATGTCTGAAAAACCAAGGTAAAAGGAAAAGAAAAAAAAAAAAGAACTTTGTGTGTTTCCTATAAATGTTTTCCCTATGTGTATCGCTATTGCCATTTCACCAAATAGAATATGTAGGGAACCCTCTTTTTCCCCTTCCGAAGCATCCCAGACTGATCTTTGGCCATGTATAATAGCATTGATTATTATGGCACCACCATTTCTTCCACCCCTTGCACCTGGCCTTCCAGCAATATTGCTGTTGGATCTTACAGAGTGAGACTGAAATCAGAAGATTGGCAGATACATCTTCAGATCCTGTATATGGGAAGTGCTGGCAGATTCACCAGTATAGGTACGACCAGCTAGACAGTATTTCTCTTTCTTGCCAGAACAGTTCAGTATCTTGTGTCAGTTGTAGACATTAGTGGAATTTTTTTGTCATTTGTGTGATGGAGGATCAAAATAGAAAACATTTTTTGGAAAAAGATCTCTTTTTGGAAAAAGACTTCCCCAGATAAAGGTTGTCACTCAGAGATACTTGTATCATACTACATAAGAGTTTTTTTTGTTTGATTTGCACAGACACTGTATGTGGAAGCTTGTACAAAATGCTACCTTCTTAAAACACCTATTTCATCTATACCATTTAATTTAGCTTATTAAAATGACCAGTTTTCCAAGGACCTATAGTTATGCTGGAAGATTTCATCTGCAAAGTTTAATCAGACTTCCTGGCTCTGTTATTAACATTTATAGCTTTAGCATGTAATTGTCAGGTTCTTAAGTGACCAGAAAAAAAACAAAACAAAACACCAGCATTCAGATATTCAAGAAATAGCATTACATTTTCAGTTACTTTCTGCTTAAAAAAATCAGGTAAAAAGGACTTTTAAATGAATTTGTGTATAAAGCACATATATAATAGCCTTAAGCATAACAACAATGTAATTCAAAGTCTGATCCAGTGAGCCGTACTCAGGCATATATAAATTTAAAAGTTTCAGTTCAAGGGCAGTGCCAAGCAGTTCTCAGAATACTTTACTAATTTCACTTGTTTCCTATAGTTCTGTAAAGAGTGGCTATTTGAAAAAGTTAAGCGAGTCTGTGTGGTTTTGATGAGATTTACTAAAATGGTGAAACAAGGAAATATAGCACTCAAATATGTGAAAATAGCTGAAATTGCTCTTACTGCACTAAGCTCATTAAATTCACTTGCTTGAATGCTGGCTATTAGAATTATCAGAGCAGAGGATTAATAGGTCTAATGCATCTGTTTGGTGAGGTTCACATATCTCCCTACCTGAAGGCTATTGAGCAGGCACAGTGTATTTCTTTTTGGATAGCTGTGGTGCTGTCATGTACGCTGTTGCTGCAGTGCAAAGAAAGTGCTGTGTTAATGCAAAGTCTGCTTAGTGCAAAGAAAGCAATTAAGGACAAACTGTATAGAGGTAACCCGTAGTAAAATTCTGTTGGAGACACATACCATTGTCCCCAATAGAAAAAACACTCTTAGATCAGGGTCTCAAGTTAAATTCAGTGATTGATTAAATGCATTTAACGGTTTAGATCACAGATGTATCACTTAGTTAAGTCTGTGCTACATTCTCTTTCAACAGCAAGATGATTATTTCATTTTAGACCTTGATAAGGAGATTGAATGAGAAGGTGAAATTCACATGGTGTTAAGATGATAAAAAAATTGAATGGCTTTATTCTGCATCCTCAGTGCTGCAGGAGTCTCTCCTTCATCCTGGTAGATAATATTAATTTCTGTTTCTCTACCTAAAGAACATATGAGCTTTGCCATGCAATTTCAGAGTGAATGTAGTTATCCAACAGCCTTACAAATTCGGAAAACAATTCATGCAACCAGAGAAGTATAGCAAAGTTATAGCTTAGTATGATTCGAAAAGGTAATTTCCAGAGTCTTATATGTTTATTGACTTTCAGCCTTCTGGGTGCCAAACAGGCAGAGCCAGCACTGTGTGTCAGTGGTATGTTCGAGCTTGCAGGCATTTCAGGTGCTCTGTCTTTGCCTGATATGACCCTGACAGGCTTACAGTCTCCGCAAGAGGCTGGTCTTTTCTGGGGCATTCACAGATACTTTTAACCTATCAAATAGAATGCTATAAGAAATTATTAATGATTTTACTATTAAAAAAGATATAGCACTCAATATGTCTATTCATAGCATAAAAGAACAAAAAAAGGATTTAGAGAAAAAAAGTGGAAAACAGTGCAAAGTAAAAACATTATCAACTTCTGCATCATTTTTCTACTACCTTCAGCTCAGACAGCTTTATTTCCAGGGGAAGCATGATCAGTGTTAGATGAAATGAGGGACAGGGGAAGGGGTTTAGTAGCAGGCTAGTAAGGGTGGCATGATCAGGATTTCTAGTCTTTACTTATTTATTTATTTATTTATTCTCCTTCCAGACACTCTGCCCAAGAAAACTCAGAAGGATACATTTTCTTATTGACTGAGAACGGGGGAAAAACAAACACAAAAAGCCCCCAGATATTCCATTTGTGTTGACCTTTTTAAGGAACAATTCCCACTTACTGTGTTTTAAGCACCAACTCTGAAGCTCTGGGACTAATTAGATGGTCCATATGCTCTGATTACAATAAACATTATGCACAACTTTTGTAAAGAGCAAAGTCAGTGTGATTACCTATGTGAAGTCTCATCCAGGAAGTCCATTGTCTAGAGAAACTCATTGCTGCAAATTAATTATTTTCCTCTCTTTTTTCCTCAAAAATACAGCTTGAAGAGCAATATAAATATTCCATGGAATGGTACTTATTAAGTCATAAATTTTCAATCATCACTCAAGAACATTTTAGAAAGATAAATTTGTTCTGCATTGTCAGAGAATAACTACTTTAAAAAAATAAAACCAAAGAAGATTGTATAAATTAATATATTTTACAATTTTTTTTTCAGTTGTATTCTAAAGTTTAAAAAGCAATTAAAATTGTAAAATAAGCAGACTAGCTGCTCATTTAATTTATTTTATCTTTCCCTTTCCTCTTTTGAATACTTTCTTCTTTAAATTGTATTTTCCAGATATTGCTGTATTTCATTTGTACTTTCTCTAATATTCTCATTGTAAATATCCCCTTAAAGTACTCCTCAAATATGTGCCAAATGTCACTATTTCTCTACATTGAAATAATGATGTTAATTAGCTTTCCTTTTTAAGCGATTTCAAAATTCAGCTTCCTTAATTAAGAATGTGTTTTAAAGAAAGCAGAAATTACAGAGAGGATGCTCCCATTTTCTACTTTTGCTTTTCTAGACTACAGTGCAAATGTTTCCGGATAGAAATTTATATTACTGCAGATGGAACATTCCTCTGATACTTACATTTGGTATTAAAAGTTGTTAGTCCCCATTAAATCCTAGTGTGGGACTATTTCTTCAGTAGTAATAGGTGAATCTTTTCTTTCTCAAAAATCTTTATGTAACTGAGGGGTAGGCATCAATGTGTAGAAAGGGGGACACACAAAAGTGTAGTGAATATTGTAATTTTTTCTAAATCTGTAAAGGAAATACACAAGACAGGTAAAACAGAGAATTCAGATAAACTAAAACAGTGACACCATTTGAAAAACAAATTATGACCTGCAGAAGTAAGCACAGTCCTGCAGTGCTGAACGTAACCAGACTCTTCAGAGTTTGAACTATGCTTGATTATTGCCTTGCATCTAATTTTCCTTCAGTAACACTGAAGATAATGCAAAGCTGTCTCCAAATGTAGTGTATGTAAAAGACAGCAAGTGTGAAGATGTCATATATTGAAAAGATTTCAAAATGTTTGAAACTGGGAGAACAAAATAACTGTATTAAGTGATCAGCCGTTCAGGTAAAGGAGAGAACAACCATAGTTTCAGCCCCTGTTTCCTTGTTTATTTCAGTATGCATGTGTGGGTGACTAATCTAAATAAATAAATAAAATGAAATGTGAACAAGGATCCAAACTCATGGGTCCTTTTCTTTTCAAAGCCTTAACTAAATGTGACAGAATTTGCATGATATTATATGCTGAGCCTTTTAATTTTCCTTCTGATTTCTTTGATCTTGTTTTAGGGTGCTTTCACTTATTTCCAATGAGCTGTAGTTTGCTCACTAGATCTTTTTTTTCAAATTCCTCTTCCCTTTGCATTACTTAATTGATTGTTTTCTTATAATTGTTTCATATGTTAACAAGATTTTAAAAAATAAGAAATATGTCTTCATAGCATAAAGACCATTTTTGCTAGTTACCATAATGTAGGGAAGAAAGAAAGAAAAGTTCTTCAGATAAAGTCAGTTAAGTACTCATAATGTGATGATATAGGTGATTGTGATTTTATCTAGACAGAAGATCTCTCCTGAAGGTAGCTTTCAGACAATTATATTGGTAAAAAAAATAGGTAAAAACTGATGAAGTCATTAAATTTTCAAAAGTTACAAATTATCCTGTAAAGCTTCAGTGACTGCAAATTAGCCTTTGCTATAGCCCTCTGCTAACAATCTATAGATCATTTTATTATTCATGAATTTTAGTAATTTCAGGACACCACAGGTCATCTTATGCTCATTTATTTGCTAAACACCTTGTGCCAGTATGCCTATGCTGAAAAATTGCTACTATTTACTTCCCACGAGACACACAAGCAACAAAGTGGTGGTTTTGGCCCCAGACATCCACTATGCCAGGCAGCATATATATCTTGCTGTCAGGGAAATAAATGAGCCCTTAAATTGGCTGCAAAGCTTTAAGAACTGAAATTTATATGTCTAGTTATCAAACAGAAAGTTCAGAACACCTGCCAATATGAAGCATAATTGTGACAAACTGTTACATTTTACCTTTAACTTTTCAGTGTTAACACCACAACTTCATTACAAGAATTTCATTCTCCCTACCCCTCCTTTCTTCTGTCCTCCAGATCAGCTCCCCTCCTGAAAAACACTCAGTACATTCATTTGCAAATGCTGAGCAACCATTGATACATTGGGCCATCTGTCAGCAGATGAAAAAAATATCGAACATATTAAAAATGCTTGAATTTCCTGTGAGAATAACCACAAATTTTCACAGATTACCACAAAAGGCTAACTGCATTTAGATATTTGATCTTTATAACTTGCTTGGAAGCCTTTCTACAGAATATCTACAACCATAAAAAAAATCTGAGTTCTTTGTTTTGTTTTACCTTAAAAAAGCCAATTACCTCTGTCTTCTTTCATTGACCAACTTCACTCTCTTTCTTTCTGGGTCCCAGAGCACTCCTAACTGCAATGCAACTTTTTGCCACCACAAATCCAGCAATTGCTAACTATTTAGTCTTTATCTAAATGTTCCATTAAGAGGAAATAACAACAACAACAAAGTCACTCTTCTTTAAACCCCCTTTAAACTGTGTACTGTGTGCACTGCAAGTAACTAAATATTTTCCCTTCTGCGCATGTATATCCCTGTGTTACCAACCACTAACAGTCATGTGAAAAAGAACAATATTTAAAGAGAAGCTTTTTTTCTTTTTTCTTAGCTATCAAGGAAGAGACTATCTAGGCTAAAATTCAGTTCTACATTAAAAAAAATCAATATGGAGAGCTTAAAAAATATTAAAGCCCTTGACCAGCTGCACCTTTCTGGTCAATAAAGTGAATATGAGCAATCTGATAAATAAATTAAATGTGTGGCACTTAACTCCCTTTATTATTTTGACCATGCTATTTATCTTTTTCCAGCTCCTGGACACTATCTTTCTATTCAGGAAATCTAGTTGTGGATAAAATACTCCATTATGATAATTTGTCACATTTACCAGGGATTAAGTCAATGTATTGGTCAAAACAAACCTTTTTTTCTGACCTCTCAGCACCCGTGTGTGTGTCCTCTGTGTGTCTGTGTGTGTGTGGGATATGTGCTCAGCTTCGTTGCTGGTTGAACCTGCAAAGGGGACAACAGCAGCCACATCCCTCAGCCTGGGCAGGGGTCCCTAGGCAGCAGTCTGGGCTCCAATGGCCAGGCAGGAGGAATCCCCAAGCCTGGAGCTGCTGGAGGTGGTGGCTGCTTGTAACAGCCTTTAACCTTATATTTATGTATCACTGTGTTATCTGGGTACTTCCCAAAACTATCATTTTTTTTCTTTTTTTTCACACTGTCCTTCATAGTTACAAAGGTATTATGTTTATGGAGACATGGACCACAATGATTAAGAACAATATTTTCAAATAAAAAAAATATATTTGTCCAGCTTAATTCACTTCCAGGCAGCTTGAATCTTGTCATAATGTTGTAGATAATAAAGCTAGAGCCCCTCGAGGGCAGATGAGGCCCTTAGTGCCCTGTAAATAAGGAATTCAGAAAAATGAGGGATGAAAAATTGTTTGACATTTTTGAAAATTTGGCTTGTGACATGGTTAATATCACACAGCAGATGTAACATGCCACAGAGGCCACAGCTCACCAGCTGAGGTGAGCTAACTGAGCAGAAACACAAGGAGAGATTACACCCATAGAAACAGTTTATGACAAGAGAACTGAAGGGCATTGGTTGTGGATAAGCTAGAGAAATGTATGCCATAGTTTAACCACCACTTTAAACTTAAAAAAAAAAAACAGAAAGGAGGAGGTGACCACTCCTAACATGTCTTAACAAACCAGTCCTTGGATGTGGGCAAGATCATTCACTTTATGTTCTGTTTTCGCTGGTTACGAGTTCATGAGTACCTTGTGTATAAATTTAACTCCCCGAGAGAACATTCACACAGTTTTGTCTCTGTTTTAAGCCCCGGGGTTTGGCTACATGTTACAGAGTATCAGGACAATCTTATGCTATGACAGTTTCATTGGCTGTGAATACCCAAGAGTGGTGGTTCCCATTTCCAGGCTGTTTTTGTCACACGATGGGCACAGGAATGTCCACTGTAGACCTTTTGCATGTATGCACATTTTCATTCTTTGTCAAGCAGATTTTTCAGATGTTATAAGGAGGATATAGCTGATGAAACAAAGGAACCTAGATACCCTGTTTGGCTCAGTTTTTCTCATCCCAAAGCTGATATTTAAAAGAGTCCAAATAAGCATCAAATTAAATTACTCATATCTTTTACTGTGAATAAAATGAGCATAAGATGATTAGCTTAGGAGTAGATATTCACTATCGAGGCATCTAAGAATAGGTGAGCTAAATTACATCAAATATGTTTTATTTTTTATTTACCAATAATATCAGGGCAAAATAACCCCACAATTTTCTGAGACAATTTTAATGTATTTCTTTAGCTTTACGATTGTTTTCACAGAAGAAAACATACAAGCTGAAGAGCATGTCTGTGTCAGCATTGGTTAAAAAAAAACAATAAAATGAGGATGTCTTACCTGCCTGTTATGAATTGGTCTTTCAAAGCCATTTTGTATTTTAATCAACTGAGTATTTATGTACCACTTAAAAGAGCCCTTTTCTTGATATAACAATCAACTAAAAGTTCATTATAGGTGGAATTCTTAAACACAACTTTTGCATTAGCAGCCTCAAAACTACTCTCACTTACCTTAACTAATTTGCTTATTGATCTCTTCACATTTGTATATAATATAGAACACTCTCTGCTGTTCAATGGCTTAAGGCAGCAAATGTTTACATGGCAATGACTTTATGTGGAAGTAAATATAAACTTGAGACAATGATTTAGCCTAACAGACAGTATTATGTATAATTTCTGCTTGTACTGTGTTTTGCCCAGATGTCTGTAGCAGGGGTTTTTTTTGAGGGGAAGTTGGGTGGAGGGTCAATATATAGCATGGATAGCTATGTAGACAAAAGCTACACCAAACTCATATTCTGCCCGTTTCAGGTTGGCTATTATTTTATGTAGAAAATATTATATAGAAATCCATATCTTCACTGTGACCAGATATTTGTTTGGTTTATGACAGCATAATTTAAAGTAGACCTTCAGAAGTAGGAACAGCACATAGAGCCATATGTATTCCTATGTTTTAGATACACTTGCTTTCTGAATTTCATAGCCTAAGTCAAATAAGTCAAAATTTGTAAATAAAGAGAATTATAGTGTGATATTTTTAGCTAAAGAACTTTCTCAGGCATTCTAGTACTGTGCTTAATTCACCTGAATAAGTTTGAGTTCTGGAAAGTTTTTGGACTAGTCTCATTTGACCTAATATCTCCCGGAAAATTTGCTAGAGATGTTAGTGGTTATATGCAAGGAACTCATCAAGTCATAGTATGAAAGAAATAGAGAGGACTAGTTAGGTCTTTAGGTCCAATTTCAAATGATTGTCCATATGTGAAAAACATGACAGGTCACTTCATAATTCTGTATAATAGCCTTTAGGTCTGTAACGAAAGACCAAAAGCCACACATAGGAAGAGCCACAGCTGTAGTACAATAGGTCAAGAGCACTGAAACGGTCAACTACCAGAGAGTTTATTTGTTAATCAAATTCACTAAAACTCCAAGAGGATCCTGAGAAGAATGGCAAGCTCATGGAGCCTGCTAACCTGATTTATAGTCAGACTTACTTACTTGCTGGCTCAAAATCTTTTCACCACCGTAGTGGTAGAATTGTTAACAGCGCACAACAGTCAAAGGAACAATTATTTGTAACCAGAAGAATCAGTGAAATTCTTGTGGTTATCCTATGGTTCATCATGGCAGAGGTACATGATAGAATATATCTTAGGAGAGGTACTTCTATCTATAGATGTGACTAATCTCTAATGTTTTTGAGAAAACTACACCACCACCACCATTTACATTCAGAAATCAAATTCTGCATTAGAGGGAAAAACCACACAATCTTCCCTGCAGCATAGGACAAATATAGCTTAGTGTCAACAGTCCCTCTCAGCACATTCCTGTATGCACCAAAGAACCTGGCTTGTCCTGCTTAGCGAAAATAAAATTAAGGGGGGGGGGGGGGGGGGGGAGGGGGAGTGTTAATGAACTCTCTATAAATAAATTTTGTGGTAAATATACAAGAAGGAGAAAAACTATTTAAGTTAAATGAATATCTGCACAAACTCCCATAGGTATATACTGGCCATGAACAAATTTAGATCCAAAATTAGAACAATGTTCTTAAAGATATAGGGAGTAAAAAATTTGAAGGATCTTCCAAATGGTGTAGTATAGAAAAGGGAAACCAAATGATTTAAGAATTTCAGTGGGAGCATATAAGTAAATAAGACAATATCTAGAAATGGGAAATTGAGAAAATTTAGTCTTATCCTCATCTTTTCTATCCCCTTTTATTCTTTTTTTTTTTCTTTAAATGACTTTACCAATATGCAAATAAGAACACATTCAAGGAAACAAATATCAAGCTGTATTTAGTCAGGAGCAGTTTCCTTCTGGAGTTAGCACTTTAGACAGCAGATTTGGTGAGTTTCTTCTGGTTCTTATGGCTCTAATGCTGTGATCATTAATCAGTTATTTAGGTAGTTCCATAACCTGGTATTACTGCTTCCTCAAAAGTACTCAGGCTTTTTAATGATAATTCACCTGATAATTTGATAAAATGGCAGGAAAATAGTATTCCATATACAAACTTTTTAGTCAGTGCCTATGTTGTTGGGCTTCATCTTTGTAATACAACCATCTCGACTCCCTGTCTCTAACTGGACTGTTTGATTTGTCTCCTCTTTTTTTTTTTTTTTTTTTTTTTTTTTTTTTAACTAACTGTTGCAGTACTGCTTTTAGTTATTGTACTTTTAACAAAGAAAATATTTAGAATCTTTGCCTAGGGGGTGAAATTATCCCTAAATAACACTTGTTCTTGACCTATGTTATTTTCTTAACCAAGTAATGTTGCTAAGGCACTTTGTACAAGTATGAAGGAATTATACTGAAATATCACTTCATCAGGGAAAACATAATTAAAATGCATATCTAATCTAATTAAAATGTGAATTTAACAATGTTTCATTAGTGATGGTCTCCACAACTCACAGGTAACCCCCATTTTTAGAGAATTCGATCTGATTTATCTCTGTTTAATTACACGCTATAAAATACATCAAAATGTTATTAATTCCACACACATTATTCATGTTTATTCCATATATTCACAGCTCTTTACATCAGCAAAGACTGTTTATTGCAATGTCTGCTGACACTGTGAAGTAACTCCTGAATGTGGTTGCTGGATACCTTAATCACTTATAGTTTCGACCTAGTATATACCTATATATGTAAAATTATAAAACTTCCATCACTTTCCCTGGACTTATTTTTGGTTTGCTTTTTAGAAAACACATAGTTAACATGATAAAGAAGAATCTTAAT
The DNA here is from genome assembly GCF_034638445.1 of Ciconia boyciana. Lineage (NCBI taxonomy): Eukaryota > Metazoa > Chordata > Aves > Ciconiiformes > Ciconiidae > Ciconia > Ciconia boyciana. The sequence continues at coordinate 180,554,485 of NC_132934.1, forward strand.
AAGAAAATTCTTATGACTTCTTTTCCTCATAAAAGAGATGACTGAGTGATCTTAATGTTATGTTAATTAATCTTTTAGTAAGTCCTTCCACCCTATACTCTTGCTCCTCTTTTCTCTTTGAGTTCAAAATTCATCTTCACTGCTTGTAATGTCATTTTTTTATTCAGGACAATTACTTCTATAGCTTAGTTATGAACAGTTTATTATCTATCTCTACATAAATTTTCCCAATTTGTAGATAAATACATGGACTCCCTTTCTTCATCTCTTGTCTATACTAAACAACCTAGTTCTTTACTATTTTCCAGTTAGTCATATTTTCTCAACCTCTAATAATCATTAGCTTTCCTCTCTTCAAATCTCTTTCAGTTGATTCACTTCTTATATGAAGTATAATGTAAAATAGATATACTATGTTATCAAAACTTTGAAAATACTATGAGCTGCTCGGTTTTCTCTGTTGATAGTATAAACATCTGACGTCTTTCTACATCACTAGATGCTACGTTAGATTTTTATCAAATGAACAAAGAATAAAAAAATAAGCCTTTTCTTTTTTACCATGTGATCAAAATGGACATCATAATTCTGTGATTAAATAGGTTTTTTAAGAAGCTCTGAAAGTTCCTGACTGGAGACTTCTCAGGAGCTTCCTGATCATAAAAAAATGATTAGAGGTTTCCTTTGGTTTGTAATTCCTAAATATTTTGATATGCACATCTAACCTGAAATTGTTTATATCTCAAACATCATTTTTTTTCAACATTACTATTTTTAAGACTTCTGGGTTTTTTATTTTATTAATTCAAATTAACATGAAGTAGAAAAAATTTTTAGGCAACAATAACTGGATGTCGTTACTTCTTTGTATGTATTTTGTTGGAAATATGCACAAAACTTATTTCCATTTGCAGAAAAAAATTTCCCAGAAAATCTTACAATTTTTAAATTTTACAACTTAACAGTTGTATCTTTTTTCATCACCATATGAAAATTACAATCATATAATGCAGTCCCACCATTATAACCTGTTGAGTAACATTCTGTCTCAACATTGCTTAGAACTTGGAGGATGGTCCAATAGACAAATAGTGCTCCAGCTTTGGTTACTAGAAACCTATCCTTTAAGCAAAGTTTTTAAAATCTTATGTTCCATCCCCACTCCTGGGATTCTCCATTACCAGGTGTAGAATGTTCACTGTCACAGTTTAAATATATGGATGTAGGCTGTTAAACCATGTGGAAATTATTCAATTTTCTTCATCTTGTTTCTTTTTTGAACAGAAAATGTGCATAAGGCAACATTACCTGAATGATAAGAAAATGTTATTTTACTAGACTAAGATATTATTGACTCAAGCCATGATTTGAGAGATGCATTTGAACTGATTTGAATGGAAGTTGAATGAAGTAACTCTGTGGAAGTGTCCATGACTGCTTATAAACACTTAAGAATTTAACAATATGATGTATCCAGCTTCTGTAATAAACTGCTTTATGGCTACACAAATAGATTGAGCAGATATCAAAATCCATCAAATGAACTGTGACTAAGTCTCATGAACAATATCAAAAGCTACATGCTCTACTGTATTTGGTCATGCATGAGTAATAACAATGAAGAGAAAGCAAAGTATCATTTTCCTACCAGCATGACTATGTCAGTGATTTGGCATGACTTGAAAGCATGGAGGTAGCACTCTCTTCAAAAAAAGAAGGATGAGGAAAAACGTAGTAAAAGGCAGACTCCATTTTCACCTTGTACAGCAGAATGTTGCATATTAAATCTCCAATTCCCATGGAGATGTTCTTCACATCTTTCCCCAGGACCCTATATTTAAGGCATGAATTGGCCTTATGTGTTCAATTTCCATTCTTTGTCCAAGGAATACTGCATGAAAAGATCATAAATAAAGAGGTTTAGCAGTGGTTTCTGGGAACTATTTGATCAGGTTTTTGTTTTAGCCCCACATTCTCAGGGTACAGAAAAGTGAAAGGGGAAGGTTACTAGCTCTGAGTTTCTTTCAGTTGATATTTAGGCATAGCAGCCTAAATGCCAATGGTTGGGTTGTTTAGAGGCTTAGCTGAAGCCAAAGTTGTAGAGGTGCTTTTTAAACAAGGTAAGCAAAGAGTTGTCATGCTAGAAAAGCCATATGTAGTAGGCAAAACAACGGTGTGTATTGAAGCCAGTATATTTCTAGATGTAGAAATACTGTGCATAACTTTCAATTGGATGTTTTTATCAATTGATTTAATTCATTTTTAATGAAATGTTTCATCAGTTTTAAGTTCATATTTTATCATATAAACTTTCTTACATAGGTAATATAGTTATCAAATGAATAAACGCTGTTCTGTTTTTAAACACTGGGTGTATTGTGGTAGCAGTACAGGGACTGATGTTTTTACTGGATATTATCACAGAATCCTAAGAAAAATTTTGTTACATTCAAAGTGTGTTTTCATTCAACAGACAGTTATTCATCTAGTAATTTTACAAAATGCTATGGGACATTGTGGCTCTTGACGATAGCTTCCAAATTAGACATTAAAAGAAACAACAATAAAAAGAGAAGGTGTCCACCTAAATTCTACCTAGGAAGCCTGGATGCTTAAATTGCACCAAAATCTCAAATAGCAAGCTAGAGAAACTACTCCTCAGTACCATCTGAAACTCATCTGTAATAACCATATCATAATCATATAATATAATCATATCACATACAAGTTTCAGATGGTACTGAAGGGTAATGCATAAAGAATTATTTTTGTGATAGTTAGATGTAACTAACCTGTAAGTTGAGATTTACATGTTCTAGGTCACGTTTTTGAGTAGAAAGAGCAGAAAGTCATCTAAATCCTTCCTAAAGTTCATTGTTATTCAGATAGTACTGGAGAATTTCCAAAACACTCCATTCTCAGAAGCATCTGAAAAGTTAGATGTAGGGAAATTTTGCCTAACATCTTCAGGGTTCATTCTACAGTGAGTACAGCCATAAATTGTTTTAAAATAAGCTAACAGTTTCCCAAGGAATTGGACATCTGAGTCCTAGACTTCTCCCAGGTTGCCAAGGATAATCACCACAACTCCTAAATTCTAAAAGATTACCCTAAGCGCTAGGGTGAAAACACTGTTTTCATCCTTTCAAACTGCACCACAAGATTGTAAGAGAAGGTAAGAGAGATCAAGCATTCACCTGGATAAGGGTGTTTCTGAGAATTTCTGACCTTGTTCCCAGATTTTATCTAGTGCAATATAAAATAAAATTGTATGAAATAAGAGCCACACTGCCTAATACAGGCAGTCTGTGTTTCTCAGCTGATGACCACAAACCATTTATTAGATATTTCAGTGCTGAGATTAGGTAGTTAATTTGGTCAGAGGTGGTGGTCTTACATCTAAAGAGATTCCATAGGATATGTAATTCTTCCTGACTATCACAATATCTGTAAAACTTGTCTGAAAAGATCTAAATAGTTTCCAAATTTAAAAAAAGAAAAAGGTTGAAAAAATACTGTTTGGAACCAACAGAGAGAAACCCCCAAATTATCAGATTCCAACACCGAGCATCTCAAGTTTCTCTAATGCCAAACAAAGAAATGAGAAACCTCTTCAACACATTATACCTCAGAGAGCAAAACTATGATCTAATGAAAAATTTTCCCAAAAAATACCTCCTAAGGGTTATATCTTGCTCCTTAAATTTAACAGAACAACAGATGACTCAAAATTTCTTAGAGCAATGCTATACGAAAAAGGAAGATATCAGAACCACAATTTATTATACTTGTTAACTTAATCCACAATTTATTAACTTAATCCACAATTTATTAACTCTGTATCGTAACACCAGGTGAGATTATGGTTTTGGTGGGAATATCTGGCACAGAAATACCCTCTAAACTCAATTATTCACTCTGATTATTGGAAGTTTTTCAGTGGGAAAAAAGGACAGGAAAATTTATATCCAACAATTTGGGATGAATTAAGGTTTTTTGAATCACCAAGTGGCCATGACTGTTAGTGTGAATTAATAAATACACATACAAAAACACATACATATCTGCTGGATTGAATTCTAGAAGGATATTTGCATGTGTCTTCATATGATTAATGTAATTTATTCTTGTCATTGTGTCTAACTATATCAGTAAACATTTTTTATGTAGTACAAATTTTTGTAAAAAATATTTTTTAATTTTTTTTTTTCTTTGTTCCCTCGTTACGTATTATTCAGGTAGGGAAAGATAAGAATGGTTCTTACAAAAGTATAATCTTTTTGTCCTGGTGAGACTGATGTAAGTGAAATCTGTGGTATGTCAGCACATTTAGTTAATTAGAAATACGCATGGTGATTTTTTTTGTTTGTTTATTTCATGCTCTGTTAACATAAAGCAGAAGCATCAGAAATGAACATTCCTGCTGTGTCAGAGAAGCAAATTTTAACTGTGAATGCATTAATCCCTCAAGAAATAGCGGGTCCTCAAACTTTAAATGAAACAGGAGTCGTGCCGCTTAATTCCAAAAGAACCATTTAATTGTACTGGCTTTGGCGGATGCACAGTACTGATGATGAATAGTCCTGAATAAAACCTTTCACTAATATTATACACAAAAGCTTTCTAATATACTTACCTTGGTAATGCACAGATGAGTAAAAACTCTGCATATGTAGGTTCACATAAAACCTCATGAAAACCTAAAGAAAATATATGCTCCCAGTATAATAAATTGTCAGTAAAATAAAACAGACAAATCTCATGAAGTTTTTTAGCAATATGTCTTGTTTTAACCCCAGCCAGCAACTAAGCACCACACAGCTGCTTGCTCACTCTCCCCCGGTGGGATGAGGGAGAGAATCAGAAGAGTAAAAGTGAGAAAACTCATGGGTTGAGTTAAAGACAATTTAATAGGGAAAGCAAAAGCTGCGCATGCAAGCAAAGCAAAACAAGGAATTCATTCACTACTTCCCATCAGCAGGCAGGTGTTCAGCCATCTCCAGGAAAGCTGGGCTCCATCACATGTAATGGTTACTTGGGAAGACAAATGCCATCACTCCAAATGTCCCCCCTTCCCTCTTCTTCCCCCAGCTTTATATTGCTGAGTATGATGTCATATGGTATGGAATATCCCTTTGGTCACTTGGGGTCAGCTGTCCCAGCTGTGTCCCCTCCCAGCTTCTTGTGCACCCCCAGCCTACTTGCTGGTGGGGTGGGGTGAGAAGCAGAAAAGGCCTTGACTCTATGTAAGCACTGCTCAGCAATAGCTAAAACATCCCTGTATTATCAACACTGTTTCCAGCACAAATCCAAAACATAGCCCCATACTAGCTAATATGAAGAGAATTAACTCTATCCCAGCCAAAACCAGCACATTCTCCACCTCTTAATCCATATCATTTACGTCTTGCTCAGGTCCCATGCTATTCAATACAACCTCATTAACCACCACTCCGCTTCCCATGCTTTGATAAAATACACAGATACCATTCCCTTAGTCCGTGGACCACCCCTGTGAAATCTCTGTAAAATGTTCACAAAATGTGCATTGAGTTTATTTAGTCCATGACTTTGGGCTCCATCTGTTATGGTGGTCACTCAGGACAGGAGAGGTGGTGTGTTGTGTGGAGTTACTGGGCACCAAAGCCAGCTCAGGTCTGGTCACTGCTGCACTTGCACTGCTTCTTGTAAGGCGTGTCCTCCATTGGTTCTGGTGGTTCCTGCTATAGGAATTCCTATAATGTACAACTCAAATCATGGGTTACAACAATTTAAAGGTATTTCCATTACAATCTCCACCCCTGGTCCCTTTGGACCAGACCATCAGGTTTAACATTGCAATGAACTCCTCCCCTTGCCCCTGCTCTGGCTTGGATTTATCCACAGACTGCAGTCCCTTAGAGTTGCACCTGCTCCAAGTGGAGCCTTATCTATGAGCCACAGTCTCTTCAGGGGTATACCTGCTGTGGCATAGACTTATCCATGGCCACAGTTACTTTGAGGTATAGAAGATTATTATCTGTGGTGTGTACTACCCATTCCATGACATAAGTTCAGAATTAATGTGAAGGGTTTGTATAATTTTCCCTGCATAAGTAGCTGTTATAATAAACTTGATAGTCTGGTATACACAAAACCTAACATGGGCCCAGAGCGTGGTGGTCAGTGGCACAAAGTCTAGCTGGAGGCCAGTAACTAGCAGTGTACCCCAGGGATCAATACTGGGTCCAATCCTCTTTAACATCTTCATTAATGGTCTGGATGATGGGGCAGAATGCACCCTCAGCAAGTTTGTTTATGACACCAAACTGGGAGGAGTCACTGATACACCAGAGGGTCGTGGAACCATCCAGAGCAACCTCGACAGGCTGGAGAAATGGGCTGACAGGAGCCTCATGAAGTTCAACAAGGGGAAGTGCAAAGTCCTTTACCTGGGGAGGAACAACCCCATGCACCAGTACAAACTGAGGCCACCCAGCTGGAAAGCAGCTTGGCAGAAAAGGACCTCAGGGTCCTGCTGGACACCAACTTGAACATGAGTCAGCAATGTGCCCTTGCTGCAAAGAAAGCTAATAGTGCTGCATTAAAAGTATTGTTGCCAGCAGGTCGAGGCACGTGATCCTTCCTCTTTACTCAGCACTGTTGAGGCCACATCTGGAGTGCTGGGTCCAGTTCTGGGCTCCTCAGTACAAGAGAGATGTAGTCATACTGGAAAGAGTCCAACAAAGGGCCATGAAGACGACTAAGGGACTGGAGAGTGTCTCCTGTGTGGAAAGGCTGAGAGAGCTGAGACTGTTCAGCCTACAGAAGAGTCAGGGGTATCTTCTCAATGCACATAAAATACCTGAAGGGAAGGTGCAAAGAGGACAGAGCCAGGCTCTTTCCAGTGGTGCCCAGTGAGAGGACCAGAGGTAATTAAGCTCTCTCATAGTCTCTGTAAAACTTGTATTGGCTCTCCCACTGTCTACTGAGATCTTTCACTTGGACATTCAGAGAATCATACCAGATGATAAATGGAAGTAAACATTAATAGTAGAGGTCATCATTGCTCTCATTCACAAGTGCTACCTTATTTATCTGAAAGTGATCAACACAGAGATTTACTTCTGAAGTTTAGTCAAATTCCCTAGTTTCAAATGATTCGATTAAAAGTATTTGAAATTAAGACTATTAAGGTAAAATCTATTTTAAAAAAATGAATTTGCATATCAGCTAAAGTGCAAATTCATAGCACGCAAAAAGCAATGGAGGCAATTTTAAAGACATTTCCATTATAGAACTGAAATTACTGGATTGAACCCTCTAGAATTAGTGCAAATTTACAACAGTGTTGCATGAGAAAATTTAGCCCAGGCAGCTTGCATTATTAAACCTAAAACCCAAGGGGGAAGTTATACTAAAACCTCGCAGGTAAATAAGTGCATGTGGGGGTAAAAAAAATAACACTTGCCCAATTTAGTAACAGGAAATGAACAGCTATAACTTTTGCTCTTCAAGCAGAAAAGAAGACCCTTAAAAATACTTGTATGCCTTCTTTTGTACTTTCCTTTCAGTCTCTTTTCTATCTATGAGCCACTCCAGGGAGGAAAAAACACTTAAAATTCTTTTTTAAAGAATCAATAACTTTTCCACTTCTTTCCTTTTACAGGTTGTTCTGATGCTTGAGGAAAAAAAATTTTTGAGGAGCAATTGGAAAGACCTTTCTGTCTTTCTGATGTGCAAGCCACAGCTCATACAGCATAGAAACACTGTGTCAAAATGGACCCTGGCCAAATGGTAGCTCATCTTGATCTTACACGAGAAACAGTTTAAAAATATCTTCCTGAAGCTCTGGAAGTTATACTTCCTCCATGCATTGATTTCAAGTTGCAGTCATAAAATAAGGGACTGACAGGGTCCAAAGGATAGTGGAGCCTCATGTGTAGAAGCAGACTGCACACTGCCCTTTTGGTAGGTTTTTTTTGTTTTTTTTAAAGTAACAAGTTCATCGGACTGTGACACTTCACATGGGGCTACTACAAAACTAGCTATCCTTTTGTCCCTGAGATAAGTGTTCCTACCCACTCTCCATGGATTGCAAAATTAATTTCTACTGAATTCACATTTGTTTTCCTCTGTTTCTTTTGTTTCATCCTGGTCTAATTTAAACAATGTTTCTTCAAGGGCGCGTCACTAGGGAAGAACTTTTCTGTTTCTAAGCTGCAGCAGTTGTGGTGCAAGTTTAGTGTCTAAGCTGTATAGTAACAACAACTGATCTCACTGCAGGACAAAAATGCAACAGCAGTGTGTATGTTGTGCAGATCAAATGTAAAAATTAAATGAAGACCTGGATTTCTGAATGTTGAAAAGGTGTCCATTACATCAATTTAGTTTTCAGACTGAATATATTTCTAAAGCCTCTTCAGCCAAAAGATAGACTATTTTGTTTTTTACAAAATTCTTGTTGGATGAAAGGGAAGGTAGGCAAGCTGTTTATCAGAAGAGAATGAAATCTTTATAGAAAAAGTAAAATAAATTGTCCTATGAGTAGAGAAACCGCTGGAGTTGAATTTCCTGTGAACGTCTTTTTTTTGTGTCCTAGCTTCTAAATAACTATGCTGAGGCATATATATCTGACTGCCTTTTGGTGGCATGTAGCTGGAGGATATCAATGGCTCTGTGGAGAACAGTAGAGTTTTTCTGGTTGGTTGGTTGGGTGGGTGGTTTTTTTTCCCTTTTTCATTATGTTTGTTTGGTTTTAGTGTAATTTCCACATTTTCTATTACCTACATTTTTGCTTCATCCAGATAATTTTAGATCCATATTAGACTTCATAGATTTTCATGAAAGATCTGAAATAGCAGAAGAAACATTGGGATGATATAAAGGAACATGAACTCTAACACATTCCTAGTACTCTAAAAATGAGGTTTAAAGACAGGGATCATATTCCTCATAAAGAAAATATAAATGTATCCTTCCTGTATTCTCAAGCAGTGACACATTTTTGGTCTATTACTTATGGTATCATTGCCTCCATATTAACGTATAATATTACTAAGATTGAAATAAATAGCAGTTATGCTCAAAATTTTGTTGATGAGAAAAGACAATACATATTTTATATATATAAAGCCAAGAATTTAGTGTTAATATAATTGGAACCTTAACCAAGATATAATTGGACTCTAAACCAAGAATCATTTCAATTATTGCACAAAAAGAAAGAATACTTCTGTATTTAAAAAGTATCACTAATACTAAAAATACAGTTAAAATTGTTATACACACACTTAGTTTCTAACTTTTTTCCTGATGGTATGGATATCCTTCCCCTGGTCCTAGGGATCCTAAGGTCTGTGTTTTTTTTCTGGTGATGGTGGGCTGGGGGTTTATGGTAAGTTGTCAATATGTGTTTTTTTGCCAGGGAGGAATATGATGGTCATGTTGATGGTTTCTTCTTCCTCACTCTAGGATTCACCTGAGGCTGTTTTTTGTATGTTTTCTAACATGTTTTTACACCTTGCTTTTTTTTTTTTTTCATTGGTTTGCAGCTTCATGTTACATCTGCATTTCCTCTGTATGGTATCCCTTAAGTAGATACATACTACTTTGCTGTCCTTGGTTCCCTTAAGACCAGTTTTATCCAGCTCCAGGTCTGCATTTGTTTGATAGAGCACTGATGAGTTGTGGTCTTATCACTCCACACCTGCATTCCTCTGGGCCTCATCCTGTATCTCCACTCCTCAAGGTCTCTGCTCTCACACTGCTACACTACATCGCTATGTTACAGTCATAAACATCTCGCTCTGCACAAAATAACTGCTTGTTACTGCTATCCATGTAAAACTATGGCTCCACCATCAAAGACAAACAGAAGTAAAGCAAATGAGCCAATGATCTTTTTCAGAAAGTCAGGCAAACCATGCCTGACAGGCCTCAGTCCTGGGACCTTGCACACTCAATACAGAGCTTATGGCTAGTGTGGTGGGTTGACCCCTGCCAGCAGCTAAGCACCTACCCAGCTGCTCAGTCACCTGCTCCCCCAGCAGAACAGGGGAGACAATCAGAAAGGCAAAAGAGAGAAAACTCATGGGTTGAGATAAAGGTAATTTAATAGGTGTGCACATTTAATAGGTGTGCAGACAAGCAAAGCAAAACAAGGAATTCATTCGCTACTTCCCATCAGCAGGCAGGTGTTTAGCCATTTCCAGGAAAGCAGGGCTCCATCACACATATCAGTGGCCTGGGAAGACAAACATCATAACTCTGAATGTTCCCCCTTCCTCCTCCTTCCCCTGAGGTTTTATTGCTGAGTATGATGTCATATGGTATGGGATATCCCTTTGGTCATTTGGGGTTAGCTGTCCCAGCTGTGTCCCTTCCCAACTTGTGCACCGCCAGCCTACTCGCTGACAGGGCAGCATGAGAAACAGAGCAGGCCTTGACACAGTGTAAGTACTGCTCAGCAATAGTTAAAACGTTGGTGTGTTATCAACACTGTTTTCATCACAAATCCAAAACACAGCACCATACAAGCTACTATGAAGAAAATTAACTCCATCCCAGACTGACCCAGTACAGCTAGTGACTAGCAATAGCAATACTGCAATACAGGGCTACAACAGCAATTAAAGTATTTTTGCCATTTGATACAAATCTCCCATGATATCAAAGATAAGATAAAACCTTTTAATCAGATTTAGACACCTGAACTGTTGATGTTTACTTATGAATGGGTCATTCTATATGGTCACTAAATAAAAATCAGCACTTTCAAAGCAAAATTCATCTTATTTTAAAGTAGATGTTTAATAAAGACTAGATGAATCCTGTCCTAAGCCAGGCTATTTCTCCCTATTGATTATGGAGAGATGGTGGCTTGTTCACTTGTAGTAGGCAGAAGATAGGTGAGACAAATCCTAAAGCTGCCACCTTTTTGTGTTTCTGTGCGCTTACCCTGAACAATTTAGGAATGTTCATCAGTTCCCAAGTGTATACACACATTCCACCACTTTACGCCAGCTTTTGAGAGACAAAACCTGGTTCACCAATTAGAAGGTAACCAAAAGACATCTCATCTGGATCAAGGTAATTTTTGGCTTCTCTCCTTCCCTTTCCATACACAGCAAATTGATGTACAACATGAATAAACAGCAACTAGCAAACTTGGATTTAGATGCATGTAACACCAATAGGTGCATGCAACAGAGATAATGAGTGAGGATTCACATATGCCACATAAGAAAATGCAAAATCCCCCCCCCCGTTCTTGATGCCGTTCTTCACATCTTCTTTGAAAGACTGAAATGAATAACCCCATCTCTGTTTTCATACTCGTGTCATAATTAACAATTTCTATAATTAAAAAAGAACTTTAATTAAAAAGTTTTTATTATATAAGTACTTAGAAAGATTCAACTGCAAATGTTCTTTAAAGTTTAAATTATATTTCATTACTATTTCTCTAAAACTGACTGTAACTAATAGACTCTGCTTCATAAAAGCTATTTGACTTTCTATTTAACCTGCTTCTTATCCTTCCCTATTTTAACTGGTATTAAAAAAAATAAAGATAAAAACAAAATACAGAAAAACATTAAGCAGTGGGGTTTCTTTTGATTTTATTGCAAAACTTTACTTGGAAAAAAACCCCCGAGCTTATTTTGGTTTGCTTTGCTATTTTTCTAAGAACAAATAGTATTCAAACAGAAATTAATAGCCAGTATTATATTTTAAATAACATTTAGATGATTAAAACATTCAAGATGAAACGACAGATGTCCAATGTTTTTTCCTGTGGAAAAAAATCAAGAAGAAAAAAAGCTGCTTTCTAATTTATATCATTAGATATTGCTATAGATTTTGGCTGTTGGAGGCACATATACTTCTTCTCTTGGCACAAGTACATTAAAATCCCAATTTAGCACATTAAGTTAATGACAAACTTGTTTCCATGACTTTTAAAGAGCTGACTGAAAAAAGTTAGCTCAAAGAGGAGTATTTATTAACATTTCTACCATTATCAGGACTGTGAAGTCTGAAGAACAAATTTTTTTGAATAGTTTTCTAACATGTAGATAAACAAAAATATTACAAAGATTTATAAAGATATTTTTATGATGTCATCCCTCAGAATTATGTTTGCTTAGATGATTTTATGCCAATCTGCAATGACAGCTCAAGATAAAATACAGTTTTTATGAAAAGTACAAATGCTTCCTACATCCCTTGAATAACGCTGTCATAGGCTGTAAGACTCTGTAATGTCTGCTAAGATAGTCTGGCTAATTACATCAGAATTCCGTCTTAATTATGCAGACATTTTTTTCCAAAAATTTGGAGTGATGTTTTCATGTTCTACATGTTTAATCCTGAAATAACTGTCTTTTTCTTTTTTTAACTTTCTTAATTCACTATGAAAAAGACAAGTCAGTTCTCCCCCATACTGCCTAATTATTAAAGTTGCAATTATTGCTAGGCTTCATATAATATTATGGTCTTATTGAAATAAACACCCTCTCATATATGTTTATTTATTTCCCTTTTTATAATATGCTGTGTGAAGTCTTGTTATTTTCTATATTTTTTAGTTCATGTGCACTTTGAAGTTTTTACTATGTCCAGAAATAAAAATGCTGAGGCAATTAGAAACTACAGTCTTCAGAAAATATAACAAAAATTCTGCAATGCATTCAACAAGTTATCAGTCCCAACTGACCTTCTATAAGGTTTGGATTGCACCTCACAGTAAATAGTATTGGCTATTTATTTCTTGTAGAGCCCACGCTGCTCAGAAATTGTGTTTGGCATCATAAAATACTCCCAGAGAGTTTGTTTCTCACAGACCATTAGGTTATATATTAAATAAATTTAAAATAATAATAATAATAATAATAATAATAATAATAATAATAATAAAAAGGGGGGGGACCCTAACCTCTGTTGTTGATTGTAGCTGATGTAATACATATTACTGCAAGATTAGAGGCATTTCTACTTAGATGACAAGAGGTGTCATCAATCCATTAAGTCAGGCAGTCTCAGAGTTGCACAAATGGCAGGAAGAAGAATGAGGTGCCTGTGGTATGCATTAGTAATCTTCAGTGTTTCTTTTCCTTTTTTTTTTTTCCTCAACAATTCCTAAACATCTAAAAAATTACTTTCACAACAAAACATGAAAGTGACAATGTTTCCTTTGGTTAAATATATGTTACCGTCTATTTATTTCTGAGAATTAAAATGTCAGTGTTGCAAACGATATGGTCCTAGTTCAAATAAATAAATAAAATAACTGCTAGACTACTACAGTTCATGAACTGCAGAACTGAGTGGACATAAATAGAGATACAAGGAATATTTTAATACTTTACTAACAACATTATAGTGTTTTCTGAGATTGTTATAGGTTTCCTGTAAGAAATTTTGCTCACACATATGAGCATACAATTGAGTTAAGTTACTGAAGGCAAAGCCTAAGAACAAAGAAAAAGAAAACCTTTGGCAAAAAAAAAAAAAAAAAAAAAAAGAAAGTACCTTTGGCAACCCTAGCACTGTTGATAAATTATGCATTAACTCCATATTCCTCTTTCTTAACTCTAAACACTTATTTACCAAGCTGAAAGAAAGGGTAAAGATTAAGCTGATCACTCCATCTTGTAAGCAGCACTCCCTGCTTGCACCCTGGCTATCTACTGACTCACAGCCATGCTGGCTGAAGCAGAAGGTCAGTTGTAAAGCTGCAAGGGTTAAACAGTAAGAGTGGCTCTTGGGCAGCAGCTGTTAGCAATAAAGAATAGTAGATAGGCTTGATCAACAGTCAGTCTCAAATGCTTCTGTATCAATTGGATGCTTTCTGTGCTAGCTCAGGAATGGTAGTACCTATGATGGACCTGGAATGGGAATTCATGAATTCATGAACATCATGCAATTCTCCTTCTAGGCATGATACTATAGTCTCCTTCTGTGGACAACTCCCAGCACCTAGAGGGAGATGGGAAGAGTTGGTGGCCCTTGATGATCCTGCTCTGGGAAGGATTTCCAAAGTAATGGCTCTCTGGAACCTTTTTTTGGATCCCAGAAACAGCCTCATGCTCAACCCAGGTTTAACAGCAATCTTCTATTCTCTGCTGGTACTGCCCAAACCAGAGCTTTTAAGAACCCCTTTTTATTAACACATGTAAATCTGACAAGACTCCATAAAAATCACTGTAAGGTTTTTTCATATAAATACAGAGTTTCCACATAGGAAAAGGGAGAGAGAGGAAAAGAAGAAAAGATGGAAGCAAGCAGGTCCAAGCCCAGCACCAGGAACCATGACTCCACTCACCACAGAACTTAAGGGCAGGTGTAATCCTCACATTATTCACATGAAAAAGTGACACCCCACCCCCCCTTTACTCTCTCTCTCACACTCTTTCTCTCTCTTCTCCTAACACTCTGAGAAGCTTCTGTCTTTAGTCAGTCATCTGTGCTATAAGTTTCTTTAAATTGTAATTGGATCATCTCCCAGTTCTGGGGGACCCTCTTTGTCAGAGGAATCCCTGTCAGAGTCGCTCCTATCTGATGAAAAGGAGAGTTGCTAAATTAACAAATGACTGATTAAAGGTATGATTCTTTTTTCGTAGAACAAATCCTGTTTTACCAGGAACTATTTTTAAGCAACCCTATAAAAAAAATATGTATGCTTGTATATTCATGTTCCTGTATTTTATTTTCTGTCAAGTTAGACTCTGAATTTATAAATATTGTGGGTATATATCTTTGGATCTTTGCCTGCACACTTTCCACCCTCAACCTTAGACATCTCAAATGTGTAGGCACCATTTTATCTAATTTCCACAAATAATTTTCATTTCTGCACTCTCTCTGACTATACATGTGGCTCTTAGTCACACACAGAAGTCACACATAACAATCTCAACATTTAGTAATAGTATGCATCAGATTAACTCCATCTTTCCTACATGTTTAACAGAAAATCTCAACAGAAATCTCAGACAAAAATAAACCTTTGGCTCTCTATTTCCATGAAAACCCTTTAAAAGCATCCTTCTTTTAACTGTTAGCGTGAATGATAGGTGCTGACTAAAGGAATACATGAAGCATAGGAAGAAATACATGATGACGAGCATTCTTTGCACCCTTCTTTGCTGCATTCTCATTATCACCTCTAGTTAAATACATGTACCAGCTAAAGGAAGCTAGTAAAGAGACCTGTGAAAGGCCCTTAATTCTGGAAGTCAGCAAGAACAATATGTCTGTATGTTATTAGGAAGAGGGAATTTTATCAGTAATTGCTCTTCTTTATTGAGCATTGAGTAAATGCTGCAGAAACAATCTGAGGCTAGCCCTAGCTCACGCAGTCACTTTTCAGTGCAATTCTGTAATTATTTTTAATTATTCGTATTTGCCAATTCTAAAGGAATATTGATAACTCAATTTTTCTTTTCTTTTTTTTTTTAAAGGAAGATTATTTTTAAAAGAAATGTTTCTGCACAGAAGTGCTCAGTGTAAGAGTGTTCAGGCAATTGTTACAAAGTCCTTCAGCAGCAAAAATGTTCAGATGATTATGGCCTTGTGTATTTGAGAGAGCATGTCCAGCTAGCACTGGCCACTACAAGAGCCTCCTGAAAGTGAAGTATTTCCACCTGTCACTGAACTGCTCTCTGCTCAACTACTCTGGGCAGCTCAGTCTTGCCCTGTCTTTTGCTTATGAGGACTTCCAAAAAAGAATGGAGTCAGGCTAACCCAGTTTTCATAACCATATCATTGTTACACATAGAAGCTTTGTCCACCTCAGTTACATCTCAATCAAAAACCTTAAAGGAAAGAAAGATAATTTTGGTAATTACTTTAAGATGTGCCCTCCGTAAAGGTTATGTCCTGTCTCCAGTGCTGCAGTAGGATGCATTTTTTTTTTTTAATTCATCTGCAGCAAATTGCACACATGATAGAGGTATAAGTAATTTTAAAATAAAACCAAAACCTTACAATTGGGCAAAACCTTACAATTGGGTATCTTCAGGTACTTTCTTAGTACAACTGTCTACACTCTTTATATTGCTGAAGTACCACACGTGAGTGGAGTTAAGGACCAGAAACTTTAGAAAAATCCAACCTGGGATAATTTTATTTGCAAACCTCCTTCCACTATAGTCTTTCCAACTTCCTCTCATTTTATTTTTCTCTTGTTCATCATAATAGTGAATATAAAAAGTAGTAGTGTTTGAGGTTGGTTGCAACAGGAAGAAAAAAGGCAAAGCATTGAAAACAGAACAAAGCAATTCAGCACCAAAATTTAGTGTTACTAGCTGCATCATTAAAGTTGCAAAGTAATTTTGTACAATCTGCTGAGTATGCTCTATTTTGTGAGGCATCAGATATTACCTTGGATATAAAGTCCATCGCCTCCAGCAATTTCTCACTGCTTCCATTTTTAATTGTTATAGTCAGCTGAATAGAGGTGTCATGACATTTAACAAAACCTATTTTTTTGCCCTCTGCAATGTGTGGCTGTAATGAAGTAAGTTAATACACTAACAGGCCTTGATTGCCCTGACTATCCTCACCTGGGATCCCCATGCTTGGGCCCAGGAGTGACATTCAAGCTCCTTAGACTCATGCTCCTAGGCTGGGCCTCAGTTATGTTGTAGGTGAGTCTGTATCCAGCCTTGTTGAGTGGTTAAAAATTGTCTTAAGTTGGCTTGTGTATGTGTGTGTGAGTATATGTGTTTAGATATCTAATCAGGAAATGAACATTGTCTCTTTTCATCGATGTTTGCTTTACGCACTTTGTTTTTCTTTTAAGATGCTTCCTTTCCTAACACAAAATAACCCAGTAATGATAATATGCATGCAAATGTTAACTCTGGTATTCTTCAAATTATTGCTTGTTGATTTTATGTGTATAAAAATGTTTTTGTTGTACTAAAATTTTAATTCCTCTTCCAACAAATAAATAAGTATAGCTCTTATTAAAATCAAAAGTCAGTCTGTGGTTGTTTTAGTAAGCCACTGTGGTTCTTTTCTTTTTTTGGAAGATAATCCAGGTATTGCATTGGTAGCTTTTTATGTCTGTAAAAAGACAATGAAAAGTCCTTAAGACAAGAGTAGAACAAAGTTGTTAGATTCCATAGGCTTGAAGACCAGGAAAGATTCAAACAATACAGAAGGTAAAAGAGAAATAAATCTGTTTGTCTAGGCTGATACATGAGATATTTGACAGATATGTGGCATGAAACTCTTTGAGAAAGCATACCATCAACAACTAGGTGATTAAGGGCTTATGCGTGAGGAAAAAATGCATAGGCATTCTTCATTGCTAACAGGTTTCATTAACTATGAATAGTAAGCACACACAGATATAGTTCTTTGTAGCATTTTGGATATCAGTGCTCAGTGGTTTTAGATAACATCTTAAGTATTTTTTTAATTATTATTATTCAATTATAACAACTTTTCCCCTGTCCCTATAGAATCATAGAATCACAGAATGGTTTGGATTGGAAGGCACCTTTAAAGATCATCTTCTCCAGCTCACCTGCTGTGGGCAGGGACATCTTCAACGAGATCAGGCTGCCCTAAATCCTGTCCAACCTGACTGTCCTGGTTTCACAGAATCCAGGTTTCACAGAACCACAGAATTGTATAGGTTGGAAAAGACCTTTAAGATCATCGAGTCCAACTGTAAACCTAACACTACCAAGTCCACCACTACACCATGTCCATAAGCACCTCATCCAAACGTCTTTTAAATACCTCCAGGGACGGTGACTCCACCACTTCCCTGGGCAGCCTCTTCCAATGCTTGATAACCCTTTCAGTGAAGTAAAATTTCCTAATATCCAGTCTAAACCTCCCCTGGCACAGCTTGAGGCCATTTCCTCTTGTCCTATCACTAGTTACCTGGGAGAAGAAACCGACCCCCACCTCTCTACAACCTCCTTTCAGCTGGTTGTAGAGAGCAATAAGGTCTCCCCTGAGCCTCCTTTTCTCCAGGCTAAACAACCCCAGTTCCCTCAGCTGCTCCTCATAAGACTTCTGCTCTAGACCCTTCACCAGCTTCGTTGCCCTTCTTTGGACACGCTCCAGCACTTCAATGTCTCTCTTGTAATGAGGGGCCCAAAACTGAACACAGGATTCAAGGTGCGGCCTCACCAGTGCCGAGTACAGGGGCATGATCACTTCCCTAGTCCTGCTGGCCACACTATTTCTGATAGAAGCCAGGATGCCATTGGCTTTCTTGGCCACCTGGGCACACTGCTGGCTCACATTCAGGCGGCTGTCAACCAACACCCCTAGGTCCTTCTCTGCCAGGCAGCTTTCCAGCCACTCTTCCCCAAGCCTGTAGCATTGCATGGGGTTGCTGTGGCCCAAGTGCAGGACCTTGCACTTGGCCTTGTTGAACCTCATACAATTGGCCCCAGACCGTCAATCCAGCCTGTCCAGGTCCCTCTGTAGAGCCTTCGTCCTGTTAAGCAGATCAACACTCCCGCACAACTTGGTGTCATCTGCAAACTTAATGAGGGTGCACTCAATCCCCTCATCCAGATCATTGATAAAGATATCAAACAGAACTGGGATAGAGTTAATTTTCTTTCTAGTAGCTGGTATAGTGCTGTGTTTTGGATTTAGTATGAGAATAATGTTGATAACACACTGATGTTTTAGTTGTTGCTAAGTAATGTTTACACTAGTCAAGGACTTTTTAGCTTCTCATGCTCTGCTGGGTGCACAAGAAGCTGGGAGGGGAGCCAAGATAGTTGATTCGAACTGACCAAAGGGCTATTCCATACCATATGACGTCACGCTCAGTATTTAAACTGGGTGGAGCTGGCCGGGCAGTAGCTATCTCTGCTTGGGGACTGGCTGGGCATCCTTTGGCAGGTGGTGAGCCATTGTATCATTTGTTTTTCCCTGGGTTTTGTTCCCCTCTCTATCTTGATGTTTTCTTTCTCAGTACAAGTTTAGTGGGGTTTTTTTGTTTGAACTATTAACCTGTTCTTATCTCAACCCATGTGTTTTCTTACTTTTGCTCTTTCGATTTGCTCTTTCTTACTTTTGCTCAGTGTGAATATTAGTATAAGTAAAACAATGCCTATGCTCATATATATACAAGTCAATTCTACACTATCTTTTATTTCAATAATAATCAAAGCAATGAAAAATTGATAATGTGTTGATTTGTTTTGGGGAGCCAAGCCTTCATTAAATGTTAGGGCTTGATTTGATTATTTTTCTTGATACTTATGCAAAATACTTTAACAGTTTATTTTGGGGTTGCATGTTTCGATTTCGGTTTTGGGGTTTTTTTTCAATGATACTGTCATATCAGCACAACGGCAAATATCCAGAACATCATGAATTTGAATTAAAAATAAAATGTAAAAGGAAAAAATATAGTTTAATTCTAATGGACCAAGGTTTACACTCAGAATTTTCTGAACTTATTTTTGTAGCTGGCTCTCCTTGTTTCCTGTATGTGAAACTAAAAATTCATAGGTGTATTACAAAGCTCAATTTAAAACAAAACCAAAAACTAATACAGCATTTTAGATAGTGAGAATATTTGGCCAAATAGCCAAAGTAATGTATTGCAAAAATGCATGTTGTGTCTGAAAGATAAGCTAATTAATACAATTTTTTCATTTCTATTTATGCTAACAGAAGCAGCTGATCTCAGTAGAGATGAATATTTTTGTACAAGTTTAAGAACACTCTTGTTACCTCCCTTACTCGCATAATGTTTTACCTAATGTTCAGACAGATATATAAAATCTTCTAAAATGACTTTGCTTCTCTATCATAATAGATGTTGACAAATCATTTTACTCCAATTTTTTTGTTCATATTCAACAAAGTGATTTGGTTGAACTGTGCATTTGATATTAACTGAAGCCAATGATGCAAAAAAACCCCCAGGTAAACTTATCAATAACCTTTCAAAATACTAAGATGTATTAACAACAGAACAAACAAAACCCCCCACATAAAACAGTGAAATATATGACTGCAAAATGGACTGAAACCTCTGCATGATACCTTGCAATGCCCAAACGAACTGTATTCCAAAGGGATAGAGACTTAGAAAAACATATTAGAAACTAATATAGATTAAGGATATTCTGATACATCCAGTAGCAAGTGAAACAAAAGGAATTGAAAAGCTGAAAAACAATCCTGTCTACTGACAACAAGTTTTACCAAAAAAAATCACAAAATAACATGACAAATTAAAAGTGTTTGTGATGTTAAAAAAAAAAAAAAAAAACAAACAACAAACTGATTATTTTGTATGGATGTAAATATTGATTATATATGTCATACACTTATTCGTTAGTATTTCTTGGCTACTAAAAGTGGGTTCAGAACTCAATTGCATGGTACCAGTACTAGTGGTGCTGAAGAACTTCTAATAGACAGGGTAGTATTTACAATGCAAAGGCCTTGTTTCTCTCTGGAAAAATTTCCCCAAAAAGTCAAGTCAGTGTTAAAAGCAATTGGAGCTAGCGGTACAGGTTATAGTAGGCAGACTTTTTTTAATAACTAGTTAAATTACATTCTTTAATGGGTTGGGATAATGTAAAACCTGAGTCAATAGAAAGCAAGTTAATTTCTCTTGACTTCTGATAGAACTTCCTGGAAGCTTCTGCAAGCCAAAATTCTAAAAACCCATATCAGGAAGGGCAGACAACAGCATTTAACTTAGAGACTCATTTAATGTTCAGTATAACTATCTTGTCTACTGTGACTAGAATGGTTCTAAGTTCAAGCATGCTGTGTTGGGACCTAGCTGGGTACAAGCCCTCATCTTCTACTTCTGTTGTTTGCAAGAAAAAGGGAATTCAGATTTTATTTTTTTTTTAAAGTGTGATGTGGATTTCTGCACAGCCAAACAATCTCAGCAGTCAGCCCTGCAGGATCCCACGTAACTAAGAAACATCCCAGAAGATAAATGAAGGAATAACCTATAAAAAGACTGCAACAGTAAAAAGTCAACATGGAAATATCTTAAATAATGTGGTATTTGCTTATCTACTTATCTACTTCAGAAGAAATTGGAATTTCAGGTTACTACAAAATAAGTTCCTTATTAGAAACAATGTAGAATGCACCAATTGTAGCTTTGTTCTAGTATATAGAATAACCTTTCAATATTTATTTAATAAGGTACCATCGCTTTAGGTGATACTGTAAGAGAGAAATCAGTAGGACTTCACAGAGATTTAATTGTTTATTTACCTATCTAATTAAAATCTAAACAATTGCTTTCCCCAAAGAATGTAGCATAAATAAAACTTCAGCAAGGCCTTTCCATATGACCATCAAATTTCTACTCTATGAAAAAATTAGCTGAAAAAAATGAAAACTGCTATAGATAGCAAGTTATAAGATTTTCAAATATTTGTTAGATGTGAATTTTTATTAGTGTTATTTTATATTCAACACTCAATAAAAGTAGGGTAGATGTATTTGTTTAAACAATTATAGTTTACAGTTACAAATTTAATTAGGCAGGATTATTTGCACAGCAGTTCATTTACATACTGTAATCTATTTTATACCAGTCCAAATTCCCTTGGTATAAAACAGAACAGAAAATTCTTATTTTTATTATGGTATTTTTGATCAGTTAATCAAGACAATATTCCTGTTACAAGAAAGCAAACAAATGCCCATGCAAAACTAATTTTCTAGTGTAACATTTAAAAAAAAAAAAATTGGAAAGATGTAATGGGATTAGTCTTGTCTCCAACAATAACATTTATGCCACTATGCCCCCATATTCTGTTACAGTATTAACCTTCATTCAAAGTCTCCTCTGTAATATGTCCCTCATTAATAGAAGCAGTGACTTCTTTCAACATCATTCTTTTTGCAAAACACATGAATTAGATACTGCACCTCCGCTATATAGGTGTAGTTCAATAATTATGAGAATCACAGCATCACAGACTTGTAGAATGGTTGAGGTTGGAAAGGACCTCTGGAGGTCATCTTGTACAACACTGCGGCTCAAATAGGGTCACCTAGAGCTGGTTTCCCAGGACCATGTCCAGACAGCTTTTGGATATCTCCAAGGATGGAGACTCCACAACCTCCCTGGGCAACCTGTGCCACTGCTCAGTCACCCTCATAGTAAAAAAGTGTTTCCTGACGTTCCGGCAGAGCCTCCTGCGTTTCAGCTTGTGCCCATTGCCTCTGGTCCTGTCACTGGGCACCACTGAAAAGAGTCTGGCTCTGTCCTCTTTATACCCTCCAATCAGATATTTATACACTTGGATGACATCCCCTTAAGCCTTCTCTTCTCCAGGCTAAACAGTCACAGCTCTCCCAGCCTTTCCTCATAGGAGAGGTGTTCCAGTCCCTTAATCATCTCAGTTGCCCTTTGCTGGACTCTGTCCAGTAGCCTCATATCTCTCTTGTGACAATGGTGTGATGCAGGTAGTTACAGCAAGGTCTACTACCATAGAAATGTTAGTGGGGTTACTCTGTCTTCAGCAACTTTCTTACTCAATATAAGCATATCATAATTATTTGTTATGAATTTCAAAAGTTATGCTTCTGACTGGGGGGGGGTGTCACAAGACTTGCCCAGTAGTGATTTACTTTGAGAGGACATTTCAAAGAACGGCATTTCATATAACAAATGCCTTAATAATTTTGTGAAGTGTAGGAAACAGAAGGAAAACAACCTTTTTTTATATCTGATCTTACTGTTCTTTATTATGTGATATAAGGCTTCTTTTTGATTAGAACGCAAAAGGGATGGGTTTATGAGCAGTACAGTTCAGTTTTGTTATGCATACCTGATAGCAAATTTCCAAACTCCCAAAGTAGCTATATTGCCTTTTTTTTTTTTTGTTCGTTCACTTGTTTGTTTTCCCAGACTGCTCCAAGCATGGCAAGCTCTAGCTACTGGTTGAAGTCCTTAAGGAAACTTAACATCCTATGGAGGCAAGAAACACAAATATAGTGAACAAATTCCGTAGCCACATTTCTTAACTTTTAAACTACGAATATTTAAGATTTTTGTATGGACATTAAAATGGGAAGCGGACTCCTTTTACGTTTCTTCCCCTTGCTCTCCTAAGATTGCTTCTGTCAAGATAGTTGAGTCAAGCTAATGTTCTCTGCTACTGCAAAGGAAGAAGCTCCATGACTCTGTTTCTTCTTACCCTTCTGCATTCATGGGTATCTTGTGCCTCTCCTTTTTTAATGGAGCTGACATTTGCTTGACCACATAGCAAGTGATTCAGCTCACTAGCCTGTCAGAAAATTATTTGCTGTTTCACTTGTTGGATTAGCTTTCTGCCAAACTAGTAAACAGAAAGTATGTAGTGTGTGGTCAGGCAAGGAGAAGGAGAGAAGACCTGAACAGAAGCCTTGGGGAAGAGCAGGATATCCCTTTTTCAGAGCACGGATTCACTTTGTCAGCTCAGCCCATCTCATATAAGTCCATTCTGGGTCCCACCATCTGCTCTCCTCCTTACAAAAAGAGATCATCTTTCAAATCTCCTTTCCCATCAGTGTGGTCTGGGGACCTGCTTCTTTCCTTAACTTCTCTTTTGCACAGGTAATCCATTGTTCTTATTTGGAGTTTGCTGTTTTGTAGATGAATATTCTCAATGGGCTCTGACTGGTCTGTAATTACTAGCGCTTCTCTCAGATGCCATATACCCTGGCATAAACTTATCCTGTTGACAGCAGACTATTGAGTTAGGATTTGACTCCTTCTTTTCCAGGATAATTTTTCAGTCTCCATCCAACAGGGAGCTCAGCATAAAAGGTGGAGCTCATCAAGACGATTATAATCAAAAGTATTCATGAAATATGAAGAACTCAGTTTGGACTAAATTTCTACCTAACATTATATAAAGCTGTAATCATCTACGCTTTATGAGAAGGAATAGAGACATTTTCTTATCTTAATACTATTAGAACTCCTCTTCTGGCTATATGCTAATGTCATACACATCCCATTTATTCCTCACATTTACCTTTGGGTCTTAGCCCTTTCAACCTTCCATGTATATTAGATGAATGCCATAAATAACTACAAATATCTGCATTACTGCTTAACATTACAGCCCCTGCTTCTTGGGACTTCAGAATGATATACATAAGGTAAATATGATCCTATTTACTATGCTTATTACATTGAGAAGAGTCTTCCTGAAACACATAAGCATCCAGAAAATGACAAACAACAATATTACAATTACAGAGGAGAACTGACTGATGGACCCTTGTAAAAGCTTTAAAAACAATTAGGGATGGAGAGGGCATCACTTTCAGGCTCAAATATCAATCTTGTCTTCCACAAGGCCACAGAATCAGGCACTATCCTACTCCAGGTAAGTATGTCAGCAAGTGGAAGGAAAAGTTTTGGCATAACTGGTTATAATGTCTTTTCTCTCACTCATTCAGTGTCTCAAAAGTTATCCAGTTGCTCCCTCTCGACATTTCAGTGTTCCTCTAATACTGGTATACAAATAGCATCTAAAACAGGAGTGAAAAATATTCACATTGACATTTGTGTAATGAACCATTATGAAGAAAGTGATAGACAAACTACCATCTCACTTGCTCAGATTCCTGGGTTTTAACACTTAACAACATATCGCTATTCAGTATTTGCCCACAGTAATTTTTTGCTGTGATATTAATTTCTCTCTTTGCACTAGGAGGACTTTTTACATCTGTTTTTTTCAGAATAATTGTTTTCAGAAGTACCATGGATTAAGAGTGCCCACTAGTGTCAGTTTCTGTATCTTAAAGCTTTTTTATTCTTTTTCAGTAACTGACTATGAAAAAATATTGTTCTGGTACAGAAAGCATTGAAAGGAACAAAAGCAGAAAGATTGTCTTAATTAGAGTTTGAGCAAAATATGGTTTTAAATTAAAGCTATGGTCTTCCCTTACACAGCAAATGTTAACCTATGGAAGAAGAGTATGCACTTTGAATAATGAGTAAGTCTGTAAATCTGTTCTCTGCCTAATGATTGCTTTCATGCCTTTTGGGATCTGAAAACAAATTAAGTTGTGATTTACATCTGATACTTTGCATCTACTGATATCCAAACCATCAGATATGGTTTAGATGTATAACAAAAAAATATCAGAATAACTTAAATGGGATATTTTCATATGTACATTAGTTGGTATAATGAGTTTCGGAAAGCAAAGAAACCAGTCATGCAATTCTCTTTATTCTCATTTCCATTTTGTTAACAAGAAATAAAGCACATTGGTGGATACAATCTATTACTGTAATTTGAAAAGCATCATTTAGTACTTGTGCTACAAAAATGCAACATTTATATAAATCGTGATGTATGAAGTTAGCCTCTAAAGGAGTGAGGAAGAATGAACTACCAGGGAATCAAATTAAATAATCATTCCATGGCAACAAATAAAAATGACAGCCCTCTTTTTTTTAAAAAAAGGCAAATATTTTCTATTGAATGTGCTTGTCTGAACGTATCACTAGATATTAAAATTTTTGCTCTCCCAACTGCAGATTTAAAAAGTAAGGAAATTTCTGCCATGCCGAATGACATGTGTGTGCCACTCTCAATTATATCAACTGGAGCTATACTAGAATATTTAAGTTAGGAATTGGCCCTACACTGTAGAATTTACCTGACCTGGTTATGCACATTAGGAAAAAGTACTTGTTTAAGAGAAATTCAATTTGATGGACATAGGACTGGGCATGACTAACTTAAATATTTAGAAATGGAGCACTATATCATATCATTCTAGACAAGTATTGTAGAATTCTTACAAGAAAAAAAAAAAAAGGAGCACACAATATTTCTGACATTGATGAGATGTAACTAGGCAGACAATGGGAACTCCACCATTGTTACAAAATGAATACTATCATTCTCCAGAAAAGGAGGAAAACAGCAACTATGAGTGGTGGATAGCAAATATTTAATAATTTAACAAATGGCTGGTAAGGATCAGGCAATGGTCCTCTTTAGATTTTTTGATTTTTAAAAAATTCCCATGCCTACAATGAACCAGGTTATTTGTATATGGATAGGAATAATTGACTGGAAACTGTGTATTTGCTATTTGGAAGTACCTTTTATCTTCTTTTTTTCATTTGGTTAGACCTGATGAACCCAGGTCATTCTCAGATGCCTTCCATTTGTCTTGGAATTTGTCCTCAGATGCTTGTTCATTTGGTCTTCATCCTGGATATTGTCAACAAGACATCATGAAGAGATGCATCCTCTGCCCTATGTACTTTTAAGAAGAGCAGCAAGAATCTTTAGTAAAATGAGTGAAGCTCACAAAAGAAGGAGATGCAAGATGCACATGGTAAACATGAATCAGATCATTGACCAGTATTACCTAATAGTCAGGGTATGAGTACTGTGCTCATAGAAAACTATTTTTCTATTATCATCCTTTTAAAAGATAATTCAGTTTAGGTAGCTAGATTTAAAGAGAGTGGCTTTTACAACTAATATATCAGACAAACTGAAATCTTTCTGAGATAAAAGTGTAGATTTTGTTCAGTCGATGTGTAAGTTGATGGTAATACTCAATACAAATAATATATTGTATACAGCAAGGTTTTTTTCTTCAAGGTGTGTCTGAAAGAAAAATAGTTTAATATGAACAGAAAGTAAATTGTAAAGTCCTTAGTTTAGGATTCAGCCCAGCTCTATAATCTCTGCCTGGAATGATGTACTTTCAGAAACTTCTCAAAGTTCACTTTACAGATCTCCTCTGAACAAGAAATGGAGGGCAAACGGGAATAGTGCATTACAGCTACTATGGATGGTAGAGCATTATAAACAGTAGGTGAAGCTTGATCTATATTAGCCTGTAGAGAGGCGCAACAGGAGTGGGTCTGTAGAGTGAAAATGGTGATGTTTTGGGCCAGCAACGTATATAATATAAGTTTTAGGGATTTACTTTGGACAAGTTCTATTCTGAACTCATTAATTTAGCATTACCTAATTTGATGCAAAAAAACCCACCACCTGGAAATCTTATAAAGAGAAGTAGCAAGTTACAGGACATGTATTGTTCTGATCTTATTTTAAAATATATCAGGTCACCTTGAACTCTGTAAATGTTGGCCTCAGGACTGTCCCAGAGGACTCAGTAACTTACAAAGGTTATAGAGTTATGCCTCAGTTTGATTAACTGGCTAGGTGAAGAAAGTGGACAAAAGCAGATATTGCAAAATTATGAAGTCATCATTTAACTGTATACTTCCTGTATATATCTCAGCCTTAAACAAACACGTGATGAGTTTGTCATCTATTTTCTTTCTGACATAACAATGATTTCTTTCAATTTTTTTTTTTTAAATATGAATATGCATACAGTGAAAATATTTATAAGAGCAGATAAGTAAATGCAAACAGCATGACAAGTGAATATAAAATCTAGTGTCAGGATGAACCAGACATTTTGAAATATGTTTCAACTAGTTGTGGGGGGTTTTTTTAATCCTCTACTTCTCTGAATTATTTCAAGTGAACCCTCCTGCTTTCTTTCAAATCTGGCATCCCTCTTATGGTCTCCAAATAACTGCTGCATTCCACAAGTGTTTGATGGTACGTCTGTGCACAAATACTTCACTCTGACCCTGCTACAGGCACAGGCCCTCCACAACCCACGCATATTCTCCACGCACCATACTTTCTTATTGTCTCATAATAAGCTGCTCAGAAACTGTCTTCTCCAATAGCTGAACTTAGCACAGTAAATGTCATTGGTCTGCACCCAAGTTTTCTCAGTGCAGTGGTGGAATTACAATTACAGTCCAAGTGCCAGGTATGAGATCTATTTATCC
Source organism: Ciconia boyciana (assembly GCF_034638445.1). NCBI lineage: Eukaryota > Metazoa > Chordata > Aves > Ciconiiformes > Ciconiidae > Ciconia > Ciconia boyciana. The sequence goes on from NC_132934.1 coordinate 180,582,293, forward strand.
TTTGATGAATCGCAGGTCTGATAGGACCACAGCCCATTGCACGGTCAGTAAAACCTCTTGCACTCAGAGAGAAAACAAGAAGTAAAGGAAAGCACTTCTATCTGTGACAACTTGTGGTTCCCAGAGCTATGAGTTCAAGAAGGCTGATCACCCAGAAGGTGATCACTCCTACATCCAATGCATCACCTGTCTGTACCAGGTATCATTCTGGCCCATCTGTTTGCAGGACACACTTTCCCAATCTCATGACCTCCAAATGTATTTTATCAGAAAGCTTCACTAGAAAGTGCCAGAATATTCATCACATCCACAGAAATAATATAGCACATAGTTAGTTCCACCTAGCTGAGAACCGGATTATAGAATCATAGTAAAAGACAAGTGTTCCTTTAGATTCTATATTCAAATCTGCTTTGAAGGATGAGAAATGTACCTCCTTCCTCCATTAGAACATGCTGTCCTAAGTAGTTCCCTTATCCCATTTCTTTCTTCATTCAGGCTGGACCCTACATCCTCTCACTCAGCTTTGGTATGAGACATATTTGTATATAGTGTAGAAAATTTGATATTTCACTTCAGATTCCTATGAAAAGTCAAAATGCAATTATATGAATGGCTTGCATTGTATGAATATGGTATCATGACTCTTAAATAGCATGTCAAAGTAATCTAGATACTATCTGATGACAGAAAAAACTCAATTTTCTCTCCTTATATAACCTAAAAATAATTTGCCCTCATGTTATCATTGATGCTGTCCTTTTTAAAAATGTTGGTATTCTGTGCTGATTCAAGCTAACTGAAACACTTGGTAATTGTTCAGGTCCTAGACAGATGGATGTGGTGAATACAGCCAACACAATCAAAAGGAAGAGATATCCAAAGCCACGTGCACACCAGACAGGTGTCTTTATTTTACTATTGTTGCGGATGGAGTGAGAGTGCACTTCACTTGTTAGAGAGAAGTAAAAATATAGTTTATTGATACAGAATAGGGAGTTAACAAAGTTCAATGCGACAATGTTTTTACAAGATTCAATGGCGAGGTACACTTGATTATTTACTTCATAGAGGACAGGGTCAGACAGGACTGTCAGGGAGACCCTCCTGTTGAGTCATGAGGTTCGGAAAAAGATCCCCTTGCTTTCTAAACTCCTTCTCAGAGAGGAGTCTAGGTGTGGCTAGATCCAGTCCTAGTCCCAGACTTGGTCAACGGTTTATGTCTAAAGGATTATATGTGCGCAATCAATCCTTTATATCACTTAGCTAAGATTTCAAAGTTTAGCATGCTATTAGTCACTTACCGAGGATCTGTTGCGGCAAGGAATCTCTCAACCTCGAGGAGTAACCTTGAGAGGCGTCCCTGCTCAAGGGGAGATCCTGGCGTGCAGCCCGCTGCCATGCAGGAGAGCTCAAAGGGCTCTTGGGCTGCTCACTATTTATGGGGGATAAGATGATTGACCCATAGTCATATTTGCATGCCGACCACAGGTTTTAGTTTCTTCGGTGGGTGCATTGCATGATAGCCCTAGGCTATTGTGTTGTTATCTGTGTCCTGAATCCACTTTGAGCCGATGCAGCCATCGTGACCAGATGCATCCATTACAATCACCGCTGGTGGTTATCACCTAAGCAGGGTTGCAGGAGATAAAGGTCAGGGGCGGGGGAAGCACACCATCACAACTATATAAGAGGAACAGGAGAAATCCCTACTTTCAGACTGTACTAAGTTCATTGAGGCATCAGATAGCTTGGACAGAAAGCTTTATTTCAGAAGGAAAACACAAACTACTGCATTTTAGGCACTTAAAATCATTACATTTTTAATTTGAAACAGAATACAATGTAAACTTGGATAAAATCCAGAGCATCAGGAAACCTGGGTTTATGTACTTCAAGATGCCGAATGTTAATGTACCTTCCAGTACAATGTCTGTATCTGTAGGTGGTATTTACTTCCAGAGGCAATTTTTTTCTTGTATAGATGGTGATATAAACTGTAATCAAACAGAAATATATGTATATTTTAACATATATCTGGGTGAGACTGCTGAGTTGATACCTGTAGTGTAATATTAGTTGCCTTATTAAAAACAGACTAATCTGGAAAAAAAATGTTTTCTAAATTGCCACCCAGGATAAATTACAACCATCTTTTGTGAAGAATTTAGCTACAATTTATTCCTTTCTTGTTTATGACAAATTTTTTATCCTAAATGAGATTTATGCTAGCATCTTAAATAATGATTAATCTATTAACTACTATTTGAATGGTCAGATTATTGCAGAAGTGCTTGATGCAGTCAATACCAATATTTTAAAAAGACCCAGCCTCATTTTCCCTCCAGGGATAATGGACTAATGCTGAAAATTATACTGTATACAAATAGTTATAATGATTATACATCAGGTTGAGGGAATTTTTTCTTAATTATACCTCTTTAGTAGCAAAGATAGCTTGTTATCAGAATAACATATAAGACTTAATTTTCAAATTTTATCATTCCAAAACATAAAATAAAAATCTTAATTACTGGATTAAATAAAGGCAGTATTAGCTAGTCATAGGCCTCATCAAATGTGGTGAATTGTGGGAGTTTAAAACCCTCATTAAAAACAATATTCAGCTTGAGGGGACAGCTTCTTAAGAACAACCTGGGTGAAATACATAGCCTTACACTGTCAAAGTTTGGTATTTGAAGTTCTTCTTTGTCACATGACTACCTTTTCTAAAGAACTGTTGTTCTGATCAAGGTTTTTTGTCCCTGAAAAGTCATTGAAAAAAACCTTGGATATAAGGCTGGGATATATCTGACTAAATGTAGGTACGTACACCCAAGCTAGTTTCCTTGACTCCTTCTGTATTTTTTATGACATAAATGCATTTTTGAGAACATATTTAATCTAGTTTATGCTGGACATTTACTTCAGAATAATATGAATTTTACTGTGAAAGTATCTCTAAAGAGAGAAAAGGATGACTAGTTCTAGTGTGACTAGAGAATATGCATCTTCATCTGGCCAGATAAATCCCATCCAAAGACATGAAGGGTATATTTTTAAAGGACTTCAGCAACTGAGTTGCAAATAAGCTCTTCTGAAATCCCCACTAAGTCTTTATATCACTTGAATTCATGTTAGCGAATTTTAGATACTCAAAGAAGTAACTAAATTAGGAACCTTGTCACTCTTAGGTGTCTCCTGTGTTCAGAGGAAAGATCTTAAGAGGTTTCAATTGTTTTTTATTTTCTACTGTAGAGAGAACACAAAATTAAAAGATTACTAATTTTTGCATCTCATTTATATGCCTACAGTTAATTGCATTGAACAAAGGCCCAAATTTATTTAGGCTTAGATTAAAATGCAGGGAATAAGAGTGATTTCACCTAGGAAATAGAAGATAGATAGATGGGAGCTGAACTAGATTTCTAGATTCTTTTTGTAACTCTCAGAGAGAAATAGTCATCAACAGAGTACAATTCCAGTCTGCTTTAGGTAGAAATGAATGACATCCAAAATATATCTATTTTTGTCCTGAGATTTTTATATGATCACAACTTAACACAGTAACACTCCAAAACTATGAATAACAATTATACTTCCATCTGTCTTGTGCAACAAGATGATACTTTGCTCATCAAAGAAAAAAATATCTACTAGGAAATTACATATACATTCAACCAAAATCAAATACAGTAAAAACTTCCTATATATGGACTTAAGGAAGTTCTTAATAAGCCTATTGGAAAGATATCGTATGTGGCCCCTTGCTTTGTAGAAGCTAGTACTGTAGATATGTCATTCTCTCCAAGAACATTCTATAGCGCTGTTTAACTTTCTACTATGGATGTAGACCCTGCTTCCCAGCAGTTCCCTTTGACATTATCAGGAATTGCCCAATGTGAGGTTGTCTTTAAGGTATAGCTATACTGTTCTTGTTCACTCACAGATCCTGGTTTCTTGGTTGCATAAATATTAATTGCCTCTAGACTGTCTTTGGGAGTTACTCAACTATTTCCTGCATGTGTTTTGGGTAATAGTTTACTCCAGTGATAACACCCATTAAGCAGTATGAATAAGTGCAACTAATTAGTCTCCTTCCAGATTGCTCAGTCCTCAAGCAATATTGAAACATTCTTGGCATGTTCAAATACCCTTTATAACACAATGTATTTTCCTGTTTTAAAAGCACCATGAAGCTTGCAATGACCTTCCCTCATTCCGAAGACTTGGAACAAAACCATCCCACACAAAAATAAGAATTATTTTAATGATATAAAGCAGGGACAATATATGGGGTAGCTCAAGTAGTATCATGCAGTCAGTCTGATCTAGAGAGGCTGCGAGCAGTGTAGACACACCATTTGGATACAATGCAGATGCACTCTCAGAAATGCAGCTATAGATCTTTACTATACATTACAAATACCTCAAGAATTAATAATAGTTTTCATAGTAGCAGAGCTTATAACCTAAATATGGTCCTAGAGGTACCTGTTTATGAAACTCCAGATCTTACATATTTTTTCCTTTTTGTAAATGCAATAGTTTTGAGCTTGAAACATAAACCAATATTTGTTTTGTTTTGTTTTGTTTTCTACTATAGCAGATTGTTCTACCCTTGGGAATTGTCTTTCACCTTTCCAAAGATTTTATTACAATATTTAATAAAGCTCTATGATGTATCTTCTTTTATTATCTATTAATTCCTACAAGGAGTACTTTTGTACCCTGCAGTTCTTGTTTAGTTGTTTTGATCTGTGCCTGACTGGTTTCAGTAGATCAAAAGATAATAAATTGCTAACTCCTGAGTTGATTGAAACATAGCAGCACTATAAATCCTTGTGAAAGATTTTCTTGCATCAAAATTAGGTCAGCTTTATTACTTACTTTAAGATTGTTTCTTTTTGTATAATACGGTATTGACAAAAAAGCAAGTTAGTTTACCCAGTCTAGTATAAAATCCTTATTTACCTTATCAAGCCCTGGCACTAGGTATGTTCATGGTATTTTATCAGAGTGTATTAGGTGTTTGTGACATTCTCTTTGAGAAACTATCCTCTAGGTAAAAGCATTAATGCTAATTTAATCGTAGCACAGAGATTATACATATTAACATTAAACAGAGGTTAAAGGTAATTCTTTCAGAAGAAAAGCTGGGCTAAAGTTCTGAAAGTTATTTTTCTGGCAGGAAAAAAAAAAATCAAAGCAAAAAAAAAAAAATTGGTTAAATGTCTCTGTGGCCAGAATTCTAAAATTGAACTTACAAGAATTTCCAGAAACTTTTTTTTTTACTAGCTCAATGTTGACATTCATTTTAATACTCCTTATATACTACTATATCTCACAACAGAAAATTGAGTATAACTACCTTCTACCCATCTTTTCCCTTCAGCTGACCGCTTGTCCCTGACCCTGCACTGCTTGTGCAACTGTATGTGTATCCATGACTAAAAGTGCATGGGAAAATCATTCCCATTAAATATTATCTGAAAACCCACAATTGTATTTATAACACAGGTTAGAGGGTATGGCTGGGGCAAAAATAGATGAGTGTGGTGTAGAATCTGAAACTGCTTGGCCCTGCGTCATCACTGGGAAAAATGTCTGATGAGTGATGACAAATGCAATATATCTAATGTGAGAGTGAAAAAGAAAGGGGTTTCCAGCATTTGTAAACATTATTGTTGCTTCTATTTCTGCTCTGCTCTCAGTTTCCATTCTAATTTCCATTCTCCTTCCCTTCCCTTCCCTTCCCTTCTCTTCCCTTCCCTTCCCCTTCCCCTTCCCCTTCCCCTTCCCCTTCCCCTTCCCCTTCCCCTTTCCCTTTCCCTTTCCCTTTCCCTTGAATTCCTCAGTTTTACCCCAGTATAGTAACCTGATTATTTTTTTTTTCTGTCTTGCACTTCTAAACAGCTGCAAAGCATCCTTCAGCATAGAGAAAATTCCCTTCTCAACTTATTATGACATTGGTGGAGACCCCAAAAATGTTAAATGGTTCTTCTAAATGTGAAGTTTCTTATGATATAGTTGTCTAAAACAATGTAAGTCTATCTCTGAATTTATTAGGAACAATTTATGGCACTACCATAAGTTTGTCTTTAAAATAACAACTCAAACTTCAAGATAAAGCAGCATTTACTTTGATGTCACCTGTAAAAATACTTCCATTTCAAAGGGAATCAATCTGAAATGTAGAAATCACTAAGGATAACAATATATATGACATTTTACTGAAGAAAACTTGATAAAATTGATTAGTGTTAGCAGCCTTATAGTCCAACATCAGTTCCTCAGTAGTTTCCTTCAGTGTATGTATTGGGTTTGCTTGGCAATATTTTGGTAGTGGGCGGGCTACAGGGGTGACTTCTGTGAGAAGCTTCTAGAAGCTTCCCCTATGTCTGATAGAGCCAATGCCAGCCGGCTCCAAGAGGGACCCACCGCTGGCCAAGGCCGAGCCCATCAGCGATGGTGGTAGAGCCTCTGCAACAACATATTTAAGAAGGGGGAACAAAAAACTGCGCAACAGCAATTGTATCAGAAGAGAGGAGTGAGAATATGTGAGAGAAACAACTCTGCAGACACCAAGATCAGTGAAGAAGGAGGGGGAGGAGGTGCTCCAGGCACCGGAGCAGAGATTCCCCTGCAGCCCGTGGTGAAGACCATGGTGAGGCAGGCTGTGCCCCTGCAGCCCATGGAGGTCCACGGAGGAGCAGATATCCACCTGCAGCCCATGGAGGACCCCACGCCAGAGCAGGTGGATGTGCCTGAAGGAGGCTGTGACCCTGTGGGAAGCCTGTGCTGGAGTAAGTTTGCTGGCAGAACTTGTGACCCCATGGGGCACCCATGCTGGAGCAGTCTGCTCCTGAAGGACTGCACCCCATGGAAAAGACCCACGCTGGAATAGTTTGTGAAGAACTGCAGCCCATGGGAAGGACTCACATTGGAGAAGTTTGTGGAGGACTGTCTCCCATGGGAGGGAACCCATGCTGGAGCAGGGGAAGAGTGTGAGGAGTCCTCCCCCTGAGGAGGAAGGAGCGGCAGAGACAACGTGTGATGAACTGACTGCAACCCCAATTCCCCGCCCTCCTGCACTGCTCGGGGGAAGGAGGTAGGGGGAAGGAGGTAGAGAACATCGGGAGTGAAGTTGAGCCCAGGAAGAAGGGAAGGGTGGGAGGGAAAAGGTGTTTTTAAGATTTGGTTTTATTTCTTATTACCCTGCTCTGATTTGATTGGTAATAAATTAAATTAATTTTCCCAAGTCAAGTCTGTTTTGCCTGTGATGGTAACTGGTGAGTGATCTCTCCCTGTCCTTATCTTGACCCATGAGCCTTTCATTGTATTTTTCTCCCTCCTGTCCAGCTGAGGAGGGGGAGCGATAGAGCGGCTTTGGTGTTCACCTGGCATCCAGCCAAGGTCAACCTACCATAGTGTATTAATCTATTTTTGTAACTTAAAGTTTCATCTAGTTTTATATATATATAGTAATTTTTATATATTTTATATTCATATTTTATATATATTTATTATCAAGCATTCTGCCATATTCTTTCTCACTATACTTTCAAAGACTATTCTTTCTCCTGCAAGCAAGGAGTGGCTCCTTCTTTAATCTGCCTGAGAACTTTTTCTAGAAACCACTTACATATGAGCCAGTGTTAGCTAATGCTTTTAATAGAGAAATGGGCATATCTGACACTACCTACTTCTAATCATACGATAGATTTTTCCTCAGTATGAAGTTAGGTGAGACGAATTTACCTAAGGTGCCTCAGCATTTCCTGTTTCTGAATTGTTCTGAAATTTATACATAGTTTAAAAGAGTCTACCTCAAAACATCTTTTAAAATTTGATAGACTAAACAATCCTTCCTTCAGACAAAACTTTTCTGAATTCTTTTGTCCTAAAAGAAAAAGTGCTAATAACAGGAGTGCTAGCAGCACCATTAAATGGTCTCTACTCCTTTACAATGACCCAAACAAGTTAATTGCAGTGAAGTGCAGTACAGCCCAACTTTTAAAACTGTTGAAATTGAGTTCACTGTCAATACTTTCCTGTTACATTTTAACTACAGTACTTGTACCCACAACACTAGAAGATCATCACAGCATCATGATGTTTTTGATCTAAAAATCTTCAGGAGTGAAGCATTTTACACATGTGAAAATAATATCAGTGTCCCAATATGCCTACAAATTTGTCTCCATTTTATATTTCTTCAGTTTATAATTGCACACATCCCACATACCTTTCAAGAGTCTGGTTCTAATGACCACATTCCACTAAAGGAAATAAAACAGCAATGGGCATCACAGATGAAAAATAGTTATAATTAATTATTAACCATGATTCTTTTCAGTAGTCAACTGCAACTGTAGCAGTCATAGACTCACAGAATTGTTGAGGTTGGAAGGGACCTCTGGACATTATTTTATTCAACCGCCCTACTCAAGTGGGGCCACCTATAGCCAGTTGCCCAGGATCACATCCAGACAACTTTTAAATATCTCCACAGAATGAGACTCCACAACTTCTCTAGGCAACTTGTGCCAGTGCTCAGTCACCCTCACAGTGAAAAAGTGTTTCCTGATGTTCAGATGGAACCTCCTGTGTTTCCATTTGTGCCCATTGCTTCTGGTCCTGTCACTGGGCTCCACTGAAAGGAGCCTGACTCCATCCTCTTTGCACCCTCCCCTCAGGTGTTTATAGATATTGAGAAGATTCCCCTTGACCCTTCTCTTTTCCAGGCTAAACAGTCCCAGCTCTCTCAGCCTTTCCTCATAGGAGAGATGCTGCAGTCCCTTCATCATCTTTGGTGGCCCCTTGTTTGACTCCGTCCAGTATGTTCATGTCTCTCATGTACTGAGGAGGCCAGAACTTGACACAGTACTCCAGGTGTGCCCTCACCAGCACTGAGTAGAGGGGAAGGATCACCTCCCTTTACCAGCTGGCAATGCTCTAGCCTAATGCAGACGAGGATACCATTAGTTTCTTTGCCACAAGGGCACATGGCTGGCTCACTGTCAGTTTGTTGCCTACCAGGACCCCAATGTCCCTCTCTACAGAGCTGCTTCCCAGTCAGTCAGCCTCAGCTTGTTCTTCTGCATGGGGTTGTTGTTCTCCAGGTGCAGGATGTTGCACTTCCCTTTGCTGAACTTCTTGAGTCCTACAGACCTATCTACATTCTTACCAGTTTTTAATTCTTCACTGGAAGAATCCTTAAATATTCATCCATCTGAGAAAATAAAGTGAAACAACTTGCATTTAGATAATCTTTTGTATCATTAGCTTAGGATCTTCGCTGACATATAGCATGTCTATAGTGCAAAATAAAAGTGGATTCTTGGTCATCTTGAACAATAAGTAGTACGTAGTTCCAGTCAGCCATTCTGCTTAACTGTTATTTCATTACATGGGTCTGTTTCAAAGGACTCCAGCTAGATCTCTCCAAAGCAATCCAGCACAGAAGGGGCTAGCTCTCAGCATCCAGAGCCACTGGGAACTGAGGCCAGAAATCATTCCCTGCCTTTTTCTGTTTAGCAATATTGACATAACCATAAAGATTAGTTCATGAGATCACAGTGGGTGTAATTATTTTATGGACTGATCCTGATATCCAGATTCAATTCTTTGCTGCTTTGGTTAAATACACTGCAGTACGCTAATACTGTAATTACTTACCCATTCTATTACCAGAGAGTATAACATCACAAAATGCATAACCAAATTTTTACCACTTTAAGGACAAATGTAGTACCTTATCTAACCTTCTTTGAACTGAAACAGCTGAGTTATTGGCAGACATTTTCTTCTCCTTTTTGTTTGATCCTGATTTTCTGAATAAGAGGACTGCCATAAGATGGGATCTTAACTTGGCCAGTTTTGTGAGGTGGATCTCCTTGTACCTCCTTTCTTAGAGTAAGCATTCTTAGCCAATGTATGTCCCAATAGGAGCGGACATGTAAGGAGAAATAACTGATTCTGATGACCCAGTGTACACATTAAACACTTTTTTTGTAGTAGAATAATTCCAGGTGAATGCCACAGACTAACTGGCCATTAGCAATACAGCACATTAAGAGCACTCCAAGAGAGCATCTTTTGCTTAGTTTTCATCCAAAAGAAGTCCTTTTTATGTTCTCTAAGACTGTTTTGTGATGTTGACCAAATATAGCAAGGGGAAATATTGGAACATTTGCTTCAAAAGGTAACCTATGATCTGAACTAAAAATCTAATAAACATACACTACAAAAGCATCAGAAAGACCTTTGACCTTGTAATGCCAAGTTTTATTTGAACACAGACTAGGGCAGTGAGAAAATTCAGACTCATGTAATAAGACAATATGAGGATTAAAGAGTTTATTAACAAATCTCGGCTCTGCCTACTGTGTCCTGTCATGCTGAATGTTTTCTTCCAATCTTGCTCTAAAACAACTTTTATTGGCTTTGTGGTTTTCAATATACTTTGCACAGTACAATGAAGGTTTTTTTCAGGAAGGAACTTGTCTCTGTATTTTTTCACTGATCTCCTCAGTAGTGAAACTGCTATAAATTCCTGCTGTGTCTCTCTGCACTACCCTGAAAATACTTCTTTACTTCCACTGAAAACATAACGTTCTGTTCTTTGCAGGCACTTCTACCTGACCCAGAAAGCAACAAGAAAAAGCAAACAGGAAACCTTCCTCTCTGCTGTCCATCCATATCCTTTAAAAAGAACAGAACACATATTTATTGTGAACAAAAGTTAGAACAAATGTTATCTATTATACCATTCAAAGCAAAGAAAAAAATCACAAACTTCTAGAGCAAGACAAATCCGTTTATCATGTCTAAAACATCAATGGCTTCCATTACAAGAATGTGTTGATAAAGCAACTTTTTAAACACAGTTACCCACAGATATACTTCCCATTCCTCTACAACATGATAAACATCACCTGATTACTGTTAAGGCAAAACTGAGCACATGGAATTAATTTGTAAAGTGAATGAAGACATGCAGAAGTTACTTTGGGTTTGTTTGTTTTGTAATCTATGCTTATTCTGCTTAGCTGGGGAATAAGGATACAAATTTACTTTAGACCACACCAGTCAGGTAGATGTTTATTTCCAAGGGATAGGTTACCTCTTGTTACTTCTTTGGACCTTTTTTCTTCACCATAGTAAGAAATCAATAATTGAACTGTACAAAGCAAACTAAAATCCCAACCAATAATAAAAATTAAACATACAGTAAGTGTGAGGTACTCAAGAGGCAGCTAAGAGATTTAGTAATATAAATTCTCTTACATGGGAGTTGTGTGGCTGACTTGTCATGGATTCAATGAAAATGTACCACATAATTTAAAGAGGTTAAAATGCTTAATTAGAGTCTGTTCATGTAACATTTTTGACAGAGCAATGTTTATCAGACAGGGCTTTTAAACAAAAAACGCTATTGGAAAAAATATTGCATTGACTCTACTGCAAAAATGAATGTTTTGGCTTTTTTTGCTTGTTTGTTCTTTTTCATGGTCCACCTAGTTTCCTCTTCTTTTTTTTTTTTTTAATTCCCCTTTTTTCTCACACGATGTTCTTAATGGGTTCTCTAGGCTACTGCTACTGTCAGGATATCTGTCACCTGCCATGGTGAGGATCAGGCTGTGCACAGAAATTCATTTTCAGTGGATACAGGGACAGGTTTCTTGGCAGTAATGGTAGGAAACATCTAAAATAAGAAGAGTCATCATGCTATAAGAAATGGATTCTAGGTAAGGCACCATTTATCGTGTCTTAGGCTTCAGCTTGAGAAAGCCAGACTCCTGTATTTATCCTTTTGCTGGCCTTCCTTTCTTTCTTCCTTCCTTCCTTCCTTCCATCTCTCTTCCTCTCTTCTTCTCCTTCTCCCCCTCCCCTCTCTTTCTCTCATAGCTATCAGTTTCATTCTTTTATATAACTAACAGGTTTATTCTTTTCCACGCACTGTATAATTCTGGTATAGTTTTAAAAAATGGCTTTCCCAGGAAAAAAAAGTAAATGATAAAAAGAGTCATTGTTGCCCCAGCAGGCTAGAAATTAACACAGATGCATACAAATTGGTATCACAACAATTCCCAAAATGTTCAGCTTTCCCTGTTTTTTCTGCTATCCCTAAAACTCAGCTTTCTGTTAACAGAGTTCAAATCAATGGTTAGTTTAAAGAAGACTCAAAAAGTGTGTCTGAAAACAGTCTAAAATAACTGTCAGTATATATATATTACAAAAGATCTATAGACTTCACAGTTCTTTGAAAAACAGTTTAGTATAACAATAAATACCTGTGTCTAGCCTCCATCACCTGGATATTCCATTTTTACCTTATGCCAGGAATCTAAGCTTCAAGCAGACATCCTAATGAGAATGCATGCTGTGACAATCTGCTGGGTAAGCTACTATATGCAGAGCAGTTTCATTATTTTTAATATATGTGGTCTGCTTATGAATACTTGATGTTTCCTTTTACTCCTATCTCATCAAATTCAGGTAAAGATCCATGAAAAGACAACTATTAAAAAAACACCTGAGTGATATAAACTCCTTCTTAGCTTTGTATTTGTAATCCTTTTTTTGTTAGTGTAATTGAATTTGCTGATAAGCACCTGGGACTTTTTTGTGTTGTTGTCCTTAGATTAGTAATGCATCTCCTAACCTAAGATGCAAAATCACTATTCCTTAGCTAACAAAATTATTTTCTACATAAGATATCTCTGCTGTGGAGTTCATGTAGTCATGATGTTTCTAAACAGGAAGAATCAAGATCTGAAAGGAGAAAAAAAATTACCTTTTCCTACCCACTGTTCCATTCTGCACACGATATACTTCAATACCAGCAGTTTATCATGAACAAGAACATATTATAATTCAGTAGCAGTAAAATATTATAACTTTAAGGTAATAAAAAATGGTTTGAATGCCAGCTTTAACCTAAAAAATTCAGTTTCTTATGGCTTCCTTGGCATATCTAGAACAGATAGGGCAGAAAAAATATTGAAGAGAGGATATCCCTACAGCATCAGAATTAAAGCTTGTTACTGCAGCCATGCAGGGTACAGCATCTCTTGTACTTTCATGTAAATTATTCCAGACAACTACATTCTGCAGTCAGCGCAAGTCAAAATGGAGCCTACCTTCTCTCTTCCTGAAACTGTAATAACTAGTCTTAGTCACTCTATCGTCACAAATATTTTGCTGCAAATATTCTCCTGATCACAAGAGCAATTTCAAACACCTCGAGAACAGAAATACATGCTTGCTGAACATTACAATTATTCATCTAAATGACTATTTGACCAAAGTTGTTTTGTCATCGAGATGGCTTTGCACATCTCCATAATTCAAAATATTTATCTAATTTAATATATGACTGACTGGAAGACAAAGACTCTCACAATAATTATAAATATTACCTTCAATTTTAAAAAACTATACAGTGCTATTTGGTAGCAGACATCTGATTATGCACTTAAAATAACTTTAAATCATCGGATTTCTAAATTTTGTTGTAGAACAGTTTACCTAAACCTTTGATTCAAACTGAAATCAAGAGGAGTCTTCCCTTATCTCTTAACCAAAAGTTACTGTTTCAAATTTGTAGCAGCATTGCTATATTTTTACAGTTCTTCACTCCAAATTAATTTTTACTGTCAATGAAAAGCAGTACAAATGCAAATCTTGTAATGGCCATGCATGATGCTTGCTTTTTAAAAATTTGTTTGAGAGGAGTATCATATTAAAAATAGTTCAACCAGTGGCCAAAATCATGTTTCAGCTGAAATTTTCCCCAGAGAAAATGCTTTCCTTAGAATATTGATCTTCTCTTCAATACCAGTTCCTTCTTTTTCCCCTCTTTTGTTAAGGAGATGATTAGAGTTGTTCAGAATGACAAAATCAGGTGAAAATGATTACAGCAGAATGGCACCCCCGAGAAATGAAATTAGGTTTTGGAGGAAACTGGCAACTGGAAGTTTCAGAACAAACAAAGGGGGATACTTGTCTATACGACACAAAGTTAATTCATTAATATCCTAGCTACAGGGTACTGTGAAGACTAGAATTCCACATGGACATAAAAAAGTGTTTGGAGAATCAGCAGAAATTCACTGAGGTGTATTAAATACAGAGATACATTTAGTTTAGGAACTCTCTAAACTGTAAACTGTTGAAGGTGGGTAAAGTATTTAGGGTTGCATTGTTCTGTGTTTCTTATGTCCTTATACTCTTCCCTAGTCAATCCACGACTGATCTAGATGGACCTTTGACTAGAACTAGCAGGATGTTATTAATTTCTGTCTAATAGGAAATTATTTTGAGAGCTGTCAATTTCTGTACTGAAGATATAATTTTTAATGTTTCAAGTTATTAAATTTGATTTTTATTCTTAGAAAATAAATATTTTTTAGATATCTGTGATCTAAATTTTTGCAATCAAAGATTCCAAATGGAAGCAAAAAGGCAGACAGGCAGAACAGAGCGCTTATCATAGGTATGACATTTTATGTTAGGAAGCCCTAGTTGAATAAGATGCAAAGAGATCTGTGATTCAGAAAAAAAGGTTTGGAGACTTTGATATGCCTTCACTAACCTATTAATTTACTGATAACCCCTACCAGCACCCAGTGACATCACAGCTCTCATCTGAACCACAAACTTTGATTTCTTCTCCACAGAAAGCAGGGATTGGTTGGAGATGGAGGATTCTTCTATGCACTTCGAAATGACTGAAGTACACAGTTGCTACCCACCAGGCTACATATCTAGGCCTGGGGATTCAGAAGAATGCTGTCTCACCATAAATTCTTGTCCTGGTGTCAGCTGGGATAGAGTTAATTTTCTTCCTGGTAGCTGGTATAGTGCTGTGTTTTGGATTTAGGATGAGAATAATGTTGATAACATATTGATTTTTTAGTTGTTGATGAGCAGGGCTTACACTAAGTCAAGTGGGAGTTGGAGTTGGCTAATCCAATAAACTGGGAGGGAGTTGGCTGGGGTGGGGCAGCCACTGCTCAGGAACGGGCTGGGCATTGGTCAGCAGCTGGTGAGCAATTGCATTGTGCATCCCTTGTTTTGTATATTCTTTTATCATTATTATTCTTTTCCCTTCCTTTTCTGTCCTACTAAATTTTCTTTATCTCAACCCATCAGTTTTACCTTTTTTCCGATTCTCTCCCCAATCCCACTGCAGAGAGTGAGCAAACGTCTGTGTGGTATTTAGCTGCCTGCTGGGTTAAACCACGACAATTCTAAATATAAATTTACCTCCTAATAATTTCTGTACAAACACGAGTAACTGAGCGTACACAAAGCATTCCCTGTGCAATCAATGTAGGTAAAACAGAGGAAATCCAAATTTGTGTTTTAGATAAATCCAGAGTTGTGCAATTTAAGTTGCATATAATAAAGCCATACAACCTGGTAACAGCTGCACTACAACAGGATTTTATTTCATTGCCTATAATTACAGCACTACAATTACAGGGAAAGGCAATATAAAAATATATTGCACCTCATTATGAACTCCAAACCAAATTATGTGGTGAATACTTAGTGTGTATACATACATACATACATTTATATTTATATATAAATATGTATATACACACACACAATAGTTAACTAGTGTTCAGCATTTTGTAAAACAGAAGAATATAAACAATTTATTTATTTGTAATTCACATTAGAAATAAGGGTGAGCATGCTTTACAAATAAGGGCAAGTACACGTAACAATTATTCTGCTATTTAAACCACAGAAAATATCACCTACAAATGCTGATTGCATTTAATAAATAGGGAGAAGTTGCAAGGAAACACAAAATGTTTGTTTCTTTTTTTCTTTTTTTGCCCTGTGTTTTGGTTTAGCCCCAGTTGGCAATTAAGTACCACACAGCTCTTCGCTCACCCTCCCCCCTGGTGGGATGAGGGAGAGAATCGAAAGACCAAAAGTAAGAATACTCATGGTCTGAGATAAGAACAGGTTAATAATTAGAACACAAAAAAAATGATAATAATAAATTTTACGAAGAAGGAAAACAACAAGAGAGTTAGAGAGGAACAAAACCCAGGAAAAAACACATAATACAACCGCTCACCACCTTCCGACTGATACCAAGCCAGTCTCCGAGCAGCGATCGCTACCCCCCGGCCAGCTTCCCCCAGTTTAAATACTGAGCATGATGTCATATGGTATGGAATAGCCCTTTGGCCAGTTTGGATCAACTATCTTGGCTGTGCCCCCTCCCAACTTCTTGTGCACCTGGCAGAGCACGGGAAGCTGAAAAGTCCTTGACTAGTGCAAGCACTACTTAGCAACAACTCAAATCAGTGTGTTATAATTATTATTCTCATACTAAATCCAAAACACAGCACTATACCAGCTACTAGGAAGAAAATTAACTTTATCCCAGCCGAAACCAGGACACCTCAAGACAATTATGAATTTGAATCCAGAGAGGGAACAGAAGTATTCAGATACATTATGTATGTATTTTATATTTGTAGAAGCTCATTGCCTACCATAACCATTTTCAGCTATATGTTTCTGTGGTTAAAATATCACAACAGAGGGAAGGTCACACATTTAAATAAGAAAAAAAAAAAATTGTTTTGCATTTATACATCTATGTGTTTTCCCATTTAATTTTTCCTGAAGAAATAATTTAATTTGCCAAAAAGCTAAAAGTAAAACAAATTTAATTTACTTGAAATGTTAAACTCAGAGTAGGAATGGAAATAGAATACTAATGATCTTCATATCAAGTAGGGTACCATAGGGCTCTATTCTGGTACCTGTCCTGTTTAACATTATTATTAGAGACCTGGAAGAGGCAATGGAGCACACTCACATCAAGTTTGCAGATGACACCAAGCTGCAGGTTATGAGTCAATACATTGAGGGGTAGAGCTGCCATCCAAAGGATCCTTAAAAGGCTGGAAAAATGGATCGACAGGAATCGTATGAAACAACAAATGCAAGGTCCAGCACCTGAGAAGTGTGATACGATACAATGAAAAAAAAATATTTAAGTAATTTGAAGCTTTAACAAATTTCCTGCTTGAAAAGGCTAAAGATTTATAATTCAATGTTAACATGATGGCATAATCTCATAAATAACAATGTCTGTGTGATTGCAGTGTTTTAAAGGTAAAAAAGATGTTAACATTAAACTAGTTAATTTACCAATAAGATGATCTAAATATAGTCCACTAGCTACCAGAAATAGTTATTAATTTTTGTGGCAAAGTTTCCTTAACATTGATATTGCAGAACACCTTCATGAGTTATTAAATTATTTTTATTTTCCTTCAAATGGAGAAAAAAATCTAAATGGAATGAAACCAAGTCCTGATTTTTTTTTTTATTTTTTTTATTTTTATCTGATTCAGACGCATTTATTTTTTTAGTCTGTAATCCCAGGTAATCTCTAATCACAAGAAGTCTGTGATAAAGCAGGCCTTAAAATGATGTTTCTGAGGTCTGAGAAGTGTATTCTAATTACTGATCCATCCCATCTTTAGAAGTCTTCATTGACTATCCCAAGTTCTTTGTCAGGATAAAACAGAATTTTGTATTCCAGACAACTACTTACCAAAATTGCTGATAAACTACAATTTCAAAGTATCCTCTAGGAAACATATGTTTCTTTCCCCTCCTGAAACAGGTAATAGACTGTGTTGGTCCTGAAATCAGCTTGAACAGGTCAGCATACTCTATGACACTGCAATACCACAAACCTCATCTTTTTCATTTTTTTGAGAAAATAGTTCTAATATATTAAGAACAAAGCCACTGACAAAATAGCCATTAATGTATAGATTATGTTTTTCCTTATAAATTAGACTTCAAAATACAATAAAGAGTATTAGCTGCCTTCAAAGCCTTCCTATTACTAAATATTGCAGATAACTGAATCAAGATACAAAAAAAATTTACAGATATTTCATCCCTTAAATATTTATTCTTAACTTCATTAAATTGATCTGCAAGATGGCAGCTTTATCTGGAAGTCTACCTTTAAATAGTTAGCTGAACTTTATCCTGAAAACTTAACAATGTCAATCCACTACCACTGTGCTTTGTATTATCTTTGGTGAATTAATCCTCACCAAATGAATAATAGAGATTGCTTTATGTCTAAATCTTTGTTAATAAGTGTGAACATTAAGATGGATCAGAAGACTGCAGTAATTATTTGGTTTGCCTATGCCAAGATTTATGTTAATTCCAAACATGATCCTGTCACATAATGCCAGAATTTAATTTCAAGAAAGGATTATACATAGATTAGCTGTCCTATTTAAAAAAAAAAAAAAAAAGAACACCTCCCCCCCCCATGCCCAAATTTATGTATGAGATATCACACTGTGAAACCATTTTTATTAGCACTGCACAGGGTGTCCTATAAGATATAAGAATTAGATATAATGCATTTAAATATCATTCAAACACATCTACAAGTAACTAAAGTAATTTCTTTTTTATGGATTACAACAAACTAATAATCTTAGAGCTGGGTATAAAGGATGAGAATAATGTGAGGAGAAAATGTGAGGAGTATAATAAGGAACACAACATGGCAAGTACATTGTTTGCTTAGTGACATGAGACTGATATACTAAAATATACTTTAGTAGGGTGTGTTAAAATGATGGTCCTCACAAGCATATAACAAGGTAATGTAATTCTGAAGTGGGATTTTAAAGGGGTTGTTGTGTATTTTTGGCATATTTTCTGTATTAATTTCCCACCGTACACATATATCACTCTACATATGCACTCAGTTAAAGGATTAATTTTCATATCTCACTTCTTTAACATTACCTTTCACCTTTCAGTCTGCAGGAACAGACCTTTCTGCTTTGGTGTTGCAAAAGTAATGTTAGAACGCAAGTTACTCTACAGGTTCACTGACCTTTCCCAAATCTCACTGAATGTCTTCTTAAAACATTTGTGAGACTCAACCCTTTGGGGGCAGATGACTAAAACTATGTGAGTTGTCCTTTTAATGACTTTGTTTAAATTTTTAGCTTAGGTTTATGTGGGAGAACAAGTAGATTATCTCTAAATTCTCTTGAATACTGTACCCTTAAATTTATCATTAGTTTTCAGATGTAGATTTTTCTAACGCAGATTGTTTTCAATGCTTCAGCACTAATCCTGTTTGAATTAACACTGATTTGTTTTTGCTAAAAGCCTTTGACTGCAAAATAATGTCTATATCTTTTTTCTTGCCTTTCTATTTTATTCTATTTGAAGCTTGTTTTATGTCAAATACTTAGAAAATCATAGATGAAAGGGGACTTAACTATTAAGATTGGTAATGGAATGGTGGCAGTATTTATGATTAAAGTATACAAAGGAAAGTTTCTAACATAAATATCTAAAGATGATCAGCAAATCTTTACTAACCTAATAAAAATGTAATTCTGGAAACATTTTTAAGCAAAATTTTAAGCAAAAAAAGCTTTCTCACCTATTGCTCATTTCTCTTTTACCATAAGAAATATAAACAGGATCAAATGCCCAAAGTTATAATTCAAGTAAAAAATGTGTAGAGGATGAAAAATTTAGACAGAAGTCAGTAGAACTCTAGGAGTAAGGGAAAAATGAGCACATCTTCTCACTTGTTCATTTTATGTGTAGAAATTTTAATATGAATTCTGAGTTGTTTCTTTATCAAAGAAAGGTGCATGGTAGACAGGACATTCAGCCTTGACCTTTTTTATTAAAGGTTGGTGGGAGTTTGCCACATACTCACACAGGTAGAAGATGAGACTACAAATGAGGTAGTTACTGGAAGAACTGTAACATCAGTTGCACAGGTGGGTTTGGGGTTTTTTTGTTGTTGTTTTTTTTTTTTTTTCCAAAATCCTGTCTCTTGATAGTTTTCAGAATTGTTTTGCTTTCATTTACAATGTGAGACTGAAAGAGGGGGGGTCTTCTCTGAAAAGCATAGTTGCAGTATGATTTATAAGGAGACATTTTTATTTTACATTAGAGCAGAGTGCTCTAATCGTTATGTGTACGGTAATGCTTTCTTCCTAGTTTCTTTGAATATCAGTAAATTTACTCCTAAACTTGAGATTAATGTACTTAAAATTGAAAGCAAAAATTACTGTGAATCATATCTAATATTTTATTATGTTCTTTTTTCTTCAAGTTTAAAGAAGAGAACAAAAGCAGCAATAATTTTGGAGAAAGTAAAAACCTCTTTTTTCACATTTCAGCTGGCTAAATCAAATATTATTATTTTTTTTCCCTAGTTTTAATTTATGTGAAAGCATTAGAAGCATTTTTTGTTTTGGAAGAAAAGATTGCAAACACTTTGCTTGGGAGTAATAAACATTTTAGACTGACATTCTTAAATATTCTGCTGAAGTAAATGTAAATGCAGTATGCATATGAAAGAAAGAATATTCATGCTCACTGGTATATTTACTGTGTTATTTACCTAAGGTGCTTAAGTAATTCTTAGCTTCACTGTCTCTCTAATATGCATGTGAATCATTCTCTAGTGTTTCAATTTTAAGAGCTCAGCTAGTCAACAAGAGTGAAAATAAAACTAAGAAAAAAAAAAGGAAAAATAGCATTCAGGATATGATTTTATTTTTAAATTCTTGTTGTATAACAACTGGCACTGTGACCTCATACCCATCACGTTTGTGTTGCCTCCAGCCTCAAAGACTTCTCTGAATATGACAGACTTACAGAGTTTATTTATGTTTCCCCTCAGTGTAATTGGGCTTAGCAATACATCTTCATCTTCAGACCTAGTTTGTTATGTATTGGTTCCTCAGGAAAAAAATCTTTTTTCCTTAGAGAGGTTTTTGTTTGTTATGCAGACTTTTATCGACCATATATGAAAGATCATGTTTCTAATGTCTGATGTTGTTAAGTCCCTCGTATTGAAAACCTATTTTCTTTTCTTTAGCTAGCATTATTTGTTTTTTACATGTAAGTGTTTGGGAAAACTCTAAAATATTTATTATATCTTCTTAAGTGACTTTAAAAACAGAATAGCTTTTAGTTTCCTTTCCTTTTATGAGGTTTACTAAAAAACAGTTTCACATTAAACTAGTCTCCACTTAGTGAAAAAAAAGTCTTCTCACAAGCTTAGGAAGCTCAGGACTTTTTTACATGTAGAAATTATTTCTGCCAAACTGACATATGTGTTTTACTTTTTTCCATTAGATTTCTCTGTCTCACGTACGCTATTACTGAAAAGTAGAGTTTAAGATATACTGTCACTTCAATGAGTAATAACTCATCCTAGTGACTTTCAATATGTCAAGACAAGAATAAAGCTTGGTAGAGAGGGAAGAGAGGCTGGGAATAGGCAATCCAAGTGCAGAATAGTTCACCTTCATTTATGTAAATATATAGTCTGTAAAATGAACAGGAAATCACTGATTCTTCAAATTTCATTTTGATAAACTTTTTTTGTGGTTTGTAATTTTCAATTCTATCTAAAAATTTTCATGAAAATTCCCTTTTGAATTTACACTAGTAAATATGTTATGGCACCCTGATGACTAAATGGCCACATTTTACATAGCCGTATTTACATTGTCAGATAAAAGAGAAATTTATTATTAGAAATTACCTCTGTCTTTAACAAAGATTAAAGACCAGATGTCTTGTATCAGTAACTTCTGCTGTCTGCTTGAACAATGTTACTACCTTTGCTTTTCAGAAATAATAATTCACTGTTGTACTGGTTTTGGCTGGGATAGAGTTAATTTTCTTCATAGTAGCTAGTATGAGGCTATGTTTTGGGTTTGTGCTGGAAACAGTGTTGATAATACAGGGATGTTCTAGGTAGTGCTGAGCAGTGCTTACACAGAGTCAAGGCCTTTTCTGCTTCTCATCCCACCCCACCAGCGAGCAGGCTGGGGGTGCACAAGGAGTTGGGAGGGGACACAGCTGGGACAGCTGACGCCAACTGACCAAAGGGATATTCGATACCGTATGATGTCATGCTTGGCAATAAAAGCTGGGGGAAGAAGAGGGAAGGGGGGGATGTTCAGAGTTATGGCGTTTGTCTTCCCAAGTAACCATTACGTGTGATGGAGCCCTGCTCTCCTGGAGATGGCTGAACACCTGCCTGCCAATAGGAAGCAGTGAATGAATTCCTTATTTTGCTTTGTTTGCACATGCAGCTTTTACTTTAACTGTTAAACTCTCTTTATCTCAACCCACAAGTTTTCTCACTTTTGCTCTTCCGATTCTCTCCCCCATCCCAACGCGGGGGAGTGAGCAAGCAGCTGTGTGAGGCTGAGCTGCCTGCCAGGCTTAACCCATGACAGTGGTCAAAAGTGCAAAGGATTTCAGGAACAAAAAATGTGCAAAATGTGAAGGATTATCAGATATAAGATATCCTCTTAAAGCTGATATAATTTAAAAACAGTGATAGCAAAACAGGAGGCTGAACAGGGCACTCTGCTCCACTACTTAGAAAAATCATCTTACTCTGTTCAATGTGAGACCCTGCGAGTGGGAAGATGAGCTCTGTTCTCATCCATCCTCTCTAGAGTGCCTCAAGCTCAAGGAAGCACTACCACGTCCATTTGTGGTTCCACTCAAATCTCCTCCAAAAGATTTTGCCTACATCAGGTTGTTTGACCTCCAGAACCACAGCAATGCTAATTACAAAAAATATGATCATATAAATGCTAAGAATTTGAACTACCATCACTCATTGTGTTTAAAAAGCAACCAGTGTAAAAACACAAGATTCCTTAGACACATATAATTGAGTCAAGTTTCAGGTCAGGAAATTGAATCCCTTTTTAGCATTAAATCTGTGAAAAAAAGAAAGCCTTCAAGCTCATACCTGCCTTATTGTCTTCCACTGACTATTTTTAGTGTTTATGTTTTAGCTTTATGGATCCCATTCTCTGGCACATAACTCACCCTATACACCCTGCTTAGCAATTACCTTACCTATCTTACTTTGGAAGAGGGTTTCTAGAGTTAAATCTAGCAATAAACACTACCAATATACCTGAATCCTTTTGGCCATGTGTGCCAGGTTTTTGGTTCAGAGTGATATTCTGTTTTCTAATGAAACCCTGACTGCCCCTACTTCCTGTGTGCTGGCTCAGTTTGCAGAATGTTTTTGGAGCATCGGTTTGTTTGACAGAAATTAAACTGGACTTTCCACTCCAGGTATGCAGAGAAGGTACACCAGCTGCTGATGGTGGCATCAGAACCTGAATCATGGAAACTCCAAAACGCATTGCCATGGAGACTTTTAGTGCTGGAAACCCAATAAAATCTCATCAGAAATAAAATTCAGGGATTTTACAAAGTATCAATGCCAGGATATCAGCCCTAGCTGCTTGATTCGCTGATCCCTGTGCAATGCTCCAAATAACTTGTTATTGTAGAAATACTTTTTGTGGATTTTTAGGATTCATAGATATGAAAAACTCCTTTCCTTAGTTTTTCCCTCAGCTAATGGTAAAAATAGTCACTGGAAAGGCAGAACTAATTAGGAGAAACCCTAAAAGATTCTGAGAAATCACTTCACTACTGGAAATACATATAAAGACATAAAGTAGGAATACTTTGACTCATATTCTGGTTTATAAATCCTATGGTTAAATTGAGATACATTCTCAGGCTCTTCTTTCACACCCTGAGAACTAAAGAATTATTGTTTGTGGTGGGTTAACCTTGGCTGGCCACCAAGTGCCCACCAATCTGCTCTCTCACTTCCCCTCAGCAGTACAGGGTGAGGAAATAGATAAAAAAAGAAAAAACTCATGGGCTGACATAAAGGCAGTTTAATGAAAAAAAACCCAAAGGCTACATGCAGAAGCAAAGAAAAACCAAAGGAGATTTATTCCCTACTTCCTATCAGCAGGCAATGTCCAGCCAGTTCCTGGGAAGCAGGGCCTCAATACACACAGTGGTTACTTTGGAAGACAAACTTCTTAATAAAGAATGCCCACGTTCCTCCTCTTTTCTTTTAGCTTTTATTGCTGAGCATGATGTCATATGGTATAGAATATTCCTTTGGTCAGTTTGGATCATCTGTCCCAGCTGTGTCCCCTCCCAAATTCTTGCCCACCACCAGCCTACCAGCCTTTGGGGGGAGGCTGAATAGACAGGCTTGATGCTTTACAAGCACAGTAAAGCAATAGCCAAAACATTAGTGTGTTATCAACACCGTTGTAGCCACAAGTGCAAAGCACAGCACTATGTGGGGTCCTATGAGGAAAGTTAACTCCATCCTACCCAGACCCTAACTAGACGATACTTGATATATCACAAATTTCTAATTAAGTATATCACAGCTTCTTTCTGTTCAGAATAATCATGATGTATAAACATAGATTTTTCAAATTATTTCAAAATTTAGTGCTGATTGAATGTTGTGTAGCTATTGTTTGCTTGTTTTTAGAAAACATTTCCTTTAGCAGGATCTTGTGCCATTTCATCAAATTTGGTCATATTAATTCACTCATATAATCTCTACATTGTAACTACTGGGGCCGAACATTACTGCTATATTGGTTGGGGACATGCATCCTTTACAGTATATTTTGTACATATATATATATGTGTATAAAATATTTGATGTTAGAAGGAGTTTCTTTAACATTGGTGTATTCTCTAGATTGTGCAAAGTGCATGTAGCTGTACCAGTGTTCAAAGTAGGACTTTTAGACAGTTTGCCTGAATGTCCTGAAGAGAGAGCTCTGCATTAAAACAAAAGCAATTAAAAACTATAAGAACTACTGGTCTTTGGGGAGATGGAACATGGTCAGTAAGCTTCCTGTATAATTATAAATTTCTGGCATTTCTTGGCAGTTTTCTGTCTTTGATGGAAACTCATTCCTCCTACAGGGCAGATCTGAGAATGTTTTAGTTTACTTCAAGTAGCTTAACTGCATGAAGTTTCAGGTTTAGTTTTTTTCCTCCTGCTTCTCAAAGTTGAAAGCACCTTTTCCTCAACACCACAATTCCTCCAACTTCTATATTTTTTGTATCTCCATCTTTTCATTAATTTTTCCAGGTTCAGAAGAACCTAGTCCATAAATAATGTTTCTTTCTGGAGTACTCTGCCTTGTGTTCTTACCGTCCACATACATGCATGGCAAAACTCTCCTATCCGAACAAAAATAACTGGTGTCCATGGAGGATAGCCAGTGCAAGTGTGTCCTTCTGTCTGAATGTACTTCAAAAACAGTACCTTCCTTTTTTTTCCCCCACATTTTTCTATTATAATTTCCAAAGTAACTTATTTCCCCAAAAAAACGGGATTTTTTGCTACTAATGTTCATCCCATCAATATTTCAGACTGTCAGTCTGACAAATTCAGAAATAACTGGAATATTAAAGGAACAAGGGGAATTACTCTGTATGCTTTCAAAATGTATGAGGACTGTGAGGTTCTTTACATGAAAAAGGCAGATCAGTCTTACTTTATCTTATCTAACAGCAGCAAAGGTAAATTACAAAGCATGTGGCAAAGTTATAAATTAGGAGCTTGCAAAAATTTAGCACTACTATAACTGTGTCAATCACATTAAAATCTTTAAAGTAGTAAGAACAGCTTTAGGAAGACTTCTTGTGGAATTATGATTTACAATGAAATTTGTTCTTCCAGTCAAAATATGTATCTGTTTGTCTTCAGTTTAAGTATTATGCTACATGAATACTAATGATATTGCTTTAGAAAAATAAAGGCAAGCTTAATAAATCAGTTCATTAGGTCATGCAGTCATTTATCTTGCTTATGACAGCAACAAATACTTCATTTCTTTAAAAAAGACAAAATGTATACCTACAGCCAAAAAGTACACTAATTATGCTAGTCTCAATAGGTGATCAAAACTACAATTTTTGAAATTAAAAGCAAGGAAAAAAATAGAATCGTATAATCATAGAATGGTTGGGGTTGGAAGGGACCGTAAAGATCATCTAGTTCCAACCCCCCTGCCATGGGCAGGGACACCTTCCACTAGGACAGGTTGCTCAAAGCCTCATCCAACCTGGCCTTGAACACTTCCAGGGAGGGGACATCCACAACTTCTCTGGGTAACCTGTTCCAGTGCCTCACCACCCTCACAGTAAATAATTTCTTCCTAATATCTAATCTAAATTTACCCTCTTTCAGTTTAAAATCATTACCCCTTGTCCTATCACTACACTCCCTAATAAAGAGTCCCTCCCTATCTTTCCTGTAGGCACCCTTTAAGTACTGGAAGGCTGCTATAAGGTCTCCCCAGAACCTTCTCTTCTCTAGACTGAACAACTCTGACTCTCTCAGCCTGTCTTCACAGGAGAGGTGCTCCAACCCTCTGATCATCTTTGTGGCCCTCCTCTGGACCACCTCCAACAGGTCTATGTCTTTCTTATGCTGGGGGCCCCAGAGCTGAACGCAGTACTCTGGATGGGGTCTCACCAGAGCAGAATAGAGGGGCAGAATCACCTGTCTCAGCCTGCTGGCCATGCTTCTTTTGATGCAGCCCAGGATGCGATTGTCTTTCAGGTCTGCAAGCGGACATTGCCAGCTCATATTCAGTTTTTCATCCACCAGTACCCCCAGGTCCTTCTCTGCAAGGCTGCTCTCAATGCATTCATTGCCCAGCTTGTATCCATGTTTGGGATTGGATATATTATCATGCATGTGCTGGTTTTGGCTGGGATAGAGTTAATTTTCTTCGTAGTAGCTAGTATGGGGTTATGTTTTGGATTTGTGCTGAAAATGGTGTTTTCAGAGATGTTTTAGTTGTTGCTAAGTAGTGGTTATACTAAATCCAGGACTTTTCAGCTTCCCATGCTCTGCCAGGTGCACAAGAAGTTGGAAGGGAGCACAATCAGGACAGCTGACCCCAACTGACCAAAGGGCTATTCCATACCATATGACATCATGCTCAGTATATAAAGCTGGGGAAGAAAGAAGGAGGGGACGTTCGGAGTGATGGCATTTGTCTTCCCAAGTAACCATTATGCGTGATGGAGCCCTCCTTTCCTGGAGATGGCTGAACACCTGCCTGCCCATGGGAAGTAGTGAATGAATTCCTTGTTTTGCTTTCCCTGTGTGCGCGGCTTTTGCTTTCCCTATTAAACTGTTTTTATCTCAACCCACAAGTTTTCTCACTTTTACTCTTCTGATTCTCTCTCCCATCCCACTGCGCGGGGGAGTGAGCGAGCGGCTGTGTGGGGCTTAGTTGCTGGCTGGGGTTAAACCACAACCATACATTATCATCATTGGATACAAATCATTATCTAGAGTTGAATGTCTGGCAATTATTAAGAGATTTGCTTTAATGTATTGCAGTCTGTGAACATTCCCCTTATCTCTTTTTTTTAAAACTAGACAGTAGATAAGTAGGTATCTGTATCTGACTATGGATGTGCATTGTGTAAAACTGGACACCAGAAGAGTAGGAGTGGGAGTTTTTTTAAATTTCCTCAGCAACTTTTGCCAGAACCTGTTCAGCCCTGAGATTCTCCTGCACATGAAGTTAATAACTTCTGCTTCATTGCTATTCTTCTGGAATTTTAGGGTCCTTTTGTAACAATCTCTGGTTAAAACGTATTTATTTTTCTTATTAAAAAAGAGGCTGATAAGGTGTTTTTTTGTTTTTTTTTTCTTCTCTCAAAGAGTTGCAGTTTCTCCACATCAATCTGGAATGTTATTTGTCCCAAGCACCTACAAATATTCTGGAAAATATTTGTGAGAAGGGAACCTTGAGTGGAATATAGTGGTAATATTTTAAATGAACCTATTTGTAACAACTGACAAATATCTGGGGGGGCGGGCAGGGAAGGAAATCCACTTAGGTATTTGTCATACAAAAAATAACCGTATGGCATTTACTTTCTATTATTTCTAGTGGAACTTATTTGCTTAAGTTTTCCTGTTTTCTAGCAAGACAATGTGAAATACACTTTCATGAAACAAACAAACAAAATGTTCCTTTCATTACCATCCTCACTGCCTGCCAGTGTATGTAGTCCTATACAGGTACCCGATCATAGGAATGGAGATTTTTTTGAGGGGAGAAACTTCTAACAGCCTGTTACCAGATACCTCAGCTGATACTCTGAACTAATGTCCGCTTATGTCTATGCAAAATAGTGATGTAGATAAACAAAATAATTTTGACACTTTTTCTTTCAAGGTAAATAGTTCTTTTCTCACTACCCATCTCTTTAGAGCACATGCATTTCCAAATCATTCTCTGTAATTTAAATTCCTAACGAAAACAAGAAAGCATCATTTTCCTTGTGTTTTTACTTTTGTGTTCCCTTACGAGGAAAGTGGCAGATATATATTTATGTGACCATATATCCTGAAGTGTGTGTGACAGTTTGGAAGCTGATATAAAATATAGTGTTGTTTGAAAGTTGCATGCGATCTAATCATAGAATCATAAAACGGTTTGGTTTGGAAGGGACCATTAAAGATTATGTAGTTCACCCCCGCCACCATGGGCAGGGATATCTGTCACTAGATCAGATTTCTCAAAGCCCCATCCAACCTGAACTTGAATACTTTCAGTGATAGGGCATCCACAACTTCTCTGGGCAACTTGTTCTAGTGTCTCACCACCTTCCTCATATAAAATTTCTTCCTTATGTCCCATCTAAACCTACCCTCTTTCAGTTTAAAACCATTGCCCCTTGTCCTGTCACTACAGGCTCTAGTAAAAAGTCTCCCTCTGTCTTTCTTATAAGCCCCCTTTATATATTGATGATTCTGAAATTCCCTCAATATCTTTTTATCTCAGAACTCCTGGGAGAGATTACCATGGTCTAGCATAGCTTCTTAGCATCACCCTTAATGCTGAATCTGTGTTATTAAAAGCCTGGCAGCACAGTACAAGTTGTTTTCTATTGAATTTAAATATTACCACAGATCTTTTGTTTACAGCCAGGAGTTTTTTGAGAGTTTTACGCATATTCCTTCCCTCATCAGCACTTTTCAAAGGAACCTAATTTCAGTGGTTAGAACGTGTACCCTGGGATCCAGAGAAATGGACTTAAATGTGCTCCACAGAGAATGAACTTTGGTCTGATCTCCCATTTCCCAGGAATCACCATCTTTGTGCATGGTTGATGAGAAAGAGAATGCTGAATTTTTGTGTCCTCCTATCCTAAAGAAAGGTATGGTAACCAAACATATGACTTCAAGAAGGTAGAGTAGCGAATTTCATTCAACACATGGGAGGTGCTAAGCTGAACACATTCTCAAATCTCTGGCACTTCTGAGTATGACCAGAAATAACTGGGTACAAGAAGTAAATTTTACAAGTTCATGTTTGAAAATTTAATTCTTCATAACAAATTTTTCTTAGAATGAAATTATATTCTTCCACAGGAGATGTGTTTAAAACAGATACAGGAGAGTCTGAAGAATTAATTTTAATAGTTTAAAATTTTAGTTTGGATACTTACTTTTGTTACACTGATGTCCTGAAATGCTTAGCCAGCTTTGGGATTACTTTGCATTGCCAAGTAGAGAGCTGATTGAGGTAAAGGAAAGATATAACGTGTTCCTTTGAGTACAGGAGTGTGGTCCAAACACACACACACAAGCAAAGAATTTGGAATCTACTCCTCAAATCCTTAACAGCTTTTACAGTTCCACTGTCATTACCTTTTATTCACTGCTAATAGCCATAAATTTAATGTAGATAGATGTCTACATTTAGATGCCCGCAATCCAACTCTTGAAATGGGATTTTCCTCACTTAACTTGTAATGTATACATCAAAATGAAATTAATTATGCCATAGGCAATCTAGACAGTTAGCTTAGATCCCCCTCCTCTTCATCATATAATTATGATCATACCAGCTATAAGTCTATTGAGATAGAGACATTCTTTCCTTTTATGTTTATATAGCAGTAAGCACATATAAGTCCTGAGGGTACAGACATAACCATAACATAAATGACACAAAGAGTGTTTTTCTAGGGATTATTTTCAACATCTACTTTTGAAGCAATTCCTTTTTTATAAGTGTCTGTATAGGTGTGTGGGAGGGAGGGTGGCAAAGAAGGTTTGAGGAGCTTTTTTTGTCAGTCATGTTAACTTCCAGTTCCAAAAAAAATAACTCCAAGTTAATTGTTGTCAAGTATTTTATTAAAAGATGAGAACATAAATATTGATATTATATGTAAAAGGATTTGGACTTAGATTTTGTTTTAAATAAATATTGTATCAATAAGCATATTAATGGAAACATTTGGAAGTTAACTGAAACGATATTCATGCAGGTCTAAGTAGTAATCAATTATTTAGATT
Source organism: Ciconia boyciana (assembly GCF_034638445.1). Classification (NCBI taxonomy): domain Eukaryota; kingdom Metazoa; phylum Chordata; class Aves; order Ciconiiformes; family Ciconiidae; genus Ciconia; species Ciconia boyciana. The sequence goes on from NC_132934.1 coordinate 180,612,579, forward strand.
CACTACTTCAAAAAGAATGTTAGAGTCTGAATCTGGCATTCTTTCAAGCTTGGTATTAACAGTTCTAAACATAAAATCACATGTACACTCCTTTAGAAGGAAATTACAATATTTTCAAAATTAAGTGTGACAAATTAAGAAATGATACAATTGAGGTTAATCATGTATAAGGGTGCTTACTAATGTGATCTGTAATTACATTTTCAACCCGCAAGATACCTGGTTTCATATTTAGTGAAAAAAAAAGAATAGTGCCCATCAGTGTTTTAGCCATCTAATATTTGGGTATTGAGTTTTATCTAGACCGCTAGGACCCTTTTTATAGTGAATTGAGAGATATAGAGACCTCTAGAAGGTGTTTCATTTTACTGATTTTAGGAAGTATTGGATTGCCCTCTGTCATAGGTGAAAAAATAGCTTGAACTGTGAATGCTAAATGCTGCAAATAACTGGGGGGTGGGGCATGTGAATGTCCAGAACTAAGCTTCTGAACTCTCAAGCAGAAGACTCCTACTAGCTGCTAGCTGCAATGGGTACAGGTTAGTTGTAAATTTTGCAACAATTGGATTAAACAATACTGGAACATCCTGGATCTTTTATTTAATAAAGAAAGAGACATGGGACAGAAGCATCCATTGACAGGCTGATTATGTATTGGGGAAGCCAGGGACCACAACCCAGAAGAGCTGGTGCCAAAAACTAGGGTTCCTGTAAAGAAGAAATGATCTTGGAGAAAAGAAGGGGGCCTTGAAAGATGACAATCCTGGCTGGAGGAAAGACCTTTCAGTTGGGAAATGTAATGCTGTGGGCTAGTGAGTGAGCAAGCATGTGGGGTAATCAAGCAGTCTAAATGCTTCAGTCTCATTGGTTGTTATCCAGATCCACCATCTGGATCTACCATCTGGATACCCATTAGCCAGATCCATTACTGTGAGAGACTGAAAGAGGTAATGCCTCAAACATTGTGGTGAGGCGAGGCACGATTTGCATGGTGACGGCAGGTCGGCGAGCATGGGGTAGGGGAGAGCGAGAGCGGGACGTGGAGAACGTGGAGAGCATGTCGGAGGACGTGCGGTTCCAGGTTCCGACAGACCTTACCATCTATGGCCAGAGATCACACAGAGCTGATATGAGGAAGGGGCTTGCGACCACCCCAGAGACCCCTCGTGACCAGCCCCTTCCCCCAGCGCTTGCGCAGGATTGAGAACTTTCTAGAACAAGAACCATATAAGGCCTCAAGGGTGTAACTGGAGGCAGGGATTAGTCTATAAAAGACATGCCCCCAGGGAACCGCACGCGTGCCCATCACCAGAGGGGCATGTCATCGTGGCATCCAAGGGTGGTGATACCTTTCCTTTCTCTATCCTCCTCTCCTCTTTCCTTTTCTCTCTTCTCCCTTCCTCCACTCTTCCACCATATATTCTGGTATATGAGTTTTGGATTAATTGTGACGGGTTGCCCAGAAAATAGCTCCATTCCCAAATGGCCTCTGTTCGTTTGTTGAGCTTGCCAGTTCGTTAAGTTTGTCCGTTTGTTGAATTCACCAGTTAATAAAGTTGCTGGCCAGCCTGTTCCTCTGAGTCATTGTCGTGACTCTACCGACCACGTGGCTCTGCCGAGCACAGATCGGCTTTTGTCGGTACACAAACTGTCGGGGAATCAAAAAGATTCACCCATCTCACAACCCACCGAGTGGGACGAGACAAATTACTATTTGTCATTTACTCAGTTTCACCTATTAACTGTGCTTGTAGGGCTCTTACCTTTTTCCCACACTCCTGTGACTAGCATCTGCAGCAGGAAAGCATGCAACAGTTATGACCTCTCCAGGAGCGTTGACTTCCACCCCTCTAACGTTTAACACTTCTGTTACAAGCACAGCAAGGTCCCTGCTGATTAGACAGACCCCAGCCAGTTGTTACACAACACTACAGGTTGTCATTTATTGCGTCTTGCCTGTTACATCCTCTTAAAGTGACTACCTCCTCCATTTGTTTCATTAAACTATCTGCAGCAGGTAAAGACCTGAGTAGTAACAGCTAATTTAGAGCATGCCATTGGTCAGATATACTTAAGGTTATTTTTCTCCTTGCAATCATTATGCTGCATTTATTAATATTTATTAACATTCAGTTTTATCTGTGATTTAATTAAATTATTTTGTGTAGTCCTTAAGCAACTCTTCACAGTCAGTTTTACCTTTCATTACTGGAATGGTCATGTATCAACAAACTTTGTTCACCACATTTTCCATATCATTGATTAGCATAACAACATAAATCCCTGCAGGAATCTCCTGTTATTTTTTCCTTACTGTGAAAAATGATAATCTGTTCCTATCCATCTTGTATACTTAATACGATTGGTTATCCTTAACTTTGAAGAAATCTTTGCTCTTATCCTATGACAGCTTAATTTGAGTAAGGAACTCTAAGAAGGGCTGTCAATAACTGTTTTTGAAATATAAGATATTTACATAGTGAATTACTCTTGTTTATATGCTTATAAAGTCTTTCAAAGAACTCTAATACTTTCTAAGACATTTCTTTCTATGAGCCTTATTGACTCTTCCCATTATATCACTATCTCCACTAATTCTATTCTCTGCTATAACATTTTCAAAGTAGAGAAACCAAAATTACTTGTTCATAATTCTCCATATTTTCCTAGAGTCCTTTTTAAGTTATCATTTTAGTTGACATTTAAGTTGGCTGTTGCCTTTTGTAACTTCCACATTCCTAGTGAAGAGTTTCCTAGTTAAGTTCCTTCAGAATTCATAGGCATATAATATCTGTTTCTCCCAAACTGTTAAAAAATGGTAATAAACCTGCTAAACAAGACAGTATGAATACTATTAATCCACTTATCTATTTGAAATAATTTCTGCCAGTATTCTCCTGTAAGTCAGTTCCTCTGATTCTTCTCTCTGATCTGTGAACTTTCTTTTTGGTTCTTCCACAGTGACAGTGATGCAAACAATTTTTTTCATGAATTCTTACTGAATCATCTAGTTGCCATTCAGACTCCCTATGAGATTCTTGCTTCTGTTGTGATTAAAACAATTTTACTTAGCAGTATTTTATTTTCATAGAAGTTCCCTCTCAAAATCTTTTTCTGGCATGTCTCATATTAGGGAATTGGTTTTGTTTATTCAGTCCTAGGCTCCTTTTACAATTTTGTAAGATTCAGAGGACAGAAAATGGCCCTACAAAGCAATTTTTTTAAATATCAGAAATAAGACAGCAATCAATCAGTCATTAACATACTTCCAGGGACTCTAAATTTCTTGATACTTTCTATGTAATCACTGTCGAGACTCAGTTTTACGTAGTTTATGATTTTATGCTATTAATGTGGCATAAGGAAAAGCATTAGCAAAGTGAATGTTTGATACGTAAAGAAAGAGAAGATAATAGAAATACTTGAAGGAAAAATAACCATTTCTAAAGAGAAGGAAACCTGGGCACTTTATGATTAAATTTTATGCTTTGACACTTTTCAATTCTTTGAAAGCTAGTGATAATAAGGAAAATTACTTCTTAGTCTGAGCAGCAGCTTAAATGAAACCAATAAAACCTAAATAGTCCAACTTTTCTATGTTAGTTAAATGTACTTTTATCTCTTAGAGCTAAAATGGATAATGAAACTTGTTACTTAAGGGACTTATCAGTGAAAGTGGAAATTTTGATAATTTTATGTTGCATGTCTAGGGTGTCAGAATTACATTTGATTAAAATGTTGCTGCCATGGCTAAGAGGGAGTCCTATGGGTTATGAATTAATACTATCTAAGGGAACAAAACCAGAGTTAATAGATATTCCTTTTTCTCTTCTTTTCAATTAGAGATAAAAGTGAATTTCTTTTTCTGTTCCTAAGTGTCTCAAAACACATTTTAAATGATCTAAGAAGAAATGTAGATAATTCTTTAACTTTGTAGTCCGTTTATATAAGCAAAAATAGTTAATGTTAGATGATAAAGAAAGATCCTGATGGAGGCCTTAGAGTTAGACACCAATAATTGCAGAGAGATTCTTTTTCAAAGGATGTTAAGGTTCAAAGGATGTTTTAAGCAGGTATATACGAAAACTTGACTGACAGGAACAGAATAACTTTTGGTGTCATTTAGCTGAAGAGACGCGGTGGATCTTATAGTCAGAAGATAACTATAAAGGAACACCAGGCACCAAATAGTGTGAACTGAATTAAGAAAAGTTGAACATTTGTCTACAAGATAGAACATGGACTTTAGACTGTACCTGCAGCTTTATAAACATACATAAAAATGTCTCTTTCCTAAAGGGCTCTGAACTTAATGGACCAAGTGAAAAAAGTGCAGGTAGGATAAAAAATGAAAAGTAACTTCTGCTATCTTACACACAGAATATAGTGACAGAATAAAGAACAAAAAAGGGTGGTCCTCAGGCTTAGTTCAGTAAGATTATTACCGAATTGGACTGCTATTAAAACTGTTGGTCCTGAAATTAGAGTCCTAAGTCTTTATTTGTCTATCTAGGTAAAAATATCTGCAGCCCTAAAATAGACCAACTTTATTTAATATTCTAGAATGGCTCTGGGTACTGAATATTAGATATTTAAATGTGTTATCTTTAAAAAGTTTAACTTTTAGATTCATTCTATGTTTTGGTAGATTGCAGTGTCTCCAGTACCCTGATAAGCATATATTATAGCGACGTTTTTGACAACTCCAACTTAGGCACGGGAAAGTCATCTGAAGTGATTAGTTTTAATTAGAAGACGATAAAAAAGTTGAGAAACTTCAGATGATCTGCCATTTTGATGGCACCAAGTGTGTAAATCCTAGAAGTATGTATTTCTCAGGAATTTTCATGTCTGAGGGGAAATGAACCAAACAAACAAAAAATGATGCTATTGAAACCAAGAGAAAAGTGAAGGAATACACATTCAATGTTGTCTTCAGTGATAAAACTGTACATATTAAAAGAAATTTAATGTTATGAGTAATACTGATATGCAGAATTGGAGAGAAACTTACATTTCAGACTTGAAATGATTTGTCATTTACCATGAATTGCTGAAAGCACCAATGTTAGCCTGCTGCTTTAGAGTGATTTTCAGTTCATTTTACTCAAGTTCTTTGTTAGGGAGCATAATATCAGTTTGGTGCAGGTTTCAGTGTTTGGCACATGCTAAATGCAATGTGGCAGCTTAAACTAATTTAAAAAAAAGATCAGTAATGAACACTGCAATCAACATAGTACCTCATATTTATACTGATAGTAAATGCAATATTAATCTGAGCTCTGTATACTATTCCATTCTCTAAAGTCAACCACATAACTTTATGTTGACTGCTAAAACAGTGTTGCAAAGGTGCCTGCAGGGATGGGGTGAACTGGTGATTGTAGCAAGTATATAGCTTTTCTTTTTGTGCTACACATGCAAGAGATAACTGAAGATTCAATCTTCTTTTTCCCGTCTCATTATGAGGAGGGGAAGAGGTAATGTGTGTGTTTCTGGCCTTTGGACTCTCTTTCTCTGCCTCAGAAACACTTGAGAGCAGATATCTGCCTACAGCCATAAAAGCTATTAAAAAATTACAAAAGCTCAGATCAGCAATAGCATTTTGCAGTTCAGCCAGGGTTTGCAGCTTGAGAATTGGAAATATCTTGGGTCTGCTGGTGAGAAGTAGTGCCTTTGGGAAGACATTCTAAAAATTGTACGAGGGGTGTAGCCTGACACACAGGCGAGGTAATAGAGGCTTACGATAAGAATTCTAAGGTACATTTTAGTATTTTTCAGAAGTGACCTAAGCATCTATATGCCCAAACTCTAAATGCCAAAACTACTTTTCAAAGCACACAAGCTCCTAACCCACTTAGAATGCCTCTGCATCAGCATTTTAGTTCAAACCAGGAGTGTACTTTGAAGTAAATCTCCAAGTTGCCAACACTCCCCCACCCACCCCACCCCCCATCCCTTACTATCCTTCACATTGCAGAGCACAAACTCACCCACTCGGGACTCTGAGGACCTACCCAGGCTTGCCTTGGCCCGAGCCAGCTGTAGCTTGTTGCAACAGTCCTACAGATCAAGAGATTGATGCCTGCCCTGCTGTAGCTGAAGCCCTGGGAATATCATATGTGGTAAAGCTCTTACACTCCTCAGCTGTACAGAGTAACAATCACCCTTTACATTAGGCTCTGTGCAATTTTCCAGCTTAAGCTAGGACCCAGTGAGTAGAAAGCAGATAGTCATAAAAAAACATATAAAAATAGCCCCAAGTGGTCCCCAGGCCTGTGAAGTAAGGAACTCCACTCCTAGCCATGATGTTATGATGCAACTCATTCTCTGTAAACCTTCCCTCCCATTCTTGAAGGAAATTGCATCCATAAAGCTTAGGACCCAGGAGAACATCAAAAGAGTGAGCACTGCACCACTAGCTGTTTTGTCCTGTAAAATCCTTGTTCCTTGTTATTGTAGACTTCTCATTAGAATCTGATCCTTGACATGTCTTTGGCACCAGAATAAGCCAAAGACAGCTTTATCTTTCTTTAGACAAAAGTGATATCCAAAATATCTCCACTCAACAGTTTTGAGGCTGCGTGGTAGCAAGCTCATTCTGTACTTTTTCTCTGTTGCGATTTAGCTTCAGTCAGCAACTAAGCACCACACAACCGCTCGCTCACCCTCCCCCGCAGTGGGAGGGAGAGAATCAGAAGGGCAAAAGTAAGAAAACTCATGGGTTGAGATAAGAACAGGTTAATAATTGAAATAACAATAATAATAATAATAATAAATTGTAGTGAAAACGAAAACAACCAGAGAGCGAGAAGGAACAAAAACCCAGGGAAAAAAAAAACCAGTGATACAACCGCTCACCACCCGCCAACCGATGACGAGCCAGTCCCTGAGCAGCGATCCCTACCCCCTGGCCAACTCCCCCAGTTTATATACTGAGCATGATGTCATATGGTATGGAATATCCCTTTGGCCAGTTTGGGTCAGCTGTCCTGGTTGTGCCCCCTCCCAGTTTCTTGTGTGCCCAGCAGAGCATGGGAAGCTGAAAAGTCCTTGACTAATGTAAACATTACTTAGCAACAACTAAAACATCAGTGTGTTATCAACATTATTCTCATGCTAAATCCAAACCACAGCACTGTATTAGCTACTAGGAAGAAAATGAACTCTATCCCAGCTGAAACCAGGACATTCTCAAATGGGGATTTATCTGAAAGAGAAGTTTTCTATTAAAATAGGATACTTGGCTGACCATTGTCTAGCAAAGTTCTTCAAATCATCTATTCCACAAGAGGTCGTGTTTTAGTTTGTAATCTATCCAGAATACCTGTCCTTAAAACTTTCCCTACAATCTTTTTTGCAAGCCCATTCCAGTGGCCTGTTCTCAGACTGCCTGCCAACACTGACTACCGGTAATTTAGGACAAAAGGTCACTATGTTTTGTTTTTAAAAACCCTGCCATGATAACCAGGTCTGAGCAAGAGCTCTAAGCTGACAGTTTTTCAAGACCTGGATGATTCTTCATTTACCTGTTGGCAGAAGTTCACATATCCCAAATGTTGCGGTTTTAGGTGTTTAGTAGGTTTGCCAGTAACCAAGCAGAAGTTTGCTTAAGTTGTAGTTAGATATGTATGGCTTTTGGTTTTTTGTGGGGATTTTTTTTGGTTTAGACCTTTATGCAACAAAATATTTAAATAAATACTTAGAAAGTAAAGAAGTAATTAGGAGTGTCATATTTCATGACATCTAGGTCCTTGTCCTTTTTTGCTTAGTCTAATTTCTTTCAGATTTCTTTAAGGTTTATTAATTCATGTTGCCTGTAATGGATGGCAAGAGGAGGTGTAAGTTTATTGGAATGTCAGTCACAATTCAAATGAGTGACGCATCCAGTAAATCCCTATTTAACTAAGGTTAACTTGGTTCATGTTTTTTTGTTTGGGTTTTTTTTGTATGTTTTTTGGTTTGTTTGGGGGTTTTTTAGGGTCTATTGACAGACTGGGTTAATTCCAGCAAGCTGTTTTAGGTAAGAATTTATTTAAACAAGTTGGAACCTATTTCACAGTCTAAAACATATACACATGCAAAGCTACCACAGGGACACATTGTGCATTTACAAATAGAAAAGCAATTGTCAGATTCACAGTATTTCAGCACAAACTTGGCAGATTTTCTGCTTATTCCTGGCAATGTTGAATGTATTCCAGTTCATATTTTTTTCTGTGTGTACTAGGCCCAAAGCCAATACATACACCCACATATGGGGAATGCTTGGTACAACCAGATGTTAAGAGATGAATTCTTCTAGCGTTGGCATCTGGGCCTGGGTCTGCTCCCTTAGCACATCCCCCTCTCTGACTCCTTGATTGGTTCTGCTGCTGGCTGCTGTGACATCTGTTCAGCAGTCTGCAGGCTTGGTAAAATGCTGCTGTGCTTCATCTTTCTGGATGTCAGTTTTCTTTGATATTCTCGGGAGCATGTATAATTTAAATTTTATTCCATTGTGCTGGTTAATAGGGCAAAGTATGGATTTGCTAAATGATCCATATCAAGACACAAGGCCCTCATATACAGAGGGAAAGAACTTGATCCCCATGTCTCTATTTGTTCATTGTGAAACTGTAGAAACTTGTTTATGCATTTATATTTTCTTACATAATTTACGTGTTTTTTTCTTCTTTTTTTTTTTAATAATGAGTAACCATACCACATCTGCTTTAAAGAAAAACACTCACTACTTAGGCTGCGTCTATAAAATCCATCCCTTTAAAAGAGGACCCCCTGTGATCACTAGTTCATAATTTAAATAATTTCTCTATAAATAAAATGGAATTATACTTAATGCTGTACTATTTGCTGGCATACTTTAATAGTTGAATAAATTTAATAGTTAAAAAAAGAGAGAAAAATAGACTTGGGGTGGGAGAAGGATGTGATGATACATTCAACAATTTCAAGTATTCTGCTGCTAAACCTAGCTGTGATTAACAGCATGTGATCCTTGCCATGACCATCAAAAGGCTTAGAATATGTGTGAGGTTTTTATAGGCTTGAAGTGCATGAGCAAGTTAATATATGTTGCTGCATATGAAGTAATATTAAAGATTGATTTTCAATCAAAAAATTAGCTGGATCCTGACTTATTTTGGCTACTTTCAAATGCCATGCGTTTGTATTTTTCTCAGACTGAAGTCCCTTCCTATTTTGAATGGGATTGCAGCATCTCTTGCTCCCCACCTCACTCCACACCAGAGCCACAAGACTCTACTCTTATGGAGCTTCTGCCCTTTGCAATCTGTGATCACTTGAAAGATGCAGTGACTCAGACCAGCTTCTTCAAAGCAAATATGGTTTAACTACACACAAGAGCAGAGCAATCAGAAAGAGAAAGGTTAAAACAACAATTCTTAGTAGAGCTCAGTAATTCCTTTAAGAGTTAGGTAGGTTTAATTTCTGTTGAGTATTTGAAGTCATCTGAGAATAGAGTTGATGTTGTCTTCCAATTGCTCTTTCTCAGTTACTGAAATGAAATGCTTTGTTTCATTTTGTTTAATAAAGGAGCTTCTTTTGTGTTTATTTACTGTTTATTACTGTTTATTTATGGTTATGTTTTTTTTTCCTTTTAGTAAAAAGTATGTGTCATTTCAAAAACAGTTGTCAATGTATTGTCTCTGTACTTTACTTCTTACATTATATTTTGAGATAGACAGTTAGATGCCAGACTGGTTACTCTTAAAACAAAGGAGAACCATTTCCCCAGAAAGACTGTTTGGCCTATCCACTTTCCTTTCAGATTTGTGCATAAATTGGTTGAGTAGAAATAATGTCCATGTTTAACCTAATCCCAGAAACCTGGGCAATAGCACAAACCCCCCCCCCCTGAACTAATGATGTATACATTTTAAGAATGAGATAACCTTACATTTTAAGAAAGAGCTAATTTTGGGGAACTGGACTGGAGAACATGTATCCCCTTTTAAAAAGAGAAAAACGAAGATAAAAGTGGAAGCATAACTTGGAATACAATAGTAAAAGAAATCCTCAGAGGTTAACACTGTAGGCAGTCTGCTATAGACTCTTAGGATTATATTTATATATAGTTGCTGATCTCTTCCCAGTGTAGTAAATACACAATGACTCATAATTCTGGGAGTCTTTAGAGAAGAAAGATATTGTTAGTAATATTTTAGACTAGGTATCCCTGGACATAACAGTTGACAGATTTATCCACCTGATAGTAAAAGAACCAATGAAAAAAAGCTGCATTATACTTGGCATTGATAAGCAATGAAGACTTTATGATGAACTAGTCATAGAAAATAACTTTGTGTCAATTGATGCTGATATGATCCTCTTGAATTAAATGTAAGGATTCTGATTTCAAAAGGAAGACTTTTGATCAACACTGACATGTAGTCAACTTTCCTATTCTCCATGCAATCTAACATGATAATAATAGATTAAAAGCATAGTGTGAATCAAGCTTAAATGCTCACAAAAAAAGATTTAAAAATTCTTAGATTGAAACATGAATCACTCAGGTGTTACCACCCACATGTCCATGTACAACCCCAATCCTAGTGTTATATATAAATACTAATAGCTGATTTCATCTATGTGAGCATGTAGCACAATTTGGCTGAACAACTCAGTTTCCTAGCGGAATCCTACCCCAGTACAGAAAGCTAATAAAAGGTCTAGTTCATCCTACATAAGCCATATTATGAGGCTTTAACTGATAATTGTTATAAAGAAGGCCTCTACATACCAGTTGTGTTTCACATTCAACATGCAGAGAATGTGGCAGCTAAGCTATTTATTTTTATTCTACTTACTCTATCATTACTTTACATTACATTAACTGCACGCAATTCACTCTGCACACTTAATCAGGTATGGGTCCTCTAAACCCCTGCATCATTAACTACATACCAAAAAGTCGTTATTATCTGATTGCTGTTCAGCAGACTTTGTGAAATGAATTGGTGGTCTCAGGCAAATGTCCACAACTCAGAGTTAGTGCTGCAGTTGGTATTACTTTACTCCATTATTGAAAGACTAAGCAAATAGTGCATAGAGTGGTACATCACCCACTGAATTATACTGTGACTTGTAAAGGTGGTCTCTGCTGCTAAACTTTATAAACCCACATGAAAACTTTATAAAGCCAAATGAGGCAATATGGTTTGTTTGCAGCAATCTGTGTTTAAAAAATGACATTTTCTGTGTCCAGCTATCAATCAGTTACCATAGGCTATAAACACATGTACATTAGAGAAGAATTACATTAGGTGAAGACATAGGTAAAATGTATATGTTTTATTCTAAGATGTCTAAGGGTGAAGAATGCCAAAACTCAAAACAAGTCCTGGAACATTATTAGTGAAATGCCACAGCACTTTGGGGACATGTAAGCAATAATAAAAACTGAGAAGAAAAAAGGAAATCTAATCTGGTCTGCAGTGAACATCCTTCCATCTCCAGCTCCTTAGGTGCAATAATTGAATTAGTTACTGCCTGAATAATTCACTCACAGATCCATTTTCCATGGTCCTAGTTCAAATTTCTATAAAGAAAGTAAATCTGTATAACGTGTACGTGAACTTGTACACGTTACTGGGAATATATATATATTTGCTAGAGAGCTACACAATTTGTTATCTGGGATAGAAAGAAAAGATTTTGTTCTTACAAAAAATATAGACTAAGATCCTAAGGGTAAGAATTATGAAGTATACTTAAAGTGTGTACTTCAGTGAAGGAAATCTCTCTGTTAAATTTGAGTTAGACTGGGAAGCCTTTGCACATCTTGGTGAACTCTAATTCAGACTAATATTTTGAGTATCAATAGGACTATTCACATTGAAAAGATCATTACTTATTAAAATCTAGATAAAAAATAAAATACTTAAGTCATACATTTAAGAATAAAATTAAAACAAAACCCTATAGATTGGTCTCTATATTTAATGCTTATTTTTTCAATCCATAGAAATTCAACATGGAACAGAAAAAAAAAGAAAATTCATATAAGAGTACACACAAAATATTCAAAAATAGAGTCAAAATTCCCAAGAACAGCTGGTATTTAACAAACGATAATGTTACTTAGGCTTTATGTGGCCATTCATATGACAGTATCATCAGAGATAATGCTATAGCATTATATATTGATGTCACGTCGGCACATAATCTTAGTCTAATATGACATGATGCTAACAGTAAGAATTAGACAGCTTTTAGAAAGTAATATATTCCCAGTCCCCTTCTGTGCCTACAAATCTCATCTACCTGTACAATTGGCAATGTCAGATGTACTAGGAAAGCTGTGAAGGAACCAGACAGGAGTAAGCTCATTCTTTTATTTATTTATTTATTGCCTGATTCTTTATTCTGTTACTAAAACAGGAAATAAGATATCTCTAGGCAGAACAGTGTGACAGGCTTATCTGCTTGGCAGATAAGTGTGCCTAAGAGGCTGCTGTAAACAAAGTTCTCATATTTAAGAAACATACCTTTTCTCATGTAAGAAATATTAGTAAAGGTTGGTTTTGTTGCTGAATATTTGGTACATGTTCTTTAAAAATCATAGGATTCCAGTACATTCTCTCAGATTCCCCGTTGTTCTCTTACAGACCAGGACACTGGCATCCATAACGCTCTGGATGAGAAGAGGACTGAAATATCATGATTTATACTGCAGAGTGAATGCACCTTGTGCTCTTTCTATTATGCTTCTGTACAGTACCAAGCTATACTTTTCACTGCATCATTGCAGCTAATTGCAGCTTCAATTTCCAGTTCACATTATTTTGAAGCAGGTTCAAGGCAGCACCTCTTGTAGAATTGCAAGTTGTGATAGAGATGGAAGCTCTTTTCTTATGTAATGATAAGATAAGAATCTCAGCATGTGAAGAAAGTGATATTTTTTTTTTTTTGGCACTACTTGTATACTTGTTTGCTGAGTGCAGATATCTCATGATACAAAAAGAAATAAAATACAAAGAACTACAAAGAAGACATTAAATGCAACATCAGAGAATGAAATTGTTTCTACTTGAAAACAAGTACCTATGATGAATGTGGCAATTACTGTGAACAGACAAGGCAACAAATGAAGGACTTGGAGAATGGTGCAGATAGACATTCATGACAGATGTTATGAGGATGCCAATGGACAGATTGCCAGACAAGTAAGTCAGAGAAGACACTGACAAATATACTGCAAGGAATAACTTTTCAAAGAAGGTCAGGAAAAAAGAAAAATGAGCTTATATAATGTAAACCTATAACAAGTCTATGCTTAGCATCTTAAACAATTGCAAAGCAGTATACAGAATGATACAGGAAAGTTACCACATCAAATAAAAAACCCTGTACTCTGAAGGTGTTTCTTTGTCCCAGATGATTGCCCCCTCTACTAAACTGCACCCTACAAAATTACTTCAGCTTTACAGAAATGCTAGAGGAATCGATACCTCAGGCATGCATAACAGGACATGAGGAGAGGTACATATCACAGAATGGGGTTCACAGTGTCCAGTGTGAAGCAACCTGAAACAACCAGTAAAGACATATTGAAGGGATGGTTCGGAATAAAGAACAGCATAAGAAAAGTTATTTATGCATTTCATCTAAATCAGAAAAACACAAGGATGTGTGCTAAGGTTCTCAGAGTTGAACTTTCTTAGAGCAATTAATGCAAGTTATATTTTTTCATTACTCTGTCTCCCTCTCCCCCTCTACATACATGCTTATCAGCTGTTATGTCACATATATGCATATACAGAAATACAGAGTCCCACCTAAATATAGAAATCTATGCCAGTCACCTGGGTAAAAAGTCCTGTGTTCAGAACTTCAGTTTGACTTGGTTTAGATGAGGAATTTGAACCAAGTCATCTCATCCCAAGAAGTTCTAAGCAGGACAGTGGATCATATAGGGGAAGATTAAGTCCCTTTAACGAAAAAGGTCTCCTTCCTAGATATTGTATAAGGCAAAGAAGTAATGAACAATGTGGGAATAGGAGGCTGCCATGCTATGTTGCACCATACCATAATAAGCTAGGTAGTTTCAGTTTGTCCCTTGGCAGATATATACTAAAAATAAAATAAAGTCAGCATATTGGAAACTCTTATTTACATCCTCTAATAATGCACTTACAAGGGGTGGTTTCAGTAGAGATAAAAGGAAAAATATTTAATATTAATAAGCACAAAATATTTTTAATATACATATATCAGTACTGATGAAATGTATACAAATGTTCTGCATTTTTTGCTTCTTGCATTGTCGAGCAAGTTCATTGGACTACATGTCCAATGATTTGGTTACTTTTTGTTTTATTTTCTTTTTACTTCCTGTGAGTTATCCAATAATGGCCAAAATAAGAGACAAGTTGTTGCATTATATAGATGATTTCTCAGATTTAATTAGGCATTTCTGTCGTACAAGATGAAATATCAAGTTCAGGAAGCTAAATGAACAAAATCGGTTGTGGATATTTAATTATTCAGTAGCATGTTAGCTATTAAAGAGTTTGCTTTTAATGTTGGAAAGGAATATGTTTTGTGACATTGATTTTCTATCACTAGGTAGAATCAGAATATATCACCTATGTTCCTTTTTACAGAAGTTAAGACAAAAAATATGTTGTTAGTAATACATATTAGGTTTATTAACACCCAGGTTATGTGATAATAAATTATGCCCACCTGGAAAAAAAAAAACAAAAAACACTTGGTGTTTAAATCATAATTTGTCAGGGCCCTCAGTGCAACCTTACCCTCTCCAATGGTTTTGGCTGCCTGTGCTGAAGGGCAGCGTGGATCAGACTGCTGTAAGAAAGAGCTGTGAGAAGTGGGGTCCTCCACCTCACCTTCACTTGGAAGCTGTATTTAAACTCCAGCCCTGGCCCTTGGTCTCTGCCTGCGTGACTGTGCAACCCTGGCCAGGCCCTTCCTGCTTCAGATCCTGACTCTGACCCACCCTTATGGAGCTGTCCACTCTTGCTGTTCTGTGACACACTTCAGTAAAATCCCTTTTACTTACTACAACTAAGCAAAGGGAAAAAAGGAAAAGAGAACTGTGTAACGAAATGAACATACTCAGACCATATAATCTGGAGTCTAGTTGTTGTTTCTCAGTGATATGAACAAAACTAAACTTTGCTCTTCCAAAGATGGGGGAGGAGAGAGTAAGAGAGATGAGACAAGATTTTTTCCCACCTTTATGCATTTTTTCACATGAATATATAAATATATTAATTTCCTACATGAGAACTCTGGTTAACAAAAGCCCTTCATCTCATGAAAATAATTTAATGAATATTTGTGATGTATTTGGACACTATAGAATTAAAGACTGAAATGTAGTGCATCAAGATTAAGATCAAGAAGGAAATTGTAATACTGATACTTGTTAGCTTGTAATTGCTTTATTTTGCAATATTCACATTTTGCCATTTTAGTTTTCAGTTCAGTTCTCATTTTGTACGAGTCATGTGCATTAATATCTTCATATATCTACATTTGCATTCATGGTCCGTAAGTCTACATCATGAGAAGAATCCTAAGAAATCACTAAGAAGTAAACAGAATACAGAAAGAGGAAAAAAAGAGAGGTAGAGCTAGAATCTCAATTTTTTTCTGCAGTGCCTATTTACAAGCTTCAGCTGCTTGAGCTGGCGGATTAAAAACACCATTCCCACAAAAGCAGAATAAAGAATATGTTATCTTTCTTTCTTTCTTTCTTTCTTTCTTTCTGAAGGTGAAGTCATAACTAGGGATTTATTTAGTAATGTTCATATAGTCTCAAAAAAAAGGGAAAAATGTATTTCTGCATATAAGCAGCATACCAGCACACAGAATGCCCTACATGAGGAGTAATCTGCTGTTCCTATGCAGCAAACGACTTCTTTTGATTCCTAAAGGTATTACATGAAATGTGCTTTTCCTGTAAATCCTTTACTAGGCCAGAGATAGTAAACCATTATGTTTTTATTTTTATAGAATCACAGATTCACAGAATCATAGAATATCTCAAGTTGGAAGGGGCCCATAGGGATCATCGAGACCAACTCCCTGCTCCTCGCAGGACTACCTGAAATTAAATCATATGACTAAGAGCGGTGTCCTCGATATTTTTGTATCAAGTCAATCTATCCAAGGATAATAATTTTTCTGTATATTATGTTTGTAAATGCATAATCTGTGCTGAAATAAAATTGAGAAATCTGAATGAGTAGTTTGTATTTCTGCACCATTAGCTGGTTCGGCAAATCAGTTCTGAATTAATAAGTAGAACAGTAGCAGCATTGACCATTTGTTGGTTAATATATTTAGCAAGTATGACAAAATAACTTCCAAAATATGTTCAAAACCAGAACATTAATTTTAAGCAACTGCATTCAGGTCAAGAATTTTCATGATACAGTTACCACAAGCACAGAACTGGCAGTGAATATCATCAAAGATTTATTTTTTTTTAAGGTGTAGAAAAAGTCAGCAAAAGGTTCTCAGATAATACTGCTATATAAGGGAGGGCAAAAGCAAGTTCTTTTTTGAACAGAAATGATCTTGCAGGTATTAAAAACAAATATTTAGTTAGTAGATAAAATGTCAGTGGGAATAGAGAAGACAAGGAAAACACATTTTTCAGCTAAAACAAGCATAAAAGAAACAATTAGAAAATGTCATCATTGTCCTGTGCCTATACAAAGCAAATGTGGAAAGATTTTTAATTTTAGTCTTGATAAGTCAGTGAAATGAATGCGATTAAAATGAAACTATACCTGCCAATATAACATTTAGCAATTTTCAGTGAGAATCTCAAAGTAAATATCAAAGCAGGTCAAGAACAGTGTCTTCATTCCTGAAAAAGAAATGTTAACATACCAGCATTTCTTTGACTACTATCAATCTTGTTTAACACAGCTGCATTTTTTTTAACTGAGAGCTGCAGCTCAACAGTCTGTTTTTTATATCTTTTGATTTGGAATATTCCCCAGCAGCCATTCAGGAGCCAGATGATTCTTTAAAATGAACTGCCTCATTTCTCCTCCTATATCTTGATCACAGCATGCCTAAATTTATGAAAATTTTATATATTTCTAAAGGTATGATATAATATTTAACTATAGTCAGTTTGACCATTAGTAGAAATTAAAATCAAATAGTCTATTTGTTCAGTCAAGACAGAAAATCGTTCTCTTCTGACCAATCAATAGTACTCATTCTTTTAATTATTATTCACAATATATATTTAGAAATGAAAGCTGGCAATACACTTGAGTGCAATTTAAGTAATACATTCCAGGATGACTTCTACTGATACCATGATACCACAGGACTTTTTAAGATTGGAAGACCTTTGCTATTAACCCATTAATGATGGTAATAATGATAAAGAACAGGTCTTTAGACTGATCATGCTACTATTTCTCTAAATCACTCTATATTTCTTGTTTGGTTTTGTTTTGTTGGTTCCCTTGCCTCCCCCCCCCCGAACTCTGACGTTAAAGCTTTCAAAAGTTTGACTTCAAAATGCTGGTTTGTATATGCTGACAGTGCTAATCCTGTTAAAAATAATCTCTTCAACTGGCCTTTGGAAATGTAAGTGATTTTTTTCTTCATTTAAAATCCTGAAATTGCCCAAAGATGTCCTTTTATTTTTTTTTCCATCCTGCTGTGTCTCATTACAGCCCGCAACTAGCAAACATGCTTGAAGGTAATTATTCACGATGACCCACAAACCTAACAACCTTTATTTACACAATTGTATCTATATAGTATCTGTTACAGTTTCTTGGTGTCTAAACAGATCAGTGCCCTCCAAGAAATGAGTTTGTGAAGAAAGATTGAGAAATATTTATCTAATCAAACTTTATAGGCGGTGATGTCAAACTATTAGAGTAGCTAATCCAAAGCTTAAATAACATTTTATGAGAAGCATCTTTCTCCCTTAATTTTAATCTTTGTTACAACAATGCACAGGCATCTTCCACATGACTCTTGATTGCAGAGTTAAAATGTTATTTTGAATATGTTTGAGACTTGATTCAAGAAGAGCACCAGCTCACAACATGGTTTAGGCATATACTTTATCAAATAGTAAAGTAATAATTAAGTAAAAATTGGTTTAATATGATGGTCTGCATCTATCTCACCTAGTTCTAGGCACCAGTACCTGCGTAGTCTAAGCCAACTAGCCACCTCCTTATACAGCCAGTAAAATTAACAGAGGTGAGTCTATGGGATATGTCCTGTTCCCTGTCAGTGGAAGTGCAGCCTGAAATGAGTGACATCCTCTGGTCCTAGGAGACTAGGGCAACGTTAGCAAGTAGGGTAGCAGAATAGCAATGGATCTGCTGAGTTAAACAGTTGATGCTGAGTACCAGATGCCCACTGGACACATATTTCAGGGATCTTACCAGTGAACAGCCTGAGCTGGGGCCAGTGGACTGAATGCCCATCAGAAGATGGAGCACCATAGCTGTGTCTTGAGAATGCAGCTTCCACTTTAGTTTTAGACAGCAGGAATTTCAACTGCCCTGAAACCACTCAGTGAAGTCAGTCAGAGCTCAGTACATGGAGGTGATTGGGAGACTTGCTACAGAAGTGCATCCTGATCCAAACTAGAACACTAATGAGTTATTAGGCTCCTTAAAGTGACAACAGGTACCTAATAAATTCAGCTGCAAATTGTCTTGCTTTTCTAGTTTTCTTTTGCAGAGGTGGAAAGAGAGAAATGAAGACAAAGCTTAAAAATTATCTCATGTGAGGGGGAAGCTCTGAAAATTGTGGAGTGCTACCAATATCCACTCACTTCCAATATAGACATTAGATTAAAACTTCAGTTCAATTTCCCTGAGCAGGCAATAGTAAAAAGTTTTCATCTTTCAGTTTTATCTCCAAATTGATGAATCATAGATGTTAATTAAAAAGAAGAACTGAGATCATTTCACTTTACCCTGCCATCATTTGTTTTAGTTAAAAAATGAGCAAGAGTCCAGTAGATATAAACACACACTCTTTTATTCTTCATAGACGACAATTTTGGCACACAAAATCAAGATCTGACTTTCATAACCAATGTATGAAAATTGTATAGACTGACAAAAGTAGAACAATAAAGTCTTTATAAAATAAATTAGCTATAAGTAATTTATTGTGTTTTGAAATATCTGCACATTTATATGCAGTCTTCTCTAAGTCAAATACCTGTTTGTATTTAATGCAGTAAAATGCTACTTTATTAAAACCTTCAAGGATAAAAACCAAAATCTTCTAAAGAACCAGGTTTTACTACATAACTCAGAAAAATAAAACAGATTCTTTTGCAACTAAAACATAGAAGACAGTCTGAGGGTACTCCCTTCGCACTGGTACTGGCATAACAAGGCCTCTGAGGATGCAGCTCTTTGCAATCACTATTTTATTAAATGTCAGAAGGTGTAATGTTGAAGGCGCACATTGAAGGCTCATGTAATGTAGCTTACCTTACACACATAACCTTCACAAAAACACCTTCCAAATCTGCTTGCTAAAAGATTTATGGCATCATGCAAGTTTTACGCCAGTGAGTGCACTAATGGCTTTCCCTGATGAATCCCACAGGAGTCATGCTGCCTGGAAAATGCCAAAGTATAGAGCAGCACTTAAACATCACAGCTATAGGCTGGTTGGTAGGAAAATTCTAGGGCATAGAAGATAAAATACTAAAATATATGAAAGTCTTAAGTCTAAAAGTTTAGACATCTTTTACCTTTTGCAGTATTTAACAAGCATTAAATTTGACACATTAGGGGTCTTAGGAGTGGTATATATCTTACTTGTAACTCAGTTCTGTAAATTTCCACAATTATAAAAATTATATCTGTTTCTTGGCAAAGTAAATCGTACGTCTAAAAGAATGCAACTTAATTACTATAGAGCAATCTAAAATGAAAATATTTTTGAAGCATCTAAAAGAATTTGTGTCTCACATCTTCACTGATGTTCAATAGCAGTAGGATGTCTTCTTCTAGAGGCTTATAAAATTCCCAGCTCTAATTATCAGGTTCATTGCTAAAAGACCATCAAAAAGAAGTTGTTGTTTTGATTTAATTTGGGTAAAATAAAAGTACTATAGTAGAGGAGACACAAAATAAAACAGAATGATGATGAGGCTTGTTGGAGATGCAGAAGTTCTTATAATTATTAAAAGTAAATTCTTTCGTGACACGGAAATCAGGAAATGCCATAGCTAAATGAGGTCAAACAAAGAATGAAAAAAAATTTCTACATGCATGATATTATTATAAAGATAAATATAATCCACAATACTTTCTGAAAGAAAACAAAACAATATAATTATTCAGAAGTTCTTTGACTTAAAATTAAGAAAATGGTCTTTAGATAAAACTCGGTACTACAATTTGGACACAGGCTTTAACATTAACATCTTTTACTGTAAAATACAATGGTATGGATGGTTTCTCTAATTCTTGGTTGTTTTATTTGTTTAAAACTATTAACTCTTTTAAAAGTCTTTTGATTTTCCTCTCATTTGGAAGAAAAATCCAAAACATATGCATAGTCGGTGTAACAAATTGCCAAAATACAACACTGAGGTCTGTGTTAGAAGAATTAAAATGAGATATGAGATCTACAAAAGACTGTTAGGGACCTAAACCATGTGTTTGGTTGAAAAATGCAAGTGACTCCTGCTCTTGTGAACACAACATAAATATAGCCCTAGAATTTATTTGTAGGTATCTAACCTTAGACTTCTGCACATACACATTTACATAATTCAATTGCTGTCAGGAAGCTTGCATCTGTCTGCTCACCATGGGAGAAGAGTGGGACAATGAGCATATCCTGGTGCCTATCCTATGCTCCAGGTGAGTGGCCTGACTAGCTGACCGCAAATTTGTTAGGAGACCTTTTTCATCTGTTGTATGGTACCTAAGGTGGTGAAAATTTCCTGCATGTTGACCTGCTTTTAAGAGTGAAAACATTCTAGAGCAGACTTTTAAGAGTGTTTCAAAATTGTTTCAAAAACATAATAAGGAACAAAAAAAGACTGAGACGTAAGTAAGGGATGGCATAATTCTATAAGACAGCTTGATAACACAGACAATTGCTTTGAGTTTCATTAGTGTTAGACTAAAGTTAATATTCCTTAAATAAAACTTAGTTTGTTTTACAGTGTTAAAGAGACAGGTCTTTCTTGGACTGACCTTAAATTTAGAGGTCTTAAAACCAAGTCAAGAAGGTTAACTCTCTGGATAAAATACTTTGTATCTCAAAGTAACTAGCGTATTTTTCAACCTGGCAATACTTTAAATGGATAGTTCCTATGCTGATAGACTAAAACTGTGACTTAGTTTACTCTAAATTGCAGTGGTATATTGATAAAGTTACTATGATAACACAAATAGGCTTTGAAAAATCCCAGTAGATCAGTTCAGGTTTAGTGGAAGGCTTCATGAGTTTTATACTCGCATCGCTATGTGAATACTCATGGCTATGTCATGCAAGAATACCTTCTGGTACTACCTTTGGGTTAATCTGAAGGGGTAGTGCCATTATTCTAAATCTGCTGCATACATTTTATGTGTTAGAAGAACAGCAATCACTAGCTCCTACCAGTTGCTTACCCTCTCCTGCTGCACCTCTCTTGCCTGCTTCCAGGACCAAAATACTTCTCCCATACTATTATAATTTTTTCCCAGTTTCATGTATTTATTTGTAAGAGCTAGATAAAAGAAATTCTAGGACAGTAGAGTAGTGGAAGTGTTTAATTTCCAACCTGGCCAGAGTTAAGAAACAAATATCTTTTTTAGCAAGTCTGTTGCCTTGGGATTTCAGCACTGTTTCCACGTCCAAGAGCTTTGGGTAATAATCAGTTAAGGACGCAAACCTATCTTGAGTCCAGCAAGAGCTTTGATGTTCACCCTGGAATAATCTCAAGGTGAGTACATTACAGTGCTCTGGCAATTAGATGCACGAGGCTCTTCTGAGTAATACTAGCTTGAAGTATTTTAGCTGTTTGCCATTAGAAGCATGAACTAGAGTTCTTATCATGCTGTTTATAGCTGTGAATATTGAAAATAGTTTAAAAGTATATGTAATAAAAAACTATAAGTATTTCCAATCTCTGAGCTAAACTTCATGTTGTCAATCTGATAATGTGATTCCAGACAAAGTGAAAAACCCCCTTTTCCACAACAGTGGAAGTACAGAAAAAATATATCTTTAATGTTAATTATTAAATGTTAAATGCTTTAAATTTTCTTGTAAGAATATTTTAAGTTATGAAGATAATTTAACTATTTTGGGTTAAGTGCTGATTTTTTTTTATTAAATATTTTGTATATACATAGAAACACACACAAAGATATATGTGTATGTGTGAATGCATGTAGGATAAATCCAAAAGCTGTGATCACGCATGGTAATAAAAAATGGATTAGCAGTATATACAAAAGAATGTAAACTAAAAAATGGACCTAAACTTAAATTTGTTTTGGATTTTTTTTTAAGCCACTAATTATCATGATAAAAATGCAGTAGACAAGTATGATATTTTATTTAGATTATAGACTTTCTGCAGTTTCTTTTGGACCTATATAGATTTCAGTGTCTAGACCTACCGTTCAATCAGATCATACCACACTTCATTCATACAAACCGTGGACAAAGAATAGGCTCTCACAGCCTCCCCTAAGACTAAGTATCTGTCCCAAAACCAATAGGACTCTGAATCTTATTTAGTCGGTTGAATAGGGCCTAACTTTCTCTGTAGCTTTTCAGTGTAGCAATTGAGGTTGGAAATGCAGAAATGAGGGAGGAGTGGGCTGTGAGAGAAATTATCAGGTTGGAATAGCTGGGGAATGATTTAGATCTGGAGGTACACCAGTGTTATCCAGTTCCTCTTCCTCCATGTCGCTGTGAAATCAAAGGTAATGCTATGACCAGCTTGAATGCTTGTGTGTACTGGGTGCAGGTGTCCAGGTGTTGGCAGTGGGAGGCTGCAGGGGTGGCCTCGGTGAAGAGAGGCTGGGGCTGCCCCATGCTGGATGGTTCCAGCAGACTCACTGCAGCACAGAGCTGATCCCAGAAGCCAAGCTGGTGGAGCATCTGGGAAAAAACTAAATAAGAAAGGACAAAACATCGTACAGCAGAGGAAGAGAAACAAAAAGAGTGAGAAGCAGAAGTGCAAACACCAGTGTCAGAGAAGGAGAAGGAAGAGAAAGAGATGCTCCATGGCAGAGCAGTTACTCACTGCTGCCTGCCAGAGCAGATGGACATTTTCTGAAGGAACTGCAGCCCATGGAGACCCTACTTCAGAGCAGGGGGAAAGTGTGAGAAGGAAGGAGTGGCAGAGAAAGAAACCGCCATATACCAATCACGTCTCCCCAGCACCATCCCTCCTATGCCACTTGGGGAGGACTGGGGGTGTGTAAAAGAGTTGGGAATTAAGAAGTGAAGTTGAACCTGGGAAAGGGGGGAGGAAAGGAAAAATATTGTTTTAATATCTGTCTTTTAATTTCTTGCTATCCAAATCTAGTCAATTCCCAGTAAATTAAACTAATTTTCCCCAAAGTCAAGTCTGTTTTACTCGCAACAGTGATTGGTGAATAATTTCTCTGTCTTTATCTTAACCCATAAGTTTCTAATCCTATTTTCTCCCCTTGTCCTGCTGAGGAGTGAGTATCTGTGTGGGTGTTTGGCTGTTAGCCAAGGCTAACTGAAAACACTGAAAAAATTGTGAGTTTCTGCTAAATGGTCAGAAAAAGGAAGATGGAAAAGCTTTGTCTGGGCAGAGCTGGGTATATAGAAAATGGAATGGCAGTGCCACATCTGTAGCACTGGCTGATGAGGCATGGTATGTTTAGTGAGTATCATCTTGGGTTTGAATGTACTGGGCTATTACGCTTATCTGATCATCATATGTTGTTAAACAATATCAGCAACACACAAGATTTAATAAGCAATAGAATTGCCTTATCAAGTAATGAAAGTAATGAATTTAAGGATTGATATAAGCATCATTACTATGCAGGTCCACCATTTATCTCCACTAATCTGTGTGGGAGAAAAGCGGGGCATTGCTTATGCATGACCATATGCACTGTAAGGAACTAGGAAAGGATCTGACTGTACTTCATGGGATCATTAGGGTTGTGTACCTCACCTTCTTGCAGTCTACCCATTAAATTAAAGAGATTAGTAGCACAGTTTTTGAGAACAAGTATTCTGCTTGTAAAGGTGCACTAGTAAGAGGCACAGCTGAACATGCTCAGCTATGCTGTTCTAGGGATTATATTTTGAAGTATTGAAACTCCAGATTGTCTAATCTGAGAAAGAGAAATATCAGACAATTTAACAGATTGACAGCAGGCTCAATATGAGTCAGCAGTGTGCCCTGGCAGCCAAGAGGGCAAACCGCATCATGGGGTGCATCAAACACAGTATAACCAGCTGGTCAAAAGAGGTGATCATCCCGCTGTATTCAGTGTTGGTGCAGCCTTGAATACTTTGCACAGTTCCAGGCCCCACAATTTAAGAAGGATGTCAAGGTCCTTGAATGCATCCAGAGGAGGGCAACAAAGCTGGTGAAAGGGCTGGAAGGCATGTCCTGTGAGGAGTGGCTAAGGACTTTGGGCTTGTCTCCTTTGGAGAAAAGGAGGCTGAGGGGCAAACTCATTGCTCTCTACAGCTTCCTGAGGAGGGAAAGTGGAGAAGGAGGTGCTGAGCTCTTCTCCCTGGTATCCAGTAACAGGATGCGTGGGAATGGTTCAAAGCTGTGCCAGGGGAGGTTTCGACTGGACATTAGGAAGAATTTCTTTACTGAGAGGGTGGTCAAACAGTGGAACAGGCTTCCTAGAGAGGTGGTTGATACCCCAAGCCTGTCAGTGTTTAAGAAGCATTTGGACAATGCCCTTAATAACATGTTTTAGCTTTTGGTCAGCCCTAAATTTGTCAGGCTGTTGAACTAGATGATTGTTGTAGGTCCTTTCAAACTGAAAGAGATCTATTCTATTCTATTCTATCCTGTTCTATTCAAGAACCATCCTAGGTCACTGCTGCTTAGCTCTAGCAAAGATAGATCATAGTATCATGTCACAGATTTTTATATGAACAGAACATTAACAATTATCAATGTGTATCTATCTATATATCTATACATCTATACATCAATGTGCAGACAGATGGACAGATAGATGTATGAACAGCATTTATCCAATTTATTCAATAAGTATGTGACTTAGTTTATAGTGAAACTGTACAAAAATAGAAGTTCTCATCTTTGTTCTAGTGTTGATGTTCTGTTTCACATTATTAAACATGGCTATGGTTATTTACCTTATCATCCTCCACAAATGTCATATGAAAGGCAATTACTGTTCTTCTTAAGGCAATTACACAATGATCATTGGGAAGAAGATTTTGGTTCAATCAGTCCTTTATATTTGTGTTACTGTTATAGCATAAGTTCATAGACTCCTTGGCCACTTTCTGATAATTAATTTTCTCTGTACCTTCTTCTTGCTCTCTATTTTTCTGTCCCTTTGGTATGATTGGCATTTCTCTCCCTAAAATTAAATAAACAAGTTAATGTTTGTTTGCTTTTCATGTCCAGAACCAGACAAAATGCAACCAGAATTTTTTTAAGCCTTTAAAATAAGAAAGTGAAATACATTAGTGTGATTTTCTTAGTGTAGGTAGTTCTAATCTTTCCAAAAGAACTTCTCAGAACAGATATGTTATGACCTTTTTTTGTCTTCCTACTGTTCTGAAAGCTGTTGGTTGTGAGTGTAGCTTTTTGCCCACGAAACCAATTGAAGAGAGAATTTGGAATTAAGCCTCTGATGGCTGTTGGAAGGTTATTTGTAACTTTTTTGAAAATGTCATAAAACTCCTGATTCTACACATTTGGTACTATGATAGCACAAAATCAGCATTGTGATTTCATCTTCCACATATACCACTGTCTGAACTGAGGGTGTATTTTTCTGTTTTGAAAGAGAGGAACAAAGTTTATTTTAACATGACAGTTGCCCTTTTCTGTCAAGTTTTTGTTCTTGTGTCAAAAATTAATGTGCTCATTTCAGTTATATACAGAAAAATGCCTAGTGCCATTTGTGAATGTTCTGGAAGATCCACATAAGTAGACATACACACACACACACACACACACACATGTGGATTGCCTATGAGCAACCCGTGACTATATGCAAAGGGAAGTGAGGCCAAATAGGTTTTCCTCAAGAAACTTCTAATGCCACTCAGCTTCACTGTGTATACAATGAATTGAGACTTTGGATACACTATTCATTTGGAGTAATATTAATCTCTCACCCTTTGGCCATATGTAGAGTAGATACATATATCACCATGAGATGACTCTAGACAGTACAGATGCCTCCACTACAATTTTAATTGAGTTCATTATACAATATTTCTCATTATTGTAGCTAAATAAATGTATCTGAATGTTTTGCACATGACATCTGCCTGCATCAGCAGTATTCCCATTATGAAAGACAATTCATATAAGCTGAACACAGGCCTTGGCTAGAGATTTATTAAAAGAACAATATGGGTAAGATTCCTAAATATTTATCCTTGTATCTGAGTACTTTGATGCTCTGAAGTCCACTTCTAAAAACTTATAGATAGCAGAAGTATTTCAGAGATTGCTCAAACTCATACTGTTTTTCTGTTTATTCATTTTATTTTTAGATTTCAGTTTGCCTGTCCCTGTACTGACATACTCATGATATTCTATTCACAATAGATACAGATTTCAGCATGAAAACTCTCATGATGTGGATATGCAGAAAAATATACGATTCTTAAAAAATACTGGATTGATAGTAGTTACATTTATGGAAGTTTTGATTACTTCTAAAACATCTAATAATAATTCAGATTAAGAGACTTCAAATTCTTACAGTTTCAAACCATATTATTGTTTAAAGTTAACAAGTTTAAAGAATTAAAATTTATATATTACAGGATTAATGCACAATATTTCAAAACAATGGTAGATCATCCAAACTGTAAAAGGCAGTTTCTTTCCTCAAACGTACCCTGAGGGACAGCAATATTTTCTAAATACTATAAAAGTACCAATATCAATGAAGTAACAGATGATCTCTGGAAAAGTTATGAAACTTAAGCCCCAGGAGTAAGTATAGCCATATGTGTAGGAAGCACTGCCTTTTTTTTAAATTAAGCACACCCCAACAAACATGAAGGTATTTCAAACTGCGATGCAGTGTGATACAGTTATTTGTTTGGAGGATATCCAAGCTTGTATTGGCACAACTGAAACAACTTTAGGGCTGAAGTATAAAGTCATATTGGGGATGGTTGTTGAATTTTTTGTGGTTTAATGGGTTGCAATTACACATGTATTTTTCCTGTTTATTCCTGTTGTGCCTATTCTTTTTGGTTCATGCAAAAAGGAAAGCTAACATTTATTTGACTCAGATATAAATCCCACAGGAGGAATCCAGATGTTTATCCTCCAATAACATCATTCAGTATGCATGAGAATGTAAAAAGAGAAGCCTTTCACCAAAAATAAAATAATTTTTTTAAAAAAAATTAGTGCTGAGAAGAGCTGTAGCACCTTGGGGAGGCAAACTGCCTGTTCACCCTGAAGTGACATCATTAAAAATATAAAAGGCTAATACAGAATCCATTGTGTGGAATCATTATAAGTATCTCTGAAGTTTCATAAATAGTTGAAAAAGTGAAACATTTAAAGTTAGATTACAGAAATACAAAAAAACAGCTCTAGGAAATGCTATTGCATTTATGAATTCAACAGACCGAGTATCAAAACAACAGTATATACCAAATAAAAAGACTTCTGGTTATATTATACTGTACATGATGTTCTTCATTGACTGAAGACATAAATTCAGCTTTTAGCTTTGGGCTTAATACCATTAAAATAAAAGCCTTTGTCTCCCACTCACAAAACTTTAAACACAAATTCCTTTGATTAATATATCAATAGACCTCTGAGTGCTGAAAACAGAGCACTGCAGCTGTCAACAGATTCTAAATGTGAGCATTAACCAAAATAGTATCTAGATGAATTTCACTGATATTGAAGCATTTGAGTGCACTAATCAAATCCAGTTAAAAATATCTTCATTTTTTGATTTATTCAAGGGGCTACCTGCTCCTAGGTATTTCAAGTACTTACATGTAAAAGTGATGTGCTTCTGTATATGTATGGGGTGGGGAAGCAAAAGTTGATGTGTTATAAATGCTTACTTAATATATTGTGTGGTGTACACAGTTATATTTTCTTTGCTGATTCAGGAAGAGCTTAGGCAACATGATAATTATTCTTGCTTCACTCATGTAGAAGCAGTGAGGGAGACGGTTAATCCTGGTTTGGATGTTGTTTTCATGTTGTTAAAAATAGGGAAGTTACATAAACTTATTGCTGGCTTGACCATTTCTTTGCATTCAGATACAAAAAACACAACAGGCATTTAAGTGCTTATGTTCCTTATATAGCCACAGAAGACAGGTAAGAGCCTTAAGGCTTTCAAGGGGAGATCCTATCTGCCTAATTGAGTGAGACTCTCTGGGAGACTTCAGAATCACTTACTGATCCCTGCTGACCATATAATGAGTAAGCACTTTACCTGAGGCACCTAATAAAAAACCTAGGCACAGGAATATGCCTGAACAGGAATTTCAGTAAACTACTTCCATCAATGCAGGGTACCAAAATACCGATCTAAAGCAAGTCACTTGTGTTGCCAACAGTGCATGCATTTTATCGAACAGCCTACTGTTCAGAGGACTTGCACAGAAAGTGGAACATCTAGATTTTAGGCCTTTTTCAGCATAGGGGTGAGACAGAGCAGAGTTCCCACATGCCAAGAATATGACTCCTGGTTTTAGATTCCTTTTTGGGATTAGATTGCTTAAAATGTAATGTCTCGAGTTGCTGTCCAGGTCATGAGAATATAATGGCATATTAAACTGACTTAATTAAGTATAAACTTCTACACTTTGTGTCCCAATTTATCACACCTAATGTTTCCCTGCATTTCCTCAGTCCATTACATGCTCAGTCCAGTAACTCTTCAATTCAGGTACATATACAGTCCAAGGGCTTAAGCTGCTTCTAACCCTCACAGAAAATATGCACTACTTATTTGCTAGAAACCAGAAAAGTGTAACAAGGAAAGGAGCATTGAATTATTTCCATTTTCCCTATGCTCGTTCCCTAAGTGAATTCTAATTGTCACTCTCAGAACTAAGAAATAAAGTTAGGAGGAAATCTGGTCTCAACCACTGTGACTCTTCCTAGGTTTTCAAGTAGAGGATAGCTTCTCAGGAAGCATATTTAAGACCTGAGAAGCAAGAACATGTATTATATGCAAGACAGCAAAAACCAGAAAGAATCAAAGCATATGTATTGTAATTTCTTTCTAGTAACCTGCAAGTACCACAAAGATTCAGGCTGTCCTTCTCTTCTGTTTATTCCTTCTGAGGCATTATTGCTCGGGTTTTCACTTTTTTCATGCACAAAAAATTAACGTTCAATTTAAATCTGTAGTTAATGTGTTCATACTCTTTATTCTACCAAAACTTGTTTTCTTAAATCCACCAACAGAAGTATAATTCTCTTGAGAATTTTCTTCTCTCTTTTCATAAAAGAACAGAATAGAAACCATCTGGACATCACTGATTTCAAGAGATCATGTATAAATCTACTACCACAAGAAATGTGAAGTAAACCTGCTTTTTTAACGTATACTTCTGATATATACATATGCAGTGGTAACCATTTAAAAAGCAAGTGTTCTGAAAAATATACGTGTTTCTTTCCAGGTTCTGTAAGGAATTGCTGGAATACTGTTATTCTAGTATAGGCATTTTGATGGAAACAAGATTAGTGTACACATGCAAATTCTAATTAATATAGTAAAATCATTTAAAGAAGGAAGGGTCATTTCAAAGGAGGATTGTTTCCAAAATTTCTGTCTTTACTTCCTCCATAGGATTCGCCTTATTATACAGACTCATTTCAAAAACTATATGAAGTAACTCCCTTCTCTCATAGGGATCCCCCTATGAGTTGGTAGAGGGCAACCCCCTATTCTAATGATACTGATTTTTTCCCATCCCTTTTGCTCTACTAGGATGAGGAAGTAAGGACAACATGTTTAGGCCCTGGCTTTTGAGCCAAAGAGATCTGAAAAGAAGCCTGTATGAGCTAATTCATTGTCAGTCATCATTATACAAAAGTAAGACAACATTAAACTACAGAATAGAAACATACTTATGGGTCATTTACTGCAAAACAACTTCATATCTCCTGATAGTTGTAATTGTCTGTTTATATTTTACCATTTTATAAGGAATAGTACTGAAGAATCCTCACCAAATTTTCAGCAGAAGTTGAGAAAATAGAGGTGATAATGTAGCCCAGATAAATGGACTGAAAATTTCACTTTCACTTTCACTGGAATGGGAGATTTTGAAATGACATGACCAATTAACTTAAAGAAGACAAAACAAAACAAATAAAGAAAAACTCATGAGAGAAAACCTATTAGCCGCCTCCACCTTCCCCCAGCGTATACTTCAGACTGCTTATTTTTGGCATCCAAGTATTGCCAACCATTTGTCTTTTGCATATTATTTCTCTATTGAATATATATAAGACTGAAAGGATGGGACTGTTGACAGTATTAATCTAGATGGCATTTTCTGACCAGTAGTGGCCTGCCTAACAAAGTGAAACAATTGGAATGTATTCATACTACATAAAAGATTAGTCAATTTCAATAAATTAAGTTCTCTCTGTCTTGCTTGCTCTCTCACATTACAGCTGAACTAGTATGTTTCAATATGGTATTAGTGTACAAAACTTTCACAACTGACAAATGGCCTACCACTCATTGAATTTAAAGTTGATGAAGCTTTGCATGTAGGAGAAAGAGAATCTGGAAGTCTAGCAGAATTTTTTGAGCCATTTCAAATTTCAGTGAGCTATCTTTGCCAATAACCTTACACTGCCTTTTTTTAAATTTTCCTAGGCAGAATAGTGACCAGTGGATTTTTAAGCAGTTGCAAAATAAAGATTAAACCAGTGTTTTACAATTTTTTCTAACCTATATGTTTTATGATATTATAATAAAAAACATATTGTAAGTAAGTTCTGTATATCTAATCTATTTGCCTTCATTGCAGGGCAGACAATGTTTTCTGCAGAATCTTAAAACTCATCCTGCCATAAGTTTTAATAAAAAATTATTATCTTTTTTTTGTTCTTCTTATTCTAAGGAAGTCTATACAATAGAGAGAATCAGCTAATTCTTACTGTTCTCAAACTTAGACTTAAAGCAAACCTCTTCTGTTCTCCAGAGTCACCTGACATATAAACAGATTTGACTATTCCGAATTGCATGTGTACAGGTACATGTATTCACCTACAGTTCACAGTAAGAACAGTGGGAAGGGCAGCGCAGGGCAGGGCAGGGCAGGGTAGCGAAGAGAAGGGAGAGAAAAATGGGACGGGGTGGGGGAAGAGGAAGGTGACTTTCTTGAAGTATCTGTTCAACTTGAACAACATATTCCATCTTCATGATCAACGTAATGATAATAAATTATTATATCACAAGAGGAACGTAAAAGGATTTAATTTAAGAACATGTTTACCACAAAATTCAATGTAGAATATTTGTAAAATATTTCTCAATAACATAAAGAATTTTATATAATTTTTATTAATAGATGCATGACAACATGTTATTGTGATAATGATACTTCTCCATTTTTTATTTTCTCCTCCTTCATTCTCTTGTGGTATTGGACACATTTGAGAAAGTGATGGAGATAAAACCTTTAAGTGATGACAGAATCAAGAAATGTTCTGTTTCTCAACTCTTGTTATTTCATCAACCTTGACAGAAATAAAAAATTTATGCTGGGTAAATTATCTCTTGCTTTGCTTATGAGAGGACTCTTAAGGACAAAAATTCTCATAACTATGTACAATGAATATAAAGCCTTTAAATTCAGTTGACTGAAAAACACCCATATGAAAAACAGAAGGAAATAAATACTGTCCTTTTCCAATACCACTATTCACATCATACATTAAAATATACTAAGTGTTATACACTTACACACAATAGCCATGTGTTCTGAGGGAAAGAAATCTTTTTTTCATATAAAAGTCCTTCAGCATAATGACAGAAGTACACAAGTGAGATAGATAACATCAATGTTTAAGGTCTATTGTATCAGTGAGTTGTGTCCTCTGGAATGCACATTCAAATATAGCCTCAGGTCATACAGATAATGAATCTGATGGTTTCATTTTGACTCACAGTAAATACTGGACTTTAACTAAAGACAAACCACACAGTTTGCCAGAAATAAAGAAAAATTATCAGATGAGATTGAGGTAGATCGTTTAAAATGTAAAATAAACTTCAGAGTATTACTTCAAGTGCCTCATACCAGAACTTCACTTTTTTTCAGGAATTACTATATCAGAAGGATAATGCAAAAAAAGGGATAAATATGTATATAAAAATATTTATTAGAGATTCAAAAAGTTTCAGAACTTCAAGGACCATTATTATTTACCGCTGTAATAACTCTGAATAATAAGGCTTTTCTGATTAATTATTCTAAAGTTCTTACACAATTTTGGTAAAACTTTTTGTATGAGTTAGTTATATCTGAAAAAGAACATGGAGCCCATCATTCAAAATTAAAATGGATGTTCATAGGGAAGAAATGATAAACGATGTATTATTTCATTTTTTTGAAAATCCATTATCTTACAATTACTCATAACTGAAATATAAATTGCTTAGAAAAGATATCAGTAAGAAGAAATTATTGATTGTCAATATATCAGCATATAATAATAACAGTATCTTTCATCACACTTGTATGAACTATTTAATTTAGATATAGTAAAAGTTCCACAAAAGGCAGGCTTTTCTAAATATTTTATTGCTAAATATTTTCTCTCTTTAACTGTCCTTAACTGTATATAATTACTAGTTCTCCTGATCTGTAACTTAATACCTTTTTTTTTTAATAAGAAGAATGGCTATTGTTGAACAAAATCTCTTAGGTTTTGTAATGCAGCGGATCAGTGCATAAGCTCCATCATACTTTTAATTATTATTATTGCTGCTATGATACTTCATTCTGTTTCATAAATTTCACACATTTATCAAACACTACATTCTGATTTTCAGGTAATCAAGAACAAATTACTGAGAGTTTGTCTGTTGACAGGGTTCCTTTTGGCTTCTCTATGTTTACCCTTATCTCAATGCAAAGTAGCTGGGACAGAAGAGTGGTGTTAGGCAATAAGTCTATCTATCTGCCTTCTTTCACTGTCATATGACATGAACTGTAATTTTTTCATTTTCACTGCTTGTCTCATGCAGTTGCAATGATTTTGAATATGGACAACAAATCTGTACACTATGGCTCCCAATGAAAATGTGGTGCAGAGGTTGCTACACAAGGACCTAAAAATTCAATATAAAATTAGATATAAAAGAATCTTGCATGAGATGAAGACAACAACAATATTCTTGATTTCTTTTTTCCCTTCAATATTGGTGTAAGAAATCGCTCTGTCTGTCTCATGTCAATATGAAAAGAGGTTAGTTGGTTTTTGTGGGTTGTTTGTTTTTCCTTGTCTTGTTACTTTCTTTGCTGCTGCTATTGCATCTAGCTAGTGTAATTCTTCAGACTTACAAAAGGAGCATTTTGCTAGCGTGAAAAATACCAGTCATGGTAACTTACAGGCTTTAATATGAGATGATTCTATATTCAGTGTTATCATAAATATCTTTCAACAGCTGGGACAAAATTGAGTGTAAGAATAAAGGTAGGAAAGAATTCTCAAAGAAAGTTTGTCTTTGCAAATCTCTACAATCCGGTTTAGCATCCTAAAAATCACCCTACCTGCCCAGCACAATCTATCTTAATTACCACTTGATCAATAGCATCAAGGCACTGCTATGGTACAATACCATGCAGACTGAGACAGACAGCAACTGCAGGAATTTAATAATTATAATTTAATGGCCTTTATTTGAACATCTGCTTTACAAAGAAAGGGTGAACTTGGAGATTGTGTTTTATAAATTATCCGAACAAGAAACGATTGACTTAATTATAATTTTTTTTTTTACTTCTATTAATATAGTTATACAAAATGGCATACAGCTGAATAATGCCCTGTCAATGATGAACTTTTTGAACAGTTTATATATTTTCCAACTTTGTTCCCTCTCAGACTAAAATAGCATTAAAAATCTGCTTAACAAGGTGTATGTGCAATCCAGATACCACAATAGACATTTCTGGTAGTGGAATAAAGCATAATCAGACTCTGTCAAATCTGATTCTACTGAAATTTGTTCATTCTTGAACTCCAGATATAGAATAACCATTTCTTTTTCCAATCATTGTTTGAAGGTAAATATTTTTGTGCTTTCTTTGCTGGAGAGTAATAATTCTATTGTATCTAGTTAGTTAATTATGCTTTGAAGAACTCTTTAAAAATCAATTTCAATAAATCATTTACATTAGAAGTTATGCTTACTTTATTTTTGTTAAATACAAAAGTTGCTGTATTATTTCATCTTTACTACGTAAGGACAGAGTTGCAAATTGTTCTGGGTACATCCTGATATCTACCGAAGCTTTATTTTTTTCTCTTTTACTTAGCTCTTTTTTTTCCCCTTCTCATGTTGTTTTTCTTTTTCTAGAAGTAGAAATGTTCCACAACTCCCTCTGTACAAAATGTTCCCAGGATTTGAAAGTCACTTGAATTACTGGAGATTCAGGTGTATAGAGCTGAGAGAATTACTATACAAGCCACCAATGAAGTTTAAACTTAGAAATTAAATATTTCTTAGTGTCGTGATCAAAGGAAGTATAATACTGGTTTGATAATATATAAAAGTATATGTGTATGTGTAAACATTCCATACCTAAAAAAATCACAAACAAACCCCAAAACATTGTTAGGATTACAAACTCCAGGAGTCAAAATTGAGCAGATGTCTGTGCAGGTGATTTTCTTGTACAAGAACGTGGTGGTAAACGAATTCAGATCACTCCATGAGTTAATTTTCCACACCAGGATTTTTGCTTCCAAAGCTAATAGGTGTGTTTAAAAAATCCCAGCCCAAGTAAACACAATATAATATTTGCCATTAATTTTTATGGATCCAAGATATTATACTATGCATGGAAATACACATATGAAGTCAATAAATGTAACTTGATCAGTAATATGATCTTTCCTACTTAAAAACTAGCCAATGGCTCACTTAAACTGGTGCAAAAACATTCTGAGATAATAAATATTCTGTAATAAAGAACATTTAGAAAACGGAGATGTGTAATGTCTGGGATTATCAACAGAGGAAGTATTGCATTCTAGTAAACCAAATCTAACTGTTCTATCTGTGGAAATGAATCATCTATGGAAGGAGGATTTTGTTTGGTTGGGTTTTTTTAACAGATTTAAAACATCTAGTTCTTCTTTCTGAGCCAATCCATCAAATTTAAGAAATTCTGAATCCCTTGTTAGTTCTCAACCATTTGATCATTCTAGCACATAACTTAGGCAAACCTTGGAATTAAAACAAATTTAGAATAAAATAAGGCAATTTATTTCTCTCCGTAGTTCTTGGGCTGCCATCTTAGCCATTGCAATACTTCCAATGGAAGCTCTCTTTCTGATCTTGTGTGGTTTATGGATTAAATAATATAGTGCAGCTACTTCTGAAGGGTTTGCAAAAGCTGTGGAGAAGATTTAAATGAATTTAGATATTTGTCAATTATAGAAATAAGAATGAGAATTTCCCATTATGAGCAATCAAGGGGCAAATATTGAAGTAGGATAAGTGAGTATTTCTCTTCTAGAATTCATAAATATATGGCTATTTTAGGATGACCTGATCAAAATGACTTAACTACATATACTGATAGAGTAGCAAACTACTACCTAGAAATATGTAGAATTGATACAAAGCCTGTGCTGTGATCACTTTATATCTACATTTTCCAAATGTTACAATGAATTCTAGCACTGATGACTTATACAAATAACAGAGACAATTATTCCATTTCATCCAGAATTGCTATCTGGGTATAAACTTTCTACCAAAGCTCAGTTTATTTTTCATGCATCCTTCCTATGAAACTCAAAAAGAAAATATTGGGAGTTGGGTCCGTGCTTAATGTTAAGCACTAGCAGAGAACATCAGGGGAGGAAAAAAAAATGAACATACCAAAAGGAACATCAGAGGGGATAATTCCTTCTATCTTCCAGCTATTTCATGTTTTAAAAAATAGATAAGCAAACACTGTTCAAGAGAGTTATTTACTGTACTGAATCTTGGATGGAAGGATGTGTGAAAAACAGCATTATACTTTCAGGGCCAATACCTTTAACTGTTTGGAAATTTTGCCTGAAAATGATTGAGTCTTGCCCTAGCTCACCTGCAGATTAGTTGTACCTCAAGGACGTTATACAAGGCAAATGCATTGGCTACTTCTTACATGCTCTGCAGTCTCAGTGACCTCTTTTCTTCCTGTACTTGAAACATTTTTATTTTTTCTCAGCCTCTGTGAAAGTTCCTATCTTTTTTCACATACTCTTTTTTTTGTTTTATCTTACCTTATTTTTTTATGCTATTCTATTCTATTTTATGACTCTATTCTAATCTTTTTTTTTCACTTTGCTCTACAGTCATTCTAACTCTCCCTTTTTCTTGACATTTAATGCATTGCAACTGGCTCTTTCTTTCTCTTTATTACTTCTGGCATTTCCTTCCATATTTACACAGTATGCTGTTTGTTAGCTTACTCATTTATTTCTTGCTCACAATATATTTATAGAAAGAGGACACATATAACTCTCAGCATAACATTAATTTTCTTTTGAACGCTTTACTTGTGGAACAGTTGTGTCCTCTCTCTCTCTCTCTCTGTTCTCTCTTTAATTCTGTTCTGTTTCAATCAATACTGTTCTCTGCTTCTTTTTTCTCCAAAATATTTTCTGCTGTCTTCATAGACTTTTCTTACTGATTTTTTCTGACAGAGTTTTCATAGTCAGACCACAAAATATGCCTGGAAGGGGATGCAAATGAATACAGATAACTGTGCACATAAAATAAATGGCTAATGCATAGGTAGATAATTTTAAGCAAAATAATCACCAGTCTGTGCATGCAAGTGCCTAATAAGTGTTGAAAGCTGCACTTTATACATCATCATTATTTTTTCTGTTTCTACACACACATCTTCTGTGGCCAGTTTAAATTGCATAATTCTGAAAATTAAATACCACATGCCTAACATTTTCTACAGGAAGTCTAGCTGGCATTTCATATAAATGTAAACCAGTAACAACTAAAATTATTTGTTGCCTTTATTTTTCATCAGAGGAGCTGCAATAATTCTTTTCTTTATTAAGAAGAATTATCCTCCCTAATGCTGAAATGTTTTGTTACTGTATAATTATGCAGACTTGAATAGTTCCCTAGTTCTGGATCTCAGCTTTCAGACAATTCCTGGAGTTCAACAACAGAGGCCCAAGCAGAGAATGAAGAAATTCATGCCATCTACCCATAGACACTCACTGCATTTATTCCTACTAACCTGGTGTACGCTGTCTAAACTAGCTTGATGAAAACTTTTTTCCTCACTTCTCCCCTCTGCTGTGCAGTGTTTTGACCTTTCTTAAACTTGTTCTCCCCAAGGTGCCGCCACCTTGGCTGCTGGGCTCAGCCGTGCCCTGGGGTGGGTCCATTGGAGCCGGCTGGAACCGGCTGTGTCCAGCACGGGGCAGCCCCGGCCTCTCCTCACAGAGGCTGCCCCTGCAGCCCCCAACTGGCAGGACCTGGGCACCTGCACCTGGTACAACTGTTTTCTGTCTTCCAGTCTGTGAAAAAATCCTTAGGCACCTAGGTTACACTCAGATCTACAACAAACCAGATCAATTCTTCCTTAAGTTTTTAATAAAAATTCTTCTGGGACTAAAAGACACAAGGTAGTATGTGCTGTATGAAGTACTGAGGCACCTGAGATTACATAATTTCTAGAAGGGGAACCTCCCAGTATTTTCGTATTCCATATTAATGGTAAATAAGCCAGGAAATAATGCTTTAAATTACAGTTAAAAGGAATTATGTCAGGTATTAGAAAAACAACAGCAAAACCACACAGAAATCCCACAGCTTTTAATAGTAAAGAGTATTGGAAAGCTGGAATTGATTGCCTGGAGAACCTGTGGCATTTCTGTCACTCAAAGTCCTCAAGAACCAGTTTGTCACATATCTGTCAGTCATGACTTAAGCATAAATAATCCTGCCTTAGGGCAGAGGTTTGGACTAGGTGACCTCTTGAGATCCCTTATAGCCTCCTCATTCTGTAATTAAATTTCCAGAGGTGTGCTCACAATGTCCTAACACACTCGGATTTTACCGAGTCCAGTTAAAAACAGCAATGTAGGAGGAACTTTTTTACATAATCATACACTAATACTAAGAATGCTAATTAAATAAAATTGATGGGGCACAGGTTCTAAGTTAGTCTATACAAGTGTACATCACATGTCTTTTACTGAAGCTTAGGTATCTTATAATCAAACGTTTATATTCATTTGATCAGAAGGAGAACAGATGTGAAAGCATTTCTTTCATCTAATGAATACGGCATTCAGCTGGGAGAGAAAAATACTGAAGCTGTGCTCCCTGATTTCTTTCTGAGCCCTGTCCCTTGTTCCCTGGTGATTGCCAAATGCAAATACATGGAGGTTACATCTATAATAGTGAATAAGAGGGTGTGAAGGAGCATTCCAAGTATCTGCTTGTCTATGCAGTCAAATTGTTTATGGTGGCCCTACGGCAGTATCTGGCTGAGCAAGATAGCACTCTCCCAAATAGCTCCTGAGTAAGGTTGTAGCTTGGGACTAGTCCCAAAACTGAAGTTGAACATTATACAGTCTGTAAGATCCAATCATTCATCCATTGTTTCAGCACTGAAAACTCTTGTCTCCTCCATCAATTATATAGTGTCAATTTTAAAATGAAATTAAAGCTCAGTCCAAAGTAGGACTTGGACAGAAATTGCAGCACAAAAAAGCTCACACAGTGAGTATTACCTTTAGAGGTGCCTAATGATAGAAGATTCCTCCATTATTAAAATATAAAGCTCTTTGGTATCTATGTTTATGCTTTGCTTTTGCTAAAACTGACCTATATAAACGGTGGGGTGCCCAAGTCCTATTTAAACCACAATGGGATCTAGAAACTGAAAAAAAAATGTGCTTGTGTCCACAAAGGAGCTGGTATGTTCTGAAGTTGCACTGCAAGTCTTGTTATGGGCAAAAAGGAACCTATCAGACACATGGAAACAAGAACTCCTTGTTCATCCAATTAATATTTTAACAGTGTAATAGTCATTATCTAATTAATATGGAAAAGCTTCACTAAGAGCATGGTTACAGTTGCGATGTAAAACATCCTAGTATCTCCCCCTTTGCTATGGTGTTATGCACACCCAGCTAACGTTCATCTGAATCCCAAAGTTTTTCCTTGAGCATGATTGGGGGTGCAAGGTTTCAACGAGTCAGCAGCATCCTGTGTTTTTTTCTAGGATTATAATGCTCATAGTGGAGGCTTCTTCTGATTATGCCAGCTTTTATCACACACTGTTAAATTTTCAAGCACGCATCTTTATGTTTTCTTTTACCAGCCTGCTTCCTTCTTTTTGTTTCCCTGCTAAAGTCTGGAAACTGCACAACAGCCTCCTCAGTCTTAGCTGACAGAAAGGGCTACTGTTTGT
Source organism: Ciconia boyciana (assembly GCF_034638445.1). Classification (NCBI taxonomy): domain Eukaryota; kingdom Metazoa; phylum Chordata; class Aves; order Ciconiiformes; family Ciconiidae; genus Ciconia; species Ciconia boyciana. The sequence goes on from NC_132934.1 coordinate 180,652,458, forward strand.
TATGAAGTGACTGCCTAGGGGCGTCAGACATTTGCCATATGTAGTTTTCCCAGGGCTTCATTTATAACAGTCAAGCAATAGACAATTGGTCACTAGGGACTTTTTACAAGCTCAAACTAGCTCAGTCCAAGGAAAGACCAAAAAAGTAAAGTGAGACCCGGCATTGTCAAGTCAGTAAAACCTCTGGGGTATTATACTAGCAGTGCCTTTATATGCCATTTCAGACTTACATTGAAGTTAAAGCTACTCTTATGTTAAGATGCAATATTAATAATTATTTTTGGTAATCCTTTTTGTTAGAGAACTGATAGATCAATGACATTTTGAATAGTGAAGGAAAATAGTTTTCATGGGTCATCATCAGGCTTCTCTGATTAAAGAGTGTATGCCTGAGGTGCCTTCATCCCTCCTGTTAAATCTATTCCAGTGTAGTGAACAGAAAAGTATGCAAGATTCATGGGGCCTTGACCTGAAAAAAGGAAAAACAAAGAAAGACCAAGTTTCTTAGAATTTACTGAACTCGGGTAGGAATGGAGAGTTCTGGCTTCTGTCCTTCAGTCTCAGCATTCCATTTTTCTATTCATCCGCTGATTATTTAATGGAAAATGCAGAAATAGTCCAGAACACAGACCCTGCTGTATAAAAGATGAAGGCTCTACCACTACTGAACATTAGAAAATAGATGAGAAACTTGCCATTTTCTGAATCACTTCATCCTGATCTCCTATGTCAGGTATGCTCTGTATGCTTATCACAGATAAGAGAAGTTAAGACTGTGTTGCTACATAAAAGCAAGTCATACACTAGTTCTTGTCCCTGAGACCCAGGTGTGGAAATTGACTTCTGTCTACACTGCTTGCAACAGAATCAAGGTTATGACTTGCCCCAGCTCACCTAGAGATTAGTTGTACCTCAGGAATGTTGTACAAGGCAGATTTGTTTTAGACAAAGCTATCAGAAGGAATCCAGACCAGAGCTATGGAGTAAGGTAACATCTCAGATGATGTTAGACACAAGTGCTTGCCTTACTAAGACACCTTACTAAGACACCTTACACCTTACTAAGACACAAGTGCTTGAATTACTTTCCTGGAACTTTTTGTTTTTGTAGAACAAGCATATCTTTCAGTCACTCAGGTTAGTTTACTGGAGTGGGAATCTAATATCATATACTGTGTCAAAAGCAAATTTCCAGATACAGAAGAAATATTTAAAAGCTATTTGGCTCTATTTTGTATGCCTAAACAGTTCTACTTTACTTTTAAAATTATTTTTATTTAGTAGCAAACTCTAAAAATCCCATCACGTAGTATTAATCACTATTTATTAGTAGAAGCTCTCCACTGTGACTCCTGTAACTATTCAGGTTTCATGTACATATGTGTCGTGGTTTAACCCCAGCTGGCAGCTAAGTGCCACACAGCCACTTGCTCACTCCCCTTCCACTCCCTGGTGGGACGGGGGAGAGAATCAGAGGAGTAAAAGTGAGAACACTTATGGCTTGAGATAAGAACAGTTTAATAATTGTAATATAGTAGTAATATTATTAATAATAATAAATTGTAATGAAAATCAAAATTTAAAAAGGAGAGAAAAATAAAACCCAAGAAAGACAAGTGATGCAAATGAAAAACAATTGCGCATCACCAGCCGACCGATGCGCAACCTGTCCTCGAGCAACAGCCCCCTGGCCAGCTTTCACCTAGTTTATATACTGAGCATGATGTCATATGGTATGGAACATCCCTTTGGCCAGTTTGGGTCAGCTGTCCTGGCTGTGCCCCCTCCCAGCTTCTAGTGTAGGTCGAGCCTTCTCAGTCAGTAGAGCATGAGAAGCTGAAAAGTCCTTGACTTAGTGTAAGCACTACTTAGCAACAACTAAAACATCAGTGTGTTATCAACATTATTCTCATACTAAATCCAAAACAGAGCACTATACCAGCTACTAGGAAGAAAATTAACTCTATCCCAGCTGAAACCAAGACAGTATCCACACCTTATTCTATACCATCTACGTCATGCTAAGGTCCCATACTTTCCAATACATTCCAGTTAATCACCACCACTCTTCCTGTCTTTTGATACATACACACAGATATCATTCCCTTGGTCTATGAGCCATGCCTCTAAAATGTCCGTTGATTTCATTTAGTCCATGACTTTGGGCTCCATCTGTCATAACAGTCTTTGAGGGCAGGAGAGGTGGTGTGTGGTGTTGGATTGTTGCATGCTGAAGCTAGTTCTAGTTCCATCACTGCTGCATCTATCCAGTTCTATCATTGCTGCACTTTTGTCAGTTTTCGTCAAAATTATTTCTTCAGTAATCTGGTAAAACTGTTGATATGGCATATAGCGACCATAGTAGTGATTACATAGAGAGTTATATAGCAATTAACATCATACAGTTCAAATCATTGGCTATTCTCACCCAAAATCAAATCCCCTTGAGGTACATAGCGGAATTCCCCATCCTTTCACATTACCCACCATGTGCACTGAGGTCCTTGAGCAAAAACAATCCCACAAATAGGTTTGCCTTTGCCCGACACAGGAATAACCCAGACTGCCTTCCCCAGCATATTTTTTATGTGCACTACACGGACTTTATCCCCTTTTACAGTGTGTAAAAGTTTTGATTGCGCAGGGCCAGCCTGCTTGGCAGACCCCTAGTGTTAACTAACCAGGTAGCCTTTGCTAAATGTGTATCCCAATGTTTGAATGTCCCACCAGCCATTGCTCTTGGTGTAGTCTTTAACAGCCCATTGTACCGTTCAATTTTCCAGGAGGCTGGTGCATGATAGGGGATGTGATATACCCACTCAATGCAGTGCTCTTTGGCCCAGGTGTCTATAAGGTTGTTTCAGAAATGAGTCCTGTGGTCTGACTCAATTCTTTCTGGAGTGCCATGTCATCATAGGACTTGCTTTTACACACTTTTTTTGTGTATATGGTCACACTGGGATTGGCCTAAGTCTTACAGAAAGTTTAAGTTCATCAGTCCAATGCACAATTTTAAAAAAAAATAAATCATTTGACAAATGTAATTATTAATAATAAAGGTATTTAAACATATTCCAGGCTGTAGATAATCAACATTTAATTCAAAATTATACTGAATTCATGGCAGCTTTTAAGATCAGGAAATGCTATCTCATATAGGGAGGGGATACGTTCAATACTGTATTGTCACAGATCAGATGGGATTTATTCAATAATTTACTGAGTGCCAACATTACTTATGTAAGTGATGGTGTATAGTATTGTCTTCATACAAAATTTGCATTTTTTCACCTCACATAAAAATTGGGAAACTGCTTCATTTCTACTGTCAATTATTTTTTTGGACTGAAATTCATCAAATGGGGAACAAAATACTGCAACTTAATATCAGTTCTTGCTAAAAAATTTTCACAAAAATCTTTGGACAGTATTTGGTTGTCTAAATAGAGGCATATAATGCCAGCTAAGGCGCCTTAGGTTGTCTTCACAGGGCTTACAAACAAGACAACAGATCTACAGAAAATCTGCATGTTCCTGGAACATTTGGAAGCCAGGTGTGATATCTTAAGGCATCTCAGGTGGCACCAACCAGCCATGTTTTGTACCTGAGATGAGCTTGTCAGAACGGTCTAGGAGGCTGCTGATCTCATCCAACAGCAGACATCTGCATTCCGTCAGCTGAAAAGCTTCATTGACAACAGGAGTTTAATCACCCCCTCTCCATTTAGAAGCATATACTTTAGACCCCTACATCTAAATATCTGCACCTAGAGTGTAATCTCACCGAAAGTCATTCCATTTTACCCAACCAAAGGATGACTGTAAGAAAAAGGACAACAAAGCTAAACTAATAAAACTGATCAATCCAGTACTATTCACTTTTTAAAGAACATATACACACTAACATCTCTCCTCAACCTATTTCTAGTCCCATTTCTCAGTTTACAGGCAACTGAGCTAATATAGTCAATATAGATAATCTTCGTAGAATATGATATTTTATACTTTTGTTGTGAGCATCCCAAATACTAATGGGAACTCAAATATTTCAGACTAGAAATACACATTTGTCAATTTCCTTCAATAACTGGGGGCTGTTCTACAGCTGCTGCAGAAGATTAAATGTCAAACCATCAGAGGAAGTAGTGCTATAAAAAGGGCTTTTCCTATTTTTTCTTAGGAAATTTTCTGTTGGCATAAAATACATTCTTGGTAATGAAACATGGAGCACTGCAGTGTATTCAGGAGCTGGAAGAGCTGAGCTCAGTCTTTGCTTCAGTAAACATCTATTCAAGCAGAGTGGATCTTCATCAAAAACAAAGAGCTGGGAAATTTCTCCTGGTAGCAAATCCCTATTAAATGAAAGGTATGGTTATAAATATCTTCAGATAATGAAAGAAGCTGACTTCAGGAATTTTATCTCCTGGTGAGTGTGCATTTCTTTTCCAAAGGTAGTTAAAAAAAATCTAATAATGTTACCTCAGCCTACACATTTTTCTCTCCCTTGCTTTGCGCCTCCGTGATTTCCCTCCCTTCTCCTCTTTCCCTAATAAACCCCCACACAGAATCAAAATGTGACCAAAGTGTCTTGCAAATATTTACCATAATTAGATAATTAATTTCACTAAAATTAATGAAACCTGGATTTCTTCTTCTTTAATTTGAATATTTATTAAATAAATGTCTTCCAGACCTAATGTCTTGCATGTTTATGTCATAAAATATTTCAGCTGACTCTGCATTATATGCTTTACCTCTTACATATTGACAAATATTTTCCAACACAGCAGTAACAATGTTCTCTGAAAATCCAAAGAGGAATTATGAATAAATATTGACATACTCGCACTTGGCTGATAGGTGAAAATACTGTTTGGAAAATAGCATCTCGGGTGCTACAAATCACTACTGATCTTCTCTATCACTGAATGGTATTTCACTACTTCCTTGAATTCTCCTATCTGTTTCCATCTCTGAAACTATTCTGTGTTTTTTATTTATTTTAACTTTAGATTATACAGTTTCTAGGCACTAAAAATTTTATTGTTTTCCTATGGTGTATTACAATAGGCAGACTTGGAAGGTGTCATTTTTCAGTGACAGAAGGAACTTATGCAAATATAATACTCTCAAATGATAAGGCATATCAAGTAGAAGCAGGAAAATGGTGCCATCATTTTCCTTAAGTATTTTTTATTTAATTTATAAAATTAGCAGGACATTCATAAAATATTGTATCCAGGTCTGATGGTTACACCAAAAATAGTGCTTAAAAACTGGAAATTATTCATAAAAGTTACAAGAGTCTTATGAAGTCTGAAAATTTACATTAATTATCAAAACTTAGATGGGAATATGGTAGCTATTCATTTAAAATCAAGACTACATATTTATAAAAATGTTCTAGATGAAGTGGAAATTATGCTTTATTTCAGAGATTATATTTCCTGGTTCTCCTGTGTTATAAAAAGAATGAGAATAGCAGATTCCAACAGTCCCATCTCACTGTAAATCTATGAACTAAGGAGCAGATCACTTTTAATCCTTCAAATACTGTATGTATTAATCAACTAGCAGTTACCTGCTACATACAATATGTATGGATACAGTATCCTACAGCAAACAAGGATCTTCCATTAGCTGAAGCCATAAGGATCATTCACGTGGCACTGAATTCTACAGTACTTCCTGACTCAATGCTCAGATTTATTCCAGCTCTGGACACTTAACTTTGACTTCAGGTTTGATAAATACTTTAAGCTGATTCACCTGCAACATGGCATCAAAAAGATCCTGTCCCCATCTTGTGAACTCAAATCAGCTGAATAACTGTCTAGAGATGCCTCAACTCTCCACTGTTGGTAGAGAAAACACACAGTAATTACAATTCTCCTCAACACACAAGAAATATGGGAAAACACAAGGAAACTCTACACTTAAGAAATACTGTGGCATATTTTCTACCATAGTGTGATTTAACAAATAGAAACAGTACAAAACATGTATTTAATTGTATCTTCTAGTAATACAATATCTCATTTCAGCCACAGCGTAGAAACTATTCCATGTTCATTAGTATCTAGTCAATTACAGATTACTAGCAGAAATCTGATATCTGTCACATTTTTATTTTAGAACTCTCATTTGAGTTATGCAGGGAGGCTTGAAAAATAATCTTTGGCTCTAATTGAGAGTCAAACTTTCCGAGTTATTTGTTGTCAGTAATAGAATGAAGACAACTGAGTAGACCTGTAGATTTAATTAAATAATAATGATCTTTTCTAAGACTTCTAGTACTCATTAAGTGATACTGGATACATAAGAATTGTCTTTAGAACCCTCTTGTTATTGAACTTTAAGCAATATTATAAACTCTCACTTTTATAATGAAGACTTTACAAAAAAATTATTTTTAAAAAATTTTCATAAGTTACCCATGAAAGCTGCTTTTATAAAAGTTCTCAAAATACAAAGGTCTTTTACTGCACTGCCTGGAAACAGATTTTTTTTTTTCTCTACATCAAGAATAGAAATTGGACTTTGCAGAAAAGACAGGTAGTGTATAGATTTAACAGATCATTCAGAAATGTCCCAACACAACCCTCTTTGATGGACTGACTTCTTCTATGAGTACATCAAAAATTTTCCAAATACTCCTGATCTTTACAGTTGGATTTTCTTTGACAATATAAACCACAGGTTAAACCAAGAAAACTCAGATCTGCTGGGCAAAAGAGATTCAATAAAAAGGTCTGAATGCAAACCCACTACTGCGACTTAATGCTTTCTGCATTAAAATAATTATTTTAAGACTGGTTTTCAATCCAAAGCTAAATTTTGTTAAGATCTGGATTTTTTTTTTTTAAATCATTGCTATTTTTTTGATATTCCTCTTTGTCCCCATGTTGTTACACTATTAATTAAATAAATTAAATCACACATGACACAGTAAGGCAAGAGAGGAGTGTGTTCTCAGACCTACGAGTTCCAAGTAGCATCTAGCTTTGACAGAAATAGACATAAGGTTAGGACTTTAGAAGTCCTAATTCTGAGATGTTGATAGTTTTTTGGGGTTTTTTTTCCCTCTTTTTTTTGCATCTCTCAAAGCTAATTTCAAAAAGATTTGTTAAGATCTCCGAACTGTTTTGAATTTGGCCCACAGGAATCTATTATGTTTTTTGAGCTGAATACACCTGCCAACACAGCTGCACTTAGCAGAGTCCAAGAAAAAGTATCTTTCTGTTTTGATCTATTTTGCTGATTCAAAAGTCTTCTCATTTTGGAGATGAAATGATTGTGATTTATAACAAATTATAACCTTTTAATAAGTGAAAGACAAGGCACACTTCTGAACTAATTTGACAACATATTTCATTATAGTTACTTACATACCTAGTGATAATATCTAAGGAGTGAAAATTGTTATATTGACAAATGGAAAACTTTTGGAATCAATTTCTAAACCTAATTAAAGTCTGAAAACAGGACAATTTGAACTTTTAACTGCTGAATCTAGTTAATTAAAAAACAAGAGCACATAAAATCACAGCCATTTTAGAATACTGAAGTGCACTATTAAAACTTAGTAAGCTGCTTGGGTTTTATAGATGAATTAATATAAATGACAAACCTAATGTATTTCTTTGTGTGTAGAAAATAGAGCCACACTCAAAGCACTAGCACAAAATAATGTCCACTAGACAAAATAATAATAAACTCTCTAAAACAATTTAGGACAGTCAATTACATATTCATGGGTATACTATCAAAGTGAAGTAGTTGATAATAATGAAGGTATTTTATCAGTAATCACTGTAATTTGTTTGCCCGTCATTTGTTCAGTTTATCATGCAAAATGACTTGTTTTGATTAGGTCTAATTAAAATTGCAACAGAGGAAGCAACTCACTTAACTTTTGTTATTTATATAGTACATTCTGCTATGCAGTTTCACTTAAGAAAACAGTACAAAAGCTGTTGGATAATAAAATAAAGTTTTTATAATACTCTCCTAAGCGTAATAGAGATCTGAGACTGTGAACAACAGTAGACAACAGTAAATTTGAACAGTCTTCTCCATAATATACCAAATTGACAGCTTCAGGAAAGGCATATTAAGGTTTTATTGAAGTTATATTTAACTTACTGCAAAGAGAAGATGATAGAGTAAATAAAAAGAAGAATCACACTTGCCTGCTTCATGATTAAATTGTTCCTTTGTCAAGAAAGTTCTGAACAGTTTTAACAAATTCAGCAACAGCAAGAGACAAGAGGGCTCATAGAATCATAGAATAATTCTGTATGGAAGAGACTTCTGGAGGCCATCTGCTCCAACTCCCTGTTGAAAGAAGAGCTAGTTGGATGAGGTTGCTCATACCCATGAGAGTTGAAGATCCCACAACCTCCCTGGGCAAACTCTTCCAGTATTTGATCACCCTCACTGTAAAGAAATGTTTCCTTGTATCTAAACAGAATTTCCTATGTCCCAACTTGGTCCTATCATTGTGTGCCTCCTAGAAGAGGCTGGGTCCATCTTCTCTGTACCCTTTATCAGGTAACTGTTGACAGCAATAAGGTCTCCTCTGAGCTTCTATTGTCCAGGCTGAACAAACCCAGGCCTTTCAGCCTTTCATCATATGCCATGAGCTCCAGTCACCATCTCCAGTCCAGCCTGGTGGCCTGTGCTGGACTACTGTGTTTCAATATCCTTCTTATGCTGGGAAGCCCAGAACTAAACACCGTACTCCAGATGTGGTCTCAGCAGTGCTAAATAAAGGGGAAGGTTCATTACCTGTTGGCTACATTATTCCTTATACAACCCAGGGTGCAGTTGGCCTTCTTCAATGCCAGAGCACAGCCCTGACCTGCTCAACTTGTTGTCCAATGGGACCTCCAGGTCTGTTTATGCAAAGCTGCTTCCTAGACAATCAGATCTCAGTCTGTACTGGTGTTTGGGTTTATGTCTCCCCTAGTGCAGGATTTTTAATTTGCTTTTGTTAATCTTCATGGAGGTACTGTTAGCCCATTTCTCTGGGCTGCTGAGGTTCCTCTGAAGAGTAGCCGTGCTTTCCATCATATTGACTGTTCCTTCAAAGGTGGTGTCATCTGTAAACTTGCAGAAAGTGCAACCCCTGCCATCATCATGGTCATTAAAGACAATACAAAATATTGGTCCTAGCATTGATCCCTGATGAATGTCACTTGTTACTGGCAACCAGCTGGACTTTCCCCCAAAGTCTGCGGATCTCTGAGTCAGGCAGTCCAGCCAATTTTCCACCCATTTTATTACCCACATATCCAGCCCATATCTCACCAATTTGATGAAAAGAAGACTATGGGAGAGTGTGTCAAAGACCATGCTAAAGCCCAGGCACACAACATCCACTGTCTTTCCCTTATCCACAGCACCATGGTAAATAGATGGATGAATGGAATAGATGGACTGAAAATAGGAAGTAACTACAGGTGGATGGTAAGATTCCAGAGATCATTTTGGTGTGGACTATTCAGGAGGGAAAAAAAAGAAAGAAAACATAATTTTTTCCCAGTGACTGATTTTTTTTTTTCTTTCAGAATTAAAAAAGACAAGCAAAGAGCAGAAGAGAAAAATGAAGTAAAAAACAAATGTCAGTAGTGGTTGCCCTCCAACCTTAAGGCAAGCCTAATATTTTTACAAAGAAAGCAAAATAAGGTCCAGTTTTTCCACTGTTTTCTCTACATTGCTATAAAGGCTGACACAGAAAACAATGTTTATAAATAAGGCTTTAGCATTTGCAAGGAGAAATTAAGAAAAAAAAAGAATTAAGTTTGACTGTTGTGTGCCAGGTCAAAACTAAGTGTCAGTATATGCCATAGAGTGATTCATCAGGAATTTATTTGATCTTAAAGAGTAATGTAAAACCAGGATACGTGAACAGAAATCAAAAGGTATTTTTTTCATATCTGAGTCAGAGCTCTTTGCAGAGCCAATAGTTTATGTACATTGTCAAAGTTTAAAAAAGGGACTTTATAATTAAGATCTAGAAGCTTTTAAAAATACTTTGTTTAAGAGCTTAAAGAATCTTTCTAAACTGAATTTTCATTAAAAAAAGGCAAATAAACAAAAACCCCCACCTTAGTTCTGGAAAACAAAAGTAGGGTACAATTCTCTTAGATTCAGAACATAAACCTCTTTAGAGAGCATTACAGCTAATACATCTAGCACCACAAATTCAGTGATCAAATAGAGTCACACCATCTCTAAATAGCTGTAGAAGTTGTTTGAGGTTAATATATTTATCAACAAAACTTTTAAAATATTTATAGCTATGGTAAATCACCAGATGCAAGTTTAAGAACTTAGGTAAACATGGATTCCGATGAGGAAAAAGGAGCAGATCTTTACCATAAACATTAGAAAAAGACATTGAAAGTGCCACAAAGTTATCATCAGAGAACACTTAGCAACAGCTTCCAGTATATCAGTGGTAGAAACATTAAGTAATAATAAACCCTTTCTCTCAGTCCTGCTTTACAGTCCAGGAGATTTAAATGCCTTCCTGGGCCAAATCAAACTCTCTGTGGATCCCTTTGCTGGCATTTCAGCAGTTCAACTTTGAGTCAGCTCTCTGTTTCAGGCGAATGCTCTTTTCCTCTTAGGAGCCTTCCATTGTTCATTTCTATTGCTAGCCCTCTACTTGGTGTTGTTCTCATTCCCTTCCTGCCCCAAGTTGTTACTCCACACTTTTTTCCCAGATGGCCATGTTCAGCTGTGTTTGCAAAAGGAACCAGTTTTCCCTTCTCCAGAAGGTCCCAGCAGGCTGCAGCAGCTGGGACAAGGCAGACAGGTATTCCCGGTTCTCCTGTGCTGACTCGTCACAGTCCTTTTCAAGAAAACCTGTACTGAACAAATCAAGTCCTTGTACAATACATTGAAAGTTAGTCTGTCTTGTATCTGTAGTTTAATTCCCTTTAGGCAGTGAATAAATGTAGCAGAAGGACTTCTATATTCTAGCTGAGTGCTCTGATCATTGAGTTATTTGATAAAAGGAGGAGACTATGATTTCATTGAAAATGACTGCTTTCAGTCCTTCCTGTTGTAAAGTTCAGAACTTCAAAGGGAGGCACTCACTGCAACCAAAATGCCTAATTTCATAATGAATATGGTTTCAAACTTCTCTGTCATCTTTGACTAGCTGATGCGGTAAGTTTAAAAAAAAATGCTGGAAACTGGAAATTTGTCACACCCAGCTAATTTAAATTCCATTATAGTACCTACTATGTAATTTGGTTTCAGTCAGAAGATTACAATAAGCCATATACACTTGATTTAAATAAATGCTATATGTATATTACTGTACAGATTTATGTAGAATAGTTCAGAAGATGAAGCATATAGTACAAAAACAAGTACATTGAGAGTTTGTATAGACAAGATGGGCTGAGCTTATGTAACAACTATCTTGTCTAGGATTTTTAGCTTTTAAGATGAGATACTGGACATAAGAGTTCATATCTTTAGTGATCTGTTGTTCGTCTTTAGTGCCCTAGTGTTGATGAGCTATAAACGATGCTATATCATGTATTAAAGCACAAATTTAAAATAAAACACCTTTTATTGTTCTCCTACATTCAAATCTCAACTGTTCACCAGTTTAACTGGTTGAATTTGACCAGTATATGGTTTAAATAGGTGGTTGGATGTGGGGAACTATGTGAGTAAGAGTGTTGTCTTAAAAAGAAAGATTAGCTGGAGAGGGAGAAAGTGTGTATAAAGCCATTCTTTTTCAGTAACAGAGCTGTTGCTTAGCTTGTTTCATCTTTATTCTTTGGTAGTGTGATTGTTAGTTAGCCAGTCCAGTACACGAGGTGATACCAGGTCTCAAAATATGATGTGTTTATTTACGTCTGTATAATACTGAAAGATTAGCCATACTCTGTACAGAGCAAACAAGGAGGGAAAAAAAATAAGTCTGAGGAAAAAAAACCCCAAAACTCTTGTCAAACACCCTGGAAGATTTCACAGGGAAGGCTGCATAAAAGTTATAGACTTCACGCAAAAGAGTTTATATCCATATCCTTCATGGAGATAACATGTAAGGCAATACCCTTTCAGAGGTGACTTACCAGGGAAATACAGCAAATCAGATGAATTAGGGACAGATGAAAAGAAAGTGTTTTTATTTAATCTTAGCATAGGAAAGTTATGGACATTTTTTGTCTCCTTCCTTCAGCTATTTCTTTTATAAATATGTGCAGCAGTGTTGCCTACTTCAGGTGATGTGAATAATCTGCTTTTATTTGTATTTTCTCTTGACATGGCTGGAGATCAGGTGGTTTTAGATAACTATAAACCAGACAGTTGCCCAGGCATATATGACTATAAACCACAGGCCTGAAAAACCTGCCTCAGCTCCCATCACGTTCTACAGAGTTTTGATAGGGTAAGCATTGAAATCACATATAAACCTCTGTGAACCTGATGAAGAGATGGTCTGTACATTACAGACATCAGGACAAGTAGGAGGACCTCCTAGTGAACATTGTTAAAGAGGGAGGCTGTTTGACATGCAGAAGATACTGGGGAGGTTGCATAAATCCCAAGACAATGTCTTCTATTAACTCAAGCTGCAGGTTCTACAAACATGTAGGCTGAGAAAGTGGTCACAAGGAGCAGACCCATCCCTGGTCAGCCATTAGCACCCTTGTAACATCCCTCTTGTATGAACACGATGAGCTGTGCAGCTACATGGAAGCCCAAGACTGGTAAATGTTAAAACTCACCACCCACAGAGAAAAGGAAGCTGCCCTAGTCTTATTCCGGGAGGAGTAGGTCAAATCATTAGTTGTCACTTGGATCACATCACTGTTCTACCTCACTGAGTGTTTCTGATAGCACTAAGGTGGAAACTAAACTGTGGCAGACCAAGTTTTTAGATGTCTTGGGCAGCTGGGGATCCTTTTTATCCTCCTGGACCTGTTGACTTTGAGACTTCTTAGGACAGTTATCTCACCTCATGAATTAGAAGCTAGACTGGAACTTATAAACTTTGTTCCTTGAAGCTGTATCCACACCAAAGAGTTCATTTAAAATGAGAATGCATGTACAAACAGATATGATATGGTGAAGCCACAAAAGCCTTGCAAATATGAAAATAGGTAAATTTCAATTATTCTAATTTTAATTGTTTTGTATATTACATAGAGGGATTTTTTGCTGTTTTTTTCCCTTTGTTTTCGGTGCAATGCAATCAGAATTGATACATAAAATAATATTTTCTAAACTAAATGCTCTATTAACTCTCCTCTAGAAACAAATTAGTGTTCTTTCCAAACATCACCTGCAGGAAGAAGATTTAATATCCATTCTAATAATTTAACACAAAAACAGCTGTACACATTCCCCCTGACTCTCTGATGGTGATAGATTCATAAACACAGGGGGAACACACATGTGGATATTCTCTCTTAATGTAATCTCAATTTATTGGCAACGGAGAGGATGATTCAGGGATGAGCAATTGGCTTCTCCCCATCTTTTGAGAGTAGAATGTCTGAGCTCTCCAAATGTAAAAATATCTCTTCATCTGTACAGGAAATGAGAGAAAAGACTTACTGTTTCTCATCCCATTAGTGTTCTTTCTCTTACTTACATTCTATGCTGCTGTTGGATAGCAAAAGTTTAGTGGCTTTCACAGAAATAATTTCTGATATATGTCCATGTACATACATGGAGAACAACACCAATTATATAAAGAGATATCATACATGTAGATTCCTGAAAGACCTATATTTTGTTGTGTACCAGGTAGACCCTAAAGTAACCCAGACTGGATTTTGTGTTGATAAGCTTTTCTTCTTCTTAGTCAGCTGACTTTTAATACCACTTGGAGGCCATAACAAGGTCCATCACTACTTTAGACATTTTCTAAATACCTAGTAAGAAAGAGGATATAAACAGAAAGGAAAAAAAATATTCTAAATCAACGAAGGCCAGGGTAGTAATGAAGTGTGGAAGTTAATCGTTACTTCTGAGTTTGGGGCAGACTGGTTCAAATATGACAGTTTCATTCAGCCCTACTTGGAAATACTATTTAAAAAGAAAAGGGGGAAATAAAACAATGGAAATTTAAATTATTCCTAGAAACCTACAAATATTTTATTTACCAAAATTCTGCAAAACATTCGGTCTAGTTTACAGCCTAGAAGGCCCTTGTTCTTTTTGCAGTCTCTTTTTTTGTCCTGTCCTTTTGGTTTTTTTTTTCCTTAAGTTTATTTTGGAATAAATGTAAATCATAATGTTTATTCTGTTCTTCAGGAAGAGACCAGTAAGAAAGGAACACCTCTGCTTATTAAAAAATTCACATTGATAAACTATATTCAGCACTTATTCTCCTGGATATGTCATTGCCTCTTGGCTGTTTTCCCCAAAGTACTTGGAACAGATGTTCCCGTTTGAAGACCTTGCTATATGTATTTATTTGGGGGAGTTTACAATTTCAGTCAATTGGTGTCTGTGCTGTAAGAGTGGAGGCCATTTACATGAGCCTATAAATAAGGTTCAGAAGAGTCTGCAGTGGTGAATAGGCAGTATTATCTGTGTTCAGGACAAAGCATCTTCTTCTGGTCCTTGAACTTCTTTGCAAAAGATGTTTGGAGCCTGAGTGTCATAACTTGATCTAAAGAGGGGGAAAAAAAAAAGAGCTGTGATAACCCATTATTAAATATTTAAAAAGGATGTTTCATCTGTCATGAATTTAGTAACATTCTAGCTGGCTTGGTTACTCATTAAGTGATCTGCCATGCTCTGATTTGTGATATCCTTCTGAGTAATCTTATTAAGACATTTGTGCTGTACTGTTTTTGAGTAGTAATCTTAGCAATCTGCTATAAGTAGATTGGGTCCTATTCAGTGGATGAGATTTTGAGTCTAAAAATACATTTTTATTCATTAAATGACAAGAAAATCAGGGCTTATTTTCTTATCTAATCATATATCTTTTAAATTCACAGTTTCAACACTTAAATTTTAACATCTGTGCTGATAATTCTAATTTTAAACAGATGACTAATGCATCTAGTTTTATGAAGATCTGATAATTACATATTAAGACTTACCAAAAAATGAAGCTCATTTTTTATAATTATAACTCTGAGGATTGGTTGTGGGGCCTCCCTCTTGGATTCTTCACAATAGCTTAATTCCATGGTTTCCATTTGGAAATATATACATGAATAGCTTTTTCTCTGAACTCCCTATCTCAAAATTGTATTTGCTTGGAGTATGTCAAAAAATGCTTCCTTTTCAGTTAATAGGACAGTAATATATATTACTTTTTATCCATGTTATTGATTTAATAAATCTATCTTTTGTGGTTTGTTTTTGGTTTTTTTTTTTGAGCTTTTTCTCTAATTGTTTCAATATTTTATGTAGGTTTGCCTTAGCTCATCTGTTACTATTTCCCAGATGAAATGCTAATTAACCTTCCCCTAATAATCCCTTTAGAAAATTCCCATTGTGGGCACTCATGGATGGTAAAGTCTGGTTTATCATTCAACTCAATATAACTTTTTAATTTCATCCTTAATTTCGTCCACCACCAAGGGAGACTTCAAATTAAAGTTATTAAACTGTCTGTCAATTAACAGGAATGTTTGAATAATTTGTCTTGTACCCAGACTGATAGGTACATGATCTGATTAGACGATTGTTCTTCATGCTAGACCAATACATTATGTTGAAACAGCTCATTTGTATGTCAACACACTTTGAAATCTTGTCCGTGATGGGTGCATGCCCCAGTAAGTACAGTGGTATCCAGCTTCCAGTTGAGCTTCAGGGACACAGACTTCCATGCTACTTGCATTGAATGATCCTATCCATACTGTGCAACTGGTATAAAGTATAACTGCTAAGAAATTATTTGTCTCACCTGACAAATACAGCTTGTCTCAGGCCTGTCTCCACTCACTGTTTCTTGAAAACATCTGGGTGACAAATTTATGGTAAGTGCCTACTGATAATACAGTGTTTGGAAGGAAATATCAAAGGACCTGTACTTTTTCTATATAAAATGTATAAACAAATGCCAATAGGTTTTGTAATGCTCTTAAAAAATCAAAACAAATAGAAGGCCAGTCACAGGTGTTCCACACAGAGGAACATTTTTCCTTTTCTACCAAGCATGTGGGACAGGGACAGGTTTCAAAATCATAATGTGTTTTTGGTGTCACTCTTGAAAAGTTGATAACGTGGTTTCACTGTAGTGTTTCAGTGTGTTAAACTTTAACCTACTGTGTAAGGAAAAGGTTTTTAACTGACTAAAACTGCAGCAATTGTAATACATCCATTGCATAAGAGTATTTTTTTTTTTTTTAATTAGTTTTCAGCTGAAGGTTACTACCTCTTAGCTGGAAATTTATGCTTGGCAAATAATACCTGGTTGCAATGCAATTAAAATCACTCTGCATAAACAACTACTGCAATAAGGCTTTAACTTAAACTTTTTATCTTTTTTTTTTTTTTTTTTCCTGGTATCATATTCAAAGCTATAGCTGTACACTGTACTTTAGGATTCGAATTGTACAACACATCCAGAGACTTTGATTGTAAAAGCACATAAGCATCTCGGTCCTCCAGTGTCTGACAGTAGAAAAATATCCAAAAAGCAATCAAACTGCTATTTTTATGTGTGTCAGCACTCAGATTCAAATATTAAAGACAGGGAAGAGTATACTTACTCTGTATTGTCTTGTCACAGAGAGAGACAAAGTGAAATGCCAACTTCCTGTGATATATGTGAAAAAAGGTTAGTAATTGTTGTCAGAAGTTGCTTAAAAATACTTGTTAGCTGCATAGCCAGCCTTACTAACAACCTTTCAGCAGAGAAACATTTCTTTGTTCATATGCTGATCTAGTTTCCCCTGTGTCACAGAGGAATTTAGGGTGAGGTAGCCACAAGGACAGAACTCATGACATAACATTTGAAATGCATGTCTCAATCATGATGGGTTTAAGAAGGGGTAAGCAATTTCTATTCTTAAGCTTCTATTTTAGGGCATACTTGCACATTCTGTACACAACACTCTCACACCAGTGGAGGTGTCTGCCAAGGTCCTGTCTGGCTGGTTCCCCCACCACAGACAGGATACCTCTTACGACCCCCCAGTGTGCCCAGGTCCTGGCTGATGCCCTGCACCCACAGGCAATGGTTCCACTGCAGGCTTGACTTCTCCACAGTGTCAGGCCTCTGTGTACAGCTATTCCTCCCTGGGGGGGCTGCTGTTTTCACTATTTATTGTTTTCTAACTTAGGTGGTTTCCCTAAGCCAGCAATGGCCTTGTTGCTCACATCACACAGACTAATTGCTTTGACCCGTGTGTACACAGCAGCAGGTCTTGTCCCTTGAGACTCCCAGACCCCATAATTTCTCCAGCAGCTGGCCAGGACTCCCTGGTCCCTCCAATAACCAGTTCCTCCCATGGCCTCACCCTCAGAGACCCATCTGCCCACCCCTGGCTCCCAGGTCACTTTACCTACTTGCCAGCTAATCTAGTTTGCCCTTCGCTAGCACTCACACCCGCTCTTGCTCCAGTTGCTGACACCATTGACACATGGCTCTGACCCCTTGTCTGACTCCAGTTGCTGGTACTTAAACCCCCATACATACACATGCACACCAAACAGAGAGTACTTCACACAGGAAAATAGTTAGAAATGGAGTTTAATAAGAAGATAGCATGGCCTGCACTGATCAGGCACAGGTCATATCCAGACAAGTATACCCACCAGCCAACTGTTTACAGGCAACTGGCCCTTTTTATACCCTTATCCCTCCATTTCCCCATGCTTGTTCCTCCCCGAATCACCCAGATAACTTCCCCTTCCCTTCCTTTGATTCCTCCCCTACACATGTCAAAATAAGCCTTGTGCAATCCTGCAATGTGTCCCATACCCCTAGGTAGCAACACCCCCTCGACTCAAAGAGTGCTTCAGGGTTTACTGATCTTGATGGGTGTCAGACCTGGACCATGGATCTGAGGATCTCCTGGGACAGCCCTGGGAGGGGCCTGGACTGGGTGTCCCTTCCTCTGAGTCCTTAATTTTTGTTCTCGCCTGCCTTTGTGCCCCTGTGCTTCTCTTGGCTTGTGCAGATGGGTCTTTTTGATAGGCTGATGGTGCCTTTGATGGGACTGGGAGTAGCCCAACAGACTATTATTTGGGCTCCCCCTCCTGCTGTTGCTTCTCTGTACTCCTTTGTGGGTATGTAGATGAGCTTTCATCACATAACCTAACATATTTATTTGGGACAAAGGCTGCCCACGCAAACTGAGGTAAAGTTAACATAATGAAAGGTTATGAGGAATACAAGTTTCTTTTATAAACACCTTGTGAATAACCAGAAAGCTAGATGTCAGAGAGCTGTTAGTAATATGTAATCTGACTAACTATTCCCATTGGCTTTGGTTTATAAGGCACTATGTTTCAAAAAATCACTAGTATACACATTTTTTACAATTTCTACCTATATTTATACCTCAGAAATCCCCAATTATGTTGTAATTAACTGCCTTTTAAATTTTAGGGTATGTTTCTTACTATGCAGTGTGTAAAGTACAAAGGTCAGATAATTTGTCTGGGATCTGGAGGAACACAAAGAGGTAATTTGGAATGACAACATAAGCACTTAGCATGCACCTAAAATTGCACTATTGAGAGAGACAGGCCTCCCAATACAAGTGACAAAATATTCTGTGTGGAGAACAGAAATAGGTACGTGTGTTTTTGAAAGAGGTTGGAGGGAGGCAGATCCCATCTACTAAAGGCATTTACATGAAATTCTTCACAACTAAAGGTATTTACATGAAACCCTACACAGGGATCTTTTTGTTTCACTCCATCCATAGAATAATGCTTTAGAGTGGCTAAGAAGGTCCTACTTGTCCATCCCGTTGTGAAAAAGAGACAGTCTATTTTCCAAGGACTCTTATCCCTCAGATGCTCCAAGCCAAACCTTTCACTCTGATTCCTTGTGTTCTTCCATTTTCCTCATGAAGGAATTAATGGAGCAGGAAGCAATACTAAGGGAGAATATTACACCTCCTCCCTAAGGAGGAACTGAATGCAGACCATGTACCACTGTTGGATTCTTCTGTAGCTTACATTGTTGGATGACAGGAAGATCTGCCTTAGGCATCCTTCACAAGAAATGGAAGGTACATGCCTGATGTGCTCTGCCAGTTAAGAGCTAAGGAACAATGAAAAACTAGAATTAAAGAAGCAGTATCTGATACATTCACTCACTCACTTTAAACAGCATCAGCTGCAAAAGTATGTTTCTGACCATCTTTTGGAAAATAATCCTTTCCTTGCCTTGCTTTGCCTTGGAGTTGATGGTTTCCTCAGGAAGAACCAGGGGAGGGAATGAACGATTATGATGAACTGGCAGTATCCCAAGGTCCTCATGAAGATGGATACAATTTTCATAGTAGATTTTTTTCCTCCTCAGTCTTAAATCCACCTAGGAGTCTTTTCGTATGTTTTGTATCAGACTGTTTCCTTCTTGATGGCTCCCAGTTAAAGTTTGAAAATCATACAATTTGCCAACCTCAGTTGAAAAAACGGGCTATTGATTGCTAGGGGCATTGTTTGAGGGCAGCCAAGAGGTGTCAAACCTTTACTCCATATGATATTCTCAGGGCTTCAGCTACAACAGATTGGCAATAGCTACTTGATCTCTAGGGGACTGTTACAAGCTGAAAGCAACTTAGGCCAAAGCAAGAACAGACAAGTGCCAGAGACCCTGCCCTAACAGGTCAACAAAGACTGGAATCCTTTACTAGTAATGTCAAAAATCAGATACACTCGGCTATACCTTTATTTTAAACTTGAATGGGTTAACACTCTGAAAGGTGTTCCAGAAGATGCTCTGCATTGCTGTGTGTTTGTTTTTCCCCCCCCTCAGAGCTAAACTATGTGCTTTTCTGATACCAGAATGCCCCCTCTGGACATTAGGTATCAGTCTGGTGGCAGGCATTTTAATACAGAGATGCAAACCATCCTTCCATTAATAAATTTGCTAGAATACTGAATGTGAGACTTTTGCTGAGAAATCCTTAGAGAAACACAGCTGAGTGAACTTTTGGCAAGCCTGACTCAGTTGCTCTGTACTGCTCACCTCCAAACCAATTTTCCCAGTTGGAGAAACAGTCCATGTGCACCAAGATCATTCAGAGAGCAAACCAATACATGGGCAATATGGATAATTGAGGGCCAAACTTGAATATGTGCTTAAACTGAAGTAAAGAGAATAGTTTAGCCCTGGCCTGCTGGACTCTCAGACTCAGTTTCTCTTTTACTGCATGACTACCTTAGTCACTGTCATGGTTTAACCCCAACTGGCAACTAAGCACCACACAGCCGCTTGCTCACTCCCCCCTGGTGGGAAGGGGGAGAGAATCGGAAGGGTAAAAGTGAGAAAACTCATGGGTTGAGATAAAGACAGTTTAATAGGTAAAGCAAAAGCCATGTGTGCAGGCAAAGCAAAGCAAGGAATTCATTCACTACTTCCCATGGGCAGGCAGGTGCTCAGCCATCTCCAGGAAAGCAGGGCTCCATCACGCGTAATGGTTACTTGGGAAGACAAACACCATAACTCTGAATGTCCCCCCCTTCCTTCTTCTTCCCCAGCTTTATATGCTGAGCATGACACCATATGGTATGGAATAGCCCTTTGGTCAGTTGGGGTCAGCTGTCCCAACTGTGTCCCCTCCCAGCTTCTTGTGCACCTGGCAGAGCATGGGAAACTGAAAAGTCCTTGATTTAGTATAAACTCTACTTAGCAACAACTAAAACATCTCTGTATTATCAACACTATTTTCAGCACAAATCCAAACCATAGCCCCACACTAACTACTATGAAGAAAATTAACTCTATCCCAGCCAAAACCAGCACAGTCACTGAGCTATCAGATCCTTTGGGACATAAAAGGTTTGTAGGGTGCAAATTTGTTCTGATGGAGATTTCAAATATTTTATGGTTCTGTTTGCTTGCAAGTATTCTAGATAATGTGTGACCACATTATTAAGGACACTATAAACTTTTCAGCCGAGGTTCATTGCTGTTTTTCCTTGTATAGGTCTTTTAGACTAGCTTTCAGCAGCAGGGTGAACTTCAGGCAATATGCCCAATAGGCAGCACATTAATTATATGAACTGAAAAAGACCAATGCATTTGCAGACCAAAAATACATTCAGAAGGAGTTATAGCTGTGGGAAAAAATATCAATAACTTAAGGGTTGTAAATATTCTAGAACTGCAGCAGTAGTTTTAAAAGCAGGATTTCTAAAAGACAGGAAATTTAGAGTAAAAGCAACAGAGAAAGCAATAGCAATCAGGAAAAGGAACACAAATGGAGAATTAACACTGTGTAACACAAAACACTTTTCAGCAGTAACAGCTGGTGACCAAATGAAGATGGCTGGGACTGGGAATTACCTAACTCTGCCAAAAATAATTATTCCTGATTTCCCCTTTCCTTCTACCCAGCACACACAGAAAATCACATCTCCCAGATGAAATCAGTCAACCAGCTAAACAAGCCTGGTCTCTTTCTCAGTACAAATCCCCCAAATGAGCAGGCAGCCTCTAACCTTCTGTTCTTCAATTACTGACCTCTTCCCCATTTTCCCTTTTCACCCCTTTTAACAGTATCCCAGGCCTCGCATATAGCTCAATTCTTGTTGTTGCTTTTGAAAACTGCTAGAAAACTTCTTTGTCTTTTTCCTCTGGGGCTTCTGGAGTTACTCCTGAAGTGCACATAGAACAGTTATATTACATTCAGCAAACCAGGAGGTAAATCTGCTTTTAGCTGCAAAGAGCACCAAAAAGGCTGCTTGTTAACCAGCTCAGAATATTCCTTTTTTTGAGTGGAAGAGTCAGAGGTTAGAACCTACTAGCCTTTCTGTTCCTTCTCTGACTGAATTCTGATACTGAAGGAATGGACATTTTAATTTCTTTTTTCTTAGTTTTTTTTTTTTATTCTATAGTTTTCTAATAACAAAATTATGCCAATAACATAGCTCTGGTGGTAACCTTACCAGTTTTGCAGATTTTATTGGCAGAGGAATCGGAAAAGCCTTTCAAAGCTCTGCTTTTACAACAGAGAGGTTGATTGTAATGCAGATAGAACACACAATAGCTTAACCTCCTCTTAGCTGTTCTAGAGACAGTGAAAGCTCCCGTCACATGGCAAAAGTACAATCATATTCTTCCTCTAGATTTTTTCATGGAAGTGGCTGGATTAGGCCCATATCCATTGCTGTTTTCTTTCTGTTGTGAGATTGGCATTAAGAAAAAGCAGCACCTCTTTACGTCTTTACCCATTCCCCTGCACTACAAAAATGCAGAGGAGATTTCAGAGGAACTTAGAGAAGAAGCCTTCTGCAAGCATCTGCTGGAGAGAAGGGTAGTTACATTAAATGGACCAACAAGCACATTTATTTTATATGGTTTTATTTTGTGTGTTTGGAAAAGGTGCCAAATGTGAAATGGAAAACAAAGTCCTAATAGCAATGAAATATAAAAATCTGAACTAAGAAACAATGCCTAAACATGAGTGTGTGATTAACCTTATTTAAGGCAATAGGTTCCAGTTCTGGAAAAGGCAAAAGTTACTGTTTAAAAGAAAGAGGAAGGATGAGGAGGAAAACGAAGACTGTGTTGCTCATAAGCTGTGAGATGAAAGAAGATGTTTGGACGTTTGACATGAGCTGAGTGCCTGCTCCAGGTCTCCTCTATGCTGGATGTGTGCTAGTGCTAACACATTGGCAGAGACCTAGGGTAGCAGAAACTTTTGGCTAAGTAGCAGTGTTTTGGTAAGAGTAGCTAGCAAAGTGAAGAATGTCCTGTGGGCACAGCAAGCAGGCTCACTGAACAGTATGAAGCGTGGACTGCGGGATGAAGGAGAGCAGTGGCTACCTGGGTCACACGTCACAAGATTAGCTGTATTCCCAATTAGGCCTGGTTACCCAGAAAGGTTTGATATTCCTAAACTACCAGCTAGATGCTACTGCATGAGGAGGAAAACAATCTGCTGACCTGGTAATTGCATTATTAAAGAAGAGGACACTGAATATTTATAGTTATTCTTCAGAAGTAAAGTATTGTGTGTTATGTGGTTTATTTACCTTAACCGCCTGATTTCAGTGGAAGCAGTCTGCTTCTGTCTTTAAAATTGTCTCATAATTTTTTTCCTTTTTTTTTTTTAATATAGTACAGTGGGAAAAGTAAAAGTAGTGTTTCCCTCTGACTAGTCACCATCATCAGGGTTTCTATTTCTCCTGCTGTCTGCAACTGAATTTTTAATTCTGTTCAATATTTCAGTCATCTTATCATGCCTAACAGGCTGAGTAAACAGGCAACGGTTTCAATTTCCAAAATTTGATTGGATAGTGTGTTCATCTGGATGGGCGTTTGCTCAGATTAAGTCCCCTGTAAATTAAAATCTGCGCTCTACATTAAAAGCAGATATTCTTAAAGCAGATGCCCTCTTCTCAGAGGCAGCTATATGTTAAGTGAGAAACATTACATCCATGATCTTCTGTACATGAACCCAAGAATTAAAATTTTACTTGAATTTCCCATTGCAGAAAGAGATGTGCATTAGATTAGTTATTTACTTTTGCACTCTAGTCTACTTCTTGTCTTTGATCTGCAAAGCTAAGAAGTCATTATGGTTAGGTTTCTTGCACAGCTTATCTCTGTTCTAAGTATATGCACAATATAAATATTAAGCAGAAGTTCCAAAAATCTCTTATGATATCTCTGTAAATGCCACAACCAGCAGTCAGCATAGTGTGCAATATTTCTAAGCTGTAAATGCCATAAAGCTCTAAAGGTGATAACTTATTAATCATCACAGGACTCTGTGAAATAAAGAAATAAACTGTTAGACTTCACTTTTAAATATTGAAAATGAGATGAAAGGCAGATGAAATGAATGAATGAATGAACGAATTAATGAAATAATTAATGTCAAACAGGCAGAATTAGAACTCATTTCTGTAGCCTCCCTCCTTCACATTCTCTAATTTATACAAGCTGTATTTCACTTCCAGACTCCCTTATCCTGTATTTTCAGACATATTTACTGATACTTACTATTCTCCAATTGTTTTGAATTTGCCTTCATGAAAATTTTCATTTCTCTGTTTTGCAAGTTCATTTTCTCCTGGGTGTGACCAAAACATGCAAATACACGTTTTAAAATGAATCTATTAGTCTTACATTTTCTCATGTATGATTTTTCTCAAGGGTTACATTTCTCCACAATTAAAATGCATGCTTCATTGCCTTCCTCAGTTTTTAGTAATTATAAATTCTGCTGAGTATAAACTGTTGCTAAGATATGCTCACATAGCAAAAGCAGCCAAGCCTAAACATAGAAAGGTGTAGGATATTGTTCAGAACCTCACCAATAGCTCATCTGAAGATAATCATGTTTTTCTCTCTTTTGCTAAATAACTTTATTGTCAGTTGTGATTTGGTAAATTTTCCAGTCTGAGTGCATACATTTTAGAGAATTTATGCAAAAGAGCAAGTCTAAATGAAGACATTGCTGTATATAAAATATATGTTTCTTCATTGTTTAATAAATATTCAGCTTGTTATCATCACTTCAGTGGAGAGTTATGCCTAGCCTTAAATGTCTAGGTAGATTTTGTCTGATACTATCTATTAGTTTGGCAGCTTCCTGGTTCATAGCTTGCTTATTTTGCTTTGGTCTTTTGTATTAGGTTGACCTTTCCACAAGGCAGACTGGTCCACCACACGTCTTGCATCTATGAATTTGCTGAATTTGAATGTCACAGAAATGCCATTATTATTTCAATAGTATCAAGTCTTTTTAATTTCATTATACTAAACAGACAGGGTCATGTAATTGTTACTGAAATAATACGCATATTTATTTTGCCAGTGGATATATGGTATACACACTGCAAGTTTTTCAGACTTATTTGTGGTTTTAATGCTGTTATTCATAGTCTTTGTCTGCCAGCGTGAATAACACGAGTGCAAGTATTACCATGTACAAAGTGTTGCAGGACTAGATTTGAAAATAACAATGAATTTAGGTAAGAGGTTTTGTTCGTTTGCCTTTTGTTTTTACTGTTAGATGGTGCAGTTAAATCGGATTCTATTTTCTGTGAAAAACATTATGTCCATAATCACCCAGTATTCTAACATTCTGCCATATGTCATATGATGGTTATATTAATAAATTACCATAGTAATTGTATAAATTAATTTTACGCTTCCACAAAGTTAAATAATATTTGTATAACAGGAGAGTCTGTTCCAAGAAGGGCATATTGCCAGAATTACAATGGGATTTAAAAGCCTAATCATGCACTGAAAACTGCATAGTTTCTGTTAAAATGTGTGTGGCTTTTCAGCTTGAGGCAACTGCCCACAGGTTTCTGAAGGTTCAAGATCAGCTTGCTACTACAGGTCCACTGAAGAATACCAAGTAAAAGATTAGCTGGGATAATAAGGAAGGTGTTACTACTAGAAAGGAAGGCAGGTGAATGAGTTAATTTTTTAGTATGTCAGCTGACATCAAGACAAATGGGGATGATGCATTATATGTATGTATGGCACTGAAAAAAACCAATCACTGGAATGCTGTGCTTTAAAGATAAAACTAGAAAGGCACTTAGAAAACAAGAAGTTTGCTTGTGTAATGTGCTCATGGTGAAAGACAAAAGGAAATTAGCCTGTTTTGCTTATTAATCTAGATGATGCTTTTTTACCTCAGTCTAATCATGAAATGCTTCAGTCACGAGACTTTTGATATTCCTAATTGTCATTAGAAGATTTACAGATTTGTTACTTGAAAGTTAAAACCAAATAATTTAAATCAGAATAACAGTTTGACTAGAAATTATGATTAGATGGAGTAAGACTCAGACTAAAATGACCAAATTTGTTTCTTCCGATTGTGTCTAAGAAGCAAATTCTTCCAAGGTTAAGATCTGTTCAGTATCACATTCATGTATTGTCATTACTGTCAATAAGTGGGACCGTATCTGTTTACACAAGTGGAATCTGAGCAACTCGGTCAGAATTCTCCTTGGATTTAAAATGAATTCTGTGTTCTGGTATTTTCTGTTTCTGTTACTGCACAAAATTGCTACTATGACAGAACAATATCATGCTCAATTTACATGGGTAAAGTCAATAATACGCTAGGCTAAACTGATCTTTTCAATATTCGTCTGTTTTAACGGCTAAAGCACACATGCTATGCAAAGAAATGTGAGACTATAACAACAAGTTGGGGATTAGGAGACCTAAAATAACAACATGCATTTTGCTGAATACTGTGTTATTAAGCCCTAAACATTTCCCAAAGGTAATATATTGTTTTAAAAGAGTTTTTAAAGGCATTTATAAAATTCCCAGTGATAGAAATTAACTGTGAAACTGTGTTTGCATGCACTCACTTGAATAGAAAATTGTAGTAAGTTCAAAATTATTTGTCACTTTTTAAATCTGCGTGCATATCAATGATAGATAAACTATCCTATATATATGCATAAATTAAATTTATTATGTATCTTTGAATGATGTACGTATTCTATGTATTTAATCACATTCACCTTTCCAGTTATATGCAATAAATTACACATTTACTATAAATATGTGATGGAATGATGCTTGGCTTCTGTGCCAGTTATAATTTCCAGTTTCCAGGTCCAAGCTGTTATTGAATTGCGCATTGGTGGAATGGAGAATTCTTGACTTTATAACACAATTTATAAAATATGAAGTGACTTTGGGCAAAGCTGTTGTGTTTGGAAATGGTATTATCTTTGCCCATCTCGTAGCCTTATTTTTCTATTGATGTACCTTGGACTGTAGGTGATCTATTGCTATAGATACCATGTTTGCAACCCACATGCCACTGACAGCCAGAACTAACTCCATGACCTTTTTGATCTTCATAACAGCTGATCTCTCCTGAGACAATTGAATGTATTTGAAATACTTCAGTCTAACGTAAAACCCAGTATTTTTTCCTGTCCTGAGTGCATTTTATATATGTGTGTATAATTTTTAACTCCTGGAGAAATGTATTCAAATGCAAAGAGTTACTACAAACTGTCTCTGTGCCCAAGATTTTATGACACTAATTACATATCTGTAAAGTTGTCACTGATATCCTTAAAATATTATAATTGCAGCACCGACACTAGCTTCTGTTTTGGCAGTTAGCTGCCACTAAGTACTCAAATAATTTTGTAGATCTGGACTCCTGTTTCTACTCACATTTATTATCCTCAGAAATAAAGAAACATCAGACATTAATAGAAAGTGAACAAAGCAGATGAATGAACAGGGCAAGTGCTGGATTAGGCATGTGGAAGGTGATAGATTTCTTTGGGGAAGAAAACCCTTTTTTGGATTGCAGCACAATAGTCTGGAAAGAGAAAATCTCAGGAAAATGTTACATACGATCAATTTGCAGAAAGCTAAAGCAAATTATCTGACTTTAACAATGTCTCATTTCACATACCAATGCAAAGTTATTTGCAAACTGTGTGATTATTGCACTTGGGACCAGGATTTAAAGTATTCAGGAGCACAGTTCAAATTGATCTCACTATTGTCCTCAAATCTTTTCATAATTTCAGAATAAAGTGATAGAAATATGGATTAGCTTTGGAAATCTACTTCAGGCAAAAAATTAAACATGTCGAATTTCTTTAATTATACCTCTGTTTACCTATGCAAGGAAATACCTTTTATGCTGGAACAGAACTCATTTTCTGTAAGTTTTAGCAGAGGGTTACATAAAGGCTTGAAAAATATCTTTACTTCAAAAGACTTTGCAGATGAATCTTGAAAAAGATTACTGCCTTTCCAATAGTTACTTATCTCTGAGTGCACTAACCATGATGAGTTGTTGGGGTTGATTTCTTTCCTTGGGGGGTGAGGAGGGAGAGTCTGTGTTGACTTACCTACCTCATAACCTTCTTTAAGCCTAGGAAGGCTGCTAAATCTATACCATTTGCAAGGTGAGCTTTCATTTTGTCTCTCTCATTTGCAGTTTTTCAGGTATATGCTCTGCTACCTTTTTTAATATTCCGTTTGACTTTTCTTGGCAAGGACAAAGTTACAGTTGTGTCGCAGGAAACCCTTTGGGGAAAACAAAACCAACAAATCTGATGTAATCATTTAAGTTTTCTGCAGTGCAACAAACAACAAAATAACCAAGATCCTGTTTCTCATTAACACTAGGACCACCAGTTATCTTTCTTACAAAATATAAATACATAATTTACTACCTAGAGCCATTTTTACTGCCAGGATGGGCCAGAACGGGATAAAATGATTTCAGTGTATTCAAGTGCTAGAGCTCACATTTCCTGACTGGTAGTGAACAGTAAGAGCTCTATAAACATTAATGACATTCAAATAGATATAAATTACCCTGAAGCTGGTGACTGTTACTTCAAGTAAAAACAAATCAAAATCACCTATATGATGTAGGAATTTAGTAATTCAAACAATTTATGTGATTCAGGAAATATTATCCTATTTTTCTGTCCTTCCTATAAGACAAAATCAAGCCAAGTGATTTAAGCTTCTGTGTAGACAGGACTGAAAACTTCTGATCTGACCTTTCCTTTCGTGAGCTGGACGAATTCTGCCTGAGTTATTTGGAAGGAAATGGCATATAGTTATCTTCTGAAGTTGACTTATGATTATTAAAGTTTGCTCACTCTACTATGAAGTGACCTATATCTATGATTGCTTACATTTGAACCAAAATATCAACATTTTGATCATTTTTATGTGAGAAAAAAAACAAAGCAGAACAAAAACAAAACCCAAAAAACAACAATTGAAAATATTTTTAAAAGTTCGCAATGAAATCTTCCCTTTACCTGAGTCACTTGTTTTTAATGTATCTGTTTCTGTGATCTAAACATAAGATTTTGAACATTTCTGAAAACCTTTCAAAGTTATGGGAACTTCCTAGCCACCTAGGAAATACTGTGAATACACCAAGGAGCTAAGAAATGCTGATTTAAAAAAATAAATGAATACATGAGTGACTGAATAAAACAAAATCCTGTAATAAAGTTTCAGGAGACTGGCTCAAAGCTTGCTCAAGTCAATATAAAGAAGTTAGACATGCAGAAAGCTAGGCCAAAATTTGCTGACTCTTCTACTGTTCCATTTCCAATTATGTGAAATCTAATTATTATATAAAAAGCCCCATATTTTTTCTGATCAAGGACAAGTACATTACCATATTGCTGCTTTTCATGCAAAGAATGAAATACCCTCATAAGCATATGATAACATCACGAAAGGCACCAAAAATGTTGAAAAATGTAATAATATTTGAAAAGTTATCTTTTATAAGAAAAAAAGGTGTTATTATATAGTATTTTGTGTTTATTTTGAAGACTGAATGGATGCAGATTAAAATATGCTAGTATAATCATGTCCGTTACTTTGACTTAATCAATAGAATCAATATTTGTTCT
The DNA here is from genome assembly GCF_034638445.1 of Ciconia boyciana. Taxonomy (NCBI): domain Eukaryota; kingdom Metazoa; phylum Chordata; class Aves; order Ciconiiformes; family Ciconiidae; genus Ciconia; species Ciconia boyciana. The sequence continues at coordinate 180,681,999 of NC_132934.1, forward strand.
AGTTTCGGTGGCAGTTGAGTCCTCACACATATTCACAGTGTTCAAATGTAGTTATAAATGACAGTTTTGTCAATTCTTTAAGCCTAAACTTTTACATTAACAACAAGTAGTTGTTTCATGAACCTTTGTAATTCTTCCTCACAGTTCTACTCTTGTCACAGGCAAGAATCAAGTGACTATATGATACACTTGTGTTAGCTGTGATTGTGAGTAAAACTATTCGTAGTGAGAAAGAATGACAGCAAAAGATGTAGCCACAAAATATTATAACAGTCCATCAAACTGACTTTGCTACTTCTGCTTGATGCTTGATATTGAATTAGTACAAGAGGATGGAGGGAAAAAGATCATCCTACAAACCTAAGTTGAACATAAAGAAAATGTTCATCTTTTCTGTAACAAAGAATTCTCTGAGAGCAGAAAAGACCCAGATCAGTGTATTGAAACAAGATGGTCTGGTATTGAGCCAAATTGATCTTCACAGGTCCTACATAAACAGTGGAGCTATTTTATTTAAGGTCTGATTCTTCAAGACAATTCTTAATTAAACATTCATTTCATTAATTTCATTAATTACACTAAAGTTTTTTTGTTGTTTTGTTTATATCTTTGGAGTCCACAAATGGCATAAACTAGTATAACAGATGCTGTGTGTTTTTGTATAAATATCTTTATATGTGGACATTATCTATATAGATATATGTATAAAGGTATTATGCATACATATATCTGCAAATATATATCTATATATTTTATTTGAATCTGCCTATTTATCTATCTATCTATCCATCTATCTATCTATCATTGAATTATTGCACAATAATTACACCAATGATTTTCCTTCTGTAATTTAAACCTTTAACAAAGAGAAAATTTATTCAAGGAATAAATGAAAGCTTTCAGAAAGTTTGAAACTTTTTTGTAAATGACCTTTCCCAAAGCAAGGCTGGTTGTTTTTTAGCCAAAAATCAACCATTTTTCTCACTTCAATTTCAAGCATTGGGAAAAAAAACACAAACAAAAACAGAAACAAAAGCAAAACAAAACAAAAAAACCTCACACAGAGATTTGAAAATACCACAGTATGATTTTGAAAGTACTTAGTATTTCTAAGCAGAAATCTTAAAATATAAGACCAATACTAATAGCAGTGACAATATTATAACTTTATCTAATTTCACCAGTCTTTCAGCTCTTCAAGGTACTGCTTCCTGAACCAATTCAAGATATAAAAAAGTATTAACAGAGTTCAGAAAACATTACTTAGTCTGATATAGCACTGCACATCCCTGTAATGAATCTAATGTTTTGAGAAAAAAATATAGAAATCTTGACATTTTATCAGTAAAGACACGTCTTTTTTGACAGGACATTCAATATGCTACTGAAAAAAAGGAACTAAAAGAAGAAAGCATAACACCCTTATCTGTATATATGAGCAGAACTCTGTATTACAATGATCAGATTTTATCATTAACTACTAAAGTTACAGTCTACTTTTTGTGTCAATCTATGACTGGATTTTATCATTCCAGACAACAGCTTCAAATATGTGATAAAAAAGTTATAGCATTCCATCCACCCCTAGTATGCTTTAAAAGCAATCTGTGTTTCCTAAAAAAACTGTGAACAACAATAGTGATGATTACTATTACATACATCCGCTCTCTAAAGAAAACACTGGGTTTAGAAGGAAAGAAAAAGTTTCATTCATTTGAAAAAAAAAAAAAAAGAAGGTATTTAATATTTGATTTGTTTCAGTTTATTGATTTTGAATTGATGCAGAGATGGATATGCTGACAATTTAATTTTGATACTCGTTACACAGTTTAACAAACTAGATTATGTTTATTCAAGTTTTACCTATTTCAAGAAAGCTGTGGAAATCTTCTAAAACCAATTCTAGAACTCTTTTGAGTTCTAGAATTCTGAGTTTGAACAGCTTTTTATTGACAAAGACAAAGATTTTAAAGATTCATACACTATGGTCATTAACCATAGGATTATTGACATTACAGGAGAGAGCTGGACAAACTTCAGTTGAAGGCTGCAAATGTTAAACTCCCAATGGTTTATTTTCATTATTCTTATTCTAGTAGACAGTAACTAGCTGAAGATTGTATACAGTCTGATGTGAGTTTGCACATGATTCTTAAAACTTATCTTCCCTGGGTCTGCAATAGGTGCTCTAATAACAGCAATAAAGCATAAATTAAACTTGAACTTTCTACTCAGCCTTTTGCATTTTTCCATAGTTATTTCTTCAGTGATCTGGCTCCTAGTTTGCAATTCCTTGTACTTCAGAGAATCCATCCAGCCCATTGGTTCCTGGAAATAACAAGATCCACTCACTTACATAATTATATTTAAAAAAAAAAAAAACAACAACACAACTTTTCTGAGCATATAATCTGATACTGATTCAGGAAACCATCTTGTATACAGAAAGTAAGACAAATTGGTAGGTTGACATTCTTTCATTTTTCCCACTTTACTGCAGAAACTTTCTTGTAGTGATCTGTGGTGCTCTGTAATGCTTTGGCATTTTTGGTTCTTCATTATTTTTGTTTTTAACTGGAGTCCATATTTATATTTCCTGTATACCTCTGATCCCAGATATACCAGAATTTACTCCAAATTACTCTGGGGGGAAAAAAGCAAACAAAAAACCAAACCATGTTAAAAAAACCCATGACTGCTGTCATCCTTTATTTTTGGCACTGTGGTAGGCTCCTGCTCACCTAGCTTTTGGCGTGGGATGCAGTTATTGAAGCACAGGTGTTCATTGTCATTTGAGATTCCTGGGGGGTGGAATCTGAGATGTCTATGAGGGACTAGCATGTATGACCTAGGATCTATGGGAGACTATGCCTCTAGAGAGGCAAGTAGAGGCCAGCTGGAATACTCTAGATCCTCTGAGATAACACTAGATATCCATATGTAAGCATCTCAATACCAAAATAGATGCCTATAAGGTAGCTGCTTACATCAGAAGCCATCCATTCTTCTTTTATAAACAATGGGAAAAAATGATGCTTTTACATCAGAATGTTCCCACCTCAGATAGCTAAACCTAATTAAAAATGTAATCCAAAAAAACATAGTCAAGGGGTGCTCATTTTTTAAGGCATCTAAAACTTGCTTGTTGACTTCCTCCTTAACCTAAAAGCCTTCTGTGAAATGTGGGAAGAGAAATTTCCTCACACGAGAAGCTGGAGCCCTGTTCAGTTGTCCACAAACAGGTCTTTAGAAATGACCAAGAATACCTCAGAGGTGACATATATAACTGAGGATCTAGGGAAGACCCATGTGATTCTGGAGTAGCAGCTGGAGGCCAGCTAGAGTACCTTATGGCATTCCAAATTGCATTAGACATCTGTATGTGGGCATCTGAACTGAGGCTTGAGGCGTGCAAGCTAGTCATCTCAGGCCAGCTTTATAGTCACTGGAAGAAATGCACAGCTTCTCAGCAAAGTTCATGTGATCTATTTTAGATGTCTTCTTTAACGTAAGATAAGTTCCTCCCCGACTTAGAGCTGCTTAGTGGCACCAAGATCTTGATGATCCTCTGAAGTGCTAAGCATTAGACCAAGAAAACATGTAGACAGGTATTTCATTTTTAAGCTCATAATGATTTACATTAAGTTAAACAATTGCTCGAGGACATTTACTGGATCATGAATAGACTGAATGGCTTACAGGATTAAGCCTTCAACAAAAACTAAACCCAGGATTTCATCAAAGACAGGAAAGAAAAAAAAAAACAAAACTGGAAAGGACAGAAGGGCAGTGTTTAATTTCTTTGTCAAGTCCAAAAAAAGATGTAATCCATTTAGTGCTTTGCTAGGATTGACATTTGGTTTCATCTGACTTGAAATTCAGGCCAACCCTTTTGAGATACTAATGCTTACAGAATTTGATCTAAATATTGAGAAAGGTGACTCTACAGCCGTTAGCCAGGAGAATGTCATTTTGGGGTAGAAACATGTTTCTTTTCATGCTGAGAATTTTTGAAAGGTAGTCGGTCAAGGGAAATGCAATATGTTCTGATTTTGTGTGTCAGAAATTTTTGTAGTCTTAGGAGATTAATTTTTTTTTGTTCCACTGGAAATTTATAAAACTTAATTAATTAAAAATATGTATTCAGATAGAACAATGTAAAAGTAACAGGATGTGCTGGTTGCTGCTTAGTTGCTGTCTGGGGTTAAACCATGACACAGGAGCAATACTTTGTCTCTTCAGTTAAACAGCTGAATTTACTGGGAAGTTTTTTCAGTAGGTTTATTGCTAAAACTGAGACACAGGCTCCCTAATACATAACATAGACACTATTAAAGAGTAATTTATGCAGTAATTATACCTCCAGCTGTGACATAATCCTACTCTCTCCTACTTATCATACTTACTAGTATGATCAGCTAACCAAAGTAGTGTCATATGCATTCCTATTACAGCTTCCTAATTTAGAACTTCCATGTTGGCATCAGCCCATAAGAAGGAGCAATAGAAACAACAGAAGCAACCCACAACCATCCAAGTTGCCTTTCACATCTGGTCTGTCAGTATTTTGAAACTATGTCAAAATTAAAATGATTAAGTAGCATTATAAATATCACTCTCTTGAGATATATGTATATATTCTTCCACTTTAACACACTTTGGTCTGTTATGAAGTACTTCTGTCATTCTTTATCATCATTATGAGAAAAATAATGTTGTCATATACACAAACTTTATAAGCTTCTTTAGGGATTTTATCAAAAGGAAGTTGCTAATCTTTACCTGTGATTGCCTCTTACTGAAAGACTTCAAAAGACTTTTACATTTCTTTCTTTCTTTCTTTCTTTCTTTCTTTATTTTGATAAGATAAGTGATCCTGAAGCAGTTACAACCTCCTGGAAATTAAATAATTTTCTGTAACAATTTCAATTAAATGATAGTCAGTGACGGAAGGAGAATAATTTTTCTACAATTAATTTTCTCATGCTATGAAGTCATAGAATGTAGGTGGAATTATTTATTACATTTTATAGTATTGAAAACACAAACAAAAGCAGAAAACTCTCAAAAAAACTGTTTGGAGATTGTGTTCCCATAAATCTGTAGCATTTTGAAGGGGAAAGAGGATTCTTTTCATTAAGAAGTATTCCTGTATGTTCTTAGGCTGTGCAAATTTCTTCAATGAAATATAACTTAAAAAAATATATTTGTCTTCTCCTCCTACTTCCTCCTATTCTCTCCTCTTCTTTCAAGAATCTAAATGGATCCCTAAAGGTCTAAACAAAGAAAAATCACTGTATAAAATTTAAGGAACAGGACATGGAGATTTCTTTAGAAAAATCCATGGAAAAGTAATCAGTGAATGAAAAGGCTTGATATACAAAAAAGCGATAGGTTAGTAGGTGCTTCAAGGATGTCGTTCTGTGGCGTTTATATACCTGTGGTACATAAATCCTGTACCTCCAGGATTTAACTCCAGGAATGAATACAAGTTACAAGGCTCAGAAAGCTTAATGAATGAAGAAACCAACATTAACTATTTGGTTTTGTCATCAGTGATAGTCTTTTGATCAAACCGATCTTCCTTTTTTTTCTTTTTTTTTCTGCTCATAGCTAAGCTTTGGTTTCGTTTATGTTGGTTGCAAAGAAAAGAACATTCATTTGCTTTCCTTTTTAAAGGTGATTCTCCTTTTTTCTTCAAGTAAATTTCAGAACAGAGGAGAAACACAGCAGGACATTTCAAGGGGGGAGTGGACTTAATTCTGTCTTTCAATCATTTCTTCCAGAGAAAAGCATTTGCCTTTCAAATCTGCGTGGTAGGTCTTAGCACTGAGATTTAGAGCCTTTTCCTTAGTGTCATCATAAGATCTACTTGTTTAGATAATATAGGATATGGGAATCAAATCTGCTCTGAGAGTCCAGTTACACTTGACCTTTTTATGTATATGTGAGGAGAGAGCAATTACCTTTGAAGCATTCTATTTGGACTTTATCATTACATTTCCTATTCTGATCTTGCTTTGAAGAAGTTACTAGTCTGATTACAGCCTTGTCTCAATTAAGCACTTGTTTATGGTGTTCATTTTAGAACTACTTTGTAAAATGTAACAAAAAGCCTTTTTTTTTTTTTTTTTTACTTTGTTTTTAATGTAAGGAAAATTAGTTTGGGCTAATAGCTTTTTTTTCTCTGTAACTTGAGTGTTTAATGTGTTTGCTGATTCCATTGCTTATCATGTTTTAATATTCCACTGGCTTAGTTGTGAGAGTTTACGTAAAGTGTTTTAGGCTACTGGTATGATTCCTGAGACCCTTTAAGGCTTGTGAAGAAAGGTAAACTTACTTGGCAATTGGAAATAAGCTTAGCAACTTTGATGGACTTGCTGGTCTGAATTAGGAAAACTTCACTGGAGGGTTTTCTTCAAGTGAAATTTTACTTTTCTTTTTAGGTGATGCATTTTTGTGCTTTTATTATAGAAACAAAAACAAAACAAAAAAGCTGGACCAAACCGGAAAGTCACTTCCAGGGTTTTACAACACGGTGAGTGGTGTATGTTTTATGCGGTAGAACAAGGCCGTTTGAAATCAAGGCACATTTCACCCGGACGACTGATCAGCAAGCGTGGTCTCACAATGACCCCTGCCGGCTGCACCAGCACTCCCTGCACAAGTGGCCAGCAAACACATGCTCCAGCATTGCAAACTCTTTGCACCCTTCGTGCAATTCATGCATATGTGTGAATGACACAGAGTTTGGGAAATGACACTGAGTTTGGGAAATGTTCGGTATTTATTTTTTGAGTTTAAACAGAAAGAAAGGATAGATACTAGATCCCATATTGATGTATTTGGTAACAGGTAAAATAAACCAATGTGACAAAGCACATTGATCACGAAGGCAAAGCATGTGACTCCATTCAACAAAACTTACAAAATAGTCTATGACTTTGGACAATGACTATCCAAAATTCTTTGGGACAGCAATTTACAGTGTTCTAAACTGTGGTGCATAATAATACACCCACCACCTAAATACAGAAGCAGAGAAATTCTATTCTTCTTATGCCATCCTCCTTATTCCTGCTTTCCAGGCCATCAAATCTGTTAACAAAACTTATTACTTCAATTCTAACAAAACTATTATAAATCAAAAAGTTATACTCTTTTCTTTATTCATAAACAGCTGTGAACATTCCCCTGAATCTGTTTCTGCCTGCTACTCTAGCTTTAATACTCAGCAAAATTACAGAAGGAGACAGGTGGGTTTTAATTAACTGATCCTGGAGATCTCATTTAGGGCTATGAGGAATCTCAAGTCACTTTCTTCAGTTAGAGGAAAATCTGAGCAAAGCCCACTACTGACCTTCAAAAAAGAAATGAAGGAGAAAATTACATCCCCACTAGCTTTTGCTAACTTTCTAGAAATTTTAAAAATTCATCCCATTTGAAGGGTTACATACCTTTCAGGAATGAATGTTCTATGGAAGACAAGAGGTTGAAATGGATCACTGGATCTTAAGCTGTTACTGAAAGGGCAACAACAGAAATGAAATAAGGAAAATGGGAAACATTAGAATAATTCTTATGAAAGCAGTGTTGTCATGATTTTTAAGGAAATTTTGCTTTTAGTTTTGTGAGTTTTTTCCAATTTTGCAATCTTCCCTGTCCTTAGAAGGACTTTTTTTCTTCTCTTCTCTTCTCTTCTCTTCTCTTCTCTTCTCTTCTCTTCTCTTCTCTTCTCTTCTCTTCTCTTCTCTTCTCTTCTCTTCTCTTCTCTTCTCTTCTCTTCTCTTCTCTTCTCTTCTCTTCTCTTCTCTTCTCTTCTCTTCTCTTCCCTTCTCTTCCCTTCTCTTCCCTTCTCTTCTTCCTTTTTTTAATATCCAAGGACTTTTTAAAGTGCTGAAATCTAAAACTATTAACTAGCAAACTTAAAAAAGAAAGCCAAATGGAAGTGGATATTGATTCACTTTTCCTCTAGTTCAAGTCATGAAATAAACTCTGTGTGTGTGTGCATTTAAGTGAAATCAAGTCCTGCATGAGTAGCTTGCTATTGCCATTATATCTACAGAATAGCTTGAACTTATCTGCCGGTACAATGGTTATCATTCGTTGGTAAACAGCACACAACTGACTATGGAGAGATAAGATAGCAACTGAATGAAGACACATTACTGGAATTCAGAAATATCAACTGACTACAACTTGAAGCCTTTTGAAAAAAGATAGGAAACAATGTGTCAGGATGAATTTCTGAAAGCAAGAAAAGCTTGATGCATGGTTTGCAAGAAAGCTGAGACTCAAGATTTTGGTCCTTCCTTTTGATACCTGCTTTTCAGAAAACATTGAGATTGATTATAAAGTTTTATTTGTTTTAACAGAAATGTCAATCATTTCAAAGCTAAGAACATTTTGAAGGACCTCTTCTGAGTTACGTAGTTTGCGATCGTGTTTTTGTTGACCTGTTACTAGAACCTCCAAGTATTTTAATTATTTATTTTATTTTACTTCTTTATAGCAGAAAACAAACAAAAAGTAGTCTTACAGATTTCGATCTCTTCTCTATATTAAAAAGAACTTTAGTAGCACTTGTATGGTTCATATTTGAGATTCAGGATCTCAGTTTTCATGTAGCAATTTTAAATTGCATCCTTTAAGGATTTCTATGAAGGCAGTCAGCCCATCTGTACAGATGAGGCAACTTCAGTCCCAATCTAACCACCACCTGAATAGCTAACATTGCCTGGAGTAAAAAAACATAACTAGGATTTCTTGGTTATAATCCACTAGCTAGGTTTTCCAACAAAGTTACAAGAGGATACATCCTAAATAATATAATCAAGAGATGTTAGTTAGTGAGAAAGGGCTTATACCACAAGCAGTTTCATGATACTGTTCAAAAATCTTATCGCATTTCTTTAGTAGTCAAGACCCTATGCCAATGAATAGTTTCCTTTTCCTTTTGAAGAAAGAATACAAAGTCAGTTCCTAATCTCTTTAGAGAATCCTTATTAATCAGTGTAATTTTCAAACATTAAGCTAAATTTTATATGATTTATTTTTAATCCCTTACAGCAGAGAATTCTCCTAGAATTCTGTGTCTAGAAATCAATAAGCACACCATATGTAGGCTCACAGTTTAAGCAGTGCATCATACTTGACTTACAATTTCAAGAAGGCTTTGTTTCTCATAGTTTGTGAAGGTTCAAGCATGGTTTCTGCTATCTCGCCATCTTTCACAAAATCATTAAGGGCCAACTAAAATTTGTTCTTAAGATGAGTACATGTGGTTGGATTTTAGATAAGTGATAGAGAGATTATGCAAGGGGTGTATTTTTATTGTATTTGGTGTATTACAGCTCTGCTGAGATTTTTTTGGCATGAAAGACATTCAGGGTGAAGGAAGGACAATCTCTGACTGGCAGGAACAAAGTCAACAGCCCCAAGACAAGTTTATTATCATCATGCAGAGTATCATAGTTTCAGAGCAGGATCCCACCAGGAGTTCCCAGACTCTTCAGTGAACAGATCACGTAATCAGTCTGTGCCTGGGGAATAACTGATGTTCTTCCATGAGCATGTACAGACAAAAGAATGGTAATGCAAGAATGTCTCTTTTGGGCATCTGAAATACGTGTCTGACTTTTTGACACAATCCCTTAGTGAGCTGCAGAGGAGAAAGAAGACTAACAGTTATTGGCTCTTGGCTGAGCTTTGCAAGCAGCTGCTTTCTTCTGTTCAACTGTAGCTGACTGTTTGCCAATACATGTGAAAGTATTTGTCAGCAAGAATTAAGCACAATGGTTTTCACGTTCACCTTGTGATAGGGTAAACACAGAAAGGATTTTGAGATTTTATTGATGTTGCATACAAGCTACCTCAGACTTGCAGCCACAGAGCTGGTTCTGATTAGATGGCTGCAGTGCAGAGTTCAGTTTTTTTTTTCAGATCTCAATTTGTCTGTTCTCAAGATCCAGTTAAGGTGGTCCGATCATAACATTTTAAATGTTTTAATTGTCCTACAGTGCCTCAAGGTTAATAACAGTATTAGCCTATTATGATGCTTTGCTTACTACTGGCACATTATGTACAAAATTCCTACTGAGAAAAATAGTTGGAGAAGAGGAAAAAAGTTTTGTTGAAACAAAGATGAAAACACACGAAAACACAGTTCATGCATTAATGTCAGGTCAATCAATATGGAAGAAACTTGGATCTATACAGTTCCATTAAATCACAGGAAAACTGGGGACAAACTGGTTTCCAGGAGTTAGAGAAGACAGCTAAGGAGTGTAATCTTACTTTCGGCATGTGTTTCGTTTTCTACTCAGTGTACTTCATTTTCTGTCTGTAAAGTGGTTGGAACCTATCACTAAAGTGGGTGGAAACTACCTTATTGCCAGACTTTCTTTAGGAAAGATGGAGAGATTGTCTAACGTACAGATATGATTCCAACTGTAGATGGACTGCTTCAGTCAGAATTTACTCCCTTATTGCCTGTTATTCCAGGCCTTTGCTTGCCTAGAATACTTCCATCTCCACATCACTGAGCCTCAGCTCCTTTGTTTAGCACAATGAAAAGGTTCCTCTATATCTCTTTCAACTTGTGTGAGGTAGTAATGAAAATTTACAATGATGCAGGCTCAGACGCAGTCATTTTGTACTCACACATTGCTCAAACCCATTATCTGGAAAGCCGTAATGGGAATCATAGAGAATGGAAATTTTATTTGTCTTTAAATTTTTAGGCAACTGCATTAGTATCAGAAACACAGTAATTTACATAAGCATAATTTATCTAGCCTTGGAACAATTACAAACTGCACTAGTGTGGTTATGTCTACATCAGCAAATAATTCAGCCAAATTAAGATCGTTAAAGTCAAACTGCTAGTGCTGAGGACCTGACATGCACAGTATATATGTATTTCAAGTGAGTTAATTCTAACTGGCTCCAGAATGGTCTTCTGAGCTGAGTGCCCATTAGTAGCTGGCACTACTTGTAACTTTAGGAAGGAATGCAGTTCAAACACTGAAGACCACCCCACAAGGTGTACAAAAGCATGGTTAGTGGGAATGACTGCAGATTTGCCTCAGAAGTGCACTCCTGAGCCAAACTAAAATACTAGTATAGACTCATGTTATATTTATCACATCCTACACTGCAAAGGTGGGTAACTATTAATTGCTGGAACTAGGTGGAAACTCTTGGATGACCTCATTTAACTCATAAATTATATGACAACTTTACTCAATGTGACTACGTAAGATGTCTAAATCAGGCACAAATCTGAATCACCTAGCCATTAAGATAAACTTCTGTAGTCTTTATGTAAGCAAGGAAAATAAACAAGCTTCTGAAGGTCTTTATGGAGTTATCCTGTCAACCTAGCTAGGTTCTTGACTGTTAAGTAACTCTTATCTCTAATTATGCTTATTTGATACCCAAGTCAGTCAACAGTTTTACAATTGAGACTGTATTTTGTGATAATTGTAGTATAGTAAATAGCAAATGCATATTTTGCATCATCTAACCTTTTGGTTTAGTGTGTGGCTCACATGATTTAATTGACAAAGCCTTAAATATGAACTTGTCACATTTGTGAAAAATGTGAATATTTAACTCAAACGTATAGTTACAATTCCTGAATTTTGATTTGCTATATAGATAATGTGAATATGCAAGAGTGGATAGCAATATACAGCATATATCATTAGGTTATGGGAAACAGGAATTTATAAACAAAGATTTTAAACTTCTAACATCCAGAATTTGTATATTTAAATTTGACTCATCTTTAAACAAGAAAAACCAAAAGACTCAAATTAAAGCAAAATAGATGGGGAGTTTTCACTAGTATTTTAATGCCAATAGCTTTGTATTATTCTACTGAAGCACAGTTAAGAAAAAAGCATAAAAATTATAAATATCAAAATTAATTAATCATTGCTGCTTTTAAAGTAAAACTCATCTTACTTTTGGTAACCAGTTAGCATAGTAAACATTTCTGTCTGAAGACCTTTGTGACCATTTTTAAGGTTACTGCACAACTTCATGTGGGTCAGAAAATTAGTTCAGTGTGTTTATAATAAACACAGTGCTAAGTTGACAAGAATCTAAAAATATTTTATTTAATTATTATAAAATCTAATAATAGGTAATAAACTTATTTTAAATCAATTAATTCATATTTAGTTATTACTGGATTGACACAGGGACATTTTGAATAACTGGATTAAGTTCTAAGAAATTAATATTCTCATAAACTTTTGTAATTTCCTTAGAGATATGTTTGTTGAGCTTTCTCTTGACTACAGAAAAATTAAGTACCTTTAAAATGAGAAGAATTAAAAAACAATCTTATTTTATGAATGTAATCATAGTCTTTATCCTTATGAAGACGGGTACTCCTCAAGCATCTGACCTCTTGAAAACAGAGAAATGCAACAGCATAGCTAATAAAAGGAACGTATATTTGCAAATGTTTTGGTAGTCCATTCATACTTCAAAACAATCATTAATGCATAGTTTCCCTCATTTTACCATGGAAATTCATGCAATCAATTTTGCCTCCAGAAACAGGTGCAGGGCTTTGTTTGTAGGATTTTTGGTTTTGGTTTTGGTTTTTTTTTTCCCTCTAGATATGGCTACCACATGCATATATATTTGGGAATGCAGAAAAATACATGCCTTCAACTGGATAATTTTATTAATGGTTGGGCACAGGCTGGGTCCGGGATAAAAAAATGCAGCAGAAAGTGGCATTCATTTTACTCAAAATAGAAGGTTGCTTTCCTGCTATACTGCCTTTTACTTGAAGCACACTTTCTGTTATTTCACCTGTTTTATCTCCTTTTTCTTTATATCCTTCTGTTTTAAAAGGAAAAAAAAAGTCATCTTCTACTTAGGGGACACACATGCTTCCAATCCACTGTGTCTTATGCTTTGGCTTTCTGATTAATACGCATGTCAGACATTGATTTGAACATTTGGTACTTATGAAATAAACCCATGTTTTTCTTCTTTGCATAGTCCAGTCAGATGACCTTATCTGTAGTTTCTGCAGGATGTCATTGCCTTATGCATCTTTGAAAGAATTTGTGTAGGGCCATGTCAACACTGGTCAGCACAGAAAAATAAATAGTTTCTAAGTTACTGCATTTTTTTTTTTTTTTATCTAAAGGCAGAATTAGTAGAGATTCTTCCTAAATTCAGCAGATGAAAGTCACATAACTGCTGAGGCTGAATGGATACTGTTTTTCTGTAGTCTAATTCATCCATTGCTGAGGGTACAACTGCATGAAAATGTCATTACTGAACACATACACAGTGAATGTTCTCTTCTTCAGCTTTTCTCCATCTCTCCCTTACTGAAAGGCAGATTTCCATCTTCCAACCTCATACCAGCACTTGTTTTTCTTCTTAAGTTACTCTTCTGGCTCCCTATACTACTTACCTCTGCTCTTGCCTGTACAGATTATCACTGCTATGCCTGGACATTATGTTTGCACTGCCCTGATGTCCCACTGAAAACATCCTATACTAAGAGAATATTCTCTAGCATTACTACCAATCACTATTCCCTCTGACTGGCCTCTTTATGAAAAATTATATTCCCATATCTTGCTTTAACACAGTCATTTGATCTTATGTGTACACAATCTTATTTATAATATGTCATAAAATTAAGGCAGAGGTCTTAATATGTACTGCACATTTGTTACACTCAAAATCCAGTTTGTGGACAGAGGGAAAACACACCTTATATGTAAAGCTAAGAGTATAGTGTTAGAATATTTGGAACTGTAGCAGCTGGCTTCACCAAGGGCAAACTGTGCTTGACTAATCTTGTGACCTTCTATGATGGAGTGACTGCATCAGTGGACAAGGGAAGAGCTATGGATGTGGTCTATCTGGATTTCTGTAAGGCCTTTGACACAGTCCCCCACAATATTCTTGCCACTACATTGGAGAGACATGGGTTTGATAGATGTCCATGTTAGATGGATAAGGAACTGGATGGATGGCTGCGTCCAATGAGTTACGGTCAATTTCTCAATAACAAGTGGAAACCAGTAGCAAATGGTGTCCCTCAAGGGTCCACACTGGGAGCAATATTATTTAATATCTTCATCAATGACATAGAAGGTGGGGTTGAATGCACCCTCAGGAATTCTGCAGATGACACCAACCTGAGTGGTGCAGTTGATAGATTAGAGGGAAGGGATGCCATCCAGAGGGACCTTGACAGGCTTGAGGAGTGGGCCCATGTGAACCTCATGAGGTTCAATGAGGCCAAGTGCAAGGTCCTGCACCTGGGTTGGGGCAACTGCTCGTATCAATACAGGCTGCGGGATGAAGGGATTGAGAGCAGCCCTGCACAGAAGAATTTCAGGGTACTGATGGATTAAAAATTGGTCACGAGTCGACAATGTGCGCTTGCAGCTCAGAAAGCCCATCATATCCTGGGCTGCATTAAAAAAAAAAAAAAAAAGCATGGCCAGCAGGTCGAGGGAGGTAATTTCCTTCTCTACTCTGCTCTCGTGAGACCCCACCTGGAGTAATGTGTCCAACTCTGGGGTCCCTAGTATGAGAAAGACGTGAACCTGTTAGACTGGGTCCAGAGGAGGGCCATGAAAATGATCAGAGGGCTGGAACATCTCTCCTATGAGGAAAGGCTGAGAGAGTTGGGATTGTTCAGCCTGGAGAAGAGAAGGCTCCAGGAAGACCTTATTGCAGCCTTTCAATACTTAAAGGGGGTTTGTAAGAAAGACAGAAAAATACTTTTTACCAGGCCTATAGTGACATGACAAGGGGCAATGGTTTTAAACTAGAAAAGAATAGGTTTAAATTGGATATAAGGATGAAATTTATTATGATGAAGGTGGTTTCTCTAACGGGAACAGTTTTCCCAGAGATGTTGTGGATGCCCCATCATTGGAAGTGTTCAAGGTCAGGTTGGACAGGTCTTTGAGCAGCCTGTTCTAGTGGAAAGTATTCCTGCCCATGGCAGGGGGAATGGAGTAGATGATCTTTAAAGGTCCCTTCCAACCCAAACTATTCTATGATTCTGTGAAAGCAGAAAAGAAGCAAATGATGCAAAGGCAGTCAATCACCACCTCCCACAAGCAGAGTCAGAAGGTCACAAGATTAGTCAACCAGCCGTCTCTTGCTTATCTGGAAGAGAAGACACTGTGATCAGGAAGAATACTTAGTTTCTACCCCTTTTCTGGGTGTTATGCTCACCCTTCCTCTGCTTCAGGGGTCCTAAGGTTGGTAGTTTCATCCTGGTAGTGATAGTAGGGTGTTATGGCAAGTAATTAACATTTGGAGTCCTTCATTGAGTAGAGTCGCAATACATGTTGCTACAATACAAAGATTAACAAAAGTAAAACAAGTTAACCAGAGCTATCTGGCCAGTCAGAAAACCCACTGTTACTGATAAGCCAAGTAGAACTAATCTGCAGGTAGGTCAAAAAAAGCCCAGACAGAGCAGGCCTCAGTCCTTATGACTTGCAAACTCAATAGCCTCAGTCCTCATGACTTGCAAACTCAATACAAAATCTGTGGCCTGCTACTAGCAATGGCAATACTGTATTACAGGGCAACATGGCTATACGTTCTCCAGAAATATCTAAAAAAAGATCACTCCTCTTATCTAAAATAACTAAAGGAAAGCATATCTTGTGAATTCTTACAAGTTTTTACTTGGTTTTGACACCCAGCAGCTTATCAGCTTTAGATGTGGTGTAGCTGCATGAAATAAAATATTATAAATCTACTTTATTTCATAAAGGTGATCCACCTTCTGGAAGGCATGTCCTATGAGGAGCGGCTAAGGACTTTGGGCTTGTCTAGTTTGGAGAAAAGGAGGCTGAGGGGCGACCTCATTGCTCTCTACAGCTTCCTGAGGAGGGAAAGTGGAGAGGGAGGTGCTGATCTCTTCTCCCTGGTATCCAGTGATAGAACATGTGGGAATGGTTCAAAGTTGCTCCAGGGGAGGTTTAGACTGGACATTAGGAAGCATTTCTTTACCAAGAGGGTAGTCGAAGGCTGGAACAGGCTTCCTAGAGAGGTGGTTGATGCCCCATGCCTGTCAGTGTTTAAGAGGCATTCTGACAACACCCTTAATAACGTGCTTTAACTTTTAGTCAGCCCTGGAGTGGTCAGGTAGTTGGACTAGATGATTGTTGTAGGTCCCTTCCAACTGAAATAGTCCTATTCTATTCTACTCTATTCTACCTACGTATTTTTAATGTTTGTAGGATTCAGTAACAATTAAATATTTGATTTCAGGTTTGTAATTGTGGTCTAGGTAAAATTTATACATACAATACCCATTTTAGTGTCCAAGCCTCCTTTTAGCACTAAGATTTGGTGTCTTTGTACTTAAATTCTCTATTTGCAAAATGCAGAAAACAGCATTCCCTTATTTTATTAAAATGTCATGAGGAAAAATGAATCATACTGATGTCTGAAAAGATGTTTAAGTAGTATGATGAAACGGTAAATAAAAATATCTACATGAATACAGAAAATTTTTAGGACTCCTTTCCTATTAAGTCTTCTCATCAAGTACTTCTCACTGTCTTAAGTTATTTCTATTACCTAGAGATTTACTGCTTAGGTTTCATAACCGCTAACAGAAATTATGTCATATATTTTTCCAGACTGAGTTTGTAAATACACCAAATAGGTCTCAAAGGCATTTATATACTGGGAGTCCAGTGTGTTTATGAAAAAAAAAAATTAAAAAACACCAAAGAATTTTAACTAACAAATAAGTTTCTCAAACCATTCAGAAAAATAGGACAAGCTTAATGAAGAAAATGTTTCTTGTCAATCCAATAGATCAACCGATTTTATCACTGGAACTGTTGTAGATACTTGGTGTCTCAAACTGTTGTAGGAAGGGCTCTGATTGTAAGATAAAGGCTTTCTATCTTCAAGTCTAATGTGTCTTTGAATCTAACTGTTCTCAGCAATTGAAACAGTGGAGCTTAAATCAATATGGAGTTTTTTGATATTATAGAATGTGGGGAAAATGAACTGCCAACTAAATGATGCTTGAAGAGTATTATTTTGTTTATCTACACACTCCTTTTCTGTCAGTGAGAGCCTTGAAAGAAAAACGGATCAGTCTATGGAAGTTGGTAAAGATTTTCCATAATTTTTTAAAACATAAGACCCCTTCTTTGAATTTCAGCCTTCTCATTCAATTTGTGCTGGCACTCTCAGGCACTGTTGTACCTCTGAGAGAATATTTTTCTTGATGAATGACATCTGGTCTGTTCAAAAGAGCAAAATATCAGCTGAGAAGGAATGGTTCTTGAGAGTTGTTGTGAGACCAATTTACATGATAACTGTTGAGAATTCTAGGAATCTGAGTTTATTTAAAATAGTAGGTTTGAAATTTATTGGGAGAAAAACCACTAATTTATAGCATTGAAATGAATTAACTTTATAAATAGAATTATTGTGTTTCATGTACATATTTTTTCTGGATATTAACAAGGTCAGGGTTTCCTTGTGGTCCTTTTTTTCAGGTTATATGAGAGAATCTCTTAGTTTATATTCACATTAAAATGACAACTTCTGTTCTGTCAGCTTGCAACACATTTGGCAAATTATACCTTTGCTCTTCAAGGAACCAGCATCCAATTATTATCAATAGGAAGACTCAGCTGGGGAAAAGTAAGCACCAATTTGTTAGATCTGAAACTGATCCCCTTATTCTGCAATGGTAATTGCAAATGCCTGCTTTCATTCATTTTAATTAGAGTTTCTACAAGCAAAAAAGTTCATCTAGCTACCTCTTATTATGGTAGTGCAGTAAAGTTCTCAAGCGTACATTCCAGAATTCATTTGGTCCTATGAAATGGCAACAGGACGTATGTAATACTTCATAAACTGCAAAATCACCATATATTATATATAGGTACACATACTATTTAGATATATGTTCAATAAGTAGAAGTAATACTGACCAAATGGCATGCAAATGTCTATACATGGCTGCGTAATGTCATCTGACACATCACAGGTTCAGATGTGACACTGAATCTATTAAAGAACCAGTTTTTTGTGGTGGGAACTGAAGCCCAGGTGGGAACTTCTGCAACGTGAAAAGGCACTAAGTACGAGTAATGAGTCATATTAATCCACCCCAAGGCAATGTTTCGGAAACTGTAAATCACTCCAAATACTGGAGACTTTGATGTTAGTTAAGTGAATTGAGCTTGAGGTATCTAAATTACGGTTATAATCAATGGAGGCTTAAGACTCAATTATGTGCTTAAAAATTATGACAATTAAAAGCAATTCAATTTTCCTGAAATTGATATGTTTGTCATATTCAGAGACTAAATTCAGTATTCAGAGTGTATAAAAGACAAAAACCACATTGTCTACATTGACATCCTATCATTGATATCCTATCTGCTAATTCACTACAACAACTTACACTGTTTATGGACATTTCAAGAGTATGTGCTTGAAGACAGTACTTAAACATACGTGCACAAGCAGTGTATTTAAAAGTCCAACTTCAGGCTTTAAATATCTAGATTTTAAGAACGTAACTTCAGGTGTTTGCACTGATATTTTTAAAAAACCCCTAACATATATATATATTTTTATAAGTATATATACTTTCTAATTCAAAGGAAATATAAAGTTGTCAAAATACATATTTTACACTTTATTTCATGTCTTTAACATCCATATTTTGCTTACTCATTTATTTCTTACAGACTTCTTCCAACATCTAATAGCTTTAAAGTTCTTCACCTTGATCCTATTTGTTTTAAGCATCTTGCAAGACATGTGATCCTTCACTTGCTGTTTCTACTACACACAAAAGAAAATAAACACAAGATTATAATATGAAGTTCTGTAATGGTGGGCTTAGTATCTGGCATCTTCATGCAAAGCAAAATGTTCCACAGGGAAAGATGGCACTTGTTTCACAGCCCAGAATATAATCATAGAATCACAGAATCGCTGAGGTTAGAAGGGACCTCTGGAGGTCATCTGGTCCAACCCCCTGGCTCACCAAGCAGGGTCACCAAGAGCTGGTTGCCTCAGACCATCTCCACACAGCTTTAGAATATCTCCAAGGATGGAAACTCCACAACCTCTTCAATCATTCTCACAGTGATAGAAGTGTTTCCTTATGTTCAGATGGAGTGTCCTGTGTTTCTCTGTGTGCCCATTAGTTCCTGCCCGGTTACTAGGCACCACTGAAAAGAGCCTCTCTAAATCTTCTTTACACTCTCCTTTCAGTTATTGATGAGATCCCCCTGAGCCTTCTCTTCTCCAGGCTAAACAGTCCCAGCTCTGTCAGCATTTCCTCATATGCAAGATGCAGAACTTTGCATTTCCTTTTGTTGAACTACATGAGGTTCTTGTCAGCCCATTTCTCCAGCATTTCAGGTATCATTCAGACAATAATAGTTATGCATTAAGGTATTATAAAGATGCTTAAAAATGTAATTTTTTTTTTTTACAAAATTATCTAAAGCACTGAACTTGGCTTTTAGGTTGGTGATTTCTTAAAGAGGGCATTGCTCTTTTCCTCTTGTAAGTTATCTAGAAAGTAAGAGGAAATAATATTAAGAATTGATACAAGTTTTTTGACATCTTTTTTCTAACATAAAAGAATTCAATTATAATTTCACCACTTGTCAGTATTGTAGCTATAAACACATGTCAATAAAATCTTCATACCATGCTAACACATTCTATACTTTGCCAATAGATGAACAGAAGCACGTATACTGAGTAAAGGAAATGGCCTCAAGTTATGCCAGGGGACGTTTAGACTGGATATTAGGAAAAATTTCTTCACTGAAAGGGTTGTCAACATTGGAACAGGCTGCCCAGGGAAGTGGTTGAGTCACCATCCCTGGAGGTGGTTAAAAGATGTGTAGACGTTGTGCTTAGGGACATGCTTTAGTGGTGGATTTGGCAGTGTCAAGTTAACAGCTGGACTTGATGATCTTAAAGGTCTTTTCCAACCTAAACAATTCTATGGTTCTATGATTCTAAATAGAAAATAATATATGAAATACATGTGGAATTTAATAAATGAAAACCAGACGTTTGGAGATGAATAAGAGAAAATTTTAGGCTCAATTAAAATGTCGAGAGATCCATTCAAAATGTTGAAGGATACGGAGAACGCTTAGTGTGCAACACAAAAGACATTAACCAATGGCATCTATTATTGGCCATGTACTTGATATCTTGGATTGCTGTGATGGTGTGCTCCTGCCACCCCCTCCCCAGCCTGACCTTTATCTCCTGTAACCGTGCTCCAGCAATAACCACCAGTGGCGGTGGCCGTAATGGATGTGTCTGGTTGTGATGGCTGCAGCCGGCTCAAAGTAGATTCGGGAGATAGATCACAACACAACAGCGAAGGGCTAATTTGAGCAATGCGCCCACCTAACCACAGTGCTGGTCAGTGTCCAACTCAAGCCAAATTTGGAAGAAACTAACATCTGTATCTGATATTCAAATATGACTATGAGTCAGTCATCTTACCTCATAAATAATGAGCAGCCCAAGAGCCCTTTGAGCTCTCCTGCACAGCAGCAGGCTGCACAACAGGATCTCCCCTTCAGTAGAGACACCTCTCAAGGTTACACCTGCCTCAGAGATCCCTTACTCCTTGATACTGAGAGATTACTTGCCACAACAGATCCTCGGTAAGTGAATAATAGCTTGCCAAACTTTGTAAGCTTCGCTAAGATTATATCTTAAATTGATTGTGCACATAGAATCCTTTAGACATAAACTGTTGACTAAGTCCAGGACTAAGTTTGGGTCCAGCTGCACCTATACTCCTCTAAGGGAAGGAGTTTAGAACAAAGTTTGCCCTCTCTGAACCTCGTGACTCAACAGGAGGGTGTCCCTAATAGTTTTGTCTGACTCTGTCCTTTATGCAGTAAATAATCAAATTTACCTTGCCATCAAATCTTGTTAAACCACTGTCACATTTACTGTCAAACTTTGTTAAATCACTGTTTTATATCAATAAATATATTGCTGCTTCTCTCTTACGAGTGAAGTGCATCACCCCATCTGCAACAATTAATTCAGGGTCAGCAAGGCACAAGTGATAAGTTGGCTGGGGCAACTCAAAGCCCATAAATCACTAAGGCTACGTAGGACTTATTCAACAGTGCAAAATGAGTCTGAGGAGAAACTTCAGAATGGAAAACAACTTTCTTGGAGAAGTCATTAAGTTGTGACTTAAATCCCAAAGACCTGAGTGAGATAAGGCTGGTGTTGAATGTATGATAGAGAGATGTTTGAATTAAAATTCACATGTTGTTTTCGTAAGCAATTAAAAACATTTTGGAATCAAGTGAGAATAATAGGAACTGTACACAGATACAAAGTTTTCAGTGGTCATTCTTCAGAATATTAACAAACTTCTAGATATGAGATCTAGGAGGACTTTTCTCTTGTATTAGGCTAAAGAGAACTGTTGCTATTTTCTGCTATCCACTGTAACATAGTGTGGTGGGTTAACCTTGGCTGGCTGCCAGGTGCCCACCAAGTCGCTCTCTCACTCTCCCTCCTCAGTAGGCCAGGGGGAGAAAATACAATGAAGAAGCTCTTGGGTTGAGATGAAGACAGGGAGATCCCTTACCAGCTACTGTCACAGTCAAAACAGACTCGACCTGGGGAATTTAATTTATTGCCAATTAAAAATAGAGTAAGATAGTGAGAAACAAAACCAACTCCCAACCCCTCCTTTCTTCCCAGGTTCAACCTCACTCCCAACTCTTCTACCTCCTCCCCCCTGCAGGAGGATGGGGAATGGGGGTTGTGGTCAGTTCATAACGCTTTGTGTCTGCCGCTTCTGCTTCATCATGTGCTACACCTGCTCCAATATGGAGTCCCTCCCATGGGATACAGTCCTTCATGAACTTCTCTAACATGGGTCCTTCCCATGAGCTGCAGTTCTTCAAGAACTGCTCCAGCATGGGTCCTTTCCACAGGGTGCTGTCCTTCTGGAACGGACTGCTCCAGCATGGGTTCCCCACAGGGTCACAGGTCCTTCCAGAAAACATGCTCCAGTGTGGGTTACGCGCCACAGGTTGCAGCTCCTGCCAGGAGTCTGCTCCAGCATGGGCTCCACATGGGCTGCAGCTTCCTTCAGGACACATCCATGTGCTCCAGCGTGGGGTCTTCCATGGGCTGCAGGGTGGATATCTGCTCCTCTGTGGAACTCCATGGGATGCAGGTGGACAACCAGTTTCAGCACAGTCTTCTCCACGGGCTTCAGGGGAGTCTCTGCTTCAGTGCCTGGAGCACCTCCTTCCTCTCCTTCTTCACTTCCAACTTGGAAGTGAACACTTCCAACACTTCCAACACTTCCAATACTTCCAAGTTGGAAGAAGCACCTCCTTCTTCCGACTTCATAGTTGTTTCTCACATACTCTCACTGATCTCTCCCAGCTGCTGTTGTGCAGTCTTTTTTACCCTTTCTTTAATTTGTTATCACAGAGGCCCTACCACCATCACTGATTGGCTCAGCCTTGGCCAATAGCAGGTCCATCTTAGAGCTGGCTGGAACTGGCTCTGTCCAACATGGGGGCAGCTTCTGGTATCTTCTCACAGAAGCCACTCCTACAGCACCCTTGCTACCAAAACCTTGCCATATAAACCAAATACAAATAGAAAGAACCTGGAGTAAAATACAAGGTGGTCCATTCCAATCCTAAACTGGTCATTACAGGCCAAGCAAGATGATCTTTTCAGTTCTGATCCCTATCCCACTCATGTGACTTGGCAAAAGCAATAAACATTTTGGAGATGTCAAAGATGACAACATTTTCAAGAAAGGGATTTAGGATTTGTTTTTGAAAAGGTTATTAAAAAGTAAGCATTTATATATATACACACACATACCCTTTCCTCATGTACCACGGGCCAATTTTTATCTCTATCATTCAAATGTAGATGTATCTTATTCCACTGATTTTCCCAGTATTTAAGTGGAGTAATTCACAGAGTGAGGATTTATCCTGAAAGATAAGTTTGTCTATCTCTAAGAAAAGAGAGACTTCTTCATTCTGAATTTCCCCAATGAAAGATGATTAAGAAAGATCCTTGCAAATACTTTGTATCCTTACATTTCATCCTTACAAATAATGGATCCTTACAAATACATCTACAAATATTATATACATCCACAGGTATACATATGGGTGCAGTGGTAAAACCAGGCCTTTAGTATGTAAAAAAAAGTTTTATTTACATGATCATTTTGACAACCTAAAAGACAAAACTGTATAAAATTAATGTAGCTATCTTCAAGGACAAAAAATCTCAATTGATATACTTAGGTATATTTTAAAGTAACCCTGTCGGGATTAGAAATGTTTACAAAACTCCTATAAAATCTGTAGATGAAAATATGAGATTAGTAGAAACACAAGAACAAGAAACTGAAAATCAAAAAACCTCAATTAAAAATAATACTTACGTAATTCCACAGGAATTTTTAACTGGAAATATTGAACAGATGTTGAACAAAACCATACAGAAATAGAAAGTCTTAAACAATGTCCTTGAATAAGTTTCAGTAATCACTTTGTTTAATACTTACTAGAAAAGTGGTTGGTTGGTTGGTTGGTTGGTTGTTGGTGTGGGGTTTTGTTGGTTTTTTTTTTCATAAATGAGACAAATAAATGATACCATCAAAATATCCTCCCTAGAAAGTGTGACTTAAGAAAATAGGAAGGAAGAAACCAAACACTTCTTCATCTTAGCAATACAAATAAGACTTTATAATTTCACTTCATTTTAAGAATGATTCTGCAGCCACTTGATCAATAATTCAAAAGTACTTCTGAGGATTTTGCTTTATGGTGTTTTGTTTTGGTTTGGTTTTCTCCTTGTTTTGTGTTTTCTGAGTTCCTTTAAAATAACTGTAATTTCTATTTAAATCAGATACCCCAATTCATATTTTTTCTGAGTTATGCATTGGCTATCACAGAATCAATGCCTGACTGCTATGCATCAAGGACAATAAGGAAACTGATTGAAAGCCTAGAATTTATTCTGTTCTGAATTCATTGAATATTTCCTAAAGAGAATGAATGTAGTCAACATGTTACAGAAAACTCAATAATACAATGTATACAATAAAAATAAAGAGAGTTTGAAGAAAATTGTACCTTGATAATCTTTACTTGTTATCACTGGTAATTCGTCACTCTTACCTCTTCAGTTCTGAACATTCAAGGTACCCTGAATTTCTTTTTGTCTGTCAGACTTTTAGGTACTTTTGCTTAAATTATAAACTTATCATCACAATTATGTGACAAAGTAACATTTAAATTGAATAGTACAAAGATTTTTATTTTCTTTTATAACTTGACCTGGACTGTAATTATATTGCATACATGAGGAAATTGTTTTTTCTCTCTAAAGCTTATTAAGATAAAACAAAAAATTAAACATTTATGATTGAGTGGGGGAATAATTATGGCTCTTTGTAAAAAGACAGTATTTTAATTGTGTTTGAAAAGCTTAGCTGTTTGGATGAAAAACTATTAATATCATATATATTCTGTTTTGAAAAGCAGAAAAGTCCTTCAGTTCCACTTATTTTTATCACAGGGAAAAAGTAGAAATGCATGGGAAATTATTTTACTGTCCCACAAAGCTTTTTGAGATTTTAGTTATGCAGGTCAATTATTCAATTATTTCTTCATTCAAGGTTTTAAACAAAAAAAAGGAATAAAGAGTGAGAGGGGGGACAGAGAAGGATTCTTAAAAGAGCCAATTTCCTACTCTCAAAGAAGGGGAAAAGTCTAAATTCAAATCACTATTTACACCTATTTGATATTAATCTGACCACAGCTAATAAATATGACTGCTTGTTACCTGTTTGGACAGTTTTCATTCAGCTTCTCCTCTTCAAGCTATAATGGATGTTCATTGGTTCAAGACATACTGGCTCCACAATCCACTCACCGGGATTGTGTACATATGTATAGCACACACACACGTACATATGTATACACATAAAACCTAGTGGCCTTCTATGATGGAGTGACTACATCAGTGGACAAGGGAAGAGCTACGGATGTTGTCCACCTGGATTTCTGTAAGGCCTTTGACATGGTCCCCCACAACATCCTTCTCTCTAAATTGGAGAGATAGGGATTTGACGGATGGACTGTTCAGTGGATGAGGAATTGGTTGGATGGTCACATCCAGAAAGTAGTGGTCAATGGCTCAATGTCCAGATGGAGATCGGTGACAAGTGGTGTCCCTCAGGGGTCTGTACGGGGACGCGTGCTGTTTAGTATCTTCATCAAGGACATAGACAGTGGGTTCGAGAGCACCCTCAGCAAGTTTGCAGATGGCACCAAGCTGAGTGGTGCAGTTGACATGCCTGAGGGAAGGGACATCCAGAGGGCCCTGGACAAGCTCGATAAGTGGGCCCATGTGAACCTCATGAGGTTCAACAAGGCCAAGTGCAAGGTCCTGCACCTGGGTTGGGGCAATCCCCAGTATCAATACAGGCTGCAGGACGAAGGGATTGAGAGCAGCCCTGCAGAGAAGGACTTGGGGGTACTGATGGATGAAAAATTGGTCACGAGTCGACAATGTGCGCTTGCAGCCCAGAAGGCCCATCATATCCTGGGCTGCATGAAAAGAAATGCGGCCAGCAGGTCAAAGAAGGTGATTCTCCCTCTCTGCTCCACTCTTGTGAGACCCCACCTGGAGTACTGTATCCAGCTCTGGAGTCCTCAGCACGCGAAAGACATGGACCTGTTGGTGCGGGTCCAGAGGAGGGCCACGAAAACGATCTGAGGAATGGAACACCTCTCCTATGAAGAAAGGCTGAGAGAGTTGGGGTTGTTCAGCCTGGAGAAGAGAAGGCTCTGGGGAGACCTTATTGCGGCCTCTCAATACTTAAAGGTGGCTTATAAGAAATAGGGAGAGAGACTTTTTAACACAGCTTGTAGTGATAGGACAAAGGGTAATAGTTTTAAACTAAAAGAGGGTAGATTCAGACTAGATATAAGGAAGAGATTTTTTACAATTAGGGTGGTGAACCACTGGGACGGGTTGCCCAGAGAGGTGGTAGATGCCCCATCCCTGGAAACATTCAAGGTCAGGTTGGATGAGGCTCTGAGCAACCTGATCTCGCTGAAGATGTCCCTGCTCATTGCAGGGGAGTTGCACTAGATGACATTTAAAGGTCCCTTCCAATCCAAACCATTCTATGGTTCTATGATTCTGTGATATATTATTCCTCAGCGTCAGAAAACCTAAATTCAAATCCTTCCTTGAAACCTTGCAGAAAGGGGAGCTAAATTTGTGTCTTCCTCTTTACTGCTCAACTATAACAGGATTTACATACAGTTTTATTGCTGAAAAAATAATAAAAAAGAAAATTAGGAGTCTACCACCACCACATGTGCATAAGGGGATCAGGCTTCTGCAGGTTCTGTCTGGGCTTCTGTCTAGATTTATGTCTCAGGCTTTCCCATGAGAAGTTACCAGAAATCCCTAACCAGCTCCACATACAATTTAATACTTTGTCAGTTTATGATATTATTTAATGTCAAAATTATATGTAAGTTGTATGGATTCTTAGATAAAGACAAGAATATCTTCTGTCTTTATATAACTTATTTGCATATAACTGGTATCTGTGTGTGTCTGTATTCATCCTCTTTCAGGCTGCAAATACATATAAGTTGTTTCTGATACACATGGTTCTCTTTTATATACATAGGCAACAAACTAATCAATAAACAAAATGATTAAACTGTGAAGTGAAAAAATACAAGTCATAAAACCAATTCTGAAATATTATTTTTGTACAGTGACTTTTCAAATTAAGATCTGAAAGTTACTATTTGTCTGCACGGAATTTGTCACACATTAACTAAACTGAACTGAGTCTCACCACCATTCTCATGAACCATATTATGAGGAAGGGGATACATTTCTGAAGTTCCCCCATTTAGACAAAGCACATAAATAATGAATTTGTTTTTAAGTTATCTCAGTAATTAAGTGATATCATTTAAGCATCTAAATAAAAAACTTATCTTTCTTAGCAATTTTGAAAATCAGACTTATTTTATGCTGACAGTCATCTAATTAGAAGAGATTTATTCAAGATACATTGGTGGAAATTCTGTCTCTACTGAAGTCATAAAAAAATAAAACTGAACTTCACCCCACAAATTGTTCATGTCTTATCAAATGCAGTAGAATAAGAAGATTTTAACTTTTGCACAGATTGTGCTTTTTAATGCACAAGTGCATCATTGCAGACAAGATATCTGGAGAGGAACCTATCCGGCATTTTCTCTGTATTTTTCTTTCCATTGATACTATAAATAAATCTCATGTGTAGTTCTTCACCAACCCTCCCTTTCATCATGTCAGAATAAATTGTTTCATCTAGATTTTATTTTCTGTGTAACTGCTGATCAACTTCTGATACATTTCATTTCACTCTGTGTTTAAAACTTGTCCATCAAGAGATCGTGATTTTCCCCATTGCATTCTACTCAGAATTATTCATAGTGGAAAAAAAGTTGGGCAAGAATTTTTGTTCTTTTGGATGGCTGTGGATGCATTTTTGTGAAAATTTTCTATTTTGGCTGACCTCTAAGATCATGTTTATTATTAAGCCTCAATATAAATTCTCTTATTCCTTCTGAGACTTTGATATTCCCTCTCAAAATAGTACCAATATTTTCTTAAGATTCACTTTTTTGCAAGAGTTCTGGCACTCTTAATGCTATTTTGTTATTGTTATTATTTCATTTATTAAATTATTTCATATTTCCATTCTGAGATGATAAATAAAAAACCCATGAAGTAGACATTTAAGCAAGACATTTTGGATGAAAGAAATGTTAATATTTTTAGGCTTTTCTTTTCAACCTCTTTTCAACCTCCTTTCAACCTCTTTTCTTTTCAGCCTCAAACTGCCTTATATTTTCATCCATGTGCCTTGTTTAACTCTCCAAAGAGTGCTACAAAGCTGCATTTATTCTAAGTGATGTACCATGGTATCACACAGAGGTCTCTGCAAATTTTAATTTCTGTTATCGTGGTCTTATCCAGCTCTGCAAAATTTTCAGGGCTCTGCTGCCTTCCTGCTTTTTCACCCATAATCAAGCATCAGCCATAAGGCAGTGGCTTAAAAGGTGAAAAACTAATGGTGAAAGTTTACCTTGCACCACGCTTAGGAAGCTGCATGCAGGATCACTTGAAACCGGCTTTTGTTCAAATTGCATATTAGAGTTTAGTGAGACAACAGTTCATTAATCTTTAATTTTAGACCTAATAAAGGCTGAAACTGAGATTAGAACTTAAACTGAACAAGCAGAAACTTCAAATGCAAGGTTCTTGCCTGGGAGGGTTGTGTAATGTTAAGATATCTATAATCAGCTTTGAGGACCAAAATTTAGCAAGAAGAAAATTTTTTCACAGACAACAGCAAAGTAATCATACTTCAAAAGAGAAAATGTCAATCTGCTTTCTGGTTTTATGTATTTTTAATTATTAAACATTGTTTCTAAACATTATTCAGAATCTTTAACAAAATGTAAACAGAACAATAATGCTGAAATTGTAAAAGTCTTTAGCAGTTAAGAACATATTGACAGCAGCTGTGTTGTATTTCTGAATATTTAAAAGAAGATACTTTCTGTATTTTATCAGTTGCAGGCTTTTTTTTTTTAATTTAAGTTGTCTAATATTCTTGTTTAGTATTTTAGGAGACTTTTTTCACAGTCAGTTCATGTTGTAGATCTATGAATTTACGGTTAAGCAGCTTTATACTTGTAAAAACAGTCACTTTTTTGGAAGAAGGGAAAAAGCTCATAATGTGTGGAATGAACTTTATCTTGGAGGCTTTCTCATTTAATTGATGCAATCTGACCTTGCCATTAGTCTTGCTAGAGGCAAGCTATTTCTGTCTGCCTTACTTTTCATTATTACTTCTGTGTAGAACTCAGTACCTGCTGCTCCATATGAATGTGTGACAGAGCTAAAGAATACATCCTGGAAAGTCATTCAACTCCTATCTACTCTTACACTTTCAAAGTTAATTCACACAAGTGTATACCATAGTACCATATATCAAAGTCTGTTGTATCAACAGAAACTTGGAATACCAAACTTCGTGATCGTGATCTGAGATATTTCAGGAAATTTATATTCCCTACTTAGTTATCTGGAGTCCAGGCGTCATCACCTTAGATATAAATCAATCTCATCCTGTAGCAGTTACTTTGCAGCTGTGCCTGAGCTTATTATTAATTTACTGTGTTCTTTTTTGGTACAGAGTGAAGGAGACAATCAAATGATATATCACATATAAACAATTAAAAACTATCCTTGTGGCTTTAAGCTATTGAAATGACGAAGAACCTGTGCAGAATGTAACTGTCCTTGAATTACTTTCGTTGTTAAACATTAGACAATATGACAAATTTTAGTCTGACTCAGCCATTTAGAATAGTATCTGCAGAGCTCTGTCAGATGCTTATTTATCTTTATTATTGTCTGGTAACTTGGGTAGACACAGGACTGATAACAAATACAATGATGGTACATGGACTAAATTAACAACACTTATATTCCTCATTGTTTTTCCCCAAAGATAAATATAAGAGACTCAAAAAGTCCGTAGCAAATACCATTAATAAAATTTTGCTGAATATTAAGGCAAATATCTGCCAATCCTTCTAATTTCAATCATTAAAGATGTAATTTGACAAATATTATCAATTGCTGTTTTGCAGATTATTTTGAATCTCTGCTGAAAATAATTTAGGTGTTAAAATGTCAATTTAGTACAAATCGTTGTTGAGTAACCTTTTTCATCTCTATAAGCATGCCACATCATGCCTGTAAGCTTGATATTCACATAGATACGGAAACATTCAGTCATCCCAGAAAGAAACCGATCTTAAGGTTTTGCATACTGTTTTTTCTATCAGTATCAAAGGGGTTTTAGTTTGGGTTTTTTTTGAGAAGGCTGATTTGCAAAAAACTCATACAAGAAACTATGCTGATTTACTTCAAGTGAGGAACTGTTTCAAAGAATTTAAAATTCAATTGACACATTTGGAAACTAATTCTACATTTTACTGACATATTAACTTTAAACTTTTAGCACTTGACAGAAACTATTATGAAGTAAGTTAAAATACATGCTTGATAAAAACACTTAAAAACCAGAAGTTATCCTGAATGGAAGTATTTAAAGAAAAGATTAATTAGGATACCTTTCTTTTTATTCCTTTTTTTTTTTTTTTTTTTTTTAGATTGGGCTATGAACAGTAGGAAAATGAACTTTCATTGGACTTGAGGGAGAACAGTGTTTGCCTAGTTTAGATAGGAAAGCAGCAAGAAAGGAAAATACTGGAAGACCAAATAATGCTTCAAGGATAACTTGTTACTGAAGTGTTTTTTCTTGACCTGTCTGATGTCCATTTTGGCTTCATTGAGTGTTCAGACATTTGTGATCAGGATAATTTGAGAAAAGAAAGGGATGTGCTTAAATGGGTTTGTACCAAAATGCTGTTCATTATTTCCTTTATTTTCCCATTCCACTTCTTAATTTTCAACTCAGTCCCAGTTATAGTTTTCTGGGTTTACATACAGGATGAATCTTAGCATTTCAGTAATCTGATCAGCTCATTAAAGAGCTAATGCTGTATTAGGGGACAAGTGGAAAATGGCTGTTACCTTCTTCAGAGTAAGATCTAGGAATCAAATTAACACCTACCTGCCATTTACTACTTGCTGTATACAAAGTTGGGATGAATTTCTAATCAAAGTTTCTCAAAGTGTAGCCTCTGCAAAACACTTCAATAAATTTTCATTATATAGTTATATCATTCTGTTTGGGGCAAAAGTTGACCACCACAAGGTAATTTTGTATGGTATGCTGTTTACTTGTTCTTGCACAGGGAAAGTTAAAGCTAAACTACTTTAGTAGTATGTGGTTGTGAACACCTCAATGGTTTATTGCAATTAAAACTAGAGTACATCCCTGCATACCACAGAAAGGAAGCTGAAGTCACAACATTTTTGTCCTGCAGATAGAAGTGCAGGATGTGTAGGATTTCAGCATACTTAATCTCTAGACATTCATTGGGATAGGAATGTGAATCATTATGACCATTCTTTCTAATAAATGCCCTGATCACTAACTTGAGGAATAATTTTCATCTTCTGTGTCTCTGGCTTAATAAATATTGTATGAAAAGATAAACAGCTTAGAATAAAGACAGACGGAGAATTTCTATCAAAAAAAAAAAAAATCTTTACCCAAGACAAGTTCTCCAAGCATTAGTTTGTTGGATAAAAGTAGGGGAAGGTAATGAAAAGAGCTTGATGGAAGCATTGTCACCATCTCGAATTATGTTTGCAGGGAATTTGGTGTTTTCTCTTGGCAGCTGGGACTAGAAATACTCAGCCTGTAAACCCTGCTAGGATTTAACTCCAAATTATTTACCTTAGCTCTTGGCATTATCAGAATGCAGGTTGTTCTATATCTCCTAAGCTATGGACATTTAGATCCTTCTGTAAAGAACTTCATATATATTCAGATTTAGGTACAATATGAGGAAAGCTATCATGAGAAGACCTTAACATTGGCATTTGGCTCTTGTCTTCCTTTGCAGATCTGGGTGCTTAGGTTTCTGCAATTTAAAGAAATAATTTGAAATTAATGAACAAGGGGGTAAAAATTCGAGACAGCCAACATGGCTTCACCAAAGGCAAGTCCTGCCTGAACCACCTAGTGGCCTTCTATGATGAAGTGACTACATCAGTGGACAAGGGAAGAGCTACGGATGTTGTCCACCTGGATTTCTGTAAGGCCTTTGACATGGTCCCCCACAACATCCTTCTCTCTAAATTGGAGAGATAGGGATTTGACGGATGGACTGTTCGGTGGATGAGGAATTGGTTGGATGGTCACATCCAGAAAGTAGTGGTCAATGGCTCAATGTCCAGATGGAGATCGGTGACAAGTGGTGTCCCTCAGGGGTCTGTACGGGGACGCGTGCTGTTTAGTATCTTCATCAAGGACATAGACAGTGGGTTCGAGAGCACCCTCAGCAAGTTTGCAGATGGCACCAAGCTGAGTGGTGCAGTTGACATGCCTGAGGGAAGGGACATCCAGAGGGCCCTGGACAAGCTCGATAAGTGGGCCCATGTGAACCTCATGAGGTTCAACAAGGCCAAGTGCAAGGTCCTGCACCTGGGTTGGGGCAATCCCCAGTATCAATACAGGCTGCAGGACGAAGGGATTGAGAGCAGCCCTGCAGAGAAGGACTTGGGGGTACTGATGGATGAAAAATTGGTCACGAGTCGACAATGTGCGCTTGCAGCCCAGAAGGCCCATCATATCCTGGGCTGCATGAAAAGAAATGCGGCCAGCAGGTCAAAGAAGGTGATTCTCCCTCTCTGCTCCACTCTTGTGAGACCCCACCTGGAGTACTGTATCCAGCTCTGGAGTCCTCAGCACGCGAAAGACATGGACCTGTTGGTGCGGGTCCAGAGGAGGGCCACGAAAACGATCTGAGGAATGGAACACCTCTCCTATGAAGAAAGGCTGAGAGAGTTGGGGTTGTTCAGCCTGGAGAAGAGAAGGCTCTGGGGAGACCTTATTGCGGCCTCTCAATACTTAAAGGTGGCTTATAAGAAATAGGGAGAGAGACTTTTTAACACAGCCTGTAGCGATAGGACAAAGGGTAATAGTTTTAAACTAAAAGAGGGTAGATTCAGACTAGATATAAGGAAGAAATTTTTTACAATTAGGGTGGTGAACCACTGGGACGGGTTGCCCAGAGAGGTGGTAGACGCCCCATCCCTGGAAACATTCAAGGTCAGGTTGGATGAGGCTCTGAGCAACCTGATCTCGCTGAAGATGTCCCTGCTCATTGCAGGGGAGTTGCACCAGATGATATGATTCTATGATTCTATGATATGATTCTATGATATGTTTCTATGATTCTATGATAGTAAATGTTAACTTTTTCTTTCCTTATTAAAATATGCCAGTTCATGGTAGTACAGTTAGTTTTCATGTATGGAAATGCGTGAAATCATCCAGCTCTTATTTACATGATCTATGTTATTTTCCTATCAAATTTCATAACTCTTGCATGCATTATTCCTAACCATAGTTTTTGAAGAAATAAACATAAATCTATACATTAACCAATGTCTAATCCAGTACAAAGTATACACATTTTAGAAAACTCCATGTGTAATAAAGCAAGAACAAAAACCCAAAAGGGAAATACCTTCAAAACAAACAACAATCCTTGAACAAAACAATTTCTGGGTTCTTCTTTAATAATAGATGAAATCTAGCCCCATTAGTTATACATGGTAGCAATCAAATCACAACAGTATTCTTGTGCTCTCTCTGTGTCCAGCCAAATTGAATGTTGGAAGTGTAAGGAAAATAAATAGAGACATGGTTCTTCGTATATTTTTATGGATTTTTGAAGTCTCCTACGTTTAAGTAGCTTTCAAGGTTACTGCTTTTATTATGAGTTCTATATAAGTATACCGCTGTGAATTTTAACAGTATTAGATTTATTTGGTGTGGTTATTTCTTTGCTGTGTTTAGAGTTCACTACAAAGAAATCCTTTTTAGGGATCTGATTGTATTTACCTGGTATGAATGATATTTTCTATGAACAATACTTCTTGCTTGTTCAGCTCCTTAACTTGAAACTGGGAATACCTTTCCTGCTTAGATGTTCATTTATTTTAGTTATAAACATACCTGATTTTCTCCCACTGATTTCCTATCTGTATCTATACATGCACATGAAGCAGTACTACAAAGCAAGGTAGCAATTGAAAATGCTTTTTAGACAGCAATGACTACTATTAAATATTTGTATTTACAGACATTTCTCGTACAGCTGCAGTTCAGGTGCCAGCTGGAATCGCTTAACTTTAGCAGAAAATAATTCTGATACTATAACAAGTTATTGTTTAAATAATGATTGTTTAATATCATCCACAGAAATTCTTATTTGGATTCTAAACACCATGTCAGAGTAGTGCCAAAACATAGGAAGGGAGATTAACTGACTTGAACTTGAGCAGCTAGCCCCAAATGACATAGAAATCTTTGGGAGTGATTCTAAATTTTGCTTGTGAAAGACTTCTTTTACAATTGCTTTTACTAGTTTCAGCTTTGAAATTGATCAGAAAGTGGAAAAACAATTGCTACACAATTCAGGAGAAAGACTCCTGTGCAGGCAATGTTTTCTATTTGTCATCAAAGTATACTTGAGCTGCAGGGTAGATTTACCAAAATAACCACACTCGTCTATTTTTTATAAGGTTTTGATAATTTTGGACACTCTTGTATTTTTGATAGCAGATATTGTAGCAGACTCATCTGCCTTGCATAATGCTGTGGCTACAAAAGAAGTAACATAATTTAAAATATTACAAATAGTAATTAAAATTAATACTATTCCTAACTTCTATAAGTGTGGAATTTTCTTTATATTCTTCCAATATTTGTTAGCAGCTGACACTGCGTGCCTTCATACTTTTTAAATTACTATGACACAGAGGTATTTTTGGATCTTGTCTGGAAATAATGTTCAAAGTAGTACCATAATCTGTAATGAACATGACATCACTCAGGCTTACTCATAATATTGAAAAATATTAACAGTAACAGCAGCTAAAATTCAGAGGGAACACTACATAAATATTCCTAAAATGTAATTTTGTTATTACATTAGAATACTTCCATGGGTATCACAGAGACTTGCTTCACCCTCCACACTTGTCTGCAGAAGAGTTGAAGTTGATGTTTGCCCACAGGACGTACGTGAAGACAGACCGTTCTGCTGGGTGGGTAATGCACTGTTGAGCTGAGCAGTGGTCCTACTGGGGAGTTCCTCACGGTGGCTCAGGCTGCTCAGAGCTGTTGAGTGTTGGCTGGCTGGTGCCAGCAGGGATGATACAGATACTCCATCACTGAGAGGTGTGATACTGGGAGCAGAGGGGAAACCAGATTTCACTGTGGGGCCTCTTGCACCTTCAACCGCTAGTCTTGATTGGATTGGCATGGCTTGTACAGAACTGAAACCATTCTCGGCCTGGGTCAGATCTTTGCAGGGTGAGGAGGAGATGAATTCAGATATCGCCTCCTGTAGGTGGGTCTCTGTTCATACAGTGGTCCCTGAGTGCTGTTCTAGGAGGTAAATGTTGCTGTCAGTATCATGCTGCTCTGGTAAACGGACTCCTGGGTTTAGTCAGTCAAAATTGGAGGTGAAGATTCACTAGCAGTGTTGGTGTACAGACTGCTTTGAGATTGGCTTATTGTGTGTGTCATTCACACTTCACAAGAACGGGTTCTGAACTAGGCTATAATGTTCCAAACTGCAGGTTTAGGCCTGAGATATTTGCTGAGGCAAACAATTCCACTGCAAGTGCAGGAATCTTTCATGTTAATGATGCTTTTTACTTTTGCTGCTTCAGCTTCTGCTGCCCTGGCTGGCTACTGGAGGACTGGTTGTCTGAGGACCCTGGGGACGTCTGAGGAGCAGGACTGGTTACTGCTGGGCAGAAGCAAAGGAAGGGGTGCTGGCACTGTTGTGGAGAGAGCCACTGCAGGCTGTTTCTCCTGCGTGAACACCTCTATCGTGGTTGAAGGTAATGTGAAGACACTATACACAAAACAGTCCTTCCAGTTCTTGAGCCTGTACTGCACAAGAGACAAGCTTTGTGTAGTGGATGCCATGTCCCAATAGTAAGGGTAAAATACTTGCATTTAAATTGGACTACTTTGTTTTCTTTGTTGCTGCCTTTCAGGTGTATTTTCTGTTAAGGAAAGGAAAATTAATGTATAAAAATAAACACTTTTATACTTTGATCTTTTCATCTAGGGTCATACAGGTATTCCATTCTAGCTTACTTTCTGCATTTAAGTACTTGGGATTAGAGACAGGAGTTTTATGTCAAATAAATTAAATTTCTTGCAGAGACCTGTAAGATCTTCCTTGATAACTTTCTGACTTTGTGCTTCATGCATTCTGACACAGATAACTCATACAGACAAGACCAGCCTAGTGCCTCATGCATCTTCTTTCAGAACCATCTCCATCCTCCTCAGGAATGCTCTCTCTAGAGCAGCTCAAGATTCCCATCAATCTAACACATCTGTAATCCAAATTCCTCTGTAATTTTAGCAGAAAATGAATTTATTTTTAAAAAGGTATTTTTCTTTTTTTTTTTTCTTCCCACTGTGCTTCTCTAATTTGATCTATATGTAGCTATCAGAAGCTGCTGCAGAACCTTACACCCCTATGGATATTTTTCACCCAATATTTTAAAGTACATCTAGCATTGTTCACAGAATTAAAAATTAAAGATACTAACCAAAACCCAACACCCAAACGCTAACCCTAAATAGCCACTGCCTACCACAAATTTGTGATCCAGCATTTTATTTCAGGAGCCTAATTCTGTTTGAATTCATCTGTCTCTGTGTTCAAGCAGGCAGTGACTGATTGAAATGAATGGGAGAATAAATCCAGCTCACTCATTTCAGGTATACTGATGAAATTGATATGTTAGTTATGTCAGACACTTGAAAAAAATCATACATATTCTTTTAACCACAATCTTCTCTGAAAAAGTTAGTGTCTATTAGAAGAATGGGAAAGAAGAGACTCAGTTTCTTAAGCACAGGGGTCTAATGCTATTTTAGATGTCTCATGGTATCCAAAATGTCTCCATAATGTTGCCAGACATAACACAGGAACCATGAGAGACTTGCACCTTCTCAGCTGGCAGCTGGATACTGACAGCAGCTAAAATGTCATTAGATACCTGTGTTCAGATAACTGAATTGCTCCTTAAGTATACCACGGTGGAGCAGATATCCACACTGCAGCCCATGGAGGATCCCACAGTGGAACAGGTAAATATGCCCTGAAGGAACTGCAGACAGTGGAGACCCCACCCCAGAGCAGTCTTATCCTGACAGAAACTGTTGCCCTTTGGAGGAGACCCATGCTGGAGCAGTTTCTAAAGGACTGCAGCCTGTGGGAAGGACCTATGCTGCAGCAGGGGAAAAGTGTGAGGAGGAGAGGCAGAGAGGACCTGTTGTGGACTGAGCACAGCCCCTATTTCCCCTGTTCCATTCTGGGCAAGGGGAAGGAGGTAGAGGAATTGGGAACAAAGGAGTGAAGTCAAGCCTGGGCAAAAGCTGGTGGGGGAGAAGGTGTTTTAGATTTTGTCTTTGTTTCTCATTACCCAAATCTATTTTAATTGGCAATAAATTAAATTAATTTCCCCAAGTCAAGTCTGTTTTGTCCATGACAGTAATAGATAAATGATCTCACTGTCTTTATCCTGACCCACAACCTTTCTTATCATATTTTGTCATGCATCCTGTTGAGAGTGGCTGGATGGGCGTCTGGCTGCAGTCCAAGGTCAACCCACCACAAACAAACAAGAATAAGATTAAAGAAAGTATAAATAATATCCTGATACTCAAGGAAATTTGAAGCACTGGAATCAGAGGATAAACTAGAAGAGAATATGAATAGAGATTCTCAACAGAAACTCAGATTTCCTAGTCCCACATTTGTCTGAGCCATCTTTCTATAGCCATTCTTATTCACAAAAAGGCTGAGATTTTTGTGGAGGGAAGAAGAAAAAGTTATTTTCCCCATTTAATACTGAGAGTTCAGATAAGTACTGAAAAATAAGGTATGACAATGTTGCATAAAGATGTCTTTATAAATCTAACACTTGGTCTTATCTCTTTCCCCCCTTCTGAATCCCACGCTTCTTACTGACAGCTAAAATAATTTGGGGAGTTCTTGACCTGCCAGACATTCCCATTAATCTGCACTCTTGCCTTCTTTGCTCCACTCTACCGAGAACTAATACAGTCTCTTCAGCATCACACACTGCAGAACAGGATAAACAAGTCCAGGTTGTGTTAGGTACCCAGCATACTGCGGCTACTGCAGCACAGAGCTTCACATAAGGTAAATTAGCCTGCATGTGGCTCTTAAGATATATTCCTGATAAAATAAATTACCCTAGCCAGAGCTCCAGGCCACTTAACTGGACTATATCCAGTAACTGCTTTAACATCTTTAAATCTTGTATTGGTTTCCCTGTACTCTGCTGTGCAGCTCTATTTCTTGTACTACTACCAGGTAGAGATGTCCTTTAAAAAAAGAAATCTGAGCAACTATCTGGATAAAGAGAAAGGAAGCAATCACAGTTGATTAACATTATTTTCTTTCCAGCTTAAGTAGCTAAGAAAGCATAGCTGAGTGAAAATGGGATTATAATACACATTTTGATGTAACCTAAGCTGTTCATTCATAACTAAATTGTACTACGAAAAAGTATTCTCTGTCTTAATTATAATGATAAAATTTCAATCAATACGGAGTAAATTTTATATAAGTAGTCTCTGAAGACAAATGGCACACTTGTCAATACCTTAGGATCAGGCATTTAAAGAGAATATTTCCAAACGTTTGCAAGGGCACTTACTATCTCTACCTGTAATATCTTAAGAAAAAAGCTGTATCTAATCACTTCTGTTACTTCTTCTTTCTTTTCCTTTTCTTGGGGGTTCCCCACAACTTATGAATCACTTTTATTTTGAAATAATATGATTTGTCAGATTAGGACTTGATCCATGGGGAAAAGGTGCCAATGCCATAGCTGATGCTCTGTATAAACACTTCTGTGGATGCAGTCATGAAATTGCAAGAATTGTGAAACCAATTGGTAGTGTCATCAAAAATCCATTTTCCATTTTAAGTACTGTTTTAAAATATGTGCTGAAGCACGTCCTAAGAAGAGCAATGAAATTGGTGAAGGGTCTGGAGAACAAGTCCTATAAGGAGCGGCTGAGGGAACTAGGGCTGTTTAGCCTGGAGAAAAGGAGGCTTAAGGGAGACCTCATCGCTCTCTACAACTACCTGAAAGGAGGTTGCAGCAAGGTGGGTGTTGGTCTCTTCTCCCAAGTAACAAGTGATAGGACGAGAGGGAACGGCCTCAAGTTGCACCATTAGGGAGGTTTAGATTGGATATTAGGAAAAATTTCTTCACCGAAAGGGTTGTCAAGCATTGGAACACACTGCCCAGGGAAGTGGTTGAGTCACCATCCCTGAAGGTATTTAAAAGATGTGTAGACGTTGTGCTTAGGGATGTGGTTTAGTGGTGGACTTGGCAG
Source organism: Ciconia boyciana (assembly GCF_034638445.1). NCBI lineage: Eukaryota > Metazoa > Chordata > Aves > Ciconiiformes > Ciconiidae > Ciconia > Ciconia boyciana. The sequence continues at coordinate 180,721,267 of NC_132934.1, forward strand.
TGTTCGGTTAATGGTTGGACTCGAAGATCTTGAGAGTCTTTTCCAAACTAAACGATCCTAGGATTCTATAATCATGTAATTTGCTAGAAGGCTGAGTCTTTGTATATGGCCATTGATCAAATGACTTCTTAAATAATCAGACATGAACAAATTAAATATCAGAGTATTTCAGTAAGTTGCTTTTGCTTTTCTTAATATTCATTAAAGCAAATTAACAAATTTTGAGTACTGTAACTGCCAAAAATGTTTTTTCTGAAAGGCTGGTACTTAGTACAATGTAGCATATTCCACCAGTTAAATCACTTCTATCATCTTAAGTGAGTCTTCACTAGTATACAAAACATTTTATTAAATTTTTCTAGAGATAAAAATTACCAACCCCTGAGTCAAAATTAATTGAATTTAATACCTTAATAACACTTTTGCAGTTTTTAATCTTAACACATGCATACCCTTACTAGTTGACAGTATCTTATACTGACAATGTTTGATGAATATACGTTTAAATAAAGCACTTAATGTGGCTAATATGCATACTAGGAATAAAATAAAGCTTTGAAACATGGGTTCTGTCAATAACCGTGCAAATACTACTGTGTATTTAGCATTCAGGTTTTTAAGATGTGATAATTTTTTATACTAAAGACAAAATCTCTTAATGCTTTCACATCTTCTATTCTCCAGGAAACTTCTAAATTAAATTGAGGTGTTGGAGGTGGGAAGAAAAAAAAAACACAACTCTTCATTATTTTAATTCCTTTTATATTTTAAGTACTATTTCACTATTTTTGTTGCAACTCAGCCAAGTTTCTTCTCCCATACAAAATCAGACACTGATTGTGTAACACCTGTCATTGTGACACCTGTATCTTTGTCAGAATGGCTATCTGTCATTCATCCACTTTTTATCATACCTTGATTTTTTAAGTTGATTAGATGAACATTTGTGTAACATTTTTTTCCACGATGAATTTCAGAAACGTTCATTATTGCATTATTATATTATAAAGGGTACAAAAAATTAATATCCCTAGATGAGTTAATGTTAGCAATGCAGTGCTGAATGATGTTACACTTCACGGAAGTGTGACAGTTCCACAGAAAATATACAGATTGACCTCTAGATAAATTACTATTGTAAATTCTGAAATTGGGATTTTTTTTTGTTTAATTGTTAAAGATCAATGATGTATGTTTTCAAATCATAAAAGCATAACATAACATAGTAATATATACTTAGGTAACTGTATTATTGCATCCACTTCTAAATCCTTGACATCACATTAGACACTCATAAAAATTGGGCCTTGGTGAAACAGCTTTTAGTAGAGAGAAAACAACCATCTCTTCAAGTTAAATGTTAATTTAAAAATATATATGTTTTTAGATAATTTTTTTTGTGCTATAATATAGATGCAGACATAGATTTTGCACTTTTTTACTTAAGGACTTTGACTGAGGCAGAAACAAAGATAGGACTACTCCAAGAGTTTGATGTTTATTTTCTAAAGAAGCTGACATGCTACACAAAAGCCTGTTACTATAAAATTCTAGTTTAGTTATTACGTTCAGCAATGAAATTACGTAAGAAAAATTTTGGATAGTTATTTGAATTGTATCTGTATATTCAGCCTATAAGAAATGAAATATAGTCAAAACAACCAATTAACTAGTACTATAATGAAAAATGTATTTTGTTGGGTACAATAAAGAAATTATAATTTCTTCAACCTGGCAATTATAAGTTTTATCATAATGATAATGGCTGTTTCATGAATAAATGTCTATGCAGCACATTGAACTTTTTGAATCATCCCATTGTGTGGTTTTAATAAAGCTTCCTCACTGTTCCTAAGCATCTAGTGCTACATTATACTGTAAAAACATTAATTAAAACAATGCAACACACTGAAGATAAGAAAATTCCTACTCCACATAAGTATTTCATACTTGAACAAGAAAGGACAACTATTTGGTATGTGTCAAAAATGGCTCCAGTCTTTGTACAGTGCTCCACAACCTAAAGCTTAAGTAGTTTCACAATTTTTCATTTGTTCGGTGGCTTTTCTTTGAACTCTTTTAGTGAAACAATATTTTATTTCCATTAGTGAACACTAACTTTTTAACACCTTTGTCCATTGCCAAATTGTGAGCTAAAGTAAATGAGTTTCTCCACCAAACATTAACTGTTGACCACATTCTTCACATTTTTATGTCAATGCAAATATTGAATCCAGTGCAGTAGCTACCACCAGCAAGGAACTTGGCTTACGCTGTATGTACCAAAGATACTGCATTTTGCAGAGTATGTTTATTTTGATTTATTTAACTTTTACAGATAAGCTTTGACATTAAAAATATAATATTTTACTTCAAGTACATAAACAGTCCAATAACACCACAGCGTTTCATGTTTGTTTAGCTGAAATTATGTATATATATTTTAATTAAGATTGGTATTTCTAGTTGCGATGTTTTAAACATTTAAGTTGAGGTTCATTTCCTGTACAATACTGCTCAAGTATAAACATTTTTTCATCAATATGCTTTAAACTTTATGAAATTGCTTTTTGTTTAGCATCAGTCCTCAACCCTTTTTACTCGAAGTTCACATCTCTTAAGGAAAAAGACCAATTTCTGATTGCTTGGGGAATTGCTTATGGTCATAGATTTCGCTGTAAAAATCTGTTTTTTATGGTAGGATTTGTTACGCTAGCAGCAAGAAAGTATTGCTTTCCCTTTGATTTTATTATAGTTTTCATGTAGATTTGAGACCTGATGTTACAGAGTGGCAGAACATGGTGAGAAGAAGGGCTGAGGGAATGAAGCATTCAGTAAGATTTGCTAATCTATGAACTGACTGATTTTTGTTCATGGTAGATGCAGTATAGTGGTAATTATAATTGTACAAGGTCCATTCTACACCAACAAATACCACAGGGAAAGTTCTGAATTGTAGAATTCTTTCTAGAGCAGAAATATATTTGTGTTTTGATATCTTAAACTACTGTCCTGATTGCCTTATGACAATTAGTATTGTACCTATTAAATATATTCTAAAAATTAAAAAAAAGGAAAAATTCAGCATGTGATAAAAAGGCAAGTAAAATCTATGGAGGTAATTATTGCATCTATAAGGATTATTGCAAATAACTTTTATGTGCAAAACAAATTATTTATTCTTATTTTTTGGTGTGATAAAGCATTTTGTTTTCTGAGGAACAGGAAGATTAGATGCTGATTATATGCTATGTTTAAGGGTCAATTACTTTTAAATCATTTAACTTATATACAGTACCACTTAGATCTTCACTGGCTGAAAAACATAGTTCTTTGCCTTAATATAATCTTACTCTTAGAAAAAGTAAATCTAGATGAGATAGGGGAAAAATCTGGGAACAGTCCAAGATTCTTGAATAACTCATATTTCTCTAACTGGAACATGATTTAAATGTTCCTGAGCCTGTTTACCACAGCCCAGACACAGAAAGAAAAAGAAATCTTGGTGAAGGCTATAAAGCAGCAAATGGCAATGGTCTAGTTTGGTATTATTTGCACATTTACTTCTAAACTTTATAGGCTTCAAACAGCCCTAGTCTGTATCAAGTTTTTGACACTTGAATAACCTTTTACTGGGTCTTACCATTATTGGATTAATTCTAATTTGTATTCACTTAAGAGAGTGTTCATAACCTACTCGTTAAACAGTCTGTTAACCTGTTTGATTTATAAGCAGAAGTGTTTTATAATGATTCTAAATTGGAGTAGATGGGAAGAGTGTAATCCTTGACTAAGGTTTTGTGTGTCCACTGAAATTTACACTGGAGGGAATTCCCCTGAGACTGTTCTGGGACTGCAGAAATACTATTTTTTTGCTGTACAGGATGCCATTTGCTGCCTACAACCATTTTGGTGTACCTCACCTAATCAGTTCCTGCTACTGCAGGACTGTTGGGCATCATGATATACTGGTATCTTCTCACCTGAGGCACAGAGAACAGTCTCTGGGCTATCAAAATGTTTTAGACTAGCTAAAAGTCTCTTTTATGAAACCTAATTGACCGAGGTATATATGAAGTAAAATTGAACACTTTTTTTGTCTGTTCTGTCTTTGAACTCCTTGAACTCTCTAATATCAGACAATATGACCAATAGAATAAGCTAGAAAGTTATCAAACAAGGGTATGATCAGTTATATCTGTGTCCTGGAGTTCTTGTATTAAGGAAGTGAAGAGATACTGCAGTGTGCAGATGATTTATTTATGAGTTCTTTTAATCTAAAATGCACATGATTTGCACTTCATTTATGCCTGGTGCAGTTGGCATATATCTGGAAATATTCACACATAAGAATGGGTAATTCCAAAATCAGTTAGGGAGATCAGAAAGCATAAAACATTGTGGCTTTACCTAATGTTGAAGCTTCAGATTCTCATTTACATTTTACATAAAAAAAACGATTAGCACATAATAGACAGACACAGATATCATGAAAATAAACACTTAGAAATTTATCTCTAAAAAATATTTAATGTCATCACTTCACTATATAGAGTCATTGTTAGAGGAGTTAGAATCTTTAATCTACTTTTCACTAAGGGAAATGGCTTAGAAAAGTAGCTCAAATGCTTGGTGGATTGAGATCTGGACATCTGTTGAAAGATCTGCATCACTGTAGTTTAGAGTACATACTGTATATGCTTCATTCTGCAATAATAATAACCTCTGGGTTCAATTATTCCTTTCCTTTTTTCTTTTTTTCTTTTTTTTTTTTTTTTTTTAATGCATAATAGTGCGGAGTCATCAGTTCTGCTTTATGCAGAGCTTCATGTTTTAATGAAAGTTGCATTTGCATAAAAGAGATTTGCTTCTACATGTTAGTTCAAATTCTGGTATGAACTTTAAGAGGTTTTCTTTGTTTCATTGCAAGTAAGGACATTCCAGGAATCACTTTTTCACTTGGCACAAATATCATGCTGGCTTCCTTAGTTCATCATTTTGAGTCACAGCAAATGGTAGTGGTGCATACGGTATTATAAAGGGATCATGGAAATAAAAGGCTGCAGGAGGAGGAAATTTTGTCTGTGTATGTGTGTCATACTTTTATAGGAGATTAACAAAACCTGTGGTATTAGGTGATGAAAATGTGGTACAATGAATAAAGATTGAAACCCAGGTACTTCTTATCTGTCTTGATACTCCTCCAAGTCAGGCCTGAGCTAGGGCCAAAACTCCCTTTACCAGGGATTATGGAAATTGAACCAGTTTAGCAGTCCTGTATGCCTCTATCATTATCAAGTCTTCAGAATTCTTCCTATGAAAAGTTTTTACTGAACAAGGGCAAGCGTAAGTCAGGGAAATTTAGCTTAGGAGTTACTTCACAGCCACCTTGTAGCAATGACTCTATGCAAACTAACCAAAGCCAGAAACAAGAATGTTCTTTATAATGCATAGTCCAGCCAACTTTCTATTGAACACTAGTTCTTAAAAAAAAACCAAAAAACAAAAAACAAATATTTACTGCTATTAATGGAAAGTAAAAAGGCAAGAATCTTTTGGTCACTAGAACTTGTAAGCTCTAGATAATTTTAGTAATGACACTTATCACATTCTGACACTTGAGGATACCACTGTGTTTGTTACCTTATTAGTTATTTCCCTTATAAACTGTTCTTCCCTCTTTAATTTTAGTTTCTAGATGGACTTGCTTCGGCTTTGCAAATACATATCTGTATTTATTTTGTATTTGTTCTTTAACAAATTCCTCTGAATGGGATATGAGACAAGGATCAATGAAAACAAAAAAACAGCAATAAAAGTTAAGTAGTTGTTTACCAGTGAAGAAGAAAGGTCAAAACCAAATAAGAACATAGGTCCCTAAAATGGGACCTAGGTCTAAAATCCAAAGGGTTCCCAAATAAATTAAATATTCACTAATTCAAAGGCAAAGTAAAAGAGGCATGTCTGTAGCTAGAGAACAACTGAAGCTTATTAGATTATGTAAATATCCTACTGTTTTGAATTGGAAGCCAGGTACTCCCCAATCTACAGCAGTATTTGAAGTATGGGGACACAAAGAATGATATCTTAGTAGGAAGACATCATGTCTTAACAAATACAGAGCACACTTCAGATGGGAGAACCAGTGTGGTGCTACTTGGGGGGGGAGGGAGGGAGGAAAAGAGATAGTGTCAAATTTCCTCTGTGTTTATAAGTTTGATTCAGAATTGTTCACTGATGAACAAAAAAGCAAGACTAAAACCTTATAATGTTTCTGTTCCCTTTGGAAAGACTTTCATCTTCAACTGTGCTACTGTTTCATAATCTTGAGGGAGTGCAAAGATTTTGATACATCTGATTCCCAAATAGGGCAATATTTCTATGGTGTGTCTCCAAATTTTTCTCTCATGCAGGGCAGGGCAAGACCTTGTTTCAACATGTTTAATCAATAATAAAGTAGGGAGTTCATAGAGTTTGTATGACCTAGACAAGAAAGAGAAGGAGAAGCAAGAATACCACACCAGTATTGAAATGTGTTATGCTGCCTAAGTACTGCACATCTTTATGTAGAAAACTAACACCAGAGACTGAGGGTTTATGGAACTGAAATGTGGGTATTTGAAAAACTGGGAAAATATATTACTTAGTTCTGGTGATCAACTGGAAAATTCCTTCTCTTTGGAACAGAAGGTGCATACAACTTTAATGATAATTGTTTTAAAAGGGGTATTACAGTATACAAATTTGGTTCCTAGGTGATAAAAACCCTAGTGAGATTAGCTAGAAGCTGAGCAAATGAGAATTAATATTGGACACTGCTGTTGGTAACAGATTTCTGTTTCTTTTCATGGATGTAATGAATTTACAAGCTTCACATTTACATAACAAACAAGCAAACACTCTCCTCCTCCCCAAAAAAATTCAAAATAAGTACTCAGAATAAAACATTTTATAACATTCTTGTCTGTCTTCAAAACTCTTGTTTACGCAAATTGATAAACATGTAAAGTTTTCTTACAATGTTCAATGTTTTAACACAGAAAATCCAAACAAATTCAAATCAATGTTTTAAATGTAAAAAACCCCTACGTGGAGGACTCTTTCAAAAGAAGTGCTAGAGGGTCATTTTAATAAGGAGTACAAAGCGGTAAGCTATCAGTATGGTAATTAAAATCAATGAGTGTCCATAACCACACTTGAAGATGTAAAGAAGGTTAAAACTAATTAAAAATATCACAAAAGGTCTTTCTTTAACGATTGGAGAGATGCCTTGGTGGATAGCACTTTGCAACCTGATATCAAGGGAAAACAGGTTCAAAGGAATAAAAGTCTGTTATAAAAAGTGTAATTTTTATGCCCAGAGAGAATGGAAACATTAGACTGTTCAAATACAGTTTTATGTAGCTAGTGTTCAAATATCATCAGTTCTCTAAGCTTCTGAACCTATTTCTGCTAAAATGAATAAGAATGTTTGTATTTGACATAGAAGTCTGGGATCAGGCTCTACTTTTCCCGTTGCAACAGGCAATGCAATTATAAAAGCCAATTTAGATATTAGTTTGCTGGATTGAAAATTGTGTTTTGGGACCACAGAACTATTTGAGAGGCCCTTATCTGCAACCCGGACAGGTTTGCCTGAGAGATTAAGGGCTTTTGGCCTTCTGTGTTTATGCTCTCTGACATGCAGCAAGGAAGAATATGTACTGCATGCTGTGTTCATCATCACTGTAGAGAATACCCAGACATTATTACACTTAATAAATAGTCAGAAATTTTAAAATATTTCACCCAGGCCTTCTATTGCTAGATTTAGTGTGAGGATTGTTGTTTGGGTTAAAAAAAAAAAATAATTATGGATAACAGTAAGAAGTTAAATCTGGTGGATTAAAGAGTTTAAAACTATTTTTGATCCCACTGATTAAAGAGTAAATCTTTACTCCTTTCTATAACCATTTAAGTAAGGAACCAGCTTGATATCTTAGACTAATCATTGATAGCTTTCTCTTTACTACATGTCTGAACTCCCCACATCCAGAAAAACTGAATATGGATCTGATTTTATATTTGAACCACAAAGCACTACTCAGCTAGTAAATTCAAATTCTGTTTTCTGTAGAAAGTCTAAATCATATTCCTTTTGTTTTCTATCCATCCCAACAGTGTAACAAAATGCATTTCTGCTCCAAGCAATCAGACTACAGAGCTGCTCCTGAAAAAATTACATCTACCAACTCCAGTCATAAGGGTAAGTTTTGCTGCTTTTTATTCTGGTTGACCTTAAAGTCAACACAGCTAAAAGAGATTCACGTGTGGATCCAATTCCACCTTGTGCATCATCTGAACTGTTTACTATATTCGAGGCAATTACAGCTGTGCAAACCCAGTGACGGCATTAGTGGGCACAGGTGCAAACAAGGGACTAATTTGGCCTCCAAAACCTGTGTTATTGGTGATAATAGATGAGATGGAAAGGAGCCAACTTGATTCTCAAATCACAGGCCAAGTATGCAGGGCTGAGAAGAATATCCAAATGTTTACTTTAGTGGGAGAATATGGGATAAAAAAACCTTCATAGACAATAAACATGTATTCCCAGTGAATTTCTTCCCTTTTCTTCCTTTCACAGAGTCACTTTCTAAAGTAGCAATGTACTTGATGAAATCAAGTGAAAATGCTAATGTCTATATCAGGGGAGTACCAACATTATGTTTGGTTATAATACAGAGGAAAGTAAGAAAGTGAAAGGGAGAGACAATTTTGTAGAAGTGTTGTTGGATACACAATAATTTATTATGAAAAAGAAAATTGAAGGGTAACAAATGTATTTTTATATAGTATGTGAATTCTATCATTTAAAAATAGTGAGTATTGTGTATAGAGATAAAGGTAATTTAAAATGTCAAGGAAGGACAGACAAAGAACAACTAAAGAAGTCAGGTGAAAGGAGAAACATTCTGGTGATATTTGATAATTTCTTGATTATATTGATTATTTAAATCTGTAAAGATTAGACTGGCTCTATACTTAGGGCAACATTGCCTTAATTATGTATCTAGTGTTTCCAGACAATTTGGCTTTTATGAATTAAATGTAATCTTTTTTTTCTTTTTTTTTTTTTGTTCTTCTTTAAAATGGAACGCTCATTATGTTTTGTTTTAGTATGGATATTGAATAAAGGTTTGTATTTCTTGTATTTTTACTGCTCCTACTTGCTCATCTATGAGTTTAGTATGACAAATATATGTCAAGACATAAAATCTTTCCTGTTACAAAAAGGTCCAACTGCTCTTACTCTTTCTTTTCAAAGTAACTAATAGTAAATTTTGCATTGAATGAATGAGATGATAGACACATTTGAGAATTTGTTCCTTTTAATTATTCTTACTTGTAGATTTAACAGATAAACAGGAAGCATCTCTACATTGAAAATCTTTGTCTCAAATCCTGACTTTGCTTCGTTAATGACATTGATCAAATATTGTTTTAAGCAAAGTTTCCAAATCATGGTGCTGGCTGAAATAATATACTACAAGGTGGTAATTATATTTGAAAGAAAACAATTACTCTGAAATTCGGTTAAAATGTTGCAAATGGGATTTGCATAGGCTAAATTCATTTGGAATCCAACATTTGTCTTATCTTCGGTCATTTAATTGAGATTGCCATAAATTAAAACAATACTATAAAGAGTAAATGTTAGAGATAACCAATTATCAGCTGTAGCCTCAAAGGAAAATACAGCACTTAATTCACCAAAGCAGTTCACCAAATGTGTTTCTGAAAATAATTACTTGCTTATTTGTCACATGCTTTCTGGCACAATATAACTCCTATATAATATAATTTTTTTTCCCGTCACATAAGTGTTATTAACAGGTGTGTCATAATTAAGCTAATAAAGCAAGTTCTAAGGTATCAGAGTAATGAAAAATGATGAAGCAATCCTTCCTTACAGTGCAGTAATATGCCTGGATAATTTCATAAGCTTATGTTGTGTATGCTCTGCTCATATTAAAAGTATAATTTATGCATATTGGAGTATGTAAGCATTGATATTCCACTTACGAATTCTATCAGTCTTTCTGTTTGAAGGAAGAACTGAGTAATCATATTTCGTGTGAGCCTTTGTCTGCCAGCTTATTCTTTGGGACTCTCAAGACTTAAGAAAAGACAGATGAGAGACAGAGACAACCCTTGCTTTGGAGTTCCTGCCTTGATCCATGAAGCCATTCCCAGGTGGCTAAAGTAATAATTAAAGTAATAAAATGGGCTGAAGTGGTTGGACATTCAGTGCGTACATTCTGGATGATTCAGGTTCTGTTGAATCTGAGGTTACCTTGTGCTGAGTTTACATTGAAACTAAGGTCTAAACAAGTCATTTCCAGATATATTACCCAGATGAAACACCCATTATACTATTAGAAACAGCCAAAATGGTTTAAATTCCTCATCCAGGATCCAGTGAGGTCAGTTAAATGATTATCATTTAGTCCAATGTGTTCTGGGTCAGACTGGCAATTGTTATATATATCTGAAATCTGAATTCTTCCTGAAAAAAAAAAAAATCTATAAGAGAAACATGAGAACGGACTAATATAATGGTCAGTTCTGCCACCTGTTATCTCCCTTTACTCTTACCCACCTTGTGAGCTAGAAAAGATAACATCATGAATTTCTAGACTGTATGAATAAATACAGAATCTGTTGGAATCACAATCTGAGATTATTTGAAAGCTTGCAGAATATAGGACTATTGTTTCTGAATTACTCTCTCTCTCTCTCTCTCTCTCTCCATATCAGCCACCAATTCTTCTAAAGGAATATTCCAAAATAAGGGGTTTTGGCCCCTTTATTAATGATAAAGAGAATTTTACTGATTGTCTTACTGAATTTGGTGATATTTCTAATGTGCCTAATCTTCTAAGAAGTGTAATGAGCACATTCAATCCATGGTCAATAACAATTAACAAGGCTGGTAGATTACTCAGATAAAGGAGAACATAAAGTAAAGAACAATCTTCACACTAGAATTATTCAGAGGTAGTTTGACTTACTCATCCTCTTCTTGTGACTTGGAGATTTTCTGTTTTCATGATGTTAGGTAATTGCTAAATACAAAGTTAATTCTAGAATTCTATTTTTAACATGTTTGCATCTTTCTTATTGTATTGGTGGCAGCAAAAAAATCTCAATTTGATAACTTATTTTCAAATATCAAGGTTTTCATAACCAAGTTATACTGCTGTTTCTACAGATGGAATGAACTACTATGGTAGAACTCTAAAAATGATTTTTCTGTACACCCACAGAAAATGATTTCTGGAAAGATAAACATGATAATAAATCCAAAGTTAAACCGAGGACAATGACAGGAACAAATTTTAGGTGTAACTTTCCTTCACTGAAGACTCAAAAGAAGTTGAGTAAGTTTCTATATGTATATAAAATGAGAAATAAGGGAGAGAAATTTCACCTTCTATTTCAAAGAGGAGGAAAGACCATTAATACAAAAGGACATGACTGTTGACACTTCTTTGTTTCAGTTTCAAAGCTTCAAAAAGGGCATATTACATATGTAATCCAGGACAATACGCTCATTTGTTTTATCAAAAACAATCAAGAAATGTTTTTGTCAGAACAGACTGTGTAAGTTGTCTAACATGACTAAATCCTTAGTGGTGATTCCAATTTTAGCAATATGTGGCACTTCTGAAAGAAAAATATAACTTCCAATTTCAAAGCAGTAAAAGGTTTTGCTCTATTTTTATGCTCTAACCTTTTCTACTGTAATTTTTCTACTTCAAGAATATACTGTTGCCTCAATTCTGAGCCATTTAGCTTAATTAGGAAGGAATATGTTTGAACTACGTTATAGTTAAGGGGTGTTATTAATCTAACATTTACCCCTCCTCAGTCCATCACTTTACACCATAAACAGAGGAGAAAAAAAATAGCAAGAACTATTTGTGAAAAGGACTTTTTCCAGTGTTTATTGGAATAATATGGACATGGGAAAAGGAAAGAAAAAAGTAAAAGAAAAGAAAGGTTCTATAAACACAGCTTATACACAAGCAAAGCTAGCTTCATGTGTTTATTTACAATGTAAGGGAAAGACATAGAAGAGTTGTCAAGAGAATCAGATGTAGATGAATAATGAACCAAATTACATAAAGTTGACTAAAAGCTTATGAAGTTTCAGTAAGGAAAAAGATAAGGTAGTTTCAAGATACTCACATGATAGCATGTGAGTAGCCAGTAACTGAGTTATCCTGTACGGTAACAGAAATCTTTAGAAAGATTTCCGTTACAATAAATATGAAGAATTATTTTTGTTAATTTCTTTGCTTTAAATTTCAAAGAACGGAGGAGATATTCTTTCTTTAAGGTGGCAAGGATGTGAAAATTATTTTTATTTAACATCTCATACTGATGGATAAAACATATGGTTTTCTGGTGAACCAGGTCAAAAGGAGAACTGGAGAAGGCATGTAAACTGACATCTTTAGAATTGTTTAACAATGCAATATCCAGTACTTTCAGCTGATCTGTCTACAGGAAAACAGAAGCTCCAACTCACACTGCAGTGCTTGTAATCACCTATGATCTTTTTGGCAATTTCTATAGAAACTCTATTACTGAAGAATGCCAATTGATGTGACAACACTGTGACTCACTGATGCTAGGATATCTTTGACTGAATTTTATTTCCTCCTTTGTATTTCTTTTACTACCTTCCCTTTGCTAGACTGGTAGGTTCACACAGGGTTATTCATGTTAGCATTCCCATTCTGACACAGCAAGGTCAATTCCAATTGAGGTTATAGGATTACTGAATTAACATATTGAAAAAAAAAATTGATGCTCATTTCATTTGTCTGAGATATCTTTTATTAGCATATCAATTTGCCTAATTAAGGAAAAGATCAGTAAACTTATCACATACCTGTTCACTGGACAAATAAACTAGATCTCAGTTCCTCGGGTTTATACACTTTTTAATTATAGTTTAAGCTTTTCTGCACTAGACAAAGTCTTTGTAATTCTACTAAACAATTTAGTGACAGCATTTTAAAACCGAAATAGGAATTTTCTTGCCTTGCCTTGTCTTTCCTTCCTCTCATTAAAGAAATATGATTACTCTATGAAAGGAATATTCTGACAGACAAGTTATGCAAAATAAGATGTCTTTCAGCTTGCAAATGCAAGAGAGTAATACTGCACTTTTGGTTCTCAGCTTCTTTAAGAACTGCAGTAAAGCTTCTAAGTTTGACAAGTTCTGAGAACTAGGAACTTTACTACTATGTTGATACCTAGTCAGATAACAGGGACCAGGTCAAAGGTGTTTCACTGGCTCTCTCTTTAAGGATTAATTCATAAGCAATAAATCAATATTTATTTTAATACTTATTTCTAATACATAAATAAATAAAGAAACTATTCCATATATAGAACCATTAATAGAGATGCTGGAGGTCATCTGTCCTCTGTGAGATGCTTTATTGCACAGGGAAGATCCAAATACACATCTTGCTCGCATTTTCATAAGTATAGCCCCACAGAGTGGAAAGTACCTGAAATTCACCTCTGTCATATAGGACCTATGACTTCGTGAATTAATGGTCATTAAATAACTGAATGTATCAAGAAATTCCACTGAATGTAGGACAGGGAATTCCCACTGATGTCTGAAATAACAGTATGTACAAGAAAGTATTTTTTTATCCATTCTTTCATTTGATTTTAATAGATGCTTTCAACTGTTAACATACATATTTTAAAACAAAGCTTAAATGCAAACAAAAATATTTCCTTAGCATAAAAACTGTTTGACTTTAGCATTTATGAGTCTCTTATCACCTTATGAGTTATGGTCCATTAACACCTACACTAAAATCCTTTCTGTGTGTAGTCCGAGACTTTGAAATAGAAGGTTTATGGCACATTCTTACCTGTATGTGAAACTAGTTTTTGTACAATAATGTAGCAAATATTATCATAATAAACAAAATAACTTATATCTTCAATCAGCAAAAAGCCTTTTGGAGCTTTTTTTCCCCCCCTATGGTATAAGGTAATAGTCTATATTACCCTGTTCCTTCTAATGATTATAGAGTAGTCCATAAAGAGAAATCTGTCCGTTCAGTGTCAGCTGAAGTGGAAACATTTGAATCTTATACCAGAGAGGAATACAAATGCTGAATCAAATTAACAGTTCCATGTGCTCAATGACTGTGTCTAATCTTTTATGACAGCTGGTACCTAACAGTGAGTTATTTAACCTCGTCTCTGCTTCACTAGCTGTTCAATAAGCCTTTTCATGGAACTGAGATTTGCTGACTAATACAGTCCTTCTATCTCAGCTTCTTATTCTACAGTAGAATTGAGTTGAAACCATTTCCATTTCTATCAGTGCAATACAGATTTAAAAAGAAATAATTGTGTTGTGGCTGAAATACTTGTAGAAGGTCACCTGTAGGGTAAAAATAAGTTTAGGCAGCCAAACCTCCTACAATGCAATCACACACATCACAAGCAAGGGGGAAAGTGAGAAAAAAAAAAAAAAGAAGAGAAAGGAAAAAAAAGCTAGCTTCATTTCTCTAAGTCACAGTGATGGGAATTGCAAAAGAGTAAGTAAGTACTGTAGATACAAGTGCAAAGACAGACTATCCTGAGGGGTTAGAGAAGAAAGGCCTAAATATAAAGTGCCTAAATGTGTGCTCTGGTTTCCAAAAAGTTCATCTCCCACTGAGGTTAGTAAAAGCTATGAAGTTGCTCAACATTTAAAAAATCAGCCTGTTGTTTTTCCTGTTAATTTTGACTACCAAAGCATCTTGTCTATTGCATTTATACCCTGTGGTATAGACAGATCAGAAAAGATATAAAAGTTTTCCCTATTTTCACATGGCAGAAGTAGTGGTAGCAACAGGAGCAGAATTTACAACAATATCAAACATACAGCAGTGCTCATGAGTAGATTTTAAAGTGTTTTACAAAGGGGAAGAATCCTCTGAATGTCTAAGCAATTTGGAAACCACAGCTTGGTTTCATTCTGTTGGAGCAGGTGTCTGCATCTGCAGTGTGCTTTGCTCTTGTTTTTTAAAACTGTTAACAGAAAAAAATGCTTTTGTACATAAGTTAATAGAAACAAAGGTTGATTAGTAATACCATTAAAAATAATAACTAACCCAGTGATAAGTGGATTTTCTTCTCCCTGTTGTCTCTGCTAGAGCACAACATGTTACTAATTTTGCTGCAAAGGACAGAAGAATCTTTACTTAATCACTCAAGAGGAGAATGAAAAAGAAATATTGCTCATGAATAAATGAGTGGGCTCCTCTATGTCACTCTCTGCTCCCACCTTCCTAGGGGTAAAGTTATGGGTATGGGTTCAACCATGTAGGGTATACCAAAACAAATTAAAATGTCAGAATATTCATTAACAGTATATATTAAAGACATAAACTAAAAAAAAAAAAAATAATAATAAAAAAATTCTAAATTAGGTAAAATATAAGACCATGTTGGGAAAGCTGAGTTTAAACTCAGTGATGCAGAGAAATGTATGCTAGCAGCCATGTGTGAGTGGCAAGAAATGCAAACAAGTCTAACCTCTTTGCAGCAGAAAGTCTTTAATATAAAAGCTAGATCCCAGAGATCTTTTACATGTTGTAGGAATACATTAGGGGAAGGAAGGTCTCTGTAAGGTTATGATTATGCAATAAATAAATAAATTTAAAAAAATGTGCTGGGAAGAAAAAACAAGATGACTTACTTGAAATAGAAGCAATTCACACAGCCGACCAAACAGCTCCTTAAACTCTTGAATGACTGCAGATACTACTACTGAAATACAATGTCCCACGAGAATGTTTTGGGTCAAAGCTAATCTGCATCTGGCTGCTTAGGCTATGCCTATACTAAAAAAAGCAGTACCACAGAAAGTTTCTGGGCACTGGAACATGATCCTCTATGCTGTTCAACTCTTAGAAAATGCTTTTCATCTGTGCTAACCAGTGCTGTCTCAAACGATCACAACCAGTGGCTTGACAGTTAGGAACTTCCAGGGACCAGCATTAATAAGCTGTTTGCATGTGCGTACCCTGATTTCAGTCTAAGAAGGTTGTCTATCATAGAATGCTGACATAATTTGAAAATAGCATTAGTGTTGGAAGGTCTAATTTCAGGTCTGAATTGGATTTTGTAGATGTATTCAATCTTGTAGATGCATTCAATCACGTTACTAGAGATTGTTTTGATATTCATTTCAAAATTAAGAGTTTCTTAACCCTCATGATCTGCTTCCTATGTAGATTATGTTGAATTTTACCAGCCAAAAACCACTTGTATCGAATCCATGACACACTGGCCCATACTGGAAAAAGGCTAAACTACATGCAGGTCCTCACAGATAGAGATTCCCATAGATTAGGTGGGTTTGTAACCTCAGAAGCTGCAAATTGGAGAACCTAGGCATGAAGACATTGGAAACCGGCCATGTGTACCTGACATCCAGTTTCACAGTAAGAAGTTTCAACTGGAGAAAACTCTAATTTTCAAAAAGATCCTCTGAGGATACCATGTACATGTGTAACTGCCATTGGCTAACCAGCCTCAGAGACCTAACAGTGAGACTGACCTACAATGCAGTTGTTCCAAATGTTATTGTGAAAGTGTTTAAAATAATTGTTAGTTAAATTTTGACATTTTCAGGGCTTGTTTTTATTGTTTCACTTTGGAGATCATTCTTTTACTAATCACTACTTCTACAACATTATTAAGAAGGTATAAATGTTACTTCCACAAGCTTCATTTGCACATTTATAATGTTTATAACTTCAAGTGTGAGTTCGTAATAATTTTAAAGTTATGTGCATAATTGCAAACCTAAAAAATGGTACTTGGCAACAACAGAAATAAGTAAAGAAATTGCATTATTTTATCTTCACTGAGGTATATAAATCAAGATCAAAGCATCTGTTTGTAGTAGGTATAGAAATATAGACGGTTACCCTTGCTATGAACTGTCTCCCTCTGAAACCATTTGGATACTATTAGCTTTGATGAGAATTTATTAGACTTTATCTGCATTGCTATTCGGTACCAGGAGGTGCTGGATTGCTATGATCCCAGTAAGAAAGGCACTCAGACTCTGTAAATTACCGTTTTAAACGCTATATATTAGAGCTAATGCTATAAAGAAAGGGAGGAAAGCGTAGATAATCTTACGACCCTTAAGATGCTGGGAACCCTGAGCTGTGCAGCATGAAATGCGTTTCTGATCAGGGCACAGCATGCCATGCAGATCCTGCCCACAGAAGGATTTGCCCATTTTGGTCATTTGAGTCATTACACAATTTTCTTAGAAGAAAACAACTTTATTCATTATTTATCCTGTCAAACAAAAAGGATGTTCCCATGTGAACTTCTTTTAGATAAATGTAAGGACATGCAGATGGCATAATTGCCAGTAGCTGGTAGCTACCAAGTGGGAGCTGCCTGCAGGTACCTCTGTTACTGTCAACTGGCTAAATTTATCCTGAGGCCAAAGCATCTTTGCAACACAACACAGGCTTGAAGGCCAAGCTATATGTGCAGCCCAGCACAGCACAGAATCAGCCCCTACTCAGGTCAACTTTATGTGAATCACTGACTCCTCAATGGTCTTCCTGTCTTTTGATCACGAACAGTAGGATTGCATGTAAAATTTCCAGAATAAATGTATTGTTCCTTATGGTGAAATAAAAGGTGGATTTTCTTTACTGGTTGACCTTCAATTTTATGCAAAGTAAGAAACAATTTTGCCAGTCACAATTTAGCAGTAGAAATGTTCCTCTAAAAATAAGCACAGGTAAAAAAATCCCTCAATATCAGAAGTTCATTCATAGAGTAGAAAGCTGCAAAGCTAAATATCAGTGAAAATTGAGACACTTCATCACTTTTCAAAAAAATAATTAAAAAATTGTTAGTTTAACTGAAACTACTGTTCAGGAGATCAGAGATTTTTGTGTTGGTCTGCTTCCGAAAGGTGAATGAGGTTCATCTGGACATTAATCTGAAATATACTGGCCATTCTAGGTTACACTGCCAAGTTAGATTCCTACCAACACTTTGTACAGGACATTACTTCTTTTCTGTCTTCTCTTATTTTAGTTTCTACCTTTCAAACTGAGTTTTTGACCCACTAGATGTATGTCTGAATCTCGCTGTGACAAATGTGTTTCTGTTTCTGATTAGAAGAACATTACTGATAAAATGAGGTTAAAATCAGAATAATGATCTCTGAGGCTGTAAATATTTCATATTGTATGAGATTCGTTCTTCATTCCAGCTTGACTTCTGCCTTGATGTGAAACCATGTCAAATTCCTCTACAACTTTGAACAAAGCACTTTTGTGATTAATTTTCTCTCTGAAGAAAACAGCAGTACATTTTAATGTTTAAAGGTTTGAATTACCTACTAAGCAACAGTAATCCATAAGCTATATGCACTTTACTTTTTTAACTCCATGATTACATAGTTATTGATTGAATCAATTCTTAATGTATTCCTACCACACCTCCAATTTCATAAATTACTGAATTACTACATAAACCCTCACTGAGTTATCTAACCACTGTTCAGGCAGTTTTAACTGATACATTATGATTCTTTATTCAGCTTTAGCTTTTATAGTCTTCTCTCTGCAATTAAAGATGATTATACTTTAGTTAAATTTTCTCTATTATTTTCTTAATGATTATTATATCATTATGTGAATATGTGTTGGATATATAGGGGTGTACTGGTGACAGTACTGATCTTTGAAATAGATTTATTTTTTGCATATATCACTTAAAACACAGTAGTAAATACCCATTTTGTATGTAAACCAAATAGGACAGATAGCAAATAGGTTTCATGTTTGTGCTTTTACATTTAGGATTTCTAAATTTGGGGTCCTCTCACTAAGCACTTAAAAATTATAAGATACTTTGTGTCTTTGTGTTTCTCTGGAAAATTGAGCCACAGCTGACTAGGTTTCATCTGCATTTGTTTTGACCTTTCTTGGATAAACTGGTCAAAGAAAATGTTCTAATCATACAGTAAATGATATAGTTTGACCATGAATCTGTTCCAATGCTAACTTGAAAAGTCAAAGTCAATGATCAGAAATAACAACAAAACAAAAAAATGTATAGGAATATAACTGCTGTACAAAACAAAGTCATTCAATACATGTATGAATAGTAATTGACAACAATCCAGTCTGAAGGCAGTAACCATTTGGTTTCTTTTGGCCTTATGATAATAAAAAAGGTAAGACTTTCATTAATAGATGCAGGAGAAAAGGTGATGTTCTTTGGTTTGCACTGTTTGTTTCTGAGAATCCTCAATTACCTAGATTCAGATTTCCTGGTTTCAAACTAAAGACCCAAAGCAACCGAGAAATAATTATCTCAGTAGAGTTAACATTTTAGATAAAGAAATGCACCTTCAGAAGGTTCACAAATTTCCCTATCAGTTATCACCAAGATTTCTCATAAGGTATTTAAAAAACATGCATGAGTAGGAGTTTATGGGACAGAGGCTAAACCAGACCAACTTTTAGCCTCAAAGTTTTCTGCTAAAATACAACAAACAAACAAATTCCACATATAAATGTATTTTTTGCCAAAATAAATGTTAACCCTTATCTTCATCTAGAAATCCATCACAATCTTATCTGAAACGAAACTATTGCTGCAACACAGTTGATAATCTGATAAACAATCCTAGTGCAGTGTTATTATTTCAGCTAATTTACTTTTAAAGAATATGCTTGTAGTTTTACTTTCATAAATTTTTTTATCTGAATATATTATAATTGAATTTATATTCTTCAACATTCCAATTTCTGTTTTATGGCCTTTTATTCATGAACACTGAAACATAAGTATCTATAAAACACAAAAAAATTAATACAGAGAGCTTCAATTGCAGCATTTTAAATTATAAAAAAGTGCTTTTAATAATAAAAGCTAAATCATAAGAATTTACAAAATTATAAAAATCTTTCAAATATTTTAATTTTAAA
Organism: Ciconia boyciana; assembly: GCF_034638445.1. Taxonomy (NCBI): domain Eukaryota; kingdom Metazoa; phylum Chordata; class Aves; order Ciconiiformes; family Ciconiidae; genus Ciconia; species Ciconia boyciana. Next base: position 180,741,321 of record NC_132934.1, read on the forward strand.
AAATTGTAATCATTGAAGCATTCAGAAGTTGAACATTTTAAAGATTTATTTAAATAGTTGTTTGGGTTTTTTTTCAAATTCAGTGGTAAGCATACCACCACTAATAATATCTATATTAGCATACAAGTATATTTACTTACCTTCATGAAATATGTCCTTCTGGGAATAATGAAATTAAAATCACTCTAAAAATGGGAAACTCCAGCACATTGATAAAAATTATGTTGATTAAAATCTTATAATTATAGATTTTATTTTAAAAAAACAGAACTCTTATCTTACCATAGTTTACATTAAAATATTCATATTAAAGTGATTTGTGGAACTATACTGATATCTAGCTCACTCCTTGCATTTCTTATTCTGAGTCACTGAGACTGTTTTATCTGCAGTGGATCATGCAAAAATTACCTTTACTTCAAATTTCATTCAAGTACATATTTAAGTTTAAGCATGGTTACATTATGTTCCACATGCATGTTTTCAAGAACAGTTTAAAGAATTTCTTGAACTTTTGTGAACACTTGAAGCTGAATTCAGATCATATATCAGATAACAGCAATACAACCTGCAGTGAATTTGAAGGACAAAATCACTTAGGTATGCTCTTGTGACTATTTGTATATAAAGCTTCGGGCCCATGAAAATTACTTCTGTCCTGTTGATGAATTTAGCATCTTGTCTCTGGAAATAATGAAAACCAATAAGTAGGTCATTGAGTGTTAGATTATATCCAAACATGAGCAAACACCTCCAGGAAGAGAAAATGTGATACTGTCCAAGGCAGAAACTTTGATGATAAAAATAAATACTTGATAGAAAATATACCTTTTTGCTTCTCTAATATTACAAAAGATATCAGCAGATTATACCGATATTTCCAAAAGCTTTAGATTCATTGAATGAAATTACATAAATGGTAAGAGGGATTATACTACAAGGTAGTCCACATTTACTCAATCAGGTCATTTACTGAGTAAACAATAATTAGCACATAATCATTAGAAAGGTTTTATGATAATATTTCCATACTCCTTAATCCAAGATAGATAAAAGAAAGAAGCTTTAAGCATATGTGGATCTAAGGAAAATTAGACACCAATACCCTTAAGTTAGATCTCATTGGGACTAACAGGAACCTTGTCAACTTCAACAGGGACAAATACAAAGTCCTGCCCCAGGGAAGGAAGACCTCCTTGCAGCAAAGCAGGCAGGGGATTGCCTGGCTAGTGAGCAGCCCTGTGGAAAAGGCCCTGGGGGACAGTGGCTGAATGTGAGCCAGCAGTGTGCCCAGGCAGCAGGAAAGGTCAACAGCCTCCCAGGCTGTATGAACAGAAACATGGCCAGTAGATCAAGGGAAGTGATCATCCACCTTTCTACTCAGCACTCATCAAATCCCTTCTAGATGCTGTACCCTGTTTTGGGCTGCCCAATACAAGACAGACATCTACAAACTGGAATGAGCTTAGCAGAGGCCACCAAGATGGTCAGAGCTGGAGCACTTGCCCTGTGAGGAGAGGCAGAGGGTATGGGGCTGGTCCAGCCTCGAGAAGGGATGCCTGAAGGGGACCTTACAGCAGCCTCCACTGTTCACAGGGATGTTCTCAAGAAGACAGGAGCCGGGTTCTTCACAGCAGTGCTTGGCAAGAGGATGACTGATGACGGACATAAACTGAAACAAGAGAGCTAAATATAAAAAGAAACTTTCAGCTATGAGGACAGTGAAGCAGTGGAACAGGTTGCCCAGAGAAATTCTGCAGTATCCATCCTTGGAAGTTTTCAAGACGTGACTGGAAACAACCCTGAGCAACCTGGTCTGATCTCATAACTGACCCTGTTTTGAGCAGAAAGTTGCACTAAAGACCTCCTGAGGGCCCTCCCAAACTTGAATTGTACTATTCCAAGATTTCAAGCCAGAGAACTAACCTAATTTATGTCCAGGACAAGAAAATGATAGTATATAAGGTAAACTAATAATCCATGTAATTTGTTCTTCTGTAACTAAAGAAATATATCAGAGTTATTCATGCACAAAACAATTTTTATAGCTATGTGCAATCTGGAGACGTTCAGTGAATCCATTTGCTGTGAATAAACATTGAAAAATCCGATATTTGTTCAAAATTTTTAATACATTCCCTTTTTTCCCTTGTCAGTAAGAGGGCTTCCCACTGTTTCTTTGGCAACACTTGACAGTAGAGTTGGGTGTGAATTAGATTTTCTGTTTCATTGAAAAAAATTCAAACAAATAAAAAACCTAAACCACTACATTTGATCAAAACAAAACTCTACAGAGGCCCAGTTTCTGTATTCAGAAGTGGCATAGAGGTCTTCATTGAGAAAAGTTTTTAACTGGTATAGTGATCTTGAAAAGTGAACAGTATGTATTACAGGGAATACTAATAAGAGTGAAATTCAAAGGTCATATAAGAACAAGATCCAAAACTTTGCTTCAGGGGTGTTCCATTCAATGCTCTGATTCAATATTGAAAGAATATGACAGAAGTTCTCCTTCTACCCTGCTGTAGACAAAGAAATAGCTTAAACTGTGAATGCTAACAGATGGCAGATAATTATGTATATGTGTGGGTGGGTGAATTTCCAAAATTGAACTTCTGAATTCTCAAGCAGAAACCTTGTACCTGCTAGCTGGAATGGGTACAGGCTGTCTGCAATGTTGGTACCACTTGGATTAAACAATAACAGTGTGTCCTGAACCACAATTAGGAAGATGACAACACATTATGCTTCTGTACATTGACTGTTTAGACAAGAAAAACCTAGGGTTTGGGGCCAAAAAAGGATTCCCAAAAACAAGAAGTAGGCTCTGAGGAAACATCCCAGAAATCAGAGAGCTGCATGGAGATGAAAGTCAGGGGATGCTCAGGGACCTTGGCCACTGTGACCAGTAGCACTGCACATACCTATACAACAGCAACCTTCCTGCAGGGAAGCGAAGCTGAGACCTAGCAAACATAATCCTGTGGGCTAGTGAGTGAGTGTGCAAGGCAAATAAGTGGGGTCAAAGCTCTAATCTTTTTGGTTCTTAAATACACTCCATTATCCAAATCTACTACGGGTTGTCAAGTATTCTGTCTTGCCTGTGACACCCACATCATATTTTTTTAATTTGGAAGTAACTGTGGGATAAATATTTATCAAAGCAAAATTATGGAAATATTGGTCAAGACTTCTCATGATTTTGAGTGAAAGTTATAAAGTGTATGAATACACTACTTTAAAATGTAATAGTTTAAAAAACAAGAGTTTTGATTTCTGCTTATGCTCTGTTGTTAACTAGAAAAGGTAGAGCTACTAGCACTATAGAAATTCAGGGGAAAAAAAATTCTCTCCGCTTTTTCGTTTAGTTTGCTCTGTAAATTTGATAGCTTTTTCTATGTAGAAAGTTTCACTACTTAATCTGCTTAGTCAACCTGTCAGTTTCACCAAATGTTTCTGTAGATTTTTATATAGTAGAATGGCAGTATCTATCTATCTATCTATCTGAAAAGCAGAAAAATGTGATTGACAGGAAGAATTCGGGACAGTTGTAATATAAGAAATATTTCATTTAAATTCAAAGTAGCATTTATACCATATTAGAAAGGATCATTATTTTCTCTAGAGAGATGACTAATGTGGACTTCTTTATGTCTACACATAACTCCTAACTGAAGAAAACTGTTTTTGTTAAATTACATTTAAACAATTTTTTTAATTTTTTATTTCTCCTTAACAAATAATATTTTAAAAGTTTGGCAGGGACTAAAGATGTAACTGACAGAGGCATTTGCAAAATTAATTTCATGTTCCAAATAGTGGTATTAGACTACTAAAAAAGTACAATTCTTCTCTTAGCATGAATGTCACCGTTAATTTTACTAAATATTATAGAACCATCCTAATCGATGTAGAACTCAACCCTGAAAAGTCTTTTCAGACTGACATTTGGCCAACAAATTTTGTTAAGATATTCAGTTTTGGTTTAATATTGATATAAATACAACACCTTAATGGATATGCTTAATGCTACAAGATGCTTTGAATTTCTTTATTTTCAATTTTAAAGGATAAACAGATAAGGTGATAGGGAATATCCTATTTGCTGAACTTGGGCTAGCCATCCAAAGAAAGAAAATAGTGTGGGGGACAAATTCTGAACATCTAAGAGAAGAATAATTTTCTCTAAGTTATTCGGAAGGCATGCATACTTTAACTAGAAACATAAAGCTGAATCAAGGCATAACTTCATTTGAAGAAGTGATGGTGGGGGTTCTTTGCATTCTATTTCTTTTAGAAGACTGATTCAAAACCATTTCCTTTAGAGGACTGTTTCAATAAAATATCACTGTTACTGAGTTTTTATCAACATGAACTATCTGTTCACATGTAATTGTATCAACCTAGATGCTCAAGAGTGTGTATGAAGGGAAACTTTCTGTAGTCATCAAAGAACTGGAAAGATGTAAAGACCAAAAAGCCAACTCTGTGGAGCATCCTGAGGCCATGGTGTGACGGTAGCAGTTATTTTGCTTTCTGGAATGCAACTTTGTTTATCACATCCAAGGATGTGTGTGTCTGTACACAACTTCATAAGCATTATGATCATTACAATTCACCTTCAAAGCAAGCTAGTTAATGTGTCAGTCATAAAGGCCTACCCTACTTCAGCAGCAAATGATACTGCTGTGATTGATGAGTTCTGTGGAGACCTGAAAAGGCACTCATTAAAACAAGTATCATTTTGATTGGTTGTGAAAACTAAAAAAAACCTCTCCAAAAACTAATGCAAAGCAACTGTGTAGCATTGCAAAATAACAAGGACGACATTTACTTTAATTGTATTACTCCAGTAATTATCATTGCCAACATAATTTTACCAAAAATAGTAGATTTATATATATATATATATGCTGGTTAGTTTAAGGTAATAACAAAACACAACTCCAGAGTAGCATCAAGAGCCGAATGTCCCAAAACTTTTCTCAGTGCACACTTTGTGGGTAAAGATGTCCATTTTTAGTTTCTAACACAAAGTTAAATTCTAAGCAAGGATGTTGCCCCTGGAAGTGCAAGCAAGCAAACAACAAACAGAACCCCACAACTTTTCTTCAGCACTAAGCATTGTCTTAGGTGAAAGAGAACAATCTGAATACTTTTGGGAATACAGTGACACTATCAGGCTCAAGGTAAAACATTCACTTTTTGACTTCACCATGTTTAGCTGAGATGATGTTTGATGGGGGGGGGGAAGGCCTGGATAAAAACTAAGTAAAGTTGGTAATGTGGCAAATACCACTCAGCAGTTGTAGAAGGTCCCCTTGGAATGTAAAATGGCAGTGCAGAGGCAAGGACAAAGGCCTCCCTTTTCCACAGTGAGTACTTGCCTCCCTGGTCTTTCAGAAGATTCATCTGCCTTTAAGCTTTTGAGGTCTTGTACTGCTTCAATAGAAGGAGTAGTCAGCTCTCACTCCCACCTCCACTTCCCTCAGCTATATTTGAAATCCTTTCAATTGAAATAACCATTCAACCCAAGTCCTCTGTCTCCTGGACAGTCACTGAAGCAAATGGTACATTTTAGTGAGCAGTATAACCTACTCCTCTGCAGCTGAATTTTATGCAGAAAATGTCTTTGGCTGTTACACCTTACACTTGATTTATTTCTTTCTGTGATTCTGTTTCACTCAATAAGTGTACCCTGTTGGGTGAATGCGTATACTGAATTATGGTCTCAACAAAATATGAACATACTGATATCTAATTTTTTAAATCCTAACCCACTTAAGGACAAAATAGGCATCAACATGTTCAGCCATGCTGAAATGGCAACATCTCTAGGGTAGTGTTGTAAAAAAGATATAGCAACCCCATACCCCAAAGCCTTTGCGGGGCAGCTGCTATTCGGTGTTTTGTTGTTGTTTTCTTTTGTTCTTTTTTTTCTTTGTTTTGTGAACTATTTTGTGAACTATTTGGTTTGCTCTGTGCACATAAATGTAAACTAAATGGCATTTTGCATGCTTATGTGGGATTTTTGGACCCTCCCTAAATGACTTTGCTCTCTAGAAGATAATGCAACATACAAGTTCATTCCTCTGCAGCAGATCTCTGGATTGTACTGCTAGGGTTATAAACCTGCAGCTACATGCTGTGTTGCTTAGCTCCTGGACTTTCTTTACAATACGTGGTGAAAAACATCCAGTTCATTGACTTCTTTATCCAACATAGGTTCAAGCTCTCATTTCCCATGATGGAGGAAGAACAGGAAGGCAATATTTTCCCTTTCTGTAAAATCTGTTCACAGTATAAAAATTAGAAAAAAATCAATACTTACTAGACCTGAGATAATGTGATTTAGTAGCTAAAGTGATTCAAGCATGCACCGGGAAGAAGAGATATTAGGTTTTGATGACTATATTCAGGCTTTTGATATTAAGTAGTCATTGAATAAGATAAATACCCAATTTTTGATGTCAAAGAAGAGAGTCTGGGGTTCTCATTAAAAAGAAAAACTATTAAGTTCTAGTCATATTCAATTTTTCTTGCTCTATGGATTGGAAAATCTTGAATTATTTCCAGTAAGCCTATAATCTGATGGATAGGGCATGCCTTGCTTTTTCAGAGAGGGGAGGAAAGGGAAAGGAAAGGAAGATATGCAACTCTATTCCCCCAGGCAGAAAAGAGAACCGATTATGGATAAAAATGGTTTAAAATAGGTTTCTCCTGTAGTCATATTTCAAAAGAAACCAATAGTATCACTGCATTGTTCAAACAATTATTTTTTTTTCTGCTGGAGTGTTAGAATTCAAGAGTTCAATGGGATTGATAACTCAGCAAGTCCAGAAATTTTTTTTGACTGTTGATCGTCCTTAAATATGAGGAAAGAATCGAAGATTGCCGATAAACTATGAATAATTATCTCTAGAACTTTAAGACAGAATTATAACAAAACAGCAATCCCCTGTAGTTTCTGTACTGGGATGTTTCTGAAGCTAGACAGGATTAACTTGAATTTCAAAACTGCAGTTCTGGACACAAATGTCTATATTTTACCTAGGTCATTCTTTAGATGTTTAAATACTTCAGCTGGATCTGACCCTAAGTGGTTTGCCCAAGGCTAACAGAAAAACAGCAAGTTAGTGGCAGAGTTTGGATTACAGTTTAGAAATTGCTGATCACCTACCTCATGATCAATCCATCAAATGAGGCTGAATAGAAAAACACATCTCCAGCTGTTACAGAACACATGCTGTTGTAAGAATTAAAAGGAACCAGCTGTCTATAGCCCCTGAGAAATTTGAATAGACCCACATTTTTCCACGCAATCATGCTGTAATTACATGTCACCCCAGGTGTTCTCAATATGATTACTCCCTATAAAACTATAAGCAAGGCACGAGACAGCTCATACAGCTGCAGGAAAAATAATGAAGCAGCAGGGTTTCTCTTTTTCTGCATGTGCTCATTTGGTGCTGTTTATATAGCCAATCTGTTCCCTGGGACTGCTGAGGGAGTCCTTATGGTCCCAGGCATCCAGGGACCATAGATGCTGACCTATAGCAACTGGAACATGGAATCAAGCTGCTTTTTTTGACAAAGGTATCTATCATATATTTACTTTGAAAGTCATTCTGAAAGGTACAAACCCTTTAAGAGAAGAACATGCCAAGAAGAGACAACTGGAAGACACAGGGAATAAGATTTTTATTATTTCCAGTAATTTCAAAGACATCACCTTTTTCATCTACACAAAGAAGCATGTATACTTTAAGAATATTATAGCCTATTGTATACCTCTATGCTCAAACTTGTTCTTAGGAGGTTTTGAACTGTCATATTCTGCTTCCCAAAAAGGTATCCTAAGGCCCAAATGGCTAGATATTTTGCAGTTTCCCTTTATTTTGTTTGTGGTTGTTTTTTGGTGGTTTGGGTTTTTTTTTTTTGTTTGTGGTTGGTGTTTTGGGTTTTTGGGTTTTTTTTGTGAGAATTCTAACCAGAAAGCAAGAACTTCATTTGAAAAATTTTAGGAGCTAGGGAAGAAATTAATTTGCATATTTCTAGGGGAAGACTTGTTTTTCAAATCATGCTAAATCCCATTTGGCAAGAAACAGCCATTTCCAAGGTAGAAACAGTAAGCCAGAGGCCTTTATATACACTTCACCTTAGTACCTACTTTCTGTTGCTAAATTTAAATAGAGACACTGAAGAACTACTGATGCTTAGTTGGGGATCATGGTGAAATTAACCCATGGTGACTGAAGACTCAGTTGGCAGTGTGCTAAGATTGATCAGGAGTTATAAGTCAGAAAAGGTTCTCATATGAGGTAACTATTCAATGCATCGTGCTTTTTGGTAGAGGGAAAAGCACGATTCATTCCCTTTCTAAAACGTTTTAAGGACATGGATGCAGACATTGTCAGAAAATGCAGCATAGGCAGTCTATATGAGATGAAGGCAACAAAGTCAGCATTTAGTGCTTTTCTGCAATTTTTTAACTAGTCAGACAGTGTACTGAAGAAACTTTCAGTGTAAACTGAGGAGATGCCTTCACAGCTTTCAAGCTAAACATGAGCAATTCCATGAAGTCATAAGAACATGGTATATACATAGATCTGCAATCATGCAGATACTTTAGTGATTGATAACTGGATTCCAAATTCAGTGAAAAATTTTCACAATATATCTGATGCACCAGAAGGGTTCTAGGTCCAGTCCTACTTCCTAACCCAAATGCCTACTCTATCCTTAATCTCAGAAAGAACATGGACAGTTCAAAACTGTCCTTTCAGGGAGGAACTTCTAAAATACAGATGTATGGATGTAAATAAGTATATGATAGACTGGTGATTTTTGCTCCCTTGACACACTCCTAGACTTCTTGTTTGTGTTACTGAATGTACTAAGGCTTGTATTTATCTAAAGGCACAGTGAGGGCCAGGGACCCAATGGGGAATCCCATGGGGTCTGTCAGGGTAGAGCCTGGTCGCCAGGGCCCATCCCCCTGTCCCAGTCAGGAGCAGGGCAGCCGAAAGACACCAGGGGCAGCCCCAGCCCCAGGCATTGGACACCTCCATGGGGATGGGGACAGGCCAAGGCTGGGCTGGGATGTGGGCTCATGGGTGGGCCCAGCTCAGTGGGGCCCATGGCCAGGCAGGGCAGGGCTGTGGGGAGCTGAAGACTGGCCATGCTGCCGTGTTGCTGGGGCAGGGGCCCACGACTTCAGGGAGGTTGAAATGGGGTCCTGGGCCGTGGGCAGGGTGGGAGGAGCCCCACAGAGGCTAGGCAGGGACAGGCAGCACTGTTGGTGTCCTCAGTGCCTTGACAATTATTACAAACCACAATGGCCATATTCCTCTTTGTGACTTCATTAAATTTTGTTATAATAATGGACACTCATAATTTTTTTGTTTATTTTGGACCTGGAAGAGTTAGCAAAGGTAAAATGCAAAAGAAGCACTTTGCTTTTAATTACATAAATGTCATTTCAGTAATAAAAAGGGACCAATGAAGTAATGTAAATAATATGAAGAAGGGTATTTACCTAAGCTTTTTTCAAAGTTTTCAAGGATAGCCAAGACATTATTAGAGTTTGCATCAAAACAGTTAAAAATGTTGACACTTAAGGATTTTTTGTGTCAGCACAGCTTCCTAAGGAAATTATTCACCACATGGTCATTTCCTATATGTAGGAAATATCAGTAGGGGATTTTTTTTTTTATCCTTTTAGCTTAGACTAGTAGGATTATAAAACTCCTGATCCTGAATATACTAAAAAATATTTTTAACATTTTAGAGACCTGGATGACAGCATTTGAAGTATCACTGATATGCACCATATAAATAATTGCAGTAGGTGCCTTAACTCTGAAATTGATGCAAGTAATAAAAATGACTATCCTTTTAAATATAGGTTATTAAACTTTTGAAACCCTTTCCTTTGCAAATCATTTTTATTTTTACATTAACATAAACTATGGAGTGGCACCTCAGTATGAAATATTTTAAAGGCTTCTTAATTTAGCACATTGATTAAAAAGGAAGCTGAATCACTACAATAGAGAGTTTCTACTGGAAGAAATACTGTATTCCTAATTAGTTTCTGACCATATATTAGACATTTCTGCTTACATAACGAGTTACTCACTATATTTTATTATGTGGGCTATAAATGGTATGAATTATATTTGATTTTGTAGTGAAAATTCTCCAGAAAAGGTATTTTGCCATTTGAAAAGATTTCCATAATAATGGAAATCATGTTGGAGCTGCTTTATCAGACACCATTCAACCTTTATTCAAATTAACATATATGGGCCTCCCACCAAACACTTTCTTTAATTTCTTTCTATATTTGTTCAGTACAAGACAATTTGTCTATTTCCAAATTACTGTTTATCCAATTCCTTTTAAAGATGAAGAATAATAAAGATTTTTCTGAATACTTATTTTAAACATTAGAGTGAATGAGACTAAACTAAAAGACACTGTTTCTGTAAAAATCTGTACATTTAGATTTCTTTGTTAAGCTTTTCATTAATATAACTTAGTTTTAAAGCTTAGGTGTTGTGTGTTCAGTCTTACTCTTACTGTCAGTGTTAAGTATATAACTTTTTGAAACAAAAGTAAAAAACTTTCTGGTTTGCTAAGTGGTTCTATTCCTGCTTATTAGAAAATACTCTGAAAATTAGTCAACATCCTTTATAATTCAGACCTTTTCTTGGCTGACTACCTCCTGCCTAGATTTACAAAAGGATAATGAAGGAATGTCTCATTAATATACAGAGTATGATGCTGCTAGTATAGCAATCTCAGTTTATCTGTTTGTATGCCACCCTCTTTGTATGTTACTTAATCCTGATTAACAATACTATTTTTGTATAATACTGCATCAAAACATTCAGAATATCATCATATACAAATACGGAGTATAATTACTAGCATCACCCATATTATTTTCGCACACTTTAGCAACAAAATGCCTGATTTCACACTTAACATTTTCACTTCACCATGCTTTCACTTACGAATGTGTGAAATATGCATTGAATTAGACTTTAAAACTTCTTCATTTTCAATTAAATCATTGAAATTTTCCCACTTATAGTCACTCAAATCTATTTTTCATGTGTTAAATAGCAACCCTTTGAATTTTATTTCATATCCCTTTACTGACTCTTTCATAACTTCATGCCTGTCCAGATCCTGTCGTCCAAGACATCTTTCTTTTCACTCCCTCTTTTTTGTTCTAAATGGTCATATTTCAGTCTCACACAGATACAAATCCATTTCACTGAAATAAAAAAACCAAGCATTGAATGTCTTCTCTATCTGTAGGTACATACCACAGATTTGAAAAAGAAAAAATAAACACGCTAGTATCCTGATCAAGCATAAAAACACTGTTCTTACTGAATTTGTTCCGGTTCTGTAACTGAGAAGTGGTTAAACTCAAGTAATAAAAAAATCTGACTTATCTGGCTGAAGTTATGTACGATATTTTATATGCAAATTTGCCAACCTATGTTTTGCGAAGGAGGATGACACTAATTTTATTGGACAGTAATATTTTCTCCAAGAGATTTTAGTACTAAAAAGCATTTTGCATATGAAACAGCAAGGCTGGATTGAATTCTTCTCTTTAAAGGTGCCCTGATTCAAAGGCTGAATGTATGATGTTATGTAAACAAAACTTGCTTGGTATACAAAGCAGCCCTTTGAGCCTTCAGTGTGGTGTGTCACTTGTTATTTGTTACCAAACAAAGCCAGTTTGTCTTTTGAAATGTATTGTTTTCTTTCCTTTCTTTCCCTAAGGTATTGGGCAGGCAAAATGTCAGATAGCTGGGAAAGCTTGACTCCAGTGGATGAACAAATTCAGGGAATTCATGTGAGCCTTTGGCCTTTTTAAACCAAGGAAAGATGTATAAAGCCTTTTCTTCCATTCTTAGTCTTCACATCTTATTGGATTTGCAATTGTATAACAGCAGAAACAGGCAAGATAATGGCCTGTAGAGCTGCTAGTTATTACACATTATAGGTCCATGGGATCAAAATAAATGTAGAGAAAGACAAGACATAAAATGGGGACTCATCAGTTGTGACAAGAACAGAACAAATGGGCTATGCATATCAATTCACATGTTTATGAATGTTTATGAGCCATAAATAAGATACAGCTATTTAAATAATTAAATATTTTTTAAAAAAGAAAATGTGTTCCTATAGTAACGTATTCCTACTACAGATAACAAAGTATTAATGTCATTGTGTAAGGAACTAATTTGAAATTTGCATATGAAAAGTAAACATCATATAGGTATAAGAGGCTAAGAAGGTAACAGATGTAGAGAAAGGCTTTGAGAATAATGGAGGGAAGGTATATTTTAAGAAAAGGAATGAAGAACATATCAAAAAGGCCTGTACTGACCTAACAAAACAACACACACACACACAAAAGAGGGAATATTAATTTTCTCCATATATTAAAGGGGGGGGGGGGGGGAAGGAAGCGGGGAATAAAGACTTATTTAAAGATAATATTCACCCAGGAGGAATGAGCATAAATTAGCTATGAAGTATTTTGGGCCTGTAATTTGACTCATATCTGACCTATATTAGCGTGGGTCCTGAAAAACATTCTAATAGTTTTCTTGTCATCATTAGTCTTAACTGATATTAACCTTAAGCTTAGTAAATTAGATAATTTTTAACAAGTTCAGTACTAGTTACTCAACAATCAAGGCTTTCTACTCCAATCTCAAATTTCCAAAGTATTTTTAAGATGAACTGGAACATGTACTGTGAATTTATAGGTTGCAAATACAATTGTTAAGATAAATGATATATTAGTACAACAAGGAGAGAAACTTTATTCTACAAGTACTGTAATTCTGATTTGAGCATATAGTGTGTGGATGCAGGAATATGTTGTGGAGATCAAAGTTGTGGACATGTAGATGGAAGGAAAGGACAAGAACTAATGTTATGTGTTAATAAAGTAGGAGTTGCTTGAGACAACAACAGATCCTATTATGTTTTCTGCAAAAAAACATATGACAGGTTTCTGGAAACCTAGATTGGTTGTTTTAGTTATTGTCATCAAAGCAGAGGTTTGGATAAAAATTACTGTAAGGATAGGAAGAATTTTGTCTCATGACTCTAATTTAGTTTCCCAGCAATAGTCAGAATAACAGGACAAAATCTCCAGAAATATTCTTAGGCTTTCCCTCATAAGCTATTTCCCTTCACTTCTCCCCTCCTTTTTGTGGCATCAACAGCTTCCTTACAACCTACATTTTTCTATGACTGTATGACTGTTATTCAATCTAATGTTTATATTGCTTTAGTGTCATGGTTTAGCCCCAGTCACCAACTAAGCACCACACAGCCACTTGCTCACTCCCCCCCAGTGGGATGGGGGAGAGAATCAGAAGAGTAAAAGTGAGAACACTCATGGATTGAAATAAAGACAATTTAATAGGGAAAGCAAAAGCCGTGCACACAAGCAAAGCAAAGCAAGGAATTCCTTCACTACTTCCCATGGGCAGGCAGGTGTTCAGCCATCTCCAGGAAAGCAGGGCTCCATCACGCGTAATGGTTACTTGGGAAGACAAACGCCATCACTCCGAACTTCTCCCCCTTCCTTCTTCTTCCCCCAGCTTTATATACTGAGCATGATGTCATATGGTATGGAATAGCCCTTTGGCCAGTTTGGATCAACTATCCTGGCTTTGTCCCCTCCCAGCTTCTTCTGCACCTGGCAGAGCACGGGAAGCTGAAAAGTCCTTGACTAGTGCAGCAACAACTAAAACATCTCTGTATTATCAACACTGTTTTCAGCACAAATCCAAAACATAGCCCCATACCAGCCACTATAAAGAAAATTAACTCTATCCCAGCCAAAACCAGGACAATTGCTTTAGTCCAAAGGCAAAGTTCTTGTCAGGTAGGCCTTTAGAAATTAATCAAATTTTGCCTGAAAAATACAGGATTACTACTAAGCTGAATAAAGAGCAACCAGAAAAAAAAAAAAAGAACTAAGTGTTAATGTCCAGACAGGCTACTGCGAATGAGACAATGTAAGAACTGCACTTTTGAAATTACAGCATACAAATTCCTTCCAGTTACCTTCTAGCAAACTCATTGTTTTGTCAGGAACTCAAACATAACCATGTGGGATGATTCTAAATACAATGCTCAACAGAAATTAAGAGTCCAAGCAAAAAAAAAGAATCTCCAAGAGATTGTTTGGCTAACATTACCAAAAAAATGAGTGCAAGATCCAAAAAGTGTGTACAATGACTTCAACAGTAATAGCAAAAGATAATTTTCTCTTAAAAACACTTAATTCCTTTCATTCACAATTGCAGCGTGCTTTCTTGTTGGTGACACCTCTCTTACAATGACCTCCTGTTGGCTCCCTGTCAGCCATAGACTGCTTTTCTGACCTATCTGCTGCCTACTGATTGTGTGAACCTTCCAGTCAATTCTGAACTACATGTGGTCACTAAATCTAAGAATGAACCAAAACCAGATTATGTGATCTGAAACAAATGAGCATGCAGAAGATTATGGCAGAGTTTACGTCTCATCCATCTCTGGTTTCCATTTGAAAAACAACAACAACAACAAAAAGCCCCCAAAAGTCCATGAACTTATGCCTCAAATGGGAGCCAGAGCATGCTCCAATAAATGTTCAGTAAAGATAAGAGAACTAAAATAAGCATCAGCTGGCACTAGAAAATCAGTCTGGGCAGCTAAGTGAATGTGGAATGTGAGAGCATCTGATTCATTAAGTTGTCTGTTTGAGGACTATTCAGTATAAAAGAAATAACAAATAACAAGGAAAGTTATAAATTAAACACACAGATACACAAACCTGAGGGGCAGGTGATAACAGAGACAATAACAAAGACCAGAACTCTTCACCTGCTGATTGATGGGACATTAAGAAAACACTCAGACATAGCCTTGAAGGGAGTCGACCTGAACTTTGTAACTGATAAGAGAGGGGAAAGAAGACTAGCATTAATATTATGGGATACTTCAGGAGTCCCTGTGGGACTTTGCGACACTTATCATGGGATACCAGAAGGGGCTTGTGGAACTGTGTAAAAACTAGTAAGGGGTGTTTAAGGGGAGGGCCAGAGGTGGGGAAAGGGGGAATCAGGGAGGAACAAGTGTGGGAAAATAGGGAGGAAGAAGGATATAAGGGGCCGGCCACATGTAAGCAGGCACCAGTCAGCATGCTTGTATGACTGAGCCCTGCAGCTGATCACTGTGATCTATCCTATCTTCTCATTAAATCTTTTCTTAAACATGTGTAACTTATCCCATCTGTGAGTGCTGCAAAATTTATGTGCCAGCAACTGGAGGGACCAGAGCGTATATTTTCCCCTAGTGATTTTGTGTATGTATGTGTATGTGTCATTCAGTAGCAAATTTCAAGTTGGACTAGCAGACAAATAGGATGAAAGCCTGTTTCTGGTAAGAATCAAAGTCTGAGTAGGTAAGGGTGCCCAGGGTCCAGGCACGGATATTAAGCAGGCTGAGAACCCAATACGATATTGGAGAGATCTGCAAGTATTGGGGTGCTTGTGAGTCAAGTGTGTGAGTCTGTGCATCTGTTTGCCATTTAACATCATGCTGGACTAGCCAGTGAGTAGGAGGACACCTGTATACTGGGTGTGAGGGCCCAGGATCTGAGCAGGGTCTAATAAGACAGGCTGCAAGCCCATGCTGATATTTGAGGCATCCACAGATATGGATGTGCTTGTGAATCTAGAGGGTGCAGGTGTGTGCTCTCACTAGTGAACCTCAATCCTGATCAGGCAGAGAGGAGGGTCAGGACTTTGTCATTCATACTTAAGTTTTATATGATTCTTGGTAGTGTTTGTGTGGGTGTTGTTAAAGGCAGCACTCTGTGTCACTAGGTGTGGCCAGCTGTATTAGTGTCCTCTGTGTGAGTGTGTGTGTGTCTCTGCAATACTGTGTGTGTCTCTGCAGTCCACACTCAGCCTCCCTAACGAGCAAATCTTCAAACGGGAAAACGGCATCCATTGACCTGGGACAGAGACCCCAGGTCTCAAGGTGCACCGGGCTGCAACATGGTGGCTTTATAACTTCCCTTCACAAACAGAGCCTCTCAGATTTTTACACAGATTTTTATCACTGCAGCCCTCCTGACTTCAACATGCTAATTTCTCTAAGTATCATTAAACTCCACAGTAACTGGAAGCTATCTTGGGCAATAACATGGAATTCTTCTGTCCTACTTTACATGGCTACATTAGAATAAAATAAATCATATCCTATAAATATAAATCTTACCCTACAAGTGCTTTTTTTCCACTATTAACTATGAAGGGAGTCTGGAATTATTATTTCAGACATAAACATTTCTACTTTAGGTGTCTGGTTTTGATTAGATGAATCCCACTGTCACCAAATAGATTCTGCCCTTGTAGCTCTTTCAAGGTTGAATGAGGGAAGAAAAACACATGAAATGATGTGTTTGCAGGCTCAGTTTTACACTACTAAACAGTAAAAACTGCAAAACTAGCAACCATCTGAGAACTACAGGTATACTTTAAGAACTCTTAAGAGTAGAGATTTTTAAAATAATAAAAACGGGAAGCAGTTTTCTAGAATAAAGCTGCATATCACACATTAATCATGTTTTTATGTGGTGTAAAGTTTTAATAATAGGGGTCTCAGTGCTTGAAATTTTCTTACACTTTATCTGTAATTGATATGCAAATATGTCTGTTCTCACTTTACACACTAGCTACAAAAATATTCTTCTACTTATTGAAATATTTCCCTGTCTCATGTATTCACATGTAGGTCATCCTTGTCATGATATTAGATCTAGTTGTATATTTGACCTCCACCTGAGTCAAGACCTGCAGGGCAGAGGAACTGCATGTTATCTTTAACCTAATCCTTTTATTGAACTTTATGTGATTAATGAATAGGTCTAAATAGATTTAAGGCCTGCAAGCTTTCTCAGAGCTGTAATGAATTGGTTAATACAGTGATCTGAAACTGCCTTTGCCAAATAAAATGTTGTTTAAATTTAAAATGGGAATTACAACTAAACAATAAGTTCCGATACAAGAAAAGATTTATTGCATATCTATCTTACCTGAACACTTACACAGGCCAAACTTATCTGAAGATCTCAGATGTGGAAGTCTGGTTTCAGCTAAGCTTTGAGTCTAGCTTTAGGAATTGTGTCCCTTTATAAAGTTAATGAAAATCTTTCTGTCTGCACCTGTGACTGGAGCTTGATCAAACCAGTTTGACAGCTCAGCAGGAGGGCAGGGATAGACTTCAAAGCATTTAGTTTTCTACATTGTCTCAGGTATTTGCTGGAACAGCTGCTATCAACTCATTGTCTCCTTTCTTTTGTGTATGCTGTCAGCTTCTGCTTGAGTTAACCCCTTAGACTCATCAATTAAACAATACCAAATAACTAACAGATGGAACATACAATATGTATGCATTATTATACAGTCCTGCTTTCTTTACTCTTTCTCTACTGAAATAAACAGCATAAAGTTTTCATAATACATAATCTTCTAATGTTCTAGGATTTTATGGTCTGTTTTTGATTTATGACTGCATTTTTATCATTATGTGGCATTCAAGCAAGGAAGAGAAAAGGAAACGGAAACTAAACAAAAATCTATAGTGCATAAATGAAACTGAATTCTTTATTACAGTTTCAAAAATGGTTTTGTCTTATGTTGTGATAGTCAGATCATGCAAGTTCAAAAGGGTCAGGTCAACCGTTGAATGAAAATCCTCCAAGCTGAGGTGAAAACTACATGAAATAGATGTGAAAGGTGAATTATGAAACCAGGATCTGTGCTGAAGGGCACATCAGCAGAATAGTAAAATAAACTGAAGGGAATATATCCTCCTCATTGTGCATATTTTTTTATCCAGCTCGCTTTATTACTTTAAGAAATATCTAAGTGATGTGAAAAAAAGTCCTGCAGCATATTTTTTCATTGCTGAAATGAAGTCCTGCTGAGGTGGGTAGAGGTCATGCTTTGCTGAAGGTGTCTGGAAGAAATTTCCATGAAGAGCAACTAAACGCAATGATTCTAACCAGAGGTGTTACATCCCTTTCTCTCTTGGAAGTTTTTCTTTGTGTGGTCAAAACCATTGTGGAGTAATTTCCTCTAAGTCTCACTCTCCCTGCAAGATCATTTTGGGGGAGGAAGTAGGGGACTGAAGGAGGAAGTGCTTGTGCCATCGTTATAGGCTTCTGAAACACAAACGCTCTTTTGTGTAAAGGCTTTTAGTAGTCCCCTTGACCATACTTGGTGGACTCACAACTCTTTTATTTGGTTTTACATAATATAAGTAATATGAATATATTAGTAAGGGGCTTGTAAGATTTAAAGATGAGGGCTTTCAGGATGAGACCTTTTCTGGTTCCTGAATTCACCATATTTGCTTTTTTCATAAATCCACTTCTAGGTTAGCATGCCATAAGCACAAAAATGAGTCTTTTTAAAAAATGAAAAAAAAAGAAATAGTCTGAAAATTACATCTCAGGAGAAAAAAAATGTTTTAATAGCCTTCTCTTCCATCCACAAACCTTACCAAATGCAATCTCATTTGAGATTTCCAAATGCAGGAGCATCATCCAGTAAATATTAAATCATGTTATATGCCTGTCATTTTCACTTGTCTAGCTTGTACCACTGTTTCAAAATTCCCCAGTAAGAAAAAGAAAGCAGAGACTGAAGTAGAATGACTTTTGACAGTCAAACTTAAACTCTTGCAAATTAATTCTTTTTGCAACTTTGTCAAAAGTATACCTTAAAGCTTACATGGAATTAATTCTATAAGCAAATTATAGATCCAGCTAATGTAATTTTTGTTGTCCTATGTTTGTATAAACTTGAGGCACCAAACCTTCATTTCATTCACTCAGTGTTTTCACTTCTTTTTTCTTTTTTTCTTTTTTTTTTCCAACTCATTTCTGTCATGGATTCAAAGAGGAAAAAAAAAGTTTAGAAAGATTTATCTTTACATAAAAAATCATCATGAACAGATTGAATAGATTAGAGCTACTTAAATTAGACTCCAGGAAAATAGTTCTAAACCTTATTTTAGATACTATAAATATTCATTATTTAATTATATTTGTATTTTTTTAACTAATTCCTGTGACTATTGTGATCTGTAATTGTTCTACTTAGCAAGACATTCTGGAATTTTATGATAATACTGATATGCTAGTTTTCTGATGTGGTAGTTCTAAGCACTACCCTCCCTCACATGGAGGTAATCAGAAGACCAGTGACTGATCAAACGCTTCATCCACAGACTAGACTATGTGCTCCGTTTTGGCAGTACTAATGTGATTTGTTTATAAAACTCTCTTCTCTTCCACTCCTGCAGTCAATCTATGTCTAAACAGTAGTTCAAAATCCAGTGAAAGTACTCAGAGATACGTCTACAGCTATGACTGTAGTGTCATTAATTTTTCAACTTCATTTCACTGACTACTGTTCAGGGCATGAGAAGTGAATAAGAAACAGGAATCTATTTCAGTGATGGAGGATGGCAGTGGCATATCTTTCAAATAGGAGTTCCAGCCAATTTTACCATTTTGGATTCTTAAGTTTTATCCTGTCTTGTCTGGTTTATTCCCTGAAGTTTGTAAATAATAAAACTGGAAAAGGGCAATTTATTATATGCAGAATGTGTCATTGGCCATGGCCTGTCAGCAGTATTCTTGGTTGTGTCTGCTTTGTCTCTGATGTTTTCTTTCTTTAGTAACGGCACTTCAGTGCTGTCCAGGTTGTTGCTTTTGATTTCAAATTGTGTGTTGTACAGAGCTGGGCATTAGTTGTCACAGACATTCTTTCTTCTCTCATAACTAACTTCATGAGCAAACTACAGCTAGCAGTCTGTACATTTAGATGTGTAAGACAAGATCATGTCAAATAACTTCAGATAGTTAAACTTTATCTAATCTTAGACCATATAGGCCAGTAGAGCTGCGTTAGTCATCTACTCTATGTACAACATAGGTAAGCACTTTCTAAACATCTAACATGCAAGCAGATTAATTTCTCTATTGTTTTTACTAGTTCTGTGTATACCTTTGAGCTCAGCTCTTTTCTCAATCATTTACTTATCAATCAAAGATAGAGGGTAGTTTTGACTGCAAGCGACATACCGTGGGCTGGTTTAGTGGACTATAATTTTCCCCCTTTCTTTTAAAGAAAAAAAGAAAAACATAGTCTTATGAGTAATTTTTCTGTTCATACTCTAAGATATGAAGTAATTCTATGCTGACAGAGAGGTGGTATCACTTCCACATTATCCTTAAGCTTTGAAGGAAGAAGATAATATTTTAATTTTTTATGCACAAAATCTCAGGAAAACCTACAAGGTTTTCTGAAAATCAAGTGTAATATAGTTTAAACAAACAAACAAACAAGCTACTTTTTTTGTTAAGTTAAAAAGGACAAGAGCAAACTGGAAACTTGTTTTTAATCATCAAATACTTAAAAAAATAATTTAATGGATTAAACTTAGTCACCATTTCTGAGAAATCTACTTGGATAAAGACATGAGTATGTCAGAGAAGGCACATCCTGTCGTATTAGAAACATGCATTAGAAGAGTTTCCTTCATTTCACTTCTCAGATTTAAGAGTTAGGTACTAAGAGATAATGGCAAGACATAAAAGCTTAAATTGTCTAAAGTCTTGTTACAGGAGACCACTGTTACGTCCGTGATCGAAACCATTTGGCAATTTCAAACAACTCTGAATATATCTACCAGATGTGTGATGTGATTCATTGTATTATATCCCTGCTGCCAATGGTGATGGCATTTTTTTCACATTTAGAAATACTAAAAGTTCCTGTCTCTTTGACAAGTTACATGAGTCAGGCAAAACGTTATTTTGATGTAGTGACATTTACTATGAATTGACCACATTCCTATTAAAATATAGAAGCATTCTAGCATTCTAAGACTGGTGTGGAAAAGAACACATTAGGGAGAAAATTCAGCCCTGTAGACTCCCAGAAGACTAGAATAAATGTGTGCAGTGAAGAAGTTATTTAGTAAAGAGACATTAGAAATTTGTTGGAAGTTTGTGGAGGAAACATTTATTCCCTGAATACTCCCAATCACTTAAGGTGATTTAACATGGGAGATAGATAGGTGAGGGACGAACAGTAGATCCACATATGAATATTTCACCTATGTATGTATACTGGCCTTCAGCAGAAACAGAACAGCACACGGGTAAGAGCTATCAGTTTCCAAACTACACTGGTTTTGTTTGCCATTTAATGGTCTAAGTCCTTTAATATCAAGGGTTTTTTTTTACATGCTTTAAGTTAATCTTGTAGTTAATGATTTGTTGATTTGTAGCTCATTATCAAAAATGTTCAAATACTTAATACAGAAAAAAATGGTCCTGATTTATCGATATTTAAATATTTAATTATCAGGGAAGCTGTTTCCTATTTTAAGCCTCTTTACCATCTAAAGATAATTTTGCTACAGTTTGCAGAAGTGTTGTCCTGAAAAATAAGGAATTAATAAAATGGACTGAAAATTTTACTTAGTTTTGTGATATTCACATTTTAAATTCCTGAACATTAAAAAGATAGTTTATAGAAAAGGAATGATTTGGAAATCAAGGCATATACAGTGCATCAGTTCATGAACTTTATTCATCCATGTAAAAAACTGCATAAGCTAGGATTGAAAGCCTGAGGGTAGAAACTCTGACATGGATACAATGAGCTCAAAGACAGCACAATTGATCTATTGCATGCCTGAAGATTATATGTGATAATAATAAAGCTAAGCAAGCCTGATATGACAAAGTAAAAGTATTGTATTTCTTTGTAAAAATCTCTCTGAGGAAATGTAAGAGCTGAGATTTTAAATTTGCTAAAGTATCTGCGTAGGAACTAGATATTTATTCAGTGTGTTCAATGGCAGTCAGTAGAAAGTCATGGATTAAAGCTGACAGTGTTTGAATGACATTTTTTTCTCCCATACAGACAAAAGTAAATGTTTATATTATGTGTTATGACAAAGACTCATTGCAGAGATCAGATTTTTTTTAAAATCATGCACTAACAAAATAATCATGTATATCAGTCAGCATGAGTCGCAGTTTTGTCTTAATGCACAGGCCTGCACTGCCAAAGCCCCAGCTCTTGGCATGAATGGGTGTCTACCATCAGCAGGCAATAGGTGCTGAAAAGATTTCATCTATTGCACACATGATGTGGAGTTATTCTGTATACATTCAGTGCCACAGAATTCTATGGACTGATTGAACATATAGGCTCTTTGGGCTATGTCTCTACTAATAAATCAAACACGCCTGTGGAACTTTACCAACATCAGAATTCAGAGAGCTGTAAGTTCACACATTTCAGGGCACAATATAATCTAAATACAGCAGTTATCACTGTGTTCTCAAAATCACATAATGGTTAAGGGTGGAAGGTTGTCATGTATCTTGTGTTACTAGGTACCCCTTGAATTTAATAGGTGTCCATTGAATTTAATCACCTGTCAGTAAGATTCATCAACCTTTGGCCTCCATTAGTTGTACTTTTGGCTTAATTTAGTTATCCTCACACTGATGTTTAGTGCCATCTGAAATGACCAGGGTGACTAACATAAATGACATAGGACTGAGAGATATGACAAAAGGCCTACAGGGGACATGACTTCTGCCATGGCCGATTTCTTATGAAAATGCTTCAATGAATTTGTCTTGAAGTAAATAAGTTTAGTGCATTAGGTGTTAATTCTAGAGTTGAACAAAGAGACTCTGTAATTATTGTTGAAGACTTGATGCTTTTGTAAGAACTTCATACCTAAAAACCCCAGAAATTTGTCTTCACCTGGTAGGGTTCCTGTGTCAGCTGTGTTTGTTCAGCTTCTTCTGTAAAAAGTCACCTATCATTTTAGAGAAGGATCACTGAAAAGTATAAATAACAGTAGGCAAAAAAACCCCATTAATTTAGTCAAACTGAATAACAATTATTCTTCAGTATAGGGAAGCTGATGAAAGGAATTTGATGATACTGCAGATCACGGTAGTAGTGGAAAGTAACATCTGCTAATCTTAATTTTTCCTATTTCTTTTATTCTTGATTGGCTGGAAAAAATAAAAATAAAACCCATCACTTCCCATCTACTATGGGGAGTTTTTAGTTAGGTCAGTAAGTGGAGATGATGACAGGAAATGGCAGAGCAGTCTTAGATCAGCTGAAGGCAACCACAAAGTAACACCCTACATGGGGGAGGGCTCTCATCATTTAACAAAGAAACTGGAGATCTCACATTTGGGATACGTTTCTTGCAGAAATTCATGAATACATACTACTGTTCTGCCATTTATCTCAGCTCACTGACCCAACTCCCCTTGGGGAATGAGACCCTTTATTTTGACAAGAAAAAGGAAGTAGGAAGCAAAGTCATGAATTCAATGTATCTCCATCTTATTGAGGTTGTCTTAAGTAATTTCATTGGTTGTTGCTTACACCTGAAAAACAAATGTCCACAGTTAAAATACATATTTGAACAGATTTTATTTGCTATGTTGACAAGATATCAAAAGCTTCTATGTATCCCCTTTTACTTGGAGTCTCGCTTTTATTTTATGAAAAGAAGAAAAAAAGATAAATGCACAGCAACAATAGGATAGAATTAAAAACATGGTTCAATAAATGGTATATTAAAAATATTTTCTGTCAGAATTATTTACTTCCATCAGTGTTACTGCTGAAGAAATTTTCTTGTAAATGTTTGAGATTTATACAAGAAAATCAGTATTTAGTTCAACTATTTTAGAGCAATGGAAAAGAACATGCTATTGTGTAAACAAATTTTTTTTTTTTCTATAGCAGATTAAACCTCTGATTGTGAATGTTAGAAGCTGCTGAAACAAGTGAAAAAATCTAGAAAATACAATGGTGTATCCAAATACTTTAAAAGGTATTATCCTTTGTGGGCCAGGTTATTCCCAGCTGTACAAGTTGGAAGAAAATGCCTATACGATGCTCTGTATCCCTTGCTGAAATGAGCTGTCAAGCACACATCAGGGGACAGCAGATGTTAAAGACCACTGTGCTTCAAATGTCAAAGAAATTCAACCTCTTCTACAGTTTGAAACCCTCTGTTGACATCCAAGTAGGATACTGCATGTCAAGTGAATTAGATATCTGCTTTGTAGATTAAGACTTTGGTCTCTGTTCTGTCCTCACTTACTTCTTGTGAATCTTGGGTTTAAGTTTAATTTAAGCAAGATCTACTACAAGTTGCACTTTGTCATCCTAAAGTCAAGTGCATCTTGTGGGGATTTCTTCAGGTGAAAGGAGGAAAATAAAATAAAAAAAACCAATCCACACACCAATGTTTAAACTGCACATATTACCTCTACTTGAAAAGAAAACATTGAGGAAAATATACCCACGTAAGGTAAGAACAACTCTGGACAATACTAACTGACAATAAACACTGAAACAAATTGTATTGGGGGAAAAAAAATCTAACGCACATTAGACAAATATCTATGATTTTGATTATTTACCATAATAAAAATACTTGTAGTGAATAGTTATTTACATGCATAAGAGTAAAAAACGGAGATGGTTACATAGATTTCAATGTTAAATTCATCTAAGTATCTACTGTTAGGCATTACAATATGTGCAAAATATAGCAAACTTTATGCACACAGATGTCAAGGTCATGCTGCAGCAAATACAAAATTTGATTGCTAAATTATGCATCCAGTGCCCAGACAGTTGCATTCAAATCTGAATTTGTCTGTAGGAGTTTCAGAAATAGCCACTGAACTCAAATGTGTCTGTATAATATTGTGCTGAGAATTCCAAAGCAGTCAAAACATACAGAGAAGAAAAAGGAATAAAAAGTAAAAAAATGCCAACAAACCAAAATAAACAAACAAACAAAATAAAAAAACCCCAAGCCTCACAGTAGTCCTATGCTTACAATTATTTAAAAATATCTAAACAGTAGTTTAACTTGGTAAAATATTTTAATTATTTAAAAATGTGGAAGTTTAGAACCTTATATATCCATTATAAATCCTTATTTGAAGGACAGAAATCCACAGCATTTCATTTTTAAATGGTGGATCAGATGAGATTCTGGACCTATATCACAATTCTTAAAAAATTAAAAACAAAACAAAACAGAAAAACCAGAGAGCTGTATTCTTTATCATGAAATTGAGTGATATTTGATATATGCAGTGAAGAATGTAGCTAATATGACACAGCAACCAGTAGTAACAAGATTGTGTAGAATATATTGTGATATCAAAAATAAGTGAAAGCACAGTCTGCATGGGACATTACATAGTTCAAGAGGCAGAATGGGTGCTACTGGAGTCTGCAAGGCTGATAATTAAGTTTAAAACTGCAGCCTGTTAGAAGAATTATTTATAGAATTGTATTTAGAAGAAAGTTTGTACATAAAGGCTAATATCTTTTTGTAGGCCTTAGAAAGGTAATTTATTTACAAAGTCCTATAGAAGATCTTGCCTTCCTGAAGTCTTAGTCACTTCTTTCTAGCCATACTATTAGGCCTTATATAAGATATCACTTTTATCTACAGGCAAGGTGTTCTGGTTTCGGCTAGGATAAAGTTAATTTTCTTCCTAGTAGCTGGTATAGTGCTGTGTTTTGGATTTTAGTATGAGAATAATATTGATAACACACTGATGTTTTAGTTGTTGCTAAGTAATGTTTACACTGGTCAAGGACTTTTCAGCTTCCCATGCTCTGCTGGGCGCACAAGAAACTGGGAGGGGGCACAGCCAGGATAGTTGATCCAAACTGGCCAAAGGGTTATTCCATACCATATGACGCCATGCTCGGTATATAAACTGGGGGAGTTGGCCAGGGAGTAGTGATCGCTGCTCAGGGACTGGCTAGGTGTCAGTCGGTGGGTGGTGAACAGTTTTATAACTTCTTTTTTTCCTGGGTTTTGTTCCTCTCTCGCTCTCTTGTTGTTTTCCTTCTCATTACATTATTATTATTATTATTACTATTACTATTATTATTATTATTATTATTATTATTATTATTCCAGTTATTAAACTGTTCTTATCTCAACCCACAAGTTTTCTTACTTTTGCTCTTCCGATTCTCTCCCCCATCCCACCAGGGGGGAGGGTGAGAGAGTGGCTGTGTGGTACTTAATTGCCAACTGGGGCTAAACCACAACACAAGGTCTGGCCAGTATCCTTGGATCTCACAGCTACAAGTACTGTATGTAAAAGAATGATAATTAATAACCATGTCGAATTTATCCATATATGGGACTTGATTTAAGCTTCTATCAAAAAAATTTTAAATGCATTTCAGCCTTTTTCAGTGGAACAGCTTGCTATCTTCCAGTCCAGTATAGAGAAAAGTGGGTCCAGTCTAGGACAACATGTGCTTAAATTCTACCCTAACTCATTAAACAACTTGAAGAACGTTTAGTTTCTGTGGCTCTTAGTAATGTAATACCAACCTAACAAAACAGCATCTACATTAATGCAATTTTTAAGTTTTAAGGTTTTAAGTTAGCAAGAGGAAAATCTTCATAGTATTCCTTGTTATGGTCCCCATTCTTATCTGTGCTGCAATGAAACTAATAGTACAATATACTAATTATTAAAATATCGTGGGATTACTACAGCTCAATATACATAAAGCATCTGTCACTACTGAAGTAAGATGCAGTTTTAACCTCTTAATTGGTGCTAGAAAGTATGCCAGTTTTCTTGGACACATTGTTTGTAATGTCAAATAGGGTACTAAATTGTTCTGTACTACACAGATCAGGGTTTGCTTTAGTAATAGGAAAGTGAAATATATACTTTGCACAGAATATTAGAGACAGACAGGCACACTCATTTACCTGGGAATACTTCACAACCCTGAGACTAAAATAATTGTTTTGGATGGTGGTGTCCAGGCCTAAACACTGAGAAAAGACAGTCACAAAAATAACGCAGACATTCTATTCTTGACCCAAGAAACATTAAAAAAAACCACATTGAAACTGGACATTCTCATTAAAAATATATATTTATTTATAAAGTACCAGTATTTTCTCTGGATGTTCAAATTACTGTTATTGCCAACCCCAACTGATATTTACACATTCATTTTTCATATCCAAAATTTGAAAAGGGGGCAAACGGTTATAAAACTGGATCATATTTATCCACAGAATTTGTGATGCTAACATTTGCTTCTCTCACTGTTACTCATTATGAACTCATTCTGTGATGAGTCTTAGAAAAGTCAGCAGTAGACAGGCACTTAGAGCAGGTTTTTCAAATTAGAATACATACTACATAATAGCTAGTGCTCCTCCATAATGAAATATTATCTGTCATTGAGGCATCTACGATGGACAAAGTCATGACTGTTTAGAATTGCAGTGAGGGTATTGGTGCTTTTATGGATTTCCCTTTCCCTGATAGCATTTGGGAAAGGCAGCCTTGAAAAAAATCTGCACATTAGCCTTTGTTTCTTGAGGACATTTGAGAAGCTGTATAAACCCTTTCCTGTCAATCATACACTCATTTAATCTTTGCATAGGATCAATTTTCTGGTTAGACGTAGTGACTGTGCTAGTCTACTTGGGGATTTGAGAAGATTGATTCACTTCTCAAAGTGCTTTAGACATAGTGAATTCTTTCACCTTCGCTATCCATGCTGAGTAGGTCAGGACTTTCTAAGTTGACACAACTTAATATATTGCATGGATTAATCTTCTGTTGGCTTTAATGTATAAGCACATATATATGAATCAAAATAATTTTGGAAATTACTTACCAGTTTTTAAAAAATGTGAATTGAATGCATGCTACATATTCCTGCAAGAAGAATAGTACCATAGCAATAATATATAAAATAGCATTTAGATGAAGTCTGACTGAATTTCCAGGCAACTAAGTATAATCAAATTATACAAAAAAAAAATTCAGAAGAATAAAATAACATAAAATAAAAATGAATGAAGATTCTACTTTTTCTTTGATGTCACCAAATTTGATGACAAAATTAGTATTAACTTTCATGCTATTTCATTACCATATCATCTCTCGCTTCATCCAAATAAACATGTTCCTTTTCGATTAAAAAAAAAATAATCAACCAACAAACCAACAAAAAACACTGAGCCAACTTACTGCCCTATTTCTTACCAAGTCATTCAAGAGAGATTAACAGAAGTTACCAGCCTCATACAAGGAACAGGAAACCTTATAAGGCGACCCGACAAGGAAACTGAGAACAAATTGCAAATAGCTTCAACTTAAAAGATCTGCATCCCCAGATTTGGAGTATATGAGCTCCAGCCTCCTGATAGTCCAAGGATATCTCTTCAATGGAATGGTAGTAGCTTGTCAGTGGGGACTACATATTACTGCTTAATTTTACATAGTTTTGTGTGTTTGTAAACATGTGTACATACAAATTTATGTATAAAAATATTTAGAATAGAAAATAAAATTTGTCCATCAGTGGATTGGGCTGCCTAGATTTTTCATTTTAGCAGCCCTGTGAATTGCTTTGCAAGATACTCAAAATGACTCAGATATAATAAAAATCTCACAATTTAAAGTTCCACTGGAGAATGGAATGTGGCAGGACATTGATTCTAGATATTATTAAGCCTATATATCAAAAACTGGGGAATAAGGGGAGTGTTGCAAATGAGTGATTTAGATCACTTAAAAAATCACCATCAAAGATATTAGCAAAAGTGGTTTTAATATGATTTATAAAAAGTGCAACTTAACAAAGTTCGATGGCACAGTTCACTCTATTAATTACTGCATGGAAGAAACATACACAGGAAAATTGGGTTACACTCGAGTTAAAATGATTCGCAGAGACACCGAGGATACAAAAGAGTACAGAGGACCCTCACGCTGAATCACGAGGTTCAGAGTAGACCCCTTGCTTTCTAAACTCCTGATGGAGCTTAGGTGTGGCTAGGTCCAGTCTTAGTCTCAGACTTGGACAAAGGTTTATGTCTAAGGGATTATATATGCAAAATTTATTGATTCAGCATGCAGGCAAAGTTACCAAGACAAAAATCAAAGGTACCATACTACAAGGTTATGAGCGATATTGGTCGCTTACCAAAGATCTGCCATTGGTAAAAGGTCTCTCTGTCTCGAGGAGCAACCTTGAGAGGTGTCCCAGCTCAAGGGGAGATCACCACCATGCAGCCACGCTGCTTAGCAGGGAGAGCTCAAAGAAGGCTTACTTAGGCTGTCATATTTATAGATAAAGTGATTGTCTCGCAGTCAAATTACATACGATAGGAAAGATATGCATGAGGTTCCTTGTACCAACAACTAGCTTTGTTCCTTGATAAAGGAGTCTTGGAAAAGCCACCTGCTATTCATGTGTCAATCGCATGATCAGTGTTCCAAGGTCATATGCATTGATGTTCACTGTGCCACTCAGCTTCTTTGTGGGTTCTCAGAGAACAGATCGGAACCAGAGGAGTTCTTGGCCTGGCCACGGCTCAGGCCTTTACCTCCTTTGGAGCCTGTACCAAACTGCGGCTAGTTTGGTTAAGCGGTTGAGTGCATCTGTCATGGGGAGAAAAACAATCTCTCCCCTTCTTATCTGCTGGTTTAATGGGAGAATGGATAGATATGAGTCTTAGGCCAGAGACGAGCAGTGGAGAAAAGGGAAGTGATGTCAACACTTTCCTAGGTGGAATGATTTTAGATGAAATAATGAGCTGTATTTTACAAAATAATTTTAGATCTTTCCCAAATGAGTTAAATTAATGAAACTGTAGCTTGATTAAACTAAGTTCTTTACATCTGACCTTCTTCCTCCTTGTTCAGGATATTCAAGTGCTGACTTAAAAATAAAAAACTTTTCTATTCTGAAGATCTCATTTTTTCTTCTTCGAGATTGTCTTATCTAGCTCTGTCAAAACAGCTAACAGGTTACCAAAAAAAAAGTGTTCTTAGGTCTATGTATCTCTGAATCAGATTTCTCTACTCTGACATTCACTTAAAAGACCAGTTGAGGTGAATGTTATATGTGTCTTTAGGTAGAATAGTTCATGCACGGACTCTTCAGATGTGAATATGGTGGGGAGATAGGGAGACATATAGCTCCAAACATATACTACACAATCCAATAATGTAGAGCTCCCAAAGCAAACACTTGCACTCAGGAAAATGAATTGAATTTTGAAGAATATACTCTCTGGTGGATTTTATAACCAAAAAAAAAAAAAAAGAAGTAAAGAAAATACTCATGCATTTGCTTCCAGAGCAATTTAAATTATTCTGCTTTCTACCCACGCCCAGTTTGAAGAAATCTAGGAAGAACAAGCAAATATGAGAATATGCTTTCATTGTTGCTTTTTCAAAATTTTGGCCTCTAAAAGGAGAAGTTTTAAAATGTTTTTTCTTTCAAAAAATCTTTTTTGCTTTTTGTCTATGGGTGGCTCAGGATTTTGTATCTACAAATCACATACTGACAAATACTCTCATTTAGCCATCTTTGTCAGAACAGTCACATAGATGTTTATGTGACATTAAATGGGTCCCTTCCATTTACCTGCATGCATTTAGACCCACACATATTGGCTGCATGAATAAAACAGAAGCAGAAGATGGAAAATGCCTTTTCATATTCTAAACAACTGAATGAGAAGAAACAAAAAAAGCATTTCGCTGCACTGTGCTTCTAGTCATAGCTCCAGTAAAAATTTCTAAGTGCCAACAATCCATGAAAAAGGTTTCCAGCAGACCAGAATAGATAAACATTATAAAAACATATTTTTTGTGAGACTGCACTGGGCTGTTAAGCTACCTGGATTAACTACTTTTGTTACAAAGTTAAAAAGATACTATTTTCTCACAAAAAATGTACATGATTCCTGGAGTTTACTCCACCTTAATGTAGAAGAATATAACAAATAAATCCATAAATAAATGTGATTCTGATTATTAATAAATTAATCTCAGGGAGCTTGTTTTGCTGTAAGCCTTTTTTTTTAAAAAAAGTTGAGTATTTTCTGAATGATCATTCAAGTAAATTATATTAGTACAAAACAGAAAGAAAAAAAAAGGAGTTAAAATATCCATGCTTACTTGCTATGTTTTATCATTATTTGAAAAAAAGCTGAATTAACTGTCAAGAAGTAATATTTAAGTTGACAGCATTTTATTAGCTCTTCTACACAAGGTAGCATACAATATTTTGTCAGATATGCTAAATTTAGAGTTATTTTTCTGTACTCAACATTTTATTTCAATCTAATTCTTGATTTTCTTAAATAACAGGCCTCAAACATGACAATATTATCAATAAATATACCATGCAGACCACTTGGAATAATTTGCTTAAAAATAAATAATCAATTGTATGGGAAACACTTTGCTTTTATATCATAGAAATAATTCATCCTTTGATGTTTGTTTTTGTACAGTTGCTGAAAATATTTGTAATTTTAGGGCTGTATTATTTTGAAGAAATGGACTGAAAAACAGTTAAAGAAAAGCATGTCATCTATGTAATTAGTGTTCTGACAAAATATAGTGCGCTAGTTCCTAATATTAAATAAATAAAAATGCTCCCTATTAAATATTATATTTTGCAAATAAATGCCTTGTTTGTAAAATATCATATAAGATTGTGTGTGTTTGGAGATTTACAAGCACAATTTATTAAAATTTATTACATTGTTGAATGTATATTTTAGTACGCCATGTAGGTTATATAAAATGTAAATTCTCTATAACTTCTATAATTAGAAAAGTAGGTATAATAAGTTTCCAGTACAATTCTGATTTTGATTATCTAGAATAGCTAAGTAATTATTGCATTTGCTGTCTATTTTATTTGTTGTGCTAGTCTTGTTCAATATCGTGATGCAGACTAAGATGGATTTCTTGGAAACTATTCTTTTAAGAGGATTCAGCTTAGATCTTAATTTACAATCTTAAATTACAATAACATTTACAGTGTGATTTTTCATTTTTTCTTGAACATCTACCTGTATTACTTTATTTTTAAATACTTCAATTATCCATCCATACATTTTATTTTGTCTTTGTGATATTCATTCAAGATGACTTTTTTTTTTTTAATTCAGTGTGAGACAAAGACAATTGTATTCTTTTGCTTTTTGTTAAATAAAGTTTTGATAATGTTCAGATGCCTACAAAAAACTGCTGGATCTTTAAGAATGCTTATAATATCCACAAATCTTTTAAAGTGTCTGGTGTTGCATGAACAGATGTTTGGTTAGCATTTCCCATGACAGAATCCCATTTTCTGTACCTTAAAACTTTTTTTTGGCCAATAATAACTGCAACTTTAATTTTTCATTCCAGGGATGTTTCTTAAACTGTCTTGAAAAAAAGTAATAGTTCAGGATCTCTGAAAATAAAATAAAGAAAGAAATATTTTTTGTCCAAGATGAACCACCTTACTAACAACTTAAAATATGTAGCATTCCTAGATAGGTTAAGGTTTGTGATTGAACTTAATAAAAATTCTCAGTCAGAGCTCAGGTAGAGCTTTTTATTATATGATTTTCTGATACTCTGTCTGCAACAGACAACCTCCAGCATAGGACTACTTCAGCTAAGCTGGACTTTACCTGCCACTGTCTGTTATTGCTCTGGTCAATCTTCCTTGTCTAAACTGAAAGGAAAAAAAAAAAAAGTCTCTTCCATAGAGGCCATGACTTGTTTTTTTCTTCCTAGATTTTCTGAAGAGAGAATGGTAAATTTGTTATCACATCTTAAGTTGCTTTTGAAGTTGGCATGTATCTTGATAAAATTAGAAAAATTGCTTCAAGCCACTACACAGAAACATAAAACATGTCCTGCTCCTCCATGCCTGGATCAGACAAAGAAACCATCCACCCCAACTTTCTGTATCTGATGGCTGGAGTAGGTGACACTGCTTAGGTAGAGCATGCGAACCTGGCCACTTTCTGCTGTTCTTCCCCTTGTTCTTCCCCTGAGCATTCACAACTGTTATAGTATGGATATTAGAGAGCAGATCTGTGTCTTTCTGTTTAGGAACCTGTTGTCCATGAGTTTGTTTAATCCCTTTCTGAACCTGATGATGTTGTCTAGCACTAAAAATTCCTGTGGCAAAGAAAGTTCCAGAAGTTTACTACTACCTGCTGTATAAGTGAAGAAATTTATTCTATGATGTGTTTTCAATTTATTTTGTCCTTCTTTCATCAAATGTCCTCAGAGGTCTAGCATCACAAAATTTGGCTAATAATAGCTTTATATTCATCTTAACCTCTGCCTTCATGATTCTGTAAACTTCCGTCCTACCTCCTTTCAGTCATCTTCTTTCCAAACTGATGAGTCCTAGACATTTTGGTATAATTTTATGAGTCAGAAACTCCATCTAATTGATCTTTTCAGGTGTTTTTTTCTACCATCTCTAGCTCTACTACATCCTGGTTGAAACCTAAAGAACTCCATATGGTACTCAGGATTTATTTGTTTGAAACATAACTTTTGGTTTTTCTCTTTGAAAAAGCAACACATTTTACCTGTGATTCAATAAGTTTTATAAGATTTAAGGAAAAAGGGCTATAAGAAGAACCTATCCATCATATATGTTTATTATATGATTAGTACAGTAAGAGTTTAGGTTTAATGCATAAGGATTTTTTCATGTTTCAGTTTTACTCTTATAGAAGGTTACTATAATTTAGATATGCCACAAGAGATGTTCTACATTACATTCTGATTTGAACAGATGGTTGAAATTTAAATAATATAATATTGCAGCAGTAAAAATATTTCAGTAGCAAACAGCATTTAATTTCAAACACAGCGCAGTATATTTGCTCCCTAACTTAAAGCAAATAAAATATTGAATACTCATTTCAGGTGTGGTGTTTCTTGGTATTATGGATTGTGAGAGGGAAAAAAACCTGTTTAGAGTGAACTATCAGCTTATTCCCTTAAAACTCTAAAATAGTGGCTGTTTTTCTGTTAGGGAAGGAAACATTAAACTGTGGGTTCTGGGAGGCAGAGAGAAGAAGAGAAACCTGTTCTTATTTTTAAGGCCTTATGCAAGAAATAATTGATGGAAAGGGAAGCAATACCATAGACAATTATTCAATTCTTTGTTCTTGGGTGGGGATTATCCCCGGTAGGTCCCTAGAAAATATTCTTAAATGTGTTTCCTTCCGCAAAGAAATGCCTCTCCTTTGTGAGTATTCAATAGTTTTATTAGTAGCTCACTGAACGTTCTGAATAACATTAATCTGCTATTGATTCATGTCCTCCCCTAGGGAAATTCATGTCAATAAGTGGATTTGATTGAAAATATTATTTGCCGGAGAGGATTGAGAAGTTTGGATAGAGAATAGGGGGAAAAAAAAGCAGAAGAAAAAGTGGAATGAGAAAGTGACGAAAATCGACTGGAGAAGAAGAGAAGAAAGGAGAGCAGTTTGAGGGAATGGCAAGGAGAAAATATTGTTTACATTTATTTTTAAACTAGTAGTGTTGATCAGAAAGAATGATTTCTTTTACTTTATTTTATAAAAATTGCATACACTTGTAGTGTACATAAGAAACTATAATTCCTTTTGGGGCTACTTGTGACATTAACAAATCATTTGAGCTGAGTTCTTGAGGTTTATTATTATGTCACCAGTCTCCTCAGGGAAATTACTTATACTGTATGTGCGGTTTTGTGTACATAATTCTTTATATTTATCAAATTATATGGCACACTATAGTGCACTTCATAACTTAAAGTCATACATTAAGTATAGCAGGCACATATACTGTTTTAAGAAAATGTGCATATTGCTTTATCACAGTGTTTATTACCATCCATTAAAGGGTCTTGAAATGTTTGTAAGTCATTTTATGATAAGATCATGTAAGAATATTATTACATCTAGCAATTATTTTTGTAATAAGTATTTATGATGAACCTGTGAATTAACTTTTGTTTATATTATCCTAATGACTTAAAACAAATATGTTGATGTTTCCGAGCATGACATGATATCCTAGTTGGAACCATCAATAGTCTTTATTTTTTTGTGTGCTATTTTAAAACTGCAAGGGAGCCATAAGAAAGTTCACTTCTCAGCTTTTTTTTCCTTTATTTTTTTTCTTCTTTCTTTTCTTTTTACCTTTCTTTTCTGTTCTTCCCTTGCCTAGAAATTGGAGAACTCACAGTCTCAGTCCTGTCAGCACCAACACAGTCCTGGTTGGAAGCAGACTCCTGAGTATCTAAGACATACTTTATTAGAAGGTTCAGACATACTGGGTAAGATTCTTTCACCCTAAAATAAGTGTATTTACTCATGAATAGGTAATTCAAACTTTCTTTATATTCTCTTGAGAGAAACAGACAATTACTAGGTACAATTCATTTTATGGTGAAACAAATGTCTAAAATAGACCCTGTGACCTCAGGTATAGATGTCACACTGCTCATGATGAAAATTATGTAATATGAAAACCTCACATTTTATGTCCAATAGAATTTGGTAGATGGATGCTAAATCTATATAATACTACATTCTGTTTGAATAATTACTAAAAATGAATGCAAAATAGGTTCATTCATGGGAATGAGTTGACAGAATCTCTCTAGTTCTGATTAAACATGTTTTTAACTGTCAGTTAACATCATAATAACTGACATATTATTTTCACAATGTTGCAGAAGTTACATTTTTTCCTGGAATATTTCTTATCTTTCAAAAACACTTTTTGATATGTAAATTAAGCAATGCTTGAGAAAGCAAGTGCAGTCTTTCAGGATTAAAAAGTATGAATTTTGCACTGTCACTTGTGTTACTTTCACCAAATACTTATTGCCTTTTCTGTGTGAGGGACTACAGCAACTGATCTTGGGAAAAATAATTCAGATGAAAGGACCTGATAAACAGCACACACTGGTTTATTACACGTACAAGCACCTCTGTTTAGTCCAGAGCATCCTTTCAATGGGTAGTTAGGTGTTACCCTCCCACAGTGATGACTGGGCTTGTCCCAGTCTTCTTACAGGGGTGTATCTGTCATCAGCTACGAGTCGCAGCACTTCCACCTCGCTTCTAAAACAGTGCATTTAGTTCTTATTGCAAAATGCAGTCAGGCATAGGTCAGATATCTACTGTTCTATCTGAGTTTGTGCAGAAGTCAGACCAAGATTCAAACATCAAGTCACCTTGGCTCATTATGGTTACACCATTAAGTGTTTTTAAACTTCATAGTTGCTAACATAATGGGAGAAGGATTGTATCTCAACGCCCAGAGACATATTTTGTAGCAGATACTGAAAATATGTGTTTCTTGGGATGTGGATGACAGTACACACCCTTACACAGAGAGAGATTTGAGATGCAAGTCTTGCTGAGTTTGTGTAAGAGAATCATATACATTCATCACAGAGAGGGAGAAAACTGGTACAGCCTCCTCCTTATTGCTGAAAAAGAGGGGTATCTGGGGCAAGCAATCTTTAGAACTTCACCTGGGTTTTGTCTCAAAGCAAACTGGATGTTGTATTCCAGAATAATCCATGGAAATGAGCTAAACATGGAAGTTAGGCAGCAGAACTTGTGAACTGACAGGGAACAAAGTTATTTGATTGTGTAGGACCCTAGTGGATTTCTTCCAAAAACCTTTGTGTCTCTGCCATCTCTCCAGTGCCTTTACTCACTCTTACCTGCCATGGAGCCCTTTTCCATTGCTACATTATCTATCCAACAAACATAGACTGGCAAAAGTGAATAGAGGCTGAGCAAAAACGAAAATATTTCAAAGGATGTTGGGGTTTTTTTGGCAGATTACTGCCAGTGTTCACATTTGTATATAATCCTTTGCTTCCGTACTTAGCCAGTCCCCTCATCATCCCCCTTACACATTAATTTATGCAGTGAGGGGAAACATTCTGATCTCTGACAACTGTATTAGAGAGGTTAGAGATTTAGGAGTAGAAGATATTCATAGCAATCAGCTTATATGACTCTTCTTATGGAAAGACTGGACAGACTGATGGACCAAAACCAGAGTATGTGGTTTGTAAAAACTGGGTGATGCCCATTTTATTTATTTATTTATTTTTAATTAGGACTCCATACTGTCATTGCTCATTATGTATCTGAGTTCTTAATGACATAATTAAAGTTACTTTTGTGTAACAATTATGCCATGACATAAAATTTAAGTAATAGTCCCATCCGTATACTAATTATAGCTCAGTAATGCATTTAAACAATAATGATTCATAGAATCTTTTTCATTTGCAATACTACTAATTTATTTAAAAATTACATTACGGGTAGCTGTCATTGCATGAAGTCTAAACTTATATTCTCACAGTTCCATCACTCAAATGTAATGAAAAAAAGTCCAAAGTCAGAATTTCTTCAGTAATCATTGTTACTGAAAGAAATAACGCAACATGCAAATTAACCCAACACAAGCTTTTTGCAGATGCTTAAGTTAAAATGGTTAAAAAAAGAAGTTAAAGTTGAAGATTGTAAAATTAGCATTATTCTGTACTGCCATCTATTACATTGGTATTTGCAGTTAGTGATAATCTGTATCTTCTAGTCAATTTATCAAACAGTTGCTGAAGAATATAGGGTCTGACATTCTTTCACATTATCCTGCTGTTTTTTCCTTCTTTCTTCTGCTTCATAAACCCATTTCTTTTATTTGGTATTTGCATGATATTACTGAGATAATGCCACATTTCCAAGATAAAATGTAGTAATGTATACTGTCACAATGCAACAAGACTTTTATTGTCTAATTTAGGATGTAAAACCTTGTTTCTGTGATTAAATATGTATCCTCCTCTGTACTAAGGAACAGGGTCACATCTACTGATAGAATAATTAACTATCACAGTAAAATCCAACAAAAAGTAAAATATCTGAACTGGAAACATAATTAACTTAAACATAATAAACTTGGTCTGCAAATGTAGGCATACATTAACATTTTGAAAATTACAGAGGTAATAAAAATATAGCAAATATCATTCCCAAATGCAACAACAATCCCAGCTTTATTTGATAATTATACTTTAACTACTGGGAATAAAATCATATTCTTGGAGGAAAACCAAGTTTCAGTGTGGTCTAATGCATTTTAATTTTTTAGAATTGTTTTCATTTCAAATGTGGGATAGCAACGATGCTGCTACCTTCACTAAAATAGAATAAAGCTATAGAGCTTCGACTTTTTTAGTAGATCAGCATTTTTGCCTTTTCTAAGGTTGTAAAGGAAGAATTAAATTATATTCTCAACATGAAATTCCACTGAGAGTAAGAGAACCAGATCTGAATTTGTTACCTATTATAAATTAGGATATATGACATCTCCAGTGACTATGCCAAACCTGAGGCTATGTCCAAACCAAATTCCAGGGAAAGGAAAAAAATAGTAATTTTCTCTTCTATGCAGGTTGTTCAGTGATAATTTTATGGGAATTAAATACAGAATATTCAGGATAGTTTTTGCCTATGTAGGTAATTCATTACTGTTCTCAAATCACCTCGTACATAGCAGATTGAGGTTTTAGATTGGAGGGCATGGATCTCAAAAGAAGACTCAGAAAGTGAACATAAATCAACCAGACTACTAATTTGCATACCATTGCATACACATAATTTCCAAAATAATACTTTAAAACTACTTTCTGTTTTGAGGTTTCTACCTGAAAATATATGAGTCAAAGAAAACTCTTATTTGCCAAGAATTACAATTTATTGAAATGGCCTTCTGTGACCTTTTATCTATTTCATAAGAATGCTGAATTTTTCATGCAGATGGCAGCATATGTTAAATATATACAGTTGAATCAAGCAAGAAAGTTATTTTATTTTTCAGTATGATTGCTTTTAGCAAAATATATGTTTTATTTTGCTAAAGAAAACATCTTTCCTAGGATCTTTCATAGATTTAATGGTGAAGGGAAGAACTAAGAGATTAATTGTCCCTCTTCCTGACCCATAAGTAGCTTTCCTTTTTAAAGTGGTATTGTGAGAGACTGAAAGAGTTAATGTCTCAAACATTGTGGAGAGATGAGGCGCGATTTGCATGGCGACGGCAAGTCATGGGATGGGGAGAGCTTTTCGGAGGAGAGACTAAAAGAGGTATTGTCTTGTGAGACACTGAAAGAGGTACTGTCTCAAACATTGTATCAAGATATGGTGCAGCAAGTCGGCTAGCAGGGGTTGAGAAGAGCACATTGGAGGATGCACAGTTGCCATCTATTGCCAGAGGTCACACAGAGTTTTATCTAAGGAATGGGCCTACAACCACCCGAAATTTGGAATGAAACTCCTCGCAAACCACCCCCCCGCCTCCCCCCAGCGCCTGCAACCCTTTGAGGACCAGAACAACATAAGTCCTCCACGGGTGTGACCTGAGGCAGGGATTAGAGTATAAGGAGACACCTTCCCCAGGGAACAGTGCATGCCCATCACTGCAGGATTGCCACGTCTGTCACCGTCATCGCGGGATCCAAGGGTGGTGATACCCTTCCTTTTCTTTATCTTCCTCTCTTCTCTTTTCCTTTTCTCACTTCTCTTTTCCTCTACTCTTCCACTATACATATATCTGGGCATATGAGTTTTGGATGAATTGTGACGGGTTGCCCGGAAAATAGCTCCATTGCCAAATTGCCTCTGTTCATTCGCTGAGCTTGCTAGTTCGTTAAGTTTGTAGTTTGCTAGTTAATAAAGTTGCTAGTCTGACTGTTCCTCCGAGTCATTGTCGTGACTCTACCGGCCTGCGGCTCTGCCAAGCAGAGATTGGCCTTTGTCGGTACACAAATCCCCGGGGAATCAAAAAGATTCACCCATCTCGCAACCCACCAAGTGGGACGAGACAGGTATACATGGTCTTGGTCACAGTACAATTATGCACTCTTCATTCAAAATAGAGTAGTGTCCATGCCTATGACAGACACTTTGTTAAGGAACAAAATATAAGCTTTTTTCATCCTTGGACTCAGTTGTCATAATTAGTTGATCTGAGAATCATTGCAAGAAAATGTAAACATATGTGTTCTTTTGTCAATTGTACTGAGTGACAGCTGACTCTTGCCTTACTGTGCAACAGATTCATGCACTTGGAGAGTGTCCACTGAAAGTTTGAAGGTAAGAGGCACAGTACTTCAGATGGTTGTCTCTTAGTCCCCACATACAAGAGATGGAGATTTGTTCTTCGGCGGTCATTTCTGTATGTGGATCCATGTGAAGATCTCTGGATTAATAGCTTTAATGTGGTAACTGTGATTTCATTTTACCTCTTTATTATTTGGTTCCAAGGGAAACTATGCTGAAAAAAATACTGCCTTAATGTAGAAGGATCACTTAAAAGAAAATGTAGTTGTTTTACTGCATTTGCTACAGGACTAATATAATTCAACCTAGTTTTCCTTTTTTCCAGCAATTATGCCATTCATTATAAAAAAGTAATCTTGTATGTGTGAGCTGCTAGGAGTAATAGTTACATGAAAATAAACTGGTAGGTTATCTTTTTTCACCTCTATTTCATGGGAATTTGGAGTAGAAAAGATTAGGCTATAGAATTCTTAGGAAATATTGGGTAGGTATTATGGACCACAATGCCAAAAGTATGCCAATAACCTAAATCTCCAGTCAGCTTTCTTTCAGAGGCTGAAGACATAGTAGTCTCACAGGTAATGGGGTATTTGAGTGATGTTTTAGCACGGA
The DNA here is from genome assembly GCF_034638445.1 of Ciconia boyciana. NCBI lineage: Eukaryota > Metazoa > Chordata > Aves > Ciconiiformes > Ciconiidae > Ciconia > Ciconia boyciana. Next base: position 180,782,097 of record NC_132934.1, read on the forward strand.
TGAAAAATGGGTAAATTAGAGTCTGAAAAGAATAAAGTGCTTTGAAGAGATACATGTTGGGTGGGAGAAGCTAACAAGCCAAAAGCCTTAATCACAAAGCCTGGGCAATCAAAAAGCAATAACTAGTGCAAGCTCCTTGCACATTATAGAAAGAAATTTCTGTTGCAGTAGCAAAGAATTTGTAAAGGCAACAACTCACAATTTTTATAATGGTGGGTCCAAGATAATTTTCTTTCATCTTAAGAAAAGAATAGTTTCTTTTCAAGACGTGGGACTTTTCCATGTTATTATCAAGCACAAAAGACACTAAGGAATGAAGGTAGGATTGTAACTTTCACTCAAAAAGTCCTGTCTGTAATTTGTGTATCTCTAATAACTCCTAAATTTCCATGGTCTTCATTTCAATAACATGAGCAATGTTTTGTTTCCTGATCTCAAGTATTAAAACATACCTTACCTAACCTACTTTATCACCTGACCTAACATTGTTATTGTTCTTGAGCATATAAAATGGGACTGCACAGCCTCAATGAATGTCTGTGTGCTGTTATGTTCAATAAGCTGACTACTTTACCATCTTGTTCTTCCCTTCCAAATATATTTTGCAGTTTTAGACTGAAGAAACTCCACTATTATTATCTCCTTTTATTTTTTTTCCAAATATCATAATGACTTAGTAACCTTCTATGATATAGCAACTAATTCTATCACCAAACAACTGTCTTGCTTGTCTATAACAAATAAATTAATAGTCATCATTAAATGGTCAGAGCTTTCTCTGACCTTTCTTTGACCCTCTGGGCACTAAAATTATTTGTTCAATCAATAGTGCTTCTACAAAATGCCAATGCGTACAGCTTGAATTAAGCATCTCTCTGATACCAGAAGGTCTTTCTCAGCAGAAGTGGCCTCATTGTGTGCAACACTGAGCAGTGACAGCATGAATTGTCAATATTATTGAAAGCTGCTGATAACAGAAATAATAGAGAATGTACAGCAACAACATTCATCTAAGAAATGGATTTTCTAATGCGCTGCAACAAACAATGAAAGTATGAATATCTGCATAATACTCCATCTCTAGACCACATTGGAATAAGCTGATCAAAAGTATAAGCACTGATGTTGCTCTTCTCCCTGGATAACCTCAGTAGATGAGAAGTGATCTAACACCTGTACCATTAGTCTTACCATATTTTCAAGACAATATCAGCAGTTGTTACAGTTGACAATATAACAAATAAAACCTACTTTTCTGCTTGTGAGTGTTTCATTTAGCCTGCTACAATCAAAATAGATTAGTAATTATGAGAAGGATGAGACCTTATAAAAATTAAATGAAGACAGAATGGAAGAAACCACTGACTTTAATGGTGTTTATGTAGGATACTATGACAATACACAAGGTATGTAGAATAATACTTTCTGAGTTTGAGTAGTCTGAGAAGTTTTCCTAAGACCCTCCACTTAAAACTCTTGCAATAGGGGAGTATGGGATGGGATTTGTTCCTGCACAGGTTTTTCAGGTATACACCGAAGATTATTTCTATTTTTATTGTGTTCTACATATATAGTTGTATGTTTCTTTGTGTTTTGCTTTTTGTAAAGAAACATTTTGTCTGTGAAATAAAAAGAACTTGATAATAGCACTGATGGGGAAAAGAAAGTAGGGCAAGTGCATTTTCTTTGTTTTGCTTTGTTTTTTTTAAATGCCTGTTAGCACTGTCACAGTTCCAAATTCTAACATATAACAACTCACAAGTGGAAAAATAGCTTTATTAGTTTATTCTTTTTTTATGAATCTAAAATATCACAACTAGATCCTACAACTTCAGAGTCATTCACAATTAATTAATGATGTTAAGGACACAAATGAGAGTCTGTCCCATATTTATCATAGCAATTAACCAAGAACCTGAAATGTAAGATTTTGCTTGTTATTTACATTTAGGTATCCATGCACTAGGTAAGTTCTTACTTTATATAAATTGTTCTGCTTATGTTCAGTAACAAATGCCTGAACCAGAACAATGGCATGAGGATAGCAAAAGAAAACCAGAAAAATGAAATACACCTAAGAACAAATGTCAACTTTACTCAGAAGATAAAATGGAATATCAAGATTTAGTACATCAAAAATATATAGGAATGAGGCTGAGATGCATTCAAGTACAATTTTTAGGCATTTGACTATGAAAATAAAAATAAGGTCTTTCTGTTCAGAAAGGCTTTAAAAAAAAAGTTCCTTAATTTACATTAATTTACGTTAATGGGAGTACTGGTGGATGAAAAATGGCATGAGACGAAAGCGTGAGCTCTCAGCCCAGAAAGCCAACCATATCCTGGGCTGCATCAAAAGAAGCGTGGCCAGCAGGTTGAGGGAGGCGATTCTGCCCCTCTACTCCGCTCTGGTGAGACCCCACCTGGAGTACTGCGTCCAGCTCTGGAGTCCTCAGCACAGGAAAGACATGGACCTGTTGGAGCGGGTCCAGAGGAGGCCCACAAAAATGATCTGAGGGCTGGAGCACCTCTCCTACGAGGAAAGGCTGAGAGAGTTGGGATTGTTCAGCCTGGAGAAGAGAAGGCTCTGGGGAGACCTTATTGCAGCCTTTCAATACTTAAAGGGGGCCTATGAGAAAGATGGGGACAAACTTTTTAGCAGGCCTGTAGTGACAGGACAAAGGGTAATAGTTTTAAACTAAAGGAAGGTAGATTCAGACTAGATATAAGGAAGAAATTTTTTATAATGAGGGTGGTGAAACACAGGAACAGGTTGCCCAGAGAAGTTGTGGATGCTGCATCCCTGGAAAAATTCAAGGTCAGGCTGGATGGGGCTCTGAGCAACCTGACCCAGTTGAAGATGTCCCTGCTTACTGCAAGGGGGTTGGACTAGATGACCTTTAAAGGTCCCTTCCAACCTAAATTATTCTGTGATTCTATGATTCTATACATCTTCTGCATACTGTCCTGATATATTAAACATTTGTCAGCTGTGTAAGACTATCAAGGTGCACAGATTATTATTTTTATGAAACCTTGGATGAATAGTGTTCTTTGCAAAGCACTGTCAGACAGAAATAATCTCCAACGTCCCCAAAATGTGCACTAACTGTTGGAGATTGCAACATCTGCATTTATTTTCCTTAGGACAAGGACTGCAGCTACCTTTGGGCTGAATGAAGGCTGGATGCTATTATAAGAAAAGTGTCTTTCACCATTCAATTCAACACACTTTTTTTTCACTAATAAAAGAGGCAAGGATGATCCAGCATTTCGCATTTATTGCTGACTCTCAAATGCCTTTGTAGGCATTGCTTCATATAAGAGTTCTGCTTTGTTACAGCAAATTGTTTTAGTATTAGTTTAGTGTTTTCAAAGCTTTAGAGCTGCTTATTTTTATAATATGAAACAGTCTTAAAATTGTCAGAAGTTGATTAAGTAGCTCAATTGACTCAGTTGTTTCTTTAAAGACATGGTTTCTCACAAAAAAATTATTTTGGGGGATCCTGACCATGATTATGTGAATTTTCTTTGGTCACTGCATGTTGAATACTCATCAGCAGGTTCCCAGTTGAGTGAGAATACTACGAATGAAACACAATTTATTTTAAATATATTTTCAATTTGTTAGTCTTGCTATAAGCCTAATTCTTGGCTTATATGCATCAGAGATAAAGACCAACTTCTGATTTCAGTTTTTTCTGTTGTAACGCAATGATTTAAGTATGATACTCAGTAGCTCACTGAGTTATACTCAAAGTTATAACTACAAGAAGTATTTAGCCTGATATTAGTACAGTAACTTCTCATAGTGAATAATTTCCTGGTGTAAAACTGTAATGATGATTAGTGAAAATAATTGCAACTGCTTTTAGTCGTATAAAACAAACACATAGACCAGAACATCAGAAAATAAAAATAACATAAACCCATTAAGCTGTTCATATTTTAAAAGTTGTACATTATCGTCTCATGAAAATTCTGCAAATTTCTAGAAAGTCCAGTGTAACACTTATGACATCATACAGGTCATATGGTATGGTGGGTTGACCTTGACTGGCTCCCCAGTGCCCGCTCAGCTGCTCTCTCAATCCCCATCCTCAAAAGGACAGGGGGAGAAAATAGCTCCTATGAAAAGAAACCTATGAAAAAGCTCACAGGTCAAGACAAAGGCAGGGACATCACTTACGAATCGCTTACGAATTACTGTCATAAGCAAAACAGAATTGACTTGACAAAAACGAATTTAATTTATTGTCAATTAAAATAGATTGGGATACTGAGAAACAAAACCAAAAACCCAACATTCCTTCTGCCCACCCACCCCCCTTTTCCCAGGTTTAACTTCACTCCTTCATTGCCAACTCCTCTACTGCCCCTATCCCCTGAGCATCACAGGGGGGTGGGGAACAGCGGGTTGTAGTCAGTCCATAACAGCTCCTCTCTGCCTCTCCTTCCTCCTAACACTTTTCCCTGCTCCAGCATGGGTCCTTCCCATAGGCTGCAGTCCTTCAAGATAAACCTTTTCCAGCGTGGGTCCTCCACAGGCTGCAGCTTCCTTCAGGGCATATCCACCTGCTCCAGTGTGGGGTCCTCCCATGGGCTGCAGTGTGGTTATCTGCTTCACCATAGTCCTCCATGGGCTGCAGGGGGACAACCTGCTTCACCACGGTTGTCACCACAGGCTGCAGGGAAATCTCTGCTCTGGCGCCTGAAGCACCTCCTCCCCTTGTTCTTCTCTCACTCAGGTGTCCACAGGGTTGTTTCTCACACTTTTTTCCCCTCACTCCTCACTATTTGTGCAGTGTTTTACTCTGTCTTAGATATGCTTTCCCCGAGGCACCATCATCTTGGCTGAGGGTTTCAGCTGTGCCCTATGGTTGGTCCTTTGGAGCGAGCTGGAACCAGCTGTGTCTGGCACGGGACATGGCCTCTCCTCTCAGAGGCTACCCCTTCAGCTTCCCATTGCCAACACCTTGCCATGGACACTCAATACATATGGGCAACATAATCTTAACTAGTTTCAACGAATATATAAAGTTATATACTTGTAGAAAAATATATCCATCAATGGCAGTCAAGGAAAGGAACAAAAGGATGTTTTTAAGTTATTTCAAGGGATACAGATAATGCCTGATAATGAATAAATACACGTTATTCTAAATCCTATCACACATACAAAACTTTATTTTGTTTTTAATGAGTAATATTTAATTTTTTCTTTGTATAAAAACTTCATAGCACACTCCTGAGATTCCACAGCCAAACTCATATCAGCATGTCAAAAACTTTGTTCAACCAACATGAGGCCACTTTTGAAGTTAGTTTCAGGCTTACTTTTTCTTCTGTCTTGAGTCAGGATCCCAAGTCTGAATTGCCTTAGTTGAATGATAACTTAGAATGTTGTTCTCAGAGCAAGGAAGACTAGAGTTGGGATAACTCAACTCTAATGTGTAGCCATACTGCCATGGCTACACAGATTTCAGTTCATATCTGGCTTGTGACTGATCAGCTTGGAATCACTTAAAAAAAACCAAAACAAACCCATAAAAATCCTGTCTGCCAAGCCATTGCACACAGTCTTTGATATATAAATACCATGAGTGACATGACTGTTACTTTGAGAGCTACCTCAATTGGTTTGTGCCTTCAATGTATGCAAGCATGAAAATGAACATTTTTCCTTCATACAGCCCACTTTCTTTCACCGGTATACAGTAAGAATATTTTCAGCCACAAATCACTAAAATTAAATGATGTTCTGCACAGTTATAGTAACTTAGGGGCACATTTATCTGAACAAATATGATTTGAGCAGCAGACGCCTACATCCAAGTGACTCTTGGTAGGCTCCCTTTATAGTCAATGGAGGGACTGGCATTTTAGGTTAAGGTGAATTATGCCCTAAAATTACATGTCTATCAAAGTACAAATTAATCTACATTAAAAAGGTGCCTGTTTCTTTCCACTGAGTATGAAGGGAGCCTAGAGGGGCTAAATCCCATGTAGGCATATTAACTGTAGGATTGAAGGGAATATTTGACCAAATGTTAGATTTTTACTTTAGGATGGGATAATACCTCCCTAGGCACCAGTGATAACTAGAACGCAGTTCAGATTTCCAGTCATAAGTACTTAGGGTTCACATCACTGGATATCACAGAATCACAGAATTATTGAGGTTGGAAGGGACCTCTGGAGGACATCTGGTCCAAAACCCCTGCTCAGCCAGAGTCATCTAGAGCTGTTTGCCCAGGACCACATCCAGGCAAGTTTTGAGTATCTCCAACGAGGGAGATTCCACAACTCCCCATAGCAACCTGTTCCAATGCTGTCACCCTCACAGTAAAGAAGTATTTCCTGATGTTCAGTTTGTGTTTCAGTTTGTGCCATTGCCTCGTGTCCTGTCACTGAGCACCACTGAAAAAAGCCTGACTCCGTCCTCTTTGCACCCTCCCTGAAGGTATTTATATACATTGAGAAGACCCCCCCCGAGCCTTCTCTAAGCTGAATAGTTCCAGCTCTCAGTCTTTCCTCACAGGAGAGATGCTCCAGCCCCTTAGTCATCTTGGTGGCCCTTTGCTGGTCTCTTTCCAGTATGTCCATGTCTCTCTTGTACGGAGGAGCCCTGAACTGGACACAGCACTCCAGGTGTGTCCTCACCAGTGTTGAGTAGAGGGGAAGGATCACCTCCCTTAACCTGCTGGCAATGCTCTGCCTAATGCAGCCCAGGATACCCTTAGACTTCTTTGCCACAAAGACACATTGCTGACTCATGTACAACTTGGTGTCTATGAGGACCTCCAGATCCTTTTCTGCCAAGCTGCTTTCTGGCTGGTTTTATCCCAGCATATACTGGTGCCTGGTATTATTCCTTCGCAGGTGCTGGACTTTGCACTTCCCTTTGTTGAAATGACATTCTATATATCAGCAAGACCTGCATTGGATTGGCAGATATGAGAAGGGACCTATGAGAAAATTACGCATCCCTGGAGTGGCTGCTGGCTGACAAGATGGATACTATAGGACATCTTGAATAGTGGTCAGGGGCCATATTTGAGCAACTGAATCAAAAGTCCCACATCAGCACTGTCTACACTATTTTTTTAGACAACTTTATTTCACAGAAGCATATATTTTCAGGTGTTCATATTAAATACTTTACTATCTGGAGTTGAATCCCACCCTTAAAGGTAAGTAAAATAAATCCAACCATCAGAGATGAGTAAGAAATCAAAATGTGGAAGAACTACTAATTTGTAGAACTACTAATTGTCATCAGTCTAGTACGTCAATCTATTTCTATTTAATAACATTCATAGGCACTGTAGCACTGTATAGCTCTCTTGTAAAGACTGAAAATCCCATGAGGATAAATTCAAGATTAAAGGAAGTGTTAGAATTGCATTCTATGCAGACAAAAAAGTGCTACTTGGTGGTAGTCCAATTTAATTCAAAGAAAGTGGAAATGGGTCATTTTCTGCTAAACACTAGACTGAAGGGAATATAGGTGGGATTCTGTCAGAAACAAAAAAATAATGTTTGTAATTAGCTCTGGGAAATAGAAAGTAAATCCAGTGTTACAAAAGTGCTGCCCTACCTGTAACAGTTTTTCTTTCACTTGATCTCCTCCTAAGGCCAGTGACTTTGCACCATTTAGACAAAATTGTACACAGCATGTGTGTTTCTGTGTGTAACAGTCCAAGTGAATTTCATGCTTAAAGTTAACCAAAAAAAGAACAAGAGAAATCATATTATGTGTAAAGAAACAATGAAAAGAGCATGATTCTTTAATCATGACTTGAAGGAGTGAATAAAATAGGAAGAAAACCCAGCCAAGTTAAGTCTGGACAGATATGAAACCTCACCAATGCTATGGCTCCTGGAGTGCCAGGTCACATACATACTGAGACTGACCACACAGCTTGGAGGTATCTATGGATATTGAAGAACAGGCACAATGAGATATGACCATCAAAAAACATAAATTGCAGATAATAATTTTTCCTTCTTTCCTAAAATAAATTTTGTTTCCTTTTTACTGAGAGCCTGATCTGTTCAAATCAGTCCCACTTGTACAAAAGGAATTTGAAGTTCAAAGGAGTGGAACTTGGCTAGGAACACCAACAAAGGCATCTTGTCTTTTGCTTTACTCTCCTAAACCAGTTTCCATACTTAGAAATGTTGTTCGAAAGAGATGAATAGACATACTAACTGGGTATGAAAGACAGGTCAACACTCAGATTCACAACCAGAAACCACAGAATTAGATAATATCCAGAGGAAGAAACAATTTTCCTTGAAAACATGATAAAACGTGGCTACAGTCTGCAAAACATTATGTTTAATTTCGTGCATAAATGGTTGCAAAGAACTTTAGTACAGCTGAAAAAACAAATTTATGCCATACATGAATAAACACTTACAGAACTGAGACCTAAGTGAAGTTAACATATGAACAAATAGTGTAACAATCAATATGTAGAAACAACTAAAAAAATACTGAGTCATCCTCTTACCCTACCATCAGGGATAGACAGTTACTTGCCACCTCAGAAGTAATTTAATAGATTCATGTGGGTCACGTCCAAGCTAATCAATATCTTTAGGATAAGATACTACCTCACGGGGGCATGGAATCAGACTACCACCCTCCCTCTTCAATCTGGATTCTACAAATAGGGAGGATGTGATTGCTGAGTCACTTATTTTCAAAAGATTGCAGTGGGCTGCTAATGCAGTTATGAACCAGAAATATTCAGTATAGGACCTCAGACAACAAGCTAGTGGCATGCCAGAAGGGGGACCTGCAGGGAACCATGAGCTTGTAAATACCCTTCTTTGGGTGAGTGATGCTAAACAGCTGACTGACCATCACCGTCTCCGGATAGTCTACTGCTGAGTGAGACTGTGCCCTATAATTTATCTTTAGTGCTTTGTCTGGTCTCATCTATAACACATCATCATATTGATCCTGTCAAAATGATGATGGCAAATAACATTTACCAGGAAACACTGCATGTGATTTTACAAAAATTACATGCTCTTCTAACTTCATGGGAAACAATGGTAACTGCAAAAACTGAGCAGAGGAATAAATCACTGCTGGTGAAACTGGCAGTAAAGTTGATTTTCTTGTTCCACAGAAACAGTGACGCAGTTGTGTTTGCCTTTGAAATATTGGTAAAAGCACTTAAAGGGATTTTTTGTTATTTTTTCCCTCTAACTGTTAAAGTTGTCCTATTACACTAGTGGGAAAAAACTGCAAAAAATTGTGAGTCTCACAAAAGAAAGAATCATTGGAGAAGGGTAGCAGTTATCACTAAAAAGATCTTTTGCTGAAGGGCTAAAACTACATACTACAGAAAAGGAATTAAACCTCTCTTCGTGTCTTATCAGCTACAGTGCATCACCCCTGTCTGTTGCACCCTACCTTTCAGCTCTATTCTGTAGCACACTGGTTTAGTTCTTTTTCTTTTTTTCCATTTTTCATGCAGAAAAGTAGAATTTGTGATATCCCCTGAGTTGCTGTCCTGCACAAGAGACTTTCTGAGGTTATGTTTGTTTATTTCATTTGAAATATTAAGTATGGCCCTAAAGAACTCCTGTCCCACATGTCGACTTTTCCTCTCCCACACTCCAAAGATGAAAGCACTGCATTTCCCACCCAGTCTTTTCCTAGAGTCCAATCACAGATGATTTAATGGTTCTTTCAGTGAAGAAAATCAGTGTCTATGCACATTTATAAATTCTCTCCTCTTCTGGAGCACAGATTATGAGAAAACTTGAGAGTTCTATAGTGGTTTAAAATACTTTTAATCTTTTGGGAAAACTATTGAGTCCCTCCCCTGTAAAACAGCTGAACCATGGGAATATCTAACACATGGCAGAAAACGTGTTGCCACAGGAAAAGAAAAAAAGAAAGAAAAAAAGAAAAATAAAATAAAAAAAAATACTTGCCTGGGGAATAAGACAATGACTCTCATCTCTACAGATGATTTGACAAGAGAACAAAATGAACCAAAACTTTAGAAACTTCTCATATCACTTCACAGCCATCTGATACTTACAGAACAAGATATATTGTACTCTTGTGACTACTCTCCTTTTCTTCTTTGGACTTTCTATTCTTTTTTATCCTGAAAAATAAGTAAATCTAATACTGTAATATTATGTTGTTTATGTAAAATAAGACCACAGCCTGAAAGGCACAGAATGTCTTGTGACAAAATTCTTAGGACTTCCTACTTCTGCAGCAGATTTATCTGGTAGAAAGTTCATTGGAATGTTCAAACAATTAAGCAGTAAGGAATACGGTATTTAAAAGTGTGCTCTGGGATAACTGGGTGCTACTCTTCCATCCATATCTTTTGCATTTGACTATCTGATGCCAATTACATTTGGTATAATCTAACACAATAATGACATGTAATTTTTAATTCTTTTTTTTTTTGGTAGCCCACAGTTTAGAAAAAGAATTAAAATAAACAAGTAATGATTACAGAGAAGATTAAAAAGCAAGGAGAGGGACATTTTGCAATATATAACCTTTCAGTATGCATTAAATCTGTATACTTATCTCAACTACAAATACTCGTTCTTCCTAATATTTCAGACTTTATTTCTGCACCTGTTCAATGCACTATGATGAACTGCAGAATTCACAGTTTCACACATACAGTAGTTACTGTAACATTCACTCCATTAGTGTCTGCCAGATTCATTTTGGATTTGAAGCCTCCTATCTAAATTGACACCAACTATCCAATTGCAATGCACTTTGCATTCCTGATGTGTCATACTGCATTACATTTTCTGTGTCACCACCCATCATGTTATATTGTGTCATGCAGAAAAGCCAATGTGAGTTGACATTACACAAGATGATGCGATCTAAGAGATTTAAAGCTATGCAACACACTGAAGCAGAAAGGTGACACACTGCAACCAAGGTGTAAATACCCACTTCCTCCAGAGCATCAGCTATCTGCTAAAAACACATATGTTGGATAATTTCTAGAACTTGAGTGAATGAGATCTGAACAATTTTAGTGTAATACTCAAAATACTAAACTCCAGGAATACTGCAGATTAGACTTAGACATACAAAAGTAAAGACAATTAAATTCAAAGTTAATACTTTTAATTTAATAGGCATGGTTTCCACTAATATAATCTGTTGTACTAGCAATTTGGATGCTATAGAAGAATTAATTATACCTCACAACATCCAAGTGTTGTGGTTTAGCCCCAGCCGGCAACTAAGCACCACACAGCCGCTCACTCACTCCCCCCTGGTGGGATGGGGGAGAGAATCGGAAGAGCAAAAGTGAGAAAACTCGTGGGTTGAGATAAAGACAGTTTAATAGGGAAAGCAAAAGCTGCGCACGCAAACAAAACAAAGCAAGGAATTCATTCACTACTTCTCATGGGCAGGCAGGTGTTCAGCCATCTCCAGGAAATCAGGGCTCCATCACGCCTAACGGTTACTTGGGAAGACAAATGCCATCACTCCGAACGTCCCCCTTCTTTCTTCTTCCCCCAGCTTTATATACTGAGCATGACGTCATGTGGTATGGAATAGCCCTTTGGTCAGTTTGGATCAACTATCCTGGCTGTGTCCCCTCCCAGCTTCTTGTGCACCTGGCAGAGCATGGGAAGTTGAAAAGTCCTTGACTAGTGCAGCAACAACTAAAACATCTCTGTATTATCAACACTGTTTTCAGCACAAATCCAAAACATAGTCCCATACCAGCCACTATAAAGAAAATTAACTCTATCTCAGCTGAAACCAGGACACCAAGAAAGAGAATAAGTATCACTTTCTTAGTTTGATGAATAAAAAAAAAAACATTTAGGAAGCTGAAGTGGCAATAACTAATGCTATTAATGAACTATATATGAAAATACTAGAACAGGTCCAAGAATTTTGTTTCTCAGTGGCAGGGAATATACTGTTGCTTTAAATGTCTTCTTTTATTGTCAGAGGCAATAGATCTGACTTTGATTTTACATATTTCATCTTGCTGTATGAGTTTTAGGCTAACATTCATCAAATACAATTTTAGGTGATGAATGGAGGTGTCTAAGCTAGGAGTAGTTCAAGGGTCCTGTCTTGTACAATTAGAAAGAAAAGTGTTAGGGAGTTACAAAATCCAGAAGCACAAGGGAGGTGAGGTTGCTGCAGCCCCATCCGCCCAGGTCCAACCAGTAGCAAGGCTGACCAAATGTTCCCAGTAGGCACACACACATATGCATATTTATATGTACATATACATGGCCAGCCACACAGATCAGCACAGATAGACACATTCAGCACTTGCACAAACACAAATAGCACCAGTGGCTTCATCCTGCTCCCCTCTCTGTCTGAGCAGGATGAAGAAGCATTACTGGGAAATATATATGTGTGTGTGTATATATATATATATATACACACACACATATACATGTGCACAAATAAAGTGTGGATCCCTCCAGCAACTGGGCTCAGACCCTCAGTCTGCCCAGTAGCTGCCCCTGTATCCCAGTCTCCCCACTTTCTGGCACCTGGACATAGGAGCCCCTGAGGCTGCAGCCCCACTTCAGTTGCTGGTACAGACCCTCTGTCTCTCACACACACACACATGCACACTTATGTCCACCCTTAGAGACCCCCGGACTCCACGGTCTCTCCAGCAGCTGGCTGAAACTCCCCTCCAATAACCAGTTCCTCTCATGGCCCCACCCTTAGAGACCCAGCCCCCCTGGCTCCCAGGCCACTTAACCTCCTTGCCAGCTAATCCAGCTTGCCCTTCAGTGGCACTCACACAGTCACTTGCAGACCCACACTCACTCCAGGTGCTGACACCACCAATATACAGACCCCTGGTCTGACTCCATCCGCTGGCACTTTGACCTCCATACACACACATACACACACAGAAGAGACAGTCCCTCACCCAGGAAAATGAAGTTAGAAATGGAGTTTAATCAGAAGACAAGGCAGACTGTGCTGATCGGGCATAGGGCATGGCCAGACAAGTGTACTGACCAGCCAGCTCTACAAGAAACAGGCCATTTTATCCCCTCATCCCTTTGTTTTCCCACACTTGTTTCTCCACAAATCGCCAAGATCATAGAATCATATAATGGTTTGTGCTGGAAAGGAACTTTAAAGATCATCTAGTCCAATGCCCCTTCAACAGGCAGGAACATCCACCACTAGATCAGGTTGCTCAGAGACATGTTCAACCTGACCTTGAACACTTCCAGGGATGGGGAATCCATGACTTCTCTGGAAAACCTGTTAGTGTCTCACCACCCTCATTGTGAAAATTCCTTCCTTATGTCCAATCTAAATCTGCCTTCTTTCAATTTAAACCTGGTTCTGCCACTACAGGCACTGATAAAAGGTCTGGTGTCTCACAAGAGCAGAGGAGAGGGGGAGAATCACCTCCCTCAACTTGCTGGACATGCTTCTTTTGATGTAGCTCAGTATACAATTGGCTTTCTAGGCTTCAAGTGCACATTGCTGGCTCATGTCCAATTTTTCATCCACCAGTATGCCCAAGTGCCCAGGGCTGCTCTCAATTCATTCATCCTCAAGCCTGTACTGATACTGGGGATTGCCCCAAGTCAGGTGCAGGACCTTGCACTTGACCTTGTTGAACTTCATGAGGTTCACATGGGTCCACTCCTCAAGCCTGTTAAGGTCCCTCTGGATGGCATCCCTTCCTTCAGGCATATCAACTGCACCACTCAGCTTGGCGTCATCCCCAAAATTGCTGAAAGTGCACTCAATCCCACCTTCTATGGCATTGATGAGGATATTAAACAGTATTGCTTCCTGCATGGACCCTTGAGAGACACCACTTGTTACTGCTTTTCACTTGGACACTGAGCCATTGACTGCAACTCTTTGGACATGGCCATCCAGCCAGTTCCTTATCCATCTAACAGTTCATCATTAAAACCCACATCTCTCCAATTCAGCAGCAAGAATGGTGTGTGGGACTGTGTCAAAAGCCTTACAGATGTCCAGGTAGGTGACATCCATAGCTCTTCCCTTATCCACTGATGCAGTTACTCCATCATAGAAGGCCACTTGATCCATCCCTTTTCTCTGCCTTTGGTTCCTCCCCTCCCATCCCATAATAGACATTGTACAATCCCCAGATGTTCTTCCCCTGCATCCTGTAAGGAGTTCCATATCTCTAGACAGTGCCCCTTCTCAGTCCAAAAGGTGTTCTGGAGAGCTGTCCCTGGTGACTCATGGGATGGGTGTCATACCTGGACCATGAGACTGAGATTCTCCATGGACAGCCCTGGGAGGGGCTGGGCAGGGGCTTCTTTCTAAATGGGGATGCTGGGTTTAGCCTGCTTGCCACTGTGCCTCTGTGCTCCTTTTGTGTGTGGCGAGATATGCCTTTTATGGGTTGACCATGGGCTGTCCAGCCCATGTGCCTGGGCTGGGCTACTCCTGTCGTAGGCCAGGTAGTAGCCAGATGAGGGTATTGTTCAGGTTACCCCACCTGCCATTGTTCCTCTGTGCTCCTTTTTGTGTGTGAAGACAACCTTTTTATCACATAACCTAATCAATTGCATGATTCACATTACAGGAGTAACTAAGTGCTTAAAATAAAACACGATAAAATGAGATCTTTGAGTTTATTGTAGATTGTGCATGTATCACATGGAAGTTTGTATTCTTTCATCCTGTTACTCTTCCAGAATGCCTTTTATGGCCAGAATCAGCCCCTTCTTGTAGTTCAGGTGATATTATTTTTTGCCTTTCTGAGGGACCCATTGAAATCAAGAGCAGATATAATCTAGTGAAATTTGTTTAGCCACTGTCATTTTTTCTTCAAAGTCTCACTTAAGGTAATTCTTCACATAACTGTTAATTTTTCATTAAGGTGGATCTTGGTCCCTTCTTCAAAATTCACCCATTCTTAATGCATTTAAATCTATCGGCTGGTGAGGCAATTAACTATTCCATCGTTGTTTACTCTAGAATTATTCACTTAAATCTTTGTCATAGTAATTTAAGCATTTGATGAGCGAGGTTGATTGCAAATTCAAAGTAACTTAAACACTTCAGCACTTTGGTACTTTATGTCTTTCTGAATTTTTATGATACCTCAGATGCAAAGTTGGCTGTATTCTGTTACTTCATAATGAATGCATCCCAGTGTGAATTGATTGAATGCAGCAGGATGCATTATATCAAGGTATCTTTGAAAAGATACATCACAACTTTGTACTCTGGTCTATGCCACATTTCCATGAGTCACACCTAGAACGAAGTTAATTAATTGTTAGTTATGCTGACATACACAGGCTATGTCATGGAATTGGAGGCAGAGAAGGAAAAATGCCAACCTCACACCAGAAATTGCACCCTGAGTCTTCAGGGCTTGTTGGAGCAAATACCTCTTCAAGCTGAACTTTTGGTGTTGTCCAGCATTGCTGCCAGACCAAGTTAAGAAATGAAATGAAGAGTGATGTAGCTTAGGCATAATCTTTAATGTGGCTACCAGAATGTTTGAAATGCAAGATTTAAATTGCTTTTTAAAGGTACTATTGATTATAGACCAAACCTAAGGCAGCTAGGCTTCTGACTTGGGTTGCTCAAGAAGGTGCCTGAAGTTAGGCTTGAATACTGCTCTCATACAATTCAGTGCATACATGAAAAGAGCTAGAGAGCTTATAAGAGAAATAATCTATCATCTTTGACATTACCTTATTTCTGTTTATCAGTTAGTCTCCACACCCAGTAAGATACTGCTGTCTCTTCCTCCGTCATTCTTTTGCATGTATTGTTTGGAAAAATGTGTTCTTGTCTTGTGACTTTTTTGCAGTCCAGCCTGGAGGCAAGATAGAAAGGCCCAGAAAACATGGTATATCCAAAAGAGCTGCATTTCATCCCTATATGGGATACTATATAAATGGCGTTACAGAATAAGGAATTAGACTCACAGCAGTACCCATACATTATGAGATTATGAGAAAATAATTCTGTAGACTAGAGATAATAGAACATGTATATATACATTTAAATATTATTTTGAAGAAAATACTGAATTTCTTAAAAGGCAATGGCAGACAAGGATGAAGAAAACTAAATATTTTTAGCATAAGATGCATTATACTCCAAATAAAGAAGACATTAAAATACTGTTATAATACTGTTATAATAATATTATAAAACTACATTATAATTTGAGTTACACAACTCCTCATAGAATGGCCGATGATGCTATCAGTAGTATAAAAAGATTAAATGTAAATAAAAATAAATGTCTTTAACTCCCCCGCCCCGCATTTCACCTCCCAACACCATGTTCCACTTAAAGACTCCTAAGAGGAAAATGTTAAATCAACAAGAGGATCATAGCTGTCTGCTTTTGTCATTTCTAATTATTTTTTTTAATGTGGGATTTAAACTTCATATTCTTAATATTATTTAAACTGTTAATAAGTCATAAGGGTCATTACCTGCAGATACAATTTCAGTGATTTCAGTGCCTAGCAAATATTGACCTACCCATACATCATTATCAAGTGAAGACATCAGACACATTGTAGCTAACAGCAGCTCTTTATGTTGACTTCCAGAACAAGGGGGGAAAAAAAAAAAAAAGAAAAAAGGAAGGGGAAAAAAAGAAGTTAATATGAACATTTGTCAGTCAATGAAGGGTTCTTCTGGGACAAAAATGTAAATGGTAATAAATTTGGGACCAACATCATTATTCTAATGCTCGTTCTGGTACAGTAACTTTAAGAAATTGATGGATGCTTGCTTCAGTACGTGTTTTGTGAGGTACTTGTTATTCTATGTATATAGATGAGAAGATTGCTGATACATGTTTCTCAGAAATATTACTGGGCTAAGCCTGGAAATTATGTATTTAGATTTACATGATTAACCCATCAGATTGATGGTATTTGTTTCGACTCGTTTGTTCTGAACTGACTATGTTACGTTTTTGCAAAAAGGTATGGATGGGCAGCAAAACAGAAAGCAGATACTTACAATTTCTTAGCTACTGTATTTTTGGTCAGATGAAACTCTTTGAAAGGAAAGTGATTATGCTTTCCCTGACACCAGCTGAGCATGCACTGGTGTAACAAGCTTCTGGACTTCAATGTGAGGAGATGAGCAAGAGACAGAAGTAGAGAATAGGGCCTCCTCAAAGAGTAGCAAGATAAGGAGATTAGGAACAAGGAACAAATATATAACCAACATTCTAAATTAATGCACAGAAAGAGAGGTTTGTTTTTTTTTTTTCCTAGAGACATAGAGAAAGGCATATATTTTGCTGCAGTTTTGCAAGCTGCTAAATTGGAAGATTGACAGTAACCCTGGAGGAAGAGATCTGCCTTAATGAGACAGAGGAGGGTTGCTTACAGAAAATCTGTGTAATTTCTGTTATATTTGTTTTTTAATTTACTTTATTTTTAAAGATTATTTTTCTAGCTTAGAACTTTTAGGAAAACACTTTTTTTGCGGAGACAGGGACTACTAGGTTTGTCCAGCTTAGAGAAGCAGCAGACTGAGGGGTGACCCCATTACTGTCTACAACTTCCTCATGACTGGGAATGGAGAAAAGGTGCTGATCTTTTCTATCTGGTGTCCAGTGATAGGATGAGAAGGAATGTCTTAAAGCTGCATCAGGAGAAGTTCAGACTGGATATTAGGAAAAAGTTCTTCGCCAAGAGGGTGGTCAAGCAGCACTGGAACAAGCTCCCCAGGGAAGTGGTTATGGTCCCAAGCTTGTCAGTGTTCAAGAAGTGTTTGGACAATGCTCTTAGATATATGGTTTAACTTTTAGGTTAAGTCAAGAGTTGGACTTGATGATCCTCATGGTTCCCTTTCAACTCAGGGTATCCTGTGATTCTATGATTCTTACTTTAACGGAAAGTGACAGCAGGTATACTACAATGATGTGGCCAACTCGAAGTCCTCTCACAGCTTTTCCTTAACATATGGTTAAGGAAACATAACATAAGTTTAATAGTGATTTACCATCTTCATGCAGCAAGAAACATACCTAATTAAATATTTGTGTAGATGGTAGCTGTTGACCTGTTATTGTTATATGTCCATATCCAGGACAGTATTAAGGCTCCAGAAGAAACAGAAATGAATCATTCTGATCACCAAATGCTAGCACTCACTTTTCAGAGTACTTCTGATTCTGTCTCTGAATCTCAACAGGATAGAGTATCATTCCTGCAGCAACTCTGGGCAATTGATTCTTCAAGGAATTCTACAGGAAAATGCAGATGACCACTGTAATGATTCTGCATTTCTACATGTACTGACAAAGAATTTCTTGTCTGAAGCAATATTTTCTTTCTCCTTTAACACCTTCCCCATTATCTGCTGGTTGAGTCTCAGAAATCATTGCTAACAAAACCTGTGTAAAAAGACTTAAAAAGCAATAAGCAAAATAAAATACCCTTCAACATCTGATATACAACCCACAGAAATGCTGATCAAAATTTAGGTCATTTCCATTTCATGGCAAATAATGACATCACACAACATGTTTTCATTCGATAATGGAATTCTATATGAAATGGAAATTTCATTTTAATACTTTATTTAATAAAATTTCTTTTGGAATTATTTTATCTCATTATTTTACAGTACTAATAGAAATGCATAAGTAGATATCATTCCCCAAACTTATTTTATCTGTCGCTTTTTAGATACCTATTACTGCATAAAACATTACTGATTAGGCCATGATAGTTAAAACTGTTTTATTATTGCTAAATTCACCAAAAGCAATTACTGTTAAATACTGAAAATATGAATAAAATATTCAATGGATTTTCCTAGTGAAATTATAATGAGTCTCAATGTTGTGGTTTAAACCCAGTCAGCAACTAAGCACTACACAGCCGCTCACTCACTGTCCCCACACCCGGTGGGATGGGGGAGAGAATTGGGAAAAAAAAAAGGAAAACCCATGGGCTGAGATAAAGACAGTTTAATAGGACAGCAGAAGAAGATAAAATATTACTAATAATGATAAAAGAATGTACAAAACAAGTGATGCATAATGCAATTGCTCACCACGCACTGACCAATGCCCAGTCCGTTCCTGAGCAGCTCCCCAGCCAACCTCCCCTAGTTTATATACTGAGCATGACATCCTATGGTATGGAATATCCCTTTGGTCAGTTTGGATCAGCTGTCCTGGCTGTGTCCCCTCCCAGCTTCTTGTGTACCTGGCAGAGCATGGGAAGCTAAAAAGTCCTTGACTAGCATAGACATTACTTAACAACAACTAAAACATCAGTGTGTTATCAACATTATTCTCATACTAAATCCAAAACACAGCATTGTATCAGTTACTAGGAAGAAAATTAACTCTATCCCAGCCAAAAGCAGGACACTCAAAACCCCCCACATTTGAGTGAGTGTTGATCAAGACTTAATATAGAATGCTGTATAGGTGACCAACTTTCATTTCAAAGGTTGCAGCCCAGCAATCACTCATCTTTATGCAAGGCCATCAGTCTGTTATTTATGTAGCTAAAATTCCTTGCTGTGCAAGTTACTTCCAGGTAAGTGCCCAGTACTTTTACTGTGGGGAATAAGTAAAATAATTTGAATTTTAATAATGTAAAGAGGTTCATATATATGAACTCACTTCAATATACAAGAAGATTTGAACTAGCAAAAAAGTAGTTATCAGAAACTTAGGATTCCCCATTCCAAATGAAATCGCATAACCAGTAAACTAGATCTAGGTTTCTTCTCACCCATTGTTCCTCTAAGTCCAAGGTTCTAATTTCCTAATCAAGTGTACTTCTACATAGAATTTTAGGTGAAATTAATCTGGACCCTAGCTTTAGGAATCTAGTAAGGCAGAGAAGTCAAAATTACACTTGTGAAAGGCTCCCTTTATCTGTAGTCAATAGATTGAGATGATTTATCTCACCTTCAATATACATCACTGCATGATGGCATTCTGGCAATGATTCTTCCCTTGTGGCAATAATGCTTTTTTCCCTGAGCTCTTAACTCTTGTGTCTTGATTATAAATTAAACTGGGACTAAGCGCCTTTGCCATTTTGGATGTAATCTTGGAAGCTATGGAGGACCTGAAAAGTTAGATGTCACCATGTATGAGTGCTGAGCTGAAGAGCTATACCCTTCAATGTGAAAAGATAAAATTTGAATATTCTTCTTAGCCTGGATTGCCCGCCCTCCCCGGTATCTAAAACAAACACTCCCCATGTTCAACATTTTTCCACAGTGCTGTAAATGCCTAAAATGCACAGTTATAGACTCAGTTTCTTTCTGAAAGAGACTCCTGAAACAAGCTGTAATAGGTTACTGTTTCAAACAGGGATCCACATCAGGATATAATGACTAGCCTAGGAAAATGAGAAACTGCTGGCTATGACAGGCCCAGGTTTCCTTCCTGGATCAGTAACACTAGGAAGCTTAACTCAACTGTCCTAAATGTGATCTGCATTAAGAAATTGGGAAAATCTTTCAGTTTTGTTCTTTGTTACTTTTTCCGGGTCTTTTTTCTTTTTCCCCAAGAAAAATTGTGAAACAACCCAATTTTGTTCTAAAGAAAAATGAAGAAAGCTATCTTCACATGGTGTAAAACTTATTCCACAATCTCTTCCAGGTACCTTTTGAAATTTGCTGTTACTAAAGAAAAAACAAGTGTTGTGGTTTTTTTTAAATCACATTTTTTCTATTGAAAATTGTTTGACAAAAAATTCTTACCACTTTTTATTCTTATGCTATTTATTTAATAGACGCATTGTGCCTCATTCACTTAGCAAAAAATGTCAAAGAAAGGAAGTGCTACTGGAAAGTAAGTTTTTTAAAGCAAGTCAGTCCTGAGAAGTAAATAACAAAATTACCAAAGATGCCAACAACAGGAAAACTAAAAGGCACATGAAAGAATATAGAACCATTGCAAGGGCATTTTTTTCTCTATATCTTGTCTTATGATCTCGGAAGGAACATTTTTGAAATATTGCACGTCATGCATCATTTAAGTAAAACTTGGCTTAAATAGACAAGAGCTAACTCACACAGGGGTTTGATAGTCAATTTTTTTTCTAAATTATTAATGTGGGAAATTTTTTAATGTGTATCACTAATGTGAGCTGTAAGCATGTAATTGATGAAATCCTTCTTAAAGACCCTCAGGAAGGTGATTTAAAATGACAATTTGTTAAAATAATGTCTATTAGCTCTGATTTTCCCATGCTCCTAGCAGTTAACACAGCATGTTCATTTATCATTGAACTCAGATTAACTCACTCAAACTATGACCTAACCTTATCAAAGTTACTTCAAATTACCACCCGTTAAACTGACTGTGTGCTGTAGCAGAAACATCTTATTAAGTATGGGTTGCTGTGATTGCATTTCAAGTGTGAAACGATGCTAGAGGTGACTTTTATAATTTCAAAAATGTATTCCAAAGATAGATTTCGAGGTTTATATATTTTCTTGGTAAAATGTAATAAATTATGTATTTTATTGACACTAATCTTCTATGTCCATGGAAAAAGAAAGTTTTTCTTTCTTTTTGGAAATTTGAAAAAAGCATAGAATTTGAAGCAGACATACTGTAACATTGTTAACAACCATTGAGGGATTTTTGCTAATTAAAAAGATAAAAGTGTTTAAAAAAAAATCTCTTAAATCATACTTTACTACCCACTACAAAAAGTGTGTACTACTGGACCAGCAAAGGAAGGGACCTTTAACCCATGTGGTTTTCTATCATATGGGAGAATTGGTTCCTATCAGAGGCTGGAATATTAACTGAAATACTGACTTATTAAGCAGCTAGGGTTGATCCAAAAACTTATGTAAATACACACACATCTCACACCTGGGCAGATGACTTAGATATCCCATACCATTTGAAATGGCACTAAACATTTTGTTCAGGCAACAAAATAATTCCCTAGATTTTTTTATTCTCTACAAGTCACCAGAAGGCTACAATCAAGACTGACTTAATCAGTATTTCCACCACCTGCCTTGTGTCTGTCTTGGAAATGGCCACAGTTGTAATGAAACTTTTTTTTTTCTCTTAGGGGCAATCATTGCAACAGAACTGTATTTTCCTGTATAACCTGTATCCATCAAATTATTTCTGCAAAAAACATGTTCTGACTTTTTGGGTTACCTCACATGTTGCCTAATATCAAAGATAGAGAAGAAAGTAAAATATTGCATAGAATTTCCTGTTTAAGTTATAATGAAGTTTGAAAAATATAATCCTCCAGGCAGAGGGAGGTAAGAAAGTCAATCATGACTTTGTCATATAATGTTATTTGAGTGACTAGCTCATACTGTAAATGTTGAAGACAAGGTTTCCATTCATGGAAGACCCACTAATAGATATCTATAGATCCTCAACACAGGAAAATAAAACTTAGTTGTACCTGTAGTAGCTGCTGCCAGTCATGCAGTAAAAATGTAATCAAGGTCTAACGATTAAACTTCTCTAAGAATTAAAATTCTGTATCTCAAACCTGAAAATAGTATCAGAAACATTGAACTAAAAAATCAGTTCAGAATTTTTTGGAGTGCAAGGACAGACCCCCATAAAGAGAACAATGTCACTTTCCTGTTTTCCCAAGCCCTTATTGTTTCCTTTTTTTTTTTTTTTATGTCTCTATTTCATTTTAGAAAACTATGGGCAATAGAGAAAAAGAATATTCAGAGAATTACTTTTTCAGTTTTTGAGGCAGATTATCAGCAAGAAAGGGAAACTAGAACTGTCTCATTCCACTACCTTCTGGAGCTGGGAGCCAGTCTGCCAGTTCAACATAAACCCGGTCTTCTAATAATCAAGGGGTTAGGCAAAACCTGTGGAGGTAGCATTCCAAGAAGTAAGGAAAGCTGCAGAAGCCAAATTCCATTACTCCTATTACTACAGAGCAAGGGGGGACAATGGCCCTGAATTCAGAAAATTAACTAAGCATTTGCTTATGTCAACAGAACTTAAAACTGTGTCAGGTAATGTGGGATTCTAGACAAAGAACATGGTTTGAAAGAAAGAATGGTTTAGAAAAGATCCAATTTTTATCTATAAGTTTGCATGATGAGCTTCAGTTTCATCATGAATGTAAGTAACTCCTTTCATAAAGATTCACTGTCTATTTGCACATCCAGAAAGGAAGATCTTCCTTAAATTTGTCCAACACTGGACAAAAGAAAGAAAACATTTACCAATTGTTCAATGCTATTTGATGCTATATTTTAATTGTGTCACATTTTTTCCTATTCAGTTTGCTTCTGTTCTTGTTACTGTAATGAACAACAAAAACACAGGTGTACCTGTCATTCTCCCCACCTTAAATTATTTATGTTCGATTATGTGTGACCCTTATGTGTTCCTATATGTTTATAAATTCCAAATTCTATTCCTCATGCAGGGTATATTATGGACGGAAAGTATGTGGGGATATTTTTTGGTCTATTATATGTGCACATTAATGGAATATAAATGTAGTACTGTGCAGGATTCTACTGTTGAAGATGGTTCTTGTGGAATACTCAGTGTAATTTAAAATTAAGAGCCTGTCTCTATTTTGCTATGAAATGTATTTGCCAAGTACAGTCTGACATTTATCTGTTCAATGCATTGATTCATCTTGACTGTGAAATACATAATTATGTAGGAGTAAATCAAAATTTAAATAATGCAAAGAAACATTCCATCATGAGTAGAAGGTTCCCATCAATTCCATTACCACTCCCTTAGTTCCATGAAACCACTGGAGCCTTGAGAATGTAATGACTCGCACAGCCTCATCAAGCATTGCTAGTACTAATAGGATAATAGATCCTAATGAAATTGCAGTTTTTCACGGTCCAACACCAATATCTTCCAGGAAAAGATATTGCTGGAAATTGCAAAGAAACAAACTAAAAATTATTTCCCATGTATTAGCTTGAGTCCGGTTTGCAAGTATTGAACAGTAGTGCTGAAATATCATCACAGAATCACAGAATCATATAGGTTGGAAAAGACCTTTAAGATCATTGAGTCCAACCGTAAACCTAACACTACCAAGACCACCACTACACCATGTCCCTAAGCACCTCATCCAAACGTCTTTTAAATACCTCCAGGGATGGCGACTCAACCACTTCCCTGGGCAGCCTCTTCCAATGCTTGATAACCCTTTCAGTGAAGTAAAATTTCCTAATGTCCAGTCTAAACCTCCCCTGGTGCAACTTGAGGCCATTTCCTCTTGTCCTATCGCTTGTTACCTGGGAGAAGAGACCAACCCCCACCTCTCTACAACCTCCTTTCAGGTAGTTGTAGAGAGCAATAAGGTCTTCCCTCAGCCTCCTTTACTCCAGGCTAAACAACCCCAGTTCCCTCAGCCACTCCTCATAAGACTTCTGCTCTAGACCCTTCACCAGCTTTGTTGCCCTTCTCTGAACATGCTCCAGCACCTCAATGTCTCTCTTGTAGTGGGGGGCCCAAAACTGAACACAGGATTCGAGGTGCAGCCTCACCAGTGCTGAATACAGGGGCACGATCACTTCCCTAGTCCTGCTGGCCACACTATTTTTAATACAAGCCAGGATGCCATTGGCTTTCTTGGCCACCTGGGCACACTGCTGGCTCATATTCAGCCGGCTGTCAAGCAACACCCCCAGGTCCTTTTCCACCAGGCAGCTTTCCAGCCACTCTGCCCCAGGCCTGTAGCGTTGCATGGGGTTGCTGTGGCTCAAGTGCAGGACCTTGCACTTGGCCTTGTTAAACCTCATACAATTGGCCCCAGCCCATCGATCCAGCCTGTCCAGGTCCCTCTGCTTCCTACCCTCAAGCAGATCAACACTCCCGCACAACTTGGTGTCATCTGCAAACTTACTGAGGGTGCACTCGATGCCTTCATCCAGATCATTGATAAAGATATTAAACAGAACTGGCCCCAACACAGAGCCCTGGGGAACACCGCTTGTGACCGGCCGCCAACTGGACTAAACTCCATTCACCACCACTCTTTGGGCCTGGCCATCCAGCCAGTTCTTTACCCAGTGAAGAGTACACCCGTCCAAGCCATGAGCAGCCAGTTTCTCCAGGAGAATGCTGTGGGAAACTGTGTCAAAGGCTTTACTGAAGTCTAGATAGACAACATCCACAGCCTTTCCCTCATCCACTAGGCGGGTCACCTTGTCGTAGAAGGAGATCAGGTTGGTCAAGCAGGACCTGCCTTTCCTGAACCCATGCTGGCTGGGCTTGATCCCTTGGTTATCCTCTACATGCTGTGTGATGGCACTCAGGATGATCTGCTCCATTAGCTTTCCCTGTACCGAGGTCAGGCTGACAGGCCTGTAGTTTCCTGGATCCTCCTACCGGCCCTTCTTGAAGATGGGCATCACATTAGCTAATCTCCAGTCAGCAGGGACCTCCCCAGTTAGCCAGGACTGCTGGTAAATGATGGAAAGGGGCTTGGTGAGCACATCTGCCAGTTCCTTCAGTACTCTCAGGTGGATCTCATCAGGCCCCATAGACTTGTGTGTGTCTAAGACTTGTGAGTGTCTAATGGAAACTAACCATTTCCCCTTGGATTATGGGGGCTCCATTCTGGTCCCCGTCCCTATCTTCCAACATGGGGGGCTGGGTACCCAGAGAACTATTGGCCCTACTATTAAAGACTGAGGCAAAGAAGGCATTGAGTACCTCAGCCTTTTCCTCATCCTTGGTCACTGTGTTCCCTCCCCTGTCTACTAGGGGCTGGAGATTCTCCTTAGCTCTCCTTTGCTGCTAATGTATATGAAGAAGTATTTTTTGTTGTCTTTTACAGCAGCAGCCAGATTGAGCTCTAGCTCAGCTTTGGCCCTTCTAGTTTTCTCCCTGCACAGCCTCACTACACCTTTGTAGTCCTCCTGACTTGCCTGCCCCTTCTTCCAGAGGTCGTAGAGTCTCCTCTTTTACCTGAGTTCGAGCCAGAGCTCTCTATTCAGCCAGGACAGTCTTCTTCCCCGCCGGCTTGTCTTTCGGCACCTGGGGATAGCCTGCTCTTGTGCCTTTAGGACTTCCTCCTTAAAGAATGTCCAGCCTTCCTGGACTCCTTTGCCCTTTAGAGCTGCCTCCCTGGGGACTCTGTCAACCAGGCTCCTAAACAGGCCGAAGTCTGCCCTCCGGAAGTCTAAGGTGGCAGTTTTGCTGACCCCTGTCGCTGGCACCCGCTCCCTCTAACCGTGGCACGTTGTCCCTCAGCTTCCCTCGGGCAAGCCTGATATTATCCCCCTCCCCCTTCAAGCCTAGTTTAAAGCTCTGTTGATGAGCCCCGCAAGTTCCTGAGCAAAGATTCTCTTTCCCCTTTGATAAAGATGAATCCCATCAGACGCCAGCAAACCCAGTGTTGTGTAGGCCATCCCATTATCAAAAAAACCAAATCCGTGGCGATGACACCAGCCACGGAGCCATGAATTGATAGATTGGGTGTCTCTGTTCCTTCTAGTGTCTCTGCCCACAACTGGAAGGAGAGAGGAGAAAATAACCTGTGCTCCAGAGTCCCTTACTAGCCGTCCCAAGGCCCTGAAGTCTCTTTTGCTTGCCCTAGGACTTCGTGTTGCAGCTTCATCGCCCCCCACATGGAAGAGCAGGAGGGGGTAATAGTCTGAGGGCCGTACCAGGCTAGGGAGTATCCTCGTGACATCCCTCACCCGGGCCCCAGGGAGGCAGCAGACTTCCCTAAGAGGAGGGTCCGTCCGGCATATCGGACCCTCGGTTCCCCTCAGAAGGGAGTCACCCACAACTATAACCTGTCTTCTCTTCCTTGTGGAGGTGGTGTTAATACGAGAGGTACGTTCTTCTGACCTGGGCGACACCTCTGGTGTAGATAGACTGTCATCCCCATCCTCCATTGACCGGCCTTCCACCTCCAGGGCCTCATACCTGTTGTACAGAGGCACCTGGGGAGGCGAGGTGGGCAGGGATGGCCTTCGCCTGCCGCCAGGAGCGTGGACTCGCCTCCATTCACTCTCCTCCTTTGAGCTGCTGCCTTCAGACTGGTGGGGGGAGGATAGAGGATCCCCTTGATCGTGGGTTCTTACTGGTGGCTGCTGCTGCTCCTGTGTCTGTCTCGGGGGGGCAGAGCATGGCACCACCAGTCTATCTCTTTCTCGATTTCTTATCATATGTCGATCTCTTATCATATGATAAGGAAGCTTTAATATTTTAATGGACAGCAAAATGAAGGAATGTTATCTCTTTTGGTTGTTTATGATAACAAAATGTAATATCTTTATTTTTCTTCCTTCAGTTTCCTTAGTTCCAGGCTAGAAGAAAGAAGGGTCTACTAAAACAGAGAAGTTGATGGATTACTCAAAGTGCCACTGTCATAACATCTCAACTGGCGGTTACACCAATTGATGACAGGTACTCTTAAAGGTATGGATGATATCACAGTGTCCTTGATACAATTATACATAATGGATGAGGGGAGTCTATGCAATTGCCATATAGTTTTACTCCACCTGGCATTTAAACTATGCCAGGGAAGTATGGCCCTTTAGGGCATTCTGGATTCCTTATGTAACTCAGGTTAAAACAGGATTCTCAACCTAATTATTCTAGAAATATGGTAAAATGAATGAACAAAAGCCCTTTTCTTTACTACATTGGGAATCTGGAACATAATCTCAGCAAAACCAAACAGCATTCTCCTTTACTGTGTTCCAAAAGTAGGGAATGAATAGTTTTGTTCACTGAAATTACCCATGACACTGTGATGTTATATTAATTACATGCAGCAAATGTGTTTGCTGCAATGAAGAAAAAAACTCTTGTTGGTACTGTACAAGCAACAGCAAGCAATAATGTAGTTGTAATAATATAGAACTCAAAAATTAATTGTGAAATTGTTTGATGTATTGGATTACAGAAAAGGAAAACAAAAGTGACCAAGAAATCTCCAAGAAAATGACAGAGGAAATTATATATTGCTAAACATTTTGTATGCCTCCATTCTCAATGCAAAGCTTCTGTCTGCTCAATATATTTGTTGGATAAAGACTTTTAGTATCTTTTTCAAACAGAAAGCGAGTCAGATACAGAAAACATTTTTCTTAGACAAGCCTATGTTAGACCACTACTGTTAATCTGAACCTTGCTGGATTGTTTTAAATGATTGTTGGTGTTGACCTTCTACACACAAAAAAACAGATACAATATTTAAAGACATTTCTGATTGCTTAACGTAACTGGATTTAGCTGCATTCTTATGATAGCAGTGCTATTTTGTTGATTACTCCTTTGTCCATGTATAACATAAACCTACTGTAACGGGAAACAACTCTTTTCGCTTTCAGAAGAGCTAAAATACATTTTATTAACAAGTAAAAAAGAACTATAATTTTCTTAATCTATCACTGAACTGGTTATGTAATACTTACCATCACTTTAGAGTTGCACTGTGATTCTCCGGCACCTATTATGGAAGAATCTCCTGATTTGAATATTCTGTAGTGCAGTGTCTAATATAAAGTCTGCCAAAAGCACTAGTTTAGGAGAAAGAAATGACACTCTTTTTTTTCCCTAAAATATCTTTAGCTATGGGATATTAATCCAGGGAGGTTGGTGGCCCCAAACTTGTGTAGAAAATTGGAAAGAATTGGCTATGTTGACTAATTGGCTTCTTTCCATCCACTGTGTCTCTAATTCTTTATTTTCAGTTAACCAAAAATGTTTTTATGAGTCTCCAAAATTCCATTCTTAAGAAATTAATAGCACATCCATGAGTGCAAAATACTGAAATCTCAATAGATTGTTTAATAGAATATACCTTATTTAGCAGTTTTTTCTGTTTGAATTATCTCTTTATTTTGCATTATGACATCTTGAAATGCTTATACAAATTAATATAAGCTTGAAATCTTGACTCAGTCACCAGGTTCTTTCCCCATGTTCCTGAGTATTCCAACTGATATTGTTTTCTGAGGCCAATGTTTAGCAACACTTTTACTGTGTTTGAAATACATGAAATATACTTTTTTTAGTAAATTAGAAGTTGCCTCTGAGTTAATTTATAAGTTTTACCTCCAACTATCTGTAATTATTACTTATCCTGTGTAAGCTACTTTGTATTTTTGTACCTCTGCTGATTGTTCAAAAGGAACTGGAATACTTCATTTTTCCTATGCTTCCACAGTTAATTTTCATCAGGGCTACATCTTCATGTTAAAACCTGCCTTCTATTATGTACTTGTTTCATACTTGAGAAAATAAGAATAATTAAAAAAATAACTATGATTAATAATATATGGAGTGTTAATCTCCTCTTGAATTAAATATTTTGCATTTCATACAACAGAAGATAACATTTTCTGTGCAGCATGAACATGAAGTCTAAGATTAATCTCCAGACTGCAAACGCTTAAATTTGGAAGTGTGTAATGTAGGTGTTTGCTTATGAAGGAAGGGTTCCATTCAATTTGCCTTAAACTGTACTACTTATCTGAAACAGATGTACTGTTTTAAATGATTAAAGGATTTCACTGACAATCAGCTGTGTCTCCATAAAGGCTTTTTGTAGCTCCTGTGTTGTGACTGCTAGGCCTATATGCCTGACTCTAATGCCGCTAACAGTTAAGGCAACTGAGTCAAACCATAACCTGGAGCCTCTATGGGCTGAACTGGTTTCCAGCTTCAATGTTTCAGCTCCTGTAGGAATAAACAGACTATACCACAAGCTTGTGAAGAAAGTACATTGTGGTTTCACTGAAGGTGAGTCTAGTAGCATCTTTTATCAAGGTTTCCCAATAATTTATGTTATTAAAACCTGCTGACATTTTACACTTCACTAAATTTTGATTGCTTTAGCAAACTGGAACAGCTTCAAAGGACACCTACCCCAAGGCATTGATTTACAGTACGGAAAGAATGGATTTAAGTCCCTGGGATAATCAAGCGGAATAAAGAATTCCTTCCAAGCACCAAAGATATCAAAGGAGCTTTCTAACAGCTGGATTATGAACTATTTTTGATGCTGTCAGAAACTGCAGAATGGACTTGAAGAAGTAATCTTTTTTTCCCCCCCAAAAAAAAAATCCGTTATTGTTTGCAAATACAACTTGCCACATCCAGCAGTTGGTCCACGTAGAGAGAAAATCTGACTGTCTTTTCTAGTTCTCTAATCCTTTCCAGTGTCTTTTGACCCTAGGTGAACACTTCCAAATATGTACAATTAATGATGCTAAAAGTATTTCTTTATATGATAATTTATTTATTGATTTTTCATTCTGTGAATCTGGAATTTTAGGTTTATATTCCTTAATAAAAAGTAGTATTTCAGCCACGGTAAAATATCTGTTGGAAAGTCTGGCTACAAAACAGGTGAGAATACCCAAAAAAGTGTCTGTGGTTTTCATTAGGAAAATAGTGTCTAATTTTTTCAACATGCTAACCTTAGCCACAAGAACCTTCTTTTTGTATGTCTAGCCTTTTGATGGTATAATTCATTATTAAAAGGAGTTAAATTGTGAAATGATTTATTAAACGAAAAGAAGATGCTAATAGAAAAATGTTAAAAATATTATTTTATAGTTTTAGCTAAAGCTCTTCATTCAAACTGAGATGTAATTTCTACCATGAATTACACGGTTAACTACTTGCCTCTAAAAATCCTGACCGAACTTATAATAATACATCTGACAAGGTATTTAAAAATCTTCAAAATCAAACATTTATTGCACTGTACTTTTTAAGTAGAGGACCAATTGAAGTATATGCCACTAAAATCATGATACATATTTAATATTGGTAAGATTACATTTTTGTACAGTTTCATGTACTTCATTTATACTTATAGTTACTGAGAGTAGAAGCTTGATAGTATAGTGATGTACCAAAATTCAGTAATAACTGATTTTTAGATTTAACAACTAAGAAAGGTAAGATAAGTTAAAGAAATGGACATATATGATAAATACAGTGTAAGAGCAGATGTAGTATTGTTGCTTTGCAACTTTAGAAAACTTCAAGAGAAGAAAGTAAAAAGATTACTGAGGTGACAAATTGCATAGCTGAGTAGGACTACAGTCAAGGCCCTAACAATGTGATGGGATTTTAGATAAGCTATCTAGCTTAAGAGACTAGATCTTTGGGGTGTTACTCCTGCTTCTTTGAAGTTGAGTGGGTTTTGTTGTTAAACTGATGGAAGTCATGTTCAAGTAAGGGTTGTAGAAGTGGGCCACGTGTTATTCCTTGTCCAAGGACCATACAAAACAATCAGGTTTTCCCTGAAGGAAGAATTTGGTTTGTGTAAGGTATGAATAGGTCATAATGAATTATTTTTACATGACTTAATAATTGATTTAAAATTTTGTGGTTTGTAAGGAAGATGTGACTGGTAGAAATCAAGGAAATAAAATGTTCCTGCTGTCTACTTAGCCCTCTCCCAGTACTGACAAAGCCTTTGAAGGTTATTTAGAACTTTTATCCAAAGATAAATATGGGTGGAGAGTAGAATTGGCACTACCAAGTTTGGTCTCTGCAGCTACATTTTCTTCTTTGTATTTTCTTCTTGCAAAAAGGAGAAATAAAAAAAAAAAATAATCCCAAAATACCACCAAAACAAACCAGAAAAACAGTAATAACAGATAGTTCGAGGTACAGATCTCTAGGCCAGAGCTATAATGACTGTCATTATCCCAATGGCTTTTCTTCCACTAGTGTCAGCTTCTGCCCTTTTGTTCTGCAATGGATTTTTCTATTTTAGAGATACAACAACAAAGGAAAAGCCCAGCCTGTGACATCAATATGCTTTGCAGGTAGATATGCTTGTTACGATTGCCTCTCTTAAATGTCCTCTCTTTTGCCAAACTGAAACAACTTTATTTGCATATTTGTGAAATTTGTTGATTGTCACAGTTGTTTAACTTAACAAATGATCATTATAGATAATTGGAGTGAGTTATGTCCAAGCGTCTGATATGTGAATTTATAATCTCCAGGGTACTAGTTATTGTATATCCTTGAGCAGGATCCTCAGGCTTACATTTGAAAAGATTTTTCTTTAACTACACTGGGGTTTCAAAAATGTTCAGTACACTAAACCCTGGGCATCATGTATGAAAAGGTATCGATGGCAGAGGTGGAACTCATGTTTTTGGTCATCAGAGGTAAGCATTTAAGACAGAGGCAAAAATGTAGGTTTTTTAACATCTAGATGTTATTTTTTTATATGTCTTAATGAGGCTTCTCAGGTATCTGCTTCCTGAGTGACATATTGACAAAGTGATGGCAAGCACATCTCATGATATGAGTCAGGAGATAGGGTGGGATTGAATAGGGTCATTTGGTGGGTGATGCATAGAACAAAACCATGGAGGGGGGGCTTTTGTTTTCTTCTCTGATCAGCACCAAAGTAGACTGCCACAGCTCGCTCTTTGTTTCCTGGTTTTGTCCATTTCAGATAGATACAAACTTTCTACAGGCTGACTGGTACAAAAATTCACAGAGCAGAAAAGGTCACTCTGCTAGCCTGCATGAGCTGGATATGTGGGGAGTGAAAGGCAGGGATCAGCTATATGAGTTTTGCACTCAGTACTTCTGTCTGGAAGCTCTGCTCAGTGTGTGTTTGAGTACAGGGATATTACAGCTTACCTTTCTAGCAGGTGTGAGTTTAGTTTGTTTGTACACCAATTTGAAAATATAGAGAAAAATTCTTAGCTGGTGTCACTTATAATAACTACCTCAGAAGACTGGCTTATACCTGCTGAGTGTAAATCCAATAGGATGCTTTCATAAGCACTGGTTTGATAATATTTCAAAGATGATTCAATTTTAGAATTTTAAACACCCACAAT
The DNA here is from genome assembly GCF_034638445.1 of Ciconia boyciana. Taxonomy (NCBI): domain Eukaryota; kingdom Metazoa; phylum Chordata; class Aves; order Ciconiiformes; family Ciconiidae; genus Ciconia; species Ciconia boyciana. The sequence goes on from NC_132934.1 coordinate 180,814,918, forward strand.
TTAAATTCTTTATTCAGACTATTTCTCAGATTTCTAGGTAGAAAGTAGTATGACTACTTTTTTTTTTTAAAAAAAAGAAAGGTGTTTAATTATGAAATAATACAGACTTGAAGTGCCTGAAGAGAGGAGTAGATCTAATTTCTGGATCTCTTTCACAGAATTCACAGTAGCTAGCACACTACATAGGAGATATCTACACTAACGAGTGCTAAGAACAATTGGACATTCTACAGACTGCCTGAATAGCAATGTGGGATTGGCATTCACAGCCCCAGACATCTGATTTGGGATCCTCCTCAAATCCCATTGCCCTGAATCAGTGGCCCTTAAAATCTCAAAAGATTGTGCTTATTGTTTTTTATATTACAGTGAAATAAAAGAAAATGCACCTAAGAATTTGTAGTCTTTCTAGTCAACAAAAGACATTATGTCCTAGGAAAAGTATTAGTTAAGGAACATTAAAACTGCAGCACTTGAAAAACTGTAAGTCAAGCATTCTATCTAAAATGTCATAATATCGTGCATACTGAGTAACTGAGTGTTGCTATACTTTCCTTTCTAACGGCACAGCTCAAACTGTGCTCTTCTAATAATCTGAATACTATCTCCCTGGTGCATGCTCCTACAGATATAGCAAAATAAGTCCCTGTCCTGGTTTCAGCTGAGATTGAGTTAATTTTCTTTAGAGTGGCTGGTATGGGGCTATGTTTTGGATTTGTGCTGAAAACAGTGTTGATAATACAGAGATGTTTTAGTTGTTGCTGCACTAGCCAAGGACTTTTCAGCTTCCCATGCTCTGCCAGGTGCACAAGAAGCTGGGAGGGGACACAGCCAGGATAGTTGATCCAAACTGACCAAAGAGGTATTCCATACCACATGACATCATGCTCAGTATATAAAGCTGGGGAAGAAGAAGGAAGGGGGGACATTTGGAGTGATGGCGTTTGTCTTCCCAAGTAACCATTACGCATGATGGAGCCCTGCTTTCCTGGAGATGGCTGAACACCTGCCTGCCCATGGGAAGTAGTGAAGGAATTCCTTGCTTTGCTTTGCTTGCGTGCGCGGCTTTTGCTTTCCCTATTAAACTGTCTTTATCTCAACCCTCGAGTTTTCTTACTTTTGCTCTTCCGATTCTCTCCCCCATCCCACCAGGGGGGTGACAGCAAGCTGCGTGGTGCTTAGTTGCTGGCTGGGGCTAAACCACGACAGTCCTTTGGCGCCCAACGTGGGGCTCGAAGGGTTTGAGATAATGACGGATTTGATTGGAATGTGCTAGATAAAATTTATAGCTGTTATTGCTGTTAAGCTATTAATCGGCAGGCTTCTGTGCTTGCCATAGGGCTTGCCTGCCTTACTGTATGTTAGTCTAGGGCTTGTTAGTGGCTGCTTTTTGCTTTCACTGCTTGCCGTGCTGCTGTACTGCTGATCATCTCACTGTGCTGTGCCTGGGAACATTTTGATAAGAGCAATGGCCTTGCGCCTGGGCTGGCAGATGGCCAGGACATCACTGCTGTTTCTGTGCTGCTGTACTGGACAGGTTGGAACTCCGGTGTGAACTCGAGTCAAAGGGACTGTGACCTGTGGATGAATCCACGTGGGAGCAGGACACCCCAGAGCGTCTGTGCCCATGGATTAGCCCATGCCAGAGCAGGTATATCTTGAAACGTCTGTGGCCATGGTTATGTCTGTGCCACAGCAGGTATCCCTCTGAAGGGATTGTGGCCCAAGGATAAGTCTACGCTGGATAAGGTGCACCTCGAAGCATCTGTGGCTGTGGATGAAGTCCATGCTGCAGCAGGTACACCTCGAAGCATCTGTGGCTGTGGATAAAGTCCATGCTGCAGCAGGTACACCTCGAAGCATCTGTGGCTGTGGATAAAGTCCATGCTGCAGCAGGTACCTTGAAGCATCTGTGGCTGTGCATGAGGCCATGTTGGAGCAAGTTTACTTCTGAAGGTACTACATTCTGTGGATAAGTCCAAGCTGGAGCAGGGGCAAGGGAGGACTTCATTGCAATGTTAAACCTGATGGTCTGGTCCAAAGGGACCAGGGGTGGAGATTGTAATGGAAATACCTTTAAATTGTTGTATCCCGGGATTTGAGTTGCATTTTGTGGGAATTACTATAGCAGGAACCCCTTGTTGCTAGCCAGGCTAGAGCAAGGGGAGGAGTTCGTTGCAATGTTAAACCCTATATCCTGGTCCAAAGGGACCAGGGGTGGAGATTGTAATGGATATACCTTTAAAATTATTGTAACCCATGATTTGAGTTGCATGTTATAGGAATTACTACAGCCGGAACCACCTGAACCAATGGAGGAGAAGCCTTACAAGAAGCAGTGCAAGTGCAGCAGTGACCTGACCTGAGCTGGCTTTGGTGCCCAATAACTCAAGAAACACACCACCTCTCCTGTCCTGAGTAACAACCATAAGAGATGAAGCCCAAAGTCATGGACTAAATGAACTCAGTGGACATTTTGTGGACATTTATGGACATTTTACTAATATTTTGTAGGGTGGTCCATAGACTAAGGGGATGATATGTGTGTATTATATCAAAGGATGGGAAGGGTGATGGTGGGTAATGAGAATGTATTGGATAGTGTGAGACCTGAGCATGACGTAAATGGTATGGAATAAGGGGTGGATACTGTCCTGGTTTCAGCTGAGATTGAGTTAATTTTCTTTAGAGTGGCTGGTATGGGGCTATGTTTTGGATTTGTGCTGAAAACAGTGTTGATAATACAGAGATGTTTTAGTTGTTTGCTGCACTAGCCAAGGACTTTTCAGCTTCCCATGCTCTGCCAGGTGCACAAGAAGCTGGGAGGGGACACAGCCAGGATAGTTGATCCAAACTGACCAAAGAGGTATTCCATACCACATGACATCATGCTCAGTATATAAAGCTGGGGAAGAAGAAGGAAGGGGGGACATTTGGAGTGATGGCGTTTGTCTTCCCAAGTAACCATTACGCATGATGGAGCCCTGCTTTCCTGGAGATGGCTGAACACCTGCCTGCCCATGGGAAGTAGTGAAGGAATTCCTTGCTTTGCTTTGCTTTATGTGCGCGGCTTTTGCTTTCCCTATTAAACTGTCTTTATCTCAACCCTCGAGTTTTCTTACTTTTGCTCTTCCGATTCTCTCCCCCATCCCACCAGGGGGGGGTGAGCGAGCGGCTGCGTGGTGCTTAGTTGCTGGCTGGGGCTAAACCACGACAGTCCCATAGTACGCTACAAGTTGTGTGGTATCCTAGTGAGTTTTCAAATACAAAACAAACAAACAAAAATTACAGGAGATAATGAAAGAAGAATTTGGGGAGGGAAATAAAAAGGAATAAATATCAAATAAATGGAAAGCAAGTGTATGATCTCTTTTTGAACACATTTACCTGGAAAGAAGAGTTAAATATAATTTTTTGCAGGAGGAGGATTGCTGGTTTTGGTACAAGTTCTGAGAACAAAAATGTAAAATAAATGCATTTATAAATGCATAATTGCTGCAGATAACAAAGTTGAACTCAAAACTGCTACCCCAATGCAGCAATCACCTTGTGTTCTGTATTTTAGGATGAGTTGTCTTAGCCTGCTTCAGTTAATGAACTTACTTAGGAGTGGAAAAGAAGTAAACCTGAAGCCATTACAGTCATAGAAATTTTGTCTGGAGGAGGCCATCTAGTCTTACCTCTTGACTGAACCAGGACTGTCTTGATTGGATTGATTTCCCATGTTGATTTCCTTCAGGTGCCTGTAAATGGATTCTAAGAGGAAAATTACCATTATCTTTCCAGGAACTGAGCTAAGACTGACTAGTCTACAGTTTTCTGGTTCCTCTTTCTTGCTCTTTCTGAAGACAGGCATATGTTATAGCCTTTTGTAGATGTCAGACACCTCCTCCAATCAAAAGGGTATTTCACAAACCACCAGTTCTTTCAGCATCCTCAAATACTTCCTGTCTGGCCTCACGGATTGGAATACACCCAGCTTTCACAAATAGTCTCTATCACTGTTGATTATCTCTCTCCTTCCCAAACTATACTGATATTCTCAGTCTGAGGTCAGGCTTCGTGTATGAAGACTGAAGAAAAAAACATATTGATCTTTTCGGCTTCTTCCCATATTGCCCATCAGTAATTTGTACCAGCTTTTCACCAACACACCCACATTTCCTCTTAATTTCTTTTTGTGACTAAGGCACTTGTAGCATCCCTACCTGTTGTCTCTGTTTCCAGTTAGTTTTAGCTCCAGCCAGGCTTTGTTATTCCTGATTTCATCCCTAAATACCAAACCAATATTTTTATTCTCCTCCTTTGTTTCTTGAACATGTTTTCACTTCTGGCATGCTCACATTTTATGTTTCAGTTCTTCCCAATCAGAAAAGTGGGTTTTCTGCAAGTTCCATCTTCCTCCACAATGGGATGGTTTATTCCTGAGGTTTCAGAAAGTTTTTGGTTTTTTTTAAAATCAGTCCACTCTCCCCATCATGGCAGCTTCCTGGGAGATTTTGCCTAGCAACTCCTTAAATAGACAAAAGTCTGCTCTCTTAAAATCCAAAGACTTACCAAGGCTGTTTATTACCCCAGCCTCCCTCCAGATCTTAAATTCTACCATTTCACAGTCACTGCCACCCAAGCTGCCATCTCTGACCACATTCACCTGTTTCTTCTCTATTTCTAATTTGCAGGTCAAGTAGAATACTACCCCTTCTTGTCCCCTCTAGAATTTTCATTAGGAAACTGTCACTGACTGTCCTGGTTTCAGCTGGGATAGAGTTAATTTTCTTCCTAGTAGCTGGTATAGTGTTGTGTTTTGGATTTTAGTATGAGAACAATATTGATAACATGCTGATGTTTTGGCTGTTGCTAAGTGGTGTTTATACTAGTCAAGGACTTTTCAGCTTCCCATGCTCTGCCAGGTGCACAAGAAAATGGGAGGGGACACAGCCAGGATAGTTGATCCAAACTGACCAAAGGGCTATTCCATACCATGTGACGTCATGCCCAGTATATAAACTGGGGGGAGTTGGCCAGGGGTAGCGGTCACTGCCCAGGGACTGGCTGGGCGTCAGTCAGCGGGTGGTGAGCGGTTTTATAACTTTTTTTTCCTTACTTGGGTTTTGTTCCTCTCTCTCTCTTGTTGTTTTCCTTCTCATTACAATTCATTATTATTACTACTCTTATTTTTTTCCAATTATTAAACTGTTCTTATCTCAACCCACAAGTTTTCTTACTTTTGGTCTTCCGATTCTCTCCCCCATCCCACTGGGGGGGAGTGAGCGAGTGGCTGCATGGTGTTCAGTTGCGGGCTGGGCCTAAACCACAACACTGACTCAGTGTAGGAATTTCCTAAATTTCTTGCACAATGCTTTATTAATTCCCAGCAGATGTCTGGGTGATTGAAATCCCCCATAAGGATAAGGGCCTGCTATCAGGAAACTTTTACTATTTGTGTGTAAAACACCCTATCTACTATTTCCTCTTGATCAGGTGAACAAACCTCATCACATCACCAGTGTTACTCCCTTCTCTCACCTTGACCAGAGGCTTTCAACAAGCACAGCTCTAGTTCATAGTCTCAGGACTATGGAGCTCAGAAGCTCAACAGTGTCAAGGACTACATATAGCTTACACCTATCCATGACCATTCTGCAGTCTTGCCATCCTACCAAGTCTTTGTGCTTCTGATCATGTCAGTCCAGCAACAGAGCATGAAATTGCAGTTCTTGTTTGCTGCCTGGGCTCTAAGATTTAACATACAGACACTCACTAAAAGCCTCTGAACATCCTCTGTTATGAGAAGAAATATAAATATATCCTCAGCTCTAAGGAGAAATGTAAAAGTCTTCACTGTAGCTGCCTTCTTCATGAACCTCCCATAGGTACAGTTCTTCCTCTTTTACTTCAGGGCTTCAGTTCCTGTCCCTTGATGAGCAGAGTTTGTACCTCCTACCAGTTTAGCAAGCCTGTCTGTAAAGGTTCTTTCCTCTCTTGGTGAGATGAATTTCACCTTTTCCAAGCAGTCCTCCTTCTTCCTCAAATGAAAAACCATGTTTGAAGAAGCTGAATTTTTGCTGGTGATAACTGCTATACAGAGAAGTATTGGTCTGTTGATTGTGTCTGTTCCTACCTGTGTCTTTCACCTTGACTGAAAGGACTGAGGAGGTGACTACTTTGGACTTTGACTCCCTCCTTTTGTCCACAAAGTCGTACAGTGACTGATTTTTCTCAAGCAGATCCTGTCAGTATCATTTGTGCCTACACAGATGAGCAGCAAGAATAGTATTCAGAAAACTGAGTGAGCTTTGGCGATATCTGTAACATTACAAATCCGCTACAGAAAAGTAGCAGACCTCACTAGATAATAGGTGTTGCGCAGATTTCCAGCACTGGAGAGAGTGCCCAGTGACTGATGCTCATTGCTTCCTCTCTGTAGTACTTTCTTTGAAGACATGAGATAGATACCCATCACAGCCTCTTCTAACAGAAGATGTAGGTTTACTTTTAGAGACTGTGGTGGGTCTTGGAGCTCAAGTTTTGTTCCTAATGAGCGAGAGTTATTAACCCAAGACCAGTACTACCAATAACATTTTTATATTTTAATTTGAAATCTATATACCTTCATTAGGTGACCACAGTAAGTGCTTAGGACTTGTCTTTCCAAAGTACTTATCATGTTACATCCTTATATGTCTGAAACACAGGCCTCCAGCCTTTAAGTTCATAGAGTAACTGACAGCAGTAATAGATTGTCATTCACTTCATGGTGGCTATGGGTTTCAAACTTAGTGTGAGAAGAGAGACTGAAAGAGTTAATGTCAAACATTGTGGCGTGGCAAGGCGCCATTTGCATGGTGACAGCAGGGGTCGGATAGCATGGGGGAGAGCAGAGAAGACAGGGGGAGCACATCAGAGGATGCTCAGTTCCGGGTTCTGATGGACCTTACCATATATGCCCAGAGGTCACACAGAGTTTATCTGAGGAATGGGCTTGCAACCACCTGAGAGACCCTTCGTGACCACCCCCCTCCCCCAGTGCTGGCGCAGAAGATTGAGAACTTTCTAGAACAAGAACCTTTTAAGTCCTCAAGGGGCGTAACCGGAGGCAGAGACTAGACTATAAAAGACACGTCCCCAGGGAACCAGGTGCGCGCCTATCGCCAGAGGATTGCCATGCCTGTCATTGTCATCGTGGAATCCAAGGGTGATGATACCTTTCCTTTCTCTATCCACCTCTCTTCTCCTTTCCTTTTCTTGCTTCCCTCTTCTTCCACTCTTCCACCATATATTCAGGTATACAAGTTTTGGATTAATTGTGACAGATTGCCAGGAAAATAGCTCCATTGCCAAATTGCCTCTGTTTGTTCATTGTGCTTGCCAGTTCGTTAAGTTTGTCCCTTTGTCAAATTCGCATGTTAATAAAGTTGCTAGTCAGACTGTTCCTCTGAGTCGTGACTCTGCTGGCCCCACAGCTCTGCCAAGCAGAGATCAACCTTCGTCAGTACACAAACCCTTGGGGAATCAAAAAAATTCGCTCATCTTGCAACCCACCAAGTGGGACGGGACAATTAGTTGATTACAGAAGAGAGAGGTGTCCTATATATTCTTTTATTTTCCTTCTTTTGCGTTCTTACAAATTCCCCCTCTTTTGATGTTATACAAATAGCAGCAGAGGAGACCAGTGAGGCTGGCATGGTTCCGGACAAGGCATCTGTTTTAATAAAAGTACCCAATGCTAAAAAATAGAGTCACTCTATATTCGAAGGAGAATTTGAATTCATATTTCAGTGCCTCACCACATCACCACTTTTGTTTGACTGCATACTTATCTGGCAAGGTGGTATTAGGTCTTTCATAAGGCATTTTGGCCCTTCAAATGTAAATAAAGAACAAGAATAAGAGAACGGTTTGGGTTGGAAGGGACCTTAAAGATCATCTAGTTCCAACCCCCTGCCATGGGCAGGGACATCTTCCACTAGGACAGGTTGCTCAAAGCCCCATCCAACCTGGCCTTGAACACTTCCAGGGATGGGGCAGCCACAACTTCTCTGGGCAACCTGTTCCAGTGCCGCACCAGCCTCATAGTGAAGAATTTCTTCCTTATATCTAATCCAAATCTACCCTCTTTCAGTTTAAAGCCATTACTGCTTGTCCTATCACTACAGGCCCTTGTAAAAAGTCTCTCTCCAGCTTTCTTGTAGGCCTCTTTCAGGTACTGGAAGGCTGCTATAAGGTGTCCCCGGAGCCTTCTCTTCTCTAGGCTGAACAACCCCAACTCTCTCAGCCTGTCTTCACAGAAGAGGTGCTCCAGACCTCTGATCATCTTCGTGGCCTTCCTCTGGACGACCTCCAATATGTCCATGTCCTGATCATTTGTGATTAGTTTCTCAGAATATGATTATCTGCATTGTGCATTCAAATTGTACTGCATATATTCCATGTGACATTAGGAGTCAAAAATCTATGTGCCCTTAAAAGCATATATGTATGTTTGGGAGAACAAAGGGTATAGGTATACCTATGTTGTGTATACATACCCATGTGTACATGCAGACATGTACACATAATGAACATGAAAAAAGGAGAGTACTACAGTCAACAAAATGCAGATTAGGAGTAAACAGTTGCCTGGAAATTATTTTTATTTAGTTGATAGGAGGGAATTGTGCATAGTTAATTATAATTTTGTTATTTTCTTTATTAAACAGATAGAAAGGCTGATTATGTTTCCCTGGAGAGAACATAATCTCAAACTGAGAAAAAGTTTTCTTTTTATTAAGAAACAAACCAAGATGTTAAATGGCAGCCCCGAGTAGGAAGTCATGACCGCTGGCAGTACACTGTCACTCACCTTCCCCTAGTGAATTAATTTGCCATAAACATTAAAATATCATCCTTCACGTCAGAACGAAAACCATTAGATTTGTATCCAGAGGACAAAAGGGAATTTCAGAGGTATCTAGAAGCTCTTATACATTTGTAATCTTATTATTCAGCAACTGAATACCTTGGAATTCTAACTCATTGTTTAACCGAATTGATATCTTTCTATTAAATGTATATCCCCAATGCAGTGTTTCAACACACCAGCTGATGAAAAAGGAAATAAAATGGGAAGCGACAGGATTTTGTGATAGAAAGACAGTATTTCATTATGGAGAGTTGGACAGCTATACAGACATATGGTTTACATGTAGAGAGAGAATATGCTGCCTTTAGATAGAAAAAAAAGGTTTTTGTTGTTGTTTTTGGTTTGTCTGTTTTATTTTGATGTTCCAGTAAGATCCATTCCTTATATTTTAAAAAACCACATGTATGCTAGAGAAAAAAAAAGTCCAAGAGGTGAATAAATGTGAACAAAATTACCTAACAAAATTTAAACTACAAAATTTAAACTCAGTTGCTGAGGCGAGTGGCTCGGGTGCTGCCACGATCAACAGCAGAGAACTCCAGCAGGGTGCACAGGGGGGTTTCCTGAACCAGGGGAACCTCAGGGGGAGCCGAGAGAGCTGCCAGGAGCCCACAGCTCACTCAACAATGGCTGACAAGACCTGGGCGGGGCCAGGAGCAACACCTGCCAAGCCCCCCCCCCATCTATAAAAGAAGCCCCTGGGGAGCGCTAGCAACTAGGAGTGCCGTGAACAGGGTGGGCAAACAGGGCGTGGCACGTCAGCAAGGGCTTGGCGCGGCAGCTTGTGCTGCAGTTCAAGCGGAAGGACATGAAAGAAGGGCGAAACCTGTACCGTTCCTGCACACCCAGGGGCAATGGTAACCACCCAGCAGAAAGCCATGGCCTCTCTAAGCATTGCACCAACCACGACCAATGCAGCTTCCCAGACAGAGCTCTGGTGGGAATGTGTTGCCACCCAGGTGTCAGGGTGCAGGGTGTGCCCTGCTCTTAGGCCAGTACCGGAAGGCAGCAGTGTCCACACCTGTGGGAGGTGCGTCCAGGTAGAGGAACTCCTCCGCTTAGTGACAGAGCTCTGGGAGGAGGTGAGTAGGTTGAGGAGTATCAGGGAGTCTGAGAGAGATAGACTACTGGAATGGAACCCTACCTTCCCTGAGACAAGCCCAACAGGCTGACAGGACGCATGATATGGACAATTCCCTATACTCTGTCCACCTGGCTGAACACAGTGACTTAAGGGATAGGGGGGAATGGTGACAAGTTCCTGCCCGGCGCAGCAGGTGAATCTCCTTCATGACTACCCCACCTTCCCAGGTGCCCTTGCAGAATAGGTATGAGGCTATGCAAGTGCAACTGAACAATGATGAGGACAATGGTTCACCTGGCTTGGAGGTGTCGCCAAGGTTAAGTCAGCCTATGCCCTGCATCAAAACTGCTTCCATAAAGGAAAAAAAATGGGTCATTGTTATAGGAGTCTCCCTTCTCAAGAGAACAGAAGGCCCAATATGCAGATCAAATCCACTTCTTAGGGAAGTCTGCTGCCTCCCTAGGGCCCAGGTTGAAGATGTGAAGAGAAAGCTTCCTACTCTGATATGTCCCTCAGATTATTATCCATTATTGATTTTTCAGGTAGGCAGCAATGAAGTTGCAACAAGAAGTCCGAGGGCAATCAAGAGAGACTTCATGGCCTTGGGACGTCTGGTGAAGGGATCAGGACCACAAATACAGTTCTCCCCTATCCTTCTACCTGCAGGGAATGATGAGGGAAGAAACAGCAGATCAATACCTGACTCCGAGCCTGGTGTCACTGGCAGAATTTTGCATTTTTTGATCACGGGTTGGTCTACACGACACTAGGGCTGCTGGCAACATATGGGGTACACCTGTCTCAAAGGGGGAAAAGAGTCTTTGTGCAGGAGTTAGCAGGGATCATTGAAAGAGCTTTAAAGTAGATTTGAAGGGGGAAAGGGATAAAACCAGGCTTGCTAGAGATAAGCCTGGGGGCAGCATGCCAGTGTTTGAGGGACGGTGTGCTGGTGAGGTCCTTCAGTCTGCTGTCTCAGTGGAGATAGCGGATGGAGATCCATGCTGCAGCAAAGACACAAGGGTTATTGATGTGTTAGAAACCACAGAAGTGCCTGAGAATGGTCATGCAGGAATTAGGGCTTCTCCTCCCAAAAAGGTGGCGGGATCAATAACCCAACTGCATTGTATCTACACCAATGCATGCATTATGGGAACTCATGGTTTAACCCCAGTTGGCAATTAAGCCCCACACAGCCGCTCGCTCAATCTCCTGCAGTGGGTTTGGGGGGAGAATCAGAAGAGTAAAAGTGAGAAAACTCGTGGGCTGAGATAAAGACAGTTTAATAGGGAAAGCAAAAGCCACACATGCAAGCAAAGCAAAACAAGGAATTCATTCACTACTTCCCATCGGCAGGCAGTTTCAATCATCTCCAGGAAAGCAGGGCTAAATCACACGTAATGGTTACTTGGGAAGACAAATGCCATCACTCCAAACATGCCCCCCTTCCTCCTTCTTCCCCCAGCTTTATATGCTGATCATGACATGATATGGTATGGAGTATCCCTTTGGTCAATAGGGGTCAGCTGTCCCAGCTGTGTCCCCTCCCAACTTGTGCACCACAAGCCTACTTGCTTGTAGAGTGGTGTGAGAGGCAGAAAAGGCTATGGCTCTCTGTAAGCACAGCTCAGCAATAACTAAAACATCCCTGTGTTATCAACACTGTTTTCAGCACAAATCCAAAACATAGCCCCATACTAGCTACTATGAAGAAATTAACTCTACCCCAGCCAAAACCAGCACAATGGGCAGCAAAGAAGGTGAGCTGGAAGCCATTGTGCAGCAGGAAACCTATGATACAGTTGCCATCACAGAAACATGGTGGCATGACTCACATAACTGGAGAGCTGCAATGGATGGTATAAACATTTCAGAAGGGATAGGCAAGGAAGGAGAGGCAGTGGGGTAGCTCTGTACGTTAGGGAGTGTTTTGATTGTCTAGAGTTTAATGATGGTGATGATAGGGTTGAGTGTCTATGGGTAAGAATCAGGGGGAAGGCCAGCAAGACAGATATCATAGTGGGAGTCTGTTATAGACCACCCAACCAGGATGAAGAGGCAGACAAAATATTCTATAAGCAGCTGGGAGAAGTCTCACAATCGCTAGCCCTTGTCCTCGTGGAGGACTTCAACTTACCAGATGTCTGCTGGATATACAATACAGCAGAGAGGAAACAGTCTAGGAGGTTCCTGGAGTGCGTGGAAGATAACTTCCTGACACAGCTGGTGCGTGAGTCAAGTAGGGAAGGCACCCCACTGGACCTGTTGTTTGCAAACAGAGAAGGACTTGTGGGTGATGTGATGGTTGGAGGCCGTCTTGGGCACAGAGATCACAAAATGATAGAGTTTTCGATTCTCGGAGAAGAAAGGAGGGGCATCAGCAGAACTGCCACCTTGGACTTCTAGAGAGCAGACTTTGGCCTGTTTAGGAGCCTGGTTGACAGAGTCCCTTGGGAAGCAGTCCTGAAGAGCAAAGGAGTCCAGGAAGACTGGACATTCTTCAAGAAGGAAATCTCAAAGACGCAAGAGCAGGCCATTTCCATATGCCGAAAGACAAGCCAGCCAGGAAGAAGAGCAACCTGGCTGAACAGAAAGCTTTGGTTGGAACTCAGAGGACAAAAGAGAGTTTATGACCTTTGGAAGAAGGGGCAGGCAACTCAGGAGGGCTACAAGGATGTCGCGAGGTTATGCAGGGAGAAAATTAGAATGGCCAAAGCCCAACTAGAACTTAATCTGGCTACTGCCATGAAAGACAATAAAAAATGTTTCTATAAATCCATTAGCAGGAAAAGAAGGGCTAAGGAGAATCTCCATCCTTTATTGGACGCGGGAGGAAACATAGTGGCAAAGGATGAGGAAAAGGCTGAAGTACTTAATGTGTTCTTTGCCTCAGTCTTTTATAGTAAGACCAGTTGTTCTCCAGGTACCCAGGACTCTGAGCTGGAAGATGGGGACAGGGAGCAGAATGAAACCCCCATAATCCCAGGGGAAATGGTTAGTGACCTCCTACACCACTTAGACACACACAAGTCTGTGGGGCTGGATGGGATCTACCCAAGGGTACTGAGGGAGCTGGCGGAAGTGCTCACCAAGCCCCTTTCAATCATTTATGCTCAGTCCTGGCTAATTGGGGAGGTCCTAGTTGACTGGATGTTAGCAAATGTGATGTCGACCTACAAGAAGGACTGGAAGGAGGATCTGGGGATCTACAGGCCTGTCAGTCTGACCTTGGTGCCAGGGAAGGTTATGGAGCAGGTCGTCTTGAGTGCCATCACATGGCACATACAGGACAACCAGGCAATCAAGCCCAGTCAGCATGGGTTTATGAAAGGCAGGTCCTGCTTGTCTAACCTGATCTCCTTCTATGACAAGGTGACCCGCTTAGTGGATGAGGGAAAGGCTGTGAATGTTGTTTACCTAGACTTTAGTAAACTCTTTGACACAGTTTCCCACGGCATTCTCCTGGAGAAACTGGCTGCTCATGGCTTGGACGTGAGTACTTTTCTCTGTGTAAAAAACTGGATGGATGGCTGACCCAAAGAGTGGTGGTGAATGGATTTTACTCCAGTTGGTGGCCAGTAACAAACAGTGTTCTGAAGGGCTCAGTACTGGGGCCAGTTCTGTTTAATATCTTTATTAATGATCTGGATGAAGGCATCAAGTGCACCCTCAGTAAGTTTATAGATGACACCAAGCTGTGCGGGATTGTTGATCTGCTTGAGGGTAGGAAAGCTCTGCAGAGGGACCTGGACAGGCTGGATCGATGGACTGAGGCCAATTGTATGAGTTTCAACAAGGGTAAGTGCTGGGTCCTGCACTTGGGTCACAACAACACCATGCAACGCTACAGGCTTGGGGAAGAGTGGCTGGAAAGCTGCCTGGCAGAAAAGGGGTTTGGCCTGGGGGTTTTGATCAACAGCTGGGTGAAAATGAGCCAGCAGTGTGCCCAGGTGGCCAAGAAGGCCCACAGCTTCCTGGCTTGTATTAAAAAATAGTGTGGCCAGCATGACTAAAAAAGTGATGGTCCCCCTTATTTGCTACTGGTGAGGCTGCACCTCGAATACTGTGTTCAGTTTTGAGCCCCTCACTACAAGAAAGACCTTGAGGTGCTGGAGCATGTTCAGAGAAGGGCAACGAAGCTGGTGAAGGGTCTGGAGCACAAGTTCTATGAGGAGCGGCTGAGGGAACTGGGATTGTTTACTCTGGAGAAAAGGAGGCTGAGGGGAGACCTCATCGCTCTCCACAACCAGCTGAAAAGAAGTTGTAGTGAGGTGGGTGTCGGTCTCTTCTCCCAGGTAAGTAGTGATAGGATGAGAGGAAATGGCCTCAAGTTGTGCCAGGGGAGGTTTAGGTTGAATATTAGGAAGATTTTCTTCACTGAAAGGGTTATCAAGCATTGGATTGGGCTTCCCAGGGAAGTGGTGGAGTCACCATCCCTGGAGGTATTTAGAAGATGTGTAGAGGTGGTGCTTAGGGACATGGTTTAGTGGTGGACTTGGCAGTGTTGTGTTTACGGTTGGACTCAATGATTTTAAAGGCCTTTTCCAACCTGAATGATTCTGTGATTCTATGATTCTATGATTTTGAAACTCACATATGGACCTCTTTCATATTTGCTGCCCTGAGTCTATTTTTAACAAAAGATAAGGTGCTTATGCTAAAATTTGCACTACAGTTTTGTTTTAATTATATTCCTGTCTTTTGCTCAATTCTAGTAGAAACCTTTTGGAGACTGAGCTGGACAATTGCTCCATTAAAAAATTAAAATATTACCTGAGTTCATTTAAAATGGAACAAGATTCTTCCAGTAGTCAATAACATTATACACTGAAATATATTTTTAAAAACAAATAGAGAAAACTAACCTGATAGATATTTCACTAGCTTTCTTTCCTAGGAGAAAAATGACAAAAAAAAATTGTTCAAGAGCCTTATTTAAACACACGGAAACATGATGTTTAATAAAGATGAGAATACCATCTGGTAATCCTGTTGCTGCGCTGTACAATATATAAGCCTGTAAATTTTAACGAACTTGGCTAGGCAGGAGGGAAAAAAAAGAATTTATCAGATAATTTTACCTGAATATTTATTTATGAATGTTACATCTCAATTTCTTGGCATCTAAAGTTTTCTCTTGTAATCTGATTTAATTTAAGCAATCTACCATAGAGCTAAGTGAATTTTTTTTCTTTTTTGCCTTTTGAGAAATCTTCAGTAAAAATCTCTGTTGATCTGTTGAACCTTAAAGCTTTTGTCTTTTCTTTCTGTAAAAAGAGTAGACTAACATTGAAAACTCACAGCAACTAAATTTTAAAATCTCTCTCTCTTACATTTATTTAAACCAGTTTTATTTGTGAAATATGTCAGTGTTATGCACTTTTTGCTGTGAAGTAAGTTTGGTTTCTTATTTCTACAGATTTGTAGGGTACAGACTATGCTTCATTAATCTGTATGCACTGTGAAAATAATTAAAATAAAAACCTGTTGGCCATAAAAGAGATGCTTATAGTTTTATGCAGTGACAGTAGTCGTTCTAGTTCCAGAAAAGAAGGTTAATTCAACACTTGATATGAAATTCAACTCCAAATTCAGGTATCCAAGTTTTCTGTCTACAATTTATTTTTCTACATGTGTGCTACTTGTCTAAATTTTCATTACACTCAGTGAAGAACTACATTTGCTGTCAATAGAGCTTATCTTATTTGAAAGCAGACATACTTGATCAGAACCAAGTATGTAAAAAACCCCAACCCCAAACCTTAGAACTGAGCTCTGTGATAGAATATGCTGTAGTCTTTTGTTCTCCTTTTCTTCAGAAAGTGCCCAGTTTGAATTTGAAACTGTAAGTAGAATTGCAGAATAGCTGAGGTTGGAAGGCATCTCTGGAAATAGAGTAGTCCTGCTGAAAGTAGGTCAGCTAGAGCAGATTGCTCAGAATAGTGTTCAGTTGGGTTTTTAATTATCCCCATGGACGGCAAGTCCACAACCTCTCTGGACAACCTGTTCCAGTGGTTGACCACTCTTACCATAAGAAATTTTTTATGATATGGTGTGGTGTGACATGATGGTATGCTTTTTGGTATGAATTAGGGCAAGCTTTAGGTTCATGTAAAACCATTGAGTGAATTCTATTTTATATCCAATAAATAAATACAATGCCTTGAGAGAAAGAGAGGAGAAAACAATGTGAGAAAATTACATGTCTAAACATAAATTCACAGAGTTGAGTATAATGTATTCTGAATTTGTGTTACTTCAGATGGTATTCACAGTCTTAGGAGTCTGAGACAACATCCTGCTTAGGAGTTTCTAGTCCCTCAAACACATTGAAACACAATGAACATTAGCATTAGTCGGAGCTCCATGCACAGGAGGTTGTGTTATGACTGAGCAGCAGTCATCAGGCAGCACATATTTACATTTTAGGTGCTTGTCCTTCAGCACTGAACTCAAAACCTGAAAGTAGGTAGCTAAATCTCCCTGGACAGTATATGGGAGGAGCTAGGCCCTTCAGAGGGGCGAGCTGATTGTATGAGAGCTTTCTGAAGATAACCAACAGGAAATACTAAGCACAAAGAGAAATTTTGCACAAAGACTACATCCCAAAAATGAGGCTTCAAGAAATATTTTCTTCTGTTCAAAATTCACTGTTGAGAACAAACCCTTGCAGAACAGAATTCCGTAAATTTGCTCTGCAAGACTTGTTCAAGACTCACTATTTCCAAAATTATTCCAAGAAAGAAAAGGATGATATTTTTAATGCAGAACACTCATTCCAGAACTGGGAATTGTAAACCTAGATTTATTTAAAAATAACACTGGCTCTGTGACCACCAGTTTATTGAGTATTCTGGGAAATCACTTATCTCCTTTTCTTGTCTTGATGTTTCTGTAAAATAAGAAAAGGTCTCGTAGGGATAAGCATGACTACAAAACCAAGTGGTCAGGCTATTATAAGGTGGATTGCCACTCCTCCAGCTATGGCAGCCTCTTATGAAGCAATCCTCTTGAAGTACACTGAGAATATTCTCAACATCAGATCAAGCATTCAGGATCTTTGCCATTGTTATGGCATTGTTATGCTTTTGCAATCGATGACTACATCTATCATAATAACTGAATTGGGTCAGGGTTCATTCTCTAGTCTTGGGACTTGGAAGTGCTTATTCCTATAAAATTAACTCTCTTACCTCTCAGAATACAATGGTTGCATTCAAACTGCGTTGCTGTCAACAAAGCTGCATTTTTTTGTGAGTGTGTAAGTTGGCCTTAGCAAAAAAGCGCCAGCAAGCATTGAACAGAGATTTTAGTGTTATGGAGAAGTACATGCCAGTGCTGAATCCCGTACCCTTGTCCTGTTTAGCTTACTATTGTAAATGTAAACAGCAGGGCTTAGACAGAAGTTAGGACTCTCATTTCTCAAGCAGGATAGTTACAGGTATTTAAAGATCCTATTATATAAGTATATGGATTTTATAGGATAAATAAGAGGTACTACTTAGGGAGTAATAGTAAGTTTTTTCCTGATTGTAAATTTGAACTTTGTCCTTCAGTTCCACCTATCATTTTTGAATCTGGCTTTTTACTTTTTAAATAGTTTTACATTTTCTTTAAGTTTTCAACAGAATATAAGTCTCCTGCAGACTTCAGGAGACTGTGGCAGGTGCACCTGCCCTGATAAAGACCAGGGCTTTCCGACGGTTGAAACATAGCGGCTGTTGATTCTTTTCACAGCCTTACTTTCATGCCCTTATCTTTTGTGCCTTTACTTTTCATGCCCTTCCTGTGACGGTTGTCACAGCCGGTAGATGGAGCCTTCAACCAATAGGAAACTGATGTGGCCATATATGACCACAGATCAGATTCAACTAGGGTATAAATGGAGTCCCACTGGAGGACAAATTGAGTTGGTCCTCCTTGGAGCAGCAGGTCTGCAGTTGGGGACTCTCCCCTTGGGTCAGGACACCACCCAAGGAAACTCCTCGAGGTTGAGAGCCCTCGCCTTATTAAGTGAGTGATTGTGCATCTTGGGTCATTGTTCTAAAGCTTAGGAATTCTTAATTCAGCTGTGTAGTATTAATTTCAGTTGGCATCCTGAACCTGCGGTTTACTAATGTTAATCGGAGTACCAAAACACTTTTGATTAGAATAAATCCTATTTTGGGTTTCATCACCTGCCTGATTTGACTTTGTGCACCTCCGCAACAGAGACCTTGACTATAATCCCTGTTGGATGCAGGATTCATTGTCTTGCTCAAGGCTTTCACACAGCTGCCAGAGATCACATTGTTTTCTACTAATCTCTTAGGGGTGCTCAAAGGATTAATTAGTTAATGTGTTGTGAAGCACTTTGAAGATGAAAAGTGTTATATAAGTGCTAAGCATTATAAGGAAAAACTTGGGGAGGGGAACTGGGGTTTGATGGGTAGCTGAAATACAGCTTCAAAATCTCTTATTTGTTATTAAGAACAGAGCCTTAATTCTCTCTGAACTATCTATGATCTGGTTTTCAGAACAGTAAGAAAATCTTTAAAACATCAGCCTATTCCCTTTGAACCTGGTGAAGGTTACATGTTTTCCCTCTGTTCTTTCCCTTTAATTAATTGTGATAAATACTATGGAACTTGTTGTTCAAAGGGTTTCAGCTGCCTAACTGTTACCTTGTAGTAAATATAAAACACTGTACACTTGCATGACTTTTCGACAGTTTATGAAAAGGAGAAAAGAATTGGCAATGTGCCCCAGGAGTGAATGGAAAAAGCTTTGAAAGCACTACCATTGCAGCTGGAGCCACTTCAGTGGTGTTTCACTTTATGCCTGAAGTTTGTTGAATAAAAAGAACTTAAATCTAATTATTACCCCTCCACAGACTTCTACTTTTTCAATGGATGGGGCCATAGTATGGAAGGAATTAAGGTTTGCAGTTTAGCAGCTGGACTGTAGGTGATATTGCTTAAGAATACAAGGAAGAAGGGAGTTTAAAACTGCTCCTATTTTGTTCAAATGCTCAGGTTATGACCACATGCTTCTGTCTTGCACATGAGTGCTCTGTGTTAAATCAAAGATGCCTTTAGTCCAGAATTTTGACTCTAACTGTAATCAACAAAAACTTTTGGGGAAAATGTGTTGTCAACACATAAACTCTAGGCTAAGTTTTCTGAATGCACTAAAGAAGAGCGAACCTAAACTGTTTTCCTCTTCTGCCTGTAATGCAATGTCAGCATGTAATGTGCCTTCCACTGCTATTGAGAATAAATTGCATCCGGTCTTTCAGAGAGTTCCTGCCTCAGATTTTGCTGGAGACTTTAACAGGTATAAAGTCAACCCGTGTATCACAAATCATGATATAAATGCAAAAAAATCTCATCTACTAGAAGTTTGATTGACTTGGCCCCTAGGGACAACTACTTTATAAATGTTATAATAGTGAAAATAGAGATAGAATCTGGAGCCAAATAATAATTTTTAAAAAAGAAAAAAAAGTAAAAAAGTGAAGAGTGATAAATATTTTATCCTGGTAATAAGCCAGTTCTGCAAGATGACACAATTTTATTTTTTTTAATGTCATAAATTAACTTCAAAATAGGCATTCTTCATCTTCTGCCTTTACTATGTCCTTTCATGAAGTTTCATTACTTTTAAATTTAACAGAGAAACCAAACCAAAATGAAAAGGCAGTAACTTTCAAGATTCCCACATGACATAAATATACAAATTTATGTAGTGTGGGTTTTTTGTTGGTGGTTCTAATATGTCTAGAAGTAGGCAAAAAATCCCCACCTTGTCAGTATTACTAAAAATGCTAATTTTTAGTAATATACAGTATTATCAGTATTACTGTATATACAGTATATATCAGTATTACTAATTATCACTTCTAATTTGTTCACAAGAGACAACAAGAAGACTGTCCCACCACAGCCTGCCTAGGTGATAAATGCATTGAGTTTTTAATTGGGTTACTTGTAACCCCACTACTAAAATCACATTGATAAAATAATGATGTGTTTGAGATAATGAGCTGATCTTGATGAAAAAAGCTGCGCCCCAAAAATGTTGATCAGATGATTAAGTTAGCTTCACAAATACATCCCATCATATATGGTGACCACACTCTCCATTTTAGAGTAGCTTGAGACCCTCAGTGAGCAACCTGTTAAACTCCCACTACAGAAAAAAAAAACAAAAAACAAAAAAACAAAAAACCCTAACCCAGCACTTCCTACATTATTGCATGTCCTCCTAGGCATTTATTTGTTTTGCAGTCTGGAAGATGCTTTTGTCCTGTAAATTTAATTGGTGTTTTGAAATGCCTCAGCAATTATTGTCCACAGTAATATTTTTTTGCACTTTAGCTTTGCAAAGTTTGTCACATTTTATTTAATCATTTATAATTATGTTAATCAAAAACGTTGTTTTGTTCTAAGCTCTTAACACAAATGCAAGGATAATCACATGAAAGCAAGGCAGTCACTGTTTTCAACCAGCAGAATATTATAAGATCTGAAGTAACTTAATTTAAACCATTTGTAGAAATTTTATATGCATAGTTTTAAAAATCAAGAGATGAATATAAATACTAGAATGGCAATATGACATCAACAAAATATTTGTTTGGCCTTGTGACTTTTCTCTAGCATTGATCTAGCATAACATAGGGTATGAGAACAGGCAAGTACATAGCGATAGTTCCCATCAGTTTGTAGTTTAGGCACTTTTTACACAATAGATGGTATAGCCTTTTGTGATTTTTTTTTCTTCCATGAATTTGCTTAGTTCCTTTTTGAGCCTCCAACAGCTTTGTTATCTTTTTGACAAGATGTTTTGTGAAGCAGTACATCCTTCTAGTAGTTTTCCATCTCTCAGCTGTTATGAATCTACACAGCCCAAGCTTTCATAAAGAAACCTAAATAAGTAAGATCTAGAAAGGTTATCTTAAGAGTACTTAACTGTGACATCATAATATTTAAAAGCTGCCTGAACTGAGCAGAATGGTTCAGATGGTGTACAGTCTGTCCTAGATATCACACACTTATCCTATTTAAAAATAAACAAAAAAACCCCCACAAAAACCCTCACAGTGCCAGATCATGAGCTCAAGCACTGGCCCATATACTGTTATACCACCTAACTGTTAGGCTGATCCCACATATGGTTTTGGTTCAGACTAACTGGCACTATCTATCTCAGAAAATGCATGTGGAGGATAGTATATGTCGAGGACCATTCCCAAGAGTTTGGAATGACCTGCCTGTTTTAGGGGTAAACAGAGTTCATGTGTCTAAATGTGAGCTAGGCTGTAAAGTATGGTCTTAGGGACCAAGAATGTCCCCAGCCAAGTACAGACACAGCCAATTAAGCCAGTCTAAGTGTATTTCTGGGAAAAATTCCCAGACATCCAGATTTTTAAAAGATGAAACAGAACTGAACCAAAGAACATGTAAGGGAAAGTTTGTTGTTAAAATATACCTTTCTCATTAATAATTACCAAGATGCCCAAATGTTAAATGCATTTTATTACTAAGTAAAAGCAACTCTACAAACACATTTCTTCCCTTCCTTATTTTCTCGGTCTATATGGTCAGTACTGACAATAACAGTAAACTAAACCTTACAACTTACTGAGCAGTATGGCCTGTTCCTGTCAAACAATTTACCTTGTTGTCATGACCCTTACCTACCTACTTACCTACCTACCTACCTTCCCAAGTATTTTCCTGTTTAAATATGTGCCAAGGTCGAGTATTTCTCAAAGGGTAAGTACCATTAGTGCAGGCACATTAATTTCCTGTATAATATCATAGATGTTTTAGGAAATATAATGTTATAACACAATAAAATCTTACAGACATCATCCAAACCAATTTGATGAAAATTCCCAGGCCAAAATGTCAGGATGAAACTACACTGATTACACAAGACTGTATGAGTACTTGTGCAGATATTACTTATATGTTCCACATCCCTACATTGTTCCACAACCTGCTTTTATACACAACAGCCCATGCTGTTTGAAAAGAGGAGTGATCTATTTGAGCAAGTACTATAGATACGGCCTAGCTGAATCATTGTGTGTGCTAAAGCTACTGAAGTCTGAAGTCCTATATGAATTGATTTCTTTAATGAGTGCTAAAATATTAGACAATATTTTAGGTCATTGCCTTCATAAATCTAATACAAAGTTATTTCATTTGAATCAAACACAGTTTATCTCAGATAAAAATCTTTTTTCCATTTAATTAAGACTTTGCTAACACATTTTAGTCTTTTACCTTAATATTGTCACAGAATCTGAAAAGATATTTTGCAGAACTGACTGAACATTTCTAGGTTTATTGCAATTTTTTAAAGACTCTAACTTTGGGAAAGCATTTTGCTCCTGAGTTGACAGCTTTATTCCAACCCTAAGGCATCCATGATAATTAATAACTGTGTCAGATCAGTTCATCCTAAGCAGATGTGCTACGCAGCGTTTTTCCTTATCTCCCCTGTTTTCTACCTTGGTAAGTGACCTTTATTAAATTATGTTTCAAACCAGGAATTCATGACATTCAGATTCCATAGGGCAAGCCGAGAATGTCATTATCTCAGTTCGTACAGGAAGCTGTATTATTCTGACTGTATCTAACTCACAGGCTTTTTGGTTTGTATTTTAATGCAGATTTCAGTGGAACTAGTATTAAGACCAAATCAGGATAAATTATTCCTGTATGATTCAACTTTATTTCTCTTTTATTTTTCCTTTCTTTTTCCTCTTAATGTATACAAAATGTTTTTATCTATCTGCTTGATTGTTACATACTCACTTCTTACTACCTTAATAATAAAGATTTTTCACCGTTTTCTCATTTATTTTCATTTATTGTCCAATTTAGAAACATTTTCTTTAAGAAATGTATTTTTGAGATATTATGCATGTGTTTTTTATGCACTAATGTTTCATAGCATTTCCTTCTCCCATTTGAAAAATAGTAGGAATAAAAATGAGTGTCAAGGATCTACTTACCATTCACGTAAGCTTCCTGCTTTTTTTGTTCTGTGGCTTTGAGATGAAATAAGGGAGACACTCATGACTGGCCACACAATAGTACAAAGTTATATCTTACTAGAAAAGAGTAAACTAACCCACCAAGAATGCCAAATCTATCTAATTGTGGTATATTTACCTTGGCCAAGGGCCAAAGGCACAACCAGCCACTCTGTCACTCCTCTTCCTCAACAGGACGGGGAGAAAAAAAAAAGATGGAAAAGCTTGTGGGTCAAGATAAAGACAGGGAGATCACTTACCAGTTGCATCACAGGCAAAACAGACTCAACTTGGGAAAAAATAGTTTAATTTACTGCCAATTCAGTTGGACAGTGAGAAACAAAGACAAAACTAAAAACACTTTACTCCCACATCTCTTCTTCCCAGGTTCAGCTTCACTCCTGACTCTTCAACCTCCTTCCCCCCGAGCAGTGCAGGAGGATGAGGAATATGGTCTGTGATCCATAACAGTTCCTCTCTGCTATCCCTTCCTCCTCACACTTTGCACTGCTCCTGTCTTGCCCCCCCCCCCCCGCCCCAGAACCGTGCAATCATATAACCAAAGAATCGTTTTGGTTGGAAGGGACCTTTAAAGATCATCTAGTCCAACTCCCTACCACAGGAGGAACATCTTCCACTAGGACATGTTGCTCAAACCTGGGACCCCAGAGCTGGATGTAGTAATCCAGGTGGGGTCTCACCAGAGCAGAGGGGAGGGGGAGAATAACCTCCCTCGACCTACTGGCCATGCTTCTTTTGATGTAGTCCAGGACACAATTGGCTTTCTGGGCTGCAAGTGCACATTGCTGGCTCATGTCCAATTTTTCATCCACCAATATCCCCAAGTCCTACTCTCCAGGGCTGCTCTCAATCCATTCATCCCCATGTACTGATACTGGGGATTGCCCTGACCCACGTGCAGGACCTTGCACTTGACCTTGTTGAACTTCATGAGGTTCACATGGGCCCACTCCTCAAGCCTGTCAAGGTCCCTCTGGATGGCATCCCTTCCCTCAGGAATATCAACTGCACCACTCGGCTTGGTGTCACCCCCAAAATTGCTGCAAGTGCACTCAATCCCATCTTCTATTGTCTTTGATGAAGATAATAAACAGTATCAGTCCCTGTATGGACCCTTGAGGGACACCTCTTGTTGCTACTTTTCATTTGGACATTGAGCCATTGACTGCAACTCTTTGGACTTGGCCATCCAGCCAGTTCCTTATCCATCTAACAGTTCATCCTTGAAACCCATATCTTTCCAACTAAGTGGCCAGAATGTTGTGTAGGACTGTGTCAAAGGCCTTACAGAAGTCCAGGTAGGTGACGTCCATAGCTCTTCCCTTGTCCACGGATGCAGTCACTCCATCATAGAAGGCCACTAGATTAGTCAGGCATGATTTGCCCTTGGTGAAGCCATGTTGGCTGCCTCTAATCACCTCTCTGTCATCCATATGATTTGACATGTCTATTCCATGATCTTACTGGGCATGGAGGTGTGGCTAACTGGTCAGTAGTTCCCATTTCAAATGGCATGACAGTTTTTTAGGTTTTAGGTAACTAAATCAAACTCATAGGCTGGATTATTATTTAATTAGTCTCAATTAATTTCCAAGTAATGTGAAAAATTATTTCATTGTTTTACCAAATACTTGGCTTGCCACTGAAATAACAAGAAAAAAGGTAGTGGACTCTTAATTGATTTTTCATATTAAATGCTATGAAGTGAGTAAGGTGAAAACACAAAAAATTTTTTTTGGCAGAATTGATAAATTAAACAAGCAGCCAAAAAACTTAAATGGATTTTTATTTTTTTATGTACTTTTACACTGTAAGGATATGTTAAAACCTCATTTTTTCTCAGTTTTTATCTTTTCCCTCTTTTCCACTTTTCTCATCTCCTTTTAGAGTCTTTCTAGTGTGCAGCTTTCTTTCTTCTTCTTCATTTAATAACTGGTAAGAAAAGTAGTAATGAGATTATTTTTTCCAAAGAATTGGAACTATAAGTATTAAAAAATGAAGAGTAATGAAATCTCTGGAAACTCCTCCAATAAGCCTCAGCTTCCTTTTTAGTAAAACAGATATTTAATTTCTTTATTCTATTTATTTTTTGTTCAGCTATCTCATTGGAGGCCCCACAGGGCTACATTCAACCATTCATGATCTATTCCATTAGTTTTTATTCCACAATTTTCAAGGAACTTTGATTACTATTTTTTTAAAACAAAAAGGACTACAAACCAGTAGCATAAGATAAATTACTGTATATTAGCTTTCTATCACTGTTCATCTTCACATTGTTCTGACCTTGAGCTTTACAAGCCAAAGAGATGAACTAAATATGACTTGGGGCAGTGGGGGAAAAAAAAAAAAAAAAGGACAAATTTTCAGAAGATAGATAAATTGCTAAGCTATCCATTTCACTTCATCTTCCAAATGTGTTCAATGTCACATTGCTTGACCTGTTAAAAATCACAAAGATAATAACCATACATACTTTACAGAGAGGGAAAGAACCAAGAATATTCTACTAATTTTGGAACCATAAGTATGCAAAAATGAAATTTGGAAAATAATTATAATTTCAAAAATCCAACCTCATACAAGATAAAGAGATAACAAGTGATCTCTGCTTAGGCAGGCCGGCAAACAACATATAGGACAATTAAAACTATGTGCTAAATATCGAACCTATTAAAATATAAGCAATCATTATGATAGAGAGTGCAAACAGTCCATAAACAGAATTGCACAGATTTCATTAAAAAGGGAAGACAGCTACTAAAGATAATGATCTGTACCTTTTAAAAATTTATGAAGGAATCATATATTTACAAACTGAGTAAGACAGGTTGCCTACTCCTTCAATTTAATCTAAGCAAACTACACTGGCTTTCCAGCATTAACTGTGATTAAACTTATCTATCTTCTCTCCAACAAAGATTAAAGGAAAATTTTACTATGGTGCTACTCATCTTCCCTCAAAGATCCATCCAGTGAAGGGAAAAAAATTAAAGAAATAATTTCACAAAGGTACGAAACAACTATATATGATTATGTAGAAGGTAAAAGTGTTTTATGGCTCCAGCCTTTAGAAATATACCACTTCAGGTTAATATGGGATACCTATATAGCAATTCTTCCTTTAGTCTTCACAGTCTGGACTTCGTCTGTTCTTCCAGCAAAGGATTCTCCATATCTGTAGAGGAGATCAGGTGCAGTCTTTGATGCTTAAAATGCCCTGGAAAGGTTTATTCTAATCGTTTATGCAGGCTTAGAAGGTTGCAGAACTGGCTGAGCGACTCTGGTGTGTTTGTATACTATAATGCACTAAATGCTATTCAGCATAAAAACTCCCCCTCCCTCCTCTAAAATCCATCATTTCAGAAAATACAAACAAAGCAAAACAAATAAATAAATAAAAATATGAAGCATGGAATCAACTTGTTAAAAAACATGGTTATGAATATTTTTTCTAAATCTTCTTTTACTCATCATCCATCTTCTCTACATGGCTTTTATGGTAATAATCTTGTCCTACTACTTTTTTTTTTTTTTCCCCTCTTCTTTTTTCTTTTTTCTTGGTTTTGAAACATATCTACATGATTAATGGCATCGCCACTTATAGGGGTAAATAAAAATAAAAAAGATCCCTTAAAGATTTGGCAAAATAAGCTAGAAGTTAGTAAACAGTACAGGCACACTTGAGGCAGTAACTAAATACTGAACACTTAAGGGCTGAATTCCTGGAAATTACATGAAGATGATGATTCTTTTTATAAAAAATGGTAGTACATGATAACTCAAAAAAGTTACTTGTACTCCCCTAATACTCACAATTTTAACTACAATTACAGTAAGAAGATGTGTATACAAGTACATATAAGCATAGAAGGGTGGTATAAAGGCCAAGGGCTGCCCTGTGCTGGACACAGACGGTTCCAGCTGGCTCCAAAGGACCTACCGCAGGGCACAGGTGAACTGAGCAGCCAAGATCGTGGTGCCTTGGGGAAAATGTATTTAGGAATGGGAATAACACTGCACAAACAGTGAGGAGTGAGGAAAAAAAGCATGAGAAAAGAAATATCCCTACATACACCAAGGTCAGAGAAGAACGATGAGAAGGTCGTGCTTCAGGTGCTGGAGCAGAGATTCCCCTGCAGCCTGTGGAGAAGATCATGGTGAAGCAGGTTATCACCCTGTAGCCCATGGAGGACCACGGTGGAGCAGATATATGCACTGCAGCCTGTGGAGGATCCCACACTGCAGTAGGTGAATGTGCCCTGAAGGAAGCTGTGAGCTCATGGAGAGCCCAGACTGGAGCAGACTCCTGGCAGAAACCATGGCCCATGCAGAGGACCCCAAGCAGGAGAAGGTTTTCTGGAAGTAACTATGGCCTGTGGAGGTGAGCCCATGCAGGAGCCTGTTTTCTGGCAAGAACTGTAGCCCATGGAAGACCTACGCTGGAGCAGTCTGCGCCTGAAGGCCTGTACTCTGTGGAAAGGACCCATGCTGGAGCAGGGAAAATTGTAAGGAGGAGCATAGGAAAACTGATCTTGATATTATAGTATCATTTTCCACAATGTTCAATATGTTCCACAATGTTGGATGATACATTTGCCAAACTGCTCTCCATCATATTTGAAATGTCATGGCAGTCAGAGGAAGTCCCCAGTGACTGGAAAAGGGAAACATCACACCCATTTTTAAAAAGTGTAAAAAGCAGGAACCTGGAACTACTAACCAGGCAGCCTCACCTCCATGCCCAGTAAGATCATGGAACAGATTCTCCTGGAAGATATGTCAAGGCATATGGATGACAGAGAGGTGATTAGAGGCAGCCAACATGGCTTCACCAAGGGCAAATCGTGCCTGACTAATCTAGTGGCCTTCTATGATGGAGTGACTGCATCCGTGGACAAGGGAAGAGCTATGGACGTCACCTACCTGGACTTCTGTAAGGCCTTTGACACAGTCCTACACAACATTCTGGCCACTTAGTTGGAAAGATATGGGTTTCAAGGATGAACTGTTAGATGGATAAGGAACTGGCTGGATGGCCAAGTCCAAAGAGTTGCAGTCAATGGCTCAATGTCCAAATGAAAAGTAGCAACAAGAGGTGTCCCTCAAGGGTCCATACAGGGACTGATACTGTTTATTATCTTCATCAAAGACAATAGAAGATGGGATTGAGTGCACTTGCAGCAATTTTGGGGGTGACACCAAGCCGAGTGGTGCAGTTGATATTCCTGAGGGAAGGGATGCCATCCAGAGGGACCTTGACAGGCTTGAGGAGTGGGCCCATGTGAACCTCATGAAGTTCAACAAGGTCAAGTGCAAGGTCCTGCACGTGGGTCAGGGCAATCCCCAGTATCAGTACATGGGGATGAATGGATTGAGAGCAGCCCTGGAGAGTAGGACTTGGGGATATTGGTGGATGAAAAATTGGACATGAGCCAGCAATGTGCACTTGCAGCCCAGAAAGCCAATTGTATCCTGGACGGCACAAAAAGAAAGGTGATTCTTCCCCTCTTCTCTGCTCTTAGATTGATTTGGATTGGACATAAAAAGAAAATATTTACAATAAGGGTGGTGAGCCGCTAGGACAGGTTTCCCAGAGATGTTGTGGATGGCCCATCACCGGAAGGTTTAAAAGTCCTATTGCACGGGGCTTTGAGAAACCTAATCTAGTGGAAGATGTTCCTTCCTATGGCAGGGGGATTGGACTAGATGATCTTTAAAGGTCCCTTCCAACTCAAACCATATGTTTCTATGAAATGTCTCACTATTTATTCATTGTGATTGACCTCCAGTGTCCAGTTCAAAGGATACGGATCAGCTATGGGTTCAGTATTATATTTCCCATGACA
This sequence comes from Ciconia boyciana, assembly GCF_034638445.1. Taxonomy (NCBI): domain Eukaryota; kingdom Metazoa; phylum Chordata; class Aves; order Ciconiiformes; family Ciconiidae; genus Ciconia; species Ciconia boyciana. Next base: position 180,843,801 of record NC_132934.1, read on the forward strand.
GAATAAATATTTTGTATATCTTATAGTATCACAGACAGGATCACATATAAAGTTTCTTCTGTTTGGGTAACAGAATTTAGTCCTGTCTGCATACTAAGTATCCATGCTGAAATCTTCTAAAAGTTATATATAAGCATTTTAGTGCTTTACACAGATTGGACTGTTGGCTATGGTAGGTTATTATTCTTTCCCCTTCTTTCCCAGAAGACCTGGTGTATCCTGCACAGTGTCTGCATTCAATTCAGAGGACAATGAGAAATTCAGGTTTCTGTTGAGACTTGGAAGAGATGAAATATGTCTTATATCAGGGTTTTTTTCACATTGCAAGTACTGTGAGCATTTGGAAATATATGGTGCCAACAATCTACACTGCAGATCTTTTAGTTTGGAATATTTTTTAAATGCACATGATAATGAAAGTATGAACTTAAAAAAAATGCTTCTCTGTACTTTATAAGATTAATCATTTTTACTACTGGGAGGGGATGACTGAGGTCATACTTGATAGTAGCAGATTTTTTATTCACTTCCCAATAGGAAACTGGCATCTTAGTCCAATCACTTTAGATGTATCTATGTCAACCCTATAGTTGAAAAATGAACCCTGGGGAAAGCAAACCTATCACCAGTTTTCGTTTCCTACTGTGAAAACACTGATGACTATATAATTGAGGTGACATTGGCAAAAAGCCTATGCAATTTTTTCTTAGCTAAGACAGTCCTCTGATCCATGTGGGATTGTTTTGAGACATTGTGATAAGTCAAAAAGAAAGTTAGGTTTTGGTACTTTTTTTTTCTTTTTTTTTTTTTTTTAAAGAAAGATAATAGAACACTATTAATAGAACAGTAGGGAATAATGAATAGACCTAATCTGTAACCAAATATTTAACTATTTAAAATAGAATTAATTCAAATCCCTAAATTCTTGTTTTATTAAACTTGCCTACAGCACAGAAGTAACACAAAAGCTGAAATGGATGACAGGGAGCTGGGAACCGTTACTGCAATGCCTCAGGTGGATGTTAGACATACTGAAAGAAAAGTAGCCTCTTGTGATTAGGTCAGATGTTAAATCTATGAATGTTTGCTTGTTGCTGTGACTGGGGTTTTTTTGTTTTGTTTATTTCATGCTGAAAATCATGCATGTTCGATGATTGATTAAAGTACTGAAAAGTCAAATCATGGAAATGCCCCTTGTTTTTCCTTTGAGCTGAATAGATATGACATATATACCTCTTACACTAATGATAATTTTCTAACCTCTGTAGTTTTGTCATTTAGTTTTTTTCTTTCTGTTTCAATTTTTGAGGCAACGATAGTTGGGGGGGGGTTTAGATCTGATATTTACAGTCAGAGTTGATAAAAAATATTTCAGTTCTTTATATAGCTCATAGTGATTTGAGAAAATCAACACAAATATGACATATCTATCATCACTGGCACATCAGATGGTGGGTGCTAATGACATATTTCTTCAGCTGTTTTAACTGATAGAAGGATTCTACATCTTGATCTATGCAACAAATCTTTCCTCTGATATTTCTCATGTATTACTTTAACTGAAAGTTCAAAGCAGTAGAATTGACCTTGTAGATCTAAAAATAAATTCCCCTGAAAAGAAGAAGAAAAAGAAGAAATCCTACTCTTTCGGAAGTCAGGCCATTGGAGAGAACTTGTCCTGAGATCCAGGAAGACTATAAGAATGAGAAAAGGAGAGTCTGTCTCTGGGGACCATCATGGTTTAACCCCAGCTGGCAACTAAGCACCACACAGCTGTTTGCCCACTCCCGCCAGTGGGATGGGGAAGAGAATCAGAAGAATGAAAGTGAGAAAACACATGGGTTGAGATAAAGACAGTTTAATAGGGAAAGCAAAAGCTGTGCATGCAAGCAAAGCAAAACAAGGAATTCATTCACTCCTTCCCATCGGCAGGCAGGAGTTCAGCCATCTCCAGGAAAGCAGGGCTCCATCACACGTAACGGTTACTTGGGAAGACAAACACCATCACTCCGAATGTCCCCCCCTTCCTTCTTCTTCCCCAGCTTTATATACGGAGCATGATGGCATATGGTATGGAATAGTCCTTTGGTCAGTTGGGGTCAGCTGTCCCATCTGTGTCCCCTCCCAACTTCTTCTGCACCTGGCAGAGCATAGGAAGCTGAAAAGTCCTTGATTTACTATAAATCCTTGATTAGTACTTAGCAACAACTAAAACATCTCTGTATTATCAACCCTGTTTTCAGCACAAATCCAAAACATAGCCCCATACTAGCTACTATGAAGAAAATTAACTCTATCCCAGCCAATACCAGCACAGGGACAATAATAGTGTTGTATGTGTAGCAGATCATCCTGAGTGCCATCACACGGCATGTAGAGGATAACCAAGGGATCAAGCCCAGCCAGCATGGGTTTAGGAAAGGCAGGTCCTGCTTGACCAACCTGATCTCCTTCTATGACAAGGTGACCCACCTAGTAGATGAGGGGAAGGGTGTGGATGTTGTCTATCTAGACCTCAGTAAAGCCTTCGACATAGTTTCCCACAGCATTCTCCTGGAGAAACTGGCTGCCCATGGCTTGGACGGGTGTACTCTTCGCTGGGTTAAGAACTGGCTGGATGGCTGGGCCCAAAAAGTGGTGGTGAACGGAGTTTACTCCAGTTGGCGGCCAGTTACAAGCGGTGTTCCCCAGGGCTCTGTGTTGGGGCCAGTTCTGTTGAATATCTTTATCAATGATCTGGATGAAGGCATCATCGGGGCTCATCGACAGAGCTTTAAACTAGACTCGAAGGGGGAGGGGGATAATATCAGGCTTGCCCAAGGGAAGCTGAGGGACGACGTGCCACGGTTAGAGGGAGTGGGTGCCAGCGAGGGCATTCAGCTGTGTCTCTGAGATGTGCAGGGTACACTGGGGCACAGCTGAAGTCGAACAGAGTTGAGCTTGGGGATACTGACACAACAGGAGCCAAGAGGAAAACGCCAGTGAAACACCTCCAAGCACATAAGGAGTGTTCCTCTATGAAGGAGACACGGACGACAGTGCCTCTACACCAATGCACGCAGCATGGGCAACAAGCAGGAGGATTTGGAAGCCATTGTACATCAGGAAAACTATGATATGGTTGCCATCACAGAAACATGGTGGGATGACTCGCACAACTGGAGTGCGGCGATGGATGGCTATAAACTCTTCAGGAGGGATAGGCGAGGCAGGAGAGGCGGTGGGGTAGCCCTGTATATTAGGGAGTGTCCGGATAGTTTCGAGCTTGATGATGGTGACGATAGGGTGGAGTGTCTACGGGTAAGAATCAGGGGGAAGGCCAACAAGGCAGATATTGTGGCGGGAGTCTGTTACAGACCACCCAACCAGGATGAGGAGACTGACAAACTATTCTATAAGCAGCCTGGAGAAGCCTCACGATCGCTAGCCCTTTTTCTTGTGGGGGACTTCAACTTACCAGATGCCTGCTGGAAAACAATACAGCAGAGAGGAAACATTCTAGGAGGTTCCTGGAGTGTGTGGAAGATAACTTCCTGACACAGCTGGTGAGTGAGTCAAGTAGGGAAGGCACCCCACTGGACCTGTTATTTGCAAACAGAGAAGGACTTGTGGGTGATGTGATGGTTGGAGGCCGTCTTGGGCAGAGTGATCACGAAATGATAGAGTTTTTGATACGTGGAGAAGCGGCGAGGAGCGTCAGCAAAACTCCCACCTTAGAATTCCAGAGAGCATACTTTGTCCTGTTTAGAAGACTGGCTGACAGAGTCCCCAGGGAGGCAGCTCTAAAGGGCAAAGGAGTCCAGGAAGGCTGGACATTCTTTAAGGAGGAAGTCCTAAAGGCACAAGAGCAGGCTATCCCCAGGTGCCGAAAAACAAGCCGGCGGGGAAGAAGACTGTCCTGGCTGAATAGAGAGCTTTGGCTCGAACTCAGGAAAAAGAGGAGAGTCTACAGCCTCTGGAAGAAGGGGCAGGCAAGTCAAGAGGACTACAAAGGTGTAGCAAGGTTGTGCAGGGAGAAAATTAGAAGGGCCAAAGCTGAGCTAGAGCTCAATCTGGCTACTGCCGTAAAAGACAACAAAAAATACTTCTTCATATACATTAGCAGCAAAAGGAGAGCTAAGGAGAATCTCCAGCCTCTGTTAAATGGGGGAGGGAACACAGTGACCAAGGATGAGGAAAAGGCTGAGGTACTTAATGCCTTCTTTGCCTCAGTCTTTAAAAGTAGGGCCAGTTGTTCCCTGGGTACCCAGCCCCCCATGTTGGAAGATAGGGACAGGGACCAGAATGGAGCCCCCATAATCCAGGGGGAGATGGTTAGTGACCTGCTGCACCACTTAGACACACACAAGTCTATGGGGCCTGATGAAATCCACCCAAGAGTACTGAAGGAACTGGCAGATGTGCTCACCAAGACCCTTTCCATTATTAACTAGCAGTCCTGGCTAACTGGGGAGGTCCCAGTTCACTGGAGATTATTGAATGTGACGCCCATCTTCAAGAAGGGCCGGAAGGAGGACCTGGGGAACTACAGGCCTGTCAGCCTGACCTCGGTACCAAGGAAGCTGATGGAGCAGATCATCCTGAGTGTCATCACACGGCATGTAGAGGATAACCAAGGGATCAAGCCCAGCCAGCATGGGTTCAGAACAGGCAGGTCCTGCTTGACCAACCTGATCTCCTTCTACGACAAGGTGACCTGCGTAGTGGATGAGGGAAAGGCTGTGGATGTTGTCTATCTAGACTTCAGTAAAGCCTTTGACACAGTTTCCCACAGCATTCTCCTGGAGAAACCGGCTGCTCATGGCTTGGACGGGTGTACTCTTCACTGGGTAAAGAACTGGCTGGATGGCCAGGCCCAAAGAGTGGTGGTGAATGGAGTTTAGTCCAGTTGGCGGCCGGTCACAAGTGATGTCCCCCAGAGCTCTGTGTTGGGGCCACTCCTGTTTAATATCTTTATCAATGATCTGGATGAAGGCATCGAGTGCACCCTCAGTAAGTTTGCAGATGACACCAAGTTGTGCGGGAGTGTTGATCTGCTTGAGGGGAGGAAGGCTCTACAGAGGGATCTGGACAGGCTGGATCAATGGGCTGGGGCCAATTGTATGGGGTTCAACAAGGCTAAGTGCAAGGTCCTGCACTTGGGCAACAGCAGCCCCATGCAACGCTACAGGCTTGGGGAAGAGTGGCTGGAAAGCAGCCCAGCAAAAAAGGATCTGGGGGTCTTGATTGACAGCTGGCTGAATATGAGCCAGCAGTGTGCCCAGGTGGCCAAGAAAGCCAATGGCATCCTGGCTTGTATTAAAAATAGTGTGGCCAGCAGGAGTAGGGAAGTGATCGTGCCCCTGTACTCGGCACTGGTGAGGCCGCACCTTGAATCCTGTGTTCAGTTTTGGGCCCCTCACTACAAGAGAGACATTGAGGTGCTGGAGCATGTCCAGAGAAGGGCAATGAAGCTGGTGAAGGGTCTAGAGCAGAAGTCTTATGAGGAGCAGCTGAGGGAACTGGGGTTGTTTAGCCTGGAGAAAAGGAGGCTGAGGGGCGACCTTATTGCTCTCTACAACCACCTGAAAGGAGGTCGTAGAGAGGTGGGGGTCGGTCTCTTCTCCCAGGTACATAGTGATAAGATGAGAGGAAATGGCCTCAAGTTGCTCCAGGGGAGGTTTAGACTGGATATTAGGAAATTTTACTTCACTGAAAGGGTTATCAAGCATTGGAAGAGGCTGCCCAGGGAAGTGGTTGAGCCGCCATCCCTGGAGGTATTTAAAAGACGTTTGGATGAGGTGCTTAGGGACATGGCATAGTGTTGGTCTTGGTAGTGTTAGGTCTACGGTTGGACTCGATGATCTTAAAGGTCTTTTCCAACCTATACGATTCTGTGATTCTGTGATTCTATGTACTGGCAGAAGATTACCTTTTAAATAAAATCACACCACTAGGGAACTATAGAAACATAGAATGAAGTATAGACCAAACATACAACAAAAGTAAGCAATTTAGAGCTCAAGTTGTATCTATTAAATTGAATAAATTGCTAGATTTAATAAAGAAAATGGACACCTAAGAGTTACCTGATCCTAATCAAGGCATTCCTCATTGGGTGGAGAGAGAAAAGGACATATAATAATGGCAAAATTCTGCAGGCATACAGAACAGAAAGACACCTAAAGTCAGTATGTTCTTTATGCAACTTCTAAGGGCTCACAAAAAGTGCTTAAAATAGTGGTATTTGAAAATATCCCATCTTAAACTCATTGGTGTCTTACTTCATAAGATTACCTAGTCTGAAAGATAGCTCAGAATTCACTGACCAGGAGATGTGATGATGGTGAGAACATGCTCTTACATTTTGAGGCAATGTCACTTTGAGGTTATAGTCACTGAGCAGTAGTAAGTCTTCTTGAACACCTTTCCTGCCCACAGCTGTGCTTTTATTCATTCTCGTTAGCCCAAAGACCAGAAATGTCCTTACTGAAAAGTTGTCTAAATTTATTAGCAGACTGAAAATCTGGAAGGGTTTCGTGAAAGCAACCTCTGGTTTGTATATCCCATTAGTGTCCAGGTAGAAAAAAAGACTACTGAACTACTTGACCGTAGCAGTGGTGAAGCTCTTTTAAACAAATATAGAAATGTAACTCCAGGCAATCAGTAAATTTTTAAGTTAAAACCACTCACAACTGCATTTCTTTGCAGGCTAAAGGCTGGGAATATCTAAGAACACATTTTTCACTTAGGTGCCAATTTAAGTGCAAAAGCCCTTCTCTGGATGCATCCTATTAGCTTTGCAATGTTTTCTTTTCACATTACATTATCTTTCACTTTGTTTCTGTATGAAAAGAGATGACTGCTGAAGAAAGTGGTTAGAAGATCCTGCAAACTACGTACAGAGTTTTTCACACACAAGGTATTTTATTCACAGTTTAAAAATAAATATTTGTTAAGATTTACAAGTAAAGGAAATTAATATAATTGCACTGTAATAATCAACAGTCTTCCTGCTTAACATTGCATATGACAAATATTTTTTGATACCACATAAAGAAACAGTGTTGCAGTAACAATTTGACTGTTCTTATATTTCATGTTAGCTATGGCTGTGAGTGTCTTCCCTTGCTGTCTCTTTGACCTCCTTACTTTCCTTCTTCAGATTTCACAGCCATAAATTTTTCAGGCATAGTTTATACATACTAAGTAAAACCATTATTCCAAAATATATTTTATTCAGAAGGTATCTTTTTACCATACATGTTTACATTACAGAAAAAATAAGTTACTGCTTATGTTCAGACTTCCAGAAATAAAAATGAGACCTCAATTAAAGAAATAATTGCACTATAACAATCAATTATGCAAGATTCATTTTAATAAGATCGTAATTTACATATCTGAGCACTACTGCATATTTCTTTCATATCATATTTTCAGCTATTTTACTGTTGACCCATGAACTGGATTCCCAATAATGTCAGTCAGAAAATAACACTGAAATCTTTATAATTCCAAAAAAGGTTTCAAATATAACAAGTATCTATCTAATTGTCTATACAAACTACTTTAGCAAGAAAAGAATGATAGATTTAATAGGTTTTTATTGTACATTAATTATTCTTAGAAATCCAGCAATTCAATATAAACTAATGTGGAAATTGGAGATTTTTGTATTTTTAAAGGTACAAAATTATGCATAGAGATAAGAATCATAGCAAAATACCATGGATATAGCTGGTGTAAAATACAGTTAAATTCAGGTACTGCTATAAGTTTGCAAGAGTCTGCTTGCAGCAATATCTTCATTAAACTTCTCTATAATCAATTGCATTATTTTACTAACATTTTTACTCTGCGTGTATCAGAACATCTGGGAGAGTGAAACTTATTTACAGAAGTATATGGTTAAAGAGCCACTTCCCATTTTATATAAGAAGATGAAGATCAAAATTTGTACAAGGAACTCTTATGTGAAATATGAAATAAAACTGAAAGAGTATCACTAGACAAAAATTAATGCGATATCAAAACCACACTACAATATTCCCAGTAGTTTAAAGCTGGTGAGAAAGGTGTGCCCATATGTCAAAACACAGGGTTTTGTACTTAATTCAAGCTTTTACAAATATATTGACTCGATACTGGAAACAGTTTAGTATTCAACTTCTAAGAATTAAGCAGAACTTCATTTTAAAAGGGTATGAAGTTTCTAATTCTATTCAGAAGTATTTGATTACATATCATGGCATGTAGGCATGGTTAATGACATTTAAATATACGTGGTGACTTAGCAGATCTGTGAAAAGGAACTTTAACACAGACTCCCTAGTTTCAGGCCATAGTCAATGGACTGATGTGAACCTTATGCAGGCCCATGGGAACATCATGAAGTTCAACAAGGTCAAGTGCAAGATCCTGCACCTGGGTCAGGGCAACCCCTGGTATCAACACAGACTGGGGGATGAAAGGATTGAGAGTAGCCCTGCAGAGAAGGACTTGGGGGTACTGGTGGATGAAAAACTGGACATGAGCCAGCAATGTGCACTTGCAGCCCAGAAAGCCAATTGTATCCTGGGCTTCATCAAAAGAAGCGTTGCCAGCAGGTCAAGGGAGGTGATTCTGCCCCTCTACTCCACTCTCGTGAGACCCCAACTGGAGTACTGCATCCAGCTCTGGAGTCCTCAGCATAGGAAAGACATGGACCTGTTGGAGCAGGTCCAAAGGAGGGCCACAAAAATGATCCAAGGGCTGGAACACCTCTCCTATGAGTAAAGGCTGAGCGAGTTGTGGTTTTTCAGCTTGAAGAAGAGAAAGCTCCAGGGACACCTGATTGCAGCCTTTCAATACTTAAAGGGGGCTTTTAAGAAAGATGGAGGGAGACTTTTTACCAAAGCCTGTAGTGACAGGACAAGGGGCAACGGTTTTAAACCGAAAGAGTGTAGGTTTAGACTGGACACAAGGAAGACATTTTTTATGATGAGGATGGTGAGACATTGGAACAGGTTGCCCAGAGAAGTTGTGGATGACCATCATTGGAAGTGGTCAAAGTCACATTGGATGTGGCTTTGAGCAATCTGTCCTAGTGGGAGATGTCCCTGCCCATGGCAGGGGGGTTGGAACTTAGATGATCTTTAAAGATCCCTTCCAACCCAACCCATTCTATGATTATATGATTCTATAATCTACCCTCCTATCTGTAAGGTTCAGGTTTTTTTAAATGCTGGATTTATTTTCTATTGCATTTATACTTGGCTCAGAGGCCTTAAGATAATATAAAAAAGAAAAAAAAGATTGAGAGTTTATTCTAAGAAAGAAATTCCCACACTAGTAAAATGCTTAGACAGGTCAGTAAAAAATGACAAAGTAATTTTTTAGAGTAACTAGAAATAATTAATTAAAAAGAGAATAAGAATAGGAACATAAATATATCTGAGGTAGTCTTATAGGGCAGATTTAAACCCAAAGTGCAGATAGCAAAATGTGGGTGTCCAAATGCAGGTATCCATGTAAACTGAGTGCTTGAGCTCTGAAAGTGTATCTGATAGCTATTCAATTCAGCTGCCTAGCCACAGCTGTTTGTTACTAGTTGAGATATTCTAGGGTATTTGAGACATCCATGTGTGCATCTCAGAGCAGAACTTGGCATATACGATATGAACAATCTGCTCAGCATGCTGATAACGCTAAAGATCCACAAGAGAACCTGTAAAACTCAGAAGTATCTCACAGAGCAATGGAAGACCTTTTTTTTTATCACTTTCCATTTTTCTAAATGTTTTTTGTTTGACATTTAGTCAACATTAGTCTTCATTATATCTCCAAGTGTTGACACCAAATCAAAGCTGCTGCAGTTGATGTGTCCCTTAAGAAAAAATATGACTCCATTAAATTGTTCTATTGTTCCTGAAGGTGAACATAAATTCCATAAAAACAGGGAATGTAACAACTGTTTGTTCAATTTGAGATAAGTTTGTATTTGTATCTTTTTCATGCTGATGTCATTTCACTTTAATAATGAAAATAAAACATAAACATAACATTTGTGTTAGATATTGTCAGTTCAAAGTGCTGACATCCCATCAGAATCATTACAAAGAAAAACTTGGATTTCTTTGGGCTAATATTTGAAAATGATCTAAGGCAAATGAGAATAGAAAGAGCGTGGGACAGCATCTTTTATTCCTAGTGCTGGAATTTCAGTGTCAGAATTAAAGAGTCCATCTTTTGGTTAATTCAGTCTGATTTTACCACATGAGAAGTGCACTGTCTTTTTGGCCATATTACATAATCCTTTTCTAGGGAATTTTTACCTTATATAAAGCACATATTTATCAATATTCAGACTTTCAGTTACTCTGTGGATTCTTTGTTACTGTATTTCTCAGTGTCTTAAAGACAGTGTCCTGAAAACATTAAGAGTCTGTGTTTAAAGAAAGAAAAAAAGAGGGTGGGGGGAAGAAAAGCTTCCTTCCTATCTTATTATGGTGTATGGCAAGTTTAAATGACGCAGAAGGAATCTGATCTATTCTTTAAGAACTCACTACTCAGTGTCAACATTGACCACATTAGTTAGAGTAGGAAATTATTTTTAACTAGATACTGTTTCAAGAACTTCCTCTCTTCTGACTTTGGGGAAATGAAGACCCAGAGAGACACCTTTTTACTTCTGGCTGCTCTCCCAATAAATGATTCAGTAGTATCTTTGAGTCTTATATGAACAATTAAATTTGGAATAGTCAGATTTTCATTCAACTCTAGATCTGAATTTTCATTTCAGATATCTAATAAAACATGAGCAAACATGAATATGATTAAAAAAGTGAGTAGCACTTTTTAAGAAAAGTTCTATTCTTCAAACTTTCTACTTTAAATATGGAAATCCTATTGACTTATATGTGTCTTTTTGCAGGAACCTTTATACTTAATGTCAGAATGTTTCTTCCAGGAACTGCATGTACAGCTGCTAATAGCAATGTTCTTTATCCATTGCTTGTAATGTTGTCTGAGTGAATATTACTTGCTAAGAGCAGATGAAAAAGAAATGGTCATAGTGGTGCTGATTTCATTAGAACACAACAAATTATAGACTTGTTCAGTAAATACTTGATGCATTACCCAAATACCAGTTACTTTCTGAGTTATGTTTTCACTGCCTCTTAAGATGAGACAGCTGATGTGGCACTGGGGATACAGAGGAAAACCAGACCCAAAAAAAGAGATACCAAACAACATACATGAGAAGTGTCTCAAAATACTTGCCAAGCACAGTTGCGCTTTAGAACCCTGATCACAAAATACCCAGTCACCCTCCAGCTGTGGATGACAAGATTGAACCTAGCATAAGGTAGCTTTGCTTGCTTCTTATTATGTATTACATTACATAGTATACTTCTGTCTTTATACCAAGATCAAAATATTAGGTCTTGAAATAAGGCTGTACCTTGTTGGTCAGGCATGTAATTCTTTGTGATCACTAAAGATCTGCACACACATCCGTACTTCCAACTGGAGTAGGACAAATTATAATCTCTCTTCTTAATTTAAAATTGGTGGGGTTGTTTTTTCCCTACTCATTGGATAGGGTAATGAGGCAGTTATTTTTAAACAATACTGTATGTGTTTAAGTGTCCTTGAAGACATTAGTTTCTCTACATTTCAAAAATGTAATTGACAATTGTACGGGTTCTTTTATTGTGGGTTAAGAGGAATTTAATCTTATAAAACCAATATTTTGAGTTTGGCAAAATTATCTAGTTTTTCAAGTCCAGATTTATACCAAACTACTTCAACTTTAAATTCAGAGTATAAGCCTTGATAAATTCAGTTATTCTGACTGAAAATATGAATTAATTTTTCAGTATCCATTTTCATATATCTGTTTCAATAATGAAGAAAATCAAAACTCAAACCTGTTTCTTACATCTCCCATCTGAAAAGTAACAATCCTATGAATTTTCAGTACTATAAAAATACAAATGAAAATGAGAACTGGAGAGAAAAGAAATGACACGTGTATGATTGAAGTAATTAAGAAAATTTGGTTTTGACTGCTTGCAAATTTAGCAATTCAGTACTCACTCAAAAATTATTTATTCTCTCTGGTTCCTGCATAGTTACTGACATGTAATACTATACCTCTAGAAAGCTTTTCGAAAATGTATATTTTTAAAGGTAGATAGAAAAAAATGAAATTAATGAACATGCGATTGAAGTGGGGGGTTTTGTTTGTTTTCTTCCCCCCAGTAGACAAGATGATTGGTGAATATATAACTACCTAAATGTGTAATGCAGTTGTTTAGCCCATGGCTAGTGGTCTATATGCAGTCTGGCAGGATAAATGTACAAATACCTAACTAGAAAGTACAGAAAGTACAATTCTGTGTATATTTGAAAGTTTTTTCCATAGTTAAAAATAAATACAGAAACAAATGTTATACAATGATTTTTTGTTTTGGTTGGGTTTTTTTATTTGGGGGGGTGGGTATTTTGTTTTGTTTTGTTTTGTTTTCACAAAGACCTACACACTTTTCTGGAAACAGTTTAGGGTGGGTAATATGTTTTCCTACCTGAACAATATCCCCATTTTCATTCCTTGTCATGTTTCTGTGTACAGAGATATACATTGTGAAAACACTGATAAATAACACAGTCCTCTCTATACCACTGTGATTCAGGATTTCCAGCATATCATTCAGTTAAATCACCCATCATCATCACCATCATCCATTTGTAATCTGCATAGCATTTCTACAGGGAACTAAAAATACCATGTTCACTTAAATTTTACTATTTCTTGGCATGATAGATAAAATACACTGATTGAAAAGGAAATTAAGGAAACTACTGCAAACAGAGAAATGCCAATAAGCAATTTGTTTGCTAACACTGTCAAAAATTACTCTGAATAAAAATAAAACCTACTATTTCATTCTAATTGTCACAGAAATGTTTCTGGAAACTGGCATGTGTTTAGACACAATGTCGTAATTTTGAAATACATGAAATACTGGTGTTCACATTCTTTTTATATTTATTAGAAGGGGATTGCTTGGCCTCCTTTTTTTTTCAGGGGGAGAAGTTTTTTTGTTTGTTTTTTTCCTCTTGAAAATAAAAACATAGCTTCCTGCTGAGTGCCAATACAAACAACATGTTTATTTTTTTCAAACTGTAAGTTCAAAAAGGCTCCAAAGGGAGAGCTATGAAGAAAGCATAGTATACAATCTTGCTAGAGACCAGCTACAGCTTGACAAAAGACTTTTATAAGAATTATATTTAGACTAAATTTTGACTATTTCTTTCCATCATAATCTTTTTATACTAAAGATATTTGAATAAACATAGGGTTCATTTCTGAAGAGCTTTCTCGCTTGCACTATTATATCTCCAGCTAGTCATAATCATCTGTTTGTAACATTACAACTGGCTGAGGAGTAAATGGCTTTGATGTCACAGCACAGGTTATTACTTCAGTTGATGTACCATTATTGAGAATTGTTAAATAGAAAAAAATTTTTTGCTTTCATGAAAATGTCCTTACCATTTGAAATTCAATGGGAACATGGACAAAGACATAGAAAAAGTTAAAAACAGTTAATTCTTTTTTTCTGGAACATTACTTTGTGCTTATTTATAAGGAGATTTTAAATCTTGAAATGTATTTTTCTGCTCCTTCTTTTCTTAAAAAAACACCTCATCTTTTTTCCCTCAGAAATACAGATAATTTCTACATAGGACATTTCCCTCAACTTCAGTGAAATTTGAAGATGGGACCACCTGATATCTTTTGCTCTCAGACTTGAACATGGACTAAAATATTTATTTCTCACCACTAAAAAACAAACAAACAAAAAACCACAACAAACTTTTAAAATGTCCTGGAGGTAGCTCTCTGTGGTCAGGAGAGAAACTTTTTGGTGAGAGCAAATGCAGAGAGCCAAAAAGAATACTTAGACATTGCAATGTTCAGAATTGCAAAACTTAAAAGGCACCTGGCTGCAGGCATGTAATTCACCAAAAGCAAATTAGGCATGCAAGTTCTCTGGTGACAGTGAAGTTCTCAGATTGGGATACACAACAGCTAGAGTGTTATGGGTAAAATAATAATATTGCTGTTTCTTGCATAAGATAAGGTCAGATACCTCTTTGGAACTGTGACTCAGAGGCTGGAACTGTTTCCTGTGTTTCCAAGACAGCTTCTCCCAGGATTTTATATTTCTTAGGATACACAAATGAATAAAGAGAGAGGCACAAGCCAAAGCTCTTCCTGCCATCTAAGCATTCCTGTGGTTACAACAAAGTGTCCTGGTACATGAGGCATTCCCCTGGCAGTTGAGATGAGATGGGTGTAAAACCTTCCTAGCTAAGATCTATTTACCACCACTGTGTAGTCAGCTTAACATAAGGAGATCCAGTTGGAAGATTTATTTTGATTTCTGACTAGAAAACCTGCATAGAGTGTTGTTTTCTAAAATCTGACCAAATGATGTGCTAGACATAGAAATGTTTACCATCTGCAAAGAGGCCTCTGCCTTTTGTCCTACTGTGTCTTTTTTCCACTAATAGGAAATAGGATGAATAGGTAACTGAATACATTGCATAAACCTTCACAGTAGCCTTATGATTTATTTTTGTAATATAGTCTTTTAGTTTGGAGCCCCCTTCACAATATGTGAGTAGAAAAGGACAAAGAAAGCAAGGACAAACTAGGAAATAAAAGAAGAAAAAGACATGATATGATTAAAAGTTTGATCCAAAGCACATGAAAACATTTTCAGTAATTTTACGGGCTCTGGATCTGGCAATTTTATGTCTAGGTACTTTCAGAATCAGTGTCCTTTGCTCAAGGACACGCTTTATCTATTATCAAGAATCAAAATGCATATTTTTAGTGTTAGACCAGAGCTTTAACCATATGGTCATACGTACTGTTTTATTTACAATTTTATTTACTGGAATTCAAGGAACTTTTAATTTTTATGGGATCTCAGCATACCAGCTTTCCACTGCAGCCCTAATTCAGAAAAGTGTTGTGTTTCTTAATTCTTTTGTCCTAATTCAGATACAGTAGTTTTATGTTCCTTATCACAAAAATTCAATATCTTTTTTTCTTAACTTTTTAGTGGGATTATATCAGAGAGATTTGTAGAGGGAGGAGGATGTGAGGGAGAAGTCAGACTAAAATCCATTTTGCTCTCCAGAAAATATATAGCAGAAATCTGACTGTGTCTCAGGAAAGCATCTAAAAGAGCACCCATGAGCATCTCTGCTAGCTGGAACTGCACAGTCTGGGATTTCTTAGTATCAGATACTTGAAAAGGTAGTACAGAAAATAGTGAATTGGATCATAACTGAATGTACTCTATTTTAAATATAGTTTTGTGACTTCACCACCTTCACAGAAAAATTCACATCCTGGTAGATTTGCTTATAGAGAAGGATAAAGAGGAAGTTCATACCTACCATGATGTTTAAAAAGAAAATGTCAAACCTTTCCTCACTGCTTGCATTGCAGTTTGAACATTTTCTTATGAACTAATGCTTCTATTACTGATATAGTTGATCCCCTGTGCACTAGACCTTAATTATTTTTGGGTTTCTTATCATTGTGTCATAGTTGCAGATTCTTTTAGGTTAAGACCTTGTTTTTCTCTGTGTGCTAATATTGCAAAGTGGTTTTAATATCTTTACATAATTTCATACCTGTAAGTAGGTTTCAATGGACAAATTCCTATATGTTCATCAGTTTTTGAACCTTCTGTTGTTATATTTGCTCCATAGTTTCAAAATATTTTCAGTAGTTCAACAGTGTTCTGACTTGATCATGTTATCAAATGATTATATTTTTAATTATTATTGTAAATAGATATCAGAACCAAAACCAGTATGAGAAATATTATTTAAAACAAAATATTAAAAGGTTAAAAATCCTGGAAATTTCTGTATCATGAAATTCAATATGATTATTTTATTGTACAATATTGTTATTAATTTAAGAAATGTAATTCAAGTAATTATATACATAAACCAGAAATGTAATCTAAAAAAGAATAAAAACAGAAAATAACTTCCACTGAAATTCAGCTGCTTTTTTTCCTTGTGTTCACACAAGATCTTGAAAAGAAATAGAAACACTCTGTTTTCCTTTGCAGAAGGGAGACGTGACAAGGTAAGCAGCAAATTGAAATTATAATTATTCTGTTACTTGCAGAATAATTGTTTTAACTGTACATGTACTTTGACTACTGTCCATTTGCTAGTCTGAAAAAACAATCATGGTTACAGAAAAGTTGTGGTCCTTTTTCCATAGAAAATGTTTCAAAACTTCACTCCTGTTTTTTTACATTAAAAATAGTTTTGCTTAACTTGGGTTATTAAAGGAGAAACTGTTAATTTTCCAATATATTAACATTCCATATATAGGTTTCTGCATACATATATCAACAGAAAGTCTGTATTTTATTAGTGAATTTCCATACCAATACTGAATATTTAAAGTGGCATCCCAAACATCTTAATAAGAAAGTAAAATAGACTTTTCCTTTGTTTATAAATATTGTAACTAAGATATGGAAGGAAGAAAATATGACAATTAAGAACACAGACCAGAATTTATACATAGATGTGCTTAAAATTCCCTTAGAATGCCTCTCAAATATCATACATTCTCAGCAGCACTTGGTAAAGGAAAATAAAACAAAGTACTATTTATTTTATGTGTAACTTCATTAAGGGTTTTATCACCTCCTCTTCATTACACTCAAGCAATTTTGGTAATGTTCAGAATATCTGTGAGTAGAAGTAACCACTGATTGTTATAGGTTCATATGTTCATGAACTAAAGAATATCTGTTAGGAAGATAACTTTGTTAGGAAAAAAAAATCCATGCTGAATTAATTTTATTTTCTTCTTAAATCAATTCCTTAGAATATTAAAAAGTATTTTCATAGAATCACATATGTTAGAAGAGAGCTATGGAGGCCATCTGCTCCAACATCTTGCTCATACCAGATCCACTTAGAGCAGGTTGCTTAGAGCTGTGTCTAGCTGAGTTTTGAATATCTCCAAGTGTGGAAACTCCACAAGCTCTCTAGGCAACCTGTTGCAGTGTTTGACCACTGTCCTGGTTTTGGCTGGGATAGAGTTAATTTTCTTTATAGCAGCTAGTATGGGGCTATGTTTTGGATTTGTGCTGAAAACAGTGTTGATAATACAGGGATGTTTTAGTTGTTTCTAAGTAATGTTTGCACTAGTCAAGACTTTTCAGCTTCCCATGCTCTGCCAGGTGCACAAGAAGCTGGGAGGGGACACAACCAGGATAGTTGATCCAAACTGACCAAAGGGCTATTCCACACCATATGACGTCATGCTCAGTATATAAAGCGAGGGAAGAAGAAGGAAGGAGGGGACATTCGGAGTGATGGCATTTGTCTTCCCAAGTAACCTTTACACGTGATGGAGCCCTGCTTTCCTGGAGATGGCTGAACACCTGCCTGCCCATGGGAAGTAGTGAATGAATTCCTTGCTTTGCTTTGCTTGTGTGCACAGTTTTTGCTTTCCCTATTAAACTGTCTTTATCTCAACCCATGAGTTTTCTCACTTTCACTCTTCTGATTCTCTTCCCCATCCCACCGGGGGGGAGTGAGCAAGCTGCTGTGTGGTGCTTAGTTGCCAGCTGGGGTTAAACCATGACAACCACCTTGGCCTTTTCCATGCCTTTTGTCACTGTGTCCCAAGTCCTCCTGTGGACAAAGCTCACATTTTCTTAACTTTCCCTTTGCAGCTGAGGTACTTACAAAAGCCTATCCTGTTGACCTTTACAACCTTTTCAATTTTCAACCCAGCTGAGCTTTGGCATTCTTGACTCTGTTCAGTAGCCCATCTTTGTTTGTCCCTTATCTATAATTCCTTTTAAAATTTGAGCTCAATTAAATATTCCCTGTTCATCCAAGCTGGCCTGCCTTACTTTCTGTGCATTGTTCCTGTGCTCTGAGGAGGTCATCCATGAAGATTAGCCAGATCTCTTGAGCCCCTTGGCCCTGCAGGGAAGTCTTCAATGATATCCTCTCAAGCAGGTCCTTCAACAAACCAGAATCTGCTCTTCCAGCTTCCATGGTTCTGACTCTAACATGACTTGCTCACTTCTGTCCACAGCCTTTGTTGATCAAGGTTGCTGTAAACCTTTACATACTCAGCTAGTTCTTTCCTTTTTTAAGCATCAACAGGTCCAGCAGAAAATCCCTTCTAGTCAGCTCATGAAGCACCTGCATCAACAAATTGTCATTAACACACCCCAGAAATTTCCTGGATTGTTTGTACCCAGTCATATTACTCATTCTGCAGCTGTCCAGGTGGGTGAAGTCCCCCATGAGTACCAAGTCCTGCAATTGTGAGGTTTCTTCCTGTTGTCTAAAGAAGGCTTCATCTACTTCCTCTTCTTGGTTAGGCATAGCAGGTACCCATCTTGGCATCATTTTTGTTTGTCTGTCCTCTGACCCTTACCCGTAAACTCTTGACTGTCTCATGGCCTGTCCAAGGGAAAGCTCCTTACATTCCAGCCACCCCTTTACATCACACACTGCCCCTCTTCCTATCTTCTTAGCTTGTTTTTTCTAAAGAGCCTCTATCCATCCCTCACAACATTCCAGCCATACAAGCTATCCCAACATGTCTCTGTAATCCCAATGATGTTATAGCTCTGCAACTGCACACTGACTTCCAATTCCTTCTATTTGTTTCTGATGCAGTGAGCTACAGTATTGTAAATACATGCATTGCTCTGCCATCACTAGATCTGCTTCATCAGCTTGACCAGACGAACAAATTATATTTTCTACTCTTGTGCTATCTGCTCTTAAACGTCAGCTTGACTCAAATTTTCTGCAGAAACCTACTTTGTCTCAGTCATCTACTTACATGCATTTTTCTTCTCCTGCCATTGAATATAAAGTCATATAACAGAGTAAAATATATCTCTATGATCATGACTACTGCATCTATTCATTTTTTGCTCCTGGAAAATAAAGTACATTTAATCTAGATAATGTGGAAAAACTTCACTTCTTAATTTTTTTTGACCTAGTTCTATTACCATCTTTTATACCTAAGGACACTGAGGTATGTGTTTGGTTTTAATTATATATAAATTTTATGTAGGTTTACAGAGTTTGGTATTTCCATTTTAATGTATATTTGGCTCTATACAATAACCTAGTTATTCTGGAAAAGGATATTATATATAAACTACAACAAAAGGAAATTCAGACTCTTAAAGAAAAAAAAATTGAGACAAATTATAGCTTTATGAAAAAATAGAACTAAAGGAACAATGGAAGATATGACACTGAAATAGATAGATACACAATTCTATGACTTTGAAAGAAACACTCTAAGACAAAGAGGCTATTGTGAATATCAACAAGTGAAAAAACCCAGAGTTTTCTAATGGCATTTAGTAACAGTCAGATTAAACAACTAGTCTTGTAGCTTAATCATAACGTACTCATTGAAGAACTTAATTACAAATATGTTTCTATGGCTAAGCACAAGCAACTTGAACAGGCACAATTCAGTTACCAATTTGCTCTAAAGCCTGACAGTTAGTTGGAAAGTTCCTACTGCCTCCTCTGGTCTTCAAGCATGGCATGAAGGAGAAAGAAGTCTTTCATGAAAAATTATTCAAAGGCATGTTTAACTAAACTCTCCTTTGACTCTGACTTAAATTTACTGTGAACGTAGTTATATTAAGTTATTTTTAGAAATAAAATTTAAGTTGTGAACAGTATAAGAAATAGTGTGGCCTTTATAAAAATCAATCCTTTTTACTAAGAGTCCTGTAATTGTGAGAGCAAATACAGTATTTACCTTTTCTAACAGAAAGAAGTGGACTGCATACAATCCATGGACAATTAAGGACAGAAATGATCTCCATCAGTATTTCTTTTTTATTGCTGTACCTCACAGCTCTTCAGTAGTATTCACATCTTTGTTCAGAGATCTTTGAATGCCCAGAAAATGTCTATTCAAATTGAAGATGCTGTCCATTATTGTCTGTGGTTAATGTATTGAAATTACTAGTAGAAGCTTTGGGAATTGTTTTTGTATGCTGCTGCCAACTGTTTCTACTTTCTGTTGACAATGGTGTATGTTGTAGTCAGACATGAGGAAAAAGTTTATGGGTTTTGTCTAGAAACAACAGAACTCACATCTTGCACCTCCTCTGCCAGCTATGCCAGTCTTTAAGTTTCAAACTTATTCATTTGGGCTCTCATCTTCCACAGGTCTCTATTGCTTTTAGTGGGAAAAAAAAATGTATCATGGATGCAGAAAGAAAGCTTTGAAGTTCATTCATTCCCTTGCTGCAGCTCTGTTAGCTAAAACAAAACAAAACAAAAAATAATATTCTTCATAAGGGAAAATAAATTCTTAAGTTTACATGAAGGAAAGCACAGACAAGGACAAGGTGAATTTGTACAGGCATTTTATGTGCCATAAGCAACACAATAATGTTTCAAATCCATTAGATCATGCTGCTTTCTCTTAAATATTTTTTAAAATTTAAACTCTCTGCTTTTTTTCTGACAAGCCCTATTCTCAGCCTCTCAGTTGTTGAGGAGGTGAATGTTACCCTCCCACATCTGTCAGTAATCCGAGGTACGCACTGCACAAGGAATGGCAGTTGCCACAGTGTTCGCTGTTCACAGAGCTGGGCTTCTGCTCCTGATGGCTGCTTCTTGCCTGGGAGTGAGCACAACTTCAGCCTCAGCTGGTTTCCTTGATGTGGGAATAACAGATTCATGTTTGATGGGGAGCACTTACATAGCTGCTGCTTCAGAGCAGTAGTGACCACAGTAATATGGCAACAGGACTGGCAAAGAGCAAATTAGCAGTTAACACATAAGTTGGTGTTGGTGGTGGCCCAGAGGTAGGGCTTAAGACAACACAGCTCTGCACAACATGGTGGTGTGCCATAAAGCAGGACTCCAGCACACTGGAGTCCTTGACCCAGATGGACCTCCTAAGGAAGGACACAGCCATGCAGACCTCAGGCTGCAAGAAATGCTTGGTGCCTTTCTTTAAGGCTGAAGACACTGGTGGCCTCACCTAAGGGAGGTGCCTTGTAGTGGAGGCACTGAGCCACCAAGTGAAGGACCAGTGGGAGGACAGGGAGACAACAGAGGATCAAGGAAGATAAATAGGAGATAGCCCAGTTCCTTGCAGAGATCCTGCAAAAATAAGTATCCAAACCCAGAATAGCAAGTATGGAGGAACCATGAAAGTTTTTCTTGCAGAGATGAAGATTATGAAGGTGAGGTGGCTGGAAATGTTTGTCTTTTGGACAAAAGGGAAAACATTAACTATACAGAGATAAAATTTATTTTTAGTCCAATTACTGTTTTATCTGTAATGAACTGTAATGAACTGTAATTTAACTGTAATGAAAACAGAACAGTTTTTATCAATCTAGTTACAGTAATATCAACACTATCAATCCAGAGTAATACAGAAAACTCTATTAATGATATTGTTAAAATTGTTATGCAGGAGAAAAAAAAACCACCAAACCAAAACCCCAAAGAAAGATAGAATGATAGAATAATTTCAATTGGAAGAGACCCTTAATATCATTGAGTCCAACCATTAACCTAACACTGCCAAGACCACCACTAAAACATGTCCCTAAGCGCCACGTCTGCACATCTTTTAAATACCTCCAGGGCTCTAGGAAATAGTGTCAAAGGCTTTACTAAAGTCTAGGTAGACAACATTCACAGCCTTTCCCTCACCCACTAAGCGGGTCACCTTGTCATAGAAGGAGATCAGGTTAGACAAGCAGGACCTGCCTTTCATAAACTATGTGACTAGGCCTGATCACCTGGTTGTCTCGTATGTGCCGCGTGATGGCACTCAAGATGATTGGCTCCATAACATTCCCCAGAACCAAGGTCAGACTGACAGGCCTGTAGATCCCTGGACCCTCCTTCCAGCCCTTCTTGTAGGTCGACATCACATTTGCTAACATCCAGTCAACTAGGACTTCCCCAATTAGCCAGGACTGAGCATAAATGATTGAAAGGGGCTTGGTGAGCACTTCCACCAGCTCCCTCAGTACCCTTGGGTGGATCCCATCCAGCCCCACAGACTTGTGTGTGTCTAAGTGGTGTAGGAGGTCACTAACCATTTCCCCTGGGATTATGGGGGTTTCATTCTGCTCCCTGTCCCCATCTTCCAGCTCAGAGTCCTGGGTACCTGGAGAACAACTGGTCTTACTATAAAAGACTGAGGCAAAGAACACATTAAGTACCTCAGCCTTTTCCTCATCCTTTGCCACTATGTTTCCCCCCACATCCAATAAAGGATGGAGATTCTCCTTAGCCCTTCTTTTCCTGCTAATGGATTTATAGAAACATTTTTTATTGTCTTTCATGGCAGTAGCCAGATTAAGTTCTGGTTGGGCTTTGGCCATTCTAATTTTCTCCCTGCATAACCTCGCGACATCCTTGTAGTCCTCCTGAGTTGCCTGCCCCTTCTTCCAAAGGTCATAAACTCTCTTTTGTCCTTTGAGTTCCAACCAAAGCTTTCTGTTCAGCCAGGTTGCTCTTCTTCCTGGCTGGCTTGTCTTTCGGCATATGGAAATGGCCTGCTCTTGCGTCTTTGAGATTTCCTTCTTGAAGAATGTCCAGTCTTCCTGGACTCCTTTGCTCTTCAGGACTGCTTCCCAAGGGACTCTGTCAACCAGGCTCCTAAACAGGCCAAAGTCTGCTCTCTAGAAGTCCAAGGTGGCAGTTCTGCTGATGCCCCTCCTTTCTTCTCCGAGAATCAAAAACTCTATCATTTTGTGATCTCTGTGCCCAAGACAGCCTCCAACCATCGCATCACCCACAAGTCCTTCTCTGTTTGCAAACAACAGGTCCAGTGGGGTGCCTTCCCTACTTGACTCATGCACCAGCTGTGTCAGGAAGTTATCTTCCATGCACTCCAGGAACCTCCTAGACTGTTTCTTCCCTGCTGTATTGTATTTCCAGCAGACATCTGGTAAGTTGAAGTCCTCCACGAGGACAAGGGCTAGCAATTGTGAGACTTCTCCCAGCTGCTTATAGAATATTTTGTCTGCCTCTTCATTCTGGTTGGGTGGTCTATAACAGACTCTCACCATGATATCTGTCTTGCTGGCCTTCCCCCTGATTCTTACCGATAAACACTCAACCCTATCATCACCATCATCAAGCTCTAGATAGTGAAAAAACAACCTTCCTAGTATCTACCTTGTTTCTCCAGTGTTATGTTTTACCCACCCCTCTGGATCCAAGTTGGACAGCTTTAAAATTCCTCAAGGAAGGGCATGAGGGAGTATTACAGCTAATCAGCAGCATCCTGAGGTATTCACTGTAAGTAAGCTGTTCAGAGTATGGGTTTCTTCCTCCATCCCCTCTGCTTGGACTATCTGCTGAGGTTTTCTTTTTACAACCTGGGTGTGGGTCTGCTTGGGGTTTCTTATTAGTCTGCTGTGCTCCCAGTAGTTTCCAAACAGTGTTTAGAAATCCTATAACAGCCTTCCCTCATCTCAGTGAACACAAAGAAATACTGCCTGTTATGGTGGGATCACTTTGGGGTGTCACACCTTCAGCTAATACAGTATTTACAGGGCTTCATCTACAAGAGGTCAGGCAGTGGTCATTTTACCACTAGGGAACATAAAACCAGCTCAGGCCAACATAAGCCCAGACAGGTCCTGAGAGTCTCCACTACCAGGTGGTCAATACAAAGCCTGTGGATTTCTACTAGCAATGTAAAATACCTACAGAATGCGACTTCTAGCAACAGAAAGAAATCTCTTTGTCCATATGATGATATCCACTTACTAAATAGGTATAGTGCCACATTAACAGGCAAAGACAAACAAGTTCCCTCAAGGATGTCACCAGAGTAAAAGACATCTCTGACCCACATGTCAGCACGGACATGAAGTGTCTGGTGATCATCTTTGAAATATCATGGCAATTGGAGAAGGTTCCTCATCACTGGAAAAAGGCAAATATCACACACATCTTTGAAAAGGAAAGAAGGAAGATCTGGGGAACATCAGTTTGGTGAGATCCACCTGTGACAGGTATGCTTCACACACACACACACACACCCCCCACCCTAATAAGGATCGGGGCTTTTAACATGGCGATCACAGGCTTTTCACGCCTCATTTTCTCGCCTTTTGTGCTCTGCAGTACCCCCAGGCATGCACACACCTCGGCAGGGGAGCAGGAGAGGCGGAACCCCTCGGTCACCAGACGAGGTCCACAGCCATTGAGGTGCCTTGGCTCGGAGAAGCTTCTAGATCATGACCAGTTATGACCACAGCTCAGATCCGACTGAGGGTATAAATGGGGTGCTGCTGGAGATCCCCTTTGAATGTGGTCTTCTTGGTGCAGTGGGGATGTGTTTGGGACCTCTCCCCTTGGGTTGGGGCACTGCCCGAGGAAACTTTCTGGGATTGAGTGCCCTCACCTGCTTTGGTGAGTGCTTTCTTCTGGATAGAACCTTGAGTGAGCCCTCCACTCCCGCCGGCCCCCCCAGGTGAGTGATTCTATCTTCTAGGTACCCACGAGAGAGAGAGAGAGTTTCCCCCTTTTTCAGTGAGTGTGTGTGCGCACTTTGAATCATCATTCTTGTGTGTATTGTTGTGTAGTAACAATACTCTGACTGATGCCTCAAACCTGTTATACGTTAAATGTTATCAGAGTGTTGATTTCGGTTTACCCCTGTTTCTCATTGGTTTCTGTTGTGTGGTTTTGGCTGTTTTGTGAAATAAAGTTGTTTGAGCTTGTCCCTCATTTGAGTTAGTTTTAGTGTACCTCCAATACACCACCTCATTCCCCAGCAAGGTCCTGGAAACCGTTTTGAAGCATGTGAAAGATGAGATGTGATTGGGAAAGCCAGCATAGATTTCTCAAGCAGAAATCATGCTGGACCAAGGTCTTGCTTTCTGTCTGAAAACTGCCTCCATGGATGACAGGAAAGGAGTAGATGCTGTTTATCTTGACTTTAGCAAAGCCTTTCCCACTCTCTCCCACAGTGTTCTTTTCCCATATTCATTAAATACAACTTCAGCAGGCTGTATTGGTTGTACTTCTTAGCTCAAAAGATTTGGATCAACAGTGGAAATTCAAAAAGTGACCAGTTACAAGTGGTGTTCTTCAGGGGCTGATGTAGAAGTGATGCTGTTTAACATCTTCTCTAATGACTTAGATGAGAGGATAGAATCCACCCTTGGAAATTTCATGGATGACACCAAATGATATAGAGTGACTGCATCAGTGGACAAGGGAAAAACTACTTGGACTTCTGTAAGGCCATTGACATGGTCCCACACGACATTCTCAGTGCTAAATTAGATATGGATTTGATGGATGGACTGTTAGATGGATAAGGAATTGCCTGAATGGCCACATCCAAAGAGTTTCAGTCAATGGCTCAATGTCCAAGTGGAAACTAGTAACAATTGGTGTCCCTCAAGGGTCCATACAGGGACCAATACTATTTAATATCTTCAGTGACATATAGTGGGATTGAGTGCACCCGCAGCAAGTTTACAGCTGACACCAAGCTCAGTAGTGCAGTTGATACACTAGAGGGAAGGGATGCCATCCAGAGGGACCTTGACAGGCTTGAAGAGCAGGCCCATGTGAATGAACCTCATGATGTTCAAGAAGGCCAAGTGATTCTATGATTCTATGAAATTAGGGAACCGGTCAGTGTTCTACAAGACTGGGCTGCCATTTGGAGGAAGCTTGACAGGCTGGAAGAGTGTGCCAGTCCTTCCTTTAATGAATGTTGAGTTTCCACAAAGCTGAAACTAAAAAAACCCGAAAGTTCAAAGTTTTGTGTCTGTACCAGAATAACCTCATATGACAGTATAGGCTGAGGACCAACAGGCTTCGAAGGAACTTTGCATAAAAAAGGCCTGATGATCCTGGCAGATGAAAAATTGGACACGATTCAAAAGTAGGCTCTTGGAGCTAAGAAGGCCAACTACCTAGAAGGCTTTATTAGCCTAGCATAGCATCGCCATCAAGTTGAGGAATTGATTCTCACCCTCTTTCAATTGTAAGGCTGCATCTGGAATACTGTATCCAGTTTAGGCTCCCCAGTATAAGAAAGACAAGATATTGGGTAAAATTCAGTAAAGAGTCACCAAGATGATTAGGGGGCTGGAGAACATGACATTCAAGAAGAAATTATGGGACCAGGATTTCTTCAGCCTGAAGAAAAGGCTAAAGACAAGCCTAATTACTGTCTTCATCCACTGAATGGGAGGTTATATAACAAATAGAGCCAGACTGTTCTCACAGGTGCAAAGTGAAAGGACGAGAGGAATCCAGCTGCAAAAAGAGAAATTCCAATTAGATATTAAGCTTTTTTTTTTCCACTGTGAGGGGCCACACATTGCAATTCCCATCCTTGGAGATATTTGAAACTCAACTGGACACAACCCTGTGGTATCAATTAGGTATTGAACTTTGAGGTTAAGTCAGACTTCAGATTTGGTCTTTTCCTTTTTAATATATTTTTCTGTTATCAAGAGTTCAAAGAACAAATCCTCAGTGTAATTATATTACTTTCACACTGATCATGAAAAATTACCTTCTCTCAGTTATTTAAAACATCCAGTTAGGCAACCTGCTACTCAAATGCTATGATTTTCTTTAAGTGCTTAAATATGCAGAACCTCTTACAACAGAAATATACTGATTTTGAAATTTTAATAGGCATATTTAAAGAACATATTTTCACTTACACAAATCATTTTTAAGACATACTTAACATGAGTTCAAATTTTTTTCAGCTATGTCCTTTGAACACCAATTTACATGAAGTCTAATTAAAACTGTTTAAGGGCCAAACCATGTGCATTTTTAAAATTAACATTTTTTTACTCCTCATGTTTTGGACAGAATGTTAGTATTTTTTTTCATTTATTTCAACAGTCACTACATTATGGCTACAGAAGCCTGATCAGGGAGTATCATCAAATTCGTGACATTCATTAGAGATTGATCTTTCAGACACCAAGCACCTTAAACACTCATGAACTACAGTGATTACTCCACATTACATTCTATAGTCAGTTCCTTAGACATTCAACTTTTCTTTATTGAGATTTGTAAGGTTGTAACCACCAGCTAGCTAAAATTTTATTGCCTGTATAATCAAATCAGCCTAAAATTACATACCTGTAAAAGATATCATACAACCTCTCTTCCATTCATTTTCAGTATCTCAGATGCCATGTTGCTGTCAACACAGTAAACCAATTTATATGTATATGTATATATGAATATGAGTATTATGGTTAGCTTTGGATGATGTCTGCTTTAAATGCATGTAACAGTAAAAATGATCCAAAAGTATCAGGTCAAGTGTATCAGTTATGACAACTTCAGAAATGTTCGTATGTAAGTAAGAAATGTTCGTATGTAAGTAGGCTTCATCTGCAATTTTTCAGATAATAATTTAATATTGAAATATTTTAGTGAACAAAATAAAAATTTTCAATGTTCTTCACTAGTTTTACATCTGATATCAGATTGATAGCTGGGCAGAAGGATTAAATTTGATCAGGAGCCCCAGAGCAATGTTCGTCACCTAGAATGTGCTTAGTCATTAGGGTTTTATTCTGCTTGTCACATGCTTTTCAGCTGCACAGGAATGTTGCAACCAGTCTCAAGATGCAGGCAGGTGGAATACTGTAGTAGATTTTTTTTGTAGTGTTTGCTTTTGTCTGTGGGATTAAACCGTCAAGCAAATTCTGTTTTATTTAGTTTGGTTGTGTGTATACATCCACATGCACAGATACACATATATATATTAAATAAATACATGATAGTGATGTCTTCTAAATGGACAAAAAAAGTCAGAAGACAAGGTAAAAAGAAGTAGAAGTGTAAATGGGGGATGTTTATTGTGGATATATGCACACTGAAATACAAAACTTATTTGGGAAATTTGACATTTAGGCAAAAATGCTTCAGTGAAGAGAAGAAAAAAAGTATTTAAAAATAATGCATTCTTATTTTGTTTTAATAGGAGCCATGAATGAGTTTGGAAGAAAGTGAATTTCTTTCTGGATCTTGATCAGAGCATTATGAAAATGGTGGAGTTCTGTTTAGTAAACTTTAGTAGCTCATCTTGTACTCTGTCAAGCAGATAAAACAGAGATATGGGGTCATGTCTCCTGGGTTTTATATCTGCTTTGCCCAACAATTCACCATATGACATTGGAACTAAGAAAGATCCGCAAGTGGATTAGACATAGTGACATTCTGATGAAGAATCTCTGAGTATGTTGGTCTTAAACACTTAAAAATACTGAAATTTTCATAGTTACAAAAAACTGACCTCAGTGGTCTGATCCTAGTAGCAAATGGACTCTTAAAGCCCACTCTTACCAGTAGAAAAGCATTAAGCACTCACACTTTAAATACTTCAGTAGTCCAAATGACTGCCTTGACACAGATGTCAGAACAAGTTGTTGTGAAAGTCATGTTACTAGTTTCTTAAGGCTACAAGTATGTTTTGCCTCTTTGTCTAAAGTTTTGATGCTTATACCTTTACTATCTTTTCTCTTGACACTGTACTTTTCCAACAGTAGATTCATGCTCTCAGAAAATATAAAATTTTATGTGCAGTTCAGCTCCTACATTCTTCTAAGTCACTAGCTAATATGTATATGTATTCTTTTTCTGTAATCATTGCTGATACTTCTAATATCCCAAAGAAAAAAATCTAAAAAAACCCTAAACATTCTATGTGTACCATGAATTATTCATTTATATAAGTTTCTTAAATTCTTAAACTTTTGTTAGTGACTATGAAATTATATGTGGCAGAACAATGTTTGTAGCTGTACTTCAGTACTTTTATATTTAAGTCTTGGAGCCTCTGAGAAGAGTTAAGGCAAAGGACAAATGTGTTGAACCAGGCAAGGATTGGTTTTATTCTTCTGTGATGCATGACACACTCTACTGATTCAATGTTAATTTACCTTTTATAAACATGGTCTGTTTCCTACTCTTGATCTGAATTAGATAGATAGAAACTTCTTTTTTCATAGTGAGAGAGGTCAACTGTTGTAACAGCTTGATTTGAAAGGTAATGGAATTCTCATCCTTCAAGATATTCAAAACTCATGGTTATGACCTTGAGAACTTCATCAAACTTTTAAGCTGCTTCTAAATTTGATTTTGGCTTTGTTTTAAGCAGGTATGAGCTGGATGACTTCTAGAGGTCCTTTCCAACCAAAATTATTGTAAGATTCTATGAATCTGGTAGCTTTAAGAATCTCAAACCTTTGTGTGATCAGATATGACAGATACTGGCAGTTTTATTAGTTACCTTTCTTCACTTTCCTATGTTGCCAGAATCTGTTTCAAAGAAACTCCATAGTAAAAAATGGCTATACAAGACCACAAGCTACTCTTGAAAAGCAGCAAAATAAGAACAAGGATATATTTCTGAAATGCAAAGCAAGAAGTTGCAGCTGGTAAAAAACTGCAGTAGATTAACATTTTTGAAATTAAGTGCATTATTCACTTTATCAGAATAATGCAACAGGAGTATATAATTTCTACTAAAAATGAGTAGTAAAGAATACATCAGTTGTCTATAGGTAACACAGTAGAATATTTTGGTAACACAGGTAGATGATCTGAAAAATTTGTTATGATTTCCTAGATGCTTTAGAAAAATGAATGTTTTAATGAGATGATGGGAGGAAAAAAAAAAGAAAAATAAAGTGTTTGTTGTAAACTTAAAACTTACAAAGTTCTAACATATGAAATGTCATGATCATAATCAATGGATTTATGAAAAAATAGTTGAATTCCTGTTAAAATAAAACAGTACTAAAATTGTGAAGACCAAGAAGAATAAATTAGTCTGGGTCCAAATATATTATTTCTTAGACATTATAATTTAAAAAAAAAAAAGAAGATGAAAGAAGAGGAAATAGTTCTTATATAAATCAAGGTTGAATCATCTATCTACTCTCTGAAATATGACCGTGCAAGAAAAAATATTACATCTGACATGATTCAGGAAAATGAATCATTTTCTTGAGCAGAAAATCAGAAATTAAATTAGCACTATTTTTTAAAAAAGGAATGTTTTTTCCTACCTGCAGACTTATTTCAAACCTTGAAGAGATTAATGAGTTATTAACTATCTTCCTATGGTAGAAATTAGTGATGTTGTAACACTTCACAAATCACGGCTGCATTGTTTTTGAATCAAAAATACACCTGAGCTATTCATTGTATTTTTTTTCTTTTCAAACATGAAGAATAAAATGAAAAGTAATTTACCAAATAACTTCTAAAAGATCTGTGATAATTTTTGTTCTTGCAATTTCAACTATGTGTTTCAGACTAAGAAACAGCGTGCATTTCAGTGGTACCATGTAGCTGCATGGTAGTACACTCTCGTCAATGGAGGAAATGCTGCATTGCAGAGTAACATATTTTCCTCCTGCTCTTTCTTCATTATGTGAGATCTTTTATACACTTATCTTGCTGAATTCCAGTGGGAATATTATTTCTAATAAACACACTGAAGTGCTACTCCTAATCATGGGTCTGACCTCTGACCTTTTAGGTTAACCACTGCTTTCCTCCCTTATAATTTGAAATAACTTGAGCATGGTTCTGGGTTTGATTTTGTGGGGTTTTTTTAATGTGGAGTACATAAACTTCAAATAGGCTGATTTTACCTGTTATTTGTATCTCATTCAATGCTTCTTTCTTCATTTATAAACCTGCCAGAAGCTGATGAGAATCATTGAATACATGATTCTAGTTTGTTAAATCCTAACAAAGATTATGTGGTTTGATACTAATCTTTGACTTTGTCCTTCTACCAAAATCCATCTTGATTTATAATTAGTCTCTTAGAATGTAGAACATGTGCTTGGGCTTAAGCACATATCTAAACAACAGTTAAGTTTTTTCTGTTCTTCATGCTTCATAAATGAAGTAAACAAAAAAGCATAATTAAGATTTGTTATAATATGCATGATCAGTGTCACTGTCAGCAGCTAAAACATGTTCTTTTATTCCATTTAAATGAATGATAAAACATCTACATGTGAGAGTAAATACAAAGCTAAAACCAAAGGTTGTTTTTCTCTGTGTGCCAACTTCCTTGAGAACAAGTATACTGAGGTCAAGTAAAAGGAACTCTCTTGCAGTTAATGGGACATTACTATGGATAATTTATTCTGAAGTGAAGAAGCCTCACTCTAAGTGTGGCCATTTATGCATAGGCTTTCTATTTTTAAAAAATTATTATGATTATACTATCACTTCACCATCAAGTCCAAATTAAATGATGGAGCAAATGACTGGTAAATAGGTGAAAAAATAACAATTCTTCCTCTCTCTTTGCAGTGAAATAATGTATTTAATAATGAAATTAATTTCTTACTTGGGTTTAATGGGAAATAACTCTTTGCACATATCACATTTTAATTATTTTGAAACTATACTAATTGAAGCAACAGTTAGGCTGCTTCCTGAGAGCATTTAGGCTCTCAGGAAGTGACCGCATGTCCACATTGTGGAGGAGGTGCAGTCTCAAGTACGATTTGTATCCCTGGTTCCAGGCAGACTAGACTATGAGACCAGATGGAGTTCACCACAACCTATCTTTCTGTCATACGAGATTCACAAGTCTCATCCTGAACAGGAGGTGCTTCAGGTCTCACTTGACAAATTTTCAGAGTCCAGCCCATGCCGAGCATTCAAAACCAGAGAGTTTGTGACTGCTCTGCAAAGTAAAGAAAAACATGGAAAGGGAGGAAAGGTCCCTAGTCTTTCTGATACAGAGGTTCATTCCATATTTTCAGAAATTAATTTAGAATTACAGATGTTTACAGCACATTTTAAAGTAGAACAAAATGTTGTTATAAACATTTATAATTCAAAGATGATAATACTTATTTAGAAGTAACTGAATATACATATTTCAAATAGTTCTGGCTACCTGCAGATGATGGTTAGTTCTGATATTCTTTTATTTGCCAGATCCTGGGACACAATAAACTATATTCTCTTTCCTATTGTTATTAGGAACAAGATCCAGAGGATCTTTTTCTGATTGTCATGAAAAAGCTTATCCTGTGATGCTTACACTGCAATAGAGTTGTTTTGCTCATATTCTTAGTACTACAATC
Organism: Ciconia boyciana; assembly: GCF_034638445.1. Taxonomy (NCBI): domain Eukaryota; kingdom Metazoa; phylum Chordata; class Aves; order Ciconiiformes; family Ciconiidae; genus Ciconia; species Ciconia boyciana. The sequence goes on from NC_132934.1 coordinate 180,876,005, forward strand.
CCTTCTCTCCTTGCAGAACAAGAAATGTTCTGAAGAAATGTTCTGAAGAAATGTTAACAGTGGCATAAGGTTCTGTATGGAATAAATGCAGAATTGCTGTCTTCTATCAGCTGCCCATGAATGTGGAGGCAGTGTGCTATGCACTGAAACTGCTATACAATAATGCACTTCTCACTTTATCAGTTTTTCTTGTCAGTGGGAAATTAATTACACAGCTCTTATTTGGAAAGTTATCAAATTAGTTAATCCATGTATCAGGACATTATAGAAATACTGCCTGTTGTACATTATAGAACTTATAAAGCATAGTACTTTGAAGAGAAGGAATGGTTTTTTTTCAGTATGTAAATATATGTGGAGTGTTAATATTTGAGTTGTCAAGAGCTGCTACTCAGGAGTATGAAGCAAAGTTGATGAAGCATTTTAAGACCAATAACACTTTTTGTCATCATTGTACACAACCTATCAGTGTACAGTTACACCAGTTAACTTCAGACAAGCACCTATGTGCAGTGGTGACATGGCTGCACAATCTCTGTTTGTTCTTTGATTCTCTTTCTTACAAAACATCTGTAGCGTAACTGTGAAACCATGACATAAAAAGCAATGACAATCTTAAAAATCTGCAGGAGTTTTTTAATAGATGGAGACCTATCACTCAGAAAAGGAACACTGAATAGGAGTGATGGTAGTTTTGGCAGCTGTAAATTCCTGTTTCCAAATTCACATCACCAAGGCACTACCTTTCTCTAAATGACAGGGCAATGGTTGTAGAGATAAAGGTGCAGTGAATGAGGGATAGACAGGCAGAGGGAGAAAGCAAATGGAACTAGACAGAATGGACACAGGAGAACTAGAAATACCAAAGAAAAGGCAATGCTGAGGGAAAAGATTGTGACTTTCTTTTTGAGATAAACTGCATTTTTTTTCATCTGTGCCTCAGAATGTATAAACATTTATTTGCCTCTTTGATATGAGCAGCACTAATATATACTTCACTATGTATGAAGTTCTTATTGATGGAGACTAAAGCATCCCAGGAATAGCTGTCACATTTTTATTAATATTAAAATATATTTCTCTGTTTCTTTCTACTGTGTTTATATAATCCCACTGTCTGAAATGGTAGAATCAAAAGTCTTCAAAAAATGTATAAAGCTAGGACACCCAAAGTGTACAATTTGCTCTGTTGATGAAGGGTTTGTTTATTGACCATATGAAAGCATGAAGACTTAATGAGCATTAAATTTTAAAATATCATGTGTGCCATGTGATAATAATAGTATTGTCTTATTGAAACAATAAGACACATATTACTAGTGAGAAACTCCTCTCACAACTGGTCATTTAAGGAGCTATTGATTTAATGGACCTTCTAGGAATGAAGAGTGTTTAAAAACATGAAAACTGCAAAATCCATGACTTAATGATCTCTTAGTCCTGAGATTTTTTAATGACTAATGATACCTATATTAATTTTTTTAAAGTACTTTGGTTTGAGATGGATTAAGTCTATTTTATATAATCTTCTGATCTGAAGAAAAACAAAAAAACAAAACCCTCCAAACCAAAACAGGTTAATTTCTTTAATCTTAGCACTTTCTTGTCCAAACCCATTGCTAAGTGTTATTAGCGTTGTTAACTCTGTCCAGTTACAGTACTATACGTTCCTCCTGGATTTGTTCTTCTAGAACTCCTGTACAGATTGTTAGAGTTAGATTTAAAATAGATCAATTTTCCTCTATTCATTGACCATTCTATACCTCATAATGCTAAATTTTAACAGAATGTTGTTGGCACAATGATGCAGGGAAAAAAAATGATTTTTTTAAATTTTATTTTATTTTTATTCATTCATGTAATAGTTTGGGAATTGATTACTAAAGGGTGGAAATAAAAACAAGCACTTATAATTACCAAGATGAGAATACAATCTCAGCAGATAGCTGTAGTTCTGCTATGAGCATTTATTGTGTTCTTTGGTGTACAGCCCAATTCCACCTCATAGCCAAATATAAATTATTTCTATATCAGTCTATCAGAGTGGAGTTCTCTTCTGCATGATAGAAATGGGTAATATGGCACCTCTGAAAAAGGAAATTTAATTTGATTAATTATTTTCCACATGTTAGGATTGCTTTAGCTGCAATGCTGCAAGTAGGTTTACAGTAAGTCAGTGTTCCACTCGTTAATACTTATGAGCAGACATCATTGTAGATCCAAAGTCCTCACAAGAAGGTGAACATTAATAAAAGAAGAAAATTAAATGTGTTTATATGAGTTTGTGTGTTTGCAGCAAAAACGCTCAAAACTATTTGATTATTTATATTACCTTACAGCACCAGAACCCTTTTTCCTGTCAGAATATTTGTGGCATGTTATTTACTGCTTTAATATATTACAATCCCACATGGTCTTCTAGGAGACTGCAAGGTAAATTTCAAAATGGTGAGTAGGAAGCAGATCTGCCAACCTCATTAATTTAATGTCTAACTGTAAATTTATTCACAGTGGTCAGGTGTTATTACAGTTAGTCGTGCCTTTATAAAAATGGAGGACTAAATTCTTCTTCCTACTGCACTAATACATATTTCCAAAAAGACATTTTGACTGCATACCAATATTATTAAAAGTGAAAAATCATCCATGTTTGTTCTGTGTAGAGAAAATATTCCCCTTGGCTAAGAGATTCTGTTCAGCTTTAGAGATACTTCTTTTCTTTAAAATGGAAGATGGATAGGATACGTTCAAGCTTTTTTGCTTCAAAGAAAAGATAGTATATATTGCCCTGGCCCACCAGGACAGTGTACACTCTCAGTAGTTATATCAGTTTACTTTGAGATTTCTGCTGTCATCCAACATATGTGAAATTTGATTCTCTTCAGTCTAATGGATAACTAAGCCAACTAATTTTTCTACCTTTGACAGGAAAAGAATTCAGTACATACGCAAACAAAATTCAAACTTTATTACAACATGTTGCCTTTTGTTCTGTAAATACATGGGCTTCAGGGAGAGTCAAGCAAGGAAACTGATCCCTAAATCTAGGCCACTAAATTTGTCTGATAAAGAAAGGATTATAAAATATTTCCCATGTAACAGATGTGTGTGTTTTATTTTTCTCTTTCTTTCTCTATGTTTTTAAGAAAGGTAAGTAGCAAACATGTGGCTTACACAAAGAACTAATAATAATTATTCAATTTTTTTACTGGAACGTTAGAAAACTAATGCCATTATTGGGATTGACACAGCAGTTGTAAAAAGAGTCAAAAAAAGTCTGATTTTTTTTTCCCCACAGCTTTAAAGGTTAGGGTAAGGCATCAGTGGTTACAATAACATTGTAAATATATGTGTGTGTATATGTATACACACACAGACAAGGTGAGGATGATAAACAAGTGTAATCACTGGCAATTTTGCCTGAAAATTCCTTGACTTTAAAACTGCAAGTGGATATCTGTACTGCAGATTTGTCTGTCTTTCCCCCACCCTCCCAACTATGCTATGGTTTATCATTTCTTTTAAATTTACTTCGATATTTATTTTAAATGTAATTACTTCTTTCCCATCTTTTCTAAAAATAACTTGAGAGATGAGAGTCACCCTGGAAGGAACTGATAAGGTCATAATTTTTTTTTTTTTCCTTTTTCAATGACATATTTTAATGCTTTGTAGCTGGGGAAAGCTTGAGTGTAGCCTAATGAGGCTCATTATTAATAGAACTGTCTGGTTCTGATACAAATGAAAGTTTTTCCTATCTTTGGATTGTTATTCTTGTATGTTGAGCATGTAATCATTTAGAACAGAAGAGAAAAGATGGCAAAAGCATAAGCAGCAAAAAAAATAGTGTGATATCGGAACAACACTAAGGCAACGTTAAGGCAATACTGTACTGTATGAGAAGAAGATAGGAACTGCCGTCATAGATGATATTCCTTGTCTGTCATCAATACTGACAATTTTCCTGCTTCTTAAAAAGAAATAGAAAGTGTCATTATCATGTCAGAGCATTGTATACAGTGTAAGCCTGAGTTTTTCTAGGATTGCAATGTAGTTTTGTTTAACATCATTTTATGAAGACTAGTTTTAAAAATAGGTATTTGATTTTGTGCTTCTTTTAGAGCGTAGATAATAGATATTCTGAGTTTGGCAATAAGTATTGGCTGGTCTTCTTCCAAATAATATTCAACTAATTGTTCCCACATTTTTTTATTTCCATGTACAACTTCCCTCTGAACAGTGCTCATGTGCACTGAATGTTCTCTAATGAGACACTAGAGGTGGTCAAACACTGACGTAGGACAGGTAACTGGTTTCTGATCATCCCATTAAAATTCAAAAAATAACAAAGAATAATCAGGATTTGCTGAAGAAATTTTAATTTTGAGCTGTATTTCAAACTAAGGATCTAGTGATCACTTAGAAAGTGATCCTTTCCTAAACTTAGGGTGTCATTCAGTACTGTTCTCCAGCACTAATTGTTAGAAAAATATTCTTTGCATCCCTTCAGAAATGTAGCAGTCACAGAGAATGTTAGAAAACAGATTTTACCTCTGATCAACAAAAATAACTCAATGTCACATGTGAATAATGTTTAAAATAACACTTTAATAAGAAACTTCTACTGAATGCCATGGAAATGAACAAATGAAGCAGATGAAGATCTATTGCAACAACTCACATGCATGAGATTAGAAAGATGACAGTGAAAATACAAAGAATTAAGGAATCCAAACAACTTAGAGTGAGAGAAGAGGAATGAATGGACAAAGATCAATAATGTTGAATGCATCTGAGCTGTCAGGCACCAGCAAAGAATTGATTGATCCAGAGCCTGAACTAATTAAATTGTCATTGGTCACCTATAGCCCTCCAGTTCAAATACTGTGTAGATTTCTAAAACAAGCCTTGATCTTTGGAAGCAATAAATAGATGGTAGTGTGATTCAATTAGATTAGTACTCATCTGTCTAAAAGACTATTTTTCATGTGAAGGTAGGCTTACAGTAAGGTTTCAGCTTTACTGCTAATCACCATTCATAGCTTTCTATTCTTTTCACACCACTGAAGTTCTATTAACAACATAAAAATATCAAAATAAGCTATACTAACACTTAAGGATTTATAATTCTTGCCATTTTTCTCAGTCTACACTTTTGCCATATACTTTTCAGCACAGCTTTGTATATTTATTCTATATAATTGTATCTTGTATTGCTCAAATTACATTTAAATGAATTACTTGTTATTGTACTGTTTTCTTCAGAGTTGCCTTTCATTTCATTTCATAGCTATGTTGTTTTTCTTAATTACCAGCTTCCTTTTCTGATGGCCAAAGGTTTTCTTGTTTCTTTATCTTATTGACTTTAGCCAAATTTAATACAATATTCATTAAATTCATGTCTCACTATGTTCTTCCTGACATGAGTTAAAGAGATAACATTCACCCATGTTCATTCCTTCTTTTTTTACTTTTCTTTCTTTATTTCTGATTCTCTTCTCACTTATCAGTATGTTGAGCTACACTTTCCCTTTCAGATCATTCCTGGAAGTGATGTCAAGGTCATACTTGCTTGAAAATTCATTTCAAATGAAATGGTAGAGGTTTGCAAAGCTGCACAAGAGATTTAGGTCCCTTTATTTTATTTAAAGTTCAGTTATTGGCCAGAGGTCCAGGAAGACTTATTAACTTCAAAATCCTTAATTTTAAGGATGGAAATACTTGCTTTAAGATAAATAGATATTCTAATGCATAAATATAAAATTATATTTTCATATTTTTCCTTAACTTTTTAGATAATCTGTGGTAAATCTGTCAAGTTCAAGGTGAGTCTTTTGATTGTCTGTGATTGAAGCTTCACAGGGATCGAGTGATTCTTGTGTTTCATTCAGTGATTTTCAGCACAAGGCAAGTGGCTGAATGTACAGGCTGGTTTTACAGAATCACCTGTAGACAAAGTGTTTCTCTAACAATTTAAAGTATTTCATATTTCCTTGACTTCTTGTATTCTTTTTGTTATATTCATGACTATTCTTATTTTAGATAAAACATACTTGACTATAGGAGAAGTTTTGGTCACATAATCCATCAACCATCATAAATACATTGTCTCTCAAGTACCTCTCATTTTAATGCAAAGGCCAACAATTACTACACATCAGAGAAAAACATCTTACTCTCACTGACAAATTAATAAAAATATTAATTTTTAACTCTGAATAAAAAAATATTCAATGTTAAACTGTTACTATATATGAAATTTACCATGTTGATTGGTGTTATTTCACTGTTTTTTTCATATTCATTTATACCCATCTTGTGCCTCTTAATTTATAATTAAATTCTAATCTGTTAGAAGAAGGAATCACCTGTTTAAATTTTCACAGTTGTAGCACACAGTTATTGTTCACAGTTACAATGGACTATTTCCTCACAAAAGATAACAGGCAAGATATATATGGTTGCTCACTTTAAGCACCCACCTTTGTCTAATAATACCAACAAGTACCTGCTTAAATATGGTAGAATGATTGAGAGTTTTTAGTTATTTTTTTCTCCATTAATTTTTGAAGAGAAGCTAGAATCACTGTAGTGCACTTACAGGGGAGCCAACTTATGTTAGTCAAGACAAAATACATAAGAACATGGATATTTCTGACTAGGATCTTGAGCAACATTCAGTAGTACACATCAGTCTCCTCTATACACTCGGTATTCAGAACACAAGGATCTACTCTGAGAGTGTCCCATCTGTGAAGCTGATGAATAAAAAGAAATCTGGAGTTATTCTTTGACGGGTATTGTTGTATGTGGAGCCCATTTGTCAGATACAAGAATGATTCTTACTCAAGTTTTCAGAGAGAGAATGGTAAGCAAATACTTAGTTTATTTAATCTCAGTATTAGTTTTTGTTATAAGTGAGTTACAGAGCACTTTCACACTGATGGCATTTCAAACAGTGTTCAAAAATATGTACTAATGACAGTAAGAATATGAAGAAACCCAATATATGCTTTGTGGGACCAAGGTTCCAGTGTATGTTTAAGTGTAACAAGGCATATGGCTTGAATTGGAATTGAACTCACTTGTATGCCTTCAATGCATCCAAACTCAGATTAATTTGTAGGCATCTGCCCAAATTCAGATGTTTACAGTATAACATCAGTATCAGAGCTAGTCAGTCTAGGTTACGTATACAATCACTGGTGGGAAATAGGCACGTTAACAATGTGATTCATCGTATTCTTAAGTGGGTGTTTAAAACAGGCAGGGTGAATCACATTGCAAGATTGCCTATTTTTCTGCATTCATGAGGAAGGGAGCCTAGGTCTAGATGTCTGTGTAGAACATGCTAACAGTTAAATGAGAAAAATCCTACCCAAAACAGTAGTGAATTAGTTCCAATATCATTGTCTTGTTTTCTCTTTCAGTGTTATTTCTTACTTTTCTCTTCTCAATCTCATTAATTTAATTTTGTGTTTAGAAGGCTTTTGGTTGTTTTGCTTAACTGAGTTTCTTAGATATTTGAGTCCCTCATATTATTACTGTTGTTATATGTAATTATATGGGTTTTACTTTCTAAGCAGTTCTTCTACCTACAGTATAAAATATGATTGAGGCACTATTGTATCACATAAAAATGAAATTAATAAAGTTTATTTTTCTAAAGATTCTATTCTAAAATATTACATTGCATGCATTCTGTGAAGGTTTGTCCTTAAAACCCAAACCACTTTTATTAACAAAACATTTATTTCCAAGAGAAAAATACGTGTTACATTTGAACTCAGTAAAGATTTTATTTATCCTGATGTTTAAAATCCTTTAAAATAGGATGTCTATAATGGAAAGCATGATAAGAAATAAACTGAATCATCAGTTCAGAGATATATTGAGAAACACTAATTTTAAAACTGTTTCTGGAATCACGGCTATAAATATGGTTTGCTATATTACACCTCAGAAGAAGGAAGATTTAAATGTGACATCCAGAATTTTAAATGAAAATGGTTTACATATTCTGAATATTTATAATGGCTAAGACAGCTAGCATGTGTTTACTTTGAGATTACAGTGATTAAAAAAATACATTTTGATACATATTTCCAGCAGAGACCTTAATTACTACAGGAAGAAGTATATGCTCCAAAACTGGTATACAATTTGTGACCTCTCATACTAATGCCCATCATATTATATATTAGTTTTATTTAACTTTTTCTGCTATTCTTAACATTCTTAATGAGTATGACCTATGCTTCCATAGCATTAACAAAATAAAGTAACTTTTCTGAAAAATGCCCTTACTAAAACTGATGCAAAGCACCTCAGAAACTAGGTTCACATCACTGAGATATGATTATTGGATTGTCTTCATTAAAAATCAAGCTGTGTTGCTTTATCGGTGTACATTTTCCTTCAGTGTTTGTTTGCATGTTTGTTTGTTTGTTTTTAAAGCAAGTTTTAGGTATGAACAGATTTCTTATTTGGTAGAACAGAAAAAACTGCAATTTGATACACTTTACGTAGCTGGTAGAGACTAAAAGGCCTTATAATTATATGAAACTGGTAAAGATCAGAAACAGGTTTTCCTGTGTATAAGATTGTCTATTCTCAATCTTTGATGCTCTTTTATCTAATGAGTAGTATTTTGAGAACAAGATAGAATTTAATTGCATTTTTTAAACAAGATCTAACTTAAGGTATATTAAAAAAAATACCTTTGAGGAGCTACAACATTAACATCTTTTAAAGAGACTTCTTGATGACCAGTCAAGCTGAGGTGGATCTGTTGTCCTAGACATTTAACAAGCAGTATACTGGTATTGAGAAATATAAATACAATGACATAAGTGATTTGGGTTTACTTTTCTATCTGCTTGGCTTTTTTTGTTGTATTTTGTGATGTGTAAGTTTAGTTAGAAACTTAATCATTTTTCCAAGACTTACGAGTCTTTGTTAACAATTGGCAGTTCCCACTGTCATGTTCTTCACCTTGGTTCTCAGTGTTCTAGATTAATTTAAGAATTAAGATTTTTTTTTTTTTTAATATCTGCTTCTTGCCTACACCAGAAGCCAAACATGTGAGTTTAACAGTCCTTGAAAGATCTTCAGTCTTTTATTAACTCCTAAAAGAAGATAATTGCTTTAATTAAAGCCATTGATATTCCCACCTCCCAGCATGCAAATATGTGAAGCTGAAAATAAGGATTTGATTTGTTTGCCTAAACTTAGTTGCCTAATGCTAGGTAAGATACCTTAGGATATCTCACACACTTTATAACCAGTGCTCCAGAAAAGCACAGATCTCATTTAGGTCACATGTCATATCTGTCAGTTACGGATATCTTGGATACCATATGTACCTCAGCTGCTAACAGATACCTTTGGATAGCCAATTGAATTAAGACAGGAAGGATCCTGAGTAAGTACCAAAAAAACAAATGTAGAATTCCTGTTATGCTTGTGCAAGGTCTAAAAAAAACCCAACACATCTTCACTGTGTTTCCCTATATTTACATGAAATAAGAGTTACATGAAAGTAGTCTAGCATTTGTTATTCCATACTTAAGAACCTCCATGATACCAATGAAAAGTTGCCTATTTTATATGAAACTCAATAAAGCAAGACAAATAAAATGTATGTGCAGTATCTGTGAAAGAATCTGAAGATTTTCATTGCAATGATGTGTTTCTTTTCTGAAAGAACAGAAATTATTTGTTGCTTAGCTGAAAATGTCACAGTAGAATAAAAGTAAGATGTGCATTTTATTCATTGAGCTTCTGCTATTAAAAGGACATGGCCATCTTCAGAAAATGGCCCTCTGCCTATCACCTAGTATAAAAAGCATGTTTCAAACTTGTCCAAGATATAAAAGAAACTAGTTTCCTTGAATTTTCTTGACCTCTCTTTTTCTTTCCCCTTTTTATTGTCCTGCCTCTGTTAGACTTTCTATGCTGAAAAATGACAATGGCACATCTGAAGCCAAATTGCGAGCCTGACAGTAGGGAAGAAATAGACAGGAGGCAAAATCACTTTTGTAAATATACTTGAACTTTTCAGGATAAAAGATTCTGCCTGTTGTTTGACAAATTTAATTTTTTCCCTTTCTGTCCTTCTGTGTTCAACTTCCTCTTTGTTATGTTAACACGAGAAATTTTTGAAATGCATTGACATAAAAGTAAATTGGAAGCACTTAGCCATTACTATGTTATAAAACTCTCTTCTGAACTCTAAGCAGAAACTGATGTTCAAAGGATAATAATAGGATTTAAGCTAGTTTGAAACTAATGAACAATAGCTTCATCTGATAAAATGTTTTAAGGGAGAGGGTGGGGTTTAGTAAGGGATTAATGAACTCATTATCAGAACCAGAAAGAAAAAGGAATTTAGACACTTAAACTTTGATCCTGAAAACCCCATTCGGCTGTTTCAATAGGTGCTATAGGGTTGGGTTTTTTCCTTGGTTTGTTTTTTTCTTTTTTTAAAATCTTATTGTTCTTAAGCAAGTGGAAGATCTATTCTGGTGTAATATACAGAGACGTGTTGTTTAATTAGAAGAAGCAAATATGTGCTTTTCTCTTGCCTATTCCTCACTGAACTGTCACAGACTGAAGCAGAGATGAATCTCATTTAACATTGGTCATCCAACAGATAGTATCTAATTTAAGCTTGTTGTCAACAGTGATTTGTCCCTTCCTAAGTAAGATGTCAGACATAATCAGGATGAACCTTCTTTGCCGGTTCTGACTTTTCTTCACAAACTGTAGAGAGAAAATGAACTTAGACTAGATACTAAAGATAAATGATAAAACTTGGATCAAAATGAACCACACTGCAGCTGAAAAGCTTCTTATACACTTTGAGGAGCTCCATCACATGTTTTCAGTTTGTACCTAATTATGCTACACCCCATTAAAGCAATGTGTTCCCTACAAAGATACTAGTATATTTTTTTTTTTCTTAAGACATAGGTGATGCTATCCATCTTTAATAAACATTCCCTGTGATTCCAGGTTGTGGAGTATGAAAAATAATCACCTTTTTACTGCATATAATTAAAACCAAAAAGAAAACCAAAACCAAAACCACCAACCAACCAAGCAACCAACGAAATCTTCTATCTTCAGGGAAGTTAGCTTAGCATCATCCTACAAGCTACGCAGTATAGAGAAGGTAAATGACTGATGGAAAAAAAAAAAATCTCTCTGGGAAAGGGCAAGTATAAGAGTAGGTGTATAAAAATGGACTAAAAAGGAAAACTATATATAGGCACTTTTTTAAAAGGTGTGGCTTCTGATGTCCATGCTATTACTTTTTTTTTAAATTAAATCTAATGACCTTTTAATATAAAATACCTAAAACTTAGTTCTGCACATAACTATCTGAGCCCACAGCAGCATGAATACTCTTTTTCTCTTCTTTTCTACTATACCATGTTTAATTTAAGAAGAAATAAAAAAGTGGTTAATACCCCAAGCAGGGAGATAGATTGCCCATTTTTTATTGTAATTAGAAATAAATGTCTGAAATTATCCACGCCTTTCCTCATCAATACCTTTTTGTGTATTACTGTGCATTAAAATACTGTGTGTTACTCTGTATTAAGACATTCCAATAAGGACTTAAGTCTGCCTTCTATTTAATTTTAGGCATTTAATGTGCAATCTACATGGGAAGCTTAATTATCCTAGTCTCTTTGAATAGTTAGGAACAGAAAGAGACAGTTTGGATTCATGTCACCCAAATGCCTCAAATGCTCATTGGAGACCTGTTAACTATATATAGAGGTGACTAGGCGCTATCTAGGTGTATAAGTAAGTTAAGCATGATGAATCCTGGCCTGACAAATATTATACGATGTCGGCTACCTGGTACATGCAATTCTAACAAATGCAGAGCTTCTACTATTTGGAACATTGTTTGTGAGCTTACACATACAAAAGCAGGTCACGAATTTAAAGGCTACCTCAGAGTGGTATAACTGTAATTTTAATAACACCCAGTTTGTGAGACAGATAAATTTGTATTACACTGATATAGGGCCTAGAGAACTTACAATGAGTCATTTGAGGAGCTGAGCTTGCTTAATCTGAAAAAAAGGAGGCTAAGGGGAGTTATAATACCTGTCTGCAGTATTTGAAGGCCAGTTACGAAACCGATAAAGCCAAACTCTTTCCATTAGACAATACCATAAAAGCCAACAAACAACACAGATTTTCAAGACATAGCTACAAAGATCATGCCTCATCAGATGTACTAGAGAGATCCCTATTTTGGTGCTAGGACACAGGGCAAGTCTTGCCTGACCAACCTAGTAGCCTTCTAGGATGGAATGACAACATCAGTGGGCAAGGGAAGAGATACTGATGTTGTCCATCTGGAGTTCTGTAAGGCCTTTGGCATGGTCCCCCACAACATCCTTATCTCTAATTTGGAAAGATATGGATTTGATGGATGGACTGTTTGGAGGATGAGCAATTGGTTGGATAGTCGCATCCAGAGGGTAGTGGTCAATGGCTCAATGTCCAGATGGAGATGAGCGACAAGTGGTGTCCCTCAGGGGTCTGTACTGGGACCAGTACTGTTTAGTATCTTCATCAAGGACATAGACAGTGGGATCAAGAGTACCCTCAGCCCATTTGCAGACACCACCAAGCTGAGTGGTGCAGTTGACACGCCTGAGGGACGGGATGTCATCCAGAGGGCTGTGGACAACCTGGAGAAGTGGGCACATGTGAACCTCATGAGGTTCAGCAAGGCCAAGTGCAAGGTCCTGCACCTAGGTTGGGGCAATCCCGAGTATCAATACAGGCTGGGGGATGAAGGGATTAAGAGCAGCCCTGAGGAAAAGGACATGGGGGTACTGGTGGATGAAAAACTTGACATGACCTGAGAATGTGCGCTCGCAGCCCAGAAAGCCAACCATATCCTGGGCTGCATAAAAAGAAGTGTGGCCAGCAGGTCGAGGGAGGTGATTCTGCCCCGCTACTCTGCTCTGGTGAGACCTCACCTGGACTACTGCGTCCAGCTCTGGGGTCCTCAGCACAGGAAAGACATGGACCTGTTGGAGCGGGTGAGAGGATGACCACAAAAATGATCAGCAGGGTGGAATACCTCTCCTGTGAGAAAAAGCTGAGAGAGTTGGGGCTTTTTAGCCTGGAGAAGAGAAGGCTCTGGGGAGATGTTATTGCGGCCTCTCAATACTTAAAGTGGGCTTATAAGAAAGATGAGGAGAGACTTTTTAGCAGGGCCTGTTGCGACAGGACAGAATCACAGAATCACAGAATAGTATAGATTGGAGAAGACCTTTACGATCATTGAGTCCAACCGTAGACCAAACACTACCAAGACCACCACTATACCATGTCCCTAAGCACCTCATCCAAACGTCTTTTAAATACTTCCAGGGGTGGCGGCTCAACCATTTCCCTGGGCAGACTGTTCCAATGCTTGATAACCCTTTCAGTGAAGTAAAATTTCCTAATATCCAGTCTAAACCTCCCCTGTGGCAACTTGAGGCCATTTCCTCTCGTCCTATCACTACTTACCTAGGAGAAGAGACCGACCCCCACCTCTCTACGACCTCCTTTCAGGTAGTGGTAGAGAGCAATAAGGTCTCCCCTCAGCCTCCTTTTCTCCAGGAAAAACAACCCCAGTTCCCTCAGCTGCTCCTCATAAGACTTCTGCTCTAGACCCTTCACCAGCTTCATTGCCCTTCTCAGGACATGCTCCAGCACCTCAATGTCTCTCTTGAAGTGAAGGGCCCAAAACTGAACACAGGATTCAAGGTGCAGCCTCACCAGTGCCGAGTACAGGGGCACGATCATTTCCCTAGTCCTGCTGGCCACACTATTTTTGATACAAGCCAGGATGCCATTGGCTTTCTTGGCCACCTGGGCACACTGCTGGCTCATATTCAGGCGGCTGTCAACCAACACCCCCAGGTCCTTTTCCACCACGCAGCTTTCCAGCCACTCTTTCCAAGCCTGTAGCGTTGCATGGGGTTGCTGTGGCCCAAGTGCAGGACCTTGCACTTAGCCTTGTTGAACCTCATACAATTGGCCCCAGCCCATTGATCCAGCCTGTCCAGATCCCTCTGCAGGGCCTTCCTCCCCTCAAGCAGATCAACACTCCCGCACAACTTGGTGTCATCTGCAAACTTACTGAGGGTGCACTCGATGCCTTCATCCAGATCATTGATAAAGATATTAAACAGGAGTGGCCCCAACACAGAGCACTGGGGGACATCACTTGTGACCGGCCGCCAACTGGACTAAACTCCATTCACCACCACTCTTTGGGCCTGGCCATCCAGCCAGTTCTTTACCCAGTGAAGAGTACACCTGTCCAAGCCATGAGCAGCCGGTTTCTCCAGGAGAATGCTGTGGGAAACCATGTCAAAGGCTTTACTGAAGTCTAGATAGACAACATCCACAGCCTTTCCCTCATCCACTACGCAGGTCACCTTGTCGTAGAAGGAGATCAGGTTGGTCAAGCAGGACCTGCCTGTTCTGAACCCATGCTGGCTGGGCTTGATCCCTTGGTTATCCTCTACATGCCGTGTGATGACACTCAGGATGATCTGCTCCATCAGCTTCCTTGGTACCGAGGTCAGGCTGACAGGCCTGTAGTTCCCCAGGTCCTCCTTCCGGCCCTTCTTGAAGATGAGCATCACATTCAATAATCTCCAGTGAACTGGGACCTCCCCAGTTAGCCAGGACCGCTGGTAAATGATGGAAGGGGGCTTGGAGAGCACATCTGCCAGTTCCTTCAGTACTCTTGGGTGGATTTCATCAGGCCCCATAGACTTGTGTGTGTCTAAGTGGTGCAGCAGGTCACTAACCATCTCCCCCTGGATTATGGGGGCTCCATTCTGGTCCCTGTCCCTATCTTCCAACATGGGGGGCTGGGTACCCAGGGAACAACTGGCCCTACTTTTAAAGACTGAGGCAAAGAAGGCATTGAGTACCTCAGCCTTTCCCTCATCCTTGGTCACTGTGTTCCCTCCCCTGTCTACTAGGGGCTGGAGATTCTCCTTAGCTCTCCTTTTGCTGCTAATGTATTTGAAGAAGTATTTTTTGTTGTCTTTTATGGCAGTAGCCAGATTGAGCTCTAGCTCAGCTTTGGCCCTTCTAATTTTCTCCCTGCACAGCCTCGCTACACCTTTGTAGTCCTCTTGACTTGCCTGCCCCTTCTTCCAGAGGCTGTAGACTCTCCTCTTTTTCCTGAGTTCGAGCCAAAGCTCTCTATTCATCCAGGCCGGTCTTCTTCTCCGCCGGCTTGTCTTTCGGCACCTGGGGATAGCCTGCTCTTGTGCCTTTAGGACTCCCTCCTTAAAGAATGTCCAGCCTTCCTGGACTCCTTTGCCCTTTAGAGCTGCCTCCCTGGGGACTCTGTCAGCCAGTCTTCTAAACAGGACAAAGTATGCTCTCTGGAATTCTAAGGTGGGAGTTTTGCTGACGCTCCTCGCCGCTTCTCCACGTATCAAAAACTCTATCATTTTGTGATCACTCTGCCCAAGACAGCCTCCAACCATCACATCACCCACAAGTCCTTCTCTGTTTGCAAACAACAGGTCCAGTGGGGTGCCTTCCCTACTTGACTCACTCACCAGCTGTGTCAGGAAGTTATCTTCCACACACTCCAGGAACCTCCTAGACTGTTTCCTCTCTGCTGTATTGTTTTCCAGCAGGCATCCGGTAAGTTGAAGTCCCCCACAAGAACAAGGGCTAGCAATCGTGAGGCTTCTCCAGGCTGCTTATAGAACAGTTTGTCAGTCTCCTCATCCTGGTTGGGTGGTCTGTAACAGACTCCCACCACAATATCTGCCTTGTTGGCCTTCCCCCTGATTCTTACCCGTAGACACTCCACCCTATCGTCACCATCATCAAGCTCTAAACTATCCAGACACTCCCTAATATACAGGGCTACCCCACCGCCTCTCCTGCCTCGCCTATCCCTCCTGAAGAGTTTATAGCCATCCATTGCCGCAGTCCAGTTGTGCGAGTCATCCCACCATGTTTCTGTGATGGCAACCATATCATAGTTTTCCTGATGTACAATGGCTTCCAACTCCTCCTGCTTGTTGCCCATGCTGCGTGCATTGGTGTAGAGGCACTTCAGCTGGGCTGTCGTCCGTGTCTCCTTCATAGAGGAACACTCCTTATGTGCTTGGAGGTGTTTCACTGGCGTTTTCCTCTTGGCTCCTATTGCATCAGTATCCCCAAGCTCAACTCTGTTCGACTTCAGCTGTGCCCCAGTGTACCCTGCACATCTCAGAGACACAGGCCGAGTGCCCTCGCTGGCACCCACTCCCTCTAACCGTGGCACGTCGTCCCTCAGCTTCCCTCGGGCAAGCCTGATATTATCCCCCTCCCCCTTCGAGTCTAGTTTAAAGCTCTGTCGATGAGCCTGCAAGTTCCTGAGCAAAGATTCTCTTTCCCCTTTGACAAAGATGAATCCCATCAGATGCCAGCAAACCTGGTGCTGTGTAGGCCATCCCGTTATCAAAAAAACCAAATCTGTGGCGATGACACCAGCCATGGAGCCATGTATTAATAGATTGGGTACCTCTGTTTCTTCTAGTGTCACTGCCCACAACTGGAAGGAGAAAGGAGAAAATAACCTGTGCTCCAGAGTCCCTTACTAGCCGTCCCAAGGCCCTGAAGTCTCTTTTGCTTGCCCTAGGACTTCGTGTTGCAGCTTCATTGCCCCCCACATGGAAGAGCAGTAGGGGGTAATAGTCCGAGGGCCATACGAGGCTAGGGAGTATCCTCGTGACATCCTTCACTCGGGCCCCAGGGAGGCAGCAGACTTCCCTAAGAGGAGGGTCCATCTGGCATATTGGACCCTCAGTTCCTCTTAGAAGGGAGTCGGGACCCTCAGTTCCCCTTAGAAGGAAAAGGGGTAATGGTTTTAAACTAAACAAGGGTAGATCCAGAATAGATATAAGGAAGAAATTTTTTACAATGAGGGCGGTGAAACTCTGGAACAGGTTGCCCAGGGAGGCTGTAGATGCCCCTTCCCTGGAAACATTCAAGGTCAGGTTGGACAGGGCTCTGAGCAACCTAATCTCATTTATGATGTTCTTGCCCATGGCAGGGGGTTTGGACTAGATGACCTTTAAAGGTCCTTTCCAACCCAAACCATTCTATGATTCTGTGATACAGAACTCCAGACTTCCCCTCAAACCGCCAACAATTCTATGATTCTTTGACTGTATGATACAGGATTCTACAGCATCAAAGAAAGCAAATGAATGTTTCACTTTTCGAGTGTCTGTGTGTTGTTTGTTCTGTCTTCTCTAAAGTATTTGGATGTGAGGAAGATAAATATCAGCAACCTGCCACTTTAGCTAGAATTCTGGCCTTCAGCTGAGTCTAAGAGCTCAAAATGATATGTCAAAGTAGTTCTGAATCTTTTTGAAAGAGTGTATATTGCTTCATTTATTTAATCGGTGTTGCACTCTCATATCCATTGCCTCTATTTGTATCTCAGTTTTTGTTTATGCTAACATCTGTTGATGTTACTCTGGCAGTAAGTTGTCTAGAAAATAGTAAGAATCAGTTTCTTTCATATGTAATTTTGCTCATGTTTTTAACTGAAAAATATGTGATCAAAAGTATACATCTTTGTCTAATTTGCACTGTTTGTGTATGATAACTATTTTTACAAGCATAAATCATGTCTTTTTGTGTCAAGGTCAATAGTGGATCAGTTATTAGCTCTAGATATGTGAATAAGGTTGGATGAAAAGAAATACGAGTTGCAATTTCAAAATATATCTTTTTATAACCTTGGTATTCTGATACTCAGATTCTCAGTAAATGGAATTTATTGATTTTAGGATAGATAGTGATGAGTCAAAAACAAAGCAGGAGAGGACTAATTCAGCTCTGATGAGACTTAACATCAAGCTATTCAAGAATGGAAATACAAAGATAAATGATCAGCAAAGCTGTCAGGAGTAGAGAAACAATCTTGTAATATTCAGCATTGTTTTCCACTTAGTTTGGATTGGATTTATTTCTCACAATCTTTTCTGTACTAATTTACAGCAACATTGCTTTTAATTTTCTTACAAAGTCCGTTTTCAGTTAAAAAATGAAATTTTTATTACTGAAATTTGATAAAGATGTCAGAATAAATGTGATACACATGTAGAGTTTTAGTAAAACCTATGGAAATTGAATAATAATCTACCAAAATCTATTTTTATTAGAAATAGTTTAATTTTCAACAATAAAAAAATATTCAAACTGCTTATATATACACCTCGGACATATTTTTGCCTCCTACCTTTATATGCATGAATAAAAGATTATAAGGCATACTAAAATCCTTGAGGAATTTTTGAAGTCTCTGCATAACTTGTAAACTCACCTGTACTAGCACGGAACCTGTGTGGGGATTCTGCTGGAAGACAGCTGTACGCCATGCAAGGACTTGAGAATTTAAATTTTGGAGAATTTTGTCATGTCATTATATGTAATACCTAAATTACCCTGTCTCTGTCAAACCTCTTTAACTGATCCCTTTATTTTCATTTCCACCAACTCTAGTTCTGATTATTGCATTATGACTATAAAGTTCATTATGTTTCTGTATGACTGAAAAGTTCATTATGTTTCTTTATTAAATTGCTGAGATGTTGGAAATAGTTGCTGTTAATTTTAATTATATTTATTCATTGTACACTGTAGAAGAGTTAATATATTTGTGAGATTTTTTCCTTAAAATCTTAAGCAGTAAATTCACTGCAAATTTGCTGCAACATATATTAATCCTGACAAATTAACATGCAGTGCTGGATGCACAAAGTTAATGATTGTCATAGTTGAACTCCTTTGAAAAGATAATGATGTTTACATTTTCAGCTACAGAAGAAAACCTGTAGGGCATTGGCTATCTGACCCACAGTGCCTTAATTTCTAACTGAAATATATATACACACCACTAAAATCAGGGGCATAGCTAGCAGAAATTTTGTTTTCATTGCTTTGATGTTTCTGCTTTCTGGAGAATTCAGGATGATTTCGCTACATCCTTCCACTATTTCCCCAGAAAAAAACATCTTAGGAGTTTTCTGAATATTTCAGAACCTCATTTTGTATAGTATAGTATATATACAGCATAAAAGAGTAAAATGGTTTGCTAATAGAAATTATGCTTCAGCTTGCTTATTAGGAACACAATAAGTATATATTCAAAAGCCAGGTACTTTGATATTCTGATACTACAGACATAAATAATTCAACTTACTGTATTGAGCTTACTGGGAGTTTCCCAGACAGAATCTGTCTCATTACGTATAAAGTGTTTATAAATACTTATAATTTTTGCATTTGTTCATAGAATTTCACATTTTAGGTTTATTACTTTTCAGGAATGGTTATTTGGGTTACCTTTGTGTGTAGTGAGTAGCGAGAATATGATCAATCTTCTAAAAGCCATCAGTGCATCAATAATACAATAGCTATCAAGCAATCAAGATATCAATGTAGTACACGAATCAAGTAAGCACAGAAGATCTCTGAGGGCATTTGTACACGTCAAAATTAAATCTCTTCATCGTTCATTAATATTTTCAGTCTTTTTCTTCTATACAATATATAATCATACTTCTTTTTTTCTTCTCGGTGGACTCCTCCCTTTCTACCTTCATTCATTAATTTCTTCGTAATCTAAAGGTCATCGCGAGTCACATAACCAGAAACTAGTGAGCCTAAGCTGTGCTAAGAATTTGAAGATGCATCCACTATTGTCTTATCAAACCATATAGCATACTCAAATAAAGGAACTGGGATCCTAAACTACTTTTTCTCAATATCATTACTTACCACAGAGTTTGCAACTTATTTTCCCACTTAAAATAAAACTACCTTGTAGTCCAGTGATTACAATGAAAGAGAGAAAAGAAAGGAAGGAATACATATTGAAAGGAAAAAAATCCCAGAAGTTTGTGGAAATACAAGCCACTTCTATTTTATTCAGCAGCTACCTATTAGTCACATTGTAATGGAAGGTGATGTTTCAGTTTTACTCGGTATGAATTTCATTTGAGTGATCCTTTTTAATCAGTTTGTCTATTTCACAAAGATCTTTAAAGAGATGAACATTTAAAATTTATAATCTTATTTTATTCAGCAAGCAAATCATTACAATTCTAAGGAACAGACATATGCCTCAGTATCTTTTCTGGAAATAACAGTCATTTCCTTCATCTTTCATATTGTCTTTTTTTTGTGAACTCTCATACCTGCATTGAAATAAAAAGGCACAGCAAAACATATCACTGCATATTTAATGACTAAAAAAAAATATTTTGAAGTCCAAGAAACTTAGAGCTGGTGTAATCAATATCTAGCCATAACTTGTTAGTTTCTGTTTTAATGTAAAGTAAGCATTAAGTCAAAACCCCCAAATATTTAATTTCAGTTTGTAATTAAAAATAGTCCTTAAAATGTATAAAAAACTTCTGCTAGGGGTTGACTTTCAAACCAGGAAACAAATGTTGCTGTACATAAAACTTAGATACTGTGACTGTAAAAAGAAAATGATATAACAAACATCATTTCCATTCAATCTTACTACTAAAATTCATTTTAAAGAAAGCACCTTTGTAATTTCATTGTATTGGAGGCCACATACAAAATGACAAGTATTAGTGATTCCTCTGTGTATGCATAACAGTGATCTAAACGATTTAAATTCCCAGCTCTGATGATAGTTAGGTTTGATCCTTATGTTAGATTCCATTCTGAGGTGCCTAACTATCAGGAAGAAGTCTTAGAAATAGGTTATATAATAATAATAAAAAGGTGGGACATCCAAATGAGATGTCTCAACACCTGCATTTTAGATATTATTTGTCCCTTCTTTACATATTTTGTCCTCGGGTTCTTTTACTGTCATTTCTATTTCCAAGAAGTCAATAGGATAGATACCCAGACTTCAAAAAGCTAATATAACCCTTCTTGCAAGCAAGGCCATTCCTGAGGACAAAATATCACACAGAGCAGTTTACTTAACTGTATCAAATGTCAAACCACAACTTATAGTGTTGGCAAGCTTTCTTCAGAAAAGTGAATGTGTGCACACATGTATACATATTATACATGCATGATGGTATCTTTATTGATGCTATTGTACATTAAAAATGTAGCCTGTGGTGGGTTGACCCTGGCTGGATGCCAGGTGCCCACCAAAGCCGCTCTATCACTCCCCTCCTCAGCTGGACAGGGAAGAGAAAATATAATGAAAGGCTCGTGAGTCAAGATAAGGACAGGGAGAGATCACTCAGCAATTACTGTCATGGGACTTGACTTGGGGAAATTAGTTTAATTCATTACCAGTCAAATCAGAGTAGGATAATGAGAAAATAAAAACTAAATCTTAAAACACCTTTCCCTCACCCCTCCCTTCTTCCCAGGCTTTACTTTACTCCAGAATTCTCTACCTCCTCCCTCACCAGCAGTGCAGGGGGACAGGAAATGGGGGTTGTGATCAGTTCATCACACGTTGTCTCTGCCACTCCTTCCTCCTCACACTCTTCCCCTGCTCCAGCGTGGGGTCCCTCCCATGGGAGACAGTCCTCCATGAACGTCTCCAATGTGAGTCCTTCCCATGGGCTATAGTTCTTCACGAACTGCTCCAGCGTGGGTCCCTTCCACAGGTTGCAGTCCTTCAGGAACAGACTGCTCCAGCGTGGGTCCCCCGTGGGGTCACAAGTCCTGCCAGCAAACCTGCTCCAGCATGGGCTCCTCTCCCCATGGCTCCACGGGTCCTGCCAGAAGCCTGCTCCAGCGTGGGCTTCCCACAGGGTCACAGCCTCCTTTAGGTATCCACCTGCTCTGGCGTGGGGTCCTCCATGGGCTGCAGGTGGATATCTGCTCCACCATTAACCTCCATGGGCTGCAGGGGGACAGCCTGCATCACCATGGTCTTCACCATGGGCTGCAGGGGAATCTCTGCTCCAGTGCCTGGAGCACCTCCTCCCCCTCCTTCTTCACTGACCTTGGTGTCTGCAGAGTTGTGTCTCTCTCATGTTCTCACTCCTTTCTCCAGCTGCAATTGCTGTTGTGCAGCAACTTTTTCCCTTCTTAAATATGTTATCACAGAGGCACTACCACTGTCGCTGACTGGCTTGGCCTTGGCCAGTGGTGGGTCCATCTTGGAGCTGTCTGGCATTGGCTCTATCGGACATGGGGGAAGCTTCTAGCAGCTTCTCACAACCCCCCCCTGTAGCCCCCCCACTACCAAAACCTTGACACACAAACCCAATACATAGCCACATAACTGAAAAATAGAAACAACAGTTCACATCTGGCCAAATCTCAAAGGTATTGTACCAAGTGGGATTAAAGGATTTTTTTTTTTCCCTCTTGTTTTCTGTACTGTGAGTGTAACATTTAAAGTATCTTATTACAGCCTACTAAAAGTTTCTGAACAACCAAGATTAAGTATGATCTGTAGCTTCACCTTGCAATATGGCGTTTAGCTATTTGTTATCAGGACATTCTGTAAAAGTCAGTCAAGATTCAACACAAGTTTTGTTGGGCTTGATTTATTTTGTTTTGTTTGTTTTGGTGGGTTTTTTTTTTGTTATTGATGTGGAATGTTTCTGAGTTTTTAAGCTTATGACACTTGGTTCCAAAATGATGTTGACTTTATTTTGCTTCTGCATTTATCAGGATATAACTAAATCAGGCTGGTTTTTTGATATTTCTTGTCTGTACGCTTCTCCTAGAAGAGTTCATTAAAAATGGCGGAAGTCAAACTGCAAGGTGTGTGCTAATGATTTGAAAAGCTAGTTATTTCAGATCTAGAAAATTTATTCTATGGAACATTGGTGCATATAGCTTAAATACTGTATATTTTAATTGTCTGAGACTAAGAAAATAATCTTGTGCTCCTACTGTCATGCCTTTTTTAAAAATTTCCCAAGGTTTAATATTTGGAGAAAAAAACCAGTTTCTTTGTTAGTTACTATGATATTTCAAATCCTAGAATATTTAAGGATAGAATGTAGTCCTGATGTACCTTGAAAGATAGAATGTAAATGCTGTGAATCACTCTGCTGTTAATTAGAACCCATTGCACTTAAGATTCCTTTTCCTATTTTCCCCTCTATACAAACATGCATGAATAAACCCTCTGATGTTTCTAAAGGCAAATGACTGGGTCACTGTTCTAGACATGACAGAAGGTTATATATTTCTTGAAACAGAGGACAAAACTGAATGTATCTAGTACCTGATTTTAGTCAGTGTTCAGTGAACTACCGAATAAAACTGAAGTTCCTTCTTTTTAAGGACTTTAAAACACAAAGGTCCCAGGGGACCAAAATAAAATCTTAACTAAATTCTGTTTAGTCACACTTTTCTTTAATTGATAAATATATATTAAATTTTAAAGTCACTGTTAATTAGATTGCATGAATAAATAAGTAATGAAAATAAATGTCTCAGTGTGTATAGGAACCAAAAAGTTATAGAACTTCTGCAGAAACTTTTCCCACCAAGACTCACTTCAAAATTGTCCAGAGAAAAATTCTGGGGCCTTGTCACAGGGTGAAGCCTAGCCAAATGGACATGCTTAGATAAGTGAGACCTTGACTATATCTGCCTAGCTCAATTTTTCTGCATTTATCTTGTAATTTATAAAAAAACAAAGAAGCAAGAAATGACTTTTGTTATGCAGGTGTTGCTAAATGCACACTTTTTATAACATGATTGGAGCATGAGACCAGAAGATGACAGAAACCTTGTGACAATCACTAATTGCCATTACATATGGAAAAATTTGAAGATGTTGGCCTGGGGTTATGTGATTAGAGAGGCCATTGGTGGCTTTTATTGACAATTTGACATACAGAAGTAAGTAGTAAGAACAACAGCACCTTGGGAGTAGAGGAGACCACATCCACAGTTGCCCAATACTGTGCAGAGGGGTAAGCCCAAGGCAGAATCACTCTGATGTATCATTACCAGGAACTGACATTACCATTACCAGGAACAGAGACGTTGTCTGATCAATGAGCATCCGGCTTCCCTGGGTCCATACTGCTAGTCTAAACCGGATTTGGAGGTGCTGTGACCCTGACTGGTATGTGCGAAGCATGCATGTGTTGCAGAATAGAAACCTAGGAGTTGGAATCACTATCCACCCACTGTACACATCGTGCTTATTAAATGAATTTTAGACTGTATGTCACTGATTGGTGTAGTTCTGTTCTTGCATCCACTCCACCTAAATCATGGAATAGAATCATAGAAACACTTAGTTTGTAAAAGACCTTAAGATCATTGAATCCAATTGTAAACCTAACATTGCCAAGTCCACCACTAAACCATGTTCCTAAGCGCCACATCTACACAACTTTTAAATAC
The DNA here is from genome assembly GCF_034638445.1 of Ciconia boyciana. Lineage (NCBI taxonomy): Eukaryota > Metazoa > Chordata > Aves > Ciconiiformes > Ciconiidae > Ciconia > Ciconia boyciana. Next base: position 180,900,398 of record NC_132934.1, read on the forward strand.
CGCCAGGGATGGTGACTCAACCACTTCCCTGGGCAGCCTGTTCTAATGCTTGATAACCCTTTCAGTGAAGAATTTTTTCCTAATATCCAATCTAAACCTCCCCTGGTGCAACTTGAGGCCATTTTCTCTCATCCTATCACTTGTTACCTGGAAAAAGAGATAGACACCCACCTCGCTACAACCTCCTTTCAGGTAGTTGTAGAGAGTGATAAGGTCTCCCCTCAGCCTCCTTTTCTCCAGGCTAAACAACCCCAGCTCCCTCAGACGCTCCTCATAAGACTTGTGCTCCAGACCCTTCACCAGCTTTGTTGCTCTTCTTTGGACACACTTTGGACACACACACGTCTTTCTTGCAGTGAGTGGCCCAAAACTGAACACAGTATTCAAGGTGCGGCCTCACCAGTGCCAAGTACAGGGGGACAATCACTTTCCTAGTCCTGCTGGCCACTCTATTTCTAATACAAGCAATCCCTTGTATCAGAAATTCCCCTTCATCAGAAACATCTAGTGTCTAGTGCTGGACTAGATGTAGAGCATCAACAGACCTGGATTTATATTACAATTTATATGCAATTTATATTTTCCTTTATTTGCAGCAGTGCAGTCAGTCAGTAAGTGAATAGTAAACACAAAAATAGAACTTAATTTGAAAACCAGAAACAACATTTTTTAAAATTAGTACTCTAAAAGCATAATAAAAGTAGTATGTCTTTTTTAAAAAAAACAAGCTCTAAACCTAGTATTTCTCTTTCATAACCTGCAACAGGTTATTTCTGTGGAAGAATAACCATTTTAAGACTTAAATTAAATAGCAGTTATTTTGCTTAACAGTTTCTTGTCTTTCATAATAAGTACAAAGACATAGCTCTGCAAGAAAGATTGTGAGGAAGATTCATCCCCTTGATTGCGCTAACTCAGAAATATTATTTTTCATACCTCTGGAGCTTCCTGTGGGGAATACTTTGTCAGTTAACAGAAGTTCGTGGATCATTGTGTTGCCTGAGGAATAATCCATTTTCCCAATTTAATTATACATTATTATTGCTATACTTCTACTACAGCCTTGCTATAGATTCAGTAGGATTCTTAAGATTAGACAATTAGAATTTCAAATCAAACATTTTCAGACACTACACTTGAATAATCCTGATTTTGATCCCAGAAATAAACTGATAATGAATCTGATTAAATACAACTCACTACAATTTACTGGCATTGGAGAGAAAAGAACTTGAACACATGTGAAGAATTTGAGGTGACATTTTCATTATCTGGTAGTTAATGTGTTTCCTCCAATTCAATCCAAACTAGAACAAAGTTATAGAAATGTTTTATTTGCATTCACTGGCAACAAGCAGAGACATGTGGTGTATTCATGGAATTAAATGTTATACAGATGTTATACAGATCTCAACCCCACAATTCACCCTCCTTTAAGAAAGGTTGGTTTTGTCATTTAGATTGTGAATCTAAGTACTCCCTTTTTAACTGATGATTTTTCAGTATTAAGAAAAATACTTTATGATTCAAGGAACTTAACCATTACTAATAGTTCTGTTGTGTCAAAAGTCTTTCAGAGGGAAAACCGCCTAGTTTCTGGAAGGTAATATGTGCCACACTGCTATATCACTTTTGCTTTATCTATATGATCTCCACCTCAAGACTGAAAATATATATGTTGACATTTTTTAACTACTGGGTTAAGCTAATTCCTTTAGACTATTTCATGCACCTCCATATGTGTTTTTGTAAACAAAAAAAATTGCAGTTTCAATTTTTTTTCTATAAAATACTGTGATGACCTGGCACTTAAATAGTAAACTATACTCAAATGACTGGTTAAGTTTGCTGAAGCCTATCACCCTATCAGCCCAAAGACAGTAACATCTGAGCATAAGTACAAGTACATCCAAACTAACAGTCTCACCTGTGTGTTGATTGGGAAAGAATTTGTTGGTCACACCAAAACACATCAAAGTGTGTGCAGCCATTTAATAGTATAGACAATCGCGTCAGTGCTTAAGTGCTTAAGTCTATGTCTTTTTCCTTTTAGAGTACCAGTACAGTGTAGCATATATTTGTTTGTTGGCATCGTATAGTCTAAGTATTCTGAAAAAATTCTTTCCCATTCATTTGGTATCATAGCATTTAAATAAAGGAAAAAATTTGTTGTGTTTGGACCAATATGAATCTAATTAGAGAGGGTCTTCCTGGTAGAGTCGTTTGCAAGGGAAAATAAAGAGCAAGCAGTATTTTTGTTGCATCATAGGTATACTCCAAAAGCTAAAAATACATTTTTTTAAAAAGTAATATTTTAAAATAAAATAAACCTGAAAACTACAGCCAAAAGAAAGGAGATAAAAACCTGTTCCTTTTCCTTCCATTCTTGACTGTTGAATAATCATCCATTCACTTCTCTTTTGGGATTGCTAGGTTGCATGCAATCTTACAGTCCTTAAGGATGGGTCAGTCTTCATGTAAGTTTATAAGAGGTGTGAATTCCAGTAGTTAATATCTTTCTGTACACATGCTTTTCACAACTAATCACCACCTTTTAATCATATAATGTAAGGTTTTATTCTAAAGGTAAAAAAGAAAAAAACATCTAGAATGCTTAGAAAGTTACAGCTCAGTAGAAGTGAGGTGTCTGTTAAGACTTTCACATCTTGCAAGTAATGTTGAATAGCTGAAATTAATTTTTACACACATCATTCCCACTCCAGTGACTGGAGGTTAAAGACTCCCACTGGCTCCAATAGCTGATGTGGAGACCCCACTGTCTCCAGTAGCTGACACCACAGGACAGGACCTGGCACCAAATTCTATTCACACACACAGAGGTCTCACCAGTAGCTGGCACTGAGTCCTTGCAGCACACATACACATGGCACAGAGAGTGAGACAGTTAAAAGATTTAAGAAGATATAAGAAGATATGATAGACTGCAGTGATCAGGTTCAGGGCTCAGCCAGGCAAGCATACTGGCAGGCCCCATTTCACATGCCGCAGGCCCCTTTTATACCATATTCTGTCTAACCCCCTTTCTTTCTTCTCTGCTCCCCCTTCCCCTGCACGTCCCCCATGGGTCTATACAGCTCTATCAAATCCTGCACCCCTCACAGTCCAGGGTCCCCCTGTTTTACAGTCTTATCAGTTGCAAAGACCCGGTTGATCTTCCTGGAAGTGACACCTGTAGTTTCTTGATAGCCCATCAATTAATGTGAGTGGTGAGGTTTGTTTCCTGTCATTGTCTCCATGTGTGTTTTGTCAGGTCTGTGTCTCTGTATATTTTGGTTTTGGTTTCCCCCTTTTCCATTAGTTTCCCAATTGACAAGATCCCTGATCAGATAACCTCACTGGAATAAACATTCTCACGCTCCCCCATACCCTCATCAATTACCGTGACTGACCAGGCTTGGTTCTCATAATTGCCTCCCCTAACATTTGTTGGTCAGGTTTCTGTCCCTGTATGTTCTTTTTTGTTTGTGGCTTCCTCCTTTTCTTATTAACTTTTTTTTTCTTTTTTTTTCCCTTTGAAAATGTCCTTGACCAGATACTGTTAAAGGAGTAGGCACTCTCCTTCCACATACTCTTCTTATGTCGATGGGTGAAAAAGCAAAGACACGTGCCAAAGGGGGATGATCTTGGTCAAAACCTATTAGCTTCTGACATCATCTGGAGAGGGATTTTTCAGGCCTACAGCAGTGGAAAATACTGGAAGAAGGAAAGGGAGAAGTGTTGTCAGAAAGAAAGCAGAAAAATTCTTGTGTAGTCCTTGGGTGGAGATCATAGCTGTCAAGGTCTCTGACTCTCACTGTGAACAGCCTTCACAGTTGTGGTTTGTTTTTTTTACAGCCAAAGATAGAAAATAAAGTCCATACATGTACAACCAGAGTAGACCTGAATAACATTCTACCATTCTATTTAAAGGATAAATTGTATAAGTATTAAAGTGAGAATTGGGGGGGGGGGGCGGATTTTTTGGTTTGTTTGTTTATGGTGGTGACGTAGAATCATTTTATTTCAACTAATTAAAATAGATTTTGATATTGTTAGAAATCATTACGCTCACGTTGTGACGATAGAAATGTCAGAAGAAATAAGGATTTCATGTGATTTTGAGTTAATTGCAGTGTACAGTAAAGGCACCTTTCAGAGTAATTCTTCTCCTACTTCATGTATTCCCAAAGCCCAGTGCCACAGCAAGCTGCCAGGGAGCAAACAAGGAGAGAGAGAGAAAAAACCTGTAACTAGAGTGTTAGCTTAACAGCCTGACTCTTCTTGACCAACATGTTGATTCAGTAAAGGGATATAATTAAGCAGGCAAATGTTACCGTTCTTACTTTTCCCATTCTATAGCCTAAGCTCCATCTCTCTCTCTTATTTTGAGATTAGGGACAATGAGAGAAGGAATTAAAGTAAAAAATTTGATAAGAAATTAGTACATGTTTCCAAAATCCCAACAGTCTGAAGGCCCCCCTGGTTCATAACCTGCCTCATTGAATTGTAATGACACTGGCGTGACTCCTCTATAAATTGAGAAAAGGTGTAATAAAAGGTACTTCAGACCCTTGACTTGTGATAAACATGAAAACTTAAATCATGAGCAACCCTATCTCCTTCAGGGATGCAAAAACTTTTTTTTATTATTTACAGAAGCTCAATGGTAGCAAAGTCTCTGATAGTATCAACAGCTGTACTTTTTCTGTCTACTTCTGTTTCTGTTCATGTTTTCCATTTCCAAAGTTAATACCAAGGACAGATTACACAGAATACTCTTTCGCCTTGAACAAGAAGTGACTTCTTTTTAAGTCCATTAATTTGAATCAACAGCTAAGCTGCTTATATTACCAAAATATTTCTGCTCATTATTTTCTTGTGCCACATGAGACCATTGACAATGGCTGAATCAAGACCACCAAAATCTATTTCATTTTTGATCTGTGTGATTTTCATCTATCTATATAATTTCTAGGGTTACATTGTACATACATGATTCTGGAAAAGACTGGAGATATGAAGAATGGTTTGCTTCAAATGGGATAGCTATTGCAATTACAAAACAAAGTACATTATATCAGATAGGAGAAATCATACCTCCATTTTTAGTATGTTATACAGACTTGCAATACAGTTGGAATTTTCTGTCTTGCTGAAATGCTAGAATCCTTGGCCTTTTTGAAGTGTGACTTTTACTGTTCAACTAAAGCAACTATATTGCAACATTAATAATATGCCCCTAACTCAAAGCATTTAACACCATGCATAGTACTAGTTTTGATAACAGAGGTATTTAAAGTTAATATAATTCTGCATTTCTTTTAATTGTCAGACAATAAAAATCATGCACTCATAAGATATCTGTAAGCTAGTACAGAGCTTAATTTGATGTTTTAACATGCTATAAAAACACAGTCCTTAGGGATTCTGACATAATTGAAGTTAATTTCTAATGTTAGTGAATTCAATTTGTGTGCAGTTTTGTTTTGTTTTTATGAGAAACAATTGCAAGACAATTGTAAGATGCATAAAGAGAAAGTAGGAGAAGGAGAAAAATAAATTATAATATTAATTCTCTCTGTATACTTAAACAGCAATACTGACTAAAGTCTATGAAATAAAAATAAACATTGTTGTACAATTTATACTCACTCTTAGATGTCTTGAGATAACAATGAATTTATTTTAAAATGTATTTTAATGATGAAAGACATCTAGAGCCATTCAAATACATCCAGAACATTGTCCTTTTAATATAGTTGTAAAAGCACTTGAACTTGACCACATAAGCTTCTGATGTATGGCTTAATTTTAATAATTGCTTACAGTGAAATGAAACTGTGATGAATGTTATGTGACTTGAATGTGTTCCGTAAAAGTCTGTTTCTCTTCATTTAGTTTGTGCCAGAGTGCTATAAGCTTCAGATAAAATTAAAAAAAAAAAGAAAAGAAAAAAAAAAGGAAAAGAAATTGTTGTACTTTTCAGGTATATAGCCTTGTGCTTATCTGCACTTCCAATGACCCACACATCTCTTTTCAGATGAACTATACCCTTAATAATCCTTTCCAAAAGAAAAAAAAAAAAAAAAAAAGGAGAACCAGATTTAACACAGCTAAGAAAGAAAGGAAGCATACTACAGCAGAGCAGATACAAAGAAAATACTAAGAAGGACTTGGCAGAAAATTGCACTTTGTTGCCATAAATAAATTCAATCTACACTGCTACTCAGTCATAAGCTTCTTTCAGATAATCTGGGAGTTACTTGCAGGACAGTTGGTAACACATACAGTTTCTAAAGAAAATGTAACTATATAGATTATATATTGTAATATTACTACTGTAGATATTGTCAGTATAGATTTTCCATATATGTCACATGGTTTTCTGTAATTTTTTTGAGGAAAAAAAAAAGAGGGAGGAAGAAACATGCATTCTCCCAACTCTCTCCATGCAGTCAAGTGTGATTTTGCATTTTGGATTTATAGACTTAAGTAGTTATATAAAGAATATGGATTTGGTGATAAAGTTTGTTTAACAGTCTTTTACATCTTGATCTGCATATCATCTGGCAAGGCTCACAGTTAATCTTTCCAAGGACAAAGTTCCAAAATTTAATGATTTAGTGAAAAATAGTTATTCTTGTGAAACTGCAAGGTGAGGATTGACAGAGGAATCAGACTTATCCCATTAAGGATGGGATAACTCATTGACTTAAATTGTCGTAAAATGTGTTCTCAAAGGTCTACTTCATAAAAACTAAGCAGAAGATGATCATATTTCAATGAGTTTACCTAAAATTGCACCTCTTGCTTTCAATTCTCCCCTGAGGTGAGCAGGACCATAAAAGTACTTTATGTGGAGATGGTACAATTCAATCTTTACTTTCTGTGCTGCTATGGTGAGTTATAATAGTCTAATCTGAAAATGAGGGAAATTGTGGAAGTAGAGGCTATTGTGGTCAGAGTGTCTTTTGAGATAACTGGCCAAATTAGATCTTATCCCCAGTTTTTGTGTATGCTGGAACTTTGGTAAGTATGACAAAAATACTCAAACCTATAGATGGAAACAATGCAGATGTCTATACCTCAACTAATCCTTTATAATCATTGGAGAGAACTCAGCATTTTTAAGGTGAATTTAATTTGATTTATTGTAGATCATAAGCTTAAAAAAAAAATCTTATAATTAGGAAAAGTTAAATAAATAACCCTGTGACTACTGAAGAACTGGGAGTAGTTGTAAACTCCAGTTCCGAGTTAATAGATATGCCTGACTACATCCCTGAAATTCATATCCAAGCTCATATGAAAGTCAAGTTACAAAGACTAAATTTCTACCATGTCTTAGTACTTCACATATCTAGTTGTATCTGAGCACTGTTAGGTCTCTGAGTTGCTTTGAGCATCTACTCAGGCCATTATTTATGTTCAGTTTCTTTGTTTCACATATAATTCATTCTGCTGCCCTAGCAGCTACAAACAGCTACTCCACAGAGGCAGAAGGGCTGCTTAAACTAGCATTATTACTAAAGAAATGCACATCAAACTCCAGGATAAGTCATTGGCTCAAAAGCAGCCAAACTGCTGCGTCGATACTAACCAAGTATGAGGCAACTTCACTTGCAAATTGAATGAACGACAACATTAGGTGTTGGGTTTTTTAATTTCATAGATCTGGCTCAGTGAACTCTCTAGGAATTTAGATGGGATCCACTTCTTAATTCTAGATACTTAGAATGTACATGTACGTCCGAGTTAGGCACTGCAGGCTATCGTTATAGTCAGTTAACCATTACTGTCAAGGGATAGATATGGATACATTTAGGTTGTGATTCATTTCATCCTAAAGTAGCTGCCTGAAATAGGGTACACTAATTGCTCCCCAGAAGCATTTTTTCTTTCAATTGATCATAAGGGGAGACTAGGATGACTAGTTCAGCATATAGAAGTATAAAGTTAAGGGAGAAAAGATGACACATTTGCACACCTGGTGCTTTAGGAACTTTGACAGACTGCTGACTGAGTTAAGTAGGGAAGAAAATGTGTAGTCGACATCAGGGGATGGGTAACTAGAAAACTCAGTGAAAGTCCCCAAAGGGAAGGAATGGAAATTTGAGGATCACTTTGAATCACTTTTTAAATGATTGCAGGCAACTTTGTGTTTAGTTTTGCCAGCTTTCTTTTTTCCAACTAATCGATAAGGTGTTAATTCTCACTGTGTTTTGCATAATCACAGGGAGGCTGAGCTTCAGCTACTTGCTAACAACAAATCATTTTAACTTTGGGTTAGTAGCATTTTGTGGGTTTTTTTCTTCTTTTTCTTCTTCTCCAAAGATAGCTCCCTTGATAACTTATAAAATGAAAGCTTCTTTCTGGAGATACCAAGATTTTTTTTTCCCCCTGGGTAGATGGGTTGACATCAAGAATTCAAAGAAAATTCAAGAGACAGTAACAGTATTTGGACCAGCCAATCCTAAAGCTAGTCCATGCAAATGCATTTACACTGTCTGTAGATCCAACACACAGCTGCTTCTTCATGCTGACTGGTGAAGGGACAGCGGGTTTCCAGGACCAAGACAGGGATCCCAAATTTGGGGTTTCAAGATTTGAACAGGACGCAACTTAGTGTCAGGGTGCTGTGCAAACTGGCAGATCCTTAAAGAACAGAGAGATGCCAGACAGGGTCCATCCCACCACCCCAGCCAGAAGCAGGGCAGCTGGGACCACTGGGGCAGCCCCAGCCCCAGGCTTTGGGCATCTCCATGGGGACAGGGATGGGCTGAGGCTGGGGGTGGGTGCCAGACAGTGGGGCCATGTCCGGGCAGGGATGTGGGCAGCTGGAGACCAGCCCTGCTCTGGTGACACTGGCATGGGGCTGATGGCCCCAGGGAGGATGAGATGGGGTTCCTCATGGGTCCCATGGGTCAGGGCCATTAAGGCCTGTTACTGCCCTCAATTCCTTGACGCTGAAGGTTCAAACCTAGTTTCTGTTTTGTACTGTGTGTTTTTCACAGATGTGCACAAAGAAAAAAGAAACAGGAAGTTAGCACTGAGCAGCAGGGATATATTCATATTATGAAGTCGCTATTGGCTAAACTGAAGAAGTTATTAAATCAGCAATGAGGATATTTGACAAACTATGAAGAGAAAGATGTAACTATTATGGTTATGTTCCTTTGAACAGCCTGTAAAAATCCAGCACTTCATAGTAAATTAACAAAGCCACAATGAACAGGAAAATAGGATGAATATTAAGCTGATAAACTTTTGTAAAGACCATCTGCAGTAGTGTCACAAAACCATTTGATAACGTGTAAAGCAAACAGTGTTCTTGCAGTCACAGAAACTGCTGATGCAATACTAACATGAGAAAAGCAGTGAGTCAGAATAAAGGCCTATGATAATAACAAGGAAAAATAAAGCGTATACAAAGATTCCAGTAACTTGCAAATAAGGGACAGTCATGCAACTTCAAAGCACATTTCAGAAAGGGAGGAAAACTCATCAATAGAAAAAAGAAAGTAGTATCAGGAATATATTGAAACTGTTGTGGTTTAACCAACTAAGCCCCACACAGCCGTTTGCTCACTCCCCCCTGGTGGGATGAGGGAGAGAATCAGAAGAGTAAAAGTGAGAAAAATATAAAGTGAGATAAAGTGAGATAAAAGTGAGATAAAGACAGTTTAATAAAAAAAGGAAAAGCCACGCACACAAGCAAAGCAAAGCAAGAAATTCATTCAGTACTTCCCATGGGCAGGCAGGTGTTCAGCCATCTCCAGGAAAGCAGGGCTCCATCACACGTAATGGTTACTTAACTCTATCCCAGCCAAAACCAGCACAAAATTTACTATCATTATAAGATAAACTACTGAGATTATCTGAATAAGTAAAAGTTGCTGTAAAATAATTTAGAATACTTGTGTTTTCCACAAACTAAAATAACCTTGTATGAAAAGTGATCAAGACTTATTTTTTTAAAGTGACTAGTGTCAGTTTTGTATACCTACTCCTGTTTTTAGTATGTAGGTCTTCTTCAGTATTCCAGCTACAATACGTTAGGATATACTAACTGGTGGGACAAAGTTTTGTACTAAACCCTAAGTTTAATGCTTGAGTAAAGTTCAAAACAGGACTCAGCCACCTAAAGTGAAATTTAAACAAAAAATAGGAATTTAAGTCCAAAACACAAGATTGAAAGACTTGTATCCTCTACTAATAGTGGAAATGCATACATTCTGTAGCCATCTCTAAGAACTGCTTTCTTTTAAATTACTCAAATATTTAAAAACTCTGCTTCTGTACATGGATGGAATCATCTTTCATTTGATGGAGGTGAGTAGCTGGACATCTTACTCAACTTACTTAGGTGTGGAATGGAAATCACATATTTGTTTTCTTTTCTTACCGTGAATGGTGAGTCATTCTCACAGTATGTCAGTCAGACTGGTGTTTTTACAGAAATATAATGAAAGAAGTTATTTCTCTTAAATAATTAGGGCAAAGGCTGTTCCTGCCTCCTTTTTAATCCTATAGGTTTTCAACTAGAGCAAAGGTTCTTTTACCTTCACTAAAGACTATCTGCGTGTATTCTCCTTTTGATCTGCACTATAAAATACCAACATAATTTTTAGAAAAAGAGCTAGACTAGAAAGATACCTGGCCATGGCAGGGCTGGGCAGGGCTGTGGAGAACTAGAGAACGACCCTGCTGCGGCATCACTGGGGCAGGGGATGATGGCCCCAGGGGGCTATAGTGGGGTCCTTGGCCATGGGCAGGGTGGGGGGAACCACAGATGGGGCTCATCACAGGGGCAGTAAGGCCTGTTACTGCCCTCCAGGCATTCCCTCCCAGTGCAGTGTGTCCTCACAACTTACAGCGATTGGGTCTCAAAAGGGATCTGCTGTGGAGGCATGTAATTGCTGTGGACTTTCAGTGGGCTTTCTCAGGCCACACAGAGGCAGGTCAAGCACAGATGCCTGGGAAAGGGGTATGGCATGGAAGACTTGGGGGTATGGGGGAATGGTAACTCCCTGTTTTGGGGGGTGAAGGGTCCCGGCCACCCCGATGGGCTCCAGACACTGGGCAGCAGTGGAGGCAGGGGAGGTCTAGGGCTGGGTAGGTGTTAGCACTACAAAGGAGATCAGAGCCAAGGGGATTACAAAATAGTAAAGGTAAATTATTTGGTTTTATACTAGGTTCCTTGTGTGGTTATTAACTGTTCAATGCATCCAATGTATCAGTAAGAACAAGCACAGAAATCATTGCATCTTCACCTGAAACATAACGTGACCTTAGCAAGTATACTGGTTGACATGACCTCTGTTTCTATGAACAGTGATAAATTATAACAGTAATTGATTCATATTCTGGCTACACTTAACAAAAACAACTATAGCAATCATACACACAAAAAACCCCAAAACAACCCACAACACCTGTGTGTGAGATGATAATTTTTTGAAGTATTTTCTTACCTCATTTTCTTACTCTTATGGAATTTTTGATGAAGTGTTTTCCAATAGCACTCCATCATATACAATGTAACTTTGTGAGGACTGGAAGAGTTAATCATGATACAAGACATGGAGGAAGTTTCAGAAAGAAAAACATAATTAATCTGGAACAAGAAGAAAGTAATGGGGGTTTTTTTGTTTTAATTAACAACAGAACATGTTGTTGTATGTATTTACCCCAGGCAGAAGTCATCAACCTGTTTCTCTTCAGACTTCCAGTATTTAATTTTGTGCTAAGATCTTCAGCGCCTCATCAGAATGAAGAGTTACTAATACCTACTCCAAAGGGTGCTGTAAGAATAAATTATTACAAGTTGGGAAACACCATGACAGAAGTTATAAATACCTGAATAAGCAGAACCCTGGACAGTTTTATAATTAACAGAATAGAATAGGTTCCCCTGGAGATACAAGAAAAAGTGAGATGAACTCAATATTATTTCTTAACGAGGAAATTCAGAGAAAAGAGTGTAGTCCATAAAAAATAATATCAAATATTCCATAGTGATTTTAGCATCCTTCTCAGACACTTGTAAGGATGTCTGTTGATCATCATGTGTATATTAATAAATTTTTAAAATTGTTTTATTCCTAGCATTTCAGAAGATATTCTACAAGATCTTTGATTTGTTGAACTATTTTACCCTTACTTTTTACAACTAATCAAGACAAAGCAGGCAAAGCTGACTTTTTAACAAATGTTGGGACTTAACTAAAGTTATGTGATAATTATAGGGATACCTATCTAGACTGATCTCTAGACAAATGTATATATTAATTAATGCTAAATTCTGATCAAAGTCAGTTTATTTTTTACTGGTTTTTAATACATAACTATGAATGTTTCTAGTGAAAATATAATTTGAGGATAAACTGATACTCACAGATGTCTAAGTATCTAAGTATTATAAGGAATTTTTGACAGGGTTAAAAAGTATTAATAAATATCACAAATTTTGAAGGCATTATATGTGACAAGTGCCTTGACAGGACTATGAAATACATGGCTACAGGTAATTTAGTTCCACAAGACTTCTCCAGGCCCTGGATCATCTACCTTGGTAGATAGATCCATGTCAGATTTAGGGTCTATGCCAGCTAGTATTCTCTCAGTGTGTGGGCACAATTTGAGAATTAGCATGGGAGGACTGGAGAATTTAATAATACAGACATGGATTAGTTGTCCTTAGTCACTGGAAATGATCACAAGTTCATTTAACTTACAAGTGTAAAGGTAGCTCCAGAGTTCTCCTGCACCTGAGGAGTCAGGAAAAAGAAGTAGTCCTTGCCTATATGGTTAGACCTCTGTTTTCCTGTCTGCTGAGCTGATGAGGAGGAAAATAAGGAAATGGGTGGTTCAGCAATACAAGGTAAGACACATGGTGGTATTACTGTCGGTGCAGTTCTGCAGGCAAACAACCGAGTTGATTGGATTTGTACCAGACCAGTATCCACTAAAGTGCAGGAAAATTTTTTTAAGAGTGTTCCCTAAGGATACAGTGACCTAATATCCAAATTAATTCCAAAATGTGGATTCAATCTTCAACTATTCACTAACTGGAAGATTTTTCTGAGGACATCAACATCTGACCTTCCTCATGTTAAGTTATGCAGGCTTTAATGGATATTTCCATAACCTTTACAACAGCGATTACATTGTAGATTGCAGCTAATTGAGCTTTAGACTGTTTAGTTCTGGTATTGTTAATAATCTAGTAATGGCACCACAAAGCTAAGTGGATGGTCACTTACTTTGCTTCTGTGATTCCAAGATCAATAAGGACTAAATGCCTGCATCTAGCAATACTTAGGATTAAACAGGCAAATTGATACACAAACACAAAGATGTTGCACATACACAGTTCAGGCACAATTTTGGATTGCTTGTGTCACCTAAACTGATAGGAGTTTTCAGCATTCCTAAGTCAAAGAGTCAAAGAAAGAAAAGATGATGGTGTCCCAGAGTTTTATTCAGAAACCTAGGCTCACTTTCCTTTTTGCTGGAGGGGTTTCAATTCTGTCAATCTGTTCTTCCAGATGAATAAACCAACCAGCTATCAGGTATAGGAGTGGGAATCTTCAGCTCCCTCCTTCAAATTATTAGGTTCTGCATGAAATAAATAAATATACATTGTTCCAGAGAAAGATGGAGTAGGAGACATAATGAAATTTTAACCAAATGGTCAGGGCTGTTACCTGTCATGGGGGAAACCTGCCTCCCAAGTGCCATTCTAGTGAGTATTTCATTCATAATACTTAAATTTTCATTAATACGTAAAAAGAAAAATGGGTCTCCCCCTTTTTAAATCAAGGCTGTACAGATCAAAACTCTTCTTTTTCTGTCCCAGTGAATATTTAATTAATATTAAAGTGGAACAGCTTTTCCCAAAAAGGATTGAGAGCTTAGCCTATAACTTAGAGCTTGACAGGAGTAGGAGATGCACATTTTAATTCTCTCAGGTAAAATGGAAATTGAAACTGGGTTTCATCTCCCAAGTGCTAGGAATTGAGAAAGATATTACTCTCATATCTTCTACCTGAGATTACTATGTAGGTTGTCTACCTGATTCTAAAAGAGGTTTCAGGATTAAGAGTACTACAAGGAGGTAATTGTGTCAGTTCCTGCCTAGCTCAGGTGTTGTTCATCATTTTGAAACATGAGACTGTGTAATGGCCAGGTGTCCTAGACTTAGTAATGAAAGTACCACACTGCTTACATCTGCCTATGCTTCTGATTCTTTAAGTGATAGACAGAGTTGGCATGTTGTCTTCCTGGATATATGGGTATTCTCAAAAGTTCGAAAGTTATTCCCCCACTGGATGAAATAACAATATCATTTCATCTTTATTTCACTACCATTTCATATTCTTCATATTACTAGTTTACGAGTTAGGAGGCATTCCAAGTTTCAGTTCTGGTCCAATATTTGAAGAACCTTGTGTTTCAGGAAGAGAGTTCAGCTCTTTAATAAGGTAGTATGACATAGCACAGGTCTTTGTGTTGTTCCTGTGATTAGACACCATATCATCCAGTAATTGGGAAGAGGCCAGAAGAGTTGGTCACATATGGCGATGTCGTGGTTTAACCCCAGTTGGCAACTAAGCACCACACAGCCGCTCATTCGCCCTCCCCCTCCCCCCTGGGGGCATGGGGGAGAGAATCGGGAAAAAAAAGTAAAACCCGTGGGTTGAGATAAAGACAGTTTAATAGGAGAGCAGAGGAAGAGCGAACACTACTACTACTACTTCTACTACTACTACTACTACTACTACTACTAATGATAAAAGAAAGTATAAAACAAGTGATGCACAATGCAAACACTCACCACCCACTGACCGATGCCCAGCCTGAACCCGAGCAGCAATCACTGCTCCCCAGCCAACTCCCCTCAGTTTATATACTGAGCATGACGTCATATGGTATGGAATAGCCCTTTGTCCAGTTTGGGTCAGCTGTCCTGGCTGTGCCCCCTCCCAGCTTCTTGTGCACCTGGCAGAGCATGGGAAGCTGAAAAATCCTTGACTAGTATAAGCACTACTTAGCAACAACTAAAACATCAGTGTGCTATCAACATTATTCTCATACTACATCCAAAACACAGCACTATACCAGCTACTAGGAAAAAAATTAACTCTATCCCAACCGAAACCAGGACAGGCGAGCAGAGCTTTTAGCAACTTTTCTTTGAGCAGGGAGCCCAGTAAGGTGGCACACTCATCCTGGCTACAGGAATTGCCAAGTTGCGCATAGAAAGAGTTGGTGAAGTAGGAGACAATCTATGCATCTTTACTGTAAATGTATAAAATTCTTTTTTCAGTGGGAGACCATGACATCAGCCATGAGATTGAATCAAATACACAGTCCGTCAAGCTGTGCAAGCCTAAGTTATGCACTAGTTTTCCATAGATATATGACCTATGCTCCTTATAGGGCATAAAAAGTGTCAGAGGAAAAGTGGATAACCCTAAAAATAAAGTCCAAAGTAAAAAGAATCTCTATGTTTTAGAACTCTTTGGAACTAGAATGTTTTAGTTCATCATTGGTCCTGGCTGTCCCCTCAGCCACTGTTCCTTCCTCTGGAAGCTACAGTGAACATACCTGTAGTGTAAATCCCAGAGATCAGCTGACTCCATGTTCTGCTGTCTGTGAAATGAGGTCTGTGAAGCATTTCATGCTGATAAATGGGAGGCTTGACAAAGGGAGAAATAAACAAGATAGATAAATTTGCTTCCTTGTGAGGTTAAAAAGACAAAACAAAATAAAGAACAGCACAAAAGAAAAAACACCGAGGGGAAAAAAAAGCAACTTATTTGTATTGCCCTAATTGTGAAGGTTACAGTGAACTCCTTTAAATTTAAATGCATGTCTTGCAGTACTTTGGACATAGTCATTTGGAAAACTGCTTTGCATTGTTTAGTGCCACATGAAATGTAAAGCATATTTATCCAGACATTGCCTTTCCACATGTCATGTGGTTGAACACACTTTAAATGCCAAATGTTAGATCTTGACAGAAGACTTGTTTTGTTCTTTGAGCATTCCTATCAGTTCTCCTTTCTGCTCTTCCAGTTCCATTAAAATGATTGTGAAGTTCTTCATATCCAAGAAAGTCAATGAATTTAAAACACTCTCCTGTTTTCTGCCTGCCTCCTAAATGCCACACATCTATTTAACTAGGACTACAGGGTGGACATTTCCAGAACAAATACAGTTGTTCACACAAGGATATCTATGTTCTCAGAGAGCAAGCTCCTCTTTGGAGATTTGCATGAATCAAAATTGTCTGTACAAATATTATTTTCCAACCGAAACAAAGATTACATTCTGCACAGTCAAATCAGGACTGACATTTTGCAAAAAAATTGTTGGTCTTTCTTATTTCTATTTGCTTCTACATAAAAGCAAGCAACTCTACAGTGAACAAGCACCACAAAAGTGTTGGCAAGGGCAGAATGATAACTTCCACTTGCATACAAAAGCAAACTTCCACATCATGATGCATGCCCATCAAGTTAGCATATTTGGCAAGTGAGCAATGCTTCATATGTTTGAGCAGCATGTTTTTGAAGAAATGCTTTAGAAGCCAGTCACATTGTTTATCTCATTTCCTAGCTGATCTCATGTGAGTGAAAAAATTCCATACAGTCTAACAGGTCATAAGAGAAAAGGAAAGGGAAGGGTGTGCTGGTTTTGGCTGGGATAGAGTTAATTTTATTCATAGTAGCTACTATGGGGCTATGTTTTGGATTTGTGCTGAAAACAGTGTTTTAGTTACTGCTGAGGACTGCTTACACAGAGTCAAGGCCTTTTCTGGGGTAGCAAGTAGGCTGAGGGTGCACAAGAAGTTGGGAGTTATTTTATTTCAATAGTTAAACTGTCTTTATCTCAACCCACAAGTTTTCTCACTTTTACTTTTCTGATTCTCTCCCCCATCCCACTGGAAGGGAGTGAGCGAGCAGCTGTGTGGTGCTTAGTTGCTGGCTAGGGTTAAACTGTGACAAAGGGGAAGGGAAAGAAAGAAAAGAACAAAATCAAATAACATTTCAACAATAGTAAAGCCATGAATGATCCATCAGTGGGATAAAAGGATTCTTACAGCGACAAAAATGTCAACATTTTTTTGGTGTTAATTATTTTAGGCAATGGTATAAACTGCTTTGAGTTCCATAAAACATCTAGGAATGACACTTAATGAGTTTTGTTTATTCATTAGTACCTCCTTATTTTTTCTCAAATGTATGAATATAAAGCCTAAAATGAGGTACAAGAGACATTTTAAAAACTACAAAAAATGGGACAGGCAATTCTTTTTCTCTGAAAGTCACCAGAAGATAAATGAGTAGTTCTCTAATCACAGTAAAAAATGAATGGACAAGATATGAACAAAATCTAATCTATATCCTTTGGTATCTAGAAAGAGAGACTGATGTGTTGTGTAAAATTCATGTGTGCATTATAACCAACAAAATCTTAGAGTAAAATGCATATGGGGTATCAGTGTTCTTATCACAAGATCTCAGTCAAGTCCTTTTTGCATCCTCTCCTCCTCCATCTGTAACTAGTTTCCCAACTTTCTGTTTTCTATAGGAGTGGAGACAATTCTTTCCTCCACTTGCAACCCACCCTCACCTTTTGCTGTTCCACAGCCTGCTGGATTGAACACTGTTTTGCAGGTGGGAAGGTTGAGGTTTTCTCCCCACATTAGCAGGGCAATAACATATACATACTGCCTTTTGCATGCTATAGCATTCTAATCAGTAGGCTGCTCTGCAAAATGTGGGTAGAAGCTACAGTAGTAATTTGTCAGCAGCCTCCTTTCTTTAACAGTGTCTTCTATTCAGTGAAGTTAGATCACTGTCTTTTTTTCAGGCTTGAGCACTGACCTGCAATTAGCTCACTTAACTGCTCTAGTTAAGACTCTCCAAAGCAATTTGCTGTGCGAAAGTTAGTCCTAAGCGGCACGGACTATTACAAAGTAGCCATAGAATCATAGAATAATAGAAACACAGAATGGTTTGGATTGGAAGGAACTTTTAAAGATCATCTTGTCCAGCCCCCCTGCCATGGACTGGGACATGGTCACTAGGTCAGGTTGCTCAGAGCCCTGTCCAGCCTGACCTTGAATGTTTCCAGGGATGGGGCATCCACAACTTCTCTGGGCAACCTGTTCCAGTGTCTCACCATCCTCATCATAAAAAATGTCTTCCTTCTGTCCAATCTAAATCTACCCGCTTTCAATTTAAAACCATTGCCCCTTGTCCTGTCACTGCAGGTCTTGGTAAAAAGTCTTTCTCCATCTTTCTTTTAAGCCCCCTTTAAGTATTGAGAGGCTGCAATAAGGTCTCCCTGGAGCCTTTTTTTTCTCTAGGCTGAATGACCCCAAGTCTCTCAGCTTTTCTTCATAGGAGAGGTGTTCTAGCATGCTGATCATTTTTGTGGCCATTGTCTGGATTCTAGCAGATTTAGGCATACCTTTTGATTCTTGTCCCTAGCATGGACTTTGAGATTTACTTTCACAGGAATCTAAAAAATGTAGGTTGGAAAAATGTGTACCTTGGGTACCATTTAGTTCAATGTCCTGCTCAAAACACAGTTAATGTCAGGGGCTGATCTGGTCATTCAGGACTTTTCCTAGTCATATCTTAAAATTGTGAGAGGTGGAGATTCCACTGCTTTTCTGGGCAGCCAATTCCAATGTTTGCCGACCTTACTGTGAAGAATTTTTTTCTTTATGTCTAGTTGGATACTTCCTTGCTACAATTTGAGACTGTTGTCTTTTGTCTTTTCATTGTGTCCTTTTTAACTCTTCCTTTTATTGTACTGTTCATGTAGATGTGCAGTTCAACACTGTCCAGCCACTGTTAAAGTCAGTAGGAACTCTTGATTCAGAGACAGGTATATTCTGCATTTCTTGTGACAGCTTTGAATGGCTATAAGTCTTCACTAATTTTCTAGGGAGCTTAATTTGAACCATTCTCTGATTCACAATTCTGGATCCTGCCCATGGCTTTCAGCCTTAGAAAAATCTGGTTAATTAATGGGTTTTTTAACTGATCTAAAATTATAAAACAGGAATTAAATTATCTGTATTTGAACAGGGAAGAAGAATCATTGTAGCAAAGACAACATAGTGGAAAAGAAAAACAGGTCTGCGCACAAACAAATTAGGTCCTGATGTAACTCCAGTGACATAATTGCAAGAACATTTGATAACCTCAGAGTTCACTTTGGTAAGTGGATGCTAAAATGTCCAAGAGCATACAGTAGGACAAATTTTACCTTAAGCACATTTGCAAAGTTACTGCTTTATGTGTGATTCTGGGCATTATTAATACATACATAGAACCCCAAACTAATCTCTGTTGATACACTTTTCTCCTTTAACATTAAGTTTTAGGGAAAACTCACTCTAAATATAGAATACTAAAAAATAGAAAAAAAAGAAAGAAAACTAATACTATCTGGTATTGTAAATCAAGAATACATGAAGAATGTAATGAAAAAACTTTATGAAAAATATGCTATAAGTTGTTCATGACATCCAACTAATTTCCGCATTTTTCTACAGTCAAAAATCTCTACACAAAAAAATGACATATTTTTCAAAATATTTTTTAGAATAATAGTTTCTTTTTCCACAAGCTGTAATAACTATAACTATTTACTTGTCCACCATTCTTTTGCAATAGAAAAAATGACATGTATTTTATTTATTTGTCCTTGAAGATCAGTGGTTCCATATCTGAATAACCCATTTTCATAGGCAGTAACTTTAACAATCTTTTTGAATGTGTTGGCCTTCAGTTATAGTTGCAACAAAATAAACCAAAAATAAGTAATATCTCAAAGAAACACCTGCCTGTACATATTACCATATTAGTTCCTAGTTTGCTGCAACAAGAATAAAGTTTGACTGATATAATTTTTTGCTTGCCCATACTTTATGATAGTGAAGGTTTTTCTGTGTACTGATACCCACTTTTTATATAATGTAATACATGAAAAGGTTGCAGTAATGCTTGGGTGACTTGTTAGATCCTGAATCACTTTATGAAAATAAGAAAAAAGACAGAAATGTGTATTTTGGCAACTATATACTGGGAAATAAATCTAACATTTCTATTTTCCTGGTAAAAAGACAACCCTCATGGTTATGCCAATTGTATCTTATTTGATTAAGAATAACAAACAATAGGAAACACATTTTAGTTTGTACATAATCAACTTATTATACAAAAATATAATTTTATAAATAAAGAGGAAAATTACAGAACATAACTGGAACCTCTTTTTAATGTTTATAGTGAATGGATTTTAATAGGTGGTGTCTAAAAATCAGTGGGTAAAGATGGACTATTTCTTGGTCTTATCAGTAAAAAAGATATACATAATGCTGCTAGTCGGTCAGGCCTTTTTCAGTAAATTTATCATGAAAACTCTTCTAATCAATTATTGCAGTATTTTCAAATCGTATTTACAAGTTCTGTTTGTTCACATTCTTAAATACAGGACTCAAGGAACACATTAAGCACATGACTCAATGGATATCATCAGATATGGCTGAGCTGGTAATGGGTAATCAATTGCTAATTATGATTTCCTATTTTATGAATTAAATTATACTGATTAATCCTTTTTTCTTTTTTAATCACTTTTGAAATTATCTTGGTTTATCTTACTATCTAATAAAAGAAATCCTGGAAACAGAATCCTGAATGATTGATTTATTTTTTCAAAACAAAAAGGTTGGAGAAAGGACTTCTGTTAAGCACCTCATTTAATGATGTCAGACCAGTCTAGAGCTAGACCAAATTATAGTCACTAAAATGCCTATGATGTGGAAAGGAGACCCTCAGCACCAGCTGTTTCACTCTATAGATCCTATTCTACTGCAGAGCACCACTTGCTAGCGCAGACAAAGCATACACTGCTATACTTTAACCTTGGTTTTATTCATATGTTGTAGGTGGATCCCATTGGTAGTGTAAAAGGTCAAATTATTCTCTAAATAATACTCATAACCCTTTAAAACTGAGTGTTTTTTATAAAAGTGGGAAAGTAGATCGAAGAAGTTTCTACACAGGATCCTAATACATAAGTTAGTAATAAGTCTTGTATGATTACAAAAACACAAAGAACAATGTGATGATATCATCTGCTTTTCCACTTTATTATTAGAGTGAAATCTCTAGAATATAGACTTTCAGTCTAAGCTAATAAACTTACCCTATTTTAAAATAAGTGACTAAGGTAAATAAGTCTCTAGAGAGACCTATTTATGTTGACTAGAGAAGGAATTTAAAAAAAAAAAACAAACACAAACCAGCTCCAGTGTACATATTCAGATTTTGAGGAGCTGAAGTTTACTCAAATTAATCCCATCTTCAGGTCCTAAATAATAATAAATAGCTTTATTCAGGCAAGTGTACTTGTGCAAGAATAAGTAGACATTTCATCATCTTTCTACCTCTTAAGCATATGCTTACCCTTGAAACTATGTAATGTATTGTTAAGTTTTCTGGTACATGGTAAAATCAGTGCAAAATTTCTGAAATGAAAACATTCTTATTTATTTCAAAAACCATTGTCCTGGTATTTTATACAGTTCATGAAAAGGAAATCATTAAGGGATAGTATGTTAGGAGTGTATGAGTAACAATATAAATGTTTGCATCAGTGCCACCATGAATGAGGTTCGGTAGTTTCCTCCCAGCCTCAAAAGCCAGATCTGTAAAATATTAACAGATTTTGTAAAAAAGATTTTGTATAACAGATTTTATATTAATATTTGAGTGTAAAAAGATAAGAAACTAGGGAAAAAATAATCCAGCTATGATAAAGTAGGTATATAGAAAAGAGCTCATAAGTACAGTTGTTCATGTGATTAGAGCTTAATGAAGTTAATAGTAATGGTACAAATGGTGTTGACGTTTAGAATAAGTCTGCAATTAGTCATTATACTCTGACTGAAAGTTGAATAATGTAGGAAGTGGAAGATTAAATGAATTCATTTTGTTGGTCTGAACTTTTATCTTTGTGAATTTACAAGTCTGTGCACTTTAAGGGAGGAAGCATCATAGTTGCAACATATTTTTACTGAAGAATTCATAAATTAGGCTAGAGATTTAAAGATTTCACAGATGACTCCTCACGCCTTATCCCAAAGTAACTCCCAGATGGCAAAAAGAAGAGTTTATTTAAAAACAAAACAAAAAGAAAGAAAAAGTAGTAAAGATAGACATACGCTCATACACTTGGGTATATAGAGGTTTCATAGTATGCATCTGTTTTATAATCTGTGCACAAACCTTCTCTCTGAAAAGATTTGATTTATAAACTATGTCTGGCAATGAAATAAAAATAACAATAGTGAAAATACTTCACAAACTAACAACTAATGGCTACACAGCCTCAGACCTCACTCATATGAATTCCTTCCAAACGAGATCTTTCAAATATTCCTTCCAAATATTTTAGTGTATACCAATGAGCTTGCATTCGCTCTAAAGTTCCTTACTTAATCTTGTTGAAGACAGGTTCTTCTTGGATAAATTACTTTGAGGGTATTTCTTCAGGAAACCTCTTGATGACAGCAAAAATTTTATAAGGTAAAGACAGTTGTTATTTCTGATATCTTTCTAGATTACTGACTGACGTGGTTGAACCCAGCAGGCAGCTAAACACCACACAGCCGTTTGCTCGCTCCCCCCAGTGGAATGGGGGAGACAATGGTGAAAAAAAAGTAAGATTTGTGGGTTGAGATAAAGATAGTTTAATAGGACAGAAAAGGTAGGGAAATAATAACAACAACAACAACAACAACAACAACAACAACAATAATAATAATAATAATAATAATAATATACAAAATAAGTGATGCACAATGCAATTGCTCCCCACCCACTGACCAATGCCCAGCCAGTTCTTGAGCAGCGGCGCCCTGCCCAGCTTTCCCCCAGTTTATATACTGAGCATGGCATCATATGGTATGGAATAGCCCTTTGGCCAGTTTGGGTCAGCTGTCCTGGCTGTGCCCCCTCCCAGCTTCTTGTGCACCTCGCAGAGCATGGGAAGCTGAAAAGTCCTTGACTAGTATTAGCACTACTTGGCAACAACTAAAACATCAGTGTGTTATCAACATTATTCTCATCCTAAATACAAAACACAGTACTATACCAGCTACTAGGAAGAAAATTAACTCTATCCCAGCTGAAACCA
The DNA here is from genome assembly GCF_034638445.1 of Ciconia boyciana. Classification (NCBI taxonomy): domain Eukaryota; kingdom Metazoa; phylum Chordata; class Aves; order Ciconiiformes; family Ciconiidae; genus Ciconia; species Ciconia boyciana. The sequence continues at coordinate 180,923,630 of NC_132934.1, forward strand.
GGACAGCATCCACCCTTATTCTATACCATCAACATCATGCCCAGGTCCCATACTTTCCAATTCATCCCAATTAATCACCACCACCTTTCCTGTCTTTTGATATATACACAGAGATATCATTCCCTTAGTCTATGGGCCATCCCTCTAAAACGACCGTTGAGTTCATTTAGTCCATGACTTTGGGCTCCATCTGTCATAACAGTCCTTCAGGGCAGGAGAGATGGTGTGTGGTGTTGGATTGTTGCATGCTGAAGCCAGTTCTGGTTCCATTACCACTGCACTGTGCTCGGTTTTCATCAAAGTTCATTCTTCATTAATCTGGGTGATTCTTACAGTAATACCATTGATATGACATATAGCCACTATAGAAGTGATGGTATACAATGTTATATAACAATTGACATAATACAATTTAATTTAATGGTTATTCTCACCCAAAATCAAATCCCCTTGAAGTACACATTGGATTTCCCCATCCGCCCTCACCAATTGCACCAAGGTCCTTGAACAAAAGCAATCCCACAAATAGGTTTGCCTTTGCCAGACACAGGAATAACCGAGACTGCCTTCCCCAGCATATTTTTTATGTGCACTACAGGGACTTTGTCCCCTTTTATAGTACATAAAAGTTTTGATCGGGCAAGGCCAGCCCGCTTGGCAGACCCCTAGTGTTGACTAACCAGGTGACATTTCCTTAACGTGTATCCCAATGTTTGAATGTCCCAACACCCATTGCTCTCAGTGTAGTCTTTAACAGTCCATTGTATTGTTCAATTTTCCTGGAGGCTGGTGCATGATAGGGGATGTGAGATACCCACTCAATGCCGTGCTCTTTGGCCCAGGTGTCTATGAGGTTGTTTTGGAAACGAGTCCTGCTGTCTGACTCAATTCTTTCTGGGGTGCCACGTCGCCATAAGACCTGTTTTTCAAAGCCCAGGATAGTGTTCTGGGTGGTGGCATGGGGCACAGGATATGTTTCCAGTCATCTGGTGGTTGCTTCCACCATTGTAAGCACATGGCGCTTGCCTTGGTGGGTTTGTGGGAGTGTGATATAATCAGTCTGCCAGGCCTCCCCATATTTATATTTCAGCCATCGTCCTCCATACCACAGAGGCTTTAACTGCTTGGCTTGTCTGATTGTAGTGCATGTTTCATATTCATGGATAACCTGTGCAATAGTGTCCATGGTCAAGTCCACCCCTCGATCACGAGCCCATCTATATGTTGCATCTCTTCCTTGATGGCCTGAGGTGTCATGGGCCCACTGAGCTATAAATAATTCACCCTTATGTCACCAGTCCAGATCCACCTGAGCCATTTCAATCTCAGCAGCCTAATCCACCTGCTGGTTGTTTTCATGTTCTTCAGTGGCCTGACTCTTGAGTACGTGCGCATCTATCTACATGACGTACTTTTACAACCAGATTTTCTACCCAGGCAGCAATATCTTGCCACAAGGCAGCAGCCCAGATGGGTTTGCCTCTACACTGCCAGTTGCTCTGCTTCCATTGCTGTAACCACCCCCAGGAGGCATTTGCCACCATCCATGAATCAGTATAAAGTACTGGCCACTTTTCTCATTCAGTAATATCTAAAGCCAGCTGGATAGCTTTCACCTCTGCAAACTGACTTGATTCACCTTCTCCTTCAGCAGTTTCTGTGACTTGTCATGTAGGACTCCATATAGCAGCCTTGCACCTCCAATGCTTCCCCACAAGACGACAGAACCCATCAGTGAATAGGACATATTGCTTCTCATTTTCTGGTAGTTTATTGTACAGTGGGGCCTCCTTAGCACTCGTCACCTCCTGCTCCTCTGGCGATATTCTGAAATCTTTGCCTTCTGGCCAGTCCATGATCACTTCCAAGATTCCTGGGCGACTGGGGTTTCCTGTTCGAGCCCATTGTGTCATCAGTGCAACCTGCTTACTCCAAGTAGCATCAGTTGCATGATGAGTAGAGGGGACCCTCCCTTGGAACATCCAGCCCAGCATGGGCACTCAGGGTGCCAGGAGGAGCTGTGCTTCAGTACCAATCATTTCCAAAGCAGCTCCAACCCCTTCATATGCTGCCAATATCTCTTTTTCTGTTGCAATATAGCAGGCCTCAGATCCTCTGTATCCCTGACTCCAAAACCCTAGGGGTCGACCTCGAGTCTCCCCTGGTGCTTTCTGCCAGAGGCTCCAGGTAGGGCCATTCTCCCCGGTTGAGGTATAGAGCACATTTTTTATATCTTGTCCAGGCCTTTCAGACTAAGGGGGTTGTTGCATGGGGGTGAGATGTATTATGGAATACAGGGGAAGCGCAGATCAGGATTGTACAGGATTTATTATGGGAATTTTAAGGCAGGAACAAAAAATGGGAAGAGTGCAGGGGATACGTGATTTGGGGAGGAACTAGTGTGGGAAAATTGAGGGGTAGGGGGAAAAAAAGGGCTGATCACATGCAGACAGTTGGCTGTTCAGTACACTTGTCTGGCTATCCCCTATGCCTGTCCAGCAGTCTGTCCTGTCTTCCCACTAACTTCCCTTTTAACTTTTTCCTAAGTGAGGGACTGTCTCTTCTATCTGCATCTGTGCATATAAGGAGTGATTGCAGCAATTTGAATCACACAATGGGCTGGAGGGCCCATGTGTCCATGGTGCCAGCAACTGGATGAATGCTGGTGTGCAAGGGAGTGTGTGATCACTAACAAAGATCAAGCCAGAGGACATGGTGAATAGGTGAAGTGACCTGGGAGCCAGGGGATGACTGAGTGTCTAAGGGCCAGCTCTGGCTTTGAGAGTGCCTGTGTGTTTCTAAGAATGAGAGTATAAGGGGTCAGCTATTGGACCAGGGCAGTCCTGGCTAACTCGTGTGTGTGCGTATGTGTGATACTCTGTAGCAGCAACCAGAGTAGGGCTGCATCTTCAGGGACTCGTATGTTCAGGCACCAACAACTGGGGAGTCTGGGATCCACTAGCCAGCTACTGGGTGGACTGATTGAGCCTAGCTACTGGAGGGATCCACCTTGTGCATATGTCTATATATTCTCACTACTGGACATCCATCCTGATCAGACAGCGGGAGGAGCAGGATGAGGCTGTTGGTGCTGTCAGGTTTTGTGTGGGTGCTCTGAATGTCCATCTGTGATCTATTTGGCTGGTCCTGTATATATGCGGTGTATAATTGTTCTCTGTGTGCATGCACCTACTGAGAATACATCTCCAGCCTTGCTGCTGGTTGGACCTGCAGGCATGGAGTGGCAGCCTCTCTCAGGCTGTTGGATCCAGCTTAATATGTTTTTATCTGACAAAGAGCAACATTTGAACTTAGTCTCTTGAGCCTGTAGCAAGGTGTCTCAAATGATCTACCACTGCCTCCCCTTCCAGTTGAGCTCCAAATTCATTTTGGCATTAGATATTACACATGTGCTTGACAGATGCCTAAGAATCAGTAAACAGATCTACACAGAAATACACATTTTGTTGTATCCACCCTTGTGGCAAAAAAGGCCAACGGTATTCTGGGCTGCATTAAGAAAGGCATTGGTAGCAGGTCGAGGGAGGTGATCCTTCCTCTCTACTCAACACTGGTGAGACCACATCTGTAGTGTTGGGTAAGATATGGACTTACTGGAGGAAGTCCAGCAAAGGGCCACAAAGATGATCAAGGGACTGGAGCCTCTTTCATATGAGGAGACACTGAGAAAGTAAGCACTGTTTGGCCTGGAGAACAGAAAGCTCAGGGGGATCTTGTCAATATGTGTAAGCACCTGATGGGATGGAATGAAGAAGAGGGAGCCAGACTCTTCTCAGTAGTGCCCACTGACAGGACAAGAGGCAACAGGCACAAGCTAAAACATATGATATTCCATCTGATCACAAGAAGATACTTTTTTAATGTGTGGGTGGTCAAACACTGTGTATTGGTTTGGGCTGGGATAGAGTTAATTTTCTTCATAGTAGCTAGTATGGGGCTATGTTTTGAATTTGTGCTGAAAACAGCATTGATAATACAGGGATGTTTTAGTTACTGCTGAGGAGTGTTTACACAGAGTCAAGGCCTTTTCTGGGGTAGCAAGTAGGCTGGGGGCGCGCAAGAAGTTGTGAGGGGACATGGCTGGGACAGCTGACCCCAACTGACCAAAGGGATATCCCATACCATACAACATCGTGCTTGGCAATAAAAGCTGGGGGAAAAAAGAAAGAGGAAGGGGGGGGACATTCGGAGTTATGGCATTTGTCTTCCCAAGTAACCGTTAGGCATGATGGAGCCCTGCTTTCCTGGAGATGGCTGAACACCTGCCTGCCGATGGGAAGTAGCGAATGAGTTCCTCATTTTGCTTCGCTTGTGCATGCAGCTTTTGTTTTACCTATTAAACTGTCTTTACCTCAGGGAGTTTTCTCACTTTTACCCTTCTGATTCTCTCCCTCATCCCACCACGTGGGGAGAGTGAGTGAGTGGCTGTGTGGTGCTTAGTTGCCAGCTAAACCACAACACACTGGAACAGGTTTCTGACATGGTCGTGGGCAACCTGTTTTATCTGTTCCTACTTGAGCAGGGGGATTAAACTAGATTATCTCAAGAAGCACCTTCCGACCTAGATGATTGTGTGTTTCTATGATTGTGTGTAACATTGATACAATATATAATACAAAAAACCCCTCTATAATAGTCTCATTTGCATAGTTACTCCTAGGTGTTTGATACTGGAAACTTGAAGACAGAAGTCAAGACCTTACTCTGAAGTTTTACACTGCACTCTGTTCAGAAAGGCATTGTGGCAATATTGAGACATTCCATGGTTTCTTTTCTGACAGTATTATGTCTTTGTAACATGCATGTAAGACATTGGATTGAATAACACAGATACTTAGACTGCATACTATGTTTTAGAGGTATCATGTTAAATGAAAATTTTCACCAGTTTACTTAGAATTGGTACCCAGTGTTTTAGGAAAATTAAGGGACACCAGTTCCATATCCATCAGTTTGGAAAAAAAATATTCCTCTTTTAAGAGGAGTTCTTGAAGTAATTTTTGGCATTTTAACTTCTGAGGGAAAAGCTTGCACAGTTTGTTCTGTAAGCCCTAACTTCTATCACAATGCAAGGCACTGAAGATACAATTAGTTTGATATGGCAATTCCCCTCTGTCTTAATTCTTTCAGTAACGTTATTTGTTTCATACTCAAATGTTATCCACACCCGTTCTCAAAGGAGAGAAGAGTCACACATAAAACAGTGACTGTAGATTTTATTATTAATTAGTATGTGGAAACAGTTGCAAGCAATTTATTTCTGATGAAGACTTCGTAGTGTAATGTAGGTTAAAATGAGCTGTATGCTGCAATTAGAAGAATGGATACATTTTTAAAGTACCCTGCAAACCATGTACACTAACAGACAAAGTACATTTATGATGTCCTCATAACCTAACTACAGAGAAAAATACAAAACAAAACTATCAATTCACTGTAATATTTGAGCTTAATTTCAATGCATAGAAAAACAAAGCTCTGGCTTTGCCTCTTCCCAAGTATCTACTCACTCACTTACAAAACAAAGCTTATTTATGTCACACAGCTCTTTACAAGATTATCTTCCTGAGCTTTTTAAAAATTTTCATTCAACAGTGAAGTAGTTCACATTATTGACTTTCAACATAACGTACTTTCATGGTAATCTTGAAAGCTCATTTGAGATGTCATGGGGCAGTTTTATTTCTCAGTGATAGTATTTATGAATTTCATTGAGAAATAATCACTTTAATGATTATTTGTTATATATGCTCTTTGCAGTATTGAAAATCAAATTAGATTAGTATTTTTCTGAACATTACTCTGATTCAGCAGATTAACTTATCCTGAGGCCTTATCCACAACTAAAAAAACCCAAAAGGAAATTACTTTTTGTTTGTCAACATCATATATCTTTCTACTCCTAAATATCACAGATGTCTTTCTAGTTATTTATCTTAAAACAGTTAATCAAGTTGCCAACCAGGTAAGCTATTAAGTAGAATTTCATTCTATATGCAAGACTGCAGGTGCTTAAAATCCCAGTAATGATCCTTACTTCAATAGGGATTGAAGCAGCTAAGAATCAATATGTGTTCCATATTATAAAAAGAATAGATTAGGTGTTTGCAATTATCTGTTTTAATTCAAAAATCTATGAATTTGTGACCTATTAATTAGTAGAAAGGAACTGCGGTAATTTCATATTTTATTATATCTCTTCTCAAATCTGAATGACAGACTATGAGAACATATTGTAAAACCTTAACAGATTATATTTATTGTTAGTTGCTTATTTGCTTTCTCTTTGATGTTTGATTCTGTATCCAGGTTTCCATTTCCAAGTACATTAATACACTTGAAATGTGTGAGTAAGCATGAGAGGTAAAACATTTTCATTCTATTTTTGGTTTTCCTTCCATTAATTTTTTCAGCATTCTTCTCATTTATAAATTCTTTTCATCAGAAAACAATTAAACCCTCAAGAACATTGGAAAATAGGACATTGAGGCAAGTGTATAACGTGTATAGAAAACTTTTACTGATGATTGTTGGGTTAGCAGCTACTGGAATGGCTATACTTATCAAACTTTCCTGGAAGCAATGGAGAAACTGTTTAGCAGATGGCAACCTCAGACAGAGAGAACAATATTATAAGAATAAAAACAATTATTTAAAAAATCAAAGAAGTTTCTCATAGGAGATAAAGTTTAACAATAGAAGAGGTGGTGGTTTGGGGATTTTTTTGTTTGTTTGGGGGGGGTGGTGGTGGTGTTTGTGTTTAGCAGCCTAAACCCAGAAAGGGTTTAGGTGAGAACCAAAGAAAGATTTAGGTACATATAAGAAGCCATGACTCACAATTTTCTGTGCCCAGTGATCTGAATGTCTTCCATATTCCACTGCTCGACACTGAAGATGCTGCTATAGTAGATAAAAACAGTTAGTTGATTCAGAGAACACTAAATATTATGAGTAAAACTCAGATTAGAAAGCTTGAAAACCAAAAAATGCTAGTCACAGGGACTAAGTGAACTCTTGGTCTTTTTTGGAAATTCTGTTTATAAATTGGGGTTGCAAAGGACATACCTTCCTCATTCAGAATCCAGAGTCTGGAACTTACTGTTGAAACTAAATGATATTAATCATCATTTATATTATAAGTTACTTCTCAAAGCATTTGCACATGGAACAAGAAGTAATCATCAAATTACTTCTTTTGGAAATTAAAAATACTTCTTTCTGCAATAGCCAGAGAAGCAGAAACAGATTCCATATAAAGTTCTGCTTTGGACTAACTGTCTTTTTTTCTGACAAAAATTTTTACTTAAATGATTTTTTGCTGTGTTTTTTAATTTTAATTGAACTAAATAGTATTTCAGTATATTTCCACTGAATTTTTAAAAGCCAGCAGAAAATTGTATGAGCTATCTTGTGATTATAATGACAAAGGCAGAGAAATGTGAATTTTTGAAAGAGCATCTACTCCTTTGTATATTCATAATGCATTTGTGTACTGACAAAAGGAAAGAGAAGGAAAAAATACATCCATACTAACAGTTCTAAACTTTCCATATAAAGGAATTGTAGTTCGCCAGGGATCACGTTGGAATCTTACCCATTCAAAAGGGCAATTTCACTTAGTGTACTTGTTATAGCATTTGAGCAATAACTGGTTGGCTAAATATATTGTCACAATCTGGAATCTTTTAACAAATAAATACAGAAATTGGTAACTAAGAAACCATGTATTTATCAATTTTTATTTTTCGGCTTTATCCTGCAGTCTTTGCTGCTCTATGCATTCCAGTGACTGATACACAAAGTCATGCTCATAAGTGGTACATAAGAATTCTCTTATCTTCAATAAATAATGCAATGTTCATTTTGAAAGGTTAGTCCAATAACAAAGTTTGGTTTTGCTATGGAAAACCTTTTATTTTGGTTCTCCCAAGCTTAAAATTTGGGAAAGAGGTCCAACCATAATCCATGAACCCTCCCCAAAGTAAACTTTTTCCTTCTTTAGAAGTCTAGTCTTTAAGCATCAAAAATATCTCATCATGAACGCAAAGACCAATTAGATTATTTTCTGTAATGACAAGAGGTAGACTGTGCGGTTTCCTCCCTCCCCCCTGCAATGGAATGTAGTAGTAGAAAAGTTATTTTCTCCAAAAAAACCTGAGAAGAGTGCAGAAGTGGTAAATATGCTGAGACTCAAATACATATCTATGTTAATGATATGAACATCAAAGTCACTTTTTCAAGCTCTATCAAAGGTACAATTTTAACTAATCTACTTTCAACTATGTTATTGAACATTGTAGAAAATGATACTATAATATGAAGATGAATTCTCCTATACACTTCAGATTATACACTGTCTTATTCTATTAACTTCAGAAAGGAGACTTGTTCCTAGTGGAAGATACCTGATGATACTTGATACAAAAGCAGAAAATCAATTACCAGTTTAAGAAAAAAGTTTAAGCATTTTCATCAAGGTTTGACTATAAACAATATAAAATAAAGATGATATGCTTTCCCTGAAACACAGAGGAAAGCAACATACTCTGTAAAGGTTTTACATAAATACTAAGCCTATAATAAAATTTAAAGAGTTTAACTTATCCTGAAAAAAGTAATTTCCAAGCTGAAAATGTCTTTCCATCCTTCGCTTAGCTTGATGTTGTCTTCATGCAATGTTTCGTAACAGTGGATGAACTAAAATATTCTATACTGCTTTATATCCAATCCTATGAAGATATTTTTATGTCTGGGCATAAGGGTGCAGTCAGAAGACAAAGAAAGCTACAGCCATTATGTTCTCTTCAGTTCAGAAATACATTGATCAGGAAAGTAATTGCTCAACTTGACTTCAGCTAAGGCATTAACTGGTCTCTTGTAGAGTATAAGACATTTTCAAGTACCATTCAGCTTGGGTATACTCTCTGCTTTCACCAAGACCTAGGCTTCTTCTCTTTTTCCCCAAACTATAAGCATTTTTTTAATTAAGATCTTGGAGAAGGTTGTTGGAGAGAATGAGCAGCTAAAAATCTCTGCTACAGATTTCTCTTTTTACCTGCAGGATGATTTCCTGGCAAATGAAATTGAGATTTCTGTCTCAAGGAGTGACCAACAACTTAATAAACGGCAGATGGAGTATAGAAATCCTGCTTTCAGAATCACTGAATCAGGACATGCTCAACACTAGCAAGAGGTGCAATATACTATCTTTTCACCCACTTCTTATGTAACAGGTGTTTATATGTCAGTGTAAAAGAAAGTTCTCCTATGGAACCATTAATTCAGAGTTGATGGATAAATCCCTTTGGTTTATATTCATATTGCATTTGATTCTGAATCCTTTTGCCTTTTTATCTCAAAGGCAACTAAAGAGTACTAAAGATACTGGATGACTACAAAGATTTTAAATATCTTTCTCTCAGGAAACTGCCAGCACAGTCATCTAAACCACAAAAAACCCCTGAGATCTTATACTTTCACTTTCTTTTTTTATACTTCCTACAAGTTGCAAACTGCAGGAAACTGAAGATCTATTAAGTTCAAAATATTTAATTTCCTTGTAAACTAACTGTGTTTGCATGCTTATATGTAAATGGTAAAAATAACTGTGTGGGACTCTGGAAATTCACCCCAAAGGATACTGTACTTCAAAACAGATTGTTGGTTCAAACAAGAGCTTCTTAAAAGCAGATTTCCTTTTAAGTGACTAGGAAGAGTCTGGAACAGCATGTCTTAAAAGATATTCTGATGTGTAAGTGGACACACATTAGCAATGAGATATGGAAGGGAAAAGAAGACCTAGCTTCATTATGATCAGAGAATTTTGATCAAAGAATTTTGACCAACGTGAATGTAAATGGAGTGAGCCATGCCTCCATTTAAGACATTGTGCAGTACATCTGCCTTGCTGCTAATGAGATTTCCACCTAATAGTGGAGAAGCAGTGCATCTAGCACAGCAGCATTAGATTGTGAAGAGCAGGCTACAGACCTGTGCTCTACACTATCTAATCACTATCTAATCACAGCCCTGAAATCTATGGCTTATGTCAGGGCCCTGACTGTACAAATAAATCTTAATGGCTCTTACCAGACTCACATTAAGCCTTCCCCCACACTATGGGCCCAAAAGCTCCATTTCAGCTCCACCTGGGGCCATCAGCCCCTTCCTGAGCTATGTTAGAGGAGCATCACTCTCCGGCTCAGCCACAGCCATGCTCCTGCCTAGTCACTGAGCCCCATCATCCAGATCCCAACCCATGGACTGACTGCCAGCCTTGGCCTTGGTTTTGCCTCATCACTGTGGTCCTGTTCAATGATCTCTAGTCCTGATTCTAACACTGACCTATAAACTGACTTCCTAGCCTCATCCTCGGACCTGCCTCATCACCGTGTTATTGACCCAGACTGTTGGTGGAGCCTGTCTGCCATTTCCAGGTCTGTTCTACTTACCTTGCTGGGTACTGTGGGCCAGGCCCTGGCCAAAAATGCCCTGAGATTTCCTCCTTGGCCAGGGCTCAACTTCCCTTAGGGAGCACAGTCCTGACAGATTAGGTCAGGAGGTTTTGCACATTGCTATATGACAATTTGCTGGAGACTTTTCCAAAGTCCAGTTCTGTATGCTCTATAATTCTGTTTCATAGTGATTTTTTTTTTTAATGCACAGCATAATAATATGAGTAAATAGAACTTCAGAGAGCATTGTTGATGACTACTATAACCAGGTTGCCAAAAATTTTTATTCAACATCCTGTTTTCCTGCACTTTAAAATCATTTTTCATAAAACTGATTTTTTTGAGCTGAAATGCTCAGTTCTTGATTTCTGCCTAACAATCTTGATTTACAAAGCAAACAAGCAAACAAAAAAAGATTAAGCACAATAAGGTGCAGAACAAGGAGAAAAAAATAAGCCCACACCTTTTGTATTGTAAAAATGTTCAAAATATGTCTGTTATTGTGAAATCCACTCTTCTCACCTTCATTTCTTTTTTCCCAGAAAGAAACTAGATTTGTATAGTATTGGATTTCTGGAGTACTGTTAAAAAGAAACTATTTAAGACTGCACAAAAGAACCTGAGCCACAGGTACTTCTATTACACATGTCATTTTCTTAATGATGTTCTTCATTACTTCCCAATATTTTGGCAGAGGATCATAACGTTATCACTTGCTCCTTAAACACTAAATATTATGCAATAAATTATATGGAATTATAACTGGAAAGAAAAAAAAGAAAGTTTCCAGAACATTGATAAACTTATTATGTGCTGTCCCAACAAATATTGTAGATCCGTCAGCAAAATTTGGCCAAAAGCAGAAATATAATTTATTTCACCTACACTGAAATATTTACTGCTTATGTTAGGTACTGATATAACTTCTATTCTGGGTAGTGGAGATGAGATTTGACTCTGATCAAGAAGAAGTAGTTAAACATAGGGCCAGTGGAACTGCTTTTTGTAACCTTCCAGGTAATAAAATTTAAACAACCTTCTACTGGGTTAATCACCTTCTACTAAGAGGCAGTCTCTGTATGGAAAAAGTTGAGGCTTCTGCCCAGTGTCAGCTCTATCCAAAAAGTTAAAGTAATTACAATTTTAATTTATCAAAATGTCACCCAAAATTGGGAGGAGTTCTATAGTTTAATTATGTTCCTGTGAGGATTTTTTATCCATTAATTTATGAGTCAGTGATAACTTCACTGCAATGAATATAGATATTTAATTACGTAAAATGACATAGAAGATGGTATACACAATACGCAGCCTATTTAAAACACAAAGTTAATAAAAATCTCCCCAGACTGAAAATCCTGAACTTTGTAGTGCTGTTAATTAAGGGGAAAAAATAATCACTTGTGGGGCATTATTCATTATGATATACAAATATGTAAAAGTAGTGACATACAAGTCATGTTTCTTAAAGGCGAGTTTCAAATTTATTTGCATGGATGCCATTAAATTATTTAACAGTTTAGAATGAAAACTATGGCATCTGAGCTGAATAATTTAGATTGTATAATAGTTTCGTAGTCATTTAACTAGTCATGGTTACTGCTCACAATGTATTCATGTGGCATACATTTTCTTCCAACTGAAGATAACATGAGCATCACCTTTTGATGTAGCACCTGCACCAACATGAGTGCAATTCCTAGGTAAGATACTCTGGCAGGAGAATGGGAAAGTTCTTTGTAAAAAATTAATCATTGGACACTGCTCATTTACCACTTAGAAACAAACACCCTCTGGCTCAGACAACTAGGTATAGTATATAAAATAACATGTAAGATTGCAAATCTTTAGACTAAAAAAGACTCTTATTGTGTCCTACAAAATATTAGACTCCTGTTATGCAATTTTTTTCACATCGCTACAGAAAAATTCCACCTGTTTTGACACTGAAGAGTAGAATTCATAATGGATTGCAGAGACAAAAGGAAAAAAAACCAAAACAACCACAAACCAAAACCAGCCAAACTAAACAAAACAAGAGAGAGAATCATCAGACAACTGATAAAAATATGAAATTCCAGGAGAGGGAATTGTTCAAAAATCTGTCTCTATCTAGATTTGGTTTTGAATTTAGTGAATTTACTGGTTCTTCACCAGTTTGTAGGCTTTCTTTCTGTTCCTAAAGTTGTGCATCTCTTTTAACTATCACGAGTGTCTGCATGGTTTAAAACCCTAACTAATAGAAAGTTGAATATGGATATAAGAAGTCCTTCCTGCCCCTGAATGTTCAGTGATTGAAGAGAAATCCCAGCAAAGACTATAGGCCAATGAATATTACACTCATATGAGAAGGTGGAGACTTATAGTCCAACTCCAGATGTGCGGTGTTAATGTAGATGTACAGTGAATTCAATATTCTTTATGGACTAACTTGGTGGCCTGTCTTGGAGCGTTCTTTCTCCTTCAAATAATATTCTTTGCCAAGTTCTCAAACAGTCTGTAGAAAATCAGGTGCAAGCTCTGACCTAAAAAGTTTCAGGCTCTGTTAGGGATCCAGTCACTCAGGGTTTTTGCACTTTCCTACTCTATCTTGCATTTTTGGTCACTCAGAAACAAAAATCTCAACTTCTTCACTAGAGGTAGTTCACAAATTGGGCAAAGGATTCTGGAATTAATTTGATAGGATCTGCTTAAGCCTCAAGTTAATAGTTAATTTTCCCCTCAGAACAGGATTTTTCTCTAGGGAAGAATGGTATCTAGATTAGGCTTAAATGATCAAGAAGACAGGAATTTACCTTCTTCTAGGAAGCTATCTTATTGCCTAACTACCTTCTGTGTCAAGAATCATATCTTAAGCTGAATTCACTCCTTCTGCAGAGTCTATTCCTGACCATAAAAACATCCTGTTTACCTCTCATATGTTTCAAATAAAAGACACACTTGAGATAAAGTTCCCTACTTGCACCACCGGTCATCCTTCCTCTGGCAAAAGTACAAAGCTTCATTTTTTCTCATGAGGTAAAAGACTTGCAAGAGATGTAAACATATACACGTATATTCAATCCATGTGTGCTTTTGAAAGCTCTGAATGGTGACCTATTGAATAAGATGCTGTCTTTAAATACTGGAGTCTGAAAATGTCAGACCTACTGAGGTGCTTAAATGGCCTTTTCTTAAACTTTTGAGTGCTCATCAGCTTGTAATGATTGAAAAAGATAATATGAAGTAAAAAGATAAACATTAGGTTATCTTTGTCTAAGAGTTCTTTTCATATTTCATTTTCTACAACAGAGATTAACATTTGAGATTAATTTCAGTAATTGCTTTTGCTTTATTTCTAAATGTTTTTTTCCCTTTTTTTTTTTTTTTTTTTTTTTTTACTGCTGGTCTTTCTACTTGTAGTGAAATGCATGTGGGGAAATCTTAGTTCTGATGACACAAAAATTTAGGACATTGTAAGAAAATGTCAATCATTACAAAGTGACATAACATGTTACATGAATTAAAAGCTGGTTAATGAACAAACCTCAGAAAACGGTAATCATTGAATTCCTGGAAGGATATGTCATGATCAGCACTAGACTTGGTGCTACTCAATACTTCTAACAAAGGTCTGGAGACTGACTTGCAGCTAATAAAATTTGAGAATGACACAAACTTGCCAGAATGGTGAATAAAGCTGTGTTTGGCTGGCACTTTTTACCAGAGCTGATCATAAAGATGATTTTATTTTGAAACCAGTCAAATGGAAACAAGCAAGTGCTTGGGTTTATTTTTACACTGCTTGATTTCTTTTTATGAAATAATCTCCTTCATGAAATATGACATTTTTACTCAGGATGATGCCTTTTTTGAAATATCAGAATGTTTTACAGAACAGGAATACTATGTTTATTTTATCTTATTTTATCTTTATCGATTATCTTCATTTTCAGTTTGGACAACTACAAAAGTAGACTTAGAAAAATAAGGTATTTGGGTTTCATAGGTGGACTGCAGGACTGTGTTCTGGAAAGTACTCGTTCAGAAAATAATATAGGGTTCACCATGGCAAGAATTCAATGTCAATTGACTGTAAAGCAGGTACACAAAGCATGAATGTAGTATTGAAGTTATAAAGAGCGGAATAACAAGTAAGATTGAGATCATTTGCATATTTTATAATACCATGGGTAGTATTTTGTTGTGTATACACTGTTGTCCAACAAAAATGACATATTCATTACTAGTGAAAGTCTCCAGGTTTTGTATTAATCTAAAAATCCAGGGCCCCAGGATGATCTGGACGTGGCTTGGTCTGAGTTGATTTTAGCTTGTTTCAGTCATTACAGAAACTGTCAAACAGTCAGGTGATTACTGCCTAACTTGTTTTAGCTTAGCTCTGTAAATACTATGTATGGAAAGGTCTAAGAAATTTATATTGTCTTTAAGTAATAAATAGTGACCTTGTACATTAATTGTGGCTCAGGTTACCCTATTAAGTGACTAGCTAATAGCTAAGGTATAGGGATACTTAAACTTTAATTAGGAATGAGTGAAGAAAGAGTGTGTAAGCAGACTGTGTCAAAAAAACCCCATAAAAATAACCCAAATCAGATCTAAGACAGATGAAGAAGAAACTCCCTCCATCAAGACCATACTTCTCCCGGCAGAGAACCTGGGACACTGACTAGGCATTGGAAACTCCCTGTACCCATTCTTCTTGAGGAAAACAAGCTCCGTCAGTCTTCGAACTCAGCATGCATTGGAAGGATGAGCATAATAGTAGAGAAAAGGTGTAGATACTAGAACATTTCTGTAGAACATTTTTTGATGTATTTTTAATAAAGTTTTTCTATAAAAATTAGATCATCTGGGCTATGATGTTAGTATCATTGCACCTGGACTAAAAAACTTCCGTTGTATTTTGATTAGATTGTTAAAAAATAGATAACTTGACTAATAATAAATTATTGTATCCACTCATGAGTTCCCTTTTGCCCACAACAACGGAGATCATGGAAAAGTATATTGTGGAATTCCAAATTATTAAGAAAATATTAATCTGAAATCATAGTCTTTAAAGAGCCACCACCTTGCCTTAGAATGTAATAAGTATGGCTTATGGTCAGTCAAATCAACCTGCATTTAAAATATGGGATTCTTACAAAAGATGAGTTCATTTTATTAGGACATTAAAATTATTTGTATATGTGATACAGTGATCATTTCAAATAACAAATCCATTGGAGAAATTTCTCATCACAGAAAAACTGGAAAGGAGGTGACATTTATCAGGTGACATATGATCAATTATTCATCTAGCTTTTACTCAAATGTGGAAAGTTTCACATCAGAAGAGAATTTTACAACTGAAAAATGGATTAAAGCAGAAAGTAAAAGTTCTTAGGTAGTTATTTGATAATTATATACGAACTCTTCCTTTTTCTCTTCACACTTGGCTACTTTGTAAGTAAATCTTGAAGAGATAGAATCATAGAATCATAGAATAGAATCATAAAATCATTTAGGTTGGAAAAGACCTTTCAGATCGGGTCCAACCGTTAACCTAATACTGCCAAGTCCACTACTAAACCGTGTCCCTAAGTAGCACATCTATAAATCTTTTAAATACCTCCAGAGATGGTGACTCCACCACTTCCCTGGGCAGCCTGTTCCAGTGCTTGATAACCCTTTCAGTGAAGTACTTTTTCCTAATATCCAATCTAAACCTCCCCTGGCGCAACTTGAGGCCATTTCCTCTTGTCCTATTACTTGTTACTTGGGAGAAGAGACCGACCCCCACCTCACTACAGCTTGCTTTCAGGTGGTTGTGGAGAGAGATGAGTCTCCCCTGAGCCTCCGCTTCTCCAGGCTAAACAACCCCAGTTCCCTCAGCCACTCCTCACAGGACTTGTTCTCCAGACCCTTCGCCAGCTTTGTTGCTCTTCTTTAGGCATACTCCAGCACCTCAGTGTCTTTCTTGTAGTGAGGGGCCCAAAACTGAACACAGGATTCAAGGTGTGGCCTCACGAGTGCCAAGTACAGGGGGACCATCACTTTCCTAGTCCTGCTGGCCATACTAGTTCTGCTACAAGCCAGGATGCTATTGGCCTTCTTGGCCACCTGGGCACACTGCTGGCTCATATTCAGCTGGCTGTCGAAAAATATCCCCAGGTCCTTTTCTACCAATAAGCTTTCCAGCAACTCTTCCTGTAGCATTGCATGGGGTTGTTGTGACCCAAGTGCAGGACCCAGCACTTAGCCTTGTTGAACCTCATACAATTGGCCTCAGCCCATTGATCCATCCTGTCCAGATCCCTCTGTAGAGTCTTCCTACACTCAAACAGATCAACCAGGAGAATGCTGTGGGAAACAGTGTCAAAGGCTTTACTAAAGTCTAGGTAGACAACATCCACAGCCTTTCCCTCACCCACTAAGCGGGTCACCTTGTCATAAAAGGAGATCAGGTTAGACAAGCAGGACCTGCCTTTCATAAACTCATGCTGACTGGGCCTGATCACTTAGTTGTCTTGTACGTGCCACGTGATGGCACTCAAGATGATCAGCTCCATAACATTCCCTGGCACCAAGGTCAGACTGACAGGACTGTAGATCCCTGGACCCTTCTTCCGGCCCTTCCTGTAGATGGACATCACATTTGATAACATCCAGTCAACTAGGACCTCCCCAATTAGCCAGGACTGAGCATAAATGATGGAAAGGGGCTTGGTGAGCACTTCCACCAGCTCCCTCAGTACCCTTGGGCGGATCCCATCCAGCCTCATAGATTTGTGTGTGTCTAAGTGGTGTAGCAGATCACTGATCGTTTCCCCTTGGATTACAGGGGCTTCATTCTGCTCCCTGTTCCTGTCTTCCAGCTCAGGGGCCTGGGTACCTGGAGAACAACTGGTCTTATTATAAAAGACTGAGGCAAAGAACACATTAAGTACCTCAGCCTTTTCCTCATCCTTTGCCACTATGTTTCCCCCCACATCCAATAAAGGATGGAGATTCTCCTTAGCCCTTCTTTTCTTGCTAATGAATTTATAGAAACATTTTTTATTGTCTTTCATGGCAGTAGCCAGATTAAGTTCTAGTTGGGCTTTGGCCATTCTAATTTTCTCCCTGCATAACCTCACGACATCCTTGTAGTCCTCCTGAGTTGCCTGCCCCTTCTTCCAAAGGTCATAAGCTCTCTTTTGTCCCCCGAGTTCCAGCCAAAGCTTTCTGTTCAGCCAGGCTGCTCTTCTTCCTGGCTGGCTTGTCTTTCGGCACATGGGGATGGCTTGCTCCTGCGCCTTTAAGATTTTCTTCTTGAAGAATGTCCAGTCTTCCTGGACTCCTTTGCTCTTCAGGACTGCTTCCCAAGGGACTCTGTCAACCAGGCTCCTAAACAGGCCAAAGTCTGCTCTCTGGAAGTCCAAGGTGGCAGTTCTGCTGATGCCCCTCCTTTCTTCTCCGAGAATCAAAAACTCTATCATTTTGTGATCTCTGTGCCCAAGACGGCCTCCAACCATCACATCACCCACAAGTCCTTCTCTGTTTGCAAACAACAGGTCCAGTGGGGTGCCTTCCCTACTTGACTCACTCACCAGCTGTGTCAGGAAGTTATCTGCCACACACTCCAGGAACCTCCTAGACTGTTTCTTCCCTGCTGTATTGTATATCCAGCAGATATCTGGTAAGTTGAAGTCCTCCACAAGAACAAGGGCTAGCGATTGTGAGACTTCTCCCAGCTGCTTATAGAATATTTAGTCTGCCTCTTCATCCTGGTTGGGTGGTCTATAACAGACTCCCACTATGATATCTGCCTTGCTGGCCTTCCCCCTGATTCTTACTGATAAACACTCAACCCTATCATCACCATCATTAAGCTCTAGACAATCAAAACACTCCCTAACGTACAGAGCTACCCCACTGCCTCTCCTTCCTTGCCTATCCCTTCTGAAGAGTTTGTAGCCATCCATTGCAGCACTCCAGTTATGCAAGTCATCCCACCATGTGTCTGTGATGGCAACTATATCATAATTTTCCTGCTGCACAATGGCTTCCAGCTCCTCCTTTTTGTTGCCCATGCTGCATGCATTGTTGTAGATCCAATTCAATTGGGCTATTGATCCCACCACCTTTCTGGGGGGAGAAGCCCTAATTCCTATGTGACCATTCTCAAGCACTTCTGTGGTTTCTAACACATCAATAACCCTTGTGTGTCTTTGCCGCAGCATGGATCTCCATCCGCTGTCTCCACTGAGACAGCAGACTGAAGGACCTCACCAGCACACCGTCCCTCAAACACTGGCATGCTGCCCCCAGGCTTATCTCTAGCAATCCTGGTTTTATCTCTTTCCCCCTTCAAATCTACTTTAAAGCTCTTTCAATGATCCCTGCTACCTCCTGCACAAAGACTCTTTTCCCCCTTTGAGACAGGTGTACCCCATATGTTGCCAGCAGCCCTAGTGTCGTGTAGACCAACCCATGATAAAAAAACCCCAAAATTCTGCCAGTGACACCAGGCTCGGAGTCAGGTATTGATCTGCTGTTTCTTCCTGTTTCTTCCCTCATCATTCCCTGCAGGTAGAAGGATAGGGGAGAACTGTATTTGTGGTCCTGATCCCTTCACCAGACGTCCCAAGGCCATGAAGTCTCTCTTGATTGCCCTCGGACTTATTGTTGCAACTTCATTGCTGCCTACCTGAAAAATCAATAATGGATAATAATCCGAGGGACATATCAGAGTAGGAAGCTTTCTCTTCACATCTTCAACCTGGGCCCTAGGGAGGCAGCAGACTTCCCTAAGAAGTGGATTTGATCTGCATATTGGGCCTTCTGTTCTCTTGAGAAGGGAGACTCCTATAACAATGACCCATTTTTTTTTCCTTTATGGAAGCAGTTTTGATGCAGGGCATAGGCTGACTTAACCTTGGCGACACCTCCAAGCCAGGTGAACCATTGTCCTCATCATTGTTCAGTTGCACTTGCATAGCCTCATACCTATTCTGCAAGGGCACCTGGGAAGGTGGGGTAGTCATGAAGGAGATTCACCTGCTGCTCCGGGCAGGAACTTGTCACCATTCCCCCCTATCCCTTAAGTCACTGTGTTCAGCCAGGTGGACAGAGTATAGGGAATTGTCCGTATCATGCGTCCTGTCTGCCTGTTGGGCTTGTCTCAGGGAAGGTAGGGTTCCATTCCAGTAGTCTATCTCTCTCAGACTCCCTGATACTCCTCAACCTACTCACCTCCTCCCAGAGCTCTGTCACTAAGCGGAGGAGTTCCTCTACCTGGATGCACCTCCCACAGGTGTGGACACTGCTGCCTTCCGGTACTGGCCTAAGAGCAGGGCACACCCTGCACCCTGACACCTGGGTGGCAACACGTTCCCACCAGAGCTCTGTCTGGGAAGCTGCATTGGTCGTGGTTGGTGCACAGGTTAGAGAGGCCATGGCTTTCTGCTGGGTGGATACCATTGTCCCCTGGTCGAGCAGGCAGAGCTTCAGCACCCTTCCTGCACACCCTTCCATGCAAACTGCCACACCAAGCCCCTGCTGACGTGCCACGCCCTGTTTGCCCACCCTGTTCACGGCACTCCTAGTCGCTAGTGCTCCCCAGGGGCTTCTTTTATAGATGTAGGGTGTTGGCTGCCATTGCCTGGCCCTGCCCAGGTCTCGTCAGCAGCTGTCGCGCAAGCTGCGGGATCCTGGCGGGTCTCTCAGCTCCCCCTGAGGTTTTCCCGATTCAGGAAACCCCTCTGTGCACCACGCTAGATTGCTTTGCTGTTGATCGTGCCAGCACCGGAGCTACTTACCTCGCCTGTTGATATGTCAATATCAACATCAGCTGTGTAATTATAGTACTATATATAATCTGTCTCATATGTTTTTCACTTTGAATTCAACCTGTACTTACATTTGGAAGACATTCCAGTCATATTAGTTGTCAAGAGTAATAACCTAGCACTAATTGAACAATAGTGCAAAAAAACCCCAACCTAGAAACAAATAAAACCACCACTGTAAAATTTAAGCTGTCATTTTTACTATAGCATATGCATTGCTCTGTAATAAAAATTCCAAAGTGCACAGGTGCTGGACTTCTTATTTATTTTCACCTTCTATTCACTTAGTAAACCAAAAACTCCATCCATTACATAGCTTCATCCTCAGGTCACTTCAATGGGTATTAAAGGATTTTTTTTGCAGGCTCTTGTATAACTGTGATATCCTAATAAACTTCACACACAACAGACCTAAGGTTGAAGTTAGATGCTGCACTCTTGTTTCATTCAGTGCTACATCTTTTTCAGGATCTATGTAACTGAGGTTCTTCATTAAAAGAAAGTAAGGCTGCCATCTACTTCTTTAGCTTTTCTTTCCTAAGAACGATTTTCTTTCTATGTAGTCATGTCTACAATTTTCTATGGGATCTCTATTTGTGCTATAAAAGCATCCCACCTCATCCCCAGGCCACGGAGAGGAAAGTGCATCTGGAATTAATGCACCCTTCACCTGAAGACAGTGTGTGGTAATTTGGATTTGTGAGTCCATATTTGTAAAATAATGATTATTTTTGCAGGTGAGAGCATGCTGACTATAAGTCAGTCCTACAGAAAGGCCTTCAGTTCAAATATTTCTGCTAAACCAAAAAGCGAGTGTTAGTGAATGAAAGGTAATTTTATAGTCCCCTTGTGGAGACACAGAGTGTTATGGTGGACTGAAGAAGTATACAGAGCTAGGTAATGGGTTCTGACTGAGTTTTAAGGAGAGGTGAATCATATGCAAATAAAATTGATGGACATTCAGATTTACACATCTGTGATACCTCTATTCTCTTAGTTCTGTGCAAGACAATTAGCAGAGCATTGAACAGGCCTCTGGGGAGGAAGAGAAAGCCTAGAAAAATTGTTCCACTGGTGATCAGCCCATGTTTAAGGGACAAGGAAAACCTCTCAAGAAATTTTGACGGAGACAAAAATTGCTATGTATAGTGGGTGTGATCCTAACACAAACTATTTTCTTATTGGTCCATTGAACAGTGATTGACTGGTCTGATTCTGGAGCTGTCACAGTTTAAAATGGCATGACATTGAATGTATTAGGTGGCCAACAGGTCAACATTGTCATGTCATTATTATAAACACAGATATATCTGCCTCCTTTCCTTAACTCTTGCTTTATCTCTCACAATTCTCTTCCTGCACAAATACTAATTTTGAGATATTAACATGAACTTACACAGGGCAGCTTAGTGGATTACAAAATGCACATGATGCAGACCAGGCTCATATGGTACAAGTCTAGTAATGACTTGTTGTCTGACAAGCAGCAAGAGCTTCTGAGTTTTCATCACAGCAGCTCATTCTTGGTGCAGCTGTGTGTAACACCAGCATTCTGGAGATATTATACAGATTTACAGTGGGAAGCAAACAGGATACTTCAGACTGTGATGCAATCTGTAAAGCAGCATTCAGAAGCACATTGAGAAAGAAGTCTAGGCATGGCCAACGTGTCAAGATGTCATTCAGAAGATGAAAAGACCCTTTGTAGCAGATACAGTCCAGTTACTGAATTAATCATGGTTGAAATCCAGTCATCTTTTGGCCAAAACACGCTGTTCCTAGGATTTGTTTGAATTCCTTGTTGTATAATAATTATTATTTTTTAAAATATAAAGAAATATATTTTTATATAAAGAAATAGATGTATATATCAATTTATAAATAAATAAATATATATTTTAAAAACCTTAAAATGAATACATTCGTAACTACAAGTGTTGTACCTAGATCATTATGATAAAAAGAAAATCTCGTATTTGAGAGGCACTAACCCCAAAACGGAACAAAATAAATACAGAATTTTAAAAAAATATAACTGAAATAAAGATTTTGTTTCTCTGAAGTCTACTAATTATTTTGAGGTGTGTTCTATATTGTAAGACATATATATGTCAAATTGTCATGTTGTTCCTAAAGGTTGTTAGCTGAGTGTTTTAATTTATCATAATGAGTCGGAATACTTAAAATACATTAAAATGGGAATAATGTAGGCACAGGAATATAACTAGAGCTAATGAGGTAAATGATAGATTCAGCTAGGAGACTGGTCTTTAAAAGCAGAGCATGTTCTGGGATATGACTTACGTAGCTGACTGAAATCTCTTATGGTCCTCAGCTATTTTGCTGTTTGATACAGCTATGTTTTTCCAAACTTACTGCCACAGGCAAGCAACTTTGGGAAAAAAAAAAAAAAAGCTTCCTCTCAAACTTGTAAATATAAAAATAGTAAAATGTCATAAAATGAAGTTGACTACTTCTTTAAGCCAGAGCCCCCTGAGTTCTGAAGTGCATGGTAGTGCAGGCACATTCTCACCAGTTCTAGTGTTGCTCTTTCCAGCATTACTGGAGCACTGTTAATGGCAAGAATACCCGTAAAAATAGAATACCCCAGCTTCAGAGCTGGCAGCAAATCTCAGAAAGAAGAATCACACAACTAACCACAGCTAAAGACCCACTCTCAGTTTTCTTTCTTCATCGCTAGAGCACTGGAAACAAACTACTGCCAAGATAATAAGAAAGAGATGTTTCTTGCAGAGGTGTCAGGATTTTTTGCATCAAGTGCATGTAATTCCCATCAACACAAACCTGTAAGCACATAAGATCAGAGAAACTAGTTACAGTTCAAAATAAGAAATGGAAACAAAAAGCATGGAGCGGCTCATTTATAGGAAGAATAGCATTTTTGCCACATCCATGTGGCAGCGTCACCACGTATTTAAACATTTCCCTACCATTTGGATCCTGGGAAGCAATTCGTTATAGCTTGTAATTGCACTTCAAGTATCTTGATATTCTCAAAGAAAGTACCAGACACTTTCAATACGGTTTCAACTTCTGATTTTATACACCCATACACTGAGACAGATTCATCTCTATAGCTGTTTAGGATTTTTAAATGTTTTTGTTTTCATTAAATAAAACAAATTGTAGCACATTATGTATACACATATACCTATGTGTATGTGTGTGTTTGCATGCACACGTATGCATATATATATTTATATATATATGTAAATCACTAGTTAATATGAAAACTAGAATTAAGGTACCAGGCTGTGAATCAAAAATTCAAGCTAGGCTGCAAAAACTAGTTGCCTAGTCCAAACAGAAGGCGTAAGAACTTCAAAATTAATGATTAACTGATCATGTGATTAACTGATCATGTGAAGCTTCTCCAACAGGTCTCTTCTTGGTCCCGGAGAAAGTATCCTGCTGCAGGAGAAGACAGTACAGTTCCTACAGGACAATTTCCCCACTCCCAAATGTTTGTTTTTTTTTTCAATTACATCTTTTTCAGATTCTACCTACTGACTTTCTAACATAGTATATCTCAGAGGTGAACCAAGGGGCAGGATAGAGCAGTTGAGAAAACCAGAAAGAATCTTGCTGAGCAGCCTCTAAATGTATCTTAGAAGGAATTGTCACGCTAGGAATTGCCAGTTTTGTTTTGTAAACACAACTGCTATTCAAAAAGGAGAAAAAAACCTGCTGCTATTTTTGCACTTACACGCCAAAATTAACCAGTCCGTATGTTCCCTGACTCTTTCCCAGAGACCTGACTCTCAAGAAAGCATGGAACTACCCTGTAGGAAGAGCAGTACAGAAAATATAGCAGCTGAATTGAGAAACTCTATTCAGAGGAGAGTTTAAACATTTGGTAGTATAACAACTGAGAAAGCTATACAGAGACTGTAGAGGAGGATTCAAAGAATCACTTGTACACACTCAGTGAGTACTGTCCCTCCTGAACATTTATGGAACTGGGTTCCTAGGGGGAAAAAAAATGCATGTAATGAAAATATACATCATAATACATATGCTAGCACAGGAGCTGGGAGGTTATTGGATAGATAAGCAGGCAGTTAGACATTCTGTATATTTTTTTAAAGCTTGAATTTGTAATGTTAGTACTCCTATAATACCTTGTTTCCCCCTTGGTTTTCAATATAGCTTGTAATGAAATAATTCATTCAAACACACTTTCTCTCAAATATCTATAAAGCTGCTGTAATGCAAATAAATAGAAGTGCTCCCTATAATAGAAGGCCTTAGGTTTCTCAATATTTTTACTTCATTGAAAAGTGTAACTGATAAATCAAAACTACCTCTGTGATATTTTGGAGGGTTATATACCTATATACGGAAAAAGTGTATTGATATGATATTGCTGTTATAGCAGTCCAGAAGTTGATTTTTGCATGGAAAAGACTGTATGGGGAGTCAAAATTAAAATGACTTATAAAAAAAAATTGATTTAAAGGTAGAAATGTCTGCTCAAAGGTAATAAAACAAACAATATATCCTATTGTGAGGACATGGACATGGATTATGACTTTGCTCCTGACATTACTGGTAAAGAAACACTTTTGGATGCCGTGTCGACATATCCTCAAGAATATGGTGAAAGATATTAGATAGGATTTCATAAACAGATCTATCAAGATCAAGGAAGATTTTGCTGGATATGCTCAGGAATAGTTATCATGCTGATCATATTGGAAAGAGGTTGAATTACAGAAATGCAATATGTCTTATGCTAAAGATTCACTCAATCCATTTCTTTTATTTAGCATATTACACCAATATTTTGTATTGTTTTCCTAAAAAAGTGCAATAAATAATTTAGAAAAGACTGCAGCAAAAGTAAAGAAATTCTTAAACTTTTTTTCAAGACAGTAAAAAAGAAAGGACTTCTTCATCTTTAAAATTTGAAGAGTGGACAGAAAACACCAGGGAAAAGCTGAAAGACTAAGGAGGTGATTTAGAGGTTTCCTGCTTAGTGCTCAGGAACAGAAATTTCAGAGAAATTCATCTCTGAAAAGTGATTTTGTAAAATTATACTTTCACTGTTCTATTTCCCTGTGAGCATATTCGGAGTTTTATCTGCTCATTTTAGTAACTTGGGAAAAGCTTTTGAAAGCACAAAAAGCAGTCAGGCATGCAGCCTTAAACAACATTTGAAAAATCTCTTTGAAAATCTCTTCCCAGAATAAGTTCTTACTTTCTTCTGAAGTACCTTGGTGATGGGAATGCTCTGCTCTGGCTCACACCTCAGCGTCAGAATCTGTAATTAACTTCACACTACAGGCAAAAGTCCTGTTTGCTCTTTTGCTGCCCATAGTCTGATTCTTTATCTTTCCTTCTGCTTAACTGTTCTGAAGTTTTTTCAGCTATTTTATCAAGTAAAGGGTAGTTCCTTCAAGTAGTGTTTTTTTAAGATATCCAGAGGCAATTTTATGAGACATGGCAACACAGCTGTAGATGGAGGCTGCATTTGCTTTGCAGGATCTCTATGACTGATATTAGTACAATTAATGTAGAAATGGAGAGGGGGAAAAAATGAGAAGTAGACAATGTCTAACAAAAAATATTGCTTTAGCAGATGCCCCTGCAGTTATTCATCTGCGTTTGATTGTTCTGGATTTTTCTTAATTCTTCCTACAGGTAATCCTGATTATTCGCTTCGTGCCTTCAACTGGAAATATGTTTATGCATAGTAAATGCACCTATAACCTGCAGAAAGATCAGAGGTTGCCTCAATTGTCTAGAACTGAGCACCTCTGTTTGTATGAGATATCAAATATGTCAAACAATTATATAATTGCTTTAGAGATTTCTGGAGAGAGCTGATTAACTTATTACTTATCCTTCTGTTGAATAAATAGTACAGCTGAGTCAGGAATTTGGTATGGGAGGGGAGATTTCATAAGAGCTGCAATTACGAGTAACTGATTATATTCCCACAGCAGAGGGTGAATGAACTAGTCCCTGGATCTCTTAAGAGATCTTCGAGTAATCTTGCAATGCAGAAAATTTATTCCTCAGCTACTGATTTTGTCCTAACAGTTCACAAGGGCCTCACTCCAGGATAACTATTGGTGTGATCACTGATAACTAAGAAGGAATGACCCATATGAACAAGTCTTTCTAGTAGCCTGACTATATTTAAGGTTGTACTCTACAACAACAACCATTAAGACTCCATGGAACTGAGTAGTAGAGGAGCTATTAAATGTTTATTTTACTCAAGACGGCATTCTTTTCATAGAATCATAGTTTTGAAAAATAATTTAGGTTAGAAGGGATCTTTGGAGGACTTGTAATCCTTACTTCTTGGCCAAAGTCTATTTTTTTAGCCAAAAGTCTTTGCAAATCAGATCACTTTAATTTTTCCTGTGCACATACACACAAACTCACAAAAGCACTTCCTAAATTATTTGCTAATCCCATTAAATGTACTGAAAATTTATGCCTCTGAAATGTAACAGTTTAAGTTAGTTTAAGTAAAACTTCCTACATAATATATTTTCACATATTTAAAACATGTTGTATTATTTCTCTCTTCTGCATCAGAAACAGAACACTGACATCTACATATAAATATTTTTATTCGTAATTATTTTTGAGTTTTGAAAGGTTTTCTGGTGGCAATGGTTACACATATGCTTTTTTGTTCATTAGAAAATAGGTTTTCCAAGTAGGTAGATTTTGATTTATTAAATAAGTTTTTATTAATGTGTAATGAAACCTTTGTTGCTACTTTGTAAAAATACATCTGGAAAAGGATTCACAAGAACTAATTTAAACACTATGGTATAGTGAAAATACAAGGACATTGTTGGTCCAAAATACAAGCCATCATTTGAGTAGATGCCTTGTTATTTTATTTACTTTTTTTTTTTTTCAGGTCATCCAGTGACACTGGCACATTCTGGTAATTGCATCAAAGCTTTAAGTACAAATGCCAGACTGACTATTCAGTATAGTGCAGCAGTGAAGTTCTGGTCTTACTGATACCTATGGAAGTTGCGCAATTCACTTCAGGAGACTGAACATTTAATTTGGTGTGATTTGAATTGAACTCATAAAGAAGGCATAGACTTAGCTTTATAATGTTTCTTTTTGTATGTATTATCTCTTTTGGGAATCTCCATCTTCCATTTAAGCACTGTGTTTCTCTCCTGTTTAAGAAATTTAATTATGGATTTGATCCCTGATGTTATGTGACATATAAACTAGTAATGAAAAAAATAGATCCTAAATTACAATTCAGACAAATACTTTTTTAAAACTACTTAATTATTTAATTATCCAAAGTTCATGAGCAGTAACCTAAGTTCCCCTGAATTTTTTTTCACTCCCTTTGTCATTCTCAATTACTTTTTAAACTTGGCTATATTTAAACAAGTTATGTTCAAGCATTCCAGATAACTTTGAATTTCAAAATAAGCAACCAATACTAAAAGAAATATTTTTCAATAACATCTTTTACCCTTCTTGAACTTCTGTTGTCCTGTTCAGAGAAGACAGACTCTGAGATTTTTTTTTTTCCCCTTGAAATAAAGGGATTTTTAGTAAGGGGCTTGATTCAGCTCATAGCTGAAACTTTCAAGTGAATTCCTTCTTTTCTTTTACAAATATTTGAAAATCCATCCAGAACATTCTGAAATTGGGAATATTATTTAAAAAATTAAAACAACAAAAAGAAGTTAAAGCTTTTCATTCATCCAGATCTATAATTATGTAGTTGTCACACATCTCAGGCTAAATATTTCTGTAAAAACACAGTTAAATTAAATGATTCCTGACATATTCCCTATAACAGCTGGTTTCTCTGTAGACTGCTGTTAAACCTTGGCCCAAGGCTCCTCTCTACCCTCCTTCCCTCCTTAGAAATAGATAAAATACAGCAAAATATTTCAAAATGATAACACTTCCTATGTTTCTCAGATTTTTATGTTGCTTTTCACCATTTTTATGCACTGTCAAAAGACATAAAAATATTACTGCAGTAAGGTTCCTATATGAACAGTGTACATATATTATTAAGATAAATGTGGAACAAGAGGTGCTATGTGTTTTTCAGCTCTTGCTGCACTACCTAGCTGTCAAATTCGGAATAATACTTTAGCATTTTAGAAACATTACAAATGTGTTATGAGTGCTTTAATATCTCACAAGGTAGCTTTATATCCCAATAAAAGGAGCATTTACATTTTGTTGTTTGTATTTTTATGTTACTTAAGTGCCCAGAGAGTGAATATAGGAGGCTCCATATTTATTGCGATGAGGTCAAGAGAGAAGTAATCTCTCTGCAAAGTAACTGTACCTTTGCATACTGTGGTTTCATAGGTGCCCTTAGTCTAACCTTGAGATAGACAGCTATTCCCTGTTTAAGCTAATTCAACTGGGATGTCCCTCAGCAAACTGTCAATTATGTTAAACTGTGTCAACCTGTATGTATTATGTAATTTTCCACACTGAATTATTGTCTACTAAATAGAGTCAGCTGCAAATATTGAACTCTTGCCATATACTCTAGGGGAAGCAATGTAGAAAATTTATGTATTCTTTTAACATCAGCCAACTGGCCTCTTGCAAAGATGTGAAGGGTTATAAAAGTTATCCAAAAGTATTGCACATAGCATAAAGCTTTATGAAAGCAACAAATACACTGTTTTTCATTTACTATATTAACAACCCATTTAGTACACAGTTGCCATTGAGAACAAGTCATTTAAATGCTTAACAGAAATATCTCCGTATTTTCATTATACTGCAAGCCAGATCACATGTTTCTGTCTCAGTAAAATTAACCAAGGAGGGGTCTGATGCCCAGTTGAAATAAATTACCATCAGGCTATCAAATGGTGAAATTCAGTTTACAACAGCTGAGGATCTGCACTGGGATATTCTGTCTGCCTTAGGAGCATAAATTCTGTTGATGGAGTTTACATAGCTATTGAATTTAAGTGTTACAGTTATAGTATTCTCTCAGTGGAAAATCCTTAGGTTTATTTTTATTTTTCAAAAAATTAATATAGCAGTTACACAATTCTACTGGCTTTAAAGGTTTCATTAGTTGTAAGAGGAAAAAGTCATGAAAAAATTCAGCCAAGAAAACAGTAAAAATGAGACAACTGTAAATATGGGCTTAAAAATAGTAGTGGATATAATTCTATAAAACTGTAGTATGTATTAATGGTCTTACTGTTTTTTCCTAGCTATTTTTTTCACATTTCTTTTTCTAATTATTTACTTTATTCTGGTTTTTGCAAAATATTGAGTAGAAATTTATTACTATCCCTACAGATAACTTATTACAGAATGGTTAGGCAAAATGTGCCTTGAAATGATTGTATTTTTTCCCTACCCAATGAAACAAATATTTAAACTAATTTTATGACATACTTCACTAAAGTGTAAGAACTAATTCATTAACTACATTATCAGCATCCAGAACACAATTTCTCATTATTCCTATTAAGTAGAAAATAATTAATATGCTTATACACAAGCTACTTGAAAGGAAACTATTGAAACCACCAAGGATAACAATATTCTTTTGTGATGTAAACAAAGGCAATTCAATAAGTGTAACTTGTTAGCAAATAATTTAACCTGAACACTACTTAGACTACCTTCAAAGCAATATGTGGTTTATAAACACATTCAGCCATGCAGAACAGGAAATGTCAAAGGAAAAGGCTAATGGTTTCATAGGAAACCTTAACAGGAACACTATATAATACGCACCATGAGGCTTGACAGCTCTAATCTGTTGTAGGTAACCTTGAAACTTGCAAGGACAGGCTGGTATATTAGAATGTTTTATTTGAGTAGTCATAAAAAAAACTGTTCAGACTTTATGGATATATTTGCTTAAAACAAATGTATCAAATCAAGTCTTAAAAGGGTAACTTATAGTATCTTTGTGTAGTCTTAGCCAGAGAAAATTCTGTTTTTCTTTAGCCTCAGTTTGAAGCTTTTCTATTTCCTTCTCTTCTGCATGATGCAGATCTTAGTAGACATTACAGTAAGCCCTGTTAATGAAATTTTTACTTGTGCTTTGAGGCATGACCCTTTGATATATACAGCTGGTTTTTGATGAAAGCCATAAATAAAATATGGCTGAAAGACCTGCACCCTTTTCTCAATTGCACTTTGGACTTTTTTGAAAAAAATAAATTAATCTTCCTCCTTCCCCTGATACCTCATTAAACTGCAATGTGTTTCTCCTCATAGACACAACTTATCAAAGGAGTTTCAAATTACTTGGGTTAATTCCACAAAAGGTTTTAGACATGACAGTGCCTAATTCTTGGGCATATTTTCACTTTATGAAATCTGCTATCCAAGTTGTATGCTGCTTAAGTAGTAAGCTGCCAAGGGTCAATGCTTATCTATACAAGGAGAAATTAAGCTCCTAGCAGTTCCTGTGTACACTGATAACTGGGTGTGGTGGAAAAATCCAAGAAAGTTCTATGTCTTTTCAGGACTTAATGCAGTAGTCTATTGGGGTACTTCTCAATACTTCTGCACAGTACCAACTCATACCCTAGAAAACTTTCCTGTTTCACAGGAATGATTAAGTTAAGCAATGGGAAGTTGGAGGCAATAAATTGTCAAGGGGAAGGGAAGGACTTATTCTCTACCTCCTTACAGCAGTAGGTTCCTAATTGTGGTCAGGATGAGGGGATTCATCTCTCTGTATTCTTGGGTCAGATTCCTTTCCTAGACTCCTGAAAAAATAAGTCTGAGGCCTTCCTTAAATATAATAACCTATTGGTTAGATCAACCACTAGTCATGTGGAATAACAGAAATAGGAGCATATATTTCTATTGCCATGTTTGGAACAGATATCTCAACCAAGTATTTTTAAAACTATTGCTTTACTTGAAGCTGTTCCACTGGAATAGATGCACAACTGCAAAACCAAGAAATGGATCCAGATCTTTATCTGGTCATTATCTAAACTATCAGACTGTAAGATCACTCATACTTTCCCCAGTGAGACCACTTCAACTTTATCCAGTTTGTATTCCTTTCTTTAAGGAAAATTTCCACAGCTTCGTTAGAAGACATTTACCTCATAGTACCTTAGAGACTACTGCTGAATAGATCATGTCACATTGGATAGATGTCTTCTCTCGGTTGTTCCAGATAAGGCAGAGAAGAAAGAAAACCTAGAGGTGAAATACTTTGGCGCTTGTTATGTACTTGGATTTCCAACCACAAGCTAGACCCCTACACCTTTCTTTAGAAATCATAGTAAAAAAACCCCTACTTCTAAAGGAGCAATTTGCATTAATTCAAAGGTGATCTTCTAAACTGAATCAGATTAAATGCTTTCTAAAAATGAAGATAACTCTACTGGTTATAAAAGAAGATTATCTCCCAGTGACTAGCTCCTAGTAAGTACTGGATGCATATAGCTACAGCAGATGACTCTTAATTTGTTTTTTCTATACTTGATCTCATCCTCTGCTTACTAGACTATTAAGATTAGTGCTATCTCTTCTTTGTCCTTTATGTGAGTTAGACATTGAAAACTTACATTGGGCAGGCATTACAGACAGATTCTGAATAAGTATAGTGAATTTCTAAGTCCTGTTGCATTTTGGAAGCTGATCAGCTGATCATTAGTTTTGTCCAGGAGCAGAAATATAGATGACTAGGGAAAAAAAACCAACCAACCAAACAAACAAAAACCCACAAAGGAAACAGAAGCTCCCATGAATTTAGGTATTTGCAGATTTAGGTAGCAACTGAAGCTGATTTTTTAGGATCTAAGCAAGCCTGTATCTTAGAATTAGCCCCAGACAGAAGCACTACCTATGTCCCCCTCTGAACTTAGCCATTGTTTCAAAGCAAAATTTTGAAAGAAAAATGCATGGTTTAAAAGCCCACAGTAACTAGACATTTTAGCTAAATATCACTCTAAATGTGCAGATGAGATTTGACTGCCTCCTGATTCACATCAAAGAATAGCAATATCCAGTTCCAAATGTCAGTAACAAGCACATTAATTGAGGAGCCTTTTGTGTTAGAAAGAGATAAAGTAGACTTGACATGTTGGCATGACTCAGTTAGTAAGCTATATACTTGATTGCTTCTGGGTACTCATGTCATTACTGGTTCTGTTCTGTTATCCTCATTCAGACAAAAGTTGCATTTGAGTTCAATAGAAGATTTCAAAGATTATAAGGAAAAAGAAAGAGATTTGGATGGACAGTGAGCTAGAGATATGAAGTATATTTTGGCTAGGAGGGAAGAGAGAAGCCACATGGATATGATATTAGCCTGAAATTCTGAAAAGACGAAAAGGAGGAAAAAAAGAAAAAGGAAACAAAAAAAAAAAGAAAAAAGAAAGAAAAAAAGGAAAAAAATAATAAAAAGGCTGCACAATATATATTGTTTCCTAGTGTGGACTCTGCAACTGTAATTTTATAATAGCAATAGAAATATATATATATTTTTCATATTTATGTTATTATGACTGCCTTGAATGAGAACTTCCGAAGTCCTTACATCTAAATTCTTATCTTGCGCAATATAAATTGATTAGTTCCAGGAATACTGAAATGATTTAATAATCAGTCAAAAAGAATTTTCTACATCTTTTTGAATTCTACATGTGATGTTTTCTTTGCAGAGTTCTCTAGGACAATAGAGAAATGAGAAAGGAAATATATGAGTATAGTTGGAGCATTAGTTTCACATAAAGAAAAATGCATTCTTTTCCCTACTGTTCAACGTTGTTTAGCAGTTAGTCCTGTTTGGCTTTCACTGCAGAGTATCATATCATATTGTGACAATCTGATTTTACATAATCAGTATATTGTTTTTACTGAAAATATGTTATCTTTACTAGCCGTGGGACAGTACTTAATTCCTTTTACTTAGAAATTCAGGAAAGACTAAACTATGAGTATGCTAAAATTCATTGGAGCAATATTGTTAGAACAAGAGCAACCATATTTGATTTCAGCACAGCATAGGGGTGAAAAGAATGCATTTAGCCTGATGTCCATCTCTCACTTTTATTTTGGGTCATGTGGTTAGAAATCAACAAAGGCAATGAGAATTTTGCCTGAGTAAGTGCTGCAAAATGAGACTCATAATAGACCAGAGCAGAACTGTTGAAGTGGTATAAGCTCTGAAGGGTACTACTAGAACTACTTTTACAATCACTGCAGGGTGTAGGAATTGTAGTTACTGCAGAACTGTCAGATATTATGGCACAGTGAGAAATGGAAGAAGGGAGGAAAATGATCTATTTGCATAAGAATCTATAAGATGTAAAAGCAACATAGAACCCTCCTGTGACAGATGTTTGTAGCAGTTTTCATAGGAACTGGTACACCCTATTTTCTTATATACATAGGCTATCGAATGAAAACAATAGACAGTATCTTAATTATTCCCTCCCAGAGTGTTAATCCACTACAGAATACATTACATCAACTTTACAGCTTTTACAGAGTAAATCTATTATGTGGAAGTAGGAAAGAAAGAGTTATATCAGTTTAAGTCTCCTCTATTAGCCTATTTCAGAAGAAGTTAGGCATCTAATTACTATTTAGAGTTGGGCTATCCTGTTCCATACACATATATATGTGTGTGTATACACACACACACACACACACACACACACACACACATATATATATATATATATATATATGATATACTGAAGAATAAAAACCAAGCTGGCCTTGCCTATGCATCAAATTGACCAAAAGTGCAGCTGAAAGGAAGAGTATCACACTGCAAAATTAAATAATTTGATCACATGAGGTCAACCTGGTTTAAGGCATGACAAGTCATAAAACCATGGCAATTACTGAAAAGTGATGTATTCACCACATGCTCATGAATGGACTTGAAGCACTTAACAGGCATGTCTTTCCTTTCTAATGTTTTCATGATGGCATTTGGAAATACTATGTCTCAGCATTTCTGCTTATGTTTATTTATTTGTTTTTAACAAATACTTTATAAAATAGCCTTGTTTGTGGTCCAGGCCTGGGGACTAACTGATGTAAAATTCACCAGTTATTAAGAAGAGCAATATAGTTGATCCAACATCAAATGTGATGTGTCGCTTTGAATGAGTATAAATGTAATGGGTTTGCCAATGGGCAAATGTGAAATTAAACTATGAGGTTGTTCAAGACTGAGCAGTCTTGTATCTATTCTACTTGGTTTACTATTTTGTTGAATTCTCATGCACCTGTTAGTTGGTTGCCACCAGAAGTAGATATTCTTTGTAGGAAATAGATTGTAGCCTAACTAGGTAAGTTACTCTGGCTTTCTTAGCCAGATATGTGTGTATTTTCAGTCTAATTTCTTAAACAATGGGTAAAAACTTGGTCATGAACATTTATTATATAACATGGGTAAGATAGAGTTACCTAAACATAAGTGTCTGCTGTCATTTGAGATGGTTTAGGAAATCTTTTTTTTGACCTCCAAAAGGATACATATCTCATGGAAGATTTCTGTCATTTCCCCCAGCTCTACGTGGATTTCTCAGACAAACTTGGGTGCTCTTCTGTTCCCTCAGGTATGCTGAATGGCACTGGGCACCTGCAGTTGAGCATTTGAATCCCAGACAACATATGGACTCTGTATATAGTCTCCTTTAACACACACAAAAAAATTCTCCCCATCACAGTTCCATGTTTCTGTCATTTTCATCTGAAGAGCCACAAAGATTGATTTTGCTTTGCTTTTTGAGCCGATCACAAAAAAACTTAGTGAAAAACACTAGACGTTATCAGTAATGAAAAATTTTTAAAAATTGAATACTTTTAGATATTATAAATATTTTCAGATTTTATATTGGACTTGAAAAGGCTTGGACAAGAATCATAAAGCCATAAAGCAACTGAGTTTGGAACAGACCTGTGAAGGTCAACTGATACAACTTCCTTCCCACTCAAATCAGGGCTGCCTTAGATCAGGTTTTTCAGAATTCAGCAAATCTGAGTGATCAAAATCTAATTTGGATAAGCAAGCAATCAGTATTCTAATAGTTCATTGTGTATCACAGTTAAGAGTTAGTATTAAGATTCAGAATATGGAAAGCACTTACCTGAGTCACTATAGAGTGGTGAGGATAAAATGACTTCTTCAAGCCTTCACAGACATAGTTTCCACTCTTTACTCTCTTACAGCTTTCCTCTGTGACTTAGTCATCCACTAACTGCCTTTACCTCTTGCAAGCCCTATGCTACTGTCCTGGTTTCAGCTGAGATAGAGTTAATTTTCTTTATAGTGGCTGGTATGGGGCTATGTTTTGGATTTGTGCTGAAAACAGTGTCGATAATATAGAGATGTTTCAGTTATTGCTGCACTAGTCAAGGACTTTTCAGCTTCCCATGCTCTGCCAGGTGCAGAAGAAGCTGGGAGGTGACACAGCCAGGATAGTTGATCCAAACTGGCCAAAGGGCTATTCCATACCATATGACGTCATGCTCAGTATATAAAGCTGGGGAGGAAGAAGGAAGGGGGGGACATTTGGAGTGATGGTGTTTGTCTTCCCAAGTAACCGTTACGCGTGAGGGAGCCCTGCTTTCCTGGAGGTGGCTGAACACCTGCCTGCCCATGGGAAGTAGTGAATGAATTCCTTGCTTTGTTTTGTTTGCGTGCGCGCCTTTTGCTTTACCTATTAAACTGTCTTTATTTCAACCCATGAGTTTTCTCACTTTTACTCTTCTGATTCTCTCCCCCATCCCACTGGGGGGGAGTGAGCAAGCGGCTGTGTGGTGCTTAGTTGCCAGCTGGGGCTAAACCACAACAGCTACTCATTTTCTCTTCCAAATAGCTGTGCAATTCCACAGTATTTAGCTAAACAGTTGCTGTATCCCAAGTGTTTTATAGTAGTAATGCAGAGACGACTGTTTATAGAAGTTGGCAGTTTTTATTGGAAAAATGGCTTGCACTGACTTTTGTTCATTTTTATCCAAAATGTCCTCAGTAGAGGTTACAGCCAACCTGAAAGACTCTCCCTAGTGACTAGAAAACTTCTGGATGATATATCACCCAGGATTGACAATTAAACAGCTGACCATTGTGGGGTGGAGAAGGGAACCAACCAAAACCAACCAAATATTCCCCATGTTGTTGTTAAAACAGATGTATAATTAGTTAATGTGAAAAAGAAGTCACAGAGCAGGTCTCTTATAACATTCAGAAAGTGTTCCATAAAATTAGTAATGTGTCTTCATGTTCCTGATATAGACAATTCAACAAATACAAACTTAAACATGAAAGAGGTTGCAGAGAGAGAAAAACTAAGAGATACAAATAGGTAGCTGGAATAAATTAGAAGACATAATGTAGAGTGGAAAGTCCAGAATAAACATACAAACACAAAACCCATAAGAATCAATTGAAATTCCTCAAACCATTAAAAAGAAACTATGACATCTAATTGAGAAGAACTCCACATTTAAAAATAATGTTTCCTTTCGGAGTATTATTTCTAACATCCTGCTCTTTCTGCCAAATGCAAACAATTTCAACCCAACAAATTTCTAGTGTATGTTCTTGTTATATTTATGCTCAGGACACCTGTTAAAATGATTCAACATGCTAAAGGTTCTGGGATTTTGAGATCTAAAATGATGGAATTAATTATATGGGACATTTTTTTCTTCAGCTGAAAGGTTGACATTTTGTTATTTGTGCCTCATAAAATGAGAATGTATAATGGAACAGGGGTTTTAGCCAAAGGTGTAAATTTTGTTAGATATGTATTGACAAAAAGAGTATTTGTTTTAAGTGAGAAACAACAGATGCGTGGCAAGTTTATTTTCCACTATGTAGTTATGGATGTTAAAAGAAACCTTTATTGTATGTTAGTTCAATTTTGTTGTTTGTGGTGGTGTTCCTGGAGCCCAAAGGACAAAGAAGTAAAATTATTCCTTCTTCTGCTTATTAATAGAGATCTGTCACCATATTATATTTAACATGTAAAGATTTGTAATTGCTTTGGAGAGATACTCTACCAAAGCTCCTCAGTGGGGTTTTTGTAGAAAGTAA
The DNA here is from genome assembly GCF_034638445.1 of Ciconia boyciana. NCBI lineage: Eukaryota > Metazoa > Chordata > Aves > Ciconiiformes > Ciconiidae > Ciconia > Ciconia boyciana. Next base: position 180,960,973 of record NC_132934.1, read on the forward strand.
AAAATAGCCATCAGAGGGCAGATATTTCTCTTATGTCTGGAGTTCAATCTCTGAGTGTAGGTCATGCATATTGACTTGAAATTGACATTAAACAAAAAATGGAAACACCTGTAAAGATTGGAATATAAAGTAGGAATGAAAAGAAGCCAAAGAGAAACTGAATATGATTATAAAAAAATCAAATTAAACTTAATTTTACTGTATCAGTTTAGGAAAAAAAAATCTCTGAATCCCTTGGATTAACAAAGAGAAAAGGGGGAAATTAAGGAGAAACATCTTGCAAAGATGTTAAATGATTGATTTGTGTCACCTTCCAGCATCAGAAAGTTGAGAAGATATGTGCTTTGGAACTGCTCTCTCCAGGTAATGAAGATGAGCTGTTGTCAGATAATGAGAAGTCAGATGGAGCCCAAAGTGATATATTAAAGAGCAAACATTCATAGAAGCAGATGGTTCTCACCCGAGAGTTCTTTGGGAGGACTTAAAATGAAATAGCTTAGTTACTAACAAAGATGTGCAATCAGTCATGCAGCTACGACAGCACAGAAAAGAACTGTAGGTTCAAACAATGCAGCTATTTTAATACCAAGGTATTTGGGATGATTCAGGGAATTACAAAACAGTGAGACCTGACTCAGTATTTAGGAAGCTGGTTGAAGCAGTAATAAAAGATATAGGTAGAACAGCAGAATGAGCATATGGAACAAAACAAGAAGGCAAACTACATTTCTGGTCCACTTGAAGTCTCTGAATAGACCAACATAATCATGGATTAGGAGGAAAACAGCAAACGTATTGTATTTAGATTTTCAAGAAGTCCTTAGCAAGTGCTTTCACTAAAGGCTGTTAATGTCTATATGGTGAGAGGTAATATTGGTGGTTGATTTAAAAAAAAAAAGTTAAGATAAGAGAAGGATTGCAGGGAGTATGGTTCTTTTTCAACATGGCAAAAAGTGAAACAGCTAAGAAAGTAGTCTGACAGGTTAATGCTATCCCTTACAGTAATTGCTGGTAATGCGGTAGTAGGCTATGTTTAATAATACTGTGATGTGGTATAAGATGTCTTTTTTCTGTTCTTGATCATATAAAATAAAATGTGAGGGGTTTTTTTAGGAAATGTTTTGGACACTAAAAAATACATTACCATCTCTAATATACTTCATGCTTTACACCAAGAAAAACTTTACAAACTTGCAGAAGTCTACTGAAGTGGAAACATTATACACAACAAAACAAAAGCAGCTGAAGATTAGATAGAAATGTCACAACAGGTGTAAGTAAGGAAGCAATTCTGCTTGGGGTATTAACCGAAGTAGAATTCTTCATATGCATAAGTGTTTGCAGATTCAGACCCTTAATATAGGCAATTAGATTGCTAATTATAGTGAAAATATGAGTATAGTTATGAACTGAATAAACATAAACCTAGGACTTCTCAATGCACCTGTTTCTCAGTCAGATATAGAATAGTTTAGTCCTAATTCCCACCTGTCAGATAATGGAAGTGAATACCAGTAAAATTACTGTGCTCAACATGAGTAGAAAAGGCATAGTCTTAATTTCTTTTGTTTGTAGACTTCTTTTTTGTTTTACAGTGCTAACTAAATACAGAAACTTATTTTTAAGTGTTAATGTGGGGTTTCTATTTGGAGGTGGATTCTTCGTTTTTACCTGTTCATTACTTCTACAAATTTGCTTTTAGAAGAATTCTCCTATGACTAGTTTTTGGATTCTTATGTTGCACTTAGTGGATAGCAGTGACTGCAGTATATTCTGGGCTCCTGGTCCCCTCTCTGTCTACAAAAAGTACATGTTGAAGCACTGCATACACATGACAGCCTCCAACGCATGTTCAACAGAGAGTCTCTGTTAACTCAAGTTTTAGTCTAGCATGGAACCGAGAAATGGCCGAGGATTGTTCTTGTGCCCCAGAAGTCCAAAGCTATTGCAGCTTTGATAAGCAAAGATATTTTGTTAGGCATACAAGTAGGAATGGATGTGAGTATCTTATCTAAAAATGATCATGACATTTACCCAGCACTTGGCATGCACAATTCTCTGTTGCAATTGAAATCAATTAAGTTAACGTGCCTTGTTTTCAAGGTTATATATTAAATACTGGGAATTGTACAAATAAGTAATTATAAATAGTGGTTTAAAATGTTAAAAAATAAATAATAAAAAAATCTGAAGGAAATTTCCATAAAAATACATTTAGAAAGTAAAAAAAGATATTATTAGTAAGAATTGGTTTTTATCCCAAAATGTGTTCTAGGAGCACTGGATAATAGAAATTTTCCCCGGTCTGAAAATTGAAAGAGCTGACAAATCTCCGCCTCAGTTATTTTTTCACTTCCTGACAGGATAGTGTTGAAGCCTCAGGAAGAAAACAAGTCAGATTTTTTTTTTTTTTCACTATAATCATCACAACCAAAAGAAAAAAGGAAAAAAAAAAAGAGAAACAGAAATGTTACAGCTAAGATAGCTAAGATGATTAAGACACTTATATCTTAGAAAAATAAATTAACTATGGTGCACTTTCAAAATATTAAACCAGAAAATAATAATTTCAAGTATGTACAAATGAATACCTATAAAATTATTTAAGAATCTTGATACAGTGAAAATCAATATTTGTATTGTGTTCTATAACTGAAGAAAGATGCATATTCCAAATCATCAGAAAAATTGTATTGAATCAATTTCTGATCATTTTGAACAACATAACTGCTATCTCAGATTTATACTCTAAAGTCCAAGTTTACTGTAACAGAGAAACAAGTTAAAGAAATCTTCATTAGAGAAAAAAACAAACAACAAAGAAAAACAAACAAACAAAATCCCACTCAAACCCAAAAAACGTATGGGAAGAAGAGATTCAGTGTGAATGTGGACTCTGTGCTACTGACTGGTTTTACATTCCTCCTGCAAAAATGTTGAGCTAAACTTTCTGAAGTCTTCAAGGTGGTGCATTGGTTCCAGAAAGGACAAAATAGCTTTGAAGCACCTAAAGCGGTAGAAAAACATTAGTAAATTATTAAATAGGATATTCTCCTTATTTTAATGATATAGTCTTGCTACTGCAATTTGGATAATGTAAAATGTCTTCAAGAAACATAAGACTCAACTGTTATTGACAACATTTATAATTTTTCCTTTGCTTTTAGGTAGCATAAGACAACATGGCTCTTTTTCATTTACTTCATGGACTCAGAAGCAACAAAATGTTTGGTGTAATAGCCCTATGTATTATGGTTTCTCTGACAGCATAATGCCAATTTGCAGAATTACACTGGCTGTAATTTTTATTATTGTTGCAGTTATTGTTTGAAATGTGAGTCAGAGTAGAGAGAATTGGTAGCAGACAGTTGCATGCTTTGAAGATCTGCAGAATTTAGAATTCAAAGGATAAACCTCCTCAAGACTGTAAAATAAATTAGAAGGCTAACCTGCCTGAAAATACTTTATTAGTGATTGCGAACTGATATCACAATTCTGGCTTTTCCTAACTAAACTGATTATATCTGCTCATGTTATTTAAATACATTATGCAAAGTCTTTGAGAATAAAAATGAGGCAACTTCCAACTTTTTTCATAAAATATGTAACTTTAAAGATTTACAGTTTATTTCTTTCCCTCACAGATTATAGTTGATTATAGTCTCACTGTCATGATTATGATATCAGTTCACAGTCATTAATGAGGTAATTTTTAATTGAGTAACCTTTGGACTTAGCTGCAGAAAAAAGGTTTCTGGAAGGACTGAAGGAGTAAATAGCAGTCCTTTTAAAATTGCAGTTGTATTCAACTGACAGATTAAAATTTCCTAGACTTTTACCCATTTGCAATGTTTTATTACTGGTAATGATATGTAAAAAACAATAACTTTCCCAACCATGGTATTTCCTTAAAGAGAATACTTAACTCTGTTTTCTATCAAAATACACAAATTTTCTCATAAGTAACCAAAAGCAGACAAATTTCCAGACTGAAAGCATACACTGATAACAAGCATGAATGGTCACATTTGGGGAAAAAAAATCAAAACATCACACCTATAAATGATGAGAAAATCATACCTGTTTTCCAGTTCCCACCTATGGCTAGAAAAGCATAGGAAAAAATGAATAAAGATTGAAATAAAAACATCTAAGAAATAGGAAAACTCCACAAAACTTTTAAGTCCAAAGTTACATAAATTAAAAACAAAGCAAAACATGGATTGCATAATTTTTGCTGCAAAGATTCTGATTGTTAGGCCTCCTAGATGTAGTTTTACAGTTGTATTACGGTACAGAAAATGCAAACATTTAACCACCTTGGAGTGCCTCACTGTAACTTTGTGGAAGGGTTCCTGTATGATTGATACCCTTTCAGCAGAACCATTAAAGTGTGCTTCAGGGACTACACAGAATACAACAGATTCTTTAATCCAGTGGTTTGGGGAGTTTGTAAGGCTTAAAGCCCATTATCACCAGCTTCTCCAGGTTATAAATTCTGTAACAGCAATAAAATGACAAAAATTTCCAGAAGCTATACAGCTAAATTAGTAGTCAACAAAGGTAAGCTACCCTCTCACCTTTCATTATATTAATATCACTGTCTTTACAATGGGACAAAGAGAATGGATTTTCACTTACTCAAATGATTAAACCATCTTTTTATATTTAGTGTTAGGCACAAAAAGTATTAACAAATAAAACTTGCTTTCTGATTCCATTAACAGAGTTTGTTGATATGTAACCATATTTTCTTTCAGTAAATAGTAGGGCCATTGTGTGCATTTTAACTACTTCTTGCAAACAGTGTGTTCTCACAAATATAATTACCACACAATGAAGAGAGAGAACAAAAAAAACCCAAAATGGTGATAAACATCCTTAGCATTTACAGGTGGAAAGTCTTAGGTGAGGACTGAATCAGACAGTATAAATACAGTGGTTATCAACTTTATAATACTGATAGTGGAATTTGAAGTCTTTTAGATGGTATTCAGGTGCCCAGAACTTGGGATGGAGAGTTTGTATTTCCAAGATGCCACATCTTGGATGTGCATATGTAATTCCCACATTCCCACTAAGGCACATCCAAATGTTTCATGTAAACATTTACATATACATGCTCTTACCCCATTTGCTGTACTTTCGTAACCTTGCTTACTGCTGCATTCAAACTCTAACAACTAACATAGTTATTGAGACTCTCAGGTAACTATAAGCTGTTGGTGTCTTTGTCGGACAAGTCCTCTTCAGAAAGCAGAGGCAAAACTTCCTTTTTGTCAGGAAATCGCACACAGTTCATGCCTCCATCCCATTCTACAGCTGGGATGAGAAGTGGTATGTTGTGAACACAACAGCTGTTCGTATGCCAGACAGCATAGCCATGAGTTTCACTTGCTGAAACACATGCATGCTTGGCTGTCAGAGAGGAATTCCTATGTTGTGGGAAAACCAGGAAGAGATAAAAGGGCACCCAGAAACTATCTCATGGTGTTGCAGGGAGAGAGAAGTAGGTGCATGCATTTGTATTCTTCTACTGCCTCATTGATTCCACTTGGTTACACTGGGCAAAGAGAACTGAAAGAAAACACAGCAGAAGGCAGCAGAGTGCACTGTCCACTAGGTTAATCAAATTAGACAACGTGCCAAACACCTTTGCAATGTGTATATCAACACTCAACAGAAGAAGATCAAAGCTAGGTTTGGCACATTTCTGGGTTAGCACATGAGTTTGTTAGATGACACAATGAATTCTTTCATTGCCTCCTCCTTTCCAGCATGCATTTCCCACATACTAGGTTGCTACAGTCACCTAGACTCTTCCCATCTCATTTGTCTGGTTAAAAAGGAAAGCTGTGAGCCAGCTCTAATGGCAAAGGGGAATAATTCTATCCTTTTCATGCCACCACTTCTTAGACTGCACATGGTACAGTTGTGAGATAAGATTTAACTACTCCAAAAGACTGTCTTCCACAAAACACTATGCCTTCATGATACGAAAGGAGAAGCATAAGGAAAAGGAGAGGAAGTGGGGAAGAAGCAAAGGGAGCTGTAATCACCAGAATTTTTCAGACCTGCACTCACATGCATGCACACATACACACACTTGCACACACACAGTGTCCATTGGGACTGTGGGTTTTTTCAAGTGCAAGTGAAGCTAGCAGCCACCATTCTGTCCTCACTGCTGCCCCTAAAGCCCCCTGAACTGCACTCTTACATTTCTCCCAGTCCATGGGTTGTCATCCATAGTGCTATCCAAACAGTCCTGTCCTGTGATACTGGCAGCATCCTCAATATTGCACAGGGTCATATCTGCTCCGAGAATGGACTATTAAGATGGTAAAATATGATGGTTTTGTCTTTATACCTAAACAGCTGATTTCAAATACAGTGGTCACATCTATTTTTGTGAAATTTAAGAGAATCGGGAACTGATTGCAACCACTTGCAGACTGATCATTAACCCTACATAACTATTAAGTCTCTTCCAGGCTCCATTTTGGACCTCTGGAACTATGCATTCTCAAAAATGTATCTGCTCTATAAAGGGAAAAGTACCCTAGACAGCATCTGTACCATTAAGTTGGTATCATCCAGTGTCAGATGCAAAGACTTCTTTTTTTAATCCTTTTTTATTTATTGCATAGACATAGTTAATGTGTAATAATTAGGCATTTAGGGAAGTGATAAACATCTGCTCATTAGCAAAGAACTTTCACAACCCTCAGATGGTATTTGAGAGACATAATGGTAGAAGGATTAAAAATTGAAACTGGGAAACAGGAGACCAGCACTGAGATATCTCCAAAGTGTCAAAAGCATGTTAAAAGGACAGCTTGGGTGGACTGATTAGCTATTCCCTGACCTCAATGTGTTTGATGGCTGCTCTGATTTTTCAAGAGTTTAACATCTGCTTTCGGGTAGAAAGATAACTAATAAGAAGCAGAGATTATAAATAATTTTCAACTAATTTTTCATACATTATGTATATACCTTTTTCCTACCAGTTAAATTATGTGTCTGTTACCATTATGTGTAATGATACTAAGAAAGTCCAAGAGATAGCTCAGTCTATGGTACGAATCACGTTATTTTCCACCTAACACACCCATACACCACAGAGAGATGAGTCCTGTCCAGAAGTATGTTTGGTTCTGTATACACACTGAAAGAGGATTAGACCAACAGACTTCTGAGCTATCAGTGAAATCATCAGCCATCTGCAAAAAAGACTGAAGATGAAGCAAGTGTTAAGGTTCATACAGCAGAGATGCTCAGAGCTATTTTAAGGGGAAACAACCTCTCCCTGGAAAAAAAAGGCAATGTCAGCCTCCAGATCTCTGACAAAGGTGTTGCAAACTCTTCATGGGTAAAAGCATTGGTTCAACAAAAGGTCATCAACTATTTATTTCCATTTATCTTCCATAGCTCCAGAAAAAAACAGGGTCATGTAGGTCACTGTGACAGGAAGTAACACTGCTGGTGCATCACTTTCTCCAGTGAAATTATTCTTCTAGAAAACATAAAACTCACTGACTCTCACAAACTTCTTGTTACCAATGATACCACAAACTACTTGGACCAATGGGCCAATTGGAGTATCTCTTATAAAATTATGTTCCAAGTCCTACAGAGCTTTTTTTCATTTTGTTTTTTGTTTTGTTTTTTTGTTTGGGGGGGTGTTTTGTTTTGTTTCCACAGAATCACAGAATCGTATAGGTTGGAAAAGACCTTTAAGATCATCGAGTCCAACCGTAAACCTAACACTACCAAGACCACCACTATACCATGTCCATAAGCACCTCATCCAAACATCTTTTAAATACCTCCAGGGATGGCGGCTCAACCACTTCCCTGGGCAGCCTCTTCCAATGCTTGATAACCCTTTCAGTGAAGTAAAATTTCCTAATATCCAGTCTAAACCTCCCCTGGTGCAACTTGAGGCCATTTCCTCTCATCTTATCACTACTTACCTAGGAGAAGAGACCGACCCCCACCTCTCTACAACCTCCTTTCAGGTACTTGTAGAGAGTGATAAGGTCTCCCCCTCAGCCTCTGCTTCTCCAGGCTAAACAACCCCAGTTCCCTCAGCCGCTCCTCATAAGACTTCTGCTCTAGACTCTTCACCAGCTTCGTTGCCCTTCTCAGGACACGCTCCAGCACCTCAATGTTTCTCTTGAAGTGAGGGGCCCAAAACTGAATGCAGTATTCGAGGTGCAGCCTCACCAGTGCTGAATACAGGGGCACGATCACTTCCCTACTCCTGCTGGCCACACTATTTTTGATACAAGCCAGGATGCCATTGGCTTTCTTGGCCACCTGGGCACACTGCTGGCTCATATTCAGGCGGCTGTCAACCAACATGCCCAGGTCCTTTTCTGCCAGGCAGCTTTCCAGTCACTCTTCCCAAGCCTGTAGCATTGCATGGGGTTGCTGTGGCCCAAGTGCAGGACCTTGCACTTAGCCTTGTTGAACTCCATACAATTGACCTCGGCCCATCGATCCAGCCTGTCCAGATCCCCTGTAGAGCCTTCCTACCCTCAAGCAGATCAACACTCCCGCACAGCTTGGTGTCATCTGCAAACTTACTGAGGGTGCACTCGATGACTTCATCCAGATCATTGATAAAGATATTAAACAGGAGTGGCCCCAACACAGAACCCTGGGGAACACCGCTTGTGACCAGCCACCAACTGGAGTAAACTCCATTCACCACCACTCTTTGGGCTTGGCCATCCAGCCAGTTGTTTACCCGGTGAAGAGTACACCCATCCAAGCCATGAGCAGCCAGTTTCTCCAGGAGAATGCTGTGGGAAACCATGTCAAAGGCTTTACTGAAGTCTAGATAGACAACATCTACAGCCTTTCCCTCATCCACTACGCAGGTCACCTTGTCGTAGAAGGAGATCAGGTTGGTCAAGCAGGACCTGCCTTTCCTGAACCCATGCTGGCTGGGCTTGATCCCTTGGTTATCCTCTACATGCCGTGTGATGGCACTCGGGATGATCTGCTCCATCAGCTTCCCCGGTACCGAGGTCAGGCTGACAGGCCTGTAGTTCCCCAGGTCCTCCTTCCGGCCCTTCTTGAAGATGGGCGTCACATTTGCTAATCTCCAGTGAACTGGGACCTTCCCAGTTAGCCAGGACTGCTGGTAAATGATGGAAGGGGGCTTGGTGAGCACATCTGCCAGTTCCTTCAGTACTCTCGAGTGGATCTCATCAGGCCCCATAGACTTGTGTGTGTCTAAGTGGTGTAGCAGGTTTTGTTTTGTTTTGTTTTGTTTTTCAAATTTATGGTGTGCAAGTTAAAATGCCTGGGGCACCAGCTCACAGGACCAAGCTTCCAAGACTATCAAACGCTTAGCTGGGCTCTTGAAAGGACTTCATCTTCGACTTATGCTGGCAGTTTCACGGCATAACAGCCATCGGGACATAAGCCTGCAGCAAAAGTTGTTATGTGAATTAACTCCTGGGTGAACAGGCATGACATTTTAAATCCTTCCATCTAGAACATGTTTGGGCTTACTAAAAGTCCCCCAGCACAACTCCTACAGCTGCTGTGAAACAATGGTTATCACAGTGAAGATTGCTGCTGCAGCTGGGAGATTGCTGCTGCAGCTTAGAGAACTGCTGCATTTGAAGAGGCTGGGGAGATCCTGGCAACAATTGCCAGATGCTTCACCAAGCCACCAAGCTCATTGGCAAAATGACCAGGCCAATAACTAATTAACCAGTTACCTCCCAGTAACTACTGCCAATATGAGAAGCAAAGAAGGAACTCTAATATCTATAAAGTAGGAGCTGGAACACCCAATATACTGTAAAATGTGATTTCTTTTATTTTATATTCCGTCTCTGCATTACATTTTAACTTATTAAGTGTATATAACAAATCTGTTTTGTTTTGGGTTTTTTTCTTTCCCCTTGACCTACCTTTCTTGGTTCACTTTCTCTAGCACTGTCTTCTCTTCTGGGATGTGCCATAGGGAACTGTTAGTTTGTTGACAATGCTGACACTTCATGCCTCAAAATCCTGAGAAAGCAAGCTAAAATTTTGGTATTTTCAAGCAGTCAAAAGGGGAGAAGCATCAGGAGCATCTGCTGAGCCTCTGTTTGTGTGTCCCACTAGATACCAGTTGCTGTGCTGTCTATCAATCAACACTTCCGGGTTATGAAAGATGTATTATAATTAGTGGAAGAAATGCCATTGTATTTTGAAGATGTGAAACACTTACTTTATTCAGAGTGATTCCAGTGCTAAAGTGGGGTTGATGGTCACTTTAGGAGTCTGCAAGGTCAGAAAGGTTAGGCATGCTCTTATGTAGACAGAGAGAAAAGAAACTTAGGTTCATTGCTCATGTTGGCAGAGTTACAATTAACTTTGACATACCATCTTTCAGTGTTGGGGGATGAGCCTGGAAAAGAAACCAGAAGAGCACTACAGAGCACTATTTACTAATGGGAGGTGACTGATGATGAGTGTTTTTTTGTTGTCTGGATGCTTGATTGCTACCTTAACATGTCTGAGAGAAGTTTATTTCTAGGACTGGCCAGAAGTGGTAGCTACCTCATGGATGTATATGTCTTGCAGGTATTAGGAAAGTAGTGGGAGAAGTAGTAGTAATGTATCATTAATAACATTCAGGCATCTTCAACTACTGCTGATGGCTGATCTTGGTCAGGCAAAGATAGTCAGGATGCATTAAAGAATCACTTTTCTGTGTTGTCCTATAATGTGATCATATTAAAAGTGGATTCTTTAAAATTTTATTTTTATTTTTTAAAAGCATTGCCACTCTGAAACTCTTCATTTCAACCAATTCTGTTCTGTTTTTTAAGTTCTGCATTCTCAAATGCATACCTCGTGTTGTTTATGTTATAGAGCAGTAAGCACGTTTGTGACCAATTGCCAAATAAAAGGTTGTTAAAAGTAACACACAGCTGATAATGCTGGAATAAGCTTTCTACTTGGAATGAAAAGCAGAGCTGTTCTCTTTTCGTTTGTTTGTTCATTTCCTTTTTCAATGGGAATTTGCTCCTTTTCTCCTCCCATTACTTAAAAAGAAAAGCTTATGGTGGCCCAAAGTATCTGGTTTTACAGTAGAATTCTTTGATTTTTGTAGTTTTCCTTTCCTTCCTTTTACTCCCTTCCACATCCTACTCGGAGGAGGGAACTGTGTGGTTTTTTGCAATTGACTACCTATTTGAATAGCAGCCAGATTCTGTCATTTCTGCATACATGCTTGCCATCCTTCCTTCCACTGTTCTGTAATTTGGACGTCTAATAACTTTTAGAAGAGTAAATGACTGAGGTAAAGAAAACTGACACTCTGGTTCTATCACTGTAACTCTTTCCAAAAGTTTAAAAGTTATTGAAGAAATACGGTGTGACAAAGCAAAACATTAAAGCAGCAGTAAACGAAACAGCAAAGAAAATAAATTGGATGTGGGATATAAACATGGATATTATACATTTTCTGCCATTCCAAAGCAGAAAATAAAAAATAAGAAAAAGAAAGAAAAAAACAAAACAAAACATGGTATGTTGTAGTTACAGTAATCTCCAATGTATGTGAAAATAATAACAAACAAAAATGTATCATTTTTCAACAGAAATAATGTAATATATTGGGCAGAAAGGGAGTTCCACACTCATTTTTTTTAATCTGTTTAACCACTGCAAAGGAAAAAAATAGATAGAAATTAATGATATTTTTTTGTTTTTCAAAAAGAACAGAAAACATTATATTTGATGCACTCTCAGTACCTCATGCAACACTGCAACAGATGTCTGAAGAAAAATAACAAAGTAAATTTTGTTAGTAGCAGTTTTGAATTGTTATTTGGTGTGACATTGAACCTATTATCAAATTAAAATGGAAAATGTTAGAAAAGATACACCCTGGGAGGAAGAAAGTTCTTTTACTTATTTCCCAGTCATCTGAAATTCTTTCTCAGCAATCTTCTCTCTAATAATTTATTCAATGCCCACCTGTGTATGTGAGGGAAGAAAAAAAGAAAGTGAAAGAAGCTGAAAGAATCATAAAAAGGCATCATCTCAGCATTCAGTAGAACAAGCTTGACTGGCTGTTTCAAGGTGAGTGACATTACTTCAGCTGGTGGTCATGAAAGTGATATACCTAGAGAATCAACCATCTGCAAAGGCTTGAAATAGGAAGAGTTCATCCCTGAATGATTTCTGTCTTTGTACGTAGGTTTTAGCAAGCCTCTGCAGAACCTAAATTTATGGCTGCAGCTGACCCTGGTGCCCAAGCTCCTCACACCAGGGGTTTTTATTTTTTTTCTTTCTGGCTCCTCCTCTGTCAGTTAGCAGACTGCAATGTGCAATTCTCATGGTCTGTCTCTGGCTTCTTATTAGTGTTGGAGACCTAGGTTCTCAAAGTGATGCACAAATGAGTACTAACTGCAATGGTGAAATACAGACAGGCAAAGAAAAGCCTTTTCTCATCTTTTACCTTCCCACTACTTGCTCATCACCTCAGAAACAGGCTCCACACAGCCCGATTCAAAAAGAAAAAAGTAATTCCAAAAAAGTAAGCTTAAACTGTGTGTCTTGCTTTCATTGAAAAGCTGCTAAATGTTTCCACTAATTTACAAGAGATGCACAACCATTCTTCTGCAGTTTGGCAGCTGAGCTCCAGTCTGGGAGAACTGTATAACCAATAGAGTTGGGGGGGGGAACACGGACTCTGCTGGATGGCCCTCTTTGCTTGTAAGCAGGAAGGCTTAGTGTTCAGAATGATCATTTGATCAGAAATTTAAAATTTTCAAAGTTGTCAAACATTAAAAAAACCCCAAAAGTGTTGCTTCTCTGAATCAGAAACTTTGTTTGCCACAAAGTTGGATGATGGGATAGGAAACTTGTCCCATAATAAAATAAAAGTATTTTTTATACTATTTCTATGACACTATACTCCAAGAAAAAAACTGACAAATCTCTGCGTTCCACCTTGCCAGTGCATGAGCATGGATATCTGCATGTGCATGACTGTATATCTCTCTGACAGGAGGGGCTCCAAAAATTTGGAGAAATACTCACAGGATATATGGACTAGAGCACTTATGAGTCAGAGGGGTCCTCTCCTGCCTCTCTAGAAACTTTAAAAGTGAGTGCTGTCTTTCTGTAAAGCTTAGGTTTTGCTACTGCAATCTTATAAGTAGTTTAATGATCGCTTTATTGGTCCCATGATCAATACCAGGTGTATTTTGAGGACTGGTTTTAGTACTCCTCCTGAGTTTACAGGATTTTCCTGTGAAATACTTTTTGCTCCTTACCTTTTCTGTTGTCACAGCTAATAAAAACTTGCAGTAACCGAGATGCATGTGTTCTCTTCAATGACTGGACCAACACAATATTAAAATCTGTTTTTTGGTTTAGTAAAAAAATATGGATTATGTCTAATAATAAAGCTACTGTTATTACCCTTAATGTTGAAATTCTATAGTGTGCCTAACTTCTCAAATGAATCCTCCTAAAATGTCCACCTTACCTTCTATTCTATATTGTCTTCCCTCATTACTTAAAATATGTTAGTTGCCAGACTACATCATTTATGGTTGTTTGCTGCCTGATCTTCAGTTCCTAACAATTGTGCTGCACCTTTTGAAGTCGTTTCTGTCTTGAAATTGAGAACAATCATAATATTTTTGCTATGTCAGCCCCATATGTGTATGAATATGAAGGGTAATGAATGTTTCACCCTTTCCTCCTACTCCAGCTTTCTTTTACAGTTGATAATCTTATTTAGCTCGTACATAATTACCTTTTGCTTTGATGAGATTCTTTTGTAAAATTGCCTTTACTGTTCCAAGTTAAATTTGATAAAATAATGGAATTAAAGGGCTCTTATTTTTGAACTTGCATTTTAGATATTTGCTAAATAATACTGGTTAAATACAATATAAGAAATAAAGTAATATTTGTGAATTTTCTACGTGTGTATGCTTATTAATTGTCTTCCTGTTATTAGATACTTTCAAACAAGTTTTTAGCCTTTCTGAAATTTGAATTTTACTTGCCTAGTTTCATCTCCTTCATTCTATTCCTTGTGTATTTTTTGGCTCTTTCATGTTATCATTAGTACAACTTATTGTCTTTGATGAAGTCACATTGATGAAGACAAATATTTATTGCATACATACATATGTATATATATTACATAGCTTCATGTCTTTTAAAGATATTTATAGCTGCCATACTAATTTCTATTAAATTAATATCTAGAAAATTCCATTTAGAATAGGGACTCATTGTGATGGATGCACTCTTGCCATCCAAGTGTAGGAAGGAACTGATATGTGGAAAATGTTTTTATATGTCCAAAAATATCAATGCCAGAGCATGAATGCAGGCATACTTTATGTGCTTCATCTATTTGCGTATATTTAAATGCTTGGTAACCTGCCATTCCAGAACTGATATGGAGGAATTTTGTGGAAAATATAGCTCATTCTATTTATACCAAATTTATCTTCTTGTTAGTTACTTCCAGAAGCAATCATCAGAATACAGGCAGGATAAGAAAAAAAGGAAAACCTCATTTTTTATTGGTAGTGTTCCCCCAGCACAGTGAGTTTATGTCCAAGAGTGTGCATGTTTAACGAATTGCTTCAGACTCTAAGTCATTAATCACTTCCTAGGAAACTGGTATGCTACACAGAATTTAACAGTTTAATACTGCAAGTGATTTACATTTAATTTCTTTAATATAAGATGACAGAATCATCAACACCCTGTTCAAGTTATTGTCATCCCTATCGTCTCCTTGATCAGACTCTTAAAGTGATGCTTAATTTCTTGAGGTAGCATGCAACAGAATTAGTGAAAAGGTGTTCTTTCAATTCAGTCAGAACTAAGCAAGGCCTGAATTTGAGCATCTGATCCTAACTTTGGCTACAAAGAATCTTCTGGCCATCATATGTTTCTGTTGATGAGACTATCTAATGTATGTATTGACAGATAAGGAGGATGGTAAACAGCAGATTCTTAAAATTTTTTACTTTATTTATTTGTGGGGTTTTTTTGACACAGCTGGTAACAGCTTACTTTTCCATTCCCAGCATATAAAAAAATTTTCTCCGATAGCTGCTGACACTTGATCAAGGAAAACTTCCATGAACTTCCCTGAAAAGACTTCTCTGGACTATTTAGAAAAATCATTAGTTATCTGTACACTCCATAGCTTTTAGAAACAATTGAAGCCAAACTAGCAGGGAGCAATAACTTCTAGCAATTTTTTTTAATTTTTTTTTAACATGCTGTTATTACAGTGTTTAAAGTAAATTAATTAGTTTTGATTTGTGTAAAAGCCAGAGTCTGAAGATTTATGTTTTAATCTCACAGCTAAAGGAAATTGCATAGTAGAAGGAAGTAATTTTTTCCCATAGAGGGAAATAATAGTAGTGGCGGACAGGTTTTGGACAGCTGTGAACTCCCAGTGTGCCAAGTGGGGGTAAAAAAAGGAAAAAAACCCACCACAACCAACAAAACCTACAGTTTTTAAAAGGCCGGAAGAATTTACTTTTGGAAGGTGGCTGTCAAAGTATCTGGACCAGGAGAAGGAGCAAGAGGGAATCGGTGGCTTGGTCTGTTTGAAAAGGAAATTATATAGATGAGAGAGGCAGGGAGAGAAGGGGAAAGAGGGGAAGGAGAAGAGAGGGGAGGAGAGAGAAAGAGGAAGGGGGGGAGAGAGAGAGATAAAAGAAAAGAGAGGAAGAGGGAGAGAGGAAGAGAGGGAGAAATGAAAAAAGGGAGGAAGAGGAGGGAGGAAGGGAGAGAAAGGAGAGCAGAGAAAGGAAGAGAAGAAGAAAGAAGCATGAATGTTCTTCAAGAAACTGAATGACCATTGGTATTCAGTCAGCTCAATCCCACTGCCAAAACAGGACAGTTCCCAATGCTTTTGAATGCATTGCTCACCCTGCAATCATTTAAAAGTGACTCTAGTGATGAGGAGGCCTTCAGTAAGACTTTTTTTCTCTAGTTTTTAATTTTATTCTTCAGTTTCTGCTTTCTATCTTTCTTGACACTTTTTTTCACTTGAATGTTGTCCTGTAAGCTGCCCCCAACAGAGTAGGCCTCAGAAATAGCAAGTTATGTGCTAAGTTTTTTTAATATCTTCAGAACATTTTACAGTCTCCCCACTTTTCCACTGACTAAAACATCATTAAACCTTAGAAAATATTCATTTTCCAATAACTTTTATCAATGTCTTTGGATTTCTGTAATTCCTCTGCTGATGCAATACTGTTGAAAGGACAAATATGTTTTTCTTTTGGTCACACAAATGGACTCCTTCACACATGATTCTGCTGAACTGTTCAGTGGGTCCTTCTATAATTCAGTGCACAAAATAGTTGCAGCTGTCAGGATTGCAGATAGCTTCCACGAATACCTAATGCCAATTGTGTGAGACATAACTATGGTAATTACAGTTTTACTAATTTACATGGGACAATTTTTTATCCTTGACTTGTAGAAGAGACATTCTGAAGTATAGTGGTTAAATTAATTTTCTGAGAATGATTTCCTAGTAAAAAATAGCTAGATGTTTATTGAACACGGAAATGTTTCCATCTCAAATACATGTGGCAATCCCTATATAATCTCATTCCCAGGTCCAGAGAATGTTTAATTACCACTCTGGTACAATAGATGGAAAGCATTCTGTTGTTCTCAGTGTTGGCTAGATCTTCCACCTTGAAGATGCGGATTCATTTCTCCTTTGATCTGGAGGGCTCTTCTCAGGTTTGGACTGAATGCTTTAATCTTTCATTTGTTGAATTCAAGAAGGCTTCACTGTTTTTCTACAGAGATCACCAGGTACAGAGAGCACCAGGCCTCTACACATCAAGAGAGAGAGTGCTCCTCAATATGGGTAGGCATCCAGCTGCTCAATAGTGTCAAAAATTGGCCAGTCAGGGTTTGGGAGGACAGAATTCCTCCCTTATTATTACAGCCATATACAGACACTAACCCTTTTTCAGATCTAGTGATAGTAACTCTTTTGTTAATTTATCTTCTTTATATGTTTAAAAAAATCTCTAAGGAAGAGAACATATATTGGCACAGCATTAAAAATGCTGGGGGCTCAATCCCAGTGTGTATTTCCAAAAGTGCCACTATTTCCACTATTTCCAATCGTGCTGGACTTCCAAAATTATAAATAATGACTACTGAATTCATGTGCAGTCACATGCGAAGCTCATTTCCAAACTAACAGCACTTTTTTTTTTTTTTAGTAAGTAATGCACAAGTCCTTTACTGACTTCATGTAAAGTGCCCAATACGTCCCTCTTGAATTTATTTGGTGTTCAGTGGAGTTATATTAAGGTGTGTTTGGCCCTTGACTAGAACAGCTGTTGATACATGGATAGTTTTTCAGTTCATAATCTAAGTCATGTTTTAATCCAAAATAAATCCCATTAAACAAATGTGACACAAACAAATAAAACAGAATACATGTTTCAAGCAACAAGTATCTACAAAATACTGAGCAGGTTCCTATTATAAAATTCATTAATAGGCCAGAAATGTAAAGACCACTGGGAAACACTCAGAATTTACTACATAGATAAAGGGAGGCTACTCTCCAAATAAATACTTCAGGGATGATGTAGCAGCAGCTGGTTTCCTTTTGTTTGTCTGAATTTGTTTAAAGAATTAACCACGTCATCTGCATGTTCATGCATATGTATATTTCAGCCCTCACTATTCTTGTTCGGTTTCATTCAGTGCTGTACAGGACTGTACAGCATTGCTTTTTCCCCTGTCTACTTCATCTCCTGTAATCCTGCAAACTCTCCACAAAATATTCCCTCGCTGGGACTGCTTAAGTACACTCCATTGCTTTTTACAGGGGTGAAACCCCATGATAAACCTTAGATATCTCCCTGGTTATTGTTTTCAAAGTTAGCTGGAACTTTGCCTCTTTTCTTGGAAAGATACTGTTAAATTAGACCAAGTCATGTGCACAGTAACTTGTTGATACAAAAACTGAATGAAAGGATATTAATTATACAAGTTAGGTGTATGCGTTGCTAGACATCCTTTTGATAAGCATATTAAATATACTAGGAAAAATAACGATCAATGGAAATATTACAGAAAATTAATTATAGAGTGAATTTTATGTTTTTAAATATATTCCTTGGAAAGAGAAACAGATAGTAAGATGAACATGATATCAGCATTAAAGCAGATTAACAGGTAAAGAGGCAGTTCTTTGCTGATCTTTGAAAGTGACCTGATTGATAGGTATCAGTGTGGTGTTGGATTACTCCACATCAACTGCAAGATGGAGATTTCTGGAAAAAACTGCATTTCTTCTCCTATAGATACTATGGAAACATGGGGTGGGATTGAGCTCTGCTGTCTTTACAGTTCCTTGGGATTTTCCCAGCTGAGAGTTTTTCCACAGAAAAGACCTTTAGACTTCCCATACTCTGAACAGTGTAAATTATTCTGAAATGCATAAAGCAGTCCTCTCAAGAATTTATCTATTTTTTCTGAAGAGTTTGAAATTCCTGTTCCAAGGCTGACCTTCAAAACAAATCAATGTGGAGGGAACTAGGTGAGGAAAGCAAGGGGCAGAATATAATTTTCCATATGAAAATGTAAATCTAAAATATAAATACCAGTACTCCTGGACATCAGAAGCATAGCTTTCATTTGAGATTCCAACTCCATCTGACAGAGCAACTATTATCTATAGCTAAATAATTTTGGACACCTAGAAGCCAAATATGGAAATACTTGTGCATTACTGACTGAATTTCAATTTTGTCTAGACATGGAACAATAGGCCAGTAGTCCCAAAAGTGGGGGAAAAATAACACTGATTAAGAAAACTTACTGATTTATTTTCCACAGTTCTTATATTTTTTGATAGTATAGCATTTCAGAACAGATAATTAAAGTTTGTAATCCAGTTCTGTCACAGGGCACTGTAGCCTAGAAACCTTTCAGCAATACCTATATTCCTGCTAATTTGTTAAAAGTGAATAAATAAATCTTATGTAGGAGATAAATCCTAACAAATCTTAGCTGCCTATTCAGTAGCTACTGTTCCCAGTGAAATAAATGAAACTCCAGGCACAAGTTAAATGTTCAGTAACTGTTAGGATTTCTTGATATATTTAGTCTTCTATATGTTACTTTATTTTGATGCTAGTTTCAATTTGATTGTTAATGGATGATTATAAATTTAACTGAATTCTCTGCTTTTCTATCTCTGAAGTAATATTCTTTACAGTATTTTCAAAACACAAAATCCATGTAAAGCAAAATAAAAACAAGCAGTCTCTTTATTTTTTAATGTTATACTTCTTTGCCTTGGTTGATAAAGGGAAAATCTACCAGGCTTAGTCATTAAGAAGCAGGACACAGTGACATATAATCAATAGGAACTGATTAAATCTTTACCGTTTCTAAAAGACTTTGAAAAATAGAAGTTTTGTTTCACTTAGCTTATCTTAGTCACAATGTATGCACTGCACACTGCCTGGCTCAGACTTTGTAGTGCATACAAAACTGTACAAAAGTAGGTGGGCATCACAAGCCGATCATCGCCATGATATGAACACAAAGCATACCTGCTACTCAAATGTGATCACAAAAGAAAACTTTGTTTAATACTATATCAGGCAATAATCATTATGCAGGCATATTGCTTAGCATTTTTTGTTCAGACATGATCTATGCATTTCTGGTAATCTGCAGTTTTTTGTGTCTTCAGAAATAGGACATCAGATTTTACGATTCATTTGACCTTGACAAAATATAATGAAGAAAAAAATTCAATTTTTACTTGAATGTTTACATCACTGTTTTGAATAGGTTCTAAAAAAGGAAGAGGTTTAATAAAAGGTAGATGAAAAGGCACCTAAAATTCATCTGCAAATCACAACTAAAGAAACTGTGACTAGTCATAGACAAATTTTACATTAGCCATCTCAGGGTAAGGCCCACAAGTCAGTTTTGTATATATATCATCTCAAGGACAGAGGACTTAGAGGCCTGTTAATGTAAAACTTAATGTTATTTTCATTATTACTCAATGAAAAAAAAAAAAGAAACAAAAGATAATAATACATATGTACATACATTATAGATACTGCATACAAAAAATATATACAACCTAATTAAAAGATTTCTATCTTGAAAAATTAACCAGCTCGTGTATATGAGTTACATCTTTGTTTATATTTTACTCTCATTTGAAACTCACTGTTTTGCCCCAAATTTAATAAAATTGACCCCTAGTAATTATTTAGTATAATTTAATAAAATTGAACTCTAGTAATTAATTATTTTGTTAAAATGTATGTGATGAACGCTACAGAACACCTATAGTCGTTTTCACAATTCAACAAGTTTAGATCTCAAACTAACTGGATTATTTATAAAAAATTACTTATATTTTGTCTTAGGGCAAAAGACTAATATGTTTAGTGTTTCAGTAACGTGCATGGGGTTTAAAAGATTTATTTGTTGTTTCTTCCTTTAACAAAAGGTCATTTCATTTCTCAGTTTAACGTGATGCCTCTGTACACTTAAGGTTAGACACTTGTTTTCTGTACACTTCTTTCTTCAAAACTCCTTATTCCATCTTTGTTTGGTTCTTACAAGCTGGACTTGTTTCATGTGTAGTATGGTGGACAAACTCACAAAGTATTCATACATGAATTACATAAATATTTCTTCGTTTGATCAATTCTGTTTTTCTATAAGCTTTGCTGCCAAAGCTCTGCTTTTTCTAAATATATTCTTATTTTTTTGAGGAGAACTTTTGTTTTACCAATTGTCAAACTTTTCTATTGCTTTTTTCTATATGCTGTCTTTTGTTTTCTATTCCTTTATAGTAATATTTGGAGAGCTATACTGTGTTTTACCTGTCATTACCTTTCTTTGAAATAACATCTGCATAACTTGTGATGAAAATATAAGCTATAAGCTATAGCTTTCATTTCCAAATGAAATTTGGAAATGAAAGCTATAGTGTCAAATAATATTAGATGGATTTAACACATTTATTGGAAGATTAGGAGTCGTTAAAGTGATAAATTCATACAATGAACAATAAATATATTATTATAATCTGTGACAGATATAATCTTGTTCCAGCTCAATTTAGGGTTTGTACAGAGCAAGTAAGTTTTCTTTCTTTCTTTCTTCCTTTCTTTCTTTCTTTCTTTGCTTGCTTGCTTCCTTCCTTCCTTCTTTCCTTCTTTCCTTCTTCCTTCCTTTCTTTTTTTTTTTTTAAAAAAAAAACAAACCTAAAACAGCAACAACAAAAAAGATACTTCAATGTTTTGGAACAGAAGCAGCACTTTGTGAATTATTAAAATATGCACAAATGTGCTTGCAAGCCTGAATACATTTTGGAAAGTTATCTTAAAGCATAAAAAAGAAAATATATTGGATTTTAGTGATGGACTCATCTCAGTCTCATTTACAGATGAGGCTTTTTTTTTATCTAGTTCTTCTACAAGATTTAATAATTGAATGCTTGCAATATTAGGTGATGTATATGTCTTTCTAAAATACAGAATATAGCATGTGATTTATAAAAGAGACAGAATTGAGAGAAAACTCTTTTTGTTGGCTGATTTGTGTGCTTTTCCCACAAACTTAATTTTATACACTGAAGTCCAATACTTTTGTTTTTAGAAGTCAAGTCAGCTGCAATCTAACTTAGAAAGCATTTAAATGTTCCGAAACTTAAAAGCCCCTTAGTTCTGGTAGAAGTCATAAACTGAAGCTCTTTTATCCTTACCTCCAAGGTTTCATCTGATCTGTTTTATTAACGTGTGGCTTTTATTTGGGTCCCAAAGCACAGGAAAGGATTTTGGCTTTGATAGTTTTGGGTTTTTTATTCTTCACCATTTCCTTTTATTTTTAATACATTGTCAGAAAAATCACTGGGTACACTGAAAACCCTAATTTCTATTTCTTCCCTAGCCAAATGATGACAGGCTTTTAAGCCAAGATTCCCCACACACCCAAAGATATCTATCAGACTACATGGTGGTGGTGGTTATTCTTTGCCAGTCTTTTCTCTTGAATCTGTTCCATTTTGTGTAAAGTCTTTAATTGCAAAAGGGAATTGAATTTGGTTCTCTTAGATGAACGTACTAATGATCAGGATACGGTGTCATTCTTTTTTTCTGTCCCAGTAAATATTTAATTATTTTACACAAGCTTATATATCACAACCAAAACCTGAAGGAAAAGCACAGAATATGTTTTTTACATCAACGTTCTGCATTCTCCGCTTTAGAAAGTGCTGCAATGTATAACACTTCAGTGCCAAATATTCAGTACAGATGATTAATCATTGTTAGTTGAATTATGTGTTTAAGATAAATTTGTTGGTTAAAGTTTTCATTTCTTTTTTAACATTTGAAGCTTTGAGAAGATTGTATCAACATAAAACTTTCAACTTGCAGTTTAAAATTTATAATTCCTCCAAATTTTTTTTCTTAGATTTACTAGTTAGAATCATTTAGGTTGGAAAAGACCCTTAAGAACATCGAATCCAACCATTAACCTAACAATGCCAAGTCCACCACTAAACCTTGGTGGTCCCTAAGCACCACATCTACACATCTGTTAAATACCCCCAGGGATGGTGACTCAACCACTTCCCTGGGCAGCCTGTTCCAGTGCTCAATTTAAGGCACATCATGCAAAATTGTGGAAGAGAAATTATACAAGGAATTTTTGTCCGTCAATTCTCCTTTTACTTCTTTAGAATAACTAAAATGTAACAGAACAAAATAGTTATGAGCTATTTTTTCCATGGTAGGTTTGAAATTACAATGACCTCAATTCCTTCATCATTCATAGTTGTTAAAAAAATTAATTTCCTAACTTAGTGGTTAGCTGCATATGTATGCTGATACTGTTGCTTTCTGTGCCTTTTAGAGCAATTCATTCACCAATTACTCTACTGGTAAAATACAGCCTGAATTTGGCCATTAGTCAAGCTAAAAGTGGTTAGTTTTTATTATTATTGTGATTTGTTTTTTTTTTCAAATAGTGCTTCTGGTACCTTGATCACACTTGGTGATTTTCAGTGATCTCCTATCAACTTGTAGAATTGGAGGAAAATCGTATGATGAAACACCACTAGAACACAAGATATTTTCAGAAAGAAAAGAAACATACCGGAAGCAAAGAATCTAGTTCTGCCTTGTGTAATATGTATACCCATTTCATTGGCCCATATGAACTGTTGTATAGCTTTGCAAAGAAATGTCCTAATTTTCTATTAGTTAGATTTCTAAGCAAATGTGCTTAAGGGAAATATTATGATTTATGAATCCCTGTTTCTATTTAGCTTGTAATTAAAAAAAAAAAATAAATCTAGTCATCTTTATAGCTTTTCAGCTACACATCGCTTATTTCTCTATTTGTCCTCCACAAATGGGGCTGTGCAGAAGAGCTCTGGTACAGGAGCCACAGATCATTCTGTGATCACGGATAGAGTTTCTGTGCCAATCTCAAATAGACAATTGGGATCTCTACAGTAGTCAAACCATGTAAGGTACACACCAACCCAACCCAAGCACTTATGTTATGCAGGGAGCATCAAAGTGAGCTGTGAAACTAAAGTAAGCTTTGCGCTCAAGGTCGTATCTTAAGAAATGCATTTTAATAAGAAATCCATTTTTTTTTAAGTTCAGCATATGCTTAAGGGTTTTGCTAACTGGAGCAAGACAGATCATAAGTCTTCTCTTTTCATTTGCTTCACTTAACTGTGCTCCAGGAATAATTACACCTTTTTATTCCCCTGTTTTTTATTTATTTAGAATGAAAGCTCTCTGGTTAAAAGTTAATCTCCTCGTATATGCCCATATAACAAAGCAGCTTTGACAATAGGATTTTCGGTGATAGAGTCACACAATAATAAGTCATTAGCCTTATTATTGATATATTATACAAAATTATATGCACGCTGTGGGACTATATATTGCTTGAAATAAGGAATTGTTTTAAAGATTTTCAAACTTTTAATTATATAAATAATGGCATTCCCAGAAATCTCTCTTCCAAATTTGCTTATAAGTGGCTACCCTCCCATACCCTGATGGAGAAACAGGTAAGGGTATATTAGCAGAGCAAACCATTTTTCTAGTACCACAGATAAAATTTCTTGTGTGTGGAAAAATAAATAAGAACAAAGGAAAGAAAATGAAACCTTTCTCAGCTCCTCTCCCCATTATTTATAAAACAGCACCTTGTAGAAATTATTCAAAATAAATTTTTTCTCATGTAAAGATAACTGTTCTGGAAATTGCCAAGGTCACGAACATTTCAGTTTATCTGTTGTGTACATACCAGTCACTTACGTAATTTCAACAGCTCTTATGGCTTATGAGGTACCTTAGGAGTCCAGTTTCAAAGTAAAACAGGTAGAGGTGAAAAATATATTCAGTACCTTAATAGGTAAGGAGGCCAGACAAATACATTAGCTAGGCATAAGGAATCACAGGTAATATAGCATAATATAGGAGGGTTACACTCTGATATTGAATCTGTGGTTGCTGTGGAAACTCATGTTCCCCCAACATACTGTGCATAGAAAGCTCCCATAGGAACGGTTTAGCCATTTATTTTCTATAGCCTGTTTTAACCTTTGACTTAGTGTCTGAAGGATCCTCACTAGATTTACAACTTTGTCCTCTATAGCAAGTGACCTACAGGATAACAGAAGAACTGTTAATAACATCAGTTCAGCAGTGTGAATATCATTCCAACCTTCTTGCTACTATAGCTTCCAGGCACATGGAGCAATGCTTGATTAGAAAGAAAGAAAGAAAGAAAGAAAGAAAGAAAGAAAGAAAGAAAGAGAAAGAAAGAAAAAGAAAGAAAGAAAAAAAAGAAAAACCCTCGGTACTTTGGTTTGCAGCCTTGAAAGATAACATTATCTGATGCAGAATTATAATTCTGACTTCAGTTCTGCAGATGTAGGGGATCTGGATGTTAAAGGACTAAAATCTTTAGAACTATATTAAGGATCACTTGCAGTGTTTGGATGGGCAACCTTAATAAAACAAAATGAACATGGAATTATATTAATTGCTTTGTTCCAGATATAATGTTGACATCACTAAGGTTATAATGAATACCATAAAAAAAAATGTATACAATTAGTCCCTAGTTCTGAAAATATGGATTGATGAATACATTTAACATGGTCATATCATTAAAATCTTTAAGATATTTAGATGCTGAAAGTTAAGAACGTGCATAGGAGTTTATGGAACTGGTGTCTCAGAGTGTAGTTTCATGAGAATGTATCATAGTTTTGCTTTTCCTTATCAAATGGAAGTTAATTATAAAGTAATATAAAGCTAATCAACACTAGAAATAAAAAGTAAAACTCACATGAGGGACTTTCCAAGCATGTCTTGAATAACATTTTGTAAAATCATCAGGAAGAAAATCAGTGTACATTATTTTTGTGGCACCACTTTCTGTGTTACATACTCTGATTATATTTCATGATCTATTGAATATTGCAGCAGTGAAAATCAGTCTCTTTTTTGATATTACTTCAAAGAAAAAAATAACTTGAATGTTATGTGATAGTCTGTCAATTGTCTTTTGCACTAACAAACTAACTTATACCAGTTAATACAGGGTATGTAGATTTTCATGTTTAAGCAATCGGTTTGATAGGATAGGACTGAAAAAATATTTCTAATGTCATGCACAATGATTAAAAAGTGTTTAGGATCAATCCTTCCTGGCTTTATTGAAAGAGCTATGAAAGTGACACAGTGCCTTAATACAGTCAGATTTATTAGGGTTGAAATTTCTATTCTGTTTTATTTAATTAACTTAGTCTGCAGAGAGAAGCTGGTAGCAGAGAAATCTCTTTCTGGGACACAAAACCCTGAACAACCATATTGGATAACAGCGAGGTAAACAGGAAGAAAGAAAATTATTAAAAAATAATTCTCTACAAAATCTGACTTAGACCCAAAATGCAAAATAACCATATCGATCTGTAGAATTTTCGACTTTATCCTATTACCATGTCCTATTGCTCATTGACTTCAGCAAAAGTGGAATTGAATAATATATCTCTGATATAAAAACATATTTTCAAACACATTTAATACCTCACTTTAGTAGTTTCCAACTGCCCTTCTGTTTAAGGAAATTTTAAGTGAGCTAACAGGAGAAATGAAAAAAAATATATATCCATGTCTTTATGTGTGGAAGAGTAGTGAAATACAATAGCCTAGCTTTAAATTCTTAACGTAATTGTTTTAATATTATGCTTAGTACATGGTGGTTTTATTCTCTATTCACATATCTATTTCCCTTTACTAATGTTATGAATCCCTTATTTCAGCCTCAGATGTCATCAGCTATAATATATTGAGGCAGTTTTACCTACAATCCAATAATGGAAAGTCAGAGAAGCCAAGAGAATACATAGCTTTGCCTTAGCCTTGGCAAAAGAAAATACAGTCCTTTGCAGCTCACCAAGGTCATGTACCTCGGAATTTCCTTGTCCAAGGAAATACTTGTCCTTCCCAAGGTCCAGCCTTGGCACATAAAACAATCTGTCTTTTTTAAAATTATTATTTATTTTTAGGTTTAATGTATTATTTGAATGTATGTCATATATTTCTTCTACATTTAAAATAATAAAAGTTGTAAAAAAATAAGAGCATTACTGGGATGCTATCATTAACACTTCACACTAAGTTCAACGTAATGTTACCAGCTACTGGCTTTCATCTCAAAGGCCTCAAAATGATGGCTGCAGTCTGTGACCATTATACTCTTTCCATAGTGCTATGGAAGAGGCTGGAAAATCATAGTACCATTCCTGTACTGCTGCTTGACAGAGGTACTGCACTACATTTGAGAAGAAGGCTGGTACTGTACATATATGCATTTAAAAATATTTAGGTACTCTGTTTTACATCTGAATGACTTTACCCATAGTGGTCCTGCTTTTGACTCCCTCTGTGCATGTGTGCCTGGCTTCATGGACATCTTCCTGAGCATCAGTGTAAACTGGAGTGGAAAGTGGCACTATTCAGCTTGCATTGGGAGCAATGAAAAGTAATTGCAAACAATACAATAACGATAAATAAATAAATAAATAAAATAATACAGCAACTAATACTAAAATAAAATAATACAGCAAATGCCAAAGTTATGACTTTTCCCCTTAAAAAAACAGATACCTAAGTCAGAGCTGTGGCTAAATAGGACACATAAGCAGAAATTTGAGTTCCTTTTTCCAGCTGATCACCCTAAATGTTAGGCTACAGAGATTTTACTGCTTTCTTGGTTCAGCAGCTCTCTGACTAAACTAGCAATAGTGAGTCCAGAAGAGCTTCTCAGCCCCAGTAGTTGGATCCATGTCTAGGTTAGATCCAGACCCAGCCATGAGGATATAATAAACACATATCATCACCTGTCCTTGTGTGGGTTTCAAAGGGAGAAAAATGTGAGTATGCAAGCATATTAAATAAAGTCTTTGACATTTTATTTTTAACTGTATAACTCTGGTGCCAATTCTCTAGGTGAAGATGTGTCCTAAAACAAAGGAAATGCAAAATGCAATGGGAATAAAGATGACAAAATATGTCTTTAAATTAATTATGTGCTCAAACAATACAGTTAGCTGTAGCTTTAGAATATATATTTTTAAAAATGTACAAAGATTAGATACAACTCTACCTAGCAAAATATACCTCTTAGGGTGTATTAGGTGTCTGTCCAATGAAGCACCATAAAGAGGTATCAAAAAGTTTCAAACAAACCAGCTCAAGAAATGGAAGTAGCTACTTCAGCAGTGCTGCAGAACTGCTAATTGTCTTTGCCTCTGAATGTCATTTCACTACTACTCTATGTGGATATACCAGCTTGTTCAGAAATACTTTATGCATTTCAAACATACTACTAAATTATGTGGGGGAAGCCCTTGAGTTTACATTCATTTCTGAAGTAATATTCTGAAGCAAGGATACCTATTTAAAATGCAATAATTGAGGACTAACACATTGATTTGAATAATGTATCTGTATTTCTCTGTGTGTCCTCAGGATTACAACTTTAAATTTAAATTGAAGAAAATATTTTCTGTACTTTTCTGTACAAATTTTGTTTAAAATGAAACATGCCAATGAAGAAAATAAATAAATCTTTGAATAGACAAAAGTTTCTTCCTAGATATGAAGAAAATTTTTTATTTTTATTCCTCAGAATTTTTGTTCCTGGAATCTAGGAAGAATTCTTAGATTCTTCCTCTAGGGTTAAGGCTCTGGTTTCAATTTTGTATAGCTATTTTATAACAAAAAATCAGGACATCAAAAGATCTCATACTAAGTTTCAGTGTCTGGGATATTTCTACTGAATGAAATCTTAGCTCTGTTACAATCAGTAGTAAACCTCTCTTTGACTTAAATAGAAGTTTTATCCACTGTTACCTTGCTGTTCAGTTAATTTGTTATTCACTTATAATTGATCAAACTGACTTTTTAGAGATTGTAAATGGTATGGCTCCTGAGTTGCAAAATGAATTTAGAATGAAAGTGCTTTAATACTTCCTTTTTATTTTTCAGACTTTCACAACAGTGGTGGATAGCCCCATGGAATGGAGGACAGATGGCACAGTCTCCAACCATGATGCTGAAATTAGTATTTCTTAAATATGATTTTCTGATTGAAATGTTTCAATGCAGTACTATGATTTTTTATTTTTTTTTTTTTTATAAAAGATTTGAATATGAATTTGAGGATGTCTTTTAAAAAGAGAAGTAATAAATTTAATCGAGCTACTAAGTTGGACAATTTTTCTTTTAGCATATGGGTAATCTAAAAGATTAATAGAAAGTGAAGGATAGGACAAAAGCATAGGAACACAGGGCCTGTAGAGATCTTAATTTACTAATACCTCAAGCTCTTATAGTATTAAGATTAAAAGCTACGGTTGTAAGGTAGTCGTATCCTTTTCTTACTTGAACATAGTAGCTAGCCTTGGAATTACTAACTTCAGTGAAGTCGTGGTAAGATATGTATTGTTGTGGAGTGCAGAAGTATGAATCATTATCCCTAAATTTAAGTCTTTCTATCTTAAATCAAATAAATATAAATTCCATTGTAATCAACAGACAGATACCTCATGGAGATAACCTGTCCCCTATACAAAGTGTTTAAGACAGCTCAAATAATTGCTCTCAAAAAGGTCTTATCCTCTGTACGTTCACCGCTAAATTTCATCTATTTAGAAAAAAAACCCCAACACATACCTTGTTATGTATAAATGTATTAGAACCACATTTCTGACAGAGTAGCTCTGCTGTAAGGCAAAAGGAGACTATAAGTTATTTCACATATAGTTCTTTTTTTCCCTCTGTAACCTCATAAAAGTCGGGTATCTGGAGCTGCTCTCCACACTACAAATATGGCAGCAGTTGTTGCATATATGTCCTGGTCCAGCTCAAGAGACTGACCTGAGTGTCTGCAGTTGTTTGATATCTCTAACTACACCTTTCCAAAACCATAACATACCAACTCTTCTTGTAATAGCAGCCTTACTTCATTACTAACTGGGTGTGTGCCACTTGGTTTGGAAGAGGAAAAAAAAAGTGCTTTAGTTTTCTTTACTCATTATTTACTAATAGGTGAATTCCACTGAACTGTGCTTTACCAAAAACTACCTAGGAATTAAAGAATATATATTAGCTGATGCTTCAAATGAAGCCAGAAAGATTCATACTGTGTGATACTTTCCAAATGTATTTTTGAGTTCTAATAGAAGGTTCTGTACCTGTCCAAGATGCATTTTTTTAAATACCTTTAGTATTGAACCAAACTTTAAAATGTAAGCAAATGTAGTGGTATTCTTTCCAGTGCAGGAACTTCATGAATATCAGATGTCTGCAACACTCTCTTTGCTACTTAGCTTACAGGTTAGAAAATCCAAGCAGTATCTCCTTTCTTTATGAATGCCTTCTTTGGCTGTGTAAATCAAGCATCAGGCTAAATGTTTATTAATTATTAAATGTTCTTCTTCATCAAATTTAGATCTTTATTGTGTACATTTTTTTGTGGAATGAGCTCCTACTTTGTTTTGTTGCTTCATCTTTTTTTATTTAAATTATTATTTTATTCCTCTTTCCTTTTGTGGCTTTCATTGTTACCTCTTGAATAGCTGATATGTTCTTACTGACACAGCATATTGTAACTTTTCAGTCTGATTCACTAAGTTCAGCATCCCCAGCTGATTGTGCCAGATGCCCCAGCTGATTCTGCCAGATGGGTTTTGTTTGAGCTATTACCCAAATATTATATGCCACAGAAAATCAATACAGATTTATGAATTTGAAATAAAATGGTGATGCATAGTAACAGCAGCCGATTTCCTTGAGGAATAATTCCATCAAATGGTTTGAAATTTAAAAATAATAGCTTATATGTTGTTTTTTGTGAAATGCTATTGAAAATTTTAAAACAATAGATCTTGATCCCACATGATAGAAAGCTTGAGATATCCATCACATCAAAGAGGTATTAAGGGCTAGGCTTCAGGTATTCCTGGGTTTTGCGAATGGAAAATTCTCCTGCAGAGAATTTTAGTGTCACTCTGTGCACGCTAATATTGGCTCCACCAGAAGGCAAGTCATCTGACTTATATTAAGCAGGTAGAATAGAATAAGTGGTGTATTTTTAATTGTAAATGCATTACTTACTTAGAAATCAACAGAGCTCCCATCTGAAGGATTCTTTGTTTTCTTTTATAAACTTCCTTTCAGACATTGTATGCGAATGCAGTACTAGTTTCTATGTGTCAGGCTCATATTTCAGTGGCTGGAAGTTATGGTATTCCTTTTACTCCCTCATTTCACATTCTTAGCTTTTAGAGACCTTTATTTTGGATTTCTCTCCATTGTGAGTGACATGGCTTCTGCCGTCCTTTAAACAACTTGGCTTGAATTCTGCCTGATGTTAGAGATTTGCTACTTTTGAATCTCCCCAGTTAATTTAAACCTTTTGCCACACAGACCCTGCAGTCATCTAGGATAAAGTATTCTTACTGTCAGTGCCAAATAGTAAGCTGTTAATGTCCTCTCTTGTAAATACACTCAAAAGCATTGTTTAAATATGCCAATTATAACTTTCTGTTCTTTTTGATATCATCCTTCTGTTTGATACTGCTTAGAACTTTCTTTACTTAGGTATTTTTTGGTAACAGAGGTAATGGTAGCACAGATCGTATTAATGTGTTTAGGAATCATATGCAATGTCTTATAGAGAGTATCATCTGCATTGTTGTCTTTTCTGTCTTTCAGCTTCCTCCTTAAGGCTTTCCTCTCTATTTCAAGCTTTTCTTTGCCTTCTTTTCTCCTTTCCTTCATGATCTAACTACATGAGTAAATAGACTGCACAATACATTTCTATGTATATACTACTTCTATACAGCCAAGCTATAGGAAAAAACTATGTAGAAGGGAGATCTTAGCTAATAATCTGTAGGGGATGAATAGCTAAACTCAAATTTGGATTTTGCTTGTTCAGAATGTGCTGTGAGGTTGATTAAAAGTGAACAAGTAAAAACATGGTAGTAAAAGTGAGGGAGGAGAAGGTCATATAAGGCTCCATAAAATCAATTTTGTTGCAATCTGGGAGCCAATGAAGGTCTGATAGAATGGAATGAAATGTGATTTTTGTTGTTGTTGTTTAGGAACCCTGCAATGGTATGTTGAACAAGATGCAGCTGATAAATAGATTTCTGCTGACAATCCATGGGAACTGAATTACAATAGTGTGGGAGTAGTAGAACAAATGAACAAATTAAGACTACTTCACTGTCAAGTACAAGTTGTGAATGTTTTAGAAATAAATAATAAAAAAAGAAGTAGGTTGTTATTGAATATTAATCTAAGAAACTTAAAAAGCAACATTTCCCTGAGTAGTTACTGAGATCAAATGTCTGGAGAAAACATAGAGAATGATTCACTGCTAAGTAAAATATACACATATAAATACAATAAGTCATGAAATGCGAGAGCCTTCTGGAGAAGAAATTGCCTATTAGATAAGAGTGTTACCTGCTTTTGGAAGCATATGGCCCGAGTTTCTTTTACAACTGGCACCAAAAAAACCCAACCAAACAAAAAAATGTGTTAGGTCTAATGCCTAAAGGTACCAAAAATTAATACTCAACTGTAATAGTATTTTCTATATTTTCTAAAGCGTCTGTTTTGGACTGCAATCTGGATTTGACCCATATATTTCATTTTACATAGTGGAAAAGCAGGTGGCAGAGAGGATAATGAGTCATCTGCAAAGCACAGGCGTGAAAGGACCAAACAGGTAACAGGCAATGGTTTGGTTTTTAGTTTCAGTGCTAACAAGAAAATGCACCATGCACAAAAGCAGAATTCTTAGCTGTCAAGCCAGTATTTGCTGCTGGTCTTATCAGCCTGGGAAGTTCACCACAGCAGTCTTCATGGCACATTATTACACACAGTTGTTTAGAATAGAAATTGGTAATAAATTATGAAAGTGCATAAGTAATACAAGGCAGCTACAATTATACTGCAACAAGTTTCAATCTTTGTATTGGAGGGCATTATATATAGATCATTAACTATGAAGTACTGAACAATAAATATGGTTATTATTATAACAAAAGACTAAAAGCTTTTTGACACACTGTAGATTGTTACCCAGAAGAATGACAAATTGCTGGGATTTATAGCTTTTAGGTATTTAATAAAATCATAGTCAGGAGAATATGTCATTCTGCTATCAGGAAATAGTTGAATTGCCCTGATTACCAGGAATTTTACACTGGTGGTAATTTTGATTTAAAAGCTAGTGGAAGGTACTTTTCACATTGAGAATCTAAACTGCGCATGGCATGTAGGCAACATGTAACTTTTGCTGGGAATGCACTATCAAAAATTAATAAAATAAGAATCAAAATGACAGTAAACTAGACTGGAAATGTTTATCATTTGAAGAGCTTGCAGACTTCTGGAGCAGGTAGCTTCATAAATAGGAATATGGAAAGAAATTGGTCTGACAAAACTGGAAAGTGGTCTGACAGAAACAAGATAATTAAAAGTGTTAACTGCAGTTTTAAGTGCTGTCATTGATTTTACATTGAGGCCAATACAGTGACAGAAAAAGAAAAAAGTGTTATTAAAAAAAGTGTCTGATAGACAAATTCTTTGTTTATGTAAAAAACATGAAGAATGCAATGTAACCTAATATATAAAGGGAATTCCACAATGATGATTTGCTCTAAAGCAAAGACTATAATTTTAAATCTTGGAACATAAACTTTAATCTGTTACCATAGATTAACGAATGATGTTTGCTTCTTTTAAGTTACATCAGTTGACCAGGAATGAAAGACATAAAGAAAGGCAAACCTTTTAAATTTAAATGTCAGAATGCTGGATGTTTGGAAAGGTGAATTTTGAAAAACTGAATAATAGTTTTCTATTGATTAAAGTTGATTTTGATTCGATGGCAATGAGCAGAAAATCTACTACTATATGGTTCTAAGAAAAGATGAATGTTACTTTCTGATGTCCCTCTTTTTTAATTGGTCTCTTCTACCAAAGGATGTGGATTGATTTCTATTTCATAACCCCTTCTCCCAGCATGTTAGGACAGGCAGAGAACAAAGTAAGTGACTGACTGCTTTCACAGAAATCTGTGATCATTCCAGAATGGAATCATTCCTACATTCTCTGCCTGAGAGCTTCATCACTTACCTTTTTCCTTAGAAGCCCTCACCCTATTACACATACATGAATGGTGTACTCTACACATCTCCCACCAGGAAAAAAACCAAAACCAACCCCTTCCTTCCTCTATGCATGCATAAAATGTAATTTTTACAAACAAAGTTCTCTTTATCTTCAGTGTCACATTGCAATCAGTCTTAAAATTCAGATGGTAATGTTCCTTCCTGAAGTATCAGAGTGCATTCCCCCCCAAAAAAAATGCCTCAACCCCCCAAAAACCCAAACATATTTTGGTATTACTTTTCATTAAAGATAAAAAAATCTTGCACTGTTATAAAATCACAGAATCACAGAGCGGTTGAGGTTGAAAGGGACCTCTGGAGGCCATCTGGTCCAAGTTGCCTCCTCAAGTAGGGCCACCTAGAGCCAGTCGTCCAGGACTGTGTCCAAACAGGTTTTGAATATCTCCAATGAGGGAGACTCCACAACTCCTCTGGGCAACCTGTGACAGTGCTCATCCACCCTCACAGCAAAAAAGTGTTTCCTATTCAGATTGACTGTTCACTGGACACCACTGAAAAGACCCTACTTCCATCCTCATTGCACCTTCCCTTCAGGAATTAATTTATTAATAAGATCCCTGCTGAGCCTTTACTTATCCAGGCAGAACAGTCCCACCTCTCTCAGCCTTTCTTATAGGAGAGATGCTTCAGTCCCTTAGTCATCTTAGTGCCTTTTTCCTGGACTCTCCCCAGTTTGTTCATTTCTCTCTTGTACTGAAGAGCCCAGAACTGGACACAGCACTCCAGGTGTGGCCTCACTAGTGCTGAGTAGAGGGGAAGGATCACCTCCCTTGACCTGCTGGCAATACTCCTCCTAATGCAGCCCAGGATACCATTAGCATTCTTTGCTGCAAGGGCATTTTGCTGGCTTATGTTCAACTTGTTGTCCAGCAGGACCCCCAGGCCCTTTTCTGCCAAGCTGCTTTCCAGTTGGGTGGCTCTCAGCATATAGTGGTGAAATAAATATCTGAATAAATGCCTGAATGTGGTCTAAATGGACAAATTGTGTTTTATTAACAATGAAAGTAAATTAGTTAGCAAAGACCAAGTCTATTTCTTCAGAAATTGGTTTTGTTTGTCAAGTAGCAGTAATATCATGCATAAAGCCATAGTTACAATTAAGAAATCATATGGTCATTTTGAAGTACTGAAACACATCTTATTTGGAAGCTGGACAAGCAGCGTGGTATAGATTGGAACAAGGCTAAGAATAGATTCCAATATTCTTTCCTGATATCCTCACATTCAAAAACTTGGAGTCTGAAACTCTCTCTTCTTCTGTTCATGAACACCTTCTGTGTCTCAGTTTTTGCCAGTAGAACACCTTAAGTTTTTCAAACTCTGCCCATCTTGTCACTGCTATTCAGCATAGTGCTAATATATATCTTATGGAATTCTTATGGAATTCGGGAATTAGGAGTATCCCTGATTGCCTTTTTTCATTCCTCACTGTATTGGGCTTGCATGGAAAGATTGCGGGGGTGGGGGACATGACACAACACGCTACAGAGGTGGCTTCTGTGAGAAGATGCCAGAAGCTTCCCCTATGTCCGACAGAGCCAATGCCAGCTGGCTCCAAGACGGACCCGCTGCTGGCCAAGGCTGAGCCAATCAGAAACAGTGGTAACACCTCTGTGATAAAATATTTAAGAAGGGGAAGAAATTTCTACATAACAGCAGCTGGAAGAGAGGAGTGAGAATATGTGAGAGACACAACTCTGCAGACACTAAGGTCAGTGAAGAAGGAGAGGGAGGAGGTGCTTCAGGAGCTGGAACAGATTCCCCTGCAGCCCATCATGAAGACCATGGTGAGGCAGGCTGTCTCTCTGCAGCCTATGGAAGTCCACAGTGGAGCAGATATCCACCTGGAGCCCGTGGAGGACCCCACACTGGAGCAGGTGGATGCTCTCAAAGGAGGCTGAGATCCCATGGCTAGATTCCATGCTGGAGCAGGGTCCTGGCAGGACTTGTGACCCCATGGGGGACCCACACTGGAGCAGTTTGTGAAGAAATGCAGCCTGTGGAAAAGACCCATGTTGAAGAAGTTCATGGAGGACTGTTTCCCATGGGAGGGACCCCACGCTGGAGCTGTGGAAGAGTGTGAGGTGGAAGGGGCAGCAGAGACAATGTGTGATGAACTGACTGCAACTCCCATTCACTGTCCCCCTGCACCACTTGAGGGGAGCAGGTAGAGAAATTGTGAGTAAAGTTGAGTCTGGGAAGAAGGGAGGTTGGGGGAGGTGTTTTAAGATTTGGTTTTATTTCTCATTACCCTACTTTGATTTGATTGGCCATAAATTAAATTATTTTTCCTGAGTTTAGTCTGTTTTGCCCCTGATGGTAATTGGTGAGTGATCTCTCCCGGTCCTTATCTCGACCCACAAGCTTTTCATTATATTTTCTCTTCCCTGTCCAGCTGAGGAGGGGGAGTGACAGAGTGGCTTTGGTGTGCACCTGGCGTCCAGCCAAGGTCAACCCACCACACACACTCAGGAGGCATTTTCAAAGCATGTCTTCTACATCAGGCCTTGCACGAAATGTAGCTAGAAAAGATGAAGGTTGTAATCCTGCGGTCAGCAGAGTACATGCTCACTCGAGCTTAGTCTGACATTTATTTCCTGTGGCATAGACTTTTTTTCTTGCTAGTAAGAATTTGGATAAATTGATACTAAAATCACAATGAGGATCCACAGGAAATCCACCCAGAGTAGACTGAATGCTCATATCACTAGTTTTATGGCTCAGAACCTTTTTAGATTATTGCAAACCATAATTAGATCAGGTTAAAGTATTTATTCTCTTAGGAACACAGGGCAAATATTTTACAGTGTTCGAGCAGTCTCCGACCTCATACCGAGTTTACATTATAAGTGGACAATTGACAGTCATTCTTTCTATATTGCATAAAAGCTTATAAAAGTGCAATTTTGGCTCATAGGTTGCATATAAAAGGTCAGAACCACAATGGGACTGTGCATACATGTTATTAATGGGTGTTGAATGTAAACTGTCTCATAAGTCGCTCCCAGAACACCAACCATAATACAAAATTTCTCCACCACTGACTGCTAGATTTATATTTCTTCAGACGTCTTTTTTACTGGCCACAGGAATCTGAAATGTTTTATTAGCACCACGTCAGTGCCTACTGGTTAATACGCTTCTATAGAAAAGAAAATAGGCACCATCATTTGTATAAAATAAATTTTTAAAGTAAGTCTATTAGCATTTGCATGAGACTTGTTAGGTTTTGGAATATTTTGGAATATTTGATATCTTATACAGAACATCAGGCACAGTGAGTCCCATGACTAGGTTTTAGAGGGAGATAGCTGCTCTGTCTGTCTGCAAGGCAGTCAGATGAGAAAGGATACTGCATTTCTACATGTATATATATCTATTGAATGCAAAAGTTAATTTCACATGCTATAAACTGTAAGGAATTTTTATATTTTTAATCATAATTTTTAATTTATGTGCCTCAATTCTGTGTAAATCTTACTCAGGTTCTACTCTGCAAGTATTTTTTGTAGTTTCTCATCCACATCTTTTCCATAGCAATCATGAAGAGTGATATTCATGTAAATAGTTTGTAAACAGTATGTCTTTTGCATGTTCAACATTTTTAATAAATATAAAGAGCTCAAGGATCATCTTTTTCAAACTGATGATGGCTCTCAGTGTAGCCTAAAAGAAGAAGTTCCTTAGAAGGATGTCTATTATTTTCAGTTACATTTGAAGGACACAAGCGAAAAGAAAGAAATTACCTAAAACTTTGTCTGTATTCTGTATGGTTACTTACCATCCTCTACATAAAAAGTCTTAAGATGTTAAAACTTTTGTGATAGCTATTAAAGCTATTCTCAAAACAAACATGTGATAAGGATTAAAATCTTTTGTGTTATATTTTAAATCAATGTAATTTCAAACAGTTGCTGTGTTAAAACTTGAAAATTGCATTTTATTAGAAACACCAATTGAATTTCAAATCTAGTGCAGGCTGTGCACTGAGTGCAGGGCAAAAAGCCAGAAATTTCTGAATTTTAATCTTGGCTCTTAAAATTACTTTCTGTATGGCTTTTGGCAAGTCACTTAGAGTCTCCGCCTCAGGAGATTTATACTTTCCTACGACCTTACAAGTTTCTTCTGAGTATTAATTAGCCAACATCTATAGAATGTTTTAAGACTATAGAATATGCTATATTTTTGTTACCTGGTAAAGCCATCATTTCATTACATAGTATGATACCTAAGCTGTATAACTTACATTTCCAGATGTGAACCAAGGATATACAATTTCCACTAAACAGGCAAATTAGCAATTTAGCTAACCAATTCATCACTCCAAATTATATTAAAAATCTGCAAACTCACTACAGAAAATATCCTTTATCAAACTCAAAGATTTTGTTTTGCTCTTGAACAAATACGTTTGCAACTTCCATGTCACAGCTGTGTGCAACATTGAGGAAATCAGTACTGTCATTTACTTAGACTCATCACAGAACCTTTTCCAGACTTTGAGTTCTAAATATGTGTCAGATACTTTGTAATTAAGCATATGACTTCTCTCCTACTTTGTGACACTATCTTGCTATTGGTTTTGTAGTGCTCAATACAAGTTTCGCCTACTTCAAATGAGAGAAGCATATATACTTTCCTTACTTTCCTCCCTGATTAAAAACATACAAATTTCTCATCTTGAAAATAGTACTGGCATCTGGGGTTATGTTATGTTTAGGAAATCCAATATCATTTATTGCTAAAAAGAAACAGAGGCCGAGCAATTTAAAGTTGACTCTAGAATTAGTTTGCTTTTGACTAACAATATTTATTTTGATCTCCATTTATGACAGTGTCCTGTACAACTATGTTGAAAGATAAAGTTACCATCAGGAATAGGGAGGTTAGGTTCACAGTTAATTTGAGGTCCACGATGACAGCAACGTTTTGCTGAATTTCTTTAAGACAAACCCTGTGCACCAAACAAGCACAAACAAATTCACATCCATTGCTCCCCAAGATAGACCACCACTGTAGCAATATAGTGACTTTGGGGCAATACTTTAGGGCAGGAGGAGGACAGATGTAATCAGAACACGAGTGTACTGACAACACACTGAAAATCCTTCCCAACAAAATGCTCAGGAAGCATCAGCTTCTTTCTGTCAGCATTCTGATTTCTGGGTTTCTCAGAATCACAAAGTTCTGAATTGCTCAGAATCACAAAAATGTTAGTTGAAAAATGACATGTGGAGGTCCTCTTTTACTTGAAAGAGACCTATTGCCAAAGATAGACCAGGTCCGCTACAGGTTGAAAAAGTCTGGGGACTGATTCCCTAGCCTGTCTGGACAATAATTTCTAGTTCATTACCCTCCTGGTGATAAGCTTTTTCCTAACATCCACTTGGAAGCTCCCAAGCAATAATTTACAGTTACTGTCTCTTGCTTGCTACTACTGAGAAAAGTTTTGCTCCATCATCACTGTAACAACTCTTCAGGTAATTGTAAGCAAATATTAGAACACCCTGTAGCCTCCCTCCTCACAGTCAGACTAAACAAGACCATGCCTCCCATCTTGTCTCCATCAGACATGTACTCTAGGTTCTTGAACATCTTGGTATCCCTCCATGGGATCCTTTCCAGTTTCCATTTCTTTTCAACTGGGGGCCTACAACTGAGTACATTATTCCCGGTGCAGCCTCACTAACACTGATTAAAGGAGGAAGATAACTTACCTAGGTCTGCTAGACACAACCCTCCTTAAGTACCACATTCTGTGGTTTCTGTTATTTGCAATGAAAGCACACTGCTGGTTCATATTCAGCCTGGCATGCACCAAAACCACCCCTGAGTACTACCACCAGTAGTAGTACTGAGCTAACTGGTTCATAGCCTAGACTGAAGCATGGTGCAAAACCTCCTCCAATGTCCCTTTTCAAACTATATGTGGTTTCTGTTGTCCCAGTCCTTAAATTTATAAAGGTCACTCTGTATTTTTCCTGAGGAATAACTCTATTGTCCCTATCAAATTACATCCAGTTTAAGGACCACAGACTAAGAGAGGAAGGTAAGGAAGTTTTTCAGTTTAACATTGCCTGGCTGAACCACCTTTAGAGATTGTACTAAAGGCTCATTTTCAAAAGACAAATATCACTTACATTCTGCTGTTAAAATTTCCCCAGGTTTTCAGCTTTCTTTACTAACTACTTAAAGCCTTTGAAGAGCGCTCAGCATGAGACCTTTGGAAAGTCCTATTAGCCCTTTTGGAATTTTGAACTCCATTTTTTCCTTTTTAAGATTGACTGCAAAAGTGCTTACTCTCAGAGTCCAGTTGGGAGGTGTGAATCTGAGTAACTCAAACTGTTGCAGAGGGCATATGAGATAAAGTGGTTGTAAAATCAGTGAAAATAAAGGACAGTGCATTTGTAAAGAATATAACTGGAGCAACTGACAATACAAGAAAGTATAGGAGAGTATTCTATTACAAAATAAAAAATGAAAGCCATTGGATCTAGGCTTTGTAATTCAGACTATTAAATGTTCAAAAGAAACACAGTGTTTAAATGGAAATGAGGTGACTCAGAGTCTTTGACTTGATTTAAACTTGGACTACTAAAGCTAGAGAGAAAAATAAGACCACATTTCAGTGAAAGGGAATATACCAATTTGAAGCCAAGAACATTTAATAAAACTTCCTGAAAGAAAAATCTATCAGAATGCAGAAAAAAAAAACCTCACAAAGGTAATAAATGCCAGAAACGCCAGTGCATGGAACATTTTAACTAATCCTAAACTAATCAAAATATTTGTGAATGAACAATAAGGATCAATCCTGAATGGACAGGGAGGCAGACTAGATAACCTAATATGTCTTCTCTTTCTTTAACTTCTGTGAATTTATGGCAAATTAAATAAGCATTGGGTTATTGTGCCAGCACTCAGAAAACAGCAAGCAAGGGAATCAAGCTACTAACCTTGAAAAGAGAGAACAATAGAAAAAAGCATATCCTAGCAAGTTTGTAAATATAAAGTTTCAACAACTAATGTGTGCCAAGTTCATTACAGGAGAAAATAACATTGAATATTCATATCAGGCATAAGCAGAGATGGGATAAATCTTCACAAAAACATTATGCACTTTCACTAGAGAACAGGGGTATCACTAGGGAATTTGTATGGAATGAAGGAGCGACTTAGACTAGACAACAGACTACTTTATGGGAAGTGGAGCTTAAAAGAAGGCTTGCAAACAGCAATTTTTTTCATGTGAAAATGAAATCTGCGATGTACTGATATTTAAATTCATATATCATTCCTTTGAGGTATCCTGACATAACTATGGAAAAGGTTTTATGAGATCATTGCCATCAGGTAAAAAGAATACTGTGTACTATTTTATTAAAGATAGATTTAAGTCCAAAGCTCTGGAAAATATTTATGAAACAGTAGGAGGCAAAGGAAGTAAAAAGGAAAGATTAAGCTTTACAAAATCATTTTCTCTCCTCCGGGCAGGGGGGGGAGGGGGACTGCAATTTCCAAATATATGACTTCAGAATGTTCTGAATAGAAGAATCTTTCTATCAGTTCAGAACAATAGTTTTTAAGTCCTGAAGTCTTGTGCCAGTAGCTTATATCTGATGCTTCATTAAAAAAAAAAAAAAAAAAAAAAAAAGATTAGCCAGTTTTGAGGTTTAGAATATGCAGAAGATTCTCCCCAGTGATCAGAGAATGTATCCAATCAATTGGTTTTGCATAACTAATTATTTATATGGGTGATAAAGTTAGGTAAATTATTTCTCAACTGATTGTTAGTGTTTTTGTTTTGTTTGTTTTTTTACATTTTCCTGGCTATATTTTGTCCAGAATAAGCAGTACTGCAAAATAGCCGTTGACATAGGGCTGTCACTGTTTCCCATATGGACTGGCCAGCAGATTATTTTGGCTTTAAAATTAATAATCTGTTTCAGTATTTCCATATAATTCCATATAACAAAAAGAAAACTTAGCAAATATTGACACAGATGTTGTCTGCTGCTTTGGGAAACAAGAGATACCAATTCTACAGAACACATTTAATTTTTAAAATAATCCAAACAAAGTATTCATAAAAGTACTGCAGTGACTACAAAGAAGTATTGCTGTCAACTCTATTTGGGATTCAATACCTGTGCCCAGCTCATAACCAACAAAGAACATATTTAAAATTTCAGATACGTGTTTTGATGTTATGTCATGGTTTGCTGCACATTTGATAGGATGAACCACAGTCAGGTTATTAAATGTCACATGTCACAAATGTGAAGGCATCAGACAAACAAGTTCTGTACCTGCTTTCTCCAAAATATATAATCCATTCAAGAAAGTATTTGAAATCTGCCATAAACTTTTTATACCCCTGAGAAACAGCAGTGGTTTTGAGACTGTATGGACAGGCACTGCAGAAAGCCTGAGACACTTGGAAAGATCTACACAGAAATGTAAATTGTGAATAATGGGGCATTCAAAATTATACTTCTGAAGCTTTCTTATATATAGTTCTGAAACTGGATTTCTAATTCCTCATTGCCAGTGCTGTTCTGTTTCTTATTTGCAAAAGAATCTATCACTCACAGTCTTTTAGGACAAAGTAAGGTCCTGTTAACACCAAAGAGATAGAGCATTAAGTGGAACAGCAGGATTTTCCTTTTTGTACTTGTCTCTTAAATGGGACTTACAGTGGGCATCAATATACCTTGGCAATATAGGGTGACACACTCGCTGAGCTACACAATCAGTAGACTATACCCAGATGGTCAATTGAAAAGTGGTGCATAAGTTCATATTATTTGATTTAAAAAATGGCAGATTACGAACCTAAATCTACACTGAAGAAACGATAAGAAAATCTGCTCATTTATGGCCCTTCAGTTTAGAGTAACATTCTAGCAATACATGCTCTGTTCCAGCAGTAGACTCTGTACTATGCAGTTTTTTTCTTGCTTTCCTTGGTAATGACATCATATGTTCTTAAATTACTGTATCTTCTTCTCAAATGAGAGCTCTACTTCTTCCCCACACAGCTGAGCAATACAGCACTTATCTTTTTTCATGTCGAAAGTCACAGCAGATGTGCTGTTGTTTTAACTGAAGTGACAAAAATAAAATGATCTAAACTGCTCTAATTTCTTCACTCTCTCCCTTTGTCACTACACTTCAGAAGTGAATTTACAAAGTACTGCACTGCATTTTTAATGTGCACTTCAAATTCTGTAAAGTTGTTCAGCTAAAGCCTTTCTAGATTCTTTTAAGAGTGCCTATGTCATCTCAAGGTACATGTGGAAGTCTAACCTTCT
Organism: Ciconia boyciana; assembly: GCF_034638445.1. Taxonomy (NCBI): domain Eukaryota; kingdom Metazoa; phylum Chordata; class Aves; order Ciconiiformes; family Ciconiidae; genus Ciconia; species Ciconia boyciana. The sequence goes on from NC_132934.1 coordinate 181,004,131, forward strand.
GTCGTAATACCATCTCCTAGAAATTGTGCAATGGGGATTACCAGACCAGCATTCTTCAGTCATATATCCTACAATTAAATCTTGTGCTCTAGATTTTCACCTCTGAGCTAACAAGGGTGTTGATTTAAATGTGTAAAGACTCTCAAAGTGTACCCAAAACATGATTCACTTAGTTAATCTGATTTATTTTAGTGTTATAACCATGCACGAAACAGAGAATAAAAGACAGTTAAAAGACAAATTGTACATAACCACCCTTTTGCTAGTGGTAGCCTGCATAGACCAAGTGGCTATCATTACCTGACAACTAGCAGAGCGTGGACAATCTGGTGAGTCTCTTCATTATATTTTTACAGTGTTTTCTATCAACAAGGTCCTATGAGACCCTCCCTAACAAAAAAACTTATGTACCAGTGACATTTCCAGCATAGCAGCTCTACCTCCCTTCTCACAAAGAATTCTTGCTGAAGAGGGAGGAAATTAATGCAACATCCTGCACCTGGGCTGGGGCAACCCCCAGTATCAATACAGGCTGGGGGCTGAAGGGATTGAGAGCAGCCCTACAGAGAAGGACTTGGCAGTACTGGTGGATGAAAAGCTGGACATGAGCCAGCAATGTGTGCTTGCAGCCTGGGTGGCCAACCATATCCTGGGCTGCATCAAAAGAAGTGTGGTCAGCAGGTCAAGGGAAGTGATTCTGCCCCTCTACTCTGCTCTGGTGAGACTCCACCTGGAGTACTGCGTCCAGCTCTGGAGTCCTCAGCACAGGAAAGACATGGACCTGTTGGAGTGGGTCCAGAGGAGGGCCACAAAAACGATCAGAGGGCTTGAACACCTCTCCTATGGGGACAGGCTGAGAAAGTTGGAGTTGTTCAGCCTGGAGAAGAGAAGTCTCGAGGGAGATGTTATTGCAGCCTTTCAGTACTTAAAGGGGGCTTATAAGAAAGATGGGAACAAACTTTTTTAGCAGGGCCTGTTGCGATAGGACAAGAGGTAATGGTTTTAAACTAAAAGAAGGTAGATTCAGACTAGATATAAGGAAAAAAATTTTTACAATAAGGGTGGTGAGACATTGGAACAGTTTGTCCAGAGAGGTGGCAGATGCCCCATCCCTGGAAACATTCAAGGTCAGGTTGGATGGAGCTCTGAGCCATTGAAGATGGCCCTGTTCATTGCAGGGAGGTTGGACTAGATGATCTTTGAAGGTCCCTTCCAATCCAAAGTATTCTATGGTTCTAGCATTCTGTGATCTGAAAACAACGAGAGCTGCAAGTACGTCTACAGTTCTATGAAAAGTCAGGGCACCTGTATGTAGTCCATGTGTCTGTTCAGGAATGGACCTAATGCAGAGAGTTTTAACAGTACTAGTCTACATCTTCAGTGTCTATATATCTATTAAAATGACTGGATCATCAGAAAAGTTACCTTCAACTGATAAGTTAATTCAGGTAAATTTTATTCTCTGTGAACTTGCCATTTTCTCCTTTTTACCTAGAAAGTAAAACCTATCAAGTTCTGTATTATATGCCAACAGCTGTAAGAATAACAGGGCTTTCAAAGAATTTCAGAGGCTGATTCTCCTTCAAAATTTACTCTTCAAATTACTCTTCTGCAAAATTATCTCTTAAAATTCAATTATTATCACTCCAAAATTTACTATTTCTAAATTATATGCATGTAGGGTACTGTCTAATTAAATTCTATTTATGCTTGGTTTTAGTCTTATATCTGATTAGTGGTATTGTTTAAAGATCTCCATTGTGTATGATGAACCTTTTTCTCAATACCAGTGTAGGTATAATACAAATTTTTGAACCATCGACCACAACAGTATTTTTGAGGTGTGAAATTGTATCTCTCTTGTAGAAAGCAGTGGGAGTTGCTCCAGGATAAAAAATGGAAAATAAAGAAGTCCTGAATCATAAGATACCAGCACTTCTCAGAGTAGATCCACATCAGGAACTTGTTGCTTCTGGCAGACAGGGAAATAATTTCCCTTTCAAGAGTTGCTACAAGAAAAACAATTACTATTTAAATTTGAGAGTATTCAAAAAAAAGCACAATTTACTAATTTTGAAGATTTTAGTAACATCTGGAGCAGGTGCTTTCAGCATGAGAGTTGTTTTATAGCACATCTTTTCTCCTGATAGGCAGTCATTTACACCTATATAGAATACCAGTTGCAGTTCTGCTTTGTTAGCAGTTTATAAATGCCCTGTATGGTGTAAAATAGTGAACCAAGCTGTAAAATAGTGAACAGTTGGATGCAGCCAGTATTTTTAAGATTAAGTAAAACACATCACTGTTAAAAGTGGAATATAACAGGTTTTAAACTTTTCATGCGATCCAACATCTCTATTAGCAGATACCTGTAAGAAGAGTAATCAAGGCCAGACCTAGCTGAACTACTAGTGGGCTAGAGGAAACTGTATGCTCACCACTGTACTCACTAAGCAGGTATACATTGACATAAAAGCTCTCTATGCCTTTAAATTTGAGCTTCATGCATTTACCTGATTTATCCATTCATCAGTTTCCTGTGTCACCCTGTCCTTCATTAGCTTGTGTCATCAATAGATTAAATACAATTATTTGACTGTGAATAAATTGGGTGTTAACCTCCTCCCACAGTGAAATATTCTGGAAAAGTTGTCACAGAAAGTAATCCCTAATGTGACCTTAAACTCTTCCTTCTTGTTAATTTTAATTAACTAACATGCCAATCAGATTTTCAGTGCATGTTTTTTTTTTTTTCTAGCCATTATCACTGTTTTTGTAGATCTTTATTTTAATCTATGTATTAGTACCTTTGCCCAGCTGCCTGTGTGTGTCTGCGTGCACACGCGTTTTCATATCAGGTTACTCACGCAACCTGCAAAACTGTGAAAGATCAACAATGCCATCTGCAGGTATAAGATAATTCCTGGTCTGGAGACACACTTGCTTTAGCTTTTTCATTTGAATAGGCTGTTTCTTCTAGAGTGAAGTCAAATGATGTTCATACCTGAACAAGTTTTGGTCAGACAAAAATTGTGTAGGTCTGTCTTGCCACACAGGACCTAGATATAAAGATTATGGCTTAGATCCATTTATTATTAACCTATACAAAATACTGAATGTTTCTTTGAACCTTATTCAAGCTACTCAAAAGTATCCAACCTACAAAATGGAACTAGGAAGCCTTTTAAAGAATATCTTTCCAGCTTCCCAGTATTTTTGGTTTTCCAGCAAGTTTGTAAACAGAGCCAGGACTGCTTTTCTCATGATCTGTCACTTTCTCTTATTTTCAAGTGGAGCTAGTAGCAAACCCTAGAAGGATTCATATGCTGTCGTTACTCCCTGGTTTTTATATTTTCTTTTTCCTGACATCTGTTCTGTGCAGAATTTCAGGCATGGGAGGCTGAGGGACAAATCTCACAGAGAAGGATAAGTAATGTGGCAGATTGAGTGGACTACTGGTAATGTACGATTCAGAGTATTTCATCTTTGTTTCTTCCAACATGCTCAGTTAGTAAAAGCTAACCTTTTGCTCCCTGTTGAAGATGAAGACTCACAATAAAGTGAAATTTAAAACTGTGAGTGAGGAAATGTGTACACTAGTCATATAATTGATGACCTTCCTATGAACATCCTGGGAAATGAAAATAACTCCAACCAGCAGTAAAGTGAAAGAAATTCATTGTTTTTATTTAAAAAAAAAAAAAAAATCATCTAGGTCAGCATGTTATTAGAATGAAGAAAAACTTATGGTCAGAAACCAGAAACTTCTGAATATTCTTCTGATTCTTTGACAAAATCAGAGTGGCCCTGGGCAAAAGCAAAGGTTTTTGTGCTCACTGTCTGCATCTGTAAAATTAGAATACTAATGCTTACCTCTCACAAGGGAATTGTGAGCTTTTAATTAGATAATGCTAGTAAGCTGTTCTGAGTCTGCAAGTAGCAAAGAATTAGTCTTTAAAAAGTACTCAGTTATAAATATACTTCTTAGAGAATGTAAAATGAATAGTTCTTTAGAAAGGTTCTAAGATCAAGTTATTTTGTGAGTGAAACTAAGTTAATCTCCTTCAGTAAGCCAAATCAACTGAAATGTTTGGCTCAGAAAGGAGACATTTACCTCAGTTCAATCCAGTTAGGAATCTGTACAAAATCTATCGAAGGCAATTTGATCCTTTCAAAAGAGTTGACTGTCTTCCACCAGTTTATTAACATTAAATAGAAATTACATTGTGAGTGGATTTATTTCAAGTTCCCCAAAGATTTTAATTTTCCATAACTTCCTAAAATTATTAACTTTGGAATTCTTAAGAATGGACATTTTAGATGACAATTATTTTAAACAGATGAAGAAAGTCTGAAGATATGTTTTACAACTGTACTTAGATGTGTTTTGTGATATGAGAAAACATTTCAGGGGTGTCAAATAAACATAGATAAACATACAGAAATTAATAAGTTGCTTTTTCTGACTTCAGGAAACTCCATCAGATTTTAAAATATTTGCAACATATTTCTTAACTAGCAATGAATTTATATACCTGTACCTTTATTCTTAATTTGGCTGTTACATTTTTAGAGGCCACAGCGCCCACAGCTGATGGACAGATGCAATTGTAAGAAGTTTTGGCCCACAGTATGACAGAGCATTACTTTTTATAATACCATTTCTCCTGTCTCTTTATGTCCCACTCCCCTCAGTCTTTTGTATTTAGTGAATTAACTTGAATTATATTCTGAAGTAGATTTTACAAGTGTTTAATGAACTGACTGCATGGTAACAATTCTGTTGACCTTGTAAGCATAAACGTGAGATTCAATGTTGCACCTCTAACAGGCATGAATGAACCAGCAGATGCAATAGAAGAGTGAAGGGGCTGATTAGCTCAAAGGTACCTTTGAGACCACCAAAAACAAACTGCTGTGAAGGACAATTAGCGTTACAATGCCTTTCCTGAACTATTCTATGGGTCATAAGGCTGTACTGAATCTCAATAATGCTTCACATCCCAAGACATACTATGCCACCAAAGAAGTGCTTTGTATATGTCTCCTACAGCCCACCTACTGAGAGAATCCTTCACCCCAAGCTAAATCTTGAAGTCTTTTTCCACCATCTCCAGATCACTGTATCACTAAATATACCATTATGTTCAGAAAAAAAGGGGAAATCATAGCTTATCTTTCCTTTCCCTGGTTCTAATTAAAAGTAAATTGGACAGAAAATTGTGGTATAAGTTTTTACTGTGCCCCATGGGTTAATATAACACAGAAGTAAATGGAGAGAAGTTTCTTGGTATTTCTGTACTTTGGTAATACTTGCAGTTAAAAAAGTTTAAAATTGTGTTTGTGACCTTCATATAAATGCTGTTGTTCAGGAAAGCTAAAAAGGTGCTAGCATTTCCAAATGATTTGTTTGAAGTGCTACCATTTAGATAAAATATAAGTGAAACAGGTGGACTCTTAGGTGCTTATCAAAATTTCTTTGAGCTGATTTTCATTTTGCCAGTGTTAATATCAGGCATCCTGCCTCAGGGTTTAAACCAACTGGCTGAAGAGAACTTAAACCACTTTTTCCCTTTGCTTCTTATGTATTAATCCCCCTTCTCCAACCAATACTGTTTCTTGGGTATAGCATAGAATATTGCTTTCCTCTGATGCATCAGTATTGCTGAATGCCTCAGCTGGCTTTGTGAGAGATCAGTGACACAGTAGGGTGCCTTCCATGTTCCTAAGGATGAAAATAGACATAAAAACTGAAATCCAGTATTTGGGAAAGTGCTTTTCACTGTCACCTTAGGTATAACATACTCTGAAGTCTACTTTTGAAGGAGTAACTCATGTAAAGGAAGGATAGCAATATTTAGCCATTATATTTCTTTTCTATTTCCTTGAACTCAGTATATTCCATTTGGGCAATAACTCAGCTTTGGCCCACTTTAGTAAAATATTGACTCACTTAGTTTCCTACCATTCAATAGTATTTTTCTTATTAACAAGGAGTTCTCATGGTGACTATTGTCATGGGAAAGACTATTATTCCATAGTTAGATTTGAAAAATAAAGTTTTTATTAATTTGTAATCTGACTTCAAAATTCTCTTTAAAACTTAACCCTAGTTCCTATATAGTTCTCCTGGATGTATAATTCTTCATTTGGATGGAAATTATGAAAGATCAAACAAGGCTTGGCTCAATACCTGTTAACCTACTTAGCTGACAATTACAAAGAAAAGCTTCATGCCACATATGGCTTTTTTTCATTTTAAGAGATGCATGGGTTATTATTACTGTCATTATTATTAACTGTAGCAGTTAGATACTATCATTATTTTACTATCTTGTCACCTTCTTGGATTTATACCTATTAAGGTTCATTGACTCCTCCTCCTCCCTCCCTCAACAGCAACACTCTAAAGACAAGAGCGAGCCCACCTACAATTCTGGGTTAATAAGCCAGGACTTTATCACTTAAAATAGCATTGCAGAAAGCCTCATTATCTTCTACATACTAATCCATCATACTGCCAATCTTCCTGAGTCAATCCTAAAAAGCATAATTTCTAGTCGAGTTTCTTTCAAAGCAGATTTCAGGTTGTTGCAAAAAAAAGGTATAGTTTCTCACATAGATTATACCTCTTCATTCCTTGTGTGTTCAACTTACCTTTGTGTACAATGAACTCAGATCTACTAAACCAAGTTGGACAGAGTGGATTGGTGCTAATAGGGTATTACATGTCATAGAAAACATTTTACCTGTATGCAAGCAGTATAAAACAAAAAGTCAGAACACCTCTAACCTTGTTATATATTTGTGAATAGTGTCATCATTATTAAGAAATGGTCTTAATGTTTTCTTATTCTCAATACTTTGTTCAGACTTGGTGAACTTGTACCAGTTGCAAACTCTGATTTTATGCAGATCCTGAAAAAAAACCCAACTCTACATAAACAAACATACCTTGTCTCATTTGATATCTTATTAATCTTTAAACTAACTGAATATGTTGGAAAAAAAAACAGATTATCTGAGTCTTCTGTTCTTGCTTTAACTCATATATCAAACAGAAGACTTTGTTTCCTATTAACTCCTTTGAGCACATTTTAAGATAGCACAGCAGTGCAATTCACAGGGAGTCATCCATGGAGTAGAGCTAGGGCTACACAGAATTGTTATCTAAAGGAAAGATGGGAAGTTTGTAAGTGTTTCTTTTTTCTTCTATTTTGTTTCGTTTCTCTGGTGTCATGAAATAGCTGGGGAAAGGGAGGGACACTTTTCAGCAATGCTTCCCCACTTGTTTTTCAGCTAGTGAAAAACAGTCATTTTCTTTTTCAGTGAAACTGCTTTGCTCTTTGCAGAAACGAAATGTGTGAATCACAGCAGATGAAGGAGATGCTGATTAAAGCATAAATTCTGCTTGCTGCAACAATTTTTTTTCCTTGCAGACTGATTCTTATCTTTGTCATTGTCAAATTCTGACTCATACTGGGAAGAGCTTGGAAGTGTATACATGTGGGTGTCTCAACATCTGGAGTAAAGCATACAATAAAATGTAATTTCAAAAGGCAAAGAAAAGGCATTGACTTTTGTCCATGAAGGACCAAATCCCACTGAACTCTTTCATGAAACCCAAACTGACTGTATTATATCTTTGCAAAAGCCGCAGAAGCCTGATACTTCAGAGGGACCTACTGTGCATGGACAATTCATTTGTGCAAAGACAGTAATTCTAGCATGTCCCAGATGCATTGATTTCACTGTGAATACACAGAATGATTACCATGTCAGTATGGTTTGGCTAGGTTTCATCAGAGTTTGTAAATATAATAAAGACTTGCTCTGTGCACACGGTATACCTAATTTTCTAGGATTTCTGGGCACTGCTCTTTCAGATATCTGGAAATCTCATAGCACTGTCTAAAGTGGTGTTATTGGCCAATGTGTAATAAACTTTAACATTATTCATTTCATCAGCTTCTTCCTTGGGGGAAAAGTGAGAGAGGGAAGAAAGAAAAACAAAGATTTCCTTAAATAAGTCTGTGTATTCACTTAGCTAAAACAAGTGCTGTTAAGAATTCATAGATCGTACAGAGATTTTGATATCTGAACTAATACCCCAGGCTACTTTTACAGCTCTTGGGGGAAAATAGGCACCTGTAGAGCATAAAATGTATCATTTTAAAGCAGACATCTAAAAATATATTGAGTGAATTGAACTAAAAAAAAAAGGCAAAATTACATCTGACTGTGAAAAAATAAAAATGAAGAATAGTGTATATATCAGACAGAGATGCCTACATTGCAGTGTATACAGCTAGATAACAAGGATTCCACACAAATTAAGTATGTACTGATTGTTCTTAGTCTTCAAAGCCTCAGTGTCTTACAGGTTTTGTACGCTCATGCATTGTCTGTTGTCTAAACCAATAAATGTTAGTGTTTATACTCCTTGTAATTAGTAAACGGGCTGGATAATTTTCCAGAGTCAAAACCTGTTACAGATTCAATCATCAAACTAAGGTAACATGGAACATGGGTACTAAATATCCGGAGCGTATTTACCTCAAATTTTTTTGAAAAATAATGATAAATAGGAAAGCAAGCTTCCAAATAGATTTTAATGCTTCAGTATTTTGGATTCTGTCATGCCCTATATTGCTTCAAATATCTTCCTTACTTTCATCATATAATGATGAATTTTTAGTCCTGGTGAGGCAGGTATTTTGTATATTAATGGAACACTTTGTTGTGGCTGGCTTTAATATAAATCACACTTTTCAGATGGGTATCTATGAATTAATTTTATTCTCTGCTTATAAAATATCTGTTATTTTCCTACTCTAGTACATTAGACAACAAGCTATTTTTGATTTTTCTGAAGCAGTCAATTTGCCTGTTGTTAAAGCTAACAAGATAATCAATCCAGCAGTCTTATAAGAGCATTTTGGAACTGAGCATCAGGCTTGTCACTTTAAAACTAGAGGTCAAGTTTTACCCTGTACTACAGGCAACGACATTTTCATCAGTGAGCTTACACTCGTGCACTCAGCAGCAGGGACTGTAAGAACACTTGATTTTCTAAAGGTCATGGTCTAAATCCAACAATGAATTTCAGATTTTGTGGCACTTGATAATGCAGTGCCAAAAAGTTAAGCACCAAGATTCATTGCCCTTACTTTCTAATTCCTAATGCTGAAAGTAGATATAGAGGTTCAAGGTGGGTGTGATGCAGCTAATTTAGTGTTTTAGGTAAGTGGTCCCTGCTTCTGACACACCTACCATCTTTCTCCTGACTCAAAGAGCAAAGCTAGCAAAAGAGAAACAGAGTATGAGCAAACTTCATGTTGTCCTGAAAAACACATGAAGTACAACCAGCTCTACTGAGCTGATACCTTGGAATTGATGTTCAAGAGGCAATACACAAGAGACAAGCAGTGGGGATTGCACAAGTAATAGCTTGGAGTGAGTGGTATACAATATATGGGATTACCATTCCCTGTAGATATGAGCTGTTTCAGCAATGACAAAATATACATTTTGATCCAAATAATTTCATCCTAATATATAAAAATATGAGTTTTGAGCTTTTTCAACAATATGTAATAAGAAGAACTGTGAAAAGGGGCAGCTGGGAAATAATAAAGCTCTTCATGATGCACCATACTGCAGACTGGATCTAACATGGAAAAGTAGTAAGACCCTTCTTGAGACATGCATACTTTAAAGGAGGCATCAGTTTTATAAAGAAACTTCAGTGAAAGCAGATGCATTACACCATTATTCTATTCTATTCTATTCTATTCTATTCTATTCTATTCTATTCTATTCTATTCTATTTTATTCTATTCTATTCTATTCTATTCTATTCTATTCTATTCTATTCTATTCTACTCTATTCTATTCTTTTTTTTTTTTTCCAGTTTGGCAATAATGTTGCATTTTGAAAGGTGGAGCAAAGGGAGGACATTTAGAAAAGTTTAGAAGAATTTGCCAAAGTTAATCGTTTCAATCAATCTCCTGAATTTAGGTGGATAAATTCCATTTCACAGGCCTGATTCCAATGGAAGCTGAAAACTTGTGTGTGTGACCTGTAAATGTTATCACAAACAGTAACAGTATTTGACAAATGGTCTAATCACTACAGTGTAGATCAACACATTTTTCTTTGCTGTAATAAAGTGTCTCTTCTTAGAGAGCATATGAATTTATATTTTTCCAAAATTATATAAAAACTCAGATACATGCTAACCTTGTTTTAGTCTAAAAAAGCTGAAATGTTTCAGAAGACAAATATGCATACTTTTTTAAACAATATGTCTGCACAGGTCACACATTATTTTCAAGGGTTTAGGCATTTACAGTTTATTGTCTCTTTTGGGATATCTGTCTTTTTTAAAAACAAGTTTAGCCTCCCTTCCATCAAAAAAGACATACGACAATATCAAAAGCCAGTCTGTTACACAAAGGCTTATATAAAACCTAATAACAGCCTTTCTCAGGTGGCAATTGGTACAGCAACTTATAGATATCTCAGAGAGCACTCATGCCAAATTATGAACATTCCCACTGCAGCATAATGTATGTAAAGTGGAAAAAGAAAACGCACTTTCTGGAATAGACAATTTCCATAATTAAAAAATGAACTCTGCTAGGACTTTTCACATTCCTTTTTTCAATCCTCACAACATTTAGCAGCAGCTAGTGAAATTCCTAATACATCATTACATGAACTGAGCACTGATGCAGACTTTTGTGTGAAGTTGAGATAAGACAGTTTATTTGGTAGCTTTTTGGTCTATGAATATTTAAAAAATCTGAAATATTTTTTGTTTCAGATGAAGTTAAAATGAACTAAAAAAATCAAGTTCTGCCAATTATCCTTGTGAGTGTCTGAGTAGATTTTTCAGAAATTAAATTATTTTATTGTTCATTTATTTTCAAAAATCTAAAATTAAGATATTATAAAGCAAATATTTTTTTAATTTCAGAACAACAGAATTCAAAAAAATATATATTTCTGTGATCAAAACTTTCTAATTAAACTCACAACAAAATTCTTGGGTTATTTTGATAATGAAATGTTAATTATCAGATAAAATTTTATGGATTGAAACTCGTCAGCTCTTTCCATTACTACTGCCTCTTTTATTTCTTTTTTTTTTGGACTCAAAATCTGGTATAGCTATACTTCAAAGCATATTGCAAATGTTTTGTTATTACCAAATAATCCAATGTTACCTGCTCTCAAGCTGCCTTTCTTCAGTACTAAACTTCCTATTGTGTAGTCCCATTGGGTGATAGCACAGACTGTAGCTGCATTTCTCCAGTAATACAATGTAAGTGACATCTCTTTGTAAATTATGCTTTGCATTTCAAGCAATCGCCTCTTATTTCAAACTTCTCTGTGGTTAACCCATAATGAAAACTTGCTCATCTATTTGTGTTTATTCATTAAATAAGTAGGATTCCACTTGTAACCCAATGTGACCTGTGCAAATACCACCTGAATCAGTTTCACATAATTCATCATTCTGTGAAGAGTATCTTTTGCACTGGAACATAACAGTAGTAGTAATAGTAATAAATAATAATAAATATAATCACTGTTACCCAATTATTTTAGAAAACACTACAATGTAATTGTTTTATATATGGCTATAGATTGTATTAGTATGGCTTGCATTTATATGAGGATTGATGTTTTCTTACCAAAAAGCAAAACACCTAATCTTTTAGTAACACATGCACGTATGTACACACGCATATGTACTGGGAGGACAGGAATGTATGAAAAGAGTATGAATAGCATATTTTCTCTTCTTTTTAAAGTACAGTGATGGAAAGGGGAATATATAAACATAATACAAATTGATTTTACATAGCTGCTTCCTGAAAAAAATTAAATTAATTTTTCATAGTCTTCAAGTTTTTTAAGAAACTAAAAGTCAAATAAGGCTAAGAAAAATGTTGGTAGGGAATATTTCATGTAGTATTTAGCTAAAACTGAAAATATGATTAAATAAAAGAATAAATCACAGAATTATATATGTTTCACTAAATCATACATAGAGGTTGCAAGATTTTTAGGGAATGTCTAGAACTTAGAAATGACCTTCGTTTGATTTTGAGTTTTAAATTCACATCATGGCAAGACATTTGCCTTGGTACAATTACATTATGAACTGTATCTGGATTATATTAACTTTCTTTACTTTTCATTATTCTCTTGCACAGAGCCTCTAGCTTTCATCATGTGGATTCAGGATAAATCTGAGGTCAAATTTACATTACAAGACCTTCACTGAAAGGCTACATAGCTATGTAAGATTTCGCCACCTATCTTTTGAATCTTTTTGAAATCTAAGAAGAATAGTGAAGTATGGCAACAGATAAGATATATCTCAGGCATTTGTTTTCAAATTTGAATTTCAATAGAAATTCAAAAGAACGATATCCACATGGAAGATAGGATATCTGAAAAAAAGATTTACTACTTAATCTTGCAAAGATTTTAAGCAACATAATGCATGGCTTGCAAAATGTTTTTAAAATTCAGAGTATCCAAGCATCTGAGTTTATAACAGTAGTTTAACATGGAAGACTATTTTTAGGGCTCCAGCCTTCCAAATTTTCTTTTTTGCTGTCAAATGGTTTGACACTGACTACAAAATTCATTAATCCCATAATTACATTGTGAACTACTAAGAGATGCAGATATTCGTAGCTGCTCTCATGTTTAAAAGTTAGAAGCTTCCCACACACAGCTCAGGAATTCATATATTGTGTTTTTGAATGCCTACACATCACTTAGAAGAAGTTGAATAGCTAAGCAAATAATTTACAACAAATCATTTGCTGGGTAAATCCTGTTTTATTTCCATTCCTTCACAATCAGATCAGTTACTAGTCTTCCTCTACTTAGATCTTAGTTCAGTACGGTATTTAGAAACAATCATATAAGAAATAAACAGGAAATAAACAGAAATCAGTTTTTGACAACATCCACTTGCTTAAAGATAGGTGAATGCTTACTAAACTTACAAAACTGACAAAGATTTAGCCATAAAACATCAAAGGAAAGGTTCAAACTGTTTGACTTTCAGAAATAATTTTCAGTCCTTAGGTGTTAAATCAGGCTAATCACATTCATCTTAAGGCTTTTATTTAAAATATTATTGTTAATTTCTATCTATTTTTCCTTCATTATAAGATCCGTCATCTGTTAAAGATTAAATGTGAAAAGCACAATGGTACTCCATCTCTTTTTGCTACTAAGTGAAAAACTAATGCTTCTGACAATGGTCCTAAATATTAACTTGCAAACCCACTAGCAGTGATTTCCAGCAATGCTTGACTGAGCAATGGTTTTATGATTCATTATTAACCAACTTTCTGCATACTGGAAATGAGCTTGCATTATCAGAGTAATTTTTATTTGTGTTAACAGCAGTCAGAAACCCAAGGTTGCATCTCCACCAGACTGTAGCGTGACCTCTTGCAAATCATGTCACTTCTCCATGCCACATCTCATCGCTAAAAGAGGGATAATAATAATAACTCCCTTCCTTTCAGAACTGCTGCATATTGCATTGGGTTCTTGTTTGTTTTCTTCACTGCTGCAAAATTCAGTTACAAGTTTCTATGAATGAAATTTTGGTGTTTTAAAAAATAATAATTTTGAGTGGTTATTTTAACTTATTGGTATACACAGAACTAAACACCTTAAACAGCACTGTTAATCAAAATTCAAATGTTGTTTTGTCATCAAATATATTTGCATAAATTCTGTCCACACAAATTACAGAGGCAAATCAGTTTCCATAAAGAAATTATTTATGCTTGTTTTTTTCCTTTTTTCCTTAACCAAGATGTAAACATGGTTAAAAGGGTTTTTTTTTAAGGATTACAGTAGCTGTTAGGAGGAATAGAGGTATAAAAACAGAAAAAAGAGTAAGATTAGACCAGTACATGTATTTATTTACACAAGTATGTTATAAAGTAAATGACACCTCAGGTAGATTATATGTACCTCTTAAGTTTGTTTGTTTGTTTGTTTGTTTGTTTGTTTGTTTTCTTAGGGAAGTAAACAGTAGCATGTTCTGATATATCAAAGTGTAAAAAGGTAGAAGACCTTGGTGACTGTGGACTGATTCCAGGTCTAATGCAACGTTGTAGCTTTTTAATGGTTCAGAAGTATGGCATATGTAACTGCAGGACATGATGGGCCCTATGGGTGGTATGTGAATGGTGACAGTCCAGAACAGGAGGACACAGGAGGGATATGAGAAGCTAGGGAATCTGAGTAAAACAGAGAAGGAGGAATATCCTGAGCCATCTAGTCAAATGACTTGCCAGTGCAGGTGATTACATAACTTTCTTAACTTTAATACTTCCATCTTAAAAAATATTTATTGGGTTTGCTCCTAATATTCTTATTGGAATATATTCTACTATTTCAGTCTTTCAATGGTTAGAAATCTCTTGATTTTCAATCTAAATTAAATTGCATCCATTTTGAACTCTGTTTTTCTTTTGCTTAAGTTTGCCCTTTAGCTTTGTCGTTTGGGCTCACATCTTTTTTCTAACTTTTATCTTATATTGACTTTTGTGTTATACTTTCAGAGAGCAGTCATACATTCTCTCAGTCTATGGTTTGCCACGCTCTCTTGTTCTGTTCAGGAATTTGGAGTCTTCCTTTTTTTGTTCGCTGTAATAGCCCTTCTGTAGATGTACTATGGACTGACTTCATGATGACAACGTTTGAACAGATTCTTACAAATTCTTACAGATAAAAAACATCCTAGGCTTTGTAAAATGGCATTAAAATTAGATGAAAATACCTTGCCCAATGCACTCCATAATCTCAATTGCCTATTTCATGTCCACATTGGTGGTTCAAATTGACAACGTAACTGGCAATATACCTATCTTCTCCTCTGCTTAGTCTGATTATCATCCTGGGTGTGGAAAAATTTGTGTTGTTAGTCCTTGCACTTCTTTATATCCCTTTTCATCCACTTCTGTGGTAGCCCAGTAATACAATAGTAAATATATATATACACAAAACAAGTTCTGGATTCTAGGCAGTGAAAGGATAAATGAATAAACTCCACGTTATCCAAATCATAGATAGACAAGACACAAACAATCATCTTTCATGAACATCATTCTCTACTATACCACTCATTTCAATCTTGCTCTGTGGTAATGGTGTCTTTGTGTCACCACCGCATCTCATTAACTACACATACATACTATCGGGTGGGTGTCCCAATAGTATGTATGTATAGTTGGACACCACCAACTATACACGCATCTCATTAACTATACATAAAACATGCTACTCCTTTTTGTTCCCAATGAATAAAGAAAATTCAGTAGAAGTGCAGCATCATTCATGCTTAAGTAACTTCACCTGTCCTGTTCCTCCAGCCCAAGAATTCTTCTTTCATTAGTGTTGAGTCTCCCTTTGTTCAAGTTCTTCACCTTCTGACTCTTACACTAAGCACCATCTTCTTCAGCTTCATTAAAAATGTCCAAAATTTTTTTTTTAAATGTCAAAGCTTCATCAGGGGAGGTTCAGACTTGACATTAGGAAACATTTGTTTACTAAGAGGATGGTCAAACACTGGAACAGGCTTCCTGGAGAGGTAGTCAATACCCATATCTGTCAGTGTTTAAGAGGCATTTGGACAACACTCTTAATAACATGCTTTAATTTTTGGTCAGCCCTGAAGTGGTCAGGCACTTGGACTAGATGATTGTTGTAGGTCCTTTCCAACTGAACTATTCTATTCTATTCTATTCTATTCTATCAAAAGCATCTAAAGATCTTTTTTTCTGGAAAACAAATATTATATCAAGAAAATATGTTATTTTAGATTGACTTGATCTATTTGTAAATCTATCTTGTTCATGTTGCATATTAATCCTAATTTTGCAGTTAGCTTCTTGGATAATTTTTTTTTGTTCAGCATTCTTTCCAATCCTTTATATGCTATTTACTCAGTCTCTTCATACCATGTGCACTTGTTTTATTTTCTCTTTCCAAAGCCGGGAGACTAAATATGGAATCTCAATTATATGGCATCACAATCCAGTTTTGTAGATTCTTCAGAAATGTTTGTTATAAAGATTACAATTTAATATGCATGTCTTACAAAATTCTAGTACGGAGATTAAAAATTAATAATCCTGTGTTCTTTCAAGATGATAGTGTACCCAGTTGATGATAGTGTACTTAAATATTATCTAACTGAATTTTTATTGGATATGTTGTATTCTTTTGCTGTATGGTATAATTAACAATTTTTATAACATTAAATATATCAGTGGACCAGATTTTCAAGTGAAGAATTGGTTTTGCTTCATTTATAGCTATACTGTCTCTAAACATTCACAACAGATAATTCCCAAGGAAAGGGTAACTCTGGCTAGGCATAGCTGCACTGTATCAGGCTCTGCCTCTTGCTTTCCTTCCCCTATATTGGTGGATGCTCAAATCTAGGCAATGGCATGCAGAATAAGTCTCCATGTTTTATAGAGTCAAAGACAGAGAATAGCAGTGCAATTCAGAGCAGCTGCAAGTGATACCGGGGCTAGAGCTGACTCACATCTCAGAAAACCTGTAGCTTTCACGTCTTTCTTGTGCCTGCCTGAAGAGTGGTGCAGGAGGAAAGCCTTGCGCTTTCTTCCATGTCATCTCATTTTTTGTAAATCAGCTACAGTCAAACTGCAGAAAACCACACACTTATTCTTCCTCAGAACAAAATGTCCCTCCATCCCATGGTATGCTTTCCTATCTTTTGATACGTGCCAGCTTTCTGCTGTACTACATTGTGGCTCCAGAACATTATTGAAATAATAAAGGAACCAGAAAATGCAATTATGTATTTCATTTGACTTGTGAATTCTCCTGTATATGACAGATTTACAGAATCCTTGCTTGCTTTATGGAAACATCCTCTGAGTACATAGCTTTTGATATAGCAAGACCACAGCTTGCTCAGGCTATGCAGATGGAAGAGTCTGAGGGAGGCTTCCCCTTCCCTACCTTCAGAAATTGCCCAGTAAGCAATGCCTTCCAATGATCCCACGGGCACTGACACCATCCTGAGAGACACAAAGACTGAAGACAGCAAGGGTGTTCTCAAATATCCTTTACAGGAGTTCTGCTTCTTTTATTACTCACTTCCAATGTGCCTGTCAGTTTCCAGATCACAATCTATTGCCAAGTTATTTTGCAAACTTGGAGCTGTATTTATATGTTTATTAATGATGGAAATTTTCCATGCAACTCCAGGTTTAATAGTTTCCTAGTTTGTGTCTTCTTTTAATCTATGCACTGAAATTAGAAGTTAAAAAATATTTTTTTCTCCGAGTGTGATAGAAAATAAACTTATGTCTCAGATTATACACAAATATATTCTTGTCTCAGCCCTAAAGCAAACCTGCTTGATTGTCATGAGCCAAAAAAATTCTACCGATTATAATGGAAGTACTAACACTTTGTACTGTTTTGGGCTGGGATAGAGTTAAATTTCTTCATAGTAGCTTGTATGGTGCTGTGTTTTGGATTTGTGATGAAAACAGTGTTGATAACACACCAATATTTTAGTTATCGCTGAGCAGTGCTTGCACAGTGTCAAGGCCTTTTCTTTCTAACTCTGCCCCTCCAGCGAGTAGGCTGGGGGTGCACAAGAAGTTGGGAAGGGACACAGTTGAGACAGCTGACCCCAACTGACCAAAGGGCTGTTCCATACCATATGATGTGCAATAAAACTGGGGGGGGCAGGGAGGTTGGCAGGGTTGCCATTCCTTGGGGACTGGCTGGGCATCAGTTGGTTGGTGGTGGGCAATTGGAGGGGGTTTTCTGCATCCCTTGCCTTGCCTTGCCTTGTCTTCCCTTCCTTTCCCTTCCCTTCCCTTCCCTTCCCTTCCCTTCCCTTCCCTTCCCTTCCCTTCCCTTCCCTTCCCTTCCCTTCCCTTCCCTTCCCTTCCCTTCCCTTCCCTTCCCTTCCCTTCCCTTCCCTTCCCTTCCCTTCCCTTCCCTTCCCTTCCCTTCCCTTCCCTTTCTTCCCTTTCCTTTTCCCTTTCCCTTTCCCTTTCCCTTTCCCTTTCCCTTTCCCTTTCCCTTTCCCTTCCCCTTCCCCTTCCCCTTCCCCTTCCCCTTCCCCTTTTCCCTTTCCCTTTTCGCTTTCCTTTGCTCTTTATGAAAGCTTTGTGGCTCAGAGTCCTGTTTTAAAATTATTGTACTTTCATTGTGCAGAAAATAATTTATTTCAGAGAACTAAACCATATGAGCCATACAAAGATACACGGGACTTTTTTTTTTTTCTTACAAGAACTAAAATGATGAACTAATTATTCTCAAAATTTTAAAAGTCATCTTCACTTTACAAGAATATGAAATCCAAGAATGTCTGATGACCTTACTCACATAAAGTTTCTCACGTATAGTCCTTGGATGTATGTAGTGAGGCTTTCTTCAGTGAGAAAAGAGAAAGATTACAAAAGAAGATGCCCTGACATGGGGAATATTTTCCGATTAAAGACTGGAAATGCTTTTTTAGTAACAGATAGATAAGACAAATGATGTTTTATACAGTTGGCTTGTAAGAGAGAAGGAAAAATGGCTTAAAGTGATGGAATAGGATGGGGAAAGACAGCAATACTGATTGATTATGATAAAGTGCAGTGAGAAATGCAATAAAGAGGAAGCTATGAAGAGCATACAATGACTGCATGATAAAAAATTTTACCATGATGGAGCCAGTACAATTTCAAGAACACATTTTAATTGTAGAATTGTTGAAGGAAAGGCAGCAAAAATGACATACTCTAGGAAAGTATTCAGAAAGCAGAAGTAAAGCAACTTTAACAACAACATGGATTAGAATATGTCTAGAAAGAAAGTTGTGATTATTGCAAGCATTCAGAAATCATAACTGAGACCAAAAAATAACCACGGAATCACCTGAAGTAATGCAATGTAAGATAAAAAAAAAAGTCTGTATAGCATTTCCCATTCTCTTTCTGAACATTTGTTTTCTTTTTTTCCAGCTTTCCTTTTCAGCAAATAATAAAACAAGCAGACTGCAAGCGAAAGATCAGACGATGATACAATGTTGTGAAATGTTGTGAGGCGTGGAAGCCGGAAAGAACCACAGAGAAACAGGATGTTATAATCTTATTTTCCTGAGTGAGAAATAGTTTAGCAAAGCTGGACCTTCTGCTTTATAAACAGACTAAAGAAATTAAAACAGTCTCTGTGGTCGCACGTGCCACGTATCCATTTCTGTGAGCAAGAGAGTCTGAGTAATGCTCTCCCACTCTACCACAAGACTAGGTATTCAGTATCTACACTATATATCTGACTTATACACATATTAGTTTTTCCTACTCCTTGCCCGAGTTGGATGAAGTTCCTGAAGCAGAATAACAAAAACTGTAGAAGTTCATGAGAAAGAACGTGACCAATATTGGGGATGCCACATCCTCTGTCACCCTATGACCAAATATGTACCAGCTATAATGTTCAACACAGGACCAAAAAGCATGAGCTGAGACACAGGCATACAATACCACAAACAGAATGAAACAAATTGTCCTGGGAGCTGTATACAGCACCCAGGCCATACGTCAAACATTCCTGTGTTAGATTGAGAATAATTATGGAAAAAAGGCTTGAAAAGAGATTTTATGCATGATTTAAGAAAGAACTTACTTTAATTTCAAGAAAAGCAGCAGGTATCTTCACCTATCAGGTAGAGTAATTCCTGGAAACTAAAAAGAAAAGAAAGAAAGAAAACAGAGCATAATAAACCAAACAGCTCAATGAAGTACAGGCTTCCAAAACTACCCACTGGAGAAACATAATTTTACATGGTTAACTGAAAGTCACTGTGTACACACAGATGACAATGGATGCAAAATTTTACCCAGGAAGTTTCAGTAATAATATAAGGAATGTTTCACCGGACACAAAAAGGAAGTTCTTTTATTGGTAAATTACACTACTCAGATTTTTTTTCTGAAGGCATAGTGCTGAATTGCTACTGTGTTGATGTACAAATGTTTTTTTTCAACCAATGCAGGAGGTTGAAATAGGTTCACAGAATTAGAAAAGGGCATCTGTACCTCATTCAGCTGTTTATGGTGTTTGTGCTGTGCTTGCTGCTTTGTTAACGGAGGCTGTGCAGATAACTCAAATGAGATGTGTTTGTCAATCCATTTCCATGAGAATCTCATTGCTTTTACTATGGAACATTTCTGATTGCTATGCATTGTTATTATTAGATTAAATTCACTTCATTGCATTTTATTTACAGGCTTTCTACTCATATGAGAAACTGAAGCACAGAAGAGCTTATCTAGGGACATAATCCAAATGTATGCTGACTCCCTTCTGTTCCCACTGAGTTTAGATAGAGTTAAAATCACTTGACTCCTCACAAAATGTATCCCTTTAAGTTCCTTGTTACAGTATTAAATATTATAGCCCTTACAGTTAGGCAATCATCAACCTCACTGCCCCAAGAACCTTTAAAGGTAGGGAGGAGGATCATCTTCTGGGACTTCAGTATGTATTATTTCCAGCAGAATGAGAACCAAAGAACATATGTCTGCTTGGTCCCACAGAATGAAATTGAGATCAAGAAACAGGAAAGATTTAATGTTCACTAGAAATCAGAACCCCTTAGATTTCTGTGAAAGACCATGTCTTTAAGAAGCATTAGGAGTAATTATATTTTTATTATTTCTTCTTGTTTCACCACCCATGGTCTGGGCCTGTATATTAGGAATGTGGCTGTAATAGGTTTTCTGTATAATAGATATATATGCATACTTGACAGTTCTCATAAAATAATAATAAAAATTCCTCCATTAAAAGAAAAAGATGAACAAATGATTCCTGTCTTTATTATATTTCTAAGAGAAACTGCAAAAAGAATAGTAAATAAACTCCTCAGGCATAACTTTTTACCTTCACTATAGATTCTGATAAATATTGCATTAAAATATTACAGAAGGCCTAAAATTAGTATCTTAGCCATGGAACCTTAATGGTCTTAGCTCATGTTATGTTAGACCTCCCTACTGTGCTGAACAAGTCTTAGGCTGAAATAATAATCAGCTCCATTAAAAGAACTCGAATAGTACTAAATAAGTCCCAGTTCCAGTTATGTTGATGTAGGTGCAGAGGGAGCTTGTGGCATCTAGAGGTCTCAAAAAAAAAAATCTTCTTTAATATATTTTGTGTGAATCTCTTGACTTCACTTTATTGATTTATAATGTAGTATTAAATCAACCCCTTTAAACTGATTAGTCCCTTTCCTCTCAGACAAATCCATCCCTTGTTGGAATGTATACTAAAATCTCTTCAATGCCAAGGTGTACGTCTATCATTTAACAAAAACAAACAAACAAACGAAATCCATCATAGTGATCGTGCTTGTTATCACTTACACATTTATTGGCCTGCCACTGAAACTCCAGTAAAATGTGGAACAGATTATAATACTATATATAAAATGTACTTCATTACAAAAGTTGTTCTTTTCAAACTGAAATGTTTCCCAGAGGCAAGAGGTATTTAGTGAAAGTATTTGGCCTTTAATGTTCTTGACCCATTTTCTGAACAAACCTCTAAGGACTGTCTAGCAAACAAATCCAGCTCATCAGCACTTCTCTGTATATCCTTTCCTTTCTACAGAAAGGTATCTGGACATGCAAAAGTGTCCTTCCTTCCCTTCCTCTGAAACCTTTAAGTTCCTCTTCTTAGCAATTCTCCTCTATTTACACAGAACATCTTGTCACATGGCAGGAACAGTGTCTCTGTTGCAGCAGTGCTGTGTAAAACATGAGAAAGAACCTCCTTGTTACTCGCCTCTAAGAGGGTGCAGAAAAATTTGACTGCCATGAAAAAAATAAACTTGTTATATGACTTCAAACTTCAATTACTCCCCAAATGATCTCTGCCGGAGTGGGAGACGGACACGGAGTAACGATGAGTCTCAATATGAGTATGGTCGTTCTCCTTTAATTAGACTATTCGACAGGTTTATATAGACAACCAAGCAAAGCAAGTGCTAATAACAACTATACTATTGGATAACTACATTTGTCCATGCACCTAAAACAGTTACTTGGTTGGTACAAAGCTGCTGTTCACGCGCTGCTCACGCAAAGGGGGTCTGTCAACATTTGCCAGACTTGGTTCTGCTTATCTTGTTTACCAAGTGCTCCTCCTGCTTTCTCCCTTATCTCAAGGACATTCCACCGTGACATCTGGTTCTTCAGCCATATCAAAGGCTGGAATGCTCACATCAATCAAATCGTGCCCTTTGTCACTCAACCACTCTCCCACAGATCTCTAACAAGACTTTCCAAAAAGACTGTGATTGTCAGTGCCTCCTTAGGTGCAGAAGCCCCTCTCAGACTGGAACTCTACCTGCGTGAATGTTACTCCTTGACTGGTTGTTAGTGACACACCGATTGCTCTCTGGGCTAATACAGTCCTTTCAAATGGAGAGCTGCAGCCATTATGATATTTGTAATATGAATATCTTTTTTGTTTCCTAGTATTTAACCAGGATTAAAACCTGAATACTTTGGGATTTCAAAGAAACTGAACTGCAGTTTCAAAGTACTGTATTTTCCCCTTCACTGTAATGTGACTCAGATTCCATAATAGACTTCAAGATCTTAAAGATATGGATCCTAAAAAGCTATGCAAAATTTGTTACTATATACAGAAGGAGGGTAGCTGATTTTGAAAGGTAATAGACCCTAAACTGTTCGGAAGTGCTAAGCCCTCCCATTTTCAAATAAGAACAGTAGAGTTTGTGGCTGCTCTGCACTCCAGACTCTTTGCTTTCTTAGGGTAGGCCTCCAGAAAACAAATCATCTCATCCTCGCCAAACTTTTTACATCTAGCAGTGCCTCTGGCAATGTAAAGAGATTTGCACAAAACAAAAAGAACAGTCTTGGAGTTCTCTGTTTTTAACGCTGTATGGAGGTCTTCCTTGAGTGACAAGGGCAATGTGTTAATGAGAAGGAAATTAAAATGAACAAACCAAGGAAGTGAAATGCTTGTTTTCCTTCCCTAATAGGATTGGCTATTAATAAGAGACAATTAGTAAATGAATGCTTACTACCTCCTTCCACAATCAGCAGCAAACATAAAAAAGGGAGAGACACAGAAGCTAATAATAGCAATTGGGTACATAAATAACTGTATCATTCCATATTAAATCACAGAAGCAAGCATTTGCCTTATATTCAAGAAAGATAAAACTTGTTCCAAGGCAGATCTGTGCAATAAGATTATTAAGTGTAAAGACAGACCAGAAGTTTCCTTTTGTGGTTTCCTGTAGTGGACTTTGCATCAAGTGTAGCTGTATACACTGCAGACTTCTATACCTGAGCTAGTAATCTTAAACTTCATTTCAAGTTAATAGAGAAAAAATATGCATTTCCTGAACATAATTATTTTTGTATCAAAATAGGCATCTAACACAGATAAAAAGTATCTAAAAGTGACTCACTGTTTCTCTTAAGTAACAACTATAAAAGCAGAATATAGTGACTAGCCCAGATAGAAATGTTTACAGTGTGAATGTTTAAAAGTAGGTGATATGAATTCTTTCTCTAGGGTTTTGGTAAGTGATAGCTAGATTTCAAAAGGAATGAGAAATATACCAATTTCTTATTGTAGATATAATATAAATCTTTGTAGTTACCAAGTACATGTTAAAAATATGCAGAGACTTCCCCAGAAACCATGCTATCACACTACAGATGGCACAAAACCAGTTGTTGAGATGATAAGAAATGACAAATTTGAAGTTGCTTGTGCAACTTCATTTTGCAAGTCATAGGTATTAATTACTTGTTCATAACTCATTTTTTCTATAGACTTCCTGCTGCATATAGAGTACAGAATGGACATTGCACTAAGTATGACGGTTATTTACTGCAGAGGAAAATACAGAAACAGCCTCAATGCAAATGTTATCCACCTTTTTACCAAATTTCATATCATAAAGTATGGGAAAAAACAGTGATTTCCAGGAATTATTATAATCTGGTTTTGAAGGCAAATGAAAAATGTATTTTTCCATAAGTAAAAAACGTTCAGCCTGAGACAGAGAAATCACTTGCAAAATTTTCTTCCACATCCTTTTAAATTCCACAAAATTATAACCTATGAAAAATTGGTCACAAAATTGCAGTAATATTGGATTACTTTTAACTAAGCTGATCTCTTCCTCTAGCAAGGCAAATTGAATGGCACTCACACAGTGGAGAACAGGTAGCAAGAGGGAAGAGTATGGGATAAGCAGCAGCAGCTAGTCACTATGCCCAAAACTGCAATTGTCACTGCAGCTGTAATATCTCTCCAAGCAGTTCTCTTAATAAACTCCCTCCTCCGAGGAGCACCAGAATTTTCCTGTTATTTATTATCCAGTACAGCAGATCTTATGATGCATTACTTTAATATCAAGTATTAAGGTTTCTTACAGAGAGTTGTCCAGTGAAAAACAATTCTATAGGAATCTCTAGGCTCACTTGTAAGATCGGTGTAATTAGCTTCTACAGCTGAAAAAGGGATCCATCCTAGATGATCTGTCAGGTTCTGCCTTATACATATTAATGATACTCATTTGATCAGAAAAAAATTGGCTCTGATGATAGCATATTTTTCCTCCAGTCTTCAAGAAAGGTCTAAGTTTCAAAATGGTGGCATGATAAAATCCCAGTCATTGTCATGGCTGTGAGCAGCAAATGAAGGCTATGCATCTCCAAATAGCAGAGATATTCTGCAAATCAATACACTGGTGTAGGTATAATGTATGTTACAAAGGGAAATTGCCAAAGAGAGGGAGAAGACCCAAACGGGACAGAATTACTTCTAAATTAAATCCACAAAAACCCACAAAACATCAAACATGCATGACCCGCTGTGCTGAAACTGCTCTGCCCATGTGTCGTAGTTTTTCAAAGAAAATAAGTAACTATTTAGCAGTCTGTGGACTCTCGGTGAGTCAGCAAATGACAGAATTCTTGAGAGGAACGGGAAAAAAACACCATTCCCTACAAACTGAGATCAGGGAGTAAAAAAATACCAACCGTTTTCCTTAAAATCATCAGAAACCTGTCTCCTATGAGAAACAGCTTATTATATTTTTCCTAAATAAATAAATAAATTTTAAAAATCTCAACAGGGCCCAGGAAGGAAAGCAGCCCTGAAGACAAAAAATGCAGCTGGAGGGTCATGGCCCCAGGCATGATTTCTCTGTTTTGTTTCCACACAGTTGTAAATTAATATTAATTCTTCATGACTTATTACAGTTTTCTTTGAAACAATATTGATTGACTTGTTTTTACTTCAGACTGCATTTTTCTCTGCACTGTTTTGTACACTTTTACAAATGTGCCTTCATGACAGCCTTAGGCTGGGCTGACACATGAGGATCAAAATAGAGACCTCCTGTGTTAAAACCTTGAACTAAAAATCCATGACTTTGCAGCTGAGGACTCTAACAACCCATTCTCTGTGGATCAGTAGAGAGGGGAACCAATAATACCTATTCTCTACTCGGTTTTTTATAACTCAGAAGTCTTTTCTGTAAAGTTTCTGGAAGATGCATTTTCTTGAACAGCTTATGAATGACAGTAGAAATTGATAAGGTCATGTTAGACTAAAAAAATCTCCTGCTGGGATATTACTTTCTCTTTCCCTGACAGAAGTCTTTGAGTCTCAAACTAAATCTAAATTGCTCATTTAAAAGTGCATTAGAACAATGTTAAATTTGCCATATGACAGAAAAGATAGTGTACATTCCAGGTTAAAGCTACTTTTCTAGCCTGTGAAATTTAGTCTGTCAACAGTAATTGCTTTTAAACTCATTAAATATATAATAAAGGTTAAACAGAAGCTTTGCTGCACTGCACATTATTTGTCATTTTATCATGATGTGTATCTGTCTATGCCACTAAAAAAATAGAGCCAGGGACCATTATTTGGCCCTGAAGCCAAGCAACAGAAACTGACGATAGCCGCACCAAAGCGTTTGGACCTTGGTTAGACGTAGATTTAAAATATAATTCCTGTATTTCATACATCTTGTTTTTCCATTCAAAGTGCCTGATTTAATATGAGGGCTGTGTTTGTATAACATGAAATCACACCTATGTATGCTTTGCTTAGGGACAGGGGTGGATGTCTGGTGATGTAAAGCCTGTTTTGTTGGAAGTTTGTTTAAGGCCTGGAAGATCTTGTCCATATTGCCTGTAGGAAAAGATCACTCCTGCACCAGGTCTGGACATTATCTCAGGGTGGTGATAGACAGTGGCGAATGCCATGCCATCAAGAGTAGTGCCATCAGTTAAGCAATGTAGATGATCACCAGTTCAATGCTGAACTTGCCTGCTGCCTCTGTTTTTGGGGGGTTTTTTTGTTTGTATGGTTTGTTGGGGTTTTTTTTGTTTGTTTGTTTGTTTTTGTTTTTTTTTTAAACACATAACCACAGTCCAACACTGCTGGGACAGCAATATGCAGATACACTCATCTGATCCCAAAGGCTGTTCAGTGGCATCCACACCTCATTGGGTTCAGATTGCATGGTCTGCTTTTCAGCCTGGCTTATTAGCCTGGGAATACAGCAAAGACTCTATTGTGTCAGAGCTCTCTTTGAGTCCTGGCTTGGGGATATCTGCACAGTACTCACAAGTATTATGTAGCCATGATCTCAGATTTTCTACTCTGGAAAATGATCAGCTCTGTGCATACTACAGCGTGCTTACCCAGAATGATTTTCATTCCTACATTTTATTTGCTTTGCTTTCTCATTTGAAAAAAGTGGTTTCATAGAAGTTATTCCTGTCTGTAATGGGGGAAAAAGAACAATTCCTCATTCCATCTTATTTCAGTTCTATATAGGAGCATGACCATATGTGTGATTATCTCATAAGATAGTATGCATACATTATATTATTCTTCTTATGATATATATAAAAAGAGAGAGATGCATTTTCAATGAGTTGTGTAAATTCTCAATTGTTTATGTAAATAAATGATCATTTATGCCTCTTGTGCCCTGCTGTGCCATTTTAGCAATGTTTTTCAGTCAAACACTCCACTATGCTGATATGCTATACTTCAACACGCATGGATATATAATATACAATTTTAATTCCTTCGAAACAGAGAGTTTCCAGTGCTGTTTCTATGGTTGGAGGAAATCAAAGGGAAAACTATACAATGTGAAGAATCAAAGACAACTGTTTTATGCAAGGTATAAAGGAAAAAAGTAACGTACAACACTTAGCAATTCATCAGTAACAGCACTATAAAGCATATAGGTGTTGAAGGTTATTGTACACTATCCTGACAGATAGGAGATCAGATAGATAGATAGATGGGTAAATAGACAACGTGCAAACAGAAGGTACTAGAATTAAGCCTATCTTTCTCAGTTGTTGCTAGTTTCTGGCTGACAGATTTTGACAATGCATACACATATGCATGCATATTCACGCACATATTCAGAATCCTTCCATCAGGTCTGACAAGAAGCAACAAAATCCAAACTAAATATCAGTTATAGTTGCTCTGAGAATAATGTAATTATGGGAATAAATCAGACCACTTGAGAGAAAAGAATAGTTAGCACCTGTGGAGTAGAGAGAGGTGACAGCAGAAGGAGGTGACCAGCAGTTAACCTCTGCAGAACAAAGAGAAGAGTGCCCTTAACAATTCCCATTACACTTACCACTAGTGTAATGGGAAAGGTCAGCCAAATCTTTTCAGGGATGTTGAATAAAAAATCCTCTCTTTCTTTCCTGATACAGCAGTGGTCTCATAAAAAAACTTTATTGTTGCTTACTGTCCTTGCTGCTCTCATATCGTTAGGTTATAACAGCTGGAACATTACTACTTTTATCTATGTCTTTATCAATACATCATAAAATTAAAATTCTTGTTTTTAAAGAAAATTATCAATATGTTTAAAAGCTGTACCCTCAACACCACAGGAAAGGTAGCAGATAAAGGCAATGGCACTGGAAGCCAAACAAGTCAAAAAGGCAAAAAAGATCCTTGGGCTTGCCAGCTCCCGCTGCTACCTCTCCTGTCAGAGGGAAGGCTGAGGAGGCAGGTGTGTGTTCGCACATGAAGTCCTGAAGCTGTTCCCTATGCTCTCACATCCACCACTATCCACTGTTCTCTCCCTTGACTAGCTCTCAGGCTCGCTGCCCCAGCAGCCCTCTCTAGGACCCTAGTAGGACTAGAAATCAGCCTGTCTTTCTGAAGCGCTTTGGGCACTTGAGGCCCATTTAGACCCACGTCTTGTCTAACTGCTGGAGAAGAGGTGGAGAAAGAGAAGAGCAGAGCTGCTTTGTGTGACTTCTTATTCGGAGTAACTAATGCCCTTTTGCAGCCAGATATAAAGTTAAGGAGAGAGTGAAAGACAAAGGGTAGCTGTAGTTGGGAAGGGCAGTGTGTATGCGAAGGACGTTAATAAAGACAACTTCTAAAAAAAAGAAAACTAATTATTTTTCAAAAACTTCTCTATTTTCTACTTCTATTATGCCATAATAAGATTGCTGCTGTTTTTTTCATTCATTATTTTAGTTTCTTACAAGATAGGCATTTGAAAGGAAAACCCTTCCTTCAAAAATGGAATTTTTTGTTAGATTATCCTGTAAGTAAATAATTTACCTATTCGTCACAAAATAAGTAATTTCTGTTAAACCAACAAAGATTTTTAAGAGGTGGGAGCTGAATTAATGTCTGTCCCATTAATGACTGTCACACATGTTCACTGGATCAAAAAAACAGACTGAGGCTATATAATTTGTGGCTTATGCAGTTAAAAACACAACTTTGCAGTTAAACACTGCTTGAGTAGTTAAACACAGTGATACCAACAAATCCACCCTTCCTGGTTACTTTTACTAAAAAAAAAATTCTATGACTTGTTCATGTTTACTAGTAGTAATTCAATGTACAAGTAAACATATTATGTCTAGTTTAATGTAAGATATGACTAAGTATGAGAAAGGTGGAAAAATCAGTCCACTGTAATTGAGCACTAAATTGTTTAGCCAGTGAAGGAATATGTAACAAGACAAAAAATAACCCTAATGGCTAGAAGTGTTTTCAGTATAACATGTGTGGCAGACTGCAGCCTCTTTAAAAAAATTAGTCTGGCATTCATAATAAAATATGCATATTATTTCTCATAAAATATTTAACATATGCATTTATTGAGTATTTACAGACTAAGTACATGAAACAAAAAAACCCTGGTACATATGTAACTGACATTATGGTTTAAGGTTTTTCCTAAACACAAAGACAAGAATTTTTAAAAGGGTTCTTAATATTAGTCTTCTAGGCCTCTATTAAGGCACTTAATTAAGGCAGCTAATTGACTTTCTAAAGAGCCAGACAGCTACAACCTTACTGAATGAGAAATCCTAGACTGTCAATCCTTTCAGAAATATGTGCACATATATTTTGCTGTTTACCTTCAAAATGAGGTTTGTTAGGCATATATATTCAACTGAAGGACTCAATCTACTTTGTCAGAATAATTTATAGTTTTCTATAAATGTGTATACTAATATGTACGTGGGAAAAAAAAAAACACCATATATATGAAGAAAATAAAGCTGATGGTAGGAAACATAATTACTTAGAAGAAGTATTATTAGAAGGTAACTGTCCTGGTTTCAGCTGAGATGATAGAATTAATTTTCTTCCTAGAAGCTAATACAGTGCTGTGTTTTGAATTTAGTATGAGAATAATGTTGATAACACACTGATGGTTTAGTTGTTGCTAAGTAATGTTTATAGTAGTCAAGGACTTTTCAGCTTCCCATGCTCTTCCCATGCTTCTTGTGCCAGGTGCACAAGAAGCTGGGAGGGGACACAGCTGGGACAGCTGACCAAAGGGATATTCCACACCATATAACGTCATGCTCAGCATATAAAGCTGGGGAAGAAGGAGGAAGGGGGGGACATTAGGAGTGATGGCGTTTTGTCTTCCCAAGTAACCATTACGCGTGATGGAGCCCTGCTTTCCTGGAGATGGCTGAACACCTGCCTGCCCATGGGAAGCAGTGAATGAATTCCTTGCTTTGCTTTGCTTGTGTGCATGGCTTTTGCTTTACCTGTTAAACGTCTTTATCTCAACGCACGAGTTTTCTCACTTTTACTCTTCCAATTCTCTCCCACATCCCACCGGGGGGAGTGAGCGAGCAGCTGGGTGAGGCTTAGTTGCCAGCTGGGATTAAACCATGACAGTCCTTTCTGGCGCCCAACGTGGGGCTTGAAGGGTTCGAGATAATGACAGGTTTGATTGGAATGTACTAGATCGAATTTATAGCTGTTATTGCTGTTTAGCTATGAATTGGCAGGCTCCTGTGCTTGCCATGGGGCTTGCTTGCCTTACTGTATATTAAAGTCTAGGGCTCGTTAGTGGCTGCTTTTCGCTTTCGCTGCTTGCTGTGCTGCTGCACTGCTGATCATCTTACTCTGCTGTGCCTGGGAACATTTTGATAACAGCAATGGCCATGCGCCTGGGCTGGCAGATGGCCAGGGCATTGCTGCTGTTTCTGTGCTGCTGTACTGGACAGGCTGGAACTCCAGTATGAACTCGAGTCGAAGGGACTGTGACCTGTGGGTGAGTCCATGTGGGAGCAGCACATTCCAAAGCATCTGTGCCCATGGATAAGCCCATGCCAGAGCAGGTATATCTTGAAAAGTCTGTGGCCATGGTTATGTCTGTGCCACAGCAGGTATACCTCTGAAGGGATTGTGGCCCAAGGATAAGTCCATGCTGGAGAAGGTACACCTCGAAGCATCTGCGGCTGTGGATAATTCTATGCTGCAGCAGGTACAACTTGAAGCATCAATGGCTGTACATGAGGTCATGCTGGAGCACTTCAAAGCATGTGGCCATGGATAAGACCAGAACAGAGCACGTACAACCCTGGAGGGACTGCAGCTGTGGGTAAAGCCATGCTAAAGCAAGTTTACTTCTGAAGGGACTATGGCTGTGGGTAAGGCCACACTGGAGCAGGTATATCTCTGAAGGCACTGAGGCCCATGGAGAAGGCCATGCTGGAACAGGCGCACCTCAAAGCAACTGTGGCTGTGGATAAGTCTATGCCACAGCAGGTATACCCCTGGAGAGACTGTGGCTCATAGATAAGGCTCCACTTGGAGCAGGTACAACCTTAAGGGACTGCAGTCTGTGGATAAGTCCAAGCTGGAACAGAGGCAAGGGGAAGACTTCATTGCAATGTTAAACCCAATGGTCTGGTCCAAAGGGACCAGGGGTGGAGATTGTAATGGAAATACCTTTAAATTGTTGTAACGCATGATTTGAGTTGCATGTTATAGGAATTACTATAGCTGGAACCACCTGAACCAATGAAGGACAAGCCTTACAAGAAGCAGTGCAAGTGCAGCAGTGACCCAACCTGAGCTGGCTTTGGTGCCCAGTAATTCCACACAACACACCACCTCTCCTGTCCTGAGTGACCACCATAACAGATGGAGCCCAAAGTCATGGACTAAATGAACTCAATGCACATTTTGTGGACCTTTGTGGATGTTTTACAGGCATTTTATAGGGGTGGTCCATAGAGTAAAGGTGGGTAATGAGAATGTATTGGATAGTGTGAGACCTGAGCATGATGTAAATGGTATAGAATAAGGGGTGGATACTGTCCTGGGGCTGGGATAGAGTTAATTTTCTTCCTAGCAGCTAATACAGTGCTGTGTTTTGAATTTAGTATGAGAATAATGTTGATAACACACTGATCTTTTAGTTGTTGCTAAGCAATGTTTATACTAGTCAAGGACTTTTCAGCTTCCCATACTCTGCCAGGTACACAAGAAGTTGGGAGGGGACACAGCCGGGACAGCTGACCCCAACTGACCAAAGAGATATTCCATACCATATGACATCATGCTCAGTATATAAAGCTGGGGAAGAAGAAGGAAGGGGGAGGGATGTTCGGAGTGATGGCATTTTGTCTTCCCAAGTAACCGTTACGTGTGATGGAGCCCTGCTTTCCTGGAGATGGCTGAACACCTGCCTGCCCATGAGAAGGAGTGAATGAATTCCTTGCTTTGCTTTGCTTGTGTGCATGGCTTTTGCTTTCCCTATTAAACTGTCTTTATGTCAACCCACGAGTGCTCTCACTCTTACTCTTCCAATTCTCTACCCCATCCCACTGTGGGGGGAGCGAGCGAGCAGCTGTGTGGGGCTTAGTTGCCGGCTGGGGTTAAACTACGACAGTAACACAGAATTCCAAATGATAAACTGAAAGAGTGAGTGGAAAGTGCGTGTATTACACAGTTTATTCTGAGTAAATACCAACAAAATCTCTATATGATACCGTATCATTATCTGTTCTGTGTAGGACACATTTCCCATGGAAAAAATTGGCATAAATACACTCTAAAGCATTTTTAAGAAGAATTTTGGGGGACTAATTTGTTGTGATACTTCATCTGTGAACTAGATATATTGGTCGCCAGTTGTATTTTTTCTGGCTGGAACCATTGCAACTTACAGTAGCATTCTTGAGTTTACCAGGACTTCAAGTCTGTTACCTCAGAAACTTTCAAGGTTAGAAATTAGTGTATCTTTCACTATTATGAAAAATTGTGCTGCATTAGACTGCTGTAACTTTTATGGTCATTGTATTACCATACTTTCATATTTCATTTTGTGAGGTGTAGGAGAAAGAAGTGTTTAAACTGGAAAATATTAGTTTAGGGGCAAGGACTCAGACCGCCTGGGCAGAATTTAGCATAGCTGTCACACCTGAATCAAAAGGTTTTCTTTTACAGTCAATAGAGAGGATCTTTCAAGGTACACTCCAACTCACTCATTTTAAACAGGTTCTTCAGGACTATATGAATCTTAGCATGTATGGTGAAAACAGAGAAATGGTAGAAACGGTAGAAAAGCTATAGGGAGAAAGAGTAACTTGACTATA
Organism: Ciconia boyciana; assembly: GCF_034638445.1. Classification (NCBI taxonomy): domain Eukaryota; kingdom Metazoa; phylum Chordata; class Aves; order Ciconiiformes; family Ciconiidae; genus Ciconia; species Ciconia boyciana. The sequence goes on from NC_132934.1 coordinate 181,037,152, forward strand.
ACTACACAAACAACTCAGCAAAAAAAAAATGAACCCTAAATGTATCTGCTGATTCCCCTTCTGACATTGTAGGCCCCACTGCTTCAACAGAAAACCAAGAAGTTTCAGTCCCACCTTTGCCCCCGCAATTTAAAATACAGAACACTAAAAAAGGTGTTTAAGGAAATCCTGGTCTGTATGCATACTGAGTTATACTGCAGCATATGAGAATCTCCATCATCAGCACATTTTTTTAAAAGGTTGTGTCATGTTTTTTTTAACTAAAACAAAATTTAAAAATTAACAATCGTCCAACTGAAATAATTCCCTCTTTCCATATAATGAGAGAAGGTAACAATGTGCATAACAAAAGCTCAAGCTTAGTATAATGAGATTTAATTTCTTGTTGAGAATTTACATTAATTTTATGTTAATTTGTTGAATTTTTGCTGTTTCCTGGTTTGCTTTATGGAAAAAAAAAGAAAAAGTCCATGAAATTCAAGTTTCTCAGTGTTTCCTCCATGCAGTGTTACCTTAGTTTGGAGGAAGGGCAGGTATTTTGGGGGAGTCATACTTCTTCCTGTCACCACAGCTAATGAGGCACAGGAAACCATTGACTGTTGCTTGATCATGCATACAGAGCAAGCAACTGCTAGGAGGCACATTCTTCTTCCGAGATGAAGCCATCTGCAGCCAATCCCAGCAGGTTTTCCTTCAGGGCTGTAAAAGCACGGTAAGAATACAGATCATTTCTACTTTCTACATAATTTTAGCAGAGCTTAAGCCAGTACAAGTGAGAAAATCTAAATAAACACATACAGAGATCTAATTTTCCTAGGAAGTTTTCCATGTATTGTGCATACAACCTTTTGAACATCCAAGATATTGTTAAAAAAAAATCACCAGAAATTAAACAAAAATACTTTCTCAAATCTTGTACATCAGGAGAAAGCAATCATGAGGGGAAAGATCCACGTCTGCCAACATTTGATTTTAATTATTTATTTGATAGGTATTTCTAGACAAACAGACTCAGTCACTACCAGATGTAGCATGTCTGTGTTAATAATCTGAGATAATTGACTCTCCCTTTTGCCTTTTGCCAATTACCGCACATCCAAAATGAGTCTCTTTCCTTCTCTCTCTCTTTTTAAATTCACTAGAAGGTTAGCGAATTATAAACCAAAAGATTAGGAAGGATAAGAAATGTCATTAAAATGTGATTGCAATCAAGATTAGGTGCCAGTGATTACCTTCTGTGAGAAAGCAGAAACAAACCATCTGAGAACTTTCCTGTCTTTACACAGTACTGTTGAGTGTTCCTCTAAAATCTCTCTCTTTTTAATATGTCAACCCCCATCAAGATTTGTAAAAACAAAACAAAACAAAACAAAACCAAAACAGACAACTTGGTTGAATGTAGGAATTATATGATGTGATTGAATAGCATATTAGTATTTTCTCAAAAATTGAGACAAGGGGAAGAACAAAGCAAATTATTTATGCATTCTGTGCATGTTTAACATTCAGTTTATTCAGGACAGTATTTTAGCTATTATTTTCTGATATTGGTAATTAGGATGTAATACTGATTTATAAATCTGTCTGTAATGATACCATTCTAGCTAAAGAAATTGAATTTGCAAAGGCTAACTAGCACAAAGCCTCAATTATCAGTTGATTATAATCAATCGGCAGTGTGACAAGTGAGTTGTCATCAGCCCAGTAGTTGTGAGGAAAATAAATGCAGCAAAAATACCAAGCAGAAATTATTTCAGTCAGTGTGGGAAAAAAAAGAAGTCTTTATTTAGGAAGTTCAATAAAGTAAATCCAATTGCTTTAAGATGGACAGAATTTATGAGCTAAGATATTTTAATAATAAAAAAGCACAATTTTCAAGGTCTCCGTCTATTTCTCTCCCCTAATTTAAATGGAAAATAACCATCTTTATTTGCTAAATTAATACTAAAACCTTTCACTTTCATCACAACCTAGATACACTTGAAATATTTCTTACTATCAATTTTACTGCTATGTAAATATTGCCACCTGAGCAGACATTTCCTATTTTAGAAAGTTGTTTTGATTACAGAGGTGGACTGGGACAGAGATACTTTTGACTCCCAGCTCTACTGATATTTTGGACTAGATTTCAACCATCTAATTTTAGGCATTGAGTTGAAATGCCTTGGTTAGGAATATAGTCTCTTTAGGACTCTTCTAATGGTCAGCGGAGGGTGATTTCAGACCTTTGCAAGGTGAGTCAGGAGTTTATTGGGACAAATTGCCCACTAGAGGTGCATATCTCTGTCGTTATCAATTAGAGAAATTCTATTTTAAGTAAGATGGCTTAAGTAACCACCTAACTCAAGCATTTCTGGGTGCATATGGCCAAGTCACTTGGGTTTTCTTCTACAGAATCCAGGTAAAATGCTCTATACTGTATCGCAGAGGCTGAGCAATCCTGTACAATCTGTGGAGGAGGTTAATCAAGGGTCAGGGTGCTAGTATTAAGTGTGCAGGCAGTGAGATTGTACTGGGTGTATTGGGGACTCACCAGCAAGCAAGGCCCTAGGCATAAACTAAAACGATGGCAAGAGCAAGATCAAGCAATGATGGCGAAGCTCCACTTCATTCCTTACACCTGCATCCATGCCTATCATGTTAAACTATTGATAGTAAACTTGTTGACTATCATTAAACCTGTGAACAACATCTCAGACCTGCGTAGTTGTCTAAGGAAGAAATAGTGTGAACTGGACTGGGACTGCAGACCATCCATAGCAGAAGTTTAAGAACTTCAAGCTGAAATTTAGAACTGTAAACTTTCTGTTGGATTGAGACTTTCAGGCCTTCTTTCAACTTTCAGTTTGCAGCTGAGATGGAGATACCCTGTTCATGCTTACTCAGGTGTCCAGAGGGAACCTGGGTCTTCCTCTTCCTGAGGAAATGTTAACCATTGCAATTATATTCTGTAATATCTGAAATAAGAATCTACATATCATCGAAAATTTAGAGAACTCATGTATTTTGGTAGGAGTCAGAAATATAATTCCATTTTCTGTTGGGATTTTTTTGTGTGTGCATTTTTATATTAAACCTTTATATTAAACCTTCCAATAGGAAAGATTTGGTAGTCATTAATGCAAAACTCCTGTTAGTCTTCTGCCTAGGGTATTTTTAGAGTCACAGATTTTCAATTAGGACAGCCCTTAGCCCATGTGAGTACCCTGTGCAGCTCTTCCTGCATAATTTGGTGTGGTCTGACCATATTTACTATGTTAGCTGAGTTACACTTGTAATCATAACTTGGCTTTGGTGCTGAGCAGATCAGAATTGTCAGGATTTATGCATATATGCCTAGAAGCAGAAGCAAGAAATAATATACCTTACTACCATGCAGGTATTCTAACTAGCCAGCTTATAACATAATTTATACTAGTAGCTATCAGGATACGCATACTAGTAGGTATCCATGTGTGAGAGACGTTTCTTAAAGGTGCATGTTCTAGGGATCAACAAACAGTTTTTTGTAGATAAGCTGTTTGTCTCTATGCTTAAGCCAGGTCTTTACTAAAAGCCCTATTGCCACAGTGCTAACCTGGAGGTAATAAGCTCCATACAGTGAATTTGCATCCACCTCTTACAACTTACACAGCTGGTATTTCTAAAACAAAATTTGCATGAAACCTCACTGTATTTCTCCTCACAATATTTTGATGAAGTACTAACCAGCATTATTTAATCTATTTAGAGAAAACTAAGGCAATAATGAAGTTTCTTGTTTGAGAGGTGAGAACATACAACAGTTTCCCAAAATGCTATGCCTTGATTTGTCCAGGTCAGATGCAGACTGGGGCACTCCAACCCCAGGCCCTTTCAGCCTTAGAATTCTTTTACTCCTCCAGAAAACATGGGGCTTTGCAGGTGACAGAGCAGCCTGCTTGGGGCTAGGGTATGAATGGGCTCATGACATGATATAACCCCAGTCGGCAACCAAGCACCACACAGCCACTCGCTCACTCACCACTCGCTCCCCCCCCCGGTGGGATGGAGGAGAAAATCGGAAAAAAAATGTAAAACCCATGGGTTGAGATAAAGGCAGTTTAATAGGACAGCAGAGGAAGAGGGGGGAAAAAAAAAAATAGAATGTACAAAACAAGCCATGCACAATGCAATTGCTCACCACCGACTGACCGATGCCTAGCTTATCCCTGAGCAGCAATTGCTGCTCGCTGGCCAACTCCCCCCAGTTTATATACTGAGCATGATGTCATATGGTATGGAATAGCCCTTTGGCCAGTTTGGGTCAGCTGTCCTGGCTGTGCCCCCTCCCAGCTTCTTGTGCACCTGGCAGGGCATGGGAAGCTGAAAAGTCCTTCACTAGTGTAAGCACTGCTTATCAACAACCAAAACATCAGTGTGTTATCAACATTATTCTCATACTAAATTCAAAACACAGCACTATACTAGCTACTAGGAAGAAAATTATCCCAGCCAAAACCAGGACAGCTCAGAAGCACTACTGATCTGACAACTGCCACTGAGACTAAAATTTGACCAGTTTTTGTGGCAGAAATAGGGAATTACAACTGTTTCTCTTAAATCCTGGCTAATCCCATTGAGTGATCTACCACAATTTATGAGGTGTAATTTTTGAAATAAATTAAATTTGTTCTGGTACAGACTGTATGTTCCCAAATGAATGATGAGCAAGATATTTGTCAGAAGCTCTTATAATGCTCTCATCAAAATCAATGGACAAATATATCTCAGATTCCAATAGTTTTTTGATCAAGCTCGTTTTTATCAATGCCATCAAGACTTGAGATTTCTTTAACTCTGTCTTAACTGCCTGACAAATAGATTGGCCCATCCTGGAGCAAGAACTTGTGATCTACCATAGCTTTTTGTGAATAATATGCCCTTAAAGCTGCCAAGTATAATGTAGGATACCAAGATGAAACATGAGACAACTAATCATCGTTCCTGCAGTGTATAGAGCCTTTATTCTTATAATTTATTCTTTGCCTTTATTCTTCCTCTTTTTCTTTCTTGCTCGTACCTAAGGATATGTTAATTCTGTAAAAGTTATGCCTTGTTTTTAAAAGAATGTCAAATCTTTATAGCTAAATGAAATTTTAAGTAGTTAGCTGCTCACTAATACTGAGTTACAACAACAGTTTACACTTTCAGTTGTAGGAAATCCTAGCTGGCAAATACTTCAGTACTAGTAGATTTCTGTTTGAAAAACTGAAGTGTTATTTCTGTTTGATTAAAAAAACTAAAACTGTTATTCTATCAGTTGTAAATGTAGTAGTAATGCTTCTATCTGCAATTTCAAGAAGATATTTTAAAACAGATCTTTAAAAAGTAGAAAGTTTTAATGGAATTAAAATACTTCAGAGATATTTGGGTCTTCCACAAAAGTACAGATATTGCTGATATTAAGGTAGATTGTTCTAAGATAAAATGTGTACTAAAAGCAAGCATATATGTACATTTTTTCTCAATGTCATTCATTTTGAGGCCTGAGGGTTTGGGGGAGATAATGCCAGTGAGGTTTTCAACCTCACAACTGAAATATTTGTTTTGTGATAATATGATCTCATCTCAGAAGGGCATGAATTTCACAAGTAGCACTTCAAGGAGTGGCATGTTACTCTTATCAATATAGAAACTTATAGAAAGTAGTTAATTATTTTGCTGTTATTATTAGATAATTAATAATTTTACACCTATTATTTTGTTTATGGAAAAGGAGTAGCGTTTCTGCTTCATTGCGAGCCTTCTACCTTGCAGCATTTGTAACAAAGGCCATTTTCCTTCGTGCTAATTAAGAAGAATTTTTTTGGCCTTTAGAACAGAAACACAAGTGTAATAGCTGATATGAGAGAGCATGAAGAACAATGACTTTTTCCTGCTAGAATCCGACTGAACAGTGACATAACTTTTTGGAAAGGGAGGTACTCTCCAGAGGAAATTGTTCTGGATGCTGCCTTTTGACCCTATGCTAATTCCAAGATTATTAATTTGTTCCCTGTACAGACATTAATTCTTATCTTTCAGCACCTTTTTATTGTTTTGTGGTGTTTTGCTGTGGGTTTATTTTGTTTTGTTTCTCTTCAGAATATTGCAACTCAGAAGTCCAATGGACCATACTTTCTTCTTAAAATCATCTAGGATATTCCAGTGACAATCAGGATACAAAAGAGCAAAAGATCTTCTAAAAAAAGAATCAGAAAAAAATTTGAGTCTGTAAAATTAGACAGAAAGGAAAATATGAATAATTAAGATTTCAAATTATTCTTCAAGATTTCTTCTTCCTTTCAAATACTAGTTATCCCTTCACCAAAAAAAAAAAAAAGCATAATAAACCTTAACTTAATTTTGGTAAAATACTTTTTTTTTTAGAATCTTAATAATAGAACTACTATGTTATAAATTTTTGGTTCATGATGCATCACAGTCTATTCACTGTAAAACATTTCCTAGATTCAATGTAAAACATTTTCTAGATTTCCTAGTACAAGGAAGTCTCCAGTTTTGAAATGACCTTACATGATCTACTCTGTTATTTTTCAATGTTTCATGTAAAGAGTATGCTAGTCTTATATTGTGTCTATATATTTGTTAAAGTTGTGGGCAATCATATATAATATACCAAATATGACAATAGTTTTTACTTTACAACACATTCTGTCTAAATGAGAATAAATGGAAGCCCTGGAAAACTGGGAAACCCACACATTGAGGGTTCTGCAGAGACACAAATTCTGTGTGCTATAATAAACCTTATTGTGTATTAAGATCCAGCAAACCTTCAATAGGATTGCACAGCAAAGAGATCACTGAATGATAACCATATTGTCTCTTCCTGGGCTATGGCATGCTCTGTGCTTCTCAATCCTGATTGTGTTATAGAGATGTTAAATATCATAATATTTTGTTAAAGTAAAAAAAAAAAACAAACAAACCACCAAGTTGTAATAAGTTTGGGTTTTTTTTAAGTGTAACCCTTGTCTAACAAATGTATTTTGGTCATTTATTTGACTACAGTCTTACCCAGCACCGAAGCATATCGTCTCTATTCCATATTTAATTTACTCAAAACAGCACTAGCAGACTGCATTAGTCTTAACACCAAACTTTCATAATTTCCTTGGTCAGAAATCACTTCCAGCTGCTAGATGTGGCAAAATAGCCTTCAAGCACTCTCCGGTAATAAAACTTGAATGAACCACTGAAATAATTGGTATAACATTAGTAGTAAAATTCATTTTGCATGAATCAGATTAGCTATTTCACTACCAAACAAGCAAAAAAAAAAGTTAAATTATTAATTGCTAGCACTCTTCAGAAAACATTGTACCTCTTGCTTAATCTGAATTTGTCTGTCCCAGCTTTTAACTATTGGATTGTCTTAAAAATTTGTCCTTCAGACTTAGGAGTCCATTATCAGAGCTGGTTCTGTGTTTACTGTTTTAGCAACTCTGATGAACACATCTTCTTCTTTGACGAAGGAAATGGACTGAGCTCCAAGTTGTTCACATTACAGATCAGCAGATTTAGTAGCCCTTCTTGATTTCCAGCTACTCAAATTTTTTTTGTAGCTTAGCCCAGTGCTACCCAATTTATAAGACAGTTTCTTCACAAGCTGATACACATTGTATTTGATTTAGTGCTTATCTTTAATTTTGAATAGCAGTGAGCGAATCTATGTCACTGATTAAAAGGAAAGCTTTCAGGTCAATTTCATCTCAGGTGTAATTCTGCTGAGTATAGCAGCTACACCCAGAATTCAAATTGGCCTCTGGCATTTCAGACAGACTAGTATGTAGCACACGTGCCAACTGGAGATCTTGTGGAACCCACTGTGGGTATGAGTAGAAGTTTAATGGAGTATATACATGTAAGAGATGAGAAATTTGACTTTTCTGGGCAGGAAAATCAAGATACTGCAGAACTGCTTAAATGTGGCCTGGCAGTTTACTACCAAAACCAATAAAAATACTTAAAAGGGTATAAAGGCAGTATGGTAGCAAGTAAAACACTTGGCCTATACTATGGCATTATGAATTGTATATTATTCTGGTGTATTAACTTGATTATTACATCTATAAACATGTAAAATTAAGAATTATCACTAAAAGTGTTGATTGTATCTACTAATATTAAGTGAAAATTAAGAGCATTATGATTGAAACTCCTGAGGGGGGAAAAAACCCAAACCACCACACCTGCAAAGACTTGAGCTTTCTTTTTGGATGCAGACAGGACTGCACTGATGACAAAATTTACCAAATATAGCAGTGAATATACCGTATGAAGTCCATAAGTGCACACATGAAATGCACACATTCGAGTGTTGACTTGGCTGTAACAAGTCTTTCAAATACTTGATGGAGGTTTCAGTATTTGTGGGACTGATGGGAAGAAATATGCTATTGCTTCTATGAGCAATTGAGATTGGTTAAGTTCTCAGTTGTAGCATCTCTAATTCCATGTACTTTCTCATGGAAAGGACATTGGAAAAGAATGAGGTCAGATTCTCTGAATGAAATCTGAGACATGAAATATCACTTGATACAAGCTGCATGTTTTAGATTAAGCACAAGAGAAGGTCTTGGATCTTCTCATTCAGATAGCTTAAGATTTCACTTTTTTCCTTTATCTTTATATTCAGCAAGCAAAATGTTGTATTGGTTAAGATCCAAGATTTTTTTTTTCTCTAGTGAAATGGAATTTTAAAATTAAATCTATATTTATTTCATACTACTTTGATTATTTTCTGTAAGTAATGTGGAAGAACTATTGAGGGATCAGAGGTACAGAAAGGGGAATTTCTGTAATGATCAGCGAATGGGGAGTAATACATATATTTTGAGATAGATGGAGAGATTTAACCAAACCTCACAATTCAGTAACTAATTACAGTGATTAAGACTACAGGTTTGCCCCTCCTACCACTTCCTTCTTTTCCCTTAAGTAGCTCTTCCAGGGTTATTTTTTTCAGATTTGTTCTGATCCAAACATATTCTTTTTTATGTCTTATGCTGTGCAAAATTTCTCTCCTTCAAATTGTGCTTAAGATTCAGCATTTAGTTCATCTTCTGTACATAAACACTACTAAATTCATACTATGACAGCCTTGATTCCCTATTTCCTATTCTTTACCATTTCCACTGGTCCAAGTTCAAAACATAATCAAGGCAAATTGTCATGCTGAATAGAGTGGAGGTACACAGCACTTCAAATATCAAGGTATATTGATATTTCTTACCACATCCTAGGGAAATGAAGTTGGAAAGGGAAGGAGTATATGCGTCGAGATTCCACAGAGAAATTGAAATAAATAATGCCAGGAAAACCTTGACACAGAGCAGCACCAGACAGCCTTCGAAACTAGACATCCTCATTTGCAAACTCTTTTTGAGTACTTCGTGTTGTAAGCAGCAACTACACAAATGACAATGAGCAACAAATAAGGACCAAACCAAACATTGGCATAATTTGACTAAAATTAACGTTTAAGATGAGGAAGGAAATCTATAGAGGATTCTGTAATGGAACCCAATCCACAGCCAGTCATTTTATAATTAAGGCACTCTTTCTGCTTAGGATAAGAAATAGGAACAAAAAAGCTGAGGCTGGGTTAGCAATATAAGATGTTTATTTAATAAATCCGTTAACAAGTTATTTATATTGGCCAATATATATTTCCATGGCAACTTCATGAACAACCAAAAATAAGATTTGCTTTCTTCAAGTAGAAGGCTAAGGAACAGAGGCTGAATATCAGGAGTGTTTATGTTTTGCTGAGGCAAATTAGTTTTTATTCTCCTGTTACCACCCTCTTTATATCTTGGCAGTGAAAAGTAATGCTTCAGATGTGATGCATCAGCAAAGAGCAGAATGTGGACATGTTGGTCAAATGCAGAATACTTCATTAGAGCATCAATCAGAAACAATTTCATGTATAAAAAGAAGATATAAATTAGTTCTGCAAACTAGAAAGGTTTGAAAGCACTAAGACAAAGCCACATTGTGGAGGAGTATTTGTTTAGGATTCTTACATTAGAGCTCTGTATAGTACCTTTAAAAAGCTTTTCAAAGGCAGAAGGAAAACCCCATTAATGAAAAAGGACATGACACGTACAGAGAAGTCACAAGACTGGTTAGAGGGCCTTGTGTTGTTTTTTTTTTCCTTTCCCCAAATTGCCACAGACTGTGTTTATTCTATCATGCTGTTAAGATGCATGCCACATATCAGTCATGACATAACTACTTATCAAAAGATATGTGAAGGTGTGTGGTTGGCTGTATGTGAACTGAGAAAATACTTTCCTGTAATTCTGCTTTCCTGATATTGCTGTCAGAAGCCTTTTGAGGTGGGGTTTTTTTTGGTTGGTTGATTTGTTGTTGTGGGTTGTGTGTGTGTGCGTGTGTGTTCTTTTTTTTCTGGTGCACAAATATCAAATTTATGTCTCTGTTTCACAGATTAAAACCGAGTGCTCCACAGTAATTCAAATAAAATTTGCTTGATGTTTAGGACTTTTATATTCCTAAATGCAAGGTTTCTTGCCACCATAATTTTAGAAATACACATTAAGGAAAAGTTCCCCATTACTCATAAGTATGATGTCCAATTCTGAAATTGTCTACACTCATTCAGCCTAGTGAAGCATGACAGTATCCCATCGCTTGCAGAGGCACTTATTTTCTACTAGTGATATCAGTAATATTTTAGAGATAATTATTTGTGCTATTGTCATTGTGACAGTGAAATTAGTTTCCATAAATATACAAAATGCAGAACCATAGACAAACTTAAATCAGATTTACAGAAACTTCGCACATTATACAATTACCATCTCATGATGTGGTAAATAAAATGAAAAAAACCCCACAAACTCCATCTCCTTCTCACGTTCCTAATATTTTATATTCCTTCTGTGTGCATACGTATTTATATATGCAAATGTGTATGTGTATTTCATGACTGGTACAAGACTGCCATCTACAGGCTATAAAAGAAAAAAGATTTTAAAAGGCTAGAAATGGGGTGATTTATAACACAATCTTTTAAAGCAAAGAAAATATTCTGACTTTTTTTTCCTAAGTTTTTGCTAATCTCTCCTGCAATCTCTGAGAAAAAAAAATGTAGTTTATATTTGTACTGGAATCTCTGTGCTTACGGTTTTACAACACAAATCCAAGTCAGTAAGCCTTAAATATACCTATCTTATGAGTTCATTTTGTGCCTTCCTGTGTAAAAAAAAAAAAGCTTCTTCACAAAATGCATTGAAATGCTATTTCTATGCAATAGGCGAATTTCAGATATGAGTTACTGATTACCACAGTATATTAAAAATAAACCTAAATATTTAAAATCATAGACTTAAACAATCCAATAGTGTGGTATTTCTTTTAGACATATATGTCTAATCAAATAGTACAGGTGTCCAGACATATACACAATAAGTCTTTTAGTTATAAAATATGCATTTATGCACATTATTTGTATTTGGCATTTATTTTTGTACAATGCATTTTATTTCTTTTTGGCCATCATGCATTCAAACAGTCATTGCTGTTTTCTATTAAAAAAAAAAAATTACCACAGCAAAAAAACCCTCAGCTTGTATTTCTTTTAGTATATATGCTTTGAATCTTATTCATTCCAAAAAGAATAAACCAGGAAATGCATAATCTGAATAAACTTGACCATTTCAATTGACCTTTGATCATGTCCTCTTGCAGAACTCCTGCTGAAACTAATGAGGGCTTTGCATAAAAAATGACGGCAAGATTGTGCACAGTAATCAGCTATAAAATTCTAATAGGAATCATTATGCTGCCTTAATAATAACTACATTTAAGATGAATACTAATAAACTAATCAACAATGGATTGTTTTCTGTTGGTCTTGTTTTTAATTATTGGAACGAGAAAAAAAACTGTGATATATATTAATTTTTATGACTAGAGTATTATATATGTTATGCAATATACAAGGAGGGTTGGGAGACCTGAGTTCATTCATCCTTTAGAAAAGAAGGCAAAGGCAGCTCTCTAATTGCTCTCTTCAATTATCTATGGTGTAGTTTTAGAGAAGGTGGAGCTAGACTTTTGGTTGTATTATGCAACAAAAGAAGAGACATTGGACACAACTTGCAGGAAGGGATACTCCAATCAGATAAAAAGTGGGAAAAATCAATGAGGGTGGGAAGCACTGTAAGAGGTGCACCAAAGGGATTGCAGAGGTACTAAAATGTGACTGGACCCTTGGCAACCTGATCTAACCTCAAAGTTGGCCCTAATTTGAGAGTGGTGTCAGATCAGATTTCAAGAAGTCCTGTCTAGCCTAAATTTTTCTAAGATTGTAGGATTTTTGTGAAGATTTTCCAATCAAATTTTCCCACTAAATTTATGTTGATTTCAATGGGGTTTGGATCAGGCAGTTACAGAGCAGATGCTAATGTAGTTTGAACCTCACACCTGTGAGTGTCAAGAATAAAGGAAAAGCGCAAACTCAGTGCTAAACAAAAATCCATTTCTGCCTTGTGGAGTTAATTAGCAATTGATTTAAACTAGCTGTAAACACATATTTGCTGTTAATGGTTCTGAACAGTGTTCTTTAGGGATCAGGTATGAAAATATAAGTTAAAAAAACTCAAAACAAAGAAAAGAGCCAACTCCATTGCTTTAAACTCTTCTTAACTCATATTTTGAAACTTTTAATGATAATATATTAGCCACACAAGAAAACAAGTAAACAAAAATAGGACCTAATGTTATCTAAGTTCACTAAATGGCTTGTGACATCATTTCATAGTGCAATTTATCATAAGATACAGATAAGAAATGGGAATGGGTAAACTGACAAGTTTAACTGATTACACCAAGTAAAAATACAAGAAATGTATTTGCTGCTAAGGCATGCTGGAGTAGGAATGTGCATGTCTTCAAAATGGAATTACAACAAGAAAGCAGTTATAGCAGGGCTAGCGCTACCAAAATTTTGTAAGTTTTATTACATATAAGATACGAAGTGAAGAAAAAAAACAGACAGGGAGAAGACAAAAAGAAAAAAGTTGATGCGGTGTTTTCACATTTGTTTTTTGAATACCCTTCAGAAAAGACAGAAGCCACTGTCTAATGATAAACGTAGCAAAAATATTTGAAGAATCTTTTATGTTTTGTTTAAATGCCACTTTACAGAAGAGGGGATTACCCTGTGAATCTCTTTTACTGCACAATAAGTTTATTTTTAAAAAATCAATGTTTTAGCAAGTCTTGACCAGGGTGTGCTGTGAGTAGGGACGTAGTAGGCGTCGGGGAATGTAACTGTGAGTTCATGGCTTCTTCACAGTCCAAAAAGAGATACTTGCACCTGACAGGGAAACAGAGAGGTTACTTTTCTTGGAAGAACTTCTTCCCTTCTCTAAATCCATAACTGATTTCTAGACACTGCAGCATGTCTTTTTCCTAGATTTCTAGCCAACCATTCTTACCAAGGGGTGGAAAAAACATGCAGTCCATTTGAACACCACCACTATAATCAATTTAATAACAAAATCAGAAAATAACATGACTGAAACTGCTTTTTTTTAGAATAGCTATTACACATAATATGAGTTTTGCAGAAGAAACCGAACAGTTATTGTGACTCTTCATTTTTATCTCAAATGCATGAATTTCAGTTACCAACATATTTTCACAAAAAAGTGAAACGACGCTTTCCACCTTGCTACCAAGTGTGTAGTTCAGGCTGTGTGTAAACAAATGCTAACCAACATAATGAAGTAAGCAGTACACACTGGATTTACATTCTCCAGATACAATCTGCTAAAATTAAGTGGATGCTGAATAATCTGACAGCAACTATAGACCTTTCTATCTATAACATTCTCATCATAGCATTAACTTGAGTTTTCTGAAGCAGTATTGAGTATATGTTCCAAGTGCTCCAGTTTGTTCAAATACATAAAAACAAATTTGGGGACTTGGAGGAATCTCTTAAAACTTAGCATTCTATCTGTGAATATACAACACTGTTAAAACGAAGGCATTCAAAAAAAAGTGGGGTTTTTTTGAGCTATTGCTTTTACTTTCAGGAAGATACTTTGGTAGACATTTCATTATTCATTTAATAAATTTTTAAGGACAGAAAGCTTTGTTTGGCACCTCACTCCCTTTGACTGTCAGCAGAGTAGGATACCTAATTCTCATTTCTATCTTAGATGATCTCATTGACAGACTCTAAATTGAAAGTTGTAGTGGAAAGGTTGACAACTTGAAGTGTTTTAAGATCAAATGGAAATACTACAAATAGATGCTGCAGATAGGGCCTCATGTCATTTAGGTTTTAGCCCCCTTATATTGGCACTGCTGAAGTCAATACAGCAATTACAGAATCACACATAATAGTTGCATTTGGAAGGGGTCTCTGGAGATCATCTAGTCCACCTGCCTTGCTCAAAGCAGGGTCAGCTAGAACAGGTCACCCAGGATGATGACCACTCAGGTTTTGAATATCTCCAAGGACTGAGACTCTTGTTTGACTACACTCAGAGTAAAAAATGGGGTTTGTTATGGCTAAGTGGAATTTCCTGTATTTCAGATTGGGCCCATTGCCCCTTGTCCTCTCAATGAGCACTACTCTGGAGCATCAGGCACTGCCTTTTTTGCTACCTCCCATCAGGTATTTACACAGATTGATTATATTCTCCATAAGCCTTCTATACTCCAGGCTGAGCAGTCCCAGCTCTCTCAGCCTTTCCTCATAGGAGAGATACTCCAAACCCTTATTCAGCTTCATGGCCCTTTGCTGGACTTGCTCCAGGATGTTCATGTCTCACTTATACTGGGGAGTCCAGGATTAGACCCAGAATTCCAGATGTGTCTCATCACATCAGAGTAAAGGGGAAGGATCACTTCCCTTGACCTGCTGAAAACACTCCTCCTCATTCAGCCCAGAAGGCTGCTGGCCTTCTTTGCTGCAAGGGTCCATATTCCGCAAAATCCATGTTCCTTTTCAGAGCCGATGAATAAGTGGCAATGCAAACCAGTGAAATTTCTTTTTTTTTTTCCCAAAATCTTAAGTGCCAAAATAAGCTGGCCCTGGGACTGCTGTATCCTATTGGCCACTTCTATGCTGCCAGAGGTGCTACAGACAGTGATTTAGGCTGAATTTTGACCCTAGCAACCTCTGTACATAAGAATATGTCTGTAAGTAGCTGGGTTATTTTGAACTTTGAATCTAGAACTGAAGTATCAATTGAATATCATTATTATAGTTCGACTACCGTGAAAAAACACAGAAGTGTACAAACATATTGTCCTGGTTTCGGCTGGGATAGAGTTGATTTCCTTCCTAGTGGCTGGTGTAGTACTGTGTTTTGGGTTTTAGTATGAGAATAATATTGACAACACGCTGATGTTTTGGCTGTTGCTGAGCGGTATTTGCTCTGGTCAAGGACTTTTTTCAGCTCCCCATGCTCTGCCAGGTGCCCAAGAAGCTGGGAGGGGACACAGCCAGGATAGTTGATCCAAACTGACCAAAGGGCTATTCCATACCATATGACGTCATGCTCAGTATATAAAGCTGGGGAAGAAGAAGGAAGGGGGGGACATTCGGAGTGATGGCGTTTGTCTTCCCAAGCAACCATTACACGTGAGGGAGCCCTGCTTTCCTGGAGGTGGCTGAACACCTGCCTGCCCATGGGAAGTAGTGAATGAATTCCTTGCTTCGCTTTGCTCGCGCGTGCGGCTTTTGCTTTCCCTATTAAACGGTCCTTATCTCAACCCACGAGTGTTCTCACTTTTACTCTTCCGATTCTCTTCCCCATCCCACCACGAGGGGGGGGGGGGGGAGTGAGTGAGCGGCTGCGTGGTGCTTAGTTGCCGTCTGGGGCTAAACCACGACACATATCAAATATTCTGGTTTCCATTCAGTTAAATCTGTTTGCTTTGAGTGTAGTTCACCCTGTTGGAAGAACTATCAAAAGTATCTTCACAGTATTTTAGTCTCACTTAATCCACTAATTTAGCTGGGCTTTCTGCATTTAGGTACACTTTACCCTTGGAGAGAAATATTTGTGTAATATACTTAGTGGAAATCTAATTTGCAATAGAAATATTCCATTTAAAGAATTGTCTAATATTTAAGTACATTTTGTATCAGTTTAAATGAATTACACAGCACAATAAGATCTAAATTTATAAATAAATGAACTCTGATTCTGCCTAAATAGTCTCAATTTCTGTATAAACGTGATTCCTTCCACAAAACAAAAGTAAGCAAGTTGTGTGTCTTGTTCTCCTGTTGATAATCTCTTTCTGCTACTTTAATAAACTGCAGTGGAACTAATCTGAAGTATACTTACTACAGTATAAGAGAATAAAACAACATCTGTTATAAAAATATCCATCACTAGCCCCATATTCTCAAAGCCTTCTGCAATCTGGTAATAAGGAGATATAAATGACTTGGCTCTGCCAATTTCTAGTTGTGCAGTCAGTGTGAAATACAGAGATTATAAAATGTTCCTCTGTCACATATTTTGGTGGTGATTGGACTATCTAGTGAAATATGGGATTTTATTCTTAGTACTTTAAGATAATAACAATAACTGTAAAACTAATATTGTTCTTTCCTATAATTGCTGCTATTCATCATATGGCTTGAGAAATTCAAGAACAAATATACACCACTTTGTTTCATTGTAGGCTCCTGGATCAAACTATCATATTATTACTGAGTCTTTCTTACTTAAAGCATGATTCAAGGAAATTATATAATAATGACTGAGTACATTTGAAGGCAAGCTCATGGAAAGAAGATCATATTAATAGTTTTATGGCTTACAGCAGTCTTTCTGCACACCCTTTGAACACAAAGACTCTGTACTGAGACTACCGGTGTTATCAGTGACACATACTCTGTAGTTAATACATTGATGTGATGTAGTGCATTGACAACTTGCTTAGGTCATTTGCATTCCACAATAGCTCTTGAAAAGTCAAAGAAAAGATACACTCAAATTTTAAAATTAAAGACGTTTTAGCAAGTGATGCTTTATAGTGGTTTGGAAGCTATGGCTTCATTATACTCAACTGGTGAGGTCACACCTAGAATACTGTGTTCAGTTTTGGGCCCCTCACTACAAGAAAGACATTGAGGTGCTGGAATGTGTCCAAAGAAGGGCAATGAAGCTGGCGAAAGGTCTAGAGAAAAAGTCTTATGAGGAGCGGCTGAGGGAACTGGGCTTGTTTAGCCTGGAGAAAAAGAGGATCCAGGAAGACCTTATCACACTCTACAACTACCTGAAAGGAGGTTGTAGAGAGGTGGATGTCGGTCTCTTCTCCCAAGTAACAAGCATCACTTGGACAAGAGGAAATGGCCTCAAGTTGTGCCAAGGCAGGTTTAGATTGGATATTAGGCAAAATTTCTTCTCCGAAAGGGTTATCAAGCACTGGAACAGGCTCCCCAGGGAAGTGGTGGAGTCACCATACCTGGAAGTATTCAAAAGACGTGTAGGTGTAGTGCTTAGAGACATGGTTTAGTGGCAGATTTGGTAGTGATAGGTTTGCGGCTGAACTCGATGATCTTAAAGGTCTTTTCCAACCTAAACAATTCTATGATTCTATGATTCCTTGCATTTGCCACTTTGGTGAAATTTGCCAGGCCTTTTATTTATGTGATTTTGCAATTGTTTACAAAGCATTAGCCAAATAATTTCTCTCTTTTTGAATAACAGGATGATTTTTTTTCCCATTTCACTACCCCATAAAATAAAATCTTATGTAATGTAAGTAAATGTGATGTTTCTTATCTTCATTAAGGTTTCAAAGCACACAATTAAGAGTGAGTGTTTGACTTTTGTGTGGGGAAAGACTGAATATATATTTTCAAGAAAAACAAATGACAGAAAACTTCAGAACCGACATTTTAAACTAAATGTATCTTTTGTGAAATTAATTAGATGACACTGTACATGTTGGATTCTTAATTAAAAAAAAAAAAACACAACCATTTAAGTTGTGTGTATATGAATATGCTTTAAGGCCCTTTTTAATACATTGAGGCAAAACTTGCAAGCTCTAATAAAACATACAAAAAATGGAGACATCTAATGACTTTGTAACATCACAGGTGGAAATAATCTAATCTAATGTATATCTCTTCAGCTGAGCTAGTCACTCTTGGTTTCCAGTGTATTGCATGGAAAGAAATAAAGCTTTGAAGGGTAGGATTTATCCTAAGATTGACATCTAAAATCATAGACTACAATCAGAGAATCATAGAAAGGTTTGGTTTGGAAGGGACCTTTAAAGATCATCTAGTCCAATCCCCCTCATGAGGTTCAACAAGGCCAAGTGAAAGATCCTGCACCTGGGCTGGGGCAACCCCCAGTATCAATACAGGCTGGGGGATGAAGGGATGGAGAGCAACCCTACAGAGAAGGACTTGGCAGTACTGGTGGATGAAAAGCTGGACATGAGCTGGCAATGTGTGCTTGCACCCCGGGCAGCCAACTGTATCCTGGGCTGTATCAAAAGAAGCGTGGCCAGCACGTCAAGGGAGGTGATTCTGCCCCTCTACTCTGCTCTGATGAGACCCCACCTGGAGTACTGCGTCCAGCTCTGGAGTCCTCAGCATGCGAAAGACATGGACCTGTCGGATCGGGTCCAGAGGAGGCCCACAAAAATGATCAGAGGGCTGGAACACCTCTCCTATGGAGAAAGGCTGAGAGAGTTGGGGTTGTTCAGCCTGGAGAAGAGAAGGCTCTGGGGAGACCTTATTGCAGCCTTTCAATACTTAAAGGGGGCTTGTAAGAAAGATGGAGAGAGGCTTTTTGGTAGGGCCTGTTGTGACAGGACAATGGGTAATGGTTTTAAGCTAAAAGAGGGTAGATTCAGACTAGATACAAGGAAGAAATTTTTTACGATGAGGGTGGTGAAACACTGGCACAGGTTGCCCAGAGAGGTGGTAGATGCCCCATCCCTGGAAACATTCAAGGTCAGGTTGGATGAGGCTCTGAGCAACCTGATCTAGTTGAAGATGTTCCTGCTCATTGCAGCAGGGGTTGGACTAGATTATCTTTAAAGGTCCCTTCCAACCCAAACAGTTCTATGATTCTGTTATTCTGATTCCTTCCTGATGACTGGGGACACCCAGTGTTGTGACAGTGAGCATAGAGAGGTGAGTAATGTGAAACACGTTTGTATTGTGATTCAACTGTATATGACAATTGCTATATTGTGCTATGTTGTGATTTCACTATCTTGCCCAAGTGACATCAAATATCTTCAAATAAGTGAATTTGGTATTAAACATTAAACCCTTCTTGCAGAGAATATCTAAAATAACCTGGTCAAAGAGTATTGGACTCCGACATGGATAAATTCTGAGAAGTTAACACATATAAAAATGGCACACGTTAATACATAAGACAGTGAAGATAATGATTTGAAGGGCTTCCTTTCAGAAAAATGGTCTCCTCAAAAGACTAAATATATGGGCTGATGTCCAGTTGATGGTTTCATATAAAAATTGATATGTTTTCCCAAAATAATTAAATTAAGAAAATTTTACTGAAAACTTAAACATATAAATATATATAACTTAAATAAGTAGTTGGGTTTTTTTATAGTAATCAGAAAATATTATATTTAATTTAAGATTCTTGAAATTGAAGTCTATTGGTGTAGGTCTACAAATATAATATATTCCAAAATGAAGAACAGTCTATTGGTATACTATTGTGATCCAATTACTTTGTTTCTGTTTATAATGAGTTTGTAGTGCCAAGTTGTAACACTCCTATCTTATTATCTTTGTTATTATCATCCTTATCTTATCTATTATCTATCTTATTATAATCTTTATTACAGTCTTGGGTGAGAAAAAAAAGAGAAAACAACTCAAGAAGATAAGTTTAATACAGTCCGGTCCTGAGGGCCTCTTTGCTATGAATCTATGCTTGAAGAGATAAGTGTATATTCTATTGTATGCAAATAAAAACACCTTTACTTGTGTTCTCTTATGAGCTTTTGACAATGTGTTAAAAGATGCCCCAGGTAATACTGAATTGTTAGCCATCCATGGTTTTTTCTGTAATCTACATAAAAAACATTTTGCTTAAAATGTGCTTACTTGGCTGTTAACTAATCGTTGCCTCACTGTTACTTTTCTGCTTTGAGATTCTCAGTTTTTCAAGTAGACTGGCAAAGAAGAAAAACAAAAATATATAAATATTTTACTTTTAAAGTGGTCTAAATAATATTCAGTTATTAAAGTTTTTCTTTATTCTACAAGAGGCACTTGAACTGTCTCTTTCTGAACAGAAAAGAAAGCTTTTCTGTCAAATATCTTCATAGTTAGCTGAATTATTGCTTTAGTTCAAATGTTAATGAATAAATTGCATTTCAAATCCTACCTTGGACATGAACAATGTGAGGGTATTTTCTATCACAATATCTTTTAATCTTCTCTGTAGCATGATATTCCATGCTAGATTTTCACACTGATAATTTTTGATGCATCAAATTCTGGTAATACAGTTGAAGGGCACCAGAAGAATACAGAAGAGGAAGATCAAACTGAAGTATGAAATTGAAATGGCTGTAGGAAAACTGACAATACATTTTTTTAATTAATGGAAATGCTATGGCGAGAAAAAGGGAGAAAAAGGTATTGGAGTGGAGTGTCTGGACCCTGATTCTGAGACCATATTTTCCTCTAAAATTCTACTGTGGCCAGTGAGCATAGAATAGAAAGAGGCAACAGTATAGTTGCCTTTAGCATACGGAACTATTTTTTGATTCTGTATTTTCCAGTCACTATATTAAACCTTAGCTCTAAGGCTTCTACTGCATTTCATAGTACTTGTGTTTCTAATACGTGTAATGGTGAAAATCAAGGAAATGGTCAGACGAGGAGGGTTATTCACAGTCCGCAGATTGAAGCTGAATGGTATGACCTCCAGTAGATAACACTGAAATGTAAACCTTACACATTATTTTAGGTCAACTGCCAGGACTGAAAAGAACAAGAAATAAGGAATTGCTTTGCAGCAGAAATCTTACTTTGCAAAACAAGTCTGTTAATTCTGGTGTGTGTCTTGGGCAATTGTCTTATTTGCTTTCCTTACCTCACAAAATACAAGAATTCTTGTTGTGGCACTAGATTAAAAAAGAGCATTCTTATTATTCTCTTGCATTTTCTACTTTATGTGATAAAACTGAGTCACAATGAATCTGCTGGGGCTGCATGGCTGCGGTAAGATATTATTTGGAAAATATGTCAGGCCTCTATGTCTTTATGCAGTGGTGTGATTATGGTGATAAGTGGAAGATGGGATAAAACTGTATTATTTCACTTATGTCTAATTTCATTCATTAAAATATCACCAAGAAGGCAGTTAGGCAGGTTGTTTCCTCTTTCTCCTCTTCAAAACATTACAAACTCACAAACTGCACATAAAATTACAGCAGCCATGCTACTATTCTGAGTTTCCTTTTTTTTGTCTAACAGCACAAGAGAAATTATCAAAAAATGACTGCCAAGTTTTTCAGTCCAAACTCCTCAGTTTCATTCAGCAAGTGTTGAAAAACAAGAAACAGAGGACTATTACATAAATTGTTCATCCTCATCATACTAGCTTTCATACAAAAGTGATTTCACCTGAGATTGTTTAGTATGTAGAGAAAAAACAAAGCTGCCACTGTTATTTAAGTCTATCAATATTTTTAAGATAATTAAAAAGAAACGTGAATGTAATTTTAGCAATGGCACTTGTGCTGATCTTTGTGTGTCAGTAAACAAAACTGCATAAGAGGAGTCATTCCCATTTTGTCTTTGCAATCCTAGTTTTTTTATTTCTTCCTTATGTGTGTGGGAAGGAAGTAAACCATTGCTCCCCAGAATTGGCTGAGAACCAAAAGGCTTTAATGAATGAATTACTGGGGAAAAAAAAAAAGTCTTAAAAAAAAGTGTCCAAATTACTTTTAAAGAACTTGACTGAAATTATGAATCAGAAAATACAACAGATATATAGGAGATCAGATGGAAAAGGCACAAAAAATTTAAAATTGAACAGAAGAAATAACTTTCGTAATGAAATTCTGAGGTCTAATATGTTAACACTTCATTAAATATTTAACTGAATGTTAAATAGGTGGCCAGTATTAGAACTAAAATTCATCCCAGCTTCAAATGTTGTGAAGAAGTGATAGCCTTTTTATACTTGCAAATAAGAATCTCAGCATGAACACAAGTTCAGAAGAATGCCAGAAGAACAACACTCCAGGGAAAAGCACTTCTTTTGTTATCTCTAAAATAAAGCTGCATTACTACAAATAAGTTAAGTGGATTTAGTTAATTTGTTACCTGCATTTAAGCAGATTAGAATTAACCTTAGCCTAATATTTATACCCTGTGATTGACTAAACCAGTTTTATCTTGTTCTGTAGTTAGTTCTAGATGCGGCAGTAAGAAGTTCATTACTTCTACATCCTCTCAGCTACACCATTTCTTTTTATTCTGTTTTCTGTGTAATCTTTTACATGCATTATTTACCATGATTACATTTCCTCTAGCATTATCCATACACACTTTCTACATATTCTGTAATGTTTTCCCCATGTGACTAAAAAAAATATATATATTTCTGATAAAATATTGTCCTCTGGTAAATACCCCTCTCTTATCTATCTTATACTTTTGATGAAGCAAAATAACTGAAATAAGATAGAAATTGTATATTCAAGTTAGCGGAGCTGCTTTTCAGTTTTATTGAGCTAAAGAGTTCAGTCTAGAATGGAGTCAAAGAAAAAAATAGTATATATACATTTTATATGACTTCTGGATTAAAGTATATCAAGCTACCTAAATAGATAATTGTGAAAACAAGTTTACAATAGTTAACACTGTATTGAATGTTTCTGTTATCATCTTCAACACTGAGATAATTTAGTACATGGTGAATGTAGAAAAGGAAAGTAATACATGATGTTTGATTTATCAAAGAAAAATCTCTGCTGCTACAGTGTAGTTCATTTTAGTACATTCTTAAAGGTATTCTTTGATTAACCTAGTACTTGTAAAAAATGTTTCACCACATTTCATGTTTTAGATTCTATCCTTTTACCTTGCATAGTGTCCATGGGCTCTGCCATTCAAAGCCTTTTGGAATCAATCAAACCAGAAAATCTCTAGAAGAGAATGTATAATTTGGTTCCTTTCAATAACCAAGGATTGGATTCAAATATTTATGAGTTCATTTCCAGGCCTCTGGTTTTATTCCTTTCAAAATGTCCTGGATCAGACATAAAAATTCTAAACGATGGCACTAGCATTCAGCTTTGATTCTTCTCCCCAGATACTCATCTTAAATCTGGAAGAAACCAGAAAGAGGACTCAAGATTAAGTTAATATTTATGAAACTGAAAAGTTTATAGCTGGTCTTATGGAGTACCTCTAAGGATGTTAAAGAAACCAAAGTGTTTAGCAGAATGTCCTATTTAACTAGGGCTTTTCTTGGTTAAATCAAGGTAGACCCAACTAAGTGATAACTCCCAGTTATAAAGCTATGATCTCAGCTTTTTCTTCAGAGAGTTTTACTCTTTGGCGTTTGAATTGCAAAGAAGCTCAGCATATCTATGTCCAAATATTGTTGTCACATTACCAGAGCAATAATAATGTGAATTCAAGTACCATTTTATATTGTTCAATACAGAAATAGACTAGAAGGTGGGAAGATATGAATTCATCAACTTCATTCCAACTCCACTTAGGTAAGTGGAGCTAAAGCTGTGTGACAGAATTGTAATCAAATCTTTTAGATAGTGAGATCAGGATTAGACCCAATACATTACAGCAGGAAATAAATGGGAGGATGGAAGCAATTAGGCTATTGGTTTGGTTTTTTGTAGGGTTTTATTTTATATGGTACACATGGGTATTTATGAGTGTATAAGCATATACATGAACTCATAAAAATTACACAGATCTAAACTTTATCTGAGAAGAATGACATTCATTTATATTTAACAGCATACTTCAGAAAGTGTACAAGCATGATGCAAATTATTAAACCTATTTGATTTAACTTCTTACTTTCCCATGCCCTTAAATAGGAAATATTATAATGAGCTAGAAGCATGTGAGACATTTGCACTAGCTATCAACATCTATAATAAAGATCATCTTTACATACAGGAAAATTGTCATTTTTTATGGTTAAAAAAAAGTGTATGTGTGTGTATATTTGTATGTCTTTATATTTTCCAGTGTTCTATATACTCTCTAAAGGTTATTTTTTCCCTGTTTAGATTAGAAGTGCATTATCTTCTAGGAGAATGTTTTAAACTCTTTGGGCCACTAGAAGGTAGACTGGTTCAGAGACTCATTTTGTCATTTTTCTGTTCAAGACAGTCAAAACTTGCTATTCTCTGCCCATGGCAGTAGAAATTAAGGAACTATTTTGTACTGAGAAACAAAAATGAGCAAACCAAAAAACCTTGCTGATACAGAGCAAGATGGAGCAAACTTTAACTTGACATTTTTCAAAATGAAAAAAGATCACAGTGTCATTGCCTCTGTACCAGATCCAATACCCTGATGATCTTTACAAGATCTGCAAAAAAGCAGTGTTGTAAAAAAACCTGCCTCCCTTATAAAACTCACCTAGAACCTGAAAAAATGTTTTTAGGCAGGCTGAATTATTCCTTAACAATAATCATTGGAGTAAAAAATGTATTTGCATCAGGGAGCAGTGAGGCCTGACTGCTTGCTAAAGGAAGGTGAGATGAGAGCCAAGGGTAACACCAGCATGTGCAGTGCCCCCACCAACAGGGCAAAGCCCTGCAGGTTCTGAGCACAGGAGGCAGAGCCAGGGGCTGGTAACAGTGTCCGTCTTAAACCCCCAACACAGCAAGGGGAGCCAACATGGCCAGGTCTAGTTCAGCTCATGGAGGTCCAGTAAGGAGAAAAAGGAGTCAAAAGGCAGGTACACCTACAATGTGTCTTAGTACAAGATGTGAATCATGCTCCTGGGCCCATAGGCATGCTGTGAGTGGGGATCCCATGTGAGGCCACTCAAGGCCAGCAAGGTCTTTTAGTGCCCTCAGTGCCCTGTAAATGTGAATATTTTGCAAATGAGCTAAAATGATCCCTTGTTGCACAAAGATATTCATCAGACAGTATTTACAGAAGTTGCCCCACTGGATAATATGGAGGTCATGATTCAAAATTGTGGTATAATAGATACAGCAGACTAAAATGATTTGACCACATAATAGAAAAAATTTATTTACTCACTGAGAAGTTTTACATTTGTGTTAAAAAAAAAAAAAAGTTGATTCATTTTGGATAATCTGTCTTTAGGCCAGGCTAGATCCAGTGTTATTTCATCTTCCCACAGTAAACATAACAGTACTTAGACATCATATCTGCAAGGGATAGAACACTGCCCTGATTGAACAAAAAGGTGATTATGTTCTGATGTCAGATGAAGATTAGCTATGTATTTGTGGCTGATCTGGCAGCACACAGGTTCAGTATGAAAGACAGTGGAAACAAAGCCCTACATATGTGGAGATTTCTCTACTTTAAACAAAATAAATAATTCTGATATGAATGTAAATTTGGATTGTAGAAAATACCTTAAATAATTGTTATTCATAATATCACAGGAATACTGCTTAGACAATATTTCAACAGAAAGCTTAAGACAATTATTTTAATGTATTTTCTCTTTACTTTCAGATCTGTGAAGATCTAATATCTCAGCACAATTTTGAATACTGGAAGTTCCAGCATCCACCATAGTGCATAGTTCTGTGTTATAGATAACAAATAGCAAATTCTGCAATAAATTCAATTTTCAGAATGACTAAATAACTCAGAGTGAGTTGTCAGTTGACTAAAGTTTTCCTTTTTGTTTTTTTTCTTTTACTTTCTCCTTTTCTATTTTTAAGTTATATTAGAAAAAGCATTTTGTCAGTGACTTTTTAATGCCTAATGACTGAAATAATCTACTAGTGCTTATGATTCTGAGATTTGTTTGTTTGTTTTTTCCTTTTAATTGCATTTAATGATATTTAATTGTAATAACACTGTGTTGGTCAATAATTTTCAACATCTGGGACCTGAGTCTTCTTGCAGCTAGAAAAAAAGCAGTATTTTATTACTCTATTCTGTTTGTATACTATCTTTTTCAGGGTTGCCATAATAATGTATGATTGTTTCTCTCACCAAGATATCATCACACATTTTAACAGATTAATTCTCACCCTACATCTTCAGGAAAAAATAAGTCCATTCCCTCTCTTTACCACATTGTATGAGTAGGAAATTGAGGTACAAATCCAATAGTAAGCCAAGGTTACATGGGAAATTTGCAGCAGAGCATTTTGCTTTTCTACTTCCTCCCTAATAAAACATGTCCTTCTTAAAGACTTGAGCAAGTGAAAAAAAAAATCACACGGCAATAAAATGAGAAATTGCTTCAGCACAGAAGAAAAATGGTAAAGTTATTAATTCAGTGACATTTCAGAATCAGTTAAATGTAAGCAAAGTACTCCATAGTTTTACATTTTTCACCTGTTCTTCTTTTAATTGTAATAATTAGTGCTTTAAACATAGTATCTGAATTTGTGTTGAGCCCTGAATTTAATTCTAGTTCTTTGTTTCCGTAGATAGTCTTAATGTAAAACTGTTACAGGTTATCAGATTTTGTACCATTTTCGGTATCTTTCTCTTCATTCAACTGACAGATGAACTTCTGTGAAGAACTATATATATGTATATATAAAAATGTTACCTTATATATTACCCTTAAACTCAGACATGTTCACCTCTTTGTACGATAGTGACATTTTACTGTTTTATTCCCGCTATTCATTGAATCAGGGATCAGAATCCACCATGTCACTCTTCTTCCTCACTGAAACCTATGGCTCATTTGTTCTGGCAAAGTGCATGTTGAGTTATCCTATGCAAAATACCAATCTTCATCTTGCTCTTCAGTTACACAGAGAACTAACATGGAGTTAGTGTGCTCCTGAGCTACGGATGAAGGGTGCCATGCCTGCCAGCTACATCTGGTGCAGAAATTAATCTGAGAAACATGTCATTACTGTGCCTATAGGATGGGGTCTTGCAAGTAAGACAGCTGCATGTTAAGAGAAATCTGTAGGTGCTGAACTGATCAACATTGACAAACAGATATGCCCCTGGCCATGCACAGAAAAGTAGCATGAACTTCCAAAGAAATGTCATAGGGGAAACTCCAGCTACCAAGTATTTCCAAGGCTAAATGGAAAGCGTGTAGGGGCTTTGAGGATCTGAAGCAGCTGCATGGCAAATCCTTTCTTATACCCCTGTAAATCCAGTTAAAGGTTGTTAGTCCAGGTAGAAGATAACTCTTCATATTCATGATGAGGCACGAATGTATAGTAATTATTATAGGTTCAGGGGTCAGGAAAGGGGCGGGGGGGGGGGAGTAGCTAATTAGCCTCCTTTAGGGCTTATAGAAGTCTTACAGGGTGGGTAGCTATCAGGGAAATATAATTTGGAAAAACAGGAGATCTTTCTCCAGTCCTCCTCACTTATCACATGATTCAACAACAAGGACTATCTAATGAGCTTTCTGATGAGACCATAGCTGTTAGAAGAGCAGTGTGACTGGGAAAGGCAGAACACTTGCAAACTGGTTTGCATACAATTCATATGAAGGCATTTTGTCTCACTTTGGACACAGTTCTTTCAATATTCAAGGCTCTGCCAGTTTAAAACATCTCACAAGTTTCCCTCATTTGCTGTCTTCATTAAAGGAAGTAAAGTTTTAGAAAATATCCATGGATCTGTATCTTGCTTACTGGCAGATTTTCTTTCAAAAGCAGGCATGAAAGACATCTGAAAATCTGACAGAAGGGACATAGGGAAAGAAAAGGGAGTTTTCCACTGGTTCATTTGCAAGTTTATACTTCCAGAAGTAGTCAAGTAAGAAAAAATTATTTCCTTTTTAAAATTATTTAAAAAAAAATATCTATTATTCACAATAACATATGTAAATGTAGGTATGTAAATACATAGGTAGAGGTGCAAACCTAACAAACTAATTTAAGCAAGAGAATGTAATGTGGTAATGTCTAAAAATAACCATATAATATCCTGAATATGTCTTCTTGATTGTTAGCAATTCAGATAACAACTATTCTATTTATTATGAAGGCGTTGTTTAGTGACACCCAAAGAGGGAAGAAATATATTCTTCACTGCTCTCAAATGGTTTCAAAATGTTAACTATGTTTTTCTCACCTACCTTTTCTGCAGGATTCCAAACTCTCTGTAATCCTGAGAAAATAAAATGTCATGTATTTTATAATATTGCACAATTGATGGAATAATTTTAAATCATTTTATTTATTTGTTTGTTTTTCTTCAGGTGAAACTTGAAGCAAAGACAAGGAAAGCTACAAAGCAGAAGCACCATTGTCTGAGTCTCCATAAAAAATGCTAGTTTGTTGCTTATTGAGCTGTTTGCCTGTCTAAAAATCTTTTCTCTTAAAACACAGTTTTAAAAAGTGTTCTATGCCTTTTCACAAGAATAAATTTGCATTTTAGTCAGTATCTCTCTTTCTGCAATCTACAGCTCCCAAGAAATAGTGCTGTTCCACAGCAGCCTCCTAATAACTACAATTATTAATACTTCAGCATGAAGCAATTCAGCACTAATATGCATGGACAACTCCCTTTGTGTCCCTGCTGTTTCATGAGCACCCCTGGGGTGCTGTCAAAGGTAGGGAGCAGGTATAAGCACTTAGCAAAAGGAAGGGACTCACACCTGTGAAAGAACACATGGAGAAGCAAGGGATCATCATCAGGATGACTATTTAGCTTTTCCATGTTAACGTGCCTGCTTCAGACAGCAGGTGCCAGACACTTTAATTCTCTTATTTGAAGCACGCAGTCATTTTGACTAAGAGGTCTTGATTTTTCCGAAAGTAATCAAGGGAGCATGGGGATTTTGTACTTTGAAATTTAAGCAGGCTAGAAAATGTAATAGAGATTATTTATCTTGGACCAAATATCTTAACAGCACTCTTGGGACTGATAGACTACACAGAAATAATATTCCTTCCAAAGTTTTTTTTCAGTTAGAATGCATTCAATGTGCCATTTCTGTGCATCTTGGAAACCAGGAAAGAATGGCGAATTGGGTTTCTTGAAACTCTCATTTGGAAATAGAATATTATATTATGCATGGGTTTATGAAATTATGATCTGGCTATAAAAGATTCAAGAATAAATCATAAAAAGGTAACTGCAGATCTCTGACGTGAGGCAAACAGTTTCATAAAGGTGGTCATTATGTAAACATTTTGGTACTGAATATTAAAGGCCTAGTTCTGCTCTTACTGAAATAAACATCATCACTGACTATATTCAGTAGGTGATGATATGTGTCCAAATGTCTTTATTTTTCATCCTTTCACAGTAAAAATGAAAGCCTTTATAGTAAGATGCTTTGTAAAAATTCACATTCTGCATGCACATTCTATAATTGTTTCTACAACATAAGAACTGGAGGCATCATGACATTTATTCACTGCTGAAAATAAGAACTAAACTCTCATGTATGAAGGGACCTTGTAAAAGATAACCTGTCCATCTGAACTAATTTTGTTACCTGGAGCAAGAAGCAACTCTTCCTGTCCCTCACATTGTCCATATACCTTGCAAAAAGAAGCTTTGTATAAAACCAGTCCTGTTTAGAGGGCTTCCCCTAACTGCACTTAAGACAAGAAACCCAGACATCTCTGCCTAGAAGAGTTGCAGTATAACAACAGATGTTAAAGGAGCAAAAACTATTAATTGTCTCAAGTACACTGTCTTTCTCAAGCTTCAAAAGATAAAAATACCAGAAAATGAAAACATATGGGAATAGAAGACCAAATACACGCTTGTGTTATTGTCCTGGTTTCAGCTGACATAGAGTTAATTTTCTTTATAGTGGCTGGTATGGGGCTATGTTTTGGATTTGTGCTGAAAACAGTGTTGATAATACAGAGATGTTTTAGTTGTTGCTGCACTAGTCAAGGACTTTTCAGCTTCCCGTGCTTTGCCAGGTGCACAAGAAGCTGGGAGGGGACACAGCCAGGACAGTTGATCCAAACTGACCAAAGGGCTATTCCATACCACATGACGTCATGCTCAGTATATAAAACTGGGGAAGAAGAAGGAAGGGGAGGATGTTCGGAGTGATGGCGTTTGTCTTCCCAAGTAACCGTTACGCGTGATGGAGCCCTGCTTTCCTGGGGATGACTGAACACCTGCCTGCCCATGGGAAGTAGTGAATGAATTCCTTGCTTTCCTTTGCTTGTGTGCGCGGCTTTTGCTTTCCCTATTAAACTGTCTTTATCTCAACCCATGAGTTTTCTTACTTTTGCTCTTCCAATTCTCTCCCCCATCCCACTGGGGGGGAGTGAGCGAGCGGCTGTGTGGTGCTTAGCTGCCGGCTGGGGCTAAACCATGACAGTTATAGAAGCAAAAAGCAATTAAAAAAGAAAGAAAGAGTTTTCTTCCCAGTAATTATGATAGAAGAGGAAAATACTACTGGGGTAGAACTTTTTTAAAAAAAATGTAATCAAAGTACTTTGTTATTTCTAAATGTAGATCTACTGTATCTAGGCTGTTGTGAGAATGGTTTTGTAGCAGAGGGTGTATTCGAGAACAAATAAGTCACTGGCATTTAAAAAAAAAAAAAAAGTGTTATTTAGCCACAAATGAAATTCAAGACTTCCATTTCCTGCTTTCAGCTGCATAGCCCGTAAGTAGACTAATGAAGAGAATTCATGAAGAGACTTTGAATTTAAACACTATTTGGAATTTCTGGAGTCAAATGAGAGATGAATATCTCATCTAATGTACACTGAAAAAGAGAGTGTTGTCTCCTTTTGTGGAGAAAGTTGTTAGAGGCAGTCTCAGGAGTACAGGTCCTTCCATATAAATGAAGAGTGACGTAACTGAAGAGAAAATTTTTGTTCTTTGGTATAATATAGCAAGGCTTGCTTGTAGCAAGGCTGTGCAGGGAGAAAATTAGAAGGGC
Source organism: Ciconia boyciana (assembly GCF_034638445.1). Classification (NCBI taxonomy): domain Eukaryota; kingdom Metazoa; phylum Chordata; class Aves; order Ciconiiformes; family Ciconiidae; genus Ciconia; species Ciconia boyciana. The sequence continues at coordinate 181,068,255 of NC_132934.1, forward strand.
CAAAGCTGAGCTAGAGCTCAATCTGGCTGCTGCTGTGAAAGGCAACAAAAAATACTTCTTCAAATACATTAGCAGCAAAAGGAGAGCTAAGGAGAATCTCTAGCACCTAGTAGATGGGGGAGGGAACACAGTGACCAAGGATGAGGAAAAGGCTGAGGTACTCAATGCCTTCTTTGCCTCAGTTTTTAATAGCAGGGCCAATTGTTCTCTGGGTACCCAGCCCCCAGAGTTAGAAGATAGGGACAGGGACCAGAATGGAGCCTGGGGGAAATGGTTAGTGACCTGCTGCACCACTTAGACACTCACAAGTCTATGGGGCCTGATGAGATCCACCCTAGAGTACTGAAAGAACTGGCAGAAGTGCTCACCAAGCCCCTTTCCATCATTTACCAGCAGTCCTGGCTAACTGGGGAGGTCCCAGCTGACTGGAGATTAGCAAATGTGATGCCCATCTTCAAGAAGGGCCGGAAGGAGGACCTGGGGAACTACAGGCCTGTCAGCCTGACCTCGGTACTGGGGAAGCTGATGGAGCAGATCATCCTGAGTGCTATCACACGGCATGTAGAGGATAACCAAGGGATCAATCCCAGACAGCATGGGTTCAGGAAAGGCAGGTCCTGCTTGACCAAGCTGATCTCCTTCTATGACAAGGTGACCCACCTAGTGGATGAGGGAAAGGCTGTGGATGTTGTCTATCTAGACTTCAGTAAAGCCTTTGACACAGTTTCCCACAGCATTCTCCTGGAGAAACTGGCTGCTCATGGCTTGGACGGGTGTGCTCTTCACTGGGTAAAGAACTGGCTGGATGGCCGGGCCCAAAGAGTGGTGGTGAATGGAGTTTACTTCAGTTGGTGGCCGGTCACAAGCGGTGTTCCCCAGGGGTCTGTGCTGGGGCCAGTTCTGTTTAATATCTTTATCAATGATCTGGATGAAGGGATCGAGTGCACCCTCAGTAAGTTTGCAGATGATACCAAGTTGTGCGGGAGTGTTGATCTGCTTGAGGGTAGGAAGGCTCTGCAGAGGGATCTGGACAGGCTGGATCAATGGGCCAAGGTCAATTGTATGAGGTTTAACAAGGCCAAGTGCTGGGTCCTGCACTTGGGCCACAGCAACCCCATGCAATGCTACAGGCTTGGGGAAGAGTGGCTGGAAAGCTGCCAGGCAGAAAAGGACCTGGGCATGTTAGTTGACAGCCACCTGAATATGAGCCAGCAGTGTGCCCAGGTGGCCAAGAAAGCCAATGGCATCCTGGCTTGTATCAGGAATAGTGTGGCCAGCAGGAGTAGGGAAGTGATCGTGCCCCTGTACTTGGCACTGGGCAGGCCGCACCTTGAATCCTGTGTTCAGTTTTGGGCCCCCCACTACAAGAGAGACATTGAGGTGCTGGAGCATGTCCAGAGAAGGGCAACGAAGCTGGTGAAGGGTCTAGAGCAGAAGTCTTATGAGGAGCGGCTGAGGGAACTGGGGTTGTTTAGCCTGGAGAAAAGGAGGCTGAGGGGAGACCTTATTGCTCTCTACAACCACCTGAAAGGAGGTTGTAGAGAGGTGGGGGTTGGTCTCTTCTCCCAGGTAAGTAGTGATAGGACGAGAGGAAATGGCCTCAAGTTGCACCAGGGGAGGTTTAGACTGGATATTAGGAAATTTTACTTCACTGAAAGGGTTATCAAGCATTGGAAGAGGCTGCCCAGGGAAGTGGTTGAGTCGCCATCCCTGGAGGTATTTAAAAGACGTTTGGATGAGGTGCTTATGGACATGGTGTAGTGGTGGTCTTGGTAGTGTTAGGTTTACGGTTGGACTCGATGATCTTAAAGGTCTTTTCCATCCTATACGATTCTGTGATTCTGTGATTCTGTAATATTTAACAGTAGCATAGTTGGGAAAAGCTTCCATAACAGGAAGCTTAAGAAAGAAAAAAAAAAAAAAAAAGAAAATTTGCACTGATTTCTTAAATGCAGTGAAACATTAAACAATTAAAAGAAGGCAAAATTGAACTCAGTTTCTCTTCCACTGGGGTATTGGATATTGTCAATGGCTACAAATTGTCAAAGAAAAATTAAAAATAACAGTAAAAATAAAAACAGTAGGCATAAGTCAAGCTATTTATTTTCCATTTAAACCCAATAAAAGTAATTTAGAATGAGAACTCAGGAAAGCTTTCACTGCAACCTTACTTTGAATATACCAATTTACTTGCATGCATTTGTCATTTTACAGTCAAATCACCTTACAAAATGACTTAATGAATTTTTCCTACAAATAAAGAATCTTTTGTCAAAGAAAGCACTAATGTAAAAACTTTTGCTTGATGAAGCAGCATTTTAAAGTACCAGTTGAAAATAGATCTCCTCTTGTTTTTAATTCCCAGTCTTGGAGCTGATGTCTCCAGGACTTTGCTTTCTTTGGTATAGTTAACAGAAAAGTTAATACTAGAATATAGTTTCTATTCTCTTCTCTGTGTTAAAAAGACCAATGTAGCTCTTGCATTTATGATTAAGATTCCCCTTTTTGTTGCACCATTTGCACCTATGGGCCCTATATTGACAATCGCAGCTAGGACTGAAACACTGTCATCTCATAACAGCAGTATTATACATCAGGTCTGCACTGGAATATATGAGTACATCCAGCAAATGATAATCACATCTACTCATATCACAGCTGGTGTCATGGATGATGTCAAAGGCCGAAGAAACTGAGTTTATATGATCATATTTCTGACCATTGAAAATACCTTGCTATTTAATTGAGGTACTTTGTTTCAGAGAAATTAACAATGGATATAATTTCTCAAGAAACCTTTGCTGAGCAGAATAGCTCAACAGCATAATCTGAAGACCAGTCTGTCTTGGCTCATGAAGTGGTTGTTCATTTAGGCCAAATATTGTTTTGCTTAGAGTAAAGCTTAGCATTCCATTTTAATGAATGACATGTTTTTCAGTTTTGCAAATGAGCCTGTTTCAAATTTGAGCCAAATATCTACAATGGGTAAAATCAATAGCCCCTTGAATGACAGAAAATTAGCAAGGCTTATTAAACTTCATGCATGACTCACTATCCCAGTGCTACATCAAAAAGGAAGATGAACAAATAAATTCTTTCCTCTTTGAATAGTATCAACGTGAAAAAAGTGATTGAAATAAAGACATTAGTAAAAAGTTTAACATAAATATGACTGTCACTATTAACAATAACAACCCAGATACTATGGGCTTACTTTAAAAAGGTTTTACTAATATATTCTCTTTGTTCTATGTATTCATTACCACTGCTTCAACTTGCAGCTGAGTTTTGCATTAAGATTTTTCTGATACCTTGGATCTTTCTAACCTGCAGTCTTACACGCACTTTATTAGCTATCAAAAAAGTAGAATTCTTGTTTTTATTTAGAAATGCATATACTTTTAAACAGAAAAGACAAGAGAATGCTTTCATTTCCTGCTGTTCACTTGAGTTTACTTTAAACTGCATATCTGTTTGTCTTTTTCCATAAGCTCTGCACAACAAAAACTGTAGACTATAGCAATGACTGCTGTCAAGTGAAGAAATAGAGCTGCATACAGACATCCACGTGTGTAAATATTTGCACCAGCTTTGAAAATGCCATATGTCTCTAACAGCTGTTAACACATGCACTCACTTTCTTGTTGTATATTCAAATAGCATACAAAGCATTGAAAACTCTCTGTCTGTATCTGAAGGGAAGAAGCTGGCAGATCATGTGGCAAATATTTAAGCAATCAGTAAAAGCAAATGGCTTAAATTTAATGTATCATGGAAATCCTCTCCAATGGCTCTTCTGTAAGGAAAATGTGTTGAAAAAGAATCAGCTCATGGTTTAAGAGTTAGTGCTGCACAGTTTTAAAACATCACTACTGCATCAGCTAATTATAGGTTGATAATTGATAAAAATGCTCTGAATTAACCGCAAGGTTACAGGCTTAATTTCTTACTTCAGACCACTCTTTATTGATGGTGCTGTATTGCCAAAGCCTCAGAATTCCCACAGAAAAAAATTGTTTTCCTCTAGGCTCCAGCCAGAAGAGAACAACAGCACCTCAGTTGCTTTTCTTGTCTGCTTGGATCTTTGCCATAACTTCCCTGGCTGAATCAATGTGCTTTAAAATAGCAGAATTGATTCTCTGATTTCAATGCCATTGTTTTATCTTTCCAACACACTAGGGTACTTGACTCTTTATTCTTTGCTTCTATTTCTTCTCTCTCCATTTGCTTTTTCAGATTATTTTTTTAAACCTACAAAACATTTCTGCTTAGTTCATGAAATATACACTGTGGGTGGCTCTCTCCATGTACTTTGACCACATAAGCATATAAAACATCTTGTAGAGGAAGCTTCTGTCACTTGTCATTATGAATGCTAACTGGTTTCTTCTTCCATGCATATACGGAATTTGAGTAGTTTAGTGGTAGCTGTTGCCACCCACTTGCTGATACAGACACGTGCTGGATCAGTGCTCTCTATTAACCATGACTTGGGTAATCCTTTCTCTGACTACATGTGAAACCTCCAAGGCAGATTTCTCAGTGCATATCCCATAGGATTACACATTGTCACTCCTTCTGTTCTTCCAATTTTTAAAAAGGGAAAAAAGGAAGACCTGGGGAACTACAGGCCAGTCAGTCTCATCTCTGTGCCCAGCAAGATCATGGAGCAGATCCTCCTGGAAACTATGCTAAAGCACATGGAAAATAAAGAGGTGACTGGTGACAGCCAACATGGCTTCACTAAGGGCAAATTGTGCCTGACCAATTTGGTGGCCTTCTACGACGGGGTTACAGCATTGGTGGATAAGGGAAGAGCAACTGACATCATCTACCTGGACTTGTGCAAAGCATTTGACACTGTCCTGCATGACACCCTTGTCTCTAAATTGAAGATACATGGATTTGATGGATGGACCACTTGGTGGATAAGGACCTGGCTGAATGGTCGTACTCAAAGAGTTGCGGTCAACAGCTCGATATCTGTGTGGAGACCGGTAACAAGTGGTGTTCCTCAGGGGTCGTATCGGGACTGGTGCGGTTTAATATCTTTGTTGGCGACATGGAGAGTGGGGTTGAGTGCAGCCTCAGCAAGTTTGCCGATGATGCCAAGCTGTGTGGTGCAGTTGACACAGTGGAGGGAAGGGGTGCCATCCAGAGGGACCTTGACAGGCTTGAGAGGTGGGCCTGTACAAACCTCATGAAGTTCAGCAACGCAAGTGCAGGGTCCTGCACATGGGGTGGGGCAATCCCGAGCACAAATACAGGCTGGGCAGAGAATGGATTGAGAGCAGTCCTGAGGAGAAGAATTTGGGGGTGCTGGTTGATAAGAAGCTCAACATGACCTGGCAATGTGCACTTGCAGCCCAGAAAGCCAATTGTATCCTGGGCTGCATCAAAAGAAGCGTGACCAGCAGGTCAAGGGAGGTGATTCTGCCCCTCTACTCCGCTCTCGTGAGACTCCACCTGGAGTACTGAGTCCACCTCTGGGACCCCAACAAAAGAAGGGCATGGACCTGTTGGAGTGAGTTCAGAGGAGGACCATGAAGATCAGACGGCTGGAGCACCTCTTCTATGAAGACAGGCTGAGACAGTTGGGGTTGTTCAGTCCGAAGAAGAGAAGGCTCTGGGGACACCTTAGAGCGGCTTTCCAGTACTTGAAGGGGGCCTACAAGAAAGCTGGAGAGAGACTTTTTACAAGGGCCTGTAGTGATAGGACAAGGGGTAATGGCTTTAAACTGAAAGAGGGTAGATTTAGATTAGATATGTTCTGGTTTTGGCTGGGATAGAGTTAATTTTCTTCCTAGTAGCTAATACAGTGCTGTGTTTTGTATTTAGTATGAGAATAATGTGGTAACACACTGATGTTTTAGTTGTTGCTAAATAGTGCTTATACTAGTCAAGGACTTTTCAGCTTCCCATGCTCTGCCAGGTGCACAAGAAGCTGGGAGGGGACACAGCCAGGACAGCTGACCCAAACTGGACAAAGGGCTATTCCATACCATATGACGTCATGCTCAGTATATAAAAGGGGGATTTGGCTGGGGAGCTGTGATCGTTGCTTGGGGATGGGATGGGCATCGGTCAGTGGGTGGTGAGCAATTGCATGGTGCATCGCTTGTTTTGTACATTCTTTCATCATTATTATTATTATTATTATTATTATTATTATTATTATTATCTCTTCCTCTGCTTTCCTATTAAACTCTCTTTATCTCAACCCATGGGTTTTACTTTTTTTCTGATTCTCTCCCCCATCCCACTGGGGGTGGGGATGGGGAGGGTGAGCGAGCATCTGTGTGGTGCTTAGTTGCTGACTGGGTTTAAACCACAACAGTCCTTTTTGGTGCCCAATGTGGGGTTCAGAATTCTTCACTATAAGGAGGAAATTCTTCACTATGAGGGTGGTGAGGCACTGGAACAAGTTGCCCAGAGAAATTGTGGATGCCCTATCCCTGGAAGACCAGATTGGATTGGGCTTTGAGCAACCTGGTCTAGTGGAAAGTGTCCCTGCCCATGGCAGGGGGGTTGGAACTAGATGATCTTTAAGGTCCCTTGCAACCAAAACCATTTTATGATTCTATTATTCTATATGTATACTGTTACTAAGGGATGCATGTTCAGTATTTTAATGCCAGAGTGCTGATGAAATTCATGACTCATTCTGGTTTTTTATGATAAACTCACACCGAATTTAATTTGTTGTGGTACTGCCATTGATGGTCAGAGTAACAAAATCGAAATGTATGCCAGGCCATCTTCAAGGGCAGAAGGAGTTCTCTTCCACTGATGTTGAAGTGGCAGTGGCAGATCCCAAAGCTAAGCTGGAAAACATAGAATCATGTCCTCTCCATGGTCACGCAAGTAAAACCATAGGGTGCACCGTGGTGTGTACCCTCTCTATCTTCTCTCTTGAGCAGAAGAACGCTGACTCCTAATAGCTGAGACACTGGTCCGTATAGGTGGGGAGTAGGACATATCTTCTTTGAACCGTTGGAACTCCCAGGACAGTTTCTCCACAGCTGAGACAAGGGAGGAAGAGATACTTTCTTCATATTCCTGGAGGTTACTAGCAGCTTCATTCACTGTTGGACCGTCTCCATCTTTCCAGGTCAGTATTGCCAATGAGTTGGCACACGACGGTGGTGCGTTTCGTACCAACTTCTGTCACATAGGTCTTGTGCACTGGACCTCGTCTGGATCTGTGGGTGACCGCACGTCGTCCAGGTCACCATAAATCACTTCTAGCACAGCTAATTCCCAAAAAAGAGAAAGTAAAACACTAAGATCACAAGGAAAAGTGGAAAAAATTAAACCATTAAAATGAATCAAGCATACATTTAAAGTCTGAAGTTTGTCTTAGAAGAAGATTATAATGAATTCACTGACTTTCACTAATCTCTTTAAAAAAGTGAATATAGGGTAGGGGATCTATCATTTTTACTTGGGCAGGACAGAGCCCAGATCAGCTGAAAGGAATTAAAAGGAATGAAGAATATCTTGCTTGTTTAAAGTTCTGTCTGTTCAGCAGCATTTTTTGCTCTCATCAATATGAGGAGATTGATAGGAAACATCCAAAATTGCAAATACTGTGAATGCTAGTGCAAATCCTAGCTCTCTGCTCTGCAGCCAGAAATTATTAAGGTAAAGAGAGCTCTTTTTCTGTCTCTCTGTTTGATTTCAGAGTTTACATCTGTGCTTTTTCACACTCTTCTGCAGTGATAGTACATTCTTTCTCAGTTTTTCATTATTAACAAGATATAGAATACACACAGCTATTTTCAGCCATCTTGGAGATGTAGATTTTTATCCTTTCTCTGGAGATTATCTCTGCAAAGTATTTTGCAAATATAAAAAAGGGGAACTCTGCATGCCTCCACATACTCAGTTTGGCAAACCTTAAATGTTTGGGGGTTCGGTTATCAAAGTAATCACTTTTATCCTTATGTGATGCTGTCAAACTAGAGAAGTAATTTAAGCTCTGTGCTCTCCAGGATATATGGCAGATGTGTATTTCCCTTGCCTTCAAGACACATTCATTTTCCCAATCTCAGTTGGAATTTGTTGAACTTCAAACCTGCTCAAATCCTAACATTTACCTGGAGTCCTTAACTATTTTGTGATCTGAGGATCAAGGAACACATGAGAATTAGATATGAAGCAAAAAGGGCATTATTACATTTTTACTCTGGCAAACAAGTAAACTCTGTACTTGTGAAGGGCATTTGTTTTCTTTCTTATTCTTACTTTTTTTTTTTTAATTGATGGAAAGCCAGTATATGCTTTGATATAACTCATCATAAAAATATCCCAGCTATTTTGTTTGTAGTACAGTTACACAAGAGACTAGTTTTGTCAATCATGTGCAACAGTAACAAGTCATTTTTCTTAAAGGTAACACAAAAAGGCAAAATAACCCTGCAACGTTTGTAGTTTAAGCAGATACATAGCATATATGTAGTACCATCAATGGCAGAATCAAAAAATTGAAGATTAAAAGGTCCTGCTGAAATTGATTTCCCTTAAGTTCAGTTATGCAAACTGACTTTTCCCACTCTTTTCTCTGCTAACATGTTGCTTTATAATAAACAATAGCGTATAGCTTAGTATACTTTAGTATATTACCTCCCAATGTACTACATCCCAGTCAAGTGAGTGATTGACTTTGACAAGCATTTTAAGTCATTTTGCTACCTATTTGTAATGTACAAATTTACATCTATGAGAACTGCTGCAAGTAAACCATGTGCTGATTCTCCCACCTTCTTATTATCAAAGTGTGACTAGAAGATGCTATAGAAAAGAAACCCTCCAAATGCACCATAACCATCACTAGAACTGGACTATTCACTCAAATGGTCTAAAGGAATTCAGATAAAAAATAGCCAAGCTATTAACTCTGCTGCCTGCAGCCTCTCATTCAGAACTGTCTTGAGGCATAAGAAAGGAAGGGGTCAAACATAATATCAGGTTTTAGAAGCAGTTCTAGTGGGCATCCAGAGAACTGCAGATGAGTGTAAAATTTGCCTAAATTTGTAGAAATTATATTAAAGAACAAAATTAGTAAACACATAAATCTAACAATAAAGGCAATACTTTTTTTAAAAGAGCAATAGGGATTTTATAAATGCTTCATAAAACAAATCCATTGTTTTGAGGGAGTCAGTTACCATATTGCTGGTGAAGATGAAGTTGAGAGAGTTCACCGTGATTTCTAAAAGGCACTCAGCAAGGTCTGTCAGTAACATTTGTTATAGAATTTAGGGTGACATGAAATAGCAGGTGGCATCCCTACATTGATAGGTAACTGGTAAAAGGATAAGAAAGAGGGATAGAGCAGGATAATAGAGAAATAAAAATTTAGCTTTCTCACTTGTGAGAATTTGCTGTGATTACTGCTAAGGAATTGTTTTTAACATGTCCTTAAATCATTTGGAAAAAAGAGCAGATAGGGAAAATAAGGTTTTCTTTAGTGAAAAAAAACTATAGATGAATAATATGTTACAGTGTTATGTGGAGTCTCATAGAAAAATTATCCAAAATTTTTAATGTGTATGTGCATTGTCATATTGTATGAGTATGTACATTGTCCCTGTAAAATAGCCAGAGGAATAATAAACAAAAAAATAATGTGAGACAGCTGCAGAACTGGTAGTGAGTTGGAAGACGGAGACTGGGAGGCTGGAGAGAGGGCCATGTTCAGCTGCAGAGAGCTTAGGTGATGATATAGTAGAAATATGAATTTTGATTCAAATGTTATACTACGGAAAAGGTTTTGTCCCTGTCATAAAGTGCATTAGTATTAGGAGACAGTATATGAGCAGTCTCCTAACATTTCATAATCTTTGAAATCATTCAATTTTATACCACAGTTCTGATAAAGAGATGCTAGCTCATGAATTTTTTTGCATAAAATCAAAATTGCAATTCTTGTCAAAGTCCCTTGTAGGATCAGAGTTATGCCATTGACTGAAGACTTCAAGGAGATTAATGACAAAAAAGCAAATTCTTTTCAGAATTTGACCTGTAATGCTTTGGAGACCTTCAGGCATTCTTTTCCCATTGATACTTATTTTAGAAGAAGTAATTTGGGCCCCACTTGCATTTGTCAGAGTTAAGGTCCTAGAACGTAGGTGTTCTGGCATCTAAATTACATGTCTAAATTAATCATATTAGATCTTCTCCAAAGAAAATGGAATTTTTGCACCTGAACCTATGTAAATGAAAAAAAACAGCAGCTTAGTCCATGGACATGTATATCGTTGTACCATGAGCTTGCAATATGGTGCATTATACTCATGACAACAGCAAGATGTAATCAAAGACATTTTTATGTTTGTGCTTAAATTTACCCACTGATTTCAAATGTGTATGGTCATACATTAGGGATTGCAAGAGTGAAAGAAACAAGATAATACAGATGAAACATGCAGGGAAGTTAGAAACATCTGAGAAATAATGAAATGTGGTTCAGAACAGAAGATGTAAGATAATAAATCTTGGAGAAAATATTCTCGAATTCAATTCAAAGGGAGGGAGAGCCTTGGAAAGCTGTAATGCTGAAAAAGATCTAGGGATGATGGATAGCAGACAGTAAATTAGATATTGAGCTTGCAATGTAATAGGAAGATACAAAAAGAGTGGCCAAGCTTAGGCTGCATGTACAGGAATATCATGTCATAATCTGTATGAGCACTGTTGAAACCACTACAAGAATAGTAGGTGCATTTCTGAGTTTTGGCTACTGAAATGCCACATGAGTTGAAATAAAGATGAGGAAAACCATACATACAAACAACTGAAAAGCTGGTGGGATTATTTTTACATGCTAAGTGAACAACACCTAAACAGAATATACCTCTGGAAATACTTTGTTGATATAAATAACAAGTGATGAAATATTTTGGGATTTTCATGAAAACTTACTAAAAATTAAATAAGGAGACAAAGAGAAATAAAATAGTTATGAAGGGACAGGAAGCAAGGAAATGGTCAATAGCTGTTGAAAGCTATTGTTGGAAAAAGTTTGGCTTACAAGTTCCTGTTCACATATCATATATGCAGAATGCAGTCTGATGGAATTTATTATCCCTTCCCTAAGTACCTCAAAGATAAATGTTTGTATGTGAGCTAAATAGCTAAGACTCCCCTTGGAGAAAGATGTAGACATCCCCAGAGGATGATTCTTCTCATGCTTAATTAGATATCCATGATAGGTCAGATTAATCACTTTCAGGAAGTGACTATGCTGGAGGTGCCTACAGTAAGTAGCTCAGTTAGGCACTTCAGTTATGTTTAAAGATAAGTGAGATGAATGCCATGCAAGGTAGCCAAATTATGCTTCGTACAAATATTTAATGTAAATATATTAATTTAAAACTCATTAAAACTTAAATGGAAAACTTATCAATAAAATGTTGTACTTGTATTTTTGCTAAATTTTAGTTTCATTTAAATGCTGTTCTTTCATCGTAATTCTTCCCTGTCATCATTTGTCCTCTTCTATATCTACTTAGTATTTAGAAATAAGGATCTCCTGGGTAGGGATCATATTTAAAGTATTATGTACTAGCCTCATTGTTGGTGTTGTAAAAATACATAATAATATATTCTAATGAATCTATAATAGTGCAAGAAAAAAATAAGCTAGATAATGGGACAAAAGTATCTCTTGGTGAAGCTCACTTGAAATCTTCGCTCCAAGAGAAATGGCAGAAGACTTACCTGCATGAAAAGCATTTTGCAGTACATGATAGGGGTTACAGTGAATTGTACAGCAAGGTCTTAGAACATGAATGCTTGTAGCTTGCTTTGAATATACATATATTACCGAGACACCATCACTTATTTTACACCTCAGACATTTGTGTTAGTACCTTGAAACCTGGCTGTCTACTAGCAAAAGGGGCATTTGAGAGTTTCACCGTTTTTTCCCATGTTTCTTATTTGCTGTAGATCACTGTCACCTGTATTAGTATGTAGTGTAACACATTTTGATAGTGATTCATCAAATAATCTTATATGACCTACCATTCTTGACCAGGACCACAAAAATTACTTCTCTGAATATGTATAAAATATCGTAAACAATGTGGAAGCAATGGTAGCACTGGAAATCCTTTTTCCATATTATAGTAATTCTGACACTACTGGAATAACACTAAATGTTTCTCTAACACATTCTAAACCTCAGTGTGAGGTGTGACATTCCTTGTGCTGACTTAGCAAGTTTGGAGAGGTAACTTACATCATCTTGGCAAACGGTAGAATTGCAGTCCTCTATTTCTGAATGCTTTCATCAGCTGTGTGGAAGACGGGAATATATAAAAGAGGGAATTTTATGTGAAATATTTTCTTAAGAATTATAATTTTTTTTTCTTTTGCTAGATTTCCATTGCTATCAAATACTCAATTTTGATTTATGCTCCAAAGATGAAGTCACCTGGCAATTTTTGGTGCCTCTGCCAGTTGATATATATTCCATTTTCTGATAGAGATATACCTGTACATATTAAGTACATTGTTACATTGTAATTAATATTGATATGAAGAAAATAGCTTGAATCAATCTCACTTCAGTCCTAAAACTCATTAGCATTATTTACAATTTACCACTGCACAAAATAAATCAAAGCTCAACACTTCATTAAGTTGTCCAACTAGATTTCTTTTATGTGACAGTTTTTGTGTATACAAAGACCAACATAGCACATTACAGAAAGTCAGAAAACCTTGAGTCATAAATA